>NC_141697.1:306803383-312315574 GCF_964263255.1 Lissotriton vulgaris
CCAAGACGCGTCTCTATGGCGAAAAAATCGAATTTTTTTTTTTTTTTTTTTGGGCCCCGCGTGGCTCTATAATATCCCCCTCATCAATGCTAGGGGTCAGAAGGGGTCTACCTTGCCCCCTTTCCTTCATTTCCCCCTTTGTTTTGGCCTCCTCTTGTCTCTCGATCCTACCGAGAGACAAGATGGCGGCCGCTCCGGACTGTTTAGAATGTTGACAGACACCGGAGAGCCAATCAGCTTCGCTTCGCAAAGTTCCGATACGCGAAAAGTTCGCGAACCGGAGCGCTACCCGGAGCGCTGTTACAGATATATATCTTGTTTTAAACGTTAATTTCTCAAAATCCACTGAAGCACATATATTGAGACCTAGCAAAGGCACATCGGGCTCACAGTCCCTACAATTTTGCCAAGTTTCGTGGAAATCCATTCAGCCGTTCGGGCTAAAAGTGAGGCCAACCGCCCTATGGAAATTAACATGGGAAAAACGTGTTTTGGGACCCCCCTTTTTTCTCGGCCCCCCCCTTGACGAACCCCCACCAAATTTTCAGGGGCTGCTCAGAAACAAAATGTGCCATTTTCCTAAAAATTTCAGCCAATTCCGTCCACAAACGCCAAAGTTATTAGGCATAGAATTTTCAAAAGTTCCATAGAGAAAAAATCCTAACTATATATACCTACTGGCTGTCGCCAGTAGGTAATATATATATATATATATATATATATATATATATATATATATATATTCACAGAAAAAACCATAGGTTATAGTGGATATATAGTTAGGAATTTGCATTTACAAAACCTTGAAAATTCAATGAAAAAACCATTGGTTTTAGGCCATATATAGTTAGGGATTTGCATTTACAAAACCTTATTTTACTCGCATAAAACCATTGAAATTCCATATATAGTTATAAGCGCTAACTATATATCGCGCACCCGCAATCCACTGCTGATGATGTCACATATTACATCATTCATGACATGGTTAGTGACATCACTGATGACATCACTGATGACATCTCAAATGACATCACTGATGATATCACTGATGACAACATGCAGTGACTGTATGTTTCTGTAAAGTTAAAATATCTCTTACATATTGAAGAATGAGTGGATATATAAGTGTCTGGATGAAGGATTTAGTAGGTGCATGACTGACTGTATGAGTGAGTGATTAAATGTGTCTCACTGAGTGCATGGGTTAGTGACTAAACTGTCTTAATTTGTGCATCATTATGTCTGTTGTTCTGTGAACTGTTGCATGTGTTGATAAGTAGCTATATGAGTAACTATATGGGTTATTGATTGGTTGCCCAAGTATTTGTATGGGATACTGAGTGTGTGTGTAGGTGGCTGGGAGGTGTATAACTCTGTGCATAGATGTGTGAGCAGTTGATTCACTAGATGTATGGTTTCAAAAGTGCATGTGGAAACAACTGTATGGGCGGTTGACTGTGTGCATGAGTGCATTGGAGAGTGAATGGATATCTCAGTGCTACATGTCAAAGTAAGTACATATGTAAAACACAGTACATGTGAGAGTTGACATATATAAATAACTGTGCATAAGAGCCAGTGAATGTGTGAGTGGCTGTATGGATCATTGTGAACTTGTATCAGGGATTGTATAATAGAGTAAATATGTGTTAGTATATGTTTGAATAAGTAAATTTTGTATAACTGTATAGTTGAGGAAATGGAGGTGTGATTGATTCTTTGCATGACTGACTAGGTGTGTGAGTAACTCCATGGATGAGTGACAGTCTGTGAGTGTCTGTTTACACTGATTGTATCTAAGGTTATATTAGAGTCTGAAGAGGTTCATCGTATTATCACATGAATGATATCATCAGTGATGTTATCAGTCATGTCAAATGAGATGTTTTCAGTGATGTCATCAGTGATGTCATTTGAGATGTCATCAGTGATGTCATCAGTGATGTCACTAACCATGTCATGAATGATGTAATATGTGACATCATCAGCAGTGGATTGCGGGTGCGCGATATATAGTTAGCGCTTATAACTATATATGGAATTTCAATGGTTTTATGCGAGTAAAATAAGGTTTTGTAAATGCAAATCCCTAACTATATATGGCCTAAAACCAATGGTTTTTTCATTGAATTTTCAAGGTTTTGTAAATGCAAATTCCTAACTATATATCCACTATAACCTATGGTTTTTTCTGTGAATTTCATTGGTTTTTTAATAGCAAATATGAAAAGCTTTAAAATGTCAAGTACGTGATAGATGAAAACATTTTCGTATTTATGCACGCTGATGTGCTTTGAAGTCTGCACCCCCCCCCCTCCCCTCTTTTGTCTTAGTAGTACTCTCTCTTTGCAGATAGTGAACGGTAGTTAACGCAAGCCTTTCCCCCCTTTTTAATCCGTCGTGCCTGCTTGTCTCTCCATTTGATTGATTGTTGTCCAAGCATTTACTGTTTTAGAATTGGTTCTCTTTGGATCATTCTCTATTTACAAACAAGCACAAAGTCGCAATACTCTGTTTAGTCTTTGCAGATAGTGAAAAATCGTGTAAAAAAAATAAAAGTAATCGAGCAAAATCAGTAGGCCACTAATTGGATCTCTTTTTGACCTCGCTAAAATAGAAATATTAGGAACAACCATACATGAGAAATACGAAAATAGTGAGATGAACTGAGCTCCACACCATGAGGGCTGCAAGACAGCTCGGCTCCATCACCCATCCCGCACAAAATAACGACAAACCCTATGCAAATATTAAAAATATAGACAACACACCAGCAAAGAAACAGGGTAAAACATTTTATTAAAAAACTATTTACATAACGTTGGTTATATAGGTGATATCAGTAGTGGACCGATGTGTGAATAGATCGAAAGCAGCACAAGGCTCCAAGATCCGGATGGCAAGCTCCTGGATGTTGGGTGCCATAGTTTAGAGTTCTGAATTTGAGCCTTTTTCAATGCCTGTGCTTTGTTGAATCAAAATGGCGGCTTGACACAAAGCTGACTCAAGCGTTGCTACTGATGCTATGCAGACCAAAACTGGTTTTCAGTTTGTACATTTTTCTAGATTTTTCAATCCAAGTTTGGTTGACTTTGTAGAACGATGGCTTCAAATTTTCAACATACGGTGTGGTGGCGCTGACTGGGAGGGGGCGCTTCGCTCCTGCCCCCTCCCCAAGTAAGATTTTCATACGTGAAAGTACGTTAATGGTTTTGGTCCCTGAGATGCTTCGATGTCACTGCCATTCTCAAATAGCATAAGTTCTGGATGTTGGGTGCCATAGTTCAGAGTTCTGAGCAGCGCTTGTAACACTGTCTGAAGCTTATTTCCACCTACTGCAGCTTCACTATTCTCAAAGTAAGTGAGTGTCGTTTGTGGACCTGACTGCATTAGAAAACTTGGGCGGTGTGATGGCCATGGACTCGGAGAAGACGCTTGGCTCCGACACCCTCCCCAAGTCTTATAGCACTGGTGTAGCCTGAGATCGCCCCCGACATAGGCGGCCGGCTCCCGGGGTCCGGCGGAACTTTTTGCCTTTTGATGACTCTTCAATTCTGGACCTTGTCCCACAATCCGTTTCACCTGAAGACAAGCTGTAGTGGGGCGCCCCTTTACCGTTTTAGTTGCCATTCCGCCCGCTTTTGCTACACTGTGCCTCTTCCGCCATTCAGCTGTTTACCGCCCGCTCTTGCGACTACAGCGTCTCGCTCATCATGTAGTTGAGTTGCTCCCGCTCTTGCGGTGCAGCGATAGGCGGCTGCCACAGGACTCTCAAAATGGCGGCCGGCTCTTCGGTTTTGGGCCTGGTCCACTAAAATGGCCCTGGGACACCTTGGAACTCGGACGTTTCCCTGATAGGGCTTGGGTCCCATTCTCGAAAAGCGTCCCCTCAGCCGTGAAGATTCTACAAAAGTCTTGGGGGCCTCCGACTCCCGCAGGCTTCTGGTGGGGAGCGGCTGCCATGATTGCTCGTGGAATGGCCACGACGGAGCTACGAGATGGTAGTGGTCTCATGCTGACGCCAGCTTTAGTCTGAAACATCCAGAAACACTGTAGACTACCAATTCGATCAGTTCCGGTAGCGCCCCAACATGACCCGGAAGAGAAGAACTTGCCCTCCCCTCTTTGACTGATGGTTCTTGTTGCCTGTCCCCTCTGTTGTCATTTAACAGAACTTTTTGGACTGCTGAAAGGGGTTGTGTTCTGAACGCTGGTTGGTGGAGACATTTTGACAATATTCTTGACCTGCGTTGTCGCGTAATGCGTTATATGACACGCCGCGTTAGCGCACCCGGAAGTGATCCGAGGCGCGGCGCGCAGCGCGTAACGTAAGCATAACAGGTCATGTGACTTGTTAATAAAACTTTTCATTGGTTCATTTTACTTTTGTTAATTTAATGATGAAAAGCTTGGTCATATGACCTAAAAATTACGCTTTTTATTGTTTTCGAACAATATTTTTTTTTCAAACATATGTTATAATATTCCAGGCTAATGTACTTTCCCGGAAAATTTACAACTGTCTTGCAAGTAAAATATATTCCTTTTTCGAGAAAAAGGGCGTTTCTTCCTTCCATGACGGAACCGTTGAGTAAAAGAGATTCGGCCTGCTGTCTTAGTCGCCGATACGCCTGATTATCAGATTCTTATCGATCACTTTATGTTGCAGACATGAAAAACACAACTGCCCTTGACCATTTATCTTTACTGCGTTCCTACATATTATACCTTTTATCCGTCATGTAATTGGACTGCTTTATTTCACTTGCCTTTTACTGATTCGAAAACAGTGACTAAAAGTAAAAACTTTACCAATGTAAATACTACTACCGTGTTTTGTTTTAAAAACCTTTATTGTGAAAATGTCAGTATACAAATACGGGCCTATAACCACGTGGGCCGGCCACGGAGCAAACTGAAATCGTATATGATGAGGAGACATTTACACTGTAGAGGAACGTAACGAGCGGGCCATTAGGTTGCAAGAACTAAGGTGTCTAACAGTTGCGGAATCGGTGGACATACATTTTGTAATTAAAATAGGACAGGGCCACTTACAATAACATTTTCTAGATATACATTTGCGGGCAAGGAGTTACGAGTCCCATTTATACCGGCGCCATTTTGGGCGAGGCCGGGCAGGTCCAAGATATAGTCAAAATGTCTCCACCAACCATCGGCCAGACCAGAACCCCTTTCGGCCCTTTATGCTACAAGATGGTGTCTTCCATTCAGAAAATATTGTTGGCAGCATTTTGAAAGGAAACAGAAACAGCCGTTCTCCTAGTGAGTTTCACATTGTTACATTTAGGAAGAATGTTGAAGAGTAGTATGTGGAAAATCTGAAGCCATTTTTCTACAAACTCTCAATCAGACTTGGATGGAAAAAAAAAACATGAAGAATGTACAAACTGAAAACCAATTTTTGTCTGTATAGCATCAACAGTAACGCTTGAGTCAGCTTTGTGTCAAGCCGCCATTTTCATTCAATCAATAGCGTCCCCCTGCACACATTCAGGGACCTGGTCGTGTCTTCAGATGAAACGGATTGTAGGAAAAGAAGCAGAAAGGAAAAGGCAAAAAGTTCCGCCGGACCTCGGGAGCCGGCCGCCTATGTCATGTGCGACCTTTGGCCACACAAGGGCAATAGTGAAGCTGCAGCAGATGCAAATAAGCTTCAGACAATCTTACAAGCACTGCTCAGAAATCTCAACTGAGGCACTCAACATCCAGGACTTGCCATTCGAATCTTGGCGCCTTGTGCTGGTTCCGACCTATTCACACATCGGTCCTGGATCTCGGCGCGTTCGACTCACTGTACCGCAACAGTGACCGCAATTCAGCTGGACAAGCCGCCATTTTCATTCACTCAATAGCGTCCCCCTACACACATTCAGGGACCTGGTCGTGTCTTCAGATGAAACGGATTGTAGGAAAAGAAGCAGAAAGGAAAAGGAAAAAAGTTCCGCTGAACACCACCTTGGGCAATAGTGAAGCTGCAAAAGGTGCAAATAAGCTTCAGACAGTCTTCAACTTACTCTGATTCTTATAATAAACTTCAGATAGTCTTACAAGCACTGCTCAGAACTCTCAACTGAGGCACTCAACATCCAGGACTTGCCATTCGGATCTTGGCGCCTTGTGCTGGTTCCGACCTATTCACACATCGGTCCACTACTGACATCACCTCATAAGCCAACGGGGCACCCCACGCCGACTTTCGGCGCAGCATTGTAGGATGGCCACACCAGTGCGGCAACTTGCTGGACACAACATCGGGGCCATCCAGATCTCGGCGCGTTCGACTCACTGTACCGCAACAGTGACCGCAACTCAGCTGGACACGCCGTCTTTCGGCGCAGCATTGTAGGATGGCCACACCAGTGCGGCAATTTGCTGGACACCACCTCGGTGCCATCCGGATCTCGGCGCGTTCGAGTCACTGTACCGCAACATTGACCGCAATTCAGCTGGACACGCCGTCTTTCGGCGCAGCATTGTAGGATGGCCACACCAGTGCGGCAATTTGCTGGACACCACCTCGGTGCCATCCGGATCTCGGCGCGTTCGAGTCACTGTACCGCAACAGTGACCGCAACTCAGCTGGACACGCCGTCTTTCGGCGCAGCATTGTAGGATGGCCACACCAGTGCGGCAATTTGCTGGACACCACCTCGGTGCCATCCGGATCTCGGCGCGTTGTGCTGCCTTCGGCCTATTCGCACATCGGTCCGCTACTGACGCCGCCTCACGTGCCAACGGATTTTCTACGCTTTTTGTAGCCCTATGCCGCATAACAGGTCATGTGACTTGTTTATAAAACTTTTCATTGGTTCATTTTACTTTTGGTTTCCTAAAGATGGAAGGCTTGGTCATATGACCTAAAAATAACACTTTTCATTGGTTTAGAACATTTTTTTTTCCCAAACGATGAAAGCCCCACCTTGTTTCTGGATCATTCAGACTGAAGCTGGCGTCAGCATGAGAGCACCACCATCTTGTGGCTCCGTCGTGGTCATTCCGCGAGCAATCATGGCAGCCGCTCCCCACCGGAAGCCTGCGGGAGTCGGGGGCCCCCAAGACTTTTGTAGAATCTTCACGGCTGAGGGGACGCTTTTCGAGAATGGAGCCCAAGCCCTAGCAGGCAAGCGTCCGAGTTCCAAGGTGTCCCAGGGCCATTTCAGTGGACCAGGCCCAAAACCGAGGAGCCGTCCGCCATTTTAAGAGCCATGTGGCAGCCGCCTATCGCTGCACTGCAAGAGTGGAAGCAACTCAACAACATGGTGAGCGAGACGCTGTAGCCGCAAAAGCGAGCGCAACTCAGCTAGATGGCCGCCACCTGGGGAGGCCCGTTCACGCCGCCTCCCCCACCCCCGGGCCGCCGCACGCCAATTTTCGGAGCAGCATTGTAGGATACCAAAACCAGTGCGGCAGTTTACTGGACATCACCTGGGTGCCTGTCGTACATGTTGTGTCAGCCATGTGACACTGGACACAGTCCCATCAACATCTCAACGCGTTCTGCTGCCTTGGGACTATTCGCACAACAGACCGCTACTGACGAGGCCTCCCCCCGCACCACCCGGGACGCCCCACGCTGTTTTTCTGTGCTGCATTGTAGGATCCCAAAACCAGTGCGGCACCCAGGCGACATCACCTGGGTGCCGTCCAGAACTCTGCACGTTGTGCTGCCTTGGGACTATTCGCACAAAAGACAGCTTCTAACCATTGTTGCTTTTTGTGTTGAAAAATGTGTAAATGTTTTTAGTTTTTGTTCCGTTCGTTATAGTTAATAGTTAATAAAGTTTTATAATCTTACTTTGTTGGAGTGTTATCTATTTTTTTAAAAACGGGTGAATGGGGCCTTGAATCGGGTTATTGTCATGTGTGGGCTTTGGAAGTGTGCTGCTGCAGGATCGGACATTTCAAACTCAAATGCACGTTCTTTTTCTTACCTTTCCGAAGCATGGAGCGCAATAGCAGGCAGAGAAAGGGTGATGCACGTGTTCAACACTACCTGACCTGGCAAGTTGCTGGCAGTGCCCCCGCCCGCTCCTGAAAGAGGACACACACACACCGCCGCCCCGAGTACTTCACAAATCTTTAAAAGACCATGCGCTTGTTCATGAGGCTTAAATGGTTTATCACCTCTTCTAGAACCCCTGCATCGACCCTCTGACGTTTCCTGGAAAAATTACCATGTAACACAATACCAAGCCCTGTCAGCTGAAACCCCCAAGGAATCGTGGGGCATATTATCAAGGGGGTTTATCTCCGCTTTTTTGGCTTTAAAAGCCAAGAAAGCGGAGATTAAAATATCTCCCTATTACCAAGCTGTCGCTAACACCAGTTAGTGACAGCTAAAAGGAGATAGCGACCATCTTGGGCCCCGCTTTGCATGTCAGTGATACTTATCACTAATGACATGCAAAGCGGGCGTGCCAAGATGTTAGCGACTGGAAACAGTCCCTAACATCGCTATCTCCTATTACCAACTTTTGGAGATATTCGCGCTAAGCGCGAATATCTCCAAAATCTAACACCTGCCCTGAGCAGTTCTTAGCCATGTTATCCAATGGGAGGTGGATAACATGGCTAAGAGCATTTGCTCGATAATACATGAATATCGCTGACTTTTCTGCGATAATAGCAAGGTTTATCTGCGATAAAAATCGCCGATGTGCGGCGATCATTTTTGTCTCTAAACAAGTTAGAGACAAAAATTATCGCTAGTTGTTCGTAATATGCCCCCGAGTTTTTGCTTGCAGAAATCGGGAGGCGGGAGACTAGCACTGAAATCAGTAGTCACACGCCTGAATCGGGAGGGTTGGCATGTCTGAATTCTCTACAGCTGGGGCCATAAACTACATCCGCAGGGGTAGGTGATAGCCTAGGTCCGGCCTGGACAATCGGACACAGAGGAAGAGGAGTGTCAGAGGGTGCTGTAGTGAATAGGGTGAAAGAGAGGTGTCGGGAGGGCACAGGGTGTGATTCTCAGAGAAGAGCAGCGCAGATGGGGGGAAGTATATGGCCCATGCATGAGAGAGAGAGCGGGGATGACCAGTGCGTGGGGGAGATGCTTGCGAGGGTGGGAAGCCATGCTGAGGATCGGCGGCGTGCAGAGAGTGGGCCTGGTCAAGGCATCTAAAATGGCTGCCGTGCACGACAAAATTGTGGCATTGGACAAAAAGGCAAGATGGCGCAGACAATGTTTTTCAATAAGGATTCATTTATAACAAAATATTTACTCGCAGTGACAAAATGGTGGTCAACACTTCCTGATTTCCATCGAATCGAACGTTAACAAACGTCACGCAGCAAAAAAAAAAAAAAAAAAAAAAAAAGCTCACGCACAGAGCAGTTTTTAACCATGTTATCCAATGGAAGGTGGATAACACGGCTAAGAGCATTTGCTGGATAATGCATGAATATCGCTGACTTTTCAACGATACTCATGCATTGTGGCCGATGTGCGGCGATAATTTTTATCTCTAAACAATTAAAACGAAGCACAAAATGGCGAATTCCCGTTTCGCTACCAGTTTGCGGCCCAGTTCGCGGCCCGTGAAGCGCTTCTACCGTGAAAAATCATTTTTTTTTTCTTTTCCCCACGGGACCCTTTAATAACCCCAACAACATTCCTAGGGGGTCAAGAGGGGGATACCTTGCCCCCTTTCATTAAATTCCCCTTTCGTTTTTCACCTCTTCTTCTCTCTCGATCCTACCGAGAGACAAGATGGCGGCCGCTCCGGACTGTCACGCAGCAAAAAAAAAAAAAGCTCACGCACAGCCGCTGGAAGAGATGTATCAACATATATCAGCCTCCTCAGCCACCCTCAGGAAACATAGGGGATTAGGATACGTCTCCCGCACCCCCTTATACCTAATAATTTAATTAACGAAGCACAAAATGGCGAATTCCCGTTTCGCTACCAGTTTGCGGCCCAGTTCGCGGCCCGTGAAGCGCTTCTACCGTGAAAAATCATTTTTTTTTTCTTTTCCCCACGGGACCCTTTAATAACCCCAACAACATTCCTAGGGGGTCAAGAGGGGGATACCTTGCCCCCTTTCATTAAATTCCCCTTTCGTTTTTCACCTCTTCTTCTCTCTCGATCCTACCGAGAGACAAGATGGCGGCCGCTCCGGACTGTTTAGAATGTTGACAGACACCGGAGAGCCAATCAGCTTTCTGCGCGCAAAGTTCAGTTTCGCGAAAAGTAAGCGGACCGGATCGCTGCCCAGAGCGCTGTTACAGATATATATCTTGTTTTGAATGTTAATTTCTCAAAATCCACTGAAGCACATATATTGAGACCTAGCAAAGGCACATCGGGCTAACAGTCCCTACAATTTTGCCAAGTTTCGTGCAAATCCATTCAGCCGTTCGAGCTAAAAGTGAGTCCAACCGCCCTATGGAAAACTCAATGTAAAAAACGCGTTTTGGGACCCCCCTTTTTTCTCAGCCCCCCCTTGACGAAACCCCACCAAATTTTCAGGGGCTGCTCAGAAACAAAATGTGCAATTTTCCTGAAAATTTCAGCCGATTCCGTCCACAAACGCTAAAGTTATTAGACATAGAATTTTCAAAAATGCCATAGGGAAAAAATCCTAACTATATATACCTACTGGCGAACGCCAGTAGGTAATATATATATATATATATATATATATATATATATGTATATATATATATATATATATATATATATATATATATATATATTGCCACAATGTAGCCCAATGTGATTAGACGCCGGTGCTCTTAAGATGGGGTGGAGCGTAGGGCCACGCCGGTGAAAATTGAAAGCTGTGTTTTGCCTCGTGGCAAAGAATGAAAAGCACTCACTTCTAGACAGGACTTATAGTGGTTTTATATATATATATATATATATATATATATATATATATATATACCTCTTAAGCAGCGGGGGTACACGTAAAAGCGCTCTGGCTTTGCGCATAATGTTTGACAGTTCCACCTCCTCCAAACGAAAGAGACGTGACCCACAAAGAGGATTTGAAGGAGCACTTTAATGTTCAGCAGTTTCGGGCGGATGCATTTCGGCACATTTTGCCTTCCTCAGCGCCCCTCTCCAGCTGCTCCTTGTGCTGTTAATGTTCCGCCTGTCGCGTTGTTTAAATCAGCAGCCATACTCCGCCCCCACGATGTGCAGCCATCAATTTTGTGTAGTCACGTGTAGTGAGACTACACTTCCCACAAGGCCCCAGGAATGTGCCTCGAAGGAATTTGCAGACTGCTGTGGCATGATGAAATTCAAGTCGGCTTCAACTGACAGGTGCAGCCTAGGAAGTCTGTTGGTAGGTGAACAGACTTCCTAGGCTGCGCCTGTCAGTTGAAGCCGACTTGAATATATATATATAGATATATATATATATATATATATATAGAGAGAGAGAGAAAAAGCCAGATTTTCAGCTTCTTGTGGAATTCAAGAAGAATCGTTGATGTGGAGTTGGAGGATGTTCCTTGGTCTAGGAGCGATGCAAGAAAACACCTGTTTTCCTGATATGCATCTCTGTATGCGAGTGATGAGTGCGAGTAGGAGTCCTGCAAAGCAGAGGTGTCTGGAGGGCTGGGAGAAGGAGATGCAGCTGTTCAGGCTGGATGGGTAAAAGTGTAGTGTATTATCTTGAATGTGTACTTGAAGAGTTTGAAATAAGTACAATTGTGTAGTGGGGGTCGCTGTAGCTCTCTAACTTGTGTTGTGATATGAGTTCTGTGAAGAAGGTTAAGTATTCATCCAACTGCTGAGTTTCTGATGGTTAGTGGTCTTCTGGTGAGTTGGTTGGTTATCCAATGGGAATGTGGGTGACCACAGCTAGGCAAGGTCCAGGCATGGTAATGTATAATCACTGACCCCAACGCTGTGCCAGAAACAAGAGATATAATAAATTCTCAAATGGCAACCTTCTGCATCAACAATCAGCACTGAACGACATCAAGTATTACCACATTTTCAAACATGACCTCATTCATACATCGGCAGTGCTATCAACAGACCTGTCAGGATCTCCAGTTCTGCTACCTCGGAGTACTGGTATGTGTCTGAGTTGCTGGAATCAAGCGATATCACATTTGGGTTTGCTGAGAGGTCATAGAGGGATGCCACAACCTCCAGCACTTTTCTTTGCTCATGTTGGGCTTGGGTGGGAGGAGGACCTCTGCGTCTAGGTCCCCGGGGGTTGCACCTATCAGATGCTTGTGGAGACTTGATCTATTCTCCAGGGTTGATTATGATAAATTAGGAGAAGTATCAGTGGCATCCTGGACAAAGGTTTTAACCCAGTTCCAAGCAGCCTTGGGCTCTGTAAAGAACTGCAACAACTGATCCTCTGTGATGTGCAATAGTAATACATGTTTAAGGCCCATGGTTCGCAGCAGTTTCTTAACTTGTATGTAGGAGAAGCATTTATGATGAACTGACAGGCTATAATCGGGAAAGAGCAACATCATTGCACTGTGCATCCCAAGGTTTTTCTTTGTTTCCTTGTTCCCAGGTTATAGGAGGACTGGGTTGCAATCCCAGAAATTAAAGATTTTAGCGACCATTGGCCTAAGCTGGTATCCCGGAGGTGCAACGCACTGGGAATTTATGGGAATAATGTACTAGCGAAGTGTGAGGACAAGGAGTCCAGAGCTATATCCTTTTTCAGCCAGCTTGGAACAAATCCATTAGCATGACTGAATGAATGAATGCAGAGATTGCTAGGGCACACGGATACTTCAAGGAGTGTCCCTGTGCTAATTATTGGAAAGCAAGAAGGCACCAAAAGTCATAATTAGAGGGCAAAACGCCCTGTCTTGAGTTGCTTTCTGAAAGGCTGCTCACTTCTGATTTGGCCTACTTCGGCAAGCAAGTTTTTCTAGACTAGGAGGCCCAAAATGGAGAAAGACGTACCTCTGGTTCTTGCTCACCTAACCCTGGGAACTTTGCACAGGTGGCCATGGGAAGAGCGCAGACTTCTGAGGGGAGTGTAATATTGGATCTTGGAAGATAAGTATTCAGGTCCAGAGTGGTTAGGAGCTCTGTGCATGAGGATCAGAATCTTAAACAGGATACCTCTTTGACCAAACCAAACATGATTAGTGTATCTCACCCACATTCTAGAGCAGTCAGTGTCACATCTTGGCTAGGTCCTGTTACTCTCCAACCATTAAGTGTCATTGGAACTTTGTGCTTCCTGTCGAGACTTCTAATAAAAAATTTAAATATTCAGATATCTGTTTCCTCTTCTTAGATTTACTCATTATGCTGTACTTTTGTCTATGAAATTTTTTTCTAATTAGTTTTGGGAGTTTTATTGTTTTGCATTGCAGTTTAATTAATATTTTGGTACTGCATAAATACTTCATGTATTGCTTCTAAGTTAAGCCTATCTGCTCTGTGCCGTAGCTACTATGGGGTTGAGCTCAGGTGAATTTGGTGATTTTAAGGGTTCACACCAAAATGAATGTGAGTATTACTTGAGGTGAGTACTTTCACTTCCCAACAAATAAACCATTTTCATAAATTGGTGTTCAGCAGTGGCACCCAGGACTTGTTCTATGCAGTACCACTCAATGATTTAAGTTTAAAAAAAAGTATCTTTTTATAATCTGACATCAAAATCGATTTTTAAATTGTCATTTTATTTATAATTTGGTATTCTTACTTTTTTTTTCGTAAATTTAATTCCTACCCTCCTATTTTCCACCTGTGATTTAAAAGTATGGAGGTGGATCTCAGCAGCATGGGGAGCTTGGGCATGGCAGAGCTGAAAAAGTTTTGCAAATAGAAAGGGCTGAAGCTAATCAAGGGATCTAAGAATGAGGTCTACATGGTAGCACTTGTAGCCTGGGGTTAGGTTTGCATGCTGCAGTATACCCCATATGAGCAGCAAAATGATGAGAGCAGGTAGAAGAGATGGAGGGGAATGAGAGAATGACTTTACAGTGACTTCAGAGCCAGATGATGAGTAGGTGCCCAAAGCAGCGAGACCAGGTACATTGTTGAGAACATGGAACAGTCGGCCATATTCATGGACAAGTCACACAGAAGAGCACCCCAAGTCACCTTGCAATGCAGCACTGAGTGACAGGCAAAGGGCAGGAAGGTGCAAAATTTAAGACAATATGGTGCATTCTTGCCTTTTCCCCTGTGCTGGCACCATTTTAGGCTTCCTAGCACCAACTCAGACACACTTGCACCATAGGGCAAGGGTTCTTGTGTTGTAAGGAGGATTGAATTTTGTGCAGGGAGGGTTACCTTCCTGCACAAAAACAATCCCCTGAGGCTTTTTCCCATTTTTTTGTGCTGCAATTTTTCTTAGATTACACTTTCTTTGCCACTATTGTATTTTCTTTGACTTTCCTTAAAAACTATTTTTTCGCTATACAATCTTTTCTTATTGTTGGAGCAATGAATATACGCCATCTATGAACTAATACACATTTCAGAAACTCAAAATAAGGAGGTATTTATTTATTTATTTATTTGTGGGTTTATATAGCGCTTGAATCACTCCGCCAGGAGTATCTCTGCGCTTTTTGACCGGTAAATCTGCAGACATAATGTAGGGATGGAGTATAGCTTGTTTTATCACATAGTACTTTACCTGAATGTGGGTTCTAACTGAAACCATGCACTAGACCTGATCCTGTGATATCCACTGTCATACTATTGACTCAGAAGTTATTTGTTTTCTGTATACCTACCGTACTGTGAAAGAAGGTTTCATTACATTGTTGCAATTAATTACTTTACATTACTTTGTTTTCTAATAAATGTAAATACAATAAGGTGATCTGAGCAATCTTCCCAAATGTTCACTATATGTGCTGAATAGACAGGTTTCCCATTTTAAGTCACTGGTAGTGGTTATCAGTGTTTTATTCTATTGCAAAATTACAAGTCTAAGTCTATTATCTCTTTTTGACAGCCCTTTTTGTAGCCCTGATGAAGTCGCAAATGCAATGAAACACGTGTTAGCTACAGTTACAGTGAAGGCTAATGTGAAGTGCCATCGGAAATACAATCAACTACTTGTTAAACAACAAGACTGAAGAAATCATTATTGAATACTACATTACTATAATTGTTATATATAAGTCGTTAGGTGTGCCAGATAATGTATATTGGAACAATTGTAGTGATTCCAATAAAAGGCAAGCCTCTGCAGCAGTGCAGTGCATATGGCCAACATAGCTTCTGATTGCCAAAGCCAAGGTTCTGGTGAAAACCCTGGAAAATAGGCTGTAGAAGGTGATATCCTGAGTTGTCCACCCTGACCAGTCAGGATTTATGCCACTCAGAAGCACCTGACTAACCTCAGCCAAATCTATGGTGTGCTAGATATGACCACAGCACGTCAGGAAGAAGAGACAGTCCTTCTCTCCCTTAACGCCATAAGGCGTTCAATAATATTGAGGGGCCATACTTGTTTGCAACTCTAACATGTATGAGCTTCAGACCATGATTCTTGGGTTGGGCAGTTGTATCAAAAGCCTATGGCGAGAGTATGGGTCAATAGTGCTCTGTCTCGCCCATTCACCCTGCTTCGAGGTACACTGCAGGGATGCCCATTGTCTCCCATGATATTCGCACATGCACTTGAGCCTTTACCAGCTTGAATCTGTCAGGACCCACTAAAATGGAGCATAGTGGGGAAGGGTGACTGGGAGGAACGAATCTACCGCTATTCCGATGATGTCCTGCTCTATTCTCAGCAGCCTAACCGTACAGTTCATAGGCTGCTGCATATTTTTTTGTCGTTTGGTATCAAATTAACTGGGACAAATCACTTGTCTTCCCCCTGATGGGGAGTGCCCCCTCCTTGACTTTTGAGTGCTCTGCCCTGACTATAAGGGGTGAGTTCCAAAACTTAGATATCCTCATTACAAGAACTGCTGATGATTCCTTGACCCAAAACCTACTCCCACAGTTTGAGAGGCTCTGACGTGATGAGATCCACTAGAGAGAACTTCCCATATCCCTGATGGGCAGGGCTGACCTCTTCAAGATGATGGCTCTGCTGCCATTTCTATACATTATGCAGAACTTCCTGTAGAAAATACTGCTAGACTTTTTTGTAAAGTGGACAGTGAGCTGTGTAAGAACCTACGAGATGGTGGTAGTTCATGGATCGCACTGCACAAGCTTCAAAGAGGAGCACAATCAATGACTGGGTGTTTGCAGAAAGAAGCAAGCCAGATTCCATGGTAGATTGGTGCACCATGGAGACTCGAGGCTACCCTGCCATAGCATTTAACAAAAACCTGGAAAGGCAGCTATCCACACACACATAAATGGTGGTTCGAGCGTAGAGAGAGGCAACAAAGTGAATAGGAAGGGAGGATAGGCTGAAGGAGAAGACCCCGCTCTGAGACAGTGATTTTAACTTGGGCAAGCATAAGTAACCAATGAAATGATAGGATCTGTTTCCAAGTATACCTTGGAGATCAGAGTGTGTCAGACTTTCAAAGGATACTCTTTTCGTAGCTGCATGGGAACAGAGATGCTTGCTCCCGAATCCACCCAAGGGCAGTAACCCAGAGCTCATATACCACAAGACTCCAAACTACTACCCCTGAGGGAAGGGGGAATTGGATAAAATAATAAACAACAAGAAGAGATCCTCCTGGATGGCTCCACTCGTCAGTCCAACCTGCAGACCGCTCTGACTTCAACCCTGAGGGAAAAAATCACAGTTAACCTTTACTTCTACCTATCCTTTATCTGCTCTAATTCTCACCTACCATTATTTCCAAGAGTCTTGCCCTCTCTTCTATTTCTTTGTAGGCACGGGACGTGGCTGAGCTTCTCTCTAGTTTAAGTTTCCTGTAATTCAATATTGCATTTCTTATTAATTTCTCTGTACTCTCTACTAGCCTTTATTTTCTAACTCTACTCCTCTACTCACTTCTTGCCTGTCCTCCTGCTCCACTATCCTAGGTGCCTTTCTCTGCTTTCTTGGATTTTTCTGCGAACAGTAATACAAGTACACTGTGGTTATTATCTGGTTTGCCTCCCTAGTTAGTGGTGTTTAAATATGTGTGATGTCGATGGATTTTATCTTACTTATTGCCTCTAGTCCTTATTTCTTGTTAATGTGCTCTGATTCGTTTTTTATCTAATATCTGTTTTCTTTCTTCTTTTTCCTCTAGGATATTACTCACTGCCTGTTCCAGTCTGTTGCCTCTCTCTCTCTCTCTCTCTCTCTCTCTCTCTCTCTCTCTCTCTCTCAGTTCTCTATTCGTTTTAATACTCAAATAAACTATGTAAGTATTTAGCATCAGTCCTAGACACATTAAACTGTCTCTGTAACTTTAACACACAAATGTCACTTATCTTCATCTTTGGTCTTTTCTTTTCTTTTCCGAAACTCAGTTGTGCTCCGACGACCTCTGGCTAATTTATTGCCGCTCTGGAAATTGCTCACTCTGGCTGCCAAGGACGGCTGACGTCTTCCGGTCTTTTCCTGTCAACGATAAGCTCCGGTAAATATTTTGATTAATTGCTTCTTCGGGATTTAGTATACACGCACTACTGGGAAACTACAAAACGGGAATGAAAGACTTAACTAAGGTTCAGTTTCTTAACGATACGTAATTTTCCTCACAGACACTTCGAGCTCCACAGAAAACACTCCTTCTCCAGAAAATGCCGTTGGTGAAGTGCGCAGTTTTCTATCATCGCGCGCCTCACCTGAACTCCGCTTGATTGTTAAACACTGAACTGCTGACCGTGGCCAAAACCGGCGGCCATCTTAAGGTTCCGTTTTTTGACGCTTTCAGTCCAGAAACCCACAGTCGGTTTAATTTTTGTTTGACAACTCTGCATATTGGTTATTGCAGCGGCTTGTAGATCGAGGGTTCTGACAGAGTGTCATGTTCGAGGTTACAGAAATCATCTGCCAGCCCTTTAAGGTTAGAGGTTTAGGTGAGACAGTGTGAGCTAGCTAGGAGTTGGGCTGACAGTCTCTGATGGTGTAGATGGACTCCGTCCCTATATTCTGAAGTTCTGTCATCCTAGTAGGTAGTTCTACCTTTTTAGTGGGAACCGTACAAGAATCAGGAAGCAAGTAGAATTTCAGGGCTCTTCTAAAACACTCTGAGGTTCTTTGTGGTGGACCGCATTCTATGATGTGGAGAAGAGTAGATGGGGAAGGGGTCCTTTGGTAGTACAGGGAATTTCCCCCTGTCCTTTCTTGTTCCATTGTTCTATGGAAGGGATACCCCCCCACAAGTTAACAGGTAGTTAAGTGGGGTAGTCTCCCTCTCTTTTGTGCCCTTGTTTTTGGTCTTTCCTGACAGAAGACCCCAACTCCATCACACCTTCCAGTAGTGACCTAAAGTCAAAGACTTTGGCTGGAATAGTGTGGGAGAAATAAGCAAGAATCAGGATTTGCAATAACCAGGTCCTAGAGCTGGCCATTTGGACTGATGCCTGGACTCATGGGCTTCCAAGGGAGTGCTTCACCAAGTAGAAAGATTTCCTCATCATCAAAGACTTTAATCATTGCCTTACCATCACAGCTCTGGTGGACTTGTGTCTGAGCCTGAGGAAGGCTCATAGCCTCATTATAGTGATTGACTTAGCCCTTCCCACCGATAGAGTCCATTTTCTTTTGCATTGTCTCTTTAGAATGTCGCACCAGAACACAATATGGGCCTCCTTCACAAACTCCAAGACTAAAGATGATTAGCAGCCTATGCGCAAATGAGACATAAAAGGTTTTGTTCCTACAATGGATGAAAGAAGCAGTGAGATTTTTAAGCACAATAAAATACAATAAATGAATTGGAAGCTCACACCAGCATTATCATCCATACAGAAAGGAATAGCCAACAGTCTGCTCAGAAATCAGCAGATTTATAGTGTGAGAGTGGTATGGAGCCTAAAGAAATGCTGAGCACCAGTAAATGATCTGACATATATACTAATTGAACTTCTTTCAGTGACATTTTTACATGAAGATGCAATTTCCAATTCAGGTTTCCATGATTAACTGCTAGAAGCTTTTACTTTCACTCTACTATTTGTCATAAAGTTTGTTGCTTTGCTGCTGAGAAATCTCATGGAATTGAATTGTTCAAAGAATTAGCTGAGTTATCTGTAAGGTCATATGGTATCAATAAAGACAAATAACAAAGGTTTTTACAAAAAATATTACGTATCATGCACAAAGCATGATACGTAACAGCTTTAAGGACTTAAAAGAAGCAAAATACTCTTTACTTCAGGTGACCTCAGGAGCACAATCCATACAATTATCATCAGCAACCAGAATATTCTGTACAGTTTATGAGGAAGCAAGTGAAACAGGCTTGGCTGAAACTGGCCCGGCAGTTTGGGCTGGACCATTCCCACGAGGCACAGGGACAAGACTGATTTGCATATAGCTTGGTCTGAACTGGGGTGGCGAAGTGAGCTAAAGAACAATGATGGATTCAGCCAAGAAATGTTTCTGAGGGTGAGTGTCTGAAAAGTGTGAGCTCCCCATCAGCCATCTCCTTGTGTTTGCTTTGTTTGCCCCAAGTTGGCATGGTATGCCCAAACGTGGGTCCCTTGCCACTGCACTCAAGCTAGCCCGGCTGATATGGGGTGTTACCCTGAAACCGGTCCCAGTGTGCTTGTTTCCTGTCCAGGGAAGACCTGGCTTGGCAGTTCGGGTTCAATCAATCAATCAATCAAAGACATTTATAGAGCGCACTACTTACCCGGAGGATCTCAAGGCGCTTGGGGGGGCGGGGGGGGGGGTGTGCTGCTACTGCTCGAACAGCCAGGTCTTGAGCTTCTTCCTGAAGGAGAGGTGGTCCTGGGTCAGGCGCAGGTCGGTCGGGAGGGAGTTCCAGGTCCTGGTGGCCAGGTAGGAGAAGGACCTTCCTCCTGTTGTCGTTCTTCGGATGCGGGGGACGGCAGCGAGGGCGTGACTGGCTGATCGGAGATGGCGTTTGGGAGCGTAGAAGTTGACGCGGTTGTTGAGGTAGCTCGGGCCTTGATCGTGTAGGGCTTTGTGTGCGTAGGTGAGGAGACGGAAGGTGATTCTTTTGTTGACGGGGAGCCAGTGCAGGTCTCTCAGATGTCCGGAGATGTGGCTGTGTCGTGGGATGTCGAGGATGAGTCTGGCTGAGGCGTTCTGGATCTGCTGGAGTCTCTTCTGGAGCTTGGCGGTGGTTCCGGCGTAGAGGGCGTTGCCGTAGTCCAGTCGGCTGGTGACGAGGGCCTGGGTGACCGTCTTCCTGGTCTCGGTGGGGATCCACCGGAAGATCTTCCGTAGCATGCGCAGGATGTTGAAGCATGACGAGGAGACGGCGTTGACTTGTCTGGTCATAGTGAGGGAGGAGTCCAAGATGAAGCCCAGGTTGCGTGCGTGGTCTGTCGGTTTGGGTGCGGTGCCCAGGGCGGGGGGCCACCAGGAGTCATCCCAGGCGGAAGGCGAGGAACCCAGGATGAGGACTTCCGTCTTGTCTGAGTTCAGTTTCAGGCGGCTGGTTGTCATCCACTCGGCTACGTCTTTCATCCCTTCGTGAAGGTTGGCTCTGGCGGCGGCGGGGTCGTTGGTCAGGGAGAGGATCAGCTGGGTGTCGTCAGCGTAGGAGATGATGTTGAGGTTGTGTTGGCGTGCGATGGCCGCGAGGGGGCTCATGTAGACGTTGAAGAGGGTGGGGCTCAGCGAGGATCCTTGAGGGACGCCGCAGATGACTTCGGTGGCCTCTGACTTGTACGGTGGTAGACGGACTCTCTGTGTTCTTCCGTCGAGGAAGGAGATGATCCATTCCAGAGCCTTCTCCTGGATTCCGACGTTGCTGAGGCGCTTCACTAGGGTGCGGTGGCAGACAGTGTCGAATGCCGCGGAGAGGTCTAGGAGGATGAGGGTCCATGAGGCATAGGGTCCCATGAGGCATAGGGTCAAGACTGATTTGCATATAGCTGGGTCTGATCTGGCGTGGCAAAGTGAGCTAAAGAATGATGATGGAATCAACCCGATTCTGGGGGCGAGTGTCTGAAAAGTTTCAGCGCTCCGGTCATCATCTCCTTCTGTTAGCTATAGATTGCCAACAGCTGAATCAACATGTTATGGGTCATATTCTGCTCTCCACAGTGGCTTGCTCAAATATATATCACATATCTTAAGCCATAAAGAGAAAGAAATTTGTCAGAATAGTTGAGCTTTCCCTTAAAGTGAGTCTTTAGCAGACTTAAATAGAAAAGGCATTGGCAAAACCAATATTCTGGATTTGGCTGCCATTTTTTGCTTTGTCCATCCTTGTTTAGTGTTATACTTTTTGTTTTTTGCTGGGCTCTCTTTATCTAAGCGGTACAAAAGGGGGTGGTAATGGACGGAGCATCTGAACTAATCAAACACTCACACCCAGTCAAAAGATCTGGGTTTAATCGATCACCGTTCTTTAGCCCACTCTGCCACCCCAGTTCAGACATGGCTATATGCAAATCAGTCTGACCCTGTGCCTCATGGGAACAGTCCAGCCCGAACTGCCAAGCCATGCCTTCCCTGGACCAGAAACAAGCTTCCGAGGACTGGTTTCTGGCATTCCAGCCGTCTTCAGCCTGGCTTGCTTGAATCCAGTGGCAAAGTGAGCAAGGGACTCACGTCTGAGCATACCCTGCCACACTTATGGCGGCCAAAAGCGGTACAAAAGGGGGTGGTAATGGACGGAGCATCTGAACTAATCAAACACTCACACCCAGTCAAAAGATCTGGGTTTAATCCATCACCGTTATTTAGCCCACTCTGCCACCCCAGTTCAGACATGGCTATATGCAAATCAGTCTGATCCTGTGCCTCATGGGAACAGTCCAGCCTGAACTGCCAAGCCATGTCTTCCCTGGACCGGAAACAAGCTTCCGAGGACCGGTTTCTGGCATTCCAGCCGTCTTCAGCCCGGCTTGCTTGAATCCAGTGGCAAAGTGAGCAAGGGACTCACGTCTGAGCATACCCTGCCACACTTGTGGCGGCCAAAAGCGGTACAAAAGGGGGTGGTAATGGACAGAGCATCTGAACTAATAAAACACTCACACCCAGTCAAAAGATCTGGGTTTAATCCATCACCGTTCTTTAGCCCACTCTGCCACCCCAGTTCAGACATGGCTATATGCAAATCAGTCTGACCCTGTGCCTCATGGGAACAGTCCAGCCCGAACTGCCAAGCCATGCCTTCCCTGGACCGGAAACAAGCTTCCGAGGACCGGTTTCTGGCATTCCAGCCGTCTTCAGCCCGGCTGGCTTAAATCCAGTGGCAAAGTGAGCAAGGGACTCACGTCTGAGCATACCCTGCCACACTTATGGCAGCCACACTTATACTGGGGGTGAGCGTTTGTATTGTCAACGCTCCGTCTATCACCACCTTTTGTTTTTCTTTGTTCGCCCTAAGTTGGCAGGGTATGCTCAGACGTGAAACTCTGCTAGACATCAAGGGATAGATCCTCTCAAGAGATACGTACAGTGATGCGTACAGCGACTCAACATTCTACGACCAGCTCAACCCAAAGCACAATAGATGAAACTCAATTCCACGACAGCACAAAAAAGAACAAAAACACTGACCTAAGTATACACTTATCAATAGGGCTGGGCGTAGTTTGCGATGTAGCGTGAAGCAAAACTACGCAAAGTGCACTTCGCACTACGAGAGCTATGCGTAACGATACGCAAACTGTTTAGTACCTTTTTCACACAGTGCAAGAAGCCGTTTTCAATGATTGCACAGTGCCGAAAAGCATCCGGCACTGTGCAATCATTGAAAATGGCATCTTGCACAGTGCGAGCTGTAGTTTTCTGCCGCTCGAGTAGATTTTTACTCAAGCGTTAGCTTTCTCAATGCGGACTGGTAGTTTCTCATCGTGAGCATACGCGACCACTCGCAATGAGAAACCTGACCTCCCCACGTTGAGAATCTCGCCGGGAGGTTTATTTTCCACGCTCGCGATCGGCAACTTGATGTTGCTGATCGCGAATGAGGAAAAAGTCTAGCCGGGATGTCATTTTGCTTTCTCGCGGTTGCCAACTTGACGTTGCGGACAACGAGCAAGCAAAAAATGACCGCTGCACTGCACTACGCTACACATGTTTGCACTGTGCTACGTGCAGTTCGCGTAGTGCAAAGTAGTGCAAACTACGTAAGTGTAGCGTAGTGCTTTGCCCAGGGCTACTTATCAACTATATAGTTTGTTGGTGACCTTGGCATCATGATGATGCTATATGAGAGATTTGGGAACTATTCCTTAACTTACAGAAATATCACAATAAATGATTGATGCTGAACCTGCTATCTGCCAGAAATTGTCAGTTTACCATGCATTGGGCAAGTCCAGAAAGCCAGAAGGTGAGAATATATTTCAAGTTTTAACATAGAACAAAGGAGAAACCGCTGACAAAATATTTGCTCGTAGATGGTTCTTTCATCCCTGCATATCATTTCAAAATGATAAGTTATCTTTAGGATGTCAAACTGCAACTGATTATACGGCTAAGCAGAAGAAACTGATTGATGAATTTAGGGTTTTGCCCATGCAATACTTGTAAGATGAGAAGATGACATACCTATTCTTCATGGAGAAGTTGAGACTCTGTCTCTGTGAAGAATTTGACAATGTCACTTGAAACACCATACAAGCCTATAGAAAGTAGTAGGACTCTGGAGTGAAAGACATTAAAGGGCACCACAAATTGTACATGTGATAGTAGAGACCACTATTGCCACCTCCACTGTACAATGTGAGGGTGCCTATTCTAATAAATATCATACCTCCATATGAGCTAGAGCATTCTTGCTGACTGACACAATACCTCCATTGATGATCATAAATCTTGTTGGACTACTGTTAGATTTGTGAGTCTCTAGTTGGCACAGGTAGGTACTTGTGACAAATAGGGACCCTTGCCTCTAGTCAGGATAAGGGGATTACACTCCTAAAATAACCCCGGCTCACCCCCTTGGTAGCTTGGCACGAGCAGACAGGCTTATCTCAGAGGCAGTGTGTAAAGCATTTGTGACCACATACAGTAACCCAGTGACAACACTACAGATGGACACCACACAAGGTTTTTATATAAAGTATACTTTATATAGAGATACCACAAGACCATAAATGACATAAAATACACAATACCGTTACCTTAAGATGGTAGATTTAGCTTAGTTTAGTTCAGTTCTTAAGATGCGACACTTTGCGTCAATATACCTTAGGTTGCGTTGCGTATCAACGGCAAGCAATGTTGCAGCGAGGAAAATGCGGCAAAGTTCAAGTACAAAGAAATAAACAAGTGAAGATCTTCCAGATGCAGCACACTTCTCCGGGGATGCGGGAAGTTATCGGTTCGATGCGTGAACTGCAGCGGCGACACCCTTGTTCCGCGATGCGATGGCAGCAGCTCCACCTGCGACACTCTTCTCCCACGATGCGTGAAGCTTCCACGCGATGCGACAACTACAGAGGTGACATCCACGATGCGACGGCAGCAGCTCTGACGGCGGCGCGCTTCTCGGGGATGCAAGGCACTTTTCTTCGATGCGGTGCAGTGCGATAGGTCCAGAAGTGACACCCTCCTTCGGAGTTGCGAAGGCAGGCACAGCGACGGTGACATGCTCCGACTTCATTGTGAGACTCTTCTCCCATTGCGGTGCAATGTGACAGCTACAGCGGCGACACCCTCCTTTGGAGTTGAGATGGCAGGGGCACGGCGACACGCTTCTTCCTTGATGACTCGCAGCTCCATGCGACATGCAGTTCCTCAGAAGGCCCAAAACAGCAGCAGCCACTTCAAAAGAACTCTGGGGAGCCGTGGGGTGAAGTTTGTTGTCCCTGAGACTTCTGCAGGAGGCAAGCTCTATTCCAAGCCCTTGGAGATCCTTCACAAGTTGAAAGCAAAGTACACAAAGTTCCATTCTCCTTCCTTTGGCAGTAAGGCAACCACTGCAGGCCAATCCCCCAAGCAGCACTTCAGCTTGGGAATAGACTCTCCTCAGTTTCTTCAGGTTCCTCTCCTCAGTAAAGGTTTCTTCTTGTAGTCCAAAGTGATCTAATTTCATGGAATCAGGGTCCCAATATTAACACCCCAAAATCCTTTGTTCTCTGACGGGAGAGGGGCCTTTGCCCAGTCCAAACCAGTTCTTTAGCACTCTGTTCACCAGACTTCTCCTTTGCTTTCACAGTGCAGGGCAGGCACCTCAGACGCCCCACAAGAGGTGGAGCCAGCATTATGGAAGGCAAGTACAGTCCTGGAGCACTTTGTTTACAGGACTCCTTCTCTTCTTTCAGTGTGCAGGGCAGAGAGATCAGCCGCTCCCCAGGAGGTGGAGCCAGCATTGTGGAAGGCAGGCACAGTCCTATTCAAGGTTCAGGTGCAACTCCTCCCTCCCGTCTAGATGCAGATCTCTCTATTTACCACTGAGCTGACTCATCCTGTCTCTTGGAAACCCCCAGCCCTGTTACTCACAAAACCAGACACAGGAATATACAACCTAGCAGAGGTAGGCTTGAAAGGTTAGACAAACAAATACCTACTTTCTAAAAGTGGTATCTGCCAACACAGAATGTTAAAACCAACTTCACTAAAAGATGTATTTTTATCATTCTCAGTTCAGGCATACCTAACTCGAATTTCTACCATGTTCTCTGAGTCAGTTAGGATTATAAACATGTAATAATCTAACAGCCCATTCTGGCCTATGGAGAACAGGTAGCCCTGCAATAGTGAAAAACGAAAATGGCTGTAATTCACTATTAGGATATGACACACACATCAGAGCTTATCCTACCTTATACTTACAATGCACCCTGCCCTTGGGCCTACCATAGGGGTGCCTGATATGAAGAAAAGGGAAGGCTTAGGGACTGGCAAGTGGGTGCACTTGCCCAGTCAGCATGACAGTACCAGACTGCAAACAGGCTCTGCAATGGCAGACCTTAGACACATTTTACAAGGCTGCTTCTGTGGGTGGCACAACCAGTGCTGCAGGCTCACCAGTAGCATTTGGATTTACACGCCCTGGGCACACTCAATGCACTGTTCTAGGGTCTGACAAGTAAACCAAATAGCCAAACTTGGAATCACTGATTAATACATCAATTTACAATAGGGAGCACTTGCACTGTGGCACTGGACAGCAGTGGCACAGTTCCCAAAACATCTAATACCAGCAAAAATACATGAGGCAGCAGCAAAAATGGAAGGAATGAGGTTCTGTAAATTACAAATTTGTTCGTGATCAGCCTCCATTTTGTAGCCGCCACCATTTTATGTTGCCCTTACTCAGGCATTCCTTGGGGCAATTTTGGCCATCCTATTCTCCTGTTGTCTGTGTGTTCAATGCAGTCCTGCAGTTTGTGGCCTCTTGGCTACTTTATGTGTGTCGCAACCTGTAACACAGAGGACAGAGAATATTAGGATGATGGTGCAGCAACAGCTTGAGGATTTTATGAACATCGATGCTGATTCCGACTCAGATTAGCATGAGTTGATTTTATTCTTGCCTAAGTAATGGCAAAAGGAGGTACTGAGGTTCTGTAAATTACAAATTCGTTCGTGCTCAGCCTCCATTTTGTAGTTGCTGCCATTTTATGTTGCCCTCACTCAGGCAGCGCGCCGAACGCGATGTTTTTGTCGTTTCTGCATTTACGTGTCAGGTGGCTTCCTTGCCTATGTTTGCTGACGAGTGTCAGGGTCTGGCCGAGTACACTAATTCCTGTCTGAGCTGATTAATCCTCGTCCGGACTATTTGTTGGTTCACACCATTGTTTCCTCTAAGTTATCTTATCTGCTGTCCTTCGCTACATGTCTCATGCATTCACCTGTTTCACAACTGTCCTTCTACAACATGCAGCTGTGTTTTCTCTACTTGTAAATCGAATTGTGTGGATTCATTTGTAATTTGCTTAAGGGGTCGAGTGACAAACGTAACCGGGAACTTGAGTTGCTTTGGACTTAAAACATTGTCTGTAAAGTTTGCCCATAGCTCGTGCTCTTGTGTGATTGTATTTTGCATTGTATTGTACCGTATATAAACCCGTGAGCCACAGAGTTATGTGGCAGTCTCTTTTGAACCTCGTAATACCAACGACTTCTAAGACCACTGTACTAGCTGCAGCTAATAAATATCATCTTCTACGCCAGACGAAGAGTCTGTGTCTCTGTTTCTGACAAGGCATGTGAATCCCAGGGATTTAGGCGTACCCTGCGTCGCCGGGCCTTAAGGCTGCGGTTCTCCAACTGGCGCCCAACGTGGCGCGACTTCAGTGGTAGCGGTTGAGCCTGAGGGTCGTGAGGAGCCCCGCAAGAAAATTCCGGAGGAAGCGCACCACGTGATGGACCCCTGTATGCCGGAAGTGGACCGAAGGTCTTTTACAGTGCGGCTACTCCTTTCCGATAGCTGCTGACGACTGCTTCCCTGACTGTCGCCCTGCCTTGGACCCTTCTGACGATCTTTGCTAAACCGAGATGGATAGACGGACCTTCGCTGGTGTAGGATGATCCTTAGTTAAGTATTTGATGGGTCGCTCCCACAAAACTTTGTTTTGTTTTGTTTTTGGGTTTTTATTCAGGTATTGCAATAGCTGAAGCCAAGGGGTAAGTACTTTTGTACTGTTTCGTTGATTTACACCCCGTGTTGTTTGTTAGCAGTCTAGAGAAGTAACGATGCCTGGACTGAGTAAGTTTAAAAGACTTTGTTGCTTAGGTTGTACAAGGGATTCCCAGTTGGAGGAATCATGTCCGATCCCTCCAGTTGGAACTCCCACTTATATGCTTTATTTGAAACATGGTATTGGTCCCATTACCTTTAACGAGACATGGGTCCGATACACGAAGAATAGTGGAGTTTTGAGTTGGCCCCAGAATGGTAGTTTTGACCCCGCCATACTAGATAATTTGGAAATGATTCTGTTTAGAAGAAAAGCCCGGCCGGCAATGTTTGACTCTTTTTGCCTTTGGCGTAAGGAAGCCAAACAGAAAGAAATTAAACAAGCAAAAAAGGATAAGAAAGCACAAGACATGTCAATTATACAGGCTGCTCAGCAGTTTAAAAATAACGAAGTAAACTATGCGAATGAGATACTGGAGAGACAACATCGTATGGCGATAGATAGATGCTATCCGATGTTGCCTGCTTCCTCCCCAGATAAAAGTAAGGAATTAGAAGAAGATTCCCTAATGTCTTGTTTATTGAATTCACCTCCGCCCTATGCCCAAAATCCTAATGCACCTCCATTACCTCCACCTATCGCTCAACCAGTGGTTGCTCAAATCTCAATTGTTCAGCAACAGGCTCAGCCTACTAATGCTTCTTTACCTGTCTCTGCTCCATCTTTGCATCCTGTAATTCCACCCCCACCTCCTCGACCATCCCCCACTCTTGCTCCTCAGTCGGCTACGTTTCAGTCTCCGTTGACTTCTGCATCTGTAATGCCTCCTATTCTCTTAAGGGATTCTCCTACCTCACATAGGAGAATAGCAGATGCTGTTTCGAATTTCTTATCTCCTCTTCTTGGGTCTTTGAATCTGTCTCCAGCTTTCTCTAGACGACGATCTCGTTGTCAACGTCCTCTTACAGACGAGAAAGTGGTCTTGGGTTCCCTCGCTCGTAAATGGATTGAGCATGGAATGGAATATAGTACCGAATATATCATGAGCTGTTTCCATCAATGGGTAGAGCCCACGCAAAGATACGTTTTTAATGTTATGTGTCAAACTCTTATTAAAGGTTGGGAAGATATGGAGTTAGATACGGTCCCTTCAGAGCTATTGAAGTTACAAGCTGATTTCGATACAGGTTTTATTGTGGGACCGCGAGTTGAAGAAGCGGTGAATAGACTTGTTGCATTTCGAACCATGTTCCTGTCATTGTCTTTTTCCGAGACGGATCCTACTAATAAATGAGGTATTAAGAATTACCCACTACGTGAAGTTCCTCCCGTATGGATAGAAGCGGTGCCTGGTCCACCTCAAGTCCCTGCTCATTTCCAGCATATATGGGTCCACGAACCTTGGAAAAGGTCTGAAGTATTGGCGCTTAAACAAACTCTTCCGGACCCCCGTAAAAATCCTGCTGGATATTACAAGGAATTGTCTCAAACAGTTGATGCCTGTATTATGAATCTAGCTGATATTGATATGTTATTTGGAAATATTGTTCCGCAAGCAATATGGGCACGGATTCGTAGGGAGAATCATGTTGGTGAATTGGGTGGTGTTGGGCTGCTATTAGGGCCTCGGGTGCGAATCAAGTAGGCAGTGCGAAACCTGAGGATCTGATTACGGCTCTACCAGGCAGAATAATTGAATTGATGAAGACAATGATGCCTGCAGTGCGAGTAAATTGGGATAAGCTGGCTGCATGCAAGCAAAAGAAAGATGAAAGTGTCTCGGATTTCTTCACTCGTTTTGAAGAGACATTTATTGATCATAGTGGTCAGGATTTGAGTGTAGAGGGTGGCCAGCGATTGTTCGTGGATAAGTTTGTATATAACTTGCTTTCTGAATTGTCGTATAAATTAAAGAGTTCTGAAAGTGCATGGGCTGTCTCTTCCCCTGCTAAGATATTGGCTACTGCACAGTAGTATGAGAATAAGGATAAGGAGGATAAGGAGAAACAAGAGAAGAAAAATAGAGATTTGAAAACTAAGGTACTTTTACAGCAGGCTTATCCTCTGGGTACTGCACAGCCTCAGTATTCCCAACCCCCACAGTTCCAGAAAGTATACTAGAAGCCTGAGGTTTTCGTACCTCGACCTTCATTAGGTCCTAATCAATGTGCGTATTGTAGGGAAGAGGGACATTACAAAAGTAGTTGTCCGGTTTTATTACAACGTAATAATGGGATGTCTGCTCCACGAGGTCGTGGACATTTTCAGACGGGATCTAGAGGTAGAGGACGAGGTGTGTCCTCTCAGGAGCAGCGTTCTTTTCCTCCATCTACTACGAATCATTTTCATCAACAGAGAGTTCAGTCTACGCAGTATTATAATGATGATTATTGTGCTGAAGATGGGGCTGACGATTTTCATGTCGAATAGGACAGCCATGGACGAAGTGAGGGAGTTGTGTTGATTCCAGTAGATCAAAATGGGCCGTATGTCACTGTCAATACTATGGGTGTTTCAGAACTGTTTCGTTTGGATACTGGTGCGATGAGAAGTTCTATTATGCATTCTAAACTCCCTGGGGCACCTTTGTCTGGCTTAATGAATACCTCTGCAGGATTTTCTGGCGCCCCAGTCCGTAATCCGGTTTCCTGTCCCTTGCCCGTTTCGATTGGTCCTTATGATTTGAATGCTTCACTTATTCTGACAACTGGTTGTGGTGAGAACTTGTTGGGTCTGGATTTGTTGAAAAGACTACATGCAACATTGTATTGTTCCCCTTCTGGCGTGCATCTTACGTTGGGGAAGAAATTGACGTCTTCCGTATATTTGTCCCGAGATCAGTTCCCACCTGAGTTGCTTTCTCTTCCTGAAAGTCTTTGGGCGACAGGCCCAAATGACGTGGGTCATCTTGCCATCCCACTGTATGTCGTCACAGTGAAAGAGAACGTTAGAATGCCACGCATTCCCCAATACCGTATCTCTAGTGATGGAGAGAGAGCACTTTTGGCTATTGTCGATGATTTTATTCAGAAAGGTGTGGTTGAAGAAACGAGAGGCAATGTTTGTAACAGTCCTGTTCTTCCGATTCTTAAGAGAACTGATCCTTCACAGCCTCCTGTTTATCGATTTGTTATTGACCTTAGAGAGGTCAATAAAATAGTTGTGCCACAGTTTCCTGTTGTTCCAGACATTACAGCTTTGTTAACGATGATTCCTGCTTCGGCAGCTTGGTTTTCAGTCATTGATCTTAAAAATGCTTTCTTTAGTATTTCTATTGCTGAAGAAAGTAGGGATATCTTTGGTTTCTACCTAGGTGGCCAAAGTTTCAGATTTAAAAGAGCTCCTCAAGGCTAATGTGAAAGTTTCCCCATCCATAGCAAGCAAGGCTCTTAAGACACAACTTGATGCTTTCTCTTTGCCTCCAGGTGCTACGCTTGTTCAGTATGTGGATGATTTGCTGGTGGCTGCTGATACGGAAGATATGTGTAAGAATGTGACTGTTGCGTTGTTGCATCATTTGTCTGCTTTACATCATAAGGTGTCACCCTCCAAGTTGCAATATGCCCGCCAAGAGGTTACCTATTTAGGTCATCTCTTGTCGAAGGAGGGAAGGCGATTGACCCCAGAACGTATTTACGCTATTTCACAGATGTCTGTACCTACCACGCAGAGAGAAGTGCGTGCCTTTTTGGATATCACTTCCTACTGTAGACAATGGATTCCCAATTTTTCACTTTTGGCTAAACCATTGGTGGCACTAACATTGAAAGATACGCCCCATCCGCTCCCTTAGACGGATGAATGTCAGAAAAGTTTTGTTGACCTACGTACAGCTCTGTGTTCTGCTCCAGTGTTGGGTACCCCAGATTATAGCAAATCCTTCACACTATACGTTCACGAGAGGGAAGGTTGCGCATTGTCAGTTTTTACACAGCAATTCAGAGATAAGCAGAGGCCATGTGCTTATTTCTCCGCTAGGCTAGAACCAGTAGCTATAGCTTTGCCCAGTTGTTTTAGAGCTACGGCAGCTGCAGCGATTTCTATCAGACAGTCTGCGGGATTAGTGTTGGATACTACACTCATTGTTATGGTTCCACATGCAGTGGATACCTTGCTAAATAGAACAAAAACACAGCACCTCACGAGTGCTTGTTTGTCTGGATACGAGTTGACACTTTTAGCGAGTCATGTGCATATTAAAAGATGTAACACGTTAGATCCTCTACATTGTTGCCACTCCCAGATGAGAAAGATGCTCAAGAAAAACATGAATGTTTTCTCCGAACGGAAGAAGAAACGAAGGGTAGGATTGATCTAAAGGACACTCCGCTCAAGGACCCGGATGGGATCCTATGTGTGGACGGTTCTTGTTTCAAGCTACCAAATGGGGAGACTACTTCTGCCTATGCTGTCACTATCTTATGCACAATTGTTGAAAAGGCACGTATTGGACATAATTCATCCCAAGCAGCTGAATTAATAGCCTTGACTAGAGCGTGTGTGTTGTCAAAGGGAAAGAGAGTGAATGTGTACACAGATAGCCAGTATGCTTTTGGCGTTGTGCATAGCTTCAGTAAGTTATGGAGGGAGAGGGGATTCTTTACCTCTCACGGGACGAAGATCCAACATGGTCAGTTAGTGACAGATCTTCTTGAGTCACTTACTTTACCTGCACAGATAGCGATCATAAAGTGCAGCGCACATAAGAAAGTCACAGATGATGTGGGTCGTTGAAATGCGTTTGCAGACGAGGTAGCTAAAACTACAGCGAGAAACATCACTAGCCGAATGTATGTAGCTGGTCCTGCAACTTGGGTTAGGGACATTGGAATGTGTGAAGACACGATTGAGAGTGTGAAAACGATTCAGGGAGAGGCTACTGAGAAGGAATTGAGTACGTGGAAAGAAAGTACAGGAATGTTAGATTCGATGGGTTGTTGGACAGAGTTGTCGGAACATCAGCGATGGTTATTACCGGACGCTTATGTATTGACGGTTGTGACTATGGCTCATGGCCCAGCCCACATTAGTGCGAAAGGCATATGTAAGCTCTTGGCTCCTGTGTGGCAGAATGTAGGAATCCCAAAAATGTGCAGAGAATGTGGTTAAGCATTGTATTGTTTGTTTAATGCATAACCCAGGAAAAGGTACCCCAACTCCGGCAGGTCATTTTGCTCCCCCGTCATATCCTTTTGAAGTGTTGCAGATCGATTACATTCATATGGATCGCTGCAACAACCTTAAGTGTGTTCTGGTGGTGGTATGTGCCTTTTCCCGCTAGATAGAGGCCTACCCCTTGAAAGACAACACTGCATTGTCAACTGCTAAAGTGTTGCTTAAAGAATTCTTCCCCAGATTTGGTTTGTCGCGAGTTGTCTGGAGTGACAACGGGAGTGAATTTGTGGGCCAAATTATGCAGAAAGTGTGTTCTGGCCTTTGTATTAGACAAAAGTTCCATGCGGCAAACCATCCACAGTCAGCGGGTTTAGTTGAGTGTTATAATGGTACACTCAAGCTTAAACTAGCCAAGATTCAAGCCAGTACGGGCCTTGCCTGGCCAGATGCCTTGCCCCTAGCTCTTTTGTCGACCAGAACTAATGTGCACTCTCGTATGGGACTTAGCCCATATGAAGTGGTTTTTGGACGCCCAGCGAATGTTTGGGGTCTCCCTCGTCCCAAAAGATATTCAGATATACCATATCCTTTGTTGACTGACTATTTGCATGACTTGACTACTAAATTGAGTATTATTCGTCAACAGGTACAAAGTGCTGTGCCGGAGGCCTCCACAGACCCAGGCCACACCATTTTGCCCGGTGACTGGGTCTGCGTCAAAAATTTTCAATGGACTAAGAATTTGGAGCCTCGTTGGTCTGCGCCTACGCAAGTTTTGATCGTCACCCGCACAGCCGTGAAAGTGGTCGGCAAGCGGAACTGGGTGCATGGCGTGCACTGCAAGAAGGTGCCACTGCCATTACCCTTCGACCACTGAATCCGCAGTGGTGTAAGGGAATCTGAGTCCGCAGCGCTTCCTTGTTTTGTGCCTTTCAGTGATGCTCAAATCTATGGAACTCAGTCCGAGAAAGCAAATGACGACATTCTTCAAGCTGCTGTGCCTGAGCATCTGCGAATAGACACTACCAATCCAGAAACTCTGTTCAAGGACCAGACCGTGCCAAGCAACACACGCTACAATTTGAGGTCAAGAGCTGACCAAAGGAACTTAACACTTTTGAACACTTTTTGCCTTAATTACTTAAAGACATTTTTCTTGGACTCTTTTGCCTTTTTTTGTGTAATATTTAGCATTAGATGTGCCATCTGTCTCCGTCGCAGGGTCACGGTAGGAGACTCAGACTGTAACCTAGTTTTTGTTCTTTCAGTAAGTGGCTAGTGCCTCAGGATATACAGAAGTAAGTAGCTGAGTGATTGAGGAAGATTGCCGTGAGCGACATTTTTTTAGATAAAGATGGATGGTACAAAACCATAAGTAGGGAAAATAGGAAGCAGGAAATGAGATCAAAGTATTGTAAATTATTGTGTAGTCGATTTGGCGTAACTTTGTGTGTTTTTATGCTGTTGTGTATTTTATTTTACAGAAAGTGTGGTTGTGTCCTACCCTGTGGCCGGGTAGGACAACATCTTAGAATTTAGAAAATAAAGGACCCGGTCACTGCTTAGTTCTGCCGCTTTTATATTTTGAGCAGAATCTCACCCTAAGGTAATTAATCCTTGGGTGCTATATACTTTTTTTTTAATAATACAAGTTACAACACTTTTTTGGGGGATTTTTGAAAGCAGTCTGAGGTTTGTTTGTTGCCGTACAAAAAACATAAATTTACATTACTATAAACACTTTTTACAATACAAAAACATTGAATTACATTTATCCGTTAGACAATACATTTACCAAACAACATCTTTACCAGGCTTCAAGGTTGTACCCTCCCAACTAATTCTACTACCAGGCCTACGTGATACTGATTTCATCTAATTTAAACCTGGTCATGCAAAGGCATTAAGCTTAGTATACATTCTTTATTCCATTGCATTCATGGGAACTTTCTAAGGCCTTTTCCGGGGAGTGCATTCGTATTTACGATGAATGTGCCAAAGCTGACGCGTTTCCAAGCCCGTGTCCCATTTATCAGGCTTTTCTTCAGGGCTTTTAGTTGGGTACCTGTATGAAAATAGGGAGGACATACTTTAGTGTGGGACCTTCAAATATACCGTCACTGGAAGGGAGTTGTTAGCACTTATTTTTTTACCTTCCTGCGTTGTGTGTACAAGTCTGTTCTAGTACATTCAGACTCTTGACTGGCGTTTTGCTTTATTCTGTAAAGTAGAACACAAAAATTGTATCTATTTTCTTTGCGGGGGACATTATGTCGCAAGGTTTTTTTTAAAACAGAAATTGCCCACAATGTAACTTACGTTCAAACCCCAACCGCAAGCATGGGACATGAGAACCCGCAACAAGAACTATTACAAATCATAAATGACTCATCAATCATTAATCTTTCCCCAAAAAAGCTCACTATTCATGAACAATCAGTCCTTGAACTCGGGATTAAATTTGTCCCCAGCAGAAAAAATAGATATAGTCAATTTAAAGATAGAAGCACAAGATCTATTTAGAAAAATTCGACTAAAAGCATTTTTCCATGACAAAGAAAACGTCAAGGTACCAGAGCCATCAAATTTATCCAACAAGTCGTCTTTTACTCTTACATCACAAATGGTCCCTAAACAAATTTTGGCATTCGAACAGGACGTTCTTTCCTCACTCACGCAGTTAGGTAAACAAAAAACCTTTTGTAAAAGAAACATCATGAAGGAACAACAGACAGCAATCAAACAACTAGTTGAAGACACCTCAATAGTAGTGAAGCCGGCCGACAAAGGGGGCGCCCTGGTGGTGTGGCAGAAAGAAAAATATGTAGAAGAAGCTAATAGCCAAATTGGTAATACTGAATGGTACAGGAAGTTAACTGAAGACCCGTCTAACAACATACAAAATGAGATACAAATCAAATTAAAGGAAGGACTTGATGCAGGCATATTAGGCCCAAAGGAATTTGATTACTTAAACAAGAAAAGTCCACGTGTTACAGTAATTTATTTCCTACCCAAGGTGCACAAAAACCTACAGAACCCACCCGGAAGACCAATAGTCTCTGGGTGTGAGTCAATCCTTGAGCCGATTGCCAAGTACGTAGACGTATTTTTAAAGCCATTCATGAGTGAGGTCAAGTCTTATATTAAAGATACGGCAGACTTCATCAATAAAATCGAAAATTTACCATTTGATGACCATAATGAGTTGATGGTGGCATTTGACGTCAACTCGTTATATACACAGATCCCCCAGGAAGAGGGATTAGAAGCCATTGAGTTCTTCTTAGACACAAGGCCCAAACCTCAAAGAGTTCCCCTCAAATGTATAATCGAGCTGGCCAGCTTAGCATTAAAACAGAACTTTTTCAGATTCATGGATACCTTCTACATGCAGGTGAAGGGGACCGCCATGGGGTGTCCTTATGCTCCAGAGATGGCGGTCCTCTTCATGGCCCTGTATGAGGAGCGATTGATTTATCAGAATAATCCATATAGCGAACACATTGTAAAATGGTATCGCTATATTGATGACGTCTGGTGCCAGTGGAGAGGTACGGAAACACACTTGACTCAATTCCACGACTGGTTGAACAACAGGCACCCAGACATAAAATTCAGTATGACTCACAGCAATTCACGTCTAACATTTCCTGATGTTGAAGCCTTCCCTCAGAACAACGAGTTAGCAACTACTTTACACCGTAAACAGACAGATAAAAATACCATCCTCCACTACCGGAGCTTCCACCCACAGAGCCTAAAAGAAAATCTTCCATACAGTCAGCTGTTGCGGATCAGACGCAATTGCTCTAGAAAAGAGGATTACCTGATACATGCAGAGACGCTGTGTGAACAGCTAAGAAAAAGAGGGTACCCCAAAAAATGTTAAAACATGCAACCAAGCATGCATGGTTTACACCTAGAGAGGTCTTACTAAAAAAAAGAGACAAAAAAACCACTTGAACAATTGGTGTTTTTTTCAACTTATGGCCCACTCACCAATAAATTCAAATCTTGTAGTGTAGTTCCTATTTTCCCTATAGGCGCTGCGCATTGGAATAACATAAACAGTAGTGTAGGCGTAGAAGTGCGGTCTTCTAGGTCTCTACTGACTATATTAAACTTAATTGGGTTTGTACCAGCTAGCTCAGAGGTCACTGGAAACTTTCTTGACTGAATAGGAAGTGATCAGCTTCCCTGGCACAGACAAGAAGGGATTCAGTTTTCCAACAACCGCATTAACATGACAACTTTGCTCCTCAGAATAAGAGTCAATCTCTAGAGTCATGTGAAACAATAGACAACTATTTCACTCAGTCAGTTGTGCAAGATTACTTTCACCAGTATGCAGAGAATGGATAGACAGGCGTTTTCAATAAAAAGTATTATTTATTGAACAGTCTTTCTTCTCATGCAAGAGAAATGAATAGCCACAATTGCAAGACTTGTTATTATAAAATGTGCATACAGTAAAAGGAGGATTGCGAATTAATACTGTAAAAGCATTGATATGGTTTCTTAGCCATATGATAGTTAAAATGAATAAAATATATACATTCATATATACATTTGGCTAACGTACTCAACTGGTGCTTCTAGCTACGCCTACCCCAGTGTACCTGACCTAAGCTAATTCGTGGGAGGGAGTAAGTAGCAGTTTAAGTTAACTTGGTTTTGCCAAGGGTTTGCTTCAAGAATTCTCTCTAAGGGTTTACTCAGCACCGTACCTCTGGAATAGAATGTTGGAGGTCTGGTATCTCCTCTCAGGACTCGATATCCCAGTCACCCGCAAGGGTAGGCTGGAAACGCCGGAGCTGGATTTTATCGGCAAGAGAAAAGACAGCGTCTTCCTCAGCGCGTCAAGGAGGAGGAGGGGCAGCGTACGTGGGCTTCTCGCATCTGCTGGGCTCTGCAAGGGACCGCTGTTCTGCTCCTATATTCAACACCACCGCTGTGTGTGCTTAAGGCAATTTTGGTATTATTTATACCTGAAAGGTGCCTTGTTTGATGTAAGTTTTTGGACATAAGACGTCAATAAAGATGTCACTAAGAACTGGTTGTTCTTACAGTGCTCGTTAGAGTTCTATTACTAATCAAAACAAAGCAAGTGGGGCTTTCCCAGGTTGCTGGTGGTTTTTATCTGTTGAAAGAACTAGGTGTGTTATCTAGGAATCTTTAGGAAGTGGCTTCTGCTGTGTCATGTACTGTAATGAGCTGCAGAGACGAGTTACTGAAATATGGCTCTGATCTTTATTATACAATCATAAGTATACCTATTGATATCTATTGATACCTATTGATTATAGCCTTATAGGGGCATGAGGTCACAATATTGATCAGGGTCCTAGATAGAACACAACAATCTATTGTCCTAAAAAATTGGCACTTGTTGTCCAACCTTGAAATTCCATTTGCCAAACCCATGTTCGGGATTAAAAAAAAAAAGAACATAGGACAACAAATAATCAGGGCAGACCTGGGCACTTCTAAAGTCAAAAGCGACCTACGCACCTTATGGAAATTAAATCCGGTGAAAAGCCACCACAAATGTGGTACCTGTGTATCGTGTGCCAGTACCATTGAAGGCACAACGTTTGAACATAATACCATCAAATGGACCCACAACGAATTCCCAAACTGCAAAAGTAAAAACATTGTTTATGTAATAGTTTGTCCGAGTGACAAACTTTAAATTGGGAAAACAAATCAACAAATCACACAAGGATTTGCCCAACACCGCTCCAGAATTAAACAAATAGAGCTGCACGCACCAATGGTCCAGCACTTTATTGATCTTGGCCAAAAAGAAAGAGACCTAAGGTGGTCCGTACTCTCAGGAATAAAGGCTCCCCCATGTGGAGGGAATGTGGAAACATTACTGTTAAGAGAAACTTATCTAATCATGAAATATGACTGCGTGAGTGCAGACCTGAACGAATATGGAGAATGTTGAAATTGGTAAACGCGTCCCATGTAATACGACCACAGATTAGAAACGCCCCAAAATCATTTCGACTGTAAAGAGTAATACACTTACGCACACCTATTGAACCCCAGGACTACATGTCCGATAATCGCCTGATCACATGTCTCCTTTTAAATTAGTCACGTGACCTGAACAACAAACACTCACTCGAGTAGGAAACTGGCAGATGCAAGCGGCTACACACGGACACTGCAGGTACTGACTCACCGGGAGTATAGATAGAAAATATTAACTGGCGCTTGTGGCAAATAAGCCCCTTAATTCGATCATCTTTAATCCCACAGTGTATGCGGCAAACCAGATAAAAAGAAAAGGCGACGCCCACCCTTAAACGATAGTTCGGCGTTCCCCCATCACACTGAAAACTCCAAGTAAGTAAAAGCCATTTACAAAAACCTTTGCAAACTCGAACAAATAAATAGATCCAACAGTCGAAAACCGTTCTGCTTTAATGTTGCAGAATCCGGTGAGCCCCTTCGCATAAAGTCGCAAAAATCGTAGATCAGATGACATGTAGTGACAGAAACAAAATCATAAAAAACGTAAGTTACATTGTGGGCAATTTCTGTTTAAAAAAACCTTGCGACATAATGTCCCCCACATAGAAAATAGATACAATTTTTGTGTTCTACTTTACAGAATAAAGCAAAACGCCAGTCAAGAGTCTGAATGTACTAGAACAGACTTGTACACACAACGCAGAAAGGTAAAAAAATAAGTGCTAACAAGTCCCTTCCAGTGACGGTATATTTGAAGGTCCCACACTAAAGTATGTCCCCCCCTATTTTCATACAGGTACCCAACTAAAAGCCCTGCAGAAAAGCCCGATAAATGAGACACGGGCTTGGAAGCACGTAGGCTTTGGCACATTCGTCATAAATGCGAATGCACTCCCCGCAAAAGGCCTTAGAAAGTTCCCATGAATGCAATGGAATAAAGAATGTATACTAAGCTTGATGCCTTTGTGTGACCAGGTTTAAATTAGATGAAATCAGTATCACGTAGGCCTGGTAGTAGAATTAGTTGGTAGGGTACAACCTTGAAGCTTGGTAAAGATGTTGTTTGGTAAATGTATTGTCTAACGGATATATGTAATTCAATGTTTTTGTATTGTAAAAAGTGTTTATAGTATATGTAAATTTATGTTTTTTGTACGGCAATGATCAAACCTCAGACTGCTCTCAAAAATCCCCCAAAAAGTGTTGTAACTTGTATTATTAAAAAAAAGTGTATATAGCACCCAAGGATTAATTACCTTAGGGTGAGATTCTGCTCAAAATAAAAAAGCGGCAGAACTAAACAGTGACCGGGTTCTTTGTTGTGTATTTTATTAGCGTGCATAGGTTGGATTGTACATGTTCTGCAACAGAGAAATGTTGCTAATTCTACAACTTCTTTGCCTTCTCGTCTTTCTGTCTTCTCTCACAAAATGCATGTTCTACCTCCTCATGAACAAATAAGGAGAGCCGAATATATGAATAATACGTTTATTCAGTTGTTACACCAACATCAGTTGGCTATTAATATGACTGACTGTTGGGTGTGCGGACTTATGCCACACAATACACGAAAGGGAATGCCGTATTTGGTTCTTCCTTTCTCATATGAAGGTTCAGCTTGAGCCTATTTGACTATGTTTTCAGCTGCATACCACAACAGACTTAGAAGCCCTGAAAGGACTTCTGGGAATGGATTGGATTTCAGCCACAGCTCCCTAATTAAAGGTATAGTGGCAATGGCCAAGATTATAGAGAAGGGCAAGATTCCGTTAGACAAGAAAAGAGCTTATGACGGATTGAACATTACCCACTATGTTTCTAGTCTTGGTGTCAAAACTAGAAAGGGTGAGTCTTTTCCAGTATGGACTGTACCCCATCAAGGTAATTTTTGTCTCCAAGTCAACAGTAAGAAAGCAAATATGAAGCAGAGTTGTTTGTACACCTACATTTTCTTGTCCCCTGATTTTCATCCGTTAGTTCCGTCTCAAGGAACATATTTTGTGTGTAACGACCGAGCTTATACATGGCTCCCTTCTAACTTTTCCGGAACCTGCTATATAGCCTTTCTTCTTCCCCCTACATATACGACTCCGTCAGACCACCACAGAGTTAGACATAGCCGAGGTATATTCGATGCCAAGGACACGGTAGAACAAGAGGGAGGAGACTTCCTTAAAGGATTCCTTCCCTTTTGGGGCCCGATGGTCAACAGTTGAAACATCAGGCGATTGGTTTGTGTGGTTGAGACCCTTATTAATGTTACTGCAGGTGCGATAGGTAACATTACAGCAGAGCTTCCGGCTGACCGTCTTATGACGTTACAAAATCGTATTGCGTTGGATGTAATCTTAGCAGACAGAGGAGGCGTCTGTAGATTGATCGGATCTAGCTGCTGCATTTATATTCCAGATGATGCTCCGGCAGTATACCAAGCCATTTCCAAATTGCATACCGTCTCCGAGTCGATTCATCAGGAAGAAGGAGATTGGTCTCTTATGGGATGGTTTCGGGGAATAGTGTCAACTTGGGGATGGAAGATCTTAACATTCCTTGGGGCAATTTTGACCATCCTATTCTCCTGTTGTCTGTGTGTTCAATGTAGTCCTGCAGTTTGTGGCCTCTTGGCTACTTTATGTGTGTCGCAACCTGTAACACAGAGGACAGAGAATATTAGGATGATGGTGCAGCAACAGCTTGAGGATTTTATGAACATCGATGCTGACTCCGACTCAGATTAGCATGAGTTGATTTTATTCTTGCCTGAGTAATGGCAAAAGGAGGGACTGAGGTTCTGTAAATTACGAATTAGTTTGTGCTCAGCCTCTATTTTGTAGTCGCCACCATTTTATGTTGCCCTCACTCAGGCAGTGCGCCGAACGCGATGTTTTTGTCGTTTCTGCATTTACGTGTCAGGTGGCTTCCTTGCCTATGTTTACTGACGAGTCTCAGGGTCTGGCCGAGTACACTAATTCCTGTCTGAGCTGATTAATCCCCGTCCGGACTATTTGTTGGTTCACACCATTGTTTCCTCTAAGTTATCTTATCTGCTGTCCTTCGCTACATGTCTCATGCATTCTCCTGTTTCACAACTGTCCTTCTACAAAATGCAGCTGTGTTTTCTCTACTTGTAAATCGAATTGTGTGGATTCACTTGTAATTTGCTTAAGGGGTCGAGTGACAAACGTAACCGGGAACTTGTGTTGCTTTGGACTTAAAACATTGTCTGTAAAGTTTGCCCATAGCTCGTGCTCTTGTGTGATAGTATTTTGCATTGTATTGTACCGTATATAAACCTGTGCGCCACGGAGTTAATTGGCAGTCTCTTTTGAACCTCGTTATACCAACGACTTCTAAGACCACTGTACTAGCTTCAGCTAATAAATATCATCTTCTACGCCAGACGAAGAGTCCGTGTCTCTGTTTCTGACAAGGCAAGTGAATCCCAGGGATTTAGGCGTACCCTGCGCCGCCGGGCCTTAAGGCTGCGGTTCTCCAGGAAGACCCACGCCAATGGTGCCAGGTCTAACAACTACCATTGATGTTATTCAGCAGCAACATACCCTCTATCCAGTGATGGCGTGTTAAAGGACGTAGAGCTACTGATAACACTGGAAGCAAGAGTAACAAAAAGGTGGACTTAATGTGCACAATCACATTATCAATGTTGTTGGATTTTTGGGAAAGATAGAGGCGAGTTCAGTCAATAGGGTAGAACAGATGCCATTGCTATATTTTGAATGCACAAAAAATTACACTTTCAGGCTTTTAGATCAATTTGCATGCTATGATTATTTAGGTCTGGGTTTTGACAGTGCAGCTGTCAAAGGGATCTGTTGTTTCTAATACACTCACACTAGGCAGTGGGTCTGTCTCCATCAAACATAGGCTTTCAAGTCAGGCCTATTTTACCGGTTGACTTGAGACTCTGTCAATCACATCTTTGCTTAGCCCAGTGGCATATTCTCTCTCGCCCTAATGCAATTGGTGGTTTTGGTGTATGCTTCTTCCTCTGATTGATAGCTAGCAGTGCAAAGCATGAGGAACTATTTTCCATTTTAAAACTACACTCAGTACATCGCAGCACCATTTTGAAATCTTTGTGTCATACCTGCATTCTTTATAAAAATTAATCCATTTTTATTATTCTGTAGTGTGGATTGATTTTCATTTCTTTTTCAGTGCTTACGTTTGATCTTAACCCATTTGTGGCTTGATTATTGGCTTTATTTTTTGGATATCAAGACACCTGCTCCCAAGATGCCCATCAGGTCTCATGAGACCTTGTATCCATCTTAGCATCAGTTATCCTGATCATTTTTCGTATTAACTTAGATAATTCTGGGTAGCTTAATCAGACATAATCACCCACAAAATACACAAGATTATGTGGAATTATGCAGGAAGACAAATTCTGCATTAACCTCATAGCTGCTAGTAAACATCCCTCCCCAGTGCTGCGCTGTCCATTGGAACTAGTGCTGAATGGACGTCCAATGGTCGTGCGCAGCACTGGGGAGGTAGTGCTGCCGTCGGCCAACGCACCGAGGCAGCACTTAAGGGGTTAATGGCTATTTTATTAGCGCAAAAATGCTCATTCACATCCAAAATTGATGCGAGGAGGCATTTTGCTCTAGGAAATAGTGTTAAATGCAACAGAAGATGGGCGTGAGAAATTGCTCATGCTTGCTAACTGTGCACTAGGGGTAGGATTTTCTTCCAACTCACTCCCAATATTTCTTTGCTCAAAATGCACTCGTGTCCGCCATCGTCAAACACCACGGACTCAGCATAGTATCCTACGCCGACAACACCAAGGACCCCGTCACCACCAGACTCAACTTCCAGGAAGGAATGGAGGACGTTGCATACTGGATGATCAGCAGCTGCCTGTACCTCAACTTGTTGAAAACAGAGGTCCTTGTCCTCGGACCCACCCTCTCTGCATGGGACAACACCTGGTGGCTCACTGCCCTCAGCAACCCTCCCACAACCACGGACCACACCCGAAACCTCTGCATCATACTCGACTCCTCCCTCTCCATGACCCAACAGGTCAATGTCGTCCCCTCCAACTGTTTCAACACCCTACGCATCCTCCTAAAGACTTTCAAATGGATTCCCCCCAAAACGAGGAAAACTGTCACCCATGCACTCATAACCAGCTGACTGAGTGAACAAGTCACTACTCTGCAATCTCCAGACCATACAAAACACTGCAGCCAGACTCTGCCTCGGTATCCTTCAGCACAAACACATCACCCAACACCTGCGCAACCTCCACTGGCTCCCCATTGAGAAGAGAGTTACGTTCAAGGTACTCACCCACGCCTACAAAGGCCTCTACAAAACAGGACCCCAATACCTCAACAAGAGAATCACATTCCACGTACCCAAGAGAAACCATCCGGAATGAACTGCCCCTAATGCTTAGACAGGCTAGCTTGCTGATTGGTTTTAGGAAGAGCCTGAAAACTTGGCTCTTCCCAAGCAATGGGTTTTAACTTTATCTTTATATATAGCTGATTCTGGCTTTCCTTTTCCGGGCTTCTCTCTGATCGAAGCTCCTGGATACCTGTAGGGTGGCAGTTTTGTGCTATATAAGTTTCTAATACAATACAATACAAACCTCCGATCCGCCGACCTCGCGCTCTCTGAAACCCCACAAATCTGCAAAGCCAGAACAGGTGGAAGAGCCTTCTCCTACATCTCAGTCAAGACCTGGATCGAGCTCCTGATCATCATCAGATGAGCCCTCTCCTTGAACATCTTCAGGAAGGCACTCAAGACCTGGCTCTTTGACTGAATGGAGCTACTTACCCACCCTACTCCCACTCCAAAGTGCCTTGAGACCCTTACTGGTGACTAGCGCACTTATAATTACCCTGTTTGATTGATTGGTTGATTGAAGGACACAAGGATGCATTCTTCACTAAGAAACTAGCACTAAATGCAACAGAACATAAACAGTAGTGTAGGCAGACACTCACATTTGTTAGATGTGCTTGTGCCGTGGGATATTTTACCTCAGAACTACTAATCAATGCGAGCATGCATTTATCATCACTAATTCTACATCAAAGAGTAACACAGAATTACCAATATTACTCCGATTACTCCCGCAAAATTGAAACTCAGCATAGGCCTAATCCTGAAATGGCAAAAACAATGGCTGACATCACCCCTCTATCTTTATACCACCCTGATGCTCCTCCCTCCCACACCTGCCTCTGGTTTCTTCCTCTCTCCTCCTCTCTCCTCCTCTCTCCTGTTATCCTCCACCCTCCCATCCTTCTTTACTGGGAGCATGTTACATCTGTAAAACCTAAAGCTGTTATATAATGAAGGCTTCATTGCTTTCTTTGTAGTTCTATTCGCATCTATTTGTAAAATTTGGTCAGTTAGCAAGGGGGTCCTAAGTATAGTTAGCTCTTTCTTTCTGTGTCATGAAACAAGGATTATAATGAAGGCTTCCTTGTCATCTGGCCTTTATTTTACTTGGAAATAAAAATAGGATTCTAATGAAGGCATGAGAGAATTCAGAGTAATCCAATTTACATTCCTTTGCTTTTCCTGGTGTTACTGTGCTAATGTTATTTCTTCATGAGTTTTTCACTGTGATGGCATATTTAAACCCAGACCAACTTGCTTTGCCAATGCTTGTTATAAAGCCAACATATTTTTCACTGATGAAACTTTCTAGTTATTTTAAAATATGCATTAATCTTCTCTTCATTTGCCTCACTGTCCATGTTTGTATGTATTGTGTTGTCTATATTTATATTGCACTATGCACACTTTCCACTGATAGATGTCACTTGACATCAGGTCATGCCACTCATATAGCACCACTTTTTTGGTATTTGTTATAGAACTATTTTTTGAGTGGTGACAGCATTCTGTACTTTGTTCATTCATTTGGAAAAGCAGGTTAAGACTCTGGTTAACGCATTTCTAATGAGTACATGTATGTTGATTCTTCGGGGGCTATTTAGTAACAAAGGGCAATAGACAAAAACCTTCATTTCTTTATAATTTATTCAATAAAATGTTTTTCTCTATGGCCATATTTAAACATAAACTGAAACAATCCCCAGATCCTCACTGCTAAATGTTTGCATCAGGTGTGTTATCTGATTCTACTCAACTTAATTGGTCTCAATGTGTTCTTACATTGGTTTGGTCTATTTTGTTATGTAAGTAAAGTAAAAGCTCTATTTGTTTTTAACTAGCGTCCCATTATTAGAGTCCCTATACTGAAATTGTAAGCACAAAGCATCTCTTCAGAGTTCCAGTCCTTGCTCTTCACCCAATCTGGACAACGAAAGGGCTGGGGTCTTGCATGAGTACTCTTTCGGAGTCTATGGATATTTTGGCACTCCTTTGCCCCCCTTCTCTGAATCCTTCCTGAGGAAGGAAGGCTCACTTTGATCAGTTGCCCCAACCTAGGTCATGCAATACGCAGAAGCACCTTGAAAGACCACCAACTGCAATTGGTCTAGCATGTTAGCATATGCACATTTTACTTGGCCTTAATGTTTGGACCCTCTTGTTTAATGTGTGTCTACTATGTAAAGGGTTATTCTGATATGGTAATTATCAACTCAACATTCAAGACTCTAGACTTAAATTTAAAACACACCTTCACATGCATGTGCGCTTACACAAGCACCACAACCTGTTCTCCTCTATGTCCTGACTCACAATGACTAATTTGCTAGAGAGATAGTAAGACCACCAAATTCATTGGTGCTGTCCATGCAGGCATTGGGCCACACCAGAGGAAGAACTTGGCATGTCCAGAGGTGAAATAAGGCGGATGTTATGTGCAGCCTCCCAAGATAAAATCTGTGTACCAGCACGTATTGTTTCTTTACAAATTAAGCACACTGTTTTTCAAGGTTATCAACATTTACCACGAAAAAAGCACAGAGAACATATAGTAATTTTTTATAGCACATTATTTTGCTAAATGAGGGCATTGTACATACCAACTGAAAGCAGATGGCCTTATTTAGGCTTTGGCAGCTGGGACACTCCCGCCTGCCATATTACAAGTGCAATGGGCCATAATACACTCATACAATGCTGGATGGGACATCGACCAAATTTGGAACAGAATATACAATATGCCTTAGTCTAAATAAGGTCCAAAGATAGTTTGAAAACGCTACAAGAGATCCAGTCTGAATTTCATTATGTGAACTCTCAAGCATTTGGTTGATTATAGAAGCTGAACCAACTCTGGAGGGTTAAGCGTACCTCCAAAAAGCTCCTAATAAGATTAGCAAAAATAGGGGGGGTACAATTATGTAAAAGACAGTAATGGATCCTTATCTGCAAACCATAAAACAGAAAATACCCAGAGTTGCATGCTTTTACTGACACCACAAGCAGCCTCCATCGAGAGGGAAGGGCGCGTTTTCTTGGCAGGAAGTCAGCACCTTCCACCGCTGGCACTGTGATCCCTACTGAATTTATAATGCTGAGAGTGGAAAGATAAGAACCGCTCAGAGCTAGAAAAGCATTTGTGTTGTCTAATTCTGAGCAATATGTGAATAAGGGTTATTGGTTGTCTCCTTGAGACCTGTTTGGGTGTGAATTGCCACCGGGGGTATACCAGGCGTACCTGTGCCATACACCCAGAGAGGCGACCCGAGACTCTGCCTTTATGGACCAGAACCTCCTAGCTCCAACTCATCAGCACCAACATTCCCACCCCTTGCTCCACTAAAGCCTTGGTTCAAAATGGTATGGCAAATGGGCAAATGGGCAAATGGCCATATTAGCCTTTTTTTCTGACCCACTGAGCATTCCTTTAATGTAAAGGGTGTTTTCACTATTACCTGACAAAACCCATGTTTTCACCCAGCAGTGCTGTATCACATATTACCCAATGCAGACCGAACAAGCAGTATTTTTTCCTGGAGGGAATCTCCCTCTAGCCAGTGTCATTAATAGTGAATGATACTCATTTGGATCAAGGTGTGTGCTTTATCCAAAGGGGTCCCACCCCTTAGCACCTCTCTGACTTGACAGTTCCAATGCTGAGGAGCAAACACTGTCAAGAATTACACCAGAGTATTCTTGTGTGCAGGTGCCTTGGGAGATACTCACGAAACACGGCAGGAGTTGTCTTCAAAGACACTTCCCACTCGAAGTAGAGAGTGCAAGAGGTTTCTGTATAGTGGGAGCTCCAAACTGCAAACTTGTGCAGTACATATATTGGGCCTCATTCATGAGGCCGCGCGTCACTTTTGCCCCGCTGGCATGTCACTTATTGTGACGCACCAGCAATGTAAAAATTGTGCCACGGTGTGTCATATTTACAAAGTGATGCATCTAGATAGATGCGTTACTTGGTAAACCCCTGCGCTACATTATACCTACGCCAGGTATAATGTATGCAGGGTGGGCGTTTTGACGCAAGTAAGCCTCATAGAAATGACGCAGTGAAATCTATGAGATTCCACAGCCTCACTTTCAGGATGCAAATGCATCAATATCTTACGCCTGCCTCACAGCAGGCGTAAGACTGACGCAGGCACATTGAAATGGGACTTGCCCGTGTTAAATGGCCCATTGCTGAAGTTGCATCACTTTTGTGACACACTCCAGCAATGCGTCATTTTTGTGCCCACAGATACGTCAGAAATACTGACGTATCTGTAACTCCACCATGTCGCAAGGATGTTACAATGAAAAGTGACGCATCGCTGTTTTCATGCAGCGATGCGTCACTTTTCATAAATGAGGCCCATTTTGCCTTCAGCATTTACTACAGTCACAAGCGGTCATGAAACAACCAGCACAAGCAGCTCCGAATGTTTTTTTACGTGTTCTGAGGGACTCCACTGACCTACCCTCCTCTAACGTCCTCCTGCTAAAGGGTCAATAAAACTCCCAGGCTCACTGTTGACCCCCTCACCATCCATACATTCTGCTCTTACTTCTTCGACTTCAGAAACAATTACCTTTAACAGCAACACAGATTGAAGCAGGCACTGGTTTATAGCCATGACCCATTTTCTTCAAATAAATTAAAACGTTCTGTTCAACAATATGTCTCAGAAGCAAGAGAATTATCTGACAGATGCCGAAAGTATCAAATACTCACATTAATGACATCTTTCACACATTTCCCATCTTCTTGGAAATGCTGCATCTTTATTATCACAAGGTCTGCCTTTCATGCGATAATCTTATTTCACGTGGATGTGCTGCTGTGCTATTTTCTAATTACATCTGAAACACGCAGCAATCTTAATTATGTCAGACTTTGCGAGAGAGGAATGCGAAAAATGAGGTTTCTTTCTGATGCTAGTCTTTCAAGCAAAAACGTTCACAATTTCAGCCTTGTTTTAGATAGGATTTGCTCATGTTATAATTCATGCATGCACAGTGTTGTAGTGTTATTTAATTTAATGTATTTATTTTTAGAGTGAGCAAACATTTCTATCAGAAATTTCCTACATAAGGCAATGCACAATACATAGCAAAAGCCAAACATAAGATGAGTAAAAGAGACCAGGGAGAGCTCTAGACATGTAGTGCAAAATAGTTTATGATTCACTGAGACAGCAAATTATAAAGCGCCACAAAAAAAGACAAAATGAGTCGGGTTAATTAATGGTCACATAGTAGAGTTGTGCTGCATGGTGTCTAGTGTTAGCGGGTGCTTCTGCCAGGTGGGGAGTGACCTGTTCCCACTAGTAGCAGACGGTGACCTGTCTGCTGTTGCTGTCTCTTCATTCATCAAATATGCCTTGTCGTGTTTCTACTCGACGCCGGTTCTGTGTCAGAGACACTGGTCGGAAAACCACAAACCATTCACCTGGCTGAGCAGACCATGATGGTGGTTTCCGTAACAGGCATGTTGGTCTACAGAGACTGGGGAATTTGTTTATGGAAAGCACGCGGGATGTACTGTACCTGCTTTGACTTGCCTGCCCAGAGCAACCAAAACAAAAGAAACCCAGTTTATTCACAGTTTAGCATGGGATTTAAGTGCAGACTAATCCAGGGCTCGAAGATCTAATGAGCAGGGCTCAGGAATGCCCTGCACGGTTCTTTCTTGCACATTGCTGTGAAATTTAATCCGATCTGTCGTTTATAGTTTTGCCAAAAGTATTACTTTAAAATATGCCCCTGAATTATGCTTGCATTATAATAGAATGTCAAGTAATTTCCGCAGATTTTCTTCTGAGGTAGCAGTCAGTTAAAAAGCTGCTGTGAGGGGATTTAGAACTGTGGCTTCAAAATAAGGAAATGTAACTAGAAGCGAGGACTTGCCTCCATGTTGTAATTCATAAATGAACAACTACAGCCGCACCATTACCCCCCTTATGACTGCTGGTTTTGCTTGGATACATTTTGTGCACATTTTAGTTGAAGTTTCTCTACATCTACTTTACCATGAATTTCAACAGGTTTAAATGCGCTGATCTTTTCTCTATATGCAAACCTCCCACGATCAGACTTGGACTCACTCTCAGTCCTGGCCGAACTGTTCAAACAGCCCTACACTGCAAGAGGTCGTGACCAGACAGGGGCCCTTAAGGTATGCTTGTGTCATGGCACCCTATCCTGCCCTGGAAGTCGCCTTCCAGCCTGACACCTACTGGGAAGAGCAGTCTGGACCTGATATTTATTTGTTTGGTTTGAGTTTTGTATAGAGCAAACCTGACCCGAAGGTATCAGAGCACTTTACAGAGTTGGCAAATCAGCAGTTACAAAAGTCCATATGGAATAAATACCAAATACAAGGAGTAAATACATATACATAGTAACAGTATATACAAGATGTTGGGAATGGCCCTTTTTGCACGGTTATACCCAAATATTTTGCTTCTTCCTCCTATTTTTCCTGGCCTGTTTTTGTTGGCTTTAGGACTCTGGGCACTGACTATAACTGGATAGCCATGATTGGCATATTAGATTTAATGGTAAGTAGTAAAGCAAGGGTCTGTCAATCAAATGCTATTTGTGGGCTTGCAGCACTGATTGTGTCACCTGCATGAGTAGCCCGGTAAAAGTATCTCAGAGCTGCTACTGCGGTGTCTGCATGTGCAGTTATCAACTGCCATGTTGATATGGCAAGTCCACCCCCTTGCCAGGCCCTAACCTTCCCTTTTCCTATACGTAAAGCGCCCCTCAGGTACACCCAAGGTACTCACATGGGCAGGATGTAGTGTATGTAAAAGGTAGGAGATGTACTGGTGTGTTGTATGTGTCCTGATGGTGGAATACTGCAAATTTCATTTTACACTATTCCACGGCTATTTGTTCCATCGGCTAGCAAGAGAGTTGCTTTGTAACAACTTACAAGTATAACTTTCCGTTGGGACAAGATAAATAAATAAAGTTTAGGCTCTCTGAACTCAGGATGTAGATACACATCTTTTTAGGAAGATGGTTTTTAAATTGTGAGTTAGAAAATGCCACTTTTAGAAAAAAGGCGTTTTCTTGTTTAACCATTCTGTGTGCCTCTGTTGTTTTGTGTCTGGTTATGGAGTGACAGGAGCTGGGGATGTACATTCACTGTATAAAGTTACAAGGGGGTTGAGGTGTGTCCTGCCTTAACTGGGTGACTAATAGTTGGGCTGGATAGCCTTTGACTGCATTTAGAACAGTGGGAGGAGTTTCACTTGCACTATGAATAGGCTGTGTCTTGTTTGCACAATGCTGTCTTTACCTCCTGTGATCATGCTGCACTAGAGAGTACAGAACTTGTTTGTACTGGGTTCAGAGACCCTTGTCACAAAGAGAACAAAGAGAAAATGAGGAATAAGCATTGGACCTTAAACCCCAGAAATTAGATCACTTCTGGACTCAAGAGGAACTTCTCCCAAGGTGAAGAGCTGGAGATCTAAAAGGAGGAGTATTGCCCGTTTGCTGTGTGTGCTTTGCTGGCTTGGCCTGCAGTTAATGCTTATCTCAAGGAGAGGACAAAGACTGGAACTTTGCTGTAAACCTGCTTGAAGAAGAATATCCAAGGGCCTGTATGTGCTGACCTTCTGTTGTGAAGTCTCAGGGACACAAAGACTTCACCTGCAACCCACTTACCAGCACCTTGACACATCTGTGGACTCCTGCATTCATTTTTTTCATTCATAAAACTTTTATTCGGTTACATCATAGCGAAACCATAAAAAGTAGAGATAAAATATTACAATACATATAGAAAGTCTCGATGTCTAATACATTTAAAAACTATTATTGTTTAAAACCATTGTTAAAAACAATTCATTGGGGTGCATGAGCAGAAAAGCGAGTAAATAAGAGCTCAAGATTTACAGCGGATTTTTAGACATGATTTTAAAAAACAAGCTACACATTTAGCAATGTATTGAAAATCCAGAGACTGCAGGGCCAGATAAGCGGGCCGACATGTTCTCAGGCCCCTTTTCCGGAGTAGGGGAATGATCCAGCACTTGCGAGGAAGCTCATAAAATCTACAGAACAGTGATACATGCATTTTAGACTGGGATGATGTACCATCACATGGGCATTTCATAGGATTATGTGACCAGTCCTGCTCTTTTGGAAAAGTAACTAAACGGAAAAAAGAATTAAAACGGAACCTAGTCAGAACATACTTTTCGTAGTTAGTTAGGTGGAATGTTAGATAAGGTTGGATACCCAAAACAGTCTGGACCGATAGGATCCGTACGTTTGAGGGTTTGCGTACTTCTTGGGAAAGACGTAGTTCTCTAAGATGGGTTAGACATAATTTTTTCAAGTCTTTCCTGCTAGTATCTATCATTGTAGTAGGTTCTAAGAAGTAAGTTGTACAGTTCAGGTCCTTAAGGAAATTAGAGACATACAGAAGCCAAGGGATTTTACTCCAGTTTCCCAGGGCCAAGCAGTCGGTTATCAGTGAGCGGGTTAGATGACATTGTGTTTTGGTCCAAATACGGTGCCATAACAAGATCGGCTGGCATCTAATATTGTCTGTCAGATAGTCAATACCCAGCTCGATGTGGCAACCGTATGTTGGGGCACTTTGGGGTAGTGCCAGTAAGTATTTTAGAAACCCGTTCTGAACCGTCTGCAGGGTATCTGCGGAAGCGTAACCCCAAACCCCTGCGCCGTAGGTTGCTACACTGTGGCATTTTGCATGGTAGATTTTTAGCAACTCTACTGGGGCAGGTTTACCCAGTTTCCTCGAGAAGGAAACTAGAGCTGAGGTTTGCCTCTGAAAAAGTAGCTTTTTACTTGTCGTGGCTTGTTTCCAGGATAATCTGTCGTCCACTAAAATTCCTAGGCAGGGATATTCCCTGGTGCGTTCCAATCTAACTTGATCAATAAAAACTGGTTTGGGATTCTTCGCGCTCGGGCCAATGTGCATAACAAAGGTTTTATTTTTATTCACTTTTAGGCCTAAGGAAAGCATAAATTGACAGTATTTATTTAGCTGTCTTTGTAGCTGGTTTAAAGCTCTGGCTAAAATTACGGAATCGTCCGCGTATAACAGGGCGGGAATAGGGCGTTGATTAATGGAGGGAAGATCCTGACTCCCTTCGAGCATGGTCGCTTCTAGCCCATTAGTGTATAGATTGAATAAGAAGGGAGCCAGGACACAGCCCTGTCTAACACCTTTGTTGACGGGAAATGATGGGGAAAGTTCACCGCCAATCCCGTATCTAACACACGCAGTAGCGTCTGAGTAGAGTTCACGGAGAAATTGGATAAGAGGGGGATCTACCCCCAGTTCATCGAGGATGGACCACAGCTTTGAGTGAATGACACAGTCAAATGCTGCGCTTAGATCAACATAGACTAAATACAGGTTACCATTTTTGGCCCCCACATATTTACCAATCAGAAGGGCTAGGTTCAATGCCTGCTCAACAGTACCAGGTCCCTCCTGGAAGCCATACTGGAGATCTGTGAAGATGTTATTTGTAGACGCCCAATCCTGGAGACGTTCCAAGATCAGACGGCCAGCGACTTTTCCCAAGGAGTCCAGGAGGGAGATGGGCCTGTAGCATGCTGGATTATTACGTTCGCCCTTCTTGAGGTGGACCAAGAGTCTATTAGGCCTATTTTTGTGACTGCTGCCATAACCTGAGTGACAAGGGGTGACCAGAGTTCTGGACTATGTACAAAGATATCTAGTGGGACCCCGTCCGGGCGGGGAGCCTTACCAGTTTTAGAAGATGACAGCGCATTGGTGACCTCCATGTGATCAAAGCGAAGGTCAATGGGAAATATCTGGTCCCCTGGACGGTCACCTGCCACATGAACCTCATTGATGGTATCCTCTGGGGGACCTTCAAATATCTTTGAGAAATGGGCCACCCACTCGTCAGCTGTCACTGCCACATCAAGATGCTGAGAAGATGAGGCATCTGCCAGAAAGGGTGATTTTACCATACGCCAGAATAGAGAACTGTCTTTGCGTAGGCAGCTCTCATGTAATTGGTCCCACAAATCCTTTTTAATTTCATTTCTGCGGTTTTCCTGTGCTAATTTATAAGCCTTTCTAAGTTTGGTGATTTCAGCACAATCTCTAACCTGGTTGTGAACTGCTCTTTTTAAGTTAGTTAGGGCTTTACGGCAGGTTGAGTGAAACCAGCCTTTAGTTTCTGGTTTTCTGGATTTTTGTTTACGAAACAATTCATCCCGTATAATTCTGATGATTTCCACAAAGCTGGCTATAATCAGCTGGGCTGAGGAGTCTAGTGCTAAGCAGTTATTCATCCACGGAAATGCTCTGGATACCACTTTACGGGTAATTGCTACAGGGTCAATTTTGGACCATTTTACAGAAAAGCCATTTACTTTGTCCATGGACAGCGTTTGTTGATTCAGTAAACTGGCCCTGGTTAAGTGAGGTAAAGCGTTTTTTATTGACAGGCTAACACTATTGGGAAAATGGTCACTACTGATATCTGAGCCTGTATTAAAAGTTTTCAGTTGACCCTTTATTATCTGGGAACATAGAATGTAATCGATGACACTTTATAGACCCCTTCCATGAAATGTGGGCAGAAAATCAGCAGGTGGATCCACAAGGTCATTCGCATATTCCAACTCTAGTGAAAATAGACACTCATTTAGGCAATTACCTAGCTTTGTGTGTGCGAAGTGAGTCAGGGGCATCCATTTTCATCCTGAAGACCACAGGTACCGTTCTTGAAATTTTTACATAATGATGCATTAAAGTTTCCCCCCCCAAATCACATAGGAGGTAAGGGTAATGTGCTTGTTCCGCTGTTCAGTTAGAAAAGATGAAATCTCGGTTAAAGTTTTAGCACATTCAGTTAGCTGGAGGTTGTTATAAAAATTAACCAAGAAATACAACATACATTTATTGAGTGAAACCTTTAAGATTTGGAAATTCTCACCAGAGAAAAGATCAGTTATGTCCATAGTTGGTAAATTGTTTACGGTATATACTGCAAGACCTCCTTTAGGTCTACCAAAAGTTTTGGAGCTAGCTGGGACATGGTATGATTTATAGCCTAGAATGTGTATAGGCTCAATGGCCCAGGTTTCCTGCAGGTATACTATTTGGTGTGCACTAACTGTGTCTAAACATGATTTGTGATTTACCTTGGAGCGGAGCCCGGCAACGTTCCAAAATAAAACAGAAAAGGTCAAAGTTGAGTTTGTCAGGTCGCTGATTTCAGGGAGAGCGTTAGGAGCTATTGTACCAGACAGTGGATACAGATCTGACACCGGGACAATAGAATGCATTTTAGAGGAATATTCAGGAATAATGGGATTCTCGTGGAATGTACCTACTTCTGCTGATCTCGGAAGAACTACCTTCCCCACATTAACAGATGTCTCATTTAGTTTGTTGATAGCAACTAGGGGCTCTGGTAAATCAAAGGTTATTTCTGGGGTGAAAATAGGGGTTATTGGTTGTGATTCCATCGTCTTATCAGAGATTACATTTAAAGAGGAGAATCTCGGGGAGCTTGAAGATGTTTGTAGGGGTTTAGGCCCCAAAAACAGTGAGCCCATGTTTCCCTGACCAGTACGCGATGATGGTCAATCGACCATTTCTAGACAACTAAATCGGTTTGCGACTGGTATGCCTCTTCAACCTACAGAAGGAGTGACGTCTCTACCTCCATATCCTGACCAATTGACCCAATCCCTTCTCCTATCCCAGTTTCCTACTTGGGTCCAGTTCCATTGTGGGCTTTCATTATGGCGAGATGTTGGCGGGTAGAAGTAAGCGAGTCTTTTTGTATTATTATTATTATATTTCTTATATAGCGCCAGAATCGACCCCCGAAGGGGTATCTCCACGCTTGCCTTGGGAACCCGTCCTGGTTTTTTCCCTGTGAGATAGCCCCTACAGGGCATCCCCACGGTGAAAGCCAGGCATCCCGCCGCAGGGGACCGTTGTGGAGATTAAGCAAGCTTAATGCCCAGAGTTGCAGAGTGTGAACCCATGATTAGGTCAGGCACCGAAGCGAGAATTATCGAGTCCGTGGACATTTTTAGCTCAACACCCTGCCGCGTCGGGAATCGAATCCTGGTCCCGGGTCTGACCTCTGCTTCAGGGTCTGCCTGCTCTAACCAGTGAGCCACACTTCTCCCATAGTTTGATACTGGCATACCCCAGGAGCAAATGTGCTCAACTGTGAGTGGGTCATTAAAGTTGACTATGACGCAGTCTCCCGGGATTCTTTTCGGCTCCTTACCTATCCAAGGGACCCTGCGAACCATTGAAACTCTGCTCGCAGAGAACGGTGGTAAAGGTCTATTGGTAGATAACCAATGCAGTACCTTGTTTTTTAAGGACCAGCCTGGTTCCTCCACGTTAGTACACAGCTTGGGAACACCAGTCATAATCACCACATAGGGACTTGCTTCTGGTAGTAAATGTATTGGATGCCCACCCCTTCTCCCTCTGGACCTGGTGTTAGTGTTTTGAGCCCCTGGTGGCTTAACTTGGTCAGGCTTCAAGGTGTTAGGGGGGGCTGGAGTTTTTGTTGTCTCAGGGACCTTCTTCACCCCTACAGGAGGGGGCTTCGGTTTTACGGTTGTCGCATCAGTAGCGACTTTTATAGCTTGCGCCCCTACCTTAGGGGTTTTGTTACTCACTTTTTGCCCCCCTGATTGTACCAGTCCCACCCCCTTGGGGATATTTGGAGTTGTGTTCAGAGCAGCTATCTGCTTTTCTATCTTTATGAGGGACAGTTCAATGGGTTGCATATAGGTTTTAACTAGCTCCCCTAATCTAATTAGTAATTGGTTATTTATCCCGCACATTTTGCACCCTCCACCCGTGTTACTGTTTACACTGAGGTTTGCTGTGTTCATGGAGAGGTTAATGATTTCTGTTGGTGTAGTGGTTAACTCTCTCTGTGTTAGGCTAACTTGTCCTGCTGCTTGAATAATAGGTAAGTCTTTGTGGTGAAAATGTTTCTTAGGGCGTTTCGCTTTGAGCGATTTCTTTTGATTTTTTTTTGGGGGTATTGCGCCCTCCCTCAATCCCCTGTTTGGGGCTATACTGGGGTCTTCCCGGTTTGGGCTCGCAAAGACAACAGGGTTTTTTTCTAGCATCATGGATGATTGCAAGTCCGAGAACTCTAGGGATGCCGACAGATCGACAATACTTGGCACAGTGTGTGTTTCTACGTGTACTTCTAATAATGACCCTGCTTCCTGTAGGTGTGTGGGTGTCTTGGCTGCAGCTAGGGAACCCAACGAAGACCGTTTGGCCCGGGCCAAATCCTGCGATACCCTTCGTTGAAGTAGGATTATGCCCTGGTCGATTGCCTCGTTAGCCCTAGTTATGAAATGGTCGATTGAGCCAGTTATCTGTGCTGCACCCTGTGCTGTTTTACTCCTACTACCTCTAGTAGTCATGGTGTTGAAGGACAGTTATCGAGGTTATGACAATAAAAGGGGAGATTGGGGGTAGTATGTATCCAGTAAGGAGGGGAAGATAAGTGTCGCTGGGCAAACAAAAATGGGGTGGCCCAGTCCAGTCTTACCCGGTCTTTAACGGGCTTGAATGGGCCCGCCCTTGGCCCGGGCTTCGCCCGCGCTATTCCCGCGACGCGGGTAGTGACGCTCTGATTTAAGCGCCACCTGGCGCAATTTCCCCGCAGACGGCTTCCTGCCGCTAAGTCCTCTGGGAATTGTAGTCCCCTGCGCCTCAAGCTCTCTCCCACACAGCGGCCGCACTGGTGTTCCTGAGGTGCGACGGCAGGAGGAGAGCGAGCGCGGCAGGCAGGACAGCGTTGCCGGCAAGGGAGATAGCGGGCACAAGTTTGTTAAGCTCCCTGTTGGATTTACTCAGTTCACTCTTGATTCACCAAAAGTAGGATAGGCGTCCCACTCCACCGATAGTGACGCTCTGATTTAAGCACCACACAGCGACCGCACTGGTGTTCTTGAGGGGCGACGGCGGGAGGAGAGTGAGCACGGCAGGCAGGACAGCGGTGCCGGCAAGGGAGATAGCGGGCACAAGTTCGGTAAGCTCCCTGTTGGATATACTCTGTTCACTCTTGATTCACCAAAAGTAGGATAGGAGTCCCTGCATTCAAAAAGGTGTCAATTCTAGGTCTTGGGCCCTGAGAATTTTGTGGTTGGTGCTGCAAAGCAAGAAAACAACTCTGATGCTGTCAGCGCTGCCGCCAGTGACGCTGCGACCTGCACCCAGGCCGGGGGCACCACCCATGATGTGCATGACGCACCGCCCCACCTGCACCACAGCTCTGATGCCCTTCAGTGCCTACCGATGACTGCAGTGATATGCCTTCCCGATGCCAGCACTCGCACCCACACCATCACCACCAGCACCTGCTACCCATTATCGTGGAGCTGATAACCGACGAGGGCGACTTCACAAACTCTTTGAAGTCAAATTGCCTCACTGGAACCGCTGCCTTGCCGCCTAAGTTACTCTGTCCTGGATTCAACTCCTCACAGACTTGACTCCTCGCCTTCCCCTGGGTAACCAGGGGGAGGGGAGGCTTTGCCTCAACACCAACACCTTACCTCCAAGACACTGGTGGTACCTGCTACTATGCACACCTCATGGTTGGCACCGTACTTTGGATGTATGCCTGTCGTGATGTCGTAATATCCCCAGGTGGAGCTATTTGTTTCTATAAGTGCTATATTCGAATTAACTGTTCCAAAATTCATATTCTTGATACATTTATGTTACATTTTTGTTGTTCTTGGTCTTGTTTGGTTTAGATAAAAAGACGTTATTTTTCTAAACTTGTGTGGTGTCCATTTTTTGAGCTTTCACTGTGTTACTGTGTGTTTGGGTACAAATACTTTACACATTGCCTCCAGGATAAGCCTGTCTGCTCATGCTAAGCTACCAAGGGGGTGAGCTGGGATTATCTAAATTGTGTATCTCCCTTACCCTGACTAGAATCAAGGGCCTCTACTTAGAGAAAGGTGCCTACCGCTAGCAACAAGAGACCCCCATACAATAGGCAGTAGGATATGTGTGCGATATAGTAATGATCAGTGGCTGCTGGTGACATTTGAAGGTGATGGGGTGTAAAAGTTTGGTATGACTTTTATGTAGTGAGCGACACAGGGAAGCTTAATGGACAAATGTGGGGTCCATGCTGTGCTCTCCTCCTGAGAATCTTTTTTTTTTAAAGATTGGAAAATGGTGCATTTTCAATCAAATTAATTTAGTGATAATGCAAGGCTTATAAAGCAGTGGAACCGTATAATTTTGAAATATTAAACACATAAGAAACTGCCCTATATGTTACTGCATTCACATGTTCAATAGTTACTGTAATGTGCAAATTTTACAATGCGACAACTTCAGCCTTTTAAAGTGTGTGCTTGCCCAGTGTCTTGAGCTGCATGCGACATCAACTTTGGAAGAAAATGCTCTAACCAGGTTTTGGGAAGGACCCACAGCTGCTGATTGCATCAGTCATATAGAAATATGTGAAGACAGGTCTCTAAGTGGGATGAAAAATGTGTTGACTCTCTAAAAGGGAATACTTAAAATGTATTTCTGTGATTCCTACTGTGTGCTACCTGGCTGGTAATTTGGTTTCTCTCTGAGAAGTAATTGCATCCAGATGTATAAAGCAACAACTGACCTACACCTAAAACATTTCATCTCAATTAAATTTGCTATACTAATTATTCGGGGTTGCATACGATTCCTGTTCATTTGCACACCATTCCACTTAAGTTTGGACCCAGCTGTATGCAAATTAATCTTGAACCTGCTTCCATGGGAACAGTCATCCCTGAGCCAGAACAAAAGCAACGCAGAACCAGTTTCACCATTGTTGGGTTCATCAGCTGCCTATAGCTTGGCTATAGTGACACAGCGTGCATGAGACCCACATCAGGGCATTTCCGTACCACTTAGAGCGACATACTAAAGTATACAATAGTAATGGGTGTAATGCTTGAATTAATCTCAACCACTGGTAATTACTCAGGGCTGAATCTCTATCCATCCTATTCTGCACACTATCCCACCTCGGTTTGGACCTAGCTATATGCAAATCAGTCTTGACCCTGATCCAAAGGGAACACTCCAGCCAAACCTACCAAGGCAGGTTCTCCCTGAACTGTAACCCAAGCAATCCAGGACCAGTTTTGCCCTTGTTATAAGCTCATCAGCGGTTCCAGTGACACACTGTGTACAGGATCCTTGTCTGGGCTACCCATCTTACTTAGGGTGACATGCTAAAACTTTCTACCTCCACTTAAATCCCCTGCACAAAAGAGAGACAGCTGAGAGGACCCTGGACCTGGAAGCAGTGACAGTGGAAAAGATGCCCAACCAGATGGAGAAGCCACCTGATGACAAGCTGGGGAAAAGACCTCAAATTAAATGCCCCCCACAGATTCTCCACAAGTTAGCCAGGAGGATCTAGGGCCTGGAGTATGTGGACAGGAACATGTTCTGCTTGCTGGTAGCAGAGAGGATCCATAAACTGCTCCCACCAGCAGAAGAGGATCAGCAGGAGTCAGGCGCAGGAGAAGTCTGGCATAAGAAGCCGGAAAACCCAGCTCCCTGCAAAATGCACCCTTTTAGGGGTGAACAGGATGGATGATAATGCCCTTGGGGAAAGGCCTGGAATTGCCTGGTTTGAAAATGAAATATGCAAACAGGTGAGTTGTGTTCCACTGTACTTTTAAACATTTAGCCTGAGGAGTGCCATACTCTGGGGGCCAGCCCATCTTTATTTTATTTCGTCCTTCTTGTGAGGGGGCATGCGATCGGCCTCCTCCCCACTCTGACTTTTTCCCCTGGCTGGGTGTGTTGCCATCCCCAGTACCTATGTCTGGGGGTCGTGCGCACCCACCATCCAACTGCTTCTCCCGCCATGACGGGTTCAGTAAATGAAATTCTTCCAATTTGGGAAAACAAGAAAAGTTGTTCCTGCCATGGAAGGTAACAACAGTGGCCCAATCGGAAAGACCAACATAAGGGAAAAAACTAAATGAATTAGATTATCCTCATTTCATTTATCCAACCTCATTGAACTCATGGATAGGGGTGAGATATTACTTTTGAAAATAAGGAAGAGCAGCTATACCATTATCAATTGTCATCCCACACAAAGAACTAAATGTATGAGTTTTTTAATAAATGATAATCAACTGTATAAATACATTATTTACATATGGTCGCTCCAGAAAAAGAATGAGCGAAAAAGTGCTCAGAAAAAGTACTTGTGCATTGGCCTGCCTTACATATGTTGATACCTTTTATAATACACTACCTTGACCAATAATAACATGTGGTTATTATTTTTATTAGGGCAAAGCCAAAACGCATACCCCCTTATATGAAACTGCATATGGTATAGGTGGGTATATTGGGATTATGGTGTTCAGGAGCTATTATAGGGTGAAATGTGATATGAGGTTGTCACCAAAGTATTTCCATCTGCATTATGTACAAATGTGTAATTTAAAGTGTTATATTTAGTAGTGTGTGTGTAATAAAAGTACTTTTCCTTTTTGATAGAGTAAAAGCACTGACTGGACAGAAATGTATTGAGTGTTGTTTTTGTGTGCCAGCGAATTGGGATTGAAAGCCTGCACCACATCTCCTGAGTAGGCCTTGAACTGCTCTACTTCACTACCTTAAGAGTCAAGTACTACAATAGGGTACATGGTTCCCAGTAATAAGAACATTCCAGACCCATTACTTGTGAAGTAAACACATCCTTCCCAACTAATTGCCTAATTTCTAACAGTCTATCTCTCTATACATGACCATCATGTCACAACCAACCATACTACACATCCACTTCCATGTCTTTGAGTTCTATTACCAAAGTCTGTCTCCCTTTTGACTATGACTTTTAAATATACTGGTTATAAAACCCTCTGCCTCACTGATCGACGTCATCTTCAGCTTGAAAAGTAAACGTTCTTCTGACTCATTCCAAATATTCACCTGCAAACGCCACTGCTACATTGCACATCTTTAAGATGGTTATTTATGCCCTGAAATATTCACCTTCTGCTTCCAACCCGAACACTGAATCTTATATAGTATTCAGTCTTTAAAATCAAAAGTGAATGCAACCCTCATCAAATGGAACAAACTAAGTCTGCTCAAGATCCTATAGCCTACAAACAAGCATTATACATTCTACCACTGGCTCTAGAAAAATACACAATGATGCTACTTTCCATATATCATCAGCTGACATTAACCCACCTTCAGCAATTTGCACATACTATCACCATTATTCTCTCTCTGCCACACATATCTATCTCACAAATGCCACTCTCAGTGAATGACTTTGCATCATACTTCTTGTCTCCACTACTCACCACTTCACCTCTACCCTTCTACGGTCCACTTTTATTACCTTATATTCTAGTACCTTACAATCAATTCTCCATCAGCGCTCATCACTACAATCAAAGGAGCGAATATGTCTTAAATTCCATCAGTTCCATTCAGTTCATGAACCATCAACCCTCGTCTTCGCTCCTGCAAAATTCTGCTTCTTTCTTCAGGTACTTCTGAAATGCATATCGTCGCACTATTGCATAGTATCTCTACTTGTCATTTCTTCAAAATAATGTAGCGCCTTCTTTTCTACCTTGTACCGGAATCTTACTCTATAACCTGCTCAACCCCCTTTCATGCATTCCATTACACTGAGGCAGTGCATAATTTATGTCATTATTACAACCCACCCCAATAACTTATCGTATATCCTTATACTCTTAGATCTACTAGCTACGCCAAACACAATTAATGCCCTTACTCTGATTTGGACCCTCAGCTCCCTAGGCATTACTGGTTATGCCTATACTGGTTATCTTTACTCTTCTCTGACCCATCTGTCGCAGATGCCTGGGACTCCATTTCATCATCTCAGCTGCTTTACCAGCTGACATCCCTCACTGCTCAGTAATTGGTCCGGTCTTGCCTTTTCTATATATCATCCTGCTTGAAGATACCATCTCCTGATTTGACGTTTGTACCATGGCAACACGAATTACACCAACACATTTTTCTCTGTTCAGGGTTTTGTATGCCAATTCCAACCATCCCTATCAAACTCTCCAGTAGTGTTTCATTGCTTGATGGAACTACGTACCTTCATTATGGACTCTTCCAAGACAATGATCATATTTTTCCATCATCCACCACTTAACATTTCCTATCAACGTTCATCCTGGCATCCTGACATCCGACAGCCCTGCTTCAAATCTCAGTATTTTGTTTTAGAAATATCATTTGTTTAGAATCTTCTATCGCTATCACTGCATCTTCAACTTCATTTCAAGTATTACATAGTTGAAATATGTACTCACCATTCCCATTGCACTCAGCCAATTAATTGCTAAATGCTTTAGTTCTCAGAAACTTACTAACACACAAGGAACTTGAGCACTGGAAGAGAAGGGGTGTGAACAAATCCAACTCGGAGGAGTGGAGACTGTCCTGACTTACAGGCTTATATAGAGATAGTTGAGTGGTTGTCTCACACATACCGTTTCATGGCATGCTTTAACTTCGGTGATCTCCCACACTGGAGTAAGATGGCACCAGTCCAGTCGACTCAACCGAAAGTGGGAGCACTTAAATATTTTCTATGCAGGACAAATTCAGAGGTCCAGGTCGTAGGTTAAAAACACCTTAAGACATACTCTAATAACTTTTCTTTATAGTGGGTTACCTAGTTACGGGATAAAATCCAAATGTTGTGGTATGAAGGTAGAAATTATTGTTTCTCCCTACCAGTTCAAAGTGCCAACATGACCTAGCAAGGTGCCAAAACCGGTCAGTGGTCTTCCTCTGTGTCAAATAACTCCCTACTCGTTCCATACATGCATTACATGCAAAACGGTTGTGAGGCAAAGGCTCTCATACCTATCCTATCTTATTTAGTAAGAAACCCTGTAGGGACAAAACATAATAATACGTATTCTATTGAAAAGTATTAAAAATAATTTCAAAACAGCTTCATCTTTTTATGCTCTTCACCATGCATTTTGCCCAACCCAAAAATATACTCATTCATCATACTTGAGCAATAGTGAGCAGTGCAAGTTTCTAAAGGAAGTGAGGGATTCTTATGTGCGAGCTGGTACTGTAAGAGCAAGCAGAGTGTATTTACATGTAGAGGTAAGTGCAAAACCACTCCTACTTTCATGGCCAGTTACTCAACTATGGGATAAATTCAGACTTTATGGTTCAGAATGTGGAGCATCTCCCCTGTAGTCACGCTCTAATTGCATTGTGAATGACTGATATATTAAAAAAAGCATAATAAATCCTCTAGTATTTGAGTTAGATGAAATTATATTCGTCTGTACTCTCAGGCTACGGTTTGTTAAAGTGAAATATAATTTCCTGGGGAAAAACGAAGTGGTATATGAGCAGGTAACATAAAAATACCATCTTCATAATAGACATACAAGAAAGGTTAACAAATTGACAGACAAGAGACATACAGAATATACCTCAGAATCCTCAGTAATGATGGATAATGCCTGCAAATTAAGTAAAGGGAAAATGACCCTGTAATGAAAGTGCATCTTATTGCTCGCATGCAGATAGTGGTAAATGGAAACCATAATTAATTATGACATATTATTTCTGTTGATATGCAAAGACACGTACTTCGTCAAGAGCTAGAAGCTATCCTTTTCACCTAAGAAACCCCCATACTTCCGTGTAATGATAAGGAGGGGCCGCTGTAAGCATGCCCCTTTACAATGCTTCCTCGTTGCATCATGTACATTGGTCCATAAGAAATAGTTATGGGACGTAAGACAGCGCAGACTCATGAGAAATGAAGTCTGTGAACTCCAAAGCAAACTTGAGACAGAGGCATACAAAAAGACATACACAAAGCACAACACATGTTAAAGTGCAGAGGAAAAGTGTAATCTTAAAATGTGACAACTCATCATAGAATGGACTGTTGACATGATTACCTGTGGACTAATTTCCAATGGTGGTGTGCAGTAAAGAATAGCCAGTATTGAACCCAATTGCGAAATTTAAGAACAATTTTATCGTTATCTTTAAAACCTAAAAATGTGATTTCAAACTGAAAGATTCCTGGGGTATGTGTTTTGTATCCACAAAATTAAAACATGAATAAAGTGGGGAAATAAAAGGATGGGATTGAAAAATAGTTTATTCAGCCCAATGGTTCCAATCGTACATGCTAACCAAAGATGCCTTTGAAATAAAATAGTTTCCATTGAGCACCTTCAATGAGGCACCTGCTCGGTGTACCCCAAAGGTTTTTTTGGCGGGGTATATTTTACGCACCCATAAAATATGAATACAACTAAAGAACGGGGAGAAGGAGCAATATAATAGTTTAGTCAGCCCAAAGGTAACAGTCATACACTCTGGACAAAGTGATGTTTAATTAAAGTTGTGTCCATTGAACATCATCGTTGAGGTCACTACATAATATTCCCAAACAGCAGATTCACCTTTGTTCTACATATAGGAGCTTATTGTTGATGTTTATCACATTTCATGATATATGTCCAATATGTGTCCATTCAAGGTAATTCTCAGTGTGGGCTTGTTCTAGAAAGTGTCTCATCATTTTTGTAGATATTTTTGCACCTACTGGTTTTTCTGCATTTATTAATTCTAGTTTTTGCACTGTGTGTGGTCATCCCTATGTATCTTAGCGCACAGGGGCATGTTATCACATAGATTTCGTTGATTGATTCACATCACAGTTAGTGAAATGTTTGCTTTCCCATGTAGTTTGCACCCCTAACTCTAGTTGTTTGACTTTCGTTATATGTATGCAAACATTACAAAGTCCACACAGTGAATAACCTACTAAAAGCAGAAGATTTCACTCAGTCCCAAGATTGCTCTTAATTGTAGGCTTTTTTAAAGCATGTGTGTACAATTTCATCCTTGATAGATTGTCCCCGCTTGAAAGAGAACATCGGTTTTTCAAACCTCAATGCTCTAGTTGTAAGTATACTGCAGATTTGTTGGCAGTTTTCTGTATTGCATTGGAATGGCTTGCGTAAGCTGGTGCACAGATGAGATGGTCAGTGATAGGTTTTCAAATGGGTCCCTAGAGTTGTAATAAGACCTTTCAGTTGCCCTTTTTACTATCTTTTTGAATACGCCTTTTCCAGCAGTTTCTGTTAACAGATATGCGTGATGCATGTATTCTTGTTTTTCTGTGGAGGTGCGTCTAAACCTAAGAAATTGCCCAAGTGGGAGATTGTCCTGTAGGGCTTTGGAGTGACAACTATCATACCATAAACGATTATTGTAGTCAGTGGGAAACTCATCCCATTTGGTTAATCTAAGATGCAAACATGGCAACTTCTTCAGAACCTGACCAGATGACGATAATATTGTCAATGTAATGTATCCATAATGCTATTTTTGTGACAAATTGGTTGGAAGTGTTGAAGATATATTCTTTTTCAAACGCATGTATGTAGAGGCATGCTACAATTGGGGCAAAAGTGCTGCCCATTGGTGTTCCCTCACTGGTAAATAAAAATCGTCTTCAGCCTGAAAATATTCCTGGCTAAGGCCATATATGCACAGTCCAATATAAACTCTCTTGGTGTTACTGAGAGCCATACAGATTTTGACAGCAGTTCTTCCAGGACTTCTTGAGGGATACTAGTATGATGCGCCTCAACGTCCGAAGTTATTAAGAAATTTGTGTGAGGATTAAAGGAATAACCTTCAAGGGCATTGAGGATATCTTTTGTCTCTCCTACATATGATGGCATAGTGATTGCAAAAGGTCTAAGGAAAGAATTCCACAAATATAGATAGGGCTTCTAGTAAAGAACCGATCCCCATCTCTATGGAGCAACCTGGAGGTAGGACCTTTCTTTAACACCTTGGCTGCTAGGCGTTTTCCCCTCTCATGCTGGATCCTTTGCTTTCCCATTGTTCATGACGAGCTCAGCTCGTCATCAGCACAGCTCACCCGTGCATCATGACGAGCTGAGCTCGTCATCAGCATCGAAAGGGTTAATGCATCTGAAGTAAAATATAAAAGTAAGAGACTTTATTATGTGTTTCAAGGAGAAAATATGCCCCTTGTTTCGCAATCCACTGGTTCTTCTCTTCCTGTTTTATTATATAGGGACATCCTGTGTGGGTTCCCAACTCAGTTTTTCGAAAGTCTATAAGTCCTGGTATCCCCCAGTAGTTTAAGACACTCTTTTCTGTACATGTCAAGTTGCGTTACTATATTAGCTCCTCCTTTGTTAACTGTTTTCATCACAAAAAGGAGTGTATTAGGTAATGTAGTCCGAACACTACCCTGGCCAGTAATTCCAACATGGCTGACACAACTGACTGTGTGAAAGTGTGGAGCAGCAACACTCTAGTTGCTGCAAACAGTATCAGGAGACTGCCCGGACCATTGCTGTTAAAACCCTGACGAGCTAGGAAGGCATGTGTGGAAGGACACGGACGATGACTGAGTTTCTTAGAATGTTTAAATCCCACAAAAAAGTGGTTTAATGAAAAATAACTTGAAAACAAGAAGGGGCCTGATCCCGACATTGGAGGTGTGGTAGCTGGCCTCCAAGCCCCCGCCTCGCTACTGCACCGCCAAATCTCACTGCTGGCCACCCGCCAGATTAGAAGTATTTTTGTAGTCTGGTAGGTGGTCCTTTTGCTTTCCCACGGTGGTGCCTTTCAAAAAAGCACTGCAATGGGAACGTCAAAGGCCGTTACAGCATGGCATGGACTGTTAAGTCCATGCAATGCAGTAACAGGGGGTGCATGCACACCGGGGGCACACCATGTGCCTCCCTGCATGTATCCCTAGGCCCAGAGCCACAAGGTGAACTTGTAGGGCCACCTTTTTTAGCTCACTAACAAATGTGAGGCAGGGAGGAAAATTGTAATATGCTTGGCAGTCCAGCATCGGCACCACCATGCATATTGCAGCCTTAGGACTGCCGCACCACCGCTGGGAATAGTGTATCCCTGGGGTTTGCGGCAGTCCCCTCATGTTCCAAACGCAGCACTCTTACTGCAGCGGTTGGACCACGGGCACATCAGTCCACGACCACCACCGCACCGCCACCACAAGTTCAGCGTTCCCATGCACCGCCGAATTTATAATCAGGCCTAAGGTTTTTTGTATTATTCAAATATGAATTAATAACGGCTGGAAAAAAAATACATGTTGTGACAGCATGTAGTCATGTTTTGTGAATTTTACAACTGTTAACTTGAATGAGGTGACCTGTAAGTACACTAGGGCACAAAGCCAGGTTTTCTAGATGACATCATCCATCAGCACAATTAGATTTGTCAATGTGGCGGTTTCAGAAGTCATCGGGTAAAAATATGATCTTAGGCAGAATAAACATTGCTTAATATGGATATGTGAGCGATGGCAAAATGTTGCTCTGTTGTTAACGTGAGTGAGGTTACACAAATGTATCTCACATCAGTTTTTGCATAGAGGATGTGATTTTCTAAACTGATTGTAAGAGGGGGGCTACAACTACATAGTATTGGGGAGACACGGCTGGTTTTGTGAGTTAAGTGATTTACAAAGTGTACTATAATAGCTTAGCAGAAGGACTAGCAGTGTTCAGGAAGAGAGTCTGGGGAAGGTAGATTTTTGTGTTTATTTCAAGAATATTAGTCACTGGCAGAGAGTGCTGCTAACAGGAATTATTTACATTCTTCCTTACATAAGTGCAATTGGAGCTCATCACTTCCCATGATGTTCTCAAAGGCGAGCACTACCTGTCTTCTGTATGTGGGTTTGCTTGATACAAGACCTCTTAATTGAGGTCACCTTTGCTTGCATATGCTTTAATAACAGTTAAAGTAACAACCGTTCTTTTGTTTCAGGATTTGAATTTATTAAGGTCAGCCTTTTGAATGCGGACATTTTACTGCATCAGGTTGTGCAGTTGGGTTGGGTTTTTTCCAGCTGTTTTATTGTAGAAAAATTTGAGAATCTGTGTGTACTACTGACAAACACCATGATGATGGACGGTCAGCGTGTGCCCCACTTAGTGTGTCCAAGGGATTCATGCAAGAATATTGTCACTTCTGTTCTGGAATGCTGCTAGTTCCGGGGGGCACCTGAGACTGGTAAATCAGTGCCTAAATATGTGTTCACACTGGACAGGAACAACAAGACACTAGAAGCAGCGAGGTTTCCTCTGCCACAGTCTGCTGCATCCCAGTAGACAAGTTAGGGAAGCTGGATACATATATCATCCATTGGATCTGTTTTCCTGTAGAAATTCATCTGAAGGCCTCGTTATAAACTAAGGAGCTTTTTTGGAAATTAACATTTACATTTGACTGTTAATTTCCAATTATTAAATGAGTGATATTTAAAAAAAACAGACTTTCCTTATCTGAAGCCAATCAAAGTCATTCTATTCAGAAGCACAAAGCTACCTTGCATTTTACTAGCCAATTAAATGTTTTCCACTGTGATAAATTATCAAATTCTTGAGGAGTGCACATGCTCCCCCTGCTTGTTTCCTAGGTGCACCTGGTCTCTGTGTGCATTCCGGAAGCCAAGGGTATAATACAGGCCCCTGCAGCCCCTGTGACACGGAGGAACCAAATGAATGAATGAATGAATGAGTACAGATTTGTATAGCGCTGGCTACCCAGGGGCATCCCAGCGCTTTAGACCCGTCTCAGACAAATCACTCAGTAGAACAGGAAGGTCTTCAGCCGCTTTCTAAACTGTAAATGATTAGGCTCAAGCCGCAGATAATTGGGCAGCTGATTCCAACTTTTTGCTGCCTGTACGGCAAAACGTCGGCCCCCTGTACGAGAACGCTTGATCCTCAGGACAGAGAGCAAATTGCGGTGGTTGGATCTAAGAGCTATGGGCCCTTGATGGTGCCTCTGGAGAGGGCACAGAATGGCAGGGCCCTTGTTGATTATTGATGATCCTTTCCTGAACAGGTAACCAGTGTAGAGCTCGGATGGCCGTCTTCGCCGAGCTGTGTCTAGGGACATCCATAAGCATTCGGGCTGCGCAGTTCTGGACTGACTGAAGTATCTTAATGGTCCCTAATGGTGCTCCCAAGTAGACCGCATTCGCATAATCAAGCCGCAAGAGGATCAGGGACTGAACCAGGATCCGTCTTGCCTCGAACGGAAGAAGGGTCAGGACCTTCCGTAGGATCTTCAGAAGGCCGTAACAGGTGGCGGCGACCTTACGGGCTTGAACTTGAAAACTTAAGGTGGGATCAAGCCACACCCCCAGACTTTTAATTTGCTCCTTCGGGGGAGGGGGCGGACCCAAACATATGGGCCACCAAGCGTCAATATTGATGGGGGCCTTATATCCCAGCATCATAATCTCTGTTTTGAACCATTGAGTTTCAGAAAAGAGGCGTCCATCCAATCGAGGACCTTAGTCAGACACGGGGAAAGGTTATTGACCCCGGAATCCACAGCATCTGCCCTAGCCAGGGAAACCACCAACTGCGTATTGTCGGCGTAGGTGATCAATTGGATTCCCCAGGGAAGGACCTCATTAGCCATGGGCCTCATATAGATATTAAATAGGGTCGGGCTCAATGAGGATCCTGTAATGCAGTGGGAATTGTTCGGATGCTGCTTCCTCCTCGAAAACTGCAAAGGATCTGTTAGCAAGGAAGGACCGAAACCAATTAAAGGCGGTCCCCACAATGCCAACCTCCCGCAGCCACTGGAGAAGGAGTGTGTGGTTTACAGTATCGAAGGCTGCGCTGAGGTCCAAAAGGACCACCGCAGCGCAGCCTCCTCCATCCATAATTTTCCTTGCCTCCTCCACTACTGCGACCAGAGCAGTCTCAGTTCCATGCCTCGTTCTAAAACCTGTTTGGATGACATGCAAGGAGCCCTCATCCTCAATAAATGTTGATAGTATGCAGTTGACATATTTCTCAGACATTTTGCTAACCCCTGGCAGGAGAGAGATAGGTCTATAATTGAACCATTCTTCTGGATCAAGGCTAGGTTTTTTTAGCAGAGCTTTGACACTGGCCTGCTTCCACCGAGGGGGAACCGAGGGGGAACCAAATACCTTTAAGGGGCCTCTAACCCTTCAGCGGACCCCCATTGGGCCCAAGATCAATTAATATCTTTGAGATATAGGAGACTCAGGGACCCCTCATCACATTCCACAGTGTGCCCCTAGCACTGTGTGTTATGCCACACTAGGTAGCAGTGCTTAATTAGTAAAAGAAAAAGTTCCAGGGCCCAACATTTTGCGTAGAATCCCACTATTGAATGTCAGCATGCCTAAAACCAGGCATGTGTTACTCTGACTCCACTTCATGCATTTTTAACCCACTCCCATACGTCATCCCTGCTTTCTCCCTTTGTTATTTTGTTTTGCTTTTTTCTCTTCCCTCTTGTTTTCCCTGGTGTATTTTTCTCTCTCTTGCTCTCGGTCAAAGTCTAGTGAGTAAAAATTGGTGCTGCTCCCCAAAAATGATGTATACCTCCAACCATTTGTACTGTCGGGAAGCTCATGTTTTGTGCTCGTTGTTACATTCAGTGTGATTGGTAACAAGAGAGTGAAGTTAGAAGAAATACAAAAACAATCATACAATTGGGGGTCTTCTCCTGTTTACTCTCATTGGCTCACAGTGCCACTTTCTGAGGAGTTAGGGAAAGAAAGAGGAAAACTGGCTCCACACATTTTTTTCAAGAAGAAGGAATTTGCAATAGTCGGTGCCAAAATTAGAAGTATATAATAATGTCAGATTATCATGTAAGAGGTTTTATTAGCTGGAGTCTTTATTTTTTCTGTTAAGTTACAAACATCAGATTTGAAAGTGTGTGCTTTCATATGATAAACTGTTTCTTGTATGTGTTTTTTGAGGGAAGTTGAAATGTATTGAATAATGCTTTAAATGGATACCATTGGTTTTCTATTTTTTTCAGAAATGTATGATATTGCAAAGCTTTCTTAAGCAGAAACATGCCCTGAGATTGAACATGTGAGCTTTCGTTTCTTGATTCTGATAATCAGATTTACTTGACTTATCCATTTGATCTTACCTGACCATATAAGCTATAACAATCCACGTTTCTGTGGATCGTAATATTACTTTATGATATGTATGCCAAAATCTCCTGCTATTTGTCTATCTATCCTCTGACGTGTCCTCCCCATGCAATCAACTGACTGAGACACCCCTTTTTAGCAGTGTTTTGCAGTGTTCCTTTCACATATTTGTGGTTGCACATAGTGGGGTAGTAGTCTAAGATGGGCTGCCCATAATTGGGTGCAGTGGGTTGGTCCATCCCCGGACCTGGTTGCCAATGAACCAGCTTTACTAATTGTGTTTACACCCTTGGTTACACAAGTGACATGTCTTTGATGGGACAAGACCATGCTTCTAAATGAGGGCCCTTTCATAGCTTTCCCTTCTGCTGTGTTTTGATGATGTCCGGAGCTGCTTGAGGTGATATGGTGCTTGCCTAATTGATTACATTATTCTGCAATATTTTGCCGAGGCGCTGGTCTGCATGCCATTATGAAGGATAATAATTGTAATGCAATTAGATGCTCTTCACGGGAACTTTGAAATTTGCAAATCTGAAGATCACAATGACAAGATGATAAGAATGTGATCTGAGAAGGCGAAAATTAAATTTTTGTAAAGGGCATATAATATACATGTTGAAAGGCGTGGCAGGGTAACTGAGTCGAACATTTTATCTGCGCAGCCAAGTCGAATTTGGGGGCTGAGGGATGTTAGAAGAGATTAAAGATGGTGTTCCTCGATTTTTGTTATTTTTAACATCAAATCATACGGCATCTGCAGTATGTTTCCAGTAGATCGTGCGCTGGTGATTGATGCTGTGCATTTCTGGGTAGCAGAGTAAATCTGCTTGTGCCCTCTTCGTGATCGTGAACCACGGTTTCTGGACTCGAATTCCATTTGCAAGCCAAAGTGGTATAGGTACTGCATAGGCAAAATAGATGTTCGAAGCTGGACTGGGTTACACTGTTGTGTACGGGGTTATTTTCTGTGTTTTAGCACACTATTATACCTTGTTCATAATGTGTCAAGAATATAAGCATGGGACTACCTATCATAGACCCTTTCAATGTCCTGATGACATTTGTCTTGTTCCCTGACCAGTGAGTTGTATTTTATCACGATCAGCTTAGTAGGCTCTCGGCTGTGTGTATGAACTAAGGGCCATATTATCAAGTAAGGGCGATACATTATCGCCGCTTTTATCGGCAGGAAAGTGCCGCTAGAGCGGCGATAATGGGCTTGATAATATGCCCTTGTGAATTCCCATAGAAGCCCAGGTTAACACCAGAACCTGTCCTTCAATGCGTGCAAGAATAAAGATTGATTTAGTCGACACAATTTAGTTAAAATGGGCTTTTCTGCATTGGTACAATGTATATCAGTTTGCTCACTGACGACAATGAGCCGAGGCCAGTCCCTTTGCAGCACTTCCAGTGAAAGAAAGTTGTTTTTGCTCTATAAAAGAGGAGGTGTTGGTTGAAATGCTGGAGTTCACACATGGCTGAATGCACACAATAAGATGTGTATGACAGGCATTTTTAGGCATACAGAAAATTAATAAGTACGTTTATCAGCAGCTATGTAAGACGGCAAATCTTCGGGAGGCTTTTAAAAGAGTGCTGCGATTGTGCAAATCTATTTTACATCCTCTTTCATGTCCACAACACCCAAAATCAACATATATAGCTTGACTTCATAACACAATGTACCTGGGGAAAAGTTCTTAGCAGAAAACTGAGTGAAAAACCTGGAAGGTTTCAAAATTTTAATGCACATTTTGCTTTGAACAGTTTAATGCTTTAACAGTACTCATTGAGCAATTTAACCTGCATTTTAACGTGTGTCTTGCAGGTAATATAAAGATCTCTGCAAGAAAATCAATAACCTACTGAGCTTTCCTACAGAAAATGGAAATAATTTAACTCATTACACACTGTGCTCCAAAGAAGACAGAACATCCCTCTTTGTTTTTTTATGATATTTCATTTCTGTGCACACATAGCTCTCCCGCAAGTGCATTACAACCAGATTTAGCTCACCACCACCAGACCGTGATATGTTCTGGGGTGTCTTAGATCTCTACAGTGGGTGTCTTCATCCTCATGCTGTTAGTGAGCTCGATCCTCAGAGTTCTTAGAATCAGCAAAGAACTAAGGGCAATATTATCAAGAACGGCGATAACATTATCGCTGCTTTAGCGGCAGGAAACTGTCACTAAAGCGGCGATAAGGGGCTTGATAATATGCCCATGTGAATTCCCATAGAAGCCCAGGTTCACACCAGAACGTGGGTTTCTAGGGGAATTCACAAAGGCATATTATCAAGCCCCTTGTCGCCGATTTAGCAGCAGTTTCCTGCAGCTAAAGCGGCAATAATGTTATTGCCGTTCTTGATAATATGGCCCTTGACACACTGTTGAGAATGCCCCCTGCTAGGCTTGCTTTTTCTGTTCCCAAAAAGATCTGATGAAGCTGTGCATCAAAAAAAACATACATCTAAGAAACATGCTTAGAGGCTGTACCTGACTGACCGGGGGAAGGGAATAGAGCACCGAGGTAGAGTAGGACTTGGAGGACCATAAGAAAGAGAATGAAGTTTGAGGGCAGGAGAAGGAGAACCACAGGAAGAACCCAACCACCAGAAGAACCAGAGAGACCAGTACCAAGGGGACCAGGAGGATTGAGATGACCAAGACAATAAGTAACAGGGCAAGAAAGACAAATAGGACCAACAAGATAAGGACTTTGGAAAGCTGGCATGGGAGGATAAGGAGTAATACAGCAATAGGGTCAAGCACCAGGAGGGTTATCCCCAGAAAGAACAAAACTAGGACTAGCAGGACATGACTAGGTGAAACAAAAGCAGGAACAGAAGGATGACAAAGAATGCAGGGAGGACAAAGAACAAGAAAAAGAGACCCAGGGCCAAAAGAACCTGGATAGAACCAGGGTCTAGTAATGGGAACCAGGAGCAAGATAGGGAGGACGTCAAGAACTATCAGACCAGGAAGTCTAGTATCAGCAGGGACCTGGACCAAGAGAGCCATGAACTGGAGGAGGAGAACCAAGTCCAAAATATCCTGGATCAAAAAGACCAGAAAGACCAAGAGGAGCAAGAGGTCCAGTACTAGGAGCAATATTGCCACAAGTACCAGGATGACAAGCACAGTACTTAGAGGAGAAGGACCAGGAGGATGAACAGTGGGATCGGAGCCTGTAATATGGATATAGCACAATTTTCCTGGTGCACCAGGCGCAACCAGGGACAGTGAGCCTTGTTAGAAAGAATGTGCTGCCCCCAAGGCAGCTGCAAACTTGCACTGCCCCTGGGACAGCTCATTCAAATGAAATACAGAGCAGTTGTTTAAAAGCTGCTCTGTGTTTCACTGTGAAGGTGGCAACTCACATGCACTTTCAAGATGGAGCGAGATCTCCTTACAGACGGGTGCAATGAGTGCACCTGCCTGCAAGGGGATGTCCAGGTGTGCAAGGGACCCCCCCTTTATTCCCTCCAGGGGTGCCCTTCTTTTTTTTCTTGGAAGGGCCATCCAGTGAAATTTAAAAAAAACTTGTCATTTTAACCATCCCTATATCATCTACAATAACAATAAGTGATACGAGGTCTCAATTGTCAATCAATTCTTTATTATTTGATTAATTAAAATCTTACAATATTGTACCAAACATTTCGGTATAAAAAAAGTCCAATTCTAAAAAAATACTAAAAACATGAATAAATAAGCCAATCCTTTTGTATGATGATTTCTGATGCATGTTTGATATTATTCACAAGATGGACCCTTTAATATGCACTTCAAAGAAGAAGAGATGAGGTAGAGAAACAGATGTAACTTCAGTTGTTCAGCATCACATTCCTTTCATAACAAGAGTAGGGTCTTGCTATTTTATTTTTGAAGAAGCATAGGGATGACGAAGTGGAGTTAGAGGGAGAGGATGGGACATTAATCAGTGAAAAGGCAGGGGAGAGATGATGTTAAAGGTGTCAGTAGGGACTAAGAGATGTCAATGAAGGTGGGGATGGGGATCAGTAAATGCTATGGTGTGGAAGGCAGCAGCCTCCAACTTCAAGGGACAAAGGAGACAGAGGGACGCCAGCATGATGATGTGAGGTGTTTGGGAAAGATGAAAAGGGAGATGGGTTAAGATGAGCAAAGAGACATGAATGTGGCGGGGTCAAAATAATGTGACCAAGGATGAACATGTATGTGGGATGTAAATAAAGATAACTGTAGGATTGTTGATGATGAGTAGATGCCAGTGGGAGTGGGATGAGAAAATGCTTTGACGTGCATGGCAGAAGCCACCAATGTGAAGAGGATAACAAGGTGGGAGTGGATGGTAAGAGTAAGGGCAAAGAAGAGACAAGAGAGTTAGGCAGAGATGACAAGGCTTTAAGAGGCAGGGATGGCATGACTGGGGCATGAATGAGTGAGGAGATTGGTAAAAGGTGACAATGAAGGTATAAGTGGGATGAGGAGATGATGTTGCAACAGGTATGACAAGGAAGGGTGGAGTTGCTGGTGCAAGGAAGAATGAGGAATAGTGTGGGTGGTGTTGGAACAATGGAATACAAACGAGGGAAGGGGGCAGGGAAAGGGAGCCTAAAGCATGAGGTGCAGACAGGAGCAACTAGGACACTACTCACCAGGCGAAGATGGAGATGTGTGTGCTGGGGGGAGAGAGCAACAAAAGGCTAAAAAGGAAGGGTGAGACAAAGCATTCTGTAAAATCACCCATCAACTGCTCCGATTGAATGCTAAAAAATCAAAAGCTATGGTAACATAAATAAGAAAAAAAGGCCTATACATCTACATTGGAATGATGCAACTGAACCAGTCAAAACATGGAAAGACAAAAATATTCCAGTGAAATCCATTAAATTCTGAGCAACGGATAGGTCAAAGTCCATTCTAAGCATATGGTTGTGCATTGTGTTATGAATAATAGTTGGCTCATTAAAGATTGTTTTTATTGTAGAAATTTCATTCTACTGCAACATTCGTTCCTTCATTTCTTTCTGTTATCTTGTGCAAGAACAGTATTATTTTCACTACTACACAGTTAATGGTTAATACATTTTAACAGCAAAATGTACTAAATGTCGTCATTTAAAAAGCTATATTTTGGTTAGTATTATGACTACAGCATAAATAACATCACAGATGGATGCTTTAGCTTTTAAAGATCTACAAGATTTTCATGGAACTACAACTAGCAATTTATTTTTGTTTTGGTCACAAGTGACCAGGCCCTCCATATGCTTAAATATATTAGTGGGTTGAAAATGATCAATTCAGCATTTGAATGTTCTACTAATTAGTCACACATGGGATTTCTGCGATACTGTGGTTTAATTAAACGCTCTAAGTTAATTTAGCATCATTGTAGTGCTTGTTAACCAAATATTTACACAAGTGTGACAGCAACACTACACTGCAAAATTAGGAAGGGAGGAGACTTTCAACTCACAAAAAATATTGAGCACATTAAATGGCAAGTGATTTTACAGTGTTAAGCAATATGATGTGGAGTAACCAGACTTCACAGATAGCAAAGATAGAATTTACAGCCTGACAGTGGCTTGTATTGAGGAGGCTTCAAAATTATGATTATATATTGTTTCTCGAAATATTAGTAAGGATCGAAAGGTTGTTTGCTCTGATCATAATATTTAAAGTAATGTACAACAGTTGTTTATATTGTAGTACAGTAATTTTTATACTGCACCATTCCCCATATTAAATCTTCAGGTTCCTCCTCAACCGGCTTAAGTTGGTGCTTTGTATTAAAAATCATTAAAAAAGGAGAGAGACAGCTATGGAATGCTCCGGTTGAGACTTATCTAGTGTCCTTCAGTATCAACACACTCTGTGTTTGTCCCTTACATTTGTTTCGCCAGCTGATTCCTCAGTGTTTCATTTATATTTCCTAATATTTAAATACTTGCTCTATTTGACCTCTGAAGAATGTGTATATTTTCTCCCTTATCATCCATCTGTTTCTTGTCTCTTGATGGATAACATGTGATTGTGGATTGTCCCTATTCATGCAAGCATAGTGTGAGCTGGTCTTACATCTTACCTACAATTCATGTAAGTGTGTAGATGATTGATAACAAAGGAAGAGAGAGAAAAAGTGTGTTTGTGTGTGTCTCTTTCCTTCATGGAACTCATAATGATGTCATTTGATATAGGGATAAGAAAAAATATAGTATCTCTTTTGATCTCGCAGCAGGTTGGCAATTAAATGTCCATACAGCCATTAATATCTTTAATTCCAGATATGATTGATTATGTATTCTACTGCATTATCCATTGCATAACTTCGTGGGCATCTAAAACTAGAAGAAGGTTTAACTCAATATACCTCCTGCTTTCTTTTAACTACATTAAAGCATTTAACTGTGAAACAATGCTTATGGCAAATACATTTTGCATTTGTCGCCGTTTAGACTCCTGGCCTGGTCACTCTTAGCTTCCAGATGGGCTAATGTATGTAGACACCAGAACATATGCAGCCAGCTGGGGACAATGTCTGTTCTGGAGGACATGTATGCACTAGAAGTCAGGTGATAGCTCATCATTTAGATACCAAACATGTCAACTCCCCAAATTTTGACAGCAAAGATTTTTTGTTGTAATATTGTCAACATGCCCCAAATTATGACATACAAAAATGCATATCAGCAACCACGTTAGCTACAGTGATCTGGGGGCACAATGAGCATGTGCGCCTGTTTTATTGTTCCCCTGGAGCACCGCCATATTACAGAAGAGGCCACTTGCACCTGCTCAGAATGTTCTGTGATACAGATAGCCTTGGTACACGTACAACACTGACGATATCTTAAGATGGTTTTCTCTCATTTACATGAGGTAGTGGCCCCATGCAAATGAGGGAAACACCTTGCCTCTGTGCCCATACCATATTATGGACATGGGCGCCGAGGCAAAGAGCCCATCAGGAGGCGCAGTGACCGCACACCACAAAAAGGTGCAACAGACTTCGTGCACAACCTGCGGACATTCTTTTGGAGTTGGACATTCTTTTGGAGTTGGAAAAGGGGCTTCCATGGACCATAAAGACATATCTCAGAAGGAGGGTGTAGTCACTCATTGCATCTGCCTGCAGAACATCTCTATCTGCCCTTTGAAATGCAGATGTTTGCAGATGGAGCAGCTGCTTCAAGCAACTGCTCCGTCTTTCACTAAGGTGCTGCCACCATAGCAGCTGCAAGTTTACATCTTTTCGGTGTGCCCCCCAACATCAGTAATAGGGTGCACTGTCCCTTTTTGAGCCGGTGCACCAATTTGAAGGTGTGCCAAGGTGCAAACAGGGACTGTGCACTTTATTTGTGACATGGCCCTTGGTGACTACTTTCGGATTTAATCAAGATAGAACCATTTGTTTTCTTGGCACCTGCTTGATGGATCACTCTGAAATTTTCCAGTTAAGGTGGAAGAATATTTTTGGGAGAAAGTTTTGTGAAAATTCGTAAAATGGCACCAAAGTTATTAGGAACCAAAACATGCTTTTACTAAGGGAATGAAATCCTGACTACCTAGTGGATGAACACTAGGTATTAGATTTCCGAGCCTTGCACTTAAAACCATAGTGAAAGCATGGCCATTTTTCTATCACAGCGAACTGAGTGAAAGTAATGTACAGCAACCAATGAAATAGGAGACAGACTCTGTATAGTTCACAAATGCCACATAACGCAAAGTCTCAAACTTGACATTGATAACTACTTTTTTTTTTCTCAATAAAACGGACTGGCACACTAAGACAACTATACCTTTAAAATTCTTTTGAAGATTATTTCCACGTTGCTATTGGTTGAGAAGAGTTTTCCAAACGATTTTTTGTACCTTTTCCAAACGATCTTTTGCACCATTAATATTCTAAGGTGATGCTTGTATTCACGTGAGTTCTCTGTTCCTTTGTAAACTTTCTTGAAATTTCTAGCAATTCTTGAAGTTTTCCTTGAAATGTATTACCCTCTGTACTCCTCTTCTTTATGTTCAAATAATGTGTTCCATCGTCGCCAATTGTTGTAATCCAATACAAATGAAGATTCAATAGTAGTAAACAAGATAAGTGTTTATTATAGGAGTACAGAGATCAAGCAGTACACACACTGCAGGCAATCCAGGGGGCATATTATCAAGGGGGTTTATATCCGCTTTTTTGGCTTTAAAAGCCAAGAAAGCGGAGATAAAATGATCTCCCTATTACCTAGCTGTCGCTAACACCAGTTAGCGACAGCTAGTAGGAGATAGCGACCATCTTGGGCCCCGCTTTGCATGTCAGTGATATTTATCACTAATGACATGCAAAGTGAGCGTGCCAAGATGTTAGCGACTGAAAACAGTCGCTAACATCGCTATCTCCTATTACCAACTTTTGGAGATATTCGCGCTAAGCTCGAATATCTCCAAAAGCTAACACCTGCCCTGAGCAGTTCTTAGCCATGTTATCCAATGGGAGGTGGATAACATGGCTAAGAGCATTAGCTCGGTAATGCATGAATATCGCTGACTTTTCAGCGGTATTCATGCATTGCAGCGATTTTTATCGCATTTGCGATAAACCTTGGTAATACCAAGGTTTATTTGCGGTACAAATCGCCGCAGCTCAGCGGTAAATTTTTGTCTCTAACCAAGCAATAGCGATAATTATCGCTATTGCTTGGTAATATGCCCCCAGATCTCTTAACAGTAAGAACATCAGTGCTATGGAATCCTAAGCTAGCATTTAGAAAAGGCAAAGCATTTAAAGCTATAGACACATATATACAAATACATTCTTAAAACACATTTAAGAATATAACAGATTCATGCTAGCAAATGGTATAGAAGTATCACTACTTTTCTTTCTAGTTGTGTATGTATATTTCCTGCCAGTCATATGCTGCCTTGCTTTCCACATAGCCAAATTAAAATGTAAAATAATTAATATATCAGCTCTCATTTAAGAATTTGATGAACGGACCGTGAAGAATATCTTTTCAGACGGTACAATACTTACTGTGAGTGAATACATTTGGTACAGGATATGCATAACTTTAAATAAGTACCTCCTCGTGTGTACTACAACATTTGTGGAGTGCTTTGCTAATTGACCGACTTACTGAATGGAACTTAAGGTGAGTGTAATTATTGGCTGGCGCTGATGGCATCTGTTTTCAGCCCAGGTGTCTGCTATCTGAGCCTGGACAGGGAAAGGCAGCCTTATCTACAAATACTAACTAAACTCAGACACACTCAGTGCTAATCTGCTCTTCTGCAGAACCTGTTTGACTAATGGCGGCCACAGATCTCTCACAAGATGTGCTGGGTTATTGCCGCACGCAGCCCAGCACAAGACAGCACGTTTTACCTCTGAACCCCCCCAGCTGTCCTGAGCGGGCTGAGCCTGTTCCCTGACCTTGCTTGATCATCATTTCCTCCCCGTGGCAGCTACAAAAAAAGCTCAATTCCTAAGCAAATAACCGAGCCCGCGACCTCTTCCTGTTTAACACGCCCACTTTTGAGATGTACACAACTATGTGTTTTTACAGCTTGTTATGTTTCTGGCATGCTGATCTGTGACTCAAGTTCGGGCAGCTGACAGAGGACGTTATAATTCAATAAATGGAAGGGTATTGTTCTGTTTCTTTTAATATTCCATGAGTACAGAAGTTTGTTTATGTTTTGTGTGAGTTCTTCTTGTCTGCTTAATGTTTGCCTCAACTTGAATTTTGAGATTGAATGCAAGTTATACGTGAGCCAATGTTGCAAAACGCAAACAAATGTATTATGGACCCTAACAGAATAGCAAGATATTCTTAATTTAAATAATATACTCGATTGCGTGTTAGGTCATATGAATTCAATTGAAATTATATGTGCAGAAGTTGCGAACATGGTACTCACAATTTACAATTGAGAGGGTCTGGTGGTCCCTTTTATTTAGCTGCATTTACTGACTTGGCCAACATCACGGATGGTACAAAAGGAGTGATGATGCACCTCTTAGAGTCCAATACAGCCAGGGCAAATATAAAACTATGCCTGCGCTTCGTAAGGGATGTTGGGGCTCATTTATGAGAAAGTAAGACAGTGTAGTGTAGAACTTCACCTTGCTGTGCTGTGTGACAGGAAAAGGATAGGAATGCACTGTATTTAAGGCAATAGGGTGCATCCCTGTACTTTCCCTTGCACTGGCACCCTTTTGGCTGCCTCGTGCCAACGCAGGCTCTCTTGCATCATGGTGCAAGGGTACCTGTGTTGCATACTGGATTGTTTTTGTGCAAAGAAGGACTCCTTCTTGCCAGTGGCTGCTAGTGTTTCACAGAGGTTGTGTGGCGGGTCGCAGGGCTGGTGGGGAAGGGAATGAGGGAAACAAATATAAAGACACTTACTTATCTGCTGCTGCCTCCTCTCCCTCTTTACCCATTTCTAGGGCAGGAAGCAGGAAGTGCCCGGCTCACAACCTCCCGATAGCCAATGACAATGCTGCAATGAAGACTTGTGATTGGTCTGAGCACCATGGATCGACACTCAGCTAGAGAATGGGAGGCTGGGCATGTTGTCCATGCAGGCTGTAATAGCCTGCATGGAAAACATGCAAAGTGCGTATGGCGGCTTGACCAGCCCGAGAGGGCAAGCCAAAACATCCTACACACTTGAAGTGGGCAAAACACTCCTCCCCTGCCGTGCTCTGTGAGCAGAGCAGCCCTGCCTCTACCCAGGGTGAGCAACTGGAACAATACATTTGATAATAACAATGAGGTATTTTCATTTATGTTTTCCTCTTTGACCTGCTCAGTGGGGCGACGCTCCTCTGCCTTGGCGGAGGTACAGTCCCCGCTTCTTGCACAAAAACTATCCTGGGACGCATACTCCTCTTTCTATGTGTGCTGCATTCTGCAGCAAGCATAGAAAGAAGAAGAAACAAGGAGAAATAGAGATATTTCTCCTGGTTCCGCCTCCCCTGAAAAGGTGTAGGATTGTGACGCATTCCCAGGTATACAAGTTCTTGTAAAGCTAGGAATGGGTTAAAAACGGATTGGTGTCACTACAACGCGTGCTTTTACATCGCATGCCTTTACAACGCGGTTTTTACCACGCAGTCCATTACAACGCATAATGCTTTTAGGCGCTGGATAGTGATTTATTTAATTTACTATTCCAACTCCAGTCCCCGTGGATAGCAGGGAAGGTGTTGGATAGTAAATTAAATATATTCCCTATCCTAGAGCGCCCCCCAGCGCAATGCGTTATAATGGTATGCGTTGTAATGGTTGCGATGTAATGGTAGTGCGTTGTAAAAAATGCGTTGTAAGTGATGTTCCCCGTTAAAATGTTAATGTTAATGTAAGCCGAACTTTTTGAGCGCACGGCTACCCCGGAGGGTGTCCCGGCGCTTTAGCAAAGAGGCCCCGAGAAACAGGAAAACCAAAGGCATACACACTACAGTTACCGCGGGTTACTTGGTGAAGAGCAGAGTCTTCAACTCCTTCCTGAAAGCCAGGAGGTTGTTCGCTTTCCGAAGGGAAAGTGGGAGCTCGTTCCACAAGCAGGCTGTCACGTGTTGGAAGGAGCGACCTCCCATCCGGACACGTTTGACCACAGGCACCTCCATTTTGGCCAGTTCCGCCGACCGCAAAGACCTCCGTGGCACATAGAAAGCAGTCCGCTTCCTCAGATAGTTAGGACCAATCGCATGGAGAGCTTTAAACGCCAAAGTGAGGAGTTTAAATCTAATTCTCCCAGCGATTGGCAGCCAGTGCAGCCTAGCCATGAGCGCTGAAGCGCTAGCTCTCCTGGGCAGGCCATAGATGGCTCTGGCCGCCGAATTCTGAACAATCTGCAGTCTAGATAACAGATACTTAGGTAGGCCCGCAAAGAGTGCATTTGCATAGTCCAGGCGGGATCCCACAAGCGCCTGAACTACATTCCTACGGTACTGCAGTGAAAGCAGAGGAAGAAATTTCCTAAGCATCTTGAGGATGCTGAAACATTTCCCTGCTAATCCCAGGATGTGTGGACGAAAAGAAAGATCATCGTCAAACACCACTCCGAGATTTTTTACCTGAGTAGATGGTTTCTCTGGGGGGAACATGTCCTGGGGCCACCATGTCGAATGGAGCTGAATGGAAACAGCCACACAACACCCATGGAACACCTTCCAAGCACAGAGTAATGAAACACAGCGATTTGCGCTGCATTGCATTACTTCATATTTTTGGAGATTGGCTCAAAAAATCTGACTTAGAGATTCGTGCCTTGCATGTATAACGTTTGCATGATGCAAATGCGCCACAAGCCTCTCAGAAATATGCCCCTAATCCAGGTTCTCGTTATGGAGTTTAAAGGCCTCATCACCCATGACATCTTTAAAACAAGGGGACCAAAGAATGCAATTTACAGCACATTTTCTATTTCTAGTGGCCGAAAAGCCATAGGATTAAGAGATTGGTTTTGAAGACAAACTCCTGAATTTTTTTAAAACGTCAAGGACTTCACAGCATCCTGAATACTGTTTCCTTTGTATCGGCAAACAGCTTTATGTTGACATCAGAAAATCTTCTAGTACTTGAGGAAGGTGGAAGGCAAAATATACTAGAAATTTGCTTTTGCTTTCAGTGATTTCATCTGTTTGAGTAATTTCTTGGTTATTTCATGGTGAGTTTGATATTATTGTTAAATCTCACTTTCCAATGAAAATGCCTTTTGGGGTTTGCTAAATTTTCATGAATGTGGAAGGGCATTAATGCATTGTGCTGAGATTGTGTATGTCAGGTATTCCATTGCTCCCCCAAGAAAGAAAAGTCTAAAGATGGAGGGAGGGTTTAGAAAGAAACTTTTCCACATTCAAGGTCCTATCGGATTTTCAGATACCTTATAAGCTATTGAAAGTAATTAATAACACCACAATAGAAATAAAACGCAACGTACGTACAGAATCGGGCCATTTTATGCTTGGTAGAAATTCCCGCAGTAGTTTTCCAGAAATCTGCATTAAAACAAGTTGGGAAGACTTTGGAAAGTTTAGTCTGACTGGTAATTCGTCCATTTCTGCGCGATTCTCTGCAGAGCTGAATCCACTGAGGATCTGTAAACTGAAATTAGGAAAATACAGAAATCCAATTAGACAAGAGAACATTAATTCCCTTTATGCAATATGAGCTTCAGAGATCATCACAGGCTCCGCAAATACAGCTAATTTGATCATTTAAATGTAGCTGAAAATTATCACAGGGTGCCCAAAGTCTGCAAGGTATTATGAGAAAGAGGCCACACACTGCCCAAACACTAAAAACAAGACATTTTCATCACAGTATTCATAGATACGTAGAGATGCATATTCGGATTCAATTTTTTATAAAAATATATAGATTTTTTTACAAACCCTAAAAAATGTAATGAAAGTAAATTAATTGTACAACTATGTATGGTCAAAGGCTATGCACAGTGAGCTTTGTAAATACCGTAGCTGACACAGGGACTGGATGCAGAAAAAACCCTGTGGCAAAAACTCATCGTGGACAGCTCCAGGCCATGAGCAGCTGGTTCACTGAGACACAGTCTTGTGCCTGCCTTGAATGCAGGCCAGGCCCGGCTTGTCCAGGGGTACCAGGGTCTAGTTATGAGGTGGCCTATGGCCAATATTTGTGCCCATATTTCAATGCACACAGCCAAAAGACATGCATGACTGCCTCGGTGCCATCGGAGTTTTAGGAGATCATGGTCAACGCCTGCACAGCAGGCTATGCACAGGACGTTACATCAACATGAACGCTTGAGGCAGCACATTGCAAGGACACTGGAGAACTGTTTGTTATATGTTATTGTTACCATTGATCATAAGACAATCTGCCATTTATTTATTTTTAACTCGCAACTTCAGCGAACCCCCCTCCCCCGCCCCCACTAACGTAGAGATATGGTTATGATTTTCTGTTGAAAGTTGAAAAACTACTGAAATTTGCTATTTTTGATTAACAATGAAACCATCAGTAGGCACCTCCACCCGCAAATGTGCTACTCTTGCCCACAGATATGGTGTCACCAATGACATCATCATTGACACCACAAGTGACATCACATATTACTTCAGAATCAGTAATATCAATAGCATCACTATGGACAGTCCAGGTGGTGTACGTATATACCAACAAAAGAAAACTTTGATGCTAAACAAGATGGCAGCTTAAAGTCAACCAGAGGGTGAAGGTGAGACAAAACTATAAAATTGTAATTTCAGTACTGAACAGTCTAAGCACAAAAGCCTGTCCTTTAACCTTCTGCTGGACTACAGGAAGCATGATACCAATACAAGAGACTAGTTTAGTCATTGGTAGAGTGGCCGGTATCCACACAGGGGCTGGGTACAAGACCTGAACACATTTTCATACTGACGCTTGGCAGCGGGTCAAACTCACCTCCTTCTGGTAAAGACCCAGGTCTATTCTCAGTAGATTACACTCATACTAGAGCTACATGTAGGACCTGGTCCTTGGCCAGACCCCCCACTCATCCCCAGCTGTTCATGGTCAAAGTTAAAATTTAGTAGGCTATGTCTATATGGTTACTCAGCACCAGAACTGGCTAAAGATCAGGTGCTGCGCTCAAACCTCCCATATATATGGAGGCCCAGTGTGCATATTAGCTTAATTCTACACAGACATTAGACACAAGATATAAACCAAGGTTAGGCCCTGCGCCAAACCCCTGCTGTACACAGCCTTTAGTTATGGAGACACAAGAGGTCTGCACTAAGATTGGCAAAAGGTCAGGTTATATGTGATAAATAGCGGCGCATAACTACACAATATCAGTGAATAGCAAAACAGTGAAACAAACAATTGAGAATCTTTTGTGATGTCAGTGATCATGTTAATGTTAAAATTATATATGAAGTCATCAATGATCTTATTTCTAATGTTATATAAAAAAATTTGAATGGGGTCATGAAAGGGCCAAGTTATGTATGGATTTTTAGCCATCACTAGTTTACTGTAATGTTTTTTTTTTGGTTTTTTTTACTTGATAATCACAACCATCACTTAATTGTAACTGTTTTTCTCAGTGATGAATGTTTTAAAGGAAACTGTGGTTGTTCACTGTACTAAATAATGTGTGTTCTAAATGTTTTTTAGCAAATTCCCTAAAGAAAAAAGTATGTGGAGGGAAAAATCACATATGATATCACGGATGACACCACAAGCAAATGCAAAATGACATCACTGGTGATAACAAGTATCACTGTAAGTCATTTATTTTTGCATTTGTGTAAATACATTCAGTAATTTTTGAGGTATTTCAGTTACAAAAGGATGAGTTAGAAAGGCCCGTATTGGGGGACGCTCCTTTAGTCTGAGGGCGCCCCAGCTTTGGAACACTCTGCCACTGGCCTTACGCAGCACCTCTAATCTGCTGTCTTTTAGGAAAGGCTTAAAGACTTGGCTTTTTACCCTCTAGTTATGTTATCTTTCTGTTTCTGAATGTCTTCATCTGTTATGTTTTCTTTTTATGAGCTGCCAATATAAAGCGCCGGGACACTCCGTCGGAGTAGCCGTGCGCTATAGAAATTAAATATAACATAACATAACATAACATAACATGTGAAGTGGGATTAGAAATGAAATAACATTTCTATATAACAGTTTTTTTACTAATAACATGGGTGTCATTTAAAGTGAGTGCACATATGTTGGAAGACACTAGGGGACAGATTTACCGGGATTTTGCGTTGGAGTTCCATCACTTTTGTGGCGGAGCCTCGAAGCAAAATCATTTTTGGTATTTACTGAGACACGCTAAACTAGATTGCATAACTTTTTGTGGTTCATTCTATAGAAAGTAACACAATGCAGTGCAGAGTACTATGCTGCGCTACCTTTCATCAGGAAGGTGTTCAATGAGTGTTCTCATGCATCCAACCATGAAGGTTTGTGCATTCCCAGGTTTACTAAAGCTAGTAAACGTGGGAATGCATCAACATTCTATTCCTTCCCAAGTGAGGTGTTCTGCAGCATACATAAAAAGAGGAATTTGTTTCTAAGCATTAATTTTTTGCTGGAAGGTATCCCATTCTGCACAAAAACAACACTGACTGTAACTCAGGCATCCTTCACTATGGTGCAAGGGTGACTGCATTGGTGTCAGCACAGGGAGAGCACCATATCTTAGGAGAGAAGAAAGAAGCCATATGTCTTAGTAGATAGGGTTCTTTTTAGCTCTTTCCCATTCACGCAAATCAGAGCAGAAACTTGCCTAAGTAAATCTGCCACTGGATTCATTCAACTAAGGGTCCTTATTTCATATTTAGTGCATACCGGTCAATGGGTGCAAAGTATCTGTAGCTGATACAAGAGGCACTTTCCATATTACGTCCCTAGAATTGTTTGCTTCACAACAAAACCTGCTGATTAGAATTACATCATATTTGGCATTGAGACAGACCTTTACTCAGATTAAATTGGTTTAGGTTAAATCCACTTTGTAATTTGTGGATTTTTTTCATGCAGATTTTAAGATGTAAAGGTGTTGTATGCACTTCCAAACAATCATGCAGGCTACTTCAGGGGGCTCGAGGCTGTAAGGCAGGTATGACTAAAGGCCTTACAATGAGCTCATTGCCAAATGTAGAGTTCCAAAGGTTGTGTACAGCAATTTTTGATGGCACAGAGATTGCCAACAGAAAATGTTTACCAAATGCCCTGTGTCCTGGCCACAACGTGCATAGTTAACGTTGGTATCTGAAGGTAAGGGCATTGGACACAGGGCACTTTTGATGTAATCAATTATGTCAAATGAGGCATCTTCAGTAATGTCAATCATTATGTTATTTGAGAGGTCATCAGTAATATTGTATTTAAGTCAACATTGCCTAACTTGTTCTGGTGGCTGCTGGTGGGAAACAACTGCCCTTATTTCATGAAACCAGCAATCTTTGTTTTTACCTCCCATACTGTAATGGTCTGCTTAAATTTAATGTAGAGGTTTGTAGTAATGCTACCATGATCAAATATTGATGAAGGAAATGCCTGCTGCCAAAGCTCACTTCTCCTCCCCCTCAGTTTCCTATGAAAATGTTGGGAACATACATTTTTTTTAACAAATAAAGCACCGGTGGGCATAGTTCTGAGACTTCTGTGCCATGGAACACAAGTTGTACTTCTGTGATGTGTTTATGGCAAGTCAAACATTCTTTCTCATTCTCTTCTTGAGAGAGGGATGAAAAGGGCACCTCCCTTGGAAGACTCACTATTTTCCTTTAAATTCACTGAAAGGCAGGTGAAGAGACAACACGCTGCGCATACAGAAATTTACAGAGGATGGCAGAGTAGCAATACATTCAACAAGCATTGGCATAGCCAATAGGTCTCGCCTTTGGAACCTTATAAGTGTTTAGCCAGAGATATTGAATTTGCCTATGTCTTTAAGCTGTGCTGTACAGAAGTCTGCAAAAGCAACAGAAGTCTGCAGCATGCTGAAAAGTTATAATAAGGAAGTGTCAGAAGCATTTTTGTTACTTTATATATGACCAAGAAAGCATTATATACAACTGGACGACCATATTAAAAAAGTATTTCCAATAAATAATGTCATACCTTTTATTTGTCCTTTCAATGCTGGCAACTTCTATCTGCCTGTCCCAATGGTTGCTTGTTATGTTTTTTTTGTTATGGGGGAGGGGCATAAATATCAAGAGGGTGAAGGTTGGGAAATAGTACCTGTGTAATAGTCAGTGAGAGAGTCAGTCAGTTAGTCAGTCAGTCAATGAGAGAGTCAGTTAGTTAGTCAGTGAGAGAACGAGTGAGAGAGTCAGTCAGTCGGTGAGAGAGTTAGAGAGTCAGTCAGTTAGTCAGTCAGAAAAAGAGTGATTCAGTCAGTGAGAGAGTTAGTCAGTCAGTCAGTGAGAGAGATTGAGAGAGTCATCGAGAGAGTCAGTGAGAGAGAAAGTCAGTTAGTGAGAGTGTCAGAGAGAGAGTCAAAAAGGCAGTCAGTGAGAGAGAGAGTCAGTGAGTGAGAGTCAGTTAGTGAGAGAGTCAGTCAGTCAGTGAGAGTCATTCAGGCAGTGAGAGTCAGTGAGAGAGTCAGTGAGTGAGAATGAGAAAGTCAGTTAGTGAGAGAGAGTGTCAGAGAGAGAGTCAGAAAGTCAGTGAGAGAGATTCAGAGAGTCAGTCAGTCAGTGAAATTGAGAGTGAGAGAGTCAGTCAGTCAGTGAGTAAATTGTAAATTGATACTTGTATAGCGCACTACTCACCCGCAAGGGTCTCAAGGCACTTGTACGAATACCGCTGTGGAACCCATCCTGGCTTTCCCTGTGAGGCGTCCACTCCTGGGCACCCCCAAGGTGGAGGCCAGGCATCCTTAGCGTTGTGGGGGCCATTGTGGAGATTAAGCAAGCTATTGCCCAGAGTTGCAGAGTGGGACTCCATGATTGGAATAGGCGCCGAGGCGAGAATTATCAGGTCCGTGGAATTTTTAGCCCAAGACCCGCTGAGGCGGGGAATTGAACCCTGGTCCCGGGCTAGACCTCTGCATCAGAGTCTGCTGCTCTAATCATTGAGCCACACTTCTCCCAGTCAGTGAGTGAGTCAGTCAGTGAGAGAGTCGGCCAGTCAGTGAGAGAGTGAGAGAGTCAGTCAGTCAGTGAGAGTCAGTCAGTCAGTCAGTGAGAAAGAGAGTGAGACGGTCAGTCAGTCTGAGGGTCAGTGAGAGTCAGTGGAATTGCTGCTTTCCTGTTAAAACATTAATCTATACTTCAAAATCCATGCATCTGAATTCTAGAACCTTGTAATTAGACAAGGTTCAAAAGAACATTTAATGTAGGTCTTGCAAAGTTTTTTTGCCAGTATGGATTTGTAAGCTAAGGCTGAACGGTTTGTTGGGCCTGTAGATAAAAATAATTTGTTTTTATGTAGGGCTTCTTAACAGAAGCTCTGAAGGTTCTAAGCACTGTGTGAAGCCAGCACAGGTTTACTAAACTTAAAAGCCTGAGCTAGTCTTGGTATGATTTGAACTTGTGCCCTGCAGATCACCACAGATGTTAGTAGTGGGGGATAACTCGCTGAGTTATCTTGATATCCCGAAAATGGGGTTTGGACAATAAGGCAATACCTAGACCAGCCAGGCTGCCTTTTAAACACCGAGGCTAGTGGAATGCATGCTAGTCTATCACACAGACCTAGGGCATGATCTGTGAGTTTAGCTAGTCAAGACAGGCGCATAAGTGCCCCTGTTTTCGAATTAGGGACTCATGGAAAATGATCCGCTTTTTCAGGACGTGGCAAATTCAGAGGACTATCCACAATCGTGGATCCTCACTTTCCTTCCATTACCACTTAACTCCAATTCAGGCCACAGTTTGCCTGAAGAGTTCTACTGGTAGCCACGTGGATACGAGCATCAAGGCTGGCGCAGAGCATGGTGCGTGTCTGTGACACTTCAACCAGAAATCAAAGAGGGAAGGAGGCATTAATTAGAGTGGACACCCTTCTACTTTATTGAGTGTCTAGTGCGACAAGTTTTTTAGGACAATGAGTCACTACCTAGACCATCCAGGCTGACTTTCAAACACCGAGGCTAGCGAAATACATTTTAGTCCATCACACAGACCTAGGGCATGAAACGTGAGTTTAGCAAAGCAAGCCAGGCACATAAGTGCTCCTGTTTTAGAAATTAGGTACTCATGGAAAATCATCCACTTTTCTCAGGACATGCTAAATTCAGAGGAGAATCCACAAGCGTGGATCCTCACTTTCCTTCCATTACCACCCAACTTCAATTCAGGTCACAATTTGCCCGAAGAGTTCCACTGGTACTGATTTGTTTCGGATTCTTAAACACAGGTAGGCACAGAATAACGTCATTGATCCACAGTGCCTGCAGCCTGTCTGCGTGTGGCATTTGTCTACTCCTGCTAAGCCAACGGTTGCCTCCTGTGAGTGTTAATGCACATTGACCAGGCTTTCGCGTTGCCACCATAATGCATTAACTGTTTAAAACCCATGTGTACAACTATTTAAAACACACGTTTTAAAACCAAAAAACGGGGGTACTTTTAAACCCAACAAAGGTTTGTCTTGGCCTCCACTGCCTGGACACTTCCAAACACAGGAGTGAGAACAGGGGAAGTGACAGGAGGGAGGAGGTATTAGCAGGACGAAGCAAAGAGCAGGCAAGAAAGTGAAAGCACTCATGCATGTATGGCATCTACCATCTACCAATTATGAAGCGGGGGCGCGATAATTGGAAACAGATGGCACAGCTGCTCGCTCCCACAAGGTAAATGCCATACATGCATGAGTGCTCATTGGAAACAGTGCAGTACATGCATGAGTTTCTCAAAAAGTCCGGAGTGATTCCAAAAGGTTACTCCTAAGCAGCGCTTGCGCGCTGCGTAGGTGAGACCTAAAAAGCAAAAAGCAAAAAAGTTGCAGAAAAAACTCTCAACTAGTATTCAAGGAAAAATAAGAAAAAATAAACAAACAAAATGTTCGCAACAATAATTAACATTAGAACTCAGAAGAAAAGATTTACAAAAATCCTAACTGCAGTGAGAAAAGATACTCTTACTGATAACCATGTTATTTGCCCTCCAGATACTAGATTTATCAGACCTTATCAATGCAACAATTGAAAACCTCTTTGCCTTTTTGCATTGCTCAAATAAATTTTGCCTTAAGAAGTAGGAGTGTCTCCTGCAGATAAGTGTATCTCTTTCCGCCCCACATCTCATGCTTGTTACCAGTGTTTCTAGGAGGCATGTGACTGATCAGGGTCTGTAAAAACTCTCTGTAGTCCACAAAGATAATCTGTTCTCGTTTGGCCATGTGTAACATGCTGAGGCCAAACAAGGGTGAAACGGTTCTGGATTTTCTCATGCTCCTTTCAGAAGGAACCTAACCTGGTAGGTATTTCTGGACTGTCCTGGTCAAGACTGTTTTTCATATGGCTAGCCCTGTTTGTCAAGGCACAGAAGAGCTAAATATGACAGCTTGGAATGTGTCTCAAACAATTTCCACTATTCAAGCTTTCCATTCATCTGCAGATGGAGTGTATGGTAAACGTATGGAGATCTATTATTTGAGAACATTTCTATTTGTAGGACTAGGTCTTTCTGCTACTCTACCAGTAATAAAATAATTCTATAAATCTTGTGAATAAATTCATGATTCATTGGTATCTTCCGGTTTCTTTGGCAAAAGTAAAAAAAAAATATGGGCTCTCATCATCTCATACAAACTCTTTGAAAACAGGCATCACAACTATTTATAATTAAAATCATGTCTTCAACTTATTTATAAAGACACAACAGCACAGCAGGAAATGTACTCACTGCTGAAGACATGAACATAAAGTGTAAATCTATCAACTTTGTATCCCACTTAGTTGCATATGGCCTCATTAGAATGTCGAGGGGATGTGCCATTGAGCTCTGGAACCGACCAACCATAGGTCGGCGGCTCCGAATGCCGGATTTAGATGCAACCACGTGGTTAGAAACATCCATTTCCCAGTGACAGTTTGTGCGGCGGCTGGGGAAAATCCCCCTGCAAGTTTCACTCCGACCTCCGTCATCCTACTACGGTGGTCAAACTGAATCCTACGATGTCTGGCGGAAAGCGCCAACAGCTGGTCAGAGGCTTTCTGCCTGATATTGGAATGAGGCCCTGAGTTGGGACTTGGCGTTTACAATGCATTTCACAGTTAGAAAAAATACTTCTACGTAGGCTAAATTTACAAACAATACCCATGCAACAACCCCAATATAACTTACATGTGGTGTATCCTTACACCTATTGTTAGTTTTATTTGATCCATAGTACATTATAATACTGAACTAAGCAGAGTGAGTACTCGTACATGATTTAGTGGAGTAGACCAACCTTTAAAATGGCAAAAAAGTTAGAATATTCATGAAATATTTTTATACAATTAGTAAAAATAGAAAGGAATGTGGTCTCTTTGCGCTTTTGCTGATAGGGAGTTGGACTTTTCGAGATCAATTCCCAAATCCATGTAAAAATATGGAAAACAGTATTCCTGTAATGCTACTTTTTGAACTTCGAAATGCTTCAGTGAATTTGCCCAATAGATCCCTTTATTCAAACTTGAAAGGGCAAAAGGTTCAGGATAAATCCAAAATTTATTGGAATTATATTCTTGAACTATTATCCCAAGACAGTTTCCTACACAAAGAACAGACTAGATCAATCATAAAAACACACTCAACCCAAATTCTATATTCAGTCCTTTTATTTTTAATTTACAGAACCTAAAATTATTTGTATTTCTTTCTGTCACAGCTGTATTTCGTGATGTCTTCCTTGATAAGCACAGTACATATTCCTGCAAGTTGTCAACTCAACAGATTCCCATAATGAAGGTCTTAGAAGTGCTTTGCTATTCCTACTTTTGATTAAGGGCCAGATCTAGAGTATCACTAATGACACTGCATCTGTCAGGGTGGTGGAGCACATTCCATTTGCTACCCTGACAGGCCACAGTCTGTCAAATTTGGTGATCACTGCTGGCCCAGAGGTGATCTCTGTTGCTTAACAGAAACTGTTGTCATGGCGGTTCCTGTCAAGGTACCAAAGGTTTGGTGCATGGTTGCCATTGATTTTGACTCCCGCACACCAAATTTTATTCAACTCTGTTTTTCGAAAACAAACCACAATTTCGGACTTTGTTATTCAAAAACAAAATACAAATATTTCGACAATTATAGAGTTTTTCCCCTGGATGCCGTCATTTGTTTTTTCTTTCCCTCTCTGCCAGGCTTTGTCTGGTAGTGATGGACAGAAAAAAAGAATATCACACCATCCACCTGAATTAGGGAGAGCAGTGTAATGCCCATTCTCCAAAAGACCTTACTCCTCTGGGACATTGAAGGAACCTTTCCTTTGACAGAGCCATTAGGGGCTCCATCAATGGAAAGGGTACTCCATCGCATTTGTGACAGAGTACCCTCTCCGCAAAACTATAAATCAGCCTCTAAGTGCCCTACTGAAATTAAAATGCACTTGAATCATTTTTTAAGATGTAAAATGGTGTTAAACATATAAAATGAATAACATTCACAACTCATGATGTTAAAAAAGAAGTTTTGGCTCACAGTTGATCAACTGACTATTTTTGTTTGTTCAATCCTTTTGAAACTTTTAATGATAGTTTGAAAATGTAGACCACATTCACAAATGCTACATGTCGCACATCTAAAAAAGGTCAAAGGATTGTTGCACATCCAAGTGCAAGAGGAAAATTACGTAAATAAATATTGATCAGTTTCCATCTAAGGCTTTACTCTATTCTAAATGTCTTCTTCAAATGATTAGCCAGAGTATTGACCAGAATTTTGTCTGAGCCATAAAATTCCTTGTTTATTTATTATTAAAAGTAAGGGACGAAGTTTATGAACTACAGATGGTAACAAACCATACCAGAACTAAGACCAACATGTCTCTTGATGCCGTGGGCCAAAAAAGTAGTAACTGATCAGACCTACTCTCTCTGTCTCTCTCTATGCTTCAACACAAACAACAAGCATTATGGGAAAGAAGATTCCTTTCTGATGCAAATGTATAATTTTTGTTTCTGGCACCTGGGCCGCCTAAATACATTTTTCTTGTGATTTGTCGCACAGCTGAAACAGATATCATATTAATTGAAGTCTTATGGAAAGAGGATATGTAATAGAAGTTGCAACTTGGTAAAATGAGGAAAGATGGGACGTGTCAATTTCTACCTGCAGTTGTCATCTCTGATTCAAGGCAATCACCCAAACAAGTTTGCAAGGACCTGTTGATTGCTAAATTGCAATTGCTATGTGGCTCCTCAAACAAAAAGAGGAAATGACAGCCACCTACTGTATTTACTAGTTGGAAAAACACATCTACATTTACCTTGGAAACAAGAGGAAATATTTAGCATCATATCAGATTCTTTGCTTTCTCTTTGCAAATTTTCGGATGGATGGAAAGGAAAATAAGTATACGTTTCAATCTGCATCAAGTGACAAGAATCCTTGGTCTCTATTTGGATCTGCCTCTAGTGTAATACATGGTTCTTTCTTTTGAATTTACCAGCTCTCATGTGCCTTTTTGTGTTGAACTCTCATCAAGTACTTCCAGCATAAAACTTTCTGTGCTAGATACTGGATTTAAATCTTGTTCCCCAGTAGTTCTATATTAATGATGTTGAACTGAAACCTTTGACATTGATCCACTTAAAATGCATGGGCAGCCGAATTGATAATATGCTGTTTGGCCCACAATGGCGCCACAGGAATTTATTTTGCATGACCTCTAACATTAATAGTTTAGAAAGTGATTCCAGTCAAACTTTGACAATGCTTGCATTACAGGAAAATAATTAAAAATTAATAAAAGAATGCAAAATTATACCTAAGCAGAATAAAATTTACTTTAGCTATCAGCCCTAGATTGACCAGGCTGCTGGCATGATATAACTCTAGCAAAAGAGGAGGGGGTCTAGGAGTGAAATAAGGTCCAGTGCCGTGCTTCAACACAAGTATTCTCCAAAACGAGGGGTCACTGCTCCTAAAGAAAGAACAGTGGAGGAAAGAAATGGTCTAGGGTGTTAATAGGAGAGTCAGCGAGACTCTTACTTGTTGCCCTCACACATCCCAAGGGATGTTATGCTTCATCATAGGGAGGTTACTCCTCATCAGGCCAGCGCTGCTACAAGTAAGACTCTTAGTGACTCTCCTATCTACACCCTAGATCGTTTCTCTCCTTTTTTTTCTAGGAACAGTGACCCCTTGTTTTGGAGAAGGCTGACATGATATGCCACAAGGGCAACCATGATATGCCTCTAGGGCAGTGATCATAGGTACGACCATAGTATGCACAGACAGCTTTCAAATGCCTATGTATAACCTACGGTGCCCAAATGCATTCTCAAAATCCAAGTCACTATCTCTATGTGCCAAGGTGCTAATATTATATGCCCAGACAAAACCCCATAATCCCAGTGCTGTCTCATCACTGCCATAAGTAAGTTAGCCCTGAGCAAGGCCCCTGGCCATGGCATGCTTCCCGGTGATCTATTTGGAGATCAACCGTTGATTTCGGCCCCCTACCTTTGTGCCCTCTTCAACGCGATTTTGGGGGGCATGGAGATACCGGGTACTTGTTTGGGAGCAGAGATTGTTCCAATCTTCAAGAAGGGTTCCCCTCTGCTCCCAACCAATTACAGGCCCATCAGCGTTCATAGATGTCCCTCCCCAAAAAATTTCCAGACTAATCCTGGATCGATTACAAGAATGGATTGACGAGCACGACATCCTCAGCCCCTACCAGGCGGGATTTAGAAAAAAAAAAACATCTACCGTGGATCAGATTTTCCGCCTCCTAATGTTATTTTGGAAGACGGTAACGTTGGGGGGTGGCAGCCTCTATATGGTCTTCGTGGACCTTCGGTCCGTGTTTAACCTAGTACCTAGGGGCAAATTGTGGGCGGTGCTCCAGGACATGGGAGTCCCGAATACAATTCTGGCCGTCCTGATGAGGCTACATACACAAAATTATGCTCAGGTTAGATGTGGTAGGGAAGGGGTGCTGCCGTCCCGGTTTCCGGTCGCCAGGGGGGTCAGGCAGGGGTGCTTCCTGGCACCAACCCTATTTTGTCTTTAAGTGAACGGTGTTGTAGCTCACCTGGACGCGGTTCCCAATAATGACGCATCTAGACTGGCAGGTAGGAGGGTGCCAGCGATAATGTTTGCCGATGACACCCTCCTGCTTTCCACGTACCCTATGGGGATTCAGCGAGTGTTGGATGGCTTTATCGACTTCTGTTGTTGCCGGGGACTGGAAATCAATGCTGATAAGACCAAATATATGATTTTCTCAGTCCCCCGGCACACACTCGCTCAACACCGCTTCTTGATAGTGTCAGACTGGAGAGGGTACAAACGTTCCAATACCAGAGGGTGACGATCAATGAAAATCTTTCTTGGGGTCCCCAACAGATGAAAGCCCAACTTAAACTCTCCCAGTTAGCTGGTGGCATCCTTAAAATGGCAAATACATCCACTTTTAAACCAGTGAGCCCCGCTTTGGAGATCTACAAAGTTAAGGCAAGGGCATCTGCACTCCATGGTGGGGAACTCTGGGGGCACTGCTGCAAGTCTGATATCGGCAAAGTGAAGAACAAGTTTATGAGGCAGTTGCACTCCCCCTAAGCACTCCTCTCCTTCCATTGAGATTGGACTTAGGACTGAGTTTTATCCAGGATCAATCAATCAGGAGTTTGTTAAAGCGTGACTACTCACCCGTAAGGGTCTCATGGCACTAGGGGTGGTGGGGCGGGGGGGGTGCAGGTTCCATTCAGGATGAGCTAGCCCTGAAACCCTTAAGGTTTTGGCTCAGGCTATGGATAACACCAGAACTGTCCAATTATAGGCACAAATTGAAGGATGTGCTTAGCCATGCTAGCGCAGCTAAAATCCCCTGGCTTGTATTCGTGAAAAGCGAACTAGGAAAAATGGGACAACTGGACCTCTGGTACGATCCAGAACAGGCATGCAGGGGCAAAATGCTTGCAAAATCTTTTATGGACTATAAACAGAATAAATGGTTGCAAGATTCTAAAGCTGGCTCCCTGACAATAACCTTTCAAACACTCACACATTCTTTTGCCTTTGAGGAGTTTTTGAATGTTATCTACCCAGTAGGAGCAAGGAAGCTATAAATTCAATGGAGGCACGGATCACTACCGTTAGGGGTACTTGTAGGCAAGTGGTCGTCTTCCATGAGCAAATCTTGCCCTGGGTGTGGTGCGTCCAAGGAGGATGAAATGCATATGCTCTTCTTTTGCCCTGCCTATAGGAAAGCTGGAAAGTATTGGCTTGTACCCCTATGCAAGAACTTGGGTTTTGATAAATGCTCTGTAGCACTGAGAGTTCTTAAGACAGATACATCACCACACATAGTTTTCGCACTTTCAAAATTCCTTTTAGCAATGTGGTCCAATAGATCCTCTCTTACTACAGCGGCACCCAGGGGTGATTTTATACAGTGACTGTGTACATTTCATGACAAATTCATTTTAATCTAATTAATTTTATGCTTTTGATCTATACTGTTTTAACTGTTCTCTGTTATGACTGAAAAATGTTGAAATAAAGATTTAATGAATGAATGATTAATTAGATATTGACCATTGGAGGAGCATGTGCGCTGATTCTCACTATGAGTGCCAATCTGCACATAGCTTGCGTGGAACTCCTCTAAGGTACAATTGTATTTTCCATGAAATGTAGGCAATCAGCTCACACACAATGTCCAGTCTACCCTCGCAATTGACTGTGCGCCATAAAGTCTGTGTGCTGTTCTGGGGAGATCATGTTAAGTTTCATTGATTATTTATGTACCCTTTACATAACCTCTGTGTATTAATAATTATATTTGCTAGGTTTATTTTAGACCAATTATATTAACAGTGTACTTAGAGTATGCCACGAACTAGATTGCATTACTTAACAGAACACATCTGATTAAGTTCAAAAGTATTTACAGTGGAACAGTGCATACCAAAAACAAGTAGGTTATGTGCAGGTCTATGTACAAAAAAAGGTCAGATCTTTACTTTCCCACTTGCCAAGTGTTGTTTGCAAGCAAAGAACGTTTCCATGTTTGTGTTATAAAGGTCTAGTGGTAACAGATTATCAGTGCATGTACATACGTAGTAAAACATAAAAGTAAATGTGACAGCCTTCATGTAGTCAAGCAAGCACAGAGATACCTTATTCTGCTAAAAAAGGTAACAGTACAGGTAAAAATTTTGATCTGCACAAACGTACATTTTCTTTTGTGCAGACATATTATTGTAACAGTCTGTTGATATGTCATAAGCGGTCAGATGTATGACGGATTTTTACATGTTCAAATGGGTTTTAGACCCTATTTTGCTCGTTGCTAATTAATTAGCGACTCGCAAAATAGTAAAGGGCGTTCAGAGGACGTCCCTTCCTAATATCGAGTCTGTACCCTAGTAAGAATGTTTTGCAAGCGCAATTGCGGTTGCAAAACACTTGCTGTTTACCACTCTTTTCAAGAGGGTGGTAAACCATTCGCAAAGGGGAAGGGGTCCCCCCTTTGTGAATTGGTGCGCAAACATTTTTTCAGAGGAGGCAGTGGTCCCAGAGACCACTACCTGCCCTTTAAAAAATTAAACAAAAACGTTTCATATTCTTTTTTTTAAATGCATGAAAATGGGCTGCATTAAAAAAACTGCTTTATTTAAAAGCAGTCCCAGACATTGAGGTCTGCTGATCCAAGCTGGCCACCATCCCTGGGAGTGCCATCCATTCCAAATGGTGTCGTAAATTGCGACAGGCTCATGAATATTCATGAGGCATGAAGACAATCTTTAGTCCTATTTTAAAAAATATTAGGCTATGTTCTTATATTGATGGTTTTAACTACCTGCATTTTCTGGCTACACTTGATATATGCTTTGGAGCCTCCAACTTTGTTAAAGTTGGAATTGCTATTTTGGAAAAGGTATTAGTAGTTGTAGCTGAACTGGATTACCTAGATTCATCATGATACATTTTAAATGTCCCATGAATTAGAAGGTGTGATCAGTTTCAGATTGAATTTTAAGGATTGTATTTTTTTAATCCTATTCTTATCTCCCTTTTAATAACTGAACTGTAGGAATTGTCTTTCATGCTGTTTTGTATATAGGTCATCGTAAATATAAATTGTATTTGCTGATTTTGTGCACTTTTATGGTTTTCTCTTCGAAACCGAATAAAGTTACTTAGACTTGACTTGGCATGAGGCATGCAATTTGCAACCCCAGTGGGAAGCGCAAAGAACATCTCAGATACTGTTGTACATTGGCAATTACGAGTTGTAAATTGGGACTCATGATTTGGCGCAATTTGCGACTCGCAATTGACAATGGTTGTACATCTGGCCCAAGGACTCTTATTCAGCCACGGTCAGTAGTGGGAGTACCTGCCAGGCGGTGATGCTGGGAGGGTCAGGGTGGTGGGTAGTAAACTATGGATTACGGAGGTTTACAGGTGAGTAAACATATAAATAAATGAAACAAATTTTGTTGCACGCACTGCATCGCATTTGGGGATGCAGTGCACGCAAAAAAATTCGTTTTATTTATTCATATGTTTACTAACCTGTAAACCTCCGTAATCCGTGGTTTACTACCCCCCACCCTGCCGCTCCCCCTCCCCAGATCACCGACCGGCAGTTACTCCCACTACCGACCGCGGCTGCTCTTATTTACCGTCTGCAGAGTTCTACATACTGTAGAACTCTGCACAGGGAAGACAGAGCCCTATCTGCTTCTCTATGTGTCAAAGGTTTTCCATGTGGACAGAGTTCTTCTGATTGGATGAGAGGTGGCAGATTGGGTGGAATCCTGTCCCCTTCCCATCCAAAAGGGAGTTACTCTAGTGATCGGCCATTTCCAATGTGCAAAAGGCTGGCATCAAAGTTTGTAAATGCCCACAAATGTACTTGTATGTGGGCCTTCATAGATGTACAAGGCAATCCAAGCTGTGGAATACCCTTTCCTCGTCCCTTGATTTGGATTTACTACTCTGGATTTCTACACACTTCTGATGGAGAAATCCACATTTGTAAATGCATATAAGTCCACAAGGAATCCCTTTATGAATTCCTGACAGTAGTAAAAAGGTACGTTTGGCCGTAAGCAAACAACCTAAAATACCTTTGAAATTACGCCCCATCATCATTTCGTTTTTTATGGCGTCGGTCGAAGCAAAAACAGCATAACATTTAATTCCTCTGGATGAATTAAACTGAAAAGAAATGCATGATTCTTTTAACATTACTAATGCAATAAAACGAGCTACACAATTATGGTCTGACTTCTTTATTAGGAATTCCATTCCATAAAGTAGTTACGAGATGGCCATGCATGTCTGTCAGTTATAAAATTAAATTCAGAGCACTTATACGGGAGCCATGGCATTATTCCTGTGCAGGGATGTCGTGGAACAAAAACACTGTTCTGAAGCCCAGGGTTTTGCAGAAGCATAGCTTCAGGGGGTGGTTGCTTGGGGTATGACTGTCACGTCTAAGCCCCGATTCGTAGACTACATCTCCCAGAATGCCTGGAAAGTGGTCCTTTGTTTGTGTTGAGTGATCTGCTTTATATGTTTTCTTTCCTCTTTCTTCCGGTGCTTGTCACTTTTTGTTGCCTGCCTACCTTGAACTCTGAGGAATACCAGAAGTCTTTTTGGGATCCGTGATTTACCCTGGGGATTACAGAACTGTTTTGAAGTTATCCGAGAGCAGCCGTGTTGCAGGCTGTCTCGCTGCACGGCGTGCTTTCACCTTTGACCTGGAGCCGCGCTGAAGAATTGAAGCCGTGGCAGAGAAGCCGAGTCGGCGTTTGCTGAACCAGGGTATGAGCGCAGTGAAAGCGTTTTAATGCTATTGAGAATAATTAAACGCTGCTGCCTCTAAGCGTTCACTGAAATTATTACGGAAGCGGCCGCTTTCGTGAAACTCTAAGACTGTTGGAATTGTAGCGGAATCTTCACTACTTGTGTTGTGGGAAGAGCGGAAGCTCATTAGAACGTTAATTGTTGGTGAAGTGATTCCCGGAGATCACAGACAGGCTATTGGAACTTGAAACTGTAGTGAGACGGCGTATTAACTGCACAGTTCTGAACTTGAAATCAGAGGTCCGCTTTCTCATTGGAGCAACTTACAGTTGGATATTTGTTTATTTCTTTTCATCACTTTCTTGTTGGATGATTGTGGCAGCCTATAGTAGTGAGTATTATAGGTGTCCTTTTGGTTTATTCACATTCTGTTGTTTGTCCATAGGGGAGGGGGCTTGTATTTACGCTTGTCTTTTCTTGTGTATTTCTGCAGACCATATGCAAGTGAGCACTGACTGATCTCTCACACGTCTTCGCCAGCTGTGGATGGTCTTTGGCTGCCAGCCTGTTTATTTTACTTTCTCCATTTTTTCCCCTTCCCTGGGGGGGGTCTCCCTGGCTGAGTTTGTATATGTGTAGAGCTCGGCGGGGGGACTGTTCCTAGGGAAGAAGGAAGTAGGCAACTTCATCGCTCCTGCTGCTTCTGAATGTTCAGGTTAGTCATCCTGCCTCAGACGTGACAGAGTGACAAGCCCACGTTTTCTCGCGGCCCGAGCGATGGACACTAATACTGTTTTACAAACCTTGTTAGATTCCCTGACCGCCTTACGGGTAGAGGTAGATGCAGTGAGAGGGGAGAACCAAGACATGCGTACTGAGATGGGGGCTCTCAGACGTGATGTCGAAGGATTGGCTCAGGCCAAAATGGGGGGGAAGCAGTATATTCGAGAAGCTACATTACCTCCCCCTGTTTCTTCTGTTTCACACCTAGCTCCTGGAGGGCAGGGTCCTTCTACCATACAGGTTATTCAACCTGTTCAGCTACCTTTGGCCCCGCCCGAGAGATTCTTGGGGGATCCTAAGAAATTCAGTACCTTCCTGGGGCAGTGTAAATTGCATTTCATGTGCAAACCCACAGTATTTCCGGATGACCATTCAAAGACAGCTTTCATGTTGTCCTATCTAGGTGGCAACGCTGCAAGCTGGTCCTTCCCTCTCATAGAGAAAAATGATCCTGTATTAGCTAGGTTTGATGACTTTTGTGAAGAGATGCGTAAGTTATTTGATCGCAAGGCGCACATGTTGTCCTTGGATAGAGAACTTATAACGCTAAAACAAGGGTCACTAGATTTGTTAACGTATATTACCCATTTTAATCGTCTTGTTGTCGAGACTGATTGGCCTACTGCTAAACGAGTTTCCTTGTTTTACCAAGGATTGAGAGGGGAACTGAAAGATGTCCTGGCTCAGGTGGTGAACATGCCCACTTGTTGTGAAGAATTGATTGACTTGACGATACAGTTAGATCATCGTTTACAAGAAAGAAAAGGTGATAAACAGCGTTATGACTGGCGATTTCCAATCTCCAAACCAAGAGCGACATCGGAGGGGGCTTCCTCCTTGGATACTACAGAACCTATGCAAATAGGGGGAATTAGAGGCCCGCTGAGTACCGAAGAAAGAACACGCCGAAGAAATCAGAAATTGTGTATGTATTGTGGAAAGCCTGGTCATTTCATCAAGGATTGTAAGGCCAAAACCAAGAGAAGCGGAAATATACCTGCCGTTGAGTATCCCGCTTCGGAGTCGGGAAACGAGAAAGCTCAATCAAATCTGAGGCCTTTGATTTGAGCGTTGACAGAGTTAAAGAGGTCTCACATGCAATTGCTAACACCATGCAACCTGCGGTGCCCCATATGAATTTGTGTGTTACCCTTACTTGGAATGGGAACATGCCAGTCATGATTCACGCTATGCTTGATTCCGGAGCAACGGGTAACTTCATTGATGTTCAATATGCCAGGAGATTGGGCGTCCCTTGCATTGAAAAGGAAGTACCTGAAGTGGTGAAGGCGGTAGACGGATCAGATTTGACATCCGGACTAGTGTGTTATCATACCTGTCCATTGTTAATGCAGGTAGGACATGAACACTATGAACATATAGCCTTTGACCTCATCGATGCTCCTCAGTTTCGGCTGATTTTAGGTATGCCATGGCTAACCCAACATGATCCCATGGTAAAGTGGGCAGCTCGTTCCATCACCTTGAATTCAGTGTATTGTGCAGAACATTGCATGGCCAGACATATTCACGAAGAGATTATCCTTGAAACACCTGCTAGCACGTTGGCTTCTGGAGGGAAAGAGAAGCGAGCGAATGCCATTTCTACACTCCCTTCGGTGTATAAAAAGTATCAAGAAGTCTTCAGTGAAAGGGAAGCCAGCAAATTACCCCCTCATAGGGATTATGATTGTGTCATCGAGCTAGAACCTGGCGCCAATATACCGTGTAGCAGGGTCTATGCTCTCACGGACGCAGAAAACATATATCTTCAGCAATACTTGAAGACATTGTTAGACTCTGGATTCATTCGCCCATCTACGTCTCCTGCATCCTCGCCGCTCTTCTTCATTCCTAAGAAGGAGGGAGGCTTGAGAACTTGCATAGACTATAGAGCCATAAACAGGGTGACCAGGAAGAACAGATATCCATTGCCCTTGATCCCCGTCTTGTTGGACCAGCTAAAAGACGCTAAAATCTTTACCAAGTTGGATTTGCGGGGGGCCTACCACCTGGTGCGAGTGAGAAGCGGTGATGAGTGGAAAACTGCCTTCCGGACTAGATATGGGCTCTATGAATACCAAGTGATGCCGTTTGGTCTCTGCAACGCCCCTGCGGCGTTCCAGTACTTTATGGACGACGTTTTGCGAGGCTTATTGGATGTGTCATGTATTGTATACATAGATGACATTTTAATATACTCATCCACGGAAGAAGATCATGTCCAGCATGTGAAGGAAGTACTGGAACGCCTACGTCAACATGAGTTGTATGCCAAGTTGGAAAAATGTTTCTTTCATACTGGAGAAGTGGAGTTCCTGGGTTATGTCATCGGCCCGAATGGTATACAAATGGATACAAAGAAAACGCAAGCTATTATCCAGTGGGAATCCCCTTCGAATGTAAAAGCTTTGCAGAGTTTTTTAGGGTTTGCGAACTTTTATCGAAGGTTTATCAAGGACTTCTCTAGGGTTATTCAACCTTTGACCCATTTGTTGAAAAAAGGAGCTAACTTCCAGTGGTCAGAGTTAGCAGAGGATGCCTTTGTAACTTTGAAGAAATGCTTTGTTACTGCTCCTATCCTCCGACATCCAGATACTCGGCAACCTTTTGTACTGGAGACGGATGCCTCTTATTTTGCTATTGGAGGTATTTTGTCACAGAGACATCCGGATACGGGACAACTGCATCCAGTGGCTTATTATTCTCGTAAGCTCTCCCCTTGTGAGATAAACTATAGCATTACGGACAAAGAGTTGCTTGCTATAAAAAGAGCCTGCGAGGAGTGGAGACACCATCTCATGGGAGCAAGGCATACAGTGGAGATATTCACAGATCATCGGAATCTCCTTTTCTTGAAGAGTGCACGAGCATTGACACCACGCCAATTAAGATGGTCGTTATTCTTCTCTGATTTCGATTTCGTGATTAGATACCGTCCTGGTCCGCAAAACGGGAAAGCTGATGCACTATCAAGACCTGAATCAGCAGTGAGAGATCAACCTCCTCCTGTTGAGGAGCCCCCTCCGATTCTTCAAGAAGTGTCTTTTCCCCCCTCTGTTTCAGCAATCACAAGTTCTGAGGATTTCCTGAAACAAGTGAAAGACGAAGTGAATGGGATGGACGTGCAAACGTGGATTGATGTTGAACCACAGCAAAGAACACTACGAAACGGACTCCTATTCAGGGATAAGTTGTTGTACGTGTACACCTCAGATCTGCAAAAGCAAGTTTTGAAATGGACTCATGATTCGACACTAGGAGGACATCTGGGGGTTCAGAAAACCCTGCAAACCGTCCTTCGGTATTTCTGGTGGGAAACTATGAAAAAAGACATTGCTGAATATGTGGCCCAGTGTCCAGTTTGCAGCCAGGCGAAAGCACTCCATCAACGAAGTAGTGGTCTTTTACGCCCTATACCGATCCCTCCAGCACCATGGCATACAGTCTCAATGGATTTTATTGTGGAGATGCCTCTCAGTCACGGCAACAATACCATCTTAGTGGTCATAGACCATTTAACTAAAATGGGTCATTTTATAGCGTTAACTAAATTACCTACCTCTGCTGAATTGGCCTTAGTTTTCCTGCAAAACGTGGTGAGGTTACATGGAGTGCCTTCTGTTCTTATTACCGATAGGGGCTCTCAGTTTACCTCTAAGTTTTGGAAGGCGCTGTGTGACATCTTAGATATAGATGCCCGTCTGTCAACAAGTTATCATCCTCAGACAGACGGGAAAACAGAGAGATTAAATCAAACACTCGAACAGTATCTGAGGTGTTTTACTCTACAGCGCGGAGAAGAATGGAGAACGATGTTGTGGATGGCAGAATTCGCCTACAATAGCGCTACTCATTCTTCATTGGGATGTTCGCCTTTTTTTTGTGTCAATGGGTATCATCCCAATTTTCTGCCCTTTGAGCACCCTGGTTTATCCTCCCTCCCTTCTATTCAAGAGCATCATGCTCACCTTACTGCTATAGCTCAGGAGACTGGAGAACAGTTGGCGGCAGCCAGGGACCATGATAAAAAGCAGGCAGATAGAAAACGAACTCCTGCACCTGAGTATACAATAGGGGACAAGGTATGGTTGAGCACGAGATACCTGAAACTGAAAGGTAATACTAGATTACAGCCTAAATATGTTGGCCCCTATTCCATTCTTGCTGTAATCAATCCAGTGGCTATGAAATTAAGACTCCCCTCCTCATGGCACATACACCCTGTGTTCCATGTCTCCCTTTTGAAACCGTATGTGGAAGGCACTCGTGAAATGGAGAGACCACAACCTGTTGAGATTGATGGGGAGGTGGAGTATGAGGTGAGAGAGGTGCTTGATTCAAGGAAAGTGAGAGGTGTGCTTCAGTACTTGATTGATTGGAAAGGGTATGGGCATGAAGAACGTTCCTGGGAACCTCGTTCCAACCTCCACTGTCCTGGTCTTTTGAGACGCTTCCACGCTCAGCACCCTTTAAAGCCTGGTGGACCGCCGAGACGTCGGTCTTAGTGAGGGGGATCTGTCACGTCTAAGCCCCGATTCGTAGACTACATCTCCCAGAATGCCTGGAAAGTGGTCCTTTGTTTGTGTTGAGTGATCTGCTTTATATGTTTTCTTTCCTCTTTCTTCCGGTGCTTGTCACTTTTTGTTGCCTGCCTACCTTGAACTCTGAGGAATACCAGAAGTCTTTTTGGGATCCGTGATTTACCCTGGGGATTACAGAACTGTTTTGAAGTTATCCGAGAGCAGCCGTGTTGCAGGCTGTCTCGCTGCACGGCGTGCTTTCACCTTTGACCTGGAGCCGCGCTGAAGAATTGAAGCCGTGGCAGAGAAGCCGAGTCGGCGTTTGCTGAACCAGGGTATGAGCGCAGTGAAAGCGTTTTAATGCTATTGAGAATAATTAAACGCTGCTGCCTCTAAGCGTTCACTGAAATTATTACGGAAGCGGCCGCTTTCGTGAAACTCTAAGACTGTTGGAATTGTAGCGGAATCTTCACTACTTGTGTTGTGGGAAGAGCGGAAGCTCATTAGAACGTTAATTGTTGGTGAAGTGATTCCCGGAGATCACAGACAGGCTATTGGAACTTGAAACTGTAGTGAGACGGCGTATTAACTGCACAGTTCTGAACTTGAAATCAGAGGTCCGCTTTCTCATTGGAGCAACTTACAGTTGGATATTTGTTTATTTCTTTTCATCACTTTCTTGTTGGATGATTGTGGCAGCCTATAGTAGTGAGTATTATAGGTGTCCTTTTGGTTTATTCACATTCTGTTGTTTGTCCATAGGGGAGGGGGCTTGTATTTACGCTTGTCTTTTCTTGTGTATTTCTGCAGACCATATGCAAGTGAGCACTGACTGATCTCTCACACGTCTTCGCCAGCTGTGGATGGTCTTTGGCTGCCAGCCTGTTTATTTTACTTTCTCCATTTTTTCCCCTTCCCTGGGGGGGGTCTCCCTGGCTGAGTTTGTATATGTGTAGAGCTCGGCGGGGGGACTGTTCCTAGGGAAGAAGGAAGTAGGCAACTTCATCGCTCCTGCTGCTTCTGAATGTTCAGGTTAGTCATCCTGCCTCAGACGTGACAATGACACCCCCTAATAAATGAATGATCTACTTGGCAGTTGGGTTATTAGATTCTCAGCTGGTCTGGCATTATCTCTGTTGATTATCAGCACTGGAGACACAGTGGCACTTCCATCTGAATGTTAAAAGCCTGTATGCCAAGTTCTTACTCTCCTACCTTCACATACACATACCAGCCCAAGGAAATATCAACAGAGACAATTAACACACATTATGTAGGGCCCAATTCACAGAAAATAAGTACATCCGCACAGTGAGATGTACAATCACACATGGATGGTGATTTATTTATTTTCGGAATTTACTAACGTTTTTCAGGTTACACTTAGAAAGGTGCCCCAGTAGGTAAGTACAGCTATTTCAGAGTGTAAATCTGACTTATGTGCACAAATAACTTTGAGAATAAGGTTTAATCTGGTTTTGTAAATCTGCTTTCAACCAGACTACATGGGCCTTTCTCCCAGACCACAAGCACCCAATACAGATCTATGGGGCATATTACCAAGCAATAGCGATAATTAACGCTATTGCTTGGTTAGAGACAAAAATGTATCGCCGACTTGCGGCAATTTTTATCGCAGATAAACCTTGGTATTACCAAGGTTTATTGCAAATGCGATAAAAATCGGCCGCAATGCAAGAATATCGCTGAAAAGGCAGCGATATTCAGGCATTACCGAGCTAATGCTCTTAGCCATGTTATCCACCTCCCATTGGATAACATGGCTAAGAACTGCTCAGGGCAGGTGTTAGCTTTTGGAGATATTTGCGTTTCGCGCGAATATCTCCAAAAGTTGATAATAGGAGATAGCGATGTTAGCGACTGTTTCCAGTCACTAATATCTTGGCACGCCCACTTTGCATGTCATTAGTGATAAATTTCTCTGACATGCAAAGTGGGGCCCAAGATGGTCGCTACCTCCTACTAGCTGTCGCTAACTGGTCTTAGCGACAGCCAGATAATAGGGAGATAATTTTATCTCCGCTTTCTTGGCTTTTAACCCGTCTAGTGCGTCGAACATTCCGCCCCAGTGCGGACGTTCGATCGCGCTAACGGGATTCGGACGTCCAACGGTCGTGCGCAGCACCAGCGTGGTAGTGCACGTGACGACCGTTGGACGTTCGAAGCACGGAAGGGGTTAAAGCCAAAAAAGCGGAGATAATCCCCCTTGATAAAATGCCCCCATGTATCATAACTTAAGTGTGAGATGCTCCTTTCAACAAAACAGATGCACACGCACACACATGCACATATACACATAAACACACCCAGGATACCTCTTTTGTTATTGAGTTGTACATTTCAGAGAAGATATTCCTTAGAATTCACATTAAACTTTGAGTTGCTGCAGTGACATGATCTATTTCATCCACAATTGTGACTGTAGGAATCCACGGAGATTCCCCCAGGCACACCAAGCATATGCAGCAGTCTTTTGGAAATGTGGGGGACTCTATGATCCTTGAGAACGGGCAAATTGTGGATGTACCACAAAATCTGGGATGATAGGCTCCAGCATCATTTTCCTGCCAAACCATTTTAAAATTGTGAGGAGAATATTGCAGGCAGATTCTGACTTGCTGGGGTTTGCAGGTAGGCGACAGTGGAAACAGTTGAAGCAAGGATACCCTGTCTGATTGCTCCATCCTCTCCAATGCTTTGTAATTGGTGGAGAGTTAGCAGTTTTTGTATGACATTCCTCGGTACAGAATGTCATACAAAAACTGATAACTCCACTCCACTTCTGTCTCCGATCACTCCACTCCTGGTACCAAGATATGTACAGAGGAAGGAGTTATCGGAGACAGAAGTTCTTCCAATTAAGATGAGACGTTTATTGAAGTCTTAAATCCATGAATAACGGACCCACAGCAGAGCAGGCTAGCGAAGTGACGACTGTTTAGTCTTCAAAATGTCACTTTCCTTCCCCTCAATCACCCCAAACTTCCACTCTCTCAAATTTATAAGTACCTCATCTCCTGCTCTCTTCTTTATCTCTTGTGGGCTCTTATGTACTGAAAGTCATGCAACGCAGCACTGAGGTAAAATCTGTAACACACTTGTTGCGATTGGGTCCCACCCATTCAGTACACCTATATTTTTAACTTTTTGAATCATCTAGTTTTGTACTTTTTACTGTGGGTGAGTTTCACTACATAAACATATGTCTCACCCATGGTAATCACATGACAAATGGACTGCACATGTTTACAGGCCACTGCGATGCAGCTAGGGTAAGGGGCTTTTTACTTTGCTGGTTTCCTGTGACAACGTGTGAGGGCTGCACATGTGAGACATCTATAGTGTGCAGCCGGTAACTGCACACAGGTAGCCTGGCGCAGAGAGGACTTTACAGCATTAAGTACTACAGGCCTCATAAGGGTTGGCCTTATAATGTTAATGTATACTCAAAGAGAAAGTCAGTGTGAATTACTGCTTTGTCTGGAGTGAGACTTTATCATATACATACAAGGAAAACTGCCATAGAGTGCAATTTCTCTTCCCTTTGGTCTACAAAGTCCAGTGACATATCAAAATGGGGTGGAACCTGTGCAGGAAAACACAGAAATGTCATATTTCTCTGGATCATCTCAGGATCAGAGCACAGGCCTTTTGTCACTCACCTGATGTGACAAGCTAATTACATTTCTCTTCTCTAGCAGCTGGAACAAAGGCCTTCTGACACAAAAGGGGGCAGTTAACAGTGTTTCACACCTCTCCTGAGAAAGAAAGGGGTGGAGATGAGGAGTCTATATCAATCAATCAGATGCCACACTATACCAGGGATGGACCAGCCCAAGTACACAAAACAAAGGAATGAGTCCAAACCTCGGGAGCCAAAACAGGAGGAGGCTCCCCTTTGAAGATTTGGTGGGAAAGGCCCTGACACTGATGTCCATGAGGGGTGGAGTTGAGGCCCTCAGAGGAGATGTAACTAGTGCCTCCTGGATTGCGCCATCTTGAACTGTCCTAGCATGTTGGGCAGGATGGCTCGAACAGGGGTGGAGAGGTCTCATGGGACCCTAGGATTAGCCATGGGTGCCTGACTTCTAGAACCCCCCCCCCCCCCACTTTAAAAACTCTTTCACACAGGTGCACTCTTTTTTATTTATTTATTTATTTATTTATTTGTTGAATTAAGAAGGTGCAACAGCTACCCATGAAGGGTTTTCTGGCACCTGGACGGAACTGGGAGCAGAAGAGAGGAGATGAGAAGAAGTCTTCAAAGATCCGCAAAAACAGATAAAAATGGTTTCTTTACAGATAGCGGGAGGGAGAGTATTCCATAGGATCGGACCAAGATATGAAAGAGACCTACCACCCATCCTAGCAAGTTTGAACCTGGGCACTGTGAATTTTTCAAGAGTAGCGGAATGAAGATGGCGGGTAGGGACATATGGGCAACCAAGAGAATGCAGATATTGTGGTGCTGAACTCCATTTGATCTTAAACATGTAGCTCAGGGCTTTGAATTTTATACGGTTTCCACCCTGAGCCAATGTAGGTCACAGAGACAGCCAGAGATGGGAGTAATTCTAGGAACTCTGAAAAAAGTATTTATTTAAAAAAAATTATTTGAACAAGAAAGTAGTAAGACAATGAATAGACATTCAAAACACATGGCATCATCTAAATTACACATAATAAACAGTGATAATATTTATCTGAGTAGTGGCACAACAGTACTATATTATAACCATAATACAAACAGAGAAAGTGAATATTGAGAGTGCAACACTCCTAACTACTATCCTGAGAGATATAGACCAGCATGCTGTGCTTAAATTAGATAAAGACAAGAGCTATTTAAAGTACATAATGCATTAGCAATAGTTTGTTATTAAAATGCCATAAAGAGCTAGCATAAAAGCCTTATATACACCATATAGACCTTTGAATGATTAGCAGCAGTTCTTAAATAAAGTGCTTATTATTTAGGCCTTAAGTAAAACAGTCAGGGAGTATCATGATTCTTGTATTTCATAAATAGAGGAGCATCAAAATAGTTAAAGTGCATAGTGTTAATAGCAGCAGCTCTTAGGAAACATGTCATGCAAAAGCTATTTAAAGTGAAAAATGCAAAATAGCAGCAGTTCTTAAATAAAGTGCATGATATTTAAGCTCTATTTTATTTGCCTTGATCCTCTACTATCTCAACCCGTAATGCTAATATATATAATATATATAATCTATCCCGCCTTATTTCAAAATGGGAGGGTTGGGGACTCCTTGCCTTTATGCTCCTTCTCCTTCCCTCTCAGCCTGATCGAAGTACTCATGCCAGATAGCTCTAAATCTTTAGGTTGCACCTACCTGTCTCGCATAGGCTTCCTCAAACTTAAAAGTTCTGATCATTTTATTAAGCCAGTGGTCAATCCTAGGTTGTTTATCTGTTTTCCAATTTTGTAGGACTAGAGATCTTGTGACAGCTATGGGAATTAGTATGAAATACTGCTGAGGTTTAGTTAACCCTTTCACCTCCCCCAAAGTGCCAAATAAAACCAGCATAACCGACAATTGAATTCTCGAAGATAGAGATGAGGAGATCTTAGCAAAATCCCAATCCCCAAAAAGTCGTAGCTTATTGCATTCATAGAAAATAAGTACCCATCCGCCCTCCTCCTGGCTATTACATCAAAAGCAACGGTTTGGGTTTGTTGGATACATCTTATGCAATTTCAGGGGGGTATAGTAGGCAAGCCATCTAGATAAAAAATTCATCCTCCTGTAATTAGCCCCTCTGAGTGCTTTTTTTGCTAACTCATTAAGTTGTTGCCATTCCCTTATATTAAACTTACAACCGGTCTCTGAAGTGATTTTTTGAAGTTTTATTGTCAGAATCTCTTCTGAATGGGTTTTTTGATGCAAAAGCCGGTACCAGCCTCCTACCCCCAACTTTTATTTCGCCATTTGCCGGATGATTTGCTCTGGCATCTTATTCAATGTTACAGCATTGTTTTTAAGAAAGTTAATTACCTGATAAAAGCTCAGAGAGAGGGCTGTTGTTAAATAATTCGCTTGTAATCTGACTGTTTCCCAAGTTATTAAAGTCTCATGATTGAAGAAATTTCCAAGCCGATTAAAGCCTAATTCTTGCCACTGTTGATAAAGGCCTCTAGATAATGTAAGACCACCTACTGCACAGTCCTCAATAGGAGAAAAAGAATGAAATACTGGAACAGCTTGTAATTTAAAAAAAAGCTGCATTCTTTCTATTAAAGTTAAGATGTGAGGAAAAGTGTCCTTCTTGTCAGCATTTATTTTGTGTTAGGACTCCATTATTTTTGCATTGCCATTTCGTGTCAAATACCTCTGCATGACCCTCCTTCCTGGTCGTTTCTGCTGATGTCTGATGAAACTCTAACTGTCACGACCACCCTGCCCTTCCTGCTCTTTGTGGTTGAGCCAATTTCGAAAAAGGGAACAAAGAATTACCCTCACCACCCTCGGACTGAACTCCTGCACACACCCACCCTGTTTTGCAAGACTTGGTCACACCACCGTCCCAGAACTTGTTTCTTTCACATATCCTGCTGTACAAGATCTGTCTGTTCTCTCACGTGCATATCCTGTTTTGCAAGACCTGTCCATAATCTTTTGCACCATCTGTTGCAGCACCGTCCTGCCTGAACAAAGGATGTCGTAACTGCATTCTGACTCGGGGGCGCCAGGCCCCCATCCTAACTGGTTTCTCAAGGTGTGAAATATGTATATAAGGCCTGTAAGCTGTGGAGTGAAGCAGCAACCTCCTCTGTCTTGTCTCTGACGAGCTTGGGACTCTGTTCCATAGCCCGGGCTTTTCGAATAAAACTTGGTTCCTCCTGTAGACGAAGGCTCCTGTGTCCCCTTATCCATATAAGGAGGGTATGGAAGACTTGGGCGGTTCCCCCGCCGCCGAGACCCAGTAAGTGGGTAAAAATGGTTCTTCAAATGGCACCCGAATAGGGACTCCAAGAGCATGAAGGTTAGACATGGTAGATGTGAGGAGGTGCACGGAGAGACTCCAACGAGAGGTACCCTACCCGAGGGATTCTTGCAGTCCGGTAGCCGAACGACTCACCCTGCTGTTCCTCCCCACCCGGTCAGGGCCACATGACCATGTCCTCGCTGGAGTCCCCTAACAAAGTGAATTCTGGAGCAGGACACAGCCCTAGGTCTGCAGAAGAGAACTACCCCTGTCAGGTAAGGGTGGGCTGATCACCGCCCGAGTCTGTATGATTCTGCTGTTATTGACTTTTGCAAAAGCCAAGCCAGCGAGGTGAGTTTTTGAAACCCGCTGTTGACTATTATCTGTTTACAAACATGCCAGCCAGTAGTAAGTTTAGGAAATTATGTTGTTGTATGTGTGCGCAGGACTCCCATCTGGAGGCGGCCTGTCCGTTTCCTCCAGAGGGGACCCCTGGTCACACCATGCGTACTAAACATGGTCCTTCTGCTATAATGTTTTCCCCTTTGTGGACTAGGGATCTTAAGACTGAGGGACTTCTGCAACAGGCTTACCCTCCCCGAGGTCCCGGTGCCCACAGGAGTTTCAAACCACAGCCCCAACCCCCTCCGAGGGCTCGCCAATCTACCCTCTCAGACCCTCAATGCACAGGAGCCCTCCAAACAGATCAGTGTGCGTATTGTAATGGGTACGGCCATTGGATAGATGAGTGTCCCGTATTCGCTGAAAACATCCGAACAGGGAAGGCTCGGCCTCGTGCTCCTAGGGAGGGGAGGCCAACTAGGGACCATGGCCCACCTCATCCGAGGTATAGAGAGCATAGGTCCAGAGATGACGCCCCTGTCCGGCAATGCCCGGCCAATAGGTTTAGATGGATAGGAAGCAACTCGCAATTATTACAATGATGATTCTAATGAAGTTGATGAGACACGGTTCTATCAAGCATAGGACGTCCAGGAAAGGGATATTACTAGAGTGCAAATTCCAGTGGATCAAAGGGGCCCGTATGTTCAAATGTCAGTTGTGGGGAACTATCAAAATTTTCTTCTGGATACTGGGGACACCAGGTCTTCTATTGCACGTCTGTCAGTTCCGGAGGCACCCCTTTCTGGCAACATGAATGTCTCCATGGGTTTTGCAGGAACACCCGTGACCAGCCCTGTCTCTGAGCGCCTCCCTCTCAATATTGGCCCGCACATGTTGACGCTTCCTTGGTCCTCACTACAGGTTGCAGTGAAAACTTATTAGGCCTGGTGTTAGACCTGACATCATTGGCTTGAGTCTCTCCTCCATTCGTTCTGTTTTGCCTCTACTGTTTTACGATGTTTTTGCTGGTATATGCTTTGGGCGCCGTGTCACTGCTGATCAGTGACATAGCGCAAGTGCTCCCTATGTTAAATTGATGTATCTATTGTATCCATGTTTGGCTTATTTGGTTTACTATCAGTCCCTCGTCTAGTGCACCCAGAGTGCCGGGGCTTGTAAATGCCAATGCCGCTCGTGGGCTTGCAGCACGTGTTGTGCCACCCACAGGAGCGGCCTCGTAAAAGAATGTCTACGGGTCGGTCATTGCGAGACCCACGTGCAGCCTCGTGCTGTCACGCCGGCCGCGCAAGTATACCTACTTGCCAGCCCTCCAAACCTTCCCTTGGCTTCATGTTAGTCGCCCCTATGGTAGGCCTTCGGGCAGGGTGCATTGTAAGTCTGAGGTAGGACACGCCTGACCAAGTTGGCATGTCCTGATAGTGAATTACCGCCATCTTGGTCCTTCACTATTGCGAGGTAGCCTGCTCTCCATTGATTAGAATGGGCCGCCGGGATTAATAGTATTATGATCCTCGCTGGCTCGGAGAGCCTGGTGCAATGTCGAGTTTGGTATCCCTGAACTCGGGGTTTAATTACGCATCCGTTGGTGTGGATGGTTTTTGGACTCTGGGTTCGAAAATAGCACTTTTAGAAGGTGTCTATTTTCTTGTCTAACCATATCTGGTTTCTGCTGGTTTTGCGTGTGTATGACAGGAGCTGGGTGGCTCCACAGGTCTGGATGAGTCAGTGTGGGATGAGTGGGACATTTACGTTGAGAGTAGGGGGAGAGTAGTTGTTGATAGCCTGCCTTGCCTGATACAATGCCGGCTCCACCTCCTGCCCAGCGGCTGATGGCTCTGTGCCTGCCATGGACGATCCTAGCCCCACCTCCTGCCAGGAGGCCGATAGCTCTGCTCCTGCCAGTGTCAATGCTGGCTCCACCTCCTGCTGGGCGTCTGAGGACCCAGCCCTGCTCAGTGAATAGGCCAGGTGCTTCTGCCTGGCTCCACCCACAACGGACCCAGGATGTTGGGAAACCCCCGGCATGGACAAAGGGATCAAAGACGAAAAGGGGTATAAAAGTAGAACCCCTGAACTAAGAAATCAGATCACTTCTGACAAGGAACCCTGTAACCAAGGACAAGAGGCCTGCTGATCTAAGGACTGCCTACCCCTTCTGCCAAGTGTGCTGTTGTTGGGGGAATCCTACAGTGCTTCTTTATTTTTGCCAAGGAACCAGGAGAGAGGAACTTGGTGTGTACTCTCACGCTTGCTAAGAAAATCTCCAAGGACTGGAAGAGTGCCAGTCTCCTGCTGAAGTCACAGGGCTAAAGGACTTCATCTGCTTAAAGTGCTATTTGCTGGAACCGTGAATCCAGCACCTCTGAAAGAATCAGCAATCACGACGACCGAACGCTGAGCCCAACCGACGCCAGCAGCAACGCCAGTGAGTGGGAGTACGGCTCTAGCTCCAGAGGACCTCGTGTCTGCACCGCTGCTGATTGCATCACCTGTGTGCCCTTCGACGCCGTGAGCGCTGCTCACTCTGTGCAACCGCATCATCAACGACAACGCCTGCTGAGGCCGGATCGACACCGAAGACGCGACGCCGGATTGCTCGACGCCGCTGATCCTCGTGTGCTTCATTTTCCTAAAGGTACTGTGTGTTGAGAGTCCGTGTGACTCCAGGCTCGACGTAGCGCTCCTCGCGGTCGACGCCGAACCTGTGGATTAACTTTGCCTTGACGTCGTGTAGCCCCCGTGTGGGTTACCCTGTTGCTAAGAACTGCGTTGCCAAGAGGAAGATTTGCTTTGATACTAAAAACTTTGTGCTAAAGAAGAAACTACCTTTGAACTATCCTTTTTCCCTTCCCAACGTATTTATTCGATTGTGTACAGTTTTGTCGTTATCTGGTCTTGTGCTAAGCCTTATATAAAAATACTTATTTTTATAATACTACGGTGTCGTGTCCATTTGTAGTGTATTCACTGTATTACTGTTTGTGGTCATAATTGCTTAACGCACAGCCTCTGAGATAAGCCTGTTCTGCTCTGCCAAGCTACCAAGGGGGTGAGCAGGGGTTATCGAAGGGTGTGATCCCCTTGCCCTGACTAGAAAAGGAGTGTCCCTATTTGTCAGAAGTGTATACCTCTGCCAACTAGAGACAGCCGGTTCTAACACCTGGATTTACTGAAAGCTCTGTATGCAACCATATCATGTAGTCCCCAAGGTGTATCCCTAACAGTTTTGCCCACCACAGCCTCCTATATGTATCTGTCTGGTCCCCTCCCACCAGAGTTGCAGTCTTTACCTTCCTCCCTCTGTGCAACATCAGACACTGATGTCGGCTGTCTCAATATACCCCCTCATGTGGTACGAATACAGTTGGGCACCATCCTTCCCCGCCTTCTACAGTATTGACTGCCCGCGGAAGAAGAAGCAGCCCTTTTAACAATAATATCTGAATTGATGGACAAGGGCATAGTGGAGGAGACACGTGGTAATATCTGTAACAGTGCAACTGTGGGACATAGAATCATGCCCCAAACCATGGCACATTAGCTGCTACTTATGTAGTAATTATCATTCATTTTTCACCATTTTAAACCATTTCCCTCGGTATTCTCATATTTTCATCTTTTTTTTGCAGATCAACAGTTTTTAGTCCGCATGCAAGGAAATGCCAATTTCCTGAGTTTCTCATATTTCTGATGGGCCATCCGAACCTCTTCTTTCAAAAATACGCGCTGAAGCAGATTTCATCCAAAAAGCAGTTTATTAATAACCCAATGCATTTCGGGCCTCGTTGGGCCCTTCGTCAGGGGTAATCCGAGGGAAATGGTTTAAAATGGTGAAAAATGAATGATAATTACTACATAAGTAGCAGCTAATGTGCCATGGTTTGGGGCATGATTCTATGTCCCACAGTTGCGATGTTTCATTATACGTGCCACTGGGGCTGGGCACGTTACCATGAGCACGCTTTGTGAAATAACACGATGAGAATGGTTTACAGGACACAGATAGGTGTGCAACCCATCTATAAATGATATAAATGAATATCTGTAACAGTCCCATTATTCCTGTTCTTAAAAAGACCAATGGAGATGCTCTCTCCCCTAAAATATACAGATTTGTGATTGACCTGAGAGCCCTTTGACAAAATAACGATCTCCCAATACCCTGTTGTCCCCGACATTACAGCCCTCTTGACGATGGTCCCTTCTGGCGCCATGCACTTTTCTGTCATAGACCTGAAGAACGCCTTTTTCAGTATCCCTATACTTCCTGACAGCAGACATTTTTTGGGTTTCTCCCTTGGTGGGCGGAGCTTTAGATTTTGCCGCACCCCTCAAGGCTTCACTGAGAGCCCCCAGTATCAATAGTCAAGCTCTCAATAGTCAACTAGATTCCTTGGAACTCCCTGATAATTCCACACTGCTGCAGTATGTTGATGACCTCCTCATTACTGCAAATTCCGCCCGACATATAAAAAGTCTACTTTCTGATTATTATTATTATTATTATTATGCAATTTGTATCGCGCAAACTAAACCCGAAGGTGTCAAGGCGCCTATCAAAACAGATCAGAAAGTTTGCAGAGCACCACTACAGGTATGCGCGTGTAAAGAGGTGGGTCTTTAAAGCAGATCTAAAGGCTTGTAGAGTGGGGCGGGACCTTACTTCCAGAGGGAGAGCATTCCACCATTTTGGGGCCAGATTGGAAAAGGCCTTGCCTCCCCATCTTGTCTTCCTGACACGAGGCACAGAAAGAAGAAGTTTATGTGAGGAACGAAGATTCCTGCCGGGGTTGTACTGAGACAGGATAGATCCAATGCCCGTAGGGCTGGCTTTAGCTAAGGCTTTGTACACCATACACATGGATTTAAAGAGGATACGATCCCCGACGGGAAGCCAGTGGAGCTGCTTCCAGGCATCGGTGGCAGAGGCACGTTTGGGTAAGTCGATAACAAATCTCGCTGCCGCGTTCTGGACCACCTGCAAGCGCTGCAGCTGACTCTTATTCAGTCCAGCATACAGCGCATTGCAATAGTCCAGACGGGAGCCCAGAAGTGCGACGGCTAGTTGCTTTCTTGCCTGAAGAGACAGATATCCGATTGTTACGCCACCTTGCCCTCCATAACCACATGGTCTCTTTAAAAAAGCTTCAGTTTTGTCAAGAGAAGGTGACCTATTTAGGTCATCTCCTATCGAAGGAGGGAAGGCAGCTCACTGCTGATTGTGTAGCCGTTATCAATGCTATGGCGGCCCCATAGACACAAAACAGGTGCGAGCCTTCATAGGTCTAACCTCATACTGCAGACAGTGGATTTCCAATTTTTCGGCCATGGACAAACCTCTTCTTGCCCTCATCACTAAAGACATATAAAATAGTTCCTTTCCAGAGAGCATATGCAGGCCGTCCAAGATTTAAAAAAAGCTTTGTGTACTGCTCCAGTCCTCGATACTCCTGATTATAACAAACAATTTTTTCTTTTTGTACATGAGACAGACGGCTGTGCATGCGCTGTCTTGACCCAGATATTCGGAGGTCACCATCGGCCAGGTGCCTATTTTTCAGCTACCTTAGATCCTATTGCGAGAGCTCTCCCAGGATGCCTACGGGCGACAGCTGCGGCCGCACTCATGGTCTGTCAGAGTGCGGGGATCGTCATGAACTTCCCCTTGACTCTGATGGTTCCTCAATCTGTGGATACCCTCCTTAATAACACCAAGACATAGTACCTCACTAGCGCACGACTCACAGGATATGAATTGACATTCTTTTCCAGCCACATTAACATTAAGAGATGCGCTGTACTGAATCCAGCCATATTACTCCCACTGGATACTCAGGATGCCTGTTTAGATCCACATGACTGTATATTGAGGACAGAAGAGGAGACGAAGGGACGGGTTGACTTACGGTATACCCCGATAGCAGATCCAGAAGGTACACTGTATGTGGACAGATCATGTCTCAAAAGGCCAGATGGTAACATATCAGCCCCCTATGCCCTCACCACATTGGAGCAAGTAGTAAAAACAGCACAGATTCCGCAGTGCTCTGCTCAGGCTGCAAAATTGGTGGCCCTCACTAGAGCCTGTGAGTTAAGCAAAGGAATAACGGTTAATATCTACACTGACAGCCAGTGTGCCTTTGGGGTATCTCACAACTTTGGGAGACTATGGAAAGAAAGGAATGTTCTTACTTCACATGGGACAAAAATTCAACATGGCCCCCTAATTCACTAATTATTAGACTCTCTGACATTTCCCAGAAAAGTAGCTATTATAAAATGTAAAGCGCATAACAAAGTGACGGATGATGTTGGAAAATGCAATGCCCTGGCTGACCAGACAGCCAGACAGCCAGCTCTTAAGACAAAGGAAGGAATGTATGTGGGAGGTCCCGCCAGGTGGGTGGCAGATGGGGGCATGGTTGAAGATACCGTACAGAGTGTGATTAATATTCAGTTCCATGCTACCCCTGAGGAGCTGAGGATGTGGATGGAGCATTTGGCCGTAAAGGCAATAGATGGTTGTTGGGCCCGTATCACTATGGAGAGACAATGGATGTTACCCGGCAGTCATATGCTACCGGTAGTAACGATGGCCCATGGCCCTTCTCACATTAGTGCGAAAGGGATATGCAAGTTGCTAGAACCTACCTGGTATAACTCAAAGATACCAGCGTATGCTGAGAGGATGGTCAAAACATGCATGATTTGCCTTATGTACAACCCAGGAAAAGGCACAGTAACCCCTGCAGGAGGATTCTCTCCCCCTACCTTTCCTTTCAAAGCCCTCCATATGGATTATATCCAGATGGACAGATGTAACAGTCTAAAATACATCCTGGTGGTGGTCTGTACCTTCAGCCGATGGGTGGAGGCCTACTCTGTCAAAGACTGCTCTGCTATCACTACCGCCAAAATACTGTTTTAAGAATACTTCCCACGATTTGGTTTGCCCCGTTTGGTCTGGAGTGACAATGGGACACACTTTATGGCTCAAATAAGAGTATGTCTGTTCAGCACTGGGTATAAAACAAACATTTCATGCAGCTAACTACCCCCAATCAGCAGGTCTAGTGGAGGTATACAATGGCATCCTAAAGACTAAAATGGCCAAGATTGTAGCAGAGACTGGTGTCACATGGGTTGATGCTCTGCCCCTGGATCTGCTGTCTATCAGGACAACGGCCCATACCAGGATAGGTCTACCTCCCCATGAGATTGTGTTTGGGAGGCCTGCCAAAGTCTGGGGTGTTCCACGGCCCCAGAAACTGTCTGATGTTGAATACCCTGTGTTGACTGATTATCTGTACAGTTTGACTAACCCCTTTCGTACTCTTTACCACCAGTTCCCAGGACACGTTATCCAACTTGGCGACTGGGTTCTGATTCGCAACTTTCAACGTACTAAGAGCCTCGAGCCCCGCTGGACACAGCCCTGTCAGGTGTTACTGGCCACCCGCCTTGCCGTGAAAGTTGAGGGATGGAAGAACTGGATCCACGCGACCCACTGCAGACGAACACCCCTGCCTCTCCCCTATGATCAGTGGGTGGGAGAAGGACAAGGAGACTCAGAGACAGAAATAGTCCTGACGTTTGTTCCCTTCAGCGACGCAAGATTACATTCTACATCTACGGAAGCAGAGAGTAACAGTATACTGAAGGGAAAGAGGGAACACTCCCCTCACTCTGCTCAGCATCAGGAACAATTATTCCCCGACCATACTGTTCCTACTTCTACCCGATATAACTTGTGTTCCAGAATAAAGGCTTGCCCTTGACTTCGCTCAGGTGCCTATAGGCTGTAGGGCTGTGATCTCCCGGCTACGAACGGTGCTGGTATGTCAGACTAAGGTACGCCCTAGGGCTCTTGGCACCTGCAGCCAGTGAAGCAACCACCAATCACAGACAGCCGTTAGTGGTCCCTGGGAGTAGCTGTCCTAGTCTCCTGCTGTTTGTGCATTCAGTGTCTGCCAATGCTCTGTGAAAAGTGTGTTCAGGCTCTCAAGCCTCAACCTTCTAACATTTATGACACCAATATGAAGATGATGCTCCAACAAGAAACAGATATCTCATGAATTTCGATGCTTCCTAGAGTATTTGCCACTCAATGGCAAAAGGAGGGTCTGAGAAAAAGCTCCTTCTTGTCGGCATTTATTTTGCTATTCCATAGCCCGGGCTATTCGAATAAAACTTGATTCCTCCTGCAGATGAAGGCTCCTGTGTCCCCCTTTTCTATATAAGGAGGGTATGGAAGACTTGGGTGGTTCCCCCGCCGCCGAGACCCAGTAAGTGGGTAAAAACGGTTCTTCAGATGACTTCGTATCGGGTCCTTTTAGGCAATTTTAGCAGCCGTAAGAAATTCGGGAGCCTTATTGCACACTCTTTCAACATCTGCATCAAGATAAAATTATCAAATACTGAATTTTCTGCACCCAATTGTGAAAACAAATTTACTAATAATGCCTGGTAATTTGTTGAAAAATGTGGTAAAGCCAAACCGCCTGAAGCTACATCCAATTGTAGTGTGGTAAATTTCACTCAGGGATGTTTGTTATTCCAGACAAATTTCCGAATAATTTGATCTAATTCCTTAAAATAAGAGCTCGGAATTTCCAAAGGAAGATTACTAAAAAGAAATAAAAGCAGTGGGTGTATCGATATCTTAATCATCGACATCAGTCCTATTAGTGATAGATTAAGCAGAGTCCATTTATCCAATAGATTTTTCACTTTTATGAGCATTCTGTTATAGTTCAAGGGGAACAGTTGACTAAAATCCTGTGTAACAAAAATCCCCAAGTATCTAATTGGATGTGGTGGTCTAATGGTGATAGATGCTGGAATATCCGCTAAAGTGGAGTTAAATGAAAGGATTTCTTTTTTTGCTGCAAAGACGTCTTGCTGCAGAGTTCTGAACCAGCTGCAATCTATGGGTCGCAGCCTTGTTTGCACCCAGATAAAGAACATTCCCGTACTCCAGCTGTGAGGTGATAAGGGCATGGACCACTGATTTCTGGGTGGTATTCGGTAGCATCCAAAGGATCTTCCTATGCCATTTTAAGATGGTGAAAAAAATGGCTGTGACCTTGACTGCTTAAAGATGCATGCTCAAAGAGTCATCAATATGAGCGCCCAGGTTACGGACATGGCTGGAAGGCTGCGGAAGAGCACCCATCTCGGCAGGCCAGTGTAGCAGGTCCAAAAGATCTTTCTCCTTACCAAGGATTAAGACCTCTGTTTTATCAGCGTTTAGTTTCAGATAGTTCTGGTTCATCCATGTTGCAATTCACCTGAGACCCAATTGAAGACAGAATGTGGAGCAGAGGTCAGAACGTAAGAGTGAAAAGATGATCTGAGAGTCATCAGAGTATGTAAAAAGGGTCAGACTGGCCTGTTCAGCAATGTCAGCTAGAGGCCTGACATACATGTTAAAAAGTGTGAGGCTCAGTATGGAGCCCTGGGGTACCCCATAGGGTGATGGATGGATATTGGAACTATCCGTAGCAGAATAAATCTGAAATGTACGGCCAATTAAAAAAGTGACAGTCCAGCCAAGGCAGAGCCACAAATGCCAAAGGACCTCAGTGCGTTGAATAGTATGGGGTGGGAGATAGTGTCGAACGCCACGCTGAGGTCTAACAGTATGAGCTCAACGTTATCTCCAACATCCAGATGATGGCGGAGTCTCTCTAACCCCCAGCAAAGTGGTTTCTGTGGAGAACCCAGTTCTGAACCCAGATTGAAAAGGGTGCAGGATTTTGTTATTCTCAATAAACTGGGAAAGATGAAGATGGATGTGCCTTTCAAGGATTTTGGAGAAAACAGGCTTAAGGGAATTTGGTCTGTAATTTGCAATGATAGTAGGGTCAGCAGTGGGTTTCTTTAAAAGAGGGGTCACCATAGCATGTTTCCAATGTGAGGGAACTTTGGACTCAAGTAGAGAAGAGTTTAAAACATTCAAGATGACATGCAGATGGGAAGGATGAAGTTGCTTGAGAATTGAAATTGGTAATGGGTCATTAGGAGAGCCGGACTTTACTTTGTCTGAAATAATATTAAGGGAGTCCAAATTGAGAAGGGGCCAGGAATCTAGAAGGGTGAGGGTAGTGCAGAGCTACGTAATGAGTTCTGAATGTGATGTGACAGCAGTCAAACTAGGAGAAGGTAGTATGAGGTTAGTGGTTGAATAATGTGGTGGCAGGGGCCTGTTCAAAGGAGACTCATAATTAAAGGGGATAAAAGACCAGGCAGACATGTAGCCCAAGAGGTGGGATGGCCAAGCATGCAACAAACCAATAAGCCAGAATAGCTAAATTTGAGGTTAAGTGCAATTTTAAACAAGGCGTCTTCACAGTTAGGGAAATCCACTGAATCAAGTTTACATTGGAGATGTTTCTTATAAATGATGGCTATTCCCTTGCCTGTTCTTGTAACTCTATCCATTCTAACGATGGCATAGTTATATGGTAAAACTATTGCAACATCGGGGCCAGCACTCTCATTAAGCCAAGTCTCTGTGAGGAAAAAAGCTTTGGGTAATTCCTCAAGGAGAAGGTCAAAGATATCCCTTTTATGATAAGGGAGTGAGCGACAATTTAAGCTGAGGAACGTAAACTCTTTAGTGGGGGAAACAATAGAAAGTGTGTTTGACCTATTTCCCGTGGAAGCAGGATGACGTAACTGGAAAGTGGCAAGAGAGCAACCGCAGCCAGGACAGGCTTCTTTAGATGAGTTATCACCTAAAAGGTGAATGCAGTCAGGTTTAATTGCAGGGCAAAGGGCTAAAAGTTGTTTAGACGAAAATACGAGTCTATTGGAGAGCTTTGGACCAGCCCGAAGTGCTTTGCATAGAGATTTAAACCCTAGTACAGGTAACCTGCAGCCCGTGATCCCCCGCCTCCCCTCACTTCTAGCCCGGAAGAAATGTGCCACACCACCCTCCACTACAACCGGGAAAACCTGCAGTGGAACGGAGAGTATGCAGTATGAGAAGGGCGTCAGAAGTGAAACAGGTTAGCGATTTAGATCCGGCTTATTAAAAACAGGCAAACAGTGCAAGCTTTAAAATAATGTAAGTTTTGTCAGAATTGCATTTAAGAAAAAAGTTATAGCGCAAGGCTCAAGAGTGCTGCAATTAACAATGGGCTTTCACTCCCAGCGTGTGTCCGCCGCGCGAAGCGCGTTACAGGAGATTTAAACCCCAGGTCAGGTGACCGGCAGCCCGTGATCCCCCGTCTCCGCTCACCTCTAGCCCGCAAGGAATGTGCCGCGCCTCCCTCCACTACAACGGGGAAAACCTGCGGTGGAACGGGGAGTATGCGGTATGAGAAGGGCGTCAGAAGTGAAACAAGTTAGCGATTTAGATCAGGCTTATTAAAAACTGACAAACAGTGCAAGCTTTAAAATAATGTGAGTTTTGTCAGAATGGCATTAAGAAAAAAGTTATAACGCAAGTTACAAGAGTGCAGCAATTAACAATGGGCTTTCACTCCCAGTGTGCGTCCGTACGGTGGGAATGGTGTCCCTGTAGATTGCACCGCTTTGGCGGTTCCTGGTGGCTAGATCTCACCATCAGGAGTAAAATGAACCCAACATTGTTCATTATCCCATCCATTGTCCTGGAGACCCCATCCCCAGTGTCGTAAAAGCAGAAAGTTGGACTGGAACCCCACCCCCATGAACAGCAGGAGAAAGGGTTAGCACTATCCCCAACTCGGGGCTCCATGGAAGAAGGGGTACCATGAGCACCATGAGTGCACCTGCCTAGGGAGAGAGGGCATTTACCACAAGTGAAAAGATCCCAGGGAAGGAGAAGCTGTCATCTCCTGTGGATGCACATTGAAATGCAGGCTGCACATACGCCGGCAGAGCAGACTGGGAAGGGCTTCCTTGGCTGCCTCCAGTTTAAGAGGCAAGGGTGGCAGCCAAGGAAGCCCTATTGGGACCAGGCACCTCACACCAAAGAAAAGAAACAGCATCTCTCCCCAGCGAACCTGGAGAGCCACTCATATGATATTCACAGCTCTCTGTAAGGGAGTGCCTCATAATAACTTGTGAGGCTATTTGGCATATTGATGTGGTGCTTGTGGTGCCCCTAAAATGGACAGGGGCACCACGAACATTAAAGAGAAGGTATGCAGGGCTTCAGGAATACGGCGCCTTGCCCAAAAGGGTTTGAAAAGTACTGACCCTTCATTTGCAGGGTCATGGAATCCACGACCCGCTGGGATTTTTGCTTAATTTTTTAAAGCACTCTTAAGGCAGGAGCTTCTGCTCTACAGCTGGAAGCGCCTTCTACAGGCTTGCTCTATGATTGCATCTAATATGGTCTGAAGGTGTAAAAGACAGATATGTGCAGGGCCACTATATTTATGTGGCAGAAGAGGAACAAATTATGCAGCAAGAAAATACAAATAATATGGCACATTCTGGGATTGTATTATTTCATTATTTTGACATTTTTAGACTTGTTAACATTGTCTGCACATTGTTTGCATCTAATAAGTGTCAGTTTACACCCATATACAGCAATAAGCAACAGAAAGGTGACAGCCAACTTTTGCAAAGAAACATCCACTGCATGACAACACGTGTTACTGTTTTTTTAGTAACTTTTAAACCATTTGAGCTAGGAACAATTTTTACACTACAAAGACTTTCATTTGAAGTTTGCCTACTTCAAAGGCTGAAACTGGTATTAGTATTGGAGGTATGACCCCAAATCCTACAAAGAAGAAGAGCTTAAGAACTGTCAGGAGGAGGACTGCCCCTTTGTTGTGTTACTTGGCTGGATTGTCCTGCAGTTGCTGCTCCTGTCTGTGAGCAGACTTAAAGGGCTGGACTTTGCTTTTTTGTATCCCACTTTCCAAGTTTTTCTAAGAGCTTGTGTGTGCTTGTCTCCTGTTGAAAGTCTCAGGGCCATCAAAGACTTCATCTACAGCCCCTGAACACTACTGCTGGGTGTTCTAATTTGTCAAGTGGTGCCAATTCCAATCTGGGCCCTTCGAGTTGTCTGCTGAGCTGTAACCTGCAAGAAAAGCATCTCCGATGCCTTCACCAATGGCGCTGCCTGCATCAATACTGTTGCCCTGCTCACTTGGTGAGCCCAGAACTGACCTCGACAATCGCCCTGGTCTCAACGAGGATGCAGCTTCTCACTGACATCGACGCTGCTGCCTGCATCATGGTCATGGGCACCACCTTTCTGCACTGACTTCGACTTTACTGCAATGTTGGTCTAACTGATGCCGCAACATAAACGCCATCACTAACTTCACTGCTCAAACTGCGGCTGTGGTCACCTCACCACACCGTCCCCATTGACACCGCAGCTTCAGGATGTCAATGATAGCATCATTGACTCCAAAGTGAGTGCTCCATACCGACTCTATGGACAAAATCTCGTGAAGTACATGACGCACTACCCTCGGCAACAACCAGCCTCGGCCTTACCATTGTAAGCGCCATGACTATTATCTCACGGAGTTCGATCTGCAACCCATGTGACTTCAAGGACTCGCTGATTTCTGCACCGACTTGCAGCACCGATGCGCGAGACGCCTCCCCACTGCACTTCACTGCAAGGACCTCGAGGACTCTTCAATGCCAAGGTACTGTTTGCAGGTCGGTCCTGATACCATATCTGGCCGTCAACTCCATTGAGGTCAGACTGAACTGTTGGATTTGTTGACCACCATGCCACAATATCCCCAGATGGCACTATCAACTTCAAGGAACTGTATTTGTGGGTTATTCTTGCAAAATTCATATCTTTACTTGTGTATGTTGGATTTTGTCATTTTGGTATTGTTTTATTCAGATAAAGATTGGTTATTTTTCTAAACTGATGTCATGTCCATTTGTAATGCTTTCACTGTGTTACTGTGTGTTTATGTACAACTACTTCACACATTGCCTCTGAGATAGGCCTGACTGCTCGTGCCAAGCTACCAAGGGGGTGAGCAGGGGATATCTTAGCTGTGTAATTCCCTTACCCTGACTAGAATAAGGGTACCCAGGGTGAAAACCACTGCCAGCTAGAGACCCCCAGTTCTAACAATGTCCATATCACTTTCATTTGCCTGCTTCTATTCTGTGGTTTACCTTGCCCATCTTGTGCTTTACCCTCCCGTGGAACATCGCCTCTATGCTACCTCTGCTTGCTTTAAGGGACCTTCTATTTTCTTTTGTCGAAAGCACTCCACAAGAATGCATGAGTTTCCGTCTGTCTCCCTTGAGTGTTTCTTTTCCCCTTTCTGCTCGCTGCTCTCTCTCTCACCTGTGATGCGCTTGCCACTGTGTGCTTCTCCCCCACTCCATATTGCTCTCTGTTCCCCACTTGTTTCTCACAGTTTCTCTCTGTGATGCGTTTGCACGCATGTGTCTCCGCATGGCTTTTTCACCCATGTGCTTTTTTTCCCAGCTCCATGTCGCACTTTCTGTCACTCGCACGTTTGATTTTCACTCCCTCCATGCCTCTGGTGTTGTTTCTTGTTGAATGCACTCCCTGCTGCTTCAAGCCCCCTCCTTTGCTTCAGAGCCCCTCCCATGTGCCCTTCCACAAAAACACTTTTGGTGAAGCAAATATGTGAGACCTATTGGATTTGCCAAAGCTTGTTCTTTATAGTATAGATCGACAGCATCAATGTTGCCTCGAAGTCCTTACCGAGAAGAGAGAAGTCGAACACTACGTATTCTCATCCTTAGACAAATGATACATTGCCTACGTCTATGTGTTTGACTGTCGAGTATTAATAGTCCAGTATTTTATCGAGTAGCCTAAATATTACAAGGCGGTAACTCCGAGCTGTACCATTGATTCCCTGACAAAACAGTAAAAAAAACATGGCCCGTCCTGGAGGGAAAATGCGGCGCTGTATGTACAATAATTTAGCCACAAAAGTGGAAGGAAACAAGCTCCTGAGAGTCAGAGGGAGATTGAAATGCTGCCTCTCGCTGCCTTCCAAGCAGAGGACAAACTGATCAAGATAATAATACAATAACTAATTTTTATCAGCCAGTTTGCCCTCAAACAAAGGACAAGTGACAATAACGCAGGCGTGGGGGATGGCTGCAGTTTCTGTCAGCCGGCTTGCCCTTTGTCACAAGGTGGAAAAGCACAAACCTGGTTGTTGTTTTGAGATTAGGAGAGGTTTGGAGTGTGCTGCATGAAAGACGCCAACACTCCCTTCTGCTAGCGAGCCCTTTAAAATGTATGTTTTGTTCTCTAATTTGTACATGAAGTGAAGCATGTCCATTCAATTTTTTGAAAGTAAACACAAGGATTGCATTTGCGCTACAATAAATAATTCATGCAGCCTATAAAGTGGAAGAGCTTACTGTATGTTTATACATCACATGACATTAAATTCTGGCAAGCGCCCAAGCACTTCACTGACAGATGCACTAGAGTGATACAAAGGGTAAAAGAGCTAGGCCACAGCCTATTGTGTTAAAACCAACAGCACAGGGAGAACATTGATGCTAACTGCCTCATTAGGTAGGAGTTATTCTCTTAACCACATTTTAGAGGGTGTATCTCCAACTTAATTCGCTGGATCAGTTTCCAAGTCATCAGCACGGGCAATTATAGCACATGCTATTTTACAGCGTGCAGTTTTAGCACATGCAGTAAACGTGCATGTGCTAAACAGGTATTAGAAGGTGCAGGGCCATGACCTCAACAGGAGGAGTCACCTCTAACAGCCCCAGGCACCAAAATCCAAATGGTAAATCATAAAAAAGCTACAACTCACCAGCCAAATGTCGGTTTGCATGCAGCAAATCTCAAGGCACACAGCTAATAACAACAGGCATTTGCAATGCAATAGGTCTTGCATTAACGAGAGTTTAAGTTATTGCAATGCAATAGTTTAAACACTCGCACATTCACCTATTGCATTGCACATATTTGTTTTTTTACTAGCACCAATGCGGCGCTTTCATATTCATGAAGGTCACGCACCTTCTTTAGTCAATCCGCGTCCAAAGAAAGGGGCGTGTCTGACATTAAAATGAAACAGCAGCTTAGGGGCTCTGACAAAAAAAAAAAAACATCTGCTTGTCAACTTGACAAACAGATGGATTTTTTGGGGGTAGAAGCACCCACGCCTCGCTTTCACTTTAATGTCAGCCACGTGCATTTCTTTAGATGCAGCTTGTGTAAAGAAAGGGGCACGGCATTTATGTTTGTGGAAGGGCTGCATTGGTGCTAGTTAACAAAATAAAAACCAAAAAATAAATAGTGGCCGCCAAATGAGGACAGTGCTAAAAAAAATTAAAAAACACGGCAGCTATAGTTAAAGCAGACCGCCATTAGTAAAAATGTAAATAAAAGCGGGCGGAGTGCTGTGAGGTAGTGTGTGGAATAGGGGTAGAGCATTAAATAAAATAGTGCTCACCAACTTATAAAGCAGACCATGTAAAAACACCAGTAAAAGACCCAGCCATTATGGGAGGTAACAAATGCAGACATGGCGGTACTGACGAGGAACTAACAATGCTAATACCAACTCTGAAGCCAGCGTTTATTAAGGACAATAACAAAAGCCAATTAAAAATATGGGCAGGGAATGGGCTTCGCTTCAAAGCCATACTCCACTACTGCATGGCACTGTCGAATATAAAGAGTTTTACCCCAAAAAACGATTTCAATGTCTGTGAGGAGACTCAAGACCAAAGGATCCCGCTTTTAGGAGGTCACATTCAGTCTACTGGACAGTAACAAGGTGTCCGGGATAGAATCTGTAGTACAGCAATCCAAAACAATGCAGAACATACCATCAACAGTCGAGAAGACTGCTACTAATTCGGAACAATTATATACACAAAAAGCATTGCATTCACTGGATCTCTTCGAGCAGAACAGCATGGATAATTTTACAGTTTAGATGTATAGCATGTGGAATAGTCAAGTGACATAGTGGCTATTCTTGTAGTAGCAAAAAGATCCACTGCGGAAAGAAAATCTTGATGTAGTTCGCATTGCGATTCATTACCCATCAACAGTTACGCTTCCATGTTTCAGGACTTCCTAGTATACAAGGGGCACATTCACAAGAGTAAAAGTATGGGCATCGCACTGCAGAAACATTATAAATGGCTAGAATCTCAATTTGTATCCCCATAAATTCTTAACCTTGAGGACTACTAAATTAAGACCAGTATCTTAAACGAATGCACTTATTTAACAAGATGCTTAAACTGGACCCAATGTGTTTTGAGATCAAATTATGGTACGATGAGAGGCTATAGACTAGAGTTGCAAACATCCAATTTGCCGATGAAATAGGTGGTAGGTGCTGTTACATTGAGCTGTGCCTTCCTTTTTGAAATCCATCAGGAAACGAGCATGCCTTCCACCACAAGAAACTCTTAAATCTGTGATAGTGGCCACCATCCTCCCAAAATTAGACTATTCTAATTCTACCTAGGGTCCCTGTCACAGCCGCAAATCTTCAAGTCATTGAAAATCTGGCACTTTATCTCATTCCTCAACTGCCAAGAAAGGCTCATGTGTCTCTGGCACTAAAACCACTTCATTGCTACTTAGAAGACAGAGTTCAGCTCAAGTTGTGCTGCGTAACACTGAAAGCCTGTCACAACCTGGCTTTTCAATTCCTTAATAATAAAATTAGGAAAAATGTGACAGGATGTGTACTGAGGAAAATGGCCTAAATCTTCTAGTCAGTCTGAAATACAAATGGGCAAGAATAGGAGGACACAGTTTTTCGGAGATGGCCCCCACACTCAGGAATTCCTTTCCACTGCACTTGCATTCGTAAAAGAACCATGTTCAATTCAGAAAGCACTTGAAAACCTTGCTCTTAAGGCAGCCTTTTAGGGATTAAGGGGCGTATTATCAATGCTGGCGATATGCTATTTTCTCTGCTCTAGCGGCCGTTTTCGGCCGCTAAGCGGCGATAAAACTATCGCCCAATTAGCAAGCTGTCCCTAACTGATGTTAGCTACAGCTTTGAGGCGGTAGCGAGCAGTTTGGGGGCCGCTTTGCATGTTAGCGATAATTATCGCTAAAGACATGCAAAGTGGGCGTTCCCAACCCGTTAGCGACTGAAAGCAGTCGCTAACGCGTGAATATCGCCAAAAACTAACACCTGCCCAGACCAGTTCTTAGCCATGTTATCCAATGGGAGGTGGCTAAGAGCATTTAGTCCCTAATGCGTGAATATCGCTGTATTCTCAGCGATATTCACGCTATCACCGGAAAAATTATCGCTTTGGAGATAAACGTAGCTAATAGCACCTTATCTCAGCGATAATTTCCGACGATGCTTAGCAATAAAAAAATCGTTGCTAAGCCTAGTTAGGGATAAATATCGCTAATCGTTGGTAATATGCCCCTAAATCTCAGCCCAGACTTTAGAGACCTGGTAAGTCTCCCCCTTCCAGTAAATAGCGCCGTGGAACTGATGGTGATGGTGTGGTTTACTAAAGGAACATTAACATAACAAAACCTCAATATTCTATGAGGTCCATAACAGTTAGGGGAAGAACATATTACTGATAGCCCATCTAAGATGTTGCAAGCTCAAAAAGTAGCAGGAATTCCAAACATTGGGTACAAATCTGTGTGCAGATGTACCCATCCCCAGGCCAAACAACTTATAGACAAAGGGACAAAACGTACAGATTTCATAGATTTCAGAATGTCTTACAAGTGGCCTGCCTGATCTTCAAGTGGTGTATCTCACTGTTCCTTCATTTCTCAATCACCATTTACCATGGTGCTCTGTGTGTTTATGTGCACAGAGTCGAATAATGAAGTAAACTATTTAATAGAAAATTATTTAAATGTTTGTGTTTTTAAGTGTTTTCCATGAATAGTTCCATTGCCCAAAAGCTATCTTAGCACCAAATCCTATGCAGTAGCTTTTAGTTCCTCTTCCAGAAGCACTGATGGATGCCGTTGGTTTCTTGCAAGCAATTTAAAGAGTACCCCATTGCCCTTTTTTGCAACACAAATTCAAATATTTTTTGTAAAAACTAAAGTCTTTCAGAGCAGGCACATATAGGACAAGGTGATGCTAATACTATTATATAATTTGTGTTTGTAGGCTTTGTAACGCTATCCAGGTCCAGGAGTGCAAGTGTGATTGAGAATTGACTGTACAGTAGATGAAAACACATTACATACATTATATTCCAGATTGAAGCCGGTGTCACAGATTGTAGGGACGGCCACAAGAAAATAACAAATAAACGGGTACATAGGAGTTTAGAGTGATCTCCAAACCCAAGACAAGGGAGTGTCATAATAGCTCAGTACCTATTCAAGAAGCAGCTTGAAAGAACGTCCAGGAATGGGATACTAGAGCACCTCATAGATGTCTGCCCATATTTATGCATTTTTAGGTCTTTCTTCTAAAAGGTCACAAACTGCCCTAAATGTGCAGATGGGGCAGCAACGCCCAATGAATATATTTATATTAAACACTGTGGACCAAAGAGAACGGCCAAAAGCAGGAAGTCAAGCACACCCTAGTTCAATGCTGTTCTTTCCAAAACACATTATTATCAAAGACATTTAAGCCAGCAATCCATTTCTGGGCCTTTTGTTATGTTTAAGCTAGAAGCTTTGTTTGTTGGCAGAATATGAAAATAATAAAGCTGGCACCAACATATGTTCTGGGTAATGGTTTCCGGCCGTCTCCTCCTTATAAGGGATCACTTTTTCTCGTTTTACATTGAATGATATATATTTTTTTATTTTATTTTGGGGGGAGGGGAGATTTATGTAGCACAAACTTGACCCAAAGGTATTGGGTACCAGAGCGCTTGAAAAGAGCACCAGTTTCGTTACATATGGACACATTTACTTTGTTAGGCACGGGGAGATTAATAATTTGCCCAGAATCGCAGCATGTTGACCGTCCTTGTAGAGACTTGAACCCGGATCCCCAGCTTCCAGGTCGACCGCTCTAGCTGGTAGGTTACATTCTCTCCCCAATCTATGAACAAATGCAGGTTGACACTGATATAAGCAAGTAAGCAAAACAGCAGTTCAATCTTACAATAGGGTGAAATTAAAGCATCACGAAATGTCAAACATCAAGACGCCAGGACTTGCTGGAACCCCCCCCCCCCCAAAAAAAAGTTGATTTGTTAGACATTTATAATAATGTATTTTAAAAAAATTCTTGTTGCAATATATTGCCATTTCCGAGCTCTGTAAATAACAGGCCCTACAAGCAGTTAATTTATTGGCATTGATTGAACAACACAAGTTTAACTTTATTTAGGCTTCAGTGACAAGGACATCTTTTATACCAGTCAGCCCCAAAGTGGGATAGCCAGAAAGGCAAAAGCAAGGAGTGAAAGTGTAGCAAACATAAAAAATAATAGAAATAAAAATGAAATGCAAAGCCATCAACATCGATATTGCTTGCCAGAAAACAGCAATTTTTGTAGTTTTGAGGTAAATAAATAGCTTATTGCTATTTAAAAGGAAACGCGTGCGCACATACTCACACACATACACAAACACACAAGCGCATGTATGCACACAGATACACATGAGCACACGTATGCACACACATACACAAACACACACACGTGCGCACACAGGCACACACATACACAAACACGAGCGCACGACCGCACACACAAACACACAAACGAGCGCGCACCAGACCCATGAATAGTGTTTCTTCCCACTCACTCATTTGACATGCCCTTCACCGCTCCCTGTGGTTTACTGTGCCACAAGCCCTCTTTTTGGCGCGAGTAGGGCACTATACACTATGTGCGGTAAGGAATGAAATTCCCCCCTCTGTGATGTTGTACAAGTTTCTTAAGCTCAAACCACTGCATCTGCTCTGGGACGCTGAACAACGCTCCCTTAGCCTTTGGCCCAGCGCACTTCCTCGGGTGCGGTCTCCAGCAGGACAGGGCCAGGGCAGGGTAGGGTAGGCATTTTTAGGTCTCGCCTAATATATCCCACAGGGATAAATAGGCGAGATTATAGTAAGCGGAAAAGAAAAGTCTACCTAGCCTGCGGATCGCATACAGTTCATGTGAGCTATGCGCGTGTACAGAACCAGCCACATCACACCTCAGCATCAGACTTCAAAGGAATGTCCTTCCGCTCCCCCGCCCTCCCGCCACAGCAATGCAGAGAGCGTGGTTTTTTTTGCATCCATTTCGCGGGGAAGCCGTGTTTTGTTCAGCGTTCTGTGCACCTTTCTCGGTTTTTTTTCTGGACGAAAGTGAAAGCCTACCGTGCTTGTTTACAGTAGCCTTGCTCCTCAAATGCTGTTGCTGTGTTGCCACCTCTCTAGGGACACTCAGCTTGAAAACACTCGACTTGCTAGCTGCAATGCTAAATCCGCTATGCTTTGGCTCTAGACATGTTGAGCCCTCGCAGACTGTGCTGACTCTGCCCCTCCTGATTCTAAAAACTGACCAACGCAGTCACCACGCAGTCTCTTCTCTATGTCTTATGATGTCTGCCCTGCCACCATTATTTTTGGACCCTCACCCTCACACCCTCTCACCCTCACACACCCTCACCCTAACACCCCCTCACCCTCACACCCCCTCACCCTCACTCACCCTCGCACCCACACTCTCTCCCTCACTGACCCTCACACACCCTATCACCCTCACACACCCTCTCACCCTCACACAACCCCTCACCCTCACACCCCCTCACCCACCCTCACACCCTCACCCTCACACACCCCCTCAATCTCACACCTCCTAACCCTCATCCCCTCATACCCCCTCACACCCCCACACCCCTCACACCCCCACTCCCTACCCCTCACACCCTCACCCTCACATACCCCCTCACACGCCCTCACTCTCACACCCCCTCACCCTCACACCCCCTCACCCTCAATCCCCCTCACTCCCGATCACCCTTACACCCTCACCCACCCTCACCCAATCTCACCCTCAAAACTCTCTCACCCTCACTCACCCTCACCCCCTCACACCCCTACACACACTCACCCTCGCACCCCCTCACCCCCTCACACCCCCTCACCCTCACACACCTCCTCACCCTCACACCCCCTCATTCTCACACCCCATCAACCTAACATCCCCTCATCCTCACCCCCACACACCCTCACCCTCACACACCCTCAACCTCACACACCCTCGCCCTCACTCACCCTCTTACCCTCACACACCCTCTCACCCTCACACACCCTCTCACCCCCTCTCATCCTCACATGCCCTCTCACCCTCACACACTCCTTTACCCTCACACCCCCTCTCACCCTAACACACCCTCACCCTTACCCTCCCACCCCCACACCGTCACTCACACACCTCCTCACCCTCATTACCCCTCACTCTCACACCCCATCCCCCTCACACCCCCTCATCCTCACCCTCACACACTTGCCCTCACTCACCCTCTCACCCTCACACACCCTCTCACCCTCACACACTCTCACCCTCACACACCCTCTCACCATCACACCCCCTCACCCTCATGCCCCCTCACACCCCTTCGCCCTCACACCCTCACACCCCCTCACCCTCACACCCCTCACACCCTCACCCTCACACACCCCTCACACACCCTCTCACCCTCACACACCCTCACCCACCCTCACCCTCACACTCCCTCACCCTCACAACTTCACACCCCCTAACCCTGACACACCCTCACCCTCACACTCTCACACCCTCCCTCACACTCACACCCTCTCACCCGCACATCCTCATCCTCACCCCCTCGCCCTCACTCCCCTTCACCCTCACAACCCCACACCCTCACCCTGACAACCCCACGCCCCCCCTCACACACCCTCACACCCCTTCACCCTCACACCCCCACACCCTCGCACCCCTCACCCCCTCATACCCCCTCACCTCACACCCCCTCACCCTCACACCCCTCCTCCCTCACACACCCTCACCCTCACATCCTCACACACCCTCACCCTCACACACCCTCTCAATCACACACCCTCACACACCATCACACACCCTCACTCACCCTCCCACACCCTCACTCACCCTCACACTGCCTCATCCTCTCACCCTCATACACCCTCACTCACCCTCACACCCCCTCACCCTCACACACCCTCACCCCCCTCACCCTCACACACCCTCACCCCTCTCACCCTCACACACCCTCACTCACCCTCACACCCTCACCCTCACACACCCTCACCCCCTCACAGCCTCTCACCCTCAGACCCCCTCACCCTCACACAGCTTCATTCACACACCCTCACCCTCACACACCATCACATACCCTCACCCTCACACACCCTCACCCTCACACCCCCTCACCCTCACACCCCCTCACCATCACTCTCACTCACACACCCTCACACACCCTCACTAACCCTAAAACCCTCACCCTCACACCCCCTCACCCCCTCACAGCCCCTCACCCTCACACCCCCTCACCCTCACACAGCCTCATTCACACACCCTCACCCTCACACACCCTCACATACCCTCACCCTCACACACCCTCACCCTCACACCCCCTCACCCTCACACCCCCTCACCATCACTCTCACTCACACACACTCACACACCCTCACCAGCATAGCATAACAAAACATAGCATAGCATTACAAAACAAAGCATAGGATACCAAAACAAAGCATAGCATAACAAAACAAAACATAGCATAGCAAAACACAACAAAGCATAGCATAACAAAACACAACAAAACATAGCATAGCATAACAAAACATAGCATTACAAAACAAAGCATAGCATAACATAACAAAGCATAGCAAAACAAAACATAGCATAGTAGAACAAAACATAGCATAGCATAACAAAACACAACAAAACATAGCATAGCATAACAAAACACAACAAAACATAGCATACATAAAAAAACATAGCATTGCAAAGAATATAAAAATATAGCATAGCATAACAAAACACAACAAAACATAGCATAGAATAACAAAATACAACATAGCATAAAAAACAAAGCTTAGCATAGCATAACAAATCATAGCATAACAAAGCATGGCATAGCATAACAAAACATAGCACTGCAAAACAAAGCGTAGCATAATAAAACACAACAAAACATAGCATAGCATAACAAAACATAGCATAGCATAGCATAACAAAGCATAGCATAGCAATACACAACAAAACATAGCATAGCATAACAAAACACAACAAAACATAGCATAGCATACCAAAACAAAGCATAGGATAGCAAAACTAAAAATAGCATACCATAACAAAACAAAGCATAGTATAGCAAAACAAAACATACATAGCATAACAAAACATAGCATAACACAACATAACATAACAAAACATAGCATAACAAAACACAACAACACATAGCATAACAAAACATAGCAAAACACAATAAAAAATATCGCATAGCTTAACAAAACACAACAAAACATAGCATAGCAAAACAAAACATATAATAGCATAGCAAAACATAGCATACCAAACACAGCAAAACATAGCATAGCATAGCATAACAAGACATAACATAGCAAAACAAAGCATAGCATAATAAAACACAACAAAACATAGCATAGCATAACAAAACATAGCATAGCATAACAAAGCATAGCTTAGCAAAACAGCATAGCATAACAAAACATAGCATTGCATAACAAAACACAGAATAGCATAACATAACAAATCAAACAATAGGATAGCTAAACATGGCATAGCATAACAAACAAAACATAGGATAGCAAAACAAAACATAGCATAGCATACCACATCACTCTGCACCACCACAGCATCACTCAGGAGCACCTTAACATCACTATGTCCTACCACAGCATCAATCTCTGCAACCATTCAACAACACCTGGTTCAAATATGTTCTTTCAGTGTTTCAAGCTTTATTACAAATGTAACAAAAAGATGTTAATATTTCCCTTCTGTTCTTGGATTTTTGTCATAATAAATTACACTGAACATAATCTTCACAAAAGTTATTTACAAAACTTTAAGCTATTGCCATTATAAATTACAATAACTTTTATTTAAGTATCAATTATTTAAAAAAAATTAAAAGCCATTGTTATTTGTAATATTAACACATGTAAGTCACGTAAATACAACACATATTGCATTACAAATGCTATAGGTGTCACATTTGCGAAAGTTATAACTTTTGGCATTGTAAATGACAAAGCTATTAATTTCGCTATTTAAAAAAAAAATTGTAAATAAAAAATTGTAAATTGATATTTGTATAGCGCACTACTCACCCGCAAGGGTCTCAAGGCGCTTGTACGAATACCGCTGTGGAACCCATATTGGCTTTCCCTGTGAGGCGTCCACTCCTGGGCACCCCCAAGGTGGAGGCCAGGCATCCTTAGCGTTGTGGGGGCCATTGTGGAGATTAAGCAAGCTATTGCCCAGAGTTGCAGAGTGGGACTCCATGATTGGAATAGGCACCAAGGCGAGAATTATCAGGTCCGAGGAATTTTTGAGTCCAAGACCCGCCGAGGCGGGGAATTGAACCCTGGTCCCGAGCTAGATCTCTGCATCAGGGTCTGCCGCTCTAATCATTGAGCCACACTTCTCCACAAAAAAAATCATAAATAAAAAAATTGTCATTTACAATACCAATAGCTCAAACTTTCCTAATGCGTGACCTATTGCATTGCAAATGCTTGTTGTGCGTGCTGCGGGTAAGTGCGGACTGAGTATTACATTAAAATCTTTATTTTTCTCTTGCTCCAAATTGTTATTTTTAACAGAAAGCAAAACAACTTCTGTACTGACTAAAGCTTTTGCTTGTTTCACCTCCTATTACACTCCCACCCCTCATTCCACAACTAAACAAAGAAACCGATTTTGTTTAACTCATGCTCAGGACTTCATTTTCTGAATGCTGTTATTTCCATGTTTCCAGGTTTCGTTGTGATTTTGCTCAAATGCATCACCTACAGTGAATGGCTGCCCTAGGGGCAGAGAAATAACTTTGGGGCTTATTTATGAGCCCTTGCTCATGAGTCCGGCTGGGGAATCACTTTTTGTGACGCACCAGCAGGGCAAAAAATGCAGCATGTTTCGTCATATTTACAAAGTGACGCATCTAGGTAGATGCGTCACTCTGTAAACCTCTGCGCAACTGTTAGAACTGGGGGTCGCTAGTTGGCAGAGGTATGTACCACTGTGCAAATAGGGACCCTTGCTTCTAGTCAGGGTAAGGAGGAAACACTCTTTAGAAAACCCCTGCTCACCCCCTTGGTAGCTTGGCACGAGCAGTCAAGGCTTATCAAAGGCAATGTGTAAAGTATTTGTACCAACACTCACAGTAACACAGTGAAAACACCACAAACTGACTCCACAACAGTTTAGAAAAATAAAGGTATTTAATCTAAACTAAACAAGACCAAAACAACAAAAATTCAACATCTACAGTTCAAGAATATGGTTGCAAAAGAGTTCTTAAGGTTGCGTTAAAATAATCCACGCTTGCGTGAAAAGTTCACAGTTGCGTCACGCTTAGCCAACAATACTTTTAAATGCGACAAAGTTCCAAAACAGAAGCTGGTGCAGTGGAAAACAAGTGATGCATCACTCCTGAGACCCTGGGGAGGCGATGCGACAACCCCACTGGATGTAGCTGGTGTGTTGCGGTGACTCCGGTCTGTATGGGGAGGGATTCGATACCTTGGATGGATTCCTGTGCGGAGGTTCCATAGGAAAATGCTCGCAAAGGCACGATGCGATGATCTTTGGGGCTGCAACGATCTCTGGTGCGACGACGATGCGCGGCTCAGCGGCGATCTTCTCTCGCGGCCCCTCGATGCAATAGCTCTGCGACGATGCTCGCAGCGACATGATGCCGTCCGCAAGCAAGCTGTGCGGCGATCTCACCCAGCGATGACAGCCTCTGCGACGATGTTCGCAGCAATGGTAATCATCCCGCAAGCGAAGGATGCGACGAATTTGGCAGAGGCAATAGGCGCTGCGATGATCTCGACCTCCGTAGCGGCGGCTATTTCCTAGCACTTTGGGGGATGCACTCCGCAAGCGGGCAATGTGACAAAACTTGCAGAAAGTTCTTTAAAGCTTGGTTTCCAGCTTCCCAACACAGGTACAACTTCCAGAGGCACCACAACTGGCCCAAGCACTCTAGGAAGGACAGAGCTCATGGAAGCTGGGGTTGAAGTCCTTTTGTTCCTGGGACTTCAAAACAGGGAGCCAGCTCACAACAGGCCCTTAGAGATTCGTTCAAGTCAGGGGACAAAGCAACAACAAAGTCATTCCCCTCTCCTAGGCAGCAAAGCAGCTACTGGTCAGTCCAGCATCACACAGCAGGGCAGTCCTTCTTCTTCAGTCTTCCATCTTTCTCCCAGGCAGAGATTCCTTCTTGTTTCCAGGATGTTCTAATTTTCTGTAGTCAGGGGTCCTGTACTTATACCCCTAAAATTATTTGTTCCCTTTGAGCAGGAGGGCTCTGAGCCTGGTCTGAACCAGTTCTGGGTGTTCCTTGAGCACTTTGTGTTTCTGGTCTCTCTTTTCCTTTCAGAGAGAGGGGCAGGGTCGTCAGCCGCCCAGCAGGAAGTGGAGCCAGCATTGTGGAAGGCAGGCACAGCCCTATTCAGGCCCAGGTGCTATCCCCTCCCACCACTCAAGAATCAGATGCAGTCACTCAGCCTAGGGCTGACGCAGCCAACCTCCTGTGGGCTCCCCAGCCCCTGTCACTCTCAAACCAGACAGTCAATTCACAAACAGGCCAATGCACACAGAAAGGTCAGACAAGAGAACAGCAACTTTCTAAAAGTGCTGTTCTCAAACACAGGATTTAAAAACCACCTTTCCTAAAAGATGTGTTCTTAAATTCTGAGTTCAGGGATACCAGACTTTTATGTCCTGCCATGCTCCTATGGAAAGATATGCTGGTAGCCACTGTAGCCAGCATTCCCCATGATAGCCAATGGGAAAGGTAGACTTACAATAGTGAAAAATGAAAATGGCTGCCTTTCACTACCAGAGCATGTCACCTGCGCTAGTACATGCTCTACCTTTCACATACACTGCACCCTGCCCAAGGGGGTACCTTTGGCCTTCCATAGGGGTGACCAATGTGCACAGAAAGGGAAGGGTTAGGCCTGGTCAGTGGGGACACTGATCAGGAGGACATGGTAGTTCACAGACTGCACACAGGCACTGCAGTGGCAGGCCTGAGACACCATTTTAGGGCTACTCATGTGGGTGGCACAATCAGTGCTGCAGGCCCACTATTAGCATTTGAATCACCAGCCTAGGCGCACTTAGTGCACTTGACTAGGGACTTCTTCGTAATACAAATATGCCAATCATGGATAACCAATCATAATCACAATTTACACAGAGCATATGCACTTTAGCACTGGTCAGTAGTGGTAAAGTGCCCACAGTTCTATTGCCAGCAACCACAGGTCAGGAAAAATAAGGGAGGAAGAAGCTAACAGTTTGGGGATAATCCTGTAAAAAGGACCATTTCCAACAGCGACATTATACCTGCGCCAGTTATAATGGGGCAGATTTATTTTATTTTATTTATTCATAAAGTTTTATATAGCGCGATCTTGATCCCGAAGGATTTCAGAGCGCTTTACGGTTGGAGAGAGAGGAAGGAAAAAGATCACAACAAGACTAAAATGGCGAAACTAATATGCATAGAAGCCCCTTGCACTCTTTGTGCTACCATTGCGTTACTTTTTGTGACGCAACGGCGGTGCAAACAATGCTACCTATTTCCAATGTGATGCATCTAGGGAGATGCATCACGTTGTAAAGCCCTGCGTCACATTATACCTGTGTCAGGTAAAATGTATGCAGGGGGGCGTTCCTATGCAGGAAAGCCTCGTAAAAGTGTCACTTTTAGGACGCCACTACGTCAAAACCTTATGCCTGCTTGAACCAGGCATAAGGAGTGACGCAGTGTAGTTGGAATAGGCCACAAAATGCATTGCTGGAGTTGCGTCGTGCTTGCGAAACGACTCCAGCAATGCGTCACTCTTGCCTCAACAGATGCGTCAGAATATCTGACGCATCTGCCAATCCTTCTGCCATGGTGCGCCGTATTGTAAATACAGTGCATCCTTGGTGGCACAATCATTTTTTATGATGGTGCAAGGAGAGTGATGCATCTCTATGGATGCGTCACTTTCTTGTAAATCTGCCCCAATGTATGTAGGGTGGGCGTTCTGACGCAAGTAAGCCTTGTAGAAGTGACGCAGTGAAATCTATGAGATTTCACTGTGTCACTTCTAGGATGCAAATGCGTCAATATCTTATGGCTGCCTCACAGCAGGCGTAAGACTGCCTCAGGCTCACTTGAAATGGGACTTGCACGTGTGAAATGACCCATTGATGGAGTTGCGGCACTTTTGTGATACACTCCAACGAGTCATTTTTGCGCCTACAGATACATCAGAAATAGTGATGTATCTGTAACTCCTTGCCACATGATGCGTCATACTGTGAATATGATGCGTCCAGCATGTCGCAAGGAGGGTGCAATGAAAAGTGACGCATCGCTGTTTTCATGCAGTGATTCGTCACTTCTCATAAATGAGGCCCTCTGTGATTTTCTGTATTTCGGGTGCGCGAGAGTAGACGGCCTCTAACTCAATGCGAACTGCAGCAGCTGAGCCTGCGTACAAACCCCGTCTCAGATGCGCTCATGCCTAAACTCCTTACCCCTTGCAACTCCAACTCCAGTCCATATCTAACGCTCTGCTCTCACTTGTCCCAGATTCTACACGTACCTCCCAACACTAGCGATCCCAGGCTCGCTCACACATTGTGCTAGGAAATTTAAATATGCTTAAAGTGAAGCCTCAGCTTGTCGAAGTAGCTCCTGGTTGTGAGTATGTTATAATGTTCGTGCAACCAAAAGTGTTTGAGATTACTGAATTATTTTGCCAACTGTTCCAGCGGTTGTTTCTTCCACTGTGTGCAGCATAGTCCGTCCATGTTCTCGATGCAGTGCTGCAGGTGGGAGAAGGGTGGCGGAGGCCGCAGGGCCTCAGGCAGGCTCTGCATCTGTGGAAGCATGGCCGGCTTTCTGCCCTGGGCCTTGATCACGGTTTGCGCCTTGGCCACGAACGGCGTAAACAAGGTAAAGCACAACCTGAAACATAGAACAGTGTTGCAATCAAGTAAAGGGGCCAGTAGCCATGGGAGAAAACAAATAACGTCATAGCCATCATAAGGAGGGACTAGCAAGCACAATAAGCAATCAAAGGCCAGCATTTAGGAAGGGCAAAGACAAAAGACAAAGAAAAACATGGGCGGGGTTTCACCTCCGTACCGTACCTACCACAGATCACCAGAGCAGTCCTGGCTCGCTGGCTCAGGCTCGACCTAAATATATATGAAATATATATGAAACAATAACCTCAACAACATAAACCACTAATAATGCCCTAATGAACACAGTCTTCACACAGCCTTGAAAGGAATTAACACCACTGTCCAATAAATTCAGTTGCAGGGATTCTGCTCAGAAACAAAACTATGCTTGGGACCATAGAACATTAATAGATAGGGACTGAGTCACCATACCACCTCAGTACCATGAGCCCGAGTACGACTTGCTATAGTGTCTCATTTGCCCTCCTACTTATACCCAGAGAGACAAGTGAGTTCACACCCCAGAATACAACACTCCCGACCCTCTAAGGGATCACTTTGAGAGGACACTCCCTTTCGCTCACACACTCATACTCTGCCACAATAAGATAGGGCAGAGACACAAAGAAAGTTTGAAATTTTATTTAAGTTATCATGCTCTAAAATGCAGTATAAGTACCACAATCAGAAAACAACTGCCTAGCAAACATACCATCAGCATTATCAATAAACTGTATATTATGAAAATCCCTGTCATATTATAAGACAGAATAGCCTACCCTTCTCCCCTTCTACAGAAGCAAATTAATTGTGGAGCAAAGATCTCTGGATTTAGCAACGGACCCCTTACCTTAGCATACACTAATGGATGTTCTACATCTATGATACAGCTGTGATCTTCTCTCAGAAAATACCTGTCTCTCTCTCATACCTATATGACGTGATTTACATGTTCATAAACAGCAGAAGCATTTCTGCACAGAAGCAAACATGTTTATATAGTAAAATGTGCAAAGCTAATGCGGCCCGTGTCTGGCACAGTTAAGCTAACACAGGGAAAACTACAATGGGTCTTATATATAACACACTAACACATTTGCAGCCATCAACATGTAAGTAGCTGTCACAGGGCATTTCGAATCACTACACCAAATTCCAAGTTCAACACAACATGCAAATATGATGGTTGAGGAGAACCAAGGTGAATGATACAAAATGGCATTATTAGTTTGCCAAGGAAATAGAAAATCCAGAATTAACAGAAAAAGTCATTATTCATTGAATAGGACAGAGTCTGAGGTCCTGACAATTGAATGCATCGACCCAGATACCCTCATGATTGCCATGGGATTTGCGATAGAGCAAAAAACACTAGGATACAGACTGTCATACTGTCACTTATGAAAATACCTGTGGTATTAAAACATTTTTTCAAGAAGTGCATTCCAGCATAGAGTGGGGACTAGTTAGAAAACATCAGCCGTTCAAAATAAACGACCAAGGTCATGAATGCACCCCTGACACTGTCAACCAGCGCTTAATGTTTGGAGAATCACAGGCAGTGGATGTTAACTCCTTAAATGTATTGCATTACAAATGTGTCAATGGTGTATGATATTGACATCTGTTTCACCCATTGCAGTGCAGGATCTTGAGGTCATGGTTATGACTCAATAAGTCTGTGTGAAAGCATCATAACATACATCATGGAGAAATGTCACCCTCTAAGGTCATGGCTACATGGTCAGTCACCCTGAGACACCCAGTTTGGGGTGAGTAGAATTCTATAATCAACTTGGAGTCGAAAGTATAGGGAACATTGCTTTTAGATGTGTTAATACTGCCCCTTCCTAAAATATGTTGTTATGCTTTGGATTTATCATTGATTCTGTGGAACCATTGTCAATGAAAAGACCCATTGGTACATTACCCCTTTAGATGTGTCCCATCGAAGCTTAACAACACCACTATTGGATGGTTAGTGAATGGCGGGGAAGAAATGGAGGTATTGTGATGTGGAGGAGAACATGCTGTAACGTTTGGGTGAGTAAGCGCAGTTTTTACTATGGTATTTTTAGAACATTTGGGTGTGGCAAAGAGGCGCTGTAGTGAGCCACACAGCTACATGACATGGAGAGTGACATGGAACGCACCCCGATGGCTGGGTGCAGCCCAAGGGGATAAGTAAAGGGTGCCTGCTTGGAACGGGGCAGTACACACCGGGACACATACTGTCTCGTAGCCTAATATGTGGGGCTTGGGACGGGTGCATCTGTACTTACTCCAATGTATGGGGAACTCTTACATTTGCCATGAGGCCAACTGGATGTGAAGTTGATGTGAGGTAGCAACGGTATAAGGAAAGACCTAGGGGGAGGTCCATTGGGGTTGTTGTATTGTATTGGATCAACTGTTTGTATTAGTGTGTGCAGCATAATGAGAAGGATAACATGTGAACTGTTTTTCAACAGCACCTTGGATTTTTTTTTATTTAGATTCTACTTGTGCTTTCCTGTGGGAAAATGTATTTTGTTGTCTTGAAACAGGTGGTGCAAATCAAAGAAAACCACTAAAACGCATCAATGAGGTCATAAAGAGACTACATCTGTAACATGCCTGGTACAAACGTGGATAATGTTGACACAGAGAAGTGACAGAAAGTAGACAATTATTGTTGTCTTTTATGCCCCTCCCAGTACTTCATGACTGATGGTGTTTTTTTGGTTGATGTTAAATTATCTATCTTGTTCCATATCTGCAAAATAGGAAAGTGTTTTTTAATTGATACACCCTACAAGTGGGGAGTGCTTTTAAATATTTTAAAGAGATTCAAGTCATTATTTTTTTAATGGAATTGTATGCATAAGCTTATGTGTATAATTAATAATAAAATCACAGAAGATTTCTTACAGACTTATTACCTAGTGTCTTCTTCTATACTTGGAGTGGTACTGAGAGCACTTTACATAAGTGTGTCATGATGAACCCAAGTTGAGTGTCAGATTGAATGGTGAATGTTGTTGTGGTAGTGTCTTTCCCAAGGGGAAACCTTCCTTTACTGTTTAAAACGGCGTTGTGTCCCCTTAGAGTGTGGGGCGCTTTCTCATATTTTGGCTGGTTGTGGCATAAAGCCAAACCCTGTTGCAAACAATCTGGGAGAAAGCCTGAAGCTTCTGTTGACAATTGAAACTCCCTCACTTAATGTCTTGGCTCATGCCCATGTTAAATAATTGTAATAGAGTGCTATAGGCAGATTCTATGTTACACAGATGTTTATAAGTGTGGATGTTTATTTCCAGAACTTTGATGAGGATTTGTAGCTTTATAGATTGCTGAGCTTTAAAAGAAAGATACAAGTGTGATAATTAGGGAGTATATAAGTATCCCCTTGAGGTTATGACCCCCCAACGCACAATGAAATTAGTCAAGATTTTTCAGGATTAACTGATGTTTATACAGATATTAAAAGAATCTTATTGTTGTTGTTTCATACAATTTCTTTGATACCTAGTACATCAGAAAGAGTAAAACAAATCATAAAATATGTGAAAAATAGATATTGGAGATCTGGTGATAACATGTATTCTTGTTTTTGTGTTTTGTTGTAAGAACAACAGCCAACACGTGTTTCACCCCATCAGTGAGCACAGATCTGTACCTTTTCCAGGATCCAAAATATCATTAATACTTCGAGAAATTAAGACAGTTGATTGTAAATGTGTGAGATCATGACAATAACATGTATAATGTATTTAGTTTCTCCAACTATGAGCGTCACAAATGTTAACTGCTGCAAGCGTGAGTTCTAAAAACCATAGACTGCTTTAGCTGTGTATCAAGTGAAACACACAGTATCAGTATCAGTATCACCACGTGATGTGAGGCACATGGTTGCTGAAAATGAGCGGTGCACCATTTGTGGATAGTACCTACCAGCGCCAAAGTAGTCTCAGTATCTTAGTGTCACGGGTTTGAGAGCAGCACATTGGCATTCTAAAGATAGCACAGTTGTATTTGGTGAAGACTATATTAATTTTGAGGAGTGCATATTTGGGCTAGATTTGTACCTACCAGTGCTTCAACCCACTGGGTAGTTCTATCTTAAACACAAAGTCAATGAGAAGCTACGGTAGATTCGAAATGTATCATAGCTCCCTTGAACAATCTTTATGAGTGTCTCAACTATAGTTGTAGGGCTACAAAAGGCCTAGAATCTCTGATATCAGCTGGTATCTCTACTTTCGTTTTTTACCTAGAAATAGAGAACAGGAAAAGAGCCAAGGAATACTTGTCCCACTTCGTCATGAATGTACCCCTTCCAATAAAATACCACGCACATCTACATCCATGTATCACCTGCTTGAAGCAGGTGATAAATAGTGTGGGGACTATTTACAAAGCCTAGGTACTGCATGGCCTAGTAGGTGAGAAGAGAGCTGATCCTTCTTTGATGCCCTATTAAGGCCTTTGGAGACAGATGCAACAGCTTCCCACTGTCTAACAGCACAACACTGGAAACTGAGTCCAGTAATTCTGGACCTGGGATTACTGCGTCCAATAATCCCAGCTTTGCAAACACCAGCCTGCTCAAAATAATCTGGAGTGGTTAAGTCTCCTTAAACTGATCCAGACCATGAATCTGAGATTCTAACCCTGTAATGCTTGTTCCTATTAGGGTTGTGTGTATTCTCCAGCACTGCTAGACATGGTCACTTTTTAAATTTTATAACAAAACATTCTATTTGTTTGTTTTTTAATAGCCCCCATGTTGTATTTTATGCTTTAAAATGGCAGGTGACTTCTGAACAGGAGGGTTTAGTATCCGATTGATGAAGCTATTTTGATGAGGTCATAATGTCACATGCATGATTTACTTCCCTTGTGTTCAGACCAGAGATGTTTTAAAAGTTTTAAGTATTTTCAGAAACTTCTCATGCTCTACTTGCAGGGATCGAATGAAAGCTATATGGGCTACAAAGGACCAAAACGGATAGTATCCACGAACAATACAATGTATGTGAACCCTACAAGAAGTAACCTGAAATTATTACAAAAAAGTATGTATAAGATTCCGCTTGAAGCTAGTACACTGTGTATAAAAAACGAGTATTCTCTAAACGCCACTTATCCTTTTGTGAATGTCTGTATTGTAAGCATTAACATTTAGTCTCCTTGTGCAATGTTTTCTGATCCAACGTCTTAAGTGTCTGGAATGCATGTCTATGCTTTAGGCTGGTGTGTTAACCATCATAAGCCTGTATGTGAGGTTTTGCATTATTTTTTTCAGCAGGTGTCATAATACTGGGCTCGCTGACAGAAATAATAATTTTTTGACATGCATGGATGATTCATTGCAGTAGGAGGATGACTGATCTCTTTGTGTGTTCCGAAACCATAGGTCCCGTTTGATAGATTTGTCTTAAGATACATTACATGCACATCAAGTGTTGAGGTTCCTGTCCTGAAGGGCTCAATGACGTTTAAGGAATGCTTTCTTCAATGTAAAATTAAGGCATGATAAAGTTGTTAGAGAGCATGACTGTAAGGGAGAGATTCCTACTGACATTGACCCCACAGCAATTACATGCACATATGTGCCGGGGCTCTGCACCTCTGTTGGGTTGCAACATCTCAATGGTGTCTATTTTATACGACCTCCCTTATGTCTGTCTGTAGCCCCTGCCTTTACTGTAACACACTATCAGGGCGTTGTGTATTCCAGAAGATATCAATTTCATTTTAGGCTTTTGACTGATAAGCTGTGAAATAGTCCATATATCCTAGTATCAGGACACATATGCAAGTGACTGATTGAATGGTTTACTAATCTTCTCTGTGTTATTTCTTCCCTCTCTGTTACAATTGTTTCTGTACTTCAGGAGGAGGCGAGAGGATTTGTTTCCACCCACGTTGTTCCTGCATTATCCTGTACCGGATAGCCCTGCTCCCCTCCACACTTCCTGTCGAGTTCCAGGAACAGGAAGTTGTTGGTAATGCTCTGTGAGAACGAGATCTTGTAGGTTACTTGAGCTGCCAATCAATCAATCATTTCTTTATTTAATCTAGACATCTGCTGAGATTAACAACTAGAATATTTCAACACTCGGATACGCCTCTTCAAACAATATCAATCCAATTTTTAATGTTTTAAAAAAGAGTTAATTAAAAAAAAACATTATTACAAACTAGCAGCCCGACCCGACGTTGTCCAGGAGCAAAAGGCTGCTTCAGGGCCCCCACCCGCCCCGCAGAAGACTTGTCTGTGCAAGTCCTGGCCCTGTTCAACTGATGTGGCCCACTTGTGTTATTTTTTAAATTCGTATGTATTGTTTTCCGCGTTTTATGTTGTCCGCAAGATGTGAGGAAAGTGTTTTGTCACCTGTTGAATGTTTTTTTTTTCTTTCGAAGGCTCTTTCCGTGTGTTCGTTTTTGTATCCCTTCAAAGAAGTTTCCCTTTTGTTTTGTCAATTGTGTGGTGAAGTCCTGGCAGTGCTCGAGTGATTATGGGCAGTTGCGTTATTTTCATTATTCGTATGTCTTATTGTAAGCGTTTTATCTTGTCCGCAAGATGCGAGGAAAGTCTTGAGAATGCGCAGTCCATTGCGTTTCTCCGTTAAGAAATGTCGGCTTTTTTTGTTCGTGTTTACCCCCCTGTGACGTCGTTGGTCAATGGCTAATGGTTAAAGACTTTTTTTTTTGGTAAGCCAAAGTCGTTTGTGTGTTTTCTTTAGTGCGTTGTGATTGGTGTAGTATGCGATTATCCTGCCCCCTGTGTGGCGTCATTTGACACTCCTCGTCGATGGAAGGCCCGCCCGGTTTTTAATGCTAAGGCGTCAATGTTGTCTGGGTAACTGCAACGAATGTGTGTATATTTCTTATAGCGCGCACCTCTGCTGTTTTTGTATGTTGGTGTTACCGTGCTGTATGTGTGAATTTAAATTCATTGAAAGCGCATATCCGCTGTTTGTGTTTGTATTTGCAAATGTTTGTTAGAAATTCATTGAAAGCGCATTTCCGCTCTATGTCTGCATATTGTGCGTTCTAAATTCAGTGAAAGTGCATTTCCGCTCTATGTGTGCATATGTTAAGTGTGTTGTGAAGTCGCTTGGCCTATGTTTGTTATTTGCACTTGGCACAGCCCTGTAAACGCCCACATTTGTTGTTTGAGATGCCCACGGCCACGCCCCCAAGGGACTACTTTACCACCATTGGCGTTTTTGCTTTTTTAATGTATATGGTGTACATATCTATAGCCTATGTCCTTCTGCCACATCTCCCCTTTCAAATGGTGCATTGGGTGTAGTGAGTGGTGCATTACTTTTGTAGTTTACCTAGCTCAAAGGTTTGTGTTCTCTCTTTATAATAGTAGTATAGATGAACTCTATCGTTGGACATAGAACTAAGTTATTCACATCGGCCCAATTTGTAACATTAAATGTAGACTATGGGGTATATAGCAGATACGAGGTATTGCAATTGGCAGGCAAATAAATAAAACATGATTTCAGACATGATTGGATCCCTCCTTTATATAAATTATATTAACCCGTTTCATTATTCAGAGATGACCAATAGATCATATGAGTTTTCAGAGGTAGTATGCCTCACCTAAGTGCTAAAATTACCCACCTAACTCCATGGTTTGCTGAAAAGGAAAGATACAGTTGGCGACTCATGATTTCGATGCTGTGTGGTAAGGAAGAAAATAGCTTTAGTGACATGCACTAGCATTCATAAGCTATCCCTCAAGTATAAGACTCAGTAGGAAAGCCATTAGGACAGGGCTCAAATGTGTGCAAATTGCAGAGGACTCAAGCCGAGTCCATGCAAAACCAACTGTGCTTTTTGCTAATATAGCATTTACGGATGTTCATTTAGTACATGCACTTATGTTCCTCTCTGCAAAACTGAATCCAGCTATTACAATGCGGCATGCCACCCAAAAACACGAGACAACACCACTGAAAAAACAGGTGCTAAACTGAAAAAAACGATGTATAAAGCCACAAATATGTAACATGATGACAACCACAATTGGAATTCAGCATCAGAGCCACAAAATAATATTTTGTTTTTTTTTTGGACCAAACGAAATAGGGTTATAATGGCTTCAATTGAGAACACTTGAACCCAGACAATCAATAGGCAGGTTTAACTAGCAACACAAGCACATAAATGCTGGTCCCGCAAACGTAGAGAGTACCTACTATTAGAGTTGAAAATGCTGTTTTTATGCCTGCCAAGAATTAAAAAAGTGGCCTCTTGTCATGACTAATCATATTCAGTACTGAGTATTTATCCACAATGTTTGCAGAGAAGTGTGTTGCAGTACCTCCCACACATGTTTGAGGTCATTGAAAAACTCTGATGTGCCACTGTCTGCCCCTAGAAAGGGTCAGAGATTTAATCCCGCTATGTGCTGGAGTACCAAACATTCCAGGATAGGAACAGAAATGCTTCACATCCAAAATTGAAGGAGATGTAGGGATGGACGTTTCTTTGTAGGGATAAATGTTTTCTCCATGCCGAACAAAATTTACTTTGGCTCCTCGGGCACCATTTCATCTGTGCTAACATTTACGCTAGATGGAATATGTCACACACAGCGCTTGATTTGTAAAAGAATGAGTGCAGGGGCCCAAAGAGCTGCTTAGATGCCTGACAAAGCTCTACTAAATGTTAGCGCATTGAATACCAAGGCTACCTACTCCTGAATCCACCACAGGCCCATTCACTGCCAGATACTTCTTGCCCCCTTTATTGCACTCATGCAGGTTCCTGCTTTCTCCTCTGGTGACAATTGTCTCATCTCTCTCTTCCTCCTTCTTTCTTTTTGTGTGAGTTAAAATAGGCCTGGTCCCCAATATGAGTGCTGGTGGAATGACTGCAATGCCTGCAAACCTGATCCACGTGTAGCTCACAAGCTGTACTACTAGGAATGATTGCTAACTCGAAAACGTAGGCAGTGAATCTGCTTCTGGAGTACTTCTACAGGTGCAGATTTGGTACTTTGCAGTGACAACACAACCATGACTATGAGCGTTTTTGTCACACTGCACCTCATCGTATTGATGATTCACTGTCACCCACTCCTGGTGCAAGAGAAGCAGGCTACACAGCTCAAAGGAGCCATCCCAGTCTAGGAATCCCAGGGCACAGATCAGTCCATTATATGTCTGTCTCCTAGCCTGCCAACGATGTACCACATCCTATCTGCTACCACTGATTCTCTTGAGCTAAATTTTGAGTCCCTGAATGTCATTCCCTCTTCATCTAGTTTCTGACTTGTGCATTTTTTCTAAGATACCGACAAAGGACACAAACACCCTGCTCAATGTAGTCAAATCATACCTTATCTTCCTTGCGGACACTCAGTCAATAATGTAAAGGGAAAGGTGTATGCACTTGAGATATTTCCTAAAGTGCTTGGGGATATTGATTGTTCCCATACACCACTGATTTCTCCCAAGGCCAGGAAGCAAGTTTGCACCATGAGTGTGCAGATAGTAAGCAAAGTAGACATGTGCTTTACTCAATGATGAGTCCGACTGTTTGGTTCCACCCATGAATCGGCGTGGTTGAAGAACATTTACATACCGTACACCCCGGAGCACAGAATTGATTCAGGACATGAGTGGTTTCTGAGTACATCGAAACACATCTCCCCTCATGTCACTTTTGTGAAGCAGAAGTGATGACTGGGCTATCCAGTGGCGTAGAACACCCCCGTCCCCGCTTTAGCAGCTTAAGTGGTGGTCGCCACTGCACCTCATGGCCTTATAATTTGGTTCCCACTAAATACTGGTTCGTTTTATATTTGGCCTCTTAAGGCTGCAGACAAGGACTCATAAAATGATCAATGGTAAGAGCAGGGCTGAGGTGGGAGTCAGGAACTGCAAGGTCAGTCGAATTCGGGAAAGGAGAGAGAACAAGAAATTCAGAAAATCTAATTCTAAAAACAAAACAATGACCAGAAAACAGAGTGAGTCGGGGGACGTGAGGGAAGGGGTTGAGATAAGATCCAGGAAACATTTTGGTAGCTACGAAATAAAAAGGAGGAAGGTGTGAAGGATGAAAAAAGATAAAGGGAAGGAAACAAGGAAGGAATATGAAAGGAAGGAAGGAAAAGTGAAAGGAGAAGTAAAAGAAAGGAAGGGTGAAAACTATAAAGAAAGTTTGCACACATGGACGTGTGACAGGATAAACTAACAAAAGGTTGGAAGGAAGGTAAAAGGATAAATGGATAGGCAGGTGAACGGAAAGTGGGACAAAAGTCTGTTAGCATAAATGGATGGAAGAGTGACAGGATGGATAATCGATATGTGAAGGGAATGGACATTGAATGAATGGAATGATAAAAGCATGGATGGAGCGATGGTTGAAAGGAGGGATGAGTGAAGGAGTTGATGCATAAATTAATGGATTGATGGAGGGAAGAAATGTCAAGGGAGTGTTGGAATAAATTAAAGGATGGGGAAAATGATCCAAGAATAGATGGACAGAAGTGTGGGAAGATGAATGGATTGATTGGGCTTACTGTATCTCTCATTTGGTGTCGTTAGAGATTTGGTTAAAAGTTGGGGGTATTTTAGTTTTCTGGCTACTCCCTTTGAGCTATTGAAAACAGTAACTTGCTTGAGTACTAAAGTGCAAACTCTACAGTGATTTAAATATCTTTGGCCATGTATCATCAACACTTTTGTGTCGGCATTTCTGAAAAATTAAATATATGATTATAACTGCTGAAATATATTCACCTGTAGACAATGTTGCACTGAGGTAATTAGTGTCAATGCTCGAGGAGGTTGAGGAGATACATGACAAGCAATGAAGAGAAAAATTCACAAGTGAGACATCTCCCACATCAAAAGGGTATGGTACGACTGGCTTCAGAGCAAATATGACTGCTAAGTAATTTTGAACTGTCCGATATAACATATGTAACACTTTACTTGTAAGTAGCGCATTACAAAAAATATTTTTTAGGATAAATATTTAGTGCAACAAGTGCTGCCACCCAGCCCTGTTAGTTTTCTTCTGCCAATTACCAAACCTCAAATTTCCTTACTACTGTGGGCTAGCCAACCACCCACCACAAGCCCTACATCCTTGTTCACCAGCAATTATACCCTACCATACACCCTATTCCCAACTATTGGCCACCTACCTGCAGTTTCCCACCACCCAACCTAAATCAATTAGAACATTGGAATTTGGAGCACTCCATTCAATACAATGGAGTGTTCTGGGCTTCTACGGGCCGGTACAAACCTGCAGAACAACATTCCATTGTTGTTTTTGTTCACAGCTGCTGCTGTGAACAAAGGCCTCTTGTTGCCTGAGGGGATTTAAATCCTCAGGCTCCAAGAGGTCTTCGTTTTTAGTAAGTAGAACATTCCAACCTCGAGCAGCGGAATGTTCTAATAGCCTTAGAGACCTCCAAGCGGGCTCTGGTGGCCATTAAAGGTCTGCTCCCTTGTTAAAGCCCCTCGCCTTCGGCTCGTGCTTTTAACACTGGAGCTGGCCGTTAATGGTCGGTAGAGCCCGCTAGGTCGGGCTCTAAGGCTATAGTATGCCCTTTCCTAACTCTTTATTTAACCATTTATCTTCAACAACTCTTTGCATAAAAACCCTAAACAAAACAATACGCAAAAATCTTTTTGGGCAAACAATCCCTTGGCCGTGATGGGTTGCATGGATTATCTCCACCTAGTGTATATTTGGAGATGTGAGAGGATTTGGATTGGTGGATAGATGAAACAATTGAGGGTGTGGTTGTGTTCCAGACTGTAAAGCAGATAATTACCATAATTGTCTGCCTCCCTCATGCTGATCCTCCTGGTAACAGCAGGCTGTATATTAACAGCTACAGTCTCACCTGTGTCCTCTTGTGAGGGATGGTCTTCATGCCTCACTGTCTACAGATTCCCCCAAGATAAAAAAACACGATCATCATATATGCCACAAATAATTAAATAGATGATCTCTTCTTCCAAGGGTCCAGGAAGAGGAATCAAAAATGCAATCAAAAGTGCAAGCTGTGTCTGCAACAGGGGTGTTAGCTGTTGCAGAATGCTAATATGCCTGATGTTGCAAAGGGGGTATTGAAGAGCTCTGCTCTTCTGCAATCTGTGGCTTCAGTCATTGCAAGGGATGAAAGTAGTTGTAGATGTAGAGGTGTCAGGTACTTTCTATATAGATGTTAGATAGGTGGCGGTCCCTCATCCACATCTGACTCATCATCATTTAAAGTTTGACATATGAAGGATCTGAGTTGTACTTCAGCAGGGAGTCCTCCTTATGGAGCGTGACTTTCAGTTTTGTGCTTTAATACTCTCTCCTTGGTCTTCCTTAGCAGTTTGCTTCAGCTTATTTCTATGTGTAGTCTCAGAGATAGGTGGAAACTACATTCACTTTGCCCTCTACTACTTACCACGGCCATGTGTGCAATTTTGAAGGAGTTTTGAGCATAAGTTGCTGAAAGCAAAAGATCTTCTTGGCTAATACTCATATTGCACAAACCACTCCTGAAAGGAAAATTACACTTTTCTCAGTCACTTGTCTTGGCTCATGGAATTAGGGGTGGATGATACTGATGCAGATTAGACTTTCTCCTGATCCTGGGAATGCAATTGCACATATGCTCCATTAGCACTTTACACGTACAGCACACAGATTGTGTGTAATGTTATTCAAACCATGTGCAGATCCCACACTGTACCAGTATTTGCCAAAACAGACTTGAGGTACTCTTTTTTCTCCAAAGTGGCCATGAAGGTTCTAATCTCTGATCCCAAAATGTCATTGAAGTTTAAATGTACATATTTTTTACTGAATTAAATTTTGAAGTTTCTGGACCAAATGTGTTGAATTACCCTGAATCATGGACACTGATCAGAACTACTCCTCTTCATATGATGGTACCACTTTGCCGTATTTTATTCTTCAGGTTGGCTTTAATCTGTCATCCCAAAGTTGGATTTTTCTTAACTCCTCTTGGCATGCCTACCAATAGGCCACCGGTTAAATAGTGCATTGACAAAAGAACCATCTGTGGCACTGACTGGTTCTTGAAGGTTGAAGTATAATGTTGGATTTTAATCTTGAAGTTTGATAGCACTTAAAGTCTGTCTGTAAAAGCCCCTGTTATATTATGTAAATTTGTAGCATGCACTATCACCCGGGAGTGTGTCCTACTGCTGAGCAGGTGTGAGTCTACCCACACCTACTATTACTGAAGTGAGCTGACTCAGCTCCCTATGCTGACTGCTGTAGTGGGTGAAAGAAAATGTGAATGCCACAATAACAAACACATGGATAGAGAGGACTGTCTGTAAGCCCCTATAAGTAAGTATCCTATACACATAATTTTAATAAATACAAAAATCCTAAAAAAGTTCTGAACCGGTCAGTATTCCAATTATAATGAATATTAACTAAAAGTGGTGCCTTTAAATTTCTACTGTGCTGCTAACACAATAACACAATGTCCAAATGTGATCATGCCACAGAAGGGAGTACAAACGTATCCATATTCGTTGTGACTCTGATTTGTTTTGTGTTGCTTCACAGGCCACCTTGCCACACAAGCTGAGGCACATTTTGCTCATATTTATTTTTTTGACCCTGACCCACCTAATAGTTGGAACTTAGCATATGTTCTTCTGGGAAGTACATGAGGCATCTAGTATAAAAGGTGCATTCTTCTGCGGTTACAGGGTTAGAGGTTTTAGTTGAGCAGCTGTGAGATGTTATTTCCCTTTCTATATTATCTTTTAGTTAATGAGTTTCCATCCTGCCTCCTAAGTGTCTGCTTTTTACGAACTGTTTCTTTTTTTATTCTCCAACTGTTGGCTACATGGCCTTGGCCATGTTTGCGGCTGCAGTTCTTTTAGCTTTAACAATCTCTTTAATGGCAGGCTCATTAGTTTGTTGACACAACCGATACTTTTACAACTGCAGTATTGTAAAGCTATCTCCAGGAAGTGATAAAAGAAATTGCAGGTTCCAAAGTTCGATTTACAGGATACCACTCTCACTGTCTTTAGTTACTGAAACCACTATGACTGCTCCTTGCAATTTAGCCGCACATGAATGTTATGTTATTTTTGTACGTATAGGTGGTCATTCAGGACGCCCCCGTATTTTAGTACAAACCCTTTTCAAGGGCTGAGTACACCTTGCACTTGCTCATGGTTTTCCCTTATACTTACTGCCAGGTTTCATCTGATGGTAACTACTTTACGTACTCACAGATGCTTTTATGCATCAGCCTCATAGTTTCTGAAGTTTTCTGCATTCATATTGAAGTGGGGACTAGTGCATCTCTTTTAAGGTGTTTTGAGTAAAAAAAAGATGGTCCACATCCATCCACTGCCAATGGTTTTAGATTTAATGGGCGGGAGACAATAGCCCGCCTCCACCAACTAAGACTCATGAGGAGGCATTGGCACTTGTGAAAAAGTATTGCAACTTTGCAGGGGAAAGCTATACAAGGCTTGGGAAAAACTGGGAACTCTGCACAACGAGTAGAGCAATAATATTATTACTGGTCCTGCTACTGTAAGTATTCTTATCAGTAATAATAATAATAATCATAGTAATGTGCATCTTAACAAGACTATGTTTCAATCAAATACAATAAAAACGGTGCCACACCCCTGTATATTTTAAAGCGAAAAGTGAGTGCATAAACATACTGTCTAGCAGGGGCAAAGGGTACTTTGCTTGATGATGTTTTTATTTCCGGTTTTACCCATGGGAAACAAATAATGTAATAAAGTTTTATACTTTCAAGCACTATTATTGATCTGTTAAACTTGAAGGCGTAGTATAGTGAACAACAGTGTTATGTTATTGAGCATGGCTACCATATCAATATGGAGACTGGAGCTTGATACCAATATCAAAACATTCTACTGGGTAAGGCCTGTCATCCATCATGCAGATTCGTCGAAAATCGAATGGCCAAGATGGCCACAGAGCAAGTCTCTTCTGTTAGCCTATACATTGATAGACACCCCAGAAGCTATAACCCCAGGGGTGGCCTCTCCGGTCAGTGGTGCAGTAGATAATAGGTGCTCCAGAGCAATAAAGGAGCCTGGATGGGCAGATTTGAACATGTGGCCTCGAGGATAGGGGTGTGGGTGTTGCTGACTTCAGTACAAGCCAAACCGGTGAAGAGTGTGATGGTAGCATATCGCTACACTCCAGGGCACAGAGGGCCATGTGTGTAGCTGGAGCTGGAGTAAGTGAGTGGTTGCCTAGTACCTAGAGAGGGGGTGGGAATCTTCCTCGCTGATGTGCTCTAACTGGAGAAGATGCTTGGTACCTACAGAGCAGCCCCTGAGGCACACTCCTGGTGTACAGAACTGGGTGGCATCTTGTGGTGCATGCCAGTCAGGCGCAACTGAGGATTTAAGCGGATTGCGATGGGGGAGAGCCATGGGCCTCAATTAGGTGTGGGCGGAAAATCCGTTCCGCTCGCGGATTTTGCGGATTTTCGGGAAATTCGCAATCCGCGAGATTCGCGAATCTCCCGCAAAATCCGCAAATCCGCGAGCAGCGGATTTTGCTCGCACTGTTCGCGTGAGTTCGCGCGAGTTCGCGCCCCGCGAATAAGTGCAAAATTGCAGAAATACGATTTTAGCAAAACTGAAAGTAACTACTTACCAGGTTCAAAAGTTCAGGCTCATCATTAGTAGCCATTTCCTGTAGTGCTTCCTGAGGGGCCCCTCCAGAGTTCAGTTGCCAGTTGAAACTATTATGTGACCCTGCTCTGAACCTCAGAATAGTTACACATATGCCACAAAGGTCCTGAATTACAGCTAAGGGAGACAAGCAGGAGCCAGGCTGGAAGTTAAAATCCATTAATCAGCCCCTAATTCATTATTGTCAGTTGGGGCAGGGCAGGTGTTGTAACTAATTTTGCAACAATGAAAGCACTTAGCAAGTGCAAAAGATCACTAATCAGGGCGCACTAAGGAAGCAGGTGCCAGCTAAAAAAATATTCTGTGACACATTAATCAGCCCCAAATTAATTCAGGTCACTTGAGGCAGGGAAGGTGTGCTTTGCTTTGCCGAAAATAATGTACACTGGACAACCAGAGGGTGTGGTGATGAAACAGAGGGTGGCATGGGTGGGCCAGAGGGTGGCATGAGTAGTCAGAGAGTGGCAGTGGTGACAGAGAGTGGCAGTGATGAAGAAGAGTGTCCTAAACAGGCTGGACACGTAGAAACAACAAGTTCGCAAAACTTGCGACCCGACAGGTAAGTTCGCAAATTGCGAAATTGTAAAAACCCTCGCGAACTGGCAGAAACACGGGCGAACACAAAAAAAAAAATCCGCAAATTCGCTGGAATTCGCGGATTTTGCGGATTGCGAATCCGCAAATCCGCAAAATTCGCGAACGCGAGATCCGCAAAATTCGCCCATGCTTAGCCTCAATTGGAGGAACACAAAGCCTGTGATTAGAGTGGGCAGACTGGTGGCCTTTAGCTTCCCCCATCCCTCTTTTTCTCCCTTAGCCTACGATGAGTAGCATTTATTGGTGCTGGAGGATATAACAGTGACGGAGCTTAATTATGTGGACAATGTCCATGGCCTAAAAGCAGTGAGACTTTATGAATGAATGAGTGCATTCAGGCCATGGAGAGTGTGCCTCCACTTGTCTGAGAACTTAACAACTATGGTACTCCTGCTTCTTTTTGGACTCTTCTGGGAAAAAAAACTTGCATGTCACAGCTTCCTAATTGTCGTATAAAACTCTCTCAGGGGGTGGTACTCTGATAAGACTTCTGATTCCATAGGTGGCAAGAGAGAGGACCTATGAGAGCTATTGACATGTGATCGGCCCAACTGGGCCTTTATTGAAAAAAAATACTTCTGTGTCGTGGTATTGTTCTTGCTGAATAAGGTGTCGACATGCCACTGATCATGACTTAAACATGGTGAAACCCAAAAGCTCCAGGTCAGGGAACTTCCAGGTGGAGCAAGCAATCTCATTGAACCAGGCTATATATATTTTGAGACAAGGACTACATTCGACAGGTCGCAAGAAAAAAGGTACCCTGGCTGGTGAAGATGAGTAAAGTTAATAAAAGTCCAGAATATACAGAGCAGTGCAGTGCAGATAAGAAGAGGGTTCTTTCTGGAGGTGAAGAAACAACTCTGAAGAATCGACTTGAAATATGCTGTGATGTTTCTATCCAAGTTGAAGGTCTTGGATCGGGACACAGCAAGGTTCTTTTTGACCCCAGAAGAGACCTGGATGTGGCTAGAGTTAAAGGGAGAAATTGCTCTTGCAGATGTATGGGACATTGGCGAAGGGTGGTCTACTGGACAAAATAGAAGACGTCAAAGCATGTAAATTCAGGGTACACCCACAAAAATACAGGCAGCCAGGGAGAGGGCTCTAACATAGACAGAACTGAAACGACTCTGCTATGGGCTATTCAAAATCTGCTTTGGACAGGCTAACATTTGATGACATGGCCCTGGTACTGAGGGTCTACCCAGACCTCACTCCATTGTGTGCTGTTCGTTTATAAGATAATCTATACATATTCTTTTTTATTTCACATAGATATGGTGGTCGTGGGGTGTTGCAAGAGGGAGCAGAAACTGAAGAAATGTAATGCCCGCTGGTGGTCAGCAAATTCGCCGTGCTGTGTGTCAGCATCAGTCTATAGGCATGTATGCCCTTATTCCTCATTGGCATCCCCCATGTTCTGAGACAGAAGCGTACATTGCAAAAGCTTATAGTGCTCAGTTGTTGGCTGAGGCTCCATGTACACCTTGGTCTGGGAGTGGGGATTGGGAGTTTTTTGTGTTTGAACCAAGACAGTCCATTAATATTGGTGCCCTCAGGACAATATGGGGGCTCAAAAGTATCAGACCTGGGGCAAGTTCCAGGTTTGATGTCTTCTCACTCAATATCACAAAACATAATCAAAGATAAGACATCTGGTAAATGTACCAAACTGACCTGCAATTTGAGGCATATGACTACACATACAAAGAGGCACAGAAAGCATGTCTATCTTAGGCTCTCCAAATTACAAGCTTTACTATGCTTCGACCTAGCTAGCTCTAATGGCCGATGAGTTGGTTATTCGGCATGTCTAGCCTGGAACGGGAGAGACTTATATATTAGACCAGCTATTGGATACGACAGTGGGGACCCAACCCTGAAACATGCTTATGAAGGTGGAAAAATGGTGCTGGAAGGCAACCGAGATTTATACTGTTCCCTTTTACACTGGAGCTTCCATTGTGGTCATTACTGGCTGTGCATGCTTGAAAGTTGACCATAATATTCGTCCTTTGCTTGAAGTGGGCATATGGTATGGTGTAATCTCTTTGACAAAGGGTCATTGGGCTTGTTGGATGATTAAGGGAGATATATAATTTGGGACCTGTTTTCCTGTTATATAAGCACTCACACATTATGAGGTTCCGTGATTCTGAACCCGTTCAATAAAGGTCGTCGTATCTAGACGATTTTGGTATCAGCGGACCGCCAATGATGAGTGCGGTATGTACGAGTGTTTTCGTCATAATTGATCAATGGAAACACTACGTATTTATGGATCTCGTTTGAACCTACGGGCTCCATTTTGTGTACGGCAGCCATTTTGTGGTTGCCCTCACATAGGCCAATGACTGCGGCCGAACGAGTCTTTGGGACACATACACCTTTAGCTGACTTCTGAGTGACCTGAACGAACTGACTCCCTTGCCCGAAGCTGACCTCGTTGAGCCAGCTCCTTGTTAGGCAGCTGGTCAGATAGAGATCAAAGAGCAGGACATTGCTGAGTTTATGGTACATGCACACACCCTTCTATCTTGCTTCTCATCTGTTTCTGTTCCTTCCTTTTTATGGCTTAATTATGGTTTGGGTTGAGATCCTTTTATTATGGGTTCGTCCGGCCTGTCCGAGCAAGAATCTTGGATTTGCCTTGTCATTCCTGGTGGGCTGGACAACTGAAAGTGGGTTTGTCGTTATGCGATACTTTTGAAATGTCACTGCATGATTGGTCCATTTGTAAATAATTGATGCTAGTCGGGAATGTGATTTTTGGCATAAAAGACGATGTCTCGCTCTACTAAATTGTGCAGTCTCTAGCGAACCACCCGTGTTGTGCTTCGAGGACCTCTGTTCCTGGTTGCAGCCAATAAATTTTGTCTTTGACGTCACCTAGAAGTGTCCTGTGTCTCTGTTTGCCAAGACAGGGGAACTCGAAGACATCGGGCGTTTTCCCTGGCGCCGCTGGGTTCTAAAACCCGGTTCTTCAATTACATGACCCAAACATGGGACACTGTACATAAGGCACCTGACACATCACATGTGCTACAGGTACTGTTATCACATGGGTGTGACAGATGGGCAATCACAGATCTGCACACTACATTCCTCTCCGGATTACCAAATGAAACCGCTTAAAGAACGGTGGGAGAGTCACTTGAACGGAAATGTGCCTGATAGCACATGGTTGAAATGCCTGGGCAGTGTAAAATCAATCTTGAAGAACTCACTGCTGAAATATAGCAAATTCAACTATATACAACACACTTATTGAACCCTGAACTGTATGGGGCATATTTATTGTGGGGCCTCAAGTGCATGTCTAAGATGCCCTCAGGCAGAAGCTGGCTTTTACCACATGGTATGGCAGTGTCTCAAGATATCCCAACTCTTCGAGGAGGTAGTGGGACTGGGAGGTGTGTGTGAGATGACTGGCAGTTTGACTTTTGGGTTTTCGAACGCCACAAAAAAGACAAACTATGTATATTGTTTTGCGGACTTGGTACTGATACATACAAAATGGTTCATTGCTATAGCATGGAAGGCTCAAGCTGCTCAGTTAATGTTAGACTGGTTGAGGGACTTGAAAAAATTAAACATGCTTACATCGATATGTTGTCACACTCCCAAGCATTGGACACTGGAGGGGCTCTGTTTGGAAAAATTGTAATAAAAAAATCAGATGTACGCCTCCCTTGAAAAAAGCACTGAGCACTTTCTAACATGCAGTATTGTTTTGTGCTTTGTGATATGAACAATAGCACTCGTCAAGTATAATTGCAATTTGTTGTTCATGTATGTCACTGATTTGCTTAGCCCCTCAAAACAGTCTAGAGAAATTGCCTATAGATTCCATGAGGCAGCAATGCATATTGAAAGGAGGAGTTGTTTATACATTTTAGATTGGCAGAAATACCCCAATTTTCAATGTCCGTCACCACCAGGAAAAGCTGGCGATTAAGGGGCATTTTTTCTCTTTTTCTCTTTTTTTCAAAAAGAAAATCCCTCTTTAGATTAACAATGCATTGGCAGTAACCACCGTGACTGCGGTTCCTGCCATTGTTGGGCCTGCGGACATTTCTAAATTTGGTGAGCGGCACCTCCATCATGGTGACAGAATTACTACATCGCTCTGCCAGAGAAACGGGCACCTGCTAACAGATAAATCGATCCCTTGGTCTTTTCGAAATGGAAGTCAAAATCCTCCAACTGGGCAAGTTTGAAGGCTGCATTGAAGTAAGTCTTCTCAAAGTTGGATAGCTGTTGGACGAGGTCTTGCTGAAGCAGTTAGCTTTGGTGGGAAAACTACAATTTTTTAGGAACTCAGAATCCGCCAGAGAGGGAACGTTGCAATTTTATCTGCCGATGAATTCCATTAGGCCTTCTGCCCCAAAGGCCCCATGACCTCAGGAACATGACCTGGGGGTCAAGACCCATTGCAGCAAAGACCACCAGAAGGATCGATTACCATACAGTTGATACTTGTCGGCTGAGCACCTCAGGGTAAAGAACTTTTGCAGCTTATCGGGTCACTGTTGCCATACAGGAGTTCAGCCATCTGACCTTTTGAGCCCATTTCTTTGTCCTGGGTACAAGTTGGAGCTGCTCCAGCCCTTCAGTTCTCCCCACAGTTTGCAAACAGAATATACACTCCTTCTTCTGTTCATACACAGATCCAGAAAGCTTTCTAAGGAGGGTGCCTTAGGATACTTCATTTCTTGTTACCACCAGTTAGAGGGTTGTGGTGATCCTGGCTCCTCGCTAACAAATGGAGTAAAGGTTCAAAGAGGTCAACCTACCAATTTATGCCACAGTTCCTGTTTGTGCTACTGTAAGCAATACCACAGGACACCTTACTCCAAAATGGGGGAACACTTCTGGCCTTGTTTAGATCCTGTGTTCCTACTCAGCAGTGTTGCAAGGAAAATGAGCCTCCGTTGTGGTCACTCAACAAGTTCTGGCGTAGCTCCCCTCCCACTAGGTATGATGTCAGCCCAACTAGGGGAACAAAGGCTTGCCTTCTCATGGTTGCACCCTATAATTACTTGTGAAAGGGCAGACCCTATTACAAGTTAATGAAGTTACTTAATTGACTCTAACTTGTCTTCCTGCAATGGGAACAAACACCTCGCAACATCCAGGCCATCATTCCTGCTCTAGAAGTAATTTTCACAAATCATTAAGACTAACCACTGGTGGCTGAGCAGGTGCTGGAGAGCGAATGCAAGATCATTTCCAATAGCTTCAACCAGTGAGAAAGTAAAATGTACTTTTCCTAACTATTAATTACAAATTCAACTTAACCATTGAACTGGGTTTTTAATAAATATTAAGAACAGTGGGTGAACACATTTTCTAGCTGGCCTCAATATTTTAATCTGGCCTAGTTTTACTTACAGAATAGCAAGAGTGCTTCCCAGTAAAGATAGCATTTGTAGCCTTGTCATTGTAGGGACATGGTAACATTACATTACATTTATATGTGTCTTACTTTTAAATACCCTTCACCCTACCTTCTGTGCTCCAAAGCCTACATAGGATGACACTCATTAATATTTGAAAGGCAGGTTTTCCCCTTAAAAAAGCTTATTTTTGAAGTTAGAACTTGAGAATTAAACTGCAGCAGTTCTGAGATTCACAGGTTGAACCTTTGGCATCTCTCTTCACAGCCGAATTAGAAGGAGCAATCCTCTCCTTGCGAAGTCCTGTCTTGCTACAGCAGGTGCAATCGTTCTTGGTACAGCCCTTCTTTCTGAGGTTCACCGGTTCACCGGGTGCAGTCCAGTAGTGTTCTGAGGCTGGTACCCTGGAGTGTCATTGTAATGCCAGTTTCGAGTTTGTTGGTGGGATGGACTCCCTAACCAATGAAGGTAAAATTCCCACGGGCAACACTACGCACTCCTACATCACTTCTTAGGGGATTGGCACAAAACATTAACACAGTGCATGTCTCTGCCCAAATCCAAGATATCAGAGCCTTCAATCCTTGGTCAGAGCTATGGGCACAACCCTGAGGTATGTTCATTATAATTGTCCTAGAATATCGCTTCTGCAACAGGTTTTCTCCCTCTAGATGAGATACCAGACTGTCTGCCAGTAATATATCTGGTGGTCCCAAATGGAAGCTAGCACTTAGTGGTTGAGCCAATGCAACCCCATGTTAGCCGCTGGGGCTACCAGCCTTTTTCACAATGAAAATGACAACAGTGAGTTTTCACTGTCAGGACATGTACAACATAAATGACGCATGTACTTAATTTGAATAAAAATAGGAAGTATGGACTTGGCAAAAAGGGGTGATTTTGAATTTAAAAGCTGCAGTGGCAAGTTTAGAGTAATATTTTCACTTGGTCACTGCAGTAATGGCACAATAACTGTGGCAGGCCACTAGTGACATTTAACTTACAAGCCCTGAGTACAATTTGTGCCATATACTAGGGATTTATGGGTATGTTAAATATACCACAGAGGTATTAGCCAATTGCACATACATTTTATGGGTTTGATCACATGCAGGACAGGGCACTTCAGAGTCACAAATTCAGCAGCATTAGTCAAAAACATTTGACAGGGGGATCATACAAAAAAGAGGCCTTACATGACAGTGATCATAGACTTGTACCATGTCATGTCAGAAGGAAAGTAGTGGTACTGGTGGAAAATAGTATTAAAGTGCACAGCAAGATAGTGAGCTTGCCCAAAAGTCAAAGGCTAGTTCATATGTATTTGTAAGGTGAGCTTGAAGACCACTTCCCTCATCACTTGTGATGGGTGGAGAGAACGCCTTGTCACTCTAGGTGAAATCTTTTGTACATCTTCGACTGGCTGGGGACATCCATTCAGGAAATAGCAGAAGAAGCTGCAGCACCAGCCAGGAGACCTATGGCACAGCATTTGTACTTAAATCAAGCAGGAAGGACAGCAGCAGGTCTATCCAATTCTAGGTTGATGGAGCTCTTGCAAGTATTGGAGTGGGGTTCTATCTATTAGTTATAGTCCAGGGCAGATGATCAGCAGCCCACTGACTACCAGCTGGTGGGAATCTTTGCCATTCAACCAGTATAGTAGTACAGGTTATTACTGCTCAGTTGCTTACTGCTGGCAAAATGCATAGTGAGTGTTGCTTATGCCGGATAATTTCACTCTACCAAGAGATCTCTTTTGTGGCAAGAAGTCACTGGAACGAGAAGATGAACTGCCCGAGCTGTTTCTTTTTTGGGGAGCATATATCCTTCTACTTGCATTAAGAGATGCTTGTGCTCATCTAAAGGTAAACTTTGCAAAAGGGGCACCGAAGGGGTTAACAATCCTTCTTCCTTCCTACCTATGTTCGATGTTTACCAACAACCTGAATCCTGAAAATGATTGTCTACATTAAACTTCATTAACCCCTTCGATGCTCATGACGGAACGGTTCCGTCATGAGCATCGGTTGAGCTGTGCTCATGACGGAACCGTTCCGTCATGACCACGCCCATTTCCATTAGGGGTCAGCACCCGGCGGTAAATCGTACCGCACCAATGTGGTTAAAAAAGTAATCAAAAACAAGGTGGTCTCGGTTACTAAAAGTCACTGGAATGCCTTTAAATAGGACCGAGAGTAAACATGACTACTGGGCGCAGCTTCCTCACCCAAAAACCTTACAGCTGCTGCCAGCAGCAAAAAACTAAGGTAAAGTATCACGGCGATTAAGTCATTGAAACAGTTGGAATGGAAAGGCAGTTTAGGGCTTTTCTTGTCGAGGGTATTTCATGATTGTCCATCGAGAGCACCCAAGTTGAGACTTGAGAGTTAACTAGATAAGAGGCAGACACATTGAGGACTTATAAAAGATACAGGGAAGCATCAGGGTCAAAAGAAAAAAAGCATTTGCAATGCAATCGACCTCGCCTTTGGGACATTGTAAGTGTTTAGCCAGAGCTATTGGCTCTGCTAATGCACAAGTGTGGTCAGCTGTCCTACATGACCCATAATGTGTGTTCCTAGGCAAATCATGTTCTCGTCCTGTGCCTTGTTCCTATTTCTTGTCAAACAATGGGTGTTTTTGAAGATTGTACGGATGCATTCACCTATAGACAGACATACAACGAATAGACTGAGCACAGATAGAGGCATTTGAAGCTTTCTCCTCATCCACCAACTACATATGGTTTCAGGTAAGTGGGCTTGGGAAGCACTGTGTGGTTCACCAGCAAGATCTCCAATTACTAGGAAAGCCTACTGCTGCAGGACCATCAACTTGTCCAGCATGCACTTGGGACCAAATATACCCCACCATTTACTGAGTATCAATAAACCACACATTTTGGCTTCCAGACATGATGAAGGCAAGACACTGGGGCTCTGGACAGCCAATAGCCAATATTGCCAGAATAACACAGGTTGAAAGTATTTTGCCCATGCAATATTAGTCTACTGCTACTAGGACTTGTCAAAGTATAGCCCGAGTTGATGGGCAAGTAGGCAGTCTCACTAACAATGGGCTTAATTTGGGTCAGAGCCCCACCAAACAGACAGTATGTAAGTATCCACCACAACACTTACTCCTTCATATTAGACAACCCATAGCTTTAACTTTAGTGAAAATGTTCATTACTGATTTAAACATTTTTTATGGTCTGGTTGGAAAAAAGTAATTACTTTTGCACTTTTCTTTGCCTTCTCAGTGACCATAGACCTCCTCTTGCCCCCTTGGGAATATCCACGCCCCAGCCCTACAGCTAATTTTACTACTGTGCGAAATATGACCTACTGGCAGAGTATGTCTGTGGTACTTTCCATCTGCAACCAAAAGTAATCCGCTGACCGTGATCCCACGATTGTTTGTCTGAGGGTTACCCCAGCAGGAGGATTTGTGGAACGCCTATATTTCACATTAAAAGCTGAGAGTCGAGCCAGCAGTTGTCCAGCATAAATCTTGACTTCTAACAAGTTCCTCTGAGGTGACATAAGATGTTGGAATATTATAGGTCAAGAAGAATCTACTGGGCACAATACCGCTGCTATCATGAAGAAACGACAGGAGCGAGCACTTGGGAAGCTTTCACCTGAAGAAAACTAGAAAAAAGAGAGGGACAGAGTTTTGGGTGGGAGGATAGGTGGGGGAGCAGGCATGTGAGGGAGAAAGAGTTTAAAGAACAGAGAGAGGCAGAGTTTTGGGGTGGAGGGAAGGACGCAGGGTTTAAAGGGACTGCTTATGAGATAGAGAAAGTTAGTTTGAGGGGCAAACAGTGAGTTCAAAATATTGTTTAATGGGATGGGGAGAGTTAGACAAAGGGGCAGACATCCGGGGCACAGCCAGGCAGAAACATGATTGTATGCCTCTTCCGGTTGCCACTAAGCGCTGCCCCTTCTGACCCTGTGCTGCAGCCCTTACAACTCCTCAGCCTGCTCAGCTCCACACCCCTCGGGATATACACTCAGAACACACACTCACACTCCCCAGCCTCCAGAGGGGATAATAGTTCCAGGACAAGTTCTGTGCTCCAGGACGTGTAGGACACCAGCCCCGGTTCAATGCAATGAACTCTATTCAGAAGGTAGTAGTGGGATTTTAGGTGGGGCTTCAGATAATAAGTGGTCAGTGCTTGATTAGATAGCTTGCTGGCTCAATTGCATTAAGTTCAAACCCAGGCAAATATTTTATAGGCTTCATCCTTGTGAACTCTGAATGTCATTACATTGGGTAACTGTAACTCCTATATTTAGTGGGGGCACATGGGGCCATATTATCAAGAAAGGGTGATACATTATCGCCGCTTTTATCGGCAGGAAACTGCTGCTAAAGAGGCGATAATGGGCTTGATCATATGCCCTAGTGAATTCCCATAGAAGCCTAAGTTCTGGTATTAACCTGGGTTTCTTTGAAAATTCACAAGGGCATATTATCAAGCCCATTATCGCCGCTTTAGCGGCAGTTTCCTGCCGATAAAAGTGGCGATAATGTATCGCCCTTTCTTGATAATATGGCCCATGGTTATTTCCACTTGGGGGGCAAGAAGAAGCCATTGACATGGTGGTGAAGGCTCTTAAATCGTAATTGGGCATTCACAAATCTTTTAAAAGCTTTCATGCCGAGTTTTTCACCAACCAGTGGTCCTAAAAATGCTGGAGTAAATGTGCACCCAAGCACACTAAAGTTTATTAGTGCCTAGTTAAAGAGAATGGTGTATCTCAATACATGATTTCCAAATGGTCAAAAAAAAATAAGATGCACATACCCTTTATCTCACACTTAAAATGGAGGTGAAAATTTAAATAGCAAAATACCTTTACAGCATTCTATAAAGTGTTAGTGCATTAGTTAATTAGGAACAACTGGAGTGTTATGATATAAGCACAGCTCATTAATGGCCCATAATTAAAAACGTGTTAATTGTTAGTCAAACTAAAAGACTTCCTATCAAAACATGCTGGTGCAAGATTGTTCAGCATCTAGATGTTTTCTAAAAGTAAAACATTTGTTATATCATGCCTCCTTGTTTTACTTGTAATGCATTTAGTTTCCATATTTGAGCTATGGATGATTATGTGACTTTAGTAGAAAAGTGTTCTTTAGTTGGTTAAAATTGCAATTCCCGAGGATAGTTGAAAATATCTTCTCAAGGAAAAAAATGAACAATGTTATTTATGAAGATATGTTCTCACCCAGTAGCCAGAGGGCATATTTTTCAAAATTGGAAATTTTCAGCAAGACTCAATATAGGACGGTTGAGCGGCTGGTGTTTTCCAGCAGCATTGGCAATACTTACCTCTAAAATAGGGGATAAAAAATAGCTCAAAAGCTAAAAGGAGGAAAATGAAGAAATATAACCTGTGGAGGTTCCATATGAAGACCACATTTGACCGATTATCAGAAACAAACTAAAGACAAACTATAAAAAGTATTGCACACTTTATATTACTTCTCTTCTGTCTTTTCACAAGATGAGTCCATCGGATAGAAAAGGCACAACATGTAAGAGTAGAGGTATTATAATGATAAGAAAAATAATGTTTCTAATGGCAAATTTAGTGCATTTAAGGAAGATAAAGGTTTTGGCGATTGTGGTAAACATGTACTGCCTTTCTAAAAATTAAATAAGTACATTTGTAACTAGTTAAGGGCTAACTGATGTGTCATTTCGTTCTATAATAGAGTGATATTATTTTGGACACACCTCCACTCGCACAACGGGGAAGAACTTATTTACATGCATCTGAACTTAATGGGAACAGCATCACAGTAGAAATGTTCAAATGACATACTGATTGAATAAAGTCTTAATTGGTACCCGCTTTTATATAGCCTTCATACCGCCCCATGTAGTATAGATCTACCATGTCAAAGAACTGTACCATTCACTGTTGCTAATAATCAATTTAATGCCACACTAATCAATGTTAAAAAGATGTAAGAGGGAGAAAGGCTTGTCTTTATTTAATCCCACTATGACAGATCATTAGTGGTCCTATCACATAAAGAGAGCAGCGAAAGGAATAGGACACTTTACTTGTAATACATCACATGCCATTACAATATTACAACGACTGCATTGTTACATCGCATACCATTACAACACAAGTCGTTACAAAGACTTGCTGCAGGGAGCTCGCTGGATTTTAAAATAGTATAATTTACTATTCAAACCCCAGTCTGTGCAACAGTAGGGAAGGTGTTGGATTTTAAATCCAACACCTTTTGCCCCCTACAGCAAGTCATTGTAACAACAGCGATGTAATGGCATGCGATGTATTGCATGCATTGTAAACGATGATTCCCTAGTGAGAGTGCTAATTTAAGACTGGGATCAGCCATGTTTTGAAGGTGACAGGTGCATTGAATGGCTGAAGAGCAGGGCTGTTGTATTTTACACCTTAGACAGTGGCAAAAGGTAGCTTGTCACTTGAACCGTATTAAAAAGTGTTGCTTTTTCTAGGAAATGGAGCAGCATTTGTTGGCGCCTTGAAGGTTTTTGCAGAACACAACAAAATAAAGTAACACAAAACAAAATAACAAAAAAACATAAACATAACAGGGCACAACATAATAAACCAGTCAAAAGAGAACACACAACAACAAGCATAGAACATCCCAATGCAATAATGTAGTACAGAAATTATACAGTACAAGAAACAACAGAAGTCATCAGATATGCAATGTAGTCATAATATTCTCCTTGCCCATTACCACAGTTCACCAATTGGCTTTCATGATATGATGACACTATGTTGGACTTGCCCTTTTTGCAGGATATCCCAAGACATTTTGCCTTTCGCCTCGTATTTTTGCGGAACTTTGTTTGTTGGCTTTAGGACTCTGGGCACCTTACCACTGCTGATCAGTGCTAAAGTGCAAATCCTCTCTGTGTAAATTGTGGCTATCAATGGTTATCCATAATTGATATATTTAATTTACTGGTAAGTCCCTAGTAAAGTACACTGAGGGTACACTGAGGGTGCCAGGGCCTGTAAATCAATTGCTACTAATGGGCCCACAGCACTTCTTGGGCCACCCCCCTCCCAAGTAGCCTTTTTCAATGTGACTCAGTCCTGTCACTGCAGTGTCTGCGCACAGTTTTAACTGCCATGTCAACCTGGCAAGTGCACCCACTTGCCGGGCCTAACCCTTCCCTTGTACTATATGTTAGTCACCCCTAAGGTAGGCCCAAGGTATCCCCATGGGCAGAGTGCAGTGTATGTGAAAGGTAGGACATGTATTGATGTGTGTTACAAGTCCTGATAGTAAAATACAGTGCATTTAGTTTTTCACTATTGCAAGGACTAATTCTCCCAAAGGCTATCATTGGAGCTTCCTTGTAACATTTTACATGTGTAACTTTGATTCGGGAACAGCAAGAGATTTGGGGCCATATGTAGGTAAATTCCAAATACCGAATTCTCAATACCGAATTTTATCGATTCGGTATTAAGAATTCGGTATTTCCGATGTATATAAAAATTCAGTAATATTTGCTGAATCGGTAAAAATCGGATAAAAATTACCGAATCCTCAATACCGATCGGTATTTCCGAATCTGTATTACCGAATCGATAAATATTACCGAATCGGTAAATGCCGAATCGGTAAATACCGAATCAGAAATTCAAAACACCAGCAATTGAGGAATCAGCCAATCCTGTGTATCCACCACCCCTCCCAACAAGGAAGTGGCCACACCCATGCAGGTGCACTCAATCAGAACCTTCTGGAGAGGCTGGGAGTGCAGAAGAGAACAACTGAGCCAATGGGTGAACTTTTCCTGCAAAACCTGCACTATGGCTAGCCAGGACACAGAAAGAGAAGGAGGTGAAAGGAAGAGGAAGCTGAAATTCAGCCACAGGGAGCTGCAGGTGCTGGTTGAGGAGATGGTAAAACAACATACCAAGTTGTTTGGGAAGCAGTCCCTGCAAGTGGCTGAATCAGAAAAAAGGAAGATCTGGCTGGGAATTCAGGCACAGGTGAATTCCATAGGAGTGACCCCCAGGACATTGAAGTGCTCAAGAAAAGGTGGTATGACATCAGGAGCATCACCAAAAAGAAGATGGCGGAGAACAAAAAACAAGCCAGACAGACAGGAGGAGGAAGGAACATGCACCTGACCTGACTGCACTTGAGCAGGTTGTGGAGTCCACCATAGAGGCTGAAAGTGTCTGTGGAATCGGGGATGCAGACAGTTCAGTCAGAGCTGCTACCAAACAAGGTAAGAAGCATGCAGAGCAATGTGCACCCCACCTTCCCTATCCCAATTCCCCAAGTAGGCTGTGTGAATCCCACTCCAGTACAGGTTTTTGTAAAGACCAGCAATGCATTATGGGAGATGTAGTCAGTGAAACGCCTATCATGACAGTAATCACACTCAACAACAAGGTATGTGAGACACACATCACTGATAAGCAAGCAGAGGACATTGAGATAGTGTGCCAGGAATGTACATTTATTATAGCTATGCAGGGCTGCCTGACTACTGAGCTAATGTACAATTTCTGTCCACAGACGTGACATCGCGCAGGTCTGCTCAAGACAAGGCAGGAAGTGTACCTCGGAAGGAAAGAGCAGAGGAGGCCAGTGCAAGTACAAGGCACACCACACCACCACCACTGGCATCACCACCACTGCCAGCCCCGCCACCACTGCCAGCTTCACCACCACTGCCAGAGTCAACACTACTGCTGGCCTCACCACCACTGCCAGCCTCACCACTACTGCTAGCCTCACCAGCAGCAACACCACTTGCAGTGGTAAGGCCCAGGAGGCACCCTCTTGCGACACTCCAGGAGATGGAGTCATCCTCAGAAGACACAATGGGGGGGAAACATCAACTGTTCCAGTGGATTGGAGTTCTGGACTTTTTGGTTCCGTCCAGAGGTGTCAGGGAACAACACCCAAAGACCCCGGAGTTCCACCTGTCTTGGTGCGCAAATGAACAGAAACACGGGCTTCTCGGTGGTGGCGTCAAAGACCAAAGGTTTATTACTGCAGGGACACAGAAGTCACAGAAACCACACATGGGCAGATTCTAGGAGCCTGTTCAATTTGTACAAAGAGGGTTGCTCCTTATATACTGAATTTTTAGCTGGGGGCGAATTCTTTACATGTAATACATTCTCGAAACCTTTGTGTCTAAAACAATAAATATTTGGCGTTACACAGGAACCATCGATAATATCTGATGCCAAACATTACGAAGAGGGGTTCCCACTAGTTCATCACAATCCCTTGTCAATATTGCATTCAAGAGCCGGACCGCCTCATCGTAAATTTCGTTGCCTCCCCCTAATAAAGATTCAGAAAGAAAGGAACGGAGCCAGGTGTGGAAGATAAAAAAGTGGGATAAGGGATGTTTGTGGGTTGTAAATGGGCAAGGCTACCGGCTTCGGCCGCCTAATCATGATCGGGACAATGGACACGAGAACCAGTTCAGTTGGGCTGGCCTCGGGCAGAGGAGGCAGCCTTTGTCGAGTCATGTAGCTACAGCGTGATCTGGTTTAAGGTGCACGTGTCATAAAAGAGGTGAATCTCCGGCTAAGGCTACGTATCCTTAATCGAAATGAAGTGATCAGAGGTTATTGCGTATGTGAGGGCAAGAAACACAAAATGGCTGCCATGATCTAAGATGGATGCCGTGGGTAGATCAGAAATGTGTTCATAACAGGAGTACTCTTGCTCGTAGTGTAGCGAAAACACCAGGATATGCTAAATGGATCATTTGCGGTTCGCTGATACCAATATTATGTATTTCCGACAACATTGAAAACACGGGTTCAAATCGTCACGGAACCTCAGACCCTCCTTTTGCCCTTACATAGGCAATTACTCAGTCTATGTCAGAATCTAGTTCTATGCTCATCAGGTCAGTGACATGTTGTTGTATCATCATCCTTTCTCGTGCCTTTTCTCCAAACGCAGGTGGTTTCCTAAAACAGGTTGCAGCACAAAGGCTACACAGAGCTGGACCACACTGGATAATCAGGCAGCATGAGAAGAGGAATACTAAGATGACACCAATGACCATTAGAACCTTCCATCCCCATGCTGATATCAAAGTCCAAAACCACTCCATGAAGGACCAGTTTCCCTTGTCTACATGAATAGAGTCGGAAATCTTGTGTAGCTTAGAGATCGCCTCGTAGACTGTTGGAGCATTATTAGGAATAAAGACACAGCAGCTCGATTGGATCATTCTGCATACCCCACCTCGATCTGCAAGTATAACGTCTAGAACCATACGGTTCTGCAACGTCATGAGTCTATCCGCCTGAAGCTCAGCTGTCAAATTGCTAAGGGCACCAGCAGTTTCGGTAATAGTAGATTCAACTACCCGTGTTAGCTGACGTATGTTTCTACTATTGGCCATAGGCCCCCAGAACGGAAGGAAGCCTTTGAAGAAGTCTCCAGCTTCCTGACTAGCGGTATCTTCCTTGCTGAAGACACCTCTCGCTACTCTGGTCTTGTGGTAGTCAGATGAAGCAGTGTATGTTGGAGGCAACAATCGAGCAATATAACATGAACCTGAAAAGTCAGCAGGTAACCATGTATATGCTCGGTCTCGACAGATGAAGTAGGTACCCCTAGCAGTAAGGAAGGCAGGGGAAGAGTTAGCCGGAAACACATAAATGTCTCTACGCACTCACTCCTCCCTAGCTGAGCTCTCGGATTTCTCCCATTACCTTGCAAACAGACCTGACCTCGGTGAGGTACGACCCAGATTGGAGTTGAGCTTTTACGCTTGCTTTCTCCCAAACTAAGGCGATACTCTGAAGAATTCCAACTCAAATATACTCGCAATTCGTCTCTAGGGTAAGATGGAGTATTATTGACGTCCTTGATCATGTCAATAATTCCCTGGACTAAGGCTTTGTTGGCAGAGTTATATTTAGTGGAACGTGGTGGACGCGGGGGATAGGTTTCAAGGGCATAAGCAAAGATGGTTTGAAGGGCCTGAAATGATCCATTGTAGCTGAAAGGCAAAACCAGATAGGGAATGCCTTTATCCATAGTGTGGGGTATCAAGCCACACACCCAGCAGTCTGTAGTGTTAACTACAAGTTGGTGTTGGTGCAAGAGCTGTACAAAAGTGTTGTTAATGAATTCTGAGCGTCGAGCTTGCTCGTGTTCAGGAAACGAGTGAAAAGAGTGTATAGAGGAAACAGTAGAAGTAGCAGGATTAAGGGGAGGTACTGTAGTTACTGGCACAAAAATCAAACTCATACCGAAAACGATTCCACCCACCAACGTTATCAAAACAATTAAAAATGTAATGGCACATTGTATTAAAAAGCATTTGCTGTGAAGAATTCTGTAAAGTCTGTTTCTGCGAACATAAATCACATTTTCTCGTTGCAGCGCAGGAAGCTCCATCTTCTACAATCCGCTCGCGACCACTGATGATGTGTACGTAGATGAAAATGCCTCTATCAGCCCTGGGAGTTCCCAGAACCAACAGAAAGATCGACCTTGTGTCAGACCCCTGCAGATTCAACTAGGCACACAGCCACGACCCTACGGCTACCCAGACGGCAAGGCAATTTTTAAAAAACAATAAAACAATAGCAAACTTCCTGGCTGAAGGCAAAAGTTCAATATTTCAAAATATCACAATAGGCAGTTGCCTGCTTTATTTGTCCATTTTACGAGGTCGTAAATTGTATCTTTGCTTTGCAGGTACTGTTTGATCGGCAAATAGCGTATCACTGGTAGCTGTTGCAGTGTTCAGGTTCGCAGGTGATAGAGGTTTTTCTGATGCAGGGGACAAATGTTCAGAGTTCAAAGGAGTCTTTTCAGGAGGAGAGTCAGATTTCGGAGTGTCAGTAATCAATTCGGCATCGCTGAAAGGGATGAACTTTGGTGTGCGTTCAAATTCGGAGGCACCAATTCCCTTCTTCACCCAGTCGTCGTAAGGAAGTGGCAAAGGTACACGCTTAACATGAGATGCGTGCACCCAATGCTTGCGACCAGCTACACGAACTTCTGTTCTCGTTGCAAGCAGGACCTGGAAAGGGCCGATGTATCTGGGCTGAAGATTCTTCGTCCTCGCGAAGTTCCGGATTACAACTTGGTCGCCGGGTTTCAGCTGATGCCCTGGACTCTCCGGAGGCTTTGGCAATGTATCGAAAACCTGTTGGTGAATAAGACTCAATTTAGCAGTCAAGTCGTAAAGGTAGTCGATTAACATAGGATATTCTAGAGAACAAAACTCTTTAGGTCTCGGCACACCCCAAATATTTGCCGGGCGGCCAAAAACGATCTCATACGGGCTAAGCCCTACTCTAGAATGTACAGTTGCTCTCGTTGATAATAAAGCCAAAGGAAGTGCGTCTGGCCAGGACAAACCTGTGGAAGCTTGAATTTTGGCTAGTTTTAGTTTGAGGGTGCCATTGTAACCCTCAACTAAACCAGCAGACTGGGGATGGTTTGCACTGTGAAACTTCTGTTTTATGTTCAGACCGGCACACACACTCTGCATAACTTTCCCTATGAACTCACTTCCGTTATCTGACCATACAATCCGTGGCATACCATATCTAGGGAAATATTCTTTGAGAAGAATTTTGGCAGTTGATAGGGCAGTATTGTCCTTTAGTGGGTATGCTTCGATCCATCTGGAAAAAGCACAAACTACCACCAGGACGTATTTCAGATTATTACAGCGATCCATGTGAATGAAGTCTAACTGAATCACTTCAAAGGGGCAGGAAGGAGGAGCGAAGTGACCAGCAGGAGTTGGAGTTCCCTTGCCGGGATTATGCATCAGGCATACCATACAATTTTTCACCACTCTCTCTGCACACTTATTGATCCCATCATTCTTCCAGACTGGAGCCAACATCTTACAGATTCCTTTAGAACTTATATGCGCTACTCCATGCGCCATCGTCACCACTGCAAGCACATACGCATCAGGCAACATCCAACGCTGCTGTTCTGTCAAATCAATCCAACACCCATTCGAATCCAACTTGCCCGTACTTTCTCTCCATACACGTTTTTCCTCCTCAGTTGCCTCTTTCTGAATCTCTTTCACACTTTCCATTGTATCCTCACACATTCCAGACTCAGCAGTCCACCTTGCAGACGTAGCAACATACATTCTGCTCATCACATCTCTAGCTGTCTGTTTAGCGGTTTCATCAGCAAAAGCATTCCCACGACCAACATCATCCGTGATTGCTTTATGAGCACTGCACTTTACAATCGCAACTTCAGTCGGCAAGGTTAGAGATTCCAACAGGTCGTTAACTAGCTGACCATGTTGAATCTTAGTCCCATGGGACGTAATGAAACCTCTTTCTTTCCACAACCGGCCAAAACTATGGGCCACGCCAAATGCGTACTGACTATCTGTAAAAACATTCACTCTCTTTCCCTTAGCTAAAACACACGCTCTGGTTAAAGCTATTAATTCTGCAGCTTGGGCAGAATTCTGACTCACTCTTGCAGTCTCCACAATCGTCTTCAAAGTCGTTACTGCGTAAGCAGCACTCACATCACCATTCTCCAATTTAAAACATGATCCATCCACATACAGTGTGCCATCTGGATCTGATAATGGAGTGTCCTTTAAGTCAATACGTCCTTTTGTCTCTTCCTCCGTTCTAAAACAACAATTATGTGGCTCGGAATCACTCGACTCTTTATTAGCCGGCAACAACGTTGCTGGATTCAATACATTACATCTTTTAATCTGAATATGATTCGCTAGTAATGTCAGCTCGTAACCAGATAGTCTCGCACTGGTAAGGTGTTGTGTCTTAGTTCGGTTCATGAGTGTATCCACCGCATGAGGAACCATGACCACTAGCATGTTGTTCATCACCAAACCAGCAGATTGTCGAATGGAAGCCGCAGCTGCCGCTGTAGCTCTCAAACAACTAGGTAACGCTCTGGCTACCGGATCCAATGTTGATGAAAAATATGCACAAGGGCGTTGTTTATCACCAAATGTCTGTGTCAGAACACTCAACGCGCAACCTTCTCTCTCGTGAACGTAGAGCGTGAATGGCTTGCTGTAATCAGGTGTACCCAATACAGGAGCTGAACACAGTGCATTTCGTAACTCAGAAAAGCTCTCCTGACATTCATCAGACCATGGTACCGGACTCGGAACATTTTTCCCAGTCAAAGCTACCAACGGTTTTGCTAAAAGAGAAAAATTTGGGATCCACTGCCTACAGTAAGAGGTAATACCTAAAAAGGCACGCACTTCTCTCTGCGTGCGAGGAACACTCATCAGCATAATTGCTTTTATTCTCTCTGGGGTCAACTTCCTTCCCTCCTTTGACAAGAGATGACCTAGGTAGGTCACTTCTTGGCAGCAGTATTGCATTTTTGAAGGTGACACCTTGTGGTTCAAATTAGACAAATGATGCAATAACGAGATCGTAGCTGCCTTGCAAGTTTCCTTGTCATCGGCAGCCACTAAAAGATCGTCTACATACTGCACTAGAGCAGAGCCTGGAGGAAGGACAAAGGAATCTAACTGGCTTTTTAATGCTTGACTGTAAATAGATGGGCTCTCACAGTAGCCCTGTGGAGCGCGTTTAAATCTGAAACTGCGACCTCCTAGACAGAAGCCGAAAATATCTCTGCTTTCCTCGGCTATCGGAATGCTGAAAAAGGCATTTTTCAAGTCGATGACTGAAAACCAAGTAGCTGTAGCAGGAATCAATGTTAACAAGGCGGTAATGTCTGGAACTACAGGAAACTGCGGGACCACAATCTTATTAACTTCTCTGAGGTCGATGACAAACCTATACACTGGAGGCTTTGTAGGATCAGTTCGTTTCAAAATCGGTAATACAGGACTATTACAAACATTTCCTCTAGTTTCTTCAACCACACCTTTCTTAATCAAATCTTGCACAATCAATAAAAGTGCACGCTCACCTTCACTAGATATTTTGTATTGAGGAATTCTTGGAAATTTCACATTTGCTTTCAAAGTTACTACATATGGTGGTATTTCTAAAAGGCCTACATCATTAGGACCAGTCGCCCAAAGAGAATCAGGGAGTGAACGCAGCTCTGGCGGGAGTGCATCCATTGACAAGTACATCGGAGAGGTGATTCTTTTACCCAATGTAAGCTGTACCCCTTCCGGAGAACAGTACAATGTCGCATATAGTCGTTTTAACAAGTCTAAACCAAGCAGATTTTCATTACAACCCGTCGTCAAAATCAGGGGTGCTTTCAATTGACACGGTCCAACAGAAATAGACAAAGGACCAGATATGGGGTTGTAAACAGGGGCGCCTGAAAAACCTACAGAAACATTTGTTGAGCCGGACAAAGGTGCGCCAGGGAGTTTCGCATGAATGATAGAACTTTTTGCTGCACCAGTATCCAACAGAAACGGTTCGACTACACCTGATGTTGCTACTGCGACATAAGGCCCACTCTGATCCACTGGAACTGATACTACTCCCTCTCTCTGTCCATGGCTGTCCTAGTACCCATTTTACTGAAATCCCTCATCCGCTTCACAATAGTCTTCAACAAGATATTGTTGAGATCTATTTTGCTGGGCAGACTGTCCATTTCGTTGATCAAAGTGATTGGAAGGACGATCATTCGTCTGTGGAGGCATAGCACCTCGCCCTCGACCTCTAGAATTCTGCACAAAAACCACCACGACCTCTCTGAGCTGCTGCTGCATTATTTTGCGCTAAGACTGGACACTCATTCTTGTAGTGACCCTCTTTCTTACAGTACGCACACTGGTTCCACTGATATTGAGGTCTAGGTGAACTATAATCTGTCCTTTGATACGAACCTTGCTGCGTGTTAGTCTGATTCATGCGAGGCGGATACGCCTGTTGCAAAAGAACTTTAGTCTTTAAATCTTTCGTTTTCTTGTCTGATTTTTCTTTTTCCTCTTTATCCCTATTTTCATAATACTGTGCAGTTGCAAGTATTTGTGCAGTTGTAGAAACAGCCCACGCACTCTCTGAATCCTTTAATTTATTGCATAACTCAGGTAACAAATTATGCACGAATTTATTGACAAACAGTCTCTGTCCTCCTTCTGTGCTCATATCTTGACCACTATGATCTACAAAAGTCTCTTCGAACCTCGTGAAGAAGTCGGAGACACTTTCGTCTTTCTTCTGCCTGCATGCGGATAACTTGTCCCAATTAACACGCAATGCGGGCATCAGAGTCTTCATTAAGTCAATTATTCTACCTGGAAGATTAGCAATTAGGGGTTCGGGTTTTGCACCACCTGTTTGCTGACCATCCGCTGCAACGATAGCTGCCCAATCACCACCTAGGGCAACTGGATGATTCTCTCTACGAATTTTAGCCCAAATTGGTTGCGGAACTACATTACCAAATAACATATCAATGTCCGCTAAGTTCATTATGCAAGCCTCAACTGTCTGTGTTAATTCCTTATAGTATCCAGCAGGATTCTTACGCGGGTCTGGCAAAGCCTGTTTCACTGCTAGCACTTCGGCTCGCTTCCATGGAATGTGTATCCATACTCTCTGGAATTGCGCCGGAGCGGCTGCAATACCATTAATAGCATCAGCTTACACAGCTTCGCGCCAAATCAGAGGAACCTCCCTCATTGGATATTGGCGATTCAGCTTCGTCTTACCTTTCTCTAAATCTCTTGGTGAACGAAGTGATGGGTCATTCCTATAACTTAAAATCAGTTCCATTGCTTCTTCTACATTTTGGCCCACTATCATTCCTGCAGCAAACTCTTTCTGAATCTTAATTAAGTCTTCTAAATTCGATTCAATATCATCTTCTTCTATTTCCTCTCGTAACAGCGAGCACATCTCATCAAAGACATACCGTTGTGTTGGTTCCTTCCACTGCATAAATGTATCTAGCACATCTCTCGTACTATATCTCCTACTCTTCGAAATCCATCTGACAGCCGTGGAATCTAAAATTCCCCGTTCCTCAGTACTTGGAAGCTGACTACGTCTCTGAACAGAGTCAGAAGTAGGAGTCTTGATTAAGGTTTTATAGAAAGGAGACAGAATGTTAGAAACAGAATCAGTTATTCTTCGACGAACAGAAAGTGGAGTCAACACACTCGCAGACGTAGAGAATACAGTAGAGGTAGGAACAGATAGCGGAACAGTAGGAGTATCGAGAAAAATAGTTTGTGGAACAGTAGGAGTAAGCGAGACAGATACAGGTATAGAAGTCGGCAACCCAGGAGGAGGAGGAGCCGTAGGAATATTCACATTAACCACAGGAGGTACAGGAGCTTGATTCTGAGGGGCAGGAGCAGGAATACCAGGTTGTCCAGCAACCGGCAATTGAACATTCGGTAAAGGTGGAGCCGTAGCACCTTGTGCATACGGTGGAGGTGACCGTAACAGATAAGACAACAGAGGATCATTTTCGGGGTCCTCTAGTATCTTGGCTGTTTTCGATGGCAAGGCAGGATAGCACTTGTCGATCGCTAAATTATGCTCTCTAATGGCCACCTCTATGGCCTTCTCACACTCGTTATCTTGCAGCTGCTTAGTTGCTTGCTCCAGAGTCAACTCTTCTTGCTCTTTCTGTTCTTTCTTTAACCTCTTAATTTCTCTCTGTTTGGATTCTTTTCGCCAGTAACGGAAAGAATCAAACATTGCCGGCCGGGCTTTCTTCCTAAACAATTTCGCTTCTAAATTATCAAGAATTTCGGGTTCAAAACTACCATGCAGTGGCCAACTAAGGACACCATCTTTCTCAGTGTATCGGACCCACACCTCATTATAAGATATAGGACCCACACCATGTTTACAGTACAAGTCATATAAGGGAGTCCCAATCGGAGGAACCAGACATGAGTCCTCCAATCGTGAGTCACTGTTGCAACCAAAACAAGACAACATACAGTTTCTCCGACTTACCATTTTCAGTCCGGAACACAAAAACAAACAAAACAAGAAACAGATATGTGCACCTGAACCAAGAACTTAGGCCTACCAAAACGAACTGATGTATCGATACCCAAACTAAACCAAATAGATTATCGTAACCAGAACAACCAGTGATAATCTTACGAAACCAAACCAAACCAAGAACCAAAAAGGATTTTTAACAATCCTCACGAAGTAACCAACTAGCAACCACTAAATACTTACCTGAGGCACTGAAGACGTCACCAAGGAGAAACCCGTCACGTTTCGCTGTACTAAGGACTACACCTCGGGTCCAAGACAGGGCGACGGTCAAGGCAACGGCCCACTGCAGCCGTCCTGAACGGGAACTCTCGTGGAAGAGAACTTCGGGCCACTTTTGCGATATGCCGGGATCGATGAAGTGGGGCGCCTCCCTCAGGAATCTTCACACGAAGCTTCTCGAACTCTTCAGGCTTTTGGACCGGTACCGAATGACGTCGCCCCACGTTGGGCGCCAATTGGAGTTCTGGACTTTTTGGTTCCGTCCAGAGGTGTCAGGGAACAACACCCAAAGACCCCGGAGTTCCACCTGTCTTGGTGCGCAAATGAACAGAAACACGGGCTTCTCGGTGGTGGCGTCAAAGACCAAAGGTTTATTACTGCAGGGACACAGAAGTCACAGAAACCACACATGGGCAGATTCTAGGAGCCTGTTCAATTTGTACAAAGAGGGTTGCTCCTTATATACTGAATTTTTAGCTAGGGGCAAATTCTTTACATGTAATACATTCTCGAAACCTTTGTGTCTAAAACAATAAATATTTGGCGTTACACAGGAACCATCGATAATATCTGATGCCAAACATTACGAAGAGGGGTTCCCACTAGTTCATCACAATCCCTTGTCAATATTGCATTCAAGAGCCGGACCGCCTCATCGTAAATTTCGTTGCCTCCCCCTAATAAAGATTCAGAAAGAAAGGAACGGAGCCAGGTGTGGAAGATAAAAAAGTGGGATAAGGGATGTTTGTGGGTTGTAAATGGGCAAGGCTACCGGCTTCGGCCGCCTAATCATGATCGGGACAATGGACACGAGAACCAGTTCAGTTGGGCTGGCCTCGGGCAGAGGAGGCAGCCTTTGTCGAGTCATGTAGCTACAGCGTGATCTGGTTTAAGGTGCACGTGTCATAAAAGAGGTGAATCTCCGGCTAAGGCTACGTGTCCTTAATCGAAATGAAGTGATCAGAGGTTATTGCGTATGTGAAGGCAAGAAACACAAAATGGCTGCCATGATCTAAGATGGATGCCGTGGCTAGATCAGAAATGTGTTCATAACAGGAGTACTCTTGCTCGTAGTGTAGCGAAAACACCAGGATATGCTAAATGGATCATTTGCGGTTCGCTGATACCAATATTATGTATTTCCGACAACATTGAAAACACGGTTTCAAATCGTCACGGAACCTCAGGATGGCAGTAATGATGGTTTGCAGTCCATCTCTGAGAGAGCACTCAGAGGTGCCAGACGCCGCAGGGCCCAGGAAAGCAGTCCACCTTTACAGGGTGTCTTCGCAGGGCTGGAGGCAATCATGGTGAAGGTGAAGCGCCTGCAAGGCAAGGCAATTCAGTCTGTACAGTGGCAAATGAAGCACCTCAACAACAACATGGGGAACATTGAGAAGGGCATCAGCACCATGACCTCCATGCTGGCTGAGGGCATGAAGGAGATGGCTGAGGGCAAGTGGGACATGTCCCAGTCAGTGATGCTGCTGTGCAACAAACAGGATGAGGACAGGGTAGCATGGTGCAGGGAGAGGCAGAGGATGGAACACCATACAAAGGCAGTGAACCACCTAGCAACTGCCGCTTCCCTGCTCTCCTGGCGCTCTTTGGCCATGTAAGATGGGCTGGCCCACTGCAGCCGCGATGTCTCTAGGGGGCTGGTCAAGGTAATAACTGCACTTGAAGTGCTGCTGACAACTCAGTCTGCCAATACTGGTGCTGTGGATGTGGGGTACAGTGAGGAGATCACCAGCCACAGCAGCATTACCCCCACCTGCAACTGACACCCGGAGGAGCAGCAGACGGCATGGGGCTGGCACTGGATCTGCAGCCAGTGAAGACAGTCAGCTGATGGCATCCAGCAGTGCTGTGCGTGGCCGCAGACGCTGATGCAGCCCACAATTTGTGCACTTAATTGGGTGAAGTAACCCATGACATCCTCTTGGGGTTGTCACAATTTGAACTCGCTGGTTGAGCCCTTTGTGTAGTGGCGTAGTGCCCTATTATTAAAACGACTTCATTTACATATAACAACTGGCTGTGTCTCCTTACTTACTTAAAAATAGTTGTGTGTGATCTCTGCCCGTCTTTGTACCCCATCTGGTACTGGCGCCACTCCTGCTGCATTGGGTTCAGGATGTGTAAATTCATCATCATCGTCCTCAGAGTCAGTTAATTCAACTTCTGTTCCTTTCTTAGTGGCAAGGTTGTGAAGCAAAGCACAAGTTGCAATGATTTTGCAGCAGATGATTTGTGTGTACTGACGAGTGCCTCTGCTTTTTTGGAGGCAGCGGAACCTGCTTTTCAATAGTCCAAACGTGCGCTCAACAATGTTGCGTGTTGATTTGTGTGCCACATTGTATAATCTCTCACCCTCGAGGTTGATTGGTTTAGGTAGGGAGTAAGGATAAATGACCGCACGGCATATGCGCTATCGCCTTGGTTAGAAAGAGAGTGCCATCAATTACATACACCAAAACACATTCATCTGCAGTATCAATCAGGGTGTGTCACATTGATTTACCTAGCAGGTATCCTTCTCCAAATTCTCCCGCAGCCAGGCGTGTGTAGATCCCACTGTTCTGGAAGATGTATGAGTCGTGGGTGCTCCCAAAGTCCAAGATCACTACACTGACTCCAATGCAGGCCTTGGTGTGTGGCTGAAAGAATTGACGCATCATGGGACTGCATCTAAAAGAAATTGACGCAGCGCCTGTTTTGCCTCTGCTGCATCGACCTCCAGCACGTCTAGGTTTCCACTCATCGCACCAGGGTAGCAAGTTTTCTGACACCTCAGTCGTAGACCAGAATCATCTTGAAATCAACACATCACTTACCGTTATAGTCTGGTTTTGATGCAATACTTCTCCTGTGTGCAGCAGAACTGATGCATCGCTTCCACGAGGACTCAAGAACCGGCACAGCGCTATGTTTTTCGATGCTTCCCTTCTCTGTCGCTGTTTGGCCTTGTGAATTTTGATGCATCTGGAGGCGTATTAAAGAGAATGACCCGGGGGTGCAATGGAGGTTTGCTTCCATTTTGCGCCCCCCTTGGCACTCTGGTATAGCAGAAGGTGCTGCAGGGGCTTGAGCGTCCCCTTCGGTAATACTGATGATGCACATAAAGTGCCAGTGCTGCCTTCAGGGGGCGTTCCCTCATTTGCATGGGGGCGTGTCCCATGAAAATGAGGGAATTCCTTTGCCTCTGTGCCTGCGCCGTATTACCCACATGAGCACAGAGGCAAAGAATCCACAGGAGGTGCACTATCAGTGCGTTCCCTGCTAGCAGTCCTCTGGAGGAGTTAAAGGGGGTCCCATGGACGTCCCAAACATCTCCTTCCAGGGGGGTGACTGCACTCACCTGTAAGGGGATCTCTAATCCCCTTCAAAAGTGCAGGCGGGTTGCCGCTTGTACAGGGAAAACATGGAACGACTGTAAAGCAACTGATCCCTTTTTCACAGGAATGTGCTGCCACCAGGGGAGCACGAGTTTGCAGCTGCCCTGGGGGCAGCACATTAATGGTAATAGGGCGCACTTTCACTGTTTGCGCTGGTGTACCTTTTTAACTGTGTGCCCTGCGCAAACAGTGAAAAGGCACAATTACCAAAATACGGCCCCTGAAGGTACATTGTGTAAAGTCACACATCAATAGATTTCTATGGACCGAATTGCTTGACCGAATTTGTATGGTGCATAATTTTGGATATGCATAGTACTCCTGAGTGGTCGTAGCTATTTAGTAAATATCAGATTCATAATTATTTCGTTTTAAGTTTAAAAAAACGTTTATTAAAGTTTCCATAAATAAAATAACAGCTAATCAACTTCGCACCCTCTTCTATCATCACCCAGACACGTGGTTTAACAAATATGTTACCAGGACTAAAAAAAAACAGCATCATTGGGGCAAGAATTGTGCAAACAAGTAAGAATTGCAGTGGCAAGAACTACAGCTCCTATAATGTCCTCAATGCTATAACTTCTCTCTGGTCAACAGAGGTACAATTCAGCAGGGGGCACCACAATGTTTAGCAGAAGAATGTTCATGAATGTTGGGGGTCAGCTTTTCTATTCGAAAAACATACCATTGTGGACTATACTAGGCATTTTGAGAATGCATGTTGTCCCTGACCTGGCCAAAAGCATCTGTTTAGCAGTAAGTAGCACCATATTAGCTAATGGAAATGTTTTACTCTCTCCCAGTTTACATCAGGCATCCCTCTTAAGAGAAAACGTATTGGGTCCACAAATATTGTGTATCCAATGTCCTTCTCGATAACAGACAATACTCCCTTCCAATTTCCACGTATAACATCACATTTCAAGAGAGAATGAGTTATCAGTCCTTTCACACCAGAGAGATATGGTATACACCTGTTACAACGCAACATTTACAACTACCTACTGTTACAACGTAACTTTTACAACGCATACCATTACAACGCATTGCACTGGGGGGCACTCTAGGATAGGGAATAAGTATAATTTACTATCCAACACCTTCCCTAGTGTCTACGGGGACTGGAGTTGGAATAGTAAATTATACTTACCACTATCCAGCACCTCTAAGCGCTATGCGTTGTAATGGTATGCGTTGTAATGGTCGCGTTGTAACAGTAGGTAGTTGTAATGGTATGCGTTGTAACATGGTACATCTGAGAGATATATGACCTATTGCCATCCACTGTAATCAGTCATAGGGGAGTCAAATGCCAAAGCTATTTTAATTACTGATTGTATACTCAGAGTCTCTGTGATCCCATCCAGTAGTTACTCAGTACTCAAGGGGGTTTATCTCCGCTGTTTTGGCTTTAAAAGCCAAGAAAGCGGAGATAAAATTATCTCCCTATTACCTAGCTGTCGCTAACACCAGTTAGCAACAGCTAGTAGGAGATAGCGACCATCTTGGGCCCTACTTTGCATGTCAGTGATATTTATCACTAATGACATGCAAAGTGGGCGTGCCAAGATGTTAGCGACTGAAAACAGTCGCTAACATCGCTATCTCCTATTACCAACTTTTGGAGATATTCGCGCTAAGCGCGAATATCTCCAAAAGCTAACACCTGCCCGGAGCAGTTCTTAGCCATGTTATCCAATGGGAGGTGGATAACATGGCTAAGAGCATTAGCTGGGTAATGCATGAATATCGCTGACTTTTCAGTGATATTCATGCATTGCGGCGATTTTTATCGCATTTGCGATAAACCTTGGTAATACCAAGGTTTATTTGCGGTAAAAATCGCCGCAGCTCAGCGGTAAATGTTTCCCGCTAACCAAGCAATAGCGATAATTATCGCTATTGCTTGGTAATATGCCCCTATGTTCTTCCATTTTTCTTCTGAAAAGGAGACACCTAATGTCTCCATCCATGCCTTCTTAAATCACTCTTTCTGGGCCTCATATACCTCCTGCAGTATTTTGTGTATTTAAATGTGATTATTGACTGCCACATTCTGCATTACTTTCTCAATGAGGTAAAGGCCTTGAATGCCCCAAGCCTGATTGCAGTGTGTATAATCCAATCTAGAATGTGTGTATATCTATATTTATTTTGCCTTATCAAAAATCCTGCTTAATCTCCTTCAAACATTTCTAGACCCATCTCAACATTGTGAAGTATCATTGCACATTCCTCTGTGATCCTATTTCACAAAACCTCACTATGAAATCTGGGACTACATTTGGGATTTCCCACTCGCTGTGTAAATGGTAGCTTGTTTGTGGGCAGTTTTACATTGTGATGTAGGATTCTTTAAAGAGGTGCGTTTTTAACTATTTCCTATTTTGGAGTACTGTTGGGGTGGAGCTGATGGATATGGGGATGTTATTTCAAATCCTGAGTGCATACATTTATTCTTTTTTACATTCCTTATGTTATAGTCTGATGGTGTTCTAGCTATTGGGTTTTGTGCCGAGAACCACCAAAGATAGTGAGATTGTACGTAAAGTAAGCAGGTGTGCAGGTTGTGATAGCTTTGTAAATGATGCAGCTGGTTTTGAAGATGGTGCGAGACAATAAGGGGAGCCAATTGAGTCCCATTATAAAAGGGGTATAAAGGGGTGATGTGATATTTCTTCAGGCCCTGGATTATATGTGATGTGGGTGCTGAATGTCCATTTAGGGTGCAAGCTTGGAGCCTGAGAAGCCGTGGAACAGAGAATTACCACCATCTATGTGCAAGAGCACAAGGGGTTGAACTGGAGTACTTTCACTTTAGTTAAAAGAAAGGTTCTCATTGTATTTTTGCCTATGTATTCCATGAGGATGAGGAAGATGCTCAGGGTGAATTTATGTGAGTTGGCAATCAGTGAAAGTTGTGTTTTTAGTTGTCAAGATTCATGTTAAAGAGCCATGTTTGTACTGTTTCCGGATCTTGGCAAATAACAGGAAATCTGTTTTGGTTTGTTTGAGCTTCAGGTAGGCGTGGACATGCAGGTCTGGATGATGTGCAGGCAGTGTTTGAGTTGTTGGATTTCTGAAGCAGAGGACACTGTCAAGTAGAGTTGTGTATCATTGGCATATTGGTGAATCTTGATGCTATAATCTGTGAACAGAGCACAAAGCAGCCCTATAAAGAGATATACGGATGACTTGAGAGAGTATGGACTCTGAAGGTGATAGGGGTGTTTTGGGACCTGACGGTGCCCATGTGAACAACTGATATTGGCTGGAAAGCAGGAGTGGAACCAGTGATGGAGAGCATTGCCATTGAATTCCATTCAAGAATCAGGGGTGTGCAGGAGGGTGGGATGGTCATCAATGTCAAAGGCAGTCAGGAGGCAGGGGTTATCTTAATTTGTGGTCAGAAGAGCATCATCTATGATGTGAATGCTAGCGATCTACATGATACAATCTGAGCAGACTGAGATTTGTGCAGGAGATTGTTAGTGTTAATGTTGTTTGAAATGGCTATCATTTGTGTGGTATCCCCCAGATATTTGCCTTCATTACCCTATTGTTTTTGCTGAACTCATTTGTGTTTGCTTTAGGAGTCTATGCACTTTACTCTTGCTAACCTGTGGTAAAAAGTGTGTGCGCCCCCTTCCAAACATGGTAAAATTGATATTCCCAAACTTACAAATATTTTTACGTATAAGCCCAGAGTAAATGGTACTACATGTGCTCAGGGAATGTAAATTAAATGCTACACTTGAGCAGCAGCGCTCATTTTGCTACCTACTAAAGTAGGACTGTAAAACATGTCTGCTGCCACTGCAGCCTGTAGTGCAGTATTGAAACTGCCAAATCGACCTGGCAAAAAACACCTTTTTCCAAGTCTAAACCTTAGTTTATAATACTTATAAGTACCACTAAAGTAGGCGCTAAAGGCTCATGGGGCAGGGTGAATACATGCCTGGCAGTAATAAATCTCCAACACTGTGGTACCTTATTACATTTAATAAGTGATAACTTCAGCTTTGGAAAGGCTCACAAATACTGTGTCTGTTCATTTTAATTGCAATGTAAAACCATCTTTAATGGTAAAGTCAGATTTGACATTACTATTTTGCAAATACCACTTTTAGACAGTTGCCATTTTTCTGCCTAAATTTAATGTGCCTTTCTGCCATTGTCCATGTTCACGTGACTGTTAATGGCTCTAATGTGATTTGATGTGTATTCCTTCCAGACAGGGTAACATAGTCTGGGGAAGGCTGTTCCTCTGCTTAGCAGGCCGGCCCAGGGAGTGGTATACCCATCCCCTTCCTGATCCTTAAATGGTAGCCTGAAAGCTGCAACCACCCTCTTCCTGACTTCAGTGGATGCCTTCCATGTCACTAGCAAATGCAGCTCACACCTGAGCCTGCTTGCCTTCTGTTTCACTAGACCGGCTGGAGTCAGACCCAGGGGAAAAGGGAAGAACTGAGACAGCTTATGGTTAGACAAAGGGTGTGTCCCCCACCTGCCGTCTGGCACTAGGCTTAAAGTGTCAACCCCATAACCTCTCTCCTGAACACTCCTGTACCTAAGAAGATTCAGAATAAGGGTTACCCTTCTGTCTGAAGAAGGAAGACTGGACCCATTTGCCTTGAACCCATGACCCTGGAAGTGACTTCAAGTGTCAGTAGGCTGACCTCCTGTTTAAGCCACAGAGACAGATGAAGCTTCTGGAGGCTTCTCCTGCTTTTCAGCTGACCAGACCCACCTGGATCTGGCCTGGTCGCTTCTTCTGTCCTCTTTAGCAGTGAGTCCTGATCGCCCCAAGTGCTGTCCTCAAATTCCTCGACTCTTGGCTGGAATGAAAGTGTTGTCTTTCCTGCTCAATTGAAGGTTTCATTTCTGATGTAGGACAGTGCACAATGACTCAAGTCCTTGCATCGCAGAATCTTGCAGCTCCTAATCGGTGCCTCAATGGACCCGGTGGAATGCAGGGCCTTGCTTCGCTGCAAAGTGTACATCCCGCAACAAGGACAAAAGGTACAACTCCCAGTGGATCACACCTGGTCCCATTGCTGAAAAGTCCTCCATCGTAGGCTGGCAGAACTTTAGACTTTGTCCTGGTTTAGTGCAACCAGATTGGTGCTTTATGCCCTTTTGGAGCTATTTCTACCTTAAATTCTACAACACTCATTACTCTGGTACTACTGATTTGATTTTAGTTGTTTTTTGTTTTTTATTTATTCAAATATTCTCTTTTGTTCTATTTTTTGGGATTGTTCTTGTGTTGGGGTTTCATTTTATCTCTGTTTGAGTACTGCATACATATTTACACATTGACTCTAAATTATGCTTGACAATTTTGTGCCAAGCTATTGGACTGTTAACCACAGGTTTATTTCATGACTTTTATAGTTCACCCTAACAAGGAGTGAAGTGGGTCATCAAACCTCTCAACTGATACTCCCGTTTCTTACAAACATGATCTTGCAATGTTTCAATGATACTGTTTATGAAGCTGAAGATGAGGTCATTAGCTACCGCAAGTATTTATCCTCATACAGATCATATATGGCAACCTTGAGGTGTATTCCGTAGTTTCTGATTGTGGTAGAGTTCCACCAAAACAGAGGGTGTGTGCTGAGCCATTGCAATTTCTTGTATCCTTATCAGTCTGGCTGCCTCTGTTACACATATTCAATTGACTACCACTTTAAGGGAGTTATGCTCCATGGGCAAACTCTGTTCCCCTGTGTCACTGAATTAAAAATACTCATTAGTCTGTGGGGCTTCCACCTCTTTATTAATCAGGTCTTCTTTCAGCAATTATTATCATGCCTCCGTGTTATATATTTTTCATTTGTTCCCACCCCCATTGTTCTACCCCACACCTTCAGAGATTAGTATATGGTCTGATAAGGGCATGACATCATCACACAAATACTCAAATTCTCATCAATAAATATCATATCAAACATAGCATATGATTTTGCTTGCCACTGATTAGTGGGAAATAATGTATTTCTTCAGGGGATAGGGGTCACCCATAAATACAGCAAGACTGCATCTAAAACTCACTTATTTCCCTCATAGGCTACTATTGTCTTGTTCCCTGATATATGCCTTGATTTATCATTGGCTCCATAGCTCTCCACATTAAGGAGGCCTATCGATATGGTGCAAACATATCCTGTTGTGTGTTTATGAAAGTAGCTGCAGACTTGACTGAGCGTATACTACTTCAAAGAAGGTTGCTTTAATTTTTAATTCACAATTAGGAGTAAATGACCACTATTTCTTATTGGAAGCAGATGTTGGATAGAAAATCAGGCATGCAAAGCAATTGTTATCCCTACCCTTCTTTCTTTGTTTGTGGCTAAAGCTATAATTTGGGATCAGAGTTTAAGAACAGAGCCACCAAGTGTCTTTTGAGAGCAACTGGGTATCTTGATGGAAGCAAAAATCCCCCTTGGTGCACTCTAAAGCGTGGAAGAAAGATATTCTCTCACTGGGGCATTTTGCCTACATATGTCAAAAGAGATGTATGTGAGGTTTCTGCACAAGTTTAGTCAGCAATGTAATTTTGCTAGCACTCATTCCCTCCAGCTTCAGGCAGACCGGATTTATTAGTAGTATTGCCTGTGTTATCTAAGACCCTTAGGACCAAGCTTCTGAGGCTTCCAAACATAACTTCCAAAAACAGAGGTTAATTTGTGTCCGTGGACATAATAATAAGCATCCAATCTATCTCTTCCGCGAACCTAAGCAGAGATTGCCTGTGTTAGAACACATTTCTAATTCAGTCTTTGTCCACATCTGAGGCCGCGGCTCATTGCAGACTCGCTTAAAAAGAGGCACTTCCCACTTTTCTTAGTTAGTCAATGACTCCAATACGTTCTTTGACAATATGCTACACATTTGGTCTCATGCTTTGCCAGTTCCCTGAATCATCTTACATTTTCTCTCTGAGGTCTGGAGAGTTGCTCTAGGGGTTACGAATTAGAATAATTTTCCATGGTCTGCTTTGATCAATATCTTCATCAATTCTTCATTGAGTTTGGTTTGAATAAATGACCTTCTCTGGAGATGCATCAGTGAGTCTCCCTCTGTATATGGTGTTAAACACTCTGAGAAACTCAGGGAACTAGCAGTTGGCTCTTCATTTGTGAAGGGAGACATCTCCGGTGATTTGAAAGAAGCAGACCTTCTTTCCCGCCAGGCAGAAGCCTTTGTTTTTCGTAGCTATCACCACTTTTTCATTTATGTGAAAATGATGAACTCTTGTATGAATGTCCGGGTAGGTTTTTTATGTGAGGCAAAGATTTAGGCTTTTTGGAGCATGTCTAATTTTAAGATAGAGTCATTAGCATCTGTTAGTGTCCTGTACCATCTCTACATCTGTCTCTTTATGTCCTTGTTTTTAAATCTATGACATTATGCGTGCAACCAAAGAATGGATCAATGCTTGACAATAGGTTTGGCTGAGTAGTATTCTCATTTCTTTGGTCTTTTTCACAGCCTGAGAGGTCTCCCAGGTTGTTCAGCTGCCTCGCAAGTAATTACTCTTCTTTTTTGGGGCCTCTGACCTCCAACTCCCAGTGGTACCTTTCTGCCTGGCCTGGCTCTACGGTGCAGAGGCTGTCCAGTTGTGGGATTGGTGTACCTCTCCACCCAGTAAAACTTATAAACTCTGCCTAGCAGAGTGGCTCGCCTACCACAACTATGCCCAGGCACCCAGTCTTTTCTACTCTTCATGATCTCCACAAGGTAAGCAGATTCTGGAACCCTCTCTTACAAGGAGTTAGAACCCATGTTCACAGCTAGCATCAGTCTCCGGCCCATTCATCTCTTGCTTCTTTGGGAGGTAGGTCCAGTTGGGGTACCCTTTTATTTGGTGACAGGATCATTCCACCGATCACTAGCATTCCGTCACATCTTGTGTGCTGGAGAGGCTCACAATGCAGCCAGTCATCAAGTAATCCTAGTTGTGTCTTGTCTTCTATCTAGTTTCACCATCTTCAAAGTGGTCTTAATCTTCTACGAGGGGCTTGGGATTGGTACCTCTAGACTGCACCAGCGAACTGTCTCTTAGCCCGCAGGTGCATATGGCCATCAAACATTAGGTTCTGGCTTAGTTTAACCAAGAAAGAGGGTTTATGACCAATCATTTCACATTAAATTACATTTTGGAATGAGCAATGTTTTATTAACGAATTGAGAATCCCAAAATCCCCAATCCCTAAAAATATTTAGTGTGAACATTGTAGAAAGCATCCTTACAAATCACTTTTCAGTCACACGAACAGCGATATGCATTGAATGCAAATACATCTTTATACAAAGGCATGTGAATTGGAAGGGTAAAATAAAGAAATGACAGGAAGACATGAAAAACAAGAAAAAGGGGGTATCCACAAATTGAATCTCATGTGTCAACTACAATCATCACAAAATATTTCAGGTCAATTGACCATACAGATTCATTCACAGTATGACTTGGTACTATAGATACTTCAATTTAACAAAATATCTCGGATACAAATATGTACTTGCAACAAAATTGTGTGACTGGAGAAATTAAATCAAAATAAATGGTCAACAACTATCTTCAAAGGGTCCAACTCCCTTCCATGTTTATGCTTACACCACAATAGTCAAATTTAAAAAAACAAAATTGTCAAGTGACCAATAATCAATTCACTTCACAACGTACTGTTCTAAGCCCCTTGTTTTTACTAGCCAAATGGCTATTTTGAACATAACAGCATCAAATCAAAATGGAAAAAATGAAATAGATAGTGAAAACTCATTACATCAAAATATTGTCAAAATACCAAAGCATTATGTCTCCCCACAATGATCCAATAGCACCCTTGCAGAGGAAGAGACCAGAACAGACGCTGTCTCAGTACAACCAACAAGCTTATTCTTAATACTGTGTATGCAATGTCACTAATATGTAAATGGGGACACTGTGCATGTGTTCTGGAAAGGGATGTAGAAAACGAGGGGGTTCACTGTAAACGAACAGCACAAAAATAAATGATATAAAAAATATATATAGGGAGTACAGGCCACACGTGATGGACTTCCAATGAATATTTTAACTGGAGGTATGTAAATGGAGAGGAAACAGAGAGTGAGTCCTAACCAAAACACAGTAAGAGCAGCACAAAAGCATGGATCATTTGGAAGGGTCAGGATCAGACAAAGTAATTAGTACTCATCCTATATGCACAAAAAGTTCTTTGCCCTTATTCAAACCCTGTGGAGATTTGCTGTTGAGGAGAATAATGTATTCAGACTTGAAGATCCTCAATGTCAAGGCAACCCAGTCAATACCAAAGAAAATCACAGTGTCAGGATCTGTATCATGAAAATTAGTCCAGTGTTTTGCCGTAAAGTAATTAAAATCGCCATTCTTAATAGCCCTCAGATGCTCCAGAATTCTCTTCTTGACCGGAAAGATTGCGCTTCCCATAAACTGGTGACCACAAAATTTAAACACAGTAGTCACTGTACAAAAGATACATTTCCGAATGTTACCTGTGTTGCCCATGGGTAACAGGTAAGTGCCTTCCTGTTCTTACTCAACCGACATGCTTTGCAATGCCCACATTTGTAGAAGCCTTGTTGTCCGTGCAACCACCCCTCCTTTCTTTGTTTACCTATGTAGCTCCTTACAAGCATGTCCCTCAAAGATCTACATTCATGGTAAGTCACCTGAAGATGGGGTTAACCTGCCCTCCCTATTACTGGGCCATTTTAGACCAAATACCAGTGTCTATTAAGCATGTGCCTAATGGATGAGGACTACGTACTGTAGGTGGTTGTCATGCTCAGTTTGTTGCCCGTAGTTTTGTCCTTTTTTCACTTAACCCGGAGGCTGTCCCTGAGGAGATTAACCACTTTGGTACTGGCTGCTCCAAGAACTTTATAACATTTGGCTCACAGTAGCTCACCAAACAGAATGCTCCACTTCAGTTTTCAGGGGTGGGAGGAGCGACATGTATGGGCGAATGAGAACGAGCACATTACCAAACACGTAATTTTTTTGACAAGATATATTGATGACCTGTTGTGATCAGGGAAGGGCCTAAGCAGGAACTGAACAGATTCCTCGCACATATATCCACAAATAATCTAAATTTGTGCTTTACCCATAAGACCCATTAGGCAGAGATGGATTTCCTGGCTGTATGAGTCAGGGTTCAGAACAATTCTATACAAACTTGATTTTACAGAAAGAAGGCTGCAGGCAAATGTATACTGGATGCTCAGAGCCACTAACTGCAAAAACGGAAGTGAAGCATTCCGTTTAGTGAGCTACTGTGAGCCAAACGTAATGATAGCACACAACACAATTGTGGCCTCCAGGGAAACCATCCATGTATAAAAAGACAGTGATATATATATATATATATATATATATATATATATATATATATATATATATATATATATATATATATATATATATATATATATATATATATATATATATATATATATATATATATATATATTCGCTAAAAAAACATAGGTCTCAGGGTCGTTATAGTTAGAAATTAGCATTTAAAAAAACCTTTGAAATTCACTGAAAAACCATAGGTTTCAAGGATGTTATAGTTAGTTGAACATTTCACTTGTACAAAACCAGAGAAAATCAGCCGTTAGTTAGTTGAGCTAACTGTAACTCGCGCCTCCGCAATGCACTGCTGCTGATATTACATATTACATAACTCATGACATGGTCAGGGACATCACATGACTGAGGTCCTCAGGACACAAGAGGACCTCATCGCCCACCAGCAGTGTGCCAAGAGGCATGTTTGCAGAGTGGTGTAAAAAGGGTTGTGGCCTCGGACCCCCTCTCAGCAATCCAGCTGTGTGGCGCTTACTGGAGGTACCTGGTGGGCTAGTTAGCCCCCAGGGACCCTCAATATTCAAGGGGACTTAATTCCCCAACTTAGAATGCACCAGGGATGTGTGTGCAGAGTGGTGCAGGGAGGGGGTGGAGCCTCAATGAGATGCCAATTATTTTAAATGTATTTATTTTAGAAGAGGGGGGGTGTGGCCCCCCTTTTATTTCAATGTTTTTTGAGCCCTGGGGACCTCATTCCCCAAGGCCTGCCACATTTCTTTTTTTAAACGGGAAGGGGGCTGTGTGGCCCCCCTCCCGAGGCCAATTTCAGCCCCAGGGACCCCATCCCCCGGGGCATGGCCAACGTTATTTTATTTATTTTTTTCAATTGAAGGGGAGCCATGTGGCCCCCCACCTAAGGCCACTACTGGTCCTGGAGCCCACATCCCCCGAAGTCTGACCAGCCTGCATTTTTTTTCAGGAGGGGGGCCGCGTGGCCCCACTCCTGAGGCCAAATAAGGCCAGTGGACCCCAAACCCCCAGGACCAGCCTTCCTATGTTTTAAAAAAATTTGAAGTAATTTTCCCGGAAGGGGGGCCACGTGGCCTGCCTCCCCATGGCCACTTCTGGCCCTTGGGACCACATCTTCTTGGGCCGGCCCTCAAGTTGGGGACTGTGGGGGGAGCCACAATGCCCCCAGGGTCCCTGCCGGCTCCCTGCCTCCTACAGGAACGAGGATTGCTTTTGGGCAACAGGAGCTGCGAACATGCAGCTCCCCTTGTCCAAAAGCAAATCTGCTTTGCTTTGTTGGAGCGAGAGCAGGTTTCCTGCTCTCGCTTCAACTTAGCAAAGCAGTGTTTGCAATGGCAGGGCGGAAGTCGTGCTCCCGCCCTGCCATAGCAAACAGCAATGTCACGGGGGTAGGCACCCGGGACATTGCAGGAGCTAGTGGCGGTCTCAGGGCCAAGGAGGGCTCCTGGAGGGGGCTGTTTGTCCCCCTCCCAACTCTTTAAAGCCCCGGGGAAGTGGTGGTCCCCAGGGCTTGGGGGTCAACAATGGACTCCCGTATTTGCATTATTTGTGCACCGGGGTGATGATCCTGGGGCAGTGTGTGGGAGCTGGAACCCCCACACTTTGATTTTAGAAGTCTCCCCTGGAAGGTGGCAGTCCCCAGGGCTGCAGGGGGGCTGCGTGTATATGGCAGACCTCACACCCCTTCAAACCACGATCAGTATTTCTTCCTGTGGTACCAACAGACTCAATTGATTGCTTTGCAGAGCTAATCGTTCATGATTTGAAATATTTATATGCAATCAGCAGGCCTGAGTAGTGCGCTATACAAGTATCAATTTACAATTTATAACACCAGCAGTAGACCTAGGGTACAAGAAACTGGTGAAAAAACTACAATCTAGACCAGCCATAGTGGTGAAACAGGCAGACAAGGGAGGCAATATTGTCCTTTGGCTGCTGGCCATGTATCAATCAGTGGCAATGCTGCAACTCAAAGACAGACAATGTTACCAGAGGGTGGATAAAGAAATTCTGGTATCCACCACTGAGAATTGTCCCAATGGAGATCAAAGGGTCTCCTTACACAGGCAGAGTATAAGTTTCTCAAGGTTGATCAGCCAGTGACTCCGGTTTTATATCGCATACCAAAGGTACACAAAAATACAAATGTCCCTCCTGGGCATCCGATAATATCTGCAATAGGAAGCTTATTCGAGAACACCTCAAGGTTCTTAGACTTTTTCTTGCAAGAATATGTTAAAACCCTGAATTCATACACCAAGGACACAGAAGACTTCCTCAGAAAGATGTATGGCATCAACTGGGAGGAGGTTTTATTATGTTGACCTTAGACGTCTCCACCCTCTATACTACTATCTTGCATACTGATGGGATAAGGGCGGTGCAGTACTATCTGAGCACATGACCAGTTACTTTATATCGACATACAGAGATGCTATTAGACATGGTTGGTTGGTGTCAAAAAAACTATATTTTTCTATTCGGCAAGGACCTGTACCAACAGGTCAGGGGGACTTTGATGGGCACCTGCTTCCCCCCCAGCTATGCTAATTTGCATATGGGCTGGTGGGAGGAGCTGGTGCTCAATTCGCAACATGCCAGGGAAATGTCTAAGAACGTGGTCCTTTGGACCCGTTACATTGATGACCTGTTCATCGTTTGGTGGGGTGATGTTGCATCTGTAGAGTCGTTTGTCAGGAACTTGAACGTAAATGACTTAAATCTGCCTTTCACTTCAGACATAAGCCAGAAAGAGATCCAATTTGTAGACCTTACAGTGTACATCGACAATGGAGAGATTAACACTAAAACTTACAGGAAAGAAACTGCTGGAAACACTATACTCCATGCCCACAGCTTCCATCCTCCTAAACTAGTGAACAGCATCCCATACGCAGAAAATATGCACATGAGGAGAAATTGTAGTTGTCCAAGACAATTGTTTCAGGCACAGGAGGAGCTCAGTAGATGCTTTGAGCAGAGAGGCTATAGTACAACTGTGCTAGATGCAGCTAGAAAAAAGGCCAATCCGAAACCTAGAGAACAACTGATTTTTGCCAGTAACTCAATCACAAATACATCCAATGTAAAAACTGAGTCCAAATTCCATTTTATCATGGGGTACAGCAAACAACATTCATATATTAGAGCCCCAATGCAGAGACACTGGCACGTGTTACGAGGTAACCCTATTCTGAAACAGAAGTTAAGTAATGGGCTTCTAATCACATTTCGTAAGGCGAGATCATTACGACAGGCAGTTGTCATGAATAGTCTAGGTACTAGACATCAGGACGCATGGCTTAGTGAAAGTAAGGGATTCAGGAGATGCCAAAAGTCAAAGCATGTACATTTGGTGAGAATACGACAGAGGTAACCCTACTTTTCACAGACAAACAATGGAAGATTATGAAAGCACTAAACTGTAGGATCCAATATGTGGTAGGTGAACTTGGTCAAAATTGTATATAGGTAGCATGATTCTGCCAGTCCACCACTGCATCTTACAGCACATCCGAGCAATTAACGACAGTGCTCAATCATACCCAGCAGCTCGGCATTTCGAGAAATGTCACAATAACAAAGTGGAGGATCTAGTGTACTTTGTATTGGACCAGGTGCCACAAAAATTGAGAGGGGGTAATCGTGTAAGGTGCCTGAGACAATTAGAATCAAGGCACATTATACACTTCAATAGCAAGATCCCAAATGGACATAAATCCGAAGAAGGTCTATTTGTGCATTTGTAGATGAGTTGGAATACTGAACCTTAGATGCACTTTGATGTTGAACCTTTCAGAAGTATCTGTGTTTTAAACGGGGATGTGGAGATTGTGAGATAGAACATGAAAATAAATGAAATATAATGTTTTTAAGCACTTCATTGGATATTTAGGAAATCACCAAATACACATATTTTAGATTTTTTAATTCACACAGCACAGTAGTTGAATTGGGTTTTATGACAATCAACAAATCGATTCCATTTATGTAAGTGACCCAACATTGTGAACAAAGAGAGCGGGGTAATGGACACTGGTCCGATTCACTAAACCCAGGGTAGCGGGATACACAGCAAAGGCAATGAAGTATAATGTTATTCTGTTTAAAGTTTGTGAAAGGGAAGACGTGCAGGCACATGAACCCTGATTGTGCTCTTTGCACGATGTACAAGTCACTTTAGTTTGTGAAGGATAAAATGCATAGGTCACTTTAAGGTTTGAGTACTTGACCCGTGAAGGGTTGTTTACAGTACCAAGTGTCGTCGAGCAGTGGCCCTTGATGAGTAATATTGATGTGATTGAGATGGTGCAACTTTTAGCACTATTGCTTGTGATATCTGTTATATTCTTTGAGCGAAAAATGCAGTTTTTCACTTCAAAGTGAAACTGTTTTTGCACATTGCATAAGTCACTTTACCTTCACAGAGAAATCGCACCTGTCACTTTACTTTAGTTAAGAAGCACTGTCACTTTAATGTTGCTGCAACTTTATTGATGTGTAAAAACACACAAAGATGGCTGCAGCCTTGGGTTTCACAAAGAACACTTTGCGGTCGAAACGCGTTACCTGGTTGTGTGGTTGCAATAAAAAACTTTAAACAGCGAGCCTGAGCATGCTGAAGTCTGGTTTCATGGGAAGCAAGCATATATATATTTGTACAGTTATATAGATACTTTTTTTATACATGTATGGTTTCCCTGGGGGCTGATCGCGGCCCAGAGGGAAACCACACAAGTATAAAAAAATGCATCCCCCACTAGGAGTCAGCTATGTACAAGGGCTAACCCTCAAAATTTCAATGTATTTATCCAATTTTTAAATTATTTGATAGTCCCCTAACGGGCACAATCATGCCCGCAGGGCAAAAACACACACATATATTTTCCCGGATGGGGGGTCAGACTGTTACCAGGTGGGATGACACCTCCCCCTTAGTGGTGGCCTATTGGGGCCTTGCGGGATTCCTGCTCGTGGATCACAGCGTGCCATGATCAAGAGCAGGAATCCTTTTGGGAGAGGCATCTCTGCAAAGGGAAGACTCTCCCCTGTCCACTGATGCCTCCTACAAACATGGGGAGGCATCCTAAATGCAAACAGAAACCCCAGATGTGGACGCAGCTCTTACCTGCTGCCTGTCTCTCGGCTCCGGTTGGGGTTTGTGACAACAGCATGCCTTGTGGCACGCTGGTATCACAGATGGGGTGGAGGCTGAGAGGAGGATGACATGGAAACGATTCCATGTCTCTCAAGCTCTTTCCTTTAAAAAAAGGTAACCTCCAGGACAAGCACCAGATTATACTAATTACCCCTCGCCGACGTTGGCCAATAGTCATTCTATGCACTGGTAAGGTAGTGAGTGTCGACCATTAGCCAACACACTAACCAAAAGGATTAAGGTTTAGACGGAGAGTAAAGTACTTCAAGGATAGGTGTAAATCGTACATCCAGACCTAATATTTAATCTACCTTTTGAGACATGAAGTCCATCATTTAAAATATGGAAACACAATAAGACTTGTCCCAAAGTGCAAAACGCAGAAACAGGGCTAGATAACCTAACATAAAAGGTGACATGAGTACAGAAAGGGAAGACTTTCTTATTCTAATAAAGGATATCATTACTTACTGGTAAACTTCATTACCCTGAGTTCAGGTGCTCTTCGTCCTAGTCCTAGTTTTTTTTTAGTATAAACAACCCATCCCTCCATGACAGCTTCCTGTCAGTTATCAAGCTAAAGCATATTGGGGGGTGCTAGAGGGCGCTTCACAAGATGACTGCGCCTTAGTGCAGCTCTCTCCGGCTGGTCTCAAATCCACCAATTATCGGCCCTAAATACATTGCATCTTTGCACTAAGACCCAAGAATCATAACGGCGGATTATTGGGGACCGGTGTGGTGTGTTTTGGAGCCTCTTGATGCCGCGGATGCGAGGATTTGAGGAGACCCGGGCAAACTTGTCCACAAGATGGCTGCTGCCGGATCGCGGTAGTACACTGCTGGTCTCAAATGCTGTCAGAGTCTCTGCAGGAGACGTTGGACGATAACCTGCGAGTACATTGATACCGTGTGCCGCCTGGACACCGCTGGTGCCCTGTGCGGTGATCTGCCTGGCTGTTGAGCACCCAGAGCTGGGAGCAGGGCTGAAGAGGCCCCCGGACGGAGCTGCGGAGCGAGACGGCGAGCAAACCTGACCTACGGTGCTGGATCTGGGCCTGCATAGCAGTGGAGGCCGGTCGCGTAACCTGAATGGTTGTGATGAGTGGGGGTGCGTCCGCAGTGTGGCCTGCAGCTGTGGCAGCGGGTGCGGTCCAGGCTGTGTGCTGTGGCTTGCGAGCTGTGGCTGCTGGGTGCGCGTGTGGCGGCCACGGCTCGAGTGTGGTGGCAGCCCGTCAAGACACTGTACACTGACCTGAGCAGGTGTGGATAACAAGGACCCCTTGAGAAAAATGATAAAACAATTCCTAGGACAGGGTAAATATACAGTAGAAAATAAACTCCTAGGCAACTGAACTGATAATACTCACTCTATAGTGTTAAGCTCAGTGTGACAAATCAGAACATGTACATTATTATTTCAAAATATTTAATCTTCACATATCAAAGTTCATAATTTAGAATGTATTCAAAACATATCTCTTCATAAAAATATATGAATGTGGCAGTAGTTAAATCTTTGGTGCGCGTTTCGGCGTAAAATACACCTTCGTTTGGAAATGCCACAACTTTCTATTAGGGCGGTGGATAGGTATCCGGAAACTGAGGAGGTTTGGTCATGTATCTTTTTATCCCCCAATGTGTCAGGATTTATAGAGTCTGAGAGTTTCCTTTTCTCTTCTAATGAGCAGTTTTGGAGGAGGAGCTTTATTAGCTTTTCCTAACATAGAATGACTGATTTGCTGTGGCTGGTGGGTGCGCATGTGGCGGCTGTGGCTCGAGTTTGGTGGCAGCCTGTCAAGACACTGTACACTAACCTGAGCAAGGCCTCCCGGTCGGGGGAGGCTGTGATACCCTGCTGCGCTTTCCATAACCTTGCAGCTTGCATGATGCTGGTGTGAGAGATAAGCCTTGGTGCTTTCAGCATTAGTCTTCATGTGCAGTGGCCTAGTCCGCGCTATATGTGCTGAGGCTTACCAGTGCAGGAGTCACCAACACACAGACGGCTGCCGCCTACCTAGCACTGACATCCAGCTGTGCGGACCCCCTGACTGGTGGCTCTGCTCTTTTGCGTGCCCTTGTGACCACGTATGCTGCTTATGCGCCTCTGAGGATGCATTTCGTCATCGCCTCTACCCTTCATAACTGTGTATGGAAGAGCCAGGATCTTTGGCATGTGCTTGTTATGCCAAGCTCTGCGGGGGCCAGGTGCTTCTGTTTGGGTTCTTCATGCCTAGTGGTGCGGGCGTGGGTGGAGTGGACCCCTTGCTCCTCCGCACTGGACTCCCATCTTCAAGCCCACCGATACCTGCTACTGGTGATCTACTGCGGGATAGGTGATTTCCTTTCCTTTCCTTTGCGTTGCAAGCCTGCACATGTACGTGAGCCAGGGGCCAATACCGCATTCCTTCTCAGATTCATCAGAACCAAACCTGTAAGTGACATGTGACTTTGACCTCAGTCTACAGTGTTGTGAGTGTTGTGGGTCAGTCCGGCTGTTATCTCCTGGGACTTGCACTCAATTGTGGTCTGGGAGCCTTTGGCCGGGTATAGAAGTGGTATCATTCACTGCACGTCCTGCTCTTCCACGTTGTGTGCAAACTTCCATCACTCTGTTCTCAATATGGGCAGAACGGATAAATCACAACCTCGCCTCACGTTTGAGGCTCGCAAATCCAACAAGATCCTGCAAAAGGCGCCCTCGGAAGCGGATCTCCTGGGAGGGCAACTCTACATTAGAACCCTCTCCAGGCCAATCAGTGCAGTCTCCAAGCTATAGAAGGGACAATGGCCGCCTTGAATCAAAAATTGGACCACATGTCCACACAAATTAAAAAACAGAATACGAGGGTGGGGGAGGTGGAGCAGCAAGTTTCCGCTACCGAGGATGGACTTAGTGAAGTTTCCAGTTAAACACTCAACAAGGAAAAGGTCCTTGAGTTAATCAAGGCAAAGAATGAAGACTTAGAGGCCGGGTCCCGCAGAAATAATGTCAGAATTAAGGGCCTCCCGGAGACCACCAACACCGGGAAAATGGAGACCTATGTGGAAACATTACACAGGTATATCTTTGGCTCGGAAAACCAGTCCTCGATGTTTGTTGTTGAGAGGGCCAACTAATCTCTAGCGGCTAGGCCGGTCCCGCACGCTCCATCCCTCCCCATAATAGCCCGCTTCTGAATTAACGGGACCGGGATGCTATTTTATGCCTGGCTCACGAGAAGGGCACTATAGATCACCATGGAACACCTTGTCTTTTTTCCCAGACCTCACAGTAGCTGTGACGGCTGCCCACAGGGAGTTTGGGGCAGCCAAGAAATTCCTCCAGTCTGAAGGTGTCCCTTATGTTATGCTCTGCCCTGCTCGTTTACGAATTGGCCAAGCGGGCAACTGTAAGATCTGTACCACTCCGAAACAGCAATGGAGCATGTGAAGAAACTGAAGAAGAGACGTTGAGAATCATTGGTGGCATCTGATGATGAAGATCAGTAGACTCCCGGGGGGTAGTGCAATGTTACCTAATCTCTTTCCACTACAGTTCACTTTGTCAGTCATGGTAATATCTTGGGTATGTGCTGCCAATGTCCTGTGTTGCATGGCTCTATTTTACATGGCTATTTTCTTGTGCGATTGTAGTTAATGGCTTAGCATTCTATTGTATGTTTCTTAGACCTGACCAGCCACCTCCTGCTCTGCAGGAGGCTAGTAGCACTCTGGCGTTCCCCAAATGGGTGTACCCCACATGCTGCGACTTGTATGTTATCTCTTTTTGGGGTTCTTCATTCAGGGGAGGGATGGCTTTGGCATGTTGGGGCTGCTGAAGTGGGTGGGGCTTTGGGGGAGAGGCGGGTTGGGATGGGCGGCACTGGTTTTGTCATACTGTTATCTACTCCCATACGCTGTTTTCAAAATTGTACCTCCTATATTTTCTTCAATTTGATTTTGCCTTTCCCTTGGTGGTGATATAAGGTTCCTCACTTGGAACGTGCATGGCTTAAATAGTCCCAAGAAAATATGCTCTGTTTTGGCACATCTGGAAAGGCTGGACATCCAGGTGGTGTTCTTGTAAGAAACACATCTTACTCAACACTCGGAAAAAAAATTAGGCGCCCGTTGGGCTGGGTTCAGGGTGGCTTCCTCTTACTCTTCCTGTGCTAGGGGGGTGATGATTCTGGTTAAAAGAGGCCTAACATTCACTGTAATTACCACCGAAATGGATACACAGGGCAGGTTCGTGCTGATCCACAGTAACCTTGGTGGAGTGGAAGTCCTTATGGTGAATGTCTATGGCCCAAATGCTGACAACTGTTCCTTTTTTGCGGAGGTCTGGCACCGCATATCGCCCTTTCCTCATGCAGAACTAATCTGGGGGGGTGCTTTCAATACCTGCTTGGACGTGGAGCTGGACAGACTGGGCAGTGGGGCAGCGCGACACTGACAGTCAACTGATGCTTTGCTAGGTCTACTGGTTGTGGGAGCAATTCATGATATTTGGGCCTGCTACATGGCACATGATCTTGCCTGGATTATTGGCACCTTTCGAAGGCGGCATGAACGTGGGTCATGGATGTACATCACTTGGCCAAAACATTGTCAGAACACATTCTGGTGATGCCTGACCCCACTTGTGAACGTCCCCCTTTCCAGTGGCGGTTGCAGCCGTCCTCGCTTACTGACCAGGTTTTCAGGTGCACAGTGGGTACAGCAATCAGTAATTTCTTTTAAGAAAATCAGGGCTTAGTGGATAGTGCAGGGGTCCTATGGAAGGCATTTAAAGTTACTTTCAGAGGGGTCTGTATGTGAGCGCAGGCAGACGTCCTGAAGGATCTACGCCACCACATTAACAATCTAGCTGGAGATATTGCAACACTAGAGCGTGAATATGCCCAACACCAGATAAACTTGCCGCTATCCGAAACTTGGTAACCGAACATACAGGAAAATGGTGTACAGGTCACGGCACTGCACAGCTCACTACTATGGGGAGGGTGGCCGGCCTAGCTGCTCGCTTGCTCAGAAACTGGCTGCTCCCAGAAGCCAGGACTACGTTACAGAGATATTGGATAGCACACCATGATACCCCTGCAATTAGAAGGGTGGTGCTTGACTTCTACTCCGAACTTTATGGGGACCGGTCACAGGCGTCGGCCGCAGACAATAACACATACTTAGACGAAGCTCATGATAGTGGAACACTCCCTCCCACGTTGAAGAAGGCACTCATAGTTATGCTTCTCAAGCCAGATGAAGCTGCCAATCGCTGTGAGTCTTACCGGCCTCTCTCAATTATTAATATAGATGCCAAAATCTTTGCGAAAATGATAGCCAGTAGGCTCCAACCCCTTATTCCTAATCTGGTTCTCCCGGATCAATCGGGCTTCATACCTGCCGGGACAACGGCACATAACTTACATACTATATTCTCCACATTACAATATTTGGAGGACGATTTGTAGGCCGTCACTGTGCTGCTCGATGCAGACAAGGTATTTGATTCCCTATTTGATTCCCTATTCTGGCAATATATGTTTACTGTCCTACTCCACATGGGGCTGCCACCCTTTTTTATACGATGGATACAACTATTATATGAGGCGCCTGCAGCGGGTGTATGGGTAAATGGTTGAGTTTTGGACGCTTTTCCAATTAGACACAGAACACGGAAGGGCTGCCTCCTGTCGCCGATGCTTTCTGCAATTGCATTGGAGTCTTTGTCCTGTAAGCTTAAACAGCGCCACACGCAGGCTTCGTTGCACTTTTGACAGCGGCCACTAGTGGTCTTGCTGTACACCGATTATATGCTTTTGTACGTTCGTGAGCCCACAACATTCCTCCCAGAACGACTTCACGAATATGTCAAATTTGAGCGTTATTCAGGGCTGGGCATTAACTGGGCTAAGTTGATGGTATTTCCACTGACTGCCAGTATGCAGAGAGTTGATCTGGATTTCCCATTCACATGGTCAACCGATTGTGTGAAATATTTAGGGGTCTGGCTGCATAGAGATCCTGATGTGGTGATCTCCGAAAATTATGGCCGTGTCCTCACCAAGATTTCTGATCAGGCAGTGAGGTGGGCCAAACTCCTGCTTTCCTTATCATATTGTATAACTGTAGTCAAGATGTTGATTCTGCCCAAACTACTCTATCTCTTTGTTAATATTCCCATCCGTCTTAATCTTGCGTTGCTTAACTCGCTTCAGTCAGCACAACTGACCTTTGTGTGGGGGGTAAGAAACCTAGATGTAGCTGGGAGGTGCTGACATTACCATTCGAGAAGGGTGGCTTCAAAGCTCCTGATATGCGGCTTTATTATCTTAGTGCGCAGGCCCAGTTTACCCACTTCTGGTACTTCCCTCAGTGGTTCCAACCACACGTAGCAAGTGAGGCGGATGCCATACTTCCACAAGCTCTGGCTGCAACCGCATTGTCTGGTGGGGAGGAGGTCCTAGGACTGAAATCAACCCAGCGCTTTGCATAACATGGGCGTGGAAGATGCTGGCAGCCCATGCAGAGTTGCCATATCTGTATACACCAACGCTTCTGCTTGCTGTGCATCCCAATATCTCTGCTATCACAAGAACCAGCTTCTCTGAAGGTGTTGGGTGCGGCTGGCATTACTCGCATGGGGGACTTATATAAACAGGGTCATTTCAGGTCGTTTTCTGACGTTCAGGCTGGACAGAACCAGGGGTTCATGTTGGGGTTCACTTATGTGAGGGTGTGGCAGGTGATTCGTACCATCTACCCAAATTATCCAGCTGAACCCAAGACACTAATGGCACTGCGTTTGGTGCTTGCAGGGGTAGAATGCAACGGCCTGATCACAAAAATGTACAATGCCTCCCATAGTGAAAGGGAACCTCTTGACTCCCCTTCATATACTAAATGGGTGGCGGTACTGGGAAACACCATGTCGCGGGAGGTGTGGAAGTTCTGTTGTTCCCTGACTGGCCGCTTGACGGGAAACTGTAACCTCTGCATCATCCACTTTAAATATTTGCACCAGTTATATTACACACCACTACAGCTGAAGGGTTTTGGTCTGCAGGATAATGCCTGTTGTGTGCGATGTGGGCAAGGGATGCTGATTTTCTGCGCCTTTCATGGACCTGAGAGGGAATATACAAATTCTGGACAAAGGTTACTGATGTGCTTACAAAGGTTGTATCTGGACCCGTGTTGTGTTCTCCTGATGTCTATTTATTAGGTTGGGTGAAAAATCTTAAACCCTGTAACCTGAGACTAGTGACTGTCTCCTCCTTATTTGCTAAGAGGGCTATGGCACAATGCCCGGGGTCTAAATCTACCCCTTCACTAAAAATGTGGATGCAGGACTTATTATATTATAAAGAACAATTGGAGGCTTACGCTGAGGAGCTTCCCAAGTCTTCACGCCCTAAGGATTTCTGGGCCCCTATATCTATGTATCTCTTAAGTAACCCTGATATACAATAATTGATGTAAGTTGATGTTTCTGCTGTGTTTAATCGTGGGACTAGTTTGCAGTTGTGATCTGCCCGTATTTGAGGATATGTTGCTATGGGGTCAAAGTACTATCTACAGTGCCATGGGGGGATGGCGGGTTGTGGGCGGTGGGAAGTTGAGGGGTGTTGCTTTACTGCTTTAAAAAAAATTCTTGTGCAACTCATGTATACTGATTGTTGTGTAGGTCCCGCACCATGGGGCTTGGCTTTGTATCTTACACGCTGTTCAATGAACACATTTAAAAAAAAGCTAAAGCATATTGTTGGTGCCATCTAGGAGGGAGAGTATTATGTGACTTTTGAGCATGGGCGAATTTTGCGAATTCGCGATCCGCGAATTTGCGGATTTGTGAATTTGCGATCCGCAAAATTCGCGAGTTTGTGAGAATTTGCGGATTTTTGTTTTTTTGAGTGTTTGCTGGGTTTTTTGCGTGTTCGCGGGGCTTTTTGCGTGTTGGCGGGGCTTTTTGCGTCTTCGCGAGCCACTTGCATAGCGAAGTTACCCGTGCAGTCGTTTATGGGAGAGGGAGAGAGAGAGAGATAGATAGATGGATAGATAGATAGATAGATAGATAGATAGATAGATAGATAGATAGATAGATAGATAGATAGATAGAGAGAAAGAGAGGGAAATAGAGAGGGAGAGAGAGAACGAGAGAAAGAAAGAGAGGCCGGATCTCTGAAGGGCCAGATTCCTGAGTTGCCCCTACAGAACATACAGCTTTTTATTTTTAGCAAAATGCATATGAAAATAGTGCTGTAAAGGTCTCTTTTAGTTTAACCCCTCCTGACAACTCAAAATGGGTGTATTTGCCATCCTCTCCCTTCTTCCTGTTTTTTATGTCTGTAAGTGCTTCCTGATGAGGTTTAATTCCTTGGACAGGTGCCTCGTTGCCTACTTGTAACTATTCTCTGACCCTGCTTCAAGGGTCAGAGCAAGGTCAGAGAATAGTTGCAAGTATGCAACGAGGTGCCAGGAAGCAATTAGCAGCAGGTGTCCAAGTTGAAGTTAATTTGTTTGTAACCCTTTTGTAAAAGGTTACAAAGAAATTAGGTTCAACTTTTGCACCTGCTGCTGTAACCCTTGCTTGGCTGAAAATTCGTCCCCGCTGATTCGCGGATTTTACCGCGATTTCACAAGATTCGCGGATCGCGAAATCGCGGAAAATCCGCAAATTCGCCCGCGAAACGGATTTTACGCCCACCCTTAGTGACTTTGTGGAGGAACACATGAACTCGAGGTAATGAAGTTTACTGGAAAGTAATGATATAATTTCCCCCGACGTATGCTCTCCTCATCACGGTCTTTACAGAGTGAGGATATACCCAAGCAAAAAAAGTCAGCACCAAAATGCTGCTAAGTCGGAAGTTTGTTCAAATGTTCATATGTTAGCATAAAATTACATCATTATTGCTTTAAGGAAAGCAAGAGCAAAATTAGCAGATTCATCATTACATAAATCCAAACGTTAATGAGAAATAAAAGTGTTTGGAGTAGAGCACATAGCAGCTCTACAAATTTCTCCGACAGATATCCCAACTACCTGAGCCCATGAGTTATCCACAGTGCTAGTGGAACCTTCCTTAATCCAAACAGGGACATCTGAACCTCCTGAAACATAGGCTTTGGATATAGCCTGCTTGACCCACCTACTAAATATTTATGCAGTAACTGTTTTACCTCTGTTAAACATTCCATTGGATACAAAAATTGAATTGGTCTCTTTAAAGTCTTTGGGCCAGATGTAGGTAAAACCATTTTACTGATTCTAAAATACCGAATTTTACCGATTCTGTATTTCAGAATCGGTAAATGGAATGTAGGAAAAAAATCGGTAATCATTACCGATTTGGTAAAATTCGGTATCGGAGAATCGGTATTTACCGAATTGGCATACCCCATTCATTCCTTTGGCCCTTTTTGGCCATAGGATTGAACGGGAAATACCGATTCGGTAAATACCGATTCGGTAAATACCGAATCGTGAAAAAAACCAAAAGTGAAACCAATGAAGGCAGCCAATCAGGTGCAAACACACTCACCCTCCCTACCAGGAAGTGGCTACCCAGGCAGCTGCAACTAATTAGAAGGTTCTGAGAGGCAGTCAGAGCTGAGCAGAGTCACAGAGCAGCAGGGAGAGTTTATTGCAACTTCGCAAACTGAAAAAGGGCAAACAGCCGTAGAAGCCAGAATTCTGACAGGAAGAGGAAAATCAAATTCAGCAGCATGGAGCTGCAGGTACTTGTGGAGGAGGTAGTGAGGGTGCACCACAAACTTTTTGGCAGGCATTCCCTCACTGTTGCAGAGTCTTCCAAAAGAAAAAGGTAATTGTTGAGAAAGTTAATGCTGTGGGAGTCACAACCAGGAACACTGAGGACCTTAAAAAAATATTCTATGACCTCAGGAGCCTCACCAAGAGGAAAATGGCTGAAATCCACAAGCAGGCAGGCCTAACCGGTGGAGGCAGGAACACAGCCCCCCCCGACTGACCTGGAGGAGTTGGTGGCCTCAACCATTGAGGCAGACAGCATCTGCGGACTGGGAGATGTGGACAGCTCAGGCAGAGCTGCAGCAAAAAAAGGTAAGACGCATGCGCAGCATGACACACCATACCAACCTGCTTCCCTTTACCTTTTGAGGACAAGCAAACCCCAGTCCAGTACTGCTAGCACTATACAGGAGCAATGAATCATGGGAAATGTAGTCAGCAAATGTAAGACCATGTGTAACAGCGCAGACATCAGCAAGTCAGTGAAATGAATGCAGATAAATGAAAGTGAAATGTGTAATTCATTTATTGTAGTGACCGTGACACAGTAGCACTCAGTTAATATACGCTCATTTATACCTAGGGGCCAAATCACACAGTTGACCCACTGACACAGAAGGGACTGCACCAGAGAGGGAGGAGAGTGAGGAAGCAGGTTCAAGCCGAGTGGAAAAATCGCAGGACAAAGGAGACACAACTGGCATGTCCATGGAAGATGACACTGTACGGACCACAGAGTTGCTGCACTCCCCGCAGCTTTCCCAATCCCCTCAATTGCAATTCTCACCAAAAAATTCACCACCTCTGCTCCAGTCCACTCCTGTAACCCCACCAGACAGGAGGCATGTCGTGGCCCCGCTACCATCAATGGAGGCAGCAGAGGGTGAGGGGGAGGCTGAAAACACTGTGGGTAAGAGTCCAGCAGCACTGCAGTCCACAAATGAGATGGGCCCTTCTCGCAGAAGACAACGCAGACACAGCAGTGCAGGTGGATATGGTGAGGGCACTGTGTTCCGTGGGCTGGAGGGGAGTATGGTGCGCATTCAAAGAATGCAGGGCAAATCCATCCAAGCCTGCCAACGCCAAGTCAGATCCCTGAATGTGCACATAGGAGACATAGGGAAGGGCATGATAGACATAGTGGAGGCGAATAAAGAAGTTGCCAAAACAAATAGGGAAATTGCAACAGGGATGCAGCAGATGAGCCAATCAGTTACGCAGCTATGGTCTAAACTTGACAGTGTGTCACACACATGGCGCAGGGATGCCCGTGCCCAGAATTCGGCCATCAATTGCCTGGCCACTGCCACATCCCTGCTATGCAGGAGAGGCATAAATATGCAGGAGGTATTGACCCAAAATACAGCTGAGGTCACCAGGGGCATGGCCAGAATGACCAGTGCTCTAGAGGCAATGCTGATATCCCACATAGCACAGAATCCTGCCCTGGATGTGGCAGAGGGTGAAGACACAAGTAGCCGGAGCAGCATAGCAAGCTCAAATGTGGAGACACGGAGGTGTACCAGGCGCCAAGCTGAGGCTGCAGGGCACGCTGAACAAAGCGAACAACATCCAAGTGGCTCAGGGAAGCACGGGCGCAAGTGACATTACCGTTCATGGGTGAAATAACCCGGGACATACAGTCCCCACGTGTATATATTTTTTTTGTTGCACTTACGTGCTGAAACGTTGTGGCACCATTAAAATAAGTTTGTCCCATACACAACCTGTCTGTATCTCATTACTTACTCAGAAATAGTTGCGTGCAATCTCCTCACGTCTTTATCTGCCATCACTTGGTGTAGAAACTCCAGCAGGTTGTGGTTCAGGCACAGCAACCTCGTCGTCATGATCCTCAAAGTCTGACAACTCCACCTCTGTGCCCTTCTTCACAGCGAGGTTGTGCAACATGGCACAGGCAGCAATGATTTTGCAGCAGGTGATGGGGGTATACTGCTGGGCACCTCCACTCTTATGCAGGCACCTGAACCTGCTCTTCCATATACCAAAGGTAGGCTCCACAACATTTCTTGTGCTCTTGTGGGCCCTGTTATATCTTCTTTGGCTTGGTGTTGAGGGGTTGAGGTAGGGGGTGAGGATGAAGGAGCGGAGGGCATATGCACTGTCCCCTGAAAGGAAATGGGAGTACGTTACTCACATGCATACATGTACTTCTTACTGCAATTGGTGTTAATGGGGTCGCACACTGTGTCTTACCTAGCAGGTATCCTTCACCAAATTCCCCTGCTTTCAGCCGTGCATAGATACTGCTGTTTTGAAATATGTAGGAGTCGTGGGTACTACCAGGAAATTTTGCAACAAGGTCAGTGATGGCGCACTTGGCATTGCAGATCACCTGCACGTTGATGGTGTGGGTGGACTTTCGATTCTTATATATGTATTTGTGGCAGCAGGGGGACAAATGGGAATGTGGGTGCCATCAATGCAGCCAATGATATTGGGGAAATGCGCCATCAGATAAAAGTCAGTTTTTGTTTGGAGCAGTTCAGCATGGGTTTCAGGGAAAGTTATATACTGGTCCATCCTCTGTACCATGGTGTCAAGGAATTTGTGGAATAAGCGTGACAGGCTGCCCTGGGTCACCCCACCTACCGCAGCGACCACACTCTGAAAACTCCCTGACACAAGCAGGTGTAAGCTGCACAGCACCTGCACATGGGGTGGAATGGCGTGCGCCCTTGGGGTAGTGTGCTCCAACAGTGGGTGGAGGTCCCTGATGAGGTCCAAGATGGTTTCTGAGTCTAACCTGTACCTCTGGAGAATCTCTGGCTTTGTGAGCATGAACAAGGTGATCCTCTGTCTGTAGACCTGCTCCTGTCTCTGCCATTCCCTCTCTCCTTCCTCCTGTTGCAGCAGCCACCTCGCAATGCCATAGAATGCTGCCATCGTGAAAACAGTATTGCATTTTGGGTCCTTTTTTTATATGCTGCACCTGGTTACCCCTGATTTCAATCCATGGTAAATACAGACTCTTAAATACCGAATTTCAAGCAAATTCGGTATTTATGAGCTTACCTACGTCTCAATATTCAATTTTACCACTTCTTATTTACCGAATCGGTACATTTACCGATTCGGACTGTTTATCGATTCGATAACATTACCGATTCGGTGAATTTACCGATTCGGGCGATTTTCAGTCCCCTACATCCCAAATGACCAATACTGGTGGGTAACGGCCGAAATTCGGTAATTTCGTCCGTTACCGACCGGTATTGGGCCACCTACATCTGGCACTTTGTTCTCAAAAGATACATTTGTAATGCCTGTTTCTCATCTAAAGGGAATGTAATCTGTTGAATTCTCATCTCTGATTTTCATAATTATTTATTGAATTAGATAACATTTCTTTTGGACCTTTGGCCTAAATTTTGGGTCAGGTCTTAAAACAACTAGATCTGGAAGGACCTTTAGTTGGAGGGTAATTAAGCACAAAAGAGACAAATTCCTCCAACATCCTGGCAAAAAGTATCACAATTAGGAATGTTAATTTGGCAGTTTCTAGAGGATCAAGGGGTGATTTTTGCAAGCACTTAAGAAAAACTGATAAATCCCATTCTGCTACTGAGGTCACTGGTTTCTTTTATTTAAAAAAACTTTTAAAGATTAGTCACCATGGATCCAACACCACTTCTCTAAAGGCTCGGATCACTGTTCACTGTGCTGGTAAGGTCGCTGGAATGATACCCAATAAAGAGCCATCTCATCCCAAGAATTTAAATTGGATCACAGGATAGTGGATTCATATTTCTACAAAGACACTGTTTCCTAAAATGAGCCCATTAGTTGGACTATGCCTTAACAGTTCAAATTTTTCTAGAAGTTTGGATGTCATGTGCCAATTCTGTAGAACATTCTACCTTTCTCAATACTGCCCTTTCAACTTCCATGTTGTCAGATGCAAAATTGACAGTTGTTTGTGAGATAGATCTGGGAGTTGATGGGGCAAATGAACCAGCATCAGTTTGCAAAATGAATGTCCTGCTTGTCCCTTAACAGGGGAAACCATGGTCTACATGGCCACCAGGGTGCAATTAGAATACCCTTCACATTCTCTGACTGGACTTTTTGAAGGACCTTGCCTATCCATGGGATTGGAGAGAGTGCATAGAAAAGCCCATTGGGTCATGGAATTGATAGAGCATCTGATGCCCAAGTCATTGGATCCCAAATGACCGAACTGTATTGAGGTAGCAGTGCACTAGCTTTGGATGTAGAAATGTCCAACTGTGGCACCGCATACCATTTCGTACCATACCAACACCAACAATATATGTTTACAGACTGAGATGAAAGGAAACAGAAATTGGAATATTGCGGCTAAAGCTATCTACCTGAACATTGTCACTTTCAGGTATGGAGTGGCAAGACATTTGCTTTTGCCCAAGGACAGATTCTTGCAGCCAAGGCCCTTAGGGACTTGCTGTTGGTGCCAAATCAAGTAACCCCATCCTACCTGATTGGCTATCTTTATTAAGATTGCCAGTCCTGGCCTGTGCAGGTAAGAGCAGTGGGGCGGTGGGGCAGTGAGGCCCAGTTGGGGGGGGGGGGGGGATTTCAACAGATGATGACAAGGGAAAATTAATTATTTATTTAATTTTTGCTTGTCATTGTCCATCAAAATTCTCCCCCACCCGGCACCACCGCCCCACCGCTCTACCGCTCTTACATGCAAGGGCCGCGGATGAAGATCGCTTTCTGATAAAGGTATTGAGCAAGCCTTGTAGAGCACACCACACTGTTCTGAAAACATTCCAATGGGAAGTTAAGGTAATTTCCATATACTTGACCATTTCAAACTCAATTCAAGCTGTTGCATTTTTGCCTACTAATAGCATGCACTCGCATCCATTGCAATTATTACTGGAGTTGGGTATTGGAACCATGTCCGCTTTCTCAAACTGTTCACATCCAACCACCATTGGAGCTTTAAAATTATCTTTTGGGACAAACAGCTATTTGTTCTGTGTTGCTGGGGACCAATGCCTGAGTAAGTGGTTTTCCATAGGCTTCAGGTGATATTGTGTCCATGGGACTATCATTACTGTGCCCATCCTGAGACCCTGGACTTTCAGCCACAAGCTTGGGGAACGGACAACAAATGGGACAGTTGAGTCAGTAAAGTCAGTAATCTCATCTTTGGTAGAAATACCATCCCCTGGTCTGTGACCAGGTCTTCCTCTTCATGGGCTGGAGACTAGATTTATTGAGGTTGATGATGAATACCAACTACTGCAGTGTGGCACAGACGATTCCCTCATCCAGTGTGTATCTTCAAAAGAGAAGAACCAGAGATAAACCAATTGTCTAAATTTGAAGATATAAGAATATTTCAACATGAAGATAAGCAACCCCAGGGCTAGTACCTTGGTAAAAATCCTCAGAGGTGATGACAGGCCAAACAGAAGTGCCTTAAATTGAAATGGAATACTAGAAATAATCTTCCACTGAAAACCTGAGGTACATTTGGGATTCTGTACGCATTGGTACAATGTAATAGGCATCCTTAAGGTCAAACGTTGCTAAAACATCTCGTTTGGACACCAGTGAAAGCATAATTTGAAGTGTAAGCATTCTGAATGAAAGGTAATAGGCATATTTGTTCAGTATCTTCAAGACTAGGACTAGACTGAAATTCCCCTCTGGTTTTCGAACTAAGAAGATCATTGAGTAAAACCCAGACTTCCTCTGCAATTGTGGAACTGGAACAATTGCCTTTTTGCCCCGGTAACAGAGTTTGGCACTTCAATACCAGTTTGGGAATTGAAGTCTTTATGTACAGATTCTTTGGAGGTAAGTCCTTGAACTCCATAGCATCTACTTCTTCCTCTATCTTCAATATCATCTTGGACCATCTCTTTCCATTGCTTTGAAGTAGTTTAATATTCAGCCTTCCATCTGCTCCACCATATAGTCAGGTCTTTGGGTTTTGCTGCGTGGAGTTTTTTGGGTTGGGTTTTATCAAATAGTGTGGCTCTCCGACCTCAAGTCTGGCCTCTAAAGGGACATTTAAAGTCTTAAACCTCTTATGTGTTTTTTTTTTAATAAATTACCTTTTTCCCCATCTGTGCTTCAAAAGGATATACCACTTTTCTGTCCTCTGAAGATTTTGTTACCGAGTCATCCAAGGGTGCCAAACAATTTTAGACCTAAGAATGGTAGCTTATGTAATAAAGACTTTTGGGTTTGGTCAATTTTCCACAGCTTCAACCATAGGAGCCTCCTTCCTCCTATTGTTGCACTCATTGTAGCTCAGGCCCATAATGAATCGATCATAGTGTTCAATAAAAATTGTGCCAACATTTCCATTTTTCGTAAAAGTTGTATGAGATAATTTTATTGCTGAAGACAGTCAAATAATGATTGAAAGTCTTTCAAAAACTTTTGAGCAGCATACGTGCTAGTCTATAAGGAAACGTGCTGAAGCATATTCCCCTTTAAAGGTAGATTCTCCCTTTTTTCCACTGCATCAGGTAAAGATGCTTCCTCGGATGCTAATGAGGAAGATGAAGCCATACTTGCTAGGATTGAGATAATTGTTTACCTGGAATATCCTTAGAAAGCACTATTGGGGATTCTTTAACCTATATGTAATTAACCTCAATAAGGTAATGGAAATAAACTTAAAGTTTTTCTCCCATTAACTCTGAATCTTACTCCTCTTTTACCTACCCCACTGCCCATCAACCCTGAACCATATTCCTCTCTTTCCCTCCCCATCTATTTACTCCATGCTGCCCTTCTCATCTCATGCTATGGCTACCCCAGTATGGGACTAGTGTGGTGCCCCCATTCCAGTAGAACCAGGTACCTGCTCAATTCTAGGTTTGCTACTTTGCAATACCATTTTGAATTCCCACCCTGCACCATTTTTTGTATGAACAGCGCTCATGTACAGCACACAGCTTCTCTATAGCTAGATTTGCACCGTATAAATCTCACAGTAAGTACTACATACCTCAGTCTCCTGCAGTAGCAGCTGGCAGGGAACAGGAGTGGAAAGGCAGGTTTGGGTTGCGGGGGAGGAAAAAACAAATAAAAAAAAACACTTAACTTCTCACCTCGTCTCTCCTCAGTCTCTCCTACATCGTCCCTCATCGTCGCTCCACCGGAACCCGGAGGCACACAGGCTCCCTCCCCTAAGCCAATCACAATGATGTAATGCAGCGTTGCGATTGGTCTGAGCGCCGTGGCACGCGCTCAGATGGGGAATGGGAGGCTGGCCATGTTCCAAACCAAGTGGTGTATTCCAGCCTGGTGGGGAACATACAAAGTGTGCAGGACTGCTTGGCTAGCCCGAAAGGCCCCGCCAAGCAATCCTGCTCACTTTGGAGTGCAGCAACCACTCCTCCTCCCGAATGTCACGGAAGTCTCAGTCCCGCCCACCCTGGCCGTAAAAAAAAAAAACTGATAATAACAGAAATAACATCTTTTATTAGCCTTTTATTTACATTTTTTTACACTGCTCCCAGAGCAGTAGGGCGACTCTCCTCCACCTTTGTGGAGGAGCCGCCCCTGGGGCCTCATTTATGAGGCTGTGCGTCACTTTTACGCCGCCGGTGCGTCACTTTTTGTGACGCACCAGTGGTGTAAAAAATGCGCCTTGTTGCGCCATATTTACAAAGTGACGCATCTAAGTAGATGCGTCACTTTGTAAACCCCTGCGCCACATTATACCTGCGGCAGGTATAATGTATGCAAAGGGGGGCGTATTGACGCAAGGAAGGGTCGTAGAAGTGACACAGTGAAATCTATTAGATTTCACTGCGTCACTTTTAGGACGCTGTTGAGTCAAAATCTTGCGCCTGCCTCACAGCAGGCGTAAGACTGACGCAGGCCCTTTGACATGGGGCTTGCCCCATGTGAAAGGACGCATTGCTGGAGTTGCGTCACTTTTGTGACATACTCATACATTAAATATGACGCATCAGAGATGTCGCAAGGAGTGCGCACTGAGAAGTGACGCATCGCTGCTTTCACGCAGCGATGCTTCATTTCTCATAAATGAGGCATTTGGTCTCCTGGTTATCTCCTCTTAAAACTTAAATCCTTTTATGAATAATCAGACCATTAACTTCAAAATAAAGTGCAACGTTCATGCATAACAACGACTTGCAATACATTTCACTTTTTTCTTTGAAATCACTCTCTAGCCCGTTTGTGTTTCAGGTGCTAATTATCTTAGAATTAAAAAAAAAATGATTTTCATGGGTGTTTCCCAGAAAGATACAATTACCTACCACACCTTAAAACCTATATTTAATGGCGCTGTAATGGTAACACCCGTTTTACTGATTCATATTTTACTGCTTGCTATTTTGACCGTCATGTTCCACATTCTGAGACACCAGTGATTACTACCTGATTAAAAAAAGCTATTTCCTTATTTACCTTTCAAAACAGGTGCGTTAATTACGGTTTTACCTAGAGACATTTCACAATAGTGGCATATGGTGCAACAAGTTGCTAATTTACATTTAGATGACAGAGAGAAAGCAGGCTTTCGTTTTCAATTGACTTGTGAATACAAATGTATTCAATCCTTTAGGCCCTTTCGCTTTTGTCAGAGCCAAATCATGATTGAAAATAAATAGTATCTACAAAAAATATAATTGACCTAATTTCTAATACTTTATTCTGTTGGATAAAAATAAGTACATTCTTAAACAGTAGAGGCAGACAGTAAACAAAAGATTATTAATATATGATGTAGAGGGTACAAATGACACATTCAAAAGTAGCTGTAACTCACAGGATTAGAAAAGCAGAATATGTGAGTAGAAATCCGAATTTGCTGTGTCAAAAACTGGCAGTGATGTGTCAGCTGGTCCCAAACATGGTCTAGAATAGAGAAAGGCATGTCCACCCGCCGCTGCAGCACAACCCAAGATTTGCATGGGGATTTGATGGATTCTTATGCTTCTGAAAACTAGTTTTCTGATATCCAGGAACAGCACATTGGCACTGTCTGTGGCTAAATTTAACACAGACGTGTTGTAGAGATGTTTGCTGCCCTGATAGTGTCATCAGGTCTACCACCAACATTCAGCACATCAGTTGGACCCAAGCTCAAATGGGTCAAGAATTCCTACTTACACTTCTGGAATGCCTTTGATCTATCAAGAAACTATGCAATGGAAAGTGAGTATTGTTAGTACATTAATTGCAGAGCCCATCCTTACATCTTCTGTGGGACAAATCCAATTGAGAGTATAAATAAAGTTTTGCTTGTAGTCCCTTAACTGTGTGAAAGTGTCTGTGGTTAGAAAGTTCAATGGAAACAGAAGTCGTCTCAAGAACAGATTTTTTTTATAAAACCTAATGGTGTTAAGACCTTTTTAACAAAAGCTATATTGGACTTTTAAAAACATCACATTGAGGTTTTACTGAAACGAAGAGTTTCAAGGAGAGATCATTTAATCTTTGCGATCTCATATTAAAAGGCATTGGTATTGGAATGCCATTCGACAGACTAGGAGTGAAGTCACAGAACATTTTAGGTGTTTAAGTGTCAGTTAGAAGTATGTGGAATTTGCATTTTCATATCCAACATTTGATGAACTGAGCCAGGATTTGCATACTTTGAGGCCAGAAATTCCACTTTATGACTGTGGAAAATAACATTTTTGAAATTAGTTGAGCATTTCATCAGTCATAGGTTTGTGGCTGGTAGTAATGTGGAGGTCAGGGGAAATCTGAAGGGTGGTGAGTGGCAATGCAAGGGAATGGAATACACACAAAGTTAACAATTTGTGGTCAGTCATAGTCATTTTGCATGACCAATCTCACCATGGAAACACATGTATGCTTGCTTGAAAAGCTCAGATTACACATATTTCCAGTGAGGTACGGTGAATGAACACCAAGTATTTCCCAAGGGTCTTGTCGCAGAGGCTTCCCTTATTAGACAAATATTTTTCAAGTGGAAAAAAAATTGAAGTGAAGCTGTATTTTTTGCCTTAGACGTAACCCAAAATATTGACATTTTATTGCAGTGAAAATTGTACACTTAGGGATTGTCATGAAAGTCCATTATTTTCATACATTTACGTGTGTAGGTTATAACATTTTTCTGAATATTAATGACTTTTTTTTATATAATAGGTCACATCACACTTCTGCATTTCTAAGCGCTGTAAATAAAAGGTGAACTATTACCCAAGTGAAGGGTACCAACCTTTTGAAGGTTGGAAGGATGGAACACTCAGTCAGCCTTCCTGGAATTCTATTGCAGAACCGATAGGGCCTACCAGGGATGCCGTATGCGCATGTGCGAGACGCGCTTAATGGGGAACAGCCGGGACAACAAAGAAGCTCAAAGTGTGCTACGCGGTGCCCGTCTGCCCCCGGTCAGCGACCGCTGCTACCTCGCGCCACTAGGCGCTCCAAATGCCACAGAGGAATGAAATTCATTCGCTAGGCGCCGAGACGCTAGCGCTCGTGCACAACACCCCCCGATATGCTGATTAACCCCTCAAACAGGTAATGAAGATGAACAATCCTTTGCCCATTACATATCTTTGTCTAATCAGCACAATTTAACTAAATAACATTTAGCATAAGCAATTCTCAAGTAACGATCGCCAACAGCAGAGGGAGGAAACAACGTGCACTTAACTCTTGCTGTGATGTAGAAAAAGGTAGGGCTATGACCTTTTTCAAGATTGCCCGGCGCTAACCGCCCTTGTACCATTCAAATTACCAAGCAATGAGGCAGGCGCCGGAGACCAGAAGACAGGAAACAGAAGTTTTATTCCGACGGAGCAGAACACATCAGATCGGACAACAAGGTATCGTCTCGAGGTGCTCTGACAGCCTCTCGGAGGCCTGGCCTCTTATACACTGGTTTATGGCATGTGACCTTTCTTTATTACAATCATAACATTGTGAAGTAAGGAAAAAGACATCCCCATAATCCTCGTGTCAATCCCACCCCCATATACCTTCACAATAGAGGTCCTCAACCTGCTGATAAGAGGAGGGGGTCATCACGCAGCTGAGTGTTTCGCCAAGTCTTAGGATGTGTGCGCCTGATCATATCCCAGGGGGTGGGGAGGCCCTGATCAACAGTGTGTCCTTTGAAGAGGGGCGACTCCATACAATGAGGGGCAGTAAATGGTATCTCCCGGCTTAGGCAATGGCCTCGGACCTGTATGGACAGTCGGACATGGGGTAAGGGGTCATCAAAGGAGTGGTATTCATGCTGCGTGGACAATTGAGCGCGGAGGGAAGGTTCATCAACAGAGGGGCATTCATGGGAGGAGAGGAGGTGCTGGTCAGGCGCAGGCGTGACTCCCAAGGACAGGGTCATGCAGAAGGGTTAGGCTCATGAGAGGGAGGGAGGGGGAGCCAGGGTGCGCGGAGGATGCTTGCTGGGTCAGAGGGGCGCGCTGACGATAGATCGCGGACAGGGAGACCATGATACCTAAAATGGCCGTTGTGCGCGCTGTACGTGGGTGACAAGCTGGCGCAGATGATGTTCAGCCCGTAAACTAAAATTCCATAGTCCTCCCTTTTAACATGTCTCGCCAACTTGTCAGTTCGGATTTATCCCCATAAGGCCACGTATTTCTACTTCATAGAGGGGACTCATGTGCTCATTTCGGAAGTCCAAAGTCTTTGGGCACATATAGTTAGAAACAAAGCTGCACAAGGAGGGTAGACATTGAATACCCAAGCAACAGCCACATAATATCACAACAGGTATCAGCACGAAGGAAAACAACCTCCAACCCCAGTTCCTCAAAGTGTCCCAAAACCAGCTCCCAAGCGACCATCCTTCTTGTTCTTGGTGAACCTCCGAGGAAAGTCTGTGGAGGTGTTCAATGGCTTTGTAGACTGATGGCGAGTTATCTGGCACGTAGGTGATGCAGCTAGATCCGATGATGCGGCATGCTCCTCCTCGGTCGGCTAGGACCACATCTAGGACAAGGCGGTTTTGGAGGGTCACAAGGCGGACCGCCTGAAGCTCTGCCGTGTTGTTAGCGAGGATGCCAGCTGTGATGTTGATCGTTGTTTCCACTGCCTGGGTCAGGTGCCGGATAGCGCGGCTGTTTGCCATTGGGCCCCACAGAGGAACAAGTCCCTTTGCTGCATCTAGGAACTGTGCTCCAGTGGAGTCGGCTTGTCCAATGTCATCTGCACGCCTCTGCTGGTGATGGTTGGCAGGGGCTACATACGTGGGTGGAAGAACGAAGGCAATGTAACAGGTACCCTTCCAACCTTTCGGGAGCCAGGTGTAAGCTTTGGTGCCACACACAAAGTACATATTCGGAGAGGCAACAAAAGAAGGGGGGTCAACTGAGTCCAATGTTCTGGTGATTCGGCAGGAACTGTGACCCACCAGCTGCGTTCCCTGGCCTTCTAGGCACACAAGACCGGTGATATTGATAACAGACAGGGCCACAGTCAGAGTGGCGGTGGTTTGTTTTTGCAGATGAGAGAAGGTGGATCTAGCGGGATTGTGGAGTACCTGTACTTCAACACGTTCTTTGGCTGGAATGTCTTTAAGGAAGGTGGCGCCTGTGAGCGCAGGGCACAGGGGAGCAGAGGTCTTTCCGGTTTTGTTCAGCCAGAACCCAGAGTAGAAGTGCGACACTGTCTGGCTGGAAGTGGCGTTGTCCTTGTGGCTCTCTTGCATGAGGATCAACCAGGCGAGGCAGGAGCCGTGGACTGAGAAAGGAGAAGGGATGAAGGGGATGGAGTGTCCAGTGGCATGCGGGAGCAACCCGCAGATCCAGCAGTTCGTAGCATTTGCAGCAAGGTTGTGTTGGTGCAACAGTTGCACGAAGGAATTGTTCCAGAATTCCCTGCGCCTTTCTCGGAGCTGAGGCGACAGAGAGATTAGGTGATGCTCTTTCAGGAGTGTTGGTTGTGCAGTAGGTAGCAATGCCTCATGAGCCGGTGTGCTTTCCTCCAGAATCCAGAAGGAGGTCATGAGGAGGAGGCAGAAGAGGAAGACAATAAAGAGGGCGATTGTCTTTGATTTGTGCAAATTGTCAGTCTTTGGGTTTCTATAGTGGGTATTTCCTGTTGCTTCTATCATCTTCTTATCTGGCGCTTCCATCATCTTCTTATCTGGCGCTTCCATCACCTTCAAGGGGCTCGATAGTGGGCAGAACCACAGACTCCGTTTAGCTTCTCTCCCGGCAACCCTTGGTTGTGCTTAGGTCACCGTTCTGAGATTCAACTTAGTCTGTGGCCTACTTAGCCGAAGCTCCCTCCTTTCGACGCAGGAAATACCCTTCTCTGGATGGCACAGTGGGATCAGAGAATTTTGCAAGTTCAAGTGCCTCAGTATCGGGATAACAGTTCAATGTCGGTCGGTCTTTGTTCAGGAGCTCTTCTTGGGTGTTGACGTTTTCGGTCGTGGCCAGGTTCGCAGAGACCTTTCGGCAGTGATGTGCGTGCAGCCAGTGCCTCTTCCCCTCCACTCGAAGCGCCGTCCGTGTGGTAATCAGCACTTGCCAGGGGCCCGTCCACCGGGGTTCCAGACTCTTGGTCCGCTGGAAATTTCGTATTAGAACGAAATCTCCCGGTTGGATGTCGTGGCCGGGACCCCTGGAAGCATCGGGGATGGCCTGCTGCACCTGTTGATGAATGACAGACAACGTATTAGTTAATTTGCACAAATAATCAGACAGTAGGACGTCCGGGACGTCATGAATGGAGGTCGGCTTGGGGGCAGTCCAGAGGTTCATCGGTCGCCCGAATACGACCTCGTAGGGGGTCAAATGATGTTTAGTGGGAGTGGAGCGCATTGATAGTAAGGCCAGTGGGAGGGCGTCTGGCCACTTAAGTCCGGTGGTGGCCACTATTTTTGACAATTTCAACTTCAGTGTGGCATTATGGCGTTCCACCAGACCGGCGGATTGGGGGTGGAAGACCGCATGAAACCTTTGCTTCACCCCCAACCCCTTTAAGATTAATTGGATAACCTCAGCTATGAAGTGGGGGCCATTGTCGCTCCATAAAATTCGACAAAGGCCATAGCGAGGGAAAAATTCTTTCAGTAGTACTTTGGCAGTAGTCATGGCAGTGTTGTCACGGGTTGGATAGGCCTCTACCCATTTGCTGAAGGCGCATACAATGACTAGTACATACTTCAAGCCCTGGGATCTCTCTAGTTGGATGTAGTCCATCTGAAGGACCTCAAAGGGGTGATTGGGGGTCCCAAACCCTCCCCGGGGTACCACAGTTCCTTTCCCGGGGTTGTGTTGCAGACAGATAAGGCACTGCTGGACTAGGCGCCTGGCTGAGTCGGGGATTTTGTCGTTGTGCCAGACTTTGGAAATGAGTTCGATCATGGGTGCAGATCCTATGTGTGCGGGGGAATGTGCCATTGTCAGTATGGGGATCAGGTATGAGTCGGGCAGCAACCATTTGTTTGCATCTTTTGTTCGCCAGCAGCCTTCATCATCCTTCAAACCCACCCCTGCCCACTTAGTCAGTTCGTGAGGGGTGCTGGCCGACTGGATGTCTCTGATCATTTCCCTTGCGTCAGTCCATTTCTCTGCTTGTGACCTGGTCACATACATGCGTGTTACCATCCTATTCTCAGCTGTGGTTCGTGCAGTGATGTCGGCCAGTGCATTCCCTTGTCCAACTAAGTCTGTCACCCTTTTGTGTGCCTGACATTTGATCACCGCTAATCGTTTGGGGAGGAGAACTGCTTCAATCAGGGCGGAGACTAGATCTCCGTGGAGGATAGGGGTGCCGTGGGACGTCAGGAATCCCCTCTCCCTCCACAGGAGCCCAAAATGGTGGACCACCCCGAAGGCATACTGGCTGTCTGTATATACGTTCGCGGTGGTTCCTGTGGCTATGATGCAGGCTCGGGTGAGGGCTATCAGCTCTGCTGCCTGGGCAGATCGTTGTGTGATGCAGCCGCTGTTTCAACTACTGTTCGGGCTGTCGTTACTGCATAGGCAGCTGAAGTGGCACCATCTGGGAGTTTGATGCATGAGCCGTCTACCCATAGCTCTCCATCGGGGTCAGTGAAAGCCGTGTCTCGGAGGTCAACTCTACTCCTAGTTTGTTCGTCCGTGAGGGTCACACAGTCATGTATGGGAGGGACGTCGGGGTCATTTTCAGGCAGGGGCAACAATGTGGCGGGATTCAAAGTTGTGCATCTCTTTAGTGTGATGTGGGGTGCAAGTAGCGTCAGTTCGTACCCTGTAAGTCGTGCGCTAGTTAAGTGTTGAGTCTTGGTTTGGTTCAGAAGGGTGTCGACAGCATGGGGTACTAACACGGTGAGGGAGTTTGAAAGTACTATTCCTTCGCTCTGGCGGATAGAGACAGCAGCGGCAGCTACTGCTCGAAGGCAGGCAGGCAAAGCTCTGGCTACAGGATCAAGAGTGGCGGAGAAGTAGGCACAAGGGCGCTGCTTAGGACCAATTGATTGAGTTAGGACAGACAATGCACACCCCTCCCTTTCGTGGGTGAAGAGGGAGAAGGGTTTGGAGTAATCCGGGGTTCCTAGGACGGGTGCTGAGCAGAGTGCATTTCGTAATTCACAAAAGGATGCTTGACACTCAGGGGTCCAAGGGAGCGGGGAGGGGACATCTTTGGCCAACAGGGCAAGTAGGGGTTTCACAATGAGGCTAAAATTAGGTAACCACTGTCTGCAAAAAGAGGTTAGGCCAACCAAAGAGCGGACTTGCTTTTGTGTTTTTGGGACGGGGGTGTCTATGATGGTTTCGATTCGGTCGGGTGTGAGTTTCCTCCCTTCTTTGGACAGGAGATGGCCTGGGTATGTCACTTGTGGCTGGCAGAACTGTAATTTCTTTTTGGAAACTTTATGGCCATTCTCTGCAAAAAGAGGTTAGGCCAACCAAAGAGCGGACTTGCTTTTGTGTTTTTGGGACGGGGGTGTCTAGGATGGTTTCGATTCGGTCGGGTGTGAGTTTCCTCCCTTCTTTGGACAGGAGATGGCCTGGGTATGTCACTTGTGGCTGGCAGAACTGTAATTTCTTTTTGGAAACTTTATGGCCATTCTCTGCAAGAAAGTGTAGGAGTTGGACAGTGGCTGTGATTGCAAGGGGGGTCGTGTCGGCCGCCAAAAGGATATCATCGACATATTGGATCAACACCACTCCGTCTGGTAGCTGGAAGGCATCCAGCTGTCTTTTGAGGGCCTGGCTGTAAATGCTCGGGCTTTCAGTGTACCCCTGTGGAGCTCTACAAAATCGGTACGAGCGGGATTTTAAGGTGAAGCCGAAGAGATAACGGCTGTCTGGATGGATGGGGATAGAGAAAAATGCATTCTTGAGGTCGATAACAGTGAAGGTGGTGGCAGTGGACGGGATGAGGGTCAGAATGGTGGTGATGTCTGAGACCACGGGGTATTGGGGTACAACCACTTTGTTAATCTCTCGTAGGTCGATGATGAAGCGGTACGCTTTCTCATCTCCTTCACCTTGTTTCTTAACAATAGGTAGGATTGGGCTGTTACAGACGTTGCTAACCACCTCTTCAACCACTCCTGCATCCACCAGAGATTGAATGATCGCTACCAGTGCCTTCTCGCCCTCGGGGGATATCCGTTATTGTGGGAGTTTCGGGAGCATAGCGTCCTGTCTTACAGTTATATGAATGGGGTCAATCATCATTCGTCCCACATCAGAGTCATTTTTGGCCCATAGGTACGGAGGCAGAGTATCAAGTAAGGACAGGTCAGCGTCAGTTATGGGGCACATGTGTCGTGAGGGGCAGGATTTGGGCATGCCTGGGTTGTCGTACAGGATGACTCGGATTCCATCTGGGGAACACCTAATGGTAGCTCGGAAATGTTTCAGTAAGTCAATGCCCATAATGGCGTCAGGGGAGTTGGAGGAGAGCAGAAATGTCGCGTCAGTGGTGTTGTTTTCTAGGTCAAAGGTGATAGGTACGGACAGGGGGTTAGTGGAGGGCGTCCCATCGAAACCTATCGATGTAATGTGTGAGCCAGACAAGGGTGCCCTTGGAATCAGTCGTTTCGATAACACACTACGTGTCGCTCCAGTGTCTACCAAAAATGGAGACTCTGTACCTTAGCAGTGACGTAAGGACCTTGCCGGTCAACACAGAGCTCGACTGGATCCCTCCCTTGCCCCTGGCAGTCCTATGCAAAATCGGGGGCATTCTCACCATCGGATAGTTGGTATTGGTTCTGTCGGGGGCGGTCAAATGTGTTCAATCTCCCTGATCTGTCATTGTTGGTGTCGTTTGTGTGCCCTCGTCCTTGTACTCTATTTCTCGGGCTACCTGCCACATCCCTGGTGTCCCTATTTCTATTCATCTCTAGCAGAACCGGACACTGGGATTTCCAATGGCCAAATCCTTTGCAGAAGGCGCATTGGTCATTGCTAATGTCTCTACGTCCAGTGTGGGGTTTTGGGGGTGATCCTTAGGGGGTAGATTTCTATGGGTGGTCGATTGGTAGTTTCCCCTTTGGTGTTCCCGTCCTACCGCTATACCTTGTATCTGGGCTATCATTACCCTTTCTTTTAAATCTTTCTTCTTTTTCTCGGACGCCCTATCATTCTCATTCTTTTGGTGCTTGTAATACTGAGCCATCTGGAGGATAGCTGCGGGTTTGGAGGCCCCCCAACTACTCTCACTCGTTTGCAGTTTTTGGGAGACCTCTTGTGATAGGCCCTTTACATATTTTTGTACGAACAGGTGCTGTCCGGTTGCGGTGGTCATGTCTTGGCCACTGTAGTCGGAGAACACTGTCTCGAATCGGGAGAAGTATTCTGACACATCTTCCTGGGGTTTCTGTCGACAGGCCGTGACTATCGACCAGTCTACCTTTCTTTCTGGGATCAGTGTCTTTAACTTCTGAACTAGTTTGTCTGGGAGTTCCAGTATGTCCTTTACTGGTTTCCTTCCTGGCTCTCGCTGTCTATCTAGTTTACCGAGTTGGTCCCAGGTATGTCCAAACAGATCCGTGTGGTCAGCCTTCCGGATTTACTTCCACACGTCAGCTGGCAGGCATAACCCGAAGAACAAGTCAATGTCCGCTAAAGTCATTATCGTCGAACCCAAGGCTGTGCCTAATTTGGTATAGAATGCTGTCGGGTTCTTTCTTAAATCGGGCAGAGTTTGTTTAAAGGTTAGGATATCTTGTCGGTCCCATGGTTGGTAAACCCAATTGTACACAACTCTCCCTTTTGCATCTGCATGATTAATATCATCGCTTGTTCCCTGGCCACGTGGCGGGATCCAGTAAGGGGCCGCCTCTCTGATGGGCATCATAGTATCGGCTACTTCTACTGAGGTCGTTTCAGGGACTGTAACCTTGGCTTCTGGTTTTTGTTCCGTGAGGTGGCGGAGGACCTCAAGCATCTGCATGAAGAGTTCCGTCGCCTCACATTCAGTCCCATCTCCAACATCAATCTTCCTATACAGCGTTGTTAGTTTAGCGGGACCCTTACTTTGATACCTATCTTCATATGCGTTCAGGGTGTGGTAGCTGAATCGCAAGATGAAATGCCGTCTGTGGCTGTCGGCATGTGAATTATATACGCTCATTGTGTATTCTTCGCTCTCCCTTCGTTCTACTAATGTCTTTGCTATTTTGTCGATCCCATCCCGCTCATCTTTGCTCAACCTATTTGGTCTGGCTGGTGGTTGTTTGCTAGCCTCGGGGTCGTCTGACGATGTTGTTAATGTGGCTGGTGCGGAGGCCGTGAGGGCTGGTGCACTAGCGCTAAGGTCACTTTCGCTCGCACTCGGGGCTTGCAAGCTTGTTGGCAGGGGGCATATGGAGGGGGCATGTAGATGATTGGGGGACCTAGCAGTAACTCATCGTTCGCCCGTTGTTTGGAGGGCAATTCAGGGTAGAGTGCAGAGGGGGTCCTAACAGGACATTGACCTGTTGACCCTGATTCTTGGTTTTGTGCAGCTTCTTTTCTTTCTTTTATTTCTTCTTCTAGTTGCTTAGTGGCTAGGTGGGCTGCCTTTCGTAATTCTTTCCCTATTTTTGCTTCTTCTCTTTTCTTTTGTTGTTCCGTTTCTTTGCGCCACATGCCTATACTATCGAGCATAGTGGGCGTGGTCTTATTTTTCTGGAGCGCTATTTCCAATGTTTTTATTTTGTTTTCATCAAAGGAACCTATCAGTGGCCACTGACTTTCAGGGTTCTTCTTTGTATATTTATGCCATAGTTTAGTATAAGCTATAGCGACTAGTCCATGCTTAGTGAACATGTCCTTATTAGGGGTGCCCTCCAGTGGAGCCGGATGGTTCATCTCTAATAAGCGGTCCGGGCTGAACAGGCTACCAACCAGTGGGGAGAAGATAGGCATGACGGGTTACAACGGGGACAAAGGTCTGCACTACCTATCTTATCACGGCGGGCAAAGACTAGACAGAATATTTCTATTCTCCGTTGTTTGCCGGCGGTGAATACCTCAAAAGAACCAATACTGAACAATCAATGTTCGGTCAATCAAACAATCAGTGGGGAGAATAAGTGGGTGCGAAAAAGTTTGCGTTACCCACTCTTTCTCTACCAGCAAAGAGAGACCTTGTTCTTCCCTGTTTGCAGACAAAGAATCTCCAGACAATAATCCACGAACGATAGTTCGGGAAAACAGTGGGGGAGGAAGATAGGCACGACGGATTACAATGGGGACAAAAGTCTGCGTTACCTATCCTTCACTGCTTGCAAAGAGAGAGCCTGTTGTTTTCTCCGTTTGCAGACGGTGAATCTCCAGAGGTTTCAACAAAGCGTAATACTAGTATTATCCAAACCAAACAATCATTTCTCAGTTTGTCGTGTCTACACGACCTTACCCGGACCGCATGGACGGTTTCCTGTCTTCCGAATCCAGCGCCCGATCGTCCTCTCCTCTTCGTGATGTTCGTGGCACTCCTGATGGTTCCCAGTCAGGACCGTAGATCACTCGAGAGAGGTCTGTTCGGAACTAGTGAAGGTCGGATGATCGGCTGTCAGACGAGGGTCTATCGGACACAAGCTCTTCCCGATCGTTGCAGTCGTTCACTCTGTCGTCGGGACCTCTCCCACTGGATCCACGTGTCGCTGATGGGCCCCACGCTTTGGGACGCCAATTGTAGAAAAAGGTAGGGCTATGACCTTTTTCAAGATTGCCCGGCGCTAACCGCCCTTGTACCATTCAAATTACCAAGCAATGAGGCAGGCGCCGGAGACCAGAAGACAGGAAACAGAAGTTTTATTCCGACGGAGCAGAACACATCAGATCGGACAACAAGGTATCGTCTCGAGGTGCTCTGACAGCCTCTCGGAGGCCTGGCCTCTTATACACTGGTTTATGGCATGTGACCTTTCTTTATTACAATCATAACATTGTGAAGTAAGGAAAAAGACATCCCCATAATCCTCGTGTCAATCCCACCCCCATATACCTTCACAATAGAGGTCTTCAACCTGCTGATAAGAGGAGGGGGTCATCACGCAGCTGAATGTTTCGCCAAGTCTTAGGATGTGTGCGCCTGATCATATCCCAGGGGGTGGGGAGGCCCTGATCAACAGTGTGTCCTTTGAAGAGGGGCGACTCCATACAATGAGGGGCAGTAAATGGTATCTCCCGGCTTAGGCAATGGCCTCGGACCTGTGTGGACAGTCGGACATGGGGTAAGGGGTCATCAAAGGAGTGGTATTCATGCTGCGTGGACAATTGAGCGCGGAGGGAAGGTTCATCAACAGAGGGGCATTCATGGGAGGAGAGGAGGTGCTGGTCAGGCGCAGGCGTGACTCCCAAGGACAGGGTCATGCAGAAGGGTTAGGCTCATGAGAGGGAGGGAGGGGGAGCCAGGGTGCGCGGAGGATGCTTGCTGGGTCAGAGGGGCGCGCTGACGATAGATCGCGGACAGGGAGACCATGATACCTAAAATGGCCGTTGTGCGCGCTGTACGTGGGTGACAAGCTGGCGCAGATGATGTTCAGCCCGTAAACTAAAATTCCACAGTGAGCAGCATAGAAAGAGGAAGATGGCGGCAGGCAGAGGTCTCTTATGGACTAGGGGGGCGTGCCTATGTGCTACTCATGATGGGATGTGTAGTTGTTTAACGTTTAAATAATGAAAAGCAAGCATTTTCATTGGCTGCTGTGAGCTTCAATAAAGATTGAGAAGCATAATCCTCGCCTCTGTGTCCTTAATAGAATTGCAAATTCTTGTCGCGAATGCTAGCAAATTTGTGATTCACGTCTATGAGTTTCAGTTCAGTGCATGTTTCAGGAGAGAATATTGAACTGATTGAGCCATCCTGCCAGCTTGAGAAAAGGGAAGCTTACAAAATGAGTAAAACTTTTAAAGTATCTCTTTTCTTTAAACGGCACCCTCGATTTGATATGATATGGACTTTAGGAACCGGAAGCTGAGCATGATGGTACAGAAAACACCCATAATGTATATGAGCTACTGAAACATTGTGACAGGGGATCTGGGAATACCAGGACAGGCAGATCCATCAAGAGTGTAGTTAGAAGAAACAATAACGGTGAATAGTTATTGAGCCAACTAGATAAGACGTATAATGACCCATACAAAAATCTTTAAATAACTACATGAATGAACTATTGCTCTACCATTATTTGGTTATCTTCAGAACACCTGAACCAGAACAGCTCTTCAAAGAACATCCTATCACTCTATAAAAATGCATCAAATTCGTGCAAGAGTGTAATTGTCATAGTATTTTCTACTGCTTAAAGATGCAAAAAATGGCACTCACCAGATGCACAGCTGACATGGCTCAGGTGGAGGATCAAAACAAATGAATCCCAATAGCGGTCCATACCATACCTGGACAGAGTTGTCTTTGCCTCCCAAACTAACAACCTTCTTTTTCTCAACACATTAACCCCAGACTCAATGCAATAAGAAGGGCTAAACGGCCAAATAATTGGAAGGCTTTCACTATATAAAAGTGTGTAACATTGTGTCAGTGGAGAAGTGTGGCTCACTGGTTAGAGGAGGCAGACCTGGAAGCAGAGGTCTGCCAGGGACCAGCGTTCAATTCCCGGCTCGGTGGCGTCTTGAGTCCTAAAATGTCCATGGACTCGACAATTCTTGCTCTGGTGCCTACTCGATTCACGGGTTCACACTCTGCGACTCTGGGCAATAGCTTGCTTAATCTCCACAACGGCCCCTCGCGGCGGGATCCCTGGCTTTCACCTTGCGGATACCCTGCCGGGGTTATCTCACAGGGGAATACCAGGACGGGTTCCCTAAGCAAACGCTTAGAAACCGCTTGGTGATTTGCGCTATATAAATTCCTGTACATTTACATTTACATTATGATTCATGTTTCCCCTTTGCTTAATTGCTGACAGTAATTGGAGCAGAGAAGAAAAACTGAGTATGATTTTTTTTATAGAGTATTGCAAGCACACATAAAATACTTTTTTCCTAAAATATGTGCACGGAAATTACTCCTAATCTTCATGAGCATTCTGGGGAACGTTGGTATTCTTGCTCAAAGGGCCCAAAGAAGGTCCCCAGAACCACCCTGGACACAAGTCTCATAATAGAACTACCAAAGCATAATCTGATTATGTAGTGCATACATGAATATACACAGAATCAGAAGATGGATAGTCCTTTTTTCTATATATTATTTTTTGCAGAGAGTGCAAGCCACAACTACCCATGCCAGGGTCACTCCACTTATGAATGCTAAAATTCCTCCTAAACAAACTCCAAACAGGTACATAACTCAGGCCAGGTTATCACCACCGTCTAAACACTCTCATCACATTACCATCACGTTTTTAGGCTTTGCACTGGCTTAATCTCTCTCACTGTTCACATTCAAACACTGTGGATAAGGTTCCCAGCAAAGCACTCAATCTGACAAGGTTGGTTTGCAAAAAATCCAGATCCACCACCAATAAATAACCTCTGTCCCAGTAAACTCTCTTATTTATTGCAATACCAAACTTCAATAAACCCTGACAGGGAGGTCGCTAAGTAGTAATGCCTGTCTAGTGTTGAGGGAAAAACTTGATGGCTCGGAATACACACTGAGTGACTGTTAATTATCAAAGAATGAGATTGACTCAAACATTTCACCCATCATATAATTTTTTCTTATTGAGTTGCCCTCAGTGTGATGGGCATGAATCGAAGTGGGTCCTCTGCTCACCTTGTCTTAGGATTCAAGCTGCACAATACTGATGAGGCTCAATAAGGCCAAAGATGGTCTCATTCCATTGTGCTTTCATCTTGAGAAGATTTGACTGTACAATTACGCTGTAGCAGGATAACATATGACACATGTAAGGCTGGCCTCTGCCTAAAGAGGCATGTTTGGGCTAAAACCTACTGGTGTAGCAAAGACCTCTGCAGCCTCTGTGTGCACGGGGACTCCTAATCCTTCGGGGGTGGGGAGGGCCATTCAGCCCATGGCCATTGAGTATCTATGAGATATGTGAGACTCAGGGGCCCCTCATAACATTCTACAGGGGGCGCTCTGATTTAGAGTTACACCACAGCTAAAAACAATGAACTGGAATACAGCTTTAGTAATTACCAGTGGCTGAACCTAATTAACTCCTTCTGCACACATCTTTTTTATTTTTATTTTCTAAGTGAGGTTGCATAGCTGCAATGGCCATGCCGAGATATGTGTTCCTTGCTCACTGTGTCACAGGATTCAAGCTACACCTTACTGATCATGACCTGCAAGGCCAAAACCAGTCTGGGTTTTCTTCTTTTGTTCTCTTGTGAATGAGATCTGGACAGCAGTTCTGCCTGGAATCTTCCCTTGGAATAAGCCCATCCCAGATATACATGTCACTGGGTCCTATTTAGAGTAGCAAAGAAGGCAAAATAATGATAGAGTGAAAGTGTCCATAAATAATTACCAGGGGCTAAGGTTTATGAAGAGTTGAACCTTTCGTTTTCGTTTTTTCTACTGTCCAAGGCAGCACGATTAGGAAGTCCCACTCCTCCCAGATAAGGAAAAATGAAAACCATCCGAGCTTCAGGAAGGCCATAAAAACAAGACAAGAATCTTTTTAGACCATTAAGTGATTTTTAATTTACTTAAAAAACAACAACTATCAGCCACTGAACTACTGGTGTCTGATGGAAAGGACAGGTTAGCTTGCACTCTATTTAATAACTTTTCTATAACGTGTTTGAAGATTCATGAAGAACTATATATCACTTTTTTCATATTCTCTAATCATTGTAAAACAAGTCAACTGACACACGTTCACCGCAATACAACCAACCATGTGTCAGGATCTCACATGCCATTACACAAACCTTTTAATATCAGGCATAATACAACTACACACCTCTAACCAAACATACAGGTCTGCCTGTAACCACTTTGGGCAGCTGGAGTACACAGTGATGCACCACTGCCATTGGTATGCTATAGAAATGCTACATAGCATAACATAAAAAAACACCATCTTATTTGGATTTAGTTTTTATAAAGGGCATTTATACAATAAAACCAAGAGGCCACTTTGAGTGCTAGAAACCTTTCTCTGGGATATAGAAACGCCAAATGAAATTTTAGATTGCAAATCTACTAAAATAGAATAAGCCTTTATTTTTCCAGCGCCAACAAAATCAATGCTGTACAGCTTGGTAGTTGCAACATTTGCTGTTTTGTTATGAAGTCAAAAGACTGATGTAAGTAATACAAAATAAAAATAGATATTATTATTATTATTATTATTATTATTATTATTATTACTATTGGTGGTGGTTGTGGTGGCTGTGGTGATGCTTGTTGCAGTTGCTGTTAATAATAATATTATCCGTAACATGTTAATAATTCTTGATATTGCTGTCTGTATTTTTTATAACAATGATAATATGGTAAATCTAACAATCATCAAAAGAAGTAAAAGATAATACAAATCAAATGTACATTCTTCTTTAACGGAGTATCTGCATTTATAACAGCAGAATAACCTCAATATTAGCATGAAAATAATAAATACTTATCCATTCCAATGCTGTGTAAGTCAGGAGGTAGTTTCTGTGACAGAAGCGAACAACAAATTGCATTAATAAAACAGAAAATGAAAACCAAATGACTACTCAAATGGATCAAAGCAAAATATAATTATAAGTGGGACACAAACCAATACCATCTGGCGTGAATTAGACAGAAAGGAATTGCTTGTATCTCATAGATTGGCAAGCACCATGATTTCATGGTGCCAGAGGGCAGCTGCGGGCTGTGAAGATTCACTTCCTCCATTGTGCCAGATGGGTATTTCCTCTCTGTTTTACAATATCTTGTTAATGTTCTAAATGATGAAATGTTTGAGTCAGTAGCAGTCGGTTTCGTTCTTTTGGAAATACAGTTTTCCATTTCAAACTCTAAAGAAACTACTGTAAGGGCACAAGAGCAAGTGAGATGGAGAGTGGTAAGCCAGCAACACTTATGCACATACACATGTGCACATAGACACAAACAGGCAACCTCACTTTTTAATTGCTCAATCCTAGTCAGAGCATAAAGACAGACAAGAGTCATTCTTCTCAGTTGATACCATACATCTGCTGAGCTATTATTAGGCTATTAGCTATTATTAGGCAGTGGTCAAAGTGCATTAAAAGAAAGTATGGGAACTGTGATGGTCTGTGCAATGGGGGTGGGGTGAGTGAGTGTGAGGCGTGGTCAAAGGCGTGTCTCAAAAAATCTAAATTTTCTGCATCTTTTTTCGTCCTTCACCTTCAGGTTACTTACATGTGAAATAACGCAGAGCTTAAATGAAAATTAAGTGCAAGTGATGGTATTCATACATTATATAACTTATATTAATGCACTGCACCAGAGAGCTGCAGAATTAAATCTGATTGGTGCAGTGCAGAATAGTGACATGTGTATGTATAGTGCGACAAGGTCCTAGTCTGTAAGTGAAGTACTGTGAACATGCATGCATTATTTTAGAATTGCATTACACACAGTATAAGAAAGGCAGCTACAAAATTAGCAAAAAGGATTAACATAAAGTGCTTCCAAAATATTGATTTTAGTACTACCCAGCCTGCATGTGGTGCAATTGATTTTTTACAATGGTCTTTTAAAAGCAAAGTTTACAGCTTAGAATAAATGTGTCTCATCAGGAAGCTTCAAGTGATTCCATCCGTTAAATCCAATACCGTCGTCCATGCACCCTTTACATTTGCAGATTGACCAGTTGTGCACATTTTAATTTCTTTCAGGGAAGCAGGCCCCCTGGTGAGAAGTCTTGTTTACCTGTAGGTGCCTCTCTCAGTGTCACAGCACAAGAGAGACTTCCTCATATCTGCTTAAGCTGAAGCATTTCAACCGTCGGAATTAACCGTCTCGGTATGGTTGTTTTTTCCACACAGGGTAGGGGAACTGTTTTTCTAAAATTAAAAAAGCATGGGCACATCGTGCCCCACCGATCCCCCCACTTCGACCACTGGTATTAGGACATTCCTCCATCTGTCCAAGCTAATGTCTTCTTCAGTTCTTATCTTTGAGCTGCTTGTCAATTTGGAAAAGATGGAGGGTGGTGCAAGTGAATCATTGTCCAGACCTGGGTCCCTGTGTTGCTTTCTGTTGTTCTACTGATGGCTAGCTAAGATAATGGGATTGGCAGTACCCCATCCCTTGGGATGAATCAACGACAGTGGCAATAAGCTCTCTAAGTACAAATACTACCTTCAGAGTTCACATAAAAGAGTGCTCATATGTTTATTTCTGTTTAGAAATGTCACACCACTTGCTTCCCACTTCCTTTGACTTGATGTCTAGCAGTTTTCATGAATAGCAGACTATAATACAGTTAAAAGTTACCATTGAGATAGTAATATTAACCTTTTAAAAAGTTTGTAGGAAAGGGAACACAACTATGGAAATATGGAATGGATACACTAACTACAATTTCAGTATATTTTTGTGACATACTTTTAAGGGTATCGTCTAAAGATGGAAAGCCACCAAGCCTGTGAAGCCTGCCTAGAAAAAATCCAGTGACTTTAATGAGTGCCTAGTTTTATGTTTATTCTCTCTAAGCGCTTCCTATGCTTATAGGACACTGCTTTCCTAAAGTTCTTCTACTAAAGAGCCGATTCCGATCCAGGCCCGAAGGGCACCAAATGCGACTGCACCTCGTTTTGTCCAAAAACTGATAAAAAATATCATAACGTTTACAATGTCCTCTGCCTGTTCAACTCATTGGTACCCCGAGCATCTAGGCCCTCTACCCTTGTCACTTCTGCATGGAATGTAGGTTCCATCTTTAAGAGTAACTTCACAGCCCACTCCCATAATGATAATCTCACTTCCACTTGTTTTACTTAATGAACATTATTAAAAGAAAGTCTCAATACTTCCAGACTACTCAACGAGATTTTTTGTTCAAGGCTATTTTTTTTCCTCAGCAAGACTATTGGAACTCTCTCTTTATGCTTGGTTACCTGATTACATCATGGCGGGCTGCAGTGCACTCAGAATGTTGCAGTCTGGCTTACATTAGGCCTGAGTAGACATTTTAGAATTTCATCTCGTCTCCGATCTGTCCACTGGCTTCCCATACAACAGTGATGCCTCTTTGAGGTTTTACGTCTGAGCATGCCATGCATTCATGTTTCTTCTGAGAACAATACGAGTTGACTGTTTGTTTACTCTGGTCTGCCAAGAGCCATTCGCTGGAGTGAGGCCAATCTCTAAAGGTTCCTAAGTTCAGAGAAGCATGCATTGGCAGTGGGGCTTTCTTAGTCTTTTCTGCCAAAGCTTGGAGTTCACTTCGTAATGGCATTCATTCCACCCACTGTCAGCACCAGGACACAATATACCAGAGTATTTGCATACTTTGCAAATACCAAATCAAATCAGGTTATCATCAAATCCCGTCTGACTGACTTATTCGTGCATATTTTCTGCTCAGAGACACATCCAGGCAAATGAAAGCTGGGGAGTTGGTGTACTTTGGATTTGCGACTTTTGCATTTTGCGCACAGTCTTTCTAGGTTGCCTACTTCTCCACACGTCAGGGTCGCATTGCCAACTTTTAAAATCCTATTACATTTCTGTGCAATGCACATTCCCATTTGAGGCCTGTGATGAAATGTATCTCAAGCAAATGTTAATTTGACAGGTCGCAACTTCTTTTTTGTGTGTAATTTACATCTACACATATGTGTATGATACAACTTTAGAAAATTCAGAGACATATATATTAACACAATTTATGAATGCATGACCTGCACAATTACATTGCATTTTGAAATGTATGGCACTCACAAACAAAACTGGCTAGCATTTAATTCTGTAACACTAATTAAATAATTTACGCACTCTTTATACTATGTGACTGTACCAATCACATAGCATCACAGTATTTTCATGTAACTACTTATTTCTAATATTAGCAAATGCTACGTTTTAAATAATACTTCTTCCTAACACAAACATAGATTTTTGCATTGGATAGTGAATGTCACCTTCGTTTTTAGGCCGTTTTATATCAAGCCTATTTAAATTACATTTAGATGTTGTTACTTAAGAGCAGTAAACGTATCTGAGAAACACAAATATAAAGGTAGCAAGGACTGTATAGCATGGGAGGAGATACCGTTATCATATATAATGGCCACACCAGATGCCAGACAACCCCAGGAACGTGCAGGAATGAAAACAATGGCCGAGTTATTCCCCCCTCTTTTAGAGGAGGGTTTGGTAGTGAGTGGAACTGCACCTCTGATATGAAAGTGTCAGGTCACTTTTTCATAGTCCTGATCATGGACCCTACCCAGCCTTAGGATGCTAAAAATCTATACCAGGACTCAGGCAGACCCACACTTAAACTCCCAGCCTTCTAAGCTACAGCTGCCCATATTATGTAATTGCTTCGCGTTACTAATGTATAACTGAGCAGTTTCACTATTCACACCTTAATAACTACTTCAAAGCTGATTGTGTGTACTTTGCATGCTTTGCATATGCATGAATAAATGTTTGCATGCTCAAGTCCAACGTCTGTAGGAAAAAAACGTTGTGCAAGAAAGTGCTTTATTTTGTAATAATATTTGCCTGGCCCTAAACCTTTGCTCATAAGCTGCTGTTGGTCTGGGTGTTGTACACAAAGGTTGTGTAGTCTTGATTCCACCTCATGCCTCCTTAATCCATCACCTGCCAATTCCAGCCCCTCTCAATCTTACAAATTCTTTTCTGACACTACTCTCCACAGTTGTCTCTGTTTTCTGTCTTTCTCCTCCTCTTTCTTTCCCCGTTTATGTTTCTCTTTCTCTTTTTCTGGGTCAAAGTATGAAGAGGAAAAATACCTGTATATCCCCAAATATAAATGCCGGCGAGTCTCATCTGCAACCACCATCTCAAATTAAGCACTTATTCCACAGGGCCCTTCCTGATTAAGTCAGATACACAGCTGACAAGAGCCCAACCAAGGACACACAACTAAGCCCCCCCCTTCTTTTTCTTCCTTTCCCCTCTCTCTTTGGGAGGGAGCACATAAAAGCGAAGCATACCACATTTGTACTGTATATAAGAATGCCAAATGTATATTCTACTTTTATCTTTTTATATTTTAATAAAAAAGTTTTAAATAAAAAATAAAAATAAATGGAGTGTACGAGGCTGGTGAGAATCCAATATTCTCAGGGCAAATGACAAATCACCCACAAATGTTATGCAAGTCAGTAATGGTGAGAGAATCCCCAGTGGCCTAGCTAGACCTACTGCCACCCGGAGAGGACCCTAAGTTTGCCACCCGGTGCAGGTACGAGTGGAGGGGGAGGTGGAGGCCGAAGGACAACTTGTTCTGGGAAGGGGGGTTATCTGGCAGCCGACGGATGGCTTGTTCTTGTGGGCAGGACAGAAGCGACTTGCTCACCTCTGTCACCCGCAAATAAAGTGCTGCCCAGGGCGGACTGCAGACCTGCCCCCCTTAGCTATGCCACTAAGTAGTGCAAACGGATGAACTTTTTAAAAAGCGCATGTTTTTCCTCAGGGATTTTGAAGCTACCAGAGTACATTCAGTGCGATTTCAGTGACAATAAATACAATTTTATATAGAATCACTGAAAGACAATGCCTCACTGAATCATCCCATGATATTTATGCAACATGTACTTATGATTCATGCATGTTAGTTGTTGCTCACTGGGAACAATTCTCAGACTTTAGAGTTTGGTAGGTGTGTCACAGCGGAAAGGATGCAGCTTCCAAAACACCTAATTGAGGTTTGTAAAGTGTCACACCTAACTTACTGCTCCTGCACTCACAGATAACGTCACACTCTGGCAGCCATTCAAAGGAACAGAAATCAGCTTCTTCTCAGAGCCAATTTGTATTATTTTTCCATCAGGAAGTCAAGAAGAGTCAATAAAGATTTTAATTTGCTTGTGGTTTTCTAGACAGAGTTATCTTCAAAGCATCTGTAAGCTCTGAATGCCGCATTCAAGTCAAGAGCAGCAGGTTAGACTGTGTGTATTGATACTAGACACATAGCTGCAGAAGTGGGGCCCAGATTTGTAAAGATTTTGCACATGGTTACATAACATTGGCGCAACATTCTGTTTGCTTTTTAGAAAGTCACACAAATGTCAATGTGCATGGCTTTGTAAGAATAAGCAATGCAATGCAGCACATGGTGCTGCTTTGTGTTACGTTGCATCAGGTAGGTATAACATGTGTGGTGTGTGGGCAGTCCCATGCATCCACCCATGGATTTTGACGCTGTTGTTTTTAAGCACACACACATAAATGATGCGGCAGGTAACAAGGTTTAAACCCCCACTTGGAAAACGTTTCCCCAGTCTTCCCTGTATCTTCTTCTTTCCACTTGGAGTTTATTCAATCTATTCTATGAGTCCTTTAGGTTTGTGTATTGATCTCTTTTTTTGCAGTGGTCTGCTAATGTTTCTGGTGTTCGATGTGCTTCTTAGGTGAACTAATCCTTGAACTCCTGCTGGGAATCTCTTCTGGCCCTTTCATCATTAGCTTGTTTAGTGTTATGATATAGTCTGAAATGTGATATGTTTCTAATTAGTTGGTTGTCTTGGCCATAGGTGATCATCATTATTCCTTTCCTCTGCAAAACTTGTAAGGGGCAGGTATCATAGGTGGGGTCTGTTTTCTTCATTTGCGTTTGTCTCACTAGCCCCCAATCGCCTGTGTCAATGCTGGAAATTTTGGCCCTTCCAAGCTTGTCTGCATGTTGTTTCATTCTTTGTCTTAGTCTCTTTGTATTTTTTCATGTGGCTGGTGTGTGCTTCTGGCTTGAGCGGTGACTCCAGCTTGGTATTTTGGTTCTGAGTTCTCATCCATACATGAGTGCGGACGGGCACTGTCATGTGGTGCTGCATGGTGTGGAACAGTATCAAGAGTTTGTTGCAGCATTGTGGGATCTTGTTCAGCTTGTGCTCATGAAACTCTCCACGATTCCAGTGATTTGTGGTCAAAGTAGAGTAACCTCTATGTGTGCTGCAAATGCAGCTAAGTCTTGTTCTTTGAATGGAGGCACATTGTCACTTTTGACCGTTTCTGGGTTGCCAGCTTCTGAAAATATTTTCTCTGGCTTTGGAATCACTGTTTTTGTTCTGGTGGCTGTAATTTCTTTGCCAGAAGGGAATCTGGAGTATTCGTCCAGTCTAACCAGAATGTATTCCTTTGACGCTAGCGGTCCAAAGAAATATATAGCTACAGTGTGCCACACTACTTCTGGTAGAGCTGACATTTGAAGAGGTTGCAGTCTTGACTTCACACTTGTTGTTTGTCAGAGGTGGCATCCTCTGAGAGTTTCTTCGATTAGTTGATCATGTCCAGTACAAAAGCTCTGGCTTTTGCCTGAAGTGAGCACAAATGATTATCCAGGTGTCTCTGAGAATGTATTCCCCTGGCGGGCATGGTTATTTGTTTGTGTGCCTGACAAAATGCTGCTAGATCTTTCATGTATGTTCCTTCTTCTTTTGGTGTTTTATCCAGATGTCTCAGTTGCCAGCTCTGATGTCCCACCTCTCTCAGAGTGGGGTCTGTTTGAGTCTCTTCTTCAATTGTGTTAAGTGACTGCTATGGAGGAACTGTGTGCCTCATCACAAAGTTCAGGTATTCCTTGGCATGTGATGGTGTGCTTTTCTTGTTCTGAAGAGGGTGACAAGACATGTAGTCCACTGGGCTGTTGCCCTTTTCAGGTCGATGTCGGATTGAGGAAGAGTATTCTTGCAGGCAGATTCCCCAGCGTTCTATTTTCGGTGGCATCTTTGTTCAGGAATTACTGAAGATTGTCACTAGGGCTTGTTGGTCTGTTATTGTTATTATTTTTAAATGTTTTCCAAACATGAAGTTGTGATAGTTCTCACAAGCCCATACTAGAGCTAAGCTTTCCTTTTCCATCTGTGAGTATGATCACTCTACATCAGTCAGGTTTTGACTTAGATATGACACTTCGCACTTGTTAGACCTGACAGTCTTAGGGTAGTCTTTCCCAAACCTTTTGCCTGTTTGCCCTCACCTTTTTGATGATTTCTTTTTGTAGGCCGTAGGAATCTGAACACTTTAGCACTGCTAAACAGTGCTAAAGTGCATGTGCTTCTCCTCAAATACATGGTTTGATTGACTTATCCACAATTGTTATATTTAGTTTATCTATATGTTCCCAGTAGAGTGCACAACATGTGCTCAGGTTCTGTAAGATAAATGCTACAATTTGGCCCGTGCACTGACAGTGCCACCCACACCAGTGGCCCTTTAAACATGTCTCAGGTCCGCTACTGCAGAGCCTGTGTGTGCAGTTTTACTACGATGTAAACTTGGCCTTTAAAGCCCCTTGCCAAGCTCAAGACTCCCCTTTTATTACATATAAGTCACAACTAAAGTAGGCCCTGGGTAGCCCATAGGACAGGTTGCTGTGTAGTTAAATGGTAGGACATGTACATTTACGTTTTATAAGTCCTGGTAGTGAAAAACTCCAAATTCCTTTTTCACTACTGCAAGGCCTACACCTTCCATAGGTTAACATTGGGAATTCCCTAATACCCTGATAAACTAATTTCTGAATAAAAAGGAGTAGCTCTGTCATGTTTCATATCTTTGGAATGGTAATGATAAATCCTCCTTGCTGACAAAGCTGAAATTATCATCAATATTTTAGAAATGCCACTTTTAGAAAGATGGCATTTCCCTGGTCTTAGCTCTGTGTTCTGCAGCCTATCTCCAATTCACTTCCAGGGTGGGTGACAGCTGGACTTTGTGCATTCCCACTACACAGCCACACAAAAAGGAAGGTTAGGTGTGATATTGAGTGGCCATACACATCCTGATGAGTCACCCTGGGCAGGATGGAAGAAAGTTGCTGAGACTTACAACTGAATAGGCAGTGTCTTGTCCTCACACAAGGGCTGCATACTGCCCCTGCAGTGAGACTGGAGCCAGAGCTGGGTGGGAGGACCTCTGTGCACTTCAACGCCCCTCTTTGAAGTTACCTCTACTTCAAAGGCACAACTTGGTATAAATACTGGGTCTCTGGCCCCATCAAATCAGACATTACAGGACCTGTGAAGAACTCTGACAGGAGGAAAGTCTGCTGTGCTGCTGCAAGGACTGCCACTGTGCTGGACAGTTGCTCTGGAAGAAATGCTTTTCTGCTGTGCTGAGCTGCTGCCTGCTACACTCTGCCCTGCTGAAGAAGAACTGGTCTGACTAACTTGAAACCAGAGTGATCTCCAAGGGCATGCTGGCTTGTTTCCTGTTCTAAGACTTAGGGATATCAAAGTACTCTGCTCCTGTGCCCGGTCCATTGGAAGTGGATCCTGGTGCTTGCGCCAGTGGAATTGACGCTTCCACTGCTGCATGCAGTAGAACCGATGCATCTCTGCTGTTGCGGAAATATATCTGGGGCATTGCACTAGAACTAGCGCATCGCCATCAGTACTGACACATCGGAACCACTGCATTGCCGCTGCTGCAGTGAGAGATGGTCGACGCATCACCTCACCTGCGTGAAGATACCTAACACATCATCTTTGGAACCAATGCATCTCGGACACAGTGCTTCCTCTTCAGAGCTGGTGCATTGCCATCATTACGTGGAGAAAATAAATGCATCACCTCGACTGCGGGATCAACACCGACACATTGCCCTGCTGCACCCTGCATCTCGCTGTTGCGGCCAGGATCAAAGTACTTTTGTTCAGCAGGCCTTGAATGGCTACTGTATCTGGCAAGTGTTCCATTGTGGTCGGCCTGATCTCTTGACTTTGCCCAAGTCCAGTGCGACTACATAACCCTCATAGGCACTTATTGCTTCTAAGTGCTATTTTCAATTGAATTCTGTATAAATTCATATCTCAACTTCTCCTTATTGGATTTTTGTCATTTCGGTCTTGTTTTATTTATAAGATCATAATCTATTGTTGTAAACTGATGTGGAGCCATTTTGTGGTGTTTACACTGTGATGATGAGGACAATAGCAATTTGCAACACGCACAGCTACTCCAAGGAATGTCCTGGTGCGAGACAGCAAAGATCTGAAAGTAAGCAACACAGAATTAATCCTGCACTAAAAGTCAGATTTTCATTTTTCACTTAAATATTGCAGCATCACTCAATGCCTGCAGCTCCAAAGGAAGCTGATTCCAAGCCACTTAACCCTGAAATGCTAGGGACCTTTCTCCAGCTCTTGTAAGTTGAATTCTGAGGATCTCTGCCAACAGATTGTTGGCGGATCTCAACCGTCTAGAAGGATTATAGAATCCAAAACTGGCTCTGAGGTAAAAGGCCATAAATTGATTTAGAGCATTGTGCACTAGAACAAGAGCCCTGAATCTGACACTTTCCCTAATGTGCAGCCAATGTAGTCTCGGTAAATAAGGTGAAATCTGTGTTCTCAGTAGTTTATTTAACAGAAGACGGGCCGCAGCATTTTGGATCATGTGGAGTATGTTCAACAGGAACTCCGGTAACCTGAAATATAAGGCATTACTGCAGTCAATTCTGACTGTTATCGGCACCTGAATGACCATTTCTTTGCTGGAAAGGATAGTAGAGAAAGAAATTTCTTTTGGGATCTCATAATGCTGAAACAAAAGCCTACCAAAGCTTTTACTTGAGGCTTAAAGGATAGGTTATAATCAAATATAATCCCCAGATTTTTGGCTAAATCTTTCTGGGCATCATCTGGCCAGAAATTTATCCAGAAATCTGGTGGAATCTCACCACAGGAAATCATTGTTTTTTACTTCATTACATTTAAGTTGAACAGTTGCTAGCCAGTGAAAGACATCTGTAAAACAGGTTTCATTCTGTGTGACCCGCAACTCTACTCCCTTTCTCAAAGGAGAATAGCAGTTGTGTATCATCCGGGGCGTAAAAGATCACTTTGACTCTAAGATTTTCTGCTAATTGGATGGGAGGGGTGAGTTAAAAGTTAAACAGGGTAGGGCAGGATGTGGGGCCGGTGTTGGGGATGAGTAGAGGGGTGGGCGGGGAGGGTGCATAGGGGTTGGGAGAGAGAGACAAAATAAAAAATAAATAATAAAAAACGTACCTGCAGCAGGCCAAGTATCGCTCGTCTGCTCCTCCTCTCTAGGAGGCACAGTCTCCCAGAACGCCCTGCAGCCAATCCTGAAGCTGCTCTCATGCATGAGAGCAGCTTCAGGATTTGCCTGAGTACCCTCAATATGCGCTCCTTCACAGCCTGTGAGTCTGTGCCCGCTCTCTCCAACCCAGCTGCGTTGCTGGGTTGGAGAAAGTTTCACTGCACATTATGGTTTGGCTGGCCTGAGAGGACCGGCCAAACCATCATGCGTGCTGGAGGGTGTGACAATAAAACTCCCCTCAGTGTCTGTCACTCCCAGGTCCCACCCCCAAGACTCAGCAGGATAAAAAATAAATGTAACAAGCGTTTAATATTGTTTTGTTTTTCCTTTCCTGACATTTTTGGGGGTGTGATGCTCCTCTGCCGTAGCAAAGAAGCAGCCATGGTAGGGCTGAGAGCATCCCATTAGTCCATTACATAGGCTGGTGAAGCAAGGCGGAATCCAAACTTGTTTGCTCCTATTAGCTAGAAATAACATTAGCCAATCCAAGGCCTGCCCTGTTACTCCAATGTCCTTGAGACAGTCCAGTAGCATAGAGTGGGGGACAGTGTGAAATGCTGCCATAGATCTAACATATCAATACAGCATTTCCCCCGACTTCAAGAGTTCCTCTAACATATTCTGAGGCCCCCACCAATGCCATCTCAGTAAAATATCGGGCTCTAAAGCCTAACTGGCTGGAGTTAACAGATTGTTATTGTCTAAAAAAACAGAGCGTTCTGGCTTGCTAATAAATCCATTAGTCTTCATCTAGACTTGTACCTAATGACAGACTGGCTTGGATGCTTAAGATTTTTGTATTAGAAAAACTAGCTAGCTGTTCACACCACTCTCCTGAGACTTGATGAGAATTGACATGTTGATGAAGACACAAAACTCTTAACAATTGAGGACATTTCTCTAGACTTATTACCTGCCTTTCCAATCTTCTCTTCATAATAAACTTGTTTAGCCATTCTTATTGAAGCATGGTATTCCCATAATGCTAGTTTGTAAGCCTCTCTGTCCATTAAATTATAATCTTTCTCCCATTTCTGTTCCAGCATCTTACAATGTTTTTTTCTTCTTAAAGAATGTCAGAGAGCCAAGGACTGGCAGGCTTCCTACTCAATCAATCAATCAAACATTTGGGGCTGCTAATGCTTGAACAGCCAGGTCTTGAGAAGTCTCCTGAAGGTCAGCATGTCCTGGGTCTGTCGCAGGTGGATCAGGAGGGTGTTCCATGTCTTGGCGGTGAGGTGGGAGAATGATCTGCCGCCAGTGGTCGATCGGTGAATGCGTGGAACGGAAGAGAGATCAGCGGAGCGAAGCTCGCAGTTCAGGGTGTAGAAGGCCAGCCGTTTGTTGAGGTACGCTGGTCTGGTGTTGTGGAGTGCTTTGTGGGTGTGGGTGAGAAGCTTGAAGGTGATTCTCTTGTTGATGAGGAGCCAGTGCAGGTCTCTCAGGTGGGAAGTGATGTGGCTGTGGCGGGGGATGTCGAGGACGAGGTGTGCGGAGGCGTTCTGTATGCGTTAACGTCCTTTTGGGAGTTTGGCCGTGGTTCCCGCATAGAGGGTGTTGCCGTAGTCCAGCCTGCTGCTGACGAGGACCTGGATGACTGTCCTTCTGGTTTTGGCAGGGATCCATCTGTAGATCTTGCAAAGCATGCGGAAGGTGTTGAAGCAGGAGGAGGAGACAGCGTAGACTTGCTGGGTTATTGACAGTGTTGAGTACAGGATGTACCCCAGGTTGCGTGCGTGGTTGGTGGGTATCGGTGCAGCTCCTATTGTGGCTGGCCACCAGGAGTCGTCCCAGGCGGAGGAGGTGGAGCCTAGGATGAGGACCTCCGTCCGAGTTCAGTTTCAGGCGACTGTTCTTCATCCATTCGGCGACGGCCTTCATTCCTTCGTGGAAGTTGGTTTTGGCGGTTGCGGGGTCCTTGGTGAGGGGGAGGATCAGCTGGGTGTTGTTGGCGTATGATACGATGTTGAGGTCGTGCGATCTGATGATGTTGGCAAGCAGTGCCATGTAGACGTAAAAAAGGGTCGGGCTGAGGGTTGACACTTGGGGCACGCCACAGGTGATCTTGGTGGCTTCGGATCGGATTGGAGGGTGGCGGACTCATTGGGTTCTGCTGGTGAGGAAGGAGGTGATCCAGTTTGGGGCTTTGTCGTGGATCCCCGCGTTGTGGAGGTGTGTGCGTAGGGTGTGGTGGCAGATGGTGTTGAAGGCGGTTGAGAGGTCTAGGAGGATGAGGGCCGGGGTTTCGCCATTGTCCAGCAGGGTCATACTGTCGTCGGTGGCGATGATGAGGTCTGTTTCGGTGCTGTGGTTGCTGCAGAATACAGATTGGGACAGTCCAGGGTGTTTTTCTCTTCAAGGAAGCGGGTCAGTTGCCTTTTGACGATCTTCTCGATGATTTTCGCTGGGAACAGGAGCAGGGAGATGGGCCAGACCTTTTTGAGGGCCTTTGGATCTGCCTTGGGTTTCTTGATTAGGCTGTTGATCTCGGCGTGTTTCCAGCTCTCCAGGAAGGTGGCGGTCTCAAAGAAGCTGTTGAAGATCTTCCGGATTTGGGGTGCAATGAATGAGCTTGCTTTGTTGAAGATGTGGTGAGGGCAGGGGTAGGACAGTGATCCGTAGTGGATGCTGTTCATGATTTTGATGGTGTCATCGTCGTTGACATGGTTCCAGGAGAGCAGGAGACTGGTGAGACTGGGGGGCGGTGAGTCTGAGGTGTCCATGGCTGTCGGTGGTTCTGGCTGTTGAAGCTGTTTTGGATGTCTATGATCTTGCGGTGGAAGAAGGTGGCTAGAGAGTCGCAGAGGTCTTGTGATGGCGGGATGTCGTTAAAGCTGGAGCTGGGGTTGGCGAGTTCCTTCACGATGTTTAAGAGTGCTTTGCTTTTGTGCGCAATGTTGTTGATTTGTTCCTTGAAGGAGGTCCATTTGGCGGTTCGAATGAGTTGGTGCTGCCTGTGGCTGGCCTTCTTGAGGGCTGTGTGGTTGTTCGGTGTCTGTTTGTGGCGCCACTTCTTCTCGAGTCTTTGGCAAGTCTACTTGCATGCCTGGAGGCTGGTGGTGAACCAGGTGGCCCTTCTGTCGGTGCATCTGTTTGAGGGTTTCTTGACTGGGGCGAGAGTGTTGGCGCAGTCACCGATCATTTGCCTGAGGTTGGGGGTAGCTGTGTCGGTGTGGTCAGTTGGTGGGTCTCAGGCGAGGGTGGTGATTAGCTGATCTTCGGTGACCTTGTTCCAACTGCGGTGGGGGATTCGGTGTGGGTGGTTGTGTGTGGTGGGTTTCTCAAAGGAGAAGTGAATGCAGCAGTGGTCGGTCCAGTGGAGTTTGGTGGTGTGGCTGAAGGTGACGTGGTTGCTGGCGGAAAAGATGGGGTTGAGCGTGTGTCCTGTGGATTGGGTGGGTGTCGTGATTAGCTGTTTGAGTCCCAGGTTGGCGAGGTTGGCGAGCAGGTGGTGGAGTTGCTGAAGTTGGTGTTCTCAAGGTGGAAGTTCTGGACTCCAAAGAGGATGTAGTCTGTGGATGCGGGGGCGTGCGTGCTGATGACGTTGGTGATGGAGTCGCTAAACTGTGGACAGGGACTGGGGGTCTGTACATAAGGATTCCTCTGAGGGTGGTGTTGGGATCGATGTGGATCTGGAAGTGCAGGTGTTCGGCAGCACTGAGGGTGTCTTCGGTGCTGGTCAAATTCTGAGGGTATTCCTGGGGACGATGGCGATTGTGCCTCCTGGTCTTTTGGTGCGGTCCCTGCGGGTGACCTTGTAGCCATCCGGGATGGCTATGGCAATGTCGGGCACGGATGAGGGGTTCATCCAGGTCTCCGTCAGGAAGGCGACGTCCGGGGAGGATGAGTTGAGTAGGTCCCAGGGTTCGACGGCGTGCTTGTGGACGGAGCAGGTGTTGAGTAGTATGCATCCGAGAGGGTTGTGACCTGCCCTGGTGGGAGGGGCAGGAAGCGCAAGTGTTCGGTGGCTGGTGAAGGTGTTGCTACGGCAGGAGAAGGGTCCATGAGTGAACTTCAGGGTGGCCTGGAAGCAGGTGGATGATCGTCCGGAGGGTGTTGGCCTTGTAGTGGTGTTGGGCATTGTGCTCGCAGGGGCGAGGGGGGTCTGGTACTGGGTGTGGTCCAGGTGCAGACGGGTGCAGATGGGCTTGCCTTAGGTGTGCCTATGGCGTGCAAGCGGCGCGCCTGCTGCGCGCGGGCGCACAGCAGCCGCCATTAAGAAAGAGAGATGGGAGGGAGGAGCAGCTGGGAGGCGGTGTGGGGTGAATGGGCGAGCGAGGGGGGTGGGGCCGCAGGGAATGCAGCATCTGGGAAGTGGTAGAAGGCAGAAAAATGAGAGGAAAAGCACACAGGGAATGAAAAATGACATCAGAGGCCATGGATCCCACGGTGATAGCAGGGCGGTCAGAGGCTCGAAAATGCTTGGCGGGGCTGCTGCAACACTGCCAAGAATATTAGGAGTTTCCTGACAGACTCACTTTCGATGGCAGTGAGGCTGACATTAAAGGTGCAGTGGTGAGGATCCTTAGGGGGCCCTACAGGTCCCCCTTGTTGCCTCAGGGCCATGGGATGCATGCAGGGGGCCACATTTTGTGCCCCCTGTCCACATGCACCCCCTTTCCTGCACGGGATGGACTTTATTGTCCATGCCATACAGTAATGGGTATTGGCATTCCCTTTGCAGTTTCTTTTTAATAGGCACCACCATAGGAACACCAAAGGACCACATGCCAGACCCGGAGAAAACTCCTAATCTGGCAGTTGGTCTGACTACGAATTTGGCGGTCCTGGAGAGGGACACTGACATGGCAGCCTGCTCCTGATATGCCAAACTTGTAATCAAGCCCTTAGACTTTAAGGACCTGTCCCCTATATTTATTCTGTTAGACACGGCGACTGTGGGCAATTTGGAGTTCTCTAGGAATCACTGTGGGCCTGGGCAGTATAATCCAAAGTACGCACAATGCACTGTTGCTCCTGTCAGGGGATGAGGTTTTGTCATGCATGAGCTGGACCTTTTCCGCTGCACACTCAATATTAATCCTCTAAGGAGGCCTAGCATAGGTCAACTTTGACCCTGCAAGCATAGGCAGAAAGAGGCGGCCATCCCCATTTACACAGATGATGTGATTTTGATTTTAGAGACTATCATTGGATTTGAGCATCTGGTCAGAGATATTTTAAGGCATAGGCTAATTTGGCTCTGGCCCACAGCCCCACCTTTTCAAGGGCTCCCTCATTATGCTTTTCTAACAGTTCCAGACTGTACAAATATTTTAAATAACTAGTGTGTTTACTTGGTTTCTTTTTTTCCTGAAAGACAGTGGGAGTTCAAGATAAATACCTACAACATTATGCTTAGATCCAGCAAGCGTTTAACATTTTAAAATGCATAGGTCCAGCACCTTGCACCAGCTATTTGCCTTTATGTAGAATTTGCCACTTAATGTGCAGCAGAAATTGACATTGTGTGTTCCCTCTGTGACTGCTACATTCTTTTGGAGCTACTGCCAGACCGGTGTGATCACTGACTAGTTTCATCAATCTCTGCCTAACAGTTGCATGCAGCAGAGGCAGAGCAGTAAACAAAAACATTCATCTGCACTGTATCAGCACTATATGTTTAAATGCTGATGACTGACTCGCTACACCACACATTGTGGGTAGAAGGCTTAGTCAGACAACTAGCCTTTCTGCTTTTAAGGGGCAGGTCAGTTCGAGAGGGTAGGCAACACGTGTGTGTGTGTGTGTGTGTGTGTGTGTGTGTGTGTGTGCACTGCAGAGCAGCATTATACGATCCCTTCATCAGTGCAGCATCCATGTGGAGCTGCTGCTGGGTCGGTCTTATCACAGCATAGTGCCTACTGACTCAGAACCCCTGTTACTCACACAACAGGGAACGGACTTCATTAAACAAAAAAGCACCTTTAATATGTACAGGCCCAGAATATGAGACACCGGTTCACTGCGCCACATGCAGTGGGCTTGTTAACAACATTAGTCTTTCTGCTTATCTGGTGCTGGGTTGTGCCCATTTGTAGTCGGACCAAGAGCGACTTCAACGATCCCGCATGGTTGCTGAGGTCGTGAATGAGCTGGAAATGTATGAGTTGTTCTGAGAAGGGGGTCCCAGATTATATTTAGCTGGAGGCCCCCAAATCCTTAAGATGTCCCTGCATCTGGTTGCACACTAGGAGGTCCTTATGGGCCCTTATGATGCTCAAAGCAACGTTTGTAAATGAAAGATTATAGCAGTTGGTCATAGGCCCTTAAAATTAAGGGGCATATCAGAAAGGGCCTGCGATAATTATCGCTCAGCGCTTTTTCGGCAAGGATAATCATCTCAGGCTAACGCTGAATTCTATCGGAGAGATAGTGTGATATCAGCAACGCTTATCTCCCAAGCGATAGGAATCCATGTGTTAGCTGAAAAACAGTGTGATTATCGCTGGAAATCCAGCGATAATCGCACTGCGACCAGCAAAACCTTGCTGATAGGGCAGGGGGTCTTATGGCTAAGTCAGATTACAAGCAGGCATAAGGAAAGTAGCGTTAACTGTGGTTCGCACTACTTTTCTTATCGCTCTGCTTGTTTGCGTGCAGCTTGATAATTGGAGAAATGTCACTTAGCGACATTTCTTCAGCTATTTTGGCAATGAACGCCTACTTTGTATCTCATTAGAGATGCAAAGCTGGGCGTTGTTGTAAGGGACGCTAAATCAGCAAAACACGCAAAAGCCTGTCTTTGTTGATAATGCGATAAAATTATCGCTGCTTTTCAGCCGAAAATGGCTGCAAATACGGTGATCATTTTATAGCGCCACCTTGTAAATATGCCCCTAAATTTGCTATTGGCAACCACATTTCTACCTCTTTGCTCTGTGTGGCATTTGACACTGATTTAAATTTGGAGCAATTCTTTAACACTAGGAGAAAACATTTGGCCAGGCATTTTCTATTTTGTAAGCAATGGTGGTGTGCACCATATTTTCATCATTACATTGCACCTACAGTGAAAAGACATACCAACGATTACTTATATTAGTATTATATAGGGATATAGTATTGCCCAGGGCCTGCAGGTGGAGGAAAACAAATGTATTAGGAATAATCAGGGCTTTCCTTTGTTGACAAGCAGTTTTTAAATACGTCAGGAGACACCATGCTGTTCAGTGGGAGGCAAGATGGCGGCGGAGTGAGTAGTCGCACCAATCTCGCTCCTGGTCCTGAGAAATATTGGATTTGATGGCTAGCTGATTCTTTCACCGCTTTGCTCCAGTGCGCCGCAGCTCAGCTGCTCCGCTGCTTTGAGCTTAAGAATTGGAATGGAGCTTTCAGAAAAAAAAAAGCGAAGACTGTCTCTGAGATCGGGAGCTTCGAACCTGGGAGCTGGATTGTTTCTCTCCTGCCTCGTCCTCAGCTGCCGACTGTCGGCTACCCCCGCCTCGGCCCCGCTAGACTTACTGGGCTTTGGGCTGCGGGTTTGATTGCGTGTTCGGTGCGCATGAACGATGTACCTTTTTCCTCTTTGCAGGGGAGGCAGTATTTTGGCACACAAACGCTGCGGCTGGCAGTTTCAGGGACTCTTCAGAACATCACGGGTCTTTCATTGCTCCGTGTATGCAAGCGTTCTGGTCCTCTGCTTGTCTGTAGCCATCTGCTGATCACCTAGGGAGTCGTCAACAGAGCACTGTCTGCAGGTCGTCACGCCACGCAGGTAGGGAGCGTCTACAAATTACTATAATCTCCTGTTATTGCTCACTCTGGGGGCTGCAAGGCGAGGCACAGATAATACAAGCAAAAATACAAGCAAAAACAAAAAACAAAAAAGGGCAAAAGGCAAAAGGACAAAAGCTTACGAAAAGTTTACAAAACTCATAAGTTTCAAGCTTTCTGTCTATATGAGCACATTTCAACTTACTCTCTCCAGAAAGTCGGGGGTGAGAAATAAACATAAGGAGTGCCTTTGCTTAAAACCATACAAAGATAAGCACAGGTTGCGTGAAAACTCAAGAAATCTAGAGTGGAGGACAAAATTACAAAAAATCTCAATAAGACTTCTTAAAAAAAAGCAAGAACTGGGCTGTATTTCGGATTTGTATGATCCCAACGATCTTGAGGGAACTCACAAGGATCTCGAAGGAATTCACACGGTGGTATTAGAATTACAGATTCAAACACAGATTCAAACACGAATAGTAAAAAAAATATCTGACACAACCATGAGTGAAGCGTCTAGCAGAGGAGCGACCCGAGAGATTTCAGAGGATGAAGTAACTGAGATGACTAAGATGATCGAGGAAAATGAAATGGCCAAAGTAGCTGCCAGAAGCTCATCAGCAACTTGGGATCATGGAAGCAGTTTAAAACAAACGGTGACCTGTCAGTCAAAAAACAATAGCTCCATGAGAAGACCAGAAACTAGAGGAATGAAGTCACAAGAGGCCAAAGGGGCTAGAAATGGAAAAGGAGGGATGGAAGATAACATGAATGGCAATGGCAATGGCAATGGTAAAACAAGCCATAAAACTAAAGAGAAAACTAAAACTAAAAATAAAAATGTCACAAAAACTGCTGAGAAAGAGACTGAGGGGGAAAAACAGAAAAGACAAGATCAGTTAAACGAAGATACCCCGGAAGAAAAGTCCGGTGATCAAACTGATGAAAAGATGGAGCTTCTGGCTAAAAAGGCTAAAAGATTACAGACTATTAAAAACTTGAAGGCCACTGCAAAATTAATGGGATCATGTGATGAAACACAACCAAGGATCTCAACTATATTTGTACCAATCTCAAGGGAAGCCTTGAATGAAAGCAATAAAAAGGATCACAGCAATAGTAACAACATTAGTAATGGGAAGCTACAGGATGCAATGAAGAATAAGCTTCCTGGCGAGGAAAAAACTTTATATAGCGGAGGCACAGAAACGACTACAGATGCGGAACTAGATTTGGATTATATGTCCAATAATGGACAAATCACAATTGGAGATAAAAAATTACAAATTGGGAGCGAAGAATCAACAGAGGGATCTAACTCTGAAATTTATGAAACTGGGTTATCGATCTCTAGTGAAATTGGGGACTCAAGTGCGATCAGCGAGGACGAAATCCCACCTACCGCTAGTCTGGAAGTATTCGATCAGACAGATCAGACAGATCAGAGAGACAAAAAGAACAATAGTGGATCTGGTCAAGACTTGGTATTTAAAAAGAAAGCGGAAGGAAAAAAAAATCAAAACATATAAAACTCCACAAACCCATGGATGATGAAACAACGGATCAGGGGAGTAACCAGGATCAGACAAAGAAAAAATCTAGACTTTTCCGGAAAAGCCTGACTCCTACATCTATAAGAGACACAGAATCTAGAAACCCGAATAGTGGTGCAGGCGAAAAATACAAGGAAAAACAACATCATGAAACTGGCAAAACAGGATTTTCTACAGAACCAACGTTGAGCGAGGTCCTGAAGACCATAAAGGATCTCCACCTAGATGTTAAAACAGACAGCCAAAGGAATCACGAAGCTATCCAACAACTTCAAGGCGCTATCCAGAAGGTTGATAATACTTGCACCGAGAGAGTGGATAGAATGGTATCGTTAGAGAGCCGCACAGAAAATCTGGAAGCAGATGTTATTAAACTTCAAAGCAGAGAAAAGGTCCAAGCCGGAGTTTTTGAAGATCTGATGACAAAGGTGGAGGATCTTGAGAACCGGGGAAGGGGAAATAACCTACGCTTTTTGGGAATTGCAGAAGGTGCAGAGGGAAGCGATCCGAAGGGATATATCGTCAACCTCTTAAAATCTTCCATGCCTGAACTTCAAACATGGGAACTAGAACGTGAAGTTCAACGCGTTCATCGGTTTCCTCTAACACTCCCCAAACGATCTCCAAAAGAAAACCAAAATCCAAGAGCAATGTTGGTCTGCTTTGGAAATTTTCTTTTAAGAGAAGCAATTTATGACCTGGCCCGACCGATGAGCAAAACAGAATATCAAGGGAACAAGTTTTTTGTTCGCCCGGATTTTGCTCATGCAACGGTCGAACGCCGTTGGAGGCTGCAGCAACTTTTTGCCCCATTTGAAAAGATAGGAGCAACTGTTCATTTGCTAAACCCAGCACGTTTAATAGTACTTTAGAATGGAACCTCAAGGAACTTCGTTAGTGAGATCCAAGCAGAGGCGTATCTGCACGAACTTTCTGAATTGAGAAAAACAGGAAGAGAAAAACTAGCCATGTGAGATGTTATATATTCAAAGTTTCTTGACAAATCAGACGATCGAGCGAGTGGTGATGTTCGGATCACTCGGCCGCCCACACCTAGGGATCTAGGTCCCAGGATGCCTCAAGAAGTGGTGGGGAGAGGGGAGGGTGAGAGGGTGGTGACTGTCTTGCTACAGGGGGGAAAAAAAAGGGGAAAAATTCATCATCAGGAAAAGAAGAAACTATTGTATAGTGGTGGCGGGAGAGAATCACAGATACTGAGGGAAAAAGGCAGAATGCTTACTAAATGGAATAAGGATAAAAAAAGAAATAGAGAAATTATGGCTAAGAAACTTAAAATGTCATGCGCATAGTAACAATTAACGTTTGTGGTTTAAATGAGGCGAGAAAAAGAAGAGAGCTGAAAGAATATTTTAAAACACTGCAAGCAGACTTAATATGCTTGCAAGAAACGCATGTTGAATTCTCGCAGAATTATTTACTAGAGCAATTGGGTTATCGGGTTTTGGTATGTACTACCCAGGGTACAAGGACATGTGGGGTAGCGATACTGGCTCGAGGAAATAGTGTTAAACTAGAGAAACATCAGGCAGATAAACACGGCCGATGGGCTTTAGCTGAATTACAAATACATCATTTGAATTTTACTTTATGTGGATGACCCTGATACTTTTAGCCAAATAAATGCACGGCTCCCTAGCTGGCCACTTCGGATCATAGTGTGTGGTGATTTGAATATAAATGGTCTTGCAGGGCTATGGAAGAATGATGTAGATAGGTTTAAACGGAGGAAAAAAAAAAATCATAGAGCACTGGTCAAACTTATGAGAGATAAGGGCTTAACTGATACCTGGGAGCAGATTATGGGAAGAGGAGGTAGTACATACTACTCGGCTCCGCACAAAACAGTAGCAAGGCTTGATTATTTCTCGATCTCACCTGCACTGCTACCGATTGTTACAATCAAAAAATTACCAAGATTAATGTCGGACCACAACCCTCTAGTTTTAGAGATCGTTCTGGCAAATGCAATGTTAAATCTTTCTTCTTGGTCATTTGAGAGAGCTTTATTATATGATGTTGATTATGTTACCCTTATGGAAAATTGGTTAAGAGAATTTTTGGAACATAACAGGGGTACGGCACGACCTTCAGTGGTTTGGGATGCGATGAACGCTGGTATCAGAGGAGAAACTTTAAGCTACTCTCTTAGACGCAATAAAATGCAAAAAGTATTAATAGAGAAGAAGATTAAAGTTGTGGTGGATTTGGAGGAAGATCTGATAAAGACTATAGTAGAGAAAGGAGATGTGACAGAGGTGACTCAAAAATTAGCTATCGCTAAAGTAGCACTAGGGGAAGTATATAGTTCAAGAGCAGCCGATGAGTATTTAGCAAGAAGAGAAGAGCAATATGAATATAATGAGCAAGTTGGACGCATGTTGGCGATAAGAACTCGACAGGCAGTTACTAAGGGACAGATAACTGAAATGATCACAGAAGAAGGAGTGGTAGTTAAAAACCCAAAGGAAATCTGCGCAGTTTTTCAGAACTTTTATAAGAAACTTAATAAACAAGAGGGAGAGGAGCCAAGAAAGACAGAAATAGAAGCATATCTGGAAGAGGTGGTACTAGATAAAGTTACGGAGGAAGATAGGGTTGGTCTGGAGACAAAATTTACACAAGAAGAAATTCAACTGGCTTTTAGTGGACTACCATCAGGGAAAGCTGTAAGACCTGACCTCATACCCTTAGAATTTTATAAGAAATTCTTTGAAATACTAGAGGGGGATATCATTACACTCATGGTGTCGATCCAGGAAGGAGCTGAACCGCCCGATTCCTGGAGTGAAGCGACAATGGTGGTTTTCTTAAAAAAGAATAACATTTCCACTGATCCCGGGTCATATAGACCAATTAGCCTGATGAATAGCGATACAAAGGCTTATTTGAAAATATTAGCTAATAGATTGAGCTCGATAATTGGAACGGTGGTGTCACACCGCCAACATGGGTTTATCCCAGGCAGGGGGACTGCCGATCACATTAGAAGAGTTATTACCTTGTTTGATGGAACGACAGCCTCACAAGACCCTATGTCTTTAATATTATTAGACGCAGAAAAAGCTTTTGATAGGGTCTCGTGGGGTTTTCTTTGGGCAACAATGTATAAACTCAACTTTGGGCAAAAGTATATAGGGGGATTGAAAGCGCTATATAAAAACCCAGTCATAAAAGTAAGAGTAGCGGGGGAACAGAGCGAAAATATTAACATCAAGCGAGGAAGTAGACAAGGCTGTCCCTGTTCACCATTGCTCTTTGCCTGCTACATTGACTCTTTCATAAGACACATAGAAAGAAATTCGCTCATATGTCCTATTGTATTGAATGGCTACGAGACAAAAATTTTGGGTTATGCAGATGACCTAGCAATCACGTCATCTACCCCAGCAACAGAGTTAGTGGAAATAGAAAAAGAGGCAAAAAAATATGGGTATTGGTCTGGGTACAAATTGAACCAGTCTAAAACACAGATAGTTATTAGCCAATTTGCTATAATAGACGATTTTAGAGTAACAGATTCGGCTGTCTACCTGGGTTTTTTACTATAACATCTAACCTGCCTAAGCTAGTGGAGGAAAACCTCACTCCGGCAATCAGAAAGGCTAAACAAGATCTAGATAGGTTGGATAATCTACATCTTACAATAATCGGACGCTGTAATGTAATTAAGATGATGTTTCTTCCAAAAATTTTATATTTCCTTCAAACTATCCCTTTAATATTTCATAATAATTGGTTTAAGGATATTGAAAAGGTCTGTAATCGATTTATATGGGCAAAAGGTAAAACTCGGAGGTCCATAAAAAAGATGGCTCTATCTAAGGAAAAGGGAGGTTTAGCAGTTCCAGATTTTAAAGAATATTATCTGGCAGCATCTTTACAGTATCTTAGAGGACTACTTGGGGGGAACACTAACGACAGATGGCGGGACGGACTTAATATACCAGACACATATGATTTATTAGTTAGAGATTACAATAAAGGATTACTTACATTTAAAGAATTTAGCTACTACAAAAGAACAAAGTTTAAGGTATTTGCAGCAGCCAAATCGGTATGGTCTATGGTCCGGAAAAAAATCAAGCTGGGACGGATGAGTTTCTATACACCTTTATATAATAATAAGCTACTCCCTGAAGTGTTCCATGATCAAGTTATGAAAAGATGGGATGGTGCTGGGGTTTGCACTATAGGAGATATTATAGATGATACGGGCATCATCTCATTTGAAAGGGCTTGTCAAATATTTAAGTTAGATCGTAGAGACTTTTTCAAATACCTACAGATCAGATCAGTAATACAAAGGAAACTGCCTAGGGGAGATAATTTTAAAAGAGAGGATTTGATGGAATATATTCAAAACAAGAAGGGTTGCTCAATCTCACAATTAAGTGGGGTGTTGAGTAAATGTAAAGAAGACGATAGGACTAAAATCTTCGCTAAATGGAGGACGAAGCTAAACTTAGTGGGAAACGAGGGTGAAAAATCACTGCAGTTTTCTAACTCTATTGTTAAAGTTGCTAATTTACAAGCAAAATGCTATAAAACCTTCCATGAATTATATTATACGCCGCATAAAATAGCACAATGGGGGGGAATAAGTTGAATATCTTGTCCCAGATGTCAAAGCACACAAGCTGATACTATCCACATGTTTTCGGCATGTCCAACATTAAATCCTTTCAAAAAGGCGATGGAAATATTTTTTAGGGATGAATTAAGGATATCAATTGGCTTAACAAACGAGAATATGATTTTGGGTGTAGGGAGAGATGGGCAGGATATCCCCCATCAAGAATTTATATACATTGCAATGACTATATCCCGAATTTGTATAGCTACCCTATGGAAGGATCCTAATCCCCTATCATTTAACCAATGGCTTATAAGAATGCTATCAATGTATACATTGGGAAATCATTGTATGAAAAAAAAGGTTGTAAAGCGATGCAATTAGGCAAATGGATTTGGGCACCGGTGGAGCATTGGAAATCAAGAATAGAGGGGTAATCTATTCTACAATATTAGTTTATAATATTATAATAATGAACTTTAGTTCGTATGTGCAAAGACTTATATGACCTGTGAAATTATTCTTTATCTCTCGTTCACAATGATGCATATCTGCTAAAAGAAATGTATATTTTGAAGGAAATAATTGATTGTAATCATGTGGAATTGTACTCTCTGATGATGAATAATAAAAAATAAAAAAATAAAAAGAGGAGACACCACTGATATTCCTGGAATTGCTGTTGGCCCTGAACTCTCCGATTTAAACTTAGACGTGCTTAGTTGGAATGTCGCAGGTCTAGAATGCAAGCTAAATTCTACGGCGTGGGTCCAAAAATATGACATTTTAATGTACCAAGAAACATGGTGCACAAAGGAATTATTTTTAGAAGATTTTTGTTTGTAATAATAGTATTGTATCTAGTCCTAAAGCAGGCCGTCCATCCGGCGGTCTTTTGACTTGGATAAATATCTCAGCAGGGGGGGGTATAAAACCTCTTTTGACAAACAATGAGAATTTTCTAGCAAGGATCTATACACGGGGGGCCTCGATTTGTTTTTATTAATTTTTATAATAATGACTTCACAACACTACCAAACATGAATTTTATTAATTTGTTCGTGTTTATCGCTAATTTAGAAAATCAGAATGTGTATGATAAACTGTCTGGAATCTGTTTAGGCGGTGATTTTAATGCAAGACTTCCCAGTGACACTGGCCCAACTGCTCTCCCCTCGGTTAGGGAGCCTACGTGTAAAAGATGGGGGGAATTAGTGGATCACTTATCCATCTGTAATTTAATTAATGTAATGGAAAGAGCTGGTGTACATCCAAATAAGAATTGCTTAATACCTACACACAGGGGTCGAGGCTGCTCTTCTATAATTGATTATGTTTTTATATCGTCCTCATTGTAGAACCTCTTAGTAAAGGCAGAGGTTTTATGTACCACTCTGGGTGACCACAATCCAATCTCTACAACCCTTATATTTTCCCCTAAACCTAGCCCTGCGAAAGAACCTGGGGCAAAAGACCTCGTGGCATCTACTGATAAACTTAGAGTGATTTGGAAGGGCATAGACAATAAAGCTTTATTTGCTAACATAATAAATTTGTACCCACTGCTTTTCGAAACCTGTTTGTCATGCAGTGTCTTTGATGCAGGGATCATTGAGGTATTCAGCAGCTTATGCGCCGGCATCAAACCCATTATCTCAAGACCAGCTTAAAGACCAGCAAGAAACCCAAATGGTTTGACGGCACCTGCTCGCGGGCAAATAGAGAACTGCGTGCATTATTAGCGCTCTCACCCAGGGACACAATTCTTGTCAGATAGTTACGATCTTGTTACAAGAAAGTGACCAGGTTGCGAACAGATGAGATTGTAAAAGAACGTTGGGTGAATCTTGCCTGTGCCGCTACGAGTAATTTGGGAGTAATATCCTACCACAAGAGCACATTTAACAAGGGGAGGCAGCTGCTCGTTCTTGCTATTTGTGTTCTTCTGCATTTAGCGCTATTTCTATATGCAAAATTAATCCACAGGGTTATTTTGGTGTGAGAGTGCATTTTGTGATAAGACAATAGTACTAAATGCAGGGGTAACTATGGCTAAAATTCTACCACAAGAGCACATATAGCGAGTACGAACAGCTGCTCACGCTTCCTATTCGTATTATGTTGCATGTAGCGATATTTCTATTTCTTAGGATAAAATGCATTGTGCACCCATTTTGAGCGCAAGGGGGAATTTTTGTCCTAAGTTAAAAGCAGAATTACTCTTTTTGCATATTTATGCGTAATCTCAAGGAATTTTCACACAATTCCATGTGATTCCGCTACACTGAATTACGTGAGGTACACCCACCTCTAGTTACTTGATCCTTAAGTAATTCGAACCAGAGACAGACCCCAGACAGAGGGCAGATACAAAGTACGGCTTTATACGATGACAACTGTTTCAGGCATAAAGTCTTCTTTACAGTGGGTCTGCAGCACTCATAATTGAACTATATTACACGTTTAAGATTGGCCATCCTGTTTGGGTGGCTAAACTTTCCTAAAATTTGGGATCTGAGGATGAAAACACCATTATACCTCTCTGACCATGCTGATAATTAGTCGTGTTTTCATTGTTTTGTTACTTTTATTTTCTAGTCTTATATAAGAAACAATATTTATGCTCCCTCACAATAGCATTAGGAGTAAAAGGCTGCAGAGCAAGTTGCTGCAATTGCTTAATACCCCACTCAATTGTTCTCGTGTCAGAAGCTTTCTGAGGAGCACCCAAGGACTGGGGAGATCCTTAGCATTTTAAGAGTGTATTAGCAAGTCCCTTTAACCGTAATTGTATCCTTCTTTTTTGTACTTTAAATGTTATTAATTACAGTGTACATATTGACAGCAATATATAAAAAATTCCTTTTGACGTTGATATATAGCAATTGTGCTGTGCTGTGCTTTTGCAATTATTATTTTTTAAATTAAATTACTGAATGGTTGACAAGTCAAAACTGCTATGGGTGCTTAGAAACTGTCTGCTGAAATTCCCTGAAAAGCAATTCCTTGCTTCCGATTCATAAACCAACTTTCCAACTGTCTGTTTCTGTTAAAATGAAAATGACGAAAGTGCATTAGCAAAAAATTGGGGGGCATATTACGCAGAAGTGAGTTAGAAAACGCACAACGCACATTCCCATATCGCCGGCGATAGTCGGCGATATGGTACATTAGCGCATGAAAACAACGTTGTTTTCATGCACTAATGTGTGCATTGATAATATGGGGGGTGGAATCAGCGTTATGATTCACACCCCCATGTTATCAATGCCACAACACCTGGTCAGAGCAGGCGTTGGGAGACCTGCGACAAACGAGTTTATCTCAGGTCTGCCTCTCCCAATGCCTGCCTTGGTAATAGGGTGTTCCCACCTCCAACCACATTTTACATGTGGTTGGACGTGGGAACGCCCACTTTGCATGTCATTAGTGATGTTTGTCGCCGACATGCAAAGTGGGCTTGGGCCAGGCGTTAAAATGCCCTTGAGGATAGGGCTCTAGAAGTATCGCCGCTTTCTCGGCACAATTCGCCGAAAAAGCGGCAATACTTCCCCTTGCTAATATGCCCCTCGATCTTTTTTGTGTCTAGAGTTCTCCTCGATTGTCAATTGGGTTCAATAAAGTCTAAATAGTTTTGTGGTGGGGGCTCTTATGGATCAAAGAAGCCTTCATAAGACAGGGGATGATAACAACAGTGTGCTTTGGTCAATTAAATCCCAACAGGGTTTTTAGTTAAGGTTACTGAAGCCTTAGACATGGGGTAAGGAAAATTCTAAAGACGGGTTAACCCTGATTTCTCAAATATCATTTGATTACAGGAGAACCAAGGTAAGTTTTGAGCATTGTGGGTGGCAAATTGTCTAGTAGCGGAGCTCTAGAAATTCTCAGTAGGGAGTTTGACCAAAATCTGACTTATTCAATAAGGCTTCTCGCTTTTCAAAAGGTTAGATGTTTTGAATGCCCAGATCTATTGGCAGTGGAACCAATGGAGTACTCATTAGTAATCTTAGAAAGATTTTCAAAAAGTGGTTCCTCTCAAGGCCCTGATATCACAATTTGAACTTCAGTTGCCGCAGAGATAATTGAGACTCAAAGAGCTCTCATGATTACGACAAGCTTATAATTCCAATTTCACTTCAGAGGTTTGGCTGTGATTGCTTACAATTTTTCTCTGAAGATTTCACAAAATGCAGTGTAGCATTTTTGTTTGGCTGCTAAATTCATTTCTCTTGTTGAGCCAACTTCTGCTTTTTATTTAATGTGTGCTAACGTCATTGTCTCCTCCCTGCCTTATTTATTTGTGCTTTGTTTTTATATGCAACAGCGTTTCACCACTGATGTTCATTGGATGTGTATTCATTTCTCTACCACCTTTTTTTACTCCTGTAGTGCATCTTGTACCTTTTCTTCTTTTCACCCCTTTCTTTTTCTGGTGTTTTGTTGTTGTTGTTTCAATACAACCATTTTGTAATTCCTCTGCTGTGCTACAGGCTCATTATTTTTTTTTCAAATGCTCAAGATACTAAAAAAATGCAATCATGTTGTGTGATTCATTCTCAATAATGTGTGTTTTTCTGTGTTTTGTAATGACAGCACTGTGTTTCTCTACATCTAGGCATTACCTGATGGCACAGACTGTTGCATGGAGCATATAGGAGAAGAAAGAAAGGCAGTTATAAAATGACAAAGGAAAGTTTACAGATGAGGCCATTGATACAGAATAAAAGAGTTTTCTCAGAAGTGCCAGGGGAGGCATGGTGCGTTACATTTTGAGAAGGTGAGCAATTTTGCAAGCTAGGGGCATAAGGTGTAGAATATAACTGGAGGAGAAGTTGAAGAAGAGGAAAAGGGTTGGGGACTGTAAAGCTGTGGGGAAAATTGGGTCGGTGAGGGGTGTCTGATGGGGGATCTGGGAGGGTTCGAGTGATTGAGTGTTCACATTTTTCCTGAGGTTTAGAAGGGTTGTGTCAGGGCGAATGTGAACTGGGAGGGAGGTCCAACCCCTTCGAGCATGGATGTGAAGGGCCTGATATTCCATATTCAGTCATCTTAGGAAACCAGGGTGCATTTTGGCATTATGTGATATTATTTAAATTCTTAGTTTGTCAAGTATTTTAGTTGCTTTGTCTTAACTCTATAATGTTTTCTTTGTTTTTGTATTCGTAAACCTAGTTTTAAAAGTTAGACGTTCATAAGTAACAACTGAATTGTCTTGCAGCATATTAATTTGCCCTGTTGGCTAATATAGAAAGTGTTGCTTGACTGGCAGTGTTTTTATATTCTCAGAAGTGATAACAGTGAAACGCAAACCTCATACATATGCATACACAGACACTGAGGCCTGAGTGACCTACAGCCATCCGTATGTCTCGAAGTTGAGAGTCATATTATCAGATGCAACTGTCCAAATCTATTCAAAATAAAAAATATTCCCACGAATTCCAGAGTAGAGGTAACAAGAGACTGTCACAAGTGACATCCAACCTTGCTGTGTTTTACAAAATCGTTGAAGCTGAAATCAAGTTGTGGCTGGCCAGATGTAAGATGAATTAAATCCTTGGGTCTGACTACTGCTTTCAAATAAGGGAAACTCTTTTGGCCCGATGTAGGTAATTCTAATTTACCACTTCTAAAATACCGAATCATACCGATTCGGTATTTAAGAAGTGGTAAATTAGAAGGGGAGAAATGTAGGTATTTCAGATTCGGTAAATACCGAATCGTTAAGATTCGGTATTTACCGATTCTGTAAATACCGAATCGGTAAAGTCCATTGATTCCTATGGGCATTGCAACCCATAGGAATCAATGGTCATTACCGAATCGGTATTTACCGAATCGGTAAATACCGATTTTTGCAAGGGTGCAGGGGGTGTCACTTTGACACCCTCTAGCACCCCCATTCCGGACTTGTGTGCCATGTGGCACACCGACATGTGTGTCACATTGCACAGGTGTGCATGCACACCTGTATTCAGTATTTTACCACCCAATAGGATTGGGTGGTAAAATACCAATTCTTAAAGCCCTGTGGCACTCTGACATGTGCCAGCTACATCTGCATTTACAGAATCAGTATTTTACAGAGTCTGTATTTACCGATTCGGTAATTTTACCGAATCGGTAAATACAGAATCGGTAAAATACCGATTCTGTAAATGCATGCCCTACATGTCAAAACCGTAATACCGGTTGGAAACGGCCGAATTCGGCCGTTTACGACCAGTATTAGGGCACCTACATCGGGCCCATAGTGTTTTGGAACATGTCATGTACATGATTGGAAAGTTCTGAATAAATGAGATTGGCTTCAATTGAAGAGTTTCAATCATTGAGCCTAACTCAAACCCCTCAGATCTCACTCATTGGAAGGCAGCTAATGTGTATATAAGTAAAAGTCCTGGTTAGTACTCATTCGAATGAAAGTAATCACCTGTAAGAAACACATGATGAATGTCACTCTTGGACCGGATACTCAACTCAGTCAATTTATTATTTATATACCTGACTTACTTAGGGGCAGAAAGACTATCTTTGGATGCCTTCCGTGAATACAATATTGTGGTGGTACTCAGGATGCCATTGGCTACCCATACGTTTACATTACGTCAAATCTTGGGGGACTCCTCCCAATGAGGAAAATGAATTTCTGATCAGTGATCAGTAAGATAGATAACAGTTTAGAATACCTCAAAGTCCAGCAAATGGTTGCGATTCTGCACACGATCCAGTACTTAAAAGCAACCATGTTAAAGATCTGACAAGCAAAATTAAAAGATTTCATAATTGTTTTGCTGTGTCCAGAACACATTTTAAATAAAGAAACTGGACATGTGATGATTTTTGGGCTACCATGCACCGATCATCAATGGAGTACACCCTCAAAAATATGATAATTCATGAAAGTTGTCAATTTCATTTATATTGAGAAATATATTCATTTGCTCTGTAACTTTTGCTCAATGTATTCCTTTTTTATGTGTCCTATTGTACTTTTACAGTTTTACAAACTGTTTTAAGCTTAATAACTGAAGGTTCAATCAAAGGTTCAATCAAAGCAAGGCAGCAAACAAAGTGTCTTGAACGGGAAAGAGCTTACCTGCTTAATATCTACTAATATATGGCGCTCTTCAGTTGCCTATCTGAAATGGCCCATTTGAGGATGCCTAGCATCAATGCAAGCACCCTTGTGCCATGGTGCAAGGCTGCCTGCATTACAAGCAGGGTTGGTTTTGTGCAGGAAGTGATGCCTTCCTGCACAAAAACAATCCTAAATAGCAACGACCTCTTTCTACAGAATGTATTGCACGTAGAAAGAGTATATAACAAGGGCAAATAAAAATATTTCTCCTTGTTATGCCATGTTGGGGTGTGTACCATTTCGCTAATTCCGGTAAATCTGGGGTTGCATCAAAATCCATAGATGGATTTACGTGATTGCCCATGTACAAAATATTTATACCAGAGAAAATTTAAAATTTCAAAAAATATATATAATATATGTTCATCCTTTTTGATAATAAAAACATAAACATTTGAAAGAGAATTTGTATGTTTCTCTGTGAGACATATATTTATGAAGTAATGTAAGATGTGATTATTTGATTAAGGGTTTAGTGTTGTGTATTACGTGATTGCCCATGCTCCACTCATGGAATACCTAGTACTGTGAAATGCAATGTGATGAAACGAAAGCTGCTGTGTTGTGTTAAATATTTTAACAAAGTTGTGAGGCATTGTAAATCTTACTTAGCCCTTAGCGTTGCCTTGCGTCACCTTGCATGACACCATTTCAATGCAAAGGCTAAGTAAATCTGTGCCCTAGCTTTTATCAGAGCCTGGCACTGAGAGTTGAACGCTCTCCATTGAAACATACAGTGATCAGTAAGTCATTAGTTGAAATCCCGGCACGCCTGCTTATGCTTTCATTTTTCAACGGTAGTTGCATTAAATTCTGCTACAACTGGGTAATAATATTTCCTGGTATTTACAGAACTTAGAAATGGAAAAAGTGTGATGTTAGGGATTATGTTTTTTAAACAGTTATAATTATGAACATTTTATCATTCAGATCATAATAGAAGTGCACTTTATGGGCTGCCATTACATCAAAGCTCAAGCCTTCTTCTGATCCTCTTATCATACTCAAATTTACTGCAAGGGCAGAAGGGATAAATAGAGGGTCAAGCACCAAGATACCAGGGAAAAATATTGCAAATTGTGAAAGGCACAGATTCTTCGCGATTTGGAAAGGAGAAGTAGCCTTGTGGCTGTTGGTAGTATATATCACAACATGTACTTCTCCTATACTGGTATATTTATCCGCTCTAGATTTTAGCACAGGCTTCGCCATACTCTGACATTATTTTATAAATACAGATGGGCTTCTGGATGTTTTGGAAATAAATCTGTCATTTTTTTAAACTCAATTTTTGTTTACATATTTGTTATTTTTACAATACAAAAGTAAATACAAACATAAATAGTTGTTGCAAAGTGCATAATACAATTGGTGTCAGTAACTATAGGATATACAATAAAATGTGCCTACTTCTAGTGTAGTTATAAACAAACAATGATCCTGAACCTATAAATTACAGTATTTGATCAAATCAAAGATGAATCAATATTTGAGTGAGGAGCAACAATGATCAGTCTGCTGTATGTAACTCAAAGACTATATTATCTTTGAAAGAAACCTTACACCACGGTTAAAGAAAATATATTCCTATTTAATTTTCTCTGTATTCATGTTTTTACAATATTTTTAATGTCAATAAAAACACATAGGTTGCCCCAAGACAGGAGCGTGCAAAGGAAGGATGTGATCCAGAAAATGAAAACAAGTGAAGGGGGATAGGAAAAAACACAGTAGTGATTAAGAGATAGTTTTCATTATTTTACAATCAATACTGGACATCAAATTCACTGTATTGAACACCTGGCCAACATCATAGTTTATATTATTGTGATCAAAAACATTGTAGTACATAAGCCTAAATATCCTCAGTTTTGCACTGTATACAATGCTAACGAACGATTGGTCCAAGGTATATGTATTGGAGGTGTTGACGTTTCGACTCGACTTATTCCCAACCGGTAAGTTGGACCTGGGGATTGCGAGTCTTCATCAGGACTAAGAGCAAACGAGGCAACCAGGGGATATTGAATAACCCTAAAAAGAGAGAGGAATTGAGGAAATTACTATCCGTGGTGAAGGTTGAAGCCTATCCCCCACATGAGGCATGGCAGTTTCTCTTACCCTTCTTAATAGAGCAAGCGGTGTAGGGAGATCTGAGTTTACCACATCTCAACAGGTGTCCTGTAGAGACAAATTGAAATCCAGATTGTATCTAGATCAACTAGTGTGCAATTCGCCAAAGATTACTACTATTGCAGAGTCATCATATTACCTTGAATTCATATCTTTATCCATGTCAGGGGGACGCTACTTCATATATGACATGGTGAGGTGTACCTAGAATTAATTAAAATGACATCAGTATACCATGTGTAAACTAACTAATAGGTACCAATGTATTTCCATACGGGCGGTGTCACTTACCTTATTGCTGTGAAATCAATCAATGCACCCAAGTCGGTAATTTGCGAACTTCCACTCCGGGATTCAAAAACGCTATAGAAATGACAATGAATCGTCATTCGTTATATGCCATTAGTGCCACTATGTTGGATTTTACAAGATTCATTAAAGTACAAAAAATGAGAAACTTAAAAAACTTGAAAAGCTTACCTGGATTTTCAGGTAAGCAATGGCAGAGATACTCCTACTCAATTTTTGAAAGGAGCTGTGTTGAGGGATACACAAAAATCATTGAATTCAGGTCTCGCTCGGGGTACTGGCGTGGTTGTGTGTAAAGTGACCAAACGTTTTTAAGAGGGTCCACACCTACCCGCTATTTTGATGATATCCTCGTGTCCATCCGAGCCTCACGGTGCTTCCGGATGTCCAGGCAAGCTAGTGTCAGGGATACTCCTACACGTTTTTAGAAAGCTGTGTAGAGAGACACACACAGGACTTAGTTCAGATGTAACTCGGGATGGCAGCGTGGTAGTGCATAAGTAGATCCATAGTTTCAAAGTGGTCTCCACCTACCCGCTCTTCCGTACGGAAAAATCGTCTACATCCGAGCCTCACAGTGGTGCAGGATGCCGTCGGTAAACGCGATTGTCCTTCCGCGTTGGTAAATACCCAGACTGCTTCGCGCAGTCTGCATAGAAAGGGGACTGATTTTTGGTGTGCTTAGAGTGTATTGCTACGTTTTTCACCTGATTGAAAAATATAATTAATGGATGGATAAAGCGTTATATTTGGCCGCGCGAGCTGCTAAATCGCCTTGTGTTAAAAAACGGCGATGTGTGTAATTTAAGGATCTTTTTAGAAAAACGGGGGCGATATTATTATTGGACCGCCGCAATTACTTAAATATTTAAATACCACTAAGGGTAAATGGTGAACCCATTCGAAAGAGATTTGCGAAGGTTACTCGATTCATATTAAAGAATAGAGATTGTCCAAATTCGTGCTGCTGCGTAGAGATATATCATATGTACACAACAGTGGTCCCTTGCAGGGAGAGGAATAAAATGAAAATGAATATAGACTCAGTCAGTTCTATATTAGTGAAGACGTGCCCAGCCGGGCAGAGGTCCTCAAAGTTTATATTTAAATATAGGTTTGCAAAACACAATAACACCTTCAACAATTCACGTGCGTGGGGCACAAGCCTGTACCAACCCACGACAATACAAAGAACATACACAAAAGGGCTTATAAGGCAAAATCAGCAGTCTCTGTAAGTTTCCAAATTGTTAGCAGAGAATTACTCATAGGTACCATTACATAATTTTGTCTAGAAAATTCCACAAGTATATGGTACACAGTAGGTCGACGACGTTTCGGTCCAGGACCCCAGCGCGCTACGGCGCTACCGGCATTATCCGTTTTCCAAGGCTAAAGAGGCTAGTAACAAAAAAGGCAACCACTGCTTTGTCCTGATGATGGACCCCACCATTTAGTAAGGGGGTCCGAAACGTCGTCGACCTACTATATTTAAATATAAACTTTGAGGACCTCTGCCCGGCTGGGCACGTCTTCACTAATATAGAACTGACTGAGTCTATATTCATTTTAATTTTATTCCTCTCCCTGCAAGGGACCACTGTTGTGTACATATGATTAAGCTCCCCGAGGTCCCTCGCTGATACTTATTGGGGTCCCCTTGTTGTTTAAAATAGATGCTGCGTAGAGATAGACAAAGGACCAAGATATGTAATGTGGACCTTTGAAATGTCTTGGGTGCTATAAATTCACGAACAAATTGGCACATAGGATAGACACGGTGAACAGATACATCAACATCATCTGATGTGATTTTTAAATAAAACCAAAATAAAATTCATACCATGATGGGTAGTAGGTTATTACTTGTAACTAATGACAGAGCTACAAACATGGCTACTTTATCATAAATTATCAACTCATGCAACTCATGATGAACAACTAGATGTTATTGTATGAAGTAGTAACAAGGATCTCTCATAACTACATCGATAGTGTTTATGGATAGTGTTAATAACATAATACAATCTATTAAAGTTGATAACATAGTACAATCTATATGAGAAACATTGGACTGTTCAAAACATAACAAAACCTATCGCCGCCTACTGAGATGTATTCATGTTCCCAACAGTGCCACCTGTTTGTTCATTTCCTCAAGTTCATTCAACCCCTTATTGACAGTGTTAAGGGTGTGTATCCATTTACACTCTCTTCTATTTAAGATGTAGTGTAGGTCACCTCCTCTGGGGTTAGCTGTTATTTTTTCAATGACCCACCACTGTAGGCTGTTCTCGGGGTGTTCAAATCTGCTGAAATGATCAACCAAAGGTGAACCCTGAACTTTGCACCTTATACGGCTCATGTGTTGCAGGATCCGACATTTAACTTTCTGTGTGGTCTGACCCAAATACAGAAAACCGCACGGGCATGCAACCGCATAGACTACCCAAGATGTGTTACAGTTGGTGTGTTGGGTGAGCTTGTATGTTCGCTCATTGTGATCAAACTTGTTACATTCTAGTGTGAGGGGGCAAGCCTTACAACTCCCACACTTTCTGTGGCCTTCTACTAGAGACTCACCCCAGATCGTCGGTTGACTTGAAGGTAGTTTGTGTGGTAAGAGTGCTTTCACCAGGTGGTCCCGGATATTTCTACCCTTACGGAACGCATGTAAAGGTGGCGGCATACCACCCAATTCACCACTGATTAAATGCCAATGGTGATTTATACATTTTTTGATGTTGTTACTTTTGGTGTTAAATGTCGTAACACAAACCAGCCTGTCTTCCTTGGGTTTTTGAGTGGTATGAAGTAAATGCTCTCGATGGTTATGCCAGGCCCGTTTTCTGGCTTTTTTAAGGAGCCTAATGGGATAACCACACTCACTCAATCTCGACACCAGGGTGGCGGATTCCTCTAGGTAATCGTCCTTTCTGAAGCAATTCCGACGCAACCTCAGGAATTGCCCAAAGGGCAAATTGTCCCTGAGATTGCGTGGATGGTGACTCGTGTACCTGAGGAGAGTGTTTCGCTCGCTGCTTTTTCAATGCAAAGTGGTGTATAGCTTCCCATCTGCAGTTTTTATTTTTAAATCTAGAAAATTAATGGACAGTGAGTTTGATTCCAAAGTAAATTGGATATTGTTGGAGCAGGTATTAATCCAATTATGGAAGTCCCTAAGTTCAGAATCACCACCATGCCAGATCAAAAGAACGTCATCAATATACCTTACCCACAATAAAATATTATTGAGGTAAGGATTATATTGATTATGAGCAAATCTGCTTTCATATTCACTCATATAAATGATGGCAAGATTCGGAGCAAAGCTCGCCCCCATGGCTACTCCGCTTGTTTGAATATAATATTCATTTTGGAAAACAAAAAAGTTTTTTTGTCATTGCGATTTCCAAAAGTCGAACAATGAAGTCCGTCGGTACTCTGTGAGGGGCAGTTCTCATATTCAGGGCACGCTCTACACAGGACAATGCCTCATTTTGAGGGATGTTTGTGTATAAGGATGCGATATCCATCGCAGCCAGTATACATGTGTTGTGATCATAATTGAAGCCTTCCACCAGTTGAATGGTATGTGCGGTGTCCCGTACATATGTTGGAGTCGTTGTGGCTATGGGTTTCAGAAACACATCGATATACTTACTCAACGGCTCCAAAAGGGACCCACACCCTGATAATATAGGTCTTCCCCGGGGGTCTTCTAACCTTTTGTGCACCTTGGGGAGCGTATATATAGTCGGTGTTCTGGGGTTCTTATTATTTAAAAACTCATATTCATGTTTATTAATAATCCCCCGCTCCAATGCTCCTTTTGTTAATTTTTGGATGGAATCACTGATTGTTTTTGTTGGATCCTTCCTCAAGTGTACATAGTTCCCTGGTTTACCCAATTGTGTGTAAATTTCAGATTTATAGCTCTCCAAGTTCTGTACAACAATCGCTCCACCTTTATCGGCGGGCTTTATGACGATGTTGCTGTTGTTTTTTAAGGATTGTAATGCAGTCTTTTCATCCCGACTTATGTTGTATGGAACGTACTGCCTTGTGGTTAAGGTCTCATTGATATCCCTTAACACTACTTGTTCATAAGCCAATATCTTATTATCAATCAAGTGTGTAGGGAGATTAAATTTTGAAGGCGGTCGTAATCCACTACCAGAGCATGTAGGGTTAAGTGGGGTTTTTTGAAAATAATGCCTAAGGCGAATTTTTCGAAAGAATTGTTGCAATTCAACTCTAAGGTTGAAATCATTGGGCATATTGGTCGGGACAAAAGACAGTCCCTTTGATAGGACCTGTTGTTCGATAGGGGATAATTGATAATCAGATATGTTGATTATAGGATTATCTGGTTCATTTCTCACCATTTGTATTGTTGCCTTCTCGTGTTGATTTCCCCGTGGGAGTTCTGTTGGAAGTGGGTTTGTTTTTTCCCTTGCCCCGCTCCCCTGTTCCACGGGCGAGATCTCGAGCCCCTGGGCCTCCACCAGGGGCGGCCTCTCGTAGATGAACCCCACCATTGATCTTCCTCTAAAAAAGGCTGTTGTTCCGGGTAGTTTTGGTTGTGAGGGGGGTTGGTTGCTGAGCCAGTACTCGTACTGGGGCGTTCAGAGTCACTGTCTGAACCACTGCCTGCCGATGAACCAGAGAAGGTATTTTACCTCCTATAGCCACCTCTCCCCCTACTAGACCAACCTCCCCGTTGGTCTTTTTCAAAATATCCCTCCTGGAGGTAAGGGTACGTGATCTTTTTGTCGTAAGCTTTTATGTCTTTTGTCACTTTTTCCAACTTGATGCCTTGTGTGTATATTTCGAAATCCTTTATTGTTTTTTCTAGCCTGTCTAGGGCTTCTTTGGCATTCACTAGAGCCTTGTCATCAATGATCTCTTTACGTAGGTCTGCAATTTCCCTTGTTAGTCTCTCGACTTCTTCAACAGCAGTCTCTATGCCCAACACCATCCAATGTCTGGAACACGTGTTGGACACAAAGCTGAAGTTCTCCTTAAATTTCGGATTTTCCAGGAAAATTGCAGGTTCGTTTTTTACTTGGAGACCAATGGGGATTACGTTTGATCGTAGATATTTGGCCAGTGTGTGACCATGCAGCCTAGTTCTTATCAACTTTTTTTCAAGTCTCTCTAATTTTGAGATTTTTTCATTGAGAGATAGGTCACCAGAAACTGCGCTACCAGCTATGAGAGTCCCCCCTCCATCTTCTTCTAAGAGTTTATTGATATAGTCTTCACTATATGTGAGGGTTTCTTTCTCGGACATAGTCTGGTGAGTGTATTAGACTATTAGGCAGATTTTTGGTGGCAGGTTAGTGTAGAACACTTAAGACCAGATACTAAGGGGCCCATTATGATGTCGGGCGGATTGCCTCCGCCAGGCTGGCGGTGGCCACTGCCGGCCTCGCGGAGGCAATCCGCCCGACATCCATGTCCTGATTCCCCCCCGCCAGATTAGAAGGGCGGAGGGGACAGCAGTGGACGGAAAGACCATCCGCCGCTTTTATCTTGTAGATTTCACTCAGGCACTTTTCCGAGGCGTTCCTGCTATGGAATGCCACCCCCCCCCCCACGGCAAAACGCCCACATGAAACCTGACGCAGGTTTAATGTGGGGCAGGGCTTTGCAACGTGACGCATCTCCCAGGATGTGTCACGTTGTAAATGGAGGGCAACGTGGTGCATGATTTACGCCGCCGCTACGTCACAGAAGCGACGCAACAGAGGGGCAAATGAGGTGCTTGTAAATCTGCCCCATGGAACCTACACATGACGTGTACTGTATGATATTCTGTGGTTGTCTTCACATATTAAATTGAGCTGAAATATCTATATTAACATATGTCTGGAAATGCGAATCCATTCCTAAGCAGTTTTCTTTCCTGCACAAGCTATTACGTAAAGGATAGTAAACCTCAGACTCTTGTCGGTACAAAAACAATAGTGACACAAAAATACTTTTAATACATATTCAACAATCTAACTAGTACAATCCTCCTCCTCTGTATATATGTATGTGTGACTTTCATGGCCACTTTTCTATCAATCTTTTATATAAGTGTGAAACTGGCAGAGAAATCTTCCATATCTCTAGGCTTTGTGGTTTTCTGAGTCCTATTAACAGTGATTGGTGTAGGATCGCACAACTTTCTGATTTGAAATGTGTAATGGGTTTTCAGCAAGTGAGAAGTTTTTCAGGTCACAAGTCCAGGGCTGACAAAATGTTACTTGGGTAAACTCTGTGATTATAGATGTCGGATGTGTTGGGAATCAGCAGTGCAAATACAGCCGATGCCGTGCTCTGCAAAGTGCATGAAGGTGTCAAGGGGAAAGTATCATTTGGAAGCCTTGCTTTGGGAGGCTGTTTTAGGTTCATGCTTTAATTTAGAGCAATCAAAATCAGAACTAGATAGGGGTGCTTTAATATAGGAATGGCGGTGTACATTGTTATGTATATCCTTTGATTTCACATGCTTGCAAACCTTTCCCTGTTATTCGTTAATGAGGATGATGAGTGTATGAAATTGAACCCTGCCAGTATAGTCATTCATTGTACTGTGATTGTGGGATGTTACTGCACTGGCGGGGACAGCAAGAGAAATTCATAAGTGACTTCACTGAGCAACAAGAAATCCTTTTCTACGAGGGTGCAAAGATCCTTCGAGGATAACTGTACAGCAACTTTGCAGTGCTGGGAAATAGAGAAAAGGCTTAAAATATCACTCTGTGAGCAGGCAGAACTGAAGCCTCTATCATGTGATGGCATGAGACGGTCTCTGATGTTCATGTGCATTATTCTTCCATTGCATTATTTCTGTAGGTTAGAATCAAGGACTTCCAGACCTATAACTGAGTCTTCTGCAGGAAGGTGTGATCCTATTTAACAATGAAGTCAACTTTTACGAAACGACTAAGGGTGGGCGTAAAATCCGTTTCGCAGGCGAATTTGCAGATTTTCTGCGATTTTGCGATCCGCGAATCTCGCGAAATCGCGGTAAAATCCGCGAATTAGCGGGGACGAATTTTCAGCCAAGCAAGGGTTACAGCAGCAGGTGCAAAAGTTGGACCTAATTTCTTTGTAAACTTTTACAAAAGGGTTACAAACAAATTAACTTCAACTTGGACACCTGCTGCTAATTGCTTCGTGGCGCCTCGTTGCCTACTTGCAACTATTCTCTGACCCTGCTCTGACCCTTGAAGCAGGGTCAGAGAATAGTTACAAGTAGGCAACGAGGCACCTGTCCATCAGGAAGCACTTACAGATATAAAAAACAGGAAGTAGGGAGAGGATGGCAAATACACCCATTTTGAGTTGTCAGAAGGGGTTAAACTAAAAGAGACCTTTACAGCACAATTTTCATATGCATTTTGCTAAAAATAAAAAGCTGTATGTTCTGTAGGGGCAACTCAGGAATCTGGCCTCTCTTTCTTTCTCTCGTTCTCTCTCTCCCTCTCTCTTTCCCTCTGTTTCTCTCTCTATCTATCTATCTATCTATCTATCTATCTATCTATCTATCTATCTATCTATCTATCTCTCTCTCCCTCTCCCATAAACGACTGCATGGTTAACTTCGCTATGCAAGTGGCTCGCGAAGACGCAAAAAGCCCAGCGAACACGCAAAAAACCCCGCGAACACGCAAAAAACCCCGCGAACACGCAAAAAAACAAAAATCCGCAAATTCGCACAAATTCGCGAATTTTGCGGATTGCGAATTCGCAAATTCGCAGATTGCGAATTCGCAAAATTCGCCCATGCTTAGAAACGACACCGTGATAGTGGCAGATAACTGATAGGCAATAGTAATAAGGAATTAGTTGAGCCAACAAGGGCCAGATTTATGAAGGTTTATAAGACATTAAAATCCCTACAATAAGCACATTGGATGCTGTTTGCACTAGTAAGTATGTGAAAGGAGCTATAGTTGATGGTGTACTACTAATAAATCGTTAACATATCCTATAGTTTGTCAATTTTTACTTGATGTAATCCTTGTAAAACATATACATCTCGCCATACCCAAACAAACCAAATTAGCTTCTTTGTTATGGCATCTCATGTTTCTATAAAATAAAAGGTCAATTAGTAACAGAGAGTAACAAGACAAGGGACCCTGAACCTAATATAAGGATAAAGGGGAACAACCCACCAGGGAGTTCAACAATAATCAAAACATGACCGGGAAGTTCCCATTATTCCAAAGGACAGAATTGTACAAATAATAGGAAGTTGCCCACAAAAACACTGTCGGATATCAAAATTATTTTATTTTCACATATTTTTTTAAAAAGACATTCATTTGTTCAAAAGGATTATAAGCATCAGACACATTATTTTATATATACAAATTACTTTGGCCATATTAGCCCAGCACCAGAAAACAGTAAACATAATTTACACAAACCATTCATACTCTCAGGCATACACACATTCAGCCATCACCATATAAATAGGGAGAAAAAACACTGTAGACACATTTAGGACCAACAGACAGGGGAAAACGCTGACGCGCGTTTCGGAAAAAGTGCCAATATTTAGAATTCCTTCATCAGGGCGCAGGTAAATTGCTGTTACAGTTCCATTTCAACTTGGCTGGGCAACAAACTGAAAACCGTAGTGTTTCTGTAACACCCGCCCAGGTGTTAATTCATAGGGCTAGAGTAAAGAACATCGATATACACGGAGATGTAAATACAAAGAATGGGATACTCTAAGCTGTCCGGATGCGCATACATAAATTCGGGGGCAGCAGACCGTGAGTGTAGAGGAGAATGTTAAAAAAGTGCATGCATCAGGTTCGTAATGATTTTCACGAGTCCTATGGGGTGCTTCGGATATAGCGGAATAGCTGAGAGGCTCTCCCGACGGTCTGCTGCCTGCTTCCTCCGAGAAAAGAGGAGGAAGCAGGCAGCAGACCGTCGGGAGAGCCTCTCCGCTATTCCGCAAGGAATTAGCCCGAGCGTATCACTCTTTATCTTTTTGAGCCAAGCTTGATTCAGAGGACACACTATCCGAAGCACCCCATGGGACTCGTGAAAATCATTACAAACCTGATGCATGCACTTTTTAAAGATTCTCCTCTACACTTATGGTCTGCTGCCCCCGAATCTATGTATGCGCATCCGGACAGCTTAGAGTATCCCATTCTTTGTATTTACATCTCCGTGTATATCGATGTTCTTTACTCTAGCCCTATGAATTAACACCTGGGCGGGTGTTACAGAAACACTACGGTTTTCAGTTTGTTGCCCAGCCAAGTTGAAATGGAACTGTAACAGCAATTTACCTGCGCCCTGATGAAGGAATTCTAAATATTGGCACTTTTTCCGAAACGTGCGTCGGCGCTTTCCCCTGTCTGTTGGTCCTAAATGTGTCTATAGTGTTTTTTCTCCCTATTTATATGGTGATGGCTGAATGTGTGTATGCCTGAGAGTATGAATGGTTTGTGTAAATTATGTTTACTGTTTTCTGGTGCTGGGCTAATATGGCCAAAGTAATTTGTATATATAAAATAATGTGTCTGATGCTTATAATCCTTTTGAACAAATGAATGTCTTTTTTAAAAAATATATGAAAATAAAATAATTTTGATATCCGACAGTGTTTTTGTGGGCAACTTCCTATTATTTGTACAATTCTGTCCTTTGGAATAATGGGACCTTCCCGGTCATGTTTTGATTATTATTACAATTAGTAACAGAGACACTTCCACCAAGGACCAACATGTCTCCCAATCAGACAACTGCAGAACAGCATCCTGTCTGGCTTTTGGTACCAGATGAATGACACTGCATTTGAACCGCACAATTGTCTAGATTTTTCACCTTTTGCACTGCTAAACCAAAACTGTATGAGGCGGTTGGATTCATTCTCAACGTGTGCTTCTCTGCCACACCTACTCCCACTCTGCACTTTCCTACCATCTTTTTCTAGCCTTTAAGTCTTCTATTGCTATTAAGAACTATTAATGCTAAACAGTATACTATTCAATCCCCACTAACCCAGCCTATGCTTTTTCAAGGAGCTTCACATATTCCTTGAGACCCAACCCACCAAAACTGCCCTTTTTCACTGAAATTCGCTGCAGAAACCTACATTGTGCAGGCAGGAATTTCACCTAGCCACCATCCTCTCTGCTCCTGACCTCATTAGAAGTCACTTTCTAAACCCCAATTCACAGAAAATATAATGTGACCTCATCTTTCTCTCTAATTCTTTGAACACCTAGTCCAATGAGTCCAACATCTCCCACCTGGCCACTCCTAGCTATTAGCCACTCCTTCCATACTTTTTGCTGGTTAAATATTCTCAGCCTAATTGCCGCCTCTGTACCTCAACCATATTGACAAACTTCTGCCTGCCCTCTATGCAATCCCTTAGCTTCACACATGGCTTGCAATCTAAATTCCCTCTATCACCCTACGTTTCTCTGAATTTTAAGACTCCTTCAAACATGTCTCCTTATTTAAAACACACACCTAGGGGCCAGCTCACAAGGGTCTTGTAAAGCCTTCATTCTTGCCCTTACTATAAATCTACTTTGCATCCCTCTTTTCTTTGTAAATCTAATTTTCCTAAACATTCCTCTAATCCTATTTTAGACGGTCATGTCTGCCCTCATTCACCCAACTAATTAGTCCCTCAATTTGCCGTTTCCCTGTTGAATGTGTGTTGGGTTTCAGCTGTACAAATTGCCCCGATTAGCCTGGGGTAACATTTTCCCTGCATATCCTCTGCTGCCTTTTCCTCTTCAAGCATTAAAACTCTGACCACCACCCCCACCTACCTCTCCCATTCAACCTACCTTGATTATACGTGGCCTATCTTTAATGCTTCAGAACTCCTGTTTACATCAGGATATTAAAGAAAGCGTATCTAACTAACGCTTTACCTCACTCACCCCATTTTTAAGTCTCGGCCTGATCAAGCGCATGCGCTGGTCTCGTCAGAGACATTAAGTATCGCTGAGAAATGCTACGTTGCCGGCGATCAGCTTGCTAGAACGCGCACAAGATCGCACGCGCGCATGCGCGTTATAGCAATCTGATCGCCGGCAAGGTAGCACTTGCGGTATCGTGCGCACAAGCGCGTGCGCGACGTGCACAGCACCTTTACCGTTGCTTGCGTGCATGCGCACAATTCGCGTTTTTTTTAAATGATACATTATACTCGCGGCCAATGCTTGTCTAACCTGCCTCTATCTGCCTCTCTCGCTAAACTGTATAACCGTGCTCTCTCCAATTCAGCTGGCACTTTATCCCCTCTCTCAACTGTCTCACCGAATTGCGTATTTTTTAATTATACATTATACTCGCAGCCAATGCTTGTTATTAAATGTTTTCACGCTCCTTCTTTTCCAGTGCGTGTCTTGCTCACGTCCTAGTTCTCCCCTTAAAGCCACCGCCCCAAATACGTGAAGACTATTTCCGGAATGCACGGGCCTTATGCCTACATCCAGAGCATTTAATTATGCGATTTAAATTGTGATTTAAAATGCAAGGGCATCGACAATATGCACCCCTCACAGAGGCTGTGCAGAGTGTAGGCCGGCACGACTGTACATGCTGGCGTTAAAAGGACTTTATGTCCTGTTCAAATGAGCGATGGAGCAGATTTGCCAGGAACCTGCTACGCTCATTGTGTACAGTCTAAAACCAAAATGCAGTTGTACTGAGCTCTATGGAGTGCAGTGTAAATGGGCCGTACTGACGTGGTATCTTTGGTCTAACATAGGGCCCGCAGCCCATGCGGTGCGGGAGCGGGGGCGACCTTCAGGGCCCACACAGCACAGTTCCCTGGACTGAGAGGGCCCCTCCATGTACTTTGCATGGGGGGCCCACTCAAGTTCCGTTACGCCACTGATATGTGCGTGGATGCATGAACAACTGATGTGGCATGAACAACTGCTGTTGTTGTGCACCCCACTAGCATAAAATAATCCGATCAAACCTCTGTGCAAGTGGTAAGTCCAACGTGTGGTTCAAGCAGAGTGGGCGCAGAAGTACCAGATTTCGAGTGGATCCCAAAACCCACCAAGTCCCTGAAGACCTTCTGGGGGGATCGGCAGTTGTTTGAAGCACCATCAGCTCTCATGGGGGCTTTCCTTGTACCCCTAGATGCAGGCAGTGCTCTCTGAAACCGACGAGATACTGACTACGAAATGGTTTGATGGGTCCTTTAAATCCTTATTCAATGTGCTGAGAGACAGACTGGGTCCAATTCACAAAAAAGGTGGTTTTAACTAAGTGTGAAGTAATCTTGCAGTGTCCCTAGTTTACGAATGGAATTCCGGAATATGTCCTCAGTACTACTAGAGGAAGTCACAGCAAAACCTTTGAGAATCAGCCCCATGGTGTTTGGATTCTTTTCACAATCTGTGATGCAAATGCTGTTGTGAAAGAACTCGGAAAGTAATTCGATTTTGTTTTCTTATTATTATTCTCCAATTTACAGCGGCACCTAATTGTAAGTGCATGTGTACATGGAAGTGATGTCAGTGGAAAAGGTGTAGAAACACTCCATTTTGTGACCTAAAACCCCACTCTTTTCAACAGAGTTCAGCACCATTTGACCCCAAATCATTGGCGCTTGATTGATTGCTGCTCATGTTTAACATTGAATAGTGCAGCAAATTAATTTGTGAGACCAGTTTCTCATGTTGCAATGGAGTTTACATATTATTATATCACATTGTGCAATCTTCAGTCGCACCCTGTCGCTATTTGCAACACCTGTGATTGAATACAAAAACAGGGATGGTGACCTGTAAGGTACAGCAGACCGCCAGCCCTAAGGTTGCATTCCAGGAAAAGAAACGTTTTTTTTGTTGTTATTTATTTACAGGAGCTCATGTTCCTTGATGTATCGACTCGTGAGGCATATATTGTGCTTCCATGTTTTGTGCTGGCTAAAGGTGAAGCTAAATAAACATGAGAAAAATCTACCATACAGTAGTTGTTTAATCTGGTATATTATATTAGTACGTGCCAACTTCAAAAATAAGTAGAGACCAATTCCCTGTTACATCCTTTGTTGGTAGAGTTTCTCCCTTAATAGAGGCTGTACGTGTCTCTGTTTTGGACAAGGTGTGCATTGCTGTCCTTAGTGCTGTTGGTGCCCGGAATTTGCTCGATATGTCAACCACAATGCCCTTAAAATTAAAGGAATCCTTCCTTGCTGAAAGTTATTAAGTGGCGATTTTAGAATTTCTTCTGAAAGAATCCCGCCTTTCCCTTTAGTCTTTATTGTTTTCCCGTTTGTGAATTTCCCTTTGCTTGCACGCAGATTGTGAGAAGTTGGCCTGATATATGATGCTCACCACACAGGTTGTTATGAAAATAAACAGATATTTATTAACTAACATACACCTCTGAACTCTTTATGAGATCAGAGGGCTAAGCACATGACAATACTCAAAAGGAAATACGAGTTAGCACAATATTTACAAGTGCGCCTTAGGGGCGCAACAAACCATATACTCAAAATATTGGAATGCGAGGAAAGAAAGTACTGTAAGGAGATCCAGAGGCTGGAGGATCGCTGGGACTACACTACAAACTAGCTAAGTAAGGAGCAGGAGGCCCACGGGAGTCACGTGCAGAGTGGAAACTCTCATGAGGGATGCGTACCAACGTCTATGGATCTTACAGTTTAGAAAGTTACGGATTCCGGACGAACCCGTCTGGATGGAGGGAAAACAACAGTGGACCTGAACACTAGGATAGTGTACACAGACTTCAGCACCTAGAAGCTTTAGTTACCTAACCCACAGGCTGCGGGTGCATAGGGCTGAAGTTGCGTCGGGTTTGCTGCGTTGATCCTGGTGATGCCTGAAACAAGGAGTTGCTGGCAGGCAGCCAGATGGAGGAGTCCGGTGGTTCCAAGGACGGAACTTAGAAGGAGAAGTCCTGAAAGGGAAGGGGACAGAGTCTCGGTCACTAGCCAGTGACGGTGCTGGAACCAGGAGGGAACCAGATGCTGTCGCCGCAGTCAGGTGAAGGAAGGGTCGCTTCTCTCTGTAGCTGCGCGGACCAGGAGCTGTTCTTCACAACCAGGCTGGAGGCACGAGCTGTCCCACGTAGTCTGCTGCTGTGGGCGGTGTCAGATCGTCGATCGGGACAACAGGCTTTGGCTAAAGCAAGCCACGCAGTGGAACAAAGATGGCGTCTGGTGCGGACCAGGAGGGTCCGGGGTGCTCCTCTTTTACAAGGGAGCAAGGGTCAGTCTGGGGGACCAGACTAGCAGTGTTGGATTCTTCGGGTCGTCGTCTCAGAGGTCACAGGCCCGCCGGCGAGTGACCAGACAACAGGACAAGCAGCAACCAGGCAAAAGGGCCCCACGCAGATCTCGTGGACGCTGGGGGGCTGGTCTTTGGTGCAGGAGCTGCGTCAGTGTAGGGCTTCTCATACCCCAATGCACTCACTCGAGGATCCCTCGGCGGTCGTGCTGGAAGCGCTGTGCAGGTTTTCCCAAGATGGCCGTCTCCACGTTGCTCGTCGCACCCACGGGTCCCAGCAGTGCTGTGGATGTGGGTAGAGGTCAGAGAGGTCTGGAGGTCTGGGTCTTGTCGAGCTGGGTTGTCGGATTCCGGGATGGAAGGACTTGCAGCAAACCGCACAGGAGCTTGATGGTGCCTGCGAAGCAGGATGGTCACTCCCTGACCATAGGGGAGAGTCTTCAGTCTTCTGGAGTCAGGAGGTCGAAGGTCAAGAGTTTCTTCGTGGAAGTAGTCAAGATTAATCTGATCTGGAATGGGACCAGCTCCTACCTTTATCCGGCTAAAGGGGGGCTGCACTACGACTAGGTCCCTCCTCTGGGTGGGACCAGGAAGGGGGGTGGTTACACCCCCTTTCCTTTGTCCGGTCTGTCGCCAGCCCTGGGGCTGGAGTGCCCAGGGAACTGGTTCTGACCGGTGTATGCACAGGGCACCTTGTGTGCCCTAGGCATGTCTCATTCCTTTGAGCCCTGTCCTACCTAATAGACAAAATCCTGTCTGGGGTGGTGCTAGCACCTCCCAAGGCAGGAAACCCTTTGTCCAAGCCTCCCTCGCTTGAAGGACTCCCAGCTGCAGGAGGTCAGACTTGTGTCTGTGGTGGCAGCATCCATTTTGTGATGCTGAGGCTCGAGTTAACTTTAACCGGGGTTCACAGTTACATACATGTCGTGTCCCTCTAGAAGGGTGGAATGCTAACCCCGTCGCCAGAATTGGCGAGGGGTTAGTATTCCAATTCGTATGACACCTTACTCGACATGTTTTGATAATGCGATACTAAAGTTAGCAAATAACCGCGAGGATTATAATGCACTTAAGAGTATATGGTATGCGTTATCATGGAACAGCTATTAGGACTTGGTTCCACAAGCTGCAAACGGCTCAGCTCATGCCAGAGCACCATCTCACATAATTCCAAGCACTCTGCCTTCAGGATTGTTAAGGCCTGCCATAGGAGTGACTGATAGGAATATATGTGTCCATTTTAGGGTTAGATATAGAGATACTATATCTAAAGCAAAGGGTGATTACACCACCTTGCCCCAGCTGTCGTGCAGCCAGTTGTGTCAGATTTGGATGGCCAGCCAGGGGTGGCATAACACATGCTGCAGCCCCTGGTAGGCCCTGGGTACACCTATGCCCTGGATACCTAAGGTATGCTGTACAGGGACTGATAAGGTGGCCCAGTACCAATCGGTAAATGCACCTAAGGTACATGCTTGTCAATTTAGAGAGAGAACGGCTTGGCTGTGGGTCTGATTAGCAGGCCCACAGCCAGGGAAAGTCATAAACCAGTGAAGCAAAAAGCAAAAATCGGGGGTGACCATAGGATTGCAGACCCTACTCTCCTACATAACACCCCCCCAAACTTAGGGACATTAAACTAACCTTGACCAGGTGAGTCTTCTTGTTCTAAGTGGAAGTACCTGGAGAGACCATCTGCATTACCATGGTGAGTCCCTGGTCGGTGCTCCACTGTAAAGTCCATCCCCTGTAGGGAAATGGACCACCTAAGAAGTTTGGGGTTTTCACCCTTCATTTGATTTAGCCATAAGAGGGGCTTATGGTCGGTCTGAATCTTGAAGTGAGTGCCAAACAAGTATGGCCTCAGCTTCTTCAGGGCCCAAACCACAGCAAAGGCCTCCCTCTCAATAGCTGACCAACGTTTCTCTCTAGGGGTCAGCCTTCTACTTATAAAAGCAATGGGCTGGTCATGACCATCAATATTCAGTTGAGATAGAACATCTCCCACACCCAACTCAGAAGCATCTGTTTGGACAATGAATGGCTTGGAGTAGTCTGGACTCTTGAGAATAGGTGCAGTGCACATGGCCTGCTTTAGGTCATCGAATGCCTTCTGACAGCTAACTGTCCACTGAACTTTCTTTTGCATTTTCTTACTTGTCAGGTCATTAAGTGGAGTCACAATGGTTCCATAATTTCTGACAAATTTCCTATAGGAACCAGACAGGCCCAAGAAAGCTCTGACCTGTGTCTGGGTGGTTGGAGGAGCCCAGTCCTTTATGGCCTGTATCTTGCTCTCCAAAGGTTGTACTTGGCCTCCACCTACAAGGTGGCCCAAGTATACAACTTGACTCTGCCCTATCTGGCACTTGGAAGCCTTGATAGTGAGGCCTGCCTTTTGCAGGGCCTCTGAAACTTTCCTCAGGTGGATCAGGTGATCCTCCCAGGTGGAGCTAAAGACAGCAATGTCATCTAGATATGCTGCACAGAAGTCATCCAGCCCAGAGAGAACTTGGTTCACCAACCTTTGAAAAGTGGCAGGTGCATTTTTCAAACCAAAGGGCATCACCACAAACTGGTAATGACCTCCTGGGGTAGAAAATGCTGTTTTGGCCTTGGCATACTCAGCTAACCTGATTTGCCAATAACCAGCTGTCAGGTCAAATGTACTCAAGAACTTGGCAGAAGCCAATCTGTCAATGAGTTCATCTGCTCTTGGTATTGGATGGGCATCTGTCTTAGTGACAGCATTGAGGCCCCTGTAGTCTACACAAAACCTCATCTCTCTCTTACCATCCTGGGTGTGAAGTTTAGGCACTAGAACTACAGGACTAGCCCAAGGGCTCTCTGAGGGTTCAATGACTCCCAATTCCAACATCTTTTGTACTTTTTGTTTTATGCAGTCCCTGACGTGGTCAGGTTGCCTGTAGATTTTACTCTTTATAGGCAGACTGTCACCAGTGTCCACCTCATGGGTGCACCAGTTTGTCTGACTGGGTGTCAGAGAGAACATTTGTCTAAAGGATTGAAGAACCTGTTTACAATCCTCTTGTTGATGCTCAGAGAGGCTGTCAGAAAAGACTACACCATCTACTGACCCATCATCAGGGTTCTGAGTGAGCAGGTCTGGGAGAGGGACACTCTCTTCCTCCTGTCCCTCATCTGTAGCCATGAGCAAGCCCATGTCTTCCCTGTTGACAAAGGCCTTGAGCCTGTTCACATGAAGTACTCTGTGAGGGCTCCTGAGAGTTCCAAGGTCCACCAGGTAGGTGACCTCTCCCTTTTGTTCAATGATAGTATGGGGTCCAGACCACTTGTCCTGGAGGGCTGCTGGGGCCACTGGATCCAACACCCACACCTTCTGTCCTGGGTGATACACAGTCAGGACAGCCTTTTGGTCATGCCAAGCTTTTTGGAGTTCTTGGCTGGCCTCCAGGTTTTTAGATGCCTTCTCTATGTACTCTGCCATCCTGGAGCGGAGACCAAGTACATAGTCTACAATATCCTGTTTAGGCTTTTTGAGATGTAACTCCCATCCTTCCTTCACAAGACATAAGGGTCCTCTTACAGGATGTCCAAACAGAAGCTCAAAAGGGCTGTAGCCAACCCCCTTCTGTGGGACCTCTCTGTAAGCAAACAGAAGGCAGGGTAAAAGGATGTCCCATCTTCGCCTAAGCTTTTCAGGTAACCCTTTTATCATCCCTTTTAGGGTCTTGTTGAATCTCTCAACAAGCCCATTGCACTGTGGGTGATAGGGGGTGGTGAATTTGTAGTTGACACCACACTCCTTCCACATTGCAGTCAAGTATCCTGACATAAAGTTTGCACCTCTGTCAGAGACAACCTCCTTAGGAAACCCCACTCTGGAGAAAACTCCAAGTAGGGCCCTGGCCACAACAGGAGCTGTAGTGGTCCTAAGGGGAATAGCTTCTGGATACCTGGTGGCATGATCCACTACCACCAGTATAAATCTGTGCCCAGATGCTGTTGGGGGGTCCATTGGTCCAACAATGTCAATCCCCACTCTTTCAAATGGTACCCCCACCACAGGTAGTGGTATAAGGGGGGCCTTTGTTGTGCCAACAGATTTTCCACTGGCTTGACAGGTGACATATGAGCGACAAAACTCTTTAGTGTCCTCAGACATATGGGGCCAGTGAAAGTGTAGGGCAAGCCTGTCCCAAGTCTTGTTCTGGCCTAAGTGACCTGCAAGGGGAATTTCATGGGCCAAGGTGAGAAGAAAACCTCTCAGAGACAAGGGGATGGCCAGCCTCCTGGTAGCACCAGGCTTGGGGTCTCTTGCCTCAGAGTAAAGGGCACCTGTGGCATTCCCTGCAGCCTCAGCAGCAGCCTGCTGTCTGAGGGGTTCAAGAGATGAACAGTCTAATTGTGCTTGTCTCAAGTCTGCCCTGGAAGGTCCCCCTGTCCCAAGAAACTCAACCTGTTCAGGCTCAAGTTCTTCTAGGACAGTTCCTTCTGGGGTCTTTGGGTCAGCCTCCTGTGAGAGCTGATCCTCCCCTTGAGGCAAGGGGGAAGGCACTGCCTTAACCCTACTGTTCTTACTTTTGGTTAGTGTCTGGTCCATTGTTCCAGGATCCAGCACTAGTTCAGCTGGGCATTTCTTGGCCTGTGGCCTAGTCACAGCAAGGACATGTGCTGACAAACCTAACATCTCCACATGAGTCCTATACTCCACATCTGACCATAGGGAGGATTCCAAATCATTGCCCAAAAGACAGTCCACTGGGAGGTCTGAACTAACTGTGGAAAATTAATACGGTTTGGTAAACATTATCTGCGCCATCTTGCCTTTTCCCCCGATGCCACACTTTTTGTCGTGCACACCCACCATTTTAGGTGCCTTGGTCAGAACCACACTCTGCACGCCACTGACCCCTGGCACGGCTCTTCGCCCTCACAAGCACATCCCCCGCACGCTGACAGCCCCCGCTCTCACATGTCTTAGGTCATAAACCCCTCTTCCACGCAGCTCTGCCTCGGAACCCCATCCTGTCCCCAGCGCGACACTTCCCTCCATCCCTTTCATGGTCCCGGATCCCTTGATAACACCCCTCTTTCCTTTGTGCCCGTTTGTCTCACTCGTTCCCAAGCTGCCACCTGGCCCTGCGGATACTGTCATTGCCCCCTTCCTCCTGTACAGTAGGAAACACCCCCCCCATCAAAGGATCCTTGAGCTGATCAAAGCCCCCACCCCATGAGATCCGATCAACCTCACACATTCCGTGAATCGGCGGAATGTCCAGCTGCGCGATAATCATCATCTGTTGTGACCGGGGTGGGGACTTCAACTGTAAATGTGTGTGGGAACGGGCCTGAAGCGGGGATTCCGAGGATGTCTTTCCGTACATCAAAGGGTTGACAGAGATGTGTTTTATGCAATAAAGTAATAAATCTGTGTATAAGAGGCCAGGCCTCAGAGATGTAGTTAGAGCACCTCGTGACGATACTTGCTGTCCGAACTGATGTGTTCTCCTCCGGAGAGAATAAACCCTTGTTTCCAGCCTTCCAGTCTCCAGCGCCTGCCTCTTCATTGATTAATAATTTGTGGGTTAAAGAGGCGACACCGCCGGGCAACACTTAAGGATCTTTGTTTATTGGTTGCTTCCTACCTTTTTACAATTGGCGTCCCAAACGTGGAGCCCATCAGCGACACGTGGATCCAGTGGGAGAGGTCCTGACGACAGAGTGAACGACTGCAACGATCGGGAGAGCTCCTGCCCAATAGACCCTCGTCTGGCAGCCGATCATCCGAACTTCACTGGTTCCGAATCGACCTCTCTCGAGTGATCTACGGTCCTGACTGGGAACCCTCAGGAGTGCCGAGGCAATATCGGAGATTGGAGGACGATCGGGCGCTGGACGCGGAAGACGAGAAACAGCCCATGTGGTCCGGGTAAGGTCGTGTAAACACGACGAATTGCGAAATGATTGTTTGATTGTTTGGAAAATCCTAGTATTACTCTTTGTTGATTCGTTTGGAGATTCGCTGTCTGCAAACGGAGAAACAATAGGCTCTCCCTTTGCAAGCAGTGAAGGATAGGTAACGCAGACTTTCGTCCCCATTGTAATCCATCGTGCCTATCTTTCTCCCCCACTGATTGATTGTTTAAACCCGAACTACGGTTCGTGGATTGTTCTCTGGAGATTTCCTTCTCCCCCACTGATTAATTGATTGAACCCGAACTACCGTTCGCGGATTGTTTTCTGGAGATTCTCTATCTACAAACAGGAAAGAACAGATTTCCTCTTTGCAGATGGTGAAAGGGTAAGTAACGCAGACCTTTGCGGGCCTACTTATTCTCCCCACTGATTGATTGACTCATTGACTGATTGATTGATTGTAAGGGTAGCTCCCTGTTTTATTGTCAGAATAGATTTTGCTTTTGAGATATTCACTATTTGCAAACAACGTAGAATAGCAATATTCTGTCTAGTCTTTGCAGGTAGTGAAGGATAGGTAACACGGACCTTTGTCCCCGTAGTGATCTGTCATGCCGATCTTCTCCTCACTGATTGGTAGCTGGTTCAACCCGGACCGTTTATTAGAGGTGGACCATCTAGCTCCGCTGGAAGGCACCCCTAATAAAGACATGTTCACAAAATATGGATTAGTTACCATAGCCTATAGTAAGCTGTGGCATAAGTATACCAAAGAAAACCAAGAGAAACAGTGGCCACTGATAGGATCCTTCGACCTCGATAAAATAGAAACGTTAGAAATAGCCCTTTGTAACAGTAAGACAATGCCTATCATGCTCGACAGTCTCGGTATGTGGCGCAAAGAAGCAATGCAACGAAAGAAAAGAGACGAAGTCAGAGTAGGTAAAGAAACGCGACAGACAAATACCTCCGCATCTGGTAGGCCAAAGGAAGGGATAGCGGCGACACGGTTCCAAGGAGTAAACACAGGAAGGGAGCGGCGTAAAGGGGTAAACCGACAGGACAATCCCAAGACACAAGGACCCGAAAGTAATCCCTCGACACTACGCACAGGACGAACAGACTTAGGGCAAAACCAATGTGCTTTTTGTAAATATTCCGGGCACTGGAAAGCCCAATGCCCGACTCTACTGAACACGGGTAAGAACAGAGGGCCGACAGAAATAACAGGCCGGCAGAAAGGGAAAAGGCGTGAGACAAAGACGAATCAGACTGACACGGACAGGCCGGATAGAACCACCACGTTTGATTACGCCCAATGGCACAGATTTCGCCAGACAGATTTAAGCGACATGTTTGAGTTCTCATAGGTCGAACAACGCTAAGACGGGAAACCCAGTCAAGCTCTAGGTTACCCGGTGACGAACCCCGTACTACCGCTACTGTTCCCGAACACAAAAGCCACCCTTTCGGATAACATACAGGAACAACACACAGAGTAGTTGCGGACAGATTAGTACACATTCCATTAATGAACTCAAACTTTGAGTGCAATGGGACTGATTACTCTCTGTTGCCCCCCCACTCTGTGGACAAAGGCAATTACAGGCCTGCATAGACAACCCCCACGTTCAGGAAAACTGTTCTTGTGGACACCCCACCCCCCATTACCCAGGCATGCCTGTCCCGCCTCCTACCACGCCCCATAGAAAAGAAAAAAATATGTGAACAAAGAATACCTACCCCCACTCCGGAAGTTCCCGAAATGCAGCAGGTCACCGGTCACGCCCATCCGGAAGGTGAAACACACAGCACGTGTGGGGCGGGGTCCTGCCGACAGCCAGCGATCACAGAGGTCGCCGGTGGGATGTCCAGGAGGCACCATGGGCCCGGCATGTCCCATCCTCTTCTCCCATATGGTCTCGCGGTTAGGATTCCTGGTTTTCACCGCCGCGGCCCGGGCCACGAGTAGGGAGGGGGCGGATGCAGATGACCCCCCTCCCTCGTATCTCCTGGTCCGGCCATCACAAATACCTCAGCTGAAAAATTGGTGCAGGGTGGGCTGGGAGAGGGAGGCGGCGCGAACGAGCCTCCCTCGCCTCCCCAGGTGGAGGTTTCCCAGCCCCGGCCCGGCGCAGAAATCCTCCAGCCGGGCGACGACCCTACTTGCGCAGCACAGGACATAGAGTGGCCGACGACCCTACTTGCGCAGCACTGGACATAGAATGGCCAGCAACCATACTTGCGCAGCACGAGACATATGATGGCCCTCAAGTGTACTGGTGGAGGCACCCCAGCTACACCCTAGCGCCCCGAGCCGAATGTCCTGCTCCTACGGCACAGTTCCATTTTTCGCCCCAAGAAGCCTATGTAACTCGGACGCTTGCCCGCCTGGGCACGAGTCCCCACCTCCGACAGCATCTCCACGACCTTGAAGATTCTACAAGAGTCCCAGGAGCCCCTACAGGCTTCCGGTGGGGAACAACTGCTTTGATCACTAACGACGTAGCCACAAGATGGTGGTGCTCTCGTGTCAGCGCCAGCTTCAGTCTGAACCATCCAGAAAGATTGTGGGCTAACAAATTCGAGCAAGTTCCGGCTGAACCTCAACGTGACCCGGTAGGGGAAATTTTTGCCTCCCTCCCCTTTTGATTGATGGTTCACATTGCCTGCCCCTTCTGTTAGCACCAGTCTTTTTGAACTGCCGAAAAGGACTCTGGTCAAACCGCCGGTTGTTGGGAACATTTTGTCCCTGATGCTACTTCTGGACTAACACTGCCTCGCCCAAAATGGCGCCGGTGTCAATAGGAACTCACGAACACCTCGTGGTGTTTTTAGCTAATAAGACTTGATGTTCTGAGATATGTATATGATCCTTTGTACACTTGACGAAAAAGAGGGAGGGTTCATTTGGCAAACACGTAAAAGGATCCCGTTAAAATGTTGGTTTCAATGTATGATTTATTATGATATTATTGTAACTGATACATAACGTCGCTTATGACACACGCCCACGGTATGCATATAGGAAATTTGATTACAACTAGGCTGACTATGCTTCCAATTATGAAATGAATGGCCCCTGATCCCTCAACTATTGAAAGACGTTTTTAGTTTCCTGCAAATAACTAAATAAAAGTTTTTTAAATGTTTTTAATACTGCAAAATAGCCCCCCGCCCCCTACTGTACACGCTTCAGCCAACGCCGTGTCCGGCCAAATACGATTGCACTCTCACATTTACATGCTGAACAATTGTGCAAATAAAGGTTTTTTCAAACTATGAACAGGTATCGCATACTTTTGTAAATATGGGATCAGCGGGAGGGTTTTTCTGTGCGCTCTGTTCTGTTCTCTTTTTAAGGTTACTAGAAAATGGTTGCTCAGCCCCGGATTGATGATCGAATCCAAGACACGATACGCTGCCTCCAAGTGTGCGACTGGCTCAGGAACAAACGCATGGGGAAGGACCTCGACTTCTGAGAACGGGTAAAGTGAAGCGGTATGAGTGATAAAATGTTACAAGGGTATGGTACTCGAAGGTACTAGGGAACAGGGTGGGCCGAAGAGCTGGTATGCCTTAGGACATCGCAGCATTGGAAATGATTTAAGGATCCCGATAGCTAGATGCGTCTACAGACTAGGTACCTCGCGCTACGCGCCTCTGATTTCTAACGTTTCCCTACACACGGCCTATAATGCCACACTCGGACCGTCTCCCTCATGATCAACTTATCGCGCGCCATCCTTACCACACTGCCCCCCCCCTGGCTGCAGAAACCAAGACCCCAGGGATTACATCCCGAGGAGATAAGACGAGTATGTGGTAAGTAAAGGACTTTCGTGCCCGTACATTTGATATGCTCGAATGCTGTCCCCCCTCCCTTCCCCTCTTTTCCTCCCCCTACAGGTTACATTGGAATCACGACTGGGGTATAGTGAAGATCTGAAGCCACGCCCTGTCTGATACATGAAGCGGACTAACGCTGCAAGGTGGCACCTAAGGACACCCACGAACTACTCTTGCAACGAAAAGGGCCAATAGTTGTATGATACGATGGGACGCGATCGCCCCTAACCCGTGTTGCGTGAATGAGCACATGTCACGTATGTCTGAAACTATGAGAAAATGCTTTCTAATGCGACTGAAGAATTGACCTAACTAGGCAAAGGACCGAGAGTGCGAGAAGTGCGACACAATGGTGCCTTATACTCAATACATGTCCCTTTGTACCCGGCTTAATGCTCGTCCGTCCCAAACTGCATGCTTTCTAAATTCTAACACAGACCCGTAATGTCTCATGTTGTGTAATGCGCTGAATAGCCTATCCTAGTACACGGCAACTCTCCATGTCTCACGTGTACTGTTTAGCCTATTGTTGCATCTCTCTCTCTCTCTCTCTCTCTCTCTCTCTCTCTCTCTCTCTCTCTCTCTCTCTCTCCTCCACACTCTCACTCTTCCTAACGACTGGCACCTAATTGGCGAACCACCATCCATGGTGCCCCACCCAATTGGCTCCAAATACCGCAAGTATTTTCACAAATTTGTCTTAATAAAAATCACATTGATGCCATGTTATTACCTTTCCTTCCTGCTAAATATTGATAAAAAAAACTAGATTGGCCAAAAGGGAAAGGACAGGTAAGACGACTGAGGTTCCCTAATCTGACCCGTAATCAGGGAACCACATGTCAGTGGCTTTTATGATAAAAATGCCTCAGGTAACGCGACCCTCCCCGTCCCGAATTGTCTCAGTGCCCAAACAGTAAAAGTGATCGAAGCATCCCCGTCTTCCCGGAACGCCCCCAGTTTTGTATCAGCTGCCCCGGACGAGAGTTTGAAAAATGTGGCACACCTCCGGTTGTAAGAGATGGGTTGACTTACAACTGACAGAGACCAGCCGTTGTTCCTAGAAATGATTTGTTGAGGAACAAGCTACAAAGTTTAGAAATTCGAGAAATGTCCCTGAACGCTTACCAACTGAACTGTAGCCTTCTGCTAGATAACACCCTTATGACACAAAGCAAGACGATAGTCCCTCACCCCAGTCTGCTATGTTCCTAGTTGTTTTCCATAAGACCCCGGTCACCCCAAGGATGAGTTGAATAGTTATCGCAAGCCCCCCAGTTTTTTAATGAAGTAGCTAGGTTGTGAGAGACTATGTAGAAAGTGGAATGATGTTTGCGAAGTTAAGATTAGATCGAAATGAAGAAATTGTTGCAGTAAACCCTGTTGAAAGTAAAATGTTTAGCTGAAAGATAGGATGCATCGATATAATGGAAAATTGTTTAGCCCATGTTCATTCCTCAGAAAGATATCTATCAGGCCCTGGTGATAACACGTTGCACTTTTTCGTAAAATACAAAGCCCTGAAGAGCGGTATAGCTTTGCAAGACTCGTACTAGAAAAGCGGGTCTCTGCCAGAGGAACTGATGTGACTGTAATAAACAAATGCAATGAATAGGTATCAGACCTCGTACCACGACAATGAATGTAATACCAACAAACGCCAAAGAAATAGTTACGATAGAAAGTTGTAGGGAATCCAGCAAACATATCATCAATTATTTATACGTTGGTTGTAAACCCCAATGTAACGGATGTTTCCCCAGTTGCTTGGAGTTGGGAGAGAAATAGACTTATGTGATTACTTTCCTCTGCCAGTTCTCTAAAGACTGTCTTTTCAAAACTCATTTAAGGGTACCACTGTCGGAGGAGAGAGAGACCGGATGTGGGAGCACGCGGCCTGACTGCAGATCACGGAACACCTGCGACATTGACCAAGGCGGGACTGCAACAGTAAGGAGTCGCAGGACGAGGCACTGTTTCCGACAAAATGAAAAGAACGGGCTGACCTGATGCCCCTGCTCGATGATCAACATGTGCCGAAAAGTCCCCGCCCTCTGAGCCCGGTCATGGGCCCACCTACCTGAAATTTTCCGTCCCCTTGGTCTGTTCCCGATCTGGCCCTGCTCCATCCCCTCTTCCCCCGACCTACCACAAGGACTACCCACACACCCCCTTCTTCCACCTGAACTCTTTGACAATCGACTCGAAAAAGAGCAAAAACTGCAGTCCGATTGAATAGGGTTTTGTTGCAAACTAAAATGAAGCTTGGGTGCCCTGTCTAAGGTACCCATGAAAGAACAGTTAGGACAGAGGGCGAAAAAGGACCTTTTTGACCAGAAAAATTAGGAAAAGGTCATGCCCTGCAACGCAGGACCCGGAATAGAGCTGAACGCATAGCTCCACCGCCGGTGCTCAACAGTGCCAACAGAAGACGACAAAGAATGCTGAGAACTCACTAATAATGGTCCACGACAATAAGACACTGGAAAAGCAACACCCCTCCTCTTCGAACAGTGACACCCCTGATTATCGTTTTTACTACGTCTCATTTCTCTCCCAGCCACCATTGTATTGATTATGCTCCGACCGAGTATGAAATGAACTTACATATGTAATAACCTATCAGTTCATATTCCGAATGACTATAAGCATCTATGAAATGTACCCAACGCTATCACTACAGAATAATTTTTATCCGATATTGCATTACTATGACTTTCCTGCAACGAGCTTAACGATGGGCCCGCCTCCTAAGATGAAAGATTTTAAATGTAATGTTTATGCACAGTTCCTTCGCCTAGGTTCCTACTTCTTTACTTATGACTGCCACAGTTGACATGGATAGGGAATAGGCCAGCAAGATGTCTTGTGAATGTTAAAGGGAGGACTGTGGAAAATTAATACGGTTTGGTAAACATTATCTGCGCCATCTTGCCTTTTCCCCCGATGCCACACTTTTTGTCGTGCACACCCACCATTTTAGGTGCCTTGGTCAGAACCACACTCTGCACGCCACTGACCCCTGGCCCGGCTCTTCGCCCTCACAAGCACATCCCCCGCACGCTGACAGCCCCCGCTCTCACATGTCTTAGGTCATAAACCCCTCTTCCACGCAGCTCTGCCTCGGAACCCCATCCTGTCCCCAGCGCGACACTTCCCTCCATCCCTTTCATGGTCGCGGATCCCTTGATAACACCCCTCTTTCCTTTGTGCCCGTTTGTCTCACTCGTTCCCAAGCTGCCACCTGGCCCTGCGGATACTGTCATTGCCCCCTTCCTCCTGTACAGTAGGAAACACCCCCCCCCCCATCAAAGGATCCTTGAGCTGATCAAAGCCCCCACCCCATGAGATCCGATCAACCTCACACATTCCGTGAATCGGCGGAATGTCCAGCTGCGCGATAATCATCATCTGTTGTGACCGGGGTGGGGACTTCAACTGTAAATGTGTGTGGGAACGGGCCTGAAGCGGGGATTCCGAGGATGTCTTTCCGTACATCAAAGGGTTGACAGAGATGTGTTTTATGCAATAAAGTAATACATCTGTGTATAAGAGGCCAGGCCTCAGAGATGTAGTTAGAGCACCTCGTGAAGATACTTGCTGTCCGAACTGATGTGTTCTCCTCCGGAGAGAACAAACCCTTGTTTCCAGCCTTCCAGTCTCCAGCGCCTGCCTCTTCATTGATTAATAATTTGTGGGTTAAAGAGGCGACACCGCCGGGCAACACTTAAGGATCTTTGTTTATTGGTTGCTTCCTACCTTTTTACACTAACAACAACCCTTTTGAGACCATTTACCCCTAACCAGGAGAAATTAACAAGTGCCATACTATGGGTGGTAGTGACATTGCTAGCGTTGGTCACTAGGTAGTCTGAACCTAGTATTACCTGTCCAGGGTCCACAAAGTTTGGTGTCACCATAGTGACACTGGCACAAGTGTCCCTGTAGGCCTGAGCCAATTTTCCATTGATTAAAGGCGTCTGCCTGTACTTGCCCAGAGTACTGGGACTTATTGTAGGGGTCAAATCCATGTCCCCAGTACAAACAAGAACAGCCTGGGTAGGTACTCTGACTAGGTCAGAGCCTGCCTCAGATACCAATGTCAACCCCACTATAGCCTTAGGGGGAACACTACCACTACTAACTGAACTAGGGGTTGCAGGTGCTTTAGGGGCAGTAGTGGTAGGAGCTGGGCCTTTCTTGGTGCCCTCACTAAACCAGTGATTATTACTTTTACAGTATTGGCACCATGGTTTCTTCTGACCATTATTCTTCTTCTTTTGGGAATTCTGGGACCCACCCTCCTTGGATTGTTGGGGCCCTGTTGAAGACTTCTGGTCATTTTGCTTATTCTCATTACCCTTCTGGTCTGCTTTCTTCTGGCCACCACCCTGGTTCTGGTTCTGCTGCTTGACCCTTGTCCTGACCCATCTGTCTGCCTTCTTTCCCAATTCTTGGGGAGAGGTCAGATCTGAGTCAATAAGGTGCTGATGCAACAACTGATTTTGACAATTACTTAAGATTTGTTCTCTCATAATTAGATTATACAATCCTGTGTAATCAGTAACTTTACTTCCCAGTAACCAGCCTTCAAAAGCCTTAGTGGCACAATCAACAAACTCAGCCCAATCCTGAGACTGAATTTTCTGGGTGTCTCTGAACAGCAACCTGCACTGCTCAGTTGTTAAGCCAAACCCATCAATCAGTGTATTCTTCAGGACTTGGTAATTGTTAGCATCCTCAGCTCTAGTAGTGAAGATCTTATCTCTACCTTTACCTTCAAAGGAGAGCCACAGTATAGCTGCCCACTGACTCTTGGGGATGCACTGGACAGCGCAGGCCCTCTCCAAAGCAGTCATCCATTTGTGGATGTCATCCCCTTGTTTAAAGGGGGGCACTATTTTACTCCGGTGTCTAGTATCAAAACTCCTGTCTTTATCTCTAGGGATAATGCTGCCACCAGTGGGGTCTGCCCCACTCAATTTCTGCTCTCTGGCAAAGGCAAGTCTTTCTTTGGCAAGGGCAAGTTCTTCCCTCTCAATCCTCAGATTGACTTCCCTCATCTTAGCTTCATGCTCTCTTCTCTGAGGGGATGTCATCCCTCTCTGAGAAGATGCCTGAGCGACATGGGTGTGAATGGATCTGTTAGAGCCTCTGGAGCGAGACCTAACTCGTCCATTCCCAATGTTAAGCCTGCCTGAGTGTGGGCCTGGGGGTCCCCCAGTTCCATTCTCATGCATGCTTAAGTTGGTCCTGGTGAGCCTACTGACTACTACCTGACCTTTGTCTGCCTCATCCCCTGATAACTCCTCTTCCTCCTCTTCACTTTCTGCTCCATGGAGGTTAAGGTCAGGGTCACCAAGGGTTCCCTCTAAGGGGGGCATGTTCCCATCTGGATTAGAGGGGCCTGTGTTAGAAGGCCTTCTGGCATCATATGTCTCTAAGAGACCTATCAGAAAAGGAGTGGTAGGGTTAGAACCCTGTTTTAGTTTCCTTGAGGTACACAATTGTCTCGTCTCCTGGAAGCTAAGGGCTGCATATCTGGAAGTGACCTGTGGAGGGTCATCAACCACAAGGAGAGCCTCTGTGTTCCCTCCTGTGGTAGACATGCTTTTCTAGTGAGGTGTAAGTGGTGCACCTACCTACACTATGGGTTTACCTACTGATCCCTTGCTAAGAGTTGTAGTCAGGGTGTGCTACTCCCTTTCTACTACAACAGCTGGTTCAGTAGAACTCAGAGTATTTCTAAGCTTGTTATATGTACCTATGGTACCTTATGTGATCTTTCAAATGATATCTCAAGATTATATTTGGTAAAAACAACAGCAAGCTCAAATCCCAACGCTGCACATCAATGTGAGAACTTGGCCTGATATATGATGCTCACTAGTTCTAGTGATCACCTTGTATCAGTCCAAACAACCCTTATGGTGATTGGTTGTAAGTCAACCTTATAGACCAGCTATCCTAGTAGCGTGGGCAAAAGCAGTCTTTAGGCTAAACTCTTTATGGCATGTGAAGCCAGCTGTTTTACCACATATAACCCCTTGAATACCACATGAAAGGACACCACACAGGTTGTTATGAAAATAAACAGATATTTATTAACTAACATACACCTCTGAACTCTTTATGAGATCAGAGGGCTAAGCACATGACAATACTCAAAAGGAAATACGAGTTCGCACAATATTTACAAGTGCGCCTTAGGGGCGCGACAAACCATATACTCAAAATAATGGAATGCGAGGAAAGAAAGTACTGTAAGGAGATCCAGAGGCTGGAGGATCGCTGGGACTACTCTACAAACTAGGTAAGTAAGGAGCAGGAGGCCCACGGGACTCACATGCAGAGTGGAAACTCTCACGCGGGATGCGTACCAACGTCTATGGGTCTTACAGTTTAGAAAGTTACGGATTCCGGACGAACCCGGCTGGATGGAGGGAAAACAACAGTGGACCTGAACACTAGGATAGTGTACACAGACTTCAGCACCTAGAAGCTTTAGTTACCTAACCCACAGGCTGCGGGTGCATAGGGCTGAAGTTGCGTCAGGTTTGCTGCGTTGATCCTGGTGATGCCTGAAACAAGGAGTTGCTGGCAGGCAGCCAGATGGAGGAGTCCGGTGGTTCCAAGGACGGAACTTAGAAGGAGAAGTCCTGAAAGGGAAGGGGACAGAGTCTCGGTCACTAGCCAGTGACGGGGCTGGAACCAGGAGGGAACCAGATGCTGTCGCCGCAGTCAGGTGAAGGAAGGGTCGCTTCTCTCTGTAGCTGCGCGGATCAGGAGCTGTTCTTCACAACCAGGCTGGAGGCACGAGCTTCTCCACGTAGTCTGCTGCTGTGGGCGGTGTCGGATCGTCGATCGGGACATCAGGCCTTGGCTAATGCAAGCCACGCTGTGGAACAAAGATGGCGTCTGGTGCGGACCAGGAGGGTCCGAGGGGCTTCTCCTTTACAAGGGAGCAAGGGCCAGTCTGGGGGACCAGACTAGCAGTTTTGGATTCTTCGGGTCGTTGTCTTAGAGGTCACAGGCTAGCCGGCGAGTGACCAGACAACAGGACAAGCAGCAACCAGGCAATAGGGCCCCACGCAGATCTCGTGGATGCTGGGGGGGCTGGTCTTTGGTGCAGGAGCTGCGTCGGTGTAGGGCTTCCCAAACCCCAATGCACTCACTCGAGGATCCCTCGGCGGTCGTGCTGGAAGCGCTGTGCAGGTTTTCCCAAGATGGCCGTCTCCACGTTGCTAGTCGCACCCACGGGTCCCAGCTGTGCTGTGGATGTGGGTAGAGGTCAGTGAGGTCTGAAGGTCCGGGTCTTGTTGAGCTGGGTCGTCGGATTCCGGGATGGAAGGACTTGCAGCAAACCGCACAGGAGCTTGATGGTGCCTGCGAAGCAGGATGGTCACTCCCTGGCCATAGGGGAGATTCTTCAGTCTTCTGGAGTCAGGAGGTCGAAGGTCAAGAGTTTCTTCATGGAATTAGTCAAGATTAATCCGATCTGGAATGGGACCAGCTCCTACCTTTATCCGGCTAAAGGGGGGCTGCACTACCACTAGGTCCCTCCTCTGGGTGGGACCAGGAAGGGGGGTGGTTACACCCCCTTTCCTTTGTCCAGTCTGTCGCCAGCTCTGGGGCTGGAGTGCCCCAGGAACTGGTTCTGACTGGTGTATGCACAGAGCACCTTGTGTGCCCCAGGCATGTCTAATTCCTTTGAGCCCTGTCCTACCTAATACACAAAATCCTGTCTGGGGTGGTGCTAGCACCTCCCAAGGCAGGAAACCCTTTGTCCAAGCCTCCCTTGCTGGAAGGAGTCCCAGCTGCAGGAGGTCAGACTTGTGTCTGTGGTGGCAGCATCCATTTTGTGATGCTGAGGCTCGAGTTAACTTTAACCGGGGTTCACAGTTACATACATGTTGTGTGCCTCTAGAAGGGTGGAATGTTAACCCCGTCGCCAGAATTGGCGAGAGGTTAGTATTCCAATTCGTATGACACCTTACTCGACATGTTTTGATAATGTGATACCAAAGTTAGCAAATAACTGCGAGGATTATAATGCACTTAAGAGTATATGGTACGCGTTATCATGGAACAGCTATTAGGACTTGGTTCCGCAAGCTGCAAACGGCTCAGCTCATGCCAGAGCACCATCTCACATAATTCCAAGCACTCTGCCTTCAGGATTGTTAAGGCCTGCCATAGGAGCGACTGATAGGAATATATGTGTCCATTTTAGGGTTAGATATAGAGATACTATATCTAAAGCAAAGGGTGATTACACCACCTTGCCCCAGCTGTCGTGCAGCCAGTTATGTCAGATTTGGATGCCCAGCCAGGGGTGGCATAATACATGCTGCAGCCCCTGGTAGGCCCTGGGTACACCTATGCCCTGGATACCTAAGGTATGCTGTACAGGGACTGATAAGGTGGCCCAGTACCAACCGGTAAATGCACCTAAGGTACATGCTTGTCAATTTAGAGAGAGAACAGCTAGGCTGTGGGTCTGATTAGCAGGCCCACAGCCAGGGAAAGTCGTAAACCAGTGAAGCAAAAAGCAAAAATCGGGGGTGACCATAGGATTGCAGACCCTACTCTCCTACACAGATCATATGCAATTTATTTTTAAAATCCAAGCTATGAATTTGCATAGTACTCCACGCTGTTCAATAAAAGTCAACTGCTTAAAACTGAATCCCTCTAAATACCAGGGGGCAGATTTACAATAACTGGCGCATCACCAGCGATGCGCCACAGCTCCCCCACCCATGGTGCGCCGCATTTACAATGCGGCGCACCATGAGGCAAAAACGACACAGATGCCTAACGCATCTGTGCAGTAAAGGTGGCGCATTGCTGGAGCTGGGTCGCGCTTTCGACGCAGCTCCAGCAATGCTCTTGGATGCCCTATCTGTCCAATGCTGCGTCAAGCCTTACGCCTGCTTCATGCAGGCGCAGGGTTTTGACGCAGCATTGACCTAAAAGTGCCTGCGTGAAATCTTGAAGTTTTCACGCAGGCACTTTTGCGAGGCGCACCTGCCCCGGAACGCCCACCCTGCGCCGAAACGCCCACATGTGGCGTAGGGCTTTACAACGTGACGCATCTGCCTAGATGCATCACGTTGTAAATGGGTCGCAGAAATGGGCCACGTTTACGCCGCCGTTGCGTGACGCAACAGCGGCTTAAACGTGGCGCAAGTCCGACATAAATCTGCGCCATTATGTTTCTGGTAAAGAATGAAGTTAATTATTGGGATTTCACGTTTGGCTCTAAACAATATATAGATCCATCTTGCCCAGTGTCCAGGCTGCCTGTGGGCTAAAAAAAATAGATTTGTTTCCTCCAAAATTATATCTTTGCGCTAGGTGCCTAGTAAAAATAGGCTCGATTTAAGACACTCTGTTTATCAGATATTTCGACTTTGCTTTCTTCTTGGCATAAAGAATATGTCATTCTTTTTTCACTGAAATGGCAAGATACTTTTAGTTATCCGATCCGCTAGGCATTTTAGGTGATGCATTATTGCCCTCTCGGTTTACAGCGCCAGACTGTTCAATTTTCTCCCTATCCAGCCGGAAAATAAGCTCAATTTGTTAGCATTCAATAAATGTTTGAACACCTGGCTGTTTGATAACTAATACTAAATGCAAACCAACTACAGCTGCTGCAGGTGATGTATCGCTACTTTGTTCATATTCAATAAAGACTAGAGGCCTGCAATACAGGATGAGCGTCTAACTAGTATGAATGGTGAAAATAGATAGGTCATGGCGGTTTGTGCTATTTCTACACTTTTTTGACACCCAATTAGGCCAATAATGTGCCTCAGTCCCCATGGACTTCTTTAGTACTGTTAGTACCCTACACCCCAGTTCAAATGCCAGGATTGCCTTCGTTCTGTGTGAAAATACCCAAAGACGCAATAGCTCTAACTAGTCCCAACATTTACTTCTGCAACCATCACCCACTAAAAACTTTGGTGCAATATTTAGAGAACAAGTGAGAATTTGGCAAGAGACTTTCTAGTGTGAAGAGGTCGGTAATAACGGCTGCTGAGATAGGTGCACTGATGTTAGACCCAACTGAGCAAATCGAAAATGTGGAGATGTGGATGGCTACAAAAAAAACAAGCATTGGCATAGCCAATGGTTCTCGCTTTTGGGACTGTATACGTGTTTAGCCATGCAACACTTGTTTTTATTGTTTGAAATACTGACTTCAAAGAACCAAGTAATACCTTTCCACTAACCCTCCGCTTTATTTCCAGCAAGTGCGGTCCAAGAACAGGCATCCCCTGTGTCTCCATTTCTTTTACCTCTTGGATGCTCATGTCGAGGTCAGTTCGTCATGAGCCACGGCCCTCCGGTGCTCATGACGAGCTGAGCTCGTCATGACCGCGCCCGTTCCGTGGAACGCTCGCACGCTGGGCTGATTCCCCTACTGTGCTGAACGTTCCATTGGAACGGGCGCGGTCACGACGAGCTCAGCTCGTCATGAACACAGGAGCGCCGTGGCTCATGACGAGCTGACCTCGTCATGAGCATGGGGGCGCTGTACGCGCCCTCCCCGCCCTCCCCACCCACCAGCATAGCGGGGGAATCCCGCCAGCGGTGAAGGGGTTAACTTCTGCCTAACAAAACCATCACTCTTCCAACCTGGTGCCCATCAAACTGCTCATTTATTTTCTACAGAATATTCATGTTTAGGTGTGTCTGGTGAGGTGGCACTTTTCAAGCACTTATCCTATATTCTACCATTCTTATATGTGTTTACCACTAGCAATTTACATTTTTCCATTGAAAAGATTTGAGCCCGCCTGATCATTACATTCAGCATCTAACACATTGGCAGATCAGGTCAAGCACTGTCAACAAGCACTTTTTTTTATAGTAGCCATCTTTGGGCACCAGATCCCTTGTGCTTGCTGACTACATTTAAGACGGAACATTCCCATATCCATTGCTCTAAATAAAAGCAAATATGTCCAATATGCCCAGCTGTCTTGTGTTCCTTTCCAGCAATGTATGGATAAGTGCAGGTAAGTCCCAGCCTTGAAGCTGAAATGATCCAGAGCTGACACCTGTAAAGTCACTGAACTGTTTCAATTGTTTAGTCACTTAACTCTGTCACTGTGATACACCCGTCCTTTAAGATAATTAAGACACCAACATCTGCTGGGTAAAAATAATGTTATTGTGTTGGTAATTACAAGTAACTCATAAGCATTCTTGTTGGTCATATTTGAAGGCGTGATTGGGATGTGAGGATTTTCAGACCGAAATTCGAAGGTAATTAAAGTCTGGTGAATACAAATAATTGTCAGTTCTGAGAATTAAGCTTTAATTAGTTGGAGCAGTGCCTCACCACATCCTGCTGAATTCCCTTCTCAGTCCAATTAAACATGCAGACAGCAGGGAATTCAAACTGCTCTGAAAACTTAAATTTAGAGCTGGATTTTTTCCTGTTAGTAGTGTAACTGTGTGTTCTATTCTTAGTTCATTTTCTTAACATGTTGCTTGGAAGGAGTCATAAAATATGTGGCTTAAAATTTACAATGGCTTGCTGGATGGGTCAAACAAAAGGAACAGGACGAGGTAGAAAAACAATAATCAAGTGGGAAGGGGAGCACAGGGAAAAGTACGTAGTGGTGGGGATTTGAGGGGTGAAGCAGCACACAGAAGGAGGCAGCAAGTGTACTTCCATGAAAGGCTGGGCCAAAATAATAAATGTAGGACCTTGATGTCATCTGTGGAAGAATACAAGTCATCCAATCAAAAGGATAGGTAAAGAGGCTATGCTCCAAGGGAGGGAAAACACACAAAGAGAGAGAAATCTACCAAATAAGAAGCCTTAACAAGAAAGCTAACCAATAATAGGAAGTGGCTGACTGAATACCCTTTGTATTTATTGGTATTATACTCAGTTGGTATTTCTATAACAGACAGCTAAAAGTTGTCCAAAGGTGAGACCTACAATGGGAAACATCCATTACAATGCAGTTGTTACAACAACCTACCTTTACAATGCAACTGTTACACCGCAACTGCCTTTACATTGCATGCAATTACAATGCATACCATTACAACACATTATAAGGTAAGTAATGGAGTTTTTTTTTAGTATTAGGTTGGGTATGGGTTTTGGGGTGCATGGGAATAGTAATTTGTACCCCTACACTATCCAACACTTTCTCTATTGTTGCAATAACTAGTGTGGAAAGAGTAATTTATACACCTACACTATCGAACACTTCGTAATTTTTACCACTACACTATCTAACACTTACCCTACTGTTGCACTCACTGGAGTGGGAATAGTAATTTTTACCCCAGACTATTCAACACTTACCATACTGTTACCCTAAAAGTATTATGTGTTTTGGTAGTTCTTAAAAATGCACTGTAATGGCATGCATTGTAAAATCATGCAATGTAATGGTAGTTGTGATGTAAAGACTGCGTTGTAAAACTTGTGTTGTAATTGCATGTGTTTTAACAACATATATTCCCTACACCAGAGCCATTTGCAGCATGTAACCCATATTCCGATGTAAATGTCCCAACGTTGGACGTTTGCCACTGTGTTTGCTCTAAATACCTCTGCTACCTTTAATGGTAATTATAATCAAATGGAAAAAGATAAGATGCATTCATTATCATAAAGAATAAAGAGTGCTAAAAGGAAGTGCATATACAAACCACTGTTAGAGATTCCCAGACAAGGCCGATGCATAGTGACAGCTCAGGTGTCAGCAGGTGGCAATCATTAACTAGCAGGCAACAGTATGGTCAGATTTGAACGTCAAAGAGATCTCCACGATGCTCATATTTTGGAACGAGAGCTATGTTAAATGATTCAATTAAAATTTGCAAAGTTTCTGAGTTTTTCTTTTGAATGCTGGTTGGGAAGTTCTTGGATTGAATCTTAAGACAATGGGTTATAGCAGGGAGTACAACTGATTGGTATAAGGTACGAATAGGACATTGTGTGCTTTCTTTTCTGTAACAGGCACAATTACAGTGGATTGTAATACTCCTCAGTGTCCTTGATCCAGCAAAAGGCCATGGATAAACACTTCACATTCAACCAAAATTTCAAATGGGCCCATATAAACATTCAGGTTTCCTGGCTGTTTCGCTGGGGGTAAGTTTTTGTAATTCACTTTGATCTTGATTAGTTAATTCACTGTAGACTCATTTTCATTACTGAGAATTTGTATTCAATGTCTAACTAATCTTCACAGATCAACACTCTTGCTTTGGTCGATGGACCATTAGTTGAGTAGTTGATGGTGATATTAAAACTAACTAACTTACAGATCTTCGTGAAATAATCACAGACTCTGGGTAAGATTCAATTAAATTTATCTAAATCTCAGTCATAAATGAACACTCATGTAGTACAACCTCACAGTGCAAACTCCACCAACTTTCATGGGAGAGAAAATTAATTTAACAATACATTCAATTCACATAATTATTCAACAAATCAATGCATTAAGAGTGGATAGATGAAGAGACAAAGGGCATAGTAAATCATTCATTTGCAAAAGATAGGCAAATTTAAGACAGAATAATAGTTACCCAAGGTGATAACGGGAAACCCAGCCATCTGGCCAAAGGAGTTGTGGAGGTCCCCTGATTAAGAATCAGGAGACAAAGACTATAGGACAGGTTCAGGTCAGGGCAATACTTACTAAACTTCTCCATAGACCCAACGCACCGGGGCGCATCCCTCTCACACTCTCTCCCTCCTCGATATTCTTCCGGAATCTTCAATCTAATCAGGTTGTCATTCAGGTATGAATCTTCCCAGACTGTTCTCTCCTTCTCAACAGCAGCAGCTCTCGCCTCTCTCTCTCAGCAATGTCTCGCTCAATGAAGTTGACTAATAATAACGGGTTAGTCACGTTGATGTTTAAGTTATTCTGGTTTGCACATGCGCAAAAGTATTTTCCAGTTTCAAACGGCTGCTTGATCCCTTGAGGGCTCACGAGCGAGTGGTGCAGCCTTCAGAGCGCGGGAACAAGAGGACGCCTGCCTGGACCCACGCGCCTTTCAACTTGCGGCGGGGAGGCGGGCGGCATCCCCCTCCCGCCAAAAAGTGCACGGACTTCCGGGCGGGTGTTAGGACAACCCTCTTAGGCGGCGGGGGCGTGCTCCAACCATGCAACTTTGGGAATACCGGCCGGAGACACGCCCCCACCTGCAAAGGTTTCCCAGGCGGTCGAGGCACCCAGCCATACGTTCGGGGTGACCGAGAGGTCTCCCCTTTCCATTCTTCATTAATTAAGCATGTATAAAGCTCTTTTCAACATATGTAAATGTTGTGCATATGTTAATTTCATTTTTCTATACTATTTTTAATGATTACACTGTTAATGAGAGATTGCTCCAAGCAAGTTTCGTTTTCTTGAATCCTTGCTCCACCAATCCCCCCTCTGATGGCATTTTAGAGCAATCATAGAATAGGATGTTGTGTGTATTCTTTTCTGTAACAGGCAGAATTACAGTGAATCGTAATTAAGGCACCCGGTTTTCTGTTTTTACGGATTTTTTCAGGTAAATACAGGCAGAAAACAATGTGTTTTCTGTCTGCATTTTTCTTTAAAAGTGGATAAATACAGAGAATTGTGCTTCTTTTAAGTGACTCTCTGTGCTTTCTTTCATAAATTATAGGCCAGCAGCTGAGCAGATGGACAGCTTGGGAAATTAAAAACCAGGATGAAATGTCTCTAAATAACGGAATATGTTAACATATTTTTATGGTATAGTGCTAATATCTACCAGTGTATGTATTGTGTAATATTTGGCAGCTTAAATAGCTAAAACACAACAGACATCAAAGTATGAGTGCACGTCTGTCAGTTAGATGTATATGGAAATGTACAGTTTTAGAACTTTATTTATACGCAAACACAAAATATATATGGATAAATACAGATAAAATGGCAACAAAAAAAATACGGATCAATACAGATGGAAGTGGCCAAAAATAAATACCATAAAACCGGGAGCCCTAATTGTAATACTCCACCATGTCCTCACATGAGGTAATGCACTGATTTCCCATTTCTGAGTAAACCTTTTGCTCTGAACGTTGTCAGGCAGAAACTAATGAACTAGTTAACTGTTTTATTTTTATATTATTGAGAAAAAAGTGACTGACATTGAAAGAGAAAGCATCAATTATATTTCAATCAATATAGTTTGCATACAATGGTTTGGGAATTTAATTTTTTAATGCATTCCAAATTTTCAGATATTCACACAATCCTCGTGCACTCTGAACCTTGATTCAGAGACATAATAGTTAAGATGACCCTTTGTTTGCAAAATGTCTAAGGGGCTTCTACTTCCCTGTTTGAAGATCTCCCATATAATTTAGAAATCCCCACTCCTGTGAGCGATCTTTGGCCTCCAGTGAAGCTGCAGCACTGGCAGCAACATGGTAGACTGAGGAAAAGGCTGAGCGGGTGCCATTTTGTTTTGATCTCTACTTCGCTCTCCTATTTGGTATTTAAATCCGAACTCCCAAAGCAGGAGGCATGCCACTCCAGTCTTGGTTTCTTTTGAGATGGCACTTGGTTCTATTCTTTTGGGAAAACTTATTTTTTTCAACAGTGTCTTCTTTCTGCACTGCATATTGAACCCTCAAATCATCCCAGTAACACTGCATGAGCAAAACTGTTTTTGGTGTCTGTGTGAAGCCAAGTCCTTTTTTCTACTCAGGATATCTGTGCTGTGGCCTCCAATACACATGCCAATGGCATTTGATTGTTTGCCCTCCCTCGAGTACGGGAGCCTTGAAAACAATGTCACAAATATTCTCCCTGTTCTGGTTAGTTGGATTTGAAATGCAACAGGCCTCATGATTTGGACTTGGCTTTCAGGGAATGCCATAGTTTTTTAGGTTTCGCCCTGGCCGTAGCACCTGCGAAGCAGGTGCTCCGCCCAGGGCGAAATCTTATGATCCTACAGTATGGGGCTTCGTCCCGCCTCTGTCTTCCATTGGCTAGCTCCATAAATGGAGGCTAGCCATTGGAAGAGATTGGCTGTCAATCACGCTTTCCCCGTGAAAACGCGATTCGGGGGCATTTCCGTGTCTTTTTTAAGTCCCGCCCTCTCCTCTTCCCATTGGCTGCAATTTTACCTTCCAGCCAATGGGAAGGGGAGAGGGCGAAAAACACGGCCACAAGGAGTTATTGTGCCGTTGTTGTGCCTTCTTTATCCCCCGCCCTCCCTCCCGTTGTCCGTGCCTTCGCTGTTGTGGGGCAGAATCGAGTGCTTGTTATTTATTGGCAGCCCTTGACGCTGCTATCACCATAGCCGCACAGCCGGTGTGCAGGAATCCCCAGCTGTGAGTTTCCACGCCGTGTTTGCAAGGACCGGGCACGCCTCTCCGTGATGTCAAGGGTGTCCCCATGATGATATCACGAAAGGGGCGGGGCCGGACCCTGCAAACAGTGAGAGGAAGCTCACAGCGGCCATGACGCTGCCTTCAAGCACACATGGGGCACAAGGAAGAACCACCAAGATCCCCAGGGTGAGTGCTTGTTCTTTTTTTTTTTTACTTTGTCATAACCTTTCTCTATTTACCATTACAACCACGCGCCTACAAAAAAACGCAAGGCCACTGCAGCTGCATTATTAGATAAGGTCCAATAGAAAAATCGAAAAGGGAATATTATGCTCCATCCAACCAGACGTACAATTTTAAGCCAATCACAGGCGGGTTTACAGACGCACACTTCCGGCTAATGATGCATTCCGCAGTAGGTGCCGAGAGCTAGGGAGTGGGACAGAGGCTGCACAGACAGCTCAGCGACTGCTGTCACATCCTGGGCGCTGTCTGAGTGTGGCAGGCGGCGGGTGTATCGCTGAGCATGGTGCCACCAAGGCAGCCACAGACGTACATCTGGGGGGACATTTTAATAAGGAAAGTTCAGCAATTTGTTGGAACTCCGGTTTACCATCGTCCACAACAGCCACAAAGTTTCAAGAACTTTCACCAGCTGATAAAACTTGCACAGACTTGACACTGGGGACCCCTGGATGCGCTTGGGATTTGTAAGCCGCGGGCGGTGGTCCCTGTGAGCGGCAGTGTGCGCGCTGCTCCCGGCTCTGCCCGCTCGGACTCCGCCGGGATGACTCGGACCCTCGCTGCTGCCGATCCTCCTGTTCTCTCCTGGGCTGGACTCGCCTTCCTCCTGCCCCTGCTCGGGCCCTGCGCCTCCTTCAATCTGGCCATGGACCGGCCCACCGTGTACTCGGGGAACGTGGGCAGTTACTTTGGGTTCGCCTTTGATTTCTACACCCCGGATCCTGCGTCGTGAGTACAGCCGGTTCTGTTCACAAGTGTGAAGTATTGTTTTGCGAAGTGTTTTAGATACAGTGCTGTGTTTCAGATGTTAGTTGTGACTGTATATATATCCAGCACAGGGAGCTGCCTGTATGTGTGTGTGTTAGCCTCACTGGAATATTGCTAGATGAAGCTATATTCATATTCAAGACATGTTGCCAGCGCCGCCGTGCTCGCGGGTGAAGCTTGTAGCAGCCGCGTTATGAGTGAGGGGTTTAAAGGGACAACAAAGAGGTCGGAAATGTATCCCTGAGTGCAAACATCTTGCCGAGAGCCGAAGGGCGTGTGAACTGGCGGGCGTCCAGACGTGGGTGCGGGGCTCGGAGCCAAGCACGGAGTGCGGGGTTAAGAGAGAAGAGGGGAATTCCACCCTCCCACCAGCTCTTCCCTGAAACCAGACTTTCTCAACATCCGTCCCGATAGCGTGGTCTTCACATATAATATGGGCGATGGAGCTGAGCTCCAGCACTCCGGCAGTCACCCCAGCATGCCTATTGGAGCGTAGTCATGTTATTGTTAATATCTGCAAAGTTGCGTTCTTGATTTCACTTTCTTGGTATAATTCTAGACTGTAACGAAACAATGTATTCTATAGTAAACATGTTGCTGTTTTCAGGTCGGGCATTAGCCAAGACCTTTTTAATAACACGAAAATGATATATAATATACAGGTTGTTGTGCAAGTCAGTTTTGTTCTCCCACTACAGCAATCAATATGGGGCAAGGGGTCAGTCCAAGTTTGACTATCGTCACTGTGGGGGATGCAGTCGGTTCTTTCACATTGACACATCCACACACAGCAGCTCCAATCAGCGCCAGGCTCTATCTACGGTGGCAATGTGTGCTTATTGTCACCAAAAACGAGTTTTGCTTTTTAGCCAGTGTTTTTTCTATATTGGTGAACGCCCAGCAGCTCCCCGAACAATAAAAGTGTAAAAACAGTCACAAAATAAAAGAAATGACGAAGTGGAAAGGCTAATGGCCAATGGCAGACCGATTGGCTCCACCAAAGCTTGTTTAATTTAAGTATGCGGCTAGGTGTGAGGCTGGCGAGGGGGTGAAGATGAGATGAAACTGAAGCCCTAACCCCCTCATCCAGGGAGTTTCAGTTCTGCACAAGGCTGGCACCCGCTTAATGTTAGCCCCCACTTCTTGCCACCTACCCCCTCTCCCCTTTTTACTCGGCTCAGTTTCGCTTCCCACTCTGACCTTTGCAATGTTTTGGATCGGACACAAACATTTATTTTTGCATTTGGAAACCAGAAATATGGGGCACACCCTTTCTCAGGTCAGCAAACTTTTCACCCCTTGCAGGGATATATCTTGTGCACTACAAATCCTGCCAATTCAAGGCAGAGGCATACTTCCACTTTTTCTGGCCGAATCCACAATTCAAGAAATGTCGGTTCAACAAAGATGAATGGTTTATGAACCTGGGGGACCCCGAAAGAGCGACAGTTGTCTGGTTGGTGGGTGGAGGACTGGCCCTTCTATGGTCCTCGGGTCAGTTAAAGGAGGTGGGCACTTTTGGAAAGGGTGCGCCTCTCCTTCGCTGGTAGCCTCTACATGCCGGGTGCCCTGCAGCTGCAAGATGATTTTTAGGTTTCGCCTCGCGATCCGCTGCGCAGCAGCGTTCGCTCAGGGCGAAAACTTTTGTTTACCAGTATGGCTGTTCGTCCCGCCTCTGTTTCCCATTGGCTAGCTCCATAAATGGAGGCAAGCCATTGGAAAACAGAGGCGTCAGTCATTTTGCGAGGCGACTCGTGGGCCTTTCTGAGAATTTTTCTCATCCGGCCCCTTTTGTCACGTCAGTGCGGCGGTGGGCGGGGTTTATTTTTTGGTTGGTTGAGGTTTCTTTTTGTCATTCCGCGGCCGACCGCCGCCGGAGGAAGTCCAGGTCCAGGTGAGTGCTTTCCGTGTCTGTCTTCCCGTTCCTGCCCCCCCCTCCCGCTGTCCGTTCCCGCCCCCCCTCCCGCTGTCCGTGCTTTTCCCGCCCCCCCTCCCGCTGTCCGTGCCTGCCGTGTTTGTTGTGCTTGTTGTAAATTGTTAACATCCCCTTTCATTGCCCACAACCTACCCTCTTTTGAACCATACTGACGCAGTTTCAGCTGTTTGTGTTTGTGCAATGTTTCCAAAGTCCTCCCTGAACAGTTTGATCTGCAGTGCAGAATGCGTACACACGATTACTTGTTGGTAGGAAACTAAGCAGGTCTTTCTCTAAAAAGCTTTCTTAACGAGTCTCGGGGAAAGAGGCATATCATATTGCATGTTTTTGCATGTAAATGTCACCACCACACTGCAGTTAATAAGGCCAATTTGTGAGCGCATGTGTTGCCTAGCCTTGATTGACAAAAAACACAGTTGATGGACAGAATGTAGAACAATGTCAAACATTCACCCCAGTACAAGGATCTGGGCCTAAATCCATCGTTTTTTTGCACTCCACACCACCCTGGGTTAGACACTGGCTATATGCAAATCAGCTCTGACCCTGTGCCTCATGGGAACAGTCCAGTCCGAACTACCAAGCCTTGTCTTTCCCAGACCGGAATCAAGCATCCAAGGACCGGTTTCTGGCTATCAGCCTTCATCAGCCTGGATAGCTTGACTCCAGTGGTGGGGAAAGCCTGGGATTCACGTCTGAGTAAACCCAGCACACTCGGGGTGAAAATTGCAAAAAACACAGTTGATGGACAGAATGTAGAACAATGTCAAACATTCACCCCAGTACAAGGATCTGGGCCTAAATCCATCGTTTTTTTGCACTCCACACCACCCTGGGTTAGACACTGGCTATATGCAAATCAGCTCTGACCCTGTGCCTCATGGGAACAGTCCAGTCCGAACTACCAAGCCATGTCTTTCCCAGACCGGAATCAAGCATCCAAGGACCGGTTTCTGGCTATCAGCCTTCATCAGCCTGGATAGCTTGACTCCAGTGGTGTGGAGAGCCTGGGACTCACGTCTGAGTATACCCAGGACACTCGGGGTGAAAATTGCAAAAAACACAGTTGATGGACAGAATGTAGAACAATGTCATACATTCACCCCAGTACAAGGATCTGGGCCTAAATCCATCGTTTTTTTGCACTCCACACCACCCTGGGTTAGACACTGGCTATATGCAAATCACCTCTGACCCTGTGCCTCATGGGAACAGTCCAGTCCGAACTACCAAGCCATGTCTATCCCAGACCGGAATCAAGCATCCAAGGACCGGTTTCTGGCTATCAGCCTTCATCAGCCTGGATAGCTTGACTCCAGTGGTGTGGAGAGCCTGGGACTCCCGTCTGAGTATACCCAAACGATGGGTTTAGGCCCAGATCCTTGTACTGGGGTGAATGCTTGACATTGTTCTACATTCTGTCCATCAACTGTGTTTTTTGCAATTTTCACCCCGAGTGTGCTGGGTATACTCAGACGTGAATCCCAGGTTCTCCACACCACTGGAGTCAAGCTATCCATGCTGATGAAGGCTGATAGCCAGAAACCGGTCCTTGGATGCTTGATTCCGGTCTGGGAAAGACATGGCTTGGTAGTTCGGACTGGACTGTTCCCATGAGGCACAGGGTCTGAGCTGATTTGCATATAGCCAGTGTCTAACCCAGGGTGGTGTGGAGTGCAAAAAAACGATGGATTTAGGCCCAGATCCTTGTACTGGGGTGAATGTTTGACATGGTTCTACATTCTGTCCATCAACTGTGTTTTTTGCAATTTTCACCCCGAGTGTGCTGGGTATACTCAGACGTGAATCCCAGGCTCCCCACACCACTGGAGTCAAGCTATCCAGGCTGATGAAGGCAGATAGCCAGAAAATGGTCCTTGGATGCTTGATTCCGGTCTGGGAAAGACATGGCTTGGTAGTTCGGACTGGACTGTTCCCATGAGGCACAGGGTCAGAGCTGATTTGCATATAGCCAGTGTCTAACCCAGGGTGGTGTGGAGTGCAAAAAAACTATGGATTTAGGCCCAGATCCTTGTACTGGTGTGAATGTTTGACATTGTTCTACATTCTGTCCATCAACTGTGTTTTTTGCAATTTTCACCCCGAGTGTGCTGGGTATACTCAGGCGTCAATCCCAGGCTCTCCACACCACTGGAGTCAAGCTATCCAGGCTGATGACCCTCACTGACCCTTAGGCGCAACCTGCGCCTCTGCTGGAGCCACACAGGCTCTGAAGTAAAATATGTCCCCTGGAGCCCTCAGGCTCTGAAACGATATGCCACCTGAGCCTAGCAGGCTCTGAAACAACTGTGCGGGGTCGTTGGAGCCCCCCTCTGGGGCTCGACATCAAGGGAATGCCGCCACGAGCCTTCTCTCAAGCTCAAGAACCCAACATCTCGCAGGCAGGAGGGGGGCGGGCACCGACAATGTGCCCCGAACGCCCCATGCTAGCTAAAAATGGCCCCTCAGAGCCTTCTCAGGGCTCTACAACAAATGTGGGTGCCTTCGGTGGAGACCCCCCCCTGGGGGACTCAAACAACAAATGCCCCAGGGGCCCTCGTAGGGCCCCAAACCAATATTGCGGGCATGGAGCCTCCCAGGGCTCTTCACACGGTGGGGCGACCCACTGCCAACCGGTGCTGCCCTTGAAGCCCTCGTGGCTTCTCCTCAACGAGCGCAAGCTCGCGCTACTGTGGGGGGGGCGCAGACACTGACAATGTGTCCTGTCGCCCCTCCCTTGCTTCTGCCCCACTCACCGGCAGGCCGCACCTTCAGGTTGGCGGCCCCGGGGCTCCCCACAGCTCTGGGAGCCCTGGGCCGCGGGAGCGCAACGAGCTATCCACTGGAGGGGAGGGGCGGGCACCGGCAATGTGCCCCGACGCCCCCTCCCCTTCTCTGCACTCACCTGCTCTCTGCCATCTTCACTCTTCCCCTTGGCGGCCTCCTCACCCGGGCAGCTTCTCTCCTTCTCTCCGCTGCGGGAGCGGGACTTCCGGCCGGCTGCGCTGGGATTGGCCGGCCGGCCAACCACTTCCGGGTCGCTGCGGGCAGCGCAACGGCCCTTCTTCTTAGGCAGGCAGGCGGGCACAGTTTCCCGAGGAGTGGGCTCCCTCATGGAAAGTAAAAAATATCGCGGCAAGGTCCCTGGCAGGGTAGGCACCTGCCAAGTCTCACGCATCGGGCGTGAGACGCCAAAACGCCCGTAATATCGCAAAGAGCGCTCTCAAGGCGCTAGGGGCATAGACAAGCCCACGGGAACGACCCCTGCATCAAGAAGGGTCCCAGGGACACAGCAAGTCCAACAATAAAGTCCCCCCTGGAACAAAGGGGGCAGAGTCCAGTCAGCCCCCAGCAAGGACAGCACACAGCAGGTCCCAGCAATAAGTCCTTCAGGAGTCCAGTAAGCAGGGGGACAGTCAGGAAGAGTCCCCCATCAGTCCATCAGGTGTCAAGGAGCTGGGCAGGGCCCAGGGATTCCCCTGGGCCCCAGCAGCAGCATGCCCCTGGCAGATTCAAGTTAGAAACAAGAACATTTTGGAAGGGGACACAGCCCCTTCTTATACAGCCAAAAGTCTTTGAAGTCCTTTGAAGTCCTTTGAAGCAGGCAGTGTGAGAACCAGCTAGAACTGGTTATAGGGAAGTCCCTTCAGTATCAGGGACAGAGGTGACAGTCGCCAAGCGGGAGGTGGAGCCAGCTTTGTAGTCAGGCAGGCACAGCCCTTCACTATCAGGTGCCATCACCTCCCACTTCCCTGGCAGCAGATGCTGCCTTTCATCCATGGGCTGACTTCAGACAACCTCCTGGGCTCTCCAGCCCCTGCCATCCTCAAACCCGACAGTTAATCCACAAGCAGGCCCAGGCACTCTGGGCCAGGCTCACCAGCCAATCACACGCCAGCAACAACTTACACAAATATGCCAACTTCCAAAAGAGGCACTTCTAGACTAGACACACTCATGCCGCATATACCATTTTGCAGCATTCACTCTCACAAGTTCGTACATATCAAACTCGACCCTGCACTCCCCACACATCAGGAACTACCATGGGCATACATATTCCCCATTCATTCCTATGGGAGGGCAGGTCACTCACCACTCATTCACGGAGAGCTCAAGCACTGTACACTGTACCACAGTGAAAAAGTATGCAGAGGCCGAAAATCACCACCACCAGGTTCCAGAAACAGGCTAGGAAAAAGCAAAAAGTCTAGGAGTGAACCTGCCTAAAGGGCCGGGTCCAACACAACCCCCTTCCAGCCAAAACGCAGGGTAGACCAAACACTCCACTGATGGGCTTCCTTGCTTTGGGCGACAAAACACGGACACGGACCTGCACGGCAGGGACACCCTCCGGTTTTACGCCACTCTGAACCCACCTGGTTACCTCCAAACAAGAACTCTCTGACACAACTTGGATACCACACTGGTACTCCCTAGTCATCCACAGCCAAGACCAGGCCATAGGCCATCCAAATCACAAGTCCTAACTAATCCATATAAAAAAGCAATGAAAATCTATACATTAGCCCGAAAATCAGCACAGGCTTCCTTCTTTGAAGAAAAAATTAAATCTGCATCGGACTCGTCCCGTGAGACCTATAAAATATTTAAAGACCTACTTAAAATCCCCAATCCCCCCCCCCATTCAGGAACCCTCAGTTGCCAGATGCAATCAAATAGCAGCCTTCTTCCAGAACAAAATAACAACCATCTTACAAACACTCCCTCCTAAATCTGATAACAACCCCTCTGACACCTCTCCACTTTCTATAACCGGCCCGTTCTTAACCAGCTTTAACCAACTGATCAATGAAGAGTTTCTGAACATCCTATCAGGCATGAAAAGTGGGTCCCCAAACGATCCAGCCCCCATTCATATCCTCAAACAAGTTGGACCTACCATCTCACACCTGGCCACCAACCTTATCAATGCCTCTCTCAGCCAAGGAGTGGTCCCCCCCAACTGGAAACAAGCAATAGTTAAAGCCCTACAAAAAAAGCCAGGTCTTAACCCTCTAGATCTCTCCAACCTTCGCCCAATCTCCCTCCTGCCAGGCATAAGCAAGATCACAGAGAAGGCTGTTAATCAGCAACTATCGGCTTTCCTCAAAGCCAACAACCTTCTTCGCCCTTCTCAAACAGGCTTTCGCCCTGGTCAGGGGACCGAGACCGCTCTCCTACAAGTGGTAGAGGAAGCCAGATGCATCTTGGATTCAGGAGGATCGGTACTACTGATCCTCCTGGATCTAAGCGCTGCATTTGACACGGTAGATCACAGGATCCTGATCCAGCGATTGCTCAACATAGGAGTGAGAAACACGGCACTTCGCTGGCTCTCATCCTTCCTTAGGGACAGAACCTTTCAGGTCTGTGAAGGTAATGTGTGATCTGACCTTTTCCCCCTCCAGTGTGGGGTCCCTCAGGGCTCTTCATTGAGCCCTACACTATTTAATATATACATGGCCCCCCTGGAGGAAGTGGTTACGCCCTTTGGGATAATAGCCGTCACATACGCTGATGACACCCAAATGGTTGTTTCATTCTCGCTAGAAAGTGTCAAACCTAAAAACCTCCATGACTGTCTCGAAGGAGTCCATAAGTGGATGTGTGACTCAAGGCTGAAACTAAATGGCTCTAAAACCGAGCTCATGCTACTGGGACGCCAAACATCACCCCTCCCTTGCGATATGTGGCCATCATGCCTGGGTACCCTTCCGCAACCCAAGACGGAGCTCAAAAGTCTGGGTTTCTGGCTGGAACAGGACCTTTCTTTTAAAACTCAGGCCAAAAAAACAGCAGGTACCTGTGTGGGCCTACTCCGTTCAGCCAGGAAGATTCTCCCTCTTCTCCCAGCACATTCTCAAAACTACTCATCCAAGGTCTTATCTCATCCAGGTTAGACTACGGCAATGCCCTCTTCCTGTCAGCCCCTAAATCAACCATGAACATTCTTCAGAAACCCAAAATGCTGCTGCAAGGTTCCTGACAGGCACCCCCCGAAGAGCATCAGCCAAACCTGCCTTGAGGGCACTCCACTGGCTGCCAATCCGTGAAAGGGTCAAATTCAAGGCCCTATGCACAACCCACAAAGCTCTACAAAACCAAGGCCCCCCGTTGCTCAAAAACATGCTCTTCCCATACAAACCTAATAGGTCCCTGCGCTCCTCCCAAGGTAACTTGGCCACGGTACACAGAATCAAGAAGGCCGGAACTGGAGGGCGTCGATTCTCGGTTGCAGCTGCAACATCATGGAACGCCCTACCAACCCATCTGCGCGTCGAACTTAACTATATGAAATTCCGCAAGCTACTTAAAACTCACCTCTTCCCACAATAACCCCTGCACCCCCTCTCTACCTCCGCTCCCCCCCTCAGTTGTTATTGCAATCCCAGCGCTGGGACGCCCCCGGGCAGCCATGCGCTTTAGAAATCCCCCTTTCATTTCATTTCATTTCATTTCAGAGTGGGGGGCAGTAACCCCTGGCACACAATAGCCATTCTCCACTCTTCCTCAGTGTAGCTACAACTACCACTGATCCTTCAACCTAGGGACCACACCCTCAGGCTGACCAGAGGTCACGGGCAAGAATGCCCAACCCTACCTCTACTTCTGGGTTTCCGCACCCTCACAGAAAAGCACTTCACCAGAACACAATTCTCCTACCAGATCAGGACCTCACTCCATCACTGGTCTACCACCTGGAAACTATTTCACTTCTGAGGTACAAAGCACACAGCACAGTTCCTCTTCAAGCATGTGGGGGGACACAGAACACAGCAAAGTCCCCTTTCCTCTACCTTAGTAGAAACAACAAACTGCAGGTGAGCCCCAGAACACACAGCAAGGGCAGCCCCCTCAGTCTCTTCAGCTGATCCACTTTGGCAGAGATTCCCCTTAACCTAGAAGTTTCCTAATCTCCCAACCTAAGATGTAAACCCTCAGGTTGCACCGGGGTCAGAAGTAAGGACACCGTCCCTCTGCACCCCCTTCCAGTATGTCTCAGGCTAGACAGAGCACACGCCAGCGGCGTATCAGCGACACACTCTCCTCCAGTACTCCCTATCACAGGGTGATTCTCAGTATGTCCCAGGCTAGACAGAGCACACGCCAGCGGCGTATCAGTGACACACTTTCCTCCAGTACTCCTTCCAGGTCAGGCCACAACCCCAACCTGGCTTTCCTCCCTCCTCGGGGAACGACCTCCAGAGGCCCCACAAATGGTCAAGCACTCTAGACGGTCAAATGCTCAGCGAGCCAGGACTTCTGCACCCTCCACTTAGGAGCGGTACTGCCCAACACTAGGACCGCCGGAGTTCTGGTTACAGACACTCCCCGTCCTCTAGACACAGGAAGATCCTCCTCAAATGACCTATGTACAGCTTAGGCCCCTGACCTGGCGCTCCCTTAGGGAACCCTCCAGGCCCTGAGATAGGGTTTCAGGCCAACGTGGGACACACCGTCCCACACTCACTCCGCCTCCACTGAGACAGGGCATGAGCCCCTAAACCCCTACCATACTACTGGGACCTAGCTGGGTTACACAGTAACCTCTTCCCCTTCACAGGATCATCAGATACACAAGCCACTCCTTTTGGAACCACTTCCTAATGCCTCTGCAAGACATCTAGCACACCACCAGACATCCACCTTCTTGTCCAGTTCCTCTGCAGGACCTCCTGCACACCACCAGAGGTACACCTCACGTGCAAGGTCCTAAAAAAAAACTCACACCAACTCCTCCAGTTCAACACACCACTCATTCACACACAACCCCCCCCTCGGACTGGTAAGGCAGTTCTACCACCCCTGATTCCTCAACCTGACCACACGTGACACAGGTACCAAACTCTGGGAGCGGGGCAGGGAACAAATGTACTGGACACTATTAAGCTGCCACCACTGGATCCTGCCACACTGGGGAATCCAGACTCACACACTACACTCAGGGAACAGCCACCCTCCTGAGCTAGCCATTTCTCCTCCACACCCCTTCTCTCTCCTATCTACCCACACACACACATGGGGACAGGATTTGGGATTGGACACTGGACCCAGCAAGGGATTCCTAATCTATGGGAACCTCCCCCTCTACTGGCGTCCTGCCCTGTCACTTTCTCTCATCTGCCACTAAACATAAAGCGCAGGAACACATTTGAAAATGACACTCTTGAGGAAAAAAATCAAAAACAATAATCCCAAACATGTGACTATCTGAAAAAAATTGCAGAGTTTTGTAATGTAGCCAGTTGTCGCTATGGCATTGCGCAAACACAAGTCCAAATCCGCACCGCTGACCAACAATGTTACAACTGGCTATTTCTGGTAGGCTAAGGCTGACGCCAAAGCCAGGCAGAAACCACCATTCTAGTCAGGGCAAGGAAGTCACACGCCAAGATAACCCCTGCTCACCCCCTTGGTAGCTTGGCACAAGCAGTAAGGCTAAACGCGGAGGCAATGTGTAAAGCATTTGCGTCAGCGCACAACAGCAACAACATACTAGGCACACCACAAAAGAGACTCCACACAAGGTTATTATAAAAATAACTATTGTATTGTAAAAATACATATCAGATAAAAATCACACATGTACATTGTGCCAACTGGCACAGCAACATTCATAAGGGATTATTTACAAGACAGGGCCACATGGACCACTGTCAGAATCAGATATAGTACTTTTAGAATAAGAAATACTAAACATAAAATGGTAATCAAAAAGATGACAACCAGTATCCACTGGTAACAGGAACCAGGACCTTACTAGGACCACCTGTACTAAAAAGGACAACCACCTAAGAATAAAATACATTTAGGGGTATACCAGAACACATTACCCATGATGCATGAACCACATTCAGAGGAGTAATAAAGAGAAACACATAATGCCTAAAACATTCAGAGGTGTTAAGAATAAAGCACATGATGCAATAAAATACATTCAGGGGTGCCAGAACATAAGTCAATAGCGCAAAAACACACAGTAGGCAGTTACTATTAAAAACATAGGAATCACATTGCCCATAACTTACATAAGCCACCACTTGCCTTGTGGGGCAAAGATGCCCTGAGTCCAATGTCAGAGCGCGCTGCCATGCAGCGCCAGTCACAAAGTACAAAAGCCTAAACGTAGCAGCTGGCACTAAGTGCTGCGCAGCTGTGAAGGCCTGGCACCACTGTGCCCTCTCTGTCCCACACAGGGACTCTCTCCTTAAATTGCGCCTAAACGGTGCAGCTGCCCACTAATTGCTGGGCAGCTGGAGATCATTAAAACTGCGCAAGGGCCCTCACTGACCCTTAGGCGCAAACTGCGCCTCTGCTGGAGCCACACAGGCTCTGAAGTAAAATACGTCCCCTGGAGCCCTCAGGCTCTGAAACAATATGCCCCCTGAGCCTAGCAGGCTCTGAAACAACTGTGGGGGGGTCGTTGGAGCCCCCCTCGGGGGCTCGACATCAAGGGAATGCCGCCACGAGCCTTCTCTCAAGCTCAAGAACCCAACATCTTGCAGGCAGGAGGGGGGCGGGCACCGACAATGTGCCCCGACGCCCCATGCTAGCTAAAAATGGCCCCAGAGCCTTCTCAGGGCTCTACAACAAATGTGGGTGCCTTTGGTGGAGCCCCCCCCTGGGGGACTCGAACAACAAATGCCCCCGGGGCACTCGTAGGGCTCCAAACTAATATTGTGGGCATGGAGCCTCCCAGGGCTCTTCACGCGGTGGGGCGACCCACTGCCAACCGGGGCCGCCCTTGAAGCCCTCGTGGCTTCTCCTCAGCGAGCTCGCGCTACTGCGGGGGGCGCGGACGCCGACAATGTGTCCCGGCGCCCCTCCCTTGCTTCTGCCCCACTCACCGGCAGGCCGCACCTCCAGGTTGGCAGCCCCGGGGCTCCCCAGAGCTACGGGAGCCCCGGGCCGCGGGAGCACAACGAGCGATCCACTGGAGGGGAGGGGCGGGCACCGGCAATGTGCCCCGACGCCCCCTCCCCTTCTCTGCACTCACCGGTTCTCCGCCATCTTCACTCTTCCCCTCGGCGGCCTCCTTACCCGGGCAGCTTCTCTCCTCTCCGCTGCGGGCGGGACTTCCGGCCGGCCGCACTGGGATTGGCCGGCCGGCCAACCACTTCCGGGTCGCTGCGGGCAGTGCAGCGGCCCTTCTTCTTTGGCAGGCAGTCGGGCACAGTTTCCCGAGGAGTGGGCTCCCTCGTGGAAAGTAAACAATATCGCGGCAAGGTCCCTGGCAGGGTAGGCACCTGCCAAGTCTCATGCATCGGGCGTGAGACGCCAAAACGCCCGTAATATCGCAAAGAGCGCTCTCAAGGCGCTAGGGGCATAGACAAGCCCACAGGAACGACCCCTGCATCAAGAAGGGTCCCAGGGACACAGCAAGTCCAACAATAAAGTCCCCCCTGGAACAAAGGGGGCAGAGTCCAGTCAGCCCCCAGCAAGGACAGCACACAGCCGGTCCCAGCAATAAGTCCTTCAGGAGTCCAGTAAGCAGGGGGACAGTCAGGAAGAGTCCCCCATCAGTCCATCAGGTGTCCAGGAGCTGGGCAGGGCCCAGGGATTCCCCTGGGCCCCAGCAGCAGCATGCCCCTGGCAGATTCAAGTTAGAAACAAGAACATTTTGGAAGGGGACACAGCCCCTTCTTATACAGCCAAAAGTCTTTGAAGTCCTTTGAAGTCCTTTGAAGCAGGCAGTGTGAGAACCAGCTAGAACTGGTTATAGGGAAGTCCCTTCAGTATCAGGGACAGAGGTGACAGTCACCCAGCGGGAGGTGGAGCCAGCTTTGTAGTCAGGCAGGCACAGCCCTTCACTATCAGGTACCATCTCCTCCCATTTCCCTGGCAGCAGATGCTGCCTTTCATCCATGGGCTGACTTCAGACAACCTCCTGGGCTCTCCAGCCCCTGTCATCCTCAAACCAGACAGTTAATCCACAAGCAGGCCCAGGCACTCTGGGCCAGGCTCACCAGCCAATCACACGCCAGCATAACTTACACAAATATGCCAACTTCCAAAAGAGGCACTTCTAGACTAGACACACTCATGCCGCATATACCATTTTGCAGCATTCACTCTCACGAGTTCGTACACATCAAACTCGACCCTGCACTCCCCACACATCAGGAACTACCATGGGCATACATATTCCCCATTCATTCCTATGGGAGGGCAGGTCATTCACCACTCCTTCACAGAGAGCTCAAGCACTGTACACTGTACCACAGTGAAAAAGTGCACAGAGGCCTAAAATCACCACCACCAGGTTCCAGAAACAGGCTAGGAAAAAGCAAAAAGTCTAGGGGTGAACCTGCCTAAAGGGCCGGGTCCAACAGGACTGGACTGTTCCCATGAGGCACAGGGTCAGAGCTGATTTGCATATGAATGTCTGACATAATATCGACAGACAAAATATCGAAATGCAAAAATATCGGAGCAAAAATATCGACAGCAAAAATATCGGAATCCTATCTTCATTAAGGTAAGTACAAAAATATCGAAAAAATAATATCGTAGTACAAAAATATCGGAATCAAAAATATCGTTTTTTTAAATGTATTAATAATAATGTAAAAATAATGTTAAAATACATATAATTTTACAAATATTAAATAAAAATATTAAAACAAAATTAAAACTAATACATATACATTTAAAATAAATAAAACACTTAATAATTTAATGTAATTTTAATTTTTTTCATGTAATTTATTTGATTTAATGTAATATTTTTTTGTTTTTACCCTGTACGCCTGTACCCCAAAAACCCCAAACTGACCCTGAACCCTAAAAATATCCCTGTACCCCAAAAACCCAAAACTGACCCTGAAACCTAAAAATACCCCTTTACCCAAAAACTGAAAACTGACCCTTATCCCTAAAAATACCCCTTTACCCAAAAACTGAAAACTGACCCTGAACCCTAAAAATACCCCTTTACCCAAAAACTGAAAACTGACCCTAAACCCTAAAAATACCCCTTTACCCAAAAACTGAAAACTGACCCTGAACCCTAAAAATACCCCTTTACCCAAAAACTGAAAACTGACCCTGAACCCTAAAAATACCCCTTTACCCAAAAACTGAAAACTGACCCTGAACCCTAAAACTACCCCTTTACCCAAAAACTGAAAACTGACCCTGATCCCTAAAAATACCCCTTTACCCATGAACTGAAAACTGACCCTGAACCCTAAAAATACCCCTTTACCCAAAAACTGAAAACTGACCCAGAACCCTAAAAATACCCCTTTACCCAAAAACTGAAAACTGACCCTGAACCCTAAAAATACTCCTTTACCCAAAATTAATTAATATTATTTAATTACCAATTAATTATTAATTAACAATAACAATAAAGTAAATATATTAGCACATTTGCTGTAATTAATTTAATTTAATAATTAATATAATTTTTCCCAATTAATTAAGAATAACAATAAATTATATATAAAAAATTACTATAATTATTGTAATTAAATAATTAATATTAATTAATTACCAACTAATTAATAATTATAAATATGTACAAAATGATATTAATTAATTAACTAATTAATAGGAATTAATTACCAATTAATTATTAATTAAAATATGTACAAACATATATCAATTAATTAATTATTATTAAATTACTTCCCACCCTATTCCCCTATAAACCCATAACCCGCTACAGAATATATTTATCAATTAGTCAATTAATTAAAAATAATTAAAAATTATTTCTCAATTAATTAATTAATAATTCCTACTAATTAATAATTAATTTAACATAATTAAATTACTTCCCACCCTATTCCCCTATAAACCCACAACCCGCTACAGTAGTAAAAGACAATATTTAATTAAATTACATTAAAAATAAATAATAAAACATAATAAATACAATATAATATACACTAAATTTATTTAAAAATTGATATTAGTAACATCGAAGTTATTAATTTCGATATTATTGACATCGATATTTACAACTTCGATATTACTGATATCATACTAATATCGATATTAAGACTGTCGATATTACTTACCTTCGATATTTTGTCCCATCGATATTTAAACTTCGATATTTTTATATTTCGATATTTAAAAATCGATATTTTGTCTGTGTACCTTTGCATATAGCCAGTGTTTAACCCAGGGTGGTGTGGAGTGCAAAAAAACGATGGATTTAGGCCCAGATCCTTGTACTGGGGTGAATGTATGACCTTGTTCTACATTCTGTCCATCAACTGTGTTTTTTGCAATTTTCACCCCGAGTGTGCTGGGTATACTCAGACGTGAGTCCCAGGCTCTCCACACCACTGGAGTCAAGCTATCCAGGCTGATGAAGGCTGATAGCCAGAAACCGGTCCTTGGATGCTTGATTCCGGTCTGGGATAGACATGGCTTGGTAGTTCGGACTGGACTGTTCCCATGAGGCACAGGGTCAGAGCTGATTTGCATATAGCCAGTGTCTAACCCAGGGTGGTGTGGAGTGCAAAAAAACGATGGATTTAGGCCCAGATCCTTGTACTGGGGTGAATGTATGACATTGTTCTACATTCTGTCCATCAACTGTGTTTTTTGCAATTTTCACCCCGAGTGTGCTGGGTATACTCAGACGTGAGTCCCAGGCTCTCCACACCACTGGAGTCAAGCTATCCAGGCTGATGAAGGCTGATAGCCACAAACCGGTCCTTGGATGCTTGATTCCGGTCTGGGATAGACATGGCTTGGTAGTTCGGACTGGACTGTTCCCATGAGGCACAGGGTCAGAGGTGATTTGCATATAGTAAGTGTCTAACCCAGGGTGGTGTGGAGTGCAAAAAACCGATGGATTTAGGCCCAGATCCTTGTACTGGGGTGAATGTATGACATTGTTCTACATTCTGTCCATCAACTGTGTTTTTTGCAATTTTCACCCCGAGTGTGCTGGGTATACTCAGACGTGAGTCCCAGGCTCTCCACACCACTGGAGTCAAGCTATCTAGGCTGATGAAGGCTGATAGACAGAAACCGGTCCTTGGATGCTTGATTCCGTTCTGGGATAGACATGGCTTGGTAGTTCGGACTGGACTGTTCCCATGAGGCACAGGGTCAGAGCTGATTTGCATATAGCCAGTGTCTAACCCAGGGTGGTGTGGAGTGCAAAAAAACGATGGATTTAGGCCCAGATCCTTGTACTGGGGTGAATGTATGATATTGTTCTACATTCTGTCCATCAACTGTGTTTATTGCAATTTTCACCCCGAGTGTGCTGGGTATACTCAGACGTGAGTCCCAGGCTCTCCACACCACTGGAGTCAAGCTATCCAGGCTGATGAAGCCTGATAGCCAGAAACCGGTCCTTGGATGCTTGATTCCGGTTTGGGATAGACATGGCTTGGTAGTTCGGACTGGACTGCTCCCATGAGGCACAGGGTCAGAGCTGATTTGCATATAGCCAGTGTCTAACCCAGGGTGGTGTGGAGTGCAAAAAAATGATGGATTTAGGCCTAGATCCTTGTACTGGGGTGAATGTATGACATTGTTCTACATTCTGTCCATCAACTGTGTTTTTTGCAATTTTCACCCCGAGTGTGCTGGGTATACTCAGACGTGAGTCCCAGGCTCTCCACACCACAGGAGTCAAGCTATCCAGGCTGATGAAGGCTGATAGCCAGAAACCGGTCCTTGGATGCTTGATTCCGGTCTGGGATAGACATGGCTTGGTAGTTCGGACTGGACTGTTCCCATGAGGCACAGGGTCAGAGCTGATTTGCATATAGCCAGTGTCTAACCCAGGGTGGTGTGGAGTGCAAAAAAATGATGGATTTAGGCCCAGATCCTTGTACTGGGGTGAATGTATGACAGTGTTCTACATTCTGTCCATCAACTGTGTTTTTTGCAATTTTCACCCCGAGTGTGCTGGGTATACTCAGACGTGAGTCCCAGGCTCTCCACACCACTGGAGTCAAGCTATCCAGGCTGATGAAGGCTGATAGCCAGAAACCGGTCCTTGGATGCTTGATTCCGGTCTGGGATAGACATGGCTTGGTAGTTCGGACTGTACAGCTCCCATGAGACACAGGGTCAGAACTGATTTGCATATAGCCAGTGTCTAAACCAGGGTGGTGTGGAGTGCAAAAAAACGATGGATTTAGGCCCAGATCCTTGTACTGGGGTGAATGTATGACATTGTTCTACATTCTGTCCATCAACTGTGTTTTTTGCAATTTTCACCCCGAGTGTGCTGGGTATACTCAGACGTGAGTCCCAGGCTCTCCACACCACTGGAGTCAAGCTATCCAGGCTGATGAAGGCTGATAGCCAGAAACCGGTCCTTGGATGCTTGATTCCGGTCTGGGATAGACATGGCTTGGTAGTTCGGGCTGGACTGTTCCCATGAGGCACAGGGTCAGAGCTGATTTGCATATAGCCAGTGTCTAACCCAGGGTGGTGTGGAGTGCAAAAAAACGATGGATTTAGGCCCAGATCCTTGTACTGGGGTGAATGTATGACATTGTTCTACATTCTGTCCATCAACTGTGTTTTTTGCAATTTTAGCCTTGATTGACAGCATAATGGCGGCCGATAGCTTTCATCTGCGGGCCCGTACGCTCCTTTGTATGGCCTGCGGAGTGGGAGGGGCTTTGTCTCGCTGATAGCCAGAAACCGGTCCTTGGATGCTTGATTCCGGTCTGGGATAGACATGGCTTGGTAGTTCGGACTGGACTGTTCCCATGAGGCACAGGGTCAGAGCTGATTTGCATATAGCCAGTGTCTAACCCAGGGTGGTGTGGAGTGCAAAAAAATGATGGATTTAGGCCCAGATCCTTGTACTGGGGTGAATGTATGACAGTGTTCTACATTCTGTCCATCAAGCGTGTTTTTTGCAATTTTCACCCCGAGTGTGCTGGGTATACTCAGACGTGAGTCCCAGGCTCTCCACACCACTGGAGTCAAGCTATCCAGGCTGATGAAGGCTGATAGCCAGAAACCAGTCCTTGGATGCTTGATTCCGGTCTGGGATAGACATGGCTTGGTAGTTCGGACTGTACTGCTCCCATGAGACACAGGGTCAGAGCTGATTTGCATATAGCCAGTGTCTAACCCAGGGTGGTGTGGAGTGCAAAAAAACGATGGATTTAGGCCCAGATCCTTGTACTGGGGTGAATGTATGACATTGTTCTACATTCTGTCCATCAACTGTGTTTTTTGCAATTTTCACCCCGAGTGTTCTGGGTATACTCAGACGTGAGTCCCAGGCTCTCCACACCACTGGAGTCAAGCTATCCAGGCTGATGAAGGCTGATAGCCAGAAACCGGTCCTTGGATGCTTGATTCCGGTCTGGGATAGACATGGCTTGGTAGTTCGGGCTGGACTGTTCCCATGAGGCACAGGGTCAGAGCTGATTTGCATATAGCCAGTGTCTAACCCAGGGTGGTGTGGAGTGCAAAAAAACGATGGATTTAGGCCCAGATCCTTGTACTGGGGTGAATGTATGACATTGTTCTACATTCTGTCCATCAACTGTGTTTTTTGCAATTTTAGCCTTGATTGACAGCATAATGGCGGCCGATAGCTTTCATCTGCGGGCCCGTAAGCTCCTTTGTACGGCCTGCGGAGTGGGAGGGGCTTTGTCTCGCTGCGCTTCCGCCCAGTCTTTGCTGTGGGAAAGGAATCAGGAAGCCAGCCGAGCAGAATAATCGAAGCAGCCGAGCACCCAATCTTTTGTTGCCTAAAACCTTTTTAATGGAGGGTGAAAACTGTAGTCTGAGACCGAGGGTGTCAAGGGTGCAGTACGCAAACTAATTGACTAATTAAATGCGGTTCCAAATTGTGCTGCTGCCCTCTGTGGATTTTCAGGGCTCTAGTTGGCGTGCACGGTCTTTGGAAGGCTTTCGGGGACGTGTCACTGGTTAGTGTTGCGCTGTTGTTAAAATTAACACTTGGCCAAAAATGCGGATGTTTATAAAATTGAAGTGTTAGAGACTGCTCAGAAACCGGGAGATGTATGAGATGTAAATGGACCCCTTAAATTAGTCCATTCAGGATGATCTCGATGCGGCGACCAAAAGCACAGCCTCTTTCCACTGAACAGTTGTGCACTACTTTCCAACAAGTGGATTGAAAGGTGTTGTTCCGGATGGAGGAGATGTGGTCTGTGGCCAAGGTGTTAACTTTGCTGCCTAGCCAACCCGTACTCTTGTCCTTCCTTCACCCTTCACTAAAATACGTGGTCTTTTGCGCTTGCAGCTTTCTCTAACTTTGTGTCCATTTCTTTAGCCACAGAAAATGGAAGTGCGTAAAGCCTGAGCAATCTCAAATCTACATATTTTCTTTCTACCGTTCTTTCTCTTTCTGACCCGTGAATATTCCAAATAATCCGCCGCCCCTCCTAGCAAAAGAAACAGTGTTGCTTCTATTTGATGACGAGCAAATGCTTGCCATCGCTGTAGCCCTTGTTGTACGTGGTATTAATATTTTCTGTCCACTGTCGTTTATAAATTAGCCCTGATTTCTGTTTATTTTCTAAATGTGCCAGTTTGGGTTTTATTTAAAGACAATTGGCATCTCCTATGAATGACAGCATCTTGGGTGTATTAAATCCGCCAATCGAAACACGGTTGTAAATTATTTGGCCAATTATCATGGAGCATTTTACGAGGGGTGGTCTCACAGTCAAGGAGATAAGGCTTTCGAATTGAAGACTTTATCTGAAATTAAAATAGGACACAGTGCGAGGGTACGGCTGGGCCATCTTAGCATGGTTGGTTATCTTTTACAGCAAAATGTTAAAACCCTAATGTGTGGCTGATTCTTTCTTTAAGCACTTTGAAAAGGAAGTGCTTCCATCCCACCATGTTAATATCGTATTTAAGAAAATTGCATAATTATCTTTAATGAATACATTGTAATCAGTATACACTATCAAGGGGAATAGACAAGTGTATGAGTCCCTTGCCATTTTGTACTGTTGTCTTGACCTTTATTGATGTATATCCAGGCCCTTTAAAGTCATACTTGCAAAGGATGGGTATTTATGGCTTGTTGGAGCCTACTAAAATATTCGAGATTGGGCTCGTAGCGCACTCGTTTGGGTAGGAACTGTGCGTGTTTTTAACTTTTTTTGAGAGCAGATTGGGCTTGTGTAGATTTCAGGCCTGGCAAACACCGCTGGGTGCTCCCAAGCCCCGGCCCTACTCGCTGTAAAACATGGACAGAAAACGCCTGTTAAAGGAGCTACAACGGACTGTCCAGTTACATTCTGGATAGGTGGTCATTGTGATACGTGAGGGTTCATATTTATAGTTGAGAGGCGGGCGGTCTCTAAGAGGTATGGGTGATTTTACCGGGTTGTGGGGTTGGAGAAAATCGAGCAGAAATGGGGTGGGAAATGGCGCTCGAGTGCCCTGGGGTGAGGCTAAATGTGTCAGTTTAATAGGAAGCTGTTGTGTTGAAGCGATATCGCTCGGTCTAATGTGCTGTGCGGGGCTTGCAAATTCGATACGTACAGGCGTAGGTGTCTGAGATGAGGAACATGGTATTTACATGGAGGCCGGGTAGCGGATCACCGTCTTGGCGGGGATCGGGCTCCGACGAATTCTAAGAGAATGATTTTTTTAGAGGAGGCCTAGAGGGGTGCTCTCAGTGAGGTGAGCGAGAGATTAAGCTATTGGGGTTGTAAATGACAATGCCATTTATTTATCTCTTTTCAAAACCGACACATAAATACAAATTTTGTCATTTACAATGCCAATAGCTCTAACTTTTTCGAAGGCGAAATCGTTGCATTGTAAATGCTTGTCTTAGTTTGTGCCCTCTGGATAAAATATTACATATTTATTTGAACACCAAAAATAAGTGTTTTTGCATCACCTGAGTGAATAGTTATGTCAGAAGCAGAACTCCCTGTTGGTTCTTACCAATAGCTGGGACTAAGCTGGGAAGAGAGGAGAATCCCAAACTTGCTGCTCCTATTTGGAATATGAAGAATTACTGACTAGATTTGCGGGATATTCACAAGGACTTATCTCTGATTCAACCCCACCTTACCGCATCAAAAGTGGAGATAGATTTAACACCCCATTCACAAGCTGGTACAAACTGCAGACATCGCCTGTATTCCAGCGATTACTGACCCAAAATTTATCTCCACGTTGGACACCACCAACTAACCATAATGAGATGCAGAGTAGGTGTTCCCGTGCAAAAGTACATGAAAAAAACACAGCGCCACGTTCACAAGGAACTGCCAGATTTGCGATGCGAAACAAAAACAGGCGATAAGCCTCAGTAGCACCAGGGATTTCACACCTGTCTTCTGCTGGTGCTAAGCAGGACAACGACCACACAGCACGAAAGGGAGCCCAGCCAAGAGCCACACCTGAAGACCCACAGATGCCTTAGAGACACTGATCATGCATCTCAGATACCCATGAGGGCCACAACATCCTCCGCCACCACCCTCAGCCCCCCAGGACATACACATACTGTGCATGACAGAAGAGCCACAACAAACGCATAATGACGCATAGTGCCAAAATAAATACACACATGTGTGGCCAGAAGAATGAGAAACAGTCACAAAAACTTTATTGAAACACAACACAAAACAGGAATGCGGAAGACTCCTGTTGGGTCCGTCAGGGACAATCTCAACGTCACAGCCTGGGAAAGAAAGCACAAAATCAGTACGTGTGTCATGCGCACATCAAAGGAGCGAGACACAGAGAAACAGAGAAGCAAAGTGAGCCAGAGAGAGAAAGTCCGGTAAGGAATAGAAGGGAGAGAGAGTGAGAGAGAGGGTAGAGAGAGAGAGTAAGAGAGAGAGGGAAGGGAGAGAGAGTGAGAGAGAGGAAGGGAGAGAGAGTGAGAGAGAGAGAGGGATGGGAGACAGAGTGAGAGGGAAGTGAGAGAGAGAGGGAAAGTGGAGACGTGGAGAAGTGTGACTCAGTGATTAGAGCGGCAGACCTGATGCAGCGGTCTAGTCCGGGACCAGGGTTCAATTCCCCGCCTCGGCGGGTCTTGGGCTCAAAATTCCACGGACCTGATAATTCTCACCTCAGTGCCTATTCCAATCATGGAGTCCCACTCTTCAACTCTGTGCAATAGCTTGCTTAATCTCCACAACGGCCCCCACAACGCTAAGGATGCCTGGCCTCCAACTTGGGGGTGCCCAGGAGTGGACGCCTCATAGGGAAAGCCAGGATGGGTTCCACAGCGGTATTCGTACAAGCGCCTTGAGACCCTTGCGGGTGAGAGGTGCGCTATACAAGTATCAATTTACACTTCGAGAGAGTGAGAGAGAAAGAGGGAAGGGAGAGAGAGAGCAAAGGGAGAGAGGGAGAGAGACACCACCGCCCCTGCTCACACAGGCCCCACTGTTCACCTGCTGCCAGCGGTGTGTCCACTAATAGACACACCATGTGCCTGTGCGAGCTCCAGGCCCTAGTCATGCCACCATGGCATGGTCCACATCTTGTGGGCCCACCGCGCGGCCCAGCGGGTCCCACACATGACGCTGAGTCATGAGTAATCAATGGAGTAGACCACATCAGTGCACACGTCATCATCGCAGGCTGCACAACCGCTCAGCAATTACGTGTGCCTCTAACCCTGTGCAATACCAGTCATCGCCAGGTGGTGGTAGGCCTGTGTCGGCCGCAAGGCCTCGGGTGCCACTAAACCTGTGCACCACCAGTCAGCGCCATGTGGTGGTAGGCCTGTGATGGCTGCAAGGCCTCGGGTGCCACCAACCCTGTGCGCAGCAACTCATGGGCCCTTTATGATTGAGCGCCGTGGAGCATCCGTCAACCAGTCACAACCGGCAGAGGGGAATGTGACGTTGTCAGGCCCTTATATTTGAGGGGTCACACGTGGTGTACAAAAAGGGCTATAGCTTCATAGAGACTAAATGTAGCCGAGATCTCATGGTTTTAACAATAGAGACTGCCCAACGACTGCCCAACGACTGTCAAAAGAACAATTGAAAGAGATCGAACTATTGGAATCAGCGATAAAAAATAACCAACAGATCACTGATTCAAAAACCTTGTTGGAAAAAATCGATAAAGAAATATTAGAGTTTAAAGACTATACTGTGACTTTAAAGGAGAGTAATTTTGAGAGAGTTAAGAAGAATTTTGCCTTTGAGAAGGCGTACTCATACCTCCAACCAGATTTCTATTCAAGACCAGAGGCCAAAAGATTTCTACCGGATAATCAAGGAAGATCACGGAATAAATATATAACTTTCTCGGATACATCATCTTCCGGAGGCAGTGAGTCAGAGAGTGGTAATTATCGACAAACTTTTCCACGAAGAGGAGGTTACCAACCAAATTATCAACAAAATTTTCAATCTAATTATCAACAGAACACTTCCCAATTACAACATCAACAACAGCAGCCTTTTTTAGGACAGGATCATACAAAACCCAGAGGCAAAACAAGGTATCATCAGCCATGGGAAATGTCGACGAGGCGTCACAATTACAAAAATTAAAAGAATCATCTATTTACAATCTTTCGCAGAGACCTCTTACTGAGATTGAAAAAAGTATTTTGGAAAAAGGACTTTCTTTCGTTCCAACAAAAGCTATGGATTTTGTAAGACTAAAAACAGAATTCATAGAATTTTGCAGAAAAATTAGACTGACGGCCTGCTTCCCGGGACAAGAAACAACGTTAAGTTCAGAAACAACAGGACTAAGGAAAAAATCGACTTTCTACCCACCGGCCTACAAGGTCCCAAAGGAGGTAGTGACATTTGAAAAAACAGTACTCTCAGCCATCTCCTTTGAAGAAAAAAAGAAGCGGAATTTCATCAAACCTAATATTTCAAAAGCCCAAAAAGTGGCATTATTCACCCTAAAAAACGATAACAACATTATAATAAAACAAGCCGACAAGGGCGGATCGATTGTCGTCTGGGGCACTAATGAATACATCACAGATGCTACTCGCCAACTATCAGACCAAGAATGTTACCGCAAAATAGATCATGATCCGACAAAAGAACTACAAAAGGAATTATTTTCTATCTTGAACAAAGGCTTTTCAGAAGGGTTCTTAGGAAAAAATGAGTATGAGTATTTGCAAAATAGACACCCACGAATACCACTATTCTACGTGCTTCCTAAAGTACACAAGGATGAAAAGACACCACCAGGAAGACCTATCATTTCCGGTTGTGAGTCGCTCTTTGAGCCCATTTCGAAATTCATCGATTTCTTTTTAAAACCATTCATGTCACAAGTGAAGTCCTATTTACAAGACACTACGGATTTTATTTCCAAGTTGGACATCTTACCATTTACTGAGAACCAAGATCTACTCGTAAGTATGGACATAGTGTCATTGTACACACAGATTCCACAAGATCAAGCCCTAGAGGTTTTAGAAATATACCTGGACCAGAGAGAGAGACCAATGAAAATTCCGACAAGCTTTATTTTGGAACTTGCCAAAATAGCTTTGACCAGAAATTATTTCAAGTTCAAAGATGATTTTTATTTCCAAACTAAGGGAGTAGCGATGGGCTGCCCCTTTGCCCCAGAGCTTGCCGTACTTTTTATGAGCCAGTATGAGGAGTGCTTCATATACAACAACAATCCGTACAAAGACCAAATAAGAGGATGGGTACGATTCATTGATGACATCTTCCTAATATGGACAGGCAGTGAAGATGAATTAACTAATTTCCATAGCTGGCTTAATAATCGTACCAGGGACATCCAATTCAGTATTCAATTTTCAAAGACCAGAATTACCTTTTTAGACGTGGAGGTCTATTGTACAGAAGATAAATTGGTAACAACTTTATACCGGAAAAAATCGGACAGGAATAAGGCCCTTGACTTCTCAAGTAATCATCCTCGAAGCTTGAAACAAAATTTACCAGTGGGCCAATTCCTCCGCATCAGGAGGAATTGCACATTCAAGGAAGAATATACCGAACACACGAATGCCCTAAGAGAGAGACTTTTACAAAGAGGTTATCCGTCGAAATTGCTGAAACAAGCACAGAAAAGAGCGTGGTGGACACCACGGGAAGAACTACTAAAAAGAAGTAAATGTGAAAAACTGCCTAGAGTAGTGTGTGTTTCTACCTACTATCCATCGTCTAACTGGCTAAAGAAAACCATCTACCAAAATTGGCACCTATTAGAAGAACTGGACCCTCAATTCCAAAACAAACCACTCTTTGCGTTCAAAAAAGACAAGAGCATTGCCAATCAACTTGTACGTGCAATGGTACCAAAAACACCAACTCCCACATTGAGAGAATATGTAGGTTTGCCACCGATAACAGGCCATCACAAATGTGGGACATGTGTTCATTGCCCATTAACATTGGAAGGATCATTGTTTGAACATGACGGAATTTTCTGGAAGCATGAGAGCTTTTCTAATTGCAAAACCCGCAATGTCGTTTATGGGATTCGTTGCCCCTGTGGTAAGCTATACATTGGCAAGACAAACCAGGAGATAAGACATCGCATCTCACAACATAAATCGAGAATTAAGATGAAAACCCTCACAGCTCCACTAGTCCAACACTGGCTGGAAAATGGACACACTGAAACTGACCTGAAGTGGACGATCATTTCCAAGATTGACCCAGATAAAAGAGGAGGTGATTTGGAAGCTAAACTCAGACAACGGGAGGCAATGCTTATACTTAAATTTAATACCACTACAAAAGGTTTAAATGAAATGTCGGAATTGTATCATTTGTAGAAAAAGAGGCAATGAACTATAAATCCCAGAATCCTTAGAGACCTTGATGACGCTTGTTTAAATCGCCCCAGTCTTGACCATTCAACACGGCGCCTAATTTCATTGCCAAACGAAGGATACGGACATAGACGGCGGATGGTAAGAGCCCACTGGGAACAATCCACAATTCAAACGGAGGATGGTCAATTGGGACGGTAATATTTAACCACGCTTTTGGTGATCTCTTGACAGATGGACGCTTAACGATAGCTTCCGCTTCCAATTCGTGATTTATATCGGATTTGAAAAAAACGCGAACTTCACAAAAGGGATTACAAAACACATTCCAGTAAGTTGTTCAGCGACCTCCCCCGCCCCTTAAACCTTAAGTCTCCGACTGATTAAAGCATTCACGGACCATCCCTTCCTTTTTACAGCTTTCCTCGAAGAATTCAACAAAAAAATTTGACAGGTACTACTTGTGTGTGTGTGAGGCTGAATGAACTGTTGAGTTTCCCGTTGGTGTGCAGACAGTTGACTGAGTGTTTTTTATCTATTTTATGTTTTACAGATCTATGTCTGTTTCTGGTCCTGAGGAGAATCCCAAGGAACAATGGGATTCGAAACGCGTCGACCCCTCTAGATAGAATAATTTTCAAACTTCTCCCCATGGTGACTTCGTGTCATCTGGTCGATTGAGATTTAACTAGTTTGTGCATATAGTGCATTTTGAATCGAGCTGACCAAGCTTACATTTTTTCTATTGATTGTATTTTGTGTTTTTTGTATAGAACTGAGTCTTGACTTTTTGCTTACTCAAATTGTACATAGTAGATGAGAATCCTTGCCCCCTGTACATAACCCAATCACATTCCCTCACTTGTCCAAGTGTTTTCATGTAGAATGATTGTAGTATGAATGCTAAGCTTGTGAATTTGAGTGAATCGTATTGGACATTTTTTGTAGTGTATTGTTAACCCCCGCATCACCCACATTCCTCAACCATGGTACACTTGAGATTGTAAATATTGAAAATTTCTTCCCCAATTTCTATGTTTGATTCTTGAAAACCAATTCTCTGTTGATATATACAAAATTTTTTTTGAAATGAATAATTTTGGAAGTAGAAAATAAATTTCTTCATACAAACATTAGGTGTAGACTGAATGTTTGGTCCACGGAGTTGTGAAAGGTACACTCAGCTCCTTGTGTCTTCGATAAAATAACACGAGCAGTACTGGCAGTTATTTTGTTCTCATACTCTTGTAGGCGTAGCCTTACTGCGCTCAAGCCGAACCCTCTTTTGTTTCAAGGTTGTGATAGCGGACAATAGTCCGCGAGGTATCGCTTTCTACACGCTTTGGCTGCGTGAGTCTACTCAGTGTGGTAGACCCTTTTCTGTGCATTCATCTGGTTGTTCACATTCACTGTGTTTTCACTCGGCCATTCCTCTTGTGTTTTTTCAAAAAACTGTTTCCTCTCTACTTCTTTTACTTATTATTTTTGTTCCAGTGTGTGTGATTATGAATGATTGTTGCTTGAATAGAGTGTGGATTTAGTACCCGCGGGGTTCAGATTTAGTGTAATTTAGACACGTGCAGGTTACGTGGAGGATGAGTGAAGAACAAACCTTCGCATATAGCGAAGATCACATAAAAAAACTTCTAAGGGATCCTCCAACATTTGGCTCAGCCACACTCAGTAGCACCGCACAGACTAATAACGAGTCTGATAAATTGATTCGACTAAAGAAAAAACAAATACGGACAGACCTTCACGGACATTATTTGCTTCAACACCTCAGAGCAGGTACAATTCCAACAGGCCTAATAGTCAAAAACGTACCAGTCATCTTCACAGAAGACGTGGTGTACAAAAAGGGCTATAGCTTCATAGAGACTAAATGTAGCCGAGATCTCATGGTTTTAACAATAGAGACTGCCCAACGACTGTCAAAAGAACAATTGAAAGAGATCGAACTATTGGAATCAGCGATAAAAAATAACCAACAGATCCCTGATTCAAAAACCTTGTTGGAAAAAATCGATAAAGAAATATTAGAGTTTAAAGTCTATACTGTGACTTTAAAGGAGAGTAATTTTGAGAGAGATAAGAAGAATTTTGCCTTTGAGAAGGCGTACCCATACCTCCAACCAGATTTCTATTCAAGACCAGAGGCCAAAAGATTTTTACCGGATAATCAAGGAAGATCACGGAATAAATATATAACTTTCTCGGATACATCATCTTCCGGAGGCAGTGAGTCAGAGAGTGGTAATTATCGACAAACTTTTCCACGAAGAGGAGGTTACCAACCAAATTATCAACAAAATTTTCAATCTAATTATCAACAGAACACTTCCCAATTACAACATCAACAGCAGCCTTTTTTAGGACAGGATCATACAAAACCCAGAGGCAAAACAAGGTATCATCAGCCATGGGAAATGTCGACGAGGCGTCACAATTACAAAAATTAAAAGAATCATCTATTTACAATCTTTCGCAGAGACCTCTTACTGAGATTGAAAAAAGTATTTTGGAAAAAGGACTTTCTTTCGTTCCAACAAAAGCTATGGATTTTGTAAGACTAAAAACAGAATTCATAGAATTTTGCAGAAAAATTAGACTGACGGCCTTCTTCTCGGGACAAGAAACAACGTTAAGTTCAGAAACAACAGGACTAAGGAAAAAATCGACTTTCTGCCCACCGGCCTACAAGGTCCCAAAGGAGGTAGTAACATTTGAAAAAACAGTACTCTCAGCCATCTCCTTTGAAGAAAAAAAGAAGCGGAATTTCATCAAACCTAATATTTCAAAAGCCCAAAAAGTGGAATTATTCACCCTAAAAAACGATAACAACATTATAATAAAACAAGCCGACAAGGGCGGATCGATTGTCGTCTGGGGCACTAATGAATACATCACAGAGGCTACTCGCCAACTATCAGACCAAGAATGTTACCGCAAAATAGATCATGATCCGACAAAAGAACTACAAAAGGAATTATTTTCTATCTTGAACAAAGGCTTTTCAGAAGGGTTCTTAGGAAAAAATGAGTATGAGTATTTGCAAAATAGACACCCACGAATACCACTATTCTACGTGCTTCCTAAAGTACACAAGGATGAAAAGACACCACCAGGAAGACCTATCATTTCCGGTTGTGAGTCGCTCTTTGAGCCCATTTCGAAATTCATCGATTTCTTTTTAAAACCATTCATGTCACAAGTGAAGTCCTATTTACAAGACACTACGGATTTTATTTCCAAGTTGGACATCTTACCATTTACTGAGAACCAAGATCTACTCGTAAGTATGGACATAGTGTCATTGTACACACAGATTCCACAAGATCAAGCCCTAGAGGTTTTAGAAATATACCTGGACCAGAGAGAGAGACCAATGAAAATTCCGACAAGCTTTATTTTGGAACTTGCCAAAATAGCTTTGACCAGAAATTATTTCAAGTTCAAAGATGATTTTTATTTCCAAACTAAGGGAGTAGCGATGGGCTGCCCCTTTGCCCCAGAGATTGCCGTACTTTTTATGAGCCAGTATGAGGAGTGCTTCATATACAACAACAATCCGTACAAAGACCAAATAAGAGGATGGGTACGATTCATTGATGACATCTTCCTAATATGGACAGGCAGTGAAGATGAATTACCTAATTTCCATAGCTGGCTTAATAATCGTACCAGGGACATCCAATTCAGTATTCAATTTTCAAAGACCAGAATTACCTTTTTAGACGTGGAGGTCTATTGTACAGAAGATAAATTGGTAACAACTTTATACCGGAAAAAATCGGACAGGAAGAAGGCCCTTGACTTCTCAAGTAATCATCCTCGAAGCTTGAAACAAAATTTACCAGTGGGCCAATTCCTCCGCATCAGGAGAAATTGCACATTCAAGGAAGAATATACCGAACACGCGAATGCCCTAAGAAAGAGACTTTTACAAAGAGGTTATCCGTCGAAATTGCTGAAACAAGCACAGAAAAGAGCGTGGTGGACACCACGGGAAGAACTACTAAAAAGAAGTAAACGTGAAAAACTGCCTAGAGTAGTGTGTGTTTCTACCTACTGTCCATCGTCTAACTGGCTAAAGAAAATCATCTACCAAAATTGGCACCTATTAGAAGAACTGGACCCTCAATTCCAAAACAAACCACTCTTTGCGTTCAAAAAAGACAAGTGCATTGCCAATCAACTTGTACGTGCAATGGTACCAAAAACACCAACTCCCACATTGAGAGAATATGTAGGTTTGCCACCGATAACAGGCCATCACAAATGTGGGACATGTGTTCATTGCCCATTAACATTGGAAGGATCATTGTTTGAACATGACGGAATTTTCTGGAAGCATGAGAGCTTTTCTAATTGCAAAACCCGCAATGTCGTTTATGGGATTCGTTGCCCCTGTGGTAAGCTATACATTGGCAAGACAAACCAGGAGATAAGACATCGCATCTCACAACATGAATCGAGAATTAAGATGAAAACCCTCACAGCTCCACTAGTCAAACACTGGCTGGAAAATGGACACACTGAAACTGACCTGAAGTGGACGATCATTTCCAAGATTGACCCATATAAAAGAGGAGGTGATTTGGAAGCTAAACTCAGACAACGGGAGGCAATGCTTATACTTAAAATTAATACCACTACAAAAGGTTTAAATGAAATGTCGGAATTGTATCATTTGTAGAAAAAGAGGCAATGAACTACAAATCCCAGAATCCTTAGAGACCTTGCTTGTTTAAATCGCCCCAGTCTTGACCATTCAACACGGCGCCTAATTTCATTGCCAAACGAAGGATACGGACATAGACGGCGGATGGTAAGAGCCCACTGGGAACAATCCACAATTCAAACGGAGGATGCTCAATTGGGACGGTAATATTTAACCACGCTTTTGGTGATCTCTTGACAGATGGACGCTTAACGATAGCTTCCGCTTCCAATTCGTGATTTATATCGGATTTGAAAAAAACTCGAACTTCACAAAAGGGATTACAAAACACATTCCAGTAAGTTGTTCAGCGACCTCCCCCGCCCCTTAAACCTTAAGTCTCCGACTGATTAAAGCATTCACGGACCATACCTTCCTTTTTACAGCTTTCCTCGAAGAATTCAACAAGAAAATTTGACAGGTACTACTTGTGTGTGTGTGAGGCTGAATGAACTGTTGAGTTTCCCGTTGGTGTGCAGACAGTTGACTGAGTGTTTTTTATCTATTTTATGTTTTACAGATCTATGTCTGTTTCTGGTCCTGAGGAGAATCCCAAGGAACAATGGGATTCGAAACGCGTCGACCCCTGTAGATAGAATAATTTTCAAACTTCTCCCCATGGTGACTTCGTGTCATCTGGTCGATTGAGATTTAACTAGTTTGTGCATATAGTGCATTTTGAATCGAGCTGACCAAGCTTACATTTTTTTCTATTGATTGTATTTTGTGTTTTTTGTATAGAACTGAGTCTTGACTTTTTGCTTACTCAAATTGTGCATAGTAGATGAGAATCCTTGCCCCCTGTACATAACCCAATCACATTCCCTCACTTGTCCAAGTGTTTTCATGTAGAATGATTGTAGTATGAATGCTAAGCTTGTGAATTTGAGTGAATCGTATTGGACATTTTTTGTAGTGTATTGTTAACCCCCGCATCACCCACATTCCTCAACCATGGTACACTTGAGATTGTAAATATTGAAAATTTCTTCCCCAATTTCTATGTTTGATTCTTGAAAACCAATTCTCTGTTGATATATACAAAAATAAATTTGAAATGAATAATTTTGGAAGTAGAAAATAAATTTCTTCATACAAACATTAGGTGTAGACTGAATGTTTGGTCCACGGAGTTGTGAAAGGTACACTCAGCTCCTTGTGTCTTCGATAAAATAACACGAGCAGTACTGGCAGTTATTTTGTTCTCATACTCTTGTAGGCGTAGCCTTACTGCGCTCAAGCCGAACCCTCTTTTGTTTCAAGATCAAACAGGATATAGCAGTCCATGTCGCGGTCCAAGGTGAGTGCAGCGGAGTGTATCAGGGGTCAGTGGGAGGTCATGAGGCCATGAGCGGCACCAAGCAGAAACAGGCCAGGTAGAGGAAATGATTGCTAGTGCCTCCTTCTGACAACAATGCCATCCACGTCCTCATCCCCGTATGTGTGCTCTGCCTCACCTGTGGGTGTTGCAGTACCGGCTGCGTCACTGTGCCACTGACAAATCAGGGGCCGGAGGAGGACTGTCCGCTGCACCGTGTGGCAGTGACACACCAGGGAGCGGAGATGTGGACGGTGTGGGGGCAGCAGCATTCATCAGCGTCACGCACCACGCCTCGTGGCAGCAATGCCATGATGAGGATCTGCAGGGCATGGTAGATCGCAGCTACATTTTGCTGATGTGCAGCGCTGGCTGCCATCCTTTCCACCTCCATCCACACCATGTCCTCCATTAGCCTCCGCATGTGTGCCAGCTCACAGCTGGAATCGCTGGAGCAAGTCTGAGTGGACAGGTGTTCTTCTCTCCACATCATGACTCCAGCGATGTCAGTCAGGGCTCATTGGAGACTATGGAGCGGGCCGTGGGTATCCCTTAGGGACTGGAGCTGATGGGACCTAGACACCTATGGATGGCGTCCAGTTTGGTAGCCATGAGGCCGAACCCCATTGCACCTGCTCAGCCGTCTCCTTCTGGCCCTCTAGCACATAGCATTGGAAGGCCATGGTTTCTTCCAGGGGGTCTTTGGAGACAGCCGGGGCTGTGGGTGCCTCCTGCTGGGTGGTTTGGGTAGTGGGTGGGGTCTCCTCAATGCAGATGGGCTGCCCTGATCCTGGAGGTGAGTTGCGGATGATGTCCATAATGTGTTGGAGGGCTTAGGTGTCGGTGCTGGCGGTGCCTTCCTGGTCATCAGTGAAGAGTGGCTGGGACTGCTGTGCAGGAGGTGTTAAAGGTACCTCTGCAATGTGAAGGGGAGATGGTGTATTACAATGTGTCCACACGTATGTAGCCGCATGGTACATGTTGACATTCAGACAGCATGGCATTGTACATTGTGACAGTGTGTAGATCAGAGCCATGACCCAGAGTCATTGTGGGTGTGCACTGTACTCTGCTTGATTGTGCATGTGTGCCATTGTGGCCCTCTCCACCCATCCCCCCAGTACCTGGTGGTGACTCACCCTGTTGCGGTTGTGTTGTGTCCTGTCAAACAGTGTCCGTTCCCCCGACTCCAGCCACAGTCTCCACACTGATGACTGTCAACACCAGCTCCTCCATGTCATCCAGCATGAGCTTTGGCGCTGGGCTCCCACCTCCAGTCTGCATTGCTGCCTTCTGGTTGGCTGCAAGTTTCTCCTTGGTCTTTCGCTTGATGCCAATCCATCGCCTCCTTGCCTCGTCCATTGACCGTGCTCTCCGACCGCATTCACCTTGTCCACGATGTTCCGCCGTATCCCAGTTTTGGTTACCAATGACACTTTGGATGTGACAAACAGTTGCTGATGGTGTTCCATCACCTCCATAATCAGGATCCTGTATTCCTGCGGACTGAACTTCATCTTCCTCTTCTTCTTCTTGTCCTTGCCCTTCCCTGTCCCCGATGTCCCAGACTGGTCGTCCAGGGGTGCTTGTGGGGTTGCGCTCGGCCTCTGCACCTGCTCCGGCTGCCTCCATGGTGCCTGGGTGTTGGTCAGTTTGTGTTTGGGTGTTTTTTCTACTTTTATAGTGATTTTTCCTGCCTGCCATGTGTGTATTGCAGGCCTGGCACTGCTTATCACTGATTTTTTTCATCGCTCTTTGGCCCATCGCATGTTTTTTTCGCATTGAGGTTTGTGTTTTTATCTCCGTCGAGGTGGTTGTATCACGGACATTGGCCGCGGTTTCGACAGACTATCGCATGCTACCGCGTTGTTGTGAATTTCACGTTATGGGGTTATTTTCCCTTGACCGTCTGCGATGTGTAAAGGTGCGTTAGCATTTTTTGGTGATGTTTACCACACGTTCTTGTGAACATACCCCTTGGAGCGGAGCTGCTCTGCACAAAGGTTACAGAGCTGTGGCCCGCCTGAAAGAGAGTTGTGTGGAAGATCAACTCAAGAAGCAAGCCCACATAGAAGCCAAAAACATGAAGTACAAATGATCCAGATCCATACAGAGTGTGCAAAGTATGATAATGTGCTTCCCAGTATGCTAAGGACATGCAGGAGGTGTCTGCTGGTGAATTTACACTTATCTCCTGATCTGCCCTCTTAACACCAGCTACACAATCCGCTGGTGTATGTCTGCCTCCTTGATCTAAAGGCACACAGGCAGTGTGGCCTAGAAAGGTCACTACCCTCTTTTGTGGAGAAAATGCGGTTTCATTAAATCCAGGATCCAAAAATGGCTTTTATTTGAACTGCAGGACCCTTCTTTCTACAACCCACAGTTCTTCATTTGTAGAGTGACTGCTCTTTAACTCTTACAGCTCATGTGCTTGCTGCAGAGTTTGATGTTAAGACAAATATTAACTTGGATATTTGAAAAATAGTTTAGCATGTTTGTATTCATAATTGCAAGGATTCCGTGCAGAGATTTCGGAAAGTATCAGCCAATCCGCGCACCCGCAATTTCTGCATGAAGTTCGGAATTACTCGTGATCATGGCTTAGGTGGTTGCTGAAATTAATGATGTTCTCCTGAGATTGATTCTGTTATCTCCTACAGCATACCCAAATATGAATGACATCTGTGCTGCATAGGCAAACTCTAGACATCAATGTAGTAAAAGAACAAGGAGGGAAAACTCTCAAAATCAGCTCCAAAGAACAATAAAGTTCAAAAGTGCCCAGGCACATAATGAACGAGCTACAACTTTCAACTCACGTGAAATGGAGTGGATGAAGGTTTGCTGCAGTGTTGGCTTTTGTTTTCAATGCCGAGCTGGGTGAAGACATCTTCTGAAGGCATATGCTCAGCTGGTGGAAGGCATGTTGTTAAACCTGAGGTAGTTTGGGGCTTTAGAAGTTATTACCTTAAATAGATTCCCTGCTACGATGGGAAAATACGGGGAAATGCTTGGCCTGCAGTGTGCAGGCTTGGAGATGTTACTTCTGTAGTAGGCAGAATTCTCTTAACATTTAAACATGCCAGAGGATATTAACAAAATAAGCACAGTTGGATTAAAAGGAGTGCAGGATAACATTTGAAAATCTAAACTGAACTATGTGGCTTCAGAAATATGGTAAAGAACGCCTTTGCATTAACCTTGGAGTTAATGTGGGTCTAACCTTGGAGCCGAGATGACTAAAGAAAAAAAAATTATATATATACACACACACACACAGTCACACACACACAAACGCAACGACACACACACCCACACTCATATACAATATTTTCTATCCCACACGAACATGCCTCTGAAAGGTTTTATTCGTTTTTGAACTGACGTTACTTACCATTCGGCCATTAGAAATAAATAAATGAATGTTTCTGTATTTTTACCTTGCAGCCAGAAGATTATAAAGAAGAAAAAATACACGTTTCAACTTGAGTCCTGCTCAGATAAATAAAACGTCTGTCATAGTTGCCTGCTCGGCTGAGAATGCTACTTTTAAAAAACATCACCGCCCATGATTCCAATAGAATGCAGAATCTATGTAACCTTGGTTTCGGTTCAGATTTGCTTGTACCAGGAAACGCTGTGAGTGAGAGTCAGTCCCTTTAAAGGTAATGTTGTGAATCCAAGACTTTTTACATCTCTTTAATAGTTCATTTGCAAAGAGAGGTACCAGGGGCAAATTAATTATACCCGATAATGATGGTGTAGACTTATTAAAACGGCGGAATTTAGGAATGTTAAATTTCTTATTAATAGCACCTGACTTCTGAACAGTTTCTTTTGTTTGTGTTTGATCAGCTTTATTGAAAAATAACAATCACCAAAGAGAATAAATAAATAAATGTATATAATAATACAAACATTGTTCTAAAATGTGAATTAGAAAATAAGCTGTTTAGCTTCTTTGGGATGTTAGGGGAGAAAAGAGCGGAAAGAAGGAGCAAGAGAATATTAAAACGGAAGATTAGGTTGTAACAGTTATATGCAATATTAAGTGCAAATATTCAAAAGGAATGTTTAGACAACTCACTGCAGTTAACTCTTTGATGCCTGGTTGGTGTCTCGGGAAGCAGCTGACCTACCCTGAGATAAGCCGAAGACCTTGGTTAATACTTGCCTACTTTAACTGCCTGTTCACAGTGCCCCAATAACCCTCACTGCACAGTTTGCCAGAAATCCACATCTCCAATCCCAGGTAACAGCAGCCAAGGTAACATTATGGCACTCATTATAAGTCTGACAGAATGGTAGTGATTTTGTCCACAGAATCGGTAATAACCATTGTAAAAGGAGGTTGTATTTCTGCTTCTGCGCAGTTTTTCACCCTTCTGATAACATCCGCTAATACTGGCCAGATTTGATGTGTAACTGTTATCCAGAATCATTCATTGTGGTCCAACTATCGCCCTAGCATCAATCCAAAAGTTCAGTACTGTAAGTAAGCAAGTTTTTTGCAGGGTTACCCCCATACACAATTATTGCCCTCATTTCCTCTGAGAGTGCTCTGAGGGCCTGCTATCCAGGCCTCAGTGCCAGTGTTCTACCCTTATACAAACGTATGTTAAATTGGAGGTTGTACGACGGTACATTGCAGCAATTACTTCACATGCCATTAACACGCATTTGTTAGCGCACATGTTTTTACTGCGAAAATGCATTTAAAATGCATGCCAATACCACACATTGTTTTTATATATAAAAACAATGTATTTGTGGGGGGAGGGGGGGCACGCCCACCCCCTAACTTACCTTAAATGCATTGTATTGGCATGCATTGTAAATGCATATTCGCCGGAAAAGTATCTGCGCTAAAAATGCGTTGTGAAGGCTTAACAAGGTAAAAACCTTGTTGTGAAGGCTGTTTCCTAAATTGGATACACCCAATTGACAAGCACTGACTTACTTATAAGTCCCTAGTATAAGGTACCCCAGGTACCAAGAGTATGTAAGATTGAGTGTTCACCCAGGGCTGCAGCACTGTTTGTGCCAACCTGTATATGACGGAGACAAAATGGAGCACAGTTTTCCACTGCGAACTGAAAGGGCAGTGTATTGCACTGCTAGTATAACTTTGCCATAACACCTAAAACGACCAACACCGCCACCTGGAAAGCATGACCAACACCAGCCTCCTGGAAAGCATGACCAACACTAGCTTCACCCAACTGGTCACCAAACCCACACACAATGCAGGACACATGTTGTAACCGGCTCTTCACAGCCAGCGACAGAGTCAAGTACAGCCATGTAACTGAACTTTTCTTGGCCTACCACTCAATAGTCCACTGATCATCACAGGTAACCCGGATACCACCACCAGGACCCCAAGCTCCTCCCAGTTGTAACCAAATTATGGCAACCCAGTGGACGGATGCCCTCAAAACTACCGAGGCTGACACCACAGCCTACCTGAAACAGGCAATACAGAATTTCTCTGATTGGATCACCAACTGCATACAGAGAGTTGCTACCATGAAGTCAGACAAAACTAGCACACCCAAAAGACAAGCCAACTGGTACACACCAGAACAACAGACCATCAAACGCAACTGCAAATGACTAGAAAGGCAATGACCTAAGGGCACACATTTAACAAATGTAGGGCTGCATTAAAGGACAAATGCATGAGGTTCACCCTCTAATATGTATTTTTTTCAACTTACAACTGCATGTGAACATAATTTGGTAATTCATAGATAACAGAACTCATACTCCAAATCCTGAGTAAGGGTAGGGATACTCTTTTTAACTTCTCTTTCGGTCCTGATGACATGCCAAGGATCCCTCCTGGACCATGAGGCATGAAACATGTCGACTTACACGGCCCACACTACCTGCACTCATCACTGAAATATTTCTCCTCATCATTGGGCGCTAGCAATTTAGACATTACTTTTATCCTTACCAGGGAGTCCCCGGAGTAAATAATTTTTGGGGTACTCCTATTGTGTTTTCAACTCACTATTTCACATGTCTCACACACCCGCACTCATCATCACAGCTTTTTGTACAAAATATCTCCGCTAAAGAGTCCTCTCACGGGGCCATGGGGTATTGCAGTTCCAACCTCCACTAGGAGAATACACCCAATGATGAAGCATGATACCCTTACCAGTGTGTGAGGGTGGCACTTCCTAAATAAGAAGGTTCCTTCCCATATATAATTTATCCACAAGAAAACACACTCTATTAGGACTGGTGACCCTACCTTTATTTGCATCACCACAGACCCCAGAGACCGAACCGCCTTTAAGTCAGCCCTCAACAAATAACCCCAATGCATCAAAGACACAAAAAGAGACACCCTGGCAGATTCCATCGAAGCAAGTGCCAACCACCGAAAGAAACTCTTGAAAAGCTTCAGAGAGTTCTCCTGCCCATCAGCCTCTGAGAACATGGTCCCCCCTTCCCAGGAACTCTGTGACACACTGTTGAACTACTTCCACAACAAGATATTTACCATCTGCAACAATTTCGAACCCCAACCAACTGACTTCAACTTCAAAAACCTCCTCTCTCCAATGTACACCAGCTAGCCACTCACTGCATGGAATCCACTCACCACACAGAACACTTCAGCCATCATGACATCCATCCACACTGGAGTACCCACGGACCCTTGCCCTCACCACTTTATCAACCTCAGAAATTAGGAAATCAGCGTGGAACTCACCTCCATCCTCAATGCATCCATCACCATGGCTGCCTTCAACGACAGATGTAAACACGTAGAGGTCCGACCCCTCCTGAAGAAACCATCTGCTGACGCCAGAGACCCCAAAAACTACCGCCCCATCTCATTTCTTTCATTCCACACTAGAGTCCTTGAGAAGGCCATCAACCACCAGCTCACTGAACAGCTAGACAAACACAACCTGCTCGCCACCTCCCAATCCAGCTTTGTGCCAACCACAACACTGTGACTGACCTAATCACTGCCACCAATGACATCAGAACCCCCCACGACTTCTCAGAAGCATTTGACACTGTGTCACACCACACTCTCATCAGAAGAATCCACCAAGTCTGCATCCAGGGAGACATTCTCAAATGGATGGCATCTTTCCTCTCAGGGCGAACACAGAGAATCCGCCTACCACCCTTCACCTTGGAACTCAAGAACATCATCTGTGTACCCCAAGAATCATCCTTTAGCCCCACTCTGTTCAACATTCACATGACACCCCTTGCCGACATCATCAGAACCCACAGACTCAACGTCATATCCTACGTAGACGATTTCCAACTCATCCACTCTCTTACAGGAGACACCTCCCCCAGCCGGAACTAACTTTGGTAATGCCATCAGGAGTGTCGCCAACTGGATAAGGACCAACAGCCTGAAGCTCAACATGGACAAGATTGAATGCTGATATTTGGGATGAACACCTCCCCCTTTGCCGACACCTGGTAGGCCCCCCAAACTTGGACTCACACCCACTCCTACTGACCACACCTGCAACCTCGGAATCATCCTGTATAGCAAACTCAGCATGAAGCGCCAGATCAACGCACTCTCCTACACCTACTTCGACACACTCCGCATGCTCGGGAAAATCTTATGATGGATCACCGTCAACACCAGAAAGACTGTCACTCAAGCCCTTGTCCCCAGCCGGCTGGACTACAGAAACCTGCTCTACGCTGGAATAACTGCCCAACTCCTCAAGAGACTCCAGACTCCAAAGAACGCAGCGGACAGACTCATCCTCAACCTCCCCAAGCCAGCCCACACCCCTCTCCTCAGGAACCTCCACTGGCTGTCTGTCCAGAAGAGATGCCAGTTCAAGTTGCTGACACATGCCTGCAAGGCCCTACATGACCAGGGACCAGCATATATCAATCACCTCCTGAACTATCACCAACCCACCAGACACCTGCACTCCACCTCCCTAGCCCTCGCACAAGCCCCCCGCATTCACCAAAGGCACAGTGGAGGTCGTTCCTTCTCCTGCCTCACTGCTAAGGACTGAACCAACCTAAACCTCTTCCTGCAAACAGCGCCCTCTCTGATGAAATATAGAAGGGGACTCAAAACCTGGCTTTTTGACTAAGATCAGGGAGACCTTTGCGCCCCAATACCCTCTGGTGTGAAGAACCACGCTCTATAAATACTGATTCACTGACCTAATGGCAAAGTCACCTCTTCCCTTAAGGATGTATGTAAGTCTCCCCTAATGAAGGCCTATGAAGCCCTATTGGATGCAGGTCTATACTATTAAGTAGGATATATAATTTTCAATATATCTTAGCATCAACACTTCCAAATTGTTGTTTTGCTGTGGAATGTTTAGTAGACTCATTGGCTAACAAAAGGGTTTAGTAAACTCATTGGCTAACGAAGGGTTACTGGCTGGCATCCCAACCTGGCTAACTGCATTATGGGTCTACCTAACAATGTCAAGTAAGAAACAAATTAATTGGGGCATTAAACCTGACCTGATGCCTAGCGCAAATTTAAGGTCAATAATATAGCTAAGCAACTTTTAGAAAGTTGATCTTCTGCACTTCAGCTAGTTCAGTAGCTTCACAAAGGCCCTGACACACAGACCCATTTCTGACTGTCTAGGGACACATGTGAGTGACTCCCAGGTCCAGGAGCAAATGCTATTGTAGCAGACTGAGGTGTTACCTACTCTGCCAAGAAGGCCGCTCAGGGTGTTTGCCAAAAAGGCAAGTATCAAAGGTGAAGGCGCCATTGAAGGGCCCCTTGTGACAACAAAACTGAATAGGATACATTTTGTTCCTGCATACAATTAGGAGGCAGAGCCAAGGAAGGGAAACCTGTGCCCAGACCAGTTTTCCTGTAGACGTGTAGCCCCCAGTTAGCAACACCTCTAGGGTGCGCTACCCTGCCCCTGACAACCTAGGAAGGGTCGCACGTGAGAAAGGGCCCTCTTTCTGCATGGTTGCCCCCACTTTTTGCTGAACTGCTGATGTACTTTGACTGAGTATGCCCTGGGCTCCTGTCAATCAGTTACCCAGGGCCTACGTTCTTTCCCTAAAACTGCATTGAAGACCAAACCCAATCGGCACTCTCTCGCCACAGGTCAGTCCCTGGTAAATGGTACCACAGGTACCCAGGGCACTGATACCAGGCAAGGCCTCTAAGGGCTACTGCACTTTTTATGCCAACCTAGAGGCGCTCTACCTTTACACTCACACACTGCGTTTGCAGGCTGCGTGTTTTGATACAGAACAAAGTGAAGAGTCGACATGGCACATATCCCTGTGTGCCATGCCAATAACCCACTGCCCTGGCATAGATCAACCACCCCTCTAGCTGGGTGCACTATACCAGTGGTGAGGGTGCAGGTGCATGAGCCCTCTACCCCTACAGTGTCTAAGCCAACTCTTAGACATTGCAAGTGCAAAAATGCCATTAAGAATATATGGTGCTGGGAGTTTGTCATTATGAACTCCACAGTACCATAATGGCTTTACTGGTATCAAACTTTTCAGCACATTAAACCCACAATGATGGCAGTGTGGGGTTTCATGAAAAATGCACACAGGGGGAATATTAGAGATGCCCCCTGAAAAATTACCTAACATTAGTGTCCTGGCTGTGTGGCTGCCCCCCATCTGCCACCACCAGACATGTTTCTGGACCCCTGGGTCGAGAGCCTGCTGCTTACAGGGGTCTGAAACAATGCACATTCTGGGACGAGGTGCCCACCCTCCTCCCCAGGATGGGCAGGGTCGACGAAGGGGACTCTTCAAAAGCTTCCCACCTTTGTGAGCTTCCCCAGGCATTTTGCTATTTCCAGCAACTGGTCACCCCCAGTTCTGACCCCCACTTTGGGTGGGATAACCAGCGGGAAAACCAAATGTGGAAGGGAGGTGTGCTCACCTCTGCCTAACCGACCCCTCAGGTGGAGTAGGTGAGGTGAAGTACAACTTTCAGTCCCCACCATCTTGCAGAGGGGGGGACCTAGCCAACCAGAGTGAGGCATATTCCCCCCCCACGCCCCCCACTGGAGATTGCATAATAGGAGGTGTCCCCACCCCAAGGAAGGGATCTACTGGTGTCAACCTTTTACTTACCTGTAACGCCCCTAAAATCTAGAATTTAGTGACACCCCTGAACCTTGCCTCCTCAGACAAAAAACTACAAGAAGAAAAGAAGAAGATGGACCGAACAGCCGTGCTGAAGCTAAAAAGGGGAGGACGCCCACTGACTTGGCCCCAGCCCTACCAGCCTGTCCCCACCTTGAACCTGCAGAAGAGAAACTCCAAGTCAGCAACCTCAAGAACCCCAAGGACCTGCCCTTCCTTCCAAAGAAAAGACTTTGTCTCCCGTGAACACCAGATTTGTTTACCAACAGACTCCAGCTCCGGCTAAATCTGTGAGTCTGAACTACTCTGCACCCGACACCCATGGCCTGAGTTCAAGTGGCCCAACACCATGAGAAGATCTCTCTGGTGATCCTAATTCAAGATCCAGTGATCCCTTACCTGCCTAACGCCTCCAGCTGATGCCTGCAGCCTCAATCCGGAGGGTCCCCCCAACCGCGACCAGGAGCTGGTAAGAAAATCCTACCCTAAAAGACCCCCCTGCACCCGATGCCCCATGGCCTTGGGTGGCACAACTGACGGTGTCTAGCCAACCCCCAGCATCCCAACTTACCTCTCCAAGTGGTGGTCGCACCCAGACAGCCTTCATTCCAGAGCCTGCAGTGTGTTTGCAAACCGGAGAATCCCCATTGAAAGTAACCAGGCACCCAACGACAAACCAGCACCCTGCACCTGGCTGACCTAGTGCCGCTGAGGGTGCACTTTTGGTGCTAACTTTAACCCTCATTTGCCCTGAGCTTAAGTCCAGAAGCTTTGCTCCCGCAAACTTGTGGCCTGCTCATAAGTAGCCACCAACCGGAGCCCCCCTAACCCCCATTGGATAACATTAGGCCTCAACATTGCACCTGGCCACCCTAGCGCCACTGAGGGTGTAAAAAGTGTGCATCCTTGACCATGGGGGACCCTGAGTCTAACCCCAGAACCCCAACTCCCACAACATAGTACTTACCTGTTAACATATAACACTATTTCCTCCCACAGGATAACATTGACTGTTTTTCTATGAAAACATTTCTAAGTTTGGAGTTGGAAAATCTATAAAAGCCTCTAAAACTGTAACCAAATAACTAAAACGCTTTTACTTACCTTTGCCCACCATCCACCAGACGCCATAGCCAGCCCACCATCTCCACCTGGACCCCTTTCACAGCCGAATACACTATCTTGACCATAAAAGACTTCCACTCTGGGACCTCCACCGACCCCTGCCCTCCTCACATCTACCACAGCACCAAAATCTCCCTATTCGCCACCACAGATGTCATCCGCACCCTCCTGGCCCAAGGCCACTCTGCAGCCCTCATCCTACTCAACTTTCAGCGGCCTTCGACATTGTCTCCCACCGCACACTAGTCGCCAGAGTACACAATGCCGACATACAAGGAACAGACCTAGACTGGATCCGATCATTCCTCTTCAAAGGATCAGACTGCCACTCTTCCTCTCCGATCCCAGGTAAATCACCTGCGGAATCCCACAGGGGTCATCTCTGAGCCCAACACTCTTCAACATCCACATGGCCCCCCTCACCACCAACGTCTGACAACTCAACCTCAACATCGTATCCTATGCTGATGACACCCAGCTCATCCTCTCTCTCACCAAAGACCCCACCACTGCCAGACTCAACTTCCAGAAAGGAATGCATGATGCTGAAGTCTGGATGTCCAACAGTTGCCTGTAGCTCAATGCTGAGAAGACAGCAGTCCTCGTCCTTGGAACCACCCCTTCAGCATGGGAAAACACCTGGTGTCCACCGCCCTCTGCAGCCCACCTATCCTCTCGGACAACCCCAAATACCTTGGCATCGTATTCGACTCATCCCTCACCATGAACAAACAGGCCAACGCCGTCACCTCCAGCTGCTTCAACACCCTATGCATCCTCCGCAAGACCTTCAAATGGAGCCCTCCGGAGTCAAGGAAGACAGTCACCCATGCACTCATCACCAGCAGACTGGCGTGCTAACTGCGGTTAGCGATAGTTATCACCAGGCATTGATAATATGCCCGTAGTCTTTGGAAAACCAAGGATATGAGGTGATGCTTGAGGTGATAAACGTCCCCGCTCTGGTCCCAGCACCAAGGAAGAAATCCAGCCCTTCCCAGGAGGAAGTAGAAGTGTGGCAGTAAGATCAGCAGTGTCTCTACGACAGGGAGTCGTACAATGAAAGGCAGTGGTTATCAGGGGAATGAGAGTTGATTCCCACTCTACTGTGATAGCTGCTTATGGACAGCGGTGTTGGGGAGGTAGTGCAGGGTTTTGTCTGTCTACAATTGGAAGTGATACATGGGTACGCCTCAGATATCAACCCATCTCATGCGCCAGGAGACCTTTCTGGTGAATGTGAGCATTAACATAACTTAAGATAAAAAAACAGGGAACTGTGGAAAGGTTATTTGCAGAAAGAGTATCCTGGATATCTGAGGCGCATCGTACCTGTTGCACTGACTGGAGCTTGGAAGGATTTTAGCACCACTTTAAGAGGGGTGACAGCTTTTGCATTTAAACTGTGCGATGATGGTGTGCGGTAATTCATTCTCTTAACCCCTTTGCTGCGGCGGCTATTCCTCCGCAGCACTAAGGCGGAAGCGGGGCCGTGCGGCACTTCCGTGCTCGTGATGGAACCGCTCCGTCACGGCCCGCGGGTGAGCTGTGCTTGTGACGGAACGGTTCCGTCACGGCCCGCCCGCTCTTTAGAACGTCAGCGCAGGCGCGGAATTTGCGCCGCGCTGGCGCGGCGAGCGGGCAGTGACGGAATCGTTCCATCACCAGCACAGCCCACCCGAGGCTCGTGACGGAACGGTTCCGTCACGAGCATGGGAGGGGTTAATAGCTATCTTCACACACAGAGAGAAGATTCACGTCTTCTCAACATGGTCAGTCTGTCAGCTATAGAAGACTCCAGAGTCTGCCTGGGCACGTGCATGGAAACACTCAGCTCACAACAATCAGAATGGACAGAGTGGAGGGCAGCAGAGGAGGACTGAGTTCTGTAATTTACAATTGCTGAAAGCAGGTGCAGTAGAGAGAGTGGGCTGCAGAAAAGAGGTCCTTGTCAGCCTCTGAGCAGGGTCGCAGCTTTCTGAGGTTGCGCCTATCTGCACAGTGGATGATGTAGCAAGGGGCGGAACTGGTCAGCCCTGAGTTCCACTTGTTTGCATCTCACAATGCGGTGGAATTAGGAACCAGAAGACAAAGGGGAAATATTGTACTTAGAAAATTCACTTCACTACCTATGGGAACATGGCTTACTACCAAACAATTTGTTATTCCACATATTTATCTAGCTAGAAGATTCCACGTCACAACTTAGATTGAGGTTCCAATTACTCTTGAGTAAGGAAAACTAATCCTGTCCCTAGCCAAGGCAGCCCTTGACACTACCTAAGAATTCAATTTCCTTTTGCAGGTCATTGTTCACCACTTCCTATTTGAGAATGGGTTTTTCTTTCAGTGCATCACAATCTTGCTTATTCCAAGCTGGGAAACAACCTTTACAACGCAACTTTTACAACGCACTACCATTACAACAAAATTTTTACAACGCAACATCCATTACAACGCATGCCATTACAACGCAACCATCACAATGCATGACACTACAACGCATACCACAACAACGCATGTCATTACAACGCAGTCATTACAACGCATACCATTACAACGCATAGCATTACAACACATAGTACCCTTACACTATCCAACACTTACCCTACTGTTGCACCCCCTGGAGTTAGAATAGTAATTTTTACCCCTACACTATCCAACACTTACCCTACTGTTGCACCCCCTGGAGTTAGAATAGTAATTTTTACCCCTAAACTATCCAACATGTACCCTACTGTTGCACCCCCTGGAGTTAGAATAGTAATTTTTACCCCTACACTATCCAATACCTACCTTACATGCAATGTAATGTTATGCGTTGTAATGGTATGCGTTGTAAAGGTAGTATGCAATGTAATGGAATGCGTTGTAAAGGTAGTTTTTAAAAATTTGTTGTAATGGTATGCGTTGTAATGGAATGCGTTGTAATGGATGTTGCGTTGTAAAAAAAGCGCTGTAAAGGTATGCATTGTAAAAGTATGCGTTGTAACGTCATACATCCATTCCAGCTTGTTGCGTGTTCTGGAGTGCACCAACTTTGTTTCTTTGCTCCAGCTTCATTGTATAACTTTTCATGGATCTTCTGTTTCTTCTGTGACTTTGTGGGATTTTTCTCGCAATCCTTTTATTTTCCCCTGTTTTAAAAAATGCATCACTTTATTCATCATTTACTTTGGAAATGAGAGAGCTGGTGGCCTATATAGAGTATGGTTAAGTGCATCTAGCCAGTCACAATGGCTGCTATTGGAAAATATTTAACTTCAGCTTTCAAAGTGGTTTTGAAAGTCTTCCCTCGGGAAATGTCAATTAAGGTACTGGGTAATGGTGCACACTGCTGCACTTGCCTAAAGAACGCCTGCAGGGTTGCAGTTTCCGGGTATCTTCATCAAGGGCAGTGGTGATCTATTAGTGACTGCACTACACAGAGATGTGGTCTACACACCGCAGCACTGTTCATGATGAGCCTGCACGGCCAGGATTCTGCTGCTGCTGTCTTCTGCACTACACTGCACTTTATGAATGGTTTTCCTCAGTGTACAGAACTGTATTAGCTGATTTGCCAAACATTGCATCCGGTCTGTGATTTGCTTGAAGACTGAGGAAGTTAGTGACATAGAGAGCATTCTAAATGTCATCACAATGGCCAGCACTTGGACACATTGTAGGAACTCTTTCATTGGGGCTTGGAAGACTCAACCAATGTAGTATTTGAGAATGTGAGAGAGCGCAAACTGAACGAAATGTATGAGTACGTCAGAATTACGAGTAGTAGGCACAAATCATAAGGAGAAATGCTATGAGTGCTGAAATTATATTCACATATATTTCGAAATGTGTAGTTAATCTAGAGATTTCATATAGAAGTGGAACTAATACATAAATGAGTACAAAATGTATAAGCTTATTAGGAGATAGTGATCAAAATCACGCCCCAGCAAATGCAGCTGGCAAACGGTGCGCTGTACTGAACTCTTTAACAGTAGTGCATTCTAGTCTTGATGTCCGCCAGAGGACTATGGTCCTGTATTTGTTTACATACACAATATATCACCCGGGCCCGGTTTGTGCTCGCAGTCAGGGCTCTGTTAAAGATTTCCACGCGGTACTGCACTGTATTAATCATTCGCCCAAAGTTAGCACAGTGCCCTCTTTGTGACTTTTGCACACAGTGCGTGCTGTGCTATATTTGTGATAACACCACAAAGATGCACTCGTCAGGTTTCCCACATATTGCTGCCACGAGTTTTCTGGCAGCACTGTTCCCGATAAGTGGTTTTTCCACACATCGCAGCAGGATTCCACAGCACTGAGGTCTATTTGTATCTCTCCACACGGTTCTGCCCTCCATTCCTGATTCCCCTACACTGTGAGGTTGTTTTATATATTTTTCCATGATGTTCAATTCAGTTTAACATATGTCGTTGAATGCTTTGCCGTCCCATTTGACCCATGTGGTGTCGCGGGACGAGGGAGGGATTCCAAGACATCTTAATCAAACTGTTTTCATTATGGGTGATGGTCTAACTCTAGGGAGACATGCTGACTGTATAGTGGCAGTATAAATCAAAATAACTAGAGAGTCATGGTATAGACAGTCACTCTTGTACCTCTTGGAACAATACTCGTATAACAACAAAAGATTGATGTATAGGAAAATATCAGAGAGTTCCCACTAAATCACCTCCGAAGGAGATTCAACTAAAGACACCGGGAAAAATACCACATAACCAAATGAAAAAGAAACAAATTCTTTTTAAAAAGTACCCTCACTCACCAACCTGGTTGGTGACATGCTTCATCATTGGGTTCCCACTGGAGGGACCGAATATCCCCCCAGTGTGCTACTACGCCTGTTTACAGCAGAGCTGGTTCTTTTGTGTGTGAAAACTGTAAAAAAAACAATTTAGTGTTAAATGTGTGTGAAGTTAAAAAATGCCTAGCTGAGACTTATAATCACTTTATTAAGAGTCCAACTAGCATTGGTTAAAAACAGGTGAGATGGGACTTAGTTGAGTTTTCTGATTGAAAACCCTAGTCCTCTGAGAAAATGGTCAACATGTTTCTGCTCTTGAGCTAAGTTCGCTCAGCATTCATCAGGACCTTACTGGTAATCCCCCGGTGGTATGCGCGTGCTAAGGCGCACCCGACCGTGAGGATATTCGTGTGAAAATTTTAACAAAAATGTGATTTTACTCACGGATTTACCCGTGGGGGCAAAACCAGTATTTTCAGGGGCCCGCTATTGAATTCGTGATGGATTCTCATTTCATGGGCTTACACGGCAGGGGTTATCTTCACTAGGTATCGCCCACTACCGTCTAAATCACTATCGCCATTGAGCAGAAGTTAGTGGGAGTTTTCGCCACCGTTCGCTGAAACTATCGCCTGTTATCGACGTGTTGGTAATACGTCGCTATCAAGGTGATAAATATCAGGGATAGATGGCGATAAAAAACCCCCGCTAACTGGAGATGGTGATAGTTGTTGCCAGGCATTGATAATATGCCCCTTTGTTCCTTTGCCAGGACTAACTACTTGCAGCTACAACTACCCAGAGTTGCGTTAAGGTTAAATAAATGATACTGACTGATCCCAAGATGGTATCTGTGAGTGTTCTCCACAATAAGGCTCCACAGCCATATCATATAATACACCCAGATCCTCACAAGTACCTAATCATTTATTAGCTCCATTACACCCTGTCTTTTAAGGATTTTTTTCTGAAAGATATTAAGATAGCTGTACACACTGTCAGGTAGCATTAAATAACGGAACCCAATTCTTGTAATGATGACCAAAGTTGTGAAGTTATTGGCTTCAGATCTTTTCCAAGATAAATTAAATAGTCTACAATAACAGTGCATTTCTCTGCTGGGAGACTTCTTGCTGAGGCCTGGGTGGAGTTCGCAGAGTTGCCCAAAAAAACTCTGCTGTGATACGCGGAGCTCTGCAAGCAGCGGAGTGCATTAGGTCGTCCCAGTAGTGTTGATGAAAATCAGTGCAAACAGCACCATGCACAGTGCAAGAGGGAACTGCCTTTTTCTGCCACTCGAGTATATTTTCTGTTTGAGCAGCAGTTTCCTACATGCGAACAGATGGTTTCTCAACGTGAACGGTCACAACCATCCGTGACTGCCCGCGCTGTGAAATCTCACTGGGAGGTGGTCTAGTGTTGGTTTTTCTTCGTTTGTGCTCACCAACTTAACGTTGGCAAGCAATTAAAAGATTCCGCTCCTCAGAACTCTGCGTGCTCTGCGGAGTGTGGAAAACTTATCAAACTCCATGAACGGAGCGGAGTTCACCACCCAGGCCTATTCTTGCTATTACAACTTCAGAACAGAGCAAATAATCAGGCAGATTTTTTTTATGGGGTCACTAGTTGTTAGATTAGTGTTTTAACACAATGGAGTTCCATTAGAATTCCCTTGCCCTCTTTTTGTCAGCAAACATGAAAACTAGGGTGAAACCATGTATTATAAACTGGGGGGCGAGAGAGAGGAAAATTTGATGCAAGGATGCAAGGTAGGGATTGCTTTTTTTTTTAATTATGAGGTCTAGTATGAAAAGTGGAGCACAGGTAATAGGCAATATTTGTAAATTGACATTTGTTTATTTTTTATTGCAATTTTATTATTCATCATGCTTTTTATCATAATATTGGGGAATGTATTTCTAAATAAGTGTTTATCTACTTTTCTAAAAAAAATGATTTGTTTAAATATCTAATATAGTAAGTGTTGATCTAAAATACTGGCAAGCATGTAGACTGATTTATATCTTGGTGGACGAGTTACCCAGTGGTGATGGATGTCCCGTCCTCCGAAATATAAGTGCCAGAGGATTTAATGGGATTTATATTTCGGCAGACGGCATATCCGTCACTGTTGTAATGGAGTAACTCATCGGCCAAGATCTAAATCAAGCCCTGAATTCTTTATTAAATACCGGCTATCATAGTTTTGCCACCAATAGACCAGCATTAATAATACGAGGTGCTATACCTAAAAATGAAATCACTTTATTTCTGTGTTAGTGCCATCTCAAATGGACAATTAGCCGTTGTTAGACCTGGCATCCCTGGTGCAGTTTCCTCTAACTTTTTGCCTTCAGCCCTCCTGTTTTTAACTACTTTATTTTAGCTGGCTTATGCACACTTTACCATTACTAACCAGTGCTCATGTGCTTGTGCTCTGCCCATAAAATGTGGTAATATTGGCTTATCCCAAATTGTCATATTTAATTCACGTATAGGTCCCTAATAATGTAAACTACCTGTGCTCAGGGCCTGTAAATTAAATGCTACTAATGGGCCTGAAGTACTCATTGTGCCACTGTTGGATTTGCTGGATTTATGACTCAAGAAGTACAATACAGTTTCAAGGAATGTGCTTTAATTCTACAGTTATTGTATTGAGGTTTTAGAATTGCCAGGAAATCTTCTGGTATTCTTTCTTTAGGGATGAAGAAACCAGGAACACCATGCTGACATATGCCCTTGAAAGAAGAAATGCCACGGGTAAGTGCGCAAAGTACGACTGGTATTGTTTTATGGAAGGGTCCGTGAGGAATGTCATCTGATTCGTGTATCTATCTCTGAGTCCGTCACGAAGTGCCAACAGTTGAAAAAATGCTTTCTGAATAACGTGAACCTAGTAAGTCTCAATAGGTGACTCTGGTGAATACAACACACCGTCAAATCCCAAACTGAAATCAGGAGAGCTATCAGGGATCAAAAACCCCAAAGCAGGTAGAAACTATATGTGGCCACACGCAGAGGAAGAGCTTGAACTCAGCGTCCCCACCCCAACCCTGGATTTGCCCTCTCACCTCCCATAATTCCCCAGTAGACAAGTGAGTACCTGAGCTAGCCACACTCCTCCAGGAGCATGGCGGGTTGCCTTGTTTTGCCTGTGGCCTCCTGGTGTTCTCCCGGCCTCAACTCTTTGAGCTGCCTCCAGTTGCTTGGTTGGGCTTCTTCCTTTCTAGCAGTCTCAGTCCCTGGAGTGATCTTTCCTCTTCTCTGGCACAAAAAGCAGAGTTGATCAGAGAGGAGATGGCGGGCACATGCCATGGAAAGTACTCCACCTCATCCTCCCCCCTCAGACAGGGAGACATGTCAACCCGACAGACACCAACTTGAATAGCCCTGTAAACATATCCCAGGCCTGCCATGGCAGAAACAGTGTGTATGCTTTTAAACTGACATGTCGACCGGGCAAGTTAAACCTCTTGCCAGGCACAAACCTCCCTTTTTAACCCGTTTACCGCGGCGATTATTTCTCCGCAGTGCGGGCTTTCCACGGAGTGGGCGGGGCCACATTGGCTGTTCGCAGCACCAGCGAGGTAGTGCTCGCGACGGCCAACGCCCGGCGCGAGCATTGAAGGGGTTAATTCATACAGGTCAGCCTTATGGTAGGCCCTGGACAGCCCAGAGGGCAGGCTACAATGTATTTGCAAAGCCGGCCCTCGCATACAATAATTACATGCATGCCTGCACGATACCTCATTGCACGCTCGCGTACTTATGCCTTTCAGTTTTGCCTGGTGACGCCGCTTCGCTTTTCTGCTGTATTTTCAGGTGTTCTTAAAGTTTTTACATGTTTTTACAATTTTATTGACCTTTTATAATTAGATGTATGTTTTATGATGTAACACACACTGTATTTGTAAATAGTTTCAGGTAATCATAGATCAATGAATATATCAATGTATTTAAAAAGCAGGATATTTACTTTTAAGTTTTACATGTCCTGGTAGTGAAAAACTCCCCAAAACTTTTTCACTACTGCAAGGCCTATATGTCACGTAGGATAACATTGGGATTACCTTATTACATTCTATAGGTGCAACGTTTCCAAATGGGAAGATATACCTGCTTCAAGTTTGCTGTTGCTAGAATCCTAATTTAAAATGCTAACTTATGGTGAAGTCAGGTTTTAAATTGTAATTCTGAAAATGACACATTTAGAAAGTGGGCATTTTCTTGCTGTAGCCTTTTGGTACCTGCAGTCTGTCTCTGATCATATGACTGAGGAGGGTGACAGCTGGACGTTGAGTATTCCAACTAGAGAGCCACACGCAATGGCAGCTTAGGTGTGACCTAATGGACCATCCTGAAAGGATGGGAGTGTGGAGCTCGATAACACCCGAATAGGGTGTGTCCTGTCCACACACAAAGGGCTGCATACACCCTGCAGTGAATCTGAAGCCAGGACTGGAAGGGAGGGTATGTGTGCACTTCAAATGCATTTCTTTGAAGTCGCCCCACTTCAAAGGCACCACTGGGTAAAAAACTGGCTCTCTGACACCACCATTTCAGTACAGTTCTGGACCTGTGGATACTATGCCAGGAAGGACTGCTATGCTGCTGAAAGGATTGTCACTCTGCTGGACTGCTACTCTTCTGGACTCCTGATTCACTGTTTTGACATTGTACCTTATGCCTTCTTGCCTGTGTGAGGAAAGCTGGGCCTACATCCCTTGAAACCAGAACCCAGAGTGCCTACAAGGGCTAGTTGGCTGGCTTCCAGATCTAAAGCCTCAGAAACATAACAGGCTCCCAACAACATTCCCTCTGCACCTGAACTCTGCCATCTGTAAGTCTTCCCTGCCAATGGTGCCACCCCTGTGCTAGACCCCTGGAATTGGACCTAAGGTGCGTACCAGTGGAACCGGCACATCTTTTCTGCTGAGATGCACAACCTCCAGCCAAACCGACACATCTCCTTGACTGAGTGGTGCATTATTGAGCAGAACCGACGCATCGCTGTTGTTGTGTGGATTGGACCCGGTGCAGAAGGTCCGCATTGCCCGTGTATCTTTGGAACCGTCGTCACGGTGTAACTCCGACCCAGGTCCATGCATCCCTCATCAATAGCAGCTCGACGGTGAGGAGTCACCCCAGATTGCAGCTCCGCAACTACTCTGAACCAACGTATCGCCTCAGCTTCGCACCCCATCCTCAGCACCTAGACTTCACATCACAATGCGCTGTCAATGGGATCCTCGCTGACTATGCAGGGGACCTCGTACCGCAGCGCGCAACATTTCTGAACAGACATATTGATTGGACTGCATGCCGCTTCTTGCCTCAGATTCATGCAACGCTCCACAACCAGCATTTAAGGTACCCTTGGTTCAGTGGGCCTAACTGGGTCCCTACAACTGGCCCTCGCTCCATCACAGCTCTCCCAAAGTTTTGACTTGTTCCTGGTCCGGCACAACCAGTTATCTCAAATAGAGGTTTTTGCTTATAGGTGCTATTTTTACCTAAAGACTTTGAAATTCAATATCTCAAGTTTTACTTATTGGATTTTTGTCATTTTGGTTATGAAAATACAAACAATTTTTCTAAACCTGGTGTGGGACCTTATGTGAGGTGTTTTCACAGTTTTACTGTTTGAAGTGTTGCACAAATACTTTACACATTGCCTCATAGTTAAGCCTGTCTGCTCTGTGCCTAGCTAACAGAGGGTGAGTGCAGGTTAATTTGGGGTGCCTTACCCAGACTAAGATTCTGGTTGCTTCTTGACCAGAACTCACACCCCAGTCTAACCAACAACCCAATTTCTAAAAGCCATCGATTTACGGAAGTTTGCAGATGGGACAAGTAATTACTGTTTAGAGGCATTACTAGACACTGATTAATCGTTACATCTTCTGTACTGAATTGTTACTTGTTTACCTTAGGTACATGTTTTACAAGCAGTAATTAGATCTCCGAGACTGTTGTATAAATAGAAGATTATACCATTAAGTAATACAGGGTTGATGCAGTATTATACCTAAAAATAATAGAAATAATATAAGCTGTTTTGAATATTGTGAATATTTTGAATCCATAAAAAATGTTCACGAATGAGCATCAATATGAAGCAAATGGAGGGATAGCATGTCAAAGGTGAATGTGCCCCTTTAAGTTCATTACTCCATCTGCTTTAAAATATTTTAGGTTAAACTGTTCATTGTATTTCAACTGGTTAATGAATACAAAAAAACTACTGACATCATTAACTTGTGAACTTTACACAGATTTGGCTTTTGGTTTCATTACCATAGAACATAATTATTGTTTTCATGCATGATGTACTTCTATTATGGTTGGAAATTAAGCAGACTCTCAGAATTTAAAAAGAAATGTCTCAGTGTTTCACCAAGAACTAGACATCCAGCCTTCTCACTGCTACTGTCTGTAATTAGTAGTTAACAATTTGAAGAAAGCTGGTCTCATTTAATCACCTCTAGGTAATTTAAATTGTTCTAAACAGTTCTTTCAAGTATCTACATGTGAGACAGGCATTTAATAAAATAAAATGCTATTAAACATGTTGAATCCCACACTAAATATTAGATGAATTTAGAGAGAATATATTTGTTTATTTATTATAGAGAAATATGATAGAGTAAGGGAATTTTCATATCTCCAGGCGGAACCATTTTGCAAAAACTGGAAAGTAGAATTAAACTGTGATATTAATGTTAAAGTCATAAGAGCTGAGGCTTCATAATACTTTTTATAAATGTTTATATTGAAGCACCCCCTTTTCACCGTCCTGATGAAGACACGCATGCAAAGTGGGAAACAACCATAACAACGCATGACTTACATCGCATGCCTTTACAACGTAGTTGGTACAATGACCATGTTGTTACGAAGCGAACCATTATATCGCAAGTCATTTCTATGACTTGCTGTAGGAGGCACACTGGTGGTGGATTTACAATCCAACCCCTTCCCTGCTGTTCCACAAACTGGAGTAGGAATAGTAATTTATACTATTCCTAAGTCCAGCGCGCCCCCTACGTCAAGTCATTGAAATGACTTGCAATGTAATAGTTGTAACGACCACTTTGTAAAGGCATGTAAAGTAAAGGTATATATTCATGCATAGGCTAATGCAGCAGCTGGGCTGAAACATCGACAACAATAATCTGCTAAGCCTGGATCGAGCATATATATGCCTATGAGTGACGTGTTTGGATTTAGTTACTACTCCTTCAAATAAGGATCATTAATATTCAATAAACCTCTTAGACAGGCTTTTGACTTTGGATAATTCAAATTTCTCATAGACATTGTTGTTAATTAGTGAATAAAGTGGGAACTACAGTTTTTTTATTTTTTCTTTATGATCACTATGCACATAAGCACCTCTCAAAACACTTTTTGCACTTTTTTTAGAGCAACCATGATGAAGGAAACTCCATGAAAAATGTGTCTGCTATAAATGATTTTGAAATATAAAATTTGCTTTACTATTTAAAACAGAGTTAAGTGTCATCTGTCCAAAGTGCTTTATTGCTTGCCCACATTGCAAATTAAATATTGCAATTATCTTGGAGCAATTGCCAGTAGGACCATATTGTTAGATGTACTATATGCTACCCACGTCCTATGGCATTTGTGGATTACCCCATTCGTTTGTAATGGCTGAAGATGAATAAGATGGAGTGCTGCACCAGTCAACATGTGCAATTCGACCCACGTGCATTTCCTACCATTGTAAAATGTTTGATTTTGCACATGGGAACTGTGCAACTTGCCCAGACAATTGCTTGTCATAGGCCATTGGCACCATGGAAGTCGGATGTCTGCCTAACTATGGCTGCATTACATGCTAATCACGCTAATGTTCACGTTTGTTCATTGCATCCCCTCTACTTGCTATATGGAACACACAATCCTTCATTTTAAGCCCAGCTAACACCCATCTCCTAATGAAACTGAGAGAGCGCAATTTGAATGAAATGTATGAATACGCCATATTTACAAACCAGTTGCGTAAAGATAGCTAAAGTAACTAGAGATATGAGAATATGTATCCACATTTACTCACGATTGCTTTGCTAGATATGGAGAGCACATATAGAGTGTGGACTAATATAGAAATGTGTGGAAATGCTTAGAAATGTTAGATGTGATAATCAGGTTCCACGTTATGTAGCTGCTAAATGAAGAAAGATGTAAAATGTAAAATGAAGAAACGTGCAGACCACATGGCACTGTATAAGAACGAAATGTACCATTGCATCTTTCACGTAACATGGATTCAATATTATTCAATGATTTTGCTTATATGCTAAAGGCTATGTTTTATAGAAGTGTTTTTTGTATAACCAGAGTGTGGTGTGTTAGCATATTATTTTAAGTTAAGAAATAAGGGTTCACATGGTGCAGGCTACTGCACGTAATTTAGTAGGCCGGGAGAGATAAAGTGTCTTCTTTGATCTGCACGTGTTAGTTAAAAGTCGAGCCTCGTTAAAATAAATTGCCAATGCTGGTCGAAGTTTTATGGCCTAGCCTGATAAGGGGAGCCTGGAATTTGGGGCCCTGCTTCGGAGTGTCTGTTTGCAGGTGCGAGGGGGGTACCAATCAAAGAGCTTGATGAATAGAGCTCTGTTCGAGGAGATAGGCTCGGGTCCGGAGGAGTCTACTGGAATGTCATGGGGGTACCAGCATGCTGGAGACGGAGCCTGGGAAGCAAGGTCAACTTTAACAGACGGCCCAAAGAAGCGAAACTATGGAAAAAACCAGAATCGAGACCACGTGAAATGTGAACGTGGTGGGCGTCTCAGAGGGGCGTTCCACCCATACTGTGATTTTGTATTAGGGACAGCACCCTGGGGAGGAGAGAGAGCAGACGGCCTGAGGACCCTAAGAGAGCGGATGGGTAGGCAGAGAGGACATGACTGCTATGCATAGGGTTTCACCTAAGACTAAGAGAAGTGTGTGATCTTCTTTAGAAGTCACCACGGCTGACACCTTTTTAGGTAAAGAACTTGCTAAGTAGGGATGTCATCTAGGCTAGTGTAGGGTCAGTCTAACCTGATTTGTTTCTTTTCTGTAAATGACGCTCAAGATTCATCTTGTGTCTATGATATTTAACTTACTGATTTTTGAATTGGTTTTGGTAGTTTTCTTCTGTCGACTAAGATCTCTCAGAGAGTTCATGTTCATTTTACTGCCTGTGTATCTTTTGAATCTTATATTGAGATGTTTGTACCTGCAACTTATTTTGGCTTTATAATAAATCTTTAAACTTTTCCGGAGTAGGTGGTTCTTTGGAGTTGTGTCAGTTTGGGCTGGCTTGACCTATGCAGGGTTTGCCTTTTACTCAATGACAGTCAACAATCGATCGAAAAGACTTAAGTGAGATAAGAGTTAGGGTGATCGGATAATTGATAAAAAATCTCACGTTCCCAGTTGGTAGCAGAGAAAGATGGTTGGCTTCTTGAGGAAGGCGTCCTAGATTAGGTTAAGATCACCCCAAGGCCCCTAGTGATCGATGACCAGAAGAAGAGCCACCTGCCGAAGAAGGTGCTGACGGTGCGAGAGAGAAAAGCAGCAGAAAAGGTCGAAAGTGAGTATAAGGGTCATGCGTTGTCAGATTGCGGTTGTTTTGTGTTGTACCTGTGTTGTAATGTCAAGCGGAGTTGAATGCCTGTAGTGTGATTGTGAGACGGTTGTGAGCGCGCGCAACCTGGTGAAAATCTTAAGTTCAGGGAAGAGCTTAAGTGGTTCGGGTGTATCGGACATCCAGAGTAATTGTCTACCATTGTGAAGGGGGTCATGAGGTACCATTGATCGCCCGCAGGACCGTGATAGGGGGAACGTAAGAGTTAGTGTATGAGTAACGGACGCTGGTCGGACGTTTACGGTGTGTAAGTAACTATCAGTTAAGGCGATCGTCTGACGGAAGACGTTTCGTCGGTTGAGGTGACAATTACAGTTAGACTGTGGACGTACAGTCAGGAAGAGTGATCGCTTGGTCGGAAGTAATCATTTTTTGGTGTATGAATGGGACGCATGCATGACCGGGAGACGAGCTGAGAGAGGAGGGGAACTGCTGCAAAGGGGACGAGTGACGTCAGAGCGAGCCGCGCTGGGATAGGCTGGTTGACGCGAGCCGCGCTGTGATACGCCCGTTGGTGTAGAGCCGCGCTGGGATAGGCCGGTTAACGAGAGCCGCGCTGGGATTGGTGAATTGTCATCAGGAAGTAAACAAAGGAAGAGAATTAAGGAAAATTGTAGAATTTGAACATGAAGTGTTTTAAATGTCTAAGGGCGATCTTTAAGAGAGACAGAAGGAATTCTTATGAGGGGGAAGAGGCCCCGCCGGAGGGTACACCAGCTCATTATATGGCTGTGAATGTTGGGTTACATACTATACTGTGGATCTCTGAGTGGAGCAAGATAACAGAGGGAAATGAGGAACTGACGTTTCCGAAATACGGAACGTTTAGGTTGGAGGCATTGAACCAGCTGAAAGCAGTAATGCTTGCGACAAGACCCCTACCCAGACCAACACAGTTCGAAGCCCTCAATGCGTGGTTTAGGGCGGCATGCGATCGGAGTTTGAACAGGCGGCAAGAAAGAGTGAAACGATCGGTAAGAGCAGTGCAGGATGCCAAATGGGATGAAGAAGCTAAAAAGTGGAGAGTGCAGAGAATTGAAGCAGACAAACTGTATCCAGTGATAGAAGTCACAGGAGAAAAGAAACCCCTAGTGGAGGACGATGAGAGCGAGACAGATGACAGCCTGATAAATAGGTTATTGATGGACAGACCACCTCCGTACAATAGAGAGGTTGAACGTCCCGAGCTCCAAAAGGGGGACGGGACTGGTAAAGGGGAACATAGACCGCTCCCTGTAACAGATTGGGAACCCAACAAAGGCGAGGAAATACCTCAACCTAGTCCAGTGCAGAGAGTAGTCGGAAGGTTTGTGGTACAAAAGGTGCCGGAAACAGAGTGTGCAAGGTCGTACCAACTGCCGGACGCTCTTCAAGTACCGGTTACCATAGGTCCTGTAGTGTCAATCTACAACCCAGAAAGAACACGAGAGGAAGAACAGGTACGATTGGACAGGGAAAGAGCAGAAATGGAAAGCAGGAACAATACGATTAATTCACAAAGGCAGTTGTTGGGACCAAGAGGTCGGAGCACACCATTGGATTCGGTAGTGGATCCCATAATAGATCAAGGGGGTCAGAGAGGGCAGATGGATCTGAGAGGACCACGGCCGAAATCCTTTAGGGAGTTAAGGGAGTACTTGAAAGAATGGGATGCGGCCGTAGAAACTCAAACCAACAGGTTAGGAGCGGAAGCGGAATGGGGAAGCCGAGAGAACGGAACCCTGTCTCACTGCGGAGCTGGCGAAAGCGGTCCAGAGTGGGACGGGAAAAGTCAGGACGGTAAAGGAGACACTCGCCACATTGGGAGTGGAAGTAGACAGGAGCATGAGTATAGGAATGCAGGATGTGGAGGTGTGCCTCGCCCCATTCTCAGTGAGGTAGATCGAAGAACGCAGGAATACAGGGACAGCTTCAGGTGCACTCACCACACACCGGGCGAAAATGTACAACATTGGAGTCGCGGGAATATGGAGAGTCGCGAAGGGTCTCACCATACATCCAGTGATCACGGACGGGATCGCGGGAACATGGAGAGCTGTGAGGGACCTTATCATGTACTGAGTGACACTAGACAGCAAGGGAATTGCGAAGGCTTAGAGAATAGTGGAGGATCTTATCATATGTCTAGAGAGGCTGAACCGAAGAGACTGAATGGGATGGTGGGGAATAGAGCATTGTTTCACCACCCACCGAGGGAAGATGGAAGAGCATGGGATTTAGAAAGATGGGAACAAGGGAGGACTCCTCATAGCTCACCTGAGAATAGGCGTAGGACGCGGAGTTGGGACGGGAGGAATGTAAATGGACCGTCTAAGAATGAGGTACTAAGAGCCGAGGTAAAAGCAAGGAGACTCGATGTAACCAGTCTAAAATCGGACTTAGATGAAATAATAGACGGCACATTGCCAAAGGAGAGGATCGACTTGTACGAACAAGATGAGGTACTGTTTATAGCAAAGGATGTTACTCGGAAAGCGAGGGCAGTACATGAAAGACTATCTGAATTGGCAGACAGATACACGGTAGACCTATCAAGGACTAAAGCACTACAGGGTAACCATAAGCTGCATTGCACGGATCAGGATTTAGACGAAAGGAGAACGATCGGGTTGAAAACACACATAAAAGAACTGATCATAGGCATAAGAACGTGGAGAGATTTGGATAAATGGGAGGAAAGGTGGTCCAAGAGAGGGACTGTCAGAAGGAGCACAATCGGAATGTCCCCAGAGGGAGGGCTACAGAGAATGGAAGCATACCCTTTGCGAGAAATTGCGAATGGAAACTATGTGCATGTGCCCTGGAGTAGAGGGGACTTAGCGGCATTTACCAACTCTTTTCCTAAGCTGAGGGAGAACCCCGTGGAGTGGTATAAGCAGGTAGAGAGGTTCGTAAAGATATCCAAGGTACCGTGGGTAGACCTGAACACCCTGTTTGACATTGTAGTGCCAGGGGACTTGTGGACAGCATGTAAGGTTAGCGTCGAATGGCCAACATCTGAACCGGATAGGGATGCCCAGACAAACGGACCATCAGAAAAAGTCATGGAAAAGTACGAAAGGGTAATGGCATGGCTGAAGGATAAGGTGCCGTTGCAGGACATAGACTGGGTTAAGATAGATCGGACCACCCAAGAACCTAAAGAGACTGTCCATGAGTATTATGAGAGATTGCTGAAAGCGTTCAAACAGTACAGTGGGTTGGATGTAATGGATCCTAAAGACATAGGACAGTTTGTGTCAAAGTTCGTTCTGGGATTGAGACCTGATATTAGTTTGATGATTCAGCAGCATTTAATTTGTTGGCAAAACAAACCATTAGATGAAATTCTGAGATATGCAAGGTACTGCAGCGATGAGATAGACTCCAAAGCAAAGAAACTTAAAGAGAAACTGATGATGGTGCAGATGCAGTCGGCTGGAAAGGGTGGACAGCGGCAACAGGGAACAGGGACATTAGGAAGGAAGCAAAATAATCAGAATAAAGACGATGGGGAAAAACAGAGACCTAGGGTAGATATTGCGACATTGAAAAAGACGACCAGGTGTCACCAGTGTAACGAGGTGGGGCATTGGAAACGCGCGTGCCCCTATAATATTGAGACGGGAGAACTAGAACCAGAGGAGGACGAGGTCCAGAGCAGTCTGGCGAAGGGGACAACGATACCCAAGGGAAAGATTATCAAAGGGGGGACCCCGACTCCTCGAGCCCAGTTCCCTCAACCACCCAGAATTGCGACGGGGGGAAAGACCTATAGACAAATGCCACTTTTCGTAGGAGGAGAAGAATGCTATTACGTTGATCCCCTTACGGGACAGCGAGTGAATAGAGAGGAAGATTGTACCCTCGGGCAGTTTTAGAGGTGGACCAGAGGGGACCATACGTGGAGGCCGAAGTAGCAGGGTGTCCTACAACCTTCTTGGTAGACACAGGAGCCACCCGATCCACTATAAGATCAGCAGTGGTCCCGGACCTGCCCATGTCAGGGGAAACCATTCAAGTGGTGGGAGTAGCTAACAGAAGAATAACCAGTTCTTTGACGGAGCCAGTATCAGTGAAAATAGGGAAATACAGCGATGAGCATCAGTTTGTGGTCTGTGACTCCAGCCCTGTGTGCCTGTTAGGAAGAGACTTGTTATGCAAACTAAATTGTACAATATACTGCACCCCCCAGGGAGTGGAGGTACTGACTAACGATGATGACGCTGATTTCAAAGTTGCAAATTCAAGGGTGTGTGTGGAGCTGTATCCCACCTTGACGGTGGAAGAGCTTCCATGGGACTTGAGAGGTGCGGTGTCATCTGAAGTGTGGGATTTCACTGGGGAAGAAATAGGACTGATCAAAGGGGTAGAGCCAGTGAAGATCATGGTAAAACCGAATGCTGAGTATCCAAGAACACCCCAATACAAGTTGACCCCGGAGACGATTGCGGGAATGAAGCCTGTGATCGAATCCATGATTAAGCAGGGAATACTGAAGGAAATCGTGGGAAGCCCATGTAACTCCCCGATTATGGGTTTGCAGAAGCCTAGTGGGAAGTACAGAATAGTGCAGGACCTTCGAAAGATTAATAACATAGTTGTTTCATGTTGTCCAGTGGTACCGAATCCATCAGTGATATTGTTTCAGATACCATTCCAAGCTGAGTGGTTCACAGTGATAGACCTTTGCCAGGCCTTCTTTTCAATCCCATTAGATGAGGAGAGCCAATATCTTTTCGCTTTTAAGCTGGAGAACCGCGTTTTATTGTGGTGTCGTATCCCACAAGGGTATACAGAGAGCCCATCGCTTTTTAACCAGCTGTTGAAGAAAAATCTTGAAAGTCTAGTACTGCCACAGAACTCGGTTCTGGTCCAGTACATAGACGACCTACTTGTGGCGTCAGAAACTGAGGAAGCCTGCAAAATAGACACCATCACCTTACTGAATCACTTGGCTGAGAACGGACACAAGGTGTCTCCGAGTAAATTACAGTACTGTTTGACAGAAGTACAGTACTTGGGTCACAGAATTGAAAAAGGGAAACGAAAGGTGTCACCGGACAGAATAGAGGCGATCATGAAAATGAATTCGCCCACAACACAGAGAGAAGTCAGGATGTTTTTAGGAATGGTTGGTTATTGCCGGCAGTGGATAGCTAACTTTTCACTGAAGGCAAAACCTTTACAAAAGCTGACGCACAAGGAGGTGAGTGATCCGGTACCATGGGACAAGGATTGTTTGATGGCATTCTTGCAGTTGAGGGAGGACTTATGTCGTGCCCCTGCTCCAGGAATGCCGGATTACGAGAAACCATTCTTACTGTACTGCTGTGAAATAGAAGGTTGTGCATTGTCAGTTTTGGTCCAAATCCATGGAAATGACCGTGGACCAGTTGCATACTTCTCGGCTACTTTAGATCCAGTAGCCGCAGCGTTGCCCGGATGTCTCAAATCCGTTGCTGCAATGGGTGTCAGCATTGAGCGTTGCGAGAACATTGTAATGGGACACCAGTTAGTGGTGTATGTGCCTCATTCTGTAGAACTGTTAATGACCAGGACCAAGACACAGCATCTGACCAATAGCAGGCTCACGCGCTATGAGCAAGTCATTCTGACTGCCGAGAACGTGACCCTCAAGAGATGCTCTGTTTTGAATCCTGCCACTTTGATGCCACTTCCAAATGACATTGATGATGATGTATGTACAGATCATGACTGCCTTTATGTGACTGAACTATGTACCAAACCAAGACCAGATATCGTGGATGAGCCCTTGATTGACCCTGATGAAATATTCTTTGTTGATGGCTCATGCGTAAGAGACGATATTGGTCAGCTGAGAGCAGCTTATGCCGTTTGCACCATTACCGGAGTTGTGGAAGCCGCTTGCCTGGAAGGAGTACACTCCGCTCAGGTAGCTGAAATCATTGCATTGACACGCGCCTGTTTAGCAGGTAACAAAATTCGAGTCACCATTTACACCGATAGCCAGTATGGTTTCGGAGTAGTTCATGACTATGGGCAGTTATGGTCTCAAAAAGTTTACATGACCTCTTCAGGTTCACCTATTCGAAATGGGGAATTTGTTCGACTGTTGTTGGAAGCACTGCAAGGTCCGGCAGCTATTGCTGTTGTAAAATGCACAGCACACACTAAAAATACCGATTTTGTGTCACAAGGCAATAGGTATGCCGACGAGGTTGCACGCTACTGTGCAGAACAAGGATATTCCTTTACAGAGGTGGAAGTGAGTGGGATTCAGGAAAGGACCGAATTAACCATGTTGTTGGAACCTGTAGACACTTGGGATGAGTTAAAATGTATACAAGAGAATGCACCTGACTTCGAGAAAAAGACATGGGAAACTGCAGGTTGTACAAAGAGTGAAATGGATTTTTGGGTCTCCGCAGATGGGAGGGCAGTGTTACCAAACGAACTAGTTAGTCCAATGGCAAGGAGAATACATGGGCCAGCACACATAGGTAGAGATGCTATGGTGAGGGTATTCAGGCAGACTTGGTACAACCCCAAGTTTAGAGTAGCGGCAGAAGCAGTATGTCAACGTTGCGTGATCTGCCAACAACTGAATGTAGGAAAGAGAACACCAGTCACATTGAGTCACATAGGGAGGTCTGGGGGACCATTCAATAGGATGCAATTAGACTTTATTGAAATGCCAAGGTGTAACCGCCTCAGATACGTCCTGGTGGTTGTCTGCATTTTTTCCAGATGGGTTGAGGCTTACCCCACACGCAGGTGTGACACACTCACAGTAGCAAAATTATTGCTTAGGGAACTGATACCGCGCTTCGGGGTGCCAGCTTCTTTGGAATCAGATAGGGGAACACATTTCAACAGCGAAATTGTGAAGATGCTTTGTTCAGTCCTAAATATAGACCAGAAGCTGCACTGTAGTTATCGACCAGAAGCTTCAGGAATTGTGGATCAGATCAACAGCACGATTAAGTCCAGAATTGCCAAAGTTTGTTCATCGACATCCTTGAGCTGGCCTGATGCACTGCCACTGGTCCTTATGAGCATACGTAGCACACCAGACAGAAGGACAGGTCTCTCTCCACATGAGGTGTTAATGGGGAGGGCTATGAGACTGCCATCGGTTCCAACTACAGCACTGTTGAACATCACAGATGATTTGATCCTGGACTATTGTAAGGGACTCTCTGACGCCATTCATTCTGTGTCTCTTCAGGTGCAGGCCGCTGAAGTTCCATCGTCCCAAGATTTGTGCCACGACCTGTGCCCTGGGGACTGGGTCGTGGTGAAGAAGCACGTCAGGAAGAATTGCTTAGACGTGCGCTGGCGTGGGCCCTACCAGATCATACTGGTGACGAACACTGCCGTGAAGTGTGGAGGCTTGCCCAACTGGATCCACGCCTCACACACCCGAAGAGTTCCAGCACCTCCGGAAGAAACAGCTCCTCCCTCGGATGAAAATCTAGCTGAGAACAGAGAATCAACGGAGGAGACCAGTCAAGCTGTAGAGGTGCCAGAAGAAACTGGGAGTGTGTCTGACCAGGCCGAGGACGGTCAATACACCAGCGAAACTGAAGTTGCCACAGAAGGAGAAAGTAGCTGGGAGTACGAATCAGACACTGATCAAGCTGCAAGTGGTCAAGAGTCGAGTGCAAGAACAAGGAGCAGGAGAACAAGGAGTGGAGAGGCTAGCTGGCCGGAAAGAAGGAGAAGGCCAAGCCTGAGAGCAAATCCGGAGAGAACTCTTGTTCCAATTTCTGAAGACTCAGACCTAGACGAAGGTGCAGTGGACTCAGACTCAGAGGGTCCAAGAAGATCAAGGAGGGTACGTGTGCCCTGCAGAAGATACGCCACTCCTGAGTGGACCTACTTGGCGGCAGATGTCTTGGGGACAGAGATCCGGGAGGGTGAGGGAAGTGCAGGTGACCAACCTTGATCCAATCGTAACGGTGGAAGTAAGACTGTTGACACCTGGAATTGAGACCGAAGGGTTGTTAACGTTCACTCTCCCCGTCCCTCTGTATTTAAGCAGGATCAAAGACCTGGTGCTGAACAGATTAGAATTTCCAACTTTGGGTCACCCAGTACCACAGCACGAAGAAACCATCCTTTGTTTAGAATTACTGGAATATGCTATTAGAGCCGCTGGAACGAGAATCATCGTAGATACCTAAAAGACTTTGTAAATAAACTAGCGCCTAGTGGAAGAAGAAGAAAATTAGGGACATTTCATTTAGTGGACGGAGAAGGGCTAGGGTTGTCTGTTGTTGAAATTAAAGAGACTGAATTGCAAAAAGACTATATCAGCTTCCAAAGTGTGGTTAACAGACTGAGAAAGCAGAATGAAAGCAGAGTGAAGAAATAAAAAGAGACTTTTCAGAAAGAAACTACAGTGTTTGAGTTAGACCTAGGGTATCCTAGACTACATAGGGTAGCCTGGCACAGTAGTGGATACAGCTAAACTCAAGGCGTTCGTTAAGTGCTTACAATTCCCACTCACAGTAACCCAGTGATTAACCACTAAAATAAAAGACACAACACCAGTCTTAGGAAAATACCAGTACCTTTAATAAAAATAATATACGTTCTTGTTCTTGTTTTAAATAAAAGCAGTACACAAATAATTTACACAGTTCTCATAGCTCTCAAGTGACATCCAATACTTTTCCTAGTCAGTAAATAAGAATCAAAGGTACATTACAGTTGGAATTGATTATAGTTAACTCTACCAGTCTACTCCTTTAATCACTGGTTACAGAAGGGTACATTCACATTATAGATTCAGTGTGCCACTTGCAGTGATATTAGCCTGCTTCAGTAGTTATTTTCAATAAGACATTGTATCAGACTCCAGCATCACTACTCTGCATTCAACTCTGTAAATACCCTGAGATATAAAACTAGACCTCAGCATTAATTAACTTTGGATTCTGTAGTGTGCTCTTATTCCTCCTCTCCACAGCTGAGAATAATAACCAGAGTTAAGTTATCCCCAGTTCTCAGAACTTCCCAGGGGCCCCTCTTCCCTACTCCCTACTTTAGCGTGGGGACGATGTTGTCCCAGTCCCCACGCGTCACCGCTGCCTTAAGGCTCCTTTCTGGCTTCACTGCCTCACTTTCTCTTCCTCCCGCCGAGCCAGCTGCTTGCTTGGGGCTGGGGCGGTGGAACGACGGTGAGCACAACTCTCCCCCTTCCTGCTCGCGTCAGCTCCTTTCCGTGACACTCGAGCGGGGGAGGGCAAAGACGAAGCCACACACCTTGGCCTTCTTTCTGCTCCTCACCAGGAAGGATTAGCGCTAAGCATGGGCGAATTTTGCGGATCTCGCGTTCGCGAATTTTGCGGATTTGCGGATTCGCAATCCGCAAAATCCGCGAATTCCCGCGAATTTGCAGATTTTTTTTTTTTTGTGTTCGCCCGTGTTTCTGCCAGTTCGCGAGGGTTTTTACAATTTCGCAATTTGCGAACTTACCTGTCGGGTCGCAAGTTTTGCGAACTTGTTGTTTCTACGTGTCCAGCCTGTTTGGGACACTCTTCTTCATCACTGCCACTCTCTGTCACCACTGCCACTCTCTGACTACTCATGCCACCCTCTGGCCCACCCATGCCACCCTCTGTTTCATCACCACACCCTCTGGTTGTCCAGTGTACATTATTTTCGGCAAAGCAAAGCACACCTTCCCTGCCTCAAGTGACCTGAATTAATTTGGGGCTGATTAATGTGTCACAGAATATTTTTTTAGCTGGCACCTGCTTCCTTAGTGCGCCCTGATTAGTGATCTTTTGCACTTGCTAAGTGCTTTCATTGTTGCAAAATTAGTTACAACACCTGCCCTGCCCCAACTGACAATAATGAATTAGGGGCTGATTAATGGATTTTAACTTCCAGCCTGGCTCCTGCTTGTCTCCCTTAGCTGTAATTCAGGACCTTTGTGGCATATGTGTAACTATTCTGAGGTTCAGAGCAGGGTCACATAATAGTTTCAACTGGCAACTGAACTCTGGAGGGGCCCCTCAGGAAGCACTACAGGAAATGGCTACTAATGATGAGCCTGAACTTTTGAACCTGGTAAGTAGTTACTTTCAGTTTTGCTAAGATCGTATTTCTGCAATTTTGCACTTATTCGCGGGGCGCGAACTCACGCGAACAGTGCGAGCAGTGCGAGCAAAATCCGCTGCTCGCGGATTTGCGGATTTTGCGGGAGATTCGCGAATCTCGCGGATTGCGAATTTCCCGAAAATCCGCAAAATCCGCGAGCAGAACGGATTTTCCGCCCATACTTAATTTGCGCCCTCTGCATGGCGGTCCACTCGACGATCCGGAGACGCTCCCTCGGCGTCTCTCCTCAGGCCAAACACTTCCTCACCGGGCATGCGCGGAAGCGCTCGCTCTTCTCCCGCCTCCTCCGGCGGCCGCTCCCAGGAAGGACGCTACTCGCCTGGACCTGCTCGGTTCCCGGCCCCTCTTGCCTTCAGGAGCGGACATGCTCAGGGCATGCGCGGAAGCGCCTCCGCACTCTCCAAGCCTTGGGGTGATATTGACGGGCCGGTGCCCCCGGGGTCCCGCAGACGATCGGAGCAGCGCCGCTGCTCTCCCTCAGTCACTTCCCTCACCGGCTCCAGGGGAAGTATGTTCTCGAGCGACGCCCTCGCTCCCCAGGACGTTTATGGCTCCTCAGACCCATGTCTTCACCAGGGCACGACAAGGAACTCCAGCCACGTCACGGGGCACACAGCTGTTCTTCCACGCTGGTAGGTGCAGCGCTGGGCATTGGCAGTTAGGGAAACCCTCTACTCAGAGCGACCTGTCAGGATTCGTTGGGGCTCAGACTTAGAAGGGTCTTCCTTCACACGTAGCTTATTCTCATTCTCAGCAGTTGATGTTTGGGGAGGGTTTGGTCAGAGGCTGAAGGGGGAACGTCTCTCTGTAGTGACTGTCTGCCTCAAAGACAAACTAGCTGCTCCCAGTGCGTCCACCTCCTCTCACCACTGCCTCACTCCTCCACTCTTGGGTCAGCACAAAATGGCTGCTGGTCACTGGCCTTTTATAGGGTGGCCTGAGACCTGCAGAAGTCACTAGATGGTTCTGGAAAGTTCCTCATGTTAGCCTATGGGCCTGTCCTCCAGTAGTGTCCGTTATGGCAGTTGGTGGACACCATTTTAGGTTTCTGGATGTCCCTAGATTTTCAAGGGGCTTGACTAGGCCTCACAGGTTATGAGGGAAAAATGGCGTCATAGCCAAGGAACACCTAGCCCCCTGACAGCACTGAAAAATCCTGGTGGACATATATATAAAAATAAAAACAGAAACTCTGGGAGGCTAAGGGGGACAAAATAAATAATGTTGGTTAGAGTATCCCCAGATGCAGACAGGCCTAACACGCGTCCCCCCCAGCTGAAAGTGGGGAGATCTACCCAATCCCTTGGGAGTTCTCATCACTAAGGCGGAAATACCTGGATAGACCGTCTGCATTGGCATGGTCCGATCCAGGCCGGTGTTCCACCCTAAAGTCCATTCCCTGTAGGGAGATGGACCACCTTAGCAACTTGGGATTCTCCCCCTTCATTTGCATCAGCCAACGAAGGGGGCGGTGGTCAGTCTGAACCAGGAAGTGCGAGCCAAACAAGTATGGCCGCAGCTTCTTCAGAGCCCAAACCACCGCAAAGGCTTCTCTCTCAATTGTACTCCATCTCCTTTCCCTGGGGAGTAGTCTCCTAGACAGGAAGACCACGGGTTGATCCAAGCCCTCATCATTTAGCTGCGATAACACTGCCCCAATGCCATGTTCTGACGCATCTGTTTGGACAATGAATTCTCTAGCAAAATCAGGGGCCTTGAGAATGGGAGCGGAACACAATGCTTGTTTCAAGGTCATGAAGGCTCGCTGGCAAGCCTCCGTCCAGACTACCCGTCGGGGTTGTTTCTTGGAAGTAAGTTCAGTGAGGGGTGCCACAATGGTGCCATACCCCTTCACGAAGCGACGGTAGTATCCAGTGAGGCCCAGGAAGGCTCGGACCTCAGTTTGAGTCTTGGGGGGCTCCCAGGCGATGATAGCCTCAATCTTTGCATGGAGGGGCTGCACCGTCCCTCTGCCCACCAAGTGACCTAGGTACACCACCGACCCCTGTCCGATCTGACACTTGCTGGCCTTGACTGTCAAGCCAGCCTGTTGCAGGGCATGAAGAACAGCGTGCAGGTGCTGCAAATGGTCCTCCCAGCTGCTGCTGAAGACAGCAATGTCGTCCAGGTAAGCAGCAGAAAAAGCTTCCATTCCAGAAAGGACCCTGTTCACCAGCCGCTGAAAAGTGGCAGGGGCGTTCTTGAGCCCAAAGGGCATCACACGAAATTGGTAGTGTCCCTGAGGTGTAGAGAAGGCTGACCTTTCCTTCGCCCTCTCGGTAAGGGAAATCTGCCAGTACCCTGAAGTTAGGTCAAAGGTACTTAAATATTGGGCAGCTCCCAGCCGGTCGATAAGCTCATCCGCCCGTGGGATGGGATGTGCATCAGTCTTAGTTACTGAATTTAAGCCTCGGTAGTCCACACAGAATCTCAATTCAGGTGTGGTGCCGGGTGGGGCAGCTTTTGGTACCAAAACCACCGGGCTAGACCAAGGGCTACCAGAAGGTTCAATCACTCCTAGCTCCAGCATCTTGGCGACTTCACTTTTGATGCTGGCCTGCACCTTGTCCGACAGCCGGTAGATTTTAGACTTCACAGGTGGGCTGTCTCCTGTGTCCACGTCATGGGTACACAGGTGGGTCCAACCCGGGACAAGGGAGAACAGAGAAGAAAATTGCTCCAGGATCTGGCGGCAATCACTCTGCTGTTCAGGAGTCAGGGATGGCGAGAGAATTACTCCCTCCACCGACCCATCCTTTTCTTGGGACGAGAGAAGATCAGGGAGAGGTTCGCTTTCCTCCTCTTCTGCTCGATCGGTCACCATCAGTAAGACAACCTCGGGCCTCTCATGATGTGGCTTGAGGCGATTGGCATGCAGCACCCTGTGGGGCTGCCTCGGGGTCTTAAGATCCACCAGGTAGGTGGACTTACCCTTTTTCTCCAAAACCTCAAAGGGGCCTGTCCAACGGTCCTGGAGGGCATTTAGCTCTCCAGGTTCCATTACCCACACCTTCTGTCCAGGCTCCAGTTCCACTGGGTGAGCGTTGTGGTCATACCACTCCTTCATCACTGCCTGGCTGGCCTCCAAGTTGTCTGAAGCTTGCTTCCACAACTTAGCCATTTGGCTCCGGAAGGCCAGCATGTAGCTCACCACGTCCTGGGGAAGCTTCCTGGGAGTCTGTTCCCATCCGTCTTTCACCAGGCTGAGAGGTCCCCGTACAGGGTGCCCGTACAAAAGTTCGAAGGGGCTGAAGCCCACTCCCTTCTGTGGCACTTCCCTGTAGGAAAACAAGAGACAGGGTAGGAGGACGTCCCATTTCCTCCGCAGGCTCTCAGGTAGACTCCGTATCATACCTTTCAAGGTTTTGTTAAACCTTTCCACAAGACCATTGGTTTGTGGGTGATAAGGAGTGGTAAACCGATAGGTAACGCCGCACTCCTTCCACATAGCCCGCATGTATGCTGAAAGGAAGTTAGTCCCCCTGTCGGACACAACCTCCTTGGGGAAACCCACTCGGGTGAAGATCCCCATCAGGGCCCTTGCCACTGCAGGTGCAGTGATGGTCCTCAGAGGTATTGCCTCTGGGTACCGTGTGGCATGATCCACCAAAACCAGTATGAACCTGTGACCAGCTGAAGTTGGTGGATCCAATGGCCCTACAATGTCGATGCCCACCCTCTCAAAGGGGGTGCTAACGACAGGTAGTGGTTCCAGGGGAGCTTTTAGCTTCACCCCTGTTTTCCCACTGGCTTGGCAAGACACACACGTCCGACAATATGTATCAGACGCCACTTTCATTCGAGGCCAGTAAAAGTGGGGGACAAGCCGGGCAAAGGTCTTGTCCTGTCCTAGGTGTCCTGCCAATGGTATCTCATGAGCCAGTTCCAGAAGAAAGGCTCTAAAGCATTGAGGGACCACCAAGGCCCTGGATGAACCATGTCCAGGCGCCTTGGGCTCACTGTAGAGGAGTCCATCCTCCCAGTAAATCCGGTAGCTCCCTACAATGTTTCCTGCTGCCTGGGCTTTGGCCTGTTGCCGCAGCCCCTCGAGAGTAAGACACTCTTTCTGAGCTTTGCAGAACTCTTCCCGGGAAGGACCTCCCTCCACATGCCATTCAGTAGGGATGGGTAGGTTTTCCAGGGAAGCAACATTCTCCCCTGTGGACTCCAGATCCACCTCCGCAGGTGGCCCGTCTGTCTCACGAGGTGGAGATGTCGAGGCAGGGTCCTCCGGCCTCCTGTCCTTCTCCTCTCTGGCAGCCGGCTGGGCCATTGTTCCAGGCTCCAGCGTAAGTGAACTCCCCCTTCGGGCAGTCGCGGACCTTGTGCTGACACAAGTCCAGTCAGGGGGTCCCAGCATCTCAGAGTGAGTCTGGTACTCCACCCTCCTCCAAGCATTGTGCTCCATATCATTCCCTAACAGGCAGTCAACAGGCACGGCAGGGCTTACGGCAACTCGAAGTGGACCTGCAACCCCTCCCCACTCAAAGGGAACCTCGGCCACAGGGTAGTGGCCCAATCTGCCGTCAGCCATTACGGCGGGATGGAGTACATCTGGGATGACCTGCTCTGGAGACACCAGCTGACTCCTTACCATAGTCATGCTGGCTCCTGTGTCTCTCAGAGCCTCCCCTCTGCGGCCGTTGATGGTGACCCACTGCTTATACTTAGTAGTATTAGAGGGCAGTTGGGTCTTTGGAACCATCTCCTTATCTCCCAGGGACACTAAAGTGACACCCGCCCGCTCCCCTCCGTTACCCAAAGGCATCTCCTCCCCGAGCACTACACTAGTTATTCCCGGGGCTTTTCCTCCAGTGGGAGGGGGTGGTCTTTTTGGGCATCTCACATCTCCCTTATAGTGACCACCACACTCAAAACAATGAACAACCCTTGGCTGCTGGCTTTGGCCAGGGGTAGGGTTGCGAGGGGGGTTACTCTTAGGGATGAATCCTCTGCCCCTTCCTTGCGAAGTATTTTGTGGCCCTTTTGAGAACTCCCTCCTATTTTCCCCTCCCTCTTTCTTCTGGGGGGCACCCTGTCCATGCTTCTGGGAATCCCCTCCAGTCCCCTTAGTTGACACCCGGGTACTAACCCAGATGTCCGCCTCCTCAGCAAGCTTCCTGGGGCTGGTCAGCTTGCTGTCCACCAGATGCTGTCGTAGTTCGGGAAGACATTTCTCGAGTAGGTGTTCCTTGAGTATGAGGTCATATAGACCCTCATAGTCCCCTACCTCGCTGCCTCTCACCCAACCCTCCAGGGCCTTCCTGGAGTAATCCAAAAAGTCTACCCAGTTCTGCGTGCCTAGTTTGTGGCTGCCCCGGAACTTTTGCCTATACTTCTCAGGGGTCAACCCAAACTTTCTCAACAGCGCTGACTTCATAGCCGGGTAGTAGGTCTGTTCACTTTGATCTAGGGCCAACAAGGTATCCCTGCCAGTGGGGGGCATGTATTTATATAACCCACCCCCCCAGTGGGCTTCCAAGATCCCATGGGCCCTCAGTGAGACCTCGTAGGCGGCTAGCCATTTTGCAATGTCATCACTGGGTACATAGCATGCCATAATATCTTTTGGTAGGTAAGGTCTGGGTTCTCTGATGTTGGTCTGGGTATCGCTGCCACCATTCTCTGGTTTGGGGGTTCTTAGGTTTAGGGCTTGTAAGTCCATCTCTTTGATGGTCCGCTCATGCGCCAACCTCTTGTCCTCCCTTTCCATGTCCATCCTGGCTAATTCTATTCTCATCCTCCTCTCCTCCCTCCTATCCTCTAACCCAGCGTCGGTCAATCCCCTCTCCGAGACACTACTGCCCACTCTGGAAGGTGTCCTAGGACCTGTTAAAAGGTTCCCCCCTCCCGCCTGGTACAGTGTGGCGGTCTCCAGGACAGTGTCCCTGTCACTCCCCTCAGGATCTACTTCCTCCCCGGAATGAGCCTCCACCCATGCCCTGATACTGGTCAGCAGCTCAACTTTCCTGGCGCCTTTCTTAAAAAACACCCCCTGCTGCTGACACCATTCCTTCAATTGGGTCACGGTATAGTTTTCCAGCTCTTCCACATTTATCTCCATTTCTATTTAGAGTATAAACTTTACACAGGAGAAATCCAAAAAGTGACCTGGGGTCAACCTCCACCCACCACCAGTAGTTAATTTAGAAAAAGCAAAATTTAGATTAGGAGGGCCGCAGGGAGAAAACTCCAGGTGGGGTCCCGTGGTAGGCACTGCGTTACTCCTAAGTGAGTGTAAGCACAAATCCGTAATCCCACCGCTGAAACACCAATTATGTTAGACCTAGGGTATCCTAGACTACATAGGGTAGCCTGGCACAGTAGTGGATACAGCTAAACTCAAGGCGTTGGTTAAGTGCTTACAATTCCCACTCACAGTAACCCAGTGATTAACCACTAAAATAAAAGACACAACACCAGTCTTAGGAAAATACCAGTATCTTTTATAAAAATAATATACTTTCTTGTTCTTGTTTTAAATAAAAGCAGTACACAAATAATTTACACAGTTCTCATAGCTCTCAAGTGACATCCAATACTTTTCCTAGTCAGTAAATAAGAATCAAAGGTACATTACAGTTGGAATTGATTATAGTTAACTCTACCAGTCTACTCCTTTAATCACTGGTTACAGAAGGGAACATTCACATTATAGATTCAGTGTGCCACTTGCAGTGATATTAGCCTGCTTCAGTAGTTATTTTCAATAAGACATTGTATCAGACTCCAGCATCACTACTCTGCATTCAACTCTGTAAATACCCTGAGATATAAAACTAGACCTCAGCATTAATTAACTTTGGATTCTGTAGTGTGCTCTTATTCCTCCTCTCCACAGCTGAGAATAATAACCAGAGTTAAGTTATCCCCAGTTCTCAGAACTTCCCAGGGGCCCCTCTTCCCTACTCCTTACTTTAGCGTGGGGACGATGTTGTACCAGTCCCCACGCGTCACCGCTGCCTTAAGGCTCCTTTCTGGCTTCACTGCCTCACTTTCTCTTCCTCCCGCCGAGCCAGCTGCTTGCTTGGGGCTGGGGCGGTGGAACGACGGTGAGCACAACTCCCCCCCTTCCTGCTCGCGTCAGCTCCTTTCCGTGACACTCGAGCGGGGGAGGGCAAAGACGAAGCCACACACCTTGGCCTTCTTTCTGCTCCTCACCAGGAAGGATTTGCGCCCTCTGCGCGGCGGTCCACTCGACGATCCGGAGACGCTCCCTCGGCGTCTCTCCTCAGGCCAAACACTTCCTCACCGGGCATGCGCGGAAGCGCTCGCTCTTCTCCCGCCTCCTCCGGCGGCCGCTCCCAGGAAGGACGCTACTCGCCTGGACCTGCTCGGTTCCCGGCCCCTCTTGCCTTCAGGAGCGGACGTGCTCAGGGCATGCGCGGAAGCGCCTCCGCACTCTCCAAGCCTTGGGGTGATATTGACGCGGCCGGTGCCCCCGGGGTCCCGCAGACGATCGGAGCAGCGCCGCTGCTCTCCCTCAGTCACTTCCCTCACCGGCTCCAGGGGAAGTATGTTCTCCAGCGGCGCCCTCGCTCCCCAGGACGTTTATGGCTCCACAGACCCACGTCTTCACCAGGGCACGACAAGGAACTCCAGCCACGTCACGGGGCACACAGCTGTTCTTCCACGCTGGTAGGTGCAGCGCTGGGCATTGGCAGTTAGGGAAACCCTCTACTCAGAGCGACCTGTCAGGATTCGTTGGGGCTCAGACTTAGAAGGGTCTTCCTTCACACGTAGCTTATTCTCATTCTCAGCAGTTGATGTTTGGGGAGGGATTGGCCAGAGGCTGAAGGGGGAACGTCTCTCTGTAGTGACTGTCTGCCTCAAAGACAAACTAGCTGCTCCCAGTGCGTCCACCTCCTCTCACCACTGCCTCACTCCTCCACTCTTGGGTCAGCACAAAATGGCTGCTGGTCACTGGCCTTTTATAGGGTGGCCTGAGACCTGCAGAAGTCACTAGATGGTTCTGGAAAGTTCCTCATGTTAGCCTATGGGCCTGTCCTCCAGTAGTGTCCGTTATGGCAGTTGGTGGACACCATTTTAGGTTTCTGGATGTCCCTAGATTTTCAAGGGGCTTGACTAGGCCTCACAGGTTATGAGGGAAAAATGGCGTCATAGCCAAGGAACACCTAGCCCCCTGACAGCACTGAAAAATCCTGGTGGACATATATATAAAAATAAAAACAGAAACTCTGGGAGGCTAAGGGGGACAAAATAAATAATGTTGGTTAGAGTATCCCCAGATGCAGACAGGTCTAACAGTTTGATATCATGGAGGCCGGTAGATCGAACCGCAAGGCAAAATGCATAGTAGGCACACTTATAGCAGTAGTGATTTCCCTTATAGTCATAGTAGTTACTGTATCATACATAGTGGGACATGCAAGTATAACAAAGGCAACAGATGCAAAGCCTGTAGCGACATCGAGACCTGCTGTTGCTGGTAAAAGGGTGGAGGACAATGCAATTCAGGAGAAAGCGTTGCTGGCAGCAGAGGCCCGTAGGTTACATGTAGATGAGTCACAGGGAAATTTTTAAACAAACGCTTATGCCAAACTGTTATATGAATACATTGACGTCATGGAGGCCAAGGATTGCTATGTCTGCATGCAATTGCCGGCTTCTGTAGATGAAGGCATTCGATATCATCACCTTCCATTGACTTATGGTATTACATGTAGTCTATTGCTTAGTATATTTTATGGACGAGATGGGTTTGAGTATTATTTCTCGAATTATGATTCAGTATTACCAGAGGTCCCGAACTATAAACAGATGAATAAATGGGACTATTACAAGAAGGAAGATAGATTGGCAAAATTCTTCCTTCCTTGGGATACACTGGACACTTCATATGCATGCAGAAACAATCTAACTTGCAAAGTATCAGAAATTGAGAAGAAGTTCATAGGGCAAGTTGATGACAGGTACAGAAGACAAAAGATTCTGAAAATGTCAGGACAATGGAAAACAGATTGGATCGAGGAGGAGAAGGCACACAAAAGGAAGGGTAGTAATGGTCCAATAGCTTTAGATCGAACACAGAAAGGAAAGTTATGTTTACACAGGAGTAAAACTTACTATGAGAATGTGTTCGTAGGTGAAGTCAGTTGTGAACATGCTTTCGGATTAGAATACTATACAAAGGATTTCTTAAAGGGAATGCAAGTGATTCCTAATGTATATTTTGTATGTGGAAGAAATGCCTACGTGAAGCTACCTGACAACTGGTACGGTTCATGTTATTTGGCAATTGTCTTCCCCAAAATATATCATGCCAAGGATTTAGAGATCATAGAGGGAAAAGCTTCAGCAAGGGGAAGAAGAGACGTAGGCGATGCTGAGGTAGTGGGAGATTTATTTGGCGCTATGTTCCCTCTTTTAGGATTGATACTTAATGATGTCAAGATCAGGAGATTGGCTACAGTTGTAGACAGATTGTCTGCAAGTACTGCAAGATCATTAATGTTGGTGGAAGGAGAGATGCAATCGATAAGCGCAATGGTTCTTCAGAATCGTCTTGCTTTAGACGTTCTGTTGGCCAAAGAGGGCGGAGTCTGTAAGGCTTTGAAGGTCCAGGAATGCTGCACTTATATTCCAGATAATTCAAAACCTCTTGAGAAGGAAATACAGAACATAACCAAGATACACCAAGAGATTGAGGACCTAACAAGGGTGAATGTTTGGGAAAAAGTAGGTCATGGGATGGGTAAAGTTGGAGGTTGGTTTGCCAATCTCGGGAAGAGTTTTGTCTGGTATATTCTTAAACCTATCATCATAATTGTGATTTGCATAATCATATTGTGGGGTTTAGTGAGAGTGTACCAATGGTATAGGTCGAACAGATTGCAAAGGTCTATGAGAGAGCAGGAGCAGAGGTTAGCTGCTATTCAAGATCATCAATACAGGAGTCTGAGGGCTCTGGAAACGGTCAAGAGAGGGAGCCTTGCAACAAGTTCTGTTTAACCCATTCAAATTGGTGTACTAGTGATGACCCCTGGAGGTCATCAAAGGGGGGAACTGAGAGAGCGCAATTTGAATGAAATGTATGAATACGCCATATTTACAAACCAGTTGCGTAAAGATAGCTAAAGTAACTAGAGATATGAGAATATGTATCCGCATTTACTCACGATTGCTTTGCTAGATATAGAGAGCACATATAGAGTGTGGGCTAATATAGAAATGTGTGGAAATGCTTAAAAATGTTAGATGTGATAATCAGGTTCCACGTTATGTAGCTGCTAAATGAAGAAAGATGTAAAATGTAAAATGAAGAAACGTGCAGACCACATGGCACTGTATAAGAACGAAATGTACCATTGCATCTTTCACGTAACATGGATTCAATATTATTCAATGATTTTGCTTATATGCTAAAGGCTATGTTTTATAGAAGTGTTTTTTGTATAACCAGAGTGTAGTGTGTTAGCATATTATTTTAAGTTAAGAAATAAGGGTTCACAGGGTGTAGGCTACTGCACGTAATTTAGTAGGCCGGGAGAGATAAAGTGTCTTCTTTGATCTGCATGTGTTAGTTAAAAGTCGAGCCTCGTTAAAATAAATTGCCAATGCTGGTCGAAGTTTTATGGCCTAGCCTGATAAGGGGAGCCTGGAATTTGGGGCCCTGCTTCGGAGTGTCTGTTTGCAGGTACGAGGGGGGTACCAATCAAAGAGCTTGATGAATAGAGCTCTGTTCGAGGAGATAGGCTCGGGTCCGGAGGAGTCTACTGGAATGTCATGGGGGTACCAGCATGCTGGAGACGGAGCCTGGGAAGCAAGGTCAACTTTAACAGACGGCCCAAAGAAGCGAAACTATGGAAAAAACCAGAATCGAGACCACGTGAAATGTGTACATGGTGGGCGTCTCAGAGGGGCGTTCCACCCATACTGTGATTTTGTATTAGGGACAGCACCCTGGGGAGGAGAGAGAGCAGACGGCCTGAGGACCCTAAGAGAGCGGATGGGTAGGCAGAGAGGACATGACTGCTATGCATAGGGTTTCACCTAAGACTAAGAGAAGTGTGTGATCTTCTTTAGAAGTCACCACGGCTGACACCTTTTTAGGTAAAGAACTTGCTAAGTAGGGATGTCATCTAGGCTAGTGTAGGGTCAGTCTAACCTGATTTGTTTCTTTTCTGTAAATGACGCTCAAGATTCATCTTGTGTCTATGATATTTAACTTACTGATTTTTTAATTGGTTTTGGTAGTTTTCTTCTGTCGACTAAGATCTCTCAGAGAGTTCATGTTCATTTTACTGCCTGTGTATCTTTTGAATCTTATATTGAGATGTTTGTACCTGCAACTTATTTTGGCTTTATAATAAATCTTTAAACTTTTCCGGAGTAGGTGGTTCTTTGGAGTTGTGTCAGTTTGGGCTGGCTTGACCTATGCAGGGTTTGCCTTTTACTCAATGACAGTCAACAATCGATCCAAAAGACTTAAGTGAGATAAGAGTTAGGGTGATCAGATAATTGATCAAAAATCTCGCGTTCCCAAAACCATTGTCAAATATGTACGCCTTCAATTTTCAAATTCTTTGGGAGGCTTGAACTATTTTCCCTGGAATGTCATCTCTAACCAACTTAGATATAGGGGTGTACAAAGTTCCAAGGTGAATAAGCATTTTTTAAAACAATTTCAGCACAAGTAGAGCTGGCCTAGCATTAGCCACAGCAGCTCCTGTCCCCAGTGCACCCAGTCTCAAGGAGGCCTCGGCTGTCTTTGAGCCCACAACCCCTCTATATAGAGAAAAACGTACATGGCCGCCCATTGGCCCCCACCCCACCAGATGCACTCAAGCACTTTACTCCTGACTGTGGACCCAGCTCCCCACATACCCTGAGTAATTCCACCTGCTCTATCCCTTCCCGATCCCTTACCCAGATCCAGCAGAATCCCTGTGGTGTCGTGGTAGAGCGCCACTTTAGTCTTCAACCGCAGACTGTTTGCTTCACTCTTCCTCCACCTGGTACATAAGCAGGAAGGGGTGCTGCATGGCCACGATTCATGTTTATGTTTCAGAATGTCCTGCCAGCTCCATACCTTGATAAACTGGAACCATGTTTACTTAGTCCTATGCAAATACAGCTAAACCTGACCACTGTGAAGCCAGAATGCTGATCCTCTGACTTGAATATATGTATGATCCAGCGGCACAGAATATTGCCTTGCAGAGGACATACCACCACGCATAGTTACTTTACTCCATTTCAATTCATATGACGACGGACAATTCATCTGACGTTGCCAATACTAAGCTTTTGTTTTTTCCCTTTGCTTGATGATCATTTTTAAATACATGCTTCTACCTACAATTTAAGAAACTTTTCAAACATGATCCTTCTCACAATCTCGAATCATGACGTGTAGCAACTCATGTTCATTGTTTCCCCATCTTAGCTATCAAAGAGGCAAAGATGAGAATGTTAGTTTTCCTTGCTGGCTTTCCTCTCTCTCTGAAAGAGCATTGGCCTAAGCATGGGCGAATTTTGCGGATCTCGCGTTCGCGAATTTTGCGGATTTGCGAACTCGCAATCCGCAAAATCCGCGAATTCCCGGGAATTTGCGGATTTTTTATTTTTTTGTGTGTTCGCAATTGTTTCTGCCAGTTCGCGAGGATTTGGTACTAGTTCGCAATTGCGAACTTACTTGTCGGCTCGCAACGGTCGCGACTATGTTGTTTCTACGTCTGGTTCATCATCACAGCCTCCCAGCACCCTCTGTTTTACCACTGGCACCCTCTCTTTGACCCATGCCACCCTCTGTTACATCAATGCCACCCTCTGGTTCATCATCACTGTAGAAGATGGGGGGGAAAAGCAAGCCCACCTGCCCTGCTTGAACTGACATGAATTAATTTGGGGTTAGTTTATTAACAACACCTGCCCTGCCCCAACTGACAATAATGAATTGGGGGCTAATTAATGTGTCACTGAAAGAATTTAAAGTTCCAGCCTGGCACCTGCTTGTCTGCTCCTTTAGCTGTAAATCAGGACCTTTGTGGCATACAGTTAAGGTCAGAGCAGGGTCACACAATAGTTGCAAGCAGGCAACCGAATTCTGGAGGGCCCCCTCAGGAAGCACTACAAAGAATCGTTACAAATCATGAGGTTGACCTTTTGCACCTGCTCATTGCTTTTGCTTTTGCTGAAATCGTTTTTCGGTTTTTTTCGCGCTATTCGCGGGGCGCGGCGTCGTGCGAAACCGACCGCGGAAGCCGCCAATTCGTGCGAATGAGCATTTTATTTTTTTGCGGCTTGTTGTTTCGCGAGTTTTTTTGCAGTATTCGCGAGCCGCTTGCAGCGCAACACGCGAATTTACCCCAAGGTCAAGTACGGGCGCGGCCATTTTGTTTGCGTGACGTATTTCCGTTTCCGCCCGCTATGTATAATCTCGCGCAGTAAGCGCATTGCGAGTAGAGGTTCGCACGAGATCGCGCGGGAAATCTAGAGGTTCGCACGAGATCGCGAGGAAAATCTCGCGCGAACTTACTTTCGCGCTCGTGAACGGGCGCCGGCCATCTTGTTTTTCATTCATTTCCTGTGTCTGGGCATGGTGTTTAATCCTCTTGGTATCTTTGCCATCCTTTGCTTGTTTTCAGTTTTTTTTTTACGATTTTGCTTCTTATCTATCCTTCTCTTTTCCTAGCTGTATATTTTTGTCTTTTCTGCTATTTTTCTTTACTTTTAAACTACTTTTTTAAACTCTTTTCTTTTCTTCTTCCCTATCCTATTCTTTCTTAATTTTCTACTTCTTCCTACCTTACCTGCCCAGACCATGGTCAAGCCAGGCGCCGTGAAGCTGCCCAGGCACTTGAGGGCCGCAGCGGCGGCGGGGAGTAGTGCTGGACCCAGTGGCAGGACAGCATGCGGGAGATTGAGGGGGGAGCAGGTGACGCGACGGGAGATATTCAGCCCGGAGGAAGTGGGCGCGCTGGTCTACTTCGTCCAGCGCCGCCTGCCCAGGACCATCGCCGGGAGGCGGCAGGATCGCGGCCGGCGGCTACAACATGCGGGAGCGCCGGAAGCGGTGGGAGAAGGTGTGCTGGGCCATATCCCACCTCTACGGGGTCCAGCGCACCTACAGCCAGGTCACCCATCGCTGGACGGACCTCCTGGACCGCAAGCGCGACCTGCTGGACCAGCTCGGCTTGGAGATCCCCGGGCTTGGTGAGTAGTAGTAGCCATTTAATCACTCACTACTATGATGTTTTCTCCTGCTCTGTGTTGTTGTATTGCAAATATTTGTTTTTTACATGGAGCAAGCCAATAATGCTGCTGATGACGATTACATTGTAGTTAAATTATATTTCAAAATCTTCTGTGCATTTCAGGTGCACTGCTCTCCTTCTCAGTGGCGTTGCTACTATGCTTATTTGTTTTCTATTTCGTGGTCTCATTGGCCTGAGTAACTATTATGTATGAGTGTACTTTACAGAACTGCGTAATGCTAGACACTAGGGGGCAGATTACATTTACAAGCCCCTTGCGCCACGTTTACGTTGCCTTGCGTGATGCAACAGCGGCGTAAACGTGCCGCATCCCTGCGAGTCATTTACAGCATGACGCATCTAGGGAGATGCGTCACGTTATAAAGCCATGGGCCTGCACCACAATGGGTGCGTTCCTAGTACGCAGGGTGGGCGGTCCAGCGGCTGTGCGCCTCGCAAAATTGCCTGCGTGAAATGTACAAGATTTAACGCAGGCACTTCTGCGACGCTGCTACGTCAATTCAATTCCTTATGTCTGCTCGAAGCAGGCGAAAGGACTGACACAGCATGTTAAGTATTGGGTGGCCCTGAGCATTACTGGAGTTGCATTGCGTTGGCGACGTGACTCCAGCGATGCGCCGCTCTTACGTGACGAGATGCGTCACGCAAGTGCCTACCCTTGCGCCAGGGCGCGCCGCATTGTAAATGAGGCACATCTGCCGTGTCGCAAGGGTAGTTTTGCGTGACTCATTTGATCTGGCGCATCTCTGGAGATGCGCCAGAACGCGTAAGTAAGTATGCCCCTAAGGGGCAGAATTGCAATTACCGTCGCATCCCTGCAAAGTAGCAGGGATGCGCCATAAATTGTGCGGCCCGCTACCACCACCAAACATGGTGCGCCGTATTTGCAATGCGGCGCACCATGGGCCCAAAACGTCACCGAAGCTTTACTGCTGGAGTTGCGTCGCAACGATGGCGCAGCTCCATCAATGCTCTGGGGTACCCTATCTCCCCAATGCTGGGTCAAGCCGTACGTCTGCTTCAAGCAGGTGCAGGGTTTGTGTGACGCATCATTGTCCTAAAGGTGACTGATTGATATTTTGTAGATTTCCCTCAGCCACTATTAGGATGTGTTCCAGCGCAGGAATGCCCTCCCTTGCGCCGGAACGCCCCCTGATGGCGCAGGGCTTTATAACGGGATGCATCTCCCAAATGCGTCACGTTGTTATAATATTATACGCCGCACCATGGCGCCCTTTTTTGTTTAGCTGCTGCGTCACAAAAGTCACGCAAGAACGGCGCAAAAGAGCCGCAAGGGCTTAAATCTGCCCCTTCCTTTGTACCCCTGACAATAAGAAAAATAGTGGCGGTGGATTGATAGTTTGACTATTTAAATGACTGGTAATGTAGCAGGCAACTGTTAGTGTTGTCACTGATCTGACTGAAATCACAATGGAGTTTGTCTGTCACTTTGCGTCTTGCCTGCGGACTGCTGCCTGCCAGTCCTAGGTGAACGTTTCAGTACTTTGTTTAGTGAGTTACGTGACTTTCGAAGTCACAGGTCCGCAAATAAATGAAAAGTAACCATAATCAATATAATTTCGCGGAAATATTTTGTTATTGTTCTTTTGAAATGTTTGATTTGGTTGACATTGACAAGCAACAATCATCCATGTTTTCTGTTCTTTCTTTCATGTTGTACGTCAGCTCCCCCCAGGGGCGAGAGGAGGACACAGGAGCAGCAGGCGGCGGATGCTGTTCAACAGGGCCAGGATCGGGCAGGCGAGGGCTCCTCTGCTGGCCCCAGTAAGTTTTCATTTTAGACTAGTACCTATTTTTCCTAGCGTTCCTCATTTGACTTTTTTCAAAATTGTCTTTGCTCTTCTTGTAGACTGTATCTAAATTCTTATCCTGCCTCTACTATGACTCCCTGTGGTATTACTAGATTATTCTTATTAGTCTGTCTGTGTAGCTAACTAAGATTGCACGGTTGGCGAAACTCCCATGATTCTAGTCAGCAATAGCTCTATCAACTTAGTGCAGTCCTCTGGGATTGTCCATAATGTCTTTTGAAGTGTTCTATCTGGACTCATGCTTGCAAAAATTGCAAAACCTTTCGCTCAGTCACTCTAGTCTGGACCAAAAAACACAGATTGTATTTAAGTTTAAAAGCTTTATTAAAAGTAAACACATTTATTAAAATGAAGTCATAATAAAACTAAACGTTTAACTGATAATGGAAAAGTGGTTAGTGCTGACGATTAATTGAAGACATTTCTTGTGGTCGAGCCGAGCTCTCACCTGGTTTCAACTTGATCTTGTTGTTAGAAGTCCATCGTCTGTCTGTGTGGAGAAAAATGGTGCATGTTAAAAAAACAGCCTTCATCAGTTGTGCCAAAAAGTGCAGCAAGACAACCTTCCCTGGAAAAAGGGACATTTTTTTTAACTTCCACGTAGACAGTCACAAATTACATTGTTTTCACATGTCTTCATTCCTAGACCAAAGACTAGTGACTAGTGAGTGCTTTATTCTAACATTCTTAAATGTACTTTGTAGGTGGAACATCTGGTGGCGGGGCCAGTGTGGAGGTGGTGGTGCTCGACACGGAGGCGGAGGGCGATTCTTCAGGGGAGGAGGCGGCGGCTGTGAGAGTTGAGACGGTGGTGGTGGCGGCCAGAGGTAAGCTCTTATATATTCCTTACTTATTGAGATTGAAGACTAGCTGGGAAGGCAAGAATATGAGATGCATGGCTGGGTGAATGATGAAGCAATGATGGGTGGAAGGACAACAGCCTGGGTGGGTGACACAGAAACTGTATGTGTCCATATACCTGGATCAGGCTACTATCTGACTCTTAGATAGCATATGTGTATCTAGAGCAGGGGTACCCCTAGTACGGCCCGCGGGCCGGTGGTGGCCCGGCAAGCCTTCCTTGGCGGTGCGCAGACCTTGCAGACAATCACTGCTCCCCCGGCCCCCACAGAGCAGAGGCTTTTTTGTATTTCACCTGTTAGCGCCCCTGCATCTCCACTCTGACAATCACTGCTCCCCCGGCCCCCACAGAGCAGAGTGGAGATGCAAGGCCACAAAGAGGTGAAATAGAACAAAGCCTCTGCTCTGTGGGGCCGGGCAAGCAGTGATTGTCAGGGTGGAGAAGCAGGGGCGCTACAACAAACAAAGCCTCAATAATATGTTAATGGTCTTTTAAAGACCTGTTAAGTACTTTGGTGTTGTTGTCTGTGTGTGCGCGTTGAGGAAGCGGTCTCAACCCGGGCTGAAGGCTGACACAGATAGACACTCACACAGTGAGATGACAGAGGGGGAGGGAGAGGGAGGGCAGGAGGGAGAGAGAGATGGAGGGAGGGCAGGAGGGAGAGCAGGAGGGAGAGAGATGTATGTAAATGCTGGGTCTGGTGGCTCAGTGGATGAGGGCATCTGCTGCAGGGACCTGTGTGCAACCTCATGGTCACAAGTTATCGTTTTGCTTTAGCCCCGCCCCCTCTGACTCCGCCCCCACTGTAAAAAAGGGGTTCAAAGACAACCAGTAACCAAAGACCCTTTTATGTTGCCCGGCGGTGTCGCCTCTATGACCCACCAATATTAATCAATGAAGAAGCAGGCGCTGGAGACTGGAAGGCAGGAAACGAGGATTTTATTCTCTCCGGAGGAGAACACATCAATTCAGACAGCAAGTATCGTCACGAGGTGCTCTAACCACATTTCTGAGGCTTGGCCTCTTATACTAGGGTTTATGACCTTTATTGCACGTAACACATTCTCGCAACACTTTGATATTTGAAAGAACATCCTCGGAATCTCCCCTACAGGCCCGTTCCCACATACATTTACAGTTGAATTCCCCACCCCGGTCACAACAGGTGATGATTGTCGCGCAGCAGGGCATTCCGCCGATTCACGGAATGCATGGGGTTGATCGGATCTCATAGGGTGGGGGCTTTGATCGGCTCGAGGGTCTTTTGATGGGGAGGGGAAGCTTCCTACTGTACGGGGTAATAAACAGTATCCGCAGGGCCAGGCGGCGGCCTGGGAATAAGGAAGACAAACGGGGACACAGGAAAAGGGGGTTTGCATCAAAAGGATCTGAGACCATGAAAGGAATGAAGGGAGGTGTCACGCTGGGAACAGGATGGGATTCTGTGGCGGAGCTGCGCTGAAGAGGGGTTTATGACCCAAGGCATGAGAGAGCGGGGGTTGTCAACGTGCGGGGGATGTTTGCGAGGTTTACGCGCACGAATGGGCTCGAAAGGGGCAAGATGGCGCCGATAATGTTGACGTTTGCAGTCTAATCTTTAACAGTCCTCCCTTTTCAACATATCTTAGCCAACTTGCTTACTCAATGTCAATCTTCATCAAATTCCTAACCTCGGCATCATATATTGCTCTCATATGTTCGTTCCCAAAGTCCACAGTCTTAGGGCAAATACAATTTACGCATAATGTACACAGAGGTGGCAGACATTGAATTCCTAAGCATAGACCGCATATTACAACTATAGGAATCAGGATAATGGTGAATAGTCTCCAGCCCCAGTTCTTAACGGTGCTCCAGAACCAACCACCAAGCGACCATTCTTCTTGTTCTTGGTGGACTTCCGAAGAGAGCCTATGAAGATGTTCCATGGCTTTGTACACTGAGGGTGAGTTGTCCGGTATGTACGTACAGCAGCTGGACCCAATAATGCGGCATGCTCCACCACGATCCGCAAGAACCACATCTAGGACAAGGCGGTTCTGGAGGGCCACCAAGCGGACCGCTTGAAGTTCAGCGGTGTTGTTAGCAAGGATACCAGCCGTGATGTTCATTGTTGTCTCAACTGCTTGAGTCAGATGTCGGATGGCACGGCTGTTCGCCATCGGGCCCCAGAGGGGGACAAGTCCCTTCATAGCATCGAGGAACTGCACTCCTGTTGAGTCGGCTTGTTCAATGTCTTTGGCTCGTTTTTGTCTGTGATGATTTGCTGGTGCCACATAAGTCGGAGGAAGGATGAAGGAAATGAAACAAGTGCCCCCCCAGCCTTTGGGGAGCCAGGTGTAAGCCTTCGTGCCGCAGACGAAATACGTGTTTGGAGATGCCACAAAGGAAGGTGGGTCGGTGGAGTCCAGAGTTCTGGAAAACCGGCAAGCACTGTGGCCTACCAGCTGAGTCCCAAGCCCTTCCATGCACATGTGGCCGGTGACGTTGATGACTGACAGGGCCACAGTCAGAGTGGCAGCCGTTCGTTTTCGCAGGTAGGAGAAGGTGGTTCTGGTTGGATTATTGAACACTTGCATTTGATTTGTTCTTTAGCCGGGATGTCCAAGTGGATTGTGTTGTTGGTGGTCTGCGGGCAGAAGTGTGTCTTTGTTCTGTTCCGCCAGACCCCGTGGTAGAAATGCGTTACGGTTTTGCTGGAGGTGGCATTGTCCTTAAAGCTTTCTTGCAGAAGCATCAGCCAAGCAAGACAGGAGCCGTGAACTGAGAAAGGTGAAGGGATGAATGGTATCGAGTGTCCAGTGGCGTGGGGTAGCAACCCACAGATCCAACAGTTGGTGGCATTGGTGGCGAGGTTGTGCTGGTGAAGTAGTTGTACGAAAGAGTTATTCCAAAATTCCTTTCGCCTCTCTCTGAGTTGGGGAGAGAGCGAAATCAGATAATGTTCCTTCATGGTGGTAGGCTGAGCAGTGGTCAGGAATGTTTCGTGAGCAGGTGCATTTTCTTCCACAATCCAGAGTGTGGTCATGAGGAGAAGGCAGAAAAGGATTGTGATGAAGAGTGCAATTGTCTTTGAGCTGTGGAGTCTGTCTGCTTTTGGGTTTCTGTGGTGGGTATTTCCTGTTGCCTTCATCATCTTCTTATTTGGTGCTTCCATCATCTTCTTATCTGGCGCTTCCATCATCTTCAAGGTGCTCGGTAGCGGGCAGAACCACAGATTTTGTTTTGCTTCTCTCTGGGTAACCCTTGGTAGTGTTTAGGTCACCGTTCTGAGATTTAACTCAGTCCGTGGTCTACTTAGCCGAGGCTCCCTCCTTTCGACGCAGGAAATACCCTTCTCTCGATGGCACAGTGGGATCAGAGAATTTTGAAAGTTCAAGCGTTTCGGTATCAGGATAGCAGGTTAGTGACGGTCGGTCCTTGTTCAGGAGCTCTTCTTGGTTGTCGATGTTTTCGGTCGAGGTCAGGGTCGAGGAGACCTTCTTACAGTGGTGTGCATGCAGCCAGTTGCGTTTTCCCTCCACTCGAAGTGCTGTTTGGGTGGTGATGAGGACTTGCCAGGGGCCCGTCCACCGGGGTTCCAGACTCTTGGCACGCTGGAAGTTCCGGATCAGGACGAAATCCCCAGGCTGGATGGTGTGTCCGGGACCCCTGGAAGTGTCAGGGATGGCATGCAGCACCTGTTGATGGATAACAGACAGTGTTTTAGTCAACTGGCATAAGTAATCAGACATTAGGACGTCCGGGACGTCATGAATGGAAGTTGGTTTCGGTGCAGACCAGACATTCATAGGCCGGCCGAATACAACCTCGTATGGTGTCAAGTGGTGTTTGGTAGGGGTGGAACGCATTGAGAGCAATGCCAGGGGGAGTGCGTCTGGCCATTTCAGTCCTGTGGTAGCCACTATTTTGGCCAATTTTAGTTTCAGTGTGGCGTTATGTCGTTCAACTAGTCCGGCAGATTGGGGGTGGAAGACTGCGTGGAACTTTTGTTTTACACCCAACCCCTTCAGAATGAGTTGGATAACTTCGGCTACGAAGTGGGGGCCATTGTCGCTCCACAAAATTCGACAAAGGCCGTAACGGGGGAAAAACTCCTTTAACAGTACTTTTGCTGTGACCATAGCAGTGTTGTCACGGGTTGGGTATGCTTCCACCCATTTGCTAAATGCGCATACCACAACAAGTACATATTTCAGGCCTTGACATCTGTCTAGTTGGATGTAGTCCATCTGCAGGACTTCAAACGGGTGATTTGGGACCCCAAACCCTCCCCGGGGTACTACAGTTCCTTTCCCGGGATTGTGTTGCAGGCATATCAAGCATTGTTGGACCAGGCGCTTGGCGGACTCTGTGATCTTATCATTGTGCCAAACTCTGGAGACAAGTTCAATCATGGGGGCTGATCCTATGTGGGCAGGGGAGTGTGCCATAGTCAGTATGGGAATCAGATACGAGTCAGGTAGCAACCATTTGTTTGTGTCTTTTGTCCGCCAGCAGCCTTCGTCATCTTTCAATCCCACCCGTGTCCATTCAGTCAGTTCGTGTTGTGTGCTAGCCATTTGAATGTCTCTAATAGTGTCCCTAGCGTCAGACCATTTTTCTGCTTGTGACCTGGTCGCGTACATGCGTGTTGTCGTCCTATTTTCAGCTGTCGTTCGGGCAGTGATGTCGGCTAGTGCATTTCCCTGTCCAATAATGTCTGTCACCCTTTTGTGTGCCTGGCATTTGATGACTGCAAGCTTTTTGGGGAGAAGGACGGCTTCGATCAAGGCGGAGACTAGATCCCCGTGCAAAATGGGGGTGCCGTGTGAGGTCAAGAATCCCCTCTCCCTCCAAAGGAGCCCAAAATGGTGAACCACCCCAAAGGCATACTGGCTGTCGGTGTAAATGTTTGCTGTGGTTCCTGCTGCTAGAATACAGGCCCGTGTCAGGGCAATCAGTTCCGCTGCCTGGGCAGATCGTTGCGTTATGCGGGCTGTCTCGACTACAGTTCGAGCCGTGGTGACTGCATAGGCAGCTGAAGTGGTGCCATCGGGGAGTTTGATGCAAGAACCGTCCACCCACAGCTCTCCGTCGGGGTCGGGAAAGGCCGTGTCTCTGAGGTCAACCCTACTTCTGGTCTGTTCGTCTGTGAGGGTCACACAGTCGTGTACAGGGTGCACATTGGGATCGTTTTCTGGTAAGGGCAGCAGGGTTGCTGGGTTCAGTGTGGTGCATCTCTTCAGAGTGATGTGGGGTGCGAGCAGAGTCAGTTCGTATCCAGTCAGTCGTGCACTCGTCAGGTGTTGCGTTTTGGTTTGGTTTAGGAGGGTGTCAACTGCATGGGGTACCAGTACTGTGAGGGAATTCGAGAGCACGATCCCCTCACTCTGTCGGATAGAGATCGCAGCAGCAGCTACGGCTCGAAGGCAAGCAGGCAGGGCTCTGGCTACAGGATCAAGGGTGGCTGAGAAGTAAGCGCATGGTCGTTGCTTTGAGCCGATGGACTGGGTCAGGACAGATAAAGCGCACCCCTCCCTTTCGTGAGTGTAAAGGGAGAAGGGCTTTGTGTAATCGGGGGTACCCAACACAGGGGCCGAGCAAAGGGCATCTCGTAGTTGCATGAAGGAAGCCTGACACTCAGGGGTCCAAGGGAGTGGGAAAGGGATATCCTTAGCTAGCAGTGAAAGCAGTGGTTTTACTACGAGGCTAAAGTTGGGTAACCACTGTCGGCAGAAGGAGGTGAGGCCTAGTAGGGAGCGGACCTGTTTCTGGGTCCTAGGGATGGGGGTGTCGAGAATGGTTTGGATTCGGTCAGGAGTCAGTTTCCTTCCGTCTTTGGACAAAAGGTGGCCTAGGTAAGTGACCTGGGGTTGGCAGAATTGCAACTTCTTCTTAGAGACCTTGTGGCCATTTTCTGCAAGGAAGTGCAGGAGTTGAATGGTGGCTGTGACAGCTAGTGGAGTGGTGTCGGCTGCCAAGAGGATGTCATCGACATATTGCACTAACACCACTCCATCGGGTAACTGGACTTGATCCAGTTGTCTCTTGAGGGCTTGGCTGTAGATGCTAGGGCTTTCTGTGTAGCCCTGGGGTGCTCGGCAGAACCTATACGAGCGGGCTTTTAGGGTGAAACCGAAGAGATACCGGCTGTCTGGGTGGATGGGGATGGAAAAGAATGCGTTTTTGAGGTCAATGACAGTGAAGGTGGTGGCAGTGGAGGGAATCAAAGTCAGGATGGTGGTAATGTCCGAGACCACAGGGTACTGGGGTACCACCACTTTGTTGATCTCTCGAAGGTCAATGATGAAGCGGTATGCTTTCTCATCTCCTTCTCCCTGTTTCTTAATGATGGGCAAGATTGGGCTGTTGCAAACGTTGCTAACCACTTCCTCTACCACTCCTGCGTCTATCAGTGATTGGATGATTTCTACCAATGCCTTCTCGCCCTCGGGCGATATCCGATATTGTGGAAGTTTTGGGAGTGTTGCATCTGGTCGAACAGTAATGTGCACTGGGTCAATCATCATGCGCCCTACATCCGAATCCGTTTTGGCCCACAGATACGGAGGCAGAGTGTCAAGCAGGGAAGTGTCAGCGTCGGTGATGGAAAACATGTGTCTGGGGGGGCAATGTCTAAGCAGAACAGGATTGTCGTAAAGGAAAACTCGGACTCCATCTTGGGAACATCTAATCGTTGCTCGGAAGTGTTTCAATAAGTCGAGTCCCATAATTGCGTCAGGGCTGTTGGAGGAAAGCAAAAACGTAGTGTCAGTGGTGTTGTTTTCTAAGTCAAAGAGGATCGGGGCGGACAAAGGGTTAGTGGAGGGCGTTCCATCGAAACCTGTCGATGTTATTAGTGAGCCAGACAAGGGTGCCCTTGGAATCAGTCGTTTAGATAATGCACTACGTGTTGCGCCAGTGTCTACCAGGAATGGTGACTTTGTACCCAAGACCTTAGCAGTGACATAAGGGCCTTGCTGGTCAACATGGAGCTCGACTGGATCCCTCCCTTGCCCTAGGCAGTCCTATGCAAAGTCATGAACATCATCGTAGTCAGATTGCTGGCATTGGTTCTGTCGGGGTCGATCAAATGTGTTTGGCCTACTTGATCTATCATTAGTTGCGTTGTTTGGGGGCCCTCGCTGTGGTCCCCTATTTCTTGGTTCGCTTGCTGTATCTCTAGGATCTCTATTTCTGATGAGTTCCAAAAGAACTGGGCACTGAGATTTCCAGTGGCCCGTTCCTTTACAGAAAGCACACTGGTCCTCTCTAATGTCTGTACGTCCAATGTGGGGAGTCGAAGTACGGTCCTTGGGAGGTGCAGTTTTAGGGACGTTCATCTGATGGTTTCCCCGGTATTGGTCTCGTCCCAGAGTTACCCCTTGCAGTTGAGCCATCATCACCCTCTCCTTTAAATCTTTCTTCTTTCTCTCTGTTGTTCTATCGTTTTCGTTTTTCTGATGTTCATAATATTGGGCCATCTGGAGGATAGCCGTAGGTTTGGAGGCTGCCCAACTACTTTCGCTGGCCTGCAGTTTCTGCGAGACCTCCGGTGATAAACCCTTAACGTAATTCTGGACAAACAGATGGTGTCCGGTTGCAGTGGTCAGGTCCTGGCCGCTGTAATCGGAGAACACCGTTTCAAACCGGGAGAAGTATTCCGATACATCCTCCTGAGGTTTCTGGCGACAAGCCGTTACTATCGACCAGTCCACTTTCTTTTCTGGGATCAGGGTTTTTAATTTCTGTACGATTTTATCCGGGAGGTCTAAAATGGCTTTCAAAGGCTTTTGTCCGGGTTCTCGTTGTCTGTCTATGCCATCGAGTTGTGACCAGTTATGTCCAAACAGCTCAGAGTGGTCGACTTTCCGGATTTGCTTCCACACATCAGCTGGTAGACATAACCCGAAAAACAAGTCGATGTCAGCCAGAGTCATAATCGTCGATCCTAGGGCTGTACCCAACTCAGTATAGAAGGCAGTGGGGTTTTTACGTAGGTCAGGCAGAGATTTCCGGAAGGTCAGAATCTCTTGCCGGTCCCATGGTTGGTAGACCCAATTGTACACTACCCGTCCCTTTGCGTCTTTGTTGTTTGCGTCATCGTGAGTCCCTTCACCTCGTGGAGGAACCCAGTAAGGGGCAGCCTCTCGTATCGGCATCATGGTGTTAGATCGTTCAGTCTGTGGTTCGGTTTGCTATGGATGTTGTGGATTCGATTTTCGGCTTTTGTTCAGTGAGGTGGCGGAAAACCTCAAGCGTACGCGTAAGGAGGTCCGTCACATCACTCTCACTCTCATCCCCGATATCGACCTTCCGGTACAGAGTCGTTAGGCTCTGGGGACCTTTTTCTTGATATCGGTCCTCGTATGCGTTTAAGACGTGGTAACACAGTTGTACAGTAAAGTGTCTGTGACTCCCTGTATAAGAATTAAACACATCCGTGACGGACTCTTCATCTTCCCTCTTCTCTACCAGTATCTTTGCTATCTTGTCGACCCCTGCTCGCTCATTTTTGCTTAGTCTATATGTTCTTGCAGGACCAACCCTTCGGGCCTCTGGGTCGCCCAACGTTGTCGTTTGCGTAGCATCTAATACAAGGAGTTCAGCCGGCACAGAGGCCATGGGGGCTGAAGCCGTGGTGCTACTCTCGCTTATACCTGGGGGTAGTGGGTGCTGTGCTAAGGGTTGGGAAGGGGCATATGGAGGGGGCATGTGGATGATCGGAGGACCTAGCAGCAGATCATCGTTGGTTCGCTGTTTCGAGTGTAATTCAGGGTAGAGCGTGGAGGGTGTTCTAACCAGACACTGGCTTGACGTTTCTATTTCTAGTTTCTGTTTGGTATCCTCTCTTTCTTTTATCTCTTCCTCTAGTTTCTGGGCCGCTAGGTGGGCTGCTTTCCGCAGCTCTTTTCCCAACCTACTCTCAGTTCTCTTTTTACGTTGTTCGGCTTCTTTTCGCCACATGCCGAAGCTGTCAAGCATAGTGGGCGTCGTCTTGTTTTTACCAAGGGCTGTTTCTAGTGTGTTTATTTTATCGTCTTCAAGGATCCTACCAGTGGCCACTGACTTTCTCGATCCTTTTTCGTATATTTATGCCACAGCTGGCTATAGGCTATAGCGATTAATCCATGCTTCATGAACATGTCCTTATTAGGGGTGCCTTCCAGCGGAGCCGGATGGTTCATCTCTAATAAGCGGTCCGGGCTAAACAGGCTACTAACCAGTGGGGAGAAGACAGGCATGACGGATCACAATGGGATAATAGTCAGCACTACCTATCTTATCACTGCTTGCAAAGACTAGACAGAATATTTCTATTCTACGTTGTTTGCAGGTAGTGAATACCTCATGAACCAATCTTGAGCAATCAATGTTAGGTCAAAAATAAAAAATCAATATGGTCAATGGGGAGAATAAGTAGGCTCGCAAAGGTCCGCGTCACCTACCCTTTCACTATCTGCAAAGAGGGGACCTATTCTTCCCTGTTTGCAGACAGAGAATCTCCAGAAAACAATCTATAACAGTTAATCAATGGGGGAGGGGCAATTGTTCAGTGGGGGAGAAAGATAGGTCCGACGGATGCGTACCTATCCTTCGCTGTTTATAAAGGGAGAGCCTGTTGTTTCTCCGTTTGCAGACAGCGAATCTCCAAATAAATTAACAAAAAGTAATACTAGTATTTTCTCATCAATTATCAATCACTTTCAATTATCAATCACTTTCGCAATTCGTCGTGTTTACACGACCTTACCCGGACCGCATGGACAGTTTCTTGTCTTCCGAATCCAGCGCCCGATCGTCCTCTTCTCTTCGTAATCCACGTGGCACTCCTGATGGTTCCCAGTCAGGACCGCAGATCACTCGAGAGAGGTCTGTTCGGAACCAGTGAAGTTCGGATGATCGGCTGTCAGACGAGGGTCTATCGGACAGGGTACCTTCCGATCGTTGCAGTCGTTCACTCTGTCGTCAGGACCTCTCCCACTGGATCCACGAGTCGCTGATGGGCCCCACGTTTGGGACGCCAATTGTAAAAAAGGGGTTCAAAGACAACCAGTAACCAAAGACCCTTTTATGTTGCCCGGCGGTGTCGCCTCTATGACCCACCAATATTAATCAATGAAGAAGCAGGCGCTGGAGACTGGAAGGCAGGAAACGAGGATTTTATTCTCTCCGGAGGAGAACACATCAATTCAGACAGCAAGTATCGTCACGAGGTGCTCTAACCACATTTCTGAGGCTTGGCCTCTTATACTAGGGTTTATGACCTTTATTGCACGTAACACATTCTCGCAACACTTTGATATTTGAAAGAACATCCTCGGAATCTCCCCTACAGGCCCGTTCCCACATACATTTACAGTTGAATTCCCCACCCCGGTCACAACAGGTGATGATTGTCGCGCAGCAGGGCATTCCGCCGATTCACGGAATGCATGGGGTTGATCGGATCTCATAGGGTGGGGGCTTTGATCGGCTCGAGGGTCTTTTGATGGGGAGGGGAAGCTTCCTACTGTACGGGGTAATAAACAGTATCCGCAGGGCCAGGTGGCGGCCTGGGAATAAGGAAGACAAACGGGGACACAGGAAAAGGGGGTTTGCATCAAAAGGATCTGAGACCATGAAAGGAATGAAGGGAGGTGTCACGCTGGGAACAGGATGGGATTCTGTGGCGGAGCTGCGCTGAAGAGGGGTTTATGACCCAAGGCATGAGAGAGCGGGGGTTGTCAACGTGCGGGGGATGTTTGCGAGGTTAGGAGAGAGAGAGATGCGCTGGCTATCAGCGAGGGGCCGGGAGACCATGATGCTCAAAATGGCTGCTGCTTACGCGCACGAATGGGCTCGAAAGGGGCAAGATGGCGCCGATAATGTTGACGTTTGCAGTCTAATCTTTAACACCACCAGTGCGGCCCTCGGCCCCAAACTACACTGTAAATGTAGCCCCTGAGAGAAAGTTTGTGAGTACCCATGATCTAGAGAGAGTAGACGGTCAGTGGATGAACTAAGTGTAACTTTGAAGAGCATGTAACACTGCACCCGCACGTCCGTTCCAGTGTAGGAAAGGCAAGGAAAAGAACTTTTAATTTTGTCCAAATACTACCATAAATAGTAGCAGTAGTTTGTATTGCAAGCACTGCATAGATCCGGTTATTATGGTGGCCACTCCCTACCTCTCTTAATAAGTTTAGTAGTACTCAGTCATTCATGTGTGGATGTATCACTGGTCACTCAATAAAAAGCAAAGCACCTAAAGTCATCCCATATATAAGCAAAAACATCCCATGTGAAGTGATAGATAATCAGATTATTTATCTTCTTCAATTTTCCATTTCTAGTACTCATTTCCACTGTAGGGTGAAAGTTAAATTAATTAAGCAGTAGCCCTTGAGTTGTAACAGAGTATTCTCAGTGCCACCCGTAATAGAAAAGTAAGAGCTTCACCACCTGCATGTACTGGACGGGTACAGTAACGCAACGGCAACGCAAGTCTAGGTCACTCCTCATGGCGTGCGTCTCTTTTTCTCGGGTGCAAGTTTACTGCGCTGGCATTATGCCGGCTTGCAGAAAATAACGTACCAATTTTCCAAAACAAGAGATAAGAAGAAGAATAAGACTGGTGTACTTTCATAGTCGACTCCAATGGAAGTCCACAGTGCTCGTAGAATTTGTTCCTTAAACTCCCACTAATGTTAGAGCAAGGATGAAGAAGTGTGAGGTTAGATAGATACTGGCCTCAATAGTTATGTAATGCGCTTGCAAGTTGCTAGTTGTAGTGCAACACAAATTTCTGCTGAATGATTGAGTTAATCTTAAAGAGCATTGGTTACAGACTATGTCTTTCTTTCTTCATATAGGTTCTCCTTCCAAACGAACAAGGAGGAAGGAGCTGGCTAGAGCGGCCCGGCAACGGAGGATCGAGGCCACTGTTGCGGAATATCGGCGGCTGGTGGCCCTGGAGGACGAGGAAAGTGTGCAGTCGACAACAACAACAACGTCGTCTGCATCGGCCTCCGTGGCCCCACGGGCTGCCACCCAGCACAGTGGTCCACCCAGACTGAGCCGGGCTGCCAAAGGCAAACGCCACCGCCGAGCAGCAAGGCCAACAGCTGCCTCTCACAGGCATTGCACCTGCAAGGCAGTGAAGGCACGCCTGCGCCGCACTACCCTGATGGTGTCCCGCCTTCAGCAGGAGCTCGCCTTGCTCCGCGAGGAGCATGATGCCCTGGCCCAAAAAGTTAACAGCATCCACCCATAGTGTCCCTTGCCCCTTTTTTAGAGACTTTTGGGGGGTGGGAATTGGGAGTTGGGTTTTTGGGGACTTTTGAAGGACAATCGTTGGGGTTAGGGAGGGTCTTGCGGGAGATTATTTTGTTAGGGATATAAATATACTTTTTCAAACTTTATCTGAGCATACCTGTTTTTTACTGCTTGCCTGGTGGGTGGGGGTTTAACGTTGACTGTTTTCCTGAAAGTTTAGTTCCATTTTCTTCCTTTAAGTGTAAATGCCCAAATGTTTTCAACACTAAGTGCCTCTCACAGACTAAGTGAAGTGAATCCAAGAGTCCTAGGACTTTAGTAGTACTACCTTCAGTCTCTCGTCTCTCGTACTAATACTCCATTATACCCCCAAACCACCAAACGCTTATCTTACCTGTAATTTGTGTTTGAAAGTAGGGCTAGACCCAGGGCTGGCTCCACGGGAAACACCGAATAAGGTTGGCAATCTTGGTCGGATAAAATTTCCTCATAGCGGTGGTACTAGTGGTGTGACACAGTGGCAGTTGCATGCCTATGAAAAAAAAGAAAATGAAATCTGGTTTGTCCTCCTGAGCAATTCAACGGTACAACTGAGAATATAGCAGGTGACAGAAGTACAGTAGAGCAGTGCCACATTGTAGCCTAACAAATGGTAAAGTATAACTACTAATTCGGTTGAAGTTCTTTCACATTAGCAATGGTTCTTTGTCAAGCAGAGTAAGAATATATCCTCGGATTTCTTCACCAGCCTGTTGCTATCACCTTATCCTCCCCAGCAAGTGTGTGGATTTATTGCTGTAATAATAATTTAGTCACACATCAATCAAAACAACACAGCCCGGGGGAAGAGGGTTAGGGTTTGAAAAATGGATGGGTACGGGGGTTTTTGGGAAAGGTTTTGGGAGACAAGAAAAAATAGCACAGCATAGACAAACTATTGTGAACATAAACAAATCTTTGGGTACAAACCTATCCATCAATCTTTGAAAGTGCATGCACTACTGCATGCATGTCAGTGAAAAGTAAGTAGTACATTCGACAACTGTGGAAAGAAAGAATGCGACAGTACAGGGCCTGTGTGGAATTATTGATAACGATATTCAACATAAGGTCTCTGTAGCCAGATACCCGAGAGCCTTGCTGGTCACTATAAATCCATTCACAACAACACTCAGTGGGGTTGGTCTGGAAGGTATAGTAGATAGAAAAGGAGAAATTGCTTTTTTTCTAGGTGTCCCCTCACTCACCAGGGTTGCCCCTTGGTGACATGCTTCATCATTGGGGCCATCCCAGTCCTCTACGGCCTGGGGCGTGCTGCGACTTGTGAATTACGTAGGAGCACTTACAAATGACTATGTGTGGTGCAGATGTGATAGTGGAGTGGACTAAGTGATGTGTTAAGGGATCAATGTAGAAGCCGAGAGAGAGCCAAGAAATGCAGTCACAGTCAGAGAAAAAGGCAAGGGATACTCTATCTATGTGGTTGTAGTGGTCCTGTTGGAAGTGGTAAGTAAGTTGCCTGCAGAAAATAAATCCTCCTATTAGCGGCACTCCTCCATTGCAGCCGACGCTTCGTCCATCGATGTTGGTCACCAGAAGACACCCTGTCCACTGCCTGCCTGATGCTGAATTGTGGCTCGCTACTGTGAAGCCTGACTCCATCCTTTTTTCCCCATTGCAGAGACTGAAACCCGGCCTGTAATTATTCAACGAAAAACAGGAAGTGATATAATATTACAACACCACTGATAAATAAATATAAGGCATGTAGGCTGTGGAGTGCAAAAAGTCACAATTTGATTTTCCTAGTAGACAGTACAATACTTTTGAAAGTGCGTACTCTGAGTCACCTTTTGAAGGATAAATAAGTATGGGCAAATTAATGTAGCGGATCTTGCCCCTCAAGCTAGGTGTACTGTAAACTGTGTTTTAGAACAAAATTAGATCTTCCTAGCAGTGCTCCCACCCAGACCCTTACTAAAGCCAGTCGCAAAAATGTAGAAGACCCCCAATCAAATCTCAAAAAACGAGGCCTAGCAGAAAACTGGTGACAAAACTTACTTTGAAAGTAAAAGTAGGCCGAAGTACCCCCTTCCTAATTACCCATTACCCACCGTGGATTGCATTCAAACCACTTGCAAGCAACCAAGCAAAAGTAGCCATAGCCAGCATCGCTCCAAGACTCGAAATCCCCCCCACTCAAACACATGCAATAGAAATACTGCTAACCCTAACGAACCCTAAGTTAAGAATAGTGGCAAAGGCTTTCTTTAACTATGCCAAATCCCCCCTTTCCCACCATGGATTTTCTTCAAATGACTTGCAACCAAAATTACACATTCTCACGAGTGCTCTAAGACCCCAGAACTCAGTTGGAAAAATCTAGAACACCCCGAAACACATGCAATCCTGCTGCTAGGGCTAACCCTAACGAACCCTAAGTTACAAAAAGTGCCAAAACTAAAGGCTTTTCCGCGCGGATTTTGTCCCAACCACTTCTACCCGGTATTAGACCTTCCCAGGAATGCCCCAAGACCCGGCAACCCACCCGCCAAGAAGCATAACACCCCCAAACAGGCCAAAAGCAAAATCTCATACTTGCAATATTTCTGGGCCTTCGGTCCAAACGCGCTGCGTAGCTAGGCCATAAGTCGGGGTTGGCACGACGGATTTCCTGAAAAGCAAATGCAATCAAGATTAGAGTGTCCTAGCAATGCTCCCAGACCACGAAACTCACCCACAAACAGACGGAACCCCCCCTAAGAGCACCTCAAAGGCAAGCAAGTCATTAAAAAAACACAAAAAAAATTCCGCCTGGGATTTGGTCCAAAACACTTTTATCCGGTATTAGAGCTTCCCAGCAATGGCCCCAGAGCCGTCAACCCAGTAGAAAACGAGTAGAAGACCCCCAAACAGCCAAAGAGCAAAAGTACAAAAATGGGGACTTAGTCAATTTTTCACAAATTTCCCAAATCACTCCGCGCGCGCTCTGCAGCTAGGCCCTAAGTCCCCTCTGCCACCATGGATTTGCTTCAAACCTCTTGCAAAGTAAAGTATATATAGCCAGCAGTGCTCCCAGACCACGAAACTCACCCACAAACACCAGGAAGCCCCCCAAACAGGCCCCCGAAAACGCTACATAGAGCAAAATGTCAGAAATAGCCCAAAAAAAAATCGGCCTGGATTTTGTCCCAACCACTTCTACCCGGTATTAGACCTTCCCAGGAATGCCCCAAGACCCGGCAACCCACCCGCCAAGAAGCATAACACCCCCAAACAGGCCAAAAGCAAAATCTCATACTTGCAATATTTCTGGGCCTTCGGTCCAAACGCGCTGCGTAGCTAGGCCATAAGTCGGGGTTGGCACGACGGATTTCCTGAAAAGCAAATGCAATCAAGATTAGAGTGTCCCAGCAGTGCTCCCAGACCACGAAACTCACCCACAAACACCAGGAAGCCCCCCAAACAGGCCCCCGAAAACGCTACATAGAGCAAAATGTCAGAAATAGCCCAAAAAAAAATCGGCCTGGATTTTGTCCCAACCACTTCTACCCGGTATTAGACCTTCCCAGGAATGCCCCAAGACCCGGCAACCCACCCGCCAAGAAGCATAACACCCCCAAACAGGCCAAAAGCAAAATCTCATACTTGCAATATTTCTGGGCCTTCGGTCCAAACGCGCTGCGTAGCTAGGCCATAAGTCGGGGTTGGCACGACGGATTTCCTGAAAAGCAAATGAAATCAAGATTAGAGTGTCCCAGCAGTGCTCCCAGACCACGAAACTCACCCACAAACACCAGGAAGCCCCCCAAACAGGCCCCTGAAAACGCTACATAGAGCAAAATGTCAGAAATAGCCCAAAAAAAAATCGGCCTGGATTTTGTCCCAACCACTTCTACCCGGTATTAGACCTTCCCAGGAATGCCCCAAGACCCGGCAACCCACCCGCCAAGAAGCATAACACCCCCAAACAGGCCAAAAGCAAAATCTCATACTTGCAATATTTCTGGGCCTTCGGTCCAAACGCGCTGCGTAGCTAGGCCATAAGTCGGGGTTGCCACGACGGATTTCCTGAAAAGCAAATGCAATCAAGATTAGAGTGTCCCAGCAGTGCTCCCAGACCACGAAACTCACCCACAAACACCAGGAAGCCCCCCAAACAGGCCCCCGAAAACGCTATATAGAGCAAAATGTCAGAAATAGCCCAAAAAAAAAATCGGCCTGGATTTTGTCCTAACCACTTCTACCCGGTATTAGACCTTCCCAGGAATGCCCCAAGACCCGGCAACCCACCCGCCAAGAAGCATAACACCCCCAAACAGGCCAAACGCAAAATCTCATACTTGCAATATTTCTGGGCCTTCGGTCCAAACGCGCTGCGTAGCTAGGCCATAAGTCGGGGTTGCCACGACGGATTTCCTGAAAAGCAAATGCAATCAAGATTAGAGTGTCCCAGCAATGCTCCCAGACCACGAAACTCACCCACAAACAGATGGAACCCCCCCTAAGAGCACCTCAAAGGCAAGCAAGTCATCAATAACACAAAAAAATTTCCGCCTCGGATTTGGTCCAAACCACTTTTAGTGCTTCCCAGCAATGGCCCCAGACCCGTCAACTCACCTGCAAAGAGGTAGAACAACACCCCCACAAGTGCTGAGTCTTTCTTCATTGGGCGTAAACCAGCCCTCTGCTTTGATGGAAATAGGAGTCTGGAGGAGGAGGATAGAGGAGCATGTTCTTCTGAACTTGTGAACCTGAGGAATGCAGACTGCGGCACCTTCAAATCAATTAGCAAACAAGTAAAGACAGTTCTGCTGATGGGCTTGTTTTTGTGATTATCTGATTAAAGTTTGAATTATATTAACTGTGCACAACAAAGAAAGACAGACACAAAGGAATAAAAGTGAATAAGGATGAAAAAGAAAGTTATTGATTCGTTGTCTCATTTTCAGGGCTCGGTATCACGGTCCAGGAATAAGAATAAGGCTTCGTCATCATACTCTGCGAATTCAGGCAGGGTGAGCTCAGTGTCACCTGACAGAGTAGAAATTCCCTCATCTATGTTGCTGCCCACCTCCTCTTCATCCGGCACGCTCTCTCGTACTCTGAAATCTGGTGGTATGAGGTGCTGATTCATCTTGATCATTGTTAACCTCTCCACATTGTTGGGCGAGAGGCGGCTCCGTTTGGGAGTTACAATCCCACCAGCCGCACTGAAAACCCGTTCAGAAGACACGCTTGCGAGTGGGCAAGACAAGTAGTTTAAAGCCATGTTGGTGAGCTGTGGCCACAATTCTTTTTTGAAATGGATAGCACTGGCGCAAGCATGCGTGAGCGACTCCCAGGTCACTGGTGATTGGCTGAACTCTTCAGCAAAGTTTATCAATAAAGTTTTGTACCATCACAATTTCAACAATGATGATGACATATTCTCTTGTTTTTCTTTCGAGATTCATTTATTCATACTTTCAATTTTTTCATATCTCTGTGTTATATTTCCTTCATTATTCAATCATGAAGTGAAGTTTTTTAACAATCCATAGCGTTTCCAAACATCAAATCGGTTTCCAATGCATTTCGCCCCATGGGCTTCATCAGGGAAATCTACAACACGAAAAATACATCTCCCATTAATCCCATAACAATGGTGTATATAATAGCATTTCTTTATGCTAATCACAAATAAATGTCCTGTTAAACAATACCTGAGTCAACTAAAATCATACTCGTAGTAAACATAGAAGTTACACTGTTATCACGATACATTTCATAACTCAACCCGTTGTAAATCTACATGAGTGACCGTTCTTTCATGCTATCACCTCTCAGTATATATGACAACTAACTGGCGAGGGTTCACGTACTTCTATGCATTTACGCGCTAAAGTTCACAACTAGGGAATTATTAAACCACCAGCCGGTGGGAAATACTTTCAAGCAGTCGGAAGACTTTTAGCGCATTATGCCCCTGACTTTACGTATAACCGGCAAACACTCTTCATTCTTACCCGGGAAACGGCTAAGGTGCACGCGTATCTCATCTGCGGCTCGGTTTCTGAAACACTCGGCCGACGGCGTGTGACGTATACGCCGGAAATGGGTTGGTTTTCGTATATTTAAAGGGGCAACTACGTTCATGTGATTCCCGATGGGGTGCATGAGTGAACTTATTTACAAAAAATGAGGTGTCAACCTGTGTTCTAAAGAATAAACACAAATATAAAACGACAATGATAAAACAGCAATAAAAAAACTTATAATGGTGAAGTATATGGATGCATACAACAGCACGAGTCTTTCTTCTATTCAGCATTATACTACAGGTAACAGCTATATTCAACCCTCTCATTGATTCCATGTGGGGTCAAACTTTGTAGGAAAAAAATCCAGTGATTTTCTCGCATAAGCAGAGTCTTTTTATTGTCTTTGTCTTCTTTTCTATCAACAATTTCTAGAATGCAGGCTTTTATTTGATTCACTTGGTGCCTTTGTTCCAGAAAGTGAGTAGCTACTGCTGATTTCATAACTTTTGTGCGAATGTTACTCTTATGTTCTGTGAGTCTTGTGTTAAGTTTACGCTCTGTTTGGCCAACATATGCTTTCCCGCAAGGGCATTTAATGAGATAAATGATGTTTTTAGTATCACAAGTGCCTGTAACATTCAATTTTATTTTATTGCCTTTCATGGGATGCGTGATGGTATTGCCTTCCATGATGTTGTGGCAGTTGCTGCAATTTTTACAAGGGATTGTTCCTTTGTAATTTTTTCTGGCCTCAGTGATATTCGGACGTTTAATAAGTTCTCCCAAGTTCTTGGCTCGCGTGTATGCAAAAATAGGTTCCTCCTTGAAGATGTTTTGGAAATCTGGTTCAGTTTGTAACATTGGCCAATGTTTTTTAATAGCTTTTTTCACTAAGTGACTCACTGTGGAGAATTTGCTGACACAAGTAATTTTGGCCTCTTTTTTGTTGGGTTTTGACTTTAACAACATTTCTCTGGTTTTGGTTTGGGTCCTTTCCATGGAAGCTTTCAGTATGCTTTCAGGGTATCCTCGCTTTTTGAAGCGTTGGAGCATGTTTTGGGTTTGCGTCAGTGACTCCTGCGGGTTAGAGACGATTCTTTTAACTCTCAGTAATTGGGAAAAGGGTAGGTGTTGTTTCAGGGGACTGGGATGGAAACTCTGATATGTCAAAAGATTATTCCTATCTGTTTTTTTAGTGTGCAACGTGGTCTCTAGATGATCATTCCTTTTGATGATGGTCACGTCTAGGTAGTTGATTTGGCTCTGATGGATTTCTGACGTGAATTGGATGCGGGGATCTATGGTATTTAATTTGCTGATGTTTTCAATTAAATTTTCTTTGTCTCCTTTCCATAATATGAATATGTCATCAATATATCTGACGTACATCCGTAATCCCTGTTTCCATTGGTCTTTTTGTAAAATGTGTCTTTCCTCGTATTGGTGCATAAAGATATTCGCGTAGGCTGGGGCAGCCGGATTGCCCATGGATGTTCCCGACTTTTGTAGGTACCACCGCTTGTCACATTCAAAATAACTATGCATCAGAATGAAATTCAACATTTCCATTAAAAAAAATTTTGTAGAATCATCATACTCCATAGTTAATAATGCTTTCTCTACTGCTTCCAAGCCCAAGAGGTGTAGGATGGAAGTGTACAATGCTTGTACATCAATCGTACATAGAGTGATTTCTTCTTCTGGTGTCAATTTAATAGATTCCAATTTCAACAAAAAGTCAGTTGTGTCTTTCACAAACGAATCCATTGTGATTACGAATGGCTGCAAATATTTGTCAATCCATTTACCTACTGGTTCGTGCACACTACCACATGTAGACACAATTGGTCGGCAGGGTGGTCTAATCGGATCTTTATGGATTTTAGGCGTGAGGTATAGCCTAGGTGTTTTAGGGTACTCTGTAGTTAGATATTTCTTGACTTTTTCATCAATGCATCCTCTCAACACCCCTTCTCGGATGAGGTTTTCTAGAACCATTTGTATCTCTTTCGTGGGGTTAGCATTGAGTTCCATATACGTATTAGTATCTTGAAGATGTACTGCGATTTGGGAATCATAATAGTCTTTATCCATGATTACCAGGGCACCTCCCTTGTCCGCCTTTTGACATACAATATTGGAGTTGTTTGCTATAGTTCTTAAGGTAGCATATTCTTTTTGTGTGAGGTTCCGATGTCTAATCTGTTTATGGCAATTGATTTTGTTCAAATCCTGTTTAACCATTTGTTCATATAAATCCAACGTCTTGTGACTGATTGGAGGGATATACGTGCTGCTTTTGTAAAGACCCTTGAGAGGATCGTCACTTAGTTCTTGTGTTTCTGTAACAATGTTCGAGAAGAAGTGTCGAAGTCTTAATTTTCTCATGAGTTTATAGAAACTGACGTTTATTTCCAATTGGTTGGTGCGTGTCGTGGGCACAAAAGACGTCCCTTTTTGTAACGTCTTAATCTGAGTGGTATTAAGATGCATTTTAGAGATGTTGATTACTAGATTGTCTATTTCTGATTCTTTTTCTTGTCCTTCTTCGTGGTTATTTGACGTGTTTGTGGCGGTTCTTGTTCTTTTTCCGTTGTTACTTGTTCTCTTTGACCTCCTGGGTCGTCCCCGCCGCTGGGGCCTGCCTCTAAAAAAGGCTGTGTAGCTTTTGGGATGTTTGCTCTCGGTCCCCTTGTAGTGGGTTCTCTTCTGTTACTTTCTGATGTGGTGTCTGTGTCGGTAGATGATGTGTCTGTCTGTTGGGTATAAGGACGATTTTGTCGCTTTCTCGCATAGACTTCTGCCCAATTATAAACTTCACCCAACTTATAGTCAATAGTGTCTCTGCGGTATTTCCGCAATTTCCTCTCGTTCACTTCTTCTGTATGTTTTGTTAACTGTGATTTAATATCCTCCAATATGGTATTCAGTTCTTCTGAAGTCATGCCTTTACTTAATTCCTCTTTTATCTGGTTAATATCTTTTTCCAGTTCCTCCAATATTTGCGATAGTTCCTCAATTATCAGTAAGATCAAATCAAGCGAACACTTATTGAGAATGGCATACCATTTGTCTGTAAATTTTTTGGAATTTTTACATAACGATGGTTTCAATAAGATTCTCAACCCCCGTGGGATTCTTGACGCTTTATGGTACCTTAACATTGTGCTGGCATGCAACCTTTGGTTGATGATTTTCCGTGATAGATATAGTAGTTGTTTGACTTGTTGTTCTTTGGATTTCGATGTGGTGTATTCACCCGTTTCCTCTTGGATGAGGGCATAGATTTTGGTAGTTTCCTCTGTGGAGTATGCAAATGTGTCTGCCTTTGTTTCAGTTAATTTTGTGATTTCTTCGTACTGCATTTTATTTGTTGCGTGCTACAGTTATGGAGCAGAAATACTAAACAGAATGGGGTTATGAACTGTGCACTGCTGGTTCTAATCCACACTTTTTTTTGTATACCGTGCTCCTGGGTTACTCCCCAATCAGGAGTAAGACAAAACAGAAATGGATAGCACTGGCGCAAGCATGCGTGAGCGACTCCCAGGTCACTGGTGATTGGCTGAACTCTTCAGCAAAGTTTATCAATAAAGTTTTGTACCATCACAATTTCAACAATGATGATGACATATTCTCTTGTTTTTCTTTCGAGATTCATTTATTCATACTTTCAATTTTTTCATATCTCTGTGTTATATTTCCTTCATTATTCAATCATGAAGTGAAGTTTTTTAACAATCCATATCGTTTCCAAACATCAAATCGGTTTCCAATGCATTTCGCCCCATGGGCTTCATCAGGGAAATCTACAACACGAAAAATACATCTCCCATTAATCCCATAACAATGGTGTATATAATAGCATTTCTTTATGCTAATCACAAATAAATGTCCTGTTAAACAATACCTGAGTCAACTAAAATCATACTCGTAGTAAACATAGAAGTTACACTGTTATCACGATACATTTCATAACTCAACCCGTTGTAAATCTACATGAGTGACCGTTCTTTCATGCTATCACCTCTCAGTATATATGACAACTAACTGGCGAGGGTTCACGTACTTCTATGCATTTACGCGCTAAAGTTCACAACTAGGGAATTATTAAACCACCAGCCGGTGGGAAATACTTTCAAGCAGTCGGAAGACTTTTAGCGCATTATGCCCCTGACTTTACGTATAACCGGCAAACACTCTTTATTCTTACCCGGGAAACGGCTAAGGTGCACGCGTATCTCATCTGCGGCTCGGTTTCTGAAACACTCGGCCGACGGCGTGTGACGTATAAGCCGGAAATGGGTTGGTTTTCGTATATTTAAAGGGGCAACTACGTTCATGTGATTCCCGATGGGGTGCATGAGTGAACTTATTTACAAAAAATGAGGTGTCAACCTGTGTTCTAAAGAATAAACACAAATATAAAACGACAATGATAAAACAGCAATAAAAAAACTTATAATGGTGAAGTATATGGATGCATACAACAGCACGAGTCTTTCTTCTATTCAGCATTATACTACAGGTAACAGCTATATTCAACCCTCTCATTGATTCCATGTGGGGTCAAACTTTGTAGGAAAAAAATCCAGTGATTTTCTCGCATAAGCAGAGTCTTTTTATTGTCTTTGTCTTCTTTTCTATCAACAATTTCTAGAATGCAGGCTTTTATTTGATTCACTTGGTGCCTTTGTTCCAGAAAGTGAGTAGCTACTGCTGATTTCATAACTTTTGTGCGAATGTTACTCTTATGTTCTGTGAGTCTTGTTTTAAGTTTACGCTCTGTTTGGCCAACATATGCTTTCCCGCAAGGGCATTTAATGAGATAAATGATGTTTTTAGTATCACAAGTGCCTGTAACATTCAATTTTATTTTATTGCCTTTCATGGGATGCGTGATGGTATTGCCTTCCATGATGTTGTGGCAGTTGCTGCAATTTTTACAAGGGATTGTTCCTTTGTAATTTTTTCTGGCCTCAGTGATATTCGGACGTTTAATAAGTTCTCCCAAGTTCTTGGCTCGCGTGTATGCAAAAATAGGTTCCTCCTTGAAGATGTTTTGGAAATCTGGTTCAGTTTGTAACATTGGCCAATGTTTTTTAATAGCTTTTTTCACTAAGTGACTCACTGTGGAGAATTTGCTGACACAAGTAATTTTGGCCTCTTTTTTGTTGGGTTTTGACTTTAACAACATTTCTCTGGTTTTGGTTTGGGTCCTTTCCATGGAAGCTTTCAGTATGCTTTCAGGGTATCCTCGCTTTTTGAAGCGTTGGAGCATGTTTTGGGTTTGCGTCAGTGACTCCTGCGGGTTAGAGACGATTCTTTTAACTCTCAGTAATTGGGAAAAGGGTAGGTGTTGTTTCAGGGGACTGGGATGGAAACTCTGATATGTCAAAAGATTATTCCTATCTGTTTTTTTAGTGTGCAACGTGGTCTCTAGATGATCATTCCTTTTGATGATGGTCACGTCTAGGTAGTTGATTTGGCTCTGATGGATTTCTGACGTGAATTGGATGCGGGGATCTATGGTATTTAATTTGCTGATGTTTTCAATTAAATTTTCTTTGTCTCCTTTCCATAATATGAATATGTCATCAATATATCTGACGTACATCCGTAATCCCTGTTTCCATTGGTCTTTTTGTAAAATGTGTCTTTCCTCGTATTGGTGCATAAAGATATTCACGTAGGCTGGGGCAGCCGGATTGCCCATGGATGTTCCCGACTTTTGTAGGTACCACCGCTTGTCACATTCAAAATAACTATGCATCAGAATGAAATTCAACATTTCCATTAAAAAAAATTTTGTAGAATCATCATACTCCATAGTTAATAATGCTTTCTCTACTGCTTCCAAGCCCAAGAGGTGTGGGATGGAAGTGTACAATGCTTGTACATCAATCGTACATAGAGTGATTTCTTCTTCTGGTGTCAATTTAATAGATTCCAATTTCAACAAAAAGTCAGTTGTGTCTTTCACAAACGAATCCATTGTGATTACGAATGGCTGCAAATATTTGTCAATCCATTTACCTACTGGTTCGTGCACACTACCACATGTAGACACAATTGGTCGGCAGGGTGGTCTAATCGGATCTTTATGGATTTTAGGCGTGAGGTATAGCCTAGGTGTTTTAGGGTACTCTGTAGTTAGATATTTCTTGACTTTTTCATCAATGCATCCTCTCAACACCCCTTCTCGGATGAGGTTTTCTAGAACCATTTGTATCTCTTTCGTGGGGTTAGCATTGAGTTCCATATACGTATTAGTATCTTGAAGATGTACTGCGATTTGGGAATCATAATAGTCTTTATCCATGATTACCAGGGCACCTCCCTTGTCCGCCTTTTGACATACAATATTGGAGTTGTTTGCTATAGTTCTTAAGGTAGCATATTCTTTTTGTGTGAGGTTCCGATGTCTAATCTGTTTATGGCAATTGATTTTGTTCAAATCCTGTTTAACCATTTGTTCATATAAATCCAACGTCTTGTGACTGATTGGAGGGATATACGTGCTGCTTTTGTAAAGACCCTTGAGAGGATCGTCACTTAGTTCTTGTGTTTCTGTAACAATGTTCGAGAAGAAGTGTCGAAGTCTTAATTTTCTCATGAGTTTATAGAAACTGACGTTTATTTCCAATTGGTTGGTGCGTGTCGTGGGCACAAAAGACGTCCCTTTTTGTAACGTCTTAATCTGAGTGGTATTAAGAAATTCTTTTTTCCCATGCCAATACGCCAATGGGTCAGAATTAACATAGACCTCTGTTGAGTCATTCAGATAGTCCTTCACCATCGACTCAAGGTCCTCATCCAAGGTTCCTCCACTTTGCTTAGCTCTTGCTGTGCCTCTGACCTTTTGAGAACCAAACCCACGCAGAGCTAGCCAATCCTCTTCAGCCTCCAATGTTTCTGTTGTCTTTCGTGCAGATGATCCGGTTGCCGGTGTCTTTAACGGCTGAGAGGTCACTTGTGCCACAGCCACAGGTGCAGAAGTGGATTGTTTTGACTGGGGATGGCCTGCTGATGTACTGCCATTTCCTTCAATTTCCAGCCGTTCTGTTTCAAACTTCTTGGCTGACAAGGCTAGCCAACGTTTGTACTTTGGAACATGTTCATCATCAAAAGGAAAGAATGCTTGGCCTGCCAGCGCCTTTTTGTAGCGTGGATCCCGAATAGTAGCACAAATGTAATGCTGTTCTGAGTGGATCTTTTTAAGACGTTCATCACCTTGTAGGAGCTCTAATAATTGCTCAGCCAGAAGCAAAGAGTCTTGGTTTTTATCTTTTCGAAACACAGAACTAAGCATGGGCGGAAAATCCGTTCCGCTCGCGGATTTTGCGGATTTTCGGGAAATTCGCAATCCGCGAGATTTGCGAATCTCCCGCAAAATCCGCAAATCCGCGAGCAGCGGATTTTGCTCGCACTGTTCGCGTGAGTTCGCGTGAGTTCGCGCCCCGCGAATAAGTGCAAAATTGCAGAAATACGATTTTAGCAAAACTGAAAGTAACTACTTACCAGGTTCAAAAGTTCAGGCTCAGCATTAGTAGCCATTTCCTGTAGTGCTTCCTGAGGGGCCCCTCCAGAGTTCAGTTGCCAGTTGAAACTATTATGTGACCCTGCTCTGAACCTCAGAATAGTTACACATATGCCACAAAGGTCCTGAATTACAGCTAAGGGAGACAAGCAGGAGCCAGGCTGGAAGTTAAAATCCATTAATCAGCCCCTAATTCATTATTGTCAGTTGGGGCAGGGCAGGTGTTGTAACTAATTTTGCAACAATGAAAGCACTTAGCAAGTGCAAAAGATCACTAATCAGGGCGCACTAAGGAAGCAGGTGCCAGCTAAAAAAATATTCTGTGACACATTAATCAGCCCCAAATTAATTCAGGTCACTTGAGGCAGGGAAGGTGTGCTTTGCTTTGCCGAAAATAATGTACCCTGGACAACCAGAGGGTGTGGTGATGAAACAGAGGGTGGCATGGGTGGGCCAGAGGGTGGCATGAGTAGTCAGAGAGTGGCAGTGGTGACAGAGAGTGGCAGTGATGAAGAAGAGTGTCCCAAACAGGCTGGACACGTAGAAACAACAAGTTCACAAAACTTGCGACCCGACAGGTAAGTTCGCAAATTGCGAAATTGTAAAAACCCTCGCGAACTGGCAGAAACACGGGAGAACACAAAAAAAAAAATCCGCAAATTCGCGGGAATTCGCGGATTTTGCGGATTGCGAATCCGCAAATCCGCAAAATTCGCGAACGCGAGATCCGCAAAATTCGCCCATGCTTACACAGAACACACCTCCTTCAGTTGGTCCTCCAGCATGTACAACAATGGGATAGCTTTTCCCAAATTAGAGTCCTCCTTGCTGACTGCACGCGTGAAGAACTCAAAAGGACGAAGCATGCGTGTCAGGCTTTCAACTATGTTCCATTGCGGCCCACCCATCCTCAGCTCCTCTGCTGTACCCTCTTTAAGGAAATATTGATCGAGTTCCGCATACTGCTCATACAGACGCTCAAGCATGTAGAAGGTTGAGTTCCAACGTGTTACCACCTCCTGGATGAGTGCTTTCACTGGCATTTGATGTTGATATAGCAGGCTCCTCAGCTGCTTCCGGGCCTTAAAAGAATGGCTGAAATGCTTGCACATTTTTCGGCAGGTGTCCAATACACTGTACGCTGCACTGCCTTTATTACCCAATAATTTTTGGACAACCAGGTTTATACAGTGCGCCAAATACGGCACTCTGAAATAGTAACCGTCCCTCATGGCCTTAACTATATTGGCGCCATTGTCCGTGGAAACATAACCAACCTTGCGTTTTAGTGGGGACAGCCAGTTAAGGACCTTTGTGTTAAAGACATCCAAAATGTTTTCTGCTGTGTGACGTTTCTCCAAACCAAACATGGCTAATGTTGCATGTTTCCGAGCAGCTTTAAAAACAATGTTTGTGTCAACACCTGCGTTTAGCTTTGATTTAGCCCCTGAAAAAGAGACCCAGTGTGCAGTGATGCACATGTAATCAGCGCCTGCGCCACTGGTCCACATGTCTGTTGTCAGATGTATAGTGTGAACAGCACTCTTCTGCAAAGCTGCCCCAATCACCTTCAGAACATCTTCATGTAGTGCTGGAACCGCAACTCGGGCAAAATAGAACCGGCTAGGAACCTTCCATTTAGGGCAGAGCGCTGTCACTAATTCTAGAAAACCAACCCCTTCTACAAAAGAAAAAGGGAGAAGGTCCAGAGCTAGCATTTTAGCCAGCTTAGTGTTATACAGACGGGTCATTGGGTGGTTGCGTTCATATTGCGCTTCTGTAAACAACATCTTTTTAATGTTGCCCTGGACCAATGATTTACGGGATGATGATGATCTCTTCGACCCAGTTACGCTCGCTGATGAACTTTTCCGCATTGATGTCTCACTCTCTCCCACACTCTTAGTGTGGCTCCCATGGGGTGTGCTGCTGACATGGGAACTGGGTGTAAGTGAAGTGTTTGAATCGTCTTCTTCTACCTCCTCGTCATCAGCAGATGAAAAATCAACGTTTTCATTACGTGCAATTCCGGCTTTCTTGACCGCCTCTAGGTGCGGAAACCATTGGACAGCGTGCCTTCTCTCAAGATGACCTCTCTGGCCTCCGGTACCATAGTTAGAACCAAGCTTACCACGACCAACTCGAACCTTACAAAGGCTACAAATGGCTACGTTTTCCATTTTTGGGCAAACACTAAAGAAGTCCCAAACTGGAGACTTGAAATGTCTTTGGGGGCCGGAGGAGGCGGCGATACTGGTGGTGGTGGTCCTGCTGCTAATGCCAGATGAAGTGGAGGATGTGGATTGCCGAACTTCAGTACGTTTTGCACTTTCACCACCACGAATTGAGGTCGAGGACGAGGTGGGTACCTTCTTGCGAGGAAGAAATATGGAAGCGGTAGGTTTTGGTGTACTACTTAACTCCAAATCTAATGATTCCATTTCCATTGCCTCCTCGCCGACATCATCATCACGCTCAGCAGCTTCTCGGGATAGGGTCAAAATGTCTCTTTGCTGCATGCCCGGTGGGGCTGCAGTGACCTTTGTGATGACTGGCTCGTCGTCATCGTGAGAGGCTTCATCACCAGCAGTATCTGTCACTTCTTGTTGAGCCTCATCACACTCCATAGGTTTGAGTTTTTGGACGACCTTCCTTTTACGCTTAGGTACCGGTGTCAGATCATGGTGTGCCTCACTGTCAGACCGCAGTTGTGGTTCCCAAGACAGATCACTTGCATCAGAACGAGGTGGGCTTGAAGAAGATGTAGACACCCCCCTTGATCTTTTCCTTGCTAGGGATGTGGAAGACAATGAATGATCATCAGGAGGAGTGGCTTCCAATGATACCTCGGCTTCATTGTCGATTTCCTGATGTGCCCCTACTTCGGGAGGAACAACTATTGTGGGCACTTGTGAACCTCCATGCACCTTTGCTTGCGCATCTCCTTTTGCTGCCTCTCCTTCCACATGTACTTGGGCATGTACTTGCACATGGTGTTGTTGTTGCGGCTGTGGTTGTTCAACACTTGTCAGATGAGTTACAACAACCTGTGTTGATTCAGGGACATTGCTGCTACTTTCTTGCGATGAGCCAACATCACTGGTCGATGGTGATTGGAGAAGTACACTGACTGCCTCTGAAGCACTCAAGGGCTTTGACTTAAGTTGGCGTGGTGGTGGAGGCACTGAACCCAATGGAGCAGGGGTGCTGCTCCCAGCTTGGTCCCCAGCAGATCCTGCTGCTGCAGGCGTACTTTTTTTTTTGCTCCCAAAAAACGTGGCGGGTGGCACACCAGCCTCCTTGGTAACTTGCTTCTTCTGCTCCTTACTAGCAACTTTCTTGCTAGAGGAGCTACGGAGAACTTTCTTTGGGGGCGGGGCCATCTTCTTCAGAGCAGGTCAGACAGCAGGCCGCAGTTGCACGAATTGTAGAGTTGTCTGAGGCCAGACGTGACGTCGCGTGACGTTATGCTGCACACACACACCGCTGCAGGACTTCTTCCTGGCACTGGTGGTTCTCTTGAGTCTTGTGCACCTAAAAAAAATGGAAGACAGAGGAACATCAGTTCAGTTATAGAGCACAAAAAAATCGAAAAACACTGCAAAATCAGCACAATCCCAATCCATCCATGCCCTCCATAATGTTTAAATTCAAGACAACCCACAGAAAGACTAGGCCCATGCAAGACTCACTACCCCTGGGCATAAATAAAGGTTGAAAAGTAGGCAAAATGGTTGGAGGCCTAACAACAAAGCCTGCATTCAAAATGGCCACTTGCCTGCCAGCACATGGCCAGTGCCTGTAGCTGCACTCAAAATGGCCACCAGCCACATGGCATGTCCCTCCCCATGAACACCCCCAAACATCGAAAAACACTGCAAAATCAGCACAATCCCATTCCATCCATGGCCTCCATGATGTTTAAATTCAAGACAACCCACAGAAAGACTAGGCCCATGCAAGACTCACTACCCCTGGGCATAAATAAAGGTTGAAAAGTAGGCAAAATGGTTGGAGGCCTAACAACAAAGCCTGCATTCAAAATGGCCACTTGCCTGCCAGCACATGGCCAGTGCCTGTAGCTGCACTCAAAATGGCCACCAGCCACATGGCATGTCCCTCCCCATGAACACCCCCAAAAATCGAAAAACACTGCAAAATCAGCACAATCCCATTCCATCCATGGCCTCCATGATGTTTAAATTCAAGACAGCCCACAGAAAGACTAGGCCCATGCTAGACTCAAATACCCCTGGTGAAAAGGCCACAAGTACAGGCCCAAAAAACGAAAATCACTGAAAAATCTGCACAATCCCATTCCATCCATGGCCTTCATGATGTTTAAATTCAAGACAACCCACAGAAAGACTAGGCCCATGCAAGACTCACTACCCCTGGGCATAAATAAAGGTTGAAAAGTAGGCAAAATGGTTGGAGGCCTAACAACAAAGCCTGCATTCAAAATGGCCACTTGCCTGCCAGCACATGGCCAGTGCCTGTAGCTGCACTCAAAATGGCCACCAGCCACATGGCATGTCCCTCCCCATGAACACCCCCAAAAATCGAAAAACACTGCAAAATCAGCACAATCCCATTCAATCCATGGCCTCCATGATGTTTAAATTCAAGACAACCCACAGAAAGACTAGGCCCATGCAAGACTCACTACCCCTGGGCATAAATAAAGGTTGAAAAGTAGGCAAAATGGTTGGAGGCCTAACAACAAAGCCTGCATTCAAAATGGCCACTTGCCTGCCAGCACATGGCCAGTGCCTGTAGCTGCACTCAAAATGGCCACCAGCCACATGGCATGTCCCTCCCCATGAACACCCCAAAAATCGAAAAACACTGCAAAATCAGCACAATCCCATTCCATCCATGGCCTCCATGATGTTTAAATTCAAGACAGCCCACAGAAAGACTAGGCCCATGCTAGACTCAAATACCCCTGGTGAAAAGGCCACAAGTACAGGCCCAAAAAACGAAAATCACTGAAAAATCTGCACAATACCATTTCATCCATGGCCTCCATGATGTTTAAATTCAAGACAACCCACAGAAAGACTAGGCCCATGCAAGACTCACTACCCCTGGGCATAAATAAAGGTTGAAAAGTAGGCAAAATGGTTGGAGGCCTAACAACAAAGCCTGCATTCAAAATGGCCACTTGCCTGCCAGCACATGGCCAGTGCCTGTAGCTGCACTCAAAATGGCCACCAGCCACATGGCATGTCCCTCCCCATGAACACCCCCAAAAATCGAAAAACACTGCAAAATCAGCACAATCCCATTCCATCCATGCCCTCCATGATGTTTAAATTCAAGACACCCCACAGAAAGACTAGGCCCATGCACCACTCACTACCCCTGGTCAAGGCCCCAACAACAGGTCAAAAATCGAAAAACACAGAAAAATCAGCACAACCCCATTCCATCTATGCCCTCCATGATGTTTAAGTTCAAGACAGCCCACAGAAAGACTAGGCCCATGCACCACTCACTACCCCTGGTCAAGGCCCCAACAACAGGTCAAAAATCGAAAAACACAGAAAAATCAGCACAATCCCAATTCATCTATGGCCTCCATGATGTTTAAGTTCAAGACAACCCACAGAAAGACTCAGTCCACCCACCACTGAGTACCCCTGGGCAAAGGCCCCCAAAACAGCCCAAAAATCGAAAATTCCAAAATTTTAGTTGCAGCAACTGTAATGCCCCAAACAAACTTACTTGTAAAATTTCTAATCCAACAGTGATCCAAAGAAAGTCAAAAAGGCCTCAAATCCAAAGATCCAGCAGCATCCACAAAAAGTAATCCTTCCAGCTCCACATCCAAATGAAAAGTGACCAGGAGATTGACAAAGCACTGGGAGGAGCCTGCTGAACAGGAACAGGAAGTTGAAGACTGTGGGGCACTTCCTTCCTCCCACCCCCCTGCCCCCCTCCCCAAAATGGACTCCTCGCTAAAAAAGTGCAGGCAAATGTCAAACTAAGGAGTTATTCACATAAAAATCATCATTTCTAGAAGGTTTATGCTGCTTGCTGGTGGATTTCTTGTGCAGAATTGCAAATTTATATTTTCGCTCGCCGCATCTCAAATCTCGCAATTGCGAAGTACCGCGAGACGTGATCTCGCCGTACTCGCGTTGACAAACTATCGCTGGCAAGCCGCGATGACGTAATCGCGCTCGCCAATTCCCGCGGGATCACACAGCAAGATCCAAAATGGCGCAGCACTCGCAAACTATCGAAAAAAACAACTCGGCAAACGATGATAAACGCCGCGCGCCGCAAAAATTGTATCACCAACGCCGCGCGCCGCCAAAAAAATCCGCTGCGTGCGAATTTGCGGATTTTGCGGGAAATCCGCAAATCTCGCGGATTGCGGATTTCCCGAAAATCCGCAAAATCCGCGAGCGTAACGGATTTTCCGCCCATGCTTATGGCCTGTCCTCCGCCGTAAACCCCAAGACAGATGTCGATAACAGTTAAGTCTTAAATCAAAGTAGGTGGTGTAAACTTAAGTCTGGGACAATAAATTACAAATATCACTGTTGCAATAATTATGTGAATGTCTAGCCAGAGTTGCACACTTTTGTAAATACACACAACTTTATTAATATCACAAAATATTTAAACATGCTTTGTGGACAATTGATAAAAATATGTAAAAAAGATAATCCATAATAAAAATATAAATGCCCTTCTATGCAGAGGAAAACTAGAGCCCCTGTGAAGTTTGCAGTAACTACCTGAGCAGTGAGACAATTCTAAAATTGATAAATGCATAAGATCAAAGCAGTTACTATAATAATCTTATAGGTCAAACAATATTCACAAACATATAACGTTTGTGGTTACTACTTGATCACCAGAACAACAGTCTAAATTTGGGGATCACAATTCTTTCCACCAACAACAGAGTTATTTTATTGTGGTTTGCAACCTTTACCATTCATATAACCAGGGATCAAAAATACTAAACGCTGATTGAAAAACGCTGTCAATGACAAACAGTTAAACAGCACTCCCCAAAATGAAGCTACACGTTTTAGAGTTTGAGGAGCAAAATAACTTGTCTGGGAAGTGAAGCCTATATCCTTTTGCAAGATTGCATGCTGTTGGTCTTTAAAGTGAAGATATCTAATGACCTAGGCACTAGAGGCAATAGATGAGTGGCGGTACGTTCAGAGTGGGCAGTCTAACTCACATGGGCAATGGTGTAGGAGCCCAACTGGGCACAGGGGTCACACTGGCAGAGTCAGGCTTTTCTTGATCAAACCAGTGTGCAGGTCTGTGGAGAGCCGAGCCTCTGCAAACAAAAGTGGAGCAGAGTGTGACGTGAAAAAGTAATAAAATGTGATTCACAGAGAGAGCAGATTCAGTACTCAACTCACATGCGCTTGTAGAAGTTGTTTTGTGAGGCAGGTCTCCTACAAATCTCCAGTAAGTGTTGAAATGTGATTGCATGTGTTCTTTTCACACCTTCTGCCTCTTTGGAATGGCTGTGGGCTTACACATTGCCATGGTTGGGAAGAAGCAGAACAGCAGGGCCTTCCAGTTTGAAACCAACGGTAAGGGCTGTGCCAGGTATGCACTGGTGGGATTTACACAAATAGTTCCAAGTTAAATGTAATGATTCGGGCGCTCTTCTTCAAATGGTCTACGGTCAAGGCCAAACTGTTCTGTAAATATGAAGATGAGTGGAAGGAGCGTCAAGTTCACAATAAAATCATCAATCCAATACCGTAGACCATGATTTTTATTATTTCAAAATCTTATTCCAAACTTCAAAAATTACCAACAGAAAAATGTCCAATCCAATGTGAATTACAAGAAATATTCCATCCAAATAAATGCTTCCTTGTCCACAAATAATCACAACTCAAAAACAGCCTACGCGTTTCATCCTACGAGGACATCATCAGGGCTGTGAAATAATGAAACAAAAATCATAATCCAGTTCTAAGTATACAAAATCTGGTTAATACATATTCAAGTACTATATACGTTTATATAATCAGCAGTAACAATGGCATTAATTTGCTCATATTACAAAAAGAGTATTAACTGCTGTCCCTGACTCATAGTCTCACCTTGCCAAGCGCGTCAGTATATTAAGTCCAAAGTTCCAGACCGGCGACAGTAGGTCATGATAAATCTGCTGTACAACGCTTTCTCAACCGCTCTAACTTTTTATATTGCCATGCACCAATCACAATTCAGCGTGTTCCTTCCTAATTAACACCCCATGTTGTACTCTTCACTGCCCGCTTTACCCTCATCCAATCAGGCAAGGGCATTTATTCCACTGCCTGCCAAGTCACATCAGCCAATCACTACACTCCATTTTTTCTCAACATCAGTCCCCTATCAGGTCCGCTGCCATAACACCAACTATTTCCTTCAAATCCGGAAATAGTTTGTTGACCAATCAGCAATCAGGGATATCCGTAAGCCCATAAGTATTTATCAGAATGCAACCAGCCACGTCTCTGTGTTTTCATGAGGAAGTGAACCCACTAATGTTATTCCTCCCCGTGCACGTAAAACCTACGGGAATTCCGTATACCCAAAGGTTGTTGTTCAAATATAAACCTCCGTGTTTCTCTGCTCCATAAAGAGAAGAGCCTGATAAGATTTCTCTGAAAAAAATACAACGTAATGTCATTCTCGACTAAGCGGTAATTCTAATAACTCATAGTTCTTTCCCAATACGGTTGTCCGCCCGTAATGCAATCAAAATCTGACTGATTGCGACGACGAGCTGAATCTATCATCACACTGCAAAAAGAAAAGCACACGAGGGCCCGATGTAGGTAAATCTCTAGAATACCGAATTTTACCGATTCGGTATTCTAGATTCGGTAAATGAGATGTAGGAAAAAAATCGGTAATTTTTACCGAATCGGTATTTACCGATTCGGTAATTGCCATTGATTCCTATGGGCCTTGAGACCCATAGGAATCAATGTCAATTACCGAATCGGTAAATACCGATTCTGTAAAATTAGCGACTTGTCAAGGGGGACAGGGTGTCACTTTGACACCCTGCAGCACCCCTGATTCTGGCTTGTGTGCCCTTAGGGCATGTATGTGTGCCACATGGCACAGGTATACATGCACAGATGTGCATGTACACTGGAATTCGTTATTTACCACAAAAAATTATTTCGTGGTAAATAACAAATTCTTAAGGGTGTGTGGCACTGTTTTCAGTGCCACCTACATCTAGATTTACAGAAACAAAATTTACCATTTCTGTAAAATTTAAGCCCCCTGAATCTAAAACTCCAAATACCGGTCGGTAACGGCCGAAATCGGCCGTTACCGACCGGTATTTGGCCACCTACATCTGGCCCCTAATCTTCAAGGACAAGCACTATTAATAATCTCCTAATTAATTGGTCATTACTGAGGCTCTTCACACATTTTTGAAATTTGGAATAAGATTTTGAAATAATAAAAATCATGGAATACAGTATTGGACTGATGATTTAATTGTGAACTTGACGCTCCTTCCACTCATCTTCATCCTTTGACCTCAGCCAAGAGAAAATGGCCATCACTAAGATATTCATTCTGAAGCACCACCACTTCAGGATCAGTGGAGTTCTGTTTCCAAGAAAGTATTCAGCTCTCCTCCAGAATATATTTTCAGATGCAGGCAGGCAGACAATGCTAATGAAAATTAGGGCATTCTTTACGGTTAGACTATCCAACCAACCAGGTTGGGGCAGAGTTTCACTCTCTGAGAGGTTTCAATGAACTGCACGCAAAATGCACTGTGATGTCCACTGACTATGAACAGCTCTGCAAAGGTGTTTGCTTTGTGGGAAACATTGTGCATTCCTCCTAGACTGGTCTTTGACTCAAAGGAATGAGTAAGGAAGGCAACAGGAGGAATGGGTTGTCCGTTTTGCCCTCTGTCGATTGCATCCATCCTCCATCATGCAAAGACCTTTCTCATAAAATTAAACATAAGTGATAGATGTGCCACTAGAGATCAACTGTTATCTCCCATGTACATTAATTCTGATGGCTGTCATCAATATTGTCAAAACCACGCACATAATTGTGTCAAACATCTCCAGTTCTACAAAAATGAAATACAAATCTCTGCTGCTGGCCACCGGACTTAACTTAGAAGATGAACCCATAAACCGGCACCAGTGAGTGCATCTACTGCATCTATATATGGTTTCATCAGCCAGCCCCTCTCAATAATCAGTTGAGGGGACTACTCCCTCAAGACCATAACTAGCAAAGATCATACATGTATTCAAGTCAGAAGATCCTCATCTTAGCTTCACAGTGGCCGTGTTAAGCTCTATTTGCAGAGGACTGAGCATGGTTTCAGTTTATCCAGATGTGGAGCAGGTGACAGGTAGATCATAAAAAGGCAACAGATTCAACATTTGAGCAGCAGGCAAACAGAAGACAGTCAGGTGAATACTGACAGACTCTGCTCACCTCTTACTACCTTTGAACGGCAGCCGGCATGCAGAATACCAACCCCCCCTTTCGCCTCACCTTTTGTGAATCTGAAAGGAACCGAACTGATAAAACTAGTATTTGAGACATTGTCACGTTTATATTGTTACAAAGCATTTTTATACGCACCACCACAAATAAATGTTGAAGTTAGCAAAATATGTTGTTTCATGTATTATCTTACAGCGAAAGCCCAGTAAAAAAAAAACACATCGCACATTGCTAAAGAAATATCTTAATCTAGAACTTACGCGTCCTCCTACCTTGTAAAACAAAGGGGCACCCACACCTGGAAGAAAAAAAAACATGCTGCACGAGTAACTGTATTTTTTTATGTATTTGCTGGATTTGGATTCTATTTCGTTATGGTACCTGCATAGCACAAGACAAGGCACAACGTTTGCATAGTAAAACAACAGCTTACATGGCACAGTGCACAGATACTAAGTAGTGAATGCTTGCTTGGAGAACAGTTCCTAGCTTTGCCATGCAATGCTGTATTGGCCGTTCACAGCAAACCTCGTACAAAATGCATAGAGCGATGCAATAGGTAAGTCTGCTCAGCCGTTGCTTGCGGTATGTGCTAGTTACATACTTACTAGCTCACATTCATCATCTGTTGCTTGACGGAGCTGCCAATCACGCCATATGGCATTTAGCTTGATTACCTTGACAGAAACTGATACAAATGTTATATGACCCCACAGTAGAACAACAATGTGAAGAAGTTCATCAATGCCTCTCACTGTAGTTCATCCCTGCTGCACTAGTTGTCGCTTAAACTATAGTTCTACTACAGGACACAGGTACTGCATCTTGACAGGCAGCAACAGAGTTGGTGATGAGCGCCCACCTACCCCCTGTAATACACAAGCTGGCCATGATCCCTTCTGCACTGCTAACTGCAAGGCATGAGTGCCCTCCTTTTGCTTAGGCGCATGGGTGTCTTTAAGCACATCTTTCACTGCCTGCACCTATGGAGGTCTAATGTGCTATGTGTGATAAGCCTCATCTGGTGTCAAAGGCCTTCATCATGCTTGTGACTCCACCTATAGCCGAGCCCTGTTTTTGCTGCTCTATCTCACTCAGCCTATGTACTACCAGAAGAGCCTTGCACAGCGACAAGCTAGATTAAGACCCAGCAGCCAGGACACACAAGGAAATCCCTCGGGGGGGGGGTGTTTGCAACTTGTGACTGGAATAAAAAGGTGTTATGATTTGACACTGGAATTGAGGAGGTTAACAATCTGGATGTGTTTAGAAGTCATCTAAAACATCGCTTTTCTTTTCACTCACTTTGGTTTCTCTTGGCTTGTGTTACAACCACATTCTCCGGTGTTTCTGGCACCTCCTAAACGATCAGGACTTGACTTGTTACATGCTGGTAGTTGAACCCATTCTGTGACATTTGGCCTTGTCTCTATCCCTCCTCCCACTGCCTTAGCCCCCCCCCCCCCACAGTTTTATTTTTTACTTCATCTGTCTGCATATTTCTACTGCCTTGCACCATCCCTTTAACAAAGTCTCCGCTTTGCCTGCATATGTCTCCGTGGTACCATGAACTGTGTGTATCTTTTATGCTATCTGGCCTTCGCCCTGGCTATGTATGACCCCTGATCCTTCTTCCCTTTTGTGGCACATTCTTGTTAGTGTCTTTTCAGGCTTGTAGCCCAGCTCTACCTGTCACCTTCTGTATGTACCCTTTTTTAAATTTTCAAACAGATTTTATTGAGTTTTGTACAATAATACAGAGGGACTGTTCGCAAAAGCAATTCAAGCAAAGCTGGTGTTTTTTCTTTTTATATTGTCACTTCTAAATAAACCAGTCATGAAGTCACCATGAGAGTTGCTACAGAAGGCAAGCGGGGTTCAAGATGTGCATAAACGTTATGCCAGTAATAGTACATATATAAAAGTCATATATACTAAGCATGGAGTAATATATTCAGACATTGTATCTAAAGAGAGCGGTTGGATGAGTAAACATTGCATAGCGTCCATAACTGTAATTTCAGAAAGCATCTTCACGGTATCTATATGCGCAACATAATAATGGCAGCTATATGCACAACAGGATAAACTGTCAATACTAGGGCTGATAGTTGAGTAGGTATCAGTGTTACATGGGTGTCAGATGTGCATCAGAATGTAGATGTAATCAACTTAGCTAATGGTGGTCTTAAGGACATGGTTGGTATGGGCTCATTTGTGTGGGGATAGTTGGGTCACCCTAGCTGTTGGGTTGTAATACAGTGACATTCTAATGCGAAAGAGAGACTCACCAAGGTTAATTTCTTTAGGGCCACTCTTAAATTACTCCACTCAACTTTATCAAATGCCTTTATGGCTGAGATACCCGCCACCCCCTCTCAACACAATCCCCAAAGGAGGGAAACCGGAAACAGTTCTTGAAGTTTTTGGAAGAGGGAGGGAGTGACCCTCCCCGGCCGTATTTATTAAAACAAAAAATTATAACATTAAACATTTTCATATTAATGTACAATTTCATTACCACATTGCGATGTTTGGCTAACCTTAACAGATTCTCTAATACAGAGGTTCTCCTAGCCGAACTAACAACCTACAAAACATTTTCTTGAAATATTGAAATTGTACATCCTAACGTTTAAGGGCCAACGGCAAGGTCGTAACCGGTGTCAAGATCCCTAACCAGAAATACCCCCCCCCACTTGGGAGGGGCGACAGCACTGAGGCGTACCTCAAGTGCAACTACCAATTTCCCTTGACTTGACGGGGGCCCCAATAAACTCGACGCCACTTAAAGGTCGTTCGAGGACTCGTGTGAGTATCTAGAAGGTAGCGTAGACCTCCCCCCAAACCCCACACAACTTACCACATCTGCCGTCGCAGACGTCACTGGCCCCGGGAAATTCCCCAGGAGGGGGCTGTAACCCCTCCTACACAGGAAGGGGCCTTGACCGCCTTTCCTTTCCTTCCGGCGGCCTCTCCTTAGACAGGACCGCCTCCCCGTTGAGGGGCCAAAGGCCACCTCTCCCGAGCGCTCCCATCCGTGTTGGGTGACGCCCACTCATAGGGATCTTCCAATTACTGCTCACCGATCATGACCTTACCGCCACAGGCCGGATAGTTGACCGGCTATCCGGACCCCCCAAAAAGCTCCTACCTAAAGGTCATGCTTTAACGTTTTTAACCATGCTAAGAAGTCTCCTATGAGTAACTCATTCCCCACCCGAGACAAATGCACACCATCCCCCGAATACATACTGTCATCATTAATACAGCCATGCGAAATAGAATGCAACGTCCCGGAACGGAACAACCTACTCACTTTGTTATTAAGCTTTCTAACAGACTGATTCAAAGCAGGAATAGAAATAGCCCCCCGCCACACCTTTCGTGGGATCATATGGGACCACGCAATTGTGCACCCCGGAACTCTCCTCGCCAACCAACTTACAGTGGAAAGCATTGCCTCCAGGAGAAGTCGTCTACCGGTGGTGACCAAATCATTGCCCCCTAAATGCACTATGACTATAGACGGCGGTGACCTCGTCCGCCCTAACAAATCCTCAAAATATGCTTGAAACTGGTCAATACAGAGACCGCCTCTTCCGTAGAAGGACACCCTGTACCCGTATTCCCCAGCTACGTGAATCATGTCACCTGCTTTGAATACGTCCGCGGCACGCCTCACGTATGAGTGGCCCACGACCCACACCTCCTTTTTCACAGCCGGTGATGTCTGACCGCTGGCCCGGTGTTGGGTCGACTGCATAGTCCGCCCCGCCTCGTAGGCTTGCGCAACTGAAAACCAAACAAAAACAAGAGGCGTGAGTACGTCATTACAGCTTTACAACATGTGCAACCGCACATACCTCTTATAACAATTGGAGGACCAACGCCCCACTCGTTTCACTTGTTCAACATTAAGACCCCTGGCTGTAGCTTCCGTAGCAGCCCCTATCCGAAAGGAATGGGTCCCAAACTCGCCCGGGTTCAAGCCCGCAGCGGCAATTGACATCGCAAGCACCCGCTGAAACTGAAATTTCGTCAGTGGGGTGGCGTCCGCGTGTCTCAACAAGGTCCCCCCCCATAATGCCACCCTTCGTGCTAGGTAATCTTCTAAACACTTTACCGGACACATGGAGGACCCGGGAATCCTGCGTATGATTATGCAGTCACCCATCCCGTCTTGATCGGTCTTGGACCTGACAAAGGAGACCGTCATTGCCTCTCCTCTGATCTGAACGTGTTCTTGGCACAAACCCCCTGCCACATCCTGTTTGTTCCTTGCCACCAGTTCGCTTACTCGCATCGCCCCGTGAAATGCTAGCGTAAAAGCGGCTCGGAACAACACCGCCTCAAACTGAGATGAACATGTGGCAGGGAGTGTAGCCAACAACTGGGCCAACCTATCCAAACCTATCGGGCGCCTCTCATCTATTCTGCGACCCTCAAGGCGTTGCCACCCACGCAGCGCTTTCTGTACAACGAAAGACGCTGTCGGGTCCTGGATACTATGAGCCCTGGCAACAAAGGAAATAGCAGCACGATGCCTCTGGGCCGTAGCCACAGATTTCCCAGCCCTACGTAAGGACATCAGAAAATTCACTACCCATTCCTCGTGGCCCCAAAGCCTCTCTCTATCAGTCCCCAAAAAGGCTAAATAGGACCTAAACGCCCCTTCATATGCTTTCCTCGTCCGTGGAGCTAGACTCTCTCCCACGAGGTGACGAAGTTCGGGGCACCGAGAGACCAGAGAGCTTCGGGGAAGGGTGCCGGCTCTGGGTCCGCTGAGGGAAGGAAACCCGAGAAAGCCTGCATATGAAAACGAGACAGTGCATCAGCCGCCTGATTCATTACCCCTGGGACATGTTTTGCTCTGAACAGCACATTCAGTTGCATACACAGTAAAACAATTTCTTTGAGCAGTCTTAAAATCAGTTTACATCGTGCTGCCTGACTATTGATGCACTCGACCACGGTCATATTGTCAGACCAAAATATCACAGAGTGATCTTTGAACCCTTCTGGCCAGGTTCTCAGGGCCACCAAAATGGGAAAAAGTTCCAGGAAAGCAATATTATTTGTCAGACCATTGTCATGCCACCATGTCGGCCACCTTTGTGCCGACCATTTTGTGCCGAAGATGGCACCAAAACCTATGCTACCTGCTGAATCTGTCCATAGCCCAAGCTCTTCAGAGGATACGGCTGGTTTGTTCCAGATGACTCGACCATTAAAGTCCGCCAGAAATGCTAACCAAATACGCACGTCCTGGCGGACCTCAGCCGATAGTCTCGTGCGATGATGGCCCTCCTTTAGGCCGACCATAGCTTGGGCAATTGAACGAGAAAAGGGGCGGGCCATCGGTATAACTCTCAGGGCAAAATTCAACTGTCCCACCAACTGCTGTAATTGATGCAGCGTAACTTTAGATCCATTTAGACACACTTGCAGGGCTGCCCTGAACTTCCACACTTTGTCAGTTGGCAAACGAAAACAACCTTCTCTGGAGTCTAACTCGATCCCCAGAAACTCGAGGCAAGTCGCAGGACCCACCGTCTTACCTGGTGCCAATGGCACACCAAACTGCTTCATTAATACACAAAATTCGGCCAAGGCCCGGCCACATTCGAGATCCCCGGCTGCCCCAAGGAACAGAAAATCATCAAGGTAATGCATTACATGTTGGAAACCCGTCTTCTTTGTGAAGACCCATTGTAGAAAACTACTGAATTTCTCGAAATAGGCACAAGATATAGAGCACCCCATCGGCATACACTTATCCATGTAATAATAACCCTGAAACATAAAACCTAGGAGACGCTGATCGTCCGGGTGTACCGGGAGCAACCGGAACGCTGACTCGATATCTGACTTCGCCATCAGCGCCCCGGGCCCCAGGCGATTCAAAATGGCTACGGCCTCATCGAAGGATGCGTACCGCACTGAACACACTTCTGGGTCTATTGCATCGTTTACAGAAAGACCACGTGGAGCTGACAAATTATGAATCAGTCGGAACTCACCCGGGTCCTTCTTGGGGACCACCCCTAAAGGAGAACAAACAAAATTCTGTACCGGGGGTACACTAAATGGGCCGGCGACCCGACCTCGAGTAACCTCTTTCCGGATCTTTTCCTGAACCACGGTCGTATGTTGCAGGACGGAAAGTTGATTTTTACACTTCTCCACGCCCTGAAAGTCCCCTACCGGGATGCGGAAACCATACGAAAATCCGTTCCGCAGCACCCCAGCAGAAGTACGATCCGGGTATTCACTGAGCCAGGGAATCATCGCCAAGGTATCAATCGGGGTAGGTAAAGGCGCCCCTCGGACTACGTTAGACCTGTTTGGCGCCTCCTCTCCCCCCGTTATCACCTGTTTTGGCTCTGCACGTGGACTCAGGATGGGACGACCCGCACCCACTACATTCATGTTTAAATTTACACGATCCCTGGGGCCTGGTACATTTACCTTTGTTGAAATTGAAGCAGACCCCCCTTTTTCCTGTATTGCCGGCAGGTCTCGAGTAATCGTCGGTACTCGTACCTGACCGAAAGGGCGTCCCCCCATAATGGCGGGAGGATTCGCCAACATTACTTCCTACCAATGGCATTTTCAACATACCTGTCTCCTTCATTTTATCCCATGTCAAAGAATCATAACAATCCCAGGTTAAGCTTTTATTATGCTCTTTTGCCTTTCTAAAAAGATTATCGTAGCAGAACCAATGGTTACCCTGGTGTGATGTCGAGTACCCCATGATTCTTGATTGATAGGTCGGCAACTCGGAAAGCAACTCGGGCCTACGTTCCCCCAAGATTGACGTAAAAATTCCCCATGCATTGCCCCAATTGCCGATAGTCTCATTTACTTTAAAGGCGGCCATTTTTGCGCGCCAAACACTCGGATGCATAAGATCTTTCTGACCCTTAACATGCTCCACCTCATAATGATCAACAAGCAACGAGAAGATGTTCACGTATTCACCCGCCCAAATCTTCTCCTTAAGTGCCAAAGGCACATGTTGACCCAACCTTTCTCTACGAGAGGGTGCTGACTCATCCCTCGCAATCGGCAATGGCCGCTTACCTGCACCGGACGCTGCATCGGCGGTCGCAATCGTCCCTTGTGGCTTGTCAACTACTGCAGCCGGCGCGGACGCCTTGGCTGCATCCCGTTTCTCGCGCAATTGCTTCATCAGCGCCTGGGCCTCGGCAGCCGTGGCGCCCTCACTACTGTCGCCCAACCACGCTGCAAGTTGTGCTGCCAGCTCGGGCGGCATATCCTCTTTGGACACCGGGGTGACCACCACAGGAATCGGATTCCCCTCCACTGGTACTGGGGTTGGCGCTTCGAGCGGGGTACAGGGAACCGGGGCGTCTCCCCCAGCTGGTCCCCTCCTTGGCCTCTTGGCTCTTCCTCCCGGAGCTGCTCCAGCCGACGGACGCTCCGGCCCCCCTTCCCCGTCTCTCTCCGCTACCCGCTTCTTCAGCTCAGTCATCTCCTTCATGAGGACCCGAACCATCTGTTCGGTCGTCATTCTCTTCCCGCCTTTCTTGGGCATTTCTCCGACAGAGTATCTGTAAGACAAAAAGAAAGATTACAACGCTCAAAATTGGCTCTTCGTTCCGTCTCGAGCTCACGTGCAGCGAGGAGGTGCAGCTTCAGAGCACAGGAACAAGAGGATGTCTTCCGGTCTTGCGTCCCTTTTTATCCGTCTTCAGGGCGGGCGTAAACCCGCCCCTGCCTGCCCCGAGGGCGTGGCCAGCCGCGTCAGTGTCTAGGCCAGCCCACTCTAGGGCGGGAAAGGGCGCGCCCCGGCTACGCCGCTACGGGCATACCAGCCGAGACGCGCCTCCCGCCCAAAATGGCTTCCCGGGGGGATCGAGGTACTCTGCCATACGTTCGGGGGGACGGAGTGGTCGCCCCTTTCCATTCTTCTTCGAGCCTAATTGCAACTTTTGGGGATTTTAAGAGCTTTGATTTTGTATGATATGGCAAAATATATGTGTATTATCACTAGACAGCCTGTTTTTCAAGAACACAACCTGGGATGGGTGGATGAGTTTAGAGATGATTTTTTGGAGTCTGGTTGATGATTATCATGGCTATATTTTACAGTCCAAATTAATCAAAGAAATTGGGAGCAGGATATCGTTCCCCTCTTTTGGGATAACAGTGATAATAGCTTCCACAGGGGAGCCTCTAACTCTCCCTGAGTTGGCGAAGTGGTAAAGAGGTTTTTTAGAGTTGGAGTAATTAATCAAGAGATTGTTTTAAAGAACTGGATGGTGTACCCATCTGAGCCAGGAACCTTGCCCGATTTTAGTTTTCTAATAGATTTGTCTATTTCTTCTTTTGTGATGGGCCCATTTATTGCTTTTAATTCCTCATCCATAAGTTTGGGTAGGTTAGAGTTCTTAAGGTAGTCTATCCGTTTCTTGTGATCAAGAGAGGTGTTTCCTTTGTATAGGGTCTGACTGGATTCTCCATGCATCAGTAAGGCCTATCTCGTGCATACGTTTTTCAGTGCTTTATGGGAACTGTGAGTTTCTGTCTATTGCAGGGACTATGGGCAGATTAAATTCACCTGCAAAGATGATGGATGAGGAGACTGGGATCATTTTTAGATGAGATGCAAAGTTATTCCAAAAGGACGGATCATCTGCTGTTAGGGCATGTACATTGACCTCAAAGAACTCCTTATTTTCGGAAACTTTGGATTTAGTCCATCTTCCTTTTTTGTTGAATTGGAGATCATATTTATTCTGGAGTTCCTGGTTATGAGAGTCAAGACGTAATTTTTCTGCTCCACACCATCAGAGCATTGTACGTCATTAAAGTAGTGTTTTTGCATTGAGGTGATGTGGGAATAATCGATTTTGGTTTCTTGAAGGAGAACTACATCTCCTTAGAGTTTGTATATTGTAGTCAATGATTTTCTTTTTTTGATCAGATCATTGATCCCTTTCACATTTAATGAAATTATCTTGATATTATGCATTACATTAAGAATGGTTAATTTTCAACAATAGTATGGTTCCTGCTAAGGAACTCATGATTGGTTTGGAAGGTTGTGACTGAAAGACTGGGAAAAATTAAATATTAGATCCCACTTATCTGTTTTGTAGGATGAAGAAGCAGTTGGGGATATAGAAAGAGAGGTATTGAGCCGACCCCCTTGCTCACATCTACAGATTGACAATGCATCCTGATTCAAGAGTAAGTGCCTTTGTGACTGCACCAAAATACATCAACTTGAGTGATGATACCATATTTTCCTAGTAGTGGCATAAATAAAGAGAAAGGATAAGAAGGAAAGTACAAAACAATAAGGTAGTTTCCAAATGATAAATGTGAACAAACATACCCATCCTAGTTAGACACCCTGCTACCCAACTCCTAAAGTAGCTAACGAAATGGCAAGAGTAGAAAATGCTGCTCCACAGCAACGGCATTGACCATTAGGTAAAATATACATGAGCATAAAACTAAAGATGGTTAGCAATTTATTCAAAATGTGAATGCAAAAACTACGGTTACGTATTCAGTTAGTCGAGATAACCTAAATTGAGAACAAGAACACAATTAGAACTCAATTAGATGAATTGAGCATATCTGGAATATTATTCTATCACCTTATCGAGATGCAAAGACGACTGGTGCTTCCTGAGTGGAACAATATTAAACAACCATAATCCAGAATTAGGAACCGTAGCCTGTGTAGAGTCTGTCGGTCAGATTATTGAAAGTAATTTCAGACATTATCAAACCATTGTATGATCCCATTAAGGGTGGAAGTGTCACAAATCACGAGTCAAAAATGGTCTCTTACTTTCAGGCAGTAAATGTAGTACATACAGTTAAGTGGAATACTTAGCTTAGTTTCATGTGGTATGCGATTATTAAGCATGTTAAATCTGTATTAGCAGTAGCCTGTTCAATAGTCCAGTTCATGAGGGACATATGGGAGATACGTTTAGGTATCTGGATACCACATGGATTTTAGTTCTTGGTACAGAGATGGTTCCAGTGTTTGATTCTAGAGGGGCCAGCCTTATTTGTTGAAGTATCCATAATTGAATCTTCTTTGTTGTCCAGGAATTCTGAAAGGATGAGATGTTAATTAAAGAGTGTTTCGAGCCTTGTATAACTACAAGAGTATTGACAGTTCATAGCTTTCAGTCTGGGTTGCAGAGCCAGGAAACTCTTGCTGGTCTCAACCGTGCATTTTGAGATGTCCTACAACACGAAGATCTTGTTTCCCTTCCCTTGTATGTGGTTATGTTGCCTCATAAATGCAACAATTTTCTCAACATGTTGAAAGCAGAGTGATTTACATACAATTGGGCTTGGGTAGAACTGGTTGGGATGTTTCCTTGTTGGGTACACGATGTGCGTGCTCTTTCGAACTCCAGATCTTGCTCAAATGTTAGGTTGATATTTTGTATGAACTGTTTTTCAAAGAATAGTATACAGGAACCACTGTGTCCTCCTCCCCCTCGAGCATGCTGAAAATGTAGAGGCTCCCGCTTTAGTTTCTGTCCTCTAGTACTGCCAGCTCTCTTGTTAGAGTTTGGGTCATGCTGTTGAGGGACTGGATATGTTTGCGTGACTTAGTCTTCGAATCTTCTAGGTTGCTGATTCTACTTTCTGTCTCTGTAATCCTTGTGTTGATTTGTTTGATTTCTAAGCAGATGGCACATATCTCATTTTGCATTGTGTCAGTGGTGTCCTTTGTGGATTTGGCGAGATCCTGACTGTGTGCCAGTTTCTTTAAAATCATATCCATCTTGGACTTAATGTCATTGCTTGACTTGACCGGTGAGGTAGGGCTTGGCGGGTTAGCCTTACCTCTTCGGGCTGGATTTAGATTATTTTTCTGCCATTTTGTTTCACAGTAGTACTATTGGCTTTGGTGGGTTTGTTGTAGCTTGGTAATTTGTCAAGTTAAACAGTTCAGCACCACTATTGACTGTCGGCTTGTATGAATTTGTATTCTGTATTAACGGATGAGTATTCACTTGATGAGCCATGGAAGACTTTGGCGGTATAAATATAGGCACTTACAAGATTTGCTTTAGGTACTCAATATTCCATATTGCTGATAGAGCACTTTGTTGTTGGTATGCTGTCACATGGATATAGCGCTTTATGAGGAAGATCTAGAGTAATAACAGTGCACAGCACTAACAGCTACTAACAGCGTTTTTCATTGGAATGCTGTTGCATGGATGACAGGTTGTACCTAGACTTAAGGTGTAGGGGATATGTTCATGTCATGGTGCACCCATCACCCCATCAGTCAATGGTGCTTTTTATGTATGATATTGCTCAATGTGATGCCTATTTTCAGGGTGCTTATATCAGGTGGTGTTGTGTACAATCAGATGAAGGACTTCCCTTTAGCCATAGTTAGCAGTTTTTGTTTATGTCATAAAGTTGATAGATGTCATAGGAGCCAGCCTAAACTGCAAGTGTACAGACAGTACACTGTGCTGGAGCCACCATTTTAATATCCCTTGATGTACATCTACTTTTACAAGATCTCTTAATGATGGGAGTGTCAAGCTTTGGTAGGGCTGATAAGGAGTAGTTTAAGTCTTATGATGATTTATTTTTGTCGCCTTCTTTGAGGGATCATGAAAGGGAGATTACTCTCAGCTTGGGCATAAGAACGTGAGCCTTTGTTTCTACATTGCAGATTCCATCACTAATGGATCCAAAGCTGTATTTTCGGGTGAGATTCCGGATGCCACGCTTTCTTTAGGCAATACAACCATTGGCTTGCAATCAGCGAGGCACCCCACTAAGTTAACGCTATTACTTATGGTGTTCGCCAAGTGCATTGAAGAAACCTGCATGACTGCGAGCAAGGGGACTGGCATTTTGGATCGTTGTTATCTGCTACTTGATTCTTACAGCCCTATAGTGCGATGTTTAAAGGTACAGGTACAGGCCATATTCGATCAGCGCCGGGCGATAGAAGATATCTTATTGACATTGTGCCGATAGATAATTTAGTCAGGCACTTCAACGATACCTGGACCAGTCTGTTAACTCCCCACGCAGCACTTCAGTGCGTCGTCTTTTTGAGCAGAGTGCCATCTCTGAAAGTGTGGTGGCTCTTTGTTAGACTTTCAAAGTCATTTATATTTGCAGCGCTAGTCATTGAGGAAGCATTACTTGTTTTGAGGCAAGAATTATTCGGGAGCGATGGGTGTTGTTCCAGAAGATGGGAGGTCTTGTGCCCACCCTCAGATATTGGCATCTGTCTCGTGCTGTGTCATTTTATGTCAGAGAATCATCGGGCCAGCCTCGTGGTTGACACCGGGGTGGTCATAGAAGCTGGTGCCGAAATTATGGTATCTCCTGTGTCACGTTCACATTACACTAGTATTGCTATTAATAGATGCCATTTCTTCAACGTATAGGCATTATTTTGTCAGGGTTTTCGCCATTGTGGAGTGGAGCTGCAGGCTCCGTCGTGTCTTTACATCAGAGAGGGACAGGAGACAGGTAGTGATTGCCGTTCCTTTATTTATTACATATTGCTTCACCCATGCCCACACACATCTGCCCATGCTGATAGTCCAGGCCAGAATGCCCTTCCTCACACCCCTGACCAGATGTGGTGTCCGGTTCACTCCGTGACCACTCCATGACCTGCAGGGTCCTAGTGCCCTGTCATCCAGTCCCTACAGGCTCAAGCCGACATCTTTCTCCTCGTCTAAGCAACACCACCCCATCTGCATGTACTCTTAATATCACATTGCTCACCCCTATCCTCATACCACTCTGAGCTCTGATATCTATATCACCTCCCCATACAGCTCTGTCCCCATAACAACGTGAATCATGCCTGTACTATCTCCCTACCTCGATACAATTCTGGTCCATGAACAACTTCTCTTCCAGTGGGGCCAATTTCCCCACACATAGCATCTCACTCCCAGAACTATCCCCCAACCAACAGGGACAAACATCCTGCTTTCCAAGACCCAAATTGCAGTGATTCCTGTGCCACAAAAATCTCTGTGCCACCCTCCTTCCTCCATGTCACTCTGCTCCCTCTATCGTTATATCTTTTTTCCTGGTCACAGCTGTACCCGCTGTATGTGATTCATACAAAAACAAATTCATTGTACACCATTTATGAGACAAAATTCCATTGAATTGTTGAAACAAAGTGGTCTAAGTGTACGGACTACTCATCAGTGTATTATCCACCATTCCGTACCAACTTCCATTTACTCTATATACAGCCCTGCTGTCTGTATTGCTCTCCTACATGTCAGTTTATCCTTTCTTCCACTCATCTCTCTGTATCACCATTCCTTTTAAAGGACTGTCCCACTCCTGTTCCTCTGCCTATTTACTGTTTTCTATCTTGCCTTATTCCTTTTGACTCCTGAAACTGTCTCTTTGTTCAGTTGTTGGACACTGGTATGTCTACCATGTGCATTTTCTATGAAAACCCGTGTCTGCTTGATTTAACATGCAATGTGTATATTTGATTAACTCTGTACTTAATTATCTCCCTAAAGAATTAAACACAAACCATTGTTGTTTGGTGTTACATGGGAGAGGGGATGTGTAAACAGGAAATATGGGTTCAATTGCCAGCTGCACCGCATTCTGTGATCCTATTCAATTACTTTACTTCAGTGCTTCTTGTTACTGGGTCATCACATTTAACAGTGCTTTGAAGTAATAGAGTGCAGGATGTGTGCCATACAAACACCTCTCTTGTACATGGTTTAATAGACTACATTGTTATGTCTACATAAAAAATGTAGTACATAAATCCAGGTTACTTGATAATTCACTTGTCTCTGTTTACTAAGTACATTGTCGTCAGTGTGGGGGAGGTTAATTAATGTTTCTAAGTTCATATTTCAAAACTATCACTTCTAATAAATGTCACTCAGTGCAGCAATACAATGTAATATCCTAATGAGATATGCTTCCAAATGTTAATATCTACACTTTGTTTTTAATTTTAAAGACATAATCACTTTTTTGTATGATGTTTCTTTCATGATTTACATGCTAAATAGTGTGATGCTAATTCTTCCCTCTTAGGGCGAAGCCAGAACTATTGCACAGCTCTACATCGTCATTTTCTATTAATGTGCTGGCTTACCCACCTCTAAAAATGAGTACCAGCAAATGCTGTGTTAGCACCTATTATTGGTGTTAACCTCAGAGCATGTTAAATTCTGGAAGACTAACATTCAAGCATATTGCATTTGTAAATACAGTTTCTTCTCTGTTTTTCCTGTATATGAGGTTGCCATTGGGCGCAACTAAGCATGAATCCTGTTCTTTTTAGGTTGACTTTGGCTCCATTCAGAATAGTATCACTCACTCGCCACCTGCAATTTGGAGTTTTCTGTATCACTCCACCTCTTATGGAGGGCTTTTACTGCAATGCATTAGCAACTATTTGTATCTGAAGAACTGGGTTGGTCTGGGAACCAAAAGCAGCCCTAACAAAAATGGCAAATGTCAAAAGTGTCAAACCAGGCCTGTTTTCTGTTTATCTAGCGATCTATCTAGCTCTCTATCTCTGTCTCCCTCTAGTTCCATACATTCACTTTCTCTACTTGTTTTCTGTTTTTTGTCTCTAGTCTCGTTTAATCATTTGTGTCTCTTTCTTTTCATTCTTGTTCCCTCTAACTCTGTTTCTGTCACATGCTGTGAATTTTGCAGTAAACCACATGGAGCAGGAAAGAGTGACAGTGGCAGCTGTGAGCTTTTGAAAACCAGCCCCCTGGGGTAATACAGGTTCAGGTTTAAAGTCTTTATTTCGATTGATAAAAATCATAAAAGACAATTTTACAGCAATAATTAAAAAACAGTAAATACACATACATAAAAGGAATTAAATGGTTATAGACAGTCCTGAAACAACAAATTCCCCAAAGGGTAATAAGAATACAAATAAATATCAGATAAATTCATTCTGTCCGGGTTTAAACTATTATTTTGCCCTGAGTATCCACGCCCAGCCCAAATATTTAGCAGTACAGACTGTGATGATTTCCAGTGTGTTGGTTTTTAGCACATGGATAGCCTCTGCTGATTTCCTTATGGGCAAGCTCTGAAAGAGAGGTTTTAACCATTTGGCCCTTGGTTCATGGTATTTGGGACAAGCAAACAGAAAATGGCCCTCGGTTTCCTTCTGGCCTGGGCACCATTTACATTTGTCCAAGGTATTCGAGGACCAGTTCTTCGTAAATGTATTCAACGGCAATGTGCCCACACGAAACTGGTGGAAAAGTTTCCTGTCTAAGGATTTGGTGATCGTGTCCCAATAATGTTCACGTATGGGATCCAGCTTAAAACAGAGAAACCTACCAGTAAGACTAGTAGAACTGGAGGCACTTATTCTGTTTAAGCGAAGCGTGGCCCAGTACAGTTCTTTGAATGCCAGTTTAGTTGGAAAAACATTAGCTGCTGGGGATAACCAAAGGTGCTCTAAGCCCATATCCGTCAGAATGGTTTTAACCATTCGGAACCAGGGAATTTTTTCCGAACCACTAATTGCCCTTACTTCTACTACCCCATTTGCAAAAAGGGTAAGATCAGGCGAGGTCCAAAGGCGCCTCCAGAAGGCAACCAGACGAAATCTGGCCATCTCATTAATTGGACGGCATCCCAAGTCCAAGCAGAGGGGGATAGAGGGGGACGACTGCGGCAAGCCAACAAGGTTGCGGAGGAACTTGCACTGTATTTTAAACAGGCCCGTCAGATCCATGTGGCCCCACAGATCTGCACCATATAGAATTGCAGGGTTGATTTTTGCGTCGTAAATTTTAAGGACTGGTGTAACTCGCTTTGTAATAGATTTCCTTTGCTCACTGAGTAGGCAGCCAGTAAGTCGAGCAAGTTTGAGATGTTGAGCATCAACTTGGGATTTCCATCTCAGACGACTATCTAGCATAACCCCCAAATATGTCATGTTTTCTACTTGGTCCAATTTAACTCCACCCATACTAACTGTACTCCGGACAGGGTGGTTCTTGGTTAGCACCATGAATTTGGTTTTCCCAACATTCACCTTAAGGTCGCTGATGACACAGAACTCCTCAAAGCGGTCCAAGGCCCGCTGTAATCCGCTACGTGTCCTGGAGAGGAGTAGAGTGTCATCAGCAAAGATGAGCATCGGGAATCGCTGTCCAGCCAGCATGGGGGCGTCAGTTGGGGTCATTTCAAAAAATTTTACGACTTGATCAATGAACAACAGGAAGAGGGTAGGTGCCAAGACACAGCCCTGGCGGACGCCACGGGTGACTGGGAAGGGTTCTGTTACCTGGCCCTGTCCACCCCATCTTACCCTGGCAAAGTTGTCCTTATGCAATTTAATTATAAGGTCAAGCAATTCTGATGGCATTCCCAAAGTCTTCAATACTCCCCACATTTTCTCCCTTGGTACGAGATCGAAGGCGGACTTCAGATCGATGAACGCTGCGTAGATGGTACCACCGCCAAGCAGCACCACCTTCCAGTAGATCAGACAAAATCTGAACACCTGGTCGATGGTGCTGGTTCCCGATCTGAAGCCCGCCTGCATTGGGGATAAGATGTTCTCCAACTCGATCCATCCCTGGACCCTGCCCAAGACCATGCGAGCAATGAGTTTTTGGATAGAGTCAATAAGACTAATCGGGCGATAATTACCCGGATCAGACCTATTGCCCTTTTTGTAGATCGGGAGGATCTCCGCCCCCTTCCAAGATTTGGGTATGCCTGCACCTGCGGCTATGGAGTTTGCCACCATGACAATGTATGGTATCCACAGGGTAGGGTTTGCTTTAAATAAGTCAGCAGGTATGAGGTCCATACCTGGCGCTTTCCCCCGCGTGGTACAATTTAGTGCAAGCTCAACCTCTCCTTCTGTGAAGATGACAATCTCGCTTTGGATTGTAAGGTGGGATGTCCCTTCTGATGTACTAGAAGGACTAGGGTTGGCTGCACAGAACTGAGATGCATAGAAGGTCACCCATTCATCAGGGGGCACATGGTTTGTGGGGATACGTCCGTCCGGATCCTTCCCCCATTTGACTATTTCCCAAAATTTAATGGGGTTATTAGACGTGGAGGCTACCAGGAGGTCAGACCAGTAATTGTCCTCCCACTCTCTTTTGGCTTCCCCTTGTATTTTCCTGTAGGATGATCTAGCAACTTTCACAGAGCTGGCATTCCGGGACTTAACTGCTTTAACTAGGGCAGTATGAGCTTCCCTGCAGTTTTTATTATACCATTTGTGGGGACGGGTAGGTACTGTATTGTTTCCCTGTCTGCAAGGTTTCGAGAGCAGAATTTTTAAGTCCTCAAAGCAACGATTGTGGAGACTCAAGATGAGGTCAGCTTCTCTGGTATTATCCCCCAACACAGCGTGGGTCAGCATTTTATTAAGAGTATTGTTAACCACACTGGTGATCTCGTTATTCAATAGCTCGTCCCCCACAATTTTGGACCATTTTACCCTCTTCCTATCATTAGTTAGGAGGGTGTCCCCTGTCAGAGTGATACCAGGTTCTTCTAATCTTGCTAGACCTGGCATCTTAAGTTGTAAACTCAGGGGATTGTGGTCACTTTCTGGGCGGGGGATTACCTCCATGTCCAGCATCAGGGACCAATCTTCCACTTTCAGCAGGATGTAATCAATACGACTTTTTCTTAGCCCGTTGTCAAAGGTACAGTTGGCTCCCTGGTCTGATTTGGTTCGACCATTACAGGCCCGAAAGCCACTATTTAGGCAAAAGGCCGTCCAATTCACCGCTGCCTCTGTGGCAGGTACTGATTTAGAAATCAACAACTCAGGTATGCCCCAAACTGCGTCCTCCACAGAACCCCAACAATCCCCAGAGTCTAACAGGGGTTCAAAACAACAATTTAGGTCCCCAGCAAGCATGCAAACATTGGTACAATCAAGGGTGGCCAGAGCAGATTCTAATATCTCCAACAATGGTGGCGTACGGCCACCTGGCAGACCTCGAGCATATATATTTAGCAGAATCAAGTCCCGATGGCCAGACTTTCTCAGCCTAACAATAAGCAGATCCGGGTTTGGTATACATATCTCCGAAATGCAATAACCCAGGGATTGTCTCACCCAGATCAGTAACCCCCCTGAGGCTCGCCCTTTGGGGTTCCCAATGACATTACGAGTGGCTGCTTTGTAAAAGTTTACATATCCCTGCTTAAAATATGGGTCGACAGCCCAGGTTTCCTGGAGTAAAATGACATCGTATTTGTCCGTAAACTCAAGCCAGTCACCAGAGTGGATACGACTTTTGATCCCAGCAATGTTCCAGGACACTAACGCTAGAGTTTCCGGTGTGGGTACCATAGGGTAGGTCGCCACCTCGGAAGCTACAAGCCTGTCCTGTCCTAACCCGGCTTCTAGTCCATTATCAGGTCCCCCCAAGAGACTATGATCGGCCAACAGCCAAGGGGTTCCCCCGTCCCTAGGAGATGGTGTATCCCTCTCTGTTGGAACTGGGACCCTTTTGCACTCCTCTGCCATGACTGTAAGTTGGGTGGGCACCTTTCCCTGTCTCTTGTCTCCAACCTCAGAGGGGGCCATTTCAGCGGGATCGAATGTTAGGGGTGGTTTGTTGAGTCAATCAATGGCCTCCAAATCAGACAGTGGACCGAAGCGGTTAAATAAAGGGGGGAAGATTGGTAGGTGCGGTGTCATAGGGTAGTTCCTAGTGATGGTACGACCCTGTTTGGGCCCTTTGTGAGTGAGCCTGTCTTTGGGGATAGAAATAGGAAAGGTCTAGCGTTTGAACATCCCCCTGTCTGGCAAACCTAGCTTCACGACAGATTGTGTCCACTACCCAGGAATCCCTGAACGATATTAAAATGCAATCACCCTCCAAATCCTTGGTGCTCTGACCCACCCAGTCAACCCTCCTTACAAATAGTATTTCTGTTGGCGAGGATGGAGGCAGGGGTCTATATTTATTCAGCCAAAAGATAACCTTGTTACGCAGGTCATCATGGGTCTCCCTTTTGCCAGATGGTAGTGGGGCAACACCAGTCAGCACCATGGTATACGGTGTTGCCTCAATAGGGATATCAACCCGCGGCGTAGTATGCCTGGGTTGCTTCTTTGCCGGGGGATTTAAATTATTTCCTTGGATCGCTGGGTGCCTATTGGTAGGGACACTCTGGGAAACAGTATTAGGTTTTACCTGGGGGGGTGGTTTGGTAGTTTGGCGTCTAGCGGGGGTTTTATTCATCGTAGGTTTTGTCGTGTTTGAACGTTGGGGCACAGCCATTGATACCTTATTTGGGGAATTTTTGTGAGCTCCCCCTTTATTGGTGTTGGGATTGTCTGCTACAGGGCCTGGTGGATTATGATTGTTAGCAGTGAGACTAAATGGGATGTTGGCTGTATTTGAGGCTAAAGATGGTAGGGAAGATTTAGCTGACCCGGAATCTATGTCTGACAAAGACAATAGAATAGCGGAGTTCGCATTTACTACGGCCTCCAGAGAGTTTATTTGCAGTGTCATTAGTCTGGTCCTCTCCAAAACTGGTGAAAGGAGGTTTTTTATTAAAGCCTCCATCTTTGCCAGCAAAGAATCATCACTGCTTAAGCATGTTGGACATGGGTTTGAGGAGCCCAGGGAAATAAGGGAGGGGCATAAGGTGTTAGTCAGGGCATTTGTGCATTGAATTCCGCTTGGATGGCCTAGCCCTAGTGTGGGATTGCCAGCGGGGTCTCTTAATTTCGGTATCTTAGATTCTCTCCCTCCCTTGGTGCTGGAGACTTGTTTTCTTTTCCTTGAGCCCTTATCCCTACCTATGGAATCCGTGTGGACTGGGGCGTCGGAATCTACATTGGGAGGGTCAGGGGTTAAGTCGACAGAATCGGAGCTTTGTTTGGTGTAATGACTATCCTGGGTTCCAGGATCTCCTGATACTTCATGGTCGTCCAGGGGATGTTTGGGAAGGTCTGTAGTGTGAGCGGATGGATCTATCTCCTCGCTATCCAAGTGAACTATAGCTTCCGTGGTGTCTTGGTGTATACAGTTAAAAGCTGCATGTGCTTGGGCAGATGGCACGGGGCTGGGGATCTTAGCTAACCTACCTAACGAAGAACGCTTGCCACTGACCAAATCTAAGGAAAGACGCTTTTCCACCATTGCAATTTCCTTTTCGAGGATGCCCGTGGCTCGTGTGATAAAAGCGTCTAATGGGCCTGAAACCACTCCTGTGGGAGTATTGATTTGAACATTACGTGTTTTACCGGATCTCAGAGCCATGATTTCCGGGCTAACACCAACTACAATAGTCGGACCTAAGTACACCCTTTATATAACTAGAATTGTCGCTAGTAGATCCGCCCAGAAGGCTGGACGAATATTCGGGAGTCCAGACACAAGTGTGCCTATCTTACTTGTAACACGGCAGATCAGGGATTTGGGGCCGGGGCCGTCCGCTGCCGTCCTCGAACGGCCTCAAACGGCCCGCTCTTAGCCCGGTCTTTGCTCCGGGCTGCGTCCCGCGCTGCGGGAGGGCTAGTCCCAGTTATACCTGCGCTATTGAAGGTGGGCGGGCCGCCAGGGAGAGCGGACCGGAATTTGTCACTGGTCTGACAGGGACTCCTGGGTAATGGAGTCCCTGACGCTCGCAGCCCTGCAGCCCTCAACCACTGTCACAAGGTTTTCCCGCTAGTAGTCTGTGATGACGCCCCTTGCAAAGTCCAGCGCCGAAGCGGCACCCGCGGAGCGGGTGCGGCGAGGTCCGGTTTTGCCTGTCACCCAAGCCGGTAAGCGCGTCCTTGTAGTGCGCTATCTGCAGAGTTTCAAATGTCCCGCTGGTGCTGAGGGAAATTGATGGATTTAAAGATCCTTCAGTGGGCGGCCGCCAGGGAGAGCGGACCGGAAGTTGTCACTGGTCTGACAGGGACTCCTGGGTAATGGAGTCCCTGACGCTCGCAGCCCTGCAGCCCTCAACCACTGTCACAAGGTTTTCCCGCTAGTAGTCTGTGATGACGCCCCTTGCAAAGTCCAGCGCCGAAGCGGCACCCGCGGAGCGGGTGCGGCGAGGTCCGGTTTTGCCTGTCACCCAAGCCGGTAAGCGCGTCCTTGTAGTGCGCTATCTGCAGAGTTTCAAATGTCCCGCTGGTGCTGAGGGAAATTGATGGATTTAAAGATCCTTCAGTGGGCGGCCGCCAGGGAGAGCGGACCGGAAGTTGTCACTGGTCTGACAGGGACTCCTGGGTAATGGAGTCCCTGACGCTCGCAGCCCTGCAGCCCTCAACCACTGTCACAAGGTTTTCCCGCTAGTAGTCTGTGATGACGCCCCTTGCAAAGTCCAGCGCCGAAGCGGCACCCGCGGAGCGGGTGCGGCGAGGTCCGGTTTTGCCTGTCACCCAAGCCGGTAAGCGCGTCCTTGTAGTGCGCTATCTGCAGAGTTTCAAATGTCCCGCTGGTGCTGAGGGAAATTGATGGATTTAAAGATCCTTCAGTGGGCGGCCGCCAGGGAGAGCGGACCGGAAGTTGTCACTGGTCTGACAGGGACTCCTGGGTAATGGAGTCCCTGACGCTCGCAGCCCTGCAGCCCTCAACCACTGTCACAAGGTTTTCCCGCTAGTAGTCTGTGATGACGCCCCTTGCAAAGTCCAGCGCCGAAGCGGCACCCGCGGAGCGGGTGCGGCGAGGTCCGGTTTTGCCTGTCACCCAAGCCGGTAAGCGCGTCCTTGTAGTGCGCTATCTGCAGAGTTATGTAATACATAATTAGATAAATAGCCTGTCCGGCTCTGTGGAAAATGATATCAAATCACATAATCATTTATTTATCTCTTACATGTACTGTATACAGAAATTAATATTTTTCAAAGTGTGTTTACTAAAGCAGACTAGTTTTCAATGTTTTGTCAGGACTCAAGTTCAAGCCTTTATAACCACAAACTTAAGTACTGCCTACACTACCACAGCCATTGCCATTACAATTACCATTACAATTATATTCACTTTCAAGGCCCCCATTACTACCATCACCATAATAACCACTATCATTACCATCACCATCATTTCCACCATCATTATCACCAACACTGTTTCAAACACCATAACCACTCCTGCCATACCCATTACCACTGTTAACATTATCACTTAACCCCTTCGACGCTCATGACAAGCTCAGCTCGTCATGAGTTACGGTTCTCGTACGCTCATGACGAGCTGAGCTCGTCATGTAACGCAGGTTTTTAAAAAAGTCAGCGCGCAGCAGGAAAAGCCGCCGCGCGCATGGCGCATGGTGTTAAACATATTTGCATGGCTGTGTTTGTAAGCTTCACCACATTAATGCCACATAAATTGGTTTTTCTAAAGCGGGTTTCATTTCCTTGGTCCCCACCCTTTTGGTGGCACTTATTGATTTAGATCTATCTCACCCCATCAAAATTTCCACAGGTCATTGAAAACACACATCAATTATTGAACAAATGGAATAAATAAATAATTGTGTTGTAATTGCATGTATATAGCACTTCCTACCCATGTCGGGCATGGATGTGCTTTATGGTGGGTAGGCTACTCTGTAACCCAAAGTTAGTAGTTGATCCAGAGGTTATTGATTATTGTTGTACATATTTTTTTTATTATTGTGCTCTGAGGAAATGAGACCGTTTCTTACAGTTTTCAGTGCTGGATTAAGCTAATGTGAGTTAGGTGGAATTATAAGAGTTCATAGTGATAAAAAATAGGATATGTAAATTGGGTGGATGAGATTAGATATTGTGAGATTGCAAGAAGAGGTTACAAAGAAGAGTGGTATGAGTGAATGGGTTAGAAACTATTTATTTAATGCTGGGATTGTTACTCAGAAGGACAGTTACTTTTTGTGAGTAGCTAATATCTGTGCAGAGGAAGAAACAGCCCACAAACTTTCGGAGTCTTTCAATTTATGTGATAATTCTGGAAGTAAATTAAAAACAAATGAATAATCGCTGTCCTCCTTCAGTACTCATATCTTGACCACTGTGGTCGATAAACGTCTCCTCAAAACGAGTAAAGAAATCGTTGACACTCTCATCTTTCTTCTGCTTACACGCAGCTAACTTATCCCAGTTAACACGTAAGGCAGCCATCATCGTTTTCATTAAAGTGATGATTCTACCAGGCAATTGTGTAATCAAATCATCTGGCTTAGCACCACCCACCTGTGCTGCATCTGCGGCAGTAATAGCAGCCCAATTACCACCTAAAGCTTGGTCGTGGTCCTCCCTACGAATCCGAGCCCACAACGCTTGTGGAACTACATTCCCCAGCAGCATATCAATATCGGCCAAATTCATAATACACGCATCAACAGTCTGGGACAGCTCTTTGTAATATCCAGCAGGATTTTTACGAGGGTCCGGTAAAGACTGTTTGAGCGGCAGAACTTCAGATCATTTCCAGGGAACCTATACCCATATACGCTGGAAATGAGCAGGGGCACGCAGAATATTGCCTGCCTGTGGAACCTCTTCTCTCCATACTGGAGGAACCTCCCTCATAGGATAATGTTTCATTTTCTGTCGAACTGCAGGATCAGGTTTAAGAATACTCTGAGAAGAAAATAAAGACCTGACAGCGACAAGTGTCCTAGCGGCATCTTCAACTTCAGAATCTACAATAAGACCTTCATCAAACTTAGCCTGCACCTCCAACAGACCCTGAGGAGCTAGACCCAACTCCATATCCTCCCATCCTTTGACAAGATTGTCACACATAATATTAAAAACATATCTTTGTGTGGGAGCATTCCACTGGAGAAAGGTACTCAATATATCGGGCTCACTATACTGTGGACCACTCATGATCCATTTGTGAGCAAGAGAGTCCAACGCAATTCGCTCGTCGGAACCTGGGATTTTACTACGGGACTGCCTTCAAGACAGAGCAGGAGTCAAGGAAAAAGACCCAAAGAAGGGGGAGAGAAGGCGGCCAAAAACAGTATCGACCAACCGTTTGCGAGCTGGGGGAGAATCTGACTGTAAAACTGGAGACAAGGTATTAAGCAAAGGAGAAGGACTGATCGTTACAAGAGGAAAGGAGACTGAGGTACAGAAGTTAGTGGCAAAGGAGGCGGGGGTGGTAATACAGGAAGGGGCAATTGTGGAAGAGCCGGATCAACTGGCTGAACAACAGGTTGCTGGACAGGTGGCAACAATGGGGGTGCATTAGCACCAGATAGATAAGGCGGCGGCAATCTCAACAAATGGGACATTAAGGGATCTTCGTCAAGATCCTTACTCTGTGGAGAAGTAGGCAACACAGGGTAGCATCTATCTATTGCCATACGAAGCTGTCTTTCTGAGACTTCAATCGCCTGATCAATCTCATTGCCTTTAAACTGCTGGGCAGCCTGTATAATCGTCATATCTTTCGCCTTTCTATCTCTTTTTGCCTGCTTAATTTCTCTCTGCTTGGCTTCTTTACGCCAAAGGCGGAAAGAGTCAAACATTGCCGGCTGGGCTTTTCTTTTGAACAAGATTGCTTCTAAATTGTATAATATATCAGGCTCAAAGCTACCATTTTGTGGCCACTGCAAAACACCATCTTTCTTTGTGTATCGAATCCATGCCTCGTTAAAGGCAATGGGGCCAACACCATGTTTAGAATAGAGCTCATAAGTGGGAGTTCCAACCTGAGGAATCGGACAAGAGTCCTCGAGCCGGGAATCCTTATTACAACCAAAACAACAAAACTTCCTAAATTTGCTAAAACCAGGCATCTTTAATTCACTGGTCCGTTTACCAACTTCAAGATGTTAAAGCAAATAACACAGCACAAACGTACTCACCCCTTGGCTTCAGCTATTGCAATGGTCGAATACCAAAACCCAAAAACAAAACAAAGAAGTGGGCGCTACCCACGAATACTTAACTAAGTGTTCTCTCACGCCAATAGAGGTCCGTCTAACATCCCGCGATACCAGTCATCACCAAAGGGACCAAGGCAGGGTGGCAGTCAGGGCAGCAGTCGTCAGCAGCCGTCGGAAAGGAGTAGCCGCGCTGCAAAAGACCTTCGGTCCTCTTCGACATACAGGGGTCGCTTGACGTGGTTCACGAATCCTCCAGAATTATCTTGCGGGCCTTCTCAGGACCCTCGGGCTGAACCGCTACCACTGAAGCCTCCCTACGTTGGGCGCCAGTTGGAGAACCGGGCCTTAGGGGCCTGGCGGCGCAGGGCACGCCTTAAATTCCCGAGTTCACCTGCCTTGTCGAACAGAGACACAAGACACTCTGTTGGGCGTAGAAAACCACTATTATTAGCTGCAGCTAAGCACAGTTGTCCCAGAAGTACAGCGTATATTCCAAGGAGACTGCCACTTCAGTCCGTGGCGTACAATCTTTTATAGCACACATATTTACAACATATACTCCCAGTATATACAAAGCAAGCCAATAGGAAAAGTTGGAAAACAAGCTATCAGGTGTCCCAAATACGCCCCTCTTTCAAACCCTGTGTGTCACCCCTCCCCACAAATTAATCAGTGATAGTACCGACAATCCAATTTGCAGGTGGCAGGACGTATTTGTGTGCCTCAAAGGATAGTTGTCTAACAAGAGAATACAAGGAGAGAATAGCGAAGGCCAGTCGGATAAGATAATGTAAGGAAAGAATAGGAGAAGACAAATAGTCAGTCGAGACAGGGATCAATCAACCCAGACATGGATTAGTGAACTCGGACAGACCCTAACATCGGTTTCGTAAACAAGGGCAGGGGGTTACTTTTTAACAGAAGAGATACGTAGCAGCTGGAAAAGGCAAAAACACTCCGTTCGCCGTGCTGCCTGAGTGAGGGCAACACAAAATGGCGACAGGACACAAAATGGTGGCTAAATACGGGACGAAGTCGGAAACCGAAGAACCTCAGTCAGATATTGTTTTTTAACCAAAGCCTGTTTGAACTCCCACACGGTACCTACTAGCATTGTGGCATTAGCCATTATATTAAAAGAAATGCTTAAAGGCTCTCTCTTAGACATGTTACTAGCAGATTAAGCGAGAGATTTGCCTTTTTAAAGTTGAAGTCTTGCCAAGGGAATGCAGGAGAGGTGCCCTTCTTTATTGCCCTCCAGGACCTAAAAGAGACTTTTGTCATCTCCTTACTGAGTTTATTGCCTTACAAGTTCTTACTGCCCAACATATTCTTCTGCCGGGCGATTTTAACTTTCATGGTGAAGATTCTTCGAACATAGAGGTAGCACAACTAATCACTGCTTAACCATGTTTGGTCTTGTGAGAAGCTGGTCTGGTATATGATGTCCACTAATGTAAGTAGGGGAAAGAGAAACAGCTGTTGTTGCACTCAGATTATTAAAACTAAACAAGTGAACCAAAGAATCTGTAAACATGAATATTTAGTATGCATCCTCTGTGGCGGTACTACCCCCCGCCAATATAAAATCAGTGAACCTACTAGGACGAAATGTCTTAGACAGAGTCTGCACTACTCGTGCGTTTAATTACTGCATCATCAAAATGAACCACTGAATTAGTAATAGATAATACAAAAACACATAATCAAACAACATTCATGTAACTCATGTAGACAAATTAATCAAACAACTGTGCATTATATCGATTATTCATTCCTTCATGAATCCTTGTTTTATTTTTTTCTTTTGGTGGAATTTTCTTTTTCTCAACAGAGTATCTGGCATTTGAGCATCATAAATGCTGGGTGTGAATCACTCTATCCCTATGCATTTCGGGTGCTGATTATACCCTTCCTCAGGGAAATCTATAGACAAACAATACCTCAAATCAATATAAATAATCATACAATTCCATAAAAGCATCCAAACTTAGTGGAGGCCTGAATATACCTGAGGTATAAAATGGACAATTAGAACGTGTATGTAACGTGTATCCTAAATGCACTACACTGATATCTGAACTCCAAAAATACATTTTCGGTGAAGAATCGATGCGGGCAACATATGTTAAAAGAATATCCACTTTATTGACAATGTGACCCTCATCATGCAATCCCAACATGATACCTCTCAAGGTCGCATTCAAGCTATAGGAAGGTGACAGCCGATGTGCTGCCAGTGCTTGTGTATGAAAGGACGTAATATGCATGCCGGTTGGTAAAATCCTATGCCAAATACATGTAATATAGCAAGGGACTCGAAGTACCTTTACCTGTTTTTACGCATAGTGGATTTGGAATCTGATTATTTGGGAGAACCCTCACTGTTTCCTTTCAAGCTGGATGACGTACAAACATAAGGGCGTGAAGGTACGAATACATTCCTATACTACATGTATTTGGCATCCTGTCTGGGAGCTGGTCATACCTCCCTGTGACAGGATGCCTATTGTTCCACCTTCCTCTGCTCGAGCTTGGCTCAGCAGTAGGAAGGCAGAAATGTGTTTCTGGTCGGCAGCAACCATTTTGTGCTGTCCGGGTCTAGAAGACTGGTTTTAGGGACACTGAGAGCTTAACAGAGGGCTCTTCCAGTGCTTGGAATCATACCTTCGACACTGTTTATGGTGTGGGTGTATGATTCCAACATGTTTGATACTAAACATGATAGGATTCATTGCAGCCGTTTTCAAGATGGTCATCACGTGATTACGCGGTGCTCCTCTATATAGCATATGGCTGCTTCAGTTGCAACCCAGGAGAATGGACTCTGTAGGCTGCAGGGGTGACCTGCTCATGCAGGGGCAACCTCTCACTTAGAACCAAGCACCCTGCCTTCAAGATTGCAAAGGCATGCTATAGGGGTGACTTATAGGTTTTAAGTGCAGTGACCCTTAGATATAGTAAACCTGTATCTTACGTAAGTGGTGCAAGCACCAACTTACACAGGCTGCAATGGCAGGCCTGTAGATTCATTTTGCTTAGTCTCCCATGGGGTGCACAATGTATCCTTCAGCCCATGGGAGACCTCTGGGGTAACTATGGCCTGTGTACCTTAGTACCATATACTAGGGACTGAGAAGGGTACCCGAATATCCAATCTGGAGTGTACCTAAGTACTCAATACAACAATTTAGGGAGAAAACAGATAGACTGGGGTCCTGATAAGCTGGATCCCAGTCAGACTAGTCAGAATACCGCTCAGCACCAGGCAAAAAGTGGGGGTAACCATAGAAGTAGATCCTGATAAGCTGGATCCCAGTCAGACTAGTCAGAATACCGCTCAGCACCAGGCAAAAAGTGGGGGTAACCATAGAAGTAGATCCTACTTTTCTACACAACTCCCACCCCCAAAACACATAAATAGATGAGGCTAACCTTACCCAGTTGAGTCTTCATTTTCTAAGTGGAAATATCTGGAAAGTCCATCTGCATCGGCATGGTTACTCCCAGGTATATGTTCCACTGTACAGTCTATTCCCTTTAGGGAAATTGACAACCTCAAACATTTGGGGTGTTCACCTTTCATCTGTTTAAGCCATAAGAGGGACTTATGGTCTGTCCGTACAATGAAGTGAGTGCCAACCAGTTATGGCCTCAACTTCTTCAGGGCCACACCACAGCAAAGGCCTCCCTCTCTATTGCTGACCAACGTTTCTCTCTGGGGGTCAAGCTTCTGCTGATAAAAGCTACTGGTTGATCCTGTCCCTCTGCATTAAATTGTGACAACACAACCCCTACTCCCCACTCAGATGCATCTGTTTGGACAATGAATTTTTTAGAGTAGTCAGGACTTTGCAGAATGGGAGCAGTGCACATGGCCGGCTTAAGGTAATCAAATGCCTTCTGACAGCTAACGGTCCACTGAACATTCTTGGGCATTTTCTTTGATGTAAGGTCATTCAAGGGAGTCACTATGGACACATATACTTTGAAAAACTATTCTGTAATTCCCAGTCATTCCCACGAAAGCTCTGACCTGAGTCTGGGTAGTTGGAGCAACCTATTCCATTATGGTCTGGATTTTCCTCGGAAGTGGATTAACCTGGCATCCAACCACAGGGTGGCCCAGGTAACAACTTTACTCTGCCCTATCTGGCACTTAGTAGCCTAGATAGTGAGGCCTGCTTTTTGCAGAGCCTCCAAAATATTCTTCAGGTGGACCAGGTAATCCACCCAGGTGGAGCTAAAGATAGCTATATCATCAAGATATGCTGCACTATATGCTTCCAGGCCTGTGAGAACTTTATTCACCAGACTTTGGAATGTGGCCCTGCAATCTTCAATAAATTGATAATGTCTACTAGGGGTCGAACATGCTATTTTTGGTGTGGCATCCACAACTAGTCTGATTTACCTATAGCCAGCAGTAAGGTCAAATGTACTTAAGAACTTGGCTGAGGTCAAAGTGACAATAAACTCATCTGCCCTTGAAATTGGATGAGCATCAGCCCTAGTGACTGCATTGAGTTCCCTGTAGTCCACACAAAACCTCATCTCTCTTTTTCCACCCTTGGTTTAAGGTTTTGGTACCAGGACTATTGGACTAGCCCAAGGGCTATCTGAAGAATCAATTGCTCCCAATTCAAGCATCTTTTGGACCTCTGTCCTGGTGCAATCACTGACATGGTCAGGCTACCTGTAAATCTTATTGTTAACAAGTAGACTCTCACCTGCGTCCACTTCATGGGTCCACCAGGTGGTTTGACAGGGTGTCAAAGAAAACATATGCCCATATTGATTGAGGACCTTCCTGCACTCAATCTGTTGTTGGTCAGTGAGGCTGCCTGCCAAGCCTACACCATCTACCGAACCACCATCAGGGTTTTGTGAGAGGAGATCAGGGAGCGGGTCTCTCTCTTCCTCCTGTCCCCCATCAGTTGCCATGAGCAAACCCATGTAAGCCCTGTCCACAAAAGGTTTTAGCCTGTTCACATGGGTGCTTCACGGAGTGCCAAGTTCCACCAGGTAGGTGACTTCACCCTTTTCCTCAATGATAGTATGGGGTCCACTCCACTTGTCCTGGAGAGCTGCTGGAACCACAGGTTCCAACACTCACACTTTCTGGCCTGACTGATAAACAGCCAGGACAGACTTTTGGTCTTGCTAAGCATTTTGCAATTCTTGGCTGGCCTCCAGGTTTTTACGTGCCTTCTTCATGTACTCAGCCAACCTGGAGTGGAGACCAAGTACACAGTCCACTATGTCTTGTTTAGGAGGATTGAGAGATAAATCCCCTCCATCCTTCATTTGACACAAGGGACTAGATGCCCAAACAGAAGTTCAAAAGGGTTGTAGCCAACATCCTTCTGAGGGACCTCACTGTAGGCAAAGAGAAGGCAGGGCAGAAGGACATCCCATTTTCGCCTAAGCTTTTCCTGATGGCCCATGATCATACCCTTTAGGGTTTTGTTGAATCTTTCAACTTACCCGTTGCATCGAGGATGGTAGGGTGAGGTGAATTTGTAATTCACTCCACAATCTTTCCACATTGCAGTAATATAACTTAACATGAAGTTTGTACCTCTGTCAGTTAAGACTGCCTTAGGGAAGCCCACTTTGCCAAAAGTTCCTATGAGGGCTCTTGCCACCAGAGGAGCTGTAGTGGTCCTAAGGGGAATGGCCTCTGGGTATCTAGTGGCATGGTCCACCACCACTAGTATGTAAATGTGCCCAGATGCTGTAGGGTGGTTCATGGGAACAATGCTATAAATCCCAACCCTCTCAAAGGGAACCTCAACCACTAGAAGTGGGATTAAGGGGGCCTTTGTTATGCCACCTGACTTGCCACTGGCTTGGCAGGTGGCACAGTAGCGACAAAACTCCTTTGTATCCTTAGACATGTGGGGCCAGTGAAAGGGAGGGATAAGCCTGTTCCAATTCTTGCTTTGCTCTAAGTGTCCTGCTAGGAGAATGTCATGTGCAAGGGTGAGTAGGAAACCTCTAAACTTGTGGGGTATAACCAAACTCATGGTTGCACCAGGCTTGGGGTCTCTACCCACTGAGCACAGAAGGCATTCCTCCAAGCAGATCATATGGAACCCATTAACATTCACTGCAGCCTCAGCAGCAGCTTTCTGTCTGAGGGGTTCAAGAGAGGGGCAGGTCTGCTGTTCCAAACTCAGATCTACTCTGGAAGGGCCCCCTGCCCTCAAGAACTCAACCTGATCAGGTTCATGTTTATCTGGGGCAGTTCCTTCACAGTGCCCAAGATCATCTCCCTCAAGAGACTGTTCCTCACTCTGAGTCTGGGGGGGAGCCCAGTCTTTCCCCCACTGCTCTTCTTCTTGGAAGGCACTCGGTCCATTCTTCCAGGATCCAGGGCATGTTCAGTGGACAGCTGTTTTACTTGTGACCCGGTCATAGCAAAAAACACCTCGTAGAGATGCTCAACATTTCAGCATGAGTCCTTAGCTCCACTTCAGCCCAGGCTGAAGTTTCCAAATCATTGCCCAACAAACAATCCACAGGGAGGTCTGAAGATACCACAGCCTTTGAAGGTCCAGTTATCCCTTCCCAGCTGAAATTGACAACCACCAAGGAATGCTCAGTCTTGACATTGCTAGCATTGGTCACTTGGTACATTTGTCCAAGTATGATCTGGTGAGGAGACACAATTATCTCTGTCACCATTATGACACTGACCCCTGTGTCCCCATAGGCCATGGCCTCTTCTCCATTGTTTAAAGGCTGTTGTCTGTACTTGCCCAGGTTACTGGGACTGACAAGTAAGGTGGCAAGATCTAACCCGCCATCACAGACTAGAACAGCCTGGCCTGGAGTTCAGACTAAGTCAGAACTCACTTCAGAACCCAAGGTTAACCCTATGAATCCCTTGGTTGCTGTACAACCATGTGTACTGGAGCTAGGAGGTGCAGTTGTCTTAGGGGCAATGGTAGTAGTAGTTTCCTTCACCTTTGGACAATCAGCATCTCTTGTCCAATGGGTTTTCTATTTTCAGAGATAACACCAAGGTTTCTTTCTACCGGTCTTATTGGATTGTTACTCCCTCCCAGATGCAGGTTTTTGGGACCCTTGAGAATGCCCTTTCGTGTCTTTACGCATGTCCCCACCCTTATCTTGAGTTTTTGAAGAATCTTGCTTCTTCTGGTCACCACTCTCGTGCTGTTTTTTCTGCTTCACTCTGGTTCTGACCCATTTATCTAGCTTCTTTTCCAATTTTTGGGGAGAAGCTAGATCTGAAACCCGTAGGTACTGATGAAAGAGCTGGTTCTGATAATCATTAAGGATCTTCTCCCTCATAATCAAATTATACAATCCTTGGCAGTCATGCACTTTGCTGCCAAGCAACCAACCTTCCAAAGCCTTAATAGCGCAATGCACAAAGTCTACCCAGTCCTGAGTCTGTGCTTTCTGGGTGTTTCTTAACTTAATCCTGTATTGTTCAGTTGTTTAGCCAAACCCATCAATGAGAGAACTTTTCAAAACTAAGTCATTATCAGCATCCTCTTCTCTTACAATGATGCACTTATCTCTACCTTTGGCAGCAAAGGAGAGGCCAAGATAGCTGCCTACTGCTCTCGAGGGGCCTCCTAAACTTTACAGGCCCTCTCCAAAGTAGTTTTCCATTTGTGGATGTCATTCCCAACATGGTAGGGAGGGGCAATCTTGTTCAGGTTCCGATGTTCAAATGTTCCTTAACTCTAGGGACACTGTTGCTGCCACCATTGGAATCTAGTCTCAACTTTTTCCTAGCTCTCTGGACTTCTAGGGGCTCTCTGTCAAGGACCAACTGCTGTTTCCTGAGCCTAAGCCTTGCTATCTCAAGATCAAGAAGTAGTTACTTCCGATCAAAAAAGGTCCCCCTTCTGTTAGAAATGGAGATCCCTACTGACTGTCCTGAGCCTTTGGATTCTGCAGAGGAGGATCTAGACCTCATTGGTCTACTCTGTACTTTCCCAGGAGGATGATCAAAGTGGGCCTCCTCTAAGTCCTCTGTGTTCTCCTCTGGGAGGCCTGAATTGTCCAGGTGGGAGTAAACAGGCTCCACCTGGTCAGGGTTAGAGTCTAGGTCAAAGAGGGTTGCCCCTCCTGGCCTATCTTCTGTCCCTGCCCCACCCACTCTGTCCTGTTCATCTTACCCTGAGGTTTTCCTGATGTCATCTACCAGTAACACCTCTAAGAGGCGTTGAATATTGGCTCCTTTCCTGTATTCACCTTTGCAGAGGCACACAGTGCTTTTAGTTCTTGGAACGAAAGTTCAATGTATCTAGCAGTCAGAGAGCCACTGGCATCTCCTTTGGAAGACATGCAAAGTGTGGTGTGGTGTTGCACCTGCCTAACCTAGTTGGAACTAAACTCTCTTAGGTTGTAGAAAGGGTGTGCTAGACCCTTGACAAACCTAACCCCAAGTTCAGTAGAACTTACTTATTCTTAGCATATATTCTATGTGCCTAGCAGTGGTGATGGCTTTTCAATGAATCAATACAAAGATGTATCTGGTAAAACAATGCAATCTTGAATCCCACCACTGCCACCGATATGAGAAGCTGACCTTGCATATGATATTCACTAATGTAAGTGGGCACTTTGCACCAGTCCTGAAAACCCTTTTGGTGATTAAAGAGGTCTTAGACAGCCTAACAAAGCTTTCTAAGTGGTAGGTTAGAGAGCAGCCTCAGGCTTAGTCCAGAAGGAGAGTAAAGGATAAGGGTGAGCGGAAAATCCGTTCCGCTGGCGGATTTTGTGGATTTTCGGTAAATCCGCGATCCGCGAACTCCCGCTAATTTACTGAAAATCCGCAAGATCCGCGAGCGACGGATTTGGGGGGCAAAAGTTCAAGCCTGTTGAACTTTTAACTATTTTAGGATGGCGCCGGCAAGCTGCCAGCACCATCTTAAAATAGTTACTAAGTTAGCTTCAACAGGAAGCACTCATAGATAAAATAAAGCAGGTGCTCGAGCACCTGCTTTATTTTATCTATTAGTGCTTCCTGATGAAGCTAATTTAGTAACTATTTTAGGATGGCGCTGGCAGCCTGCCGGCGCCATCCTAAAATAATTTCAGGACAAAATGTGAGTTTTGTCGAGGTTGGGCAGGTGTGCGTTCTCCCCATATCTATCGTTGAAAATTAGCTATGATGCTTGATGGAGGCCTTTGCATTATTGACTTTCACGAGCTCAATCCCTGTGCAGTTCCTGTGACCACGAGCTTCTCTGATCTGTGCCTGTCCTTTTATGCACACAAGAGGCATGGGAACTCGCATATAAGCCCCGTCCATTTGGCCCCTGCCCCTCACACTAGTGGTGTGCACCGTCTTCGCGCCCTTTACCTACTTGATGGACAGCTCACTCGATGGACCCCGGCGCTCTTTGGTGTGATGGCAAAGTTAATCAGCCCCCCCAAAAATGTGAGTTTTGTCGAGGCTGGGCAGGTGTGCGTTCTCCCCATTGTGGTAAATTAATTTTTACCTATTCATTTTTCCATATAATTATCAATACAAGACAGCTCATTCAAATGAGAGGCAGAGTCCGTGGAATCTGAGTCATACGGGCTTTAATATAATGCTTCAAAGCATGGGACATCGGGTTCCATCACCACTCAGGTTCAGGAAGGGACGTTCTTCCTTTTTATTTAACAGTACACAATATATATAGTAAAACAGTATACATGGAAGTGAATACAGTAGGCGTAACAGGTGAAAAACAAGGTGATAAGAACACATGTTCGTAACAGGAGGCGTGTAAGAAGGCGTACACATGGGCGTGCACTGGGCATGTCAGAGAAACGTAACATGAAACGTCACAAGTGGGTGGAGGCCTAGTGAAAGTTGCAGAATCAGCAGAAACCTATAGCCTATATGCGCGCGCAGCTGAGCATGACGTATAACCGGGGAGAACTGGGGGCTTTGACTTTTGCACGAGTAGAGGAGACTGGTGTCTGGGGTCTCAAAACGACCTGTACCTATTGCATATCTGATATCATATATTTTGAGGATGTAGTGTCTGGAGTAAAAGGTCTCTCGGGCAAGGGCCGTTCAACACTGAATGCGAGTACGTGCAAAGGGATCTTCATGTAGAGTGCGGGGGCCATGGGCCTACCATGGTAACGGGAGCAGTAAATTACTTGCATGGAGACAGGAAGGCAGGGCCCTTTGCTCTGCAGCCGAGAATATGTTTACCTATTTCACTAGACTGGAATGTGTTTTCAAGGAGGCTGGACAGATAACTTGTAGGTAAAACATCATCTTGGCAAGCGAACCAGGCCGAGCCGGGCACCGCTCGTCTGAGGCAGGAAGTAAGGCAAGGGTCAGGGATGCATACAGCTTTCAGAGCCAGGAGAGATGAAACTCGGGGCCTCGTTTAAGAGCCCAACTCGACTGGGCCAGAAAACGTGGACAATAACTTGGAAGTGTACCATGTAAAGACGTTGGCACCGTAGGTCTAGAAACCTAATTAACAGGATATTTATGCATGGCTGGATAGCTGACATGTTAACGTTGGACGCAAATGTATTTGCGTCTCTCTAGCATGAACAGGAAAGAAGTTACACGACATACAAGGAACATGGGTGCATGGATAGGGTGCGAGTTGGGGGACACTTTGGCTACCTGAAAATTTCTATTACCTCATTCCCTCCTTGGCCCCTACTTCACCCTTTAGGATATATCTATATTCATGAGACCATCTATCTGCTCATATAACATCATTTGTTCATCTTTTATCATTCGGGAACGGGAACTTGGACCTGGAATACAGGTTGTGGCTCACAAGCCGCAAATCGCTGGCCCACATTGCAGACATAGACAACAACTGAATACTATGACCAATATTATACCTAGGAATGATAGCAATTTCCATCCCCAAGCGGATATCACACTCCAGAGCCAACCGGACCAAGTCCAGGTGTCTGGATTCTGGTGGATCAGGTGAGCTATTTCATGAAGCCTAGTAATAGCTTTATACACGGATGGTGCGTTATTAGGAATAAAAACACAACAACTGGATCCGATGACTCTACAAGCCCCGCCCCTATCGGCCAGGATGACGTCAAGGACAAGGCGATTTTGAAGAACTACGAGTCTCATAGCAGATTGTTCTTCAGTTAGGTTACCTAAGGCAGAGGTAGTTTCATTCACTACCGTTTCAAGTGTGCTCGTTAACCTGCGTATTAATTTACTGTTCTGGACAGGACCTATGAACCAGAAATATCCTTTAACATAATCCTATGGAGAACCAGAAACATCAATAACAGGAGGTAGGTCTCTTCTATGTCTAATGTTCACAAGCCGTGAATTTCGATGATAATCAGGCGGGGCTAGGAAAACAGGTGGCAGGAGGAACGCAATATAACACGTCCCATCCTAATCAGGGGGCAGATGAACATAAGCTGTATGTCCACAAATAAAATAAGAATGGCGTGAGGCTTTGAAAGTAGACTTTCCTTTGTCACTGAATTCGACCACAGTATTACAATCACTGTGTCCTAGATGTACTGAACCATTCTTTCTGACGCATAATTCACCTTTCACTGGCAAAACTGAAATAGACGGCAAGTCTGAATTAGTCTCAGACTGCACATTCAGAATCATGAGGTTAAGTGTAAAATTACCTAATCCATACACTTCATTTTCTAGATCGGTCCCTGTCCTTTGGGGAAGACCTTCCTGGTCTGGGAAACATATTTTATTCATGACTGTATTCAGGTTCCCCCATATCCAATCACCTTGTGAAACCTTGGACTTACTATCTAGAGAAGACATTAAAGCAAACCATGCACCACATGAACCATTATGTGTGAACGGGTAAGGAAAAAGAGGCAGAGCTCCCTTGTATTTCTGGTAAGGTGGGAATCGGCCACATACCCAGCAATTAGTGGCATTGCTGGTCTGATGAGTATGATGTAACATACGAATGAATGTATTGTTGCGCATTGCTAATCGATAAGAGAGTTCATGGGGGGCAGGTCGCTGAAAGTGTGCTCCACAGTGTCATTAGAGGAAGCATGTACATATGAATCAAGAGGGAAAAAGACATGTAACATTAAACTTATGCATATTATCGTAAGACTCAGAAGGAACATGGAGAATAAGGCGATTATGCATCCACTGTGCAAAACTTTACAGTGCTTTTTTCTTTTCTCATTACGCCTATCTCTCTGGCTAATTGGGTCTATCTTGTTCATGTCAGAAACCTGTCTAACCGCTTCACCCAGGGGGGGACTTAAACAATTAAACGCTGTCTGACTTACTAGACCTCAGCTTTAAACGATACTCCTCTTGGGGAGTTTTCTCTAGCAGGGGAAGTTTAGAGTCAATGTCCGGGAGGGGGCAGTCCTTAATCACAGTATCTGGACACAGTCCATGAATCTTCTTTATGTGCCTGGAGTGCACCCACCCCTTCCTGCCTTCCAGCTTGACCGCAGTCCTCGTCGTCATCAAAACCAACTTAGGCTGTCTCCACCTCGGCTCCAGCGGACTTTTTCTATCGAAATTTCTCACAAGGACGTGCTCGCCGGGGACCACTTCATGCGGTTTCACTTGGGTGTTGTCTGGGAAGGCAGCGGCGACCTGTGAACGACAAGATTGTAGTGCAGACATCAAGGAGGCCAAGTAATCTGTCAGCATAGAACTGTCAACATCTGTGATTTTCTTTGGCATAGGCGTACCCCACATATTGGGAGGCCGCCCAAAAATTATTTCATAGGGACACAATCCTGTCCTAGAATGAGCTACCATACGCATATAAAAGAGTGCAACTGGCAATGCTACGATCCAATCTACACCTTTCTCTGCACATATTTTGGCTAATCGAGTTTTCAGGGTCTGATTGTGTCTCTCGACCAAACCAGCTGCTTCGGGATGTCGTACACAGTGGAACTTCCACTGGTAACCTAACAGGAGTGAAACCTGCTTCATGAGTTCGGACGAGAATGGCTGTCCATTATCTGAGTAAACGACACGGGGCAAGCCGTATCGCGGGAAAAATTCACGAACCAACTGCTTGGCAGTGGTCGCAGCAGTGTATTCTGGGACTGGATATGCTTCTGTCCATCGGGAAAGGGCACATACAACTACAAGGACATATTTAAATCCTCTACATCTGCCCATCTAGATATAATCCATCTGGAGGACTTCAAAAGGATGATCGGGAGGGTGGAAACCACCTTGTTCCACGGGAACACCTTTGCCTGGATTGAACTGACAACAGATCATGCAAGTACGCACTTTCTGTTTTGCTGCTACTCGTAAATGTTTATTGAACCAGAGGTTTTGAATGCTGTCTAACATAGCTTTTTCTCCTAAGTGTGCTGGACTATGTGCTATATTAATGATAACTTGAACCATAGAGTCGGGGAGGAACCATGTGGCTCTTCCCTTCGTCATCCATCCCTGATCTGTGTGGATCTCTCCTTGTTCAGTCCATTTCTTGATTTCGTCTGGAGTAGCATGTGTCTGTATGTCGAGCACGTCTAGAATGGGATCCTTCACTGTCATACAATGTGTCTGTGATATTACGTCAGTCTTTGTCATGTTTGTCTGAGTCTGAGCTGTAAGCTTGGCTGTTCGGTCTGCCAGGTCGTTACCCTGGGAAATAGTATCAGTAACTTTAGTATGTGCTTTACATTTCATAACGGCTATGGCTGTAGGCAAGTGTATTGCTTCTAACAGAGCTTGAATAAGGGGACCATGTTGGATCTTGGTACCATGAGAAGTTAAAAAACCTCTTTCTTCCCAAAGAACACCGAAGTCGTGAACGACTCCGAATGCATACTGTGAATCTGTGTATATGTTTACTTTCTTGTTCTTGGCTAGTATACAGGCTTGGGTCAGAGCGATGAGCTCTGCTGCTTGGGCAGACAGTGTGTCAATGCGGTGTGTTTCTAAGACTTCAGTTTCAGTGGTCACCGCATAGGCGGCCACTAACTCTCCTGTACTTGTTCTCATACATGAACCATCCACGTAAAGCGTCAGGTCGGGATCAGGTAATGCAATGTCAGTCAAGTCTTGTCTGGGCTTCGTTACTGTATTGATGACTTCCACGCAATCATGGGGTGTCGGGTCAATCGTTCTCGAGGGTAACAATGTGGCAGGATTTAGTATGTTGCAGCGTCTGATTTCTATGTGTGGCTGAAACAATGTCAATTCGTGTCCAGTCAGTCTTGCTATGGTCAGATGCTGAGTCTGGGTTCGGTTCAAAAGGACTTCCACTGAATGTGGAACTTGTACTGTCAGGGGATGTCCTAACACTATTGAATCGCTTTGTCTGATTGCTAGGGCTGTCGCTGCAACTGATTTGAGGCACGCAGGCAGAGCCTGGGCTACTGGATCCAATGTACTCGAAAAATAAGCACAAGGCTTATGGTGTCCTGCCTGATCTTGTGTGAGAACAGATAATGCTGTGCCATCGCGTTCTGTAACAAAAAGTGTAAAAGGCTTGCTGTAAAGAAAAGTTCCACAGCGGATCTTACAGTAAGCACCTCTTTTTTCAATGTCCCTCTTGTGTCCAATTTGAGCTGTTATACTGAATGCTGTGCTGATAACCTCCAGGACCTGCTGTGGTTTTGGTCCTACTGGAAATCCAGACAAAGACTTATGAAACAAAACGGAGGCAGCACCAAGGATGAAGTAGCCAGGACAATGTAGTATCAAAAATAAATTCTTTTATTTTTCTCATTTATAGGACAGCCAACGCGTTTCGCTCCCCAACCATGGGAGCTTCGTCAGGGCTGAAAGCAACACAGAAATACACCAATATTAATGACACATACCAACATGACATTTACAAAAAAAACGGGACAAGATTAAAAAACTACATTGAAGTTGAACATTTAGCGAGACGAGATGGCAAAAGATAAAAAAGAGAGACACAAAAATTAAATCCTATGCTAATTGTAAAACATCTTGCATTGAAGTCCAAGTATATAAACACAAGAGTGATGCAACTTGATGGTCCATATAGGACATAAATGACCAGAACCAAATGTGACAATTTGTGAAATGACTCAGGTGAGGCAGACAGGAATAGCCATTGAATAGGACCCAAAAGAGGGAGAAAAAGAGCAAGGAGGAAGGCATGAAAAGGTGAAGAGAATAGAAACAACCAATAAGTGAAGCCCAAGTAGAGACAAGGCCAGAGTTAACAATGCACAATAAGTGTTCTCACCGGGAGTATTGGTCAAAACTTGAAGTGATGAAAAATGACGTCAAAGGGATCGTTAGAACAGTACAGATGCTAAAAAATGGTACAAAAGATTAATTAGTATGTGTGAGGGGGTCCAGAGATCAAGTCCTAGTAAGTCTTGAAGGGCACTATAACTCCTTACCCTATATCAAAATTCCGTTATCCGGATAGTATTTTGGCCACGTCAGGGTTAATTATACATGAAAGACACAATTGGTCCAAGAAAATGATGTTCCACTACATCAAAAAGAGAGAGTGGGGAGGATTACAATCAATGCACATCAGAATTAGTATTAAAATGCTGGTTGTTGGTGAGTCATATAATATAAACTGGTCGCAAAAAAGCAATATTATCTATATGGACATAACGGGCGGCGATTCAAAATCCTACGTGAATCAATATTGTAGAATTACTCACAAATTAGTGTAAAACTTCTGGCATCCAAAGAACAGTGTATGTGCAGACCATAATAAGCTGCCACCAAAATTGCTGAAATGGAGAGAGAAAAGAGGAGGGATTTCTATATATATATATACATATAAAATTATATATAAATCGCGCCCCCACACAGTCATATCATTAATCCAGAAGGGTAAATCATTGGCTACTCATCAGCACAAACGTAGTTGGGCACATATAACATATGTCATCCTAGTAGAACAGATATTAATGCTAATTAGGAGAACACCGTGTGTGCAGAAGCAAGTGCACATATCAATGGTCCCAGGCAGGAAAAGCCGTTTGTAGGATTAAAAAATATAATGGTGCTAAACAATAATCTAAGCAAGAGGACATGGGGGCGTATCGACCGGAACCTGCAAATCCCACTTCAATTTGAAGATTCTCAATCCCAACGTGTGCAGATCCCAAGGGTTGCGTTCCGTTTTTTAAAAAAACACACCCCGGGGCTACAAACAATGAAGCGTTTATACATCTACAACCCAGCGAAAGGAAGTGGGAACGAGTGCATAGGAGAAACACAAAACGCTAGTGGGACGCTGCAACCAAAGTACATTGACGATCAAAAGGAAACACGAGACGGTGGCGTTCAGAACCCACCCCCCCCCCTTTTTTTTTAAAAAGAAATACACATAGTGCCAAGAGATTGAAACGAGGTAACTCGGCATCGGCCCTCGGACGAAACGTTTTCGGAAAAGTACCTCTCGTATCCCCTCCATACGGATAAAAGCGGATGTGGACATCCGGTAAACAAAAATGGTAGCGCAAACTCACCCCAGGAGCCTCCTTTCAGTACGGTGTCCCCATGACGGAATCGATCAGCTAAAGTCAGCCCGATCCGGTGCGTTTTTAAAACGCCGCGCATCGGTCACATGGTGCATAGTCACACACACCTGTGGTTGTTCAGGCAACCAGGGAATCTCGTGGCTGCAGCAGGGGGCGAGGACATAAAAAAGGGACTATACAAAGTCCCAATGTAGCGGCCATATTGGACTGTACTGAGAGTACCGACAGTCCTTACAAAAAGGTACTGAAAATTCACATACATGCGCCGTGATATAACAGAGAGAATGTCTGGCCAAATACATATATGGAGATTTGCGTCTGTATATGTGTATATATATTCAATCATGGATTTATAAAGTTGAAAATTCACCACGCTTAACCATTAAAAATGACTGGCCATATGTGTATATAGAGATATACATACACATGTATATTCCAATCAAGGATGTACCTCCAGAGGCTTGTGAGAGCAAGAAGAGCAGATGATAGGCGATGGGGCAGAAGATGTGAGTAAATAGAGAAGGGAAACCCATTAGCCTACAATATAACAGGTGAAAGCAACACGATTCACATCATGTAAATACCATCTTCATATAAACATTCAGAAATACAATCAACAACAAAACAACATAAAATAAAGTCAGAATAAAATTTCGCAAAAGACATAAATACAGGTTGTTAGTCATACTGAAATTTCGCAAAAGACATAAATACAGGTTGTTAGTCATACTGAAATATCATCATTACTTCTCCACCTGAGCCAGGATACACAGTAGGAAGCATTCGTTTCCCTTCTACCTCAACCAGGTTGATGAAAAAGGCAAACCTCAGAGTGAGCACAGGGTACAGGGATTACTCCCTCTGGGCAAAGGAGCCAAAGAATTGATACTGCAGAGATGGCCCAATATTACATCATAAAAAGTAGTGCATCTCATTGTCCGAGTTGTGTCCCTGGTTGATAGCTCTAAGGCGACATATCGTTCTCGAGGGTAACAATGTGGCAGGATTTAGTATGTTGCAGCGTCTGATTTCTATGTGTGGCTGAAACAATGTCAATTCGTGTCCAGTCAGTCTTGCTATGGTCAGATGCTGAGTCTGGGTTCGGTGTAAAAGGACTTCCACTGAATGTGGAACTTGTACTGTCAGGGGATGTCCTAACACTATTGAATCGCTTTGTCTGATTGCTAGGGCTGTCGCTGCAACTGATTTGAGGCACGCAGGCAGAGCCTGGGCTACTGGATCCAATGTACTCGAAAAATAAGCACAAGGCTTATGGTGTCCTGCCTGATCTTGTGTGAGAACAGATAATGCTGTGCCATCGCGTTCTGTAACAAAAAGTGTAAAAGGCTTGCTGTAACATGGTGTCGCTAAAACTGGTGCTTGACATAAGGCTTTCTTTAACTCGTCAAAAGCTTGTGTGTGTTCCTGAGTCCAAGGGAGGACAGTCGAAGTCGCTGCCTCCTGTGTTGTCAACTGTATGAGTGGTTTAGCTAGAAATGCATACTGGGGAATCCATTGTCTGCAGTACGAGGTGAGGCCGATGAAGGCCCGTATCTCCTTTTGTGTCTTGGGTTGTGGCAGATGTGCAATTAACTGGATACGTTCTGGTGTCAGTTGTCTCCCCCATTTGGACAGCAAGTGCCCAAGGTATACCACTTGCTGGGCACAGAATTGTAGCTTCGAAGGGGACACTTTATGCCCCTTTTCGGCCAAGAAACATAGGACAATCAGTGACGCGTGCTCGCAATCACGTTCGGTCCGTGCAGTTATCAATAAGTCATCTACATATTGGAGCAGAGCAGTGTCAGCAGGCATGTGAATACTGTCTAGTGGTCTTTTCAGGGCTTGACTGTAAATACTGGGACTTTCCGTGAACCCTTGAGGTGCACGTGCAAATTTAAAACTTCAGCCATTTAATGAGAATCCGAACAAAAATTGGCTTTCCAGATGAATGGGGACACTAAAGAAGGCGTTCTTAAGATCAATTACAGTAAAGAACGCAGCTTCGGAATCAATGGCAGTCAACAAAGAAGATATGTCTGGTACTACTGGGTACTGGGGAGCGATGCATTTATTTAGCTCGCGAAGATCGATCACCAGTCTGTAGACTGGAGGTGCATTTGGGTCTGTTCGTTTAAGAATCGGGATAATTGGGGAATTGCATACATTGGAGTCAGTTTCTATAACTACTCCTTGAGCGATCAATTTGTCAATGATTTTCAATAAGGCCACTACAGCCTCTGGGGGCAATTTGTATTGTCGGATTCGGGGCAGTACAACACCTTGCTTGAGAGTGACACGATAAGGTGTGATGTGCATACATCCTACATCAGTTGGACCTTTCGCCCATAAATGTGCTGGTACATTTTTCAATCTTGGATCAAAATCACGTAACACATAGTGACCCTTAAAGTCACGTAAAAACAATCTCACTCCTTCCGGAGAACAACATATGACAGCTCCTAAGGCTTTCAATGTTTTAATGCCAAGCAGATTTTCAGGGCATGCTTTCGTAAGTAACAGGTCAGTAGTTCGGGACAATGGACCAACTTCAAGAGAAACTGGCTTTGATACTTCATTAACAATAGGCTTTCCTGAAAAACCCAGGGAAACATTCTGTGAGCCTGAGAGGGGTGCCCCTGGAACCTCGTCATGACTGATGGTCGTTCTACTTGCCCCTGTGTCAATCAAAAATGTTCTGTCTTTCCCTAATACCTGACTATGTACATAGGGACCATCTTGATCTACAGGAACCTCAATAAGAGGCAAGCCAACCTCCCTCTCTAGGCTGTTTCATGTGTACTGCTGGTAATCGGGATAATCTGACTGTGCATACTGGTACATTTGTTGCGTGACATGTTGAGTGGCAGCAATAGGCTGTGGTTGCGGTTGGGGTTGGGGTACAGCTACTGTCTGTGAAGCTTGCTGTGGTGACTGTTGTGTATTCTGTGCGACATGCTGTGGGACGTGTTCCTGTCTAAGAGGACGCGGTCTCTCTTTCGTTTTGCCGGTAGAAATATTGTGCTTCAAAACCAAACATTCATTAATATAGTGACCTGGCTGTTTGCAGTAATTGCAATTCCCTTTAACGGGAGCTGCAGACTGACCTGAAGGTGCTGTATCCTTTCTTTGACCGTCTGCTGGAACAGTCTGGGCTACTAGTACTTTCATTTTCGTGTCTTTCATACGTCTCTGTTCATGTTCATGTTCCTCTCTAATTCGGTTCTGGTGGTACTGTAACATTTGTAACATTTGGGAAGGTGTATTTGCTTGCCATGTGCTCTCGACTTTCAGGACTCTATTCTTAACCTGGGGTAAGGAATTTTCAACTAATTTGGTCACAAAAAGATGTGGATATGACTCGCTACTTGTTTTCAGGCCACTATTAATGATAAAACATTTCTAAAATCTGGAATAAAAATCACTAGTGTCTTCGTCTTGTTTCTGTTTGCAGGCTGAGATTGCATCCCAGTCTTCCTTTTTGGTTGTCAATAACCTCGGCAAAACCTGTACTAATAATCCTGGTAATTCTTTGGTTTTGTCCCCAAGACCTAAACCTGGGGTACGTCTCGTTTCTTCGTCTTCTAATTCAGTCCAGTTAATCTTTTTATCTCCCACCTCCCATTCTTTTTCTTTGAGTTTCTCGTAAATACCTGCCGGTAACAATACTTTTAACATTTTCATAATATCGGGATATGTGTAATCTCCCATGAGTAACATGTCTTTTAATTCACGGTGGAACCCTGCTGGATCTTTATCATGACAGGGCACTATTTTCTTCATTTCCAATAATTCCATTTTACTTAAGGGCGTGTATACAAATACGCGTTGAAGCGCACCCCCTGGAGACGTCTGTACGGGATGAACTTCTCGTAAGGGATTTTGTCTGTCTATGTGAAAAGGATAGTTTACTGGAGGTGGAACGGGAACAAAATGTGGAGTCAAAAATGTTCTGTATTTATGACGTTGTTCAAGAATCACATTAATCAAATCGGTACCTAGGCCTCTCCATCTATACAGGAGTAATTCATCCAATATATTGTATAGGGGACCTGGATCAGAATGCTGACTCTCATATAACATAATGATATGCTGGATCATGTATATACCAGTTAAACGTTGTTCAGTTGGAGTAAGACTCAAAAATGTTTGCGCTACTGAATCATCTTTATATATACTGCTATTATCAGCCCACTGTACTGCGGACCGTGCTAGTTCTTGTTCACACATTGTACTAATTTCGTTGTAGCCTATTCTGTCTTTTAGGATTTTATCAGTGGCTTGGAACAAATGTTCAAGAGAACATTGCTCTGGTATCGGGGAAAGGAAACGTTTCTTGTTTTCTAGACGAATGGGTCTGTCAAAAGGTCTATCCAAAGAATACTGTTTAGGGAGTTTCACTCTACCTACGTACGCTATCCTGTCTGGATTCTCTACTGGAGTCTCTATTTCTTCCTCCTCCGAGGATTCATTCTTGTCTGACTCGGCTTCCTGTTCAGCCTTCTGTCTGTTATGTATCGCTACTATTTCTTTACGGATCTTTCTTGTCATGGCATCTATACAATTTTTGTTTATCATGTTAACAATCTGCAATATTTTGACTCCATTTAGTCAGTACATCCATCTCTTCTTGAACTACACCTGGCCGATCTTGTTCCCTTATCAAACCATTAAGAATCTTAATATTAACCCTTGTGCCTCAACTTTCTGATATGCCATAGCCTCACGAATACATTCTGGTCTCTCCCCTGTTCTAATAAAATGATATATTTTGTCTAGATGGTCTGGCATTTCTGGTAATGTCAACAAATAATCTGTAACACGTCGTAAACGTAACAAGGCTAACATCATGTCTCCTTTCTTGCCAGGTACTGGATCATATCTACAATCTGTAATATACTGTTTAAGCTTTTCATGTGGCATCGCTTTCGGAGTACGCTGCGTTGCTAAGTCTCTGATTGTCATTCGTTGTAATTGTGGCGGGGTGTGAGGGTGGCCTCCTGCGGCACCTCCTGAAGCAGAAGCGTGGGCATGACCTGACGTCATGGCGGGTGGAAAAGGTACATGTGATGGGGTTGGACTCTGGGTTGCATCTGTCAAAAAAGGATTGTGAGGACCAATAGTAGGGGGGCCAGTAGCAGCCGCAGAAGGGGAAGTGACAACAGGCGCGGGAAGCGAGTCTTGGCGTGGAGGGGTCGTGGCTTGAACAGCCGGGACAGGCTGCTGTGCATTATTAACGGGTGGTACGGGTACATTGGTATATGCTGGAGCTACATCATCCAAATAGGAAGAAAGGAAAATGTCTGCTGCGGTCTGTTTGTGACGGAGTTTAGTCGGGACCAATGGTGGTGGCAAGTTACGTGGTACTTCCGGGGTCGCCTTGGGCAGGCCCTCGGCTAGTACTGGATACAGTCCTGTAATAAGTGCATTTCTCTGTCTGTCTTGTTGTTCTATTCTGACTCGTTCTCCTTCTTCTAGTAACTCTTTCTCTCTAGCTTTTTCAGATTCTTCTCTACTTCTTTCTGCTTTTCTGATTTCCTTTTCATTTCGTCTATGAGCTTCTTTACGCCATAATTCTATGGCATCTTTTTGGGATTGTCTGGCTTTCTTTTTCCAAAGTGCTTCTTCTACTCTCATGATGCAATCTGCAATCCATGTCCCTGAGACAGGCCATCTATACTTTTCTTCCAGACCCTTGGTGTAATCTGCCCATAATTCTAGGTACAGTATGGCATCTAAGCCATGTTTATTATACATAAAATGACCAGGAGTGTCCCTAGGCGGGACAGGAACTGCTTCTTCTAATATCCCTTTCCTAGTACCTATCTGACGTAATTTCGAGAACAGCGGCATGGTCGGATTACATTAAGCGTGGACACAGTAAAACACAGTAATGAATAGCAAAACAGTCATTCATACCACAACATTAAAACACATTAAAAACATGTTACCTGATACATAGAGAACACATAAAAGCGAGACTGAAACTCGAGTTGTAACACTAGAATACTGAATCACTGGATAACTAGATGCACTGCTAAAACAGTACAGACCGGTCCCATAAAGAGACACGTCGGACCGTATCCACCTAAGTGAACACGTACGGACCAGGTCTGTGTACCCAGACCTGTCTTGACCGGGAACGAATTAATGAACCCGTCTAGATGCGTTCCCAATAACGGTACTCACCGGGAAGCAGAAACTGAAGGCCTCGGAAACTGGACTGGACTGGACTGCGTCAGGTGACGATTCTCCTACGCATGCGCTTCGGAACAGGTGGGCCTCTGGACACCTCGGACTTTGCTCTCTCGACTAGGGCTCTGGTCGGGATCCTCCGCATTCCTCACCGCCTCGTCTGGACGCCGGACCGCAGTCTCCGTCTCCCTCGTGGGCCCGAGGGAAGATAGCAGGAAAACCCGCAAACGTGCACGGTTTCCGTCGGGGCTGTAGAAGGGGTCAAAGGCCGCCTGACCTCACCGGCGAGTGGGGAAGGGGGGTGTCCCTGTTCGGGCGCCAAATTATGTGGTAAATTAATTTTTACCTATTCATTTTTCCATATAATTATCAATACAAGACAGCTCATTCAAATGAGAGGCAGAGTCCGTGGAATCTGAGTCATACGGGCATTAATATAATGCTTCGAAGCATGGCACATCGGGTTCCATCACCACTCAGGTTCAGGAAGGGACGTTCTTCCTTTTTATTTAACAGTACACAATATATATAGTAAAACAGTATACATGGAAGTGAATACAGTAGGCGTAACAGGTGAAAAACAAGGTGATAAGAACACATGTGCGTAACAGGAGGCGTGTAAGAAGGCGTACACATGGGCGTGCACTGGGCATGTCAGAGAAACGTAACATGAAACGTCACAAGTGGGTGGAGGCCTAATGAAAGTTGCAGAATCAGCAGAAACCTATAGCCTATATGCGCGCGCAGCTGAGCATGACGTGTAACCGGGGAGAACTGGGGGCTTTGACTTTTGCATGAGTAGAGGAGACTGGTGTCTGGGGTGTCAAAACGACCTGTACCTATAGCATATCCGATATCATATGTTTTGAGGATGTAGTGTCTGGAGTAAAAGGTCTCTCGGGCAAGGGCCGTTCAACACTGAATGCGAGTACGTGCAAAGGGATCTTCATGTAGAGTGCGGGGGCCATGGGCCTACCATGGTAACGGGAGCAGTAAATTACTTGCATGGAGACAGGAAGGCAGGGCCCTTTGCTCTGCAGCCGAGAATATGTTTACCTATTTCACTAGACTGGAATGTGTTTTCGAGGAGGCTGGACAGATAACTTGTAGGTAAAACATCATCTTGGCAAGCGAACCAGGCCGAGCCGGGCACCGCTCGTCTGAGGCAGGAAGTAAGGCAAGGGTCAGGGATGCATACAGCTTTCAGAGACAGGAGAGATGAAACTCGGGGCCTCGTTTAAGAGCCCAACTCGACTGGGCCAGAAAACGTGGACGATAACTTGGAAGTGTACCATGTAAAGACGTTGGCACCGTAGGTCTAGAAACCTAATTAACAGGATATTTATGCATGGCTGGATAGCTGACATGTTAACGTTGGACGCAAATGTATTTGCGTCTCTCTAGCATGAACAGGAAAGAAGTTACACGACATACAAGGAACATGGGTGCATGGATAGGGTGCGAGTTGGGGGACACTTTGGCTACCTGAAAATTTCTATTACCTCACCATATCTATCGACGAAAAATAGCTATGGTGCTTGATGGAGGCCTTTGCATTATTGACTTTCACGAGCTCAATCCCTGTGCAGTTCAAGTGACCACGAGCTTCTCTGATCCGTGCCTGTCCTTTTATGCACACAAGAGGCATGTGAACTCGCATATAAGGCTCTCCCGTTTGGCCCCTCCCCACACACTTGTGGTGTGCACCGTCTTCGCGCCCTTTACCCACTTGATGGACAGCTCACTCGAGGGACCGCGGCGCTCTTTGGTGTGATGGCAAAGTTAATCAGCCCCCCAAATTTGTGAGTTTTGCCGAGGCTGGGCAGGTGTGCGTTCTCCCCATATCTATCGTCGAAAATTAGCTATGATGCTTGATGGAGGCCTTTGCATTATTTACTTTCACAAGCTCAATCCCTGTGCAGTTCCTGTGACCACGTGCTTCTCTGATCCGTGCCTGTCCTTTTATACACACAAGAGGCATGTGCGATGTGCACCGTTTTCCCACCCGGCCATTACCCACATAATCCTCAAAATCTGCAAATCCGCAAATTCGTGGATTTTGCGGATTGCGAATTCGCAAATTCGCAAATTCGCAAATTGCGAATTCGCAAAATTCGCCCATCTTGTTTCACCAGAATGCAATCTTATAGCAAAGATTAAGTGAAAAGCACCACATCAAGTATTTATAAAAATATATATTTATTATATAATACTCTCTAGTATGTTCCAATACCTCCAACGTGGAGATAAACACAATGCACACAATACTTTAGCAAAGAAACACAGTAAATAGCACAAAATACACAGTGGCCCCTGGGTGGGACCAAACCATATACTAAGAAAGTGGTATAAAAACCCCAACTCGAGTCAAATCAGTGTCAAGAGGACGTAGAAGTGCTGGGACCCCAGGGAACAACCCACAGTGAGTAGATACGGACCCCACAGAGAGCGTGTGCAGTGTGGAAACACTACTGCGTGCTCCGCATAATTCAATGTGCAAGTCAGGGTTAGAATTTTAAAGATTAAGGACCCTTCCAGTGTACCCTGAAGAAGCCCTCTGGAAAAGACAAAAGGTTGGAGAGCCACCCCACCCATGGATACCCTAGTACTCACGTTACCTATACCAGGAATGCCGGGTGCATACATGAGAAATGATGTCGGAAACCGCTGTCAAACCCAATGGAGGACTTCCGGAAAGTTCTGCTGCTGGAAGAGGAGAAAGCGTCAGTGGGAATCCAAACATGGATTATTGAAGAGGAGTACCTGAAAGCAGAGGGGACAGAGTCTATGCCACTCAGAAGTAACCAGGAGACTTGGAAGACGAATGCCCTACCATGTCAGGTGCTTCAGGGAAGATGACGATGACCTTGACTCTGAGACTGTGAGGACCAGACAATGCTGAGGAAGACCAGGAGATGGTATGAGCTGCCCTACAAGGGATGTCGACTGCTGAGCGTCCGGTGTCCGGCGGGAGCACCAACAAGCCTTGGTAAATGCACACTATGCAGGAATCAAAGAAGGAGAAACGTCAGGGCCAGCAAGGGCAAGGGAACTCACCTAAGGTAGGGAAGTTAGGGTAGGCCCTGAGTAATCAGGGGAGCCCAAAGGTAACATGTGTGACTCTCAAGTGAACCCACAGGCCGGAGGCACTGGAGCCATGAGAGGACCTCAAGCAGCTCACCAAAAGATGCAGGCCACGATGCAGAAGATGTGGTGTGGCTGAAGATTCTGGTCACTGGATGTGCTCGAGGATGGGGATATTTGGAGCTGGAAGACCTTCTTGTAAAGAAGACAACAAGCCTTTGCAACTGCAAGTTGGACGCGGTGCCAGGGTTTCGGTTATTGCAAACCCCACAAGAGATACTTGCCTCAAACTTGGTGAGAGGGCAGGGCAGGCTTCAGGAGCTGTTGAAATCCTCCACCTGTGTTGTAGAGCCCATGGAGTCTGGAAGAGCCCAGGATCTGCAGACTGGTCAACGTATTTGCAGTGGCTGCAAATGCAGGGGAGTGAGTCCTTCACTCCAGGGGAGATTACTTCAGGTGTCCTTGATGCTTCACAGGCCTTTATTTATTTAGTTAGTTATTTATTTATTGAAAGTTCTACAATGCGCTTGAATCACCCCCGGAGGGGTATCTCATCGCAAAGGACACGGCAGGCTAAGCTGAAAGACCAATGGCTAGAAAATAAAGGTTTTGAGAAGCTTTCTAAAGCAAAGGTAATCAGAGCATTGTCAAAGTTGTATGGGAAGCTTATTCCAATAGGTCTGCCCAGCTACATGTGAAGGGCCTTTGTTGCGTTTGACTAAGTCTAATGTCGCCAGGTCCGCTAAACTAGTGCACCCTTCCAACTCAGCGGAGGTTGTAAATCTAAGATTCTATATTCGCCTTACAATGTTGTTCGAGATTAGTGGCTTTAATTCCCTCCTTGTAGATAATAGCTCGCCCACCTCCCTACTTTGAGTGATCTGTACTGTCTAATAATTCTATAGCCTTTAGAGAGAGCAAGAGCAATAGCAAGGGTGGCACAAGGCTTGAGCCAGGTTTCTGTAAGGAAACCTACCTCTGGGGAGTCAGAGGATACCAGATCCCAAATCTATGTTGTGTGCTTTGGGAGGGATCGGACATTACATAGAATGCCTTTCCACCCCATGTTGGGATGTACAGATGGCAATTCAACATTTATACTCGGGTGTATGGAGGCTTATTACAGAGGAGAAAATAAGCAAATGGGACGAAACTGGAGTCGTTCGCCAACATCTCATTGCCCAGGAGCTTACATTGGTATCAGCAGGAAAGACAAGAAAAAGGACCTTCAAGTTCCATTTTGGTCCGCGTCACTGCTGCATCTCTAGTAAGAGCTGTGCATGCAGGCCCCGAGTTTTTGCTGATGTTGTATAAATCCCTACTAGAATAGGATAACATAGAAGTTGCTACAGGTAGACCTAAAGACATACCTCCAGGGTTCCTGGCTTCTGACAATGTCAGGGTGGAGAGGGGCTTGCCTTTGGTGTGCTGCGGGCATGCCTGCTGCGTGCGTCGACTGCGCGTCTTGTATGACATCCGCTTTTATCGGGGGCAGGAGCCACTTAAATCCCCACCTCCCTCACACCGGAAGGCCTGATCGTCTCCCTCCTCACAATCGGTCTATTACCATGGTAGACCGGGGAGTGACAGCCCAAGATCAGGAAAATAGAAGCGACGCAGAAAATAACGGGGTTTGTGCAAGATGCGTTATTTAAAAACTGAAAGCAGTCGGGCATTAATTAAAAGTTTAAAATATCTAAAAACAGGTTCTAGTACAAGCTACCATCCACAGCTCTGACAGCGTAGTCTTGGAAGGTTCCTTTATGATGCACAGGCACAGACAATGCAGCAGACTGGAATGGAGATGAAGTCAGACACAAACAAAGTCCAGCGAAGTCGAGAGAGCCCAGACGGTAGAAGTGCAGCGGTGTCTGATCTGAATTTTATCCCACAATAAATCTAGGGACCTACACCCAGGTAAGCCCTTAAGTACCCTAGGGAAAGGGTTGGGAAGATTCAGGGGACCCTCCCAGGAGAGAGTTTGGACAGGGGAGAGGTTGCTCCCATGTCCTTTGTCCAGTTTCCTGCCAGAGTTGGAGGCAACGGCTCCCAGAACTGGTTTGAACTGGACTAGACACAGGTACACTAAGTGTGCCCCTCAGGCAGACTTTATGGTGCTGGCAAGCGCACCTACCCGGTTGCAATGCACTAAATCCTGTCTGGGAGGTGGTCACACCACTTTGTGACAGGATGGCTATTGATCCACCTTCCTCTGCTCCAGCTTGGCTCAGCAGTAGGAGGGCAGAAATGTGGCTCTGGTCGGCAGCAACCATTTTGTGCTGTCCAGGACTGGAACACTGAGAGCCTATTGAAGGGCTCTTGCAGTGCTTGGAATCATACCTTCCACACCGTTTATTGTATGGGGGTATGATTCCAACATGTTTGATACCAAGCATGATAGGATTTCTTGAAGCCGTTTTCGGGATTGCCATTGCATGAATGTGCGGTGCCCCTCTAAATAGTATATGGCTGCTTCACTGACAACCCGGGAGAATGGACTCAGTAGGCTGCAGGTGTATCCTGCTCATGCATGGGCACCCTCTCACTTAGAACCAAGCACCCTGCCTTCAGAATTTCAAAGGCCTGCTGTAGGGGTGGCTTATAGGTTTTAAGTGCAGTTTCCCTTAGATATGGTAAACCCACATCTTAAGTAAGTGTTGCAAGCACCAACTTACACAGGCTGCAATGGCAGACCTGTAGATCGCTTTTGTATGGGTGGCACAATGTATGCTGCAGCCCATAGGAGACCTCTGGGGTACCTATGCCCTGGGTACCTTAGTATCATATACTAGAGACTGATAAGGGTACCCCAGTAATCATTCTGGAGTGTACCTAAGTACTCAACACAATAATTTAGGGAGAAAGCAGATAGACTGGGGTCCTGATTAGCAGGATCCCAGTCAGACTAGTCAGAATACAGCTTTGCACCAGGCAAAAAGTGGGGGTAACCATAGAAGTAGATCTTACTTTCCTACAGGTCTATACCACAAAGTGATAGGGCCAACCCATCTTGCTGGCTGCGTTTTAGATTTGATTTTTATGAATTCCTTTTCTTTGTTCTGTGAAGCCCCGCAAACGCGTCTTTGAACTGATCACTTTATAATTTGTTTTCAGTTTGCAAAGTCCAAAGAGACTGAACATCTTAAGAAGGCCGTAAATAAAAGCAACAGACACTGGCGCAAAATTGTTTCCGACTCTTTTGCTAAAGAATTTAAGTTTAGGATTATGGTCCGAGATGATGATGTGGATAAAAACTTATCATATAGCTTTAAATACAGCATTCATTAAACTTGAGTCTGCTAATATCTGGTCCAATTTTAATCATGGCATGCATGCACCCTGGTACACCCCAGAACTATGATGTGAGAAAGTGCAGTGTAAAAAATGCAAAGACTGTGGCACTTGTCTCAAAAACCTGTTGATAAAATGGTTTATACATCATCTTTAAAGAACTACCAGTACCAATGTAATATAAAAATGTTGTCCACGTTGCATTCATTTGCCATCAAATCAATCAGGAGGGTAGCTCCTCTAAAGAGTTATATAAAGTTCTTAATACTTTTATAAACACCCACGCCAGCTCCCAATAGATGCAGCCATCACAATCTTTATGTGATTCATTAGCAAATCACTTTGAAGAAAAAATCAATGTTCTTTATGAAATCTTTTGTCTAATAGTTGAACAAAACATTGGCCTGGTTCAACCTTGTCTGCTGCCCTCTAATAATGCTCCATCCTTGGACGGATTTGAGTCACTTTCACCGGATTCAATTCAGAAATTATTGACAGTGGCCATATCAGGTTCTCTGCTGGACATGTGTCCACCTAGTATCTCTGAGGTCTTGTCCTCACAGCATGTTCCTGCCGTTTGCTCTTTTTTCAACCTGTCTGTCATCACTGAAAAGTTCCCTTCATTATGGAAAGCAGCACAGGTTATTCCAATCAAACAGAAAGCTCATCTATGAACCTTTCTATTTATCAACCTATTTCTCTGCTTCCCTTATTTGGTAAGCTCCTGGAAGGACATATAAATACTCAACTCATGGAGCATCTTGAAACCAATAAGTTGCTGGATCCATCACAATTGGGTTTTGGACCTATGCACAGTACCAAAACAACTTTAATTGCTGTTATTGATTCAACAGTAGGCTCTCTTGACATGAACACTCCAGCACTGTCTGTGCTGTTGGACCTTTCAGCAGCATTCAATACTGTATCCTATCCCAGAATGCTACAGAGATTGCAGGAGGTAGGAATCCATGGCACAGCATTAAAATGGTTAAAGGATTTTCTGACTGGTAATTCTAAGATAATTATTTTGGATCCTTATAAATCACAAACTTTAATGGGGTGCCACAAGGCTCTTGTTTGAGCCCCACTCTTTAACTTTATGTAGCCCCCACATCAACATTGCAAGAGCTTTTAGTTTTGGACCTTTATTTTCACACTCAGTAATGACTTGATTAATGCAAAAGGGAGCTTTTCTGCTTCTATGACAGCCATTGCCACTTGGATAACAGAAAACCGTCTACAGCTGAATGCCAGTAAGACCGGGATTATGCTCTTTGGTAACGCCCAACAGCTCTGGACACCAGACTGGGGGGTCTTGAATTTGGGTGCTGCAACTAATCCGAAGTTGATTGTACAAAATCTGGGATTTCAAATTGATCAAGCACTCACTATGAAAGAGCAGGTTGACAAAACCATAGAGACTTGTTTTCACATGTTGCACTTGTTATGGAGAATTTTCACTCTCCGTCCGCAATTTACGAGGAAGACCTTAGCTCAAGCATTGGTTATCAGTCGCTTAGATTAATGTAATGCCTTTTTAACCTCCATCAATGAGACATTAATAAATAAACTGCAGGTGGTTCAGAACACATCAGCGCACCTCATCACCAATCTGCCGCCCAGGCCAGCTTCTTCTCCTCTTTTGCGCTCTCTTCATGGGATGCCAATCCCCAAAATATTTATTTTAAAATTTTCTGTCTGACATGGAAATCCTTAAGTGACAAAGGCCCAAGCTATCTGTCTGCAAGGCTTTTTTCCTATTGGCCAAATAGGCCTTTCAGATCGAGTGACAAAGCCTTGCTTGCAGACCCCCAGTTCCAGTTCCAGTCCTGAAGAAGACCCCATAGTAAGGTGGCACTCAACCTGCGCCATTCGGGGGTCGAAACGTCGACTTTTACTTCTACACCTACCCATGAACAACAGATTATTGTTACTGTGTTTTATCATATGGGATAGGTCTACAAATGTTGTTTATGTGGCTCTAAAAAACATGCTTAAGTGATGTCAACTATTCAATTTTGTGACCACATTTGACCTTTAAACCTTTTCACAACACCAATCCTCACAAACCACTTACCTACCCCACCTCTTCCCACACCTTTCTCTGGCACATTGTTTATCTATATATATTGAATACACTTTTACATAATATGTACTTGGATGAGGATGTGAATAAATAACATCACTCATGAAAATCGTGTTATTAGTTTTACATAGAACAGCTTAAAGAATGTCTGTGTTCATTAAGAAGCGCACTTACTGGGACCTCTTTCCCTGTAACATTGAATACTGAGGTCCCAGTACCATTGGGTTAATCCTCTATATAATGAATCCTAATATGAATTGGTATGCCTGGGGTTTGGCGTGCCCAGACTCTCCCCTGGTGGGCCAGGAGATGAGGTGGCGCTGCATGGCTAGGCCAGGAGAGCGCACAGGTGATGGACCGGCTGCAGAGTGAAGCAACTCCTGGGGGTGTTTCTGCCACCATTTCCCCCACCGCAGCACACCTTGCTACCTACGGCCTTTCTGGAGAGATAAGTGAGGGCTGACAGACTGTGACCCTCTGGAATCTGGAGCGTGCCTGCGGTGAACCAGAGGCCGTGACATACCTGACCGGAAACCTTCAGAATTGGGGGGCTACACAACCGCCTGCTCTGCTACATATAATGGGGTGCTTGTGTGTTTGACCTGAGCGTGGTCTGCCGCAGCACCGCACAGTGATGATGCAGGTGTGGCAATAAGTACACAGTGCTGTCCTGACTTGTGGTGACATTGCCTGTCCCGCTGCCCTACACCCAAGAGACAGCATCAGCAGAGAGGTGGACGGCAGACTGTTTTTTCTGCCTGTCTGACCGTTGACCGTGATCAGGGCATAACCCTGGACCTTTTTGGTGGCCTGACAGGGCTTGACATGGTAGTGCTACAAGCGTGGTGGGGAGCGGAGATATCCCCCCTTATAGAAGTGGTGGTGGCTTAGCCTGGGTGGGGCACATGGCTGCAGACTGCCCGCAACATGGCTACCATGGCAGAAGACAAGGAGCCGAAGACATCTAAATAGGGGAAATTGGACCAATACGCCCAAAGGAGCGGAGGGAGGTTCGGCCCCTCGCCCGATATGGATGCAATTCTGCAGGCAATCCATGCGTCACGAGAAAGCCTGAAAGGCAAGCTGGTGGAGGTGCAGACGGAAGTTTTCTTTCTGCGATAAGATCTGCGAAAGGTCTCTGAAAGAGTGACTGAATTGGAAAGCGTGTCTCTGAACTGGCAAACACTTCCCGGACCACAAGAACAGAGGTAGCAGGACTTATGGCAACAGTAAAAGACGTGGTCTGGAGAGTCGACGATGCTGAAAACAGAGCTCGTAGGAACAACCTGAGATTTGTAGGGTTTCCAGAGAATGCAGCATGCTCAGACCCGGGACACTTCCTATTGGCATTTCTCAAAGATGCCCTCCCAGGGACACAATTCTCATCATGCTACGTCAAAGAATGAGCACACAGGATGCCTGGTGTCCGACCGCAGTCACAGGCTCCCCCTCAGCTGCTGATAGCTCGATTCTTGAACTTTCAGGACAAAGATCAAATTCTCAGAGAAGTACAGAAGAAGGGAGAGCTCAAATACGAGAACACAAGAGTGATGGTGTTCCCAGACTACTCGCGAGATGTTCAAAAACTGCTGCGTACATTTGACCCCATAAAAAAGAAACTCAGTGCTCTTGGGATTCAATACATGCTGATGTTCCCAGCTAAACTTAAAGTAATCTTTCAGGGCACTACACAGTTCTTCCAGACACCAGAAGAGGCATGTTCCTGGATTGAGGAACGGCCTTGACTGCGGCGTGGGTCACCTTCTACTCCACTCGCGTCTATCGAGAAACACCTGAGCTCCAGTTGCGAACGGCCTAAAGAACAGTGATGGAAATGAGTGCTAAAACACCAGACCTACATCAGGGCTACGCCGGGGAGGTCCCTGTGGCATAGGGATCAGAAGCCTAACATATTGGACACTGACGACGACATCACCCTGGAATGTACATCACAAACATCGCAGAGATTAAGTGGCAATGGAGATTCTGACCAGTCAGAGAACCACGAGGCCCAGACTGCGGACAGTAGACATCCTCTCTTGGAATGCATTCAACAGATGGAGGCTTCGGGCCAGAACCCTCTGGGTGAGGCCTCTCTATCGCTGCGGGCTCTCAGCAGTTGTGAGAAGGAATGATGGTTTGGGGCCATACGCCCATCTAGAAATGATGTTAGATTCCCGAAGAGTAGCGGACACTTGGAGCCTTTGCCACGATAAAGGGAAGTATACAGTGGGTTGATGTTTTGGTATTGTAATATCGTTCGGTGAGTAGGGAAAGGGGGTGGGCTACAGACCTCTGGGTGGTTCACCTGCACCAGTGTTGTCAAGTTGACGAAATTGGGGGGTGGTGGGGGTGTCTGCAGAGTGAGAGGAGGGGGTCGCAATGGACACTGTTAAATGTTTTGGATTTGGTTCTGTGGGAAGAGGGGAGGGTAGTTCTGTTTGGACAATTTGCATGAATATTGATACTATGACGAACTGGCATGGTATGGTTGGTGCTTGGGGGCTTGGGTGGAGTGGGACGTTCTAGTCTTTTATAATGCAATAACTATTGGTGGGTACTCAGTGTTGACATGGAACACCAATGGGCTAGGGAAAAAAAATCAAGAAAGGGTTTTATTCTCAAACTATCTTAAAAGGCTCAAACTGGATATCACTACTACAGGAAACACATCTTACGGGGCCGCACTGTTCTTTCCTGGGCAGGGGGCTTTACATTACCCTGGCACATGCAGGTTTTAACCGAGGTTCACAGGGAGTTGCAATTCTCATTAAAAAATCACCCCCTTCTGAGTCACTCAGTGATGGGAGGACCTCGACGGCACGTACGTGGCGGTCCAGGGTATCTTGAATCACACTCCCTGGTTCATTATAAGTGTTTTTGCTCCCCCACATGTTCAGCAACTTACGCTGGATAAATTGTCTGACATTCTGTTGCAATCGGGGCCCGCTATACACCTTATGGGAGGGGACTTCAATGATGTGTGTGACCCCTCCTTGGATGGTACACTGACGTGACCGGGGCCATGCGAACGTAGCACTCTGGATCGGTTTCAGAGTGGTAGGAGGCTCTGGAGGTGCCATCATCCATCCGCACATGCATACTTTCTGGGGTGCACAGGGTGTACTCAAGATTGGACTACCTCTTTGCCCCAGCTAGTGAGATTGACCAGGTTGAGGAGACAGAATACCTGGCTTGTGGAATCTCGGACCACTTGCCACTTTATCTCCGGGTGGGTGGGAGACAGAGAAGTCAGGGCACCACATGGAGACGGAACGCATGGGCACTGAAGGACGAGATGGTGCCTAAGGAAATTAGGGTATACACCAAACTTTATTTTAAAGAAAATGAAGGCTCTGTGCAGTCAGTGGTCAGCCTTTGGGAAGCTTTCAAGACTGTGGTATGCGACAGAGCCCAAAACATTATCGCCCACAAAAAACGACAGGAGCTTCAAGCGATCCTGGCGCTGGAGTACAATCTGGTAGACCTTGAAAATGAGGGAACTCCCCCTATTAAGTGAGCACACGCTTCGCCAAATTGAAATTACTAAAACGGAATACCAGGCACTGGTTAACAAAGAAGCACGGGCGTACCAGCTCGCAGTCCAACATAGACTGTATGAGACCGGGTACTGAGCGGGCAAACTGCTAGTGTGGCTGGGCAGGAAGGAACAAGAGTTGAGGTGATTTGTGTCTATCAGGGAACAAGGCAAGATTTATAAGGCACCGCAGGATATTGTGGGGGGCTTTGCACGCTACTATTCTACATTTTATGAAGCCTAGCCCCATGCAAGTGAGGCGCAAATAACCCAATATCTTGAAGGGGTTTGGCTTTTCTGCCTTCCGCCTGGGCCCAAATGAGTGGGACAGGCTAGAAGAACATATCACTCTGGAGGAGGTCATAGAAGCCATTGGTCGGATGAAAACAGGAAAAACCCTGGGTCCAAATAGCCTCCCAGAGGAATTCTTTAATGCAAATGGGGGCCTGTTGGCCCAACATTTGCTTAAGATGTTCACGGCCTCCAAAGAGGATGGGATACTCCCGGCAGATCTTAGACTAGCAACAGTGGTAGTGATTCATAAATCGGGGAAACCCCCGATGAGTGTGGGTCTTATCGCCCCATCTCACTGCTAAATGTAGAAACCAAGATCCTGGCCACCATTCTGGTGAGACGTCTGTTATATGTTATTACCTCGCTGGTTCATGAAGACCAGCCAGGCTCCATGCCGAAAAGATCCACAAGCTACAATTTACGGGGCGTGGCCAACTGGATGGATGTGGTTAGAGACTAAGAGGAGGCTCATCTCCTACTTTCTTTGGATGCTAAAAAAGCGTTTGACACCATCCTGGGGCCCTTTATGAGACACACTCTAGAGAAATTTGGATTTGACCAGGGGTTCCGGGACGGGGTGGTGCTACTTTACAATGCGCCTGCGGACAGGGTCAGGGTCAATGGAACTCTTTCCGGGACCTGGCCCGTCTAGAGGGGGACTAGGCAGGGAAGCCCACTCTTCCCCTTATTGTTCGTCCTTATTTTGGAGCCCTGGCTAGTGTCATCAGAGCCTTCCCAGGGTTGGGTGGTTTTGTAGACGATTCCCAACTAATAGATGAAGAACGCATATTTTCATATGTGAATGACATTTTACTATATGTGACAAACCGACAGAGACGTTCCCTCAAATCCGATGGCTCATTGAAGACTATGGGCACCATGCGGGGTATAGGATTAACTAGACTAAATCTACCCTATACCTGGTTACGGGGTGGTGGTGCCACAAGGGATTCTTAGCTGCCTGCATTGGTCAAAGGAGGGATTTACTTATCTTGGTCTCTATATCACTACGGATGCGGCAACTAGCCTAGTTCGCAACATTAGGCGGGTCTTCTTAAACTTTCAAGAGGACTTTAAGAGATGGAGGAGACTTCCCTTGACCATTAAGGGAAGGGCTGCCATGTATAAAATGGTAACGCTCCCGCAGTTGCTCTATGTACTACAAAACACCTACGTTAAGATTCCAGACACAATGTTTAACCGCATTGATAGTGAATTACACCTACTCCTATGGTACGGGGCTCATCCGCGCATCGCACTCCCAACACTCCAGAGGAATGCGTACAGTGGGGGTTTGGCTTTTCCAGACATTAGACTGTATTATAGAGTGGGCCGTCTTATCGCAATTAAGAAATGGATCCACACACCCAGGATCACCCGACTTATATGCTTGAAAGGCTACAGGTTAGAGACCGTACTTATCTTCATTATAGCTACCATGGTAAGGGGTGTAGTAGATTGCTCCAAGCGAACCAAGGGACGCTGGAGGCCTGGAAGAGAGCCGAGCCACAAATGAAGTGGGATCACAAATGTACCAGAGAAACCCCCTTGTGGGAAGGAACTAGACTGAAAGAGATTGGAAAACTGCATGGTTTTAGGCAGTGGGACCTGATAGGTATTTCTAAAATAGGTGATGTCCTGGATGATGGTGTGTTGTCATCTTTCAGTACCCTCCAAGCCAGATATCAACTTCAAGACACTCCGACATATGCATCCCTCTGTTTGAAGCATGCATGGGTTGCTGAGAGGCTTGATGTGGAGGCACTACCGGAATATGCCCCGCTGGAGGGTCACCTCCTTCAGAAGGAAATACCGGCTAAGGCTATTTTATTTACCTACAGAACACTACTTAATAATATGCCTGATAAATTAGGCCCACTCCGTGCAAAATGGGAAAGGACCACTGGGGTGCTGGATGATATAGATTGGGAGGCCGACCTCATGCATCCACAAGAAGTGGCAATCAAATTGAGGTTGCGTTTCAATCAATACAAAATATTACACTGCACTTATATTGATAGAGCCAAATTGCATAGAATGGGGAGAGCTGAGAGCCCAGAATGTCTTCGCTGCCGCATAGAACATGGGACATTCATACATACCCTTTGGGAGTGCAATGAGATACAGGTATATTGGGGAAAGGTTGTGGGGAGCTCAATAGTATACTGGAGGTCCAAATAGATTTGGAGCCAAGGTTTCTTCTGTTGGGATTTCCAACAGCTGAAGACATCCTGAGGCACAAATGTGTACTAGCCAACTTGGGGCTGGTAGTAGCCAAACTGGATAATGCTAAATACGTGGGGGCCCTCAAATACCCATCCTTAACGAATGGAGGACAACTCTTGACTTGTTCATGGTTGCTGAACAATTGACATATAAGGCCTGAAGCTGTCCCAGGAAGTTCCAGAAAATATGGGCCCCCTGGATTAGATACTATGGTCTGGAGGTGGAGGGAGTCCCAGAGGGTAGGAGTCCGTTGTCCCGAAGACCAGGGCCAGAGCCTTAAACAATGTACAGTTGGTTTTCTATTGTTTACAACCATGAGAAATGTAACTGTGGGCTTGTTTCCCTGCCCTACGCTTCCAATAAGGAATGCCCTGTACTGTGCATTGTGTATTCATGCTTTGTTTGATGTTTTGTTTTATTATGCAAAACAAAATAAAAATATTCATTAAAAAAATGTTTTCAGTATTCTGACTCGCGGGAACATACCAATCTCGTGGGCTTCTTCAACTATTGTCTGGAGATGTAAGAAGGGGGATCAGTCCTGCCAGGGTGCTATCGGCCAGTGACCCTAATCAATACTCCAGCAAATATCTTGGGCTGGGTTATATACAATAGTAGGCTGGAATGGGCAGAACATAATACAATCCTAAATCCTTGTCAATATGGTTTTAGAAGACATGTAAGCACTATTGAGCAGTGTTTAAATTTAAATCTAATTTTGGGTAAATATTTAGTGGCAAAACAATCCCCTCTGCTTATTGCTTTTATGGAATTGTCCATGGCCTTCAACTGTGTAAATTGGCCTGGACACAACATTGACGCATTTGCTAGCAACCTTGCACATTAACATGAAAGCCAGGCTTAGATTTGGCCACAATGGGGAACTGTCCAATGAAACAGACATCATGTTTGTGTACTCGCACCCCTGCTGTTTATTCTGTATATAAACAATCTCACACCTGCACTGGTTGCCTGCACGCAGGATGTGCCCATGATAAAAAAGGCGTCGCCCTTCCCAGAATTGATGTGTGCAGATGAAGCAGTTTTTAATACCAGTACACGACTGCCCTGTGCCTTTTAGTACATTCATTTGCACATTTTATGTGTAGTCTTGAACTTTTAACAAATGTTAGTAAGTCATTCATAATGGTGTGTAGCCCAAAGTGCCTGAGCCTTACTGGCATCTCAGTCGGCACTAATCGTCTTTTAAGCACCCGCACTTTTCCATACCTTTGGGTTGCTTTTAGCGCAACAGGATCTTGGTCCCAAACATAGCACAGCATAAGGAATAGCTATCACAGGCAGTTGGATCACTACTCAGTGTCCCTGCACCACAGGGAGGTAGGCCTTTGGCCTCACTGAGAAAGATATACCCCTCCCAGTGTGTAACAGTGTCTTCTTACGGGCAGAATTTTTGGGTATAGTGTGCAGCTATCCAAATAGGAGAAACACTTTTTTGTAGGAAGATGCTGTGTTTTCCACCCACATTTTATTTGCCACAATGAACTAGGCCTAGAATATATGACCGACAGACTTCGTATCTGCCTGCCTCTGCTTTGGCTGTCTGTAAGGAAAAAGACGGAATCAGTGACTGCCTAACATGCAACAAAGACTTGTCCATACCCAGGCTAGCATATGTAAAGAATGCTTTTGAGGAAAATGGCTTAAGCGATGCCTTTTTGATAGCGCACTTCATACTTTACCCGAGAAAATGCAAATCCAAGACTCGAGACAGAATCTCAAAAGCCCACTGTGGTAAGCTATCTACGATTGACCATACACAGGCCCCTTATTAGTTATATGTGGGATGTTGGTGGAAGATGTGATAGAGCTCTATTATTTCAGTTTAGAGCTGACACAGTTAAACATTTCCTATATTTCCCTTTAGGTTTTTAGTACAAGCTCGAGCTCCAACTGTGCCCTTGTCATGATCTCTGTGGTCATTCTATGTTGCACGTTATTTTCTTTCGTGGTTATTACATTAGATTTACTAAGCAATATCTGGTCCCCCTATTGAAGTCCAGAAATTACAGACATTGCAGGTTAGTGTATCAATATCTAATGAAGTTACCAGATGTTGATGCTGAAACCTGTTTCTGTGTTAGCTCATTCTTGCGTGCTGCGGTTCACTCAAGGGGCACAATGCATTTTGATACATTTTGCTCTTTTGGAATGTTTCAGAGTATTTTATAATTTTAGAGGGACATGTATTTTTTACTCCAATGCTGTTATTTGCAATTTGACTTCATAATGAATTGTTACGCACTGATTGTTTGTTTTTAACAAGACATTTTATTGTGTGCTGCTAATTTTATGGCTATGTTGGTGGCTGAATAAAGTTTCATGATTCTAATTCTGATTCATTGCCCTCTCTTGTCTATATCCAGCTCCAACATCTTCCTTCTACCCTCCATTGTCTTTTGTGCACGGTCCTCCCTCTTCCATCTTGCCCACCATGGCCATTGTGCTGCCACTAACCCTCCCACGTGCCATGCATGTTTTTTTATGATTCCACTGTCCCTCCTACTTGCCCTGTGTGGTCAACTTGCTGCCCCTCCCGCTTCCTCTCTGTTGCCCTCCTTGGTGTGTTGTGCTTCCAGTGCCAATCCCGCCTGCCCTGCTCTTGCCCTGCTCCCCCTGCCCTCTGTTTTCCATGTGCAAGCCCCTATACCCTCCCTCCTGCCTTCCATGGTTAATTGGCATGGCCCTGCCCCTTCCCTCCTGCCTCTCTCTTGTCTGTCCAATTTGGTCACCTTGCTGCCCTTGTCTCTTACCCTTGATTGTCCGTGCTTTGGCCCTGTCCACTCCCTATTGCTTTCCATGGTATGTTGTGCTGCACCGCCTTCCTTCTTCCACATTGTGGTGTATTGTGCTGCTGCAAAGCCTTGTGCCTATCATGTAAGGTCAGTTTGGTGCCCCCGCCCTCCTTCCTAATGCCTTCTATTGTTTGAGTCCATGTCCTTACTCCATTGCTTGTGCACTCCATGGTCCAATGAACCAAACATTGCAATATTTTAAACTTGGTAAGAGCGAGAATTTGAAATTAAAATCTGGGGAATTGATTTCCCTCATTGACTTTCATGGAAAAAGAGGAGGTTTTAGGCAGGAGACGGCTAAAATAAAGCCTGTTTGTGCTTAAACATTTCTCTTGTCAAATCGGGTTGGTTGGCTTGTATGGTTGTACTGCCTCTCATTTTTGCCCACAATGGTCTGTTGTATTTCCACAGCCTCTCTTTCCACTGCCTTCCATGGCCATTGTGCTGCCACTGGCTCTCCCGCTTGGCCAGCATGGTCTACCTTCTGCCTCTGCCCCCTCCTCTATGCCCTCAAGTGTCAAAGTCCCTGCCCCTAACCTCTGCCTCCCCACAGTGTTCTAATGAACAACTATATCACCAGCATTCTATATTTATTACAAAAGTGTGGCATGCCTTAAGTCATCTTGATGTAATCAAAACCATAATACTTAAAGCATTTCCTATAGAAATTATAAACATGTGAGGGCCTTTGTCCCATAGAAATTATGGTTAATGCTCTAAAAAACGAAAATTATGACACACTGTGAGCTCTAAATAGCGACAAAGTGTTATTTAATTATTTGCTTTTTTAATGTTTTTTATCCAGTTGATCACTTGATTATTTGTTGCACTTAGGGAAGAGGATGTTGCGCTACAGACAGAGTTGACGACTTTGCAACTGGGGAACAAGGTTGGAGTTTTCCTATCGGCTCAACATCCTGTGATTTTGGTCAAATCACTTAATCTGCCTAAGTCTAAAACCAAAAAGAATGTGTCCATGTGTAATGTAACTGATGCTCATGTAAAGTAACCCTGGGCGTAGTTCATGTAGTAGGGCTACGCATAGCTATGCGAAGTGCACTTGGCACTAAGCAAGCTACGAGTAGCTAAGCGGACTGCGTAGTGTGGCAGGGAAAATGCTGTTCGCACTGATTGCACAGTGCCGGATGCTTGTCCACACTGTGCAATCATTGCAAACGGCATCTTGCACAGTGCAAGCGATCGTTTTTTGCCGCTCGAGTAGATTTGTACTCAAGCAGCAGTTTTCTCAACGCGTACTGGTAGTTTCCCATTGCGAGTGGTCGCGAGCATACACGACCACTCGCAATGAGAAACCTGCCCTACCCGCATTGAGAATCTCGACGGGAAGTTTATTTTCCACACTCGCGATCAGCAACTTGATGTTGCTGATCGCGAACGAGGAAAAAGTCTTGCTGGGATGTAATTTTGTTCGCTTGCGGTCACCAACTTGATGTTGAGGACCACGAGCAAGCAAAAAAATGCCCGCTACGCTTTTTTGCACGGTGCTGCGTGCAATTCTCGTAACGCGTAGTTGCGCAAAGTACGCAAAATACGCAAGCGTAGCGGAGTCCTACACCCAGGGATATTGTAAAGCACTCCAAATACCTTTGGATTAATTCTGAGCTATATAAAACTGCAAAAAACAAGAATTTTTGTTTTGTACTTGAGCTACATTTGGGTGCTATTTGTGCTACATTTTGGCACTTTTTTCTCTGGTGTCCATTTTGGGAGACTTGCTGTTATGAAGCTCCCTAATTTACTCATTTATTGCAGTTTCCTCAGAAGAAAATGTGTTTGTTTTCCACTGAAAATCCATCAAGATGGCTTTCAGTTGCGCCACACTTTTGGCATAAAATCAGGATGTTAGCACTCTAGCTGCTCTTTAGTACACCATGGAAAATGTACAGTTGATCACCAAGGAGTTAACTGGCAGTCTGCTGCTGGTGTTGAAAGTGCATGTTTCATTCTGCATGTCAGAATGTTTTAATGAAATAGAAGAGGAAGATATTTGACAACTCATTTAAAATCTGTCCTAATTGTTATCTACTGCACTAACCATAATTTCTATGACAAAATAAACCCCTCATTGTTTCCTTTCTAGGTGAAATGTTTTAGGTGTTGCCAGCTTAATTCCATCAAAATGGCTTTATGTGTGCCACACTTTTGTCACAAGTAAGACTGTTAGCACTCTAGTTGTTATATAGAACACTCTGGGAGAGTGCCGTAGAACACACAGGAATCAACTGACAGAATGCTGCTCCTGTTTGAAGTATATATTTTACTGAGAATGTCAGACTTTATTCTCATTTAAATTCATAAAAGATATTTTTGCTTTCATTTTAGCTTCTAGAGCACCTTCCTTAACCTCTATGAGTGAATCATGAGAAAACTGTTTTTACTCAAACATGCCAGAATTTTTCACAGGGTAAAATCACCTTAGACACACCCAATTCCTACAATTAGTATTGTAACATCAACTAATGAGTTATATTTTAACTAAAATCTGTTGTCACTGTTAATGCATGCTTGCCCCGTTTGTGAATCTCAAAACCTGCCATTCACTAAAATGCATTTGTATGGTGTCCATGTCCCATAGTCTGATAACGGCTGATACAACATGTTCTCTATGTTTTGGGCAGTCGATAAAGGGGGTAGATCCCATTGTGACCCCTCCATTCCCTTTAGGGTCTGTGTGGGCTCACTCTGCCGCCTTACGTATTTTCTTTAATTCATGTACATGACACAGGGACCAAGTCCCTAATTCCTGGTACGGCTGTCAAAACACATTGTTCAGGTTGAACCCAGTCAGAATTAACTAGTCTCCGTTAAATTTGCCAATTAGAACATATCTGGACACCAACTGTCCAGATATGCAATTATTTTTTAATCTTAATTTCTCAAAAAATGCTGAACTATTTACATCACATCACAAAACCTCACAATTCTGCAAACCAAGCTCTAGCTTTCTGGCAAATTTGGTGTAAATTTGTTTGGCAGTTTTTGCTGTAGCCCATCTTAAAGAGGTCTATGGAAAATACATGGGGATTTTTTCTTGGCCCCGCTTGACAGATCTCCCTAAAACTTTCCAGGAAGGAGCCAAGGTGGATGAATTCTGGGGGGAAAGTCTTGTGCCAAAGTTATTAGCAAAACAGAAAAGGTTTTTTCTCCAGAAAGGCAGACATAACTGTAACTGCTTACTGGCAATCACCATCAGGTTACATGTGTATATATTTGAGATGTCATCAGTGATGTCACTGACCATGTCATGAGTGATGTAATATGTAATATCATCAGCAGTGGATTGAGGGGGCATGAGTTATAGTTAGCTTAACTAACTATAACTGATATATTTCTCTGGTTTTGTACAAGTGAAATGTCTAACTAACTATAACGTCCCTGAAACCTGTGTTTTTTTCAGTGTATTTCTATGTTTTTTTTAAATGCTAATTTCTAACTATAACGTCCCTGAAACATATGTTTTTTTCTGTGAATTTCTATTGTTTTTTAAATGATAATTTCTATCTATAACGTCCCCGAAACCTATGTTTTTTTTACACTGAATATCTAAGGTCCCTCAGGAGTAAAGTGAACTTCATCCACCAACCCGCAGTGTGCCAGGAGGCACATTTATACTACAGAGTGGTGGAGAAAGGGGGCATGGCCTCTGAAGACCCCTTAGCAATCCCACTGTGTGGGACTTACTGGAGGTAACAGGAGGGGTAGTTGGCCCTGACGTACATCTTTGGAGGACAACTACCCCTCCTATTATCTCCAGTGAGTCTCACAGAACAGGATTGCTAAGTTCTCATAGCAGGCCACGCCCCCTTTGCCCACCACTCTGCAAATGCACCTCCTGGCATGCTCTTGTTTGGGAGAAGAAGTCCCCTTGCCTCCTGAGGGTCCCTAGGGGCCAACTTGCCCTCCTGTTAGCTCCACACAGCTGGATTTCTGAGAGTGGTCTGAGGCCACAGCCCCTTTTTACACCACTCTGCACACGCGCCTCCTGGTGCACTGCTACTCTGGGGATCAAGTCAACTTTACAGGACACAAGAGGACCTCATCGCCCCACCAGCAGTGCACCAAGAGGCGTGTTTGCAGAGTGGTGTAAAAATGGGCATGACCTCGGACCACCTCTCAGCAATCCCAATCTATGAGGATTTCTGGGGCTACCTGGTGGTTTAGTTGGCCCCTAAGGACCCTTAGGATTGAAGGGGACTTAATCCCCCAATTCAGAACGCGCCAGGAGGCGCATTTGCACAGTGGTGCAGAGAGGGGGTGGGGCCTCCAGTGAGATATCAGCTTTTTTTATTAGGATTTTGTAAGGGGGCTGTGTAGCCACCCTTCCCTTAATTATTTTGGGCCCTGGGGACCCAATCCCCAAGGGCCTGAGAATTTTTTTTACAGGAACAGGCCGTATGGCCTCCCTTCCCAGGGCCACTATTGGCCATAGGACCCCATCCCCATGGCCTTGTCTCTCTAAATAAAAAAATGTTTTACAATATTTTTGGGAGGGGGCGCATGGCCCCTTCCCCTAGGCCACTTCAGGCCCCAGGGACCACATCCTCACGGCCTGGTCTTGTTTTTTTGATTTTTTTTTACAGCCAATCAAAATGAAGCACGTGCTCAGGAGTGTTCGCAAGTCCCCCTCGGCCAATAGATATCAATACTTTTATTTTTTTAATTTCTCAGAAACTCCTGAACGGATTTACAACATTTTAAAAAAACACGCTTTCTACACCAAGAACAACCATTTTGCCAAAGTTGGTGTAATTCCATTCAGCATTTGGGGCTGTAGCTTTGTCTAAAGTTTCCTATGAAAATTAACATGGAGAGAACGTGTTTTGGGACCGCTCTTTTTTCTTGGCCCCCACTTGATAAATCACCCCGAAACTTTCAAGACAGGAGCTGACCAGAGCGCCCCATTCGTTTTGAACATTTATCAAAAATGTATCAAACAGCGCCAATAATATTGGCAAATCAAAAAACGCTTTTCCTATGGAAACATGGTCCTAACTATAACTACCTACTGGTGACTGCCAGTAGGTAATATATATATTTATTATATTTTATATACATATATATATATATATGGTCCAGTCGAAGGCAACCGCCTAAACGCGTTGACCATCCTCTTTTGTCTGCACGATGGTGTTAAAAGAATAATAAAAAAACTACCTGAAAACGAGTGTTGGACCCTTTTTGTGCTGTGGTGCTTCGGACGCTCTGGTTGCGAATTGGAGCTGGCTGTGTCCGTTCTTCATTGAAGAGATATATATATATATATATATAATATATATATATATATATATATATATATATATATATATATATATATATATATATATATATATCCAAAACACAGTATCCCACCTGGGGCCAGCCGAACTCGCGGCGGGTGCAACCGGGAAGCGGTGGTGGAAACCGCTTGTAACACAGCAAAAACAAGGAGTTCATGGTACTTCCAAGGTCCGGTGCACGCTCGGGTTGTGTGTCGGCTAGGAAGTATCCGCAGACGCGTTTCTGGCTCTTGCCGTCGTCAGTGCGGAAGCCGTCAATAAAGCGGCACAGTATTTAAACGGAACTGCCATGTTGTTGGTGGATCCTTGGCCAATGAAAAGGCCAATGACGCTCCCATAGCGAAAAACATTTATGGCAGCCGTAACAACTGTGCCTGCACATCCCCTCGCCTGCCGCTAATAGAACGAAGACGCTGTGAGTGTCACACAATGGTGGAGCACTCTAGCTTTGCATAAGCCACAACCTGCATGGGTCAACAGTGTCGGTAAGCGGCGTTTCGGCAGCCCAAATTGAATCCAAAACACAGTATCCCACCTGGGGCCAGCCGAACTCGCGGCGGGTGCAACCGGGAAGCGGTGGTGGAAACCGCTTGTAACACAGCAAAAACAAGGAGTTCATGGTACTCCCAAGGTCCGGTGCACGCTCGGGTTGTGTGTCGGCTAGGAAGTATCCGCAGACGCGTTTCTGGCTCTTGCCGTCATCAGTGCGGAAGCCGTCAGTAAAGCAGCACAGTATTTAAACAGAACTGCCATGTTGTTGGTGGATCCTTGGCCAATGAAAAGGCCAATGGCGCTCCCATAGCGAAAAACTTTAATGGCAGCCGTAACAACTGTGCCTGCACATCCCCTCGCCTGCCGCTAATAGAACGAAGACGCTGTGAGTGTCACACAATGGTGGAGCACTCTAGCTTTGTATAAGCCACAACCTGCATGGGTCAGGCGAGGGGATGTGCAGGCACAGTTGTTACGGCTGCCATTAAAGTTTTTCGCTATGGGAGCGCCATTGGCCTTTTCATTGGCCAAGGATCCACCAACAACATGGCAGTTCCGTTTAAATACAGTGCCGCTTTACTGACGGCTTCCGCACTGATGACGGCAAGAGCCAGAAACGCGTCTGCGGATACTTCCTAGCCGACACACAACCCGAGCGTGCACCGGACCTTGGGAGTACCATGAACTCCTTGTTTTTGCTATATATATATATATATATATATATATATATATATATATATATATATATATAAGAATCCCTTTACCGTCACAATAACTCCTTTATAGAAGCGGGCACGGACTGCAGAATAATGCAGTGCAAAAATTATTTATTTATTTCATATCAAGTGCTGTCCCTGATTTATTTCGGCCACGCCCAGTATATATATGTATAAATATGTATATATCTATCTATATAAATATATATATATATATTTTTTTTTTCATTAGGAAAAAAAACAAAGGCTACAGGGACATTATTGTTAAATTCAGATTTTACACACACAAAAACCATAGAAATTCAGCAGTTTTAGTTACCTAAGCTAACTTTAACTTACACCCCCACACTGCATTGCTTATGACCTCACACATTACATCACTGATGACATTTTCATTGACATCACTGATGGCATCATCCAGCTAAGTAAACTTCAATATTCTTCTAAAATACCATTTCAATTTTTTTTATAAGAAAACGAGACAGGTGAAAGACAGACAGCAGAGACATCACTGTATCCTTATCAACTGCTACCGTCACTTGTCACCCAGGAGAGAGTTCTCTGCAAATAGTCCTGTCTCTTCCAATATTATTAGAAGAATGTATATATTGGTTTCACTTACCTTACCATACACTTACCTTGCGTTGTAAAGGCATGCATGGCAAATATATATGAGTGGTCAAGCGATTCTTGGTAAAGGCATTGTATTGTCAAGGCAATGGGTGGTAAATGATGTGTAGTAAAGGCATGCAAGAGAAAGGCAAGTGTTGTAATGTCATGTATCCGGGGATACACGCAGGGGACAGTCAATGGGTGCCCTGCTGCTGGGCCGAAGACAAGCCCAGCTGCCCTTGTCCAAGCCTCACCCACATGCTTCCTGCACCCAGCACCAGGACCTCTAGTCCTCCTCCCACCCATCTCACCCCATTGCTCAACCCTCTATACCTTGAACCCCATTTGCACCTCCCAGTGTTACTGCTGTGCCTCGCTGCCCAAAATTGAAAATGCATTCTCTTGCAGCCATCTGCCATTTCCCATGTACTCTCCCGCACTCATCTCACTCCTCACTCACACCTCACATTCAAAGCACACTCAACACACATGACCTCACACATAAGTCCCCCACTACACCACACCCTTCCATGTCCTGCATACTTCTCAAAATGTACCTCCTCACAAGACACACTACCAAAATTTGTCATCTGTTACACAACCACTCACTGGACTTGCTCTTCTTGGCCGAAACCGGACTGCTTCCCTCATCAGCACCAGTCATCACCATGGCAATCCTACCAGCATACAAGATCTCAAGACATGACAGGGCAAACAGAGGTGGAGGCTGAATCACTGCCATCTTCAAAGCATTTGTCTAATGCTCCACCACCTCAAAAAGCACTACCAGCATCATGGAACACTTGACCATCAAATTCCTCATCACTGCCAACTATAATCTGAATGGCACTCTCGTCTACCCCCTCCTGGGCCATGTGACCAACTTCTGCAGCACCACCGCAGACTTTGTCGCCCCACTGATCCTCAGCTTCGGTGTTTTCATCCTCCTCAATGGCCTCAGCTACCACCTGGAGATCCTCACGGATCCCAATGTAACCAATCTCCTCAAGGACCGTTCCAACCTTAGACTAATCCAGTGAGTGAAAGGCACCTAACTTGCCACTGGACACCTACTGGACCAACTTCAGCAACAACAGCAACATCACAATAGATAAGACCCAGAGATCACTTGGTCCTTCCACACCCTTATCAACTTCAGCATGCACATTCCTTACTGTAGAAATAGCAAATCTTCACAATGGAATATGAACAAGATCTCAGAACCATCCGGGTTCTCTGAACTCCTACACCACCGACCTCATCACAGCGACAACCTCCCCAAATCCATATACTTCTTGAATGCCTGGATCACTGCATGTGCAAGTACCCAGATTCCACTCAAAGTAATTCATGGCAAAGTCACAGGAACCAGACAGAAAACAATATGTTACAAGGAAGAGCTCAGCTTCTCCAAACACCATTACAAAAAACTTGAACCTAGATGGAGACAAAATCAGAACAACGCAGAAAAGAGTACCGACAGATTTGCCCTCAGACATGACCATTGCCAAATCAGAGACACCAAATGCTCTGTGCTCAATGACCACTTTGAAAGCAGCACCAACAGTGCCAAGGTAATCTTTGCCTGAGTGAAAGACTTCACCTCTCCAGTAGCTGGCTCCACCAGAGTAACCACCTCTCTGGAAATCTGCACCCAGCTGTCCCTATTCTTTAGCAACAAGATCCCCAGCATCTATGAAAACTTCAAGCCCCAGCTGGACCCTTACATCCTGCCCCTATCTATCAACACCACGAGGACCACCCTGACCCCCTAGCCCACCATAACTACTCAAGACAACAAAAAGACCATGCAGTTCATACACTCCATAGCAAGCTCGCACCCAGGCCCTCACTACTTCTTCCCAAAGGACTGGACACCATCAGCACAACCCTCATCCTGAATGACTCATTCATCACACCCACCTACCCTGAAGCCTGGAAATACACCACAAAACTCTTCCTGCATAAGAAATCCTCAGCAGACCCGAAGACGCTAGCCAACTACCAGCCTATCTCCCTGCTGCCCTACCCAGCAAATGTAATGGAAAGAATTATAAACAAACACCTAGCCATCTACCTCACTGACAACCCAGGGCTCGAGTCGGGGTACAACGCGGGTGGGTGGCGTCCCCCACTTATTTTACAGGGGGGCGCCATCTCCCCTGCCAAACAGCTGGACATCACTCTTTGGCCTCTCTGGGACGAGGAGCTCAGCACATTTCGTGACGTCACTTCCGGTCGTGACGTCACTTCCGGTAACAGCATCCCCCCACTTCTTTTTTTACGACTTGTGCCCTGTGACAACCCCTTCCTCGACATCACTCAATCCTGATCCTGAATGACTCAATCATCACAAACACCTATGTGGAAGCCTGGAAACACACCACTGTACTCTACCTCCTCAACAAACCCTCAGAAGACCTGAAGATGCTAGCCAACTACTGGCCTATGTCCCGGCAACCCTACCAGGAAAAAGTAATGGAAAAAATGATAAACAAATGCCTACCCATCAACCTCACTGATGACTACCTCCTTGACACCACTCAATCTGGATTCACAGATGACATCCAGGTGATCATGGACAGATGTTACACAACAGCTTTCATCCTACTAGATATTTCTCTAAGCTTCGACACAGCCTCCCACTCCATATTTTTCCAATGACTGCATGAAGGCGGCATCCAAGGTCCCGTACTCCGCAGGACTTGCTTCTTCCTGACAGACCACACCCACTTTGCCAATAGTGAATTGAGGGCCTAAGTGCTCCTGTACTGAAACAACATTGTTGCTGATGCTTTTGCAGAGCAGGGAGGTATACCTGCTCACCATGTTTGCCTGTTGCTCCATTATCCGTCTCCTTTTCCTGCTTCTGGAAGTCCCGGGGTGCGTCTTTTGGCAGTAGGGTAAGTGGATAAAGAGGTAGACATTGTATTTACTGTATTTACTGACACTGGAAACTTTATCTACAGGAAACACTCAGGTGACAGCAGGAAATGAGAAACTCCTGTAATCTGAAGTCCCATCCATGTTGGCTAGGATATCCAGCAGCATGGAAGGGTGAGAAGGAAAAACCAAGCCAGACACTAGCAAATTCGCTTACGTTTGTACTTCTTCACAAAGTGCGAACATGTCCGTATTCACAGGCGTACTCAAAAGAAATTAAACATACATCCACTCCTATTTAAAATGCATAAATGGACACATTATTACAATGCAGCTTCCGACACACCAGGGTCTCCCTTCAATAGGCGAAGGTGAGAAACACCGCAAAAGTTATGCCATTCTCTGGTGAGGATGAAGCCCCTTCTCCCCTGTGAGCCACATAGCTGGCTTCACCCCCACACGGACATTTCGCAGATGGTAAAGCAGCAAACATGGTGTAACATACATTTAACACATTCAGCATAATTTTCACACGAACATGTTTGCCCTATCAATTAGCTCATTTGCGATGATTGCTAGTTTTTCAAGTACTTGCAAGTGCTTTTGTCTTGGACAGGTTGAAAAATATTCTATGGAGTCAGGTCCCGAGTGTACAGATGAACCTAGGTCTGGAGCCAGTAGTAATAACCCTTCATTAAGTTCAACGCTCTCTGCTGAAACATGCAGTGATCTGTAGGTCAGAATGTTGAGGCTAAGCAAGCCATATCAGTCTAAAAGGTCAGTCACTGAACACCATTTGAAAGCACTTATTTCCAGTGCTTTGGAACGGCAGAATTGCTTCTTGTAGCTCTGTATAAATACAGCCTATTAAGGAATATGGCGTGGGGGTTGCAATATAAATCTAGTGAGAAAGACTGTGCTGTAATCTCTGCTATCTGTTCAATTGTATGTTTTCTAAAGCTGCCCACGGGTTACAAATGCAACCTGCTCTAATAATATTGCACTGCACAGTGCACCTCTAACAAGACAGTATTGACCCAATATCGTTTTCTTTCTTGCATTGTGAACTGCTAGTTCATAATTTTGTGCCCGCGAGGCATTTGGACACAAACAATATTTCTTCTTATTTTGTGAAATCGCGGCCTCCCAAATCCCCTCCGCCCGGGGCGTTGGTACGTTCCATCCTTCTCCCAGACTCCGGGGTCTCTGGGCTTACTGTCACGGGCGATTAGAAAGCAGCAGTGCGCTTCTCTTCTCTCCTATTTCAGTTCACGTCTTTTACTGCCGTGTAAAGCACTTTTTTTGTGAAATGCAACATCGGTTTGCAGAAAGATAAGGAAAAAAAATCTGTTTAATGTTTAAACAGTTTCGTCCCGACCCAAAGGGCTAATTCAGAGAAATAAATCACCCCGAGTGAACAATAGCTTAACAGCTGGTCGGTATATTCCCGTTTAATGGCCGCTTGGAAGTTTGTTAAGCAGCGCATGGATTGATGCAGGGGCTAGACTGGTGCTATACTGCCACCTGTGCAGCTCGAGGGGAGGTGCAGGCTGGGATTCCACAGCAGCCCAGGAAGAGAGGGGAAAATACTCGGCTCTCGAGTCTGAGCTACAGGGCAGGCTATGGAACCAGAAACAGCCCTTCTCCTTTCATCTCTTTGCATAATGTGTCTCTCCGTCCGTCCATCCATTCTCTCTCCTCTCAAATATCCCTCTCTTCTTCCAACCTGATCACTTTCTCTCTACCCTCTCTCTCTTTTTCTCTCTCCTGAAGCCTCCCCTGCCTGCTATAATTAACCTCATAAGCCTGGGGATACTGGCAGGAGTGCTGGGAGTGGCCCTGGGCTCTCAAAACCGGCCTTTAATGTCTCCGGCCCACCGGGGTAATACCAGAGGACAAAAAGGCCCGTCCAGCCTTACTGAGCTGGGCTCGTCCTCGTGCAGTGGGGCCCCGTGTGAAAGATAACTACCAAATCATCTCAGCAAATCGACATTTGTGAAGCATATGCAGAGCGAGGAGAAGCCCACTGCCAACTTGATGCACGGGACGGCGTCTCTTCTGCAGACCAGGCCTTTGACCCCTTGATGGCTTCATGACAGCAAACAGAGACCAAAGAGGCACCAAGCCCAGAGGCATGGAAACTGGGAGGTGGGTGTGACTGGCGGCTCAGCTCCCCTAAAATAAACATACCAAGAATTTTTTAGACAGGTATGGCTACTTTTTTATGTGAAATATTGATATCTGACTGTTCCACAGTATAACGTAACAGCGAATAATGCATGTGGGTCTGTATTTACAAACCTGTGCTGTTTTTTATGTTAGGTCTTATTAATAATATTTTATGCAGCGCTTGCTAGCCCAGATTTTGAATTTCAAAGCAGAAATAAAAGGTGTTAATAATTGAAAGGTGCACAAAGTATCAACCTCGGAAGGATGTAAGGCTGAATGCTCCAGGCCTGAATTCAAATCTTTCTAATGTGGATTTCATACAAATCTCAACATTGAGCACCTTATTACTTGAACTATTAAAATGACTACTTAAACTTTGCTGACATTCTTGCATTCGGTAATTAACCCCTTTTAGTTGTAGAAATGTAGCACTTCATGCGTGCGTTCTTATAAATTAGACGTCTGTGAGCTGGATACTGGCAAACGTATAATAGCATGTTTTCAACGCCAATTCTTAGCAAAACTATATGATGTTATCAGTCCAAGATAGATTTTCGGAATCTGCCTTAATTCATAAAAATACTGCAGAAGAAACCCCTCTGTCATAATTTGTCCATTCTGAAATGTTTCCATTCTCACCGCAAATTTAGAACACGTTTCCATAATTTGTTCATATTTTTATCTTTTAGGCCTGCATCCGTAATGTTACAATACAATTCGACTATGCAGTTTTGGATAAGGGAGCCTATTAATCATTGAGTTGTAATATCTGACGTCGTCCTCCAAGATACATACAGTTTGTGCCTATGAGATGCATGTGTTCGGCTTGGGGCAATTCCTCGACACAGTCGTGATTTACCTCGCTCACTCCAAAGTCTTTCTATGTTGCATAGGCAATGTTATGACTCTCTGATAAGAAAATGAAAACTAAATGAAAAAAGTGAGTTAATGACGCGCGCCCGTGGTCATCTGGGCTGCTCTCCCTGCCGGCTCCGCCTCCGCCCCCGCCTGGAAGTACTTAGCGGCGTTTCAACCTGCAACCAGTGGATTTGTTTGGCAAAAATTGCCGGATATTGACCAAGGAGGGAGCCGTGGTGTCCTGTTCTGTTCTTTCTTGCCTGCCTGCTTCTGCCGCTGCCTCTCGCCGGACCCGCTTCGCGGGTCCCGCTTCGCGGCCAGGAGCAGCCCCCTGGACTTGGAGGTGTGTTTGTTTGTTCTGCTGACCGGCAGGGCTGCGAGCTAGGAGCGGTGGACTCCAAGCTCCAGGAGTCCCCGCGCGCCCGTGGTCATCTGGGCTGCTCTCCCTGCCGGCTCCGCCTCCGCCCCCGCCTGGAAGTACTTAGCGGCGTTTCAACCTGCAACCAGTGGATTTGTTTGGCAAAAATTGCCGGATATTGACCAAGGAGGGAGCCGTGGTGTCCTGTTCTGTTCTTTCTTGCCTGCCTGCTTCTGCCGCTGCCTCTCGCCGGACCCGCTTCGCGGGTCCCGCTTCGCGGCCAGGAGCAGCCCCCTGGACTTGGAGGTGTGTTTGTTTGTTCTGCTGACCGGCAGGGCTGCGAGCTAGGAGCGGTGGACTCCAAGCTCCAGGAGTCCCCGCGCGCCCGTGGTCATCTGGGCTGCTCTCCCTGCCGGCTCCGCCTCCGGCCCCGCCTGGAAGTACTTAGCGGCGTTTCAACCTGCAACCAGTGGATTTGTTTGGCAAAAATTGCCGGATATTGACCAAGGAGGGAGCCGTGGTGTCCTGTTCTGTTCTTTCTTGCCTGCCTGCTTCTGCCGCTGCCTCTCGCCGGACCCGCTTCGCGGGTCCCGCTTCGCGGCCAGGAGCAGCCCCCTGGACTTGGAGGTGTGTTTGTTTGTTCTGCTGACCGGCAGGGCTGCGAGCTAGGAGCGGTGGACTCCAAGCTCCAGGAGTCCCCGCGCGCCCGTGGTCATCTGGGCTGCTCTCCCTGCCGGCTCCGCCTCCGCCCCCGCCTGGAAGTACTTAGCGGCGTTTCAACCTGCAACCAGTGGATTTGTTTGGCAAAAATTGCCGGATATTGACCAAGGAGGGAGCCGTGGTGTCCTGTTCTGTTCTTTCTTGCCTGCCTGCTTCTGCCGCTGCCTCTCGCCGGACCCGCTTCGCGGGTCCCGCTTCGCGGCCAGGAGCAGCCCCCTGGACTTGGAGGTGTGTTTGTTTGTTCTGCTGACCGGCAGGGCTGCGAGCTAGGAGCGGTGGACTCCAAGCTCCAGGAGTCCCCGCGCGCCCGTGGTCATCTGGGCTGCTCTCCCTGCCGGCTCCGCCTCCGCCCCCGCCTGGAAGTACTTAGCGGCGTTTCAACCTGCAACCAGTGGATTTGTTTGGCAAAAATTGCCGGATATTGACCAAGGAGGGAGCCGTGGTGTCCTGTTCTGTTCTTTCTTGCCTGCCTGCTTCTGCCGCTGCCTCTCGCCGGACCCGCTTCGCGGGTCCCGCTTCGCGGCCAGGAGCAGCCCCCTGGACTTGGAGGTGTGTTTGTTTGTTCTGCTGACCGGCAGGGCTGCGAGCTAGGAGCGGTGGACTCCAAGCTCCAGGAGTCCCCGCGCGCCCGTGGTCATCTGGGCTGCTCTCCCTGCCGGCTCCGCCTCCCTAGTCCAATCACATCATACATAAAGGGAGCATCATCCCCGCTGCGCGGGAGGGCGCCGGGAGAAGCCCGGGACAAGGGCCGGACCGTCTGTGGCCGTCCGGGGTCGGACGAGGTTGGGTTGGGCCCATACCCCTGGCCTCACCCTATATTTAGAAACTCTGTTAAACTGTACATTGAGCCTCTAAATACCTGAACTCAAATATGGCCCTGAGATCTGGTAAACAACGATTAGTACATATTCAAACATCAAAGGGTGTTGTCTCAGGCCCCCTAGACGCTTTTATTACCAGAGCCACTGGAATTTTAGAAAAAGAAATTGAACTGGTAGAGCACAGACTGTCCCTGGACTTAGTTACCGGGAAACGCTCTTCTATAGGTGCCCTGGCTCGAGTAAAAAGCCCACTAACCAATGCAGCGTTTAACTGTATTTCCACTTCAGTTGCGGACATAATAGTCCACGAGGATGCGGTTGAGGCTTCAACATCTAGACCACAAGAAAATATGGACCATGACCCAGAAAATAATGTTTCTAGTGTAGTTGGGGACGGCTTACCTATAGAGAACGATGACAAGCGTAGTTCGTTAGGAACTCCGCAATCAGAAGTCTCTATTCTACCCAGTACTCCTGTTCCGCCACAAGTAACTACTAAAAAGGTATCTAGAAAAAGAAAACATGTCTCAAGCCCACAGGGAGATATGACACTGAAACAACTCAAATTAGATCAAGAGAATAGCTCCTCCCACTCCCAGTCCACTCAAGCCCCCCGAATAGCGTTCTGTCCATCATTGGCTCATCCTGAGTCTTCAAACCCCTGTCCAACTTGTCTCAGTAGCGATGACGTCCTGTTGACGAAGATGGAAGCAATGGTTAAAACCTTATTGCTTCCGGTCTTAGAGAGTGCCAGGATAATGTCTGCTAAATTAGACGTTTTAGAAGCAGCCATTAACATCAACATGGACCTCTTACAAAACCTAACAGCCACTAGCTTAAAGCTGAGGGGCTCAAACCCAACAGGGGGAACAACCTCAAATCCGGGGATAACTCTAACTAATCCCGTTGTGACTTCATCTACTAACTTAAATAAGAAACCTCAAACAGGGACAACTACACCATCAGCCAGCAGAGCCCCAACCAAAGAATCAATTAAGGCTAAAAACCCATTAGCTGCTAACATCACGCAGGGGAAAAAGCACCAAGTGAATGGTGTATCAAATCAACAAAAAAATACCCTGGTACACACACCAGCTCTGGGAAGGGATAATAAAACTCCACATACTGATAGGAACAAAAAGACTAATAATAGAACCATAAGAAATCCACCGAGGGTTAACCTCCCCCCAGAAGCGTGTCAATTCACAATTGTATTAACAGGCGTGGCTCCCCTTAGAGAGGGTATCAAAGAATCCCAAGTGGACTTGCGGAACAAAGTTACTTTTTGGCTGAATAAACACCGCCCACTTCCCCCGTCATCCCCTACCGAAATCCTCTACGTAAGGAGAGTAGAATGGATAGGAAAAGGTGAAAAAGATTTAGAAGGGGATTGTATCCTAGTTTCATTTAGAGACCCCTGGGTAGTGGATAGAATCCAGAGGAAAGCCAGATTCGCCCGTCTGGGCGATGTTCAGACCTTACATCTTGGCTACTTCTACCCCCATACACACCAAACTAACCCCATGAACTATAATCCATGGAAAGTTAAAGGGGGAAGACCTCGAGAGCCTGCAACACACTACCCCCAATATTATCCCCCCTCTACAATCATTTTGAAGCTTTATCAGACCTCGAATGGGTTGATTGACTACGGGCTCCGATCCAGTCACTTAATCTAGCTCCAGTGGAAACTGAAGGAGTGCTTACCCCACACACCCTCACTTTAAAATTAGCAAAGGAGCAACTGCCCATGCCACATATAACCAGGAAGCAGAGGGGGCTAGAGGGGACTAATGCTATCCTCCCTAACATAGAGGAAACTGGTCCAACTAACAACTGCTCCTCGAGTCCTCATTCTACACTCTCATCCAGTAACAACCACGCAGAGACTGTCGTACCAACCTCACACATGGTGTCATGGAACGTTGCTGGAGCCAAGTCACGTCTGGTATCTGAGGACTGGCAGGGGTTCATAGACAATTACGAGGTTGTATTGTTGCAGGAAACGTGGGCTACAGCTCCGTTTTATAAAGCTGGATATTTAAACTTTTTTAAACCTGCAACAAAAAGTACAAAGGGGAGAGCGTCTGGGGGACTAACCACATGGGTAAAACAGGCCTGTTGTTTCTCAGCAGCTGAGTTGTATATAGATAATCCGGATATCTTGGCCATAAGCTTGAGTAAAGCAGGGGGGCAGGTCTTGCTTATCATCAACATATATGCCAGAGGCCTCCCTGGTGGTCGATGCCCCAAGTTGATAGCTGCCTTAGATACACTACTATTGGGCTGGAACAAAACCTCATTTATCATTTTGGCTGGGGATATCAACTGTACGATTGAGCCACTGTATCTGCCAGAGGACAACTGGGGGTTTGAAGAAGATGCTACGTGGAAAATCCCCGAACTCTCTAATAAAGTCCCTGTTAAAGCGACGGAGGCCGCTCTGAACTGGACAGCTTTTTGCCTTACATGGGGCTTAAGGGCTGTGAACGGTCGCACCAAATCAGACATTGAAGCTAAACCCACTTTTGATAATGGTGCGAGGACAAGTCGGATCGATTACATCTTCATAAAAATGGAACATTGGAGTGTAATAGATGATATGGAAATCATAATACGCCCAGAAAGTGATCATAATCCCCTGTCCCTGACTTTTAAAATGTTTAATCAGATAAGGTTAGGGGATCCCGATCCCAGGGGGCAAGGGGCTGTAACCATATCAAATGATCGGAGGAGAGTGAAGTGGGCTCTAATTTCAAATGATGTAACGACATTGGCCAACATTGAAAAAGTGGTGTTAAATGCCTTAAACCACATGAGGACAGTTGTTGTTGAGCAGGGCCAGGGCGAATTACATAAGATGATGGACATACATGACAATTGTTTTTTAGAACTTAAAACTATTCTCTCCAAGCCATGTAAGTCAAACACTGGGCACCAGAAACCATCGAGAGCAAAATGGTATAACAGAGAATGCAGAGAGGCCCATAGCTACCTCATAGAGCAAGTTAAATCTAGAGATTCTGTTGCAGTTAAAGAGGCCAGGAAAAAATACGCAAAAGTGCAATGGGTGGCTAAGAAGGAATGGGAAGACGACTTTTGGGCGGACCTTTTGGACGCCAGTAAATCAAACGACCAGACCAAATTCTGGGACATTGTTAAATGTGGGAAGGATGGCGAGTTTCGTACCCCATCTAACCATGTATGCCCGGAAGATTGGATTAAACATTACTCTTCCCAATTTTGTACAGCATCCTTTGACTCCCGGTCCAGACCATCCATGTTAACGGTAACAATTCCCAGCACTACGTCCCTGTCTTTTTCTGAAGCAGATGTAGAGTATGCATTAGGGTTAACAAAGAGGGGGAAGGCACCTGGGTTGGATCAAATCCCGGCAGACCTTTTTAAAGGAAATACAGGCCTATGGGTACCCTACTTAACCAGCATAGCTAACATCATAGCGAGAGGTGCCCCTATCCCTCAGACATGGAAAGGGGCAGAGATCCTCCCCATATACAAGAAGGGAGACAGATCTAACCCAGGGAACTACCGCCCAATTAGCCTTATTGACTGCTTTCAGAAAGTGTTTGCTCGTATGATTTTGGTGAGGGTTCATGGGTGGATGGAGCTCGAAGGAATACTGTCCCCACTACAGGCGGGTTTTAGATCTGGTACAAGTACCATTGACCAGGTCCTGAGGTTCTGCATGATTTTCTGGAAGTTTGTCATACTTGGTGGGGGTTCAATTTTCGCTGCTTTCATTGACCTGAAATCAGCTTTTGATTTGGTGCCGAGGGAAAAACTATGGCGGGTATTACAGGACCTAGGAATGCCGGGGGAACTAGTGGAAATTATTGTCAGACTACACGAAGATAATTTCGCCAGGGTCAGATGGGGGGCACAAGGACAAACTACGGACACATTCCCAGTGTCTCGAGGAGTCCGCCAGGGGTGCGTCCTTGCACCTACCCTATTTTTACTCTTTATAGATCAGGTTGTTAAATTCTTCGGGTCTATTAACACGGATGCACCGTCTTTGGCGGGGACTAAATTCCCAATGTTGATCTTTGCGGACGACACCCTCCTGTTATCTAAGACGAGGGGGGGTCTGCAGAGGGCACTAAATCACTTTGAGGAATACTGCAACCAAAATGACCTCCAGATAAATGTGGGGAAAACCAAATTTATGGTTTTCTCCAGAAAAAAACCTGTACGTAGTAGTGTACAACTTAACGGGGTAAACCTGGAACAAGTTGACACGATGACGTATCTGGGGGTCAATCTGGATTGCCGTCTGTCCTGGACACCCCAAATAGAGACCCAGCAATTAAAACTAGCCCAATTGACTGGTTGCCTTTTGCGAGAGCAAAAGAAATCTATCACCAAAAGAGTAGCCCCCGCATTACAAATCTATGATGTAAAAATTAATGCTGCAACGCTCTATGGGGCAGAGTTATGGGGCTTTATGGACCTCTCAAGCCTGTACAAAATCCAGTGTAGGTTCCTTCGCAACTTGGCGGGGCTTCCACAATCAACGCCTTTAATTCCTCTTTGCCACGACATGGGTTGTCTCCCAATAACAGACATGGCAAGGTATAGAGTAGTGTCTACTTGGAGGCGGTTGTGGACCACGGAAGAGTTGACACTCTATGCCAAAGAGTTAAACGAGGTGAAGGCAATTGGGGGCTCTGAGCGAATTCCCTGGCTCCAGTCGGTGAAAAAGAGCCTGTGTGACATGGGACTTAGTCACCTGTGGGTTTCGCCTAGCTTAAATAACTTCCCCTCTAAAAAGGAATTTAAGAGCTTATTCTGGGCCTCAACTCGCTCCTCTATGGCACATGCATCCAGCTCTGAAAACCTGACGGGGCGTTTCCTAAGATTCAAACTGGACCCAGCACGTGAGGCATATTGGGATCTCATTTCTAGGCCACTGGACAGGAAACTGTTCCATCAATTTCGAGTGGGTACATTACCCCTCAATTCCTTTACCTCATCCTGGAGCAACAACAATACCAATCTTTGTAGCCGTTGCTCCGGTTGTAAGGAAACAGAGGGGCACTTTCTGTTCGCCTGTCCCCAATATAGTGAACCCCGTTCAAAATGGCTAAAACCCATTTTTAAACGAATAAAATGTAAAAAATCCTCCGAAGCCATATGGGCCTTAAAAACAAACACAACTGAGTTTATTGTGATATGTTTGGCTAAATACCTGGGCTGGGCATGGGCAATCAGGGCAAGAAGCAAATCGAATCATCACATGATTAAACAAAGTGTGTAAAGTGTGTAAAGTGCATAGTATCTTTTAGCAACTGCCACATAAATTTTTAGGTCTTGTTAAAAGTAATGTCTTGTTTCCAGCTATTCAATGGTTTAATAATTTTTTAACTTTGGATTCCATTCTGTGTTTAGTCTGTTGTTTATATATAGCCATTTCCATTTTATAAGACTATATTTATTATGTAGAGACATGTAATTGTGTTTTAAATGTTTGTCAAAACCGTCTTTTATGATTTTATTATCGAAATAAAGACATTAAAACCTGAACCTGAAACCTGAGTTAATGAAGAAAATTCGAAATACATAGCAAGAACAAAAAGGGGAAAAAAGAAAGTCTAAAAGTGTTGAATGGTTATTCAAAATAGCGGGTTTCTAATCAACACAATCATTGGACTCCAAAAGTAGTTTATCATTGAACTTAGGTAGTGATTTAGAATCAAAATTGAGATTCCAAGCACTTCCATCAAACTTTCTGAATGTGTTACATCAAAATGGATGTATTTTCTACATGTCTCTTTATGAGTAAGGTTGGTCCACATTTCAAAGCACGTGAAAGTTCTAACCAGGCTTTCACGTCCTGACTGCCCGGACTCTCCCGCCAGCTCTGATTTCGGTACTGTGAAACGAGCTTGCCTACTAGACAGCACAGATCTAGTTGGTTGGCACAGACGCATCTAGTTTATCAGGCATTGAAGGGGTTTTCCATGCAGGGCTTGGTGAATAATTGTCAACAATGTAACTCTGACTCAAGCCTTGGCATGAAGCCAGTGTAGGCCTCTTATCTCCACCCCCGCGCATCATCATCCTCGTACACAAAAGCGTATGTCACACTCAGTACATCCAGTGAAACTGAGGAGCCCAGGGGGTCTCATACCTCTTCCTAGTACAGAAACACTTATTTTAGGACCTCCAGCTTAAAAAAAATAAAACACACACTACTGTGTGCACACACTGCTTTTTAGAGTACCACAAGATGAGCCTGGAATTCAATCCCACTGAGTCCATGCACCACCACCTTTAAAAACACAGCTAAAGCTTGTCTTCCAAAGATACTCCAGTTTACTTTAAACTAAACTTGTTTCTGCAATTTCCTTACTCTTCCTTGTCCTGTTTCTAGTGTTTGCTCTTCCCTTTTCTATGGCTTCTCATCTCCAGCCCGCTCTGAGGTGCTATTTAGATTGATGAACCATATTTGTTTTCTGTCATTGTATATATCTATTTGATTTTAACTTGACATTTAACGCATAGTTTTGTTTTCCCTCCAAACTTATTGGTGAGTTCTGCTCATTAAATCTTGAACCTATGAGCATGTCCTTGTAAAGCACCCTAACTCTTTTGGGCCATTTTCGTTCTATATGAAACTGTATGAAATAAATAAAGAAATAAAGTCATGCACATTTTAGAGTTAAACAGTCTAAAAAGAAAAGAAAAAATACTACAGCTATTTTTAAATGTTAACTACGGTTTTCTAACAGCAGAAGGAAGGACACTGTCTGCCCAGAACCCATAATTCCTAAGAGAAGATCTAAAATGCTTAGGTCAGGTCCATCCATTGCTTCATCATGAAAAGATGATGTTTTGCCCCTGACAGGCTCCCTCCCAACGCCCCACTACGGCGGGTCTTGCTACCTGTGAATGGTCTTCCCAAAAATATATGTTAATATACAGGGCTGGACAGGCCTTTTATTCCAGCGGGCATTGCCCCAGGGTCTGGAGAGCTTGGAGGCCGGCTTTGGAAGCCCAGGGCCCCGACTGGAGCCTCTGTCACTTTTGTCAGATCCCAGAGGTTGACTGCAAGAGGCAGAAGGAAGCTTCAAAAGAGAAAGAGAGAGAGGGAGGGGCAAGATAGAGAGTAAGAGAAAGAAAGAGAGGGAGGGTGGGGCAAGGTAGAGAGTAAAAGATATAGAGGGAGGGAGGGGCAAGGTAGAGAGTAAGAGATAGAAAGAGAGGGAGGGAGGGGCAAGGTAGAGAGTAAAAGATATAGAGGGAGGGAGGGGCAAGGTAGAGAGTAAGAGATAGAAAGAGAGGGAGGGAGGGGCAAGATAGAGAGTAAGAGATAGAGGGAGGGAGGGTGGGGCAGGATAGAGAGTAAGAGAAAGAAAGAGAGGGAGGGTGGGGCAAGGTAGAGAGTAAAAGATATAGAGGGAGGGAGGGGCAAGGTAGAGAGTAAAAGATATAGAGGGAGGGAGGGGCAAGGTAGAGAGTAAGAGATAGAAAGAGAGGGAGGGAGGGGCAAGATAGAGAGTAAGAGATAGAAAGAGAGGGAGGGAGGGGCAAGGTAGAGAGTAAAAGATATAGAGGGAGGGAGGGGCAAGGTAGAGAGTAAGAGATAGAAAGAGAGGGAGGGAGGGGCAAGATAGAGAGTAAGAGATAGAGAGGGATAGAAGGGCAAGGTAGAGAGTAAAAGATAGAAAGAGAGGGAGGGAGGGAGGGGCAAGGTAGAGAGTAAGAGATAGAAGAGAGGAAGGGTGGGGCAAGGTAGAGAGTAAAAGATAGAGAGGGAGGGAGGGGCAAGTAAGAGATAGAAAGAGATGGAGGGAGGGGGAGGTGGAGAGTAAAAGAAAGAAAGAGAGGGAAAGAGGGGCAAGGAAGAGAGTGAAAGATAGAAAGAGAGGGAGGGAGGGGCAAGGTAGAGAGTAAGAGATAAAAAAATGGAGGGAGGGGGGAGGTAGAGAGTAAGAGATTTGAAACGGGGAGAAAAGGAGTGAGAATATATGAAAGGAAATAGATGGCACGAGGGGGCGAGGTGAGTGGGGCTGGTTTGAGCATTTTTGTCAAAGGTGGGTTTATATCGCCAGTCCGGCCATGTTAAAATGGCGCAGTTCATAAGTCTGCAAAGCCACAGAGATTTCTCCCTCAGAGGCCATGCATCAATCACTTTGTTTTCTGCTAATAGCTTTCCCCAAACAGGCCTGGAACTCACGGATTCAGTCTGTTCAAAGGGCCCTCATGACTGGGTGCTTTGTAAACACAGGTGCGCGACCTTTGCCACCTCAGAGCCTCACCTGTGAGGAATGCTGTCCCGTGGACAGGGACGGGTCCTTCCTCCTGGCGCGAGCCTGCCGGACGGTGGCCTTGCCAAGGCATTTAATCCCGTGCCTGGGATAAATGATTAGCTTCAGCTCTGCGGCTGCAAAGATTAATGCAGCGCCGTCCCTCAGCTCTTCAAAATGTGAGCCGTGGCCAGCCCGAGGAACGCTGAATCAATCACTGAAACGCACTAATGCATCCCTTTCCAAGCACGTCACAAATATGAGCGATTCAAAATGGCGTTATTAATAGAGTGAGTCTGAGGGGGCGGGTGCAACAGGTGTGCAGACAATCATGGGATACTGCACTCCGACCAGTACTACATGTACTTGAACTCTGAATATTGCACAAACTATTTCCAGAAGTGGCGTTGCCAGGGTTTTTAGTTTCTGTCTGAAGACAAGTATCTCCCTGCCAATGTCTGGTATAGCTGGTTTATGGTCTCGCTCGCATGTTCTTTATGAAGTGCCTAGTTTTGTGCGCCTCATCTCGGATTTCAAGTTTGGGGAATACCTCACACACTAATCCTTTATGGATTCCAGAGTAGCGTGCCACACGCCAATAAAGTGTTTCAACACCCCATCAGGATTACAAGCACTATATAAATGCAAACCTTTTTCCCTTTTTCCAATTTCTACCCTCCCCAACCCTTTTCAATCCAAACAATTGACTAACATATCCACCACCCAAATGACTTTCATGTTTCACCATACTAGTTCAAAACTAATCTTTATGGGTTCCAGCATAGCGTGCTACTCACCAAAAAAGCGCTTCAAAACCCTATCAGGGGTAGCAAACGCTATATAAATACAAACCTCTTTACCTCTTCTATCCCGCCACCTACGCTTCTCTATTCAAATAACAGAATAACATATCCACCACTCAAATGACTTCATATTTCACGATACTAATTTTGAACACTAATCATTTATGGGTTCCGGAGAACCGTGCAACTCACCAGAATAGCGGTTCAACACCCATCAGGGGTAACAGGTGCTATATGAATGCAAACCTTTCTTCTCCGTCTATCCCTCCGCCATCCCTCTCACTCCAAATAAGTGACTAATATCCACCACTCAAATTACTTTCATATTTCACCATACTAATTCACCACTAATCCTTTATGGGTTTCCGTAGTAGCGTGTTACTCGCCCAAACAAAAAAAACTCTTCAACTCCCCATCAGGGGTAACAAGCGCTATATAAATACAAAACTTTTTTCCTCTTCTATCCTTCTGCTATCCTTCCAAATTCAAATAACTGACCAACCTATCCACCACTTAAAATTACTTTCATGTTTCTCTATACTAATTCAACACTAATCCTCTATGGGTCCCAGAGTAGCGTGCTACTCGCCGATTAGCGCTTTGACACCTCGTCAGGGGTTGGAAGCACTATTTAAATGCAATTACAATACCATACAATACATACAGAGGGGGGCGAGACCAGGCAGACTTGAGCCTTGTTCGAGGCAAAGGCATGACTCTGGCTTGGCCCTGGGGCCTAGTTGAATGGGGAGCCACAGTCCAGTCAACACACTTCCCTCTTCTCCCCTCCCTTTGAGTTGGTACAAGAAAACAACAAATGTACCATCCGTCATACTGAGCTTGACAAAAATGTGTATTTTATCCCCTTGTACAGAACTTGCAGTTTAAATGAAAGCAGAACAATAAATTAAAAAATAGGCCTTGCAGATCCAAGCGATCTGCGGATGGCTTGACTCGTGCTTTGGACTTTGGGCCAAGCCAGACCCCAGGCTTTGGGCCGGTTTTCTCTCTGACTTCGCCCATCAAAACATACTTGCTTATTCATTACATGGTTTTCAGATTTTAAATGGGCCTCAGGTGTTAGTAGGATCAGTCAATAGACCTTAAAAGTCAATGCATTATCCAGTAAACCAATGTGCGAAATTTTATGCAGCAAACTTTGTGAACTTTTTTTTTGTTTTTAAACTTTGTAAGTATTGCTGACCTCAAGAAAGTTGCAAGGTTTTAGAAAAGTGTGGGGAAACACAGACTGCAAAAGCAGCTTTCACATTAAACAAATCCACCACAAAATGCAGCGCGTATTGGGAGAATGTCCTCATAAATAGAATTTTGCTTGAAAATGATTTTGCAAAAACTTTACCTGAAAGAAATTCCCCCCACTGAAATCTTTATATGAATTTGAAAAATAAACCTTTGCATAATTTGTAGACTTTGCAAAACTTAAAGGCTAAAATGTGTGTGATTGAATGGGTCCCACAAAGCAAGGAGGATGAACCACCTGTAATCCTCTCACATTTAAATCGCCCAGCAACGTATTGTAAAATACATGAATAAATGCTCAGATACAAGGTGCTTCGACCCATACATATTTCTTCTTTTAAGTTGTGTGACCGTTTAGCGCCGCCTTTCTAAAAGTCCATGCAAGAATAAAATAAGTTAGGAAGGCAGACTGATGGTATGAGACACCTCTAACTTGAATCTTCAAGAAATTGGAGGACCAGAAAAAATTCTGGTGTGTTGAGTTTCTTTTGATTCACCCAGGGCAGTTTTGTGGGGCATCATTTTTTGTGATTTTAACATCCTCCTTCTAGACTTTTACATGTAGGGAGTGTGTACATGCCCTGCAGTACAGAGTTACCTGGTGTCATTCAGTTTGTTTTGTGGAAAGTTAAGAGGAGGGAGTTAGACATGATTTATAAAGAAAGATCCATTGTTTCATCTGGGGTGTCCATTTTATGTCCAAAAGGGCCAAGTGCACGCCAGATTTGTACAGTACCGGCATACGGTAAATATACTTCTATATAGTCTGGGTGTAAATAAAAAATGTTCTGGTGCACAGGAGTTTCCGTAAGAGATTATATTCCTTTACCCCTCCCCCACATGTAGTGTTTAATATACTAAAGCTAATAAATAATAGTGAAGTAGTGTTCATGGGCTAGGTTGTAGTTTTCGGCAACCGACACCCTCCCACTTCCTCCTATCCCCCATGGGTGCCTTTCAATATTCACATTCTTTCCTATTGTCGCCTTCGCAGGGATGAGATGTGATTTCGTATCATACATGCTTTATCCCGCGCTTAGCCCCACTTGAAGTGTGTGATCCTGGGCACACATAACATATTTCCTTGAACCTCTGTTCTGTTATAGAGCATAGAGTTAAAAAAATAAACGTGAATTTGGCTTATAAAGACAGTTATCGTGAATATTGTTGTCCGCTGGAGCCTTTTTGTTGTCTTTGACGTGTTGTTTGTAGGGTATACAGGTCAAAAACAAGCAGTAAAAAGTAAATAAAAAGTTTTTACCCGATCGCCATTCAAAACTGAAAGCGAGCATGTTCCTCGCTAGCAGTGTTGAACCTTCCAGAGAGGGACGGCCTCGGTCTGCTTCTCCTGGGGTGCGTTGTTGTTGGGGAGCCGTGAGGAAGGTCAAGGAGAAACCTGAAAGCAGATGTCAGCTGTCATTGCCGTGACAGAGTAATGTGTTTCACCCTCGGGCTGCAACGAGCCGAGCTGCCTGTCTGTCAAGGGGCCGGGCCCAGGCCTCTGATAAGCATCTGAAAAGCACCCTCGGCCTTCTGGGCCCTGCCTCCGTCTCCAAGAAAGTTAGCTAGTGAGTTACTCGGTTTGTTATAAAATAAAGTACGCGCAGGGCCCACGATTTTCTTGGGAACTCGCCCTCGGCTGTGGATTCGTGGTTGCCGAATACAAAGGCGGTCTAGGCTTAATTCTAAACAAATGCCCCCATTTCCTCTTTATCTCACTCTTTAAATGCATTTTCACCCTTGCTTTAAAGCATTCTTCACAGATTCCCCTTTTCTCACTTTCTTTTTCTTTGCCCTCTTTTCTGCTTTTCACTCTCTCTAACTCTAGGTGAAAAATAACTCTTAATCCATAAAAATAAATACCGTCACAAATTAAGTACTGGTGATAAGGAACTCACTATTTACACCAGTGCTTAATTTGTGACGGTATTTATTTTTGGGACATTTAGTTCTGAAATAGTTACCAGGCACCTAAAAAGGCGAATTTCCTAACAGCAAAAGTAGAAAAGCAGTGAGCTGTGTGCAGCTTGTTATGGTCAAACTGTCTCTCACACTCAGGAAACACACTGCAGAGGCAATCGTGACCTCATGGAACAACGGTGGTAACAAAAATTAAAAAATGAAAAACAAAATCCCAGCATTCTACTTTTTGTTACCAACTTGAGGACTTGGCAATTTGTGAGTGTGTCCTGAAAGTCTGACCCTCTCACCACCCCACACAAAAGCTGTGTTTTACTCTGTGCTTGCCAAAGAGACAATGATGTCAGGCCAATTCACAGCGATGTTTCTGTGAAAGGGTGTCCCTGGTTCATGCATTTTCTCCAAGGTAAAAAGATAGCTCTGTTAACTGCGCCCAAGGTGTGCAAAGTACAGAAGTAATTCAGAGTGTTGCCAGATTACCCCATATACTATATCCAGTCGTGGCCTTTCCTTTTCCTCATCATGTTCATGGGGTGTGTAGGGCCAATTGGTTCAATTGAAGCATAAACACTAGATCACCTCACGTTAAAGAGTGGAAGAAGCTAAAGGAAAACAGATCTGAGTGAGGAACGCCCGGTTTAGCTGTTTGGACTACAATTAAAAGCTTAGCTTGATGTCACTTTGAACAAGCCTTTGTCTTTCAGAGACAGGTGTTTCGAGGTGAGTTGTGTCTTGGTGTTCCTCGGTGTGATGTCGTTTTCAGGCTTACTGGTGAATACAGCGAGGGGGAGGCGGAAACTGCAAACCCTGACCACGGCAGGTAAACTCAGATCAGATGAGACAATCCCCAGTGCGCGGGGCCCTGCTGTCTCGTACTCGGGGTCCTAACAAGACCTCTCGATCCCTTAATCTCTAGCTGCCGCCGGCGGCCCCCTGTGCTGCTCGAGAACACGTCCTCAGAGCCCCCCACCAGTAGGAACTTCTAGTTAGCTGAACCAGCGCGGCGTGTACTTTGCCTCCCGTCTTCCTTATAAAAGCCGGGCTGGTTTCAATGACTATGTATCAAGCGTCGGTGCTGCCGCCTGGATATTTTGTAGGGACCTTATTCTCTTCCTCCTCTTGAATGAATGCGCACACTGCACGGGGAGCTCGAGCCCGCCACACAATATTCCACGAGAAATCTAGACACACTGCTCGACCGACCGGAGCCTGCTCATACCCCAGCGGGGCGGCCTTACGCCTCCTGCGCAGTGCGTGCATCTGAAATGTCCAGGGGGCCCCACTCGATGTCAGTGGGTCAGCGCCCTCCCTGCAGAAAGCGTCGAGGAGCACCCCAGACACCGTCTCATGGAAGCAGCTCCTGGTCGGAAGCGTGCGTCCCTAGAGAGGGGGTAAAGGGGGTGGAGGGGGGGGGGGGGGGAGTGAGGGGCGTTGATTCAAACATTTCAGGTGACTATATATGAGTGCGACTCGCGTTTTTTAGGGTTAGTGAGTCACAACTGAGTGGAAATGAGTGCCACGCACCAACGTTACTGCCCTCTCTGGCGATTGTGCTAATCGTCCCTTCATTGTGCCTTTGGGCTTTAACAGTGATTAGCTGACCTTTCTCTTTAGTGTGCTTTAGAGGCATCAACACTTGTTAAGTTACCAACTACCCACTCCCCACCCCCTATGTTAATTTGCCTTCAGTAGGAGCTCATAATTGCAGGGTCATTAACGGTCTCTGTCGGTTATTAACAGACCTGCCCCGACCATATCACATCTTCGCCACTCATTGAAGACACCCAGTCCTCGAGCAAGTCCGCCACCTCCAGTGATCTCAGAAGACGGGCAAACAACAGGGGCTCACCACACCCCGAGCCATCTGATGGGCTTAGCCAGTCTAGGCGCTAGATGGAGGGTGGGAATGACAAACAGATCAACTCAAATCTCTCTTAGTTCTAACACACGTGACTGTTTGTCTAACCCCGGGCCTCCCAGATTTTCAGTAATTGTGAAACGGTGCCTACAAAGAAGCGCACACACACGTTTATCGGATATTTACGTCACTGGTACACGCAGCAATCCCTAAAAGGTATTATCGCATGACCCCCAAATGAAATACACCACGCTCCCTTTATTCTAATCTAGGTGAGAGCGGGGGTTTAGAGGCTGTAAGCATTGCCCAGAGACCCTCCACCAATGGACAGGAACACATGGCCACTTACTGGCAAAAACGTGGTCAGCAAAGGCGCGGAATACACGCTGTTTGATGCCCGAGTCCAGGCGCTACAGATAGCGGAAACCTTTCCTCGGCAGTACCTAACTCTGCGTATGGCTGCCCCAGGGTCACACGGTGCGGCAGGGGCTGGGCTGCTTACCTGCTCCGATCTCTTTGAGGTGAGAGGTGGTGGTGCATGTTTCAGTCACAGTTACATTGCAGCTTGTCGAAGAGTTTACATCTAACTACTGGACAGTACCAGAGGCGAGAAAAAATATCACAAGAACACTCTGGAAACGACGACGGTGCCCTCCCCCGCGCCCAAACATCCACACGGGGGTTCAGTTTAATGAGGGGCAGTCAGGAGGGTGAACGTGAGCGCCGCCGCTTCTTGCTTCCGAGTCGCCGGGTTGTGAGAGTCCACGGGTCCGCCGAGGTTGATTTCTGCTCCAGGGCAGTGGGCGTTCGAGCCTGTCTGGATCCTTCGAGGCGAGCACCGGCAGTCTCTCAGCCAGAAGCGCGCACGGTATGAATGCACCACCGAGACAAGGAGTGCTGAGACTCGACTGAGAGAGAGCTAAAGAAAGAAAGAGCGAGAGAGCGTGAGAGAAGGAATGAGAACGCAACTGAGATGGAGAAGAGAGAGAGGGAGAAATAAATAGAGAAAGAGCAATTGAAAACGAGAGAGGAAATCACATGAAGACGGAAGAGAGGGAGATGGAGCGAGAGCGGGAGAGAGATGACGACAGGAGAAGAAGGAGGGAGAGAGCGCAGGAGACAGAGTGAGGTGAAGACGGAAAGAAGGAAAACAGAAGAGTCGGGAGGAGAAACAGAACGGCAGGAAGGCAGGAGCGAAAGGGTGTGGGGAGAGGGAGTGAGAGGGGAAGAGACAGAGCGTTCAGAGTCGAACCAGGGAGTCAGCGAAGATGGTGGAAGAGAGACAGGAATGAAAGATAATCCGATAGATGGAGTTCGAGAGAAGGACATCGAGGATGTGGAGGAGAAGAGGGTGGACAGAAAGAGTGAGGGGTTGGTAGGGCAGACATAGAGACAAGGGTCCGAGAGGTGACGAGTCAGAAATTGAGAGGGAATGGGAACTATGAAAGAGAAAGAAAGATGTTCTTGAGAGGAGAGAGGACGCGGAGGCAGGGATTGGGGATGAGACTGGCGCGTTCATGGAGAGGAGTGAGACAAACAGAGAGATACAAAGGGATAGTGGAGTGAGAGAGACAGGGAAGAAATACTGATATTTGGGTGTGTGGGAGAGGGGAGACAGAGACTGAGGGAGTAGTATATGTTAGGCAAACAGATAGATAGACAGACAGGCAGGCAGGCAGGCAGGCAGGCAGACAGACAGACAGACAGACAGACAGACAGACAGACAGACAGATAGATAGATAGATAGATAGATAGATAGATAGATAGATAGATAGATAGATAGATAGATAGATAGATAGATAGATAGATAGATAGATAGATAGATAGATAGATAGATAGATAGATAGATAGATAGATAGATAGATAGATAGCCAGCGAAAGAGGCTGTAAGAAAGAAACAGACTCCCGGAAGCTGGAGGAGCTGAAGTTCATTCAAAACCACGTCCATATCTGAATGCAATTATGAAAATAAGAAAGACCTTTAATTGTGTTTTGAGTGATACTGATTCTGGGTCCAGCGCCTGCCTATTGGACTACAAGGGCATGTACAGATGTGAGAGGTGCTGGAGAGAAAGTGTCCCGCCAGTGAGGGGTTAAAGAGACAGACAGAGAGTTCCGCTCTTAGAGACTGCCTGCCTGGCCTCCTCGCACTCCATACGCTGCAGATTGAGACACAGCGAGAACAGGGACACGAAGGGGTCTCCCAATCGAATGCTTTTCCATAAGGGTCTTTAGGGAGAGCGGTGGTCGGGAGAAGGAAGGAGGTGGAAGGTGAAGAGACATGATGGCGTATGAGGGATAAACAGGAGCGAGAGGGGGGAAATAGTGAGCGAGGGGCTGAAAGAGACCCGAAAGAGGGCGAGAGAGACAGGGGAGCGGGTAAGAGAGAGAGAAAAGTAGAGTGTGGGGTGAGAAGAGAACAGCCAGGGAGCGTGAGAGAAGGGCGAAGATAAAGCGAGAAAGTGGTGAACGAGGAAGAAGAGAGGCAAGCAGGTGGAAACAGAGAGCGTTAAAGGCGAAGGAGAGAGGGGGAGTATGACAGATAGTGTGCATGAGAGAGAGAGAGAAGAGAGAGAGAGAGAGAGAGAGAAAGAGAAAGAGAGAGAGGGGTGAACGGAAAGAGAAGCAAATTGAATTAGATTGAATTAGATGAAGAAACGAATGGTGAAAAGGAAGCCCGGAATAGAAAGAGCAAAGCGAGAGAGGTAGGTGGTTTGTGTGGCAAGAGAGGAATAAAAAAAAAGAGGGCGAAAGACGGGTGTGTGAAGAGAGAAAGAAAGGAGACAGAAAGAGAGGAGTAGAGAAAGAGGTGCCCATCACGTGAAATCGTTTCTCTAAACATCTTCCCGGGGCGTCAGGCAGGGGGAGGGAGCGGCGCAGGCATAACTCACATTAGCAGGCAGCAGTCGGATCGTGTGAAGATCAGAGTGAATGAGGCGCGGGAGCCGGAGAGACAGGGGCGGGGAGTGAGACAGCCCACAGTCTGCCCAGGTTGCTGATACACAGCGCTCTCATTCCTCAGCCGACCACAGGAGGACGAGGAGGCAAGAGCTGCTGCTTCCGCCGGGACAGTCCCTGGGAGCTCGAGGCCACCCCGCGCTCACCAGCACCGTCCCCCGGGAGGGGGGGGCAGAGGGAGACCGACCGGAGAGCCGCGGTGGGATGCCAGAGCCCTGGGCGGACCGCAGAGGGAGGCGCAGGGGGCGAGCATGATGCCTTGCCTGCTGCCGGCTGCCAGGAGGAGCAGGGGAGAGGAGGAAGGCGGCGGCGGAGGAGGAAGAAGAGGTGGAGTGGAAGGGCTCGCCGGGCTGGGGAACCAGCGGCTTAGGCAGCTTCAGCCTGCAGGGCTCGCGGGAGGACTGGCAGCCCGGAGAGCGCTGAGCCCGCCCCGCGCTTCATAGCGCCTGGATCTGTGCACTGGGAACCTCGAGGCGCTGGTCCGTCGCCAGACTCGGAGATACATGATATTTATTCGTTTTTGTTTTTTGTTGGAAGATAAGAGTGAGGATTGTGTTGTGACCTGCGCTGCAAACAAGGACTCCAGATCCGTACAGGTACGTGTTATTTGACAACTCTTGTGAGCACAGTGCCTGGAGCTGACCGAACCTGTTTCAATGCTCCAGGGTCACTTAGGCTGTTCATTCTCCAAACCAGGGGCTGATTTGGGGAGGGATGGGGCCTAACGGCCACAGCTGCCGACTTTAAAAGTGGGGAAAGGACGTTCGAGTCCCGGCGCCGGTTCACCCTCCTGTGATTCTGTGCAAATCACTTCATCTTCAAATGTCTTAAAAAGGGATACTTTGTGCTTGCCTAAATTGGACCAAGTTCATGCTATATAAAACTGCAAACATATATACCAGTAATAAAAACATGTTTTATAAAGCCGAAACCAAACGCTTCTATTTGCCTGCCTAAATCTCGATGGGTGTGTTCACTAGCTCACTGAGCCGGTCACTGCGTCCAACCCAGGGAATAGTTATGAATTCATACAAGGGAAAAAAAACTCTCTTGTGTGCAGCTCGCCCAACCTGCCCGTTGCCTCACACCCAGGGCAGATCCAGTGTGCCTGGAAACCAGGCAGCGCCTTTCACTGTCTCCTACCGCTCAGGGGCTCACTGCGCCTTTTCACTGCTGAAGACTCGCCAGGCATGTCCAGTCTCCAACCCTGTGTGCCGGAAACCACTGGGCGCTACTTCCCTAAAATAACTCCCTGCGGCTGCTCACTGCCACCGTGCCTGACACTGCCTCGCACCTAGGGAATCTGTATTTAACTGACACAAACTGGGTCTTCCTCACTGCTTGTCACTCAGTGAGGCTACTTACTCACTGCCTAAAACCGAGACTATTCCCTTCACACAAACTCACTGAATCTAGTCGCCGAGTGGAGCGCAGGGTGTCAAACTGCGCGATTCAGCTCTTTGAATCTCACTGGGTGTAAGGTAGGACTTGAATTTCAAGCAATCGTGTTCGCTGTCAGACTGTCGCTTATCAGCCTCAGTGACTCAGTGTCACTAAGTCCTTCCTAATTGCCAGAAACTAACTCATGTTCACTGCAATAAACGCAGACGCCTATTCCACTGCACGAAACTCGGTATGCCTCCTCGCATCTCACTGAATCTGCCTCACTGGATAAAGCTCCCTGAATGGGCGCATTATTTCGCAGAAACTCAACGGGTTTATTTGAATATCCAGAACTCAACACGTCTCTTTCACTGATTTGAAGGCACTGAATCGGTTTCACTGTTCCTAATTCACAGGAAGCCTCTCCCTGACAGTAGCACCCTAGATGCCTCTGAAGTTGCAGTGATAATTCTGATGGCTGACACGAACTTTAATTCGGTGACTGCCCCAGGCTGATTAATCTATCCTCTCTCTGAAACCGGTCTTGCTAAAAATACAGCTGTGCGACAGCGTTTCTAAAGGCAGCGGTGGCCCAGTGACAGCCCTCTCCAGTTACCGGTGTGCACTGCACACACCTACCTCCACCCGTCTATAGGGCTGCGCTGAAAAACCTGGAAAAGGAATATCAGCCCCTGGAGCGTGGGGGGGGGGCATAGTGTGTGTGTGTGGGGTGGGGGGTTGAATGCGAGTGGGAAGCAACGGCGCTGAGCACTTAGCGTGATAGGACTGAGGTGGGGGCTAGGTTCATCAGTGAGATTCGATTATGAGTTTTCTCGGGGGAGTGGGTAGTTATTTTATCAGAATGCATAAACGAGAGGGCATCGCAGAAGATCCGTTGGTGCGTCAGATAGGTGTGAGGTGCCTTTAGTGGGTATGTGACGTCGCACTCTGCATGGAGGCAAGGTGACACAGGCGGACGCCACATCTATCACGCAGCGTCTCTCCCGCCACCCTCGGAGCCCCCTTCACATCTCTCCACAGTGGCGCAGCACAGATTGTCGCGCTCCCTCGCGGAAGGACAAGGAGGGCCAAAGGGTCTCTCACGGATATGCTCTGGTCTTGGGCTGATGGGGTCCCTCTGAAGGGCTGAGGGCCGTCCTGTCCCGCAGGGACCTGCATTACGCCCCTGTCTGTCTCTCAATGTATCCCTGTCTGAGCAGACAGCTCGGAGTCTCTGTCCCTCTCCCAGCCCCTCCTACACTTCCCTCTCTCTCTCTCTCTCTCAACTGCTCTCTGACGTTCTCTCTTCACCCCTTCGGGTTCTTTCCTTACCCCGCTCGCGGCACCCTCCTCCACAAGAGCTCTCCCGCCCGTCCCCTCATCTGTAGTCTCACCCGCAAAAGCTTTATTTTGGAATATTCCCCAGCGACGCTGCATCCAGCCTCGAGCAAAGGGCGGCAAGAGACTAAGCGCGCCATTAGGTCTCAAGAGGTGTCAACTACACCTCCTAATATCCATCGACAATATGATAAACAAGCAATGAGCGTCCTTTATAAATTGCATTCGAGACGTCAGAATCCACTTTCTGCTCTTTAAATGTGATTTAATCTGCCACAAATCTGCTGGCGGTCTGTTATTAGCCCCGGCTGCTGCTTTTTCAATGTATGCAAATTCCAAACTTCGCTCTGGTAAGCATGCTGCGAGGCGGAGGACAGGGGGGGGGCTGAATCGGTAATAAAAATAAGACATTAAATCCCAGCGGCGGACCCCGCCCCTGAGTGATTACACCGCGGCACCTCTCAGGTCCCGGGAGAGGATCCGGCGAGCTGTCACTGCTGAGAGGCCGGCCGCCCGGTCTGCAGTGCAGCCTGAGGGATTACATGTCACTTCCAGCCGGACCATCTGCTGGTCACAGACCACCCCCGCCCTCAAGGACGCTGCGTGCGAGCCAGAACAGGGGCCCGAGGTGGGGAACAGGGAACACATGTAATGCAGGGAAACGGGTTAGGGAGCAGGGCACATGTCCCCACTGTAATCTCTTGAGGGGGGGGGGGGGGGGGGTTCGATGAAGCAGACAGGGAACGTGTCCCCGCTGTAATGAGGAATTCGGGTTAGGGATCAGGGCACCTCTCCTCACCGTAATCCGGATGAGGACCCGGGGAGGGGGCACCGGTGAAGTGATCAATTCACATGACCCCCCCTGTAATCCGGTCTACATTGGCGGAGCAGGGCAGGGGTTATGCCTGTAATCCCGGTTAGGCATTCGAGGAGAGAAGACGGCATACAGATGTGCTGTAACCATGGACTAGGACTCTGTGTGGTGGTGAGCAGGGCAAACAGATGCGCTGTAATCATGGATTGGGACTGTGTGTGGGGAGCAGGGCAGGGCTCTGTAATCCCAGATAGGCATTCGAGGAGACAAACGGGCACACATCCGCGCTGTAACCGTGGACTGGGGACTCTGTGTGGGGAGCAGGGCACACAGACGCGCTGTAATTATGGACTGGGGCTCTGTGTGGGGAGCAGGGCACACGGATGCGCTGTAATCATGGGCTGGGGCTCTGTGTGCGCAGCTGGCCACACAGACGCACTCCAATCATGGGCTGGGACAGGACTCTCTGTGGGGAGCAGGTTGCCTATAATCCCAGATAGGCATTCGAGGAGACAAACCGACAGACATCCGCGCTGTAACTATGGACAGGGACTCTGAGTGGGGAGCAGGACACACAGATGCACTGTAGCCGGTATAGGGGGCCCGCGGAGCGGGGTTGTGAGTAGATACCTTCTGTAATCCTGTATGGCGGCCGCCGGAGGGCAGGATTGATAATATCCTTGCTGTAATCCGGGATAGGGCTCCTGGGGAGGATTAGTGGCCATGTAGCCCTGTAATCCGGAATAGAGCGTACAAGGTGGGCAGCAGGTCACGTGTCCTGGCTGTAAACACGGAGTGGGGCGCGGGGCAGGTAGCAGGGCAGAGGTCCTGACTAGAGTCCCGTATGAGGGCTTGAGGTGGGAAACAAGACGCATACCTGCGCTGCAATCACGGACTGGGACTCGGTGCGGGGAGCAGGGCACACATCCGCGCTGTGGCCGGTTTAGGGGCCTGCGGAGCCGAGCAGTGAATGCCACCCCGTTGAAGACTGGATACGAGCCAGCAGAGGGCGGCAGTGGAATCATCCAAGCTATATTCTGTGATAGGGGTAGCTAGGAGGGGAAACGATGTTATATCCCCCTGTAATCTGGGACAGAGTATTCAAGGTGTGTGGGAGGTCACATATTCCTGTCTGTAAACCAGGAATGGAATGGGACGTGGGGTGGGCAGCAGGGCACAGATGCTGCCTCGAGTCCTGGGGAGGGACCCACAGTTTGGAAGCAAGGCACGCATCTGCGCAGTGACTATGAAGAGGGACCCAGAACTGGGGCAGAGGAATAACCAGCTATAATCCCGGGTTAGGGGTCCCTAGAAAGGCAACACTGAACGCATCTCGTCTCTAATCCAGGATAGGGGCCATAGAAAGGGAACACTGAACGCATCACAGCTATAATCCAGGATAGGGGCCCTGGGCGGAGCGCAGTCTACATATTCGTGCTGTAATCCGACGTTGGGTCCCTGGGTGGGGTGCATATTCGCACAATAATCCGGGTCAGGTCCCTGCTGTGTGGATAAAGGCCCTATGCCACCGCCTTGAGGGATAGGTGCCCCTGAAGGGTAATCCATGACAGGCATCCAGAGTGGGGGCAGGCACCGACCCCCGCAGTAATGTGATCCTGGTGCCTCTGGGTGGGTTAGGGACTCTGGACTCCAGGCAGTCAGGGATTTGGGGTGGTGAACGTGGGACCGATGTGGCGATCTTCATGGTAATACAGGATCGGGGCTGAGAAGAGTGAACCTTGGACCGTCGCTGTGTTCCAGGAAAGGGCCCTGGGGTATATATACAGCACCGTGCAGGTAATGAGAGCAGCTGCAATCAGTGCAGCAGGTGCAGTGATACCGAGTCCGGCTGCTCTCCAATTATATTTTTTAACCAACAAAACTTTAGATCACGCGGAATTTCCCTCGCGCGTCTTGGGGTTTATGGAGCCTTTGCTGCGCCTCTGGCACGCGCCGGCCTATTAGCGCGTTTGACCCCGCGCCCCCTTCACACCCCAGTGACCAACAACCCGTCTGCATCGATAAATGCAAATGTGTGTCCCGATAGGACTGCGTTTTGGTGGTGGTGGTGTGTGTGTGGGAGGGGGGAGGGGTGCTCGGCTGGTGTATGCATGTCACATTTGACAGCAGGGACGTATACTGCAGAGACTGTCATGGGGTATATGGCACAGGGGATGGATGGGGGGGGGGGGGGGGGGGGGGACTTAGTTTAGGGCCGCGGGTCCCGAGGGTCTCAAGGATTCACCGACACATCTTGTATCGAACGATTAGCCGCGCTCCTTAACCCGTTGACAGCCTTGCCGCTTCTGGGTGATTTCCTCCCCCGATTTGGTGCGGGTAGGTGGCGTTCAAAGGCGCCGGTGCGTGCCCCACCCCATCCCTCCCCGCGCTCACTACACTCAGGAACCAAGACTGGGGGTGCAAACTTCACAACATAAAAACAGGGTTTCGCCACCGTCGTTTGCTACGGGTTAGAGCGGCTTTCCTGTCAGATGGCACGTCCGTGGCTGTGCCTGGGAGAGCAGGACGGCCATAATTCATCAGGCCGCCGTCAAAGCACCCTGAACGGAGGCCGCGCTGGGCGCCGGGAGGGCATTTTATGGCGCAACAGAAAACACCACCGACCTCAGCACAAACTGCAAAACTACGCTGATCGCAATTCGATAAATAAATTGGCGCCTTCCAATTAAGCAACTCTATTTACCTTCTCACAAAACCACACACGCACACAAACTGGCGCGCCTATAGAAACGAACACTGTCAAACACACAGATGTACACAGGTGCGGACATGCAACACAGACACGAGCACAATCAGACAGAGTGAGACTTAGACAATTCCAGCCACGTAGAGGACACACAAGTACGTCATATAGTATAAAACAGGCACAAACACACTAAACGCATATATAGAGACACGGTCACCCTTAGATAGACGCACTCACCGATACACAAACACGCACAAAGACACAAACACACAGAGGCAGACTCACAAACAGCACAACTCATATCCGCTCCACGCACAGGCGCATGCAGCTGTACTTACAACACCTACGTTTGGCTTAAAGAGACAGAGAGGCAAAAGACACACAAACGCACGCATCAGCAAACATACCCACGCACATTACAGCCACATGCTAACAAGCACACTGGCGCAAAAGCACGCACACACACAACCACACACATACATACATTCACACACAGACACCCCTAAAACACATTCTAACCCAAATACACATAAACAAGCAGACACACCAGAAAACAACCACACACACGGTGGCATACGAAACGCCTCTCTCTCACGCACACACGTGCACGTACACACTAGTGCACCTAGTTTATTATAGATATAGGTGCCTCCAATGTCAAGACCTGCATTTTTTCCTGTTGAAGAATATGCAGTACCGAGCACCTGCCTGGTTGCGTAGAAAAGCACAGTGGGGGCGAGGCGTTATATGTTTAATGCCCCCTGAATGCCATTTCAAGTGGCCACAACTTGCAGCTGAAATCCACCGATATTGGTAGCTGCAGGGATCGTTTGTTTTACTGTGTCACCCAAATGTATCACGTGACAGCGGTTTATCCGAAAAATCTCGACTCGGCCAAACCTGACAGGCAATTGATGTGGAAAATTGGGTTGTGGGATATTCTCTAACCGTAAATACACTCTGACCCATTTTCGTGTTCTGCCTGAGTACAGTCCTCCCGGATCGCTCGCGAGCCTGTGGTTGCAAACCACACAGCTCCAGACTCGGCGCATCAGTGACCCCTGCCTGCCACTGCCAGCCACACGCAGACACCACTTCACTGCCCACCCCACTGCACCGAGAGGCCACGGCCGCACTGCCCTCAGCTGTCGAGGGTCAGGGACACCCACATTACCCTGGAAGATGTCCGGTCCACAATGTGGGACAACAGCTGGCCACAGCAGTGGTGCCACGGGCCCTGGTGCAAGCAAGTCAAATGTGCACTCCTCCTCCGGCTGAGAAGCTAAATACAGCAGTCACCTGGGTGAAATTGGCTTCCTAACACCCACGTGCCACGGTGCCACTGCACCTGCTGCACGATTGATAGGTACACCCTAGACAACACGTCAATAGAGCACCAGTATAGACCTTGAAAGTTGGTTCCACACAGGGTCTCCTCTATAAAAGTGTCTTCTGCACACACCTCGGCACGCCTCAATTTCACCTTACACTGTGCGAGAAAAGAAGGTCCCTGTTTTTTAGCTGGACTGTGTTAATTTACTATTTGACTCTAGTACCGGCACTTCTGGGTAAGTGCCAGATCGCAGAAGTCTGAAAATGCGATGGGAATATTTTAGTTCTCCTGAGACTACTGCAATGGTGACAGTTGTGTGTCACTTTCGTATTCTAGTCAGCACCCTAGAAATCCCTGTAGAATGTTATGCCGTCAGCGGTAGGTAAAACACAAAACTCTAGTATATAATCACACTATGTAAACTCACGTTGAGTGCTTAGGCATGCTAGAAGTGCTTCCGTTGAAGGTGTTTTTTTAAACACTTCTCAGTTTCCTCTGGAGCAAAAGGCGAGGCCCGAGTGATGTGGAGGGCCCCAAAGACTTCTAGGGAAGACAGTCACACACATCTGGTTCGTGGCCTATCTTTAAGTAGCTGTTAGAAAAGACTGCTGACAGCTAGAGGCCAGTACAGAAACACCATGATGCTCTGCTGGGCCTAATCCACTCTTTTAATGAGACAACAAGCACATTACATATTACTGTACCATCATTGGCTTAGAAACATCTGTACGATAATTCACCAGTTTCAACATGAACTGTAACTTATGCGTCACATCAACACATATCCGCACTCTGGGTTTTTATATGTTTTAAAGCACATTTGAAAATAAGTTCTACAGTGAACCCTGTTCACAGGGCAGTAAAACGTACACAGTATATTGATGAGAATTTTTGTTGGTGTTGTAAGCCTGTCCTGCTATTATATGCACCTCCTCGGCGAAAGATAGAGTGAAGGACTAAGGCATGGCGCGTAACTTTACTGTGGTAAATCGGTCCACTGTGGGATTCTTTTAGTTTCGAATTCACAGTAAGGTAGATCTGCTACACTTTTAGGTCTGCAGCACAAGTAACTTAAGAGTCCTTTCAGGGCATGGCTTCTAAAACTGGTCATGAAAGTGACCCACTGCTCACGACTACCATGTTGCGACTCCACTGATTAACATGTTAACACTCAGAAGCCTGTTATAGCCAGACGGCGATATTGCAGCCTTGTGCCAAGCATGACCTAAGTGGCACCAAAGCCCTTCTTGGCTTGTGCCCCATAGGGTTCAAATGTCCTGATGTTAGGGCACATGATGTAAAGACAGTAGACATCACACATAGGGCAAATGCTTGACACCATTTAGCGCTTTAGGCCTCCAGATATTGAAAATCTTTAAAGAACAAAATATGGAAACATGTTCTCACATCCATCCATCCATCCATCCATCCATCCATCCATCCATCCATCCACCCATCCATCTTTGTGTGGAATTTTGCAGTTCACTGCTCTAGGAAAGGTGCGTAATCAACCTGCGTACTCCAGCAGGACTACAGTAAAGCTGTAGTTCAAGGCCTTTCAGATTGCATCCCACACAATGAATATCGTTCTTCCTTGTTGCAGACTGTGTCACCGCACATTCCGACTTCAGTGTTGGTGTGTTTGCTTTATGTCTGTTTTCTGGCTTCAAGTTAGTATAACACTACGAAACATTGCAAGTGACTGCTTAGGAAATTATGGGCTATGGTCCATGTTCATTTGACTTTTCAGGAAACTCTGTTACCCTTGCTATCAGTCGGTGATTATTGTCAAAGAAAAAGCAAAGTCCATATTTACCTGGTTCTGTTTAGGTTAATGTTACAACCCCTTCCTATTTGTCAGATATTAGAGGCAGCAAGCTGACACTAGAGTGTTGGGATTAATTAATAATGGACTGTCATTCAAACGCAGATGAAAGCATGCCTTTGATACTTAATTCAACATGCCAATGCTTTGTAAAATTAACATGTATAAAACTGGAAGAAATCATTGATCCTGGTGTGATCAACCCACAAAAATATTAAACAGACTGATACTTCAAATTAAATTAGTATAGTTTGACAGTTGGGGCGACTTTAAAGAGAGGAGTCTCAAATAAAATGAATTGAGGTAGACAATGTGTTCTGAGTCAAGTGTTAATGTTAGTTGGATGGATGCACTGTCATTGTGTGTCTTTCTGTGTGTGTATCAGCATGCTGGTATGCCATGTACGTGTTCCTGAGTAGGTTTGTGTGTTTCCTTTTACGTATTTGTAGATGTATGTGTGTAGATGTGAGTGCATATTTGTGTCTGTGTGTGCGCCTATGTTTGTAGCAATGAATATGAGTGTATGGGAGTATTCATGTGTTTGTCTCTGTTTGTAGGCATGTGTTCAAAATATTTGTAAATGCATGTTTGCGTCCATGGTGACTGGTTGTAAAAATAAATCTAGTGTGGAAAAGAATCTATTTCATGTGGCCAGTAGAACAGCACAGTGTATTAATGTGCCTGCACAGACATCCACGCCACCCCCCTCCACCTATCATATGAACTCTGCAAGTCACAGGTTCAAGTCCCACTATCTTTTACTCAGCCGTTTCAAATAAAAAAAACACATTTTAGACTTCTTGTTTTTAGTGCTAGACAGCACGAAGAGTGCACCCATCAAAGCTGTGTGAAGATTCCCATTCAGTATAATGACACCATAAGTAGTATTTGATCGGGTGGGCATAGGGGCTGCTATTAATACTCCACTGACTCTTAGGTGGAGTGGTCAGTTGTTCTAGAGCATGACAGAGAATTGTGGAAACCAGTGATATCTCTGGTGGGGCATCAGCATTTGAGAATGTCTCATACTCTATGACGTATTGATAGGAGCTATCAAATATTTATTTCTCTTATGTGACAAAAACAAGATTTTTTATTATTATCCAGTAGCAATGCCAGTGAATTTCTGCATTTACTATCTCTAGCTAGGCTGAATTAAGCAATTCCAAAGAAGCACTCTGTGGGCCTTAAAGTCAATGAATATTGGCGCTACTTTTGATACCTTTTTATGTACAATTAATACCTTATAAACTAGGTTATTAACAAATTTACATTTCAGACATAACTTTTTTTTAGATCCCAACAAGTGGTTTAAACCAAATCGTAATGAATCCCGAGGGAAAAGCTTCACATTAGTACTGATGTGAAGGATATGCACATATCTGTTCAAGGCTGAAATGCTATGCTGAGCTTCTATTCTTCTCCGATACAGTATTTGATCCGTTCAAAAGACTTATAAACTCCAGGAAGGACCACTGCATTATTCATAAAGCGTCCTAACGTCAGACACTCCACCATTTTAAAGCCAAAGCCATTCAGACTTTTGTGCCCAGAATCAACTAGACAAACTCTTGAAAAGGATCAGACGCCCAAAAGTCAGCCACTGGCCTTTCTGCCCAATGGTATTTTCTCCATTTAGGGCCTTCACTTCTGAAACTGCCTTACTGAGAAAATTAAAACTGCATTTTTCAAAGGTCTGCCAACTTTCAAAACGGTTTTTTAGTAGCTAGTTTTCTGAATGTAGAGCGGTTGAAGTAAAAAATAGATAAACTGGTTTAATTTGATTTTATATCCTGCTACCTGCCTCGAATCTATTTAAGCAAAGGAAGAATCAGGCAGTTGCTGAGTTCATTTGGAATCTAAATAAAAGTCAGCATGTCACCAGAGTAATATCCATTGACATTTTAAGACCCTGCTTTAAATGTCCTTCATTTTAATGGCTGTTACCTTCCATTCCATTGTTACTTTCTTCTTAAAACGTAACTTTTAATACTTAACCATTGGTAATATTTTGCTTAACTTCCCCATTTATCATCCTTTTCAATTACATTGCATGTCTGGTCTGGAGTTTCACCCAGGAGACAGTCGATTACAGCAGTCATATCAAATCAATTTTTTTTATTGCATCACTAGAAAAATTTCAATTATAAGTTGAATTACAATTCTTTTTTTAATCATAGGAAATCCTTGTAGTTTTGCAATGGTGGCTACCTAGATTACCTCTTCATGTTTTCTTTAATCATGTTAACACTTCTTTTAGCTATTTAGCTGTCAAGAATGTTCCATTTGAACATGTGCATTATGATTAATAATTTTTGTAGGTAATTGTATTGATTTTACCTTTTTAGACACATGTGACCTACTGATATCAGATAGACTCCCCATTTCATTCCTACCAAGAAGTTACCATGGTAAATTTAACCTTGCTAGAAACATCTGTTTCTCACTAGAGTTAAAGTCGCATTTCTGAGAAGGCGTTTCATACCGTTGGAGAGTATGGACTTATTCTATTCTATTCTTTCTTTCTTTCTTTCTTTCTTTCTTTCTTTCTTTCTTCCTTTCTTCCTTTCTTTCTTTCTTTCTTTCTTTCTTTCTTTCTTTCTTTCTTTCTTTCTTTCTTTCTTTCTTTCTTTCTTCCTTTCTTCCTTTCTTCCTTTCTTTCTTTCTTTCTTTCTTTCTTTCTTTCTTTCTTTCTTTCTTTCTTTCTTTCTTTCTTTCTTTCTTTCTTTCTTTCTTTCTTTCTTTCCATGACTTTTAGGTGTTGATGAATTAGAAGCATACTTTCCATCTATATTTTCCTGGTCCATATCAAGACAAAACGTTTAATGTTGCAGCCTTAAAGAAATATAATCAGCTAGTGACTGAGGACATTAAAGTTTGGTTCTGTAATTTGTTTGTACTGCTGGAAGTGTAGGATACACAAGATAATGTTTTGGGAATATTGAAATAATATTTTTAGTTTTTGAGCTTTCCTTTTTTTGTAACTGTTATGAAAATAGCTAAAACAGAATTATTATTTTTTTGCTGACCTATGTTACACAAGTAATCAAAATTCTCGACTGCTCATGAGGCTAAGATTTGATTATGATTGTCATTAATAGTTACTTTAATGAAAGGAAGCAAGCAGATGTAGGAAACTTATAAATAGAAAGTTACATCCTTGATTCATATTTTATAGGCTTAATAAGTTTGACGTCCATCTATCCTAGCCAATTCCTCAAATCCGAGCACACATTAAAAAAATTACTGTACATCAAATAGAGTTGTGGTTGTTCCTAGCAGTTCAAATGATTTTCAAAAAATGTAAATAATCCTGTTCTTGTGACTTTGGACTGTTTTCTGTAGCAGCATACTGTAGAAAAATATCTACAACGAGGAGACCCTTTTTAAAACTGTTTAATATAGATCTCAGTTTGGCCCATATTTAATACTTATACCCAACTACAAAGTTTATGTGGAAGGAATATAAACATTTCTGAATATAGTCCATTCATATGTGGTGAAACAAAGTAAAAGGAGTGTTAAGACATTAGTCTGCTATATTTTCAATATTATTTCATCATTTGGATGTTATTGATTGTTTTAATAATAATAAATTCACTCTCACTCGAAATTAAATTAAAATCTCATTTACTGGTCCATAATAGTTCACTCTTTTCATGTGCAAGTTTGTAGAGCAACAACAGACAAAGGGAATGTTTTACAATTTCCCTGTAACTTATCTTCACGTTTTAAGAGTGGTATAAATGCTATGATTAAAGCTATTTTTTGCAGATCTTCCCTCTTACCACTTCTTGCTGTGTGTGCTTTTGTACAGTAGAACTGTCCAACAAAAATGTCTGATTGTCTGCAATAAAGCACAGACCAGATTATATCTTTGATCTGTTACATGTATGCGAAAGCATTTTCAAGTATTGGCTGTGATATATACTGATTAGTTAATCTATTATTTAAATTGCTGTCAATGATTTACGAATCTTGGCTCCTTTATCTTGTAAATAATTCTAAAGATGTAAAAACAAAATTCTGAAAAAGTATGAAGAATCCGACTTTTTATCCATTATGGCATGATTACACTTAATCGGTGACATTAAGGGACTAGGTAGCACTGCATAACGTATTTTTGATAACTTACCTTTTATTAAACAGAGCTACATTCAGTCCACAATTAAATAAAAGGATCATTAAATAAAAAGGTAATTAAAGGGCTGATAATAATTTTCCATTCATTTTGGAACACTCATTGCAGCTAAAAGAACAACTCACTAAAAGTGAATCATTGAAGTCTATTTATGGTTCATCTATGCTTCTTATATTTGCATAACCGAAAGTTTAAGCAGAGTGAATGTAAAATATTGCTTAGATGTATGGTATCTTATTGATAAAGGATCACATCTAAATAATTTGTCATTCAAACTTCAACTTTGTATTGATAGTCTAACAAATATTATTTTGCTGTAAAATCATTGTTACATGAGCCATGTGTTAGTGTAATCAGATATTACCAGATGAGTAAATATGCAAAGACTAGGATAACAATGATTCCTAAAACAAGTTACCACAGAGGTAATTTTCGATAAATATTTATGGATAAAATCTTAGTTTTTACACCGTTAAGTTCAATGATATCATGGGAAAATATGACATGAGCTGTAATTCATGTCATTACCTCTAGTAGTACCAAGATCTACTGCCTGTAATGGAAAGATTATGTTTTCCTGAGAATAGCAATGAGTCATGCTGTGGTATCTCAATTGAACACTGCTGTGCATAGCAATCAATTGACTGTGACAGCCGCTGGCATATACTTGACTGACAAATGTGGTACTTTCTTTATATCCTCCCACTACTTGTCTGAAGATTATCTACTGTCCTGCCAGCTGTCATGACCTCACATGGTAAGGACATTTGTCCTGGTTATAGAAATGCCAATGTCAGTTGTCCAGATCTTGCATACTTTGGCAGCCATTGACGGTGATTTAGATATCATTGCATCCATCATCAAAGAGATCTCTAGTGGTAAGAGCTAAGGGGGTACGTTCATTTGTGGCATTCACCAAGTGCTGTCTTAGCTCACCATCTTTTGCTGAAGTGTTAGATACGCTTGAGCTAGTTCTCAAGGGCTATCAGAATTAGCAACACCTGCCAAAGGGTTGTGTAACTTCGTGCCAGGTGGAAATAACATTTGTACTACATCACATGTAAAGGTCATCAGACGAATTACACATTCCATGAAAACAATGCAAACTATTAAGATTAATAGATAGTTATTTGTAACGACTTGTAGGGTTCCTTGTGCATGACACCTCAAGGCGCCTACATTTGCCTACAATACCGACCAAATTATGCTGCGATACAGTCCAGAATTTTTATATGGGTAACAGACAAAGAATAAAACTGGACAGCCTAGTGCAGATACATGTTTGTACACCACAAGTTTAGATTTCAGTGGTTACAGATTGCATGGGTCACCAGAGACAGGAGATGCATAGAGGCCTGGTCCATATAGTCAAGGTGTTAAGAACACTGATGATTTGAGTTCTAATTTTCGTTGGTTCATTTAAACAGTTATCTTTGTTCTCATTATGGTGAAATCTTTCATTTGCCTTGAGGAACTCTGCCTTGTGCGCATGTATATTAAGAGTTTCCGACACTGAATTTCAGCTTACGGAGCACAGAAGTGTGTAGCATGGTATATAGATACTACACAGTTTTCTTACATAGGTAACACTAGCTGAATGATGAGTCTTGCTGACTCTCTAATGTTCTTTCAAGATGTGTCTGTGCCAGATTGCTCCAGGTCAGACTTCCTCATTCTGATTGTGTGGATGGCAGTCCTCTATACAAAAACGACTTTATTTATTCATAAGGGAATGTATAAATGTAAATACTTTGAACAAACATCCAATAGTGAGAATTTTTTAGTAGTTGACTTGGTGCATGCTTTACTACAAGTAATTGTGAACTAGGCTACAGAAAAGTTACAAGTCATTTTTAACAAATGGGCTTGGGACCATCTCTGTCTTTCTCAAACCTTTTCAATTTGACATGCTTTGTACAAGTTGTGCCAATTTCTCATTGTTTGATCTGGGTATTTGATAGATCAAACTTCTCGATCCTTACTACCAAATATTTCATTTGTATTTTAGTACAATCAGTGTCAAGCTATCAGTTTAGTGTTTGCTAAAATGTAATGCTTTGGATTTTTATAACTTACTTCCTTTTGACATCCCTTAATATATACATTGCTCTCTCATATGCATAGGATTAGGAGGGTTAGAGGTTGCGCACCACCACCGTTAGATAATTGCTGCCATCTTACTTTTTATTTCTATTTCTTTGTAAGAAGCTTCAGTCTAAGGAAAACATGATTGTTTCCAAATTGTTCCACCAAAATGAAGCAGTTGGATTGATACACCATTAAAAGGTTATTTTTGTTAAAGATATGTTACTGTCCTCAACTTCTAATTCGATTGAGCCACTCTCCGATCGTAAGATGTGCTTTTCTTAGAGCTAATACTCTTCCTGGGGTTGCTTTTTTGGTTATTTGTGAAGAATAGAAGTATTATCCACGAGTGATGAAGTCTGGTAGGAAAATATTTCACTTATACTATTCTTCCTACTCTACTCCCAAGGGATCGTTTGTTCCTAAGGACATTGCAGTAGTGAAAAGTGTTCATGTAAACACTACAGAAAGTGTTCTTTTTACAAGTATAGATTACAGTTATGAACATTTTGTAGAAAATTGTATAATAAGACGTTATGAGATATTATAGTTAGAAAAGTTACAGTGGTGGTATGTAGAGGCTTGAAAGAGCACACAAATTAGAGTTCTGTAGTACAGCAAATTTGAAATGTTTTTTTCTCTAAACACTGCAATAATTATGTGCTGGTCATAGCTGCATCCTAAATATAAAGGAAATGTAGAAAAAACTTTATGAAGATACGATTTTATCTATTTTTGGTGATAGTATGTAGAGAAAACAGACATGAGTGCATGTGTCATGGAGATGATATTTTGATCACTGACTATAAGAAATAATAACATAATATTCTTCACATTTTTGGCTATGTATTAGAATTCATGGTAAACTTTCTCCATGTCCATGTCTATATTCTAAGGTATGTCTCTATGTTTAGTTTACAAAAGATATGTTAGGCCTCACAGTGTAAATCTTAAATGACAACTCGCAACATATCTCTTTTTCATCCTATGTAATAAAGATTCAGGTCCTGATTTAGAGTTTAGCTAATGGAGTAAAGACAGACAGGGTGGCTGCCCACCCTAAATTGGGCAGGTGGTCGGATGACTTACCTCTAACGCCCATCCCCCTCGAACCTTTAGACAAAGGTTTATGGCAAAGGAGGACATGTAAGACCATTAGCTTAAACCGGGTGATCTGTCCACCTCTAATTAAGGCAGGCAGGCAGAGAGTTTCACAAAGAGGATACTACATTGCCATTGCCCCTTTGTTTCATTATTATTAATCTTTAATCCAAACTCTACAATAGCCTTACTGGGCTGTAAAATTGTAAATATGAATCCATCCTCTATATAAGCACATATATATCACAAACACAGTTTGCTTATTTTTTCTATTCTTTTTTGTTCACATTCACTTTGCATGGTTCTTGTTAGTAAATCACAAGTGAATACTTGTACAACATTGTCCTTCACATATTCCACTGCAGTCTAGGCTGTAACATATCTGTAGTTAATTATGCATGCATGCATCTACTCTAGCGCTGAACTTCCAACCCCTTTAGATAACGACATGTTTTTTATGACAGCCATAAAAATTGCTTGGCTTGCAAACTTTTGTTTTTGCAAATTGGTAGCTGCATGGCCCATAATGATCCCTTTGCAATGCTTTGGCTTTCTGCCACAGCAATGCAGCACCTTTCCGTAGGTTGTTTTACGTTTTAACTGGGGCCTAGTGCTAATCATACAGTACATACTGCATTTTCATTTCTCGGTAAAAATCTTTGTTTTACTGTTTTCTGATGTTGATAGAAGCAGAGGAGTTGTCAGGAAAATTGTTATTATTTTCCTGATCACTCAAGCAGTAAAATGCTCTGGATGCTATTCTAACATCTTTTTAATGGTGCAATACATTCACCCTATCATTATTTCGAAAGGTGATTCATGTGCTCTATCGGTATGGACTGAGAATTTAGTCTGTTTTGTAATGTTTTATCAGAACAGCATTTAACCTTTTCGAATGGAGTATAACTTTAGTTGCAGTTACTTACTGAGAAACACGCAGTAACACCTACTCTAGACTTTTAAGCTCCCATCCTTCCTTACTGAGAGTTAGAGAAAAATGACAACATTTTGTGTTGGGTGGGAATACTGATTCGGTATTCCTACGCCAGGAATTACCGATACTATGGAAATCAAAAATGCTGAGTTAATTCCAAGATGAAGCCATATCATATATTTTTCCACGTGTTCCCCTAATAAGTGACGAATGAGTATGGAAATCCGTGGACCCACACCTATTCCCGCCTCTTTTCCTCACTTTTCCTCACTACCCAGATTAACAAATAGGAGTGCAGTTTTAACAGTGTCATCTGTAAAACGGATTTACTCAGAAACCTCCATGGCCAAAGTGGGTGATTGTTGAACCATAAGTTAGTGGGGCTCCGGCTGGACTCGCATGTCCTGCACCCTTTCTAGAGAAGGTGGAACCTCTGGGTTTCAGATGGGGGAAAATCAACAACTGCCAAAATTGACCACCCTGGCCTGGCAGCCTGTCAGCAGAAGGATTTCTGGGTCAAAGTGGTGGCCCCACCCTGTTTAGGCAATGCTCCCAACATTGAGTTTCCCTATAAGGGTCCACCAAGTATGGTATAGTGGCGCAGGTCTGGGAAAGTAAATACTGACCCAATGCACAAAAAGAAACATTTTGTTCATCAGGGCCATTGCTTTTTTAAGTTTTTCTTGAACAATTTTTTTCTTTAGGGGATTGATTGTGAAAATAAAAAAAATGCAAAACGGGGTACAAAAATGGCAGATCCTTGGCATGCAGCTGTGTCTATGGTGCATCCATAGATCACTTATAGAGCAGATGCTTTATAAGTACTGAGATAACTTCAGGACAAACTGGATTTTATATGTATGGCGGGTGATCCTCTGCCGAGAGCGGTGGAGGTGATGTCAAGCAGGGGACTTGGGTGTTGCCTGCCAGTCTCAATCTGTTCCCAAGAGTCTTCCATCAAGGTTCCTAAATTTCGTAGATAGACTATGCACAAAATAGGACAGGGAGTTGTAACAAGCACTGCCACCAGTTGCCAAAAAAGAAATCGCATTAACCAACGTATTAGTCCCAAAAGTTCACAGAAAATATAGAATAAAAAAATAAGAACAGCTTGTTGATTGTCATGCAGTTAACAGTTGGTGTAACTCGTTAATCTCAGAGAGGTCTGCCTTCCTAGATGGGTCTAAAGCCTGTGTGAATATATCTTCACTTATCAATCAAATCCTTGTCTTAAAAACTATGCTGGAAATATCTTAAAAGTCAGAATCTTAATATGCTATGCTCATAAATTATTAAAAAGGAACTAACACAGTCTTCAACTAGCAATTAGGAAGTCACTGCCAAGCTCCTAAACCTTTTTTCTGTGCCTTATAATAAGCACTAGGAACAGATTGGCCACAATCATTGAACGTTCCATGTCAAGAGTTAGTTGACGACCTGGCCAACTTCCAAAACAGGCCAAAATCTTATTGGAGAAATTGAATTTTGCAGTTTTATATATTAAGGCACAACCCAGCTTAGAAATTGTTTTGAAATTCTCACACCTTTCTTGTGATTAGATAACTTGTCAACAAGTTTACTTGTGGTCCACTAACTGGCATACGATGCACACTGGAGAGTCATTTGCAAGACAGTACAGTCACTCTTTAACCTGTCTGGGTCTGTTTTTAAAAAGTCCTGTTTGACAGGCCAACTATGTAGTCGAATATATATTGATATGGAATGTTGTAGCAGTAACAACGTAAAAATTGTATGCAGTACCACCACTGGCTATTGTAAAATAGAAATTTACTTTTTGCATGTTTTTCATAAAGAAATGTCGTATAGCACATAAACTTAGACCTATTGACTTTGACAAAATAGGAACAACATATTTAAAAAACCTTGCTTTTTGTATAGAATACATATGGGAGTTAAAGAATTGAATGTTACCGGTCTTCTTTTCAGATGTAAAATGATCGCTCATTCATTCCAATGGAAGCACCCCCTAGAATGCTTAATAATGCACCAAGTAGCCAAGAGCATGAGGTAAAAGGGTAATACTGCTCTGGGTAGGGCTAAAGTCTATTTGAAAGATTTGGCAACAATAGGTTACAAACAGCAGTGCTGTCAAGCCAGACCTAATATATTGAATACTTTACCCTGCCTCCCACAAACTGCGATAACAGCATTTAAAACACAGAACATATTTAATTAAACATTGAATATACAAGCAGACTTGTAACAAAGCACTTACAACGCAAAGTACTAGCCAAGTCAAATCCTGATCTGAGAACACTGGCTTCTACACCCACCACCCAACTGTATCCAAAATGTGCAAACCATCAACAAAGGGAACTGTCTGCTGTATCTAGGTCCCAGGACAGGGAACAACTTACATAAATATAGAGAAAGGCATTTCCTGACCATAAAGAAAAAATACAAAACTCATTTATTTGAAACAGCTGCAACATCAACAACTTCTATTTCATCCCACATTTTCAAGTGCCTGGATACCCATGGGTGGTTAGCGCTATATTACTATCGTGCTGATAGTTCCATGCCATGTCACCTGTTCAGAAGCCTTCTGAATTCTTTCTCGACCTACAGCCACTGCCATCTGGTACTGTTCAGTGGCTCTTTGAAATGAGTGGGTGGTCTTGGGCTCCAAAGGTTATTTGACCACTTCACAGAAAGATACATGAAAAGCGGTGGGGCTAATTGGCAAAGCTGCTGTCAGTCAAAGAACTGAAATGGAGGGTAAAATGATGGTAGAAACCACGCTGTTCTTTCCAGCAGGGATGACATATTTTCAGTGAGTTGTCTTTGATCAAGGCAGGGACTTTCCTAAACCATATGTGCCTGTTGGTTCCATGTCAGCCTCTCTTGCTTTTTACCAGGCACCAATCACAGGCACTGACAGTCCATTTCATAAAGAACTTTGGACATGTGCCCCATTAGGACTACTCATATGTTGGTAGCAGATTTCACACGTTTTTACTTTCTTGGAATTTGCAAAGAATTTCAGGAATCTGTGGCTATTCGCGCTTCCTGTTGGCACTTGCATGCTTACAAATGTAAGTAACTCTTATCTGGAAGAGCATTTGCTTGCTTAGTGAAAATACTTACTCCTAAGGAAGAACTACGGGCAGAGATGTAACTTAGTCTATTTTTCCGGATACCACGTTCTCTTTTCACCACTCTAAAAATGTGGATTCTGCCCTTCCACTGGCGGGTTAAATCTTCACCACTATGAAATGGATTCTGTCCTTCCACTGACGGGCCAAATTATCTCACAGCTCTAATGGCGAAAAGCTACCTTTCACCACTCTGAAATGGATCATGACCTTCCACTGATGGGTTAAATCTTTCACAGTTCTAACGGTGAAAGCTACTTTTCACCACCCTGAAAATGTGTTCTGCACTTCCATAGACGGGCTAAATCTCTCACAGTTTTAACAGTGAAAAGGTACTTTTCACCACTCTGAACTGGATTCTGTCCTTTCACTGATGGGCTAAATCTCTGACAGTTCTAATGGTGAAAAGCTACATATGGAGCGCTTGTTGTTATTTACCTCTTTTGCAGATGTTGTCACTCTGGAAGCCATCATTGTAATGCGATTTACTTACACATATTGCACCTTACTGGTGCAAATTACATGTGAGAGTAAATCAGTTAATGAGAGCAAATCGACTTGTTTGAACCTCACAGGTCAAACACTAGCAAATGAAGTTAGGTTTGCACCAAAGCACGTGTTAGGCGTGCAAACGCCTTTATAAATTGGTTCCAGGGGGGCCAGCGCATTAGGGAGCCGACAGAGGCAGGCATTGAACCTGCTACTCTGCTAGCCACAGTGCAGGCACCAGTAATAAAGCTTAATATGTTACATGCTTTCCAGTCACTTAAATTGCATTCAACAGTGGGTTTTGTTCTCTGCTTGCATTTTGTATAGATTGCTGGTAATTATATCAGGTTGGTTAAGCAGGCACAAATATCTCCATGATGTTCGCCTTTCTAGGGTAGATATTTAGCATTCACGGTCATCAAATGTTTGTGGACAATGTGCAATTTGATGCGGGCAATCCAGAGCACAGTGGTGAGGTAAATGGCACCTGCCTACAATCCTGTCCTGCAGCACCAGGCGAGGAATTGTGCAAGACTATACTTTTAATTTCAAGCAACAGTGTTTACAAATTGCGGTGACTTGTGCCACACCTGAAGATTCCATATGCCTTCTGTCTCAAGTAGGTCACCATACTTTGCCTTGGATCTTTAATACTCTTTAATACTCATGAGCACAGGGCACATCTCGCCACGCTGACAATGCCACGCAGGACTTACTGAAAAACAACCCAGGATTCTGTGTGTTTGTTACATTTCAGTACTGCTTAGAAAATCTTGCAGGATGAGAGAGGCGCTTAGGAATTTAGAAAAATAAAAATAAAATTGTATTTTCATGAGACTGGCGCGTCAAAGTGCATGCTACTACTTTGCGTTTACAGTATCCACTCTCTATTTACTTGTGGGTTAAGAACCTAATTGGGACTATTTGGAAACAGTGCAAATATTGGCAGGGATTAGCAGTGACAAACACTGGTTTATTGTGCAAATAATGTGGCTGGATGGATGGGGCGTGATCACTCCCAAAGGATGAATGGGGCACAGTCACTGGTGTCCCTTGCTCTTTCTGTGTACTGTAATGAGTTGTGGCTTTTCAACCCCATCCTCCTACTCCGAACAGTCACAAACGTGCTTTGCTTTCAGATTGGCCATTAAGAGTCAGGCCAATTCTAACAGTTACGCCAACGTCAGTAGCACGTTGAGTGTGACTCTCGCGAGTGGTACACGAGGGTTATAGTTATGGTTTAGCATAGGACTGGGCAGAATTTGTGTAATTCTCTTCGTGGAAAATGCATGTTTTGCCAAAACATTTTTACAAAACGACAGACTATTACTCAAAATACCTGTCTGCAGTGCTTCATTTCAGCTGGTGGTTGCTGATGGGCCCCACCTGCAGTCATTATTGGGGACCCACACCTAATTTTTCTCATGGATATTTCCCGAGAGAAAGAGAGGGGAAGAGACACAATGGAGAAAGAAAGTATGAGACAGAAAAACCATCACATGAGGGAAAGCAGTACGCTGCAGGGGTAAGATACAGGGGCAGGGGGAGTCTGGTAGTCGATTTAAGAGGTATGAAGTGGAATCCACTCTACACTCCCTTATTATTCGGTGATCTGACAAATAACAGCAAAAGCCGCAGTCTTCTGGGCAGAACTTTGGGCATCAGCACTTTTCCTCTTACAAATTAACCACTGCTGGTCCGGCACTTGGAACTATTTTCTAGTGTAAAATGCATCTGACTTTGGACCCAAGAATGCTTTTTGTGATAAAAACATAGCACAAAATTCCCCATGCCTCGAACAACAGCTGATTGCGTCCTTTTTTATTACAATGTTTCCTGTGTTTCTGCAAAAAGGAAATCTCAGTTATGTGACGTGGCATGATGGCATAATCGCAGCAATTTTGCGGCACATGTATAATGTAAACCGCCATAAGTTACAGAAGATAACGCGGGCATAAACTAAATTTCGCCTGGGCCTAATTTAATGTGTCAGCATTCATGCTGTTGTGGGAATTGTGGACTGGTTTTTGAAAATTATGCAGTGAATTTTATCACTTCCAGTTCTAAACTACAGTGGAAAACATGGAATCATCTAATTATTAAAAAGTATAATGCTTTTGAAATAAAGTACCTCATTAGATATTTCATTTTCAGGTCAGGCTTAACAGCATGGCTCCCTGGTTTACCACTTGCTATCAGTTCTTTAACGTTATCATAGAGTGGTCTTTATTTTTTCTCAGTGAAGATTTAACCTTTAATCTCATGCTATTTTCATTTTAGTGTATTATTCCATCTCTTATAGAGTTCTTGTACTGTAAAGCAGGGGGCACTCTTTTACATCTAAAAGGTACTCTGATTTATCCCACATTAACACATTTATCTCATAGGTGCACTGTATACAAAAAGCAATCTCATGTTTGTTTTTAGTGCAGCAGGCCTTTTTAAAATATTTTAATCAGGGCACAAAACGCAAGCCAGCCAGACCTATTGGCTTTGCCAAAGCTAATTTTTTGATTGGAAAAAGGACAATTCCACGTCATCCACTAACATACAGACAAACTTTTTGTATTTACTGTGAAATGTCAGCACTAGTGTCTCGAGAAATACAGCTGGCATGTATTTGACAGTAGGTAAGCTTGCTCAGTAATAGCAACACCAGCGTCATTCAGAGGGCTGGGCCTGGAATGAGTTTTACTCATAAAACAGGAAGACAAGAGTCAGACAAGGGCGTACGCATGACTTCCAAGCTCAGGAAATCCCTCGTGCGTTCTGCTGTGACTGTTTGTGACAATGGGTCGGGTGGGGCAGATGAATTTTTGCAGGATCTGGGAAACTAATATTTGAAATGAGGTAATATCTCGTGTGATGTGTCCTCAACGGGCCAGCAGCCAAGTATGCACACGAGACTAATGACTGGCTCTGCATGTGCATTATGGAGTTATGCCAACAGTGCAGAATAATGTCTTTTAAGTGTTGGCATTCACTAAAAAGTGTGTGTAGTCACTTGATTGAGCAGTTATTTTTTTTAATACTATACATGACTCATGAATAATATTCCTATGACATAATTAGACTTGGGTGTAATAATATAATTTATGTGTGAACATTTATACCAATGATCCACAAAGTATAAATTGTAATAGTAAATTGATTTACTCATAGATAATGTTCAACAGCAGGACAAGATTTTCCCTATCAGTAAATTTGCTTAACGGGTGTTTTGAGTAACTCTCCTGGTAGAGTTATCAGCTAAAGTCAGTGAACATATAAGTTTGTGGTCTTCACAAACATTTGGAAGGCGCATTCTCACCCTGATCACCGTGAAATATTTACTTCTTTTGAGGCCAGAAGTAAGTTTGCATCCTGGGTGGCAATAACAAGGGCACACTGAAAACTTGCTGGGTATGTAGGGTATGGTTTCAAGCAATATAAAGTCTTTTTTGCACTAAGAAACAAAAAGTAATTCAAGGTTACATTTCTACACTTTCGCTCTGTTAAATTAATGACAGTTAATGCCAAGAGATATTTTTTCAAATGACCATTCATGGGTGATGGTGGAAGGGGAATATTTACTGGTTTGTCGGCCTGGTAGATTATTTGCCTTAAAGAGAAGGGCTAGTCTCATCAATTTTTCTACAGTAAGTCCATCAATTTACATGAAGTCTTTAGTAGGGCCGGGCTACATTTTAGTTTAAACCAGCATAATCTCACATAATTTCTGGCATTTAATGCGATGCATGTTATGTGAAATTCCCAAAATTATGCTATTATACCTTGCCATGTAATTAAAGACCATTCAGATGAAAATCCTATCTGAGGAGCACTCGAACAATGCGAACAACCATAATGTGAGTGGCTGTTTTTTTCTGTGGCTGTTGTGATTTGAATGCTATTTTTTAAAGCATGAAATGTGTCTTCCGATCCCAAATGGACATGAAGATGCATTTCACACTAAAACTCGGCGCTAAATATTGGATTTCCATTTTTCATGTAATTTTGCATACTTTTCCTACATTTTCATGTAGTTGCACCAAAGGAAATTTCTCAAGATTTAAACACCGTACTTTTGAGCTCTTCTATGCAGTGGCGTAGCTTGGGAGGGGGGAGTGTTTGTGGTGTTACACTCCCTAATAAATGAATTTTCTGCTAAATGGTTAGGTACAGGCGATTTCAGTCTGGTATGGCGAGGTGTCTGTCGGAAATCAACAGGATTTTTTACCTACACATAGACAAAAACGTAGGTACCCTTTTTCCTGTTTTGAAAGTCTTCAACAATGTCTTTTACAAAATAATATATTTTCTCTCACTTAGTACCCCACCAATCCGCATTTGTCTCGCTTTCCTTTGACCATTTATCCTCTCTCATACGTCTTATTTCTCATAAAAAGTATTTTAACAGCGTCATTGTTGGAAAGTCTAAGCTCACCTCCCTACTTCTAAGGTATAATAGATGCTGACCAAAAAGAAGGTAAGTTTAGCAAAGTCTGTTAATTTGATAACCTGCTTACCACACTCATCTTCTTGTTTGGATAGGTAGATGCATTATTTCGATTTTTTTCTGCTTTCTAATCAGAGTGTCAATACCTTTTTTTGAGTCCATGAAAGTGGTAAAACAATTAATAGATGACGCGTTTTTGTTGCAATTTGTATTATTGTGCTGATTTACACTTTCAGTTACCTAGCAGAGGTCCACAATTGATGATTGTAAGGACAATCTGGCACATGCTTGCCGAGGACACCCTAGGGTCAGGGTCAGGGGACAGCCGCGGTCGGTAGTAGGAGTTTCTGCTGTCAGGGGAATAGCTTGGTCAGTAAGATTGGAGGGAGGGGGTGTGAGCTTCATATTTTGCTACAATCAAACTGCCATATAATGTTTAAATACATTATACGGCAAGTAGGGTGAATGAGAGGGACCTAAGGGGCAGTGGAAAGGGAGAGGAATGCAGAGTGGTAGGAGTAGTAATAGAGAAAACACAATATTTTCTAAAATAACCAAATTCATGAGGACTTCAAAACAGAGAGTGAGAGACTCTGTGCACGTTTTTGTCTATGTGTATGTAAACATTCCTGCTAAAATCAGACTGACATCTCACAATACCCGATTGAAGGCACCTGTAAACAACTATTTATCAGAAAATGTATTTTTTAAGGGGGTGTGACATCCCAAATACCCTCCTATAGCTATGCCCCTGCCTAGGGTACGACCGAGTCTCGCTGTGCACCACCATCAACTCTAGAAAATATGCTTGTCAGTGCATAGAAGGAAAAGCAGGGCCGGACTGGCCTTAGCGGGCACAGGGCGTTTTCCCGGTGGGCCTGAAGGGTAAGGGCCGGTTTTGGACCGTGGGGGCCGTTTGTGTTACTGGAGGCCGGTTTTGCAGCAGTGATGTAATATCAGCCCCCTGTAACAAAAGCAGCAGGGGTCAGGCTCAATTGCTAGAGGTGGTTTATTTTCCAGTCCAGCCCTGAGGACAGCCCACCCTCATGGACACTTTGATTTTGTTTTCTCTCCAGCCCTATACTATCCTGGAGTGTGCTCTACATTCTTTCAACTCCAGCTGTCGGCAGCTGTTGCTTCCCTGGCTTCATGGCTCAGTGGGTTGATCTCCAACTGCATGGATCTATATGAGTGTGTAACCCGGTGGTACCACGCAGACCGGCCTTCCTTCATTAAAAAAGGAAGATAAAATAAGTAAAACTAGGAGCTGTTTATTTTAGTCGAAAATTGTTAATACGGTGCTTCACAAATTGAAAACAAAATGCAAAAGCTGCATAGCACATTCAGCTACTGCACACGGAGCTAGGCTGAGCAGCATCAGATGCATTCTTCCTGGCAAAACTGCCACTTCATCTTAATCTGCACGGTTATGCCCTGAAATTCCTCCAAGCAGCGTTCTATGTGGATTTAGCAAATGGCCCTTTTCAGCGCTGGTTCGTAATGCAGAAAAAAACATGGCTGTTGAGCGCTCCTCTGAACACTGGGCCTCCGGCGTTGATTCATTCTTTAACAAAGGAAGATCTCTCCTCGTCGTTTGTTTATTGTCGCTTGTCATGTATTTACAAACCTCGCTTCGCCTGCATCCGTGCATGAATTGTGGTTCCAGGTGCACGTTTGAGTGCCTGCCACCCAGGCACGTACAAAGGGAGGCTGTGGGCACACACACACACACACACACACACACAGGCCTCTCTGTACACCGAGCACCGTGTGGCGTGCAGGGCAGCATACTGTCTGCTTGTGTTTGTGGAGCTGGCATGGGGCACTAAAAGTTGCCACTGGGCGTGGAGCCTCTGCGTCCTCGGAGCGCCCGTGCCAGGAAAGTCAGGTGGTTGGAAGAGCAGAGGCGGCTGCTGATTTCGCCTTTCCTTTGACCAACTCACATCGGCTATAAATAGGCAGGGAATGTTCTCTGGCCTTGGACTGTGATGAAATAGCAAAATTGAACATTTGTTTCATGTGGCGCCTAGAATTCCTTGAGCATCTTAAAGGAGAACATCATGTTGAGGATTAAAATCTGTCCCTGCTTAAAGTCGCTCTTGGAAGAACTTGGTGAGAAAACTCCGTGCCACATAATCTTAAAAGCCTCTCCCATCAAAAAGAACTAAATCAAATATTTTCCGTAAAAAAATATACATTGCTAAGTTATTTAAAAAAAAACGATATTTGAGACACTATAATTAGGGCCACTGGAATTATTTGGCAGGGGAGGGTCCAATTATGCCACGGGACTGAGCAAATTATGATGCAAGAAAAGGCAAATTATGCAGCATTATGCAGCACAATTTGTGATAGTATTACTTCATTATTTGGCCATTTTTAAACTTGTTAACACTGTCTGGGCATTAGTTGTACTTCATTAGCACCAGTTTAACTCCCAAATGTACTAATAAGCTACAGAAAGGTGACTAGTCAACCTTTGGAGAGCTGTCCTTCCACTGCACAGCAACACGTGTCGCTGCGTTTTAACTAGCTTTTGAAGCATTTGATGTTAGAAACACATTTTGGGGGGTTAAAATCTGCAGTTTATGAACCAGATAATGGATTATGTGTTAAATGTGGCAAATCTATAATTATGTGAACATTGTATGGCTGCACAATCATATAATTCCAGCGGCCCTGACTAAAATCAATTTTTTTCTGCAGAACAGGACTTATTCATCAGTATGGACTATCTCGGGTGCCCTTGCCCCTCACCTAAACTGGGAAGAAACCCCCCTGCTAGCTTTTATTTTATTTTGAATTCATCCTACACACTTTTTATATATCCAATGCTCCGATTGCCCCCACCTAAGTTTACTCTTTGTATGTTTCAATACATATAAACATAGAATAAATACTGCTTACTCCCAAGTGCTACTTAAGGCTGGTCACACATCGAGTGAGATGCCCTTAGAACTAACCTCACCCAGAAACGTAAAATGAGTGCTTGCGCGCTGGTGCACCAACGCCGTCTGTTCCTTGACAGCGGGCAGATTTGGCCACAATGTTTTCCATGACTGACCAGCTGTATGCCACTAGACCCAGGCCCCACCTGCCCAATGGGAAAGTATCACCAGTGCAAAGCTACTGTTTTCAAGATGAATGGCATCACAAACTCAGAAAAAAACTCATTGTCTGGGATCAACACCATAGGTCTCATCAGGTGTGTCCAAGGGTTTTGCCTCATTTAGTGCCTTACTGGTAACCCGGGAATAGGTAACTCCAAGGGGAAGAGTTTAAGGTGAGCAGAGGGGAAACTCTGAGGTCCTCCTGAGGACGGAGGAATTTCTGGGACAATCAATAATTCAGGGTCCAGTTTCACTGTTAATTTCTAATTTTTTACATGGTTTGCCAGACTGATTCTAGCTGCCTTTAGCAGACAAAATATCTGGGTCAAACAAAATGGATGTGCAGTTTTCTTGCATATGCCCTAATTCGAATGGCACTTCAACCTACTTTTAGTGTCCCAACGAAATAGGTCCCTTTGTCTAAACTCTCTTTTTTTATGAGAGACAGATATTTCCATGGCTATGTTTAAAGAGAAGCTCCCTGTAAATGTAAATAATAGTAGACCCTAGGAGTTTCGTGTGTAGTATGTCCAAAAAGGCAAAGCATGTCACAATTCCACTAGCTGTAGAGGTGTAATATGATCATCGCCTATCATTGCTGACAATTCTCTTTTGTATCTCGACCTGGTGTCATATCCCATTGGCTGACTCTAGTCTTCCAAGGTACTACAGACATGAGTTTGTTAAGATGATAGGGGGTAGACTGGCAGCCATTTTGTTTCTGCTGTTGGAAGATTACAGCTGTTTGAGGGGGATGTCAATCCTAACTAGCAAAATACCATCTGGTTCTATTTATCACACGGGGAGGGATACGATGCATTTAACCGAAAATAACATATTCATTTTGACACTGACTGATTTGAGGTGTTCAGTCAGTCCCACGACAGATTGCATGATAATGGCAAAAAGTTAAGTGGTAAAATTATAAATAAGATTAAATTAATGTTTAAAAATATCTTGAGACATTTGTGCAATATCTCGGGTTTCACAATAAGTCTGCATCAAAACGCTTTTATTAACATGTCTTTCAGTCAAAGTTCTTGCAAGAAATAGGCCTGAACCACATCTGGCCTCGAGTTGGGGTCCCACGCAGGTGGAATGTGTCCCCCCACTTATTTTACCAAGAGCTGGGTAACTGGAGCAAATGGAGCCATACATTCACTCTTTGGCCTCTCTGGGGCGAGATCAGAACTCCTTCAGAACGCTGTTTACGCACTGGCTTCTCTGATGCAATCACATCTAAGGGGTGAGCGAAGGGAGGCACTGAGTCTGATGGTGCAAGCCATCTTTTGTGAAGTCACTTCCTGTCGTGACGTCAGCGTCCCCCCACTTCTTTTTTTAGGACTTGTGCCCTGAACCACAGAGTCAAACAAATAAGACATAGAACCTAGACTTATAGCCCCTCGTATAGTTACTTCTACTCACTCACTCATTCAAAAGAAGGCGTGGTCTGGTAAAGAAATGTGTTTAGTTTGCTATTTTAACGAACAGGCCCCAGCTCTGTCTGTGCATCACATCCTAGCCGGGGGCTGGAGTTCTACGTTTTACCCGTGTGACTCCTCCGTCTCTCCCTTTGCAGTGTGAGGCAACTGCCAGGATCACGTGCCTGCACGCCCAAGTGGGAGACTGACATGCAGAGGTGTGCCTTTCTGCCCCCGGGGTTCGAGTGACATAACTGACATGAAGAGGAGGGCTCAGGTTGTGTCTGGTGTCATTGGAGCCGCGAGACGAAAAAAAGACCTACCTGCCAGTTTGCGTGGGAAATGCTACATATACATTTGGATTGCATCTGTATCAGCGAGGCTTTCCCCAAACAACATCCTGGAGCAGTTGACAGACCTGCCCTGGCAGAGGCCAGAAATAGACAAAGAGACCAGTCCTTGCATGAGGGCGGCGCTTGTCCCAGCAGTGAGAGCAAGAGGCGGCCTCGGGCTTTGAATTAGACACCAACATATTTGATTGGCCTGGGTCCATAGAGCACCCGAAATTAACCGGAAGTATCCAGGTGTTGTTTATAGACCAACGAGGCACACCTGCCAGTGTTATCATAATAACGATTATCCACTTTCTTGTATGTGCTTTTTCTCAAACACATGCAATAGAAAATACAGTTCCCCATAACTCTTCCCCGACCGCATCTAAATAAAACGTAAGAACCCCTGAGCAGCAGTGGGCGTGGCCAGGCACAAGCCCATACCCAGTATTGTATGTTCAGTGCAGGAAGTGGAAATTTGGAAGTGCATTTAGCTAACATCACATATTACCTGGTCGAAACTGGGATAGGTCGTTAATAGTATTGCAACCTTGCTGGCAAATGCAGTTACCCTGTCTTTTTAATTTAAGAACTCCATGTACTCAGTCACTGAGAGTACCTATTCACTCAAAGCACTGTGTACAATCAAGAGATGAACAGCTCTGTGCACACAAGCAGTTAAAGCAGAGCACAAGTAGGGGGTACACGCGGGCGGACGGCATCCATCCACTATTTTCACAGGGTGGACGCCGTCCACCCTGCCAAGAAGTTGGGCCCCACTGAAAAATATGCTTTCGATCCACAACAACATGCAGGCGGGGAGGGTGCCTTCTTAGTTCAGATCTGCTGAGCCCATACCAAAGGCCGAATCTGGGGGGTCATCGGGCCTCCTGTTGTCCGAGTCTCCTGCCTGGCAGCAGTCAGGAGCCTCACACCTAGAAGCAAATGCAGCAGAGGGTAAACAAAGGCTCACACCTTGTTAGCACTTTACACATACTTAAGAGAGGCAGCTTTTCACTTTGTTCAGGCTCTGTTTAGGAGATATGTATGCACTGTAAGAATGTCAGATGGTTAGGTCATTCCCAATATTTGCACAAAATAAATAGTATTTATATAGTGCTTACTCCCCCTGAGGAGGTGTTGTAATAATCTAAATATCATTACTTTCCTTGTAAAGCACTAACACAAAAGTGTGAATCTTCAGAAGAGTTTCCCTGTATACTGGTAATGTGCTCCAATGTACTCATGATAGAAATGTTAAACATATGTGCGGGCTTAAGATCTGATGTCACTTCCTATGATGCCTCTTGCTGTGAGGTCACGCGCCGTGATGTCACACGCCGTGATGTCACTTGCAAACTGATTAACTAGGTTAGTCCCCCCACTTCTTTTTTAGGACTCGTGCCCTGAGTAAAATAATATTCTACTCACTAAATACAAGACATCAGCCAGAACCAATTATGGGACAGACAATGTATTGTGAAATAACATAATATTACGTAATGTGGCATAACATAATATGACACTACACACCAACATTTGTGTATGATGGCGTAGGGTAATGCATGTCGGCCTAGTCGATTGTTTGCTTCAAAGAGAAGGACTATTCTCGTTTCTTTTTCTAAAGTAAGTAATTTTATCACACTTGTAGATGCAAATGTTCTTTCTGAGGATTGTCTGTGATTGTCTGACACCTTTGAGAGATGTATGTCCCCACTCACAACAGTGCCTTATTAGTGCTGTGGCCCATGAAGTAAGACGCTCCTCTTTGAAAGGTTTTCACACCCACATCTTTTACTTTGCTCTTTGCTTCTGATTTGTATTCACGCTAGAAGGAGACACAGGCTGCAGGGGATGCTGTGGTACCTTACATTTACGTGGGGATGCGAGCATCCCAAACACGGCCCCTTTCCTCCAGTGGACGCAGGGTGCCTTGTACGTGCTAAAAGGGCACGTGGAATTGATTTTCTCTGCTGCCTGGGCACTGATGTTTTTTGCCACATTTCACTTGGAACAACTCTGAATATGTTTGCCAAGAGCGGATGTGAACGTTTATAGGAAACCAGCTGTGCATCTGGACCGGGATGCTGCGCTGTAGAGCCGGGCACCGAACAGATGGCACGGAATCTGCTGCTGGTTACACACGGGCACGAGGGGGCACCGAGACTCCAGGCGGGATGGTGGAGCTTGGTGTGGGGCAGCTAGCTGCTTCCCAGAGTGCAGTCCATGCAATGTGCAGCACATAGACAAAACACGCACACACACCAGATCTCTTCTCTGTGAAGCGCCCTTGCTAGTCTCAGAACGGACTTCAGGGGTGCCAATAGGAAGTCAAAAAGACCCCTTCGGATTTCCACCTGAGGTTTGGTTTCCATGGCAGTAAAATGAAATGTCCTTCAATTAGTTATATGTTGTGATGCTGTGCACTGTTGACGGCACCTTTATCCATTTAATACAACAGCACTCACGTCACTTTCAGTGAGTACCAACAAGCTTCCTAACTGGTAACACGTCTTACTGCCTCTCAGACTTCATCTTATGGTTATTGCGTGGATCAGCAATTCTCATTTCAGACATTTAATCTCTCGAGTCCCACTGAAATAACTTTGCTTACACCTCTAATAACAATTCATCAAACGGCCTAAAATATCTCACTGGGTTCAGGTGCTGGTACAAAGACTCAAAGCCTACCACAAACCCATCCACACCTGGATGTCAACAAACTACCTGATGCTAACCCCCAGGAATACCAAAAGCCTCGTGTTTGCCAACAACACCAAACATTCTCTGATTTCTGCAGGCCTCTCGATTGGATCCACCAGAATTGCAGATCACACACTCCGATCTAGTAATCCCCCTCTTCTGGCCCCAGAGGCTCACTTGGCAAGTTCACAGAGCTCGCTAATACTGAGAGAAATGGAGATCTTCATACGGGTTCTCTAAGACACAAATGCTCTGCTACCATAGGAAATATAAACTCCATATAGGACAGAGGCGTTTCTGCCATATCAAGCGTAGGACGTTCCTCCTATATTTCCTGTGAGATAGACACAGGCCTCTCAGGCTTTGGACGATAGATCTTCGTGTTTTCCCAAAGGCACACGGGTTTCACTCCAACCAAGGAAAATAATGCTTATAATTTTCTCTGTGAGAAACGGGTCTTACTGTAATCAAGACACATGCATATTCTAATACTCAGACTAAGCCTTCCCCTGTTGGACAATGCATATTCAAAAATTCTGAAACCCTAGGCAAAAAAAAGGGTTTCAAGCGTTCGCTGAGATATAGTTATGTTAAAAAATTTCTCTGAATAAATGACATGATTTTAAATAAATTATGAAAAGAACATATCTAAAGGAGCAAAAGCTGCCCTGTGCAATCATGTGTCAATGTCATAAATATAAATTAAGATATAACATTCCATTTATCAACATATATTAATGATGTTTGTTCGATTACATCATTTTAATATGTTTACTTGATGCCCTCTATCTTAGGTTTTCAATTTTCATTCCTCAAAGAACCCAATAAGCAGCCGCGGTGTCTAATGGGAGTACCTGCCGGGCAGTGACGTGGGGGAGGGAAGGGGCAAGGTGGGGGGTAGTAAACTATGGATTACGGAGGTATACAGGTAAGTAAACATATAAATAAATAAAACGAATTTCTTTGCGCGCATTGCATCGCATTTGGGGATGCAGGGCACGCAACAAAATTTGTTTTATTTATTTATATGTTTACTTACCTGTATACCTCCGTAATCCATAGTTTACTACCCGCCACCCTGCCCTTCCCCCTCCCCATGACACCGCCCGACAGGTACTCCCACTACCGACCACGGCTGCCAATAAGTCCCAGAATCACAACCCATTCCATTCTCATTTTGTCCTCACTACACAATGGAGGTTTCCTCTCTCCAATAAGGCTGTACATTTCTGATAGAAATGTGAAAGTGTTACTCGTCCACTGATGATGTTTGCTGCTTTTGTGCCAGTTATGACATTACTATATTTTCTTTTTTGACAGCAAAATTGACTCTATTTGGTAACAGCACACTGGAAATTTGTGCACTGCAATCTCACACCTTGGCCTTCCTCTAAATGTCCAAAAAAGGGAGGAAAAAAATTACCAAGAGAGAGGTTGGATGCAGGAGTGTGCTGAAATTGCCACCATGCGTTCCGAGCAGGTTTTGATGGAAATAAACTCATACACTTTTATTAGGCGTTTTTGAAAACACGATTTCAGGTATCAAATACCTGCCAACTTTAAGAACGATCTCGCAGTGTGAGGAGGGGGCAGGGCCTTTAAGAGGATGGGGCCTTGGTGCGAGAAATACCTCTGAAGCACGTTTGAAGCCCACACCACCCACATGCCCCCCCAAAAAAGCTTGCTGAGGCTGGTGCTGACGTCCTGTGGTGTTTTCACACCCCTTAATGGGCATCAGCATTTCAAAGCCTCAGAAAACGAGCTGAAAAAACACTATTTACAGTGGTTTTTAGTTATTTTTCCCTACCACAGTGTGATGTCGGCTCCCACCGGGAGACAGTGAGCTCGGAGACGATATTGTGTGTCAGGTATGAGTTGGCAGGTTTGGGTATCGTTGCATACACTTTGAGGCATATTTATGAGATTGTCACGCAGTGCACTGTGTGATAGGGAAAGGTCAGGAATGAGCTATATTTAAAAGAATACGGTGCATTCCTGTCTTTTCCCAGTGCTGGCACCATTCTGCGTTGTAAGGTGGATTGTTTTATGCAGAGAGGGGGCACCTTTTTGCACAAAACCATCACCTGAGTCATTTTCCTCTTTCTATGTGTGCTGCAGAATGCAGCACACATAGAAAGAGGAGGAAACGAGGATAAATTAACACATTTCTCCTTGATTTGCATCACCTGGAGAGGCGTAGGTTTTTTGCGCATTCCCATGTCTACCACTTCTGGTAAGTCTGGGAATGCATCAAAATCCATAGATCCCCCACACAACACCCAAGGAACGCCTCCCTCACATAGATTAGGGCAACACAGCGATTTGCATTGCGCTTCGTGGGAGAGGTGTGGCGCCGTGGCTAGTGCGACTGACTCCAGAATCTGGGGCTCACGGTTCGATCCCCGGCACCGGCGGCAGATTAGCCCAGCATCATGTGACTCTGGGCAATAGCTTGCTTAATCTTCCCGACGGCCCCCAGCGTCTAGAGACCCTTAACGGTGATCGTGCACTTTACAAATGTGGATTATTATTATTATTCGTTACTTGAGATTTATGAAGCCACCAAGGGCCATGCAAGCTGGCCTTGCGTGGCTTCATAAATACCATTTTTTAGGTGTGTCGCTCTTGCACCACATTGCGTGGTGCAAGAGCAACGCAATTGGGCTCATAAATATGTCCCTCTGTTTTTCATAGGAAGTTTGTATTTTGGCACACTGAAAAATTCTTATTGATAATCATGACCCCAGAACTGTAAGCTTGGCCTGGTCAGCACCTTTTGTCCACATTGCCAGACTTTAAGTTTGCTTACTAGTGAATCTTCTTGGAGAGAAGTGGCCAAAAGCAGTGGGTCTGAACATGTGGTCTAAGGACCCCTGGGGTTCGCAAAACATGATCAGGGGTCAGCACCTGCAGTGAAATTTGTAAAATGTGAAGAATAATTAAACTAGAGGCTAAACATGTAATTGGTGTGCTCAGATTGATTTGGGGAACAATGCAAATGCATTGAACACAATATAGTGTGGCTCATGTGTTGCCCTAAGTGACATTAGAAAAGCTCCTACCTTCCCATTAAAATTAAAATTCTGATTGTTTTTTATACGTGTTTGTGAATTAAATAAAATGTTTCATCATTTGTGTATTTTTTGTGGTTCAAATAATTGAAATTGCTTGGACCGTGTTCCCAGCTTCCAGTAATGACCCAGTGGGGTGTCCCTTGATTCCAATAATTATTCAGTGGGGTTCCCGGATTTCAGTAATGATTAAGGGGGGTCCACAAAAGTCAAAACGTTGTGAGCCAATCATCTAAAGCTGCCCTCTTTGGGACTGGGAAACCAGGGTTTAATCTCTGTTTATGCTTAATATCCAGTAATTGTGAGTAAATCACTTTTTTGAGGGGGGAGTTTTATATAGCTTGAACTAGACCCAAAGGTATTAGAGTGTTTAACATGAGCTCCAGTTGCGTTACAGACAGACACATTCATTTTTTGTTAGACAGGGGGAGATTAAATGATTTGCCCAGAATCACAGGATATTGAGCATCCTTGCAGAGACTCGAGTGTGGTACCCCAGTTTTGACGTCGGCCACCCTAGCAATTAGGCCACATCCCCTCAACCTCCCTATGCCCCAAAGAATGTGAAATAAGTGCAGCCTCAAAACCATCAGCTCTCCATTACCCCCACCATTCCATAACAGGCTTTTATTTTGTTTAACATTCATTATGATGCACCATAAAGTCTGTGGCGTGAGGCATGGTTTGGAACTACACAAGTCCAAGACCTAACCCAGGAAACAGCTGGGGGTAGTTTTTTCAAGATTTTGAGAAGCTGCAAAGTCACACAAAAACGACTCAATAGCCTGCGATTTTAATGTGTTTTTGTCTTCCTCACAACTATTAATATACCCAGTCACATTCCTGTAATCGGTGCTTAAAATGGAAAAATAGAAGTGCAGGTACTCTGTAGCAGAGTACCTGCTTGTTTCTGAGAAGTGCCGGTACTCTCCAATCAAAAGTATTGCGTCTCTCTTGAGAAGTGCTAGTACCGCCCCTCTCAAAATAAAAAAGTGCTGGTACTCCGTACCGGGCAGTACCGGGACATTTAAAGCACTGCCTGTAATGCTGATTTCCAAGGTATCCATTTTCGTATCTCACCGTCATAAGATTGTAGAGTGGTCTCAATGGATGAAGAGGACGGTTTGTGTAACTTACCCGATATTTGTCGACTCGTGCGTCCTCGCCTCTCAGCTGAGCTGAGCTGGGAGCTCGTTGTGTATCCGGGTGTTTCTTTGCCTGACCTCTGTCGTCCTTTGTAAATCTCCTAGGCTAATACTATTAAAGCAGGCTTGAGACAGGATGCGGTTTACATCAACACGCCAGGCTGCGGTGTTTCATGGGATGGACAGATAATAAGAAGTCGTGAAGTATGGGGGATAGGTGATAGGGGGGATTGTGTGCTAACTTAAGACCTCAGAATGCACCGCTGCCAAGCACTGATAAGGCAGGCACACGCTGTTCAGGTAATACAGCCTCCAGGGTCGTATGACCCATCCTTTGCACTGAGGCAGGGCAGTTTTACAACAACGTGCACACTAAATCAACAGGGTGGAAAAAAGTGTTTACAACCACATATGTTTTAAAATATGTATTTTTGCCCTGGTCAGTTCAAATACCCCTTTGAAAGGGTCCATCAATGCACTGGTTGCCTTCTCTGGTTACTCACTAGATTGATGCATCCGTTCCAGGAATCTATGTTTGATATCCTGGTCACAGGCAAATATTTCAGCAGTCTTCTCTGCTTTTCATCCTTCTGAGGTCAATGAAATGAGTACCGTTGAGCTCATGAACAACCTCTTTAATTCAGCGACAAGATGTCCTATGGTGTGAGCATACGTGTGTTACAAATACACATTTTCTGTTGTATATTATTGTCCTTACATGAAGCACACAACCCAAACTGTATTTTTTAATGGCCCTAAAACAAAATGTTATAATTCGATTCAATGGTACTTATTGTGTGAAACTCTGGTGGATGAAAAGCTGCATCAGCCCTGCACACTGCTCATCAATCACAGGAGCCGGTGTACTGACCGACTGAGCTAACTCGTTGGCTAGAATGAATGAGCATCATTGTCTTAGATTAAAGTAGCCTTAGAACAGGAGATAAAAGGATAGTACCAACACATTATTATTTAATAGTACACACTTTCAAAATGAAAATATTTAAAATATTTTTTCTAATTTGCAATGCCACCTTAAAGCCAGAAATCGCTGGTGGAATACTGAGTTGAAAATAAGACGATTTGAGGACTGCTTTTGGATTTGCGTCTGTGATAATTATCTGTAAGGATGAACAACAAGAAATATCTTAAGATAAAAGGGTAACAGAATATAGACAAAAGAGATAAAACGCATTGTATCTGTACCCGGGACAGGTCTCAGACAACACTTCTTCGAGGCGTGCAAGTAAATGGCACCGTTACCAGCGGCTCTCTCTCCAAAGGTGCTTTGGTTAAATTCGATCGCCTGAGGCCATGTCTCGACTCGAGATGTATTTTTCTTAAAGTGCCACCCCTGGGTGGTGAAATGCTCATGCTCTTGTAGCCTTGACTCAGTTTATGTTTTGTTAAGTGTAATCGTCTGCCTGCGCCTGGCATCTTCGCCTGAGGCATGTCTCGAGATGTGTTTTCTGAGAGTGCCACCCTCGGCTGGTGCAACGCACCTGCTCCTGTGGCCTTTCCTCTGTTTGTGTTTTGTTAAGTGCAGTGTTGTGCTAGCTCTTGGCATCGTCGCCTGAAGCCATGTCTCAAGATGTGTTTTCATGAAGAACAACCTGTGCTGGTGCAACACAGCTGCTTCGGTGGCCTTTTATTGGTGTGTATTTTGCTAAGTGTAATCTTCTTCCAGTGCATGGCATCTTTGGCCATGTTTCGAGTTGTGTTTTCTTTAAGTGCCACCCTCGGTTGGTGCAACGCACCGGCTCCTGTGGCCTTGCCTCTGTTTGTGTTTTATTAAGTGCAGTCTTCTGCCAGCGCCTGGCATCGTCGCCTGAGGCCATGTCTCAAGATGTGTTTTCTTAAAGTGCAACCTGTGCTGGTGCAACGCACCTGCTCCTGTGGCCTTGCCTCTGTGTTTTGTTAAGTATTATGTCTGCCAGTGCATGGCATCTTTGCCCGAGGCCATGTTTTGAGTGTTTTCTGATAGTGCCTCCCTCGGCTGGTGCAACGCACCTGCTCCTGTGGCCTTCTTGACTCTGTTTGTGTTTATTAAGTTCACTCTTCTGCCAGCGCATGGCATCTGTCCGTAGGCCTTGTCTCCGTTGTGTTTTCTTGAAGTGCACCCCTCGGCCGGTTGCAAGGTACCTGCGGCCTTGTGGTGTGTGTTATTTTGCTGAATCTCCTAAAAAAAATATGTGTGTGCATGAATGGATGGATGGATGAAACGGCAGATACCTGTGAGTGGATGGAAGGGTGAAAGGATGAATGGTTTGGAGTTGGTTGGAAGAGACGAGGGAGCTCTTCAACTGAGACGTGAGCCTACTTGCTTCACGTGTTTGTTGCCACCAGAGCTTTGGTTCAAAGTGGGGGTATTTTGATTATTTGGCTACACCCTTGTCTCGGTGGCGTTTCCTTAAGTGTAATCTTCCATTGTGCACGGAGTCTGTCCGTCCTCCACGTTCCAGGCTACGTTTTGTTACGAGCTTGTGCACAGTCACGTATCAGGCTGAGATACAATGTAAAAAGTCTGTTTCACTCGGGAGTAATGTCAAAATCTAAGCTACATGTTGGTTTGTTTAAACGTCAAAAGAGGGCTAAAATTACTTTGATAGTAAAACGAATCCAAACATATACACATATGTGAACACCAAATAGCCATTAATATAAATCACAGTGCGAAGAGAAAGGTTTGTTGCAGTAACATGGCTGCTGCACGGATTCAATGCGGTTGGATGTCTGATGAACTGTCCTACTGCGCCATCTACAGGCCAGATTTCCGTTTCTAGTTATAACATTCTCACTCAGCTTTATTGCTGCTCATCGTACTCTGGAGATCCAGCTTTTCATACAACGGTGATACGAAATTTTGCAGCCAAGGAAGGGTGCGAGGCTCGGGGAGACCATTCAATGTCTCGAATTGCGCACAGAGTGGTCTAGCGGGGCAACCAGGAGGGGAACGCTTTTAATTTATTTAACCTCGGGACCACACATCCGTTATAAATGCACGAACGACACAGCGCGATTTCCACACTAGAGCGGTTCAGGAGTTAAACTGCAGTTAAGAATGTTAACTCAGGAACACTATGCTCCTTTCCCAAAAACAGCAGCAATGTAGATAGGATATTTTCAAAATATGATTGTTGAGATTAATTGGCCTTTTAGCGCCATCCGATCCCCAAAAAACTCAAGGGCATATTATCAAGAACAGGCGATAAAGTTATCGCCGCTTTATCGGCAGGAAATGGCCGATAAAGCGTCGATAATGGGCTTGATAATATGTCCTTGTGAATTCCCATAGCAGCCCAGGTTCTGGTGTTAACCTGGGATGCTAAGGGAATTCACATGGGCACATTATCAAGCCCATTATCTCCGCTTTAGCGGCAGTTTCCTGCCGATAAAGCAGCGATTACTTTATCGCCTGTTCTTGATAATGTGCCCCACAGTCTTTCTGTGATAGCTCGCAGTTTAAAACACGCTTGTTTGTAATTTTGAGCTAGTTCTAAGCCCACTGGCTTGTGCAATACTTTTTTCGCGAAGTAGTGTGGCTCACTGGTTAGAGGCGGCAGACCTGAGAACAGAGGACGGCCCAGGACCAGGGTTCGATTCCCGGCGCGGCAGGTTTCTGGACCAGGGTCAGCGGGCTCGATAATTCTCTCGCCTCGGTGCCCACTCTGATCAGCGATCACACTCGGCAACTCTGGGCATTAGCTTGCCTCATCTTCACTAACGGCCCCACCAGACCGCCGGGGATGCCTGGTCTCACCCTGGAGATACCCATTAAGGGACCATCTCTCAGGGAAGCCAGGAAGGGTTTCGCAGCGGTCGAAGCGCCTTGGGACCCTCCGGGTAAGTAGTGCGCTATATAAATGCCTATACATTTACATTTACATTTATATTCGCTGTTGCTCTTACAGTGCCATCAGCTTTTCAAGTTATCAAAACATGACGTTAGTGTGACCCTTATTTATGAAGGCGTGCGCTGCTGTTGCATCACCAATTTGTGATGCTGATGTGGTGTAATCAATGCGCCACACTGTGCCCTATTTACAATGTGACGTATCTAGGCAGATGCGTCACTTCGTAAAGCTATGCGATAAATTATACCTGCGTCAGATATGATGTATGCAGGGTTTGCGTTCCCACATAAAAAAGCCTTTTAGAAGTGGTGCAGAGAAATTTATGAGATTCTACTGCGCCAGTCTAACGACTTGACTCCGTCACAATCCTTATATGCCTACTTCAGGCAGGCATCTCTTACATGAGACTCGCACATGTGTAATGAAATACTGCTGGAGTTACGCCAGCTTACTGACATACTCCAGCAATGCGGCATTACTGCGCCACCCGATACGTCAGGATTCCTGATGTATCTGTGCAATCCTTGCAACATGGAGTGCTGTAGAGTAAATACGGCGTTACCATGGTGTCGCAAGGATGGCGCTATGAAAAGTGTTGCATCAATGGTTTTACACAGTGATGCAACACTTTTCATAAATGAGGCCTGCAGCTCTTAACTGGTCTCTGCAATACCGGAAGACAGCATCATCTCAACTGCTCAGGTACCTTTACCAGCAGGCCCTGCGGACGACTGGCTCCGTAGATACTGGGGGTCATAATTGCAAATATTTGGTGCAACACAATGCAGCAAGACAACCTGCAGCACTGCGTCAAATGGAGAGGGCAGGAATGTGCCCTATACACTTGGGTGCATTCCTGTTCTCCCTCCACGTTAGTGCACTTGTGGCTGCCAAGCATCAACGCAGTCACTCTTGCACCATGGTGCAAGGGTGACTGCATACCAGCCAGGATTGTTTTGTGCAGAAAAGGACACCTTCCTGCACAAAAACAATCCTTTGAGGCTTTTTTTCTGCTTACAGGTGCTGCATTCTGAAAAAAAGAGGAGTAATAAACACATTTCCCCTTGTTGCACCTCCCTTGGGCTGACGCCTTCACAGGTTTAATAGTGTTAATAAGTCTAGGAATGCTTTAAAAAACATAGATTGATGATTGGTTTAATACATTACATATTACTATGTATTTATTTGCTTTTATTGTATGTGTCTGTGCTTTTATGGATACTTTGTGTACCCAAATAAGGAACTTGAACTTGAATGGGAAGACCCAGACTCCAACCCATGAAATGCCTTCCCATGGCAGAGTAATGCAAGGCAGTGACTTGCGGTGCCTTGTGCAACTGCAGATTAACTATGCCACGTATTGCCACGCAGCGTGGCTGTCAGTAGCATAGTGGGCTTGTGTTGCCCTTGCGTCACCTTGACGGACCCAAGGGAAATGCAAGCCCTTGATAAATCTGGCCCTCTGTGACTTTACTTACTCCCAGCTCTCCTCTCAAATTATCCCCAAGCCCTCTCATCTTTCTTGTACCCTTTCCAACCCATCTCACTCCTCACTAGGCTTTTTTTGCCCTGCGGCTCTGCATTTAAGTACATTGAAAGAGACAAGAGTAGAAATTAGGCATAACCAAGAAAAATATAATGGAGAAACCTCACAACATTTGGGATTAAGTTCCCTGACTTAATACCAAAATCCTAGCTCCTTAAGTAAAACAAAGAACATTCCTTTAATCTCTCCCCTGTAAATCATTGTTTAAGATTCCTCCCTACACCCCTTCTCCTACTTTCCTTCTCCCAGTTTGTACTTGATCTCAAACCCTCTTATTGTCTTCGACCTCACAAATTTACAACACTCCGTTGTTCCCCATCTAGGTCTAGCAGTATCAGTTCCAGTGTGGCACCGGGCTACCAAGTTCATGCATAAAAGACACACTATAGTCGGGGCCACTCATGCTATGTAATTCTGCAACTGCAGAGTTTTCCAGATAATTCTGGATTTACTGCACTTGCCACACAATTTATCATCTGGTGCATAATTTACTTACTTCATAAAAAGATGTTTCAATTGCTGATTGATGTATTGAGGTGTTAAGTTTACATTAAACAGGAGAAATATGTGTCCAAGTTGCCTTAATGTGTGCTAAAATGACAAAACAGTCAATATTGCCACATAGGGTGCTGAATTATTTGCCTTCTGAGGCTGCTTAATTTTGTCTCTTCAGGATCATACTTTGGTGTTCCTCTGCTGCTTAATTATAGTGCCTATGGCCATAATACTAGTGAAAAGTGATGCAGAGGGCTGCAATTTAGATAATGGCCCCAAGAAGAGATAGACTGAGGGTTCTTGCCAACAACTTGGTAGAATGCCATGTTTTTGTTGGAGCGAGAGTATGGGCATAAACTCCTAGTCACCCCAATTTAAAAAACACAGTAGCGTACTTATCTTCCTATCATTTCTCCAAATTCCTGAAAGAAGCAATAATGACTTCCCTGTTCTTTCTTGGTGGCTGAACAAGCTCCATTTTGATGACATGTGCCACGTTTAGGACTAGTCTTCATACTCAAGGAGCTAATTTTACTCCAATCAAAAATTATATTTTAGCAACTAATCAAAACAGTGTGTGCAAGACCTCTTTCCGGGTGATCCTCAAAGTCCCATAAACTGCTTAAAATCTCTGTGAGGAGCAATGATGGGGTGCTATACAACTCTCCCATCTGAGATTAACAATCCCGCATTAGTGTAAGATTGGGGTAGTTCAAACGAAGATGAATTGAGGTGCCATTCTGCTTGTTTCATCTCTGGCACGGCCACCTTTTGCTGGTTCATAATAAACTTTCTGATGCCGCTAAGAAATTACTTACAGAATAGTTGCCTCAGAGTATTGTGAGATTCCTCCACCCAATTGATGGCTGTTCCCCTTCTGTCTAAGATTCCAGCTGATCCAGTGTATTCTGATACCACTCAAGTTGGCCTCAACACCTCCTTAAGTTGTTCCATGAGGCTGAAGGCCTCACTGAGAAAAGCAGATAAGGTGGTCACTTCAAATGTAATCATGTGTCTGTGCTCCCATAGATGTAATACTTATGCTGATGCCAATGCTAATACTAATAATAATAAAGGTTTAATACAGTTCTTTATATTACACTTGTAATTTCTAAACAGTATAAATAACATTTGTTACTATTAGCCAATTTGATGGTACTCAGTTCTCAATTTTTTGTGCATCTGATAGAGACTTCTAGCTGCAGATTCCTTACCTTTGAATTTACCAGGCGTCAGGCTGGATCCGGAAACTTTTGCTGAGCAATACCCCTTGAGCGCACTGTCGGGTGGCTCCATTCAGCTCCGCGACACGTTGTGCTTCGAAAGGATGGAAATTTGAGTCAGCCATGCTTAGTGATAGTTAAACTGTGAAGTTATTAAACCGGCCCAACCTCACCGATTAAAATGCATTTCATTTTTATAATAGAAAAGAGGTATTTAAAATGTTGTTTAACCATTGCAACTTAGAAATATCCCATCTGGTGAATGTCCATTCCCGGAGAACCCTTTATTTCTCTTTTGAATTTTCATACAGAAAGAAAATGAGTGATTTCCCAGGGATCAGGTAAATTGAGTAACACGGCAAGTGTGGAAACGAGGACTAATGCGAAATGAAAGTGCTTAAATTATAGATTCTTGCTTTTTGGAAATTCGTCTTTATAGCCTTTTATTCCACTGACAGGCGGCTAATTGCTATGCCATGTCCATCTGGACAAAATAACTTATAGACTTTTTTTATTTCTTGTTAGTGTATCAGTGTGTCATTCTGCATGGGAAGTAACCAACCAGACTGTTACTTATTTGTGACAATGAACACAATTATCTCTGTAAAAACAATATACGATGGCACAGTGGGTGTAGGTGAAAAATCATGCTCAGAACTCTCTCGTTGTTGATGCACACATGTGACAATGGTAATGAAAGTGCGTATCTAAAAACAAAAAAAGCTCAGCTTCTTGTTGAATTACTAACAACATAAGTTGGGTCTACGGTTTAAGTCAACTTGACCCACTGCAACGTTCTATATTGTGTTACAGAGTCTACCCAAGGTCCTTGATGACTCCCGGGTACTCTTGTTATGTAGAGCTATTCTACAAGGGTAGAGCCCTGAGCCATAGTTGTTTTCATGCTTTAGTTGGCTAAAGATTTAAGCTGCAATACATAAAAGTTGCTTAACGTAGGTAAAAGAATGTTAATTTGCTGGTGCTATGGTTTAGAGGGGGCATGGCCTTCGCTATAGGCAGCGCGTCTCATTTGGGGTGGAGTGTTGAGAGATTTGCAAATGATTGGACCCATTCTGTAACAGACCCAATGGACTAAGAAATACATTTTTGGAACTCTACCTAGAGGTTTTTTCTTACACACCTACCAAGAGAGGACTTGAATGTGCCATAAATGGAGAATGTAAAGATGACAACAGTGTCCCTCTTTGTCCAGAGTTGCAAAAGCAGACCAGGATTTTGTTGACTAAAGGCATAGGGGATCCTACTCTGCCATCAAAGTTCTGTGTTTCTGATCTATAAACTTTTCATCTAATATTATTTCATTTCAGAGATTAAAGGTGCTTTCAGCACACTCATCAAGGTTCCTGTCTAGGATGGATACTGCTATGAAATAAAATGCTTATGGTCAAAAAAATCTCATCCATGCCAGATGGGAATGAGCTGTGCTAAATTCAGCCCATGGTATACATTTCCTTGAATGCAGCTTGCTGTTTTGCTTTGCAGCTGCTCAGTGCCAAACCATGTTCAATGCATGATTAAAGTGGGCGTATTTCAGCAAGCTTGTCTTTTCCTATAATTTGTAAATATTTTTACTTAAGCATTTTCTACTGATATATATTTATTTTGCTAATATCTCACCAAAACTTTTGATTGCACTTGTTAAACCTCTTTAAAAATAGAAAGAGTTGCTCAGTTATTGACACACATCAACATGTGCCAACCTTGCCAAGCCTCCACATAGGTCATTGTTCAGCTTTATCTAGGGAAAGCTGCTTGTTTTTTTTTTTATCTTGTGAGAGATTCTAAAATATTTTTCAGGAAGGGAACCTATAAAATTGATAATTTAGAACAGAAAATCCGATAAGGACACAAACTGCATCACAATTGGCACCACTGATCAGCGTATGAAACTGATGTAATTCTAATCAGGCAGTGAAGGAGTGATGGAAAGAGTGAGGGCAAATATACATGAGTGAGCGAGAGAGAGAAGTTGATATTGAAAAAGTGACAACACACTCACCGGTGGGTGCACCCCGAACTGTGTGAGTTCCAACACAATGGTTATATAACAGGTATATTTACTTTGTACTCTAGTGGTCAGGTGGATTGCATTCTGATGAATAAGTTATTTTACACTTGATAGGATGCAATCCTAACCTTTGTGAAAGTGATGTCATCATCCTCCATATTGTCTAACAAGATCAGCATTCTTCTCACTGCTCGGACAAGCCGATGATTCACATATTATTATCCCAGGTTCCCTTTTCAGTGAATAAAATGGCAGTCACACGAAGAGGGCATGAAAAGGTGGGGGATGTGCTCTATTTTCTGGAGGTATCTACGTTTCAAGTGTTTTTATTTTTCTTGTATTTCAGCTGGATATTGAGCACCCTTTAAGATAGCTCTGAGTGGGACACAGAATGCACAAAAATGAAGTAACATAAAGGAAAAGAAGCACTTTTGCTAGGTGCTCCATTTTTGTATTTTCCCTGATGGTTTTGCATGAGCTTGTAGAAAAAACATGTATTTTACCTACTCCTGTGCAGGGAGCTTCTGTTCATAAAGGGGCATATAAGACCACAATTATTAGTGCACAAATGTGTAGTATTATCATAATCAAATATTTATCACTGTGAGTCATATAAGAAGTTGAGCCAGTTTTAAAAATGTGCTCCTGCACTGGACTACTCTTGAAAAAACTTTGAGTTAGAGCACAGTTCAAAAATACATAGTTAAAATATATTGTCAATGTTGTACATGTTATTGTTTATCTATTTCTTCCATAACTAAGTACTAGACCTGGCATCTTTTGTTGTGGTTTGCCCAGTCTTTTTGCTTCTGACCTCCTGTTTTTCACTGTGTGCTTAACTTCATTTTTGCTGGTCTTAGGACTCTGGGCACTTCACCTCTGCTGACCAGTGCTAAATTACAAGTGCTCTGTGTCTAAAATGTAATAGCATTTGGTTTCTCCATGATTGGCATATTTGATTTACTGATAAGTTGCTACTACAGTACACTACATGTGCCCAGGGCCTGTAAATCAAATGCTGGTAGTGGACCCGCAGCACTGATTGTACCATCCACATGAGTAACCCTTCAAGCCTGTCTCAGGTCCGCCACTGCCATGTCGCGTGGGAACACCCACTGCAACGCCCATGGAACGCCTCTCTTACACAGAGTAAGGCAATGCAGTGATTTGAGCTGTGTTGACTCGCTCCAGAGTTTTTGAGCCATTCAAAGCCACACAAAGCGTCTTTTCAGGGCTCCATAAATCTGACTTAGAGGCTGCCGTGGACGGTGGTGGAAGGTCCATGAGGCGGAAACGTAGGGAGGGGTAGGGAAACACCGGAATATGGATAATTGGAGGTAAGTAACCAATTAAATAAATAAAATGAATTTCGTAAAGCGCCCTGCATTGCAAAATGCGATGCAGCGCGAGCTACGAAATTCATTTTATTTATTTAATTGTTTACTTACCTCCAATTATCCATAATCCGGTGTTTCCCTACCCCCCACCCCGCCTTTCCGTCCCACGGAACTCCCTCCACCATCTGCAGCTGCTTAGAGGTTTGCGTCATGCATGTACCACATTGCGTGGTGCAAGCTTAACGCAAAACTCTCATAAATATGCCCCAATATGTATAAAAACAAAGAAATGGCCTTGCATCCCACGCACTGCAGACTTCTTTTTAGGCCGCTGTGTGCATGTAACGTTTCTCACAATACAAGGCAGCCAGAGGGTGATGCGAGCTGACTCGTTGCCCCATGCTTTATGCTGTGGTGGGTGGAACGAAAATATGATTGACATATAGACAAGTGCATGAAGCGGTACTGACTGAAAGACTCTGATGTATGCAGCTCTGAATATTTTAATAAGGATGTTTGGGAGCACATGATGATGGTGAACATTGAAACCTGTCTGTCAGCAGCAAATGGAGAAAAGTGCGATTTTGGGCTGAGAAGGAATGGCCACTGCGATGTAAAAGCACAGCTGTGCCAGATCGCCTTAAAGGTTAAAAGCTACCATAGCAAGAACCACTAAAGGCATCCAGTGCAGCAGGGACGCGTGTTATTGGCAGAGTTATTGTGAGAGGAACACAGGAGATGCCTTCAGATGAGCTCCATGAATCACTGTTTTGACAGCATTTCTTTGGAGGTTTGGAGTTCGGATGCTGGCCGTGGCCAGTAAAGCGTCTCTGTTACATCCAGTGAGAGATTTGTTGCATTGCTTCCCTCTCTCCAGAGCCTCAGTATTTCATCGGAGAGCGCGTACTGAACTCGGTAATTTACAGCCCTAACCGGTAGCACCTTCCAGCCTGCTCTGCCTGCTGCACAGTCGCGCGCCTTTAATTCTATTCTGCAGACTTCATAGAGTATATGGAGCAATGCCAATTTGGGTCAAACATCTGCATGGCAGGGGAGATTCATGTGCATAACAATTCTTTACTATATCATGCTAGCTCAGATCCAAGAGGTGCGAGCTGGTACAGAACCACCTCAGCACAAACAATATGTGGCCCAGGACTCTTGTGTGCTTTTTGCACCTGATTAATTTCTATAGCAAGTACATGAGTAATGAGCCCACATGGCATTTGCGACAGTGTTTTACATGTTTTTTCTCAAAATGCGCAACTTTCAACTATTATTTACCCTTATCTATAAGCAGGTAGCAATTGCCCTGGCAAAATCAAGAGCCTGCTCAATTTGCGCTCCACTTTGAATCAACACTACTGCAAAAACTGGGACAAAATGTCTGTATCCACTCTTACAATGGGGCTTCTTACTACTAGCGTCGCGCTCCAACATTTTCAAAATTCAGGGTTGCGCCATATTTACAAAAAAAAGGTGCACCCCTGTTTTTTTCCCTAGCGCTGGAACTGAAATTAGCTGCCTAGTGCCAACCCAGACTCACTTGCACCTGCGTTGCAGGGAATTATGTCCCTTCCTGCACATAAACAATCAATTATGGCAATTTGTAACTTCTTTGCGTGCTTCATAATGCAGCACATGTAGAAGTAGCAAACAGTCATTTTTTAATGATTGTATCGTTAGATGATGCACCAGGCAGCTATTCTCAGTCTTCTTCCAAGTGCTGTGTTCACACCTATGATGTAGAACGGCGACTGTTCTTGGAAGCTGTAGCACTGAAGCAAGTGTCAGCCTGCATATTGCTTTATGAGGATCTAATGGACTGGAGCCAGCTTGCTACTATATTCTTGTTACATGCAATTATCTAGGTGTGACTGATCATAGTGTATACAGTGATCGGCCTAGAACTCCCTTGAAGGGTGCCGCAACCAGTTTTTCTTAAGTGAGCCCATGCAATTTCCTGTGCTCGCCATAAAAAATGTTAGTGTTCTTACTGAAAAGTTGGACCAGGAACCCTGAAACTACTCCATTCTTTAACCTACTAGAATGTATCACAGAACGTTATGGACAGTTTGAACCACTTCATCTGAGGGAGATGCCCGGATCAACATTGGTCTATAGATTGACACAATACATGGAGCTGGAATTTCATTAATTGGCTGCAAATATCATGATGCGAACTGAGTGTTCAGAAGTCCTGTGCACAGCAGATTGTGTGTTTGATGTACCACTCCTGAGAGGCTAAGCATGTGCCAAGATGTGGGTCCGTTGTTCACTGTGCCAGAGGCTCCAAGCTCACTGACAAGGTATAGCAAGGCCAAACCCAGACTGGGGTTGGTTGGGTTCTGTTCTTTAGGGGGCTTCGCCTGGAAGTTTGAGGTGGACTGTTTCCATGAGAAGCAAGGTCTGTACTGGTTTGCATGATACCAGTTTCTATGCAGAGCGGTACGGTTGGCAAAATGATTGGGTTAGAATGCTACCCAGAGTGATTTCCAGTGGTTTAGACTATTTGCAAGCATTCTTCCAATCAACTTTTGTTTTTTTTATACCACACCATAAATGGACAAGAGTGTGCCCAGAAGTGGGCCTCTTACTTGCTCTGCCGCAGGATCCAAGTTATTCCTCACTCACAAGGCCTAACAAGGCCGAAACCAGTCTGGGATTGTTTGTGTTCCCTTCTGCAGAGGTCCTACCCGGGCAGTTCGGGATGGAGTGTTCTCAGGAGGAGCAAGATGTACTGAGCTGCATAATACAGGTCCTTGTCCAGAGTGGCATGGTGGGTGAGAAATAATTGCTTGGATTGGTTCCTAGAACGATTGCCTTTGCTTTACAATATGTGCTAGTTTTTCAATTCCTTCATCTTACATATATTCATGATGAAATACCACCTTAAGTAGTGTCACTCAGCACCTGCATGTAAAAACAAGCCAGTGAACGTATAATAGAAGGTCAAACCAGACTTTCGATTCCCAAGTAGGGGGATGAATTGTGGAGGCCCTGAATTGACAAGGAGAAACACTGAACACAGTAGTAAAGAAATATTAAACCATACAGAAGAAAAATTGGAGAAAAGTAGATGGAGCACAAGACAGCAATGACTTAACCATGAGAGATATTCTCGGGGTTATGGCAAACTACCATTAGTAACAATAGTTTAAAGGGGCAATGGGCTAACATGCCTGCTTCAGTGCAAAACAGTTACTTCAGAGTCTCTGAAGCAGAATAGATCATTTCAAAGGTTCCTCTGGCGCATTTCTGTTTGCATAGCTGGAAGTTTTCATCCAATAATCAATAAAAGTGTAAGATGGAAGGAACTGTTTATATGTGAGAACAACTGCAAGCTAAGGCAGTGGCTCCCTGGATATAGTCAAATAGCCTTTGAGCCAGGACTAGTTCAAGCACACCTGAAAAACCCACCAAAATGGCCATTTCTTTTTGAGAAAAAATGCTTCCAAGGTGGAGAGTAGAGGTGCATTCTGTGCCCCCCTGAAAAAAGGCCAGATATAAAATCCATTTGGTTATGTTAATTGAGTTTGTCCCTGTACTTCGTACCGTGGCCACGCAAAATCTACCTAGGATGAGCGAAAAAAATGAGAACACCCTTAGATCCAAGTGGCTTGAGATTTTGAATGTAGCATGACGCCGATAGAACAACATTGCTCAAATGTTTAGTGTACAATGAGGGGACCAGGAGACTATCACATACGGCCAGATCATGTTTGGGCAATTTTATGAGAAACCCCAATACAGTGTGAAAATTACTCTTTGTGTCTGCATCTCATCTTTCATCATAGCATCAATTCAACTGATCCCTGGGTCCCTTTCTCATCTCCGTGTGCCAGGTGACCCTAAAGAGAACAAAATGCTTGTATTGTGTCTGTGCACCCAGTATCATTTTTTAGGGCCATGGGCAAGGCATTTTTGTGGCCCATGTTCTCAAATACTTTGAATAATATTACCCATTGTATGCTGATTGATGCACATACTTTGCCAAACAATATTGAATTATACGTTAGATTTTCAGAAAAGGTGCCGAACAAAAACAACTGAAATATGTCTTGGTTGACCCAAAAACCTTAAAATGACTCTGGGTAATGAGAGACAGAATATGAGGTAGAGGTCGGCAGAGAGAGTGAAAGACGTTGAGATGGAAAAAAACAAATGGATACAGGGAGACAATCACTTTCCAAGAGTCCCTTTGGAAGATAGGGGCCATAGGCAGTTACCACTTTGCATGTTTCCTACAATATCTCATTTTTTTTTTCTTGGGCGCTATTAGAAATATACAAGTATTGGTGTTCCCTCCTTATGTGCTACAGTCGAAACTAAATGCCTAAAATAGCATTCATTTAAAACTGATGAGCGATTTATTAGGATGGCAATTCATGGTTACAACAAAAAAGTCACAACATTAGATTATTGTCTTTCAAGTTCTTTATCAGTGAGCAGTATTTATCGTTTTCCTATGTTGACCCCTTGTTAAACAAGCACTGGACAATCCAATAGGCCCGGCATGCATTTTGACTGTTAAAGAAAACATTTGATAAAAGACAGCTGTCATACAATATCAAAACCAAAAAAAATATTGCTTTATTTATACAATCATCTATGAGATAGAGAACTTAACGTTTGATGATTCGGTGTACTATTAAGATATAAAATAATCAGTCAAGCATTGCTATGCGAGCATTCCATAGGGGGTAGGGTGATACACCTAACAGCCAACAGTATGAGATGAAAGAGAAATACTCCACTGGGTGAAGGCAAGCCCAACTCTGTGCATATTTGAAAGGATTTATAACACCCGGTCAAAAAAGCTGCGCTTGCAAGCCAGACTTAAAAAAAAATAACTAAAAACTCATCTACAATTTGAGAAAACCCTTTGCTCTCTCTGCTATGACATTGAGGCTACGAGTGGAATTTAATAATGAGTTATTGGGGGCTAGATTATGTAAATTGTGCTTTTAGAAGAAATTACTAATTCTAGATAATTTTGAAACTGGGTTGAATCAGTATCTATACTGACCGATAGGTACTAAATGACATTTTTACACAGGTCAAAATGTACAAATACATTTTTTACAATGATAATAACTGCAAATGTCACTGCAACAGACGACATCACTGTTGCAAAGTTGCCCAGACCAGTGTAAAATTGCCTGGCATCAGAGCAATTTACATGATTTTGCCTCACATCTCATTGTAGCAGAGTCAGGTGTGTCTCAGGCAGACATATCCTTACCAGAGTTCACGCAGTAAGAAGATATCTTCTTTGCCCGTCTCAGTCTGTATGAGTAGTAGGGTTGTTACTGTAGCCTTGTCATAAATGGCTCGCGAGTGCTGCAGATTCATTCACAGTGCCGTATTTCTCCTGACCGCCTCCCTCCACACCCATGAAACACGCTTCAGGGCCCTTCTGAAGGTGAATGCCGCACTAATTCAGATGTAGGATTTGGAACCCTTAATGTGCATCGCTTAGCTTGCTTCGCAGCACAGAAAAGAGCTTTTCACATCCATCTGTGAAGCCTCTGGCAGAAGGAGGGGATGAGTGCCTTCGCATATTGACAACAATATTTTGTATCCGCTAACGCGACCTGACAGGATAGTTATTGCCGCTTCCCAGCGTAGCGGAGCATTAAGGCAAGTGCATGCAATTACCTGAGCAATGCAAAACAATTATCATAATACTAATGCTAATAATTGTAGAGTGAGAGCGCTAACTGTGTGTAATAGAGCTGTACTTGGCGCTGAATGATACGGTAGCTTCGCCTACCACTTTCATTGCATTCCACTGGCCTTCCATCAACTAAAACAATTCCATTGAAAATATTATCATCTGATGGAAAGAGACAGCCTGTTCTTAGTAGATTCCTGATTTTTCCACCCTGGGTTAAGATCTCCCTTGAAAGGCAAGAAGATGTGAATCTCCAAAAATAAGTGCAGAAAGAACACATGACTGGCTCTTGTTAGAGGTGGCCAAGCCACAAATTAATAGGGAGAGCAAAGCCTAGCCAAGGGCCTGCCTTTGCTCAAAGAGCCAGTGCAACAGCCAAGCCATGAAAATATTTGGCATGTAAATTATGCATCAAACGTACTAAAGATATATAATCAATTTTTTTTTTTTAAAGTAAATTTCTTTAACATGCGCAAGTGTTTCACCTTTGTACGTTAGATTATATCATTGAATTGAGAGGCTTTTATTAAAAAGCTTTAAAACTTTAAACTTTCCTGCCACCCAGCACTACCCGCAATGCAATTAGTAAACCAAGAGCCTTGGTCAGTGTCAAGCGTATACTAGATTCTTATTAGAGATGGAGCAACATTACAGTCTATTAAATTAATGAATGTAGCCATGATATCAGCATCTCCTACGCTCTCCTGTTTTACATCAAAGGTAAGGCGTTGTCTTTAATTCTTAGCGCAAGAGGTTAGAGCGGGACAGAAGTGTGGCACAGATACGATGGGCCCCGGTGAAAGAAGGAAAATGGCCCCTTTGACTATTGCTGGGGTAGTAAATGACAGTAATTGCGCAGGTTCAATAAGTATCTGTGCCACTGCACCAATGGCAGTTACACCCCTGGAGCAGGGGTAGCACCAATATGATGTAGCGTAATCCTCTCTCAAAAAAGTGATTTGGCGCCGCACAGCAGGGAATACAGTTCTATATAAATGCCACAATACATCTGGTAAGGAATACATCATTTCGTTTTAAAATCATTGGCATTATTTAGCTGTAAATTAGTCGTGAAATTCAGCAGTAGCCTCTAGATGGCAGCAGTATTCGAGCTATTGCATGGAAAAAATAAGTATTCTTACCCCTGCCTCCCACTCCCCCTTCCACAGCCCATCTTTGAACAATGAAGCAGTTTTGAGAGATGTTTGGCTGTCAGTCACTGAAAGAGTAAAGTTTATCCTTCTATCCTTGCCCAATGAGAAATCAAAGTATGGATTCGAGTTTCCGACCTGTTTGCCCATGTGCCATGTGCTGGCATAGCTTGGTGAATCTCACTTTTGAAAATCAGATAATACATATTACAGCAGAGATAAGCCACTTTTACTACATTATACAGATACTATCAGTGACATTTCAAGCGTAATGAGACGCCTTTCCATAAAGTGACATGACAATTAGCAATGAAGACAGATGATTCCATCGGTGGAACAATGGATAATGATAATGGCTCATCTATACTCGTAATTCACATTTTCCTTAATGACACGTCCCTGGTGACATATGTAACACCAGCATCGAGTGATCTGCTTTTCAAAGCGTGCAGTAAAATATGCTTTCTATGCTGGTTTCAGGCGTTCAACACTTCTTCGGAAGGGAGAATTTGGCCAAACAGTTAGTTCTTGCATTTAATGTCCCATGGAGGTTCCCTACATGTCCATTTGATGTGGGCTATTGGCCAAATTGTGCACATGAGTTCCTGGAAATCGAAGTTAGAATTCTAGCTTCAGGAGCGTTTGAATTATTTGTAATTTTTGTCTAGTTACCTAATTCCTTTGCACCCACTAATACCTAAAAAGTCCCCAGGCAAAGGTGTAAAATCCCACTGGTTGTATCTAATCTTAATTCATCTCCCTACTCTCCATCCAATGTACATTTCTCTGTTAATCCCTACTCAGGTTACAGCCGTATACATTTCTTTTTTTTGTTTAAGAGATTGTTATTAAAGTTTACAAGAAATAGTACAATGGAATACAAGTACTAATTTGAGAATAAAAAAACAAAATACAAAATATAATCAATGATCAAAATTAGTACTGAAAGAGAATCAAGTGGATACTAAAATAATAATGTGGGAAAGGAAGAAAATAAATAGAAGAGAGAGAAAACAGGGAAAGAGAAGAGAGCGGGAGAAAGAAAGAGAGAAGGGAAAAAGAAAAAGAGAGGAAGAAAGGAAAGGAAAAGAGAGGAGTGGACTAAACGAGAGAATAAGAAAGGCAGCTATGGAGCAGGATATGCAGCCATATACATTTCTAAGCAGCCTGAAACATATGTTAAACTCTGCCCTTACACCTCTGGTTTCTTAGGCATTAGCCTATCACATTGTATCATGAGTATTTAGGATTGGCTGCAAACCAGTGTTCCAGACTTCGAAATGCAATGCAGGAATGGTGTATTGGGTTTCTGTAGTTAAACTGAGTGTACATTGCTTTGTGCAACCAAAGCACAAGGTCTGGGTAATAAGACTCAATTGATGTTGCTTCCCCAATAGTATGGTACCACTTCGAGCACAACTGTACAGAAATAAGCATACTCGGCTCTCTTAGGAAATGCGCTTTTATCGACATTGGGGATCTGGCCTTCAGCCGAAGTTGGGGGCCATGGAGAGAGACTGTCCTGCCACAAGGTCCCGGAGGTCATGCCCCCTCTTCTGCTCCATCCAGCCGGGGCTTCGTGGTACAGGGAGTGCCCTATAAAGGTACCCTCAGTTAATGCAAACAATGGGAGTCTGCCTCTTTACCTCCAGTTGAGTAGTAAAAGACAGCCAAAATTGGGGTGCAGTGAGCCACCCCTGTACTAATGAAAGCTACGCTACCGGTGACGCCCCTCCTTCAGTTTCACCGTAAACATTTTTGGCAGGCATTTTGGATGCGCCCGCAGCAAAAAGCGAATGTAGGTTACGGAGAGCTTAGTCAGCGACTGGCATTCGACGAGAACGAGGATTCGGGCGCTTTTGACTTCCATTCATTGTGGAATCCGAACACCGCCGCATTTACAATTTGCCCAGCAGCATTCCTATGCAGTGGGGCAACTGGAAATATCAGAATCCCGATTTAGAGCACTTCATGAGTAACCAATCCGCTCTGTCCCCTGGGGCCAGCAGAGAAGCACAAATGCCTTTTGTTACCTGCCACTTCAAGTTGCATTACATCAGGTAACGCCATACAAGGGAACGTAATACGTTCTGAAGTCGCGCTGCCTGCCCTGATTTCACCGAGTACATGTCAGCGCTTAGTGCGAGATGCATTAGACATGGGGGCTGTACATTACATTAGATCGCACTTTATAAACTTCAGAGCAGTTTATACGTTGTGGTTCAAAGAGAATCATCAGAAAGCCTCAATCATCACTTTATGGCGGCCATGTGCATTATTAGAGATGTTTTTATGTACCATTACACTTTCTGCAGCCCTAATAATCACGGGGACATGCTTGGACCGCCCTTGCCTGCATTCTAGAGTGTTTGGTTTTTCCTCATTCTTTTGACTGTGTATTGTGAGGTGTTGTATCTAGAGGCTTAATATCAGCCTGTAACTCATTTCGAAGTGCCTCGAAATTAGGCTGACGAAAGATTTGCCCAGGATCACACAAGTATGTCAAATTGTGAATCCTGGATCAGCACTCGATTTCTGGTTTCTTATTCGTGAATTTAGCAATTGATCAACCTCTTATGTCATTTTGATACTAATTGTGCTTCTGATTTTTTCGGAAAACGCGCTTGCTTAAGAATTAAAGAATGCTTCAGAAACAGCACTTTCTGTCTGATGGATCAGCGGATCAAATAATTAAATTGATAAACTGAGTACCATTGAGTAGGCTAACAATAAACACCGGTCTTCCGTCAATTACACCGTGATACACTGTTAGGTGAAAGCATGTGCCCTACAAAAAGCCATGTTGTATTAAAATAGATAGTGCATTGGCACATTCACATTATCTTCGAAGTGTTTCAGCCACAAGGATAACAGATTTTCCCCTGGAGAATCACCTTCCCCTATACGACCCACAATTTTGGGGATGTTCCTTTCTCGGTTCCACACTGGAAAGTGATTTACACCTGCCCATTGCAGGGGTATATCTGAGGTCATTGCCATAATGTGGAATGGTTGGAGAAAAAAAAGTAAACTACCCACATCACTCTTTCCGAGTATCCCTTACCTTTCCTGGGAAAACCACACTCTGAAACACCCACTCTCTAAGCCTAGAGGGGGAATTAATTATGCCCAATATTACACTATCATCGGGTAATATCTGTCTTTTGCATGGACATCAGAATTACATGCATCAGTGGCTCTGTAAATTGAAGTTTTGATGTTTTTGGTACATCTCAGGGATCGCTGAGAGTGTATGCCCCACCTGAGGTCAGGTCTACACCACCCCCTCTCCTGATGCGCAATACAAGCAGCCAGGGATGTTCTTCAGAGTTTTGACAGATGTAGAAATTCTCTTTGGAACAGACCAAAGGTCTGTCTCTAAGGACCTTAAACCCCAAACTCGCTCTATGCCTGGAAGTTTTAAACTCACCTTTTTAATTGGATTTTTCAGTAGTCCAGATTGCTGCCATAACTGGTCAGTGTCTCATCTTTCATTTATATGCTGCAGAAGACTGCACTCATTTCTATTTCATGTGTTTTTTAATCGACCAAGAGGAACTATTCTTTACCACGTTTTTCAATGTAAGGACATGTGAGACTTATTTTTTGGAAGAGGATAATGAAATAAAATGTTGCAATGTTTTAAAAATAAATCTCCCCTTGTTGGACAACTGTAATGAAAGATTGCTCATCTCTGGATTCCATAGGCATAAGAGAAATTGTATTTAGCCTATGTTTCCTATTCAAATAGACATCTTTTTGGAGCTTTTGGTTGTTTTTGGTGCATTTCTGACTTCTTATATGTAACGAAGGGCCATATGTACAAAGGCATTTTTGCATTTCTTAAAGGTGCTAATTGCTATTTTGGGCTTATTGGAAGTGAAAAATGCCATTTTGGTATGTATCAAAGGTATTTTAATCCCAGCACCCTGCTATACCTCGGTAAAAAATTGTTTTGTAGAGATTCTCATTTTTGATTTATGTTTTTGGATCATTAGATAAGTCATTTAGCTTAGTAGACATTACTTAAACGGACTGAATTTTACTGGACAACATTTTTAAAAATGGCTTATGCGTTGCAGTCATGATGTAATATTCAGGAACCATGCGATCTTTATACCTAATTTTGGTGTCAAAACATAGGTGTTGGGGGTCTTGTAGTGTTATAGAGACAGAAAAAAATCCTCAGAGCAACCCTTCTGCCATTTTCCACAATGGCGAGTATAATAGAGGAAGAAGAGACATAAATAGAAATGAAACACAAAATGGTTCTTAATCCTTTAATGTATACACCAAACAATGTTTATGATCTGAATATGAAGAAAAAAAATAATGTTTATCACTCCTGTTTTAGACACATTTTCATAGTTCACTTTATTTATTTCGGCAATCGCTCGTGGAACATTTGCAGAATGTTGAACATTTGAGAAGAGCTTATCAACAGGGACTTCTCTTTGTAGTACAGGTTTTGCACGTATATGTATGTTTAAGTTCTGTGGGTAGAGGCTTCAAACATTTCATAGGTTTTAGCCCCCACCAGTATCTTTCCATCCAAATTCACACAGATAGTTCTCTACTTATGCACAATCCAAAATATTTACGCATCTTCTGATCAAGTAGAACACTCTTTTAATGTGTCTTTGCACAGAATATGATGTTGGTGGAAGGTCACTTAGAAGGACTTATCTCTTGAACTCACTGTACAGAAGTTTGTCAAATGTGTGACAGTCAGAACTTATTTTCCATACATGCATGAGGTATTTTTCTACGTCTTTAAAGTCACATTCTTCTTTTGTCAAAGCAAATCCTTTTAAAAACTTCACAGGTTTAGCAATTAAAGCTTCAAGCTCTGTTCCAATTTTGATCATAGTGTCATCACCCATACGAATATATGCCTTGATAAGAACACTGGGCATCTCTGCGTCAAGTTTCTTGTACAGAATATGACGCAGGATTAAATGTCTTTTATTGCCTGTTCCATAACATATCCATAACTCTAACAATCCTCGTCTTATGAACTATGGAACAAATCTAAGTAGTACAACAATAACATCTGTGTCCTTTGATAGTACAATGACTCGATTAGAACCATTTTCAACAGCCCACTCAACATGTGGCACACAATGAAGGTCAACTTCCTCCACTTTGCTGTAAAATTCTTGAACATTATGGCTTGCACCGCTTGAATATATCTCTGCGGTTATCAACTCCTCACTGACAATCATTCTGCTTGCAATAATTGGAAATTCAGTGTTCACTGAAGCATCAGCAATGTTTTGGCAAGTTTAGATCTTCAAGTTAATTTTGTTCGATGTGATGACCAGAATTTATCAAGTTGCACAAGTATAGGGTCACATTTTTGATGCAGGCAAGGTCAAATGTTCGTATAAACAAAGTGGAATCCACTCAAGGTGATAGTGATCCCTAGAGTGATGGGGAACACACAGTGTTGTTTAAATGCCCCTCACACACCAACAGGCCCCTTGGTGTCATGCTTCATCATCGGGGCCTTCGCACCCCTCTACGGGATGCGGCGTGCTACGACTCGCGAATACGCAGGAGCACTTGAAGTGAACTATGTGTGGGGGTGTGTGTTTAATACAAGGATGTGAGTGAGGTGAGGTGAAAAAAGTGAGTGGTTAAAAAATACCTGGCACGTGGGAAGAAAAAAACTTTATTAAATCCCCGGCTGGTATTGTTAAAATTAAAAGTGCAGGGCGTGGTTTTAGAAAGATACGTGTTAGGGTATCAAACCACTATATTAAAAGTCAACATGTTTCGGAGGTCAAAGCCCCCTTCTTCAGGACAAGGGTGAATGCACTTACCCTCCCCTTACTCACATGTAAGATGTAAAAGTGAAAAATAAAAATTACCACAATGTGTAATGTTCCTCACAAATGTTATATGTAAGTGAGTGTAGTTGCGCCCAATTGGCGTAAGAACCTGTGGAGACAAAATCATAGATAAACATACAGATCTAAGTATCATAGGTTTAGAGGAGAAGAATAATACTTCTCAGAAAAAACATCAGGTAGAACCCAAAAAATAATTGGAACCTGAAACAGAAAAAAGAAAAACGACACTACAAACATACACACACGCAAACCAACACAACTCTCTGCTCAGATGGCAGAACAGTGAGGACAAAAGATCTTACTTAGAGTTCCCAAATACAGGACTTCATGAGCCTTTAACGTATATTGGGGAATCCTTCCTTTCTAATCAGAAAACCTAAGAAATCAATATCAGGGATTTAGTAGGCAAAATTAATCATCAGAGCGCCACAACTACAATATGGAACTGCTTCTCTCAGAGGTCTTTTAACTCACGGTTACTGCAACAGCTAATCGCCTGCCTTCCCTGCCCATGTGGAAAGGAATATGTGGGAATGACTACCAGATCTGTTAAGGTCAGGTTAAATGAACACAAAAGCAACATCAGGTGTAAAAAACTTACTACCAAAATGTCAACCCATTATATTGAAAATCAACACTGTGTGAATGAGCTACATTGGACAATAATTGAACAACTGCCCTCAGAGACAGGTCTCCTAGAAAAAGAACAACGGTGGGTGTTTCGGTTGGGAACCGACACCACTGGACTGAATGATTCCATTCCATGGAACCTTCTCAGATAATACTCGATCTGACCACTCATCATAATAATGTGGTTGATGTACACATTTGGTTACATACAACTAATGCTTTTTGCTGGACTTTTAGGGATCAATACATCAATACATCAGCACAACGTGGTACCATCGAATTTGTGATGGAGGTTGTACCCCTTCGGGAGCTGGTTTTAAGCCTTCTCTCTCTAAATAACAACTCCTCTCAAAGAATCATTGCATGTTTTAAAAAAACTGTGAGAGTAGCCCTTTTAATTGTAGTTACACCTCTAAAAATAACTTGATTCACCATTACCACCATGGGTGCTTACTTCCCTTGACCTTTGGCCATTTAAATGCCTCTTTGCCTTATTAGTGTATACTTAATTCTGTATCCGCATTTTATCCCAATCACAATCCAGTTTCAGGCGTTTAACATACTGCCGACAGCTTCGCGGTTTCACGAAGTGTCTCCGTTGACGCATGCGCGTTAGACTTGTCTGCCGCGCATGCGTCTATCAGGAACGGTTGTGCGCATGCGCAAGGGAGCAGCGGATGGCGCTAGCGCTTTACCGGACGTCTGGAGATTTCTCTCCGTATTTGGGCATATACCTGGTTGCATTATTCAATTAACCTACACTAATTACCCTCAGGCTAGCATATATAGAGGCCCAAATCCTTTTGCAGCTCACTTCATCGGAGCCGCGTTGAGGGAAGGCAGGCGATTAGCTGTTGCAGTAACCGTGAGTTAAAAGACCTCTGAGAGAAGCAGTTCCATATTGTAGTTGTGGCGCTCTGATGATTAATTTCGCCTACTAAATCCCTGATATTGATTTCTTAGGTTTTCTGATTAGAAAGGAAGGATTCCCCAATATACGTTAAAGGCTCATGAAGTCCTGTATTTGGGAACTCTAAGTAAGATCTTTTGTCCTCACTGTTCTGCCATCTGAGCAGAGAGTTGTGTTGGTTTGCGTGTGTGTATGTTTGTAGTGTCGTTTTTCTTTTTTCTGTTTCAGGTTCCAATTATTTTTTGGGTTCTACCTGATGTTTTTTCTGAGAAGTATTATTCTTCTCCTCTAAACCTGTGATACTTAGATCTGTATGTTTATCTATGATTTTGTCTCCACAGGTTCTTACGCCAATTGGGCGCAACTACACTCACTTACATATAACATTTGTGAGGAACATTACACATTGTGGTAATTTTTATTTTTCACTTTTACATCTTACATGTGAGTAAGGGGAGGGTAAGTGCATTCACCCTTGTCCTGAAGAAGGGGGCTTTGACCTCCGAAACATGTTGACTTTTAATATAGTGGTTTGATACCCTAACACGTATCTTTCTAAAACCACGCCCTGCACTTTTAATTTTAACAATACCAGCCGGGGATTTAATAAAGTTTTTTTCTTCCCACGTGCCAGGTATTTTTTAACCACTCACTTTTTTCACCTCACCTCACTCACATCCTTGTATTAAACACACACCCCCACACATAGTTCACTTCAAGTGCTCCTGCGTATTCGCGAGTCGTAGCACGCCGCATCCCGTAGAGGGGTGCGAAGGCCCCGATGATGAAGCATGACACCAAGGGGCCTGTTGGTGTGTGAGGGGCATTTAAACAACACTGTGTGTTCCCCATCACTCTAGGGATCACTATCACCTTGAGTGGATTCCACTTTGTTTATACGTATGACTCGGGAGACTGAATCCACTGACTCTCTCTCTCCCCCCTCCTGTTAGAAGGTCAAATGTTCCACATTTGTCTGATTCTTTCACATTCTTTGACAGATGGTTCGAGATAACTTTCAAAGACATGGATGAAATCTTGAACAGTCGCAATTGTGACTTATAGTCCACAACAACAGCAGTTTTCAATGTACACTTTTTCGAACTGAAATTCTTCAGGGGAAATGTTTTTTTCAAGCTCTTTTACGAGTTAGAGCATCACTAGTTTGGTTGCAGCATCTCTATCAAATAGTGTATTTTTTGGAAGAAGACCATGCAACAGAATTGATAAATTCACCCCTTTCTTTTGCTACATCCATTTCTATATGTGCTTGTGAAAGTTGTTTCTTTGTAACCTGTTTTATAGTGGCTGGATGGATGAAACTCTTACTATGGCAATTAAAGTGTGGAAGTGTAGCTTTAGTGCTTATGTCAAACATATTTTTCTCTTTCAATACAAATCTCCCCTGCTCTAGTTCTGTGTTTAGCTTCAATCCATGTTCCAGGCCATCTAGTAGACATGTCCTTATATATTTATTCACATATTGTTTGGCTACGTAGTTGTGTAATCACAGAGGCTCAGTCATTTCAAAGGGGATTCCTTGCTGCTGCATGAAATGAAGAAGGCTGTCAACATGTTTATTAAAAAGTTCCCCTCTCTTCATGGTAAACTCGCTGCCATTGAGCAACCTATTCACTTTTATGTGTCTGACCAACAATTCCCTTAGAGCTTTTCTGTGATCTCTGGATCGTCTGTTCCAGTTTTATATCTGATGCCACAGCATTGAACCTTCCCCCTCAGTCTTACACCACAAAATGTATTTGGAAGAATTTCCCATAGAGGTGTTGTTTTTAAACCTCTAACTTCTTCACTCTTTCCAAATATCAGGATCCATATCTCAGGTACTTTATGCAATTGATTTCGTGAAACACAGTAATCAGTGACTCCACAGTCTTCATGTGCAGCTCCCAATCATCTTTTCAATCAGCATGTAGCAAGTTTTTCACTAGAGGTATCATGTGTAAAACATTTCCCTAGTCCTTGCAAAGTTCTGATTTTTCTTCACATTCTTTGACAAACTCTACCAACTTGCTTTTCAGGTTTTCTGATTTTGAACTCAGTGTATTCAACATTGCCTTGCTTTACATTATCTCTTTTGAATGAAGTGCACTCAGTGCCGTGTTCCCTTCTGAGATGAGACATGCAAAACCTAATTTGTCATTCTTGTTCCAGAAAGCATTACAATACAATGTTTCTATAGCTTTAGATATGATGAGCATACATTGTAACAAACAAACATGATGAGTTCTGGGGAACATCACTTACAACGCATTTATTACAACGCACTACCATTACAACGCAACCATTACAACGCACTACCATTACAACGCATTGAGCTGGGGGGCGCTCTAGGATAGGGAATTTATTTAATTTACTATCCAACACCTTCCCTACTATCCACGGGGACTGGAGTTGGAATAGTAAATTAAATAAATCTCTATCCAGCGCTTAAAAGCACTATGCGTTGTAGTGGTATGCGATGTAAAAACCGTGTTGTAACGGCAGGCGTTGTACTAGCCTGCGTTGTAGTGACACCAATCCTGAGTTCTGCTCAATAATGACTGGACAGTTTTGCTTCCAAAGATTTCAGCCTCAATAAGTGCAGTATCTATGCCACATCCACTGAGATAACTTCCTGCACACAGCAACATAACTTTTGTCATGTGTTAAATGCCCATCATTGGATAAAGACCATCAAATTCTACAGGACTGCTTATAAAAATGTCAGCTACAATGCGGAAAACAACTTAATCACAGAAAATTGGCAGGATAGGCTCGTCTTCAAGCTGAGAATGCACATTCGGGTAGCATGGTTTGTGACTGGAGGTGGTATTACTGGTAAAAACCCAACCTTCTTGAGTGAGACGGTATTCTGGGATATCAGACCTTGAATTCCAGCCCACTGAGGAACTGGATTTTCTTCATCCTTCAGTCCGCATCGAATAAGCAGTATGACAAATGCAGTTAAATACTCTTTGTTAACCGCAGCATCAGGTAGAAGAAGATTCAAGTCCTCAGCCACTTTGAAACTTTTTGGTAGACTGGAACGTATTGATGGCTTGAAGTGATTTGGCACACTTTGGCAAGACAGTTGGGTTATAAGTTTGGAGCTTTGCTTGTTTGTGCTGACAGCTTGTTTTTCAGTAGCTACTTCATTGGTATAGTCTGGAAAAAGCACCATTGCAGTATCATGTGGGCTGGATGTTCCAGAAAAAGATGAGCTTTCTTCAAATCAAAATTATCAAAAGCAGCAAAAGTAAATCCTTAACTGGTAGGGTAACTTGGAAGTGGTGTGTTGTCGGAGTCCCAATATTTTACAGCATGAGCTGCTAACAAGTTCCTACTCCACACTATGCTATTATAACTTGTTGATACACCAATCCTATTCACTGAAGTGATTAGCTCTATACTTTTGCGCTTGTCATAGATTGATTGGGCAGTCATCATTTGTAGCAGAGTTTTCTTTTTGCCATGATATAATTAATAAAACATGGGTTGGAAAAGACAGTACATTTACACAGCATAAGTCTGTCGGTTCATGTCTTCCACTTCACTTATATCTTCAAAACCATCTTCAATGTTGTTGGCTTCTGTTCCAATCTCAAGAACTTCAGTTGTAACAGTTTTGCTTTGCTGATATTAAACAATGATGTAAAAAATGTTAAGACAACATCAAGCATTCTTTTTGATTTCCATAATTTGTGGAGCTCTGGGGCATCACAAAAGTTGTCATTAAGTCCAAAGCCTAAATCTTTCAGGATAGTTCTTAAAAGGGTTCCTACTGATTTTACTACACCCTGCGATTTTATTTTGGCAGCAAGAACTTCAGGGATCAAATCATTCTTTGTGTTAGACTGACAAAAACGAATACTGTCACTGTACATTCTCTAAAGAAAAATTTTAATTTAATTATTATGGATCAATGCAGTTTTATCATTATTGACCATTATTTCTCTGATCTCACTGGGTGAGAACCCGTAGCTAGAACTTAAGAGTGGCTTTAAAACTTCATTTGCTTTTTCAAAGAGTGCAAACTTAACTGAAGGCTGGCGGTTACATTGCGGATGAGAGCTGATTGTACATTCACGTTTTCGAATGTATGCATGCATGCAGGTCGGGTGGGAATACAAATCCACTGCAAATACATTCACCTCACTGTTCACATCAGCTGCTTGGTTAAAAACTTCACCTTGGAAGAAACTAGCTGCAGACTTTATTCTTTCATCAATCTCTTTGGCTATTTGTTCTAGCTAAACCACATATAACACATTGAAGACCTTCTGCTTTATGATTAGTTGTTGGAGGTGGACAAGGGGTCCATTGATCTTCAAAGTGGATGGGCACTGGATTTTGTTGTTGTTGCTTTCTCAGAAGGCTCAGATTCTTGTTGTGATTTACTGGTTTCTGGTATTTGTTGATTACTTTTTTCCAGGCTTTTTATTATTGAATACGACTTGTAGCACTTGGTGTTACAATGATACAATATCTGATCCTCTTCACCCATCCGTTTCAATCTTTTGTGAACTTCGTCTTGCTGTATTTCTGTAGCATCTCAAACTCTCTTCTGTCCAGCCACAGTTGAAGTTAGCTTTTCTTTTGGATTGCTTTGGCATATGCAAATTTTTCTGTGTTGAAGGAGTCCTCCGATTTTGTAGTTAGCAACACTCTGTCAGGAGGAAAAGATACTCTGCTGCTACCTGCTTTGCTAATGTTTATGAATTTGAATCAACGGAAAACAGTAAACAAAAACAATATTAAAATAAATTACCAATATGATGACTAAAACACATCATTATAGAGCCTCCATTTTGAAAAATGGCAGAAGGGTTGCTCTGAGGAATTATTTTCTGTCTCTATAAGTCTACCTGACCCCAAAAACCTATTATTTGACAACAAAATGAAGTATATAGGTCTCATGGTTCCTGAAATATTACATCATCAGTGCAACACAGCCTCATTCAGAATGGCGGCTCTGTATGTCTTAGGGAGGAGGATGAGGATTTTATGCTGGTAGGCAGAGAAGGAGGCAGAGACAGGAGAGGATATTTAGGATGCGGGTCTCCCCTTTTTTAACAGACTTAGGAGGAGCTGAATGAGAAGTACAGACTGAGCTATTGGAAATCAAGAAGCCAAACGTTGGTACATTTAGCCCGAAGTACCACGTGGAAGTAGAAACATTTGTTGTGGAAATTCTCAGATGAAAATGAGTAAACAGTTCCTCCTTTATAGTTGCACTCATGACCTACTCTGTCATTCATGCTAAATAAAAGTTGTCTCATAATTCCATTCATAACTGCTGGAAAAGTGCTGGCAGTCTTAAGTGAAGCCATAGGCTTAGCACAAGCGCCTGCAGGTCCTGTGGTACCGAGTGGCCTACCCAATCCCCCAGAGGGCTCCAAGCATCCCAAGTGCAGCAACTGAATATCTTTGGAATACGAGAGACTTAGCCCCTCATCACATCCTGCAGGGAGGCACTGTCATTGGGTGAAATCAGTGCTTAATTTATAAAAAAATAAATGCAGAAGTTCACATTTTCTTCAAACGCTTGCAGCACCACTGCAGATTGTGTGGTTGCCAAATACCAATGCTATTTAATCCTGATTTCACCCCGTATCCCTTTCATCCACACATGTACTCTCCCTGCCCCTTTATCTCACTCTTTAAGGTTCTTTTTCATACCTGCAACATCATTTTCCATTGTTTTTCTATATTTCTCTGCCTCTTTTATAACCCTCTGCTGCTTTTCTCTCTCTTGTTTTGGGGTAATGTCTGATAATTAGAAATTAATCCTGGTCCCCAAAAAAAGAGTGCCGGACCAAATTAAGCACTGGGTGAAGTAATATGTCATGCGGAAACAGACTTTTGGTCACTCTCTGTAGCAGCTCTCAACCTTATCTAAGAACCATCCCTGCAAACAGTATGGCCATATGTCTACTAAAATACTTAAAAGGTAGATTGCTTTTCATGAACTAATAAATAAAATATATTAATACACTGTACGGTGAGTTTTCTCAGCAGGGTTAAGACTACTCGTAATGAAATGGGAGTCTGACAACATGACATCTGTTGGTTTAAACGAAAAACAAAGATGCCCATCTCATCCCTAATGACCACCTTTGCTTTCATATGAGTTAAATAAGAAGTTTTAGAATAAATCGTGAATATTCTTTTCTTTCACTGAATTTTCATATTTTTAGTTACTGTTTAGTAAATACAAACATCATCTTTAACAAAAGAATAGCAAGCTTAATTTCCATTTAAATGTGTCTCGAATAACAGCAGTCATATGGCCTTTTGCTAACATTATTAATAGAGTGGACATTGGTCTGCCTCTTTCAGCAATTGTCTTTCTCTGACCAGCCTCTTTCAACCATCTACTGGAGACTTTGTCTAACATGTCTTGCTCAGCCCAGTGGTATATGCATCACTTACTTAATGCTATTTGCTGTTTAGTTGTAACTTATCTAGTCAATATCTATGCATCATGTATAGAAGTGGTATTCAACCAATCCCTAGTCACTCACATTGTTGCTACATACTGTGCTTAAGTCACAGGCCCTAGTGAAGTCTTAGATAAGTATCAGGCAATGCTGTGGGAATGTGAGAATTAAAAGTATGATATCCTTTATCTACACTCTACAATGTAGCTCTTGAACACATTACACAACATCAAGTTACCTAGCTGTTCTATGACAATTCTGGTCACCAAGACCATCACAAGGAGGGAGCACACAGGGTCGTTTGTTTTAGGATCTGCGTTGCCATTGCGTTGCCACTGCGTTGCCACTGTTAATTAATCTATATCTCAAAACCATACTCAGCTGTTTTTAAATCTCCATGGTGAGGCAGGTAACGCCAGATGCCACTAGATGTCATAATATACCATTGCCCTGAAATATGTCCAAGTATATTGTTTCCATTTATTCCCTTGGTCTGCATGCACCAGCAAGGGGTCACCACAAAGACCCTGTATATTGTCAGCCTTTGACAGTCCAAACAGGATCATAATGTGTTTAACAGTCAGAGTGCTCTCTATATGCATTCATGTCAAAGTTTCATGGTGGGTCACTTTTTCGAAGGACTATGAAAAGGCGTGAAATTGCAATTGCTAGAAAATGCAGGTGATCATCCAACATGTAAATATTTAGTTCATCCCTACTCCTTCAGGGCCAGAAGCCTTGTCTCTCTTCTCCCTGCCAGGGTTTTGACTCTTTGTCTCTTCCCCGCTCCAGTGCTTCGAGGCGTCTGAGTCTCACCGGTTCAGTATACTAGTGCTTTCAAGCCTCAGTCACCATTGTAGTAGACCATTGAGTTCTTGCCTCAGTAGAAATGCCTCAGCTCAGCTGGTAGTCTTACAGCATAGACATATCTCACAATGCCACCTCCCATCTCAGAAACAGAGCTCAATGTCCCCATGAAAGCATGGATTTACGCCTGTCTCATATCTGCTGGACATTTCCAAATATAATCACTCTGAATATGACTGACAATGCTCACATATGTACCCCAATGAATATCAGCATAAAGAATAATATTGAAGATGGCAACGTATCGACACATTCTTTATTTGGTTTTTGTAGGTTTTCTTGAATAACTTTATTATTTATGATTTTTCATATTCATAAGTGGGAAACATACCATTACACAATACACAATCACTCTGCAACCGAGTTTCCTGAGAAACACCCTTGTAGGGAGCAGAGTAGGAGAATGAATGTCTGAGGATTTTAAAGATCCATATCATGGGAGGTGAGAGGGATGAGGAACTTTAGTATCTGTCTACATTGCCGGCCAGACTGAAACATGTGGGCACTTGATATTATATTAAATATATGATGTGACCAATGAACGTCAGCACGACACAGTAGCTACTGAAACATTAGACTATCTGGAAATCAGCTCCATATACAATTTATAGCGACCACAATGGTGTAGCTCGACCATTTCTTGCCTTTGGCAGTCACTTTGCCTTTGCCTCCCAGAGATGGTCAAAGGTAAGAACGGGGGGAGGGGTTGCTGGAAATCTCGTGCCGCCCCACAGCAGACCACAACCCCCTCTATTCCCCCTTGCTTCATGAGCTGCCAAACAAATTGATCGATCAGCGGGGGAATGCTTCGAGTATAATTATATATATCGAGGTCATGCCTGCAGACAGAATTTATGCACAAAAGCCTTGAATAAAGGCCAGATTAATCGATTTAGTGAACTTCTGTTGAGCAACTCCATGTAGATAACCTTTACAATATGTAGAAATATATAGGTGAAACACACATTTGCAGAACAAAAGGAAACATGGAGCTCACACTTGAAGATGCAATTCATAAATGGTAGGCTTATCAGCAGGCAAAAGCTAGGATGTGACTGAGATATGTAGGCCATGTAAACATACTACATTTTGCATAGGAGCTTTGGCTAATCAAAAATCTGTGGACGAGGTCCTGACAGCACAAAATCCATAGAAGAGTGAAGGCTCTACTGTTAAAATCTACAAGAATAAGTATGCTCTCTGTGAATACTAATACTATGTACTGGAGACATACATTAAGAGTTAATCATGCATAGGAGTCACGTATAACAGTCACATTAGGTAAGATGACTTGCCTAAGGCACAACATAGCAAATAATGCACTTGTTGTAGGGCAAACAGGATATCCATCACATTTGTGACAGAGTGCTCATCTGCCAAGGTCTAAATAAGACCCTAAATGTAAGACCAGACAATATGGCTCGATACAACCTCTAGGAGGTGAATACTGCTGCAAAAAAAACACAATAAGTTTGGAAGATTTGATTGGACACAATACAATATTGTAGTTATGTTAATTTCCACTTTCATTGCATACAATCTTTAGTTTAACAAAACAAGTGAACCCAAGGCTCATTTGGGACCAAGAGATATATGTAGTTAAATGAGCACTTGTCCCTAAACAGTAAATGCAAACAAAGTACTATTGGAAAAGTAATTATTCCCAGAGAAATTGTTCCTAGACTATAAGGATAGATATTTTATTTTCTGAGAAAAAGCCACAATAAAGAATATTCCCCCACTGGGGTAATACCAAAACAAGTGTTAAAAACAGACAAAACTAAAAACATACAGGCAAGGAGCATAATATTGTGTTCACATTTACTGACTGTCAGTCAGTCAAAATACTTTATTTCGATAATTCAATATCATAAAAAGACGATGATACATAATATACATTCAAAAGACACTTAAAAAAACCAATTATAGTTAATATATTTAAAAATATCCCACAAATGTCATAAATGTTAAAAATCATGTCACAAAAAAATGTAGCTGCCATGTTATATTTACAACATTTAAAATATTTACAGTACAGAAAAATCCAGCTTTATAAAAATACAGTTAATTACAATGTATCATTCTTTTGTTCCTAACCCTTACAGCACTCCCCAAATAACTGGCAACGTGAAAAATAACCCTAGGGCTGTTTAGTAGTCGTAGATAAAGGAGAGCAGCTTGACTTGAAAAAACCCTGCCTCCTTAAGGATGGGAACAAGAAACTTTTACTGTTTAGGGACCAGTGGGACAATCTTTAGAGCAGGATTTCTCATAAGTACCGTCACCTCCCTACAGGTATAGGGTAAACATGACAGGCTGCCTGAAGAAAAACTTTTGAAGTGGCTCCTTCAATGTTCATTTTCTAAATTAAATCTTTCAAGTTTTATAGAGGTGCGGCAGTACCTCCCACTCACCTAGTGGGTGCAGCACCGCGGGGAATGAGTGCATTTCTGGAGGCAATATTTGCATGAGTAGGACAAATCTGAAATCAATAGATATGGATCATACGTGCATGTCTCATCATTTGTTTAAAAAGCATTGCTGTCATTGCCATGAAACGTGTTTGTGTAAAAAGTCTAAGGACGCATGCCGTATCTACTTGTCAAATCCAGGGGGCATATTACCAACAACTAGCGATAATTATCGCTATGTTGGTTTAGCGGCAATATTTTTATCGCCGAGCTGCGGCGATTTTTATCGCTTAGGATCCTTGCTATTATCAAGGTTTATCTCCTAAGCGATAAAAATCGGCCGAAATGCATGAATATCGCTGAAAAGTCGGCGATATTCATGCATAACCGAGCTAATGCTCTTAGCCATGTTATCCACCTACCATTGGATAACATGGCTAAGAACTGCTCAGGGCAGGTGTTAGCTATTGGAGATATTCGCGCTTAGCGCGAATATCTCCAAAAGTTGGCAATATGAGATAGCGATGTTCCAGTCGCTAACATCTTGGCACGCCCACTTTGCATGTCATTAGTGATAGATTTCACTGACATGCAAAGCGGGGCCCAAGATGGTCGCTATCTCCTACTAGCTGTCGCTAACTGGTGTTAGCGACAGCTAGGTAATAGGGAGATAATTTTATCTCCACTTTCTTGGCTTTTAAAGAAAAAAAAGCGGAGATAAACCCCCTTGATAATATGTCCCCATATCCGCATGTTCTCATGGCAAAAACTAACATCCTCTTTGTTTTCAGACCAACTACATAGAAGAACAGAATTCAAGCTCTTCTTATTTAAAACCTTTCCTCTGAGCTTGGTAAAGTTTCAAACTTGTTGAGAGAAGTTAGACACATTTTCCAGTTTTCCAGTTTCTCAACTTCACTTGCATGTTAGGCTTTCCATAAAACATTTTTGAATGAAAATTTCGCACAAAACCTATATATTCTCCCACTAAATAGAACATGTTTTTCGAGCTTTCCGTTTTTCGAGCATGCCCTTAGAAGACATTTAATAATCTCTTCTATTTTTTTTAAAGAATTGATCAAAAAAGCCAAAAACGCGTTTTGACTGTAGGCCCACAGACCTTTCCAAATTTGGTTTTAAGAAGTTAGTGAATTAGAATGTTTTGATCTAGATAATGTACTTACTGCGCCAGTACGACATTTAGAAAAGTGAAAATACATTCATACGCACTAACATCATTTTAGAGTTTGGCATGCTTTATATTATTCCATTCTGACTAACGTTACTTAATTTACATGAAACTCCAATTATGCCTCCGGGGACTGCGCCATCAGATGAGGACTAGATAACATGTTTTTCCTTGAAACGGTGCAAGTGTTCTCAGTCCTGTTCCGCTTGCTCGGGTGGTTGACTCAAGATGGCTGATTGTGCTGCTGGATTTCAGACATGTGTTGGCGCTTTGCTGCTGTTTGCTCTGTGCAGACTGACAGTTGTTTACTCTTGACCATTCATCTGATCGCACTCAGCTTTAGGCAGCAATATGGCTAATAATCTGATCACAATGCTGGATTACACGAGGCAGTGCAGTGGAACAGGATGCGCGTGCCAGGGATGTGAACGACATTTTCGCCTCTTTAATATCCTTTTTGAAGTCACTTAGTTTAAGTAATGGTAAAAGAAGTATTCTAAAAATAAACATGACATATAATTTGCCCCAAATTGGACACACTTTCCATTTTTGAGAGGCTTGTGGAGGCTAGTGGCCATTTTGGAGCATGGGATTGGGGAGGCGGGAGTTTGCAGGATCAGTTGGGGAATGTCCTCTCATTAACCTGTGGTTCTGGGCAAATGTTTTACTCGACCTGGACCTAAGAAGGAGAACAAGGAGTAACATAGATTGGTTCTGTTGTAAAACAGCTCTAATGCCCATAGGCCAGATTTGTGCTATTAAAAAATGCAAAAGAAATTTTAATTATCACCCTCTCAATCAAAAACAACCATAAATTCGGGCAATCCACGTACATACTTTGCCTCATTCATCTCAATTTACCGGCATGCTCAGGTGCTGCAACATAGATCAGTGTAAGAGCACCTATTTGGTCAAGGATAAACGACTCTAAAGTAGTTCACACATCGGTCACACTGTAATAAAAGACTCGTCCAACCAAGCACTCCCCCAAAGTGTAGCATTCTGAATGTCTACACGCTTCCTTCAGGGCCTCATTACGGATATCAGGCACTGCATAAATGCAGTACCAAAACAATGCAATGCCCTCTGCTTAAGATTAAGTAGGGTAAATGCAACAAGCAGCCCACTGCAGCAACATTATTTTAGTAACAACGACCCTAGGCTGGAATGAATCTAGACCAAGGCACTACCCTGCAGCTACCTAGTGTCCCTCACCAGGGAGATAACCGATTGTCCTTACAAACAGTAAATTAAGCCTCATTGCTAGGTCCTCAAAAGCTGGAAATGTGTCTCACTGCTAGGTGAGGTGGCAGTGGAAATCCTTACGCTGCCCATTACCTTCTCGTCCATCTTCCTCTAACAGTCCTAAAATATGAGTGTATCTCCTTTCGTGTAGAACATAATCCCCCAACTTTTATTTTTCCTTCCCAATCCAATATGTCCCCCATTGAATGGAGTACAAATTAACCAGCTTTAGCAGTCTTTATTTTTTAGGTCGAGCCTGGGCAGCACATGCGCTGCTGCGAGGCATGCAGTATTGGAGTATGGCTTTGAAGCCCCGCCAATTCTCTGCCCATATTTTTAATGGCTTGTGTTATTGTCCTTCGTAAACGCTGGCTTCCGAGACGTTATTAGGCTTGTTAGTCCCTCCTTGGTACCGCCTTGTCTGTGTTTATTACCTCCCATAACAATTGGATCTTTTACTTGTCTTGTTATATGGTCTGCTTTATCCTGACTGTGAGCACTATTGTGTTTGATGATTTGCCCCCATACCACCAACTACGTCGCAGCATGCTGCAGCACAGTGCCCGCTTTTATTTGATTTACTAATGACTGTCCACTTTAACTATAGTGGGCACGTTTCTTTATTCATTTATTTTAGCAGTGTGGTCCGCTTTAAGTATAGTGGCCGAGCATACATATTTTTTTGTTTACAAGCACCCATGGGTCGCTTTCACATTCATGGAGGCCCACCCCTTTCTTTAGACAGGCAGAGTCTAAAGAAAGGTGCTCAGTGCTATTAAAGTGAAAGTGCGGTGTGAGTGCTTAAAAAGAAATATCTGTTTGTTAAGTTGACCAACAGATTTTTTTTTGTCAAAGCACCCCTTGCCGTGGTTTCTCTTTAATGTCGTCCACGCCTCTTTATTTAGATGCAGCTTGTCTAAAGAAAGGGGCGCGGCCTCCATTAATGTGAAAGCGCCACATGGGCACTAGTAATTTGCAATGCAATAGGTCTTGCATTTGCAAGAGTTTAACCACATTGCTGCTGCAGTGATTTTTCCCCAGTGCTGGAAATTGCCATTTTGCTGGTGTCATGACGAGCTCAGCTCGTCATCAGCACAGCTCAACTGTGCCTCATGACGAGCTGAGCTCGTCATGAGCATGGAAGGGGTTAAGCTATTGCATTACCAATAGCACAAACTCTTATAAATGAGAGATCTATTGCACTGCAAATGCTAGTTGTTTGGGTGGTTGCGCTCATATGCAGTACATACGTTATCACAGGGAGTATCTGTGGCTTGCTGGGCTGTGTCTGACGACTTGGGGAGGCTTGTCTATTCCCAGGATGTGATGTTTTTTTGTGGATTTTAGGGTTTTGGATGAGGGCCATATTGGATTGGGAAGGAATAGTCAAGATTGGTGATTATGCTCTGCATGAAAGGAGATAAACGCATCCGCAAGGACTGTGACGAGGAAGACACGGACCTAGAGACATGAAAAATTAGTAACCGGGCATGCCTCACACTCTCTAGAAATGAGAAAACTTGGGCCACGTTTGTTTGGTTTAATGGTGCGTACAAGATGGGCTGAAGCTCTCCACTTGATTTTTGACATACATTTCCTGAGGCAAAACGAAAAAAAAATCAAAGTTAACTTGCTGTCATATGACTTTGCTCTGAAAAGTAGCCGAGCAATTTATGAAATGAGAGGGAAGACAGCCACAACTCCTCTCTTTGAAAGCAGATATCAGTTTCACCCAGTGGCAAATTGATTATAATCACTTTAGACTGAGCACACATTGTGAGGTAGAGGCACAGGGATTTTCGGGTCAGTGATCCTTGTGGCTTCACCTTAACCTTTTAATGTATAATCTAGCTTTTTGTACAATTCACAGCCTGTGTGCTCCTTGTTAGTTTCATTATAAATACCTTTAATATATTTGCATTCTTTTTTACTCACATTTCAAAATCTAATCAACTGTTATTAGAAAATATCTTAGAAGGACTTTCCTTTTGATTCGCAAAATGCTGTAAGACAAGTTGCTCATTATTCAAAAGAAACAGTAACACACCCGACCTTCATTATTGACAACCATTGTTAAAGAAAGATACATTAAATGCATTTGCACAGTGAAGGGATTGCTCATTAGCAAGTTTCACGTCTGGGTATAGAGCACTGTAGGCAAGTCCTAAATATTCAAAAGCGCTATTGTTGGTCCAGGGTTCCTAAAGGCTTTCGATTGAAATTTGGTTAGTTGTGAAGAGAAATCGTAATCAAACCTTAACCACGACACGCTAACACTTCAGTTTACCGTTGCTTTTAAGTGGTGGGAAAAAGCAGTGTGGGAAGTTGCAAAGTTTTTTTTGTGTGTGTTTTTTTGGGCAATTTTCACACAGTTCTCTGGATAAAAACTGAAACTTTACGGTTTTGCAAAGTTTTCATTTTACTCACATTAACATAAAAAAAGCCTTTTGTGACAAGTTATGTTCCAAAATGTAAACTTCTGCAAAATTCTGCATACATTCACGTTGTTCAATTCGAGTGAAACTTGTATATCAGCTGGTTTACCCCATAGGAGCAGTAAGTATTTACAGTGCAGGCAATAAGCAATGCAGTCTTTGATTATGCTGACACTCTTTATTCTAGACTGTCTCGAAAACAAACATCTCTTGACACACCACTAAGACTCATGAAAAGGTGTTCACACTTTTTATCCATAAAGCTGCATTAAAGCTGTTAGTCAAAGAATGCATGCTCGTTCAGCTAGTTTGCCTGGCTTCCAAGTATATCCATCGGGGTCACCAATGTCCCCGATGTACTCCATTCCCTGCTACCATCACTCTGGAAGCCCAGATTGGAAGATGCGGAAATGATGACATTATCCGAGGATTCGCTTAATTGGAGGGCAAAGAGATAGTTCTCTCAATTTACACTTTAAACATGGAACAATCTAGATGTACCACTTGTGCCACAGAGTCCCCATCTATTTGCAGCCGTACAAACCCCAAGTATTAGCCTGTCCTAAAATACTCTGCCTGTCAACAAATCATGGTGGTACGAGTAGCAAAATGCAGATTTTTTTCAAAGTAAAATAAAGAAACACTCATTCATTTTCGCTTAGAGAGTTTAAATATATTTTTTTCGGCCCAAAAAAGGGCAGTACTTCCCCCTGCGGTCTGCACTGTGCCCTGCAGTCCCAGTGGAGAGGCAGGGAGTAGCATTACGTATAGACACTGCGGCTGCAGTGAGGGGGTGCTCCTGGACTGTCATTGGGAGGTAGGGACAGTATCAATGCAGAAGAGATTAAGAGGTCACCATGATGATGTCAGAAAGTGGTGTTATGTTCACTAGAGCAGGCCACCCCCAAACCACTTTCCCATCCACCTCAGTACACAGATCAATTAATCGGGAATGTCCAAGGCAGAGTCTAGCCATTTGATTGGCCAAACTCTCTCTTAGAGTGCCAGGGGAGATAGCAAGGCGATTGACACTATATGCAGGAGCTGAAAGCGAGGCCACCATTAAAGCTCATGGTCAAACAGTAGTAGGAACCAATTAGTCCAGTTCCTGAATTCACTTCAGATGTGTCCATCCTAATAATATCCCTATTACTTTATACCACTATTTCACCTCTCAGTGTACCTGGTTTTCCATGAGCTCCTGTCGTTTGTGCTTGTGGAAGAATTCCACAAATATGGGATTAATATGTCAGCTTTTTCCAGCATATTCCCCCCCCCCCCCTCGCCAAACCGAGACAAAGAATGGATATACCTCCTCTTCGGGATTCTGTCAATAAGGGCATCTTAACTTGCTCTATTTCCCCTAGATGCTAACAGGTTGATTGGGAATGTTTAAGGTTTAATAATATTGTACATTTTATAGTGTAGGGTATTTATTGGCTGTAGTGTTCTATTTATTTTACTGCCTTATGTTATTAATTATCCGTGCCTCGTTAAGATAGATTGTTTTCTAACGTTGGTGGGCAATAGCATATTGAAGAAAAACAAATGCAAACAAAAAAGCACACGCAAATGACGCACACACACAACTAATAACACACATACACATACAGACTCACTGGAAACCAAACACAACGCACACACAATATACAACACATAACACGCACATCAAACAACAGACACAAACAAACAGCACACTAAACACATTCATTCATTCACACCACAACTTTGCACGTGCTCTGAATTTAAATATCACCCTTCTCTGCTCTCGATCATGTTTTTGATCATTTCTTGGGAAGCATGACTAACCATTCTTGTGAGACAAAAAATGCATTCTTTCGAAAAAGGATATTTATTTCTTGTAGTTTGCACAGACAAGCTGAGCAACACATCACAAGGGTGACTCACTCAACTGGGGTGATAGAAGAGCGACCTTAGGCAAGATATTAGTATTCTGGAACAGCACCGGTCCAACAGTGACCGGCACCAAATGAGGAAAGGTTTATTTCGTGCACTGCTGACGACATTTGCATGTAGCTTTCCTCTGAAAATCTCTTTGATATGTCAGGCGCAGTTTTTCCCATCCCTGATGCTCCCCGGCGGACTAGCCACAACCTTTAACCAAGTATGATGTTATGAATACGAATAGAATCATTTCCATCCGACACGCCACAGAACTGTACATTTCCTCCTATATTAGTGCCTGCACCACCGTCTTGTTGGGAAACCGGTTCACATGGGGTCAGATCAGGGTGGTCACGCCCCTCCTCATTATGCAGCAGTGCATTGATGCAAAAGCAGAAGCTGTTAAGGATGCGCTTGTCCTGTACTTCCAGAGCTGTTCTGTTTAAGTCCCTAGTGAATGAGAGGAGTGCACCAATCAATGCCTTTTTGTATCCTCCAGGGCCGGTATTGATGTTGCTGCGCTCTAATGTTAGTTAGAACCAGAAAACGATGCCTTTCCAGCAAGAGTTTTCACTGTGTTTGTACTAGTGTTTCATTTGTAAAGGATAGTGGTGGGCCCCCCAAACTTTTCTCAGACACTTGTGCAGCTGTATGTCCGAGTTGCTGAAAGCCAAGTCTGTCTAGCTTTGCCCCTTTATCACACTCCTGCAGGTTCTTTTCATTCTCTCCTTTCTCCCTTTGTCACCGTTTTTGTGTCTTTCTCTTCCTCCTGCTATCCCATTTTTGAGCCTTTTATCTCTGGTTTGAGTCAAAGAGTCTGATGATGAAAAATAAGTCTATAAAAATGCTTGCCAGTGCCCACAAACTGCAACAACCGGCACAAATTAAGCACACATTTTTACCCTTCATTTAGCACAACATCCTGCTGTACTACCTTCTGTAAGCGCCAATTACATTTTCGTTAGTTTTGCTCTTGCTAGGTATATATGTGTGTGCTTCTTTTTATTTTTTCAGCACTAAATGAATTGAGGAGTGATTGATTTCCCAATACATTTGGAACTTTTTCCCTACTTCTGGCGGAGGGAAATTTGAGTCAACCGTGCCAGGATTAGAGGTTGTTGTGACCCTGAGGTTATGCTGTTTATGCAACGAGAGGCAGTTTTAGTGCCAATGGTTGATTATATTGGCTAGAGTTTAGTTTGTCTCAATTACTATTGGCACAGCTACACTATAGACTATGATATATTTATGACACAGATAAAAATAAATGATCATTTTACAGGAGACATATTGGAATTAGCCATAAAGATCTGCAATCGAGCCATACAGGTAGTAAACTGTCTGTCTATACTTTCAGAAGATTCCTAGTCATAACTTTGTTTTACAGAAAACGTCACTACCTGTGTGCAAAACATCTTAGAAGCGCTTTGGTCCTAGTGCATCACATAAGGCACAGCAACATAATCAAATTTAGCACCGTACTATCCAAAGCAAAGAGAAATTGTCAGGATAAAATTTCTGGCTTGTGTATCATTTGACTACGAAAAAAGTCATTTAAATTTATCTGATATAAATTATTATGAACTTAATTAATTTGCGAAAAAATTTTTTTATTTCTCCCGCACCAATCATTGAAATATATTGCATTTGGCAAAATCATACCACAAGAAGAACACTTTATATTTGCATTAACAACCTGCTGATGTTTAATGTTATCAGAAATATATTCACTTTTTAAACTAACTCCCACTCGTAAACTTCAGATATTTCTATGGAAACTCCAAAACATTAACTAGTGTTGCACTTTCCTCACATTTAGGAAAATATTGCTGGCTTTTGTATCATTTGACTACGAAAAAAGTGAATTTGCAGAGAAAAGTTCTTCATGTACATGCGACTGCATAATGAACACATACATTGATTTAGAATGCAAAATATCTTGAAATGTCCAGAAAAACTTTAAATAGTGAAGCCAAACTTGGAGTAGAAAACTTTGCAATCCATGAAAATTGTGATAAACAGAAACTTCACAAATCGTCATGGGAGTACAAAAAATACCTTTCTTCACAGAGCCCTACCTACAACCATTTTCTAGCTTGCCCATGTGGACCATCATCATCTATCCTTAGTAACCTTATCTTGAATGAAGGCTTTTCTCTTGTGTTGAAATGTTCCAAAGAAGCATGCACTATGTGGATGAGCATTCTTCCCTGTCTAGCTGCACCCACACAACCTAAGGGGGCTCTTGTCACCCACCTTCACATTGCTCCCAAAGAAGAGGACCCACCCACTGCATGGAGGCGATGTTCATGTGTGTATTTGGTGTCAACAAATACCTTCCCAAAGACTTGAGGAGGGTATAAGGGTAGAGGGATGGGGTGTTTTGTATTGTTATTGCCATTTAAAGGGTGGTTTGGAAAATGGCATTATTAAAGGACCCTCCAAAGGAGTTTATGCTCATCAACCTTAATATAATCTTCTTTTTCTATTTGCATATTTTTGGGAGTATGCATCCTTAATCACTTATTGCGGAAAAACATAGTGTTCAATGCTAAAACAAACAAATTCTGGGACAATCAGCTAAACCCCAGACTAATCACACCAGCCCCTGCACAAACCAAACACTGGCTACTCCACAAAACATACTGGACCCCGGACCGGCTATACACACCTGGCCTTAGAGAGGATCCCTCTGCTGAAACTGCAACACACAGAAAGGGGACTTAGCACACCTCCTCTTCCACTGCCCAACACTCAAGGTTTTCTGGGGAAAGGTGTTTGACTTTATAGACAAGTTGTTCAATCTTGAAACAAAGAGCTTTAATAAGGGCAGATCTCACATCCGAGAAGGAAAAGAAGCTAATGGACCTTTTATTGACAGCAGTGGTCAAAATGGGACTAAACAATTGGAAAGACTCAAGCAAAGCAACCTTCCACGGCTGGCTGAACTAGGTCACGTACCTCAGGGTAGCGGACAGCTTGGCGATGCAGTACTCCCCATGGAAGGCGTCCTCCAGGGGTCTGTCAGAGGCCCTAGACAGGTCTCTAATCCCGCAAAAACCCACATAAGCTGACGTAACCAAGCTCCTAGCCCTGAAAGGACCTCGGAACAGCCCTCAAGCCCACAAGATCTTCGGGCCAACGCATTTTAAACCCTGAACTCTGTACAGAGATATGCCATGTGACTGTTTTGGGTGCCTAGCCAGTGTGCAGTACACCTTCCCCACTGGGCTTTCCTATCCCTCCCTTCTCTTCTCTCTGACTGCTCTATCCTTTCCATCTTTCCTTATCCTACTAAGAGCTAACCATACCGCAACAATAAATGTTTATGATTGTATACAATGTATAAAATCCCAATAAAAATATCTATAAACAATATATATACTAGTGGCTTTGAACTTATACCATTGCCTGGTGCTGTAACATTCAGTGGGGTGCCATGAGCACTCAAACAACAAATCCCATTCTTTAAAAACAATGACAAAGAAGCTATTTTGGAATGCGTTTCCCTTTTTTCTGTCTATGTTGTTAGAAGAGAATTATAGACCTTTGTACATGGAGCGACACCAGGTTTATTTTCCTTCTTTTGCACCTCAATGCCACCTTCACTTGGATCCCAATTGGAGATTGACTGTTCATCATTAAATACATTTTCACCAATAGCAGCTCCTGTGCATGGAGCAGATATGCATTTTGATGTGCTGTAGACCTAAAGTTCTCTTCGGAAGTATTACCTGAAATTTACTTTCTAGTTCTTCGAATGATATTTTGTTGCGGATTTTTAATTTATAAAAGTTATTGGCAGAAGGGGCAAAGGAATCCCTTAACTGAGCACCTGTGCTATCCAAAGTGGAAGAGTATATTAGTGAATGAGAGTAGGACTTGAGCAAGGTGTCGAGACATGAGCAGTTACTTCCAACATTTGCACATGTTCCATCATCAAAATAGGCTTGGACTGGCTTGGCTCATGAAGTTACAGTACGCCCCAGACACGAGACAGACATCAAGCGATTTGTCTGACATCGACTAAGAGCAGGCTTCAGTCGTTTTAATGAATATCCTTGGCAGAGTGCCTACCTTCATCTTTGTTTTTGGACCTTGAGGGATTCATCTTCTGCTCCTGCACATCGTGAGGTGTGATTACATTAGTCTGTAATTATTGCCGTTCCGCAGTATTCGCTATGTCATCTTTGTTTTGTCGAGTAGTCTGGATAAACAAGGCATAAGATAATAGTAAGTGCTTATTTAATTCAACATGGGATCTTTGTGTCTCTAATGCCCTGGCCAGCACAATGACTACTTTTTAGGTGTCCCACCAGCCTCAGCCACTACACTTCACCGTCACAATATTGCTCTTTACACCACCTCCTTATACCATGAGATGGTATAATTAAGAGAGGAAAGCATCACATCATAGTTACTCTACTGAGTATCATGTACTCAAAAGTGCTAAATGCTGCTAGCCAATCAGAAGCCGCTCCAGTTCATGTGTATTTTAACTAATACCTAATTTAGGAAGCTGGAAATCATGCAAGTCACGAAAAAGATGAAACTAAAATATCCTAGAGGATACTAAGCAGCTCTGATTGGAAACAGGAAGAGGGCCAACACATGGGCATATTTCACCCCAAAAGCTGTTTGTTAGCAACACCAACATTCACAATGCTGCCCTTTGTTATGTGATATTGATAAGCTTGGAACTTGATGAATGTGGTGAATGTTATACCTTAAGTAAAACTAACTTTATCCAATGAAAAAACAATTGACGGTCTTGGTTTTTCATTTTGATTTAAGCGCTAATATCTGGACCTTAACTTATCCCTTGGATTTGCTGCATTGACACCCTGTTGGCCACAGGATTCAGTTAATCATCTTGATCATTGTGGACAACGCTGTCAGGGAAAGACACCCTTGTAACTTACAAAAGCAGACTTTCAGCTACCAGCCCGCTGAATCCTGTGACCCACACTTGTAGACAGTTTGTGTCAAAGCCATACTAGGCATATGGAACACAGTACAAAACACACACGAAGAGTCCAACATCAAGAAAAGGCCTATACAAGCCCTTTATTTAGGAATCTAGGGTGGTTCTGCGCATCACTATCCTAAAAACAACAACAGCCTCCCTGCAAGCAGCAACCAACAACTATGAGAAGCCATTTCCACACAACTCCATTCTCCCCTGATCAACCACTGGGACTTAAAAAAACACTGTTGAGATGGCATGATCCACCATGATGAGTCTCATGTGAAGAGCGGGCCTAGACTGGAAGCGCTGAAGTTACCCACACTGGCGTTATGAAATCCCTAACTGGGGAGTAAATAACTAAAAAATTGAATATATGCATGCATAAACAAAGCATGCGTTTTGCAGGGGGGAGCATCATGAACATTTATAAGCTGCATCAAAAGACATATTCCATGTGACAGCTTTGGGAAATAGTTCAAATGCCAGCAAAAGTTCCTAGATATTGTCATTTCCTGCATACCTGAGGAGCACGATGCGAGTCAGTAGATCAGTTGCTATAGAGCAGCTACAATTGCACTTTTCTTCCTATTGTGGGTCATTTAACCTATCCTGGCTAAGTGTGACATTTTATAATATGATGTGATTGAACACACAAATCTTTAGCTCATTACAGGACTCGGTAAGAAGAATGTCCTTATATTTGTATTAGTATTCTCTGTCCTACAGTGTAGTGTCTCATCTTGGAAGTGGTCAGTGATATTTATTTTCGTTCGAGGGGTCTCTTTTGTTATGTTGTTGCAATGGCACACGAATTCAACTTTTCTCTAAAGTCCACTGAGTCCTAGTAATTACAATGTAAGTTTAACACATCCACAGAAATACCAATCAGTTGAATGATCTGTGTCCGACCCCAGTGACACCAGGATTCGAACACGTTACATTGGTGCCACACAAAGGTACCTTTAATGGATGATTAAGTCATCGAGCTATCAGAACCATTGTTACATCATATTTGCACAATATTTAAAATAATTTCAATACAGGAAGCTTCGATTTTTACTCTCTTTATGAAATGTTGCAGGGATCTACACCACAAAATAAACAGGACTTCTCGAGAAGAAGAGGCCACTTTAATGGACAGGGTCAATTTATTCTAATATGTTTAAAATATTCGCATAAATGGACAGGGCCCATTTATTCTCGATGAAGAACATATGCAAATCATGTTTTTTTAAGCATGGGGATCTACCCCCATACAATGCGATAATTGACATATAGCTTCCACCTCCCATGTTTTATTTCAATATCATTATTATTATTCCAACTATTTTAGAAAAAAGTAAATCTAATTATCAGTTCTTCGCATTTGACGACCTTTTGCTGCTGACTTGTTGATAGTCGCTGCTCCAAAGCATATACATGGCTTTTTGTTATGCCTTTGGGAAACTAAATAAACCACGTCCTTAGCTGTACACACTCTCTCTTTATGCAGGTGAGGGCCTGAGTATGCAGCTACAGTAAATTACACTCGTTCCCCTTGTAAGGCATGGTGCAGTACTCAATTCTTCCAGCTCCGGCTCTGTCTAAGTTTTATTCTGCAATGTATACATTAATTCCCCTGAATTTATTACAGTCCTTCGCGGCTTCTGTAATGAGAATGGGCAGAGAACGGCGCATCCTCGCCTCCCCTTCCCTTATCTATCGCTCCATTCCACTTTAGTGAAGATGGAGGTTTTCACTTCAAGGCTTTTCTAGTCTTATCTCCTAATCTGAGGCCCAGATTGCCTTCATATTTAACAGACGACATTGACTGCAAGGACATCTATATTTTAGATCTCACCAACAAGGCACACGCATGATGATGCGCACTGTACACATCGCAAATAAAAATGAAGTTTGCAGCACTATCTCGCGGGCACCCATGCCAGGGGCAAAGACACATGCAGAGCTCAGTCTGCCCCAGCAAGTGTATCCCAAAATATTGAGCATAAGAATATTGCGAAGAGCATCGACAAGCAAGATGTCGTGGAATTAAATATATATTCATGAAAATATACAGTCGCGGCTGGTGCAGGTAAGAGCGGTGAGGCAGGGCGGGTCGGGGGGTAGTCGACAGACAAGGGAAAATAAATAATGTTATAAAAAGCAAAACACTTACCTTGCACTCTCTGCATAGTCGAATCGACGATGCGGTAAGTGTAAGGTAAGTTGTTTTCTTTTTTTATTTTATTTTCTCTCGTCGTCTGTAGACTTCCCCCCGCCACACCCTGCCCGTTCCCATCGCCCCACTGCTCTTACCTGTACCAGCTGCGGCTGGAAATATAGCTCCGCTATAGTCGCTATTTTTCACTCTACACACACACATATCTATATATATATATATATATAATCAGGGTATATTTAGGGATGTGCGATATTTGTATAATTTGCTTCTCCATAATTAAGTGTTATTCTGCAGGAAATATGCAAAATTATGTGAAATGTAAACACGGTATTTATCCCTACATTTTAAAACAAAATATGCCTTTTCCAGCAATATGAAATGCAAGGATGCATTTTGCGCAAAAAATAGCACACAAAACACAAGTGCTGCGAACAACAGCTGCTCACATTATAGTCATTCCTTTTGATCCCATGATCTCATGCTAAAAGGTTTCCACATGGCATAATGCAATAATTTCCCACATTTTGCTGAACAAGTATAAAGTGAAATTCAAAAAAATTATTTGACAGTACGCTGGAATACGGAGGATTTGCCCTTGCAGTACAATTGTAAGTACATGTGCTGTACTGTGTACCATAACATTTGCAGAAAGACAGCTGATGGTATACAGGGTCAAAGGCAAATATACATTCAAGCCCTCATTTACGGTGAATAGGCATAGGGCAGCGCTGCAAGTTTTCTTGCTGGCTGCCCTAAGCCAATGGGAAATTTATGAAACATGGTGAATTCCTGTTCTTTCTCCCTTCGCTGGTACACAATTTGCAGCCTAGCTCCAATGCAGGCACCGAAAGGGTGTCTGTATAGCATCCAGGATTGATTTTGTGCAGGAAGGGGCACAGTCCTGCACAAAAAAAATCCAGACAGGCATTTTTCTCTTTCTATGTGTACTGCAGAATACAGCACACATGGAAAGACAAAAAAACGAGGTGATATAAAAGTATATCTCCTTGTTACACCTGCTCTCGGTAGGCATAAGGTTTGGGTGCTGCCCCACGTTTACATGATTAAGGAAATCTGGGGCAGCGTCAAAATCCATGGGTGTTGCATGGAGAAATCCACTGCAAAATTGATACTTGTATAGCGCACTACTCACCCGCAAGGGTCTCAAGGTGCTTGTACGAATACCGCTGTGGAACCCATCCTGGCTTTCCCTGTGAGGGGTCCACTCCTGGGCACCCCCAAGGTGGAGGCCAGGCATCCTTAGCGTAGTGGAGATTAAGCAAGCTATTGCCCAGAGTTGTAGAGTGGGACTCCATGATTGGAATAGGCACAGAGGCGAGAATTATCAGGTCCTTGGAATTTTGAGCCCAACACCCGCCAAGGCGGAGAATTGAACCCTGGTCCCGGGCTAGACCTCTGGATCAGGGTCTGCCGCTCTAATCATTGAGCCACACTTCTCCACTGCAATGCCAATGGATCGCCTTCCTGGCACACAGTAAGGAAATGCAGTGAACTGCACTAATTTGTCTTACTCCATATCTATGAGGCCATGCAAAGCCAAGCAAAGAGGCTTTGTGTGGCCCCATAGATACGATTGAGAGGCTTGCCAAAAAAGGGATGCGGGGCCAGCTTCTTATAAATAAACCTCTCAATATGTAACTCTGGATGGGGTAGCTGGTTTTTCGAGTGAGCATAGACTGCTACTCGATTGTGATGTGTGTTTTCTATAGAAAATGTATTTCACATTATTCTTAAACCGGAGTTTCCCTGAGGCAGCCCTGATGAGTAAGTGGGAGTTTTTATAGTCTTTGGTGAGTAGCTACAGAAGGCATGTTTTTTCTTCTGTTTTGTACTTTTGTGTTCTTGTCTGATGGTATCCTAGCTGCCAGTGATACAAGAGCCACCAGAGAAGATGAGCTTGTCGGATAGGCAGGGTTACCTGCAGTGATGTATTTGTAGCTGAGGAGTGAAGTATATTAACCCATTCTTATGTTTCCAATACTTTGCCGAAAGTGCTTAATTGGTATAAAATAAGTGTCAGAGCTCTCGTCAGGAGGCCTGCTTGCATCCCAAATGCAAAAATACTGGTCGCAAAGGGGCAGATTCTGAGAATCTGCCTGTTGGCGAGCGTTTTTTCCTTTGATGCACCTATACCTATGCTACTGAAAGCAAGGCGGAAGCTGTGTGCTGCTAATGGTAGGCAGCAGGGCTGTTGCTACTTTGAGACCACTGTAGAGAGCTGCCTCATGGCAGTATCACAAGAGGCCACAAGAGGGTGCCAGGCTGCAAAACAAAATTCAAAATGGTGCTGCTAGGTAAAAGGTTTGAAGAATGGGGGAGTCAGGTCCTGGGGCGTGGGGCTAGCTGGACCATAAATATAACTAAGTACAAAGATTGCCATAAAATATTAGCCATTTATTGGTTGAATAGACTGAAGGAATTCATTTAAAGTCTATTTCTTCTTTTTTGAACTGCCTACATTTAACTGTAGTTCATTGATTTATGATTGTCATCAAGTTTATACTTTTGACTCTGGTCTTTATGGAATTACGGATGATTTTTTCTTCATAGTATGAATATTTGAGTGTATATATATCAGAGAAATTAACTTTGTATAATACAATTAGTTATGTGTATGTGTTTGTGTTGTAAATATTTGTGAATTGTGTATAATTGTATATAAGGTGTACAAAACGATAAGGTGTCCCTTTCATACATCGATACTAAAAAAAAGACAAAAAACAAACAAATAATAAAAGGGTTAGAGTGATATACCCGTACGAACCAGGACGTCTCTGATGGTTTGTTCCCTCAAAAATAGAGGATTTAAGTAAGTGTGTGGCTGGCAATCTGTGTACTTAGCTAGGTAAAAGGTAGCACGGAATGGCTGGCAAATATTATTTTTGCTGAGGCCTCTGAATGTCCTTGCACAGAACCAGGCAAAGGAGGTTCAGTTAACCCTCGTTTGTTTTGGGTTTTAGTACCCCATCAACTTTAGTCACCGGCATAAGCTCACAAAGTTTAACATATAGTGAGACCATTTAGCTTGTATTGTGCTATATGTGTACACTTTAATATTTTAAGAATATTAGTAATCCCTAAAAAAAACTCTCAGAATTCAAGAGTTGAATGTGATGTGAATGTCATATCTGATGCTGTGGTCAAAATGTAGTGGTGCCTTGGTAGAGTGATGGAAAGCACAGCATTTGCCTTCAAGTGGATTCATTTTGGTGATTCTACATTACTCTTTGATGCATAGTTACTGATAATTCTGCCATTAGTCCAGTTCACTTAATTTGGGGGGAAAATTCCCACCACATGCGAGTGGCCGTTTGTGCATATTATTCTTGTTCCGCTGCATTTAGCATTATTTCTTAGCGCAAACATGCATCCATTCTGGACACACAGGTGCCTTTTGCACTAAGGAAATATTACTAAGTGGTAGGAGTACGTTGGGAAAAATCCTAACCCCAAGGGCACATTTAGCAATGTCTTCTTGCTATTAGTGTTCAGTTGCAACTTACCTCTGTTTCTTAGCACAAAATGCATTCTCGTGTCCATTTTGGATGCACCAAGGAATTTTTGTACTAAGAAATAATGCTGATTTAAACACTGAATTAGCTACATGGCCACACCCCTTGGAAATTTGTGGGGATATCAACATTAATTTAACTAATCCGGCTTTACAGGAGGGTCCCCAGAAATATGTTGGACGGAAACCAAATGTTTTTGAAACACTTTATAATTTAATCTGTGATCATGGCTTAGTGGATGTCTGGGGCAAATTAAAGGAATTCAGCATAATCTTGAGGAATTCTTAGGTAATTCTACATGATTATGATACACAGAATTTCACGAGTTACACCCACCCCCAACCTTAGCGGTCACTTAGTGCATTGCACATGAATGCTGGATTCCTTTTATGTGTAGCACGTCGCGTACTGAAAAATAACTTACTGTTAGCCATATCAGGGGTGCTTCCTTTTTTGAGACCGAACAGTGTAAGCATGAGTTGACCAGCTCAGAATTTGAGCTCTTAATAGGCATGTGGCAAATCAAAGCATTGTACGCTATATTATACAACATGCCCATGGTGCATTGGTCATGTGCACCAGCTGTTTCTCCCCCTATGCCAGTTTGGTATTATTGAAAAGGCGTGCAGAAGCTTGCACTGCCACTTCTGTAATATGGATCCTGCTGGCATACATCTTATGCCCATGCAGTCTAAAGAGTGTGTTTCCTCATTTGCAAGGGAATGTGGCATTTGCGTTTGCACCAGCTTCATTGTACAGACGGGACAGTCAAAAAGGTCACTGGCCGTTGCCCTGACTGTGTACCACATAGAAGTGGTGTGCGTTGGGAGGGGGACACAGGAGTCGTAAGAGGCCACCCAGACAACCCCCTGCAGGTGGGTCAAGTCACTCATTGTACCCACCTAAAGTAGGATTCCTGCCCTCCTTAACAGTGAGGACAGGGTGCCATCTGCATTGAAAAGCAGACTGGCAGCTTCAAACAGCTGGCCTACCTTTCACGAATGCACTCTTCACAGGTGAGCCGTGAGTTTGCACCTGTACTCTATGCACTGCGTTTAGTGGGTTAGGACACTCTGTTCCAGTCTGCGTCTGACACACACATTTAAAGGTGCACTGCTATATAGATTGGGATAGCTCAGCCTGTCTGTAATGGAGCCACACATGCTCACCTCACTGAGGTATGTTACCGGAATGTTACGGTCCTAATAGTCAAGCATTCTTCATTATTGATGGGAATGCCTTCAAGTGTGGTTCACAGAATTTTGTGGACATCTGCAGCAGCGTTCTCTCACTCTCCCTCTATTAGGAGGTGAAAACCGAGTGATGCAGAAGACTCAGTGGTAAACTTTCACTGTGACTGATAAATAATTCAGGGGTTGGAGGTACAAGATGCCATGTTAGTGGCTTCTTGAAGCTGTCGATTGACATTTTATCAGTACTGTATCTTTTACAGATAATGTACATTCTTACCCAAACTGAAATGGGTATTGCAATATCATCAGGACTGACTGGCACCAAGACTACTTAAGTGACGGTTGTGTCCTTTCTGGTCTCAGTGTCTGAGGGTTCTCAGATGACAGCTGTGTACACCCACATGATAGTAGCATCTTTCACCCTCTGGTGCCATGAATGGGTGGTTTCGGATGACCAATTAGGCAAAGTAGGCACCGGCCATTGGGGCCCACCCCTTTTAGGGGCACCGCGACAATGGATCAAAATTATATTGATTTGATCTTGAAAGAAAATTGCAATCAAGCTTTCTTAAATATTGTTTCCAAAAGATAGAAAAAAACGAATCCACTCAAAGAAACAAAAGCTTTGCATTAAATACCCTATAGAGAAAATACTGTATTGATGTAATGTACCCACTAACAACTTACAGTACATAAATATTCAAATAACAATTTGTCTCCTAAAAGCTCATCTTTTGGCAGCTGTCAGTTTGGAAAAAAATCTGTTTCATTTTGTATTTGGAGATAATTTGTGAGGGGGTGGGGGAGAAATTTCGACTGCCTAGGGGTCCCACAGGGTTTAATTTGGCACTGTGAATGGGTTGAACACTAGTGCCAACATACAATTCTCAGCCACATCCTAGGTGATGCTAAAGAGAGAGGGCCGGGTAGAGATTGGATCTGCAGCTGCTTTCATCAAGCCTGAGAGCATGAGTAGCAAGGGCAGTGTCAGGAGTACAACATCACAGTACAGGACAGGGCTAGCAGCTGCTACTCCTGGCTACCTCAAATTCACATCCATACCTCCATCTCCTTAGTTGGATGGATATCTTCAAATGCCATAGAAGGCTCCTCTAGGAACCACTGGGCTTATTTATGAGCCCTTGCGTCACTTTTGCGCTGCTGGAGCGTCACTTTTTGTGACGCACCAGCAGGGTAAAAAAATGCGCCATGTTGCGTCATATTTACAAAGTGACGCATCTACCTAGATGCGTCACTTTGTAAACCCCTGCGCCACATTATACCTGCCCCAGGTACCCCTCGCAACCTGGGCGTGCAATTTGATGCAACCCTCTCCTTTGACGATCACGTCAGGATCAAGGCCGGTTGCTGTTTCGGACTCATCAAATCTCTAAAAAAATTCTTTGACTTCCTCCCCATTGCGTCCAGGAAATCGGTCGTGGTCGCATTAATACTCTCTCGACTCGACTACTGCAATGGGTTGATGGCTGGAGTGAAAAAGTCCACGCTGAAGAAGTTGCAAAGTGTACAGCACGCGGCTGCAAGATTAGTGTCAAAACTTCCCAGGAAATCTTCAGCCTCAGCAGCATTAAATTGTCTCCACTGGTTGCCACTGCACAAGAGGATCCTTTTCAAACTTCTACTAACAGTTTTCAAAGCATTAAAAAACACAGGTCCTAAATACCTTGCCAACCGTTTTGTTCACTATGACCCCGTACTATGTTTGAGATCCTCCGGTGGTAACCTTACCAAGATCCCGAGGTATAAATACAAAACCAGGGGCGGAAAAACTTTCACAGTCCTAGCAGCAAGGGCCTGGAACAACTTGCCTTTAAACCTCAGACTGGTTGAGACTGAGAGTCTTTTTAGGAAACGACTGAAGACCTGGGTCTATCAGCAATCTGATGCTTATGTGATGCCCGCTATTTAGATTTTTCATCATCTAATCCCATCCACGCACAATTTCAGCGCCATGATGCCCCCTTCGGAGCGATAGGCTGCGCTTAATAAATACTCACAAACACAAATACAAATACAAATGTATGCAGGGGGACATTCTGTCGCAAGTAAGCCTCATAGAAGTGAGGCAGCGCCACTTCTAGGGTGCATATGCGTCAATATCTTACGCCTGCCTCACAGCAGGTGTAAGACTGACACAGGCCCCATGTGAAAGGACACATTGCTGGAGTTGCGTCACTTTTGTGACACACTCCAGCAATGCATCACTTTTGCGCCATACAGAAACGCCACAAATACTGACTTATCTGTAACTCCTTGCGACATGATGCGTCATACGGTAAATTTGACGCACCAATCATGTCGCAAGAAGGGCGCACTGAGAAGTGACGTATCGCTGCTTTCACGCAGCGATACGTCACTTTTCATAAATGAGGTCCCACGACTTTATGGATTTTTGCATCTGAGCCTCTTCCCTCGCAACTACTTTTATCATAAACTACAGAAAATCTAGGTTTCTTATATTCATTGATTTCAACGGACGAATGTAGTACTTAGATTTAGATAGATGTCACCAGATATTGGAGAACCTAGGACCGTGTAGAGTGCCACCCGGCCTTTACGATACAACGCGTGGTCCAATGGTATAAATAAAGTCTGGGTGATCGCTCGTGGTAACTCCTTACCCAGTATTCAGTGTGTCTGTGACCCTGTTTTATGATTCAGTGTGAGGCCTGTGAGCAGCTAGTCACCCCAGTGCACCATTCCCACACACAGCATTGTCACCAACTGACAAGTTAAAAACGTTTACATCAAAGGAACTGTGCAAACGTCATTTTGCATCATTCCATTGGTCCAATTGTCAGTGTACAAGTATACAAATGTATAATTTATGCAATTTTAATATCTCGATGTTCATTTCTCCCTGTATTTGTGCAAAGAATGTAATTTGCTCCCTCGAGGGGAGGGCTACTGGTTACTGCACTGAAACAGATATGTTTTTTTTTACCTCCTGTAATGAAAACTGAGCAGTACTAAACTATGTCTAATAAATTCGGACACCGTTGACAAAATCTACAATGTGACAATAGGTAAATTACTGGCATGCTTGAATTCACTGTATGTGCAACCATTTGTGAAATTTGACAACACGCACAGCAAGAAGACATTCTTGAAAAACTCATTTTGGAAACGCATGATCTAGCAATTGCACAAACGTGCAAATAATCAGCAAACGTTATGAAAAGACTGGTGTGGCAAGTGGACTGTGTGTGCTTGAGTGTGTGTGCTGCATACAAATGCATCTCAGAAAATGGCATCTTTTTGAAAATACGGTGGCTTTGATGCTGAATGTTGCCTTCAAGTGAACTCGCAACCAGTTGGCTGCTCACTGAAGCTTCTTGACTCATTAGACCATTGTCTCCAGCATACATGTCCTGGGGATGTTGCTGTCTGCTGCGTTCATCTTTGATCTGACACACCACATAAGACGGCACAGAAGATCCCTGTGTGGTCTTGGCAGCAAACGCGTTGTAAGATCCAGTCATATGCTGTAGTGTAAGCACAGGACTGTGATTAATAGAGAATTGGCTAGTGGCCAGGAGGTATGGCTGGGGAAGGTAGGCACAACATCCTCTCAATGGGGCCTATTCATGAAAGTACAACCAGCCGTACATTTGTGAATGGCAAAATGCCACTTACAATGTATCCGCGCAGAGCTCTCAGCTCCCGATTCACAATGGGCCTGCAGGCTGTGGGCCTTGTGGAAGGGCCTTGTTGTGAATGCAGGTGTTGTGCTCACATATTTAGGCAAAACCTAAGGGTATCCGCGGCTACGATATGCATTGGATTCTATGTACCTATTTGCCTACTTGACCCATGGGATTAGCGGTGACATGCACATCGTACATTTCAATTCAATGAATTATATGTTTAGTAAAAATATAACTATGTGCTCTATTGCCTACGGTTTGCATGAATAGTTGAGAACTAACCACCTGCAGTGACGACCAGAGAACAGGGGGCATATTATCAAGGGGGTTTATCTCCGCTTTTTTGGCTTTAGAAGCCAAGAAAGCGGAGATAAAATTATCTCCCTATTACCTAGCTGTCGCTAACACCAGTTGGCGACAGCTAGTAGGAGATAGCGGCCATCTTGGGCCCCGCTTTGCATGTCAGTGAAATTTATCAATAATGACATGCAGAGTGGGCGTGCCAAGTTGTTAGCGACTGGAAACAGTCGCTAACATCGCTATCTCCTATTACCAACTTTTGGAGATATTCGCGCTAAGCGCGAATATCTCCAAAAGCTAACACCTGCCCTGAGCAGTTCTTAGCCATGTTATCCAATGGGAGGTGGATAACATGGCTAAGAGCATTAACTCGGTAATGCATGAATATCGCTGACTTTTCAGCGATATTCATGCTTTGCGGCGATTTTTACCGCATTTGCGATAAACCTTGGTAATACCAAGGTTTAAATGCGATAAAAATCGCCGCAGCCCGGCGGTAAATTTTTGTCTCTAACCAAGCAATAGCGATAATTATCACTATTGCTTGGTAATATGCCGCATGGCTTCCTCCTGTTTGGCATTCTTCTGAATCAAGTAGGTCTAGCTTAAGGATATGGATTGCGTGCAGATATCCAATTTGTTGTATAATTTCATGAACAAGGGATGCAATCAGCGGGGGCTCCTCCGCTATGGCCCCACTCCCCAAAATGGCAGGAAAGGAAAAATAAAATGACACTTGTTTTAATTTTCCTTTCCTGCTGAGTCTTGTGGGCGGGGCCTGGTGGTGACAGGCACTGAGGGGAGTGGTAGTGCATTCCCATCATGCGCAGTGAAAGCGCTCTCCAACCCAGCAACGCAGCTGGGTTGGACAGAGCAGGCACAGACTCACAGTCTGCCCTGGAGTGGAAATTGAGGGCACTCAGCCAATCCTGCGCGAGAGCAGCTTCAGGATTGGCCGCAGCGCATTCTGGAAGCCTGCACCTTCCTGAAGAGATGAAGAGGAGCAGAAGAGCGGAAGGGGACGGCTGCAGGTGCGTTTTTTTTTTTATCCAACTGGGACCCCTAGTGCCCCTTCCTCTCTGCCCCCCCCCCTACCCCCCACTCCTCCAGCATACCGGCCACTCCTGGGTGCAATAAGATGTATTGTTGCCAGGAACCAGTGCTTATTTTGAGTCAGTAGTTGCTTGTGGGGCCCACCAGCACTAATTTTTTAGAACAGCACTTACTTTTCACCATCAGATTTCAACACAGCGCAAGAGAGAGAAAACATTCAAAAAGGAAAGAGCAGAAAGAGAAAGAAAGAAAAAGAAATGACAAAGAAAGGCCCTGCAAGAGTGAGATAAAGAGGCACAAAGTGTCTGATAGTGGATTAAAGAGGTATGAGATGAAATTAAGGCTATGCATTCTGGGTATTCGGAACCCCAACGTTCCATAGTGCTTGCACAAGTTTGCGAGCAAAATTCTTAGGCCGGCATTTATTCTTTTACAAATTAAGCAATGCCAGGAACACACATTTTGTGATGCTTCATTTGGGCACCAAAACTGCAAATTGCAGTAGAGTGCAAACATTTTTGGCTTGTGCAAATTGAAATTGTGCATTTTTTTCTATATTTTGTGAACCTGCCCTCCATTTGTGTGGGAGTTCATATGTCACCACATGATGCGTGACTCACCTAGCAATCAGTTCCAGCCCTCCCTGACAGACAGACAGACAGCTGTTTACCACTGAAGCTTCTTGAAAGATAAGATCATGTGTACATTTCGATACCTTGTAGAAGCATCGAAAATGTATTCCTGAGATGTGCATGTAATGTGAGGCCTTCAAGGGGCCTCATTTATGAGGCCCCTTGCGCCATCGGAACTTCACTTTTCATGAAGTTCCGTGGCGCAGAAGCCTGCGTGGTATTTATCAGGCAGCAGTACGCCAGTTTTTGTGGCGTACTGCTGCCTGATAAATATCAGTCCCTTTAACGCAATGTTCTGCGTTAAAGGGGCGTGCAATGGGTGTTGCTGGGGGCGTTCCCAGCAACATCCATGGGCCCTTATTTATGAGGCCTTGCGTCAGTTTTGCGCCGCTGGTGTGTCACTTTTTGTGACGCATCAGCGGCGTACAAAATGCGCCTTGTTGCACCATATTTACAAAGTGGCGCATCTAGGTAGATGCGTCACTTTGTAAACCCCTGCGCCACATTATACCTGCACCAGGTATAATGTATGCAAGGAGGGCGTATTAACGCAAGGAAGGGTCGTAGAAGTGACGTAGTGAAATCTATGAGATTTCACTGCGTCACTTTTAGGACGCCGTTGCGTCAAAATCTTGCGCCTGCCTCACAGCAGGCGTAAGACTGACGCAGGCCCTTTCACATGGGGCTTGCCCCATGTGAAAGGACGCATTGTTGGAGTTGCGTCACTTTTGTGACACACTTCAGCAATGCGTCACTTTTGCGCTTACAGATACGTCAGTAATACTGACGTATCTGTAACTCCTTGCGACATGATGCGTCATACATTAAATATGACGCATCAGCTCTGAGTTGTGTTCTTGCTTCAACAGTGTTTGAACGGAACGTGGCTCCGAGTCCAGCGCTCTCCTGAAAACTTTATTCATCTTTTATCTACATCTATCGCCAACAAACAGACCATCAGCAACGCCATGGAGTCCCAGGTGCGCCAGAACTACAACCGCGAGTGCGAGGCGGCCATCAACCGCATGATCAACACCGAGCTGTACGCCTCCTTCGTCTACCTGTCCATGTCCTACTACTTCGACCGGGATGATGTGGCCCTGAGCCACGTGGCCAAGTACTTCAAGGAGCAGAGCCACGAGGAGCGCGAGCACGCCGAGAAGTTCATGAAATACCAGAACAAGCGCGGTGGGCGCGTGGTGCTGCAGGATGTCAAGAAACCAGAATGTGACGAGTGGAGCAACACCTTGGTAGCCATGCAGGCTGCCCTGCAGCTGGAGAAGACCGTCAACCAGGCCCTGCTGGACCTGCACAAGGTGGCATCTGACAACGTGGACCCCCATCTCTGTGACTTCCTGGAGTCTGAGTACCTGGAGGAACAGGTGAAGTCTATCAAGGAACTTGGCGATTACATCACCAACCTGAAGCGCCTGGGCGTGCCCCAGAACGGCATGGGCGAGTACCTGTTCGACAAGCACACCCTGGGGGAGAGCAGCTAAGCTCCCCCAGGAGGGAACGCCAGCCTGCTGTACACACCAACAAAGCCTCATTGTTCTGTCATTTACACTGCTGTGACTCTATCAAAAGGTGTATGTGTAGTGAGGTTCTTGTATATGTATCCATGCTTCTGGCAGCGGCTGCTGTGCTTGTCAACATGTTTCCAAGAAATAAAGGTTTTCAGGATCAAAAAAAAAAAAATAAATAAATAAATAAATAAATAAATAAATATGACGCATCAGGAATGTCGCAAGGAGTGCGCACTGAGAAGTGACGCATCGCTGCTTTCACGCAGCGATGCGTCATTTCTCATAAATGAGGCCCATGGCCTTTTGACACTGCCCCAGATTTACGAGAAATCGTAACTCTGAAGCAGTGCCAAAAGGGAGGCGTAAGGGAGGCGCAACGGGGAGAAATGTCTTTATTTCTCCTCGTATTTCCTTTTTCTATGTCTGCTGCATTCTACAGCACACATAGAAAGAGGAAAAGCCTCTTGTGATTATTTTTGTACAGAAAGGTTTCCCTTCCTGTACAAAAATAATCTTCCCCGCAACGCAGGCACCCTTGCACCATTGTGCAAGGGTGCCTGCGCTGGCGCAGGCAGCCCATTGTGCGCCGGCGTAGGGGAAAAGGACAGGAATGCGCCGTATCTTATAGATACGGCGCATTTCTACCCTTTTCTTTTGCCATAGGGAAGCGCAGCAGGAAGGCCTGCTGCGCTTCCCTACGGCAAAAAGTCATAAATGAGGCCCAAGACCTTTAGTAGGAGTCTCCTGACCCTTCTGCGTGTCTTATTCATTTATTGGGCACATATTGTTGACAGTCCTGGTGCAGCTCTAGCGTGATGAAGTTCTACGGCAGGTGTGATGCACTGCTGCCGCTTCAAAAATATTTATTATTTTTATCATAAAAAATTTGCTCATGTGCACCTTGAAATGGCTATCCCTTTGCAAAATCCACTTTAACTAGTAGCTGGCCCTTCAAGTTATCTGCCTCGGATAAGAGGTTTGCGAGTGTCAGGATGCGTGTGCTTTGTGGTAACATGGGCACTTTGAAACTGCATCGTATGTGCTGTTTTTTTTAAATTAACTAGTTGCCCACATTTATTGAACTCTCTGTGTTCTCCTAATACACGTACCGGAGCTGTTTGTGCAGCTCTAATAATTTCCCTAATTTAGGCCCTAATTCACAAATATGCTGCACACAAAATGTACGTATAATTGTATATTCTGCATTCCATCGTGAAATTTTACGATCGCAAATTTCGGTAAACGGCGGGAAGGTTATGGGGCCCACATCCTCTTTTACTAAATTCATATGTTTAACCTGCGGGCCAGATGACACAATACGTGCCCGCGTAGGAGCAATGCTGTGAATCCGACTGCCAAATAATGAAGCTGTCATGTGCAGAGCCAAGATGCTTGCACAGTGAGCTGCGTGATTATGTTGCTGGCATGCCACAAACCGTGCACAATGATGGACTGCCACGTCTTGCGTTTTCGGAACAGTCATTCTGCCTCTATTTGTTCTCTGAGTGAACCGTGAGTGCCGACCAAAACCCTAAGCCCAGTGGGGAATTGTCACATTTTTCACAGTTCCGGTGTTGTAACATTCTTGGCTGGCGCTTTTGGCGGCATTTGTGCACTGATTGATGTTCCGGGTTTTTGCAGGCAGAACCTCATGCTAATAGAAGTCTGCTCTGGATGGCTGGTGGGAGTTCTGTTTTGACATCGGTGGGGTGTCTACCAATCAAAAACATGGAAGGAGTCTATTGTATTTAAATAAGAATGAGACTAATGGTTGAACATTAGAAAGAAGATTACATGAGCAAGAAGCATTGGCAAAGCCAATAGGTTTCGCCTTTGGGACCTATTGGCTTTGTCAATGACTTTAGCCGATGCGCTATAGCGTTGGGCTTGTTTTCGACAGTGTGAAGCATTGTAAAAAAAAAAGGGGGTGATGGCTCAACTGCTGGCGAGGGTTGTGTCATTGCACTGGTGGTGCATGCATGCATAATGAAGAATGAGCACACATGCTTGAACGCATCCGTGGAATGATGCGGGCACCATTTGCAAGGGGCGGCTTCTCCGTTGGAGCGGATGAGCACCAACCCACGTAGATTACCCCCAGAGATGAAAAATAAAATGGTAATTCATTACCATTTACTTTTTCATCCACCATCCTGAACAGAGCATCAGGAGGGGGCGGGGTCTGCTGAGTGACATAAGCATCGTGGGCTGTGAATGCATTGCTTAAAGTGCATGTGTCTTTTTGTCTGGCCGCCTTGCAATGGCTAGTCACGCACGTGCACTTTAAACCGCTCTAACCCAGCTGTCTTTAAACAGCTGGGGTAGAGCAAGTGCAGGCCTCCAAAGTGCTGTGGAGCACCGAGTGAGGTCGCTCCCTCCAATCAGGGCGCTGCCCTCATGCTGCATGAGAGCAGTGCCAGGATTGGTCAAGGGAGTTTCCTGTTAGCTGGGCTGCAGTCGCAGAAAGAAGACTTCGAATGCAGAAGACGTAGTGTTCATCTTCAGGTACTCCAGGGTTAGATTATAACAGAGGAGCTAATGGGAGAGTAGGTGCAGGTGAGGAGGGAAAGGCCCCTTACTATGGACAAAGCAACAGTGGTTAGGGGAAAAACACACATGAAGGGAAGAACAGAGAGCAAATGGGCAGGGAGAGAACAGGGAGGGTGCGGAGGTAAGGCAAGAGAAGCACACAAGAGAGCAAGAACCACACCAAAGTGACAGCAACACGGTAAGCAAGTGAAAAGTATACAATGGTGAGAACGCAGAGCATGGGGGCAATGTTTAATTTGTGAAGAATAAGCATTGGGGGCCAGAGTTTTGTTCAGAATACCGCAGCTGATGCTACCGTATGCCAGCAAGACAAATAGCAAGTCTGAAGTTGTGATTCCATCTCATGCCTCTTTAGTTTTCCACCAGGCACACCCTGCCCCTTTATTTAACTCTTGCAGGTTCCTGCTTTCTCCCTTTGTTAATTTTTCCGTCTTCTCCTTCCTCCTTGATTTGAACTTTTTTAGTCAAGTTCAAAGCTTGATGAGGAAAATAAGTGCCAGTCTCCAAAAATAAGTGCGGTTGGACCCACACCTGCAAATAACATCTCAAATAGAGCATTGTGTGGGGGGAGAACTAGATCAGAAATAAACAACACACACTCTGGGTGGGTAGACATTTGGGGGGCACACTGTGGAGACAAGGAGAGAGCTGGGAAACACATCCCCTTTCATAGAGTGCTTAGTCAAAAAGAAAATTAAAAGGTCCCCAAAAGTTAGCAATGGAACGACAGAGGCTGACCAATCAGGGAGATAGTTAAAAAGCTATGCTCCACGGGATGGACAGATACAAGATAGACAGACCGGGACAAGGAAAGTCGTTGAAGAAGAGCAAAGAAAATGAGTGAGTAATGCCAAACAACGGCGAATAATAATACATTCTTGGAAAGCCTACAAATAGGTCTATTTCAAGTAGACATATTGTGCTGCCTGGTAGGCTCAATCTCATGAAGGTTAAACGAAAATGAAACCTACTTTATCTTGATTAAAGTATCCAGTAGAAGCAAAAACTATGTCCTTGGCTTATTGAAAAAAGGCCTCAGTTGTGATAACTCTCCATGTGATCGCTGGTACCATCTACAAATTTGAAAACATGTTTGAAAAAAACATTCATTTAAAATTCAATTTTTGTCTGAAAATTGTTATTCTTCTGCCATTTATTGAAAGCACAACAGATTCTTAATTGAATTCTTGCCAGTGAGTAACATTGAGTCCCATGTAAAGCTCAACTGGGTATCTTATGGTCATGACCAGTTTAAACAAGTATGCATTTTCTGAAGGACATTCAAATGATATCGTACCATGTACTTACCTATAGTATTCCATTCATTTGATCCATTTAGCTGGATATATTTTAAAATATATTTGTCTCTCAATCGTTTAGGATTCCAGCAAAGATGTCAAAGTCTTGAACCAAAGATTGATTCTCTAAGAAGACATGCTCTGTGCAGGATGGACGTTATGGTTGGCTATATAGTGGTGCAAAGAGTGCCACTGCACCGGGCGCAAAGCTCGAGGGGCACTGCATTTTGAAACATCTTACAGGAATCAAAGCTCTTGCTGGAGAGTTCCTGGTGTGCCCAGTAATTTTCAAGCTACAATAAAAATGTCCAGAGAACTCTGGTAATTAATGCATCTGCTGGAGAGATCAGATTTTTTTCTAGTGGCAGTTTTGACTCATCATAAAATAGTACAGAGGGCTTATGTTCCTACTGCAAAGTATGTGTAGCATGCTGTTCAAAGAATTTAATTTTATGTTGATAGCTCAGTGGGTTACTGCTTTTGCCACAGAGATCCTTTTGTTACTTGAAGTTTATAAGTTGCAATCCTTCTAATATATCACAATGAGCTATGAACTGGTATCAAAGAGTTGCATGCAAACTGCAAGGCAGAGGCATGGAACGGTGTGCCCCCCCAACCCCTTTCATTGCTAAACAAGGATGAAATGTATTCTTAGTAGTGAAGCCAACCCCATCCGCTGTTACAGTTAAAATCCTAAGTATGTACTTCTCCAGACCAAGCATAAATACACTGCCTTCCAATATGGATGACACATGCCTCACAAACCTTCTAGTCCTCCTTGTCTTATGTTACATTTACTATGCATTAATTTAAACACTTGTGTGATTCATTGTCTCTGTGTAATGTACATGGTATAAAGTGATCTTACACCCATAAAAGAAATTAAATGCATGTGATAGAGTAGCTATGGAGATATGAGTGACAATCTTGGAGAGTGGCAGTGAGGGAATCCATGGCATTGGTCACTGCGGGCGAGCGCCAACAAAGATAGCCGCACCAGACACCGACACTTCTAAAGCTGGTCCTGATGGACCCAATACTAAGTGATACCCGAGTCTGTGTACCAATCATTATGCTCAACTTCGTACAATATATATTTTCCTACAGCATGGCCCAACACCCGGTCTGTTGTCTTCCCTAAAGTGTCTAGTGTTGTGGTCAATAAACCCAGTTATTATAAATCAATTAGTTATTTCTTAGACTTTCTTAAAATGAAGTCTGTTAGAGTCAGTCAGCATCCTTGACATTAATAGACACAAAACCCGCATATCGCTGTACTTAAAAAGTAGTCTTTGAGTCCTTCTGGAGTGTGTGCTCTTATTGCAACATGGCACTTAAGCAAGGGCCTTCTTTGACCTTAGCAGTTTAACTCTCGGAGGCATGGATTGAATCAGTCACTGACGGGCATATTATCAAGCCTGTGCGCTAAAATTATCGCCGCTTTATCGGCCGAAAACGGCCGATAAAGCGGCGATAATGGGCTTGATAATATGCTCTATGGAATTCCAATCGAAGCACATGTTAGATGTGAAGACATCTAACATGGGCTTCGATTGGAATTCCACAGAGCATATTATCAAGCCCATAATCGCCGCTTTATCGGCCGTTTTCGGCCGATAAAGCAGCGATAATTTTAGCGCACAGGCTTGATAATATGCCCCTATATTCTTGTTTACAAACTTTTATCAGGCACCCAGAGGAAGGACACATGTTCTGATGTTTAAGGCTATACAGCATCCAGTGTTGCAATGGCGCAGTGATACCATACCATCAGACTGCTGTGGGACTTGTCTTTCTTACTGTTGCAGTTTTCAATTCTTTAGCATGGTAGCTCACTAGGCTCTGGAACTTCTACCCTTCCATCGTTTGATATTTCTTTTACTTCTGTGTAGATGTATAGTTGCATTCTATATCATGCAACTAATGTTTGGTCGTTGTAAATTCTATGGCTTTTAGCTGAAACAATAATAAAAAATTGTTAAGGGGGGTTGAGGGTGCTTCAGATACACAATCAAAACTATAAGGATCTAACCTCGACCTCCACGAATATTATTAACTACTTCCTTCATTATTTCCTCATGTAAAGAGTCCTGTTTGGAAAATTAATAATACTTTGCCTTTTTGCTTTTTAGACATTAAATATTAACTCATATATTTCTTTAAACTGGTGAATTCACTATGTCTCTATGTTTGAGTGTATAAAGTAAGATACAAGGGTTTTCGGCGTTGGGGACAAAAAATAAATTTGGAGTTTGCCTTTTGGAGTTCTCTTAATATACCTACAAATTGAAAATTTCCAAGCCTTTTGCATTAGTTTCATGATGCCACTAGGTGGCGACCGAAGGTTACCATCTTACCAACACTTATGTAATCACTAGCTCTGACTATATGGCATAGTATTCTTCACAACTTTGTGCCTGCACACAGCCAATACCAGCTATCATTTAGAGTCCGAATCCAGGAGAAGGCACTGGAATGGATCATCTCCTTCCTCGACGGAAGAACACAGAGAGTCCGCCTACCACCGTACAAGTCAGAGGCCACCGAAGTCATCTGCGGCGTCCCTCAAGGATCCTCGCTGAGCCCCACCCTCTTCAACGTCTACATGAGCCCCCTCGCGGCCATCGCACGCCAACACAACCTCAACATAATCTCCTACGCCGACGACACCCAGCTGATCCTCTCCCTGACCAACGACCCGCCGCCGCCAGAGCCAACCTGCACGAAGGGATGAAAGATGTAGCCGAGTGGATGACGACCAGCCGCCTGAAACTGAACTCAGACAAGACGGAGGTCCTCATCCTGGGCTCCTCGCCCTCCGCCTGGGACGACTCCTGGTGGCCCCCCGCCCTGGGCACCGCACCCAAACCGACGGACCACGCACACAACCTGGGCTTCATCCTGGACTCCTCCCTCTCCATGACCAGACAAGTCAACGCCGTCTCCTCGTCGTGCTTCAACATCCTGCGCATGCTACGGAAGATCTTCTGGTGGATCCCCACCGAGACCAGGAAGACTGTCACCCAGGCCCTCGTCACCAGCCGACTGGACTACGGCAATGCCCTCTACGCCGGAACCACCGCCAAGCTCCAGAAGAGACTCCAGCGGATCCAGAACGCCTCAGCCAGACTCATCCTCGACATCCCACGAAACAGCCACATCTCCGGACATCTGAGAGACCTGCATTGGCTCCCCGTCAACAAAAGAATCACCTTCCGTCTCCTCACCCACGCACACAAAGCCCTACACGATCAAGGCCCGAGCTACCTCAACAACCGAATCAACTTCTACGCTCCCAAACGCCACCTCCGTTCAGCCAGCCACGCCCTCGCCGCCGTCCCCCGCATCCGAAGAGCGACAACAGGAGGAAACTCCTTCTCCTACCTGGCCGCCAAGACCTGGAACTCCCTCCCGACCGACCTGCGCCTGACCCAAGACCACCTCTCCTTCAGGAAGAAGCTCAAGACCTGGCTGTTCGAGCAGTAACGCCCGCCCCCCCCCCCCCAAGCGCCTTGAGACCCTACGGGTAAGTAGTGCGCTCTATAAGTGTCTTGATTGATTGATTGATTGAGAGTATATTTAGGGTTAAAAATGCCAGTATTTGAGGGAATTGATAGAGATGTTTTTAGAGGAAGGGCATCTGGCTAAGGCATTTGATACGTCTCTTACTAACACATATACTCAATGAGCGCTGACCACGAAACTGGGATGTACTTCAACACTAATCGTTAAGTTATGCATTTCTTAGGCCAAAGCTACATTTTGATTAGAAAATTACTCCCTTTGCATCCTCTGAGATGTGAAATGGCGATAGCTGTGTTAGCGACTGTTTTCAGTCGCTAACAGGTTAGGTACGCCCACTTTGCATGTCATTAGTGATAAATATTGCTGATATGCAAAGCGGGCCCCAAACCTGTAGCTATCGCCTATACGCTGTCGCTAACTGCTGTTAGCGACAGTTTGCTGATAGGGCGATAAAAATATCGACGATATGGGCCTTGATAATATGGCCCAAAATGTTCTCTTTATGTTGCACTTGAATCCAGTAATGTCATTGTAAAAACGTGCCATTGCAGGTCAGTGTTGACCAATGGGAGCAAAATGTTTGCAGCTGTGTCCCCTGTTTACCCTTGAATTACACTCCTGACTACACTGCCGAGCCACATGAATGGCTCTCTCATGTTTTGGCTGCAAGAAGGAGGCAGTATATAATAAATAAATGCCGCCACAAACCGGAATAGTGGCATAGTTGAAAACACCTGCCTTACCTCTCTTCTTCTCACCTCCGGGTGGTTAATATCTCGCAGCTGCTATGAATAACAAGCTGCAGTTGTCGGTATCAGCAGGCCCCAGACCCTCACACCACCAAACAAGAGTTGTCCTGTTTCCGCCACCTCTTTGTGCTGCGGCGGCACAAAGGCCTGGTCTCATGAATGATTTAACGCCAGAGATGCAACATGCTGAAAATGAGATGCATTAGAAACCGCTGCTGCGAGAAACAACTTTTAGCAGATCCTCAGCTCGGACAGGGCAGTTTTTCCAAATTATACACAGTTTGCCAAACTGCCCACATCTCTCTTGATAAAGGCAAATTGCTTAGCACTGCTGTGTAGTATAATTTATACCGAGAGGCCAATTTATTTGCTGGGGTTCAGCAGGCTGTCTTTCCACTTCCAGAACAAAATGCATTACACTAAGTGCAACACAAACGCATTTTTTGCAGTATTTGAAGGAGGCGAGACAGCTTGCCTTGGGTGTGCAGAAAGAGGACACAGATAGAGAAAATGCAAACTGTGATTATTCTCTTCATTCGATGTAAAAATCAAAAGAAAGAAGGAAGAGGGAATGGAGATCATGACTCACCTTCCTAATAAACAGTGTTACAATCAAGAGAGAGTCAACCTCGAGTCATCTAGTGTTGGCCCACTGGGTAAAGGGAGAGATACCTTTTTTCTTTCAAAAAATGATCTTTTCCCTATTCTCTTTTTTCTTCAGAAGCCCTTTTCAGAGAGAAAGTATACAGGCTGTAACAATGTCTCAGATTTTCCTGGTTTCTGCTCCTGACTGCCAATGACACGGTTCTAATCTGCAATAAAAATCATACAAGTTCCGCAGCTAAATAGTTTTATTTCTTTAGATTCTTGGGCTCAGGTTCATTAGTGTCAAGGGCTCTGTTGTAACAATTGTTCCTCTCTGCAGTAATAATGCTTCAAGATCTACTGTGTTCAGTAGCGGCTGTTCTGCAGGCGTAGTGGCAGGGCAGGGGGTTTGACAGCGGATGACAGGAAGGTAGGGTGGAATGACAACGAATAAAACATTAAAAAAGAAATAGGGAAAAAAGAACTTACCTGTCACCCGACGCTCTTCTGCTCTGTCTGTATCCTCACTGTGGCCAATCCTGACGCTGCTCTCATGATTGTTATGTTATGTTACGTTATGTTATATTTAGTTACTCGAAAGTGTCCCAACGCTAACAAAAGTAAAGGACCAGAATAAGTACAGAACCGAAGCTAGATAACAACGTTTTCAGTTTTTTCTTAAAAATCAAATGATTGAAAGCAGCATCAGGATTGGACTGAGCGCAGTGAGACTGGGACCCTGTGCTTGCTGTCTCCAACCAGCAACGCAGATGGGTTGGAGGAAGCTCAGTGCCCATGTTGGTTTGGCTGTTCTGAGACAGCCGTCCAAACCGACATGTGCAGTGAGTGCAATGCCCACCACTCTCTCTTGTGACTGTACTGCCCATGAAGGCCCAGTATCCAAGGCTTAACAGCGCTTAGTACTTGAAAAATAAAATAATAATACACCTGTTTTATTTGACAAGATTATAGGCAGGCGGTGGAGGGGGGGCAACGCTTCTCAGTCATAGCGGAGGAGACGCCACTGACGGTGTCCATGGTTCTTGTTCTGCTGTAACTTCTGAGGTTCTCCAGTAAAATAGCTCGGGTTCTGCAGGTATAAGAGCTCAGAATCAACAGAGACGTTTTGTTTCTGCTGCAGCAGTGGGTTGACTTCACGAAACCAAAGGTTCGGATTCCGCAGTAACAAATGCTCTTTTCTGCATAAAAAGTGTTCGTGTTTGGTTAAATTGTATGTTAGGGACAGTGACAATTAATCTTTTTCTGCAAGAACTAAGGGTCTTATTCTGCATTAGAACATTGGAATGTTGGGAGCTCCATTGAAAACAACGGAGTAGCTCCGGGCTTATAATGGCTGGTATAAGCCTGAAGCTCCAAAATTCCAATGTTTCTTTGTTCACAGCTGTGGCTGTGAACACAGGCTTCAGGGAGCCTGAGGGGGTTTCAATCCCCTCGTGCTCCCCGAAGCCTTTGTTTTATGTATGTATTGGCATACTTATATAGCACAATGGCTGTCACCCAACGGGTATCCTGGCGCTTTAGACTGTTGCAACCCATACATGATGTTTCGAGCTACTGATCCGTTTACATTGTTCTAGGAAAAAGGTGTGCTTTTAAGGCTTTCTTAAAGGAAGGGAGATCTCCGATACATTATCAAACCCAATGGAAGAGAATTCCACAGTCTCCCTGCGGTGAACCTAAAGGACCGACCTCCCATCCGGGAGCTCAGAATCTTGGGCACTACTACCAAGCAAGCCAAGGCCGAGCGGAGTGATCTGGACGGGGTATACCAAGAGATCAAGTCCTGCAATGGAGACTGACCTTGTCCGTGAAGAGCCCTGAATACCAAGCACAGAGCTTTAAAATCAATCCGCTGAGGGACTGGCAGCCAGTGAAGGTCCCTGAGTGCCATAGCTGAAGAGTCAGAATGTCGGCGCGAAAGTGGCAGTTTGGCGGCGAAATTCTGTACACGCTGCAATTTTGCCACCAAGGTCGCAGGTGCCCCCAGGAGTAATGCGTTACAGTTGTCAAGCCTACTTAAAATTATGCTCCGCACTATCTCTGGTCTAACCTGCACAGGGAGCATGGGTAGAATCTTCCGCAGCGAGCAAAGCAGTGCCATACAAGTGGCCACCGTTTTATTCACGGATACGTCTAGCTGCAGGCTGGAGCCGAACATCACCCCCAGATTTCGAACGGATTCAGCAGGCAAGCTAGTGCCCTGGAAAACAGGAGGCCAAACATCCTGTGGAAGAGACCTAGGGGTACGATCCATGGAGCAGTGCAGCACCTCGGTTTTGGCGCTGTTAAATTGCAAGGAGTTGTGGCTCAACCATTCCACCGTGGTGATCATACAGCGGTGGAAGATCTCCTGTGACACAGCCTCCTTACCCTCAAACGAGAAGATAAGTTGGGTGTCGTCAGCATAATTGATGACTGCTATGCCAAAGGATTTTATCAGCTTGATCAGGGGGCGGAGGTATAGATTGAATAAGATGGGGCTGATGGCCGACCCCTGAGGCACGCCCTGTCCGACCCTTCTGATGTTAGATTTAAAGGGTGGCAGGGCCACCACCTGGTGCCTATTACCAAGGCAAGACACCAGCCAATCAAGGGCCAAGCCAGATTTGTTATTTGTTAGAACATTCTGCCCACTAGTGGCAGAATGTTCTAATAGCCTTATAGCCCTTTGTAGCTGGGCTATGCTGGCTATAAAAGTCTGCTCCCTTCTTAAAAGCCCTCGCCATCGTGTCAGGCCTTTAACGCTGGAGCGGGACTATTTAACACCTTGGCTGCTAGGCGTTTTCCCCCTCCTGTGCTGGGAATTACCATTTTGCTGTTTCCATGACGAGCTCAGCTCGTCATCAGCACACGACACCCGTGGGTGATGACGAGCTGAGCTCGTCATCAGCATCGAAAGGGTTAAAGCTGGTATAGCACACTACAGCAGGCTCTAAGGCTATATTAGCAGCGTTTATGAGTATGCAGTAACAATGGTTGGTTTCAGAAGTAATGCTAACTCAGGTTCTGCAATACAAATGGTTCATGCTGGACAGTACATATGCCTTGGTTTCTGGGTAACAATTGCTCAGGTTCTTCAATACAAGTGGTTGACTTAGGCCATTAATGATGGGCTGGTTTCTTTATTAAAATCATTTGTTCTGCAGCAACTATACATACTGTTTCTTTTTTTTAGAAAGGATGAATCTAAGTCGGCAACAACATTGGGCAATGGCTTGCAGTAACAATGGCCAATGCTTTACAGTAGCAATGGGCATGTTTTTGCAGTAATAATTGTTCATGTTCTGCAATACACGGTGCATGATAGGCAGTAAGTGTGGATTGGTGTATGCAGTAACTAAGGGTCTGATTCTGCAGTATCAACCACAAAGGTCCTGCATTATTGATCAGTTGCTTTCTGCTGCAACAATGGTGCCAGTTTCTCAATCCAAATTCCTCGGACAAGGCAGTGAAAATAGTTAAAGATATTGTTATTCACCAAAGGTGGCTTGGTTCTGCAGTAACAATTGCTTTCTCTCTGCAGTAACAATAGCTCAGGTGCTGGAATACCAATGGTTCTTCTTGGGCAGTAACAAGGGGTATGATTCTGCAGGAACAAAGGCTCAGGTTCGCCAATACCAAGGGGTTCATGTTCAACAATTTCAAATTAATCATCGATTTCTTCAGCAACAATGGATATGATTTCGCAGCAACAAAGTCTATCGGCAGCAAAAACTAAGTGAGCTCTGCAGTAAAAATAATTCAGGATTGTGCAGTACCCATAGTTTATGGTCAGTAGCGGCCCGTGGAGGGAGTTCCGTGGGGCGGTAAGGCAGGATGGGGGAGGGACAGTATGGGGGGTAGTAAACACTTGAATATGGATGAATGGAGGTAAGTAAACAATTAAATAGATCAAACTAATATTTTGTTGCACGTGCTGCATCGCATTTTGTGATACAGTGCGTGCAACGAAATTCATTTTATTTATTTGTTTACTTACCTCCGTTCATCCATATTCTGGTGTTTACTACCCCGACCCCACCTTACCGCCCCACGGAACTCCCTCCACCGGCCACTACTGTTTATGGGGTACCATATAAATAACAATTAAGCTTATTCATCATTAAGAATAGCTACGTGTTTCCAGCATCAATGCACCTGGTTCAGCAGAAACAATGGTAAAGGCTCCGCCGGAACAACCAGGTGAAAACAATAGCTTTGTTTCGGCACCACCCATGGCCCAGGATGGACCTTAGCAATGCATCGGTCTCTGCAGCTAAGACACTTCCTTGGTTGTTTGAACGCTTCATGCACTGTGTCTGTTACACTTGAGGCTGGGTGATAACGTCTGACTTGAGCAGTGATGGTTTAGATTTCACAATTACAAGGTCCTGGCGGCGCTGTCCCTTTGGATAGCAGGAGGTTGCTGCCCTAGGGTAGCTGATTTCGAACCCTGTTAGTGTTTCCTGTGTCTCATGAGACGTTTCGTTATTTCTGTTCAGTCTAGCATTTCTGTGGCAATTGTTGGGCCAGTGCTTATTTTGAGCCGGTGGTTGCAGGTGGGGCCCACTGGCATTAGTTTTTGGTTACTTGTTTTTCCTCAGCAGATTTTGATCCAGGGGAAGATAGAGAATAACACAACAGGGGGAAGGTGTAGGAAGAGAAACACGGAAAAGCACAGACAAAGGGAGAAAACAAGGATGAAAAAAAATCTGTAAGAGTGAGATAGAGAGGCAGATAGTGTCTGCTGGTAGAATAAAGAGTTATGAGGTGAGATAAAAAGTGCTCGGTGTCGGTAATCAGAAAATCCTACCTTTGATAGTGCCCGTTGTGTGCCTCCAAATCAAATTTTTGGCCATGGCACCTACTCTTATGCCAATCAGTCACTGCTTTGTGCAGGGGCGTAGGAGACACTAAATTTCTGGGGGGGACAGGGACAACCTTTTGGACTTTCCTGTGTCCCGATACAAATCGACCACTGTCTGGAACCGTACACTCCATTACATACAATTGAATAGTTTTGTAGTGAAACATTTATAAAGGCCGGCATGTAGTCATAGTTTGCAAGTATGCTTCAATTCACAAAGTAATAATAATAATATAATAATAAAATAATTAGACCAAATGTGAAAAAACATGTTTTTGAATCTTACATTTTCATGCACAAAGCAAACAAAGATGGGATTAAAAAGGAAGAACAAACTGAATGCTCTTTGTGACATGTGCATGATTGTGAGGGACTGTACAATTTACTTGTGAAGAAGCACATCTTTACAACTGTCAAAATCAGCAACTGCACCAGTCATGGTGGACTCGGATCTGACCTCTCCATAAGTATTGGGAAAGAAGGCAGACTAGTGGGTCCGTACCAGAGTGCAACAAAGGTCTCGTGGTGGTGCTGACCAGAAGAAGCAAGATTATTCTAAGGCCCAAGAGAATGGTTGGGAGAAATCTAAAGAAAAGAGTCTTCTGAATGTCCTTCAAAATCTTTCTCTGGGGGTAGTTCCCATTCCTTTTCCTACTCTAACAAGAAACCTTGGTGCTATTTGGGTAAGGAAAAAGGTAAAAGGGCAAAGGTTGCCGATTGCTCTAAGTCTAGCACCAATACTGCTACTACTACTCCTAAACCTCCTAGTGCCCCTAGCAATAGCACTGGTAGTAATAGGGCCCCCAAGAGTTTAGCTGGGTTAACCTTGTGTACTAAAGTGGGTTCTGGCCTAGTCAGGACATCCACTCAGGCTGTTTGATGGTGGCACTGAGCTTGCCACCCTTATTGTAAGTCCTACTAACTTGGGAAAATACAGACAACAGCCTCTCATCAATGGTCAGGAAGCTGTGGCATACAGGGACACAGGTGCCAGTGTCACCATGGTGACAGAAAAACGTGTGTGCACTGAGCAGATTCTACTTGGACAGAATTACCAAGTGACCAATGCTAACATTACCAGGACAGATCATTCCATGGCAGATGTCAGTCTCAGCTGGGGAGGGGTAACTGACCCAAAGAGAGTTGTGGCATCCCAGACCTACCTGTGGACTGTCTACCGGTCAATCATTTGGAAACTTCAGACTGGTCTGAAGTGGAGTTCAGGACCCATGTATAAATGATGGGAATTTAAGCCAGTGTCTTTGCTGTCACTAGGGCTAAAGCCAAGAAGTTAGGCACTGAAGGAGCTCTGGATCCTGAAGAAATAGACCAAACAGCTCCCAAGAGAGGGAGCAAGAAGCATAAAGATGTATTCTCCTCTCAGACTTACAATGAGAATCAGCCCCCTCAGGGAGATGATCTCAGTACTTGTGAAGGAGCTGTACTAGAGGAGCTTGGGCCTGACAAGACAGAGCAACTGGGGTCAGGGGTCTTTCAAGGGAAGACTTCAGCCTGGAGCAGAAGGCCTGCCCCTCTCTTGACCAACTCAGACATCAAGCTGCTGCTGAGAAAGCAGGACATTTCAGTAGGTCCCACAGAACTTATCAGGAAGAAGGGCTCCTGTTTTCTGAAAGTAGAGACCCCAAGCCTGGTGCTACCAGGAGGTTGGTCACACCTATGAAGTTCAGGGGGTTCTTATTGACCCTGGCACATAACAATCCCCTTGCAGAACATCTTGGGTAAAGCAAGACTTGGCGCAGGCTTGTCCCTTACTTTCATTGAGGACACCAGGGAGTTTTGTCAGTCCTGGGTCACCGTCACCTGTCAAGCCAGTGGTAAGTCAGTTGGCACCACAAAGGCCTCCTTAATCCTTCTGCCAGTGGTTAGGGTTCCCTTTGAGAGGGTAGGGATATACGTTGCAGGTCCCTTAAACCCTCCAACAACATCTGAACATAGTTTTATCTTAGTGGTGGTAGACCATGCCACTAGATATCCAGAGGCTATTCCCCTTAGGACCACTACAGCTCCTGTAGTGGCCAGGGCTCTCCTGGGAATCTTTTTCAGAGTTGTGTTCCCTAAGGAGGTCTTGTCAGACGGAAGTACTAACTTCATGTCTAGCTACATCACTGCTGTGTTGAAAGAGTGCGGTGTAAACTATACGTTTTCCACACCCTACCATCCACAGGGCAATGGGGTTGTTGAAAGGTTCAACAAGACCCTCAAAGGTATGATCACGGGACTCCTAGAAAAGCTGATGGGAAAATGGGATGTCTTACTACCGTGCCCTCTCCTTCCCTACAGAGAGGTTCCTCAGAAGGGGTGGGCTACAACCCATTTGAACTTCTGTTTGGACATACAGTTAGTCCATTATGTATGGTCAAAGAGGATGGGAGCAACCTCTCAAGCCTCCTAAATAGAACATAGTAGACTATGTTCTTGGCCTGCGTTTTCACATGGCTGAGCATATGAAGACGGCCAGCAAAAACCTAGAGGCCAGCCAGGAGCTTCAGAAAGATTGACATGACTAAAAGGCTGTACTTTCTGTTTACAGGCCAGGACAGAAAGTGTGTGTGTTGGGGCCTGCGGCCTCAGCAGCTCTCTAAGAAAAGTGGAGTGGCCCCAAGTTGTCCTAGGTACTCCAAGAAGTCCCCACAGGGTACCTGATGTGATTCGCCCGAAACCTTTTGTTAACAGGGCTGACATGAGGTTGTGAGGTTTTGTAATTCTCGAGTCTGACTCCATTTTGTTCTGTGCCACCATTTTGTGTTGCCCTCACGTAGGCCTGTGAAGGTAGCCTGGTGAACAAAGTGGCCTGGCTTTCTAAGTTCATGTATACATTAACTAGGTTTCTTTTTGACTATGAAATGAACTGTAAGAAATTGACCTCTTCACCTGAAACTGACCTCGCAAAGCCAATTTCCCTGATCGGTCTTTGTCTGAGATTGCCAATCAATGTTCATGACATCGTTAACTTTTAGTTCTCCATTCACATGCCTTATCTTGTTGAGCATCTGTTACTGTTTCTTTTTTATGTTTCTTCATTACATGGGTTATGCTTTCAATTATAGGTTTGACCGGCTTGTGGAGATTGAATTTGGGACATTCCTAATAATTAACTTTTGGGTTGGGATACTGTAAATAGAGTTTTTGTTATGTGACACTTTGTTTGAAAATGTACCTTATTGGCTAGAATTTTGTGCAGTGGGTGTACATTTATAATGTGAATATTGGGTATAAAAGGAGACGTCTCGCCTTAGTAAAATGAGCAGTCTCCTGAGAATTTACACTGTGATGTATTTCTAGGATCACTGTTACTAGCTGCAGCTAATAAACTTGGTCTCTGATGCCATCCAGAAGTATTCCGTGTCTCTGTATACCAAGACAGGTGAACTCGAAGATCTTAGGCGTGCCCCTGACGCCGCTGGGTTAAACCCCGGTTCTTCACTTGCTCATGGCCACTGATGAGGGACAGGAGGAAGAGAGTGATCTTCTCCCTAATCTCCTCTCTCAGGACCCTGACAACGGATCAGTTGAAGGAGTAGCCTTGGTAGACAGCCTCACTGATCTACAGCAAGCTAATTGTAGACCGGTTCTCAGTTTTCTGGTCTCTTTTCTCTGACACCCAGTCAAACCACCTGGTGTACCCATGAAGTGGACACAGGTGACACCATGCCTGTGAAGAGTAAAATTTACAGACAGCAGACTGCATCCGGACAGAGTTCCAAAAGATGCCAGAGTTGGGAGTCATTGAGGCTTCAGATAGCCCTAGGCACACAGGAAATTGTGGCAAAGCACTGTGGCTGAAAACACAGCTCTTGTCTTTTGGTATGTACCAGCCTTCCTTGTCTCGCCGTTTTTCATGCCTTTACGGTTTATTGTGAACAGTCTGCTTGTCTATGTTTTTACTTTACAGCCGGCCCCCTTTACACTGCTGTCCTGACCCATACTGTCTTACTTTACAGTGGTGGACAGTCTGCCTGCGCCTGTTTACACTGCTCTCCTGCTACCAGAGGCCTATCAGTGTGTCATGGACCCCAGTGCAAGAAAGAAAATGGGTCCTTCAGGCCAGTGGGTCCCAGCGACCCTGTGTGCTGTGGACAGTATGCCCTCATCTCTCTTTACCCTTCTCTTCTGGTGTACAGCCTACTTATGGGTCTAAACTGTTATCCCTTATATGCAGTCTATTTTTTGACCATCTTTACACTTCTGTGTCTTGCCTTCATTTAGACTGCTGCTCTGGTGTGTACAGTCTGCCCCGTACCAGTTTTCCGCTTCTGTCATGGTGTGTACAAACTGGTATGGACTTTATTTTACGCTGCTTTCCATACATATACAGTCTGCCATCTGACTAATTCAAGTGGCCAGGATACCAGATGTGGCCTAACGCAGAGTGTCTGACTTTGCAACTGGGCACTCAGGTTAAAGTCCCGGTGTTGGCTCACTATGCTGTGACTCTGGGCAAAGCATTTCATTTCCCCGTACCTGGAAAAAACATATGAATCTGACATTATGTACTATAATCTAGTGTTCACATGAAGCACTGTGATCCCCTTTGGCTAAGTTTACGCAATATGAAAACTACAAAAGTGTACAAAATAGTGGGTGGACACCCTGGGACATGCCTGAGAGCCAAGACTTCCCCTCGCAAGCCAGGACCTCTGTCTTACAATCTAGGCTTTCTAGCCACCAGTACCTGGTCTGCCACCCATGTGTCGTCTAAGCAGGCAGACTGTTAGGCTATTAGGCAAAATGTTACTGCTAAGTAATCATAGCAACCGAACATATCCTCCCACTCAAGAAGCCACTCTCCATTCATATCACCTCTGGCCGTCTGTGCTCCTTTTCTTCGTGAAGGTCTGATACACAAGGGCCTGACCTGCTAATACTTTGTCTTTGTGTCTTATAGAGCCACAGATGTCATTATTTTTATATTTCAATCTAGAAGTCACATTGGTTTAGGCACCGTGCACTAGCTGTGCTTCATGTAGCCTTGCACCTGTCACTGTGTGTGCCACACAATACCTTGCAGCACTGTGCGCCTATTGCATTCTGGGCACCTTTCTATTCCTTTACTTTGTGTGCCTCTATTCCAAATACCTTTCTTGTTTTCAGGAATGCAGTAAACAGCACATTTTACATCTCATGTGCTCAGAGCGCCGTACATCTGAGTCCCTTAACAAACATTACACCAGCATTGTTTTCCCGCATAACACAAAATTAAAGTTTGTTAGGGCGCCCACGGAGATGGTCTCACTGGGCGCCACCAACTACAGTCAGCAATCCACAAACTACTTCTCTTGCTTTGTGGTAGAAGTGCAGACTGCAGGCAGTGGTGGCGGCGAGGGCAAGGTTGAAAACATTCTGGTAGCTTTTGCAGCACAAAAGGGAAGGTCACGGGTCAAGTACAGGGCCATTAGCAGGTCAAAGCACTCGCGCTGCGCTTTGACATATCAATGGCCCTGCCACAGACTGAAGAGAGAGGGAAAATACTTTCGTCACCTCGTCATCGTCCCCCCCCCCCCCCCCCCACCCTTGTCCCCCTTGTCCCCCCCACTACAAAATCTGGGGGGGATATGTCCCCCGCGTCCCCCACACTTCCTACGCCCATGGCTTTGTGCATATGTCCCTGTTCCGTTTGTTATACGTATGCAGAAATAACATCTGTTTTCAGAGATCCTCGCGCCATATACACCACATTCACCCAAACACTTCATGGCGGTAAAGCACTGCAATTTATGCCCAAAAATGGAACAGTAACATCTGCAAACACGGAATGTGAATAGCTTTTCTGTTTTATGCATTCCATTCCAGTCTGTGCCATTGGCTGTCAGTGTACATCACATTTTTTTATATCATGCAATTAATTTCTGTTCTTTGTCCGTGAAGCCAGCCATCCGTAGCAGCAGGGTATCAAATGGCTCCGCTCTTAAGAAGATTATCCTAGCCAGAAACTGAAATATTAACTTACATAGCGATGTGGGGAGGTGGGAAGCAACCAGTGCAGGTGGCAGGGAGTTCAAGATGATTCAGAGCAGACAGTGCCCCGTACTTACCCTAGTAATGGCGTCGTCTTCATCTCCTGCTAGAGCGTGCTTTATAATTGAGGGGTTACGGATTTAAATGGCACACAGGGCAGCCTCACCTCTGATCTTCCATTTTGTGCCGGAGATTTAATGAGAACCATATTTAATTTGATGCTCCATAAAATGTGTAACCTGTCCTCCAAAAGTGGTTCGGGCCTTGTGGGGAAATGAGGGATAACTCTTGTGCTAGGCAAACTTCAAATATGTGTCAGATTGATGAACGCTGTCAAATCTCACTGATGAGATGAAAAACATGCACTACAGCTAAGCCAGGAAGCATTCTAAACATAAGTTCCTAATAGGTTCATGGCAGAGCGAGTGCAACTAAGGCATTCTCCAAACCACAAGCTAATCCATTTTAATGTCTTATGTATGGCCCATGAACATTCTGCAGCATATGGTGCCTGTAAGAAAATGGGAGAAACTGCATTTACTTGAAGAGGGGTGTTTGATTGGTCCTTGGGACCCCATTGCTCCCCTCTCCAGGAGGTGCTTTGAAAGGGCGCGTTGAAGGTGTACCATCTCTGTGGCCTTCTGGGGCCCTCTTTCCCTCTGCAACCTTCTCTACAATACCACTCAGGTGCACAAGGAAAGTGTTTCATGGTTTGCATGCAAATGAGGGAATACTTCTTGAGACTCCACCAGCTCTACATGTGCAACAGTTGAATCTGTATTACAGAGCTATATCAGTACCTGCACCACCCTTCTGTAATTCCACAGTGTCCAGGGGAGCAAAGAGCAGGTGCACACACTTACATGAGCTCCAGGACACTGTTGAAAGAATGGCTATGGGCAGTGGCGGCTGGTGATTTTTGAAAGTGGTAGGGCGTAAACGTTGCAATTGTGTGTTGTGTTGCAAGCCATCCTGATTGACTAAAGAGGAACTGGAGGGACTATTGCGGCAAGGAAGAAGAAAAAAGGGCTAAATGGTGCAAGTTACAGCAAATTTCAGAAAGCGAGTATGTTTATAAAAGTAACACATTTAACCCTGCGCTGTCCCATATCTCACTTCATTCCTCTTAGCCTGACTGCAATATTTTAAAACAGGAGGGTTTAAAAGAATACTTTAATGCACCTCACCCTTTATTTAGCAACACAGAGGCTTCTCTTGAAAATGCAAGTTAAGTTAAGATAAGTGTTCCACAAATGTCATCAGCGCTCACTGCAAACATACACACGGGCCAACATTTTAAAGTGGCCTCGATGAGTCCGGATTTACCTAAAAAGAGTTTTACCATCAGAATGTAATATTAAGCTATTGGGAGATATGGAATGAAGGACGCTGAAATCAAACGACCTGATTTTGCTGATGTTAGGGTACTACTGGTATTGTCTCGCAACTAACTAGTAAACTCTGTTGTGTTATTTATAGTGCGAGCCTTGGAAGGAGAAACAACAGGATCTTTCAATTTAAATGTAGAGATATTACAGAAGGCACTTTGCTACAGTGGGAGACGTAGATGCGCGTTGTGTGCACTGCAGAAGTATTTATGGATAGTAAACTGTCAGCAATTAACCATAAATCAATTCAGGAGCAGGCCCACACAATTAAATATTTGCTAATGCAAAACAATTAATGAGACCAGAACACATAGGGCTTTTAGAATGTGCTAATGGATGGATTTATATTGTATTCTAGGGTCACCCAGGGCCAAGGGCTTTCCACGGCCAGCAAGTTGAGTCTTGTTTCCTATCATTTTATGCAGCAAATGCCTGTGTCTTTGAAGTGAGGTGCCTACCGCGTTTGGGCTTCAAAGTCGTGGGCAATGACCTGCTTAATTGCACTTTCCCTTTCCAGACTTCGCAGCTGTCAGTTCTGCAGCAGGATGGTCTGCCTGGATTCCGTAATGCTGTTTGCATATTACAGATCTCTGTGAGAGTTATTGACTGCGCCTTCCTCGCTGGACATGATAAAAAAACAGAACGTGGGGCCGGCCCAGAGGTAACTGAGCCGAACATTTCACACAGGCCACCTACTCTGAGCATCCCATAATTAACGTTATGACTGAGAGCCGGCATTACGAGCGGGGGAGGGGGGAGGGGGGTTGGAATGGGGTCGCACTCGAGTCGAGAGGGGATGAGGGGGGAGGCGGGAGGGGTTAGTGATTAACACAAATACAAATATAATTAAGTAGTAAAGTAAAAGTAAACCTACCGTCCAGCAGACTCCGTCCCGATTCCCGCCGTCCCCGCTTTCAAATCCTGCAGGCAGCACCAGCACGTCATCAAGAAGGCGGCGCGGCAGGCAGCCTCCTTCTCCACTGCCACTTTTTTCATTGGTGCGGCCGGCTGCCCCACCTACGTCATTTTCTCTACGTATGCTGCTGCTGCAGCATACAGAGAGAACAAGGCGATTTACACGAGGGCAGGGGGGGAGTGGCTTGGGGGAGTGGCTTTCCCACTCTTGTTAATACTGTCTGTTTGGGCGACCTAAGGCCGCCCAAACAGTCAGTATTAACAACAGTGGGCAAGCCACTCCCCCAAGCCACTCCCACCACCACTTTAAACCAGGAAGTTCTGCTTCACCGTGCGAGTAGGCAGAAACACAATGGTAGTTATATAATATGATAACTACCATTTGTTCTGCCTTCTCGCACGGCGAGAAAGCAGGGGGGGCGGCGCCCAAACGCCCCCATGGTGAAACCGCCACTGGCTATGGGTGTCCTCACTGTTGTCCATGAGGTGCAATGTATGTGGGGAAAACACTGGAAGCCTATTTTAACGACGTATAGTGCTTCGTGCACTGATTTTATCTAAACGCACAGATTTAACCCATTCTTTTTTCAGATTTCTCTTTTTAATTACCTTTCAGCAGCACTGTATGTGACACCAATGCAGTAGCGGTCGGTGGTGGGAGTAGCTGCCGGACGGTGACGTGGGGTGGGGAAGGGGCAGGGTGAGGGGTAGTAATCTATGGATTACAGAGGATTACAGGTAAGTAAACATAAAAATGAATACAACGAATTTCGTTGCGCACACTGCATCCCCAAAAGCGATGCAGTGCAAGCAACAACATTTGTTTTATTTATTTATATGTTTACTTACCTGTAATCCTCCGTAATCCATAGATTACTACCCCCCGCACTGCCCCTCCCCTTCCCCACGTCACCTCCCGGCAGCTACTCCCACCACCGACCACTACTGCACCAATGCGTAGTGAGAACAGTGTTTTTCTTTTTTATTCAGGCCCTCCAGGCAGGGCCAGACTGACTACCGGGCAGTTTGGAATGCTGCCGAGCTGGGGGCTCATTTCACTGCGGTGGGGGCTGATTTCGTTCATGGAGATCTGCGCGTGCTTCGAAATAATTAAAGCTAAACGAATTTCATTTAGCACACGCAGGTCTCCATGAACGAAATCAGCCCCCAGCTCAGCAGCATTCCAAACTGCCCGGTAGCCAGTCCGGCCCTGCCTCCAGGTGACAATGACATTGACCGAAGCTCCAAACCAAGTCACAATCAACACATGCTTTCCAAGATTCTTAACTCACTTGAACCTATTTTAGGTCATTTCTCCGCTGCATCTCTTGTATTTTCTACCTATGCTGCAATATCTTTTTACAGTTATTTTTAGCTGCTCTTCGAGCCAGCGTTATTAGGGAGGGGTGGGGCCAGCCATTAGAGGGAGGAGGAATGAAGTGGTATATGCACTTCTAAGTGCTCATGTCTGTTTGGCCGGCCATCTCAGGCCAGCACAACAGCCATGGGCAATTAGGTTTCTCCGCCCGGCTGTATTGTACAGCTGAGTGGAGCAACGGCACAGACTCCCTGTGCCTGAGTGGAGGGTCAAACTAGCCTGTTCAGGCAAATCCCAGTGCTGCTCTCATATTATGAGAGCAGCATCTTTATTGGATGGGAGTCTGTCCCAGGGACTGCCAGGAGAAAAAGAAGAACGGAGGGAGCACCGGAGCACGAGACTGCAACCCTCCCCTCCTCCCCTGCTGTCACTCGCTGCTGCTGCCCTGCCATCCCGCTACTGCATATTGGTAGCAGCCAGAACTGCCTATGCTTAGATATGGATATAATCCATGTGCTGCCCCCATGCTGTTTTAAATTCATTAGGTAACACTTTAAAATAATAACTCAGAGTAGAGGGTCTGAAAAGCCTAATTCTCTCACATCCTGCAATTTAGATGCTTAATCGTAAAACCCTGATTTGATTTATCCCTGGGCTTGATCAGTAGTGGCCCGTGGGGGGAGTGCTGCCTGGGGCTGATGTGGGGAGGGGCAGGGTGTTGGGTAGTAAACTGCGGAATACAGCCGCTCAGAGGTAAATACATAAACAAATAAATAAAACAAATTTTGTTGCGCTCACTGCATCACATTTGGCATACATTTTATGTTTAGAAAGTTTTGTAACGTTTCCAATTTTCACATTTTCTGTAGTTTGTAAAGTGTCACAGTCTTCAGTCACAATGTTGATTTTTAATAGATCTTTTTTTAAATGAAAGGAACAAAATGGCCCTTGCAGTTTGCTTCACACCGCTCACATATTTGCTTCAAGCCGCGGCCTGTGGAGGGAGTTCCGGTGGGGCAGAAAGGCAGGGCAGGGAGGGGCAGGGTGGGTGGTGCTAAAAACCTAAATATGGATAATTGGAGGTAAGTAAACAATTTGATAAATAAAACAAATTTCGTAGCGCGCCCTGCATTGTAAATTGCAGGGCGCGCTACGAAATTCGATTTATTAATTAAATTGTTTACTTACCTCCAATTATCCATATTCCGTTTTTTAGCAACCCCCACCCTGCCCCTCCCCCGCCTTTCTGCCTCACCGGAACTCCCTCCACGGGCCGTGGCTGTTTGCTTCATAATTACATGCTGGATAATTACTGCAATATATTTCTCTGCAAGATTACATTTAGCAGTGCTTTCCACGCACACTTGAATCGCTAATGAGAAGATCAGTAGCACATTCATTCAGAGGAAACTTTTCCAGTTTCAAAGTCACGAATACCATGTTGATGCAATTTGGCACATTTTCCAACTCATTTAGGGGGCATTCGAAAGGGTGGTCGATTCTCTTTCATGCAGTGTGTTTTGTTTAAAGAGGCCACAAAATGTGCTGTTGGTTTTGCACGGATAAAGAGTCACATCACATAACAATTTTCACTTCTGCCTAAAAGAGTTGTTATGGAAATCATAGAAAAAGCATCATATAAAATATGAAAAGGCCTCTTCGGCATGCGGAAGCGTTAACCTTATTACATCAGATCTGATCACTGAACTGAGAGTCTTTTTCTTAGAAATGATGAATATGAACTTGGAAAACATGTATATCCCTGGTGCCCCTCCCAATCCCCCCCTCCGTTCCTCAGGACAATGCCATTAATGAACTAAGAGGTGTTAGCTGTCAGGTGCACTCAATATGTGACCAAGATTCTTATTATACAAGGAGCAACATTATGAACAATTGAAGTAAACACAAGAGGTTTTTGCACAGTGCACATTCTGAGCTCACACATTTGAAGGTGCTCTCATGCGTGGTAATAAAGAAAACATATTTTTATTTATTTTATTTAGAGACTTTTATATAGCGCGAACGTGACCCTTGGGTATCAGAGCGCTTCACATTTACATGAGGTAGGTTCGATATACATCTTATATGGCATGACAGTTCACTGGTATGTGGTAGGTTTGGTACAAAGCAATATATTAAACATTTCACAAGGTATGAGGTAGGTTCGGAAATGACATATGTCTGTATAATTCCTGTATATGTCTAACTTAAATTTTGCAATGGAAGTTCTTGGGCTTGTCTACTGTACTGTACCTGGTGTATTGTGACTCGGTTATATACATTTTTTGTCTAGGATGACACAAATTGGTCAAGCTGAGAAGCCAGGATTGATCCCATGTTTTATGGTTTCAGATTATGTAATTCAACCACTAGAGGCATCATGCATCCATTTACAGAGTGTGTGGCAGGAAGAATCCACGTGAAAGCTCGGCTCGTTTTGGGCCTGAGGGTCCAAAAGTACCTCGAGTTGAGCCAGGGCCAGGCACCTGGCTCGAGCTTTCAGTGGCTCATCCACCTCTATTTGCTGTTTATTTTAGATGTGTTAAAAACGCTGCTACATACTGTGATAACGCAGTGCCCCCAGTGCTCTCCTTATGTAATCAGTCCCAGGGAGTCCTCACTGTAGCAACGTTGTTGTGGGCCTTAGTGCATGCAGGAAAAGTTGCCCCACCCCCATACTTCTCTATGGTAATATTACACAGCAATAATCAGGTTTCTGTGGGCCTTTCAAGCCTCTCCACAAATAGCACTCTTTACAACTTACGCGTTTTCTACTCATGCCATTACAACACAAAATGTTACAACAACGCATTGTTACATCACATGCCATTACAACGCAAGTCGTTACAACGACTTGCTGTAGAGGGGGCGCTGGAGTTTGGAATTGTATAATTTACTATTCCAACTCCAGTGTGTGCAACTGTAGGGGAGATGTTGGATTTTCATTGAAAATCCAACACCTTCTGCCCCCTACAGAAAGTAGTTGTAACACAATGCATCATTGTAACGACTTGCGTTGTAATGGCATGTGATGTATTGCATGTATTGTAAACAATGTTTCTCCTCTCCACCTGCTGCACCATTGATAGATGCGCCCTGTAGGGAGTGCTAACTGATGACACAGTCTATGCACATATTTGTGCTGATGGGTGGTGTTTTAAGTACTTGAAGAGTACATTTTCTTTTTATTAATATTCCAAATATCAGGTAGAAATTGTTACAATTGTCATTGTTTTTACCAAAATGTTCAGCAGTAAAACTACAGCAACTAGACAAAGTTTCACAATTTTCTATACATTTTTACTGAGGTTAGAAATCAGAATGGGATTTTACACACCAACAGGGATGCTTCATTACAACTTAACCCACGTTGTTCGAGATTAACAAATAGGCAAAGAAGGCACCGGCCTATGGGCCCCACTACTTTTAGGGGCCCTGTGACAACAGATCAAAATAATTTTGGTTTGATCTTGAAAGGAAACTACAATCAAGCTTTCTTAAATTGTTTCCAAAAGATAGAAAAAAATATTCCACTCAAAGAAACAAAAACCTGGCCACTGAATAGATCTTGCAAAAGGTAGATTTCCAAAATGTCCTGAAAGCTTTCACCACAAACAAATTGAGGAAAGTGAATATATAAAGTTGTGTTAGTTTATTACATTTTTTAAAAATGAATAACAATAATAATTTTTAATGTTTCGTTTTGTGTAATAAAATTGCTTTATTAAAATTGTTAGTTGGTAAAATAAAATATTGTGAGACGATTCGCGAGGGGGGGGCGAAATTTCGTCTGTCTAGGGGCATCTACAGGGTTTAATCTGGCACTGAGTCCTTATGCAAATCCGATCTCCAACAGCAGGAATCTCAAGTGCACTCCTTTGCGAAGGGCTGACAACCAACATATATTATTTTGTATTCACATGGTCTGTGTAACCCTCTCAATGATGAGGTCTTACTTTATTAAGTCGCTGCATGTAACATTCAAAAATGCCCCACTCATGCCACAGGGCAGGAAAATGCAATCTCCTCCCAGAAACACAGCAAAGGGAAGAAACTATGATGGTTGCTTCTCCACCAGACAAAGTAATAAAAACCTTGTGCACTTCAGAAGTTATCCTGGAAATATATGCTTGTCTTGGAGCTAAAAGATGTGCATTCAGACATGGGAACACGGCTGCCATGTTTATTGCTGTACGCAGAGAGGTTAATGACTCGACAGACAAACCCGAATGCGAGTCGAGAAGTACTCCCTTCGCTCTGCAAAGATTAATTCCACATTTCTCTGTTCGTTGGCCCATACAGATTGTTCCCAAAGGCAATAACTTGCTCAGATGGATCACCTCTGTCACGGTAAGAAAACTAGCTTTAGACTTATTTTTTAAACGCAGAAGCATATTGAGTGCCTCAATAGAACGTAAAAAACACAGACTGAAATATGTCCACGAATGTCTCTGAAGACAGTTCGTGCCTCATTGAAGAACCGGAATATTCGCACAGGCTAGACAGCAGCTTCACTCCTTTTACGAGGCGCAGACAGTCAGTTGCTGTGCCTTTCCAAAGCTGTAGATTTACGTGCTTTCCATCCTAAGGAAAAAGCCTTGTAGGTTCAGAATTTGCCAGTGTGTCTCATCTATTTGAGAATCTGCTCCTCTGACCTTCAAAGTGACTTTGCCTTTTCTGCAGCAAGTGGTTCGAACTTGAGAACATCTGCTTCCCGGTGGCTTTTATAAACTGTTTTAAAACATTTTCTTCATTGTATTTTATTTAACCCCTTCCATGCTGATGACGGAACCGCTCCGTCATCAGCTACAGTTGAGCTGTGCTGATGACGGAGCGGTTCCGTCATGGCCCGGCCGCCGCGCCTGCGCGGCGCTGATTTCGCGCCTGCGCGGGCGTTCTAATGAGCGGGGCGGGTCATGACGGAACCGCTCCGTCACCAGCACAGCTCAACTGTAGCTGGTGACGGAGCGGTTCTGTCACCAGCATGCGGCGGCCGCGCGGCCGCCCCGCCCCTTTAGCGCTGCGGCGGAATAGCCGCCGCAGCGAAGGGGTTAAAGCTTAGAATACATCAACGAGCTCAGGGAAAAACATCCATCTCAGGCCATAGGATTTATTTTTCTCCAGATTTCACTTCACCAGAGGAAGTTTCAAAATGGCTCATCATCCAAATGATTGGGGGACTTATTTATGAGCCCTTGCGTCACTTTTGCACCACTGTGCGTCACGTTTTTGTGACGCACCAGCAGTGTAAAAAATGCGCATTGTCGCACCATATTTACAAAGTGACGCATCTAGGTAGATGCATCACTTTGTAAACCTCTATGCCACATTATACCTGCGCCAGGTATAGTGTATGCGGGGGGTCCTGCGCCAGGTATAATGTATGTGGTGGTTCTGACGCAAGAAAGGGTTGTAGAAGTGACGCAGTGAAATCTATAAGATTTCACTGCGCCACTTCTAGGACGCAAATGCATCAATATCTTACGCCTGCCTCATGGCAGGCGTAAGACTGACACAGGCACATTTAACATGGGACTTGCCCATGTTGAATGACCCATTGCTGGAGTTGCGACACTTTTGTGACACACCCCAGCAATGCGTCATTTTTGCGCCTACAGATGCGTCAGAAATACTGACGTATCTGTAATTCCTTGCGACATGATGCGTCATTCTGTAAATATGACGCATCATTGGTGTTGCAAGGAGGGCGCAATGTAAAGTGACGCATCGCTGTTTTCTCACAGTGATGCGTCACTTTCCATAAATGAGGCCCTGGATCTTTTGCACCTTGTTATAGAAGACTGACTTTGACACACAAATTTGTTTTTGTATTGCATAAAAATGCAGTATAAACTATTCCTTCCTCAGGCAGCATTAAACATAGCATGATATGTATGTGTTCATTGTTTCATCTAAAACTAACTTCTATAGGCCAATAACTCTTTCTAATTTTGCTATCCGAAAAATGTCACACTAACTATATTGAACATTGATCCAGGTGCAACAGCAGGGTATTCCCTTTTTGGGGTACCTTGTGCAATTTGTCATAAGAGAGGGTACACTGTCCCCCCGCGTGGGCTGTACAAAACTCATTGCATTGTCAAAAGCACATGCAATGTTTGCTCTTCCTTCACCTCACATTCCCTGTTGCCTAAAATGTTTTGGGAGGTCTGGACCTGCACAGGGGAGCTTAATGTTTATACCAATGCTTAGCACTCTTCACGTGGCACATGCCACATAACTGCCATTGTCCTATGCCAAAATTCCAGGCCAGAGCTCCCTGTGACACGTAGCACATATCTGAAGCTTAACCCAACCAAGTTAGAATTACTGGTATTTACCAAGAACAACAAAGATCCTGCCTCAATGACATGAACCATGATGGCTTCAAACTCCACCTTTCACCGAGGGGCAGGTCACTTAGATTCACCCTGGACCCCAACCTCACTCTCAAATAAGTTACCAAAAAACAAAAATGGCTTGGTACCTCTATTTTCCCAAAAAAGTAAAAAATGTTTCTTCCAGAATGCAACTTCAGAACTTCTCTTCAAGCCTATGTTCTCTTGCATCTGGATGGTGCTACTGCACTACTCCATGGCCTCCTAGCGTTCACACTGAAGTCTCCAACATGCTACAGCATGTATCATTCAGGGCCTGAATAACTTTGTCTTGTTGGATCCCATTGGGTCACCTTGCTGGCCTGCACAATCTTCAAAACCAGCTACATCATTTACACAGATATGTTTTAATTCATTGGCAAAGTGGGCAATTACTCAGGGCCTTCACCTTCTTAGTGGGCCCCTGTGAAAGTGATCCTTCTGTCATCTCTATTTCTTTACTTCAACCACTCTCACTCTAACTGCCAATCTCTACCTCTCATCTCTCTCTACCCAGGGGCATTCAAAAGACTTTTGAGACACCAGGCAAGACACATTACAGCTGTTTTTGTATGCCCTGAGTACATATCAATATTATCTGGCATCGTGTGAGCCTTGAATTAGCAGAACATGTGTAATAAACCTCAACATTGTCCAAACATGGGGCCCATAAATATGTCTTGCTAGGGCCCCAACATCTTTAAAAAAACACTGAATTTACAGTCATAATGACCAGCACTCCTGCTTATCTTGCAGGCCAAGCTGTGGTGCTTCTCGGCACAGGGCACCATCGGACTGCAGACTAAGAAGCTTAAAAAAGAAAAAACAAACCAGCAGGCCTTTCAATATTTTCATCCAGGATCTGGAACAGCATTCCCATATCCATCAGGACCACCCAAACTCGGTTCCTGGAAAGAGTTGAAGACTCACCTCTTTAACACACACTCTATGTCAATGCACTCACCATCCACAACCCAGTTTCCCCTCATATTACTTGTTATCTTGATACTTTTCTTTAACCATGTACAGATCTCCGCTGTCTTTTGGTTACGTTTGCACTATAGAAATACCACATTCATATACATATACCAATAAACATTTAACGACATTTTATTTAAAGGGGGAACGGGGTGCGGGGGTAAAAAAATGCACAGATTTGTTTACACTGGTGAAACCCGCCTGAAAACAAATGAAGCCACTTCTGTTCAGGTCCCCTGCCCCCGCTCAATATGCATACATTAATGGGCCAGCCCAGCGAGAGAAAGGGAGTAACACCTCTGCCTAGTTATAAAAGGGAATGGACACCCATCTGTCTCCAGAGAGGCCACTCAAGCACCTACTGGCGGCATCGAAAAACGCAGAAACCGCCCAAATATACCCCCGGGCTGCCCAAAAAAGCAACCCACAGCTAGAGCTCAGATACCGGCCTCTCGGCCAAGAGTGCCTGCATTGACAAATCCAACCCTGGTGGAAATGCACACCCAGGTTGTAGTCTTAACTTTTCGGCATGACACTTTCAGATGGACTTTTCTCTTTAGGTTGGTTCAATGTCAACATTCAGCAGACATACGAGGAAGTGAAAAAAGAGGTTCAAATACTAAACTATGTCTTAATGAAACAGCATCAACATGGAATGGAAAAGATTCCATTGTCGAAATTCAAGGTTAACATATAACCACAAATTAGTCAGCTTTAACTATAACATATTTATTTTAAACCTGCATACAACTTTTTCTTTAAAACAGAAAAGCCAGTGTAGTGCTTTTAAGTTTTAAATGTTCAAGTACATCTCCGTTCTCGCTCGATTGTATTTCTTTTTCAGGTTTTCCTCTTAAGTGCGTTAACATTACTGTAACAGGTTTCGTTATTGACTGCGCTGGGATAAGGTCAATAACAGAATTCGTAAGTGATGGATTGCTCAGCATGGGCCACGCTGTAAGCCAATGGAAAAACATGTCCCTGTGACATTATTCCTGTCGCATTGGTAATCTTTGCAAGGTGACGTGGTTCTGTGCTTGTTCAGGCCTTTGGCTGCCGTATAGATTTCACTGTAAGATCAGCGGGTGCAGCGGAATCAATGGGGAGGAAAGGTGCTGCAAGCTAAACACAGTGATGTAAGACACGCACCGGAAGTAATAACCGTTGCGCTGACTTCAAAAGCAACATGTCAAACGCTGAGAATCCAGACTGGTCCTAATTCAAAATGGCCTTACTTCGAACAGGCATGTCGCTGGCAGGATGGCTCAGTGAGTTGAACGCGTGCTTCTGAGATGTGCATTGCTCTACAGGTTACTTGTATGAATACCGTCAAAACTGTCTCAGCCATCCATCTTTCTGAGGTTGGCAAATTGGCGAACATTGAGCAGAATAATAGTGGTACCTATTATCCACAGCTGCTTAGAAACAGTAAAAGTGTGGTATAAAGCACTATACAAAGTTATTAATATAAAATTTGCATTGCTAGAGTGATGTCTTTGGCTGCTCCCTGCCAGGTAGGACCTGATTGCGCTCATCCGTGTGCTGTGCGTCTCAGCGCTATAAACGGGGATCGCAATCTTGATATCCATACATCACAGTTCTACACCAGCGCAAGCCGAAGCAATGAATAACAGCTCTTTGAGATAACATAAAGCCTTTTTTATTTTTTTATGGTCCATTTAATGGACATTCAGAGTTCAAACAGAATACAAGCTGCCTCTGACTCCAATGTCAGGCTGATTGAAATACCTGTATTTAACAGATAGGATCTCGGACGAGAATAGGAGGCTCTGGTCCACTGGAAGGAGCTATTAAATGAGTGATTTGATGTACGTTTGTAAGTACTTGTAACAGAGTGGAATAAAGTGGTGTGAGGCAGGAAATTAAGATAGGAGTTGTTTTTCCCTTGGTAAAGTGTTTTTTCTCTCCATCTCTGTTCAACTGAACGTCTAGCAGTTCTGTTGTGTTTGCTTCCTTTGAGGGCTCTCTGGCACCTTGGCTGGTCCAGGTCGATCCAATCACCTTCTAGCACTGACTGGCTTATCTGCAGATCCACTGTAATTATACAGTAAGGAGGGCCAATTATGTGTGAGGGGTTCACTCATTACGCAGAAAGAAAAGGCGAATTAAGTGCCATATGGTGGCACTTTTTTTTATAGCATTACCATATTAGTTTCTCTTTTTTGACATTTTAAACATTAACTGGGCAAAGGTTTCACCTAATTAGTACCCTTTTGACACTCAAATACAGCAATAAGCAACAGAAAGATGCCCAACCGACGTTTGTGAAGGTTGTTTCACTGCATGGCAACACATGTTGCTGCATTTTGAATACCTTTAGATCCATTTGAGCTAGATCTTTACATTTTTAAACCTGCAGATAATGGATTATGTGGCAAATGTGGCAAATCTATAACTGCGATATACACTGCAGCTGCAAAATCTCATACAATTCCAGTGGCCCTGCTTATATTTCATCGCACAGTTTCTGCTTGAACCTAGGAACCCGGATCAAACTTACTAACCTTCCCATGAGTGTGTGGCAGGACAATCTTCACTGTATGTACTTCAGAATTCCTGATAATTAAAGCTGTTATAAATTCAATTTATAGAACTGGAATTGAGAAACTCATGTATTTATGCACTAAAAGTAGTGCATGCATGCAAGGGGGGGGGGGGGCTTGTGTTTTTTCAGACCACGTCAGGTATGAATTTGTGGTGAATGACCAGCATATGTTTCATATATTGAATAATAAATGAGAGTAAATATTTGCGATTGCACTATTGCCTAATTTGGTTCGCTTGCAATGTGTCAAACGACTTTGAAAGAGGAAAGGCAAGTGTTCAATTAGCCCCACCTACAGAGAAGTGGCCGCTATTTAGTTTCCTCAAACTAAGATTGTTACTTGAAATGTGGGATTCAGTTTGTTATCAGATCATCTTGCCAAAAAGTTGAACCCTGACATTGTACATACATACTGCAAGTGTATCCAGGATTGTTGTAGAGAACATCAAATCCAAACTATCGATGGGTCACAATAGCATCACCATAATACCAAGGGACAAAATATTGCACAGGTAAGTACACAGAAGAAGATAAGAATGTTATCATCCTAAGCTCCACGTGTACATACCTCGAAGATATATATTTTTATATATATATATATATACACACACACACACACACACACACACACATATATATATATATACATCCCAAATTAATCTCCAACAAAGACGATTTTCGAGCCCACTGATCCAGGTAAAGGTGGAAATGCACTTAATATAGGCGTGATTTGTACTTGAGTTCAATGTGTTACATTTCAGCAATCCTACTATTAGCTCGTGCTAGCATCGAGTAAGGACGCTCATTCCCTCTCAACAGTCCCAATAGGAACTCTATAATTTGCCCTCTAACAGGTGCATCAGGTGAAAACTTCACACTTTATTACAAAAAAATGAAAAAGAAAAATAATACCTCTTTCCTTCAAACTAGGAAAATAGACTTCATCTGATTTTGCTTTTCTGTTCTAAGAGTTTTATTTTTTACAAGAAATGTCACTGTGTTTTTCGATGACATTATTTTGGTCACTCTAAAAGATAGTAAGCAATGTGACTTTACAGCTTCAGAAAGGACACTCCACAGCAGAGAAAATAAAGTCAGTAATATAATCCAAGTAGCATTTTCCAATCTCACATCATATCACACAATTAGAAAAAAAAAAAGTCGACACCTGACTAAAATAACCTGGTGCGCAGCACGGTAGCCGCCGCGGCCCGTTGGCTAAGCTCCATATTTCCATGAGCGGGATTTAGCTGAGGCGAATGACAGATTTGCCATTTGAATGCATAATAATAGACTTGAAAATTATTCCGGAGGCCTAATGTAACTCCAGCTGTTCCAGCCTTCAGGCTGCTACCTGACGAGCCTTATAAATAAATATACCAATCTTTTACCGCGCACTTTCCCCATTGGAAGGCACTCGCAGCGACTAAATATGGCAGCCGCGCGGTTTCGTAGCAGTAGGTTGGGCTTGAACAGGCTTGATGACAGTATTTATCTTTGCAAAAGATAATTGTGTTCAGTTATGAGCGATAATGATTATATTACGCGTTCCACGTGAAAGTTCTCAGCCCACACGGAATTCGCACGTCCTTTGCCGGCACTTTTCCAATAGCTCTTACAGACCAGTAAGTTGACAGAATGACATTCTTCTGGATAAAAAAATAAAAAAGAACATTTCTTGAATTAAAAGCAAGGCCACCTTTCATTCACGCGCTGACGCATTCTGCAGTTGACTTTAATGGGTTCATGTAACATCCTGTGCTAGCAGCTCCCATTGCCTCTGTCAATAAGATGTCAATCATGTTTCTCGTCCAGCTCCTTTTAAGCTTTTTATTATTGAAAAACAAATAGAATAATTATAGAGAGGACGTCACTTCAACATTTGGGAATTAATTTAAGCATAATAACATGTTACATGGTTAAGATATGTAGGGTCTGCACAGAACTTTGCATCTAGAATGCTTTTCTCAGAATCACTTAATTACAAGATATTTCTCATGAACAGGCCTGAGCAACAACTTATCAATATTTTATTAAATTATATCTACACTGCCATCCACACGAGTAATCAAATCAAATTAAATAAAGCTTTATTCGAATATTAGTGAAATAATCATAAAAGCACATACAGAATAAAAGCAATTTAAAGCACACCATAAAAAGTATATTCACGTAGAAGGCTGGGTGTGTGTCAGCATGAATTGGCGAATCATTCAATTCTCGAGTATAAAACCACAATTTACTTGGCCATAGACTTTCCACAAGTGAAAACATTTTAAGACATGACATATAAAGTACAGACACATTATAAACTGGATAGGCTTCGGCATGAATTGGCTAATCATTAGGTTCAGAGGTTTAAAGGTGCTTTATTACTAGAACATAGACTTTCCACAGGTGAAAACCGACTTTAAAAATGTAGATATAGATGCAATTAAAAGTTCATCCCCAAGCGATTGCATGACCAAAAATGCAGGGCGACATGATCGATGACCTAAAGATCTAAGAACAGGGAGAATCCATCTCTTTCTCTGAACTTGATAAAATTTATGGAAACATAAAACGTGCATGGTGGTCTGGGCTGATAACTCATCGCATGAACATTTGATTAGCACTCTGGACCAGTCATTCATGGCTGGGAAGCTGAGAGATCTATGAATAATACCCAGCCTAAAACGGGTAAGCCAGAATCTGTCATAAGCGGAGGTGGCCAGTTTCAGATATGGCTGCATCTTAGGGTAGATCAGGATGTGTTTGGCTAGAACAGTAATTTTGTAGATCTCTGAGTTAAATCCAAGATTTTCTACAAAGTGAAAACAGCTTTGTTTAAATTCTTTCTTGTCTAAGTTGGCTAAAATTGATGGGTCGTCAAAATATTCCTGATGGCCCATTCTACGCAAAAAGTCTCGGACATATTTCAGCCAACCTATTCGAGAAATTCCATCCATCCCACAACAATCAGTAATCATTTGGCGATTTAAAACAGTCTGCTCAGTAATCCAAACACGATACCAAAGAAGAATTGGTTGGATACGGATTACGTCCGTTATATATGGTAAACCAAGTTCCATATGAAAATTAAAAGTGGACACACATTCCAGAACAGCCAATAAAAATCTTAGGAATCTGTTTTCCGCCATCTGAAGAGCGGTCGCATCGACGTGGCCCCAAATGCCTGCCCCATAGGTTGCAATTGCAACACATTTAGCTTTATAGATTTGAAGCAATTCCGGGGGCGGGCGTTTACCCAGTTTCCTGCTAAAGTTTCCCCAGGCGGCCAAAGCCTTTAAAAATAAAAATTTCCTGGATTGAATGGCCTGGGACCATGAGCCAGTATGATCGAATAAGACCCCCGGCTAAGAAAAGATTTTAGAACATTCTAGGCGGTTTTGCTCAAGAAAGAACGAGCGAGCGCTCTTACTCCCTGGTCCACATTTTAAAATAAAAGTTTTGGAGGTGTTGACTGAGAGACCCAAATTGGACATAAAATTAGCGAAACTAGAAATATCTTTCTGTAAGCTATTCGGGGTGCGAGCCATAAGTACAGCATCGTCCGCAGGGAGTGGACACTTCCCCACCAATGGAAGGTCCTCGCATTCGTCCATCAGAACCCTTCCTAAGTTGAGAATATACAGTATAAATAGGAAGGGTGCCAGGAGGCAACCTTGTCCCACTCCTCTTCCAATGGTAAAGGGATCAGTGACATCACCCCCTGCCCCATAGCAAACTTTGGCCCTGGCCCTGGTATAAAATTGTCTCATAAAGGAAATGAGACTAAGGTCCACTGACATGCATTCCAAAATCACCCAAGTTTATCATGGATAACGCAGTCAGAAGTCGCGGTTACATCCACAAACGCCAAGCACAATTTACCCCCCTTGGCCTTAGTGTACTTTCCAATTATAAGATCCAAGTTTAAGCATTGATCAATGGTCCCCAGCCCCTTACGGAAGCCATATAGGATGTTGCTGATTATTTGATGGTCATCTGCCCAATCCTGTAGTCGGGCTAAGAGAACTCTCCCGATTATTTTAACATTTGAATCTAGTAATGAAATCGGCCTGTAACAGGCCGGGATATGCCTGTCCCCTTTTTTTAAAGATGGGTACTAGAATTGATTCGCTCCAGGTTGGGGGCAAACCAAGGGAACTACATGCATTGATTACCTGCTTTAAAATGGGTCCACAGGACTTAGAATTATACTTAAAAAGTTCCACAAGTATACCGTCAGGCCCTGGTGCCCCCCCCCCCCCCCCTTACTCAGTGTTATGGCCTCCATGATTTCACACAATTCAAATTGGGGGTGCAGAACAATACTTGTACTCTGTGATTTTATCCTATCGCCTACCAGGTCGTGAGTTAATAAATCAAGATGGGAACTATTATTATTATATAATTTAGAAAAATGCTCAACCCATTCTCCCCTCGTTATCGCATTTTCTATGGTTGTCCTCTCTGAATCAACTAAAAAAGGAGCATTGACTGCATTCCAGAAAGCGAATGAATCTCTCTGTTCGGAAGCTTTACGCAAGGCGGTCCAAGCTCCCTCCTTTAAAAGTTTTTTCCTTGACGCCTGTGCAAGTTAGTATTTTCTTCTAGCCTCTTTTATCTCATGTTGAATTTTAACAGTTCTATGAAGGGCTAGTTTAAGAGCGGAATGAGCTTCCGTACAGCGAGAGTCGAACCAACCCCTCTTTTGTGGGATCGCACGTTTTGAGTTTATGTGAAGAGCATTATTCACGAACTCAGCAATTATAGAGTATCCCTCCACAATTTCCTTTAGTGGGATACCAGTACATAGGCACATATTAATAGTGTCCCTGCAATTAATGATAACCTTGGTCATGAATACGTCAGGATCAAGCTTCTTCCAACTCAGGGAATAACCATTTTGTCTAGCCAGGGTAATGTCTGTCACAACAGGAGTGGTAATTGCGGGCCTACCGATCACCTTAAAGTTAACCTTAACATTTATACTCTCTGGAAAATGGTCACTGAGGTAGATGTCATGGGTATGAATCTCTAATAGTCTGGATGCGTGTCTAGCAGATATTAAAATAAAATATATTAGAGAGAACAACCCTCTGCCATTAAAGGTCGGGTTAAAAGGGATCGGTGGGGGGGGGGGGCTACAGAGATTATTAGCACAGCCCAAGTCTTCTGCAGACAGAATTTCATTAAGCATGTCTCCCTGGGAAGAATGGATAAAATGGGGCATGATTGAATCGCGGTGTTGCTCCTGGCCGCAAACCCCGTTATCCTCCTGATGGCAAAGTGTGATGTTAAATTCCCCCCAGATAATAAACAGATCCTTTGAACTGGATGATTGTAACCCGTTGATGTGCACATTTATAACACTCAGAAAACCAGGTAGATCCTCGCAGGATGTATTATTATAAAGATTAACTATTACAATTCCTGTAAATGTATTCAAATTAGCCACCAGAATTTGAACATAACGATTAATTACCAGTGTTGCAATTATGCTAAAATTAAACAAATTTGAAATGTAAATGCATCCACACGAGTATCCTGGCTCAATAGGGATGTAACACCATCCTTGTAGTATCCGGAATGTAGGTAGGTAGGTAAATTAAATGACAAGGGAGCTGGGTAAATCCAGGGATTAACAGCTTTAGGACATTCAAGGTGGTCGTTAATAAAAGGAATGGAGACAGTAAGGGTACCGCCATACTCCGCTCCTTGGTAAGATACCAATGCCACTTAATATCGGGCTATTCTGGAAAATAGCACCTTGAAGCCTCCTTTATAGTGATTCTGTGCACCCCAACAGGAAAGAATGATTAAAGATCAGAAGTGCAGTTTGTGATTAATCAAGCAGTGCTCAACAATAGCAAGCCTGTGAGTGGCACTCTGGGTGAAAGTGCCAGCCACAGATATGTGTGTGCACACTGTAGAAAGCACTTTCAAATTCATCAAGGTTGGCTCGGAATGCAGGTTCAAATTACTGAAGGCTGATTCAAGCTTTCATACGTCGAAGTTTTATAAAATGAGCCCCATTGATCTCGAAACTGCTGCTGCTAGTCACCTGAAAAACAAGCATTGGCAAACCCAGCTGACCCTGCTTGCATTTTGAGCCCTGATTATCTATTAAAAAGCATGCTGCACTGTGAAAGCAGCAAACATGATTTCCTTCTGTATACAGTGCAGATAGGAGAAAAAATCTAATGCGTGATTACTCAAATTAGTTTCAGAATGGAAAATAATTCCTAATGCATTCCAATGCAAGCTCTCCACAGGAAATGGACTGACACAATAAACAGCCAGTAGCATGTGGTGAGAGAGGTATACTCCTCCAAGCAGAGCCAAAGTCCACTTTACATTTTAAAGAATTGGTCACAAAAGGTCTTGCAGACAGCTATGATGTCAAGCCAGTTCTCAAGAGGTCTTACTTCTGTGTATTTGCACAGATTTCTTGTGTTTTCTTAGCCCATACACGAGTTTCCCAATCATTCCAAATAGTTCCTTTGCGTTTCTAGTTCTACTTTTATTAAAAAAAAAATATCAAGACCATAATTGCCAGAATGCAAAAAAGTAAGCCACTGCTTCTCATTCATGGAATTTAGAAAATTGAGAGCAGTGTTTTATTTTCATGTCAGTTGAATGCTGACATTTTGAGCTTAGACACATTCAAAATGGATTAAGGATTGAAATGTTATGACTGAGATTTTTTCAATGTACTGCTGACTCTCTGCCCGAGGGATCAGTCGCACTAGAACGGACCACCCCTCCAATTGTTGCTTTTGCTACAAGCCCTATTTGCACCTTTTAGAAGGCCTATAGCGTTTTTCAGCTTGTGCCATGTTGTTGTACAAAACACAGCTTTACTGAGCTGGTTTTAATGCCAAGAACACGACCAATAATATCTCTGTGCTGTTTATAGCATACAAAAAGGGGATTGTCTTGTCTCTGAGTGCTTGAGCAATAGGCTTTATGATTTTATTAACATGATTTATTGGATGTGTAACCAAACAGTAAGATCGTTGTGTACTGCAGTTTAAATATAGATATTAACACCTAATCAATGATAATCGAGTTTTAGTAATTGAAAAGAGGAAAGGAGTCAGCCCTAGCAATATTTTTGAATATGCTCATTTAATTACATTGGTGCGTCTGTGGGGGTACACGTACTTCCTAATGACATATCTGTGGCTCTTGAAGCAGAAAGATAGCAGCCCAGGTACTCGCATCAGAATACCTGCTGCCTACTGAGAAGTGCAATACTTTCCCTTTAAGTGTAGGACAGGGAAGGGCCAGTATTCCACCTTTCAAGCTATGGTGCAGGCAGGGCTTTAAGTGGGATGAAAAAACTGGGAGGTCTCTCAAAGGGGCGTGGCCGATGCAGTTAGGGGCGGAGTTTAAAAACCGTAAGCTAAAAATCTGTGCTTAGCATAGTGTGCCGCCTGAATGGCATTTTGTTGCTTCTGTGATTGAATCCAGATATATAATACAAAAAGTAAGATTAACTACAACAAGCTAGGGCTTTTGGCTTTGTCAATGGCTGTTAGTTGCATAAGATACATAAGCAACAACTCTGGCGTCCTTGCATATAATATTGAAAATACTTCCGTTCTGAAATGATGAGACTATAAAATAACTATGGTTATCTCACAGGCAGAAAAGGGTGGTATTGCTGCAGAGTTAACATTTTGTTTTCATCTAGAGGGTAAGGGAAAACATGGAGAGCCCGAAAGAGAGCCCTTTTCGCACCTGCTTTATCGAACTGCAGGTGCTGAGCACCAGCAAGATCCGGCCCACTTAAAGCCCTGGGTGCAGGTGCTCAGTATCTGGCACTACCTGTCCAGGTAAAGCACTGCACATCTGCTCCCTAAAGTAGACCACAGGTCATTATAACGATTGAACTTCTGAGTGAAAAATGTGTCTCCTAGGGAGAAACATGTTCCCAATTAGTATGTGCGTCCGAATGATGAAGTAACGACATACATGCTTCCCTCTGACAATTATTCCCAGCCTATTGTAACCAAAAGAAGTCACTCCACACTTTTTTCTTTTTTTTTATTTCTGTAATTTTTTATTGTAGAAAAATATATATTTACATGGAGCATAACATAAGAACTCCTCACTCTTTTCTAATGACCAAGGTGCTTGCCACTGACGAGCGCGCTTCCACTCTCCAACATGCTTCCCGTGACGAATGTTATCCCCCCTAATGACTAACGTTCTTCCAACTGACAAACTTGCTTCCAATAACCAAAATGCTTCCTATGACGAAAGTGCTCCCTAATGCCGAACGCGCTAACAGTGACCAACATGCTTGCCAATGTCGAACATGCTTCAGCTCGCTAACATGCTTCCTAACGTCGAACAGGCTTGCAATAACCAACATGCTTGAAGTGACGGATGTGCTTTCTACTAACAAACGTGCCTCGCAGTGACAACCTTGCTTCCTAATGATGAACGTGCTTCGTAATGAGGAACGTGCTTTCTCGTGGAAATTAAGCAGCCTACAACGAGCACGTGCCACGCAGCAAAATGCACGTGCTGCTAATAATGAATATCCAACCGAATATCATGGTGCGCGCTCTCTCTCTCTCTCTCACTCTCTCTCTCACGAGCAGCAATGAATTAAGGCTTTGAATAGGCACTTTCAATTCCGTAGATTTTTTGATATGCTATTAAAAAGTCAGGAAATAAAAGCACTTTTTTTCTCATTCGAAATGAATGCTACATACTATTTCCCAGACCACCTCTTCCCTTATTGAGCCATCACATTTTTTTGGTTGTTGCATTTTTCACTTTAATCTTCCTATGTGTTCAGTATATCCTTGATGTATTTAAAGTGGGCTTTTATCATTGGTGTTTTGGACTTTTAATCACAAAGTCAAGATGTAGACACATGTGGAGGCTCTGAAACTGAAAGTGCTCGATGAAGATGAACACAAATAGAGCAGGACTTCTCTAATTTACTTTTGAAAATTGGGATTGCTGCTGTAACAATGCACATTTCGATAATATAATTTAATTGCCAGAAATGAACAACCATGAATCATTCATGCTAGAGTGTCAGTTGTCAAGATAGAGGAAGTGGTCCACCGCTATGATTTAACAAATCGATACTTGCTGTTTATTTGTGTAGAGTTTTTAACATTTAAGTTTAAATACATAAGCAATTGAATATTTTATTTCTGGCCTTTGTAGCCTTTGGGATCTAAGTGTCTTTACCGTGAGCTTCTCACTTTCAAGGGGGACATTATTTTTATAGAAATGACAAATTACAAGGATTTTAATTGCATGGACTACTTTAATGTTCTTGTTCTCACTGGTACACTGAGAGAAAAAGTTGCACTGTGAAGTGAGAGCAGATTCTGATCTAAAATAACGTTGTTTCTCTCTCTTTGTCTCTCCCTATCTGAAAATAGATTTTTGCAGTCCGACACCAAGAAGACGGAAGGCTTGCCAACACAAAGAATTTGTGTGCGACACCGAAGAGGGAACTTTGCAGAAACTGTGCATTTTTTGTTCTACCAGCTAAGCGTGCAAACCTATTAATCGACCTTGCAGTTCCATTGGATGGAAGCAGTAACATGTTGAAACTTGGCTAATGGGCCCATGGCTTCGCATTCAACGACGTGGGACAGATCGTCATAATCGGATTAATTTCCTACTTTTGTGGCAAATATTACTCTCAACAAGAGCTCTAGCCACACCCATGGTGAAAACTTATTAAAATGGTTTGGTTTTGGTGACACTTTTCTTCCTGATTTCCTTTCAGATTTTTAGTGGTTTTGAATGTCTGAAATGGGCCCACAAAGAACAATGTGGCCCAGGGACTGGGTCTCTTTCCTAAAGTTGACGATTATTTCTTTGCTGGTGTTCTCCATGCAGATCTCGCGCATGACGGCCTGTCCAAGTGTTTGCCGCTGTGACCGAAACTTTATTTATTGCAATGAGCGAAGTTTGACCTCAGTGCCTCTTGGGATCCCAGAAGGGGTAAATGTGCTCTACCTTCACAACAACCAAATTAATAATGCTGGTTTCCCTGCAGAGCTGCACAATGTCCAATCAGTGACTACGGTCTACCTGTATGGCAACCAACTGGATGAATTCCCAATGAACCTTCCCATGAATGTCAGGGTGCTTCATCTCCAAGAAAATAATATCATGACGATCTCAAGAGTAGCGCTAGCTCAGCTTTTGAAGCTGGAGGAGCTACATCTGGATGATAACTCTATCTCAACTGTAGGGGTAGAAGATGGGGCCTTCCGGGAAGCTGTTAGCCTCAAGTTGTTGTTTTTGTCAAAGAACCACTTGAGCAGTGTGCCAGTAGGTCTTCCATTTGGTCTGCAAGAGCTCAGAGTTGATGAAAACCGCATTGCCATGATATCGGACCAGGCTTTTCAAAATCTCACCAGCCTGGAACGTCTGATTCTGGATGGTAATCTCCTTACCAACAAAGGGATAGCCGACGGCACTTTCAGCTATCTGCCCAAGTTGAAAGAATTCTCAATGGTCAGAAATTCACTTACCACTCCACCTGCCGACCTCCAAGGGACACATCTGGTGAAGCTCAACCTGCAGGACAACCAGATCAACCACATCCCAGTAGCGGCCTTTCGGAATCTTCACAAGCTGGAGCGACTAGATATATCCAACAACCAACTGCGCATGCTGACACCAGGGGTCTTTAACAGCCTCACTAACTTGAAGCAGCTTACTGCCCGAAATAACCCTTGGTATTGTGACTGCAGTATTAAATGGGTGACCGAATGGCTCAAATCCCTCCCTGCAGCCATAAATGTGCGGGCGTTTATGTGTCAGGGTCCAGAACAGGTCCGAGGGATGGCTGTAAGGGAACTTAATGTGAATTTATTATCATGTCCCACTACCACACCTGGTTTGCCCCCCATCACCTCTGCACCTTTGACAACTCTTCCCACCACACCGCCCCCTACATTGCCAGTTACTACACCTAGCATAAAGTACACACTTCCAACTCCCACAGAGATTATTCCTCCTACTGTGCCTGACAAGGAGGTCATCAGAAAAGTGACCCCTCCCATTACTGGACGAATTCTTCTCTCCATCCATTTTGTGAATGACACTTGCATCCAGGTGAGCTGGTTTTCTTTTTTTCCAGTGGTATCCTACAAACTCACCTGGGTTAAAATGGGCCATAGTTTGGTTGGGGGAATTGTACAAGAGCGGATAGTGAGTGGTGAAAAGGAGCACTTAAGCCTGGTGAACTTAGAGCCTAAATCCACATACAGAATTTGTTTGGCCCCCTGGGATTCTTTCAATGATCAGAAAGCTGGAGAAGACACTGTCTGCTCAGAAGCAACAACAAAGGCCTCTCTTTTGAACAATGGCAGCAACAGTGCCTCCAGTCATGAGCAGACAACACCACAGAGCATGGGCTCCCCATTCATGCTGGCTGGGTTGATTGGAGGAGCAGTGATCTTCGTTTTAGTGGTCCTGCTCAGCATCTTCTGCTGGCACATGCACAAAAAGGGGCGTTCCAGCTCTCAAAAGTGGAAATACAACAGGGGACGCCGGAAAGATGACTACTGTGAAGCGGGCACCAAGAAGGACAACTCCATCCTGGAGATGACAGAAACCAGTTTTCAGATTGTCTCCTTAAATAACGATCAGCTCCTTAAAGGAGATTTTAGACTGCAGCCCATTTACGCCCCAAATGGGGGCATCGGCTACACGGACTGCCACATCCCCAATAACTTGCGATACTGCAATAACAGCAGTGTCCCAGACTTGGAACACTGTCATACGTGATAGTGTGTGAAAGTGAAGGAACCAGGACAGTATGAACCTTTGGAAATTTACATTTGATAAATGTTTGCAGGTGCATTTGTGCATCTCAATTCTCTGTAATTTATACGGTGTACTATGTAATGGGATTTAAGATAAAAAAGTGCTATCTTTTCTATTTCCAGTCAATCGCAAACAGTTTTGTAACTCTTTGCTTTTTAACTCTTTCAAAAGAAAATGCGAAGTACTGTACAGGGTTGTAGACTAAGCACCCGAAGTCATGGCAACGGATGAGGAATGAGTCTTTCCTCTTATATTCATGTTTAATCACTTTGCTGTCAAAGCTGCCCCTTATTCCTTGATCTTTTTTCACCCTTTATAGGAAAAGGCAAACTAAATTTTTCAGAAAATGTTGTGGCTACTTCGGGAAAAAACACATCTTAAATAGAACATTTTTGAGTCTCATAGATTTCCCTTTTACTGGAGTGGATTTATTTGTGTCCACACATTGACTAACACTCCCCTTTCCTCCCCTCCCCTCCCCACCTCTCCTCCCCCCCTCCCCTCCTCTCTCCTCTCCTCTCCTCTCCTCTCCCCTCCACCCCCTCCCCTCCTCCCCCTCCCCTCCCCTCCCCTCCCCTCTCCTCTCCTCTCCTCTCCTCTCCTCTCCTCTCCTCTCCTCTCCTCTCCTCTCCTCTCCTCTCCTCTCCTCTCCTCTCCTTTCCTCTCCCCTTTTCCCCTCACTCCCCTCCACTTCCCTCCCCTCCCCTCCCCTCTCCTTCGTTTACGCTCTCCTCTCCCCTCTTCCCCTCCCCTCCTCTCCCCTCCCCTCTCCTTTGTTTACGCTCTCCTCTCCTCCCCTCCCCTCCCTTTCCTCTCCTCTCCTCTCCTTAGTTTAGATTCTGTGGGTGTTTAAGAAATAATTCCTAAAATTGATAAATTATTAACTATGATTCATGCACCCACAAACCCATCTTGCCTCATATCCATCAAATTTCTTGAATAGATATTACTCTCTCCTGTGCTTCTCGTTACACCTCTGCTCCCCAAGTTGGCCAGAGACACATGCATTTCTTTTTTTACTTGAGAATTCATCTGACCGTGCAGCTTCGTTCATATCCACCAGCATATATATTTCATTGAAATGTAGTCCAATCAATGAATGGCACAACAGGTATGGAAGGGAATGCAACAAGCAATGTCCTCTCATAACCAGGACCAACAGTGACTGTTGGCAAAACTGGGTCATACATCCAAGATAGATACGTTTAAAAAAATATCTTGGCCCAGATATAGTAAGGACATGCACTCACTCAAAGTGGGACAAAGTGACACAAAAATAACAACGTGATTTACTGTCCAGCGTAAAATGCGCTTTGCTGTTGGAAGATGAATTTTTTGTCAATGGAAAAACATATTTTCACCATGTTGTGTTGCTCTTTATCAAACGGGCGTGGAGGTTCAGGACCAACATGCTTAGATTTTGACGCAAAGTCGAACTGCTAAGGTAACCAGACTAGGCTTTGTATACAAAGTTAACACCTCCTAAAGCAAGAATTAACAAAGCAAATGTGTTTATTTATCAGATAAACTCATACAGTGAATGTGTATTGCAGGCACAGCAAACATCCAGGGCATAGGATTCTTCTGAGTCTCTATTGGCTTAGTCATTTGTACTGTCAGGGTATTCGTCCACTACACAGGAGCGGTCTGTGCAGGTAAGAGTGGTGGGGTGAGGGGGAGATAACAGATGGCGCTGAGAGAAAATTATTTATTTATTTAATTTTCCCTCTTCATCATCTGTCTAATCCCACCACCTTGCCCCATCGCTCTTACATGCACGGGCCGCTTCTGTCACTACACATCCTTTGCTAGACAGCACACTCTCACATCTGCACCATGATGGTGCAAAGCTGTACAACACACAACGCAGCCTGTTTGTGTGCCAGCAAAGGGGATGGCACTAGCAGCGTAACAATTGTAGCAGATGTGCTGTGTTTTCCACTTTGTGCAATGCAGCACAAAAAATTGGTTGCTGTGTTGCATAAAAAATTATTTAATCTTGCCCCTTGAATTTATATTTAAGACAGTGAAATTAAACCACGGTGTATTTGACTCTTTCACAATAACATGAAGAATTTAAGCCGCACGTATGATCAGTACTTAAGAGGGTTTGCTGAAATACAAGCAGTAGTGGTTGGCACAGGTAAGAGCGGTGGTCCGGGGAGTGGTCTGGGCTGGACCGGGGAAGTCAACATACGGCAGGATAAATAACATTAAATAAAAAAAAATTTAAAACACTTACCTTGCCCTCACCGCATCACCGAATTGGTGATGCGGCGAGCACAAGGTAAGCGCATTTTAAAAAAAAAAATGTAATATTACTTATCTCATCGTCCGTCGACTTCTCCAACACCAACCCCACTCTGTCCTGCCCCACCTCACCCCACCCCACTTCCTCACCGATTTTACCTGTGCCAGCCGCCCCTGAGTACAATGCACAATATTCAAGTGCATTATAATTACCTTTCTTGTGCAAACTACAAATTCAAACTGAATAATATCAATGGACATAATTATTTATACAGTACAAAAGGGGGTGGTGATGGACGGAGCATCCGAATCAATCAAATACTCACACCCAGTCATAATTAGTGATACTGCATATCTGGCTCAAAATGAAGCCAGATTGCTGGGTGTAGAAATGACAACGTATTTATAACAACCAGCGGCATGGAAAACTCAAGTAATTTGCTTTGACGTATTTACTTGAAATTCTGCAAAAAAAATCATGAAATTAGGTGAAATGTAAGTCATTTAGCACAAAAAAGTGCAAAAAACACTAGTGTCACGAACAACAGCCATCTTGCATTCTGGAAATTCACATTGCTCCAGTGCATTTTTAAGGTCATGTGGGGTAATGGCATGATTTTGGGTATTTTGCCTCAAAAAGGTCACGCAAAATTCACAAAAATTACACCAGTTTATACAAACATGACAGAAATATCACCTGGGATTACCAAGAAAAAAATAGAATCTATTAAGAAACATTGTAGAGATACACTAATACTATTTTATTCTGATTTGTAATTCAATTTTATAGCACTCGGAAGAGATGATATAAGTATTCATTTTGCCTTTTTTAGGATGCAATATTTCTCTAGGTTAGGATATATACCAGTGAAAGCAGCAGACATAAAGAGGTTTTCACTCATGGTATGGCACGATTCATTCCCAAACAGTCATGAAGCCACACTCAAAGTACTTTTCCTATATAGATATGAACTTGTTGACGTAGGTTGCCAATATTGAAATTGTAACCCACAGAATTAGATTTTTGTGAGTCAGCATACACTTGATTAAGTTGAAAAATGTTGTCTACAATTAGATGTTTCTGTTTGACTACATGGGAAATTCAACAATGGAAAGATTCTAGGATTCAAAAAGGTCTCACAGGTCGATAATGAAGGAAAAGGGAGATGAAAGAGGAGCACAAGGAAAAGGGAACGGAAGGTGTCTGGTCATGCAAGTCTATTAAGAATTCGGTATTCAGTAGGGTTCACAAAGGTTTCATAGGTATTTGACTTTCCTGTAAACACTTCTAAATGCAAGCTTTAAACAGTGGTATACATTTGTTTACAGGGTGTGAAAAGGAAAGGAATCATTCCCAGGTTTTATGAGGGGTTGGGTGCTAAAAGAGATTTCCCTAAAGAATAATTTATATTCCTTGTGCAATAAAAATAAATCAATGTAAGTGCCCTATGCTGCCTAACCTTAAATGGCCAGATTTGAAATGGTTGGGTAAAATATTTTGATGCTCATAAAAATTCAAAAATTATAAGAGAAAAGTAGAGTCACTGATTTGCTGGCTTCTTTATGATTTCGGTCCACATATTAAATCCCATTAACGGCCACCAGAAAATGATCTGGACGGGGTTGTCGCTGCAAACATTAATCCGAAAAGCAGGCTCCACTTTGCCATAGGTATTTCAATGGTTTGATCTAGAATGGCAGGTTATCCGGAAGCTACATGTCTGTGGGTGATGATGCCCTGTTCACATAAATGAGTTGTCTAGGTACTACAAACATTGGCAGCCTCTATTGAGAAGAATGTGCCTACCTACTGGGAGCAATTGAATGTTGAATCTTCTGAATATCCCACGAGGAAGACTAAAACAGGTCATATGAGAATCTATTGTTAACATTTTTGAATGCGGACAACGGACATAGATCACTGTAGGATGCATGGAACCATGCAGATGGTATTCAAATGGGCCAGTTATTCATTCAAGCTTCGAGGGTAGTTGCAATCCTTATGTCCCTGCAAACTCCTGTTCTCACCGTGTTGTGATTCATCTGGGGCAGTACCCACAAATGGTTATGAGCTGTAAAAAGAGAGTGGAATAGTTGGTGATCTGCTCTTCTTATTAAGCAATGTTCACCAGATCTAGTTATTAGCAGCAGTTTATTAAACAAATAGAGTGGGCATGCACATTTGTTTACCAGTCAACCAAAGTTTTACATGTGTGATGGCACCTCTATTAGAAACTTATTTTCCAGAAGTAAGAAGTTGTGGTATTTTAGAGTCAGTAAACATAAATATATTTCAAATCAGCCACCACATAATATCAGAACATTTTCAATACGTCTTAAAGGTATCTTGATTTACATAGTTTCCAAAAGAAAGCAGCACAAACATAAATTCATTGTACAATTAATACGTCTGAAGTTGACAGGCAATCACCTGCTGCTTTTCATAAAAAAGATCACCAATTCTACCAGTTGACCTACATTTTATATATGAAGTACAATGCTTTTCTTTAAGGCTATAGCAACTGGCATTAGGTTTGGGAATTAATGGTCAGAATTTAGCTTGTTTCCATCTTCAAATGTTTGGTGTCTTCTCAGTTGTTGCTTTTAAAGCACTTCCCATTGTTTCCCAATGTGCCTCATTCACCAAACCAAACATATTAATTGTAAGCATTTGGTTCTTATAGCCAGACTGAAGAGTTTCTTTACTTGTCAGGCTGGAGCAGCACTAAAAAAGAATATAATGATAAACAAAGTGGGCGTGAAATGACACATTGTATTCATTTCTCTCACACAATACAGTGTGTTGATTTCTAAAATATCCCTGAATCCAGCTATGATTTTGACATGCTTCCACTTTCTGACATATTTCCTGGGTAAGGAAATATTGTGACCAGTGAATTCATCTTTGGAGAGTAGGAAATACACTGAATAGACCCGTACGCAGAAACGTATTTTCCAAGATCAGATTGTATGTGCACTAGAATAAAAATTGAGCGCAGTGAAGTTGTTCATTGCAAAACTGGCTGGAACCGTATACATGCATTTTCCCTTTTTCTCCTCTCACAAAGGGGCAGTGTTTAGAGAAACTGGGAGTAGCCGCATACACTTAAGTTAGTGCTGACCGTATGCTCTGAAAGTTTCAAAACCCTTACTTCCTCTGCATAGTCCATCATATCTCTATAGGTACATTAATGAGCAGCATAAAAAAAGCAGTGCTCCTGCTTTAAAACTAAGGCTCTCAAATTGTTGGTTGCCCTACCCTCCCCTCAAGTAATTTCGCCAACGTTATCTTTTCAATAACATGTTTCGGCACTTTCTGTGAGCTAAAACATCCATCTCAAGCCAATGTGCTCCAGGGTTAGTTGCATCCTTTACTGTACCCAATGCACTTTACAGAAAGCAATGAAGGAGGGACAGCTTTGATAGCAAAGAAGTTCTCGATTTCAACTCAACCTTTTGGTTTGTGACATCTTCTTGTTCATGTGTTTAACACAGAGACATTACACTTTTGCCTTTTGGTTGAAAAAGTACATTTAACAAAAATCAATGGTTTTTACTCATGTTTCAACTTTACAGTAGTCTGACCAACGGAAAAAAGAGCAGAAGTTCCATTTTGTCAGTGCCAAAGGTCAGTACACGGTCATAGGTCACTAGGTCAAGTGCTGATACTCCATTTACAGAAATGCTACATATAGGAAGCTTCATCTCACAGCCACCCCCGTCCCATGCTGCAGAGCTGTTAGCAGATGAGTGGAGAGTAAGGAGTGTGGAGCGCGCACAAGTTAAAAGATGTATTGATTGAGTTTTGCACAAGCGCGCTCCAACATTCTACGCTCTCCCAATCGAGAACATCAGCCTTGTAGCACAGACACTGGAATAGCACAGAAGGATACACACCAGCCTTTGTTCAGGCGGAATTTGTATGGCGCCAGTTTAATTCTTAGAGGCAGAAGGCGATTTACAGCAAATCTGTGAACAAACAAAAACACCAAGTCCCAAAAATAGTAGCGCCGAATGTTTGTATCTAACTGGCAGTGTGCTGAATATCATTTTGCTATTTTTGGAAAATATTATCAATTGAGCCACGTGCAAATGTATTTCTGCTTTGTGCTTGGCATTGTTTATCCATTATAATATAGGCTTACAATCTGCAATGTCTGTCTTCTGGGATTTGCCATGTTATGTACATTGTTAATTTGAAAATCTCATTCTACACTATGCCTTTTTGATATACTCAGTAAAGACTCATTTTATTACATGGTTTCCTCAAACACATTTATTGAAATACAGAACACTGCCTCGAGTGCCAAACAAAAGAATGTATTTTTATTGCGATTTTTCCTGAAAGTCATAATACACGAGTACTGAATTTATTGTGTATCCCATAATTTGTCTCTCGCCTCCAGGTTCGACATTCGAAGGTGGTCCAAACTTCAGTTGATATTAATATGCACTGCACATACCGCTTTCACTCCCATACAACAATCTCTATATTTTATGTATATGTTTATGCTCAGTGGAATAAAATACTCATTATTCGGACTGCTGAGAATATACAACTTTAAATATCTACCTACTGCCCTCATGTAGGAACAAAACCTCATAGAAAAAAACAACTATTCAAATCAATAAGTTTCCTAGTGACATATATATTCCCAATGTCAATAGATTTCTACTACTTCATCTCTGTGTTTGGGGTTGCTTTCAGACCAGGATGGTATTTTTTATGACTGAAATGGCAAATCGGCGCAATTGATTATTTTTTTATTAAAGAAAACGTTTTATAAAAAGATAATTTCCAGTTTTAGCTCACTGTGATACCCACAAAAGGAGACCATAGATTTACTTGAAATGGAGGAAATCTGCAGCTCTGAAATCTTGATAAAAAGTGACCAATTACTACCACTTTTTTTATGATTTGCCATTTCTTTTCAATTGAAAAATACTTTCTGTGACTACGAGAACAATTTTATTTCTCTAGGAACGGCTTTAACAAAATAAATCCATAACTTTCATTTGTCTGTTTCTCAAGTATACATAAATAGCTCCAAAGTGCATGAAAAAGTTGTGAGGTGTTATCTGCAAACCAAAATACTATTCGCCACATTCCAAGTATTCAGGAAGTTAAGAGACAACTTACTTATCACACAGCTGTTACATTGTATCATCAATATCTGTCACTGCTTCCCAAATATGCTTATTATGAGTAGTAATTTTTATCCACAATATCACAATTGCATTACTCTTCAGCTACATAAATATTCTTGAATACCTGGATGTCGTCTGTCCAGACAACTTGATGGGCGTCAACGGTCAATGTACAAAGTTAGTGTTGGTGTATCCAGACTGTGTACATTTATAAGATAGAATTGTTCTCTTAAAACTAGAAAAAGTAGCCAGACTAAGCAAAGGTGTGATATCATCAGCATACTTCTATCTCCTTGAGGTGAAGAATATTCCCCGCTTTTCAAAGCAGGGGTCTACATGGCAATCCTTGATCAGGAGACATCTACTTCCACTTCACCATAAACAAAACGTATTACTAGTGTCTACTTAATAAAATGACATAGAAAAGAAGGATATTTACAAAACAAGGGCATAACAAAACAATGTAGCTGGGAAACTACAACAGGAAATAGTAGGTCTTGCAGTAGGACCTTAAAAAGACTAAGGGGCATATTACCAACAACTAGCGATAATTTTTGTCTCTAACTTGTTTAGAGACAAAAATTATCGCCGCACATCAGCGATTTTTATCGCAGATAAACCTTGCTATTAGCAAGGTTTATCGCAAATGCGATAAAAAACGGCCGAAATGCATGAATATCGCTGAAAAGTCTGCGATATTCATGCATTATCGAGCAAATGCTCTTAGCCATGTTATCCACCTCCCATTGGATAACATGGCTAAGAACTGCTCAGGGCAGGTGTTAGCTTTTGGAGATATTCGCGCTTAGCGCGAATATCTCCAAAAGTTGGTAATAGGAGATAGCGATGTTAGGGATTGTTTCCAGTCGCTAACATCTTGGCACGCCCACTTTGCATATCATTAGTGATAAATATCACTGACATGCAAAGCGGGGCCCAAGTTGGTCGCTATCTCCTATTAGCTGTCACTAACTGGTGTTAGCGACAGCTTGGTAATAGGGAGATAATTTTATCTCCGCTTTCTTGGCTTTTAAAGCCAAAAAAGCGGAGATAAACCCCCTTGATAATATGCCCCTAAGTTTGTGTATGGGTGTCTGGTCATGTTGAACTGAGGTTTACACAGTTTTCTCTTGCCTGGCACTCTCATCATCAGTTTGTGTGTCTTTTATCTGGGTATTACCCAGGAAGCCACATATCCTCTGAACCTCCATACAATCTCTGGATCTCTAATCAGGATGCTTGGACTGAAGAGCCTTCCAACATTTCTTCACTTGATTAAGTACTCAAAATTCTTTGTACTTATAATGGCTATACTTAGAGTGCTGGATTTAGATATTCATAAGAAATTTTCTGTTGTAGCCACTGTCTAATTTATGAAAATTTTGACAAACAGTATCTATTTTAAACAAATGCCTAAGTAAACACCAATAAACCATAACAAAATTGCTTGTGTGTGTGAGACGATGACGGGCACCCTGTGTGGTACCGTTGAAACATACATCCTCACCACCATTTGTTTTGACATTGAATACATAAATACATGTAATCAGTTGTTAGAACAGTACTAAACATCTTCCTGTACAAAAACAATCTTCTGATGCTTTTTCCTCTTTCTAAGTGTGCTGTGGAATGCAGCACATTGAGGAAAAAACAAATCTATTTCTCCTTGTTGCGCTTCTCCTGGGAAGGCATAGCATTTTGATGCATTCCCAGGTTTACCAGTGTTTTTAAATCTGGGAATGTGCCAAAATCAATGGGTGGATGCCTGAGAACACCCACGCTCCACCCATGGAACGCCTTCCCAGGGCAGAGTAATGCAAGGCAGCAACTTGTGCTGCCATTCATTACTCCAGATATATCAAGCCGCACAGGGACACTCAGGGGGCCTTGTATTGCTTGGTAAATCTGATTTTATTAGTGCATCAGTCTTGCGACACAAATCGTGATGTAAGGGCAATAACATACTATGATATGGACTTCATCCTTCCTCTCCAGCAGAACACAGAGCGTCCGCCTCCCACCCTTCCGCTCCAAGACATCCAAGGTCATCTGCGGTGTTCCGCAAGGATCCTCTCTGAGCCCAATGCTGTTTAATATCTACATGGCCCCTCTCGTCCACGTCGCCCGTCAGCACAGCCTCAACATCATCTCCTATGCTGACGACACCCAACTGATCATCTCCCTCACTGAAGACCCTCTCACCGCCAAAGCCAACCTCCACAGGGGAATGAAGGCTGTCGCCGAATGGATGAAGGACAGCAGGCTGAAGCTGAACTCTGACAAGACAGAGGTCCTCATCCTCGGTTCCACCCCCTCAGCCTGGAACGACTCCTGGTGGCCCACCTCACTGGGAACAGCGCCAGCACCGACCGACCACACACGCAACCTAGGGGTCATCCGCGACTCCACCCTCTCCATGACCAAGCAGGTCAACGCAGTATCCGCATCCTGCTTCAACACCCTCCGAATGCTCCGCAGGATTTTCAATTGGATCCCCTCCGAAACTAGAGAAACCTTCACCCAGGCCCTCATCACCAGCAGGCTGGACTACGGAAACGCCTTCTATGCAGGAACAACCACCAAGCTCCTGAGACGGCTGCAATGCATCCAGAACGCCTCGGCGTGACTGGTCCTGGACATCCCTCGACACAGCCACATCACCCCCCACCTGAGAAACCTACACTGGCTCCCCATCAACAAGAGGATAACCTTAAAACTCCTCATCCATGCACACAAAGCCCTACACAACGTCGGACCATCATACCTCAACAAACGACTCAGCTTCTACAACCCCACCCGCAGCCTCCGCTCAGCCAGTCTCGCCCTTGCCACGGTCCAAAGCATCCGGAAAACGACAGCCGGTGGCCGATCCTTCTCCCACCTCGCCGCCAAAACCTGGAACACCCTCCCAACCAACCTCAGACAAACCCAAGACCTGCTGCCCTTCAGAAGACTTCTCAAGACCTGGCTCTTCGATCAGTAGCAGCGTGCCCCCCTTCCCACCACCTTGAGACCCTCACGGGTATGCAGTGCGCTTTACAAATTCTTTGATTGATTGATTGATCCCAACGTTTCTTTATTGTTAAGCACTTAAATCAAGAATACAGAGCTAAAAGTCATGGGGCCTCATTTATGCGGAACTGGCACAGGTCAGCGCCACAAGTCTTCTTGCTATGCTGCCCTACACCAATGTTGAACGGCAGGAAAGCACCGTATTCATGAAATTCGGTGCATTCCTGTCCTTTCCCTCTGCGCTTGTGCACAATTTGCTACCTAATGCCAACATAGGCACCCTTGCACCATATTGCAATGGTGTCTCTGTTGCAGACAGGATTGTTTTTATGCAGGAAGGGGCACCTGCCTGTACAAAAGCAATCCAGTGAGGCCTTTTCCTCTTTCTGCAGCACACATGGAAAGAGGAAAAATCAAGGCGAAATAAAAATATTTTTCCTTGTTATACCTGGTCTGGGGAGGCATAAGGTTTTGGAGCTTCCCAGGTTTACATGATTAGGTGAATCTGAGGCAGCGTCAAAATCCATAGATGTTGCATGGTAAAATACACTGCAACACCCACGGCACGTCTCTTTGACACAGAGTAAGGCAGGGCAGTGACCTGCCCTACTTTGTCTTCATATCTTTGAGGCCATGCAAAGGCACACAGGGTAGCTTTGCATTGCCTTATACATATGATTAAGAGGCTTGCGCCACCGGAGCATTAATAAAATTACACTTTGTCGGCGCACAACTCTCATATATTAGCCCTATGGTTTTCACATGTATACCTTCTCATAACTGAATGTCACAATCATTCGGTGGTCTTCAACTGTGTGTGTGCATATGTGTCAAAATGCTGGAAATACTAGTGTTGTCAATCTAAAGCTTTACACTCTCCACGAATAAAGTGGGCACGACATGGGTGTTTTAATAGGTTTTTAACTGTAATCTCAACCCTCAAGATACAAGATTAACAGAACAGGCAACATACTGTAATTCTTGCACATCTTCCAAGAATAGAAATCAGATGCCTTTGAGAAACTAATTTTATGGTTTTGTAGCAGAAGGTTAGCCACATTGATAGGTATAGATCACCTGTTGTTCATTCTTTTACTATTTAGTTTTGGGCTTGGAACATTATAAGTTGTTCTTGTTTGAATAAGGAGTTTTGGTTTCACGATACTTCCCCTGAAACCCACAATTAATCAGGACTCAATCTCCGATAGCTTTGTAATGCCTTCATGTTCAGATGCACTACAGAGACAGTACTTGCACATCATGGGGGACAAGGAATGTAATCACCAGACTTTTTTTTATCTCCAAGAAGGCTGCAAGTCGACGACTAAACCTGAAACTTATCACCCAGCACATACCTAGCATCCAACTATTTCACAATGATGAGTCTGCATAATGTACTCCACTTCTAAAAACTACATACCAATCTTTGATCTCAAAGACTTATACTTCTACATCCACATAAACAAACCTATTTATTACTGGTACCTAAGGGTTGCTATAAATGAAAACATTACCCAGGCAAAGTCTTACACTTCGGAGTTCTTACAGACCTGAAAATATTTTCCAAATATCTTGCAGTGGTGGCAGCTCGCCTACATCATATTCAATTTCATGTCATTTTATTCCTGGATGGCTTACTGACAATAGGGGCAAGCCATGCTCATTGCTTCAAACACACCTAAAAATGATACTACTCATAAACAGATTGGACTTCACAATGTCAGATAATTGAATGTGGGGCCACAGCACACCCAAGATATTCAGGCAGCTACACTCAGTGCTTTCACAGGTAAAGCTTACCCCCACAGTGAGAAAGTGATGACATTTCAGGTGCTGCTATCCTTTTACCAGACTTCTTCTGGTGTTGTCCTAAATGAAAGGTTACATATGTGTTCTTTAAAGGTTTGCTTTGGCAGACAATGCTTATAAGAGACTGGGGACAAGAATCATCCAGTGAAGGTGGAGCCCAGTAATCAGCACAAGCTGCAATTTTAGAAAAACAACAACTTGTTACTGGGCAGATAATATCTCGAGTCTACGATCACTATCAACACAGACACATTGCTAACAGATTAGGGACCTCAAATGGGCAATGTCATTATTCAGCGTCAGTGGTCTCTGCAAGAACATCTGCTCAACATCAGTGTCTTGCAGTTCCCAGCAGTACTATTAGTCCTTTTTAAAGAAGACATTAAAAACAATGTGGTCAAGCACGCAAAATGACCACAATGTATTACATACAGAAATAAGGAGGCTCATACTCTCCACAACTGGCCTTGCTTGCCACAGCAATTTGTTATCGAGCCCCGTCATCAAATACACTAACTAGTGGAGCATGTGCCAGGAGCTGTAAACAACTTCGCTGATGTTCTCATCAGGACTCATCAAAACTCCTAAATGGAAAATGGACTCACAAAATGTCAGCCAATAATTGCACTGTAGGTGGAGCTCAACAACTGAGTTGTTTGCAACCTACACAAACACAAATTGCCAAAATGTCTCACCAGCTTCACATACCCATGTTTGCTGAGCAATGGCACTGCTACTTCCTATGCTGCCTCTTCTTCCTTATATGGTTTGGAAAATGCAACGGGCATCAACTTTACTAACCCTCATTCCTCACACATGGGTCAATCAACCATTAGAGGGTGTAAGGTACAGCTGCAAACAGAAAATGTTAATTACATGTACCAATTGCTTTTCAGGCTGTAGTGCTGTATATTCCCATGCACCCTATCCTCCTCTCTGCATGCCAGCATGAGAAAATATATATGACACATATATTTTCATATGTAATTTTTTAATTATATGTCTCTTCCACAGTAGAGTGACTTTCTAATGCTTTGCATCTTTACAAGACCTGGACAGAGATCTCTGCTCCGTTTGCAGAGTTTTTCGCACTCCATGCTCCGCAGAGTCCTCAGAGTTCATACGCGAAGCATATTTTTTTCCTCGCCAAAGTCAAGTTGGCGAGTGAGGAAAATCCACTTCCCAGCAAGATTTCTCAATGCGGGCGTTCAGATTTCTCAATGCGTGCGGCCGCGGATGGTCACAAGCACTCGCATTGAGAAACCTTTTGTTCACGTTCAGAAAGCTGCCGCTCGGGTGGAAAATCTACTTGAGCAGCAAGCAAAAAAGCAGTGCACTTGCGGAACTCTGCGACCTCCACCCAGGCCGTATCTTTACATGTAATTCTTTGTATCTTTACAGATACATGAACCCTTGGGGAAAAACACAATCCAAAACAGAGTTTGTGCCCCACTGCATTGTGGGTTTCAGGGGATGTATCAGAAGTTATTTTGAACCAAATTCCTTCTCTGAAGAAACACATACATCTGCTAAAGTTTTAATCCCAACACTAGATGGTAGGAACATGCAAAGCATATGAAACTACAGCACAACATCCTAAAAACTGATTGCTTCAGATAAGTAAAGTTTTTCATCTATTCAATGTATATCACTTCCGAACAATTCATATTCTATCAAATACACCATTCCAGAAGAGAAACTATATTTTACATACAACAAGAAGTGACACACTCCCTATATACTTTTGCAGTTTCAGCTTACATTGTCCTGAAGGTGATGCAATTTAGATCATCCTACTTCTTTCAAGCATGCTATTGGTCAAGAATAGTCCTCATTCAAGCCCACCTCTTCTCTTTCCTTAACATGCAATATTGGCCTCTCTTTTGCAGTCTGCAGCCATGAATCTATGTTTCTGATTTATTTTATCCAACTATTCCTAGAGCAATTTTCTGGCATTCCACTAGACACATTTTAAAATTTGTAAGTCAAAGACAAACAAATAAGGGATATTCTGGTTTTATACAAGATACATATATCTCTTAACATAGCTTTTCATTCTTGTTTATGTGATTGGATTGAAAGATTTTCATAATGATCACATCTGTGTAATAATAATTATGTCATATGAGCAAATTGAATGTATACAGCTGTTTCAGAATAAAATATAAATGGGTGTTGGAATTCTAATTCCCAGAAGCATTGTGAGAAGTGATGAGGAGATAAGGGTATAGGTAATCATAAAAATTATATAAAAATGATGTGTAACATCAGTATGAAACAGTATATTGGAAAGCAGTACAAGACAATGTGGGGCCAAAAAAGGTGTGGATTCTTGCATTTATCAGCTATGAATAGTTTTTCCCTGATCAGTATTGCAACCTTATTTGGAGGTCACATTTTAAAAGTGTAGCATATCAGTTAAATTTTTTACATATCGCTCAATTGTGATACAGTAAAACATACCCTCTCAGTAAACAGCCAGAACACCTTTACTAGTTCACAGCACCGCTTCAGTTGCAAAGTCTCCTTCTCTATCCAAATATCCCTCATCAATCTCATCCTGTTGTATTTTACATTTAAATGCCCATAAACACAAGGTTCCGAATTCCTCAATATGTCTATTTCTATAGTTTTTACGAATTGCACCAAATCTCACTTGCAGATCTTGCGGTGGGAGATAACCATTAGTGATCCCTTCTGGCAATTTATAAATACATTTACAGCAATAGATTTGAACCTCATAAAATCAATCCACCCAAATCTATCTGCAGAAACACACAGGAAACATGATTGGTGTCTCAATTTAAAAATCATGGAACCAGAATATATATAGCAATTCTTTTTTATTGTATCTACCTTCCCAATAATAAGAGTTGCATATTAGACCAGACCTCTGTTATTCCAAAAGCATGCCCACATTTAATCATACTGCATCTTTCCAATCTTTTGATATTTTAATTCATCAATATTTGATATGCAGTTTAGCTGCCTTTAAATGTCAGTAAGCTTCGAAAACAAAAGGAGTTTATTGTGTTAATTAGTTTTTGTGTTGAGGGACAGGCCCTCTTGGAACTTTTACAGAATCTACTGTATGTCGCCTTCCATCACCATTTTATGAAATTTGTTATTGAAATGAATTTCCTTGATATTATTTTGATCTAGGAGTCCAGAGAAAAAATGGTCAAAACAGGCAACTTTAAACAGCAATGACATTTAAACATTCACATGCAAATATAATTAAAAGGTTAATATAAAGTCTGGATTTAACTAGAAACAAATACAAGTAAATCAATATGCTTTAAGGTAGTGCTAAAAAGGGAAATCAATCCTAAGAAAAGTTTGATGTAACTGCAACAGAAAGCATAGCTGTGGTCTGTGCACATTTCTAGGATGCCTGCAGAATATCGATACGTTCACAGAAATCTTAGCCACCCGTTTTTCCTTTGATACAACCTGACTGGTTCACAGTAATAACCATATTCATAGCCCTACTACTTGGGTCCAAAATTCAAAGTAAACATATTTTTCAGCATTCATACGAGAATTGTTTTTGAGACTGAAGCCACAAAGTTTGAGTAAGCTGCTTTTTCTCGCTGATATTCCTTTGCACAGCTTTCAGTAGCTGCTTAATTTGGGCAAAGCACAGCTTGGAAAATTCCACTGGAAAGTAATTAATACCTAGCATCCGTCCACACTGTATATTGTTAATGATTCCGTTTCTAGATTTTTAAACACTTTACACAGAAAATATATATCTTCTTTTATTATTATTATTATTATTATTATTATTAGTTACATTTCTAAAGCACCTGCTACTCCAAAGAGTATCCTGGCACCAGGCGACAGATAACCCGCTATACCCCAAACTGTAAGAGCTACAAAACCTCTACTCAAGCTACAACAAAAAGCCAGGTTTTAAGAAGCTTTCAAAACCAAGGTTCATTGTCAGATTTAGGAAGCTGCAGAGGGAGATGACTCCAAGCTAGGGCTCCCATGAAAGAGAAGTAGAAATCTCCCCTCTTTTTGTGCTTAATTTTTAGGATGGGTAAAAGCCCTGCATCGTCAGAGCAAAGGACCCTTGAGGTGCGATGGTGTATGAGTCAGTTTAATAAATATCTAGGGCAGAGTTTTAGAAATTGGGATGTTGGTTGACTGGGTTGTGAACCACAAAATTCACTTAATTAACCTGTGCTTATCCCTGGGTAGCTTGGCACAAAAAGCAGTCAGGCCTAACTAAGAGGCAATGCGTATAGAATTTATGCAATGCACAAACCATAATAAAGTGAAAACACAAGATAAATCCCAAATCAATTTAGAAAAATAGAGTAACCTTTAATAAACTATTTGACACCCACATGACAAAATCAAATCAGTAAAACTGGAGTTATATATTTTTTACGTTTTTAGGAAACACTAGTGCCTAAAAGATCAAAGCAGCAACTGAGTTGTGTGAGACTGTGTCAAAGTAAAAAAATATGGCCGACCACAATGGAACATGGTTCGGACATAAAATGTCATTTGGAAGCGGTAAGCATTTACCTTCAGACTTTGAAACATTCTTGAGAAAAATGTTCTGAGAAGTAAAAGTACAGTGGGACAAGGGTGCAAGAGGTTTCCGAGAAGGGAGAGTCATTGTTGGATGGCCTTGGGTTAACACCGCAGTGAAGATGTCTAAGTTCAGAGTTAGTCGTCGAGTTAGAAGGTGAAAATTTCCAGTGGGATGAGGCAGAGAGCAGCAGTTGAAGACAGTTCCACAGGTTGGATACCCTTTTAGCAATGGACCGCTGAAAAAGATTTCCTGCTGTGGAGAAGAACATTCCGGTAGAATCAGCAAAGTCAATCTGACCGGTGATGGACTCCAGGCAGATAGGCAAGCAGGTTGGTCCCATTTTCCTCCTGGCTCTCAGTTAACTTTTTAGGCCAAAACTGTTGAGGTGCCTACTTTTGGATGTTTCTATCTTGGCATGTTTAGCACCACTTCAAGGGCCCAGGGCCAATTTTCAATTTCAATTTATTTTATTTATGATTTTGGAACTCAGATGAGATCCACATAAAAAATGACAAAAGATAAAGTATACATTTTCATACAATCGCAATATAAAATACAGAGAAAACAGTTCAGTTTTTAAAGCTTTATTCGACATTTGTCATAAAAGCATTCACCTAACCCTAATACAATAAATACTACATGTAAAAATATTTCTAAAAATACGTATTAAACATTAAATGTCGAATAATACATGATAAAAAATACATCAATATTACAACAAATTATCACACATTAAAAGATAGAGTTCCAATAGGATAAAAAAACAGTAATCCATATAGCAAAGTGCAAAATTAGGGATATACATAATTTCATTATGATGCAATTGCCATTAATGATCGGGTACGAATTAGCCATGACCAAGCCAAAAATTTTGCTACCCCAACCACAAGCAGTGTTGAACAGTCTGTTTCAAGTATCCTAAGGGCTTCAGACTGGCTTCGGGTTCCCAACTTTAAGCACACCGGCTTTAACCATTTGCGTCTGGGGGACGAGTACAGTGGACAACAGAACAAGAAATGGGAGATGTGTTCAGTTTCTTCATTACAATGGTGACAATGTTCATCCCATGCCGGGGACCAATGCTTCTTGAACGCATTCAGCGGGAGTGTACCAATGCGAAATTGAAAATAGAGTTTTCTGTCGTTAGATTTTTCAATAAGATCCCAAAAAGGTTCGCAAAAAGGGTACATTTTTATATTTAAGAAGCGAGATGTTAAATTTGAGCTTGTGCTGTCACTAAACATTGTGGCATATACCATTTCCCAATATAGGTCCTTTAGCTTTGCCTTCGTAGGGAAGCAGGTCACATCTTTATTGTCCCATAAATAGTCCAATTTCAGTTTTGTAAGGAGTCCCCGCAACTCCTTTAACCATGGAATACTATGGTAACAGTCGAATTTAATGACATCCGCCAATGCTGCTGCATAATGGCTTAATTCTGGGGTCACCATAATTCGTCTCCAATATAGAAGCGGCCGAAGCCTCGCTATGTCCTCTACGGATTTTCTTCCCAGGTCCAATTTTAACGGGATTGTCGGAGTACTTTGGGGGACCATCACAATCCCTCGTAAGAACTTGTTTTCAGCTCGGCCCAGTTCTCTCAGGTTTGAGAACCCCCATAGTTCAGAGCCATATAGACAAGCCCCCAAGACTTTCATAGAATAAATTTCCAACACACAGTTTACAGGCTTTGTCAGTGAGGTGCGGTGTTTTAGGGAAATAGCGCCTGCTAACTGTCTGAACTTTAGTAGGGTTGTGGTTATATGCTGTTTCCAGCTCATGTTTTCTTGTAAAGTGATGCCTAGGTATGAAAATGAGTCCACTCTTTCTAGGGGAGTGCCTTTGTATTTTATTAGACCCTTAAAAGAGGACTGCTGGTTGAGGCACATGAATTTTGTTTTAGTGGTGTTCAATTCCAGGCCCCTCCCATCACAATATACACCAAAGGCATCAACCACTTTTTGAAGCCCACTAGGGGTGCGGGAAAGTAAGAGTGTATCGTCCGCAAACATGAGAACTGGTACACGAGAGCCAGCTATTACTGGGGCGTCACTAGCAATCTTCTCTAGATGTTCGACAATACCATTTATATAGATAGAGAAGAGGGTTGGCGCTAGGACGCACCCTTGTCTCACCCCACGTTCTACCGGAAAGGGATCAGTTACTTCTCCTTGTTTGCCCCATCTTATCCTTGCAAAATTGTTTTCGTGTAGGCGAACAAGGAGTGTAAGCAATTCCTGGCTTAAGCCTGCATCTGCCAAGGTCTGCCAGAGTTTTTCCCTGGGGACCAAATCGAAGGCGGCTTTTAGATCTACAAAAACTGCATACAATGTCCCCTTCTTTAAAGTGACGTTTCTCCAGTAGATGGTTAAAAAATGGAGGACTTGGTCGACGCTACTAGTTAGGGGACGAAACCCAGCTTGATAAGATGACAAGATATTTTTTTCGTCGATCCATTGCTGCAGTTTGTTCTGGACTAATCGGCCCATTAGTTTTTGTGCTGTGTCGATCAAACTAATGGGTCTATAGTTTTTGGCCAGGGATCGATCACCTTTCTTATATATGGGGATGATTTCAGCACCCTTCCATGAGGCAGGCACTTTCCCTCCCATAGCCACCGCATTAGCCAGCATTGTAAAATAGCTACACCAGGAGTTTCGGTCCGATAAAAAGATATCAGCCGGAATTCCATCCATGCCTGGGGCTTTGCCCCCTGCTACACAGTCCAGTACAATACTCACATCCCTTTCAACAAATATGGGTGATTTGTAGTAAACTTGCGGAGGGGGACAATCATTATTAAACATGGGGTTACGAGCATACTGTGGTTGGAAGTATTCTATCCAGTTGCTTTTTGCGACATGATTCGTAGGCTGGAGTGCTATGCCACCCTTTGCCCATTTTACTGTGGCCCAGAAGCGCTTTGAGTCCTTAGAGGCGCACGCCTCCTTAAGTTCTCGCCAACAGTCCTCATCCCAACGCTTCTTTGCTAACTTTTGCGCCTGTCTATACTGGTTTCTCGCCAGCCTTACTGCTTCTGCACTTCCTAATCTTAGTTCCCTGCTAAGATTATCTCGTGCTACCCTACAGCTCTTGTCATACCACCCTCTAGCCACCTGGGCTTTTTTCTTTTTATTTGGGGCTATTGTTTTGACAAAAAAACTTTGAATTTTGGAAAAGAGTATCTCATGGGCAGCCATCATATAGTCAGAGAAATCAGTCATCCCATAATGAGACTTAATCTTGACGACTTCGCCCACCACTAATTCCTTCAAGGTCTCTATTTTGGAAATGTCTTCTAGGAGCATACTCCACTTCAGATGGCGGGAGTTATTTGAACTTACAAGGTCTTGCGTAACCATGTGATCCCCACTTGGATGCTCGACCATTTCATGGTAGGGATGTAGTGTCAGACACAAAGGATTGTGGTCACTTTCAATTTTATCCTTCACTTCCATATCTACCAATTTATCCCACGCCCTTACATCCAGCAGTATATAATCTATCCTGCTGGCCGATCGACCATTATCAAAAGTGTTTCTCCCCATAGGATCTGAAGGTGCCCGACCATTGACTGCTCTAAGGCCTCTGGAAAGACAAAGACTTTTCAATTGGATTGCTACTGTGCTCCATTTTCTAATTGCTGGGATATCTAGTTGAGGGATTCTCCACTTAGTATCCTCATCTTCGGCCAGGATCCTGTCCTCCTCGCCCAAAGGTTCGAAGGTGGTGTTAAAATCCCCGCCTACTATTATATGGGTTGGCACTGGTAGCATTTCAATATGGTTCTCGAGGGACGTTAGGGTCTCTGATGGTTTGCCCCTGACAACTCCCCTGGAATAAAGATTAAACAAAGCTAGTTGTTGACCATTTTGCCAGCTAATGTCAAGTGCCAAAATGTCATTAGAGGGTATAGACCTTTGTTTAGCCGAACAATTCAAGTTTTGGCGTACCCAAATTAACAGGCCCCCAGAGGGACGTCCCACTCGATTTCTTATAGCCGGGACGTAAAAGTTCAAATACCCTTGCCTGAAAATTGGTGTAAGCGACCAAGTTTCTTGGAACATGATAATATCGTAATGGTCGATAAAGTCGACCCAGTCTGGAATGTTTAACTTGTTTGTAATTCCAGCTATATTCCAAGAGATAATAGATAATTGCGGCTTGGCCTTTTGGTGACATGTCTGATCGATATCAGGGATATTTAATATTTCAACAGAATCTATTCCTAGGGCTATAGTTCTACTCAGTGTAGGTAACTTCTCAATTACCCCTAGTGTTCTTTCTTGTTCCATCTGAACTGTATTTACTTCATCTGGGACGGAAATACAGGATACATTAGGGGTCTTGAAAGAATTATCTAATAGAGGCTCATCTGACGTGGAAATCTTAACATATCCTTGGTCCAACTGGATTTCTAGAGGAACGGGAGAGGCATATGCGAGTCAATCACACTCGTTTAAGTCAGTTAACACAGAGTATTGGTTATCCAAATTTAGCCCCCACTCGCATACAGGATCAGTCCTGGCCCTTCTATTTCCCACAACTGTCCACTTTGTTCTCAGTATGCTAGGTTTAGCTACTAGACCTCTTCTACTATAGAAGAAATCCAGAGTCAGTGGTACTATTTCTGCTGTCCTACGTTGTGGAGGAAGGATGTTCCGTAGGACATCAGGCAGTACTTCAGGGCCCTTAAAATTCAAAACCACACAATCCCCATGGAATTTCTTTGCCTTAGTGCCTATCCACCTAACCCTTCTTGCTGTAAGCAGATCGTCAGATAGTTTTTCCTTGCCCCAGGGAGTTATGTGCATGTTACTACTAAGCCACTGGAGAGCCTTGTTTCTTAAGGAATCTGGAGACTCGATCTGTCCAGTTTTCAGCAGGGGTGTATTTGCAAGTACTAGGATCAGGTGCGAGGCTTCGACAATTAGCTCAACTGGGGCAGTTTCTGGGTTTGGGATCTCAGAGGTAGTATTGCCTGCTGGTTGTGCTGCATCTAAAGTGAGGGCCGTGTCAGGGGTATCACCGTGCATAGAGCTGGCTTGTTGGATTTGCTCAGATGGAACTCGTGGGCCTGCATTCATGTTCACCCCGAGTGATTTCCCTGTAGTCTCCATGTGTTCAAATTTAGTTGTTATTAGATTTGAAATATCCCCCACCCCCTCGTTAGTTTTCTTTAGGAGGGTCTCTAACTTGTTGACCTTATTAGCTAGTTGGTCTACTTTTGATATGAGGGGTTTCATTAATCCTGATAATTTGGACTCTAGTATACCCATAAGCTTATTTAAGAGGGTGTCCTCCCCATCTGCATTTTCATACTCTTCCTCCCTTATCCCATCTTCCGCCTTTTTCTTTGTTCGTCTAGGTGGGGTTACAGGTTTGTTCTTACAAGAGCGTAGGCCACCTCTTCTAGGTGGAGCCTTGGTAATCCCTTTTTTAGCTCTTGGTGCAGGGACCGGTGTGGGAGGGGTATTGGTCTCTGTGACTAGCTCCTCAATTGTATCAGATTTGTTTAGTTCTTCTAAATTAATTAGATCTACAAAGGGGTCGAGTTGGTGGTCGTTAGAGGCCATGGATACATTAATTGTAGAGCGATCGTTAGGGTCCTCAATCGGGTCAGTGACAATAAATTCATCAGTGGCAGACTGAAATACCCCTGATTGATTAATTTGAGCGCAGGGTGGCGAATCCATAATTCCCAGAGAGGACCTCCGATTATTATTGATTTTTGTCACTACCTGGACCAGATAATTCTCCATAGTATTAGCCGGAGTGGCCGGCGTTTTTTGCTTCAACATGATTACAGCACAATTGTGAGCAGCAAAATCCTGACGATATATATAACAATAGATGGCCTATTATACTATGAATATAAATGTGTATAGTCTTACCACAGGTAGGTTTAGAGGATAGGGGTAAGAGGGGTGGCCCAGTCCAGTCTCTCACAGTCTAGAACAGGCTAAAACGGGCCCGCCCTTGGCCCGGGCTTCGCCCGGCGTCCCGCGAGACGGGGGTGACACCCAATTTAAGCGCCTCCTGGCGCTCGAATGACGCGACCAGCGTCGCCGGGAATGATGGGAACTGTAGTTTTTTAGGCGTCCCCTGCACCGCGCTCCGCTCTGCAATCAAGCCCACAGATGACACGAGGGGCCGGCGGCGGGAGGCGGGTGGGCGCGGACTCTGCTCCTCAGGTGCTCCAGGAATAGGACTTTGGCAGCAATTCAGCTTACTGACAGGAACCCCACTCGACCGGGGTGACACCCAATTTAAGCGCCTCCTGGCGCTCGAATGACGCGACCAGCGTCGCCGGGAATGATGGGAACTGTAGTTTTTTAGGCGTCCCCTGCACCGCGCTCCGCTCTGCAATCAAGCCCACAGATGACACGAGGGGCCGGCGGCGGGAGGCGGGTGGGCGCGGACTCTGCTCCTCAGGTGCTCCAGGAATAGGACTTTGGCAGCAATTCAGCTTACTGACAGGAACCCCACTCGACCGGGGTGACACCCAATTTAAGCACCTCCTGGCGCTCGAATGACGCGACCAGCGTCGCCGGGAATGATGGGAACTGTAGTTTTTTAGGCGTCCCCTGCACCGCGCTCCGCTCTGCAATCAAGCCCACAGATGACACGAGAAAACATTTTATAAACATCTAATATATTTCTAAAAAGCTTTTAAAAAAGTTAAAAATTCTATGGCAAAACATTTCATTTGGTGGGTTATATATGGCGTCTATGAATGTGGTAGCAGACAGAATAGTTAATTGTTGGCAAATTGGTCTCATCCACCTACGCCGATGTAAAAGTAGAGCCGGGCAGACAAAAAGCACATGAGTGACATCCTGAGTTGAATTATTGCAAAGATTACACATAGCTGAAGAACCATACTATCTAGACAATACATTATTCAGAGGAAGAAGATCCTGCCTCAATAAGAACCAAACACGGCGTACTCTATGAGGGAGATTCCAAGTAACATAAGGTTGTACTCTTGTTATCAGGCAAGAGTCAATAGTCCAACAACACATTTCTTTGTGATACGGGCTTCCCTAGCCATATTAAAGCTTAATTTCCAAGAGGCCAGTTTCAGAGTGGCCTTTAACTGATAAGAAGATAATGTAAAGAGTACAGATTCATCCAATTGCAAAAGATCAGCTGCAATTCTAAACTTTTTTACAATTAGAGAATGCCCTTTTAAGGTTCCTAATAATTCTTTCTGAATAAGATATCTTAAGGTACCGGGTTCTCCCTTTGCGATGCTAGAAACCCATCGCACTATCCCGGCAAGGCCCTGAACTCAACTACTACGCAAGCCAAATTCCAACCTAAGAGCGGCCACAGAACAGGCTGTATTAACTGTGGTTAAATACCGCAAAATTTTGCCTTCCGTTGTATTTAAAAAAAAACATTTTCCTAGATCAAGTAATTCAATGCCATACAGTAAGGTAGCTGGAATTTTAGCACGGAAAACCTCTAGCAAAAAGGAAAAGTGTCTTCTGCCTGTAGATCTATAGAGGGAGATTAAACTTTTGCCTTGTGCCATTGCTTTCCGAGTATTATTTGCTATGTGACCCTTATCACTTAAATTACCCACTATTGTTTTTCCTAAGAAGACATAAGATTTTACCACTTCCAATTTTTGTCCGCCTACAAACCAGACAAAGCTCCCATAATTCGGCTTTTTCCTTCCCGTCATACACATTACTTTACTGTTTGACACATTTATCTTCAAGTAATGGGCCTCTGCGTATTCATGTAATGCCTGCAGATGATTATTTAGTCCCCTTGGTGTTAGGTCCAGAATTAATATATCGTCTGCATAAAGCAGACAGACTATCAATTTACCCCCCAATATGTATGTATGTATTTGAGCTTATATAGCGCACAGCTACCCGCAGTGGGTTTCCCGGCGCTTGCTTAGGGAACCCGTCCTGGTATTCCGCTGTGAGATAACCCTGGCACGGTATCCACAAGGTGAAAGCCAGGCATCCCACCGCAAGGGGCCGTTGTGGAGATTAAGCAAGCTATTGCCCAGAGTCGCAGAGTGTGAACCCGTGAGTCGAGAAGGCACCGGAGCGAGAATTATCGAGTCTGTGGAATTTTTAGCCCAAGACCCACCGAGGCGGGGAATTGAACCCTGGTCCAGGGCCGATCTCAGCTTCCAGGTCTGCCGCCTCTAACCCCTGAGCCACACTTCTCCACTACAGGGGCAATACCTTCACATGTAGACAGGGCATAGGGGAGGTCGGATATGTACAGTGAAAATAATAAAGGGGTCAATAAACAACCTTGTTTTAAACCATTAGCTGCAGAAATTGTTTGGGATAGACCTCTTTCCCCTCCCATCAAGACTCTACATCAAGTATCAGAATGGAGAGCCCGGACTAGCTCCAGAAGGGTGGTCGACATGCCAAGGTCCGATAATGTCCTCCACAGCAAAGGACGATCTACTTTATCAAATGCTGTGGAGAAGTCTATGAAGGCTGCATAGACTCTCCCTCCTCGGACCTTAATGTATTTTTGGGTTATAACTTGCAATGCTGTTAGGTTATCCATGGTTCCATGCCTTTGCCTAAACCCAGTCTGTTCAAAGGGTAGAATTTTGCCTTTGACCACCCAATCATTGATTATCTTCAAAGGCATTTTGCAAAGACTTTACCTATGGCATCCAAAAGGGCAATTTGTCGATAGTTATGTGGAGCATTACGGTCTCCCTTCTTGAAAAGGGGGCCTAGTATGCTCCCCTTCCAAGATGGGAGAACGGTTTTGCGTAAAAAACAGAGACTAAACACCGGAAAAAGAATTTTGCTCCACATTTCACTATTTTGTTTTAGGAACGAGATGGGGAGCTCATCCGGGCCCATAGCCCCAGAGGAACGCACACCCTTAATGGCCAGTTCGATGTCCTTTTCTGACGGCGGACCATATGGAGAGCAATCCTCATTTGCTCCACTACAGCCAACCACCGTTTCGTTACTTGCATACAGGTTCTGGATGTAACCAACCCATATTTGCTCTTCAATGGGTACTGGAAGTGGTCTGGATCTTACTCCACAACCCTCCCCAATGAGAGACCAAAAAGTTCTTGCTTGACCATTAAATTCAGCTTCCCACAGTTTGATGCATAAAGTATCTTCCCTCTCTTTTTTCATCTTAACCTTCACCCTACTCCTCCTTCTTTTTAATAATACTATTCTATGATATCTTTCGGGCGAATAAATCAAATACTGCTCCCTTACTAATTTGTTTATTTCTGTATTAAGTAAGCGAAGAGATCTAGGAATTACTTTAGTATTTCCTTTTTGCTTCGATTTTTTTGCAATGGAAATCACAGTATTCATAAAATCAGCAAAACATGCTATTTCAGATCCTTTCCAGTTAACCAAATTTTTCACAGCAACCTCTAAAATGCTCTCCAAACCCCTAATTGCCCTAATATCCCAATGGCATCTCCCTGATTTCCTTCCAAAGTTGACCAGTTCACTGTTTAATGACCATGTCTTAGGCGGATTTAAATTAACAGTGATAGTTAATACTTTATGATCGCTATATGGTGTATAAGAGACCGAGAGATCTTTCAGGAGGGAGAAGGAGGTGCTTCCCACAATCACATAGTCTAAAATAGATTCACTATTATTTGATTTATGGGTGAAGTTCACCGGTGTTTCTGAGGGTAACCTTCCATTTACTATGATGCCTTCAGCTTCTGTCAATTCCTCAAGAAGTAATTTCCCTCTCTTGTTTGTCCTAATATTGCTTGGGAGAAGGGCTGGAGGTATCTGTAAGGATTCCTCTTTGTCCTTATTTCTAAACATCTCTAGGCTGAGGTTGGAGATTTTACAATTAAAGTCCCCTAATAGAATTATATGAGGGGGAGATTCTATATCAGTGATTTTCTTTATATAGGAAAAGACCTTCTTTAGAAGTACATTATGGCAAGCATCTGGGGGAAAATAAACATTTATCAAAATAATTGGTTTACAATTATCAACTTTGTCGAAATTGAACAATGTTATTGCCTGGAAAAGATTACTAGAATCTATATAGTGGGCAACATTCCATTTTATCTTATTGGACAGCAAACAGGCCACCCCGCCCTCCTTTGCATGGCCTTTCCTAGAGGGTGTAGCTCTGCCATCTAGCGAAAAATAATCCTTTCCTACAAATAATTTTTCTGCACACCAAGTCTCTTGGAGACAAATCATGTTAGCATCTAGAGTATGCAAGAATTGTAGTTTTTCTGAGCTATTTTTTATTCCGGCGGCATTCCACGATATTATTTTTAGATCGTTGCTAAAAATGGGAATATAGTTTTGTGATTATTATTAGATTTGCTCGACAAGACACCAGGCAACCAGTTCCATTGGAGACTCTCTTCTGCAGCATTCCGATGGGCAGAGGAGGAGAAGGGATTTATATATGTCACATGTCGTACATTTTTTGAAATACAGATTTTTAAGTCTTCAATTTCAGGTGGACAATCTGTGCTGCCCGAGACTGCCTGAGATAGTAGGGGCTTATTACCAAAACTTCCATTTCGTGGTTTCTCTAAAAAGGGAGTGACGTCAATCCCCCTACTTTGTAACCCTTCTGACCATTGAAGGATATGGTTTACAATAATTTTTGAGTAAAACCTTACCCTAGTTAGATTCCCTACCTCTGTTTTCAAAAGGGAAACTAAGTCTATATCAGTAGTTTGGATAAGTTTCAGACTTTCAATCTCCCCGAAGCATTTAAGAAGCGCGGATCTATTTAATATAAGATCTGTATCAAGCAGAGGGAAAAAATCTAAATGGAGAGTATCTGTACTTTCCCTTTCAGGGACGCCATTTGGTATTTAAGAAGCCTCTTTTCTTCCAATTGTATCTGGGAACGACTTAGCTAGAGGATTGAGGGCTACTAATACTTGACTAGCCGATTTCATCTGCTCCACAGATGGTATAGTGTTTAAAGACCCCCCTGTTACGATATTATAGGCAGTTGATATGGGGGGTATAGTATTAGGGGGTAAGTCGTTATCAGTCAATAGTAGACCAGTCGCCTGATCTATAGGTTTCGGGATCTCTTGGTCTAATTTAACTTGCCGAATCATCTCTTGGGATGCATTAAGCATGGATCCATGTGAGAGGTCTTTTCCAATTAAAGTATCTAAATGTTCTTCAAAATTAATTTTTCTCTGCCTCTTTTTTGTAAATCTTCGAGTTGGTTTCCTCTTTTTCCCTCTGTTCTTTTTGAGTTTCCCAGTGTTTTCCTTTTTTCCCTCATATGATGAATCCAGAACACCCTCTTTCCCTTCATTTGTCAGGGGTTTAAAAATGGGAAATAACTCCTTATCTGACCTTTTTTCAGAGGCCGTCACGATTATTGCTTCTTGTTCAAGCTCAATAACACAATTAGCTACTGGAGCTTTTGATGGGGTTTCAGGGATATTCCCTGACATCACTACTATTTCCTTTTGTTCAGTGAGTTGATAATTCTCATCGTGTTCAATTAGGACTGAATCTTGGAGAGCATTCTCAAACTTATTCTCTGCTACCTTATCTTTCGTCACTATCAGCCCTACTGGAATAGACTCATATTTTAAACTGGATTCCTTTCCCTGTTTACTGTTTAATAGTACCTTGAGTATTTGGGTTACAGTTTCCAGCACACAATCTGAGCCACCAACAAATTTTTCCAGTAACATTAAAATGTAAGAAAGCAAATGTTCTAAAGAAGATAAAGAGTCGGAAACTGGTTTATCGTGCATATTGGGTTGGTTAAGATCCATGTCAGTAATGTTAAGATCAGGACTCATGGAAATATTTGATTGTGATATGAGAAATTGGGATTTATTAGAGGGGGTACTACTATATAATTGAAGTCCTGTAGGGGCTATTGCTGCTGGAGTATTTACTATGTCTGTGGTCTTACTAGAATCCTAGGTGATATATCTCTTGCAAAGCTCTATATCAAGACCTGAAAGAGTAAAATCATTACTTTGAGCCTCTGCAGACTGAAGAGGACCGAGGGGTTCTTTTTGTATTTCACCAGATGAAAGTAAGGGTCTATGCACTGTCACCTCCACTGTTTTAGACATAGAACCTGAGGGTCCAATGAGGGTCAAAGTACTATTTTTATTTTTATTTATATTTGTATCCCCAGGAACTTGTATTGAAAGGACAGAGGGTTTCAAAGGATCTAAGGATCCACCCTCCACAGCAGTAAGAGGATCAGCAACCTCTACCATATTTGCCGAAACAATTGGAACAACATGATTGCTGTACCCACTCACAGTTGTTCGTCCTTCTTCATCTTCTTTTTCTATATGGTGTTCTGACTTTAACCCCTCTACGGGGACTCTATCCTTTCCCCTTTCCCATAAACTGTATAGTTGACATTTTCCAACATCCTTATTTCGCAGGGGATTTGATCTGGACTTAGAGCAAGTCCTGCCCACCAATAATCACCCAGACCTTAATTTTTTAGCAGTCATGATGAGTATTAAATAACAATGAAAATCAACAGAGACCAATATAGTTCAAAAGAAGGAGAGGCAGCTTTGCTCCTATTGGTCCCTCCCTAAAAGGCACACGGAAGAGGGATTTGGTGGCCACGAACGAACACAGCAGGCCCCAGGATGAACAACGTTTACCTTAAATGAGCCAGAAGCACAGAATGATTGTGGTCAAGATACAAATGGAGTACTTTAAATAACACTAAAAGAATTGGCCCCCAGCCATCTCCAGCCGGCATAAGAACGTGAGTCAAGTACACATAGGTAGGCGGGGCTCGCCCGGGAAGAGGCACCAGCTGTGGATAGTGCAAGGTATGCTGGTCCTCGCAGTCCCGGGGTTCCGCTGTGAGCCCTAGTGATCAGGGTCCTTCACAAAGCCAAAGCCTCTAGGCTTGCAAAAAATGGGGAAGAGCAGAAGGAAAGACCGACGTAGTCCAGAAAACAGGTAATCACTTCAAGTCTTGCTACGAACGGCACCCGCAAAGCGTGGGCCGCGAGCAGTAATCAGTTGGAGGAGGAAGGCGGGGCTTGACCGGGAAGAGGCACCAGCTGTGGAAAATACAAAGTATGCTGGTCCTCGCAGTCCCAGGCTCCCGCTGTGAGTCTTAGCAGTCAGGGTCCTTCACAAAGCCAAAGCCTCCAGGCAGCCGAAAACAGGAGAGAGCACAAGGAAAGACCAACGTGGTCCAGGAAACAAGTAGTCACTTCAAGTCCTGCTGCGAGCGACACCCCAGCACCTCCCCAGTACAAGTGTGGCCAAAATCCTAAACATCCACACTGGGCCCTGATTTACCTGCCTTTAATCACTGGCGCTCCTGGTATCTGTGCCACATGTACCACATCAACTCCACTCCACTTCCCATTCCACTCCACCTCCACCTCCCAAGCCTGTCTGCACCCACTGGGTAGGACAGCTGCCGTCAGGGAGGGTAACGAAGTGTAGGTGCGGTGTAGATTTGGGTGTGTGGCGTATGTGGCTTCTCTCTCTGGCGTTGGAAGAGCGCTAGGCAGTCAGTCAATTTTCCCAAATATATGATAGAGTTCGATTCTCTGCTGCTGCTCCTCTTCACACTGGCTCAGGATCAAGGTTCAAGGCTCTAGGCGCAGTCTGCCCACTCCACGTCATTCTCTTCGCAGGTCTTTACATACGCTCCTCACTATGACCTCATAGAGCCTCACAGAGCCTCCCCCGCAGCCTACTCCGTGGCTTCTCCCACCGCGTCTCTCACCGCGTCTCTCTACTGATGGATCGCGGCTCTCGGCGGCTCTCGGCTCCTCGCTAATTTTCACCGGACTTTGCAACTCGCACCCAGGCTCACACCCGAGCTCGGGCACAGATTCGATTTCAGGCGACCCGTCTATGGGTCTACAGCACAGGCTCGGAGCTTTGCAGAACCGTTAAGCACGCCGCTGCCGCTACCGCCAGACACGTCTTCGCCTCACTCCTCCTCTCTCTCTCTCGCGTTTCCAACCGGAAGTCTCTCTCTCGGTGCAAGAACACCACCCCTTGCAAGAACACCACCCAGGACCAGAGGGGCATAACTTGGAGGGTCAGGAATCACTCAGGCTGGGGCCAGATGCAGGTTCAAGAACCATGAAGCATTTTGTGTCCTCATGGCTCAGGGCAGGAAGCCAGCAAGTTAGCCATTGTGAGTCCCTCTGGAGGTCCTGAGACAGGTGAGTCCTTGTAACCAGGCAGAAGGTAGCATATCAGCAGGACAATCAAAGCAGCAATCCAGCAGTGCAGCAATCCCTCAGAACAGCAATCCAGCAGAATAGCAGTCCTTCAGAAGCACAGCAGTCCTTCTTCCTGGCAGAGCATTTACAGATCCAGAACTGTACTAAAGAGTTGGTGTCTAAGATCCTTTTTTATACCCTGATTTTGGAAGGTGGGAGAAGCTTCTACACAGTGGCGTTGAAGTGCATGGAATTTCCTACCTCCCCTGCCCTGGCTCGAAGCTGGTTACAGTAACAATGTGAAGTTGTTAGGCTCTTTGCGTGAAGGCAGAACACAGGCCATTCAGTTGTAAGCGAGGCTGTGCTAAGGTTCACCCCCCATCCTGCCAAGAGATAGCCTATTCAGGCACACCTCATCCCTCAATTGTATGACTGAATGTGCGGAATTCTCAAAGTCTAATTGTCAAGTAAACCCAGCCATGTGACACAGACCAGGCTGCAAGCACAAATGGGCTAAAGACAGAAAAATGCCAACTTTCTAAAAGTAAAAAGAGCAAATGATTGATGGAATGCAAAACAAATAAACATTCACCCCAGTCACAGATCAGGATTAAATCCTTTGTTTCTTTCCCCACATGCCAGTTTGTAGCCAGCCATATGCGAATCAGGCTTCACCCTGCTCCCCCTGGGAACAGTCCTGCCCGAACTGCCAGGCCAGGTCCTCCCTGGACCAGAAACAAGCAACCTGAGACTGGGTTTGGGGTATCACCCCTCACCTGTCAAGCTAGCTTTATTCTGGTGCCATAGCAAGCACAGGACCCATGTCTGGAAATACCCTTCCCACTTAGGGTGACAAATGCGAAAAGAACAAATGATGGATGGAATGCTGAACAAATCAACCATTTAGCCTCAGTCACAGATCTCGTTTGGAGTTGTGACTTATGTGACTGCTGTACATAGGGCTCAGTCTCGCCGGGTCACTTAGTGGACTGACAGGAGTTGTGCTAGCTCATGAACATCAGTGTAAATGTGTTTTCCTGCTCAGTGCCTAGAATTGGTACAGCTGTTCCTAGCTACATAAAACAGTGTAGTAAAAAAGCAGGCAGTGCTAACAAGAGTAATAAAACAAGCAAAAAATAAATACCACTGCCTTCTAAAAAAAATAAACTATGTAACCCTTGCAAACTTGTTTATGTCAAAACAAAGTATCAGATTGGAACAAAAAAAAACCAGTAAGAATCCTTCTTCAGAAACATTGCCATCAACAGCTGAGACTGCTGCGAGTTCTCCATGTTTACCCGTAATTCATAATCAACAAAGACTTTAGACTTGCCACTGGAGGGTTCTGGGACTTATTTCACTTTAACTGGGCATCGCTAATGCTGGGAGGGCACAAAGTTCAGCGATTTAACATCTCAGGAAATCTTGGAGTGGCAGACGGTGCTTCGCTAGGGGTGGGTGCCAATAAACCTCCCCTTGCAGCAGATGGTAACGTTTGTGCCAAACTCTATGCCCCAAGATTGGCAAAACTTTGTTAACTCATTGTTTACCACCCACCATTAGTAAAGTGGGCTATGGCCCCCTCGAAAGAATTAAGAAAATCACTGGCAAAACCGTTGGAGGTGGGTGATAGACCAGTGCCCACCACAGATAACTGAGAGAAAAATGCAGTACAAAATATCAATGCTCCTACTCCGTTAAGATTCAGTAATGTAAAAGTGGAGCACCTATAGCTTTTCCTAAAGGCAATAGCAACTCCCTCACATCTGCTCCTTATTCTGTCAAAACGAACACAGGAGTGAACTTCTGGGAAGGCAAGCTGTATATCAACCATGTTTCTGTTAAAAGTTAAATGCCTAGCTTCTTCTCAATGAGCAAATTACTATTTTTTTTAAATATAGGTAACTGTTGATTCAAAAGAAGATAACACATGATAAATACATATTAACAACAGCTACAATTATATAATGGTAAGAGTAATTCTAATGTGAGGAAGGTAATACAAATCAAGGTACAGATACATTGTGTATGTAAAAAGAAAAGCGAACTGCATAGGGAAAATGATAGGGAAGGGAAGAACAAAGACAAGAAGAAAAAGAAAGAAAAAGAGAAAGGAAGTAAAGAAAAAAGAAGAAAAGGCTATAGAGAAAGTAGGAAAGAAAAATATATTTAAGGTAAAGGTGAGTGATAAGAGAGAGATGTAGTGAAAGGGAGCCAATATAAGTCAGATTACATGTTCTGCTATACAGAAAATGATGAAACAGCAGCTATTCTATGTTCATCACAAAGAAAATTCCACCATTTTGATATAGACAACTTAGAAGAATCTTTCCAACAAGGAAGCATAACTTTAAAACCAAGTGCAATAAAAAGATTACATATCATAGGTTTGGGGGAAAGGTGATCAAAATCAGGTGACATAGTTCCAAAGAAAACATTTTGAATTGATAATTGGATATTCAATTGAACATTTTATACACATTTTAATCAAATTATTTCACACAACTTAAACACATGAGAAAAATAGCAAACTTAATGAGCTAAAGTACCTGTAAATGGAGAGCAAGATCCGCATAATGGAGAAGAAGTTGGAGGAGATTTAGAGATATATTCAGGGGTAATAAAGCTCTATTATAAACAAAAAATAGAGATTGGGTGCTACGAGCAGCTTTAGATGTTTTAACATTTTTAAGCCTTTTTTTATCCCAGATGTGAATAGGGAATAGTTTCCCATAATAATTCAATAGACATTTTGGGTCTTATAGTAGTAGGGGATAATAACATGTTATAGAAATAAGCAGCTTTGGGTATGGGGTCCTGAGGAATATTATATAATGATATTGAGGGTACAAGTGATATAATGTCATAAGGGAAATTGTTAGTTGATAAAAAGGATTGAAGAGCAGAAGATATTAGATTATATACCGGTAAAAGAAAGAGCTTGGTAGATTACATTGTGTTTGTAAGCGAGGGAAAGGAATAACAGAGTTGTGCTGTACAAGTTGATGAACAAACATAAGACCTATCTCCTTCCAATGTTTAAAATAAAATGATTTATATCAGAATGTAATACATTTCTTATACGAACTAGAAGAAACCAGAAAACATTGGTAAAAATCAAAAACTGTGACAAATATTGTATGAAGTAGATTTTGGGAATGTTTTAGAATAGAGTCTGTAGAAATAAAAGTACTATTGATCATCTGAATGACATCACTAGAGGAGAAATCTTTTAACCTCTTCGGTGCTCAAGACTAGCTCAGCTCATCATGAGGCACAGGGCTCGTGTGGTCAAGGCGAGCTCAGCTCGTCATGACCACACCCATTTCCATTATGGTCCAGCACAGCAGGGGAATATCTTAGGCAGGCAAGGTGTTAATAGAGGAAATTCAAATGGAATCCATCGTGGTATGGGTGAGTTTCAAAAATCATTAGTTAAAGTATAACGTTGTTGAACTAAAATAGCTGAATGATACAACTTAAAATCAGGGAAACGGACACCCCCTCCATTCTTCAGACTTTTAAGTTCAGACAAGGCATTAAGGGCCTCATTTATGAAAAGTGACGCATCGCTGCGTGAAAACAGCGATGCCTCACTTTTCACTGCGCACTCCTTGCGACACCAATGATGCGTCATATTTAATGTATGACGCATCATGTCGCAAGGACTTACAGATACGTCAGTATTTCTGACGCATCTGTAAGCGCAAAAGTGACGCATTGCTGGAGTGTGTCACAAAAGTGACGCAACTCCAGCAATGCGTCCTTTCACATGGGGAAAGCCCCATGTGAAAGGGCTTGCGTCAGTCTTACGCCTGCTGTGAGGCAGGCGCAAGATTTTGACGCAACAGCATCCTAAAAGTGACGCAGTGAAATCTCATAGATTTCACTGCGTCACTATTACGAGGCTTTTTGCGAGGGAACGCCCCCTCTGCATACATTATACCTGATGCAGGTATAATGTGGTGCAGTGGTTTAAAAAGTGACGCATCTACCTAGATGAGTCACTTATTAAATATGGTGCAACAAGGCGCATTTTGTACGCCGCTGGTGCGTCACAAAAAGTGGTGCAAAACTGACGCAAGGCCTCATAAATAAGGGCCTAAGTGTTTTTTTATTATCCCAGCAAAAAATGTGGTAAAATTAGAATTTATCTGAGAAAAATAGGAAATTGTTTTTTTAAAAAGTAACACAGACAATATATAAAGTACATGCTGTACAATCATCATCTTAATGGTATCTAGCCCACCATACCATGATAAATAAAGGGAAGACCATGATGAAAGTAAATACTGAAGTTTAAGTTTTAAAGGAATATAAATATACCTGATTGTATTTGAAATAGTAGAGGAAAACCAAGTACCAAGGTGTTTGATTTTAGAAGGGCACCAGGTGAAATTAGTGCCAGCAAACATGTAGTGACAAGAGGAGGGATTTACCAGTACATTTTTGGTTTTGGAGAAGTTACGTTTATAACCAGAAATATTTGAGGATACTAAGGGGAATATTCTCAAGAACGTGCGATATTCATCGCCAAAATAGGTTAACGCAATTTTTCATTTTGCAGTCTATCGCGGGAAAATAACTTGGTGTTAATGTCATATTCACAACACGGCGGTAACATGCAATAGTTTCCCGATAACGCATCAAATGTCCACGATAATACCACCAGGATGGCAATAAAAATCTAAACCTGAATGTGAAAAACTTGCGATGGGCCCAACTTCGATAATATATTCAAAGATAAGCAGCTCCAGGCCTGCAAGTCCCACAAGTCAGATGGGAAAAATCAGTACAAAAGTGGCAACAAAAAACACAAACAACTGTGAAGCGCCATGAAGGTAGCCGGAGCAAGTAAAGAGGACAACCAGAACCCCACAAGCCTCACAGAGGACCAGCCTGGGACCTCGGGGTCAGGGAATGGCAAGGAGAAAAAGAAGAGGAATCTGCTTTTTAGTCCACAGGAAAACCAGATCCTTATTACGGAGGTGACAGAACACCACCACCAACTGTTCATCACCTCCACTGTGTCATTGGCAACTAAAAATACAATATGGCAGTCCATCTTGGCTAAGGTAAATGCAGTCGGAGTGATGAGAAGGGAAGTGGATGACTGCAAGAGGCGCTGGACTGATGTGAAGCACAAAACCAAGCTGAAACTCACAGCCAACCTGAAAGCAACAATGCAGACTGGAGGTGGGAGTCCAGCAAAACAACAGGAGCTGGATGAGATGGAGAAAATGGTGCCCAGAGTCATCATTAGGGAGACAGTAGCAGGAGTTGGGGGACCGGACATTGCACAACATGACCTGAGCCAACAGCAACAGGGTGAGTAACAACCAGGGACAGGTGGGCCTGAGGGTGGTGGCAGTGGATGTTGTGGTCTCTGAGCTGCATGATCAAAAGCTCCTGTCATGTGTTGGCCTTCAGATGTGGCTCTGGGCTGGGCTCCCTTTCATACTGCAGGTTGTTGTCCTGCTTAACACCAGTAAAGGGCAAGTTTTAAATCCCTGCCTCTAACTCACCTTATCGCCTGTTTTTGGATCGCATCGCAGATCTGGCTGGTCATTGAGAATAAAGCAAAGTGGTGTTTCGTGTGTTTTCGCACAGGAACACCTACTCTGCATATCATTAGCGTTAGTTGTTGCTCTCATCCGTGGCGATGGTTTTTGTGGCAGCTATCGCTGGCAAACTGGGGATATCGGCAGTTTGCACCAGCTTGTGAATAGGGCGAAAAATCTAACGCCACTTTTGGGGCGCTAAAGTGCAGATAAATCACCAGTCACCAGTCTGATATTTTCTATCTATTAGGCTCGGAACAGCCTGACATCTTGTTCCTGACCGAGACCTGGCTCACAGACGACTCCTCCCCGGACATTCTGGCAGCTATCCCTTCGGGATACTATATACTGCAAGCTAACCGCCCTTCTGGTAAAACTGGCGGAGGGGTTGCAGCCATCATCAGGCATTCCATCCGTTTTTCTCCAGTATCCATTCCCAGCATCCCTATGACCGACTGCCTCGCAATCAGATTGGAGCAACCTGGGTCTTCACTCATTTGTGTCTTAACTTACCGCCCCCCCCCAATCCATGCCTAGTTTCTCTGTCCAGTTTGGTGACCTTATATCCCACCTCACCATCAACAACGCTAATGTCCTGGTCCTGGGTGATTTTAATTACTGGCCATCAGACACCCATGAAACCCCTGACTCACTGGCGTTCTCAGATCTTATGCTGGGTCTAAATTGTATCCAACACGTTCATTCACCTATACATGTCAAAGGCCATATTCTGGACCAGGTTTGGACCTCCTCCTTGGATATCTCTGCACCCCTCATTCTCCCTTGCCTCTGGTCAGATCATTTTTTAATTACTTTTACTTTAGCCAGACCCTCCCCTGTCACTACGGCCCGGGAATCCAATTTTCGGGCACGCAATTGGAACAAGGCTGATCTTAACAAATTCACTTCCCTTCTCAGTACATCTGCCCCACTCACTACGGAATCCACCACTTCCATTGATTCCCAGTCAGAGAACCTTACTTACTGGCTTATCTCTGCCGCCAACTCGGTGGCTCCTCTAAAATTAGTTAAGACGAGGCGCAGACATGACGCCCAACGGTGGTTTACCGAGGATCTTAGATCACTGAAACTCAGTCTCCGCCAGGCAGAAAGGCGTTGGCGTCGGGGATATTCCCCCGAGGCTAAAGACCTTTTCTCCTCTCAGATGAGAGAGTATAAGTCGGCAATAACTCTGACCAAGTCTCGCTACTTCTCCAGCAAAATCTTGGACTCCTCAAACAAGTCCAAGGACATATTTTCAATTATTGAGGAACTGTCAAACCCTTCGAGAGTCACCATTGCTCCCCACCCTTCCCAGTCCTTGTGCGACTCCTTGAACCAATTCTTTGTGGATAAGATCATCAAGATCAAAACCAGTATTTCTTCTTCAGCTTTACCGGTCCCCCTCTCGTTCAATGTCCCTCTCCACCTTAATACCCACACTTTGACCCAGATCCCCCTTATCTCAAAGGTTAATTTTCTCACACTTCTGCATAAAGTTTCCTCTGGTTCCCCTAGCGATTGTTGCCCCCCCTCGGCCCTTCGGGAAGCTTTTATCTCCTGTCCTGAACCCCCCCTAGCTCTCTTAAACAACTCTTTGGCTATCAGAGAGGTTCCTGGATCCTTCAAACGGGCCGAGGTGGTCGCCATTTTGAAAAAACCTTCGGCAGACCCTTCCATCATGAGCAACTACCGCCCAATCTCCCTCCTCCCTTTCCTCAGTAAAGTTCTGGAGTCACACGTCACCCTAATCCTTAGCTCCTTTGTGGAAGACTCGTGTTTCTTAGACCCTCAGCAGGCTGGGTTCAGACCTGCGCATTCCACAGAAGCAGTTATCCTTTCTGTGATGGACGAACTGCGCAGGGGGGCCGACTCTAACACCTGTCAAGCCCTGGTCCTTTTGGATCTATCTGTCGCCTTTGACACGGTCGACCATAACATCTTGGTTGACAGTGTCAGAGAGGCTGGCATCCAGGGCACCGCCCTGGACTGGTTTCGGTCTTTCTTGACTCAACGCCATCAAGCAGTCAGGCTGTCCCAGTTCTCTGCCACCCATGTCGAGCTGACCTGCGGCGTCCCACAGGGTTCTTCCTTATCCCCTCTCCTTTTTAATTTGTACATGGCCCTACTAATTCGTTCCCTTCGCAGTTTTAATGTCTCCGCGTTCAATTACGCGGATGACATTCAATTGATCTTCACCATTGACTCCTCTGATGAATCTATTTCTACCTTTCAAAACACCCTCTGTTTCATCAGCAATTGGATGGGCTTAAACCATCTGAAGCTCAACCCCGACAAGACCGAACTGGTTCTTGTCGGGGGTCCTTCTAATCCTTGGCATCCCTCCTTCTGGCCTGCAAGCCTTGGCAGCCCCCCTTGCCCAGCTAATTCAGCCAAAAGTCTGGGAGTTGTCATTAGCAGTGACCTTTCGCTGACACCCCAGATTAGCGCCGTAGTATCATCAAGCCACTTCCAACTCAGGAAAATACGAAAAATCTCCCGCCTACTTACCACTGATGCCCTCATCTTGGCTCTGCTAGCGTTAGTCATGTCTAGGCTTGACTACGCAAACGCACTATATGTAGGCATTCCTGCTTATCAACTTAGGAGACTTCAGTTGATCCAAAATCAGGCTGCCCGCCTGATTCACTGCCAACCCAAAGATCAACATGTTCTCCCTCTTTTAAAAAGTCTCCACTGGCTTCCGATAGCGGCTCGATGCAAATTTAAGCTTGGCTGCATTATTTCCAAATCTCTAGCAGGTCACAGCCCTCTCTTCATTTCCTCCCTGCTCCACCCTTATGCCCCTCTTCGCACCCTCCGATCATCCCAGATGGCTTTGTTATCAGTCCCCAGATTCAAGAGTAAGTAACACGGTGGCCTTAGGTTCTCTTTTTTAGCCTCGTCTTTTTAGAACTACCTACCCCTCCCTCTTAGGTTGTCCTCCCCCTACCCCAAGTTTAGATCCTCCCTTAAAACTTTTATTTTTACTGAGTTTTATAATTAGTTGTTTTCTTTCTGTATCCACTTCCGGCTCCCCCAGCAAAGCGCCAAGAAACCTAATGGTGTTAGTTGCGCTCAAAAAGTTAATTTAACATAACATAACATAACAAATCAGCGATAAGTCCTTGAGAATATGCCCCTTTGTTTTCTTGTAAAAGGGTTTTAAAGAGAAGAGAGGGTTAGACACATATATAAGCTGATAACTTGGTTTTAAGGAAGTTATGTTTAAAGCCTGAAGTAAGTGTGTTACAACTGAACTGAACTAGACAAAGAATAAAAAGCAAATGAGAAAGAGGACAACCTTGTCTAGTACCTCTATGTGAAATGAAAATAAGGGAATAAGAGTCAATTAACCAAAACACTGGCATGAGGGTCTGAGTTTAGCAGTTTTATAAATGAAATACATTTAGGGCAAAAACCAAATCAATGGAGCGTAGTGCACATAAATTGCCAATTGATGCGGTTAAAAGCCTTTTCGGCATTAAGAGACAAAGCCGCAAGGGGGAATGATATTTTTTGCCAAACGGAAGAATATTAGAGAACATTTTAGCATTGTTTGCAGCAAGTCTACCCTAAACAAAGCCAGATTGGTCAGATTTGACAAGTAAGGGAATTATATTTTCAAGACGAGATGCTAAAGTTTTAGCAAATATTTTGCAATCATAATTATTTAATGAAATAGGATAATAGGTTTTGCAAAGGGTGTTATCTTTGTCAGGTTTGGGAATAATAACAATAAATTACTCTAAAAAAGACCCAGTGACCTTAGAATCTAAAAGGAAAGAGTTAAAAAGTTCTAACAATTTTGGGGCATAAATAGATGAAAAAGAAGAGAATATTTCAATAGAGAAACCATCCAGGCCAGGAACTGTAGCTTTTTTCAGGGATTTAATAGCATCTATGATCTCCTGAAGAGTTATGTCAGCTTCTATTGATTTACATTTGTCGGGAATGGAAGAAGGTTTAGAAATTCCATCGAAAAAAGTATGCAAATTGTGTTCTAAAGTGTTGGTCTCATCTGACTAAAATGATTTATAATATTCTTGGAAGATATCAGTATCTGAACATACAATTTTGTTAAGTTCATTTCAAATAGGACCAATATTTTTACCCTCAGTTTTAATTATTTTTAATTGGTCAACATTTTTCCAGCTTTATTTTGATATTTTAATTTAACTTTAAGGGGGATATTACAATCATCAGTAGTGGCAAGTTTATTGAGGGTAGACTTGGCTTTAAACCTCGACTACTGCTTCAGAAATTCTAATGTCAGCTGAGTGCTAAAAATTCATGCTTTATTGTACCCGGCTGATCGGTGATACTTGCTATAGGAAACATTACTTTATACAAAGGTTGTCTCTGTAGAGCAACCTGAGAAGAACTCTTGGAAGGAAAACCAACCCAAACCAGCTCTGACATTTGAGAGTTTCATGTATCTAAACTGTATATAAAAGTGGGATACAAATCATCTCATTTTGTTTCAGTCATATGTTTTTCCTGACCAAGGGATAAAGTGATACACAGAGAACTCACAGAGCTTCTGTGTAACGAATGCCAGTGTCTCCTAGAGGTGAGGTGCATCATATGAAGTCTACAATTTGTAATGGAAGAGCTGAGAGTTTACCCAGTGTCTTAAAACTTGCCCGCTGAGAGAGGAAAGGAATGTGCCTGGCCCTGCAGGAGCAGTGACTCTCTAGGAAGAGAAGCCAAGCGTGTTCATGGTGTGAAGAAACACACCTAGAAAAAGGGTAATGAATTGGAGAGCAAAATTGTAAGCAGCAAATAACAAGAGTGGGTTAAACAGTCTTTCTGTAAGGTTCTTGTAGAGAACTGCCCTTAAGATTACATACAATTTAGTGAGGTCACTTCTAATAATAGGTAACACAGGTACACCATGGCCTGAAGTGTTTGACAGGTATTGACACCAATGGCTTTCTATTATGTGTTCACTAAATTTTGTTTTTGAGTTTTATTTTTCCTGCTTCCTTAAGGACGCAGCATCTAGCCCGGACAGTCTTTGCGATTCACAGCTATCTGTACCATTTGGCGTCCTTTGACTAAAACTACTATCAGCCTTTACGGCATGATTTGCATTTGCCACAATGCAACCCACGTCAGCTCTTCACGCAACTGCGATCTTGCCAAGGTGTGAGCAGTATTTAACAATAACGGCACTCCCCGGCTGCCGGCCTTTTGTATGACAAGCCGAGAAGGCGGTACCAAGTAGGTACATGGTGGTTTTGTGACCCTTTAAGACATGAGTAGTGGACTTCTGTCACTTTTGAGACATTCTGCAATGTTTACTCCAACTACAGTGCTCCATATAAGCAGCTTAGAGCGGCATTTGTAACTTGGATTTGTGTGTCTCTGTCTATTTCAATGGATCTACACATCCTGCGATGTTTTCTCTTACTGCAGCACTCCAGATAATTAGCTCAAAGTGCTTCTTTTAATTGAACTCATATGTCCGTGTCTTGCTCTGCTTGTTCTTGGCCTCATGCATGTTGCGCATATTATTCCTATGGACAATAGTGTTTGACTACAGGGCCAACCGACCCTCTACAGACTGAGGGGCTTGATAAATACAAACATACAGGTATGACTTTTAAAGTGTATCGTATATATGTGCATGGCAATTTTGTTGATGATGACAGCCACGCTACCACAGTACACCTGGCCAAACGCTTTTCTAGTAACGCATGGTTTGCAGTGATCACTACCATCACAGTTTATTAAAGTGATTTTTTACATAGACTCGTTGTTCTCATAGACTACACAAGACCAGACCATCACTTGTTCATATTAAACTTGGATAAGTATGAACAGTAAGAAAGGAATGGCACATAGAATGCCTTGTATATGTGCACCCATGTATTTACCATGCTGTGACAGTATATTAACCTTTTTGTCTCTTTCTACAGGTACGATTCATTTAGTATTGTAGTACCAGATTCCGGAGAGGCAAGTAGCCATACCTATCGCCTGCCACAATACATGCATTCAATACATATTCACACACTCATAGACTGACACAGGGGCAGTGACAGTTTTTTTGTCCTGACAAATGCCTTGGACCAAGTATGACCACGAAAATAGTCCAGAAATGTGTTTAGAAGCTGCGGACCATGAGATTATTGCACTCCTTGATTGCCCCTTCCCATAATTATTTTTATAATTATTTTTACTGTGCGCATCCACCCTGCGAAAAAAGGGAAACCTGGGCATGGATGAGTCATTTTTGGATTAACCGCCGGTCATCAAAAAATAAATATACATACAAAGAGCTCCCTGGAATATATTGGAGCCCATCCTGGCCATTAGGAGCCAGGATGAACCCGATAAAGAAGCATGTCACTGCTACAGTGTGTGAGGTTCATATATAAAAAAGAGTAATTCTCCCTTGTTGTTTGAGTCACCTGAGATGGTAGTTTTACTGTGCTTACCTTTCTGTGTAGGCAGATGAATACTTTATTTTTTTTAATTCACTTCAATTGACACCCACTGCAGGCCTCAAGCGGGTGCTGCTTCTGATGCCAAAATGACGATACGTTGCTGCAGAGTGCATCCCATCAGCCTGGAAGGCTGCAACTATATATTGCTGCTGAGGAAAGCTTGTCACACTCACTATATCTAGGTCTGCCTTTGCTTTGGGCAGATGGTCAAAGATGAACAATGTGCAGAGACCAGTCACTGTACCTAGCATTTGATATTGAAATTATGTTTGGGGCAATGGTAAAGTCACAGCCTTAACACCCGACCCAAGTCTGTGGGTTAATGACAAAAGATCCGTGAGTGATGTGTGCCTCGTGCACTGGATCGAATGATGCTGTGCAGTAAAGGTAGGCATACTGGAGATGATGAGGCACAGCTGGCAATGAGCCCATTCAGGAAAGGCAGCAAAATTCACATAGGTGGCCAGTCTGAAGAAAATTGGCTCAAGATCAGTAAGCTGCAGTATTGCAAGAGAAAATAATGTTCTGTACACTACAAATAACTGCATTCTTCTATTCCCATTCAAATGACATATCACTAATTGAGAGGCATGAGAGGTGGAAAGCTTCACTACTGTGTGGGGTATGATGGTTTGAATGGTTAGGGCTTTATGACCTGAATAGCATTTCCAAATAAGCTGCCAACATTTTCTTCATAGGAGTACAACAAGGAGACAACTGATATGAACAACACAATTGGCAAGTGCACAACTACAAAGATCTCTTTATCCTGGGACAACATTTATAAAAAGCAGATAATGGCTAGGAGACCAGCAGTTGTGAAGTATTACTGTGAGTTCAACAAAGCCAGAGCAAAGTTAGCAGGGTAACTTATGGTAGTTCAAGTTACACAAGTTATTGTTCGTGGACTCAGTGTTAAAAAGTTATTGGGGGTAATTAGGAATATTTTGTTGGTCAAGAGGATGAAGTTAATGACACACTAAAATAGCACCCACAATGGCCTTAACTTACAAACAGATGGCGCAGCAATAAAAGCAAGTAGAAAGTGCATATCTTGGGTGTACTTCCTCACATAAGATTTACACCAGGAATGAGATTGGGATTGTTATTTGATCAATACTAGGCCTGGTTTCAGTTTAGGGACAGGCAACAACCAAGGGTGGTTAAACTGTTTGGGAAAACCCAGAAGAGTACTTGAAGAAAGAATCATAAAAAGAACAATGAAATCCGGAATATCAATAAATAATGCTGCCATTGATGCACAAATATAAGGATAAAGGGAGTAAACCGTGGGAGTCAATCAACACAAACTTTGAAACGCAGTGAAGAACAACCTTCTCATCAAATACAAATTCCAGTCTAAGAGCACGCTAAAACATACATTCTAAAACAAGAGGAACATATTCTGGAAGCGATGCCCAACTATCTTTAGCCTATCTCTCTCCAACATAAATTCAATTGAAGTTGCAAACTTATGTGGTCTGTGATTTAAAAAAAGTGGCCGATCTCCAGAAGCTTGATTATTACGATAATCATAAAGACAGCCAGGGAAACATGGTCAAGTATTATATGAAAGCCAAAGGCATACTCAAGTTAATGATTATATCTAAACTGATATAATAAAGAAAGGCATCATCTGCATAAAAGCAAGCCTCAATTGGAACTAGAATCACAATCAGAAATTAAATAAACCCATGATAAGGAATGTGAAAACAAGTGGAGGTATACTGATTTGTTTTTTGGTTTTTTCTTTTATTTGGGGATTATGAAAAGTGCTTCTAACCACGTTGTGGTGGTCTCAGACCACAGATTGAGAATTGTCCTGAAGATCCCTCTGTTGGGGCTGAATACCCCTGTAAAATTTGTGTTTTTTAAAGTATGGGTGGAAAATTCGTTCCGCTCGCAGAATTTACAGACTTTCGCAATTTCGCGATCCACGAATCTCGCGAACTCGAGGCAAAATCCATGCAGGGTTACAGCAGGTGCCCAAGTTGAAGCTAATTTCTTTGTAACCATTTACAAAAGGGGTACAAAGAAATTAACTTCAACTTGGGCACCTGCTGTAACCCTGTAAGTGCTTCCTGAGCGGCGCCTCGTTGCCTACTTGCAACTATTCCCTGACTCTGCTCTGACCCTCGAAGCAGGGTCAGAGAATAAATACAATTAGGCAACGAGGCTCCTGTCACAAAATTAAACCTCAGCACGAAGCACTTACAGATATAAATAAAGCAGGTGCCCGAGTTGAAGCTCAAATTCAGTAACGCATTATTAATCAGCCCAAGAATCTAGTGAGCACGGTGGAATCTAGGCAGGTGTGCTCTCTCCCCAAATCTACCGTCTACAAATTGCTGCAATCCGTGATGGAGGTCTAGGCATCCACGAGTTTCTTGAGCACAATCCCCCTGTACTTCTAGTGACCAGGAGGCTGCTTTCTCCTCTTCTGCTGTAAACTCGCACAGAAGCCCGGCCCCACACACACTGGGCTATGCAACCTCTTCCCGCCCTTTCCCCCACTGTGATGGACAGCTCACTCGAGGGACCTCGGCACCTATTGGCGCGGTGGCAAAGTTACAGACACACGGGGTCACTGGAGACAACTCTTCTGGGCCTTTACGCAGCTGTAGTGTAGGAAAAGCACAATACATTTACCCAATGAGGTAGCACTTACTGCTTTCTCCTCATCTGCTGTGCTGATCGGTCTCTGACCCTTTATTAACAATAGGCATGTGAACTCGCACAGAAGCCCGCCCCCATACACACTAGGCTATGCAACCTCTTCCTGCCCTTTCCCCCATTGTGATGGACAGCTCACTCGAGGGACCTCGGCGCCTATGGGCGCGGTGGCAAAGTTACAGACACACAGGGTCACTGGAGACAACTCTTCTGGGCCTTTACACAGCTGTAGTGTAGGAAAAGCACAATATATTTACCCGACGAGGTAGCACTTACTGATTAGCCAGTAGAAAGTACTCCAGTTGAGTATAGTGCAATTGCCCAAAAATCCATGATTTTGCGCGGAAATCCGTGAATTCGCTGATTTTTTTGCGAATTCGCAAAATTTGCCCATACTTAGTTTTTTTATGATAAAATCATTTTGCAGGTAGGAATAAAGTCAGCCTAGATATCTGCACTGAAGCACAATATAGAGAAGGCCTTTCTTTTTTAGGGCAAAACAGTTACACAGCAGTGCTCAAAAGGTCATAGAGGTGTTTGAGGCAATGGCCTGGGTTTGATAAGGTGGAATCAGTAAAGTCAAGCCATTCGTTTTTATCAAATGATTGATTCATTTGATGTACTCTTCCAAGACTGAGAGATACACATGAGTACAAAAATGAACTAAGGCTTAGATTTACCATTTCTGCAGGCGCTAATGGTATCCTAGGAAGCACTTCATAGTTTAAATCAGTACAAATGGCAGCTAAACGTACCACATTACAAAACATGTGGTGAGTCACATAATACCAAATCCCCAGTACTCTGCACAAAAAGGGGCCATCATGAGACATGATCAATGGAAGCACAGCTAGGATTACACACAAAGCCTGATCTAATAGACTGAGATGACCTAGCTTTGCATGAAATTGTAACAACTAATGAAACGGGATGCCAGTCAAGTCAGTCAAAAAAGCTTTATTATCGGTTAAAAACCATAAAAGCAACAGTGCATAGTTACATAAGACTACCAATTGATCACCAGCGAGCAGCAATACATAGTATACATATATAAACAATAGGCTTAAAACAATAAATAGAGATTTAAATAGTAAAAACAAATAAAAGCAGCCCACTCATGATGGTATTGAAATTCCCTAGTATATATAACAAGGTATTACACAGTTAATTAATTGGGGCAGCGTGGTGCTTGAATTTGGCTCTTCTAGAGCACCACATGGAAAACAGGTATCTGGAAGTCGCAAACACAATTAATGGGGATGGATCGTATTTCAGCAATCTATATACATCCCTGTAATCCCTGAAGCCCCTGGACTTGCATAGCCGTAAGATCCATTTAGCTCCGGCCGTGGAGTATGAGGGGCAGAAGAGCAGATCGTGCAGATCCTTCTCCTCGGCTAGTTCACACCCCGACAAAGGCCAGATGCACAATGACCCATTGACCACTTGTTTGTTACTGCCCTTACTGATGCACACAATAGGTTCGTGAAATATCTTGCAATATTCTTACTCATAACTTGTAACCTTAATATTATGTTATAATGAACGGAAAGAACTAGATATGAGCACACCCTTATCAATTGAGCCCCTGCAACATGAAAACAACAATCACTCAAGGAAGGATCTTCTAGTTTTGCAGTTACATGTGAAATATTTGTTGGGTAACTGATGAAAGTCTTTATAGTGTATCAATCTGTTGAGACTAGCGTCACTTTTTGAAAATATGCATTTATTCTTTGGACTGGATAGAATTTCAACAAAGCCCCTATGCTTAGACCTTTTAAGAAATTCTACTTCTAAATGCTTTGTGTTGCTACAAGTCTTCAAATCTATAATCAGGCACCTTCTGTATGGTTTTAGCAGCCAAAACACATACAAATAGCTTCGTCCAGAGTGTGCTCAATGTGTTACATCTATTAGTAAACTGCTATAGTTATACCTTTATTGTAACAATCGGATGTTGACCCACCATTACATTATAACTTATGTCTCATATCAGGACTGCCTTAGATGGCCCAGATCTTAAAGGAAGCACTTGTGTTACAGGCTCATCTTTTTTTTTTTAAGTATAGTATTTTATTGCCATTTTCAAGATACAATACATCTATTAAACGTATTATACCATACTTCAGTTGCATACAAACCCCTAATATGAACCTCTTCCCCAACCCCCCATCCGTAAACGCTCAGTCACAGTTTATGCATGGTCAAAAGCATTACAAAAATTCACTGGTAATCAATAACAGTGGAGTGAAAAATCTTCATTGATAAGATTATCTAGATATGTACATTAGGTCACAGGTGTCTCTGCCTCCAATGGCTCTGGGCCAGCTTGTTACCTTCTCTATATTAGGATCTATGCTGGTAGCTCATCTGGAGGAGTCAGTAGCTTTGACAGCATTGCTGTCCAGTCCCTCATGTTGTCCTCTTTTTTGTCATCTTTACATGACGTTCTCATGTGGCATCAGTCAGCATTTCTCCATTCAGCCAGTCTTCAACTTTCACTGGTCTGGAGACAGCCCTCTTATTACAATCCTATGTTTTGCTAATGTCAGCCCCTGTACTATGAATCTTCTGCTCAGTTTTTTCTGTTCTCTGGAGGGGACCAACCCAGCAGACACTGACCTATCTCTTGGGGGATCTCCCATCCCGTGGCTGTGCCCAGTTTTTTCAGAACTGAAGCCAATAATCGTCTATATTGAGGAAACTCCATAGCATGTGCAAGAAATCTGCCACCTGAACCACACAGTGGTGCAATCAGCCGAACTTTCTGGATTTGTAGCATGTAATCAATTGGGGGTAAGGCACACCCGATGAATCACATTATATTGCAACAGCTTCTCCTTCGCACTAGTAGAGACTGCTTTGACCCCTTCACGATTTTGCCATTATGGGTGTCTCAAAGTTTGCCTCCCATTTTTGTTGCACTGTGAGTTCTGTCTGGGCCCTGAATATATGTGTGATCAATTTCTTGCCCCGGACAGGACCAATAGAGCTTCCAATGTCTGGGAGACTGGCGGCGCTTCAGGAAACATAGACCAGATTTCTCAAGCAGTGGCCGCTATTTTAGAGAACTGTAAAAATTGGCCCACTACGAGTTGGAACACCTCCTTAACATAGGTCAATGTTATAAACCTGTTATTACGATAAAGGTCCAGTTGCGTGTCGCAGTATCGGCCCACCATTTATGCAAGGACATGGAGCACTCTATATTTTTTAATGGATGTATCGCCCAGATGTTCATGCTTGGTGCGTATGGGGCACAGGCTCATCTTGAAGAATATGAGATCTTCTACTCTTTCGAGTAAGAGCTTGCCTATGGCATGCAACTGAGACTTATGTTTTTGTGTATGTCAGTGATAAACGTTGAACTATTGCTGATCAAGGAATACTTCAATTTTTGGGCATGCTGGAATTGTCACTGGCCCTTAACCTTGTTCACCAGTCGCTCCTGCTAGAGTAGGTTAAGATGGTGGCAGGATCCTCCAAAAAGTTGATTAGCTTATTTTCCTGAGGACTGCACTCCATGTGTAAAGTTTGTATTCTTTATGTTATCCCCACATTGAATTGCAATATTCTACAGGCATCCTCTCTGTTACCTATATTATTTAATATTATTCTCAGCCCCCTATTTCACATACTTCATGAGAAAAGATTAAAATTTGCTCATTTGCTTTCTATATTCAATTCCATCTTGAAGTTTTGGATCTAATTCATTGCCACTTGGAAATCTCACATAATTTAGGGCCTATGAGGATGGCGGACGGACCTGCGTCCGTCTGCCACCCCAGAGGAGGAGGGACCGTCCGCAGGGGCTGCGGCCGTCCCTCCATGCAAATTAGGATGTGACCGCCACCCTGGCGGTCACATCCTGTATGTTTAACATTGCAGCGGGTGCTGCTTGAAGCAGCACCCACCACAATGTTAAAAATGCAAGCAGTGCATTTGCATGCACAAAGCGGCAGGCACCGCGCGGTGCCTGCCGCTTCATGCATGCAAATGCAGGGTACCCCCCATGTGCACCCCCCCTTCACCCTGGGGGCCCGCAACGGGCCCCCAAAGAAAAGACCGTATGCCTTTCCACAGCGGAAATGCCGCCGTGGAAAGGCATAGGACCGCTGACATCCTAACATGGCTGGCGGTGTCTGATAGACACCGCCAGCCATGTTAGAGCTTTTCCGCCGCGGTCGGAAGGTGACCGCGGCGGAAAAGCGGCGGACGGAAAAAAGATCCCCCAGCCATCCTAATCTGGCGGGGGGTATTTTTTCAGTCTGCAGCGGTTGATCCGCATCCTCTGGGCTGGCGGTGGCTTCCGCCAGCCCGGAGGATGCGGATTAACCGCAAGCATAATTGGCCCCTTAGTTTGTACATTGATTAGGAGTCTATCATTGAATGAGGAGAAAATTATTGTAATGCTTCTAGGCTGTACGTACCTTTGTTTACACTCCACCCACTTTTCTTATCCACCTATATTACTAGAAATAACAATAAAAAAGTGTGACGCCATTAAAAACCTAGGGTTCCTTTCATGTGCTAACATGACCTTAGGCAATGACCCTACCAATAATCAAGTGGTCAAGGATTGTTAGTTGTAATTGTGCCAGATGTTCAGAGATCTCCACTTTCTTCCAGATGACTCCTACTCCTGGTGCTTGGGACATTAACCAATTTCAAGTTTCATTAACAAAATGGCCTTCTTCAAAGCCTCCCTGACTATCAAATGAAATAGCCTCAACTTGTGCAAAGGTTTGCACTCCACTTTATATTTGGCTAAAGCAAATAGTAATAGTTCGTACTTGAGGGAGAATCTGCATTGGCTTTCTGTGAGGACATGGGTGGCATTCAAGTCAAGTCAAGTCAAGTCATAACATTTATATAGCGCACTACATACCCAGAGGGTTTCAAGGCGCTTAGGAAGGGGAGGGGGATTATTTGTCAAAAATCCACGTTTTAAGCTGTTTTCTGAACGCTAGGTGATTCTGGGTGAGGCGAAGGTAAGCGGGGAGTGAGTTCCATGTTTTGGCAGCTAGGTATGAGAAGGATCTGCCACCCATGGTGGTCTTGTTGATGCGATGTACAGTGGCGAAGGCTTGGCTGGAAGAGCGAAGTTGGCGGGAGGGGGTGTGAAAGGACAGTCGAGAGTTGAGGCACTCTGGTCCGATGTCGTAGAGTGATTTGTGTGCGTGGGTAAGTAGTCGGAAAGTAATCCTCTTATTGACTGGTAGCCAGTGGAGGTCTTTAAGGTGACCAGAGATGTGTTCGTTGCGTGGGATGTCTAATATGAGTCTGGCTGAGGCGTTTTGGATTCGTTGTAGTTTCTTCTGTAGTTTTGCGGTAGTACCTGCGTAGAGGGTGTTTCCGTAGTCCAGTCGGCTCGTGACCAGAGCGTGGGTGACTGTTTTCCTTGTTTCGGCGGGGATCCAGCGAAATGTTTTTCTGAGCATGCGAAGAATGTTAAAGCAGGAAGAGGATATGGCGCTGACTTGTCTGTTCATTGAGAGTGAAGAGTCCAGGATGACGCCTAGGTTCCGTGCGTGGTCTGTCGGGATGGGTGCTTTTCCGAGGGCTTCCGGCCACCAAGAGTCGTCCCATGCAGAGGGGGATTTACCTAAGATGAGGACTTCTGTTTTGTCTGAGTTCAGTTTCAGTCGGCTTTGTTTCATCCAATCGGCGACTTCTTTCATTCCCTCGTGTAGGTTAGTTTTGGCGGTGCTGGGGTCCTTGGTGAGAGATAGGATCAGTTGAGTGTCATCCGCGTAGGAGATGATGTTGAGGTTGTGTTGGCGGGCGATGGCCGCGAGGGGGCTCATGTATACGTTGAAGAGGGTGGGACTGAGTGAGGATCCTTGTGGTACGCCGCAGATGATTTCAGAGGCCTCGGACTTGAATGGTGGGAGGCGGACTCTCTGGGTTCTTCCGGTGAGGAACGAGGTGATCCATTCCAGTGCCTTTCCTTGGATTCCGATGTTTCTGAGGCGTTGTAAAAGGGTGCTGTGGCAGACTGTGTCGAAGGCTGCAGAGAGGTCGAGGAGGATGAGAGCGACTGTGTCTCCATTGTCCAGTAGAGTTCGAATGTCGTCTGTAGCTGCGATGAGGGCGGTCTCAGTGCTGTGTTTGGCTCGGAAGCCAGATTGTGAGGGGTCGAGTGATTTGTTGGCTTCGAGGAAGGCGGCGAGCTGGTTGTTGACAGCTTTCTCGATGACTTTGGCCGGGAAAGGAAGAAGCGAGATGGGGCGGTAGTTTTTGAGTTCGGTGGGGTCTGCTGTTGGTTTTTTCAGAAGGGCGGTGAGTTCGGCGTGTTTCCAGTCTTCTGGGAAGGTAGCGGAGTTGAATGAGCAGTTGATGACGTCTCGGAGGTGCGGAGCTATGACGGAGTCTGCTTTGTTGAAGATGTGGTGAGGGCATGGGTCTGTGGGGGATCCAGAGTGGATGGAATTCATCAGGCGGGTGGTGTCCTCAGTGGAGATTGGGTTCCAAGCGCTAAGGGTGTTAACGGGGGGAAGATGGTCAGCTGGTGGAAGGGTGGGTAGGTTTGCGGGTTGGTTGTCGAAGCTGTTGTGGATGTCAGCAATCTTGTTGTGGAAAAATGATGCTAGGGAGTCGCAGAGGGTTTGAGAGGGGGTGATGTCGTTGGAGTTGGCCGAGGGGTTGGAAAATTCCTTGACGATGTTGAACAGTTCCTTGCTGTTGTGGGCGTTGTTGTCAAGTCGATCTTTGAATGCTGTTTTCTTGGCTTTTCGGATCAGTTGGTGGTGAGTACGGATGGCGCTTTTGAAGGCGTCCTTCTTGCTGGTGGATGGGTCTTTTTTCCAGGCATTTTCAAGGGAGCGGCACAGTTTCTTGGACTTCTTGAGGTCGTCGTTGAACCATGAGGCCTTCTTGATGCCAAGTTTGTGTTGACGTTTTTTCAGTGGTGCTAAGTTGTTGGCGGTGTTGGATAACCAAAGGGTGAAGTTGGAGGCGGCTTCGTTGGCGTTAGAAGAGAGGGCTGGGGAGGTTTGAAGGAGCGATGTGGAGATCTGCTCTGTGGTGATTTTGTTCCAGTTTCTTTGTAGAGTTGGTTGGAGGTGGATGATGGGTTTCGGCTTGTTGTAGGTGAAGTGAACGCAGCGGTGGTCAGTCCAGAGGAGATCCGTAGTGTGGCTGAAGGAGACATGGTTGCTGGAGGTGAAGATGGGGTCGAGAGTGTGGCCTGCGATGTGGGTGGGGGATGTGACCAGTTGTTTAAGTCCGAGGTTGGCGAGGTTGTCCAAGAGGGTGGCGGTGTTGCGGTCGTTGATCTTTTCAAAGTGGAAGTTGAGGTCTCCCAGAAGGCTGTAGTCTTTGGAGGGGAGCGCGTGTGGGGTGATGAAGTCCGTGATGTCTTCACTGAATTTTGCGCGTGGTCCTGGTGGTCTGTAGAGGAGGGTGCCTCTGAGTGTGGTCTTGGGGTCGATGTGGATCTGGAAGTGAAGGTGTTCGGAGTTGGCGAGGTTGGCATCAGAGCTGGTTGAGATGCGGATTGTTTTCTTATGGACGATAGCGATTCCACCTCCTGTATGGTCGGTGCGGTCCTTGCGTGTGATCTTATAGTCATCAGGGATAGCGATGGCGATGTCAGGGGCGGAGGAAGCGTTCATCCATGTTTCCGTTAGGAAGGCGACGTCCGGAGAGATGGTGTCTAGTAGGTTCCAAAGGTCAATGGCGTGCTTGTGGACCGAGCGGGTGTTGAGAAGGATGCATTCTAGGTGGTTGGGGTCGGGGATCTGTGTTGTGGTCGTAGCGGAGATGTTGTCGGTGCCGCTAAATTTGCAGGAGAAGCAGGAGAACGGTCCATGGGTGCGACCAGGAGCGGCTTGGACGCAGTTGGGGGGCCACTGAAGATTTGACCCCAAAACTCTGCAGTCATTTCCACAACTCTGGAGGACACTTTTTGTTGAATGTTCTGACAACTAAATGCACATCCAGAGGAGATTGAAGATTTCCTGTTTTAGGATCTAGACTCCAGGATCGTCTTCTACTCTAGCTGCAACAAACTGTATTCATGCTGGTTTTTAGAAAAATAATACAACTGGATTTTCTGCTTAACCCTATTTCTTGCTGTCTCAGCAATAATACTCCCTTTTTGTCAAGTTTAGATTGTGAAGGGTGCTTAACTAATAAATAAATACATACATACAAACATACATGCATATATACACAAACACATGCACACATACCTTCTGCAAATTATAGGCAATCATCTATTGTACTGATGGACTGATAAATGCAACAGAAATTATTTCCTATAACTCGCCAACATTGCAAATTTTTACTCATCAGTCATCTTAAGACTTAAGAAGGACTTGAGAAGGACAAGCAAACCTCAGTTGGAAGATCTTTATTTGTTGAGGTAGAACGCTTTATTGTTCTGTTCTCTAGTGTGTCTATAACCTTTTTGTGTAATGCAGAATTGCTTTCTCTGCAAGTTTTGAGTACTTTTCAAAGGTGCCATTAGTTTATTTCGGATTAGGTCTGGAGCCATGAAATATGTTTACATCAACAACAATAGGAGAAATAGTGGATATAACCATTGAAATAATACACCATGCAAATAAAAATCAATACAATTTGTGAGAAATTGGGTTGTTGGATAGGGAGATGTGAGCCTTTCTCAAGAAAAAGGCACAATTCATGTCAAGGTGAAGCACACAACATCACTAAATTAGCCTGTGCTTAACTGTCTGGTAGCTTGGCACAAAAGTAATCAGGCTTAACCTGGAGGCAATGTGTAAATTATTTATGTAGCATGAAACGATAATAAAGTGAAAATACCACACAAGAAAAATCCTACACCAAATGTAATAAAATAGAGTAAATTGTAATACATTTTTTGACACCAAAAGGACGGAAATCCCACTGGTAGAACCAGAGATATGCAATTTCAAAGATTTAATGTATATATAGAGCCTAAAAGCACACGCACCACTGTCTAATCTTGCAAGCTTTGGATTGGCGTTCAGCTCTGGTAGAAATATCTTGCCATGAACAAGCCCATTGGCAAAACTCCTGGATTTCTCCTTGCCCTCTATCAGGAGCTCAACCAATGCCACACCAAGGGACCAGGGCATTTTGGGTATCAGGTACTCACTCCAGCAGAGGCCAGCAGAGTTCAAGCAGGTCCAGTTACAGATCTAGGCAGATCCATTCAAGCAGTTCAGCTTGGCAGTTGCAGACAGGCCTATGAAGCTTGTAGTGTACCTGTAGCTCAGAACAGGATGTTAGTAAGCCGACCATTGGAACCATTTCAGAATGGGATGAAGAATGCAGGTCCAGTCTTCCTTCTCAGACAGCAGGACAGGCCTCAAGTAGCAGGGCAGTCCTTTTTAGGTTTTGGCTAAGCGCGCGGAAGCGCGTTCTCACCGAGAACCTATTGTGGCTGTGTCTGCTTCCCAGGAGACAATCCTGGCCGCGAGCAAGGCGATTCGAAACTGGCAAGCGCCGCGCTCACCGTGGCTGTCTCCTGGGAAGCGCAAACATACACAGGCACACCTCCCCTGCATGCATGCGTACACACACAAAAGCGCACATACACGCACGCACACAGAGACACTCCCCCCTGTCGCACACAGAGACACACACACACACGCGCGCACACACACGCGTACACACACACACACACATACACGCACTCACACACACACACACACACGAGCACCCCCCAAGGCCCACTTACCGCCAATCCGGCATTCTGTCGCCTCTGCGGGGCTCTCCCTCAGGCATGGGAGCTTGCGTCACCACTGCTCCTCGGACCAGGAACTCCGTGGGCGCGGGCATCGCGCACAAGACGGAAGTCCTGTCCCCATGCTAGGTTTCGTTTTCGAGTGCGCGCGCACGCGCACATATTGCAGTCATGCAGCCCACGATGGAGAGAGGAGAAGGGGCGGCTGCTGAGGGAAGGCAAGGGGGATCTGTCATTTTGGGGAAAGCAGTCGACAGCCATACGATGGATGTCTTCAGCTGTCATGGACGCAGGCTCCGTGCTGCGTCACCGCTTCCTGTATTTCTGATAAGTAAAGCATGAGTGTGTCGTATGGAGTGTATTTTTAAGTACTGCTAAGCACTCCGTGTCCATCCTTCTCCCCTGCTTGTTGTCGCTGCCAGGCCTGCCCCATCCTCGTTATTCCTCTTGTTTTCAGTGTCTAAACTTTTCTGTATTTTTCTGTCTTCGAGCCTTTCTTTCCTCTGCCTAATTACAAGCTTCCTGTTTCTTTCTCTCTCGCCTCATTTCCAATCGACTTCTGCCTCCCATTCTCTTTGCCCCTGTCTTTTCATTTCCCTTCCTCCACCCCCTCTCTCACCCTCCCCGTCGGTATACACCTGTTACAACGCATTTGTTACAATGCACTACCGTTACAACGCGACTTTTACAACGCATACCATTACAACGCATTGCGCTGGGGGGCGCTCTAGGATAGGGAATAAGTATAATTTACTATCCAACACCTTCCCTAGGGTCCACGGGGACTGGAGTTAGAATAGTAAATTATACTTACCACTATCCAGCACCTCAAAGCGCTATGCGTTGTAATGGTATGCGTTGTAATGGTCGCGTTGTAACGGTAGGTAGTTGTAATAGTATGCGGAGTAACATGGTACATCCTCCCCGTCCTTTGTGCGCAGGTGGGGGATGGGGCACCAGGACAGGTATCTGTAACATGCCCGTGTGGGGGCGTGGATGAGAGGCAGATGGACAGACATCGCCCCGCCCACCGTCACCATAGCAACAGCCCCTCCCTTGAGCCAGGCTGGCTCCCTCTGTGGTGATGCTGACAGCACGGGTGGCACTGCCAGGGACCCTCATGCATGGCTTGGCACACTCAGTGAGGAGAGGGGCTTTGCCAAAGGAGGGGGTGGCACCATCTGATTGGCTGCCTCAAGCGATCACAGTGAGTGATGGCATGGCACCCAGTGTGACGTCAATGCGCTGACGATGCTCTCATAAGGAATGTGCCCCCCCCCCCCCAGCACTGTCTATAGGGTTAAAGGACAGATGAAGGCAACATGGGCCGCTTGGCACCCCCTGTGTGTGTATAACAGTTGTGAGTGTCCATCTACCAATCAGCGTAGCTTAGACAAATGAAATATGACGGGCGCCTGCTGTTTGCAAAAATTCTAAGGACAGTGCTTTTGGGTGGTTTTGTTAACTTGATTATCTGCATTAAAATCGTTTGAATGAATATATATTTTGTTCATTCGGGTGAATCGGTTTTCATGTACAATTATGATGTGTTTAAGGGACTTCGCGATGTTGGAAAAAGATGTGAGTCATTGGCTTGTTTTTCCATTTCAGTTGACCTGTCCAATAATAATTCATTTTAGACTGCCTGTTAGGCTGATCGTTATCTGCAGAGAACCCCGTATATTGCCCTGGAAAAAAAAAAGTCATGAGCAATGCCAATAGCTCTACCTTTAATAATGCCGAGACCATTGCATTGTAAATGCTTGTTTGTATTATCAACCGGTCCAGGCATGTACTGAAGAGTGCATCTGAGGGTCCCCTTTTTGTACCTGGTACCCATTTTTTCAGTGGAAGAAACTTCTGGAGTCTTTCTACAGAAGTGTCTGGAATTTCCTGCACCCCTGCCCTGGTTCCAATCTGTCTCCAGGTACTATAGACTAGTATGACGTTCTCTGTGTGTGAGATGAAGCAGTGTGTTTGAAGTGCAAGTGTGACAGGTGACAGCTTTGGCCCTCTCATCAGGTCAGGATGGCCCATCATGCCAACACCCAAACCCCCTATTGTGGGGCTGTCTGAGAGGAATACACAGTGGCCAACTGCCAACTGCATCTAGTCATGTGACCCAGGAAACAGGCTGCAGGCACCAAATGGTTAGGACAAGAATATTAAAGTTCCTAAAGCGAGACCCTCTAGATTGAGGAAGCTAAACAGGGGTTTGATTCATTTAAGGTAGTCAGAGGCTGGAATCAAGTCAAAATTTAGCAAAAAAGGCAATTGCCTCTGACACCATGAATTGTACACTTGATTTGTCCCAATGTCCTATTTTATTGACATTGTAAGCAATTTAATTTTTGCATTTTCTTCAAAAAACTTTTTCAGTATTGCACAATAGGGTGATAGCACATTTGCTTAGAACATCTCCATTAGTAAAAATACATTCAACAGAAGAACAATGATTAACTTAAATTCTTTACGACATTTCATTATATTACATAAAGACAAAAATTGACAATTTACAACATTTAAAGAAAAAACATTAAAGAAAAAAACTCTGATCTTGATGTTATTATTCTTGAAACATACAAAAAGTGAGCTTGCAAATTTGTTATTTTACCAAATTCGCTAGAACAGTCCTACTCTCTTTCACTGAATAAACTATTCTTCGAGGTATAACAATTTCCAACAAAGAAACAGTGAATTTTGTCCTGTATCAGGTCGGAGGAATGTTTTAAGGTTTTTTTGACCGTTTTTGTGAGATACGTCTCTCACTGTATGTCCTATTGGTATATTAGATCATAGGGCATATAGTTCTCCTGGCCTGGATGTTAAGCCTACGCGTTTCGACCTTCTTTCAAGTATCAGGATATGATTTAGGGAAGGTCTTCATCAGGGCTCATGGTAGTCTTGTGTAGGACATCATGCTATACCTGTGGGGTTATAAGGGGTATGTTTTAGTGAGGGGATCAGAAGTCTTATATACACTTGTGTTAAATAAATATTAGGGATCACGTACCCTTTGCGATAGAACGGTGTTTGTTCTTAAACTTTATCCTTCGTGTCTTTACATAGCATCAAATGTTGAAACAACCGGTAAGGTAATGCTTTCTTCTTGGATTAAATCGATGGTTGAAAGTCGTTACCGGGAGGTTTCTGGAAGACAACCTGGAGGCAGGACAAGGATAGGCATTCTGGTCACTAAACATACCCCTTATAACCCCACAGGTATAGCATGATGTCCTACACAAGACTACCATGAGCCCTGATGAAGACCTTCCCTAAATCATATCCTGATACTTGAAAGAAGGTCGAAACGCGTAGGCTTAACATCCAGGCCAGGAGAACTATATGCCCTATGATCTAATATACCAATAGGACATACAGTGAGAGACGTATCTCACAAAAACGGCCAAAAAAACCTTAAAACATTCCTCCGACCTGATACAGGACAACATTCACTGTTTCTTTGTTGGAAATTGTTATACCTCGAAGAATAGTTTATTCAGTGAAAGAGAGTAGGACTGTTCTAGCGAATTTGGTAAAATAACAAATTTGCAAGCTCACTTTTAGCATGTTTCAAGAATAATAACATCAAGATCAGAGTTTTTTTCTTTAATGTTTTTTCTTTAAATGTTGTAAATTGTCGATTTTTGTCTTTATGTAATATAATGAAATGTCGTAAAGAATTTAAGTTAATCATTGTTCTTCTGTTGAATGTATTTTTACTAATGGAGATGTTCTAAGCAAATGTGCTATCACCCTATTGTGCAATACTGAAAAAGTTTTTTGAAGAAAATGCAAAAATTAAATTGCTTACAATGTCAATAAAATAGGACATTGGGACAAATCAAGTGTACAATTCATGGTGTCAGAGGCAATTGCCTTTTTTGCCTCTAGATTGAGGGGCGTCCCCCGTTTGTACTCGTTTGAAGTAATTCAAGGTAACACTTTTTAAATAAAGTTATTTTTCTGTAGAATTCATTAAATTATTTTCCTCAAAGTTCGTCATTGATGTTCATAATTCTCTCATTATGAGGATTCTGTCTCACTTTGTTCAATATCACTGATTACAATGGACCAATGGAATTTTAGGCTGTGGCCCTTATCAGGTGCGTAAATCCTATGGTTTAGAGGAAACGTAAAGATACAGGCATGAAAAATATTTATCAATCATCATGAGCAACTATTATCACAATTACATCTGACAAAATGCATGTGGCGTGCTGTTTGTACAACCTTTAATGTTGGTGTGTGTGCTGCCTGTTTAAAAAAAGATTGCACCAAGGGTGTCCCCGTGAGGTGAACAGAAGGCTGGAATATGACTGGTGAACGGATCCAGGTGCACATGTGTTGTTTATTCAAGAACACAATATCTCAAAAACTCTGTATCAATGGCCAAGCGATAGTTCAGTGATGACACGTCCGATTAATAAAAGTGAATGCTGAATGAAAAAATAAAAGTGCTCGAACGGTTCGGCGGAGGTGCAATGAAACGGATGTGTATTCCATCTTTTCTTACCTCTATAGAGTCAGTGAGTTACTAACTGTTTGACCTCAAGGTGATAGTCACACTTTGTATATAATACCGATGGCTATAAGAAACAAACTTGCAAAGGGCGAAAGTGAAAAAAGTATTTGCAAAAATAAGCCCGTTGTTACAAGCGGAATCATTTACCCGAATGGCAATAAGGTCGGCGTCTTCTTGGATGGTGCAGTGGATGTGTGTATGTACATGCGTCATTTCAAGCCCCGCTCGTACCCGGAAGTGAATGCTGTGTTGTTAAGGTAGAACTACAATGGACACCAAAGAGTTTGTACATCGGAAAAATGTAAATCGAAAAATGAGGTGCTGGTAGTAGGGCAAACCATCAGTGATGTGATGGTTAATGAAAGTGTAAAACCACGTAAGCGCTAGGCGCAAAACATATAATGCAATGGAAACAATGGGTAAGACATGCCTAATGGCTGAATCATAGCACAATAAAAGTGAATAACATAACGGAAGACACAAAGCGTGATAATGGAAAAAACGTGAATAAGAATGAATAAGATGAATGTGTACATGGTCATTATGATTCTGGATCTATTGGTGACAATAATTCTGATGGCATGTCTAGGTGAGAACAAACATATAACCACATCAACCTGGTGAAGATAATGTTCTATCAATGTCTTCATAACGGGTACCAAGAACGGGTCCCCTAATGGGTCAACAAATACATCACCTGGTTCTTAGTTGGCAAATGTGATATAAGGGTAGTCCACCATTTTTTTTAACATATTACCTGTATAGTGTTCAAAGGAAACAACTGAAATCGATTCTTTCATTGAGTCCCTTTGGATCCACAGAGTCTAAAAAGTTTATCCAATTAACTTCTCATTGAAGCATATGTCTGGTGTTGTCATGTCACTGCATCACCAAAATTTGTTCAAGGGTGCAAAAATGTAATTGGCTGATGTTGTGTTGCAGAGTATTGAAATGTACTGCCACAGGAGATGTGGTATTCTTGGTACGTATGTTGCTTTTGTGCTTATTCAATCGCACTGATTTTGTGCTCTATTTTTCCGACATATATATATAAGGCGGTATGGGCACTTCAACATGTACATTACATTTTCACCGTTAAATGTGGCAGTTAAACTTCAATTTGATAGATGATCTCTGATGTGGACGTCTGATGGTGTTTCCTTTGATGATTGCATTACAACTAACCCAATTATAGCAAGGTGTAGTACCTTTGAAATTTCTTAAGTTGGTGTCCATTGAATGTTTCAACATTTGTTTCAATTTCTTGGTTCTCTGATAGGTAAATCTTGGCTGTGTTTCAAAAATGCACATTCTGTTTTCAGTATTGGCCAATATTTTAAGATCTTTTTTTGTTTAGGTAACTGTGGGTTGAGAATTTGAATACAAATACACTTCTGTACTCTGTGACATTTGTGGCTTTGGGTAATAGTAAACTTGCTTGTGTTATGTTTTCCACTTTGGTCACAGCTTCTTGCAGTATTTGTTCTGGATAACTGCGCTCTCTGAACATTTTTGATACAAGTGATTTGACTTCCTTTAAACAGGTCAATGTTGGATGACATTCTTTTTAGTCGCAGTGATTGAGAAAATGGAAGATGCTACTTAAGGGATGGTTGGTGAAACAAATGATAATGTAATAGGTTATTTCTGTCTGTGGATTTGGTGTATACTGTTGTAGTGAGTTGTCCGTTGGTATTAGTAATGTGATTTGGTTAGTACTCATCGTGAATAGGAATTCAATCCGTTCATCAACTCTGTTAAGCTTGGCAATTGCTTCCATAAGTACTAGTTCAGATCCTCCCCACAGTATGAATATGTCATCAATAAATATTTAATATGTGATGAGATGTTTCCTCCATGTTTCTTGGTTCAGAATGTGATCCAGTTCAAACCGGTGCATGAATACATTTGCATATGTGGGTGCTGCACAATTGCCCATGAAAGTTTCCAGTGCTTGAGTATAATAAGGATCTTGCCATTTAAAGTAGCTATGGTAAAGCGTGTAGTGTAATAGTTCCATGATGAATACCTTCAATGATTCTTCTTTATCACAATTGATCAAAAATTATTCTACTGGTGTCATCCCCAAGTCTCGTGGAATGGAGGTGTATAGTGATTTAACATCTATGGTGCACAAGATTGTGTCTGTATTATTGGGTTTTGAGAGACTCCAGCATGTTCAAAAAATCTGTGGTGTCCTTGATATAGGTTTATGTGTGAATTATGAGAGGTTGAAGATGTTCATCCAAATATTTTCCAACGGGTTCATGTATGGAATTAACTGTGCAAACTACGGGTCTGAATGGTGGTTGGGTGGCATGTTTGTGTGACTTTTTGAGAGTCATGTAGATGTAAGGGATTGAAGGATTGGTTTGGATGAGGTAATTTTTGTCTTCACTGGTGAGTGTACCTTCCTCCAAAGCATTGTTGATAATTCCAAAGAGAATTTTTTTAAATTATTTTGTTGGATCCAATGATAGTGGTGTATAGGTGTTTGTATCCTGTACATGTTCCTGGACTTTTTCATTGTAATAACATGTATCCATGATGACCATGGCACCTATTTTATCTCCTTGACATATTGTGACATATTGTGATGTCATATATGCTCCAATGCATCCAAACGCCTCTGCTCGCCTGATCCTCGATATCCCTCGCCGAAGCCACATCAAAACCCACCTGAGAGACCTGCACTTGCTCCCGGTCAACAAGAGGATAACCTTCAAGCTCCTCACCCACGCACACAAGGCATTCCACAACACCGGACCAACGTACCTCAACAGACGACTCAGCTTCTACACCCCCACCTGCCTGCTCCGCTCGCCGCCCTCGCCCTCTCTACAGTCCCCCGCTTCCGAAGAGCAACCTCAGGCGGCAGATTATTCTCCCACCTCGCCGCAAAGACCTGGAACACCCTCCCCATCCACCTACGGCAGACCCAAGACCTGCTGACCTTCAGAACACTCCTCCAGACCTGGCTTTTCGAACAGTAGCAGCATTCCTCACCCCAGTCCCTTGAGACCCTCATGGGTGAGTAGTGCGCTTTATAAATGATATGATTGATTGATTGATTGATTTCACAGTTGGAAGCGATCGTTGTTAAACTTTACCTCTCTTTTTGAGTGATATTGGATGATTTTGGCTTATTGTGTTTAAAAATGTTGTGTAGTTCTTTCTTTACTACCGTTTTTAAAGCATCATGTACTTTATGACTCACCGGGGCTATATACATTCTTTTGTTTCACAGGCTACATAAGGTATTAGGTTTGACTTGTGATGTCTGATCTATGACGTTGGTAAAAAAATGATGTAATCTCAATGTGCGCATGAATTTGTACAAACATATATCTGTCTCTAAACAGTTGGAGTGATAAGTGAGTACGAAGGAAGATCCTCCTGCAATGTTTTAATTTGAAAAAGAGTGAGTTAGTGTTTGGAGATGTTGATTATGATTGTTTCTGACTCCACATACCCTTTGCAACAGGTTGTGGGTGATTCCTTTGAGACTCCCCTTCCGTCTTGTCTGGTGGTCTTTAGCCGCTCTCTGAAAAATGGTGACTGTCAGTATTTTTTGGATGACAGCAATGGCATTGTGTTATCAGTACCTGCCTTGTTCCATTCTCTGGGTTGGTGTTCTCATTGTGGTCTTTTGTCTCTGAACCCTTGATCTCTTATTTGTTTTCATCAAGGTGATAGTCGAACTTTGTATATAGAAACATTTTGCCCAAAGCTACAAGCGTAAGTGATTCCGCTTGTAGCATCGGGCAAATTTTTGCAATTAAATTTTTTCATTTTTGATCTTTGCACGTTTGTTTCTTACAGCCACCGGTACTATATATAAAGTTTGACTATCACCTTGAGGTCAAACAGTTGGTAACTCACTGACTCTATAGAGGTAACAAAAGATCAAATACACATCCATCTCATTTCACCTGCGCTGAACCGTTCGAGCACTTTTATTGTTTCATTCAGCTTTCACTTTTATTTATCGGACGTGTCATCACTGAACTATCACTTGGCCATTGATACAGAGTTTTTCTTATATTGCAATATTAAATAAACAACACTTGTGCACCTGGATCCGTTCACCAGTCATTTTCCCCGCCTTCTGTTCACCTTATGGGGACACCCTCGGTGCAATCTTTTTTAAACAGGAAGCACACACACCAACATTAAAGGTTGTACACACAGCACACCACATGCATTTTGTCAGATGTAATTGTAATAATAGTTGCTCATGATGATTGATAAATATTTTTCATGCCTGTATCTTTACTTTTCCTTTAAACCATAGGAATTACACCCCTGATGAAGGGCCATAGCCCGAAATGCATTGGGTCATTGTAATCAGTGATATTGAAAAAAGTGAGACAAAATCTCCATAATGACGGAATTATGAACATCAATCATGAACTTTGATGAAAACAATGTAATGAATTCTACTGAAAAAGAACTTTATTTACAAAGTGTTACATTGAATTACTTCAAACGAGGGCAAGTGGGGGACCCCCCCAACCTAGAGGATCGTGCTTTAGGAACTTTATCATTCATCCTCACACTCAGCAGGATTCACCCACCTGCACCACCTGTACTTCATTTCCATTGGTTTTATAAGCTTCGCTAAGTGACCAGTCAGCGCACCTAGCACGATTTCGTATGAAGAAATAGCCAAATTAACAGATCAAAGAGCCGAAATTTTGGCATTTCCACTGGATGAAAGGCAACTTATTTACTCATTAATAGAGGACAAGCAAAGTGGCAGTCACACCAGAGGATCTACTCAATCCAACATCAAACAGCTGTTATACATCTCAAGGAAAGCTACCAACAAACAATTACAAGTAAGTACCCTCATTAAATATCACAAAGCTCAGAGAATCCCCTGGGGATTAAGAGTTTCACTTAAATCCACACTATGCAAAAATAATGTACGGTTCACTAAAAAATGGCAGTCAATCTTGAACAAATGTTCCTTATTATAATACTACTGCCTGTAGAAGAATTGTCTAAACTATTGGACGATCTCAACAAAGAAATATCCCAGTTAAAACAGGAATTAAATGATAACATGTCCAAGGATGGATGGGATCACATGTTGGAGGATCTTAATAAACAACTAGACAACTATATCAAGGAGATCAATGGAAGGAAAATAAGGACATTCAAAAGGGATACTATAGATTATAAATTATGGGAAGTCTATAATTGGGCTGACAATTATGCTCAAAGAAGACAACAAAGGGCCAATTTCAGAAGAACATCAGATACAGATGCCTTATCATCTGATGACACACAACTAAGAGATCAAGGGTTCAGAGACAAAAGACCACAACGAGAACACCAACCCAGAGAATGGAACAAGGCAGGTAATGATAACACAATGCCATCGATGTCATCCAAAACTACTGACAGTCACCATTTTTTAGAGTTTGGCCAAAGAACACCAGACAAGGCGGAAGAGGAGTCTCAAAGGAATCTCCCACAACCTGTTGTAAATAGTACGCGGAGTCAGAAACAATCATAATCGACATCTCCAAACACCAACTCATTCCTTTTCAAAATAAAACATTGCAGAAAGGATCTTCCTTCGTACCTACCCATCACTCCAACTGTTTAGAGACAGATATATGCTTGTACAAATTCATGCGCACTTTGATCAGACATCACAAGTCAAACCTAATACCTTACTTGGCTTGAGAAACAATAGCACATATACAGCCCCGGTGAGTCATAAAGTATTGGATGCTTTCGAAACAGTAGTAAAGATAGAACTATACAGCATTTTGAAACACACTAAGCCAATATCATCCAACATCACTCAAATAGAGAGGCACAATTTAACAACCATTACTTCCAACCATGAAATCACAATTTGTCAAGTGGATAAAGGAGGCGCCATGGTCATCATGGATACATGTTATTACAATGAAAAAGTCCAGGAACATGTGCAGGATACCAACACCTATAGACCACTATCATTGGATCCAACCAAAGAATTTTTTGTAATTCTCTTTGGAATTATCAACAGTGCTTTGGAGGAAGGTACAGTCACCAGTGAGGACAACAATTACCTCATCAAAACCAATCCTTCAATCCCATACATCTACTTGATTCCCAAAATACACAGACATGCCACCCATCCACCAATCAGATCCATAGTTTGCACATTTCATTTCATACATGAACCCGTTGGCAAATATTTGGATAAACATCTTCAACCGCTTGTAATCAACATGTCAACCTATATCAAGGACACCACAGATTTTATTTTAACATACTGGAGTCTCTTAAACCACAAATAACCAGAGACACAATCTTATGCACCATAGATGTTAAGTCACTATACACCTCCATTCCCCATGACTTGGGGTTGACAGCAGTAGAATCATTTGTGATCAATTGTGATGAAGAAGAATCATTGCAGGTATTCATCATGGAACTATTACACTTCACGTTTTACCATAGCTACTTTAAATGGCAAGATTGTTATTACATTCAAGCATCAGAAACTTCCATGGGCAATTGCGCCGCACCCACATATGCAAATTTATTCATGCACCGGTTTGAACTGGATCACATTCTGAACCAAGAAACATGGAGGAAACATCTCATCACATATAAAAGACGTATTGATGACATATTCATTTTATGGGCAGGATCTGAACTAGAACTTATGGAAGCAGTTGCCAAGCTCAACAGAGTTGATGAATGGATTGAATTCACATTCATGATTACTAACCAAATCACATTTCTTGACACAAGTATTGCTAATATCAATGGACAACTCACCACGACAATATACACCAAACCCACAAACAGAAATAACTTATTACATTATCATTTGTTTCTCCAACCATTCCTTAAGAAACATCTTCCATTTTCTCAATTACTGCGACTAAAAAGAATCACATCCAACACTGACCTGCTTAAAGAAAGTCAAATCACTTGTATCAAAAAATTCAGAGAGCACGGTTATCCAGAGCGACCCTTGACCCCACTAGGTAGGTCCCTCCCCCTCCACACAACTCCCCCTGTGTCTCCCTGCTCCAGCTGCCGCTGCTGAGGAAGTTAGAAGCCCTCCTCCACCTTCAGGCTACCACCTGCGCCTTATCTCTGGTGGCCAGTGGTAGGCCGTATGTTTGTTCCTCCTCCATTGTATTGCTTGTATTTTCTTTCATTGCTCCCGTTGTAGTGGCTGCATTTTCATTGTTGTGTCTGTGACTGCTGTTGTCTGTCTCCCCCGCCGCCTATACGTGGTCTGTGCCTGTTCTCGCCCTCTGCTCCCCTCACTGCCCCCTTGGTTCTCTGCCCGGTTTTTCCTTCTGCTCCCCTCGGGGCCCTCGAGTCTCTCTGCCCGGGTTTGCCTTCTGTTGCTTAGCTGCCCCTGCATTTCTTGTGACCTTTGTGCCCTCTGTGCCACTCGTTTCCCCCCATTTTTTGTGTGACCTTTCTGCCCTTTCTTGGGACCTTTCTGCCTCTGTGCCACTCATTTCCCACCGTTTTTTGTGACCTTTCTGCCTTCTGTGCCACTCGTTTCCCCTCATTTATTGTGACCTTTTTGCCCTTCTTGTGACCTTTTTGCCTTCTGTGCCACTCGTTTCCCACTGTATTCTTGTGACGTTTTTGCCCTTTTGTGACCTTTCTGCCCTCTGTGCCACTCGTTTCCCCCTCAATTGTTGTGCCCTTTTGCCTTCTATTTCCTTCGTCGCCCCTCACCACCCACACTGCTGCGTCCCCTGCGGCTCGGCCCCCCTGACTGCCCATTCGCTGCCCCCGCCTCCCAGCTGCTCCTTACTCTTACCTCCCCATACATGCACGCCGCTGGGTGGTTGCGCCGCTGGCACGCGGCAAGCCTGTCTGTGCCGGTTCGCACCTGGACACTCGCCCAGTGCCAGATCCCCTGACCCCCGCAGCCGCCACGACGACCGCTGCCACTATGACGCCAGCACTCTGCATGCTATCAACCCCGGACGGACCCACAACTGCTTCAAGGCCGACCCGAAATGCACACACGGTCCATTCACCTGATGGAACTGCAGCTACACCAGCCACAGAGCCGACGAACCACCCGCCAAGAAAGACCTCAACCACCTCCGATGAATACTACTGAACACCCGCTCCGCACACAAACACGCCGTCGAGCTTTGGGACCTGCTCAACACAACATCCCCGGACGTCACCTTCCTGACAGAGACCTGGTTGAACAACTCCTCTGCACCCGACATCGCCATAGCCATCCCAGACGGCTACAAGATCACCCGCAGAGACTGCACCAACGGAGTTGGAGGAGGAATCGCCATCGTCCACAAGAACAGCATCAGAGTCTCGACTGGCACCGATAACGCGCTCAGCACCGCCAAACACATGCATTTCCAGATCCACACTGATCCCAACTCCACCCTCAGAGGCACCCTCATCTACCGACCCCCCGGACCCCGCCCCCAGTTCAGGGACTACATCGCCAACTTCATCAGCACGTACACCCTGACCTTCACCCACTACATCCTCCTCGAAGACCTGAACTTTCATCTTGAGAACAACAACAAAAGCAACTCCACCACCCTGATCGCCAACCTCGCCAACCTCGGACTGAGGCAACTCGTCACAATGCCCACCCACTCCGCCAGCCACACGTTCGACCCTGTCTTCTCCTCAAGCCCGCACGTCTCCGTCACCCACACCACCGAACTCCTCTGGACTGACCACTGCTGCATCCACTTCACCTTCCAGAAACCCACCACACACCACCGCACCCAGCAGATCCCCCGCCGCCACTGGAGCAAAATCACCGAAGACCAACTACAAGCAAACCTCGCTCTCAGCCCACCCACCAAACCCTCCAACACCGACGTCGCTGCCCACAACCTCAGACACTGGATCGAGGACTGCGCCAACACCCTTGCCCCGCTGAAGAACCCCCCCCAAGAGAAACCAGCAAGAGGGCCAGCTGGTTCACCCCAGAACTAATAGATTTCAAGCAAGCCTGCTGAAAACTAGAGAAGAAATGGCACAGTGAACAAACTCCGGATAGCCACGCAGCACACAAGGATGTCATCCGCAACCACCACCCCCTCCTCAGGGCTGCCAAGAAAACCTCCTTCAAAGACCGCCTCGACAACAATGCACATGACAGCAAGGAGCTCTTCAACATCGTGAACGAACTCCATCTCCATCACCAACGACGTCCTGCCGTGGCAAGCCCTGTGCGACTCCCTCGCCACCTTCTTCCACCGCAAGATAGCAGACATCCACGACAGCTTCAACACCCAGATAGCCCCAACAGACAGCTACACAACAGACCCTCCACACCATCAACCACGTCCCCTTGCTAGCCTGGACCAGCAGGGTCATCGATGACACCATCAAGACCATGAACACAATCCACTCCGGCTCTCCAGCAGACCCATTCCCGCACCACGTCTTCAACAAAGCAAGCAGCTCCACCGCACCCCACCTACGCAACGTCATCAATCTCTCCCTTGAGACCACGACCTTCCCTGAGGTGGCTGGAAACATGCAGAGATCAACGCCCTACTCAAAAAACTGAAGGCAGACCCATGAGACCTCAAGAACTTCCGACCCAACTCTCTGCTCCCCTTCCCGGCCAAGGTCATTGAGAAAATCGTTAACAGACAGCTAACCCGATACCTCGAAGAGAAAAGAATCCTGGACCCTTCCCAGTCAGGGTTCTGCAGCAACCACAGCACCGAGACCGCCCTCATCGCTGCCACCAATGACATCAGGACACTGCTAGACAATGGGGAGGCTGCAGCACTCATCCTCCTAGACCTCTCCGCTGCCTTCAACACCGTCTGCCACCACACACTAGGCGCACGCCTCCACACCGCAGGGATCCGAGACAAGGCTCTGGAATGGACCACCTCCTTCCTCTCCGGCAGAACCCAGAGCATCCGCCTCCCCCGTTCCGTTCTGAAGCCTCCAAGATCATCTGCGGCAAACCCCAATGATCCTCCCTCAGCCCGACACTGTTCAACATTTACATGGCCCCGCCTGCACATGTCGCCCGACAGCACAACCTCAACATAATCTCCTACACCGACGACACTCAACTGATCCTCTCCCTCACCAAGGACCCCATCACCACCAAAGCCAACTTCCATGAAGGAATGAAGGCCGTCACAGACTGGATGAAGATCAGCCCTCTGAAGCTGAACTCAGACAAGACAGAGGTCCTCATCCTCGGCTCCAACCCGTCAGCCTGGGACAACTTCTGGTGGCCAACGGCACTGGGGGCAGCCCCGACCCCCACCGACCAAGCACGCAACATGGGAATCATCCTCAACTCAACGCTCTCAATGACCAAGCAAGTCAACACCGTCTCCTCCTCCTGCTTCAACATCCTCCGCATGCTCCGCAAGATCTACAGATGGATCCCGACAAATACAAGAAAGACAGTCACCCAGGCCCTTGTCAGCAGCAGACTCGACTACGGAAATGCCCTCTACGTGGGAGCCCCGACCAAGCTCATCAATCGACTACAACTCATCTAAAACACCTCAGCTCAACTGATCCTCGATGTACCACGACACAGCCACATCACCCCCCACCTGAGAATCCTTCAAGCTCCTCATCCACGCACACAAGGCACTCCACAAGACTGGCCCAGCCTACCTCAAAAGACAGCTCTCCATCTGCACCCCCAACTGCCAGCTATGCTACGCCGACCTCTCACTCTCCACCATCCCGCACATCCGAAAACAACCACCGGCGGGAGATCCTTCTCCCGCCTAGCAGCCAAGACATGGAACACCCTCCCACTGAGCCTACGACAGACCCAAGACCTGCTGACCTTCAGGAGGATATTAAAGACCTGGCTGTTCGATCAGTAGCGGCCCCCACCTCCCCTCCCTGCGCCTTGAGACCCTTGCGGGTATTGAGTGCGCTTACCAAATGACTGATTGATTGATTGATTGATTGAACAAATACTGCAAGAAACCGTGACCAAAGTGGGAAACATGACACAAGGGAGTTTCATATTACCCAAAACCACATATGTCACAGAGAACAACAGTGTATTTGTATTCAAGTCAAGAAATACTTTATTCGGTTCAATTTTCAAAACCACAAAAGTACAAAAACACACAAAATGGTCCACAGAACACCATGCAGCATAACAATTCAGTATAACAATTCAGTATAAAAGGTACCCAGGTAAAAAACTAAAAAATGCTAACACACGGTGTAAAGTTTTAAGAACAGCAATATATGCATCATTAAATAATAAGAAAAGGAACATGAGAAAATTAGTTTAAAATTTGATTCAAGTTACCGGGATTAATATTCACAGTAATTCATCTAGGACCAGTTAATCTTTTTGCTAAGTCTCACCGCTATGCTTAGGAAACTAGCTACGTTGTAGATCTCCCAAATGTTTGATAATAGTTGTAAATATAATATAGCTGGCTTAACTTGCCTAAACCCCTTCCCCTTCAACAAGGGTATAATAAACTTTTTCCTGATAGTTTTAAAATAATCGCAAAAAAACAGGAAATGTGCAGTATCCATGATTGAATAGCCATCACAGTTACATAACTCTAGATCATGTTGCTTAGTCCAACCAGGACGGCCAGAAATTAACAGATGAAATTTGTCTAACCGAAACTTTATTAAAAGGAATCTATGATTTGGATAGTTCACGACCTTTAAGTAAAGTTCCAGAGTATGTCCAGTAGATACGATCAATTGATGAATCCTGACCGATGGCTTTCCCTCGGTTCAACAAAAAAGTGTTTTTAACCCACTTCAGGTCACCTTTAACAAGGTATTTGTATTCAAATTCTCAACCCGCAGTTACCTAATCAAAAAAAACTATCTTAAAATATTAGCCAATGCTGAAAACAGAACTTGACTTTATGGCATTTTTGAGACACAGCCAATATTTGCCTATCAGAAAACCAAGAATTTAAAACAAATGTTGAAACATTTAATGGACACCAACTTCAGAAATTTCAAAGGCACTACACCTTGCTATAATTGTGGTAGTTGTAATGCAATCATCAAAGGAAACACCATCAGACATCCACATCAAGGAACATCTATCAAATTGAAAGTAACTGCCACATGTGACAGTAAAAACGTAATGTACATGTTGAAGTGCGCATGCGGCCTTATATTTGTCGGAAAAACAGAGCGCAAAATCAGAGTACGATTGATCGAGCACATACGTACCAAGAATACCAAATCTCCTGTGGCAGTACATTTCAAAACCCTGCAACATAACATCGGCCAATTACGTTTTTGCATCCTTGAACAAATCCCGGTGATCCAGGGATGGGACAATACCAGACATATGCTACAACGAGAAGTTCATTGGATAAACTTTTTAGACTCTGTGAATCGAAAGGGACTCTATGAAAGAATTGATTTCAGTTGTTTGCTTTGAACACTATACAGGTAATATTAAAAAAAAAAAGGTGGCCTATCCTTATATCACACTTGCCAACTAAGAACGAGGTGATATATTTGTTGACCCATTAGGGGACCCATTCTTGGTACCCGTTATTAAGACATTGATATGACATTGCTTTCACCAGGTTGATGTGGTTATATGTTTGTTCTCACCTAGACATGCCATCAGAATTTATGTCACCAACAGATCCGCAATCATAATGACCATGTACACATTCATCTTATTCATTCTCATTTCAGTTTTTTTTTCCCATTATCACATTTTGTGTCTTCCGTTATGTTATGCACTTTTATTGTACTGTGATTCAGCCATTGAGCACGTCTCACCCGTTGTTTCCATTGCATTATATGTGTGGCACCTCGCACGTACTTGGTTTCACACTTTCATTAAATACCACATCACTGATTGTTTGCCCTACTACCAGCACATCGTTTCCGATTTACATTTTTCTGAACTACAAACTCTTTGGTGTCCATTGACTTTCTACCGTAATGACACAGCGTATACTTCTGGGTACGAGCGGGGCTTGAAAAGACATACGTACATACACACATCCGCTACACCGTGCAAGAAGACCCCAAATTTATTGCCATCGGGGTAAGTGATTCCGCTTATAGCATCGGGCACATTTTTGCGATTACATTTTTCACTTTTGACCTTTGCACATTTGTTTATTACAGCCATTGATACTAAATACAATGTTTGACTATCACCTCAACGTCAAACAGTTGGTAACTCACTGACTCAATGGAGGTAACAAAAGATAAAATACACATCCGTCTCATTGCACCTCCGCTGAACCGTTCAAGCACTTTTATTGTTTGATTCAGCTTTCACTTTTATATATCGGACGTGTCCTCACTGAACTATCACTTGGCCATTGATAGAGTTTTTCTTATATTGCATTCTTGAATAAACAACACGTGTGCACCTGGATCCATTCACCAGTAATTTTCCAGCCTTCTGTTCACCTCACGGGAAAACCCTCGTTGCAATCTTTTTTAAACAGGCAGCACACGCACCAACATCAAAGGTTTTACACACAGCACACCGCATGCATTTTGTCAGATGTAATTGTGATAATAGTTGCTCATGATGATTGATAAATATTTTTCATGCCATAATCTTTACTTTTCCTCTAAACCATAGGAATTGTACCCCTGATGCAGAGCCATAGCCGGAAATGCATTGGTCCATTGTAATCAGATATATTGAACAAAGTTAAACAAAATATTCATAATGATGAAATTATAAACATCAATCACGAATGTTGATGAACATTTTTTAACAAAAAACTTCATTTACAAAGTGTTACCTTGAATTACTTCAAGCGAGTGCAAGTGGGGGACCCTTCTCAACCTAGAGGATCGTGCTTTAGGAACTTTATCATTCATCCTCACATGCAGGAGGATTCACCAACCTGCACCACCAACCTTTTCTTACCTTCATTTAATTTGGGATGCGCCAGAGTGCATTTGTCTACTTCATTTCCAGTGATAGGACATGAATATGACAACTTTTAAAAGTGGAAGTTTTAGAATTGAGGCCTAAAAGCTGACTTTACCATAAAAGTGAGTTGTAAATTACAATTCTTCAGGCACCAAACATGACATTTCAACCTGTTCCCAAACAAAGGTTATCACTTATTAACTGTAATAGGATAACCCAATGCATTCCTTTGGGAGAGGTATGCGTCATTTTAGTAAAAAACAAATCTGAAAGTTTTTCACTTGCAGGACATGCAAAACATTATATGCCCACATTTTTAAATACAATAATGCCCCCTGCCCTATGTGTTGTTTAGGGCCTTCCATGCAGATGAATATATGTCTTACAGAAGAGGTTTTGAGCTGGGCAAAAGGTTTAATTTTCCAGGTCAAATTGCCAGTTTAAAACTGCACACAGAGACTTGGCCTGAGACATGTTTTAAAGGGCTACTTATTAACTATGTGTCACCATATTTGCTGCAGGTCAAAAAGTAGCATTTAATATACCAGCCCTGGGTACATGTAGTACCACTTTACCAGGGATTTACAAGTAGATTAAATGTGTCAACTGGGTGTAAGCGAATTCTACCATGTTTAAAGGAGAAATCTCAAGAACTTTAGCACAGGTTAGCAGTGGTAAAGTGCGCAGAGTCCTATGAGGCATCAAAAACGTGTTCAGAAAACAGGAGAGGTAAAGGGAAAATGTTTGGGGTTGACCCTGCAGAGAGGGTTAGATCTAACAGTGGTAATGGAGATAAAAGAGAAAGTTGACAAGTTGTAATAAGAAATTACACAATACAAAAAAAGTGAACTTCTTGTGCTTATGCATGATGGCAAAGCTAATAATAAATGTGGGGTCAGACCGATCAATCTGTAGCGAACTGACTTTCACCATTGATTTATTTGCAGTATAGGGTCTAGAAACAGGCCAGCCCTATGATGGCTGTGTGATTATCTGTCTAGCAAAGAGTTTTTAGAGAAAAAACAACAGAATTAATGAAGTCATTAGACAACAGATTAAAGCCAAAATTGTCAATTCTTTACTGCATGATGTTATTTGGCTTTCAGGTTAACAGCTGGAAAGGCAGGTTGGATAGTACCAACTCAGGGGGTTGTTCAGGTCTAGTAGACTGGTATTATGTTTCATGGGAGTTTACTCACTAAAAAGCAGAAGGTGGAGACAATCTTCATTGATACTTTGATTGAGGCTCTTTGCAAATTTTCTACAATCTTTGCTTTCTTAAGGCTGGAATTTCATTTTTAAAGTTAATTCTTTTTCACGCGTTTCTGCTGCACTGAGCCAGATTCTGATTGGCTTGGGCCAGCCAATCAGGTTGTAGTGGTGGGCAGAGTCTGTTAGAGATGCCAGCCATTTAAACCTGACAACAAAGCAGATGGGCAGGAACATGAGGTGAGAGGCGCCTCACTGTGCGCTCATCTCTTGCTTTTATCCAGAATCTCTTTTCACTCAAGGCCTGAACTCTCGGATTTCAACCTTAATTCCCTAATTTTTAACCTCAGGTTTTTACTTTAGTATTTTAGCCTGAAGCACTTGTTGTTTGAAATCCTTGCACATATTAGCACATGTGCACAGTTCTGAACAAATTCACACAGTAGTCCACTGTATTGTTCACTCACTTGCTGCCTGCGTGGTCCCGGTCTCCGCTTCCACGGTCTGACGTGGCATTTGACGATTGATCAGAGGTAAGCGGACAACCCCTCCTGCCTGGCCTGCCTGACTTTTGGTTTCTGACTTCCGGCAGGGAAGGCTACTCACAGGGGCTTCCCGCGTCTGGCCGGCTACTTAAAATTATGCTGGGCCGCATGCGCCCAGCGGGCACTCCAAAGGCAAGCCCGTCTGCACCCGTCCGTGCCAAGGCCGCAAGAAGTGCAACAAGTGCAGGAAATACTGTTTAAATATGTCCAGGTTTGATATACTCATCTGCTATGTTAAAAAGCCTCAACCCGAGGGGGCCGTGCAGATGCCGGATTGTGCCCAACAACATAAGGGTGCCTTCTCATGTCACCTCTGCAGATCAGAAATTCAGATTAAAATCACTAACGCTAGGATTTCAGCATCCACTAATAATGCGCAATTGAAAGGGGGACTAATCAATGTCCAATCATTATGTAAACATGCCCAAGTTAGAGACTTGATTATGGAGCATCAGTTAGATTTTCTTTTCATCACTGAGACCAGGCTGAAAGAATGGTGTAATCCCGACATTGCAGTTGCACTGCCACACCAGAGGAGGAATCCTGGCCATTATCCTTCGTGATAAACTACATTACACTAATTTTGAGCTGGACACACTTAAGGGAGCAGAAAGTCGTGGCTTCTGCATCTTGAGAAAGGCCTCCAGTTCCTTTTCAGGAGCCCTGATCTATCACCCTACTGGTCCCTGCATCACTTTTACCGATTCACTAGGAGACACTCTTAGCCATTTCCTATTGAGATATGCAAACTTCACCTTATTAGGCGATTTTAATCTGCACCTGGAAGACAGAAAAGAGCCAGGTGTGGACAGTTTCCTCCAAATAACAGAAATACTTGGTCTCGACCAGATGGTCATCGCCCCCACACCCCGAGCTGGCCATACATTGGACGGGCTCTGCTCTAACTTTACCCTGCTCTGTACAGATTCCCCTATCCAACAAATATGGTCTGATCACAATTGTGTTCCTCTCGCACTTAAAATTCCATTGATGAATCATCCAGACAAGCAACCTACTCCCCAATAATTCTAAATTGGAGACTAAAGCCCAGGCCCTGGTCCCTGCCCTAACAGGCACTACAGCAATAGACTCACATCCTTTCCACTCCTGGCTAACTGCTATTAACAACAAACACAGTCCACCAGAGAAGCTCAATAATAATGTAAAACAAAAAGCCCACAAAGCCCCCTGGTTTACCCCTCCTTTTGTACAAATACATCACCAATGCAAGCAACAAGAGCATAAGTGGAGAAGATGGTCTGACGCAGAAGAGAATAAAGCGTTCAAAATAAGTAGAAAGCTCTACCACACACAGATTAAACTAGCCAAAAAGGAATATTACTCTAACAAAATACAAGAGGCAAAACTAGTCCAAAAAGGTATCTCTTCAGTCATAAGGTCATTTACCAACCCTAAAGCAATACAGACAAAACTTCTGCCTTCCCAGAGCTTATGCGTTCAAATTTCAACCTACTTTGAAGGAAAAATCCCAAATATCCTAAAGGATTTAACAACATACTGTAACCCTAACCAGATCACTGGCCTGAAGAACTAACAAGATGGCCGCCTGGTAGGAGCTCCTGTGAAGAGCTCCCAGTGCTTGGGATCCCTTTGCGGGCTTCATCCCTGTTAGCACCCACCAGGTCACCAGTCCGACGGAACGAAACGTAACGGAACCGGAACGGAATCAAAAAAGCATCAAAAAGTAACTGGATTGCCCGAACTGCATAACTACTGGCTCGACTGGGGTCTGGAGCCTGTGGACCTGCTGCTGGACACTCGACCGGGTCTGTAATGCTGAAGCACCGGGAAGACGGCGAAGGACGCTGGATGTGGGGCCAAGACTAAACGGCACTGAAGCGGGACGTGGGGGAACCCCCCACCCCCCCCCCCTTGCGCTGCCCGCTCTCTCTACAGCATCGGAGAGCACATCGGAGGACGCTGGGTTTGGGGCTAGGACTGAAACGGGTCTGAAGCGGGTCATGGCGGACCCACCCCCCCCTCACCCCCTGCATGGAAAGCGGCATCGGAGATCTGTATCTGCAATAGCCTGGAGGCTTTGGCAGTCTGAGTCGTCCGGCACGCCTGGAGGCACCCCCACCGGCACAGCGGTGTAGTCCGGAATCCTGCTGCAGGTCCGCGGTGAGGTTCACTCGGCTGAGCCTGTCCCTCTCTACATCGGACCCTCGGAAGCTGGAGGTGAGAGGGAGGGTGGAGACGCTGCCCAGGGAACCACCGGAGTGGAGTCCCTAGACTAACAGCGAGACCAGAGGGAAACATGTAGCGCCGTCAGGTGTGACGGAAGGGGTTGCAGCACTAGGGCTCAGAGCGCCCTGCAGGCAAGAGCGGGGATTCCTCCTCTGTGGATGTGACCCCCTGCGGTCCCCCCTCCACCGGCTGCCGCCGGGACCTTGGGAGCAGCTCTCCGGTTCCTACAGTCACAATTACCCCCCGCCCCACATCAGAGGATTCCTACGGTCTTGAGGGCTGTTGAGGGGCTCGGGACGCTGGTTAATTCACCAGGAAACCTGAAAACCCCGCGGAGGTCACGGACGGCAGTGGATGCCCCCCCCCACCTCCCTTCCCTCCCTCCCCTCCCTCCCATTTCCGATGCTGAAACAAGTGGTTCTCAATTTCTCGCAGAGGATCCGCGAGATCTAACTCACAGGCTCCTCGACAAAAAAAAAAAAAAGGTATTCCTTTTGACCATCGCTTATACTTTTGTAAAACCCTTTGTTCAAAATGGCGGGGTTCTAAAAAGAAAGGCAATAAATCACCTCCTGTGCCTTCAGATGCCCACGAGGCCCCTTCAAGATAAGACTCCCTCACAGCAACTCAGGAACTGGGCTAGCTTGAAAATGAAACTGCCCTCCCTGCTCACAAAGCTACAAAAATAAAAAGAGGACTACTGTCTCTTATCCCCATATGGGGCGGCCATCTTTGTCCAGTCTCTCTCTCGGGTGGCTAGCTTGGGTTTACACCCATGTGTTTACACCACTTCCTTGATAGAGTGTCTACCTTCTTATATGGCAACACTATATTTTTACTTGTATTATGTTCACTATTGAAAGAATGTCTGTTCTCTCCTGCAGTATTATACCTCTACCTGTCTTTTTGACATTTTTGCAGTATTATACCTTTACCGGTATGTTAGACATTTTTGTAACTGGCGCTCTGTTCACTTTCCCGTGTAACACACAGTCTGCTACCTCTTTATTTGGGTTCATACCTATGTGTATCCACTACCTCTTGTGTTAGAGACAATGTTTTTGCCTCTGTTAATGTTTAGACAATGTTTTATCTATATTATATTTTTACTTGTATCTTGTACACCTTATAACCTGCACCCAGTTCACTTTCTCTTTGTGACGCACCGATTGCTACCTCATGTACTTTGATTGCTCACTAATGTAAATGCTACCTCGTATATCACTATTATATTTTTACTTCTATTTCATACACTTGTGTAACCTGCACCCAGTTCACTTTCTCTTGGGACGTACCGATTGCTACCTCATATATTTTGATTGCTCACTAATGTCACTAATGTCATTCTTGATTCTGACTGCTACCTCATATACTCAGTCTGCTCACCATTGTCACTATAGTTACATGTAATTTGTTGTTTGCACTTGTTTTTTGCTCCTGTTATCATTATTGTACACCCTCCTACGCCTACCTCTACCCAACATGGATCTCAACGGCAAACACACATATAAAATCATCTACCCACCATTACCCAACAAAAAAGCCGCTAAGCGCTTTAAACATAACTTCCTTAGGACCCACCCTGAAACCCCCTTTGTCGACACCTATTTCTCACTGGTGAATGGATCCATGAATATTGATCCACACCACACGAAGAGTCCAATGGAGAAAAGTGTTCTGCACCTTACTCACCGTCTCCACTACCAGGAAATCCGCTCATGGCTTAACACTCTCCATCACACCATCTCAACTCTTCCCAGGCAGAACCACCATCACTATCTACAATAACGGATTGTCCTAATTCAATCCACAGACAGGAACCTGGAACTACTAGACAACATGTTCCCCACCTTCAAACAGCACCTCTCCAATCCACGGACCCCCACTCACAGCACCCCCAGTCCTCTCATCCCTAACCGCACAGCCTCCAATCACACCCCAGCTAACATAGCTCAGCCCCAAAACGACACGCACCTCTCCTCTACCCCCAGCACCTTAATTACCCACCCACCTTCTGTAGCTACCCCACACTTCTTAATCACAGACATAGATCTCCCCCCCTCTACCCCCTGCACCTTAGTCACCCACCGACCTACTGTAGCTGCCCCACACCTCTCAATCACAGACATAGACCTCTCCCCCATATACACCAGCCGCACCCCATCACAGCTGAGGAACATCTCACAGCTCTCCCCTCCCCAATCCTTGGTAATCAGTCACCCTCCTGATCATACTTCCCATTTCATACCACCCGTTCATATTTCCCAAATTCCCCCATGCACTAGCGAAGATCACCCCCCTTCGCTCACTCCCGTTATCCCCACCCTCCTCACCCCCACCACACAACCTCTACGAACGTCGCAGATGCTGCTGTAATCAATCACCCATCCGATCTCACTTCCCCACACCCCTCATGCATTGGCGATTATCACCCCCCTGCACACATCCCCAATACCCCCACCCTCCTTACTCCCCACCCCACACCTCACACAAGTCGCGCAGAACCCACCTCCACCACCTTGAGCATACCTCCCGCGCCCCGCGACATGACCAACCCTCACCCTCTCTCCCCCCCACTCTCACTCCCCACTACCCCACCCCATCGGCCAGACTCACGGAACACACCACCTCCCTCAAACTAACCCCTTATCCTTTATCCCCTCCCATTCTTAGCCCTCACCCCCCTATTGTCACTCCTTCCTTCTCCAGCCTACATTCATCCCTCAACTCACCTACACCGCCTTCCACAAGCGCCATCACCCATGCTATCAACCTGTCCTCATCCCCGCCCCCGGTTCACAAACTCTCTCATCCTTCGAACGCTACCCCACCTACTCGGACCGCAGAGCCCTGCTCCATCGCGCGCACATCCCGTCCCATTCGATCCAGTTCCCACCCCATTACCCGACTCAAACACTCACCCACTGCTCTCACTTCCAATTCCATCCCCAATCCAACACTGGACATGATCATCTCCACCCTCCTACAAGTCAAGGAAGAGCTCTCACACACCCCAGGCACCCACTACCCTACACTTCCCCGCCCAACAAGGACTCCATTCGCCCCTCAAACCGTTCCACCCTTCTCTCCACGCGCTGGCCCTCTATCCCTGATCGCAAGACCACCGGCCGTCCCCGTCACGCCCTAAACACCCTCTCGGGCCGAGACTTACACAATCTACTCTGCTCTTATGGCCCAGGTCCCACAAAACGCTCACCCACAACACACCTCCCCATACCCACGATTCTCACAAATCCCCTCAGGCCACCCACACTGAGCGACAGAAGTTCTGTCCCCTGCAATCTCAAAAATATCCCCCTCTCCTTAGAACATTCTCCCACCCTCCTCACCCCTAGACTAAAGTGTATCCTGCTCAACTGCAGATCGGCCCGGAGACACTCCTCTGGCATCGCGGAGCTCATCTTATCAAGGGGCATTGATCTAGCCATTCTGACTGAAACGTGGCTAACTGAAGCATCCACACCTATAATGGACATACCAGTCCCCCCCAACTATCTCATTATTAGACTCGACAGGAATGGCAAGACGGGCGGGGGAATCGCATGCATCTACAGGAGCAACCTAGCTGTCACTGAAGGCCCCTCCCCCTCCCTCTCCTCCTGCAAACTCATCTGTCTTGATATTACTAGTGAGGGCAAACCTGTGTGCTCCCTTCATGTTATTTACCACCCACCTGGTGACAACTTCACCTTCTCCCAACAACTAATGTTCACGATATCCACCAACGCCGGTCGACAGCTCAATCAAATTTACTTGGGAGACTTCAACCTCCACTGGAATGACCAGAAAGACACTGTGGTGAAGAGCCTTAAGACTTTCCTCGACGCGCTTGACCTCACCCAAATCTGCAACGGTCCGACACATGAAAAAGGCTCTATCATTGACCTTATCATCGCCAAAGAAGACTCTACCCAACTAGACGCAATCGAACCATGTGACTGGTCAGACCACCACATTATCACCTTCTTCATCAACGAAAAGGTCAAACTTAACCCGGCGCAACCTGCCAAAACCAAGATTTGGAAGAGGGACCTGAAGAACCTTAACCCAAAGTCTTTGCCTGCCCACACAGGCAGTCTCCTTCTTCCCCCGACGGACGTCTCTGATGTGCATTCATTGACCAACCTCTACCTAGACTCCATGTCTACAATAATCAATGAAGCCGCACCCTTGCAACTGAAGAGAGTCTCCACCAAGAACTCGAACCCATGGTACGATGGCAGACTCAATGAAGACAGACGTGTGATGCGCTTAGCTGAGCGCTCGTGGAGATCGGACCCCTCAGCACTGAACCTTAGAACGCTTAAGAGTAAGAGAAACGCTTACTTCAGAATAATCAAACGCTCAAAATTAGTATTCTTTAGCCAACAGCTGGATCAAGCTAAAAACCGACCAAAAAAACTGTTCGAGTTAGTCAAAACCCAAACCAAAACGCAATCTCCACAACCCAACAACTTAAGAAAGGCTATCCCAAGTTGCGAAGACTTCTCTGCTTTCTTCAAGCAAAAGAACGACACTATAAGAAGCGATCTCACCAAGGATGTAAGTCGATTCTCCGGCTCCATATGCATAACTAACACTCATGCTAAAAACAACTCTTCATGGACATCCTTCGACACCTATTCCGAAGAATCAATTCACAAGCTGCTGGTCACCTTGAAACCCGCCAATCATCACACAGACCCCCTACCTGCCAATGCTGTTAAAGTCCTCACCCCCCTGTTCCTCCCACTCTGGACTAAAATCATCAACTGTTCACTGCAACAAGGGCTCATCCCAGACTCCCTCAAGATTGGGCAAGTCACGCCTATACTCAAGAAACCCACAGCTGACCCGGCCGACCTAAATAACTATCGTCCTATCACCACTCTAGCAAAACTGTTAGAAAAATGCGTACAACTCCAACTGACAAAAGACATTGAGCAGTTTGACCTCCTCAACTCTCACCAATCCGGATTCAGAGCAAAGCATAGCACGGAAACGGCCATGACACACATAATGGATGACGCCCTCCAAATCCTTGATCACAATGAGTCTTGCCTCCTCATCCTTCTTGACCTCTCTTCAGCATTTGATACGGTCAAACACGAGAATCTACTGGAGCTCCTAAATACCAGAATGGGCATATCCGGGACGGTTCTTAAATGGTTCACGTCCTTTCTGCACAACCGGTCTCAGAGGTTCAAGAGCAACAACGCACTGTCCTAGCCTGTGCCAGTAACACTGGGCGTCCCGCAAGGTTCCTCCCTATCCCCCACATTGTTCAACCTCGTCATGGAACCACTCACCACCTTGCTTCAATCTTCTAAGGTACATTTCCATATGTACGCCGATGACACTCAGCTCTACCTCAAGCTTCAATCCCCTGAAGACATCAAACTGTTGAATGCCACACTAAGAAACACCCAAGCTTGGCTGGCCGACAATCACCTCAAACTAAATGCCCTGAAAACTGAGTTCCTTCTGATCTGTCCTCCTGCGAAAAAGGCCATCACCCAAACCTGGCTCAATCATCTAACCGCACTCAATGTCCAGCCCACCATCGTGGACTCAGCGAAATCCCTTGGCATCACACTGGACTGCAATCTCGACATGCAGGCAGCATATTAGCATAGCAACTAAAGGAGCCAACTTCCAAATCAACACTCTGAGAAAACTCAAACCCTTCCTAGCACCCAAGGACTTCCAAACTGTGGTACAAGCCTTATTCACTCCTCGCATAGACTCCGGAATTGTGGCTCTCAGCGGGCTCCCCCTGACAACAACGGCTCCCCTAAGAGCCTCCCTGAACGCGGCCGCGAGACTCATCACTGGCTCAAGAAAACATTCGCATATATCCCCTGACTTAAAAGCCCTGAACTGGCTGCCTATTGAAGCCAGAATTCAGTTGAAAATTGCCTGTGTGACACACTCGGCCGTACACCACAAGGCACCCAACTACCTCTCTCATAAGCTGACCATATCAGGAGGCTCAAGATCCAACAGAAGCACAAACACTCTCCTCCTGAAACCACGGAGATTCCGGAAGGAAAAAACATACAAACGCTCCTTCTCTGGAATGGCACCTAGGATCTGGAATGCACTCCCACCAGAAACCAGGCTTATCCCGTCCACTATTCTCTTCAAGAAAGAGGTGAAGGCCATCCTTATGGCTAAATACACCTGAACACTATTGATACTGGAACAATGACAGTATTTGGCTCTTACATTATCGGCTGTCTGAATACTTATCTATGTTAGTCCATTGTTTGTCTGCTTCTGGATCTAATTCATTGCACAGATGCTATACTATCGATTTCCAACTTGTTTATTGGGTTGTACACTAGGACTTGAGTGCCTCAATAACCTGCAACGCACCCACTACTGACCACTACTCTGCTTTCAACATTGTGTTTACTCACCCTCTGGGGTGCTATAATCTTATCCATTTAGACATTGTATGCTTCCATATTATTATTGTTTCTTGATTGTTATTACTCTGTATACTCTTGTATGATTGATACCCTATTTTTGCAACTCACTGTCTACGGAATCTCATATTGATTCAAGAGTCTTGTTTATCCTACCTACTGTTTCTGTAAAGCGCTCTGATATTTGCAAAGATCTTGTTCGCGCTATATAAAACTTTAAAATAAATAAAATGAAGCACGACCCTGCTCCTACCAGCTATTCCATCTGTTCATTTGAAACAGTGTCGCTGGAGCAAACTCGTGATGCAATGGTAGCATGTAAATGAGGCTCTCCTTTAGATGCCTGTCCACCCATGATCCTCCATCAGATTTAAGACACTGTCAACCCTATAATAAATCAAATTGTTAATTCCTCATTAAGCTCAGGTATAGTCCAAGATGAATGGAAGCTAGCAATAGTCAAACCTCTGAAAAAGAAGCAAAATATCGACCCTTCGGTTCTTTCCAACCTCTGTCCAATATCTTTACTTCCCTTGCTAGGAAAAATTACAGAAAAATGTGTTTATAAAGAGCTAAACAAATTCATTGAGGATGCCAACATCCTCCACCCTCAGCAATCAGTGTTCTGACCCAACCACTCTACAGAGTCTGCGCTCCTAGAAGTCACAGACTCTCTTAAAATTATAGTTGACAGAGAAAGGAAGGCTGTGCTGATTTTGCTTGATCTGTTGGCAGCATTTGATACTATTTCTCATAGTATCCTCCTGGCAAGACTCAAAGCCATCAGTATTTCCATTACCACACTGGATTGGCTAAAATCCTTTCTTTCCAATCGCAGACAAGCTGTGTCCCTTGGAACTTTCCTTTCAGTTGAACGCACTGTAGGAAGGTGGATACCTGACTATGGTTACCCCAGATTTTTTGCCTAGTGTTTAGCTGGTTTTTTGACTTAGTTGGCCTGGGATCCTGCTAATCAGGGCCCCAGGCTATCTGCTCTCACTTTAAAATGGACTCCATGTACCCTAGGTATATCTCCAATTGGATACTGGGTCACCTTATGAGCCCCTGTACAGTGTACTATAGGTACCCAGGGCATAGGTGCATCCAAGGCCTACCAGGGGCTGCAGCATGTATTATGCCACCCCTGGCTGGCTACTCACATTGACACAACTGGCTGATCACTCAGCTGGGGCAAGGTCATGTAATCACCCCTTGCTTAGATATAGTATACCTATATCTAACTGTATATCTAGACACATACACACCTATAAGGCACTCCTATGGCAGGCCTTAACAATCCTGGAGGCAGAGTGCTTGGTTTTATGTGAGAAGGTGCTCCAGCATGAGCTGAGCCTGTCTGCAGCTTTCGGAACCATGTCCTTATAGCTGTTCTAGGATATTGCCATGCCATATACTCTTAAGTGCATTATGAACCTCGCGGTTAAATTCTAACTCTGGTTTGGCTTTATCAAAACATGCCGAGTAAGGTGTCATATGATTTGGAATACTACCCTCTCGCCAGTTCTGGCGACGGGGGTAGCATTCCACCCTTCTAGAGGGAGAAGACATGTTGTTCCTACTATTCCCGGTTAAAGTTAACAAGAGCCTCAGCATCACAAAATGGATGCTGCTGCCACAGACACAATTCTGACCTCCTGCTGCTGGGAGTCCTTCCACCGAGGGAGGCTTAGACAATAGGTTTCCTGTCTTGGGAGGTGCTAGCACCACCCCAGACAGGCTCTTATGTATTAGGGCAGGGAGGGAGGGGCGTGGCTTAGCACGCGATGTAGTCAACGTGCCCGGGCTGAGCTCCGAGTGAAGCTCCCCTACCACGGGCCATTTCTCCGGCATTTTCCACTGCAGCCAGCCCACACTCGCACCGAGTGTGCCCGGGAGCCTGATCCGCCGCCTGAGAGACTTTTGGGGAGATCGGTGACACGGACCCTCCGGCCGGCGGAAGCCCCAGCAGTTACCCGGCCGGGGCCCGCTTCCGGCCGGCAGCACCAGCTACTCGAGCCTGGGGATCCGGCCCTTCGAGGTAGGCCGCACCGCGCAAACCCACACCCGAGCTGCACGGGGTGGGGGACAGGACCGCACCGCTGCGTCTGGTGCCTCAAGCGACCCCACTGCCCGGGAGCCCCCACATTTAGTGGCGGAGCTCGCACCCTCGGCCACTCGGGTCCGGAGCATCGGCCCACATAGTCGGCTGTGCCAGGGACACCCCGCTGGGCCACACAGTGCACAGGAAAGGACCTCACCGCACCGATTGGGGCCACCAGTGACCCTGCTGCCCGAGAGCCCTTGCCATAGACGGTGGAGGCGGCGCCCTCGAGTGAACTGGGCCCCTGTCCTCTCTCTACCCTGGGGTGGTTTCCGGCCAGCGTCGGACCTGGCCCGAGTCCGGGGATCCGGCCCAAACTTAGCAACAGCCACAGCCACACTCGTGAAGCCCTGCTGGAAGGCGATTCCGCCGTACTTATGGTGGCGAAGTGCACACTGAGGGTGCTGAACTCGACTACGCAGGTGCGGATCCCGTGAATACCCACGGGTAGCGCCCCGTGATCCACCCCACGCCGAGGGACACGATGCCCTGCACCGCCATTGGTGTTATCCTGTGCCACCCGGACAGATTGATCCTCCCGAACCCAGAGGAACAAGGGCAGCCAGAGCGGCCGTGTGGCCTGGATTGACTAGTCTACACGCGGCATACCAGGAGGTGAGTCACCATTGCGCCATTTGAAGTGACATCCAGTATCGCACAGGCGCTCCTACACCAACTGCGGCGCAACCTTTGTACCCTCCCTAGGCGGTATCACTGAGCGGGATCCCGGGTGCCCTGGCGAGATTGCGATCGCCTCACCAGTTATACAACGTCCGGAGTGGGCGACGCGGAGTGCCGGCCCCCATGACCAACACGCCCAAGACCCTGCAGTGCTGGTTGTGGAGACCTGCCGTCCCGGCCGCCTTGCAGTGCTGACCAGTCCCATGTCAGGAGGGACTAGAGCGAGGACCGGAACCGGAGGGGCGCAAAACAAGGAGAAGATGGCGAAGAACCCCGAGGCTGACCAGACTGCCTCCAAACTGGACACCATGCTGGCGGCCATGGAGCGATTGGAAGACTCCATGCAGTTGACCCGTACATCCCTGGAGACCAAGATAGACAAGGTGGCAGTGGACTTGACGCACCTCAGGGCGGACCACAAGAAACTATCCGAACGAACTTCGGTCCTGGAACAGACTATGGCGGAGGCCTCACCCAAGTTGGTACAGACGGATAAGCACATACGTGACCTCCTCAATCGAGTGGAGTTTCTCGAGGACAGGGCGGAGGATGCGGAAGGGCGTGCCCGGAGGAACAATATACGCATAGTGGGCCTGCCGGAACGCTGGGAGCGGAGGGAAGCGGCGGAACATATGGAGGACTGGCTCCGCGAACTGTTACCGGAGGGCACGCTGTCACCACACTTTGTAGTGGAGAGGCCCCACCGGGTGCCATCCCGTCCACCCCCGGAGGGCTCCAACCCCAGACCAATGCTTATGCAGGTGCTGAACTACCGCGACCGGGACAACATCCTGCGCAAAACCAGGAAACTGTCAGACATTAAAATGGACAATGCAAAGGTGATGTTCTTCCCCGACTACACGGTACAAGTCCAGCGGCAGCGCCACTCGTTCATGGCAGTGAAGCAGAGACTCAGGCGTTTGGCTCTCAAGTACTCGTTACTATCCCCGGCACGCCTCCGGGTGGTAGCACACGATAAGACACATTTCTTTGACACTCCTGAGGCAGCTGAGGCCTGGCTAGATTCTGGAGTCGATACGGGCCGTGGGACCGCACCGCCAGAGCAGTGCAGAAACTGCGGCGCCCGCAGACGGAGGCATCGGCGCCCCTCGCCGGCCAGGTCGTCCGCAGCGGATAAAGAGATGGGCCCCACGCCAGAACAAATACAAAGCAAACAGCAAGAAGCCCTCCGGATGGCAGCCGAGCTCGGTGGATCACAGTCGCCTATCCTGATCTCCAACGCCAGTCCCGGATCACGTGGGAGCGAGGATGACGAATTCTTATACGGAATGCCGGATGAACAGGTAACAGAGGGCCTACCGGATGTCACACCCCAAACGGCGGACCTGATAGCGTAGTGAGCTCCCTCACTCTGTTCTTGGACGGACCACAGCAGATGGCGCCACGTAGGAGGCAGTGAACTACATTGGAAGACCCACTTGGAGAGCCCACTGGGGCTCCTGAAGACCTCAGACAGTACTATCGGCACTGTCCTCTGGGCCCGTGCCCTGCCCCCGCCTCCCTACCCTGGTGAACCCTGAGCTGCTCCCGCTGCCAGAAGGGGGGTGGGAGTTACACTATCTGCGGTACGTCAGAGACTTTGGGCCAGATGTAGGTCGGCAAATACCGGTCGATAACGGCCGATTTCGGCCGTTACCGACCGGTATTTACAAATGGAGATTTAGGGGCCTTACAATGTACCGATTCGGTATATTCACCGAATCGGTAAAGTTACTGATTCGGTAAAATACCGAATCTGTAAATTTACTGAATCGGTAAATCAATATGTAGGTGGCACAGAAAACAGTGCCACAGGCCCTTACCGATTCGTTATTTACCATGTAATTCTATTGCATGGTAGATAACGAATACCTGTGTACATGCACATCTGTGCATGTACACCTGTGCCATGTGGCACACAGACATGCCCTAAGGGCATGTATGTGTGTCACATGGCACACAAGTCAAAATCAGGGGTGCAACAGGGTGTCAAAGTGACACCCTGTCACCCTTGCAAAATCGGTAATTTTACCGAATCGGTATTTACAGATTCGGTAATTGACATTGATTCCTATGGGCCTACAGGCCTACAGGCCCATAGGAATCAATGGCAACTACCGAATCGGTAAAGACCGATTCGGTAATTACCGAATCATACAGATTCGGTAAAAATTACCGAATTTTTACCTACATCTGCTTTACCGAATCTAGAATACCGAATCGGTAAAATTCGGTATTCTAGAGTCGGTAAATCAGATTTACCTACATCTGGGCCATAGTGTTTAAGGGGTGGCCGGACCCCTAAAGGTGAGTGTCCCTCGGGGGTGAAGGTGGGAGCCTCCGGAGCCATGTGTCCCGGTTCTGGGAAGGTGGGCACTTTGGCCCTGGATGTGAACACTGACATTGACTTCTGATGGCTTTTGGCTCGCAGCCCGTGGAGGGGAGACACCACAGCTCTCTTTGCCTGGTGAACTATCGTACACTGCTTGTTTTGCATACTCTGTCACCCCCCCATTGAACTCACGGATTAATTGAGCTCATTAGAGCGTTTGGGCGACGACACGTTTCGTTGTTGCCCTTTTGGCATTATGGTTCTGTTAGTATTCTTTTTGAGACTAGTGTCGACACTGACATGTCAAAGTTTATGTCCCTGTATCTGTGTGGGGTGGCGGGCTGAAATCCTGGTCATTGGTTTCTGCTGTTGTGCTTGTGTGGCCGGGGCAGGCTGGGGATTGGGGGGGGGGGTGTGAGGGTAATTGGGAGATGTGGAAACTGTGATGACTACGGTTAAATGTTGTACCTGGAATGTCAGGGGCATGCACACACCCTCACGTCGATATCAAGTGTACTCCTATCTTAGAAGACATCAAGTACAGATCGCATTGTTGCAGGAAACCCACCTGGCAGCCGCGGAGGTCGCCACACTTCGCTGTAGATGGAGGGGGCAGGTATATGCCACAGGCTTCTCAGCGTTTGCGCGCGGGACCCTGATCTGGGTACGACCGGGGGTTCCATTTGCACTGACACATAGCAACATTGACGCAGAGGGGTGTTATGTATTCATACAGGGCAGACTGGACAGGCAACAGATAGTTATAGCCTCCATCTACGCGCCAATTGTCGAACAGGGGAGGTTCCTGGCGAGACTGTCGACGGTGATTGCACCTTGGTCTGACGTGCCACTATTATTGGGTGGCGACTATAACAGCGTACTAGATGTCTCCCTCGATCGCTCGTCTCCTCCGGCGGTTGTCCCCCCAGCCCAAGCAACCTCCAGGGCCCTTCTTGATTGGGCGACACAGTGGAACCTGCAGGATGCTTGGCGAGTCAGGAACCCTAACGCCCGGGTATACTTCTACTTTTCTGGGGCCCACTCATTGCACGTCAGATTAGACAGGTATATGATGTCCCGTGACTTGATTCCTCACGTGACAGAAACAGAGTACCTGGGGCGGACACACTCTGATCACAACCCACACACTTTGGATTACGGGTGGAACGCCCACGCCCGCCTGTGCCCACATGGCGCCTGCAGCCGGATCTCTTACTCGATACGCCATTCCGAGAGGAGATGTCCAGGAGGATAATACAATACTTTGAGGACAATGGCGACTCTGCCTCGTCCCCAAAAATTGAGTGGGACGCCTTTAAGACAGTGACCCGAGGGAGCTGTCTCGGTGTGCAGGCAGGCCTGCGGGTACTGGTGGAGCGGGATCTGATGAAAGCGGAGGCGACTTTACTAGACAAAGAGCGGGAAGCGGTAGAGGGCGATGACTCCCAGTTGATTACAGCCAGGGCAGATCACGCCCTTTTGATGGAGAGGCTGAAGAACCTTAATTTTGCGGCACACTCTGCACGCACCCACAACACAGGTGACAAGCCAGGCAGACTCCTATCATGGCTGATACGTCAGGATACTCAATCGGCGTCGGTGCTGTCGATCCGTACGACTCAGGGCGCTGAAGTCTTCACCCAAAAACTGATACATGAGGCGTTCACAGCACATTACAGGTCCTTGTACAGCTCACGACTGAGAGCCACTGAGGTGGAGATTGCAGACTACCTAGCGACACTGCAGCTACCTGCGGCCACTCGCGCCCAACAGGCGGAGTTGGGAGCGGATCTTACTAGTGAGGAGCTACGAGAGGTGATTTTTTCCCTCTCTAATGGCAAGGCGCTGGGCCCGGACGGGCTCCCGGCCGAGTTTTACAAGACCTATTCCTTGTTATTAATACCGGAACTGTTAAGAGTGTACAAGGCGGCATTTGAAGAAGCTGAACTTCCGGCGTCTCTGAACGAGGCCAATGTGATCTCCCTGCTGAAACCAGGCAGGGAAGCGTGCGAGCTGGGATCGTACAGACCGTTAGCGCTCCTTAATACAGACTACAAGATCTTGGCGGCGACATTGGCTTGGAGGCTTGCGCCCCTGGTTCCCACACTGGTGCACTCTGACCAGAACGGCTTTGTGCCCACCCGCAGCACGTCTTAGAACATACGTCGCTTCTTTAGAGTCCAACGCTATGCGATCTCCAACTGGCCATGCTCAGGGTGTATAATACTAGATCTGGAAAAGGCGTTTGATTCGGTGGAATGGCCCTTTCTGCTCCAGGTGCTCGAAAAGTATGAGCTGGGCGACGCCTATATCCAGATGGTGGAGCTCCTGTACCAAGCGCCCGAGGTGCGAGTCCGGACCGGGCGGCAATTTTCTGACAGAATAAGGATCGGGAGAGGCACCAGACAGGGGTGTCCCCTCTCTCCCCTGATATTTGCGCTCGTGATGGAGCCGTTGGCATCGCTGCTCCGGACCTCCGGAGCCACCTGGGGCATCCCACTGGCGGATGGGACACACTCGGTGTCTCTATATGCCGATGACTTGCTGTTATATGTCAGGGACCTCACCTGCATACCCGCGGCACTCACTGACATCTTTCGGGTGTTCGGGGATATGTCGGGGCTCCGTGTCAACTGGTCAAAATCAGGGGTCTATGCGTTCAGTGAAACTATGCCACAATGTGCAGTGCAAATGATGGGCGAGGAGCTTCGGTGGCACCCGACGGTCTTCCGGTACTTAGGGATCCTCATATATCGGGACCCCGTTGATCTCCTAGAGGGCAACCTCGTGAGAGCCATCTCCTCGTTGTCGGCCCAGGTCACGTTCTGGAACTCCCTCCCACTGAATGTGCCGGCTCGAGTAGCGTTGACAAAGATGATAATGCTCCCCAGGCTCCTCTACTTTTATGCTAACCTTCCGGTGTATGTGCCGACGCGTATATTCAAGGGATTGGAAGCCCTCACCAGGTGCCTGATTTGGAATAAAGGGCGCCCCCGGGTGGCATTGAGGACCCTCTACGCGGCTACGGAATCTGGAGGCCTGGCGGTTCCCAATCAGGAACTATATTACCTAGCGGCCCAACTGCAGTGGGTTGCCTATTGGCTTAGTGGCAGGAACCTGATGGACACGGCCACGGAGGACACTACCCTGACCCTGACTCAGGTGCTAACGCTCTTCCACCCCCTAACGCGGGGCCGGCCTCCCGACCAGATCTACTTAGCTGTCGCAAGACAGTGCTTTGTGCGAAGCCTCAGACTTACTAAAGGCACGGTGCCATATGCCCCGAACCTGCCGCTGCTGGGGACCCCCTGGGGGAGTGGCGTGATGTCCTCATCCGTGCTACGCAGTTGGACTGCGGCGGACTTGGACAGTCTAGGTGACTTATATAGTGATGGGGAGCTACTGTCCTTTGAGACTCTGACCGCCGACACAGGTCTACCGGTGGGGCAGTTCCTGACGCACGCTAAGCTTCTCCGAGTACTGACGGGGACGTGGGGAGATCTGACTCAGGAACCGACCACACATATGTTAATACAGTACCTGCATGTGATGGGCGATGGTTCCCATCTGGTGCACTGGCTGGCACAGGCGCTGCACCATCATACCCAGTTCTCCTCCCAACGACTGAGAGAGAAGTGGACGGCCGACCGGGGTAGTGAATGGTCGGACAAACAATGGACCGCAGTGCTGGCTGGCACAAAGAACATTCCTCGTAATGCGAGATTTAAGATCATCCAATATTACATAATACACCGCGCGTACTTGTCCCCGGACAAACTAAATCGCTACTTCGGCCTTGCCTCTTCAGCGAGCCCCAGGTGCGGACTCCTGAACTCGGATCTGCTACACGCACTCTGGAGTTGCCCTCACCTTACCATGTACTGGTCGGCGGTCACTGACACATTAGCGGCAGCCACGGGCGACACTCTTCCTAAGACGTGGGAGGCATGCCTACTGGGGCTCTACAAGAGGACCAAGCAGACCAAACTGCAGGCACGCTTCTGGGACCTGGGGCTCATAACAGCCAAGCGGCTCATCACAAAACGCTGGAAGAATAATGCCCCCCCGCGACCGGTGGACTGGCGTCGCTCATTTGCCAACTGGGCTAGCGCAGAGAGCGTGACATTACACAGAGAGGAGACGGCGGGACTTCGAATGTACCCAATTGCCCAAGAGTGGGACACTACTCTGACTGCATACCATCAGGCTTGTATCCAGGCTGGTATCACATGAACGCTTAGTTATGGAGCGGTGATAGACCCGTCACCCTTACATTTCCGGAGTCAGACCTCTCCCCACCCCTGTTGTTTCCCCCCCCCCCCCCGCCCCGACATGCCTCGCCCCCCTTTCCCCCCCCGGCCGCTGGGGTAACGCCCGACATAGTCTGCTTGCTATTATTCCCCCCTACCGCCACATGGCCGCAAGGATCCTCCATCCACGACCATTCCCGTCCCCACACTGTCCACATACAGCGTTACATAAAACATTAGTGTCACTGATACACTGCTGTACATGCAAACACTAGTCCGATTGTTGTTGAAGTGTTTTCCCTCCTACTTCCGTTATTTCCCTATTATTTATTTATTTATTTACTTTTCTCCTTTATTCTCTTGATTAGCAGTTGGCATTGTTTCTGCTGCGCTCATGATGATGTTGATTTCTCCCGTTCCATTTAACTTTTCTTCAATGTTTATTGAATACTGCCATGATCACATGACTATAGCCCTGTATCCCATATGGTAATGTGGGATGTGATTCCTGTCTCTGACATCGTCCGTGCCACCCAGGGAACATAGCCTGGAACAACTGCTGTTGACTATCATGAACACTTTGGCCCTTCTGCAGTGACATACGCTGCAGGCACTGCAACCTAAGATTTCTCCTGAGACTGAGAATTGCGGACTAATGCATCTTCCCTGGCTACTGTATATTTTCACCTATATACGACCGAAATGGCGAAAATGTTACCGACTGGGTAATGATTGTCGTTTATATGACATTGTATGATCTACTGGCTTGTTCCACGTTTTGATTTGTGAAATTAAATAAAATCTGGGACCGTTGGTCTAAAAAAAAAAAAAAAAAAATTAGGGCAGGGAGGGCTGAAAGAAATGAGAGACTGCCTGGGGCACACAAGGTGTCCCATGCATAGTCCAGTTCACACCGGTGGTGGGGCACTCCATCCCCAGCTCTGGTGCAAAACTGGACAAAGGGAAAGGGGTGTAACCACCCCCTTCCCTGGTTTCACCTATAGGAGGGACCTAGCAGGTAAGCCAGCCCCTAGATTTGGAATATAGGTGGGAGCTGAGTCCCAAGACTTTAGATTTATCCTGACAGAAACTCTGAGACGAAACTCTGGACCTTCGACGATCTACTTTGCAAGAAGACGACTGAAGGATCTCCCTTGTGGTCAAGGAGTGACCACCCTGCACAAGCTTGCACCATCCAGTGATCAACGGCTTGCTTTGTTGACGCTCCCGCCGGAGCCCGAGCACAGAGCCTGACAAGAACTGGACTTCCAGACTTCCAACAGCCCGATCCACAGTCCCAGCAGAGCTGAGACCCGTGGAGGCGACGAGAGACGTGGGACTGTCCATCTTGAAAAGTCTGTGACTTGCTAATTGTACAGCACCGAGGCACCCTTGAAGCTGTGCATTGGGAATTGAGAAGCCCCAGCCCCGAGCATCATCTACACCGAAGATCAGCCCTGCACACTCCACAAGTTCTGCGTGGGGCCTTTCTGCATTTTCCTGCTCGACGCATCTGCCTGGTCACTTGCCCATTGGCTAGTGGCCATCTTGGTGACGAACCTTTTAATTTACACCACTGGTCTGGTTGCTGCAGACTGGCCCCTGCTTCCCTGAAAAGAAGCAGCCCATCAGACTTTGCTGGTCTGATTAAGAAGCCAACTTTGATTCCTGCGTGGGTTGCCTTTGCCAAAGCTTGTTGACTCCATTCCGGAAGCCGACACCGCTGACAGCGGGAGCCTTTGTGGGAAAGTCCGTGCCTGACTCCTAGTCATCGTTGGCGCCTCCTGGTCCACGTGGCTGCAAAGACATGCTTCACAACATCACCTGATTGCTTCACGACATCGCCTGGTTCCTTCCTGGTTCCTTCCTGCTCCCTGGCTAGTGACCCAGACTCTGTCCCCTCTGCTTTCAGGTCCTCTTCATCCTTGATCTACCCTTGGATGTAACCGGACACTTCTCTCCTGGTCGCCTGCAGCATCTTTCTTCAAAGCTCCATAGGATTCAGCGACAAAACCCGACACACTTTGACACCTATGCACCCACTTACTGTGGGTGAGGTAACGTGAGTACTCCGGTGCTCCTGTGGGTATTGACTATCCAACTGTCTAGGTTTCAAGTAACTTTCATCGAGTCCAGTCAGAAGTGCCCTAAAAGAACTAGTTTCCATCTTTTACGTTCCCATTCATTCTCTATGGTAACTCGTGTGTGTGTTTAGATACTGCACGCGCATCCCGTGGGCCTTCTGCTTCCTAATTCTTGGTAGTACAGCATAGCCCCAGTGATTCCCTAGGCCCTAGGCCTATTCACTTTCCATGTAGTGATCCTTATACCACTAGTTTAGCGTGCCAACTTATTGTATTTTAATTAAATATCTTGTATTGTGCTTGTGCGTCTGACCTCATAAAGAGTTCAGAGGGATTGTCTAGAAATAAATAACATATATGTGGTGTCCTTTCATTTGGTATTAAAGGGGTTACATGTGGTAAAACAGCTGGCTCCACATGCCCTCTTGAGTTTAGCCTAAGACTGCTTTGTCCATGCTACCACTAGGATAGCTGGTCTATAAGGTTGACTTTACAACCATCACCATAAGGGTTGTTTGGACTGGTGCAAGGTGCTCACTAGAATAGTGAACATCATATACCAGGCCAACTTCTCACACACTATCACTACAGGAGTGCCACAGGGTTCATCGTTAAGCCCGCTGCTGTTTATAATTTACATGACCCCACTCCTCTCCCTGATTGCATCATTTGGGATCGAAATTACATCCTATGCAGATGACACCTAAATGATCCTATCGCTAAACAAAGATTCCACGGACACCGAAGTTAATTTAAAAAAATGTCTAACTGAGGCCTTCCATTGGATGAAGGACAATCACCTCAGGTGCAACACTGATAAAACCGAGATCCTACAGATAGGGAAAGAGGTCTAGTTTGTGCCTGGGGAGTGGTTGCCTGAAGGTACAACACCTCCACCTAATACACTACAGGTAGCCAGAAACTTAGGAGTACAGTTTGACTCTGGGCTCACCTTCCAGCCACACGCAATGACTGTAGCAGGAACCTGCTTTATTATCATAAAATCCATGAACATGTTTTTGGGTTTAATTCCACTCACTGCAAGGAAAACAGTAGCAGTCACCTTGATCCTCTCGCACCTGGAATACTGCAACAGCCTCTTGGCAGGAACCAATAAACAAACGTTAAATAGACTCCAAGTGGTCCAACACGCGGCTGCCCATCTGGTCCTAAAACTACAGCGAAGGGCTTCAGCATCCGCAGCCTTGAAAATCCTTCACTGGCTACCTCTGCACAAAAGAATATTCTTTAAAATTCTGTTAATCACCTTCAGAGCCTCACTTAAACAAGGACCTAAGTACCTCTCAAAAAAGGTTCACCCCCTACATTACAACCAGAACCCTCAGGTTCTCATCATCCAACCTCCTCAAACCCCCCCAGATTTAGGTGCAAAACAATGGGAGGGATAAAATTGGCCTTCCTGGATACCAAAGCTTGGTACCTATTGCCAATGCAACTGAGGGAGTTACAAACTGAAACTCAATGCAGGAAAGCTCTGAAAACTTGGATCTTCGGAGCCACTGATGAATTCTATCTCTCTCTCATCTAAGGTCGCCGGAGCTCCTTCTCACCTCCAATCTAGTGCCAGGATGCTCCTTTCAGAATGGCCATAAGCGCTCTATAACTACTTCATTTAATTTCATATAACATAGGATAGCGTATGGCAAAGGAGGGCCACGCCTAAGATCTTTTGGCTTTGCACAGGACTTCTGCAGATCCAAGCTGCTGCCAGGTGTGTTAGCAGCTTGGAGATGCCTCTGGATTGAAAGAACCATGGTGTATCAATCAAGCGCCAGAGGGTACTCACCGCTCAGTGTGAAGAGGCAGCAATATAGTGGCTTAGGAAAAAAGGAAGGAAAAGACAAACGTGAAAAAATACACAGGCAGTCAATGAAAAAGCTATGCTAAAATAACACACTAACCACTATTTAAAAGGGATGTCCACTAACAGAACGAAAACCAGAAAAATAAAAAACAGTTTGCAGCAAAGCAGTGGGGGCCTCATTTATGAAAAGTGACGCATCGCTGCGTGAAAACAGCGATGCGTCACTTTTCACTGCGCACTCCTTGCGACACCAATGATGCGTCATATTTAATGTATGACGCATCATGTCACAAGGACTTACAGATACGTCAGTATTTCTGACGTATCTGTAAGCGCAAAAGTGACGCATTGCTGGAGTGTGTCACAAAACTGACGCAACTCAGCAATGCGTCCTTTCACATGGGGAAAGCCCCATGTGAAAGGGCTTGCGTCAGTCTTACGCCTGCTGTGAGGCAGGCGCAAGATTTTGACGCAACAGCATCCTAAAAGTGACGCAGTGAAATCTCATAGATTTCACTGCGTCACTATTACGAGGCTTTTTGCGGGGGAACGCCCCCTCTGCATACATTATACCTGACGCAGGTATAATGTGGCGCAGGGGTTTAAAAAGTGACGCATCTACCTAGATGCGTCACTTTTTAAATATGGCGCAACAAGGCGCATATTGTACGCCGCTGGTGCGTCACAAAAAGTGACGCACCGGCGGCGCAAAAGTGACGCAAGGCCTCATAAATAAGGGCCCGGAAGTCTAGCACATTCTAGCATTAAATGAACGTAAACTTCAGGTGGCAAGGGAAGGAAACGCTTTCCCTATCCTTTGGGAAAAGCCTTACCTGCTCAAATGTGCTTTCAAGAAATGATGGCAGGCTTGGAAAGTGAGCTTCTCAAAGCAGAGTGGGCACCCTATATACTCATAAGTGGCAAATACCAGCAAACGCATGGTTGATTTTGCCAGGGTGTCCAAGCGAAGGCACAAGAATGAGAAAGAGTCTCAATCTACATTATTACAACACACTGATTGGAGCAGTGCGTGGAGTCACCCAAGAACCAAATATTGCCAGACAAGGGCGAAAAGAAAGTATTCATGATATAATTAGAGTGTGCTAATATCAAAGGCCATAGACGACAGAGATAATTCCTACCCACTTCAGATACTGTTCCTTAGCCATTGACTTGTCCCAGGGGTGAGGGAAATGGTTTCATACGATTACATAAGGGAACTATTCGATACCTGCAAAGAGTCCCGCATTACACTGTATCTTACTTTCTTTGGGTGTGAGAGCACAAATGCCCCCTCGGTAGCACACAGTTCTGCCGTGAGAACACATATATGATCTACCTTGAGTCCCATAAACTTTTCACAAATTGTCACTTTGTCTAAAAATATTAGGACAATCCCCTACACCACGACTGTGGGTAATGAGTAGGATAACACGTTCTTGCACATATTCTTTCTGCGCCATGCACACATCAAATAACAGCACGTTCTTCCTTTATATTGAATAAAAATCAAACATCATTTGTCTTTAGTACTTTTCAGTGCACATTTGGTATTCTACATGAATTCTGTTATTAAAGGCATTCTCTTCCATATCTCTACGGGGAAATATGTAGTTTCCAATAATGACATTTATTCACTGAGATTTACGTGAGCATTGCATTTCCAAACGATTCGAACTCCCCAATGGTTACCCTGAATCTTGAAATACAGACACTTCCTTTCATATCCAGCAACATGTCTCTCAAGATGGAGTAACCTTTGCTTAGAAATCAATGCAGAAGTCATCAGAATGGTATGAGGAGGTATATCATCTAAGGTGTGTGTCAGGGAAGTATTGGCTCATATCTCGTTCACATCTGGCGAAAAGGGAGACACAAATTAAAAGGCAGCTTTTTACAAAACCAAATAGTTGGAAAAAACTGTCTTGTTCTACCCAGGGTAAGCCATCTCAAAGACGTAAACAGGGTATTGTGAACAAGCGATGGCAGCCTTACAGTAAAACACGGATTCTAATGTGTTATACTGTAATCGTAAAACGTTACTCCAGGTAACATTATATTGCGATTCTGAACAGATGAAAAAAAAAAGGCTGTACATGCCAAAGGAAAAATCGTAACTAAAGAATCAATCATTTGGAGTCTGTATTTATGCTCAGTATTAGTTTTTGACTATCTTAGCTTGTTTCTGACAGTGCAGAATACAACTGAAAACATCAAGTAATTATTAGGCTGATCAGGATACTTACAAAAATAGTGGAAAATGTTAGAAATATACAATGTTGATATGGAAGTCTGACAAAAACATTTAAGTGCCATTTCTGCCATATTCCAGGAAATCGTTTTTTTGTATAAAAAATAAATAAACTGTGTCTGCAAAGAACATTACATTACATTGTGTGTGCCCAGGGCCTGTAAATCAAATGCTGCTAGTAGGCTTGCAGCACTGACTGTGTCACCTACACAAGCAGCGTTACAACAAGGTCTCAGGCCTGCATTGCATATCCTATGTTCAGTCTTGTACTACCATGTCGACCTGGCAAGTGCACCCACTTGCCAGGCTCTAGCCTTCCCTTTATTTACAAGTTAGTCACCTCTAAGGTAGGCCCAAGGTACCCCTGTGGGCAGGGTACAGTGTATGTGAAAGGTAAGACATGCACTGGTGTTTGTGGAATGTCCTTATAGTGAAATATACCCAAATTCATTTCTCACTATTGCACAGCTACCTGTTCCCATAGGATAGAATGTGCTTATAATATCTTATAAACATAACTACCCCTGGGAACAAGGTAGGGAAATTAAGTTTAGTATGCCTGAACTCAGAATTTTAAAATGCATCTTTTAGTGAGGGTGATTTTTACATTCTGTGTTTGAAAATATCACTTTTAGGAAGTAGGCATTTTAGATCACCTCTGGGAAACCAAGAGGAACCTTCGCCAATTAGAAGGGCTGGAGAAACTGAGGAGGAGTACTGCCCCTGTGCTGTTTGCTGTCTGAGGTTGGTCTGCAGTGGCTACTTGCTGCCAATGAAAGGGAAAAGGACTTTGCTGTTTGCTGTGTCCCCTGCTTGAGGAAGATCTTCAAGGTCTTGAAGAAGAGCTTGCCTCCTGTTCTGAAGTCTCAGGGACACACAGACTTCATCCCTCAGCTCCACTGAACTTCCTTGATGGAAGGTCTGACCTGCCAAGAGGTGCCTATAGCTGCTCTTGGCCTCTGGAGGTTGGTCAGGCTGTTGGGAGCTGGAAAAGCAATACAATGAGAAGTGTGACACATCCTTGTCTGTTTCTGACGCATTGCGAAGAAGCCGAGGCAGCTCCTGCCCTCACCTCAAGAAATCGGCACATGCTGCATCAAGTGCATTGGTCTCCGGAGTCTGAGATCACTGCACCAATTCCGGTGCAAGCTCTGCTGTGCAGCTGCAAAAAACCACGCATCATCCCCCATCGCAGGGAGGCGCCAGGTTTGTCGCATCATTGGGGGATGCTGTAAAAAAACAACGCATCACCTCCCCATGCAGTAAGAAATCGATACATCACCTCCTTTCCGGTAAGGAACCGACACATCACCACCCTTGCGCAACAGTAAGGAATCGACGCATCACCTTCCCTGAGTGTAAGGATTCGACACATCACCTTCCATGCGACCTTTTTTGTTTATGTGCTTTACGCATCCAAGGTACTTTGTGTGAAAAGTGTTGCATCTGCAATTTGCTCTGAACAGAACTATTTCTACCATTTGAGAATCATATTTTTAGTACTATATTGTGGATTTGTTTATAATTTTGGGTGTTGTTTGGCTTAGATAAAGATTACTTATTTTTCTAAACTTATTTTGTGTCCACTTGTAGTGTTTTCACTGTGTTACTGTATATGTTCACAAATGCTTAACACACAGCCTCTGAGATAAGCCTGTCTGCTCATGTAAAGCTACCAAGGGGTGAGCAGGGGTTATTTTAGAAAGAAGGGTCTCTACTTGGACAAAGGTGCCTACCTCTGCCAACTGGAGACCCCATTTCTAACATTGGTGGTCAGCGGTGAGGATATGGACTTGCATTTGTGTCTTACATACAGTGATTAGTGTACACTACTCTACCTACAGCCCCCTTGTTAGACCTGGCTTGTCCAGTGGGTTTATCCCTAGACTTTTTGCCTTTTGTCTCCTATTTTTATGACCCTGTTTTTGTTGTCTATAGGATTCTGGGCTGTTTACCACTGCTAACCAGTGCTAATGTGCATATGCTCTCTGTGTTAACTGTGATATGGATTGGTGATTCCATGTTTGGCATATTTGATTTACAATTCAGGCCCTAGTACACTGCACTGCAGACCATAACACGATCACATACTATCTTTTACTGTTTTTCAGGTGTCCTCCAAGAAGTATTTTTGATACGGAGACTCTGGTTACTTGTTGCACCTCTGAAGTCTTTACAAGATGGAACTTGACTTCTGACACATGTTCATGTATACGATGAGGGAGCTACATGTGCTCTGCAAGGAAAAGGGGCTGCCTGTGAAGAGCAATTCCAAGGAGGATCTAAAGACAGCCCTATGTCAGTATGAACTAGCACGCTGGAGGCTAACGCTACCAGATGAGTCTGAGGAGGAATTCCTTGAAAGTGAGGGAGAAACAGAGAAAGATGAAGGGCTACTGGCGAGAGAGCTTGATGAGGAACTTGAGGGGGCTGAGAGCAAGAGGGCCTTAGCCTAAGAAGAAGAAATGTGTGTAGCTCAGGAAGCGAGCTTGGCTGGGCTGGAGGTGGAGGTGGAGTCCAGCTCAGATAGTGGCAGCAAAAATGTGTTATCTAGTGCTGAGGGAGCAGTACACATACCCAGAGATGTGGCGCCTGACTTGAAGGAGGGGGTTAACATACACCAGGGGGTTGAATGATATGAGTTAGCTTCAGTGGTGCGCAGTGTCCCTGAGGTGGATTTGGGATGTGGCACAGGGTTTCAGAGTCCTAGTGGTGGGTAGGACACTCTACTGACTCTAGATGAGAGGTGCAGGGAGAGAGGTTCTCCCGTGTGTGTGTGGAGACTGCTCAGAAGAGTGTGGGTTGAGTGACAGAGACAATAAGACACTTTCTTGCCAATCTCAGGAGAGTGGTGTGGAGTACTTGTGTGAGGCGCTGGATGGAGAGGCAAAGGGTAGCTTGGTTAACACCTGTGTGGGGCTGTGTGATTCCATTGTTGGAGAGCATATTTTAAGTCCCTGTTTTCCAGAGCTATGCCAACACCTGGTGGAGTGTCAGTTCTCAGACCCCAGGGAGCTTTCACCTAAGGTAGATCTTTTGGTAGATCCCAGAGGGTCTGAGAAAGCATCTGGGGGTAGACCTAAAGGAGTTGGCTCAGGTTTTCTCCAACCAAGTGAAGTGGGGGAGGGTTATAGTAATCCAGATCGGTCCCAGAGTAATGGGAGGGCTGTAGGGTCCCATGTCCTGTCTCAGAAGAGAAGGAGTGGAAATGGGCTGTGTCCTGAGGTGCCAGAAACACAGTCTCAAGTCCTGGTTGGTTACATGAGGGAACACCAGGAGGGGAGCCTGTTCTGTACTGGGAGCCCATTCCCTGAGGGGGATTCCAAGGTGTCAGTTGAGCTGTGGGAGACTGCTGTAACCAGCACCCCATCAGTTCTGGTGTCTGGCTCCACCACTCCATGTGGGAGGGTGCGTGAGTCCGGAGAGAGGAGTGAGGGGGGACACAGTCCCCAGTGGAAGGACCAGTGGGTTAGGGGTTTCCAACTCTGAGGACATACTACCCCAGGACTGACCCTGGCGAGGCCACTCCTGGCCTGGAGGGTCTTCATGCTCTGTCAGGTAGACAGGAGGCTGGAGGCCTGTGCCAGGCACACTCTTTCACAACTCCAGAGGAGTGTGTGTCCCTTGGGAGGGGGTTGGTGTACTCCTTCGGATGTCCTGGGTTGCCAGGCACAGTTCCAGCCTAAGGGTACAGATCTTGGATTAGAGGACCAGGTTCAGGGTGTCCTTCCTGACCTGGAGAGAGGGGCGACTGCTAACAGTACCCCTATAGGTTTACCCTCTGGGGGTATCGCTCCAGGTGAGAAGGTTCAGAGTCCAAGTAGGGCGGGCTGTAGTATAGTTCCTAGTTTCCCACTAGGCCCTGCTCATTGGAATAACATAAACAGTAGTATCGACGTGGAACTGCGGATATTCCAGGCCTCCACTGACTATGCTAAACTTAATTGGGTGTGTTATCAACTAGCTCAGAGGTCACTGGAAAATTTCTTCTCTGCATAGGAAGTGATCAGCTTCCTTGGCACAGAAAAGAAGGGATTCAGCTTTCCAACAACCGTGCAACATGACAACTTTGCTCCTCAGATCAAGAGTCAATCTCTAGGGTCGTGTGAAACAATAGACATGTATTTCACTCAGTCAGTCTAGTGCAGTTTACTTTCACGAGATGTAGAGAATAGAGAGACGGGCGTTTGTCAATAAAGGGTTAACATTTATTGAACAGTCTTTCTTCTCGTACAAGAGAAATGTATTGCCACAATTGCAAGACTTGTTATGATAAAAAGTACGTACAGTAAGATAAGGATTGCAAAATAGAACTGTAAAAGCATTGATATGGTTTCTTAGCCATACAATGGTTTAAAAGTAATAAAACATATATACAGTCATATATACATTAGGCTAACATACTCAACTGGTGCTTCTAACTACGCCTACCCCAGTGTGCCTGACCTAAGCCTAACACGTGGAAGGGGAGTAAGTAAGTAGCTTTAAGTTAAGTTGGTTTTGCCAAGGTTTGCTTCAAGAATTCTCGTCTAAGGGTTTAGTCAACACCATACCTCTGAATAGAATGATGGAGGATTGGTATCTCCTTCAGGGGTCACTCTCGATATCCCAGTCACCCGCAATGGTAGACCTGAAACGCCGGAGCTGGATTTCTCTGCACGAGAAAGGCAGCGGTTGTCTTCAGCGCGTCGAGAAAGGAGGGGGGACAGCGTCCGCGGGCAGCTGGAATCTGCTGGATGTCTTCGCAGAGGGACGGCTATTCAGCTCCTAAGCTTACTGTACCATCGTTCGCGCTTTAGCAGCGATAATGGTATCAGCAGCTTCACCACCACAGGGACAGCAGGCTGCAGCGACAGAGTGCTAGCTTCACCAACACGGGGTCTTGCAGGCAGCTAGTATCAGCAACAGTAGCTCATTGCTTAAGGCAACGTTGGTAATATTTATACCTGACAGGTGCCGGGTTTGACGCAAGTTTGCTGGACATAAGACGTCAATTAAAGATGTCACTAGGAAGTGATAGTTATCAGTTGCTCATTAGAGTTCCATTACTAATCAAAACACAGCAAGCGGGGATTTCCAGGTTTGCTGAGTTTTTATCTGTGTCGAAGAACTCGGAGTGTTAATCTAGGAATATCAGATAGTGACTTCTGCTCTGTCATTGCACTAATTGGTCGCAAAGGAAGTGGCAGAGAGAACTATGCTGGAATGTGGCTCTGTTCGTGTGAGGCCAGAGAGGACTTTTCTGAAAATCGCACTTGAACGGTTATGCCAATATAGGGAATAAATGGATTTATAGCCGAATAGGGGCATAAGGTCACAGTATCGATCAGGAACCTAGATAAACACATAACACCCACTCCACGTATTCATGTCCATCAAAATTACTAAAACTAAAGCAATTAGATGCATGTGTAACATTGCCCACCCCAAAATACATAAATGCATTCGAAATAGGCGTATTTGTCATACGTGAAATTTAGGTACTGTACGTTTTTTGAAGCATAGAAATCATTCAAAAAATTATTGCATATGAAATCAATGAACGATTATGCAAAAGAATTACACATGAAGTATCTCTGACAGAAGAAAGGCGAGATAAATCATCACATATAAATGCATTGCAATAACATGTGCTAGAGGCTGATGTAATGTTGTTATGTCTCTAGATGTGTTTAGAAATAGAAGTGTGAAGCTTCTGTTCTCTAAGAATAGTTTTTACGTTAAGCAAAGAATTGTTCGTGCCAAAAAAGGGTGAATATTAAAAATGTCCAATTCAAAAGAATTAATGCTTGAATGGGGAAATAGAGTTCCAACACTTTCTGCAGTTTTTGTTGATCAAAACTGAAGGCCGAATTCAGAGTTCATGGGAACGCCGTGTGTCGGAAAGCTTCTTAAAAGTTATTGTTTCTGTACGGGTGAGAACATCGTATCAGACAGGCTCTCAAAGAATTGGTCTACAAATTCAGGTGACAGTTCAACCAAATTAGATAGCGCTGTAACTTGGCAGGTGTGAGAATGATTGCTGTCATCATAGTCGGGTTCAGCAATGCTCACAGAAGGCCGTACCTGGGTGATGCTGCTTTTGTCGCTTGCTCCACTGTTACCACCTAGTCGTAGTACAGGAGTCTCAACGAATGCTGTCATCAGGATTGGTAGCCGCTGGGGACAACACAATGCGTGAGCCGTTATTGGACTGAGCAAAGTATCGACGTCCATTGGTACTGCTGATGGAAGTGAAAGACAGATGTCCAACACGCATTCATCGCCGCATAGCATACATCTTAGTACCGGTAAGATACAGTTCTGCCATATAGGTCTGAATGAAAGGAACCAGGTCATGTTTAGATCTCTCAGCCTGGCCAATCCAAGGACGTTAGTTATCCTGTCCCGGTAGCGCATTGCTAGGATTGTCTCTTCCATTCCCATGGGAGCTATGTCTGAGCCGAGGCTTGCCATAACGAAGCAGGAGGGTCAAAAATAAAATCCCTGCTACAAGTCCCAAAAATAATGGTATCCCGCCAAAAACAGAGTGTACAAAATTAGGAACGATTCCCAAAATTGCCTGGAAGGGTGTTAGAAGTCCCGTAAAGACTGTCTTAAATATGCCTGGGATGCTTGTGGCACTAGACATGTTAAGGAGTTGGCTCAACATTTCTACGAAATGCACGGGAAAATTTGTTGATAAAAGGTCATGAACTTCAGTAGCTGTCCTTGCAACTAGAAGATCATACGTCTCTTTTGATGACGTTATAGGCACTGTTGTCTGTAAAAGTACAGATTTCATTTTGCTTAAAGTATCAATTCGTATAGAATAGAGATTCAGACGAGGCCAGATCGGAGTCACTGTGTCTGCAGGCCCACTCGGAAACAATGCTTGCATACAGCATTTGACCATGGATGTTACTTTCACTAGATAACTTTTCCCTGGCACGAGGCCACAACATCTGTGATCCGTTCTAAGAATGTAACTCCCGTTCGAAAGTTGCATAAAGAAGGGCTCTATCTGAGTTGCAGGTGTGACTAGCTGGTGGCATGAAAGGTTGTTAGAATTTCCATCACATGCTCCGTGTAAATTAATACCCTGACACAAAAGTATACCGCTTAGTGAATGTTTACAGTTGTCACCACTAAGAAATACATTTTTGTCGCTGTCACTATAGCAAGAACGAGTGTATGGTAATTTCCATTCAGATTTTACATATCCTTTACCCAATTGTTCATACTGGCCAGCAGGTATGTACTCAAGGCACTTTTTAAATCGGAAAGTTGTTATCGGAATTGTGATAATTCTGTGTATTATCCATTCAATGACAGGACTCTCTGACATTGTCAATGGTAATCTCTCAAGTTTTTCGATGCTCAGGATTGTATAATCTGCTCCTTTCTGTGCCAAACTGATCTGTTTATCAGTAAGGTTAAAAATGGAAAATAATGACGTTGTGTTGATTAAACGCCAAGGCACATAGCCTGAACGAAGATTTTGCAGCGTCCAGCCTAATTCTATAATAGAACGTAATTGCGACTGGCCATGTTGTAACATTAGCAAGTCTCTGTCTATCACATCAAAGGCAGAGGATACAATATTGTCCAACGAATATATTCTGGAAGACAGAGTCATTAACCCATTGTCTACTACAGAAAGTGATTTTTCCAAATTAATACAATCAATTTCTCGTATTTTCTCAGCAGTTTCAATTTGCTTTACTTTCCAAGCCTCGTTGTAAGCAGCATAGATACTGGTCGCTATGAAACGCTTTTGACGCTGTTTGCGTGGTCCAAGAATGAAATCGCGCAAATCAGCACCATCTTTTAGTAAAGACAAGTGTTGCTTAATTTCAGCCAGTGTGGATGAAGTTAGCAATTCAAGGCAGAGTTTCCCTACACTGTATGTTGTTATAATCCCTGGATGTTGTCTCTGGGAGTATCTTGAGTCTAATCTGGTCATTTTTAACCCCTGTGTTTTATTCAGGAATCTATCTTGGCAGCTGTTTGTGTCTGTAGGCCAGATTAACCATTTTTTCCAATCAGGATGTGTTCTGTTAAAATGTAAAATTTGTGACACGTCTAACTCAATATCTGCGGTTGCATTCTCAGGTATTGGCTTTGGTATAGACGGTGTTTTAAGGTCTTTGATCTTAGCTAGGCCAAGACAAGATGTTTGGTGTATTGTGTCATTTAAAAACAACATTTGTTCTGGTATCATGCAGGTCCTAAATAGTGCTTCAATGCCTTGCACCTGCCAATCTTTTGTACCCCAAATTGTTTTCGTTTCAATATTATTTTTCCAATAATCAAAACCAAATGTCATCATTTTGTCATAAAATGCTTCTGAATATATCAATTTAGAATTTGTCAGCATTGTTTTCATTCCTGTTTTATCTAACAGTTTGTAATAAAACGTTTCTGCATCACCGGTGTTAAACCCTGAGAAGTATTTGAATTTCTCAAAAAATGCTTTAGAACTGCTTTTAGGTGGTGTAGAACAATGTTCCCATTGATTATACATAAAAACATTTCTAGGCTGTGCAGATTTATGCAAGAAATGATCCCCATAGTGGGTGTAACAGAATAACTGCTCATAACTAGATGAACCTTGTAAATAATCATGATCTGTGAATCTAGCTGACATTACTAAATCAGACATCATGTCATTAATACTATTAAAGTCCCAATCATCAGAGAATGTACTCGGTGTTACAAAGTCACTTAAGGAAACCTTCAGTTGATGAGGATACTTCAGGATTTCGACCGGACCATATATCTCATAGTCAGTTTTCTCCCATACTACCCCACCAGGTATTGGAATTGCTGTGACATTTACTGTTGACAGTTCTCTTTTCTTCACGTGGGATGATCTGTGGGGTTTCAAGACTAGGTTGATGTTCTGACTTGCTGTGTCCATTGTAATATATTTTCCCTCAATGAATTTTCCCAAACACAGTACCATGATGAGCCAAAGCAGGAGGAAAAATACCCCTAGACCGAACCAGAACTCTAGCTAAGGGGAAACAAGGTAGATTTTCTTCAATTGATGAAAGAGTTCTGTTGCTTTTTCTTTAAGAGATTTTTTTGATTCTGGCTTCACTTCGAGGTCGTTTTGATCTTCAGAGAAGTTGTCGAAGTTGATGAAATAACCAGAGGCAGTTCTGTCAATTGATGGGATTGTTCTTTCAATCTGTCTCTCGGTAGCACTTTCTGATGCCACATCCTTGTAGACTGGTGTTGTTTCTTGACGAACTGTTTCAATCTGTGTTTCAAGAGGCACGAGTTCCATGGCATTATTGCATAGTCCTTCATTGTGCACTGCAGGCTGATCGAATGTGATTAGTCTTTCAGTTTGAACCTCTTGGATTGTTGCAAGTTTGGGTATTCTGTTGTTTCTTGGGAGTCCACTGGGCCTACTGTTGATTATAGGCCACATGCTTGTGGTTTTACCAGGTCGATGGACACAACTCTGTTCTCCTTTTTACCAGCAAGGGGCGGTAGTACAACTGATCTTGTTCCGGTGACTGCCAAGACAGGTACTGCTTTTCTGTAAGAAGGCCCAAATTCCTTCTTAACCCCGATCTTTTCTCTGACTAGATCCCCAATCTTTGGAATCCAGACAGGCCTTGCTGGGGCTGTTGCTGGTGGTGCCTCGTCAGTGGTACTTGGCTGTTGCTTTAACTTTATGTTGCTTAATGATTTTCTTGTTTCATTCAGTTCCTGTAAAACAGCCAAACGATCCTTTACATCAAAGTGCGTTGTTTCTTCTTGTACCACTGACATCTGACTATCGAGGTCCTGAATACGCATTCTAATTCCGAACAATAGTTCGTATGGGCTGAAACCTTTTAGAGAATTTCTTGGCATGTTGTTAAGACTAGTCTGGACACTTATTAAATGTTTGACCCACCCAGCGCCTGAACCTAATACCTTCGCTGTTATAGATTGCTTTATGTCCCGGTTTTTTCTTTCTACCACACTGTTCCCTTCGGGGTGCGACGGACAAGAATACCGCAACCCAATTCCCATGCTAGCCATGGCCTCCTTATAAGCTCGAGAGCTGAAAGCAGGACCCTGGTCAGAATGGAACGTGGTAATTGCGTATGTGCCGATAAAGACTCGCAAATCTTTTATAACCGTTCTAGCGTCAGCCGAGCGCTGGAGGCCTCATTTTTTAAGTGCGTTTAGCCTTAACTATTAATAGGACGCAGGATGGGGTGTAGGCAGCGTTACGCTCTTTCTGATTGGTAGCCGGTAGCAAGGTTCGCTACTGCGATCCCTATTGCAGTTTTCACAGTTGTTTGCATATATTTGGTGTTCTACACTCATTCCCGGCCACCAGAATACTGATTGTAATTCAGTTAGTGATTCCTTTATCTCTCTGTGCCTAGGACCCAAACCCATATGTGCGTCTGCTATTAAAAATATTCTCCTGTTCGTGTTTGGAATTACTCTGTCCCCCACTTCAGGGATTCGAGCAAAAGGAACGGAGTTTGCATCGATTATGTATGCATAATTGAGTGGATAGTTTACGGGTAGTGCTGCACAGTCGCCTTTTACGGTCGTTTTTACTGCCAGCATGGTTTCCCCGTCTATGTATTTATCTGTACGCTTTTTTGTGGCTACGGAAGCCGGTTTAGTTGCTTCCGCTGTGGCTGTATTAGCCAATGAATTCCCTGCAACGTGAACGCCATCACGTTGAAGACTCTGTGCGTGAATCACGTGAGTCTTTTGTAGTTCTTTGTGTAAAAGAGCTACCTGTTTCCAGAGCAATTTATGCTTTATTGTGGCACCTGTGTCATCTTTGTAGTTGTTTTCAATCCACCTCTGCAATTTATTGTTGTAAGAGTTGACGCAAAAATGAGAATCGCACACGATAAGTGTCGGGAATTCACGTTCTACATTTTCGAGCGCCATCTTTAAAGATCTGATTTCAGTTCTCTGAACCGAACAGTTTCTTACAGATTCAGTTTTTGTTACTTTCGGTCTGAATTTACCGCACAGCCAACGACCTTTAATAATCGCACATGCTGCATCGTAGGATTTTCTCTCTACGTTGAAATGCTGTACAAAGCTATCTGTATAGATTATACATGCGTATTGTGGGAGAGGCAGAATTTCGATTGGCAGAGGATATTCTTCTTCATATTCTAAATCATTCAGTTCTTCGAATTGCGGGGAGAAATAGTATTTCACATCTTCCGCTCCTAGAGAATCTATACACTGTATCCATTTCGGATCCAGTGACACTGTAGGCAGGTTTACTGGGCTGAATAGCGCTTCAAAGGCGGATTCCGCTGTAAGGATATTAATCCGTTTGCCGTGTGCTAGTTCTCGTTCATTTGCTAATGCCATTTGCACTGCGTTCACAGTTCTTTCTGTGTGACTGAATGTTTTTTCTGCTTGTGTGTACAAGTGAGATTTAATTGAAATTGGTACCTTTTCTCCCTCATTAGAGGTTAGGTATGTAAATCCGCATCTTCCTGGGATGACTCGGATTACAAGATCGTGTGTGTTGTCACGTGTATCTAATTTTGTTTTTGCTAACATGTCTGTTTGCAGTGATCTCAAAATTTCTGTGTGTTTTTGAGTCCAATTGATTTGTTTAAAATCAGGTTTAATTAGTTCGTAGAGAGGTTTAACCCTCTCTGCGTAATTTAGTATGTAAGTTCTTCCGAAATTCAGAAAACCTAGAATGGATTGTAAATTCTTCAGCGTTTTTGGAGCTTGGAGTACAGCGCACTTCTCTAAGAAGTTGTCCGCTAGGCTTTTCCCTTCACTTGGTAATTCGTACCCTAAAAACAGTATTGTCAGATGGGCAATTCGAGACTTTTTAAAGTTGAATTTGTAACCCTCTGCTGCGAACCCAAGTATAATGGTGTTCACTCTTTTCAAGTGAGTATCCAAGTCGTCGTCTGTGAGATAGATATCATCCACGTAAGATAATGCCTCATCATCATAGATTTGTAGTAACTCTGTTACCCTAGCTGAGAATAGTCCTAGGCTGTTCTTGAACCCCTGTGGGAGTCGACAGAATTTTTTCTGCGACCCAAATGCGGAGAAAGCGGTCAAATATCTGCTTTCCGGTGCAATGTTTTGACAAAAGAAACCATTAGATATGTCTAATGTCGTTTTATATATTTTCCTAACTATATTATTCATTAGGGCTGCACTATGCGAGTTTTGTACTGCAAAAGTTTTGCAACAAGTATTAAGATGTCTGTAGTCCAAAACTAGACGATATGAATTGTCTGGCTTGGAGACAGGAAACAAAGGATTGTTCATTTGAGAGGTGCATGTTTCAATCACCCCCTGGTACTCAAGTTGATCTAAGATCTCCCTGACCTGTTTTTTAGCTTCTTGCTTTATGGGATACTGCCGTTGGGCAGTTGGTTCACTTTTTAATTGGATTTTGTGAGGAGGAGAATCCTCATCCCATCCTACATGATTTTTATACAATGCAGGTGCCTGGGCTACTGCCCATTTCCTTGCATATGTATATTTTTTGTGAATCGGAATGTGATGCGAGAAGGCAGGCATAATCATTTCTTCGCCACGAGGGCACTCCCTGACAAACTCTGGGGGCCAATCTTTTTCAGCTAACAGAATATCATAGCCTTTTGAGAGCTTATCCCAAAATAGACTCTTAATTTTCCTAGTCTTATCACCCTCTATACGCAATGTTATTTCGTATATTTTATGGGGCTCGCTAAGTCTGGCGTCGGCAGTTTCAACCTGAATGTATTCATTCGTGTCCACTGTCTCCAGATGACTCATCAAGATCTTGCGCGCTATACTGATTTCTGCTGCACTGTCCAACATTGTCAATGCCCACTCCCCGTTTTTCAACTGTGTCCTCAGTATCCTCGGCGTGGTTGATTACTCTAATACTGGCTACCTTCTTTTTCTGAAATTGAGATTTTTTACTCTGAGCAGGTTCCTTGTCTTTGGACTTGGTGTGCTCTCCTGGGTCTGACCGTCCTCTTCTTTCCGAATTCTGTGGAAGAGATCGAGAGGGACGTGTATCAATACTTTGATATCTATCAGGTTTTTTCAGATTATCCCTATTTCTAAGGTTATATCTTTTCTCAGAGGGCTCCCTCTGGGGAGACTGGCGTTCTCGAGTCGGAGTTCTTTCCCTCCGTCAAGGAGACCTTCCTCTGGACTGGAAAACTTTTTCCTTGGGAGTGGATTGTTTATTTCCATCCCAGCTCTTTTTAGGAGTGTTTAAATTATTTTTAATAAATCATTTTTCAGGATTTTCGAGCAGTTGGGGCTTAACTGGTTTCCCACCCAAGCTGTCTCTACCTAATTCTTCATAGCATTTTTCTATGATTTTTGCAAGCTCAACAGGATCTTTTATATCTGTTTCCTTCAACTTCTGGCGGATCGCCACAGATGCTGCTTCTCCTTTTATGTTGGCTAATAATATAGCCGAGACCTGCTTGAAGTCTTTCAGTAATTTCATACCTAGATTTAAAGCGGGCTCTGGACCGAATTCATTTTGAATCTGTTTTAGCACTTCTGGTATTACCGCCATAGACGGAACACAGTGTGTTTTTGTGTAAATGGAAGCAAAGACTGTACCCCAAGTGTCACAGTCCTCCACGTGTGGTGCGATTCCCATAGGAAGGCAGATGGTCAAGATTCTGTGCTTCTCAATAGGGGTAGTATCAGGAAATACTGCCTCTATTTGAGTGATTTTCTGTGCTAACCAGAAAGGAATTTGTTCCCGTTTTACGGGTGTTTTACCAAGACATGACTGTATGTTCTGTGGTGTAATTTTATTAGTGTTCCCCTGATGAGGGGTCAGCTGTGGTGTATTAACAGCTGGTTGGACTGTTGCAGTCCGCATTACATATTGGACTAATTGCCTATGTATTTTAATTAGTGTTTTGAGCTGTACTAACAGCTCTTCCTTAGACATTTTTACAATGTCTGGATGTGGTGTGTAGCTGGCTAGAACCGGCCACGTGGCTCCTGGTCTACCTAGTGGACCGAGCCTAGTTATGTGATCATTGTGTTTTAGGGCGCCATTAAACCAGAGCAGGTGCTCTTGAAATTTGAGTGGAATTTCAATCTCCTCGAAAGGAGCGTACTCTTCCGGAGGTTTCTCTATTTTGTAATAGTGAAACTCTTTTGTTCTAGCGTTTACCGCTGGAAAATTTATCCATGAATAGAATACCTCTGTCTGCCGATATTCGTGAGCCTCTATCTCGAAAATTACTGTACCACCTTGAGGTGTCAGTCCGTTTTCTATAAGTTTTAAAGTTATAGATCTTCTTAAGTGGACCGGGATGATTATAGCATCCGGGTCTGTGTGTTCGGGACCTTGCTGAGTCGCATCTGCTGCGGCCCCAGTGGTTCCGTTATTTTCTGGCATTGTAAAAATGCAAGGTTTGCAGAGTAGGTCTCCAAGGAGACAAAGATTAGGTGCACAATATTTTGGAAACTGTATCCTTCAACGTTGAATAAACCGGAGCTTTACATAGGAATCTCTTCCTACTAAGGTCGGGCGGATTTTAACCTTTCACCCACTCCAGACGTCTATTGGAGTATTTACGGGAGAAAGGGGTCTGTGTGAAATATGCACGACTGAGTTACTCTAACTGTCTTGCGTTAGTTTATCGCCTTACCAAACGTTTGGGCACCATGTAGTGTAGTTCCTAGTTTCCCACTAGGCCCTGCGCATTGGAATAACATAAACAGTAGTATCGACGTGGAACTGCGGATATTCCAGGCCTCCACTGACTATGCTAAACTTAATTGGGTGTGTTACCAACTAGCTCAGAGGTCACTGGAAACTTTCTTCTCTGCATAGGAAGTGATCAGCTTCCTTGGCACAGAAAAGAAGGGATTCAGCTTTCCAACAACCGTGCAACATGACAACTTTGCTCCTCAGGTCAAGAGTCAATCTCTAGGGTCGTGTGAAACAATAGACATGTATTTCACTCAGTCAGTCGAGTGCAGTTTACTTTCACGAGATGTAGAGAATAGAGAGACGGGCGTTTGTCAATAAAGGGTTAACATTTATTGAACAGTCTTTCTTCTCGTACAAGAGAAATGTATTGCCACAATTGCAAGACTTGTTATGATAAAAAGTACGTACAGTAAGATAAGGATTGCAAAATAGAACTGTAAAAGCATTGATATGGTTTCTTAGACATACAATGGTTTAAAAGTAATAAAACATATATACAGTCATATATACATTAGGCTAACATACTCAACTGGTGCTTCTAACTACGCCTACCCCAGTGTGCCTGACCTAAGCCTAACACGTGGAAGGGGAGTAAGTAAGTAGCTTTAAGTTAAGTTGGTTTTGCCAAGGTTTGCTTCAAGAATTCTCGTCTAAGGGTTTAGTCAACACCATACCTCTGAATAGAATGATGGAGGATTGGTATCTCCTTCAGGGGTCACTCTCGATATCCCAGTCACCCGCAAGGGTAGACCGGAAACGCCGGAGCTGGATTTCTCTGCACGAGAAAGGCAGCGGTTCTCTTCAGCGCGTCGAGGAAGGAGTGGGGACAGCGTCCGCGGGCAGCTGGAATCTGCTGGATGTCTTCGCAGAGGGACGGCTGTTCAGCTCCTAAGCTTACTGTAACATCGTTCGCGCTTTAGCAGCGATAATGGTATCAGTAGCTTCACCACCACAGGGACAGCAGGCTGCAGCGACAGAGTGCTAGCTTCACCAACACGGGGTCTTGCAGGCAGCTAGTATCAGCAACAGTAGCTCATTGCTTAAGGCAACGTTGGTAATATTTATACCTGACAGGTGCCGGGTTTGACGCAAGTTTGCTGGACATAAGACGTCAATTAAAGATGTCACTAGGAAGTGATAGTTATCAGTTGCTCATTAGAGTTCCATTACTAATCAAAACACAGCAAGCGGGGATTTCCAGGTTTGCTGAGTTTTTATCTGTGTCGAAGAACTCGGAGTGTTAATCTAGGAATATCAGATAGTGACTTCTGCTCTGTCATTGCACTAATTGGTCGCAAAGGAAGTGGCAGAGAGAACTATGCTGGAATGTGGCTCTGTTCGTGTGAGGCCAGAGATGACTTTTCTGAAAATCGCACTTGAACGGTTATGCCAATATAGGGAATAAATGGATTTATAGCCGAATAGGGGCATAAGGTCACAGTATCGATCAGGAACATAGATAAACACATAACACCCACTCCACGTATTCATGTCCATCAAAATTACTAAAACTAAAGCAATTAGATGCATGTGTAACATTGCCCACCCCAAAATACATAAATGCATTCGAAATAGGCGTATTTGTCATACGTGAAATTTAGGTACTGTACGTTTTTTGAAGCATAGAAATCATTCAAAAAATTATTGCATATGAAATCAATGAACGATTATGCAAAAGAATTACACATGAAGTATCTCTGACAGAAGAAAGGCGAGATAAATCATCACATATAAATGCATTGCAATAACATGTGCTAGAGGGAGGGCGGAGCTAGCCGGCGTCCATGTAAGACGCGCGAGCGCGGAGCTCCCTGCCGATATCCCGCCAAACTCCTGAAAATAATCCTTAATCGACCCTGCCGGCACTGAAACCTGTGGGGGACTCTCAGGCGACCCCTCGGTGAGACGGCGGCCCCTTTGTCCGGCGGAGAACGGACGCGGTGCGACTTTGTGCCGCAGTACACGGAGCGCCGAAGACCCAGGCCGCGATCCCCAGCCTAGCCTAGAGAGCAGCCCGGGTTGCGTCGCAGTACGTGCGGCGTGCGTGCCCGAGGCGGACCCGGCCACCCACAGAGACTCCTGGTCGGCGATAGCGCTCGCGCCCGGCGCTGGGACGCTTCGAAGGGGACATCCCCCTGTCTGGAGGCGACGAGCGGAGGAGACTGCCAGGGGGTGCACGGAGCCCATGTTGCCTGTGGGGAGGCCCTAAAGAGAATCACTACATTGACGGCGAGAGGCACTGTCCGCCGATTCCCAGCATCTAGCACCACGGGGAGGAAGGAGTTCGAAGTAGCGGTGAGCGCCCTGATCCCAAGCACTGAGGCACTTTGCCCACCATCTGGGCGACCGGACAGTACAGGGTATTGCCCAACGCCGCGTTCCGCGGAACGTTTGAATTGGCATTCTGGTGCAGGGAGCCGCCATCTTGGGCTCCGGTCCCACGACGAATCACCCTAAGCGGGGGAGACCCACGACCCAGCGCCCACTGCTGACCCTGATCAAAAATCCCGAGTGGTAGTCTCCACACGTCTGTCCCTGTTGGACACATGTCCACTAGAGCCACCATGGGGAAAGGAGACAAGTCGCAGCCCAAGCTAACATTCGACCAGAGGAAGGCGAAAGGGGCCGAGGGGACAACACAAACCTCCCCTCTGCGCCCTATGACGTCTGAGACCTCCCTATGCTCTGAAATACGGGACATGCTTGGGACGATGGAGAAAGGTCTGCAAGTCAGCATGACAGAGATTAGCACCAAAATCGACGCGCTGACATACCGGATGGACCGCATGTCCGAGAGGGTGGACAAACATGCGGAGCGGCTGGACATGGCAGAGAGACGGCTCACAGAGGCGGAAGAGGCTCAAACGGAGTGGGATAAGGACCGCAAACAGTTTAATCGGCTGCTCCAGGTTATCCAGGATAAGACAGAAGATTTGGAGGCACGCTCGAGGCGCTCCAACCTACGCATTACGGGCGTAGCGGAATCCACTAGCACCGGCAAAATGGAGCTGTTTGTGGAGAAACTCCTGCGGGCCCTGTTGGGGGAAGATGTCTTTTCCCCTATGTTTATTGTTGAACGGGCCCACCGCACTCTGGGGCCGAAACCACAACCTGGCCTCCCGCCGCGCCCGATCGTAGCAAAGTTGCTTAATTATCGGGACAGAGACTTGGCACTGCGGCTCGCCAGAGAAAAGGGGAAACTACAATTCGAAGGCATGAGCATCTCCCTATTCCCGGACTTCACGGCGAGAGTGCAAGAGGAGAGGAAGCGCTTCGCCCCCTACAAGAAACAGCTGAAGGACCTGGGGCTCGACTACGCCATGCTGTATCCTGCGAGACTTCGCATCAACAGGCAAGGTCACTCACATTTCTTTACCGACCCAGCGGATCTTAAGAAATCCTTAAAGGAATGGGAGAAGGACAACCGCAACAATCAGGGAAATAGGCGTGAGGACCCAGACGCCTCCTCCCACTTGAGTGACCAGGAGTAGCCAAGCACGTGAGGGACGCTGCTGACCTATTGGCACTGGACGGCGCAAAGACTTACACACAGCCGGTGTGGACCCACCGAGATATGTCTTCTGGGTGAGATCTACCTGTTTACTCCTGAACTGGTTGGGTAACACCGTGGATTGGGGTGGGGGGCCGCTCCACTTGCCGAGGGAGATCGGGGGTAAGCCCCTCTACATGAGAGACTGGTATTGAGGAACTGTAAAGACTAGAGCTGGCAGGGCTCATTACTTCTGGGCGGGGGGCGGGACGGGAGCACGCGGGAGGTTACTTGTTCTGGTTTCCCAACTGAGCCGTTTGCTGGCTAGATCCCTCTGCCCCTGCGCTTTTGGCTTCCGGCTCCCTCGGGAGCTATTTGGGGTTCTATACAGTTTATAGTTGAGCACGGGGGGATGTTGGGTGGTGATGATTCCTGTCTGACCGGGTTGGGGATGGTCGGCTGTGGGCGGGGGGGAGGCGTTTCTTTGACTGTTTGTGCATTATTGCTGTCATGCTGTTTGGGATTCGGGGTTTGCCGGGTGGGGGGTTTGTTTTTGCCGACTGCTGCACTGTGTCTGCCACACTGCCTGCTCTGCGATATTCTACTTTCTAACCTGCTATGTCTAATGTTGACTCACTGAGTGCGGAGAGCTCTCCGAGCTCTTTACGATTGCTGTCCTGGAACGTGAGGGGGCTCAACGACTTCCGCAAACTCAGAAAGGTCCTGGCCTATTTGCAACGCCATCACATTGACCTTGCTCTGTTGCAGGAGACACATTTGCCGCTTTCCAGCCCTATGTTGCAGGTGAGGGGTCTTGGCCCCGCTTGTGTCGCTGCGGGGTTCACAACGCATGCTAGGGGGGTGCTCACATGGGCCAATCCCAGATCCCGACTGACGCTGACCCGAGTGGCGGGTGACCCGGAGGGGAGGTTTGTGGTTGCACGTTGTGTTGGAAAAGATCACGATCTCCTGCTGGTGAATGTGTATGGCCCCAACTACGACTCCCCGGAGTTTTACTCCTCGCTTGCGGACAGCTGCAGGCAGTTTGTGGGCTCTAGAATGCTGTGGGGAGGGGATTTTAATCTAGTGCTGAACCCGGCCCTTGACAGATCTGCGGGCCCCCCTAGGTCCCCTGCGCCCTCCGCGTCCCTCCTTTTGTCTGAATGTGTGAAACTTGATTTACTTGATGTGTGGCGACATAAACACCCAGGGCGAGGTGGGTTCACTCACTACTCGGCCTACCACAACATCCACACACGCATTGATTACTGGCTTGCTTCCCGCAGTTTACTCGACATGGTTAAGGGTTGCACGGTCCTCCCGCGCACGCTGTCTGATCACTCGCCCTTGCTCCTGTTGCTTGCGGCTCCTCCCAAGAGGATCCCCCCCTTCACGTGGAGGTTCCCCCCATACTCCCTCTTAGATGAGGTCTTCAGAGGGGAACTCGCCGACGACATAGAGACCTATTTCGCGACCAATGTGGGCTCAGTGGACAGCGTTCAGGTTCTCTGGGACGCATTTAAGGTTTATATCAGGGGGATGACTATGGCGAAACACTCAGGAGTGCTCAAAGCCATCAGACGACGCCTACAGTTGCTAGAGACGCAGCTAGCGAACTTGGAGGGTCGGGCGGCGGACTCGGGGGACACAGCTGCTGCAGTCGAGCGCAAAACCTTACTAGATGAATTTCAGGAGGAGGCGGACAGGGAAATTCAACATATGGGCAAATACGCAACGGCGCGGGCGTATGGGGAACGGGAGCGGCCTGGCGCCCTCCTAGCTAAACTTATGCGCAACAGTAGACCCCCACTGGTTATCGAGGAGTTGGTGACAGCTGCTGGGGCGGTGGTTACAGAGGAGCAAGATGTCTTGGCGGAATTCCACGCCTACTACACTGCCCTTTACTCCTCGAGAGACGCACACCTCAAAGATGAAATCGATGACTATTTGGGCCACCTTCAGATGCCCTTCCTGGCTGACTGGCAGAGGGAGTTTCTCATGGCCCCCATCCAGAAGGAGGAGATAACGGAGGCACTGGAATGCATGAAATCCGGCAGCGCTCCTGGTGCGGATGGTCTCACGGTATCATTCTATAAAACCTTCAAGGCGCAGCTGGTCCCATATCTGACGCTCTTGTTCGATGATATTTGCCAGCAGGGCAGCATGTCGAAATCCATGAGAGAGGCGCTGCTTATCACCATCCCTAAACCTGGCAAACCCCTTGACCAATGTGGCTCCTACCGGCCGCTATCACTGATCAATGTGGACGCGAAACTGTATGCTAAAGTTCTTGCGACTCGCCTGTCGCTGCTGGTCCCGGATCTGGTCGCCCCAGAGCAGGCTGGGTTTGTTCCCTCACGCAATCTCACGTATAATATTCGCACAGTCCTGGGCACAATCCAGCATGTCAAACACGAAAGCAAGGCGGTGGCCATATTCTTGGATATGGAGAAGGCCTTCGATTCGGTCGAGTGGCCGTTCATGCTGAAGGTCCTTCGTAAATTCGGCCTTGGGGAGCCGTTTTTGCAAATGCTGGGAGCCCTTTACTACAAACCCACTGCGAGATTGAGGATGGGTAACCTGGTCACTGCTCCCATCGAAATTGGGAGGGGCACGCGCCAAGGTTGTCCCCTCTCTCCGTTGCTGTATGCCATGGTAGCGGAGCCTCTCGCCTGCGCTATGCGAGAGTACCACCGGTTTGAGGGAATCAACTTCCCGACGTACCAAATTGGTATCTCCACATATGCGGATGACACTCTACTATATGTCCGAGACCCGGAGACCAACCTCTCTGCGGTGCTGCGGGAGGTGGTGAGGTTTGGGGCTCTTTCGGGCCTCCGCGTCAACTGGTCCAAATCAGTAGCACTGCCCCTGACGCCGGTGACGCTCCCTTTTGACTCGGAGTACCCCTTGAAATGGACCACGGACTCCATTCGCTACTTGGGGATACGCATTCATACAGACCCGGAGGTTCTGATCCGCGAGAATTACGGAGTGGCCTACTCCAAACTGACGGATGACGTCGAGGTGTGGTCTAGGCTCCCACTTTCACTCATGGGCAGGATTGCACTCATGAAGATGGTGGTGCTCCCCAGGTTCCTTTTTCTATTCGTGAATATACCAATAGTCCTTTCCAAAGCCTTTTTCCGGCAACTTACACAGACCCTTGTCCGCCTGGCGTGGGGGGGCAAACAACCGCGGGTGCAGTGGAAAACGCTCACCCTTCCTTAAGAACAGGGAGGCCTGGGGGCTCCAGATCTGGAGCGATACTACAGGCTCGCACAGGCTGCCCACCTTCATACGTGGATTCATGGGGACCCGGACATCCCCCATGTGAAATTGGAGCGGCTCTTTGCAGACCCTGTCCCGCTCCCGGCGACAGTATGCTATCCGCCCGATAGGCGGGTCGGCAATCTGGACTCAATAGCTGCCACGAATCATGCTTGGCATGCTCTGGTCGGCCCCCGTGAGTGCTCCCTGCTGTATTCACCTTTGCTCCGTGTAGAATGGGCGGCCTGGTTAGCTCCACTAACGGAGAAGGGTGTCCTGACGGCGCTACGTGCCCTTGGCATTGTTACCATGGGGGACCTCTTTTCAGGGGGCACTCTGAAAACGCTGCATCACGTCCTTCAGCCTTGTCCCCGGGCGACGATGCTGCAGAGCTTCCAATATCACAGGGTCCGTAGAGCGGCTCTTGCCGTTTTGGGCCCGGACCTCGCCGAACCACCGGTAGTGCCGGAACTCACCTATGTCATCAAAACCCCCTCAGCGCGCAAATTGATAACGGCTCTTAGGTCACTGGGCGATGGTCAACGGCAGTGTCTCCCCTCCAAGGCCCGCTTGGCCTGGCAGACTGACCTCCAATCTCCCATCTCAGACGACATGTGGCGTTATTGTGCCACTAATACTAGGAAGATCTCACTCAACGGCAGGCACCGACTGGTGCATTTTAAATTCTTACAGCGAGTCTACTACACCCCTGAGAGGTTACACAGGTATGGCCTTCGTGACTCAGCGGAGTGTGAGCGCTGCCACTTTCACACAGCAGACTTTCTCCATATGGCCTGGACTTGCCCTGCAATACACAAATACTGGGTAGAAGTCTTTGCTGACCTCAGTACTATCCTCGGTGAGGTGATCTTGCCCAACCCGGCGCTCGCCTTACTTGGTTTCTCGAAACCCCTTCCTGTGGCTCTGCGTCGACTCACAGACATGGCACTGCTCATGGCGAAACGGCTGTTAGCATTATGCTGGATGCGGGGGCCGGTCCCAACCAAAAAAAGATGGGAAACAGACCTGCTATACTGTTGCACGCAATCGGAAGTGTATAGTGAACTCCTACCGCCGAAGAGTAGACCCAAAAACTTTTGGGGTATGTATCGGGCGTTCCAGAAGGCGAGGGAGGGTGATGAATCGGACCCAGAGAGTGTGGAGCTTGATGTCCTGCAGGAAGATGGGACTGCAGCAGCTGTGCTTGAGGAGTATGATAGTTGAAAGCCTTCACGTTGTGTCAGAGTGGTGGTTCTCGCCTGACGTCTGAGGTGTTTGTGTTGGATGTGACTTGTGACGGCCGAGCTGCTTTGCGATGACCGCTATCCCCCTCATGGAGCGTCATCTAACCTTCGTGGGCGACTGTTTATCCCCCCTTCGCCTAGCCAAGGGGTTAATGGTAGTAGTGTAGGGTGGGGGGTGGGTGGTGGACACGGGTTTAGGTAGTCTGGCTAGTTCTTCTTTGGGGGAGGGTGGGTTTGTTCTGGTCTGGGTCTGGGTCTCTACACAGTCCTTCCCGGATGGCTATGTCGATCCTTCCACTCTGACACGCCATGATGCACCTGGATCTGACTCTGATAGCATTGCGGTGCTTACATCCTGCTTACAAGTTATAGCTCTCCGACGGTAGCTGATATGTTCAGTTGTCTCTACACACTTGTGCCACACCTGCGAGCTTGCCGCCAGGCCCTTGGGCTGTTGGTTGTTACGGCTGTGTCATTTACTTTTACAACAGGTGTTTGAAAGTTGTGTTTTTCTTCCCTTTCCCATTTCTGATGCCGCCGGCCTCCGGGTTGTAGGCGATGTTGGCTGTGTATGTGACCTGGGGTTGTAATAAAGTATAAATTTATTAAAAAAAAAATAACATGTGCTAGAGGCTGATGTAATGTTGTTATGTCTCTAGATGTGTTTAGAAATAGAAGTGTGAAGCTTCTGTTCTCTAAGAATAGTTTTTACGTTAAGCAAAGAATTGTTCGTGCCAAAAAAGGGTGAATATTAAAAATGTCCAATTCAAAAGAATTAATGCTTGAACGGGGAAATAGAGTTCCAACACTTTCTGCAGTTTTTGTTGATCAAAACTGAAGGCCGAATTCAGAGTTCATGGGAACGCCGTGTGTCGGAAAGCTTCTTAAAAGTTATTGTTTCTGTACGGGTGAGAACATCGTATCAGACAGGCTCTCAAAGAATTGGTCTACAAATTCAGGTGACAGTTCAACCAAATTAGAAAGCGCTGTAACTTGGCAGGTGTGAGAATGATTGCTGTCATCATAGTCGGGTTCAGCAATGCTCACAGAAGGCCGTACCTGGGTGATGCTGCTTTTGTCGCTTGCTCCACTGTTACCACCTAGTCGTAGTACAGGAGTCTCAACGAATGCTGTCATCAGGATTGGTAGCCGCTGGGGACAACACAATGCGTGAGCCGTTATTGGACTGAGCAAAGTATCGACGTCCATTGGTACTGCTGATGGAAGTGAAAGACAGATGTCCAACACGCATTCATCGCCGCATAGCATACATCTTAGTACCGGTAAGATACAGTTCTGCCATATAGGTCTGAATGAAAGGAACCAGGTCATGTTTAGATCTCTCAGCCTGGCCAATCCAAGGACGTTAGTTATCCTGTCCCGGTAGCGCATTGCTAGGATTGTCTCTTCCATTCCCATGGGAGCTATGTCTGAGCCGAGGCTTGCCATAACGAAGCAGGAGGGTCAAAAATAAAATCCCTGCTACAAGTCCCAAAAATAATGGTATCCCGCCAAAAACAGAGTGTACAAAATTAGGAACGATTCCCAAAATTGCCTGGAAGGGTGTTAGAAGTCCCGTAAAGACTGTCTTAAATATGCCTGGGATGCTTGTGGCACTAGACATGTTAAGGAGTTGGCTCAACATTTCTACGAAATGCACGGGGCAATTTGTTGATAAAAGGTCATGAACTTCAGTAGCTGTCCTTGCAACTAGAAGATCATACGTCTCTTTTGATGACGTTATAGGCACTGTTGTCTGTAAAAGTACAGATTTCATTTTGCTTAAAGTATCAATTCGTATAGAATAGAGATTCAGACGAGGCCAGATCGGAGTCACTGTGTCTGCAGGCCCACTCGGAAACAATGCTTGCATACAGCATTTGACCATGGATGTTACTTTCACTAGATAACTTTTCCCTGGCACGAGGCCACAACATCTGTGATCCGTTCTAAGAATGTAACTCCCGTTCGAAAGTTGCATAAAGAAGGGCTCTATCTGAGTTGCAGGTGTGACTAGCTGGTGGCATGAAAGGTTGTTAGAATTTCCATCACATGCTCCGTGTAAATTAATACCCTGACACAAAAGTATACCGCTTAGTGAATGTTTACAGTTGTCACCACTAAGAAATACATTTTTGTCGCTGTCACTATAGCAAGAACGAGTGTATGGTAATTTCCATTCAGATTTTACATATCCTTTACCCAATTGTTCATACTGGCCAGCAGGTATGTACTCAAGGCACTTTTTAAATCGGAAAGTTGTTATCGGAATTGTGATAATTCCGTGTATATGGCCGAGATACCCGCCACCCCCTCTCGACACAATCCCCAAGGATGGGAAACCGGAAACGGTTCTGAACTTTTGGAAGGCGGGAGGGAGTGACCCTCCCGGCCGTATTTATTAAAATATGAAACAAAATCAAAACATTAAAATAACAGTTTCATATTATGTACAATTTCATTTCCACATCACGATGTTTGGCTAACCTTAACATATTTCTAATACAAAGGTTCTCCTAGCCGAACTAACATCCTACAAAACATTTAACTTGAAATTGTACATCCTAACTTTTAAGGGCCAACGGCAAGGTCGCAACCGGTGTCAGATCCCTAAACCAGAAATACCTCCCCCACTTGTGAGGGGCGACCGCACAGAGGCGTACCTCAAGTGCATCTACCAATTTCCCTTGACTTGACGGGGGCCCCAATGAACTCGACGCCATTTAAAGGTCGTCCGAGGACTCGTGTGAGGTTTCTAGAAGGTAGCGTAAACCCCCTCCCCACCCCACACAACTTACCACATCTGCCGTCGCAGGTGTCCTGGCCCCGGGAAATTCCCCAGGAGGGGCCCGTAGCCCCTCCTATCCAGGAAGGGGCCTTGACCGCCTTTCCTTTCCTTCCGGCGGCCCATCCTTAGAAGGGACCGCCTCCCCGTTGAGGGGCCAATGGCCACCTCCCCCGAGCGCTCCCATCCGTAATGGGTGACGCCCCCCCATAGGGATCTTCCAATTACTGCTCACCGATCATGACCTTACCGCCCGACCAAAATAAATACGACAATTTAACTAAAGCTACTAATTACCAAACAACCATAACTATTTCACGTATGATTACCGATCAACACTAGTGCAAAATCACTTTATTGGAAAAACATACTGTAAATGACCATTCTTTATTGCATACTCAAAATAACACGACAATCATCACAACCTGTAAGAAATAGAGTTACCACATCAAAACTTTATTTAAAACAACTGCTGTCCTCAGGGGCTGGTGGGTGGGTCAAAATTGGCTCTTCGTTCCGTCTCGGGCTCACGTGCAGCGGGGAGGTGCAGCTTCAGAGCACAGGAACAAGAGGATGCTTTCTTGGCTTGTTGCTCCTTTTATCCGTCTTCGGGCGGGCGTAAACCCGCCTCCGCCTGCCTCCCTGGGCGTGGCCGGCCGCGTCAGTGTCTAGGACAACCCACTCCAGGGCGGGAAAAAGGCGCGCCCCGGCTACGCCGCTTCGGGCATACCAGCCGAGACTCGCCTCCCGCCCAAGATGGCCTCCCGGGGGGATCGAGGTACTCCACCATACGTTCGGGGGGACCGAATGGTCGCCCCTTTCCATATGGCCGAGATACCCGCCACCCCCTCTCGACACAATCCCCAAGGATGGGAAACCGGAAACGGTTCTGAACTTTTGGAAGGCGGGAGGGAGTGACCCTCCCGGCCGTATTTATTAAAATATGAAACAAAATCAAAACATTAAAATAACAGTTTCATATTATGTACAATTTCATTTCCACATCACGATGTTTGGCTAACCTTAACATATTTCTAATACAAAGGTTCTCCTAGCCGAACTAACATCCTACAAAACATTTAACTTGAAATTGTACATCCTAACTTTTAAGGGCCAACGGCAAGGTCGCAACCGGTGTCAGATCCCTAAACCAGAAATACCTCCCCCACTTGTGAGGGGCGACCGCACAGAGGCGTACCTCAAGTGCATCTACCAATTTCCCTTGACTTGACGGGGGCCCCAATGAACTCGACGCCATTTAAAGGTCGTCCGAGGACTCGTGTGAGGTGTCTAGAAGGTAGCGTAAACCCCCTCCCCACCCCACACAACTTACCACATCTGCCGTCGCAGGTGTCCTGGCCCCGGGAAATTCCCCAGGAGGGGCCCGTAGCCCCTCCTATCCAGGAAGGGGCCTTGACCGCCTTTCCTTTCCTTCCGGCGGCCCATCCTTAGAAGGGACCGCCTCCCCGTTGAGGGGCCAATGGCCACCTCCCCCGAGCGCTCCCATCCGTAATGGGTGACGCCCCCCCATAGGGATCTTCCAATTACTGCTCACCGATCATGACCTTACCGCCCGACCAAAATAAATACGACAATTTAACTAAAGCTACTAATTACCAAACAACCATAACTATTTCACGTATGATTACCGATCAACACTAGTGCAAAATCACTTTATTGGAAAAACATACTGTAAATGACCATTCTTTATTGCATACTCAAAATAACACGACAATCATCACAACCTGTAAGAAATAGAGTTACCACATCAAAACTTTATTTAAAACAACTGCTGTCCTCAGGGGCTGGTGGGTGGGTCAAAATTGGCTCTTCGTTCCGTCTCGGGCTCACGTGCAGCGGGGAGGTGCAGCTTCAGAGCACAGGAACAAGAGGATGCTTTCTTGGCTTGTTGCTCCTTTTATCCGTCTTCGGGCGGGCGTAAACCCGCCTCCGCCTGCCTCCCTGCGCGTGGCCGGCCGCGTCAGTGTCTAGGACAACCCACTCCAGGGCGGGAAAAAGGCGCGCCCCGGCAACGCCGCTTCGGGCATACCAGCCGAGACTCGCCTCCCGCCCAAGATGGCCTCCCGGGGGGATCGAGGTACTCCACCATACGTTCGGGGGGACCGAATGGTCGCCCCTTTCCATATGGCCGAGATACCTGCCACCCCCTCTCGACACAATCCCCAAGGATGGGAAACCGGAAACGGTTCTGAACTTTTGGAAGGCGGGAGGGAGTGACCCTCCCGGCCGTATTTATTAAAATATGAAACAAAATCAAAACATTAAAATAACAGTTTCATATTATGTACAATTTCATTTCCACATCACGATGTTTGGCTAACCTTAACATATTTCTAATACAAAGGTTCTCCTAGCCGAACTAACATCCTACAAAACATTTAACTTGAAATTGTACATCCTAACTTTTAAGGGCCAACGGCAAGGTCGCAACCGGTGTCAGATCCCTAAACCAGAAATACCTCCCCCACTTGTGAGGGGCGACCGCACAGAGGCGTACCTCAAGTGCATCTACCAATTTCCCTTGACTTGACGGGGGCCCCAATGAACTCGACGCCATTTAAAGGTCGTCCGAGGACTCGTGTGAGGTGTCTAGAAGGTAGCGTAAACCCCCTCCCCACCCCACACAACTTACCACATCTGCCGTCGCAGGTGTCCTGGCCCCGGGAAATTCCCCAGGAGGGGCCCGTAGCCCCTCCTATCCAGGAAGGGGCCTTGACCGCCTTTCCTTTCCTTCCGGCGGCCCATCCTTAGAAGGGACCGCCTCCCCGTTGAGGGGCCAATGGCCACCTCCCCCGAGCGCTCACATCCGTAATGGGTGATGCCCCCCCATAGGGATCTTCCAATTACTGCTCACCGATCATGACCTTACCGCCACAGGCCGGATAGTTGACCGGCTATCCGGACCCCCCACAACAACTCCTGCCTAAAGGTCATGTTTTAAACTCTTTAGCCAAGCTATGAGGTCTCCTATGAGTAACTCATTCCCCACCCGGGACAAATGGACCCCATCACCCAGGTACATACTGTCCCCCTTAATACAACCATGTGGAATAGAATGCAGTGTACTTGAACGAAACAATCTACCCAATTTGTTATTTACTTTCTTCACTGAGTGATTCAGAGCAGAAACCGAATTCGCCCCCCGCCACACTTTCCGTGGAATCATATGGGACCATGCAATTGTGCACCCTGGAACTCTTCTCGCCAACCAACTTACAGTGGAGAGCATTGCCTCGAGAAGAAGTCGTCTACCAGTGGCCACCAAATCGTTGCCCCCAAGATGGACTATGATTATAGACGGCGGTGACCTTGTCCGCCCTAACAAACCCTCGAAAAAGGATTGAAACTGGTCAATACAGAGCCCGCCCCTTCCGTAGAAGGTCACCCTGTACCCGTATTCCCCAGCCATGTGAATCATGTCACCTGCTTTGAATACGTCCGCGGCACGCCTCACGTATGAGTGGCCCACGACCCACACCACTTTTTCCGCAGCCGGTGATGTCTGACCGCTGGTTCCCAGGTGTCGGGTCGACTGCACAGTCCGCCCCGCCTCGTGAGCTTGCGAAACTGTAAACCAAACAAAACAAGAAGCGTGAGTACATCATTACAGCTTCACAACATGTGCAACCGCACATACTTTTTATAACAATTCGAGGACCAACGCCCCAGACGTTTCACTTTTTCCACACGCAGACCCCTGGCTGTAGCCTCAGTAGCAGCCCCTATCCGAAAGGAATGGGTCCCGAACTCGCCGGGGTTCAAGCCCGCGGCCGAAATTGACATCGCAAGCACCCGCTGGAACTGAAACCTCGTCAGTGGGGTGGCGTCAGCGTGTCTCAACAAGGTTCCCCCCCATGAAGCCACCCTCTGCGCCAAATATTCCTCTACGCAAACAACAGGGCACATGGGAGACCCGGGAATCCTTTGTATGATTATGCAGTCCCCACTCGCACCCTGATCGGTCTTGGACCTGACAAATGAGACAGTCATCGTCTCCCCCTTAACCTGAATGTGCTCTCGGCACAGTCCCCCCACCGTATCCTGCTTGTTCTTCGCCACCAGTTCGCTTACCCGCATAGCCCCATGGAATGCTAGCGCAAAAGCGGCTCGGAACAACACTGTTTCATACCGGGATGAACATGTCGCAGGGAGTACAGAAAATAACAGGGCCAACCTATCCAGGCCTATCGGGTGTCTCCGATCTACTCTGCGACCCTCCAGGCGTTGCCACCCACGTAGCGCTTTCTGCACCACGAAAGACGCTGTCGGGTCCCGAATCCCATGAGCCCTTGCCATAAAGGAAATGGCGGCCCGATGCCTCTGGGCCGTAGCTACCGATTTGCCTGCCCGATGTAGAGACAGCAAAAATTTTACGACAAGCTCTTCCTGGCCCCAAAGCTCCCCACTAGCAGAACCCAAAAAGGACCAATAGGAACGAAACGCCCCTTCATATGCCTTCCTTGTCCTGGGTGCTAAACTCTCTCCCACGAGGTTTTGTAGTTCGGGCACCGAGAGACCAGAGAGCTTCGGGAAAGGGTGCCGCCACCCAGTCCGCTGTGGGCAGAAAACCCCAGAAGGCCTGCATACGGAAACGAGAAAGTGCATCAGCCGCTTAATTCAACACCCCCGGGACATGTCGCGCCCTAAAGAGCACATTCAACTGCATACACAATAACACAATTTCCTTGAGCAGTCTCAGAATCCATTTGCAACGTGCTGCCTGACTATTGATACACTCAACCACGGTCATGTTATCAGACCAGAACACCACAGAGTGGTCCCGGAACCCCTCGGGCCAGGTTTTCAGGGCCACAAAAACAGGGAAGAGTTCGAGAAAAGCAATGTTACTCGTCAGCCCGCACTCGTGCCACCATGACGGCCATTTTTGAGCCGACCATTGCGTACCGAATATGGCGCCAAAACCTATACTCCCCGCCGAGTCTGTCCACAGCCCCAGCTCCTCGGAGGACACCGCCGGTTTGTTCCAGACAATTCGACCATTGAAACCCGCCAAGAATGCCAGCCAAATGCGCATGTCCTGGCGAATCTCTGCCGAGAGCCTCGTGCGGTGGTGTCCCTCCTTCAGGCCGACCATGGCTTGTGCAATCGAGCGGGAAAAGGGGCGGGCCATTGGCATTACTCTGAGGGCAAAATTCAACTGGCCCACTGTTTGTTGCAATTGATGCAGGTTTACCTTAGACACACGAATACATGTTTCAAGGGATGTCCTGAATTTTAACACTTTTTCTTTCGGTAACCGAAAACAACCTTCCTCCGAGTCGAGCTCGATCCCCAGAAACTCGAGTGAAGTCGAGGGACCAACAGTCTTACCTGGTGCCAATGGTACACCAAACTGATTCATTAAGGCATGAAATTCGTTTAAAGCCTGTCCACATTCTGGGTCCCCGGCTGCCCCCAGGAACAGAAAGTCATCGAGATAATGCATAACATGCTGAAAACCCGTCTTTCTTGTGAATACCCATTGTAGAAAACAACTGAACTTTTCAAAGTAAGCACAAGATATAGAGCATCCCATTGGCATACATCTATCCACATAATAGCGACCCTGAAACATGAAACCAAGAAGACGCTGATCGTCTGGGTGTACCGGGAGCAACCGGAACGCTGACTCGATGTCTGATTTTGCCATCAGCGCCCCGGGCCCCAGGCGATTCAACATGGCGACGGCCTCATCGAAAGATGCGTACCGCACCGAACACACACCCGGGTCTATCGCATCATTCACGGAAAGACCTCGTGGGGCTGACAAGTTATGTATTAGCCTAAACTCACCCGGGTCCTTCTTGGGGACCACCCCTAATGGGGAACAAACAAAGTTAGCAACTGGAGGAAAATCGAATGGACCGGCAACCCGCCCTCGAGTCACCTCTTTCCCAATCTTTACCTGTACCACTGCCGTATGCTGCAGGACCGACAGTTGGTTCTTACAACTTGCTTCACCCCGAAAATCCCCCACTGGAATGCGGAAACCATATGAAAAACCGTCTCGCAACACCCCAGCGGAGACATGGTCCGGGTATTCGTTGAGCCAAGGAATCATTGCCATGGTATCAATCGGGGTAGGTAAAGGCGCCCCTCGGACTATTTCAGACCTGTTTGGCGCTTCCCCTACCACCGTTATCACCCGTTTTGGCTCTGCACATGGTCTCAGGATGGGAGGACTGTCCACACCCCCCACATTCATGTCTAAACTTGCATGACCCTTGGGGCCTCGTACATTTTCCCCTGTTAAAATTCCAACAAATCCCCCTTTTACCTGCGTTGCCACTCGATTTCGAGTGGTGCTCGTTACCTGCACCCATCCGAAAGGGTGTCCCAGAGGATTGGCGGGAAGACTCACCCCCGTTACTCCCCGACAATGGTACTTTTAACATGCCTGAATTCTCCATTTTTTGCCAAGAAATGGAGTCATAACAATCCCATGTTAGAGCTGGGTCGTGCTCCTTAGCCTTCCTAAAAAGATTGTCATAACAAAACCACTGATTGCCCTCGTATGCCAGAGAATACTCCATGATACGTGTCTGGTAAATAGGCAACTCCGTCAACAATTCAGGCCTTCGCTCACCCATAATGGAGGTAAAAATGCCAAACGCTCTGCCCCAAGTACCTATGTTTTCGTCGACCTTAAAGGCGGCCGTTTTTGCGCGCCAAACACTCGGATGCATAAGCTCTTTTTGGCCCTTCACATGCTCCATCTCGTAATGGTCAGTAAGCAAAGAAAACATGTTCACATACTTATCGGCCCAAATCTTTTCCTTAATTTCAAGTGGAACATGCTGGGCCACTTTCTCCCTTCGTGAGGGTACAGACCCCTCCCCCGCAATCGGCAGTAGCCGCTTACCTGAACTAGGTGCTGTACTTGCTGCCGAACCCGCGCCTGCTGCAATCTCAGCCACCGGAACCTGTGGGGGAACAGAAGATGGTGCCTTCGCAGCCTCTCTAGATTCCCGCAGTTGTCTCATTACTGCCCTGGCGTCGTCAGCCGTGGTGCCCTCACTATCTTTTCCCAACCACGCTGCCAGTTGTGCCGCCAACTCGGGAGGCATATCCTCTCCATTCACGGGGGTGACTACCACGGGGATTGGATGTCCCTCCTTCGGAACCGGGGTAGGCTCCTCTATCGGTGTATCGGGAACCGGGGCCTCCCCCCCAGGTGCCCCCCTCCTGGACCTCTTGCCTCTCCCGCTAGGGACTACTCCCGGCAATGCTGGTCCGACGATTCACTTCGGTCCTCCCTCCCCATTCTTTACCGCCATCTGCTTCTTCAAATCGGCTACTTCCTTTATGAGCATGCGGAGCATCTGATCGGTCCCGACCCGCTTTCCGACCTTCTTGCCCGGCATTCTCGAACGAAGATATCTGTAAAACAAAGACAAAAATTACAACGCTCAAAATTGGCTCTTCGTTCCGTCTCGGGCTCACGTGCAGCGGGGAGGTGCAGCTTCAGAGCACAGGAACAAGAGGATGCTTTCTTGGCTTGTTGCTCCTTTTATCCGTCTTCGGGCGGGCGTAAACCCGCCTCCGCCTGCCTCCCTGGGCGTGGCCGGCCGCGTCAGTGTCTAGGACAACCCACTCCAGGGCGGGAAAAAGGCGCGCCCCGGCTACGCCGCTTCGGGCATACCAGCCGAGACTCGCCTCCCGCCCAAGATGGCCTCCCGGGGGGATCGAGGTACTCCACCATACGTTCGGGGGGACCGAATGGTCGCCCCTTTCCATTATCCATTCAATGACAGGACTCTCTGACATTGTCAATGGTAATCTCTCAAGTTTTTCGATGCTCAGGATTGTATAGTCTGCTCCTTTCTGTGCCAAACTGATCTGTTTATCAGTAAGGTTAAAAATGGAAAATAATGACGTTGTGTTGATTAAACGCCAAGGCACATAGCCTGAACGAAGATTTTGCAGCGTCCAGCCTAATTCTATAATAGAACGTAATTGCGACTGGCCATGTTGTAACATTAGCAAGTCTCTGTCTATCACATCAAAGGCAGAGGATACAATATTGTCCAACGAATATATTCTGGAAGACAGAGTCATTAACCCATTGTCTACTACAGAAAGTGATTTTTCCAAATTAATACGATCAATTTCTCGTATTTTCTCAGCAGTTTCAATTTGCTTTACTTTCCAAGCCTCGTTGTAAGCAGCATAGATACTGGTCGCTATGAAACGCTTTTGACGCTGTTTGCGTGGTCCAAGAATGAAATCGCGCAAATCAGCACCATCTTTTAGTAAAGACAAGTGTTGCTTAATTTCAGCCAGTGTGGATGAAGTTAGCCATTCAAGGCAGAGTTTCCCTACACTGTATGTTGTTATAATCCCTGGATGTTGTCTCTGGGAGTATCTTGAGTCTAATCTGGTCATTTTTAACCCCTGTGTTTTATTCAGGAATCTATCTTGGCAGCTGTTTGTGTCTGTAGGCCAGATTAACCATTTTTTCCAATCAGGATGTGTTCTGTTAAAATGTAAAATTTGTGACACGTCTAACTCAATATCTGCGGTTGCATTCTCAGGTATTGGCTTTGGTATAGACGGTGTTTTAAGGTCTTTGATCTTAGCTAGGCCAAGACAAGATGTTTGGTGTATTGTGTCATTTAAAAACAACATTTGTTCTGGTATCATGCAGGTCCTAAATAGTGCTTCAATGCCTTGCACCTGCCAATCTTTTGTACCCCAAATTGTTTTTGTTTCAATATTATTTTTCCAATAATCAAAACCAAATGTCATCATTTTGTCATAAAATGCTTCTGAATATATCAATTTAGAATTTGTCAGCATTGTTTTCATTCCTGTTTTATCTAACAGTTTGTAATAAAACGTTTCTGCATCACTGGTGTTAAACCCTGAGAAGTATTTGAATTTCTCAAAAAATGCTTTAGAACTGCTTTTAGGTGGTGTAGAACAATGTTCCCATTGATTATACATAAAAACATTTCTAGGCTGTGCAGATTTATGCAAGAAATGATCCCCATAGTGGGTGTAACAGAATAACTGCTCATAACTAGATGAACCTTGTAAATAATCATGATCTGTGAATCTAGCTGACATTACTAAATCAGACATCATGTCATTAATACTATTAAAGTCCCAATCATCAGAGAATGTACTCGGTGTTACAAAGTCACTTAAGGAAACCTTCAGTTGATGAGGATACTTCAGGATTTCGACCGGACCATATATCTCATAGTCAGTTTTCTCCCATACTACCCCACCAGGTATTGGAATTGCTGTGACATTTACTGTTGACAGTTCTCTTTTCTTCACGTGGGATGATCTGTGGGGTTTCAAGACTAGGTTGATGTTCTGACTTGCTGTGTCCATTGTAATATATTTTCCCTCAATGAATTTTCCCAAACACAGTACCATGATGAGCCAAAGCAGGAGGAAAAATACCCCTAGACCGAACCAGAACGCTAGCCAAGGGGAAACAAGGTAGATTTTCTTCAATTGATGAAAGAGTTCTGTTGCTTTTTCTTTAAGAGATTTTTTTGATTCTGGCTTCACTTCGAGGTCGTTTTGATCTTCAGAGAAGTTGTCGAAGTTGATGAAATAACCAGAGGCAGTTCTGTCAATTGATGGGATTGTTCTTTCAATCTGTCTCTCGGTAGCACTTTCTGATGCCACATCCTTGTAGACTGGTGTTGTTTCTTGACGAACTGTTTCAATCTGTGTTTCAAGAGGCACGAGTTCCATGGCATTATTGCATAGTCCTTCATTGTGCACTGCAGGCTGATTGAATGTGATTAGTCTTTCAGTTTGAACCTCTTGGATTGTTGCAAGTTTGGGTATTCTGTTGTTTCTTGGGAGTCCACTGGGCCTACTGTTGATTATAGGCCACATGCTTGTGGTTTTACCAGGTCGATGGACACGACTCTGTTCTCCTTTTTACCAGCAAGGGGCGGTAGTACAACTGATCTCTTTCCGGTGACTGCCAAGACAGGTACTGCTTTTCTGTAAGAAGGCCCAAATTCCTTCTTAACCCCGATCTTTTCTCTGACTAGATCCCCAATCTTTGGAATCCAGACAGGCCTTGCTGGGGCTGTTGCTGGTGGTGCCTCGTCAGTGGTACTTGGCTGTTGCTTTAACTTTATGTTGCTTAATGATTTTCTTGTTTAATTCAGTTCCTGTAAAACAGCCAAACGATCCTTTACATCAAAGTGCGTTGTTTCTTCTTGTACCACTGACATCTGACTATCGAGGTCCTGAATACGCATTCTAATTCCGAACAATAGTTCGTATGGGCTGAAACCTTTTAGAGAATTTCTTGGCATGTTGTTAAGACTAGTCTGGACACTTATTAAATGTTTGACCCACCCAGCGCCTGAACCTAATACCTTCGCTGTTATAGATTGCTTTATGTCCCGGTTTTTTCTTTCTACCACACTGTTCCCTTCGGGGTGCGATGGACAAGAATACCGCAACCCAATTCCCATGCTAGCCATGGCCTCCTTATAAGCTCGAGAGCTGAAAGCAGGACCCTGGTCAGAATGGAACGTGGTAATTGTGTATGTGCCGATAAAGACTCGCAAATCTTTTATAACCGTTCTAGCGTCAGCCGAGCGCTGGAGGCCTCATTTTTTAAGTGCGTTTAGCCTTAACTATTAATAGGACGCAGGAGGGGGTGTAGGCAGCGTTACGCTCTTTCTGATTGGTAGCCGGTAGCAAGGTTCGCTACTGCGATCCCTATTGCAGTTTTCACAGTTGTTTGCATATATTTGGTGTTCTACACTCATTCCCGGCCACCAGAATACTGATTGTAATTCAGTTAGTGATTCCTTTATCTCTCTGTGCCTAGGACCCAAACCCATATGTGCGTCTGCTATTAAAAATATTCTCCTGTTCGTGTTTGGAATTACTCTGTCCCCCACTTCAGGGATTCGAGCAAAAGGAACGGAGTTTGCATCGATTATGTATGCATAATTGAGTGGATAGTTTACGGGTAGTGCTGCACAGTCGCCTTTTACGGTCGTTTTTACTGCCAGCATGGTTTCCCCGTCTATGTATTTATCTGTACGCTTTTTTGTGGCTACGGAAGCCGGTTTAGTTGCTTCCGCTGTGGCTGTATTAGCCAATGAATTCCCTGCAACGTGAACGCCATCACGTTGAAGACTCTGTGCGTGAATCACGTGAGTCTTTTGTAGTTCTTTGTGTAAAAGAGCTACCTGTTTCCAGAGCAATTTATGCTTTATTGTGGCACCTGTGTCATCTTTGTAGTCGTTTTCAATCCACCTCTGCAATTTATTGTTGTAAGAGTTGACGCAAAAATGAGAATCGCACACGATAAGTGTCGGGAATTCACGTTCTACATTTTCGAGCGCCATCTTTAAAGATCTGATTTCAGTTCTCTGAACCGAACAGTTTCTTACAGATTCAGTTTTTGTTACTTTCGGTCTGAATTTACCGCACAGCCAACGACCTTTAATAATCGCACATGCTGCATCGTAGGATTTTCTCTCTACGTTGAAATGCTGTACAAAGCTATCTGTATAGATTATACATGCGTATTGTGGGAGAGGCAGAATTTCGATTGGCAGAGGATATTCTTCTTCATATTCTAAATCATTCAGTTCTTCGAATTGCGGGGAGAAATAGTATTTCACATCTTCCGCTCCTAGAGAATCTATACACTGTATCCATTTCGGATCCAGTGACACTGTAGGCAGGTTTACTGGGCTGAATAGCGCTTCGAAGGCGGATTCCGCTGTAAGGATATTAATCCGTTTGCCGTGTGCTAGTTCTCGTTCATTTGCTAATGCCATTTGCACTGCGTTCACAGTTCTTTCTGTGTGACTGAATGTTTTTTCTGCTTGTGTGTACAAGTGAGATTTAATTGAAATTGGTACCTTTTCTCCCTCATTAGAGGTTAGGTATGTAAATCCGCATCTTCCTGGGATGACTCGGATTACAAGATCGCGTGTGTTGTCACGTGTATCTAATTTTGTTTTTGCTAACATGTCTGTTTGCAGTGATCTCAAAATTTCTGTGTGTTTTTGAGTCCAATTGATTTGTTTAAAATCAGGTTTAATTAGTTCGTAGAGAGGTTTAACCCTCTCTGTGTAATTTAGTATGTAAGTTCTTCCGAAATTCAGAAAACCTAGAATGGATTGTAAATTCTTCAGCGTTTTTGGAGCTTGGAGTACAGCGCACTTCTCTAAGAAGTTGTCCGCTAGGCTTTTCCCTTCACTTGGTAATTCGTACCCTAAAAACAGTATTGTCAGATGGGCAATTCGAGACTTTTTAAAGTTGAATTTGTAACCATCTGCTGCGAACCCAAGTATAATGGTGTTCACTCTTTTCAAGTGAGTATCCAAGTCGTCGTCTGTGAGATAGATATCATCCACGTAAGATAATGCCTCATCATCATAGATTTGTAGTAACTCTGTTACCCTAGCTGAGAATAGTCCTGGGCTATTCTTGAACCCCTGTGGGAGTCGACAGAATTTTTCCTGCGACCCAAATGCGGAGAAAGCGGTCAAATATCTGCTTTCCGGTGCAATGTTTTGACAAAAGAAACCATTAGATATGTCTAATGTCGTTTTATATTTTTTCCCAACTATATTATTCATTAGGGCTGCACTATGCGAGTTTTGTACTGCAAAAGTTTTGCAACAAGTATTAAGATGTCTGTAGTCCAAAACTAGACGATATGAATTGTCTGGCTTGGAGACAGGAAACAAAGGATTGTTCATTTGAGAGGTGCATGTTTCAATCACCCCCTGGTACTCAAGTTGATCTAAGATCTCCCTGACCTGTTTTTTAGCTTCTTGCTTTATGGGATACTGCCGTTGGGCAGTTGGTTCACTTTTTAATTGGATTTTGTGAGGAGGAGAATCCTCATCCCATCCTACATGATTTTTATACAATGCAGGTGCCTGGGCTACTGCCCATTTCCTTGCATATGTATATTTTTTGTGAATCGGAATGTGATTCGAGAAGGCAGGCATAATCACTTCTTCGCCACGAGGGCACTCCCTGACAAACTCTGGGGGCCAATCTTTTTCAGCTAACAGAATATCATAGCCTTTTGAGAGCTTATCCCAAAATAGACTCTTAATTTTCCTAGTCTTATCACCCTCTATACGCAATGTTATTTCGTATATTTTATGGGGCTCGCTAAGTCTGGCGTCGGCAGTTTCAACCTGAATGTATTCATTCGTGTCCACTGTCTCCAGATGACTCATCAAGATCTTGCGCGCTATACTGATTTCTGCTGCACTGTCCAACATTGTCAATGCCCACTCCCCGTTTTTCAACTGTGTCCTCAGTATCCTCGGCATGGTTGATTACTCTAATACTGGCTACCTTCTTTTTCTGAAATTGAGATTTTTTACTCTGAGCAGGTTCCTTGTCTTTGGACTTGGTGTGCTCTCCTGGGTCTGACCGTCCTCTTCTTTCCGAATTCTGTGGAAGAGATCGAGAGGGACGTGTATCAATACTTTGATATCTATCAGGTTTTTTCAGATTATCCCTATTTCTAAGGTTATATCTTTTCTCAGAGGGCTCCCTCTGGGGAGACTGGCGTTCTCGAGTCGGAGTTCTTTCCCTCCGTCAAGGAGACCTTCCTCTGGACTGGAAAACTTTTTCCTTGGGAGTGGATTGTTTATTTCCATCCCAGCTCTTTTTAGGAGTGTTTAAATTATTTTTAATAAATAATTTTTCAGGATTTTCGAGCAGTTGGGGCTTAACTGGTTTCCCACCCAAGCTGTCTCTACCTAATTCTTCATAGCATTTTTCTATGATTTTTGCAAGCTCAACAGGATCTATTATATCTGTTTCCTTCAACTTCTGGCGGATCGCCACAGATGCTGCTTCTCCTTTTATGTTGGCTAATAATATAGCCGAGACCTGCTTGAAGTCTTTCAGTAATTTCATACCTAGATTTAAAGCGGGCTCTGGACCGAATTCATTTTGAATCTGTTTTAGCACTTCTGGTATTACCGCCATAGACGGAACACCGTGTGTTTTTGTGTAAATGGAAGCAAAGACTGTACCCCAAGTGTCACAGTCCTCCACGTGTGGTGCGATTCCCATAGGAAGGCAGATGGTCAAGATTCTGTGCTTCTCAATAGGGGTAGTATCAGGAAATACTGCCTCTATTTGAGTGATTTTCTGTGCTAACCAGAAAGGAATTTGTTCCCGTTTTACGGGTGTTTTACCAAGACATGACTGTGTGTTCTGTGGTGTAATTTTATTAGTGTTCCCCTGATGAGGGGTCAGCTGTGGTGTATTAACAGCTGGTTGGACTGTTGCAGTCTGCATTACATATTGGACTAATTGCCTATGTATTTTAATTAGAGTTTTGAGCTGTACTAACAGCTCTTCCTTAGACATTTTTACAATGTCTGGATGTGGTGTGTAGCTGGCTAGAACCTGCCACGTGGCTCCTGGTCTACCTAGTGGACCGAGCCTAGTTATGTGATCATTGTGTTTTAGGGCGCCATTAAACCAGAGCAGGTGCTCTTGAAATTTGAGTGGAATTTCAATCTCCTCGAAAGGAGCGTACTCTTCCGGAGGTTTCTCTATTTTGTAATAGTGAAACTCTTTTGTTCTAGTGTTTACCGCTGGAAAATTTATCCATGAATAGAATACCTCTGTCTGCCGATATTCGTGAGCCTCTATCTCGAAAATTACTGTACCACCTTGAGGTGTCAGTCCGTTTTCTATAAGTTTTAAAGTTATAGATCTTCTTAAGTGGACCGGGATGAATATAGCATCCGGGTCTGTGTGTTCGGGACCTTGCTGAGTCGCATCTGCTACGGCCCCAGTGGTTCCGTTATTTTCTGGCATTGTAAAAATGCAAGGTTTGCAGAGTAGGTCTCCAAGGAGACAAAGATTAGGTGCACAATATTTTGGAACACTGTATCCTTCAACGTTGAATAAACCGGAGCTTTACATAGGAATCTCTTCCTACTAAGGTCGGGCGGATTTTAACCTTTCACCCACTCCAGACGTCTATTGGAGTATTTACGGGAGAAAGGGGTCTGTGTGAAATATGCACGACTGAGTTACTCTAACTGTCTTGCGTTAGTTTATCGCCTTACCAAACGTTTGGGCGCCATGTAGTGTAGTTCCTAGTTTCCCACTAGGCCCTGCGCATTGGAATAACATAAACAGTAGTATCGACGTGGAACTGCGGATATTCCAGGCCTCCACTGACTATGCTAAACTTAATTGGGTGTGTTACCAACTAGCTCAGAGGTCACTGGAAACTTTCTTCTCTGCATAGGAAGTGATCAGCTTCCTTGGCACAGAAAAGAAGGGATTCAGCTTTCCAACAACCGTGCAACATGACAACTTTGCTCCTCAGATCAAGAGTCAATCTCTAGGGTCGTGTGAAACAATAGACATGTATTTCACTCAGTCAGTCGAGTGCAGTTTACTTTCACGAGATGTAGAGAATAGAGAGACGGGCGTTTGTCAATAAAGGGTTAACATTTATTGAACAGTCTTTCTTCTCGTACAAGAGAAATGTATTGCCTCAATTGCAAGACTTGTTATGATAAAAAGTACGTACAGTAAGATAAGGATTGCAAAATAGAACTGTAAAAGCATTGATATGGTTTCTTAGCCATACAATGGTTTAAAAGTAATAAAACATATATACAGTCATATATACATTAGGCTAACATACTCAACTGGTGCTTCTAACTACGCCTACCCCAGTGTGCCTGACCTAAGCCTAACACGTGGAAGGGGAGTAAGTAAGTAGCTTTAAGTTAAGTTGGTTTTGCCAAGGTTTGCTTCAAGAATTCTCGTCTAAGGGTTTAGTCAACACCATACCTCTGAATAGAATGATGGAGGATTGGTATCTCCTTCAGGGGTCACTCTCGATATCCCAGTCACCCGCAAGGGTAGACCGGAAACGCCGGAGCTGGATTTCTCTGCATGAGAAAGGCAGCGGTTCTCTTCAGCGCGTCGAGGAAGGAGGGGGGACAGCGTCCGCGGGCAGCTGGAATCTGCTGGATGTCTTCGCAGAGGGACGGCTGTTCAGCTCCTAAGCTTACTGTACCATCGTTCGCGCTTTAGCAGCGATAATGGTATCAGCAGCTTCACCACCACAGGGACAGCAGGCTGCAGCGACAGAGTGCTAGCTTCACCAACACGGGGTCTTGCAGGCAGCTAGTATCAGCAACAGTAGCTCATTGCTTAAGGCAACGTTGGTAATATTTATACCTGACAGGTGCCGGGTTTGACGCAAGTTTGCTGGACATAAGACGTCAATTAAAGATGTCACTAGGAAGTGATAGTTATCAGTTGCTCATTAGAGTTCCATTACTAATCAAAACACAGCAAGCGGGGATTTCCAGGTTTGCTGAGTTTTTATCTTGTTGAAGAACTCAGAGTGTTAATCTAGGAATATCAGATAGTGACTTCTGCTCTGTCATTGCACTAATTGGTCGCAAAGGAAGTGGCAGAGAGAACTATGCTGGAATGTGGCTCTGTTCGTGTGAGGCCAGAGATGACTTTTCTGAAAATCGCACTTGAACGGTTATGCCAATATAGGGAATAAATGGATTTATAGCCGAATAGGGGCATAAGGTCACAGTATCGATCAGGAACCTAGATAAACACATAACAGGGCATGGAAAGGGCAGCCTCACTCCTGACCCCTGCCCAGCCTTAGGATACAGACCCTAGGCTAGGATCACTCCTGACCCCTGCCCAGCCTTAGGATACAGACACTATGCTAGGATACCAGTTGCAAAATAAAACCCCTGAACTGGTGGGCAACTTGTGCAGGACACCTGCCACAGATGTCCTGACAATTCTGTAAGGGGGTACCGCTCCAGGTGGGAGGGTGCAGAGCCCCAAGGAGGAGGACGAGGTGTGGGAGAGACCACCCCAGTCCCCTCTCCAGTCTCAGGGTACAAACCCTGGGCTGGAGGGTCATTGTCAGGATATCACCCCTGACCTGACAGGAGGGAGAGTGGATAAGGGAAACAGCCATTACAACGCGGCTTTACACCGCGCTACTATTACGATGCAGCAATCACAACGCAAGTCGTTACAATGACTTGTGCTGGATGGCACTATATACTAAGGAATAACATGATTTACTATTCCAGCCCCTTCCCTACTGTTACATGGGCTGTAGTTGGAATAGTAAATTATACTATTCCTAAATCCAGCGCCTTCAACGAAAGTTGTTGTAACGACTTGCGTTGTGATGGCTGCGGCATAATGGTAGCGCGGTGTTAAAGCCTGCGTTGTAATGACATACATCCATGAACAAACGTTGCCCGGCACCTGGGGCTCCTGACCCCCACTCTCTGACGCCACAGAGGTTGGAGAAGCATGAAAGACCTGGGGCCTGGCTCTCATCACTGACAGCTGTCAGTGGCCACTGTGGGTTGCTGTCCTGGTAGAGAGAGTTACTTCTGGGAGGGGGACAGGAGTCGCACACCGGGGGTGGACAGGGCCACACCACTGTGTTGGCCATGTGGGTACTGTCTCCCTGTTGGGACACATCTGTGAGCCAAGTAAGTTTAGGCGCTGCACAGATGGGGTCCAGAGGTGAGGAGGGTTCCTCATGGGTCAGTTTAGTGGTCCCTGAGATTAAGGACGGGGCTTATCCAAATGGGGTCAGAAAGGCGTAGAATCAGAAGGTGCCCCCGTTGTGGTGGACCAGGTCTAGCTTCTATTGCCTCAACCAGGGAAGTCCATCAAGGGATTGATTAGTCTACCCTTGATTTAGGCTGGAAGAGGGCTGTGTTGGACCTGGCTTGTCCAGCGGGTTTATCAATAGACTTTTTGCCTTTTGCCTCCCATTTTTCTGACCCTGTTTTTGTTGACTTTAGTATTATGGGCACTTTACCACTGCTGTCAAGTGCTAAAGTGCATAAGCTCTCTGTATACATTGTGATATGGATTGGTGATTCCACATTTGGCATATCTGATTTACTAGTCAGTCCCTAGCATAGTGCACTGTGTGTGCCCAAGACATGCAAATCTACACACCTACACAAGCAGCCTTTCAACAAGGTCTCAGGCCTGCAATTGCAGAGCCTGTGTGCAGTCTAGTACTACCATGTCAACCTGGCAAGTGCACCCACTTTCCAGGCCCTAGCCTTCCCTTTTTGTTACATGTTAGTCACTCCTAAGGTAGGTCCAAGGGAGCCCTGTGGGCAGGGTGCAATGAATGTGAAAGGAAGGACATGCCCCTGTGTGTCAGTCACGTCCTGCTAGTGAAATACTGCTAATTTAGTTTTTCACTATTGCAAGGCTACCTGTTCCCATAGGATAGAATGGGGAGTTTGCTCATAACATCTTATAAACATAACTACTCCTGGGAACAAGGAAGGAAAATAACGTCTAGTATGCCTGAACTCAGAATATTAAAATGCATCTTTTAGTGAGGGTGATTTTTACATTCTTTGTTTGAAAATACAATTTTAGAACGTAGGTATTTTCTTGCTTGGCTGTCCAGTGTGCCTCAGCCAGAATGTGTATTGACCGTTTGGCTTTTGAGTGACAGGGGCTGGGGAGGTGCAGTGGCTCCAGAGAGTCTGGTTGAGGCAGGGCTGGGATGAATAGACCTGGGCTGCAATTAGAGTGGGGGAGGAGATTTCCTTTCACCTGAATGGGCCAGGAAGCTGCACCAGAGAGGACAGAACTGGTTGTGACTGAGCACCGGACTTCTGTTGCCACCATAGAACAAAGGATTTTGTTTATAAATAGAGGGGCCCAGACCCCAGACTTTTAGATCACTTCTGGGAAATCAAGAGGAGCATTTACCAAGAAGAAGAGAAACTGAGAAGGAGTACTGCCCCTGTGCTATTTGCTGTCTGAGGGAAAATCACTTTGCTGTTTGTTGTGCCCCCGGCTTGAGGAAGATCTCCAAGGGCTTTAAGAAGAGCTTGTCTCCTGTTCTGAAGGCTGAAGGACACAAAGACTTCACCCCCAGCTCCCCTGAACTTCCTTGCTGGAACCTCTGACCTGGCAAGAGATGCCTGGAGCTGTTTTGAGCCTCTGTAGGTTTTCTGGCTGTTGGGAGCTGGAAAAGCAACGCAATAACAAGAAGCATGACGCATCCGCGCCTGTTTCAGATGCATCACCAAAGAAACTCCCCACAGCTCGAGAAATCACTGCACAACACATTAAGTGCATTGATCTCTGAAGTCCGAGATTACTGTACCGATTCCGACGCAAGCCTCACTATGCGGCTGCAAGAAACAACGCATTGTCTCGGATTGTTGCATCGCAGCTAGGCGCCAGGCCTGTTGCATCGTTGGGGGACGCAGTAAGAAACTGATGCATCACCTTCCCCTTCAGTAAGAAATCGACGCATCACCACCTCTCCGGTAAGGAACCAACACACCATCTCTCCTCCGCAGCAGTATTGAACCAATGCATCACCTTCCTGAAGCAAGGAATCAACACATCACCTTCCCTGAGTGTAAGGAATTGATACATCACCTTCCCTGCAACCCTTTTTGTTTGTTTGCATGACAAATCTAAGGTACTTTGTGGGAAAAGTGTTGCATTTGCAATTTGCTTTGAACAGAACTGTTTCTACAGTTTGAGAATCATACTTGTAGTACTGTATTGTGGATTTTTCTCATTTTGGGTCTTGTTTGGTTTAGATAAAGATTACTTATTTTTCTAAACTTGTGTGGTTTCCACTTGTAGTGTTTTCACTGTGTTACTGTATGTGTTCACACATGCTTTAAACACTGCCTCTGAGATAAGCCCGTCTGCTCGTGCCAAGCTACCAAGCAGGTGAGCAGGGGTCATTTTAGAAGTGTATCCCCTTAACCCTGACTAGGAAGAAGGGTCCTTACTTGGACAAAGGTACCTACCTCTGCCAACTAGAGAACCCCATTTTTAACATCTCTCATTTCTAACTACAAGCCTAACTTTTTGCCTCTTACTTGCTGCCTTTTTCAGCCAATTACTAACTTTGCTGGCTTTTTCTCCCACTCTCCACTGCTCGCTCTCTTGCTTCCTGCCTTTGCATGACCCCGCCAAGAGCCCTTCTCCCTCCCAAAAACCTACTTAGTGCAGGATGCAGCGCAACCCTATTGAGCAGGTCCCCAGCACAGCTTCCCTCTGCAGCTGCAGATTGGGCCCCGCTTGAACCTGCACCATGCTGCCAATCCGTTTCACTTTTGTACTTTACTTACTGTCCCCTTCTCTTACAGCGGAACCTTGAACATTCGTCATCCCCTAACCTTTGCCTTTCTCTTTCTCATAACTTTTGCTGCCTTTCTTTGTCATACCTTTGCCTCTTTGATTTCCAATAACTTTTACCTCCTTCATTTTTTCATAACTTTTGCCTCCTATGTTAACCATAACTTTTGCCACCATCATTTTTCATAACTTTTGCTTCTTTCAATTCCCATTACTTTTCCCTCCTTTGTTTTTCATAACTTATGCCTCTTCACTTCCCATACCTTTTGCCTCCTTGTTTTTCAGAACTTTTGCCTCCTTCATTTCCTATAACGTTTGCCTCCTTTGTTCCTCATAGGTTTGCCTCCTTCCTTTCCCAAAACTTTTGCCTGCTGCTCTTCCCATAATGTTTGCTTCTTCATTTTTCATACCTTTTGCCTCCTTCGTTTCCCATAACTTTTGCCTCCTTCATTTTACATAACTTTTGCCTTACAGCCTATCTCTAACTTTGTTTTGCCCCCTCACATCTAACTTTTTGCTCCCAATTGTGCTATTTTTTTCATCCAATTGCTAACTCTGCCGCCGTTTTCCCCGACTGAATGAATTACATTTGCATCACATTTTAAAAACTTATTATCCGACTAAACTGCAGGGGAAAGCAGTGATTGGCAGTAGCTGCTCAACAACTACACCTGAAAAGAGTGAAAAAGGACCCCCTGACAGCATCGTCAAAGATTTCTCCACACTCCCAAGCATCCAAGAACACCATCACCCCCTCCCAGACACTCTGCAACACCATTGCAGACTTCTTCCTCAGCAAAATCAAGTCCATCTACAAATACTTCAATCCCAAAATATTTATCTCTAACATCCACAACCTACTCAACCTCACCCACTTCACCTCAACCCCAAGATCACAGCTTGGGCCCCTCTCACAATCGACTCAGGGGCACCCAGGGATTCCTGTCCCCACTACATGTTTAACCTGAGCAACAATGCCATCAACAAAGAGCTCACCTCAATCCTCAACACCTCCATCACCGCACCTTCCTTCCCAATGGAATGGAAACACACCAAAATCAAACCCCTCCTCAAAAAACCCTTTGCAGACCCAGAAGAACTCAAGAACTACTACTTCATCTTACTGCTTCATTCAGGTAAAAGCCATCAGTTACCAACCAATTGGAGGAGATTTAGTGATTAATATTTCCTTCATTACCTTCACATCAATATTCTTGTTCCAACCCTGGTCACCAGTCATGCTAAGAGAAACTGGGACCCAGCTTTATTAAAGATGTGACCTGGTACAAAGAGACTTAAAGCCACACAAAGGGCCTCACTCTCTGTGGGCAGGCGACTGTTCTACAAAGAGTCGGTGGTGCCACCTGCCCTAACACGATACAACCACTATGCAGGCACTCTTAAAATGCCTTTTTGTACTGTGGCCAAGGAAAAGGGCCACAGCTCAAGCCACAGTACAACAGGTACTTTTTGAACATTCATGCATCGTGGGCCAGACAACATGTGGTTCCTGGCACACAGTGCATGGATGTTTGGGGGGACCACATGCCCCCAAAGTCCCTTTCCGTCTGCCTTTACATGGCAGTGGGACCTCTATATAAAGGCTGAGGGAAAGTGACACTGTAATTCCTATGGCAGTGCCTGCGAAGGCACCACCTCCATTGTAGGGATTACAGTCCAACTGTCACCCGACAGGCTCCTTGAGCCTGTTGGAGGTAGTGGTACTCCCCCTTGACCACTGTGCTCCAACCGCTGGTATTCTGAACCAGCTGTCGGCCCGCTGCCCTAGATGTCGGTGAAACCGCCGCCGACAGTCTGTCGGTGGCTGTCCCACCGACATCATAATGAGGGCCAAAGCCTCTCAATGGTATTAACTTTCCAGTGCAAAGTTATTTTCAGTTATAAATGTACCCTTTTCTCAGCACAATTAGTGCTTTCCAACACTGTGTCTCAAGGTTGGGCAAATCAGCCAAACACCTATTGTTTTTTATGCAAAACCTGATCCACTAAGGTAGGCAGACCGGGCTTTTCATTAAAAAAAAAAATCCTTATCGGATCAAGTTTAAAAAAAGGGAAATGCTTTCATTTCTCAGAGCAACTCAAGCAGTGCACAGCTCACATGAGTATGATGCTTCAGGGTTTGTCTCACAATAGGTCTTTGCACTGGAAAGGCACACTCACATCTGCACCTTTATGCGAGACTGCACGTCAGATAAGATAGTATTTTTACTGTGCTAGTGCAGGTGATGACAGCAGCTGGTCATTTTTTCATAAATATGACTTTGTGTTGTTTTCTCCCTTTGCACAAACAAATAAATCTGGGCCCATGCCTGCAGTCATATCCATACCACAATGTGGAATTTAAGAACTGATCTAGACAATAGTGGTGGTGTTGGACCTCTATGTTGCGCTTGGCCACTCAATTCTGATGGCTATCTTCGTAGAGCAGTAGTTTGTTTTGTTTTTTGGCTCTGGAATGAATGTATCATATCATAAATAATCATGAATAAAACTGACTACAAATCCCCCAAAATTATAATTTCCTGATTCAAAGAGTGGGCGTCCACAGTGCTCTGCCTTATCGAATACTCTCTTTAATAGTTGCTGTTACTACTCCAATTGGTAGAATCATATAGAGTTGAATTGTGCAACTTTGCCATTGATATGAAGTTCATTTTCAAACTTTAGCTAAAGTCAGTGTGTCAAGACCAAAGTTCACTAACTGCCTAGTAGAAACTGATAATTGTAAGGAGAATAAAGTTAAAACTGAATAGGTCCAAAAATGAATTAATGACTGTAGGTGTCAGTGACAGAGATTTACCTTATGTCCTTTGACAAACTTAAATATTATAATTTTGTCCTTCCCAGCGATTATGGTCAAAATAGTTCAGGAGTTTATCTTTAACTACGAATTTACAGACCTGTATATATCTGAAATTAAAAAAGGAAATTGTTAGTGTTCTTTTTTGACAAAAGAATTTCAAGTTGTGCTTGCATTAGTCATGTAACTCACAGACTATGAAAATAGCATATATCTTGCCGTTTCCAAATATTTGATTCACTGGCTTCTTCCAGTCGCATTTAAAGTACCACAGTAACTGAAATACCAGGTTCAAATAGTGTTTCTCCTGATTTTACCTTTTAATTTCAATTGCTTGTTTTGATCTAGTTTTGCTCAAATTTGCTTCAATCTTGGGTTCTAACTGAGTTCTGGGGTTTTGGTGTGGGCTTTTATTTCCCTAGGTACTATCTGGAGTAAACAGCACAGGGAAAACAGTGTGAAAAATTGATTGCAAAAATAATTTACTCATGTTATCCAACATTACATTGCAAAACTCCACACAAGTTGCCTCAGATTGAAAAACAGAACCATTACAGTGACATTATTTCTGTACAGTACTGAGAATGAAGCTGTTATTCAGCAGTTCTTAACTAGAAATGGTCACTGAGGTCATTTTCCTCTTTGACCATTGCATTCTTTTACCAATACACTCATGGATGCCAGAAGTGGTTCCTCCTCTAGGGCAAAGGAGTGTCGCCCCGCCTGCTGTGAATGGAACGCAGCAGCAAATGTAAATTAATGAAATAACTTTACTAATAAAGTGCCATGCATGCACTGTTCTGTCCAGTGCTTTAAATGGTCCGGTACTCACCGGTACTGAGTACCAGCACTTCTTTTTTTCCCCCTCAAGAGTACCGGCACTTTTCCGTTACTAAATAGAGTACTGGTACTCACTGTCACACAGTCATGTGAGCATGCATCGCATTTCTACACTGCGGCGCATGCTCACATATTGGTGATTTCACAAGGAGGGCAGTAACGCCATGGTGCCAAGGCAGAGCAAGGTGTGACCCAGGCACGCAACGTTGTGATCAAAGGGCTTCAGCCCCCCCCCTCCTCGTGTGTGTCAGCCCGGCCGAGATAAACTTCCCGGGCAGACATACACACCGCACCCGAGTACTTCACATGTCTTTAAAAGACCTTTCGCTTTTTTTTTAAGTTTGAGTTTATTGAAAGATTTAAAAAAAGCAAAGACAGTATATGAAGAAACAATCAAAAGTTACAATCATGTAGAAACATCTCATGTAAGTAAGAACACAATAAAATATCTTGAATCAGCAAGAAAAAATACAAGGCAAAATTGGACAATAAAGAGAAAACAATGTAAGCAGAATAATTCAAATTGATAATAAATATGCAGTCAAAAGAAATATTAAAAGGCATTGGAAGGAATCATGGTGGTTTCCGAACTTCAGCATTTGCAGCTTGGAAAGAGGATGTCGAGGAAGCAACTAGGGACAGATAAGTGGTTAGAGGGAGCCATAGAAGATCACGTTTGATTGCAAGGGAAATGGGGGTGACGAAATTAGTGTCAAGTCTATGGTGGAAACAAACTGCATTCCACAAAGCCCAAAAAGTGACGTCAGTAGCTTGCTTCCAATTGGAGGTGATGAGATGAAAAGCAATAACTATCAAGAGGTCTAATAAAGTATAATGTTGTGTGGATTGGGGGTAAATAGGGGAAGGGACCCTAGAAAAATATTGACAATGGAGAAGGGGGATTGAAATTTAAAAATCTTTCGGAGTTGAGTCCAAACCAGTTTCCAAAAACGGGAGATGGGTGGGCATTAAAATAGCGTGTGTTTTAAATCTGCAGAAGGGCAAGAACAGGACCAACAAGTGGAAGGAGTATCCGAGGAAAAGGTTGATAAAGCAAATGGGGTAAATAAAATGCGATTATAAATAAAATATAAAGTTTTGGAGGTATTAGCAGCTCTAGAGGTTTTATGTAACTTCGACCAAATCTTGTCCCATAAAGGAATGAACCAATCCTGCAAGAAATCTTTTTCCCAGGCCAACTCAACTTTGGACTGAACTCAATCCACTATGCACTGAAAGGATTTATAAAGGAAGGATGCAGATGGAAGGTTATCCAACGCAGAAGAAATGGGACACAGAGGAATGGGAATGTCATTAGTAGTGGGAAGCAAGTGAAGATATTGGATGAGAACAGGAGAAAGAGAAGTATATTGTAAGCGAGAAGAAGAGGGCAAAGAAAATCGTGATTGTAGATCCGTAAAAGAAAGAGGTAGATTAGAAGAAATGAGTTGGGAAATCCATTTCAAACCATGAGAATGCCAAGACTTCCAAAAAACAAAACGATTTCGAATCTTAATGTGTTTATTCTGTCAAATAGGTTGTAAATGAGTAGAAAGGGTAGATGGATAAGAAGAGGCTAAATAAGGAGTAAGAAGTTTACGAGAATAAGAGATGATGGGATTACGCAGGGAGGTCACATTTGACGTAAAGGCTAATATTTCATGAAAGTCAAAAGGAACAAAAAAGGTAGACCCTATCTGAAGCCAGAGAGGACGATAGAAAGGAAGGTCAGATAAAAACCATCAAGAAGCTTGCTTCAAGGAGAAGGCTCTGTGGTGAGTCTTAAAGTCAGAAAATTTAAGTCCTCCGTTAGACTTATCTTTCTTCAAGGTAGCAATAGCAATACTTGAGCGTTTACCTTTCCAGAAAAATTTAAGAAGAATAGAATCGATCGATTTAAAATAATAAGAATGAATGTGAATAGGGATCATCGAAAGAGTGTATACTATGATTGGTGCTAGGATCATTTTAATAGAGTCAAGTCGACCCCACCAAGAAATAAAGAGGGGATTCCAATGTGTAATGGCAGCATTTAGTTTTTTACAAATGCAATCAAAATTAATTTTAAGAGTATCAGATATAAGAGTGGCAAACCAAATCCCTAAATGTTTAATTTTCGAAGGTTGCCAAGAGAAACCAGAGTGTTCGAAAAGATGCTTTTGACAGAGAGAGTTCAAGGGTAAAATTTCACATTTATCAACATTAAGACGATAGCCAGAAACTTTAGAAAAAGAGGAGAACTGTTGTAGAAAAAACGGAAGAGAAGATTGAGGGCCAGAACAATACAAGAGAATGTCATCGGCATAGACCGAGAGTTTAACTTGCTGAGAGCCGAATTGAAAGCCAGAAATAATAACATCATTTCTAATTTTAGTGAGAAAAGGTTCTAAAGCCAGAACAAATAATAAAGTGGACAAAGGACACCCTTGTTGCACTCCTCTTTGTAATGGAAAATAATCTGAAACCATACAATTTGCAAATAACGAAGCGTGAGGGCTCGAATAGAGTAAGGATATAAGGGAAATAAATTTGGGGGGAAAGCCTGCCCGCTTAAGGGCTTGAAACATAAAATCCCAGCCAATCCTATCAAAAGCTTTCTCAGCATCTAAGGAGATGGCAGCCAAAGGATGAGAAAGTGAAGGAGCCTTACTTAAGATATTAAAAAATACACGCGAGTTATCGGACAAAAGACGTCCTTTAACGAAGCCGGACTGTTCTGGGCCAATTAAGTCAGGGAGAAGAGGATCCATTCTGAGGGCTAAAATTTTAGCAAAGATTTTATAATCGGTGTTTACTAATGAAATGGGACGGTAATTCTTGCATAAAGTATGATCCTTATCTTCCTTAGGGATTAAACATATCAATGCTTCTTGAAAGGATCCACGAGAGGAGCCTGAATCAGAAAAGGACTGAAATAGCGTAAGCAATTTTGGAAGGAGAAGAGAGGCAACAGAAGTATAGAATTCAATGGTAAAACCATCAGGGCCAGGGGCCTTACCTTGCCTCAATGACGAGACTGCGCAAGAGATTTCTGTAAGAGAGACATCAGAGTCTAGGGAATGAAAGTTTACGTGGGCAAAGGGGGGTGAGGGAATATTCTGGATATAAGAATGAAGGTCAGCCGAATCAATAGACGTTTCAGGAGTGTATAGAGTTTTATAGAAAGAAACGACTTTGTTTAAAATATCTTTATCCTTAGACAAGGATAAACCAGTGGAGCCCCGAATAGATTCAATTTTCTGTCTATTTTTCCATATTTTAATATAATTGGCAAACACCTTCCCCATTTTATTTTGACTGCGGTAATACCGAGAATTACACTTCAGTAAAGAGTTTGAAGCAGCAGTTGTGGTAAATTTATTAAAAGTAAATTTAGCATCAATGAGTTCTTTAAGGGACGATTCAGTGTTGGACTGATAATAGAGATATTCAAGTTTTTTAATGTTATCCAAAAGCTGAGCTGATTTGGCTTTTGCCTGCTTCTTCTTTTGAGACACAAAATTAATCATAAAACCTCTAGCAGCCGCTTTAAAAGAATCCCAAACCATCACAAAAGGGGAGTCAGGGGTTTGATTGAGTTAAAAAAATTCAGTAGCAAATGTATTACATTTAGCACAAAAGGAAGGGTCAAGGAGAAGAGAGTTATTAAATCTCCAACGCCCAGGGTGGGGGGAAAAGAGAATGAGATCGATATCTACAAAAATGGGAGCATGATCTTAAATTAAAATGGATCTGATATCTGAATGGAGGGTAAGCTGGGCTAGGGACTTACTTAGAAATAGATAACCAATGCGGGATTGTGAGTGATGAGAGGGGGAATAAAAACTGTATTCTCTAAGACCTAACCTCCAAATATCGACAAGAGCATTATTATGGATAGAAGCAGTAAATTGAGAATGCATTTTGGAAGCGAAAAACTTGACTTTAGAATTTCTGTCTAAAATAGGATCTAGGATTTGATTGCAATTACCACCAAAAATAACATAATCCTCAGTAATTGTAGCCAATTTTTCAGATATGGCAGGCCAAAACAATCTATCAATGCCTGTAGGAGCATAAACATTGTATATAACCACAGGAATCTTATCTATAAGTAACCTAACCAATACCCATCGACCCTCAACATCACATTCTTGAGAAACAAGACAAACATTTAAGTTTTGTGACATAATCACACAACTCTATTTTTCTTACCCATAGCAGGTGAATGAAAAACATGACCCAACCAACAACGCTTGAGTTTTAAGGCCTCAGTTTCACAGAGGTGGGACTCTTGGAGTAGAGTTACATTAACTTAAGTCTGGCTAAATGGGATAAAACCCGTTGCCTTTTAATAGGCTTATTCAACACTTTAATGTTCCATGTAACAACGCGGAATTTAAATCAACAAAATGATGTAAGGAAAAACCATTAGATGAGAAGAAAAAAAAGAAATGAGAATAAGTAGAAGTGAAAGAGGTAGCAGCATAAGTAGAGAGAACAGAGAAATCACAAAGTTTTGCGAGGACGAAGGAAGAAGAAAAGAGAGTAAAAGAGAGAGAGAAAAGAAGAGAATACTAGAGTGTGAAACAATAAGCAAAATGTAACAAAAAGAAACAATGAATAACATACTTACAGATACAAACTGAAGAGCGGGAGTGACGACGCCGGAGGATGACAACCCCAACAGCGAGAACAAAACACCATCAGAAACCCGAAAAAGGACAACATGTTACTTGACTAAAGGTTAACATCAGGATGGAGAGGAAAAAGGGTAGACCTGCAAAGGAAGGGAGAGAAGACACTGAGCCAGCAAAAGAAACAAAACATACCTTTTATGTAACAATACAAAGAGGAAGATATAAACACATAAGTACACAGAAGGGGAACTTATTGAGGATGGAGCACAACAATAGATAAGAGAGTGAGCTAAGCTAAAGTTTAACAATTAATCAACTCTTGAGATGTCCATGACATCAGCCCCCTGTCGTCGAAGAAATTCCTGCAAAGCGAGAGGATCCTCAAAAGTCGTAGTCTTATCTTTGTAGGTAACCTTGAAGAGGCAAGGATGGAGTAAGCCAAACCTGGCGTTGAGAGCACATAGCTGTGGACGCATATCCAAGAATTGTTTGCGACGGTCTGCTGTAACTTTAGCCACATCCTGGGAAAGATATAGGCGGTGACCTTCCCAAACAATCTGCTTTTTAGATTTGGCTGCAGACAAAACCTGGAGAAGATCAGTATACTGTAAGAACAATATGATGACGCCTCGGGGCTTTGCAGAAATTTTTGGTCCCCGTCTATGTGCTCGTTGAATATTGAGAATCGTGGAAGTAGGAAGGTCTAGAATTTTTGGCAAAAATGATTGAAAAAAACTCAGTCGGGTTTGAACCTTCTGAATGTTCAGGTAATCCATAAATTCTGAGGTTATTCCTGCAATTTTGATTTTCTAAATCTTCCGCCTGTCTCCTGAGGAGGGAAAAGTCTTTTTCCAGAGTTGCAATCCGAGAACATGAAGCCTGATGGGATTCCGTTGACTGTTCCACAAGAAGAACACAAGACTCCAAAGAGGACCATTTATCATGTAAAAATTGCAAAGTTTTTGTAGTTTCAGCCATAAATGGTTTCAAAGCACGAATTTCCTCTAGTGTAAGATCCATGGCGGCAGAATTTGATGAAATATCTGGGGAAGGAGGATCTTTTTTGAGTCTTTTAGATGGTGCAGACTGCGGGAGTTTACTTGAAGATTGCGTTTTTGGAATAGCCCCAGATGTGAAAGCAGGTTTCAGTGATGCACTTTCCTCCATGTCGGGGTGAGTAGAATCAGAGTCTGAGCAAGTGCGAGTGTGAGTAGGGGCGGAGAGTTTAAGGTTGCGCAGTTTCCCCATAGAGAAAAACGGAAGGTAATGTGAAAGCAGCAGTCCTCTCAGTCAATTTACAGCACTCCAAAAGAAGTCGACGACAGCAGGTAGACTCAAGAAAAGGATTATAGACACAGGAGTAGTATTAAAAAGAGAGCGCCAAAAATCTTTAACAAGGTAATTGTGAGAAGAGAGAGCCCATCTTCCTCCTAAGACAAAATGGCGGCAATTCAAATCATGAAGAGAGGAAAGATGTAGTAGAGCGGAGTAAAAACGATATGCAACATCTTCAATGACGGCTTACACGTTGGGTGATATTGGCAGTATCTTAGTAATTAAATCAGGTAAGAGTAATTTTCCTCACAAAAACGAGCATCAGCGTGAGTAAGGAAAAAACAAAATGGCGGCCGCAACAGAAATGGGCTGATTCAAGGATAATTTCAGGGCATATGGGCAATGAAAGAGGTTGTAGAGCCTTGCAAATAGCTCACCTCATATTCCCATTAAAAACCCAGCGTTTTGAAAAGCTCTTCACCGATGGAAACCGGGTTTATCGGCCGGTTTTGGGAATCCGATGACGGAGCTCTGCCGTCAAACAGCCATCTCAAGCGGCGTTCAAGCCACGCCCCCCAGACCTTCAGCTTTTTAATGAGGCGTTGAAGTGTTTCACCCCTTCTTAGAGCACCTGCTGCTCAACTCTGCCTTTTGCCTGAAGAATCAGCCCCCCCCACCTCTCCAAAATTTGACGCGCAGGAAGAAAGGGAAGTTCTTTAAAAAGCAGAATTTGCTCTGGCTTTTCCTTTCTTTTATGCGAAAAAGAATTCAGATTGCAAACTTGGAGTTAGAATGGATTTATCAAAATACTTAAACACAGTATAGACCTTACTGGGGCACAGTGGAAGGGAAAGAATGATGTGCACAGAGTTGAAAATGCACATTTACCAGAAAACACTGAACGTAGCTAACAATATAAGCATTCAAACACGACTAAGACATGACGTCACATGGCTTGGTGTACGTTTCTCATTAATTTCTATGATGTTAGATCACACTTTAAATTGCTTCCAGAATGCTTGTGTCTGATTTCAAGCATTTCTCAGAAACTAGGCCTGTTCAAGATTGCCAAGTACGCTTTTTTGCTGTCATACACATGCCCAGTCACACTTTTTGGTATTTATTTGTTCTTTAAACCTGATAAGTGCTACTCTCTAAACAAAAGTGCTTCAACATCCCATCAGGGGTAAAAAGTGCTATATAAATGCAAACCTTTTTCCCTCTTCGATCCCTCCACTATCCTTCTGAAACCAAATAACTGCCTAACCTATCCACCACTCAAATTACTTTCACATTTTCACTATACTAATTCAACACTAATCCTTCTTTGGTTCCGGAGTAGCGCGCTGCTCGCCGAAAAAGCACTTTGACGCCTCGTCTGGGGTAGTAAGGGCTATATATATGCAATTACAATACAATACAATACAATATCTTCAGTGTGGGTGGATTTCGCCAACTTCTACAAGACTATGATGGGAAGTGTTACAGTGGTTAAGGTGCTTTCATGGGTGTCTTAATATTGTTCAGGAGGCTAATAGGCAGAGAGTTGCCTCCATTTAGGTGGGTGAGGACCAGGGCTTCGACTGACAAAGACATCTGGAAGGAACGATGTCTGGAGGCAGAGCTCTTACCATACTAGGACAGGCCCATACCCAGTTACCTGCCACAGATGCAGAAATTACTAGATTCCCCAAACAGTGAATGTTACTGACATCCAGCAATATTCACAAACGGGGAAATTCAGTTTTATTTCTGCATGTCAAAGACTGTCTGCCTTGGGGAAGGGACACTAACAGCCAGCCCTTCACCTCCTTTTATAGCAAATTGATGCAAATTCACATTACTCTCTGAGGAAAATAACTGCATTTTTCAGGTGTGGTTTATGTTTCATTTGCTGCCTTCTTCTGGATGCACACCCAACACTCTAGTTCGGGAGTTCTACACCTACAGAGTGCCACTACTGTGTTGTGACAAAAGTATAATATGAACATAGATTTCAATCCACGTAAAATGAGGGAATTGGCAAAGTGGTACACAGACTACTGTAAATATTGTCCCAAAAATGTAGTTGTTATTTCAGATGTGGCCAGAGGGCTAGACACCTCCCCCAGGCAGGGATCTTAAGAACTGCCAACACCACTGCAGGCCAGGACACATATCCCCGTCTTTCCAGGACAATGCTGTGGAGGCATCTATAAGTGTGCGGCTGTGAGCAGTACAGAGATATGAACGAGAAGTGCCAAGTGTCTGCCCCTCCCAATGCCCCACCCAATTTCCACTACAGCAGGTTAGAAAACTGTAGGGTTCCACTGCACTATTAGATGCACCAGACTGGTCATCACCAGTTGACACAACAGCTGGCTGTATCTGGTATTCATGAAAAAAGTGAGCCACACAGTAGGAGTGGGAGCACCAGGGAACCCAAAGCACCCAAGGGCGGAAGCCAAACCTTGGACTTCAGGAGAAGGAGCAGGCCTAAGGGAAGCTTTGAGAATCAAACACATGTGGGTACAGGGTTCCTCCCATATCAGAAACAGTGGCTACAGCAGGCCTGCTGACCACCATCATCAGTGACGCCGTGCTCATATGTTCATGGATATATGTGCCTTTACTAGCCCCTCAGAATTTTGGACTAGTTTTTGCTTGGTGGCACAGTATCTGAAAGTGAATGAAAGGGTGATATGTTATTGCTCTATTGTGAGACCCCCAGATAACTTTCTTCTCCAAGGATCACTAGCATGACAACTGATAGCTCCCTTCCACCCGATGTGAGTCAGAGTAGGATGTAGTATTTTGTCCTTTAATTCATTTTCAGTAAAACAAGTTTCTGTACCTTTTAATGTTTTGCTTAATATACAGGTGCCTCTGACAAAAAGGGAAACCTGATAGTTACCTTTCAACAGTCTGTCAACTAGTACAACTTAATACATGCAAGGGCATCAACAATAAATTGCAGAGGGAAGCAAGGGATGATGAGTAAAGCTAAAGTGCGGAGTGCACATGTCAGATTGGCCAGCTTCAGACCACACTAATCTGAGCTGTTTTACAGCCAGCCTGAATGAAGACACAGGCTCACAGTCTTAAAATGAGCGCTGGATTGCATGCTGTAACCAATCCTGGTGCTGCTTATGCTGAAAATAGCTTGAGAGCAGCTCCAGGATTTGTTAGGTTTGTTGGCTTTTGAAAGTCGACTCAATGTGATCAGGCAGCTGTTGGCTGATGGCACGCAGTATGTGTAAGTTGTTTCGGCATTGCATACAGTGCTACCAATACATCCATGAATGATTTCATCTGGGCAGTGTCTATGCCGCGATGAGCGTTGGAGCTGGACTTAAAGCAGTGACAGCAAGTAAGAGGTTACCTTTCCCCTCTCATCTTCAAATCTTCACCACTTTCTCTTACTACTGTCAAAGATATAAAGTCTCCCTGATTGGAACCTTATTAAGAGAAATCTTCATGTGTCTGGCCAGCCAGCGAACGACAAACCTCACCCCGATTTTCATAACCGCAGGGAGAAAGGTAACATGTTTACACAGCTGCGGCAGACACAGGTAAGAGCGGTGGGGCGGGTGAGGCACGGCAGGAAGGGAAAGTCGATAGACAAGGGAATAGGTATCATTTATTTATTTAATTATACCTCTTTCATCGTCTGTCATCTTCCACCCACTCCCACCCCACCGTGCCCCACGCCGCCCCACCACGTTTACCTGTGTCGGCTGCCATTTTGTTTATAGCTGTATCCATTAATGGATCCAGGTTGGGTTCTTGAGGAGGGGTTAGCTTTAACATTTCCAACCACTGGGTACTATGCCTGACGCAAAGGATGAATTAGTAATAGTTGTGCTCGGGCTGAAATGCATTGTCCCACTAGCAAAGATCTGAATATGAGATTGACATGTAGTAAAGTTCTGTAGGCTCCTTACCCCCACATTTTTTTTCCAGTAAAAGGAAATGGTGTATTTACTTTTTTATGTTCACCAGTATTTTCAGAGCACTATTTTGAGCCATTCACCATGACTTCATATGCAGGGACACCGTATGAAGAGGCGCCGCAGCCCTGTTTTGTCCATTGCTTTAAACAACATAGACCTGTTTTACAGACAAAGCCATGATGCAGTATTTACTGTACATGCTAAAAAAATGTATAAATTGCATTCATGCTTAAGCCAAATATACATGAACCATCTACCTGTTGAAAATGTTTACTGTTTTGCATTCACAGAGAATGAACGAATGTACAGTCAACACGTATGGCCTGGTGGTCATAACAAAACAACAAAGAAGTGCAGGGGCAGCTCCTCCGTTCTTGATCTCAAAGTTAGGTTTGATAAGGATAAGAAATACTCAACAGCATATGCGATCTTTAATGGGCTCCCCTGTAATATTAGCCTCTCGTAATAACAGACAAGAGCTCACTGCAGCTTAATAAGGCAAAGTAGACATAGGCCAAAGTCCTTCATGGAAGGAACACCAGAGTCGGACCTCACGAAAAGAGGTGGGCTGCCTAATATTCTAGCCCTCAAAAGTAAAATAAATTTGACCTTTCCTGACTGGGAGACCAAAAAGGTTAAAGATACATCTGATTAGAAGCCAGGAAGCCAGGAAGCCCTCGCAATTCACAGCTACTCTGTCACTAGCTGCACTGTTTAATTCGTTTTCAAATTCCCCCCGTTTTTCTGATAGCGTTTAATTTAATTTTTTTCCCTTGTCCCTTGTTTTAAATTGAGGCCACTCGCAGACTTGCATCACTGCCACCTTACCCCCACTCTAATTTGGAGAGATCACTGCGTTTTTCGCGGGTCCCTGCCCACTGTCTCGTGGTAGCGGCCATCTTGGGAGGGGGGACATTGTCGGCGGCGCGGTTAGCGCTCTAGCTGGTAGGTGCTTGGCGTGCATAAAGGCAGGCACTTGGGCAGGTGAGCAGCCTTAACATCTTATTAGAAGCCAGGAAGCCAGGAAGCCCTCGCAATTCACAGCTACTCTGTCACTAGCTGCACTGTTTAATTCGTTTTTAAATTCCCCCCGTTTTTCTGATAGCGTTTAATTTAATTTTTTTCCCTTTTCCCTTGTTTTAAATTGAGGCCACTCGCAGACTTGCATCACTGCCACCTTACCCCCACTCTAATTTGGAGAGATCACCGCATTTTTCGCGGGTCCCTGCCCACTGTCTCGTGGTAGCGGCCATCTTAGGAGGGGGGACATTGTCGGCGGGGCGGTTAGCGCTCTAGCTGGTAGGTGCTCGGCGTGCATAAAGTCAGCCATACTGACGCGCAGCGTCATGACGCAGCGTCATCGCCGGAATGTCGCCGGAGTTTCGCCCGAGTTAAGCCCGTCTGTGCCCGTCTGTGCCCGTCCGGGCCCAGACGGGCTCAGGGCACGGTACCCTGCTTAACTCAGTTGCGCAAAGGGAACCCTCTCTGAGATATTCTAGGGAGTCCCTGCTGTCATTACGTGTGTCCAAACATTCCAGCTGTAGCTACTGCTGGGTGGAAGGTACCCCGTTTGCACATTGTCATGTGTGTTGTTCTGCTAGTACCTGCAAGGACCGGACTCTGCTCTCTATGGCCCTGCTTAATTGCAGGTCACTACCTTGCCATGCCACAGAAATTAACTCCCTCCTTTTAGACCACAGTTTGGATGCCTTGTTCCTTACGGAAACTTGGCTGACCTCTTGTTCTGGTCCTGACATCGTTAAAGCCCTCCCTTCGGGATACCTCATGTTCCATTTGGATAGGCCGGATGGGAGGGGGGAGGAGTGGCTATTGTATACAGAGACAAATACGTATGCAAAGCGGTAGATTGCGGCATTAACAACTCTGAAGGCTGTCAATTTTCCCTATGCATATCTTCTACTGTCTCCATTTCTGGGCTTCTTGTGTATCGGCCTCCTGTAATGCTGGGTAATTTTGTAGACTCCTTCATTGAGGCAGTGATTCCATTGGCAGCCGCTTCCTCCAACTTTGTAATCCTCGGGGACCTCAATTTACATTTCGATGACTCCGACGATGTAGTAGCGAGAGACCTACAAGCCACACTGGGTGCACTTGATTTACATCTTGCCAATGTTGGTGTCACCCATAATAGGGGTCATCAGCTCGATGTTGCTTTTGCCAATTCAAAGAACCTGCTAGCATCCCAGCCGTTGGCTCTCCCCTGGACGGACCACTATCTAGTGCCGCTTAGATGGCAGCTGGAGAAGTGGAGAGATCCTGTACCTAGACAGCACACAGTAGAACAACTTTGGTCGAAGCTGCCAGCGGACAGTTGGGCGGCAGAGTTAGCAAGAACCTGTCCTCCCCCTGTCGCTGATCCCATTATTGCTGACCAACATATGGGAATTTGGTTGACTAATGCTTTGGACTCGCTTATCCCAAAAAAACGGAGACCCGTCAGGGAAAGAAGAATTGGCTCCGCTCCTTGGTATACCCCCGAACTTAGGGGTCTCAGAACCTCATGCAAAAGATTAGAACGTGCATGGAGGAGAGAGCTGACGAAAGAAAGTCGAGAAAATTACAAGAGAGAGATGAGGAAGTATAAAAACGCGTTGAAGGATGCCAAAAGGAACTTCTTCAGCGATAGGATCGAGAGGGCAAGTAATTCACCAGGGGAATCCTTTAAAATCTTTAAGGAACTTCTGAAGGCCCCGGTCCCGCCAGTTGTATATGATAACCCCAAAGAAAAATGTGAAGAACTGGCTCACTTCTTTCATTCTAAAATAGAGAAGATCCTGTCCTCTCTGCCTGCAACCCCTCAGATCCCGGAGTTAGATGTTAGCCCAATAATTTGCCCTGATGAGCTCTCCTCCTTCGGCCCTTTTTCTGAGGAAGAGGTCATTAAAGTTTTAAAAGAGATGAAGAGTGGATCTCCTAGTGACCCAGTCCCCATGAAATACCTTAAACTAGTTGCAAACACTCGGTCCACTCCGCTTACTGACCTTATTAACCTTTCACTCTCTCAGGGCATAGTGCCCCAGAGATGGAAAAAGGCAGTGGTGAAAGCACTATTGAAAAAACCAGGATTAGATTCCTCTAATCTGGCCAACTTCAGGCCTATTTCACTTTTGCCTGGCTTCTCAAAAGTCGCAGAGAAGTTGGTCAACCGCCAGCTCTCCTGTCATCTAGAGTCACATCACCTGTTGGGGGACTCCCAGACTGGCTTCCGTCCCGGTCAGGGGACGGACACAGCCCTACTGGCAGTAGTGGAGGAAGCAAGGAGCATTCTTGATACAGGAGGGTCAGTGGCAGTGATCCTCCTGGACTTGAGTGCTGCCTTTGACACCGTAAGTCATCAGGTGCTCCTCCAACGCCTGTCAGAGGTGGGTGTGTCAGGGACGGCCCTAAAATGGCTGGAATCCTTCCTTTCCGATCGCTTCTACCAAATTTGGGAAGGGGCAGAGCAGTCGACCCTGTTCCCTCTTCAATGTGGAGTCCAAACATTCCAGCTGTAGCTACTGCTGGGTGGAAGGTACCCCGTTTGCACATTGTCATGTGTGTTGTTCTGCTAGTACCTGCAAGGACCGGACTCTGCTCTCTATGGCCCTGCTTAATTGCAGGTCACTACCTTGCCATGCCACAGAAATTAACTCCCTCCTTTTAGACCACAGTTTGGATGCCTTGTTCCTTACGGAAACTTGGCTGACCTCTTGTTCTGGTCCTGACATCGTTAAAGCCCTCCCTTCGGGATACCTCATGTTCCATTTGGATAGGCCGGATGGGAGGGGGGAGGAGTGGCTATTGTATACAGAGACAAATACGTATGCAAAGCGGTAGATTGCGGCATTAACAACTCTGAAGGCTGTCAATTTTCCCTATGCATATCTTCTACTGTCTCCATTTCTGGGCTTCTTGTGTATCGGCCTCCTGTAATGCTGGGTAATTTTGTAGACTCCTTCATTGAGGCAGTGATTCCATTGGCAGCCGCTTCCTCCAACTTTGTAATCCTCGGGGACCTCAATTTACATTTCGATGACTCCGACGATGTAGTAGCGAGAGACCTACAAGCCACACTGGGTGCACTTGATTTACATCTTGCCAATGTTGGTGTCACCCATAATAGGGGTCATCAGCTCGATGTTGCTTTTGCCAATTCAAAGAACCTGCTAGCATCCCAGCCGTTGGCTCTCCCCTGGACGGACCACTATCTAGTGCCGCTTAGATGGCAGCTGGAGAAGTGGAGAGATCCTGTACCTAGACAGCACACAGTAGAACGACTTTGGTCGAAGCTGCCAGCGGACAGTTGGGCGGCAGAGTTAGCAAGAACCTGTCCTCCCCCTGTCGCTGATCCCATTATTGCTGACCAACATATGGGAATTTGGTTGACTAATGCTTTGGACTCGCTTATCCCAAAAAAACGGAGACCCGTCAGGGAAAGAAGAATTGGCTCCGCTCCTTGGTATACCCCCGAACTTAGGGGTCTCAGAACCTCATGCAAAAGATTAGAACGTGCATGGAGGAGAGAGATGACGAAAGAAAGTCGAGAAAATTACAAGAGAGAGATGAGGAAGTATAAAAACGCGTTGAAGGATGCCAAAAGGAACTTCTTCAGCGATAGGATCGAGAGGGCAAGTAATTCACCAGGGGAATCCTTTAAAATCTTTAAGGAACTTCTGAAGGCCCCGGTCCCGCCAGTTGTATATGATAACCCCAAAGAAAAATGTGAAGAACTGGCTCACTTCTTTCATTCTAAAATAGAGAAGATCCTGTCCTCTCTGCCTGCAACCCCTCAGATCCCGGAGTTAGATGTTAGCCCAATAATTTGCCCTGATGAGCTCTCCTCCTTCGGCCCTTTTTCTGAGGAAGAGGTCATTAAAGTTTTAAAAGAGATGAAGAGTGGATCTCCTAGTGACCCAGTCCCCATGAAATACCTTAAACTAGTTGCAAACACTCGGTCCACTCCGCTTACTGACCTTATTAACCTTTCACTCTCTCAGGGCATAGTGCCCCAGAGATGGAAAAAGGCAGTGGTGAAAGCACTATTGAAAAAACCAGGATTAGATTCCTCTAATCTGGCCAACTTCAGGCCTATTTCACTTTTGCCTGGCTTCTCAAAAGTCGCAGAGAAGTTGGTCAACCGCCAGCTCTCCTGTCATCTAGAGTCACATCACCTGTTGGGGGACTCCCAGACTGGCTTCCGTCCCGGTCAGGGGACGGACACAGCCCTACTGGCAGTAGTGGAGGAAGCAAGGAGCATTCTTGATACAGGAGGGTCAGTGGCAGTGATCCTCCTGGACTTGAGTGCTGCCTTTGACACCGTAAGTCATCAGGTGCTCCTCCAACGCCTGTCAGAGGTGGGTGTGTCAGGGACGGCCCTAAAATGGCTGGAATCCTTCCTTTCCGATCGCTTCTACCAAATTTGGGAAGGGGCAGAGCAGTCGACCCTGTTCCCTCTTCAATGTGGAGTCCAGCAGGGCTCATCTTTGAGCCCTACCTTATTTAATATATACATGACTCCGCTTGAAAGAGTGGTCGCCCCTTCAGGAGTAAAGATTATCAGCTATGCTGATGATACTCAGCTGGTGGTAGGCCTCACCCAGCTGGTGGAACAACCTGAAGTTCTGCATGACTGCCTTGCAAATGTCCATCGTTGGATGTCCCACTCTGCCCTAAAGCTCAATGGGGAAAAAACTGAGCTGATGCTCCTAGGCAAATCCAGTCCCTCCATTATTGCTAGCTGTTGGCCCCGGTCTCTGGGTGATCCACCATCTCCCAAGAAGGAGATCAAGACCTTGGGAGTTTTTGTTGGAGGAAGATCTGTCCTTTAGGACCCACGCCAGGAAGACCGCGGGGGTCTGTTTTGGGCTGCTGCGGTCAGCTCGCAAGGTGTTGCCACTGCTCCCTGATCCAGCAAGGAAGCTGCTAATTCGCGGTTTAATCTTGTCGAGGCTCGACTACTGGAACGCGATGTTTCTCGGTGCTCCCGAAGCGACTTTTAAAACTCTCCAACAAGTACAAAATGCAGCCGCCAGATTGTTGTTGGATGTTCCCAGAAGACATTCAGCTGCCCCGGCCCTGAAAACGCTGCTCTGGCTCCCCGTTAAGGAGCGGGTGAAATTTAAAGCGCTATGTACGGCCCACAAAATTCTACATGGTAAGGGCCCCCCCATTCTCTCCACTATGGCACGCCCTTACAAGCCCACACGTCCTTTGCGTTCGGATCAAGGACATCGTCTGCAGTCAGCTAGAGTAAGGAAGGCTCGCTCTGGGGGCAGGCGTTTCTCAGTGCAAGTGGTGACTTCATGGAATTCCCTGCCCCTTAAGATCCGTTCAGAGCCCAAGATCTTACTCTTTAGGAAACTTCTGAAGACTCATTTGTTTCCAGTGTAGCGATTGAGCTGAGGTTTCCTCCCTGTTCTGTCTCGCGCCGGGATGCTCCTGGGTAACTGAGCACGCTATAAATTTTGTATAAATAAAAATAATAATAAATAAATACATTTTATAGGAAGAAACTTTAGCCTCTGGTGTGGTTCAGGCTGGATTTGCCCAGGCACCACTACATTATAAACATATTTTCTGTGTTTCTCTTTGTAGTGGATTGTGAGTAGTTTGTGAAATGTCTCCTGTACACCTTGTAAATCTGAGTTTACTTCATATTTAAATGTTTAACCAGTTAAGACTTTGAATGGTGTACATTAATTTCTTTAGATGATTGGAACATAAATCTCAGAAAGTTGAATAAGTAGTCAATTGACATAGCTTCAAAATGAACCCATGGGAAAAACACATTTTTTCATCAGTTTGACCACCTGATCATTTTCTTTATTTCCTTCCCTGCTTGAAATAGAGCTCCTAGTGACCACATCAAAGGATTCTGAGCCTGCATTAGAAATTGACTTTAAGAAGCCCCATCTTTTTAGTTGTCCGCACCAGGAAAACCTCTAAGCTATACGGTAACCTCTTCTGCAGAGCCAAATACCCAAATATAAGAATGGTCTACAAAGAGCTTTGCCTGCCCATCCTTTACTATCACAAAAAGATCTGCAGAGGCACTGAAATTATTGTATAATTTTGTTATACTTATCTATGACGCAATGACTTAAGCCTTTGATCCATAAGTAATTTAAGGATACCTGAAGAAGCCTCTTGTTTATGAATAGCTGAATTGGGATGTCAGGAAGGTAAGCTAGGGTACCGAAATCCTCTAGCCTTTTTCCAAATCTTCCCTGGGATGTATGTCAGTACAACGCGATCTTTTAGATCGCGGTACTTTACAACGCGGTTATTACAACGCAAGTCGTTACAACGTCTTGCGTTGGAGGGCGCGGGTTGAGGAATATTATAATTTTAAATTCCGAACACCAGTCCACGTAACAGTAGGGAAGGTGTTGGAATATAAAATTACAATATTCCTTAACCAACAGCGTCATCCAGCGCAAGTAGTAGTAAGGACTTGCGTTGTAATGGCAGCGTGTTAAAGGTCGTGCGGTGTAAACACCGCGTTGTAAACAACGTTTACCCTTCCGGGCTATTAGAGTCTTCAAACTCCTTTATAACTTCAATGATTTCCAACAAAACTTAATTTCTTATTCTAAATTTAGTATCGCTTTAAATGTGACATTGTTTGTTAAATAAATGTATCACTCACTAAAATGTTTCTCATTGTACAGGATTTTTTATCATCACATAGGTGACATGTTTTACCATATGGAAGCTTGATGCCACATTTTGCCAAATGTAAGCAATTTCTCACTAAAACGATCAATGAGTTTTCTTGGCTTTGGATCTTTCTGCTCCAAATACTAAGTTTAAAACAGAAAACTCCATGAGTTACAGAATGATCATACGATTCGAGTTAACAACTAGTAAAATTAAAGGTTCACTATACATTTAGAAAACTTGCTTTGAGACAACAAATCGGCCAACCATGTAGATATTAATGGGATATATACTGTATTGTATAATACAAGGCAAGTTATCCCAAACCAATTTTCATGTAGAACCCAAAAATGTAATCAACACTCTTTCAACAAGTTGCTTAACTCATTATTTAGCTCTATGCAAGCCAAAATGCACCTGAATGGTTTTCAGAGGCCCTAGTGGGCATGAAGACACTAAGGAAACTTCACTAATCGGCTATTGATAAATGAATCCAAACAATGATATGACCTTCTCTGAAAGCCCCACACTGTGACTTTGTATTCCTCACTCCTCTCTCACAGCACATAGCATTCTCAATATTCTGATCAGTGAACGTACCACAAGCCTGAACTTCAGCTAGCAATATTAAAGACTGTACACCTGCCCATACATATCCCTGATCAACCTTCTTCCTGGAGGAAGGCTTCAAAATCCTAGCTGCTTACAACACCAACCTATTCAACCCCATGTCCTCGTTACCATTATGATGTTGAGCTAATAAGATCAGTGGCCAGGTGCACCATTTTCCAAAGTGCTTTCTGGTAGGAAGGAAATCACTGGCATTTATGAGACTATTTTGAGGAACGAAACACTGCCTAAACTGTTTGCTTGGAACAGGAAACTTCGAAAGTGCACTGGCAATGAGTAGCAGTTGGAGGTTGTCCGAAGTGCTAAGGACATGTAAGTTGGAGCTCACCTGTGGCTACTGAAACACATAAAAATGACATAGACCTAATATAGGTCCTGTTGTTGTTCTTTTCAGAATAGGCAGTTGGCATCTGCCGATTTCCTCAAGGTTAGAAACACACCTAATTACCATGCTGAAGCTCTTCCTACTAACACACTAAATGTTGCTGACCTTAGTTGAACAAAGAGCGATCAAGCTTAAGTAGTCATGAGATGTGGACCCACCACCTAGAGCCCCTCTTTAACCCATTAGCTGTGGCGGCTATTCCGCCGCAGTGCTAAGGGGGAGGGGGGCCGCGCGACGCTCCCGTGCTCGTGACGGAACCGCTCCGTCACGAGCCTCGGGTGGGCTATGCTTGTGACGGAACGGTTCCGTTATGGCCCAGCCCGTCCAATAGAACGGTCAGCGCAGGCGTGGAATTCGCGCCGCGCAGACGCGGCGAGCGGGCCGTGACGGAACCGTTCCATCACCAGCACAGCCCACCCGAGGGTCGTGACGGAACAGTTCCATCACGAGCACACAAGGGGTTAATCATTTTTAGAGACCATAGGAGTGCTGCCGCAGCATCCAGTGCAAAGTACAAGGGACCATATTTATTGCAAAGTAATGCCACACAGCAAGTCACCTGACTGCACTGCATTACAGGGAAAGGGCAGGAATGCGCCGTATTTAAGGACACATTCCTGTCCTTGTCCCTGCCAAGGCACAATTTTGGCTGCTAAGCGCCAATGCAGGCACCCTTGCACCATAGTGCAAGGGTGCCTGCATTGTAGACAGGATTGTGTCTGGTCAGGAAGGGACACCTTCCTGCACAAAACAATCCTGAGAGGCAAATTCCTCTTTCTATGGGTGCTGCAGACTGAATCACACATGGAAAGAGGAAGAAACATGGAGAAATAAATATATTTCTCCTTATTTGCTGAAGGTGCTGCTGCTTCTGCTAGTGCTGGAAAGTCCCACTGCTGTCCCTGAAGATGACTGATGGTGCCACTGGTAATGCTGCATTAGTGGTGGAGGTAGTGCAGTAGAGGATAATTGTTCTCTATTTTCTCCAAAAATGCTTCTTCTAGTGAGCCACATTTGTTCCTTACATTTCTCTCTGGACTAAAGATAAATTTCCAAGACATAGAAGGGATGTCCAGGTTGTATTCAGTTAAAATTTGGAAAACAGGTGAGAATTGTGAGCATCCAAAGTCTGTAAATGTTATGAAACCTCCTTAACTAATGTGATTTTCATAAAATATGTTCTCATCATTGTAGTCATATAGCATGTGCTAGAGAAAAACATGCAACCATTTCTGATAATATCATGCATCAGCAAAAATCTCTGTCCCAATATAATATCAATAGAGTAGAGATACTCTGGGGCAGATTTATGTTAACTGGCGCATCCCGAGGGATGCGCCAGTTAACATGCGCCAAAGTGCGCCACAGCTCCGCCACCCATGGTGCGCCGCATTTATGATGCGGCGCACCATGGGGCAAAAACGGCACAGATGCGTGACGCATCTGTGCCGGAAATGTGGCGCATTGCAAGAGTTGCTTCGCAAGCGCGACGCAGCTCCAGCAATGCTCTGGGGGGGCCTATTCTTTCAATGCTGCCTCAAGCCTTACGCCTGCTTCAAGCAGGCGCAGTGTTTTGACGCAGCATTGCCCTGAAAGTGACTGAGTGAAATCTCATAGATTTCACTCAGCCACTTTCAGGAGGCGTTCCTGCGCAGGAGCGCCCCCCTGCGCAGGAACGCCTCCTCATGGCGCAGTGCTGTACAACGTGACGCATCTCCTAGATGCGTCACGTTGTAAATAGGGCGCAGGGATGCGTCACGTTTCCGTACCATTGCGTCACGCAACGGCGGCGTAAACGTGGCACAAGCCCTTCATATATCTGCCCCTCTGACTCAATCAAGGAATCAAAGTGTTCCTACAAAGTCAATGTTACGACATGCCTTGAATATCATTTGCAGTGCTTAAGACAAATAACCACACCCACAAAGAGACAATAAAAAACAAAATCTCATCCACATACCTCCACATACAGATATCAACACATGACAATATCTACTTTCAACAGGATTAAAACAACAATCAATTAATTAGGAACAAAATGATGCACAAAATGAATACATCCAAACAGAGTATAAGGAAATCCTGTGCAGGGAATCTATGCTGCCCAGTTCAATGTTATGACACAATAGCAACAACACACCTTCTGTCCCCTGCAGCAAGGCATACGCATTTGCCAACCAATGAACTTGAATAGTATAACAGCTCTGAGTTACGTCCCACAATTACATGGGTTTCAAACTCCAGTCATCAACTACAGCCATCTCATCACATGTTGTTCTGCATGCAGAGAGTGCAGGTAATGACTGCAATGCAAGGTGGAGAAGACAATTGATATAGCAGCCTTCATAAGCCTTTATGATCTCCCATTTTATGTGATACATTTTGTGTGTCATAAGTGACTTAAGTGGACCAGTGGCATGCCACATTTCCTTGCATGCATAGAGGGCAAGAAGACCACCATCGCTTTGACATCATTCCGAAATGGAAACCTTTCTGAAAGCAGTTCAGTTTGTTAAAGGAATGAGCGTTCTTTTTTTTAAAAACTCCTCCCTTTTTTAAAAAAAACTACTGGGGAAGTAGGCAGTGGGCCCCTGTGGGACCTCTCTCATCTCCCTCTGATGTTGCCAACATTATTCCCAAAGGGGAGGTGATCCTCTTAGTACTCCTTTCCCCTTGCAAATCAGTTACAACCCCAACTCAGAGTTGGTAAAGCATCATTGGTTTGCAATGGCGATGCCCAAAACCACCAGGTTTGCAATCGTAAAAGGGCTTTTCTTTTTGTACAAAAGCTTTTTTATTGGTAGGAAAAATTCTTTGTGACTCAGGAAAGTGCTTTTTCCATCCTTTTCGACTAGGAAATAGGAAAGGTACACTCCTGTGACAGTCCTCTTTTGCAATAGAGAAAGGATGGCAAAAGCCTTTTAAGGAGCCGTAAAATTATTTTCTGACGCGAAAAAGGGCTTTTGTATTGGAGGAAAAGCCCTTTTCCATTTGGAAACCCGATGGCTTTGCAAAGCTTAGGGTTTGCGATTGCAAAAGTGCTTTATAAATAGACCCATAGTTATGGAATGCCAAGCAACTATAATCCCACACACCACTCACATCACGTCACACCTGAAGGTACTCCACTGGCTCCCCATACACAATTGATCATAGTTTAAACTCCTCACCCACTTTTTCAAGGCAGTACATGATACTGGGCCAGCATACCAGAACAATGGCATCTGCTCTCACAACCCACATTTGTAGGGACTCCTACTTGCACACAATTCACAAATACAAAAACAACACAGATGCTCCTAAAACATGGACTGACCTACTACTACACATAAGAGCCTCCTCCTCACTTCTTGAATTCCACAAGAGGCAGAAGACCTGACTTTTCTAGTTGTCCCACTAGGCGCTAGGGTTGGATAGGCTCACACCAGCTTGGCACCAGAATACCCCGTGGGCGACAGCGTGCTCTGGAAATCTACATAACATAATACAACACAAATGTTGTTCTGGTGTTAGGCTTTCAGTTTTGGGTGTAATATAGAGCGTTTTGTGTAGGTGTTAAACTGCAGATGATGTCTTTGTGTACACAGTATATGTGGGGTCCGAAAGTAATCCCCTTTATCAAGATTTCCTTCTTCTGTGGATTTTCCTTGGTGTCCGAATATCTCACAGAATTAAGTTTATAAGGTTCTCTTGCATTACCATGAGGGTATTTTGCTATATTATGGTGCAGTTTATGTGGGGTATTCCCTGCGGGTGTGGTATTAGTTTATGCAGGTATCCACACTACTGTGCTGTGATTGTAATGATGCAGATACTTTTATTCTGATTCTCTCTCTTTGGTCCTTTCTTTTTTGATGCGTTGGTGTCCCCAGTGGTTGTTGCCCTTCTAAGTATCCCTTATTGCCTTTTTTGTTGTAAATGTCTGTTTGAGTGTATTTACATTGGATGTGGAGTTGGCTGTTCAGTAAATGCACCTCTATCATGGTTTAAATGTATTGCTCTTAGAATATATACATGGAGGTGATTGAGTTATTAGTCAAGCTGGATATTTTTCTGCTCGATTCAGACGACTGCATGATGAGCATATTTGTTCTTCACCGGACATTGGCTCTTTTTAAAAATGTGGGTTTGCCGGGCCATTACCTCTTCCGGCTATGTTATTTTGATTATATATTGGTGACATTTTATAAATTATATACTTTTTCGCTTCGTGTCCTGCTTGGAGATTTAATAAATGAATTTTACCTGCATTAATGTACACCTAATAATGAATGTCTTGTGTGAGTTTCACATCTGATTCCATAATAATTCTGTACATATATCAACAATACAACCTCAAATGCCAGAACTTCGAAACAAGGACATAGCTAAACTCTCTCTGAAATCCAGATTGTGGATAATTATATTATTTTTCTTTGCAGGATATCGTTCTTTTCTGACTAAAGTACAACTCATCTATGATACTTGTGGAACCTGTAAATGTTTATCCACTCTGAGTTTATTCAAAACATAATATGGCCTGGGGCGGCCACCATGGCTCGCAGGTGTGGGTTGGGTATGGGGGTTTGAGGGCGAGGGCTGCTTCTTTAAAAGACTATAAAGATACAAAATAAAACTTACCTTGCTGCCGCCGGGTCCCACATCTTCTCTCCTGCTTGCGTATCAGAGTCCAGGTCGGAAGAGGAAGCAGGCAATCGGCTTCCCACCCCTAAGCCAATCACAACGCTCCAATAGAGTGTTGTGATTAGTCTGAGCGCCATAGCATGGCGTTCTGCCAGGGGCTGTAGTGGTGGGCATGTTTTTCATGCAGGCTATAATGCAGCCTGCATGGAGAACAGTGGAGTGCGCATGATTGTTTTGGATGGCCTGAGAGGGTCGACCAAACACTCATTGCGCACAGGAGGGTTCTACAACTCCTCCCCTGCAGCTCCGCCCTGCCCCCTCATGCTCTGCCACAGCAGGAGGAAAAAATAAATTGATAATAGCATTCTGTTATTGCCATTTGTCTTTTTCCTTTCTTTGCTACTCCTGGAAATGGGGCGACGCTCTTCCACTTTAGCGGAGGAGCCGCCACTGAATATGGCATCCAGAGAAAGCAAGTTTGTTTCCACCATTCTGTCCTTGCCACAGTCCAAACACTACTCTGTTCACCACAGAGCATATGTAAGGCATGAAGAGAGATGTTATCAGGTAGCTGGAGCATTCATGTAGATCTTAGCTTCCTTAGTTTCTGGCACATCAACATTCAAAACTTCTTAAATCTTGATATGACTTAGCTCACGGTGTGCGTTATGTGAAAGCAAAGGTATGACGTTCTATACAAAGTCTACAATACAATTTTTTCTAACACTAACATAGAGCTATGCAAAATGTTACAATGAATAGCATTGCTTTGGTTAATAGTCCATATATAAATTACTTTTCTGAATAATAGTAAGCGAGTATATACAAGGAAATCATATTTTTTTCTGTTTGCCATCTTTTTTCTGCTCATGGGAGCTTTTTTTTTTAAGCTCTACATTGATTGGAGGACTGACAATCAGGCCTCAACCATGAGGACTCTGTTTAAATAGAGAATCAGTTTTCATTTAGATTCCTATAGACATCGCTCTGGTAAATCAGATGGGCTACGTGCACGGTTTATGAATGAGAGATAGGAGTCCTAATAGCGATTGAAAACTTTTCCCGACATTTTAAAATAGATTCTACTTTTGAAGGTGAGAGTTTTCTGCAGCCGCAATGTGAAGCATGATTAAAGTCCAATCCTCTGTTTAGAAACTCATTTGACAAGTTTTGATAGCAAAGTTATATCAAAACCAAATGTGTAGCTGTCTAAAAGACCATTGTCAAGGTATATTTTCTTTATTTATCACCCATAGTGATTCTTCAAGCTCAGGAACTGTACATATTTCTTAACTTAACTAGACACCTAAGCCTACCTAGTCATAAGTTATCAACAGGCAGGAAATATTACAAAGGCCCGAATGGACAGGGAAAATTAGCCCCAACAGCTCGAAGAGGTTAGAGAAGGTACAAGGGGTGAGAGTTCCCAGCCCTTGCTCCAACTTCAAGTGCTCTTCAACCTGCAACTTCATATCATAAAATGATTTTTACTCAGTCAAAAGACCATAAAAAAACAAGGTAAAAAACAGGTTACAAACAGATCACACACAATAAAATCACAAAGATAAAATACTAAATTGCATATCATCATTGCCTTTCCATTTCATCACAACTGAGCCACACTGCATACTTTTTCCTTAAGCTCCTCACCTGAGTGATAAAGTTCAATACTCCTTAACAGATTGTTGGAGAATCGTACTGACGTAAAAACTGTAAACTTTCTTGATGTGTTTAAAAACGTTTCGCTGCTAAAATTGGGCATAAAAACTGGATCCTGAAAGCTGAATATTAAGTGCACAATAACATGAAGTGTTAAGTGGACAGTATGGACACATTATCATATGGGCAGCGGGGTAATGAAGTGAACCACGTCCCAGTAAAAGGATAGCCACCAGGAAATTAACCATATTTATTCGAAGGGGGTTAAATAAAATCTATGTTCTGGTGCCTCAATACATAAAAGGTTAAGGCTCCATACCTTCACAAGTTGACAAAGGGATATGGACAAGGACTGTTACCCTGTCCAGAGCTTTCTTTTTAGCTTGATACTTAATACTGAGAAGCTCAGACAGGCGCACGTGGATAACTACAGAATATACAGAGGGCCATAAAGATCCTTTTTTAGGCTCTTTAACCTATGACCTCCTAGCCAAGTTCTATCATGCTGGCACGAGTCTTGGCAAAAGGGTAGGACTGAGGGTAGCGCACCTTCTCCCTCGGGTTCCACACTGATGATATGGGTATGGGCTCCTGGTAGCTTCTCCTCTTCCCACAACCCTCATTTTCAAACTTAAACCAGAAGTACTCAGAAGCTCTTGGAGAGTGGCATTGAACACTTTGTATAACAAGCATTTGCAATGCAATGTCTCGTATGTACACGAGTTTGAGCTATTGACATTGTAAACGACAATGCCTTTTATTTTTATTTTTGTTTTTAAAACGTAATAGACTTCGTCATTTACAATGCCAATAGCTTAAACTCCAGTAAATGGGAGACCTATTGGATTGCAAATGCTTTTTTGTGGATGTCATGCAGGTACTCGCCTTTATTTTCAAAGATACATGTTGAAGGACTCTCTGAACCCAAAACTAGACCAGACGTGTAGATATGTTCCTATGTTATATAATCACGGGCTCTGAAGTGCACCCACTGCTGTGCAGGTTAGCACCAATTGTACTACACATGCAGGAATGCCACTTTAGGGGAGTTAGATTATTTTGCAGCAGAGAGGAAACTATAGCTTTAGTATAGATATAATTGTTTGCATACACTCAAGCAGAAGTGGATAAAACAAGGCATTCAGAAATTATGCACTGTTAAACTGTATTCCGAATATTTGGGGGGCGGGGCGAATGACGATGACAAGCTCAACTTGTTACAGGTAAAAACAAGAGGGAGGTACTGTAGTGAGTGAGTGTTCCTTTTTGTAAAGTACACAATTTGCAGGTCTTCAATTCCAATCAGCCAATGCAAATGTAGATCATAGTAGGTGCATTATCATTAAACAGCACTAGAGCGTGACCAGTCAATCACAGAAAAGATGAGTTTAACTAGCATTGACAAAGCCAACTGGTCTCAGCCTTTGGGACTGGCTTTACCAATGCCTTCTAGTCACAATGTACAGCACTGGCAATATGCTATGCAGCATGTCCAAAGGAAGATAAAAAAGGCAGCACTGGCGTACCTGCCTCGTTTTGTATGTACCTGATGGGTGTGTGCTGTGCAAGCGCCTTTTTTTATTTGTTTACCAAAAAATGAAAAATTATTAGAAAGGTTTTTTAGACATAGGGCCCAGCAGCAATTAGCTGTCTGGTCCTGCACCCCTCCCCTCCAAAAACTACAAACAACAGTGGGCTGCAGAGAAGCAGCAGACAAAGGAGGGCAACACTGGGACAGGTGGAGAAGCACACAAGAGAAAAAGCAACAGTGAACACGAGAAAGAGGGTTTGACAATAGGGGGGAAGTACACATGAGAGACTGCAACATGTGGGATAAGCAATACAGGATGTCCAGGGGAGTGGGAAGGAAGCACACAAAAAAGAAAGCTGAGAAGGACAGGCTTTCTTATGGAGGGTGTCAGAAAAAAGTAGTTCCTTAAAAGTGAGCAGTGCAAGGCTTGAAACCAGCCAATCAGGGAAATGCTAACGAGGATATGCTCCATGGGTGGGATAAACACATGATGGGCAAGCTGGGACAACGAAAACCATTGGAGAAGAAAGCAAATGAGTGACAATAAAGCCAACCAATGGAAAGCAGTGGGCTGGCTGTAAGACCCTATAAGTTATTGGTAAACATATAATAGGCATTTTGCAACTAGATACCGCAAAGCACAGGAGGGGATATATGGCAAAGGGAACATCTTGAAAGAGCAGAAACATTTTATCGGAAGACTGTATGTAGGCAGAAAACAAGAATCCAAACAATTAAAAATGATACAATTTTGTGAAAGAAAGGGCCAAAATACTTTACGAAAGCAATAGTAAAAGAAACATAAGTTACCTAATTGGCTGGGGCAGAACGCTCAAAGAATCCAGGTTCAGGCATGCATAGATCACCTAGTCCAGTTTTCTCTTTGCATTCTGATGTTTGAGTTACAGTCGAGTTTTTATAGTGGAATAAACAGGACCACAATTTCAACATGGATCTGGAAAATTTTAATCTGATCTTAACAATAAGAAAGTAGTGAGTTGCCGCCTGGAATCTGCGGATACTGAGAGGGAATTTGACACCTGTATTGCCGTAGGCGAGGAGTGGGTATGGGGAAAGCAATGGGAACAGAGCGGCCATTTTGGAAGGGCTAGAGAGAAGCAGAGTTTCATTCATTATATGGGAGTGTGCGAAGTTTTCAACTAGGTGCATCCGTTTTCAAGATTGGTTGTCTTTTATTTCCGAGTCACAGATTAGTTTTTCTTGTCTCATATTTTGAACTGTAGCTTTAAGCATGTTTACTTTAGCTTCTTGAAGTATCGGCATACGTCTCAATTTCGCCTGAAGCCTTTTACCCTTGAATCAAGCAGGAGTATAGACGTAGCTCTGAAACACAATATTCAGTTGTGTTGTCAAGGAGCAAGAAGGGGCAGCTCCAAATTAAACTAACAATGTCTAACACAAAGCCTAACAAGCATTTGCAATGCAATAGGACTCGCATTTACGCGAGACCTATTGCATTGCATCACGGACGGGGGAAGCACAGACAATGGGAGTACGGGTGGGGGATGGGGGAGAAAGGAGCGAGAATGCACGGACAAAGGAGTGCTCATAATCTAAATAACATGTACAGTACTGTGTAACACTCGTAGTAAAGGGGCCAGTAGCCATGTGACGTACAAATGACGACATGGCCATAATAAGGAAGGACTAACGAGCCTCATAATCAACCAGAAGGCAGCATTTACAAAAGACAATGACACAAGCCAATTAAAAACATGGGCGGAGAGTGGACAGAGCTTCTACTCCATACTCCATTACTGCACGCCTCGTAGAGAGAGCACCGCATGTGCGCTACCGCTATAGGCTCGACCTAAAAATGCTACATCACATTCCTTTAGAGATAATAGGAATCTCATAAAAATGTGTAAGCCTGCAGTTTGGAATTTGTACTTTAGGTTGACTTTAATGAGCTTCACGATGTCATAGGAAAAAAAGCGCTGATTTATGAATTAACTTTCACAATATAGAGAGTATTGGTACCTGTCAGGGATTAAATGTTTGTGAGTACAACTTTAACATTGATTGAGAGAAAACAAGGACCCCCTGGGTATCAGTAATACACAGACTCCTAGGGCAGGGTAATAACCAGTGTGGGTAGAAAATCCTAGGCCATCCGCACAGTAAGTGACCAGAGAGTCTAGGACCAGTGGAGAAAAGAATTTTCGAAAAATGGTGTGTATATTAAAAAATATATGTTTAATTTAACATAGATAAAAATCATATAGAGACTCAAACATATAAGTCAAACTATATGATACAGTAAATTAGTAACATATAAAAATCTTGAACACAATTCAAAGACAATAAGTAAAAAACATATACATCATATTGACATTATAAATCACAATGAATTGCAAGTGATTATACATATAGAACCCAGAAATAACATAAGAAATACTGCAAAATTAATTATAAAGACTCGACGCGCGTTTCGGCAGAGAAAAATCCGCCTTCCTCAGGAGTCATAGGTGAAACTCTGAAAGAACATTATAGGAAAAATATTATAAATCACAGTACATATATTATTTCACATAGTTAATACATATTACTAACTGCATAAACATTTATTTTTTACACAAAACAGAATTCGAAAACACTTATTCTACCTAACAGGTCTAGACATAAAATTTGGTCACTTATTGTCATATGATAGACAGGTAAATATACAATGTCAGTGCAGTACTTAGCTAAACGGAAGATAAATGGTCAACAAATCATGTCAAGTTCATTACATATCTAAGTCAAGGTTGGATATTTTTAGTACATTTAAGGGTGTTTCTGAGTAAGTTCTTCAACAAAAGAAACTGATAGAGAATAACGTATTGAGATCTTACTGTGTAACATCATGGTATAAATCAATCAACTTACATTTGCAGTGTTGTCTTTCAATTCATTAGTTTAAAGGGATCGATGGTAACTTCTTTAAAAAAATACACAGGGCCACTTGATAAAGGCTAATACCTGATCAAACAAAATGTATATTAATCAACAACATAGTTGTAAATGAATGAAGACACTTTGAACACAATGAGCCATTCAATGTATAACTACATGCGGTCAAGGTTGTATTTGATGAAAAAGATATCAGGATTACTGGGACTGGCTAGTATAGCGCAGAAGATGATATAGTTACATGGTCACTGATTTACCTGTTCCAGCTATTTCTACACCTATTCCAACTAATTCTTCACATGCATGTCATAATGTGCTATATAAAGAGAATAGATTACTCAAAAGAGGTTCAGTAGTTCAGTATTGTTGGTACAAGTATCGGCTGAATGTCAAATAGGACTAATGAGAGAGAAGCTTTTCAAGAGAAAACTGTCGGCATATATATTGTTTAGAATCCAACATAAATAGGTCGACATCCCTAGTGATTCTCCTAGTAGTTTTGGATTCGAAAGAAAGTTACCTAATATCTTCACAACGTGGATTTTGGGGCCCAGGGTATCTGGATGTTTCACTTGGTATAGGCGTCCAAATGTTAGTATATGATCATGACTGCAAAGAAATATATGAAAGGATATAAACACATCTAAGGTCACTTGCAGTGCTCAATAGATTATGTTAAAAAACATTCACTAGAAATGAGCTCATGAAGGAATTAAGCAAGTATTGTTGAACCTAAAAAGGTATGGCGTGTACCTTAGAGCATATAGCTGATACTTCTTCGATCGTAATTCATTTCAATTCTTTGATCCAAAAACGGGTCGGAATGCCGGGAGAGCTTTAGTGGCTGAAAAGAATCAAGACACGCCACGTACTTAAAAGCAGACCGAATAAGGCTCTATGAACGCCAACATGCAGAAAATAGGCGACGCGGCAAGGGATATTGCAAACAAGAGATGCCACGTAATGAAAAACAAGCTATGAATGGCTTTACGGACGCCGGTGCAATGAACGCCTATGTGCGCCCACGTGCAGAAAATAGATGACGCGGTAAGGGATATTACAGACAAGAGATGCCATGTAATGAAAATGTAAATGTATAGGCATTTATATAGCGCACTACTTACCCGTAGGGTCCCAAGGCGCTTCGACCGCTGCGAAACCCTTCCTGGCTTCCCTGAGAGATGGTCCCTTAATGGGTATCTCCAGGGTGAGACCAGGCATCGCCGGCGGTCTGGTGGGGCCGTTAGTGAAGATGAGGCAAGCTAATGCCCAGAGTTGCCGAGTGTGATCGCTGATCAGAGTGGGCACCGAGGCGAGAGAATTATCGAGTCCGCTGACCCTGGTCCAGAAACCTGCCGTGCCGGGAATCGAACCCTGGTCCCGGGCCGTCCTCTGCTCTCGGGTCTGCCGCCTCTAACCAGTGAGCCACACTACTTCACTGGTACACGCCATACCTTTTTAGGTTCAACAATACTTGCTTAATTCCTTCATGAGCTCATTTCTAGTGAATGTTTTTTAACATAATCTATTGAGCACTGCAAGTGACCTTAGATGTGTTTATATCCTTTCATATATTTCTTTGCAGTCATGATCATATACTAACATTTGGACGCCTATACCAAGTGAAACATCCAGATACCCTGGGCCCCAAAATCCACGTTGTGAAGATATTAGGTAACTTTCTTTCGAATCTAAAACTACTAGGAGAATCACTAGGGATGTCGACCTATTTATGTTGGATTCTAAACAATATATATGCCGACAGTTTTCTCTTGAAAAGCTTCTCTCTCATTAGTCCTATTTGACATTTAGCCGATACTTGTACCAACAATACTGAACCTCTTTTGAGTAATCTATTCTCTTTATATAGCACATTATGACATGCATGTGAAGAATTTGTTGGAATAGGTGTAGAAATAGCTGGAACAGGTAAATCAGTGACCATGTAACTATATCATCTTCTGCGCTATACTAGCCAGTCCCAGTAATCCTGATATCTTTTTCATCAAATACAACCTTGACCGCATGTAGTTATACATTGAATGGCTCATTGTGTTCAAAGTGTCTTCATTCATTTACAACTATGTTGTTGATTATTATACATTTTGTTTGATCAGGTATTAGCCTTTATCAAGTGGCCCAGTGTATTTTTTTAAAGAAGTTACCATCGATCCCTTTAAACTAATGAATTGAAAGACAACACTGCAAATGTAAGTTGATTGATTTATACAATGATGTTACACAGTAAGATCTCAATACGTTATTCTCTATCAGTTTCTTTTGTTGAAGAACTTACTCAGAAACACCCTTAAATGTACTAAAAATATCCAACCTTGACTTAGATATGTAATGAACTTGACATGATTTGTTGACCATTTATCTTCCGTTTAGCTAAGTACTGCACTGACATTGTATATTTACCTGTCTATCATATGACAATAAGTGACCAAATTTTATGTCTAGACCTGTTAGGTAGAATAAGTGTTTTCGAATTCTGTTTTGTGTAAAAAATAAATGTTTATGCAGTTAGTAATATGTATTAACTATGTGAAATAATATATGTACTGTGATTTATAATATTTTTCCTATAATGTTCTTTCAGAGTTTCACCTATGACTCCTGAGGAAGGCGGATTTTTCTCTGCCGAAACGCGCGTCGAGTCTTTATAATTAATTTTGCAGTATTTCTTATGTTATTTCTGGGTTCTATATGTATAATCACTTGCAATTCATTGTGATTTATAATGTCAATATGATGTATATGTTTTTTACTTATTGTCTTTGAATTGTGTTCAAGATTTTTATATGTTACTATTTTACTGTATCATATAGTTTGACTTATATGTTTGAGTCTCTATATGATTTTTATCTATGTTAAATTAAATATATATTTTTTAATATACACACCATTTTTCGAAAATTCTTTTCTCCACTGGTCCTAGACTCTCTGGTCATTTACTCTGCGGATGGCCTAGGATTTTCTACCCACACAACTTTAACATTGAAACATCAGTGGCACTTTCGAGTAAAGGAGTAAAGCATCACATTTCTGCAGCAAGTAATTTACTAAAACGAAACATCGCAATTTTACCTTCTGTTTTTACACGTTGGAAAAAAGTGATAACAGCTAAATGAAAAAAAATGCACACTTCAAAGAGTATCCTGTTCAGTTTTTGTATTTTAATATTGAAATTACATTGGGCAGGTTAACTAAAAGTATTTTAATGTTTTAGGAAACTTATAATTATTAAATATGACTTTTTAAAATGCTGGTAATCTTGACTAAAAACGAGAGTGGTTTTGATGGGTTTTCAAAAACGTAGGTCTTTAAATCAAAAGTAAAAAAGTTTTGGGAAAAGAAAACCTGTGGTCAATTTAAAAACGATTAAAGTAATGATTTTTCTGTAATGTTGAAATTAAATAAAATATAAAATAATAATTCTATTTTTTAAATTATGATTTTGCGTAAGTATTTGAACTGTTTAACATATTTCAGTAAAATCCCTTAAAAATATTTGATTTGTCAGAGTTATTATAAACAGGTTTAGTAATTTTTATGTGTGTATGTATGTATGCATGTATGTATGTGATATTTGTTAGTTCAAGGTGGTATTTAGAGGTTTTATAAATAGTTAAACTGATAACTACACAATTGGGAATCTTCAATATAATAAAATCCCTAAAATATATTTTATTTGCTTACTTTTTGGGTCTCAGATTTGAAATAGCTTTATGTCTCCCTACAAGGAAGATTAGCCAGTATTTTTTTGTAAATTGTTCCACGGACCAATCTCAGTAGTGGAGAGTGCGTGTTAACATTTTTGTTTCCTTTTTTCCACAATGCGCATTGCAACATGGAGTAAATTCCGTTAGATGCTTCGAAATTTCTAGTTTGGGTGATTTTTTGGCAATATACCTGTGTATGTCCACTTTTATTTGGCAGGAAACACTTTCACGAACCCTCAAAGTGTACGTTTCTCTCACTGCTTTGGGGTCATTTATTTTTCTTGTTCATGACAACGCAAAATGTCTGGCCCTAGTGAAGTTACTATTATTCTGTTAGGGGTAAGGGATGCACACCTGTTTTCAAAACGTTTCTTCCAGCTTCCTCTTTTTATTATTTTGATAGCGTGCAGATTGGTAATGTGGCATGCCCAAATGCCACCAGGTACGACCATGGTATTTACAAATGGGACACATTCATGCCCCAGCCAAATGCACAGCGTAGTGCCGTCCTTGCGACATTCAAAACTCTGTCAGTTTTACTCCAAATTTTCATTTTTAAGCTTTCACAGTTTTCTCCTCTTTTTTTACTCATCATTCTTCAATCTCATTTTTGAATCCACGTGTGAAATATTGCCTTTTATCAGATTTCTTATATTTGCTCTGTGCCCATCCGGACCTCTTGAATAAATACGATTAATGCCGGGCTCATCTCAAGCAGTATTTATTTCATAAAAACCCAATGCATTTCGGGCGTCACAGCGCCCTTCTTCGGGGGTCACTAAAAATAATAAAACATTTCCCAATCAATCATCCATTTTCAAGTGTACGTTTAAAGGAAAAACTTCACACAGTATATCATCATGTTATCAGTTATGTACCCAGTTACCAATTCTGTATTATGGTTCATGGTAATTCTATGTTATTCTCACAGACCTTGGTAAACATAATCCATAAGTCGTCCCACCCAATAATGTTCTGACTTCACTATTCAGCAGTATTCTTTCGTATCACTCCGTTACCCAAAATAGTCTTCTCCCGCTTACTTACACAACCCCTCTCCGTGTCACAGTGTTTACATCACCATTTTTTTGTGAAGCCATACACACCCTCCAACTCATGATGCAGCGAGACATTTTTTCAAAAAAAGGCGTTGTCAAAACTTCCTACATTTGCTCCAACATTCTTAAACTTACACCCTCGTGTAGTGCGCACCTTCATTACCTCTCCCGCTCTTTACCTTCAATCCTGCGCGCTCATAATCCCAGCCTCAATTATGACTCCCTGTGTTCTACCCAATATTATGTCTCCCAAAAGTTTGTTGTGTTCACATACCTGCCGTCTGAGTTGAAAAGCCTCTCTTCTAAACGAACGGTTGCACCATACAGTTAAACGGTGTCACCTGTCTCCTTATCAACCTGCGGACCCACCCTTCTGTGCTCCTATTGGCCCGATGTTTATCTTACTCTGGATTGGCCGTGAACGGCTATTAACCAACTAGCTGTATAATGTCTCCAAGGATAAACTCCATTCCCCAAGATGCAGTGTACTGGTAACCCTGCTATGTGCGTCTTCTTTTTACTTAACATGTATCCTAAACATAGTTTAAAATGTGACACTTTTAAGTCCATTGTGATGATTGTTCCTCGGCGCTCAGTGTTTCAAATGCTCATGATGAGCCCTGATGTTTCTCCAATCACGTGGGTTTTTAGTCCAAGTTTGTCCCTTGTTCTCGCTTTATTTTAGATGGGTGCAGTCCCTGGGCGGGCATAGTTACTATTATTCTGTTAGGGGTAAGGGATGCACACCTGTTTTCAAAACGTTTCTTCCAGCTTCCTCTTTTTATTATTTTGATATCGTGCAGATTGGTAATGTGGCATGCCCAAATGCCACCAGATACGACCATGGTATTTACAAATGGGACACATTCATGCCCCAGCCAAATGCACAGCGTAGTGCCGTCCTTGCGACATTCAAAACTCTGTCAGTTTTACTCCAAATTTTCATTTTTAAGATTTCACAGTTTTCTCCTCTTTTTTTACTCATCATTCTTCAATTTCATTTTTGAATCCACATGTGAAATATTGCCTTTTTTCAGATTTCTTATATTTGCTCTGTGCCCATCCGGACCTCTTGAATAAATACGATTAATGCCGGGCTCATCTCAAGCAGTATTTATTTCATAAAAACCCAATGCATTTCGGGCGTCACAGCGCCCTTCTTCGGGGGTCACTAAAAATAATAAAACATTTCCCAATTAATCATCCATTTTCAAGTGTACGTTTAAAGGAAAAACTTCACACAGTATATCATCATGTTATCAGTTATGTACCCAGTTACCAATTCTGTATTATGGTTCATGGTAATTCTATATTATTCTCACAGACCTTGGTAAACATAATCCGTAAGTCGTCCCACCCAATAATGTTCCAACTTCACTATTCAGCAGTATTCTTTCGTATCACTCCGTTACCCAAAATAGTCTTCTTCCGCTTACTTACACAACCCCTCTCCGTGTCACAGTGTTTACATCACCATTTTTTTGTGAAGCCATACACACCCTCCAACTCATGATGCAGCGAGACATTTTTTCAAAAAAAGGCGTTGTCAAAACTTCCTACATTTGCTCCAACATTCTTAAACTTACACCCTCGTGTAGTGCGCACCTTCATTACCTCTCCCGCATAATGACATTACCAATCTGCACGCTATCAAAATAATAAAAAGAGGAAGCTGGAAGAAACGTTTTGAAAACAGGTGTGCATCCCTTACCCCTAACAGAATAATAGTAACTATGCCCGCCCAGGGACTGCACCCATCTAAAATAAAGCGAGAACAAGGGACAAACTTGGACTAAAAACCCACGTGATTGATGAGCTTTTGAGGAACAATCATCACAATGGACTTAAAAGTGTCACGTTTTAAACTATGTTTAGGATACATGTTAAGTAAAAAGAAGACGCACATAGCAGGGTTACCAGTACACTGCATCTTGGGGAATGGAGTTTATCCTTGGAGACATTATACAGCTAGTTGGTTAATAGCCGTTCACGGCCAATCCAGAGTAAGATAAACATCGGGCCAATAGGAGCAGAGAAGGGTGGGTCCGCAGGTTGATAAGGAGACAGGTGACACCGTTTAACTGTATGGTGCAACCGTTCGTTTAGAAGAGAGGCTTTTCAACTCAGACGGCAGGTATGTGAACACAACGAACTTTTGGGAGACATAATATTGGGTAGAACACAGAGAGTCATAATTGAGCCTGGGATTATGAGCGCGCAGGATTGAAGGTAAAGAGCGGGAGAGGTAATGAAGGTGGGCACTACACGAGGGTGTAAGTTTAAGAATGTTGGAGCAAATGTAGGAAGTTTTGACAACGCCTTTTTTTGAAAAAATGTCTCGCTGCATCATGAGTTGGAGGGTGTGTATGGCTTCACAAACAAATGGTGATGTAAACACTGTGACACGGAGAGGGGTTGTGTAAGTAAGCGGGAGAAGACTATTTTGGGTAACGGAGTGATACGAAAGAATACTGCTGAATAGTGAAGTCGGAACATTATTGGGTGGGACGATTTACGGATGATGTTTACCAAGGTCTGTGAGAATAATATAGAATTACCATGAACCATAATACAGAATTGGTAACTGGGTACATAACTGATAACATGATGATATACTGTGTGAAGTTTTTCCTTTAAACGTACACTTGAAAATGGATGATTAATTGGGAAATGTTTTATTATTTTTAGTGACCCCCGAAGAAGGGCGCTGTGACGCCCGAAATGCATTGGGTTTTTATGAAATAAATACTGCTTGAGATGAGCCCGGCATTAATCGTATTTATTCAAGAGGTCCGGATGGGCACAGAGTAAATATAAGAAATCTGAAAAAGGCAATATTTCACACGTGGATTCAAAAATGAGATTGAAGAATGATGAGTAAAAAAAGAGGAGAAAACTGTGAAAGCTTAAAAATGAAAATTTGGAGTAAAACTGACAGAGTTTTGAATGTCGCAAGGACGGCACTACGCTGTGCATTTGGCTGGGGCATGAATGTGTCCCATTTGTAAATACCATGGCCCTAGTGAAGGCCAGCCTTCTCATGCTTTGAGCTGGTGGCCATGTTACAGATGGACAGAAAGACAGGAGTTCTGAAAGCAGAGCTGACTTGGGCTTCAACTTTGTATACTCGGCAGTTCCCCCACCAAGTGTGGTGCTATGCTATATCATCTGATTTATAGAAGATTTTAAATGACAACTTCAGTTTCTACTCTTTAAATGGTATTCAAAAGGGAAACATTCCTACAAAGATAAGGCCTAGGTGTTTTGTGTAAGGCAGGTCTCCTTGATACAAAAAAACTCAGGGGTATACTCTCAAGGAGCTATCGTCGAGTTAACGGAACTTTATGGCAGACAAAGTCACGATAAATTTATCACCCCATTCACAAGCTGGTGCTAACCAGTTTACCTGTGATAGCAGCCGCAAAAATCATCGCCACAGATGACCCCCGCAACTATTGATAGTGAGATGCAGAGTAGGTGTTCCTGAGCTAAAAGCATTCTCAAAGACCAGCCAGATCGGCGATAAGATCACAAAACATGCGATAAGGCGCGTTAGCAGCAGGAAACTAACACCTGCTCCGACCTGGTGTAAAGTCGTACCACATCCTGCAGCACAAACGGGAGCCAAGGTCAGAGCCACACCTGAAGAAAAACAGATGCCATGGAGCCACTGATTATGCAGACCGGACACCCAAGATGGCCACAACATCCGTCGCCACCACCCCCAGGACCCCCCTCCCCGCGCCCCCGGACAAAGACATGCCACATCAACCACACAGAATCATGTACCAAATATTCCGCCTGATGTCGCAAAATCACATCTGGTTACATGCATGTGTCGACACAAAAATGAGCATCACACATTCACCTTCAAAGCAACAAATTAAAATGTATTAAAACAAACACAGAACAGAACTGAAGACACATGATGGCACCCCTCGGAGAAGAGAGGTTCGAGCTGCTCTCCAGGAGGTGTTGATTGTCCCTCTGCAATGGGAAGGGGAAATGCAGTTTAACAATGGCATTGCCGCCACGGAAAGGCATCTGAAAAAGCCCATTGTAATATGGCTGGCGGTGTCTGATAGACACCGCCACCATATAAACCCTTTTCCTCCCGGTCGCAAGGCAACCGGGGCGAAAAAGCGGTGGACGGTCTTTCCGTCCGCTGCGGACCCCCCCAGCCATACTAATATGGCGCGGGGTCATTCCGGCAGGCCGGCGGAGGCTACCGCCGGCCTGGCGGGGGCGATTCGCATGCCATCCTAATGGGGGCCTAAGATTGGTCGAGTTGGAGTGCAAGCTGTCAGCAATACAAGATCAAGAGGCGTCGAGGTCCCAGTTGATGTTACTTGGTGATTTCAATTGCCACCTGTGCCCCATTTGAAAATTAGCAGGGGGGACTGATCCTCATGCCCAATGGAAGAGGGCCTGCATTTGGAGCATCCAAGGGACGGAAGGGAGTTAAGTAAGGCATTGGGCATACATGCCCTCACATACACTATGGATTTGATTAGAGTGGGGGAGGATAGAACGGTTCATCCTACTTTCAAAAGCAGAGGAAGGGATTCCGTTATTTATTTTATTTTCGTTACCAACACGTTTTTAGTGATCACAACCCTCGGATTATGTCGCTCAGGAACCCAAACCCGAATTAGCATTCTGTGAGAATGGGGGCCAGCGGCACGATAAGTGCCACTGATCAAGGAAGGAGGCTCAGATGGTCCCATATCAATGGGGAAGCCTTTTATAGAGCGTTCATTTTAGACAACGGACAGCAGGTTTGGAAGTGTTTAGATCAGTGAATGGGGCAGATCTGGTCAAGGCCTTTGAGGGTGTTGCCCAACATAATGATGCCCTACTTAGGAGCAGAACGCAGAAAAAGGGAATGGATGATCCAAGGTGGTTTCACCGTCAGTGCTCCATTGCCCTGAGGGACCTGAAGTCAGCTCTAAAAACTGTCCCGAAAGATAAAATAAAGGTGTCCTCTTGAAGGGCTTTATATAAACAGCCAACAAAATGACGTAAAATTACATTGCAGCAGCAGGCATGGGAGAACCTGAGGGAAGCGGCCGAGCCAAAGGGCTTGACCGCCTTTTGGACAGTTATAAATGACCCTTGCTTCCAAGAAACAAATAAACCAAACGTAGTAAGCCATATTCTACCAGAGTCTTGGTTTGAGCACTTCCCCGGCCTTTACAATCATGGCAGCACCAATGATTCACCAGAAGTAGAGGAGGAGAGCAAGAGTACCACTCAGATAACATTCGCCCTGGGAGAGATAAAGTTTGGCATCGAGGGTCAGAAACGGAATAAGGCCCCGGGTCCCGATGGGATCCCACCAGACCTTTTTATGAGTCAGGTAGAACTGTGGGCACCCATATTAACTAGAGTTATTAACCCCTTGCCCGTGGCCGGAATTCCGCTCCTGTGCAGCACATTCCGATCGCGGGCGTGGTCGTGATGGCTCTCGGACATCATCAGCACACGAGCACTGTGTGCCATGACAGACGGGAACCGTTATCAGCACACAAGGGGTTAATGTAGCAGTGGATTTAGGAGTGCCAGCATCATGGTTCCCAGCCACAATTGTCCCTATTTTAAAAAAAGGGAAACAAGGATAGACCACTATGCTATCGGCCCATTTCCCTTATTGATGTGACAGTGAAAGTACTAGGCCGGGTCATCCTCTATCGATTAATGGACCAGGCGGATGAACACCACACAATCACAGACACTCAGTACGGATTTAGGCCGGGTCAGTAAACTGCCGTCAATGCCTCAACCTATATTTATTGGTAGCCAAGTACACTGTTGCTAGTCACGAGACAGTGTACTTGGCTTTCATGGACTTGACGGTAGCCTTCGACCAGGTGAATCGTAGGAAATTGTGGGAACTATTGGGGGACCTTGGTGTAGATCCGGGACTGATGATCATTTTACGAGTATTGCACCGGAATACTTTTGACCAGGTTAGATATAATGAGGAGGGAGTACCACTGACCCTTTTCCATGTACTAGGGGGGTGAGACAGGGTTGCATCTTGGCGCCTTTCTTATTCACCCTGTATATAAATGGCCTGGATCAGGTGCTTGGAGCCCTAGGGGTGGACTCTCCAAGAATAGGAATGAGAGGGATCCCTGTTCTGCTGTACGCGGATGACGTGGTGCTTCTCACGCGCACCTCGTGTGGGCTCCAGAGTCTGATAGATGGTTTTGTCCACTTCATGGAGAGTTTAGATCTGTCCCTTAATCTTTCAAACTCATACATAATGGAAGTGGGAAAAACACAGAAAAGGAAATTTGTGTACAGGATCTGTACTCACTGCCTGGAAAAGGTGCAGGCATTTTTATATTTGGGAATTCTAATGGACACCCGCCTTAGTTTTAAAGCATTGGCAGATGAGAAATGCCGCACACTAGCTAGTTGCTCCGGGGCAATAATGAATTTTGCAAGAAGGTTGGGTCGGTGGCCCGGAGCAAATTTTGAGATTGTATAGCTCCATGTGCTGTGCTAAAGTCCTATATGGCAGTGAGGTCTGGGGTTTTATTGACTTACAACACTTACAAATTGAAGAGAATAAATACTTATGGCGGCTGTTGAAAGTGCCCGAGAGTACACCTCCCCACATTATCCATGAGGAATTGGGTGTTAGTTACATTAGAGATAAGTCGCAACTCAAACCCCTAACATGCTGGATTAAAATCTGGACAAACCCTGAGGCCTCACTAAGTAAGTAGATCATAATGGACTGCATTGCCCGCGACCGGGCCGGAACATCCCTTGGCTTAAGTATGTGAGGGAAACCCTAACAGGCATGAGATGTGCAGATTACTTTAACCACCGACAAAATTGTTACCCCGGGATAAGGCGCTTGTCAAGGCTGAATTTCTAAAGCATATAGTATCTATTAGGGAAGATAGGGAGCTGATCAAACCATCTGTGAGAGCTTGCCTGCTGACCAAATCCTGCCTGGGCATCGAACCTTATCTGTCTCTTATTCATAATGCCCAGGACAGATTTATAATAACTCATTTTAGGCTGAACCTATTACATCATATTTTAGCAGTTCCGGCCGGATATACAACATCTATAGAGTTGAAGGGCCCGTGTGGCTGCGACCAACGGTCTCCACAGGATACCCTTCCCTTTGTTTTATTATGCCACTATTATGCTCGCCCTAGGAAGCTATTTTTAAAACGCGTTCTAAAGAACGCCAGCTTCAAGCAGGCAAAGGAGGCCCTATTGTTTCTGAAATTGTCCACAGAGGTTTTAACACTGTTTTGCACTGTAAATTTTTTTAAGGTCAGCTGTGAGACTCAGAAACACAAGAGGCGAGGGGTGGATAGGCATGGTTGTAAAATGTATTTGTAAAAAATGTTTTATTAATGAACTGTGCGGGGAGGGCAATTTTTAGTATCAAGGGATTAATGACCTGTGCACCTTATTTGATTGATTTTATATGTAACCCCCCCACAAACTCACTCTGACCCACTCTAACCCAGGACATCCTACACATGACCCTAAAAGAATAAGGACATTGGAGTGGCTCTATCTATGAATTGATTGCACATGTATCTTAGCCTGATTTTAATTGTATTTGCTGCTGTTCTTTTTAAACTGTACTTTTATGGTATTGTATTTATGCCCAATAAAGTATATATTTTGTTGATTGATTGATTGAACTGACATGTTAACCTCTGTTCAACAGGAGATCCACAAGCAACTGTAGCAGAAAACACCACCAACCTGCATAGCCTGTTTTTTTACCAAGTGAACTCTCTGATGCAGACTCCCTACATTTCTTGGATGAGGAGCAACAACCTGGCCCCTCAGAACTCCCAGAGCACACTACGTCTCAGGACCTCATAGTCCCCATCACCACCACGATCACCACAGCAACAGCAACAGTGCTGATCCCTGCTACAATGACCTGTGCGGCAGCCACCTCCACCTGCAACACTCTCCCTGCCTCAGTGGTTACCAACACCACCACAAAATCCAAAGATGCCAGGGAGAGTGTGCGGGTGCATCGAGTTCCAATGCCACTTTTCCGTTTCAGCTGGGAAGTGGGAGGGCAACTGAGGGACAATCACAGGAGGACACTGAGACAGAAGTCTTGGCCACCATTGACAGAGTCCTTGGTGCATATGAACAGAACCAGGGACCGATGGTCCAGGTTGTGGAAGAAGTGTGTGTGCTCTGTCTGCTGCTGAGGTCCAAGGACACACCTATGGGCCCACATGTGGGCCTCATGGGCCAGCTTGTGGGTGTTCTGAGGGACTGACCTTCAGCTCCAATGATGGCTCAACCCCCTCCAGTGGCCAGCCTGATGATCCTCCCACCACCTCAGCTGTGGTCACAGGGAGGGGGGAAGTGCAAGACAATGACTTCTCAGATACTGCTGAGCCATCAGCAGAGGGGGGACGTCCGAGAAACATCAAGGGAAGGATCATGTGGCCAAGCACCAACCAAAGGCAAGTCGCTGAGCCAGACATGATGGCACCTGTATTGCCCTCGACAATGAATTTGTTAACTATCCTAACCCACATTTCCATGTTGATGGCAGGAGTTTGTTGGACTGAGTGGCTACATCAATGTGGTGACTACTCTATTTGTCTCATTTACCATTACTTACAACTCATAAATTCGCTTTGCACTTTTATTAAAACAATCACTTCTCTTTCGCAAAAACTTATTGAAAATAAACACTCTTTACATACCTAAGTCTTTGAGTCAGTTACATGTTTATCACAGTATGAAGAATGTCAACTCGGATTCCAATGTACCACAAGCTCTGATTGTGACAAGGCATTTATAGGGTGAAGGAACCTAGAAAGACACAAGAGCATGAGATTTGCTTGTCAGGTGATGCCATTACAGCTAAAGCACACCACTAGTCAACAACGCACAAAAACCATCACACATAACAATGAGCAACAACAGCAACCTAGACATGAGGTATATTGAAAACAATACCCTGTTCCATACACATCAGCCATTAGCACTGAGCCAATAATAGCCAGCAGTCAAAAAGCTTATCTTGGCACTACAATCAAAGCCAACAGACAATGTCAATGTTGTACAATGTCACTTACACTCAAGGGAAGTAGTTGTTGATGAGCTGTTGTTGCAGGTCAACACCTTCCTCTTCTCCACTATCATTGTTACTAGGCATGTGTGGATTTGCAGAGGGGGGCTTCTGCTGCTCATCATCCTCCAGGAGCAGGGGGATCTCTTTGCGCACGGCCAGGTTGTGGAGCATGCAGAATGCAACTTTGATCTGGCACACCTTTTGGGGAGAGTGTGCCTCTGCTCTTATCCAGACACCGAAATCTAGACTTCAGAAGCCCAAAAGGATGCTCCACTACACAAAGTGTCCTCCCATGTGCATCATTTTAGTGGACTTCACCCAGGGTCTTGGATTCCTCAGTGGGCTCAGCAACCAAGGCCGGTTGGGATACACAGACTCACCTAGGTGTAAGATACACCGATAAATTGTGAAATATAAACAGTAGCTGAGAACAGCATGTCACACATACAGCACACTGCTTGACTCTGCGTACTCACCAACAAGCCATCACACTCTGGATGCAGATTTGCCATCAATTGTGGGATGATGCTGTTATGCGGTATGTAGGATTCATGTGCTAACCCGGGAATTTTGGCACAGACATGGGAGATAATCCTATCCGCTTGAAATACTACTTGCACATTAATGGAATAGAAATGTTTCCTGTTGCGGTAGATGTGCTTACGTGCCTGTGGTGGAACTAGGGCAACGTGTGTGGAGTCAATGACTCCGACAACATTACGTATTTGTCTAAGTCAAACAAATCACCCTTCTCATGGCTCCTTGGAAAGTGGATGTAGCGTTCCTTGTAGGTCAACATTGCAGAAAAGGACAACACGCAGCACCAGGCTGAACACAGCTTGAAACATCCACCGGCGATGGCCACCGTGTACTGAAACGAACCAGTGGCAAAGAAATGCAGGGCGGCCATCACCTTTACTGTTGGTGTCAAAACTGTCAGATAGGTTCTGTGAGGCCTCAGATGGGGCTATAACTGAGCACATAGCTCTTGAAGGGTAGTGCAATTCAGATGGAACTTCCTTATGATGTCCTCATCATCCATGTTTGCCAGCAATGGGAAAGGCTGATGCACATTTGGTCGTCTCCTACGTATAATGAAAGAGGACAAATGTAAATCCAATAGACAGAGAAGATGTGGCAACCATCTTACCAAATGACTTCATGCACAAGTCACATGCACAGACACCTTGAGCTCAAGTAGTACATACTAACTACTTCAGAATCAGATACAGACTATGTGAATGTTAAATGGTACACTCTTACATCTTGTGTCAACAGCCCTAAGTTTAACTGACACAGCACATGTGGCAAACAGCAACCCTGCTGACTTCTATGTAGCTGCTGTACCTGTAACACCTCCTTGCTTTAGTCCCACTAAGCACATTTGTACACAATGAGCACATTGTGTGTAAGCTGGCAAACTATCAAAACAAATACAGCACTGTGCACAGTGATATAGGCACATTATATGGTCAGTCCATCATTGCTGTGGGTTTAGTAGCCATTTAACACATTGACATGTTCACAAATATGAGACATATCAACAAGAAGAAAGGTAGGGAGAGACTAAGTGTGAGCACAAAATCCGTTCCGCTCGCGGATTTTGCGGATTTTCGGTAAATCCGCAATCCGCAAACTCCCGCGAATTTACCGAAAATCCGCAAATCCGCGAGCGGCGGATCCTGGGGGCAAAAGTTCAAGCCTTCAAGCTTGAAGTTGTTGTAACTATTTTAGGATGGCGCCGGCAAGCTGCCAGCACCATCCTAAAATAGTTACTAAGTTAGCTTCAACAGGAAGCACTAATAGATAAAATAACGCAGGTGCTCGAGCACCTGCTTTATTTTATCTATTAGTGCTTCCTGATGAAGCTAATTTAGTAACTATTTTAGGATGGCGCTGGCAGCTTGCCGGCGCCATCCTAAAATAGTTACAGGATGATGGACAGCTCACTCAAGGGACCCCTGCACACATCGGTGCGATGGCATAGTAACAGACACGTGGTCACTGGAGACAAAGCAGGGGCTCAAGTTGCACCTCAAATTCAGTAACGCATTCCCCATGCAGTTCCTATGACCAAGAGCTTCTTTATCCTCATCTTCCGCTCTGATCGGCCTCTGACCATTTATACACACAAGAGGCACTTGAACTCGCACAGAGGACCCCCCATTTAAAAAATCCGCAAAATCCACGAATCCGCATATTCACGGATTTGAGAATCCGCGAATACGCAAATCCGCAAATTCGCGGATCGCGAATCCGCGAAATCCGCCCATGCTTAGAAGAGACAACACTCTTATTCTCCACTGAACATTATGAACAACAATGAAAGAGTGTTAGTAACTTTAAAGGAAAGGGGTATTCGAGCATAAAAGAGAACAACACCTATTTGGTGTGTCTAGAAAGCCCTCACTCACTGACCTGGTCGGTGACATGCTTCATCATTGCGACCCACCGGGAGTGACCGAGTGCCACCCCAGTGTGCTTCGACGCTAGATTTACTGCGGAGCGGGTAATGTGAAGATGTGAGAGCTAAGTGATCGTGTTAGTGATTAGGAAATGTGTAAGTGGTGGGTTTAAAAATCCCTTAGTTATATCAAAAAAAAAATGTATTGGCTGATCAATAAGACATATTAAAAATGTGTTGGAAACCTAGACCAAATTAGTTGATTGGTCTGTTTCCAGTAATATTAGGTGATGGTCAACATGTTTCTGCCAATGTCGGTTATATTTACCTGGCATTCGTCAGGACCTAAGGTGGACTATACCCCGGCGGTATGGACACGCTAAGGCCCACCCTACCAAGGGACGTGAAAGTAAAAAATCGTCAGAAAAAGTGCAAGCAAAAAGGGAACACAAAAATTCCCTTTAGGGTCTCTCAATTCGGGAGACTATAAAAATTAAAATGCACCTGTGGAGGGAAACAACACAGACATACAGATAGAGACAAACAAACAATTAGTTTACTCAGCTCAGAAGTATATCGGTTGAATTCGGTGACTTTGTGCTCGAGTGGTATAAAAACATCTGTACACACACACTAGTTGGTAACTTTTGGCTCCGCCTGTGGGTGTGAGCTGATCTGCGTCAGAAACTGCAGATCGGTGCAATGGCGATCAAAGTAATATGCCTGTGACGGTAGGTATTGAAAAATGCCCACCGGTGGGCGTCTGTGCTTAGGTGCGCATAGGGCAATACAATAGGTGTCACAATGGTGGACAATCAGGGCTATAACTATAAGCCCTTAAGTAGCGCCTGGCGCGCCGCGTGCGTGTGAGGGACGGATCAATGGGCCAAGGGCCGGTGACCCCTCTCCCCTACAGAAAGATACAAAAATGGAGGTGGTTCTCACTTGAAAGGTGAGACAGTGTCACCACATAGACCTCGGGAGGGGGGTGGTAGGGTATTTGGCACACCCTACAAAAAAGCAAATATGGAAATGAACATTAAAAGAAGCCATAAATAGTACTTAGCTGGATTAGATTCCGTAATTTAAGAAGCACTCACGCCCGCGATGCCAGGCACCCGCTAGTAAACCTGCATGCGGCCTCTTAACCGGGTCTCGATGATGGGAGGCAGAGCCCGGTGTAAGGAATATATGGACATCTCAGAGCGAGGACGTTCACATTTCCGGGGTGGGCGGGGCCTGGGTGATCGTGCGTGTTAATGCCCAATCACCAATGGCGCCAAAGTGAGTGTGAGCGCCTAGCCAGAAGGGGAGACTAGAATGCTGACTCACTCGTGTGTGTGAAGGGGAAAAAAAGTTATTCGTTTTTCTGGTGTCCTCTCAGGATATTGCTGCAGCGCTCCGAGGTGCCATGAGTGTCTACAGTATAATTATAGAGACTGCCATCGCGGGGTGCTCAGATCAAAAATTATGCTTAAATAAGTGGGTAACATACTGGTATGGTACCACAATGGTAGTTTCCCGAAGCGAGTGACAGCTTGCAAATTACTGAGCCCGTTGTGGGCAGAGGTGCGCCCAATGTATGGAGAAGGATGCAAGTACATTGAGACTACAAATTAATCCGCAATATGGTGAGTACTTGAACAGGCCAAACGTGCACTGGGTCTGAGAACACGCCTAGGCCAATTGCAAACTACGTTATTGTCAGTGTGCAAGAGTAAAATGACCGCAAAACCATGGGCCAAAACACAAAGGAATGGACAGGGAATATTGTGATATCCTCGGTGGTGAGGGTTTGGTGCCCTGCATGAAGAAGCAGTTTGTTTTCAGGGATATTCCTATTAGAAGCAGTCACACCATTGACTTGGACAGTTGGGTAGAACTGGACTTGTAACAAAGTCAGGGAGCGTGCAGGCCAAACCAGTGGCTTTCTTCTGAATGACCCAGATTATACATAATACAGTTATTTGAGGACAGAAGCCCATGGTATATCATAATTCAGGCCGTTGAGGTGGGTACCAAGGCGGTACCCCCACCTTTGTTCTTTCTCAAAGAGTCTGTCAGCAATGTTCGTGCCTTCATTCATTTGTTCTATTATGGTCCACCTTAGGTCGTTCGTGGTATGATTGGCTTGTAGCAAATGATCGCTCATCTTGGTGGACGGTCTCTGACACCTTATGTTGCTTCTGTGTTCACAGATCCTCTGCTTGATTTTCCTCGTTGTCATCCCGATATACCGTAGCTTGCAGGGACATGTGATTAAGTAAACGACATTGGAGGAGTTACAGTTAGTATGGAGTTTTTGTGTCCAAATTTTTCCTGGTTCCAGCGATAGAGTCGTGGTTGCTGTCGTCAGGTGGCAAACTCTGCATTTGAAGCATGGAAAGTGTCCTGTGACTCTGGGTAGGCCCCAGGCATCTGTGATGCTCCGTGTTGTCGCGACAGTACCTTCCTTCGGTCTGGTGTGTACCAGGGAGTCTTTCAAGCTTCGCCCCTTTCTGAAGGAGAAAAGTGGTTTTTGCCAGGTCTTGTTCGTGCTTGTAATAATTTTCCAATTCTTATTGATGGATTTCTTCATCAAATTGGATAGACTACTGTATGTGGTCACACAGGTCAGGGGGTTCCTCAAGAGGTCTCTCAAATGATTCCAGGAGGGCTTCGCGAGGTTGATTGCGTGCCCGTTTGAAGCCTTTATTCTGGATGTGATTGGGGTATCCTCTCATTTGCAGTTTGTCAGTGAGGCCTGCAGATTGCTGTTTGAAGTCGTCAATGTTGCTGCAGTCGTGCCTAATCCTCAAGTATTGTCGGTAGGGTAGGTTTTCCTTTAAAGGTCGAGGGTGAAAACTGGTGAATTCAAGCAGATTGTTTTTAGCGGTGGGTTTATAGTGGGTTTTGGTAGTCAGCGAGGTTCCTGTGTTGGTAATGACTACGTCAAGGAGGACCACTTCGGTGGTGCTAACTGTGTGGGCGAACCTCAGGTTCCTATCGGCTGTGTTGATCCATTCTAGGAACTCTTCCAGACGGGCCATGCCCCCTTTCCAGATCAAGAGCACGTCATTGATATAGCGTCTCCAAAAGTAGATATGGGGGGGCAAAAGGATTATCCGTAGGCAGGATGTGTCTAGCCTCGAAATCCTAAACATACAGGCCTGCCACACTAGGGGTGAATGTGCTGCCCATAGATGTACCAGAGCACTGGAGATAAAGTTGCCCTTTATATGCGAAGAAATTCTCTTTGAGTGCTAAGGTCGAGCAGTCTACAATGAATTTCTTTGGGGTGTTGTACTCCCAAGTGGTAGAGTCCAGGGCTGAGCTTAATACTTTGATTGTGTCGTCTTGAGGAATACTCGTGTATAGGCTCTGTATGTCTAGAGTAGCCAAAATCACTGAGTCCTTTTCATAGGACATGGTTTGCAAAAGCTGGAGGAGGCTCTAGGTATCCTTCAGGTATGTAGGGGTGTCTTGGATGATTGGTTTGAGAAAGTGATCGCAGAAAATGGACAGGGGTTCAAGTAAAGACCCTTCCTTGACGTAGTCATTACCAACACAGGAACCTCGCTGACTACCAAAACCCACTATAAACCCACCGCTAAAAACAATCTGCTTGAATTCACCAGTTTTCACCCTCGACCTTTAAAGTAAAACCTACCCTGCGGACAATACTTGAGGATTAGGCGCAACTGCAGCAACATTGACGACTTCAAACAGCAATCTGCAGGCCTCACTGACAAACTGCAAATGAGAGGATACCCCAATCACATCCTGAATAAAGGCTTCAAACGGGCACGCAATCAACCTCGCGAAGCCCTCCTGGAATCATTTGAGAGACCTCCTGAGGAACCCCCCCTGACCTGTGTGACCACATACAGTAGTCTATCCAATATGATAAGAAATCCATCAATAAGAATTGGAAAATTATTGCAAGCACGAACAAGACCTGGCAAAATAAGACCCTAAAGGGAATTTTTGTGTTCCCTTCGTGCTTGCACTTTTTCTGACAATTTTTTACTTTCATGTCCCTTGGTAGGGTGGGCCTTAGCGTGTCCATACCGCTGGGGTATAGTCCACCTTAGGTCCTGACGAATGCCACGTAAATATAACCGACATTGGCAGAAACATGTTGACCATCACCTAATATTACAGGAAGCAGACCAATCAACTCATTTGGTCTAGGTTTCCAACACATTTTTAATATGTCTTATTGATCAGCCAATAAAAATGTTTTTGATACAGCTAAGGCATTTTTAAACCCACCACTTACACGTTTCCTAATCACTAACACGATCAGTTAGCTCTCACATCTTCACATTACCCGCTTCGCAGTAAATCTGGCGTCGAAGCACACTGGGGTGGCACTCGGTCACTCCCGGTGGGGCCTAATGATGAAGCATGTCACCGACCAGGTCCGGGAGTGAGGGCTTTCTAGACACTCCAAATAGGTGTTTTTTCTCTTTTGTGCTCGAATACCCCTTTCCTTTAAAGTTACTAACACTCTTTCATTGTTGTTCACAAATATGAGACTCCATTACATATCAAATCTGTGTACATGCACACAAATATCAAATTCAAATTCAAAATAAGCTTTATTCGATTTTTAAAATCAAAATCATAAAAGCATGTTACAGCCAGATATATACTTAAAAAACATTTATACAATGGGATCAAGTAAAGAGTAAAATTCGAATAGACTTAATCGGGTGCATACTATAAAAACCCTTGGTTAAAACATAGCTTCTCACATGATTAAAACGGTATACATTATCAGACAATGATGTTATTACGAGAGCGTCACATTGTATTTCTGAATTTGATTACAAGTTTTAAAAAACTAGAGATGACATGAATACAGTGGTCGTCTTCTAACTGCTGTAATTTCACGTAGGCCGGTCTACAGGTCTGAATCCCCCATGTCCTGAGAACAGGTAACAAAAGAGCCCTTCTTGGCCTTGGGAAAACTTACAAAACAACACACAGTGTATGTTTGATTGGTATGAGGTGTCGTCACTAGGACAAACCAAATTTTCCAAGGACCAGATGTTGCAAAGGGGGAAAGTAACCAGACGGAAAAAAGTGCCTAACCTAAGACGAGACGGCAGCATATGGACATAGGGACTTAGGGCCAAGGAGAGGTAGTGCTGCAGCCCCTCGTGCTGGGTGATTTCCTGAAATCTTAGAACTGTATTTTTACTTTTTTCAAGATTCCACCTAACGCTAATTAAGTGGTCAGAGACCATCCTTTTCAGGAAGCCTCCAGATACCGCCTCCATACTAGATGGCCTGGTGAAGAATTCTGGGTGCCTTATCTCTGTCAGCGTGTTTCTAACATAAGATAGCCATTTGATGTTGGCCACTCCATCGAGTGCGAGGCAGTCTGCAATTAGTTCCCTGTTAAGGGTGAGCGCAAAATCCGTTCCGCTCGCGGATTTCGCAGATTTTCGGTAAATAAGCAATCCGCGAACTCCCGCGAATTTACAGAAAATCTGCGAAATCCGCGAGCGGCGAATTGGGGGGCAAAAGTTCAAGCCTATTGAACTTGTAACTATTTTAGGATGGCGCCGGCAAGCTGCCAGCGCCATCCTTAAATAGTTACTGAGTTAGCTTTAAGAGGAAGCACTAATAGATAAAATAAAGCAGGTGCTCGAGCACCTGCTTTATTTTATCTATTAGTGCTTCCTGATGAAGCTAATTTAGTAACTATTTTAGGATGGTGCTGGCAGCTTGCCGGCGCCATCCTAAAATAGTTACAGGATGATGTTTTGTCGAGGCTGGGCAGGTGTGCGTTCTCCCCATATCTATCGTCGAAAATTAGCTATGATGCTTGATGGAGGCCTTTGCATTATTGACTTTCACGAGCTCAATCCCTGTGCAGCTCCTGTGACCACGAGCTTCTCTGATCCGTGCCTGTCCTTTTATACACACAAGAGGCTTGTGAACTCGAATATAAGCCTCGCCCGTTTGGCCCTGCCCCTCACACTAGCGATGTGCACAGCTCACTCGAGGGACCCCGGTGCTCTTCGTTGTGATGGCAAAGTTAATCAGCCCCCCCTAAAAATGTGAGTTTTGTCGAGGCTGGGCAGGTGTGCGTTCTCCCCATATCTGTCGTCGAAAATTAGCTATGATGCTTGATGGAGGCCTTTGCATTATTGACTTTAACGAGCTCAATCCCTGTGCAGTTCCTGTGACCACAAGCTTCTCTGATCCTGTCCCAGGACACCCCCGCGCCGCACGGCCACCAGCTGTGTGTGTGCCCCTCGCCCTCTGCTGCCCACAGCCTCGTTGGGACTGCCTCTCTGCTCCCAGACCCTCCGCAGTATTTCTCGAGCGTGTGTTGTGCCACCTATGTAAATTCTGTGCCTTAACCTTGTTTTCTTCCTTTAATTATATGCTTTTTTGCCCTTCTGTATTGTGCCACTGCCAGGCTTCATTGCTGTTCTGTCCCCCTGTGCCCGCCCTGCTCCCCGCTTCCCGCTGCCGTCCATTAGGCCATGCCCCCTTTTCGTTCTGTGCCCTCCCTGCTCCCGCCTGCTCCTACCTCCCTCCCACTTCGCCATAAATGGCGACCGCGCGTACGCGCAGCGTTGACGCACAGTGGGCGCGCCGATTGTGCGCCGAAGGCGCGCCAAAGGTAAGCCCGTCTGCGCCCGTCTGCGCCTGGACCGCACCCAGCGCCAGAACCCCTGGCCCCCACCGACGCAAGACGACCCGACAGACCTACAACGCCGCCGCCCTCTACGCACTCAATGCCGGCCGGAACCCCGCCTGCTGCCGGGCCGCCGGAAACGCTTCCACGGACCATACACCTGCACAGGCTGCAAGTTTACCTGCCTCCGAACACGCACTACGCCCGCCAAGCCAAACCCCCAGCAGCGACCTCAAGTGCATCCTTCTCAACACCCTCTCCGTCGACAGACACGCCGTCGAACTCTGGAACCTGCTCGACACAACATCTCCAGACGTCGCCTTCCTCACTGCAACATGGATGATCGCCTCCTCAGCCCCCGACATCGCCATCCCTGATGGATACAAGACATCAGGAAGGACCGCGTCAACCAGACGGGAGGAGGCATCGCCATCGTCCACAAGAACACCATACGCATCACGACCGACACCGACGACACCTACACCGCCGCCGAACACCTCCACTTCCAGATCCACACTGACCCAAAGACAACCCTCAGAGGAACCCTCCTCTACAGACCCCCGGGACCACGCACACAATTCAGCGAAGACATCACGGACTTCATCAGACCACACACCCTCCCCTCCGACGACTACATCCTCCTAGGGGACCTCAACTTCCACCTGGAGAACAACAAGGACCGCAACACCGTCACCCTGCTGGACAACCTCGCCAACCTCGGACTCAAGCAACTGGTCAACACCCCCACCCACTATGCCGGCCACAATCTTGACCCTGTCTTTTCATCCAGCAAGCACATCGCCTTCAGCCACTCCACCTGACTTCACTGGACCGACCACAGCTGCATCCACTTCAGCTTCAGAAAAACCACCACCCGCAACAGGTTCCTCACAGGAGCTGGAGCAAGATCACCGCCGACCAGCTCACCGCTTCCCTCAGCCAGAACCCACCTACCAGCACACCAGATCCCAACGAAGCAGCCCGCAACTTCACGCAATGGCTGACCGCCTGCGCCGACGACCTCGCACCACTGAAGAACCCCCCCAGCAAACCCAGAAGCAAGAAGGCCCCCTGGTTCACCGACGAACTCAAGGACTCCAAGAAGACCTGCTGCACCCTCGAGAAAGCCTGGCTCCTCAACCGGACCACTGACAACATGACCGCCCTCAAACACACCACCCGCAAGCACCACCAGCTCATCCGCACCACCAAGAAGAAATCACTGAAAGATCGACTGGACAACAACGCCCACAACAGCAAGGAACTCTTCATCATCGTCAAGAAGTTCTCCAACCCCAGAACCAGCAACAACGACATCACCCCTTCACAAGATCTCTGCGACTCTCTTGCCTCGTTCTTCCACCGCAAGATTGCCGGCATCCACAACAGCTTTGGCACACCATCCTCGCACCCAACCGTCGAACCAACGCACCCCACGGCCACCCTCCGCACCTGGACCGCAGTGACCACCGAAGGCACAGCCCGCACGATGAACACCATCCACTCTGGATCTCCGACTGACCCCTGCCCCCACCACATCTTCAACAAGGCCGACTCCACCATCGCACCCCAACTCCGAGACGTCATCAACACCTCCTTCGACACCGCCACCTTCCCGGAGAGCTGGAAGCATGCCGAGCTCAGCGCCGTACTGAAGAAACCAACAGCGGACCCCACCGACCTCAAGAACTTCCGCCCCATCTCGCTCCTCCCTTTTAATGCCAAAGTCATCGAGAAGATCGCCAACAGACAGCTTGCCGTCTTCCTCAAGACAAACGGATCCCTCGACCCCTCGCAGTCCGGTTTCAGAGCCAACCACAGCACCGAGACCGCCCTCATTGCAGCCACCGACGACATCCGAGCCCTTCTCGACAACGGAGAAACAGCGGCACTCATTCTCCTGGACCTCTCCGCCGCGTTCAACACTGTCTGCCACCGCACCCTAGTCCAGCGCCTCAGCATCACCGGCATCCAAGAGAAGGCACTGAAGTGGATCATCTCGTTCCTAGCTGGAAGAACACAGAGAGTCCGCCTCCCCCCGTTTCGTTCTGAGGCCACCGAAGTCATCTGCGGCATCCCGCAAGGATCATCACTCAGCCCCACCCTTTTCAACGTCTACATGAGACCCCTCGCAGCCATCGCACGCCGACACAACCTCAACATCATCTCCTACGCCGACGACACCCAGCTGATCCTCTCCCTCACCAGAGACCCCGACACCGCCAGAACCAGCCTCCACGAAGGGATGAAAGACGTCGCTGAGTGGATGAAGAACAGCTGCTTGAAACTGAACTCAGACAAGACGGAAGTCCTCATCCTTGGACCATCACCCTCCGCCTGGGACGACTCCTGGTGGCCCCCTGCCCTGGGCACCGCCCCCAAGCCGACAGACCACGCACCCAACCTGGGCTTCATCCTGGACTCCTCCCTCTCCATGACCAGACAAGTCAACGCCGTCTCCTCTTCATGCTTTCACACCCTCCACATGCTCCGCAAGATCTTCCGATGGATCCCGATCGAAACCAGGAAGACAGTCACCCAGGCCCTCGTCACTAGCCGGCTAGACTACGGAAACACTCTCTACGCCGGAACCACAGGCAAGCTACAGAAAAGACTACAACGCATCCAGAACGCCTCCGCCCGACTCATCCTAGACATCCCTCGACACAGCCACATCTCGGGCCACGTGAGGAACCTGCACTGGCTCCCCGTCAACAAGAGGATCACGTTCAGGCTCCTCACCCACGCACACAAGTCTCTCCACAACCTGGGCCCCAAGCACCTCAACGACTGCCTGACCTTCCACACGCCCACCCGCCAGTTACGATCCACTAGCCTCGCCCTCGCCGCTGTACCACGCATCCGAAGAGCCACCGCCGGAGGCAGATCCTTCTCCTACCAGGCGGCCAAGACATGGAACTCCCTCCCCATCCACCTTCGGCTGACCCAGGACCACCTTGCCTTCAGGAGACAACTCAAACCTGGCTGTTCGAGCAGTAGCGGCCCCCTTCCCCCAAGCGCCTTGAGACCCTTCCGGGTGAGTAGCGTGCTATACAAGTGACATGATTGATTGATTGATTGATTGATCCGTGCCTGTCCTTTTGTACACACAAGAGGCATGTGAACTCGCATATAAGCCTCGCCCGTTTGGCCCTGCCCCTCACACTAGCGATGTGCACTGTTTTCCCGCCCAGCCTTTACCCACACAATCCGCAAAATCCGCGAATCCGCAAATTCGTGGATTTTGCGGATTGCGAATTCGCAAATTCGCAAATTCGCAAATTGCGAATTCGCAAAATTCACCCATGCTTAGTCCCTGTTTAATGTGGTTTCCGTAGTAACCCAGACCTTGTGCCACAATAATATGGGGGAGATCTTTATGGTGTCTGTAATATATGGAAGGCCTAATTCTATGTGTGTCATATAAGTTGATGCAGATATGGGGACGCCCAGTAGGTGGCAGATAAACAGATTTTCACAACGTTGTATCCTCTGGGCATTCTCTACCCCCCAAAAGCCGGCCCCGTATGTAGCTGTTGATGCGCATTTAGCCTTGTAAATGTGTATCAATTCCTTAGCCGGTTTCCCCCCGAGTTTGGCCGAGAAATTGCTCAGACCGCCTTTGGACCGTGTAAAGGCTAGTTGCTTAGCATTCACGGCGGCCTGCCAGCTTCCCCTCCTATCAAAGATTACGCCTAGATAACAAAACCTATCAGTGGTTTCTATCTTCTTGCCTTCAAGGAAAATTGGACATGGCGCCTTCTTCATGCCAGACCCGCAAGACATGGTATAGGTTTTGGATATATTACCTTTTAGGCTTCTGTCCCTCATGTAGCTGGTAAATTTAACCACCTCCCTCTGTAAACCTAACCTAGTCCGTGACATTATTGCTGCATCGTCGGCGTACAATAATATAGGTACAGGTGTCCCGCTTATGGAGGGGTAATCATATTGTGCGTCTCTGAGGTGTTGTCCAATGGAGTTAATATATAAGGTGAAAACAGGGGTGCTAGAATGCACCCCTGCCACACACCGCTCAGGATAGGGAATTTCTCTGAGCACTCCCCCTGCCGTCCATACCTCACCCTCGCTCCCGCGTCTCTATATAATTCTTTGATGAAGATTAAAATTCGTCCGTCGATGCCCAGATCACGAAGTATCTCCCATAATATCTCGTGGTCCACGCAATCGAAGGCCGAACTTAATTCAACAAAAGTGACATAAAATTTTTCGCTCTTAGCCTGGGTGTACTTAGAAATAAGTAGTGCCAAATTTAGGCACTGTTCCATTGTCCCTTTACCTGTTTGAAAGCCATACTGCAACTTGCAGATAACTTCATTTTCCTCCTCCCAGGGGTGAATCCTATTTAAAATTATTCGGCCAGCTACTTTTATTAGGGCGTCTAAAAGCGATATTGGCCGTTAACAAGTGGGGTTGTTTCTGTCGCCTTTTTTGAAGATGGGTACAACTATAGCGTCAGGCCAGGAGGATACGAACCCGTGTTGATTGGCTTTGTTTAAAACGTTCGTTAACAGAGGCGCCCAGAGCTCTAGCTCTGCTTTATAAACATCGTTCGGGACACCATCCGGTCCGGGTTCTTTCTCGGATGAGCTGTCTTTGATGGCTTTAATGACCTCCTGACAGCTAAAGGTTATGTCTAATGGAAAAGAATTAGGATGGGTCAAATCATTGGAACTAAGCTCTCTCTGGCTAATAGCATTCGTATTGTCGCCGGGTATTACCCTATCAAAAAGTGATTTAAAGTGAGACACCCAGGTATCCCCTGGTATTGCCATATCTATAAAATCCTCATTTTTACATTGGAGGTAGGAAGCATTTACCACTTTCCAAAAAGCTGTGTTATCTCTTTTACGTGAAGCCTCACAGAAGGCCTCCCACGCCTCTTTCTGTTATGTGGCTTTCCTGGTTTTAATAGTCATTTTATATGACTTCCTGGCTTGCCTAATTAGTTTGAGGTTCTTGGGTATGATCTTCAAGGCCTTTTTTAAAAATGTTAAAGCTTTAGTAGACTTATTATCAAACCAGCCTTGTATTTTATTTGGATCATACCTGCATTCTTGGAATAATAAATCCTTCACAGCTAGTTGAATGTTAGAGAAGGAAGCCATTACTTTTACCGGTTCCTCGTCTTGGGTCAGGCATACAAGAATGTCTGCAGAGGTTAATGAAACTAATTTTTTCAAGAACCCAATAGGCTCTACCTTCTCCCATTTAATGGCATAGCCGTTTATAGTCGCCAGTTTAATCTTTGGGGTATAAGGTATGCGGCCCTCTACAGTTTGTGTATCCCTCCCAATTTTTATGGTAAAAAATATGGGATAGTGGTCGCTAAACAACGCCTGTCCTGTTTCCAATGTCCCCACGAGTCCAGCGTGGGCAGAGGAGATTAGTGTAAAGTCAATTGTGGAATTACTCCCTCGCCCATTAAAAGTTGTTTGGAACGGGGTATATGGGCTACATAACTCGTTCCCAAAGGAGAGGTTAAAATGGAAAATGATGTTGTTGATAGTACCGCCTAATTTGGTGTGGACAAAATGAGTGGGGCTGTCCTCCTCGTGGTCCGCTAGGCCGCAAAAGCCTGTTGATCGGTAGGGACAGACAGTACAATTAAAATCACCCACCCAGATCATGACCTTCTCCCCTATTGACTGATCCCGTAAAGCTCTCAGACTGAGCATAAGGTCATATAATACGGTATCTATCCGGTTGAGTGGCACATTATTATTAAAGTTGATTAAAATCATATTATGAAATTGGCCCCATCTAATCACCAGTATCTGATAGAACTCCATGGTCAGGAACTTCTGCACTTTAATGCCCCCTGACGTGGAGACATAAGTGCAGAGTCCTCCTTTGTTCAGACCCTGAGTACTAGGAGTAGCTGACGTATGAAAAGTTTGGAAACCCATTATGTGAATTTCCTCTGTCGTTCACGTTTCCTGTAAACAAATTATACTATGTTCCGAAATAACATCTAACCATGGCTGCTGGGCCACTTTCCTTAAAAGGTGGGCCACATTCCAGGAGAGAAGGCTGTGTGTGAGGTAATTTCCCTTCGCTCTGCTGTTCTCTGTGATGGGGCTTGCTGTGATTCCTATAGAAGGGGGAAAGTCTGTAAGTGCTTGAGGAATTGGTGAAGATGAAGACGAAATATCCACCCCAGGGATCTCGCTGGGTCGTTGGGCGACTATTACTGACTTCCTCCCTTCATCTTTCCTTAAGACTTTCATGTCATGTGAAGCCTCTATAGCACCTGGAGTAGCCTCCCTCTTTTTCCAGTTAAGCTCTAGGGATGGCGGAAGGGTTGATATCATATGGTATTCTATCGGCATGTTCCTATTCTGTCAGTCTAAGTCGTCCAAGCCCGAGAAGGCATTGTAAGTATTTGCTAGAGGGACTGACCAATGTGGGGCAGGATGGACAAACTGGGTACTTCCTCCCCATTGACCGTTGAATCTGTCAATGGGCCTTGATCTAAAGTTTGTTGAGCCCCATCGATTTGTGTTTCTGTTCATAACAGGGCCATGTGCAATATGAATGGAATTGTTATTGTTGCTTTGGTAATCCCGGGGTGTCATCAGGGACTGAGGGTAAAAATAGCTCAAATCCCTAGTTGATATGCCGTGACCTCCTCGGTCCAGGTACCAATCAGTAATATGAGTCGCAACCCTCCGGTCTCTAAAATTAATAATAATTACATCCCCTGTTAGATCTTTGGGTCTCTGGCCCACCCAGGCTAATCTTCTCACAAATACGATCTCTCCATCCATGTTAGGGGGCAGTGATCTGTTGTGGACAACTTTATTCTTTAGTTCGAAGTAGCCTTCCCTTTTCCCTTCTGAAAGTTCAGGGAACCCTGTAAGCGCGATAACATATGGGGCCGCTTCGGCTGGCAGGTCTATTTGGCGTTTTATTCTATTTGTCCTTTTATCCGAAATGTGGGCCTTATCTGTTGTGGCATACTTTGTTGATGGTTGTAGTTTGGGGACATGGTCTACTGGCCCTCTACCCTTGGACTCCTTATCCCCTGTTGCCCTAGTAACTTTCTCTGACACCAGGGTAGAGTTTGCCCCTTCCTTAGTTACTGTCTTAGCTGCTATGTCCGCTTTTTCACCCTCTGAAATCACCTTCTTCGCCCCCTTACTAAGCGGTTTCGGACAAGATGGTATATCTCCGGGAAGCAGGGAGCTGTTGATAATATGTGGTTGCCCATTGCTCGTAGCGTCCATTTTGCGGGCTGTCAGTTCCTTTAAAAGGTTAGTGTTCAGAGTGGTCACAGCTGCTATGTTACTCAACTCACTACCAAGACATTTTACCCTCTCTATTAATGGGAAGACTAGGGACCTGAGTAGGTGTTCCATCTTATCCATAGTGCACTGCTGTAGATCAGTCTCAGTAGGGAGAGGTTTAGGCAGGTTTTCATTTTCCAGTGATTTTTGCTCCCCCAATAACTGTTTGAATTTGTTTACTGTAGTATGCTGATCGGAAGGAGATTTCAAGATAGTTCTGGGTGCTTTGGGCCTCCTGCCCCGGTGGAAGTGGCCCCCTCTCTTCCTTTTTAAGGACGCTCCTTGAGCTAGTTTTTTAACAGGCTCTTTATTCCTGTTTTTATTATTTGGGGTGGGCTTAGGCAGCTGTAACAAGGAGGGCTCCTCCAGGCTAAAATCCAGGGAGGGGTCCAAGTTGACAACTTCATGAGATAGACTCTTGTGGTGGCGACTGGTCTTGGAATAATAGAGGTATGCCAATAACTATGTTGCTGGTGTTCACATTGCTTTGTGTACTTTGTATAGGGGGAGTCATTTTTGTGCTTATTAGGCCCAGGTAGGATCGTTTACTTTGTTGAAACTCTAAGGACAGACGACTCTCGAAGACATGAAATTTCATGCTCCAGCATTAAGACCGCCTTCGTTAGATATGCATCCAGTGTCCCCCTGATGCTTCCCCCCACCTGGGTTTTCCTGCTTTTAGTAACTTTACTAGTCATTTTCTATAGGTTGTGAGAGACAGTATATTTTTATAACAGGGATTGGATAACAAAAGGGCAGCAAATATTATATGTTATTTGTTGTTTATAACTGTTAGAGCACAAACAGACCCCACAAAATATATAGTAATGAGCCTTTGGCTAATAGCTTACAGTCCGGAATGTCATAGAGGGTAGGACCAACTTTATCATCAACAGCAGACACAATCCTGCCTTGGATCAATGAGGGACTGTCAGGGACTTGTGGACATGTTGGTATGTGACATCACAACGCATGAAGGCGTTGCATTTACTTCACATTCTCATGCTTAAGTGCTTTGTGTTTGTGACTACATTGTGCAATGGTGCTCATTGACACTTCATTGACAGATAAGATGTTACCTTGTGACATATGCTGCAGGATGAGTGCCATAGACATCAACTGGCAGTGAACAGCAGTGAGCATCATGTTAGTGTGCATTCATAGATGTGTGCTGTGCACATCAGATAAATTGTAACATCTGCACAGCTGACACAATGGACAACTGTAGTTGTGCTTTCAAACCCAACATCGTGGATATCAGGAGCTTGTAGCCCTTGCAAAAAGGACATATTAAAGTTTGTATTTGTGGTGTTCCCTTATGTGACAGGGGCAACATGTTTGGATGTATATCTATCTCACCTACAGGCACATAGGTATGCTTACAGACAATAGTATGTGTGGTTACAGGGAGGCACAGGCCCAGCTATTTGTCTCTGTCAATACCACCGGAGCATTACTATCAACTATGCATGTTTCCATGTATTATCTAATGATTGCATAAATGTAGCATATGCTGAATGTACATGGAAGAGTTCAACATGGAAGTATCATTTTAAACGTGTGTGCTTTGCTTGCATATTATGTTTGTGAGTATGGCACCATGCTGAGCCTATGTCTCTTGCAGAATCTACAGAGTGCAGGGAAGGATGGGGGACTGACACCGGTGGGAAAGCAACTGGCATGACTGCTACACAGGAGTTCACTGACACTGAGGGGACCAGCGTCTCGGAGGAGGACAGGAGTGCCCTGGATGATTCATGCCGGGAAACACCAAACTCCACATCTTCAGACTCCAGCGGTGACTCCTCGGTGTTGGCGGGCATAGGAAGATCAAGATCTGCATCTTCTTCCGCCACACCTCGTCCAGTGCCCTCCCTCCTGGATACTCCCCCAAGTGCTGCCCGTGGACGCAGCCCAGGGAAGGGTAGAGTCGCCTTCCCACCAGACACAGCTGCCATCCACAGGTCTCCCCTGCTACCCTCAGTGTGGAGGCGGTAGACATTTTGTGCCAGCTATGTGTGGGTCAAGGTGCTCTCCTTAATGCCTTCCAAGATCATGACAAGAAGTTGGCACAGGTAGTTGCATTCATGGAGGGCATTCATTTGGAAATGGGTGGCCTACACCAAACTGTCCAGTCTTTGTACTTTACAGTGGCGGCAGCCATTCAGCAGTCCCAGTCCCGCTCCTGTGCCTTCAGCAACCACCCTGCCAGTGGCACCACCTGACGAGAGTGCACACACGCCAGAGCCCTCAGGCACCCAGTCATCCACACGCAGCACACAACAACAGCACTCAAACATACCAGACCACAGACACCCTCACCTCAACACAAAACGGTCACACATAAGCGCAAAACAAAAAGCCTATCACATGACACTCAGGGGCATCAGGCCAAAAAGCAGGCATCAACATCACATTCATCAAAATCCCCACCATCCAAGGGCACTCCCATCCCCACACCTGATCCCAAAAGACTCACAGACACTTGCCCTGTCTGCTGTGAACATTGTAGCTGCCACAACTAAGCCCAACACACATTCAGAAGGCAGATTCACCCAAAATGTCAACTCCCACCCACACCCCTGTGAAGCAGGGACAGGAGAACAAAGTCAGGGTTTACTTCGACAACAGGGGATGCAGAGGAAGAGGCAAAGCCAACCCAGGTGTACCACCAAGTCAAGCAAATCCCCACAGGGAGAGCCACCTACACCTGCTATACCTTTGGGGAAGAGTGAGGCTGTTGTGCCCACCTCACTTCCCACTCCATCCAAGACACTTGTGGGCTATCTGAGCCACAAATAGTTGAGACCCAGCCCTCAACATTCACCCTCAACCACCTTGCCTCCACGCAGCATGTCTCCATCTCCTCGTGCTACCACTCCACCTGGTCCAAGCAGCCCTCAGACTCCCACAGCCACGTATGTCTCTACCTCAGCCGGTTCTCTCCCTCCCAGGTCCAGTCCTCCAACTGGCCCCGACAATCAGCCCCAGCCCAGTTCAAATTGAAGCCAAATTTGAAGTCAAGTCCCCCTCCCCACACCATTTCTCCCACAGCGGTACCTGGAGTGACCATTTGAAGCCCTTGAGCTGTGGTGATTCTCATGGCAGTGGACTGTGTTACCCATTTGATGTGTAAGTTCTCATGCACCCATGTGTGGACTAGAAAATTGGTCTGGACAATTGCCTTGATGTTTTACACTTTTGATGCCTATCCAGAGATTATGTAATAAAGTCTGTTACTCATGTTGTCTGCTTTGTTGCTGCCCTTGCTAAATAAAAAGTTTAATGTATGGGTATATGTTCATGTGATACATGCTCTGTATGCCACATTCACATTGGCAATTACTTGATTTACTTTTTCAGAGGTTGCCAGAGGTTACAGGCACTTTTGTGCTTCTTGACTCTGAGGCTTGAGGGTGCAATAATGGTTGTTTGTGATGATCTACTCTTCTGTTAATCTTTCTATTATAAGGTTTCCAAATTTGTATACATGTGATATTAGGATGCAGTACCATGATATAAGTGAATTATATCTGCAGGATAACTTGCGGGTGGCCAGAGTTCATCATATCTGCGGGATCTTTCTTGATTTGTGAAAAGCAGTGTAGATGTGTAATCATTGTATGTAGTCACATAGGTACATTTGAATGTGTGCACTTGAGTAGTCATACAATTTGATTGGCCTGTCATTGTCAGAAGTGTTGAGGTGTGTGTGCCCCTGCACATGACACCTACAAATATGTATGATCTAGGTAATGAGTGCCTTTTTGTGTACATTATCAGACATGTGCATCAGATTGCTTCAGATTGTGGGCACATGTAGGAGTTGTAGGCGGAGCACTGTGCAGTATGTCGGTGTGACCTTGCAATCCTGGGGTACACCTACTTGTTGTTGCTGTCAGTTGTGAGTATGCAGAGTGTGTCACTGCAATGTCTATATTGTGTTTTGTTGATCAGCCATGGGTCTTGTTAAGGTGTGTGGTCACTGTGCTGACCTGCTCAGACACACTGACTTTATATGTGACTTTTCTCATACATTGCTGTCACTTGACACATTTTTGGGACAAATATAGTAGGTGGTATGAAGAGTCATAACATCCCCAATAGGTACTTTTGATGCCTACACATTGTGAGTTACTCCTCTATGTTTTTTTGCACTGTACAATCCTCACCTGTCCAATACTGATGTATACACCACTTCAGTCTCATGTTTTCTACCCCATGCCTTGCCAGTGTGTGACCCTTCCCACCACTTCTTAGTGTGCCACTATACTGTGGTAAGATGATCTGTGTACATGACCAAGGTGCCACTCAGGACATTTTCACAATTTGTCATGTGGTATTTTCTTCTACTTGATTGCAGCCACGGTTGCTCTTGTGCAGTACATATGTGTGACCAGCACAGTCCACTAGTCATGTTAGTTGTATCTGGGTTGTCATGAGTTGTGCAGCTGTGGGTGATGGCTAAGGTGTATGTCTGTTTGCTGAGGTACTGCTACCTTTCCTGAGTGTGATGTGATCTGTGTGCTGTAATGATTTATGGTGTGAAAGTTTATTGTGGAGCACTCAGATATGTGTGATACTGGTTATGTTGGTCACACCCTGCTTACTGTGCATGCACTGCTGTCAGTGTATATTGCCTTGCACTTGCCTGGTGTGCATCCCCCTGATGTCAAGTTGATTTTGTTATGTGATGGCTTGGTATGTGCATATGTTGTGTTTTTGTTGTTAAAGTATGCAGTGTTTGTGTTGGCTCTTTCGACTTACAGGTGCATGTGTGTGTGATGTTCTATTTGCATGACATTGTGTGTGAGTAATTTGTACATTGTAATGCATTCAGATGTGTGTTGAATTTGTAGTTTGCATTTATTGTGTGAATGTCACATGCAGCAATGTGGATTCTTGTTCATGAGCTTATTTTGAGTGCACATTTAGGCTATGTCCTCCTATATTGGACCTCTCACTTGTCAGGAGTGTGCATGTGAATGCTTGTACTACACATTGACAACATGCTCACTTGATAACTGGTATAGTGCATTTGTCTGTGTTAGCAGATTTTTCCTATTGATCACAGTTGGTGTTCATGATTGACATTTGATAATACAATTTTTGATTGGGTTGGGGTATGGTGTCTGTGCATTTGGCCAGAGTGAAAATGTTGTGTAATCCTGTTCTGTTTGGGGTCACATTGCCTATCAACTGTTTGCCTGCACATGGCTGAGCTTGTAGGACAATTCAATTTATATAATATAGATATACACCAGGGGGTTATATGTCTAAACAACTACTGCCTAAACCACGACTTCTTTAACCCCTTCAGTGCGCGTCATGCCTCAGCTCGTTATGAGGCACGGTGCTCGTGTGCTCATGACGAGCTGAGCTCGTCATGACCACACCCATTATCATTATGGCCCAGCACAGCACAGGAATAGCCTGCGCAGCCAAGGTGTTAACCACGAAAGCTTTAAAATGAGCTATGATAAACCACTACTTGTTTTTTCAATGACTTCCTAAACGACGAAAAGAATCACATCATGACTGGCCAATAGATGGCAGTATTGTAATAGCAATACTTCCACTAAATAGTGCGGCTTATTACCCATTTCTTTGATTATTTATTCTACGTATATTTTAATTTATAGTCATATTTTTTTAAACCTGACTAACTCCAAATTCTATATATTTTTTAATGATATTATGCTAAAAAAGTAAAATGTATTTAAAAAAACGAAACATCAACAATATCAATTTAATGATATCGATTACCATGCTGACAGGATGATGGCTGGCTGTTTCCCCACGTTTCTCAGACCCCGTGAAAAGTGCAGGTTTTTTAAAGAAATAACGAAGAAAAGACGTGCAGCTTTTAAGGTGAAGTAGATTTATTTCAGTTGTAGGCTAACACCACTGGAGTGAGCCCTGTCTCGTACTTCAAGGAGACATTACGCACTCCAGTGGTGTTTGCTTACAACTGAAATCTCCAGTCAACTGTCAAGTTGGGGTTGGGGGTCGCGCTACAAAACTGCATGAGGTCTGGCAGCATCACTGCACTGCTCATAGTTTGCGAGACAGGAGGCAACAAGTCCAATTCCTTGAGTGAGGCGGAGAGGATAAATATGCCACCCATTGTGCCAGGGGGCAGAGAGTTCAAACTGTCGTCCCTTTTCAGATCTCGTTGCCCGCCAGCCAGTTTGCCTCACTTCCGCTTCCAAGTGTAATAAAGGGGTGGGGGCAGAGAAGGGTGACATGAGCAGTCCGGGGGGGCTGAGCTTAATGTCAGGCCTTAGCAGCAGTGTGGGGTGGGGGGTGAGGGGGAAGTGACGTGCAATGCAGAGAATGGAGGCGGAGAGATGCCAAGCACAGTTTTGCATTGCAGTCCTGTAAAAGTCATGGTTCAGGACTTCGTTGTTCAGGACTTCGTTGATCAGGATTTATCGTTGTTTGGACTTTGTTGTTAAGGTGAGTCGTTATTAATACTTCTTTGTTTAGGATGTTTCCCACACCAGAGTGTGTCATTGGTTATCAGGAAACTCACAAGACCTGATTTGCACCTTTATGTGTGTTTCTCACTGGTGTAAGAGTAGTGCAGGTGTGCGATGGGTAAATGAGGGGTATGTGTGAGGGTCATACTTGGGTTTGATAGTCAGGGAGTGTGACAATGAGCCATGTGTGTTGTGCTGGTGCCATACACATGTCAAGGTAGTTGCCTCAGATGTGGGGCTGGTCACGGTATGGCTTCTGACACTTCCTATCATTCCTGGGCCAATGCATAGCTTGCATTGCTGTATCCCGGAGATATTGCACTGATGTTACTTTAGTTTGATTTTAATCACTGTGCCATCCATGTCTGATTTGATGGCCTGAGGGTAGTGTGATATGTTCCTCCTCTTGCATGTCAGATACAAATGCTATGTGGTTTGCTACATGGTTTTCCTGCACTGCACACTCAAGTTTGGGCTAGTCTATTTATTGTCATACATTGCTGCTGATTTATGGTATATGTATGTGGCAGAGTTTCAGTGTGTGATCTGTCAGAGGGACTTGACATGCAGTGTGCACAGTTCCATGGTAGTTAATATGCAGAGTGACTCTTTATTTCTTAATTTACTCACTTTGATTCACATGAGTGGAAGGCAGGTGTGAGGAGGAGGGTTGTCCTTCCGCTGACCTTCTGGCCAAGGTGTTAACCTTCACCCCCACCTTCCTAGACAATCTACCTTGCCCTTTGAAGTGTGAGGTGCGAGGTTGAGCCACACCTGGCTGCTAAATTGTGCTTGGATGGGTGCACAAGATGAGCACACAGTGTAGGCTGAAATGGATGTGGGAAGCGTGCTGTGGGCTGTAAACAACTGATGCGGGGCACTGTGGGTAGGGTAAAGGTGGGGCCCTGGGCTGCTGCCCACACTGCCATGCCTGGGGCCAGCCCTGCCTACTACATTGTGGGCAGGTTTTTCTGCGTCTGCACCACTGGGGTGACATGACCGGAACCTTGCAGTGATTTCCATGTTGATGGATGACCCCGATGCAGAGGTGGCGATTTCTAGCAAGCAGTACATGTGTAAAGTATACTGGGGGATTTTTTCCTATCTCCACCAGGGTTTCTGATGTAGACATAAAGTGTATTTCAGCACAACAGTTGTGTGTTGTGGTTGTATGCGGGGATGTGTAATTGACTTACCTGTGGTGTTGACCACGTCGGTGTCTTATCAGATGGTAGTGGATCAGGTACAGCAGTAGAAGGGCTTGTATAGCTGGATCCATGGCGGTCAGGAACGTGTGGAAGTGCCCGGGATTCGAGTTTCTTTCTCCGCAGTTGTGCTTCCGCAGTCTTTGAGTGTCTTGTTTCTCCGCTGCGTTCTGATGAGCTGTTTGAGGCATCGTGATTTGTCCGGCGGTCGTAACGTCATTCCGCAAGGCGGTCTTTCTTTATTGGGCCTCTGCCACCGTTGCAGAAGGAAAGTTCCGGCAGATCATGAAAGTCCGCAGCAGTCTGGAAATGGGCTATATTTACCCATTGTAATATGGTGGCCAAAAAGACCGCCACAGGAGTGAGGAAATGGACGCTTTCCGCCACCCCCACACCGAGGATGTGCCAAAATCTGCCATCCCAATGAACCCTTAATTTCTTATAGCAAAGAATGGAGAATTAATATTTAAATGCAAAACAATTAATGTATATTTTTATATATTATTTAAAAAAGTTAAAAATTCCATAAATATTCAATATATATATATATTCTAAATATTCTATTATAAAAACAGTAAAAATATAATATTTAATATATATATTTATTTCATGTACTGTAAATTTACCAAAATATAAAAAATGTATAATAAAAAAATACGTGAAAATATATTTTTGTAAATTATTGAACATATTAAATAATATTTGAATACAAATAATATTTAATATACTAAATAATAAAATATACTAAAAATATCTAAAATACATATTATATAATTGTATTAAAATATTAAATTATATAAAATGTATTAAAAAAAAGTTGAAAAAAATAAATGTTTATTTTTTGTCATAAAAATAATATACGAAGAAAGTTAAATTGTTAAAAATGAATGAACAATTAATATATTTACTTTAGTACTACATGACTATACTTAAAAAAAAGTTTCAATTACGTTTTAATAAATATGATTGTTAAAAATGTTGTTAATTTTTGAAATGTACATGAAAAATGTATATTAAAAATATATTATAACTTTTAATAAATTTTGAACAAAATCATCACAACACCTGAATATTGTTTTTATTATTTTGAAAAAATGTATAACAAATGCAAATGAGAACAAATAAAGTTTAAAACAAAAAATATGTGTAACCAATACAAATGTTTACTAGAATAACTAACATACATCTCCTTTCCTAATAAAATTTATACGAAATAAATAAATAAAGCAACTAATAAACAATTAAAATTTACTATATCTAACTCCAAAACCAACAAAACTCAGTAAAATTGTAGGACAATAAACCTAATTAAATTACTATTCCAACTCCAAAACTGACAAAAATCAGGGACAGTGCTGTATAATAAATATAATTAAATTACTTTTCCAACTACAAAACTAAATAACCTCAGGGAAAGTGCTGGATAATAAAACGTAAAAAATTACTATTCCAACTCCAAAACCAACAAAACTCAGGGAAAGTGCTGCATAATAAACCTAATTAAATTGCTATTCTAACTCCAAAACCCAATAAACTTATGGAAAATGCCGGTTAATAAAACAATATAAATTACTATTGCAACTCAAAAAATTAAAACAAATTCAAAGAAAATGCTGGAGAATAAAACATAAATAACTACAAAAACTCCTAATTTATAATCAATAATACAATTGTTTTATAAAACTGATATTTCTGCCTAAATGCTGTAGCCAACCTTTCCCTGGTGGCGAAACCACAATGGAAAGGTTGGCAGGAATTAGTATCAGTGGCCTGTTTCGGGCCCCCCTTGTGGTGGGGGGAGGTGGTTGTACACTGGGGGTAGGGTCCCCCCTGCATTTCCCTGTACTGAGTGGTAGCCACCTAGTGCAGGAAAAGGCACTACATGCATTTTACTATTGCGGCAGGTGCTGCAGTCAGCAGCACCCGCTGTATTGGTAAACATGGAAGATGCGACCGCCATGTGGCGGTTGCATCAAAATTTCACATGCGGACCGCCGCCATACAGGCAGGCGGTTCCAATCACCACCTCGATGGTGGGCGGACTCAAGTCAGGCAGGGAAGGGTGGAAAATCGCCAGGCATCAAACAGCCTAACAGAAGCCTGAAGGTTATCTTAAGCTCCTGGTTTCAGCTCGCGACCTGTAAAGATCACGTTTACAACACAGATCTACAACACAGTATTATGCATATGGAGGATGAAGGGGAAAGGAGGAAAGAGGCAAAAACATTATTTGCCAGAGCACCAGGCAAAGGGGTTGTTGTCAAAACTCCAGTAGAGAAACCAGGCAACGAGACATTGAATAACTTACTCAAACGGTATGAAAAACTCAAAAGAACAGAAACCTCAAAGTGGTGGGAGGCGACCTCGTTACAAGACTGTGTGGAAAAAGAGATGGTCCCAAGGGTTTTACGTATATATAATACACCATCACATGAATCCTTGAATCCTCAAATGTTACAGGAATGGGCAGATGATTCCTCTGATAGTTCTAAAAACATGCTCTGTATACTTATCAAGTATGCATGGAAAGATCGCAACAAAGCAATTGCCAAACTTAAAGAAATAGAGGAGGTACTTAAAAAATGCCCAGAAAAAGACAGAATAAAGAAATTCCGGGATGATTTCAAATCCAGAACGAAGAAATATGAGGATGACATTAAATATCGGAAGCAAAGAAAACTGCACAGAGACTGTGGTGACTACGAAAGTGGTAAGATACTTACCTATAGCCCCAAGTATGACCATCTCTACAAACAACAGATAACTGTAACCAATGAGTCCGGAATATCAGAGACAAGTGAAGACAACAATGAGCAAAGACAAGCAAGTGATTCGGATACGGACAATTCTATCCTGACAACAAGTACAATGTCAGATGAGGAGGTAACAAAAAAAACAGCCACTTTTTTAGATGAATTCAGGGTGCTCCGATCACGCCGAGCAAAAGAACAGGCCCAACTAAAGATCACACCACCGCAGAGAGCCCAGGGACAAGGCCGGACTCGAGGAAGACCAAGGGGCAGGGGCGCTCCAAAAGAAGACGTCTCAAAAACCGGCAAAAACGCAACAAATCAAAAGCCTGTGGGAAACAAACAAGGAGGCTACAGAAAGGCCAAATAATGATGGACAAAGACATGGTAAACACAACCATCATAAACTTATCGGACAGATTTATAAGTAATACAGAAAAAAGTACTTTACGTTTGGGACTTACGTTTTGCCCCACTGAATTGTTCAACTACTCAAATACTAGAGTAGATATTTTCAAATTCATTCGCAAGCTCAAACTGAGGAAATGGCACTGTTTACACAACACTAGACCCCGTGATATCAATAATAGTGGGGAAAGTTCCATCAATGTACAGCTGTCTGTGGGAGATAATGATCTATTGCAAACTGTCTATGAATTAGGAGGGATCTGAGTAGAAGGGGCGGAAGGAGGCATGTTACAGGAGGAAAACAGCTTCCGTACAGATAGGGCAGCATGTACTACCTTTAAACCCAAATTTGTCTTCTACCCGATCATGCCCCACGACAGAATAGACACCTTTCATGAGGTTGTGTCTAAGGAACTTCTAAAACACAAGCATAGAAAAGTGGCAAATAAGAACCTTAACTTTAACTTGTCCAAAACCCAAATGGACTTTATTGTTTCCCTGGCTGAAGATGAAAATATCATTATCAGACCATCTGACAAGGGGGGGAATATTGTCCTATGGGGGAGAGAAATGTATATTGAAGAAGCCTATACACAACTGAATGATGTTGAGTATTACTGTAAAAGTAACACCACAGAATATAAAGAAAGCATAACTAAGACCTGGGAGCAGCTGGCGCTTTGGCAAAGTGAAGGTCTTATAACATGGCAAGAGTTCTGTTATCTCAAACGGGACTATCCTAAACTTCCTATTTTGTACCTTCTCCCGAAAGTACACAAGGATCCCAGAAGACCACCTGGGAGACCCATTGTTTCTTCCCTGGGGAGTGTGAATGAAAATATTTCCAAATATATAGATAACTTCCTCAGGGAATATGTTACCACACTTCTGTCACACATTAGAGACACAAAAGATTTCCTTAATAAAATTGAAAATATCTCATGGAAAGAAGGGCTCACACTCATAACTATAGGTGTGAGCTCGCTCGACACCATTATAGACCATAGTCAGGGAATCGACGCATGTTTCCACTTTCTGAAAACCAGGGACATTGCGTACGTAGAACACACGCACATGCTTGGAGAAATGATGAAGATCTGTCTTAAGAACAATATCTTCATGTTTAATGGCGATCTCTTCAGGCAAGTGTGTGGAACCAAGATGGGTTCAAGCTTTGTGTTGAGTCTAGCGAATCTCTTCCTCTGGAAGTGGGAGGAGGAAATTCGCACTGATAATAGGCTTGCGGCATTCTTCAGGTTGGTCGAGGTCTGGATCCGTTACACCCACAAGCTTTTTGTAGTATGGAGTGGTTTGAAACAGGAAGCTAAAGAGTTTGTTGCTATACTCAACAACAATAATTATAACATCAAACTTACCTGCAATATGATCTCAAATAGTATTGAGTTCCTTGATACAGAGATTATGGCATCTGAAGGAAAACTGACAACAAGACTGCACAGAAAAGAGACCGCTGGTAACAGCTTTCTTCACGCCCTCAGTGCTCATCCTGATACACTCAAATGGAGTATTCCTTATGGAGAGTTACTGAGGGCGAGGGGGAACTGTAGCACTGATACCTTGTTTGAGATAGAACAAAAGGAAATGCTCAGGAGATTCATGGAAAGGGGGTATCCTGAGTGGGTGCTTGATAAAGCTGTGAATAAAGTAAGGGATACCACTAGAGAAAGCACCCTTGAAAACAAACCTGAAACCACTGAAGTAGAACAAGTTACCAGAGTGATTACCACATTTAATCAAGAATCCCACACAGTCCGCAAAGTGCTAGCAGACAATTGGAATATACTACAGGCTGATACTATAATAGGCCCAAGTATGGATGACAGACCACTGGTCACATATCGGAAGGGGAAAAGCCTGAGGGATATCCTGGTTAAGGGGGATATATCATCCATGAGAAATCAGAATTGTACATAACCTCAAAGGCTTCTACCCATGCGTTCACTGAAGAGCCTGCAAAGTAAGTCAAATGGTTAAAGAGGTAAAAATTCCAGGTTCCAACAAAATTTTTACCATAAAACAGTTTTTGACATGCAGTTCCACCTATGTAATCTATGTGTTGGAATGCCCATGCCGTTTGCAGTATGTGGGAAGTACTGTATGGATGGCTAAAAATCGAGTACAGGAACACCTCAGTGCAATTACCAATGTAGATCTACACTATCCCATTGCACGCCACTTCCAAACAGAGCATCACTCTAACAATGCCCTCCTGAAATATTATGCCATTGAACAAGTGCATGTGAGCAAGAGGGGTGGTAATAGAGAGCTGGCTCTAAGGAAAAAAGAATACAAGTGGATTATGGAGCTCGAGACCAGATTCCCCGGGGGGCACAAATTAGACGAAGAACTAGCCACCCACCTTCATGAAAATTAATGATAATGAGTGAGAACCTAGTACATACATACTACTAGAAAATGTGTTTTATGTTCTTAAATACTGTTAATATGCTGTATATGTTTTTAACAACCTTGATTTTAGAATAATTGTTTATTTCTGTTTAATTTTTGCAGGAGGGAAGGAAGGGACCTATTCACCTTCACTTTTTTGTACTTGCACGGGTTCCCTACCCTTTTCTTCATTGGATCAGAAATCTCACAACATAAGATAAGAGATTTTTTCATTTTTGGGAATAGGCATTTTATTTGTATTTATTTATTTAGATTATGTAAATATTTTTTTGTGTTGTTTGGTTGATCATAACAAACCACAGAGGGGGCACTGCTATGAAAGGCCAAGTGGCGAGATCAGACTGCATGTGTCAGAATTAGGCCATGAAGAGGGTAGTGGGGCACTAGTCCTCCAAACTACTTATAGGTGGTAAACATAAAATCGACACTAGACCGAAAGCATTAATGGATGTTTACCTAGTACATCACGCCCACACACTTACGCATTAAGTGTAGGTACTTCACAAACTGTTCCCCTGACTGTGCGTGGGAATGCCTTCCAGCATAGATGGTACTTGGATTGGCACATGACGGAAATGTACAGATCCTGGTTTGTGTATAGCGTAGCAAAGCGCAGCCCATCCGTGGTAATCATTATAATATGCAATTTGTATAATATAAATATATTGAAATGTCGTATGTTTCAATTGCAGTGTTTTAACATGGTTGAGGAAATGTGACAAGGTACATTGTTTCCATCACGTAGGAACCTCTTCCAATATGGTGTCCACTTAATCTGACAGAGAGCGCAGATATGAAGTTCCTCCTTTATGTTTATGGATTGTATTTATGCACGTCCGTGAGAACTAAATGTATTGTGTAATCAAGACACCGCAGGGTGTCGAAACGCGTAGCGATATTACGGATTAAAACCTGGTGATTTTCACTTTCCTTCCGAGTGCGCAATCTTTATTTACTGTATTTGGATGTTGAAAACTGGCGTGGATACCTGCTGGAATTGCACCAACTGACCACGGGACGGATCCCAGAAGGACCCAAAAAACGTGCGAAATAAAAAATTTAATTATATAAAATGTATCTAAAAAAATTGTTGAAAAAAAATAAATGTTTACTTTTTGTCATAAAAGTAATATACAAAGAAAGGTAAATTGTTAGAACAATTAATATATTTACTTTAGTACTACATGGCTATACTTAAAAATAAAAAATGTTTCAATTACGTTTTAATAAATATGTATGTTAAAAATGTTGTTAATTTTCGAAATGTACATTAAAAATGTATATTAAAAATATATTATAACTTTTAATACATTTTGAACAACAGCAAAACACCTGAATAATGTTTTATTATTTTGAAAACATGTATAACAATTGCAAATGAGAACAAATAAACTGTAAAACAAAAAATATGTGTAACCATTACAAATGTTTACTAGAATAACTAACATACATCTCCTTTCCTATTAAAATGTATACGAAATAAATAAATAAAGCAACTAATAAACAATTAAAATGTACTATACCTAACTCCAAAACCAACAAAACTCAGTAAAATTGCTGGACAATAAACCTAATTAAATTACTATTCCAGCTACAAAAATAAATAAACTCAGGGAAAGTGCTGGATAATAAAACGTAAACATTTTTTATTCCAACTCCAAAACCAACAAAACTCAGGGAAAGTGCTGCATAATAAACCTAATTAAATTGCTATTCTAAATCCAAAACCCAATCAACTAATGGAAAATGCTGGATAATAAAACAATATAAATTACTATTGCAACTCAAAAAACTAAAACAAATTCAAAGAAAATGGTGGACAATAAAACATAAATAACTACAAAAACTCCTAATTTATAATCAATAATACAATTGTTTTATAAAACTGATATTTCTGCTTAAATCCTGTATCCAACCTTTCTCTGGCGGCGAAACCACAATGGAAAGGTTGGCAGGGATTAGTATCAGGTGCCTGTTTCGGGCCCCCCTTGTGGTGGGGGGAGGTGGTTTTACACTGGGGGTAGGGTTCCCCCCTGCACTTCCCTGCACTGAGTGGTTGCCACCTAGTGCAGGGAAAGGCACTACGTGCATTTTACTATTGCGGCAATGGTAAACATGCAAGATGCGACCGCCACGTGGCGGTTGCATCGAAATTTCACATGCGGGACCGCCGCCATACAGGCAGGCGGTTCCAATCACCACCTCGATGGTGTGCGGACTCAAGTCCACCCGCCATCGTAATCACCCACATAGATATTATTTACAACAATATTTTTGACATTGAAATTTATGCAATCGATATTTTTGCATTACAAACCATTAGATATTTTTAACTACGAAAAAACTTACCTCAATATTTTACACCATCGATATTCTTGACTCCCTATTAATGTAAATCGATATTTCTACGTCCATATTCTGTCTCTGCACTGATAAATAAGCACATTCGCTATGATGTGGCAAGCACTGACCGTTCCATAGAGTATTTTGGTGGGTTTTTTTTGTTGCTTTTTTGCTTTTAGCAATGCTATGTCCCACATGGCTAAAAAAATGACAAAATTAAAGAGCTATTGCCTTTGCCAATGCTTGTTTTGAATTTCTTCTATCATATTCTCCCTTGCATCTGGTTACTTCGTAAGGAGACGGATCAGCCTAGGAGTGGTGCGGCAGGCATCGCAGAAAGGAATGACAATATATAAAGGAAGCCTCATTGAGCATTCAATAATCGACTTAAGAGAGCAGGGAATAATACTTGATGTGAGGCTGAGCTTCAGCCTGGCTGTCTAGCTCATGAAGACTAAGGGGCCCATTAGGATGTTGGGCGGATTGCCCCGCCAGGCTGGCGGTAGCCACCACTGGCCTGGCGGGGGCAATCCGCCCGCCATCCGCAAGTGAATTCCCCCCGCCATATTAGTATGGCGGGGGGGACCATGGAGGACGGAAAGACCGTCCAACGTTTTTTTGCACCGGTCGCCTTGCAGCCGGGGCGGAAAAGGAATAACATGGTGGCTGTGTCTAATAGACACCGCCAGCCATAATACGATGAGCCAATTCAGATGCCTTTCCGTGGCGTCAAGGCATGCAGTCTTCACTCTGGGGGCCCCCTGCGGGCCCCGAGAGTGAAGGAGGGGTGGGGGTGCACATGGGGGGTACCTGTGGTACCCCCCAACATTTGCATACACGAAGCAGCAGGCACAGTGCGGTGCCTGCCACTTCGTGTATGCAAATGCATGCATGCATTTCTGACATTGTGGTGGGCGGTGCAGTGAGCACCGCCCGCCACAATGTTAGAAATGAGGGATGCGCCCGCCACTGTGGCGGGCGCATCCTAATGCTAACATCAGGACCCCCGCCCCTAAGGCGGGCAGTCCCATTTTCCGCAAGGGTGGCGGGCAAGCAAAGTCCGCCCGCCATCCTAATGGGGGCCTAGCTGTGGCGGTAGGCAAAAGCCGATTCAGCCCAATGTTTGTTGAGCGACTGAACCCATTTGTCTACCTGCATGCATTGAGAGTTTACAAGTTCTTTTTTTTTTTTTTAATATTTATTAAATTTTTAAAAGGATTTTTCCAAGTATTCCAACATATGTTTACAGCACATTCCATTTCTTCTGGTGGTTCTATATACATTTATATATACATTCCATTACTATAAAACATAAAAGAAAAACAAAGTAAATATTCATCCAACACTCAGATGTAAAATACATGCTACCCAACCCCAAACCATATTCAGAACAACTAAAAAGGGAAGGGAAACAGACAACTGCAAAAATTAATTATATACCACACTTTCTTGTGCTATACAAGGTTTATCCTGCTATTTTCCACCTCGTAATAGGTTGCCATATTGTATCGCCTAATGCTTTAGCCCTTCTGCCTTTCCTGGCGTATATTGCTTTTTCTAGATTGTATGTAGTGAGAAGGCTGGCTATCCAATCTGAAAATAGTGGGGGAGCCTAATTCAGCCAATTCCTTGCTATGCAGATGCGAAAAACTGCAATTGAAACAAAAATAAACTCTACTGGCATAGCTTCTGCCGTGTCGACCACCCCTAAAATAATTAGTTTATCTCCGAGTTTAATCTTAATCCTCAGTGTTTTATCAAAAAATTCTTCAATGGCCTTTTTCAAAGTAAACAGTTGTGGACATTGCGAAAACATGTGTATAATATCTGCCCCATTCGCATTACATCGAGGGCATGTTGTTCCCGTTGTCCCACCCCACTGGGCGATCCTAGCCGGGGTATGATAAAGTGAAAACACTGTTTTGAAATGCTGTGATTGAAGGGTTGCCGAGCATAACACTCTTCTACCCAAATCCAATGACTCCTGAAAAGTTTCTGAGCCAGACCCCAGTTTTTCCATCCATTTCTGCGAATATTTCGCCCTTTCATCTGATTTGTTTTCTATCAATTCAGCATATAAATGTCCTATCGTACATTTGTTAGTTGTTTCTATATATTCCATAATTTTGCATTGTCCCATCCCTGCCGTGCCACCTTGCTTTTGTGTTAAAAAGCTCCTGGTTTGGAGATATTAAAAAAAAACTATTTTGCTCTAAACCAAATTTCGTTTTGAGCAACCCAAACTGTATCATATTACCCTGACTATCCAGTAGGTTCCCTATCTTCACTATGCCTTTATTGTACCAATCATACATAGTGGCATCCTTAAAGATCTCCCTCGGCAAAGAACAGTTTGTATATAATCTTGTATAGTTGTTATATCTTCCTAAACCAAATTTTTTGGCCACTCCTTTCCACACCCTATAAACCGCTTCCAAGGTCTTGAATCTCGTGTGTTTAAAATATGTGAAGTCAGTTGTATTTAAGAACCCATTCTCAGCTTCCTCACCCAATAGTGTCTTATAAACATTGGCTAATCCTACGTCAGTTCCCGCTACATGTTCTGAACCTCCCCCACCTATTAATACCCTGCTATACTGTAATACTGCTGCCCAATAATAAAGCCTGAAATCCGGTGCTCCCCAACCCCCTTTTTCCCTATCTACAGTTAAGTGCCTATATGCTCTCCTTGTTTTCCCTTTAACCCAGATACATTTATTCAGAATCGCTTCCAACTTGTTGAACGATATAGTATCAAAAAATAAAGGTATGGATCTAAATAAATACAAAACTTTAGGGAAAGTTACCATTTTGATAACGTTAATTCGTCCCATTAAGGTCAGGTGTAGATTATTCATTCTTTCTGTATTTGTTTTAATTTTTTCCAATAGCGGGCTCATATTGATTTCTACTAATCTATCTAAATCAGCTGTAATCTTTACCCCTAGGTATGTGACCTCGGGTGCTGTTCTTATATCCTGATAGTTTACCCAATTGTTTTGTATTATTTGAGTTTTACCTTTGTTTAGTGAATAACCTGCAAACATACCAAAGTGTGCGGCCTCTTGTTCAATTTCAATAATAGCCGACCCTGGATCTGGTGTAACAACTGCCACGTCATCTGCGTATGCAAGCGTCTTATACTCATGTCCATAAAATCCAATCGGGATAATATTTAGGTTTCCCTCTAATCTTCTCAAAAGGGGGTCTAGATATAAGGCGAATAGCAATGGTGAGGCCGGGCAACCCTGTCTTGTACCCCGCATTATTCGTATGCCCTCCGTGTACCCTCTGTTTATCCTCACCTTAGCTGTTGGGTTTAAATATAACGCTTTTATAGCCTTTATATAGCCTGTACCTATCCCAAACCATTCCAACACTTTCCACAGATAGCTCCAGGAGACCCTGTCAAAGGCCTTCTCTGCATCTAAAAAGATAGCCGAGGCAGGGTCTCCTGCAGCACCCGCAGCGTCCAAAATGGTAACCATCCTCCTTGTGTGTTCCGTAGTCCCTTTACCCGGAATGAAGCCGTGCTGCGTTGTGTATACCAGCCCCTCAATTACCCTGCTAAGCCTCTGTGAAAGGGCCTTAGAGTATATTTTTGCATCCGCATTCATGAGCGTAATTGGCCTATATGAGCCAGGATCCAGATGCGATTTATTCTTTTTCAAAATGACTATAATACTTGCTCCAGCCCATGATTGTGGTATATTTTCCCCCATCTGTGCATGCCTTAAAATTTCTAACATATCAATCCCCAAAGTGTCCCAGAAAATCCTATAAAATTCTGCCGGAATTTGGTCAGGTCCTGCGGCCTTCCCTGAGGGGAGTTTCATTACTGCATTATGTATTTCACCCAGTGTTAATGGTAGCTCCATAGCCTCTTTATCCTCCAAGATCAATTCTTTGTGAGGGATTCCAAGTAATCCTCTATCACGTCGTCCCCAATTCTCAGGTCTTGATCATAAAGTTCTGAATAAAACTCCCTAAACACCTCCCTCACATCTTCCACCTTAGTTACAACATTCCCCCCTTTATTCTTAATTTCTTTGATTTCCCCGGCTGCCAGGTCTTGTCTGGTACGAACTGCTAGCAAATGTCCAACCCTCTCATTAAATTCGTAGCATTTTTCCTTTTTTGCTAAATAGTTGCTCGCTGCTTTGTTAGCCAAACTTTCACCAGTCTCTGCCTTTTTCAGCTCTGTTTCTAATAAGATCTGCTCAAGGGGTTCTTGATTCATGACCGCCTGAATAAGTTGTTGTTCTAAATTCATTAAGTCTTGCAGCCTCCTAGTTAAATCCGATTTCTCTTTCTAACTCCTATGTAGAGTATAAGCCAGTGTTTCTCCCCTTATCCCTGCCTTAAATGCGTCCCAAACCATACCTGTAGCTGCCGTACCTCTATTTACCTCCCAGAATTGTCTAATCCATACCTTCATTCTGCTGACATAATCCGGTTCCTTGAGTAACCTTCTTTCGAATGTCCAATTATATTCTTTGTGGCACGCATTACAATTCTGGGAGATAGTCAACACCAATGGATTATGGTCTGAGAAGACCCGAGGTAACATTTCTATTTTCACTTCTGGTACTAAGGGACTAGAAATTAAGAAATAATCCAGTCTTGCTATACTTTTGTGGGGAGCAGAGTAGAAAGTGCTACCTGTCCCCGCAGGATTATACGCCGACCAAACATCTACCAGTGCATTATTATTCATTAAATTAGCAATAGCCCTTCTTGTTCTTTTCTTACGGTCTCCCAACATCCCCCCTCCCGTCATACCCAACCCTGACAAACCATTAACATTAAAATCTCCGCAAAAGATTACTGGTTCTGGCCATAATGCCAATTCAATGTCTAAAAGATCAAATAAGTCAGGTTCGTCTTCATTAGAGCCATAAACAGAAACAATTGTATATCTGCCTCCAGTTGTTGTTTCTCCCTCTACCATTACCCATCTACCTTCAACGTCTTCCTTCTTTCTCTTTACTAGCACAAATCCTTTTTTTGCTAAAATAGCGACTCCCTTTGACTTAACATCTTGCTGTGTATGTGCTAAAACTTCATACCCTAACTGATCCATTAGATATTTATCTTTTCCTCTCACATGTGTCTCCTGAAGACAAATAACATCCAGTTTTAATAATCTACACATGGCCGCTACTTTCTGCCTTTTCCCGCCATCATTCAAACCACAAATATTAATAGTAGAAAGTCTTATTGCCATCTGATTTTGAAATAAAGCCCACAATCACTTTCCTCTAAATTTTTTATTGCCACCTGTTTGTGCCTACATTTCTTCTTACTTTGTGCTGTACATACCCTTAGTTCCTCACCACCACCTTCCCACCCCCCCTCCCTCAACCCCCCCTTTCCCCCCCTCCCCTTGCTAACCCCCCCCCCCCTGTTACAGGCAAATAGGTCAATTTTGACCTATGTGTGGCTGCTCTCTACTGTAGTGTCGCCTCCTTCTCCCACCCAAGTTACTCACATTAACATACTCAATACTCTTAGTATCTTCGTATGCACCCTATGCTGGTTCTGGTTCCCTACTCTTCCTGCCTTTCTGATTCTCTGTAATCTCTGCGAGGTATTCGCCTGCCTTTACTTCCGAAAAGAACATTCTGGTGCGACCCCCTGTGATAACTTTTAGCTTAGATGGATACATCAGATATGCTTCAGAACCTTGGCGTTGGAACGGAGTGATAAGCTGCCTGAGTTTCCACCTCCTTTCCACCGTCGTATGACAAAAGTCAGGCCTAGTAAAAAAGGTAATTCCTTCAACTGACTTTTTCCTATCTGGTCTCGCAGACTCCATAATTTCCTGCCTGGCCAAGAAATTACCAAAAAAAACCAACATTGCCCTAGGTAGACCATTCTGATTAGTGCCTCTTCCTCCCTTCTGCGTTAGTGGGAATCTATGCGCTCTCTGTACTTCAAGTTCCCACTGCCACTGCGCCTCTGGGTATGCGTCTTTTAGTAATTTAATCATAAACCCCCTTGGGTCCTTCCCTTCCAGTCCTTCCTCTAGGCCCAAAAAGCGTAGGTTGTTCCGCCTTTGGCGATTTTCGAAATCTTCCAGCTTCCACTGTAAGTCCTCAATCACTTTTCCTTGCTCTGTTCTTACATTCTGCCAGTCCGTGACTTCATCCTCCAGTCTTCCAGTTCTCTCTTCAACTTGTTCCACCCTGCCTTCCACCTCCACATATTTCCTATTCATTTTCCTGATGCTCGCTTGTATTTTCTTAGTGTCTTGTCTCGCTCTTCTGCTTTCTAAGCGAGCCTCTAAGTGCATTTGTTTGAGCATGGAAAACATTCCATCCAAAGTCGCTTGAGGTGGAATATCAGATGCGTCTTGAGAAGCATTTAGGGGGTAATTCTCAGGTGCGTCACCCACGTCTTGTTCCTGATACATTTTGGCGGTGCTACCATAATCCCATAGCAGCTTCCTATTTGTACTTGACGCTGCTCTATCTAAATCTCTTTCTCGCCTTATCATAGTTCTTCTTCTTTTCTTTTGTGTTTCCTTACTTATATGCTCACCAGAAAGAGATTCTTCTGACTCAGTTCCTGATGAGAGATCTGTGGTAATGCCCTCCTCATCTGACCCCAACAGAGAAGAGTCTGAGCCCTCAGTCACTGAGTAGACTTTTTCCACCTCCGGGGAACGTACTCTCCTTCCTTTAGCCCCCTTTGTTGTGCGACTCTCTAGGCTTTTCATACTTCCCCAATTAGACTGTGCCATGTTATTTTTATCCGCAGGAGTGAGTGCCACATTTACTTCCATTAGTGCTTCAAGCATTAGGGCATTATTATTATTTAGCGGAACAACCAACTCCTCCAGCTGCCCATTGCTAGGCTTACCGCTACTGCTCGTCGTCGTTTTCTCCGTATCAGCATCTCCGCCTCTGTTCCCGTCCTCGCCAGCCTTCGCAGCAGTCTCCTCGCTCTGCACGGCTCCCGCTTGAGGCGTACACGTCTGCAGCCCCGGTTGCCTGGCAACCGCCGTGCTTGCGTCCTCGCGGTCGGCGAGAACAGCTTCCGCGTTTACCTTCGTGCTCGGCTCTGAGATGCATCCACTAACCACGATTGTAGGCTGGCTGGCTGGCTGGCTTCTCCCCGCAAATGCCTCCGTAACGGTGGACTGCCGCAGATCTCTGCTGGAAACAGGTACAGTGTTCGTATGTTTTGGCGCTCCGCCGTCCGATTGCGAGCTCCTCTGTTGTTGTGCCTGTCCTTTGGCTCCAGGAGTTCCCGCTTGTGTCTCTTGTAATGCTGCTTTGGAGTCGGCCTTAGAATCGACCTTTTCCTTTTCTTTAATAGATTTCTCTCCTTTCTTAACTTGAAGCTTTTGGGCAGTATTGCTTGGAGCAGTAGCTGCTGTGGCTCGCTTGTTCAGCGTGGATTTTGGGATCGCGCCAGTGCGTTGCGACATCCTCAAACCTGCAGTGATACCATAAGCCAGCACTTTCCTCAAATGATCACCGTAATAAAGTCTCAGGGTTATAATCACCTTTCGCAATATCTTGATACCAGTGGATTCTTTAGTGCCTTCTTTACTGCAGGAAACTCCTCGGAAACTCAGCATATTTAACTCTTACATCCAGCCTCGAAGTCCATGGGTCCAGGAGAAGGAGTAAGTGCGACTGCTCTCTACAGCAGCATAGCGGCCATCTTGCCCCCCCGGGTCCATCGAGAGTTTACAAGTTCAATGTCCACTGTCAATGGCGTCCAAAAAAGCATTGGTTATCACTGGAGTATTGAAGGCAGGTTTAATTTGAGTTTTTTAAATTCATACCAGTTTCTTTTAAGGAAACTTGCTAAACTTTACTGTTAGAAGAAATATGTGGCTTTCTGATGTCTGCATTTCCGATGACCTGACTGGTAAAGTCAGACTGATGAAGCACGTTATTATTTTCAAGTTCTTCAGTGGCCCCTCAGTACTGAGAAGCAAACCAATTTGGGTGAATCTCTGCATTAAAGCGACTACACCTGAAATGAAATGTTACATATGTTGGAAAATGAAAAGACACAGTTCAAGGTCCAGTCACACACCGCCTTCCCACGGAGAGGATATTTTGTACATCCTGCCGTGTTTTTTCAGAACACACTTAAAGTAGGATAAAAATACATGCAAAGGCATCATTTGAAACAGTACCCTTCATCGTCCTTCAAAAAGCCGCCACAAAGTCTCAGAATACACTGTTCATTTTCAGTTTCTGGAATCAAAGTCTGCTCACTGTTCTCAGATTTGAGCCCTGAAAGGCCAAAATAGTAAGGACAGTCAGTAAATGCAACCTGCTTTGACTTTTTGTTGCAAAGTTCATTTATCATTAGAAATTCCACACAGGAACACCTTGAAATATACAAATGATCACATTTACTTTGGTACTAATTTTTAGCATGCTGAAATTATAATATATTCAGATCGCGGGAACAAAACTTTTGGTTTAATTGTTTGCTTTTACAAAAGTGGACAAAATATAACAGGCCTATTCACAAAGTAATTTGCGTGTCTAAATTTGGCTTACACCCGTAGCTAGTCTTTCTTAACAGGTGCAAAATCACTTTTTGATTTGAGTTTATTTTTCACCTCAAGAGGATTTATTTACTTGAGGATATTTGTTTTGAGTAAAGCTACTCTTTCTGTCTGGCTTTGGACGGAAAAGAAGAGTTCCAAAGATGAAATGCTGTGAGCAAGTGTATGCCTCCACAAATCCAAACATTTGAGGGTTTTTGCAAACCTCCTTTGACCCTTTCCCGCCGTTTAACGTGTCAGATATTTACTCACAGCGGCAGAAATAAACCCCTTTCTAGCATGTCAAGGTGTTTGGAACACCATCAATTTTATTGTGGGGGTAGGAGAAGGGGTTTCTTCACAGGAAATATTTCCCCAAGGAGAAAATAAATTAATAAATAATATATATTAGTAAGTGCATTTAAACTTGCACAGCTGATTTTCGGATGAGCAAATATACAATTGTTGCTTATGAGAAAATGGGGTTCACAAAAGTACTCCAGGAGTGGAAGCATCCTGAACAATGGCTCCGGAACAACGAGTTCCGGAGTCACGCAAGCCGAACAAGGGGCCTCATTTATGAGGCCGTGCGTCACTTTTACGCCGCCGGTGTGTCACTTTTTGAGATGCACCAGCAGCGTAAAAGATGTGCCTTGTTGCACCATATTTACAAAGTGACGCATCTAGGTAGATGTGTCACTTTGTAAACCCCTGCGCCACATTATACCTGCGCCAGGTATAATGTATGCAAGGGGGGCGTATTGACGCAAGGAAGGGTCGTAGAAGTGACGCAGTGAAATCTATGCGATTTCACTGCTTCACTTTTAGGACGCCGTTGCGTCAAAATCTTGCGCCTGCTTCACAGCAGGCGTAAGACTGACGCAGGCCCTTTCACATGGGTCTTGCCCCATGTGAAAGGACGCATTGCTGGAGTTGCGTCACTTTTGTGACACACTCCAACAATGCGTCACTTTAGCGCTTATAGATACGTCAGAAATACTGACATATCTGTAACTCCTTGCGACATGTTGCGTCATACATTAAATATGACGCATCAGGAATGTCGTAAGGAGTGCGCAGTGAAAAGTGACGCATCGCTGCTTTCACGCAGCGATGCGTCATTTCTCATAAATGAGGCCCTTGGACTTGCCCACACAACGACTCAGACTTAACCACGCATATGCAAGGGTTTAGGGTTAGTATACAGGGGTTGGGGGTTTGGGGTTAGTTTTTAAGGGGTGTGGGTGATTATGTTTGTTATTAGGGTGTGTTGGTAATCGTGCTTATTTTTAGGGTGGGGGAATTAGTTTAGTGTGGGTGGGTGATCGTGTTTATTATTAGTGTGGGGAGAATTCGTTTTTAAGGGGTGGGGGTTCGGGGTACTAGTTTGAAAGCATTTTTTTTTGACATGCATTCCTTTACCACAAAAAATCATGGAAAAGGAATTTGTGTTGAAAATAAATGTGGTTTAGACGAGGTTGTGGTTGCGACCACGTTGTTAGGGAAGTCGTGGTATAGGAAGTCGTAGTTCCAACATAAAACCCTGCAGGAGTATGGCTGGAAAAATGTCACATGTTTCCAGGCACACCTTCGGGAGAATATGTGAATTCCTGAAGGTTGGAAATTTCCAACCAAGAAAGGTTAAGATGTGTGGGTGCAGCTTCACAATTTCTTTTAAGAATCCATTCTACGTTCATCCTGTGATTTTTGGCATGCGAGGTTGAGTGAAGTGAATTTTAAATCAAGATGATCACGTTTATCAGCCACGGATTCACCAGGCTTTCAGGCTAGTCTCCTGTTGGGGGGTTGGGGGGTGAAGGAGGGTTATGAAAGAAAGAATAACAATGTAGTGTCCGGGTTGTTACATGAGTGCTGGCTTGACATTCTGACAAAAAGAGCTATGGAAGGGATTCCAATGAATATCCCACAATAGGTGTAACAGAGTAGGTGCATTCCGGGGTAAATGGCAGCAGGCTAACGCCCGTCATGGGAGCTCGGTGCTAGGGGATTGCTGCATGTAGAGAAACTAGTTAAATCAACACCCTCCTCGGATTTCATCACAGACTAATTTGAGGAACAACAAAGAGGTCTCCTTTCTCCATTTAGAGCAGCAATATTACAAAGCTTACCTTGATAAACAGCACAGAGACTGGGCCGAGCAAGGTTAATTAATGCCGACAGACAATGATTATATTGTAATCAAAGATGATGCGTAGTCAGGGTCTTGTAGTTTCATCAAGATGTTTATTCATAAGTACAGGAAGATGGAAAGTCCTTAAGTTGCCTTAATAGTTGTCCCAGTTAATGCCCCACCAGGAGCAGCCTCCTGGCTGCTCAGCCCATCCAGACCAACTGACTCTCACCACATACAAACACACTCCAACATGCCGCATGACCTAATCACACGCTGAGCAGCAAAGCAGAGAGACACCATAGAGGTAGTGCAACAGGTAGAGTAAGACTACAACACATCTCCCTCATTATAATAATGAAAAACAAAGAGAAAGTGTGAAGCTGTTAGACACACGTTAAAGCAAAAGAAAGAATAACAGTCAAACGTAAGGAAATAGTGTAGTGGAACAAAATAATGTAGCGGAACAACAAAAGAGAGGAAAGAAAGATGCATGAAATAAAACATACCATACAACTCATCCTACCCCCTTAATAACGCACATACCACACATCCTACCCCCTTACTCAAAAAAAACATAGAGGTGGTAAAACGCACAAAGCAGAAAAGAGGATGCACTACAGAAACACATAATACACCCTACGCTCTGGAAAATAAGGAAAACAAGGAATGCAAGACAAAAAGATACAAACAAAAAATACAAACTGCGTTTCAAAAAAACAACACACGACGCGGTGTACCAAAAACGCCACAAGAGAGGTCCAACACCCATAAAAAAAACTATGGCTAACAGTAAATCCAAAACTGTTAAAATATGAATACGAAGAACTCAAGGCAAACAAAACATGGGTCACCCTAAACAAAGCAAACAAACCATGTGAATTTCAATAAACAAAACAACAACCCAAGAGCTACAAAACAAAAGAAACAGACACACACACCAACCCAAAGGCAAACCACCCTGGGCACTCCTTCACCCGAAGAGAACAAATTAAGGGAAAAACAAATCCCAAGATAGACAAAAAATTTTGGGCATTACTATACCCAAAGGAAAACCAAATAATGGAAAAACACCATTCCCATGGCAAACATCTGATAGGTTTCTTAAGACCTAGAGCAAAAAGACAAAATAATGGAAAACGCCATTCCCATGGCAAACATCTGATAGATTTCTTTAGACCTAGAGCAAACAGACAAAATAATGGAAAACGCCATTCCCATGGCAAACATCTGATAGATTTCTTTAGACCTAGAGCAAACAGATTTCGAAAAAACTAAATCCAAGGAAAACAGAAATGTGGATTGCAAAAAACCCACGGCAAGCTAAAAATAAGGAAAACCTATAAACCCATGACACACACGTACAACTGGATGAGGCACACTCCACCAGAGTCAAAAGAAACAGCACACACACTTATCATCCACAACTCCAGAAAACAAAAAGACAAACTACAAATGACCAGCAAAATAAGAATGTCTCATGCTCCAGTGAGCTGTCTCAAACAAGAAATGTTGTAAATACGGGAAGATTCGCGACGTCTTCCACGAAAACAACGTCATTCTGAAAACACACAGCCAACGTTACAACAAACATACAACTGTAACATGACCCCATCCAGATGTAAAAATCACAAGGTAAATAGAACATAACAAACTAAAACAATAAACGTGGTCACCGTAGTCTAAGATGAGCGATACCTCACCCGAAAGTCCAGTCCATGTGAAGATGAGCGATACCTCACCCGAAAGTCCAGTCCATAATCATTCATCCATAGTCCAAGTGGTGCAGGTTAAATCCGGTATATGTAGAGAATAGCGTCACAGGGAGCACCATCAACACGAGATCTCCAAACATAGTTGATCTTAAAGAATCACCATGAAATCCTCCATGTAACACCAGGTTTGCCACAGCTTTAAGAAAGTTATCCTTCAAATAAAGAGTTGTTGGCAAAAAAAAAAAAATAAACATCACTCCCCTGCGATGTAGCTGCGCTTCAAACTTCAATAGTAAAACATTGTGAAACTTAGCATAACAAAGGGATTCTTCCCAAAGTGTCAAAATGGCCGCCACAGCGTCGTACAGCGTCGCTTTCTGAAGGAAGTAGGGCACGCTCAAAGGAAACCTTCACCAACACCACGAAGGATTCCGGCAACGTCATCACACCAAGGCAGGCAGGTGAACAGGGAAGAGCTCTACACACCAACCGTCACTCTGACCAAAGGTGAATCGGCCAGCATAGGGGGAAACTCTTGCCCGATTTTGAAATAACATTCACTTTACTGACAAAATGCGCTGCAAGCGCGCAGTTAATCAGACCCAACACTCCACCGGCAATTGAAACTGTGGTGCACCAAAACGCCTCGTCCCAACAGAACGTGCTAAAGTCTCTTAAACGCTGGATCGATTTCCAAAATTTAGGGATACTACCTCTGCCAAAACGCGCTGGATTAAAGGTCTCTTCATCTGCCAAGACGCGCTTTCAACGTGGAGCCAAACACTTTTAAACAGGATGTTCAGTGAGCGCAGCTGTGGGCGCAGGTCGTGTAAACTCCCATGAGCCGCTACTAAAACCCAACTAACTTGTAATCAGCCCGCATTAGTCATTTGGAAATGTTCACCTCATGCGCTGTTTTTAAACTGCTGCGTGTAATTCCCAAAACATCAGCTGGGTGTAATTTCCAAAGCGATAAACAAATGCAGCAGTTTAAATATTTCCCAAAAAAACGATGTTGCGCTTTCCCTGTCTGCTTCACCTTTCCTCACGTTAAAGTTAGCAGGTTGTTGTCTGATCACATTGGGGAAACAGTAAGCCCAGTCCAGCAAAATCAATAAGTAAAGTCACATACTTGGGAAAAATTAACACTCACCCAAGTTCAACAAGCACTGGCACATCCACGTTGGGGCCGACCGGTCTTTGGTCACTGGTGGGGCATGTGGACAGCCAGTATTCTTTTTTTTTAAGCGCTACTTCGTTTTGTAACGTTTCTTCAGTTTCAGGAATTTCAGTTTCTTTTTCCTTGTGCTTCTTTAGTTCCATATGTACAAGCCCATTAAATGTAGATAGCTTAGGTTCTCCACGTAGGTTCTCCAACTCGTCGCCAGTATTGTAATCAAAGATGATGCGTAGTCAGGGTCTTGTAGTTTCATCAAGATGTTTATTCATAAGTACAGGAAGATGGAAAGTCCTTAAGTTGCCTTAATAGTTGTCCCAGTTAATGCCCCACCAGGAGCAGCCTCCTGGCTGCTCAGCCCATCCAGACCAACTGACTCTCACCACATACAAACACACTCCAACATTCCGCATGACCTCATCACACGCTGAGCAGCAAAGCAGAGAGACACCATAGAGGGAGTGCAACAAGTAGAGTAAGACTACAACAGATTACTCCTTGGAACCCCGCTGGTGTGTAGCGAGTGCTTCCTTGCAGTGTGTTTGTGCTGCGGGGGCAGTACCAACTTCCAGGCGAGTACAGGCAGGCTCAACTCAGCACGACCCCCATCCTGGAGGCAGGAGGGAGATTCGAGCCATCAAAACACAGCACAGGTTCCCAGTTGAAGGCAGCAGAAAACCACAGCAAATTTCGGAGAAACAGCGCTTGCCTCTGGGACAGTTGGGCCAATCATAATCTGGTGGACACCTATTTCCCAGGCATATCCCGCTAGGAATATGGTTAGTAACCCTTTGATCCCAGCGGGCAAAGCCTTTAGCAGGCCGAAATAGGTATTGACAGATTTGAAAGGAGAGAGCTAAAGAGCAGAATCCAGACACAGGATTTACCAAAGAGGGGCCAGTGAAGAAATTGACCCCCAAATCATAGCTTAGCTAGTAGAAATGTTGAGGTAACAAGCATTAAGCCAACTCTGTGACTCTGTTCTGTCTTCAGAATGATAGGGCAGCCTAACAATCATAATCAGTTAGCTGAGGTGGCCATTAGTCAGCCAGAATTGGATGGTCAATCTCTGAGTGCTGCTGTGAGAGAAGAGGTGGTAATCACAACCTTACTCTTAGTTAAATGGTTCGAGGTGATTCTCCCTGCAGGGGACGGGGCCCCTCCTATCAGCAGCCTGCATTCTTCTTCAAGCAATACCCACTCACTTGAGGGTTTGAATACTGTTAAAGGGGCAGAGAAGGATGTGGAGGGTGGAAAGCAAGCTCAGATGAATGATAAGGGTGGACCTCATGATTCCTTGAAATGTATTCTTTTGAGTCTCAGATCGGAAATTAATAAAAGATTTAAAATGTCTGGGATAAATCAGAAGATGATGCAGGGTATATTCTGTGTACTAGAGAAAACATTTGACAGTTTGGCAGAATGAACCTCTGCTCTGGAAGAGAATATGGAAAGGATGAGTCTCACTTTGCATTCCAATGCCAAAGATATAGACAAGCCAAAACTGCAGAATAAAGGGCTAAAGGATTAACTAGAAAGTTTGGAGAACCACTTTAGGTGAAATCATTTGAGGCTACTGAGTATCCTGGAAGAATTGGGGTCAGGAGATCTGAATGCTTATGTGATCAGTCACCTAAAGGATGGGATCCTGCAGGATAGACCAGATATTGACTTAGATAGGGAGATCCAGAGAGTCCATGGATCCCTTTAAGCAGATCCTAAACCAGACGACCTCTCGAAAAATTCTTGAGAATTTTGAGACCCATGCTGTTAAAGAGCTGATCTTAACATGTGCATTAAAAGAGAAAGCTCTGACACATGGAGTATATACTTAGCAAGTGAAGTCAGACATAGATAAAAGGACAGCACAACAACAATGGGAGCTTGGTGCTAGATTCAATGAGTTGCAGAAACGTGGGGCCAAGGTTCTGATGAAATTCCCTGCGATGCTGCAGATTATGTGGAAAAACAAACTGCAACCTCACAGACTAGGCTAAAGTAGTTGGCCTAATAGAGGAAATGAAAGTCCTTCTTTAGGATGTAGGTCAGACTGATGGAGAGAATTGACATCGAACTTATGCGTATAAGTATGCATCGCCTGTGCGAGTTCTCAAATAGCGGACAAAATGGCAAAGGTAGAGAGAGAGGTGTTCTTCAGGGTGGGTGTGAGAGAAGTACATTAGGTAGGGAGCATTAGGGGAAAAAACTAAAAAATATGTCTTTGGATTACACATCAAGAATAGTGGGAGCTGCTGCAATTTTAGATAGAACTTAGTGTAAGGTCTTATTTAGGGAGAAGTATGGGACGATAGGTCTAAGAGAAAACAAGTCATAGTTGCAGAACATCTAAAGGAGAGTGTGACTCATACAATTATGATCCAAGAAACCCATTTAGAGAGGCCAGACTGTAGGACCTGTTTTAATAAGCCTATTTGGATGCAGAAAATGGTGTATTCTGTGCAGTGAAGGAGAACAAGAGGGGTGGCCACTGTTGCCAGGAAGCATTCAGGAACTAAGCTTGTAAAGTATGTTACAGATGAAAAATGGGAGATGGGTAGTGTCAACATTGCTAGATGGTGATACATAACTATCCTGTGCAGTATATTATGATCTCAATTGTGATGACTCAATATAAATAAATAAATAATCTCTGGAGATTCTATAACAGCATTTGTTGGAAGCTCCCACACCTATTTTAGTTGGAGGAGATTTTTACATTGTCTTAATTCCAGAGCTTGATAGAACATTTAGAGCTAAATATATGAATTCCCCCCAAAATGTTTAGTAAATTAAGTGATACATTGAAGGATCACAATTTAGTTGATATTTGGTTAGATTTTACATTTTATAGCAAAAGATGGGCATGATTCTAGAATTGACTATTTTCTCTTAGACCAAGCTCTAAATCATTATGTTGAGTCTGTTGCCTATCTTCCAGCTTTAGTATCAGACATCTCCTCTGTAAGTTAAAAGCAGCACCTTCCTGGAAGGCTATGTTTGAGAAGATGGACATTAAATAGGGTATTGCTTATAGAGGAGACTTTAGGATTGGAAACGTCAGATGAGATGGCCGGATTATTTATGCTAAATAGGGGAACAGCTAGTCAGCCAATAATTTAGGATACATATAAGGCTTTTCTGAGTGGGGTCATAAGTAATTTTACAGCTAGGTGGAACTGGGAAATATGGAATCATGAGGATATTCTTCTAACTAAAAATCTGAAGAAGGTGATAGAGCTACGAAGAGTCCCAACAAACAATCCCCCTAAGCAGGCTAGGATTTGTCTAAAATTAGAGGAAGCACAATAAGAATATGAAAGCAGGCTGACAAGGAAAATTCAAGATAGAAGGAGAATGAGCAAGATGCAGCATTTTGCTTATTGAGAACAATGTAGGTCCCTTTTAGCATGAAAGACTTAGACAGATATAACTAGGGACTTTATAAACACACTAGTAGATTCAGAAACAGGAAAGTTTCTCGACACCAACAAAGAGATCGAAAGGGAGATATGAAATATATGAGTTTGTTATATAGAGAAGATGCACATCCAGATAAAGAGAGCATTAAGAATTGGCTGACTGATAGAGATCTTCCAATTTTAACTAAGGCACAGGTTAAAGTTCTCAACTTGGAGATCATCAAAGAGGAGATACAAAGACAGGTCATGTAATTAAAGGGCGGTAAGGCCTCTGAGCCCAAAGGGCTCCTGGCCGAACTCTATAAGGTAATGATAGATGCTTTAGTAAAACCGGTAATGGAACTGTTTAACATCCCAGGCGTTGGTCTGCACAGGGGTGTATTGAAGCAAGGCCGATGATGAAGCATGTCACAATTTTGTGAGTAAGGGCAGTATTTTTTCACTAAGCCCATTCCACCTCTCTTTAAAAGATTCATACACACTGCTCCTCTCTGTGTGTGTTACAGTTGTGATTCGGGAGGCTGGAGTAGTGGTTGTGTTGTGCCTCTTCCCCTTTCTTGTGTGTGAGAAACTGTTTAACACAGTTTGTCTTGCAGGAGAGAAGGCCTTTCTCTCTTGGTCATAGGTCACCATTGTGCTGGTCTTGAAACCAGCCAAAGACCGTACCAGCGGAGAATCGCACAGGCCAGTAGCTTTATAAGATCTCCACAGAAAAATTGGCTAACATGATGGCAGGTATAATTAGAATGCTTATGGCAAGAGGGGTTTCAGCCCAGAGTGAAAGCAAAAAGAGCTGACACATCTCCTTATTAGCACCATAGATCTAGCTGACACCCAGAATACTCCTTTGACGATTGCTGGCCTTGACGCCACAAAGTCTTTTGACAGGGTCAACTGGGTCTACCTTCTGGGAAGCTCCTAAAGGGTTTGCATTTAATCATTTTATGAATAGAGCACTACAGAGTTTATATGATGTACCAGTTGTAAGGGTTTTGCTTTGTCCCCACACAACACCAATATATTTTGATGCATTCCCAGATTTAATATTACTGGTCAAGTTGGGAATGCGGCAAAATGATATGCCTTGCCAAGGGAGGTGTAACAAGGAGAAATATCTTTATTTCTCCTTGTTACTTCCTCTTTCTATGTGTGCTGCATTCTGTGTCACACACAGAAAGAGAAATATGCCTCAGGGGATTGTTTTTGTGCAGGATTGTTTTTGTGTTTTTGTGCCCCTTCCTTCACAAAAACCATCCTGCTTGCAACACAGGCAACCTGCCACTGTGGTGCCAGGGTTCCTACATTGGCACTAGGCAGCGCATTGTGTGCCAGTGCTGAGAAAAAGGCAGGTCTGCACCGTATTGTGTTAAATACAGTGCATTCCTGCCCTTTCTCTGTTACGCAGGACAGTGCAGCAAGGTGACTGGCTGTGCTGCATTACTATTTGATAAATATAACCCTTGATGTAGACCACACCATATTAAGTTAAAAAGAGCTCACTCCACACATGTTAACTCCCTTAGTTTGTCTCTTGAAAATATGCACCCACTCGTTAAAAGGTTTTGGGTCCAAGGCTAAGCATTCCTTAATAATGAATGGGGTTTGTCTCCGTACTTGTGAAAGAATGGCAAATGTAGGCCCAGAACTAACAACAGAGATGGAAAACCCTTCCTTTCTTCATGGATAGGAAGAGACCACTTAGAGACCCATTTGTACAAACCAAATGTGGAATCCAGACTCACAGCATGGTGAAAACAAAGGCGGTTCTTTATTACCTGAAAGGTGGTTGTATACTTGCAAAAAAGATGTACTCTCTTCTGACAAGAAGGAAGCTGTCAGAAATTAGGTTATTGGTTTGTGAAGGGGTCACATCTACCAACCCATTAAACCCACTATTTGTAGGTTATGGTTAGGTCAAAACACAGTTCTGAGAGAATCTGTGATCAACCCCTGATAGCTGTGGCACAAACAGCAGGCAATCTCCAGTGCTAAATGCATGTCCATGTTATAATCGTGCAGTTCCACCAATTTTAAAGTACAGAATACACTACAATAAAATTCCTGAACCAATTCATAAAAATAGAGAAAAGCTTAATGAGGAAAATGACACCACAATCGGCAAAATAGATTGGGGAGAACCGGAATCAAGTTTGAAGGCTTTTAGTGCCTAGAAAGTCACGCACTATGGAAAAGCCGTAGTTCACATGGACCAGGACATAGGTGCCATTTAAAGCGGACCTTGATGGATTGAAGGTCAGATATACCAAGCAGGTTGTTGCAGCCAAGGATTTTACCTCCAGACATATGTTGGCAGAGAGGGCACTCCATCGTATTGGCGATGGAGTTCCCTCACCACCAGCTTAATGGTCTGTCTGCCTGATTTAAGCTCATATGGACTATACTTTGATGACAGCTGTGACTAATCCTTCTCTGCTGTCGGTGGTTCGGCTGTATGGCTGCCCACATAATTTAGATGTGTGGACATACCACCATTTTTGAGTGCTTCTCACCACCAGAAAAAGCCAGGCGGTAAGGGCACTCAAGAGTGCTCAGTGTCTCCCTCATTTTAGGAGGAAACTTCAAGGGTGACTGGGGTATTGTTTTGTTTTTCTTTTCAAAAAGAACATCCTGCTCTGGGATTTTCTTTTTAAAAATAAAAAAAAATGTAAGTTTGATGTACAGCTTTTGACTGTGCTATTCTTCAATTTTAAAATACATTGAGAGGAACAGCCATGACAGCGGTGCCTATCAATACTTGAAGTGTCCACTGGGTTAGCAGACATTTTAAACTTTAGTGGAAGGCAACTCCGACAGGTCGATGGAGTAAAGTACTCTGCCACCTAGGTGGAGGATGGATTGTCCTCCAAACATTAAATAAGGTCCTTAGTGATTGACAGCAGGGAAAGCTTCATCTTGTAAGTCCTGAAGGCCCTTAGCTTCTCATGGCTGGCTTCTGGGCACTAGGACTGTCTTCAACAAGTTACCCTCTGTAGTCAGATGGGCTTCTTGCAGTCCGGAGTTCTGATTATTTTTGTGTTCCTGAAACAGGTAAATAGTAAGTCAACAACTTGACCCTTGGAGAGCAGTTCCAGTCCCTGATGATAAAAGTATTCAGGTCTCCTTCAGTCTTTCAGTCCTTGTGTGAGTCCTCTTCATCCATCAAAAGTCATAAGCCAGGATTCTTCATCCAGCATGGCCTTATTCTTCAGCTGGAGTCTTTCCAAGTCTGGGGATGTTCTACGGTAGTGCTGGTTGAGGTTACAGGTTTCTTCTGTGCACTAGCCAGTGATTGTGGAAAATCTACCAGCCAATCCTTACAATTTTCTTGCAGTCTCCCATCTCCCTTTGCAGTAATTCATCTTACCCGTATTGTAACATTATCCAGGAATCCTTGTTTTAAGATGGCAGGACCCAACTCCTACCAGGCAAACATGTCCTCAGCTTCTTATCCACTCTTCTACCTGAGAGGGTCAATACTGGTTTCCCCTCCTACTGTGGCTGGAGTCGAGCTGCCTAGGAGGGTCCCCTTGATTCAATAGGAGAAACCTTTCTATGCAGTTACAAGTCAAAATAGGCAATAAAGCTGCCATTTGTTCATACTTTTCAGGGCTCAGACTTTAGCTATTGTTCTCTGTTTTTTCTTCTACTGTAGGTGGACTATACTGTCTAGGAGGCTCCTGGGGCTGATTTGAAGAAGCCATCCTTGGCATCTTAAGTCAAAAGAGGTATTTTTGAAATTTGGCCTTTCTTCTGCTGACTGTTCCTGTCCCCTCAGGGATAGCTAATCCCTGCTAAATGGTCTGCAGTTAGTACCCATTGGCTTCTCATAAACTCAGAGGCAGGTCATTGTTCTGTTAGCTAGGGTTTTTATCACTTCCAGCCAAGAATGTGTATTCCAGCTCTGGAGCTGTGATAAATGGCAGAACTAGTTTTAAGCCAGTTCAGCCTCAGGTAGTCTAAAATACTTTTTTACAAAGTTTTTTTCCTGATCAAGTAATTAGAAATCTGAATTCACCATTATGTCTCATTAAAAAAACTAAGTAGAAAATAACATTGAAGTATTTTTCTAGGTCCTTTTCTAGGCAGAGGTAGAAAATAACTGTTTTAATACTATCTAGGCCTGTTAGGAAATAGTCTAGCCTGGTCTACAGAGTGAATTTTATTTTGAGTTTTACATTGTTGTGACGATACACTAACATTCAATATAGAGTGTGTCCTATTTTTATATATCATCCCTCTGTCTGGTTGGACAAATCACACTCACTGCTTAAGATCTAGGGTTGGCTGCAGCAATTTGGACATGGAGAAACTGCTTTTTCCCTGATGGACACTGTTATCATTTTATTTCACTCTTTTAACTGACTGGTGCTGCTGGTGTTGCCAGAGCAGTGGGAGACTTCTTCCTGTGCTATGCTCAACGAACTACAGAAGTATCCAGCTGTTCTCCTGTGGAATGGTTGTGAGACTCCTTCGGTCTCTGATTGTGGGTTCTATTTCACTTATGAAATGTACTGTATTTCTTTTTTTTCTATCTTTTTTTTTGCCTTACGATTGTACATATGTTGGGTCTCTCATCATGTTCTGCACGTTAGATTTTTGTACTAGTTATCTCCTGTATTGCTGCTGCACTCCTCTCTCTGTCGGTGGGGTTCCCTGCAAGACACATGGTTGTTTTCTGTTTTATTCACCAGCCCAGATGTGTTGGGGGTCAGGGCCTATTGATGCTGGATGGCACCCTTGCCTCACCCAGAGTCACAGAACAGAACTTACTGCTCCGGTTATCTGGATAGAAGAGAAGTGATGCAGGTCTCTCCCAATAGCCTCTGAGTTGTGATCTCATTTTTTTACAGTACCCTTTTCCTTTGAGACAGTTTGGAGACAGCCCCCTATTTAGCTTTTCCCTTTGTCATACGCTGCCCCGTCCTCCTTCTCAACCCCTTTCCATTTATTTTTTTCCCTGTGGTTCACTTGCGACCTACAACAACCACCACATAGATGCCCACTTCTCCTTCTGGTTCAACCAACCCCCTGCAGATCCTTTCTTGTAATGTCAGAGGGCTGATTAACTTCATTAAAAGAAAGAAAGTGCTGTCTTACCCGAAGTCTCACCACCCTGAAGTCCTGAAGTGGAACTGGCTCAAGAAACACATTGAACATTATAAGCTGAAGTGGGATTGGGAGTGTACGGTGACATATGTTGGTAAATCCTGTAGTGCCCCTAAACAACTAGCCAAAACATAAGAACATAGGAAAAATGGGTTGGCCACTCTCCTACATAAATCTCTGGATTCCCGTACACTTCACACATGGAGGGACCCCATTGGCAGAAATATTTTTGCGAAACTCAGGATCTGGGGGAACAGCTGTTTGTTGGCTTCATACATGCCCCCATAGAGGACAAGACTGAGGTTTTTGCTTCACTAACCAATTTGCTCCTGTCCTGTGGTTCGACTAGGCTAGTGATGGTGGGAGATTGGAACCTGCCTCTGGAACCGCACCGCAACAAGTCAAGGTATCATACCGCCAGACAACTTAGACATAGGTACATTTTATCTGACATCATCAGTGACCATATAATAATAGCACCCTGGCCAATCAAGAACAAACAGCTCCCCCACGACCTCCTATTATTTTCACAACATTAGCTTTAAATTATCTGGGCATGACCAATCAGTGAGCTTACATCATTTCTACTTTTTCATTTCTTTTTTATTAAAGTCATTCTTTTCTTTTTTTAAACAATTATAAGATGAATATTTTCATACCATCTTTTTTCTTTATTTAAAAGCAACTCATTTTTATAAAAAATTCATTGTAATCAAAATACTAAACAACCTTCTATATTATTCATACACAAAAAATTGAACCAATAGCCAGGTGGAGAACACAAACACACACCATCCACATTTACTCACAATCATACACAATCATACCACTCATATGTCTGGACATGTGAACATTCCTATTCGTTGTTTTCTTTATTGTCCAATATTTGTCCACTCAAATCAGTGGGATGTTAGGAGGACTTAGGTCAACGTGTTTTGGTGGAAAGACAATGCATTAGAACCACCTTCATCAGGACCAGTCACTTTTATCAGTATATGTTCTCTCTACCCTGGTTAGAATCTGAAACAAAAAAGCCTTAATTATCTTCATGCCCACAATATTAAAAATGTATTTCTTTTTTTTAAAAAGAACATTGTTTGGACCGTGCCACTATGTACAACACCCCACAAGTGCTACCTTTTAACCCCAACTAAGAAAATTGTGTGCTCACTGTTTTGGAGCAAGACTTTGAGTGTATTTGCATGCTCGCTTCAGGCTGTGATGTCCGGGCCTTTGATGGCCCCACTTCACAGTCTGGGAGGTGCAAGTCACACATGTCCTCATGTTGCCTCCTTCGAGGCACTCGGTTTCAGACGCTGTGTCCACATGATGATTATCCCCACAGCATCACCATTTTGAACAACACCTGGGTAAAAACCTGATAGCTGAAATGGATAAAATTTGTCATTGTCAGTGGGCAGAATCCACCGAATTGTGCAGAGTGTTTTGTTTTATCGGGGTAGAGAATAAAATGGGCCATATGGAAGACTATGCCAATGATACAGTCAGCTACAGCAGAGAGTCAGGACACTACCCGTTTACTTGGAAACCTGCCCGCCTTAAGTACCTTGGGGTGTATCTAAGTGGAGACCTGACTATGGTGGTTCATGACAAAGTGGTTCTCGGCTCAGATAAGATGAGAATTTGTGACGTGGTCCAGTTATCCCCCTGGGTAGGGTGCAGGTGATTAAAATGATAGTGATGACCAGGTTTAACTATATGTTTAGCATGCTGCCCTTGAAAATCCCCCAGGCTTTGCTGTGAGAGATAGGTCAGCATATCCAAGAGCTTGTATAGTGAAACTGCAGACCCTGTCTCAAGTCCTCTAAATTACATGCAAGAATACACTGGGTAGGTCTTCACCTTCCTCAAGGGAGTCTTATTGGTTGGCCTCACATTTGCTGTATTTGGAGCTGATGGTGAAACCTGTAAGTGAAACACCCCTGTGGGTCTTCCTGGACCAGGGCACTGTAATTGGAGCGAGCGCAAGCCGAGTAACTTGCAACTTCAGGTTACAGAGCCTGCCGGTCACCCGAGGAAGCCAGAGTTCTGGAACAATAAATTATAGGTACTATTGACCTGCTACGAATAAGAAGGGTGAGTTATTTACCTGCCCTAACAGAGTGCTTAAAATTAGCAATCTCTCTTCTACATAGATCCTGAAGAAAGCCTCTGGCCCTTCTGGGCGAGTAAAAGGCTGAAACATGTCGACCTTTCACATGAACGAAGAGGTGCTGTAGAACAGTAACATTTCTATAAACGCACCACCCTAGTGTTCAACTTTGCCTCCTCTCCTACCGAATAAAGTTGCTATCACCAGTTGGTTTACCTCCAGGTGGAGGAAAGCACCTTATCAAAAAAAACAAATGATGTTGCTTTCACGTTCTATGAGAAGCGGAGAATCAAGATATACCACTTTACCACTCCTGTACATGAATGAGGGTTTTTAAGTTGGTCAACACACCTGACCCTGTTAATATAGGTACAAGTGATACATCCTCCATTTGATTACTTACTGGTCTTCCTCGAGCACCATGTCCTACATATAAAGGAACCTTTCTCTAGCTAGGTTACACACAGGCTGAACTGTGTGGCAACCCAATTATACATGCCACACACTACACATGGTGACTGGCGCACATTCTGCTCCTTTTTTTGGACATTGTGCATTCGAAGGCCTCACTGTTGCGGATAGGACTATTGTGAAGGGGGAGAAATTTGATTGGTCAATATGATTTCAATTTCAAAAATACTTTATTCGGCTTTAAAATAAAACCATAAAAGTTGCACTACTCCATGTAGCAATTCAATTCATAACAGTAAAAAGGGAGGGAGTTAACCCAGTACATATACATCTAATACAAAATAATAAAAGAGAGGGGAGCACAAATGGCTAGTGGGTGAAAATTAATCTTCAAAGGTGGTAATTAGGGATGTCTACCAACATTGGGGATTTACTAACTCTCCATACAAATCCTAGATCTCAAAGAGGATTTCAAAAACCCAATACAAATAATAAACATTTTGGTTTCAGCAATTGTAAATAAAAAAGGGCTGGGCGGACCTGGATAAAATTCAACTTCTTTAAAACGGGTATTAAGAAATATCTGCGAGGTACATCATAAAGTTTACAAAAAAACAGGAAGTGCAGCAAATCCTGAGGAGACACTCCGTCGCAGCCACAGGATGCTAACACCTGGCGTCTCTAGCTCCCTTTTGGTACAGCAAGTAACAGATGAAAAAAGTCCAATCGAAACCTGATCAATAAAAACCGCTAATGGGTCGTTTGTGGCCACAATAGATATGGTTCTATGGATGGGGTTGTTTTGAGCATCACATATTTACGAACGCTAGATTTTCCAATATCTATATCATCTCTACCATAATTTTTTAAGGTAGTGAAAGTTCATATGACTGGACAGGGGGATACAGTACCTAGATGACTTATTCTGTGATGGGTACTTAAGATACTTCAATTAACTGATGCGACTTTGCTCTGCCACACTCGCTGGAGTTATCGCCTGCTCACTCATCCCCTCAGGGCAATGCTGGGCTCGTCATCTTGTGTACGTGAATGCGACTACCAGTTCCAGTTCATCTTGACTTGGAAGGGCTGTAAAGGGAGGATCGCCGGGCTCTATACCATCATCATGGATACCCATTTCTTGCTTCTGACAGCTCATGCCCTCCGCTCTTGGTGGGAACAGAGGTTCGCTATTATGTTCTCTGAGAAGGACTAAACTGATATACTGGAGTATTATGACAAACTGCTCCAGGAGGCCAGACTGAAATGTATTTATTTCAAGATCCTTCATCAATGGCATTGGATGCTGGTGAAACTTCATAGGGCTCGTGTGCAAGCATCCTCTATTTATTGGTGATGTGCAGCACCGGACTGTGATAAAGTGCATGTCCTATGGGACTTTACGGCGCTTGACAATATTAGAGAACTGTCTGGGCTATGCTGAAGGGCGAACTCAACGTAGCTGACCAACTGACGAGCCAGCTGCCTTTGCTATATGACTTGTTGGTTGTACCGGAATTGTCTCAATGAGAGAAATGGTGGTTGTCCACGGCCTTGGCAATGGCGAAAGTAGAGATCTTACTCCATTGAAAGACTGTCATGCTGCCGTTTTTTAATACATGGCTATCCAATATGCATAATATGACTTCTTAACAAAAGTATATAAACAAATTGAATGACCAGCTGCATACATTCGGGGAGGTCTTCTTAGGGGGCATGTGAATCCAGGCACAGGGAGAACAGGATCTGTGGGCCGATTCCTTGACTACTACTGGCATGTCTCCATATGCCGTGTGCTCGGTTTGTTAGACTACAGGTGTGGCTCATGCCCTCAGAAAGCACTCAGGGCACTGCCCTACTACCTCCGATGTCGCTGACACTCACGCTTTTCAGAATCCTGTAATCCAAAATCTCTCTCTCTCTATTTTTATTTCCATTGCAGGCAGCCCACAACGTATAGCTTAGGCACTATTTATCAGGTTTTGCAGTGGTAGGGATGAAGGATTGTTCCCCACTGGGATATGGAGGGGGAGCCTTACCTTTGCTCCTTCTCCTCATGTGTGCACCTTCATAGACCACTTGATTTGTTCTCCCAACTGTTGGGTATGCTAGGCATTACTTACAGGTGGAGAATGAGAATTCAGTTTCACACCACTAGTTGTATGATCCTTTACTCAGCAAAGGTTTGCTGTTACTATTTTTTTGGGGGGAGCATTATATAGTGCAAACTCGACCGAAGTTATCAGAGCACTTTACATGACCACCAGTTGTGTTACCGACAGACACATTCATTTTGTTATGTACGGGGATATTATGTGATTTGCCCAGAATCACAGGATGTTGAATGTATCTGCCGAGACTCGAACCTGCTACCCCAGCTGTAGTGTCGACCGCTCTAGCTATTGGGCCACATCCTCTATTGTTGTTCATTTATACCTTTCTGCATATGGTATATTTGTATTCCTTTACCAACTTTAAAACCCAATAAAGAATTGGAACACAGAGGAACAGTTGACAAGAAGCTGTGATGCAAGGTCATGCATCGCTGTTGAGGAAGCCAGTGGGGCTTGTGGAGGACTTGCGTTGTGATTTGTCAGTGCCAGGTATGAGATACATCACAGTGGGCTGAGTTCAACATCAGGCGGTGTGGAGTTGAACAAGCCGTTAGGGCTTGTGAGTACTTGCGCTGAGCTGCATTGAGGACAAACTGCATCTTGCTGTTCTAGAGTCGATGGCAGGCTGTGTCGCGCTGCATAGAGATGCATGGAATTGCGTCATCTTTGGAGAATCCTGTTATGTTCCAGTGGCTTGAACAGGGGGCTGTTGACTGACACTTGGAGATTCCTTTTCCTTGGGGTTTTGGACCCGCACAGGGCGGCTGGATTCAGCATGGCAGCTTACAGCAGCAGAAGATTCCTGGTGCAGCAACAGCAGGCAATGAACAACAAAGCAGTCCTTGTTCAACAAGCAGGTCAGCAGGGCAGACTTCACACCCAGGCAGTGTTTCTTCCTGGTAGAGTCCACAGGTTCAAAAACGATCTAAAGAGTTGGGTCAGAGAGTCTACTCCTTGTACATGGTGGCCAACCTGAAGCCGGAGATGCTTCTAGAGTACTCTCCATATAGAGGTTTCTGGAATTACCATCCTCCCTGCCCTGGCCCCAGCTTTTCTGGGTGCACAAAAGATTAGTATGTAAATCTTTGTGAGTGTGATAAGGCGTAGCTTTATGTTGTGCAAGTGTGGTATGTCACAGGTCCTCCCCCTCATCTGGACACAGATGGCCTATCCTGCCAACACCTATTAACTCTTTTTCACACTGTCTAGGTGAATTACAGAAAGACCAACTGCCAGTCACACTTAGACATTTGACCCAGAATACAGGCTGTAAGCACCAAATGGTTGGGACAAGAAAATACATTTTTAAAAGTGGCATTGTCTAAATTATAACCTAAAATCAAATCTCACCAATTATAAGGGTTTTAAATTAGCACTCGTAACATTCAATTTCCGCCTTTGGGTACTTATAGAGCCCCTTTACTAGGGACACACAAGTAAATTAAATGTGTCAATCAGGTGGAAGCCACTGTTACCATGTTCTGAAGAGAGAGCACAAGCATGTTAGCACTGTTTGGCACTGGTAAAGTGTAGAGAGTCATAAGGCCAGCAAAAACATTACCAGCAAATCAGGAGGATTGAAAGCAAAAGGTTGAGGGAAACCAAACAAGAATGTCAGGTCCAACATGAATTATTACGGAGAAATAAAGAATGCTTCCCTGCAGCAGGGTAACATAAAGCAGGGATGTGCGCTTCCTTGTGTTATGTTGTATATACTAAACCACACACAGTCACGCAAGGTGGCTTTGTGCACATAAGCAAATCCCTCCAAAGGCCTTGCATTGCCTTTTAACGACTTGCATCATGCAAGGGCAATGCAATCCCTTAGTAAATCTGCCCAGATTGTCTACTCGTGAGTGGATTTTAAAATGTAAGGCTGAATTAAGTTAAAGGTAAAGGAGGAGGTGAATGTGAGGAAAATGTAACTTAAATAAGAAGACTAGTTCCACCAGTTAAAAATGGAAATGCACCCATCAACCTCTGATGACTCAAACCAATGGTTTTCCACTTCGGCTGTAAGTCCCATGCAGCGAGATAACGTTACTGAATTGCACAAGATATCAGGACAGGAACCCTGATTTTTCTACCTGTCAATGGGAATTTGCATTGGCATTTGAAATAATCAGAGAAGCTTAACAGGAGTCAGAGAGTGCGTACAAAAATATATTACTATTCATGGGTGGAATGGGCCTAGAATTAACACTTGGCAAGTACATTCATATAAACATTTCAGGCCCTAAAGCTGTTTTAATCTTAAGTAAACACTATATTTAACATACTCGGTGAAAGAGTAGCTTTTTCCTTTATGTGAAAACCCCATGTAAAGACTGATATCATATGTTCCAGCAGAAAGTTGCAATTGGTTAAGAATGGTTTACAGTGAGTCCAACCTATGAAGTCCGTCAACTTACATATGAGAGAATGGCTGTTTTATGCAACTACTGTTCACTCCAGAGTGAAAGTGTTTGTCTTTGCCAAATGAAATATCAGTGTGCTTTATTTCCTAGGAGTATGGAAAAATTAATCAAGTGTGTCTTCTCAGAGCTGGAGTTAGAAAAATTATTCATCTGTTCACTTGGTTAGGGAAAAGGAAACACTGTTAATGTGGCTCTCAAATACTCAGTTCTCCTCGTGGAGGCACAATTGTTGTTAGTGCCGCTGCCATCTTGGTCTGTGCCCTCAGTAACTACTATTGGCACGCCTCCTTCAATCCTTCTGGTAAACAAGTTTTGCCTTCTCAATAATGAGTACTCTCTTTTACTTTAAAGGTATGTGCTAATGTGGTTGGCCGTAAAATCTTACCATGTAGTTTGAATGATTATTTTATTTCGGTGGTTTGTTCAGTTTGCTGCAGGAAGAGCCTTCTCTTTCAGGTAGTCAAAATTGACATACAGATGCTAACAATTATTTTTAATAAAGAGGGCAGATTTGTGGCTCGGATGCCACTGATTCACAGAAACTGCATGGTGAACCGGTGCAGGAACGAGTCATACATTTTAACCAGCTAACATGGGTTCAGTAGATAGTCGGTCAACCTTTTGCAAATGTGGGCTTTTAAATTGAGGAGGCCGATTCTTGCGCTGGAACACAACCGCGAAAAAAAAAAGATGGCGGCTGCAATCCTCACCGGGCGTGCGCCGCAAATCCAAGGCAAATCCCTGAAAGATGCAGGCTCACCTCGGCAGCGGAACAGAGTCTTCCGACACCACAGGCATTCCGACGACGTAAAACAATCCCGACATATGCCGGCGAAGTCCAAATCCGCCGTTCCTCGCTTATTTCCCAGATTTAGGTCCGGAGCGAGGTCAGCCAGCCACAATCCCTGCTGGTGCTCAAGCCACGCCCAAATGTAGGCTTTTGATGTAACTCATCACCAGCTTGCATATTCCACTCATAAATATCAATGTATTACAGGGAAAATATCTCATAGCCACATGAGCAGAAGTATCTCACCCTGAACTAAAACAGATAGAACCAGGAATACAAATGTTAACTCTTTATTTGCTGATCCATATAAATATATATATCCATCATATCTGAGGAGCGTTCTTGACAAATTTTAATTCTACATGTTGCACCGCTCCATCTGAGAATACAGGTAAATCATTAGTGATCTTAAATTGAAAGTTGAGAAACAATATCAATATAAATTCAATTTTGTTGATAGGGATTAGTAAATATGCTTCAAAATAACAAGCCTATAATAGTTTATTTCCTGGCTTACCTACCTTCGGATCACCAGCTGACTCAAGCTAACTCATCATTCTAGATAGGTTCCCGTCCAGAAACAATTAGTAATTTAGGACTCATGGTTGGTAATATCCATAAATATTGTGTAAACACAACAAACATTATTCATCAACATAAGTATTTTCAGGTCATGTCTGACTTACTTTTATGGGAAGAATTTTTAAGGACAACATCAAGTTGTTAATGGACAAGCTTGAGGTGGAGAACATTTTAAAAGCAAATTTAATGAATTAATGTCCCAAGATAAAATGCACACATCATATTGCATCCATATCAACTTCAATAAATCACAGGCGTAGCTGGGGTGGCTTAGCACTGTTACACCACCCAGTGTAGTTTCTTTAATAAGTCAATTCTTTTGTAGGATTAACCATAAAGGACTGTTGATCCACATCTTTCTATTTTGCCTCACTGTGGCTCGACTCCCTAACACCGGTGTTAGTGAGAACAATGATTTCCCTCCAGTCGATAGGGTGTATTACAGAATCATGCTCACAATCATCACCAAGACCCAAATCATTGTTCAGAGGAGTGACAAGTTGAAATTTCCAGTTTGTGTGTGTAGGAACGGACATTCCTTGTGTGGTGTCCTCAAATGTTTTGCATTCAGCCTTCTTAGTTGTTGAATTTGTTTTTGTTGGCTTTAGGACCCAGTGCTCTTTACCACTGCTAACTAGAGCTAAAGTGTTTCTGCTCACTCCTCCAAACATGGTAAATTGGTCTACCCCTAATTGGCACATTTAATTTATTGGTATGTCCCTAATAAATTATATTGCTTGTACCCAGGGCATGTAAATTAAATGCTACTAGTAGGCCTGCAGCGCTCATTGTGCACCACACTAAAGTAATAAAGTAGCAGTTAAAAAACATGTCTTGGGCCTGAAATTGCAGTGTGTAGTTTAAAACTGCCTTTCGACCTGACAAAATTAATCTTATGCCAGGCCTAAACCTTTTCTTTAATATGTATAGGTCACTCCTAAGGTAGGCCATGAAGCCTCATAGGCAAGGGTGCATTGTATTTAAAGGAGAGAGAAAGAAAGAGAGACGTAGAGAGAGACAGACTGTGAGTCGTGGAGATAAATATCCCTTTATGTCACCTAGCATGCCCTAGGAGCTTGTGATACATCTCCACCATCTGGTTCTTCTTTGTTTGCTGCGGTACTGCTGAAGATTGTGGTCTATAATTTCGCATGGTAAGGGAGGATATAGTGGGCATGTCAATTCTGTGGTTACTCCTGAGGTTTTGTTCCGTAGACTGAAACATCGCAGTGCTTCCTTCTGACAAGATCTTTAACCCCTTCCGTGCTGATGACGAGCCTAGGCTTGTCATGCAGCACGGTGCTCGTGTGCTGGTGACGAGCCTAGGCTCGTCATGAGCCGTGGAACGCTCACACGCGGGGCTAATTTCCCCGCTGTGCTGAGCGTTCCATTGCGCGGGCGTGGTCATGACGAGCCCAGGCTCGTCACCAGCACACGAGCACCGTGCTGCATGACGAGCCTGGGCTCGTCATGAGCACAGCGGCGCCGTGCGCGGCCCCCCTCCCCCCGCGCTGTGGGGAAATTAGCCCCGCAGCGAAGGGGTTAACAGTATATGCTCTTGTACTCATCAGTCTCTTTGTCCCACAGAAGCAGCACTCAAAACTGACACTAAACACAGTCACAGTAAAGAAAAGAAAATAATCGCTTGATAAGTCTAAACTACCATTGCAGCTAAACTGTTTAGTGACCAACTGCAGATGAGGCAGTGTTATGGAAATTTTAATAGCAAATTGTTAGACTGGGCCATCAACTGGATGTCCTCCATGAGAAGAATCAGACAATGAGCTGCATCTTGTTATTGGGATTTCTGTGCTGTGAAAACACTGGCAACAGCTGGCAGTGACACGAGATCAAGATGTTGGGTTGACGCTCTAGTATCATCTCTAGTGAATGGCAAAAGATGAGGTTCAAAGGGGAAGATGCATGTCATGTAAATATATGCCTGTAGAGACAGTGCAGTTTGTAAATTATGTTCTGTTATTGGGTATTTGTTTAAGAGCAGTTTCCCAGATTTGTAGCCTCATATCACTCTGGGCAAACTTCCACCCGTGTTTAAGATTCATCTTGGTGAAGGGTGTCCAAGGAGGAGTTAAATCCCAAGCAGGTAGAAGTATGGACTGGATGCAGTGGATACCCTTAAGGAGGTGTTCCACAGCAGGGGATGTTATTGTGCCCTTACAACCTAATCAATATCAGTGTGACGTCTGAAGTTAGTTTTCTCTGTTTGGTCATTCATAGTGGGGTTTACGAAATTGCAGTCCTCCTCCAAACCCATGTGATGTACTGTTTGACTGACACTGCATAGGTCCTCATGGACTTTTGGAGGTTGAAATGGGTGTTGTGCTCTTCTGTTGCCTAAGTGTGACTAGACAGAGGAGCTATGTCGGGGTATTTCAACAAGATGTTCTAGTACAGGATGTTATCTTCTTGACTTTCAATAATGTGCATTAACATCGTGATTGCAGTTCAGAGGTCTTACAGCCTGATTCATGTAGCTAAAAGCGCTCGCAAAATGGCCAGATTCTGAGAATCTGGCCCTTTGCGAGTGCGATTTTTGCATTTGGTATTCATGATCCCAAATGCAAAAATCGCTATTAAAGAATTAGCAAACATGCGAGGATTAGCATTTAAGGAATCTCTATTAGAGATTCCTTAAATGCTATTCATGACACATTACAAAATTGCGATTTTGCAAATTTGGGCCGCTATTTACCGAGAGGTCAGACCTCTCGGTAAATAGCAAAAACTTAGAAAAATGCTTTTAAAAGCATTTTTCTAAGTTGCATGTTGCACACACACATGTCCTTTGGACATGTGTGTGCGCATCAACTGTTACAATTTGCATTTAAGGGGTGCTACAGGGTGTCCTTTGGACACCCCTGGCACCCTTAAAATCGCTATCTGATTTGCGAGTAGCAAATTGCTACTCGCAAATAAGGGATACTCCCCATTCATTCCTATGGGCCTTTTGGCCCATAGGAATGAATGGGGAGTTATTCCTTTTTTTGCGAGTAGCAAATTGCTACTCGCAAATAGAGAACATGTAGGAATCGCTATTTATTTAGCAATTCCTACATGAATGCCGTTTTGCGTGTCCTCAATAGCGAGTCGCTATGATTCGCTATTAGGGCCACGCAAAACGGCCCGTACATGAATCAGGCTGTTAGTGTGATGGTGCATGTTGGTTCCAAACCTTTATTCTGAGATTTTATTGCCTTGGCTGCGTTACAATACTGGTATTATTGCACATCTCCGTGTCCTCAATTCGTAAAATGTCTAGTCGACAGACCTATTGCTTTATTTCCAAAGCGTCGCTGGCATGATGTTAGGATTCAATGTACCACTAAGCATCTTTGTTTAGGATTGTAAGCTTATTTACCGTAGTTCACCTACATTTTGCAAATGTACACCCCATTTTAAAGTCAATCAAGTGTAAGTCTTGATCAAATATTGATAGAATCGATCATATTCCAGTGAATCTTCCTAACAGGAGGGGCATTGTGCAACCGAGGTTTGTGTTTTGTGTCACATTGCACCCACGTCTCTGCTGCTTCTGTTCTGCATTCCTGCCGTGATCTCTTGCTTATCACGGAAGCGTTTTTATATAGCATGCATTTGCTCTCTGTGGAACCACCCACAGACTTTACTTTTTTAGCCTCGTTTGCGCATTACTGACGTGGTATTAAAAGAAAATTGTCTCCTGTTCACAAATAACGAAAGGAAACAAAAAAATAAGTTTTCCAGATAGCTCGGCAAATCCAGCTCAATTCGCAACATGGATCCCATAAAAGGAGCATTAATAGCTTTGTTTATTTCCCCAAACCAATTCAGCAATCCAGTTTACAATCACCAATATCCATTTCACTTGGCAATATAAAAACACCGAGGAAGCAGCTAATGAAAGTCTGTAATTTTGGATGCAATACCCCGTCCAATGATTTATCATTGTCTTCATTTTTTATATGTCGCGAATGTTCAGCGCATTAATTTCCAATTGGCAGACCATTTGTCGATGCACGCCATTTGCCCCCTCCTCTCTCGTTGTATTTTTTTGCAAAACATTTTATGCATTTGGAGAAATTTGATCCCCAGTCAGATTAAACAAAAAGCTCCCCTTTTTCCTAGTTCACCCAAACTCCATTTTCGAAATGTGATGTATGGAACAGCTTAGACAAAGAGCTGTGATACAAGTGAAACTATATACAGCAGTACCTACCTCAAAAAAGGAGGTGAAGTAAAAACAGAGGACATACATTTCCCACCCTCACATGTTGTGATGTTGTAAAACTCTCAAAAGGGAACTATGAGGGCTGAATTTGGAAAATGAGAAGAAGAATGTCTTCAGAACTGATTTTAATAGACTCCAAATAACAAATAATAACTTGTTGATGCAAAGTTTATTGTTGGTTTTATGTTGGAACCTAGGGTCCTCGTTCTAACAAGAAACCACCTATTGCCTGTTGAAAAAAAAACTGTCTAAACGAAGGTGTCCCTGGCATTGGCTGTGGGATGAACTATTTGGAGTGAAACTTCCATGGGCACGATTCACAAATGTAAACTTCCTTTTTTGAGTAAGTTTGCTATTCTCAGTATTCACAGAAGTAAACTTGAACCAAAAGTAAACCTTTTTACTTGTTGGTATTCACAAAGGTAAACTTACACTTTTGAAACAGTTTGCTACTTTTTGGTATTCACAGAGGTAAATTTAAACCAAAAGTCTAACTACAATTTTTCAGTATTCACAAAGGAAAACTTAGACTAAAGGTCTAACTTTACTACTTTTTGGTATGAACAAAAGGGTGTTTTTACTACTAACGTTGGACTTTAGATTTAAGATTACATTTGTGGATATTGAAAAATAGTAAAGCTGGACTTTTGGCCTCATTTTACCTTTGTGAGTGTCGAAAAGTAGTAAACTTACGTAAAAGTGTAAGTTTACCTTTTTGAATCGGATCCCATGTATTTAAGTAGGAGTTTTAGATAGAGCTGCATGTCACCTCTCAGTTATTTCAGGGCATTTGTGGGATTATGACTGAAAGCCTATAAATCAGAATCCACCTCAACAGAGAATGAGCTGGATTTAGACTGTCATAAGATCGGTTAGGTTTAACCTCTAGCATAAGGACAAGCACAAGCTGGATACTTTAATCCCTTTTGCCTGTCTGCACTTTCTCTCTGCACACACATCATCTCCTCGTCCACTACATTCTGAGTGCGGTACATTATCTGTAGGGAGGTATTATTCCAAGGTGCAGAAGCAGAACGTTGCTGCCAGGATGCTGAAAAATAGTCACAGCAGATGGTGATGAATTCTTCAGTGCTTAGATAAACACTAGTAGACACAAAACACGCTGGGGCATATTTACAAGGCCTCAGCGCCACTGGAGTGTCGCATCCCCATTTTCCATATTTTTACAAGGTGGACCTAAGCCACTTTGCGTGGCTTAATGCCTCCTTGTTATTAGACCGCTCTTTGCCGCAGTCCTCTGAAGCAAAGGGATGTGCAATGGATGTTGCTGTGTGCGTTTGACCACAACGCCCATTGATTTTTTGAAACTGACCCAGATCTACACAGCTAAGGGAGTGCAAAAAATGAACGCAGTGGAGTACCAGGCGTTAGAACGATGCATCGAGAGAAAATATGAATTTCTCCTTGCTTTTTTGCTCCTTCCATGTATGAAGTAAACAATCATCCCTATAGTGCAGGCACCCTTGCAACATGGCGGCAGGGTGCCTGCACTGACACTAGGCAGCTTCTTTTGCGTCAGCGCTAGGGTAAACACAGGGGTGCATCATATTCTTGTGAATACGGCACATCCCTGTGGTTTGAAAAAGTCAGAGTGTGGCGCTGCCAAATTTGTCACATCTCCATTGTGCCAACATTTTCTTGTGAATTTGCCCCCCAATTTTCCATGAACCCCTCTGAACATGCTGTCAACAACAGTAGCATGCCAATGGATTAGACACCTCAGTGATGTCAACTCTTGCAACTGAAATCTGGATGCATTCTAAAAATTCACAGTATTAAATATTGGAGGATCCACTCCGATTTACATTCCTACATAGTCACTAAGCTGATTGCCTTTTAATATGAGCATTGAGAACACCTGCTTGTTTACATCAGAATTTTAAACACAATAATAATACCTCGTTTTACACAGCACTTCAAAAAACACTTGTATTACTTTGAATTAATTTTAGCAACAAGTGTTACTGGTATCCTATTTAATGGTATTCATTTTGCCAACATTGGAAGGATGTGAGACAGATTTGGCTTGCAAAGATTACAAGATATGAATGCAGATCACAACTAAAGCTAGTGGCGATTGGTTAATTCAACATACCAACTTATACCGAAGTGTTAAAACAGTTCTCTCTGAAGAAGAGTATCTCGTTCCCCAATATAAACAACTTTGACATAGTAATCAGTGCCCACCTGCAAATTAACCATCTATTGCTCCTGGGCAGACCCTAACGAGCATTTGATAAGGCTATATATTTCTGTGCATGTCTGTAGGTTACTCTTTGTTGCTTCTGAACAGAATCTTTTCATCATTTACAGGGGCTTCTAGTAACCAGTCTGTGCTTGTGGACTGGTCTCCTGCCGGCATCTTTTGGCATGTTTTCCCTGTCTTTTTGCTTTCTGACCTCCCGGTTTGGACTGTTTTTGCTGGTTTAATGTCTCTGCGCACTTTCTCATTGTTGTTCAGTGTTAAAGTGCAAGTGCTCCTATTCTAAATTATATAATGTATTAGTGTTTCCATGATTTGCATATTTGATTTACTGGTAAGTTCCTAGTAAAGTGCACTGAGAGTGCCAGGCAGAATGCTGAATGATTCAAACATTCTCCCCAGTCAAGAGATCTGGGTTAAATCCATTGTTCGTTTGCCCACTACGCCACCCCAGTTTGGAACCAACCATATGTAAATCAGTCTTGATCCCTGTGCCTCCTGGGAAAAGTTCAGACCGAACTGTCAAGCCAGGTCCTCCCTGGTCTGGAAACAAGCATCCTGGGACCGGTTTTTACTGCCATATCGACTTAGCAAGTGCATCCACTTGTCAAGACCTAACCTTCGCTTTTATAACATGTGAGTCAACCCTATGGGCAGGGTGCAGTGTATGTGAGAGGCAGGACATGTACTGGTGTGTATAATGTGTCCTGATAGGGAAATACAGTGTAATTCATTTTCACTATTGAAAGGCTATTGGTCCCATAGTATATAATGGGGAGTACTTTGTAACATCTTGCCAGTATATCTTCCCATTGGGAAAAGATTGAGAACTGGAGTTTAGTATGTCTGAACTCAGAATGCGTGAGCTAAAAAACGGTGATGGATCAAGCCCTGATCTCTTGACTGGGTAGGAGTATTATGCATCATTCAGAAACTCTGTCCATCACGTTTTCCAAAGTTGATTTTATCCACACTAAGTGTGGGAGGGTATACTCAGACGTGAGTCCCTAGCTCATTGCACCATCAGGATTCAAGCAAGCCGGGCCGACGACGGCTGAAATGCCAGAAACCGGTCCCCGGAAGCTTGTCTCCTTCCCAGTATAAGAATTGGCTTGGTAGTTTGGTTTGCCCTGTTCCCATCATGCACTGGGACAGGAACAGACTAATTTGCATATAGCCAGGTTCTGAGCTGGGATGGTGCAGTGAGCTAAAAAACGGTGATGGATCAAGCCCTGATCTCTTGACTGGGTAGGAGTATTCTGCATCATTCAGAAACTCTGTCCATCACCTTTTCCAAAATTGATTTTATCCACACTAAGTGTGGGAGGGTATACTCAGACGTGAGTCCCTAGCTCATTGCACCATCAGGATTCAAGTCAGCCGGGCCGACGACGGCTGAAATGCCAGAAACAGGTCCCCGGAAGCTTGTCTCCTTCCCAGTATAAGAATTGGCTTGGTAGTTTGGTTTGCCCTGTTCCCATCATGCACTGGGACAGGAACAGACTAATTTGCATATAGCCAGGTTCTAAGCTGGGATGGTGCAGTGAGCTAAAAAACGGTGATGGATCAAGCCCTGATCTCTTGACTGGGTAGGAGTATTCTGCATCATTCAGAAACTCTGTCCGTCACCTTTTCCAAAATTGATTTTATCCACACTAAGTGTGGGAGGGTATACTCAGACGTGAGTCCCTAGCTCATTGCACCATTAGGATTCAAGCAAGCTGGGCCGACGACGGCTGAAATGCCAGAAACCGATCCCCGGAAGCTTGTCTCCTTCCCAGTATAAGAATCGGCTTGGTAGTTTGGTTTGCCCTGTTCCCATCATGCACTGGGACAGGAACAGACTAATTTGCATATAGCCAGGTTCTGAGCTGGGATGGTGCAGTGAGCTAAAAAACGGTGATGGATCAAGCCCTGATCTCTTGACTGGGTAGGAGTATTCGGCATCATTCAGAAACTCTGTCCATCACCTTTTCCAAAATTGATTTTATCCACACTAAGTGTGGGAAGGTATACTCAGACGTGAGTCCCTAGCTCATTGCACCTTCAGGATTCAAGCAAGCCGGGCCGACGACGGCTGAAATGCCAGAAACCGGTCCCCGGAAGCTTGTCTCCTTCCCAGTATAAGAATTGGCTTGGTAGTTTGGTTTGCCCTGTTCCCATCATGCACTGGGACAGGAACAGACTAATTTGCATATAGCCAGGTTCTGAGCTGGGATGGTGCAGTGAGCTAAAAAACGGTGATGGATCAAGCCCTGATCTCTTGACTGGGTAGGAGTATTCTGCATCATTCAGAAACTCTGTCCATCACCTTTTCCAAAATTGAACTCAGAATGTAGAAATGCATCTTTTAATAAAGATGATTTTTATATTCTGTCTTTGAAAGTACCACATTTAGAAAGTAGGTATTTTCTTCCTTAGCCTTCCTGTGTGCCTCTGCTGGGTTGTGAATTGACTGTCTGGCTTTTGAGTGAGAGGGGATGGGGATGCGCATCCATTTCAGACAGCCACTGTGAGGGTCGAGGTGTGTCCTGCCTTTCCTGAATGAGTCAGGACTGGCCTGAATAAACCTGGGCTCTATTTAGAGTAGTAGGAGGAGATTTCCTTGCACCTGAATGGGCCAGGCCTGCCTTCGAAGAAATGCTGTCTCCACTCCTACTGGGAACCTGGGGAAGAGAGGACCAAACTGGTTTGGACTAAGCACAGACACTCTCTGCCCCAGAGAACAAAGCAAAAGAAATATTGGGGCCCCCAGACCTTTAGAACTTGCTTGAATCACAGAACCTGCCAAGAAAAAGAGCTGGAAAACTGCCAGGAGGAGTACTGCCTTTTTGCGGTGGTGTTGTTGCTTTTCTGGGTCAGCCTGTAGTTGCTGCTTATGCCTTGGGCAGTGAAAGGACCGGACTGAACTTTGTTTGTTTATTGCTGAGTATCACCAAGGGCTTGAAATAGAGCTTGCCTCCTGTTCACAAAGTCTTAGAGACAGCAAAGACTTCACCTATCTCTGCGCACTGCCTCTGGAACTACCGTTTCAGTTGCCACAGAGGGGGAAAGTAGCTGACACCATTACCCCCACACCTGCAGGCTCTGTGTCCTGAAGGCACAGCAGAGAGCACTGCCCCAATTCGCACCACAACCTCGGTCTCACCGACGATAACGACCTTCGTTGCAACCAAGCCATTGCATGCCCCGCGACTTGTGGGCACCACACTTTGCACAGCCCTCTTCACTCTGCTACCCCGGTCTCATGGACAACGTTGTTGCCCGCGACACCCGTGACTGGACCGTGCTTTGGGGGCACTGCTCATAAGTTACACAATGCACCACCCCTCCCACACCACAGTCTGGGCCGACCGACACCAGCACCCATCAACTGGCACTGTCCCATGCACCGTGATCTGTCAGCACCGACAAAAGCACCGCCTCACTCCGCACTGCAGCCCTGGTCTCATCGATGCCACTGGACGACCGTCACCGAGCTGTTAACTGCAACGCAGCTTGAGGGCACCGGGGCGCACTTCTACGCTTCACATCACAATGAGGTTGTCTGGAACCAAAGGTACTGTTTACGAGTCTGCTGACACTAACGGCTGTCCTCACAGATGCGACCCGCTAGAACTGTTGGATTCTGTTGCTTTCAGCACCGTGATAGCACCGGACGGAGCTACTGAATTCAAGGAACTTTATTTATTAAGTCATACTTGCAAAGTGCCTATTTTTAATTACTCTATGTTGGTATGTTATCGTTTTGGTCTTGTTTGAATAGATAAATATTGGTTAGTTTTCTAAAACTGGTGTGGTGTGCTTTTGTTGTGTTTTAGCTGTATTACAGTTGGTTATGTGCAAATGTTTTACACACTGCCTCTGAGATAAGCCTGGCTGCTTGTGCCAAACTACCAAGGGGGTGAGCAGGGGTTATTTTAGGGGTGTATCCCCCTTATCCTGACTAGAAAGAAGGACCCCTATTTGGACAAATGTGCCAACCATTGTCAACTAGATACCCACATTTCTAACAGTTAATCTGAACACTGTGACCAATGTCCACATTTATTTTAACTCCTCACATAGATACTGTGGGAGAGGGAGGATATGACAGCCTTCACTATGCCAGCCATTTCCAGACCTTCAGACCATGCAAGAAAGATATGTCATCCAGAAATTTTGTTTAGTCAAACATTACTGGATTTATGTAATCAGTTGGAGCCTGACCTCCTACCTCACATCAATCATCCTACATCTCTCACACCAATTGTGAAACTCATGTCAGTATTGCATTTTCTAGCCACAGGTTCCTTTGACTTCATGGTCACTATTTCTGGTGTTATGTCACAACCAATGTTCAGTCGTGTACTCCAAGAGGTGCTTACAACAAGGTTGAGACACGTAGGCAGCTACATCCAGTTCTTTGGACATGTTAATTTAGCCACTATGAAGGCTGTTTTCTATGCTTTTGGTCGCATCCCACATGTGATTGGATCCACTGAAGGCACACATATTGCCTTAGTACCACCGCATACCGGGGAACAATTGTACCACAACAGGAAGCACTATCATTCTATTAATGTACAAGTTGTCTGCTTACCAGATTTGTATATCTCAAACGTCTGTGCCAGATTCCTTAGATATGCACATTTTACTTCATACTGTGGAACATTTTCATACCCCAGCTGATGCCACAACTACTACCAGAGAGTGCCTGCCTTGTAGGTAAGTGTGATCTGTTCTAACTTTGTGTGAGTAATGACAGGTAGCATAATTTGAACATGTTAGCATTCCAGTCTGTCTTCCATCTAGGAGACTCAGCGTATCCCAGCCAGCCATGGTTGTTGGCACTGCTGAGAAATCCTACTAATTCAGTGGAAGTCCGCTTCAATGAGGCCCATGGAAGAATGCATCGGCTAGTGGAGTGGGCTTTTGGGCTCCTTAAAGCCAGATTAAGATGTTTGAAAAAGACTGAGGGAGCCCTCCTCAACTCACCCGAGTAGATGTGTAAAATCACTGTGGGTTGCTGCGTGTTCCACAACATTGGCCTGCGACGGAACATCCCTTACATACCAAAGACTGGAGGCCATGAAGAGCTACCAGGTGGGAAACCCTGAAATGCCAGATGACGATGATGATAGAGGTGAAGAGGAGGAATGAGCTTGAGTTAAGAAATCTTCTTCTCCTGAGTGTAAGTATGGTGTGAGATGTGATGACTTTGCACACACATAGCGTATTAATAAGGATAGAGAAGGAAAAAGGGCTAACACTACATGCATAGAGGAGACCGGTACATCATCGATTATTCGCAAAATGGCTGATTAATCCACAACAGATTGTAAAGGGTTTCCATCAAATTAGACTCAATCCTCATTGTGTCACTGACATTTGTTGTGACATTCCACCAAATGCAAGCAACACTGGATTGGAAGGACCCTCTAGTCAGAAATTGTGGTACTGACATATGTCTGTTTATTTGATGTGGGATTCCTTTTGTGGGGTAGGCAATATGGCATCCGGCTGATAAAGTAGACCTAATTTAATGTTGCCTATTGTAGAGGATATTGTCAGATGGATCCCCTCCTTCCATATTGCAAAGGTCTGCAGATGATTATGTGATCACTGACACAGACAAAATTGAGTCTTGTCTTATTTGCTATGTATCTGACATCATGTCAGCCTATGATTTGAACAACGGAGTAAAAATGATATCAAACCAGACACTTGTGTATATGTGTTGTTGTGATATTCTAGTGATCGGGAGTTAAACATTGTTTACATATTACATAGCCATGCTTCCAGAAGTACCCAGTTTTGGCTTTGCAAAGTTCACATGGTTGTACATTTACATTTGTATATGTGAGAGACAATGATTTGGTGATATGTGTATTTAAAGAAGTGAACAAGGATAACCTCAAAAAGTGAAATAGCCAGTCATGGTGGCTGTAACAATCATTGTAGAATCCAAATTGTCTGTCGTCCAAATGCCAAAAAAAAGAAAAGTGGCCAGGAATAGTCCACAAAGTGAGTTGGTTGCACATACAGGAGAAAATTAGAGTTGAGGTCTCTTTCTGGCATTGGTTGGTGTCCTGCCATCCCCACATCTTGGATTTTTGCACGGACGTCCCCTATTTGTGGTGGAGAGGGGATCCGCAGCTGCTGAGACAGGGGTGCATGCAGGCATGTCTTCCTCTGACAGGGCCTCCCTTCCTGTGACTGCTACAGATGATGATGGCTTGGATGGACTTTGATGACAGGAAGGGATGGTGCAGGGTGAAACGCCCTGCAGAGGTTAGTATTGATGTCCACAGCACCCCAACCAGGGAGGCCATGTTGGCGTTAATGCTTGCCACCTAGGTGTGGATGCCTGCAACCTCCTGTTATGTGTCCCTCTGCATCGGCTTAATTTCCCAGATTTCTGTTCGTCTCTGGCCCATCACACCTTGGAAGTCCTGGTAGACTCACAGGACTTGAGTAATGATAGCCTGGGTGTCAGTGCCCTCAATTTGCCTTTGGCACAGGCTGCACTCTCCCACTGGGTCCCGTATCCACAGTGACTGGGGTGGTGAGAGCAACCTCAGATTCCAGGACTGGGGGCACAGGATGGTACTGAATGTGCTAGGTACACAGGGTTGGGGTGTAGGGGTTGCCTATGTTGTTACAGCTAGGGTAGGAAGTGCTGTGGGCATAGTGAGCCCCTCTCTTGCCATCTGCCCAGGGTAACCAAATGGGCCAGGACCGTCACACATGTCCACATCTCCAGGAGTGTTGTCATCACTGAGGGCTTCATCCACGGGTGTAGTGTAAGTCTGTTCGGTATCCAACTGCATTGCAGGTGCTGTGGCCAGTGGACCTTTTGAGAAATGGAGAACACTGTTGTTGTTAGAAGTGAGGCATCTACATCCACATCATTCAGGTCAAAGTAAATAGAGACCTAGGATGAAACAAAATAGGTAGAGATTAATATTGTCATCTATTTGCTTGAAGTGGGTTTCTAGACATTTGACACTTGAAGACATTCAATTCAAGTGTTAGATTTCATCAGGTCATTAAGTGTGCTGATATGTGGCATTTTGGCCTTGGGGATAGGCATGACAACTTCAAAACAGTGCAAACTACACAGTGCCATTGTACCATGTATTTGACCATTCCAAGGCCCAGTTGTGTATAATACAGGCAAACACACACTTTGATTGTATATTTAGCATTGAGGAGTGCAGAGTCAAAAACTCACCTGCCACTACTAATCAGCTGACTTTCCTTAATGGCTTACAAATTTTAGGGGTACACAGTTGGTATAGGGTCACTCATGCCATCAATAGTTCAGATGATAGGGCGTGGTCTGCCGAGTTGCAGAATGGCGGCTCTGTGAGCGAGCTCCATCGGCCAAGTACTTATCCTTAACATATCCGCACAAAAGGGGAGTTGTGGTCCTGCCGGAACATACCAACCTGTAGTGGAAAACCTGCTGCACCAAGCGGCACCGACTTTGCCTGCCTACCCCGCTTGGGAGATGAGATACATGCCCTGAGTTGAAAGACTTGAAGATGAGGGTGGATCTCAACATTGTATGGTGGGAGACCCGAACTACTCAAATCAGTGCACTCGGATGGGGTGCGGGCCTCCACCGGGATGAATCGACAAGTGGCCGCTGAACTGGACGCCTCCTGCGGTGCCAGGCGAACCCGCGGCGCGACCCTGCTGAGCGGTGCTGTAACACATGGGTAACCCGGAGCGAGGAGGAGAATACGGGGTGCTCCGAGATATGTGGGCACCATCTTCGGTGGGCGGAGACCCAAACTACTTAAGACCGTGGCTTCAAACAGAGTGCAGGCCTTACCTGGTTGAATTGGCGAGTGGCCACTGACCTGGACACCTCCTGCTGTGGTGCTGGACGGGCCTGCGGTGTCAGGCAGACCCACGGCATGGCACTGTTGTGCGGCGATGCAGCATGCGGGTAAGCCGAAGACATGGAGGAGACTGTGAGGAGCTCCGAGACACATGGGCACCATTTTGGGATTGTGAAGCCTGATCTGCCACCGCAACCTTCCCTAGGGGGTGTACAACTGTTACCACGCATTTTTTACCACGCACTACACTTACAACGCAGGCATTACAGCGCATACCATTACAACGCATTGCGCTGGGGGGCGCTCTAGGATAGGGAATAAGTTTAATTTTATATCCAACACCTTCCCTAGTATCCACGGGGACTGGAGTTGGAATATAAAATTATACTTACCACTATCCAGCACCTCAAAGCGCTAGGCGTTGTAGTGGTATGCGTTGTAAATACCGCGTTGTAACGGTATGCGTGGTAATGGTATGCGTGGTAACGTCATACATCCCCCTAGGGCAATACGGCTGAAGTTAAACAGCTGGCCCCCCGGTGCCTGACTACTCTGTGCGCCGCAACACACACAAGACTAATAACACCCAGTTTGCCCACCCCTGTCGGACACTGCGGTGAGCTGTGACCATCTTGGACAGTCAACAGGTCTGGCGAAGCAAGGCGATGAACATTCAAAGCTGTGGCAATTGGCTGGAGAGTAGTGGATATCGACCCATACACCACCTCATGTCACTGGTTCAGAGGGGCTCAACTGGGGTAGGAACATCCCGAGGTCCTGCCTACCTCAGTGTGGTATGCGCTGTGAGGGCCTTGTCTGAACCAGGTGCTACTATCCCTTTTTCACGTCTCAGCATTTTGCCAGCACCAGACGGCCGCTTGAAGGCGGAAGACCGGTGTGTGCAGCGGACACAAGTGTGGTGTTAATACTGCCGCTGTGGTGCAGATCTCACTAGCAGCCATGGGAAAACAAGACCCCAAACAGTCCAAAATAGACTTTGAACAAAGGAAGACGACCCATCTTACAGAATCCGTCCTGGAGTCTGGTGCGGTGGGGGGTCCACCGAGAGTCAATAGGGAGATTAGGGAGAGGACATTTGAACACTCATGCTTGAAATGAGATCTAGCCTCCCTACCATTGATGCCAAATAGGACACACTGACAACTCAAATGGAATCTGTCCAATCTCAGGAGGGGGTTCACTATAATCGATTGGATGTATTAAAAAATAAATAGAATGACATGAGTTCCAAGTGGAGACAAAAGAGAAGTTGTTGCAAATGGACAAATTATTAGGTGTGATATGCACCAACAATGAAGATTTGGAGGCGATATCCCGCCGCATTACTGGCATCCCGGAGACCACAGCCATTGTTGGAATGGAGTCATTTGTGTCAGACCTACTGCGAGAACTCTTTGATGCACATCTCTCACAGGTCTTAACGATAGAAAGAGCACATCACACCTTAGGTCCTAAACATCCAATCAGGGCCACCCCCGGCTGATCCTGGCAAAACCGAGGACCGAGATATAATTTTGTGACAGGCGCGTGAGGTGGGTAAAATCACGCACAAATTGAACCAGATCTCCTTCTATCCGGACTTTACACCACTGGTTCAGTCAGCGAGGTGCAAATTACAGCCTGCCAAAAGGATCCTTATGCAAGCACACATCCCCTATTCACTGCTGTACCCTGCTAAACTTAAGGTGTCGCATGATGGATCCTACCACTTTTTTACTGACGCCATTTCCACGCTCAAGTTTACAAAACATGTAGGAGGTAAAAGGGCGCAATGAAGCCTTGGATTGGAGGCTTCCGCGGAAACCCAGCTAAGTGACAATGATTGAGGGCGCTTGGGACTTTATATGGAGGCTATTTAGGTCTTCTCTTATTTTACCATGACTCTGAGTCTGTTATTTGTAACCCAGTCTATTGTCATATTCTTTACTATCTCATGTTGGTTACAGCTGGAGTATTTGCAGATCATTATATTATTTTTAGGAATGGATGCACCGACAATGGGAAGAGGTCCCTGTTTGATGTAGGGAATTGTTATTCTATATGCTAGCAATCTGAGGACTGTTGTTCAATTATTACCGTCGTGAGGTCATGCTGGGATGGGCTGGGATGGAATGCCGTGCAAGTGTCTTGTGATATTTAACCACTGACCTACTACCTAGTTATTTATTTATTTATTTGCGGGTTTGTGTAGCGCTTGAATCAACTTCCATGAGGAGTATCTCTGCGCTTAGGGCCAGGGACATGAGAGAACAGATTGTTACTGTTGGGATTTAGATCTGATTACTAAACAGCAGGGTTTTAAGTTGTTTACGGAATTTAAAATGCTCTGTGCATTGTCTGAGGGACAGTGGGAGTTTGTTCCATAGTATGGGTCCCGTAATGGATAAAGCTTTCCCGCCATATCTTGCCTTTCTGGCACGGGGTACCACCAGAAGAAGTTGGTCGCTGGATCTGAGAGAGCGAGTGGGAATGTATGCGGTAAATTTCTTTATCAGGTATGCGGGCCCATGTCCTTTGAGGCATTTCTGTATTAGACAGCATATTTTAAATTTCGTTCTCTGCCGGATTGAGAGCCAATGCAGTTGGTCCAGAAGAGGTTGGGATGCTGTTCTAGGCAGAACATTTAGGACTAAGCGGGCCGCTGTATTCTGGATAACTTGTAGTTTATCCAGCACACCCTTGTTAGCAGAAAGTAGTAGGCCATTGCAATAGTCGATTCGACTTAACACTAGAGCCTGTACCAGAGTTTTCCGAAATGAATCCGGGAGCAAGGGAAAAACTTTGCACAACAGGCTGATGGTATGGAAACAGGAGCTTACAACAAAGTTGCTGTTTTGCTTTAATGATAAGTCCTGGTCCAGTTTTATCCCTAGATTATTAACAACCTGTTTAGGTTCTGGAGCCGTTCCTAGGTCTTTCGGCCACCAGTCTGGGGACCATAACATTTTGGCCTCCCCGAATAGCACGACTTCCGTTTTATTTACATTGCATTGGAGGCAGTTGCTGGACATCCACTGTGCTATAGCCTTCATGCTGGATGAAAAGGAGCTGATTACTTCAGTAAAGAGGGTTTTGAAAGGGAAGAGGAGCTGTGTGTCATCTGCGTATGACACTGGGATGAAGCCATACGTGCGCATCACTCTTGCCAGGAGTAACACGTAGATGTTAAACAGAGTTGGGCTCAGAAATGAGCCCTGTGGCACCCCTTTTGAAATCTCCACCTCCTCTGAACGGTAGGCACCCATGGTGACACTCTGGGTGCGATTGGTTAGAAAGCTCTTTAGCCAGGCGAGGGATTTGTTCTTTTTGCCAATGTTAGCCAACCAGTCAATTAAGATGGTGTGTGACACGGTGTTGAACGCTGCCGACAGGTCTAATAGTACCAGGATGACGGCATAGCCTTTATCCTGGTACATGCGCAGATCATCCGTGACAGATAGAAGAGTGGACTCAGTGCTATGCCTTGGCCTGAACCCAGATTGTGAATAGTCCAGGCCACCAGCAAGTTCAATGTATTTAAAGAGATGATGGTTAGCATGCTTTTCAATTAATTTCCCTAAGAATGGCAGTGGGGAAATGGGACTAAGATTGGTGAGTTCGGTCCACGGTGAGGCAGTATTTTTTCTAATTGGTCTGACCAAGGCTCGTTTCCAATTCTTGGGAACGTCACCTGTGGTTAGAGACATGTTCACAAGTCTCTAAATTACAGGGCATAGTTCTTCAGTTAGCATGGGCATAATCCTAGCTGGAATTGTATAATCCGGGCTTCCACTCTTGATCTGTGTGGATAGCGATGATACCTCCTCTATAGTAATGAGGGGGAAACAATCTAGGGTCTGAGTAATCTGACTTGGTTCATTTTTAGTTAGAGGGAGTGACTGAAGCGTACCATATGCCTTGTTGGAAGTGGTTATCTTCTCATATATTATGTCAATTTTCTTAGTAAAGAACTGGGAGATATCATCACATAGCTGTTGTGATGATGATTCAGAGCTTTTACATGCCAATGGTTTTATGAATGTTTGTAGGATTTGGTACAGAACACTGGGGGAGTTTCCTGCAGCAGTAATCTGGGACGTGATGTGCGTTTTACGTGCTGCACGGGTGGCTTTATGATAGGTAGAGAGCTCCAGTAACGTTTCTTGTCGTCCAACTGGTGGGATGATCTCCATGTTTTTTCCAATTTTCTAGCAGCTTGTTTTAGCATTCTCAGCTCTTCTGAGAACCAAACTTCTTGTTTGTGAGCTGGTCGGGATTTAAACAATTTTTCAGGGGCTATGTGATCTATGGCTGTCCTAGTTGCCCTTTCAAATTTCTTGAGGGCAGTGTCAATATTCTCAGAGCAAGTGAAGGAGGGTTCCACAAACCCCTCTTTAAATGAGATTTTGTTGATTTTATGCCACTGTCTTTGTTTGCTGGGTAGAGAGATGGGGCCTGGGGGGGTAGGTTTTAAATGGGAGGTATGGAATTCAATGACAAAGTGGTCTGTCCACGTAACTTGTGTGGGGGGGCAGGCAGAGGACCGAAGGGGAGTTGGACAGGACCAGATCTAAGGTGTGGCCTGCTTGGTGAGTTGGCCCGTTATTACGTTTTATTAATCCCAATAGGGACAGGTCAGTCAGTAAGGACTGTGCCTCACCACAGTCTTGTAATTCGCTGTGCACATTAAAATCTCCTACTAATAAAAAGTCACTATCGTGATTTATGAATGGGGCAAGTATTTCAATCAGTTTGTTAGAGAAATTAGCGCACGGTCCAGGAGGGCGGTACACCAGCGCTCCCAGTCTTCTTTCCTTGGGAGCAGATGTTATTTTGAAGATCAGTAATTCTAAATCGGGGGTGCTATGTTTTTCTAATATGGTGATACCAATTTGTTGTTTATAAACAATCGCAATCCCTCCACCTGTTTTTATGGGGCGATCTAATCTGATTATCTTGTAGCCCATCGGGATACTTAATGTGATGGCTGGGGTCGAGTGGGGTTTTAGCCATGTCTCAGTTAAGAAGCATAAGTCTGGTTCTCTGGTGGAGATTTGATCCCATACCTCAGCTGAGTGCTTGGAGAGTGATCTAATATTACAGAGGAGATTCTTGTATATCATACAATTCTCATTGGCATTATTGTTAGCAGGGATGGGCAGGTGTTCGTTTGTGTAGGTAGTATGGCTGGTGTTCTCCTTAAGGATGTTCAACTGAGTGTGGCAATGACAGCAGGAGAATGGCCCTTCTACATAAACGTTTTCCCCGTTTATACATCCCTGTAACGGTTTATCTCGCAGTTTAAGGAGTACCTGTGAAGGGTAGGTTATCCGCCTAGTGTAGGGCAGATCCAGGTTAGCAGATTTAGCAGTTATGCTGCTAACCTAACTCTCTGCAGTTTCTTGGCCACCCTGCCTAGGTAGGGAAGTGTGCCGGAGCTACCACACCCCCATAGGAAGTTTCCCGTATCTCAGTTATTACTATTTATGTTTTGGGGGGTTTCCTTCATCCTGATTGGGGGGTTGGAGTGGGTGGCGGGCTGAGGTTTGAGGCTGTTGATGTATGTTTTGGCCATGTACCAGAGTATTATCGAACTGAATGCACAACCAAATTTGCGATGACGGAGTACTGCCCTGGACAATGTGATTTAATGTTTATTGAATTATTGTATACCACGCTAACAGCCTAAGGTTTCTTACATGGATCATTAGAGGTTTAAATGAAGGTAGAAAATCTAGGCTTGTGCACGCCTACCTGACCAGACATAATATAGGTGTATGCCTCCGGCAGGAGACTCACCTCAATATCAGACCCTCCCCAAAGCTTAAACGCAATAGATAGTGACAGGTTTATTCCTCGATATACTCAAACTATCCCTGTGGTGTAGCGGTACTGGTTAAGCAAAGCATCAACTGGAAGGAGTGGGAGGCATACACATATCCAGAGGGCAGGTACAATATACTATTGGGGTCACTGCGTGGTGCTACCATTGTGATAGTAGCATTATACGGCCCAAATGTGAATTCCTCTACGTTCTTTCAAAATATGTGGGCCAAGGTGAGTGACCGGTGCACTACAGTTTTGTGGGGGAAGAATTTAACGCTGTGTTGGATGATGATATGGACAGACAAGAGACAGCGCAGACTCTTCATCCCACTGCCAGCACTGCTTTGCATGCCATACTCATGGATGGTAACCTAGTTGATGTCTGGCGATTGAGAAACCCATTGACTAGGGAAGGCACTTATTTCTCTGGGCATCACAGAGCTTTATCCTGATTGGACTTTTGGCTGACATCTAGAGATGTGGCCAGTTGGGATATAGATGTGTCACTCTTGCCACACACTTTATCAGATCACACTCAGTGCTTTCTGCATTTGGCACTCCCAGACTCCATTCCGCGTGCGTTCTCTTGGAAACTACCCCCGCATGCTCTGGTGGACGAGGCCTTTAAGGAATAAATACGAACTGATATAACTGACTATTTTACGCTTAATGTAGGCTCTATTGACACAGAAACCTCATTGTGGGAAGCATTCAAGGTGGTCATTAGAGGCCAATGTATTGCACGTCAGGCCAGGGTGCTGAAAACACTTTGCTGTACGCTTGCCGCATTTGAATGCCAATTTAAAGACCTTGAAACATAATTATACGCTGTTGACTACTCTGAAACCTTATCTCGCCTGAAAGCCAAACTGCTAGACTATGCAGAGGAAGCACAGCACAAGGTAAACTTTCTGGGGAAGCATGCAGAAGTGCGTATATATGGCGACAGGCCGGGGCAGACACTTGCTGGCATGATTCGTACCCCACGGTCCACAACTTAGGTGCCCGAGCTGATTGACACAGACGGTGAAACAGTTAGGGGCCAAACAGATATTCTTAAGGAGTTCTCCATATTCTTTTATAAGCTATATACGGCTACTCAAGATAGCTGCCCGGAGGGCATGCAGGCCTTCTTAGATAACTTGGGACTAATTTGGTTTAATAACAATCACAGGAATACATGGACATCCCATTTACTACTGAAGACATTGATCAGGTGATAAAAGTATGCCCCTAGACAAGTCTTCCGGGACCGATGGCCTGACAACCGTATTCTATAAAACGTATGTGGAGGAGCTAGCATCTCGTCTGTTGACGGTATACGAGGAGGCCCAAGATTCGGGTATACTGCCCCAAATGACGTGCGAAGCGATCATTATCACCTTGTTAAAACCTGAGAAACCTGACACAGAGCTAGACTTGTATCGACCATTGTTGTTAATTAACGTGGATGTGAAGATTCTAGCTAAGTTGATAGCCAATAGATTGCAACCTATGCTCCTTTTTATTGCCCAACCGGACCAGTTGGGGTTCATCCCCGGTAGGTCTACCTCTCATAATCTTCAGACCATTTTTTGGTACTATACTACCTACACCCAGATGTGCAGGCAGTGGCAGTATTCCTAGATGCTACATACTACAGCTTTTGATACACTGGAATGGCCATATCTCTTTGCGATATTAGGCCGCATGGGGTTTATTCCCCTTTTTATTAATCTGATCTGGTTACTGTACACTTGGCTTACCGCTCGGGTAAGGGTCAATGGTCTCCTGTTGGAACATTTCCCAATCTTACGAGGCACACAGCAGGGCTGCCCCTTGTCCGCCTTGCTCTTCGCAATAGCGATGAAACCCCTAGCCGCACGTATAAGACAACATCATATGGCCAGAGGGATTGGGTTCAGCACCAGAAGCCTCCACATCTTGCTTTCTGCAGATGATGTTACTTTGTATCTTATAGACCCAACGATAAATTTGGACCCCATTCTCATAGAATTCATGAAATTTGAAGGGCTAGCCGGTATATCCATTAATTGGGCTAAGTGAGTCATATTTCCCCTGACAGATAACACTAAGGCTATCACTTCTGAGTTTCCTCTGAAATGGGAAGCCGAGAAGGTTAAATATTTGGGCATCTGGATCAGCCCTGGCCTTCAGGAAGTCTGGATGTTGAATTTTGGCTGTGCCGTGAACTGGATGGAAGATAAGGTTGCGGTATGGTCAAAGCTACCGCTATCTTTGGCTGGAAGGATTGCCCTGGCTAAAATGGTAGTATCGCCTACATTTTTATATATTTTTGGTAATCTGCCGATCATTCTTACACATGCTTTTTTTTAAACATTACGTTCCCTGCTGATATCCCTGGTGTGGGATGGCGGGCAGGCTAGAGTGTTGTGGGAATTACTGACCCTCCTGTTTACACAGGGGCGTATGGGTGCTCCAGGTATGAAATTATAAGCACTCTGTGTGCAAGCACAGTTCTTACATTACTGGGTTCACCCAACACCATTTCAACCCCATGTGGCAGTAGAGACTGATGCAGTAGCGCCTCTTCCCAGGGTGGCGGTATATCAGCCATATCGGAGCCCTAGAGAAGACATTGACACCACAGAAACTCTACGCTGGGCCTAGGATGGGTTGCATAGATGGACGGGTGTCCGGATACTGTATGCCCCTTCTATTCCATTAGCACTAAATCCAATGCTGCCAAAAGTCAAAGACGGGATAAGTAAGACAATAGCACAGAATCTGACATTGCACACAATGCGGACCTTTATCCAGACAACATATTCAGCAACCCCCTGTTGAAATTGATGGTTAAGGTGTACCGTTTGCTGAAATGTTTCTCTATCATAAACTACGTGTCGCCTGTCGTGCTTTACATGATGACTTCCCAGCCCCCCCACCAACCCTCTCAGCCCTAGAAAATTTGCTGCATTCACCGTCGCCACGAAAAACATATTACACACCTTTATACACGCATGCAAAACACTGCTCCAGTGATACGACCCGGAGCGTTGCCGGGGTGGAATGCCGAGCTCCCCATCCCATTAACCGAGGACGAATGGACATATTGCTGCTGTCAACTTACTTAGTTATCCCCTAACTATAGGCTCTGTTTGCTACATTCCAAATTCTTCCATACGTATTACAGAACACCTATAGGTCTATACCGTATGGGGCTAAGAGAGAATGAGAGCTGCTAGCGTTGTGGGTTTGCCCCTGCCTCTTTTCTATACATGGCCTGGGATTGTCCAACTCTTACCTCATTTTGGTCCATGATATTCACATCAATTAATCAGATTCTTGTTGTGTCGCTGTCCCACTCCCCCCTATTCGAACTGCTAGGCTACGTCAAGGATACGCCAATTAAGAAACGCAAACTACATTTACTACTTCTGTTATTTGCTAAACGCCAGATAGCCGTGCACTGGGGGAGGGGGAGGAAGCCCTCGACTAAGAAATGGATTAAGGATGCAACGTACAGACATTCACATAAAGCACATTTTGGGACTTAATACCAGCTACTTCGAGACCACAAGACATCTGGGAGCCATTTAATGTTTGGGCCGGGAAACGGGGGGTGTGAGGATAGTGCCGCAATGGCACATGATGTCCCTATTGAGGAAATGACATGATCCGATGTGGTATTCAGATATGTTTATAGAAGGGGTCATGTTGGGCGGGGTCTGGGCTTGGCTTCTATATTCCTAAAACTGTAAACCTCATGTAAGTTGCTGTATGAATAGCTGTTCATGGTGATGCTGGGGCATACAGCTCCATTGGACGCACACTACATAACACTTGTAACGTACAATATATGATATTGACTGATTCAAGACATGTATAACTGGTATACTGGTCTGTGGTGTTGAATGTATTTTGGTTTTGTTTTGCAAATATAAATATCAATAAATAAAACATAAAAAATAAAATAAAATAAAAACATATTTCAGATGATGAGACCAGGATACCATCAAGCAAAGAATTCAGACATGTATTTGAGTGGAGCATTGTATGTACATTACCCAGTCCATGATTCCAGTCACACTGCCTCATGGTAGCAGTGGTAGCTTTTCTATCTCAACTTACCAGCACTTGACAAATGGGGACCTGTATGATCAGTGAATACCAGTTCTATCATGGCAGACAAGAATGGCCAAATGTAGTATAGCATCTTAGTTAGAGTTCCATTCACAGGGTCTCATGGTAGTTGTAGTGCAATCTATGTCAACTTACCAATACTTGACAAATGGTGCCCTGCATGAACAGTGACCATCAGTTGTAACATGGCAGACAAGTGAGTAGGGGCAAAAGGAATGTAGCATCCTGATTAGAGTTCCAGTCACAGGGCATCATGGTAGTTGTAGTCACCAACACTTCAAACACGGCTAGTGTTACATACCTGTTGGTGACATGCATTTGGGATGGACCATGAATTTACATATTAACACATATCATGGGTCCTGGGATGATATTTGCATAGTGATCCACTTCCAGACACCATTCCAACTTGTTGCATATCATGCAGATTGATACACGTTCTCTTATATGCAACAATACACAGTAACATAGACAAACCAAATTCTCTGATACTTTGAGTATTGTTTGTTGGTAAAGTAGATAGATAACATAATAGAATAGTAAAAGCAGAGTTGAGAGCAAATAGGACATGGTGGTATTGTTACAGTTAGTGAAGTGTAACTTTACTTGACTCCACTCCCCCAGCTATTCCTGTCAAGCCCTCAGAATGCAGGATGACCATTCTCCTCCCAGGAAAAGAATTGTAATGGGGCACTGGGAGGGTCACTGCCAGTCCTCTAGGCCTCCAAGTAGTGATTGTTGAACCAAGTACACCCATTCAACCTGAGGTCATTCCTCCTCCTCCTAATTTCCAGCTGTGTTTGTAGAGTGGTACCAACAGCATTCGCTATGTTAACTATCCTGTCCAACAATTCCTTTTTCCTACTGGGAGGGGTATGCTGAACATGGTAAGCAAACATTTGGGGCTCTACTCCAATGATAACATCCACCATGGCTGTCAGCTCAGTCTCAGTGAACTGTAGGTTTTTGGGGTCAGGCATGATAAAAAATATTAAAACAAATATGAGTGACTATATGAAAGTAAACACAAACAAGTGATATTGGTTGAAATGTGCAAACATAAAATTAAAGGTGGTGGAGACTGCTAATGGTGACATGAAAAAAAGGGGGCTGCTTTGGGTCACAAAGGGGTCTCCTATCATCTGTGCTCTAGGTGAGAAGCAAAGAATCCTGGTCAGGGAAGGGTTGTGTTTTATTGTGTGATTTGCCAATGTGTCCACTTGGCATAAGCACATCAGCTGTGTTGTTTTTTAATCTATCCAATGGTCACTGTTGTGGTGATTGGTTGTGAGCATACTGCAGCGTTCTTCTGCCGTTGGATAACTGCTGCTGGGAGACTGCCAGTGCAACTGTGTAGTTGTAATAGGATTTGAGGGTACGCCGCATCCATGACAGCATCGGAGTATGCATCACCAGCTTTGCAGACTGCTGCGGCCCTGGCAGGAACAGCGCCATAGTCTGTTTCGGCATTTCAGACAGTACAACTCAGAATAGGTTGGCAGGAAAATCGCAGTCGCTGCAGTGTCCTGGAGGCTGCAACGGTTGGGCAGGCGGACCGCCAAAATCGACCCCAAAGTGCATTGTGGGTGCTTTAGTCCCTGATGTACTGTGAACTTTATATGGCTTTTTCCTTCCACAAAAACTGTTTTGCGGTTGATTGGGTGCACTCTCAGGCCCCATAACTTCCCGCACCCATGTGTTTGCCACTCCTAAGCTTAAAATATTTCATCCATGCGCTCTTTCTTAGTTTCATATTCAACGTGGTACCAACTATATACACACAGACCACGTTATAGATATCAGGTATTGTGTTGTGGGTTTGTATCAATCCTCACACTTCTCTCCTACATCAATGAGTAAGACAGTCACAAGCTTTATTCATGGTACATGTTATGTAGTTTCAGTCTTATCCATGCACTCAAACTCTTCAAAGTTAGGACAGACTGCACTCACTTCAGTCCATCAGTTAGAATTGAATGATTAAGCAACCTCTCACCCATTTAATTTCTATTCAAATTCATGCAGAAGCATTACAACAAAATTATCCTCATGATAAAAAAACTCTCCATGAAGGCTACACAACAAACACTCTCTGATCTGTCTATGTCACTGCATGGAGCAGTGTGCGACCTTGACACAAATGTGCTTTTACACCTCGTTAGGAGTGTGAAGCACTGTAAAAATACATCTACAATATTGTAAACAAAACCTATAGCATGTGAGGCTGTAATAGTGGCAAAAAAGAGTTAGGAAAATCTCTATTGACATAACTATTCACAAGTTTACTTAGACCATTATTCAAAGTTGTGTTTAACACCTTCAGCGAGGCGCGAATTTTTGCGCTGTGCTGAAGGTTCTAATGAGCCAACGGGCTCATGACGGAACCGTTCCATCATGAGCATCGAAGGGGTTAAAAATCTGATTGATGGGCAAACGGATATTTTTACACCGATTAGAATTCTGAACTGTGCATTGATGGCCACATTCTGCAATGTTCTCCTGGCAAATTTCAACAGCAAAACGAGAAAGATTAAATCATTAAGGATAAAATGCCAAGACATAAATGCAAAACATGTGTTAATCGGTGTGTTAAACATATATTTCACAAGTTAATCTTCATTCTGTGGTGGGAAACTCAGGATTTTTTTTACGCAATCTCCACCCCACACCACAAAAGCTGTAACTACCATGTGCACCAATAGTCACCCAGGTTCTACATAACTTGAAACCATGCCCTTAGTCTCAAAATCTGTCTTTGTGCTTCCATCATGATGATAGACACACAGGTACATGGCTTACAATATATCAGTCTCAGTTTGAGGTCACCAAGCTCACCTAATTTCCCCATTTTTAGGTAGAGCCTAGGCAGCCTGCATGTGCTGTGCAAGACCTGTTGTATTCTACAAAACATAGAGCCAATACCTCACTTACGGTCAAGGCTAAGGAGTACCAACCAAGCACAGTACCCTCATACTTACTGTATTTATCAGTTGTTTTCGAGAACTGTTTTGTTTAAAGGTTGCTTTAAGCAAAAATGTATAAGTGACTAGGATCTTCTCAGTACTGACTATGCATATTGGGTATTATCCTAGTAAGAAGTTTCATTATGGTGGGCAAGAGTATCAGTTAGCAGTGATTATACAATACAGTATGGCTCAAATACTAGGGACAATTGTGGGTTAAGTGCATAAAGTGGTGCTGTGTCTGATTTCTGCCTGTTTTGCGCTCTTCCAGGCTGTTCCTCAACTGATAAGATCTTCAAAGCTAACTAGCTGTTGATGTGCCTGTGCCTACCTAGTACCTGTGACAATGATTTGTCCCTGATACCTTGAATCCCAGCCATTCCTTCGGTGGCTGACTAGCTGTAAAAATACTAGTACAGAGAAAGGGAAAGATCCTTAAAGCTGGCAATATAAGGTGGTATAATGTAAGGCCTGAGTGCACAACCTGGCCGTCAACAGAAGTTGAGAACCAGGGGATCGGTGTCCGGCGGGAGCACCAGCAAGCCTTGGCAGCAGCAACAGACGTGGTAAACGAAGAAGGTGCAGTGTCGGGACCAGCAAGGTCCAGAAGACTCACCAAGTGCAGGAGAGTCAGAGCAGGCCCTGAGTAAGCAGGGGCACCCACCAAAGCCGAAGAAGACCCTCAAGAGCACTCACAGGCCGAAGGCATAGGAGTTGCAAGAGGACTGTCCCAGCTTACCAAAGATGCAGGCCCACAGGCCAGAAGATGAGGTGAGGACAAAGATATTGGCAGCAAGAGATGCTGGAAGCTGCAGATTCTTGTAGCCCAGAGATCTCTGGAGGACAAAGTCAACAAGCCTTGGCAATGGCAAGTCAGCGGGACAGGGCTCTATTCCAGCGGTTCCGACGGGGGATACTAGCCTCAAGCTTCCTGAGAAGACAGTGCAGGTCTTCAGGGAGTTTCAGAACCCCCGCCTGTGTTGCAGAACCTTTCAGAGTCCGTGGGACCTCAGGAGCAGCAGACTGGTCAGATTTGTTGCAGTGCCTGTAGATCCAGGGGAGAGACTGCTCCACTACAACGAAGATTACTTTGGGTGTTTTTGATGCCAACAAGCCTGGAGAAGAATGTGGATGAAGCGCAGGCACAGAAAATTCAGTCGACTGGCAGGATGACAAGACAAGGAGCCGCAGGAGTCTTCCTTTATGCAGTCTTGGTTCCAGGCGAAGTCCAACGAAGTCCAAGGTACCCCGACGGTTGAAGTTGATGCTGTTTCGGATCTGAATCTTGTCTCACAATGAATCTGAAGAGTCACCCACAGGTGAGCCCTTAAGTACACTAGGGAAAGGGTTGGGACAATTCAGGGATCCCTCCCAGAAAGGGGGCTGTACAGAGGGGAAGATACTCCAATGTCCTTTGTCCACTTTCACGCCAAAGTGGGAGCCAATGGCTCCCTGAACTGCTTCCAACTGGAGTTTGCAAGGAGGCCACCATGTGTGCCCTTCAAAACAGTTTGGTGGTGCTGACAAACACCCTTACCCCAGGCCAATACACTAAGTCCTGTCTGGAAGGTGGTCACACCTCCCTGTGACAGGAAACTTATTGTTTTACCTTCCCCTTCTCGAGTTCAGCTCAGCAGCAGGAGGGCTGAATCGTGTCTGTAGTCGGCCTCAGCACAAGCTTGCTGTTAGACCCTGAAAGGATGGTACTGGGAATACAGGCGGGGCTACTCTATATGTATTAAATGGCGGACCGTACTTACAAAGCCTGGAGAATCGGGTTTCTAGGTGGTGTCCTGGTCATGCAGGGCACCTTCACACTTATAACCTAGCACCCTTCCTTCAGGATTGAAAGGCCTGCCTTAGGGGTGACTTATAGGTTTTAAGTGCAGTGACCTCAGCTATAAAGCTATAAAGAAATGTATATCTGTTGTGAGTTGTGCAAGTACCAGCTCACACAGGCTGCAATAGCAGGCCTGTAGTCACAGTCTGACTGGTGTCTCAAGGGTGGCATAATACATGCTACAACCTATGGAAGACCCCTGGCGTACCTATGTCCTGGGTACCTTAGAACTATAGTTAGACTTAGAAGGGTACACCAGAATCCAATTGGGAAGGTACAAAAGTACGTACCAAAGTCGAATTTAGGGAGAAAGCACATTGACTGGGGTCCTGATTAGCAGGATCCCAGTCAGACTAGTCAGAAACAGAATAACACCAGCAAAAGGTGGGGGCAACCATGCTAGAAGGATCCTACCATCCTATACATGGATGAAAGACATTTACATTTACAATAGCAATAGCTCTAACTCTCGCGAATGAACAACCTATTGCATTGCAAATGCTTGTTCTCTCCGCCGTAACCTTTTGGGGGGTGCGAGTAAGGAAGTGGACTAGCGGTCAACTGATGGAGGGGTGGCCCCTCCCAATGATTGGTAATCACCAATTGGCGACGGCCACGGTGCAATTTGGCTCATCAGTCGGCATAGGGGCTGGCCTGCCCTGGGATCGCCCGTAAAATAACCCACCATGTTGGCATATTGGTTATGCAAATACACCTGCAGCAAATTTCTCCACTAAAACGGTGTTGTGTGGTTTATTTATTTATGTTGCTATATGACAACGGAGGAAGGTTGCCGATATTGGCACTATGTCAAGTTGCACTCCAGCACAGGGACATGCACAGCAATGTACTCTCTATTACAATCTACTCAGGAAAACCGAGAGTAAGTAACTTACATTCCAAACGATTTGTTTCACAGCATGCATATCCATAAGTAGTTTGAAAAGTAAGTGTGCCAAGTACACATTTTAGTTACCTATCTGCTGCCTACTATTTCTTGAAGACATGCGCATAGTCGTTCCTCCAAACATTTGATAGACTGAATCTCAAAATAAATTTAATTTGACGAGCGAGAGCGAAACTGCTCTGCGCGTAAATTTCTTGTATATCTTTACCGGCTGCTTACAAAATTTAGACTTAACTTGTGAAAAACTGTGATGCTGATTGAAAACAGATGGATTCTTCTAATACCGCCCTCTGCTGCAGGGTTCTCCGAATGGAGGGACGCTGGCTTCACAGTCTCCGGTGCGCGAGATCTTACTGCATTGAATAATAGCGACATCTACTGTTTAGTTTACGAACAACTACCACTCTGGTAATTAAATGCTGTGTTAGCAAAACAAAAATCAACGTCACTCACCACAACATTTAATATGTGCAAAGAAGACCTTCAGTTTTTCACTACAATGATCACCGAATGCAAAATTAGGCATGATTAACACTTTTTCAAGGTATTTTGTGAGAAGCAGCCGAGCCTTGCTAAAATGCCTGCCTCAAGCATCAGCAAACACCCAATGCGAATGCGTAAAATGCATGACATGCTGATTGCCTCCTTTTCCCAATTAACATACATTTGACTAGATACTGCACAGGAGATGCATTCCGAGGTGTGTGCAGAGATGGTTTCAATGGTTTTTATGAGAACGACCTTCACTCGATGCAATGAGAGGGATTGGAGCTCAGTACAGAAGAGGAAACAAAGAACTCCAACCGTATATAGCCCGAGAGCAAGACACATAGGGGATTCTGAAGGGCTGCATTGGTTAGCTGTAAGTTCACACTCGCTGGTTCACGACCTGCCAGTAGAAAGCATAAATGGTACACATTATTTTTACTATGAAAGTGAAGCCTTGCGTAGATTTCGATTACTGGCCTTACCGTGTCTTGTGCCTATTCTGCTTTACCTTCTTCGATGCTCTGGCAATTTTTTCCTCACAAACTGGCAATATTTTCTCGCTGGTACAAGACAGCAATTGAAACAGGTGCGAGTGAGCTAAAACATTTTCCTTTCAACTATGGGAATGGATGGACGGAGTTTTACGTTAATATTTTTTTAACCTGGGAGCAACTTAAAATGGATGTCTAAGTCCAGATTTTCACACGAAAAAATAGTGGAGAAAGCCGCAGGATATGGGTAGGAAGTGCATTACTCTCAACACATAGAGGGAAAAAATGCAACTTATTACAACCCCTGGGCACTGGCCCACATACCACCCTAAATAGCTGACAACTGTAGCAGGGTAAGAAAGTTTAATAAGAGTAATTAATGCCAGGCCACGATCCTTTGAACTAACACAGAAACTGCAAACGTGTATGCCCTTGATGTGTACTTCACAGACAAAAAATAAAAAACAATTGCGATGACTTCCTGAAGTGTTACCAACGTGGATCAACTTATAAAGTTCCATCCTTCCGTCTATACATGTCGTAACACTTTGTTGCCTCTTAATAATCACTCAGGTGGTATCAAGTCAATGCAGATTGATAGAGATGGAAAATTATGTATGCCCTGCCCAAAATCTGCTTTAAAACTTGGGGCCATATTATCAAGAAAGGGTGGTACATTATTGCTGCTTTTATTGGCAGGAAACTGCCGCTAAAGCGGCGAAAATGGGCTTGATAATATGCCCTTGTGAATTCCCATAGAAGCCCAGTATCTGGTGTTAACCTGGGCTTTTATGGGAATTCACAAGGGCATTTTATCAAGCCCATAAAAGCGGCAATAAGGTACCGCCCTTTCTTGATAATATGGCCCTTGATTTTTTTTTGGGAGTGCCCACCATTACTGCAATCTTGCTAGTACAAAGTTAGCAAATCATTTTTAACTGTAATCTATGCAAAATGCCTACACTCCTGGAGAAGCTTCTCTTTTTGAAGATTTGAATAATAAACGTAATCAATAATGATCAATTAAAAGACTGACATACATGGAATAGCCCGAAAACTCAACCAAACTATTGGGTCCTTCATCCATGGGCCAAAATGCTAAGAATATGGCGTGTTTAGGTCTAGCGTTAGCCACTACCTTGTGATTTTACTGAAATATGTATAACATACTTATGTATAGGGGCTTCAGCCACCTCTCTTCATCCACTGGCCTTTTGTTGTGTCATTCACATTTTGCTTTTGCCCACTACAGTATACAGCATGTGGCAGTAGGTCAGCATTTTAAGCCACTGGTTAACTTCATTTTGAGTGACTGCGTTTTGCTCTCTCACAAGGAGCATATTCACACAGAACCAAGTTCTCCTCAGTGCCAGCGTTATTGTTTTTACTCTATAATTACTTTAGTGTTGCCTTTGTGTTTATAGCCCTGTGTGATAGCATGCCCTTTTGATGCACATTGCATCTTGATTAGATCCCATCTCCTTCCAATGCAGATGTAAATTCCTTTTGAAGTGTCTTGCTCTTCTGACTGTTGCTGTTTCACATCATACCAGATTGTTTCCATTTTGAAACTGTTCAATATTACGTTATAATATTTTTTTATTTCTATTTTCTTTCCTTCTTTCTTTCTTTCTTTCTTTCTTTCTTTCTTTCTTTCTTTCTTTCTTTCTTTCTTTCTTTCTTTCTTTCTTTCTTTCTTTATGTATTTCTCTTTCATTCCTACCTTCTTCAATTCTTTTTAATTTCTCTTTCCTTCTTGCTCTTTCTTACCTTTATTCTTGCCTTCTTTCTGTTTATTGTTGCCAATTTTCTTTCTTTTCTTCTCTTCATCATTTCTGTTTTCGTTTTCCTTCCTTCCTTCCTTCTTTCCTTCCTTCTTTCCTTCCTTCCTTCCTTCCTTCCTTCCTTCCTTCCTTCCTTCCTTCCTTCCTTCCTTCCTTCCTTCCTTCCTTCTTCCTTTTCTTCCTTCCTTCCTTCCTTCCTTCCTTCCCTCTTTTCTTCCTTCCTTTCTTTCTTTTTTCCTTCCTTCCTTCCCTCTTTTCTTCCTTCCTTTCTTTCTTTTTTCCTCCTTACAGTACTTATGTCCTTCTTTCTTTCTCTCTTTCCTTTCCTTTTTTCTCTATGTTTTATTCCGTCTCTCTTCTTTCTTTCTTTCTTTCTTTCTTACTTTCTTCAGCCAATCCTAGATTGATTGACTTTTTAAGTAGTTATTTTTCAGTACTAGGGAGAAATATGGTAATGTGTGTTTTTTGAAACATATATTTTTTTTATGGTGATGATGGCCTGGCATATCAATAAACAATAAAGTTTTGCAAAAACCATGGCAAAACAAAACAAGAACTACCAGAAAGTTGGTGGCCAACATCAGACTTACTGAATTTGCCAGTACATGTTTCATTTGTGAGACCTTAGAGCTGAAATCATCTCTAGGAGCAAACAAGGAAACAAGTGAAGAAAGCAGTAACGGCTTTCCATGAATCAGATTTAAGTTTGTGTTGCCAAGTAATAATACAGAACCCCACATTCTCTACATTGAATATCATAATTCCCTTCTTCTGGATATTAAAATCAAAGTTTTTTTAAACTTACAGCCACATGCATCATTGCTGTCGTTTGCTAGTTTTTAATTGCGAAAATTAAGGAATTGCAATTAAGAAATCACAAACGGATATGCACCAAGAAATCGAATTTTTTTTGCAATTTCTTAAATTTCTTAATTGCGATTCACAATTTGCGAATCGCAATTAGGAATCCCTTCCCATTGATTCCTATGGGCCTAGATGCCCATAGGAATGAATGGGAAGTCATTTTTAATTTGTGATTAGCAATTTGCGAATCACAAATTGAAAATGCAATTTCAAGGGTGAAAGGGGCGGTCCAAAGGACCCCCCCCTGCACCCCTGAAATTTTACTTTAAGTGCACTTTTCACACACACATGCCCTAAGGGCATGTGTGTGTGTAAAATTAAACTTTCAAACTTTCAACTTTTGTGCATTTTGGAAAGTTTTCTAAAATTACCTTGAAGGTCAACTTCATGGTAATTTACCTCTCCCTATTTGCGAATTCCCAAATTTTAAATGTTCATGCATTGCATTTAAGAAATCTCAAATTGCGATTTCTTAAATGCAATCGCAATTTTAGAAATCGCAACGTGGTTGCGATTTCTAAAATTGCGAAAAACATGATGCATCCCAATTTTGGCAATTGCATTCGCAAACGGCCGAAAATTGCGATTTGCACCGTTTGCGAATGCAATTTACAATGATGCATGCGCCCGTTAGGGAACTTAAAGAGGAAATATACATTTTCCCCATTCAGCCATTCTTTCCACAGAGGGCTTATGCATGTGCTTCCACTCCTCTATCACACCCTAAATCTGCCAAGCATGCAACTGTTGGTAACGCTTCAGCCAGGTATACCGCTTGTCAACAGATGGCAAAGGCTGGTGACGTGGACGATACTGCACCTACAACTCCTGGGCTAGTGTTTGGACCTGGACATACTCCACTCCTCATTCCCTCCCCCAGGTTGCTGAGAAGAAATCTTCTGTTTTTCTATAAACAGGGTTTTGGTGAACAGGGACTCCATCACAGATGGTTGTTCTGTCTGACTAAATGAGTGTGTGCAATCCTTAAATTATAGTAATCACTAACTCCAACTACTCCAATTCACCCTGTGCCTCACCGCAAATATGCTGCCAACATATGTATGACAAATCAAAACAATGGGGCCAAGTGCCACCGCGATCTTGGACTTAGTGTGCACTGGGTTAAAATGCATCAACAATAAATCAAATGATTCCAAGTCATGATAAATTTCTGTTTTTCATTTTTCAGCAAACTTCATTAAAATAATTTGAACCTATTACTTATACATAGGCCACTCATATTCTTATGACCTAGTAACCTTAATCTCAACAGTTAATTTGCAATTGTAAATTATTTGTTTTTTACAATTAGAATTTTAATGCCCTATGCATTTTGGGATAAAATCTCTTCTTCGGGGGTCACTCTAAACAAAAGAAACAATAGTACAAAGAAGGGTGTTATCACAGCATCACTGTTCATATGCCAATCTGTATATATTGTACTAAGTTCAGGCAAAGTTCCTGGTTTATGATAGGTCCTGCCAGATCACTGTCTAAAAATTCATTACAAGTTGGAATACATTTGATTTATATTATTGATAAGTTCTAATGCAGCGTACACTGAGTTCAAGGCACCGGTGGAACTTGGCCCCATTTTTGTGATTTTTTTGTGTTCTCCTGTCGGCCATATTATAGGTGCATTGGTTATATAATGCTTATAACATGATGGTAGGGGCATCTGCCACATCTGTGATGGAGTACCAAGTCCGCCAAATTCTCAGTAAGGCCCGTAATCACAAAAGGTCTTGTGTTTCTTGACTATCGTGATGAGATCCCCCTAAACCACCCATATGATCCCTCACCTTTGCCAACAAAAAGACAAACTGTGGATAATGGTGAGAATGTTGGCTGAACACCAGACTCAGCCTGCCTGTAGTGCCAAAAACAGAAACATCCCTTCATCATGATAAGCCTTTGGTGGCATTTTTAGATCTCGCCCTACTCATATATGATGGGGAAATACTGGCACCCTCCCAGAAGCAAATGAATGAAACTCACCAGACATAGCAGGTTTGCTCAGAAACAGAGTGAAATGTATTTATTGGTACCAAAAGCATGCATCATTGCTAATTAGCAAGGAAGAAGCCAGATCTGCCACCTTAGGGGCTCTCAGACTGCTTCTGCCCAGAGTGACAGATTTTTAGATGCTATATACCTAAAGTAATGACATGTCAGCGGAACTAGAATAAGGCACCAAGCCAAATATGGCTGACATGGATGTGCAATGTCTGCACCATGCAAAACAGGCAGATATGGGCAGACCAGAAAGGCAGGCTCTGCACTGTGTAACACTTGCATATCATGTTGTCAAGACAAGCAAGGTGACCTGTAAGAGGGTACAGAATAGCTTGTTGAAGCTTGTCCAGTCAAGATCAGCTAGGAAGCTCTTTTGAGCTCCAGGCCTCATGTTAATGTGATCATATATAAGCATGAAATCTTTTGAAGTGCATGCACATGAACTTATATGGATATTCATATATATTTTGTAACAATATGTATATAAAAAAACATGCATATAGGACTTTAGGTCATTCTGCTTTATCTATTGGTATGTTCAAGTTCCATAAACATTTTCCTACTGCCTAATGCAGCAAACAGTTAACAGCATTGGCTCAGACCCCTCCGGCAGTTGGTTCTCTTACACTGTGAGTGACATTATTTCGCCTGATTGTGTATGAAACTCTGCCCATAAAGAAGAAAACTTGAGTTCCAGATTTGGTGAACCAATATTTTACTTTGCCAATACTTCTTTTTAATTTCCATTCTTTATCACTTTTTTAATTTTTTATTTATCTTTTGTGCGTTTAAATTATATCTTTATGTTACAGCAATTAAGAATACATACTACATTTTATTTGAGCCAATAAAGATGCCGTTTTCCTTTGATGTATACTAACAATAAACACCAATGGTTCATTTTTATTTACTTTTATTCCAATCATTTGGTCATCATCTTTAGGGGAAGGATATTCTTGTTCATATCATGGTTATGTTATTTTTGTGACACATGATTATATCAGAAAGTTAAATGAAATAACCATTGCATAATCTTGCAATCTTTAAACGTATTAGCTTCTCTAATGCTCGTTTCAAAAGGAGGCAATATGTCGCATCCTGGCACATAAGTGCGAGGAAAGGTGCAGAAAGAACACTGATGGGGCCATCGATACAGACTACAGATAGGAACATATACAAAACTTTGCGCATTTACCAACTGAGTGGCATGCATGTTCTCTTTGTTTTGTGATCATTCTACCTGTCTCCACACAATTGCCTTATAACACTGTTCAGGTCATTTGTTAAGATCACCCTGGCTTCTTATTCATGTTCATTTTCTGAGTAACTTAAAATAATCATGGAGTAGGGGTCATGCTCTTCAAGGGCTATCTTATTTATTTTATTTATTTAATGGCATTTGTAGAGCGCGTGCAAATACCCGTAGGCGTCTCGGCGCTGGTATGCAAAGCTGTCTATCCCTGATCAGAAGATTGGAGGCTGGAATTACTGGTTGAATAACCACGTCTTCAATTTTTTTCTGAACTGAAGGAGTGTGGAACTTGTTTTTATGTGGTTTGGTAGGGAGTTCCAGATTTTAGGGGCTGCAATAGAAAAGCGGCGGTCACCTCAGGAGACTGTTCTACTTCGTTGAACCACCAGTTGGTTGAGCGAGGTAGAGCGAAGAGTTCTGGGGGGATTATAAGGAATTAGTTGCTTTTTGAGAAAGCGCGGTCCTTGATCCTGCAGGGTCTTATAGACTATGCACAGTGATTTGAATTTTACCCTATTTTGGATGGTTAACCAATGGTAACCTTTCAGGGTGTCCGAGATGGGAGCAAATTTGGGTTTTTTGGACAGCACGCGTGCCGCTGCGTTCTGCACAGTCTGTAGTTTTTTAGTGACTCTGCTTTGTGCATTAAGCAAAAGACCGTTGCAGTAATCCAACGATGTCAGGACCAGGGAGGTGACTAACGTCTTGGCTGCTGAGTCTGGTAGATACGGGATGATCTTTTTTATCATTTTGAGCTTAAAATGGGCGTTAGCTGCCACCTTATTTGCATGGGCCATGAAACTGAGCTGGTCATCGAATGTCACTCCTAGGTTTCTGACCTTAACGGTGGGGGTAGGAGGGATACCAAGAGCCGATGGCCACCAAGCTGCAGACCAGGCTGGCAGAAGGTTGCCAAAGATAACCACCTCCGTTTTATCGGAGTTGAGCTTCAGGCAATTTCTTGCCATCCACTCACTGATAGCAATCATCCCCCTTTGGAATCTTTCTGCCACCTCCTGTCCATCGCCCTTTATGGCCAGAACCAGCTGGGTGTCGTCGGTGTATGAGGTTAGGCTCATCCCGTGTGCTTTGATGACACTAGCAAGGTCCGACACATATATATTAAATAGTGTCGGACTTAGGGATGAGCCTTGAGGGACCCCACACGGTAGCGACAAATCCGCTGATTGAAAAAGGCCCAAGGTGACCGCCTGGGTTCTGTTGGCCAGGAAAGAGGCAAGTTGATCCCTGGCAGTAAGCTGAATACCCATCCTTTCGACACGGTCGACCAAGATCTTGTGGTCGACCGTATCGAAGGCTGCTGAGAGATCAAGAAGGACCAGCAGTGCTGTTCCTCCCTGATCACGGATGACTCTTATGTCATCAGCTGCTTTGATGAGAGCGGTTTCCGTACCATGGTGTTTACGGAAACCGAACTGAGTATCATCCAGCAAGTTGTGACTCTCTATGAATTCCGAGAGTTGCTGGTTCATGGCCTTTTCGGTGACTTTTGCTAAGAAAGGGAGGCTCGCGATAGGGCGATAGTTTTTTAGTTCACCTTTATCTAGACCAGGCTTTTTTAGCAGGGGTTTAATCAGTGTGTTTTTTAATGAGTCAGGGTAAATTCCAGATGTCAGTATAGTGTTACAGACATGAGTGATGATGGGGATGACTGTGTCTGGTACGGTTGCGATCACCGAGGTTGGGCAGGGATCCAGAGCTGACCCGGCTTTGATCGATTTTACTATGCCCTTAATTTGATCCGTGGTGAGGGGTTTAAAACTGGTCATGGTGTTTTTCGGTGTGATCATTGGGGAAGTAGCAGGACTGCTGGCGGGGTCTGAGTTAAAAGCTTGGTAAATGTCATTGACCTTCGTGAAAAAGAACTTGGATAAGGCATCACATAGTGCTTGTGATGGGGGAGGGTTAAGATCCGGAGTGTTTCCAGAGAGAGTTTTAGCAATGTTATATAGCTGTCTGCTAGAATTTTTCGCGGTCTCTATATTGGTGGTAAAATAGTGTTTTTTAGCTGCTACTATCATAGCTTTATAAGAAGCAAGAGCTTGTTTATATTTTTCTTTATTTTCGCTGTCATAAGTTCTTCGCCAGTGCCGTTCTCTATTCCTAGTTAATTGTTTTTGAATTTTCAGTTCTTTTGTATACCACTGAGCTTTGGGCAAATTTCTGTTTCTTGAGAGAGATTTGGTAGGTGCCAGCTGAGTAGTGGCTTCAGCCAGCCATTTCTGAAATTGGTTGATGGCAGTATTGGGGTCAGTGGATAGATCCGGGATGGTATTGTTTAACAGCAACGTTAGGTCATTGGAGTTAATGTCCTTCCATGCTTTGAAGGTGCCACTGTTCATGTGAACAACCTTTTTCCTCGGCGAGCCTTTGATAGTAAGGCTGCTAAGAATGACTGAATGGTCAGTCCATGTCATGGGGAGAACTGAGGTTATACACAGACCTTCCACATTTGAAAAGATTCCATCTAGCGTATGGCCTGCCTGATGAGTGGGGGTCATAACCAGTTGACTGAGGCCCATTATTTATTTCTAGGTCGGATGTAAGGGAAACAGTATCCTTGTCGCTGCTTTGCTCCAGATAGAAGTTGAAATCGCCCATAATTGTGGTAGACTCTTCTGTAACTATAGACTCAGTGATGTTACTAAGGTTAGCAAGGAACGCAGATCTGTTCCCAGGGGGTCTATAGAGGAGCACTCCCTTGAAGTTGTAAGTCGAGGACAACTTTATATTAAAATGCATAGCTTTGCATGAAGTAAAGGGTATAGGCGAGGAGCGGACTTCAAATTGGTCTCGCGCTATCATAGCTAGCCCACCACCTTTCCCTTTGGGCCTGTCCTGCCGATAGGCACTGAAGCCTGAGGGAACTGCCGTAACATAGTCAGGGGCAGATGCCTCATCAGACCATGTCTCTGTAATGTAGAGAACATCTAAGTTGAGATCGCTGATGAGATCGGCTATTTCCTGGCAATGCTTGCTCAGGGAGCGTGCGTTAATGAGTGCCATAGTCACGTGAGTGTCTTTCTCAGACCCTAAGTTTTGAGCTGTACTGGTTGAATTCGCGAACGCGAGTGTGGTATTACAATGTTGGCATTGTATTTGTGTCTCCGGAGGCATTGTGGAAAGATCGTGTTTGGTACAGAGGGGGGCGTAGGAGGGACCGATCTCCAACAGTGTGCTCCGGTTAAAAACAGGTGACAGGTATGTACAGCTACCCAACATAACACTCAGGCCTAGGTTTACTAAACCTTCATGCAATGCAGGACAGCGCAGCACAAGGGAACTTGTTGTGCTGTATGACGTGAAATGGGGAGAGCAGAAATGTGACATATTTACGAAGATCTGGAACACTTCTGCCCCATCATCGTGCTGGTACACTTGTAGTAGCCCAGTTCCCATGCAGTCACTCTTGCACCATGACGAAAAAAGTGCTTGAGTTGTGGTCAGAATATTTTGTGTCCAGCAAGGACTAATTTCCAGCACACAAAATATTCTTAGAGATGTATCCCTCTTTGAATGTGCGCTACAGAAGGCAGCACACATGCATAGAAGAACTAAGAAGAAGAACTAAATATATTTCTCCTTGTTATGCCATCCTAGGATAGGACCACAATTTTGGTGCAAACCTAGGTTTACCTACTTTGGTAAATTTGGGTTTGCATCAAAATACGTGAGTGGATGAATGAGAATGCTTATGCCCCTCCAACTCTGCAACACAAAGTCATGCAAGGCAACACTATGCGCTGTGTTGCATTACTTTCTATTAGAAAGCCACGTACAGTTGTTTTTGCAAGTTGTTGTAAATCCAGAAATACACTTTGCATCATTGCTGCCCAAAAAAAGTGGCACATCAATGACTTGAAATGTTAGTAATTCTGGGCCTTGATTGTTGACCTCGGATGGATAACAGCCTTGATTGTACCCGCTGGAATTCTAGGCATGGCCCTACTATTGGTGTTTTAGTCAACTGTGCCACCAGACACCTCCTGTAGTCTATCTTGTGGTGTTCCCATAACTCAATATGGTCCTTCTCCTGACTGATTCATAGTCGCCACATCTACGAGGACACGCATTATTTCATTATCTCTTTATTTGTACTAGTTCATTTTAAGAATCAGCTCTTCTTCACAAGTTAGGCCCAGGTTCTGCAAAGTCTTAAGGAATGCAGCACACCCCCCAAAGAGGCTGCGTTCCGTGACAGGGATAGAGCAGGAGAGTGCCATATTCACCGACATATGACAATCTCCTACCCTCTCCCAAGGGCAGCCGCTGATTTCATCTGCCGTGCACCAGGCACACACCTTAGCGCCATAGCTATGGTGCGTGCCTGAGTCTAGCATAGGTTTTGTACAGGAAGGTAACCTTCCTGTACAAAATAATATGGCCAGACACACTTCAAATCTTTTCCTACTTTGTATGTGTGCTGCTCAGTGCAGCATGGGTGCAAAGTGGGAAAAGGAAAGGAGAAATGAAAAAAATTCTCCTTTTAATGCCTGCTTTACAGCAGAGTTCATGTTTTGCACTGAACCCTGTATACTAATGTTAGTAGAGAGATTAGTGGTTGCATGGGAATGCCCATGTACCACCCATGTTACGCCCCCTTGAATCAAAGTAATACAAAGCAGCATTTTGTGTTGCTTTGTGCTATTTTTCTATACAAACCAACTTTAATACCAATTAGCGATAGTTTGTTAACCCCCAAAAAGGATTCGCTTTGGGTTAGCATTAAAAAAGTAACACTAATCAGGCGCTAAAACTCTGTGATTCTGGGCCACAGTGTCATCTGCAAATATGTATTGTTCCTTTTGGGGCCCAATGCAATGCCGCCAATAAAGACAAAGAGGATGTGGCAATATTCCACCAAAATGATAACCCCTCTCCCCCTAAGATAAATGAGTCTACCAACATCCTTCCTCGCCCTACCTTTTGACATTTCACAAACCGATTTAGCATTATGAGACTAATGCTGGGGTTTACGCCTTTGTTACATGTTACTTGCATAGAACGGTATACAGACAAAATATCGAGTACAAAATATCGAATTACACAAATATCGACTTCAAAATATAGAATGGACAAAATATCGAATGGACAGAATATAGTTATCAAAAATATCGTTTTTAAGGTAAGTAATGTAATATCGATTTAAAAAATATAGAAAGTCAAAATATCGAAGTATATAATATAAGTTATTAAAATTATAGAATTTTTAATAATATCGAATTTTTTAAAGTGTTTTGTATGTTAGTATATGTGTGAAAAGTATATATATTTTTTGTAATTCATTTTAAGTAATTAATTTTATGTTATTTAATTTTGTGTCATTTAATTCTGTAGCGGGTTGTGGGTTTATAGGGGAATAGGGTGGGAAGTAATTTAATTATAATTAAGTAAATAGGTTAATTTATTTATTGGTATTTATTTTGAATAAATTGTTAATTAATTCTTAATTGGTAATTAATTAATTCTTAATTTGTAATTAATTTTTATTAATTGATTAATTGATAATTATGTGAATTATATGAATTTATTTTATGTAGCGGGTTGTGGGTTTATAGGGGAATAGGGTGGGAAGTGATTTAATTATAATTAATTAAATATGTTAATTTATTTATTGGTATTTATTTTGAATACATTGTTAATTCATTTTTAATTGGTAATTTATTAATTCTTAATTGGTAATTATTTTTTATTAACTGATTAATTGATAATTATGTGAATTTTATTAATTTATTTTCTGTAGCGGGTTGTGGCTTTATAGAGGAATAGAGTGGGAAGTAATTTAATTATAGTTAATTAAATATGTTAATTTATTTATTGGTATTTATTTTGAATACATTGTTAATTAATTTTTAATTGGTAATTAATTTGTATTAATAGGTAATGAATTTTAATAATTAATATTTATTTTAAAATGATTAATTATTATATTGTATTAAATTGGTATTTACTTTTAATTAATTTTTTATTGTTATCGATATTTAATTTATATTTATTAATATATTAAAAATTTACTTTCTTTACTGTTAAGCTCACTAGAGTGGGAATAGTAAACTTTACCCCTACGCTATCCAACGCTTTCTCTACTGTTGCACTCACTGGAGTGGGAATAGTAATTTTTACCCCCACGCTATCCAACACTTTCCCTACTGTTGCACTCTCTGGAGTGGAAATAGTAAATTTTACCCCTAAACTATCCAACGCTTTCCCTACTGTTGCACTCGCTGGAGTGGGAATAGTAATTTTTACCCCTACGCTATCCAACGCTTTCCTTACTGTTGCACTCATTGGAGTGGGAATAGTAATTTTTACCCCTACGCTATCCAACGCTTTCCCTACTGTTGCACTCTCTGGAGTGGGAATAGTAATTTTTAGCCCACCGCTATCCAAACTTTCCCTACTGTTGCACTCTCTGGAGTGGGAATAGTAATTTTCACCCCTACGCTATCCAAAGCTTTCCCTACTGTTGCACCCTCTGGAGTGGGAATAGAAATTTTTACCCCTACGCTATCCAGCGCTTTCTCTACTGTTGCACTCTCTGGAGAGGGAATTGTAATTTTTACCCCTAAGCTATCCAACGCTTTCCCTACTGTTACACCCTCTGGAGTGGGAATAGAAATGTTTACCCCTACGCTATCCAGCGCTTTCTCTACTGTTGCACTCTCTGGAGTGGGAATAGTAATTTTTACCCCTACACTATCCAACGCTTTCCCTACTGTTGCATTCTTTGGAGTGGGAACTGTAATTTTTACCCCTACACTATCCAACACTTTCCCTACTGTTGCACTCTCTGGAGTGTGAATAGTAATTTTTACCCCTACGCTATCCAATACTTTCCCTACTGTTGCACTTTCTGGAGTGGGAATAGTAATTTTTACAGTTACACTATACAACTCTTTCCCTACTGTTGCACTTGGTGGAGTGGAAATAGTAATTTTTACCCACCCGCAATCCAACACTTTCCCTACTGTTGCACACTCTGGTGTGGGAATAGTACGTTTTTACCCCTACGCTATCCAAAGCTTTCCCTACTGTTGCACTCTCTGGAGTGGGAATAGTAATTATTACCCCTACGCTATCCAATGTTTACCCTACTGCTGCAGTTGCTGGAGTGGTAATAGTCAATTTTAACCTCTTGCTATGCTGCAGTAAAAATAATGTATATTTTTAATTAATATTAAGTTAACGTATATATGTGTTAAAAAATCAAGTTGGATTTTTTTTTACTTAAATTAATTATTTAATCATGTTTAAGTTATTTAAGATTGTTTACATTAATTATAGTTATTATTTCATTAATTGTAAATTATTTTTAAGTTATTTTAATAAATTCAATATTTTTATTAAGTATATATATTTATTCGATATTTTTGATTCGATATATTTGTACTTACCTGTATGTAGATAGGATTTCGATATAATCTCCTTCGATATTTTTACTTCAATATTTTTTTCGTCTATATTTTTGTAATCGATATTTTGTCAGTAATCCGCATAGAACAATATCAGAGGCTGTGATGAAATCCAATCAGCCCACATCACTACTTTTCCTTAAGGTACTTCTCCAAACAAAATATCAAAACATCAGCTGGTTAACCTGGAGCCACCTTAATTTAGTTCACAAGATGTCGTAGCCTGGAAATATTTTACCAGTATTTCTTTCATAACTTCTCATAATTTTACTCTACAAAAGCATCCTGACCTTGTTCTAAACGGAAAAGTAGTTCTTTGTATAATTGTCTTCAGTGTGTTGTTTCTTCATCTGCAAAGAAAATTATTACTCAACAGCTAACGTATTAATTTAACAGAGTTCAGTTCATTGGGGAGATTAAAGTCGCATACTGGCGATAAACGACAGCCACATTCACTAGAGAGGCGAAAGAGAAGCATTTTGAGGCTAAAGGTCCAGCAGATTCAGTCGACAGAGAGAGAATGACGAGCCGTCTCTGCAGACCCACCCTCTTGGAAAGCAGTTTAAACTCTGGCTCCACGCTGCAGCCAGATGGAGGTTCCTGGTCGGTGGAAAACCATGACTATGAATCAATAGCTCCTTCACGGCTGCAGATGGAACCAAAAACCACGGCTTCTTGGATTTCTGGGAGCGCAGAAAGCCAAGGTTGCACATTGTGGATTAATTAAGTAAAAGAAATAAAATAAGCAGCCTTCAATGTGTCACCTTATTCGCGAGCGAGGCCGCACCTTTGATATAAATCAGTTTACACTGGGCCTTGATGGGTTTTCCGGAGCCTGGCGTTTCCTGCAGGTTCAAGAATGTGCTATGTGTGTACAGATCCATGTCAGCCAATTTCTGATTATCCCATTTTTGCTACAAAACCTCCTTTTGTACAGTGTTTAGAAGTCAAGTCTAGTATCAGTTTCAAATGAAAAAATAGAAGCATGAAAAAAAAATCAGGATATAAATTCGAAGAGGCCAGGTTTCAGAAACCAAACTATCTATCATGCCGAAACTGCTACTTTCAGAGTAGAACAACAAAGCGAATAGCAAGCTTTATTTTCGGGGTGTGAAGATAATAATTCTTAGTACGGAAACAGAGATCTTTATGTCTGTATTATTTTTGGTGACTGTGTTTCTGTACTAAAACGATATTGAGTCTCCAGCCTGAGAAAGGCAGCATATTATGTGGGGAATGTAAGCAAATGTCAAACTCTTGAATGTGTTTTTCAGGTTTGGTGAGGGTAGATGTATTTATGTTCCATGTATATGAGTAAATGTAGGTAACATTAATTTTCGAGCAGAATTCCTGGTGGTATTAGATATTGCAGTACTGTGGCATGCTTGACTTTACTCTCTGTTCTTCATTCTGCATTTGCCGAAGAGGGATCATACACAAAACGTGGTCACGTTAGATCAATTGTTGCTTGCAAGAAAAACAGTACATGGGTTCAAGCCTGGATTTTCACGATGTGCACTAAATTAGCTATCCTAGGCTCCGGACCATGCAAAACGCGGCAGCCAGACTCACACTAAGGCTTCTGTCCTGGACTCGCAACACCATGCACCTCTGACTTCCCCATACACAATCAAGCACTCTTCAGACTCCACACACACACTTGCACAACCTTGGCTCCACCTACCACAGCTGCCACACACCCACCGGGCAAGTCCACTCGGCTGGACTTCTGCTTACTCACATTCCCTGCATATGCACAACCTCTCCGGCGAGTCAGACGCTCTGCACCATACACATAACATAACATAATATAACATAAGGTAACGTAATGTAACATAACATACCATTCCATAACATTGAAATTGTATGGAATATGTAATGTAATGTAGTGTTATTGCATTTTGTTTTTTATTCTAGTCTATCAAGGTAATTCGGAAGTGAAAAAGTAGCCAACTGAGCGACACAATGGAGTAGGGAGAAAATTGGGCAGGGTAGGCAGTGAAAGAGAGCTATAGAGAAAGTGGGTAAAAACGAACAGCAAAAAAATAAACCCTGAAACTTGAAAGAACCTCAAGGGACAATAATGAAGTGGAAACAAGTACAGGAGAAAGAAGGGGTAGCTGCAGGCAAGTGGGTGCAAGCAAGCGTGGCCCAGTCAGAGGGAATAACAGCCACAGTCCATGCAGGTAACAGCAGTGGGGTGGTGGAGCCGGTTGTGGGGGCATTTCAAAGGATGACGCAGAGGGGAAAAAAAAGTAAACATTAATTTTCCCTCAACATCGTCCCTCGAAATCCCCCCCGCGGCCCCACCGCTCCAAGGCTGTGACCTGCGCGGGCCGCAACTGGTGGATGTATGTCAGTACAACGCAATCATTTTGATCGCGGTACTTTACATTGCGGATTTTACAACGCAAGTTGTTACAACAACTTGCGTTGGAGGGCGCTGATTGAGGAATATTATAATTTTATATTCCAACACCAGTCCACGTAACAGTAGGGAAGGTTTTGGAATATAAAATTACAATATTCCTTAACCAACAGCGCCATCCAGCGCAAGTCGTAGTAACGACTTGCGTTGTAATGGCAGCGTGGTAAAGGTCTTGCGGTGTAAACACCGAGTTGTAAACGACGTTTACCCAACTGGTGAACAAAACCTACTAAGTCAATCAATCAATAAGGGAATTGTAAGCGCACCACTCGCCCGTGAGGGTCTCAAGGCACGGGGGGTCAGCAGTAAGTGATGGTAGAAGTGAGAGGAAAAATTCTGTGGGACAGAGAACCATATGTAGTAACACTGAAATGATTACCTGATTGCCAGTAGAGAAAAGGTCTGGTTGAAAATACACATAAGAGAAATCGGTTGAAGTTAGTGGAGTCCCCTTTCTGCCCTGTAATAAAGGTAGGCCTAGGCAAATTTTCGTTATATCGGAGTGATCTTTCAATTTTTGCCAATCCATGCTATTCTTGCTATGGGAAATGACTGAAAATCTAATTGCAGGAACACAGGAACAGTGCAAATGCACAGAACATGAGCAGCTTATGCTCACGGCCTTCGGGAAGCGTAATTTGGGTTCCACCCTTTGTAAGTAATATATTACCTACTGGCGGTCGCCAGTAGGTAGTTATAGTTACAACCTAGTTTCCATAGGAAAAGCATTTTTTGATTTGCTTAAAACTTTGGTGTAGTCTGACGAATCTTTGCAAAATTCTCCCAAAACAAAGTCTATCCAGGTCTGCTCCTATCCTGAACGTTTGGTGGTGATTGGTCAAGCGGAAGCTGAGAAAAAAGGGGGGTCACAAAACACGTTTTCCCCATGTTAATTTCAATAGGAAATTTTGCGGCGAGCTACAGCCCGAACTGCTGAACAGAATTACCCCAACTTTGGTAGAAAGGTAGAGCTTGGTTCAGAGAGCAATCTTTTTTTTTAATGGTGTAAATCCGTTCAGTAGTTTGAGAAATTGAAAAAATGGGAGTGAAAAAATCAATTTCCCATAGGAAACTTTGTGCAAGGCTACAGCTAAAACTACTGAATGGAATTACCCCACATTTGGCAAAAAGGTAGTGCTTGGATCAGAAAGTGACTTTTTTTTAAAATGGTGTAAATCTGTTCAGTAGTTGCTGAGAAATTAGAAAAATTAAAGTTTTGATATCTGGGAGGAGCCTAAGTCCCGTGCACAAGCTTCACTGTGATTGGTAGCCAACACTCCAAACCAGGAAGTGTTAGCAGCCATCTTGTGACTCGGTAGAAGCGAGTCACCAGAAACCAGAGCAACACAGGTATAAAACAAGAGAAGGGGGAAGGGTAGACACACCCTGGCCCCCTAGGCATGCTTAGGGGGCCTCAGAAGGACCCCCAGGGCCAAAGAAAGCATTTTCATCAACAACAATAAAAATCATCACAATCCTTGCTGGGGTCGCGGGTTCCCACGCTTTATTTTAATTTAAAGTCTATCCAGGTCTGCTCCTATCCTGAAAGTTTGGTGGTGATTCGTCAAGCGGAGGCTGAGAAAAAAAGGGGGTCACAAAACACGTTTTCCCCATGGTAATTTCTATAGGAAATTTTGCGGCGAGCTACAGCCCGAACTGCTGAACAGAATTACCCCAACTTTGGTAGAAAGGTAGAGCTGGGTTCAGAAAGCAATCTTTTTTTTTAATGGTGTAAATCCGTTCAGTAGTTTGAGAAATTTAAAAAATGGGAGTGAAAAAATCAATTTCCCATAGGAAACTTTGTGCAAGGCTACAGCCAAAACTACTGAATGGAATTACCCCACATTTGGCAAAAAGGTAGTGCTTGGATCAGAAAGTGAATTTTTTTTAAAATGGTGTAAATATGTTCAGTAGTTGCTGAGAAATTAGAAAAATTAAACTTTTGACATCTGGGCGGAGCCTAAGTCCCGTGCACAAGCTTCACTGTGATTGGTAGCCAACACTCCAAACCAGGAAGTGTTAGCAGCCATCTTGTGACTCGGTAGAAGCGAGTCACCAGAAACCAGAGCAACACAGGTATAAAACAAGAGAAGGGGGAAGGGTAGACACACCCTCACCCTCTAGGCATGCTTAGGGGGCCTCAGAAGGACCCCCAGGGCCAAAGAAAGCATTTTCATCAACAGCAATAAAAATCATCACAATCCTTGCTGGGGTCGCGTGTTCCCACGCTTTATTTTAATGAGACCCCGGGGTGGGCTAGATCTCGGGGGACTGAAAAAAAAATAGAGGGTGCTCGTTGGGGCTGTGGTGGCCCACTGGGGTCGCTGTAGTCCTGAGGCTTCACTCATGTTGGGAGGGGTGTTGCATGGCCCCTCTGCTGGAGCCCTCCATTTGCTTTTAACTTTCGCGTCATTCGACAAATCCTTACAACATTTTCCAAAAAGTTTCTCTTTTTGATCATCCTCTATCTTGAAAGGGGTGATTGTTCAAAGGGGGCTGAGAAAAAAGGGGGGTGTGAAAATGTGTTTTCTCAATGCATTTTCCATAGGAAACTTTAGACAAGGTTACTGGTCAAACTGCAGCATGGAATTATGCCAAATCTGGCAGGGAGAAAGGCCTCTGTCCAGAACGCGCGGTTTTGTAGAGATGTTGTAAATCCGCTCAGTAGTGTTTGAGATATTAAAGGAAAAAAATATATATCTGGTTGGTGCTTAACTCCCAAGCACGAGTTTGCCTCTGATTGGCTGCTAACACTTCAAAGCAGGAAGTGTCCTCTGATTGGCTGCTAACCCTTCAAACCAGGAACTGTTAGCAGCCATCTTGTGCCTCACATCGAGTGAAAATATAAAAGAAAGTCCCCGGGGCAATTTAATATACCAGAGCTCTGGGTAATGATGATATGGACTCAATGAATGTTTAAAAAGTATTAACAATAAAGGAGAAACAGGTGAGCGCCAGACAGCACGACTATCCACTCCAGGACACCAGTAGGAAGATATCCCTTTAATGTTCCCTCTGCCCAACATCATATAGGTGATGTAGGCAATAGGTGATGTAGGCAGGAAGGGGGGGGATCAATAGAGCAATTAGAAAAGAACACCCTGCCATGGATGATAATAAGTGGTCCTGTACAGGATCCAATTCTGGTTAGAGAGGAGCAATATCAAATGAATATCAGGACCAAAGACAACAGATAGATAACACTCAATTCATCTTTTTATAGAAAATATATATTTTTTTATTATTAATATTTGTTTTGATGCAATCAGTCATGTTTAAGAAACAATAAAAAAATAACAAATTCTAGAATTAATAAAAACCATCAATGAAGTTCATCATTTCATGTGGGGGAGAATTTTCTCCAAAGAATTTGGTGTTCCACTCACTCCAGGGAATTTCAAGGGGCTCAACAGACACTCACATCTTACAGGGGTCATTCATACTCATACATGTTCAACCACTTCACACGGGTAAATCTCGTTTCGCCTGCAACAAAAAGATTGGACTTATGGTTGCATGGATGGGGGTGCAACTTGAAGAGGGCAAGTTAGGTGGAATACTGTTGCCGTTCTTGGTGGTATCGCCAACGCGCGTTTCGGTGTGAGGCACCTTCGTCAGGGCTGGCAGAGATGATGGGGGAGGGGAACACACAGGCTGAAAGTTAAAACATTTTTTTGAACATATCAAGTAATTCACAAAATTACGTACATATAAATTTAAAGTCATTGTTACTTGAGCATGTTTAGGTATTTTCACAAAATTTCATATATATATATATATATTTACAATGCTTATTCATGTACCATTTCTAAACATTTATTATCATCAGGTGTATAGGTACATCTAAGATGTAACGCTGAATAGTCTTGGTTTAGATATCCATTGATCGCTCCCAGGATAACATCCCCCAAGGTTGGGGGAAAAAAGCCAAATCAGAGAAGTGGCCAAGGTGAAGACAAAGAGCTTTTCTTTTTATGCTACACTCTTTCATTCACACTCTAGTTCACACATTCATTTAGTTCAGATCCATGTTTTGCATTTATACAATTATCACTGTCTAATGAAACCTTTTAGTGGACGGACTGGGTAGACAGATCTAATTGGGGAAAAAGATTTTAAGACAGGGCTGCACAGTAATTCAGGTTTAAATCATTTTTTAAAAGAGAATGTAATATCACATAGGTGGATACGCTTAGAACAATGCCTAACAGATATAAAGCGACATCTATATGGGGAAAGCGTAAATTCCTACCTGTCGCTAGCATGGGGCCAAAGGTCTGGTATAATATTTCATTCTAGAAGGTCCTAGTTTCTTCAAGTATCCGGTGTTCGGGATGTTAAGGGATCACACTGGAATAATAGACAGGGAAGAAGAATAATGACATAAAGCCTACTGGGTCTGGGGTCTCAGCTATTATACCCAGATTTCTAAGAATGAGGATTGCATGAGGTTTTATATGAAAGTAGATGATTCCTAATCACAGATAGATGAGGGGATCCATGGTGTTTAAGGAGGATCATATAACAGCGAGACGGCCAAGTTTTATCTGATTAAGAATCTCTCCAGGGGCGCGGGTGTGTTTAGACACACTCACCTGATAGTATTGCGGGCTTGGGGGCCACGTCTAAAGCTCAGAAGTCGATCGGGGGCGGAGTTCCTATCTGGGTGCTTCCTACGGCGTAATTATGCTGCGTATGGAGAAAAAGAGCATCAGGGCGGGAGGTCTATCAGATGTTTACAGAAACGTAAAAAAGGCGGACAGGTCTGGATATAAAATGTACACGCTAGGAAGGGCAAAATGGTCCCTCTCGAAACATTACGGCAAGCTCACCTGATAATTATCAAGCACTGGAGGCCGCATCTGGGTTAGAGAGAGGGAAGGGAACTGGAGATTTAGACCGTCTTCCATTTTCTTTCAACGAGCCCGGCACGCTCAGGCATATCTCTGAGTACAAAGGGCAACATATATTAAGAGGCAAATAAGTGCTGTGGGGATGACGGGTGGTGGAGGGGGGTTTGAGACAAGGGATAGAGCGGGGGATCGCGGGGGTGGCAAATAGACACAGGGTTTACCTCGGCAGATGTAGAATCGACGCGCTTCCAGACAGCGGGAATTAATCGTCTAGGATTCCTGTCAAGGTGACGTAGGACCCGGAACCGAGAGACGTCTCGACGTCCGGTGGGTTATATACTGGTCCTGATGGCTAAATCATGGCCAGCTGGGTCGTGACGATATAATGCGAGTGAAAGAGGGACTACAGTCTTAGGTCTTCGGTTTTGGTCGCCATCTTGGAGTGGTGCTACTGGTGAAGAAGTATAGGGTTTCTAGGGCGATATGGGGTGGTTCACTGAGGGGAAATATGCCAAGAGATAGAATGGAGTGGCAAAGTTGTCACAGAGGGTTCGGGAGGGTGACGTATATTGACTAGGGGTGAGATGAATAAATAAGGAAGGTAGCTCTCTGGGTTGACCCGAGTCAGGTGCCATCTTGGAGTGGGTGTAAACAGGGGGGAAAAATGAAATTTATTATATTAGAAGAAACCCATGGGGCGTATATCGTCATGCGTTTCAAAGATAGGTGTGTTTCGGAGGTATAGGTATAGGTCCCCAACCAGGGATAAAAATGAATCACAAATCCAGGTGGTGAACAGGTAGTAAACATTATAGGAAAGTGTTTTGCCATGGGCATTCTTCGTTAAGACCACTGGTTACAGAGTAAGTTAGGAAGATCCAAAAAAACTTCCCTTTTTTTGCAGAGGTTTGCAGGGTCAGTTCCATGTCTTGCTTTTATTTTTTCCAGTATGAACCTGCGGAGATCATTTTCCGTGTGTCCTTTTTCCATCCAGTGGGAGACAATGGGTGCGGAGGTCTTCATGTTCCTGATGTTCGACTTGTGTTCTCCAATCCTAAGATTAAACTTGGCCGTCTCGAAGTTATATGATCCTCCTTAAACACCATGGATCCCCTCTATCTATCTGTGATTAGGAATCATCTACTTTTATATTAAACCTCACGCAATCCTCATTCTTAGAAATCTGGGTATAATAGCTGAGACCCCAGACCCAGTAGACTTTATGTCATTATTCGTCTTCCCTGTCTATTCTTCCAGTGTGATCCCTTAACATCCCGAACACTGGATACACGAAGAAACTAGGACCTTCTAGAATGAAATTATATACTAGACCTTTGGCCCCTTGCTAGCGACAGGTATGAATTTACGCTTTCCCCATATAGATGTCCCTTTATATCTATTAGGCATTGTTCTAAGCGTATCCACCTCTGTGATATTACATTCTCTTTTAAAAAAATACTTAAATCTGAATTACTGTGCAGCCCTGTCTTAGAATCTGTTTCCCCAATGAGACCGGTCTGCCTAGTCCGTCCACTAAAAGGTTTCATTAGACTGTGATAATGGAAAGGGGCGACCATTCGGTCCCCCCGAACGTATGGTGGAGTACCACGATCCCCCCGGGAAGCCATCTTGGGCGGGAGGCGAGTCTCGGCTGGTATGCCCGAAGCGGCGTAGCTGGGGCGCGCCTTTTTACCGCCCTAGAATGGGCTGGCCTAGACACCGACGCGGCCCGCCACGCCCTCGGAGGCAGGCGGGGGCGGGTTTACGCCCGCCCTGAAGACGGATAAAAGGAGCGGAAGCCAAGAAAGCATCCTCTTGTTCCTGTGCTCTGAAGCTGCACCTCCCCGCTGCACGTGAGCTCGAGACGGAACGAAGAGCCAATTTTGAGCGTTGTAATCTTTCTTTTGTCTTACAGATTTCCCGTTTGAGGATGCCCAAGAAAGTCGGAAAGCGGGTCGGTACCGAGCAGATGCTCCGCATGCTCATGAAGGAGATAGCCGATTTAAAGAAAAAGGTAGACTCTAAGGACGGGGAAGGAGGAACGAAACGGCCGTTGCAGGGAGCAGTCCCCAGTGGAAGAAGCAAGAGGCCCCGAAGGGGGGCACTTGGGGGGGACACCCCGGTTCCCGATACCCCACGTGAGGAGCCAATCCCGGTGCCGAAAGAGGGGAATCCAATCCCTGTGGTGGTCACCCCCGTGAACAGGGAGGATATGCCCCCCGAGTTGGCGGCACAATTGGCAGCGTGGTTGGGAAAAGATAGCGAGGGCGCCACGGCTGACGACGCCCGGGCAGTAATGAGGCAACTGCGGGAATCTAGGGAGGCTGCGAAGGCGACATCTTCTGTTCCCCCACAGGTTCCGGCGGCTGAAAGTACAGCAGGCCCAAGTTCGGCGACAAGCGCAGGGTCTACTTCAGGTAAGCGGCCATTGCCGATTGCGGGGGAGGGTCTGTACCTTCTCGAAGGGAGAAGATTGCCCAGCATGTCCCACTAGAAATTAAGGAATTGATTTGGGCGAATAAGTATGTAAACATGTTTTCATTGCTTACCGACCATTACGAGATAGAGCATGTGAAGAGCCAAAAGGAGCTCATGCATCCGAGTGTTTGGCGCGCAAAAATGTCCGCCTTTAAGGTGGACGAGAACATTGGTACTTGGGGCAGAGCGTGGGGCATATTTACCTCCATCATGGGCGAGCGCAGGCCCGAGTTGCTGACCGAGTTACCTATTTATCAGTCACGTATTATGGAGTATTCTGGAGCATATGGGGGCAATCAGTGGTTCTGCTATGACAATCTTTTTAGAAAAGCTAAGGAACACGACCCATTGTTGACTTGGGATTGTTACGACTCCGTGTCATGGCAAAAAATGGAGAGTACAGGAATGTTGAAGGTACCATTGGTAGGGAGTAGCGGAGGGGAATCTTCCCGCCAAAACTCTGGGACACCCTTTCGGACGGGTGCAGGTAACGAGTACCACTCGAAGCCGAATGGCAACACAGGGAAAAGGGGGATCTGTTGGAATTTTAACAGAGGGAAATGTACGAGGCCCCAGGGGTCATGCAAATTCAGACATGAGTGTGGGGGGTGTGGGCAACCATCCCATCCCGAGTCCTTGTGCAGAGCCAAAACTGGTGATAACGGTGGTAAGGGAGGCACCAAACAGGTCTAATATAGTCCGAGGGGCGCCTTTACCTACCCCGATTGATACCATGGCAATGATTCCTTGGCTCAACGAATACCCGGATCATGCTTCCGCTGGGGTGTTGCGAAACGGGTTCACATATGGTTTCCGCATCCCAGTGGGGGATTTTCAGGGTGTAGCAAACTGTAAGAATCAACTATCAGTCTTGCAGCACGCGGCGGTGGTACAGGTAAAGATTGGGAAGGAGGTGACTCGAGGTCGTGTCGCCGGTCCATTCGATTTGCCACCGGTTGTTAACTTTGTTTGTTCCCCTCTAGGGGTGGTCCCCAAGAAGGACCCGGGTGAGTTTCGGCTGATACATAACTTGTCAGCCCCACGTGGTCTTTCCGTGAATGACGCGATAGACTCGGAAGTGTGTTCAGTGCGGTACGCATCTTTCGATGAGGCCGTAGCCATGTTGAATCGCCTGGGGCCCGGGGCGCTGATGGCGAAATCAGACATCGAGTCAGCGTTCCGGTTGCTCCCGGTACACCCAGACGATCAGCGTCTTTTTGGTTTCATGTTTCAGGGTCGCTATTACATGGATAGATGTATGCCAATGGGGTGCTCGATTTCATGTGCCTATTTCGAGAAGTTCAGTTGTTTTCTGCAGTGGGTATTCACAAGGAAGACAGGTTTTCAACATGTGATGCACTATCTCGATGACTTTCTGTTTTTGGGGGCAGCCGGGGATCCTGAGTGTGGACAGGCTTTACATGAATTTTGTGTCTTAATGAATCGATTTGGTGTGCCATTGGCGCCAGGTAAGACTGTGGGTCCCTCGACCTTGATCGAGTTTCTGGGGATCGAGCTCGACTCGGTAGAAGGTTGTTTTCGATTACCCAAGGAAAAAGTGTTGAAATTCAGGTTATCCCTTGAGACATGTATTCGTGCAACAAAAGTAAACCTGCATCAATTGCAACAGGTGGTGGGTCAATTGAATTTTGCCCTAAGAGTGATACCAATGGCGCGCCCCTTTTCCCGCTCGATTGCACAAGCCATGGTCGGCCTGAAGGAAGGACATCACCGCACGAGACTCTCGGCAGAGGTTCGCCAGGACATGCGCATTTGGTTGGCATTTCTGGCGGATTTCAATGGTCAAATTGTCTGGAACAAACCAGCGGTGTCCTCCGAGGAGCTGGGGCTTTGGACAGATTCGGCGGGGAGTATAGGTTTTGGTGCCATATTTGGTACACAATGGTCGGCTCAAAAATGGCCGTCATGGTGGCACGAGTGCGGGTTGACGAGTAACATTGCTTTTCTCGAACTTTTTCCTATTTTGGTGGCCCTGAAAACGTGGACCGGGGGTTTCCGTAATCACTCTGTGGTGTTCTGGTCTGATAACATGACCGTGGTTGAGTGTATCAATAGTCAGGCAGCACGATGCATATTGATTCTGAGACTGCTCAAGGAAATTGTGTTGTTATGCATGCAACTGAATGTACTGTTTAGGGCACGACATGTGCCAGGGGTGATGAACCAAGCGGCTGATGCGCTTTCTCGTTTCCGTATGCAGGCCTTCTGGGGTTTTCTGCCCACAGCGGACCCGGTGGCGGCACCCTTTCCCGAAGCTCTCTGGTCTCTCGGTGCCCCGAACTACAAAACCTCGTGGGAGAGAGTTTAGCACCCAGGACGAGGAAGGCATATGAAGGGGCGTTCCGTTCCTATTGGGCCTTTTTGGGTACTGCTAGGGGGGAGCTTTGGGGTCAGGAAGAGTTTGTAGTGAGATTTCTGCTCTCTTTACATCAGGCAGGCAAATCAGTAGCTACGGCCCAGAGGCATCGGGCCGCCATTTCCTTTATGGCAAAGGCTCATGGGATCCAGGACCCGACAGCGTCTTTCGTTGTGCAGAAAGCGCTACGTGGGTGGCAACGCCTTGAGGGTCGCTGAGTAGATGAGAGGCACCCGATAGGTTTGGACAGGCTGACCCAGTTATTGTCTGTGCTCCCGGCAACTTGTTCATCCCAGTATGAAGCGGTATTGTTCCGAGCCGCATTTGCACTAGCATTCCATGGGGCTATGCGGGTAAGCGAATTAGTGGCAAAGAACAAGCGGGATACGATGGGGGGATTGTGCCGGGAGCACATTCAGGTCAGGGGGGGGACGATGACGGTCTCATTTGTTAGGTCCAAATCCGATCAAGGAGCAATCGGGGACTGCGTAATCATTCAGAGGATCCCCGGGTCTTCCATGTGCCCTGTGGTATGCGTTGAGGAATATTTGGCACAGAGGGTTGCAGCATGGGGGGGGGCCTTCTTGAGACACGCTGACGCCACTCCACTGACGAGGTTTCAGTTTCAGAGGGTGCTTGCGATGTCTATTTCGGCCGCGGGCTTGAACCCCGGCGAATTCGGGACCCATTCCTTTCGGATAGGGGCTGCTACTGAGGCTACAGCCAGGGGTCTGAGTGTGAAGCAAGTAAAACGTGTGGGGCGTTGGTCCTCTAACTGTTATAAAAGGTATGTGCGGTTGCACATGTTGTGAAGCTGTAATGATATACTCACGCTTCTTGTCTCTGTTTGATTTTCAGTTACGCAAGCTTACGAAGCGGGGCGGACTGTACAGTCGACCCGACTCCTGGGGACCAGCGGTCAGAAATCACCGTCTGCGAATAAGGAGGTGTGGGTCGTGGGCCACTCATATGTGAGGCGTGCCGCGGACGTATTCAAAGCAGGTGATATGATTCACGTGGCTGGGGAATACGGGTACAGGGTGTCCTTCTACGGAAATGGCGGGCTCTGAATTGACCAGTTTCAATTCTTTTTTGAGGGTTTGTTAGAGCGGACGAGGTCACCGCCGTCTATAATCATAGTCCATCTTGGGGGTAACGATCTGGTGGCCACTGGTAGACGACTTCTTCTTGAGGCAATGCTTTCCACAGTAAGTTGGTTGGCAAGAAGAGTTCCAGGGTGCACAATTGCATGGTCCCATATGATCCCACGGAAAGTGTGGCGGGGGGCTATTTCGGTAACTGCTCTGAATCATTCGGTAAGGAAGATAAATAACAAAGTGAGTAGATTGTTTCGTTCAAGTACACTGCATTCTGTTTCGCATGGTTGTATCTAAGGGGACAGTATGTATTTGGGGGACGGCGTTCATTTGTCCCGGGTGGGGAACGAGTTACTCATAGGAGACTTCATAGCCTGGTTAAGGAGTTTACAGCATGACCTTTAGGTAGGAGTTTTTTGTGGGGGGTCCGGATAGCCGGTCAACTATCCGGCCTGTGGCGGTAAGGTCATGATCGGTGAGCAGTAATTCGAAGATCCCTATGAGGGGGCGTCACCCATTACGGATGGGAGCGCTCGGGGGAGGTGGCCAATTGGCCCCTCAACGGGGAGGTGGTCCTGTCTAAGGAGAGGCCGCCGGAAGGAAAGGAAAGGTGGTCAAGGCCCCTTCCTGGATAGGAGGGGCTACGGCCCCTCCTGGGGAATTTACCGGGGCCAGGACATCTGCGACGGCAGATGGGTAAGTTGTGTGGGGTGCGGGAGGGGGTTTACGCTACCTTTTAGACACCTCACACGAGTCCTCGAACGACCGTTAAATGGCGTCGAGTTTATTGGGGCCCCCGTCAAGTACAAAGGGAAATTGGTAGATGCACTTGAGGTATGCCTCTGTGCGGTCGCTCCTCTCACAAGTGAGGGGGGTATTTCTGGTTTAGGGATCTGACACCGGTTACGACCTTGCCGTTGGCCCTTAACGTTAGGATGTACAATTTCAAGTCAAATGTTTTGTAGGATGTTAGTTCGGCTAGGAGAACCTTTGTATTAGAGATCTGTTAAGGTTAGCCAAACATCGTAATGTGGAAATGAAATTGTACATAATATGAAACTGTTATTTTAATGTTTTATTTTGTTTCATATTTTAATAAATACGGCCGGGAAGGGTAACTCCCTTCCCGCCTTCCAAAAGTTCAAGAACGGTTTCCGGTTTCCCAATTCTTGGGGATTGTGTTGAGAGGGGGTGGCGGGTATCTCAGCCATATGGAAAGGGGCGACCATTCGGTCCCCCCCGGGAAGCCATCTTGGGCGGGAGGCGAGTCTCGGCTGGTATGCCCGAAGCGGCGTAGCCGGGGCGCGCCTTTTTCCCGCCCTAGAATGGGCTGGCCTAGACACCGACGCGGCCGCCACGCCCTCGGAGGCAGGCGGGGGCGGGTTTACGCCCGCCCTGAAGACGGATAAAAGGAGCGGAAGCCAAGAAAGCATCCTCTTGTACCTGTGCTCTGAAGCTGCACCTCCCCGCTGCACGTGAGCTCGAGACGGAACGAAGAGCCAATTTTGACCCACCCACCAGCCCCTGAGGACAGCGAGTCATTGTGAATACAGTTTTGATATAGTATCTCTTTTGTTTTCTCTGTTTTCTTACAGGTTGTGATGATTGTCGTGAAATTTTTTAAGATGCAATAAAGAATGGTTATTTTCAGTATGTTTTGCAAATAAAGTAATTTGGAACGAGGATTGATCAGTATTTACGCTCGGTAATAAGTGATGTTTGCTTTGTAATCTTAGTAACTTAGGTAGAATTGTCGTATTTATTTTGGTCGGGCGGTAAGGTCATGATCGGTGAGCAGTAATTCGAAGATCCCTATGAGGGGGCGTCACCCATTACGGATGGGAGCGCTCGGGGGAGGTGGCCAATTGGCCCCTCAACGGGGAGGCGGTCCTGTCTAAGGAGAGGCCGCCGGAAGGAAAGGAAAGGTGGTCAAGGCCCCTTCCTGGATAGGAGGGGCTACGGCCCCTCCTGGGGAATTTCCCGGGGCCAGGACATCTGCGACGGCAGATGGGTAAGTTGTGTGGGGTGCGGGAGGGGGTTTACGCTACCTTTTAGACACCTCACACAAGTCCTCGAACGACCGTTAAATGGCGTCGAGTTTATTGGGGCCCCCGTCAAGTACAAAGGGAAATTGGTAGATGCACTTGAGGTACGCCTCTGTGCGGTCGCTCCTCTCACAAGTGAGGGGGGTATTTCTGGTTTAGGGATCTGACACCGGTTACGACCTTGCCGTTGGCCCTTAACGTTAGGATGTACAATTTCAAGTCAAATGTTTTGTAGGATGTTAGTTCGGCTAGGAGAACCTTTGTATTAGAGATCTGTTAAGGTTAGCCAAACATCGTAATGTGGAAATGAAATTGTACATAATATGAAACTGTTATTTTAATGTTTTATTTTGTTTCATATTTTAATAAATACGGCCGGGAAGGGTAACTCCCTTCCCGCCTTCCAAAAGTTCAAGAACGGTTTCCGGTTTCCCAATTCTTGGGGATTGTGTTGAGAGGGGGTGGCGGGTATCTCAGCCATATTGTATAAATGCAAAACATGGATCTGAACTAAATGAATGTATGAACTAGAGTGTGAATGAAAGAGTGTAGCATAAAAAGAAAAGCTCTTTGTCTTCACCTTGGCCACTTCTCTGATTTGGATTTTTTTCCCCCAACCTTGGGGGATGTTATCCTGGGAGCGATCAATGGATATCTAAACCAAGACTATTCAGCATTACATCTTAGATGTACCTATACACCTGATGATAATAAATGTTTAGAAATGGTACATGAATAATCATTGTAAATATATATGTATGAAATTTTGTGAAAATACCTAAACATGCTCAAGTAACAATGACTTTAAATTTATATGTACATAATTTTGTGAATTACTTGATATGTTAAAAAAAAATATGTTCTAACTTTCAGCCAGTGTGTTCCCCTCCCCCATCATCTCTGCCAGCCCTGACGAAGGTGCGTCACACCGAAATGCGCATTGGCTCTACCACTAAGAACGGCAACAGTATTCCACCTAACTTGCCCTCTTCAAGTTGCACCCCCGTCCATGCAGCCATAAGTCCAATCTTTTTGTTGCAGGCGAAACGAGATTTACCCGTGTGAAGTGGTTCAACATGTATGAGTATGAATGACCCCTGTAAGATGTGAGTGTCTGTTGAGCTCCTCTCCGACGGCTGCTGACGACTGCTGCCCTGACTGTCGCCCTGCCTTGGACCCTTCTGAAGTTTTGGTAGAGCGAGATGATAGACGGACCTTCGCTGGCGCAGAACGATTTTTAGTTAAGTATTTTGGTGGGTCGCTCCCACAGACCTTCGTTTTGTTTTCTTTCTTAGTCTTTGTTCAGTCGTTGCAATAACTGAAGCCAAGGGGTAAGTATGGTTGTACTGTGTCACTGATTTATACCCCTTGTTGTTTGTGATCAGTGTAGAGAGGTGACGATGCCTGGGCTGAGTAAGTTCAAAAGATTTTGTTGTTTGGGTTGTACAAGGTATTCCCAGTTGGAGGAGTCATGTCCGATTCCTCCGGTTGGAACTCCGACTTATGAGCTCTATTCGAAACATGGTATTGGTCCCATTACCTTTAACGAGACATGGGTCCGGTATATGAAAAATAGTGGAGTTTTGAGTTGGACACAGAATGGTAGCTTCGATCCCACTATATTGGATAATCTGGAAATAATCCTGTTCAGAAGAAAAGCCTGGCTGGCTATGTTTGACTCCTTTCGCCTCTGGCATAAATAAGCCAAACAGAAAGAAATTAAGCAAGCGAAAAGGGATAAGAAAGCACGAGACATGTTAGTCCTTCAGGCTGCCCAGCAGTTTAAAGATAACGAAGTAGATGATGCGAAAGAGATATCGGAGAGACAACATCGTATGGCGATAGATAGATGCTATCCGATGTTGCCTACTTCCTCTTCAGATAAAAGTAAGGAATTAGAAGAAGACCCCCTAATGACTTGCTTATTGAATTCACCTCCGCCCTATGTTCAGAATGCGACTGCACCTCCGTTACCCCCTCTTCTTGCTCAACAATGGTTGCTCAATTACCAATTGTCCAGCGACCAATTCAGCCCCTTAATGCTTCCTCGTCTACTTCTGCTCTGCCCTCCCAGCTTGTACTTCAACCCCCGCCTTCTCCCACTCCTTTTCTTCAGCATGCTACGTCTCAGTCTCCATTGCCTTCTGCATCTGTAATACCACCTATTCTTTCGAGGGATTCCCCTGTTTCACAGAGGAGGATAGCAGATGCTGTTACAAATTTCTTTTCTCCTTTTGTTAGGTCCCTGAAAATATCTCCGGCTTTTTCTAGACGACAATCTCGTTGTCCGCTTCCTTTTGCGGAGGAGAAAATAGCTCTGTGTCAAACTCTTATTAAAGGTTGGGAGGATATGGAGTTAGATACAGTCCCTTCGGACCTTTTGAAATTACAAGGTGATTTTGATAAAGGTTTTATTGTAGGACACCGAGTTGAGGAAGCGATAACTAGACTCATTGTGTTTCGAACAATGTTTTTATCTCTGTCCTTTTCCGAGGTTGATTCCATTAACAAAAAGGGTAGTAAGAATGATCTGATGCGTGAAGTCCCTCCAGTATGGAGAGACGCGCTGGTTAGTCCACCTGCTGTCCCTGCTCATTTCCAGCGTATATGGGTTCACGAACCCTGGAAGAGGTCTGAAGTATTGGCGATTAAACAAACTCTTCCTGATCCCCGTAAAAATCCTACAGGATATTACAAAGAACTGTCCCAAACAGTTGATGCTTGTATTATGAATTTAGCCGACATTGATATGTTATTTGGGAATGTTGTTCCGCAAGGTATATGGGCGCGGATTTGTAGGGAAGATCATTTGGCCGAATTAGGTGGTGATTGGGCTGCTATTAGAGCTGCAGATGCGAATCAGGTGGGTGGTGCAAAACCCAAGGATTTGATTACGGCTCTTCCAGGTAGAATAATTGAGTTAATGTAGACAATGATACCGGCGGTGCGAGTAAATTGGGATAAGTTGGCCTCGTGTAAGCAAAAGAAAGATGAAAGTGTTTCGGATTTTTTCACTCGCTTCGAAGAAACGTTTATAGACCATAGCGGTCAGGATTTGAGTGTAGAGGGTGGCCAGCGATTGTTTGTGGACAAGTTTGTATATAATTTACTCCCCGAATTATCGAATAAACTGAAGAGTTCTGAAAGTGCATGAGCTGTCTCTTCTCCTGCCAAAATATTGGCTACTGCACAGTATTATTAGAATAGGATAAGGAGTAGAAGGAAAAGCAAGAGAAGAAAAATAAGGATTTGAAAACTAAAGTTCTTTTACAGCAGGCGTATCCGCCTCGCTCGAATAAGCATCAGCAGAACTCTCAGTTTCAGCAGCCTCCACAGTTCCAGAGATTGTTGCAAAAAAGTGAGTATTTTACGCCGAGACCTTCATTAGGTCCTAATCAATGTGCATATTGTAGGGAGGAAGGACAATTTAAAAGTAATTGTCCAGTCCTGTTACTGCGTAATAATGGGATATCTGCTTCTTGAGGTCGTGGTAATTTTCAGACGGGATCTAGGGGAAGAGGACGAGGTACGCCCTCTCAGGAACAGCGTTCTCGTGTCCCATCTACATCGAATTACTTTGACCAGCAGGCAGTTCCGTCTACGCAGTATTACAACAGTTAACTGCCTATATGTGAGGTAAATTCCTCCCCACTATTCAGTCCATTAGGATATTTTGTATTCAGGTCAAATATGTACCTTGATTCCAGAACCCCAAGACTTTTCTCTCTGTCCCTGCCCAGTATGTGTGGTAAAACTCAAGCTACACCCAAAAAATTGTAAAAGATTGTTGTTGCTTTTATGTTTGGCGGAGAAATTGCGCACTAAGGGTAGCTGAAGTCTAGGTTAGAAATCGCTCTTAGATGTTGCAAGATACACATTTTTTGTGGTAACCTGGTGCTTCCGATGTACTGGAGACCACATGGGCACTCCAGGACATAGACTGTAAAATTACTATTACAGTTGGTCATTTTGGGAATTGACTAATGCAACCCTGCACCCGTTGTGTACGTTTTTCGATTTGTGCTGTTTTTGCATGCCGTACATGAATTGCAGACTGTGAATCCATTGGCAGGTTTCATCCAGGTACTTTGGAAATGTTCCTGTGGGTAGCTATGCACCAGATGATCCCTTAGAGAACCTGAACGTTTAAAGGTTAATTTTGTTGCTTTGCCTACATGTTTGCCTATTATTGGGTCAGCTATCAACACACTTCAATGAGCTTTCATAGCTTTTCATAGGTTTATGACCCCTCTGCTGAAGGTGGTAATCATTTTAAGGGGCTCATTTGCATTATCATTTTGATTGGTATTTATTCTATGCAGTATGTCAAACAGTAAATTCCTTTGTGTTTTACCTTTGATCTTCTCTATGGCCTTTCGTAAGGCTTTATTACTGTACCCTCTTTGTTTAAACCTTTGCTCCATTGTACTGTGTTCAGCAAGAAAGCTCTCATTGGTACTGCAGTTACGGCATGCACGCAGCATCTCACCATAAGGGATGCTGTGCGCCAAAGGGATTAGATGGCTGCTCGCTGCTGTAGTAGGGTATTCCTGCTGTTTGCTTTCTAAAAAGGCTGGTGGCATATTGCCTTCCACAATTTTTACTCTCACATCTAGGAATTCATAGTAATCACTGCTAATCTTATGAGTAAATTTAAGATTTATATTGTTCACTACTAGCTTATTGTTAAATTTGAGAGCCAGCTCTTGTGGACCATCCCAAATCCCCCAAAATATTGTCAATATATCTGATCCAGATCAGTGCATTTTTTGTTTTCCTCCACCCAGACAATCTGTTCATCCCAACAGCCTAGGAACAGGTTTGCTAGGCTGGGGGCGAAACATGTTCCCATCGCGGTACCAGATTTTTGACGAAAGACAGTTTTTTCAAAAAGAAAAATATTTTCCTCCAAGCAATAGAGCATCATTTCTTCCAACATTTTGTTGTGATCCCACTTCAAAATATGTCTACATTTCAGATAATACATACATGATTCTACACCTTTCTTTTGTTCTATGCAAGTATAGAGGGAGCATACATCAAGAGCTATCATTGAGTAATGATTTTACCACTGTACATCGTGTATCCTTCTTAAGAAGTCCGAGCTGTCCTTGAAGTATGACCTCAGATTTATTACATATTTGGAAAGATACAAATCAAGAAAGATTGACTTGTTGTCTAATAGCCCTCTATTCAAGGAGACTATTGGCTGCCCTGGTGGATTTGTGAGGTGTTTATGAATTTTCTGAAGAAAATTAAAAAGGGGATGCGAGGATTGTCAGTTTAAAAAAAGTTATACTCATCTTCATGAAGGAGTCCTATTTCTTGCCATTCCTTAAGTCGATCATGAAATCTGGATATGGAAAGTTTATATCTTATCCAACCAATTGTTTAATAGCATGAACAATCTGTTAGTTGTCTTAATGCCTCAGCTATGCACTGATCTTTTCTCATGATTACAATTTTGCCCCCCTTATCAAAGGGCTTGATGACAATACTTGGATCTTTTTCCAAATCTTTCAGTGCTTGATGTTGATTTCTAGTTAGATTATCCCAAATTTTGTTTGTATTTTTATGTTGCATTTTGATAAGTTCCTGTATCAAGAGGCAAGAGAATTAGGGTACAGAAAGAGAAAGAGAAGTGCAGAAAGAAGAAACAGTGGTAGAGAAAGAGGCAAGAGAGGAGCGGAAATAGGCAGCAAAGGTACAGAAAGAGGGAACAGGGGTACAACAAGAGGCAAGAGAGGTGCGGAAATAAGGAAGAGGGGTGTAGAAAGAGGCAAGAGGGTTGAAGAAAGAATCAAGTGAGGTGCAGAAAGAGGCAACAGAATTGCTGAAAGAAGCAACAGAGTTGTAGAAAGAAGAAAGAGAAGAGCAGAAAGCGGCAAGTGAGGTGCAGAAGGAAGCAAGAGCAGTGCCAAAAGAACAAACAGCGGTTCAAAAAAAGGCAAGAAGGGTGCAGAAAGTGGTAGGAGAGGTACACAAAGGGGCAAGAGGGCCCGGAAATGAAGGTAGGTAAAGCGGAAGAGCTCTGCTCACTCTCGGCGCTGGAACGTGAAGCGTCAGCTGCTGAGATTGGAACATCTTTTTCGTCTGGCTGGCTCCCGCACATGCGTCCATGCAGGAGTCAGATACTTTAGTAGTTCTCCTTAAGTAGGCACGGAGCCGGCGGCGCATCTTTTGCTAGCGCAGAACCGGCAATTTTGACAGTACACCCTGCCTAGAAACCCTCCTACTGGCTTTGGTTCATCAGGGTACCAACAATGGAACAACCGCAACAAACGAGGGGCATGTATATGACAAACATGTTCCCACGTATGTTCTTCAATCCCACAACCTTTCCAATGCACTAAATATTGGAGTTTACGTCTGACTCTCTGCGAGTCGATGATAGCTTCCACCTCATATTCTGGTTCATTGTTCACTAACAGCGTGGGTGGAGTATCAGTAACACAAGTACTGGGTACAACAGGCTTCAAAAGAGAGACATGGAAAACCGGATGTACTTTTAGTGCAACCGGGAGGTTTCATTTCATAACAACAGGGTTTATAACCTTACAAAACCTTTAAGATCCAATATAGCGAGGCTTGAATTTGCAAAACCCTTTCAGTGCAAGATTCTTAGTGGATAATCAGACTTAATCTCAGTGAGTATACTTAAGTTACTGGCATTTATGGTGATCAGCTCTTTCCTTGTAACATGCCTTAGCTTTGTCTAGATTCATCTTTGCTGTTTTGTGAACATTCTGCTAATGTTTTATGAAGTCTAATGCTGCAAGATTGGAACAGGAAGGAAAAAGAGGTGGTAACATGGTTTGTGGATGAAAACCATAAGTACAGTAGAAAGGAGAATAGGCAGTAGAGGAATGGCAACTGTTATTATCAGAATTTTTTTCTCGGTGTCTCTTATCTATTCCCCAATCTTCACCCACCTTTGCCACCCACCAGGAGCTGGGGATGGGGTATTTATGTGATCGGATTAGCTTGGCCCCCTTATTTGTTGGCTAAAAACCTGGCTCAACCCAGATTTAATTTTAAATCAACGCATTTTAAAAGACTGTGCCAGGCTAGAAAAGAGGAATGAAATACAGTGGCTCTTTTATATTAAAACAATGTTTGCCAAACTGGGGCGCCCAGATATTTTTGAAAAGCAAGAGGGTATCGTTAAAGGGGACATCAATTGGGTTAAAGAGCAATTCCTGACCCAAAGGATACAGGATCGGGAGGGTAAGAAATTAAAAAAAACTCTTGTTAGGGCTCATTTTCTATTAGTTACATCGCCATCTATTGAGCCCTACTTAAAGCTTTAACAAGGCCATACCATCGCTGGTTGCTAACTAAATTCCGTTCCAACCTGATTCATCTTTTATTGGGATCTTTCGAAGGGTGGAATAAGACTGAGGATATTCTACTTTGTAATTGTGACAGCAGCTCAATGCAAGATACCATGCACTTTACACTTTTTTGCGGTCACAATTGTGAAATTAGAATTAAATTTATAACACCGCTATTAAAGGGGAAGGGGTTTTTACAGGCTAAGCCTACCTTATTTTATTTACAACTGTTGGACAACCCCTGGAACATTTTTAATATTGCAAGTTATTTTGTAGCAGCTGTCCGGTTGAAAAAATTAAGATGTTTAAATACGACGAGTGATGAATTCCTGCCTTTTCTAATTGTATTTTAAGGATTTCCATTACTTTTGTAGTTTTTGTAATATTTTTTAACACTCTAAATGTATTTTAGGAAATGTGTGATTTGATTGTGTACCTTGTATGATTTTAATTAATCGATTAAAGTGGATTTGACTTTGACTTTGTATTGGTTGATGTCCTTCCTCATACCAGGTCACCAAAAGTGTCTTCTCAAGATTTCCATAGTTTTTTTTGTATTCTGGGTGGCCAGAGAAGGATGGATGTGACCCCACTCTAACGCCTGCTGCTGTAAGGCATGGGTAGGAAGTACTAATCCTCCTTGGATAAAACACAAGTCCGCTTCTTTAGCAAGTTCATTTGGGCCCACTAAGCTTTCCAGATCTACAGACCCTTGTGCTTCCTTAGCTGTTTTCAGGAATTCCTCCTCAGAACAAAGGGCTCCTTTTATGCGGTCATGGTGTATTATAGGTGGGGGCTCAATTTGGGATTCTTCTACTTCATAACGTAATCGAGACAGGGCATCTGCCTTCCCATTTTTCTTTCCAGCTTGAAATTGTATGATGAAATCATAATCGCTAAATAACTGTGTCCAATATAATTTTCTCATGGACAGGGCTTTTGCAGATATAAGAAATTGCAAATTGCGATGATCTGTAAGAACGGTTATTCTATGATTAGCTCCTAAAAGATATTGTCTCCATTCTCAAAAGCCCTGTTTATAGCTAACCATTCCTTGTCCCCTACAGCATAGTTTAACTCAGCTGGTAATAGCCTATGTGAATATTATGCAACAGAGTGAAGCTGTCCTGTGTTGGGATCAGCCCCTCCTATAGCTAATTGGGAGGCATCAGTCTCAACTACAAAGGGTCGGGAAGGATCAGGATGTTTCAAAATGGGTACCTGTGTAAATGCTCCTTTCAATTTGCAAAAAGCCTCTTCTGCCTCGGAGGTCCACACACATGTAACCCCTTTCTTGAGAAGTTTAGTGATGGGGGAGACCAATTCAGAAAAGTTAAAAATAAAGCGTCTGTAATTTTGGCAAAGCCAAGAAAACTCTGGATATCTCTAACAGTCTTTGGTGTTTGCCAGCGAGTGATAGATTCTACTTTCTGTGGATCCATACTAATTCCCTGTAGGGACTAAATATACCAAATAAAGGCTACTTGGAATGTATGGAATAGACACTTTTCCAATTTGCAAAATAAATGATTGTCTCGTAATCATTCGAGGACCTTCCTTACATGGATTTCATGTTCTTGTAAAATCTTGGAATAAATTAAAAGATTTTCAATTTAGGCTATAACAAAGAGGTCTATTATGTCTCTCAAAACTTCATTAATAAAGAACTGAAAGGCTGAGGGAGCGTTACATAGTACGAATGACATGACTAAATATTCATATAACCCGAACTTAGTATAGAAAGCCGTCTTCCATTCATCTCCCTCTTTAACTCTCACCTAATGATAGGCTAGATGTAAGTCCAATTTAGTGAAGATCTTGGCATCTTTTATCTGATCAAGAAGGGAAGAAATTAGTGGTAGAGCATATTTATTCTTAATAGTAACATCATTGAGTGCCCTATAGTCTATACAACATCTAAGACCACCTTCACGTTTAGGAATAAAGAAGAGAGATGAGGAAGCTGTTGATCTAGAAGGGCGGATTAATCTAATTCTGAGCATTTCATACAAATAGTCCTGCAAATAAATATTCTCTTTTTGGTCAAAGCATATATTCTGCTACCGGGAATGTGGGCACCCGGCAAAAGACCAATTCTGCAATCATAAGGTCTATGAGGTGGAAGGCTAGTTGCCTTGTCCACATCAAACACCTCTTTCAAATCGTGATACATAACAGGCAGGTCAGGTACATCATAACTAGTGAGAGCCCCTACTTTCTCTGCCTCTTTTGTTGTGTGATAAACATATCCCTGGCAAAACCCTGGATTAAAAGTCAATGTCATTTCTGTCCAATTTATAGAGGGGTTATGTTGGTATAACCAGGGTAGCCCTAAAATGCCTGGGAATTGAGGGGACTGAATGAGATCAAACACAATCATTTCTTGATAATTCTCCGCAATGACCAGGGTTAAGTCAATGGTAATGTGTCTAACAGGAACAGATTTAAGACTATTGCTGTCAAGCTGCGGGACTTGATCTTGAGCTGAAGAGCAATCCAGAAGTATATTTTCCAACTCCCCAATACCTCTAAGCCAGAGGACGCTCTCAGAAATGAGGGGGAAAGGGGAAAGATAAGAGAGACTGCCACACTGGTGTCTTCAACTGTATACACTTTACAGGAATGCATGCGCCTTAATCTGTGTGAAATTTAGCCTCTCTCTGTTCTGGTTGTATCCAATGAAGAAATAAACAATAATAAAAGAAATGGTATTGAGTACAAGAATGTTCTGTATATTCTGCTTAGTTGAATTGTGCAATCAGATAGCTATGTAACAGTTCCTATGTTTTCAGCGGTTCCAGTCAGGACTGAAGTAGCAACTGGAATTAGTTGGTAAGTATATATATATATATATATATATATATATATATATATATATATATATATATATATATATATATATTACCTACTGGCGGTCGCCAGTAGGTAGTTATAGTTAGGATTTTTTTCAATGTTAAATCTCAAAATTCTATTTGGAATAACTTTGGCACCGGTTGACGAATCTGCCTGAAAATTTCCTGAAAATGGCCTCGTCGAGCTCCGGTCCTTCCTTGAAAGTTTGGGGGGGATTCGTCAAGCGGGGGCCGAGATAAAAGGGGGGTCCCAAAACGCGTTTTCCCCATGTTAATTTCCATAGGGCGGTCGATTTCACTTTTAGCTCGAACGGCTGAATGGATTTCCACCAAACTTGGCAAAATTGTAGGGACTGGTAGCCCGATGTGCCTTTGCTATGTCTCAAGATATGTGCTCCAGTGGATTTTGAGTAATTTAGGTTCAAAAAAATATATATATCTATAGGCGCTCTCCGGTGCGCGCACCGGAGAGCGCTCCGGGCGCGCCATGCGACTTGCGCGCAGGAAGCTGATTGGCTCTCAGTTGTCTGTAAACATTCTAAACAGTCCGGAGCGGCCGCCATCTTGTGTCTCGGTAGGATCGAGACACGAGAGGTGGCCAAAACAAAGGGGGAAATGACCATAAGGGGGCAGAGTAGATACCCCCTGTACCCCTAGGTTTGATGTGGGGGCCATTAAAGGGCCCCGCGGGGTCTCACCTTTTTTTTTTTTTTTTCGATTTTTGCGGGGGAAGCGGCCGGTATGCGCACCGGGGAGCGTATCGAGGAGGGTACTATGTAAAAATAATGACTTTAAAAAATTGTATGTTTATGTTTTTTTTAATTTTTTTTATTTTATGTAAGTACCTACATGTAGGTACTAATGAAGAGACTTAAATTTAATGTTCACCATTTTCTTTGTAGACATCTTGCATGTTGTTATTGTATTTTTTGAGGTATATGGAATTCATAACATAGTCTGTCTGGAAAGGAGAAACAGATCTTTTAAGCACTCCCTGAGAATTTCTAGGGGATCATGAGTAGTCTATCCTGCTCCCTTATGAAAATGAGGTGTAAAATATTCATAGGAGATAATATAGTGGGAGAAAGGTAGTAACTATGAGTAAACTTACTATGTAACAGAAAAATAGTTGAACAGTATACTATAAGTTTCACTTTTTAAAAAAAACTTTTTTGGTAATACTTTATGAATTACATATAAAAATGAATATTGTCTGAAACAATTTGAAATTATTAAATATAAATTTATTCCTCTGATTGTTTTTCATAATTTAATAAAATTTCTAACATAATATTGTCCGGAATTTCCTCATAATTATAAGTACATGATTCCATTTCTTCCAAACATTCTATTAACTGTTCATCCAAAGAGTCATCCATGAAATCTAGTTCATCTTTTTGGTCTTCTTGTTTTTCCACCTTTATTTTGATAGAAGTAACATTTCCTTGATTTTCTCCTTCCATTTTCTTTCAGAAAATTGTATACAAATTAACTATATTAGTAGAGTTAGGGTACTGTATACCAGAGAAGCCTAACTCAATCCATAACTATTACAGAGAAGTCTATCTCTATCTATAATTTTTACAGAGGGATAGTATATAACTAACAGAATATTTTTTTCTGAAATTAACTTAAAGTGTACAATATACTTCCATAATAACAATTTACCTTGGAGAAATCAGGTGAAGTTGTCAGTGTAATTTGTTCTCAAATGTACTTCTGGAAGCAGTAGTCAAAATGGCTGTGTTTCCCTCTCTTCTTTTATATATATTCTTGTACTTAACCAATGAAACGTCAGGAAATAGTCGTAGAAAATGAAAGAAAGTTTTTAATTGGTTGTAAATTCTAACATTTCATATGTGTTTTTGTCATGTAATTTACCTCAGGATATTTAGTCAGGCCTACAGCATAATTTTCTCAATGGAATTCCATCAAATTTGGGTAAATGGTAGGGACTGCTATGTAGTAGGGCCTATTCTATATTTGATGAAAGTGTCTCCAGTGGTTTTTTTGTAAATTGCTTTCCCACATTTTTTTATCGAGCGCTTACCGGTGCGCGCTCCTATACGCGCACCGGCAGCGTTACGGGAGTCCTCCATTTTGTGTTTCGGTAAAATCGAGACACAAGATGGAGGGTAAACAATGTTCGGTATGGGTAAAAGGGGGCACGGTAGAGACTTCTTGACCCTCTAGGTTTTCTGAGGGGGGCTGAGGAGGCTCATAAACGTAAAAAAGAAAAAAAATCTTTAATTTTTCCACGGGGGGAGCGCTCGGTACGCGCACCGGTAAGCGTACCGGAAAGCGTAATTTGGTGAAAAATAGTGAAAAAAGTTAGAAAAAGATAAACGTTTTGAATGATCAGAGGTAGGGTAGCTCTGAAAAGAGCTTTTGGGTTTTGTGGTTGATTTAGGTACCTACAAGTAGGTTCCAATGCACATTCTTAAATTCAGGAGGAATATTCTATTACCTTCATCTGAGAAGTGCACACCATCTCCTCTGTAGATGTCTTGCATTTTGTAACGCAAGTTATTATTGTATATTGAACCCATTCCATAGTCTCTCATGTAAGCAGAAACAGATTTATTCACATGTTTCCGTGCTTTCTCAAATTGTGGACAAAATTGGTTGGACCAGTTCCATTTCTGTCTTTGGCGTATATTAGAAAATACCAAGGCAGTTTGTGGAAAGAGTGTCATTAATTGATCAAAGGTGTCCTTTAAAAGCATTTTCAGACCAACCCCAGTCATAGTGCCTAAATCATTTCCTCCACAGTGCACTATTAAGAGGTCAGGTTTTGGCAAATGCATAAAGGTTTTCACCAATGGTATCAATTGGTGACATTTTAATCCTCTCTGGCCAATCCACTTGATTTCCACATTTGATAAATCAAGGTTGTGAAAATGTCTGCTATCTGCATACCTTTGAGCCCAGTGGATGTAGCTGTGTCCAAGGATCCAGACAGAAAACATGATGAGAGATGGTTCTGATGCAGTCAGATGATGTGTGGGAATGAATTGGCAGTTGGAACAGTAGGAGTTTACAAAAAAATAATTGTGGAGTTTCACTGCTTTTGAATCAGAAGCAATGATTGGTGGATTCAGATAGTTGAAAACTTAAAGTTAGGGTGCATGGTTGTGTTGTGTTAAAGAAGCAATTTGAATGGTTAAAAAAAGTCACTAAAAGCTAAAATACTCTGGATAGGCTGGTGTATTGAGAGGTCAAACAGCCTTGCTGAGTTAATTTGCAACATTGTACATTAAACTTTTGAACCTGAGAGTTCAGTTAGGAGGGAGTTGCTATGGAAACAGATAGAAAGATCTGAGAGGGGGAAGGGTGTTGGTTTCAAAATAGTGAGGGAAAACTTTTGATTGGTTGAATTAAGGCATATGTGTACAAAGTTAGAGATTTTCTATGCCAGTCTGTGGTTTCAGTGTATTGAGTGCACACTTTTTGCTCTGTTAAAGAGAAATTGGTGTGTGTGTCTGACACTGTTTTCAATCTTCCAAAGCTTTTGTAAAGGTAAGTAATGATTTATTTAATTTACATAGAGACTTGTTTGCTCTATGGAGAATATTTATAAGCAGATAGTTATGTTTTAGAAGTCAAATGGTATGCTAGTATATAAGTTCTGTGTTGTGTTTCTTCTATGTTATTGAAAAATCAATTTTTGGGTGTAATTGATTGGTATTTGCATTTGGCCCTTTTTTATGATTGCCTTGTGCAGCTGATGCATCACTTTAAACATGGGTAATAAGTGATGCACTGGTGGCGCAAGGCCTTCATAAATAAGGCTCCGACTTTGTTTGCTGTTGATTTGATTTTGGATTTTTGATAATGCTTGATATCAACATTTGAAAGATAAAGGATTTGTTTTTGGGGAAACAGTGATGTTTCAAAAGTGATATTCTGTGCTTGTACATAGGTTGTGCGCAGTAATTTTTAAATGTTATTCAAAAATCGATTTTGGGGTGCAATTGATTGGTATTTGCATTTGGCCCTTTTTATGATTGCCTTGTGCAGCTGATGCATCACTTTAAACATGGGTAATAAGTGACTCACTGGTGGCGCCAGGCTTTTATAAATAAGGCCCTGACTTTGTTTGCTGATATTGAGTGGTTGTACATAGGTTCTGCGCAGTGTTTCTTACATGTTATTCAAAAATCGATTTTTGGGTGCAATTGATTGGTATTTGCTTTTGGCCCTTTTTTATGATTGCCTTGTGCAACTGGTGCATCACTTTAAACATGGGTAATAAGTGACGCACTGGTGGCGCAAGGCCTTCATAAATAAGGCTCTGACTTTGTTTGCTGATATTGAGTGGTTGTAGATAGGTTCTGCGCAGTGTTTCTTTCATGTTATTCAAAAATCGATTTTTGGGTGCAATTGATTGGTATTTGCATTTGGCCCTTTTTTATGATTGCCTTGTGCAACTGGTGCATCATTTTATACATGGGTAATAAGTGACGCACTGGTGGCGCAAGGCCTTTATAAATAAGGCCCTGACCTGACTTTGTTTGCTGATATTGAGTGGTTGTACATAGGTTCTGCGCAGTGATTCTTACATGTTATTTAAAAATCGATTTTTGGGTGCAATTGATTGGAATTTGCATTTGGCCCTTTTTTATGATTGCCTTGTGCAGCTGATGCATCACTTTAAACATGGGTAATAAGTGACGCACTGGTGGCGCAAGGCCTTTATAAATAAGGCCCTGACTTTGTAAGCTCATATTGAGTGGTTGTAGATAGGTTCTGCGCAGTGTTTCTTACATGTTATTCAAAAATCGATTTTTGGGTGCAATTGATTGGTATTTGCATTTGGCCCTTTTTGTGATTGCCTTGTGCAGCTGATGCATCACTTTAAACATGGGTAATAAGTGACGCACTGGTGGCGCAAGGCTTTTATAAATAAGGCTCTGACTTTGTTTGCTGATATTGAGTGGTTGTAGATAGGTTCTGCGCAGTGTTTCTTTCATGTTATTCAAAAATCGATTTTTGGATGCAATTGATTGGTATTTGGATTTGGCCCTTTTTTATGATTGCCTTGTGCTACTGGTGCATCATTTTATATATGGGTAATAGGTGACGCACTGGTGGCGCAAGGCCTTTATAAATTAGGCCCTGACTTTGTTTGCTGATATTGAGTGGTTGTACATAGGTTCTACACAGTGTTTCTTTCATGTTATTCAAAAATCGATTTTTGGGTGCAATTGATTGGTATTTGCATTTGGCCCTTTTTTATGATTGCCTTGTGCAGCTGATGCATCACTTTAAACATGGGTAATAAGTGACGCACTGGTGGCGCAAGGCCTTTATAAATAAGGCCCTGACTTTGTTTGCTGATATTGAGTGGTTGTATATAGGTTCTGCGCAGTGATTCTTACATGTTATTCAAAAATCTATTTTTGGGTGCAATTGATTGGTATTTTCTTTTGGCCCTTTTCTATGATTGCCTTGTGCTACTGGTGCATCATTTTATATATGGGTAATAAGTGATGCACTGGTGGCGCAAGACCTTCATAAATAAGGCCCTGACTTTGTTTGCTGATATTGAGTGGTTGTAGATAGGTTCTGCGCAGTGTTTCTTTCATGTTATTCAAAAATCGATTTTTGGGTGCAATTGATTGGTATTTGCATTTGGCCCTTTTTTATGATTGCCTTGTGTAACTGGTGCATCATTTTATACATGGGTAATAAGTGACGCACTGGTGGCGCAAGGCCTTTATAAATAAGGCCCTGACTTTGTTTGCTGATATTGAGTGGTTGTAGATAGGTTCTGCGCAGTGTTTCTTACATGTTATTTAAAAATCGATTTTTGGATGCAATTGATTGGTATTTGCATTTGGCCCTTTTTATGATTGCCTTGTGCAGCTGATGCATCACTTTAAACATGGGTAATAAGTGATGCACTGGTGGCGCAAGGCCTTTATAAATAGGGCCCTGACTTTGTTTGCTGATATTGAGTGGTTGTAGATAGGTTCTGCGCAGTGTTTCTTTCATGTTATTCAAAAATCGATTTTTGGGTGCAATTGATTGGTATTTGCATTTGGCCCTTTTTTATGATTGCCTTGTGCTACTGGTGCATCATTTTATATATGGGTAATAAGTAACGCACTGGTGGCGCAAGGCCTTTATAAATTAGGCCCTGACTTTGTTTGCTGATATTGAGTGGTTGTACATAGGTTCTACACAGTGTTTCTTTCATGTTATTCAAAAATCGATTTTTGGGTGCAATTGATTGGTATTTGCATTTGGCCCTTTTTTATGATTGCCTTGTGCAGTTGATGCATCACTTTAAACATGGGTAATAAGTGACACACTGGTGGCGCAAGGCCTTTATAAATAAGGCCCTGACTTTGTTTGCTGATATTGAGTGGTTGTACATAGGTTCTGCGCAGTGATTCTTACATGTTATTCAAAAATCGATTTTTGGGTGCAATTGATTGGTATTTGCTTTTGGCCCTTTTTTATGATTGCCTTGTGCTACTGGTGCATCATTTTATATATGGGTAATAAGTGATGCACTGGTGGCGCAAGGCCTTTATAAATTAGGCCCTGACTTTGTTTGCTGATATTGAGTGGTTGTACATAGGTTCTACGCAGTGTTTCTTTCATGTTATTCAAAAATCGATTTTTGGGTGCAATAGATTGGTATTTGCATTTGGCCCTTTTTTATGATTGCCTTGTGCAACTGGTGCATCATTTTATACATGGGAAATAAGTGACGCACTGGTGGCGCAAGGCCTTTATAAATAAGGCCCTGACTTTGTTTGCTGATATTGAGTGGTTGTACATTGGTTCTGCGCAGTGATCCTTACATGTTATTCAAAAATCGATTTTTGGGTGCAATTGATTGGAATTTGCATTTGGCCCTTTTTTATGATTGCCTTGTGCAGCTGATGCATCGCTTTAAACATGGGTAATAAGTGACGCACTGGTGGCGCAAGGCCTTTATAAATAAGGCCCTGACTTTGTTTGCTGATATTGAGTGGTTGTAGATAGGTTCTGCGCAGTGTTTCTTTCATTTTATTCAAAAATCGATTTTTGGGTGCAATTGATTGGTATTTGCATTTGGCCCTTTTTTATGATTGCCTTGTGCAGCTGATGCATCACTTTAAACATGGGTAATAAGTGACGCACTGGTGGCGCAAGGCCTTTATAAATAAGGCCCTGACTTTGTTTGCTGATATTGAGTGGTTGTACATAGGTTCTGCGCAGTGATTCTTACATGTTATTCAAAAATCGATTTTTGGGTGCAATTGATTGGTATTTGCTTTTGGCCCTTTTTTATGATTGCCTTGTGCTACTGGTGCATCATTTTATATATGGGTAATAAGTGATGCACTGGTGGCGCAAGGCCTTTATAAATTAGGCCCTGACTTTGTTTGCTGATATTGAGTGGTTGTACAGAGGTTCTACGCAGTGTTTCTTTCATGTTATTCAAAAATCGATTTTTGGGTGCAATAGATTGGTATTTGCATTTGGCCCTTTTTTATGATTGCCTTGTGCAACTGGTGCATCATTTTATACATGGGAAATAAGTGACGCACTGGTGGCGCAAGGCCTTTATAAATAAGGCCCTGACTTTGTTTGCTGATATTGAGTGGTTGTACATAGGTTCTGCGCAGTGATTCTTACATGTTATTCAAAAATCGATTTTTGGGTGCAATTGATTGGTATTTGCTTTTGGCCCTTTTTTATGATTGCCTTGTGCTACTGGTGCATCATTTTATATATGGGTAATAAGTGATGCACTGGTGGCGCAAGGCCTTTATAAATTAGGCCCTGACTTTGTTTGCTGATATTGAGTGGTTGTACAGAGGTTCTACGCAGTGTTTCTTTCATGTTATTCAAAAATCGATTTTTGGGTGCAATAGATTGGTATTTGCATTTGGCCCTTTTTTATGATTGCCTTGTGCAACTGGTGCATTATTTTATACATGGGAAATAAGTGACGCACTGGTGGCGCAAGGCCTTTATAAATAAGGCCCTGACTTTGTTTGCTGATATTGAGTGGTTGTACATTGGTTCTGCGCAGTGATTCTTACATGTTATTCAAAAATCGATTTTTGGGTGCAATTGATTGGAATTTGCATTTGGCCCTTTTTTATGATTGCCTTGTGCAGCTGATGCATCACTTTAAACATGGGTAATAAGTGACGCACTGGTGGCGCAAGGCCTTTATAAATAAGGCCCTGACTTTGTTTGCTGATATTGAGTGGTTGTAGATAGGTTCTGCGCAGTGTTTCTTTCATGTTATTCAAAAATCGATTTTTGGGTGCAATTGATTGGTATTTGCTTATGGCCCTTTTTTATGATTGCCTTGTGCAACTGGTGCATCACTTTAAACATGGGTAATAAGTGACGCACTGGTGGCGCAAGGCCTTCATAAATAAGGCTCTGACTTTGTTTGCTGATATTGAGTGGTTGTAGATAGGTTCTGCGCAGTGTTTCTTTCATGTTATTCAAAAATCGATTTTTGGGTGCAATTGATTGGTATTTGCATTTGGCCCTTTTTTATGATTGCCTTGTGCAACTGGTGCATCATTTTATACATGGGTAATAAGTGACGCACTGGTGGCGCAAGGCCTTTATAAATAAGGCCCTGACTTTGTTTGCTGATATTGAGTGGTTGTACATAGGTTCTGCGCAGTGATTCTTACATGTTATTTAAAAATCGATTTTTGGGTGCAATTGATTGGAATTTGCATTTGGCCCTTTTTTATGATTGCCTTGTGCAGCTGATGCATCACTTTAAACATGGGTAATAAGTGACGCACTGGTGGCGCAAGGCCTTATAAATAAGGCCCTGACTTTGTAAGCTCATATTGAGTGGTTGTAGATAGGTTCTGCGCAGTGTTTCTTACATGTTATTCAAAAATCGATTTTTGGGTGCAATTGATTGGTATTTGCATTTGGCCCTTTTTTGTGATTGCCTTGTGCAGCTGATGCATCACTTTAAACATGGGTAATAAGTGACGCACTGGTGGCGCAAGGCCTTTATAAATAAGGCTCTGACTTTGTTTGCTGATATTGAGTGGTTGTAGATAGGTTCTGCGCAGTGTTTCTTTCATGTTATTCAAAAATCGATTTTTGGATGCAATTGATTGGTATTTGGATTTGGCCCTTTTTTATGATTGCCTTGTGCTACTGGTGCATCATTTTATATATGGGTAATAAGTGACGCACTGGTGGCGCAAGGCCTTTATAAATTAGGCCCTGACTTTGTTTGCTGATATTGAGTGGTTGTACATAGGTTCTACACAGTGTTTCTTTCATGTTATTCAAAAATCGATTTTTGGGTGCAATTGATTGGTATTTGCATTTGGCCCTTTTTTATGATTGCCTTGTGCAGCTGATGCATCACTTTAAACATGGGTAATAAGTGACGCACTGGTGGCGCAAGGCCTTTATAAATAAGGCCCTGACTTTGTTTGCTGATATTGAGTGGTTGTATATAGGTTCTGCGCAGTGATTCTTACATGTTATTCAAAAATCTATTTTTGGGTGCAATTGATTGGTATTTTCTTTTGGCCCTTTTTTATGATTGCCTTGTGCTACTGGTGCATCATTTTATATATGGGTAATAAGTGATGCACTGGTGGCGCAAGACCTTCATAAATAAGGCCCTGACTTTGTTTGCTGATATTGAGTGGTTGTAGATAGGTTCTGCGCAGTGTTTCTTTCATGTTATTCAAAAATCGATTTTTGGGTGCAATTGATTGGTATTTGCATTTGGCCCTTTTTTATGATTGCCTTGTGTAACTGGTGCATCATTTTATACATGGGTAATAAGTGACGCACTGGTGGCGCAAGGCCTTTATAAATAAGGCCCTGACTTTGTTTGCTGATATTGAGTGGTTGTAGATAGGTTCTGCGCAGTGTTTCTTACATGTTATTTAAAAATCGATTTTTGGGTGCAATAGATTGGTATTTGCATTTGGCCCTTTTTTATGATTGCCTTGTGCAACTGGTGCATCATTTTATACATGGGAAATAAGTGACGCACTGGTGGCGCAAGGCCTTTATAAATAAGGCCCTGACTTTGTTTGCTGATATTGAGTGGTTGTACATTGGTTCTGCGCAGTGATTCTTACATGTTATTCAAAAATCGATTTTTGGGTGCAATTGATTGGAATTTGCATTTGGCCCTTTTTTATGATTGCCTTGTGCAGCTGATGCATCACTTTAAACATGGGTAATAAGTGACGCACTGGTGGCGCAAGGCCTTTATAAATAAGGCCCTGACTTTGTTTGCTGATATTGAGTGGTTGTAGATAGGTTCTGCGCAGTGTTTCTTTCATGTTATTTAAAAATCGATTTTTGGGTGCAATTGATTGGTATTTGCATTTGGCCCTTTTTTATGATTGCCTTGTGCAGCTGATGCATCACTTTAAACATGGGTAATAAGTGACGCACTAGTGGCGCAAGGTCTTTATAAATAAGGCCCTGACTTTGTTTGCTGATATTGAGTGGTTGTATATAGGTTCTGCGCAGTGATTTTTACATGTTATTCAAAAATCGATTTTTGGGTGCAATTGATTGGAATTTGCATTTGGCCCTTTTTTATGATTGCCTTGTGCAGCTGATGCATCACTTTAAACATGGGTAATAAGTGACGCACTGGTGGCGCAAGGCCTTTATAAATAAGGTTTGACTTTGTTTGCTGATATTGAGTGGTTGTACATAGGTTCTGCGCATTGATTCTTACATGTTATTCAAAAATCGATTTTTGGGTGCAATTGATTGGTATTTGCATTTGGCCCTTTTTTATGATTGCTTTGTGCAGCTGATGCATCACTTTAAACATGGGTAATAAGTGACGCACTGGTGGCGCAAGGCCTTTATAAATAAGGCCCTGAATTGCTATTGTATAAACTTAAATATGTTGCAATTTATTGTTTATGTTGTTTGCTTTTTAACATTACTTTGTTGTTTACTAATTGTGGTCTTTCATGTGTTTTTTTAACAGAATAACAGATTCAAATCAACTTCTGAAAAGCAAGCAAAAATGCCTTCAAGGCAAAGAATTATCAAAAATACCATACGGAAAAGGAGAACATCAACAACAGAGTTTATGGAATCCTCTTCAACAACTACTTCAAAAAACACCAGAAAAGTTTCTGGTAAGCCAATTAAGTCTTTTCTTCGCAACATATGTCGTAGAAAAAAAAATGATATTGCTAATGTGAATATACAGAAAAAGTCAACAAATCTAAAAAGGAAGGAGAGGCCCACAAAAAATGTCTCGATTGGAGCAGGAGAGAAGAGAATGGATAGCAATAGAAGGGTAAATCTTTTTAGGGACATTCGTAGGCGAATGTTTCGCAATAGGGTCGTTTTAAATTTGCTAAAAAATGATAGGAAAAGTAAACTGAGAGCTGCTTTTTACAAGAAAAAGAAAAGTGTAGAAAAGATTGTTGATCAGGCTTTTGAAGTTAAGAAAAAATTATTTATTTTAATAATCAATAGAATTAGGATACTTAATAAGGCCATTGATGTTTTCAAATCGAACAGTAGATGGAAAAGAATTATTAATCGGAGAAATTTTTGTGAAGTATTTTCTGGTGAATGGATACATAGTTCAAGTTCTGAGCCTTTTTTCAATGAGGAGAGTTACTTTCAGGAAAATGATTTGGTGCATTCAGTTGACACCAGTGGTCCAGCATATGAAGTGAAAGATGGTTGTGTGATGGAAAAAGAGAAACTTGTATCTAGAGATGCAGAAGAGGTGTTAGCTGATGAAGTTTTAGGGAGACGTACTAAGGGTCCAGTGTACACATGGAAATGCAGTAGTATTTGTAGTGTGCGACAGGAATCAATCGATTTGCTTAGAAATTTCTTACGTACATATAGTAAGAAAAGTCTCAAACAAAAAATGAAGATCCTGCAAGAGTTAGATCCTTGTAGAGTGAGAGAAAGTACAGGTTTGCATGGGCATTCACTAGCTTGTCTTTCTAGAAAAGTTTGTCGGAGTGTTTTTCATCATTTTAGGATGTTAGCAGTGCATCATAATAACGTGAGGAAATTAGTGAGAAAGTTGTATTATGCAAAAAGTCCCGCACTTAAGCTTAAACAGTTAAACAGTGCTCTTTTGCATGGATCTGAAGTGGATGTGAAGACTATTTGTGAAGAAATTGAGTTTTGTTATTTTGGGAACAAAGAGGACAGTGTAGAAATAGATATAGTAATGGATAGTAATGCAGAAGATAATGGACAGATTTCAAGTATTCAAAAGTTTGATGAGGAAATTATCTAGTTTAAGGTGAAAGCAAGTGAAAGGCCTAATTTAACTTGTGTGTGTTGTCGACGGACTCATTATAAAATTCAGACTAGGTTAGTTGATTTATATGCAAAAAGTGAATTGGAAAATAATAGTGAATGGAAGGATTTTGTAAGTTATTTGTTGGTGGAGAATACATTTGATTTGAGTTTGGATCAGCGTATTTGTAATTATTGTTTAAATAAATTAAATGAAAATAAAATGCCTGCTAGAGCAGTTTATAATAATCTTCAGTTGATAGATATTCCTTCTGAATTGATGGATCTAAATACTTATGAATCTATTTTGATTCAATGTGTCCATCCTTTTCAGGCTATTGTACGCATGGAGCCTAAGACAGGGAAATTGCCTCCATCAGATTTACTGAGAGGATTAAAGGGAAGAGTTGTTTATTTGCCTCTAGATGTAAAGAAAAATATTGATACAATTGGTGTAGAAAGAGTAGAAGAGGATCCTCTAGTTATTCTAGTTAATGGAGTTCCAACAAAGAGTAAGAAAATCTGGCAAGATTTAGTGGATGTTAAAAAAGTCAAAAAGGCAACGTTGTATTTGGTCAAAAATAATGAGTACTACAAAGATGTAAGTGTTGGAGCAGAGGAAACAGCTATAGAAGAAGATAGTGATTCTTCAGTTGGTCAAATTGAAAAAGTTGATGTGTCTAGAACTGAAGAAATATATGAACATTATACTGTTCATCCTTTGCATTCAAAAGAAGTAATGGGAAATGCAATTGACTTGTTTCAAATGAAAGCAGCAAAAGGAAGTCCCATTAGTGTATGGGAAGAAAGTTTGGAAGCTCGTTGTTTTCCACAATTATTTCCAACAGGTTGTGGTGGACGATATGATGATCGACCAGTTCAAATTCCTGCAGCTGAATACCGGACTCTAAGATTATATGCTGAAGATCCAAGGTTTCGTCAATGTATTCCATATTTATTTCATCTTCTGTTTGAAAGTGATTTGTCTGGTCTTTCTTATGCAGTTAATCATATATTGAAAAGTGGAGCTCATTTTCAAAATGTTTGTGCAAGGGACTTTATGGAGAAAGTTAATCTGCAAGACAGTATTTTGGAATCTCAGCTAATCAATCTCATGGCATGTCAACGTGGAACCAACGAGTATTGGTTTCGTCGTCATGGAGAATTGAAATGTATGCTAAGAAACTTAGGAACTCCTACATGGTTCCTCACTCTTAGCTGTGCTGAGTATGCATGGGACGATTTACTTCAATTTCTACGGGAGGCAAATGAAAACATACGAAATATAGAATTGAAAACACCAGGAGAACTGTGTTCTTTAGATCCAGTGAATGTTTGCAGATATTTTAATCATAGATTTGAAGCTATGATGTCTTTTATTACCAACAAAAAAAATCCTCCCCTTGGAGAGGTTTTGGATTTCTTTTGGAGGAAGGAATATCAAGCAAGAGGTGCTCCTCATATACATATGTTGTTGTGGATTAAAGATGCACCCAAATTTGGATCAGATTCAGATGAAACAGTGATGAGTTTCATTGAAGAGTATTCAACATGTGCTGTTCCAAAATCTACTGAAGAAAACAATTTAAGGCAACAAGTTTTACGTTTTCAATCTCATCGTTGTGGAAAGTACTGTCGTCGAAAATTTAAAAACAAAGAAAAGTACTACACGAAATGTCGTTTTGCATTTCCTCGACCAGTGATTTCTAAGGGAAGAGTAAATAATTTAATGTCATCTCTACGACATACTGTGACGAGGAAATCTCCCAAAAATACATATAATTTGAAAAGAAATGAAGAATCTAAGTACATCAACAATTACAACCCAGTGATTTTGTCCATGTGGAATGCTAACATGGATATTCAGTTCGTTGCTGACAACTCTATTGCTGTGGCTCGATATGTGACATCTTACATCACAAAAAAAGAAAAGACAGAACTGAAGGAAATGTGGGAGGACATTTCACATGAAAAGAGTCTAAGCAAGAAATTATACAGTTTCAGTCTGAAGATGTTGTCGCATCGAGAAATTGGAGCATATGAATGTTCTGATCGGTTATCATCAGCAAGTCTCTATGCCAAATCAAGAACAATCATTTGGGTGAGTCTTGGTCTTGCTGCAACACGAAACCGAGTTTTGAAATCTGTACAAGAAATTGAATATTTGGCGGAGAAAGAACCAAACAGTACAGATATTTTGAAGACAAATATGTTGGATACATACTATCCAAATAGAAGTACTCACCTTGAGAACACTTGGTTGTATGAAGTTCTTCAAAACTACAGTTATAAGAGGAACATCACAGAAGATATCAATAATGGAAAATATGCAGTCATTGGCTATGAAGGATGTCTAGTAAAGCAGAAAAAAGGCCATTTGATTAATCATCGAAAATTGAGTTGTGAAGTTCTAGACAAAAGAGAATTTTACTATTTAGCTCTTTTGCAACTCTTTAAGCCATGGCGTACAGAAGAGGAACTACTTGGAGATTTTCTCTGTTATGAAGACTCTTTTAATGCAACTAAGGATACCATAGAATGTCCTATTTTTCTAAATTATCTGCAAATGTTGAATGCAGAAATGGAGCAAGAAACCACAATTGCTGAAGAGATAGCTAGAAACAGTTCTCAAGATAGTCAGAGTTCTACTTCATTGAGCCAGGATCCACTAGGAGGACCAATTATCCAAAATGAAGCTGCCACTGCCATGGATGAGGTGGAAAGAGCTATGGAGCAAGCTCAAGAGGATGGAGTTAACTTAGAAGATTTGGTAAAGCAACTAAACATTGAGCAGAAAAAGATATATGATGAAGTCATAGAGCAGATTGGAAAGGGGCGACCAACTCGGTCCCCCCGAACGTATGGCCGAGTGCCTCGATCCCCCCGGGAAGCCATTTTTGGGCGGGAGGCGCGTCTCAGCTGGTATGCCCGAAGCGGCGTAGCTGGGGCGCGCTCGTTCCCGCCCTAGAGTGGGCTGGCCTAGACACCGACTCAGCCAGCCACGCCCTCAGGGCAGGCAGGGGCGGGTATACGCCCGCCCTGAAGACGGATAAAAAGGGACGCAAGACCAGAAGACATCCTCTTGTTCTTGTGCTCTGAAGCTGCACCTCCTCGCTGCACGTGAGCTCGGGACAGAACGAAGAGCCAATTTTGAGCGTTTTAATCTTTCTTTTTGTCTTCTAGATACTTCGTCTGAGAGATGCCCAAGAAAGGCGCGAAGAGAATGTCAACTGACCAGATGGTTCGGGCCCTTATGAAGGACATGTCCGAAATAAAGAGGCAGTTGGCGGAGCGAGACGGGGAGGAGGGATCGGGGCGTCCACCGGCCGGAGGGAGGCCAAAGAAGCCGAGAAGGGGGCCGGTCGGGGGAGACGTCCCGGTTCCCTGTTCCCCGCTCGAGGCGCCAGTTCCGGTACCGGCCCCGGTACCGAAAGAAGGGAATCCGATTCCCGTCGTAGTCACCCCGACATCTGCCGAGGATATGCCTCCCGAGTTGGCGGCACAGTTAGCAGCATGGTTGGGGGACAGTAATGGGGGCGCCATGGCTACCGAAGCGCAAGCACTCATAAAGCAGTTGCGCGAGAAACGTGATACAGCCAAGGTGCCCGCGCCGGATGCGGCGATAGACAAGCCACGAGGGACGGAAGCAGCGTCCGGTGCAGGTAAGCGGCCATTGCCGATCGCCAGGGATGAGTCAACACCCTCTCGTAGAGAAAAATTGGGGCAACATGTTCCTTTGGCTATAAAGGAAAAGATTTGGGCTGGGGAATACGTAAACATTTTCTCCTTGCTTGTTGATCATTATGAAGTTGAAACTGTTAAGAGTCAGAAGGATCTGATGCATCCAAGTGTTTGGCGCGCAAAAATGGCCGCCTTTAAAGTGAATGAGAATATTGGCAATTGGGGCAATGCATGGGGAATTTTTACGTCAATTTTGGGGGAACGTAGGCCTGAATTGCTCCCTGAGTTTCCAGTATATCAGTCACGAATTATGGGGTACTCGATATCGCACCAAGGTAACCAATGGTTCTGTTATGACAACCTGTTCAGGAAAGCAATGGAGCATAACAAAAGTTTAACCTGGGACTGTTATGATTCTTTGACATGGGATAAAATGAAAGAGTCCGGGATGTTGAAAATACCGTTGGTGGGGAGTACTGTGGGTGAGTTCTCCCGCCAATATGGGGGGACGCCCTTTCGGTCGGGTACGGGTACCGACGATTATCCGAGACCCGCTGGCAACACAGGGAAGAGGGGTTTCTGTTTCAATTTCAACAAAGGTAAATGTACTAGGCCCCCGGGATCCTGTAAATTCAAGCACGAATGTAGTGGTTGCGGGGCCCCCCATCCTGAGTCCTCGTGCAGAGCCAAAACGGGTGAAAATGGGGGTAGAGGAGGCGCCAAACAGGTCTAATGTAGTCCGAGGGGCGCCCTTACCAACCCCGATTGATACCTTGGCGATGATTCCTTGGCTCAGCGAATACCCAGATCGTACTTCTGCTGGGGTGCTGCGAAACGGTTTTTCATATGGTTTCCGCATCCCGGTGGGGGACTTTCAGGGTGTCGGGACGTGTAAGAACCAACTTTCTGTCTTACAGCATACGAATGTAGTTCAGGACAAAATCCGGAAAGAGGTTATCCGAGGTCGGGTTGCCGGCCCGTTTAGGGTTCCCCCGGTACAGAATTTTGTCTGTTCTCCTTTAGGGGTGGTCCCCAAAAAGGACCCAGGTGAGTTTCGATTGATCCACAATTTATCAGCTCCTCATGGCCTTTCTGTGAACGATGCAATTGATCCAGGGGTATGTTCGGTGCGGTACGCATCATTCGATGAGGCCGTAGCCATTTTGAATCGCCTGGGGCCCGGGACGCTGATGGCAAAATCGGATATCGAGTCAGCGTTCCGTTTGCTCCCGGTACACCCGGACGACCAACGTCTTCTGGGATTCGTGTTTCAAGGTTCATACTACATGGATAGGTGTATGCCGATGGGGTGCTCTATATCTTGTGCATATTTTGAGAAATTCAGTAGTTTCTTACAATGGGCTTACACGAAGGAAACGGGTTTTCGAAATGTGATGCATTACCTTGATGACTTTCTGTTCCTTGGGGCCGCTGGGGATGACGAATGTGCCCGGGCCTTGACTGAATTTTGTGTATTAATGGATCGATTTGGCGTGCCATTGGCACCAGGTAAGACTGTGGGTCCCACGACTTGCCTCGAGTTTCTGGGGATCGAGTTGGACTCTAGTGAGGGTTGTTTTCGTTTACCAGCCCCCAAAGTATCGAAATTCAGGGCAGCCCTGCAAGTGTGTATAAATGCTTCTAAAGTTACGCTGCATCAATTGCAGCAATTGGTGGGGAAGTTGAACTTTGCTCTAAGGGTGATCCCGATGGCCCGCCCTTTTTCCCGTTCGATTGCCCAGGCGATGGTCGGCCTAAAAGAGGGTCATCATCGCACGAGATTATCGGCCGAGGTCCGCCAAGACATGCGTATTTGGTTAGCATTTTTGGCGGATTTCAATGGTCGAGTCGTCTGGAACAAACCGGCCTTGTCCTCTGAAGAGCTTGGTCTATGGACGGATTCAGCGGGAAGCATGGGTTTCGGCGCCATATTCGGCACAAAATGGTCGGCACAAAGGTGGCCAACATGGTGGCATGAAGAGGGGCTGACGAGTAATATTGCTTTCCTTGAACTGTTTCCCATTTTGGTAGCCCTCAGAACGTGGCCCGATGGATTCAAAAATCACTCCGTCATATTTTGGTCTGACAATATGACCGTTGTAGACTGCATCAATAGTCAGGCAGCACGTTGTAAAATGATTTTAAGGCTGCTTAAAGAAATTGTCTTACTGTGTATGCAACTGAACGTGGTATTCAGAGCAAAACATGTCCCAGGGGTGATGAATCAGGCTGCTGATGCACTGTCTCGTTTTCAAATGCAGGCTTTCTCGGGTTTCCTTCCCTCAGCGGACCCAGAGCCGGCACCCTTTCCCGAAGCTCTCTGGTCTCTCGGTGCCCCGAACTTCGTTACCTCGTGGGAGAGAGTCTAGCACCAAGGACGAGGAAGGCATACGAAGGGGCGTTTCGGGCTTATTTAGCCTTTTTGGGGACTGAGAGAGGGGGGCTTTGGGGGCAAGAGGATTGGGTAGTACATTTTCTGATGTCCTTGCGTAGGGCTGGGAAGTCGGTGGCTACAGCCCAGAGGCATCGTGCTGCTATTTCCTTTGTTGCCAGGGCTCATAATATCCAGGACCCGACAGCGTCTTTTGTAGTACAGAAAGCGCTGCGTGGGTGGCAACGCCTTGAGGGTCGCAGAGTAGACGAGAGGCGCCCGATAGGTCTGGATAGGTTGTCCCAGTTGCTGGCCATACTCCCCGCCACATGCTCGTCTCAGTTCGAGGCCTGTTTGTTCCGAGCTGCTTTTACGCTTGCATTTCACGGGGCAATGAGGATAAGTGAGCTGGTGGCAATGAACAAGCAGGATGTTGCGGGGGGTCTGTGCCGGGAACACGTTCAGATCAGGGGTGAGACGATGACTGTATCCTTTGTCAGGTCCAAAACCGATCAAGATGGGATAGGGGACTGCGTAGTCATTCGCAGGATTCCAGGGTCCTCCATGTGTCCGGTAAAGTGTTTAGAAGACTACCTAACACGAAGGGTGGCATCATGGGGAGGGACATTGTTGAGACACGCTGACGCCACCCCACTGACGAGATTTCAGTTTCAGCGGGTGCTGGCGATGTCAATTACCGCAGCGGGCTTGGACCCGGGCGAATTTGGGACCCATTCCTTTCGGATAGGGGCTGCCACCGAAGCTACAGCCAGGGGTCTTAATGTGGAACAAGTAAAACGAGTGGGGCGTTGGTCCTCCAATTGTTATAAGAGGTATGTGCGGTTGCACATGTTGTGAAGCTGTAATAATGTACTCACGCTTCTTGTCTTTGTTTGGTTTTCAGTTACGCAAGCCTTCGAGGCGGGGCGGACTATGCAGTCGACCCAACACCAGGCCAGCGGTCAGACATCACCGGCTGTGAGAAAGGAGGTGTGGGTCGTGGGCCACTCATACGTGAGGCGTGCCGCAGACGTATTCGAAGCAGGTGACATGATTCACGTAGCTGGGGAATACGGGTACAGAATGTCCTTCTACGGAAGGGGCGGTCTCTGTATTGACCAGTTTCAGGCATTCTTTGAGGGTTTGTTAGGGCGGACGAGGTCACCGCCGTCTATAGTCATAGTACATTTCGGGGGCAATGATTTGGTCACCACCGGTAGACGACTTCTCCTAGAGTCAATGCTTTCCACTGTAAGTTGGTTGGCAAGGAAAGTTCCGGGGTGCATAATTGCGTGGTCTCATATGATCCCACGAAAAGTGTGGCAGGGGGCTTTTTCGATTCATGCTTTGAACCATTCTGTTAGAAAACTTAATAACAAAGTGAATAGGTTGTTCCGTTCCAGGACATTGCATTCTATCTCGCATGGTTGTATTAATGAGGACAGTATGTATTTAAGGGATGGTGTGCATTTGTCTCGGGTGGGAAATGAGTTACTCATAGGAGACTTCTTAGCATGGTTAAAAACGTTGAAACATGACCTTTAGGTAGGACTTTTGTGGGGGGCCCGGATAGCCGGTCAACTATCCGTGCCTGTGGCGGTAAGGTCATGATCGGTGAGCACTAATTAGTAGATCCCTATGAGTGGGCGTCACCCAACACGGATGGGAGCGCTCGGGAGAGGTGGCCATTGGCCCCTCAATGGGGAGGCGGTCCCTTCTAAGGATGGGTCGCCGGAAGTAAAGGAAAGGCGGTCAAGGCCCCTTCCTTTGTAGGAGGGGTTACAGCCCCCTCCTGGGGAATTTCCCGGGGCCAGTGACATCTGCGACGGCAGATGCGGTAAGTTGTGTGGGGTTGGGATAAGGTCCACGATACCTTCTAGATACCTCACACGAGTATTCGAACGACCTTTAACTGGCGTCGAGTTTTTAGGTGCCCCCGTCAAGTCAAGGGAAATTGGTAGTAGTTGCACTTGAGGTACGCCTCCGTGCTGTCGCCCATCCCAAGTGGGAGGGGTAAGTCTGGTTAGGGATCTTGACACCGGTTATGACCTTGCCGTTGGCCCTTAAACGTTAGGTTGTACAATTTCAATATGTCAAGAAATGTTTTGTAGGTTGCTAGTTCGGCTAGGAGAACCTCTGTATTAGAGAATCTGTTAAGGTTAGCCAAACATCGCAATATGGTAATGAAATTGTACATAACATGAAACGTTTAATGTTTTAATTTTGTTTTAATAAATACGGCCGGGATGGTCACTCCATCCCACTTCCAAAAAACTTCAAGAACTGTTTCCGGTTTCCATCCTTTTGGGGATTGTGTTGAGAGGGGGTGGCGGGTATCTCGGCCATATGGAAAGGGGCGACCAACTCGGTCCCCCCGAACGTATGGCCGAGTGCCTCGATCCCCCCGGGAAGCCATTTTTGGGCGGGAGGCGCGTCTCAGCTGGTATGCCCGAAGCGGCGTAGCTGGGGCGCGCCCGTTCCCGCCCTAGAGTGGGCTGGCCTAGACACCGACGCAGCCAGCCACGCCCTCAGGGCAGGCAGGGGCGGGTATACGCCCGCCCTGAAGACGGATAAAAAGGGACGCAAGACCAGAAGACATCCTCTTGTTCTTGTGCTCTGAAGCTGCACCTCCTCGCTGCACGTGAGCTCGGGACAGAACGAAGAGCCAATTTTGACCCACCCACCAGCCCCTGAAGACAGCCAGTTGTGTATAATAAAGTTGATTAATTTTGTTTCTGTTTTCGTTTACAGGTTGTAGTGCCATGTTGATTTGAGTTAATAAAGAATGGTCGTTTTTGAGTATGTTTGCCATTAAAGATATTCAGTTTAGTGTTGAATTTTGATGCATGCTCTTTCGGTCATAGTGGCCAATGTATTCTTAGGTTAATTTGCACTGTCGTATTTATTTTGGTAGGCGGTAAGGTCATGATCGGTGAGCACTAATTAGTAGATCCCTATGAGTGGGCGTCACCCAACACGGATGGGAGCGCTCGGGAGAGGTGGCCATTGGCCCCTCAATGGGGAGGCGGTCCCTTCTAAGGATGGGTCGCCGGAAGTAAAGGAAAGGCGGTCAAGGCCCCTTCCTTTGTAGGAGGGGTTACAGCCCCCTCCTGGGGAATTTCCCGGGGCCAGTGACATCTGCGACGGCAGATGCGGTAAGTTGTGTGGGGTTGGGATAAGGTCCACGATACCTTCTAGATACCTCACACGAGTATTCGAACGACCTTTAACTGGCGTCGAGTTTTTAGGTGCCCCCGTCAAGTCAAGGGAAATTGGTAGTAGTTGCACTTGAGGTACGCCTCCGTGCTGTCGCCCATCCCAAGTGGGAGGGGTAAGTCTGGTTAGGGATCTTGACACCGGTTATGACCTTGCCGTTGGCCCTTAAACGTTAGGTTGTACAATTTCAATATGTCAAGAAATGTTTTGTAGGTTGCTAGTTCGGCTAGGAGAACCTCTGTATTAGAGAATCTGTTAAGGTTAGCCAAACATCGCAATATGGTAATGAAATTGTACATAACATGAAACGTTTAATGTTTTAATTTTGTTTTAATAAATACGGCCGGGATGGTCACTCCATCCCACTTCCAAAAAACTTCAAGAACTGTTTCCGGTTTCCATCCTTTTGGGGATTGTGTTGAGAGGGGGTGGCGGGTATCTCGGCCATATGAACATGGATTCAGACATGAGGAAAAAGAGTGCTCATGTATATCGTTTGACCCTGTCCGACTGTACGTAAGTGGAGAAGCGGGGACAGGAAAAAGTTTTCTAATTAAAGCCATTGCAAGTTATCTGCAGAAAAGGACTGATTCACCACTGTCTTGTGTTGTAACTGCTCCAACTGGTCTGGCAGCACATAACATTAAAGGGATTACTCTACATCGTTTATTGATGCTGCCAGTTGAACATGATAATAAATTGCATTACAACAAGTTATCTGGAGATGCGTGTTCTGAAGTTTCAAGAGTCTTGAAGAAAATGAAACTTCTTATCATTGATGAAGTAAGCATGGTCTCAAATCTAATGCTTGCTTTTGTGCATTTGAGAATGCAAGAAATTCTTAAAACAGAGTATGATGTGTTATTTGGAGGAAAACGCATTATTGTTTTTGGAGATCTATTGCAGTTGACTCCAGTAAAAGGACAACCAGTGTTTAAAATGCTTACACATGAAGATACCAGGAAGTCCCTTGGAAGCATTGGAAATGTTAATATATGGCAAAATTTTAAATATGCTGAACTGGTTCAAAATATGCGACAGGCCAAGGATGAAGATTATAAAAATATTCTACAAGATGTAAGAATTGGAAAAGTGACTGAGCTTGGGAAAAAAGCTTTGCATAGTCGATTAATTTCAAATTTGTATCCAAATGAAAACATTCTTCCAGAGAATATTTTTAAAAAAATGACTGAGAAGAAACCTGGGATATGTTTGATGCCAACTCTGCAAGAATGTTCCATCTTCAACAAGAAAATGTTAGAGTTAGAAAATGAAGAGATTGTGAAACTGGAAGCAATAGATAAAATAGAGCATATGGGTGCAACAATTGTTTTGTCTGAAAATTTGAAAACTAAATTGGATTCATTGGAGAAAAGTATTTCAAAAACAGCTGGTTTTGAAAAGACTCTGAATGTGTGTTTAAATTGTCGTATCATTTTGAGAAGGAATTTAAATGTTGAAAGAGGTCTGGTAAATGGAGCAATGGGTTATGTTGTTGATTTGTGAATTACAGATATAGAGATGGAATTGAATTTTTAAAAATAAAATTTGATGGCATTGAACAAGTACAACAAATAAGTCGTTGTTCTGCTAGATTTTTACTTGTAAAAGACTTATATGTTCGCCGAAAACAGTTTCCTGTTTGTTTGGCGTATGCAGTGACAATTCATAAATCTCAAGGTTTAAGTGTAGATGGTGCTTTAGTGAACATTGGAAGATCTGTGTTTAAAGAGGGTATGGCATATGTGGCATTATCACGAGTCAGAACTTTATCAGGATTGTACTTGATTGCGTGTGATGAGACAAAGATTTCTGCAGATCTAGATTGTGTTAAAGAATACAATAGATTAAGAAGAGAATATGCTCCACATTTGCCTCAATATCCTCTGTTTGAAAAACGTGTGGTAGGCCGAAAAAGAAGAAATGAGGATAATTGTAGTGAGGTAGTTGCAAAAAGACAAAAAGTAGAGAAAACTGTAATTGAAAACAGGAAGAAAAAGAATTGTGGAGAAAATGTTGTTGGATTTCAGTTTGAAAATAGTTCTGGTGTCAACTGCTATGCTAATGTAGTGATTAATGTTGTTTTTTTTCTTAAAAGTTTACTAGAACAGATTGTTGAAAATCGGGATCAAAGATTGTGTGGTTTATTGAATTCTGTGTTTGAGAAATGTAGCAGTGGTACAGCACAAATAGAAAGTGTAACAGAAATTCGAAATATTTTAGATATGTGTTCTGGTCAAGATAAATTTTCACAGAACATTCAGCAGGATTGTCAGGAATTTTTAATGTATATGTTTGGTGTTTTGGAAGATGAAGGTGTAGATGTAGATAAACTTTTCAGTCTTTCTTATCAATGGCAGCATGACTGCCACAATTGTAGTTCATCAAGTACTACTAGAATAGACACTGAAAGATTTATATATTTGACTTTACCAGACTGTAAATCAGTGTCATTTAAAAATCTAGTTAAAGCAGCAGATCATAATATGGTGTGTACCCAATGTAACTATCCAATGGTATCCACATTATTTATACAAAGTTATGGTCAGTATATCATTTTAGTTTTCCAACGATGTAGACCTGATGGAACTAAATTGACAACTTCTATTAAAAATTTTGTAGCTTCTCAGTTATCAATTTCAGGAAGAACCTTTACAACTGAAGCTATTATTTATCATGATGGATCTTCGACAACCTCAGGACATTATACATGCTACTTAAAATCTGAAAATGGATGGAGTCACTGCAATGATTCTCATTTAACTTATAAACAACGTTTGCCTTATGACTCTACACATTCTTATCTAGTGTTTTTAAAACCAAAGTTTTAGTAAAGGGAATTGGCCTTTGAAGACGGGAATAGATAATAAAAGTTAGTTACTTAGTTAGTTAATCTAATATTTTAAATTATTAATCTCATGTAGATACTTTAAGTGGATCTCAATGTAAAAAATACTGATATATCTGACACAAATTGGCCGTGAGGAAAGTGTAAGATATGATGTTGTTAGATCTTTTTTCATAGGAAGTCGATGAAATCGAAGTTATAGAGCACAGCAGACTTTTTTTCCACCAAAAGGACCTTCACTATCTGCAATCTCATGTAGATACTTTAAGTGGATCTCAAAGTAAAAAATACTGATATATCTGACACAAATTGGCCGTGAGGAAAGTGTAAGATATGATGTTGTTAGATCTTTTTTCATAGGAAGTCGATGAAATGGAAGTTATAGAGCACAGCAGACTTTTTTTCCACCAAAAGGACCTTCACTATCTGCAATTTGGCCTCACGGAAAAGTAAGTGAATCAAAGATTAGTGTACATATATGAGATGTATGTTTGAATGGTTTTTTTTTAAACACAATCTTTTAGATTGTGTTTTTTTTTCCCGCTGTTATATGATGAAGACTTTGATCTCACTAATTTAAGTGAAATTCAATATATTCTGAGAACAGCAAAAATAAATAATGTAACATATTGTAGAAGTTATTGTGTAGTTTGCATTGTGTAATTTATATTGTGTTCACATTGTCTTACACTCATTTTCTTTTTCACCCTTATTTACCTCTCTTTACTCATTTATACTCTTTTTTCATTGCTGTTTCTTTAGTGCACTTTATTCACAACTTCTCAATCTAATAGGAACTGTCTGCATTTCCTCTGTTCCTTCCACCACTTTTTATCTTTTTCATATTCTCACAGTACCACTGCTTTAGTTTCCTAACTCTCTCTTTCTTTTTCTCCATTTTTTTTCTTTCGCACTCATTGTACTGTAGTTCACTTAGTTCTTCCTTTTGTCTTTCTGTGTACTTACTCTCTCACTCCTGTTTTATCCATTGTTCTATACTAACTTCATTCCTTTCATCCCTTCACTCTGTGACTTCACTTCACTCACTCTCAATCATCTTCTATTCCTCTTTTTTATTTATAGTTTCTCAATAAGACTTCTCTCCTTTTCACTCATTTTTCTTTTATTTTCTTATCTTTACTGATTTTGATTTGATATCTTACATTCTTTTAGTATCTTATTTATCTTTAGGAATTTGTTTTCTTTCTATTTCTTTTTCCTTTTTTTTTCTCTTTCTACATTACTTTCTTTCTGTTTTTGTATCCTTCACTATTGCTTCATTTCTTAGTAAACTTTTGTAGATTTTTAAACCTCATGAACTGTTGCTTCTATTTTATTATATATTTTTAAGTAATTATAACGTGTTTTTTCTTTTATCTTTCACAGATACAAGTTTGCATTGATTATATGGTAAGTGTGTTTACAAAATCTTTTTTGTTATCACCTTTGGTTTTATTTTCACTATTTTTCTCTCACCCTACCTCACCCCTGTTTCCTTACTTTGCTTTTCTCACTTATTCTTTTCTTCCATGTTTACTTCCTACCACATTCAACTTCTTTCAGTACCTCTGTCTATGCACACTCCTTCACTTACCTTTTTTACTGGTTCACTTAGTCCCTTTGTGACACTCCTTCTTTTACTCTCTTTCTTCTTTCGCTCTATTATTCCCCATGTCTTACCCTTATTCACTTACATGTACCCTGTTTCACTCCTCTTTGCTTATATTCACTGCTATTTACTTTCCCTCCATCACTACTATTCCTTTCCTCTCATTCCGTCACTACCTGTCATTCACATGCTTAACTGTCCTTCCTTTTACTTTCATCATCCATTTACATTCTCCCAGAACCTCTGCTTTAGTCTTCTTCCTATTTCTTCGTTTCTTTTGCTCCCTTATTCATTTTTTTTTCTCTTACACTTTTTATCTGTCTTACTATCTATTACACAGTCCCTCTGTGTTCCTCCCTTTAGCTCTCTTTCTCTTAACACCACTCTCTCTGTCCCCATTCCTCATGCTCACTCCTTCATTATTTTTTTTTCTTTTTTTTTGTTGGTGCGCTGACGGTGCGCGCACCGGGGCGTTCACCGGTACGCGCACCGGGAGCGCTCCAGAGTCAAATATAAAAAAAAAAGGAAAAAACTATTTTAAAATAAAAATAGTATCTTAATATACATTATAGGGTTCATTTTTAGAAAAACATACCTTTCTCAGCTAAAGACATTTGCGAAAAAATAAGCTTAGAAATTCAATAAAAAGTACATAGGTATGAAGCCCTACAAAAAGTTAAAAATTAGCATTAAAAAAACCTATGAAATTCACTGAAAAAACCATAGGTTTCACACCAGTTATAGTTAGGAATTAGCATTTAAAAAACCTATGAAATTCACTGAAAAAACCATAGGTTTCACACCGGTTATAGTTAGGAATTAGCATTTAAAAAACCTATTAAATTCACTGAAAAAACCATAGGTTTCACACCAGTTATAGTTAGCTGGAAATTTTACTGATATAAAACCATTGAAATTCCCACGTTATAGTTAGTCGGACTCACTATAACTTGCGCGTGCAATGCACTGCTGATGACATCACATATTACATCACTCATGACATGGTCAGTGACATCACTCATGACATCACTGATGACACCATCCAGTGAATGTGTGTCTTTCTGAAAAATAAATATGTTTTATATATGTATATGTAAAGGTCGATGGGAGAATAAATGTTTAAATAAGTGTCTAAATGGATGGTTTTAAAAAAAAAATATATTGAATAACTGCCTTATTAAGTGTATCTTAGTGAATACATATATTAGTGAGTAATGTTTAAATATTTAAATATATGTATCAGTGTTTCACTTTGTGTATAAGTGGCTGCATGGGTTGGTGAGTAGCTACATATGTGTGTATATGGGTTATTAGATGTTTTTTTTAGTATCAGTATAAGTGTCTGTATGATTTGGTGGGAGTGTTACTTAGCACATAGATGCATAAATGACTGACTCACTGTTTGTATGTGTTTTGAAGACAGCATATGTGCCGGACTGTATGGGTGAATGAGTGTGTATATGTATGTGTTAGTAAGTGAATGACTGTCTTACTGGTGTCTTTATCAGTAACTACATATGTTTTAATCTAGTATATGTGAGTATTGATGTATATAAGTGAGTATATATGAGAGTGAGAGATTGAAAGAATTCTTGTTTTAATAAGTATGTGTTTCTATAAGTGATTGTTTAAGAGAGTAAGTATGTGTAAGTTTCCTTAGAAGTAAGGTGGTAGTGTGTGTATAGTTGTATATGCAAATAAATGGATGTTCAATAGTTTATTTGCATGTGTGAGTATGTGTGTGAGTAACTTTTGGATTACTGTCGGTGTGTACCAGGATGTATAGGTGTATCACTACATATGATGAGTGAGTATATGTATGAGTGACTATATAGAACTATTGGTGAATGAGTAGATGTGTATATAGATGGTGGAATTACTGAATTGGTTGTTGTAACTGGTATGGTTATCTCCATTTTTTTGATAATCTTAGTTTCTATTTTTGAATATGTGTTTCAAGGGTTGCATTACACTGAAAGGAGGTCTGTCACAAGGATAGTGTCATCAGTGATGTCATGAGTGATGTAATATGTGATGTCATCAGCAGTGCATTGCACGCGCAAGTTATAGTGAGTCCGACTAACTATAACGTGGGAATTTCAATGGTTTTATATCAGTAAAATTTCCAGCTAACTATAACTGGTGTGAAACCTATGTTTTTTTCAGTGACTATATATATATATATATATATATATATATATATATATATATATATATATATATATATATATATATATATATATATATATATATATATATATATATATATATATATTCACAGAAAAAACCATAGGTTATAGACCATATATAGTTAGGAATTTGCATTTACAAAACCTTGAAAATTCACTGAAAAAACCATAGGTTATAGACCATATATAGTTAGGGATTAGCATTTAAAAAACCTTATTTTATTTGCACAAAACCATTGAAATTCCATATATAGTTAGTTGCACTAACTATATATCGCGCACCCGCAATCCACTGCTGATGATGTCACATATTACATCATTCATGACATGGTCAGTGACATCACTGATGACATCACTGATGACATCTCAAATGACATCACTGATGACATCACTGATGACAACATCCAGTGACTGTATGTTTCTGTAAAGTTAAAATATGTCTTACATATTGAAGAATGAGTGGATGTATAAGTGTCTGGATGAAGGATTTAGTAGGTGCATGACTGACTGTATGAGTGAGTGATTAAATGTGTCTCACTGAGTGCATGGGTTAGTGACTAAACTGTCTTAATTTGTGCATCATTATGTCTGTTGTTCTGTAAACTGTTGCATGTGTTGATAAGTAGCTATATGAGTAACTATATGGGTTATTGATTGGTTGCCCAAGTATTTGTATGGGAGACTGAGTGTGTGTGTGGGTGGCTGGGAGGTGTATGACTCTGTGCATAGATGTGTGAGCAGTTGATTCACTAGATGTATGGTTTCAAAAGTGCATGTGGAAACAGCTGTATGGGCGGTTGACTGTGTGCATGAGTGTATTGGTGAGTGAATGGATATCTCAGTGCTACATGTCAAAGTAAGTACATATGTAAAACACAGTACATGTGAGAGTTGACATATATAAATAACTGTGCATAAGAGCCAGTGAATGTGTGAGTGGCTGTATGGATCATTGTGAACTTGTATCAGGGATTGTATAAGAGAGTAAATATGTGTTAGTATATGTTTGAATAAGTAAAGTTTGTATAACTGTATATTTGAGGAAATGGAGGTGTGATTGATTCTTTGCATGACTGACTAGGTGTGTGAGTAACTCCATGGATGAGTGACAGTCTGTGAGTGTCTGTTTACACTGATTGTATCTAAGGTTATATTAGAGTCTGAAGAGGTTCATCGTATTATCACATGAATGATATCATCAGTGATGTTATCAGTCATGTCAAATGAGATGTTTTCAGTGATGTCATCAGTGATGTCATTTGAGATGTCATCAGTGATGTCATCAGTGATGTCACTGACCATGTCATGAATGATGTAATATGTGACATCATCAGCAGTGGATTGCGGGTGCGCGATATATAGTTAGTGCAACTAACTATATATGGAATTTCAATGGTTTTGTGCAAATAAAATAAGGTTTTTTAAATGCTAATCCCTAACTATATATGGTCTATAACCTATGGTTTTTTCAGTGAATTTTCAAGGTTTTGTAAATGCAAATTCCTAACTATATATGGTCTATAACCTATGGTTTTTTCTGTGAATTTCATTGGTTTTTTAAAAGCTAATATCTATAGCTGTAAAATATATTCTTTATTAAGTGACGTATCACGTAGCCCGTGAGACGCCTCATGATGCATCGCATAACCGTGACGTATCGTCTCTGCAGCGCAAACCAAACCCAAAACGTAAGCGCGCCAGAACACGCTTAAAGATATATATATATTTTTTAACCTTAATTAGACAAAATCCACACGTGCACATATCACAAACGTTCAAAAAACACAATATGTCGGACTCCCGTTACGCTGCCGGTTAGCTGCCCGGTTAACGTACCAGGAAGCACCTTTACCGCGAAAATCGCAAATTTTTTTTTTTCACCCCCCAGGGAACTTTAATAGCCCCCTCATCAATCCTAGGGGTTCAGGAGGGGTCTGCCTTACCCCTTTCATTCATTTACACCTTTTTTTTTTCCACCTCTTGTCTCTCGATCCCACAGAGAGACAAGATGGCGGCCGCTCCAGACTGTTTACAATGATAACAGCCAATCAGCTTCTCCTCAGACTCCCGTTACACTGCCGATTAGCTTCCCGGTAGCTGCCCGGTTAGCTGCCCAGTTCGCGTACCAAGGTGCGTCTCTACGGCGAAAAAATCGGATTTTTTTGTTTGTTTTTTTTTGGCCCCACGTGGTTTTATAATATCCCCCTCATAAATCCTAGGGGGTCAGAAGGGGTCTACCTTGCCCTCTTTCCTTCATTTCCCCCTTTGTTTTGGCCTCCTCTTGTCTCTCGATCCTACCGAGAGACAAGATGGCGGCCGCTCCGGACTGTTTACAATATTGACAGCCAATCAGCTACTCCTCAGACTCCCGTTACACTGCCGGTTAGCTTCCCGGTTAGCTGCCCGGTTAGCTGCCCGGTTCGCGTACCAAGACGCGTCTCTACGGCGAAAAAATCTGATTTTTTTTTTTGGGTTACACTGCCGGTTAGCTTCCCGGTTAGCTGCCCGGTTAGCTGCCCGGTTCGCGAACCAAGACGCGTCTCTACGGCGAAAAAATCGGATTTTTTTTTTTTTTGGGTTACACTGCCGGTTAGCTTCCCGGTTAGCTGCCCGGTTAGCTGCCCGGTTCGCGAACCAAGACGCGTCTCTACGGCGAAAAAATCGGATTTTTTTTTTTTTTTGGGTTACACTGACGGTTAGCTTCCCGGTTAGCTGCCCGGTTAGCTGCCCGGTTCGCGAACCAAGACGCGTCTCTACGGCGAAAAAATCGGATTTTTTTTTTTTTTTTTTGGGCCCGGCGTGGCTCTATAATATCCCCCTCATCAATCCCAGGGGGTCAGGAGGGGTCTACCTTGCCCCCTTTCCTTCATTTCCCCCTTTGTTTTGGCCTCCTCTTGTCTCTCGATCCTACCGAGAGACAAGATGGCGGCCGCACCGGACTGTTTAGAATGTTGACAGACACCGGAGAGCCAATCAGCTTCGCTTTGCAAAGTTCCGATACGCGAAAAGTTCGCTAACCGGATCGCTGCCCGGAGCGCTGTTACAGATATATATCTTGATTTAAACGTTAATTTCTCAAAATCCACTGAAGCACATATATTGAGACCTAGCAAAGGCACATCGGGCTAACAGTCCCTACAATTTTGCCAAGTTTCGTGAAAATCCATTCAGCCGTTCGGGCTAAAAGTGAGTCCAACCGCCCTATGGAAATTAACATGGGAAAAACGCGTTTTGGGACCCCCCTTTTTTCTCGGCCCCCCCTTGACGAACCCCCCCCAAATTTTCAGGAGCTGCTCAGAAACAAAATGTGCCATTTTCCTGAAAATTTCAGCCGATTCCGTCCACAAACGCCAAAGTTATTAGACATAGAATTTTCAAAAGTCCCATAGGAAAAAAATCCTAACTATATATACCTACTGGCTATCGCCAGTAGGTAATATATATATATATATATATATATATATATATATATATTTCTATTTACATGTCGAGGGGAACTAACACAGCATTTGCTGCCACCCAGAAACTGCCTTCACAAGTGCACAATTGAAATTGCTTCAAATTAGATAATATACATTTTGTAAAAGACTGCAAGGTTTTAGTCTTAAAGTCACTGAGCAAGGTACAAGCTACAAAGCTCACTCTTGGAACTTCAGAGTTAGCCTGCGACTGGGTCAGAGTCAAAACAATATTGAGCGTCTTCCAATGGAAAGGAAACACCTTGAAAATGAAACAACTATACCAGAAGGAAATACTGGGGGTCAGAAAAACTCCCTGGAAAGACGGGCAATGAGCAACCACCGTTACCACTGCCAAACTGGTAACATTGTATCTTGCAGGAACTCCAGAAAGCAAGCGATACAATGTCTCTGTAAAGAAGTTCAAAAGTTCAATGAATCCCTGACTGGAAAAAGACGTCTTCATCTTGGGAAAATGACGGTTGAAGTGTGCAGCAATCAGGAGGCAAGCAAGCAATACTTTTGATCCTGAAAGGAAGAGCTGAAAACACTAGAACGCTAACCTGCGTGAGTGCGTCTTGTTTATTCTCTAACGAGGCTTCACTACATGAGCTGCCAGTGATGTTTATTTGTCTGCGAATTATCTGGCCACCCTATTAGACCAGCTAATTGGTGAATGCCCCATTGTGTAACCGTGTTTAATTTTTAAAACGGGGCAAGAAGGTCTGGAACTAAAGGGAATCTGGTCAATTCTGACAACTGCCGTCTATGGTTGTGACTTCCTACCAACAGGACTTAGGCCCCAGAGAACCTGCTTATTATGTGCCGACTGAAGGTCCATAAAATTACCAGAGGCGCCAGAATACACCATTATTTGGACATCTATAACCTGTTCTCCCCATATGAGGCGAGAGGAGAGAAGGAAGTGGTGTGAGGATGAAATAACTGGCTTGGTTTGCGAGACAGTTAAACCTGAACTACCCGAAGTCTTTGTCTCAAGAGACTCCGGACTTGTTCGTTTTCCAACATCTTCTTTTGCTTTGGCTTAACAGGACAATCTCCTAGGAAATGGCCTGGTTGTCCGCAATATAAACACAACCTTTTTTCACGCCTTCTTTGCCTTTCTTCTCCACTAGGGGGTCCTCTAACACTCCCTATTTGCATAGGTTCTGGATCTTCTCGCTGTTTCTCGACATCTGGTTATTTCGCTCTATAAACAAACACACGTCAGGAAACCAGAGTAATTCTGCTGTTACAGTTAGTTAAGCTAACTATAACTTCCGCCCCCACAATGCACTGCTGATGACGTCACATATTACATCATTCAAGACATGGTCAGTGACATCACTGATGAAAACTCAAATGGCATCACTGATGACATCACTGATGACATCATGGAGTGACTATGTGTTTCTGTAAAGTTTCAATACGATTATATATATATATATATATATATATATATATATATATATATATATATATATATATATATATATATATATATATATTACCTACTGGCTATCGCCAGTAGGTATATATAGTTAGGATTAATTCCCTATGGGATTTCTGAAAATTCTATGTCTAATAACTTTGGCGTTTGTGGACGGAATCGGCTGAAATTTTCAGGAAAATGGCACATTTTGTTTCTGAGCAGCCCCTGAAAATTTGGTGGGGTTTCGTCAAGGGGGGGCTGAGAAAAAAGGGGGGTCCCAAAACGCGTTTTTTACATTGAGTTTTCCATAGGGCGGTTGGACTCACTTTTAGCTCGAACGGCTGAATGGATTTGCACGAAACTTGGCAAAATTGTAGGGACTGTTAGCCCGATGTGCCTTTGCTAGGTCTCAATATATGTGCTTCAGTGGATTTTGAGAAATTAACGTTTAAATCAAGATATATATCTGTAACAGCGCTCCGGGCAGCGATCCGGTTCGCTTACTTTTCGCGTTTCGGAACTTTGCGCGCAGAAAGCTGATTGGCTCTCCGGTGTCTGTCAACATTCTAAACAGTCCGGAGCGGCCGCCATCTTGTCTCTCGGTAGGATCGAGAGAGAAGAAGAGGTGAAAAACGAAAGGGGAATTTAATGAAAGGGGGCAAGGTATCCCCCTCTTGACCCCCTAGGAATGTTGTTGGGGTTATTAAAGGGTCCCGTGGGGAAAAGAAAAAAAAATGATTTTTCACGGTAGAAGCGCTTCACGGGCCGCGAACTGGGCCGCAAACTGGTAGCGAAACGGGAATTCGCCATTTTGTGCTTCGTTAATTAAATTATTAGGTATAAGGGGGTGCGGGAGACGTATCCTAATCCCCTATGTTTCCTGAGGGTGGCTGAGGAGGCTGATATATGTTGATACATCTCTTCCAGCGGCTGTGCGTGAGCTTTTTTTTTTTTTGCTGCGTGACAGTCCGGAGCGGCCGCCATCTTGTCTCTCGGTAGGATCGAGAGAGAAGAAGAGGTGAAAAACGAAAGGGGAATTTAATGAAAGGGGGCAAGGTATCCCCCTCTTGACCCCCTAGGAATGTTGTTGGGGTTATTAAAGGGTCCCGTGGGGAAAAGAAAAAAAAAATGATTTTTCACGGTAGAAGCGCTTCACGGGCCGCTAACTGGGCCGCAAACTGGTAGCGAAACGGGAATTTGCCATTTTGTGCTTCGTTTTAATTGTTTAGAGACAAAAATTATCGCCGCACATCGGCCACAATGCATGAATATCGTTGAAAAGTCAGCGATATTCATGCATTATCCAGCAAATGCTCTTAGCCGTGTTATCCACCTTCCATTGGATAACATGGTTAAAAACTGCTCTGTGCGTGAGCTTTTTTTTTTTTTTTTTTTTTTTTTTGCTGCGTGACGTTTGTTAACGTTCGATTCGATGGAAATCAGGAAGTGTTGACCACCATTTTGTCACTGCGAGTAAATATTTTGTTATAAATGAATCCTTATTGAAAAACATTGTCTGCGCCATCTTGCCTTTTTGTCCAATGCCACAATTTTGTCGTGCACGGCAGCCATTTTAGATGCCTTGACCAGGCCCACTCTCTGCACGCTGCCGATCCTCAGCATGGCTCCCCACCCTCGCAAGCATCTCCCCCACGCACTGGTCATCCCCGCTCTCTCTCTCATGCATGGGCCATATACTTCCCCCCATCTGCGCTGCTCTTCTCTGAGAATCACACCCTGTGCCCTCCCGACACCTCTCTTTCACCCTATTCACTACCGCACCCTCTGACACTCCTCTTCCTCTGTGTCCGATTGTCCAGGCCGGACCTAGGCTATCACCTACCCCTGCGGATGTAGTTTATGGCCCCAGCTGTAGAGAATTCAGACATGCCAACCCTCCCGATTCAGGCGTGTGACTACTGATTTCAGTGCTAGTCTCCCGCCTCCCGATTTCTGCAAGCAAAAACCCGGGGGCATATTACGAACAACTAGCGATAATTTTTGTCTCTAACTTGTTTAGAGACAAAAATTATCGCCGCACATCGGCGATTTTTATCGCAGATAAACCTTGCTATTATCGCAGAAAAGTCAGCGATATTCATGTATTATCGAGCAAATGCTCTTAGCCATGTTATCCACCTCCCATTGGATAACATGGCTAAGAACTGCTCAGGGCAGGTGTTAGATTTTGGAGATATTCGCGCTTAGCGCGAATATCTCCAAAAGTTGGTAATAGAAGATAGCGATGTTAGGGACTGTTTCCAGTCGCTAACATCTTGGCACGCCACTTTGCATGTCATTAGTGATAAGTATCACTGACATGCAAAGCGGGGCCCAAGATGGTCGCTATCTCCTTTTAGCTGTCACTAACTGGTGTTAGCGACAGCTTGGTAATAGGGAGATATTTTTATCTCCGCTTTCTTGGCTTTTAAAGCCAAAAAAGCGGAGATAAACCCCCTTGATAATATGCCCCACGATTCCTTGGGGGTTTCAGCTGACAGGGCTTGGTATTGTGTTACATGGTAATTTTTCCAGGAAACGTCAGAGGGTCGATGCAGGGGTTCTAGAAGAGGTGATAAACCATTTAAGCCTCATGAACAAGCGCATGGTCTTTTAAAGATTTGTGAAGTACTCGGGGCGGCGGTGTGTGTGTGTCCTCTTTCAGGAGCGGGCGGGGGGGGGGGGCACTGCCAGCAACTTGCCAGGTCAGGTAGTGTTCAACACGTGCATCACCCTTTCTCTGCCTGCTATTGCGCTCCATGCTTCGGAAAGGTAAGAGAAAGAACGTGCATTTGAGTCCCGGGTGGTGCGGGGAGAGGCCTCGTCAGTAGCGGTCTGTTGTGCGAATAGTCCCAAGGCAGCAGAACGCGTTGAGATGTTGATGGGACTGTGTCCAGTGTCACATGGCTGACACAACATGTACGACAGGCACCCAGGTGATGTCCAGTAAACTGCTGCACTGGTTTTGGTATCCCACAATGCTGCTCCGAAAATTGGCGTGCGGCGGCCCGGGGGTGGGGGAGGCGGCGTGAACGGGCCTCCCCAGGTGGCGGCCATCTAGCTGAGTTGCGCTCGCTCTTGCGGCTACAGCGTCTCGCTCACCATGTTGTTGAGTTGCTTCCACTCTTGCAGTGGCCATTCCACGAGCAATCATGGCAGCCGCTCCCCACCAGAAGCCTGCGGGAGTCGGAGGCCCCCAAGACTTTTGTAGAATCTTCACGGCTGAGGGGACGCTTTTCGAGAATGGGACCCAAGCCCTATCAGGGAAGCGTCCGAGTTCTAAGGTGTCCCATGGCCATTTTAGTGGACCAGGCCCAAAACCGAAGAGCCGGCCGCCATTTTGAGAGTCCTGTGGCAGCCGCCTATCGCTGCACCGCAAGAGCGGGAGCAACTCAACTACATGATGAGCGAGACGCTGTAGTCGCAAGAGCGGGCGGTAAACAGCTGAATGGCGGAAGAGGCACAGTGTAGCAAAAGCGGGCGGAATGGCAACTAAAACGGTAAAGGGGCGCCCCACTACAGCTTGTCTTCAGGTCAAACGGATTGTGGGACAAGGTCCAGAATTGAAGAGTCATCAAAAGGCAAAAAGTTCCGCCGGACCCCGGGAGCCGGCCGCCTATGTCGGGGGCGATCTCAGGCTACACCAGTGCTATAAGACTTGGGGAGGGTGTCGGAGCCAAGCGTCTTCTCCGAGTCCATGGCCATCACACCGCCCCTCAGGGGCCTCCGTCAAGCTGTTTAGGAAGCTAACATATCACATTGTTTTCTAATGCAGTCAGGTCCACAAACGACACTCACTTACTTTGAGAATAGTGAAGCTGCAGTAGGTGGAAATAAGCTTCAGACAGTATAACAAGCACTGCTCAGAACTCTTAACTATGGCACCCAACATCCAGAACTTATGCTATTTGAGAATGGCAGTGACATCGAAGCATCTCAGGGACCAAAACCATTAACGTACTTTCACGTATGAAAATCTTACTTGGGGAGGGGGCAGGAGCGAAGCGCCCCCTCCCAGTCAGCGCCACCACACCGTATGTTGAAAATTTGAAGCCATCGTTCTACAAAGTCAACCAAACTTGGATTGAAAAATCTAGAAAAATGTACAAACTGAAAACCAGTTTTGGTCTGCATAGCATCAGTAGCAATGCTTGAGTCAGCTTTGTGTCAAGCCGCCATTTTGATTCAACAAAGCACAGGCATTGAAAAAGGCTCAAATTCAGAACTCTAAACTATGGCACCCAACATCCAGGAGCTTGCCATCCGGATCTTGGAGCCTTGTGCTGCTTTTGATCTATTCACACATCGGTCCACTACTGATATCATCTTATAAACCAACGTTATGTAAATAGTTTTTTAATAAAATGTTTTACCCTGTTTCTTTGCTGGTGTGTTGTCTATATTTTTAATATTTGCATAGGGTTTGTCGTTATTTTGTGCGGGATGGGTGATGGAGCCGAGCTGTCTTGCAGCCCTCATGGTGTGGAGCTCAGTTCATCTCACTATTTTCGTATTTCTCATGAAGGGTTGTTCCTAATATTTCTATTTTAGCGAGGTCAAAAAGAGATCCAATTAGTGGCCTACTGATTTTGCTCGATTACTTTTATTTTTTTTACACGATTTTTCACTATCTGCAAAGACTAAACAGAGTATTGCGACGTTGTGCTTGTTTGTAAATAGAGAATGATCCAAAGAGAACCAATTCTAAAACAGTAAATGCTTGGACAACAATCAATCAAATGGAGAGACAAGCAGGCACGACGGATTACAACGGGGGCAAAGGCTTGTGTTAACTACCGTTCACTATCTGCAAAGAGAGAGTACTACTAAGACAAAAGAGGGGAGTGGGGGTGCAGCGTTCAAAGCACATCAGCGTGCATAAATACGAAAATGTTTTTATCTATCACGTACTTGACATTTTAAAGCTTTTCATATTTGCTATTAAAAAACCAATGAAATTCACAGAAAAAACCATAGGTTATAGTGGATATATAGTTAGGAATTTGCATTTACAAAACCTTGAAAATTCAATGAAAAAACCATTGGTTTTAGGCCATATATAGTTAGGGATTTGCATTTACAAAACCTTATTTTACTCGCATAAAACCATTGAAATTCCATATATAGTTATAAGCGCTAACTATATATCGCGCACCCGCAATCCACTGCTGATGATGTCACATATTACATCATTCATGACATGGTTAGTGACATCACTGATGACATCACTGATGACATCTCAAATGACATCACTGATGACATCACTGAAAACATCTCATTTGACATGACTGATAACATCACTGATGATATCATTCATGTGATAATACGATGAACCTCTTCAGACTCTAATATAACCTTAGATACAATCAGTGTAAACAGACACTCACAGACTGTCACTCATCCATGGAGTTACTCACACACCTAGTCAGTCATGCAAAGAATCAATCACACCTCCATTTCCTCAACTATACAGTTATACAAAATTTACTTATTCAAACATATACTAACACATATTTACTCTATTATACAATCCCTGATACAAGTTCACAATGATCCATACAGCCACTCACACATTCACTGGCTCTTATGCACAGTTATTTATATATGTCATCTCTCACATGTACTGTGTTTTACATATGTACTTACTTTGACATGTAGCACTGAGATATCCATTCACTCTCCAATGCACTCATGCACACAGTCAACCGCCCATACAGCTGTTTCCACATGCACTTTTGAAACCATACATCTAGTGAATCAACTGCTCACACATCTATGCACAGAGTCATACACCTCCCAGCCACCTACACACACACTCAGTATCCCATACAAATACTTGGGCAACCAATCAATAACCCATATAGTTACTCATATAGCTACTTATCAACACATGCAACAGTTTACAGAACAACAGACATAATGATGTACAAATTAAGACAGTTTAGTCACTAACCCATGCACTCAGTGAGACACATTTAATCACTCACTCATACAGTCAGTCATGCACCTACTAAATCCTTCATCCAGACACTTATATATCCACTCATTCTTCAATATGTAAGAGATATTTTAACTTTACAGAAACATACAGTCACTGCATGTTGTCATCAGTAATGTCATCAGTGATGTCATTTGAGATGTCATCAGTGATGTCATCAGTGATGTCACTAACCATGTCATGAATGATGTAATATGTGACATCATCAGCAGTGGATTGCGGGTGCGCGATATATAGTTAGCGCTTATAACCATATATGGAATTTCAATGGTTTTATGCGAGTAAAATAAGGTTTTGTAAATGCAAATCCCTAACTATATATGGCCTAAAACCAATGGTTTTTTCATTGAATTTTCAAGGTTTTGTAAATGCAAATTCCTAACTATATATCCACTATAACCTATGTTTTTTTCTGTGAATATATATATACATATATATATATATATTACCTACTGGCGGTCGCCAGTAGGTAGTTCTAGGTAGGATTTTTTTCAATGTTAAATCTCAAAATTCTATTTGGAATAACTTTGGCGCTGGTTGACGAATCTGCCTGAAAATTTCCTCAAAATGGCCTCGCGGCGCCCCGGTCCTTCCCTGAAAGTTTGGAGGGGATTTGTCAAGCGGGGGCCGAGATAAAAGGGGGGTCCTAAAAAGCGTTTTCGCCATGTTAATTTCCATAGGGCGGTCGATTTCACTTTTAGCCCGAACGGCTGAATGGATTTACACCAAACGTGGCAAAATTGTAGGGACTGGTAGCCCGATGTGCCTTTGCTATGTCTCGAGATATGTGCTCCAGTGGATTTTGAGTAATTTAGGTTCAAAAAAATATGTATATCTATAGGCGCGCCCCAGTACGCGCACCAGTACGCGCACCGGGCGAGCCACGCGACTTGCGCACGGAAAGCTGATTGGCTGTCTGTTGTCTGTAAACATTCTAAACAGTCCGGAGCGGCCGCCATCTTGTGTCTCGGTAGGATCGAGACATGAGAGGTGGCCAAAACAAAGGGGTAAAAGACCATAAGGGGGCAGAGTAGACACCCCCTGTTCCCCTAGGTTTGATGTGGGGTTCATTAAAGGGCCCTGCGGGGTCTCAAAAATTTGGTTTTTTTTTTACGATTTTCGCGGGGGAAGCGCCCGGTATGCGCACCGGGGAGCGCACCGGGGGAGCGTACTATGGGAAAAAAATCACTTTAAAAATGTTTATGTTTATTAATTGTTTTTTTTGTTTTTTTTATTTTATGTAAGTACCTACATGTAGGTACCAATGCAGAGACTTAAATTTAATGTACACCATCTCCTCTGTAGATATCTTGCATGTTGTTATTGAAGTTTTTGTGGTATATGGAATCCATAACATAGTCTGTCAGGAAAGCAGAAACAGATCTTTTAAGCACTCCCTGAGAATTTCTAGGGGATCATGGGTAGTCTATCCTGATCCCTTATGATGAAAAAGAGGTGTAAAATATACATAGGAGATAATATAGTGGGAGAAAGGTAGTAACTATGAGTAAACTTACTATGTAACAGAAAAAAAGTTGCACAGTATACTATAAGTCTCATTTTACAATATAATTATTTTGGTAATACTTCATGAATCACATATAAAAATGAATATTGTCTCAAACAATTTAAAATTATTAAATATAAATTTATTCCTCTGATTCTTTTTCATAATTTAATAAAACTTGTAACATAATATTATCCGGTATTTCTTCATAATTATAAGTACATGATTCCATTTGTTCCAAAAATTCTATAAACTGTTGATCCAAAGAGTCATCCATGAAATCAACTTTATCTTTTTGCTCTTCTGGATTTTCCACCTTTACTTTGATAGAAGTAACATTTGCTTGTTTTTCTCCTTCCATTTTCTTTCTGAAAATTGCATAAAAATTAACTATATTAGTAGAGTTAGGGTACTGTTGGGTTTAAGTTTAGACAGGTACTTTTGAGTTTTTAACAGTCAAGTAATTTTTGGGCAGTGTATGGTTTCAGGCGGGAAGTAGAGTTATTAAAAAGTGCATGTGATTAAGCCTAAGTAAATTCATAATTATACCAGAGAAGCCTAACTCAACCCATAACTATTACAGAGAAGTCTATTTCAATCTATAACTATTACAGAGGGATAGTATATAACTAACAGAATATTTTTTCTCAAATTAAATTAAAGTGCACAACATACTTCACTTTCCAAAATAACAACTTACCTTGGAGAAATCAGTTGAAGTTGTCAGTGTTATTTGTTTTCAAATGTACTTCTGGAAGCAGTAGTCAAAATGGCTGTGTTTCCCTCTCTTCTTTTATATATATTTTTGTACATAACCAATCAAATGTCAGGAAATAATCGTAGAAAATGAAAGAAACTTTTTAATTGGTTGTAAATTCTAACATTTCATATGTGTTTTTGTCATGTAATTTACCTCAGGATATTTAGACAGGCCTGTAGCCTAAATGTCTCAATGGAATTCCACCAAATTTGGGAAAATGGTAGGGACTGCTATGTAGTAAGGCTTATTCTATATTTGATGAAAGTGTCTCCAGTGGTTTTTCTGAAAATTACTTTCCCACCTTTTTTTGTGGAGCGCTCACGGGTGCGCGCTCCGGTACGCGCACCAGCAGCGTTACGGAAGTCCTCCATTTTGTGTTTCGGTACAATCGAGACACAAGATGGAGGGCAAACAATGTTTGGTATGGCTAGAAGGGGGCACAGTAGAGACTTCTTGACCCTCTAGGTTTTCTGAGTGGGGCTTAGGAGGCTCATAAACGTTAACAAAAAAAAAAAACTTTAATTTTTCGCGGGGGAAGCGCCCGGTACGCGCACCGGTAAGCGTACCGGGGAGCGTACTTTGGTGAAAAATAGTGAAAAAAGTTAGAAAAAGATAAACATTTTGAAAGATCAGAGGTAAGGTAGCTCTGAAAAGAGCTTTTGGGTTCTGTGGTTGAGTTAGGTACCTACAAGTAGGTTCCAATGCACAGTCTTAAATTCAGGAGGAATATTCGATTTCCCTCATCTGAGAAGTGCACACCATCTCCTCTGTAGATGTCTTGCATGTTGTAACGCAAGTTGTTATTGTATATTGAACCCATTCCACAGTCTCTCATGTAAGCAGAAACAGATTTATTCACATGTTTCCGTGCTTTCTCAAATTGTGGACAAAATTGGTTGGACCAGTTCCATTTCTGTCTTTGGCATATCTTTGAATATACCAAGGCAGTTTGTGGAAAAAGTGTCATCAATTGATGAAAGGTGTCCTTTGAGAGCATTTCCAGACCAACCCCAGTCATAGTGCCCAAATCATTTCCACCACAGTGCACTATTAAGAGGTCAGGGCTTGGCAGATGGAAAAAGGTTTTCACCAATGGTATCAATTGATGACATTTTAATCCTCTCTGGCCAATCCACTTGATTTCCACATTTGATAAATCAAGGTTGTGATAATTTCTGCTTGCTGCATACCTTTGAGCCGGGTGGATGTAGCTATGTCCTATAATCCATACAGAATACATGATGTGAGAAGGTTCTGGTGCAGTCAGATGAAGTGTAGGAATGAAATTGCAGTTGGAACAGTAGGAGTTTACAAAAAAATAATTGTGGAGTTTCACTGCTCTTGAATCACAAGCGATGATTGGTGGATTCAGATAGTTGAAAACTGAAAGTTAGGGTGCATGGTTGTGTTGTGTGAAAGAAGCAATTTGAATGGTTAAAAAAAAGTCACTAAAAGCTAAAATACCCTGGATAAGCTTGTGTATTGAGAGGTCAAACATCCTTGCTGAGTTAATTTGCAACATTGTACAATAAACTTTTGAACCTGAGAGTTCAGTTAGGAGGGTGTTGCTATGGTAACAGATAGAAAGATCTGAGAGGGGGAAGGGTGTTGGTTTGAAAATAGTGAGGGAACACTTTTGATTGGTTGAATTAAGGCATATGTGTACAAAGTTAGAGATTTTCTATGCCAGTCTTGGTTTCAGTGTATTGAGTGCACACTTTTTGCTCTGCTAAAGAGAAATTGGTCTGTGTGTCTGACAATGTTTTCAATCTCCCAAAGCATTTGTAAAGGTAAGTAATGATTTATTTAATTTAGATAGAGACTTGTTTGCTCTATGGAGAATATTTGGAAGCAGATAGTTATGTTTCAGAAGTCAAATTGTATGCTAGTATATAAGTCCGGTGTTGTGTTTCTAAAATGTTATACAAAAAACGATTTTGGGTGCAAATGAATGGTATTTTCATTTGGCCCTTTTTTATGATTGCCTTGTGCAACTGGTGCATCACTTTGTACATGGGAAATAAGTGACGCTCTTGTGGCGCAAGGCCTTCATAAATAAGGCCCTGAGTTTGTTGGCTGTTGATTTGTTATTTGCTTTTTGATAATACTTATTATGAACATATGCAAGATAGTGGATTTGTATTTTGGGACCAGTGATCTTTCAAAGCTGATATTGAGTGGTTGTACATAGGTTCTGCGCAGTGTTTCTTAAATGTTATTAAAAAAACGATTTTTGGGTGCAATTGATTGGTATTTGCATTTGGCCTTTTTTTATGATTGCCTTGTGCAGCTGATGCATTACTTTAAACATGGGTAATAAGTGACGCACTGGTGGCGCAAGGCCTTCATAAATAAGGCCCTGACTTTGCTTGCTGTTGATTTGTTTTTGGATTTTTGATAATGCTTGATATCAAAATTTGAAAGATAGAGGATTTGTATTTGGGAAACAGTGACGTTTCAAAAGTGATATTCTGTGCTTGTACATAGGTTCTGCGCAGTGTTTTTTAAATGTTATTCAAAAAACGATTTTGGGTGCAAATGAATGGTATTTTCATTTGGCCCTTATTTATGATTGCCTTATGCAACTGGTGCATCACTTTATACATGGGAAATAAGTGACACTCTTGTGGCACAAGACCTTCATAAATAAGGCCCTGACTTTGTTTGCTGATATTGAGTGGTTGTACATAGGTTCTGCGCAGTGTTTCTTAAATGTTATTCAAAAAACGATTTTTGGGTGCAAATGAATGGTATTTTCATTTGGCCCTTATTTATATGGCCGCGATACCCGCCACCCCCTCTCAACACACTCCCCAAGGATGGGAAACCGGAAACAGTTCTTGAACTTTTGGAAGGCGGGAAGGGAGTTACCCTTCCCGGCCGTATTTATTAAAATATGAAACAAAATTAAAACATTAAAATAACAGTTTCATATTATGTACAATTTCATTACCACATTGCGATGTTTGGCTAACCTTAACATATTCTCTAATACAAAGGTTCTCCTAGCCGAACTAACATCCTACAAAACATTAACTTGAAATTTTGAAATTGTACATCCTAACGTTTAAGGGCCAACGGCAAGGTCGTAACCGGTGTCAAGATCCCTAAACCCGAAAATCCCCCTCACTTGTGAGGGGCGACCGCACAGAGGTGTACCTCAAGTGCAACTACCAATTTCCCTTGACTTGACGGGGGCCCCAATAAACTCGACGCCACTTAAAGGTCGTTCGAGGACTCGTGTGAGGTATCTAGAAGGTAGCGTAGACCCCCTCCCAAACCCCACACAACTTACCACATCTGCCGTCGCAGATATCCTGGCCCCGGGAAATTCCCCAGGAGGGGGCTGTAGCCCCTCCTACCCAGGAAGGGGCCTTGACCGCCTTTCCTTTCCTTTCGGCGTCCCATCCTTAGAAGGGACCGCCTACCCGTTGAGGGGCCAATGGCCACCTCCCTCGAGCGCTCCCATCCGTAATGGGTGACGCCCACTCATAGGGATCTACTAATTAGTGCTCACCGATCATGACCTTACCGCCCGACCAAAAAATAAATACGACAATTTAACTAAATAATTCAATTAAAAAACAACCATAAACCATTTCACGTATGATTACTGATCAATACTTAGTGCAGAATTACTTTATTTGAAGAAAATATTGTAGCTGACCATTCTTTATTGCATACTAAGAATAACACGACAATCACCACAACCTGCAAGAAAATAGCATTACCATATCAAAACTTTATTCAAAACAACTGGCTGTCCTCGGGGGCTGGTGGGTGGGTTCAAAATTGGCTCTTCGTTCCGTCTCGAGCTCACGTGCAGCGAGGGGGTGCAGCTTCAGAGCACAGGAACAAGAGGATGCGTTCTTGGCTTGTTGCTCCTTTTATCCGTCTTCAGGGCGGGCGTAAACCCGCCCCTGCCTGCCCTTAGGGCGTGGCCAGCCGCGTCAGTGTCTAGGCCAGCCCACTCGAGGGCGGGAAACAGCACGCCCCGGCTACGCCGCTTCGGGCATACCAGCCGAGGCTCGCCTCCCGCCCAAAAATGGCTTCCCGGGGGGCTCGTGGTACTCAGCCATACTTTCGGGGGGACCGAATGGTCGCCCCTTTCCATATGGCCGCGATACCCGCCACCCCCTCTCAACACACTCCCCAAGGATGGGAAACCGGAAACAGTTCTTGAACTTTTGGAAGGCGGGAAGGGAGTTACCCTTCCCGGCCGTATTTATTAAAATATGAAACAAAATTAAAACATTAAAATAACAGTTTCATATTATGTACAATTTCATTACCACATTGCAATGTTTGGCTAACCTTAACATATTCTCTAATACAAAGGTTCTCCTAGCCGAACTAACATCCTACAAAACATTAACTTGAAATTTTGAAATTGTACATCCTAACGTTTAAGGGCCAACGGCAAGGTCGTAACCGGTGTCAAGATCCCTAAACCCGAAAATCCACCTCACTTGTGAGGGGCGACCGCACAGAGGTGTACCTCAAGTGCAACTACCAATTTCCCTTGACTTGACTGGGGCCCCAATAAACTCGACGCCACTTAAAGGTCGTTCGAGGACTCGTGTGAGGTATCTAGAAGGTAGCGTAGACCCCCTCCCAAACCCCACACAACTTACCACATCTGCCGTCGCAGATATCCTGGCCCCGGGAAATTCCCCAGGAGGGGGCTGTAGCCCCTCCTACCCAGGAAGGGGCCTTGACCGCCTTTCCTTTCCTTTCGGCGTCCCATCCTTAGAAGGGACCGCCTACCCGTTGAGGGGCCAATGGCCACCTCCCTCGAGCGCTCCCATCCGTAATGGGTGACGCCCACTCATAGGGATCTACTAATTAGTGCTCACCGATCATGACCTTACCGCCACAGGCCGGATAGTTGACCGGCTATCCGGACCCCCCACACACTCCTACCTAAAGGTCATGTCTTAAAGTCCCCAGCCAAGCTATCAGGTCTCCTATGAGTAACTCGTTCCCCACCCGGGACAAATGAATACCATCACCCAAATACATACTGTCCCCTATAATACAACCATGCGAAATAGAATGCAGTGTACTTGAACGGAACAATCGACTCACTTTATTATTAATCTTCCTTACTGAATGATTCAGAGCAGAAACTGAAAGAGCCCCCCGCCACACTTGTCGCGGTATCATATGGGACCATGCGATTGTGCACCCTGGAACTCTTCTCGCTAACCAACTTACAGTGGAAAGCATTGCCTCAAGAAGTAGTCGTCTACCAGTGGACACCAGATCGTTGCCCCCAAGATGTACTATGACTACAGACGGCGGTGACCTCGTCCGCCCTAACAAACCCTCAAAAAATGATTGAAACTGGTCAATACAGAGCCCGCCCTTTCCGTAGAAGGACACACTGTACCCGTATTCCCCAGCCACGTGAATCATGTCACCTGCTTTGAATACGTCCGCGGCCCGCCTCACGTATGAGTGGCCCACGACCCACACCTCCTTTTTCACAGCCGGTGATGTCTGACCGCTGACCCGGTGTTGGGTCGACTGCCCAGTCCGCCCCGCCTCGTAGGCTTGCGCAACTGAAAACCAAAGAAAAACAGGAAGCGTGAGTACATCATTACAGCTTCATAACATGTGCAACCGCACATACCTTTTATAACAGTTCGAGGACCAACGCCCCACACGTTTAACTTGTTCGACATTCAGACCCCTGGCTGTAGCCTCTGTAGCAGCCCCTATCCGAAAGGAATGGGTCCCAAACTCGCCGGGGTTCAAGCCCGCAGCGGAGATTGACATCGCAAGCACCCGCTGAAACTGAAACCTCGTCAGTGGGGTGGTGTCAGCGTGTCGCAACAATGTCCCCCCCCATGATGCCACCCTTTGCGTTAAAAATTCCTCTACGCAACTTACCGGGCACATGGAGGACCCGGGAATCTTTTGTATGATTATGCAGTCCCCCATCGCACCCTGGTCGGTCTTGGACCTGACAAACGAGATGGACATCGTCTCCCCTCTGACCTGAACGTGCTCTTGGCACAGTCCCCCGGTCACATCCCGCTTGTTCCTCGCCACTAGTTCGCTTACCCGCATAGCCCCATGGAATGCCAGCGCAAAAGCGGCTCGGAATAACACTGTTTCATACTGGGATGAACACGTTGAAGGAAGTACAGATAATAACAGGGCCAGCCTATCCAGACCTATCGGGCGCCTTTCATCTACTCTGCGACCCTCAAGGCGTTGCCACCCACGTAGCGCTTTTTGTACAACGAAAGACGCTGTCGGGTCCTGGATCCCATAAGCCCTTGCCACAAAGGAAATGGCTGCCCGATGCCTCTGGGCAGTAGCCACAGATTTGCCTGCCTGATGTAAAGACAGCAGGAAATTTACTACCCCCTCCTCCTGGCCCCAAAGCTCCCCTCCAGCAGCCCCCAAAAAGGCCAAATAGGAACGGAACGCCCCTTCATACGCCTTCCTTGTCCTGGGTGCTAAACTCTCTCCCACGAGGTTTCGTAATTCGGGGCACCGAGAGACCAGAGAGCTTCGGGGAAGGGTGCCGCCACTGGGTCCGCTGTGGGCAGAAAACCCCAGAAGGCCTGCATACGGAAACGAGAAAGCGCATCAGCCGCCTGGTTCATCACCCCCGGCACATGTCTTGCCTTAAATAGGACATTCAATTGCATACACAACAAGACAATTTCTTTCAGCAGCCTCAGGATCCATTTGCATCGTGCCGCCTGGCTATTGATACACTCAACCACGGTCATGTTATCAGACCAGAATACCACAGAGTGATCTCTAAACCCCTCAGGCCAAGTTTTCAGGGCCACCAGAATGGGGAACAGTTCAAGAAAAGCAATGTTACTCGTCAACCCATCCTCATGCCACCATGACGGCCATTTTTGAGCCGACCATTGTGTGCCAAAGATGGCACCAAAACCAATGCTCCCTGCCGAATCTGTCCACAGCCCCAGCTCCTCGGAGGACACCGCCGGTTTGTTCCAGACAACTCGACCATTGAAATCCGCCAGAAATGCCAACCAAATGCGCATGTCCTGGCGAACCTCGGCCGAGAGTCTCGTGCGATGGTGACCCTCCTTCAGGCCGACCATGGCCTGAGCGATCGAGCGGGAAAAGGGGCGGGCCATCGGTATTACTCTCAGGGCGAAATTCAGCTGTCCCACCAATTGTTGTAATTGCTGCAACTTAACCTTGGACTGACTAATACACGTCTCCAGGGATGCCCTGAACCTGAGCACTTTTTCTCTTGGTAAACGAAAACAACCCTCCTCCGAGTCGAGCTCGATACCCAGAAACTCGAGGCAAGTCGAAGGACCCACCGTCTTACCGGGTGCCAATGGCACACCAAAATGGTTCATTAAGACACAAAATTCATTCAAAGCCTGACCACATTCCGGATCCCCGGCTGCCCCTAGAAACAAAAAGTCATCGAGATAATGCATAACCTGATGAAACCCCGTCTTCCTTGTGAAGACCCATTGCAGGAAACAACTGAGCTGCTCGAAATAGGAACAAGATATAGAGCAACCCATTGGCATACATCTATCCATGTAATAATGTCCCTGAAACATGAAACCAAGAAGACGCTGATCGTCTGGATGTACCGGGAGCAACCGGAACGCTGACTCGATATCAGATTTCGCCATCAGCGCACCGGGCCCTAGGCGATTCAAAATGGCTACGGCCTCATCGAAAGATGCATACCATACTGAACACACTGCCGGGTCTATCGCATCGTTTACGGAAAGACCACGTGGGGCTGATAAATTATGTATCAGCCGAAACTCACCCGGGTCCTTCTTGGGAACCACCCCTAAGGGGGAACAAACAAAGTTAGCAACCGGTGGCACACTAAACGGACCGGCGACTCGACCTCGAGCCATCTCTTTTCCAATCTTCTCCTGTACCACGGTCGTGTGCTGCAAAACTGATACTTGGTTTTTACATTTCGCTAAACCCTGAAACTCCCCCACTGGGATGCGGAAACCATATGAAAATCCGTTCCGTAACACCCCAGCGGAAGCGTGGTCCGGGTATTCGCTGAGCCAATGAATCATTGCCATGGTATCAATCGGAGTAGGTAAAGGCGCCCCTCGGCCTATTTCAGACCTGTTTGGCGCCTCCTCTACCCCCGTTATCACCCGTTTTGGCTCTGCACATGGACTCAGGATGGGACGCTTGCCCACACCCGCTACATTCGTGCCTGAATTTACATGACCCTTGAGGCCTCGTACATTTTCCCCTGTTAAAGTTCCAGCAACTCCCTTTTTTACCTGTGGTGCCGTTCGGCCTGGACTGGTATTCGTTACTCGCGCCTGATCGAAAGGAGGACCCAGAATATGGGCGGGAGGACTCCCCCACACTACTCCCTACTAATGGCAAATTCAACATACCAGTCTCCGACATTTTTGACCATGACACAGAATCGTAACAATCCCAAGTTAAGTTTCTATCATGTTCTTTCGCTTTCCTGAAAATATTATCGTAACAGAACCATTGATTGCCCCCATGTGACACGGAATACCCCATGATACGTGACTGATAAATCGGCAATTCAGACAATAACTCGGGCTTACGTTCGCCCAGGATGGATGTAAAAATCCCCCACGCCTTGCCCCAATTGCCAATGTTCTCATTTACCTTGAAGGCGGCCATCTTTGCGCGCCAAACACTCGGATGCATGAGCTCCTTTTGGCTCTTCACATATTCCATCTCATAATGATCGGTAAGTAACGAGAAGATGTTTACATATTCATCTGCCCATATCTTTTCCTTAATAGCTAGAGGGACATGTTGACCCAACTTTTCCCGTCTTGACGGGGCAGACTCATCCCTCGCAATCGGCAATGGCCGCTTACCTGAACCGGAAGCTGTATCTGCGGCTGAGCCTGTCCCAGGTGGTTTTCCTACTGCCGCAGCCGGCGTGATAACTGGCGATGCTGCCTTCGCCGCCTCCCTCGTTTCACGCAGTTGCCTCACCAACACTCGTGCGTCGTCAGCCGTGGCGCCCGAATCTTTACCCAACCACGCTGCTAATTGTGCTGCCAGCTCGGGCGGCATATCCCCCCCGGACACGGGGGTGACCACCACGGGAATCGGATTCCCCTCTGCCGGCACCGGAGTTGGCTCTTCGAGTGGGGTACAGGGAACCGGGATGTCCCCTCCAGCTGCTCCCCTTCTGGGCCTCTTGCCTTTTCCTCCCGGAGCTGCTCCGACCAACGGACGTTTCGGCCCTTCTTCCCCATCTTTCTCCGCCATTCGCTTCTTCAGGTCGGTCACCTCCTTCATAAGAACTCGCAGCATCTGGTCGGTAGTCATTCGCTTTCCGACTTTCTTAGGCATTCTCCGACCGAATATCTGTAAGACAAAGAAGAAAGATTACCACGTTCAAAATTTGCTCTTCGTTCCGTCTCGAGCTCACGTGCAGCGAGGGGGTGCAGCTTCAGAGCACAGGAACAAGAGGATGCGTTCTTGGCTTGTTGCTCCTTTTATCCGTCTTCAGGGCGGGCGTAAACCCGCCCCTGCCTGCCCTTAGGGCGTGGCCAGCCGCGTCAGTGTCTAGGCCAGCCCACTCGAGGGCGGGAAACAGCGCGCCCCGGCTACGCCGCTTCGGGCATACCAGCCGAGGCTCGCCTCCCGCCCAAAAATGGCTTCCCGGGGGGCTCGTGGTACTCAGCCATACGTTCGGGGGGACCGAATGGTCGCCCCTTTCCATGATTGCCTTATGCAACTGGTGCATCACTTTATACATGGGAAATAAGTGACACTCTTGTGGCGCAAGACCTTCATAAATAAGGCCCTGACTTTGTTTGCTGATATTGAGTGGTTTTACATAGGTTCTGCGCAGTGTTTCTTAAATGTTATTCAAAAAACGATTTTTGGGTGCAATTGATTGGTATTTGCATTTGGCCCTTTTTTATGATTGCCTTGTGCAGTTGATGCATCACCTTAAACATGGGTAATAAGTGACGCACTGGTGGCGCAAGGCCTTTATAAACAAGGCCCTGACTTTGTTTGCTGTTGATTTGTTTTTGGAATTTGATAATGCTTGATATCAACATTTGAAAGATAGAGGATTTGTATTTGGGGAAACAGTGACGTTTCAAAAGTGATATTCGGTGCTTGTACATAGGTTCTGCGCAGTGTTTTTTAAATGTTATTCAAAAAACGATTTTTGGGTGCAATTGATTGGTATTTGCATTTGGCCCTTTTTTATGATTGCCTTGTGCAGCTGATGCATCACTTTAAACATGGGTAATAAGTGATGCACTGGTGGCGCAAGGCCTTCATAAATAAGGCCCTGACTTTGTTTGCTGTTGATTTGTTTTTGGATTTTTGATAATGCTTGATATCAACATTTGAAAGATAGAGGATTTGTATTTGGGGAAACAGTGACGTTTCAAAGGTATTATTCTGTGCTTGTACATAGGTTCTGCGCAGTGATTTTTAAATGTTATTCAAAAAACGATTTTGGGTGCAAATGAATGGTATTTTCATTTGGCCCTTATTTATGATTGCCTTATGCAACTGGTGCATCACTTTATACATGGGAAATAAGTGACACTCTTGTGGCGCAAGGCCTTCATAAATAAGGCCCTGACTTTGTTTGCTGATATTGAGTGGTTGTACATAGGTTCTGCGCAGTATTTCTTAAATGTTATTCAAAAAACGATTTTTGGGTGCAATTGATTGGTATTTGCATTTGGCCCTTTTTTATGATTGCCTTGTGCAGCTGATGCATCACTTTAAACATGGGTAATAAGTGACGCACTTGTGGCGCAAGGCCTTCATAAATAAGGCCCTGACTTTGTTTGCTGTTGATTTGTTTTTGGATTTTTGATAATGCTTGATATCAACATTTGAAAGATAGAGGATTTGTATTTGGGGAAACAGTGATGTTTCAAAAGTGATATTCTGTGCTTGTACATAGGTTCTGCGCAGTGTTTTTTAAATGTTATTCAAAAAACGATTTTGGGTGCAAATGAATGGTATTTTCATTTGGCCCTTATTTATGATTGCCTTATGCAACTGGTGCATCACTCTATACATGGGAAATAAGTGACACTCTTGTGGCACAAGACCTTCATAAATAAGGCCCTGACTTACTTTGCTGATATTGAGTGGTTGTACATAGGTTCTGCGCAGTGTTTCTTAAATGTTATTCAAAAAACGATTTTTGGGTGCAATTGATTGGTATTTGCATTTGGCCCTTTTTTATGATTGCCTTTGCAGCTGATGCATCACTTTAAACATGGGTAAGAAGTGACGCACTGGTGGCGCAAGGCCTTTATAAATAAAGCCCTAAGTTGCTGTTGTATAAACTTAAATATGTTGCAATTTATTGTTTATATTGTTTGCTTTTTGACATTACTTTGTTGTTTGCTAATAGTGGTCTTTCATGTGTTTTTTTTTACAGAACAACAGATTCAAATCAACTTCTGAAAAGCAAGCAAAAATGCCTTCAAGGCAAAGAATTATCAAAAATACCATACGGAAAAGGAGAACATCAACAACAGAATTTATTGAATCCTCTACAAAAACTACTTTAAAAAACACCAGAAAAGCTTCTGGTAAGCCAATTAAGTCTTTTCTTCGCAACATATGTCGTAGAAAAAGAAATGATATTGCTAATGTGAATATTCAGAAAAAGTCAACAAATCTAAAAAGGAAGGAGAGGCCCACAAAAAAATGTCTTGATTGGAGCAGGAGAGAAGAGAATGGATAGCAATAGAAGGGTAAATCAATTTCGGGACATTCGTAGGCGAATGTTTCGCAATAGGGTAGTTTTAAATTTGCTAAAAAATTATAAGAAAAGTAAACTGAGAGCTGCTTTTTACAAAAAAAAGAAAAGTGTAGAAAAGATTGTTGATCAGGCTTTTGAAGTTAAGAAAAAATTATTTATTTTTAATAATCAATAGAATTAGGATACTTAATAAGGCAATTGATGTTTTCAATCGAACAGTAGATGGAAAAGAATTATTAATCGGAGTAATTTTTGTGAAGTATTTTCTGGTGAATGGATGCATAGTTCAAGTTCTGAGCCGTTTTTCAATGAGGAGAGTTACTTTCAGGAAAATGATTTGGTGCATGCAGTTGACACCAGTCGTCGAGCATATGAGGTGAAAGATGGTTGTGTGATGGAAAAAGAGAAACTTGTATCTAGAGATGCAGAAGAAGTGTTAGCTGATGAAGTTTTAGGGAGACGTACTAAGGGTCCAGTGTACACATGGAAGTGCAGTAGTATTTGTAGTGTGCGACAGGATTCAATCGATTTGCTTCGAAATTTCTTACGTACATATAGTAAGAAAAGTCTCAAACAAAAAATGAAGATCTTGCAAGAGTTAGATCCTTGCAGAGTGAGAGAAAGCACAGGTTTGCATGGGCATTCACTAGCTTGTCTTTCTAGAAAAGTATGTCAGAGTGTTTTTCATCATTTTAGGATGTTAGCAGTGCATCATAATAAGGTGATGAAATTAGTGAGAAAGTTGTATTATGCAAAAAGTCCAGCACTGAAGCTTAAACAGTTAAACAGTGCTCTTTTGCATGGATCTGAAGTGGATGTGAAGACTATTTGTGAAGAAATTGAGTTTTGTTATTTTGGGAACAAAGAGGACAGTGTAGAAATAGATTTAGTAATGGATGGTAATGTGGAAGATAATGGACAGATTTCAAGTATAGAAAAGTTTGACGAGGAAATTACCAAGTTTAAGGTGAAATCAAGTGAAAGGCCTAATTTAACTTGTGTGTGTTGTCGACGGACTCATTATAAGATTCAGACTAGGTTAGTTGATTTATATGCAAAAAGTGAATTGGAAAATAATAGTGAATGGAAGGATTTTGTAAGTTATTTGTTGGTGGAGAATTCTTTTGATTTGAGTTTTGATCAGCGTATTTGTAATTATTGTTTAAAAAAATTTAAATGAAAATAGAATGCCTGCTAGAGCAGTTCATAATAATCTTCAGTTGATAGATATTCCTTCTGAATTGATAGATCTAAATACTTATGAATCTATTTTGATTCAATGTGTCCATCCTTTTCAGGCTATTGTACGCATGGAGCCTAAGACAGGGAAATTGCCTCCATCAGATTTAAAGAGAGGATTAAAGGGAAGAGTTGTTTATTTGCCTCTAGATGTAAAGAAAAATATGGATACAATTGGCGTAGAAAGAGTAGAAGAGGATCCTCTAGTTATTCTAGTTAATGGGGTTCCGACAAAGAGTAATAAAATCTGGCAAGATTTAGTGGATGTTAGAAAAGTCAAAAAGGCAACGTTGTATTTGGTCAAAAACAATGAGTACTACAAAGATGTAAGTGTTCGAGCAGAGGAAACAGCTACAGAAGAAGACAGTGATTGTTCAGTTGGTCAAATTGAAAAAGTTGATGTGTCTAGAAGTGAAGAAATATATGAACATTATACTGTTCATCCTTTGCATTCTAAAGAAGTAATGGGAAATGCAACTGACTTGTTTCAAATAAAAGCAGCAAAAGGAAGTCCCATTAGTGTATGGGAAGAAAGTTTGGAAGCTCGTTGTTTTCCACAATTATTTCCAACAGGTCGTGGTGGACGATATGATGATCGACCAGTTCAAATTCCTGCAGCTGAATACCGGACTCTAAGATTATATGCTGAAGATCCAAGGTTTCGTCAATGCATTCCATATTTGTTTCATCTACTGTTTGAAAGTGATTTGTCTGGGCTTTCTTATGCAGTTAATCATATACTAAAAAGTGGAGCTCATTTGCAAAATGTTTCTGCAAGGGACTTTATGGAGAAAGTTAATCTGCAAGATAGTATTTTGGAATCTCAGCTAATCAATCTCATGGCATGTCAACGTGGAACCAATGAGTATTGGTTCCGTCATCATGGAGAATTGAAATGTATGCTAAGAAACTTAGGAACTCCTACATGGTTCCTCACTCTTAGCTGTGCTGAGTATGTATGGGATGACTTACTTGAATTTCTACGAGAGGCAAATGGAAACATACCAAATATAGAATTAAAAACACCTGGAGAACTGTGTTCTTTGGATCCAGTGAATGTTTGCAGATATTTTAATCATAGATTTGAAGCTATGATGTCTTTTATTACCAACAAAAAAATTCCTCCCCTTGGAGAGGTTTTGGATTTCTTTTGGAGGAAGGAATATCAAGCGAGAGGTGCTCCTCATATACATATGTTGTTGTGGATTAAAGATGCACCCAAATTTGGATCAGATTCAGATGAAACAGTGATGAGTTTCATTGAAGAGTATTCAACATGTGCTGTTCCAAAATCTACTGTAGAAAACAGTTTAAGGCAACAAGTTTTACGTTTTCAATCTCATCATTGTGGAAAGTACTGTCGTTGAAAATTTAAAAACATGGAAAAGTACTACACGAAATGTCGTTTTGCATTTCCACGACCAGTGATTTCTAAGGGAAGAGTAAATAATTTGATGTCATCTCTACGACATACTGTGACGAGGAAATCTCCCAAAAATACATACAATTTGAAAAGAAATGAAGAATCTAAGTACATCAACGATTACAACCCAGTGATTTTGTCCATGTGGAATGCTAACATGGATATTCAGTTCGTTGCTGTCAACTCTATTGCTGTGGCTCGTTATGTGACATCTTACATCACCAAAAAAGAAAAGACAGAACTGAAGGAAATGTGGGAGGACATTTCACATGAAAAGAGTCTAAGCAAGAAATTATACAGTTTCAGTCTGAAGATGTTGTCGCATCGAGAAATTGGAGCATATGAATGTTCTGATCGGTTATCATCAGCAAGTCTCTATGCCAAATCAAGAACAATCATTTGGGTGAGTCTAGGTCTTGCTGCAACACGAAACCAAGTTTTGAAATCTGTACAAGAAATTGAATATTTGGCGGAGAAAGAACCAAACAGTACAGATATTTTGAAGACAAATATGTTGGATACATACTATCCAAATAGAAGTACTCACCTTGAGAACACTTGTTTGTATGAAGTTCTGCAAAACTACAGTTATAAGAGGAACATCACAGAAGATATCAATAATGGAAAATATGCAGTCATTGGCTATGAAGGATGTCTAGTGAAGCAGAAAAAAGGCCATTTGATTAATCATCGAAAATTGAGTTGTGAAGCTCCAGACAAAAGAGAATTTTACTATTTAGCTCGTTTGCAACTCTTTAAGCCATGGCGTACAGAAGAGGAACTACTTGGAGATTTTCTCTGTTATGAAGACTCTTTTAATGCAACTAAGGATACCATAGAATGTCCTATTTTTCTAAATTATCTGCAAATGTTGAATGAAGAAATGGAGCAAGAAACCACAATTGCTGAAGAGATAGCTAGAGACAGTTCTCAAGATAGTCAGAGTTCTACTTCATTGTGTCAGGATCCACTAGGAGGACCTATCATCCAAAATGAAGCTGCCACTGCCATGGATGAGGTGGAAAGAGCTATGGAACAAGTATCAAGAGGATGGAGTTAACTTAGAAGATTTGGTAAAGCAACTAAACGTTGAGCAGAAAAAGATATATGATGAAGTCACAGAGCAGATTGAACATGGATTCAGACATGAGAAAAAAGAGTGATCATGTACATCATTTGACCCTGTCCAACTGTACGTAAGTGGAGAAGCAGGGACAGGAAAAAGTTTTCTAATTAAAGCCATTGCAAGTTATCTGCAGAAAAGGACTGATTCACCGCTGTCTTGTGTTGTAACTGCTCCAACTGGTCTGGCTGCACATAATATTAAAGGGATTACTCTACATCGTTTACTGATGCTGCCAGTTGAGCATGATAATAAATTGCATTACAACAAGTTATCTGGAGATGCTTGTTCTGAAGTTTCAAGAGTCTTGAAGAAAATGAAACTTCTTATCATTGATGAAGTAAGCATGGTCTCAAATCTAATGCTTGCTTTTGTGCATTTGAGAATGCAAGAAATTCTTAGAACAGAGTATGATGTGTTATTTGGAGGAAAACACATTATTGTTTTTGGAGATCTATTGCAGTTGTCTCCAGTAAAAGGACAACCAGTGTTTAAAATGCTCACACATGAAGATACCAGTAAGTCCCTTGGAAGTATTGGAAACGTTAATATATGGTTAAATTTTAAATATGCTGAACTGCTTCAAAATATGCGACAGGCAAAGGATGAAGATTATAAAAATATTCTACAAGATGTAAGAATTGGAAAAGTAAGCGAGCTTGGGAAAAAAGCTTTACATGGTCGATTAATTTCAAATTTGTATCCAAATGAAAACATTCTTCCAGAGAATATTTTTAAAAAAATGACTGAGAAGAAATCTGGGATATGTTTGATGCCAACTCTGCAAGAATGTTCCATCTTCAACAACAAAATGTTAGAGTTAGAAAATGAAGAGATTGTGAAACTGGAAGCAATAGATAAAATAGAGCATATGGGTGCAACAATTGTTTTGTCTGAAAATTTGAAAACTAAATTGGATTCATTAGATAAAAGTATTTCTAAAACAGCTGGTTTTGAAAAGACTCTGAATGTGTGTTTAAATTGTCGTATCATTTTGAGAAGGAATTTAAATGTTGAAAGAGGTCTGGTAAATGGAGCAATGGGTTATGTTGTTGATTTTGTGAATTACAGAAATAGAGATGGAATCGAATTTTTAAAAATAAAATTTGATGGCATTGAACAAGTACAACAAATAAGTCGTGGTTCTGCTAGATTTTTACTTGTAAAAGACTTATATGTTCGCCGAAAACAGTTTCCTGTTTGTTTGGCATATGCAGTAACAATTCATAAATCTCAAGGTTTAAGTGTAGATAATGCTTTGGTGAACGTTGGAAGACCTGTGTTTAAAGAGGGTATGGCATATGTGGCATTATCCTGAGTCAGAACTTTATCAGGATTGTACTTGATTGAGTGTGATGAGACAAAAATTTGTGCAGATCTAGATTGTGTTAAAGAATACAATAGGTTAAGAAGAGAATATGCTCCACATTTGCCTCAATATCCTCTGTTTGAAAAACGTGTGGTAGGCCGAAAAAGAAGAAATTAGGATAATTGCAGTGAGGTAGTTGCAAAAAGACAAAAAGTAGAGAAAACTGTAATTGAAAACAGGAAGAAAAAGAATTGTGAAGAAAATGTTATTGGATTTCAGTTTGAAAATAGTTCTGGTGTCAACTGCTATGCTAATGTAGTGGTCAATGTTGTTTTTTTTCTTAAAAGTTTACAAGAACAGATTGTTGAAAATCGGGATTAAAGATTGTGTGGTTTATTGAATTCTGTGTTTGAGAAATGTAGCAGTGATACAGCAGAAATAGAAAGTGTAATAGAAATTCGAAATATTTTAGATATGTGTTCTGGTCAAGATAAATTTTCACAGAACATTCAGCAGGATTGTCAGGAATTTTTAATGTATATGTTTGGTGTTTTGGAAGATGAAGGTGTAGATGTAGATAATCTTTTCAGCCTTTCTTATCAATGGCAGCATGACTGCCACAATTGTAGTTTATCAAGTACTACTAGAATAGACACTGAAAGATTTATATATTTGACTTTACCTGACTGTAAATCAGTGTCATTTAAAAATCTAGTTAAAGCAGCAGATCATAATATGGTGTGTACCCAATGTAACTGTACAATGCTGTCCACATTATTTATACAAAGTTATGGGCAGTATATCATTTTAGTTTTCCAACGATGTAGACCTGATGGAACTAAATTGACAACTTCTATTAAAAATTTTGTGGCTTCTCAGTTATCAATTTCAGGAAGAACCTTTACAACTGAAGCTATTATTTATCATGACGGTTCTTCGACAACCTCAGGACATTATACATGCTACTTAAAATCTGAAAAAGGATGGAGTTACTGTAATGATTCTTATTTAACTTATAAACAACGTTTGCCTTATGACTCTACAAATTCTTATCTAGTGTTTTTAAAATCAAAGTTTTAGTAAAGGGAATTGGCCTTTGAAGTCGGCAATAGATACTAAAAGTTAGTTAGTTAGTTAGTTAATCTAATATTTTAAATTATTTATCTCATGTAGATACTTTAAGTGGATCTCAAACTAAAAAATACTGATATATCTGACACAAATTGGCCGTGAGGAAAGTGTAAAGTATGATGTTCTTAGATCTTTTTTCATAGGAAGTCGATGAAATGGAAGTTATAGAGCACAGCAGACTTTTTTTTCCACCAAAAGGACCTTCACTATCTTCTATTTGGCCTCACGGAAAAGTAAGTGAATCAAAGATTAGTGTACATATATGAGATGTATGTTTGAATGTTTTTTTTTAAACACAATCTTTTAGATTGTGTTTTTTTTTTCCCGCTGTTAAATGATGAAGACTTTGAACTCACTAATTTAAGTGAAATTCAATATATTCTGAGAACAGCAAAAATAAATAATGTAACATATTGTAGAAGTTATTGTGTAGTTTGCATTGTGTAATTTATTTTGTGTTCACATTGTCTCACACTCATTTTCCTTTTTCACCCTTATTTACCTCTCTTTACTAATTTACACTCTTTTTTCATCGCTGTTTCTTTACTGCACTTCATTCACAACTTCTCAATCTAATTGGAACTGTCTGCAGACGGCTCTTCTGTGGGATGGGCTCCAGACAGAGGCGGTAGTCTTCCCGGTAGTCTTCAACACAGTGACAGACCTCCTCTCACTGTAAAGTAACCTTTGAAACACATATTCAAAAATAGAAACTAACATTTTCAAAAAAGTGGATATACCCATACCAGTTACAACAACCAATTCAGTAATTTCACGATCTATATACAAATTCACACATTCACCAACAGTTTTATATATTCACTCATACATATACTCACTCATCATATGTAGTGATACCCCTATTCATCCTGTTACACACCGACAGTCATCAAAACGTTACTCACATATACTCACACATGCAAATAAACTAATAAAAAACCATTTATTTGCATATACAGATTTACACACACTACCACCTTACTTCTAAGGAAACTTACACATATGTACTCTCTTAAACAATCACTTATAGAAACACATACTTATTTAAACAGGAACTCTTACAATCTCTCACTTTCACATATACGGACTTATATAAATCAATACTCACATATACTAGATTAAAATATATCTTGTTTCTGATAAACACACTAGTGAGACAGGCATTCAATCACTAACACACACATTTACACACTCATCCACTCATACAGTCCTGCACATATGCAGTTTTCAAAAAACATACAAACAGTGAGTCAGTCATTGATACATCTATGTGCTAAGTAACACCCCCACCAAACTATACAGACACTCATACTGATACTAAAAAACATATAATAACCCATATACACACACATGTAGCTACTCATCAACCCATACAGCCACTTATACACATAGTGAAACACTGATACATATATTTAAATATTTAAACATTACTCGCTAATATATGTATTCACTAAGATACACTTAATAAGCCAGTTAACCAATCAATTTTAAAAAAAATACATTAATTAAGACAATAATTTAAACATCTATTCTTCCATCGACCTTTACATATACATATATAAAACATATTTATTTTTCAGAAAGACACACATTCACTGGATGGTGTCATCAGTGATGTCATGAGTGATGTCACTGACCATGTCATGAGTGATGTAATATGTGATGTCATCAGCAGTGCATTGCACGCGCAAGTTATAGTGAGTCCGACTAACTATAACGTGGGAATTTCAATGGTTTTATGCCAGTAACATTTCTAGCTAACTATAACTGGTGTGAAACCTCTGGTTTTTTCAGTGAATTTAATAGGTTTTTTAAATGCTAATTCCTAACTATAACTGGTGTGAAACCTCTGGTTTTTTCAGTGAATATATATATATATATATATATTTTCCACTCCTGTTGTTTACACGATCGTAGACAGGCGCTGACACCGTGGGATGTCTTTCAGAAACAAGTTTTTATTTTACCAAGTGCAAAGTTTGACGCGTTTCGACGGATGGAACCGTCTTGCTCACAACAGAGAATACAAGTAAGTGAGTGCATTTTAAACATGCAAAGTGTTCATTGGTCAGTGAGGCGGCTTCACTATTGTCATAGCAACCATTACCTCATGGCCACCGATAAGTTACAACCTAAATTGCAATGCTTGAAAACGCGCTGTACATAGCATTCTATTTAGGCGCCAAACAATTATAAACCAAAATTAAAGCAAGTTAAACATTTACAACAACATTTCATTGCATTGTATCAATGTTTTAAACTTTGTCTACCCAAGTTTGTCTATATATAATAGACAAACTTATATTTATATATATATATATATATATAAACATGGCGATGTCTAAGGGCCATTGACATCGAGAAAGGCTGAGTGCAGAAACGCGAGGGCGTCTGTCTTGTCTGAAAAATAAACAACCTTGGAAAATGCCCCGTGAGTGCGGATAATTCTTTTTCTGAAAACTGAAGAATTGGAGCGTTATATATATATATACATATATATATATATTACCTACTGGCGGTCGCCAGTAGGTATATATAGTTAGGATTTTTTTCCTATGGGACTTTTGAAAATTCTATGTCTAATAACTTTGGCGTTTGTGGACGGAATCGGCTGAAATTTTCAGGAAAATGGCACATTTTGTTTCTGAGCAGCCCCAGAAAATTTGGGGGGTTTCATCAAGGGGGGGCCGACAAAAAAGGGGGTCCCAAAACGCGTTTTTCCCATTCATTTTTCCATAGGGCGTTTGGCCTCACTTTTAGCTCGAACGGCTGAATGGATTTGCACGAAACTTGGCAAATTTGTAGGGACTGTTAGCCCGATGTGCCTTTGCTGGGTCTCAATATATGTGCTTCAGTGGATTTTGAGAAATTAACGTTTTAAAAAACAGATATATCTGTGACAGCGTCCCGGGTAGTGCTCCGGTTCGCGTACTTTTCGCGTAACGGAACTTTGCGAAGCGAAGCTGATTGGCTCTCCGGTGTCTGTCAACATTCTAAACAGTCCGGAGCGGCCACCATCTTGTCTCTCGGTAGGATCGAGAAACAAGAGGAGGCCAAACTAAGGGGCAAATGACCATAAGGGGGCATAGTAGATCCTCCCTGACCCCCTAGGTTTGATGTGGAGGCTTTAAAAGGGCCCCGCGGAACAAAAAAACAAAAAAAAAAAGTTTTTTTTGCGTGGGGTGCGCCCGGTACGCGCACCGGAAAGCGGTCCGGGGAGCGTACTATAAGGAAACAAGAATGAAAGACTTTTAAAATATTGTATGTTTATTGATTGTTCGTTTTGTTGGTTTTTTTTTATTTATTTTTATTTACGTAGCAACATGTAGGTACCAATGCAGAGTCTAAAAATAAATAAACGCCGTCTCCTTTGTAGATATCTTGCAAGTTGTTTCTGAAGTTATTGTGGTATATTGAATTCATACCATAGTCTGTCTGGAAAGCCGAAACAATATGGAGGCAGGAGATGATAAAGAGATGTTAAATACACATTGGAGATAATATAGTGGAAGAAAGGAAGTAACTATGAGCAAACTTACTATGTAACACAAAAAAGTTGCACAGTATATTTAAAGTCTGACTTTACATTATAATCAATTTGCTACTAGTTTACTAAATACATATAAAAATGAATAATGTCTCAAACAATTTTTGAATTATTAAATAAAAATTTATTTTTCTGATTCTTTTTCAAAATTAAAAAGAAATTCTAACAATTCATTGTCAGTTTTTTTTTTCATTTTCAAGTAGGAAATCTAGTGCTTCCACACATTGCAGAAGTTCAAAGTCCCGTGAATCATCATAGAATTCAGAGTCAATTTCTGTATCTGTTTTGCTTCTTGCAACAATTTCCAAGTTAGTTTTGTTCTCTCCTTCCACTTTTGTGCTGTAAAATGAATTTTAAAAAAATATATCAGTACAGATAGGGCACTGTTGGGTTTAAGTACAGACAGGTAGTTTGTTTTTTAAACAGTGATTTTATCTTTGGGCAGTGTATGGTATCAGACTGGAAGTAGAAATATAAAAAAAGTGTATGTGATAAAGCCTAAGTAAATTCATAATTATACAAGACAAGCCTAACTCTATCCATAACTATAACAGAGAAGTCTATCTTATTCTATAACTATTACAGAGGGATAGTATATAACTATCAGAAAATGTTTTCCTAATTAACCTATAGTTCACAACATACTTCAGTTTTTAAAATAACATCTTACCTTTCAAAAAGAAGTTTAAGTTCTCAGTTGAAATGCACTTCAGGAAGTAGTAGTCAAAATGGCTATGTTTCTCTCTCTTTCTTTATATGTATTTAGGTACATAACCAATCAAATGTCATGATATAATAGTAGAAATTGAAAGTAACATTTTAATTGGTTGTCAATTCCAACACTTCATATGTATTTTGTGAAGTAATTTACCTCAGGGAATTTAGAGAGGTCTACATGCTAAATGGCTAAATGGAATTCCAACCAAATTTGTGAAAATGGTAGGGATTGGTATGTAGTATGAGCTAATGTACAATTGGTGAAAGTGTCTCCAGTGGTTTTTCTGTAAATTACTTTCCCACCTTTTTTGAGCGAGTGCTTCTCAGTGCGTGTCCCGGTACGCGAACCTGCAGCGTTATGGGAGTCCTCCATTTTGTGTTTCGGTAGAATTGAGATACAAGATGGAGGGTAAATAATGTTCAAAATGGGTAGAAGGGGGCACGGTAGACGTATCCTGACCCCCTAGGTTTTCTGAGGGTGGCTAAGGAGGCTCATATATGTCGAAATGTTTTTTTGCATTTTTCGCGCTGTTAGCTGCCGGTACGCGAACCGGGTAGCGAACCGGGAAGCGAACATAAGTGAAAATTAGTGAAAAAAAGGTACATTCGAAATTTAAGGTAGCTCTGAAAAGAGCTTTTGGGTTCTGTGTAAGTTCTAGGTACTTATAAGTAGGTACCAATACACAGTCTTAAATTTTGTATGAAAACTCTGTTCCCCTAATCTGAGAAGTGCACACCATCTCCTCTGTAGATATCTTGAATGTAATAACGCAAGTTATTGTTGTAGATGGAGCCCATTCCATGGTCTCTCATGTAAGCTGAAACAGACTTATTTACATGCTTCCTCGATTTCTCAATTTGTTGACAAAATTGATTGGACCACCTCCATTTTTGTCTTTGGCATATATTGGAATATACCAAGTCAGTTTGTGGAAAAAGTGCCATAAATTGCTCAAAGGTGTCTTTTAAGAGCATTTCCAGACCTACCCCAGTCAAAGTGCCCAAATCATTTCCTCCACAGTGCACTATTATGAGGTCAGGGTTTGCCAAATGTAAAAAGGTTTTCACCAATGGTATCAATTGGTGACATTTCAATCCTCTTTGGCCAATCCATTTGATTTCCACATTTTGTAAATTGAGGTTGTGTAAATTTCTGTTATCAGCATACCTGTGAGCCCAGTGGATGTAGCTATGCCCAAGAATCCAGACTGAAAACATGGCTAGAGGAGGTTCTGCTGCAGTCATATGAAGTGTGGGAATGAAATGGCAGTTGAAACAGTGGAGTTTGTAATGAAAAAAAACTGTGGAGTTTGAGTGCAAATGATTCATTAGCAGTGATTGGTGGATTTCCATTGCTGAAAACAGAAAGTTAGGGTGCATGGATGTGTTCTTTGAAAGATGTAATTTGAATGGTTAATAAAAAATGATGTTATGAAAGATTGCAGTGGATTAGCAGGTGTACTGAGAGTTCAGAGTTCATTTGAAACATTGTTGTGTGAACTTGTAAACATGAGAGGTCTGGCAGGCGGTAGTTGCTATGGAAAAAGGGCAGAAAGGGCAGAGGGGGGAAGGGTGTTGATTTGAAAATAGTGAGGGAAGAGTTTTGATTGGCTGACATGAGAGATATGTGTGATGAATATCAGCATTTCAGTGCCTTTGTTGGTTCCAACCTCTGGAGTGCATACCTTTTGTTCTGCTAAAGAAAAATTGGTGTGTTTCTGAGACTGTTTTGAAATTCAAAAAGCATTTGTTAAGGTGAGTTATCGTTTCTTTATTTTAGATAGAGACTAGTATGCTTTTTTGAGAAAATAAGAAAGCCAGCTGTGCATTTAAAATTATGTTTTGAGTCAAGTGTTTGCATTATGTTTTCAAAGAAGATTTTGCATTCTTTTACCAATTGTAATTGCAGATAATGTAAAGTATTAGTACTGACAAGGTGTGGTTGTACATAGGAGTTGTGCTGTGTTTTCAAATTATGATCAGAAAATCATTTTTAAGGAAAAGGAATGCTTTTAAAAATTATGAGAATTTATTTACTTGCGATGTGACTCCTGCAATGCGTCGCTTTTGCGGAACAGATGCATGATGCATCTGTGTTGTTATTGCCCCATGCTGCTCTACAATGTACATGTTAAAAGTGATGCATAAGTGGTGCAAGGGCCTTGTAAATACACCCCTATGTGTGCTTAGCCATTTCAAGTCACTTCCCCCTTGTTCAAGGGCCTTGTAAATACGTCCCCATGTGTGTTTGGTCATTTGTAGTCACTTTCCCCGTGGTGCAAGGTCCTTGTAAATACGCCCCCATGTGTGCTTGGTAAATTTTGATTTTGATTGTTTGAGTTACACAGCCATGTTAAAAGTGATTGAAAAAAGGTGCAAGGACCTTTTCATGTGTATTAGGGCATTTTAAGTCAGTTCCCCATGAATGTAGGTATATAATTGTTTTTCATAAAAGGTTTAAAAACGTTTTTTGAAATCAATTAGGTTTCTTGATATGTACTGCTAGTGTTTCATAGGTTGTTTGGAGCATATTTACAAGGCCTTTGAGTCCCTTTGATGTAATTTTTCCAATTTTAATTTAAGACATTTCCCCTGGAGCAAGGTCCTTGTAAATACGCTCCCATGTGTGCTTGGGTCATTTAAGTATTGAAAGGGTGTGCTTCTACATAGGACGTAGAGTACATCTGCACAATGAGATAAGTAAGCTGAAGAAATACAGGTGATGTGATTGTTAAATGTGCAAAAATATTTGCACGTTTTTCAATTATATCACTTGTGTTTCCTAACATTACGAATCACATTGTGCAGATGATGTTTAGGCGTGTTCAGGGAGATAGAGGAGGTCTGGCCTTTGTTCAAGAGTGCAGTGGACATGATTCACTTCATTGATCGGCCTGTACATGTATTATCACCTCTGTACTCTTCAACAAGTCTAAATTTCATCTGCAACCCTGAGTAGGCCTCACCTCAAACAAACTTCTAGATAGTCCATACCTTATCGTCATCCTGAATCTATCGTTTAAAGTGTTAGGGGCAGATTTATGATGGCTGTGCGCCTATTTTGTGCTGCTGTTGCGTCACTTTTATAATGCAGCAGTGATTTACAAGATGCACCATGTTGCAAGATAGCAGCCGCGGGCCGTGGAGGGAGTTCCGGTGGGGCAGGGAGGCGGGGAGGGGGAGGGGCAGGGTGGAGGGACCTAAACACTGGCATATGTATTGTTGCAGGTAAGTACACAATTTAATGTGCGTCAAGTTTCATGTGGGCTTTTTGTTGCAGGGTGGGCAGTCATTTGCATGAAAGCCCTGTAATACTATCACTATCACAGTAAAATTAAGAAGATTTCACTGAATCATCTTTATAGCATTGCTGAATCGAATCCTTACTGTTATTGATTTACTGTTTGGTAATAGTGGTTAATAACATTTTTTATTATATTTTACCACAGATTCAACTGCAGAATATTTAGAAATTAAACAATGCCGTCTAAGGATAGAATCCGAAAGGCTACGAAACGTCAAAGACAGCAGATTACTAAATGCTTGCAGCAGTCCTCTACATTAAAATCACGTCAACGCACGAAGAAAGCTCCGGGTAAGAGAACGAAATCATTCCTTAGAAACATTTGTAGAAACAAAAGTATAACTACAGAACAAGTTTTAGTCCAGAAAAAGAGAGCCAATTTAAATGGAAAGGAAAGGCCAGTCAAAAAAGTTTCTGCTAGAGCAGGAGATAACATGGCAGTAGAAGGGTAAATACATTCAGGGACATTCGTAGGCGAATGTTCCACAACAGGGTAATTGTCAATTTGCTAAAACAATTTAAGAAAGGCCAACAGCAAGTGGCATTTTATAAGAAAAAGAAAAATGTAGGGAAAATTATTGATCAGGCTTTCGAAATTAAGCGAAAGTTATTTATTTTGGTAATTAATAGAATTAGGAAACTAAACAAGGTAATTTATGTTTTCAAATCAAATAGTAGATGGAAGAGAGTAGTTAATCGAAGTAATTTTTGTGAAGTTTTCTCAGGAGAATGGATGCATAGTTCAAATAGTGAGGCATTTTTTAATGAGGAGAGTTATTTTCAGGACAATGATTTGGTGCATGCAGTTGACAGCAGTGGTCGAGCATATGAGGTAAAAGATGGTCGTCCGGTTGAAAAAGAAAAACTTGTGTCTGCAGATGCAGAAGAGGTGTTAAGTGATGAGGTTTTAGGGAGACGTCCTAAGGGACCAGTGTACACCTGGAAGTGTAGTTCTATTTGCAGTGTGCGACAGGATTCCATCAATTTGCTTTGTGATTTTATACGGACATTTAATAAGAAAAGTTTAAAACAAAAAATAAAGTTGTTGCAAGAATTAGATCCTTGCAGAGTGAGACAAGTGACAGGTTTGCATGGTCATTCACTGGCTTGTATTTCCAGGAGAGTATGCCAGAGTGTTTTTCATCATTTCAGGATGCTAGCAGTGCATCATAATAAAGTGAGGAAATTAGTTAGAATATTGTATTATGCTAAGAGTCCAGCAATTATGCTTAAACAATTAAGCAGAGCTCTTTTGCATGGTTCTGAAGTAGATATGAAGAATATTTGTCAAGAAATTGAGTTCTGTTACTTTGCTGGTAAAGAGAACAATGTTGAAATTGAACCACTAGAAAAAGGTAATGTGGAATAGAGTGTACAGATTTTCAGTACACATAAGTTTCACAAGGAAATTTCCACGTTTATGGTGAAATCAAGTGAGAGGCCTAATTTCACTTGTGTGTGTTATCGACAGACTTATTATAAGAATCAGACTAAGTTAGTGGATTTATATGCAAAAAGTGATATGGAAAACAATAGTGAATGGAAGGATTTTGCCACATACTTGATGGCAGAAAATTGTTTTGATTTGGGAGCGGACCAACGTATGTGTACTTTTGTTATAACAAATTAAACCAAACCCAGATGCCTGCTAGTGCGGTTTATAATAATCTGGAATTAGTTGACATTCCTTCTGAATTGAAGGATTTAAATACTTATCAATCTATTTTGATTCAAAGTGTCCATCCCTTCCAGGCTATTGTACGAATGGAGCCAAAGACAGGGAAATTGCCTCCATCAGATTTACAGAGAGGATTAAAGGGAAGAGTTGTTTATTTGCCTTTATATTTGAAGAAAAACATTAATACAATTGGAGTAGAGAAAGTGGAAGAGGAACCTCTGGTTATCATAGTTAATGGTGTTCCGACAAAGAGTAAGAAAATCTGGCAAGATTTAGTGGATGTTAGGAAAGTCAAAAAGGCAACATTGTATTTGATAAAAAATAATGAGTACTACAAGAATGTATGTGTTGTAGAAGAGGAAGTAAGTGAAGAAGAGGACAGCGATTTGTGTGGTGGACAAATTGAGAAAGTAGAATCCTCTAAAAATGAAGAAATATATGAACATTATAGTGTTCATCCTTTGCATTCCAAGGAAGTCATGGGGAATGCTATTGAGTTGTTTCAAATGAAACAAGCCAAAGGGAGTCCCATTAGTGTTTGGGAGGAAAGTTTGGAAGCTCGATGTTTCCCACAGTTATTTCCCACAGGTTGAGGAGGACGATATGATGAGCGACCTGTTCAAATTCCTGCTTCAGAATACCGGACTTTACGATTGTATGCAGAAGTTCCTAGGTTTCGTCAATGCATTCCCTATTTATTTCATCTACTGTTTGAAAGTGATCTCTCTGGATTGTCTTATGCAGTGAACCACATCTTGAAAAGTGGTGTACAACTGTGAAATATCTCGGCAAGGGACTTTATGGATAAAGTCAATGTGCAAGAAAGTATTTTGGATTCTCACCTGATTAATCTCATGGCTTGTCAGCGTGGTACTAATGAGTATTGGTACCGCCGTCATGGTGACTTAAAATGTATGCTGAGGAACTTAGGAACTCCCACATGGTTCCTCACTCTCAGCTGTGCTGAGTATGGCTGGGAAGACTTACTTGAATTTCTACGAGAGGCAAATGGAAACATTGAAAATATCGAATTCAAGACACCCGGAGAACTGTGCTCTTTGGATCCAGTGAATGTATGCAGGTACTTCAATCATAGATTTGAAGCTATGATGTCTTTCATCATGAACAAGAAAAATCCACCTCTTGGAGAGGTGTTGGATTTCTTCTGGAGAAAGGAGTATCAAGCAAGAGGAGCTCCTCATATACATATGCTGCTATGGATCAAAGATGCACCCAAATTTGGAACAGATTCGGATGACTTAGTGATGAGTTTCATAGAACAGTATGCTACATGTGCTGTTCCAAAGACAAACGAAGATAAAAGTCTAAGAGAACAAGTTTTATGGTTTCAAAGCCATCGTTGTGGAAAGTACTGTCGTCGTAAATTCAGAAACAAGGACAAGTACTACACCAAATGTCATTTTGCATTTCCACGGTCGGTGATATCAAAAGGAAGAGTTAACAATTTGATGTCTTCGCTGCGACATAATGTGACGAGGAAATCACCCAAAAACACATACAATTTGAAAAGAAACGAAGAGTCCAAGGACATTAACGACTACAACCCAGTGATTTTGTCCATGTGGAATGCTAACATGGATATACAGTTTGTGGCTGACAACTGTATGGCTGTGGCTCGGTATGTGACGTCTGGAAAGGGGCGACCGAATCGGTCCCCCCGAACTTATGGCCGAGTGCCTCGATCCCCCCGGGAAGCCATTTTGGGCGGGAGGCGCGTCCCAGCTGGTATGCCCGAAGCGGCGTAGCTGGGGCGCGCTCGTTCCCGCCCTAGAGTGGGCTGGCCTAGACACCGACGCAGCCAGCCACGCCCTCAGGGGCAGGCAGGGGCGGGTATACGCCCGCCCTGAAGACGGATAAAAAGGGACGCAAGACCAGAAGACATCCTCTTGTTCTTGTGCTCTGAAGCTGCACCTCCTCGCTGCACGTGAGCTCGGGACAGAACGAAGAGCCAATTTTGAGCGTTTTAATCTCTCTCTTTGTCTTTTAGATACTTCGTCGGAAGGATGCCCAAGAAAGGAGCAAAGAGAATGTCGACTGACCAGTTGGTTCGGGCACTCATGAAGGACATGTCCGAAATTAAGAAGCGGTTGGCGGAGCGAGACGGCGAGGAGGGATCGGGGCGTCCACCGGCCGGAGGGAAGCCAAAGAGGCCAAGAAGGGGGCCGGTCGGGGGAGACGTCCCGGTTCCCTGTTCTCCGCTCGAGGCGCCAGCCCCGGTACCGGCCCCGGTACCGGATGAGGGGAATCCGATTCCCGTGATAGTCACCCCGACGTCTGCCGGAGATATGCCTCCCGAGTTGGCGGCACAGTTAGCAGCATGGTTGGGGGACAGTAATGGGGGCGCCATGGCTACCGAAGCGCAAGCTCTCATAAAGCAGTTGCGCGAGAAACGTGATACAGCCAAGGTGCCCGCGCCGGATGCGGCGATAGACAAGCCACGAGGGACGGAAGCAGCGTCCGGTGCAGGTAAGCGGCCATTGCCGATTGCAAGGGATGAGTCAACACCCTCTCGTAGAGAAAGATTGGGGCAACATGTTCCTTTGCCAATAAAGGAAAAGATTTGGGCGGGGGAATACGTTAACATTTTCTCCCTGCTCGTTGATCACTATGAGGTTGAAACTGTTAAAGGTCAAAAGGATCTGATGCATCCGAGTGTTTGGCGCGCAAAAATGGCCGCCTTTAAAGTGAATGAAAATATTGGTAACTGGGGTAATGCTTGGGGAATTTTCACGGCAATTTTGGGGGAACGTAGGCCTGATTTGCTCCCTGAATTTCCAGTATATCAGTCACGAATTATGGGGTACTCGACATCACACCAAGGTAACCAATGGTTCTGTTATGACAACCTTTTCAGGAAAGCGATGGAGCATAACAAAAGTTTAACCTGGGACTGTTACGATTCTTTAACATGGAATAAGATGAAAGAGTCGGGAATGTTGCAAGTGCCATTGGTGGGGAGTGCCGTTAGTGAGTCCTCCCGCCAAAATAGGGGGACGCCCTTTCGGTCGGGTACGGGTACAGACGATTACCCGAGACCCGCCGGCAATACAGGGAAGAGGGGGTTCTGTTTCAATTTCAACAGAAGCAAATGTACTAGGCCCCCGGGATCTTGTAAGTTCAAACACGAATGTAGTGGTTGTGGGGCACCCCATCCTGAGTCCTCGTGCAGAGCCAAATCGGGTGAAAATGGGGGTAGAGGAGGCGCTAAACAGGTCTAATTTAGTCCGAGGGGCGCCTTTACCAACCCCGATTGATACCCTGGCGATGATTCCCTGGCTCAGCGAATACCCAGATCGTACTTCTGCTGGGGTGCTACGGAACGGTTTTTCATATGGTTTCCGCATCCCGGTGGGTAGCTTTCAGGGTGTCGGGACGTGCAAAAATCAACTTTCCGTCTTGCAGCATACTACTGTAGTACAGGATAAGATCCGGAAAGAGGTTACCCGAGGTCGGGTTGCCGGCCCGTTTTCTGTCCCCCCGGTACCGAACTTTGTTTGTTCTCCTTTAGGGGTGGTCCCCAAGAAGGACCCGGGTGAGTTTCGATTGATTCACAATTTATCAGCCCCTCATGGCCTTTCTGTAAACGATGCAATTAATCCAGAAATGTGTTCGGTGCGGTACGCATCCTTCGATGAGGCCGTAGCCATTTTGAATCGCCTGGGGCCCGGGACGCTGATGGCGAAATCAGATATCGAGTCAGCGTTCCGTTTGCTCCCGGTATACCCGGATGACCAACGTTTGTTGGGATTCATGTTTCAAGGTTTGTATTACATGGACAGGTGTATGCCAATGGGGTGCTCGATATCTTGTGCTTATTTCGAGAAATTCAGTAGTTTTCTGCAATGGGTTTACACGAAGAAAACAGGTTTTCGGAATGTGATGCATTACCTCGATGACTTTCTGTTCCTTGGGGCCACTGGGGATGATGAATGTGCCCGGGCCTTGACTGAATTTTGTGTTTTAATGAATCAATTTGGCGTGCCGTTGGCACCAGGTAAAACTGTGGGTCCCACGACTTGCCTCGAGTTCCTCGGGATCGAGTTGGACTCTAGTGAGGGTTGTTTTCGTTTACCAGCTTCCAAAGTATTGAAATTCAAGAGAGCCCTGCAAATGTGTATCACTGCATCTAAAGTCACGCTGCATCAATTGCAGCAATTGGTGGGGAAGTTGAATTTTGCCTTAAGGGTGATCCCGATGGCCCGCCCCTTCTCCCGTTCGATTGCACAGGCGATGGTCGGCCTAAAGGAGGGTCACCATCGCACGAGGTTATCGGCCGAGGTCCGCCAAGACATGCGTATTTGGTTAGCATTTTTGGCGGATTTCAATGGTTGAGTCGTCTGGAACAAACCGGCCTTGTCCTCTGAAGAGCTGGGTCTATGGACGGATTCAGCGGGAAGCATGGGTTTCGGCGCCATCTTCGGCACAAAATGGTCGGCACAAAAGTGGCCAACATGGTGGCACGATGAGGGGCTGACGAGTAATATTGCTTTCCTTGAGCTGTTTCCTATTTTGGTGGCCCTCAGATCCTGGCCCGATGGTTTCAAAAATCATTCTGTCATATTTTGGTCTGACAATATGACCGTCGTAGAATGCATTAATAGTCAGGCAGCACGTTGTAAAATGATTTTGAGGCTGCTTAAAGAAATTGTCTTACTGTGTATGCAACTGAACGTGGTATTCAGAGCAAAACATGTCCCGGGGGTGATGAATCAGGCTGCTGATGCACTGTCTCGTTTTCAAATGCAGGCTTTCTCGGGTTTCCTTCCCTCAGCGGACCCCGAGCCAGCACCCTTTCCCGAAGCTCTCTGGTCTCTCGGTGCCCCGAACTTCGTTACCTCGTGGGAGAGAGTCTAGCACCAAGGACGAGGAAGGCATACGAAGGGGCGTTTCGGGCTTATTTGGCCTTTTTGGGGACTGAGAGAGGGGGACTTTGGGGGCATGAGGATTGGGTAGTACATTTTCTGATGTCCTTGCGTAAGGCTGGGAAGTCGGTGGCTACAGCCCAGAGGCATCGTGCTGCCATCTCCTTTGTTGCCAGGGCTCATAATATCCAGGACCCGACAGCGTCTTTTGCTGTACAGAAAGCGCTGCGTGGGTGGCAACGCCTTGAGGGTCGCAGAGTAGATGAGAGGCGCCCGATAGGTCTGGATAGGTTGTCCCAGTTGCTGGCCACACTCCCCGACATATGCTCGTCTCAGTTCGAGGCCTGTTTGTTCCGAGCCGCTTTTACGCTTGCATTTCACGGGGCTATGAGGATAAGTGAGCTGGTGGCAAGGAGCAAGCGGGATGTGGCGGGGGGTTTGTGCCGGGAACACGTTCAGATCAGGGGTGAGACTATGACGGTATCCTTTGTCAAGTCAAAAACCGATCAAAGTGGGGTGGGAGACTGCATAGTCATTCGCAGGATTCCAGGGTCCTCCATGTGTCCGGTGAGGTGTTTAGAGGATTACCTAGCACAAAGGGTGGCATCATGGGGGGGGACAATGTTGAGACACGCGGACGCCACCCCACTGACAAAGTTTCAGTTTCAGCGGGTGCTCGCGATGTCAATTACCGCAGCAGGCTTGGACCCGGGTGAGTTTGGGACCCATTCCTTTCGGATAGGGGCTGCCACTGAAGCTGCAGCCAGGGGTCTTAATGTGGAACAAGTAAAACGAGTGGGGCGTTGGTCCTCCAATTGTTATAAGAGGTATGTGCGGTTGCACATGTTGTGAAGCTGTAACAATGTACTCACGCTTCTTGTCTTTTGTTTGGTTTTCAGTTACGCAAGCCTTCGAGGCGGGGCGGACTATGCAGTCGACCCAACACCGGGCCAGCGGTCAGACATCACCGGCTGTGAGAAAGGAGGTGTGGGTCGTGGGCCACTCATACGTGAGGCGTGCCGCAGACGTATTCAAAGCAGGTGACATGATTCACGTAGCTGGGGAATACGGGTACAGGATGTCCTTCTACGGAAGGGGCGGTCTCTGTATTGACCAGTTTCAAGCTTACTTTGAGGGTTTGTTAGGGCGGATGAGGTCACCGCCGTCTATAGTCATAGTACATTTAGGGGGCAATGATTTGGTCACCACCGGTAGACGACTTCTCCTGGAGGCGATGCTTTCCACCGTAAGTTGGTTGGCGAGGAAAGTTCCGGGGTGTGTAATTGCGTGGTCTCATATGATCCCACGAAAAGTGTGGCGGGGGGCTATTTCGATCCCTGCTTTGAACCATTCTGTTAGGAAACTTAATAACAAAATGAGTAGGTTGTTCCGTTCCAAGACATTGCATTCTATCTCGCACGGTTGTATTAATGATGACAGTATGTATATGGGGGATGGTGTGCATTTGTCTCGGGTGGGAAATGAGTTACTCATAGGAGACTTCTTAGCATGGTTAAAAACGTTGGAACATGACCTTTAGCTAGGAGTTTTGGTGGGGGGCCCGGATAGCCGGTCAACTATCCGGGCCTGTGGCGGTAAGGTCATGATCGGTGAGCACTAATTAGTAGATCCCTATGAGTGGGCGTCACCCAACACGGATGGGAGCGCTCGGGAGAGGTGGCCATTGGCCCCTCAATGGGGAGGCGGTCCCTTCTAAGGATGGGTCGCCGGAAGTAAAGGAAAGGCGGTCAAGGCCCCTTCCTTTGTAGGAGGGGTTACAGCCCCCTCCTGGGGAATTTCCCGGGGCCAGTGACATCTGCGACGGCAGATGCGGTAAGTTGTGTGGGGTTGGGATAAGGGCCACGATACCTTCTAGATACCTCACACGAGTATTCGAACGACCTTTAACTGGCGTCGAGTTTTAGGTGCCCCCGTCAAGTCAAGGGAAATTGGTAGTAGTTGCACTTGAGGTACGCCTCCGTGCTGTCGCCCATCCCAAGTGGGAGGGGTAAGTCCGGTTAGGGATCTTGACACCGGTTATGACCTTGCCGTTGGCCCTTAAACGTTAGGTTGTACAATTTCAATATGTCAAGAAATGTTTTGTAGGTTGCTAGTTCGGCTAGGAGAACCTCTGTATTAGAGAATCTGTTAAGGTTAGCCAAACATCGCAATATGGTAATGAAATTGTACATAACATGAAACGTTTAATGTCTTAATTTTGTTTTAATAAATACGGCCGGGATGGTCACTCCATCCCACTTCCAAAAACTTCAAGAACTGATTCCGGTTTCACTCCTTTTGGGGATTGTGTTGAGAGGGGGTGGCGGGTATCTCGGCTATATGGAAAGGGGCGACCGAATCGGTCCCCCCGAACTTATGGCCGAGTGCCTCGATCCCCCCGGGAAGCCATTTTGGGCGGGAGGCGCGTCCCAGCTGGTATGCCCGAAGCGGCGTAGCTGGGGCGCGCTCGTTCCCGCCCTAGAGTGGGCTGGCCTAGACACCGACGCAGCCAGCCACGCCCTCAGGGGCAGGCAGGGGCGGGTATACGCCCGCCCTGAAGACGGATAAAAAGGGACGCAAGACCAGAAGACATCCTCTTGTTCTTGTGCTCTGAAGCTGCACCTCCTCGCTGCACGTGAGCTCGGGACAGAACGAAGAGCCAATTTTGACCCACCCACCAGCCCCTGAAGACAGCCAGTTGTGTATAATAAAGTTGATTAATTTTGTTTTGTTTCGTTTCCAGGTTGTAGTGCCATGTTGATTTTGAGTTAATAAAGAATGTTCGTTTTGAGTATGTTTGCCATTAAAGATATTCGGTTAGTGTCGAATTTTGATCTATGCTCGTTCGGTCATAGTGGCCAATGTATTCTTAGGTTAATTTGCACTGTCGTATTTATTTTGGTAGGCGGTAAGGTCATGATCGGTGAGCACTAATTAGTAGATCCCTATGAGTGGGCGTCACCCAACACGGATGGGAGCGCTCGGGAGAGGTGGCCATTGGCCCCTCAATGGGGAGGCGGTCCCTTCTAAGGATGGGTCGCCGGAAGTAAAGGAAAGGCGGTCAAGGCCCCTTCCTTTGTAGGAGGGGTTACAGCCCCCTCCTGGGGAATTTCCCGGGGCCAGTGACATCTGCGACGGCAGATGCGGTAAGTTGTGTGGGGTTGGGATAAGGGCCACGATACCTTCTAGATACCTCACACGAGTATTCGAACGACCTTTAACTGGCGTCGAGTTTTAGGTGCCCCCGTCAAGTCAAGGGAAATTGGTAGTAGTTGCACTTGAGGTACGCCTCCGTGCTGTCGCCCATCCCAAGTGGGAGGGGTAAGTCCGGTTAGGGATCTTGACACCGGTTATGACCTTGCCGTTGGCCCTTAAACGTTAGGTTGTACAATTTCAATATGTCAAGAAATGTTTTGTAGGTTGCTAGTTCGGCTAGGAGAACCTCTGTATTAGAGAATCTGTTAAGGTTAGCCAAACATCGCAATATGGTAATGAAATTGTACATAACATGAAACGTTTAATGTCTTAATTTTGTTTTAATAAATACGGCCGGGATGGTCACTCCATCCCACTTCCAAAAACTTCAAGAACTGATTCCGGTTTCACTCCTTTTGGGGATTGTGTTGAGAGGGGGTGGCGGGTATCTCGGCTATATTACATCACCAAAAAAGAAAAGACAGAACTGAAGAATATGTGGGAGCATATTTACAATGAAAAGAGCCTCAGTAAGAAGTTGTACAGTTTCAGTCTGAAGATGTTGTCGCATCGAGAAATCAGAGCTTACGAATGTTCTGACCGGTTATCTTCAGCAAGTCTCTATGCCAAATCTAGGAGTATCATTTGGGCGAGTCTTGGTCTTGCTGCAACGCATAATCGAGTTCTGAAACCTGTACGGGAAATTGAGTATTTGGCGGAGAAGGAGCCAAGCAGTACAGATATTTTGAAGACCAACATGTTGGATACATATTATCCAAATAGAAGCAGTCACCTGGAGAATGTTTGTCTGTATGATGTTCTACAAAATTACGTTTTCAAGAGGAACATCTAAGAAGATATTGATAAAGGAGTGTATGCTGTAATTGGAAGTGAGGGATGTCTGGTCAAGCAAAGAAAATGTCAATTGGTAAATCATCGAAAATTGAATTGCGAATCTCCAGAAAGAAAAGAGTTTTTCTATTTAGCTCTTTTGCAACTTTTCAAGCCTTGGCGTGCAGAAGAGGAACTGCTTGGAGATTTCCTCTGTTACGAAGACTCTTTCAATGCAGCCAAGGAGTCCATAGAATGTCCTGTTTTTCCAAAATGTCTAGAAATGTTGAATGCAGAAATCGAGCAGGAAGCAACAATTGCAGCTGAGATTGCTAGAGACAGTTCTCAGGACAGTCAGAGTTCTGTTTCATTGAGTCAGGATCCACTAGGAGAACCAGTTATCGAAAATGAAGCTGCCACTGCCATGATTGAAGTGGAAAGAGCCATGGCACATGCTCAGGAGGATGCGGTTAACTTAGAAGATTTGGAAAGACAACTCAACGTTGAGCAGAGGAAAATATATGACGAAGTTACCAACCAAATTGAGCATGGATTAAGTCATGAGAAGAAAGAGTGTTCATGTACGTCGTTGAAGCCTGTCCGACTGTACGTGAGTGGAGAAGCAGGAGCTGGAAAAAGTTTCCTCATTAAAGCAATTTCATGTTATCTGCAGAAAAGGACTAAATCATCGCTGTCTTGTGTTGTGACCGCTCCAACTGGACTGGCAGCACATAACATTAAAGGGATTACTGTGCATCGGCTACTGATGCTGCCAGTGGAGCATGATAACAAATTACAATACCACAAGTTATCTGGGGATGCTTGTTGTGAAGTATCTAGAGTCTTGAAGAAGATGAAACTTCTTATCATTGACGAAGTAAGCATGGTTTCCAATGTCATGCTTGCCTTTGTGCATTTGAGAATGCAGGAAGTTCTTAAAACAGAGTATGATGTGTTATTCGGTGGCAAACACATCATTGTTTTCAGTGATCTTCTGCAGCTGACACCAGTGAAAGGACAACCAGTGTTTAAACTGCTTACACATGAAGATACCAAGAAGTGCCTAGGGAGCATTGGCAACATTAACATATGGTTAAACTTTAATTATGCTGAGCTGCGTGAAAATATGAGTCAGGCGAAGGACGAAGATTACAAGAATATTCTACAAGATGTTAGAATCGGGAAAATGACTGAGCGTGGGAAAGAAGCTTTACATGCACGATTACTGTCAAATTTGTATCCAGAAGAAGACGTTCTGCCAGAGGATATTTTTCAGAAAATTACTGAGAAGAAATCTGGAATATGTTTGATGCCAACTCTTGCAGAATGTTCCATCTTCAACAACAAAATGTTGAATTTAGAAAACCAAGAGATTGTGAAACTGGAAGCTATTGACAGAATAGAGCATATGGGTACAACAATTGTTTTGTCTTAGAATTTGAAAACTAAATTGGATTCATTAGAGAAGACTGTATCTAAAACTGCGGGTTTTGAAAAGACTCTGAATGTGTGCTTATATTGCCGTATCATTTTGAGAAGGAATTTACATGTTGAAAGAGGTCTGGTAAATGGATCAATGGGTAATGTTGTTGATTTTGAGAAATACAGAAGTAGAGATGGAATTGAATTTTTAAAAATTAAATTTGATGGCATTGAGGAAGTACAGCTAATTGGTCGTTGCACAGCTAGGTTTTTGCTTGTAAAAGACCTATATGTTCGCCGTAAGCAGTTTCCTGTTTGCTTGGCATATGCGGTGACAATTCACAAATCGCAAGGTTTAAGTGTAGACACTGCTTTAGCGAATATTGGCAGTTCTGTGTTCAAAGAGGGTATGGCTTATGTAGCATTGTCACGAGTCAGAACTTTATCGGGATTGTACTTGATTGACATTTGTGCGGATCTAGATTGTGTTAAGGAATACAATAGGTTAAGAAGAGAGTATGCGCCACATTTGCCTCAATATCCTTTGTTTGAGAAACCTGTGGTAGGCCGGAAACGAAGAAATATCAGTAACAGTAGGGAGGTTGAAGCAAAAAGACCAAACGTCGATGAACCAAAAATTGTAAGCAGGAATAAAATGAATTCTGTTGAAAATGTTGTTGGTTTTGAATTTGAAAATAGTTCTGGTGTCAACTGCTATGCTAATGTAGTTGTTAATGTTCTCTTTTCACTAGAGACTTTAAAAGAACAGATTGTGATCAATTCGGAACAAAGTTTATGCTGTTTGTTGAATTCTGTGTTAGAGAAATGTAGCGCTGATAGAACAAGAGTAGAAAGTGTGTCTGAAATTCGTTATCTGTTAGACGAATGTTCAGGTCAAACACAATTCTCTGAAAATATTCAGCAGGATTGTCAGGAGTTTTTAATGTATATGCTTGATGTATTGCAAGATGAAGGTGTAGATGTAGATTATCTGTTTGGCCTTTCTTATCAATGGCAGCATGATTGCGAGAATTGTAGGCTATCAAGTACTACTAGTGTAGACTCAGAAAGATTTATATATTTAACTTTGCCTGACAGTAAAGCAGTATCCTTCAATAAGCTAGTAAAGGCAGCCGATCAAAACATGGAGTGTAGCCAATGTAAGTCTACAATGCTGTCCACGTTAATTTTACGAAGTTATGGCCAGTATGTCATTTTAATGTTCCAACGATGTAGGCCTGATGGAACTGAATTGACAACTTTAATTAATAATTTTGTGGCTTCGCAGTTGTCAATATCAGGAAGGACTTTTGTAACTACAGCAATTATATATCATGATGTTCCTTCAACTACTTCAGGACATTACACAGCTTATTTAAAATCTGGAAACGGCTGGTCATTCTGCAATGATTCTGTTTTAACTTTCAAAAAAAGATTGCCTTTCCACCTTCAAAATTCTTACCTGGTGTTCTTACAACCAAAATTTTAGGAAAGGAATCTTGGGATTTGTTCAGAGGAATTTCAAGAGGTTCTAATGGCTCCTACTCTATATGGCCTTGTGGATAAGTGTAGTACAGAGCGAAAACTGTTTGTGTTTATAAGCTAATTCAAGCAGCAGATCAAAATAAGGAGTAGAGGAAATGTAAGTCTGCAATGCTGTCCATATTATTTATGGAAACTTATGGGTGAAATGCAATTTTACAATTTCAACTACATAAACTGGATGAAAAAAAGTTGTTAAGTCTAATTAAAAATGTTTTGGCTACACAGTTATCGATTTCAGAAAGAACATTTGCAACTGCAGCTATTATATATTATGATGGTCCTTTGACAACATCAGGATATTACACAGCTTATTTGAAATATAAAAAAGGCTAGTCTTTCGGCAATGGTTACCATTTTAGTATGAAGCAATGTTGCCTTTTGACTTATTTTCAGAAGTGAGAATTTAGGGTAGGTAACTGGATTATAATGATTCTAGGTGTTGCTGTAATTTAGTGCGCTGTTTTAAATTGCTTTGTATCTCTCATTTTTCTTAAAACGATGGAGTTTATCTTTCAGAAAGTGGCGGGCAGAAAATAGTAACAGCACAACAGAGTATAAGCTGTTCATAGGACATCCTTTGACGTCATAGAAAGTAAGTTACTTTTAACTACATCGCTGCTGCAGCAATTCCCCTCCTGTGCTGCAGATCCTTTATTCCCATCGTTTCATGACGAGCTCAGCTCGTCATCAGCACAGCTCAACCGTGCCTCATGACAAGCTGAGCTCGTCATGAGCATCGAAGGGGTTAAGGAGTTCTTATTTCTGATTGATTATATTTTAAGGGTTTTTTAAACACAATCATTTTGATTGTGTTTTTTTTTCCCCGCTGTTATATGATGAATACCTTCAACTCACTGTTTTTAGTGAAATTTGATATATTCTGAGAACAGCAAAAATAAACCATTTAATATGTATAATTAATTCTTTACTTTGAATTGTGATTTTTAATATGTACTCATCTTGTCTCATGCTCACTCATCTTTTACTACCTTCTATCAATTTTAAAATTTTTGTTCTTTCTTTCACAGATTGAAACTATAAAAATAACAAGTGCCTAAGTAAACGTCAATTATAAGATAAGTGTTTAGTACTCTTTCCGATACATCTCTATCACATTTAACTTTTATTAGTTCCACTGCTTCATTTCTTTAACCCTCAGTTTCCTGCATTTGCTTCATCCCTCATTCCTTTTCTCTCTGTTTCCTTCCCTTATACTCATTCTTCTTATTTAACATTTTTTTTTTGTTACGCTTCCGGTTCGCCTACCGGCGCGCGAACCGGGAAGTGAATCAAAAGAAAAAAGGTTGCTAGAGTGCTAAACATTCTAGCAATTTTTTATAAATGGGAGGTAGTTCTGAAAAGAACTTTTTTTATTGTTTTTGTTGTTTTAAACATTTTTTTTATTTTTATGAACATTTTTTTACTTTTTTTGTATTTTAAGAACTTTTTTATATTTTTTTGTTTTTTTTGGGGGGGGGGAACGAAAATCAGTCATTATAAAGGGCTCAACAGGAGCAACAAAAAAAAAGATAATTTACTTTCTGGGCCGTTTTGTACATTTGTGATTTTCATAAGCTAGGTTGATGAGAGTTATACTTTTCTCTCCATAGGAAATCAATTTGCCGCAAAAAATACAGGTATGCTTCATATCACCAAAGTTCATCTGTATGTTTGGGACCGTCTCCCTCGCCTCTGGTCCCGTCACTTCCTGTTCAGCTGATGTACTGGCCACAGGAGGGGGGTTTTCCTGTAGGTCACGTACCTGTGCAGCACTGTAAATAATAGGGTGCCACCTGTCCATATGGGGATGCATGGTGTAATTGCCATAGCTGTACTTTTTATCTGTTCCTCGGGATAGTTCTTTGTCACAGATCAAACATGTGACATAACGGGCATTTACTTTTTTTTGTCCCCGGGGATATGTGAAAAATTGCCAGATGTAATTTACTTTCACATGGCACCTCCTTGGTTCTTCTTGCAAAAACGGTCTGCTCACTTGCTCCTCTTCCTCTTCTTCCTCTTCTTCCTCCTCTTGATTTATGAGGACCTGAGGAGGTGGTCCATCCTTTTTTGGTGGTGGTGGTGGTGGAGTGGCTCCAGCAGCTGCAGCTACAACACTTGCCATTTTTCCAAATTTCGAAAGTAGGTCTTTCTCTCATAAAAATGAAAGTCAGAGTGAGGAAAAAAGGTGGGGTTTTCATCATTTGTGAAAAAAAATGTAATAAACCAATGAAAAGTGTTATTTTCAGGTCACATGACCTAGCCTTACATCATTAGGAAACAAAAATAAAATGAACCAATGAAAAGTTTTATGAACAAGTCACATGACCTGTTATGCTTACGTTACGCGTCCCGCTACGCACCCGGAACGCTTCCGGGGCGCTGCACTTCCCGCCTCGGTTCACGCTCCGGAGCACTTCCGAGTGCGCTAACGCGGCGCGTCATAAGACGCATTACGCGGCAATGCGATACGTCGCGTTTACGCGACGCGTCACGATGTTGTTTTCTTGCGCGGCAGTTGCGCTAACGGAACGTTTCCCAGTACGCGGACCGGGTCACGGCACCAAATTGAGCTAACGGAAAGCTACCCGGTGCGCGGACCGGTAGCGAAACAAAAAAAAATAATATAAAAAAAATATACATAAAAAAATTATATTACAAACATATAAAATATATTTCTACATTAAAATAAGAATACATTTTACAGCTTTTGATATTTGCTATTAAAAAACCATTGAAATTCACTGAAAAAACCATAGGTTATAGACCATAGATAGTTAGGAATTAGCATTTACAAAACCTTAAAAATTCACTGAAAAAACCATAGGTTATAGACTATATATAGTTAGGGATTAGCATTTACAAAACCTTATTTTACTCGCACAAAACCATTGAAATTCGCATATATAGTTAGTTGCACTAACTATATATCGCGCACCCACAATCCACTGCTGATGATGTCACATATTACATCATTTATGACATGGTCAGTGACATCACTGATGACATCACTGATGACATCTCAAATGACATCACTGATGGCATCACTGATGATAACATCCAGTGACTGTATGTTTCTGTAAAGTTAAAATATGTCTTACATATTGAAGAATGAGTGGATGTATAAGTGTCTGGATTAAGGATTTAGTAGGTGTATGACTGACTGTGAGTGATTAAATGTGTCTCACTGAGTGCAAGTTAGTGACTAAACTGTCTTAATGTGTGCATCATTATGTCTGTTGTTGTAGGAGAGTAGGGTCTGCTATCCTATGGTCACCCCAAATTTTTGCTTTTTGCTTTTTGCTTCACTGGCTTCTCACTTAATGTGGCTGTGGGCCTGCTAATCAGACCCACATTCTGCTGTTCTCTCTCTAAATTACTGCCAATGCACTTTAGGTGCATTACGAATTGGAACTGGTTCACCTTATTGGCCCCTGTAACAGTGTACCCTAGGTACCCAGGGCATAGGTGTTTCCAAGGCCTACCAGGGGCTGCAGCATGTATTGTGCCACCCCTGGCCTGGCCTCCATATTTGACACAACTGGCTGATCACTCAGCTGGGGTAAGTCGGTGTAATCACCCCTTACTTAGGTACAGTATGCCTGTGCCTAACCCTAAACTGGACACATATGTTCCTATCAGCCACTCATATGGAAGGCCTCATCAATCCTGGAAATATATATATATATATATTGCGCTCAAACACCTTGAAATCCCAAGGAATAATTGACAGCACTCGGGGGTACCATATCTCGCACAGTAGTTTATTTACTACAAGCGCGCCACAGACGCGTTTCGGCTCTTGGCCTTCGTCAGTGTGTAATTTACACTCAAAACACCGGTGCATGATATAGATTACAAAAGTGAACAGGTTACACCTCTCAGTCGACATCGACAGAGGACCACAGTTCTCCCAGCTACCACGGGCGCCATTTTGTATATATATATATATATATATATATATATATATATATATATATATATATATATATATATATATATATATATATATATATATATATATATATATATACATATATATATATATATTGCGCTCAAACACCTTGAAATCCCAAGGAATAATATATATATATATATTAATTTTGTAAGCGCAGCATATTCACTTGATCAGAGGTGAACATTTGATTAATTCACCCTAATGCAAAAATTACAATTAATTCATTCATGTGATATTTAAATCAAGACTGAGTGTCCATGAGTCCATAATGGCTGAGTGCCTTTTTGTGACACTATCCCCAGATTTTTTTTATGCCGGGCTCACAGTCCTCCACACTGTGGATAACAAATAAACTGTTATATGGCCGAGATACCCGCCACCCCCTCTCAACACAATCCCCAAAAGGAGTGAAACCGGAAACAGTTCTTGAAGTTTTTGGAAGTGGGATGAAGTGACCATCCCGGCCGTATTTATTAAAACAAAATTAAAACATTAAACGTTTCATGTTATGTACAATTTCATTACCATATTGCGATGTTTGGCTAACCTTAACAGATTCTCTAATACAGAGGTTCTCCTAGCCGAACTAGCAACCTACAAAACATTTCTTGACATATTGAAATTGTACAACCTAACGTTTAAGGGCCAACGGCAAGGTCATAACCGGTGTCAAGATCCCTAACCGGACTTACCCCTCCCACTTGGGATGGGCGACAGCACGGAGGCGTACCTCAAGTGCAACTACTACCAATTTCCCTTGACTTGACGGGGGCACCTAAAACTCGACGCCAGTTAAAGGTCGTTCGAATACTCGTGTGAGGTATCTATAAGGTATCGTGGCCCTTATCCCAACCCCACACAACTTACCGCATCTGCCGTCGCAGATGTCACTGGCCCCGGGAAATTCCCCAGGAGGGGGCTGTAACCCCTCCTACAAAGGAAGGGGCCTTGACCGCCTTTCCTTTACTTCCGGCGACCCATCCTTAGAAGGGACCGCCTCCCCATTGAGGGGCCAATGGCCACCTCTCCCGAGCGCTCCCATCCGTGTTGGGTGACGCCCACTCATAGGGATCTACTAATTAGTGCTCACCGATCATGACCTTACCGCCTACCAAAATAAATACGACAGTGCAAATTAACCTAAGAATACATTGGCCACTATGACCGAAAGAGCATTCATCAAAATTCGACACTAAACTGAATATCTTTAATGGCAAACATACTCAAAACGAACATTCTTTATTAACTCACAATCAACATGGCACTACAACCTGGAAACGAAAACAAAACAAAATTAATCAACTTTATTATACACAACTGGCTGTCTTCAGGGGCTGGTGGGTGGGTCAAAATTGGCTCTTCGTTCTGTCCCGAGCTCACGTGCAGCGAGGAGGTGCAGCTTCAGAGCACAAGAACAAGAGGATGTCTTCTGGTCTTGCGTCCCTTTTTATCCGTCTTCAGGGCGGGCGTATACCCGCCCCTGCCTGCCCCTGAGGGCGTGGCTGGCTGCGTCGGTGTCTAGGCCAGCCCACTCTAGGGCGGGAACGAGCGCGCCCCAGCTACGCCGCTTCGGGCATACCAGCTGAGACGCGCCTCCCGCCCAAAATGGCTTCCCGGGGGGATCGAGGCACTCGGCCATAAGTTCGGGGGGACCGATTCGGTCGCCCCTTTCCATATGGCCGAGATACCCGCCACCCCCTCTCAACACAATCCCCAAAAGGAGTGAAACCGGAAACAGTTCTTGAAGTTTTTGGAAGTGGGATGGAGTGACCATCCCGGCCGTATTTATTAAAACAAAATTAAAACATTAAACGTTTCATGTTATGTACAATTTCATTACCATATTGCGATGTTTGGCTAACCTTAACAGATTCTCTAATACAGAGGTTCTCCTAGCCGAACTAGCAACCTACAAAACATTTCTTGACATATTGAAATTGTACAACCTAACGTTTAAGGGCCAACGGCAAGGTCATAACCGGTGTCAAGATCCCTAACCGGACTTACCCCTCCCACTTGGGATGGGCGACAGCACGGAGGCGTACCTCAAGTGCAACTACTACCAATTTCCCTTGACTTGACGGGGGCACCTAAAACTCGACGCCAGTTAAAGGTCGTTCGAATACTCGTGTGAGGTATCTATAAGGTATCGTGGCCCTTATCCCAACCCCACACAACTTACCGCATCTGCCGTCGCAGATGTCACTGGCCCCGGGAAATTCCCCAGGAGGGGGCTGTAACCCCTCCTACAAAGGAAGGGGCCTTGACCGCCTTTCCTTTACTTCCGGCGACCCATCCTTAGAAGGGACCGCCTCCCCATTGAGGGGCCAATGGCCACCTCTCCCGAGCGCTCCCATCCGTGTTGGGTGACGCCCACTCATAGGGATCTACTAATTAGTGCTCACCGATCATGACCTTACCGCCACAGGCCCGGATAGTTGACCGGCTATCCGGGCCCCCCACCAAAAACTCCTAGCTAAAGGTCATGCTCCAACGTTTTTAACCATGCTAAGAAGTCTCCTATGAGTAACTCATTTCCCACCCGAGACAAATGCACACCATCCCCCATATACATACTGTCATCATTAATACAACCGTGCGAGATAGAATGCAATGTCCTGGAACGGAACAACCTACTCATTTTGTTATTAAATTTCCTAACAGAATGGTTCAAAGCAGGGATCGAAATAGCCCCCCGCCACACTTTTCGTGGGATCATATGAGACCACGCAATTATGCACCCCGGAACTTTCCTCGCCAACCAACTTACGGTGGAAAGCATTGCCTCCAGGAGAAGTCGTCTACCGGTGGTGACCAAATCATTGCCCCCTAAATGTACTATGACTATAGACGGCGGTGACCTCATCCGCCCTAACAAACCCTCAAAGTAAGCTTGAAACTGGTCAATACAGAGACCGCCCCTTCCGTAGAAGGACATCCTGTACCCGTATTCCCCAGCTACGTGAATCATGTCACCTGCTTTGAATACGTCTGCGGCACGCCTCACGTATGAGTGGCCCACGACCCACACCTCCTTTCTCACAGCCGGTGATGTCTGACCGCTGGCCCGGTGTTTGGTCGACTGCATAGTCCGCCCCGCCTCGAAGGCTTGCGTAACTGAAAACCAAACAAAAGACAAGAAGCGTGAGTACATTGTTACAGCTTCACAACATGTGCAACCGCACATACCTCTTATAACAATTGGAGGACCAACGCCCCACTCGTTTTACTTGTTCCACATTAAGACCCCTGGCTGCAGCTTCAGTGGCAGCCCCTATCCGAAAGGAGTGGGTCCCAAACTCACCCGGGTTCAAGCCTGCTGCGGTAATTGACATCGCGAGCACCCGCTGAAACTGAAACTTTGTCAGTGGGGTGGCGTCCGCGTGTCTCAACATTGTCCCCCCCCATGATGCCACCCTTTGTGCTAGGTAATCCTCTAAACACCTCACCGGACACATGGAGGACCCTGGAATCCTGCGAATGACTATGCAGTCTCCCACCCCACTTTGATCGGTTTTTGACTTGACAAAGGATACCGTCATAGTCTCACCCCTGATCTGAACGTGTTGCCGGCACAAACCCCCCGCCACATCCTGCTTGCTCCTTGCCACCAGCTCACTTATCCTCATAGCCCCGTGAAATGCAAGCGTAAAAGCGGCTCGGAACAAACAGGCCTCGAACTGAGACGAGCATATGTCGGGGAGTGTGGCCAGCAACTGGGACAACCTATCCAGACCTATCGGGCGCCTCTCATCTACTCTGCGACCCTCAAGGCGTTGCCACCCACGCAGCGCTTTCTGTACAGCAAAAGACGCTGTCGGGTCCTGGATATTATGAGCCCTGGCAACAAAGGAGATGGCAGCACGATGCCTCTGGGCTGTAGCCACCGACTTCCCAGCCTTACGCAAGGACATCAGAAAATGTACTACCCAATCCTCATGCCCCCAAAGTCCCCCTCTCTCAGTCCCCAAAAAGGCCAAATAAGCCCGAAACGCCCCTTCGTATGCCTTCCTCGTCCTTGGTGCTAGACTCTCTCCCACGAGGTAACGAAGTTCGGGGCACCGAGAGACCAGAGAGCTTCGGGAAAGGGTGCTGGCTCGGGGTCCGCTGAGGGAAGGAAACCCGAGAAAGCCGCATTTGAAAACGAGACAGTGCATCAGCAGCCTGATTCATCACCCCCGGGGCATGTTTAGCTCTGAATACCACGTTCAGTTGCATACACAGTAAGACAATTTCTTTAAGCAGCCTCAAAATCATTTTACAACGTGCTGCCTGACTATTAATGCATTCTACAACGGTCATATTGTCAGACCAAAATATGACAGAATGATTTCTGAAACCATCGGGCCAGGATCTGAGGGCCACCAAAATAGGAAACAGCTCAAGGAAAGCAATATTACTCGTCAGCCCCTCATCGTGCCACCATGTTGGCCACTTTTGTGCCGACCATTTTGTGCCGAAGATGGCGCCGAAACCCATGCTTCCCGCTGAATCCGTCCATAGACCAAGCTCTTCCGAGGACAAGGGCTGTCTTGAATTTCGATACTTTGGAGGCTGGTAAACGAAAACAACCCTCACTAGAGTCCAACTCGATCCCGAGGAACTCGAGGCAAGTCGTGGGACCCACAGTTTTACCTGGTGCCAACGGCACGCCAAATTGATTCATTAAAACACAAAATTCAGTCAAGGCCCGGGCACATTCATCATCCCCAGCAGCCCCAAGGAACAGAAAGTCATCGAGGTAATGCATCACATTCCGAAAACCTGTTTTCTTCGTGTAAACCCATTGCAGAAAACTACTGAATTTCTCGAAATAAGCACAAGATATCGAGCACCCCATTGGCATACACCTGTCCATGTAATACAAACCTTGAAACCTGAATCCTAACAGACGTTGGTCATCCGGGTATACCGGGAGCAAACGGAACGCTGACTCGATATCTGATTTCGCCATCAGCGTCCCGGGCCCCAGGCGATTCAAAATGGCTACGGCCTCATCGAATGATGCGTACCGCACCGAACACATTTCTGGATCAATTGCATCGTTTACAGAAAGGCCATGAGGGGCTGATAGATTGTGAATCAATCGAAACTCACCCGGGTCCTTCTTGGGGACCACCCCTAAAGGAGAACAAACAAAGTTCGGTACCGGGGGGGCAGGAAACGGGCCAGCAACCCGACCTCGGGTAACCTCTTTCCGGATCTTATCCTGTACTACAGTAGTATGCTGCAAGACGGAAAGTTGATTTTTGCACGTCCCGACACCCCGAAAGTTACCCACCGGGATGCGGAAACCATATGAAAAACCGTTTCGTAGCACCCCAGCAGAAGTACGATCTGGGTATTCGCTGAGCCAGGGAATCATCGCCAGGGTATCAATCGGGGTTGGTAAAGGCGCCCCTCGGACTATATTAGACCTGTTTAGCGCCTCCTCTACCCCCATTCTCACCCGATTTGGCTCTGCACGAGGACTCAGGGTGGGGTGCCCCACAACCACTACATTCGTGTTTGAACTTACAAGATCCCGGGGGCCTAGTACATTTGCTTCTGTTGAAATTGTAACAAAACCCCCTCTTCCCTGTATTGCCGGCGGGTCTCGGGTAATCGTCTGTACCCGTACCTGACCGAAAGGGCGTCCCCCCATTTTGGCGGGAGGACTCACTAACAGCACTCCCCACCAATGGCACTTTCAACATTCCCGACTCTTTCATCTTATTCCATGTTAAAGAATCGTAACAGTCCCAGGTTAAACTTTTGTTATGCTCCATCGCTTTCCTGAAAAGGTTGTCATAACAGAACCATTGGTTACCTTGGTGTGATGTCGAGTACCCCATAATTCGTGACTGATATACTGGAAATTCAGGGAGCAAATCAGGCCTACGTTCCCCCAAAATTGCCGTGAAAATTCCCCAAGCATTACCCCAGTTACCAATATTTTCATTCACTTTAAAGGCGGCCATTTTTGCGCGCCAAACACTCGGATGCATCAGATCCTTTTGACCCTTAACAGTTTCGACCTCATAGTGATCAACGAGCAGGGAGAAAATGTTAACGTATTCCCCCGCCCAAATCTTTTCCTTTATTTGCAAAGGAACATGTTGCCCCAATCTTTCTCTACGAGAGGGTGTTGACTCATCCCTTGCAATCGGCAATGGCCGCTTACCTGCACCGGACGCTGCTTCCGTCCCTCGTGGCTTGTCTATCACCGCATCCGGCGCGGGCACCTTGGCTGTATCACGTTTCTCGCGCAACTGTTTTATGAGTGCTTGCGCTTCGGTAGCCATGGCGCCCCTATTACTGTCCCCCAACCATGCTGCTAACTGCGCCGCCAACTCGGGAGGCAAATCTCCGGCAGACGTCGGGGTGACTATCACGGGAATCGGATTCCCCTCATCCGGTACCGGGGCCGGTACCGGGGCTGGCGCCTCGAGCGGAGAACAGGGAACCGGGACGTCTCCCCCGACCGGCCCCCTTCTCGGCCTCTTTGGCTTCCCTCCGGCCGGTGGACGCCCCGATCCCTCCTCGCCGTCTCGCTCCGCCAACCGCTTCTTAATTTCGGACATGTCCTTCATGAGTGCCCGAACCAACTGGTCAGTCGACATTCTCTTTGCTCCTTTCTTGGGCATCCTTTCGACGAAGTATCTAAAAGACAAAGAGAGAGATTAAAACGCTCAAAATTGGCTCTTCGTTCTGTCCCGAGCTCACGTGCAGCGAGGAGGTGCAGCTTCAGAGCACAAGAACAAGAGGATGTCTTCTGGTCTTGCGTCCCTTTTTATCCGTCTTCAGGGCGGGCGTATACCCGCCCCTGCCTGCCCCTGAGGGCGTGGCTGGCTGCGTCGGTGTCTAGGCCAGCCCACTCTAGGGCGGGAACGAGCGCGCCCCAGCTACGCCGCTTCGGGCATACCAGCTGAGACGCGCCTCCCGCCCAAAATGGCTTCCCGGGGGGATTGAGGCACTCGGCCATAAGTTCGGGGGGACCGATTCGGTCGCCCCTTTCCAAAATGTAAATTTACATATCTCTCTTTTTGGTATGATATAACACCAAAGATTATTCACATATTCTCACTATATATACTGACAGAAATTCTCAACACTGAACCACAATGATTCTTCAGGGGGCTGAGCATATGATGCTATAGTGTTCACTTCATAACAGGCAGTACAAAAAGTCACAGATGTACGTGCATCTCCTCGTCCCCGTTTAAACCCCACGGGCTCCTGGTTTTGAAGCAAATTATTAGCTTTGATTCAAGTCGTCTTAGTTTTTGAATGCGATTTCCACCTCTCAAATTCTCTTTGACCATAGCTATGCCTGAGTATTTAATGTCTTTCCAGGTTTTGTCTGGATGGATTTTCAGATGTTTAGAGATCGCATAGCTGTAGTCCTTATTTTGAATTGATCTTATGTGCTCCAATATTCTCTTCTAGAGAGGACATATCGTTGAGCCAATATATTTTTTGCCACAGTAGCATTGTATCTGGTAAGCCACAAATTGGAATTCGCATGTTATTTTGTCCCATATCTCAAAAGTCTTCCCTCTTTGATCGATAATTGATTTTAGATTCTGTCCAACCTTGCATGATTGACATTTAGTAAAGCCCTGCTGTTGCTTGTGTTGCCATGTTACCGGTTTGTCTTGTTTGAAATGGCTATTGACTAAAGTGTCTTGAATTGATGGACCTTACGATAGGATATAAGTGGTCTATCTCCTATCAGAGTGCCAATTTCCGAGTCCTTTTTTAAGACACTCCAATATTCCGTTAGGATTTGTCGTATTTTGAAACTCTCTTTTGAGTATGTTAAAATCAGTCGAGGTTTGTCATCATCTGGTTAAATTTCTTTTCTGTTTTTTACTATTAGCGTTTCCGCTCTTGTCTTTACTCTTGCCCTTTGCTCTCCTCAAGCAATGTCGGTGTGTTTATATCCACGTTTAGTGAATCGAGTCTTAGTTTCTGCAAATTTACTTTCCATTTCTACATCCTCCGAAAAGTTAAGTTTCATTCGTAGAAATTCACCATAAGGTATACTTTGTTTTAATGATGTTGGATGTAAGCATGGGCGAATTTTGCGATTTCGCGATCTGCAAATTTGCGGATTTGCGAATTCGCGATCCGCAAAATTCGCGAATTTGTGCGAATTTTAGTTTTTTTGCGTGTTCGCTGGGTTTTTTGCGTGTTCGCAGGGTTTTTTTGCGTGTTCGCAGGGCTTTTTGCGTCTTCACGAGCTGCTTGCATTGCGAAGTTACCCATGCAGTCGTTTATGGGAGAGGGAGAGAGAGATAGATAGATAGATAGATATATAGATAGATAGATAGATAGATAGATAGATAGATAGATAGATAGATAGATAGATAGAAAGAGTGAGAAAGAGAGGGAAAGAGAGAGGGAGAGAGAGAAAGAGAGAAAGAAAGAGAGGCCGGATCTCTGAAGGGCCAGATTCCTGAGTTGCACCTACAGAACATACAGCTTTTTATTTTTAGCAAAATGCATATGAAAATTGTGCTGTAAAGATCTCTTTTAGTTTAACCCCTCCTGACAACTCAAAATGGGTGTATTTGCCATCCTCTCCCTTCTTCCTGTTTTTTATATCTGTAAGTGCTTCCTGATGAGGTTTAATTCCTTGGACAGGTACCTCGTTGCCTACTTGTAACTATTCTCTGACCCTGCTTCAAGGGTCAGAGCAGGGTCAGAGAATAGTTGCAAGTAGGCAACGAGGCGCCAGGAAGCAATTAGCAGCAGGTGTCCAAGTTGAAGTTAATTTGTTTGTAACCCTTTTGTAAAAGGTTACAAAGAAATTAGGTTCAACTTTTGCACCTGCTGCTGTAACCCTTGCTTGGCTGAAAATTCGTCCCAGCTGATTCGAGGATTTTACCACGATTTAGCGAGATTCGCGGATCGCGAAATCGCGGAAAATCCGCAAATTCGCCTGCGAAACGGATTTTACGCCCACCCTTAGTTGGATGAACGCTTGTACCATGCAGTACGCTAGTTGATGTTTTCTTTCTATAGACCATTGTTTGCAATTTGTTATTCTTGATATAAACTTTTGTATCAAGAAAGTCTATTTCTTGCCTTTGAATGTTAGAAGTGAATTTTAAACCCACTTCATTGCGGTTTAGTATTTCAATGTATTCAATAAGTTTCTGTTTGGGACCTTTCCAGAGGAGGAAGAGTTCGTCAATGAATCGGAGCCATAGCACCACATCCGTGGTGTATGTTCATTTTCTTCTCTCCAAGCTATGTTTTTCTCCCACATCCCATGGTGAGATTAGCATAGCTTGGAGAGAAGGAAACGCTCATGGCACATCCGCATATTTGTGCATACAATGAAAAAGGAACACGTTATTCTGTAGGCAAATCGTTATCATGTTCAACAACATGCTTGTATGTTTTAGCTCCGATATTGGCCTCTGTTTGAGAAAATATTTTATTGCATTTAGGCCCACATCGTGTTGTAAAGACGTATAGAGTGACACAACGTCTATTGCGGCCAGCCAATATTCTTGATGCCATTCTGTTTCCATGATGTTTCAGAGGAAATCACTAGTGTCTTTAATAAAGGAGCTCAATGTTGGGATAATTGGTGCTAAAAAGTGATCCACATATAATGCCACATTTTCACACAAGGACCCACAACTAGAAATGATCAGTCGAGCTCGTGATTTGTTGAGAGTCTTATTAATTTTTGGACCGAAGTATATTGTTGGAGTTATCGGATATTGTATAGTAAGATAAGCTTTTTCTTCATTGCTGATTAATCCCTTTTCCTGCCAAATATTGATGGATTTATGTAAAGTGTTCATCATTGCAGTGGTGGGATTGTGTAGTAACTGTTTGTAATTAGTTGTGTCACTCAATTGGCGGTTTGCCTCTTCCATATAATCTGTTTTATTTTGGATGACAATTTTGCCCCCTTTGTCTGCCGATTTGGTTTCAATTGCAGAGTTGGTTTGGAGGGCATTAAGAGCTACGCGTTCCTTGATTGTTAAGTTCTCTTTGCTAATTATTGTGTTCCTCATAGTTTTTAGTTCTGCCACCACTAGATCATGAAAAATATCTATGCGGTTGCCTGGGTATAGGACAGGGCAGAACTTTGACTTAGTTTTCAAGTTCGTTCTTAAGTATGAGCTTGTCGGAATCCCCATTTCGGATAGTAATTGAGTTTCAGTTAATTCTGTTTCTTCGACTTTGTGTGTTAATTCATAGGCAGTTCTAAGACTTACTGCGTCAGCAACTGTATAATCTTCTTGTTCTTCAATTAGATTTGACTCATCAGGTGTTACATTAGACATCCCTCTGGTTCTGTCTTTTGCAAAGAACTTTTTAAGTTTGAGTTTGCGAACATATTTATACATGTCTATCCTGGTTTCTACTTCGTCTTGGTGTTTATCCGGACAGAATGTCAGTCCTCTGCTCAACAGTGTGCATTCAGTTGCTGATAGTTGATAATCCGATAAGTTGACTATTAGGTTGGGATCCGTTTTCTTAAACTCTATACTACTCATTTTTTAATCACTGTTCTGTTGCACAGCTGATATCTTTGATTTTCTACTTCTTCTGCTTTTCTTCCTTGGCTTTGGTTCCCTGTTTGTCCTCTTCCTCCTCCTCTCATTCTCGGGTTTCCCCGTCCTCTTCCTCTTGATTTTGGATTTTGTTGATCTTTGTAGAGCATTTGCATTTTGTCTAAAAAAGACATCTTTTTGAACCCCATGGACCTTTGCTCACCATCACTTAGGTCAGATTCAGTCTCACTTAATGAGGTGTCTGTTTATCTTGCGTATTTTGAGGACTTGATTGTTGTTGTTGTTTTAATACGTCGAATCGTTTTGCAAAGGTGAAAATGTTGCCATTTTCAAAATCAGATTTGTCACGTCTGAATTTTTGTTGTTTTCTTTCTTGGATTTCGCTGTCATGTTTTTCCAAGTTTTTATCCATGATTTGGCGCAAATTGTTAGTGATGTCCTCACTTTCTCCTAAGGCTTTTATTTGTTCTTCCTGATCCTTGATTTTCATATGGAGTTCTTCAACATTTTTCTTTGCATACTTGATAATGATTAAAATCATTCTCTGTGAGCAGTCCATGTTGTTTTGTCTCCACTCCTCCAGCATTTCCAGGCTGGTGTCAGGGTGATTCGGCAAGATGAAGATGCGTAAGCCTCTTGGTACCAGACCCAATTCAATATATTTCTCCAAGGTTATGATTTCCCAACTGCGCGAGATTTCTTTGCGCAGGACTTTTTCCAATTGTTGAAACAATTGCTTACCAGTTGGGTTTGTATGTTTTTGTTACACTTCCTTTGATAGTCACGGAGGTTGCGCCTGGTGCCGCTTTATTGAAAATACTCTCTGCCTTTTCCAGGCGTTTTGCTGCTCTTTTTTCCATTCTGATAGGTACAAAGTCCCGTTTTTCAGATAAGTGAGATGCTTAATTTGTGTGTTAAGATTATGCAAGAGAGAGATATGCGTTTCCTTCCTGTAGTTGACAAAAATGTTACTCGTGGGGAATGTTCACATTCATTTTTTTAAAGGAGTTGGTGAATCCTTCTCAGGAAATGAATTTACTTTAAGTGAGTGTCCATGAGTTTTAATTTACTCGAAAAAGCTTTTGTCTTGAGGTCAAGCTAAGCTCACAAGACACTCACTACAGCATTAGCAGAAAGTAAAACAGTATTGTTCGGCAAATCACGAGTAGTCACTTACCCGGGAAACTCCTGATGCAGTCTGTGTCCTCTGACACTCCCAGTCGGCGCTCTACCGGTGGACACCAAACGTTTTCTGTTTACAATTCAATTGGTTCTGTGGCTGCTTTTAGTCCTGCTTGCAATTCGGCATGTGTGGCGTATATTTTTGATAAAGTTCAAAGCCGCCACATCTCCGATGTTTGACAGGATTCTATCGTTTTAAGCAGTCAAATCTCCAAAGGCACGGAGATATAATGCTGGGCTCTCCCCCGTAATTCTGTATCAACGAGCAAATGTCCCAAGCGGGGGTAGCAGCTAGTTAGCTGGTGCTGGCGGCGTGGTTTGGGACAACCTCGCATTAATGTTTGCAACAAGAAGACTTCAATGAAGAAGACACCGCACACCACTTAAAGATTATTATTTCTGTAATTTATTTCCCTGTAGGTTCCCCACCTACGCGTTTCAAACACACACGGTCCCTGAACACGGTTAACAAACAATTGTCCATCATTAGTGTTAGTTATTTATACATCAGACTCCATATGGCAGATTAGGATGCATTATTGGCTTTGTATTATATGCTTAGCTCGATTAAAAGCTTATCCACATGTTATGGATTACTAGTGTCCGGCACCTCCAATATTCAGGGGATATATCTACTGCTTTACATTAATTTTGTAAGCGCAGCATAATCACATGATCAGAGGTGAACATTTGATTAATTCACCCTAATGCAAAAATTGCAATTAATTTATTCATGTGATATTTAAATCAAGACTGAGTGTCCATGAGTCTATATATATATATGGGTACTATACCATAATGCAGGACATATACATAGATGCAAGTTGCAATGAGCTGGCCTCATATACACAAAAATGTTTGAAAATGTGTAAATGCGACACTGCTACATGTATTATAAATGTCATTAATAGCATTTAAATATCGAATTTTGACGAGCATGCAACATGTCTGATCAAATGCACACTTGTTTTGAAATGCATTGCGACAAAATATATCCCATGAAATAATTTTGAGAACAATGTCTAACAGAAAGTGTATTCTTGTATGTAAACAAGGACTACATATCCCAGAAGTCTATGGGAATAGTAGAAATCAAAGAAAGTATAAACAGTTGCAAGAAAGTAATTGCACTTACCATGAGCAAGGCCGTCAGGCTGAAACGCGTTGGTGTTAGACTGGGCACTGAAATAAACCGATAAAAAGAAGTTGCTGTGTGCAGCGTCCTTTGTGCAAAAAACTGTCTTTTTGGACATTGGTCTGGCCCAACGACAGCACCCGCTGTGGAGCGATCCTGTGAGCAGACCACATAGTGTGAAAACACCTATTTACACTAGGGTACACTGTGGGTTGGGTTATCCCTATAATTGGCATGAACTCCGCTGTAAAGCCCTAGTTCATAATATGGCAGGGGTATTAAAACAACCTCTAAGGTGCAGAAAGAGGCAAGAGAAGTGCACAAAGAAGCAAGTGAAGCACAGAAAGAAGCAGGAGCTGTGCAGAAATAACTAACAGAGCTACAAAAAAGACAAGAGGGGGTGCAGAAAGACGTACGAGAGGTGCACAAAGAGGTACAGAAAGTGGCAGGAGCGGTACAGAAAGAAAGAAGAGCAGTGCAGAAAGAGGCAAGAGAATTGCTGAAAGAAGCAACAAAGGTGTAGAAAGAAGCAAGAGAAGTGCAGACAGAGGCATATGAGGTACAGAAAGAAGCAAGATCAGTGCATAATGAACCAACAGAGGTGCAAAAAGAGGCAAGAGAGGTGCAGAAAAAGGTAGGAGAGGTGTACAAAGAAGCAAGACAGGTACACAAAGAAGCAGGAGGGTGCAGAAAGAAGGAAGAGAAGTATAGAAAGAAATAACAGAGGTGCTGAAAGAGTCGTGGAGGGTGCAAATAAATCAAGAGTAGTACAGAAAGAAGCAACAGAGGTACAGAACAAGGCAAGAGAGGTGAAGTAAGAAGCAAGTGAAGTGCAGAAAAAAGCATCAGAGGTGCCAAAAGAGGCAAGAGAGGTGCAAAAAGAAGCAAGTGAAGTGCAGAAAGAAGCAAGAACAGTGCAGAAAGAACCAACAGAGATGTAAAAAGAGGCAAGAGGGGTGCGGAGAAAGGTAGGAGAGGTACAGAAAGAGGCACAGAAAGAGGCAGGAGGGATACAGAAAAAAGTAAGAGAAGTACAGGAAGAGGCAAGATAATTGCTAAAAGAAGCAAGAGAGGTATAATAAGAAGCAAGAGAAGTACAGCAAAAGGCAAGTGAGGTGCAGAAATAAGCAAGAGCAGTAGAGAATGAACCAACAGAGGTTCAAAAAGAGGCAAGAGAGGTGCCGAAAAAGGTAGGAGAGGTGTACAAAGAAGCAAGATATGTATACAAAGAGGCAGTAGGGGTACAAAAAGAAGGAAGAGAAGTGCAGAAAGAAGCAACCGAGGTGCTGAAAGAAGCACGAAGGGTACAGAAAGAACAAGAACGGTACAGAAACACGCGCAAATGTACAGAAAGAGGGAACAGGGGTACAATAAGAGGCAAGAGATGTGCAGAAAGAAGGAAGAGGGGGGAGAAAGAGGCAAGAGGGATGCATAAAGAATCAAGTGAGGTGCAGAAAGAGGCAACAGAGGTCCAAAAGTATGCAAGAGAGGTGCATAAACAAGCAAGAGAATTGCTAAAAGAAGCAACAGAGGTGTAGAAAGAAGAAAGAGAAGTACAGAAAGAGGCAAGTGAGGTGCAGAAAGAAGCAAGAGCAGTGCAGAAAGAACCAAAAGAGGTGCAAAAAGAGGCAAGAGGGGTGTAGAAAGAGGTAGGAGGGTGCACAAAGGGGCAAGAGGGGTACAGAAAGAGGCAGCAGGGGTGCAGAAAGAAGGAAGAGAAGTGTAGAAAGAAGCAACAGAGGTGCTGAAAGAGGCACGAAGGGTGCAGAAAGAGACTAGAGAAGTGCATAAAGAAGCAACAGAGGTACAAGAAGAGGTGAGAGAGATGCAGAAGCAGGCAGGAAAGGTGCAGAAATAGGGAACAGGGATACAGAAAGAGGTGTCTGGATAATCAAGTAACATTCTTTTACTCACAAAATGAAGAAAGGTTCCCAGTATGCGTATCTCACCCAACAAAGTCCAATTTTCAATAGCAAAGTGGGGAAGAAGGGAAAGACAACAAGGAGGAGATAAGGTTCCACGTCACACCCCAGTCTGAAGCAGGATTAGTTGACCAAAAGTGAAAGTCTGTTAAAAGAAAGCATAAAAGAAGAGGTAAGTGTGTTTAGTCTTTCTCTATTTCAATACTATACTTTTCTATCTACATGTGTATCTACCTGGTTAATTCCTTTCTTCCACTTTTAATCACTGGGGTGAAAAAGAGAGCATGAACATCTCAAAAGAGAATAGTAGTGTAAGTAATGCTTTCTAATTATAGATGCATACATTTAATAAATAAATGTCCTGTAAATATCCCACCTAAATATATATAACTGGTGCTCTGAATGTTCTGCTCTTTCTGGTGTAATTCTGGAAAACTTAACAAAAGTGTTTTCTTAACTTCAGGGATAAACGAAAATTATACAAAAAAAAAGAGCTGATCTCCATGACTTGGAACTCAGTCAGATAAGTATAAGGATAATTCAAATAATAATTAAAGCGCACAGCAAACTATCGCTGAAGCTGCTGTAACAGTAATGTAGCTTTGTCTGTTGTTTCTTAAGTACAGGAAATATTCATGCTGGCCCAGGGGACGTAAACAGACTTGTCCGAGACCAGAATTGCAGGAGTATGAAGACAGAATGTGCCGGCAAACAGGAGTGCTGGAAGACAGAGACGAAATGCCAGAAACCAGGATCGCTGGAGGATGAAGGCAGGATTCGACGTAGGAAAACGTCGCTACAGGGAAAGAAGCTGACAGTGATATTGATGGCCCGGAAATGAAGGTAGGTAAAGCGGAAAAGCTCTGATCACTCTCAGCGTTGGAACATGAAGCATCAGCGGCCGAGATTGGAACATCTTTATTTGTCTGGTTGGCTCCCACGCATGCGTCCATGCGGGAGTCAGCCATTTTAGTTGTTTTCCTTAACCCCTTCCAGGCTCATGACGAGCTGGGCTCGTCATGGTGTAGCCTCCTCAAACACTGATGACGAGCCCAGCTCGTCATGAACAATGGGTTTTTTAAAATCTCAGCATAGCTCCAGAATAACGCTAGCGCGCATGTGGTTAAGTATGCACTGAGCCGGCAGCGCGTCTTTTGCTAGCACGGAACCGGCAATCTTGATAAGAGGCAGGAGAGGTGAAGAAAGAGGTAAGAGTGGCTTGCACACCATTAGTACCATTTTAACACCCACATTTAGCAATAAGTAACAGGTGACCATTCTAGGTTTGCAAAGGGCCTCCAGCACACTCTAACACTTGTCGCTGCATTTTTGGTAACGTTTGAGCTAGAAAGAAGGCTTTTTTTGTTCAAATCTGCAGATTAGGGAGCAGATGATGGATTATGAGGCTAATGCAGAAAATGTATAATTGTGCGACCCTTTCACGGTGAATCTGACCTGGGTGCTGTAGGATTCCTGCCATCATCGAACTCCACTGCCAAGCCACAGTTGCGGCCTCCCCTTATCCCAGGAGGGATCCGCCGCCTTGCCGCTTTCATAACAACTTGCAGCAACCGCTACGCGGGTGCCGCTGCGCGGCGTGCGGCGAGGGGTAGAGGCTGTCAGGGCGTCTGAAGTTTCCTGGTTCGTGGAGGGAGCTCAGAGAGCCGGCCCAGGGAGCGCGCCTGCAGGGACTCACAAGACCAGGAGTCCCAGCGCTGCACAGGTGTGCACGGCCGCGCCCCCACCGAGACACGCCTCCACGCCTGCAACGCCCCCTACATAAACAACGGTCTGACACTCAGCGGGACGCGAGCGGGACGCCGAGCGAAGCCCGAGCAAAGGGCGGGCAGTCTGTGGCAGTCAGGGGCTGACAGAGGCTGGGCTGGGCCATCCCCCTTTCATCCTTCGCTTCTGGTCCAAGGGCCCGGAGTCTACCTGTGGGCCTAGAGGCCAACATGTCTACCCGCTCTGGTAAAGCATTGAGGGGTGGGGGAGAAAGTGCCACGGGGAGCACAATGATTGGCACAATGGACAAATTCATCACAAGGGTAGCAGCGGTCATTGAAAAGGAGATTGTGATGATGGAACGTCGCCTCTCACAGGACTCCTTCCTTCCAAACGTTCCTCCCTGGGAGCCGTTGCACATGCCCTGTCCCCAATCTCCTCCTACCCAATCTCCCCTTTGCCCGAGATTTTGTCCGTAGAGCCACGGATTGTAGCTTTAGAGGCAGGTATTGACAGGATAGAAAGCTTAATATCTAATCCCCTTCCCCCCAGCCCTAGCCCAGTTGCTGCTGATCACCGTCCCGTCTCACTCACAACTATCTCCTCCGGCCACAATTCCCAATTATCCACCCAGGTTCCCAAACCCGTTGCCTCTGGCACGAGTTGGCCTGGTCCACAAGAAAAGAAAAAGGGTTATTAGCACACGGAAGGGGAGTTACTCCTCGCTCCACAAGCGACCAAGGAAACAGGCTCCTAAAGGTCCTACGCACTCAGATGCTGGAGGACCAGAACCATCTGGAAGGATTACTCCATTAGCATCAGCGGTATAATCTCCCTTGCCCCAATACTCGGTCCCGGCATTACCTACTCTTTCACATGAGGGGTCTTCACTTGAGCTCTTTGAGAAACTGGCCAAGTCTTTTTTGGAACCGCTTATAGATCAAGTCAAGAGTCTGGGGGACAGGCTAGACAGATTCGAACAGACCACCCAGGACAATTTTTTCTCCCTCAAAACCCTACTTAAATTACAGTCAAGAATCAGGGAGGATATTGCAGATGGGAAGGATGGGAAAAGGGATTCTGTGGGTTTAATACAGGGAACCTTACTGTCATCGTCCGCTCTTGCACAATCCACTGGGAAAGCTCCGACATCTGCACCCCCGGCAAGTGCAAAGCTGACACCTACTACCCACGTTGTCCAGGTTCATGCCAGTACCCCCCCCCCCAGTAGTGAAAACCGCCAATTCCAATTCTGTCCAAAAAAAGCGGCAAGAGGGAGGGGCTGGTTCCAAATCTAATCCAATGGCCGTCCCACCCACTGAAGTTAGGGGAGTAGTCACGAATCCTAAGGCAAATACAACTACCTGCCATCCTAAAACCTCGAGCCCAGTGGTTACTCCACAGAAGGTGGCACATAAATGTCCCCCAGTCAATCTCCCCCCTGAGTGCCAACCATATGTTGTTGTCCTTATCAAGGTTCCCGCCTTGAGGGACACTCAGCAGGAAACTCACCAGGCACTGAAGAACAAGGTTATCCACTGGCTGCAAGCTAACAGACCCCTTCCATTGGGAGTGGGCGGCTTGATTCTTGGCGTGTGTAGGGTGGGCTGGATTGGCCAGGGGAAAAAACTGTTCGAGGGGGATTGTGTGGTGGGAAATTTCCAAGACATAAGAGCTGCCCATTCTATATGTAGCTTGGGACAGGCCACGGCTGGCCCCGGAGTAGAAGCAGTTGATTTAACATACTTCTACCCGCGGCCGGTCATGAATTTCTCAAACCACCCCCGTGTATCCCACCCATAATAGTGCTTCTGGTCAATGACACCCAGCAATAACTGTAGCCCAGCCACATGCAGTTTTGCCAACGCCGAGTTGGGGTACTAGTAGGTACTGACTTCTTGACTCCAATGAGGAAGTTCGGGTGGTCCGGACATCTGACGCCCAGTCCCCTCCAACTGCTAAATGTAAAGACCCCTTGACCATCCTAGGGGAACAGGCTGTCTTAGTGGACACAGGGGAACTAGGGGTGGGGAGGGTTCAACTTGAGCCTGCGAGCGTCTGCCCTACCGTGGGAGAGGTAGATGTAGCTAGCCCTGTCGAGCCCTGTAGCATTGCGGCTGTGGCGGACCCACTGATTAGGGTTCTCAGCTGGAATGTGGCTGGTCTGGACAGGAAGCTGGCTCTGCCCACTGGAACGCTCTTGTGGAGCAGTGCTCCATATGTTTGTTCCAGGAAACCTGGAGTAGGGAGCCTCTCCATAAGGCAGGTTATTCTTCTCACCACTTACCAGCTGTTCATTCAGAGTCTGGTAGGGGTCGCCCTTCGGGTGGGCTCCTTGTCTGGGTAGCTTCCTCACTTAACTGTAGGGTGGAGGAGCATGATACTAAATGCCCGGACTTCCTTAATGTCACCCTAAAAACCCCTAAGGGACATGTCATTTTAACATTTTTTAACATCTATGCCCGAGGAACGAAGGGGGGTAGAGAATCCTCCACCATAGCCTGTCTGGAGGCCCTGCTTCGATCATCTCCTCATAAGTCCCGTACCCTGGTAGCGGACGACTTCAATTGCACCTTTGAGCCTCTTGGCTCAGAAGTCACCCAAGACCAAGAGGACGACGACAACAGTTGGGGGATACCGGCTCTAGAGCTCAGCCCAATTAAAAAGTGGACGGAAGTGGTGCTCCAGATTAACTCCCTAACAATGGAGTTTGACCTGATGGCCCTCAATGGCAGAACTACCTCTGATAAAAAGGGAGCCCATACATACAATAGGCCCGCCCACACGTCAAGAATTGACTATATCCTTCTTGACGTCCACCTATGGAGTACGGTAAAAGATATGGAGATTATATCCTCCGTAGAGAGCGACCACAATCTGCTCTCGCTTGCCTTGACTCCCTGGGGGTTGGATGGAACAGGGAGCAGAACCGTTTGTGCCTCCGCCCCGGATTTGTCATCGGTCTCTAACTGCGGTCGACGGCTAAAGTGGGCCAAGCTGTCGCTCTCAGAGGAGAAAATATCCGCCATAACGCAGCTTTTAGCTGCAGCCCTAGAATCCATTGTCTCTCTGGAGGGTGGGCTAAGGGAGGTGCCCGCCAGGTTTTGTATTCTAACCCAGGCCCTAAGTGACCTTTTTATTGTCCCAGCTAGCGTCAATAGGAAAAAATCACGTCCCCAGGCTAGACAGGGCTGGTTTAATTACAAATGCAGGGAAGCGAAGACACGGCTTGTTGAAGCAGTGAAATCCAAATCACAAATCAGGACCAGGGAGGCCAGAAGGTTATACTCACATTGCCAAAAAAACGCTAAAAAGGAGTGGGAGGATAACTTCTGACAGGACCTCTTGGCTGCTAGTCAAGGGAGAGATGCTAAGGGGTTCTGGGACCTGGTGGGCAGTAGGAATCGTCCTGATGAGACACTGAGGACCTATACTATCACTGCCCAGGTGTGGTTTGACCATTTTAAGGCTCTCTATTCCGCCGTTGAAGGCACACTTAATGACCCCTTCGTCCTTCCCCCCTTTACCCTGGATAGAGGCACGGACCTTTTTTCCGCACGGGAGGTCACAAATTTGATTAAATCCTTAATACCACGAAAAGCAGCTGGTCCAGATGGGTTGCCAGGGGACCTTCTCCGAGCCTATTCAGGTGAATGGGGGGTGCTGATTTCTGCCCTTCTTAATGCCATCATCGAGGGAGTATCCATGCCAGAATCCTGGAAAGAGGCAGAGGTAGTCCCAATTTTTAAAAAGGGTTGTCGGGATCTACCGGGGAATTATAGGCCAATAAGCCTTATAGACTCAACCCAGAAGGTGGCGGGAAAAGCTATTCTAGGGAGGATTTTACAATGGGTGGATGATAACCACATATTGTCTGACATGCAAGCTGGGTTTCGCTCAGGTACAGGAACCATCGAGCAAGTCTTTAGACTCCTGTTACTTTACTGGAAGGTGGTGGAGCTGGGCAAGGGCAGTCTTTATCTGGCCTTTATAGACCTGAAGACTGCCTTTGACCTGGTTCCTAGGGAGGAACTCTGGAGGGTGTTGCATGGCCTTGGGATGCCTCCTTACATCTTAAATCTCCTCATCAAACTGCATAATGCCAACTATGCCCAGGTTAGATGAGGTTTGAATGGGGTAAAGACCGACAGGATCCCGGTTGCCAGGGGTGTCCGGCAGGGCTGTGTCCTAGCTCCCACCCTATTCTCCCTGTATGTGAACGGGGTGGTAGAGCACCTGCTTGATGAACCAGCAGACGCCCCCTCACTGGGGGGCGTAAGGATCCCAACCCTGTTGTTTGCCGACGACACCCTCCTCATTTCCAAAACCCCCCAGGGCCTCCAGAAGCTACTGAACCGCTTCCAGGACTTTTGCGTAAACAGAGGACTTGTCATCAATGTGGACAAAACCAAGTATTTAATCATGCACCCCCCCCCCGCAAGCTTGGCCGCCCTCCCATCTTGAATTCTATTCCTCTCAAAAGGGTGTCAGAATTTGATTACTTGGGAGTGATGTTATGAGCTGGACCCCCCATATTAACAAAATGATCGTTGGCCACAAAAGGGTGGGGGGAGCTTTGCTGAAGGAGTACAATAATTCATCAAAACACTGTGTAGCTCCAATAATCGATATATACAAAGCTCGAGCTGTATCCGCAGCACTCTACGGAGCTGAGTTATGGGGCCTAGGCAACATGGAGTCTTTGTCTCCATACCACATAATTACTCTCTATAACACATAATCCCTCTCTACATAATTCCTTTACATTAAATACCACATACTTTCTATCCACATAATTTCACTGCACAACTTACCACATAATTCCACTTTACATACGTACATCCACTTTAAAAAACATTAGTAAAAATGTTCACACTTACAATGCCAATAGCAGTAACTCTTACAAATGCGAAACCTATTATATTGCAAACACTTCTTTAACTAGTAGTCGCGTTTGCAAAGTGGTGGAGAAAAGGTGCTGGACTTCTGCTGCGTATGACTGACAGGAGGTACCAGGAGGGCTTCTTGGCTCCCAAAGTCCCTCAGGAGTATATTGGCCTTCATACCCTACCCACAGTCTGAAGGCGGACTGCAGAGTGGTAGAAAGGGAGCGTGGCCTCCAAAGACGTATTAGCAATCCCACTTTGTCAGACTTAATGAAGGTAATAGGAGGGATAGTTGGCCCCCAAGGATGTCCTTGGGGGGAAAACTACCCCTCCTGTTACCTCCAGTAAGTCCCACACAGCAGGATTGCTAAGTTCTTATAGCAGGCCACACCCCCTTTGCCCACCACTCTGCAAACACGCTCCCTGGAGTGTCATGGATGGAGATTGAAGTACCCTTCGCTGGTGGGGGTCCTTAGGGCCCAACTAGCTTATCTCAACTCCAGTAAGCCCCACACAGTGGGATTGATGAGAGGTTGACACAGGCCACACCCCTTTTCATCACCACTCTGCAAACACGTCTGCTGGCACGCTCTAGGTTGGGGGATAAAGTCACTTCGCGTCATTAGGGTCCCAGGGGGCCAACTAGCCCTCCTGTTATCTCTAGTAAGCCACACACAGCTTGATTGCTGAAAGTGGTCCGAGGCCACGCCCCCTTTTTACACCACTCTGCAAATGTGCCTCCTGACTGACTGTCTGAAGAACTAATAGAGCACACTTATGCCGAGGAGTCTTGGCGCTAGGTGAATGTGGTCCAAGCAGATGGATTATCTTAAGAACTTAAGAAAAGCCAGGTCTTTAGCTGCTTCCTGAATAAGGCCCTATTAGCTTGTACCCTGATTGTCATAGGGAGGGAATTCCATAGGATGGGTGCTCGGTAAGAGAAACCCTTACCTCCCCATCCAGCTCTTTTTATTTTAGGAACACATACCAGTCCTGTATTGGCAGACCTGAAACTATGTTCAGGAAAAAAACAGCCATCTGTTCCACAAAATTCTGGTCCGGTAAAAATAGCGCTGTCAAACGGACATTTTGATAGTGCCGTCACAGTTTTAAACAACTACTTAGAGGAGTTCTTCGCCTCCAGAATTTTTGCGGTAAAGTAGACAGATTTAGCAAGTTTTACAGCTGTCTTGTATTCTTCTAAGGCGCTATTGTATTCCTTTTTATGATCAGCACTATAGTCCAATATCCATATGTGCTCCTTGCGTCTGCATGTTACTTTAATTTGCTGGAGCTCAGTTGAATACCAAGGTGAGGTAACACGCTGGTTACAGGATTTTTTGGTATTTTTCGGGGCGAGCGTGTTTACTGCTGAACTGAGCTAGCTTTCAAAGTTTCTGGCTGAGGTGTTGGAGTCAGATGTCACCTCCGGGGGATTCTTCTCCAGGGCAGTTGGCAGATCACTTTTTTGGGATGATTTCCATGGGCATGATATAAAAAAGCCTGTCCTTTTCTGACGCCCCCTAGTTGGTAAAGAGATCTTTAGGCGAAAATGTATTGGGGAATGATCCGACCACGATATCAGTTGCGTGCTAACTATCTTGAGATGTTCATTGTTAGTAAAGATACCGTCCAGTGTGTGACCTGCTGAGTGTGTCGGCTCCGCTACAATCTGCCTCAGTCCACAGCTTGCAAGAGTATCTATCAGGTGAGACGTATCAGAGTTGGTATTGGCTTCCAAGTGGAAATTAAAGTCCCCCAGGACCGTAAAGGTTGGGGTATCCAAACAGGACTCCAAAAACGTCTGGAGCTAACTTGAGAAAGATGATCTCACCCCTGGTGGCCGATAAATTAGTAGCCCCTGAAAAAATTCCAAATTATTGGTCCTTATACTAAAAGACACAGCCTCAGCCTGTAACAATACTTGCGGTAGGATCCGAACTGTGAAGCAAGATCAGTATATAATGGCTATCCCTCCATCTTTGGTTTCAACCCTATCCACTTGTGCTACTAGGTAGCCTGATGGAATGGCTGCATTCCAATCCGGTTCTGATGCTTCATTGGCCCAGGTTTCCGTGAGAAACATAAGATCCGGGTTTGCATCTTGGATCAAATATTCCAGGTCGTATTTATGTTTACTCATCGATCTAGCTTTTAGTAAAAGGCCCCTCATTGCCTGTGCGCTATGGCGTGGGATGTTCCAGTGTTGGGACAAAGAGTTCTGATAGGGTGTGCCTATGGCTATGTCCAGCCCTAGTGGTCCCCTGTTAAAGTAGGAGTTATTAACCATATTCCGGACCTGCACCTCTCTGCTGCCCGATTCTATGTGTTGACAGTATTTTACAGGTTTGTCCAGGATCCCAAGGTCACAGGCGTTGCATCCTCTTAAATTATAAGAATCTTTGTATATCAGTAAGGTGCGGTTACCACACTCACCATTTTTGAGATCAAATATTTCATGCTGGGAATACCTTAAGAGAAAAGATGCAGGGGTTCTGGCGCTGGTCATGCTGGGGCACCGACGGGTGCAGACGGGCTTGCCTTAGGCACGCCTGCTGCGTGCTTGCAGCGCGTCCGCTGTGTGGTCACAGCATCTCGAGTTTTATGGGGCAAAAACAACTAGAGTGCTAACCTTGAATGCGGGTCCACTCTAACAGGCGGACACCGCGGTCGCACAAAAAAGCAGTGCAAAAGAGCAAGCAGCAATAGGTCTGTACAGTTATTTTAAAAAACATGTTTCCATGTGTTTTAAAACAAGTTACAATTAAGAGTAAATTACAATCAGTGCAGAGTTAAAAACGATTGTGCAGCAACTCGCGCTCAAACGTGGCGCTCAGATTACCACACATCACCAGCTGCGCGGTCACAGCATCTCGAGTTTTATGGGGCAAAACAAAACTAGAGCCTTAACCTTGAAGGCGGGTCCGCTCTTACAGGCGGACACCGCGGTCGCGCAAAAATGCAGTGCAACAGAGCAACCTCCTGGTGCACTGCTGCTCGGGGGATGAAGTCCACTTGTGTACTGGGCCCCTGCTTGCTCCGCTATGGGTGTTCTTGCCTGTTCCGCTTCTGAGGCCTTCCTTTCCTGATCCCCAGCCCCCCGACCCCCTGTGCTTTCAGCAGGCAGTGTCTGCCTGTGCTGTGAGAAGCCAGAATGTGGCCCAGGTCAGCCCAGGATGCATGCACACACAGCCATCAGACCGATTTTATTTTCAGTGGTGCATAAATTAATTACACACATTTAAAAACTGAAACATCATTAGATTTCCCTTGTAATATCCTAGCGGTTAGCCTGCCAGAGAAGCACTCAGAGGGGCCCGGGGCCATTACAGCCTGCGAGGCTATTAGAGCGAGAATTAGCTGCCATTACATCGACTGCCGGCATCTATGTTTTGATTCTGTCTTCATTTTATGTTCCCAGAGCCTTCGGTCTGTGCGGGAGACTCTCTATACTCCCAACCCCTCCTTTCACCCCGAAATTAAATAGAACAGCCCCTGTGTTTCCTTGTCCCTTTACCTCATTGTCACTCTAACCCCCTCTGCTTCTGGAGCCATTTTAAACCAATAACCTCAGCCCCCGCATAATATTTATAGAATTAGAACACCACCCCATCCTTTCACACCCCACAAAAATGCGCACCCCACGCAGGACACAAAATCAAAGGCTACCTCTCACATTCATGCAAAGAAGAGCTCTGGGTGGGACTGGCCTACCTGGGCAGGCCCCGGACATATGGGTGCCAGCTGCCAGCTGACAGCTTGCGGGTGCTGCTCCGGTCAGGGAGGGGTCACGATGGGTGGCGAAGAGCATTAAAGAGGCGGGCGGGGGTATTGGAATTGCAGGAAGCAGTGGGGGGTAAGATATTAGTAAGAGCAGCAGGCATAGACTGGCAGAGGTGTAGCTTGTAGAGGTGCAGTAGGTGCAGTGTCACCAGAGGCCCATTGCTGTATTTTACTACCCCAACAGCAGTCTACTGTGCCATTGTCCTTGTTTGCACGATGACATGTAGTATCTATTCTACGCTCCTGGGGCCAGACAGGGTTGCGGTCTAATAGGAGAGCACACGTGGGCTAGTAGGTATCTCCATAAAAAGCAGATCCTTGCATGAAGAGTAGGCGTAGACAAGAGTGAGGCGCTTTTATGATGTATGTGGACAGGCCGGGGCTGAAAGGAGGAGTTGGCAAGAGTTATAGGCCAGCAAGAGGGTCAGGCGCTGAGTGGACAGCAGGTGGAGAAAACAGGCACTTGCAAGAGAAACAGGTGTGGCCTACACATCTGCACGAGCAGGCAATTCTTGGAGCTCACAGGGCAGCAGACATGGACGAGGATAAGCAAGAAAAGCACAAGGAGAAGGTACTTGCAGGAGAAGCAGCAGGGGATAGACACCTGCATGGGGAGCAGGCAGTGATTTGGTGGCTGAAGCAGGGGCACACAACACAACTCGTCATCAAGAGGAGCAGGCCCAAGCAAACATGCAAGGATCAAGTACCGTTGGGAGGAACAGGCGGTAGTGTTACTGCAGTGTAGTAGAGATGGAGTAAAGCCATGTTGGGGCAATGGCATGCATGGACGGAGTACAAAAGCCCTGCATGGGTATGCATGGACGAAGGACAGGCAGGAAAGTAGCCTTGCACAGCAGGAAGCACAGGTTGATGCGGCTCGCAATAGCAGCATGCATGGAAAGAGGTCACTCAGGAAGCCTTGCAGGAGGGCGAGACCTGAACGAGGGGCTGAGATCGAGTAGAGACAGCCAGGAGAAACCGCTGGGGTCCCCTAATCATTGGAAGTAGTGGGCACAGACTGGGGAGTTACAGAGTCCAGACAACAGGGGGAGCAGGTGAGGGGCAATACATGCCAGAGCCTGCAGGACCAGTAGGCCTGCAAGAGAGGCACGCGCTACTAGAGGTCTTCAGAGCGGGGTGAGGTGGCCTAGGGGCCTTCAGTGGAGTGGGGAGGGGCAGGTGACATCAGTGCCATGTCATCACAGACCGAAGATCTAATGGAGAAGCAGTGACATCGCTAGGGTGCATTGGGAACTAGTGTAAACAAGAGGAATGGGCCACCTACCCATGGCTTGCTAGTAACAACAAGCATTTGCAATGCAATATGACTCGCTTTTACGCAAGACCTATTGCATTGCAAATGAGTGCAGGCGGTGACAAGGCACGAAGGGGTGGGAGCGGGCAAGAAGGCATCGGACTGTGGGAGGGGGCATAGGAAGAAAGTAGTGTGGTATTCCTTACAATGGGTTTATCTCTTCTACTTCATTTGCCTGTGAGGAAGACATCATCTAAATTATTACAAGTAGTCTGTGCAGTAAAGGGGCCAGTAGCCATGGGAAGACAAAAATGATGACATGGCCATCATAAGGAGAGACTAACAAGCCTCCAACCAATTGGAATGGAGCATTTAAGTCACAAGCCAATGAAAATGATGGGCGCAGAGTGGGCAGAGCTTCTACAAAGCTTCAACGCTATACTGAATACTGCATGCCTCGCAAAGCGAGCAGCACATGTGCTGCAACGCTAGGCTCTACCTAAAAAGCAAGCTTTCGAGACCAAGACCTACTTTTCTACCAAATTTGGTGTAATTCTGATCAGCAGATCGGGTTATAGCTATGTCTAAAGTTTCCTTTGGAAATTAACATGGAGAAAATGCATTTTGTGACTCCCCTTTTTTATCGGCCCCCACTTGACGAATCACCCAGAAACTTTCAAGATAGGAGCTGACCAGGGCACCCCATTAGTTTGGAAAATTTTGAAAAGATTCGTCAAATGGCGCTATAGATATTGGCAAATTAAAAAAACGCTTTTCCTACGGAAACTAGGTCCTAACTATAACCTACTATATATATATTAGCATTTAAAAAACCATTGAAATTGCTCCTATATAGTTAGTTGCACTAACTATATTTCGCGCACCCGCAATCCACTGCTGATGATGTCACATATTACATCATTCATGACATGGTCAGTGACATCACTGATGACATCTCAAATGACATCAATGAAGACATCACTGATTTTGAAAATTTGTATTTTTTTTTTAAATCATGGGGTGACCCCCTGAGCAGGCCTAGGGGGTCAGGGTATTTCTACCCTGCCCCCTTTTTGAGTTCTACAAGTTTGTTTTTCTGATTTCCTGTGCCTCAGTCTACCGAGGCACAAGATGGCTGCCAACAATTTCTGTTTTGGAGTGTTGACAGACATTGGCAGCCAATCAGCATGCAGCTCGCGCACGCTAAAGTCCACGCACGTGCAAGGACAGTGGAAGGACGGTGCACGCCCGTGCACGCACCGTGTCCCAGTATATATATAATTTGAAAAAAGTCGATTTTCTCAACAATTACTGAAGGGATTTTCACCAAATATACAAAAGGCACTTCTGCATACCAGGCTCTACCATTTTGCCAAGTTTGCAGTAATTCCATTCAGCATTTCGGGCTGTAGCTGTGTCTAAAGGTCCTATGGAAAATTGCATTGGACTCAATTTCACTTTCAATTTTCTCAAAAACTACTAGAGGGATTTACACAAAACATACAAAAGGCACTGCTGCATACCAGTCCCTACCATTTTGCCAAATCTGGTGTATTTCCGTTCAACCGTTCGAGCTGTAGCCTTGTCAGAATGTCCCTATGGAAATTAACATGGAGAAAACATGTTTTGGGACCCCCCTTTTTTCTCAGCCCCCGATTGACGAATTCCCCCGAAACTTTCAGGGAAGGAGGGGAACGCAGCGAGGCAAATTTAAGGCAGATCCCTCAATCGGCGCCAAAGTTATTTCCAATAGAATGTTTGGAATTTCCTATGGTGACTAGGTCCTAACTATATATACCTACTGGCGACCGCCAGTAGGTAATATATATATATATATACATATATAATGATGATACAATAGACATTTACACCATAATACTACTGAATGTTCACATGTGACACCATAGCAACAAAACAGTGCAAGATGTAGAGGTGTTATGTTTTGTAATATACCCCAATCTAGGCCTGACTTTTCAACTGAATGTTCCCTGCCATTGCACTACATAATAGTTTTTAGTATTGACCATTTACCTAGTTAATGTGCTGCTTAAATGTAGTGTGGTTTACCCAGAAAACTAGCCTCATTTATTATGCATGTGGATTCTCAGAATCACAGCAGTATTACCATCTTCTGCATAATAACTATGTATGAGGGTCATCCCTTTCATCATCCTCGACTGACATGGCAGCAAGGCAGAACCCCTGAGTGTACCTTCTGGGTATATAAACACATTGGGCCAGATTCAAAAAAGTTATCTGAGACAAAATCCTAACTTTACGCCTTTCTGTATTCACAAAAGGCATTTAGGAGTAGTAAAGTTAGGGTTCCTAACTATACTACTCCTAAACTGAGACAAAATCCTAGCTTTACGACTTTGGTATACACAAAAGGCATTTAGGAGTAGTAAAATTAGGAATCCAAACTTTACTACTTTAATACTTTACTACTCCTAAATGCCTTGTGCTGCAGCAAACATAGAAAAAGGACAAAAGAGGAGAAATGAAAACAATTCTACTAGTTGCGCCTTCCTAACGACACCCCTGGTGGGGCATTCAATTTTGACGCATTCCCAGGTTTATGATTTCTTATAAATCTGGAAATGCTTCAGTTTCCATGGAACACCCCTTTCACACAGTGTTCTGCATGAAAGGGCCAAATATTTACAAGACCTTGTAAATATGCTGTGGGGCATTGTTAGAAATGAGGGTCTCTAGTTGGCAGTGGCTGGCCACAGTCCAAGTAGGGACCCTTCTTCCTAAGTCAGAGTAAGGGGGCTACACCCGTTGATAACCCTGTCCAACCCTGTGGTAACGTAGCACAAGCAGCTAGGCTTATCTCATAGGCAGTGTGTAAAGCATTTCTGATCATACACCATAACACAGTGAAGGACACTACAAAGGGACACCACACACAAGTAGTTATAAAAAAGAAGTATCTTTATATATATAGACTTAACACAAAACCAATAACGGTAAAAAGCCCCAAAACTGAAAAAGGGGGTACTCTTGTAAAGCTGGAAAAAGAGTTCAAAGTGTTCAAATAGGGGTTGAGTTCAAGGCAGGGGTCTCTGCGACCCTTTTACTTACAAAGTACCTGGATTTCATAGCAAAACAAGTAAAATGTCACAAACGAGCTGTAGCGATGATTTTCCCCACGCTAGGTCGGCGATGCGTTGAATGCTTGCCGAAGGGAGGATGATGCGCCGGTCTGCGGGTGCATGTGGGACAAAGCAACAGACTTCTTCACGCTAGTCCAGCGATGCTTTGAATCCTTGCCACAAGGGAGGATGATGCGCTGATCCTGTTGCCTGTGCGATCTTGCTGCGATGAAAGAAAATGGAGCCCCACGAGGGAGCGACGATCCGGGTGCGATGCGAAGAAAATGGCGGATGCACGGCGCCCGCTCTGTGATGATCTTAATGCGATGATCTGGGGTTAGCGAGCCTTCAACAAGCCCGCAAACATGCGATGCGATGATCTCTGGGGTTAGCGAGCACTTTGTGGCCCACTAGCGTGCGATGCGATGATCTTCGGTTTGCGAGCGCTCGCCGGCAGCAGCGCAATGATTTCTCTTACGGTCTTCAGCTTCGGAAGTTCGCAAACGGCGTTAGCGATTATTTTCAGCACTCTCTTCTATGTAGTAGAACTAGAGGCCCTAGAACTCACAGGAGTCTCACCTGCAGATAGAAATCCCCACTGGGAGGAATCAGGAGGCTGGTGGGGGAGTAAGATGTGCCTGTGACTCCAGCAGGAGGCTATCTCTCTTCTAGCCCTTGGGTGATTGCTTAGCAAAATAAAAGTACCTAAAAAAAAATCCTTTTCCCTCTTCTACCAAGTCCAAGGGGAATTACTGCAGGCCAATCCAAGAAACAGCACACAAGCACAAGGACAGTCCTCTCCTGCAGATTCTTTCAGTAACATGGACAGAGGTTCCTCTTGACATCCAGGAGAAATACAAGAATCAGGGGTTTGTGCACAGATATTTATACCCCAAAAGTATTTGTTCACAAAAGTCTCTAGTCACTGAACCTAGCCAGAACCAGTTCTGCTCAGACCTGGAGCAGTTTGTTTACCAGGCTGCATCCTTCCTTTCAGAAAGAGGGGGTCTGCCATCAGACGCACAGTAGGATTTGGAGCCAGCATTCACCTTGCCAGGCACAGCCCTATTCAGGTCAAGGAGCTACCCCACCCCAGTACTCAATGCAGATCTCTCTATTCAACCCAGGTCTGACTCAGCCTGCCTTGCCCCTCTAAACCCAGACAGTCAATACACATAACAGCAGAGCACACTGGAAGCTTAGGCAAGAAAATACCTACTTTCTAAAAGTGGTATTTTCAAACACAGAATAATAAAACCAACTTTGCTAAAAGATGTATTTTATTATTCTGAGCTCAGGCATCCTAAACTTGAATTTCTACCATGTTCCTGAATCAGTTAGGACTATAAGATGTCATAGCCAGTCTGCCTTTTCTAACCTATGGAGAACAGGTAGCCTTGCAGCAGTGAAAAACAAAATGGAGGGTAATTCACTACCAGGACATACTACACATATCAATCCATGTCCTACCTTACACACACAATGCACCTACCATAGGGGTGACTGACATGATGCCTAGGGAAGGTACAGGGGCTGGGAAGTGTGGGCACTTCACAGCCAAGATGGCAGTTCTGGACCGCACACAGACACTGCAGTGTCAGGTCTGAGGTACAATTTACAAGCTGCTTCTGTGGGTGGTGCAAACCAGCGCTGCTTGCCCACCAGCAGCATTTGAGTTACCAGCCCTGCGCACACACAGGCCACAATACTAGGGACTAACAGGTAAACCAAATAAGCCAATCAGACATATACCAATTCACAATCATATTTACACAGGGAGAGCATATGCACTTTAGCACTGATCAGCACCGGTAAAGTGCCCAGAGTCATAAAACCAACAACAACAGGCCAGAAAAAATACAAGAGGCAGGCAAAAAGCTTAGGGATGATCCTGCAAAAAGGGCCATTTCCAACAGACATTGTCAAAAAAGTGACATTCCAGCGGCTCAAAAGGCCCACATATTTTACCCTTGTCATATCTGTAGCATCACTGTGCATTGGTTGTGTCTGTTGTGGCATACACTGGACCTTCCAGCTAAGAGTGCCAAATGTACAATGAACATTCTAATTGGAGATTCGGATCACACCACTCAAACTTTAACCTCTCTCGACTGACAATTAATAGAATTCAAAACCCAGTGCCTGGCACACAGAGCACTAACTGGCACAGCCCAGACAAAACATCCAAAATATTCATAATGCCTGACCAAATCCATAAGTTTAGCCAACCTCAGCACTCCTATACTGAACCCCCTTACACTACAACTTTCTCCTTATGCATCTTCTGAATTTATCAAAACCTCTTTTCTCATAGTGCTAACTCGAATACAACGTTTTGCTCTCTCCCCTTCCTCCTGGAAGTCCTGGCGCTCTGTCTCGCTCCACCCTCTATAAGTGTCTTAGAAAAATATTTAAAAAAAATGAATAAATAAAATAAGAGGTATGAATAAATTATTAAACGTGAAATGGCACCAGCTAACTGAGCTGAATTCTTTTAAAGAGTACATGGTGGTGTTCATTTGACCCATGTACAGTTTTACGAGAGATGTGTAACATTCAGTTGAAGATAACAATAAAACAGCGAATTGAACGCAAACCTATGACACCATATTTCAAATTGGGGAAGGTATATCCCCTTTTAGAAATATGTTTTCTTTCTTGTAGTTTTTCATTTCTCCCCTCCTTAATAATAAAAATCCCATTTGTTGATACCACATGTGACACATAGCTTGTGATATGTTATTTTCCAGATATTTGATCAAATGCAAAGTTTTCATCGGATCAGGTACTCTAAAAATGCTTATGAAAAAACTGATTCAATTCTATTTCCTTCAGATATAAAGACAGCCTGAATATTTATATACAGTTCAAAATACAATGTGAAGCTTATGTTCAAAAAGTATAACTCGTACCCATTTTAATGTGAACACATTTTTCGAGACATGTCAATCAGCTTTGTCTCAGTTTTTTAAAAGAAAAGTGGTTTGCGACGTTTTGTGAGTTTGTAAAGTGTGACAAATCAATAGTGAACTAACTTAAACAGAACATGGGCACTGAGGCGGAGAACATGTACCTTAGTATGTGTGACACTAGTCATATCTAGAATGGAAGTACCAAGGTCACATACTGAGTAGACTCCTTGCAGTCCGCACCCTGAATATCGACTCCAGAATATCGATGGTACACAATTATTGTGGACAAAATAATTGATATATATATATATATATATATATATATATATATATATATATATATATATATATATATATATATATATATATATATATATATATATATATATATATATATATATATATCCTACTGTAGGTAGTTATAGTTAGGATCTACTTTCCATAGGAAATCCGCAACATTCTATTGGGAATAACTTTGGCGCCGGTGGACGAATCTTCGCGAATTTCTCAAAGAAGATGGCCCGCTCCACTCCGCTCCTTCCCTGAAAATGTGGGGGGGATTCGTCAAGCGGGGGCCAAGATAAAAGGGGGTCCCAAACGTGTTTTCCCCATGTTAATTTCCATAGGGCGGTTGGACTCACTTTTAGCCCGAACGGCTGAATGGATTTTCACCAAACTTGGCAAAATTGTAGGGACTGGTAGTCCGATGTGCCTTTGCTAGGTCTCAAGAAATGTGCTCCAGAGGATTTTGAGTAATTTAGGTTCAAAAAAATATATATATCTGTAAGCGCGCACCGGGGAGCGTGCCAGCGCGCAACGCGAGTTCGCGCATGGAAAGCTGATTGGCTCTCGGGTGTCTGAAACATTCCAAACAGTCCGGAGCGGCCGCCATCTTGTGCCTCGGTAGGATCGAGACACAAGAGGTGGCAAAAACAAAGGGGGAATGGCCAAAAGGGGGCAGGGTAGACCCCCCTGACCCCCTAGGATTGATGTGGGGGCCATAAAAGGGCCCCGCGGGGCAAAAAAAAATTTACTTTTTTTTCGATTTGCGTGGGGGAGCGCCCGGTACGCGAACCGGGGAGCGTACTGGGGAGCGTACCATCGGGAAAAAAGAATGACAGAGTTTATAATAAATGTAGTCTTTTTTTAAAAATTGGAGGTAGTTCTAAAAAGAACTGTTTTTTTCTTCTTTTTGTTGTTTTATATTTTTTTTATTGTTTTTTTGAACATTTTGTACTTTTTTGGGTTTTCTGAACAGTTTTATATTTTTTTGTATTTTTTATGGGGAGAAACAAAAAACAGGGAATTGTGAATGGCTCAACTGGAGCAAAAAAACCCAGAAAAAATTAGGGATTTTTCGGGCACTTATGGTTATCTCCAGCACAGATGATAAGTTTTATACTTTGCTCACCATAGCAAATTAACTTTCCACAATATTTGCACATGATTTTAAAATAGTTAAATTTTGGTTGTATGATAGGCATTGTCTCTGTTACCTCTGAACCCGATGGAGTTGGTTTTTTCGATGTTGAGGGTCTAGATGTTGATGGGGGTAGCTTACTGCATAGGTACCTTACCTCTGCAGCAGAATAGTTGATTGGGTGCCAACGGATCATGTGCCGAATCCTGGTATGATTCCCGAAGCAATATTTTTTGTTAGGGTTCCCCCTGGACAGCTCAGCATCACAAATCAGACAAGTTACCTTCGCAGCGTTGACTTTTTTGAAACCCCTTGGGATTTTGTAGAACTGCCATACGAAGTGCTCTTTTGGTTTGTAGGGCTGATTAACTTCAGGCAGGAAATGCCTTGTCTGTCCCTCCTCCTCATCATCCTCCTCCTCCTCTTCTTCTTGACCACCAATGTGATCTTCTGGTGGTCTTTTTGATGGTGGTGGTGGTGGTGGGGCAGATGCTCCAGCTGCTGCTGCTATTGTAGCCATTTTAAAGTAGAAAAGATTAGAGACAGATCTCCAAACAGGTCTTCCTCAGTCAAAGGACAAAGTCAGAATAAGGAAAAAAGGTGGGGGCTTTCATCATTTGGGAAAAAAACTGTTCTGGACCAATGAAAAGTGTTATTTTCAAGTCACATGACCAGGGCTTTCATCATTTGGAAACCAAAAGTGTTGTAAATCAATGAAAAGTGTTATTTTCAAGTCACATGAGTAGGGCTTTCATCATTTGGAAACCAAAAGTTTTGTGAACCAAAGAAAAGTGCTATTTTCAGGTCACATGACCTGACGCGCTTACGCTACGCTCCCCGGGGCGTGTAGTGTCAGGACGTTTCGCGATCGTATGCGCTCGCGTGCTTCCGGGTGCGCTTACGCTGTGCGTCATATGACGCATCACGCGGCTACGCGGTACGTCACGATGTTGTTTTCGTTCGCGGCAAAAGCGCTAACGGGAAGCTCACCGGTACGTGCCCCGGGGCGCTCCATAGCACTGCGCTTACCAGTGAGCGCATCGGTACGCGCCCCGGAAGCGCACAGGGGCAAAAAATAAAAATAAAATATTACATAATTATACAATATAAAATTCGTAATAAAAAATATTACATTTCATACCTATAGAGATTTGCTATTTAAAAACCTATGAAATTCACTGAAAAAACCATAGGTTTCACACCAGTTATAGTTAGGAATTAGCATTTAAAAAACCTATTAAATTCACAAAAAAAAACGTAGGTTTCACACCAGTTATAGTTAGCTGGAAATTGAAATTGAAATTCACACGTTATAGTTAGTTGGACTCACTATAACTTGCGTGTGCAATGCACTGCTGATGACGTCACATATTACATCACTCATGACATGGTCAGACACTGATACTAAGCAGCTACACCCTTAGGGCTCCTTTTACCTGATCTACTCTTCTTGGGCTCCTGTCATTTAGTAAGGTCTACAGAGACCAGCTATTTAAACAAGTAGCCTACAATATGGGCCTTTGTGTGCCTCTAAGTTTGGTGCTATTGTGCCCTCACCTTGTTGATGATTGTAGTAATCTGTATTATTTTTAACTTACTGTATTTTGTAATTTACCTATGCATTTTGTTAATGTTCTTAGAATGCTTTGTCACAGCTTAGTTACAGTATTCTACTGTAACATTCTGTGCATCTGATTCATTCTTGAGTTAACCACCGTTGGGGCTGGCTGCTGTTGTGGATAGCTCATTTACATGTTACCAATTAAATTATTTACTCAAGACATCTACATTGTTCCTGCAAGTTACTTCAATTATGTTTTGCTAACTATTAGGCGTGATGAAGTCTGAGATATTGAGGACGAAACACGGCTGCCCACTCTACCACTCTGTATCTAAAATACATGGATTGCACTCATTATTTATGAAAGTAAATAACATTGTGTTTTTTATTGTATGGTTTTGTGTGCTTCCTCTAATCTTTATGTTATGCAGCTTTTAAAAAGTCTTTTAGGGGATATGTAAATAATTTGATGTTTGTGCCCTGCTACCATTTCTTGCCTTTCTACCTTATGTGGTGCCTTTACAAAGTAGAGACTGCGAATGGGTGAAAAAGGCCAGCCATTCACAGACTTACCAGCATGAGGAAATTGCCTTTGTGAACTTCAACAATGGGGTTTTAGTCTATACTCATCTGCTTGTGCTCATTTGGAAAAAAACCTCTCTGGAAATGGATTCCAGATTTTGGCATGTTTTGTAAGATTTATAAAGCGGAAAGAAATGTCTAGGAGGTAGATAACGCTGAAAAGATTAACACACATACAGTTTTGTAACAAGGGCCTCCTGGGAGAAGCATTTCTCTTCTGCATTGTAAAACAAGTTCTGCATGACAGGCACATGAACCCAGCCATACACCCAGAAGCAAATAGTTTCCTAAGAAAGAAAAGAGTTTGTTGCCTTGCCTAACAAAGACTGTTTACAGAATGAAATGTTTGCTATGCGGGTTTCCAAAATTACAGCTTGTTTCCAAAACGTTCTTGTTCAGTGATCATTTGCCACCGTCCTGCTATTTATGTCAAGAGAATACGAGCATATTTGAAACATTCCTGTGATTGTTTTAAAGAATATGTTTATATCTCTGATATCATACCAAAACATTTCCATAAAAACCGCAACCCGGATAATGTCTGCAATTCAAATGCAATATCACATTGTGAAGTTTCAGCTACGAAAATAATGTCTTCACTCCTGACAAACTGGGCATTTCCTGCTAGAGAGTTCTCGAGGGTTACCGAATTTCAGGATTTTCGCAAATCACTGTTTCTTTTTAATTGCTGGCTTTTTATAGTGGGTTTGTGAAGCATGGGTCAGCTATAACAGAAATAAAGGAAATCAGTAAGGAAGGTAAAACAGAGGAGGCTAACATGAAATGGGCTAAACTACAAAAAACAATTGAGTAAAAAGACACAAAAATGTTCTGGCATTTAGTAGGGACTGGCCCATTATCACATAGGTGGGCACCGATTATCATATTCCATCTGACAAATGGGAAAAGTACTTTAAATCTCACTACACAAGCTGGGATAGCAGAAACTTTGAAGCACATTTGTATGTCAACAAAGGGATGACAACATCATTAGAGTTAATATCTTAACTAATAATAACAAGCAGGAGTTCTCGAGCCCAGGGCCCCAGTGATATCCCGACTGCCTTTATAAATAAGGAATGTTGGGAGCTCCATTGAAAACAATGGAGTGCTCTGGGCTTATAATGGCTGGTACAAGCCTGGAGCTCCAACATTCCATTGTTTCTTTGTTCACAGCTCTGGCTGTGAACAAAGGCTTCAGGGAACCTGAGGGGATTCCAATCCCCTCACGCTCCCAAAAGGCTTTGTTTTTTTGTTAGAACATTCTGTCCTCTAGTGACAGAATGTTCTAATAGCCTTATAGCCCTTCGTAGATGTTGTGGTGTAGTATGTTATTGCCAGTGCTCAACCTTGTCTTGCTGTCAGTTGAAGTTCCCGAATCATGGTGAAGGTCATTAATACAACCACTTCATAAAAAGGGAAAGCCTAAAAGACACTGCCAATGTTTGCTTGATAGCCCTTCTGGATGCAGAAGGCAAACTCTTTGTGAAATATCTACAGATACATTTAACAGAATGAGTAACATGTAATTGTCTTCTGCTAGCTTACCAAACCGGGTTTAGGGCAGGCAGTGCAATCACAGATAGCATTGTAGCTCGGACACTCCCAATAGAGAAGGCAGTATACTACAGGGACCCATTATAGGTATGCTTTGTGGATTATTCATTTGCCTTCGACAAGGTAAATCATAACCATCTTTGGTCCGAGTTACGAAATATGGGTGCAGATGCCAACCTGCTGCACTTGATAATTGCATTACATTCTAGTTCATGAATGCATATCAAGGGAACGAACTGGCCTCACCTTTGCCCCTAAAAATCCTAGAGAGTGGGCTCAAGCAAGACTGTGTTCTAGCTCCTCTTCTGTTTTTTTCTGTATATCTCAGATGTAGGTGATCATATTAAAAAATCTGAATGTCATCCATCAAAATTAGGTCACTGCCCAGTAAGCTACTTTGCAGCAAATGCAGACAATCTCATGATCTGCTCAAAGACTGCAATTGGACTACAACACCAATCCCTCCAAACAGAGGAATGGCCATTTGGCGAACAACAACATAACAAAATCCTATCCTTTGAGAAGCACTTCAAGAAATTCACTTGCTAATTGGGAGATAAAAAAAAGTCAGTAAAATCACTGGCTTTTCTGGGATTCCATCTGCATAAGAACCTAAACTTTGGGCAACATCTGAATATGTAAAAAAAAAAGTTTGTCTTGATAACAAAAGCATGAAAAACGTTTATATTAACATATGGAGGGTGTGCGATTAAGCCCACCACAATGGCCTTTAGGGCAAAACTTGTCCTACTTTTGTCTTATGGGTTATTGGTATTAAATAAAGTCAAAAAATGTAAATCAGTTTTTCACCCCGAAAACATGTCTTTTATTTACCTTAAGAAGATCCGCTCCTCGTGCAATGATTGGTTTGAATTAAGTATACCGTCAATTAAGGCAGTTTACCTAGCTCAATTATTTCAGTGATTGTGCCTCTGCAAAATCCCCCCTTCATTGAGAGGCTTGATATATCAAAAATTGACACATAACATTTTGTCCAGTTTAGAGTTTTCTCTTGATCATATTAATTCTGTTATCAAAGAACATAATTTATGCTTGCTTAAGGATCTTTTGAAGATGCAACAATTAACTCACAAAATAGTAATCAGTGAAGATCATCTAAGAGACCTACATAAAGTAGCAGGCTAAAAACATATGGAGTTACTTATGGAATCATATTTTCAACACTGCCAAAAATAAATGGACTTTAATTCAGAAGTGTTGGATACTTGGCTTCTTTGCAGATGCCCCTTACTTTTGCCTCATTTTAGACAGCTCGATGCTGGTTTTTGACTCTGATATGGACCTGGGACCTGCTAACAAGACCACAGTGCCTGTGCTGTTTCCTTTAAAAGTGATATTAATTTGTACAACCAATTAGCAATGTGATATGCCCCCTTATAAGTCCCTGGTATATGGTACCAGAAGTACCCAGGGCAAGGGTGGTAAGGGGGTACCCAGGGCTGCAGCATTGTATTGTGTCATTCTGTGTGACCCGAGTAAAAGTGTGTCTGCATTTCTACGCTTTCAGCCCTACATGAGCAGCCTTTCTGCTCAAGAGTGACTCTGCACACACTGTGTGCTGCAGAGCCACACCACTACCTTAATATAAGTCACTCTTGAGGTTGTCCTCCTAGGCCCAGTAGGTAGAGTGCACTATATTAAAGGTGTGGATGTATATTTTTATACATATATATCCCTACAGTAACCCTGTAAGGTAACATGGGCTGGCTATAGAGGAAGCTCAAGATAGCATAACTGAATTGTGTCATGTTTGGTGTCAAGCATGTCCTTTTTCACCTCCATCATAATTTTCATTTCAAGGTCAGCTGGCATGTATAGGGGTGCCACCCTGCATGGCTGCCCCCCTAGGATACAGAGACCGCGTGCCTTGGGGGCTCCCCAAGCTGTTTGCCACTAATATGTTTGCCCTCCTGCTGGTCATTCTAGCACATCCACAGGATGGGAAACACAGGACCTGGGCAGGACAAAGGTCACACCTCCGCCCTCTCATGATGGCTAGCAAAAGGGTAAACAAGGCGGTGAGCCTCAAAGTCCTCAATGCCCTTGATATGTAATTAACTTGTCCCCCAGTGGAGGACAAAGCCCTTCCTGCCCAGTCTGACAGGTGGGACAATTATCTATGTATGAGGCATACACCTCCAAAATGTTAGCCACACCTTTAGGGTGGGCTAGAAGGTCTGTTCAGCCATGGAAGGGGTCTGCCATGTTGCCAGACCCTCAAATAGAGGACTCAGGGTAGAAAGGTGAAATACACCAACAGGATGTTGTCAACTCAGGGGTGGGATAGCCAGAGGAAACAGTAGCCCATTGGCCACTGCCCCACACATTTACCACCCACTGAACTAGGATTTAAGGGGCTCCCCTGGCACCAGAAGCTCAGTGCTGACTTTGAATCAAAGACGAAGCACAAAGAAGAAGCTGTAAGCAACAACAGGACCTTGGACGCTGTCACTGTGCGAAGATAGGACACTTAAGTGCCCTGAAATGACCATATACTGGAATTGAGTGTTCGAAGTGTGTCCATGGAAAAAGCTCATTGCTCCCAGCGAGAGGGACTCCAGTGGATACCAGGAACTGAAGCAGACTCCTTTGGATTAGTGGGACCATTAGGCAGCAAGCTTCAGGAAAAATGACATGCTGCATTACAAGAATTGCAACTCTCCGGCCCTGTGGAAAGTGAGATCAAAGAGAAGTGGTCTCATGCAAGTTCCGAGTTTCAAGCCGCTACTCCACTTTTGTCAACCTCCGCCTGCCAAAGTAACCGTGGGCTACATTTTCCACAGCCAAGGCTTGGTGATCACCAGTAGACTGATTGACTCCTTAAATGAAATCTTCAGCTCAACAGCACCTCATAGCAACAGTGTTCAATGTCATCAATGACCCTGCTCCTGTGTTCCCCGCATCCTGAAGTTGGAGTTGACGAGTATTTGACATAGCATCTTTGACCCGACCTGCTCCTGTTGATTGACTGCTGTTAGCTACCTCTGCATCTGGACCCAAGAAGCAAGATAGAAGAAATCCATCTCTTGAACCCAGGTCCTAGGACCCCAAAGGCCTCTAGTTTCCGTAAGTAGAGTGGAACTCCATCTCCAAGTGTTGTTTTGTCAAGTGCTGCAAGTTTGGCAGCTACAGTGGATTCTGTCAGCACCAATGACAGCCAAATAACCTTTGCACCTGGACTCCCTGGGCAAGGTAACAAAGGAAAAGATGTTGAATCTTAGTCTAGGGGTTTGCATGACCTTATCCACAAGAGAGTTCGTTTGAACTCATCCTGCAAGTGACAGAGTGTAACCTGTGCTGTCCACTATTGACTTCAATGGAACCTGTTTGAAAGATTCATTGCACTTATTTTTTAACATTTCAAAAATCTATGACTCCAGTTGTATGTATGATAGAACGTTCATTTTGGTGCTTACAGTTATATAACAATACAATATGTTTTTATAAATTGGTGTCACAGTTTATTTCGAGTTGTGTCACTTACTAAGTGCCAAAGCTGGTACTTTGGAATGCCTAACACACCTTACTCTGACTTCAACTGACTGTTAAAGATTCACTACCAGGACCCAGCTAAGGCTGCTAAGCGTGAATCAGAGATCCACTTTTGTGTATTTTGTTGGTGTTACATGATAAGGCCCATCAGCCATATTAAATAATACCTCCTCCTTGCAACAAAAGGCATCCATAAAACAAAACTTTATAAGATTCTATCTGATGTATATTCAGTTGAAAGAAATTGAAGTATCCTGGAAGACCACATCTAGTTCCCCTAACTATAGACTGGAACTATCAGAATGAAACCCTAGAACACATTATTTGCATCTGTACAGTGCTGAGTGACAGTTGAAAAAAAATCTTATTGCCCTTCGTCAGGTGGAAATCATACTATTAAGGAGGCAACAACAGCGTGCTTCCAGCCACAAATCGATGCCTTTATTGGGAGAATAATACGATATTTGGACATAACTTAAAAAATAAATGATAATGTTACTAATGGGCATTCTAAGTCAATGGACCTAATTTGATGCACTCTTTTCACATGATTTTCAATATTGTCTATTTATGTATTCTGAAATTTCTAACCTATCTATGGATTATATATTGCTTCATTTATTGGCTATTTTGCTGAATTCTTTTTTTAAATGCATACAACATTACATTATACAGAAATAAGAAAAAACATGTACCTACCAGCACTTTGCTTTTCAGAAAGTGAATCCTCCTCATCAGCCATTCAAAAAACGTTATCACACGTTTTCTGCAGATTGCTAAGTAAGGTTGCTAAATAATAGGAAATGATCCTGTTTACTTCCATAGTTACTAAAGTACACTAGATGCTGCAGTCTGTTCTGGCATCTTAGATGGAACTTGCTCAAATAAGAATCTCTGAAATCCACAACCCAAGCTGCACCTCAACTTGCACTAATTATGGTCTTGAACTCTGCAATTATTTGCATCTAAAAAACTAAGGGGCATATGTACAAGGGGATTGTGCAACAGGAACATCTCTTTTACTGATGTTCCGGTGGTGCAATGCCTGCTCCATATTTACAAAGTGGCATAAAGACACTTTTTGTGACTTAATGCTTCTTTGTAAATATGGTACCCTTTCACGCAGATATCTGCATGAAAGGGCTGTGCAATGGGTATTGCTGCGGGGGTTCCATTGCAAAACCCATTGCTTTTTGACGCTGTCCGAGATTTAGAGGGATCTGTAAATCTGCAGCAGCAACAGAAACTAACTCCATGCAAAAGCAGGTGTTAGATTGGCACAACGAGGAGAAATACTATTATCTCTCCTTGTTTTTGCTTTTTTCTATGCATGCTGCATTCTGTAGCACACATAGAATAAGCAAAATACCATTAATTATCTTGTTTGTGCATGAAGGTGTCCCTTCATGCACAAAAACAATCATTAAAGAATGGCAATTTGCTTCTTCTATGCGTGCTTCAAAATGAAGAACACGTAGAAGTAACAAATCACTATTATTGATTGTTTATGTGAGGGGACACCTTCCAGCATATAAACAGTCATCCCTGCAACACAAGCATCCTTGCACTATGGCGCAAGGCAGCTATTTTTAGTGCCAGCACTAGGAAACATACAGGGGTGCGCCTTATTCTTGTAACTACGACAGGGCTTTAAGTGGGATAAAAAAACTGGGGGGTCTCTCAAAGGGGCGTGGCCAGTGTAATTAGGGGCGTGGCTTTAAATCACTTACGCAACAAATCTGTGCTTAGCATAGTGTGCCGCCCGACTTGTATTTTGCTGTTTCCGTCATTGCATCCAGATATTTGATACAATTAACATCATACCTACAATAAGTAAGGAATATTGGCTTTGTCAATGGTTATTACTTGCAGAAGATAAGCTGCAACTATGACTTGTATATAATATTGACAAAGCTTCCAATTAAATCCTTGGTGACCCTACCACAATGTTGCTGCTCCTGAGTTTCAGAAAAAGAAGGGAAATCCAGAAAGAAAATGACTCTTAAAGGATTTCCCTTCCCCCACAACGCTCCCCTGGCATTACGTCATGCTGTAACTTCTCTACTACTGAGAAGTGAGCAGTGTGAGCAGCGCACATCCATGTGCCTTGTGCTGTCTCGAAACGGGTCTCGATCAGGCTTTGTTTTGCGCCAAGACACTTTTTTCCAGACTGCAGTGACAGCAAACAGTGGTCATTGCAGTCCGGGAAAAAAACGGGCTGCCTGTGTCAGGGCTCAAAACAGAGCCCAATAGAGACCCGTTTTGAGGCCCCCTGAAAAAAACTGCCGGTGCTCAGACCCCTTGAGACCCGGCCCACTTAAAGCCCTGAACTACGGCACATCCCTACGTTTTTTAAATGGTGCAGCGTGGCGCTGCAACATTTACGAAGACTATGAAAAGGTTTCTGACTAGGGGTCTGATACCAATAGGCCAATATGTTCCAACCCCTGTGTAAACTCTTGTTTGAGCAGTGGTTGAAATGATGAGGTTTTTTTCAACATATCTAATAATTTACACGAAAATCCTCATGTTATTACTCTAAAAATTCAAAATCTGTGCTATGTATCTTTATTTATCTGGTGTGATACATATCCCCTATGTTTGTAATGAGAGCCCAAGGCTACTTTTAATTAAGGTCAGGCCTGCCAGCAAGTCTTCAAAGCCTAGAGTGCCCTCAGATTTAATAAAGTGACCAGCAGCTTTATTTATGATGCTAAAGGCTGCAGTTGAAACAAAAGAAAGTGCATTCTCCGTCATTAATGGTAGACAGAGGCGCTACTATGTCTGCAGTTTCTCTGATACAGTTGAGGTGGATTGTTGTGACAGGTGAAGCTTTTGATTTGTTTTTCTGCATTTTGGATTCAAATTTTGTGATTAAAGGGGCTCTTTGTGTTTAAAGGGTCTAACAGTTTTTACGAAATGGTCTGGAGTGTGCAGTATTTGTGCAGTATTTCAAAGGTTAACGGTTAGCATTAAAAAATTCAAAAACACCACCTAGCCATTTCTTCATATCTCGTTTGATCTGTTTCACTACTCCTGCCATTTTCTTATGCTCCTAAGAGTAGTCCCTATTCTCATTTACAGGCATTTTCTGTGTAATTTCAATATTTGTTTTAAAAAATGTGGTATGTGATTTCTACAAGGGGTTGTGTAATTGAATAAAGGCTTGTAAGCCCAATTTAGGCATACCTCACTTAAGAGTAAGTTAATAAATTAACACAGCAACAAGGTAATTGGTGGAAAGTCAATATACTCTTCTGTAACCCCTTAGTAGCAGTGCTTTGAATTGATGAATGTGAGTGAACTTACTGACAAGTTCCCCTTAAAAAGGAGAGGATGATCAGCGGGTACGCAGGAAAATGAGCCTCAGTGCCAATGTGCCCGGAAATTGTAAATAATTGCTTAGCTGTATTGTGGGTAGCGGCTGAAGTTGGCATTTACAAAAATGCTGCAGGAGCTGATTTGAGAGAACATATTGTCGAGTAAGGTGGACTGCCAATCATTATATTCTATGCACATGTGTAGAGCGCATGGCTCTACACAGTAAAACAGTGGTAACACCATCTAAAAACAATTCTAATCAGGTTAGAAAACTATTGCTTAATTTAATTAACAAAACAACGCTAAGACAACAAAAATCCAATAAGTAGAACCGGAGTTATGAATTTTGAAAGAATATCTGCAAATAGAGTGCTTAAAAGCAGCATGAAGCGCCAACTGGGGCTCCTTATAAACTAGACCGGGGAAAATCCAAAAGCTCAGGTTGACCTTGATGGAGCATGGGTCGAATACTGAGACGAATCTTGTCCTTCTGGAAAAGTACCTTGGCTGGAGGATGCAACAAGGGTGAGATGCGTTGAGCAGGCACCCCATGAATCAGTTCTGATCCTTAGGATTTGTAGGTGATGCGTCGTTGTCAAGCCACACACTGAGAGATGCGTCATCAGTAAGCAGCCCTGGATATAGGCGTTGCTTTCAAGTCCAGAGGAATGGATCGGCGCCACTTGGCAGAGCAAGACTCACAGTTGGCAGAGTCCAAGTGCATTAACAGGGTTGGAAGTCTTTGATGTCCCCGAGACCTCTGAACAGGAGTCAAGCAGCAAGCCCCTGGAGTCACTTTGGTTCTGAGGTGTAGAGATGCTGGTCCAGTCCTTCTCACTCCCAGGCAAGGAGGCAGCAAGCAGCAGGACAGGCACAGCAAAGCAGGAGTCTGGCAAAGTTCAGCAGAGTCTAGCAAAGTAAACGTCTTTCAGTAGCACAGCAGTCCTTCTTCCTGGCAGAGTATCCTCAGTTCAAGAAGTATACTGAAGTGGTGGTGTCTGAGGTCCAGTACTTAACCCCTTCGCAGCGGGGGTAATTCCCCCCCTGTGCTCGGGGGAGGGGGGTCATGCAGCTCCCTGCTGCTCATGGCGATCTCGGCTCGTCATGCAGCACAGTGACGCTGTGCTCATGACGAGCTGAGCTTGTCATGACCACACCCATTTTCATGGAACGTTCAGCACAGCAGGGGAATTATCCCCGTGTGTGAGCACCACAGCAGTCATTATGAACTCAGCTCATCATAAGCACAGCGCAACCGTGGCTCATGACGAGCTGAGCTCGTCATGAGCATGGGAGGGGTTAAAGAGAGACCTTTGAGGTGCACAACGTCCCTATCTTTCCTGTCCTGGCTCCAGACTCAGTAGAGGGGATTTTCAGCTCTTTTTGTGGGTACAGGCTCAAACCATTCAGGTGTAAGTGTCAGCCCCTCTCTCCCCTCTTGTCCAGAATGACCCATCAATAAATTAATGATCAGTCACACCTAACCTCCCTTTGCGTGTGACTATCTGGAAGGAATGCATAAGCCCAGCTGTCACCCACTGCAGATGTGTATTGAGAGACAGGCAGATGGCACGGAATGGTTGAAGATGAGTATTTCAATTTGTGGGGCACGCCCCCTGGGGAGACGCGCACTCCACCCTAAGATCTCACATTCCATTGTTTCACAATTAATGGGGCATGACATGCCCATACATTTGTGATTTTGAAAGAAATCAAATTCAGAGTCTCCGAGAGCTGAAAGGCTTTGAGCTGCAGTCAGTGGGAGACAGGGAGACTCCTCTGCTATAAAACCGAAAGTGAACGAACAGAATGTCTGTTGTTCACTTTCAGTTTCATAGCAGAGGAGACCCTGCCTCCCACTGCAGCCGAAGCATTTCAGCTCTCGAAATTAACCCGCCTAGGACGGTTAGCTTTTCACATAAAAAAGGCAAGGTTTCTCTTTAAATAAGCTGCCAAGGTTCCAAGGCACCATTGTTCCAATTTTTAAAAAGGGTGATCGTACACAACCTAGCTGTTAAAACACCCTTAAAATTTTAGCCAGAGTTTTAAACACAAAAATTTTAACCTGGTCCGAGGACAGTCCCATTTTAGAACAATGCCAACTAGGCTTTAGGGGTAGAGTTGGCGCAAATGAGCAATGTTTAAATTTTAATTTGATTGTAGGGAAGTACCTCATTGCACAGCGCTCACCACTTTATTTAGCTTTTATGGACCTGACCTCAGCTTTTGATTTTGTTAACTGGTCACTCCTATGGTCTATCCTACTAGATTATGGCTTGGACGAGGCCCTCGTTCATTTTTTGGCCTACCTTCATACAGACCTGAAAGCGCGGGTCAGGATTGCTGGCGGGGGAGAGGTGTCCAATGATATCAGTGTAGGTAGATGGGTTAGACAAGGGTGTGTTCTGGCCCCCTCCTTTTTATCATCTATATAAACAATTTACATAAATCACTGATTACACTAACCAATTATGTCCACAGAATCAAAGGCAAAACTCTCCAGGTGCTTTTATATGCAGATGATGCACTTTTAATTGGTCGCACACCAAATGCCCTACGCACTTTAGTTAGGATTTACAGATTTTATGAACGGCCTAGATTTTTTCACACATTTTTAGGAAATGATTTATAATGTCCTGTGGGCCAAGGAAATATCCTCTAAATGGTATTTCTGTGAGTGACCAAAAATTAACCTGCCCTGCGACTTTTCCTTATCTGGGGATGGCATATTGTAAAAATAAGTTCTTGATGGCCTTTAAGTTAAACCTCAGCCTCCCCCGTGTTAAAAGATCGGGGACAATTCCAGCAATTTTAAAGATTTTTAAGACACAGTGTGTACCAATAGCTACCTATGGGGCAGTAGTATGGGGTATTGCCAAATGTTCTTGCGTCCAATTAGAGGGAAATAGATTTTGCACAAAACTCTTGAGCGCTCCAATCTTCACCCCCTGTATATATGCCACAGTGAAGGGCACGCCCGCACGATTCTGGCTAGCCATAATGAAGAACACTGACGCATCTCTTACAAAGAACATAATAGATGATTGTATTTGCTGCGAGAAAGGGATGGATATTCCATGGCTTGCTGGGGTCGTTAATAGTTTGGAAAGCGTAAATTTTGGTAGACTGTGTTTTAATCTGGACACAGTTGCAACAGTGGCGAAAAAAGTTTTAAAGTCAGCACTGTATGCACTTTATAGCAAGTAAAGACTAGCGAGGGAATCTAAGAAACAATCTGTTGCTAAATTTATACCCATTGAGTATCCTGAGCACTGTCTACCAAGTTACATTGCATTACCGATGTCCCAATGGGAGAGAAACACTTTTACACTTTTTATTCTTCTGTAAAGATTATATGAAATATGCACAATGGCTGTTAATTCATTTTTTCTAACTGTCACCTATTCATTTAACTGATGCTCTCAACTGTGTACTCAAACTGCATAATGCTGAACTGATCTTGCGCTTTGGCACTTTTTTAAGAGTAGCTACGGGGGGTTGGAAATCTATGTGTGACCTATGAAGATACCCGTTTTTTGCCATCCACAATATGCACTTTACCTATGTTTACAGTACTTCGCCATATTATGAACTTGACATGCTATTTATTTTTCTAATGTGTTTTTATCTTGTAATATGTTTTACTTTTATGGATACATTGCTATCCGAATAAAATCTTTGGATTGGATTGGGTTGGAGATACTTTGTATGTCTACCTTGGTTTGGTTATTCAGCCCACCCTCCATCGCAGTTGGCATGAACCTGAGAATTTGTCCCAGTCCGGTGCGACCAGATAACCTCAGTCATCACTTTGTGCTTTTAAGCACTATCATTATCTAAATCTTAAAAATTGCATATCTCCAGTCCTACTGATTATATTTTGGTGTCAAATGATTTATTACGTTTTATTCTGTTTTTCTAAATTGGTGTGGTGTTCTTTCTTGTTTTATGTTTTTACTGTATTACTGTTTGAAATGCTGCATAAATACCCTACACATTGCCTCAAAGCATAGCCTGACTGCTTTTGTGTCAAACAACCAGAAGGTTGAGCACAAGTTAATTGGGGGTTTGCTTGTGGTATACCCATGACAGGAATTGTGGTGCTATTTGAGTAAGGTTTCACCGCCTTCAAGCAGTAACCCAGGGGCATATTAGCAAGCTGAAGTATTGCCGCTTTTTGGGCGAATTGTGCTGAGAAAGCGGCGATACTTCTAGCGCCCTATTAACAACGGCATGCTAACGCCTGCCTCAAGCCCACTTTGCATGTCAGCGAGAAACATCGCTAATGACATGCAAAGTGGGCGTTCCCACGTCTCACCACATGTAAAATGTGGTTGGAGGTGGGAACACCCTATTACCAAGGCAGGCGTTGGGAGAAGAAGACCTGCGATAAACTCGCCCAACGCCTGCTCTGACCAGGTGTTAAGGCATTGATAACATGGGGGTGTGGATCATAACACTGAATCCACCCGCCCATATTATCAAGGCACACATTAGCGCGTGAAAACAACGTTTGTTTTCATGCGCTAATGTTCCATATCGCCGACTATTGCCAGATTTAATTTCGCCTCCGTGTTGCGCATTGATAATTACGCGCCAACACGGCGAATAAATCCGGCGATATGGAAATGTGCGATGTGCGTTATATAACACACATCTAGATAATATGCCCCCCAATTTCTACAGCCATGTTAAAAGCTTGTCCCAAATGCTTAATATACCTATCATTAGAAGAGGGCGTGGCTTGGACGCCGATCGGGATGGCGGCGTGAGCTCGTAGCTCCGCGCGGAATCCCGCTAATTCTCCTGTTTTTCGGGACCCTAGGCGACCCGGAGACGACGTTCCTGCCCTCTGAAGTGTACGGGGACAGCTGGTCGTACTCGGAGAGTCGCTGGGGGACTGCTGGCCCCGAGGAGATCGAGGAAGAGGCGGCCGAGGTGTAGTCCGGGGTGTGAAGAAAATGGCGGCGGGGAGGTCGGACGGTCCCGAACTTCAGCCCTGAGCCCGCCTGTCGCCAAGCAGAGAGGGACCCTGCACCCGACTGCCCGACGCACTGGGACTGGTGGCGCGATGCCCTGAGACCGGGGGACGTTGCCCGATTCACCCAGGAGATCAGGGGTTCTCGTCGGCCACCGCCCTAAGACTCATCCTCCCCCCACAGGCCCGGTGGGGGTGACGGAACGGAGCTCGTCCGCCTGGTCATTGCTCCTGAGACCATTGGCGGGGATATAGCACTGCCCGGTGCCCGGTGGCCGGCACGGACCCACGGGTGTACCCGTAGTACGGGTGGCCGGACTTGTGACGCAGCGCCCTGATATGGCGGCGATCGGAGGGCCGATGCCCGGGAGCCGCGAGGGGGACTCGGCGACATCGACCCGGCCGAGTGAGAGTCCCTCCCCGGAGCTTGATCAGGAACAGCGGCTGAACCGGCGCTTGGATGCCATCCTTGAGGCGATCACCTCCACTAAGGAGGCATTGCACAATGACATTGCCCAAGTGGCCACGGGCCTGGGGCTGCTACGCGCGGATCACGCGAAGCTGGCGGATCGGGTCAAGGATCATGACCAACTGTTGCTGGACCTGAAGCCATCGGTGGTGACCGCGGAGCACAGGATCACGGACATTTTGGCCCGACTGGACACTCTAGAGCGGAGGGCGGAGGATGCCGAAGGCCGCAATAGGCGGAACAACGTGCGGGTCGTAGGCCTGCCGGAACGGATTGAGGGGGAGGATGCGGTGGCCTACATGGAGAACTGGTTCCGCACTGTGGTGGCGCCGGAGGGGCTTACTCCATTTTTCACTCTGGAGCGAGCTCACCGGGTGCCCGCTCGCCCGCCGGGGCTTGGCCGCCCCCCCCGACCGATGGTGGTGCGGCTCCTCCACTATAAGGACCGAGACCTCCTCATCCAGCGGGCCAGGATGTCGGGCCCTTAAGAGATGGAGAACAGCAAGGTAACGATCTTTCCGGATTATACGCAGGCGGTCCAGAAGGACAGGGCATCGTTCCTTGCTGTGAAGAAGGAGCTCAGGGAGGAAGGCATCCAATACTCCTTGCTCTACCCGGCCAAGCTGCGGATTATCATGGATGGCACCACACACTTTTTCCAGACTCCGGACGAAGTCTGGCAATGGCTTGAGTCGTACAGAGCGGGGACGGACAGGACGCACCAAAGTCGGCGAGACCAGCCCAAGCAGCCCCGGGTGCGGCAGTCACAACGCATCAGGTCCCGCAACAGGCGCCAGCGGGAGAAACGGGAGGCTCAAATGGCGGCGGAGAAGAGGGACGCACTCGCGGCGACGGCGGCCATTACAGGGTCGCAACAGAACAGTGAGCGGACTCGGGAGGAGAAGGCAGCAGAACAGGAGAGGAACTTTCGGAGGCGGAGAGCCAGAAGGGGCCGAAAGTGACCCCACAGACTTCGGACGATATTTTTTGCGGCTGAGATAGACTTGGGGCTAGACCGGGACTTCATGGTAGGGTGATATCCTGTTGCTGGAGGGCGGGTTGCCGGGTGGGGGAGCTGAGTGTTTCGGAGGGGATGAAGGGCGGGACGCGGGCTCCGCTAGCTGGGGTCGGCGGCGACTCACCCCCCCTAGGCCCTTAAGGTCGACTGTGGTGGAGACCACAGGGTAAGTGTGCGAGAAGTTGGATCAAGGTTTGGATGGGGGCGGCCATTGGGTTCGTGTGCTCTGTCCTGGGGAGTGGGGTTTGGGGAATGTTTCAGTTTTGGGATTGTTTGGGGGGGGGCAACTGCATAGGGGGGGTCATGGACCGTTGTTGTTTGATTCGGACTGTACGGAATTGGAATGGGGACATTACCTAATTTGAAATGCCTAACGTGGAATGTCCGGGGGCTGCGGAATATGGTGAAACGTCACAAAGTACATGCATACCTGGTACGAAGGGGGGTTCAGATAGCTATGCTCCAGGAGACTCATCTCACCAAAAAAGAGTGCGCTGCCTTGCAGAAAAGATGGCGGGGCCAGGTTTTTGGCACCACTTACTCAGCGTATGCCAGGGGGGTCTTGATCTGGGTGAGGGCGGGGATACCCTTTCAAGTGCTGAATCAGGTAATAGATCCGGATGGCAGGTTTGTAGCGGTGGAGGGGAGATTGTATGGACGGGATGTGGTTTTCTGTTGTGTTTATGCACCGAACACTGACCAAGGCCGATACTTTGATAGCCTCTCGGGGTCCTTGGCCTCTTTCCTGGCGGGTCCGATAGTGCTAGGGGGGGACTTTAACTCGATTACGGATGTGGCTCTGGATAGGTCCCATCCCCCCCTAGTAGACTCTCCTGTGCGCAGGCTGGCCGCGCACAGGAAGGACTGGCAAGAACGATGGGGGTTGCTGGATGTCTGGAGGGAGAGGCACAGGGGAACCAGGGATTACTCCTTTTATTCCGCTCTCCATGATTTACATGTCAGGATCGATTCGGTGCTTTGCGGGAGCTCCCTAGCCCCATTGATTACCCACGCTGAGTACCTTGCTAGGACTATATCCGATCATAACCCCCTGTTGGTGCATATTCAGTGGCAGAGGGAGCGCTCAGTTATACCAACATGGCGGCTTCGGCCGGAGACGCTAGAGGATTCTGTGTTCGACGATGCGGTCCGGCAGGGCATTGATAGTTATTTCGGTGTGAATGAAGGAACGGCGACGAGTAGGTCTACTGAATGGGATGCGATGAAAGTGGTGGTGAGAGGGGTGTGCCTGGGCAGGTTCTCGAACGCTCGAACGACTGTGCTGAATGACTTAATGAAAGCGGAGGAAACTTTGAGGGACTTGGAGCGCCGCAGGCCAACTAGGCCAGGTCTACAGGCCCGGTTATTGGAGGCGAAGGAAGTGGTAGCTGCGGAGACGGAACGCTTGAGATGTTACGACTATAGGCAGTACATTATCAGGGCACACGCAGAAAGGGACAAGGTGGGTACCCTCTTAGCCAGACTAGCTAGCCCGGAACTTAGGGGTTGCCCGATCCTCAGCATTACTAATGCGCAGGGAGAGATGGTGTACTCCCAGGCAGCTGTATTGGACCGCTTCAGGGGATATTATGAGGACTTGTACCGGAGTCAGTTGGGAGTGGGGGTTCAGGACATCGTGGAGTACCTGGGGGAGAGGCCGCTTCCGGTCCTGTATGAGGACGACGCGAAGGACCTGGGTAGCCCGATCACACTCACGGAAATTCGAGTGGCTATCAAACATATGGCCCGTAACAAGACGCCCGGGGTGGACGGACTGCCAATCGAGTTCTATCAGCACTACGTGGACGCTCTGGCGCCCAGGCTGCTGGTGGTGTACACGGAGGCCTTCGAGAAGGGAGCATTGCCTGGCTCCATGCGGGAGGCCTTGATAGTACCACTTCTCAAGCCTGGCCGGGATCCCGCGGACGTGAGGTCTTACCGCCCGCTGTCCATGCTGACGGTGGACTATAAGATCCTGAGTCGCATCCTAGCCTCTAGACTGGCCCCGCACATGACGGGCCTGGTGCACAGGGATCAGGCCGGGTTTATACCCACGAGGAGCACGGCGACGAATATCCGCCGCCTGGTGGGAATAATGGACGCCATCTTGGATGGGGAGGGAGCGCCGGCGGTTCTGTCCGTGGATATCGAGAAGGCCTTCGATAGTTTGGAATGGCCTTTCTTGGATGGAGTGCTGGAGCGGTTTGGCATGGGCGACGGGTTTCGAAGGTGGACGAGAGTCTTGTATAACTCGGCGACGGCGAGAGTTCGATTGGGCGGCTTGGTATCTGCCGCGTACCCGGTGGGCAGGGGAACACGACAGGGATGCTCTCTCTCCCCTCTGTTGTTTGCCCTGGCGATGGAACCCTTGGCGGTCCATGCGAGGTCAGGCGACCGATACGCGGGAATAGCGAGTGATGGGCAATGGCATTATATATCGCTCTATGCGGATGACCTGCTTCTGTACCTAGCTGACACCTCGGGGGCACTGGTTGGAGCGATGGATCTGCTATCCGAGTTCGGCCGGCTGTCGGGCCTTAAGGTCAACTGGGCAAAGACCTGCGTGTTTCCGCTGAGAGCGGGATCGCCAGCCCCTAGCAGCGACTTGGGTGTGGCATGGGAACCCTCTTGCATCACCTACTTGGGTGTCCGCATTTACCACTCGGCTGCTGACCTTTTGGAGGGTAACATTGGCCGTTGTGTCCGGTCACTGCGAGGTAGCTTGTCTTTCTGGTCGACCCTCCCGCTGACAGTCCTGGGCAGGATAGCATTGTTGAAAATGGTGGCGCTCCCCCGCTTCCTTTATTATTTCCGAACGCTACCTGTCTGGATTCCCCAGGGGGTGTTTAGGGAACTGCGGTCAATGATTACTGGCTTACTGTGGGGGCACGGCCGTCGCAGAATAGCCCTGAGCACGTTACTTCGCCCCAAGTTGGAGGGGGGCATGGCCGTGCCCGACCTTGAGCTGTATTATTTAGCGGCCCAGTTGCAGGTCCTTACGCAGAACGTAGCCAGGGTGTTCCGGGGGCCGGAGGAAGACCGGGGTCGGGGGATACAGCGCCACGTGCTGTCATACATCATCATGCAGCAACGGCTCGAGTTACGGGCCCTCACCATGGAGGAGCGGACGCTCCGGCTGTGCTGGCAGAGGAGCCTTCGGAGGGCGAGGGCACCGCGGCCTTATGCCCCGGAGATCCCGATCGGGATGTTGACGGCTTTGCCGCACGGAGGAGATTGGTCCCCGTTGTTGGATTGGGAGGAAGCGGGGTTGCAGGTGGTGGGTGACTTGTACATAGATGGGGTGTTGGCGCCGTTCGACGTGCTCCGGGACCAGTTCGGACTGCCTGAGGGGGGCTTCCTCCTACACGCGGCTGTAGTGGCTGCCATGCAAAAGCACTGGAAAGAGGGGCTCCTGGAACCCGCGACGACTATGGCGTGCCAATATGTGGTGATGGCGGCTGGTACATTCAAAGCTGTGACGTGCCTCCATAATAGGATGCTGAACGAAGGGCTGGAACCACTCCATGGGCTCAAAGCTAAATGGGAAGGGAGCGTTGGCCGGCCCATACCGGATACGGCATGGGGCCATATCCTGCGACGCACGTGGAAGGGCACCAGGAACGCGCGCTTTCAGCAGGTCCATTTCTATGTGCTCCATAGGGCCTATTTAACTCCAGAGAAGCTACAGCGGCACTTTCGGGTACCGGATGCCTGTTGCCCCCGGTGTTCGTCCCCCGGGGCGGACATGGACCACTTGTTTTGGGGATGTCCACAACTGGGAACCTATTGGGCGGAGGTAGGGGAACTCCTGAATGAAGTGACTGACAGGGAGGTAGAATTTGACATGGCGGCGTGTCTATTGCTCTGGTTCCCGCATACTAAGCACACCAAGGTGACAAGTAAATTCATAGATCTGGGTCTGATATTGGCTCAAAGGGAAATATCGTGGCACTGGAAGGCCAGGGGAGGTCCCTCACTGCGTAGATGGAAGAATGAGTTGCTGCGATGGTCTGACTGCGAGAGCGTGCTCCGGATGAAGCAAGCAGTGAAGTTGGGGAATGAGAAGGCTCTGGATGCGGCGCGTGCATGGGAGTTAGTGGTACAGGCTCTGCGTGATGCTTTGGTTGAGGATGAGGACGGCGAGGACTAAGCCGCTGGACGCCGCGGGGCGAACTCAGAAGTATGCAACTACGCACTGTAGTGGAACCATCCAGTTCAACAGGGCGAAGCACACACCTTAGCAGTTGCCAGGGGGGGGGGGCCTTGGGGGGGTTAGTTGTAGGGGGGTTTGGGGAGGGCCGGAAGCCATTGGAGGGTTGCTGGTTGAGGCCTTGGAACTACTGGGACAGGGGGTACTGAGTGGCGGGTGGACTGATTGGGTGGGACGGCCTGGCATGAAGGCCCGAATAGCCTAGAGCAGGCCCCGACAGGGGCAATTACGTTGATTTCCACGGAGATGGCTGACGGGAATGTTGTTGCGGGTGGGGGGGTAAAAGCAGATACGTAAAACGACCTTCCGCCAGGGTCCCAATGGGACGTACACTGTGCTGTGTTCCTCTCGAGCGATTTGATATGCCGCCCGGCCTCCGGGATGCGGGCTGAATGGCTGTGTACAACTGTGAACTGTCATTGGACGGGGGGAGCCCACAAGTGCACTGGCTGTTTAATTTTATCCTGTGGTTTATAACTCTGCAATAAAAATATAATTTAAAAAAAAAAAATACCTATCATTAGAAACACTACATGTTACTGATTTCTTCTTTTATTTTTGTCGCGTTTCCCTTTTTTCTTTCTTTGTGCTAAGCTGTGGTTTCTTGTATCAATACATGACATCTATTCGTAACACTCATGCTGCTCCACAAACCGAAAGAACATTCGTGGAATCAGTGGAGTTACACTGTAGCACCAGGTCTAGATCTCAGGAGGGTTGGTTAAATCCCTGCTGCTGTTGCAAGCAAAAGCCTGGAAACGGACAGTAGTCACAATCGAAAGGAATGGATGGGAGATTAATAGACCTCCGAATATTAAGATAAATCTGTTCTCGAAAACAGCAAGTAAAACTGTAATCTTCGCTTGGCATGCATGATGTTTGCGCTACCCCCTGATGTCAGAGGCTGTTAATGGATGTCTCTCACACTCATCCTGACTGCGGGACAACAGTATATCTATAATACCAGGGGATGCCTACAATGCAGGGAACATCTGGTAAGAATATGAAGCGCATGTGCGATTTTGAAGGTTTAAGAGTATTAATCGCTCTCCTTTTTCATAGCCTCCCACGTGTAATTTCCCATCATTTAATCCCAACCTCATGTGTTACCTACTAAATTTTTCTTTGTCTAGAAAGGAATTGTAATATATCACGACATTCTCTGTCCTCCATATTCACTCTCTTTATAGCTGTTTTAAAGACATGAACTCAACTCCACTCCCCTCCACCCCTTTCCCTTCGCTTCCCCCGTCCCCCGTCCCCTGTCTCTCATTCTCTCCTTGCTTTTTCCCTTCCCCTCTCTTCCATTCTCTCCTTGCTTTTTCCCTTCCCCTCTCTTCCATTCTCTCCTTGTTTTTACCCTTCCCCTCTCTTCCATTCTCTCCTTCTTTTTCCTTCCCCTCTCTTCCATTCTCTCCTTGTTTTTACCCTTCCCCTCTCTTCCATTCTCTCCTTGTTTTTCCTTCCCCTCTCTTCCATTCTCTCCTTGTTTTTACCCTTCCCCTCTCTCCCATTCTCTTCTTGCTTTCACCCTAGGTCCTCGCGAAGCAACGGTGGTGAAATGCACTCCCCCCTCTTTGCAGTCGTTCCAACATCATAATTCTTCTCAAAATGACTATAATCCGAAACATACAGGCATCAGTTACGGTTTCAAGGCCGTTTACGAGTCCCGCTGCATACTGCTTCCTCACACTTGAACTGAATTCACAGTTCGGAAGATTTGAAGGCAGAAAAGCTTTCATCCCCTGCCGAATTCATTTCAAAACCACATTGGCCTCCAGCAGGTTCCAGAAAAGTCTTGTTGTTTATCTCCCGTGGCCCAGATATTTCTGCTGTGAATAAAACTTTAAAGTCCCAGAGCGCGGGCCTATTTCTCAAGTCATCTTACATTTTCCTAGAATAATTGCTATTTTGTACTACTGTCCGCATCTGCCAACTGGTTCCCTGTGCATTCCAAGCGAGAGAAACCCAGCACACCTTATATAGCATCACCACCTCAGGGCTCTGAGTTTCCAATACTCCTGTTCCAGAGCCCTGTGCATCCCACTCTCTGGCGACTGTCAACGTGCTGCGGGTTTTGACCATCAAGGCCATAGAATTTCATGAATTGTTACAATATCCCATTTGTGCTCCAATTGTGTTTTCCTTGATGGGGCACTGTATTATTCTGTCCACGTGGACACTCCGTGATGTCACAGCTCGCGCTGATCTTCGGCTAGTGCTGTGACACACGGCATGTGTTTGGAGTTTGGGGCAGTTGATCTGTGGTGCAGTACGTTTGTGCACGGTTTTCCCGGTCTGTGGGATATTTGTGGTGTCTACAGGAATAAACACCACTGTTTACTTCTACTCCGGACTCCTGCATTTACTACAGGCATCAATTCGACCTTTTATTATAAAGCAGGTGTGACATGTTGTGTAACTTGTATTTGCAAGTCTGTGCTTATTATTTTATGTATTTTCTTTGCTGGCACAATGACATGCTGATTTCTGTTTTTTTTCTTTTCTTAGGGTGGACGCTGCTTGGATTTCTTAGCCAGCCATACAAACAGTGCTATTTACTAATTACCCCGTGCAATCATGTCAGTTACTTTGCTATCATTATGATATGATGTTTGTTTACACCTTATTTTCAGGACCGTAGCTTCAGGGTGTGTGTGGGGTCTTACATCCTCCCTAATAAAAGTAATTAATGAAAAATTGTTGGTCGCAGGTGCTTTCAGTCGAGGATGGTGAGATGTATGTCGGATTTCACAAGCATTACACACACACAGACAAAACGTGTGCACACTCTCCCTTTCTCTGTTTCAATCAATCAATCAATCATAGCATTTGTAAAGTGCACTACATACCCGTGAGGTTCTCACTAGGGGTGGGCGTAGTTCGCGAAGTAGCGCTACGCGAAGCTGAACGAAGTGCACTTCGCACTACGCGAACTTCACGTAGCACTACCCGAGCAGCGTAGTAGCATGTTCGCACTGTGCAAGATGCGTTTTCAATGATTGCACAGTGCGGACAAGCATCCGGCACTGTGCAATAATTGAAAATGGCATCTTGCACAGTGCGAGCTGTAGTTTTCTGCTGCTCGAGTAGATTATTCGAGCGGCAGCTTTCTCAACGTGAACTGGTAGTTTCTCATTGAGAACGATCACGAGCATGCGCAACAATGAGAAACCTGGCCTCCCCGCTTTGAAAATCTCGCCGGGATGTCATTTTGCTTGCTCGCGGTCACGAACATGACGTTGAGGACCGCGAACAAGCAAAAAATGACCACTACGTGCAACTCGCATAGTGCGAAGTTGAGCAAACTTCGCAAACTCCGCGAGCGTAGCGTAGTGCTTCGCCCAGGGTTAGTCTCAAGGCGCTAGGGGCTAGGAGGGGAACACTACTACTGTTCGAAGAGCCAGGTCTTGAGGAGTCTCCTGAAGGTTAGTAGGTTTTTGGTCTGCCGTAGGCAGATGGGGAGGGTGTTCCACATCTTGGTGGTGAGGTGGGAGAATGATCTGCCACCGGCGGTCACTCTTTGGATGCGTGGGACAGTGGCAAGGGCCCGGTCTGCAAAGCGGAGCTGGTGGGACTGGGAGTAGAGGCTGTTGAAGTACGCTGCCGCGGTGTCGTGGAGTGCCTTCTGTGCATGGGTGAGGAACTTGAAGGTTATCCTCTTGTTGATGGGGAGCCAGTGCAGGTCTCTCAGGTGGGGTGTGATGTGGCTGTGGCGCGGGATGTCGAAGATCAGGCATGTGGAGGCGTTCTGGATGCGTTGGAGCCATTTCAGGAGTTTGGCCGGGGCTCCTGAGTAGAGTGCATTGCCGTAGTCCAGTCTACTACTGACGAGGGCCTGGGTTACCATCCTTCTAGTTGTGGTGGGGATCCACTTGAAGATCCTGCGGAGGGTGTTGAAGCAGGAGGAGGAGACCTGCTTCGTCATGGAGAGTGTGTAGTCAAGGATGACCCCCAGGTTTCGTGCATGGTCGGTGGGTACAGGGGGTGCTCCTAGTGCCATCTGCCACCAGGAGTCATCCCAGGCTGAGGGGGTGGAACCGAGGATGAGGACCCCCGTCATGTCTGAGTTCAGCTTCAGACGGCTGTTCCTCATCCAGTCGGCGACGACCTTCATTCATTTATGGAGATTGGTTTTGGCGGTGTGGAGGTCCTTGGTGAGCGGGAGGATCAGCTGGGTGTCATCAGCATAGGAGATGATGTTTTGGTCGTGCCGTTGGGCGACGTGGGCCAGCAGTGCCATGTATACGTTGAACAACGTTGGGCTGATGGATGATCCTTGGGGTACGCCGCAGATGATCTCGGTGGCTTTGGAGCGGAAGTGGGGGTGGCGGATGCTCTAGGTTCTCCCGGAGAGGAAGGAGTTGGTCCAGTCCAGGGCCTTCTCTTGGAGTCTTGGAGACGTGCTTTTAGTGTGCGGTGGCAGACTGTGTCGAAAGTTGCTGATAGGTCGAGTAGGATGAGGGCCACGGTTTCTCCGTTGTTGAGCAGGATCCTGATGTCATTGGTGGCGGCAATGAGGGCAGTTTTGGTGCTGTGGTTGCAACAGAACCCGACTGGGACGGGTCCAGGATGTTGTTCTCTTCGAGGAAGCTGGTCAGTTGTTTGTTGATGGCCTTTTCGATGACCTTCGCCGGGAACGGGAGCAGGGAGATGGGTCGGAAGTTCTTTAGGTCCTTGGGGTCTGCCTTGGGTTTCTTGAGTAAGGCGTTGATCTCTGCGTGCTTCCAGCTCTCTGGGAAGGTCGCTGTCTCAAATGAGATGTTGATGGTTTTCCGGAGATGGGGTGCAATGGTGCTGCTGGCTTTGTTGAAGATATGATGTGTGCAGGGGCCTTCAGGGGATCTGGAGTGGACGGTGTTCACGATCTTGATGGTGTCATCGTCGTTGATGTTGGTCCAGGTGAGCAGGCGGTTGATGCGGGTGGTGGTTGTGGGAGTGGGGGGTGCCGGCGGTTGCTGGGGTGATGACGGCGTGGAAGCTGTCATGGATGTTGCGATCTTGCAATACAAGAAGGTGGCCAGTGAGTCACACAGGTCGTGTGATGGTGGGATGTCATTGGTGTTGGAACTGGGGTTGGAGACTTCTTTCACGATGCTGAATAGCTCTTTTCTGTTGTGTGCATTGTTGTCTATGCGGTCTCTGAAGGTGGTCCTTTTGTCAGATCTGATGAGTTGATGGTGTCAGCGGGTGGCGTTCCTGTGGGCTGTGTAGCTTTCCGGTGTTCTTTCGCTCTTCCAGTTTTTTTCCAGTTTTCGGCAGGTTCGCTTGGAGGCCTGGAGGTCTTCGGTGAACCAGCTGGTTCTCTTGCTGGTCTGGATGTTGGGGGGTTTCTTGAGCGAGACGAGGGTGTTGGCACAGTCGTCGATCCATAGTCTGAGGTTGCGGGCTGTAGCGTCGGGGTTGGTCGGGTCTGCGGGTGGGCTCTGGGCGAGGGCGGTGGTTAGCTGGTCCTCGGTGATCTTGCCCTAACTGCGGCGAGGCATCAGCTGGGTGGGGTGGTGTGTTTCTGGAAGGTGAAGTGGATGCAGCCGTGGTCGGTCCAGTGGAGTTTGGTTGTGCGGTCAAAGGGGAGGTGGGTGCTTGCTGAGAAGATGGGGTCAAGCGTGTGGCCGGCGGAGTGAGTGGGTGTTGTGACGAGTTGTTGGAGTCCCAGGTTGCCAATGTTGTCGATCTGGGTGGAGGTGTTGGAGTCGTTGTTGTTCTCGATGTGGAAGTTCAGGTCCCCGAGGAGGATGTAGTCCATGGAGTTGAGGGCATGTGTGCTGATGAAGTCGGTAATGGAGTCGCCGAACTGCGGTCGGGGTCCGGGGGGGTCTGTAGATGAGGGTGCCTCTGAGGGTGGTGTTGGGGTCGGTGTGGATCTGGAAGTGCAGGTGTTTGGCAGTGCTGAGGGTGTCGTCAGTGTCTGTTGAGAATTTGAGGGTGTTTCTGTGGACAATGGCCATTCCTCCATCTACTCGTTGGTGCAGTCTTTGCGGGTGATCTTGTAGCCTTCAGGGATGGCTCTATGGCGATCTCAAGCGTGAGATGTGGGTCAGCCAGATCTCCATCAGTAAGGCGACATCTGGGGCATTGGTGTCGAGTAGGTCCCAGAGTTCGACGGCGTGTTTGCGAGCTGAGCGGGTGTTGAGCAGGATGCATCTGAGGAAGTTGGGTTCTTCAGTGAGTGGGTTGGCAGGCTGGATGCTGGTGAAGCCGCAGCTCCGGCAGGAGAAGGGTCCTTGGGTTCGCTTCGGGGTGGCCAGGCAGCAGGTGCATGACTGTCCGGCGTTGAGTGCATGGAGGGTGCTGGATTCGTAGCGGTGGCAGGCGTTGCAGTGAGTGCTGTGGCCAGGGGTCCTGGTGCTGGGCGTGGTCCAGGCAAGGATGGGCACAGACGGGCTTGCTTTAGGTGCGCCAGCTGCGGGCCTCCATATGAGGGAGGAGCAGCCGGGAGGCGGGAGCGGTACGGCGAATGGGAGCTTAGGGGGTGTGGCTGCAGGGGGCGCAGCAGAAGGAAAAGAGCATGGATGGGGCGAGCGGGGGAGACAGAAGGCAAAGTGGGGCACAGAGGGGCACAAAAGTACAAAAAACAACAATCCAAATCAAGCAGGTTGGGGGCGAGCGGGGGATAAACAAGGCAAAGTGGGCACAGTGGGGCACAAAGTACAAAGAAAACAACAATGCTAATCACGCAGGTACAAACCAGTCCTAGTGGCAGCAGCGGCTCAGGGCACACAGTGAGGTTCCGTGAATTCTGAACCCGTTTCATAAAGGTCATGGAATCGTTACGATTTTGATAGTAGCAAACCGTAAATAGCGAGTGTGGCAAGTACGAGTGTTTTCGTCATGTTCAATCGATGGATTCACTACGTATTTAGGGATTTCGTTCTGAACACTCGGGTTCCATTTTGTGTACGGCAGCCATTTTGTGGTTGCCCTCACATAGGCCGATGACTACGGCCGAATGAGTCTTTGGGACACGCACACCTTTAGTTGACTTTTAGATGACCTGAGTGAACTGACCTCGTTGCCTGAAGCTAACCTTGCTGAGCCAGTTCCTTGTCCGGTAGCTGGTCGAGATAGAGATCAAAGAGCAGGACATTGTTGAGTTTATTGTACACGTACACACCCCTCTATCTTGCTTCACATCTGTTTCTGTTCCTTCTTTTATGGCCAGTTTATGGTTTGGGTTGTGGTCTTTTATTGTTGGTTTGTCCGGCCTGTCCGAGCAAGAATGTTGGGCTTTCCCGTGTAATTGATGGTGGGATGGATAACTGAAAAGTAGGTTTGCCGTCATGCGATACCTTTTGCAATATTACCTATGATTGGACAATTTGTGAATAATGGGTGTTTGTCAGGAATGTGATTTTTAGCATAAAAGACGATGTCTCGCAATACGAAAATTGAGCAGTCTCTAGCGAACCTACTTGTGTCATACTTCATAGACTTCTGTTCCTGGTTGCAGCCAATAAATTTGATCTTTGACGTCACCGAGAAGTATCCTGTGTCTCTGTATTCGAAGACAGGTGAACCCAAAGACATTGGGCATGCCCCTGGCGCCGCTGGGTTCTAAAACCCGGTTCTTCAACAGGATGGCTGTGTGGTGGTGCGGGGGAGCGACCTGCCTGGTGACAGTGTCCAAGGTTGCTCTTTTCACCACCGTGTGGCATCTATATGAGGGGGAGTGGGTGGGAGGAGCAATGGGAGCTCAGGGGGTTGGGCAACAGGGGATGCAGCAGCGGGAAAAGAGCTTGGATGGGGCGAGCGGGGAATACAGAAGGCAAAGTGGGACACAGAGGGGAACAAAAGTACAAAAAACAACAATGCAAACCAAGCAGGTTGGGGGAGAGCGGGGGATAAACAAGGCAAAGTAGGGCACAGAGGGCACAAAGTACAAAGAAAACAACAATGCTCATCATGCAGGCACAAACCAGTTCGAGCGGCAGCAGCAGCTCAGGGCACACAGGAGGGCTTTGTGGTGGCGCGGGGGAGCAACCTGCCTGGTGACAGGGTCAAAGGTGTTTGGAAAGACTTAAAAAATGTTGGTTATTTCACGCAATAACGTGTTTTCTCTCACTACCAATCTGCATTCCTCTCACTTTCCACACCCCCTTAAGCCCCTCTTGTGCACCCTGATTGTCATATAATGTATTTTTAACATTATGAGCCAGTGTGATTGTTAGGCAATCTGAAGCTGGCACCGCCGCGATCTTACTGACCGAGCCACGCCCCTGCTAATATTTTAGGCAAAATGCGACATGCACACATATATGTTTTCCTAAATATATGAAAATATCTGCTAAGCAATATTTTGATGTTTAAGTCTTTTAGGTTTACTACTTACCCTGTAAATATCATTGTCTTACCCCTTTTCGTAACACATTGTTGCAGGTATCCAGCACAAACACAGAACTATGCACATGATTATAGGACCTTGTTGTATAGGGGCTGGGTATTCCTACCACCTTAGTACACACGAGCCCAGGACCAACTAGCTATAGTGGCTCACTTGCTCTCCTACTCACTCACAGAGGAACAAATGATTAGACACCCTAGAGCACAGCACTCCCAGATCTCTCAGGAATCGCAGAAACAAGATACACCCTTTTGCTCACACTCTTGTACTTGACGGAGACATGAAACAGTTTAAAATATTTATTTTAACTAACATGCCCCAATATGCAGTATACATGCCACAACAAGCAGGAAAAAGCATAGCACAAATATAGACAGCGTATCAGCTAGACCATAAATCATGAAGAGAGATGTCACCATAGAAAGACAATAGAGCCTAACTTCCCTCCCCTTGCCACGGACTAGTATTATTATAGATCAGAAGATCTCTGGGCTTTGTCAGCAGACCCCATACCTCAGCCTATAGATGATAGATCTACATCGTAGGTGCTGTCTCACTCTTCTCTCTGGAAAGGTCCTTCTCCAAGTGTGGGTAACCTATTTGTGAATCTCTCTAAAAACCAAAGTATGTTGTTCAAACACCAGCTACATCCGTATGTTTTGTCTAAGGGCTAAGGTCTGGTCAGAACAAATAACAAGTGACATTGTTGTTCGACCTTGCACATAATATTCAGTCAAAATCTCAGGAACATGCAGAGAGTGAACACAGCGATGAGTTCTCATGTGAAAGCAGCCATAGAAAATATTGCAACAAATAAAGACATGTAGTAACGTGAGAAAAACAGTAGGCAGGCTGCAACATGCTCACGTTAACTTAGTGGAGACGACAATATCTCTATGGGACACATGAAAACATTCTATGAGGGTATTTCTTTTTTAATGAAGTTCGTAAATATCTTACTCTCAGCTTCCACATTTTTGGAGCTTAAATATATCTTCATTATGACATTTTAAGTCTAGGACAGCTGTAGGCAGCACACACAAAGTCACCCAGGTATTACCAAACACTACCCCTTAACCTGACCGACTAGTTTTTTCAATGCTTTTTTTATATCCAGTAATTTTCTTATATTTCTTTTTGCTAGACACAATGCCCAGATTTATCAACGGCTTGCGTCGTTCTTCATGGCATAGTAAATCTGGATTGACACAAGGCAATGCATGCTGTTCCCTTGCGTTTCTGTGCGTTACAAAGGTTTCCCATCGGTGGAGCATGGGTGTTTTCATTCATCCATTTTTTTTTTGCTGCATTCACATATTTACTAAGACTAGTAAACCTGGGAATGCATCAACATGCTATGCCTTCCCAGGTGAGAGGAAACAAGGAAAAAAAGGTTTATTTCTCCTCGTTATTTCATCATTCTTTTTGTGCTGCATTCTGCAGGATTCAGAGAAAGGCAAAAAAGCCTCTGAGTATCAATTTTGTGTATTAAGGTGGCCCTTCCTGCACAAAAACAATCCAGCCTGTAACGCAGGCACCCCTGCAAAATGGCTGAAGGGTGCCTGCATTGGTGCAGGTAAGCGCAGTGGGGCTGTGGAGCTGGGCAACGGGGGTGGGGAAGTCGACAGATAACGGAATAAGAAATATTTATTTATTACATTTTACCTGTTCTGTAAACTTCCTGCCCGCTCCCACGCAACCCCGCCCCCGCCGCACCGTGCTTACATGTGCCGGCAGCCCCTGCCAATATATACAAACTTTACAAATGTTGTCAATTTGAAAAAAAATCAATTAACAGGCAAAATGCTTCGCAACAAAATAGGGACCCTATTTATTTTTATGCTGAAAGCCTCTCCTGCAAGCAAAATTGAGCCTGGTATAGTATGGAAGCTTAGCATAAATGTAAAAAACAGGTCCAAGTGCGAAGTTCGATAAGTTTTATTAATTTCATACGGCAAATTTGAAACTTTGACCATTTGTATTTGATTTTAATTAACTACAGATTTCAAGTCATGTCTTCGTTGTTTGCGATTTATTTTTCTACCACTGACACGCCAATGCCTCTCCCTCACACTTTACCACAATTCACATATAACAACCAGCAATAGCTTAAGCAGGGCAAACCATGGGTAGGCATTGGAATTGCATTGTGGCCCTCATATAGTAGAAGGTTAGAAGGTGGGAAGAATCATGATAAATGAGCAGAAAATTGATGTGCATACATTTGACACTTTACATTTTATTTAGAGTAAAGTGATATTATGCATAAAAAATAAAGCAATAACACTTCTCTGCATGGAACATCTGTGTCCATTAACTCACATTAATGATGGTGCTAATTTTACACCTCTAATTGATTTGACTCTGGACCTTGTATACACCTGCACTGCATATCATATAAAAGAGCTGTATTTGTTTATTTTTCTATGCTTTACCTCAGATATGCTTTGTTTTGTTTGTAGGTGCCACAAAGCTAAGTTTGTTGTGGCATGAGCTGTTCAATATAAATAAAATATATACAGTTGAAAAGAAACAGGTGGAATCTCTGTTTAGACATGATCTTCAGAAGGTAATTGTAATTTAATTCTACCCACTTCGGGTCGTAGGAGAGTAATTGATACCAGTTTTCCAAAGACGGAGTGGTCAGTCAAAAGTGGAGTTCTGCAATGCTCTTATGGATGCCAGCAATACTGACGGTATCAATTACTCTTCTATAACCAAATTGGCTACCTTCCTGCTGACTACTTATCACACCACTGCAGTTTTATTCATGCAAGCATATATCTGTCTTCATGAAGAAAACATCCTGGATTAAATATTTTGAACTCTAAGGCTTGGTCAGGGGATCGTCTCACAAAATAGGTGTATCAGAGAATGGAACATCAAGACTTATCTAAAATTTGCTTCTCTAGTAACAAGACTGTATTTGTCATCATATGATGATACTTTCCCCAAATGACTCATCATTGGAGTAGTACCAATTTGTGAGAGTGAATCAAACTTGACGTGACCCTTACTACTTTTTTCAAACTATTGAGGTTTGCTAGAACATTCACAAACCCTATCCTCATTCATGTGATTATTTTACTGTCATTTGTTTTGTTTTTGTTCCTTTGTTACATTAGTAAAGAGTCTTGTTTTTGTAAATTTGGTTGTTAGGAAAAAATCCTTTCCTTTCTCCATTTATCTATATTCATTGTATATCCTATGACTAGATCTTATATTCATTAGGTTTTGAGTTGATCTTAGAAATAATATGTTGACTTATCATCTTATTCGCACAGTATTGTTTTTTGAGATCTATTGAAAGTCATCCTGTGAGCCAAGCTTTTGGATCACAGGGATGGGGTGATTGTCAGTGGGAGACTGCCTCCAACCCATGTTTCATGGCACAAGCAGCTTCCTCTCACATCCTGTGCCACCATTCTCACGATTTTAAGAGGTTCAAAGTTTAGCTTGTCTACTTTGAAATTACTTGTTGGCTAAAATGTCACCAGTGATGTTTCATTCTCAAGAAATTTCAACAGGGACATGTCATTCTCAAGGCCGATCCTGCCATGTACAAGAATGGGTGTGCCCACTGAGTTAAGCACATCCCCAGCCAAGCAAGCACAATTGAAGTTTTGCCCAGTCCTATTTTTATGGTTAAGGAGATATTTATTTTCCTGAAATACAGCTCAATGGATGACATTTTTGTGACTAGTTTTAATGTTTAAATGCCAGAGATTACTGAGTGGTATTTTTCAATCTTAATGATGCGTCTGCCGTCTGAGTTCTCTGACATTCCTCTCTCTGACATAAACTGCAAGGGTAAGAGGTTTATCACACCCATTAAATTCCCACACCAACCCCTCTTTGAATAGAACCAAAAGCATTACGAACTGGCATATAAAGCAAGATGAAAGCTATACACCCCCAACATAAACAAACACTCCAAATGCACAATGTTTGACTACTCCACTGCTCCTTTGTCAAATGGCATATGCTATTTCAAAGTGTATTTGTGGTTCCAGGCAGGATACCGTTCAGTGAAACAACACATATTTTGATTGTGACACTAGCGTATGTTACGTAGAGACTTTAGGATCCAAGGGGAGATAAGTACAGCATTTATTTTTTGAAGTACAACGTAATAAATAAGGAGCCCACACACAGCCTTTCCTCATACATCAGTTTCCCAACGAAGGCTGAGCAACCGATGCAGGGACAGCAGCACAGCCATAATACAGAAACTTCAAAGGAAACATAGCAACTGGAATGCATTTACTTTTGACAAGTGAGCTCACTCCACAAAGCAGGAGCTCGCTTGCTTCTAACAAGTTATTAAAGGTATTTTGCACTCCATACATTACTGCAATGTCTTTTGGTACAACATCTACCCCTGTTCGAAAAGACTAAGCTAAATAATTCATATGAAGACAAAATAACATAAAAAAATCTATTAGAAAAAACATAACAACACAATATTTACATCTCCAAGTCTATTTTTTCAAAGACGTGTAGTAATCCTTGAATTCAGAAGGCATAGTAGTATTGTGTACTGCTCCGGTGTTATGGGACGTAATGCAGTCATTAGATTGTTCAGGAACAATGTCTTTTCCAGGTTGCCTTTGTGTAAGTTACAAATCATTTGCATTTTCAGTCTCAGTTGACCCTTGACTGTCAGTTGAATGCTCTTCAGTTGCTTGCCCCCAAGTGCTTTCAAGAGAGGAATTGTTGCTATCATAGCCTCTCACAACTTGAATTTTGACCAGATTTCCCTTTCTCCACCAGCTTTTGTTCTTTATAAGTATTAAGCCATTTGGACACTCTGTCAACACAAATCGTTTTTGAAATTTTGATAAGCCCTTCTTGACCTTGGTGCGATTTCTGATCAAAACCTAATCACCTGCTTTCAATGTTAATTCTTTGACATGTTGCCTTATGTCAAAACATACTTTAATCTGACTTTGCATTGCTTCAACTCTGGATGCAACAGTCCGCAAATCATATGTGCTCTCTTTGCTTACCTCTGTCACCCAATCAGGACAAATGGACGTCCTAGGAAATCTTTTGCGCAACATCATAAATGGGGACATTCCTGTTGTACTGTGTGGAGTTACTTGATCTGACCAAACTTTCTCCCTGAGAAAAGTTTCAACCTCAAGACCTTGGTGAAGGCTGTTTGAATACCCTCTTTTAAGAACTTATTCATGCATTCAATCAAACCATTGGCAGAAGGTGAGTAAAGCACAACTCTGCGATGAGTAATGCAAACCCTCAAAAAAGTCTTTCCTGGGCACTGATCTGAAGTGGGTGCCATTGTCTGTTGCAATTTCTTTGGGTGCTCCTTCAACATCAAACAGTCTTTAGAAAAAATAGACTCTAGCATCAGTGATAGGAACAGAGGTAAAATTAAAATAACCCCATTTTGAAAAATAATCAATCAAAACCATCATGTATATTTTGTTGATAGGCAATAACTCAAATAGACTGGCACACTTAAATTAAGTGTCACTTTTAGCCAAGCTTCCTCCAGTAGAGGGACAATATGAATAGGTGACTCATGTACCTTCCAGTGCTTATCAGATACCAAGCATGTCAGCTTCCAATGCAGGCCACGAGTAACATTGTTTTATGTATTTTCATGTGCTACTGACACCTAAATGGCCATCATGTGCCCCCTTAATAATATCATCAGTGATAGTCACATGTAATGATGGTCTAACCACTCATCTGAAATCCAGGTAGTCAGCAGGGACGATGGCAATGCCCCAACCCTCTTTGAATATATCTCAGTACTACTGAAAAGAGAAACAGCATCCCTGGCAAATATTCCAAGAGGGAAGGGGTTTGAGATGAGAGACAAAACACAGAGAGAAGAGACACAGCTGGTTTCCTGCCACCCGGACCTGCCAGGATCTTACGTGCAGAATTGTCTTCTTCAATCTGTCTGTGAAGGAAATAAACATATGAGCTAAGCTGTGAAGTGGAAAAACAACTTTGATATGTTACCTATACTCTGTTATAAACAATAATCACCTGCCCAAGTGTTAAGGGTCCCATATGCTTAAGAATGACAATATATCAGAAAAAAAAGATTATCTTCCTTGAGAAACTTATTGCACTAAGTAATTGTCACACATTAAAGAACTAAGATCAAACAAGAAAACAAAAAACAAATGTCATTCAGTTGTACGTTTTTGCTAAAAAATATATGTTATATATCAATATGCGTAACACCTCACTTTTGCGTAATCTGTTTAGTCTTAAATATTCTCAGCAGTTACTACAGAAACAAAAGGCACTGATACCTTTGAAACATGCAAAAAATAATGTATTTTTTCTTCGGTTTACAATGTCTATACTTTGCCAATTAACATGCGCATACACTTAGTAGACTTGCAGGACAAATTACTCAAAATAATACAAATGATGAAAGGTCACAAAAGAGTCTCCAGAAAAAGCAATACAAATAAATCCAAAGGAATAAAAATAAAATGCAGGCTTAAAATACTCAAGTCATTTGTCTCGCATTTACAGGACTTAGCAGTCTCGAAGCGGAGAATGTTCTTCTATCCTGCGGTGGAGCCGGCTCTTTGAAACGCAGATCTTCTGATAATGACCGCGAGATGTTGAGGAGAGTCCTGACGCGAATGTGGGCCAAAAAATAAGTCAAGCACAGAGTTACGGGCCTCGGCTATTTATAGCCTGTACTTGGGTATTGCCAACTGAGTAACTAAGCGTGTGTTAACAGCATCCTGAAAGTTCAGGAAACACGTGGTTGTCAGGAGGCTGGTTTCCTGGCAACCATAAACAAACACTTAACCGCGCATTCGCTCAGCACGTTACCACTAGAAAAAGGAAATACAAATTAGAAAGACATTATTGAAATGTCAATATGGGCTTTTAACATTAAACACCAAAGCACTCTAAAAAGTAAGAAACAGTATACCAATCAACACAATTACAGATTCCATGATTAAAGTGCCATCATTATGAAGCAGGCCTTTGAATGAAAACATGATTTAAGTGTTGCCCCTGTGGATGTTGACAAATCACACAAGACATGAAAACAGCTACTGATGTGTGCCGGTTCCTGACACCACAGAAGGCACACACACATAATTATGTACTAGCACACCTTCAATAACTGACAGGTCCTCTGAAATCTGTACAAAAAGTCTCAGAGAGGCCTCAACATTTCTTTACATGGTCCACCCTTCTTTAATGAACTCAAAAACATAGCATCCTGTTTAGAAGCTTCTAACCACTGTTTATATGTGATCACCCCCTCAGTCCACAGTATATCTGCCATAAAAGCAATCACATTCTCATTATCTTGAAGTGTTTTAGATTCTTCACCTCTGATTGGTAACCTAGATAGACAGTCAGCTTTAATGTTTTTCTCACGGTAAAATTACATTCTTTCAGCTTTGATAACAATCTGACCAATCATGATGGTGCTTTCCCTGTGCCATTGCCATTCAACATAAGGAACAATGGTTTGTGATCTGTGAATAAATCAAAATGGGAACAACAACTGAAAGTCTTGAACCTTTCTATCACTGAAGAGCATGCCAATGCCTCTCGCTCAATGGTGCTGTAATTAGCTTCCTCACTAGTGCATGAGCGTGAGGCAAAGGCACTGGTGTTTTCTTTGTCCTGACATAACTGTGAATACACAGCGCCCAATCCAACTTAAATGGCATCAACATTTATGATACACTTTCTGCCTGCTGCAAATGGAGTTAAAGCTAGGGATGAACTAATAGACACTTCACTGAAAACCTTCTTACACATCATCAGAACAGATATATTGCACTGCTTTCTTAAGAAAAAACCCTCAGTGGCTGCACAATAAAAGCATACCCTTGCACAAACCTTGAATATTATTTGCTTAGCTCAAGAAAGGAGCAAAGTGTATTTTCTTCACCTGGTGGATGTGTATCTTCAATAGCTTTAATCAATTAAGATTTTGGAGAAATAACATTGGGAGTGATAGAGTATTCAAAGTAGTCAATGTTTCTGCTAAACATGTGCATTTATCTATGCAAAGAGTGATAACAAACTCCTTAAATTTAGTGAAAACTGTTTCAAGAGTGTGATTAGGTTCATGTAGCAATTTTGTAAAAATCATCACATCAACTTGAAAAGCTTGTACCCATTCACACACTTCAAAATATTATCAATGAAGCACTGAAAAATACTAGTTGCTGAAGCCAATTCACAAGGGAGTATGAAAAATTTAAATGCTCCGTTACAAAAGTGTTTAACTCTTGAAACCTTTCATCTAGTGGGATCTAGTGGTAATTTATTTGAGATCCAAAAGTGTGAAAAATGTGTCCAATGTTGGCAAGTAAGTCTTGAACCTTGGGAAGAAGATGGCACTCAATCACAATGTTCCTGTTGAGACTGCAGATCAGTGCACAAGTGAATCTCTCTATCCTTTTTGCATCCAATTATAATGGGGATACTGATTTCGAGAAGTCAGTAGGGTTGATAATGCCACCTCTAACTAACTTCTCTAATAGTTTTTTTTAGTTCAACTCCAACACTTACGGGGGCAGGTCTGGCTTTGTGTGTAACAGGTATAGCATTCCTTTTTAACTTAATTGTGGGCACATATTTCTGAGTGAGCACAATCATACCAGAAAACAAATCAGAAACTCTTTTAACAATATTTTCAGTGGGATTAAATACATCTGTAGTGAGTAAAGATATAGTTGCTACTCTGACTTGTGGATAAGCATCAGACAGAAGCATACGACCGTGTTTTGCTAGGTTCTGTTAGGCAACTATATTTCTACCATTGACCGCAAAGTAGATTATTGTTGACATTCAACTGCCAAGAGAAAAACAGTGGCTATGAAAAACCCACCCATATCAATATCTTGTTCACCATAAGTTTTAGGATGTATGTCCGGTCTACCCAGGTTAACATTAGAACTACAATGTTAGTAAAATAAACTATCAGATATGATAGCAATAGGTGCACCTGAGCCACACATCCTGTAAATTGTTATTTTGCAACCTAGAGCTAACTGACATAAACATTCCTTACTTTTGTTAGTAGACAAGGAATCAATCTCCAGATTTAGAACCATATTTGATAAATCCACAGGACAATCTCCTTAATTTAAGTCCATATTGGATACTTTAACTTGGTGCTTACCAGATCTGCAGACACTGCAAAAGGGATCTAATGTCTTGCACTTGTTGCATCCTTTACCTACTGCTGGACATTAAATATAATTGCTTAAATAGGATTTAGATCTGCACCAGAAACAAAAAGTGTTAGTAATATGTTAAACATTCGTAATGACTTTGCCTTTAATTTGTACAGCACAAACAGGTTCAAAAGGCCCCACAGCATTGATAATTCAAGAAGATGTCTGAGTGGATTCGTGAACCATCATACTACTGGAGATTATCGAACATTCAGTGCTTTTGGCGAGATCAACAACCTCTGACAATGGAGGGTCTCTGCAACTGAGTAGCCGTTTGTGTATCTTTTTCTGAAAAGCAGCTATACACAAACTGATCGCAAATGCATACGTGAATGGGCACTTAATAATTGCATTGAGTAGCTAATGCTCTTAATGCTGATATGAATTCTTAACCAGTTTTATAAGTTGTTTGTTTCTTCTCAAAAAAATTAAATCTTTCCAATGGAGCACTAGGTTGTTCAGAGATTTTGATTCTAAGTCTTATAATTACCTCTGAGTACTCATTATAATCTCTAGATAGACCAGAAGTGGCAGAAGCTAGAGACAAATTATCAAAAAGTTGTTGCCCTTCTTTTTCCAAGTGACTAAACAAAATATCAGCATTTCTTTTACGTTCAAAGCCATCTGCTCCAACTGCAATTAAATAGTTTTCAAAAGATCTAAATCAAACATTCTACTTAATCAAAGTTGAAGAAATGGTGGGACCTGAGCTAGATTGGTAAAACCCATTGAAAACAATTGATTAAGATGCCACCATCCAAAGAAGAGTTGAAAAAGGCAATTTTACAGTTTTGATAATTCAATAATATTTACAGGTTCACTTGAGCCAATTAAAACAAAAAGCTCTCAAGTTTTAAAGAAACATTGCTGTAAACTTGAAATATCCAAAGCATTCTAGCACTAACATTGAAATATGAGTGTATTGGCACAATGTTGATAATTAAAGTAGAAACAGATCTGAAATGTAAAGTTAGTGCCAGTAGGACATATGTGCCTAGGGCAGCCAAGTATTAACTTGTAAGAGAGGTATGTAAACTGAATAAATAATATCAAGTGCATACACAAGCATGCTGGCTCGGTTGCTCACCCATGTGGAGGAAGAAGCGGAAGAGGAACAAACGATACGGAAAGGAGAAAGGGGGCAGAACTGCCCTTGAAATAGTCCAAAAGCAGCCTTGGGCTGTGTGGGTTCCAGGAGCTACAAAATAAGCACTCACTGGGTAACGGCTTCAATGAGTGAAATTATAGCAATGATACTGTGGGTTATCCGGAGTACACTGTTGGCTCCAAATTCTGCAAACTTTCAAATTTTCTTGATAAATCATTGCCAAATGTTACAATAGAGACTTTGGCAGCCAAGTGGAGATAGCTTCAATATTTATTTTGTGATAAATAAGGTACTAAATAGGGACCTGCTCACACCAGCCTGTCCTCATGCATCAAATGACCAACAGACGCCCAACAAAGATTAAAACAACTGATGTGGGACAGCAGCATGGGCCATAATGCAGTAATGTAAATGGGAACATAGCAACTAGAATTCATTTACTTTTGACATGTGAGTTCGCTCCGCAAAGCAGGAGCTCACTCATTCATAAAAAGTATTAAAGGTAAAGTGCGCTGCATACATTACTTCAGTGTCTCATGGTACAACATGGTCTCACGTTCCTGACTACTCAAGGCTTTCCCTGATATGAGAGTGATTTAATTACCACCCACGACACTCCTTCCTCATCTCGTACAATGACATTTCTGTCAATTCCTTTTTGATGAGAATAGAGCAGGCTGAGTTATTTGATTTCAAAAGCAGAGGGACATATGTTCTTTTTAATTTGTTTGATCATATTACAACAGTGAAAATTGTATATATCATTTGTTACCATACTTTGATCTACTTAATAGTGCATTTATGAACTATTGTCCTTATGTGACTTGCTCCTTATATGAAAGTTTGACTCAAATAAACTTTACTGTCTTTCTAAAGCACTTTTAAACAGAAAGTCTACCAATGACTTTACATTTGGTATTATTGTTTATTTGTTATGATGACTAATGCATTCACTAAAATTGCTAGTTTTAGAAACTCGCTGGAGGACAAGATTGAGACAGAGAATTTTTTTTAATTTGTTATCACTAGATTCTGGACATCTCTTCTAACTAACAACAAATCAAGAAGATGGCACTCAAGAAACCATTTCTTACTAGTGAAAGCGCAGGTAAGGATAAGACTTTAATCACTGGAAATAACACTATCATCAACCTGTTTCATTTTTTCAGCTCCTGCTGCTCTCTGAAATGAAATTAAATGAAAAGGGTTTTTATAAAGCGTATGGGTACCCAGAGGCATCCCAGCACTATGGAGGTGACCAGAGAGGGAGCCAGCCTCTACAGGAAAAGCCAGGTCTTTAGATGTTTTCGGAACGTGAGGTGGTTAGGTTCTTTACGGAGGCTCAGAGGGAGGGCCTTCCAGAGTTTACCAGCGTTGTAGGAGAAGAGGTGCCCACTTCTAGCTTGTTTAATCGTGGGTGTGACTGCTAGATTAAGCTCATCTGAGCGAAGTCTTCTGTTGGCTTTGTAGGGGCGGATCAGATTTTTAGTGATAGGTGGTCCGGTTCCTCTCAGAGACTTATGGGATACACACAAGGATTTGAAATGGATCCTTTGATGTACTGGGAGCCAATGGAGGGCACGCAAGGAAGGTCTTGCTGAGCAGCAGTTAGGAGCCCCAGTAAGCAGCCTTGCGGCCTAGTTTTGCACGATCTGTAGTTTCATGACTGCTGAACTGGGGGCACCTCAGTAGAGGGCGTTGCCGTAGTCTATTCAGGACATAATCAGGGCTTGGACAAGCAGTTTTTTGGCTTGGCTAGGTAAAATAGGAAGCGCCTTGCGTATCATTTTTAACAGCCCATAGCACAATGCTGTGGTCTTCCTGGCTTGGGTTTTAAATGAAATTTCTTGGTCTAACCAGACGCCAAGACTTTTGATCTCTGTTTTAGGTGATGGTGCTGGGCCTATACCTGATGGCCACAAGCTGTTGGATTTAAAATTTTAAGTGGTTGCCTGGCAGCAGCAGTTCGGTTTTTCCGCCGTTGAGCATTGTAAAATCTCTACAGATTAAATCCTTGTGATCACTCTTGAATCCACAGTTGCACCACCAAAATCAAAGCCCTTGATTCTCATTCCTCATTGACTGCAGTCATGGCTGAGACCAATGACTCTGAAATCATGCCAGCAGATAGAATCTTCTCAGTAAGCAGATCAGAAAAAGAGTGTGCTGCACCTGAGCTTTTTGATGTAGGAGTAGGGAAAGACACTGGGTTTGCTGCTCAGCAAGATGTTGCTCTTGTTTCACATCAAAATGTTGTAGCTGCCCTTTGATCATATTTATTGTTTTTACCATATTGTTCTTCGAGAAACGGAGAACCAACTTCCACAGCTTCTACCCATCCCCTTTGGATGATGTTGATATGAAGTGGATCCATGTCAAGTGTGACACTGAGGAAGTTCAAATCAACTCTATTAAGCTTGCTCCACTAACATATCCACCTGCTACAATCATCTCGAAATTCAACTAATAAGGAAACAACAACTCCCACCAGAGTTCCATCCTCCCTTTGATATAAAGTCAATAAGGCTAACTCCATTTTGAACAGACTGAGACTCCTTTTTTACTCTGTTTTATACAGACTCATCAACATCTCTGCTTTGACACAGGTGTTGTTTGTCCTCATCTTTCTAAGAACCTGGGAAAGTTTCAGGTCACTTAGACAATGACATTGATAAGACACCTGATGCGATATCAGTCTGGCACAAGTGCCTTCTTAGCTCTATTTCAAGGTAAAAAAATAATAATAACTAAACCATTGTAGTCTGAATCGTCTTCTTCTTACCTAATTTGCTTATACAAATGCATCTTAAACCAGCATCTTGCTGCTCATCGGTTAGGCCAGTAATTCTGTGTGTGATTTTGGAATTTCCATCTTAGATAAGTTATAGTACAAAAGCACTGCCACTTAACCACTTGTCAGGGGAGATCATTCGCTCAAGCTTCTCATGCAAGATACTGCCAGAGAAATTCTTGACTGTCAGAGATGCTGCTGAATCTCCCTTTCTAGTGAAAGCTGATATTGAGCCGCCAAGTCTGAGAGGGGAGGAGCTGACGCAACATGTGTTTACCCTTTGTTGGGAACATGGACTACCCAACTTTTGACAACAGCATCACTTTGCTGTACATAGGTATACAGTGTACTGATTCTCCCTAATAAAACTAGATGCAAGTTATACTGCTCCATCATCTCCTAGCGTAGCAAATAGAAGTAGGTTTTAGCTGTTAGTTTTTTAAGATTACATTTTAACCATGGTGGAAATGTTCATTGTATTCTCAATGTTTGCCATATGCATTTGCACTGTTTTAATTATATTCTGTGTGGTTGTTGTAAACGTGCTAGGCAACAGAGTGTACCTGTTTAAATAAACACACTTTTCAGTTAAAGCAATTATTCTTAGTGCTGTTTTTGTGTGTGATATTAATGACAATTAACCTGTTTTGTTTCCAATCACCCAGATGTCTCTGGATCCCTATTTAGGGCCTCCTAGTAACCCAAAAGCATTGACATTACTCGAACTATATATTGGGTGGGGTTCTGCAGGGCTGCAAAAACCTGTTTTTCACATTTAAGCATTGGGGCATTGAACTAAGTTCACGTGTGTACCCCGTTGGTGTGAACAAAAACCTTGTAGAGCTTCAGTTAACACCTTAAATGAAAGCATACCTATCCTATGCCCACCACAATTTCTGCATTTGGTGCTGTAAAGAACCTTAACTGATAGAAGGAGATGATGACGGTGTTGAGAAATATGTCGTCCACGTTAGGACTACAAGCCTGATGCATTTACTGTTCATTGAGGCCGGGAAGAAAAAAACAGCGATATCACAATCACCCCTAAATATCCAAGCAACCAACCTCAATGGAAGTCACTTGAGGTGAAACTGAAAAAAAACCTCTTTTAAAGCTATGTTCTTCAATGAAACATCAGTGAAAGCATAATCTGGTAATGTTTTTAAATTGGAAACTTCACAAAATGTTTGCATATGACCTCCTACTATATTGTTTGGTGGAAAGAGAGAAGTTTCTTTAAATGTTGGAGGCCCTTGTCACAGAGGGAAGTTTAAAGCCAGACCTATTTCTCAATTAACTTCGTTCTAGGATAGGTTGCTATTGAACTGAAGCGTGTTGTTTAGTCCATCACTCTCACTACTACCATGTTGACCTATAGTCACGCTACAGTCTATATTTACACTGGGTCTCATTCAGAAAAGACTACACTGGTGTCATCACTATGGATGCTTTTCCATGTGTCTATCAACATACAATGGTTTAATGTTCCCAAGAGAAAAATACACATAACTGCCAACATCGTGGTAGAGCCCATATGCTATACACATATTCACTGAAAAAAACAAACGTTACAGGGACCTTATAATTCGGAATTAGCATTTAAAAAACCTTAGAAATTCACTGAAAAAAACACAGGTTACAGGAACGTTATCGTTTGGCTATTTCACCATACAAAACCAGTGACATTCAGTCTTTACAGTTAGCTGAGTTAACTATAACTCGCATCCCGCAATGCGCTTCTGTTGACATCACATATTACATCACTCATGACATGCTTAGTGACATCACTGATGACATCACTGATGACATCTCAATGACATCACTGATGACATTATTCAGTGACTGTGAGTGTTCTAAAAAGTTTAGGAATTTTATATATATACACACCAAGGTGCATTGAAGAATGAGTGGGTATATTAGTGTCTGTATGGATGATTTAGTGGGTGTTTGACTGACTGTATAAGTGAATGAATATACATGTCTCAGTGAATGTATGGGTGAGTGACTAATCTGTGTGAATGGCAGTACCAGTCTGTCAGTCGGTGTGTAAGTTGCTACATGGGTTGGTGAGCAGTCACATGAGTGTCTATATCGGTTATTGATTGGTTGTCTGATACCTGTATGGGTGTCTGAGTGTCTGTGTGGGTGGGTGAAGGGGTGAGTGACTCCCAGCATGGATGTGTGAATGGGTGATTAACTTGGTGTATGGTTTCATGAGTGCATCCACAAGGGGCTGTATCTGCGAGTGAGTGTGCATCTGGCTGTGTCAGTGATGAATTGATGTCTCAGTGGTATATGGGTGAGTAACTGCATATGTGAAAAGCAGTTGTGAGTGTTGGAGTATATAGGTGACTGTATGTGTCTGTGAGTAATTGTGAGAATGGCTGTATGGATGAGTGTATGCTTGTGTCAGGGATTGTTTGAGACAGTAACTATGTGTTAGTGTTTGTATGAATAAGTGAGGTGGTGTGTGTATAACTGTATAGGTAAATAAGTGGAGTGTGATTGACTCTTTGGGTGAGTGACTAGGAGTGTGAGTCACTCTATGGGTGAGTGGCTGTGTGTGAGTGTGTGTATGGGTATATGAGTGGATATATCAGTGGCTGTATTGGTGAGTGACTTGGTGTATCAGTGGCTGTATGGGTCAGTCAGTAGATGTGTGTGTAGACCTATGAACCATTGAGTGGGTATGTACTAACTGCTATTGGTGTGTCTATGGTTTTGAGAATGGTAGTCTGAAATTTAGAGTGGGCGTATGATAGGTTATTTTGGGGTGTGAGTAGGTGCATCAGAGATTATGAGGATTATGTTATCAGTGATGTCATCTGTGATGTCATTTGTGACGTCATCAGTGATGTTTTCAGTGATATCACTGACTTTGTCATGAGTGATGTAATAAGGGACATCATCAGCAGTGCATTACAGAGGTGCGAGTTTTAGTTAGCTCAGCTAACTATAACAGCTGAAAGTCACTGGTTTTGTTCAAGTGAAATGTCAGCCTAACTATAACGTTCCTGTAACGGTGTTTTTTTCAGTGAATTTCTAAGGTTTTTTAAATGCTAATTCCTAACTATAACCTCCCTGTAACCTTTGCTTTTTCCGTGAATTTCTGAACTTCTCGTCCCCCAAGGTCCCTTTGGAGTAAAGTGGACTTCATCTCCAAACCAAGGTAACAAGAGGTTGTGCATGCACCCGCGCATGCACATTTCTTGTGAGAAATGCGTATGTGCGGGGGCCCGCGCATGCACATTTGTCTGGAAGAAGTCGGCGCAACACCAGGAAGAAGGAGCCCCGGCACGCCGCTTCTCAGGTAATTCCTTTTTAATTAGTTTTACAATGTTTAACATTAATTTTTGCATTTAGAAGAGGGCGGGAGGGAGACGGGTGGCAGGCAACTTCGCCCCGCCATGGCGTGTGTGTAGTGTTGCCTACTATGCCTACTTTGCGAATCGCGAAGTAGGCAACACTACGCACACTCCGTGGACGGAGAGGAGCACTGCGCCCACCCTTAAATCTCCACAAAGAAACTGGTGAATCATTTTGACACACACCATTAGGCTGATGATAGGTAGAGACCAAATATATTTTCATCATTCAACAATGTCTGGTGCCCCAGATCTTGACTAAATTCCATCCAAAACAGGGTGTCCATCATCTATTTGAAGCATAGTTGAAACAAAACACAGAGTTTGTGGCCTTTTGCATGAAGTTGAACATGTAATTTTACCTTTTACATGTCCTGGTAATTAAAAAACTCTTAAATACATTTTCCCATGTTGCTAGGCCAGTCCCTCCCGTGGGATACAATATAGGACATTAGCTATACAATTGGAAGCCTAGGGACTGGATTAGCCTTTAACTGACAGGTTACTAAATAAAATTATGAGAGATGTCCCTTCTGCCTTATTAAAAATGTATTACATCTGCCATGCTGTGACTGAGTAACTCTTTAGCAAAACTATAAATCAGGCATCTGGTATTATGGTGCTAGATTTGATTTCCACACCCTAAATAGTGGCAGTGAATGCCACCGTGACCCTGCGGCCTACAAGTGGAGGAGTCCCTAGCCCTCCGAGGCTGCAGGATATGTCGGAAGCCAGATGCAACCAATTAGCACTATTCTTTGAAAATAAAATACAAAACATACTAAAAACCCTGCCACAAAGTGCTCAAACATCTGACCCGACTGAATCCATGGCCCACACTCCTGCCCCTCTCCTAGACTCTTTTGATTGCGTAGCAAGGAAAGACTTCCAAAAAGTTATGTCCTCCATTAAGAGTGGAGCCCCCAATGACCCTGCGCCTATGTATATTTTGAAACGTGTGGCATCTACCATCTCCCCCTTGGCTACGGACCATATCAATGCCTCCTTTGCACAGGGTTCTGTTCCACCTAGTTGGAACCAGGCCATTGTAAAGGCACTATTAAAAAAGCCAGAACTTGATCCCTTGGAGATGGCAAATTTTCAACCAATCTTATTGTTACCAGGCCTTAGCAAGATCGCGGAGAAGATTGCTAACCAGCAGCTTTCCTGCTTCTTGGAAACCAATAGGCTACTCCGCACCTCTCAAACGGGTTTCCGCCCAGGCCAAGGGACTGAGTCCGCTATGATAGCGGTGGTTGAGGAAGCAAGGTGCATCTTGGATTCAGGAGGATCAGCGGTGGTGATCCTCCTGGATCTAAGTGCGGTCTTTGACACGGTGGACCATAAGATCTTAATTCAGCGCTTATCTAATCTTGGAGTATCGGGTACAGCGCTGTTGTGGTTCACGTCCTTCCTGAGGAACAGAACTTTCCAAGTCTGGGAAGGCAGCGCACGTTCCAAATTAACCTCCCTCCAGTGTGGGGTCCCACAGGGCTCATCGTTGAGCCCTACCTTGTTCAATGTGTATATGGCCCCACTGGAGGATGTGGTCACTCCCTTTGGGATTAAAGTAATAACCTACGCAGATGACACCCAACTTGTCATCTCGCTCTCCCAAGAGAAGGACTGCACAGAAAATCTCTACGGCTGTCTGCCGCAAATTTACTCTTAGATGAGCAGTTCGCGTCTTAAATTGAATGGTGCAAAAACTGAGCTTATGCTCTTAGGCCAGCAGATAACATCTCTCCCCAAATCCATCTGGCCCCGTGCCTGGGGGTGCCCCCACCCTTAAGTGTGAATTAAAAAGTCTCGGGGTATGGCTTGAGCAGGACCTCTCCTTTAGGACACAAGCAAAAAAGACTGCAGGCACCTGCGTGGGCTTACTGCGGTCAGCCCGTAAGATACTTCCTTTACTACCGCTCCAATCAAGGAAGCTGCTTGTTCAAGGGTTAATTTTGTCCAGACTAGATTATAGCAACACCCTTTTTCTAGCTGCTCCAGAATCGACTATTGACACTCTTCAACGCGTTCAGAATTCGGCGGCCAGGCTGATTAACGGTACGGCTAAACCGGCCCTCAAAGCTCTCCACTGGCTGCCAATATGGGATAGGATCAAATTCAAGTCCCTGTGCATTGCTCACAGATCCTTACAGGATAAGGGACCCCCTATCCTAGGTAGCTTGCTTCGCCCCTATAGGGCTCCTAGGTCCCTGCGCTCTGGCCTCAGAAACTTGGCTATAGTCCAAAGAGTCAAGAAGGCTCGGACGGGGGGGACGTCGATTCTCGGTTAACACGGCGACCCTGTGGAATGCCCTCCCTGTTAGGCTTCGCACTGAACCAAGTAACTTAAGATTCCGAAAACTCCTTAAAACGTTTCTGTTTCCCCAGGATGCGTAAAAGGCTAGGGCCCTCCTCAGCTGTCCTTGTTCTTTAGCACTGGGACGCTCCCGGGCAGCCATGCGGTTTACAAATCATGTTTCATTTCATTTCTGCCAGCAGAGCCAACAGAGGCTCCACAGTCTAAACCGGCATTTTCCCACCTCTAACTACAGTGAGGAAATAAAGATGTAGGCAAGACATTAGGATAATCAAATTTTGGCTGAGAGTCTCGAAGGCTGTTTTTCACTTGACACTGTATACTCACAAAGCCCACTGCATATTCATAAAGTACTTAGTTTGTTAAGACACTTGGCAAACTTTTAGATAAAAGTACTTAAGATGTTTTTATATTATTTTAATTTACTCATGTTTCAAGTTTTTAGTTAGTGAAGATTTAGTGATCTGTACTGACAAGCAGATAAAATCTCAAAAGATTCATAAAACAATTTGTCTCCATTCTGATAAGAAGTAGCAAATAAACATTCACTTCCCATTCTTTTGCTCCACAATTCAGAGGGATTGGATCTCTCAATACAGAAGGGAAGGAAGAATGTCAGGATCTGGGTGTATTATATGATATGGCCGGGGGGCCTTATTAGGATAGGATAGGAAAATATTTATAAAGTGCACTTATACCTGAGGACGTTAAGGTGCTAAGCAGACAAAAACATGAAGCAAAGACAGCTACTTTAAATGTAAAGAGCCAGGTTTTCAGATGTTTTTTGAAACCCATATAACTGTCTGAATTGGAAATGAAGGTGGGCAGGGAGTTCCAAAGCTTGGCAGCTGGTACCGAGAATGCGTGAGCACCCCATCTGGTCCTGTGAAATCAGAGAGTCACAAGTTTGTTCTGGAAGGAAGATTTCAGAAGCCTCCCAGGAAGAGTTTTCAAGTGTGGCGTACCCTTACTATGCTTGGCCTTAAATATCATGCTCAAAGCCTTACAGCAGCATTTCCCAAACTGTGAGCACTCCCAGGGGGTCCGCAGGACTCGAATGCCTGTCGTCGTAGTGAAAAATGAAATGCCCATGCGTCCTCACAGCACATAAGAGCTGTGAATGTTGGCGCAGGGGCGGCGAGACCACAACAATACAATCGGGAGGCCAGGGCAGCGAATGGGCAGTGGCCAGTCAGGGGGGCGGGGCCGCAGGGGGCACAGTGGCTGGGGAAACGAGTGGAACAGAAGGCAAAAGGGGCACAAAAACGAGGAAAAAATGAGTGGCACAGAGGGCAGAAGGGCACAAAAAACGAGTGGAACAGAGGGGAGAAGGGCACAAAAAACAAGGGGAAAACGAGTGGAACAGAAGGCAGAAAGGCACAAAAAACAAGTGGAACAGAGGGCAGAAGGGCACAAAAAACGAGGGAAAAAACGAGTGGAACAGAGGGCAGAAAGGCACAAAAAACGAGGGAAAAACAAGTGGCACAGAGGGGAGCAAGGCAAAAAAAACGAGGGAAAAACGAGAGGAACAGAGGGCAAAAAGGCACTAAAAACGAGTGGAACAGAGGGAAGAAGGGCACAAAAAACAAGGGAAAAACAATTTGAATAGAAGGCAGAAAGGCACAAAAATGAGTGGAACAGAGGGCAGAAAGGCACAAAAAGCGAGAGGAACAGAGGGCAGAAGGGCACAAAAAACGAGGGAAAAACTAGTGGAACAGAGGGCAGGAAGGCACAAAAAATGAGGGAAAACGTGTGGCACAGAGGGCAGAAAGGCACAAAAAACAAGGGAAAAACGAGTGGAGCAGAGGGTAGAAAGGCACAAAAAACAAAGGAAAAATGAGTGGAACAGAGGGCCGAAAGGCACAAAAAACGAGGAAAAAACGAGTGGAACAGAGGGCAGAAAGGCACAAAAAATGAGTGGAACAGATGGCAGAAAGGCACAAAAAATGAGGGAAAAACGAGTGGAACAGAGGGCAGAAAGGCACCCAAAACGAGTGGAACAGAGGGCAGAAAGGCATACAAAACGAGTGGAACAGAGAGCAGAACGGCACAGAAAATGAGGGGAACAGAGGGCAGAAAGGCAAAAAAACGAGGGAAAAGCGAGTGAAACAGAAAGCAAAAGTGGCATGAAAATGAGGGAAAAACGAGTGGCACAGAGGGCAGATGGGCACAAAAAATGAGTGGCACAGAGGCAAAATACAGAATACAGAAATATAGGAGTAGCTAAGAACAGAAGGCAGAACGGGCAGAGAGGCACGGGGGCAGCGAGGGGATCAGGAGGGAAAACCGGGCAGAGTCACAGGGCAGCGAGGGGTGCAGAAGGAAAGACCGGGCAGAGAGAGCACGGTGACAGCGAGGGAAACAGAGGGAAGAAAAAGGGGCACGGACCACGTACAGGTAACGGGGGAAGACAGACAACAGCAGTCACACACATAACAATGAAAATACAGGCAACACAATAAAAGCAATAAAGCGTTGAAAGGCACATGTGTACAGGTTACCGTTACTTGGCAGGCAGGTAAAAATAGCTGCAGTCTGGATCAGCAGTAGGATTTTCGTGCTGCTATCTGATTGCTCAATTTCCCCATCCCTTGGGTGAATTATGTGTGCTGTCAAGCTTTCATATTCAGACATATCAAGCTCTTATTCTGAGTAGCCTTTGCAGTTTGTTGTTGGCAAGGGATGGGGCAGTGGGCATCCTAACAGGAGAGGGTCATGTCAGGTGCCACGCGAGGCCTCTCTGAAATATGCCTTAACTGCACTGCTCACCCCTTGGTGGTAAAATGTTGTTCTGCTGTCTGTGACTAAAGATTATGTTTAACAGGGGTTTATGGTAATTGGCATAGCATTTTTCCATGATCTCGCTGAAACAATATGCCTCCTGTGCAGATACCTTCCTGCCATCTCTTGCACTTCCATGATGAACTCCTAATATAGACCTTGAATTTGCTCTGTACACTGGACTCATCGCTTTGTGCACTATTTTTTTAGAATTTTCACAATATTTGTTGCTCCGTGGGGCATGTCAATATTATATAATGCTTCATAATTGTATAATGTTTTAGACCTTATTAAACTGTGAATTGGTAAAAATGCTAATAATTCACAATCATTCAACCTGTTGCTGTAAGGAAGGGTCATCAATCCAATGCCTTGGAATGAGAATGTAGAGGTGCTGCTATGGGTGACAGCAGGAGACTTGTACCACTAAATAATACACTTCTGTATGCAAACATGTCCATGTCAATAGACCCAATTCAGGCTGTCTGCCTCTTGAAATTGCCTCTGCTTCAAAAGGCGTTTTTAAAAAGAAATGTAAATTGTACTAATTGCTTGGGGGTCCCCGGCTTCCAGCAGTTATTCAGTGGAGGTCCTCAGGAGTCAAAAAGTTTGGGAACCACTGCCTTATAGCATGTATGGTTCATGATGGGAAGCCAATGCAGTGGGGGAATTCCATTCCTGGCAGATTGACACCTGAGAATTTTAAGAATCAGTTGTGCCACTGCTTTCTGTACCACCTGGAGCTTATTATGGGAGACTGCATTGATGTTCAGGACAGGGCGTTGCAATAGTCCAACCAAGAGGTGACCAAAGCAATGATGATAGACTGATGTAATTAGTCCGTAATGAAAGGTAAAACCTTTCTCAGAATCCTCAGTGTATAAAAACAAGTGCTCACTGCAGCTGCCCTGTGTGTCAAATCCCAGACCATCATCAAAAAGGACCCCAAGATTTGTTGCTGTCTTAACCGAGAGAGGAAGAGGACCTCAGACTGACGGCCACCAGGAGTTCGACCAGATGGAGTTTTGGGAACCAGATACCAGCACTTCAGTCTTGTCTGTGTTAATCCTTAGTGTTGTCCTTCACCCAACAGATAATCCAACAGATAATGCTAGACATACACTGATTAAACCTCTCAGCAACCAATTGCAGGTCATTAGAAATGGAGACGATAATTTGCGTATCATCCGCATATGAGAGCACCTGAAAGCCAAACGATTGCACCAGACTGGCCATTGGGGTACATAGAGATTCAAAGAGTGGGACTCAAAGCTCTGAGGCACTCCTCAAGGAATGCTAAAGACCTCAGCTCTAAAGCCTCCATAGCTGACAATCTAGGCCCTTTTTTGACATGAAAGAGTGAAGAAGCTGCAAGGCACTCCCCTCAATTCCCATTTGCCGCTAGCACAGATCATACGCACCGGGGAGACGGTGTTGAAAACTGCCAGTAGTTCAAGCATTATCAGAACCGCCACCCCACCCTCATCAACCTGACCGTGGTCAGTAGCTGCAATGAGAGCAGACTCAGTGCTGTAACCGGCGCAGAAACCTGTTCTGAAAGGGATCCAAGATCTTCTGTGCTTCAACGTAGTTCATCAATTCTCTATTGATGAATTTCTCCAGGATCTTGGCTGGGGCGGGGAGAAGAGAGATCGGATGAAAAATCTTTAGATTTTGGGGGTCAGCATTGGGTTTTTTGAGAAGCGGTGAAACAATGGCTTCCTTCCAGATGGCCAGGTAAAAACCAGATTTCAGTGTGGCATTAAACACTTTGCACAGGAAATTGGCCATCGGGTCTGCGGCCAATTTAAGTATGGTAGGCGTGCATGAGTTTGATGGAGTGACCGATTGTAGGCCCATCGAAAGTTCCTTTGCTTGTTTAACCATAATCCGTGAAAAAGTGGCAAAAAGACTGTTCCCGGAGTACTCAGTGAGGTCCACAAGGGCCGGTTATTCCCCTCCGGGGAGGGGTGCAGTAAGATCTTCAAAAATCTTAAGGACCTTGTCCTGAAAGTAGGCTGCAACCTTGTCACAGAAATCTTGAGATGGGTTTATCAACTGAGTACTCGGTGGCTCAGATATCTCCTATATGACTTTAAGCAGCATACTGTTGGAGTTGTCAGCTGACTTAATCTTATCAGTAAAAAGGTGTGATTTAGCTTGGAAAATAGCTTGCTTAGATTTCCGAAGCAGAGATTTCTGATTTCCTTTTTCACTGCCGCAGGGAATGGCACACTATTTCTGCTCTTGCCTGTGTAGTTTTTGTGGAGTACACTCACAGATGCCATATTGGGGCCAGTCTGTAGCTACAGGCTGTGAGGCTTGGCAAAGGAACTTTGGGGCCGATTACGGTGTTGGGTGGAAAGCCTCCTCCCGACAGTTAGAATTTCCTCGACCGTGTCGGAGCCTTTCCGACCAACCCAGTCGGTTTACAATCCGCCCGACTGATTATGATGTTCGCGGTTGGAAGTTAAACTGTGCAGTCATTCCAAATCGGTTCCGACCCGCATTCGGAGTATTCGTGTCGGTCAGAACTGCACTGTACACCACAATGGACAGCGTTTCCAGCAGTGGGATTACAATGCCGATTTCCAACAGCCTTTCCTCGCTGGCCTATCCGACATGAAAAGGCTGTCGGAAAGTGACTTTGGGGGCCCCTCGCAGGGCCCCCTTCATCCTGCGGCCTCTGGTTGGGGGCCGAGTGGGTACCTAAGGGACCTCCCTTTAAAACACTGCACTGTGTGGCAGGCACAATGGGGTGCCCGTGAGAGGGTGCAGGGTTTTACACACACACCCCATGTCCCCGTAGGATTCTCTGTTGCCAGGCGGAACACAAGGTCCCATAGGAAACAATTGGAATGCGACCGGAAAGTGTTCGGTCTCATCGTCATCAGGCAGGCAGAACAGCTGACCGTGAGTCGTTTGGTCCAGATCCGAGTCGGTGTCGGGAGGAAAGTTTGCGCGCAACATCGTAATTGGCCGCTTAGTGTGAAGCATTTATCATCACCAAAAAACAGAATAAGAAAATCACACAAAGAAAGAGACACAACAACAATTTATAAAAATTTAGCTTATTTTTATGAATTTTTAGAGTGCTGTATCATCACAATCTATCAGAGGGTTCCGAAAATATAGTTTTTAAAATTAATAAGTACTTTAAATGCAACCACAAACAACCACTGGTAAACAAATCTTTGTAAACCTTTGTAAAGTTTGAAACAGTTAGTAGGGCAAGTCCAACCTAGGCTGGGCGACCAACTTCACCTTTGAATCCTGCTTTTGGGCTAACACCCTGAGTAGCAATCCAGGGAGAGGAGATGGCAGCTCATTCTGTGGCAGCTGCCTTTGTTCCTGAGCCTGGGCATCATTCAAATGTCTCCCAGGGTGGTCAGAAATCTAAGTGAGGCCACTGGACTAACTGGAGTGCAGAGGAGCAACTTTTGCTTAACTTTAGTAGTGACTTTAAATTTGGCCTGAGCATCAGGTCCGTTTTAATGCAATGATTAATTTGATACCTTACTCGATTTTGTTAAGCAGTCCCATTCAGAAGTTAGCGAGGCTGAGATGCCAGACTGGTAACCCTGTGTTTGCTAATGGGGCTACTAACCTTTCCACAGAAAAACAACAATTTCGAATTTTGCTGCTAAGACATATTGAAAATCATGTGTCCTACTTAATAATATATAGCTTCCTGCCATAGGGCTCCATAGGTCTTCCTTACAGTAGTCACATATATCCTTAAGTTTAGTGATGGCTTTGCTGTGAGGTGTAATGGAAAGTCAAATTAGCAGTGTAAAACACTGCCCTTTCAGTCTGAAGTGGCAAGCTGGGGTCATTTTGTCTCGTTCACATGCAGGGGGGCACATCAGTGCTGCAGCCCTGGTTGAACACTCTGCCTTACATGACCTTGGTACCCTGGGTACCCTAACTAGGGACTTTTCAGTAAATTAGTACTTGCCAATTGGGTTTATCCAATTCAATATACCTTTTGCAATGGGTCAGAATTCTGGCACTGAGGTCTGGACAACCAACCTCGGTGCACTTTCGAAATTGTAAAACCAGCAGCTAATAGTCCAAATGGAACAAAAAGTTGGGGGAAACCTATACAAAAGCCTGTTTTCTTGCAAGCCCCCACCCCATCTAATATATCGGGAAGATCACAAACCTAGTCTTGGTGAGTCTCCCTGACCAATCAACGAGGAAGGATGTCAGAAACTGGCTGCACAACGGCAGGGCCTACTCTGCCACACATCCTTCTGTTAAGGCCATTCCTACTGGGGAATTAGTCTGTCTCAATTTTGACAGAACCCATCCTAAGCTACACTTTAGCTAACTATCTAACGCTCTCATCTTTATCCTTTACTTTGGGTTGTTGGGCACCTTCCTCTCCTAACCCATTCTTGAATAGGCCAACACCTAGTCTACCCAAAGAGGTTATCCAACAATGGAGTAACCCTACCATGACCAACATCGTCAAGGGGCCTACTCTGCTTCCTGTCATGGGGTCTGACCACCATGCTAGGGACAGTGCTGCCGTAAAGGCAAACAGCCAGCAGAGGCTGGTGACAATTGCCAGTGCAAAAAACCACACCTTTACCTCCACACTGACAGGTGGGTGTGCTCCCTTACAGTAGACTTTGGGCTTTTAGAGCCCCTCTGCTTTTTCAGAGTGGGGAGCTAACACTTCGTGTGGCAGACACCCTCCTTCCATTCCTCCTTATGTCAAATCAGGGGTAGTACCCTATGCTAAACAGTTACCTGACAATACAGGACATCTTGGGGAATAGGTAAGGTCTGATCAGTGACAACTTTGGAGTTCTCCATTACTGGGTTAGAATTCGCTTGGCTAACTGGGTCTCTGTCTAAGATTTGCCTTCCTTTCCAACCTTTCTTTTCTTGCCTTTCCTCTGGGGCCTACTTTTCCTAACTGTTGGAAATGGCCCTTTTTGCAGGGTTACCTCAAACTTTTACTTTTCTCCTATTCTTTTTCTGACCTCATTTTGTTTGCCGTTCGAGAGGTGTGATGCAGCGACCAGAGCAGCTGACTCTGAAGTGTTGGGCTCACAGTTCTATACCCGGCTCCAGTGGCAGTTCAGCTCACAACCATTTGACTCTGGTCAGTAGCTCACTTAATCTCCCCGATGATCACCAGCGCCTTGAAATCTTTAAGGGGGTGAGATGTTCTTGCTTTACAAATAGGAATCAAATAGTGCATTTAGGACTCTGAGCACTTTACCACTGCTGACCAGTGCTAAAGGGTTTGTTCTCTTATCTAAATTGTGATGACAATTGGTTTATCCATGATTGGTATATTTAGTTTCGGTTATGATCGTGACACGGATCGCTGTCCACTTCCCCAGCGTCACCATAAAGAACATATTGAAAGGGCAAGGGTTCTTGTAATGTTCTAAACTTAGGATGCTTTAATTGGATTATTATCGTTTTTATCTTCTTTTGAAGAGAAAAAGAGATACTCTTTTTATACCTCATTGTTGATTCTTTTTTATGGTGTTTTCACTGTGTTACTGTTTCCACGAATGCACAACTGCTTTACACATTGACTCTTATGTTAAGTATGACTGCTCTGTGCCCAGCCACCAGAGGGTGAGCATAGCTGATTTAAGTCAGTGGCTGACTTACCTTGACTAGAATTGCAGACCCTACTTGGAAAGGATGCATAAGTCTACTAGTTACAGACCAGATTTCTCACATTAAACTTAAGGATAGGACCTCCAGCATCTTGAGGTAAGGCAGTGCCCTGGACAGCTGCACTCTATAGGCTCAAACCAACCTCTTGATGGTGTCTAAGGGAACCCCTATCTCTAGAGTTTCTAAGGCCAAATGTCTGTTAGTGACGCCCCCCCCCCTTCCTGGGAGCCCCCCTCTTCTTACTTCTCCTTGCAAATATTGGTCTGGGACACTAACCTGTATGGTGTGACAGGCAACTGTGTCTCTCAGGGAAGTGATTGGGATCCCATTCACTTTGAGATGGTAGAAGTATTTACCTCCATCTTCAAATCACCAACTCACCATCTAGGCCCTTTTCCCAGTTAAGAGCAATTAAGATATTCTGACCAGAGGAATTGTCCTCAAAGGCAACACTAGCTATACTAGTGGGTACCTTTCTCTTGAGACACGCTGTGCCCCGTCTGTAGTGCCCTATTTGCTGATAGTCAAAGCAAGGCCTACTGTCAAAGAGTTTTATAAAGCCCAGGATTCTCACTACTCTGCTTGCTAGAGGTGGGGGTAGGGCTTGGTCCCCTCTCTTTTATGGTTCTGTGACTATGAGGGAATCTCTTTGGTGCATTTGCCACTTCAATCTTTTCCCTTCTGTGGGCCTAAGCCCACTTTCTTGGGATCACCTCCATGGGTTTTCTTGGAGTCTATTTCTACCACATTCATCATCTATCTTTCCTATCTCCCTAGGGCTAGAAATCTTTGAATCTGCTAGATGCTGGTGTAACATCTCTGAGGCACAATTTATAAGATTGTTTTCCTTGGCCACTAAATTGTAGAGCCCCCCGGTTGGACCTGGCCCTTTTTGCAAGTTGATCTCCAAACATTTTGCCTTTTGCCTCCTATTTTGCTGACCCTGTTTTTGTTGTCTTTAGGACTCTGGGCACTTTACCACTGCTGATCATTGCTAAAGTGCATATGCTCTCTGTGTATATTGCAATTATGATTGGTTATCCATGATTAGCATATTTGATTTACTGGTAGGTCCATAGTAAAGGGCACTGTTTGTGCCCACCACCTGTACATCAAATGCTACTAGCAGGACTGCAGCATTGATTGTGTCACCCACACAAGTAGCCTTTCAAAGGTGTCACAGACCTGCCAGTGCAGTGTCTGCACCTGAAGTTTTAAACTGTCATGTCGACCTGGCACGTGCACCCACTTGCCATGCCATCACCTCAAGCTGGTCATCCCGTTCTTTAGGTCTCTCTTTGGAAGTGAAGCTCCTTTCATTCCCAGATAATGAGCCATTCATTGATCTGATCCTGTGGTCTACATTCACCTTGTCCCCCTCAACTTCAACAGGAATAAAGTCATTGTCCCTTTCATCACCACTATCAGCAGTGACTTCTCCTGACAACTGAGCCTGGGTCTTGACCTCTTCCCAGACTCTGAGTTATTGTTACAATTCTTCCTTTTTTGGCAGTCCTGCCTAGTCCAATTTTCCTTCTCTTGCACATCTCTGTAAAATCATTGATTTTTAGTGTGGGCAGGTTAACCAAGGCAATTGCCATATTATCCATCTTAAAGCCTCTGCAAAAACATTTTAACACTTTATGAAAAACTGGTTGTCGTCTTCTTTAGCTCTTGAATGAACAGTGCCTAGTGCAAACAGAACTTCGGCAAACCTTTTGAAACTGTTACTTTGACTCTACAACAGTATGTCCTCTCTTAAGTTACCAACCTAATAATTGTCTGGTGCAACTAAACACAAGCTCTGAATCCCATCGCTAGGCCCCAATGAGAGGATCTGAATGTATGATATGATATGGTTATGGGGCCTTACTGTGGAGTAAAATCAGAGATTATGTCTTGGGTCCAGTTAGTATGGTCTACTTAATCTTAGCTCAACCCTGGGTAGCTGTGAGCAGTAAGGCTTGGCAAAGGAACTCAGTGTGAAGCATTTAACAGCACCAAACAATGGAATAAGAAAGTAACACACAAAGAAAGGGACACAGCAACACTTTATACAAATAGAGCATATTATTATGAATTTTTAGGCCCATTGATCATTAAAATCCACCAGAGGGTTCCGATGATACAGATTTTTAAAGTAATAAGTACTTTCAAATACAACTGCAATAATGCATTGGTCAGCAAAAACCATGCAAACTTTGAAAGGTGTGAAACCGTTAGTTCAAGCTCTTTCTGAACCAGGTTGGGCAAAAAATCTGACAAGGGCAGAGGTCTAGGGGCCAGATGTAGGAGCCTTAAAACCGGTAGGAAACGGCCGATTTCGGCCGTTTCCGACCGGTATTTGGCTTTTGACATGTAGGGGCCATTATTCTACAGAATCGGTAAATTTGAATGCAAAAGGGCAACTTTATAACTGTTGCTTAACATTAATAGTGGCTTTAAATGTGGTCTGGGCTTCAGGCCAGATTTAATGCCATGATTAAGTTGATACAATGTTTAGTTTCAGAATAAGGGTCAAGGGTTCTCTCCCTGAACTTAATAGCCTTAAATCCTGTGTTGAGGGGAGGCTATTCTCGAGGTATTGAACCTTTTGTACCTCAATTAATAGACAGTTGGAAGTATGTGAGTACCTCATCCTCCATTTCTCAGTATTCTTCCATTAACAGACATAGTATACAGTTCCAGGGGGTGATTTTTAATGTATATGATCATATCACTTTTATAAAAAAAAAAATGTTATCCTCATTTGTGTGCATAGCTCCAATCTATCAAAACCAAGAAGAAAACCACCACAGAGCAATGAGCCAACTGGTCGTACACTGTGCCAACTCAGCTTATAGCTGGTAGGGGAATTTATCTAATGAGAAGCGAGGCCAGTTCCCTTCAGCACTATATACAATGACCAATCTTGAGCTCGCATTAGGATGGTACCTCAGTTGATAGTGCCCGAATCATCGAGACCCCATTGGAATCAAGACTGTTAGTCTTGATAGCCAGGATAGGCAATGCTCACATTAATCATAGGACCTGGTGAAAAAAAAAAAAACCCCAGGTGAGATCACGACTACCCAAGCATTGCCCAGAATGCTCTAGTATTTGGACTTCCTGCCCTGGCTAGATCAAGTTTGGAAATTTGAAGGAGTGATGTTCGCCATTCATGCACTGTAGGTGGTTGAGCATCTTTCCAGTGTCTACATATCTCCCTACGCGCCGCAAGGATGGAATAATATATCAATCTTGTTGCTGCGTTGCAGGTTTTATTTCTCAGACCAAAGATAACAAGAGCGAGGTCTATAGTGACATGTTCACCCACAAAATGTGACAGCTTATTTTTAATAGTTTCCCAGTATTCTGATAAACTTGGGCACTCTAAAAACATATGTGTATCCGTGGCTGCAGTTAACCCGCATCTAGGACACAAAACTGGACCTGTTAATGAGAATTTAGTTAACCTGTGGGGAGAATAGTATGCCCTATGCAAAGTAAAAAGGTGGTTCCTACGGAGCCACGATGGTTTAACTAAATCCCAAAGCAATGAGCAAGAAGCAATCCAGAGCTCTTCCACATCTAAGCCTGGCATTAGTTCTGCCCACAAATTTGTTGGTAACTGAAAACTAACATCTATTTCATCTATTATTTTGTGATACCACCGCGAGATTTCTTTTTTTGCCACTGGGCTGTCTAATAAAGAAGTTACCAAGTCGCTAAGGCCGCCTATAGGCTGCTTGTTGCGTTGCATTGGCTGACTGTTATATGACTGAGCCCAGCTGGAAATCTGAATGTATTTAAATCTTGACAACTCAGGGCCTACTTTGTTAATAAGATAATCCCATGGGAGTAAAGCCCCGTCCATAAACAGGTCATCCCAACAATAGATACCAGCTTCTTTTAGCGGGTTATTAAGGGCGTCTATTGTCCATAAGGGAGGAGTGGGTAAGTTCCATATCGGAGCCCTCGCTGAATAGTAGCCAATCTTTATCGCTTGCCTAACTTTGTACCAAGTAGATACACAACCTTTTAGAACTTTCAGTTTTATCTTTTTGAAGAATTTGGGGTCACTAAACTTAAACAAGAAACCGGCATGATTAACTCCTTCACATTCCAATAAAATAGAAAAAAGAGGGCCCATCCCAGTAGATATAGGAGCTTTAAGCAACATACGCATGTGCGATAGCTGGAACGCCCATGCGTATATTTGAAGGTCTGGTCCAGCCAGCCCTCCCTTCTCCCTCCGTCGTCTAATTTTTTTCCACGAGATTCTGGCACTTTTATTATTCCAAATAAAGCTGGTAATAGCACTCTGTAGTTTAGAAATTAATTTTGGATCAAAATAAAGTGGTATTGAATTAAATAAGAAAGAAACTTTCGGTAAAATGCTCATCTTCACCAAATTAAGCTTACCCAGAACAGAAAGCGGGAGATGAGACCAATCTCTCATGAGTTTCCGGCACTCTGCAGCTACTTTATTAAAGTTAAGAGAAGCAATTGCGTTGATGTCCTTAACTATGTTCACCCCCAGATAACAAATTTGGCTTTTAAGTGTCCCATTATTATTAGTTCTGTTACAATTCCAGGACATTGACTCTGTCTTGAGGGCATTGATTTCATACCCAGACACTTTCCCAAATGTAAGGGCCTGTTCAATTATTTCTGGGTATGCCTCTTCGTAATTTGTGGAAAAAATCATAATATCGTCTGCATAAAGTGCCACCTTCTTATCCCAGCCACCATAAATAAAAGGTTTAATGAGTATGTTGTCCCTAAGAGTCTGAGCGAATGGCTCTATATATATGTCGAAAAGAAGGGGGGACAGGGGGCAACCCTGTCTGGTTCCTCTCATGACCTTGAAAGGCTCTGTCAAACCTCCATTAATTAGCAGTGAAGCAGAAGGATTACGATATAGAAGCTCTATCGTCCTCCGAAATCTGTCCCCAATGCCAAACCTCTTCAAGGCCTCCGATAGGTACAGCCAATTCACCCTATCGAAGGCCTTGGTGGCGTCCAGAGTGAGAACAACCAGTGGAATTTCCTCCTTTATAGCGATGTCCATTGAACCAATCAATTCATATGTAAGCTCACAGAGCTGTCTCCCTTTTATAAAACCCTTTTGGTTTGGAGCTATAATATCCGAAATTACCCGACCTAGCCGATTAGCTAAAATAGATGTAAAAATTTTATAATCGGCATTTAGTATAGAAATGGGCCTGTATGAGCCGCAGTCTGAGGCGGGTTTACCAGGTTTCAGAATGAGGGTTATAGAGGCATTATTCCATGACTCCGGTGGTGTTTCGCCCTCTCTAAGAATTTGGTTAAACAGAGTGGCCAGCACTGGTGAGACCTCCGAGATAAGTTTTTTGTAAATCTCGCAAGGCATCCCATCTGTGCCAACCGCCTTTCCACTCTTTGCTTTCTTTATGGCCTCCTCCACCTCCACTATAGTTATTTACCCGTCCAAGGAGTAAGACTGTTCTGTTGTTAAGGACGGAGGAGATATGCCCTCCAGCCAATTAATTATGTCACAATGGTTGGGCCTAAGATCGTCTTGGTATATGGTTTCAAAGAAATTTCTGAAAACTGCTCTGATTTCCTCATCCCTGGAAAAAGTACCTGCCGCTGATGTAACTGAACAGATGTTATTACGCGCCCGATCAGATTTTATTTTCCAGGCAAGTAGCTTACCTGCCCCCTCCCGGTATTGGAAATGCGAGAGTTTACTTGTCTCCCATCTCTGTATGACCCGCTTCTCCAGAACTGCTGACAATGAAAGTTTCAGTCTATTCAATTCTGCTTGTTTAACAGCAAGGGTTGGATTTTCTATGGGATCGATGTTATCTATGTCGTTTTGTACTATCGAAATGTTTCTTTCAATGGAGGTGACTTCATCTGTATATTGTCTACTACGGTAGGCTACTTTATTTTTAATAAGACCTCTAAGTGTACACTTGAACGCGTCCCAAATTATCCCTATGGGGGCTGTATCCTTATTGGTACTAAAAAAGTAACTTGTCTCTATTTGTAAAAATACAATATCCTCTGTTGAAGAGAGAAGGGATCTATCAAAGGACCATATTCTAGTGGGAGGGGTCGTAGCCAGTTTTAGTACTAACTCGACTGCAGAATGGTCGGAGAGATGCATTGGGGTGTATTGTATTGAGATAATATTTTCAGCTAAAGCTCTACTTGTGAGAATGAAATCAATTCTAGACCTGTGTCTATATTTCCAATTTCTAAATGAAAATTCTTGCCTTTGACCCTCTTTAAGCCGCCAAATATCTAGGTAGTCGTATTGGTGCATCAAGCCTAGCAGACAGTTTCTGGATTTGGAAGTGATTTTCTGCCTACTGTTAGGGGATTTATCTAAGAGTGGATTCAAGGTTATGTTAAAATCCCCCGCTATAATCACTGGGTCAGGGAAACTAAGCAAATGACTAAATAGAGTTTCCAGTGTTGAGGGGTCATCAGTGTTAGGGCCATAATATCCCACAAGTGTTAACTTGGTGTCTCCTAATTCTATTGCAGCGATAGCCCATCTCCCTCCGGTGTCTACTTTCTGCTGTTTAATTTTAAATGTGACGGATTCTTTGAAAAAAATCGAGACCCCCCGTGTATTAGAACCTTGTGCTGTTGAGATTGATGATTCTATCCATCTATTCCTACGGACCAAGTCAATTATCTCACTCTCGATTAAGTGGGTCTCCTGGAGGATAATGATTCCCGCATCGGTATCTCGAAGATACTGCATGATTTTATTAGCTCGTGGTTTGGTGCGGAGACCATTAACGTTCCAGGACAATATTTTTAGTTTACTCATTAAATTGTGAAATTAAGTCGTTTGTTAGGGCTGGCTGTGATAAGAAGAAAATAAACAATTCAAACAAATTGTTACTATGTATCTTAAGATGAGAAGAAAACATTGTGTTGAAGAAACTATTTACATAAAAAGATTGGAGCTCTTTACTAGAGATGTGATTTTGCCCCCCTATCCCCCCATGCCCACCCCTACTCCCTCCCTGGGAAAACCCCGTACTCACCAACCGGAAAACTTCCGGAAGTAAGTGCCCCTAGCTCTTCCCCATCTTGTCACCTCGTGCCCTTAATATCTACAAAGTGACTCGCCGTTACATGGTTATGTAAGTTATGTGTTTGTGTTTGTTTTTAGTTTGTGTTTTTTTTTTCCTTTCCACTTTGTAACCATATTAATATTCATATCACTTTTGAATCGTATGGAGAGGGACGCTGCTGTACAGACTGCGGAGAAATTATAGAGGCTGAATGAGCTTTGTGCCACAAGATTTGTTTACCTTGAACTGATTTTTTAAAATCTGATGTGATTATTATGAAAGCCTTGAGGAAACCCTGGTCTCATTGAACCTGTAGGGCGAAAGACGTTTCAGCTGTGGAGGATCTCTTTTGTACCTTACTTTGTAATGAGTACTGGAAATTCAAATACATAAATTCATTCAAAATAACTACCTGGATACTAAGTCTGTTAATGGAACAATACTGAGAAATGGAGGAGGAGGTACTCACATGCTTCCAACACAGATACTTAAGTTGATACCTTACTAAATCTTGTTAGGTAGTCCCATTCTGAAAATAGCCAAGCTGGGATACCAGTCAGTAATCCTGTGTTCGCCAATGGGGCTACTAACCTTTCCATAGCAAAACAACAATTTGGAAGTGTTGCTGCTAAGACACATTGAAAATTGTGTGTCCTACTTAATAATAAATAGCTTCCTGCAATAAGGCTCCATAGGCCTTCCTTAGGGGAGACTTAAATATATCCTTGAGGGTAGTGGTGACTTTGCCATTTTGTGTAACGGCAAATTCGAACTAACAGTGTAAAACACTGCCCTTTCAGACTGCAGTGGCAGGCTGGGATCAATTTTGTCTTTTTCACATGCAGGGTGGCACAAACAGTGCTACAACTCTGGGTGAACTCTCTACCTTACATGACCTTAGTACCCTGGGTACCATATACTAGGGAATTATAGGTAAGTCAGTTCTTGCCAATTTTGTTTTATCCAATTAAACATACCTTTTGCAATGGGTTAGAACACTGGCACAGAGGTCTGGACAGCACGCCTCAATGCATGTTAAAAGTCATAAAAACCAGCAGCTAATAGTCCAAAATGTGGCAAAAGGTGGGGGGGGGGGCCCTACACAAAGGCCTGTTTCATTGCAAAGAATCATATGATTCACCACACCAAACACCTTAGATGTGTGGGTTGTATTTGACAAGAATAACACACCTTTGAGAAGAAAGACTGAGAGCACTAAACTTCTTAACACTGACTAATAAAGACATACATACTTAAAGATAAAAGCTTAAAATACAGTACCAAGCAAAGGTGCATTTTCTGTAGTTCTATTTCATTATTATTGCAGTTTGCATTATGCATTAGAACATTGTAACAGTGAGAGCTCCTGTGAATGCAAAAAAATAATGTCTATGATGAAACACCACCACCCTCTTGGACAACCTCGCCAACCTCGGACTTAAACAACTAGTCACCTCCCCCACCCACATCGCAGGTCACACACTCGACCCCATCTTCACCTCCAGCAATCATGTCTCCTTCAGCCATACTACGGATCTCCTCTGGACTGACCACAGCTGCGCTCATTTCACCTACAACAAGCCGAAACCCATCAACCACCTCCAACCAACTCTACAAAGAAACTGGAACAAAATCACCATCGACCAGATCTCCTTCACGCTCCTTCTAAACACCCCTGCTCACTCCTCTAACCCAGACCAAGCCGCCACCAACCTCACCCTATGGTTATCCAACACCGCCGACACTCTAGCACCACTGAACAAACGTCAAAGCAAACCTGGCAGCAAGAAGGCCTCATGGTTCAACGATGATCTTAAGAAGTCCAAGAAACTCTGCCGCTCCCTTGAAAAAGCCTGGAAAAAAGACCCAACCACCAGCACCAAAGACGCCCACAAAAATGCCACCCGCATACACCACCAACTAATCCGAAAGGCCAAGAAAACAGCATTCAAGGACCGACTAGACAACAACGCCCACAACAGCAAGGAACTTTTCAACATCGTCAAGGAATTTACCAATCCCTCGGCCAACTCCAACAACATCACCCCCTCTCAAGCCCTCTGCGACTCCCTAGCCTCATTCTTCCACAACAAAATTGCAGACATTCACAACAGCTTCGACAACCAACCCGGAGACCAACCCACCCAACCATACGATGAACCTTCTCCCCCCTTGATCACCCTTAACGACTGGAACCCCATCTCCACCGACGACACCATCCGCCTGATGAACTCCATCCACTCAGGATCCCCCACAGACCCATGTCCTCATCACATCTTCAACAAAGCAGACTCCGTCATAGCTCCGCACCTCCGAGACGTCATCAACTGCTCCTTCAACTCCGCCACCTTCCCGGAAAGCTGGAAACACGCTGAACTCACCGCCCTTCTGAAAAAACCCACAGCGGACCCCACCGAACTCAAAAATTACCGCCCCATATCACTCCTTCCTTTCCCGGCCAAAGTCATCGAGAAAGCCGTCAACAACCAACTCGCCGCTTTCCTCGAAGCCAACAAATCCCTCGACTCCTCACAATCTGGCTTCCGAGCAAAACACAGCACTGAGACCGCCCTCATCGCAGCAACAGACGACATTCGAACTCTACTGGACAATGGAGACACAGTCGCCCTCATCCTCCTCGACCTCTCCGCAGCCTTCGACACAGTATGCCATAGCACCCTTTTACAACGCCTCAGAAACATCGGAATACAAGGAAAAGCACTTGCATGGATCACCTCGTTCCTCACCGGAAGAACCCAGAAAGTCCGCCTTCCACCATTCAAGTCCGAGGCCTCTGAAGTCATCTGTGGAGTACCACAAGGATCCTCACTCAGCCCCACCCTCTTCAACGTATACATGAGCCCCCTCGCGGCCATCGCACGCCAACACAACCTCAACATCATCTCTTACGCGGATGACACTCAACTGATCCTTTCTCTCACCAATGACCCCAACACCGCCAAAACTAACCTACACAAAGGGATGAAAGAAGTTGCCGAATGGATGAAACACAGCCGTCTGAAACTGAATTCAGACAAAACTGAAGTCCTCATCTTAGGTACATCCCCCTCTGCATGGGACGACTCTTGGTGGCCGGAAGCCCTTGGAAAAGCACCCATCCCGACAGACCACGCACGGAACCTAGGCGTTATCCTGGATTCTTCACTTTCAATGAATAGACAAGTCAGCGCAGTATCCTCATCCTGCTTCAACATTCTTCGCATGCTCAAAAAAACATTTCGTTGGATCCCCACCGAGACCAGAAAAACAGTCACCCACGCTCTGGTCACAAGCCGACTGGACTACGAAAACACCCTCTACGCAGGTACTACCGCTAAACTCCAGAAGAAACTCCAACGAATCCAAAACGCCTCAGCCAGGATCATATTAGACATCCCGCGTAACGAACACATCTCTGGTCACCTGAGAGACCTCCACTGGCTACCCGTCAACAAGAGGATCACTTTCCGACTGCTCACCCACGCACACAAATCACTCTACGACATCGGACCAGAATGCCTCAACTCACGACTGTCCTTCTACACCCCCTCCCGCCAACTGCGCTCTTCCGGCCAAGCCCTCGCCACTATACCTCGCATCAACAAGACAACCATGGGAGGCAGATCCTTCTCATACCTGGCTGCTAAAACATGGAACTCACTCCCCACTCACCTTCGCCTTACCCAGAACCACCTTGCATTCAGAAAGCAACTTAAAACGTGGATATTTGACAAATAATCCTCCTCCCCTCCCTAAGCGCCTTGAGACCCTCTGGGTATGTAGTGCGCTATATAAATTCTTTGACTTGACTTGACTTGACTTGATTCAACATTCCAATTCTTGTATTTTTTTTCTAATGGTATTATAGCACTTTGTGCCTCTGGCTCAATGCTTTTCCCTTTTTAATAGGCCCTCACCTGTGGCGGGCCTATGGTTCAGTTAGAGGGCTTTCACCAACTGAAATAGCTCTCAATAGTGGGCTGTGATGAATTTGACAGGAACTGTATTACATAAGATGCTGCAGAAAATGCAAATTCTCATTTTAAGACATGACTTGATTTTAGAAAGATAATAGAATAACAGTCAAAAGAGACCATTTATACTCCCATTGGATTTCTTGCATGGAACAAATTCTGTGAGAAAGAGTGAAAATGTGGACACAGTTATTTTTTCCCATAATTAGTGTTTTTCAAAAAGTTGTTGGAAAGAAATGATCAAAGGCCTGAACAGATTATATCTATGCTTGTCTCATCTCTTTAATTCACACAGACCACATATGGCCGGGATGCCCGTCACCCCCTCCCAACACAATCCCCAAGGATGGGAAGTCGGACGCAGTTTTGAACTTTTGGAAGGCGGGAGGGAGTAACCCTCCCGGCCATATTTATTAAAATATGAAACAAAATTTAAAACATTAAATAAAAGTTTCATAATCATGTACAATTTTACATTTATTACATTTCGATGAAGACATGTTCTTTGGCTAACCTTAACAAATCTCTAATACCAAGGTTTTCCTAGCCGAGTCTAACATCCTGCAAATGCATACATTCTAAATTAAAATTGTACACCCTAGCATTAAGGGCCAACGGCAAGATCTTAACCGGTGTCAGATCCCTACTACCAAAACTGTCGCCCTCACGGTGTGAATGACGCATGCGCAGAGGACTGTACCCTCATTGCCAACTGCAATTTCCCTTGTCTTGTTGGGGGCCCCCCTTTCCGCTCGACGCCATCCTAAAGGTTGTCCGAACTCCCGTGTGAGGTATCTGTAGGAAGGACAGCGTGGACTCCCCCCCCATCCCCACACTCTCTATCTGCGGTCGCGGATATCCGGGCCCCGGGAAATTCTTAGGAGGGGCATATAGCCGCCTCCTCCCCTGGAAGGGGCCTATGGCCGTCTCCCCTTAGGCGACCCATCCTTAGTGGGTTCCGCCTCTCAGTGGGAGGGGCCAATGGCCGCCTCCCCCCCGAGCGCTCCCATCCATAGTGGGTGGCGCCCCCCTCTAGGGACCTTGAAATTACTGCTCACCGATCATGACCTTACGGCCACAGGCCGGATAGTTGACCGGCTATCCGGCCCCCCCACAGACTCCTCCTAAAGGTCATGCTTCCTCAAACCCCTTAGCCATGCTATGAAGTCTCCTATGAGTAAAACATTCCCCTCCCGGGACAAGTGAACCCCATCATTCAGATACATGTGATCACCCCGAATACACCCATGAGGAATACTATGCAACTGAGCAGAGCGAAACAATCTACCAATTTTATTGTTAACCTTTTTTACCGAATGGTTCAGTGCTGAAACCGAAAGGCCCCCCCGCCATACTTTCCTGGGAATCATGTGGGACCAGGCAATTGTGCACCCCGGGATTCTTTTTGCCAACCAGCTAACGGCAGACAAAACTTGCTCGAACAATACTCGTCTACCCAGAGTCACCAAGTCATTGCCCCCCAGGTGTACTATGACTACAGATGGCGGTGACCTCTGCCGCCCTAAGAGACCCTCAACAAAAGATTCGAATTGGTCAATACAGAGCCCGCCCCTTCCGTGGAAGGCCACTCTGTACCCGTATTCCCCAGCTGCGCGAGTCGCGTCACCTGCTTTGAATACGTCCCCGGCCCGCCTCACGTATGAGTTGCCCACGACCCACACCACTCTCTCCTCAGACGGTGATCCATGACCGCTGGTCTCCTGGTACTGGGTCGACTGCAAATTCCGCCCGCATGATATGCTCGCGAAACTGTAATTCAAACAAAAGACAAGAAGCGTGAGTGCATGTCAATTGACTTACAACATGTGCAATCGCACATACCTTTTGAAGCAATTAGAGGACCATCGTCCCAACTGTTTTACTTCCTCCGCACTCCGACCCCTGGCTGTAGCCTCAGTAGCAGCCCCTATCCTAAAGGAGTGGGTCCCGAAATCGCTCGGGTCCATGCCTGCGGCAGCGATTGTCAGTGCCAGCACCCTCTGAAACTGAAACCTCGTCAGTGGGGTGCCATCCCTGTGCCTCAGCAAACTTCCCCCCCACGTAGCAGTCCTCAGTGCCAAGTATTCTTCTATACACAGTATCGGGCACATGGGGGACCCTCGCATGCGCTGCACAATAACACTGTTTCCCGTAGCCCCTGGTCGGTTTTGGACCTGGCTATCGTCATTACCATCGAATCCCCCCTAATTAGGACGTGATTCCTGCACAGGCCTCCCTCAACATCTTTTTTATTCCTAGCGACCAGTTCGCTCACCCGCATCGCCCCATGGAACGCTAATTCGAAAGCTGCCCGGAACAAAACCGCCTCGAATTGGGAGGAGCATGTCTCCACTAGTTTCGCCATAAGTAGGGACAACCTTTCTAAGCCAATCGGGCGCCCCTCATCCTGTTTGCGGCCTTCAAGGCGCTGCCAGCCGCGAAGAGCTTTTCTTGCCAAAAAGGAACTGGTTGGGTCTTTTACGCCATGCGCCTGCGCCATGAATGAAATGGCCGCCCTGTGCCTATTGGCCGTTGCCGCTGATCGGCCTTCTCAGTGTAGAGCTACCAAGAACCCCAGGAAGGAATCCTCCTGACCCCAGTTCTGACTCCCTGTCGGACCCAAAAATGCGCAATAGGAACTAAACGCTCCTTCGTATGCTTTCCTTGTCCTGGGGGCTAAACTTGCTGCCACGAGGTCTTGTAATCCGGAGCACTGATTCGCCAAAGCGCCTCGGGGAATGGTGCCGCCGCTAGGTCCGCTGTAGGTAGATAACCCCTGAACGCCTGCATATGTGAACGAGAGAGTGCATCAGCTGCATGATTCAGTACGCCCAGCACATGTTTCGCCCTGAACTGTGCATTCAGTCTCATGCAAAGCAGCACAACTTCCTTCAACAATCTCAAGATCCATTTGCAGCGTGCTGCCTGATTGTTAATGCATTCGACAACAGTCATATTATCAGACCAAAATACCACAGAGCGGTCTCAGAACTCGCTCAAGGAACCCTATGTTACTTGTGAGACCGCCGGAATGCCACCACGCCGGCCATGTTTGCGCCGACCATTGGTTACCAAAGATGGCGCCAAATCCCACGCTCCCCGCCGAGTCAGTCCACAAACCCAGCTCGTCCGAAGACGCTGGCGGCTTGTTCCACACTACTCGACCGTTGAAGTCCGCCAGAAATGCCAACCAAATGCGCATATCCTGTCAAGCAAAGAGGGGGATTGAGGCTTAGGGGCCGCACCAAGGGTCAAGTTCCTAATATTTGTCAAGGTAAGGGTGCAAATGGTCTGGGATACAACCCCCTAGATCCCAACATAGAACAAATAAGAATTTGTTCTGTACATCAAATTTCACAAATTGACCTTGCACACCAAAAGGCTATATGATAAACACAATATTAATGCTCAATAAACATTCGTGTTGTAACAAAGATAAAATCCAACTGTTCTCCCAAGAAATTTTTCAAGTCAGTTTTCTTCGTTTTATTCTTTCTTTATTTGTTCAAAAACTCGCAGATAAAAATAGCCAACGCGTTTCGTCCGAAACCGGACTTCTTCAGGGCTACATTTAAAAGGATACAAAAATATATTTCAATGTGTGTATAGATACAAAAGTACGTGCACAAATAGATAAATTATACAGTTTTAGATTCAAGGAGACATTTACAAAACACCAGACCATTTAGATATGTACAGCATACGAAAAAAGACTTGAAGAAAATGCCTTTGGATTCCAGGGAGAACATGCGCTGTTACAAAACATTTTGTTAAACTAAATATACACTAATGTCTTATGTACAGGGTATTGTTCACCTAACCATGTAAACGAGAGTCACAAAAGGGCAGTACCTAAAGAGTTTCAACTGAAATACACAACATATTGTTTGTATAACGGCTCAATGGTCATAGATAATTTTGAATCTCTTTTCCCAAACAGGAGTTATGAAAGGACAATACCTACTGAGTTCTAACTGGAGTACACATTGTGATATTTGCATAATAGTTCGCTAATCATAAGTAATTTTAAGGTCCCTTTGCACGAATAATAGTCTTGAAAGGACCATACCTACTGAAATTTTAACTGTGATGCACATTATACCTTTTACATAAGAGCTCCAAAGTCATAATATATTTTAAATACCTTTGCGCAGTGTATTCTTATGTTAAGCGTCCCATCCGTCCTGGCAGGTGTACAAGCAATAGGTTTCTATAAATAAATATATTAATGTTTTAGAAATGATGGTCATATATAAGAACCTGTGCGTGGCAAGAGACAGCTGTTACTATCTAACAAGCTTATGGACTATTTGAGCGACAGTGTAATTAAAATCTAAGTCGTATGTCCAATCAATATGGCTCTATGGAATAAGTTTTTTAACAGGACCGTCACCTAAAGAACCTGCCTATCTGAGGGTTAAGGGCCGTTTAACATTCATTAGAAAATGGAAATGTGCACTTACTATAGTTATATGGTCGGCAGATTTAATAATCATCCATTCGTTTTAGGATCCAGTGGAGTTAAGGGAAGAATAAAGTATATGCCTGAAACCGAAAGATTGGGCAAAGGTTATATGAGGAAAAGTATCTGGCTTTTAAAACCCGAATTCAAGGTATCCATGGGTAATAGGTGGTAAACTAGATAAAAAACCATTTACAAAATGTCATTATGAGCGAAAGAAAAGTCAAAAAAATGTACCAGTGGTATGTAGTCACTATGGTTAATATATTGGGACTAAGGTTTTTAGGCATTTGGCCTAAGTGTGAAAGTCCAATTACTAAAGCAAGTAACACAATAGCACTGATGTCTCTAAATTACGCAAGTTGACATTTATTATTTACACAGTCAGGGAGATGCGTATTAGTTAAGAAACTAACACCCAGCAAAGCTAATCTTATGAAGATAAATCGTGCAGAAAGAAAAACCGACAATTCAAAGCGACAGTAAGGACAAGGGGCCACAGCCTGTTGTATAGTAACTCTCGTATTAACAGGAGAAAACGACGCTCAAGAGTGCCCGCCATCTTAGCATGGATATCTTGCATGGTCATGTACCAAAATTACAATCACAATGAATATTGTGAAAGGTTTAGGGCCAAATAAGATACTGGCTATCGAAGAGTAGTAAAGACTATATCCTACTCAATATTTAAGAGCCCATACAGCGTTAAACTCCTGGGGCTTACCATAAATTCGGCGTCTTCGTCGCATGCGTGTGCGGTCGACTGGTCTCCCGGTCCATAATGAAGGCACCTTGGAGAGGATATATATAGTCCCCAAATGTATGTAATTAGTCAATTAAGACTACTAATTAGTAAGCGCAAAAGGCGCGAAGACGTGGGGATCAATGTTAACATGGCCGCCATCTTAGACTAGTCACAACGGAAACGGAAAGGTTACGAAAATCAGCTAAAAAAGTGTCATTGTATGCTTACATCATAAGGATAAGATAGTTTGATAGTTGAAATTCAGTCTAATAGTTGTTTTAATTTAAAGGACGAGCTAACAAGCTAAAATAGATCTTGTTAGTCGAATACTATCGAGCGAAGAAACGGATATGTCGCAATCTGAGGAAACATAAAATGCGAGCAGACATCTTGTAATGGCTCGAGTTAGATCTACAAAGCAAGGTCTAGCCAAAGAGTAGATGTTAAATATATCATGATTGGAATTACGAACTTATACAAACGCGATCTGACATGATGTAAAATGAATCCAGTAAAGTGAAATATTTTTCACTTATTTATTAGAAGCAGCCCAAGTTTGTCCCTTTTTAGCAGTCTTAGTTAGCCACTTATTCATAATGTTACGGCATCATAAATTAGTGAATGCCTGCACAATGGCGCACATATAACTATAATCAAAGTCCAGGCAACTGTAATTTGCTATCGGCAGGGGGGTAGTCAGAGACAGGTATATCCCATTTTGGTAATCTTAAAGAGCCACTTAATCATAATTTTATGGCAGCATAGATAAGTGAACGCCAGCACAATAGCGCACATATATTTGTGATCAAAGTCCAGATAAATGTAATTTGCTATCGGTTTAGGAGTAGTCGGAGACAGGTGTTACAGAGAGAGTACTACAGATAAAGTGCTGCAAGATATACTGGACTGGTCATGGCATCTATGGTCAGATATATGTGCAAATCTGATCAGAACAGTTACATAGCTCAACCAAAGTCCCGGTTGACAATCAGGACAATATACAGACCAAATAATTTAGGCAGGACATGGCTTGACAAAATTGCTCACATTGGCTACTCAGATGAGTCTCTCTTATTTGTTGCACTAGTGCAATGCAAAGAAGGTCCCATTCAATGCATAGACTAACTGTGCCTAATCCAGAAAAAAGTTCAAGAACAGGTGTAGTGAATATAGTGTACAGAAACCATGCAATGATGTACAGATCGAATTCCTAGTGTGTTAAAAGGAGAATAATGTAAAAATTAACCCGACAGTAGTAACCTGATACAGAAAATGCGGAGAGTCAGAATGAGTTGAACTGAATCACAAAAAATGATGACATTCATTATTTACATTTAAACCCTGATCTACAGCTCTAAGTCTGCATATCCAACGGGCCTCAAGTTGTCTGAGGCAAGTGATCCTATCACCACCACGTTTACCTGACACTGCCCTATCAATTGCATGGAATTTAATTTCTTTTTCATCTGGGTGGTTGTCAGTGATATGTTGGGCCACAGGGCTCCGAAGATCATTATTTTTGATGCTTCTAATGTGCTCCTGAATCCGTGTTTTAAGGCTTCTGGTACTGCTACCAACATAGATCATTTTACAGTGGCAAATGATTACATAAACTGCAAAAGTAGTGTTACAATTGATGAACGAGGTAACCCTATATGTCCTGGAGCTGTTATAGTTGTAGTCAACCAGTTTGTTTATGCCATGTTCACATACTGAACAATTGCCACATACAAAAAAGCCAGCCGGCTTTTCTGTAAGCCATGCAGAGCCACTAGTCTTTGGGGGATCTACATAACTCGGGCAGAGAATGTTTTTGATAGTTCTACCCTTTTTGTAAACGACCTTGGGCTTGTCAGGGATGACGCCTTCTGGTAGTATATCCGTTTTTAAGAGGTGCCAGTGTCGTCTCAAGATGTTATATATATGATTACTGTACATACCGTATTCAGTTATGAAAGCACATTGTTCATGGGGTGCACTGATATTTTTGTTCGTTTGTTTGAGTAGGGTTTCATGACGTTTCCGTTTTTTGATTTTGTTCTCCGCCCTATCAACATCTTTCTCAGCATAACCTCTCGCTAAGAAATCTTTCTTCATTCTTTGTATCGTGTTTTCAAAATCAGTATCTTCACTACAGTTACGACGGGCCCGTACCATCTCACCATAAGGAATAGCCACTATGGTGTTTCTGGGGTGACAACTCTCAGCATGAAGTATGCTGTTGCAGGAAGTGGGCTTTTTATACATTTTGCTTTGGATACTGCCATCTTTTATGTAGAGATGCAAGTCAAGAAACACTATTTCACTTTGGGAGGAGCTCATCGTGAGCTTGATGTCACGGTCATTACTGTTGAGGAAGTGAAAATAATCTTTCAAACCATCAACACTACCCTTCCAAATAAGGAAAATGTCGTCAATGTAGCGTACATAAAAAATTATGTCATCCATCCATTGACCAGCACCATGACCCCAGGCATGCTCCATCTCAAACAGCCCCATAAAAAGGTATGCATAAGATGGAGCAAACCTGGAGCCCATGGCAGTCCCCCGTGTCTGTAAGTACCAATCGTCTTCATGCAAGAAGACATTATGGGTCAAAATTAGTTTAGCCATGTTTAGAAGCATCTGGGTATGTTCTAGGTGACAAGCATTGCGTTTGAAAAGAAAGTGCTTCAAAGATCTCATACCATTCTCCAGTTCTATGCAAGTGTACAAACTTTCCACGTCCATGGTTACAAACGTGAAAAGCTGGTCCTCCCAAGTCACATCCTCTAGTTTACAGAGAAGTTCTCTGCTATCTTGCAAGTATGACGGTAGGTTTTGTACAAAGGGTTGAAGAAAGGAATCAACGTACTCAGCTAGATGTTCCGTGGGACCTCCGTTACCCGATATAATGCGTACTCAGATTGTGAACCATAAAATGGACAGGACTAGGACTACTGATGATGTCAATGATGTGAATGTGATTAATTTGTCATCTAAAACTTTTTCTGATTCTGAATTGTCTACTCTACAAAAAGGTTTGAATTTTTGTATAACTGAAAAACAAATGTTGGACAAAGTACATGTTGACCTTTTTTGTTTCACACGCAAGTTGAAATTAAAAAAATACTTTGCTGAGCAACCAGACATACGTGTTCCTGTTCAATCTGTAAAAAATGTTTCAGAATTCACAATTGCAGAAGTTGATACTTCCCACGTCATTGCCTCATTATATGACCAGGATATGGTGGGAGATTTGATTATGCATGCTCGAAATCTTGACATCTTGGAGGACACCACCATAGATAGCGGCTTAAAAAAATCGCTCAAAATTCACACCATTCAGTTCCAAAACTGCTATCGATGAGTTTTCCATTAGAGTGACACAGGACCTGTATAAATTAGAAGACGTACATCATTCTAATAACAAATGCAAACACCCCTATAACATCAGTAAATCTGAAAAAAAGTTTTTACAAACCATCCGTGATGATTTGTCCTTGGTAGTCCGTGAGGCTGACAAGGGCGGCAATATTGTTATAATGGATTTTGTGGATTACTCAAATGAAATCAAGAGACAATTGCATGATGTTGCCTGCTATACCCCATTACGCAAAAATCCCATTAAAGATATTGAAAGCAAGATCAATTCGGGATTAGTAGAATGGAAAGAATCAGGATTACTATCCGAACAAGAGTACAGATATCTGAGGGCGGACAACTCACGGTTCCCATGTATCTATGCCCTTCCCAAGGTGCATAAGGGCGGAGTATTTCCACCGGGAAGACCCATTATATCGGGTAACGGAGGTCCCACGGAACATCTAGCTGAGTACGTTGATTCCTTTCTTCAACCCTTTGTACAAAACCTACCGTCATACTTGCAAGATAGCAGAGAACTTCTCTGTAAACTAGAGGATGTGACTTGGGAGGACCAGCTTTTCACGTTTGTAACCATGGACGTGGAAAGTTTGTACACTTGCATAGAACTGGAGAATGGTATGAGATCTTTGAAGCACTTTCTTTTCAAACGCAATGCTTGTCACCTAGAACATACCCAGATGCTTCTAAACATGGCTAAACTAATTTTGACCCATAATGTCTTCTTGCATGAAGACGATTGGTACTTACAGACACGGGGGACTGCCATGGGCTCCAGGTTTGCTCCATCTTATGCAAACCTTTTTATGGGGCTGTTTGAGATGGAGCATGCCTGGGGTCATGGTGCTGGTCAATGGATGGATGACATAATTTTTTATGTACGCTACATTGACGACATTTTCCTTATTTGGAAGGGTAGTGTTGATGGTTTGAAAGATTATTTTCACTTCCTCAACAGTAATGACCGTAACATCAAGCTCACGATGAGCTCCTCCCAAAGTGAAATAGTGTTTCTTGACTTGCATCTCTACATAAAAGATGGCAGTATCCAAAGCAAAATGTATAAAAAGCCCACTTCCTGCAACAGCATACTTCATGCTGAGAGTTGTCACCCCAGAAACACCATAGTGGCTATTCCTTATGGTGAGATGGTACGGGCCCGTCGTAACTGTAGTGAAGATACTGATTTTGAAAACACGATACAAAGAATGAAGAAAGATTTCTTAGAGAGAGGTTATGCTGAGAAAGATGTTGATAGGGCGGAGAACAAAATCAAAAAACGGAAACGTCATGAAACCCTACTCAAACAAACGAACAAAAATATCAGTGCACCCCATGAACAATGTGCTTTCATAACTGAATACGGTATGTACAGTAATCATATATATAACATCTTGAGACGACACTGGCACCTCTTAAAAACGGATATACTACCAGAAGGCGTCATCCCTGACAAGCCCAAGGTCGTTTACAAAAAGGGTAGAACTATCAAAAACATTCTCTGCCCGAGTTATGTAGATCCCCCAAAGACTAGTGGCTCTGCATGGCTTACAGAAAAGCCGGCTGGCTTTTTTGTATGTGGCAATTGTTCAGTATGTGAACATGGCATAAACAAACTGGTTGACTACAACTATAACAGCTCCAGGACATATAGGGTTACCTCGTTCATCAATTGTAACACTACTTTTGCAGTTTATGTAATCATTTGCCACTGTAAAATGATCTATGTTGGTAGCAGTACCAGAAGCCTTAAAACACGGATTCAGGAGCACATTAGAAGCATCAAAAATAATGATCTTCGGAGCCCTGTGGCCCAACATATCACTGACAACCACCCAGATGAAAAAGAAATTAAATTCCATGCAATTGATAGGGCAGTGTCAGGTAAACGTGGTGGTGATAGGATCACTTGCCTCAGACAACTTGAGGCCCGTTGGATATGCAGACTTAGAGCTGTAGATCAGGGTTTAAATGTAAATAATGAATTTCATCATTTTTTGTGATTCAGTTCAACTCATTCTGACTCTCCACATTTTCTGTATCAGGTTACTACTGTCGGGTTAATTGTTACATTATTCTCCTTTTAACACACTAGGAATTCGATCTGTACATCATTGCATGGTTTCTGTACACTATATTCACTACACCTGTTCTTGAACTTTTTTCTGGATTAGGCACAGTTAGTCTATGCATTGAATGGGACCTTCTTTGCATTGCACTAGTGCAACAAATAAGAGAGACTCATCTGAGTAGCCAATGTGAGCAATTTTGTCAAGCCATGTCCTGCCTAAATTATTTGGTCTGTATATTGTCCTGATTGTCAACCGGGACTTTGGTTGAGCTATGTAACTGTTCTGATCAGATTTGCACATATATCTGACCATAGATGCCATGACCAGTCCAGTATATCTTGCAGCACTTTATCTGTAGTACTCTCTCTGTAACACCTGTCTCCGACTACTCCTAAACCAATAGCAAATTACATTTATCTGGACTTTGATCACAAATATATGTGCGCTATTGTGCTGGCGTTCACTTATCTATGCTGCCATAAAATTATGATTAAGTGGCTCTTTAAGATTACCAAAATGGGATATACCTGTCTCTGACTACCCCCCTGCCGATAGCAAATTACAGTTGCCTTGACTTTGATTATAGTTATATGTGCGCCATTGTGCAGGCATTCACTAATTTATGATGCCGTAACATTATGAATAAGTGGCTAACTAAGACTGCTAAAAAGGGACAAACTTGGGCTGCTTCTAATAAATAAGTGAAAAATATTTCACTTTACTGGATTCATTTTACATCATGTCAGATCGCGTTTGTATAAGTTCGTAATTCCAATCATGATATATTTAACATCTACTCTTTGGCTAGACCTTGCTTTGTAGATCTAACTCGAGCCATTACAAGATGTCTGCTCGCATTTTATGTTTCCTCAGATTGCGACATATCCGTTTCTTCGCTCGATAGTATTCGACTAACAAGATCTATTTTAGCTTGTTAGCTCGTCCTTTAAATTAAAACAACTATTAGACTGAATTTCAACTATCAAACTATCTTATCCTTATGATGTAAGCATACAATGACACTTTTTTAGCTGATTTTTGTAACATTTCCGTCTCCGTTGTGACTAGTCTAAGATGGCGGCCATGTTAACATTGATCCCCACGTCTTCGCGCCTTTTGCGCTTACTAATTAGTAGTTTTAATTGACTAATTACATACATTTGGGGACTATATATATCCTCTCCAAGGTGCCTTCATTATGGACCGGGAGACCAGACGACCGCACACGCACGCGACGAAGACGCCGAATTTATGGTAAGCCCCAGGAGTTTAACGCTGTATGGGCTCTTAAATATTGAGTAGGATATAGTCTTTACTACTCTTCGATAGCCAGTATCTTATTTGGCCCTAAACCTTTCACAATATTCATTGTGATTGTAATTTTGGTACATGACCATGCAAGATATCCATGCTAAGATGGCGGGCACTCTTGAGCGTCGTTTTCTCCTGTTAATACGAGAGTTACTATACAACAGGCTGTGGCCCCTTGTCCTTACTGTCGCTTTGAATTGTCGGTTTTTCTTTCTGCACGATTTATCTTCATAAGATTAGCTTTGCTGGGTGTTAGTTTCTTAACTAATACGCATCTCCCTGACTGTGTAAATAATAAATGTCAACTTGCGTAATTTAGAGACATCAGTGCTATTGTGTTACTTGCTTTAGTAATTGGACTTTCACACTTAGGCCAAATGCCTAAAAACCTTAGTCCCAATATATTAACCATAGTGACTACATACCACTGGTACATTTTTTTGACTTTTCTTTCGCTCATAATGACATTTTGTAAATGGTTTTTTATCTAGTTTACCACCTATTACCCATGGATACCTTGAATTCGGGTTTTAAAAGCCAGATACTTTTCCTCATATAACCTTTGCCCAATCTTTCGGTTTCAGGCATATACTTTATTCTTCCCTTAACTCCACTGGATCCTAAAACGAATGGATGATTATTAAATCTGCCGACCATATAACTATAGTAAGTGCACATTTCCATTTTCTAATGAATGTTAAACGGCCCTTAACCCTCAGATAGGCAGGTTCTTTAGGTGACGGTCCTGTTAAAAAACTTATTCCATAGAGCCATATTGATTGGACATACGACTTAGATTTTAATTACACTGTCGCTCAAATAGTCCATAAGCTTGTTAGATAGTAACAGCTGTCTCTTGCCACGCACAGGTTCTTATATATGACCATCATTTCTAAAACATTGATATATTTATTTATAGAAACCTATTGCTTGTACACCTGCCAGGACGGATGGGACGCTTAACATAAGAATACACTGCGCAAAGGTATTTAAAATATATTATGACTTTGGAGCTCTTATGTAAAAGGTATAATGTGCATCACAGTTAAAATTTCAGTAGGTATGGTCCTTTCAAGACTATTATTCGTGCAAAGGGACCTTAAAATTATTTATGATTAGCGAACTATTATGCAAATATCACAATGTGTACTCCAGTTAGAACTCAGTAGGTATTGTCCTTTCATAACTCCTGTTTGGGAAAAGAGATTCAAAATTATCTATGACCATTGAGCCGTTATACAAACAATATGTTGTGTATTTCAGTTGAAACTCTTTAGGTACTGCCCTTTTGTGACTCTCGTTTACATGGTTAGGTGAACAATACCCTGTACATAAGACATTAGTGTATATTTAGTTTAACAAAATGTTTTGTAACAGCGCATGTTCTCCCTGGAATCCAAAGGCATTTTCTTCAAGTCTTTTTTCGTATGCTGTACATATCTAAATGGTCTGGTGTTTTGTAAATGTCTCCTTGAATCTAAAACTGTATAATTTATCTATTTGTGCACGTACTTTTGTATCTATACACACATTGAAATATATTTTTGTATCCTTTTAAATGTAGCCCTGAAGAAGTCCGGTTTCGGACGAAACGCGTTGGCTATTTTTATCTGCGAGTTTTTGAACAAATAAAGAAAGAATAAAACGAAGAAAACTGACTTGAAAAATTTCTTGGGAGAACAGTTGGATTTTATCTTTGTTACAACACGAATGTTTATTGAGCATTAATATTGTGTTTATCATATAGCCTTTTGGTGTGCAAGGTCAATTTGTGAAATTAAATGCGCATATCCTGGCGAACCTCTGCAGACAGTCTCGTGCGGTGGTGTCCTTCTTTGAGACCAACCATGGCTTGTGCAATAGAGCGTGAAAAGGGGCGGGCCATTGGTATTACCCTTAAGGCAAAATTAAGCTGACCCACTGTTTGCTGTAACTGGTGCACTTTCTCCTTACTAAGGCAAAGCTCCAGGGAAGCCCTAAATTTAGCTACCTTTCCCGCTGGCAAACGGAAACATCCCTCCACAGAATCGAGCTCAATTCCCAGAAACTCCAGTGAAGTAGTTAGTCCAACCGTCTTACCTGGTGCCAATGGCACTCCAAAATCCCTCATGAGGATGCAAAAGTCCTGTAGCGCCTGCGCACATTTCGTGTCGCCGGCTGCTCCCAAGAACAGAAAGTCGTCTAGATAATGCATAACATGCCTATGCCCTGTGGCCTCGGTAAATGCCCACTCTAAAAAACAGCTGAATTTTTCAAAATAAGCACAAGAAATGGAGCAACCCATCGGCATGCATTTATCCATGTAATAACTCCCTTGGAATGCAAAACCTAGCAAACGCTGATCCTTTGGATGTACCGGGAGCAACCGGAACGCTGATTCGATATCTGATTTTGCCATCAGCGCCCCGGGGCCCAGGCGATTTAACATGGTGACGGCATCATCGAATGATGCGTACCGCACCGAACAAACTTCTGGGTCAATAGCATCGTTCACCGAGAGACCCCTTGGAGCAGATAGATTATGGATCAGCCTAAATTCCCCCGGGTCCTTCTTGGGGACCACCCCTAATGGGGAACAGATGAAACCCGTCACTGGCGGGCACTGAAAAGGCCCAGCCACTCGGCCTAGGCTCACTTCTTTTGCAATTTTTCTCTCCACCACACCTGGATTATGCTGTGCTGAAAGCTGTTTTTTACAAAAAGGTTCCCCACGAAAATCCCCCGCCGGGATGTGGAAGCCATATAAGAATCCCTTCCTCAACACCCCAGCAGAGACATGATCAGGGTATTTGTTTAACCAAGGAGTCATAGCCATGAGATCAACGGGAGTAGGCAATTGTTCACAACGATCCGCCTCAGTCTTGCTTGGACTCTCCTTTACCTCCTGACCCGCTATTTTTCGATCTGCATGAACTCTCCGGGTGAGAGGAATTCCCACAGTCCGCACACACATGCTTGAACCTACATGTACCCTGCGGTCTGTTACAGTTGCCTCGATTGAAGCCCCAACAGACCCCCCGGTTTCCACCATTCCCGCCGGTTTTCGGCTGGTGCTCACCACCGGCGCCTGCTCGATAGGGCACCGCGGGCTTTTGGCGGGAAACCCCCGACCCACTCCCACCTGGCGCGGATGTCCTTGCCGTCCCAGGCAGGAGCTGCTTATGCCAAGAAATTAAGTCGAGGCAGTCCCATGTCAGAGATGAATCATACTCTTTTGCTTTACGGAATTTCATGTCGTAACCTTTCCATTCTTCCCCCTCATACATTTCATAAAAATCCATTATACGGGCTTGATAACAAGACAGTTCAGTCAATACTTCGGGCTTACGTTCACCAATAATCGCAGTAAACATTGCAAAGGCCTTCGCCCAATTCGTTATTGTCTCCTCCACCCTGAACTCCGCCATCTTGGCGCGCCAGACGCTCGGGTGCCACAAATCTTTCTGTGTTTTAGCATATTCCATCTCGCGATGGTCAGTTAATAACGAAAACATATTGACATATTTGTCTGCCCAAATCAATTCTTTCGTGGCAATAGGGATATGTTGTACCACCCTCTCCCGCCTTGAGGGTAATGAGCCCTCCCCCGCCAATGGCAAAGCGAGCTTACCGGGTTCGGTTGTTGTTCCCGCCGTTTTCTCGAGACCAGCTGCCGGTCCTTCCGGTGTCACCTGTGGGGAAACAAGAGGAAGATTCGCCTTCGCGGCATCTCGCGACTGCCGCAACTGCTGGATTAGTAATTTGGCCTCTTCGGCCGTGTCTCCGGGCGCCGTAGCACCCCCTGCCTTCTTATTGAGCCATGCGGCCAACTGGGTGGCCAATTCAGGAGGCATATCCTCATCGTTAGCGGGCGTAATCACAACCGGAATCGGTTGACCCGCGTCTGGGGTTGGTATCGGGTCATTAGCTGGTATGGCAGGGGTGACCGGGGGTACCTCAGGGACCGGAACCTCCCCTGCAACCGCCCTCCTCTTGACCCGCTTCCCTCTACCCTCGCGGACGATTCCCGGCAAGGCCGGGCCTATTACCTTCTTCGGGTTACCAGGTTTGTTCATTGCGGCCAGTTGATTCTTGACGACCGCCAAATCTCGACCAAGCGCTGGGACTTGTCCAACCTTTCGTTCCATGCCCACTATTCTGTTCACCAACATGCGTAGCTCCTTGTCTGACTCGGAACCCTTTCCTGCCTTCTTGCTAGACATGGTTTCGATTATCCGCTCCGAGTTGATCAACACGGTCCTGGATCCTTCGCTTTAAGTCACTGAAAGAGAAACACAAGAATTACAAGTTCTCAAAATCGCTCCTTGTTCCGTCGAGGGCTCACGAGCAACGAGTGGGTGCAGCCTTCAGAGCACAGGAACAAGAGGACGCTTCTCCGGATTCCCGCTCTATTTATTCTTCTTCGGGAGGGCGTGTACCCTCCTCCGGTACGCCTACTGGGCGTGGTCATCGGTGTAGGTGTCTAGGACAACCCCTCTTGGGCGGGAAAAGGCGCGCCCCGGCTACGCCGCTTCGGGCATACCAGCCGAGACACGCCCCCCGCCCAAAATGGTTTCCCGGGAGGATCGAGGCACCCAACCATACGTTCGGGGGGACCGAGTGGTCGCCCCTTTCCATATACCTGGCGTAGAACTGAACTTCTAATCAAGACTATAATTCACACCTGAAAGTACCTAATCAGTTCACACAGAAAAGGTCAGACCAATGTTTCATCTGATTTATCAGGAAATATTACTTTTAAATCTTAAATCTAATAATAACTTAAAAGTTTATTCTCAAATTGTTGGGATATTATCTCTTGTATTATTCCTGTAAAGGGTGCTATTTAGTATATACTATGGTTCCATGATTATCACAAAAGTCTGGAGTCATTATCCAAAATAATATGATTTCTATTTCTATTAGGTAGAAGAACTTCTAAAGATATTATTTCTCAGTCCCCTCATTAGAACATCAGCTATATAATGACAGTTTACAGCATTGTCTAAAAAGTGATCAGGCTAACCCCATATTTAAACAAGCATTAGGGCTCAGGTTTGTTTGAGTTTGAGATAATGGCATTGTAAATGCCAATGTGTTTTAGGCATGTGTTTTGGAGTGGAAGCATGTGGTGTGTGTTGGATTGGAATGTTATCAATGGTGGCATGCTGCACTTTAACGCATTATCTTTAAAAGGTAAAGTGCAGCATAGTGCGATAGGTACAATATTAATTGGTGGATGCGTTATCAATTGGTGTGTGCATTGATGGGTGTTGGATGTGTGTGCCTGTAGGAATTGTGCAGTGATGGCTGTGTGTGTGTTTGGTGGATACTCATACTGCTCACCCTGCATACTCATACTGCTCACCCTGCATACTCATACTGATCACCCTGCATGCTCATACTGATCACCCTGCATACTGATCACCCTGCATACTCAGTGTGCTCACCTTGCATACTCAGTGTGCTCACCCTGCATACTCAGTGTGCTCACCCTGCATACTCAGTGTGCTCACCCTGCATACTCACGCTCTGCTCACCATGCTGGCCCTGGAAAGACACATACAAATCACCCTGCATACTCACACACCGCTCACCCTGCATACTCTTACTGATCAAAAAATCATCAGAAGAGGGAGGTAGAGTATAGAAGAAGAATTCTTGCTCCACAGGCACAGTTACATAAACAAAGGGAATCCTACTCGCAGTGAATGAGGAAAGTGTCACCCACAGGGGTGTGGGGGCACTCAGTGTTTTGTAAAATACCCCTCACACACCAAAAGGCCCCTTGGTGTCATGCTTCATCATAGGGGTCTTCGCACCCCTCTAACGGGATGCGGCGTGCTACGACCTACGACTACGCGGGAGCACTGATAGTATGGACTATGTGTGGTGCATGTGGTGTACGTGGTAGGGGTATTAATGTGAGTGGTGGGATATAGTGAAGGATTAAAAAGTACCTGGCTCGTGGGTGTATAGGAAAAAACTTTATTCACAACCCCGGGCTGGTACTGTTAAAAGAAGTGCAGTGCGAGGTAGTTCTCTGTCGTGACTATGGACAGTACCTCAGGTGTGCGTCGACATGTTTCGGAGCATATGCTCCTTCTTTAGGACGGGGGCACAACTTCCCCACCTTACTCACGTATCTCTATTATTTTAGTGTAAATAACAAAAAGTGAAGGACTATTTTTAGTGTTTTAATAAAAGATTATAGGCTATAATGTGCCTACAGCGGTTTTTGGCTCAGGACACATGCATTTGCTTGACCTGAAAAAAGAAAAAAGAAAAATGGATATGGTTACCCTAATTAGGGTGGCTCAAACAGGTGCAGTCACCTGCAACACCATTAGCGCAATTGCCCTGTAAAGGAAAGTGACAGACAAAACATATACCATAGATAACACACATAAGGTTGTTTAAAACACTGTGGTCATACTCATTGTTCAAAGCTGGCTTGCTTCATGAGCACTCAAGAACGTCTGGGGTTGATTGCTATTTTTGCAATCTAGATGGATAAAGAATCGGTTTTAGTATGTTTTACTCACTTTTTCAGAAGGAAATGTTGTGTTTTTGTACTCTATACTCACAGACTCGGGACGAGTTTTCCTCCGTACTACCCCACACGCTGCTCCGCTGGTAATGACTGTGGATACATGCCGTGCAGCATTTATACTCAGTTTCCCTAATTGGTTTTGCTATCGTGGGATAATTGTCGGATGTGCTTTTATGCCCAAATTAGGAAAATCCGTCTTGTTTGTGGATAATTGTCACACCTTATAAGGTACATCCGGTACAATCGGCAATTTGTTTGTTCCAGGTGTTGGCGTAACAGCTCAGCGCATGTTCAGTAGTGTTCCTCTAAAGAGCGCATGCGTTGCTGTCCATTGTGGTGCGCATGCACATTGGGGAAAGCGTATGACATAGCGCGAGCCTTTGTCCTTGCGCATGCGTCGATCTCATTAACACAATACATAACGGGCACAGAATAATCTTATGTTCTAGTACTCCACAAGTCAAACGTGGTCGCTATGCGCATCGCTACAGTAATGCAATTACGGAAACATTATATATTCAACCAAGTGAGGTTCCGTGACGATTTGAACCCGTGTTTTCAATATTGTCGTAAACACATAATTTTGGTATCAGTGAACCGCAAATGATCCATTTAGCCTATCCTGGTGTTTTCGCTATGCTACGAGCAAGAGCACTCCTGTTATGAACACATTTCTGATCTACCCATGGCATCCATCTTAGATTACGGCAGCCATTTTGTATTTCTTGCCCTCACATAGTCAATGGACACGCAGTGACCTCTTTCACTTAAGGACACGTAAGCTTTAGCCGGAGATTCACCTTGCTAGTGACACGTGCACCTTAGGACAGAACACGCTGTGGCTGCACGACTCGACAGAAACTGCCTCCTCTGCCTGAGGCCAGTCCAGCTATACTGGTTCTCGTGTTCGTTGGCCTGATCATGATTAGGCGGCCGAAGCTGGTAGCCTTGCCCATTTACAACCCACAAACATCTCTTATCCTGTTTTTCTATCTTCTACACCTGGCTCTGCTCCTTTCTTTCTGGGCCTTTATTAGGGGGAGGTAACAAAATTTATGATGAGGCGGTCCGGCTCTTGAATGGAAAGTTGACATGGGATTATGATGGAACAGTGGGAACCCCTCGTTCGTAATGTTTTGACATCAGATATTGTTGTCGATTCCTGTGCAACGCCAAATATTTATTGTTTAGGACACAAAGGTTTAGAAATGTACTAGCATGTAAAGAATTTGCCCCAAGCCTAAAATTTAGTATATAAGGAGCAACCCACTTTGTACAAATCAAACAGGCTCCTAGATACTGCCTGTGTGTAGTTTCTGTGACTTCTGTGTCCCTGCAGTAATAAACCTTTGGTCTTTGACGCCACCATCGAGAAGCCCGTGTTTCTGTTTATTTGTGCACCGAGACAGGTAGAACTCCGGGGTCTTCGGGTGTTATCCCTGACACCTCTGGACGGAACCAAAAAGTCCAGAACTCCAATTGGCGCCCAACGTGGGGCGACGTCATTCGGTACCGGTCCAAAAGCCTGAAGAGTTCGAGAAGCTTGGTGTGAAGATTCCTGAGGGAGGCGCCCCATTTCATCGATCCCGGCATATCGCAAAAGTGGCCCGACGTTCTCTTCCACGAGGGTTCCCGTTCGGACGGCTGCAGTGGTCCGTTGCCTTGACCGTCGCCCTGTCTTGGACCCGAGGTGCAGTCCTTAGTACGGCGAGACGTGACGGGTTTCTCCTTGGTGACGTCTTCAGTGCCTCAGTTAAGTATTAAGTGGTTGCTAGTTGGTTACTTCGTAAGGGTTGCTCCTGTTTGGATAATCCTTTTTAGTTCTTGGTTTGGTTTGGTTTCGTAAGATTATCACTGGTTGTTCTAGTTACGATAATCTTTTGGTTTAGTTTGGGTATCGATACATTTGTTCGCTTTGGTAGGCCTAAGTTCTTGGTTCGAGTGCCCACCTTTTGTTTGTGTTTTGTCTGTTCTGTGTTCCGGATTATAAAATGGTAAGTCGGAAAAATTGTATGTTGTCGTGTTTTGGTTGCAACAGTGATTCCCGGTTGGAGGACTCATGTCTGGTTCCTCCGATCGGAACTCCTCTTTATGATCTGTATTGTAAGGTTGGAGTGGGTCCTATATCTTATAATGAGGTGTGGATCCGATATACAGAAAAAGACGGTGTCCTTAGTTGGCCACTGCATGGTAGCTTTGAACCCGAAGTTCTTGATAATTTGGAAATGAAATTGTTTAAGAAGAAAGCCCGGCCGGCAATGTTTGATTCTTTCCGTTATTGGCGAAAAGAATCTAAACAGAGAGAAATTAAAAAGTTAAAGAAAGAACAGAAAGAACAAGAGTTGACTTCAGAACAGTCTGCTAAGCAGCTGCAACTCAATAAATCTGAGAAAGCAATGGAGGTGGCCAATAGAGAGCGTAATTTAGCGATAGACAAGTGCTATCCTGCCTTGCCATCGAGTACAGCTAAGATAATAGAGGACCCCGAAAAGGATCCCTTGTTGTCTTACTTGTTGAGGTCACCCCCACCGTATGCACAGGGTGCTACGGCTCCACCTTTACCGAATGTTCAATTACCGGTTGCTGGACAGCCTGGTATTCCTGCCCCTGCTCCTCTGAATTAAGCTCCTGTACCTCCTGTGGTCAATGTTAATGTTCCTTCGGCACCCCCTCTTCCAGGGTTGCCGGCTTCTTTACCTACACCTGTATCGCTTACACCTGTTGTTTCACAAGCTACTTTGCCTGCTACTCCTACTGTTCCTGTTTTATCTGTTCCAACTGCTACTTTGCTTACTGCTTCTGCTAGCATTATGACTCCGCTTTCTATTCGTCGGAAAATAACTGATTCTGTCTCTAATATTCTATCTCCCTTCTATAAAACTTTAATTAAGACTCCTGCCTCTGACTCTGTTCAGAGATGCAGTCAGCTTCCCAGTACTGAAGAACGGGGAATATTAGATTCCACAGCTCTTAGATGGATTTCGAAAAGTAGAAGATATAGTACTAGAGATGTATTAGATACATTTATGCAATGGAATGAACCGACACAACGAAATGTGTTTGATGAAATGTGCTCCCTTTTGCGTGAGGAATTGGAAGAGGATGACTCTGAATCAAATCTAGAAGAATTAATTCAAGTCAAGAAAGAATTTGCCGCAGGTATGATAGTTGGTCAAAATATAAAGGAAGCGATGGAACTGATTTTAAGTTATAGGAATGATCCATCCCTTCGTTCACCTAGAGAATTAGAGAAAAGTAGTACGAAGCAGAATCGCCAATATCCAATGAGGGAGGTTCCTCCAATTTGGCGCGAAGCTGTGCAAGCTGACATACCGAATGGTATTGCTGCCGCTCCGGCACAATTCAAGAGAGTGTGGATACACATTCCGTGGAAGTGAGCTGAAGTGTTAGCAGTGAAACAGGCCTTACCTGATCCACGTAAGAATCCCGCCGGATACTACAAAGAGTTAGCGCAGACAGTTGAAGCTTGTGTGATGAATTTAGCGGACATTGACATGTTATTTGGGAACCAATTTGGGCTAAAATTCGTAAAGAGAATCATCCAGTTGCTCTAGGTGGTGATTGGGCAGCTATAATTGCAGCGGATGGTCAACAAATAGGTGGTTCCAAACCCGAACCTCTAATTGCTGATTTACCGAATAGAATAATAGAATTAATGAAGACTCTGATGCCAGCACTGCGCGTTAACTGGGATAAGTTGTCCGCATGCAGGCAGAAGAAAGATGAAAGTGTCTCCGACTTTTTCACAAGGTTTGAAGAGACTTTCGTAGATCACAGTGGTCAGGATATGAGCACGGAAGGAGGACAGAGATTATTTGTTGATAAATTTGTGCACAATCTGTTGCCGGAGCTTAGTAATAAACTGAAAGATTCTGAGAGTGCGTGGGCTGTCTCTACAACTGCGCAAATACTTGCGACCGCCCAGTACTACGAAAATAGGGATAAAGAGGAGAAGGAAAAGTCAGATAAGAAAACGAAAGATTTAAAAACTAAAGTCCTCTTGCAACAAGCATATCCGCCTCGCACGAATCAGACAAATACGCAGCAAGGTTCATATCAAAGGACAGATTATGGTTCTCAGAGGCCACAATATCAGTGGAATCAGTGTGCTTACTGCAAGAAGGAAGGTCATTATAAGAATGAGTGTCCAGTGTTAGCACAGAATAATGCTGCAGCAGCTCAGAGAGGTCGTGGTGGTTATGTGCAAAATTCTAGAGGTCGAGGACGAGGTGCTATGCATCCACAAACGAATGATCGCCCGTCTAATCATTTTGATCAACGAAATGGACAGTCGGCCCAACAAAATAGATCTCAACAGTATCATGTTGAAGACTACTGTGAAGTTAATGAGGAATTTCAACAAAGTGAGTACTAGGACAGCCATGGACAAAGAGAGGGAGTAGTATCAGTTCCAGTAGATCAGAGTGGGCCTTATGTCGCAGTAGCAACATCAGGTGTAGTCGAACCGTTTCTGTTGGATACTGGTGCAGCAAAAAGTTCTATCACTCATGCGAAACTCCCTGGCGCACCTTTGTCTGGCTTAACAAATGTTTCTGTAGGTTTTTCAGGCGCCCCTGTTTACAACCCTGTATCTGGTCCTTTGTCTATTTCTGTTGGACCCCGTCAATTGAAAGCACCCTTGATTTTGACGACCGGTTGTAATGAAAATCTGCTTGGTTTAGACTTGTTAAAACGCCTGTACACGACATTGTACTGTTCTCCGGCAGGAGTACAGCTTACATTGGGTAAGAGAATCATCTCTCCGATGTACTTGTCGATGGATGCGCTCCCACCAGAGCTGCGTTCTCTCCCTGATACTCTTTGGGCGACTGGTCCTAACGATGTAGGTCTTTTAGAAATTCCACCATATGTAGTCACTTTGAAAGCGAATGTCAAATTCCCACGAATCCTACAATACAAGATCTCTAGTGAAGGTGAACGTGCGCTTTTATTGATTGTGCAAGATTTGATCAAGAAAGGCGTAGTAGAAGAAACTAGAGGAAATGTCTGTAACAGTCCTGTATTGCCAATTCTGAAACGTACTGATCCTACAAAGCCTCCAGTCTATAGGTTTGTAATTGATCTTAGGGAGGTTAACAAAATTGTGATTCCACAGTTTCCTGTGGTTTCAGACATTACTGCGTTGTTAACGTTGATTCCTGCTACGGCCACATGGTTTTCAGTTATCGACTTGAAAAATGCCTTTTTCAGCATTCCGATAGCAGAGGAAAGCAGAGATATTTTCGGCTTCTCTCTAGGAGGTCGAAGCTTCAGGTTTAAACGTGCTCCACAAGGCTATTGTGAGAGCCCATCCATTTACAGCCAGGCATTAAAAAGTCAGTTAGATTCCTTTGTACTTTCTCCTGGTTCTGCTTTAGTGCAATATGTCGATGATCTTCTAGTGGCTGCCGATGACAAGGAAACTTGCAAAGCAGCTACAATTTCCTTATTGCATCATTTGTCGAGTTTGAATCACAAGGTGTCACCTTCAAAAATGCAATACTGTTGCCAAGAAGTGACCTACCTAGGTCATCTCTTGTCAAAGGAGGGAAGAAAGCTGACCCCAGAGAGAATAAAAGCAATTACTCAGATGAATGTTCCTAGCACACAGAGAGAAGTACGTGCCTTCTTAGGTATTACCTCATACTGTAGGCAGTGGATCCCAAATTTTTCTCTTTTGGCAAAACCATTGGTAGCTTTGACTGGGAAAAATGTTCTGAGTCCGGTGCCATGGTCTGCCGAATGTCAGCAGAGTTTTTCTGAGTTACGAAATGCACTGTGTTCATCTCCTGTGTTGGGTACACCTGAATACAGCAAGCCATTCACGCTCTATGTCCACGAGAGAGAAGGTTGCGCGTTGAGTGTTCTGACACAGAGATTTGGTGATAAACAACGCCCTTGTGCGTATTTTTCATCAACATTAGATACGGTAGCTAGAGCGTTGCCTAGTTGTTTGAGAGCTACAGCAGCAGCTGCGGCTTCCATTCGACAATCTGCTGGTTTGGTGATGAACAACATGCTAGTGGTCATGGTTCCTCATGCTGTGGATACACTCATGAACCGAACCAAAACGCAACACCTTACCAGTGCTAGATTATCAGGCTACGAGCTGACACTGCTAGCGAGTCATATTCAGATCAAAAGATGCAATATATTGAATCCAGCAACATTGTTGCCGACTAATCAGGAGTCGAGTGATTCGGAACCACATGACTGTTGATTCAGAACCGAGGAAGAGACAAAAGGACGAATTGACCTTAAAGATACTCCGTTGTCAGATCCAGATGGCACGTTGTATGTTGATGGGTCTTGCTTTAAATTGGAGAATGGTGATGTGACTGCTGCTTACGCAGTAACGACTTTGAGTACTATTGTGGAGACTGCGAGAGTGAGTCAGAATTCTGCCCAAGCTGCGGAATTGATTGCACTAACGAGAGCGTGTGTTTTAGCTAAGGGAAAGAGAGTGAATGTGTTCACAGATAGTCAGTACGCGTTCGGCGTGGCCCATAGTTTTGGCCGTTTGTGGAAAGAGAGAGGTTTCATTACGTCCCATGGGACTAAGATTCAACATGGTCAGCTAGTTAACGACTTGTTGGAATCTTTAACCTTGCCGACTGAAGTTGCAATTGTGAAGTGCAGTGCTCATAAAGCAATCACGGATGATGTTGGTCGTGGGAATGCTTTTGCTGATGAGACCGCTAAACAGACAGCTAAGAATATGATGAGTAGAATGTATGTTGCAACGTCTGCAAGATGGATTTCTGAGTCTGGAATGTGTGAGGACACAGTGGAAAGTGTGAAAGAAATTCAGAAAGAGGCGACTGAGGAGGAAAAACTTGTATGGAAAGAGAATACGGGTAAATTGGACTCGAGTGGGTGTTGGATTGATTTGTCGGAACAACAGCGTTGGATGTTGCCCGATGCGTATGTGCTTGCAGTAGTAACGATGGCGCATGGAGCAGCGCATATCAGTTCTAAAGGGATTTGTAAGATGTTGGCTCCAGTCTGGAAGAATGATGGAATCAGTAAATGTGCAGAGAGAGTGGTGAGACATTGCATGGTATGCCTGATGCATAATCCTGGCAAAGGAATCCCCACACCCGCTGGTCATCTCGCTCCTCCTTCCTGCCCCTTTGAAGTGATTCAGTTAGACTTCATTCATATGGATCGTTGCAATAATCTAAAATACGTCCTAGTGGTAGTCTGTGCTTTTTCCAGATGGATCGAAGCATACCCACTGAAGGACAATACTGCCTTGTCCACTGCCAAAATCCTTCTCAAAGAATACTTCCCCAGATTTGGAATGCCACGGATTGTATGGTCAGATAATGGAAGTGAATTCGTAGGGAAAGTTATGCAGAGTGTGTGTGCCGGCTTAGGGATAAAACAGAAGTTCCACAGTGCGAATCATCCCCAGTCAGCTGGTTTAGTTGAGGGTTACAATGGCACCCTCAAACTGAAACTTGCTAAGATACAAGCATCCACGGGTTTGTCCTGGCCAGATGCACTACCTTTGGCTTTGTTATCCACAAGAGCGACTGTGCATTCTAGAGTAGGGCTTAGTCCGTACGAAATAGTTTTTGGCCGTCCTGCCAATGTTTGGGGGGTACCTAGACCAAAGGAATTTAAACAGCTGGAATACCCAATGTTAATTGATTACCTTTTCGACTTGACTGCTAAATTGAGTCTTATTCACCAACAGGTTTTCGATGCATTGCCAAAACCACCGGAGAGTCCAGGTCATCAGCTGAAACCAGGTGATCAAGTTGTCATCCGTAATTTTGCAAGGACGAAAAATCTCCAACCCAGATTCGTTGGCCCATTCCAGGTGCTGTTGGCGACGAGAACTGCTATTCGTGTGGCTGGACGAAAAAACTGGATCCATGCAACGCACGTCAAGCGTGTGCCTCTGCCGCTTCCTTATGATAACTGGGTAAAGAAAGGAGTTGGTGCCTCTGAAACTGAACAAACACCCAGGTTCATCCCTTTCAGCGATGCAGAACTAATCACTGATCCATCGAACTCTGACTCCCCTTCTGAAACTACTCCTTTGAACTCTGAGCATTTGCCCTCTGCATCAAAAGAACATTTACCATCTGCGAACTTGAACATTGCAACCCCTGCTGAGAATACACTGTTTCCAGATCAAACAGCTCCTGCAAAATTGAGATACAATTTACGATCTCGTAATATGGACAAATAAAGCAGGAAACTGCCTATTTTACACATTTGAATGTTGATACATTGCCTCCAGCCAGGAAGTTTGCTGATACTTTGTTAAAATTGCCTTGCCGTCTGGGTAGCCGTAGGGTCGTGGCTGTGTGCCTAGTTGAATTTGCGGGGGTCAGACACAAGGTCGACCTTTTTGTTAGTTCTGGGAACTCCCAGGGCTGATAGAGGCATTTTCATCTACTTACACATCATCAGTGGTCGCGAGCGGATTGTAGAAGATGGAGCTTCCTGAGCTGCAACGAGAGAATGTAATTTATGTTCGCAGAAATAGACTTTACAAGATCCTTCATAGCAAATGCTTTCTGATACAATGTACAGTTACGTTTTTGATTGTTTTGATAATGTTGGTGGGTGGAATCGTCTTTGGTGTACATTTAATTTTTGCACCGGTAACAACTACAGTACCTCCCCTTGACCCTGTTTCTTCTACTGTGTCTTCTGTGCATTCTTTTCACTCGTTTCCTGAACACGAACAAGCTCGACGCTCAGAATTCATTAACAACACTTTTGTACAGCTCTTACATCAACACCAACTGGTAGTAAACACTACAGACTGCTGGGTGTGTGGCCTGATACCCCGCACTATGGATAAAGGCATTCCCTATCTAGTTTTGCCTTTTAGCTATAATGGATCATTTCAGGCCTTTCAGACCATTTTTGCTTATGCCCTTGAGACCTATCCCCCGCGTCTACCACGTTCCACTAAATACAACTCTGCCAATAAAGCTTTGGTCCAGGGAATTATTGACATGATTAAAGACGTCAATAATACTCCATCTTACCCTAGAGATGAATTACGGGTATATTTGAGTTGGAATTCTACAGAGTATTGCCTTAGCTTGAGAGAAAGCAAGCGTAAAAGCTCCACACCAGTCTGGGTCGTACCTCACCGAGGTCAAGTCTGTTTGCAAGGAAATGGGAGAAATCCGAGAGCTCGGCTAGGGAAGAGTGAGTGCGTTGAAACTTACGTGTTTCCGTCTAACTCTTCCCCTGCCTTTCTTACTGCTAGGGGTACCTACTTCATCTGTCAAGACAGAGCGTATACATGGTTGCCTGCTGACTTTTCAGGATCATGTTATATTGCTCGACTGTTGCCTCCAACGTACACTGCTTCTTCAGATTATCACAAGACCAGAGTAGCAAGAGGTGTTTTCAGCAAGGAAGACACCGCTGGTCAGGAAGCTGGAGACTTCTTCGAAGGTTTCCTTCCATTCTGGGGGCCTATGGCCAATAGTAGAAATCTACGTCAGCTAACACGGGTAGTTGAATCTACTATTACAGAAACTGCTGGTGCCCTTAGTAACTTAACAGCTGAGCTTCAGGTGGATCGTCTCATGACGTTGCAGAACCGTATGGTTCTAGACGTAATACTTGCAGATCGAGGTGGGGTATGCAGAATGATCCAATCGAGCTGCTGTGTTTTTATTCCCAATAATGCTCCGACTGTCTATGAAGCGATCTCAAAGCTACACAAGATTTCCGAGTCTATTCACGTAGACAAGGGAAACTGGTCCTTAATGGAGTGGCTTTGGACTCTGTTATCAGCGTGGGAATGGAAGGTTCTAATGGTCATTGGTATCATCCTAGTATTCCTGTTCTCGTGCTGCCTTATTATCCAATGTGGTCCTGCTTTGTGTAGTCTCTGTGCTGCAACCTGTTTCAGAAAACCACCTGCGTTTGGAGAAAAGGTGCGAGAAAGGATGATGATACAACAACATGTCACTGACCTGATGAGCATAGAGTTAGACTCTGACATAGATTGAGTAATTGCCTATGTAAGGGCAAAAGGAGGGTCTGAGGTTCCGTGACGATTTGAACCCGTGTTTTCAATATTGTCGTAAACACATAATTTTGGTATCAGTGAACCGCAAATGATCCATTTAGCCTATCCTGATGTTTTCGCTATGCTACGAGCAAGAGCACTCCTGTTATGAACACATTTCTGATCTACCCATGGCATCCATCTTAGATTACGGCAGCCATTTTGTATTTCTTGCCCTCACATAGTCAATGGACACGCAGTGACCTCTTTCACTTAAGGACACGTAAGCTTTAGCCGGAGATTCACCTTGCTGATACGTGCACCTTAGGACAGAACATGCTGTGGCTGCATGACTCGACAGAAACTGCCTCCTCTGCCTGAGGCCAGTCCAGCTATACTGGTTCTCGTGTTCGTTGGCCTGATCATGATTAGGCGGCCGAAGCTGGTAGCCTTGCCCATTTACAACCCACAAACATCTCTTATCCTGTTTTTCTATCTTCTACACCTGGCTCTGGGTCTTTATTAGGGGGAGGTAACGAAATTTATGATGAGGCGGTCCGGCTCTTGAATGGAAAGTTGACATGGAATTATGATGGAACAGTGGGAACCCCTCGTTCGTAATGTTTTGACATCAGATATTGTGGTCGATTCCTGTGCAACGCCAAATATTTATTGTTTAGGACACACAGGTTTAGAAATGTACTAGCATGTAAAGAATTTGCCCCAAGCCTAAAATTTTGTATATAAGGAGCAACCCACTTTGTACAAATCGAACAGGCTCCTGGATACTGCCCGTGTGTAATTTCTGTGACTTCTGTGTCCCTGCAGTAATAAACCTTTGGTCTTTGACGCCACCATCGAGAAGCCCGTGTTTCTGTTTATTTGTGCACCGACACAGGTAGAACTCCGGGGTCTTCGGGTGTTATCCCTGACACCTCTGGACGGAACCAAAAAGTCCAGAACTCCACAAGATCACAAAAGACCCCATGGGTGAGGAGCCTGCCAGTAATGTAATGCAGGGAAATCAATATATTGAGCCACCAAAGGTTTCAAGGTTGTTGACCATTCTTCTGCAGGGGGCATTTTTTAGTTGGACAGTTGACCCCAGGGAACGTCATCATTCAGACCCTGGATGTGTGTACCAAGACGGAACACCCACCACTGTTCCTTTTGAAATAGACCTAATTCAGATGGCATGTGTTCAATTACCGTCCATTTTAAATCGTTCACACAGTGTTGTTTCTCCAAGTAATGTGTCGCCATTTTCGTTGTGGTCTTTTTGCAGCGGACATTGCTTTTATGTTTACCCAGTCTCCTTTTGACTGGCCTCGTGGTCATGCCCACGTACTCCAAATCACATGGGCATGTAATCATGTAGACTACATTTTTTGTGTTACACCAGGCTTACCTGACTTACCTGCCAACGGGCATTGCCGTGAGGGGAACGGCGGGAAAAGCGACAGCGGAGGCACACGCCGGGAGGCGAGGGAGGCGTCCCGAGAGACCGGACCACACTCCCCAGCATTCCCTCCGCCTGCAGCGCGCCCGTGACGCGCAGTGAGCGCCGGAGGCGCCGGATAAAGGCTGACCCCCCGGGAGCCCAGTGGGGGAACACCAGGCTTACCTGACTTACCTGCCAACGGGCATTGCCGTGAGGGGAACGGCGGGAAAAGCGACAGCGGAGGCACACGCCGGGAGGCGAGGGAGGCGTCCCGAGAGACCGGACCACACTCCCCAGCATTCCCTCCGCCTGCAGCGCGCCCGTGACGCGCAGTGAGCGCCGGAGGCGCCGGATAAAGGCTGACCCCCCGGGAGCCCAGTGGGGGAACACCAGGCTTACCTGACTTACCTGCCAACGGGCATTGCCGTGAGGGGAACGGCGGGAAAAGCAACAGCGGAGGCACACGCCGGGAGGCGAGGGAGGCATCCCGAGAGACCGGACCACACTCCCCAGCATTCCCTCCGCCTGCAGCGCGCCCGTGACGCGCAGTGAGCGCCGGAGGCGCCGGATAAAGGCTGACCCCCCGGGAGCCCAGTGGGGGAACACCAGGCTTACCTGACTTACCTGCCAACGGGCATTGCCGTGAGGGGAACGGCGGGAAAAGCGACAGCGGAGGCACACGCCGGGAGGCGAGGGAGGCGTCCCGAGAGACCGGACCACACTCCCCAGCATTCCCTCTGCCTGCAGCGCGCCCGTGACGCGCAGTGAGCGCCGGAGGCGCCGGATAAAGGCTGACCCCCCGGGAGCCCAGGCTTACCTGACTTACCTGCCAACGGGCATTGCCGTGAGGGGAACGGCGGGAAAAGCGACAGCGGAGGCACACGCCGGGAGGCGAGGGAGGCGTCCCGAGAGACCGGACCACACTCCCCAGCATTCCCTCCGCCTGCAGCGCGCCCGTGACGCGCAGTGAGCGCCGGAGGCGCCGGATAAAGGCTGACCCCCCCGGGAGCCCAGTGGGGGAACACCAGGCTTACCTGACTTACCTGCCAACGGGCATTGCCATGAGGAGAACGGCGGGAAAAGCGACAGCGGAGGCACACGCCGGGAGGCGAGGGAGGCGTCTCGAGAGACCGGACCACACTCCCCAGCATTCCCTCCGCCTGCAGCGCGCCCGTGACGCGCAGTGAGCGCCGGAGGCGCCGGATAAAGGCTGACCCCCCGGGAGCCCAGTGGGGGAACACCAGGCTTACCTGACTTACCTGCCAACGGGCATTGCCGTGAGGGGAACGGCGGGAAAAGCGACAGCGGAGGCACACGCCGGGAGGCGAGGGAGGCGTCCCGAGAGACCGGACCACACTCCCCAGCATTCCCTCCGCCTGCAGCGCGCCCGTGACGCGCAGTGAGCGCCGGAGGCGCCGGATAAAGGCTGACCCCCCGGGAGCCCAGTGGGGGAACACCAGGCTTACCTGACTTACCTGCCAACGGGCATTGCCGTGAGGGGAACGGCGGGAAAAGCGACAGCGGAGGCACACGCCGGGAGGCGAGGGAGGCATCCCGAGAGACCGGACCACACTCCCCAGCATTCCCTCCGCCTGCAGCGCGCCCGTGATGCGCAGTGAGCACCGGAGGCGCCGGATAAAGGCTGACCCCCCGGGAGCCCAGTGGGGGAACACCAGGCTTACCTGACTTACCTGCCAACGGGCATTGCCGTGAGGGGAACGGCGGGAAAAGCGACAGCGGAGGCACACGCCGGGAGGCGAGGGAGGCGTCCCGAGAGACCGGACCACACTCCCCAGCATTCCCTCCGCCTGCAGCGCGCCCGTGACGCGCAGTGAGCGCCGGAGGCGCCGGATAAAGGCTGACCCGCCGGGAGCCCAGTGGGGGAACACCAGGCTTACCTGACTTACCTGCCAACGGGCATTGCCGTGAGGGGAACGGCGGGAAAAGCGACAGTGGAGGCACACGCCGGGAGGCGAGGGAGGCGTCCCGAGAGACCGGACCACACTCCCCAGCATTCCCTCCGCCTGCAGCGCGCCTGTGACGCGCAGTGAGCGCCGGGGGCGCCGGATAAAGGCTGACCCCCCGGGAGCCCAGTGGGGGAACACCAGGCTTACCTGACTTACCTGCCAACGGGCATTGCCGTGAGGGGAACGGCAGGAAAAGCGACAGCGGAGGCACACGCCGGGAGGCGAGGGAGGCGTCCCGAGAGACCGGACCACACTCCCCAGCATTCCCTCCGCCTGCAGCGCGCCCGTGACGCGCAGTGAGCGCCGGATAAAGGCTGACCCCCCGGGAGCCCAGTGGGGGAACACCAGGCTTACCTGACTTACCTGCCAACGGGCATTGCCGTGAGGGGAACGGCGGGAAAAGCGACAGCGGAGGCACACGCCGGGAGGCGAGGGAGGCGTCCCGAGAGACCGGACCACACTCCCCAGCATTCCCTCCGCCTGCAGCGCGCCCGTGACGCGCAGTGAGCGCCGGAGGCGCCGGATAAAGGCTGACCCCCCGGGAGCCCAGTGGGGGAACACCAGGCTTACCTGACTTACCTGCCAACGGGCATTGCCGTGAGGGGAACGGCGGGAAAAGCACAGCGGAGGCACACGCCGGGAGGCGAGGGAGGCATCCCGAGAGACCGGACCACACTCCCCAGCATTCCCTCCGCCTGCAGCGTGCCCGTGATGCGCAGTGAGCACCGGAGGCGCCGGATAAAGGCTGACCCCCCGGGAGCCCAGTGGGGGAACACCAGGCTTACCTGACTTACCTGCCAACGGGCATTGCCGTGAGGGGAACGGCGGGAAAAGCGACAGCGGAGGCACACGCCGGGAGGCGAGGGAGGCGTCCCGAGAGACCGGACCACACTCCCCAGCATTCCCTCCGCCTGCAGCGCGCCCGTGACGCGCAGTGAGCGCCGGAGGCGCCGGATAAAGGCTGACCCGCCGGGAGCCCAGTGGGGGAACACCAGGCTTACCTGACTTACCTGCCAACGGGCATTGCCGTGAGGGGAACGGCGGGAAAAGCGACAGTGGAGGCACACGCCGGGAGGCGAGGGAGGCGTCCCGAGAGACCGGACCACACTCCCCAGCATTCCCTCCGCCTGCAGCGCGCCCGTGACGCGCAGTGAGCGCCGGAGGCGCCGGATAAAGGCTGACCCCCCGGGAGCCCAGTGGGGGAACACCAGGCTTACCTGACTTACCTGCCAACGGGCATTGCCGTGAGGGGAACGGCGGGAAAAGCGACAGCGGAGGCACACGCCGGGAGGCGAGGGAGGCGTCCCGAGAGACCGGACCACACTCCCCAGCATTCCCTCCGCCTGCAGCGCGCCCGTGACGCGCAGTGAGCGCCGGATAAAGGCTGACCCCCCGGGAGCCCAGTGGGGGAACACCAGGCTTACCTGACTTACCTGCCAACGGGCATTGCCGTGAGGGGAACGGCGGGAAAAGCGACAGCGGAGGCACACGCCGGGAGGCGAGGGAGGCGTCCCGAGAGACCGGACCACACTCCCCAGCATTCCCTCTGCCTGCAGCGCGCCCGTGACGCGCAGTGAGCGCCGGAGGCGCCGGATAAAGGCTGACCCCCCGGGAGCCCAGTGGGGGAACACCAGGCTTACCTGACTTACCTGCCAACGTGCATTGCCGTGAGGGGAACGGCGGGAAAAGCGACAGCGGAGGCACACGCCGGGAGGCGAGGGAGGCGTCCTGAGAGACTGGACCACACTCCCCAGCATTCCCTCCGCCTGCAGCGCGCCCGTGACGCGCAGTGAGCGCCGGAGGTGCCGGATAAAGGCTGACACCCCCTCTCGCCCCGCGAGTCGCGCGCGGGAGCGACCGGGAGAAGCCCAGGACAAGGGCGGGGCCATCTGTGGCCGTCAGGGGCCAGAAGAGGCCGGGCAGGGCCACCCCCCTTGGCACGAACTGTGAGTACCACTGAAGGACATTCCGTGTAAAAGTCACCTGTTACCCCTTGTATTTTTATCCTGAGTTTTACAGATATTGTCACAGAAATCCCAGAAATGTCAGTCCAAAGTACATTGCCGGATAACTACTTACTGAAAGTGGTGTCTAAAATCAACAGCGACAGGAGGAAGTCACTGGGAAAAAGTACTATTGCAGATCCTCCATTGACTTTGTCCGTCGATGCAAATAATCATAGAAACCCTGTAAATCTTAATAATACTGTTAACGAGATGGTCGCCCCTGTGGAACTCGATAATAGCACTATTAGTATTAATGTCGAAGCAACCAAGGCCTTAGACCAGTCAATAATGGGGGAAGAAGACCAAGGTAATAATGTTGAGGGGACACCTCAGCAATCTGGGAGGGCCTCCAAATTTATGCGCGCCTGTAGAAAACCAATTCCTAAGAGAGGTAGTCATATCTCTAGAAGGAAAAAAGATACGACCCAACTGGAACATACTGATGACTTAGTAACCCCGAACCTAGATAAATATGTTTCCCTGAAGCCTGACCAAATTGACTCACTAACGAGTGCAATTCTTAGTAAACTTAGTACGGTGGTAGAGCCATTGCTAACTAAGATAGGAGATCTCCAGGAGGAAGTAGTCAGGTTAAGGGGCCTGGTGGGTAAGCATGCAGACAACTTGGAAAAGTCCTTAGCTGATATTAAAAAGTCAACCGATCTTGTTACTGCTCCCACCAGGGATAAGGAGCAGGCACAAGCCTCTACCAGTGCCCCTCCCACTATTGCCAGGAAACACTCCTCTAAAGATCAGCCGAAACCACAGAAACCACCACCCATACCGTCCCAGGAGGGAGGAAGATCCTCAAATCCATCTAATCATGGGGTTACAGGCAATCCACCGAGTGTTAAAACATCAGCCCCCTTGCAAGCCCCTACGCAAGTATCAGCACCTACGGTGACAGTTCCAACTGATACGATGGGAGGATTTAATGGGGAGCCCATTAGGATCTGTAGACGCCCTGTTGATCTACCACCCGACTGTGTACCTTACGTGGTGGTTTTAACTAACGTCCCTATTCTCACTCAGCCCCCAAGCGAATATGAGACACCTGATTCTTTGAGAAATAAAACCATTTCCTGGCTAAATCGTCATTGTGGCTATCCAGTCGGCTATGCTGACCAAATTATCTCCATCAGAAGAGTAAATTGGATAGGTAACACCAAAGAAATCGGTGGGGGGGACTGCGTGATTATAAACTTTAAGCACCCACAACATGTGGCAACGGTCCTGCTTAGAGCGGCCTCAATTACGCAGTCGGAGACCGAAGTAGTTGCTAGGCCGTTGGGCTATTTTTATAACCACCTCGGTGGGCAACCCCCATCTAATTGTAAGGAGAAGGCTCCGAGCAATCCCACCTATCCTCATATGGTAAATAGACCATTGATGCCTAACTTCTTCTTTGGCCCACAACATGGCCCATTCATCCCATCGCTGCATACGGGGAACCCTATGTTCGGGGGGAATTCCCCTTTAATGCATACCCCCAACCTATTTGTACCATTTGGCAACACCCCTCTGTATGATAATGGAATGGTTTACCAGGTCCCTACCCAGAACAGGTTTCAGTCCCTGAGTCACCTAGATCAGAACGATTGACATGAGATTGAACTCCCTAGAGATCTAGAGTTTAGTACTCTTAATGAAGAGGCCGTTTTGTTAACTAAGGAAACGAGTAATGTATGTTTGAACTGTACGTTGAATGGGGGAGACACCCTAAACTCTATACCTAACATAGAGCTTTTTAATATAGAGAATAACATGTCCATACCTAGTGTTGAACTGCCAAATGCTAGCAATGAAAGAGAGAATATAACTTGTCATATTGCTAGCTGGAATATTGCGGGAATTGTGGCCAAGGAGGATGCCTTAGGCTGGATTGATTTTGTGCTTTTGTTTGACATCCTGTGTTTCCAGGAAACATGGAGTAAAAAATTCAAAGGCATTGAGGGGTATGTGTCTTATGAGCTCCCAGCACTTCCCTCATCTCATGGTAGAGCTAAAGGCGGTCTGTTGGTGTTAATTTCTGTCAAATTACCCATCCTTGTGAAAAAATCTGTCAACGTGGGGGCTCATTCGCAAATTTTATGGCTTACACAAGAACCCGGCAGAAACATTCTATTGATAAATTTTTACAACAATGTATTTGACAACACTAGACATTTAGCGATTAACGAATTAGATACGGCAGTGAATAATTTCGTGAGGAATTTTAACAATGCATTTGAATTTATTTTTGTGGGGGATTTTAATGTACCTGTGTGCCCATTATCCAACCAGAAAGCTTGTGGTGTGTATAATCGTCAGGGGGAAGCCGAAGTTCATTTCCCCCATCACACATACGGGGAAACTTTGAATCATTTTATGATTCATTATGACTTGGTAATCATGGATAATGCTAAAAATGACACGGGTGGAAATATTCCAACTTTTAAAGGAAGGGGCGCTAATACCGTTATCGATTTTATATGTATGTCATCAACTATTGCCCCGTTATGCCCGATGCCCAATGTGATAGATATCATGTTGAGTGACCATAACTGTTTGACTACTGAATTAACCTTTTGGGTAAAAAATCATGTCTGTGAAAATGGTATTATCAATAATATTGAACCCCATAGACAGAACGGTTATAGACTGAGGTGGAAAGGAGAAAAAGCCGCTATAACATCAGATTCAATTATATCTAGTTGTCTGATAGATATCACGGCAATTTTAGAACGTAAAGACACCTCGTCTGACAGTATTGATCACTTTAACAATATTAATTCCATTATTAACAATAAGTTTACTAAAAAGGCGGGGTCTAAAGCAAGGTGTCCAAGGGGCTGGTTTGATCATGCTTGTTCCTATGCCCGGAAAGAACTCAAAGAGGCCCTTGCAGCTAAACCAAGGGACAAAGTTTTGGTGGTCCAACTTAGACAGGAATTTAATACTACCCTGAAACGTAGAAAAGCTGAATTACAGCAAGAGGCCTGGGATAATCTCACCCTAGCGGCGGACACGAATAATTGTACCCTGTTCTGGTCCACGGTGAATAGCCCATTCCTAAAAGATGACAAGGTTCCTGAATTCACTTCTAACGTGAGCATGGACTCATGGATCCAACAATTTTCTAAAATCTTTGATTCCAGTAATCTAATAGATACCAATGGGGATAGATGGCCCATCCTTGCCTTAGATATAACCATCAGTGAAACTATGGCTAGTATAAGAGCTAGCAAAGGAGGTAAGGCCCAGGGGCCAGATGGCGTTCCCATAGACGTGTACAAGACCGCCCCAGATATTTGGGGGCCATTGCTTACCAAAATCTTTAATACAGCTATTAGCGGTAATATACCGTCTACTTGGGAAGAGTCAATAATCATCCCTATTTTCAAGAAAGGAGATCGTGGGGATGCAAAAAATTATAGACCTATATCCTTATTGGATTCATCAGTTAAAATTATGAGTAGGGTCCTCCTTGTAAGATTAGAAGAGTGGGCAGAATCTAATGAGATTTTAAGTAATTGCCAGTTTGGCTTTAGAAAAGGCCGCGGTACTATAGAACAGTGTTTGAATTTAGAGCTATTGGTGGGAAAATATACCCAGGCAAAAAATGGGTCGCTCTATCTTTGTTTCGCCGACCTTAGTAGTGCCTTTGATCTGGTAGACCACGCAATACTATGGGCCAAATTACTGGAAATGGGTGCCCCAGAGGGAATTATTTATTTCTTAGCCCGATTGTATGAAAAACTTCGCACCATTGTCCGCTATGGACCCAACGGGGAGTGTACCACTAAGTTTGGGATAGGAAGGGGCATCAGACAGGGGTGCGTTCTTGCGCCCCTGCTTTTTATCCTTTTTATTAATGAGGTTGAATCTGCCCTGCAGGCAGTCGCTGCAGATGCCCCTAGAGTTAATAACTTTAACATACCAGGATTACTCTATGCGGACGACGCAGTGTTACTGTCTAGGACACCCTTGGGTCTCCAACGCTTAATGGATTGTTTTGTATCCTTCATTAAGAATAGGAAACTGGTGATTAATAAGGCTAAGACTTATGTAATGGAATGCAGTTCTGGAAAAGTTAAAAGAAAAGGGAAAACCCACTACGTTATTGATGGTGAACCAGTGAAAAAAGTTGATAACTTTTGCTATTTGGGAATTACCTTTCCTCATAATGGGAGCTGGGCCACTGAACATAAGGTGGTCAGAACTAAGATGATCAGGAGCGCCAACGGGGTCTTTCTGTTTGCCAAGAAACTGGGGAATAGACGTATTAAAGACATGTTAAATATTTACCAAGCAAAATGTCTTTCTGCTGCCCTTTACGGGGCAGGAGTTTGGGGGGTGTCATCCACTAAGAGCTTACAGGTAGAGGAGAACCTCTTCCTGAAAAAGCTCCTATGCTTACCCAAGTCTACTTCCAACTCCTTGGTTCACAATGAAACAGGGATCCAAGCTCTAAACGATCTGATCATGCTAAGGCCCATACTACTGTGGCGCTCGATCTGGCTCAGTGATGGTACCACACTGAACAGAGCAATTATTAAGGACTGCCTTTTACTGGACCAACACTTGAAGATCCCCTGGATCAGCTACATTATTGATTGTGTACAAAATTTATTTGGAATCAATGTGTTAATGGACCCCTATAGGCTCACGGAAATCCCCAAATCTGATGTGAAAACAATATTTTTAAATCATTGTAATGAAAGGCATCACTTAGAGGACTCTAAATTAACTACTTGTGTACTATACAATAGCATGAATGAATTTACTGGTTTCAGACCATATCTATCACAGGTGACAAGAACCTCGCACCAGTTTGTACTGACCAGAATGAGGATGGGTATAGCACATTATCTGGTCGCGTGGCCTAACATTAAATTGCGCCCTGTTGGTCCCTGTAAATGTGACAATAAGACTGAACAAAGCACTAAGCACTTTTTGTTAACATGGGATTTGTACATTGAGTTACGGAAATTCTACTTGAAGCCATTATTCATTAGATTTGGAGTGAGAGACATTACAGAGGCGATGAAATTGATTTTTAACGTGAATCATCCGGACATTTGCTTTTTTACTGCATCTTTTTTACTCAAAGCGATTAGCGCCAGGAAAAGTATGTGTTTTTAAAAAATGTATGTACATTTTAAATATTTATTCCATCCCCTTCTGGATATTTTGTAATATGTGTACCTCTTTTTCTTTGATTGATAATGTATATATATTGTCTTTAATTAATAATTCAATATTTTTATATTTTGTGTTTTCTTCTATGAAATTGTATGAAATGTCTGTATTATTTGTGCTTTTATGGACATGTTCTTTAAATGCTCCGAATAAAGCTTTATGAAATGAGTGTTACAATTTGTGAATTGTCGTTGTTCCCAGGTGGTGCCATTTTTGAATGTCAAGGTGCTGCTTTTCTGTGTGAGGTGACAGCTGCTGCAATTGCCACAGGGGAAATGTCCCTGTATCCCAATTGTGTTTTGCCTCGTCATAGTGTTTGGTTTAGGTCTGGTATGGACCAATATGTCTTTGAGGTTCCTTCCTCAGCGGTGTGCATGCATTGGTTTCTCAAGGTTGAGACTGCCACAATTTAGTATCCTCCAGTGTTTGTTTATAATTTTGGACACCTCATTGGACATAGTGGAGTAAGTCGTGACGCATATTGGTCTTTTATTTTCATCTTTTTTTGGTTGTCTGTCCTCCAGGAGTGCCTCCTTATGATTGTTTTTGGCCCTTTTCATGGCTTTGTCGATAATCCTGATAGGATATTGTCTCTGTATCAGTTTCTTTTTCAAGTCACCAGCTTGTGATCTGAATTCAGTAAGTTCCGTGCAATTGCGTCTCAACCGCAAAAATTGTCCGTACGGCAAATTCTCCCTCAAATGTCTAGGATGAAAACTATCATACCTCAGAAGGCAATTTCTCGCCGTCGGTTTAAAATGGGTGGTACTCTTGAGTCTGGCCCCTTCTGTGTAGATATTGAGATCCAGGAAGACCATGGATTGATTTGAGATCGTGCTTGTAAATTTCAGAAAAGCATTCTGGGTGTTGAGCCAGTTCACGAAGTTGACAGCAGTCTCTTGTTCACCGTCCCAGATGATGAGGACGTCGTCAATATACCTTTTCCAGGTGTTGATGTGGTTTCTGTATGGGTTGTCCGTATGTAATATACTGTTTTGCTCTAGATGGTGGACATATAGTCCAGATAGACTTGGAGCAAAAGTACTGCCCATACTGGTACAATGGCTCTGTAGGTAAATTGTCTGTTTGTATTGAAAGAAATGTGCTGTAATGCCAGAGAGATGCATTCGAGGACTATGCCGCGTGGTGTTTGGTATTTCCATGGAGTGGTAAACAGAACTTCCTCAATGATTTGGAGTGTTTCATCATGTGGTAGACTTGTGTATAAACTCTCCACGTCTAGGCTCATTAGTAGTTGCTTCATTGGGTCAAAAGGTCTATCCTCCAGCAGTTGTAGGACTGACTTGGTGTCCTTTAAGTAAGTGTTGGTGGACTGTACCAGAGGGCGTAGAAAGGCGTCAGCAAATTTTGAAAGTGGCTCGAGGATGGAGCCAATCCCTGATACAATTGGTCTTCCTGGTGGGTTATTGATGTTTTTATGGATTTTGGGGATGCAGTCAAAGTATGGAACACGTGGTGAAGGTTGTTGTAAAAATTCTGCTTCCTTTTTGCTCATCCAATCGTGTGCTAGCCCTTCCTCAATCATGCCCCCAATTCTGGTGCGTAACTTCTCAGTAGGATCCTCCAATAAGACCTTGTAGTTTTGTTTGTCTGACAGTAACCTCATACATTCTGTGTCGTATGCGTCCAAGGTTTATAGGACGATGGCTCCGCCTTTATCTGCCGGTTTTATAATTACCTCTTTGTTGTTAGACGACTCTCTGATTGCTCTTTGTTCTTCTCCACTGGTATAGTGGAAAACGTTGTTGTCCAATAAGTTCAATTTGTTGACTTCAGTTATGATGGCCTTTTCAAAAGTTAAGAGTTCAATTGGTAGTGCGGAGTCTGGAGGAGTAAACGAGGACTTTAGCCTAGGCCTGTGTCTGTTAAAGAGTTGGCTGAGCAAAAAGGAAGCAGATTCTTTACAACAACCTTCACCACGTGTTCCATACTTTTACTGCATCCCCAAAATCCATAAAAACATCAATAACCCACCAGGAAGACCAATTGTATCAGGGATTGGCTCCATCCTGGAGCCACTTTCAAAAGTTGCTGACGCCTTTCTACGCCCTCTGGTACAGTCCACCAACACTTACTTAAAGGACACCAAATCGGTCCTACAACTGCTGGAGGATAGACCTTTTGACCCAACAAAGCAACTACTAATGAGCCTAGACGTGGAGAGTTTATACACAAGTCTACCACATGATGAAACACTCCAAATCGTTGAGGAAGTTCTGTTTACCACTCCATGGAAATACCAAACACCACATGGCTTAGTCCTCCAATGCATCTCTCTGGCATTACAGCCCAATTTCTTTCAATACAAACAGACAATTTACCTACAGAATCATGGTACCAGTATGGGCAGCACTTTTGCTCCAAGTCTAGCTGGACTATATGTCCACCATCTAGAGCAAAACAGTATATTACATACGGACAACCCATACAGAAACCACATCAACAGCTGGAAAAGGTATATTGACAACGTCCTCATCAGCTGGGACTGTGAACAAGAGACTGCTGTCAACTTCGTGAACTGGCTCAACACCCAGAATGCTTTTCTGAAATTTACAAGCACGATCTCAAATCAATCCATGGTCTTCTTGGATCTTAATATCTACACAGAAGGGGGCAGACTCAAGAGTACCACCCATTTTAAACCAACGGCGAGAAATTGCCTTCTGAGGTATGATAGTTTTCATCCTAGACATTTGAGGGAGAATTTGCCGTACGGACAATTTTTGCGGTTGAGACGCAATTGCACGGAACTTACTGAATTCAGATCACAAGCTGGTAACTTGAAAAAGAAACTGATACAGAGACAATATCCTATGAGGATTATCGACAAAGCAATGAAAAGGGCCAAAAACAATCATAGGGAGGCACTCCTGGAGGACAGACAACCAAAAAAAGCTGAAAATAAAAGACCAATATGCGTCACGACTTACTCCACTATGTCCAATGAGGTGTCCAAAATTATAAACAAACACTGGAGGATACTAAATTGTGGCAGTCTCAACCTTGAGAAACCAATGCATGCACACCGCCGAGGAAGGAACCTCAAAGACATATTGGTCCATACCAGACCTAAACTAAATACTACGACGAGGCAAAACACAATTGGGATACAGGGACATTTCCCCTGTGGCAATTGCAGCAGCTGTCACCTCACACAGAAAAGCAGCACCTTGACATTCAGAAATGGCACCACCTGGGAACAACGACAATTCACAAATTGTAACACAAAAAATGTAGTCTACATGATTACATGCCCATGTGGTTTTAAGTACGTGGGCATGACCACGAGGCCAGTCAAAACGAGACTGGGTGAACATAAAAGCAATGTCCGCTGCAAAAAGACCACAACGAAAATGACGACACATTACTTGGAGAAACAACACTGTGTGAACGATTTAAAATGGACAGTAGTTGAACACATGCCATCTGAATTAGGTCTATTTCAAAAGGAACAGTGGTGGGTGTTCCGTCTTGGCACACACTTCCAGGGTCTGAATGATGACATTCCCTGGGGTCAACTGTCCAACTAAAAAATGCCCCCTGCAGAAGAATGGTCAACAACCTTGAAACCTTTGGTGGCTCAATATATTGATTTCCCTGCATTACATTACTGGCAGGCTCCTCACCCATGGGGTCTATTGTGATCTTGGTTGAATATATAATGTTCTCATAATTGCATTACAGTAGCGATGCGCATAGCGACCACGTTTGACTTGTGGAGTACTAGAACATAAGATTATGCTGTGCCCGTTATGTATTGTTTTAATGAGATCGACGCATGCGCGAGTACAAAGGCTCGCGCTACGTCAGACGCTTTCCCCAATGCGCATGCGCACCACAATGGACAACAACGCATGCGCTCTTTAGAGGAACACTACTGAACATGCGCTGAGCTGTTACGCCAACACCTGGAACAAACAAATTGCTGATTCTACCGGATGTACCTTATAAGGTGTGACAATTATCCACAAACAAGACGGATTTTCCTTATTTGGGCATAAAAGCACATCCGACAATTATCCCACGATAGCAAAACCAATTAGGGAAACTGAGTATAAGTACCGCACGGCATGCATCCACAGTCATTACCAGCGGAGCAGCGTGTGGGGTAGTACGGAGGAAAACTCGTCCCGAGTCTGTGAGTATAGAGTACAAAAACACAACATTTCCTTCTAAAAAAGTGAGTAAAACGTACTAAAACCGATTCTTTATCCTTCTAGATTGCAAAAATAGCAATCAACCCCAGACGTTCTTGAGTGCTCATGAAGCAAGGTAAGAGAAAGGGTTCCTTTAAGGCACAGATAAAGACAGGCATAAAATAATGTACCTTATGACTTAACAAATACATACAACAAAACGTGGAAAAGTTAAAAATTCATTTATTTGAATATATTAAAAGAACAATCAATAGGAATAACTAAACTAAATCCCTGAACTAAAACAAGATAAAATTGAGACAATACATATAATTGCGACCTGCACAATTACAAGCAGACAGAACAGTTACAACATACATTTGTTGGATACAGGTTTGAATATTCTTTCTCCGCTCTAATATCACCAGAGTAGTATCACTACCAAATCAACGTATCTATTATGGTGTTGGAGACTTGAATTATACGCTTTAGGTTGCGTTGACGCGTTTCGGTGATAACTCCTTATTATGATCACCTTTATCAAGACATATATTTTGTCTGCCAGAACCAGAGGGTATGTAAAATCGCCCCTGGGATAATATTGACGATCCTTTATAGGGATCACTTCACGTTTCCTAATTGGAGCGTGGGCTTCTGTAGTCGCCTTATACAATGCTGCTGGTAGTAGTATATTTCTGTTTCTGTTCTGAATAAATGCGATCTTTTGTTGTCCCCTGACCATAGGAGACCAAGGAAAAATGGTTGTGTTGTAGACCATAAGTATTATATGCAATCAGGCCGCAATTGCCATGTATAAATATAAATATAACGAATTCTCCACTTCTGACGGGTTATGTTGGCCTACACAAGGGGTACCTCTCTGTTTTTCACTGCTCATGAAGCAAGCCAGCTTTTAACAATGAGTATGACAACAGTGTTTTAAACAACCTTATTTGTGTTATCTATGTTATATGTTTTGTCTGTCACTTTCCTTTACAGGGCAATTGCGCTAATGGTGTTCCAGGTGACTGCACCTGTTTGAGCCACCCTAATTAGGGTAACCATATCCATTTTTCTTTTTTCTTTTTTCAGGTCATGCAAATGCATGTGTCCTGAGCCAAAAACTGCTGTAGGCACATTATAGCCTATAATCTTTTATTAAAACACTAAAAATAGTCCTTCACTTTTTGTTATTTACACTAAAATAATAGAGATATGTGAGTAAGGTGGGGAAGTAGTGCCCCCGTCCTAAAGAAGGAGCATATGTTCCGAAACATGCCGACGCACACCTGAGGTACTGTCCATAGTCACAACAGAGAACTACCTCACACTGCACTTCTTTTAACAGTACCAGCCCGGAGTTGTGAATAAAGTTTTTTCCTATACACCCACGAGCCAGGTACTTTTTAATCCTTCACTATATCCCACCACTCACAGTAATACCCCTACCACGTACACCACATGCACCACACATAGTCTATACTATCAGTGCTCCCGCGTAGTCGTAGGTCGTAGCACCCCGCATCCCGTTAGAGGGGTGCGAAGACCCCTATGATGAAGCATGACACCAAGGGGCCTTTTGGTGTGTGAGGGGTATTTTACAAAACACTGAGTGCCCCCACACCCCTGTGGGTGACACTTTCCCCATTCACTACTCTTACTGATCACCCTGCATACTCTCACTCTGCTCACCCGCCATACTCACACTCTGCTCACCCTGCATACTCAGTGTGCTCACCCTGCATACTCATACTGCTCACCCTGCATACTCTTACTGATCACCCTGCATACTCTTACTGCTCACCGTGCATACTCTTACTGCTCACCCTGCATACTCATACTGATCACCCTGCATACTCTTACTGCTCACTGTGCACACTCATACTGCTCACCCTGCATACTCATACTGATCACCCTGCATACTCATACTGCTCACCCTGCATACGCATACTGCTCACCCTGCATACTCATACTGATCACACTGCGTACTCACACTCTGCTCACCCGGCATAGTCATACTGATCACCCTGCATACTCTTACTGCTCACCGTGCATACTCTTACTGCTCACCCTGCATACTCCTACTGCTCACCCTGCATACTCATACTGATCACTCTGCATACTCATACTGATCACCCTGCATACTCACACTTTGCTCACCCTACATAGTCATACTGATCACCCTGCATACTCTTACTGCTCACTGTGCATACTCTTACTGCTCACCCTGCATACTCATACTGATCACCCTGCATACTCATACTGATCACCCTGCATACTGATCTCCCTGCATACTCATACTGATCACCCTGCATACTCCTACTGATCACCCTGCATACTCAGTGTGCTCACCCTGCATACTCAGTGTGCCCACCCTGCATACTCAGGTGAACTCTGCTCAGACTATTAATGTGCATTAAAATGTAATAAAAACACATTTTAGCTGCAGTAAATTGACAACAAGATAAATATGAAAGAGCACTGCGATACACATATACACTGACAAGGAGAGCTGCGCCACAAAGTTGTGGTGATGCGTGTGCATGTGTTTCCCACATGCTGTTTTCAGTATTAGACTGACCTATGTCTATAGATGGTTCTAAGAACAACCTGATGTAAGTCATAAGACAGCAAATGTTTAGTTTTAAAAACATGTGAATTTAGTAACTGAAATGCAGAAACGAAACTATATTGACAGAAACAAAAGCCCTCCTGCCCTCATAAAACTGAAGGGAACATCTGTTTCGTCTTAATTACTTCTTATCGCACGACCAAGCCAGCTCTTCAAAGGCCAACACTTACACATGAAAGAATGCAGACGAACGCGCGCCCACCAAACTCAATGCAGACTTGTGAACGCACATAACTGCACAGAAAATGCAGGAAGTGCCGAACATAAAATATATATGGCCTATTGCGTCAAGGCTACTACAAACACGGCACCGCAAGGACCAATTACCATGCAGATGGCAAAAATAACTACTGAAAATTTTGCGCACTGAGGAATTTTTGCTACACTATTCTGAGCCCCTTAACAATACGGCTCGGAGCTCCGCCCCACTGCTGACGCAGTGGTGACGTAGGCCGAGCCCTAAAAACACAATGCTGACCAGTAGGAGCCCACCAACTTTCCCTATTACCAATATCCCAACCCTGGCCAAACTCCTGGAAAAATCAAAACATCAACAGTTAGTTATTAACAAAGAACAATTCCAACTCCTCGGCCAATACCAATATGGTTTTAGGATAGGTCGTAGTACCAAAACTGCCCTGGTTCATATAGTTGATGATGCCCTGAGCCTTCTTGACAAGAATTATTCCTGCCTATTAATCCTTTTTCATCAGTCAGCTGTGTTTGACACTGTTAAAGATGAGAAGTTTTCAAACCTCCTAGAATGTAGGATGGGCTTATCCGGTACAGTGTTACAATGGTTCTCCTCATTCTTACACAACAGATCTCAAAGAGTTACGTTCATTCATGCTCTATACATCCAGACTCCATCATGATTGACATCCCTCAAGGTTCCCCACCCTCTTTAACTTGCTCATGGAACCACTGACTGAAATCATCCAACTCTCTAACATCTCATACCATATGAAAACTGATGATAAGCAACACTACCTAAAATTGCTTCTCCTGAAGACATAAGCATCCTCAACAATGCACTCACAAAAACTTAACACTGGCTGACACATACCCACCTCAAACTTAACGCCCCCCCACATCTGCGTTCCTCCTAATCTCTCCTCCCAGTCACACTCCAAACATCCAAGACTGGTTCACCGATCTAAAAGCCTTGAACTGTACCACACACAATATAAACTTAGCCAAGTTTCTAGGACGAACCATGGATAATCACCTCTTTATGTAGGATGACATCAGCACTGCCAGTAAAGGCATTGTTGGACTTGGCCCATTTTGCAGGGTCATCCCAGAACTTTTTGCCTTCCTCCTGTATTTTCTCAGACTTGTTGTTGGTGGTTTTGTGGCTCTGGGCACTTTACCGCTGCTGATCAGTGCTAAAGTGCATATGCTCTCTTTGTAAAGTGATATTATGGATTAGTGATTCCATGATTGGCTATTTGATTTACTTGTCAGACCGTAGTACATTGCACTGTGTGAGCCAAGGTCCTGTAAATCAAATGCTGCTGGTGGGCTTGCAGCACTGATTGTGCCACCCAAAGAAGCAGCTTGTAAAATGTGACTCAGGCCTGCCATTGCAGAGCCAGTGTGCAGTCTGGAACTGCTATGTCGACTTGGCATGTGCACACACTTGCCAGTCCCTAAATCTTCCCTTTTCTACATGTTAGTCACCCCTAAGGTAGGCCCAAGGCACCCCTATGGGCAGGGTGCATTGTATGTGAAAGGTAGGACATGCCCTGATGTGTGTGGCATGTCCTGATATTGAAATACTGCCAATTTTGTTTTTCACTATTGCAAGGCTATCTGGTCCCATGGGCCAGAATGGGCAGTTTGTTTATAATGTCTTATAAACATAACTGACTCTAGGAACAATATAAGAAAATAAAGTTTAGTATGCCTGAACTCAGAATGTTAAGATGCATCTTTTAGTATGGGTGAATTTTACATTCTGTGTTTGAAAATACAACTCTTAGAAAGTGGGTATTTTCTTGCCTAACCATCCAGTGTGCCTCTGCTAAGTTTGTTGATTGCGTGTCTGACTTTTGAATGACAGAAGCTGAAGCAGGGCAGTGGCTCCAGTAGTCTGATAAGTCAGGGATGGACTGAAGAGGCTGGGTCTGCATTTGGAGTGGTGGGAGGAGTAGTATCTTCACCTGAATAGGGCTGTGCCTGACTTCCAGAGGGGGGTCCTTCCACAATGACGGCTCTGCCCCCATGTGGTGTGTCGGAAGCCAGGGTACAAAGGAGCTTGTTGTGCAATTGCAAAGTGCCCCACAGAACTGGTTTTGGTTGGGTACAGACACTCTCTGCCTTCAGAGAACCAATGATTTTGGTGTGTAAAATGAGGGGCCCAGACTTTTAGATCACTTCTGGGAATCAAGATAAACTTTTGCCAAGAAGAAGCTGAGGAGGAATACTGCCCCTGTACTGTTTGCTGTCTCCGGTTGGCCTGCAGTGGCTGCTTGCTGCCAAGAAAAGGAGAAAAGGACTTTGCTGCTTGCTTTGTCATCTTGAGGAAGATCTCCAAGGGCTTGAATCTGAAGTTTTGGGGACACAAAGACTTCACCACCAGTTCCCTTAAATTTCCTTGCTAGGAATTCCAACCTGCAAAGAGGTGACTGCTTCTGTTAAGAACCTCTGAGATACGCCTGTCTGCTCGTGCCAAGCTACCAAGGGGTGAGCAGGGGTTATTTTAGGAGTGTATCCCCCTTACCCGGAATAGATGCAAGGGTCCCTAATTAGACAAATATACCTACTTCTGCCAACTAGAGACCCCATTTCTAACAGGCATCAACTACCAACTGCAGGTTCCAAGGAAATTAAAGACCTTTAATTTCGATTGGTGATCTCAAGACAGAAATATAAGAGCTACTGATCTCCAAACTAGATTGTTGTAGGCAACCCTCGTGGGTCTTTCTAAAGAAAAATAGGCACCTCTGAAGGCAAATATTAGCGCAGCTGCCTGACTCATCACATGCTAAAAAAAAGGTGATCATATCACCCCCATCTCAAAACTCTGAACTGGCTATCCACTAAGGCAAAGATAACCTTATAAATTGGCTGCTTAACTCATAAAGCTCTTCATCACTACATTCCAATGTACTTTACCAAGAAACTTGTCCTATCAGGTGATAACAGAACCTTTAGAAGCACTGGCTCCCTTCTTCTGAAACCCTTCAAATTAAAAAAAAGGAAAACCTCCTAGCACTCCTTCTCTGGAATTCCCCCAAAGTTGGAATTAATTTATTCCTGATACCAGGTTCAACCTTTTACCTGCCCTATGCAAATGAAGTGTTAAACATCTACTGAGGTCCCGGTTACTTCCCTATTGAAGAAGCAACCTTCCACAGACTCTTTTCCTCCTGCCCATGTAGAAGCTATTCGGGCTGCATTATAACCCCTTTGCTACTCCCTCTGATGACATTAAACAAAACTCTACATATGCCAACCTGTGTCCAGCATAATACTCACTTTTGCTGTTCTCTTCCAATTGTATACTCCTGTGAGTTTACTTTTTTTCCTGATGTATAGCTCCTTGGTCCCTGAAAGAGCCATTTGTAGGTGCTTTTCTGTTCTCCTTCATGATGTCTAGAGCACTGATAACCATAAGGGTCATGTTTGCACTATGTAAAACTCAATAAATAAAATAAAATGATAAAATATTGTAAATATTCCAGAAGATTAACGCACTTCTCTGCAGATGTGTGTTAGACACTCACAACATCGGGTTGAATCCCAGCAGATATGTAGCTCTCTTCAAACTTTTCTCTAAGATCCTTCAGCTGAACTCCCTTTGGGTGCTTCCAAATTAATGCCTCACGTTCTTGCTTTGCTTTTAGTTCACCTAAGTGAGTTCCTGCAGCAATCTTGTGGGTAAATGTATGCTCTTCACTGCACATTTAGCATAACAAAGAAAATGCATAACAATATTTGACAAAAGAAAGCTTTAACCTTTAAATAGCTCTCAGGATGAACCAAGAAGATGCACACCACATCTCAAGTACGTATTTTTCAACAATCATTGACTTCACCGCCCCTTGTAGTTGTGTTCACAGGCTTCAACTCAGGGGATATGTACAAGAACGTGGAGGAGAAAGGCGTTAGCCTTTCTTGACTTAACGCCTGTCTCCTCCACTTCTGGAATGCAAGGCTGCACCATATTTACAAGAATTTGGTGCAGCCTTGCATTTCCCCTGCGATGGCACTAAGTTTAGCAACTTAGCACCAACGCAGGTACCTTTGCACCAAAGTGCAAAGGGTGTCTGCATACAGGGAATTATTGTTTATTTGTAGGAAGGTGTCCCTTTGTGCACATAAACAACCCTAGAAATGCGTGCTGCTTCATGCAGCACACATGAAAGTGAAATTTTTTATTTCTTTTTAAAGTTTGTTTATGTACAGGAAGGGACACCTTCCTGCACATAAAAAAAAACAGTGGCATTTTGCTTTTTCCATATGTGCTGCACAAGGCAGCAAACATAGAAAAAGCAAAAACGAGGAGGAATAATGCATTTCTCCTCCTTTCGCCATCTTAATAACAGTTTTTACCTGGTCTTAATTTTGGCACTGCCTCCTATGTACGCCACCCTCGTACATAAGGGACAGCTTGAAAATTAATGGGTGTTGCGGGGAAACACCCACCGCAACACCCACTGCCCACTCCTTTCACGCTAACCATAGCCTGAAAGGGGGCCTTATGTACAAGGCATTGTTAAGCCATGTTAAGTGGCTTAACAATGCCTTGTACATAAGGCACATCCACTATTGCCACCACAACGTCCCTATAGGTGACGTTGTGGTGGCGATAGAGGCTTGTAGACAAGCCCCTCAGTTGCAATTTCACTGCGAATCTGACACGAAAATGTACTATCACTTCCACATTTATCAAAATATGTTTGCGGTAGGTGAGGGCTATAATAAGGTACCTGTTTGCTATCGTGTCTGCACTGGAAAGAGTCAATTCAATACAAGGTATCATAAGTAAGACTTGACATGTGTGTGTCGATCAGAGAAATGCACAACCAAACAATACTTAGTGATCTCCGAAATGGGTCGTTAAGGGTTAATACAACCAAAAGCTAGAGGTGAAAGGCACGCGAGCCCTACCAGCTCTCTCAACTCTTAATTTCAGGAAAAGTTTACAGCTGACCTTTCGCGTTTTTGGCGAGGCAGACATTTTATTTCACCTTCTTTGCATAATTTGCAGTGCGGGCCCCAGAAAAGCCCGCAAATAATGAGGTGCCGGTGTGAATGCCGCAGGCACAGACACTGAGCATCGATTTCCCTCATGTTCAGCAAAGGTGGCTTTAATACGAACTTTACTACTGCGCAACCTGTCTCCTAGGAAGCTGGCCATATTATTAATTCGGTGGCAGGGTACAATGGAATACAGTAAACCCTTTTCCGAAAGCCAGACAGCTTAACCGAATTAAACTGCTGTTTTGACAGGTGGCCTAAACCTGAAGGAATTCCAACACAGCCTAATCCGCGCAGAACAAGGCTAGAATTTGATGAAGACATATTTTTGTAACACAGAGTGTTGCAAGACTGCCCTTTCAAAGCTGGGTCTATAATTGTGCTTGAGTGCCATAACTATTAACAGGACAGGAAGCTAGTGGCAGGCAAAATATTGAAGAATGTGGGCCAGTCTCATTGACTAATTTGTCCATATATAGAAAACCTAGTGATCGTTTGTGCACCACACACTAAGGGCCTGCTTTATAATTCAGTCGGAAGGCCCATTGGGCCTTATTTATGAAGGCCTTGCGTCAGTTTTGCGCCGCCGGTGCGTCACTTTTTGTGACGCACCAGCGGTGTAAAAAATGCGCCTCGTTGCGGCATATTTAAAAAGTGACGCATCTAGGTAGATGCGTCACTTTTTAAACCCCTGCGCCACATTATGCCTGCGTCAGGTATAATGTATGCAGAGGGGGTCGTTCCCCCGCAAAAAGCCTCGTAATAGTGACGCAGTGAAATCTATGAGATTTCACTGCGTCACTTTTAGGACGCTGTTGCGTCAAAATCTTGCGCCTGCCTCACAGCAGGCGTAAGACTGACGCAAGCCCTTTCACATGGGACTTGCCCATGTGAAAGGACGCATTGGTGGAGTTGCGTCACTTTTGTGACACACTCCAGCAATGCGTCACTTTTGAGCTTACAGATACGTCAGAAATACTGACGTATCTGTAACTCCTTGCGACATGATGCGTCATACATTAAATATGACGCATCAGGAATGTCGTAAGGAGTGCGCAGTGAAAAGTGACGCATCGCTGTTTTCACGCAGCGATGCGTCACTTTTCATAAATGAGGCCCATTGTTTCTATCGGGGGGTCGGAGTAGATTACTCGGTCCACCTGGTGGGGACCGCTCTCGGAGTAGATTACTCTGTCCTCCTCCCGGTGCGCGACCAGGCTCAGAATTTATTTACATGACAGCCAAGACGGCAGTGACGGTCCTTTAAAACGCATTGGCACCGCCATCACAGCAGTTTCTGGCAAAGCATTTCACTGTTTGGTGCAGTGCAGTTTCAACATAAAGCAGTCCTGCACCAAACAGTTTTCTTTTTTATTTTCAAAAAGAAAATCCAGAAAGCAGATTTTCTTTTAAAAATAGAAAATGCAATGCTCCCTTCGCCAAGGGAGTCATCTTCCATGCCAAGGGAGGTATTATTAGCATTTTATTGCCCCTGAGGGACAATGGAAAACATTTCTGTATGTCCTTCCCCCTGATTGGGCGGGAGCACATATACCCATTTCTCTAATGGAGTAAGGGCCATCGGAGGGTTTTGACTATGGCTGTGACAGAGTATTCACCACTGTTTCCAAACCTATGGTCGGCCTGCATCTAAATCAATAGACGATGTGTGTGGTGTTTCCTGTGCCCATGGTGGACTTTACACCAAACTACCTTTATTAAACAACAATCTGCAAATGGTGGTCATAAAACTCATTTGACACTGCTTCTAAGGGCTGTTGGTTTGTATTTTTAGGAGTATTTCATGAGAGGTCAATCAAAAGACAGCTTTAATTTCGGTTTATTTTTGGACCTTCATAAGGGACTGCATACTCCATGGGACTCATAGAGCCATTGAAGGTGTACAGTGGGAGCTTTTGCTTTTCAGCTGAGGTTTGAGGGACTCCTTGTGATTGGATTTATGACAACATCATGTGGGCTGAGGACTGTAAAAGAAATACTCTCACACATGTTTAATTTTGTGTTGGATCAAAATGCTTTAATTAAATGTTTATTGGCACACTCTGTAATCTACATTACTAACAATTAGTGTCTATGAATATGGTTTTGGATCTTATTTGTTTTAATATTAAATCAGGTGATTACTGTTTTTGTAGTGATTTATTTTCACAACCAATAGGCGTGCCTTAATTTTTGCAATGGTGTGACCCCTTGACAAAACTAGTTAACTAGCTTCATATATTGATGTGGTGACTCATAGAATCAATGAAGGAGTACCATGGTAGCTTTTGCCCTTCAACTGAGGATTGCAGGGACTCTTTGTGGTTGGTTTTATGACTGCATTATCTATCATCGGAAGTGTAAAAGAAGGTTGACAAATGTTTAATTTTGTGTTAGTTAAACATGCTTTATTTAAAGGTTCATTGACACACATTGCAATATTTGTCATTAATAATTGAATTTTTTTGAGTTAGATTTTGGATTCTATTTGTTTTAATGTTAGATCCTAAGGTGTGATTACTGTTTTATTAAGGTAGTGATTTCTTGACACGGTCAATAGGCTTGCCTTCATATATTAAAGTGGTGACCCCTAGACAAAGCTATTAGGCTAGCCTTTTTATATTGACAGTGTTAGAACTGGGGGTCTCTAGTTGGCAGAGGTACGTACCACTGTCCAAATAGGGACCCTTGATTCTAGACAGGGTAAGGAGGAAACCCTCTTAGATAACTCCTGCTCACCCTCTAGGTAGCTTGGCACGTGCAGTCACTCACAGTAACACAGTGAAAACACCACAAACTGACTTCACAACAGTTTAGAAAAATAAAGGTATTCAATCTAAACTACACAAGACCAAAACGACAAAAATCCAACATACACGGTTCAAGAATATGGTTTCAAAAGAGATTTTAAGGTTGTAATAAAAGGTTCCACAGTTGAGTGAAAAGTTCACAGTTGCGTCACGTTTTAGACACAGTACCTTTAGTTGCGACAAAGTTCCAAAAGCAGAAGCTGGTGCGGTGGGCGTGTTGCACCGAATCCGTTCTGTATGGGGACGAAGGCCACTTGTATGGATTCCGGTGCATAGGTTCCGTAGGAAGTTTGTTCTCGCAAAGGCACGATGCGACGATCTCTGGAGTTGCGACGATCTCTGGGGCGACGATGCGTGAACCAGCGGTGATCTTCGCTCTCCTCGATGCGATGGCTTCTGCGACGACACTCGCAGCGACGTGATGCGGTCCGCAAGCAAGCAGTGCGGCGATCTCACCCAGCGACAACAGGCTCTTCGGCGACACTCCCAGCGATGTTAGGCTTCCCGCACCGATCGGGTGCGTCCCGCAAACGAATTGTGCGACGGCTCTGACAGCGGCAACAGGTGCTGAGAGGATCTCGACTTTCGTAGCGGTGGGAAACTTCTCGCACTGTCGGGGATGCGCTTTTCACTTGCAAAAAGTCTCTCAAGCTTAGTTTCAAGCTTCCCAGCACAGGTTCAACTTCCAGAGGCCCCACAACTGGATCAAGCACTCTAGGAAGGACAGAACTCTCTCAGCAGAGTTCTGGGAAGTTGGGGGTGAAGTCCTTTTGGTCCTGGGACTTCAGGACAGGGAGCCAGCTCTTCTCAGGCTCTTCGATATTCTTTCAAGACAGGGGACACAGCACAACAGCAAAGTCTTTCCCCTCTCCTTGGCAGCAAAGCAACAGGTCAGTCCAGCTAGCAACAGCAGGACAGTCTTCCTTCTTCAGATTCAGCTTTCTCCTTGGCAGAGATTCCTTCTTGATTCCAGGATGATCTAATCTTCTGTTGTCAGGGGTCCTGTACTTATACCCCTAAAAGTCTTTGTTCTCTTTTGTGCAAGTGGGCCTTGAGCCCAGTCTGAACCAGTTCTGGGTGTTGCTTTAGCACTTTGTGTGCCTGGCTTCTCCGTTCCTTTCAGAGTGAGGAGCAGGGTCGTCAGCCACCCAGCAAAAGGTGAAGCCAGCATTGTGGCAGGCAGGCACAGCCCAGGTGCTAACTCCTCCCACCACTCAGGTTGCAAATGCAGTCATTCAGCCTCTGGGCTGACTCAGCCAGCCTCCTGGGGGAATCCCCATCCCCTGTCACTCTCAAACCAGACAGTCAATAAACAAACAGGCCAAGGCACACAGAAGGGTCAGACAAAAGAACAGCAACTTTCTAAAAGTGCTGTTCTCAAACACAGGATTTAAAAACAACCTTTCCTAAAAGATGTTTTTATTAAATTCTGAGTTCAGGGATACTAGACTCTTATGTCCTATCTTATTCCTATGGGAGGAAATGCTGGTAGCCACTGTAGCCGGCATCCCCCAGGTTAAACTATGGTGCAAGATAGCCTTACAATAGTGAAAAACGAAAATGGCTGCCTTTCACTACCAGAGCATGTCACCTGCACCAGTATATGCTCTACCTTTCAAATACACTGCACCCTGCCCAGGGGTGTATCTTGGGCCTTCCATAGGGGTGACTAATGTGCACAAAAAGGGAACGGTTAGGCCTGATCAGTGGGGACACTAGCCGGGAGGACACAGCAGTTCCTAGACTGCACACAGGCACTGCAGTGGCAGGCCCAAGACACCATTTTTGTCACAGACTGCGTGTAACTTGTTACGCTGACCTTTTATTTTTCCTTTCGAGTAAACTACGTTCTGGGGCATAGAACTACAATCCCCAGCATGCCCGGAATGTCAAAGACGTAATGCGCACCCGCGCTCTATCAGGAAATAAGGTCGGACCGGAGGAAGCCGGCGTTGCCGAATATTTGCCTAGGTTGATGTTATTTCGGATTGTGGATTCAGGGTAAGTGCTGTGCTTCGTGCACTGCCTTTCACGTACCCTATTTTGTTGGAAACCTGTTCTGCTGTTCTACGTGTGGAAGGTCGCGCTGTGTACCGGGCTTCTATGCACATTGTTTATCTGGTACTGTTGCTACATGTTTGGTTCAGTATAAAGGGAACCAGTTCTTTAGAGACTTTTCTTGCATTGGAATGGTGCTTCTGACTTGTCCTACGTCACCACTCAGGCATTCTCCGTGTGGATTTAACACAAGTTTTAGAGTGTTTTGCGTGGTGTTTTGTACGATTGATTGGAGTCCTGCCTGGACTTGTCAAGATTCTGTTATAGACAATAACTATTTGTTAACCTTGAAGAATCCACTGACTCCGTTGTATGCTTTGAAAGGAGACGTTAAGGATTATTATCGTGTCCAGCTGATTACCTATATTCTTTTCTGCGCAACCTGTTCTTATTTTTGTTTTCACATAGAAGAGAGTTTACAAGGGATTCACAGGGGATCATAGTCCCAAGAACCACACACGAGAAGTGTTGAGGTCTAATATTTCCTGGGATCTCCTTATCTCTTCTTTCATACAAGACTACTATTTTCCTTTTCAGGTAGGAAGATTGTAGGGTTGTTCAGGGGTAAAGGAAGAAACTACAGTTGACCTAAATTACACTGGTGGTACATGTATTAAGTGCAATATTGTTGCTGTTGCAGATCTCCCTCCCCGCTGTCCCCTTCCTTTCCCTCCCTCGCTTGACTATCCTGGTGCTCTGTATATATGATCTCAGACACCGGGGACGTCAGGAGGTGGAACCTATTTATCTTCAGCACAATCCCGAAGACACAGGAAGACTGAGTCTGACAGAATATTCGGACCAAGAATTAATCTACTTCCTGATTGTGCTGAAGGTATTGTTCATGGCCTCCCTCGACGACGTGATGGCCGCCCTGGCGTTGGTACAATCCGAGTTGGCTGCTTCTCATCAAGAGGTTGCCGACTCTAAAGCGGAAACCGCACAGTTACAAGCCCATGTGGACAGGTTGCAGGGCAATCCTTTTAATGCCAGTGGTAGCAAAGCCCCTCCGGCCTCAGTGATAGTTGAAATGCCTGCTCAGATACCTTTAGCTCCTCCGGAAAGTTTTCTTGGGGATAAAAAAAAGGTTCAAGTGTTTATGACCCAGGTTTTACTACACTTTACGTGTAAGCCCAAAATGTTCGCTACCAATCAGGCCAGGGGAGCGTTTGTGATCTCTTACCTAGGGGGTGATGCAGCGCAGTGGGCAGTACCAATAGTGAAGCGAGAGGATCCCTTGCTGTACGACTGGGACGAGTTCTGCAGAGAATTTGAAAAAACTTTTGATCGCAGGGCGGATACGTTCTCTGCTGATAGGGATCTCTTGAAATTGAAGCAAGGATCATCGGATTTAGTCACGTATCTTAACCATTACCGCAGATTGGTGACAGAAACCGACTGGCCTGAGTCCCAAAAATCCGCTGTGTACTACCAAGGACTCAATGATGAATTAAAGGATGCCGTAGCTCACGTAGACCCGCAACCATGCACGTGTACTGCACTCATTGAACTTACCCTACGGCTGGATCACAGACTTAGAGATAGAAAGGGAGACAATAAGAAAACTGAACGCTCCTTGCAACCCTGTGAAAGAGCGGGTCAAAGTGAGAAACCTGTCACCTCCGTGGAACCCGTGGAGATAGGAGCCGTGAGGGCCTCGTTGACGGTGAGCGAGCGTGATCATCGACGTAAACAAGGACTGTGTCTTTATTGTGGAAAAAAGGGGCACTATCTCAGGGAATGTCCGGTGAAACCTAACCTGGGAGGTTTCGATCTGGTCGAAACTTAGCTGGAATCACCGAAAAGGGGGCGGAAAACTCCAATGCTTAAGGGTGGAGGAAGGAGAACCCTCGAGCATCAAAATCATTCCTTCATTGACTCCAGCTAGTATGCAAGAGAACACCCATGTATTTCTTACCATGACTATTGTCATCAAAGACGTCGAGAACGAGATAAATGCCATGGTGGATTCAGGAGCCACAGGATGTTTTATGGATTGTGATGTGGCTCATAGATTGGGTGCTTTTTTTGTGGCCAAAAGTGTACCAGAAACGGTGTATGCGGTGGATGGGAAAGAATTAGAAGCCGGATCCATACGATATCATACCCCTGGACATGTTCTAATTTATGACACTTATCATCAAGAGACTATATTGTTCAATATCATTCAAGCCCCTCAGCATGGTGTCATATTGGGACTACCGTGGCTACAAAAACATGAGCCATTAATACATTGTTCTTCCAAAACGGTGCGGTTTGAATCTGAGTATTGTCAGTCTCATTGTATGTTGCAGCCAAACAGACCTTCAAGAGAACTGTCCTGTTCCGCATAAATTGCTACCGCAGCTGAAAAGGAAATGGTTCTGCCTCAAGAGTATCGAGCATATGAAGATGTTTTCAGTGACGTTCAAGCAGAAGTCCTCCCACCACACAGGGAATATGATTGCCGGATCGATCTTCTCCCAGGCGCGGTGGTTCCTAGTGGACGAATCTATGTCCTCACCTTGCCTGAAAACGATCTCCTCCGCAGCTATTTGGATAACTACTTGGCAACTGGATTTCTACGACCCTCGAGATCTCCTGCAGCCTCCCCTTTTTTTTTTATTCCTAAGGCGAATGGAGAGAAGTGGTTTTGTATCGATTATAGAGCCCTCAACTCTGTTACGGTGAGGAATCAATATCCTCTTCCATTGATCCCGGTGCTATTGGAGCAAGTGCGTCAAGCTAAAATATACACCAAACTTGACCTGAGGGGCGCTTATCATCTTGTCCGTATAAAACGAGGGGATGAATGGAAAAAAGCTTTTAAGACGCGGTATGGGCTCTACGAGTATTTGGTCATGCCCTTTGGGCTCTGTAATGCCCCAGCCGCTTTTCAATTCTTTTTGAATGAGGTATTGAGGGAACATCTGGACCGATACGTTGTCGTATATATTGACGACATTTTGATCTACTCCGATAAACCTGAAGAACATGTGGAACACGTTAAAGGAACACTGCAATCGCTTCAGAAAAATCGGCTGTATTGTAAGATTACTAAGTGCGAGTTCCACGTGGCTACAGTGGAGTTCCTGGGAGTCATGTTAACTCCGTCTGGACAGGTAATGGCTGACCGAAAGGTGCAAGCGGTAAAAGACTGGCCTCGCCCTGAGAATGTCAAGGATATACAGAGTCTGCTTGGATTCGCTAACTTTTACCACAGGTTCATTCGGGGTTTCTCTGAGATGGTTACCCCATTGACACGTCTTACCAGAAAAACTACTCCATTTGCATGGGACGAACAAGCACAAGACGCTTTCATTCAATTTAAGACGGCATTTTCCACAGCCCCTGTTCTTACTCATGCAAATCCAGAACTGCCTTTTCTGGTGGAAGCCGACGCTTCTGAAGTGGAATTGGGTGCGGTTTTATCACAGAGACATGTTGAGACTGGACAACTGCATCCTATTGCTTTTATGTCCAGGAAATTGAGACCGGCTGAAATCAATTATACGATTGCTGAAAAGGAGCCATTGGCCATTCGAGACACATTTCTGGAGTGGCGGCATTGGCTCATGGGTGCTTGCAATCAAGTGGTTGTTTATACGGATCACCGTAATTTGCAGTTTATGAGATCTGCCCGACATCTTACTCCTCGGCAGTTGAGGTGGATGTTGTTCTTTGAGGAATTCCATTTCACGCTAACTTATCGTCCTGGGGTAAACAACCGGAAGGCGCATGCCTTAACGCGCCAAGAAAATCCGCTGCTGCACGCTGTAACCCCGGAGAGAGCCATAATCAACCCCTTGAATGTTGTGTGTGCAACAAGAACGGAAAATTTCTTAGCACAGGTGAAAGCAGGAATCCAGTCCTGTACTTGGAGAACTTGGTTACGACATCACACGGACTGGAGATTGAAACAAGGGATTCCCATGAGAGGGTCACAGGTGTTGATCCCTACCATTGCACTATGGAAGACAATGTTTTCATGGTGTCATGACACTCCTTGTGCTGGACAAACAGGCTATGAGAAAACATTGGAAAAAGCCGTGCAACAGTTCTGGTGGCCCTCCATTCGGCCCGATGTGCAGAAATGGGTGCAGAAATGTGTGAAATGCGCCCAAATGAAATCTGATAGGCAACAACCTCAAGGATTGCTACATCCTATGCCCACTCCTGATCTGCCGTGGGAAAGTTTCTCTGTGGACTTCATAGTGGGCCTCCCTAAAGACCAGGGAAAAACAGCCATCATTGTGGTCATAGATTACCTCACGAAAATGGGCCATTTTATTGCGTGTCCTCAGGTCCCCACGGAGGGTCAATTGGCACATCTCCTATTGGTACATGTCGTACGGCTGCATGGCCTCCCTAGGGTTATAGTTTCGGATAGGGGAGCACAGTTTACAGCTCGGTTTTGGAAGACCTGGTGTGCAGAATTGCGGATTTCTTCATCCCTTTTCACCAGCTTTCATCCACAAACCGACGGGCAAACGGAGCGGTTGAACCAAACGCTCAAGCAGTATCTGCGATGTTATGTGCAAAAAAATACTGATGCCTGGGTGGATTGCTTGTGGGTGGCAGAGATAGCATACAACAACACGCAACATTCCTCCACACTTCATACCCCATTTTTCAGCTCTTATGGTCACCATCCTAGGTTTAATCCTTTGTTGCTCCCCAGTACCAGCAGCCTTGTAGCAAACGTCAGGGACAGATTGTTGCGTGTTCGCAAGATTCTTCTTGCCACATGCTCGAATCTTTTATGTGCCAAGTATAGGTACAAAACTCAGGCTGACAAACATAGGTGACCTTGTCCTGTATACAAGAAGGGGGAGAGGGTGTGGCTTTCCACCAGGTACATTAGGTTTAAGAGACATAGTGTGTTCAATCCCCGGTTCATTGGCCCGTTTCGAGTGCTGAAGCACGTCAATCCTGTGGTGGTGAAGCTACGGTTGCCTTCGCATCTCAGAATTCACCCTGTTTTTCATGTGTCCCTTCTAAAGCCCTCACTCTGTCCTGTTCGACGGCCTCCCTCGCATGTTTGGGTGCTCCAGGACAGGGAGTATGAGGTTCAGAGGGTGCTGGATTCCAAGCTGGTGAGGGGGAGGGTGTACTATTTGATTTCTTGGAAGGGTTATGGGCCTGAGGAAAACTCATGGGAGGCTGCAGATGCGGTTCATGCCCCTCGTTTGGTGGAGCGGTTCCATCGGCTGTGTCCTGATAAGCTGGGCGCTGGTCAGCGTCCCTTGTGAAGGGGTATGTACTGTCACAGACTGCGTGTAACTTGTTACGCTGATCTTTTATTTTTCCTTTCGAGTGAACTACGTTCTGGGGCATAGAACTACAATCCCCAGCATGCCCGGAAAGTCAAAGACGTAATGTGCACCTGCGCTCTATCAGGAAATAAGGTGGGACCGGAGGAAGCCTAGGTTGATGTTATTTCGGATTGTGGACTCAGGGTAAGTGCTGTGCTTCGTGCACTGGCTTTCACGTACCCTATTTTGTTGGAAACCTGTTCTTCTGTTCTACGTGTGGAAGGTCGCGCTGTGTACAGGGCTTCTATGCACATTTTTTATCTGGTACTGTTGCTACATGTTTGGTTCAGTATAAAGGGAACCAGTTCTTTGGAGACTTTTCTTGCATCGGAACGGTGCTTCTGACTTGTCCTACGTCACCACTCAGGCATTCTCCGTGTGGATTTAACATGAGTTTTAGAGTGCTTTACGTGGTGTTTTGTACGATTGATTGGAGTCCTGCCTGGACTTGTCAAGATTCTGTTATAGACAATAACTGTTTGTTAACCTTGAAGAATCCACTGAGTCTGTTGTATGCTTTGAAAGGAGACGTTAAGGATTAATATTGTGTCCAGCTGATTCACTATATTCTTTTCAGCGCAACCTGTTCTTATTTTTGTTTTCACATGGAAGAGAGTTTACAAGGGATTCACAGGGGATCATAGTCCCAAGAACCACACACGAGAAGTGTTGAGGTCTAATATTTCCTGGGATCTCCTTATCTCTTCTTTCATACAAGACTACTATTTTCCTTTTCAGGTAGGAAGATTGGAGGGTTGTTCAGGGGTAAAGGAAGAAACTACAATTGACCTAAATTACACTGGTGGTACATGTATTAAGTGCAATATTGTTGCTGTTGCAGATCTCCCTCCCCGCTGTCCCCTTCCTTTCCCTCCCTCGCTTGACTATCCTGGTGCTCTGTATATATGATCTCAGACACCGGGGACGTCAGGAGGTGGAACCTATTTATCTTCAGCACAATCCCGAAGACACAGGAAGACTGAGCCTGACAATTTTAGAGCTACTCATGTGGGTGGCACAAGCAGTGCTGCGGGCCCACAAGTAGCATTTGTCATCATCAGCCCTGGCACATCCCTTGCAATTTACTAGGGACTTCGTGGTGATACAAATATGCCAATCATGTATATCCAATCATGATAACAATTTACATAGGGAGCACTTACACTCTGGCACTGTTCAGCAGTGGCAGAGTGTCCAAAGCATCTAAACCAGCAAAACTAAATCCAGCACAGCATCAAAATACAGGAAGTAGAGGTAAAAAGATAGGGGGAAACCACGCCAAAGATGCCAGGTCTAACACGTGTCCCCTCCAGCTGAAAGTGGGGAGAACTACCCACCTTCTTGGGGGTTCTCTTCACTAAGGCGGAAAAACCTGGACAGACCATCAGCGTTGGTGTGCTTCCACCGTAAAGTCCATTCCCTGTAGGGAGATGGACCACCTCAACCGTTTTGGGTTCTCACCCCTCATTTGCATTAACCACCTGAGGGGCCTGTGGTCGGTCTGAACATGGAAGTGAGTCCCAAACAGATAGGGCCTCAACTTCTTCAGAGCCCAGACCACAGCAAAAGCCTCCCTTTCAATCGCACTCCACCTCCGTTCCCTGGGGAGTAGCCTCCTACTAATGAAAGCTACGGGCTGGTCTCCATTCTCCTCAGTGACTTGTGAGAGTACTGCTCCCACACCATGCTCTGAAGTGTCTGTCTGCACTATGAACTCACTGGAAAAATCAGGTGCCTTGAGCACGAGTGCTGTGCACATGGCAGTTTTCAGGGTTTCAAAAGCAGTCTGGCAGGCTTCAGTCCAGTCCACTCTCTTGGGCAACTTCCTAGAAGTGAGTTCTGTCAAGGGGGCGACAATGGTGCCATATCCCTTGACAAATCGTCTATAAAACCCGGTGAGTCCTAAAAAGGCTCTCATCTCTGTCTGGGTTTTGGGGGGCTCCCAAGCCAGAATGGTATCAATCTGTGCCTGTAGGGGCGCCACCTGGCCGCTCCCCACCTGGTGTCCCAAATACACCACAGATCCCTGCCCTATCTGGCACTTGCTGGCCTTGATAGTGAGGCCTGCCCTTTGCAGAGCCTTCAACACTTCACAGAGGTGTTGCAATTGTTCCTCCCACGTGGAGCTGAACACTGCAATGTCATCCAGGTATGCGGTGCTGAATTCCTCTAGCCCGGTCAGTACCTGGTTAACCAGTCTCTGGAAGGTGGCAGGGGCATTCTTCAACCCAAAGGGCATGACTCGGAACTGGAAGTGCCCCTCTGGCATTGAGAATGCCGAACTCTCTTTGGCCCCATCAGTTAAGGCAATCTGCCAGTACCCAGAGGTCAAATCAAAGATACTGAGGTACTGGGCAGCTCCCAACCGATCCACGAGCTCATAAGCTCTGGGGATGGGGTGTGCGTCAGTCTTCGTGACCGCATTGAGCCCACGGTAGTCCACAAAAAACCGGAGTTCTGGAGTGACACCGGGCGCAGCAGCTTTGGGTACCAAGACCACAGGGCTAGCCCAGGGGCTGCTGGAGGGCTCAATCACCCCTAGCGCCAACATCTTGGAAACTTCTTCCTTGATGCTGGCCCTGACCTTGTCAGCTACCCTGTAAAATGTCTGTTTCACAGGCAGACTATCTCCAGTGTCCACATCATGGACGCACCAATTGGTGACACCTGGGGTCAGGGAGAACAGAGAGGAGAACTGACCCAACACTTGTTGACAGTCTCTTTGCTGTTCTGGGGTCACGGTGGGTGAGAGGACCACACCATCCACTGACCCGTCTTGCTCCTTAGCTGCCAGGAGGTCAGGGAGAGGATCACTATCCTCCTCCCCTCCTGCATCTATAGCCAGGAGCATTGTCACTTCAGACCTCTCAAAATGTGTGGTTTGAGGCGGTTCACATGCAAGACATGATGTAATATGTGATATCATAAGCTGTGCATGCTGAGAATACAATTAATAATTAGACTTTCAGTGAAAGATAGTGTATCCTTTTCAGACATATTTTGGGAGATAAAAGTTTTCCTCCCACAATTTTTACTTTTTTAAATAGACAGCACAGAAGGCAGAATAAATCCTGCACAATCCCTACTCTCGCGAATTACAATCCGCTTTAAACTTCTTCTTGAAGCCATTTCTTAAAGAGGTTAAATCCTATTTAAGAGACACCACAAACTTTTTGACAAAGGTAGAGGGAACCCTTTTTGACGATGAAACCCAAATAATGGTGACGATGGATGTCACATCCTTATATACGCAGATCCCTCAAGATGAGGCACTAGTAGTTCTGGAATTATACCTTGAGAGTAGAGAGAGACCACATAGATTGCCATCATCATTTATCCTCGAATTGGCTGAAGTTGCGCTGGAAAATAACTATTTCACCTTCAATGATAATTTTTTTATGCAGGTGAAAGGTACTGACATGGGGTGTCCTTATGCCCCAGAAATGGCAGAACTGTATATGGCCCAATCTGAAAAGAGATTTGTGGAGAATATTAATCGTTTGGAGACTACATCAACCAATGGCTACGCTATATTGACGACATCTGGCTCCTGTGGCAGGGGAGCCAGGTGGAGTTATAGCGTTTCATGAATGGCTGAATGCCAGGCATAAAGATGTAAAATTCTTAATTGAGTACAGTAAAACAAGGATGACTTTTCTAGATGTGGAGGTAACATGCGTTGAGGGACAGTTGAAAATATCTTTGTATAAGAAAAGCACTGACAAAAATACAATTTTGCATCACAGGAGTGCCCACCCCAGGAATTTAAAAGCTAACCTGCCTTATGGACAGCTCCTAAGAATCAGGAGAAATTGCACAGAAGTAAGCGACTATGAAGAACACGCTTAAACTTTTTGCAGGGAAATGATACACAGAGGGTATCCAAAGAAACTCCTGAAACATTCATTTAAAAGGGCACGGTTTAAACCACGAGAATGCCTCCTCCAGGTAAAAGAGTAAAAAAGATCTAGACAAACTGGTATGCGTAACAACTTATGGACCTGACATGCATAGATTGTGACAGGTTGTGCTTAAAAATTGGCACCTCCTTGAGGAACTGGATTGTCCTTTTCCAAAACCTATTTTTGCATATAAAAAGAACCAAAGTATAGGACAACAGATTGTCCGAGCAGATGTCCCAATACCGAAAGCAAAAAGTGACCTATTATCCCAATGGAACCTTAAACCAGTGGAAGGCCACTATAAGTGTGGGAACTGTGTGGCTTGCTGCAACACGATAGAAGGGACTGACTTTAGCCACCAAGGGATTAAATGGAAACATTCAGGTTTTTCAAATTGTAAAACAAAAAATGTGGTCTACGTGATAATATGTCCATGTTCGAAGATCTACATAGTTAAGACCAATCAGCAAATTAACATGAGGATTACCCAGCACAGGTAGCGTATCAAAAAGAAAGTTCTGACTGCTCTAATGGTTGGACACTTTGTGGAAAAAGCACATGGTGAAAATGATTTCAAATGGTCAGTGTTATTCACCATTAATCTGGCTAAGCGCCCTGCTGATGTCGACAGAGTGTTGCTCCAAAAGCAAGCGTACCTAATTTTGAAATTTAACAGTACACAGACTGGTCTTAATAGCCTGTCTGAAATATCAAGGCTGTAGTACACAAAATCTATGCCTCCCTAAAATTGAAGAATACATTTGCAGTGAGAAAAGAATTTCTTTATAGAAAGGGACTTTTTGTATACAAGGAATTAAAAACAATGTTTTGTATACATACATTTAGTTTAATCAATACCCAGCATTGCAACACCTTGTATCCCTGGCATGTGTGCCCATGAGCCGTTTGACAACAGAAAAGAAGCTTGTTCAAAACATATATATTGCAGTACACGGATATCTTCCTTTTAAAACTGAAAGATACAATTGAAGTATTAATTTTTTCTAAAACGAGCCACTTCTGACACGTTGCTGGATGGGCGTATTCTTGCACGTGTGTTGGCAGAAAAGTAGAAACTACAATTCCCATAAGCCTCGAGTAAGACGGGATTAGAAATTATGACGGTTTCCAAAATGGCTGCACTCGCAGTCGAGTGATTTCGTGTCTGCAGGAGAAGCTTAGAGAGGTATTTTTGCCCCTTATTTAATCACTGCTCCAAACTTCGAGAATTTTGTATAAATGCGCAATTTAAACAAGTGATATTGATAGTGTTGCGCGTTCAGACATCCCCTGGGTTATAAGAAATTGGACGCTCCATTGGAAATCGTCATTCGGGCCGATTTCAGGTACGCATTCGAGGCACTGGTTGTTGCAATATTATAAAATCGGCTACATCCTCGTTCTGAGATAAAAATGTATCCTCCCTCTTGTTTTGTTTTCGCCAGCTCCAGTAATAGGAGGTTGCAGCGAAACACCACCAGAAAAGAAATACGTTGTAGTCTCTGTAAGATTTTGAAAGGTATGTAATATAAGATACGCTACATGATGAATGTTTAGAATGAAACGGCAAAAGGAGAATGGTTCTAAATGAGATTTTATTCTTGGTAGATCACGACCTGGAATAAAGGCTAGAACCAATCCATTGATACAACAAATTCGACTCAAATAAAATAGGTATGTTGCTCAGATTTATTTAGACTAATTCTATTGAATATTGAAACTCCGATAAGCCTGAGAAGTATATCTATATTCTTTCCATTAGTGAACGTCTTTAATGAATATATAGAATTTCCCTAACAAAGGATGGAGTGACTGAGACACTGCTGTTCGAGCCCACCCTTAAAACCGAGAAGGCTCTACTCACTTAAATTTGTTCAGATAGACACATGAAAACGTTCAGACATATTAGTGTAATTTAAAGAGAAAGTAGATGTTCGAAGTGAGTTTTTTGAATAAAACTTTATTGTTCTTCTTACATCTTATACAGAAAATGACAAAGCCCTGATGAGAATCCGTGAACTGGGTTTGAAACGCGTCAGCACAACTTAAAGAGTGAATAACGTCATTGATAGTTTGAATGTATTTTTTTGTCTATCTTTTGAAATTGGTTACCCTTTGGTGGTACTGCTCCTTTTTGACTTTGTCTGTCATTTGGATGTTGATCTATTCAGTCAAAATATTAAGAAAGAAATCCACAGTATTTGTTTGTACAATGTTTTGTATTTTTGATGTATGTTTCAAGTTTTTTTGCGTGTAATTATGTGGAATGTAAATAATTGTTTGTGAATTTTGTTTTTCATTGTTGGATCAATTGTATAGTTTTTCCTTTTCATTCATAAATGTGATATAACATGTGATATAAAAAAAACCTTGAAAGATATGGTATAAATAAAAATACCGGTGCAATTTCGGCATTTGCGAATCGCAAACGGCGTTTTGATATGTAGGTGCCACTTAGCAAAATAAGGAATCACAAAAACTGTGATTCCTTATTTTGCTCATAGCATTTAAGGAATCGCAATTTTTTTGATTCCTTAAATGCTATGTAGGGGTGCTTTAAAAATTGCGATTTTTGCATAACGAATCGCAAAATACCACCTACTTCAAGTAGATGGTATTTTGCGAATTCCTTCAAAAATGCATTTTGAAAAAAAAAAATCAAAGTACCATGTGGCTCACAGACATACCCTTAGGGCATGTAGGTGCACCACATGTACTTACAGGCACATTCCAGGGGTGCAACAGGTGTCCTTTAGACACCTTGGCACCCTTGGAATTGCGATTCTCAAATTGCGATTTTCTCATAGAAAATCGCAATTTGAGAATGTATCCCCATTCATTCCTATGGGCCTCTTAGCCCATAGGAATGAATTGGACACTCATTCCATAATTGCAATTCTCAATTTGCTAATCGCAATAAAGGATTGTTAGAGATTTGGAAAAAAAGTGTGAATTTTTACCTACATTCCATTTTGTTATTCTCAAATAGCGATTCCTTAAAAATCGCAATTTGGGAATTGCAAAATGGAAATTACCTACATATGCCCCCTAGACATTTTGGCAAAAGAACCAACTTCTGTATGGCGATCCTATCAGCCAGTGAGAGCAGTAGTTTGATCTACCTCTCTATCTGGTCTTCCAGTTTTATTATTGCTCTACCATAATTCTCTTTAATCACAGACTCTGGATTTCGTGTATCCATTTACCAAGGTATTTTACCAGTTCAGTCTGTCACTGTAATGGATAATCCATATTAGGCTGTGTTGTGGCTGGTGTGAGTGGTATTACTACTGATTTGTCCCAATTAATACCAAGTGCTGAGTGGTGTTCAAATCTGATATATTCTCTGAAAAGGGAGTTTAAATTGAGATCTGGGTATCGTGAATAGAGAACCATATCGTCTGTGCTAGACCTGGCATCTTTGGCGTGGTTTCCCCTGTCTTTTGGCCTCTACCTCCTGTATTTTTGTCGCTGTGCTGGATTTCATTTTTGCTGGATCAGATGCTTTGGGCACTTTGCCACTTCTGATCAGTGTCAAAGTGCAAGTGCTCCCTGCGGAAATTGATATTGTAATTGATTGTCTGTAATTGACATATTTGTATCACCAAGAAGTCCCTAGTAAAGTGCACCTAGTGAGCCAGGGCTGGTGGTTCAAATGCTACTAGTGGGCCTGCGGCACTGATTGTGCCACCCACATGAGTAGCCATAAAATGGTGTCTCAGGCCGCCACCGCAGGGCCTGTGTGCAATCTGTGAACTGCCATGTCATCCTGGCCAGTGTCCCCACTGACCAGGCCTAATCCCTCCCATTCTGTACACATTGGACACCCCTATGGAAGGCCCAAGGTACCCCTTGGGCAGGGTGAAGTGTATGAGAAAGGTAGAGCATGTACTAGTGCAGGTGGCATGCTCTGGTAGTGAACTACATCCATTTTTGTTTTTCACTGTTGTAAGGCTATCTTGCCCATAGGCTATCATGGGGAATGCTGGCTACAGTGGTTACCTGCATATCTTCCCATAGGAGCAAGGTAGGACATCAAAATCTGTATCCCGGAACACAGAATTTAATAACACATCTTTTAGGAAAGGTGGTTTTTAAATTCTGTGTTTGAGAACAGCACTTTTAGAAAGTGGCTGTTCTCTTGTCTGACCTTTCTGTGTGCCTTGGCCTGTTTGTGAACTGACGGTCTGGTTTGTGAGTGGCAGGGGCTGGGTGGCTCCCAGAGGCTGACTGGGCCATCCCGCGGCTGAATAGCTCTATCTGCATCTAGAGTGGTGGGAGGGGGTAGCTGTCAGACTCTATACAATTAAGTCTAACGACAATATATTTTCTTACCATGAACTTGCGCAGGAACAGAGATGCTAGTTTCCAACCCGCTCCTGAAGATAGTCTGGAGGTTCAAAATATACCAAGCCTCCAGACTACCCCTCAAGGGGGAAGGGGGAGGGGATAAAATATTAAACAAAAAAGAGACTGGTCTTGGAATTGGTTCTACCCTGTTTCTTCTAATTTTGTAGCCTGACCTGCAGACCGTTATTCATCTCTGGGTACCTAAAAAGGTAAACACAAGGTTAACTTCTGAACTATTCTATCTAGTCCTACTCTAACCTTACGCTATTTTCACCTACCCTTAATTTTCCAAGATCTGTGGTTCTCTTCTATTCTTCCTGTTGTGTTCTTAGCTATCAGTCTTTGCGCTCAGTATTAGCTGAACCTAAAACACAAAGTTATCCTATTTATTCTTACACCTTCTATTTAATTCCTTTATTCTTATGTCGCATCTAAAGGTACTGTTGGCTAAAACGTGATGCAACTGTGGATTATTTTAACGCAACCTTAAGCACCCTTTTGACTTCATATTCTTGAACAGTGTATGTTGGATTTTTGTTGTTTTGGTCTTGTTTAATTTAGATTAAATACTTCTATTTTTCTAAACTGGTGTGGAGTCCATTTGTGGTATTTTCACTGTGTTACTGTGAGTGTTGGTACAAATACTTTACACATTGCCTTTGATAAGCCTGTCTGCTCGTGCCAAGCTTTCAAGGTGTTGAGCAGGGGTTATCTAAAGAGTGAAAGAGTGTATACCCCTTACCCTGACTAGAAGCAAGGGTCCCTATTTGGACATTGGTGCCTACCTCTGCCAACTAGAGACCCCCAGATCTAACAATCTGCATACAACGATATGGCAACCGGACGAAACTGAAATTGTAGTGCAGAATCTGCATGCTTTTGCCTTATTTTACATGCTATCGATTCTAGCGCTAATGTGAAAAGAAGCGGCAATAGTGGGCAGCCCTGCCTTATTTCGCAGCTTATACTGAACGGGTCTGATGTGTCGCCATTAACTCTAATACGCAGACCAAACAGCACAGAAAGAGTTCTGGAAACCCCATCCTAAGCAGTACTGTAAACATGAAAGACCATTCCTCTGATTGAAAGCCTTCGCCGCATCCAAAAGGGCCACAGCAGCTGGCAAATCAGGATCTTAATAGTGGAACATCGCACATAGAGTCCGTAAGTTTTGCTTTGTGTAAAGTGTGGGTATAAAACCTGCTTAGTCCGGCAAGATTAGATTATGCAGCAGAGGCTGTATACGTGTTGCATTCATTTTAGCTAATATTTTAGCGTCAATTTTTATTAAAGACAATAGGCGGTAGGATTCACACTTTACTGGGTCTTTGTCCGATTTGGGGAGAGTAATCTGTAAAGTCTCTCGTAGGGAGGCTGGTAACATGCCATCTTCGTAGGCCTCCTCATACATCTCAGCCAGGTGTGGGATTAGTAAGTCTCTGAATTCTTTATAAAACTCCCCTGGGACCCCATCTATACCGGGAACTTTTTTATTTCGGAGGGAATTAATCACATCCTTTATCTCATCTTCAGTGATGTGATGGCAAAAATATTTGCGGTGCTCATCCGACAGCCACGCCAAGGCTATGTCATCTAAATAGTGGCATATCTCAGTCAGGGAAGCAGTTGATTGCGCGGAATAGAGGCAAGTATAATATTCTGAGAAGCAATCCAGAATTGATGTGGTATCATATGTAGGTTGACCTTGCGTCTTTGTGATCTGAGTTATGTAGGCTAATGTGTGTGCGGGTCGAATTCTGTGTGATAGCGCTTGCCCAGGTCTTCCCCCTCTCCGTACTTGCGTGCAGTGTATCAGCTCGAGATATATTTTATCTCATCATTTGCAAATTTGTGATAAGTGGATACCTTCAGCCTGATATCTGCCAATAACTTAGGGTCCTGTGTGGTTACTTAGTCTATCTCTAATCTTTGTATGTCCCTTTCCACCATGGAGAGTTGCTGTTGAATTTCTTTTAATATGCTTGCATGTTCACCAACACAGTGGCCCCTAACAGTCAACTTAAAGGCCTCCCACAAGGTCTTTGCACTACTTACAGATCCTGTATTACGATCGAAGCACTCCACTAATACCTGGTGCAATTCAGAGCAAAATACCTGGTCACAGAGTGCACCCTGTTGTAGACACCATGTAAACTACAGTGGAGTGTGGGTGGGGATGGCAAGTGCAAGTTGGACAGGTGCGTGGTCTGACCTTGTCTTGGGCATGTGTTCTACTGAGGGCGTCCACGTGCAGATATCCTGTGTGGCCAGCCAATATTCAATTCTGGACCATGTATTATGGGCTGTTGACATACAGGTGCCCTCTTTACGGCCTTGGTGTCTCAAACGCCATATATCCAACATTGCACATTCATTGATACCTTCTCTAAGTGCCTTTGCTGCTTGTTTCCCATATCTTTCATTAACAGTGGACCTATCTAACGCTGGATCTACGCATGTATTGAAACCTCATAGGACAGCTGTATGTGGTAGGCTACGCAGTTTTGTCAATATTTGTACAAAAAAGAGGTGGGTCATCATTATTTGGACCATATGCTGTGACTATAGTTAAAGCAGTACCTCCGAAATTGCCCTGAACTATCACATACCTCCCCTGGTCATCTTTAATGGAGCTAATTAATGTGAAGGGGGTGCCACATCTAATAAGGAGCATTACTCCTCTGGCGCAGGTGGAGTAAGTGTGGAATTTTAGTCTGCGGACTGAACATCATCTGCGCCATCTTGTCACTCACGTACAACATGCACGGCAGCCATTTTAGGTACCATGGTCTACCTGTTCACGATCGATCGCCAGCTCGCTCCCCTGACCCTGCGAGCATCCCCCGCGCACCCTGGCTGCCCCCACTCTCACATGCACAAGTCATAAACCCTCTCCTTCCGCATGACTCTGTCCCTAGGAGTCACACCCGCGCCTGACCAACACCTCCTTTCCTTTCATGAATACCCCTCTTTTGATGAACCCTTCCTCTACGCTCAATTGTCCACGCGGACCATTCCTTTCATGAATACCTCTCCTTTGATGACCCCTTCCTCTAAGCCCGATTGTCTGCACGGGTCCCAGGCCAGCACCTAGCCGGAGGATACAGTTTATTGCCCCCCCTGCTGTATGGAGTCGCTCCTCTTCAAAGGAGCTATTAATGATCATGGCCTCCCCACCCCCTGAGATCCGATCAGGCGCTCACACTCTAAGAATCGGCGGAACATCCAGCTGCGAGATAGTCCCCTCCTATTGTATGTGGGGGGGGGGGGAATCTCTACTGTAGATACTTGTGGGAAGGGGCATGAAACGGGGATTTCGGGGATGTCATTCATACTTCAAAGTGTCTTTTATTACAATAAAGAATGCTCACATGTCATAAACCAGGGTATAAGAGGCCGGGCCTCAGAGAGGCTGTTAGAGCACCTCGAAGCGATACCTTGTTGTCTGATCTGATGTGTTCTGCTCCGTCGGAATAAAACTTCTGTTTCCTGCCTTCCAGTCTCCAGCGCCTGCCTCTTTGTTTAGTAACTAGAATGGTATAGAGGCGGTTAGCGCCGGGCAACTTTGAAAAAGGCCATCAGCCCTACCCTTTTTCTACATAAGAGGATGCCATACGATAGGATGCCCAACTCTTACCAATTCTGCCTTCTGTGAGATGAGTTTCTTGAAGAAAGGCAACATCTTTCTTGTGGCACTCCAAGTGTGCGAGGACCTTGCATATTTTCTGCAGGTTATGGAGGCCTCATACATTCCATATCATGAATATCGGCGAACGTGTATGTCTTGATCTGTTATCCGTACTCAGTGTCACACCAAGGGTGTATGTGCCAGTATCTTGTGTGTGTCTTCCTACTTTGGAAAATAGTAACTGCTATTCAAATGCCGACCAGGTTTTTCAAAATAACACCCCGCCTCCCCCCACTCCGCCAGTCCCATTTCAGAGAAGGCAACCCGAATAAACTTGTTACTTACCCCACTTCCCTCCCAACATCCCTAAACAAAAAATTAACTAGATGTGGTATATACAAGTTTGCGTGAGCTGCCATCCTGGTTGCCCTGTGAAGTACTTCACATGGGTGGTCGCTTTGTGAACATTGAATCTGATGCACACCTAAGCCTGTAGGACAACAGTTAAAGAACAGGATTGTCTATAAAAATCAATAATCATATTATCTCCTGGACATACAGTACGTGAATATGGATATAACATTCAGGCAATGCTGTATTAGCTATGTCACAGAACCCTTGATTAGCACTTATCAGTGTCTCCGGATACATAGTCGTATATTGTCCTTCTGCATTTCGTAGGAGTTTTTGCACAGTCAGTGGATAGTATTATTGCTTCTTCTAATGCAGCAACCTATGTTACATATCAATTATTTCATGGCACAGTTTTAATCATTAAGTCCCAGTCCTCCTGGTGTTGTCCAGCGACGGCTTGTGGGTCCCACCGCTGTATCTCCTTATTTCCATATCCTTGGATATGCGCTAGTCTGCGAGTGGTTTCCCATTATTTAACGTTGGATGGAGAGGCCTGTTTGTCTGGTCCTCCTCTCTGTGATTTCCTGCGTGTACCCTGGGATCCTTTCTGCTGCAGGAACTTGAGCACCTCTTTTGGTTCACTGTAGATCATATTCTTTCCGCCGTCTGTTACTCACAATCGGGCCAGGTAGAGCATCGCATATGTGATCTTTTGTTCACGGAGTTTCTTTTTTACAGGCACAAAATTCTTTCTCCATTCCCTTGTGTTTCAAGATGCCCTCCCGGGCCTTACGAAGTGCAGCATCACAGTCCCTATAATTCAATAATTTCGCTATTATCAGCCGCGGTCTTGCCCCAGGTTGCGGCGAAGCTAGGGATCTGTGTGCCCTCTTTATGATAAAAACGTCTTAGAAAGTGTCCCTCCCAAAGAGAGTCACGAGCAGCTGTTCGACATAGAGTTCCATGGGGCCCGTGTTTGTTGTCTATGCTATTACGATGAGGCGTATATTATTTCGGCAGGAGAGTGCCTCAATATCTTCAGCCTTTGCCATTATTGTTGTCAGGTTTTTGTCCATTTTCCCCTGCTTGGCTTACATATGCAGCTGAGCATCTTCTGCTTCGGAGATGCAATGCTCCACCATATCACTCCGTTCTGTTTGCTTGTCCAGGTGCTCAGACATACGGTCCACTCTATAGGTTAGAGAGTCTATTTTACTGTCGATGGCAGTTTGTATTGACTAGAACGTGGCCGGCACGCCACCATTTATGACTCTGCTCGTAGTCGCGTCGTCATGCTGCACAGACTGTTGGTCATCCAATCTATTCTTGGTCGATTTTTTTGAATGTTCAAAGTTGAGTTTAGGTTGGTTCCTGTCAGGTTTGCCCATGACGTGGCCTTAAGATCCTCGTAGTTCCTTCCTCTGGGTATACCTGCATGTTGTGTGCACTGAGCAGTTCTAGAGCAGTCGAGGACTGTTCCCCCACCCTTAGCATTGGAAGCCGGTAGGTCCCGTGCAGGCTGGTTGGACAGATAGTTACACAGCAGAGTATCGAACGGGGAGTCGCAGTTACACTTTAGCGAGGTGGTCTGCTCGCTTGTGTGGGCATTCCCCGCAAGCTGACAAAGCACAACAGCACAGAAACTGGACTCACTGCTCCCAGCATACACACACCACAGGCTCCACAATGGAGGGGTTATGCGGCGCACCAGTGTCAACGGGAGTGAAGTATGGAATTGCCACATATGTTTACAGTCCCGGTCCCAAAATACGAGCACACTCCACCATGTAAGCTACTGCATAGCAATGTTATTTGTCACACTAGCTGTCTCAGCGTTCGCACTGCACCTTCAATTGTCACGCAGTATTCTCTCTCTGATCGTGGCGCGCAACACATAGTTTGGCAGATGTGGCACGCTCGGGAAAGTAGCGGTCTAGGCCTCAAGTCCGCACCGCTGACCCTCAGCTATTCAACGCCTCTGCAGCAGTCAGGCTCACAGGTCTTTCCAGCTCCCTTCGGGTAGGATCACTGAAGCGCAGCTCCTCTGCCGCCGCGCTTGGGCACCCCGCAGTTACAATGTCCTCCTTTTTGGCATTGTTTTAAAGGGCAGTCTCAATATGCCTTATCACAGTGTTATCTAACTACCGTCATGTTGACCCGGAGCCCTCAGGCTCCCGACTGATCCTGCAGCCGCAAGCTCCCACGCAGCAGCGTTTTCACCTTCTATCAAGCAGGAGCACCAATGCCGATTCTGCTATAATGGGTGTTCTCAGGGTAATTCTGCAGACTGTCCGCTTCGCTGCGAGGGCAGCAGCCCCCCCCGTCTGTTCCTCTCCTCTCTGGTGGTGTGTACTGCACCCGCCCACAGCAGGATATCCAACGCGGTCATGCATGCCATACATCTCGGCCAGACCGCACGCAAGCCTGTGGCTTCAGCACACGTCATACGTTGCAGGCCCCACCTCTGCAGTTTGGCCAGACCATGCCACTGACAGCTCTGGGCCACCTCAGTTCACAAAAAAGGGGTCTACAAAAAGCCACAATCCTCCGGTACCATTATTTCATAATTTGAAGTCTCTATAGGCATAATGGGTGCAGGATATTTACAGGATATTGCAGCGACCGAAGGAGCTCGCTCAAGAAGGGGCCATCTTCCATCGTGGCTAGTTCCAGCCCCATCCATGATGATGTTGACGACAGCTGTTTCCATGCTGTTCTTTGTTCTGAAGTCCAATTGAGTGGAATTGAAGAGATGATTTAATTTGAGGTGGATGGTTAGATGTTGATTGATCAGCTTCTCTATGAATGTGGCCAGGTAGGGTAGCACGGAGATGGGTTGGTAGTTGGCCCGCAGCGTCTGCTCCAGAATACAATGGAGTACTTCTAGGCCAGTGGTTCCCAAACTTTTTTGACCCGTGGCTCCCTTGACCTAATTGGCAGTTGGCCATGGCTCCCCACCATGTTTTTACCGGTGGGCGGAAGGGGGGTGATGTAATCACGAACTCAGGAGTACTTAGTGTTGGCTTCCTAAAGTAATTGGGATGCAATGAAGGTATTATTATCATATTTGTAACAAAATAAAAAGATACCAGTTGTTTAATAAGAACTCCTTAAGTGAGAAACAATACTACAAGATTAATACCCATATGTTTCCATGCACCCTTTTTAACCACACAATTGGTAAATTAAACTTCTTTATCAATGCTTGTTAGCTGCATAATATAAAATAAATAATCGACAACTCTATGGCTTTGTTGTTTTATAATATTGAAAATGCTTCAGTTGTGGCATGATGAGACTGTCTAAGAAACATAACGAGTATTTTTGATTTTACGTCAATGTCCGTGAAGGGTGGTTCTGCTGCCGAATGAAGATTTTTTTTTACCCAGATGGTGAGGGCAAAAATGGAGAGCCCGAAAGAGACCCGTCTCAGCACCTGCTTTTAAGAACTGCCAGTGTGCACTGGCAGGACACAACCCACTTAAAGCCCTGCATTTTGTATTTTTTTTCCAGAGTTTTATTTAGCGCAAACTGGACCCGAAGGTATCAGAGCGCTTTATATTGATTAGCACTAGTTGCGATGGACACATTCCTTTTCGTTCAGCACTGGGGAGATAAAGTGATTTTCCCCTAGATTAGAATCACAGGATGTTGAGCAATCCAGCTGAGACTCAAACCTGGTTCGATGTCTACCGGTTTAGCTGTAAGAGGCCACATCCTCTCCCCAGTTGAGAAATCCCCGATGCTTAACCCATATGTGCCTGGATTATTCGTTGTGCACATCCACAGGTTGCTGGGGAAGTAATCGGGTTTGATAAATCAATGCTCACATTTACAGAAAGTGTTTACTTTACTAAATGCCCCACTTCTGCAAAAGCAGGTATTTGATGAATAATTTTTCTGTGAAAAACGCGGGCTCCATGGAGCGAGTAAAGCGCAAATCGTACTTTTGAAGAAAAGGGACAATTAGTAAACACTTTCTGTAATGCCAGCATAGATTTATTAAACAAGGTTGCTTCCCCAGCAACTTGTGGATGTGCACTAAGAATAATCCAGGTGAGTTCTTCATTCAGGCACACGTGGGTTTGGACTGGGTTGGGGAGTCGAACTTGTGGCCACAGTGAACTACATTTAAAAGGCACATCACACAGGATCCGCAACAACTAAAGTAGTGAACAACTGCCCAGTGCAGCCCTCACTACTCCCCAACCCCCCTACCAAATCCCCCTTCCGCCACCCTACTTCCAGCACCTTTGCTCTAAAAGCAAAGAGACATATCAAACATGTTGTTGTGCGCGTACATCTAGATGGCTTTTGGCACTGAGTAGAAAATAAAGTTTTAAAAAATATAAAAAGTTCTTGGTTCGTCATGAACCGAAATGATGCCTCAAAATTAGCATTTTCTCCTGTTGTATGTTTAGGAATAAAACTGCCCCTGCCCCTGGCCCTGCTTGCCCACTCATTAAACAGAATCCTTGTTATTTTGGACTAACTGTATCAAAAGACACACTTTGAGAAATTATTTTGTTGACCACCCCCCTCCAGCTCCCCCTTCTCACACACTCCTTCATGCTCAGTCTAAGAAAAACATGACTGCAAATGTGCCGAGGTCGCGTCCAGAAAATATCAAACCACACGACATTCAAATGGGAACAAAAACAACACATCCGCGCTATTTATTTCCAAAATGTAAACGATAAAAAATAGATCCAGGGGGTTTCAGGCCAAAATTAAAAGGGGATTTTGGTGGCGTCCGATATCAGAAGGCTGCAGCGCCTCCTCCAGGGGGGTGCCTGACCTTCGGGTCAGAGTGTTCTTTACAAGTGAAAGTCCCCCTGATCCAGCCTCTCCTCCATCTCGGCAGCACTCGCTACACTTTCCTAGGCTGTCAATGGGCAGTTTGGAAACACAAACATCTGAAGAGGTTGCCTAAGCGAGCCCCTCGGCCCTTTGAAGGGAATAGCTCTCTCTCTCTCCATGGAGTATGCTGCCGCCGCGGCCTAATCCATATCAGATCCGCCGACAAATGCCTGGAATCCCTGTCTGTCCCCCACCCTCACTATCCCTAACAAAAGAGCCCCAAACTCCAGGGAGGGTAAGGGGGAAGAGCATGTTCAGACTGTATCGCGCCAGTACTCACGGGCCATAAACACCATGTTCCCAGATAATGCAAGGGGGCACGTAATTCGCACTACAGCTCACACCAGGAGCGCAACACCCATTGGACTGAAAGGGCTTCAGCCCCCCCACCCCTTCTCGTGTGGCAGCCCAGAATGACACAGCTCCTGGACACACACACAGCCAGCCGCACCCGCGCACTTCGCAGGTCTTTAAAGACCTTTTGTTTGCTAATGAGGCTTTGATGTCCCACCCCCCTGCTTAGTGGCCCTGCAGCTAAAGAGTGGAGCTTTTGCTTGAAGGTCAGCCCCCCCGTAATTTGACTCTGATTGCACCTCTGGCTCACACGAAGTGCACTTTCCCACATTGTGCGCGCGGCGCCCCTGGCACCTCACAGCGGTGCACCGGGGTGCCGCGGCGCACAGTTTGGGAACCACGGTTCTAGGCATTAGGACAGATGGCTGTTGTGATCGAGGAATTTAGGGTCGGTTTTGTGCTGAGCTCTGGGGTTGAAGCCCTCTATCGAAGACATGGTGGGTGCAAGGGTGCAGTCAGGCTCTGGAGAGGATGGACTACATGGTGGTAGCGGTTTCATCAATATTGAAGGTGGGACATTCAGTCAGGGTGGTTCCTTGAGCGTTGACAAGATAGGATGGCATTCTATAACGGTTTGAAGGAACCAGTGAGGACTGAAATTGTTGTACATGCTGGTTATCCTGTTGCAAAATATTTTTGACAGTTTGGTATACAGGTCTTATGAGGGTGTGATGTTGGTTGAGTAGGTTGCTGAGGAGGTGAGGCATTTCACAAAACTGAAGATCTCTTTGGCACTGTTGATGTTGGCAATTATATTTGGGTCAGTGTGATCTTCTAGATGGAAATCAAGTTATAAGAGGAGGATGAATGTACTAGAGTGAAGGATGAGGGGCACAAAGAATTTCTGCAAAGGTGCTGTGTAAGATGATGCATGATCCGCGTGAGTTGTAGATGAGGGTGCCATGCAGGGTGAAGATTACAGTGATGTAGAGCTTTAAGGTCAGGTACTCCATGTTGCTGTGGGTCGTGGTGGTGCAGCAAATGATTTCCTAAAACAATGGCGATTCAACCTCTGGACCTGTGTGGTCTGTCCTGTCTTGCAATCTTCCATCCAGATGGGATGGCGGTGGCGATGTCAGGGGCAGATGTAGGGGGTCAATCAAGTTTCTGTGAGGAAGAGCAGGTCCAGTGAGTGGCAGTGGAGCAGGTCCCAGATTTCAGTAGTGTGAGAGTGGAAACTGAGAAGTGTTCAGGATAGGGTGGAGCATGGTGTGGTGGATGTCATGTATGTGGCTGTGAGTGTGTTGGGTGTATTGTGTGCTGTCAGTGCAGATGTGATGAGAGGAGGGAGTGGTAGAGTACAAGAGAACATGCATGTGGTACAGGAGATAGACCTCTCCATGTTCTGCAGTGTGGCATTTTAGCTGTCCGGGGTTGAGCACTTAAATTGCGGCAGCAGTGTGATCACAGTGCTTGGCGAGTGCACAGGCAGGTGAAGACCGACTTCCCGTTGGTGCGCTTTCAACATGCTTGTGACATGCCCGCTGCATGCATCCACTGCATTTTCACATTCTGCCTGCAATTAAGTAGGTAAGAGAGTGGTAAGGATAGCAGGGGGTAGACTGGGAGGGGACACTAGAGATGAGAAGCAAGAGGGCGGGAGAGCACAGCAAGGCAGAAAGGCAGGAAATAGAGAAGGGCAAGTGGGACGAAAAATTAGGCAAAAATGAGAGGAAAAAATAAAAAGCAAGGGACAAAAGAGGAAAAGAAAGAAGTGGGGATGAAGAAATAAGGGGAAAAAGCTAAAGCAAGATGGAAAAGTGGAAAAATGAGCGAGATAAGAAAGAAAGGGAGAATGAGATGGTCAAATATGAGCTGAGAAACATAAGTAAGAATTAAGAGATGAGCATGTAAGAGCATGAACATGTAAGAGATGAAAAAGAGCTGAGAAACAAGGGTGAGAGACACAGAAATTAGAGAAAAAGCATGATAGGGCAGAGAGAATGTGTGAAAGAAGCAGAAGGGCACAGTGAAAGTGAAAACTGAATGATAAAGGCACAGAGTGGACTGAGCCAGCAATATAGCAGAAAGAAACAGGAAGATAGATAAGCAGTGAAAAGCAGAGGAAATAAACATGTCAGACATGGGCACAATGGCATTAACAGACACCTAAAAGCAAGAGACAGAGAGAGAGAGATAGAGAGATAGAGAGAGAAAGGGAGAGAGAAACAGAGACAAACAGGGAGGGAGAAACAGAGTGAGAGGGGAGAGAGAGAGGCAGATGCTGAGCCTGGCATGGAGCTCCATATGTGCAGGAGTGAAGTCTGAAGTTGGTTGGGGGACCAGGTGCAGGATAAGTTCTATGTTGGGGCCGGGAAGCACATATTTATTGCCATGTCAACGACATATATATATATTTTTTTTAAACAGATTCCTCCTCTGGGGCTTGTTTCAGGAAAACAATAGAAGAAGTTGAACTGGACTATTATACCTCATCAGCATTCACACCTTCACTATAAGTGGTGCTGCCATATGAACAGAAGCACTGTCCACAAAAATTCTGATAAACAATGGCGGAGCATCTCGATAGGGCAGGTTGCCTGACATAGGGCAAATGGAGGCAGGGCCTTTCCTGCCAATTTGATTGGCAGCCACCCGGCCCGTGATTAAATATCCTATTTAGTGTTATATATATGAATACTGCTTCTTTGCGTATACTGTGGACTTCATTTACAAAATAATTGGTGCAGGGCAGCACCACAATTCCTTTTGCAGCGCTGCCCTACATTCAATTTGTAAGGGCAGAAATTCACCGCATTTATAATATATGGTGCATTAATGTCCTTTTCAGCCAGCGCTGGCGCATAATTTGATGCTTAGCACCAACGCAGGAACCCTTGCACCATGGTGCAAGGGTGTCTGCATTGTTGGCAGGATTGTTTTCGTGCAGGAAGGGGCACCTTCCTGCACAAAATCAATCCAAGACACGTATTCCTCATTCTATGCGTGCTTCACAATGAAAACATTTCTTCTTTTACGCTTGCTCTGGGGATACATAAGAGAGTGGCACTGCCGCAGGTTTGCGTGATTTTGTAAATCTGGCACAGGGTCAAAATCCATTGGTGTTGCGTGGAAACACCCTATGTAATGCCCATGAAACGCCTTCTTGATGCAGACTAAGGCAACGCAGTGCTTTACAATGCCTTGCATTACTCCATATCTATGAGACCATGCAAAATCACACAGGGTGGCTTTGCATCGCTTCATTGATATGATTGACTGGAGCATTATAAAACGTGATACTCTAGTGGCGCAGGCCTCTTGTAAATAAGCCCCTATGTGTATTAAGATCACAAAAAGATCACGTTTATTCAAAAGTGTTTCACAAATTTCTCAATTTGTGAATCTTGCTGTAGGGTTGGGCTTCATGACTGATGCAGCTTAACTCTTGCATTTTCTAGTCATGCATTTGGCACAACTCAGGAAAAGGAAGGCATCAATGGCATGCAGAAAACATGCAACAGGTTTCTCCTAAGAAGAGGCTGCATCCTGATTGTGAATATTGCAGCAACCCAGTATGCCAGGAGGGGCTACATGTACCACTGTGGCCTAGAATTTGGGCCGTTGTACCGGACTGAACGAGATTTGCTGTGACCAGCAGGTTGTGCCGGCACACTGATCAGTACCTGGCGAAGTCCCCGAGGTTGATTGATACACTGCTGAGGACGTCAATCCCTCCTTCGGCGCTAGTGGATCCCACCAGCATCACACCAGCATCATCCCCCCTCTGGTAGGGGGAAGAGCAACTCACTTTTTGTGTTCGCTGAGCGGAGGCAGCTCTGATCACTAGAAAAAGACTGGTAGCACTGCACGACAGGAAGAGACTGCGCCTCCAGGTGCTTCCATGTCTATCAACAACGGCTGGACTTTGCAGTTCAGGATCCAGACTTGGGAGCACCCAAGGACAAGGCCCTTGATGCACCACTGAGCAGTGCCACACCGCTGAAACAGGTAAGACTGAAACAGGGCCCTTGGGGGTCAGGGTGACTTGCTGCTCCTGGTGCTGCGGCACCATAGACATTTTTGACTAAGTACTTAAAAGATCAGAAGGGAAAACTCTTGAGTATGGTTTAATAGTTTGTTTTCCCTGATGTGGCACAAGTGAATGGATACAAATCCTGAACATGTTATATGAAGGAGAGTGGAATAGGGAGCCACCTGACATCTACTAGAGCCATGTCCTCCATGGGAATTGTGTTATTGCATTTGAATGCCACATCTCGTTGCATGTGTAGAATTACAAACAAAATGCTACTTTTTCCTATAAAAGCAAGTATTTGGCTGGACAGTAGAAGAAGAAAACTATAGTCATTCAGAACATCCTATTAAATAAGCCATTGATACTGGCCTTGCATGGAAACGCATGAACACCCATATTATCAGTGTCCGCTCTACCTCCTAGTGGAAAATTGGCGAAACTATTGGAAAAATGTGTTCACCTCCAGCTAACAAGGCATATTGACCACTTTGACCTCCTCAACAAACACCAATCTGGTTTCCAAGTGGGTCACAGCACTGAGTCTTCAATGACTCATATAATTGATGATGCACTACAAATCCTTGATCAGAATGGACCCTGCCTACTCATTCTGCTAGATCTCTCTTCAGCCTTTGACACGGTCAAACACGAAAATCTGATTGATCTTCTGAAGCATAGAATGGGTTTATCAGGATCAGTAATAAATTTGTTTTTCTTATTTCTCCAAAATCGAACTCAACAATTCAAGGTCAACAACGCCATGTCTAATCCCGTCCCAGTAACGTTAGGAGTACCGCAAGGATCCTCTTTATCCCCGACCTTATTTAACCATTTCATGGAACCTCTCGACGAAATACTTCAAGCATCTAATGTACAATTCCACATGTATGCGAATAATACACAACTATACCTTAAGATCAACACCTTAGATGACATCGAACTACTGAACACAACGCTCATGAACACCCAGGCATGGCTGGCAGAAAACCATCTCAAACTGATTGCCCTAAAAGCCGAATTCTTGCTAATAGCCCCACGCCCCCCTAGTCCCCACAATACAAGTCTGGGTTAAAGACATCACAGTGTTCAACGTACAATTAACCATCGTGGACCCGGCTAAATCGTTGGGAATAACTCTGGACTGCAACCTCAATATGCAAAAACACATCAGCAATGCTACTAAGGGAGCACATTTTCAGATAAATACTCTGAGGTAACGTAAACCCTTCCTGCCACACAATGACTTTAAGCTGGCAGTTCAAAGGCTAGTTATCCCTAGAGTCGATTACGGAAGCGTCTTTTTTTGAGGCCTACCCAAAACTACAAGATTGCCGCTAAGAGCCTCCATCAATGCTGCAACAAGACTCATCACTGGTGCTAAAAGAAATTCCCACATCTCCCCGGACCTAAATTCCCCGAACTGGCTACCTCTGGAAGCCAGAATCCATTGGAAAATAGCATGTTTAACACACAAAGCCCTACATCACAAACCGCCCAGCTATCTAGCACAGAAATTGACAATTTCTGGTGGGATCACACCTTCAAGAAGTGCGGAGGCCCTACTGCTGAAACCACAAAGATTCAAGAGGAAGAAAACATATAACAGATCTTTCTCAGGAATGGCACCCAGAATTTGGAATGCCTTACCCCCTGAAACCAGACTGAACCCCTCAACTGCGTCCTTTAAAAATGAGGTAAAATCTATTCTCATGGCCAAATTCACCTGAGTCAAGGTCAAAGACACTTCACACCCTTATTTTCCCCTCACTGCACCTCACGAGGACAAGGACCAACTAAGCAATCTAGACTTTTTTCACTCCTTGGAACCGACGCGAGGGGTTAACACCCGGTTGTACCATACCACCGTGCCTTTGCAAATGGGCTGTATACGTGTTTTATCCGGACTGTTCACTGATGTCAAGATACCTGTTTGTATTGATGTGATGTTAACCTACCTCACCACTGTGCCTTACAAACTGTACATATATATAAAGCTTATCTAGCTCATTTAATGTCTTAAGAACTGCATGTTTTGTAAAGCGCTCTGATATCCGCAAGGGTCTTGTTCACGCTCTATAAAACTTTCAAAATAAATAAATACATTGTTGCGCTCTGCAGAAAACCAGCTAACTTGTATACATTTTCTGCAATAAAATGTGTACCTGTTGTATTCATTACATTCCGTCTATTGCTAACATCTGAGGATGGCAGCAGAGAAATAGGTGGATTTCTCACTGAGCTCCCAACAGCACAAGTAAAGCAGATGGCTATCTCTCTGCCCTACAGCTTCCGAAATTCAAAACATACACTAAGTGACATACCAAGCATATAAAATCTTGATGTTCGTCATACCTAACTTCTAGACGCCATGGGATGAGGGCTTGCAGCAGGGTGCTCCCAGTCCACCAAACCGGAGCTTCGACCTTCTTTATGAACCTCATTGATTATGGCAGGCCTCATAACATGGTCGCATTGTATGAAATGACGGTAGTCTTGAACGACTCCTGAGAGGGCACTGGTCTACACAGTGGCGGTTATCAGAGTCAAGGAGTTTGCAGCAGTAGAATTTTCAATTTTTTGCCACCATTTCTTAGCTTCCTCATCAAGCCTTTTGATTCCATATGAAAGGTGTCTGAACTTAAATGCACAAAATGCTATGGATGCCTCCAATGTCTAATGGCCCTTCATTCCAAACCTATATCTCCTTTTTATGCTTTATTGCTCTGAGGCACTTTACACAGTAGTGCATTACTTGAGTAGATTGTCCTTACATGATGGCATGGACTTCTCTGAAAGAAACAGGAGTCTGGTTTTATAATATACTCTATTAATCAGACTTTGAGCCTTGTTCACAAAGGTATCTTACAAGTTGTATCTTTAGGACTACAGAGTCTCTGCACACAAAAAGATAAGGCAGGCCTGTCTTTTCATGTGCGGAGGCTCCACAGTCATAAAGATACTACTAGTAACATACATTTGTAATTAGCAAAAAATCGTAAAAGAACACAAAAGTGTAGGTTTACTTTTGTGAATCAAGCCCATAGTATTTTAAGCACGATCCATTTTCCTGCGAGCAACCAGCTCGGTTTCTCTCTAGCCATAGAAATGTGACCATAATATCTATTGTATTGTATGTAGGGAAGGCAATGTGTTATGATGTCATTTGTTATCATCTTTCTTGTGTAAGGGTTTTGGGTGTTGAGAATTGCAGGACTGTCAGTTGCATCCTAACTCTCTAGGAAGGATCACATCCGTGTTGTATGCTGCATTAAATTGGAATATTTGCTTCAATTCTGTGGTGGTTGTTATTACTATTTATAACATATTTTGGCGATAAGTAGTGGATTAAAAAAACCTGAAGAGTGGAGGTCAGGTTTGCATAAAACTCATGAGCTGATCAACGAGCAAGAAGAGGAGCATTCGTCTAAGAAGTGCAACTGGCGCTCAAACAAAGTAAAGAGAGGCACGCTGCACAGAGGCAAGGAGGCACAAATGTTTCAACGTTATTTAGGCACTGTGTGGCAGTGCTTTGACTCCAGCACAGATTCAACCATTGCAGTGGTCGAACTCCTGCATGTGAGCTGACGTAGAATGTTGTCACGTGACATTCCTTTAAGCTGTGTGGAACTGAGTGAGCAGAGGAAGACATTTTGGATAGGGCTGCATATGCCAAAACTGGAGGGGGCAAAAGGCAGTGCATAGAATACGCCACTGCATTGTGGTGCCATATTGGATGGGCCATTTTCCTGGAGTTTAGACAGGAGCGTATGCGGTCATGCACTCAACTTTGTGAACAGAATAGCAATTTTGACATCAGAAATTCACTATGAGTGAGAAGAAAATACGATGATACTCCCTCCTGCTAATATTAAGAATCATTTCTCTTCAGCATTGTTTTACAGCCAGGGAATTTATCAGTGTAGAGCTGCGAGAATGTGTACATGGTGATACTCTCACCTTTCTTTGACAAATCAGCTCAGAGTATACGTAGTGGTATGCTCACCTTTTAGAGAACTAAACAAGATTTCTGTGAAACTTTTCATTCTCAATATACAGCGTTGCGATGATAAACACTCATCTCATCCATATATTTTAATGAGTGTACACTTTGATACGCTCCCATTTTAGTGACCTTGCCAGGGTATTCTGTAAAACGTATTCCTCACAATGTACAGCATTGTGTTTAGGCATGGGCGGTACACTCCACTCTGCAGAATTTGTGGAGTTTTGCCCACAACGTACTATGTTTGGAGTGCAGTGTTCCAGCAAAACTCAGAAAAACGCTGCATGGTGGAGTTTTCCTTGAGCATAACTCACCAGCGGTAAGTTGGCAAGCAAGTAAAATTGAGCGTTAGAACAAGTCCTGACATGATTTCTCAATGCAGGCGACTGTGGCAGTTGGCTATCATTGGTGTTGAGAATGCTGCCACGCGAGAAGAAAATCTACTCCAGTGGCAGAAAGAAACAGAGCCCTCTGGCGCAGAGCATGGTGCTGTTTGCACTGACTTTACAGCGCAGAACAAGCTCCAAATGCTAAAAATCAGTGCAATGTGTCGCACTGCTGACACTTGCAGAACTCCATGGAGTCTTGCAGAGTTTTTAAGTAACTCAACGGAATCCCACATAGTATAACTCTGCGACTTCCATCCATCTCTAATTGTGACAAGATGTAGACACACAATTACTCTTTCTTTCTTTCTTTCTTTCTTTCTTTCTTTCTTTCTTTCTTTCTTTCTTTCTTTCTTTTTTTCTTTCTTTCTTTCTTTCTTTCTTTCTTTCTTTCTTTCTTTCTTTTTTTCCTTCTTTCTTTCTTTCTTAACAGGGTTCTCCATCCAGTTCAGTTCAGTTCATGAAGCTTTTATTCGGTACAAATGAATGACCATGAAAGCACAGATAAAACAGTAAATACGTCATGATTAAAAAGGATAAAAATGCAGAAGTTTAAAAAAGATCCATAAATATGGTACATTAAAAAGTCATATTTGTCCTGGAATAAATGCATTTGTTTGAAAACGTTGCAGTATAAAAACAAATATCTGCTGATTGTAAATTTAAAATTAAGCCCATGGCTTCCTTAACTGTACGTGCACCATATTTGTTAAGCATGGGTTTCAAAAACATAGTACGCTGTTCCCTGTACAGTTCACAGAACAAGAGAAAGTGCAGAGTGCTTTGGGTAGATATAGAGTCACACATACATGGTCCTGTCGGATGTTTCTTAATCTGGGGATGGGCCACTAAATAATGTGCCATCCCGAACCGCAACCTTGTAAGTACAAACTTGTGTGACTGTCTGGTTAGCATCAGGAGATATAATGGAAACACTTCTCCTGTGACAAATGAATTATAAAACAGTACAGTAGATAATGATCCAGTGACTAATTTACGCTTTCTATCTGCAAATCCAAGAAAGGTATTTTTCATATCGGACTTAGTAATATTGGATGCTGCAGATGGGTCATTGACAATAATAACACCATAGATTTCCGAAAAACAGACAACAACACATTTAATCCATGGGATCGCCAAAAATGTGTCCATTAAAAGGCAATCCTCGATAACAGATCTGTTAAAGGCCTTCTCTTCCTTGAGCCAGATGGAGTGCCAGACCATCAAAGGCCTAAAGGATAACAAATCACCTAAAAAGTGGATATTAAGCTATTGGTGGGTCAATTCATTAGAGGATGAGACAGGTAGGCACAGAAGCTTTTAAAAAAAATAATTTTCCTCAATTTGCAAGCCGTCATGCTGGCTATAGCCCCATATGCCTGCACCACATAATTCAATAGACACACACCTTGCCTGATAAATTTTAAGCATGTCTAGGGTGCGCCTCTCCCCCACTTTTGAGGCAAATCTAGAAACACCGTAGGCATTCTTGGCCATTTTATTCCGGATATTGGTGAATTCACTGGACCATTTCCTTTCATTTGCAAAGGTAATTCCCAGATAGCAAAATTTATCCACATGTTGCACTTTTTCCTTGTCAATAAAAAAGGCATTTGGACTCTTCCTTTTTTTCCCGCAGGTCATTATTACAGTTTTCCCTTTGTTAATCATCAGTTTCCTTTCTTTAATAAAGACTGAAAAACTATCCATTAGGCGCTGTAATCCTATCGGCGTTCTTGATAGTAAAACAGCGTCATCAGCATATAATAACAGTGGGATAGGGTCGCCATGGATCTGAGGGGCATCAGCCACAACCTTCTTTAAAACGTTATCAATCCCGTTAATAAATAAAATGAAAAGAAGTGGGGCCAAAACGCAGCCCTGTCTAATTCCCCGCTTGACCTTAAAGTTCGGGGTACATTCCCCCCCTTTACCAAAAGGAACGCAGGTCTGTAGGTTGTCATATAATCTAGCCAAAAAGAATACTAGACCCTCTGGGGCACCTAGATTGAGAAGGGTTCTCCATCCATTATTTGGAAGGACTGAATATGAATCTTTGAAAATTACATTGTGTCATTGGATGGCCAAACTGTTTGTCATGCTATGAAAAAAGCAATGTTATTGAGCACATTGGGGAATGAGGGTCAGCATATATTCAAGTGCTTACCTCTAGCACAGGGCCAAATGGCAGGTCGATTGAAAATAAGTTTAAAGAAGCACTCAAAAGACTCGATAAGACGGTTGCAAAAGAAGTTCATCTGGTCTTGGTAAACTGCAAATGTTATAGCCGGCCACCAGTTGAACAGGAGACTATTGATGAATTTGTAGCTAAACCCTGAGAACTTTCTGTGAAACACGTTTTTGGCGTGGTGACCAATGAGCTTATTCAAGACCAACTCATAGTTCAGTGTATGAGTGAAAATATACAGGAATGGCTGTGGGCAGCTAAAGACCAGAGCCTTAAAAATTCTGTTGACATTGCTAAAGTAATTGAGGAGTCAGAGAATTGCATGATGAAATTGAGTAAAAGGAAAAAGAGTAGGGGTGAGGTGCCTACAGTAGAAGTAGGAAAGAATAAAGAAGGTCCGTAAAGGGATATAAATGCAGTATCTAGGTGTAGCAACAAGGTGACCAGCCCAATTGCCCTAAACAAAAATACCTCTAAGGGATGTATGAGTTGCAGAAGCTTATCTCATGTATTGGAGTTCAAACGGTGCTTTGCATTCAACAAAGACTGTAAGAAATGTGGGTGTAGGGGCTACTTTGAGAGTATGTGCAAAGAAGATAGCAAGAATAGAGTGGGTGTGGTCCAACAGGGTGTCAAGGTGGACATCAGTGACACGATATTAAGTGTGGATGAGACAAGTACTGAGAAAAATGTTGAGGGTGACAAGAGGAGGATATGTAGACCAAGGACATTTTTTGATGTGCGTTGGAGAAAAGTGGAAGTCATGGTGGACTTTGAATCAATCTACACCATTTTTCCTAAAGAGTCATTTGAAACTCACTGGCCAAATGTCACATTCTTACCAAAGGAGAGATGCCCAGTGAGTACCATAGTGAAACCATAAATATTTTGGGGTATATGTCGGGCACAATAGGTTTTGAGAAGCGCAAGGTAGAAGGAAAGGTTTATTTGTCTACTGATGGTCCTCCTAAATTAGGATGTATGCATCAATTTGATTTAAACATAATAATAAATCCTTGGGCGCCAAGCCAAGTTATGGTTGTCAAGGAAGTCTTAAGTGGTGCACGGAGGGTGAATGAAGGTAAACTTGAGTGTCTCAAAGGTTATGTATACAACATCGCATTGAAGAATTATGCAATCCTGTTACACCTTAAGGTAAGAAGAGTGCGATAAGCTACATGAGAAGATGTAAAAAAATTAAAGATGAGATGTTTGAGGGTGGCATCTTTGAACTGGTTGAGGCTGCAGCATGGATCTCATCTGTTGCTATCACACAGAAATCACTTGGACGATTGAGATTTTCTGTATATCTCAGATCTTTAAATCAGAATATTGATGTTGACACATTTTCCCCCTGCGAAATTTATTGAACTTTTGTCTTACTTAAAGGGTGGAAAGTGCTTCTTAAAGCTGGATCTGAGTAGTGCTTACCACCAAATCCATTTACGGAGAAAAATTGTTAACAGAATTCCCAATGATAGAGGCCACATTTAGTTTCACCTGCAAGCCCTTTGACTTAGCTTCTGCACAAGCAAGGTTCAGCGGATGATGGCTCAAATTTTTAGAGGGATGGGGAATGTCATATTTTTTTCAGGACGACATATTGGTTTTGGGTGAAACTCAGCAACACAAATTCGCACTGAGACAAGCATTGCACAAGTTAGGAGAATCTGGTTTAACCCTAAGCTAGGAAAAATGCATGTTTTTGGTGGAACAAATAGAATGCTTGGGGTATGCCATTTCAGAAGAAGGGATGACGCCCAGACACAGTCTATTGGATGCCCGTAACCATGCACCATCACCAACAGACAAAGCCCAGTTGCAACTTTTTTAGGTCTTATAGAGCAGTACGCAAAATGTTTTGCAAACTTTTCTGAGAAGATAAAGGAGTATAAAAAATTGGTGAGAAAAGTGAGAATTTATTTGTGGGATTGTAGTGCTGGCATTTTTTCCTGATTGATACAAGCCTCAAATCTGTTCTCACTGTGGTGGATGGGAGTGTGACGGGTGTTGGGGCAGTGCTTTTCCAAATTCACCAAAAGAGAGAAAGAACTGTAGCATTTGCTTTGGCTCATTCACGCAATCTGAGAGAAATTATTCCTTATTGAATGGGAACCATTAGCTGCAGCATGGGGTGCGGAGTGCATCCAAGCATAGTTGAGGGGTTCATCATATTGAGAATGGACCAAAATCCATTAAATACATTGTTATTGTCTGGTGGAGGTGGAAAAGGGTCTGCAAGATTAGCCAGGCTATCTGCCAGGCTACAAGAGTATCTATACATCTTGAAATTCTCAACAGCCAAAATTCTTACACCAGAATTGGTTACCCAGTTGGTTTATTTAATTTACTTGTAAGTCCCTAGTAAAGTGGCACTACCCATGACCAAGACCTGTAAATAAAATGCTACCTGTGAGTCTGCAGCACTGATTGTGCCACCCACTTAAGTAGCACTTTAAATATGTCTCAAGTCTGTCATTGCAACCTGTGTGTGTGTGCAGTTTTACTTTTGACTGCCATTTCCACCTGGCAAATTAGTACTTTTGCAGGCCCAAACCTTCTTTTTAATACTGTAGTTCCGCCCAAAGAGCACACCTTTAAAGCAAAAATCTTTCACGCTGGGTAGTACACCTGCCTCTTGCATCACTTTGTGTATCTTGGCATCACACTAGTGTTGGTGCAAATTCTTATCAAATTTGAGTCATGGTCTGATTTTACAGTTGTTAAAAGCATTGAATGGAATGCTAGTTAGGGCGCTTGAAATCTGTTTCCTGAGGTTAACCATTTTCTTTGACAATTATTTGAGTTCTTTGACCACTACGGTAGAGAATACAGAGTTGTAAGTAATCTTTAGCCACTGAACATGTACCTTCTATTGGCAAGGTGAATAGGTCTGACTTACATTGCTAGCCTTTTGGGGTTGTCATTGCTTATGTTGTTTTCTTATAGTTTATGCATATCTTTATTATGAGAACAGTGCTCATCAATCTAAACAGAAATGACTGGAAACAAAAATATTTGTTGGGCTCAAAAGTGTTTCATGCCTGAATGCACTCCTTGTGAAATGGCAAACGTCCGCCACTCACAATCCAAACATTGAAGTTTGTCTCAGTCATTGGCTCATTCTATATGCTGTATTGGTCAGAAGAAAAATGTAAACCACACAACAGCAGACCAATGGATGAAGAGGCCTGGCTGAAAGCATCTACACGTAAGAATATTATATGCATAATTTTAGTAAAACCAAAAGTACTGGCTAACAACGGACCTAAAAATGCCACCTTGCTCTCAATATATTATGTTGCCACAACATGCCATCTTTCTGCCCCATTTCGAATGAGCACCATATATGGAAAGTTTGATTGTTTTGGATTTTGAATATGTACCCTCATACTTTTTCTATTTCTATTCTAATTCTAAATACAGGCTAAAATAAAAACATCTATAGAGGTGTTAGCACAACAAAGGCCATTGGGCTGTGTTGGACTTGGCATTTTTTGCAGGGTCATCTCCAAACTTTTTTACCTTTCTCCTAGCTTTTTTCTAACATGGTGTTAGTGGTTTTAGGACTCTGGGCACTTTAGCACTGCTGTCCAGTGTAAAGTGTGTGTGCTCTCTGTGCCACATTTGGTGAGATTGGCCTGGCCTCCCATAGGAATGCATTGAGGGGTTCACTGATAGCTGTGTCAGTGGTAATTCCTGATATGAGAGGAGCAGTGTGGTCACATTTAGTATGGTTGGAACAGTACTATTGAATGCTATGCAATGGTGTGCGCAGATTTATTATGACTATTTTAGAAATGGCACTTTTAGAAGTTGGCATTTCTGTGTGCTATGTGTCTGCCTACCTGATATGAATTGCATGTCTGGCTTTTGAGTGACAGGGGCTGGGAGGTGTGTATGGCCCCAGGAGGGGCAGGGTGAGTCAGCGCTGGGCTGAAAAGAACATCTGCATTGGAAGTAGTGAGAGGAGTAATCCCCTGACCCTGAATAGGTCCTTGCCTAGCCTGTACAATTCTGGCTCCACCCCCTGTGGTGTGTCTGATTACTAAGCTCCCACATGACAAAGGCAAAGAGGAGCCTGGAAAACAAAGTGCTCCATTTAACCTCTGAACCAGCTGCATCTGGTTACCCATGCCCTGTACTACACACAAAGGAAAATGTGGTATAAATATAGGGGCTGTGACCGCATGAAATTGTTCTGAGCTTTTGCTTACTTGGAGGGGACCCTCTGCTCGGAGGAACCGCTGCAGGACCCAGCTGTTGCTGGCCTGCCTTGCTGTGGTCTCCCCAGCACCAAGGACTCTTTATTTTTGCTTGTTTTCTAGCGCCCCGTGAGCGCTTTTATTTTAATTTGCCCTAAGGAAGAGTAGCTGGTGGCATGCGACGTTGGGATTCCCCCGAGCTGCTGGTGGGAGCAGGTGCCCACCCAGCGTTATCTGCATTTTTGCATACTTCAACAGCCGATGCCCACCCTGCATTTGGTGCCTTCGAGCAGGTGCCCAACCCGCTAGCTTATTTATATAAAACTGGAGCCTACCCCTTATTGCCACCAACGAAGGAGAAAAGAAACAGCCACCGCGATCATGTGGTGACCTGGAAGCCAGGCAGAGCTGCCTGTTTGTGGGCGGGGTGCTCCGCAAGCAGAAGTAAGCGGACGGGAGCCTACCCCGCGCCCCAGTGACCCAGAGAAGAGCGAGGCAGAGTTGTGCTGAAGAGCGGGAGCCTGCCCCACCTCTGTGCACACCAGGAAAATAGGAGACGCCCCAGTGCGGGTGCACCCAGGACCGGAGGAGCGTCCAAAGCAGCCCGGGGAGGAGCGGCTGCTCCATGTACATTGTTGGTGCCGCCAAAGGTTCCAGAGTATTCCCGGTGAGTGGAGGCTGAGTTGGGGGCACAAGTAGTTCTCCCATGGCACACCCACCTTTAGCTGTTGAAGTTGAAGTTGATGTTAAGAGACATAAAGCGCTCGATCACCGTGCGGTTTCTTGGCGCTAAGGACACAGACCCGAGTGAGAGGAGTAGGTCAGCTAGGGCGAGAAGGCTCGTGAAAAAGAAAGGTCTTGAGGGCTTTGCAAAAGTCAAAATAAGTGGGAGTGGACCTAATGGTGAATGGGAGAGTGTTCCAGAAGGTCGGAGCCAAAGTGGAAAACTTCAAGCCCCCTGATTTCTTCTTTCTAGAACGAGGAACAGAAAGTAAAAATTGGGTGGAGGACGCAGGTCTCTGTTGGGAACATATGCTTTGATTATGGAATTGATAAAAGCTGGTGCAGTGCCTGCCAGAGCCTGGAAGGTCATGCAACCCATCTTGAAGAAGGCACGCTCACGGATGGGGAGCCAGTGCAGGGTTTTTAACAGAGGGGTAACATGATACGTTTTGGGGAGTTTGTAAATGAGAAGAGCTGCGTGGTTTTGAATAAGTTGAAGGCGTCGAAGGTCATAAGCAGGGGCGCCGATGTTCAGGATGTTGCCATAGTCAAGTCGCGACATGACCTTGGCCAGGAGAAAAAGTTTAAGAGCTGGAAAAGAAAAAAAACGAGAAATCTTGCGTATTGTGCGAAGTGTCAGAAAACATGATGAGACTACAGTGCTGATCTGGGAATGCATTGTGAGATCGCTATTGACTTTGATTCCTAGCGTTTTAACAGAAGGGGAGGGTGAAGGAGGGGTACCAAGGGAGGGGGGCCAAAAGAGAGGGGTCCAGGGACTTGGATTTGCCACCTGTAAGTACCAGTTCGGTCTTATCAGGGTTTAACTTAAGGTGATTACAGTTCATCCCGTCACCGATGAAAATCATTGTGATTTGAAAGTTGCGAATAGAAGCCGGGGAGGGAGAGAGGGTGAAGATCAGCAGGAGATCATCGGCATAATTAAATACCGTGACCTCCATCTGCTGCAACGCAGATATAAGAGGGAGAATGTAGAGATTAAAAACGGGACCTGTTCTTCACAGCTGCACCGCAGTTGCGGGCAGCTGCATCTTGGAGGCATGTCAAGGCACAGTGCCTGAGCAGTCCCGCCGTTGTGGGCCGCTCCAACGTTTGGGGCCATTTGTTTTTCAGAGTCCCTGAGTGAGGCTTCAACAGGCACAGTGGTGCCCGATCGGGGCACATTGTCGGTGCCCAGAAAGCTACCTGTATTGGGAGAGCCCCTGAGCATGGCCCCAGAGCCCAGCGCCATCTTTCCAGTGCCCACATTTTTGCCTGCACAGCTGCAATACAATTAACAGCAGCAGTCACGTTTATGCCTACACAATTGCACACTGTTGGGAGACTGCTGCATGAGCAGCCGCACTGACATTTGGGACATAGGACATTTGAGCCCTCTGAAAATGCCAGTTGGCCAGGGGGACTGTGTTAGGTTGATAGGGTGCAAGGCCATCATGTGATTTATGTGGTGCACAGGAAATGTGATTTATGCACCCTGATTTATGCCTTTAATGTGGTTTATGTATGAGGTTATTTGCATACTGTGCTTATGAGGTTGTTCTCTACTGTGATTTAGGCCTTTAACAGGATTCAAGATTAGGAGGTTATTGTCACGGTTGCGCTCAAACCGCTCCCGAGGCTGCCAAGATGGAGTCTCCTCCCACATAAAGGGAGATGAGTCGGCCGCACGAACGCTTCGCGTTCTAGTTGTTTGCTGTTTCCGGTCGGGTCCCCATGTCACTTCCGGACTTTCGCTGCCGACGTTGGAGTCGTCGCATCTTCTGTCCGCCGCGTTTCCTGGAGTTGCCCCGTCCTCTTGAGCCTTCATTTCTTCAGATCCCCACGGTGCTTTGAATCCTCTGGCTGGCGATTCTCCAGCTTCAGCTCTTCGCTCCAAGGGGCTACTGGACCCTTTATTGTCTCGCACTGCTTCCCAATACATTCTGGCAGTAATGCGCTCGCGCTATATAAAAGGCACCCAAGTGTGGTTCTTGACACTTGTTAACAAGGGTGCATTTCCTTGGCGCGCTTTGGGCATCTGCAGTTTTCTTATATAATACAAGCCTCTTATGCCTGCTCTCCTAACAGACGTGTTGGATATTATAAGTTGCATTTTCCTAGCAGTTGTTTTATTACTTGTTCCTGATATAAGGAGCTTCTTTGTTGAATATTATTCATAATCAAAGACCTTCCAACACCTCAGCTACATAACCATATGAGTCGTGGAAATTCGCACAATAGGTGGTCACTTTTTGTTCTCATTACCTTGGAAGATTGTGCTGATAACAATCTGCGAATATTATTTTGTCCTTAATTGTGCCACCTGATATGTGCTTCAGTGACTAAGGGGGTAAGCAGCTCATGAGGCTACTACATTGCTGACCCTTGACCCTGCTTGCAGGGCCGGTCACTCCACACACCGTGCAGCTCCCCCCGTGGGTGCCCAGGACTCCTGCCCCCTCCACTGCTGCTGTGAGCCCTCAGCTGCTGCCTCACTCCTGAGCGGCGCTGATCACCCCAGTGCTTGTGTCTCCCGCACCCTTGCCAGCTGAGTGCCTGTCTGCCAGTATCAGTGTGATTTTTGTCAAGACCAGTATTTCTGCCAGTATCTTTGTGTTCTTTTGTTTAGTTACAAGTATTTTGCTGATTACGTGTTCCCCGTGACTGTTTCCCGCCGCTTTTCCTGCCCCCGCTCACCACCGCTGCTCCCCTGCAGCCTTCCCCTTTTTCTCTTCTGTACTCCTCCCTCCACCACCCATTGACCACCCGCTCCCACCTCCCAGCTGCTCCTCCCTCCCACTTGGCCATTTATGGAGGTCGCCGCATGGTGGTGAGCTGTGACCCTTGACCCTGCTTGCAGTGCCGGTCGTTCCACACACCGTGAGGCTCCCCCCGTGGGTGCCCAGGACTCCTGCCTCCTCCGCTGCTGCCGTGAGCCCTCAGCTGCTGCCTAGCTCCTGAGCGGCGCTGATCTCCCCAGTGCTCGTGTCTCCCGCACTCTTGCCAGCTGAGTGCCTGGCTGCCAGTATCTGTGTGATTTCTGTCTATGTAACCAGTATTTCTGCCAGTATCTTTGTGTACTTTTGTTTAGTTACAAGTATTTTGCGGATTCCATGTTCCCCGTGACTGTTTCCCGCCGCCTTTCCCCCACACTTCCCGCCGCTGCTTCCCTGCGGTCCGCCCCATTTTTCTCTTCTGTAATCTGTACCCCTCCCTCCACCGCCCTTTGGCCACCCCGCTCCAACCTCCCAGCTGCTCCAAACTCCCACTTCGCCATTTATGAAGGTCGCCACACGGAAGCGCAGCGGACGCGCCTCTGGCGTGCCGAAGGCGCGTCAAAGGCAAGCCCATCTGCGCCCGTCTGCGCCTGGACCGTGCCCAGCGCCAGAACCCCTTTACCCAGTGCTCCCCGCTACGCCAGACTACACTACGACTCCAACACCCTCCACGCACTCAACACCGGACGAGCCCACCCCTGCTACCGGCACACCCCGAAATGCACCCAAGGACCCTTCACCTGCCACAACTGCAGCTACACCAGCATCCAGCCCACCAAAACACCAGCCAAAGAATTCAACCACCTCCACTGCATTCTCCTCAACACCCGCTCCGCTCGCACACACGCCATCAAACTCTGGGACCTCCTAGACTCCACCGGCCCCGACGTCGCCTTCCTGACGGAGACCTGGCTAAACACCACCTCAGCACCAGACATTGCCATAGCCATCCCACAGGGCTACAAGATCTCCCGCAAAGACCGTGACAACGGAGTAGGAGGGGGAATCGCGATCGTCCACAAAGACTCCATTAGAATCTCAACCAACACCGACGACACCCACGCCATCGCCGAGCACATGCACTTCCAGATTCACACTGACCGCTACACCACCTTTAGAGGAACACTCATCTACAGACCTCCCGGACCCCGACCACAGTTCAGCGACACCATCACCGACCTCATCAACACCCACGCCCTCGCCTCCACGGACTACATTCTCCTCGGGGACCTGAACGTACACCTCGAGAACAACAACGACGCCAACTCCACCACACTAATCACGAACCAAGGACTCAAACAACTCGTGACGGCTCCCACCCACACCGCCGGACACACACTGGACCCCATCTTCTCCGCAAGCCCCCACATATCTCCTTCAACTGCACCACCGAACCCCATTGGACCGACCACAGATGCGTCCACTTCACCTTCAGGAAGCCCACCACACTCCACCTCCCCCACAAGCTGCCGTGCTGCTGCTGGGGCAAGGTCACTGAGGACCAACTGACGACCACCCTCACTCAGAGACCACCCACTGACCCCACCGACCCAGACACCGCCGCAACCAACCTCACACAGTGGATCAACGACTGCGCCAACACCCTCGCCCCTCTCAAGACCTCCACAACCAACCACACCAACAAGAAAGCTGCATGGTTCACCGAAGACCCCCGGACCTCCAAGCACACCTGCCGGAAGCTGGAGAAGAAATGGCTCCACAACCGAACACCAGACAGCCACACGCTTCATGAGCGTCACTCGCAGACATCACCAACTCATCAGGACAGCCAAGAGGACCGCCTTCAAGGACCGACTGGACAACAACGCACACAACACCAAGGAGCTCTTCAGCATCGTGAAAGAACTCTCCAACCCCAACTCGAACACCAACAACATCCCACCATCACAAGACCTAAGCGACTCCCTGGCCACCTTCTTTGACCGCAAGATCACCGACATCCACGAAAGCTTCAACTCCGACCCCCCCGCACCCACCATGAGTCCACTGCCCATGCGATTACCTCCCGCACCAACCGCCTGGTCACCTGGTCCAGCATCAGCGACGAAGACACCATCAAAACCATAAACCCCATCCACTCCGAGTCCCCATCAGACCCCTGCCCTCACCACGTCTTCAACAAGGCCAGTGCTACCATTGCGCCCCACCTCCGGAAAACCATCAACTGCTCCTTCGAGACAGCCACCTACTCGGAAATTTGGAAGCATGCTGACATCAACGCCCTTCTGAAGAAACCCAAGGCGGACCCCAAGAACCTCAAGAACTTCCTGCCCATCTCCCTGCTCCCGTTCCCGGCGAAAGTAACAGAGAAAATCGTCAACAAACAGCTAACCCGCTACCTTGAAGACAACAGTATCCTGGACCCCTCCCAATCCTGCTTTCGCAGCAACCACGGGACCGAGACCGCCCTCATCGCCGCCACTGGTGACATCAGGACCCTGATGGACAAAGGAGAGTCATCCTCCTGGACCTATCAGCAGCCTTTGACACAGTTTGCCATTGCACCCTATTAACATGTTTCCAGGATGCCGGCATTCAAGAGAAGGCCCTGGCCTGGACCACATCCTTCCTCTCCGGAAGACCCCAGAACGTCCGCCTCCCACCCTTCCACTCAAAAACCAGCGAGATCATCTGCGGCGTCCCACAGGGATCCTCCCTCAGCCCAACGCTGTTCAATATCTACATCGCCCCTCTCGCCCACGTCGCACGACAACATAATCTCAACATCATCTCCTACACCGACGACACCCAGCTGATCATATCCCCGCCAAAGTTAACCTCCACAGAGGAATGAGGGCCGTAGACGACTGGATGAAGGACAGCAGACTGAAGCTGAACTCAGACAAGATGGAAGTCCTCATCCTCGGACCCGCCCCATCGGCCTGGGACGACTCCTGGTGGCCCACTTCACTAGGCACAGCCCCGGAACCCACGGACCACGCACTCAACCTGGGGGGTCATCCTCGACTCCACCCTCTCCATGACCAGGCAAGTCAACGCTGTCTCCGCGTCCTGCTTCAACACCCTCCGAATGCTCCGGAGAATCTTCAAATGGATCCCTATCGACACGAGAAAGACCGTCACCCAGGCCCTCAATACCAGCCGACTCGACTACGGGAACGCTCTCTGCTCAGGACCTACTAACAAGCTCCTAAGACGACTACAACGAGTCCAGAACGCCTCAGCTCGACTGATCCTCAACGTCCCCTGTCACAGCCACATCACATCCCACCTGAGAGGCCTGCACTGGCTCCCCATTAACAAGAGGATCACCTTCGAGCTCCTCATCCACACACACAAAGCACTCCACAACACTGGACCTACCTACCTCAACAACCGACTCAGCTTCCACACCCCCTCCCGAAGCCTCCGCTCAGCCAACCTCTCCCTCGCTACAGTCCCAGGCATCCGGAAAACCACAGCCGGCGGAAGATCCTTCTCCTACCTCGCCGCCAAGACCTGGAACACCCTCCCAACCAACCTACAAAAGACCTAGGACCTACTGGCCTTCAGAAGACTCCTCAAGACCTGGCTCTTCGAGCAGTGGCGGCACCCCCCTCCTCCTAGCGCCTTGAGACCCTATCGGGTATGTAGCGCGCTTTAGAAATGTAATGATTGATTGATTGATATACCACACCACACCACAGTTGTTAATGTCTGTTTTGTTATTTGTCTAGGAATAGAGTATCTGATTCTCACCCTTTTGCAAATCTGGAAACAGGCGGAAGAGGGGAGATTCTCAGGTAGAAAGGTTCTATATTACAAATATATGTATGACCTTGTGGACCCAATCTAGCAGAATATTAATTCGACCTTCTGTTCACAGGATCTTCAACTGGTCTCTTGTGGTGTTTTCCTGGTACAGGACGTGTGCTGGATCCTCCGCTGCTGTCTTCCTCCCTTGTCTCCCGTCTTCCCCCTATTTACTGGTACTACTTTGACATTTTCGGGTGGTCTAGTGATAGAGGGATGTTGGGAATTATTCATCAGTCTCCTGCCTCTCGTCCCCACAGAGACCTCAGGTGAGCCTGACAGTTATGGTCTAATATGTTTAGGCTTATGAGGTAAGCGCATAATGTATTTTACGCCTGATGTGATACTGAATGCATAATATGATTTATGTTGCAGGATACTGCTGAGTGCATTGTTTGCCAGTAATTACTGGTTGTGTTCTACGTTTATTGTCTAGTGCCAGTTGGCACAGTGTATATTGTGTGATTACTATTCTAATGTGTTTATGATGATACAATGGCTATTTTTATACATAACCTTGTGTGGAGTTCCTTTTGTGGTGTGACTAGTATGTTGTTGCTGTGTGTGTGTTGCGCAAACGCATTACGCACTGCCTCTGGGATAAGCCTGACTGCTCATGCCAAGCTACCAAGGGGGTGAGCGTTGGTTATTTTCAGCGTGTAACTCCCTTGCCCTGACTAGAGTGGTAGTTTCTGCCTGGCTTAGGTGGAAGCCCTAGCCAACCAGAAATCCCATTTCTAACAGGCTGCTAGCCAAAATAATCGTTGTGAGTGTTTGAATCCACATAGTACTGATAAACCTGCAACCAGTTTGGGCAAAGAAAGTCGTAAACAGGAAAACACATACAAATATGCACATTCTTTTAACCTATGCAGAGACACACAACTAATAAATGTTGTAATGTAGTAAGAGGAGGCTTTTAAAATAAGTACATTTGGGGGGATATTCTCAAGAACGTGCGATAATCATCGCCAAATGAGGCTAACGCAATTTTTCATAATGCCGTGTTAACGTCGTATTCACAACACAGCGGTAACATACAATAGTTTCCCGATAACTCATCAAATGTCTGCGACAAAATCACTGCGCGGGCGATAAAAATCCAAAGCCGAATGTGAAAAAAGTGGCGATAGGCCCATTCGCAACAAAAAATTCTGTGATAATCTGCACCAGGCCTGCAATTCACACTTGTTAGGCGGGGAAAATCACTATAAAAGTAGAAAAAAAAACACAAACAAAACCAAAACAACTGCGAAGCTCAATAGAGGTAGCCATAGCAAGTGCAGAGGACAACAAGAACCCCACAAGCCCCATGGAGGACCAGCCTGGGACCTCGGGGTCAGGGAAGGGCAAGGAGAAGAAGAAGAGGAAGACACAGTTCAGTCTGCAGGAAAACAGGATCCTGATCACGGAGGTGATAGAACACCATCAACTACTCTTCACCACCTCCACTGTGTCATTGACAACAAAAAATGGAATATGGCAGTCAAACGTGGACAAGGTGAATGCAGTCGGAGTGCTGAGGAGGACAATGGAATTGGTCAAGAGGCACTGGAATGATGAGAAGCGCAAAACCAAGCAGAAACTCGGCAACAACCAGAAGGCAGCAATGCATACTGGCGGTGGGAGTCCAGCACCACAGGAGGAGCTGGATAAGATGGAGGAAATGGTGTCCACAGTCATCAGTGTGGAGATGGTGGCAGGAGTTGGGGGACCGGACACTGCTCAACATCACCTGACACTACAGCAACAGAGTGAGTAACGACCACGACTGGTGGATGAGGGGAAATGGGCACAAAATCACACACATGCACAATTAAGTATAGCACAGTGCGCACCCACAATGACTCTAGATAATGTCCCTTATCCCCTTGACACACCGCAGCACACCTAGAAACAGCAAGTAGGCCCCGTCGACTATGTGCCCAGAGGGAACCTTCCAACACATCACCAATCTCACAACCAATCCATTCACATGTGCTAAACACAGAAAAGCGGCGTGTCTATGAGTAACACTGACAATGCAAGGGACACTGCATGACGAAAAGCATTGCTGCAGTCAATATATCATGACATGTTGCACACCACAACACTGAGGTGGCTGAGTGCGGACCACATCCGTAAAATCACAGGTCACACTCTGACACATCCATGTGCACAAACAACCCCTGACGTCAACAACACATCTGCGGGCAAACAATGCCCTGGACTCCCAACTCTCACCAAGAGCCCAATGTACCCAAATATGCAACATCTCAGCACTGTATAAGCACAGAAGTCAAAGGCACACTGCCTGAAAGGGATAAGGGGCAGCAAAATCAGAGCTGCAGGGGCGACTCCCAAAATGCAGCACACACACATAATATTCAGAGCACATCAACATTGACAACAATGTGGTAAAAACTGCCACACGTTCACAACAGAACAGAGGACCCAACTGGTGCCGCTTGTGTGTAGAAACTGGCGAATCACATTTGGCATAGCAGGGAAATGTGAGTTGATAATGTACAAGTACAAACACACAATGTGATGTTGTCAAAATGACCACTGTCCCGCACCAAATAGGTAGCTCCTCCCAAACAGTCCCAATGCACATTGTCATGCAGTTTGTATGTAAACTTGTACATTGCGTCAACATACATGTGAACACAATGTTAACCCCTTCGATGCTGATGACGGACCGGTTCCGTCATCAGCATCGGTTGGGCTGTGCTGATGACGGAACAGCTCCGTCATCAGTACAGCCCTGGGGGGGAGCGCCTGCGCTCCCCCCCTGTGGCATCGATCCTGGTCGCTTTAGCAGGGGTGGCCGTGGAAGACTTTCCGTTGCCACCCCTTGGCCCCCCCACGCTTCCTGGTGACGTCAGCACGCACAGCGCGCGCCGACGTCATCAGGAAGTGCTGGACGCGCTGGAATCCATTTCATTCCAGCGCATCTAGGAGTCATGCTCGTGTTTGCTGCTCCGGTGGGGCGGGGGGAGGGGGTGTTTTTCGGTGCCTTGAGGCATCCGGGGGGGAGGAAACTGTGTTTCCGCTCCCCTGATGTCCCAATGCAGGGCATTCCTGGTGCACGATCGCGCACAGCGTCGCGATCGTGCACCAGGAATGCCCCACTAGACACCAGGGATTTTGTTTTGGGCATTTTCTACTGTGCAGGAAGCGACCCCTTGGGCAAGGGTCACTTCCTTTTGGGGATCAATTTATTTAACAGACTTTTCTGCCGCCCCCCCCCCCCGGGGCAGATCGGCCGTTTTTTGGGCGATCTGCACCCGGGGGGGGCAGAAAAGCCCACTAGACACCAGGGAATGCATTTAATTTATAAAGGAAGCAACCCCTTGGGGAAGGGTCGCTTCCTCGTGGCCCTTATTTTTTTTTAGACTTTTCTGCCCTCCCTGGAGGCAGATCGCCGTTTTTTGGGCCGCATCTGGACCCAGGGGAGGCAGAAAAGCCCACTAGACACCAGGGATTTAATTATATTTATAAAGGAATTGACCCCTTGGGCAAGGGTCGCTTCCTTAGTGGGACAAATTATTTTTCAGACTTTTCTGCCCTCCCTGGGGCATATCAGCCGGTTTCTTTGGCCGATCTGCACCCAGGGGGGGGCAGAAAAGCCCACTAGACACCAGGGATTTGTTTATAATTATAAAGGAAGCGACCCTTTGGGGAAGGGTCGCTTCCTAATGGCCCATACTTTTTTTTAGACTTGTGTGCCCCCCCCGGGGGCAGATCAGCCATTTTTTGGGCTGCATCTGGACCCAGGGGGGGCAGAAAAGGCCACTAGACACCAGGGATTTTATTATATTTATAAAGGAAGTGACCCCTTGGGCAAGGGTCGCTTCCAGGGGACATTATAAATATTGTAGACTGTTCTGCCCCCCCCGGGGCAGATCGGCTGTTTTTTTACCATTTCTGGACCCAGGGGGGGGATAGAAAAGCCCACTAGACTCCAGGATTTTTTTTATAGGGAGCGACCCCTTGGTCAAAGGTTGCTTCCTTGGGCCCATTTGTTTTCAAAAGTATGTTCTGCCGTGTCTTTATTTGGCCTCTCTGCCCTCCATAGGGTTGCTTCCAAGGGGCCCACGTTTATATTGATTTATAATCTTCCCCCTTTGGGGACAGACACCCCATTTGTGACATACCCTGTGACATAGCCTGTTGTAATGTGTGTTGTTTTTGTTGAAGCGGATAGTTTTTAAGGCGCTGACCCTGGCTCATAAAGCGCTATTTGGCTCGGGAGCAAAATATCTTCAGCGCAGGCTTGCTTTTTACCGACCGGCCAGATCCTTGCGATCTGAATCTCTGGCTCTCGCAGTGGTTCCCTGAGTGAAGAGGGCACGTATTGGGGGGCGCTCCTTTAGTTTGAGGGCACCACAGCTGTGGAACACTCTGCCTCTGGCCTTACGGAGTACTGCTAATCTTCTGTTGTTTAGGAAGGGACTGAAAACTTGACTTTTTACCCTTTAGTTTATGTCACTCTGCTGTTTAGGATGTTTTTAGTTGTTATGTTTTCTGTTCGATGAGCTGCCAATCTAAAGCGCCGGGACACTCAATTGGAGTAGCCGTGCGCTATATAAATAAATTGTAACATAACATAACATAACATGGTGCTGAGAGTGACTCTGATTCTGAGGCAGAGATGGGAGGTGAAGATTCTGGTGGTGAGTTTTCTCTGCGCATGGCATCGTCTGATGATGAAGATACCCTGAGTGCTGATGAAGCTATTTTTGGTGTGGATGAAGTGCCTGTGGTAGAGGAGGACATTGATGTGCCAATAGTGCGGCAAGAGGCATCTGTGGTGAAGCGTGGGGCTGCTAGACTTCACGTTGGTGTAGTGCGGCGAGAGGCAGCTGGGCGGCAGCCTGGGGCTCCTCGACTTCCAGTTGGTGTAGTGGGACAAGAGGCATCTGGTCTGCAGCCTGGGGCTGCTAGACTTCCAGTTGGTGTAGTGAGACAGGAGGCAGCTGGGCGGCAGCCTGAGGCTGGAAGACGATGAAAGTTCTGACCTCTGGGTTGCCCCAGGCATGGTGCAGCCGGCATTGCCTGAATTTACTGGTGTTCCAGGGTGTAGGGTGAACACTTTTTTTTTTTTAATTTATTTATTTATTTTTAAATTATTTTTATTGAGATTTCAAATATAGCAATACAATACAATTGAAATCCAATTAATACAGTACGAGGAAGGAAAATACTGGAAAACATTCTTACAAATTGTCGTTTTAACATTTAAGTTATAAAGTGCAAAGTTGTGTAAGAGCAGACAATTAGTAAACTAGTTCGAATAACCAAAAGATTTTGTTTAGAATTGAAAGAGTACATAGCATACATATGTAATAAACGTTTTCACATTTGATATTCCAAAGCTAAGTTCTAAAGTGCAGCGTGCGGAGGTAGAACCGTCATAATAAATATTTGCAATAAAGCATAAATCAGGTTAAGTAATAACAAGAGAAATCTAAACATCGAACACACTCCAATATTTATCATATTTTTTGAGAGCCCCTGATCTAAGGGCATATTTTTTCTCCCTACCCTGGATTCGCTGTAATTTTGCCTTCCATGCCTGGAAGGATGGGACAGAATCTGTTCTCCAGGACTGTAATATAAGGGATTTAGCTATTAGCGAAGCTATAAAAAGGGGCTCATCATATTGGGTGTGGAAAGGAAAGCAGCCAAGGAGGGGAATTAGGTTGTTGAATATAATATTTGTTTTAAGGACGATTGAAAGATATTTTTCTATTTCCTTCCATAAAACCTGGATTTTTGGACACTCCCAGATAAAATGTATCCAAGTGCCTTTTTCTTCACATCGAAAGCATTTATCGGCTACGAGGGGGAAGATATTATGTAAAAAGGATGGGGTTCTATATATTAACCATTTATTTTAGAATTGCATACGTTTAAAGTTTGCTCCTCGAAAGATGGTTTTATTGAATTTGTTTATTTTGTCCCATACCTGTTGATTAATTATAATATCTTGCCTTTTTTTCCATCGTTCAATTATCTTGCTGTAAAAGTCCTGGTCCTTACTTTCTATTAATATTTTAATCCAGACACTCATTTTCTTTTGTGTTTTATTATTAAGGGTAGTGGAAATATTTTCTTTGTGGGATAAATTTCCTATATTGAGTTCGCTGAGTTTTGGACTTATCGTAATAAATGACCAGTTCAGAATTGTGTGCAAGTGAATTAACTGGCTTTAAATTTCATCCCAGGATTTCCACCTATTTCCCAGTAGGAAGTCTTCAATTTCTTCAAAACCATTTTGCTTCCAAAGAGTTATTATATTTTTGTCCATACAACCTGCTTCTCCCAGGCTAAAATTCATTAAATTCTTCTTATTACTTACATTGGGTAAATCATAAAATTTAAAAAACTGAGTTTTGACCTTAAAAATCCACTGCAAAGTTTTATATCGTACTTTTTTGGGGTCTTTCGTGGTTCTAACCGGATCATAGATTTTCAATTCCAACAACATCCTTTTCATAAAAAAATTGTCTGTCTCATGACAATCTAGAGAAAAAAAACCTATGGCTGTAATGTGCAAAAGATGCAAAATAATATTCTTTGATATTTGGGAGGGACAGCCCTCCTTGTGTGGAAGATAAATATAAAGTGCTCAGTGCAAGTGGATTTTTTTGCCCATAGGAAAGAGGAAATCAGAGCTTCTATTTTTTTAAAATATGAGGCCTGGATTGCGCAGGGAATCGCACTGAAAAGGAAATTAAAAAGGGGTAATACCGACATTCGAATTAGCGATGCCTGCCCTATAAGAGACAGGGGTAGTAGATTCCAACGATCTAAAAGTGAACACACCTCTTTTAATAAAGGTAGAAAATTTAATAAGTAAAGGTCGTCTAGGCTATCCGATATAAATATACCAAGATATCTCTTTGGATCCGTGTTGTATATCTGCCTGAATTCAGGAGCTAAAGTGTCTATAGTGCAGTTAAGTAGGATAATTTCTGTTTTGTTTACATTAATTTTATAACCCCCTAGCTTTTGAAAGTCAGAAAATATTTTTAGAATCTTCAATTGACTTGAGGGTTTAGAGTCTAAAAAAAGGACAATATTATCCGCATATAGTTTTATATTTGTCATTCCTAAAATTGGGGCGGTGTCAGCTTTGATATTCCTAATGGCGATCGCTAGAGGTTCAATAAAAAGTGCAAATAAAATTGGGGACAAGGGGCAGCCTTGTCGTGTGCCTCTAGTGACCTCACAGGACCCAATGTTGGTATTATTGATGATAATTTGTGCCCTAGAATTTGTGTACAAGTGTTGTAAAAGAGAGATAAAAGCATTCGGGAAATTAAAACTATGTAAAACTGCAAACAGACAATTCCAGGAGACTAGATCGAACGCTTTCCCCGCATCTAAAAACCAAATTTGAGCCTTAACCTTGTTAGTTTTAAAATAGTCTAGCGCCTCCAGTAAAAATGTAGTATTGGATTGGAGATGCCTGCCTGCAATAAAACCGCACTGATCATAAGCTATTAGTGATCCTATTAGTTTATTTAATTGGTTTGCTAAAAGTTTAGTAAATATTTTATAATCTGTGTTCAGAAGGCTAATCGGTCGGTAAGAATTTATATTTTCCTTGTCCTTTCCCTTTTTTAAAATACTGACCACCACCGCTGTGTGAAAAGAGGCCGGTGGGGGACCACCTTGAAGTAAATTATTAATTAGTTCCAAGAATTCTTTACGCAATATTCCCCCAAATTTCTTAAAGAATTCAATGGGAAGGCCATCCTCACCATTGGCTTTGCCATTGGGGAAAGACTCTATCACTTCATCTAGTTCTGATAATGTGAAATCCTGTGTGAGGTAGTTCTTGCCCTCAGCATCCATTTTAGGTATTTCCAATGGCTGAAGAAAATCTGTGATAGATTCAGGTGTGGTCCCCGTAGATGCTTGATATATCCCCTCGTAGTGTTTTAAAAACAGCTCACCAATGGCAGTGGTGGTCTTAACTTGATTTTTAGTGATGGGGTCAGTTGACTGATCTATTCTGTTTCGAGCCTGCTTTTCTTTAGATTGCCAGGCCAGAAGCTTTCCTGTGTACTCACTCTCCTCATAGATTTTTTGTGCCTGAAAATTACTATTTGTCTCACCTAGTTCATAATAAAATTCCTTCATCTTACGCTTCACCTCATGGAGATTGTGGCTGGAAATCTGGGATCTAACCCTATAATGCTCTTGAGTAGCCTGTGACAGTTCAGTTTGAAGTTTGATTTTCTCCTCCCGTTTTGCCTTAAGCTTGGGGATCTCTTTAGATGTGATTATTCCACGTAAAGTAGCTTTAAATGCATCCCAGATTATGTTTAAAGGAGCTGTACCTCTATTCTGTGAAAAAAATAGCTCGATCTTTTCATTAATATCAGTGCACCATTGTTGGTCAAGGAGGTTGAGTTTGTTAAAAAACCATCTATTTATAGATCTTGCTTCATAATTCCCCAGTTTGACCTCCATGCAAAGAGCTGCATGATCCGAAAAGGCATTGGGTAGGTAAGCATAATTATATAATTCTAGATCGTGGGAGGACAAGAAAAAATCCAGCCTTGACGCAGAATTATATTTTGCTGAATGGCATGTGTACTCACGCTTGGTGGGATTCAAATTACGCCAATGGTCAATAACGTCAAGATCTATCTTGCAGCTTTGAACAGCTAAGGAGACTTGGGGTTTATTCTGTCAACGGTCTTTCTTGGAAGAGTCCAATCGAGGGTTTTGTAATAGGTTAAAATCACCCCCCCAAATTATTGGTCCAGAAAGGCCGGTTAATGCCTGCTTAAACTGTAAAATACTGAAGAACAAAAAAGGTTTTGGATCCTACGTCTACCCAGCCCGGATCTCAACAACAGAGTAAACAGAACAGGACGGCTGGATATGGAGAGTTTGTATCGTGAGTATCAGACACGCAGTCAATATGTACTACGTAGCCAAGGTCTTCAGTACCAAAACATGCCATTCATTGTACTGGACATGGAGGTAGATATACAATAGAGTACCCTTGTCTGTGCAAGATATGCAAATAAGCAGCCAAACAATTCACACAAAAAAAATTAGCAATAAGTTTGAGACACCTCCCAGTGCAAAATGGGCAACTATATTTATAGGATCTTGTCAATTTATCGTTATCCAAGAATGAGCCAAAGTGACATGTGCTAGAGATCGATGAATAACCTTCATACCGTAGTCATAAAAGTGTGGAAAAACATATTGCATTTGAACTCTCTTTTTTTCCCCCATGCAACACCCCCTTTCACCCCCCTTCCCTCCCCCCTGAGTGGACGGAGACCCCAGAGTCCCACTTCCGTCCTACTCTCTTGTCTCTTCCTTTTGGATGCCATCTCTTTGCATCCTTGTGTGCTTCCTGTTTCCAATAAGTATCCGCTGTGCATTAGTGATTAGTGATAGATTCAGCAGAGTACATCAACTTGATTTATTATCCCCCAAGGCCGTCAAGTAGTGTCTGGGCTTCATGTAGGGCCGTGATTATAAAGAATTTTCCTTTAGCCAAAACTTAAGTTTTGATTGGTGCACTATCATGGCCTGGGCTCCCTTGCTCTTAAAGGGGTCTATGAGCTTCACAAAGTCTCTGCGTCTGTGAGCAGATGCAGCCGACATATCGCCAAAAATCCTGAAATTATTCACCCCCTCTGCATTAAAAGTTCTTTTAGAAAATGCGGTATTTAGGATTTTTTCTTTTACCCTAAAGTCTGCAAAGTTGAGGAGAATTGTACGGGGGAATTTTGAATTAATGGGTTTATGTGCAGGAACTCTGTGCACCCTTGTTATAGTCAAGTCACCTTGTAGCTCAGGGATAGCTTTTTTTAATAATGAATCTGACCAGCTAACTACATCCTTGTCTTCAAGGCCCTCTGGTATGCCTACTAATCGTAGATTCGATCTCCTATTGTAATTCTCAAGGTCCTGGAGCTTTTCCTCTAGATGGGTTTTCTCTCTGTTGGCCTCCGTAAGATTTTTCTGAATTGTAGACAATGAGTCCTCTAGAGATGATATTCGAACATCGGCTTCAGAGACCCTCAGAGGAATGTTCCCAAGGCACTCTTCCATCTTCGTAAGCCTGCTGTGCAGAAGTGAGATTGCCTGAGATAATTTGAAATCTCTTAGTTCCTGGAGAATCGTAACTAAGATATCTTCCATCTTATTTGCTTTTGTAGCACTCGGGAGAACGAGCAAGACATCATCCTGGGAGGTCAAGGAATTCTCTAAACTTAGGGCTTGGTTCAGAGCTGTCGTAATTTGCTTATTACCTGGGGCTAGACTAGAGTTTGCACTTGTGGTCAGCGACGACAGGGAGTGCAAGAGAGGGACCGCATCCAAGGCGGAAACCGTTGGTGTCGGCAACGCTGCTACTCCTTCCAGCCTTGCTGCCCCTGCGATGTTTAGCACCGGAGTCTTCTGTGGCGACTTTTGCGTTGTGGGGCTGCCTGCTTTCCCTGCCGTGTTGGAGGACTCTCGTTCTGAAGTGACTCTTGTACCCCCTTGTTCTCTCTCCCCTCGTGAAGGAGTGCTTGAAAGTTGACCCTGCTGCAAAAGGGGTTTTGAGAAGAGGGGGTATTGTTTGGGGGTAAGGTGAAGGGTGAACACTGAAAACTTTTGGTCAATTGATTTTTCCAAGTTGTTTATGGATGATGTGTTTTTGGCAGAGATTGGAGAGCAGACTCATTTGTAGGCAGAACAGTTTTTGAGGGAGAACAGTGCCATCCTTAAGCCCCACGCTCAAGCTAACCGGTGGACTCCCACAAATTTGGAGGAGATGAAAAAGTTTTTAGGTTTAACTTTTTTGATGGGCTTGCTTAGGAAACCATCATTGGCTTCATATTGGTCTACTAGTCCCTTGATGGCAACAGCTATGTTTACGGCAGTCATGAGTCGTGATAGGTATTTGCTTCTGCTTCGGATGATGCATTTTGTTGACAATGGTGATGCTTTGCCACGAGATCACCCTGATTGTGACCGTCTTTTCAAGATTCGGCCTGTCCTTGATCATTTTATTGATCGATTTTCTAAGATCTTTTATCCTGAAATTGCAGTGGATGAGTCTTTGGTGTTGTTCAAGGGCCGCTTGGTGTTTATTCAAAACATTCCTAGTAAGAAGGCACGCTATGGAATTAAGCTTTATATGCTGTGTGACAGTGAGACTGGATATGTCTCTAATTTCAGGGTGTACACCGGTAAGGAATCCAGGATTAACCCCCCTGGTTGTCCGTCCACTTTTGGAGTGACTGAGAAAATTGTGTGGGAACTTGGTAGAGGTTTTTTTAACAAAGGCCATCATTTATATGTAGATAACTTCTACACTGGTGTGCGGTTGTTCAGGGAATTGGCCAAAGTGGACACTGTTGCTTGTGGCACAATCCGCTGTAACGGTAAAGGTTTTCCAAAAGAACTTGTTTGTAAAAAGCTTGCTCGGGGACAGTGCGGTGCATTGCGTTGTGAGGAGTTTTTAGCTGTGAAGTTTTCAGACAGGAAAGATGTCTACATGTTGACTTCCATACATGATGAAAGCACTGAAGCGTTGACTGTTTGGGGTCAGGTTGCAGAAGTGCACAAACCTGTGTGCATTATGGACTATAATAGGCACATGGGTGGTGTTGACAGAGTAGAGCAGAGGTTGGAACCGTATGCTGCTCTTCGTAAGTCTTACATTTGGTACAAGAAGTTGGCTATCCATCTTTTCCACTTGGCAACCTTTAATGCTTTTGTTGTGTTCCAGCAATCTTGTCCTCAGTCAAAGATGACTTTTGTGAAGTTTCAGGAGTCTGTAGTAGGCAACCTTGTTTTAGTGGAACAGGCAAGTGTTCCTAGAGTTGGAGTGGTGGAGGATGTTGCCAGATTGAAAGATCGCCACTTTCCTGATCAAATTCCTCCTACAACCTCAAAAGACTTTCCCAGTCGGAGATGTAGAGTCTGTTGGCGAAGAGGTTTGCGGAAGGAGGTTCGTATGTACTGCCCCGACTGTCCTTCTAACCCTGGGCTGTGTGTGCCTGCTTGTTTTAGAATGTACCGCACACAAAAGAAGTTTTAGGAGCATCCATGAGTGGTAAAGTGAACAGGCTGGTCTCTATTCTTTAAAACTGATTGTTCCGTTTCAAAGTTGGCATTTGTGTAGTGTATTTATATTTAGTTGTTGTGTTAGTAGATTTGTATCAATTTGCAATTTGTTTCTGTTTTCTATTTGTATTTAAAAAAACTAAAGTATGATGTTGGTTTGCGTGTAGGTTCCATTGTCTGACGGTGTGCATGGTTTGGCGCTTCGGCTGGCGGTGTCTGTGGACTGGTGCTTGACTGGCGGTGTCTGTGGACTTGGTGCTTGGCTGGCGGTGTGCGTGGTCTGTTGTTTGGTTGGCGGTGTGCGTGGTCTTGCGCTTGCCTGGTGGTGTGTTGGGATTGGTGCTTGGCTGGTGGTGTGCCTGGGCTGGAGCTTGGATGGTGGTGTGTGTGGAGTGGCGCTTGGCTGGATGGTGTGCGTGGAGTGGTACTTGGCTGTCTGTGCATGGAGTGGTGTTTGGCTGGCGGTGTGTGTGGAGTGGAGCTTGGCTGGTGGTGTGTGTGGAGTGGCGCTTGGCTGGTGGTGTGCGTGGAGTGGTACTTGGCTGTCTGTGCATGGAGTGGTGCTTGGCCTGCGGTGTGCGTGGAGTGGTGCTTGGCTGGTGGTGTGTGTGGAGTGGCGCTGTGCTGGATGGTGTGCGTGGAGTGGTTCTTGGCTGTCTGTGCACGGAGTGGTGCTTGGCTGGCGGTGTGTGTGGATTGGCGCTTGGCTGGATGGTGTGCGTGGAGTGGCGCTTGGCTGGTGGTGTGTGTGGAGTGGCGCTTGGCTGTTGGTGTGCGTGGAGTGGTACTTGGCTGTCTGTGCATGGAGTGGTGCTTGGCTGGTGGTGTGTGTGGAGTGGTGCTTGGCTTGTGGTGTGCGTGGAGTGGTGCTTGGCTGGTGGTGTGTGTGGAATGGTACTTGGCTGTCGGTGTGCGCTGAGTGGTGTTTGGCTGGCGGTGTGCATGGTCTGGTGCTTGGATGGTGGTGTGGGTGGACTGGCGCTCGGCTGGCGGTGTGTGTGTAGTTACATTCTGTTGGTCACTACACACACTGCTAGTTGAGTTACACTCCACACATTCCATCATTTTGTATAGTTGCAGAGTCAGAAATGTGGGCGTGTGAAAGTGATGGGCCCTTGAATGGCGCTGTTCGCTGGTGTGAGTGTTGTAATGTGATGGGTCCGCGGATGGCGGTGTGAATGTTTTGTATGTGTCACACGTATGAAAGGTGTATGAATGGCCTGTAAAGAGGTTGGTGCCTTGACGTGGCTTTACAGCTCACGAGCTGTGAGTCAGTGGTTCAGTTTATCATACTTTGAATTATACGCCGGGTATTTCATTTTTGTGAAATTACTTGTGAATACAATTATATGTACTAAAGGAACGTTGGAGGATCCACGCAAGCCATACCTCCTTGGAACCCACCGGGTGTCTACTTTTCAGAAATGTGTGGGTTTGGTAGGTTTCCCTAGATGGCCGTCTAGCACGGGGTGGTGTTGACATTGTCACCATTGATAAACCACCAGCTTCTGCAAGAGGGGTTACCTGGGTTTTTGGCCCTGTGCTAGACTGCAATAGGAAAAGGCCCAAATGTATAGCTTTCCAGGATACATTATTGCCTTCAAACTCATTTCCACCATTAACTGGAAGGAGGTAGACAGCTGTAAAAATAGCAAAAATAGGCTGTGTCCCAGAAAAATGCCAAAACTGTGTGAAAAATGTTGGTTCTCTGACAAAAGACTGTCATTTCCTAAAAGCGGAGAAAATGGAGATTTCAGTCCCACAAACCCTTTTTTGATAACATTTGCAGGGAAAACCCATAGGCTTTCATTTGCAGCCCGTCTTTCCCAATTTTCTAAAAAAAACAAAAATGTCACTATATTTTGGTTAATTTCTGGGACCCCTCCAAGGAAATCCACAAACCCTGGGCACCTTTAGAATCCACATGATGTTGGAAGAAAAAGACGCAAATTTGGCGTGGATACCTTATGTGGTCAAAAAGTTACAGGGGCCTAAGCGCGCACTACCCAAAATCGCCAAAAAAAGGCTTAGCACAGGTGGGGAAAAGGCCTAGCAGCAAGGGGGTTAAACTGCATCTCCCCTTCACATTGCAGAGGGAAAATCAACACTTCCTGCAGATCAGTCCAAACATCTCTTCACTGATGATGAATAGGACGTCCACTCCATTGACCCCGACGCCCTGCAACAGCTCATGGACAGCCTCAGCACCCCACATCCAGGAGCAGGGCAGCCAAGCCGCATCGAGAAAACCACACCCCCTGCACAGACCACAAAGCAGGAAGCACCGACCATCAAGGCTGTCTCCTAGGACCCCTACGAACAACACATAGCCTTCCAATGCCGTGTGTTGGGGTGCCAGGAGAAGATGGCTAAACAGGTACAGGTGGGGTTCGACCTAATGTCATCCAAACCAGATGCCATACGTGGGTGCCTAAGTCCCATCAGGGACCACTCAGAGTCTCTAATGGACACCCACAATCTGCTCCAATCGATCAATCAATCAATCAATCAATCATTTGTAAAGCGCACTACATACCCATGAGGGTCTCATGGCGCTGGGGGGTGCCACTGATCGAACAGCCAGGTCTTGAGTATCCTCCTGAAGGTCAGCAGGTCTTGGGTCTGTCGTAGGCTCAGTGGGATGGTGTTCCATGTCTTGGCGGCGAGGTGGAAAAAGGATCTCCCACCGGTGGTTGTTCTTCAGCTGTGTGGGAGGGTGGTGAGTGGGAGGTCGGAGGAGCAGAGCTGGCAGTTGGGGATGTAGAAGGAGAGTCGTCTGTTGAGGTAGGCTGGGCCGTCTTGTGGAGTGCCTTGTGTGCATGGGTGAGGAGCTTGAAGGATATCCTCTTGCTGACGGGGAGCCAGTGCACGTTTCTTAGGTGGGGGGTGATGTGGCCATGGTGTGGTATGTCGAGGATCATTCATGCCGAGGCGTTTTGGATGTGTAGTGGTCGTTTGATGAGCTTGGTTGGGGCTCCCGCGTAAAGGGCATTTCCGTAGTCGAGTCTGCTGCTGAAGCGGCCCTGGGTGACTGTCTTTCTTGTATCTGTCGGGATCCATCTGTAGATCTTGCAGAGCATGCGGAGGGTGTTGAAGCAGGAGGAGGAGACGGCGTTGACTTGCTTGGTCTTTGAGAGCGTAGAGTTGAGGATGATTCCCAGGTTCCGTGCGTGGTTGGTGGGTGTCAGGGCTGCCCCCTGTGCCGTCGGCCATCAGGAGTCGTCCCTTGCTGAAGGGTTGGAGCCGAGGATGAGGACCTCCATTTTGTCCGAGTTCAGCTTCAGACAGCTGGTCTTCATCCAGTCGGCCACGGCCTTCATTCCTTCGTGGAGGTTGGCTTTGGCGGTGATGGGATCCTTGGTGAGGGAGAGGATCAGCTGAGTGTCGTCGGCGTAGGAGATTATGTTGAGGTCGTGCTGTCGAGCTACGTATGTGAGCGGGGCCATGTAAATGTTGAACAGCGTCGGGCTGAGGAAGGATCCCTGGGTATTCCGCAGATGATCTCAGAGGTTTTGCAACGGAATATGGGAGGCGGACGCTCTGGGTTCTGCCAGAGAGGAAGGAGGTGGTCCAATCCAAAGCCTTGTCTCAGATCGCTGCGGCGTAGAGGCGTGCGCGTAGTGTGCGGTGGCAGACGGTGTCGAAGGTGGCAGAGAGGTCTAGGAGGCTGAGTGCTGTGGTCTCACCATTGTCCAGCAGGGTCCTGATGTCATGGGTGGCGGCGATGAGGGCAGTCTCGGTGCTGTTGTTGCTGTGGACCCCTTACTGGGAAGGGTCCAGGATTAGGTTTTCTTCGAGGTATCGGGTTAGCTGTCTGTTGACGGTTTTCTCGATGACCTTGGACGGGAAGGGGAGCAGAGAGATGGGCTAGAAGTTCTGGAGGTCTTTTGGGTCTGCCTTAGGTTTTTTGAGTAGGACGTTGATCTCGGCGTGTTTCCAGATCTCTGGGAAGGTCGCAGTCTCGAGGGAGAGATTGATGACGTTGTGCAGGTGGGGTGCGATGGGGCTGCTTGCTCTGTTGAAGACGTGGTGCTGGAATGGGTCTGACGGAGAGCCGGATTGTATTGTGCACATGTTCTTGATGGTGTCATCCATGCTCACGCTGGCCTAGGCTAGCAGGGGGTTGTAGTCGATGGTGTGTGGAGGGTCTGTTGTGTTGCTGTCTGTTGGGGCTGCCTGGGTGTTGAAGCTGTCGTGGATGTCTGCTATCTTGCAGTGGAAGAAGGTGGCGAGAGAGTCGCACAGGGCTTGCGACGGCGGGATGTCATTGGTGTTGGAGCTGAGGTTGGAGAGTTCCTTCACGATGTTGAAGAGCTCCTTGCTATTGTGTGCATTGTTGTCGAGGCAGTCTTTGAAGGAGGTCCTCTTGGCCACCCTGATGAGGTGGTGGTGGTTGCACATGGTGTCTTTGTGTGCTGCGTGGCTGTCTGGAGTTTGTTCACTGTGCCATTTCTTCTCTAGCTTCCGGCAGGCTTGCTTGGAGGCTAGGAGTTCTGTGGTGAACCAGCTGGCCCTCTTGCTGGTGTCTCTGTGGGGGGGTTTCTTCAGTGGGGGGAGGGTGTTGGCGCAGTCCTCGATGCAGCATCTGAGGCTGTGAGCAGCGTAATCGGTGTTAGAGGGTTTGTTGGGTGGGCTGAGAGCGTGGTTTGTGTGTAGTTGGTCTTCGGTGATTTTGCTCCAGCAGTGGCGGGGGATCTGTTGGGTGCGGTGGTTTGTTGTGGGCTTATGGAAAGCGAAGTGGATGCAGCGGTGGTCGGTCCAGAGGAGTTTGGTGGTGTGGCTAACGGAGACGTGCAGGCTTGAGGAGATGACGTTGTGAGGAGTTGCTTCAGTCCAAGGTTGGTGAGGTTATCGATCATGGTTGTGGAGTTGTTGTCGTTGTTGTTCTCAAGGTTAAAGTTCAGGTCTCCGAGGAGGAGGTAGTCGGTGGAAGTCAGGTTGTGTCAAGTCCGTGATGGAGTCGTTGAACTGGGGGCGGAGTCCGGGAGGTCAGTAGACAAGGGTGCCACTGAGGGTGGAGTTAGGGTCTGTGTGGATCTGGAAATACATGTGTTCGGCGGTGCTGAGCGTGTCCTCAGTGCTAGTAGAGACCTTGATGCTGTTCTTGTGGACAATGGCGATTCCTCCTCCGACTCCGTTGGTGCAGTCTCTGGGGGTGATCTTGTAGCCGTCTGGGATGGCTATGGCTATGTTGGGTGCAGAGGAGTCGTTAAAACAGGTCTCTTTCAGGAAGGCGATGTCCGGGGATGTTGTGTCGAGCAGGTCCCAGCGCTCGATGACGTGCTTGCATGCGGAGCGGGTATTCAGTAGTATGCATCGGAGGTGGTTGGGGTCTTTCTTGGCGGGTGGTTCATCGACTCTGAGGCTTTTGTAGCTGCAGTTCGGGCAGTTGAAGGGGCCGTGTGTGCGTTTCGGGGCGGCCTTGAAGCAGGTGTGGCTCCGTCCGGAGTTGAGAGTATACAGAGTGCTGGAGTCGTAGTGGTGGCGGTCATCGTGGCGGGTGCGGGGGCCAGGGGTTCTGGCGCTCAGCACGGTCCAGGCAGGGACGGGTGCAAACGGGCTTACCTTAGGCGTGCAATGGCGGGCATATATGGGGAATGGGGAGGTGGGAGGGAGGAGCAGCTGGGAGGTGAGAGGCAGGGGCAGCAAATGGGCAGTGGGCCATCAGGGCGGCGGATCCCCAGGGGACGCAGCGGCGAGGGTGGTGAGGGACAACGAAGGTAACAGAAGGAAAAAGGGGCACAAATTTCAGGGAAAAACGAGTGGCACAGAGGGCAAAAGGGCACAAAAAATTAGTGGAAAAGAAGGCAAAAGTGGCACAGAAACAAGGGAAAAATGAGTGGCACAGTGGGCAGAAGGGCACAAACACAAGGGAAAAATGAGTGGCACAGAGGGCAGAAGGGCACAAAAACGAGTGGAACAGAAGGCAAAAGGGGCACAAAAACTAGGGAAAAACAAGTGGCACAGAGGGCAGAAGGGCACAAAAAAAACGAGTGGAACAGAGGGCAGAAGGCCATAAAAAAGAAGTGGAACAGAAAGCAAAAGGGGCACAAAAACAATGGAAAAACGAGTGGCACAGGAGGCAGACGGGCACAAAAAACAAGTGGAACAGAAGGAAAAAGGGACACAAAAACGAATGGCAGGGAAGGCAAAAGGGCACAGAAATACCGGAAAAACAAGTGGCACAGAGGCAAAATACAGAACACAGAAATACAGGGGCAGCTAAGAACAGAAGGCAGAACGGGCAGAGAGGCACAGGGGCAGCGAGGGGAACAGAAAGGAAAACCGGGCAGAGACACGGGGGCAGCGAGGGGAACAGAAGGGATAACCGGCAGAGACACGGGGGCAGCGAGTGGAACAGAAGGGAAAACCGGGAAGAGACACGGGGAAGCGAGGAGTACAGAAGGAAAGACCGGGCAGAGATAGCACGGGGACAGGGAGGGGAACAGAGGGAAGAAAAAGGGGCACAGACCACGTACAGGCAGTGGGGGAAGACAGACAACAGCAGTCACAGACACAATAATGAAAATACAGGCAATACAATAAAAGCAAGAAAGCGGAGGACGAACAAACCTACCTACGGCCTACCAATGGCCACCAGGGATGAGGGGCAGGTGGTAGCCTGTGGGTGGTGAAGGACCTTGAACTTCCTCAGCAGTAGCAGCTGGGGCAGGGAGACACAGGCGGTGCTGTGCGGAGGGGGAGAGACCTACCTGGTGGGGTCAAGGGATCCTTGCTCTCCAACGATCCATGGCTGACATTGCTGGAGTTCGGATCTGAGACAAGAACAACTGTCTAGTCAGAGTGGCTCCAGCGATGTCAGGCTGGAGTTGGGACACATGCAGATTATTATGGAGAACATGGAGTGGAAATAGGCGGAAAAAACGGCTGGCACAGATGCACACCAGCGAGAGGTAGTTGGGTTCTTCCATGCCCTGCAGACCCTCATCATTGCATTGTTGCCACAAGGCCTGGCGCTGATGAATGCTGCTGCTACCACTCCATCCACATCTCTGCCCCATAGTGCGCCAGACATTCCACCTCCGGCCCCTGATGTGTCACTGCCACACAGTAATGAAGAAAAAACAACACCACCCACATGTGAGGCACTTGAAACATCAGAGAACGAAGATGCAGATGATTCTGCCTTAGTGGTAAGAAGGAAGCAGTAGCATTCATCTCAGCCATATGTCCTGTTTCTGCTTGGTTCTGACCTCTGCATCATCACCTTCCACTGTCCCCCAATACACTCTGCGACATTCACCTTGGTCCTCGACTTGGACTGCCATATTCTGTTTGGTTACCAAAGGCACAGTGTGATTTACTTGTGTGCGCTGCGCGGTTGCATCACTTGCACTCCTAAGACACACCATTGTCATGACTGTCTGCGCATGTCCACAAGCCTGACGATGACACTGTGATATTGGCCGTTGAAGGTAGTTGGCCACCTGTGTGTAGGCTTATTGTCAGGATATGGCGGACACAGAGACACATGCAGTATTTACTTTGTTGGCCATCCCAGAAGTGAACCACGCCCAGGGCTATTTATTCCCACTCCTATGCTGGACTGGCGTACACCGACCCAGCCCACTTCACTTATGCTTACAGGGGGGGATGACATAGCTACATGTCCAAGGTCTCCCCCACTGCCTGTGGTAACATAGTTGCATCCACAGTCCACAACACTACAAACACCAGCAGTATATGTCCACATGGACATGTCTGTGCTCTGCATACTGAAATCTGTCCAGCACATCACCGCCACACTTGGCATTGTGTATATTCTTATTCATGGGACACCTGCCTCCGTTGCACAGACTTGGTTCCCACCTTTCCCCACATTCAGCAATTGTGTGGCAGAGGTGCCATGACGTGGATGGTTTGTCTACATGGCTGGCCAAGGTTACCACAGTTACTTGTGTTGTCGTGTTTGTAGGTGGGCATGTTGTTTGGCATGTTGTATGTGATTTTGTAACGTGCACATGGACGGAATGCGTGTGCTTTCTGTTGCGTTAATTGTGTGCAGTGTCGGCACGGGGCAGTCAATTGCCCCCAATACGTACGGGAAGCCAGCTATGGCGTAGAAGCCTTGCTTGGTCTCCAGCTGTTCCTGTGCAGTGTGGGGGAAGTGAAGGTGCTGATGATTGCATCCAAGACAGGTGTGAGGAACTTGGATAGGGCCAGCTGTGAGACTCCTCGTACCAGGGCAGTTGTTGGTTGGACGGTCATGGAGGCCAACAAGTGCAGCACAGCCAGCAATTTTGTCTGCAGAGGGATGTTGGTTCTCCGCCGTGTTGGTACCGTCAGCCTGTGGGCAATGTGAGTCTGGATACGGAGGATGGTTGTCCTTTTGAGCCTGTAGTGGGCAATGACATTCTCTGGCGTTAAGTCTGTGAGGCTGGTGCATTTTCCGGAAGGTCTGCTGTCTTGTTCTGCGCTGCCTCTGTGGTAGTCCGGGGGGTGGTGGGGTGGTGGGTGTTGTGGCCCTCTTGGGTCTCCGAGCTGCTTGATCAGTAGCTCCATGACATGTGTTGGTCTTCAGATGTGGCTCTGGGCTGGGCTCCCTTTCATAATGCAGGTTGTTGTCCTGCTTAACACCAGTAAAATAACAACGCTAGAACAGTGGTTCTGTCGGGGATATCAACTAATGTGTGATCTGTACTTAATCCTTTGAAAATAATATGCTTTTAGTCATATAACGAAGTAACACACCAAGAGAAGAAACAATTTATGTCAAAACAACTAAATTCCTTCACTTGGTATTTTATGTATATACAAATGAATAAGCGGCTGTCAAAAACTAAAAAGACACATACGACGAATGAGCCAATGGCTGTGTGGAACAGGTAGTGACTTTTTGTGATATTGTGACAGAGTTCTGCACAGGGGTGGCTTAAAAAACCTATATAACACACAACAAAAATATTTAACATGCAAGTCCACAGTTCATTCCATATGCCCAACGGAAGATACAATTCTCTGTTCAAGTCAGTGAATTGCGTGGACTCATGAAGACAACAATGTCGACTTTTAGACCCCTACAGATTGTGCTGATTAAAGTGCATCAGAGGCGAGTTTTCATCAGGACAGGGGGAGGGTGACAGCCTGTAGGATAATGATTCAATCAATGAATGGTGTACATACTAAGAATGGAAAAAGTAAGAGGTGCCTGAGCAACTTCATGCTTACCAAATGACTTGAGGTCCTATCAATTGCGCATCCAACTTAATCGCAATATTCAGGGAGGTGTCACCCCACATCTCCAGCTCACTTCAATAGACAGTGATCTGTAATGGATACAGAATATTAGTATGTTGTGGTGTACTACCCATGTCACAAAGTAATAATCGTGGACAGTATACGGTGACAGGGGGCACAGTGTGGAGCCTGCATACCTGTTAGATTGCGATGATGTACACATGCATGACTGAACTCGAGAAGAGCGCGAGCAGCCTGTGCCTGTACAGTATGGGTCAAGGACAGTGTGGCCTGGACACCCGACGTGGTGCCAACACATTTCAATGTCAGCATCGTGAGCCTGGGAAAATCTTCTCAACTTATGACTGAAAGGACACAAGCGGAAGAGAATACTAAGAGACAATAGAGACTTTATTTTTTGAATCATAACGATTACTTTGCGGAAATACAAACAATTAGGTGATGAGGTTATGCTCATTCACCCCTCGACTTGTCCAATCAGAACAATCAAAGACCCCGAAAGTTACAACTTTTAGATAGATAAGTTAGGGAAAAAGGGTATAAAAGAGGATGTTTGGAAATAAGAAAAGAGCTTGCTTTCCGATTTTATCTTTGCGACCCGACATGCTGCCGGACTACTAAATCTTTTATGGCGAAAAGACTTTGAAATGTTTCTGAACTTTAACTTTTCAATGGGTGCGGAGTCCTTATGGGAGGTAAACATCAAGAGACAATAAAGAGGTGGTCTTTGGGAACTATTCTGTCCTTATGCGGATGTCCGTGTCCTGAAATCTTGGTAATATGAATTTCTGCTTATATTTCTGAACTGCTCTGCTAATAAATATAAATGTTTGAATTTCACCTCTTTTCTTCTTTAGGTTATTGATATTTAAATGACTATTACAGTTGAGTGAATAAAGAAAGGTCATGCTAGGAGATTAAATCTCTAAAATAAAATTAAATAAATGGAGAATTAAGCTGGTCTTGCTGTCCATTAGTTAACTTTTACTAGCAGAATAATTGACAAATAATAGTGGTGTGTTTAAATGTTTTCTTAAAAATAGACCATGGTAATAGAGATAAAACTGCAGATGCATAAAATGTACAAATTTAGTATTAATTTAGACACTCCGTTATAGTCCAGCAGCTCTCTTTCTGGTCTTCACAGAATCCTTAGAATAGGGTGTATGTGTGTATAAATGACTCGCAGTGTTATGGGCCCCACTGATGAGTAATGTGTGAATAGTTCTCTGGGGATAAGGTGATGGTTTATAGGAAATTTCTGGAGCTGCGCTGCATCAACGGCCATCCAGAGAAATTTACCAAACCCAGAAATTTCCTGAAAACTAGATACCAGTGGAGGCCATGGTATTGCGCCTCACAATGGTTTCTTACACACAATGCCCTGAAAACATCAAACTTTTCCTAAAATCACACATTTTCCTTGCATTTCAGTTACATAAACTTCTGGAATAGTAGAGATATACAAAATTCCTACCCCCCTCCAATTTGCCCTGAGAAAAATTCTACCCTGAATGCTGTGCCTACTGCCTGCAACGGAGAAGATCTAACCAGGTCAACTGGGAGTCATCACAGGGACACACCCACATAAGTGAGGTACCATTTTTATCAGGAGACTTGGGGAAACGATGAGTGGTAGAACATTTGTGGCTCCCTGCAAGATCCACAGCTACCCAAATTCCAATAAAAGAGTTGTTTTTGAGTGGAGTGATGGAGGGATGGGTCCATGTTGCATTTTGGACCCTTAGCTGTTGCGGGTGCTAGGTTCACCCACACAAATGAGGAACCATTTTTATCAGGAGGAGTTGGGGAACTCTGGGTGGTAGGATGTTTGTGGCTTCCTGTGTATTCCAAAGCTTTCCACAACATAAATATGAGTAAAATTAGGTGTTTTAGCAAACATTTAAAGTTTGCAAGGGCTCGAGGGTAAGAAAATATATTGAAAGCCACACAAGTCACTGCACCCTGGACACATCCGTGTGTCTAGTTTTCAAAAATGTCTGGGTATGGTAGATTTACCTTGGCAGAGGGCGACATTTCAGAAGAAAAGCTTTGATTATGCTGGGCGAAATAGGATACTTCCAGGTAGGATTATGGGGTGTTTTGTGTTGCAAGGGCTAGGTTCAGCCATTCAAGTGATATACCATATTTATTGGGAGACATGTGGGATCAAAGGTTAGAAAAACATTTGTGGTTAAACATCAGATTTAACTGCTTTTGTGGGTTCCAAATGTAAGCCAGTGAGCAAGAAAAAATACATTTTGTAAAATGCACCCTGAATCACATTATAGTAGCGATAAACTCAAATTTAGAGGTGTACAAATAACCACTGTTCCAAAACTCAGTACCTAGTGTACATTTCAGAAATACATAGGTTTCATAAAACCTATTTTTTTACTCTTCATATCTTACAATATGAATCACTTTATACTCAATGCACAATGAAACCCATTGTAAGGTACAGCACTAAGCATGGGCGGAAAATCCGTTCTGCTCACGGATTTTGTGGATTTTTGGTAAATTCGCAATCTGCGAGATTCGCGAATTTCCCACAAAATCCGCGAACGGAACGGATTGGATCAAAAGTTCAAGCTGACTTTTGTAACTCTTTTAGAATGGTGCCGGCAAGCTGCCAGAGCCATTCTAAAATAATTACAAAAGTCAGCTTCAACAGGAAGCTCTAGTAGATAAAGTAAAGCAGGTGCTGCTCAAATTCAGTTAGACAATAATTAATCGACCCAAACTTGGGGTGATTAATGATTGTGTAACTTAATTTGACCTTCAACTGGAGCACCTGCTTTACTTTATCTATTAGTGCTTCCTGTTGAAGCTATTTCTAGCTATTTTAAAATGGCGCTGGCAGCTTGCCGGCGCCATTCTAAGTGGGGCCGAGGGCAGAAGGGCACAAAAGTGAGACAGAGGGCAGAAGGGGACAAAAAAAGAGTGGGGCAGAGGGCAGAAGGGCACAGAAACGAGTGGTACAGAGGGCAGATGAGCATAGAAAACGAGAGGGTGGCAGTGATGAAGCAGGCAAAAATAAAAAAAACTCGCGAAATTGCAAAGCGCCTCGCGAACACCCGCGAACACGCAAAAACCAAAAAATCCACAAATTCGCGCGAATTTGTGAATTTTGCAGATTGCCAATTCGCAAATCCGCTAATTTGAGAATTGCGAATTCGCAAAATTCGCCCATGCTTATACAGCACAGTTGTTCACCCTGGATATCTTGGATTCTTGAACAACATACAAATCCTATATATACCCACGATCATAAGAGATCTAGCAGGTGTAATGATGTATTGATTTTGTAAATTGGATCTCAAGACAAGAAAATACAGAGGGAAATGTTGTCATAAACGACTGCTTCTTCCTCATTGTCAATACTTTTATTTCAACAGTTAATTTATTTGAGAAAAAACTTGAGGAGCTACAGAAATTGCCACTAACTGAATTCAGTATTTTGTCTACTTTTTTGAAACCTATAGCTTTCAAGGCTTATCCATGGGTTTCACACCGGTTTTGACTATTGAAAATAGACTTCCTCTCACAAAAATGTCAAAGCTGTTAAAAATCTGTTTCTTTTTTAATTCAGCTCTGCATATTGCTGAAAGCTGGAAAGGTGGTGATTTAAGCACAGCAAACATTTTGTTGATGCACTTTTGGGAAAGAGATAGACACTTTCTTAGACAACACTTTTTTCAAGTTTCCCCCCCAAAAAACAAAGGTAGCTATTTTTGGGCTGTTTTTCCTGTCCCCTCCAGGGAACTCCACAAAACCTGGGTACCCTTAGGATACCCATGATGTTTGGAACAAAGTTGTGGAGGGCGAAGCAAGAAGTACCCCAAATAGTTAAAAAAAAAGGGCTCAGCATTGGGGTGGAAATGCCTCAGCACTTAAGGGTTAATAGAAAGCACATTGAGCTTATGTCATTATGTTCTTCAATGTGATAGTTCAGTGTTGCTTGAATATATTGACAGTGTTTAATCTAGAGCACTCATTGTGCCACATACTAAAGTGTCCTTGTCTCAGGTCTGCCATTGCAATCTGTAGTGCAGTTTTAAACTGCCATTTTGACTTGGCAAAATGAATATTTTGCCCTGCCTAAACCTCCTTATATTTTATGTGTCCTGTAAGTGGATAACCTCTAAAGTTGTTTTTCACTATTGGAACGTTGATCTCTTCCATTGTCTATCACTTGGTCACAAAATTGCATTTAATTGGTGACAACTTTAGATTGAGGGCAGGTAAAAAATATACTGTATACAAATGAATCATAATTTTAAACCCTCTTTAATGGAGAAGTTGGAATTTAAGTCACATTTCTGAAAATGCCACTTTTATAAAGATTCAAAACACAAAGAAGTGACTTGGCTCCGTTCTAAGTTTTACTCCTATAACTGGTGGAGTGACAAACAGACTACTCTCTTGTCTGTTTGAATGGAATTTTTATTAAACCTTTCCTTTTTTTTAGTAATCATATTAACTTCAAAAAGTTTAAAATGACTGAGAATGAAAACAACACTTATTTATCAAATTGACATACAAAACAACACATATTTATATACATTCACTGAAAAAACCATAGGTTTCACACCAGTTATAGTTAGCTGAACATTTTACTCATACAAAACCATTGAAATTCCCATGTTATAGTTAGTTGGACTCACTATAACTTGCGCGCCCGCAATCCACTGCTGATGATGTCACATATTACATCATTCATGACATGGTCAGTGACATCACTGATGACATCACTGATGACATCTCAAATGACATCACTGATGAGATCACTGATGACATCTCAAATGACGGAGCGCGTAGCGTAAGCGCGTCAAGCCATGTGACCTTAAAACAACACTTTTGATTGGTTCATAACAGTTTTTTTTCTAACTATTGATAGCCCCCACCCATTTCCCTCATTTCCTCTTTGACCTTGGAGAGAGCAAGAGCTGTTCCCTGCTTCTTCTACAACATCTCTTTTTTTTCAAGAATGGCTGAAAGACCCAGCAGTGACTCTGAGGAAGACTTTGTGCCAGAGGACCCTCCTCGGCGCAAAGCAAAAGAACATTTTATTTGGAAATTTTTTACCTTCCCCGAAGGTGAAAAGAAGGTGAATGCAGCGAAGGTGTGCTGCAAAATCTGTGGCACCACCTTGTCACGTGGTGACCCTACAAAATAGTATAGCTTTGGGAATGCCACGTTAATCAGGCATGTTGAGAGGAGGCACCCCAACAATTATGCGAGGGAGAGTGTCAGGGACCTGGCACGCAATCCCCCAACAGATGGCGGTAGCACCTCGACTGGTGGAGCAACCTTCAGGGAGACAAGCTGAAAGACTAGTTCCTAACGTGCAGCTGGTCTTTGCTGGTCTGAAATTTGTGTGTAAGAACGGCGACAAACTGATTTGTTATGGGGAAAAGAAAACAAGAACACCGCTGCTCCACCCACCACTAACTTTTCCCCTTTTTCTGCTCCTGTTGAGCAGTTTTAGATTCCCTGGTTTTGTTTTTCTCCTCCCAAGAAACAAAAAAAGTTTAAAATCATTCTGTAAAAGTATAAAAAAATATAAAACCAAAAAAAGCAATAGAGTTGTCAGCAACATATTGAATATCCACGTTAGCATTCCACATGGACAAAATGACTGGGTTGTAGTCATTCACGTATTTGGACTCTTCATTTTTTCTTAAGTTGTATGTATTTTTCGGTGATTTTCTTGTCACAGTATGTCGCAGAGAAGACATAAAATTGTTCACTCTTCCTTTAGATATTACTGGTCGTGGAAATCCAAAACAACATTTTGTGTAGTACTTGTCCTTGGATTTGAACTTTCGACGACAGTATTTTCCACATTGATGGGTTTGAAAGTGTAAAACTTGATGTCTTATTTGTGGGTTTGTAACGCGCCGGAATCACACCCGAAGGTGTATCTCCGCGCAGTGCTGTGGGAGGAAACAGGTCTAGGCAGGCGCTAATACTGAAATAAGGTTGTCTTAAGACTTTTCCTGAAGGCTAGATGACTAGAGCACTGTCTAAGGGAGAGGGGGAGGTTGTTCCACAGACGCGGACCCATAACAGAAAGAGCACGTCCTCCCTGTCTGGTCTTGTTATGTCGGGGAATCTGTAGTAACAGCTGGTTACTGGACCGTAAATTACGAGGGGGGTGATGATGAACAAATTTTTCGGCCAGATAGAGCGGCCCTAAGTTATGGAGACTCTTGTGCACCACACAGCAGGTCTTAAATTCCACCCGTCTCCGGATAGGAAGCCAGTGGAGCAGTTTGAGAAGGGGCAGAGATGGTGTTCTGGGGGGGGGGCATTTGTCACCAGGCGTGCCGCGGTGTTCTGCACCACTTGAAATTTGTTGAGCACTCCTTCATTGGCCGCTAAAAGTAGACCATTGCAATAGTCGAGGCGACTCAATACGAGGGCCTGGACCAAGGTCTTCCTTGTGCTGTCAGGGAGAAGGGGGAACACTTTCCGGAGGAGGCTGATGATATGGAAACAAGACCCCACCGTGGTGTTGGCATGATGTACAAGATTGAGGTCATGGTCCAGACGGACCCCCAGATTTTTCACCACCTGTTTGGGGGAAGGGGCCTCTCCCAAACTTGTAGGCCACCAGTCAGGGGTCCACAGAATTTTTGCTTCCCCGAACAGCATGACTTCCGACTTCCCCACATTGCACTGGAGAAAGTTCCTGGCCATCCAGCCGGCGACCGCAGTCATGCCATTCGAGAAAGCTTGCCTTATCTCCGGGGTAAAGGTTTTAAAGGTAAACAACAGCTGTGTATCATCAGCGTATGAAATGGGTGAAAACCCAAAAGACCTCATAGTATCTGCTAAGGAGGAGACATAAACGTTAAATAACGTAGGGCTGAGACAGGAGCCCTGCGGGACTCCTCTGGTGATTTTGGTGGAGATGGACCTGAAGGCGCCCATGTTAACCTGCTGGGTACGATCTGCAAGGAAGCTGGTGAACCACGCCAGGGCAGATTTCTCTATGCCGATCTCCTTTAATCTTGTTAGGAGAATGGTATGGGATATGGTGTCGAATGCTGCGGACAAGTCCAACAGCACCAACACCACAGATAGACCCCTGTCCAGAGACATACGTATAGTATCCGTGACAGAAAGAAGAGCCGTCTCGGTACTATACCTAGGTCTGAACCCTGACTGAGAGTGGTCCAAACAGCCGGTCTGCTCTATGTAACTGGAGAGATTGAGATTAACGTGTTTCTCCATTATTTTGCCGACAAACGGCAGAAGGGAGATAGGCCTCAGGTTGGTCATATCCGACCAGGGAATGGAGGTGTTTTTCCTTATGGGCTTAACCAGGGCCTTTTTCCACTCCAGAGGGACCAATCCTTCAGAGAGGGAATGATTAATCACCATCTGAATGGTGGGACTCAGAGCATTCCCTATAAGATGCATCACTCGGGCGGGAACAAGGTCCGCCGGGCTGCCCGATTTAATCGTCCCAATCAGTGAGTTGACATCATCCAGACTGATCTCGGGGATAGCGGACAGTAGGGAGTGCCAAGGCCAACTGTTCCGAGTTGTGGGCTAGGCGAAGAATCCTTAATATCGACCAAAGTGTTGGCTTGAGCAATATTTTGGTAGATAGTGTCGATTTTATTTGCAAAAAACCCAGCAGTATCATCGCACAATTGTTGGGACACCGTCTCTGGGCTGTCGCACGCGATGGGGTTAGTAAAGGTTCGAAGAACCTGATACAATATTTTAGGGTCATTACCTGCCTCAGATAATTGGAAAACAATATGGGTTTTGCGGGCAGCTCTGATATTTCTATGGTAGGATCTCAAAGCAGAGTGATAGCGGGATTTATCTACTACACTATGGGAGATCCTCCAGGCCTTCTCCAACTTCCTACATGCTTTCTTTTCTGCACGCAGTGAGTCGGAGTACCATGGTTCCTGCCTGCGGTTATACCGCTGATTACAAAGTCTTAGAGGGGCAATGAGATTAACAGCAGTGTTCAAGGCAACATTGTATTTGGAGAGGGCCGTGTCGGGAGTATCCAAGGGAGAGAAGTCCGGGGGGATAAAAACATCTTTAAACATTTCTGTGGACACCTTGTGCCACTGCCTACGGCATAAAGGGAGGAGAGCAGGTTGGGGACGTTCCTCTGTAAGGGTAGGGAGGGAGAAGCTTATCAAAAAATGGTCGGTCCACTCCACCTGTGTGGGAGGGTAACAGGTCAGAGTGTGTGAATTAGACAGGATAAGGTCAAGAGTGTGACCAGCACGATGAGTAGGGCCCTGGTTACACTGTTTGAAGCCCAGAGTTGCTAGATCAGGCAGCAAGGTATGGGCTTCAGCATTATCGACCAATTCGCTATGGACATTAAAGTCTCCAAGGAGTACAAAATTAGTCCCCATGCTAATATGTGGGGCCAGCGTCTCCATAAGTAATTGTTTTCTTCTGTACTTTTCGGAACAGCACATGTAGAATACTGTTCAATGAAACTCATCACTGGGTCATCCGAATCTGTTCTAAATTTGGGTGCATCTTTGATCCATACCAGCATATGTATGTGAGGAGCACCTCTTGCTTGATACTCCTTTCTCCAAAAGAAATCCAAAACCTCTCCAAGCGGAGGATTTTTTTTGTTTGTGATAAAAGACATCATAGCTTCATACCTATGATTGAAATACCTGCATACATTAACTGGATCCAAAGAGCACAGTTCTCCAGGTGTTTTGTATTCTATATTTTCAATGTTTGCTAAGTTCCTAAGTTTCTTAGCATACATTTCAATTCCCCATGACGACGGTACCAATACTCGTTAGTACCACGCTGACATGCCGTGAGTTTAATTAGGTGAGATTCCAAAATACTGTCTTGCAGTTTGACTTTATCCATAAAGTCCCTTGCCGAAACATTTTGCAGATGTACTCCACTTTTCAATATATGGTTCACTGCATAAGAAAGTCCAGATAAGTCACTCTCAAACAGTAGATGAAACAAATATGGAATGCATTGAAAAACCTTGGATCTTCTACATATAATCTTAAAGTCCGGTATTCAGATGCAGGAATTTGAACAGGTCAGTCGTCATATTGTCCACCTTGACCTGTTGGAAATAACTCTAGAAAACAACGAGCTTCTAAACTTTCTTCCCATACACTAATGGGACTTCCTTTTGCTTCTTTCATTTGAAACAAGTCAATAGCATTCCCCATTACTTCTTTGGAATGCAAAGGATGAACACTATAATGTTCATAAATTTCTTCACATCGAGAGACATCAAATTTTTCTATTTGCCCAGCTGAGAAATCACTGTCCTCTTCTTCAATACATACATTTTTGTAGTAGTGATTGTTTTTTACCAAATACAACGTTGGCTTTTTGACTTTCCTAACATCCACTAAATCTTACCAGATTTATTTACTCTTTGTCGGAACACCATTAACTAGAATAACCAGAGGTTCCTCTTCTACTTTTTCTACACCAATTGTATCAATATTTTTCTTAAAATCTAGAGGCAAATAAACAACTCTTCCCTTGAATCCTCTCTGTAAATCTGAAGGAGGCAATTTCCTTGTCTTTGGCTCCATACGAACAATAGCCTGAAAAGGATGCACACATTGAATCAGAATAGACTCATAGGTATTTAAATCCATCAATTCAGAAGGAATGTCTACCAACTCCAGATTATTATGAACAGCTCTAGCAGGCATTCTGTTTTCATTTAATTTATTATAACAATATTTACAAATACGTTGATCAGAACCCAAATCAAATCAATTTTCTACCAACAAATAAGTTGCAAAATCCTTCCACTCATTATTATTTTCCATTTCACTTTTTACATATAAATCAACTAACCTAGTCTGATTCTTGTAATGAGTTCGTCGACAACACACACAAGACAAATTAGGCCTTTCACTTGAATTGATCTTAAATTTTGTAATTTCATGGTCAAATTTTTCTGTGCTTGAAATCTGTACATTCTCTTCCACATTACCTTCAGTTACTGTATCAGTTTATACACTGTCCTCTTTTTCACCAAAATAACAAAACTCAATTTCTTCACAAATGTTCTTCACATCCAATTCAGATCCATGCAAAAGAGCACTGTTTAACTGTTTCAGCTTAAGTGCTGGACTTTTTGCATAATACAACCTTCTCACTAATTTCCTCACTTTATTATGATGCACTGCTAACATCCTAAAATGGTGAAAAACACTCTGACATACTTTTCTTGAAAGACAAGCCAGTGAATGCCCATTCAAAACTGTTTTTTCTCTCACTCTGCAAGGATCTAACTCTTGCAACAACTTCATCTTTTGCTTTAGACTTTTCTTAGTATATGTCCGTAAGAAATTGCAAAACAAATCAATTGAATCCTGTCGCACACTATAAATACTACTACAATTCCAAGTATACACTGGAGCCTTAGGACATCTCCCTAAAACTTCATCAGCTAACACCTCTTCTGCATTTGTAGACACATTTTTTTCTTTTTCAACCGGACAACCGTTCTTCACCTCAAATGCTCAACCACTGGTGTCAACTGCATGCACCAAATCATTATCCTGAAAGAAACTCTCTTCATTAAAAAATGGCTCACAACTTGAACTATGCTTCCATTCTCCAGAAAAAAAAAACGAAAATTAGTCCAATTAATTACTCTTTTCCACTTACATTTGGATTTCAAAACATTGATTACCTTATCCAGCGTACAAATTCTATTGATTACTAAACTGAATAATTTTGTTTTCACTTCAAAAGCCTGATCCACAATCTTCACTATACTTTTCTTTTTCTTGTAAAAAGTAGTCTTCTTTTCATAAATCTTAACATTTTTTATAAAATGTAAAACAATTTTGTTATAAAATATTTGTCTACGAATGTCAATAAATTGATTTCTCCTATTACAATAGACAATATCATCTCCTTCTACAGGTCTAACATTTTTTGGGGCGCTCTGCTTTTTCTTTGTATTTACGGATGATTTTTTTTCTTTGAAACAATATCCAGATGTTTTTTACATTGCGTTAGTTTCATTAAAAAACTCCTTTGTTTGCTTACCAGGAGCATTCTTTTTTTTCACTGAAGATTGTGTTTTGGATGAGTCTTCTAATTGTGTTTTCTTGGCCAATAAAGCATGTTTGTAACTTTTTCTACTTCTTTCTTTCGTTGGCATATTCTTTATCTTTCTATAGATGATTACAATCTGTGGTAAAGAAAAAATAACATAATATAGACCACTACTAACATACTACATAGCAATTACAATAAGTGAACCATATAAACACTAGTTTACAACATAAGTAAGTTTATAGCACAGCAACTGTGTCACAGCAACAGTGCAGTACAGTTTCATTATTAATCTCACTCTCTGCCTGCACCATCTCACTCTGTGCCTGTGTCTCATCTCACTCTCTGCCTGTGCCTCATCTCACTCTGTGCCTGTGTCTCATCTCACTTTGTGCCTGTGTCTCATCTCACTCTGTGCCTGTGTCTCATCTCACTCTGTGCCTGTGTCTCATCTCACTCTGTGCCTGTGTCTCATCTCACTCTGTGCCTGCCCCATCCCTCTCTTTGTCTGTGTCATATCTCTCTTTGCATGTCTCATCTCTCTCTGTGCCTGTGTTTCATCTCACTCTGTGCTTGTGTCTCATCTCAGTCTGTGCCTGTGTCTCATCTCACTCTGTGCCTGTCCCATCTCTCTCTTTGCGTGTCTCATCTCACTCTGTACCTGTGTCTCATCCCACTCTGTGCCTGCCCCATCTCACTCTGTGCCTGCGTCTCATCTCATTCTGTGCCTGTGTCTCATCTCACTCTGTGCCTGCCCCTTCTCTCTCTTTGCGTGCGTCATTTCTCTCCTTGTGTGTCTCATCTCACTCTGTGCCTGTGTCTCATCTCACTCTGTGCCTGTGTCTCATCTCAGTCTGTGCCTGTGTCTGATCTCACTCTGTGCCTGTGTCTCATCTCACTCTGTGCCTGTGTCTCATATTGCTCTGTGCCTGCCCCATCTCTCTCTTTGCGTGTGTCATTTCTCTCGTTGCTTGTCTTATCTCACTCTGTGCCTGTGTCTCATCTCACTCTGTGCCTGTGTCTCATCTCACTCTGTGCCTGCCACATCTCTCTCTTTGTGTGTGTCATTTCTCTCTTAGCGTGTCTCATCTCTCTCTGTGCCTGTGTCTCATCTCACTCTGTGCCTGCCACATCTCTCTCTTTGTGTGTGTCAATTCTCTATTTGCGTGTCTCATCTCTCTCTGTGCCTGTGTCTCATCTAGCTCTGTGCCTGTGTCTCATCTCACTCTGTGCCTGTGTCTCATCTCACTCTGTGCCTGCCCCATCTGACTCTGTGCCTGTGTCTCATCTCAAAGTGTGCCTGTGTCTCATATCACTATGTGCTTGTGTCTCATCTCACTCTGTGTCTGTGTCTCATCTCACTCTGTGCCTGTGTCTCATCTTACTCTGTGCCTGCCCCATCTCTCTCTTTGTGTGTGTCATTTCTATCTTTGTGTGTCTCATCTCACTCTGTGCCTGCCCCATCTCACTCTTTGCTTGTGTCTCATCTCAGTCTGTGCTTGTGCTTCATCTCACTCTGTGCCTGTGTCTCATCTCACTCTGTGCCTGTGTCTCATCTCACTCTGTGCTTGTGTCTCATCTCAGTCTGTGCCTGAGTCTCATCTCACTCTGTGCCTGCCCCATCTCTCTCTTTGCGTGTCTCATCTCACTCTGTGCCTGTGTCTCATCTCACTCTGTGCCTGTGTCCCATCTCACTCTGTGCCTGTGTCTCATCTCACTCTGTGCCTGTGTCTCATCTCAGTCTGTGCCTGTGTCTCATCTCACGCTGTGCCTGTGTCTCATCTCACTCTGTGCCTGCCCCATCTCACTCTATATGTGTGTGCAAAAAGAAACAGTACCCTATAAGCTAAGAGATGCAAACTGTGAGGAGACACAGGTGACATTATTGAAGAAGGTGAAAATATAATTCCTTAATTGACACAGACACTCAGTGTGATACTTGTCCAAAAAGTTAAAACCATACATTTTGCCCAAAAACATTTAGCATAGTAAATCGTTACCAGCATTACATAGAAAAATGAGACACAATACATAAAAAAAAGGTAGCCTATAAGCTAAGAGATGCAAACTGTGCGGAGACATAGGTGACATTATTGAAAAAGGTGAAAATATAATTCCTTAATTGACACAGACACTCAGTGTGATCCTTGTTCAAAAAGTTAAAGCCATACATTTTGCCCAAAAACATTTAGCATAGTAAATAGTTTTAAACACAGAGCACAGCCCATTTAAATGACCACTACATTACAAGCAGGAACCTGACTAATTTCCAAAATACATTTCCAATATGCACCATTACATTTTTTACCAGCATTACAAAAAAACATGACACACAATGCAAGAATAAAGAAGCCCAATATGCTTCTTAATATTCCCCATAGTACATACAGCACTCTATATTAAATGAAATATTACACACCTTTAAAAATGCTTTTGAAGATTTAGAAACGTGTCAGTCACACACACCAGATTTTCTTAAGCAGACACTGCAACCACAAATGGCCCTGATTCCCTGTAATTATTCACACATATCCCTGGACTTAATCAATCAAAATTATTTCAACACTATTTCAAAACCAATCTAACATTTTAATTGGTTCTATATTTCATCACTTTCAAACTCACATAATATTCACCCATCCTCCCAGTGCTCATTCAGCCTGTTACCATGGTAACTCCCACCTAACTGAGCAAACAGGTGAAAAGTTCATCATACTATGTTGCAAATGAACCCAGCAAGGATGTTTGACCTCTCAATATAACAGCTTATCCTGTGCAATGTTTCTTTCAATGACTTTTTCTCAACCATTAGAATTACTTCTTTCAAAAAACAAAAGCATGCACCCTAATTTTCAGTGGAGAATGTTAAGAAACCACCAATCATTTCTTCTTTTTCAAGTGTACTGAATCTAAACCAATTTTTTTTCATAACTCCTACATTCAAACTGCCATTTCATTTCCACAACTCATCTGAATACAACTGCATCTACCTTCAAGATGCCTAAAGTCTGGATTATGGCTCTTTGCTTTGTTCACTGGAGTGAAAAGTATGCAGCAAACAGAGGTATTCCCAACCTTGATTTACCAAATGTGGATATTATGTGGATTGGCCGGAGAGGATTGAGATGTCACCAATTGATACCATTGGAAACATCCTTTATGCATCTATCACACCCTGACCTCATAATTGTGCACTAAGGTGGCAATGACCTGGGCACTTTGACTGGGGTAGGTCTGGAAATTCTTTTAAAGGACATCTTTGGGCAATTTATGTCCCGATTCCAAAAACTGCCTTGGTATATTCTAACATATGCAAAAGGCAAAAATGGACCTGGTCCAACCAATTTTGTCCACAGATTGAGAAAGCAAGGAAACTTGTGAATAAATCTGTGTCTGCTTTCCTCAGAGACTATGGTATGGGTTCTATATACCACAACAACTTGCGTTACAACATGCAAGGCATCTATAGGAGAGATGGTGTACATTACTCAGAAGAGGGTAACAGAGTCTTCCTCTTGAATTTTAGACTCTGCGTCGATACCTACTTGAAGGTACTTAAATCACCCACATGACACAACAGCTCTTTTCAGAGCTACCCTACCTATAAGCACTCTAAATTATTATTTTACTCTAATTTTTTTCACTGTTTTTCCCCATAGTGCGCTCAGGGTACGCGTACCTGTAAACGCCCGTGTAAGCACACCCTAAGCTTACTCCGCGAAATTTCAAAAAATAATAATAATAGTGTTTTGTCCTTCAGGGTCCTCCTAGGAACACCTAAGAATACCTAGGGGGTCATGGGGTCTCTACCCTGCCCCTTTTGGGTAGGTTGAAGATTATGTGAGTATGAAAGCGTTGATCTGTATAACCAATTAAAATGTTAGTTTGGTTTAGTAGTTGTGTGTGAAGAAATTTGATTGGTTAGGGACGGGTATAAGTGTGAAGAATGAGAGGGAATGACGGCCATTTTGTGATTGCAGTGTCTGAGGTAGATTTGTGAGGAGTTTTTGGTTTTCAGTTTCTAGTGTGAGATTTTTCAACAGTATTCTAAAAGGTTAGTTGTTAATTTGTAAGGGGAACTATGTTGTACACGTTAAGTTAAATTAATAAGAATAATGTTTTTTAATATAAAAATGTCTTACTCTCACTGTTTTTCTCTCTCTCTCTTTTTATAGTACCCTAACAGCAATGATGGATCTTTATGAGGAGTCAGTTGACATTGTTTTTGATATTTCTGCAAATATTTTAGACAATTTGAATGATCCAGTTGATGTGAATACACATAATGAAGACCTTATTGAAGAAGTAGATGGCATGGGGGATTTTTATGATGAATCTTTGGAATCAGAATTAATTGAATATTTGGAGTTTATTGAGTTCCAGGATTCTTCTTTGGAGACTACCAATGACGAAATTTCTGACGAATTATTGTTAGAAGTTCTTTCAAATTACAAAAATTCAGAACAATACATTTACATTGAGTAATTAAAAATAGTTAAAAATGTTTATTTTTAAAAAAATACTACTTGTAGGTACTTAATTCACCCAGATAACACAACAGCTCTTTTCAGAGCTACCCTACCTCTAAACACTCTAAATTCATTATTTAAACTGAATTGTTTTCTCTGTTTTTCCCCGTGGTATGCGTACCTGTACGCGCACCCAGAGCGCACTCCGCAAAAATAAAAATAAAAAATATTTTTTTTGCCCTTCGTGGTCCTTCTAGGCCCCCCTCAGAAAACCTAGGGTGTCAGGGGGTGTTTACACTGCCCCCTTTTAATCATTTCCCCCTTTTTTTTTCACCTCTTGTGTCTCGATTCTACCGAGACACAAGATGGCGGACTCTCGGAACTGTTTGGAATGTTGACAGACACCCGAGAGCCAATCAGTTTTCCGCTCGCGCACTTCCGTGGCGCGCCGGGTTCGCTCCCCGGTACGGGTACAGGTAAGCGCTCGAAGCGCGCATATAGACATATATGTGTTTTTGAAGTTACTTTTCATAAAAACCACTGGAGCAATTTTCACAAAATATAGAAAAGACACTTCTGCGTACCAGTCCCTACAATTTTGCAAAGTTTGGTGTAATTCCATTAAGCGGTTCGGGCTGTAGCCGTGTCTGAACGTCCTATGGAAAATAATATGGGGAAAACACGTTTTGGGATCCCCCTTTTTTCTCGGCCCCCGAATGACGAATCCCCCCGAAACTTTCAGCAGAACTGAGCTGGCCAAAATTTCGGAAAATTGCATGCAATTTCCTCAATCGACGCCAAAGTTATTCTCAATAGAATGTTGCAGATTGCCTATGGTAACTAGGTACTAACTATAACTACCCACTGGTGACCGTCAGTAGGTTATATATATATATATATATATGTATATATATATATATATATATATATATATATATATATATTCACAGAAAAAACCATAGGTTATAGTGGATATATAGTTAGAAATTTGCATTTAGAAAACCTTGAAAATTCAATGAAAAAACCATTGGTTTTAGGCCATATATAGTTAGGAATTAGCATTTACAAAACCTTATTTTACTCGCATAAAACCATTGAAATTCCATATATAGTTAGAAGCGCTAACTATATATCGCGCACCCGCAATCCACTGCTGATGATGTCACATATTACATCATTCATGACATGGTCAGTGACATCACTGATGACATCACTGATGACATCTCAAATGACATCACTGATGACATCACTGATGACAACACCCAGTGACTGTATGTTTCTGTAAAGTTAAAATATGTTTCACATATTGAAGAATGAGTGGATGTATAAGTGTCTGGATGAAGAATTTAGTAGGTGCATGACTGACTGTATGAGTGAGTGATTAAATGTGTCTCACTGAGTGCATGGGTTAGTGACTAAACTGTCTTAATTTGTGCATCAGTATGTTTGTTGTTGTGTAAGCTGCTGCATGTGTTGATCAGTAGCTATAAGAGTGGCCATATGGGTTATTGATTGGTTGCCCAAGTATTTGAATGGGAGGCTGAGTGTGTGTGTGGGTGGCTGGGAGGTGCGTGACTCTGTGCATAGATGTGTAAGCAGTTGATTCACTAGGAGTATGAGTTCAAGAGTGTATGTGGAAACAGCTATATGGGCGGTTGACTATGCATGGGTGTGTTGGTGAGTGAATGGATTTCTCATTGCTACATGAGCAAGTAAGTACGTATGTAAAACACAATACATGTGAGAGTTGAGATATATAAATAACTGAACATAAGAGCCAGTGAATGTGTGAGTGGCTGTATCGATCACTGTGAGCTTGTATCAGGGATTATATAAGAGAATAAATATGTGTTATTATATGTTTGAATAAGTAAGATGTGTATAACTTTATAGTTGAGGAAATGGAGGTGTGATTGATTCTTTGCATGACTGAGTAGGTGTGTGAGTAACTCCATGGATGAGTGACAGTCTGTGAGTGTCTGTTTATACTGAGTGTATGTAAGGTTATATTAGAGTCTGAAGAGGTTCATTGTATTATCACATAAGTGATGTGATCAGTGATGACAAATGAGATGTCATCAGTGATGTCATTTGAGTTGTCATCAGTGATGTCATCAGTGATGTCATTTGAGATGTCATCAGTGATGTCATTTGAGTTGTCATCAGTGATGTCATTTGAGATGTCATCAGTGATGTCATCAGTGATGTCACTGACCATGTCATGAATGATGTAATATGTGACATCATCAGCAGTGGATTGCGGGTGCGCGATATATAGTTAGCGCTTCTAACTATATATGGAATTTCAATGGTTTTATGCGAGTAAAATAAGGTTTTGTAAATGCTAATTCCTAACTATATATGGCCTAAAACCAATGGTTTTTTCATTGAATTTTCAAGGTTTTCTAAATGCAAATTTCTAACTATATATCCACTATAACCTATGGTTTTTTCTGTGAATTTCATTGGTTTTTTAATAGCAAATATGAAAAGCTTTAAAATGTCAAGTACGTGATAGATAAAAACATTTTCGTATTTATGCACGCTGATGTGCTTTGAACGCTGCACCCCCCCCCCCTCCCCGCTTTTGTCTTAGTAGTACTCTCTCTTTGCAGATACTGAAGGGTAGTTAACGCAGGCCTTTACCCCCGTTGTAATCCGTCGTGCCTCCTTGTCTCTCCATTTGATTGATTGTTGTCCAAGCATTTACTGTTTTAGAATTGGTTCTCTTTGGATCATTCTCTATTTACAAACAAGCACAAAGTCGCAATACTCTGTTTAGTCTTTGCAGATAGTGAAAAATCGTGTAAAATAATAAAAGTAATCGAGCAAAATCAGTAGGCCACTAATTAGATCTCTTTTTGACCTCGCTAAAATAGAAATATTAGGAACAACCCTTCATGAGAAATACGAAAATAGTGAGATGAACTGAGCTCCACACCATGAGGACTGCAAGACAGCTCGGCTCCATCACCCATACCGCACAAAATAACGACAAACCCTATGCAAATATTAAAAATATAGACAACACACCAGCAAAGAAACAGGGTAAAACATTTTATTAAAAAACTATTTACATAACGTTCTTTATAAGATGATGTCAGTAGTGGACCGATGTGTGAATAGATCGAAAACAGCACAAGGCTCCAAGATCCAGATGGCAAGCTCCTGGATGTTGGGTGCCATAGTTTAGAGTTCTGAATTTCAGCCTTTTTCAATGCCTGTGCTTTGTTGAATCAAAATGGCGGCTTGACACAAAGCTGACTCAAGCGTTGCTACTGATGCTATGCAGACCAAAACTGGTTTTCAGTTTGTACATTTTTCTAGATTTTTCAATCCAAGTTTGGTTGACTTTGTAGAACGATGGCTTCAGATTTTCAACATACGGTGTGGTGGCGCTGACTGGGAGGGGGCGCTTCGCTCCTGCCCCCTCCCCAAGTAAGATTTTCATACGTGAAAGTACGTTAATGGTTTTGGTCCCTGAGATGCTTCGATGTCACTACCATTCTCAAATAGCATAAGTTCTGGATGTTGGGTGCCATAGTTAAGAGTTCTGAGCACTGCTTGTAACACTGTCTGAAGCTTATTTCCACCTACTGCAGCTTCACTATTCTCAAAGTAAGTGAGTGTCGTTTGTGGACCTGACTGCATTAGAAAACAATGTGATATGTTACCTTCCTAAACAGCTTGACGGAGGCCCCTGAGGGGCGGTGTGATGGCCATGGACTCGGAGAAGACGCTTGGCTCCGACACCCTCCCCAAGTCTTATAGCACTGGTGTAGCCTGAGATCGCCCCCGACATAGGCGGCCGGCTCCCGGGGTCCGGCTGAACTTTTTGCCTTTTGATGACTCTTCAATTCTGGACCTTGTCCCACAATCCGTTTGACCTGAAGACAAGCTGTAGTGGGGCGCCCCTTTATCGTTTTAGTTGCCATTCCGCCCGCTTTTGCTACACTGTGCCTCTTCCGCCATTCAGCTGTTTACCGCCCGCTCTTGCGACTACAGCGTCTCGCTCACCATGTAGTTTAGATGCGCCCGCTCTTGCGGTGCAGCGATAGGCGGCTGCCACAGGACTCTCAAAATGGCGGCCGGCTCTTCGGTTTTGGGCCTGGTCCACTAAAATGGCCCTGGGACACCTTGGAACTCGGACGCTTGTCTGCTAGGGCTTGGGTCCCATTCTCGAAAAGCGTCCCCTCAGCCGTGAAGATTCTACAAAAGTCTTGGGGGCCTCCGACTCCCGCAGGCTTCTGGTGGGGAGCGGCTGCCATGATTGCTCGTGGAATGGCCACGACGGAGCTACGAGATGGTAGTGGTCTCATGCTGATGCCAGCTTTAGTCTGAAACATCCAGAAACACTATAGACTACCAATTCGATCAGTTCCGGTAGCGCCCCAACATGACCCGGAAGAGAAGAACTTGCCCTCCCCTCTTTGACTGATGGTTCTTGTTGCCTGTCCCCTCTGTTGTCATTTAACAGAACTTTTTGGACTGCTGAAAGGGGTTGTGTTGTGAACGCTGGTTGGTGGAGACATTTTGACTATATTCTTGACCTACGTTGTCGCGTAATTCGTTTTATGACACGCCGCGTTAGCGCACCCGGAAGTGATCCGAGGCGCGGCGCGCAGCGCGTAACGTAAGCATAACAGGTCATGTGACTTGTTAATAAAACTTTTCATTGGTTCATTTTACTTTTGTTAATTTAATGATGAAAAGCTTGGTCATATGACCTAAAAATTACGCTTTTTATTATTTTCGAACAATATTTTTTTTTCAAACATATGTTATAATATTCCAGGCTAATGTACTTTCCCGGAAAATTTACAACTGTCTTGCAAGTAAAATATATTCCTTTTTCGAGAAAAAGGGCGTTTCTTCCTTCCATGACGGAGCCGTTGAGTAAAAGAGATTCGGCCTGCTGTCTTAGTCGCCGATACGCCTGATTATCAGATTCTTATCGATCACTTTATGTTGCAGGAGTGGAAAACACAACTGCCCTTGACCATTTATCTTTACTGCGTTCCTACATATTATACCTTTTTTCCGTCATGTAATTGGACTGCTTTATTTCACTTGCCTTTTACTGATTCGAAAACAGTCACTAAAAGTAAAAACTTTACAAATGTAAATACTACTACCGAGTTTTGTTTTAAAAACCTTTATTGTGAAAATGTCAGTATACAAATACGGGCCTATAACCACGTGGGCCGGCCACGGAGCAAACTGAAATCGTATATGATGAGGAGACATTTACACTGTAGAAGAACGTAACGAGCGGGCCATTATTTGACAAGAACAAAGGTGTCTAACAGTTGCGGAATCGGTGGACGTACATTTTGTAATTAAAATACGACAGGGCCACTTACAATAAAATTTTCTAGATATACATTTGCGGGCAAGGAGTTACGAGTCCCATTTATACCGGCGCCATTTTGGGCGAGGCCGGGCAGGTCCAAGATATAGTCAAAATGTCTCCACCAACCATCGGCCAGACCAGAACCCCTTTCGGCCCTTTATGCTACAAGATGGTGTCTTCCATTCAGAAAATATTGGTGGCAGCATTTTGAAAGGAAACAGAAACAGCCGTTCTCGAGTTTCACATTGTTACATTTAGGAAGAATGTTGAAGAGTAGTATGTGGTAAATCTGAAGCCATTTTTCTACAAACTCTCAATCAGACTTGAATGGAAAAAAAAAACCTGAAGAATGTACAAACTGAAAACCAATTTTTGTCTGTATAGCACCAACAGTAACGCTTGAGTCAGCTTTGTGTCAAGCCGCCATTTTCATTCAATCAATAGCGTCCCCCTGCACACATTCAGGGACCTGGTAGTGTCTTCAGATGAAACGCATTGTAGGAAAAGAAGCAGAAAAGAAAAGGCAAAAAGTTCCGCCGGACCTAGTGAAGCTGCAGCAGGTGCAAATAAGCTTCAGACAGTCTTCAACTTACTCTGATTCTTATAATAAACTTCAGATAGTCTTACAAGCACTGCTCAGAACTCTCAACTGAGGCACTCAACATCCAGGACTTGCCATTCGGATCTTAGCGCCTTGTATTTTTGTTTTGTTCTTGATGGAGGGGAAACAACAAAAAACAGGCATTGAAAACGGCTCAACTGGAGCAAAAAAAAAATTACTTCTTGGGTGCATTAGGGCATTTATGATTTTCGAATGCCGTATTCATCAGGTTGATGCTCATGTTGCCATAGGACAGCATAGCATTCACCTTCTTTGATCCAGGAGGGATGGAGAAAAACTGCCAGATGAAACTTGAAACTTGGCCATCCAGATCTCGGCGCGTTCGACTCACTGTACCGCAACAGTGACCGCAACTCAGCTGGACACACCGTCTTTCGGCGCAGCATTGTAGGATGGCCACACCAGTGCGGCAATTTGCTAGACACCACCTCGGTACCATCCGGATCTCGGCGCGTTCGACTCACTGTACCGCAACAGTGACCGCAACTCAGCTGGACACGCCATCTTTCGGCGCAGCATTGTAGGATGGCCACACCAGTGCGGCAATTTGCTGGACACCACCTCGGTGCCATCCGGATCTCGGCGCGTTCGAGTCACTGTACCGCAACAGTGAGCGCAACTCAGCTGGACACGCCGTCTTTCGGCGCAGCATTGTAGGATGGCCACACCAGTGCGGCAATTTGCTGGACAACACCTCGGTACCATCCGGATCTCGGCCCGTTGTGCTGCCTTCGGCCTATTCGCACATCGGTCCGCTACTGACGCCGCCTCACGTGCCAACGGATTTTCTACGCTTTTTGTAGCCCTATGCCGCATAACAGGTCATGTGACTTGTTTATAAAACTTTTCATTGGTTCATTTTACTTTTGGTTTCCTAAAGATGGAAGGCTTGGTCATATGACCTAAAAATAACACTTTTCATTGGTTTAGAACATTTTTTTTTCCCAAACGATGAAAGCCCCACCTTGTTTCTGGATCATTCAGACTGAAGCTGGCGTCAGCATGAGAGCACCACCATCTCGTGGCTCCGTCGTGGCCATTCCGCGAGCAATCATGGCAGCCGCTCCCCACCGGAAGCCTGCGGGAGTCGGGGGCCCCCAAGACTTTTATACAATCTTCACGGCTGAGGGGACGCTTTTCGAGAATGGAGCCCAAGCCCTAGCAGGCAAGCGTCCGAGTTCCAAAGTGTCCCAGGACCATTTCAGTGGACCAGGCCTAAAACCGAGGAGCTGTCCGCCATTTTAAGAGCCATGTGGCAGCCGCCTATCGCTGCACTGCAAGAGTGGGAGCAACTCAACAACATGGTGAGCGAGACGCTGTGGCCGCAAGAACGAGCGCAACTCAGCTAGATGGCCGCCACCTGGGGAGGCCCGTTCACGCCGGCTCCCCCACGCCCCCCCCCCCCGGGCCGCCGCACGCCAATTTTCGGAGCAGCATTGTAGGATACCAAAACCAGTGCGGCAGTTTACTGGACATCACCTGGGTGCCTGTCGTACATGTTGTGTCAGCCATGTGACACTGGACACAGACCGCTACTGACGAGGCCTCCCCCCGCACCACCCGGGACGCCCCACGCTGTTTTTCTGTGCTGCATTGTAGGATCCCTAAACCAGTGCGGCACCCAGGCGACATCACCTGGGTGCCGTCCAGAACTCTGCACGTTGTGCTGCCTTGGGACTATTCGCACAACAGACCGCTACTGACGAGGCCTCCCCCCGCCCCACCCGGGACGCCCCACGCCAATTTTCGGAGCAGCATTGTAGGATCCCTAAACCAGTGCGGCACCCAGGCGACATCACCTGGGTGCCGTCCAGAACTCTGCACGTTGTGCTGCCTTGGGACTATTCGCACAAAAGACAGCTTCTAACCATTGTTGCTTTTTGTGTTAAGAAATGTTTAAATGTTTTTAGTTTTTGTTCTGTTCATTATCGTTAAAAGTTAATAAAGTTTTATAACCTTAATTTGTTGGAGTGTTATCTATTTTTTGAAAAACGGGTGAATGGGGCCTTGAATCGGGTTATTGTCATGTGTGGGCTTTGGAAGTGTGCTGCTGCAGGATCGGACATTTCAAACTCAAATGCACGTTCTTTTTCTTACCTTTCCGAAGCATGGAGCGCAATAGCAGGCAGAGAAAGGGTGATGCACGTGTTGAACACTACCTGACCTGGCAAGTTGCTGGCAGTGCCCCCCCGCCCGCTCCTGAAAGAGGGCACACACACACCGCCGCCCCGAGTACTTCACAAATCTTTAAAAGACCATGCGCTTGTTCATGAGGCTTAAATGGTTTATCACCTCTTCTAGAACCCCTGCATCGACCCTCTGACGTTTCATGGAAAAATTACCATGTAACACAATAGCAAGCCCTGTCGGCTGAAACCCCCAAGGAATCGTGGGGCATATTATCAAGGGGGTTTATCTCCGCTTTTTTGGCTTTAAAAGCCATGAAAGCGGAGATAAAATTATCTCCCTATTACCAAGCTGTCGCTAACACCAGTTAGTGACAGCTAAAAGGAGATAGCGACCATCTTGGGCCCCGCTTTGCATGTCAGTGATATTTATCACTAATGACATGCAAAGTGGCGTGCCAAGATGTTAGCGACTGGAAACAGTCCCTAACATCGCTACCTTCTATTACCAACTTTTGGAGATATTCGCGCTAAGCGCGAATATCTCCAAAATCTAACACCTGCCCTGAGCAGTTCTTAGCCATGTTATCCAATGGGAGGTGGATAACATGGCTAACAGCATTAGGTCAATAATACATGAATATCGCTGACTTTTCTGCGATAATAGCAAGGTTTATCTGCGATAAAAATCGCCGATGTGCGGCGATAATTTTTGTCTCTAAACAAGTTAGAGACAAAAATTATCGCTAGTTGTTCGTAATATGCCCCCGGGTTTTTGCTTGCAGAAATCGGGAGGCGGGAGACTAGCACTGAAATCAGTAGTCACACTCCTAAATCAGGAGGATTGGCATGTCTGAATTCTCTACAGCTGGGGCCATAAACTACATCCGCAGGGTTAGGTGATATCCTGGGACCAGCCTGGCATCTAAAATGGCTGCCGTGCACGACAAAATTGTGCCATTCGAAAAAAAGGCAAGATGGCGCAGCCGCTGGAAGAGATGTATCAACATATATCAGCCTCCTCAGCCACCCTCAGGAAACATAGGGGATTAGGATACGTCTCCCGCACCCCCTTATACCTAGTAATTTAATTAACGAAGCACAAAATGGCGAATTCCCGTTTCGCTACCAGTTTGCGGCCCAGTTCGCGGCCCGTGAAGCGCTTCTACCGTGAAAAATCATTTTTTTTTTATTTTCCCCACGGGACCCTTTAATAACCCCAACAACATTCCTAGGGGGTGAAGAGGGGGATACCTTGCCCCCTTTCATTAAATTCCCCCTTAGTTTTTCACCTTTTCTTCTCTCTCGATCCTACCGAGAGACAAGATGGCGGCCGCTCCGGACTGTCACGCAGCAAAAAAAAAAAAAAAGCTCACGCACAGCCGCTGGAAGAGATGTATCAACATATATCAGCCTCCTCAGCCACCCTCAGGAAACATAGGGGATTAGGATACGTCTCCCGCACCCACTTATAACTAGTAAGGGGATTAGGATACGTCTCCCGCACCCCCTTATACCTAGTAATTTAATTAACGAAGCACAAAATGGCGAATTCCCGTTTCGCTACCAGTTTGCGGCCCAGTTCGCGGCCCGTGAAGCGCTTCTACCGTGAAAAATCATTTTTTTTTTTATTTTCCCCACGGGACCCTTTAATAACCCCAACAACATTCCTAGGGGGTGAAGAGGGGGATACCTTGCCCCCTTTCATTAAATTCCCCCTTAGTTTTTCACCTTTTCTTCTCTCTCGATCCTACCGAAAGACAAGATGGCGGCCGCTCCGGACTGTCACGCAGCAAAAAAAAAAAAAAAGCTCACGCACAGCCGCTGGAAGAGATGTATCAACATATATCAGCCTCCTCAGCCACCCTCAGGAAACATAGGGGATTAGGATACGTCTCCCGCACCCACTTATAACTAGTAATTTAATTAACGAAGCTCAAAATGGCGAATTCCCGTTTCGCTACCAGTTCGCGGCCGCGCTTCTACCGTGAAAAATCATTTTTTTTTTATTTTCCCCACGGGACCCTTTAATAACCCCAACAACATTCCTAGGGGGTCAAGAGGGGGATACCTTGCCCCCTTTCATTAAATTCCCCTTTCGTTTTCCACCTCTTCTTCTCTCTCGATCCTACCGAGAGACAAGATGGCGTCCGCTCCGGACTGTTTAGAATGTTGACAGACACCGGAGAGCCAATCAGCTTTCTGCGCGCAAAGTTCCGATAAGCGAAAAGTTCGCGAACCGGAGCGCTGCCCGGAGCGCTGTTACAGATATATATCTTGTTTTAAACGTTAATTTCTCAAAATCCACTGAAGCACATATATTGAGACCTAGCAAAGGCACATCGGGCTAACAGTCCCTACAATTTTGCCAAGTTTCGTGCAAATCCATTCAGCCGTTCGAGCTAAAAGTGAGTCCAACCGCCCTATGGAAAACTCAATGCAAAAAACGCGTTTTGGGACCCCCCTTTTTTCTCAGCCCCCCCTTGACGAAACCCCACCAAATTTTCAGGGGCTGCTCAGAAACAAAATGTGCCATTTTCCTGAAAATTTCAGCCGATTCCGTCCACAAACGCCAAAGTTATTAGGCATAGAATTTTCAAAAGTTCCATAGAGAAAAAATCCTAACTATATATACCTACTGGCTATCGCCAGTAGGTAATATATATATATATATATATATATATATATTCAATGAAAAAAACATAGGTTTTAGCCCATATATAGTTAGGGATTAGCATTTTCAAAACCTTATTTTACTCGCATAAAACCATTGAAATTCGCATATATAGTTAGATGCGCTAACTATATATCGCGCACCCGCAATCCACTGCTGATGATGTCACATATTACATCATTCATGACATGCTCAGTGACATCACTGATGACATCACTGATGACATCTCAAATGACATCACTGATGACATCACTGAAGACATCTCAAATGACATGTCTGATGACATCTCATTTGACATTACTGAGCACATCACTAATGACATCATTCATGTGATAATACGATGAACCTCTTCAGACTCTAATATAACCTTAGATACACTCAGTGTAAACAGACACTCACAGACTGTCACTCATCCATGGAGTTACTCACACACCTAGTCAGTCATGCAAAGAATCAATCACACCTCCATTTCCTCTACTATACAGTTATACACACCTTACTTATTCAAACATATACTAACACATATTTACTCTCTTATACAATCCCTGATACAAGTTCACAATGATCCATACAGCTACTCACACATTCACTGGCTCTTATGCACAGTTATTTTTATATGTCAACTCTCACATGTACTGTGTTTTACATATGTACTTACTTTGACATGTAGCACTGAGATATCCATTCACTCACCAATACACTCATGCACATAGTTAACCGCCCATACAGCTGTTTCCACATGCACTTTTGAACCCATACATCTAGTGAATCAACTGCTCACACATCTATGCACAGAGTCATACACCTCCCAGCCACCCACACACACTCAGTCTCCCATACAAATACTTGGGCAACCAATCAATAACCCATATAGTTACTCATATAGCTACTGATCAACACATGCAGCAGTTTACAGAACAACAGACATAATGATGCACAAATTAAGACAGTTTAGTCACTAACCCATTCACTCAGTGAGACACATTTAATCACTCACTCATACAGTCAGTCATGCACCTACTAAATCCTTCATCCAGACACTTATACATCCACTAATTCTTCAATATGTAAGACATATTTTAACTTTAAGAAACATACAGTCACTGGATGTTGTCATCAGTGATGTCATCAGTGATGTCATTTGAGATGTTATCAGTGATGTCATCAGTGATGTCATTTGAGATGTCATCAGTGATGTCATCAGTGATGTCACTGAGCATGTCATGAATGATGTAATATGTGACATCATCAGCAGTAGATTGCGGGTGCGCGATATATAGTTAGCGCATCTAACTATATATGCGAATTTCAATGGTTTTATGCGAGTAAAATAAGGTTTTGAAAATGCTAATCCCTAACTATATATGGGCTAAAACCTATGGTTTTTTCATTGAATTTCAATGGTTTTTTAATAACAAATATCAAAAGCTGTCAAATGTCAAGTACGTGATAGGTAAAAAAAAATTCGTGTTTATGCACGTTGATGTGCTTTAAGCGCTGCCCCCCCTCTTTTCTCTTAGAAGTACTCTCTCTTTGCAGATAGTGAAGGGTAGTTAACGCAGGCCTTTGCCCCCGTTGTAATCCGTCGTGCCTGCTTGCCTCTCCATTTGATTGATTGTTATCCAAGCATTTACTATTTTAGAATTTATTCTCTTTGGTTAATTCTCTATTTACTAACAAGCACAAAGCCGCAATACTCTGTTTAGTCTTTGCAGATAGTGAAAAATCGTGTTAAAAAAAAAATAATCGAGCAAAATCAGTAGGCCACTAATGGGATCTCTTTTTGACCTCGCTAAAATAGAAACATTAGGAACAACCCTTCATGAGAAATACCAAACTAGTGAGATGAACTGAGCTCCACACCATGATGGCTGCAAGACAGCTCGGCTCCGCCACCCAGCCTGCCCAAAATAACGATAAACTCTATGCAAATATTATAAATATATACAACACACCAGCAAAGTAACAGGGTAAAACATTTTATTAAATAACTATTTACATAACTATTTTATACTTTTTGTTGCCTGATCCGGCTAGCTCAATCGATCGAGCATGAAACTCATGCATTCTGATAGCAAGCGTTGCTGCTGATGCTATGCAAACAAAAACTGGTTTTCAGTTTGTACATTCTTCAAGATTTTTCATCCAAGGCTGGTTGAGAGTTTGTAGAACGATGGCTTCAGATTTTCAACATACGGTGTGGTGGCGCGGACTGGGAGAGTGCGCTTGACTTCTGCCCCCTCCCCAAGTCGTGTTGCCTTGGCGTGGCCTAAGATCGCCCCCGACATAGGCGGCCGGCTCCCGGGGTCCGGCGGAACTTTTTGCCTTTTGATGACTCTTCCATTCTGGACCTTATCCCACAATCCGTTTGACCTGAAGACACGCTGTAGTGGGGCGCCCCTTTACCGTTTCAGTTGCCATTCCGCCCGCTTTTGCTACACTGTGCCTCTTCCGCCATTCAGCTGTTTACTGCCCGCTCTTGCGACTACAGCGTCTCGCTCACCATGTAGCGGTCGCGCTGTGCTGATGACGGAACAGTTCCGTCACGACCCGCTCGGCATGCCTGCGCGGCGCGGATTCCGCGCCTACACTAAGCGTTCCATTGAGCGGGCGGGGCCGTGACGGAACCGCTCCGTCATGAGCACTGCGCAACCGCGCCTGGTGACGGAGCGGTTCCTTTGGTCGGCCTTTCCATTTATGATAATATGTCAGCATTAGAACTTCTTGTTTCCCATTGTCAAACATAAAAACCAATTGAGTATATGTATAAATATTTCTTGATGACAGGAAAAAGTGTATGTGCTATAGTGCAATATTAAAGTGCAAAGTGAACTCCCAGCCGGGAGTTAGTTTAAACTAGGTAGTAAGTATATTACTACGGGGCAGGGTTGAGGGACAGAGGTAACTGTTTCAATCAAGCAAAATATTGATTTTCATTACTGTACAAATACTAATGAACGGGCTTAAATACATAATTTGAAAAATATGACAACATAGGGCTTAAATAGGGCAAACTTAACCTCAGATGTTAATCAATTCATGAGGTCAATAAATACATGCTATGGCATCAATTAATAGTAAAAACCATAAAATCTATAAAATAATAGATTCAGTATAAAATACACATCAATCGAACACCACAACAAAGAGCTAAAAGCCTACATAAAAAGATTAAAATTGTGCTTAAAACATATTAATTAATAAATATATGTTAAGATTGAATAAATAACCATTTGAGCAAGATCCATTTCATATGATGTAAAATATAGACTGAAATTTAATAAAAGAACAGTCTAGAGATAGTGATATAAATCTTCACAAATATTTAGCCCTTTAGGGGTTTTCGTATCGAGCTCTAGAATGTATTTAGTTTCTAGTTGGCGTAATACCTTTTCTCGGTTGCAACCTCTCTTATTGGCTTGTATGCTGTCGATTACAAAGTATTGTAACACGTTCAAATTATTGTCGTGTTCCAATTTGACGTGTTGCGCCACTGGGTAGGAGGGGTCAGAATTAACCGTTGCTCTCAAGTGCGGCAGGATTCTAGCGTGTACTTGCAATTTCGTGCTGCCTACATATTGGAGTCCACATATGCATTTCAACACATACAGAGCATATTCTGTTTTACATGTGTAGTGACCCTTGATTTTAATAGGGATTTCTGAAAATTCATTAATGTATGTACTGGTGTTAACTCCAAATTGCAGGCCCTGCAGGTTCTGCACTTGAAGAAGCCTTTTTTAGTAGAAAGCCAACTGTCTTTATGGTATAGCTCAGGGCTAGTTTTGACCAATTCACTTCTCATAGAAAGGGCCTTGTGAAAAGTAAAATTAGGTCTTGAGGTTAAAACTCCATTAAGAACAGTATCAGTGAGCACTATGGGCCATTGTGTATTTATAATTTTCTTTATACTCTGAGATTGTCTGCTATATGTAGAGATGAACCTGCAGGAATTTTCTGTTTTGGATGTCTGACTAGTTACGACTGACATTTAAGTTAGACCTCCAGGAGTTCCTGTGGATGTTGATATTGATTGAATGAGAGATGCTCTATATTTTTTATTAGCCTTTTGAATGGCTAAATCAAGCTTCTTCTCATTGTATCCATATTCCAGCAATCAGCGTTTAGCAGATTCCTGTGCTTCCTCAATTCAGTTTCTGTGCTACAAGCTTTAAGAATTTGCAGGAATTCACCATAGGGTAAACTAGTAATACTGTGGTGCGGGTGAAAACTGCTGGCATGCAACAATGTGTTGCCAGCCGTGGGTTTTTGGTAAAGACTAGTTTCTATTTTCCCCTCCTGTATGGATACATGAATATCTAAAAAACGAATCGACAGGGGTTCAATATGGGAGGTAAATCTGAGGTTAAGTTCATTAACATTGATTATGTCTACGATTCTTTTTGCCTCTTCCTCAGACCCTCTCCAAATAATAAAAACATCGTCAATGTATCTCCACATTTGCATCACATGATTTTCAAACAGAACCCAGTGTTCCCCCTTGAGGACATGCTCCTCCCACCAGCCTACATGTAAACATGCATTGCTGGGGGAGAAGCATGCCCCCATTGCCACCCCTCGAGTTTGCCTATACACTTTACCATTAAACATAAATAAGTTATTATGTAGACACCAATGTATCATACTAATTCCCACGGACCGGCGAAGCAGGAGACGGACTACAGGATCTGGCAAATCGATGTCTTTGTTTTTTCAGGTAAACAGCAATGACGCATTTCGGGCTCACGAGCCCCTAATCACATGCAGATTGCTTTGACCTTTTTGTTTTTATAATTGCATTCAAAGTGCACGCCCCAATCCTTCTTATTGCTAGTCATGTGACCATAAACCATGTAAAAATACTGTCAACACGTCTTCGTATTAGGTAACATAAAACACTATCTTCATGTGTAATAACACAGCCCTAAAATACATAAATGTATTTAAAACACTGCAACCACACATATTAGGAAGCGTATTTACGACCAATTTTTCCTAAGTCGTTTAAAAGTATACATAAAAATAAACTAGCATAAATGCCTGGAACTTTCAATATTCCGCGATTATACTTCTGTATAAATACATACTAAAATTTAAAAAGATAAATCCTGCGAAGTGAAGGAAGTAATAAACCTAGTCAGACATAGGCTATCAGTATACTGTTATTGTCGATATGGACAGTACTAGATGGAGGATGTTATCATAAAAAGTGCATCGAATATTCATAACTAGGTTCTGATGTGCAAAAACTGTGCAAAAGTTAGTACAATATATACTATAAAGTGCAAAGTGTATGATAAAAAAGATATATGTGTAAATATTATTAACAATAAAATTGGTCGTAACGAAAAATCCATTGTTAAAAGCATATAAATAACATATTTAGAAACAATATTCATCATACCCATTATTAGTGCAAAAACTATTTGTAGTGTATAAAAAGTGGAGAGCAATATTTTATCATATATACAGGTGACTGACGGAGTAATGTATCATATCATTGGTAACAGGGAACCTGTCTACCAAGACAAAAGATTCATGAAAAAATAGACTCTATAAAAGTAAGTAACTTGAAAGAGAAGGTTATGATGGTAAGACCACATCTCATGCGTAAATTGATAAGGGAACAGTATACTCATTAAAAATTATACATATCCTCTGTATTCTTCAGACCATTGAGCCATTTGCTATCAAATTCCAAGATCATAGTTGTTTCGAGTTGCCTAAACTAAAGTTCTCTGTTCCCACCTTTGCGCAAATTGGGAACGGACCCCACCACATAATATTTTAGGCTAGCTACGTCATTATTATGTGTTCTTTTAAAATGGTGTGCTACCGGATAGGCAGGGTCATTGGGCAGGATGGCTCTAAGGAGCTGTAAGATCCTGACGTGCACCTGTAGTTTTGTACTGCCAATGTAATATAGGCCACAGGTACATGTCAGGACATAAACTGCAAAATCAGTCTTGCAATTAAAGCTACCAGAAATGGCAATATCAGAGGAACTGAAAGAAGTTTGATAGTGAGTCTTGTTAGTTCCAAATGTGCACACCCTACATGTAGAACACTTCCGGAACCCCAATGCAGGTTGAAGCCACATAGTGTTCTGTCTGGTCTCTGGGCTGCTCCTGTCTAGAGCAGATCCCATGCTTTTAGCTTTTCGAAAAGTGACCAACGGGGTACTAGGTAGTTTAGGACCCAGTACTAGGTCCGTTAACACAATGGGCCAATTTTTCTTGATTATAGTCCTGATTTTGCTTTCTTCATTACTGAAAGCAGTAATTAACCTAGGACAGTCTTTGATCTCGTTGGTGGCAACCAAATTAGTATCCAAGTTGTCTGGGCCAATTAGATTCAATGGAAAAAGGCTTTCTCTACATCGTAATTTAGCTTTGGTTATAGACTGATGCAATGGTGGTGTGCAATGTCCTGTTACCAGCGGTTAGTTTTCTGAAAAGAGTTGTTTCAATTCTGGCATTTTTGATTTACACTTTCACATCCAAAAATGCTATTTTACATTTGCTAATGTGGGATGTGAAAATGAGATTGAGGGAGTTATCATTTATCTCTTTCAAAAACAGTACCGCTTTTTATTCATCCCCTTGCCATAAAATAAAAACGTCATCCATATAACATAAATATTTTACCATCTTTTCATTGACCCATACACGATGTTTTGTGTTAAGGAACTGTTCCTCCCACCAGCCAACGTGTGAACATGCATAGCTGGGGGAGAAACAGTATCCCATCGCCACGCCCCTTAGTTGTTTAAACAAATTTTACCAAAGAGGAAAAAATGATTGTAAAGACACCATTCAATAAGGCTGACTTTGTTATGTTCATGATATTCATACACTCTTCTGCTTAGGATATGTTCCACCGCTTTCAAGCCACTGATGTATATATATATATATATATATATTATTCACTGAAAAGAACCTTAGGTTTCAGACATGTTATAGTCATCAGTAATGTCATCAGTGATGTCATCAGTTATGTCACTGACCATGTCATGAATGATGTAATATGTGACATTATCAGCAGTGGATTGCGGGCGCGCGAGTTATAGTTAGTACAACTAACTATAACAGGGGAATTTTAATGGTTTTGTATGAGTGAAATGTCCAACTAACTATAACACCCCTAAAAACTATGTTTTTTTCAGTGAATTTCTGAGGTTTTATAAATGCTAATTCCTAACTATAACATGTCTGAAAACTATGTTTTTTTAAGTGAATTTCAAAGGTTTTTAAATTACAATTTTCATATGTATTTATTCTTCTATTTAATTTTTTTGATACTGATTTACAATTTTTTTTTAAACTATTTATTTTTAATTATTTTATTTTTTAAATTACATTACATTGTGTGCCCCCCCCCCCTGCCATTTACTTTTTTTGGTCCCTGGGGACTCCATCACCAGGGCCTAACTCGCAAATATAATTGTATTCATTTTTTTCATAGGAAGGGGATTCTTATGGAAGGAAATACAAGTTACTTGTAAGTATCCCTAGAATTACTTTTCAGGGTTAGTGCTGGGTTAAACGATGCAGCACAGGGTTCTCTCCTGATAACAGGTGAGTTTGTTGTTCGGATCATTTAAGGTGAATATTTAAAGGTCCAAAACTCCACACTTAAAATATTTTCCAAGTGAAACCAGTGAATGTTAGCCTATGAAAGGAAATTCACTCAGCAGGTAAGTAGTGTTATCGTTATCTTTTCTTACTCAGTGGTGGATCCTGGATCCAGCACTGCTGCATCTCTTCTAAACAGTTGAAAGAAAGCAAATCACCAAAGACACCCGGAAGACCATGTTTCTTTTTTTAAATTAATATTGCTAGAATATTCAGATCATACACGCACCCCGCAATTTCCCCCCTCCAAAAAAAAGTTTGGGGGTACCCCCTGAGCAGACCTAGACTGTCAGGGTGTGTCTACCCCTTTTCACGTTTTAAACACACATTTCACAGGCTTCTTCAGCCTCCCTTCTACCGAGACATAAAATGGCTGCCAACAGTTTACAGTTTCGAATGGTAACAACCACTTGACAGCCAATTAGAATTCAGCGCGTGATCGGGAGGGTGAGCTTATGGTACGATGACAATGCGCGCAGTATCCGTATTCATTTTTTTTGCAGGATATTCAATTTTTTATAGGTAGGGGGCCATGTGGCCCCCTTCCGTGGCCAATTCCGGGCACCGGGGACCCCATCCCCCAGGGCACGTCCAATTATTTTTTTCAGTTTTTATGGAGAAGGGCTGCATAGCCCCCCTCCTGAGGCCACTTCAAGGCCCCTGGGACCCCATTCCCAGGGGCCAACCTTTTTTTAAATGTATTTTTGTTAATGGGGAGGGGGCTGCATGGCCCCCTCCCGTGCCATTGGTAACCCCGGAGAGCCCATCCCCTGGGGCTGGCCCTCAACGTTAGGGACCGTTAGGGTCTCCAATCCCCCCAGGGTACTGCCGGCTCCCCGCCTCATGCGGGAGCCGGTGTTCTATCGATATCCGAACCCCATCTGTGTGTGTACCCCCTAGGAGTTGCCTACTCTTTGCGCAGGCATGTTTGTGGCAGCGCATGCGTGTTAATGTTGTGCATGCGCACAATATGTCCCACTATCTGTCCATGTACCCCTAACGTATTTCATTTTATTTGTGCATGCTCAATTACAACATGCCCAATCACAGCTCTCACATCCATTGACATCATGTTTAACCAATCATCATTCTGCAAAGCATTTATAACCTTCCAACCTTCTCGAACTTTTCCTATTCCGCAGTCACAGCCCTTCCGATAGTGTTCACTCCTTGCATCTCTGAAGAAAATACGTTTTTACTAGGTCCTATTAATTTCCTTACATTCATCCATTTCTTGCCATCTCGTGACAAAACCCTGCCTACAGCCTCCATTTCTGCTGACGCAAAAAAAGGATCACATACCCAAGCCCCCTGTTCTTTGCAGTTAACCTATTCAACAACAGAAAGCCATGAGACACCTACGCCCTGTGTAAACAAGCTTGTTTTTCATCTTCTGCTCCCTGCTGGGTAAACATCCTTGACCCCGTGATCAGGTCATCTGGACAATGGTCTGACTGGCCGAGCCTTGATCAAGCTGATTGAACAATGGTCTGACTGACCAAGCCTTTATCTAGGTGATTGAACAATGGTCTGAATGCCGAGCCTTGATCAGGTCATCAACTACAAACACCGCTTTGACCAGGTCATCAACTACAAACACCGCTCTGATTGAACAATGGACTGAATGCCCAAACAAATGTATATAAGGCTTGTTCGCTGTGGAAAAAAGCTGCAGCCTCCTGGGTTTTGTTTGTGACTAGCTTGGGGCTCTGTTCCATAGCCGGGGCTATTGTAAAAAAGGTTGTTCTCTCTGCAGACAAAGGTTTCCGGGTCCATTTTATTATATAAAGAGGGTAAGAGTCGACTCGGGTGATTTCCGTACCGCCAAACCCCACTCCTCCTTGAGGTGGGCTTTTCTTGGTTCTACATCGCGTCGCTGAACTCAAACTTTTCCTATTCCGCAGACACAGCCATTGATAGTGTTGGTATCCACTTCTTCGTAGGTGAGTACTTTTTTTAAGGGACATTAAGTTAATTAATCTGAACGATCTTTAAGTACTGCTTAAATGCAAAATTTTGATTGATTTGGCAATGCTGTTTTTAAGCACGCTTTCCTGCTTTTTTATATTGTTAAAGTTGACTTTGTAACCTTTGTTTCTGTGCAAATCACTTAATCCTGCTGTGTTTCTTTAATTTGCCAAGCGCCACGTGGCCCCTCCTGCAGCAGTGTCCCATGTGCTTTTCAAGTTAATGCGATGTAGTTTTTCTCGTGTGAGTAGTGCGTCACGTGCCCCATGCATTGCAAAAGTAATGTTTTTGGCAATAATGTATTTTAGCGCGGTTTCCAGCTCTTGTACGTCAAAAAACTTGCCTTGGTAGCTGCTGTTTCTGGGCAAATAACTTAATCCTGCCACCTTTCATTATTTAAGTAGTGCGCCACGTGTTGCTTCCTCCCCATGCATTGCACATGTAATCGATTGGCCAATGTTGTATTTTAGCACGCTCTCCATGTTTTTTAATAACGTTAAACTTGATTTGCTATCCTTTGTTCTATGCAAATCACTTATTCCTGTGTGTTTCTTTAATTTGCCAAGCGCCACGTGGCCATTCCCGCAGCAGTGTGCCATGTGCAGTTTAAGTTAATGCAATGTAGTTTTTCTCGTGCAAGTAGTGCATCACATGTGACATGCATTGCAAAAGTAATATTTTCGGTAATAGTGTTTTTTAGCACAGTTTCCAGCTTTGGTATGTCGAATAACTTGCCTTGGTAGCCGCTGTTTCTGGGCAAATCACTTAATCCTGCCGCCTTTCATTATTTAAGTAGTGTGCCACGTGCTGCTTCCTCCCCATGCACTGCACATGTAATCGATTTGCCAATGTTGTATTTTAGCACGCTCTCCATGTTTTTTAATAACGTTAAACTTGATATGCTATCCTTTGTTTCTGTGCAAATCACTTAATCATGCCGCGTTTCTTTAATTTGCAAAGCCCCACGTGGCCGTTCCCGCAGCATGGTGCTACGTGCTGTTCAAGTTAATGCAATGTAGTTTTTCTCATGTAAGTAGTGCGTCATGTGCCCCATGCATTGCAAAATTAATATTTTCGGCAATGGTGTATTTTAGCCCGGTTTCCGACTCTTGTATGTGGAATAACTTGCCATGGTAGCCGCTGTTTCTGAGCAAATCAGTTAATCCTGCCGCCTTTCATTATTTAAGTTGTGCCCATGTGTTGCTTCCTCCCCATGCACTGCACATGTAATCGATTGGCCAATGTTGTATTTTAGCACGCTCTCCATGTTTTGTAATAACGATAAACTTGATTTGCTATCCTTTCTTCTGCGTAAATTACTTAATCCTGCTGAGTTTTTTTTATTTGCCTAGCACCACGTGGCCGTTCCTGCAGCAGTGTGCCAAGTGCTGTTCAAGTTAATACGATGTAGTTTTTCTCGTGTAAGTAGTGTGTCACGTGCCCCTTGCATTGCAAAAGTAATGTTTTTGGCAATAGTGTATTTTAGCACTGTTTCCAGCTTGTGTACGTCAAATAACTTGCCTTGGTAGGCTATGTTTCTGGGCAAATCACTTAATCCCGCCCCATTTCACATTTTGCACACATATTTCACATACTTCTTCAGCTTCGCTTATACCGAGGAACAAAATGGCTGCCAACAGTTGCTGGTTTTGAATGTTTACAACCGCTTGACAGCCAATTAGCAGTGAGCGTGTGATCGTGAAGGTGAGCTTATGCTAGGATGCCAATTCTTGCACAATCCGCGGACCCCGGCGCCCAGAAATATATAAATGACTTTAACCGTAATTTTCGCAGGAACTACTGAACAGATTGACACTATATAGGCAAAAGGCACAAGTCCGAACTGAGGACTACCTCTCTGCCAAATTTGCTGTAGTTCTGTTCAGCTGTTCGGGCTGTCGCCGTGGCTAAAGGTCCTATGGGAAATTGCATGGGGAAAACACGTTTTGGAACCCCCCTTTTTTTCTCGGCCCCCGCTTGACCAATCACCCCCAGCTCAGGGAAGGAGCGGAATTGAGCTGGCCAAAAGCTTGGAAACTTTCAAGAAGATTCATTAATCAACACCAAAGTTATTACCAATAGAATGTTGCAGTTTCCCTATGGATAATAGGTCCTAACTATAACTACCTACTGGCGACCGCCAGTAAGTAATATGTATATATATATAAACATTTCACAAAGGATTGTGCTTATAAACATCAATAGACATACGTACCATCGGAATTTTCTTGAACAAATTAAATGGACAAAAAAAATCATTACATTTCATTATCCATAAATTCAATACACAGACATTCATTATTTGCATCATATGTATGTAGTACTTAGTATGTAGAGAGTAGTCTATTTGTCACTCCACCAGTAATAGGAGTAAAAGTTAGAACAGAGCCAGGTCACTTCTTCGTGTTTTGAATTTTGAATAGCCCTACCTTGTCCCGGTCCTTTGGGCTTATCCCATATAGTTTTTTTTAACTTTTATAAAGATGGCATTTCCCAATCCTAACCATTTCTGCCATCTGCCAGTGTCCTGGGTCACACAACTGGGAATGGCTGTGCTGTTGAGGTATTTTTTCTGCTTCCAGACAGTGGATGGGCCTTCTTGGCTAGAGCACTGGGAGGGGCTTTACACAGCCTCACTTTTATTTCAAAGAGAAGTGACTTCTGCACACACAAAATAATTAGAAACCAGGCTTTCATCCCAGGCAACCCTGAGGACTCCAAGGGTCAGTTAGTTGACTACTTGTGTGAGCTACAGGAACACAACAAGCTTCAGAGGCCTCCCTGCAACAGCCCAGTTGAGCTGTTGCCAACTGGACTTGCCTGAGACTGCTGCTGACCTTCACTGGAGTGAGCCCCTGATCCCCAATAGGTGTTTACGCAGATCTGCACCAGCGAGAACTTCTGCCTGCCTAACCGAATGTTCCATGAAAACCAGCGCGAGGCGAAACCCCGCTAAGCCTCACCGCATAGCTGAGAACTTAATTAGAACTGACGCCAAGTGATGCAAAGCTACAGAAAGCCTCACCGCACAGCAGAAAGCTTCACCGGAACTGATACCGATCAATGCAAAGCCTCCCTGCACAGCTGCAAAATTTCACTGGGACTGACGCTGAGCGACACAAAGCCACCTTAAGCTACGCCATTAAGCCCTTACTTCAAGGACTCCCAGCTGGCCAAACCTGGTCCTGTGCTACGCCATTACGCCCTTACTCCAAGGACTGTGGTTGCTGCCTGAATAGGGCTTTCATCTCCCTCAACCAATAATCTAATTTCTTACACAGATGCTGCCATTTTGACATTGCCAACGTCGAAATGCAGGGGCAAACAACTGGAAAGAAGATGTCATACCAGCAAAAACCACACCAACTGAGCCACCTTCAACCTCAATGAGTATCACCTCTAGCTCAAAGCAGAAAAAAAGGAGGTCTTGACTCACCGGATCAGCTCACCAACCAAACCAAGGAAATCTAAACCATTCACCTACCCATATGCTACCAAAAACGTAATCCCCTCGTAATAGGAACTCTGGCATGCCCTTGCCAACCACTTTCACAACAAGATAGTAACCATCTACAGAAACTTTGATCCCCAGCCCACAGACCTCCTCAACATCCCATCAAACACCACCCTGGACCACCCATGCACTGGATGGGAGCAACTCAGCACACCGAACACAACCATTCTAATGAACTCCTTCCTCTCAGAAGCACTCACCGACCCATCCCCCCACTGACTTTTCAACCTTAGAATAAACAATATCATCCACCAGCTTACCACCATCCTCAACACCACTTGCAGACCTCGTAAGATTGCACAACATCAACATTCTCTCATACGCCGATGATACCCAGCTTGTTCTCTTGCTCTCAGCGACCACACCTCAACAAAGACCAACTTCCACAACTGTATGAAGAATGTTTCAGCCTGTATGAAGAACAGCTACCTGAAGCTCGATATAGATAAAACCGAAGTTCTGATTTTTGGAAGACAAAACGCCCTCTGGAATGCCTCCTGGTGGCCAAGAGAACTGATGCTGAGCGACAAAAAGCCCCCTTAAGCCATGCTGTTAAGCCCTTACTCCAAGGACTCCCAGCACGCCAAACCTGATCCTGTGCCTGGCCTGCATTCCATCGTGAGCATCCAGAATTTGCGACTTTGTCCCATTCCAGCATGACCAGATACCATCAGTTGGCGCTTTGCATTTATAAGAGCTATTTAAAAAAAAAAGACTCTCTCTGGTTCTAAAGATTCTATTTTATTTTATTTTGGTATCATTTTATTTATTAAAAATAAGTCTATCAGAACTTGGACCCACCCCCACTCTGAAAGACCATGCCCGCAACCTCAGCATCATCCTGGACAGCAAACTTTCCTTGAAACGTCAGGTCAAAGCATTTCCTCAGCCTGCTTCCATAGGCTCCTCATGCTTCACAAAGTCTTCAAGTGGCTGCCCATAAGCACCAGGAAAACTATGATGAAGGCCCTAATCACCAACTGCAGAGACTCACACACTCACTTACAGACCCACTCAGATATTCATGTACCCATTCACAGACCCACTGAGACACTCACATACCAACTCAAGGGCTCATGCACCTACCCACTGACCCACTGAGACACTCATACACCCACTCACAGACCCACTGAGGCCCTCATGCATCCACACACAGATCCACTGAGACACTCATGCACCCACTCAGAGACAAATGCACCCACTCACAAACCCACTCAGACACTCGTGCCTCCACTCACAAACCCATTCACCTACTCACAGACCCACTCAACAACTCATGCATTCAGTCACAGATCCACTCAGACACTTATGGACTCACAGTCTGACTCACACACAAAGAAGCACTTGCAAATCCACACACACTCTCACACCCACTTACAAACCCACTCAGACATCCAGTCAGATACTCATACAACCACTCAGACAATCACTCAAACACTCATTGTTAGACCTGGCCTCATTGGCATCGGTTTCCCTGTATGTTTGCCTTTGCCTCCTGTTATTTTGCTGTGTGTTGGACTTTCTTTTTGCTGGTCTTGTTGCTTTGGCCACTGCTGTTCAGTACCAAAGTGCAAGTGCTCCCTATATTAATTATTGTTATGGATTGGTGCTTTGTATGATTGGCATATTTGATTTACTGGTAAGTCCCTAGTACACTGCACTGTGTGTGCCCAGAGTCTTTAAATCAAATGCTGCGATTGGACTTGCAGCACTAATTGTGCCACCCACAAAAGCAGCCTGTAAATATAACTTAGATCTGCCACTGCAGTGTCTGTGAGCAGTTTGGTACTGCCATGTCGACAATGGCAAGTGCACCCACTTGCCAGACCCACACCATCCCTTTTCTTACACATGAGTCACCCCTAAGGTAAGCCCAAGGTACCCTTGTGGGCAGAATGCGGTGTATGTGAAGGGTAGGACATGCCCTGATGTGGGTGGCCTGTCCTGCTAGTGAGATACTGCCAATTTTGTTTTTCACTATTGAAAGGGTATCTTCAAATAGGATAGAATTGAAGTTTTATTTATAACATCTTATAACTATAACTTCCCATTGGGACAAGATAGAAACATAAAGTTTAGTATGCCTGAACTCAGAATATAAAGAATAAGGACGATTTTTACATTCTGTGTTTGAAAATACCACTTTTAGAAAGTAGGTATTCCCTTGCCTAGCCATCGTGTGTGCCTCTGCTAGGTTTGTGTATTGACTGTCAGACAGCGACTTGGGGGGGGGGGGGGTGAGGTGTGTCCTGCCGTTCCAGGGTGAGTCAGAGCTGGGTTAAATAGACCTGGGCTGTATTCACAGTAGGGGGTAGAGATTTCTCTCACACCTGAATGGGCCTGGGCTGCCTTAGAAAATGTTGTCTCCCCCTCCTTCCAGGAAGCTGCACTAGAGAGGATAGAACTTGTTTTGGCTGGGCAAAAAGCTTCTCTGCCACCAGAGAACAAAGGGATTTGTGCTATAAATGTTGGGACCAGCCCTTGAACTTTAGATTACTTCTGGGATTCAAAAGGAAACTTTGCCAAGGAGAAGAGCTGGAGAAACTGAGGAGATGTACTGATCCTTTGCTGTGTGCTGTCTGGGGTTGGCCTGCAGAGACTGTTTCTGTCAAGGAAAGGACAAGTACTTTGCTGTGTGCTGTGTCACCTGCTTCGGAAATATCTCCAAGAGCTTGAAGTAGAGCTTGCGTCTTTGTTTGAAGTCTCAGGGTTACAAAGTCTTTCCCCCCAGCTCCCCTGAACTTCATTGCTGGGAGTTCTGACCTGCCAAGAGGTGCCTGCTGCTGTTCTTGGCTTCTGGTGGTTGTCCCTGCTGTTGGGATCTGGAAGAGCAATGCAACTAAGAGAAGCGTTACACAGCTGCACCTGTTTCCGATGCATCACTGAAGGAACTGACACAGCACCTGCCTGTGGCTCGAGAAATCACTGCACGCCGCAGCGAGTGCACCGATCTACAAATTCCGAGATCAGCGATTCTAATGCAGGCCCGGCTGTACGGCTGCAAGAACCAATTCATCGTGGGACCACAGCTAGAGAAACTGATGCTTCCCTGATCCTCATGCATAGCATCTAGGCACCACGCTGGCAAGAACACTGTGGCCGCACTAAGAAACCGATGCATCACCTCCCTGCACAGTAAGAAATTGACGCTTCACCTCCCCTTCAATAAGGATCCGACGCATCACCACCCCTGTGTGCCAGTGAGGTTTCGATGCATCACTTCCCCTGAAGTAAGGAATCAACACATCACCTTCCCTGGGTGTAAGGAACCGAGGCATCACCTTCCCTGCGACAGTTTTTGTTTGTGTGCATGACGTATCCAAGGTACTTTGCGTCAAACATGTTGTATCTGCAATTTGCTTTGAACAGAACTGTTTCTATCTTTTGAAAGTCATATTTTTATTACCGTATTGTGGATTTTTTATGTTTTGGACTAGTTTAGTTTAGATAAAAATTACCAATTTTTCTAACCTGGTGTGGTGTCTATTTGTAGTGTTTTCACTGTATTACTGCATGTGTGCACAAATGCTTTACACACTGCATCTGAGATAAGCCTGTCTGCTTGTGCAAGCTTTAACTACAAAAACAATCTGGCGGTCAATAAAGAGACAACGAAGAGACAAAACAAAATGCCTGGTTAAATAACTCACCACCACTGTGTTGCATCTTAAACCAGAGCATACTCCCAAAGTGAGTCTAACAACTAAAGCACAGACTCTTACGAAACAGTCAGATTTCCATCATCTGCCAAGAGTGGCCAGTGTCATCATTTGGATATCTTAACTCATTCCCACCTGACCTCTTAAACACAAAGAGAGGTCATGTAGTTCTAGTTTCATAGTAGTCACTGTGACCCCCCAGAACCACAGAAAGCTTATGACTATTAAGGTCAACACTCTTTACTATAAGGACAATGGATATCCATAGTGATGGAAAAGATTTTTTTATATATATAAGTGCAGTGCAAAACAGTGAAATTTAAAAAGGATATGGAAGGAAAAAACGTGTTATTATAATATTCCTCCCAACCCTAATAAAAAGTGCAGATGCTGCGTAAACCAAATATTCAGCTGATCACAAATCGGTCGACTAGTTTCAGCCAAACTGGCTATTTGCCAAGGCTTTCTTCAGGACCTATGCTTTAAAGCTGCTGCATACGTGAAAAACATACAGTGTAACATTATCATATTACCTCAGTACAGGCAGAGTGATTTTCATACCTGAAAGAAATAATGACAAAAGACAAACAAGAACAGTTGTAAGCACTTAAACCAGTCACATTTTGCTCATCTAATTTCCTTTGTTGCATGCCCATCCTAGTGGCATCATTCTCATAACCAGAACAAGTACACTCACCTGTCCTGTAAAGGGTATAGACCTCACCTCACCTGGTAACCACTCAGGTAATTGAGACCCCGCCCTGTAGATAAATATTGAGACAGGGGGGGGGGGCGTTTACAAGTTAACATTATCAGGTGGACTGTTCGCTGAAATACAGTACACCATTATAGTCAATTTCATTGGGGATAAAACACATCAAAAATAACAGTTGATGGACAGAATGCAGAACAATGTCATACATTCACCCCAGTACAGAGATCTTGGCCTAAATCCATCGTTTTTTTGCACTCCACACCACCCCAGTTCAGATATGGCCATATGCAAATCAGCCTTGACCCTCTGCCTCATGGGTACAGTCCAGTCCGAACTGCCAAGCCATGTATTTCCTGGACCGGAATCAAGCATCCTAGGACTGGTTTCTGGCTATCAGTCGTCTTCAGCCAGGATAGCTTGACTCCAGGGGTGTGGAGAACATGGGACTCACGTCTGAGCATACCCATCCCACTCGGAGTGACAAATGCAAAAATAACAGTTGATGGACAGAATGCAGAACAATGTCATACATTCACCCCAGTACAGAGATCTGGGCCTAAATCCATCGTTTTTTTGCACTCCACACCACCCCAGTTAAGACATGGCCTTATACAAATCAGCTTTGACCCTGTCCCTCATGGGTACAGTCCAGCCCGAACTGCCAAGCCATGTCTTTCCTGGCCAAATCAAGCATCCTAAAACCGGTTTCTGGCTATCAGCCGTCTTCAGCCAGGATAACTTGACTCCAGTGGTGTGGAGAGCATGGGACTCAGGTCTGAGCTTACCCATCCCACGCGGGGTGACAAATTAAAAAAAAAAACAGTTGATGGACAGAATGCAGAACAATGTCATACAGTCACCCCATTACAGAGATCTGGGCCTAAATCCATCGTTTTTGTGCACTCCACACCACCCTAGTTCAGACATGGCTATATGAAAATCAGCCTTGACCTTGTGCCTCATGGGTACAGTCCAGCCCAAACTGCCAAGCCATGTCTTTCCTGGACCGGAATAAAGCATCCTAGGACCGGTTTCTGGCTATCAGCCGTCTTCAGCCAGGATAGCTTGACTCCAGTGGTGTGCAGAGCATGGGACTCACGTCTGAGAATACCCATCCCACTTGGGGTGACAAATGCAAAAATAACAGTTGATTGACAGAATGCAGAACAATGTCATACATTCACCCCAGTACAGAGATCTGGGCCTAAATCCATCTTTTTTTGCACTCCACACCACCCCAGTTCAGACATGGCCATATGCAAATCAGCCTTGACCCTGTGCTTCATGGGTACAGTCCAGCCCGAACTGCCAAGCCATGTCTTTCCTGGACCGGAATCAAGCATCCTAGGAGCGGTTTCTGGCTATCAGCCGTCTTCAGCGAGGAAAGCTTGACTCCAGTGGTGTGGCGAGCATGGGACTCACGTCTGAGCTTACCCATCCCACTCGGGGTGACAAATGCAAAAATAACAGTTGATGGACAGAATGCGGAACAATGTCATACATTCATCCCAGTACAGATATCTGGGCCAAAATCCATCTTTTTTTTGCACTCCACACCACCCCAGTTCAGACATGGCCATATGCAAATCAGCCTTGACCCTGTGCCTCATGGGTACAGTCCAGCTCAAACTGCCAAGCCATGTCTTTCCTGGACCGGAATCAAGCATCCTAGGACCAGTTTCTGGCTATCAGCCATCTTCAGCCAGGATAGCTTGACTCCAGTGGTGTGGAGAGCATGGGACTCACGTCTGAGCATACCCATCCCACTCGGGGTGGCAAATGTAAAAATAACAGTTGATGGACAGAATGCAGAACAATGTCATACATTCACCCCAGTACAGAGATCTGGGCCTAAATCCATCTTTTTTTGCACTCCACACCACCCCAGTTCAGACATGGCCATATGCAAATCAGCCTTGACCCTGTGCTTCATGGGTACAGTCCAGCCCGAACTGCCAAGCCATGTCTTTCCTGGACCGGAATCAAGCATCCTAGGAGCGGTTTCTGGCTATCAGCCGTCTTCAGCGAGGAAAGCTTGACTCCAGTGGTGTGGCGAGCATGGGACTCACGTCTGAGCTTACCCATCCCACTCGGGGTGACAAATGCAAAAATAACAGTTGATGGACAGAATGCGGACAATGTCATACATTCATCCCAGTACAGATATCTGGGCCAAAATCCATCGTTTTTTTGCACTCCACACCACCCCAGTTCAGACATGGCCATATGCAAATCAGCCTTGACCCTGTGCCTCATGGGTACAGTCCAGCTCAAACTGCCAAGCCATGTCTTTCCTGGACCGGAATCAAGCATCCTAGGACCAGTTTCTGGCTATCAGCCATCTTCAGCCAGGATAGCTTGACTCCAGTGGTGTGGAGAGCATGGGACTCACGTCTGAGCATACCCATCCCACTCGGGGTGGCAAATGTAAAAATAACAGTTGATGGACAGAATGCAGAACAATGTCATACATTCACCCTAGTACAGAGATCTGAGCCTAAATCCATCATTTTTTGCACTCCACACCACCCTAGTTCAGACATGGCCATATGCAAATCAGCCTTGACCCTGTGCCTCATGGGTACAGTCCAGCCTGAACTGCCAAGCCATGTCTTTCCTGGACCGGAATCAAGCATCCTAGGACCAGTTTCTGGCTATCAGCCGTCTTCAGCCAGGATAGCTTGACTCCAGTGGTGTGGAGAGCATGGGACTCACGTCTGAGCATACCCATCCCACTCAGTGTGGCAAATGCAAAAATAATAGTTGATGGACAGAATGCAGTACAATGTCATACATTCACCCCAGAACAGAGATCTGGGCCTAAATCCGTTGTTTTTTTTACACTCCACACCACCCCAGTTCAGACATGGCCATATGCAAATCAGCCTTGACCCTGTGCCTCATGGGTATAGTCCAGCCCGAACTGCCAAGCCATGTCTTTCCTGGACGGGAATCATGCATCCTAGGACTGGTTTCTGGCTATCAGCCGTCTTCAGCCAGGATAGCTTGACTCCAGTGGTGTGGAGAGCATGGGACTCACGTCTGAGCATACCCATCCCACTTGGGGTGACAAATGTAAAAATAACAGTTGATGGACAGAATGCAGAACAATGTCATACATTCACCCCAGTACAGAGATCTGGGACAAAATCCATCGTTTTTTTGCACTCCACACCACTCCAGTTCAGACATGGCCATATGCAAATCAGCCTTGACCCTGTGCCTCATGGGTATAGTCCAGCCCGAACTGCCAAGCCATGTCTTTCCTGGACCGGAATCAAGCATCCTAGGACCCGTTTCTGGCTATCAGCCGTCTTCAGCCAGGATAGCTTGACTCCAGTGGTGTGGAGAGCATGGGATTCACGTCTGAGCATACCCATCCCACTTGGGGTGACAAATGTAAAAATAACAGTTGATGGACAGAATGCAGAACAATGTCATACATTCACCCCAGTACAGAGATCTGAGCCTAAATCCATTATTTTTTTGCACTCCACACCACCCTAGTTCATACATGGCCATATGCAAATCAGCCTTGACCCTGTGCCTCATGGGTACAGTCCAGCCTGAACTGCCAAGCCATGTCTTTCCTGGACCGGAATCAAGCATCCTAGGACCAGTTTCTGGCTATCAGCCGTCTTCAGCCAGGATAGCTTGACTCCAGTGGTGTGGAGAGCATGGGACTCACGTCTGAGCATACTCATCCCACTCAGTGTGGCAAATGCAATAATAACAGTTGATGGACAGAATGCAGAACAATGTCATACATTCACCCAGTACATAGATCTAGGCCTAAATCCATCATTTTTTTGCACTCCACACCACCCCAGTTCAGACATGGCCATAAGCAAATCAGCCTTGACCCTGTGCCTCATGGGTACAGTCCAGCCCGAACTGCCAAGCCATGTCTTTCCTGGACCGGAATCAAGCATCCTAGGACGGGTTTCTGGCTATCAGCCGTCTTCATCCAGGACAGCTTGAATCAAGTGCTGTGGAGAGCATGGGACTCACGTCTGAGCATACCCATCCCACTCGGGGCGACAAATGCAAAAATAACAGTTGATGGACAGAATGCAGTACAATGTCATACATTCACCCCAGGACAGAGATCTGGGCCTAAATCTGTCGTTTTTTAACACTCCACACCACCCCAGTTCAGACATGGCCATATGCAAATCAGCCTTGACCCTGTGCCTCATGGGTACAGTCTAGCCCGAACTGCCAAGCCATGTCTTTCCTGGACCGGAATCAAGCATCCTAGACCGGTTTTCTGGCTATCAGCCGTCTTCAGCCAGGATAGCTTGACTCCAGTGGTGTGGAGAGCATGGGACTCACGCCTGAGCATACCGATGGATGAAACACAGATCTGTGACTGGGGGTGAATGTTTTGCCATTGTGCAACATTCCGTCCATCATCTTGTTTGTTTTGCTGTTCACCCTATATGGGAAGGGTGTGCCCAGACGAGGATGCTTGATTCCGGTCCAGGGAAGACATGGCTTGGCAGTTCGGGCTGGACTGTTCCCATGAGGCACAGGGTCAGAACTGATTTGCATATGGCCATGCCTGAACTGGGGTGGCTTGGTGAGCAAAATAACGATGGATTAAACCCAGATCTGTGACTGGGGGTGAATGTTTTGCCATTGTGCAACATTCCGTCCATCATCTTGTTTGTTTTTCTGATAAAACACATCAGCCACAAAAATATCCCTTATTTGTACTCTATGGATAAGCCGAAGTTCCAAGGCAACACTTATCTATTTACTCTGCACTACTTTTCATAGAAGAAGGGGCGGGGTTGTGTATGTTGGAAAAAGTTGTCTGTAAAGTTCAGTTCACTACTCCTCACCAGGTAGAGAACAGCCATACCATTGATGTATCAAGCTTTCTTAATGATGCAATGTTTGATGGGATAATACTTAACAACACATGTTTTTCAACGTCCGGGGGTCCTAAATCCTAGCGCAATTAGACACGCTCTCAGCAGCTCTATTCCCACAACTCTTTTATGCCCACTGTTCAAATTTCTTCTTCCGCACTGCAGTCATTCTCAAAAGTACTGCATTAGTGAATGACTTGCAGACTCTATCTCATTGCTAAACCCCGTATAGAGCTGATGGTTTAAAAGATTTTCGTGGCTGGCACAGCACTGCGTTCGAGGTTGGCTTACAAACGTTATCTTATAGCTAAACCTTGCGTAACGTTGCCGCTTTCAAGGATTACATCACTAGCACTGCAGTTTTTCTTAAAAGCACTGCGTACAGGAGTTGCTTGTAAACTCTTATCGTATTGCTACGCCTCGCGTCCAGTTAGCGATTTACAGGACTTGTAACACAGGCACTCTGTAAGATACGCCAAGATTTATATTTTAACGTGCTATCAGACTATTCAAAGGTCAATAGATCTCCTCACATTTCCGTTGGTGCGTCGGACCCGAGCCAAGTTCGTGGGAGGTCTCAGGGCACCGTCCATGATCACCCATAACCACAGCTTGGACGAGAGCACGTTGCGTGGTTACGTCGAACTACAAAATGACGTCACTAATGACGGTTTTGTAGTTCCGATGTCTTACTCATTTCTACTAGTCTCTGTGTATTTTAAACCAGGAAAATAAATTGCTGTATGTTAAAGGAGACACATTTTGGGACAAAGACTCTCCTTTTTTACCAGAATAGAGTCTAAGCATAATCTGTTGGACGGTATTAATGGAGAATGTAGACAGTGTTACCTTTTTGCTCTTTGGACAGAACAATAAAGATTTTTTGGAAAGTTACACAAAATAATACTGTCTAACTATAACCAAAAGAGGGTCTCAGTGGACAAAGCATGGATGCCCCATCAATGCAACACAGTGTGCACAGTATACACACCCAGCTTATGCCCCCAAAAGATTCATAAGCCACAGTCTCAAATGTATCGCAATCTAGATTTTAAATTTTCTCAAAGTAGAGGCAAAAAGTACTCACATACTTAAGAGGGCCATATTATGATTACCTTTATAACAGAGGAAATATTTATGGATCTAAAGTTCCAATATAACATAACCCGATGCACTTGTCAGGGCAAGTGTACAATTATTATGTTGTCAGAAAGACCCTACCGTTAGGACTACCTCTATGCTATTGTTTTGAGTCAAGACCATTGGTAGAATAGGAACTTGTACGTGTGATCTTTATTCAGTTAGTCCTATTCATATTCAGTGTGAGCCCACCTGGATTCTAGAGTGCAAAATTAGCAGAACAAGGTACTCAGTGATTAAAACTGAACGAAGCCTAAAGATATTACAAAAGGGTCCAAGGTATCATATCATTAAGCCCTTTAGTATCGCTTCCCAGTCTGAACACCCATTTTTGTTCTTATCACTCACATGAGGTGGTATAAAGGGTTTTTCCGACACTGTCCAAGAGAAAGTGTCTGGAGCGTTCTTGAATTCGGTGAAGTGCCTTATGAGTTTGGTGTTAGTTTTTCTACATCTAAAGGTACTTTTATGCTCAAGCATCCAAAGTTTCACCTTACGAGTTGTCACCTCAACGTAAGGGTACCCACAGGGGCATTTAATCAAGTAGACAAGATTGTCACTAGTACAGTTTGTGAAGCTAGTTTGTTGCGAATGTCTTGATGTACCAATGTATACTGTTTTAGACTGTTGAGTCTGTGGGCAAATGGTGCATGCACCAATTGGGAAGTGGACCAAAACCGGTGGAAGATTCCAGAAAGTCCCCACTGTTCTCAGTTCTTGCTGTTTTGAGCGAGTGTGTACCAGACTGTGCAAGCTACCATGGGAGTGAGCAGGGGTTATTTTAGAACTGTATCCCCTTACCCTGACTAGGAAGAAGGGTCCCTACTTAGACAAAAGTGCAAACCATTGCCAATTAGAGAGACCCCATTTCTAACACTCATGCACCCACAATCAAACCCACTCAGGCACTCATGCATCCATTCGCATACCCAGCAGGACAATTATGCAACTACTCTCAGCCCACTCACTCATACACACTCTCACACAACCAGTGAGACACATATACAGCCACTCCCACTAACAAATTCACTCAGACATCCACATAGATACTCATGCAACCACTCGGACAACCACTCAGATACTCATGCATCCACTAACAAACGTACTCAGACACTCATGCACCCATTCACACACCCAGTAAGATACTTATGCAACTACTCCCAGTCCACTCACTCATACAGCTTCTCACAAAACCAGTGAAGCACTTATACAGCCACTCCCAGCCCATTCAGAAACTCATACAACCACTCACACACAGATTGAGACACTCACTCAGATGCTCATACAGTCACTCATACACTCACTCTCAAAGGTTTCAAGTTACAGTTTGGAAAGAAACTCACTAAATACACAATGGTTACAGGAATGTTATAGTTAGGAAATAAAAATGTTAAAAACGTAGATATTTGCTAAAAAAAACAAAGGTTACAGGAACACATAGTTAGGATCAGATTTTTCTTGTACAAAACCATAGAAATTCAGCAATTATAGCCGAGCTAACTATAACCCATGCCCCTGCAATGCACTGCTTATGCCATCACATATTACATCACATGTGGCATGACATCACTGAAGACATCTAAAATGACATCACTGATGATATCAGTAATCACATCATCCACAGGACTACTCACACACCCATTCACACCCCATACAGTCTCTCATACATTCACTCACTGCCACACCCACAGAACCATTCACATACCTATTCACATATGCATACAACTGGTCACACACTGACTCGATCATCCATGCAAACACTCACATATCTACTCACTCACCCATACACTCACTCACACAACTATTCACTCACTCATACATTAACGCATCCAACCACCTACTCACCCATGCTATAACTTACACAGCCATACAATCACCCATGCAGCTACTCACACACCCACTTAATCAATCATATAGTCACTCAGACAGCCACTCACATACTCTCACAACCACTTACATCCCCATCCACTCATCCCTACAAGCACTCATATGATGGCTCACTCACCCATGCAGCCACATACACAGATGCTCACTCTCCAATACATCCACTCACACACTCACTAAGTTAACCAAACACACACTCAAACAGCCCCTCACTCACCCATAAAGCTACTTACACAAACACCCATAGGTCTCCCCCGGGGTCCTACCTTGCTGTGCTACTTTGCCGAACCTAGGATGGCATCGGGAATGAACTTTGTACATAGATATTATACAGGAGATGTCAGTCCTGCTGTGCTTCCAAGAATCCTCGTGCATATTGTATGAGATTTTGAACCAAGGAAAACCCGTGTTCTGAATGCAGCATTGTATCTAGATAAAAGGTCAGTTCCTGAGAACCATTATGTATGTAATGTAGGGAAGAATATAAGTGAAGGGTTACAATGTTACCTGGGCCTATATTAGGGTACCCATATATAATATAACAGCGGTGGATGTACGTGGCTGCCGGAGAAATATGGAAACTGGAGGTGGTGTTGGTCGTATGATGTGTGTTGGTAGTATCCGTGCCACATCCCTCACAGCAATTTAGGATGGGGTAATGTCGGTCTACACTGGGGCGGGACTAATGTCAATAATGATGACTGGCTCATAATCGTACTCCTCTTCTACATCTACCTCCATAACTCTAAGGCTTTCTGGAACCTTCCTTTTCCCTATCATTGCCTATTGGCGTGTCTAATTCTCAGACTGAGGTTGTGGGATCCAAGTGGCATCTAGATCATCAGAAGGGGCCTTGTAGAAGTTGATGGAATAATCCTCCTTTTCCTTGCTGGGGATCTAGAAGACAATGGATCTTCTAAAAGAATGGCTTGCTCTTCTTCCTCTTCCGGAGGAACAACTACTATTGGGGTGGTTGTGGCTGTTGTTGTCCACTTATCTCAGTTCCCTGCATTGATTGGGTACTACTTTGCGATAACGATAAGTCAATTTCAACATCACTGCTCATTGGTGTTGCTGTGATTAGACTGGCTGCCTCTGCGACAGACATGGTGTGGGCCTAGGTTGAAGGGGTGGGTCCACTGATGCGGGGTGCTGCTCCCAACTTGCTCACCGGACACTGCTGCTGCAGGTGCACTTTTTTGCTTACCAAAAATAATCTTGGGCGGCACGCTAGTCTTGGTAAGTGGCAGTTTATTATTCTCACTGACAACTTTCTTGGTACCGGAGGATCTGGTACCTTTCTTTGGGGCCATCTTCTTCATATGTCAGCAGCACGCAGTGGAAACATTTGAAGAGATGTCTGTGGTCACATGTCACATGACATTGTGCATAGCAGGATTTCTGTCTGTTAGTACAATAGGTGATGACGCCATCTCTTTTGTGCACATAAAAGCAAAGAAGCAAGAAGAACATCAGTGAAACGTGGCATTCATTGTTCTGGTGCAATTACTACTAGTACAAACAAATATAATATATGACTTTGTGTATTGTCACACTTGTTAATATTATTAAATGTATTATTACCTCAGTTATTAAAAAGCATAATACCGAGTAGACATTTATAAGACTGACAAAAACAAGGGCGTACATGGTTGGTGTACTAGTGTATAGCACACTGAGGAAGGATAGGAAAGAAGAAGATGAACAACAAAAATACAAATGTAATGGACCATGTTTGGCATTGTGCATTACATGGGATTCAGCATTCAGGGAGCTGCAGCTGAAGCAATAAGCCAGGAGGAAGAAAGGAAAGAGAAAGACATGCAGGCCTAATGCAGAAGCACACTGGTTGCCTTCACGGAATGACCGCCATCCACATGGCCAGGCCACAACAGCAAGAAAGGGAAGACAGACAATCCAGGCCTATGGCAAATGCACATTGGATGCCTTCACAAAATTGCTGCCAGTCATGCCAAGCAAGCCATAACAAGAAGCGCTAAGGCAAGAGGAACTAAGGAAAGAAGACATGCAGGCTTATGGCAAAAACAAGCACACTAACTACCACCACCAAAAAATGGCCACCAGCCACTTGGTCACTCACAAGCAGCAACAACAAGCAGGAGGCCTGGAAAACAATGAACTCAAGCAGACACATACTTTACAAAATGGCCCCTGGCCAGAAGGGGAGGCCCAGCCAATGCAAGTGATGGCCCACTAATACAAACACACTCACACTGGCTAGACAAAGGACGGAGACATCCTAAACAACATGGCTTTAATGCAACAATGCCAAAAATGAAAATTGAAAGGGCAAAAAAAGGTTTGAAGTTACAACCACAAACATCGAACAAATACATTTATTTAACACACATAAAAAACGTAAAATACCCAATTAAAACACATTTTACATTTTAATCAAATGCTATCCATGCTGTAAATGATGTTTAAATTCAACAGACAGCACAGAAACAGTTGTTTCGTGCATCTATGAGTAGCTCTAGGCCTACTGGCTGAAAGGCCTATTGGCAGACCACTGGGCTAGTGAGTTAAATAAATATTGCAAACAGGGTTCAAAAGTTGGAGAAAATGTAGTGAACTTTGCAATATGTTTACTTTATAAAAGAAAACTAGTAGAAAATGTATAAACAAAGAAAAACTAGGCCACTACTGAAACTACAGGCCACCCACACACAATACATTTTAAAAAAACAATGAAAAGTACAAGAAATGTAGGTGCTATTCCCCAATCAAACAAACAACACCAATTTTCCCAACTTACTTATGAAATCTCAAATCCACAAGTCCTCAAATTCAATCATATATGATGCAGCAAACACAAAGAGTGATCCTTCCAGCTCCAAATCCAAATGAAAAGGGAACAGGAGATGAACAAAGCACTGGGAGGAGCCTGCTGGACAGGAACAGGAAGTTGGAAACTCTGGGGCACTCCCTTCTTCTAAAAAAAAGTAAAAAAAGGACTCCTTGCACAAAAAAGTACAGCCAAATGTCAATCTGAGGAGTTGTTTTTTAATCCAAATCATCATTTCGAGAAGGTATTGATGCTGCTCGAGAGCAATTCTTCTCCAGATTGCAAATTTTGCGTGTTCGAGATCGCGATCTTCACAAATCTTATGCCAGAAGTCGGATGGTGCGCCCGAATGACATGTTCATGATCGCAAACACTCTTGCGGGACCGCGTGGTCGGCTACCAAATCTCGTGGCGCTCGCAAATGGATGGGAAATCTTGTCAGCGAACGCTGACATCCCGGTAAGTAGCTCCCGCGCACACAAAAAAGCAATCTGAGCATGCAAACACAAAAAAACTCAGTTCTGTTGGGGAGCGCGGAGTTTTTCTGTACCTCCGCGTTCTATGTGGAACGCGGAGTTGCCAAAACTTCTCAAACTCCGCAAGCGGAGCGGATTTTACTCCCAGGGTTAGTAAATAGAAAAATGATTGACAGGATTGATGAAAGGATGCATGAATGCAGAACTTAATGACAGAGTGTGTGCATGACGACATTTTGAAGATATGTATGACTTTAGTGGTGCAGGGCAGCACAGCAGTTCACTTTGCTGCACTGCCCTGAGTCACAGAGAAAGGGCAGTTATGCGCCACATTTATCCAATACAGCGCATTCTTTTCCCTTTCCCTTGTGCTGGCCTCGTCATGGCAGCCTAGCACCAATGAAGGCACTGCCCGCACCATGGTGCAAAGATGTCTGGGTTGTAGGCAGGATTGTTTTGGTGTAGGAAGGCACACCTTCCTGCACAAAAACACTTCTGAGAGGCTTTTTCCTCGTTCTCTGTGTGTTGTACACTGCAGCACACATAGAAAGAGGAAACAACTTGGAGAAATAAAGATATTTCACCACATTATGCCTCCTCTTGCAAGGCATATCTTTTGGCACATTTCCAGGTTTACAGGATGTTGTAAATCTGAGAATCCATCATGTGTGGGAACACCCATGCAATTGCCATGGAACGCCTACCCAGGGCACAGTTATGTCATGTTATGTTATGTTAATAATTTGCAGAGCACAAGAATGCCAACTGGAGTCTTGGCACTGGTCTCCAACATGGTACTAGGGAGAAAATTGTGACTAAAGGCCTAAAGGGGGGGGGGGGAAATTTTTAGTTATTTTCTGAATTTTAAGAGATTTGGCTGGGTGCTGAATGGTCAGGCAGCGCATTCCACGATTTGCATGTGGTATGGGAGTAACTTCTTCCTCCCCAGTGAGCATTTTTTTATTCTGAAGATAAGTATCTTTCTCGCTGGGGTAGACTGCAGGTTGGGAGTAGGTACATACCATTTAAAAATCTTTTGGTAGCCAATGCTGATCAAAAATGGTTTGTGAGATTGAGCTAAATTTGGGAGGGTTAATCGACATTCGTGCTGCCACATTTTCATAAGTCTGTACTTTGTTTTGTAGGCTCTGTTGGGTGCCTACATACAAAACATTTCAGTAATCTAGTTTTGAGATTACCAGAGCTAAGATCATTGTTTTTTGCAGCTTTGTGGGAAGAAAAGAATGGCTTTTCTTTAATATTTTTAACACGGGGAAGCAAGACGATGTTACCTGATTGATGTGATCACCAAATGCTAGTTTGACATAAAAAATGACGCCCAAATTCTTTTCTTTTCTGACTGAAGGCAGCAATGACACTAAATTGCGAGGCCATCAGGCAGTATTCCAAAAAGAGGTGTCCCTGCAAAAATGAGCCCAGTGGCGTTCTCCGAATGTAATTTCGAAAAAAGTTCTGCATCAAATTAACAATTTTACCCATGCAGATGTTAAATTGTGTGGCTACTTTTTCTGGGTTAGGAGAGACTGACACCACTATCTGTGTGTTGTTGGTGTAGGAAAACACTGCAAAGCCATATAATAAAATAAGTTCAATTAGAGGGGTGACATACACATTGAAAAGGGTAGGACTCAGCAAGAATCTCTGGGGGACCCTGCAGGGAAATTGAAGCGGTCTGAGGTGATATTCAGAGTATCGAGTTGGAAATATCGTGACACAGAAATATCGACAGCAAGAATATTGTGGTCAAGAATATCGAATTTAAGGTAAGAAATATCGTTTTCAAAAATACGGAAGTCATTAATATTGTTTTCAGAATATGGGGGCCAATTATCAAAGAACTGCGTTAAAATTATCGCCGCTTTAGCGGCAGGAAACTGCCTCTAAAATGGCGATAATGGGCTTGATAATATGCTGTAGAGAATTCTCTTAGAAGCCCATGCTAACACCAGATATCGATTTTTTAATTAGTGTTATGTAATTTAGCTTTTATTTCAAATGAATGTGATGTATGCTCTTTATATAAGTATTGTTTATGCCTTATAATATATGTGTTCCATTTTTAGAAATTTTCAATTTTATTTTAGTAAATTTTGTGTGGCGGGATTATGAATAAGTGTTTATGTTTGGGATTTGTAGAGTGCATGGCTTCCCGAAAGCCTCCCAGCGCTATAGTTAAACAGAAATCATTTCCCTTTTTTGAAAGATGTATTTATTGGATTCATATAAAAAATCCATATTAAGTACTTAGGATAGATACAGATTAGTTTGGACTCAACATATCATATAGGATGAGGAAAGAAGGGTTGGTCTAGTAATTTTAACATGATACATTGATTGAACCACGCACGATGCATACATCCTAGTGATAGAGCGCCCAGGTCGCCAGACCCTTTATTTCATCAAATTGTACGTACTTGGGCCCATAACGTGGTTCTGCACTATGCTTTTGTGAATCGGACGAGCTTACACATTCGTATCAGTAATTCTTGAGTTTTTCTTACTACTCGTTTCCGTTGTACCTGACTTACCAATCCTTGTCACAGGTACCTATGTTCCTGATAGATCAGGAGCTAGCAGGGGTAGGAGATAAGGCTAACTAAACACACCATATACATTTGAAAATGATTTATACTATTGTAATAACCACAGACACCTGGAGGGTTTTCAAGACTTTATATAGTAAAAGTTTAAAGTCCACATGCCATGAGAATAAAGTTCACACAAACTAGAATATCTATAATTAAGATCAGAACTTTAATATAACTATGAATGAGAGTGAGCACCATTGAATGTCAGAAAACTAAAGGGAAAGGGTAACAGGGAACATGCTATTCAGTTTTCAGGCTTATACTAAGGCAGGTGAAGTGGAAAAGAACATACTATTTAGCTGAGTTCTAGATTTCATCAGTGATCTATTAAAAACATACTCTATGCTATTTACTACTTGAAGGCTTAGGTACTAATGCAGGGTAAAAGTGAACACACTGAATAAACAGACAATTTAATAATATCCTACAGGTGAGGGTAAAAGTGGAACATATCTAATAAACAGTTGTGTATGTAAAATCTTTGGAAAAAAGACAGGGAAAATAACATAGGCAATGATGCTTTATTAAAGGAGGAGAGGAAAGAGTATAGAAAGACGAACACCCCCAGATATATATTTACCTAGGACAGGAATGAGGACTAACCCTGGCCACGGGTCAGTTAGGGAAAGGCGAGGACAAGGACCCTCAAGGAATTAGGATGCCAGTAGGCAAGCAGGTACAGCTCATGGACAGTCAGGACAGGATACCCCTCAGGATTTGGATCAGGACTGGGCTCATCAAAGGGTACGACCAACACCTGCAGCTTCGGATGCAAAGCCTGCGCTACTCCCTCTCTGCACGGAATCTGCCAATAACCCCGATTGGGTTTTCGAATCTCCCAGCAAAGTGCTTCGCCAGCACTTAAGACTATTCCACCCCTAGGAGTTTGTGGAAATTACGGACAGAGGGCTCCGCAGCTCTCTGTATCAATCACCTATAGAGTTCGTAGGGTCGGTGACAGGTCTGCTACTCTGACAAGTCGGACAATTTCTCTATCTAATTGTAGACTAGTTATACTGTTTTTGGGTCAGTGGACCACCCACAAATGTTGCAAGTGACAGGATCCCCAACTTTGGATTGGACAAGAGAGGTGGTTAGGTCATTGTCTCCCCCTAGAATTTAGGGGTTCAATTAATATTTATATTTTCAAACCCACCCCTTACATTCCAGTTCCCATGGCATGTGGAAGGTGTAGTACAATAGGATACACATAAAATATGTACATTGTATCAGTTTTAGGTACAGCCGAAATCTTCTCCTGGTACAAGGGTGACTTTCCCAGGCGCATCTCAGCTTCAGATGCCAGCTGGCTTAGTTCCACTCCTGTGCAATTCGGTTTCTCCCTCATCACATGATTAGGGTGACATGGGTTTCAAAGATGGAGTGGCTCCCCTTCCCCAGGCCCACAGATACGCGGTACATGAAAAGTAAGTAAAAACAAATTAGAAACACAGAAAAAATGAATACACTGTACACCATGAATGGCTATGCTACATCCCTTACTTCATAAGATCTATAGCATTAGGTTTTTAGGCAGAAATAGACAATTGCGCCAAAGCAGCAGCAGCAAGCAATATGCGTGTTAAAGACAAAGCGGCCATATTTGCAATAATGCGCATGTGCAAAAAAAATCCCTCCAGAACTACGAGTGCGTCACATCACATGGGTATGACCGACGCATGCGCAGTCTGAAATCCCGCATAGCAGCGAACAGTCAGTGTGCAAGCTTTGTTATGATTAGAAAACACATAAGCAAGCGTCTCTGGGACACCCGTGTGTAGTGTGAAAGTGCAATATTAATAACAGAACAGATTGAATTAATAATATTATTGATTATGCGAGGTTCTTGAATTCAAGCAAGTCGCATTACGTGTGAATCCTTGCTCCATCACTAGTCCCACACACTCCCAGACACTCCCGGACTCCTCCACTAAATTCACACATACTATCAGACTCACCAGTTACAAATATACACAGTCAAATACATAACATTCGTAAAGGTACATCAGGGCCTGCAGAAGGGATATCTTATGGCTGCTTAGGCTACAGTCACATTATGGAGGCAAGTAGATGGAGGAGAAATAGTTTTACACAGACTACACTTTGAGCCATCCACAATAGTCACGCCAACGCGCGTTTCGGTGTTGGGCCTATTTAGGCTGCACCTTCATCAGGGCGGAGATGACCAGGGGGCGGGGACTCACACGGTTTCCACGCTGCACAAAGGGGAGCAGTATATAAGTTTCACTGTAGTTTACATATTCTCTCTGCGTCAGTAAATTTTAGATATCTGTGAGAACAGGATCTTCTCCAGCAGGTCCGGCGACAGGAGTTCTTGGTGTGCTAAGGGTTCAGGAATCAGTAATCAGGTCAGGTATCCTATGAGTTAGATGAAATTGGAGCGGGTCTTTTCTGACGTGGTAAGTATACAGAAAATATTCAATTGGGGGCTTGTCCTTCTCTTTAGGCAGTCTTCAATTTAATCGGAGGCGGTCTTCCATAATACGAATTGAGGGGCATATTACCAAGCAATAGCGATAATTATCGCTATTGCTTGGTTAGAGACAAAAATTTACCGCAGCGCTGCGGCGATTTTTACCGCAAATAAACCTTGGTATTACCAAGGTTTAACGCAAATGCGGTAAAAATCGCCGCAAAGCATGAATATCGCTGAAAAGTCAGCGATATTCATGCATTAGCGAGGTAATGCTCTTAGCCATGTTATCCACCTCCCATTGGATAACATGGCTAAGAACTGCTCAGGGCAGGTGTTAGCTTTTGGAGATATTCCCGCTTAGCGCGAATATCTCCAAAAGTTGGTAATAGGAGATAGCGATGTTAGCGACTGTTTTCAGTCGCTATTTTCTTGGCACGCCCACTTTGCATGTCATTAGTGATAAATATCACTGACATGCAAAGTGGGGCCCAAGATGGTCGCTATCTCCTACTAGCTGTCGCTAACTGGTGTTAGCGGCTGCTAGGTAATAGGGAGATAATTTTATCTCCGCTTTCTTGGCTTTTAAAGCCAAAAAAGCGGAGATAAACCCCCTTGATAATATGCCCCAGATATTCCAATTTGCAAGATAATGGAAGGACCGCGTTGCAGCTAATGCTTCTACGATCAAATGCAGTGGGCAGCTACCGTCAGGGGCAGGATACGGACAGAAACAGTGGATAATGAAATAACACCCAGGGTGGTAGGGCTCCACACGGACCGCGGGGCGAAGTCCTCTCTCGGGAAAGAATTAGGCAGTAAGAAATTGTAGTCTATCTGAGCGCCTTTGCAACCCAAGAGATATATCAAGATGCAACTTCCAGAGCAATCAATAGCATATTGACGTGCCGCACCCCTAAGACTTCATTTTCAATGAATGACGAAGTCCATTCACAAACTTTGGATTGGCAGGACGAACAATGTTAATATATTACTTGAAACGCACTGCCTTCTGGAGCACTCTCTGAGAATTTCAATTTAAGACAGCTACAGGAGGCGTCTAAAAAAAGAAATATGGACTGAGCGTATAATGTAATTGCACATTTCGGTTTCTCAGAATTGCTAGACTGAGTTAGGAACAGAGGGGAGACATCTTAATAGGTCGAGGTCGCAGTGACTATGAGGCATGGTATATGCACACGGGTAAATACATTCAGCATGAACATACAAGGGACGGTTCGTGGAGTTTCTACTCTATTTCGGCAACTTAATTGTAGTCTTATACAAACAGATGACTCAGAAAATTGAATAACATCAGAACTCAAAGCAGATGGCATATACTCTTCCGTCTCTTGAAAGAACGCTTAGTCTTTCTTCAATTTGTTCATTCCTATTCATGCAGCGCAATATCTGCTCTATGTGCTCTCATTTGTACAGGCGGATACACAAAACTAAATACTTAATTAAAGGGAACATCTGCGGTGTTTTCCTTCCCAATGGAGGGCAGGCATGTGGAATTTGCCAGGAGAGAAACATAACTGCAGTCTTGCGCTTTGAAACAGAGGGGCACAATTAACGCATTACATCTTAGAAGGACTGTCAGTTCGTTTGATGCTAAAGGGAGAAAACAAATCTTTGATTTACAGTTTTCCAGTTTGTTGAAGTGGTTCTGTGGAATAAAGTAGGATAGTAGATCTAGGGCCCTATCTAGATCAATCTTCAAAAACCCAATTGAAACGACACACTGCTCCTTTACAATTGTGTGGGTTCGCAAATTAACAGATGAATAATTTGGACCCAATTATGCTATTGACACTTTGGGATAAGAAATAACACACTAATAGCTTGTGTTATTCACCATTCCATTGTGCTCATAAAGCGATTGTCACTATTTGCTTTATCGATATCAGTAAGTGTTTATCAGCCACAATTCACAAGAAAAAAAAACACACATGATTTGTGCACCCACTGTAATCTTGTTTGAGTGCAAACCAGAATATAGCCAATATATAGAATCATAGCTAGCTAACAGTGAAATACAGGGCTATTTTTCACCAAGGAGTTGTGTGTAAAAGAAAAAAAAATACAAACCATGCAAGCAGAGAGAAGCTCAAGCAGTCTTTGTTGTTACTCAGAACTCCGAGGAGAAACACATCACCATAATTCACATTTTACCCAGTGTTAGACCTGTCAGCATTAGGGTGGCCTTCCTCCATATTTTATGCCATACTCCTCCATTTTTACTTACCTTGTTTTTGTTGGTCTTAGGACTCTGGGCAGCACCTTGCCTTTGCTAACCAGTGCTACATTGCCTGTGCTCACTCCCTAAAACATGGTAATATTGGCTTACACCCAATTGGCACATTTAATTTACTTGTAAGTCACTGATAAAGTGGTACCACATGTACCCAGGGCCTGTTAATCAAATGCTACTATTGGGTCTACAGCACCTATTGCGCCACCCACTTAAGTAGCCTTTTTAAACATGTGTCAGGGATGCAACAGATGGGATATCCGCCATGTTTATGATAGAATAACCCGTCCAGTGAACTCTAAATCAGGCCCTCAGTGTCTGTGTAGCTAATGGGTGACAACAGCATCCATTAAACCCAGAGAGCTCATGCTTTTTAATAACTGGAAATTAATGTGGGCAGCATTCCATTTTATTTTATAGTTGAGTCAACGATAAGACCAAACATATGCCCCAGAAGAGTGATACAGCCAAGGTTGCCCACATTTCATCTGCATGGAAGTACATGCAGCTTGATATACATTTTGTCATTTGGCACCAATTCTGTAAGATACTGTAGGAAATTGTGTTATTAGTTGTATGGCCTGCACAAGTAAAAGGTCCACAATTCCCTTTACTGAGAACCAATCACACCATTGTAGCGCTTGATTCTCTCAAGGTGGAGAAGCAGAGCAGTCCAAGTCCTACTCAGGGAAAGGGGTGCGGGCTAGTAATCACCAGTCACTGACACATAATAATGACACGCAATAAATAATAGTCCAGTCAGTTTGGTTTTTAGTATATAGAGAAGTTCCTTTATTACACACACACTACAAAATACTACACAGCAATGTATAAATATTTACATTGGGAGATGGAAAATGTCACATTTGACATTATATAATCATCTTTGACTCACTGAATTCAGCTTCAGCCTGCTGTCTTACATCCATTCGGCGATGGCCTTCATTCCTCTGTGGAGGTTGGCTTTGGCGGTGTAGGGGTCTTCGGTGAGGGATATGATCAGCTGGGTGTTGTCGGCGTAGGAGATGATTTTGAGGCTGTGTTGTCGTGCGACGTGGGCGAGAGGTGCCATGTAGATATTGAAAAGTGTTGGGCTGAAGGATGATCCCTGTGGAACGCCGCAGATGATCTCTGTGGTTTTGGAGCGGAAGGGTGGGAGGTGGACGATCTGGGTTCTGCCGGAGAGGAAGGATGCGGTCCAGGCTAGGGCCTTCTCTTGGATTTCGTCGTCGTGGATTCATGCTGTTAGGGTGCGGTGGCAGACCATGTGTCTGTCAGCTTTTGAAAATTGCAAAAAACACAGTTGATGGACAGAATGCAGAACAATGTCTTACATTCACCCCAGTACAAAGATCTGGGCCGAAATCCATCATTTTTTTGCACTCCACACCACCCTAGGTCGGACAATGGCTATATGCAAATCAGACTTGACCCTGTGCCTCATGGGAACAGTCCAGCCCGAACTACCAAGCCATGTCTTTCCTAGACCGGAATCAAGCATCCAAGGACCGGTTTCTGGCTATCAGCCTTCTTCAGCCTGGATAGCTTGACTCCAGTGATGTGGAGAGCCTGGGACTCACATCTGAGCATACCCAGCCCACTCGGGGTGAAAATTGCAAAAAACACAGTTGATGGACAGAATGCAGAAAAATGTCTTACATTCACCCCAGTACAAAGATCTGGGCCTAAATCCATCATTTTTTTGCTCTCCACACCACCCTAGGTCAGACAATGGCTATAGCCAGAAACCGGTCCATGGATGCTTGATTCAGTAGTCCAGAGCTTTCCTCCAAACTGGTCCTCATGGTGTGTAAGGGGGCCAGTATTACTGCCCTTTGAGAAGACAAACTGGTCCTGGTGTAAACTTGGCAGAGTCCTTAGTCCTTCGGGGCATCAGGGGGTTCTTCTTTTCTGTTGCCCATGGCAGCCAATGGGTCCTATAGTGATGCGCAGAAAAATCATCTGGCAGGAGAGAGTCTCATCCTTGTGCAGGAGTCTTTTTATGGGACGAGGAAGGTTCCAGAAGGCATGCACCTTGGACAATCCTAGGGTTCCACCTCACCTCTCCATCTCTGTCCCAACCCTTTTGCATAGCATGCTGGGACAGTTCAAAATGACTTTACCCAGGAGTCAATAGTCACATCTCCTCTTGAGGCTCAGCTCCGCCCCTTGCTGGCATCACTGCCAGGGCCTTTCTCACAAACCTTTCAGAGGGGAGCCCCCTTCGTGTTGGCTCCAGAGTACTGGGATCCCTGCTTTGTTCCATGGGACAGTCTGACAGCTGTTTGATTGATGTAGATAATATTGACCCACCTCTTTTTTTGGAGCGAGTTTTATATAGCGTGAACTCGACCCAAAGGTTTTAGAAGACTTTACATGAGCACCAGTTGCGTTGCAGATGGACACACTCATTTTTTGTTAGGCACAGGGAGATTAAGTGATTTGCTAAGAATCACAGGATGTTGAGCGTCCTTGCTAAGACTCGAACCCGGCTCCCCAGCTTCGAAGTCAACTGATCTAGCCATTAGGCCACATCTTCTCCCCATTTCCTTCTCAGGAGCTGAGTGAAGCACTGTTAATTTCTCCCTTGTTGGGAGAGGCCTTATTTTCTGCTGCTGGAGAGAAATATAGGGGAACTTGCGGATATTATTTTCTTGCACAGGTTACACCCCAATCGGATACATCACTGGTCTCTGCAGGCCAAAGGGAAGTGAAACTGCAGTCTAAGGCAGTATAATAATTTACCACTACAGTCAAAACAGTAAATCACACTGCCTTTCCCCAACATTATAAGGCATACCCCAGGTCAATATCTAATTCTGTAGATTCCCCACCTTGCCAGGCTACCTGTGTGCAGTTACCAGGCTGCACACAACAGTAGTCTCCCACACAGCCCACACACATGTTCACATGTGTGTACATGCTTTCAAGTGAAACCAGCCAAGTGCCCCTTACCCTTGCTGTGTTGCAGCAGCCTTATCTTAAAAGACAGACCCTAATGGTAAACAAGCGCAGCCCGTTTCCATGTGATTACCATGGGTGAGACACATGTGGGGGGATTCACCCAAAGTAAAAAGTCCAAAACCGGGTGAATCAACAAAAAGCAAAATATCCAGGCGTACTTAACCACATGGCTGCTGCGGGGATTTTTGCGCTGTGCTGCAAATGATCATTTTGCTGTTTCCATGACGAGCTCAGCTCGTCATCAGCACACGACACCCGTGGGTGATGACGAGCTGAGCTCGTCATCAGCATCGAAAGGGTTAATGGGCGGAAACTAATTGCAACAAATACAGTTTGAATTGTAGACACACAAAAGTGGGGTCCCTATATCACTTGCCTCCAACCCATTATTAAAGCAGTGTGAAGAACACTCCTTGCTTCTAATTTGGCTTGGAAGAAGTTTACAACACAACCCCCAATCTTCATTTCTCATAAATTACATTCCAATTGATATAGTCAAATAATTTATAAGGAATACAGGTACACGGGGGTTTACTCTGTGTTGCCAATTTTGTAATTTACCATGTCCATCAGACCTAATTTACATGTGGTTCTCCACCTTTTTTGTTTAGCCTGCTGTTTGTTTGAAATTTAAAGACATTTCCCCTGTCAGTAGAAAACAGATTTAAGGAATTTGGGGCTGAAAACTGCAGAACTAAGACCTGAATCTCCAACTTAATATAAAGCAGTCACTCTTTATTTAATAGGTTTGATGATTTCAGTACAGAATTCATTATCCTTGATTTCATGTTCATACTTGAAGAGGTCAAGGGGTTAAGGTATGTTTCATACATAAAGAACAACAATGAAAGAGTGTTACTTGTTTGGAAAACACACAAGTATTAGTGCACGTAGGAAAACACCACCTATTTGGTGTGTTAGGAAAGCCCTCACTTAAATTTCAAAAGCTTTATTCGACAGCAAGTCATAAAAGCAATTTACATCCTATCACTACACAATAAATACTAAACCTAAAATTCATATATATTTAAAACACACAATAAACACTTTATGCTGTCACTTCTGGTACACAATATAAAATATTCCATCAAGAATTATCATAAAAAATTGATCATACATAGAAAACATGGTGACGATAATTCATTAAGCTGCATCAGATAGTTGTAAAGTGCGGGTGCGAATAGTCCAGGCCCATCCTAAAAATTTTGCAACAGCGATCGCAAAATAGGGTGTACAATCTGTTTCCAGTATTCTAAGCGCCTCTATGTGTCTGCGTGTCCCTAAATTGAGACACACTGGTTTTATCCATTTACGACGTGGGCAAACATAAAGAGGGCAAACAAACAGCAAGTGAGAAACATTCTCAGTTAGATCTTTGCAATAATGGCATTTCTCATCCAGGTTCGCAGACCAGTTTTGTGTAAATGCGTTTAGGGGAAGAGTTCCAAATCTAAATTGAAAATACAATTTTCTGTTGAGCGGCTTTTCGATAATGTCCCAGTAGGGTTCACAAGATGGTACTGTTTTGATATCAAGAAAACAACGGGTTAATTTGGAGTTGGATCCAGTACAAAAAGCAGATGACCGAACCATGTCCCAATACATTTTCTTCAAAATAGTCTTTGATGGGAAACATGATGCATTGGTATTAGCCCATAGGTGGTCTAGATCCAGCTTAGTTAATAGACCCCGTATTTCTTTAAGCCAAAAGATGGTATGAAAGCGGTCAGCATGATGATATCCACTAGTGCAGCAGCATAATGAGCTAGTACCGGGGTTGTCATTATCCGTCTCCAATATAACAGAGGGCATAGGCGAGCTAAGTCCTCTATACTTTTCCTGCCGAGATCAAGCAACAAAGGAACAGTGGGAGTACTTTGTGGTGCCCCAACTAGGCGCCGCAAGAACCTATTCTCTGCCAGTGACAGTTCCTTCAAATTAGAGAATCCCCATAATTCCGATCCATACAGTGAAGCGCTTATCACCTTCATGTTATAAATTTCCAAAGCAGGGGTGATTGGTTTAGTCAGTGAGGGTCTATGTTTAAGCGCTACTACACCTGCTAACTGATGGAATTTTAAAACTGCCATGTAGATATGATTTTTCCATCTCATATTACCCTGAAGGGATATTCCTAGATATGTAAAGGCCTCTACCTGCTCTAATGGAGTACCATTAAAAGTAATTGAGCCTTTGAATGTCATCCGTTGGTTCATACACATGAACTTGGTCTTAGAAGTATTCAACTCTAGACCGCGGTTCTGACAAAACTCACCAAATGCATTAACTGCCTTCTGAAGCCCACTAGGAGTTTGTGATACTACCAGCGTGTTATCCACAAACATGAGGACTGGCACACGAGCCCCTGCTAGTACTGGTGCATCGGTGGGGGACCTTCTTAGGTAGTCCACAATGCCATTGATGTATATGGAAAAAAATGTGGGGGCCAAGACACACCCCTGCCTAACCCCACTTTCCACAGGGAAAGGGTCAGTCACTTCACCCTGTGCCCCCCACCTGATTCTAGCGTAGTTGTTTTCATGCAAGCGGACAAGCAGTGTTAGCAGTACTGGATTTATAACAGCTTCAGCAAGCACACTCCAGAGTTTTGGCCGTGGAACTAAATCAAAAGCTGATTTTAATTCAACGAATACAGCATAAAGAGGGCCATTGGTCAGGGTCACATTCCTCCAATAGAGGGCTATAAAAAAGAAAACCTGGTCAATAGAGCTTTTGAGGGGGCAAAAACCAGCTTGATATGGAGACAAAATATCTTTTTCAACTATCCAAGATTGGAGCTTGTTCTGTACTAATCGACCTTACAGTTTTTGTGCTGAATCTATAAGACTGATGGGTCTATAGTTGCTGGGTAGTAATTTGTCACCCTTTTTAAAAACTGGAATTATTTCCGTACCCTTCCAAGAAATGGGTATAGCTGCACCCTGGGCCACAGAGTTGGCAAGCCATGTAAAGTACTGACACCATGATTCCCGATCACTTAAAAACACATCGACAAAAATGCCATCCATGCCTGGCGCTCTACCCCCTGTCACACAGTCTAATGCGATACCGACATCTTTTATGGTAAATACTTGGCAGTTGTAGAAGACCGTGGGGGGTAGGGTATAGCAATCTGCAGCTAAGTTACAGGCATACTGTGGCTTAAAAAAATCTATCCACAGGTTTTTAGCAACATTATTTTGTGGGGATTCTGCTGTCCCTCCTCTGTCCCACTTAACAATTGCCCAAAATTGCTTTTGATCTTTAGCAGCACAAGCAAATTTCAAGTCACGCCAGTGATCCTCATCCCACTGTTTCTTGGCTTTTTTGGGGCTTTTCTATACATATCCCTGGCCTTCCTCACTCCTGTAATATTCCTTGACCTAAGTTAGGTACTAAGATTCTGGCGGGCTGTTCTACAGCATTGGTCATACCACCCCAGCTTAGGTAACTTTTTCGTAGCCTTGCTTTGTTTTATTGTTTTCAAAAAGAACCCTTGAAGCCTAGTAAAAAAATTAGTGTGAGCCTCTGCCATAATTTCAGAGAAATTTGGTTTATTACTATGTAATTTTAGGTTATTTACTTCCTCAGCCACTACTCTCTTAAGATCCTCAAACTTCTCAGGATCTTCTACCAATCTACCCCATTTTACATGGCCCTCACTCACCGACCTGGTCGGTGACATGCTTCATCATCGGGCCTCACTGGGAGTGACCGAATGTCACCCCAGTGTGCTTCAACGCCAGATTTACTGCAGAGTTGGTAATGTGAAGATGCCTCTGAACCGGGTCTCGATCGTCGAGACCCGGTTCAGAGGGATCGTGCAGGTTCACACACGGGTGCGTCGTGGGGGATGTGCCAAAAACACCATCACCCCCCTCCCGTGGTCTATGTGGTGATATTCTCTCATCTTCCAAGTGCATTTTAATTTTTGGAGTCTCTAATCCAGAGACTAGTAGGGGTTCTCACCACCGATATTTTTATTTGTGTTGCCCCCTTCCCATTTGCACTTTTTCAGATGACTTTTAACTATCACGTCCCTTGGTAGGGTGGGCCTTAGCGTGTCCATACCCCCGGGGTTTAATTTACCATATGTCCTGACGAATGCCAGGTTAATTACACCGACATTGGCAGAAACATGTTGACCATCACTTAAGAGTATTGGAAACAGACCATTCAACTTAGTTGGTCTAGTTTGCCAACATATTTTTAACATGTCTTTTTGATCAGCCATTAAATCAATTTTTGATACAATAAAGGCATTTTTAACCTCACCACGTCACTCTTTTCCCTTATTTTCACATAGTCTCTCACATCTTCACATTACCCGCTCCGCAGTAAATATGGCGTTGAAGCACACTGGGGTGACATTCAGTCACTCCCAGTGGGGCCCGATGATGAAGCATGTCACCGACCAGGTCTGTGAGTGAGGGCTTTCCTAACACACCAAATAGGTGGTGTTTTCCTATGTGCTCTAATACTTGTGTGTTTTCTGTTAGACCTGTCTGCTTCTGGGAAGACTCTAACCATCATGATTTATTTTTGTCCCCCTTAGCCTCCCAGAGTTTCTATTTTTATTTTTACATGTGTCCATCAGGAATTTTTAATGCTGTCAGGGGGCTAGGTGTTCCTTGGCGATGACGCCATTCTTCCCTCATACTTGTGAGGCCTAGTCACCCCCTTGAAAATCTAGGGATCTCCAGAGACCTAAAATGGTGTCCACCAACTGCCATAACGGACACAACTGGAGGACAGGTCCATAGGATAACATTAGGGAACTTTCTGGAATTGACTAGAGACTTCTGCAGGTCTCAGGCCACCCTATATAAGGCCAGTGACCAGCAGCCATTTTGTGCTGACCCCAGAGTAGAGGAGTGAGGCAGTGGTGAGAGGAGGTGGACACACTGAGAGCAGCTAGTTTGTCACTGAGGCTGACAGTTACTTCAGAGGTTTGTTCCCCCTTCAGCCTTTGACCGATCCCTCTCTCAAGACAACAACAACTGACAAAGAAATCGAGCTACTGGAAGAAGAAGACCCTTCTATCTCAGAACCCCAGTAAAACCACTCAGAACACCCTTAATTGGGGATATTCCTGACTGTCCATACCCAGCGCTGTGCTCACCGGTGTTGTGGAGCAGCTGTAGTGAAGGTGGGCGTCTGTGGCACCTTAGGGCCCTGAAGAGCGAGGGCGCCGTGTGTGCACATCCTTCCTGAGAGGCCGGAGCTGGAGGCGTCTGAGGAGGAGTAGCGGCGCTGTGTTAGCGGATTGCGGGACCCCGGGGGCACCAGCCGCGTCAAGCAGAGCAGGAAGTGCTTCCGCGCATGCCCTCAGCGCGCCCGCTATTGAAAGCAGGAGGGGCCTAGGGTCGGGCAGGCCCAGGAGAGCAGCGTCGCTGTGAGGAACAGTGTCCTTCCTGTGAGCGAGTGCGGAGGCGGGAGAAGAGCGAGCGCTTCCGCGCATGTCCGGCGGAGAAGTGCCAGCTGGGAGAAAGTCATCGCGTCAGCCGAGGAGCGCCGCATCGACGATCTCCTTAGAAGAGGCAAGAGCGCCACAGCGGACGACGCGGTAGGAAGCCCTGGGCCGGGGAAGCCTTCCCTGCCTTCCCCCCTTCCGCCCGACTGTGCCAAGCTCCATCGAGTGTGGAGAAAACAACCACTGGGACACTTCCAACCCCACAAGTAAGCCGGGTAGAAAGGGAGCGGGAGGCGGCAGAGCCAAGTGCCTGACATCCAGGACATCAGGGCTAAGCCCCAGGAGTCTAACTGTCGAATACCTGGAAAAACGAAAGTGGGTTAGTGACTCAAAGACCCACAGCAAAAATCTCACTACTTACCACAGAGGAGAGAGGGGGAAGTGGTGTAGGGAATCACAGGGTTCCTGGGAAAAAGTCCTTGCAGTTTCTCGATGATTGGAGGAGTAGATCCCTTACTAGTTCTGTGTGCCTTGAAATCAGAGTGAGAGGAACCTGGCTAATATTATTGTATCTCCCCTTTTTAGTAACATTACTGGTTGGTAGTGCTGAGAAGATCTATAACCAGGTCTTGCTGGTGAGTTGAGCAGTGCTTAAGAGCTGTGGGGTAATGTACCTATTAATGAACCTTTAAAAACTTATTGCACTGTCATCTTCCGTTCTGTAGATTTATTGGTGGAGTATTGTGACATTGTGTATTAACGTGAAGTAACCTTACAGAGTGTGAAGCTAATGAGATTCTCTTAACCAACCAAAGAGTTACCTTTATGCATTACTGAATCTTTGACAAAAGAATGTGCTTTATTGCCCTTTTTCCACAGCAGGAGGAGTGAAAAGTAATTTCTCAAAGCAAAAGTGTAATGTTTACCCCTGAAAGAAACTAATGTTGTATCTTGTATAACCTGAATCCATAAAGACATATTATTTTTTATAAAAGGTAACGGTATTTTTCCAAACAGAGGTGTTGTGTCTTTATTTTAGTGGTTCATCACTATGTTACTGTGAGTGAGACTTGTAAGTACTTAGCCAACGCCTTGAGTTAGCTGTAGACCACTACTGTGCCAAGCTACCATGTGTAGGCTTGGGTAATCTAGGTCCAACATTTTCCAAACAAGTAACACTCTTTCATTGTTGTTCTTAAAGTCTAGTGGGGAATAAGAGTGTTACTCCCTCCCTACCTCTCTCTTTGTTGATATGTTTCATACATAGCCATTTCTGAGGCAACCCCAGGACTCCTGGGCACAATGGCTGGGTTCTACTGCTAGGAAGTGGGATTACTGCAGAGGTGAGGCACTCCTTCTCCTCTATCAGCATGCCAGAATCTCCAAGTTCACAGGCAGACTTACTGTTCCTCTCAGTAATACAGCAGGTGCATGAGATGTACCACTTACTTTGGTCCAAGTAGAAACCAGAAATCAGTCTAATGTTTAGCTATCACTTTTATAATTATTGTGAGAATTTGGGATTTTGGTTAACTGGAGTGTGAGTCATGGTCAAGCAGCCACTACAATCTACAGGGTAAGGCACAAGCAAACCCCACATTAACCTGTGCTCAACCCCCTGTTAGCTTCTCAGAGAGCAGTCAAGCCGAACTTCGAGACAATGGGTAAAGTATTTGTGCAACACTTCAATCTGTAAAACAGTGAAAACAGCACACAAAAAGAATCCCACACCAAGTTAGGAAAATAGAGTAAAGTTTATTAAAAAAACAAGATCAAAACAAAAAAAATTAATTAATAGAACCGGGGATATTGAATTTTAAAGTTTTAGAGAAAATATCACTGAAAGGCATGAAGTGCCAACTTTGGATATCTGGTTGTGCAGGATGGTAAAAAAGTCATACGTTCAGGCTGACTCTGATGGAGCTCATGGCTCCACATCGAAGATGCACCGCACAGCCGGGATGATGTGTCTGTTCCGAGATTCACCGCGACTGTGGTGAGAGGTCCTGGTGCGTCATCGTCGAGGCTTCCGTCGTTTGGGCTTGTGATGTGAATCCAGTGTCGAGGATGAGATGTACAATCACAGCGATGCCTCGGTTCTGAAGAGATGCGAGGCTGCAATGCTGAGTCCAGCATTGTCGTAGAGGCTGCTATTGACAAGAGATGTGAGGTTCTGTGCTGAGGATGTGTTGTGCAGTAGCAGTTTTGAAGGAGATGCAGGCTGCGGCTGTGATGTGAGACTTTACAAAGGATTCAATCCATGCAGCAGTGGCGATGGGTCGGTTCTGCTCTGTGTTGCACAGCGCAGTCCTGTCAATGGGGCTTGTGATGTGAAGTCTGGCTTTGAGGATGTGACGTGCAGTCGGGTCATGCATCGGTTCCGAAGAGATGCGAGGTTGTAATGCTGAGCCCTGCATTGGTTTGAAGGCTGCCATCGATAAGAAATGCGCTGAGGATATGCCGCACACTGGCAGTTCTGAAAGTGATGTGGCTGTGGCAGTGATGCAAATGTTTGTGATGGGTCTAATCTATGCAGCAGCAGCAATGCATCAGTTCTGCTCGATGTTGTACTGCACAGCAGAGGAGATGCATTGGTTCCGCTGGTACCACAGACTGACAGAGCACCAAAGGCTCACTTGCAAGGATCCAAGACTGGGATGGCACCACTTGGCTCACAGCTGGCAGAGTCCAGGTGCAGATGCAAGTTGGATTAAGCCCTGTTATGTCCCTGAGGCTTCAGGTCAGGAGGCCAGCCAACTAGCCCTTGGAGCCACTCTGGCTCTGTGTGCAAGAGATGTAGGTCCAGTCCATCTCACCCAGACAAGAAGGCAGCAGGCCAGCACAGACGTGCAGCAGTTCCTTCAGAGTAGCAATCCGCAGATTGGCATCCCTTGTCGCAGCACAGCAGTGTTTCTTCCTGGCAGTGTATCCACAGGTTCAGAAGTGTACTAAACTGGTGTCTGAGGTTCTTCTTTTATACACAGATGTGCATTTGAAGTCAGGAGAGGCTTCTAGAGGCATGCTCAGATGGTGTGGTTTCCTGGCCCTGGCTCCAGACTCACTTCGGGGATGGATGCAGCCCTTTGTGTGGAGGCTGTACAGGTGTAAGTGAGGATGAGCACACCTAAGTTTCAATTGTGTGTGGCTGTCGAAGAGGAATACACATAGCCCAACTGACAGCTGCACCCAGTCATGTGACCAGAGACCAAATAGCCAAGGAAAGGAAATGGTGACTTTCTAAAAGTACAAAACAAACAATTGATGTCAAACACTTGCCCACAGTACCGAGAATTGGGCCTAAATCCATTGTTTTGTTTGCTCACCACTCCACCCCAGTTTGGACTCAGCCTTATGCAAATCAGTCTTGACCCTGCTGCTAATGGGAACAGTCCAGCTCAAACTACCAGGCGAACTCCTCGCTGGACCGAAAACAAGCAAAAAAAACAATGGTTTTAGGCCCGTTCTCTGTACTGGGGGTGAATATTTGACATTGTGCCACATTCCATCCATCAATTCTTCTTTTTGTATTTGTCACCCCAAGTGGAATGGGTATGCCATACATGGGTCACATGCTAATCATGTCACAGTCAGATAGCCTGGCTGATGAGGGGTGATAAACCAAAACCTGTCCCAGGAAGCTTGTTTCAGGTACAAGGAGGACCTGGCCGGGCTTTTCATGCTAGACTGTGCATGGGTCAAGACTGATTTGTATATGGCTAGGCCCAAACTGGAATGGCATGGTGAGCATAACAATGATGAATTTTAGGCCCAGATCTTTGTACTGGGGGTGAATGTTTGACATTGTTTGGCAATTCACCCATCAATCGTTCATTTTGACTTTCTGATAGAGGCATTTTCAGAAGTGCAATTTAAAATCCAACTTCACCATAAGTGAGGATTTCAAATTGTGATCCCAGAGACACCAAACATGAACTGTAATCACTTCTCATTTGGAAATTACACTTATAAAATGTAATAAGGTAACTCCAATGATATCATATGGAAGAGATGGATCATGCAGTAGTGAAACACAAATTTAAGAGTTTTTCAGTCACTACCAGGACATGTAATGCTTAAACGTACATGCCCTAACTTTTAAATATACTTCACCCAGCCCTCTGGGCTGTCCATGGCTTACCCTAGGGGTGACATATATGTATAGAAAGGGAAGGTTTAGGCTTGGCAGAATGTTTAATTCTGGCAGGTGAAAATGGCAGTTGAAAACTGCCCACGCAGTGCCAGGCCTGAGACATGTTTAGAGTGCTACTTAAGTGGGCGGCACAATCGGTGCTGCAGGCCCACTTGTAGAATTTACTTTACAGGCCCTGGACACATGTAATTCACTTTACTAGGGACTTATAAGTAAACTAAAGATGGCAATTGGGTATAAGCAAACGTTACCAGGCTTTGAGGAGAGAGCACCAGCATTTTAGCACTGGTTAGCAGTAGTAAAGCCCTAAGGCCAGCAAATATGATGTCAGCAAAAGCAGGAGCTCTAGAGAAAAAAAGGGTCAAACTATGCCATGGATGCCAGGTCTAATTATTACTTTATAGAAAAGAGATCTGGATGCCTCTGTCAAAAGCCTGGATCTGGTTTGAGACAATTCCTCCTCTTTGTGTTTTACAACCCATCAGATGTAGTTTTGTCTTTGACGAGGCATTTCTCAGCTGGTAAGGAGCATCTCCACCTAGAGAACTGTAAAAAAATTGAATGTTAGTTGTTACTCAAATAATAATCACAATCCTTGTCAGGGTGAATCATGAAACTTACCAAATAAACTCTTGCTTCACCCTTTGGTAGTTTAGCACAAAACAATAAGACTTAACTTAGGGGCAATGCAATGAAGTACTTAACCAGTAATAAAGTGAAACCACAACATAAGAAAAATTCCAAACCAATTTAGAAAATAAAGAATATTTTAGTTTAAAAAATGATGTTAAAATGATAAAAATGTAAGAAGTAAAACGGAAAATATGAAATTTTACAATTCGAATTCAAAACAGTGCAAAAAAGCACAAAACGCCCACCATGGTTATCTGGTTGCGCTGGACCAGGTCTAATTCAAAATTTAAGGCCGGCTGCGATGGAGCTCAGGTGGGATACATGGACCTAGTTCGTCCTAGAGGAAAGACTATTCTGACATAAACATTTAGGAAAAAAAGCGTTTGTTGACGACTTGTCGGTTTGGACAAACTGTAACCTGGATCCGACGCGGGCTTGATAGAAGGTGGTGTACCAAAGAGCAGTGTCCCATTGTGGTCTTCGATGAAAGTGGAAAAGCTCCTAGCAACCTAGAAGTCTCTGCCTGGGTTAGGCCTTGACATCAATTGAGTGCTGCTCAGCATCGTTCCCTATGACGCCGTCTATGTTCATCTTTAGAAGGAAAATTTTCTGGAAGTCGGACCTCCTTCAGAGCTTCTAACCAGCAAGCTGCGGTAGACTGGACATATGATGTCAATGACTGCACCATCAATGGTGATCCTGGACTCCATCTGTTCTCCAAGCGGAATGTTGTCAAAAAGTTTCTAAGCCCCATGTCTTGCAGTTTGGGTTCAGTGGAGTACCCTCTGACAGAAGCCAGGGATCCAGGACCAGGGTTGGACCACTAAGAGGTTAGGACTCACTCCAACAGAAGCCAGCATCAGGTACCAAGCAAGGTCCAGTTGGAACTTCTAAGCTCAGCAGTTGCACCGAGTGGGCCTCTCAAAGCTTTCTGGGTCTATTAGCTCAAACAGGATGTCAGCCAGTTTACTCTTGGAATCACTTCTAAGGACCTGGGTTTAAAGCAAGCAGGTTCACTCTGCCTTCAGGTTTCAGGCAGCAGGACAGTCCTTATTTTGATATTAACAGGTCTGGAAGCGTTCTGAGGAGAGGACTGTGGTGTCTACGTTTATGCCTAACTGTGGGTTGAGGGTAAGCTTTTGTCCAATCCTAAACCAATTCTGGTCAGTTCCTCTACTACCAATGGGTTTTCTGCCAGCCTAACTACAGAAACAAAGGGAAGGGAGGACTAGGTGTGAGCTTGATCTGCCGGTGACAAGGTAGGCATCCGTTAAATCTTTGTAAGGGAGTAGGTACAGCCCGGGCCCATCCTGTCAAGGTAGGAATTCCCCTCACTTGACAGAGCACTTTGTTCTCTGTCTGGGAGTAATACACATCTCACCGCAGAGAGTCATCAGCAGTTAGGTCATGGGGGAATAGGCAGGATAGCTTGTTTGGTTTTATATAGGAAAATGTCAAATTACTAAAAGTAGCATTTCAAAAATAGTAATATAAAATGCAACTTGACCATTAAGTTGGATTTTAAATTACTATTAAAGTGAGTCCTTGAGACATTTTTCTATTGATTTCTATACTGATTTTAGCACTTTTTACATTTAATAGTTTAAACCAGTGTTAACCTGTGGAAGAGTAAGCATTGGCTCAGTGAAAATCGACTTTGGAAGTTTATCTCTGCCAGGACATGTAAAACATTAAATACTCATACTCTACGTTTTAAATACAATGCATCCTACCATATGAACTTTTAAGGCCTACCATATGGGTGACTTGAAAGTATAAAAAAAAGGAAGGCCTGGAAAAAGGTTGAGTTTGCCAGGTGAAAATGGCAGTTTACAACTGCACAGCCAGGCTGCAGTGGCAGGCCTGGATACATGTTTTTCAGTGCCACTTCTGTAGGTGACACAACGAGTGCTGCCGCCCACTAGTAGCATTTAATTTACACGACCTGTGTATATGTTGTACAATAAACTAGAGCTTAGAGTAAATTAAATGTGTCTGTCAGGTGATTATGTTTAACAGGAAGAGGGAGTACATTACTGCTGGTAAGCAGGGATAATGTGCACTGAGGCTTACAGCCAACAAAAATAGGATTGCAGTAGATAGGCAAAGAACATCCTGGGAATCTCTGCAGGGATGGCAAACTTCCAAAAAACACCCACAAATGTAGCATATTCAACTGTGTGAAGATCATCACATAGCTGTCAATAGCACGTTTTGAAGTAGCACATGGGAAGGCAAAGGAGCAGAACCGTTCTGAAAGAATCCAATTGCAGCTGAAAAGAATCTGCTGACTCTTCTCCCTCTGCCAATTATCAGCCCTGAAGGTGTCATGAATCAGATATGGGAGGAGCTCTGTTGCAACCTCACTTCACCACCATTCCCAAAACCCTTGGAGAAAACAAAACAAGAAGAAAGGGGAGTGGTCAGGGGAAGCTGGGGCAAAGTGGGATTAGGTGAAACTTCCAGCTCAAGCTAGCAACGGGCCCATTAGAGCAAAGATCAGAGGGAAGGAGGGCCCTTCCTGCTGAAATTCAGAAGAGGTAGTAGTAGTGATACGTTCCACACATCTATGTAGTGGTATGGTTCCTCAAAAAATGTTTGACTACCATGTTCCCTTTCCCTCACCTTTGTTCTGTTTTCCTGTTCCTCCTTTTTTCCTGCCCTTCTTCAGTTACTGTTATGTGAGGTGCACACACACTCTGGTAAATAAGTAGGTTGCTGAATCCTGTTTGTTCTCTTTACTGCTCACTGAACTTGCCATTGTTTTTTTGATGTTCCTCAGTCATGGTGCCTTCCTCTTCATGTACCATCCATCCAAACACCTGACAACTACCACTACCACTTCCAGCCTCCAGATCCTCTGAGTTGTGGGAATGATTTTCTGTACTCCTTGGCTCATTACCAGCCTTTCTCTGGTGAGACCTGGTAAATTCTGGCCTGTCTGAGACATTATGTTTTAATTGAGCTCACTAATACATCAAGTATATTAGTGTATGAGCTTAGTGAGATGTGGTCAGTTGAGATGTACTTACCTGAGATGCCTTAATCCAAACCTTGAGAATTCAAGTCACCAACGTTTCGCTCTCTTTCTCGCGCTCTTTCTTGCACTTGCTCCCTCTGTGCTCTCTCTCTCTTTCTCAATTATTTCTCTCCATTTTTCCCACAAGCAAGCACTGGCTTCCCAATTCACTCTAAGCTTATGGTCACTTGCCTCTCTTGCTGTGGAGACTTGCGGATTAGCATCGGAACCCAAAAACGTTTTCCCATAAAAATCATATCCTCATACGACAGCAGTCTGAGAGAGATATTCTGCAGGCCCTCCACAAATGGTCACTATGGCATTTCTAAAGCTGCTCCATCCTCCTACACTTCAGCGACCTGGGTGATTCCCTTCAGAACAGGAATTCTAGCAATACACATCTGTATCTGGGGAGGCTCAACCACAACCGCCATCTTGAGCTGAGTTGTACCAGGAGCCATCCAAAATTGATCCTGCTGGTCTGGCTAAACATGCACTCACTTTAAGAGGGAGCCCTGCTAACAGCACGACATACACAAGTTAAATGTGAATATGTACTATGGATTTCAGCTCCAGGTCTAGGATTAGCATTCAATCTGTACTTTATACGAGTAAGGCTAGTTAGCACCACACTCTTACTAAACAGAAACAAGGCTTGTTCATGACTATCAATTCAAAAGTATATGGTACTATGGAAACACTGCTTCATCCTTTTTTTCCTATGACACAGACTAAAGGCTTGTCGGAATTCAAGGGTTTGCTTCGTGTGTTCCTCAAGATCACAGAGCTAGGCAAAAGGTCTCACAATTTACAGAATCAGAATGGTTATAGCATGCACAAATTATCGTTGTGTGCATAAAGCCAAACAGAAAATGGCAGGATATCGGATATCAGTCAGCTGTGTTCCTCCGGGCAGATGTTGCATATCTCTGTTTCCATGCAGGGGACATTTCTATTACAACAATCAGAAATGTTATTCCCCAAATCAATTTCAATTAGCACTCCCAAATCAATGTTAAATATATTTTGAAAATTAACTATTTTTGTCCTCAGAAATCAGCTTATCTTCTAATAAACTACTCCAGATGTTTTGAAAGACAATTGGTCTGTGAGTATAAATAAAAGTGAGATTAGAGGGTGTTGGCCTTGGCCCTTTTTTGCTAAAGTTCCCTAAACTTTCTGACTTCCCCCTAGACCTTTTTTCTGACATGGTGTTGCCAACCTAAATGCTTTGGGCACTTTGCCACTGCTCATCAGTGTCAAAATGCAAGTGCTCCCTGTATAAAGTGTAATTTTAATTGGTTGTCCATGATTGGTATGTTTTTCTTACTAGTAAAGTCCCTAGTAAAGTGCACTATGTGTGCCTGGGCTGGTAATGCAAAAGCTACTAGTGGGCCTGTAGCACTAATTGTGTCACCCATACCAGTAGCCTTAAAGAGAGAACTCAGGCCTACCACTGCCGTGCCTGCGTGCAGTTTGTTAAACTGCCATGTTGTCCTGACAAGTGCACCATTTGGCAGGCCTTACCCTTCCCTTTTTATGCACATCAGACCCCCTATGGTAGGTCCAATGTACCCCCTGGGCAGGGTACAGTGCATGTGAAAGGCAGGACATGTCCCGAGGTGTGTACCATGTCCTGACAGTGACATTTTCTCCATTTCATTTTTCACTGTTGAAAGACCATCTTGCCCATAGGACAGAACGGGTAAGGCTGTGTAATATGTTTCCAGCCTATCTTTCCATAGGCGTAAGATGGAGAGGTGAAGTTTGGTGTGCCTAAACTCACAATTAATAACACATTATTTTTGTAAAGGTGGTTTTTGCATTGTGTGTTTAGAAACCACTCTTTTAGTGTTTTAAAATTTCTGTGTGTCTCTGCCTGGTTGTGGATTGACTGTCTGGATTTGAATGTGTCAGGCTCTGGGGAATGTCTTGACCCAGGGGAGGAGGTGAGACAGCAACAGGATGTCCTGCAACTGGAGTGTAGGGGGTAGCAGTAGCCCCTGGATGTGAAAATGCCCGGGCTGCTGCCATAAAACAATGGCTCCATCTAAAGCTGAGGGATTGAGGATCCAGACCCCCACTATCATAACCGATTGCCGGATTGTTGCATTACGCATTGCATTTTTGTTGCATAACGAACTGCTTGATTGTTGCAATCCAAATTGCATTGTTTTGGTATAAGGACCTGCCTGATTGTTGCATGACGAACTGCATTATTTTGACATTACAAAGTGCCTGGTTCTTGCATTACGAACTGCATTGCATTGCAGTAGAACTGTATTTGATCATAGATAATTGCTCCTTAATACTACAAGGGCTTGCTGGTCTAATAACCAGCTATGTGAAATATTGCACATATGCATATGTTGGATTTTTATTGTGTGGTCTCATCGAATATTTTTCATATAAACATATACTTGTCTTTATGAAACCCGTGTGGAGTCCATTTGCGGTGCCATCATTGGATTGCTGAGAGCGTGGTTGCACATACTTTAACATTTGCCTTGGAGATAAGCCTTGCTGCTCGTGCCAAGCAACCGAGGGGGTGAGCAGGGGCTATCTGAGAAGGTGTACTTCCTTTTCCTGACTTAGAAGCAAGGGTCCCTCTTTGGCCTAAAGGTGCCTTCCCCAGCCAACTAGAGACCACCAGGTCTAACACAGGGGCTTACCCTGTTATTAACCCTAAAGTTTCTACTAATCATGAACTAACCACGTGTCACAGTGACAACACTATATAATTTTAGCAAATATTCAAGTGAAGATTTCCAGTTAAAACCAACTGTAACGTGATTTAAGTATACAGCTTTGCATGTGTGTGCTTGTGTGGGATTTGATGTAATTGTATGTTTCCCTGTATGTTTGCAACAGGGCATAATTGGTTATGGAAATATTGCTTGAGTTGGCTGGAGTTATACATCCACATTTAGTCTAGCTGCACAGACATGGTCTCATATAAAAAAAGAAATGAAGCAAAGACAGGGTGGTGCTTTTCAATTAAGCATGACACAAATACTACCAACACTCTCACCAAATAGCAACCAAGCTCAGCTCTTTCATTATACCCCCATAAAAGTTGTCAAGGTTCCGAAAATATATTTCCTCAAACACTACATCCCACATGTCCCTTATGTAGCAAAAGAAATCCAAAATTGAGCAAGGATTGGCTCTGTGGAGTATGGTATGCAGTGCTGCATTCCAACAGACAGATTTTTCATTTTTGGAGTTTTATACAGCGTAAACTAGACCCAAAGGTATTAGAGGGCTTTACATGAGCACCAGTTGCATAAACAAAGGGACACATTCATTTTGATAGGCACAGGTATTTTAAGTGATTTGCCCAGAATCGCAAGATGTTGAGTGTCCCTGGTGAGACTCGAACCGGCTCCCCAGCTTCAAGGTTAGGTTAGTGTTCTAGCCATTAGGCAAAATCCGCTCCCTCAGTTTGAGCTGGCTGTCTTAAGAGACAGGAATAATGATGTGGGCGAGACAAAAGTTCCAATTCTAATTGTGTGAGGTTTATCAGGCACCACTTTTACAGAGTGTGCTTGGAACTGAGAGGGAGCTAATTGACTGATACTAAAAATCATTGTTATCTTGGGACTTTATAAACTATGTCAATTACAAACTTGACATGTATAAAATCCCCTTTTTTTGGGTAGGAGCATGGCATGTGCACGTTTTATAAAAGAGCCTAGCAAATTTGTTCACCAATAAGCCGTTTCCACACAGCAAAAAAGATCTATGGGTAAACTCAGTTCAGTTCATAAACTTTATTTCGATTTGTAAAGATCACAAAAGTTAAAACAGCATAAATGTGAAGGGCAAATAGAACAATACAGCATGTTTCTAAAACAAGGAACTTGTTATTAGCCTGGTTAACAACTGGCACCCTGAGTTATTCATCATAAAACAATAAATAGGTTAAAAAAGACTCTAAAACACACCTATGGTAGGCGGCCTACATAGAGAATCAGCGTTCAGTTATATAATCTTATGGGAACATCATAACAGTACAATAAAGTGCATAGTGCTATTTTGGGAAAACAGAGGTAGAGGAAAAAAAAGATAGACAGTTACCTATGCCTCCTTTCGATCCATCGGATCACCCACACCCAGCCCAGGAACTTTGCTGTAGCAATCACAATAGGTCCTTCCACTGTTGTTTTGAGGATTCTGAAAGTCTCACTACTGGACCTAGTGCCCAGGCTAGAACATATGGGTTTCAACCAACTACGTCTGTGTTTACTGTAAGCTGGACAGACGAAGAAAATATGACCCAGTTATTCAGTCATATCCGGACAGAAAGGGCAATTACTAATGTTAGTATGTGTATTACACCATTTAGAGGTGAAAGCATTTGTTGGTGAGGTTCCCACCCTAAACTGGTGGAATAATTTCCTGTCTCAAGTTGATGTAATTAGATCCCAATACCCCTCATATTTGGGTTGGTGCTTAATATCAAGAAATACTTTAGACAGGTTAGGGCTAGAAGAAACTGCAAAACGTTTCATATTAATCACGTTCCAGTAGGCTGCCTTTAGCTCAGTTTTACTTGGGAATATACTTCCGGCGGGGGAGGTCCACAAACGGCTCATTCCCAACTCACAGAGAATATTCTTGACATAGCTAAACCACACGATTTTCCTGTTTACATCTAAATCCCTGACTTCTAAAAGAGCCAGGGCATAATGTGTGAGCTCAGGAGTCACCCAAAGTCTCCTCCAATAAGCTACTAGCCTAACGTGTGCCACAATCCTAATTGATTGACATCCCAAATCCAGAAAAAGAGGTACTAATGGGGTGGATTAGGGAAGGCAAGTTAGGGACCTTAAAAATTGTTATGACCCACCATTAGAGAATCCAAATTGGCGTAGCCCCACAACTCTGCCCCATACAGGATTGAGGCGCCAATTTTGGCATTATATATCTTTAAAACAGGAGTTATGGGTTTAGTGTATGAACGTCTGTGCTCCTTGAGCAGGACGCCTGAGAGTTGAGCATATCTGACTATAAGACAGTCTATGTGTGGCTTCCAACTTAGTTTTCTGTCTATTGTTACCCCCAGATACGAAAAAGTCTCCATTTGCTCCAAAGCCCCATCCTTCATTCTAACTTTGCCGATTACTTTTTTGGAGTTATGTAGGACATGTACTTCGTTTTATCAACATTGACAATAAGATTATGTTCCGCACAGAACTCCTCGAATCGTGAGAGGGCACGCTGCAGGCCCTGTCTAGTTTTTGAAAGAATAAGAGTGTCATGGGGCGAACATTAGTAGCGGATCTTGATCCCAGCTAAGTTTGAGGCATCTGTGGGGAAGTCCTCAAAATATTTCACTACCCCGTTAATGTACATTGAGGAGAGAGTGGGTGCTAAAAAGCACCCATGTCTCACCCCCTTCTCAACCGGGAACTTTTCTGCGGTGCTACCCGCCGCGTCCCATCTAACCTGAGCATAGTTGTCCGTGTGTAATTTGACGGCAAAAGCCAGGATGTCCAGCAGCATTCCCAACTTTAACAGAGTATACCACATCTTGGGTCGCGGGACCAAGTCAAATGCGGACTTAAGGTCCACAAAGGCAGCATAAATAGTGCTTCTCCCCAGAGTTACAGTGCGCCAATAGACGAGAATAAACCTTAAGACCTGGTCCACTGTAGTGGTACATTGCCGGAACCCGGCCTGAGGATCAGAGAGGATATGAGATTCCTCGATCCAAGCCTGTATCTACCAAGCACCACCCTTGCCGACACCATTTGGATGCAGTCAATCAGGCTTATGGGCCTGTAGTTTCCCGGTATCAAACCATCCCTTTTTTTATAAATGGGAAGAATTAGTGCTCCTACCCAAGAGCTGGGCAGCCATGCTGCCTTGGCGATAGCATTCAGTAGGAACTGAATATGTAATGCCCCGGTATCAATATCTTGGAGGACAGATCTGCGGAGATGCAATCTGGCCCAGGAGCCCTGCCTTTGGGGACCAGAATAAGGGCATTTTCCACTTCTTTCTTAGTTATGTTTAGGGCTGGGATAGAAGACGGCATTACAAAAGTATCGTGGACATCTGAGTCACGTGAGAACTGGCCTTTGTAGTGAAGGACCCACTGTTCGGGCTCCACATAATTCCAATTCCAATTGTGTGAGCTTTATCAGGTACCACTATTACAAAGAGTGTGCTTAGAACTGAGAGGGAGCTAATTGACTGCTACTAAAAGTATATTGTTATCTTGGGACTTTATAAACTATGTCAAATACGAACTTGACATGTATAAAATCCCCTCTTTTTTTGGTTAGGAGTATGGCATGTGCAAGTTTTTATAAAAGAGCCTAGCAAATTTTTCTCCAATAAGCCGTTTCGACACAGCAAAAAAGATCTATTGGAAAATTACTTTTGTGCAGAGTTGATGGATGGATCAAAGCAAACAATGACTACGGGCGTTTACTGGTAGGTTTCTAGTATGGAATTTGAACAATTAATCGCACAGTTTTACTTGTTTTAAAGTTAAATTAAAAAAGTCAGGGCCAGTGATAATTATCGCTAAGCGCACTTAGCGCTTAGGATAATTATCGCCGGGTAGCGAGGATTTTTATCACTGAGATAGCGTGCTAAAAATTAGAGATTATGGATGGAAAACCAACGATAATCTCTCGAAGTTTGGCGTTAGCTTGATGATAGGGGCTCACAAAATAGCCATGATATCCACCTTCCATAGGATATCATGGCTAAGTCAGGAAAATACCAGGTGTAAAAATTCTTTTTTTATCACTAACAGTTTTAGCGATATCCTTGATAATAGGAGAAATGTCGCTTAACAACAATTCTCCTATTATTTTTCTCTGGAACCCCCCCTTTGCATCTTATTAGAGATGCAAGGGGAAGCGTAGAGAAAAAGGGTGCTAACATGCGAATTTGCGTGTTAGCACCCTGTTGCTGATAGGGAGATCATTTTATCTCCGCTTTCTTGGCTTTTAAAGCCAAAAAAGCAGAGAAAAATCCCTTGATAATATGCCCCTCACTTTCTGCAACATGTAAACCTAAAAACAATCTTACACGGTGCTCATGCTCTAAGCTGCAAAAAGGTCTCGGTAAAACCGAATGTTCTATCTTATCTATTATCAGCAATCAAAGCATTGTACACTGGAAATTATGGAGCGAGAAGAAATAAACGACAGATCATTTTGCTATTACTGGACTTAGACAGTGCTGTGTAATTGACCTTGCTCTCTTTTCTCTTTTTATAAACCATTTGATTTATTACTTGAGGCAGGTCACAATGAATGTCTCCAATCAGCAGGAAAAAATGTCATAATTTTTATTGTTTGCAAATGCTGCAGTCGTTTTTCCATTTTTTTCCAGGTGATTGGATTAAAAATGTGTTTATTAAATAATTAAACAAAAATTAAGTGCTCAGTATATGGATCAAATTATTCATAAGATTAAAAAAATACTCTTCTTCCAGCAAAGATTAACCAAACTAACATTTTATTATTAACTGGCTGTTTGTGGCAATAAAAAAGAAAGTGTCAAATAGCCGCCCAGATTGAAAAGCTACTTTTATTGTAATCATGTAGGCCCATTGAAGATATGTAATTTCATGTTTAAAGGCAATGCTCAATCAGCATCACTTAAAGAATATTAGGAAAAGTGGCTATTGCTGCTTTAAGGACTCTGAACTTTGGATCTAAACAAACTTACAGCAACTAATCAGCAAGAAATTCATTTTGTCGTTGTGTTGTAGATCTTCCAGTAAGGACTCCTAAATTTACAAACTAATGTTTGTCAACATTGAGAGTTAGGGCTGATTTATTCTGTGGTGCTCTGGCTTTGCAAAAGTGCGAATTTTAGCGGTGCCTTGTGAGATATTGCAATAAGCCGGTAGCTGCACGGCATTAGCAAGCCTGAGTCCTACTGGACCCCACTCTCCCGTGTGACCACAGGGCGTGCCGAAGGCATACAAAAGACAAGGCCGTCTGTGCCCATCCGTGCCCCGTCACCTAAACTTCCACCACCACACCAGATCCACCCTCAGAGGATTGGACCCAGGGTGCCCCAGCACCCTTTGCTGCCCCTGCTCACCTACAGACACTGAAGGAGCTTTAGACTGCCACCACTGCTGCTCCACCTGCATCCCTATGGAACAACAGCTCTCCACAAAGACCAACGACCACCAGCTTCAATGCATGTTCACTGGCCAAGCACACCATCTAACTCCTGGACACCTTCACCACCGCCATCCCCGACATAGTATTACTCACAGGGACCTGGCTCAAGGATTCTCCAGCCTCCCACACAGCCACCGCCATTCCAACAGGTAACAAAATGACCCACAGGAACTGTCCAGCCAGACCCGGAAGAGGAAGTGTCATCATCCACAAGAACTCCATCAGGCTCATCACCTCCGATGACCCCCACTCACCCAACATGCAATACCTCAACTTCAAGCCAATGCACACTCAACCATGAGCGGTAAGCTCCCCTACATACCAACATTAAGTAAGTAAATCTTTATTGCACAGTTAAATAAAACCATTGCAGATATTAGCAAATAAAAAAGAAAACGTTAGTTAAATACAATTGTTATTGAAAGGTTTAAAATGAGAATAACTTCATATAAAAAATAGTAAATAGTATAAAAATGTTTATACTTCTTTCGGGCTGAGCGTTGAATTAAAAAGGAGAGTGAGTAACTTGTGTGGCTCCACAATAGGAACAAAACTGTGATAAATCTTACAAGCGTAAAAAATGCGTAATTTTTTCTATGAAGTCTGTTAGTTCTTTTTGGGTCCCATACTATTTTATTGTGTGTTAAAGGCCCATCAGGAGACAGTCTGTTGCCCATGTCGTGAGATTGATCCCTTTTCAGTGCCCATTTGAGGCTTGCTTCTTAGGTTAGCCAACAGGACGTGACACCCTTTCTGCAACTCCATACCCAAAGTCATCGCCCCCCTTTGCCTTGGAGTCCAGACACTACCTCTTCCTCGAAGACCCTTCAGACACCAACTCCGCCACCCATGCTAGACTCCATGGACAACTTGGGCCTCAAACAGATCATCACCAACTCCATTCACACAACTGGCCGCACCCTCAACTCAGTTCAGTTCAGTTCAGTAAAATCTTTATTTCGATGAACGGTTCATCATAAAAAGTGCATAATACAAATATTGCATTATACAAAATATAAACATTCATTGTGAGACTGAACCATAAGATTTAAAAACACATTGCACAGGGAGGTTGTTAAAAAATGTAACAAATATTTCAAAATTAATTTATCATTATTCAGTCACGGGTTTCCCTGAGTCTTACTGTTACTTTCAAAAAATGTATTATTGAGCACAAAGTACGGGTATCAGCAGCCATTTGTAAAAAGTTCAGGGCAATCTTGGCTTGGCGGATTTTGGCCTCCTTTAAAATATCAACCAGAAATCTCCGACGGGGCGTTTGATAAAAGGAACATAAAAGTACAAATGAAGGGTGTCCTGCGGAGACCTATTGTCGCAGCCGCAGGCACCCTTCTGCTCAACTGTCACTGTAAAACCTGAGGGATAAGCTAAAATATGATGTAAGAAGTTAAGCCTAAAACGACACATTAAAAATCTGTCCTGATGGTTATACATTAGAAATAAATAAGGTTCCATACCCGCCCCATTTCTCACTTGGCAATGTGCCACCACTGATTTCTTTAATAAATCGGAGCTTAATCTTTCTGCTTCAAATGTATCTAATAGTTCTCATTTAATTTGATGTTTGCATGTAGGGGTAATGGAAGTCGGTTCGCTAAAAAGTGATGGGTGGTTAATAGCTCCCAGGGTCTCTTTAATGTACCTTATCCAAGGAATATGGAGGTGATTGACTTTAAGCAGGCAATCGCTGACTATTTGCCTGCTTAATTCTGCTACAGGGTTTACCCATAGCCTGAGCCATATCATTACAGGCCTTATCTTCACCAGATCAGTGATATAAGGTATCCCCAGTTCTGTGTGTTTTATTTCTGCTGGGGTACCCTGTGGTACCTTCAGAATTCTTCTCAAGAATTTATCCTCCTCCAGTTGTAAGAGCTTAACATCCCTGAAGCCCCAGACCTCCGCTCCATATAAAGCTTTTGCGGTGCTAACCGCTACATACAAATTCATCAATTGTTTCAGAGACCACCGCCCTAATATACGAGCAAAATTGTAAATCGCTCCATTTGCCGATACCAGTTTTCTACATCTTTCATCGATTAAAGGGTCGAACTTTGTGTCCCTGTCAAACAACAATCTTAGGTAAGAGAATGAACTTACAGTTTCTAGTTTGTGGGGCCCTATTTTGAATACAAATTTCCTACTGGGCTTCTTGCCGGCTATCATAACATAAGATTTACTTAGATTCACCGACAAATCTAATTTTTCCATGAAGTCCACAAACCCATCGACAAGTTGTTGTAGGCTCCGAGCTGTCCTGGCAAGCAGGACGGCGTCGTCTGCATACAATAAAACTGGTATATGACGTTTTCCTGCTTTGGGGCAATCCACATTTAGAGCAACCAAACTTCTCTCCAAATCATTGATATAAAGGGAAAACAAAAACGGTGCAAGAATACATCCCTGCCTCACTCCGCCAGAACACGGGAAGGGATCAGTGCTCCCCCGTGTTATAGCAGACCTTGGCAGTGGTGTTGCAATAAAGTACCCTCAAAGAGTCCTGGCTCAACTTCCAGCCCACTCATCAACTCCCAAAGTTTGCTCCTATTTACATTGTCAAAGGCTGCCGCCAGGTCCATAAACCCCATAAAGAGCATGCCTTTACCAACCCTTGTGCATTTTGTTGTTTGTAAATAAAGATTAAGGCGTTGGTCGCTCGTTGATTTGCCTGGCCTAAAGCCGTATTGGGTATCTGCTATGATATTGTGCTCATCTGCCCATGACATCAGACGACTTAAAACTGCCCTTCCCAGTAGTTTGACTGAAACACCTATCAGTGATATTGGTCTATAGCACTGGGGGTTGTCCCTACTCCCCTTTTTGAAGATAGGGACAATCAGTGCCATAGACCAAGATCGCGGCAAACCCGATCTAATAGCTGCATTTAAAACCCTAGTCATGATAGGGGCCCAGAGGTCAATATTACTCAGATAGAGGTCAGGTGGCATACCATCAGGCCCTGGCGCTTTATTGCGTGTGAGCCCTCTAATCGCTTGGGTAATTTCTTGAAGTGAAAAAACCACCTCGCCTGATCGACAACCATCCCAGTCCCCTGCAGGCATAGCATCAACATCGTGGTTATATAGACTTTTAAAGTGTGCCACCCACTGCTTAGGGAGGATGTTATTACTAATTTCCAGGGAGTTTCTCTCTTGAAAGCAGGGCCTATTTATAATTCTCCAGAATTCATTAAAGTCCCTCTGTTCCCCAGCTTCTCTCAAATCCGCCCATACTTCTGATTGGAGCGCGGTCACCCTCAACTCCATCTTCATATCCAGCAACAAAATCCTGTTTAGTCACACGACTGCAGTCAACGGCTGGACCACAGCACCTTCTATTTCACCATCGCTGTCAACCGATAGACTACTGCACCCCTACTCCCCCCCCCCTCAGCTGGCTCACCAGCACTGAATCCCAATGGATGATCACCCTCAACACCACCACCCTATGCACATCCAATGATGTCAATGAAGTTGCCACCCACCTTTCGGAATGGATCACCACCAACACTGACTCCATCACACCCATCAAAACCATCCGAAACAGAAGAACCAACAAACACGTCAAATGGTTCACCCCCAAACTCAAAGCAGAAAAATGGAAATTCAAACCACTAGAGAGATGCTGGCGCATCAGCAAAGGCCCAGATAAACGCAGAGCCTTTAAAAGAGCCCTCAAATCCTACCACCACACCATCATAGAATCAAAGAAAGCAGCACTCGCCACCCAGCTCAAGTCCACCACAAATACCAAAGAACAATTTCATGTCATCAGAGAATTCTCCTCCTCAGACGCCATCGAAAACACCATCCAGCCCTCCCTGTCCCTCTGCAAACCACTCTATGGTTTCTTCCACACCAAGATTTCCAACACGGACAAGAACTCTGTACCCCAACCACCGCAACTGGACCTCCCAGCTCCTCTCACCATCCTCCAAAGACACTGCATAACCGAAAGGACACCCCTCAACTCCAAAACTACAACATCCATTATGCCCTCCATCCTTTACAGAGTTTAGACTGACCCCTGCCCTCACAACGCCTTCAACCTTGGACACAAAGAGATCGGACCCCCACTCACCAGCATCATAAACTCAGTGCTCATATCTGCCACATTTTTGGAATCATGGAAGCACGCCAAAGTAAAACCACTTCTGAAAAAACCCATAGCGGATGCATCCAACCTTGAGAACTTTGAGCCCATCTTGCTCCTCCCTTTCCAGACCAAGGTCCTGAAAAAAGCCGCCAACCACCAACTCATGGACTACTTGGAATCAAGTCACCTGTTAGACCACTCCCAATCGGATTTTGCTTCAAACGCAGCACAGAAAACGCATTTATAGTCACCATGGACGAGGTAAGAGCCATCATTGATGATGCAAATGAGCAGCCCTGATCCTTCTCATCCTGTCAGTGGCCTTTGGCACAGCCTCTCACCACCTCCTTATCCAAAGACTTCCGCACAATGACATAAGTAGCAACAACCTCGAGCCACTATCATCTTTTGTCACCGGCCGCACCCAGAGAGTCCGCATCCCACTGTACAGCTATGACCCCAAAAGTATCATATGCAGCAAACCCCAGGGCTCCTCTCTCAGCCCAACACTGTTCAACATCTATAGGATGCCACTAGCACCCTTTGTTTGCAGCCAAAATCTTAACATTATCTCATACACCAATGACACTTAGCTCATACTCTCCCTTACCAAAGACACAGACACCACTAGAGCAAAATTCCAGAATGCCATGACTGACGTCGCTGACTGGATGAGAACCAACTGCCTCAAACTCAACACCTGACAAGACCGAATGTCTCCTCTTTCAAAGACTGCCCTCACTGTGGTTTGACTCCTGGCGGCCCTCAGACCAACACTCACCTCCATCACCCACACCTGCAACCTCGCATCATCCTTGACAGTGAGCTCTCCATGTGGCATCAGGTCAACTCGGTTGTTGCCACCTTCAACACCCTATAATGCTCCACAAGATCCTTATATGGATCCCCACAGGCACCACGAGAACCGTCACATAAGCCCTCATCACCAATTGACTTGACTGCGGGAACGCACTTAAGCCGGACCCACTACCCTCCTCCTTAAGCACCTTCAAACCATTCAGAACGCAGCACTAAGAATCATCCTTGAAATGCCAAGGTGAGCCCACAAAATCCCGCACCTCTGCAGCCTGCACTGGCTCCCCATCAAGAAGGGATTCCACTTTAAACTGCTTACGCACGCCTAAAAGCCCTCCACAACACAGGACTCAAATACCTGAACAACAGTCTGACCTTCCACCACCCAACCAGACACTTGTGTTGTGCCTCCATGGTCCCCTCAACCATTTCCTGAATCCATTGTACTTGTGCCACCTCACTGCCAAGAGCTGGAACAACCTCCCCATCCCTCCGAACCTCCTCCTACCTCTCTGAATTCCGGAGCAGCCTCAAGACCTGGATTTTTGAATAGCACACATTACCTGGATACCCCTGTGGTGATTAGTGCATTTTACAAATACTGATTGATTGCTTGCTTGATTGATTATTGCAAGCAGAAAAGAAAAACTTTGGTGAGCTTTGGTCACCACGATATCACAAGGACACTATTAAAAGGTTCGTTTTGCAACAGCCAGGAGTATTTTTAAGTAGACACAATCAAAACATTTAACCCAGCCGAGTAAGGGGTTGTTCACATTTTGGTACTGTACCTAAAAAAAGTGGGAATTTGAAAAAATATCTAGACCAACTAGAACCGACAACAAATAAAAGTTTCTTTTTGTAATTGAGGTTAGGCGTAGCGCCTTTCCTCGAAATAGTAAACACAGAGGTGGGTTTATGATTGTTTTGTACAGTGCATGATGACCTAGGTCAAAACTGACTCTTATTGATACTTGACAACTCTTTAAGAACTTTAGAAGAAGCTGTACATTGGTGTAAACGATTTATGTAGGTACCTTTAATGCTTGCTGCAACAAGATATTGGAAGATTGTAAAGCAGATAAGAGAAAAGCAGCTACATATATCACCGCAGATAATAGATGTTATCCTTTATAAAGCTGTCTTAGACTTTTCTCCAATAATGATATTTTTGTGATACTGTATTGCTGATGAATGCTTATTAAGGCCTGTGTCGGAAACAAACTTTGTGATGATGAACGCTGCGTGCTTGGGAAAAGAAGGTAGGTTTGTGCGCACGCTTAATGAAGATAACTAGCCTGGGCAGGCAAGAAGCTGCTTAGGAAGTGAGCTGACACTTCTTCTGCAGAGTTCGGGTTCTAGCATAATTATTAAAGCTGTTGCTGAAGGATGATCTTAAAAGGTTTGGCCATCGATTACTTATACCGGGAACATATGTGAAATAGCCACTGGTAAAACATTATTTTTAGTATTCAATATTTATTTATACCAAGCGATGTAAACAGCCACATGTCGACTAACTTATTAGGTAAAATTATTAGTAATATAGCTTTCTGTATGATAAATATATTTATGGATGTAAGAAGGATAACTAGTTAGGCCTAGCGAGCTATCTGAGAGACCTCATGAGGTTTTCCTTTAGTTACGCTGCAGATGTAACATTATGCTTAGCCTGAAATTAAATGCCAATGGTTAATCTTTGAGGAAGTTACTTATCTGACACCATGACATTTTAAGTGCTGATTTGTGTCTTTTTTGTTAGGAATTATGTGCCGTGTACATTTTTTTACCATGTCATAAAGATACAGTGAAATTCACAATTTACACTTTAACTTTTATTTGTTTTATGCTGTTTCTATTATACCATTGTTGGAAAGTGGCTTATTGGTAGGGGCAAATCTAGGTCTGCCACTGGCAATAAATCCACTAACACATAGTAGGACTCAGCATAGGTCTTAGAAAAATATTCCTATGCTCAACCCTTGGTAATGTGGCTGCAAGCAGACAGGCTTAACTTCAAAGACAGGTATGTAAAGCATTTAAACACACCAATTCAATCAATGATTAAGACACCACACATAATACAAACCCAATACCAATTTATAAAAATAGGAAATATTTTTATCTTTAAAATGCTCCCAGACAGTCTAGATTCAGTGAGGATTCGCTGGCTTGACTTGTGGCAAGGTCTGGGTCAACATCCCTGAAGCAGACTTAGAACATTTCTCAAGATCTCTTCAGCAGGGCAAACCAGGAATCCAGGCCGGCAGCGATGGAAGGCAGGCGGCTTGGTTTTCGCAGTTGTTCCGGGTCACCTTTTCTACGAGCGGACCTAGAAACCTTTCTAGAGCTTTTTTTCGCGGGGCTCTCGATGCTCCTCATGTAGCCGGATCTGGTGAGGGTTCGCTGCCTTCAGATTTTCTTTAGTCCTAGTCAATCTCTGGAAGTTGGAGAGATGGAGCTTTTAGCAGGACCAACCTGGTTGGCTTGGCGGCTCGCCGTTGATGGCAGGCGGCCTGGCTGGCCAGGTTGAGTCAGTCCCTCTATGGAGTTTTGTTTTTCAAAGTTGGTCCAAAGTTCTCCACACTTCTTGAACTTCTTCCTGAACTTCCTCAAGGGGTCCCAAAGTGTCTCATACTCACTCCAGGGGTCTGGAAGCTCCAAGATGGTCCATGAAAGTTAAGTACTTCTGTTCCCACAATCCAAAGGTACAACACCCTTACAAATCCACTGATGGTTCTCCAAAGTATAGATTTAGTTGGTGATGTTCCAGATGAGCTCTTTTAACCTGTAGCTTTCAGGGAGTCCACTCTATAGTTCTTTTCCAGCAAGATAATCCACAGGGCTGTAGTTTCAGATGGTGCAGTCTTCAGAGGTCAGGCCTTAGGAATCTTTGCACAGCAAAACTTCTCAACAGGGCACTTCTTGCTTCAGTAAGTTTCAAGCAGCAGATCTGGAGCACTCTGCCTCTCTCAGATACTTATTCCTAGTTCTCTGGGTGAAGCAGGAGGTCACTTTTGACCAATGGGAGCAGGGCAACTCCTTCACTATATGACCACATCCTGTGGAGTGTGGCATTATTTTGTGCCAGGGTGCATCAAATCTTCCAAATCCATAATGGCTGATTTTCCATCAAGGAGGTAAGAGCTGGCTAAACACACCCCTAGGGTGGCTAATTTACTTAGATGCTCGCCCCTGTATCTGTTCATACATTCCTTAATCCTGCCATCCGCCTAAGGTGGGAAGTTAAGAGCTGTAAATGACACTGGTCTCTACTCTCCTCTTTGAAGAACGCTGTTTACGACTCCTCCCCCTGGCCTGGCATTCCTGTGGATCAGCACACTGCCCTGCTAGCAGGGCTGGTTAACCCCAAGGGCTCTTTATCACCTCCACAAGGCAGCCTAGCTAATCCACATAACTCTGACCAATAAGGGCAGACCACTGTAAGGCTGAATTTGGACTTACAAATAAGAAAGTCTTATAACTTCGTGTATGTACACTTTAGGAGAAATTCAACAATATGATATTGTTGGATGTAATAATACCATTTTGGGAAGTCTTTGAATGGCAGTTCTATCCCTCTCCTATCAAGAGTTATTAATCAATAACTTCCTACCATGTTAACCTATGTAACAGGGGATTTGCAATGGGAAATTACTTGGGCCATTTTTCCAGCTCCAGGACTTACAAAAACATATTTTATAAGTACTTGCCTTATATCTACAGAAGCCCCACCCCAGGGGTTCTGAATCTGTGGAAATATTGCAGATTCTTCCTCCACAGTGCTCCTAGCATCAAAGTTGAATTTGAGCAGCACTTTACCACAATGTGGGGAGTGACATGGGCAATTTCACTTTACCCAGGCATAAAAAAATTCATTTTATAAGAGTGTACCTAATAAATACCTGCCTGCCCCCACCCTGGGATACCTAGGGGAGACCCTGGGGGTCCCTAATATGCCAAAAAATTGTAGACTATCCATTTTTAAGTGCCCCGAACAGCAAAGTCGAGTTTTGGCACAATTTACTTTTTAAAAGCATTCCTGGCACTCAGTGTTTTTTGTAAACTGACCTCAGGCTTCAGCAGCGCACACATGCAAGTGCAGAAAAAAGGCTGCTGGACTCTAAACTGCAATGCCCCATGGTACTGGGGAATTCTAGGTAGTTTCAATCCCCCAGCCCTATTATATACTAGGGGCCTATAGGGGAGGTCATGCCAATCACAAGGGTACCCCACCATACCATTGTGTACCCAAGTGTATGTTGGTGTTTTAACAGTATTCTAATGTGTCTCTCACAGCATAGTCCTGGCCCTGGGCCTTGTTTAGGCAGAGCACAGGTCAGTCAGAGTCAGTTACCACCAGTATCAGTCAGCAAAACATTGGGGGGGCCCCAGGGTACAGGATTACTTTGCAACAACCATGTTGTTGGGTTTACAGCACCTTTCGTTCACAAAGTTAAGATATGTGCACACGTAGGTCTCCTAATGATACAACTTATTTGCCTTAGACAAAAGTATATACTATGCAATACATTGCTGTGGATGCATTTTAAGTTCACCCTTACAACATAAACGTCATCTTCTTTTCATAACACTGTTCTAAAAGGGTATGGCTAATGTAGTGGTTTTTAGCCAGGGTTGACGTGGCCTATAGGACAATATGGCAGTGCCCACAGGGCTAGTCTCACAGTTCAGAGTTTGGGCTATTTTTATATTTGTGGCACTGTTTTATGGTCTGGTGGGCTGGATTTTACTGTTGATTTCTCTGATATTACCACAAATATTGCCTGCAACCACGGGCTGAAAATAAATACCATGAAAACCAAATATATGGTTTTCAACCCCCCAACATCAACTCGCCCAAGCCCTGTGATAGGTGGAGTCCGCCTTGAAAGAGTCCAGACCTTTGATTATCTGGGTCTCACCTTAAACGAAAATATGACATGGGGGCAACATCAAATAAAACTGCAACTCAAGTTGTCCCAAAAAGTGGGGGCCATTACCAAGCTCCTAAACAAATCTGCTGTTAAACCAATTGGTCCATCCCTGGAAATGTATAAACTACAGGCACAGGGGCTGTAATCCATGGTGGCGGACTGTGGGGTCACAAGTGTGCACCCACGATTGCCGCAGTGGAGGACAGATTTTTAAGACAGTTGGTAGCATTGCCTCATAGTACACCACTGCTGCCGCTCAGGCTGGACTTGGGCCTTAGATCCAAAAATGAAGAATTGGGCCTCAAACCTCTAACTTTTTGGAGGAGACTCTGGGTTACCCCTGAGTTAAAGATCTATAGGCAAGAGCTGTCGGATGTTCTAAATTTTCCGAACGCTCGGAAACTTCCATGGTTAAAGTATATGAGAGAGAAATTTGAGAGACTAGGTCTTTGCCCCCATGTGGTCCGATCCGGTGTGTGCTTGCAGTAATGTATCGCGCAAGTATCTGGCCAATTTGTACCACAAAACCAACCTAACTGCTTGTTTAGTGAACGCCCAAATTGGTTCTCTGTCTGCCACGTTTCTAATGATTAAAGACTGCTATAAATTTGAGCCTGTTCTCGACGATGTCAGTCCAGTTGCTGCCAGGAAGCTGTTTTTTCAATGGAGACACAGCTCTCTGCCAATCAGAGATTTTACGAGTAAGTGGTCTCAATCGTCACTCCAAAACTGCCCTGGATGCCACTCGGGGCTTGAAAATGAATTGCGTGTCATGTTTTTCTGCCCTAACTATCAAAAAGTCAGAAAGAAGTGGATTATTCCACTGTGTAAATATTTGGGGATCATGCACTGTCTGCATGCATATAGAATATTGAAAACGGATCTCTCTCCTCTAACTGTTTTCGCTGTAACAAAATTTTTAGCAGCTATGTGGATAATTAGAAGGAAACATGTGAACTCTGTTTGAAATAGGATCCAATAGAAATAATTGCAATGATGCTAGGGTGCTTGATCTTCGATTTTAGATGGGCAAGAGTGTTCAGCTGACTATGTATTTATTCATGTCTATTGGCATTTTTTGGGTTGCGATGAAATAGATTCCTGCCTATTTGTTGACATAGATTTTAGACTGTATTTTTATAGTGTGCTCGGATGTATTGTATTAACCTCCTTTTTAAACTGTCTAATTAAATTTATTTCTTTTATGACACCATTGTCGAAATAAAGATGGAATGATGATGATGATGAATAGGTCAAATTCCAACGGGTTTGCACCTCGGGTGTCAGGTTTTTAACTGGTGCTCTATTAGCATGCTGGATAATCCGCAGCTACTTTCAGGCTTTAAGCGAATGGCTGAAATTAGTGCAGATTATTATGCAGGTGGTGGTATTTTGCTGACTATATCTTCTTCTTTGAGAAAGTCTTGCACCACCAGATTGATGCAATGGGCCAAACAAAGGACCCTGAAATAGCCATCGTCTGACATGGTCTTTACTATGTTACTGCTATTGTCTCTGGCAAATCCAATTCTGAGACCTCTGGGTCACAGCCATTCACACACCTTGCTGTTAAATTCATCCAGGATGTTTAAAGCTATATGTTATTTCTCCATGGCAAACCTGGTTACTGTTGCATGTCACCAAGTGCTCTTAAAACTTTCTTCAGGGCCAAGAGCTATAGATATCTTTTGCTTTACCCCCACAAAGAAATTCAGTTTGCAGTGATGCACATATAATCAGTCGCCTGACAACTGGTCCACATGTCTGTCGTCACCTGGATAGTGTGTACAACATGTTGCTGCAAAGCTTGTCCAACTAATTGCTGCATATCGAGATACAGCACTGGAACAGCAACTCTGGCAAAATAGGTCTGATTTGGAACCTTCCATTTTGGGCGGATGGCTTCCCCAAATTCTAAGAATCCCACTTCTTCCACAAAAGATAAAGTGAAGAGGTTCATTACTAATATCTTTGACTTGTGAGAAGTATGTGGTGGTAGACTCAGTGCCTATTGTAGTGGGGTAGTCACTGTATGCCCTGGGGTCTCCAGCTGACTCTGAATCTTGTGCCATTGTGAAGTCATTTAGGTGGGTGATTCTGCTGGTGGACTGCTCGGGGCAATGCTGCTTTGTATGAGGATGTCACCCTCTTCTTTCTCATCATAATCACCCCCCACCATGATTGCACTTATACCAGAATTTCCCCAGCTCTCCTCACCTTCACCACCACAACCATGTGCAGCAATTTTCTTTAGGTGCTCATTTATTGTGGGGTTTGGCCTCCAGTACCATAATGTGTACCAGGCTTAGTTCGACAAATATCTGTGTGGCAAATGATGCATACTGCAATATGTTCTTCTTCTTTGCCAAGCATAAAAAAGTCATTGCCAAAGCCTGAAGAAGAACTGAGGTAGGTGGGTATGTCATTGATTGTCTCGCTTATTATTATTATTATTATTATTATTATTTCTGAATTTATAGAGCGCATGGTTACACTTCCGTGTGTCCCCGCGCTGTCAGAAGAGCCATTGACTCCGTTAGACAAACAAGACTGGCTAATCATTGGGAAAGAGGAATGTTTTGAGCTTTCTACGGAAGATGAGCTCTGATGTTTCCGCTCTTAAGCTCAGGGGGAGAGAGTTCCATTTACGTGCTGCCAGAATGCGAAAGGATCTTCCTCCCATTCTGGCTTTCTTGTGTCTGGGGACAGCGAGGAGGCCTGCTCCTAGCGAGCGGAGTTGACGAGTGGGCGTGTAGGGGCATAGAAGGTTCTGAAGGAAGGCCGGGCTCTTGCCATGTACTATCCTATGACTGATACAAAGGACTTTGAAATCAATTCTTTCATTGATCGGGAGCCAGTGAAGAGTCTGAAGGGATTTATTTGATGGGGCTCTTCTGGGCAACCGGAGGACCAGGCGGGCGGCAGCGTTCTGGATAGTCTGCAGTCGCCGCCGGCTAGAGGCACTGGCCCCCAGATATAGGGCGTTGCCGTAGTCCAATCTTGATGTGACCAGGGCGTGGACAAGGGTCTTCCTAGATGATTCAGGGAGCAGGTCGATGGTTTTGCGGAGTTTCCGTAAGATCGAAAAGCACGTACCGGCTACCCGTCTGGTATGGTAGTCGTAGTCCAATTTCGAGTCCACCCATATTCCCAGATTCTTGACCTGATCACTAGGGGTAGGAAAGGGCCCCAGGGTCTGTGGCCACCAGGCAGATGTCCAGACTGAGGGAGGTTTTCCAACAATCAGCACCTCAGTCTTGTCACCGTTAAGACGGAGGCAATTCTTCGCCATCCATCCCGCCATGTCCTGGAGGCATGCTGAGAAATTAGCGGCAGCTTGTTCAGCAGGTTGGGTCAGAGCGACCACCAACTGTGTGTCGTCTGCGTATGTCACTACTTCTACCCCATATCGTTCTGCCGTAGAAGCCACTGGGGTGACATATAGATTAAAAAGGGTTGGACTGAGACTTGAGCCCTGCGGCACTCCTTGACCAAGGTCAAAGGTGTCGGAGCGTGCTCCTCCTTGCTCTACCGAGAAGCTGCGGTTGGTGAGAAAAGATTCCAGCCATAACCAGGCCCGGCCTGTCACCCCTCCTTTCTTCAGACACTGCAGCAGCGTATGATGTGCTACAGTGTCGAAGGCTGCACTGAGGTCCAGAAGCACTAGTGCTGCCACATGTCCCGCATCTACGTGCCTCCTCAGTGCCTCAGTTGAAAAAAGGAGGGCTGATTCTGTGGAGTGGCGTGCACGAAAGCCCGATTGGTTGGTGTGCAGGAGGCCTCTGGACGCTTGACCCTTGCGTCTCCTGGAATCTACCGGGGTCCGCTCCATATGCCTAGCATCATCATCAGTAGTGGTGCTTGTAGAAGATGGTGGAGTAGTACCCTTTCTTTTCCTTGCTGGAGATCTGGGAGCCAATGATTCTAAAAAAGGGGATTCTTGCACAGAAGGAAGCTCAACCGCATGTTCTGCTCCAAAACCATGAAGCTGTACTATTGCTGGCTGCAGCTGCTGTCTACTTTGCTCTGGTTCCTGAAACGATTGGGTACTACTTCACGAAAGGGACAAATCAAATTCAATGTCACTACTCATTAGAGTCGCCATAATTGCAGTGGACAAGTCACTTAGAGACATGGTCTTGGGCTTAAGTTGGAGTGCTCCTATTTAAGCAGGAGTGCTGCTCTCAGGTTGCTCCCCGGAGGCAGGTGCGGCAGACACACAACGTGGTGGTCCAAGAAAGGTTGGGGGCGACATGCCACTGATTGGAATCTGCTTCTTTTCACTGACCACTTTTTTTGAAGCATCTTTCTTTGGGGCCATCTTAAAGCTCTCAGTTGGTAGTTGCACTGAGTTAAACAAGTGAAAGAGATTGAAGTACTGACATGTGAATGTTTTGCAGTACGACATGTAATGTCTCTTCTCTTGTGCAACTAAAAGCAAACAAGCAAGAAAAGCTTTTAGGGCCTGATTACGAGTTTGGCAGTTTTGAAGCAAACTGCCTCACCAGTGCCCCGCGCCAAGACTGCCAAACTCAACCATCAGCTACTCGCCAGATTACAAGTAATCTTGTGGTGGGGTGGGTGGTCCTTTGGCTTTCCCATGCAAGTGCCAATTAAAAAAGGCACTGCAATGGGAACACCAAAGCCTGTTCCTACACGGCATGGACTGTGCAATCCATGACGTGCAGGAAAGGGAGGATTGCACACAAGGGGGCACAACATGTGCCCTCTGCAGGCACCCTATAGCTCATGTAGGGCCCCCATTGTTTCTTCACTACCACAGTTTTCATGGCGGCCTTACCGCCATGAAAACTGTGGTAGTTAGGAAACTCTTAATATCCTCACCGGTTCTGCAGCGGCACCGCAAGCATATTAGGCCTCTGACTGCTGTGCGACCGCCTCAGGATCCATGATCCCCAGTGGTTGCGGCAGTCCTGTGGCGGTCCCACCACCGTACTCATAATGTGGTGGGTGGACCTGCAGTCTGGTGTTCCAGAGACCACCACCATGGGTTTGGCATTCCAATGGACTGCCAAACTCGTAATCAGGGCCTTAGTGTGAAATGTGGCATTGTTGAAGTTTGAATTAGTACATAGTAATATAAGTGTGGTTGTTTACAATTCTAAAGTCAAACCACACCACCATACCATAAAATAAATTACCCATTAGAATAACAAGCAAAATACAGAATGATAGAGCCCGTTCTTTTATGTCAATATATTCTGAGGGAGACACCTATGTCTCTCGGGGATCTGCATGGGTAGATGGAATAGCAATCTTCTATAAAATGGAGGTTAGTGTGCGCCTATGAAAGGCAGTGTGTACTAGGGGGAAATGGAATAATCATCATTGGACAAATGAATAATGCGGATGTGTCTAACATGCACCTGAGCCAGGGTGTCTGGGAGGAAAGGGAATAATCATCATTACAAATGAATGATGCTGATGTGTTTAAAGTGCAACGCAGCCAGGGTGTCCAGGAGAAAATGTAATTATATAGCTAAAAAAACTGAATGCTATTGAATGGTTGTGTGCCTATGGTGGATGGATGAATGGCTAATGGGTCGACCGAGGAAAAATGTGAAAAAAAATTGGAAACATTCAAATAAAAAAAGTAAAATTTAAAAAGAAATTAAATTGAGAAAAATTTAAATTAAAAATAGTTAAATAAAAAATAAAGGATAAAACATTTAAAATTAAAAAGATAAAATGAAAATTATAATTTGAAAAAAATCAATATTTTCCAATGCTTATATGGGACGATGAGAAGAAACGTATTTGAGTTGTAAAATAAAAAAGAAATACAAAATAATGCATGTCACAATTTATAAGCACTGTTCATCAAAACCATATTCTTAAATACATACCACATTGAACTTCAAGCATATTATTAAACTGATATTTCATCCATCCATGCAAGCCTATGGCAAAGGCACACTGACTGGATGCACAAAATGGCTACCAGCCAGTGCCACATGGTAAAGCAACAGCACTGAGCAAGGAGGCACAGGGAACAAAGATGATAGAGGCCTATGGCAAAAACATACTGGCTGGCGACGCAAAATGGCCAAAAGCCACATGGTCAAGCAATAAGCAGGAGGTATGGAAAACAAAGAACACATACAGTCCTCAGGACACTGCATATACAAAAAAATGGCCCCTGGTCTCCAAGACAAATGGTGGCCAATAGCAAACAAACTCACATACTTGCCAGACAAAGGAGGCATTCCAACACAAGAGAAAACATTATTAATTCAGCAATGCTAAATTAACTGGGCTAACATTTTTTAAAACAGCACACATCCTCCAAAGGCATCAAACATGTTACCCCACCTATACACTGTTTGCAGAAAGAAAATGTAAAATACCTCCCAAAGAAACACATTTGGTAATTGAATCCAATGCCGTCCATGGCCTAAAAGATGTTTCAATTTAACAGACACCACAGAAACAGTTGTTACTGGGCTTACTGGCTGGAATGCCCATTGGCAGACTAGGCCACTTATTTCAAATTTGTTTTAAAAAAATTGAGAAAATGTACTAAACTTATCAACATGTTTTTTTTGGAAAGGAACAAAAATGACATGCATAACTAAGCCCCTACTGAAACTGCAGACCACCCACCACAATATATTTTTAAAAAAGTATTGTTGCGTGCCCCTAATCAAACAAACAACACCCTTATACAACAGTATTCAAACTTACTTGTGAAATCTCAAATACATAGTCCTTAAATCCGATGGTTAATATGAAGCAGACGAGTAGAGTGAACCTTCCAACTCCAAACCAATCGATGGAGAAACTGTGAGGAGCCTGCTGACCAGGAACAGGAAGTTGGAGTCTCTGGGGCACTTCCTGTCAGATGGAAAATAAAAGGCTTCTCGCCCAAAAAACAACTCAGATGTGCGTTGGAGAAGAAAATCCACTCAAAAGCACTACATTGGCGCCATCGTGGCTGTAAACTGTGCAAGCAAGCACAAAGTATTGCGTCAGCTTGCTAGTGGCATGTGATTATCGTGGTACTCACTTGCGAGTGCCAAAACAAATCTCGAGTGTGCAAACCGAAAAATTCTCTGTTTCGCATCTGGGAAGGCAGATTTCAGGAACACTAGGTTCCTCCGATGAGCGCAGTGCCCGTATTCCGCAAGACCCCATGAGCAAAGGGGAGTTTACCGCCCAGGCATGATAATTACCTGGCACACTGCACCAGGGCTGGAGACAGCCCAGGCCCACTTTTCGAAGGAGGAAGCCCAGACAACTGGAACCAACACAAGAGGGGGCTCCTTCTTGATATTTTGATGGAATGGGCCCTGGCAGTAAGGTCCCCTATTGGCGGAGCTGAAACCCAAGGACCAGATGTGACCAGTGACACCTGTATGACACCATCTTGAACTGTCTGGGCATGCTGTGCAGGAGGGTTGGGACAGGAGTGGAGATGTGATGTGGCACCCCCAGATTGTCCAAGGGGGGCTTTGCGTCTAGAACCTTCCACCACACTTTAAAAACTCTATAAAAGGGGGAAACTCCCTCTTGGTTGGTATTTTTCCCCACATTGTTGCTGGACCCTGGGACTGTGTGAGCCATCGATAACTGGTAGAAGAAACCCCTGATTCCCTAAAGGACCAAGGACTCTGCCCTCAGTTGATCCCAGGACCAGTGGGTCTCTCCAAAAGCCAGTGAGGCTGGCCCCATTACACTCTCTGAGGACTAGTTGGGGAAGCCCTGGGCCTCTGAACCCAGAGACAAAAACCAGGAGGAAAACTGGACAAGTAGCCAGTGGAACCAGCTCCTTTTACATAACACCACTTTGGAGATCTTCCAAAACTACTCATGGTGAATGGAGATTGCCACCAGAGTAAAATCAGCCCATGATTGTCCAAATCGTCCCAAGAGGGCCCACGTTATGGCATTCTGTAGTTTCGCAACCTTTGGCCTTTTTACCAAATGCAGCAAGTGGGGTTCTGCCATATATCCTAAAAATTCCCTCGAGTTGGCTAAATCCCAGGGGTTAGTGGTGATGATCTAATTGTTTTTAGCCAGGTAGGCGAGTGTGTGGGGCATCAGGCTCAGTTGTACTCCTGGTGGCCCCATCTCTCCGGGGCTGGTAGGTACAGATATACACAGGGGGTGCTGCTATGCATCTCCAACAAAGATGAAAGGGTCAGGGACCCAATCTCTAGACACCCAGTGGTGATGGCCCCCTTCTCCAGATCCCCATGGCGGTGTCTGAGGGGGAGCTTGTCAGCCTCTTCATAATCAATTCCCAGCACACTTCATGATGTGAGGGGAAATACACACTGCCAGGTCCCATGCTAAATTCCAGGGTCAATTGTTTCTGTGCTGATAGGGGAATGAAAGGAAAGATTTTCCTCAACATACTAATATGCCAGAAACTCGTTGACACAATATGGTTGGCCTGCCAGTCTAAAGAGCTTTCAGTTTAAGCTATCCCCTAAATTCTTACCCTTCCCTGTTGTCATAGGTAAAGTACCTAATGTCTCAGGCCACCATTATTATTCCAGATAGAAGTTTGTGTTCCAAAGACCAACACCTCAGTTTTTTCGGTCTAGGTCACCTTGATGTACTTTTCTATTTTTCGCCTGTGTGATCTCGTTGCCTTCATCTTTGGCCACTTTATGTTTCAGATTTCCCATGTCTCAATTATAGGAGAAAGGTTCCACAGTCACATTGGTGTAAGAGGGGGTCTTGAATTGTTCACAAGATGTTCTGACTCACTATTCTTCCTGTTTTTAGCCGATGATGAAGATATGTCATAGATTGTATGTTCTAGTTCACCAGGTGGTCAGATCAATAGGAAATAGGCTTTAGTTATTTGTACTACTTACTACAGTGTTCAATACCTATACAACTAGTCTAGCATCGCACACATGCAAAAGTATTGCCTTAGATGTAACATGTCCAATTAGTTTTTTGTGCCTTGGCACCTGGCACAAATCTCAAGTTGCTGCTGCATACATATTCATCTCAATCATCTCCAGTAGAAAGTTAGCTACAGTAAGAATTTTGCAGAGAATAATTGAGCTCACCAGCCTAGTGTTCGTAACTGATGTTTTTAATAGGACGGGAACACGAAACTGGTAGGCCTCAGCAAACCAATGGACAACGATGATCTCCCTCTAAGCTTCTCCCAACGCCGACCTCTCGAGCTGAGCTAACCACACCCCTAAAGGCACCCCAGTTACACCCTAAAATTTACATGTCCAACCCACAGTAGTTGACACATTCACTAAATTTCGGTGTCTCATCGGTTGATTCAAGGGGTGTTCTGTCACACCACCATAGTCACGAACACATTTTCTAATACTCTCTTTGTTTTCTATTAATTTTTATTATGTTGTTTACACATTTCCTCATCTGTAACATGTATCAGAAACTGCCGCTTTCGACTGAAGAAGTTTAAACATCTCTTTTCTTTCCCAAGTAATTATTCCGCTTCTTGGCAAGCACACGGCATTCTTTATCGAAGGTCAGCTACTGCCTTTCCCTCCACTCTCTGTCAATGCACGATTGTCAGTATATTAGTTTGCTCCATTCACCAAATGAACCCTCTAGTATTCACACAGAGTTATAGACCTGTATGTTTTCTAAAGTAAATAGAACATAAACATAAACGTTATACATTTCACAAATATACTTTTCAATGTTAATTCTTTCTCGATTGTACTAATCCCACTGTCATTTTCCCCAGCAAGAGCATTGTTTTTGTTAATCTTTTAAAGCAACTTGAAAACGTGGGCTTGTCTTTCATGTATTAGTCTTAGCATTAGTGCAAGCATGTTGCCCCTGTGTTTGTTTTGGTGCACATTAGTCACACTTCACACTGCTAATAAGTCTTACTGGGGTGTTAGTTCGAGCAGATTTTGTACTTAAAACCCTGCTCCATCAGTACAAAGATGGGTGGCCTTGCTGCTGTAGATCATTTGCCAGGGGGTTATAAAAGAAGTCTAATGGTACAGATGTGATCTTAAAGCAAATGATAGGATGCACACCTCCTTGTACTCAAAGACTTTTTAACTGCTCGTGGCTAAGTTATGGTGCATGAGGACGTGCCACAGTTTCAGTGAATTACTGCTGAGATCTTCCCATTGAGACTACTCGGCCCTATTGCCTTTTATAAAGGTTTGAAAGAGGGGACTTTCTCACAACCCGGTACACCCTTCTCAACATTATTAATTCATGGTTCAAGAAGTTAGTGTTTGATCAGACAGCCAATGACCGAATTTATTTTTTAAAAATACAGGGGCATATTATCAAGGGGGTTTATCTCAGCTTTTTTGGCTTTAAAAGCCAAGAAAGCGGAGATAAAGTTATCTCCCTATTACCTAGCTGTCGCTAACACCAGTTAGCAACAGCTAGTAGGAGATAGCGACCATCTTGGGCCCCACTTTGCATGTCAGTGATATTTATCACTAATGACATGCAAAGTGGGCGTGCCAAGAAAATAGCGACTGAAAACAGTCGCTAACATCGCTATCTCCTATTACCAACTTTTGGAGATATTCGCGCTAAGCGGGAATATCTCCAAAAGCTAACACCTGCCCTGAGCAGTTCTTAGCCATGTTATCCAATGGGAGGTGGATAACATGGCTAAGAGCATTAGCTCGGTAATGCATGAATATCGCTGACTTTTCAGCGATATTCATGCATTGCGGCGATTTTTAACACATTTGCGATAAACCTTGGTAATACCAAGGTTTATTTGCGGTAAAAATCGCCGCAGCTCAGCGGTAAATGTTTGTCTCTAACCAAGCAAAAGCGATAATTATCGCTATTGCTTGGTAATATGCCCCACAGTTCTCTATAGAATACATATCTAATGTGGGAACATCCGCCAAAATGATTACATGGGGGGTGGCATCAGGTAAAAGATGTAAAGTATCCAGTGTAGTTGTTGAGGTTCCTGCAATACCTTCACCCCGTATCATGCAGTGGCCACCTCCCTACGTCTAGATAGATTATTAGGGAGCCCCTCACAACTGTCACTTGCAGGATGTATCTTATGTGACCTTTTGGATAAAGGCAAATAGGCTGGACCCTTTGGTGCTGGGTTCTCAGTTTCAGCAACAGCATTCATCATTGTTGTCTTGAATTCCATTTGAAATGTAATTCTTTTCTGGATGGTGGCAGGTAAATTATTGTTCTCAGATGTTGTGACTCTTTCTTTTTCTTCTCTTATTTCTGATAGTAGTTTTCTTTCGATATTATCCGGTTTGGCATGGACTCTTTTTAACATCAACTTGACGTTCTTTGATATAGAGAATTCTTGCTTCTTATCAGATCCCTTTGGGTTACTGCGTTTGCCACTAATGCTGGTACCTGAAGCCCTTGTGGGTTTCTTTGGAATAGAGTTTGCTGTTCCTACCGGATCTCTGTTTTTTTGTTGTTGCTGGTGGTGATTTCAGCTCTTGATTTGGTGAGATTTCAATTATTTCTAGTAGCAAATTTGAAACACAGGATGATAGTTCGGTGTTAATTGAGTTTATATTTATGTGTCAGTGAAATCTGAAGGCTCAGTAATAGATGAAATTATCTCACCAGTAACATCTAGCATTGTGCTGCACAGGGCCTCATTGGCTGCAGGTTTCTTCCATGTTAAAGATTTCGGGCATATTATCAAGGACCAGTGTTGAAATTATCACTGTTTTATCGGGAGGAAACTGCAGATAAAATGACGATAATAAGCTTGATACTACTCCCGTGTTAATTCCCATAGAAGCCCATTTTAACACCAGAACATGAGGTTCTATGGGAATTAACAAGGGCTTATTATCCAGCCCATTATCACCGTTTTATCGGCAGTTTACTGCCGATAAAACGGCAATAATTTTAACACCGGTCCTTGATAATATGCCCCTTCGTTTTTTATTAGGCCCACAGCATCAGTTGAATAATTAGTTATGGCATTAGTAGTTTTTAGGCTCTTCAGACATTGCCCAGCAGGGCCTTGAGTTAATTCCCATTTGCCCATACTTATTTTGCCTACGGGTGTAAAACCAGCCACTTTTACCCTCTGGGAAAATAATCTAAAGACAAGGGGGCCCATTAGGATGGCGGGCAGATTGCCCCCGTCAGGCTGGCGGTGGCTACCACCAGCCTGGCGGGGGCAATCCGCCCGACATCCGCTTCCAAATTCCCCCGCCATATTAGTATGGCAGGGGGGACCTGGACGGACAGAAAGACCGTCTGCCGCTTTTCCGCCCGGTCGACTTGAGACCGGGGTGGTAAAGGATTAATATGGTGGCGGTGTCTATTATGCACCCTCAGCCATATTACAATGGGCTTAGGGAGATGCCTTTCCATGGCGGCAAAGGCATAGGGTCTTCACTCTAGAGGCCCCAGAGTGAAGGAGAGGTGGGGGGTGCACACAGGGGGTACCTGTGGTACCCCCCTGCATTTGCATAAACAAAGCGGCAGGCACTGCGCGGTGCCTGCCGCTTTGTTTATGCAAATGTTAATGTGCATTTTTAGCATTGTGGCGGGTGGTGCTCAGAGCTTTTTCTTGGTGGTATTAAACAAGATAATTCGACAACACAAGACTCCAACCAGCTGGTGGAAGTTGTCTGTTGTCTTTTTTAAGACTCCAACCTGCTGTTGGAGGTCTTCTACAATTTGAGCAATTGTTTCACAGTAAGACTCTTACCGGATGGTGGATGTCTTCATTGCCTTGGACCCTAGCAAAGTGAATTGTTTTATCACCTTACCTTTGGATACCATTTTAGGATCCCTACAAATACCTGACTTTCAAGCAGGAATTCTGATTTCCAACATCTGGTGGAATCTATCGCTAGGATCACTGCTTCTTCCAAATTCATTGATTCGATTATCCTTTCATGTGGCTGTCCACCCCCTCTTTCACAGTCCTGAAGAAGACCAGCTGTGACTCATGACACTCTGTGCTGCTTTCAGGGTAGACACGTGGACTTCAGTCTCCTTGATCCTAACTTTTAAATCATCATTGGGTCTTTGTATTCATGTTATAAATTAATAGATAGGACAGAATTCTTGAATCATATGTATTTATGACACTTGTTTATATCTTGTATATACTTCACCATTGACTTCAGTTGTCACAGTTTTTTCACTGAAATTCACATTCACGTTTGTATCGCCGCAATTTAATTGTGTTATTGACAGCCATATTCCATTTTCTTGCGAATAACAAAAGAGTAAACACAAGTCTGCTTTTTGCAAATCTTCTTCTCTTGGTGTGTTCTTATCATACTGTAGCTAGATCCAAACACTGGGTGCACTGATCTTATGTTAGACTATCGCTTAAACTTATTACGCAATTAAAATCGGAGAGTGCACCATCTAACCAACCATTTAACATAACTAAGCACTACCCACACACTAGTTGAGAAGAACGATGCGTGAACTAGTGAGCGCGTGACATACTGAAGCCCGATCCTGACACAGGGCGCACTGCACTTATGTTAGACTATCGCTCGATTTTAAACATATCACGCAATCAAAATCGGAGAGTGCACCATTTAAAGAACGTAACGCCTGGCCTCATATGCTCATGGTATATCGTCCACATCTCAAATAGACGTTCCCTGAGGACAGATATAGTCACTGACATATCTCTACAAAGAATTAGTCTGTCTTGTCGGTTCTCTGGGTCTCAATTCCCCCATCACATCAGGGTTGCTTTTGAATGGGTGGGAAATAGATATTAAAATAGTGAAAAGAGAAAAGGAGTTTACTAAACAGTAGGAGCCTAGTTCAGGCGGGGAGTGTGTTTTTGTTTCATAGCAGCGAAGTGCTTCCTCTGATGTTTTTCATTTGTTTGGCTTGAACAGAGCGGTGCTCCGTATTACCTGAGTTGTGACCAGATGAGGGGGGGCAACATTCTCCTGCAAATTGGGTGAGTGTAAATAAATGTATATGTTCACATAGTCCATATTACTATGAGATATGCTGCTCATTTAGCTCTCATGAAAGACCTATATTAGGTCACATGATGTTTTGCAGTCTTTTGTTCTGCCTGGACATTTAAATGTTATATGTTATGTTATGTAATAACAATTTATTATGCGCACAGCGACTCCAGCGAAGGAGCGTCCCGGCGCAGAGACAAGGAGCAACATAACACAACAGGGAGATAGGGCCTCAGAGAGATGGCTAAAACAGGAAAGTCTTGATGGCTCTACGGAAAGACAACAGGTCCTCAAGCAGTCGGATTTCAACTGGGAGGGTGTTCCAGATTAACGCAGCTTTCACCCTGAAGGAACGACCCCCCATCCTGTTGAGCCTAAATCTGGGGACAACAGCAAGGGCCTGACCTTGAGATCGGAGGTTGCGGGTGGGGGCATAGAAGGAAATTGAGTTGGCCAAAATCTCAGGGCCTATACCTCTTAGGATTTTGAAGGTCAAACGAAGGACCTTAAAAAGAATACGCTTCCTTACAGGGAGCCAATGCAGGGAGCGGAGGACATTAGCCACCGGGCAGAATCTAGGTAGGCCGACAATGGCTCTCGCCGCGGCATTTTGCACCCGCTGCAGACGAGTTAACTCAGCCTGGTTAGCCCCAGCCAGCAAAGAGCTTGCGTAGTCCAGACGGGAGATGATGGTTGCCTGAACTACAAGCTGTCTGGTAGGGGAATCGAAGAATTTAAGAACTGGTCTTAAACCTCTTAACAGTCCAAAGCAACAGGCTGCAATTTTTTTGGTGTGCCCTACGAATGTAAGACCAGCGTCTAACCAGACCCCTAGATTCTTCACCTCCGACACCGGGGTCGGAGTGGGGCCCAGCTCCGAAGGCCACCACTGATCGCCCCAGAGCTCCACTCCCTTCCCGACAACCATAACCTCTGTTTTTGTGGCATTAAGCTGGAGACAGTTACCTGTCAACCAGCTGGCCACCGCCTTCAGTCCAGACTGAAACCTGGGGGCATCCTGTTCCGCATCCCCGCTTAGAGTAACCGCCAGCTGTGTGTCATCGGCATATGAGACCAAAGTTAGGCCCCACTGCCTTGCGACATCAGCCAGCGGTCTCACGTAAAGGTTGAACAACGTGGGACTCAGCGAGGATCCCTGCGGAACCCCCATGGCCAGAGGCTGGAACCTGGACTTGAAGGGAGGGATGGCAACACAGAAGGAACGGTTGTCCAGGAAGGAGCGGAACCATTGCAGCGCCTGGCCACCGATACCGATCTCCTCGAGCCTCTGCAGGAGGATGCTGTGCGATACAGTATCGAAGGCGGCGCTGAGGTCTAACAAAATCAGCGCCGCCGTCTGACCAGCATCCAACCTCGCACGGAGATGTTCCACCATCACAAGAAGGGCAGTCTCCGTGCTGTGGCCAGCACGGAAGCCATTCTGTGTGGGATCGAGGTCATTGGACCGGGCTAGATGTTCAGACAGGGCCAGATTGACATGGGCCTCTGTCAGCTTAGCTGGCCACGGTAGCAGCGAGATGGGACGATAGCTTTCCTGCTTAGACGGGTCAAGGGAGGGTTTTTTAATAATCGGAGACACCACCGCCTGCTTCCAACTAGTGGGGACTACCCCCGACTCCAGGGATAGATTCACAAGGGAGCGTATAGCCGGGCGTCCCAAAAAGGTCTGGTCTCGAAAGAGGGCAGGCCTCACTGGATCAGATGGAAATCCAGATTTAACTTGCATAGCAAGTTTGTCAAACCCATCCAAGGTGAGAGGGGGAAATGAGAGCAGAGTGGTCTGATGAGGTGTCTCCTTGGAGCTACCCAGTACATTTCCAATACTAGGGAATGTCCGATATATAGCCTGGACTTTTCCCAAGAAATAGGAAGTGAGGGATTCACAGTGTGCAACAGAGCTCTCAGCCGTACAGGTAATGCGCTTTGACATAAGATCTTTGACTGCCTTAAAGATGGCCTTCGACGGGTTAGTGCTGTTCCGGAATTCCTCGGCATAGAAGGCCGCTCGGGCACGACAAATGGCCCGGTGGTAGAGCTTGACGGACGCAGCATATGCAGCTTTTAGCTCAGCCCCATATGTCTTCCGCCAGCCCCTCTCCGCCCGTCTACAGGCTCCCTTCAGGGCGCGCAGAGCATCATCATACCAGGGGCTCGACACACGAGGATTGATCTTCGTCGTTACAACAGGTATCAAGGCGTCCAGAGCCCTAGTGAGCCAAGAGCAGAAGAGGTCATACCCCTCTTCTACGTTATTCAATGGGCCCAGGGGCTCCACTGACAGAAGATGGTGGAAGTCTTCCAGCCTGAGTTTACTCCAGGGTCTCCTGGGTACCCGTCTGGCTGAAGAGGTAGAGGTAGTGGCTGATGTAGGACAACAGATGGACACCAGAGAATGGTCGGACCATTCAACAGGAGCAATCGACGTGACTTTAGCCTCTGTCAGATTAGTGAAAAAAGGGTCAAGAATATGTCCCCCGGAATGAGTAGGCTGGTAGACCAGCTGGGAGAGTTGAAAGGCCTCTAAGTCCATAAGAATACTACGTGCTGTCAGACTGGAAGGTGTGTCGAAATGCAAATTTAAATCCAGCAGTTGCTTTTTGAAATGACATTTACACTAATGACATGTACATTTCTTTTTTTCATTGATGTGGATGTGTATCTTTCCATCTGATGAACTCCGGAAACTTGAATACAGGAGATTTTCAGGTGATATTCACTTCATTTAGCACACTGTTCTTATATTTTGATTCACGTCATTACACTTAGCAGTAGCAGAACAGGTCCTGAAGAAGCAGCAAGGTGACCCATGGGCACGTCAAAAGTCTGCAGAAACATGTCGACCGTCTTTCCATCTATGTAGTTATTTGTTAAGGCTACATTCTTGCACTGGTTTTAATATTGAGAAGAAGGAGGTATCCATTAAACATATTTTCCTCCTTTTACTCAATTTTATATTGAGCACTTTATTCACTTTTGGTTTAATATATTGAGCACTGCTTTTTCATGCATCCCCCTGATACCCTATATTGATTACATCACTGCTTGTTTGGAACAAATGCAGATTTGGTGGAGTTTGGCCAAATCTGGCACTGGGCACTCGATCTCCCATGTGCATTTTAAAGGTTCGCAAATGATGTAGGGCGGTACAGGGTGGAAGTCTGATGGGATCTCTTTAAGCACTTTGTGAGACCCAGCTATAGATTTTGCCATCTATTGATCACCAATCATACCATTTTTGGATAAGATTCACACACCCCCTTTTTTCTGGCCCATTGCTACTTTTTAGGTTGGTATTCAAGTCTGTGTTTGGGATGTAGCTTTGCGTGGTCATTAAATAATCCCACTGACCTTCCTTCGTTGTTTATAAATAGTGGGGCATATTATCAAGGGGGTTTATCTCCGCTTTTTAGGCTTTAAAAGCCAAGAAAGCGGAGATAAAATTATCTCCCTATTACCTAGCTGCCGCTAACACCAGTTAGCGACAGCTAGTAGGAGATAGCGACCATCTTGGGCCCCACTTTGCATGTCAGTGATATTTATCACTAATGAGATGCAAAGTGGGCGTGCCAAGATGTTAGAGACTGAAAACAGTCGCTAACATCGCTATCTCCTATTACCAACTTTTGGAGATATTCGCGCTAAGCGGGAATATCTCCAAAAGCTAACACCTGCCCTGAGCAGTTCTTAGCCATGTTATCCAATGGGAGGTGGATAACATGGCTAAGAGCATTAGCTCGCTAATGCATGAATATCGCTGACTTTTCAGCAATATTCATGCTTTGCGGCGATTTTTACCGCATTTGCGTTAAACCTTGGTAATACCAAGGTTTATTTGCGGTAAATATCGCCGCAGCGCTGCGGTAAATTCTTGTCTCTAACCAAGCAATAGCGATAAATATCGCTATTGCTTGGTAATATGCCCCAGTGTTCTTATCATATAATTTTCCTTTCTTAAAAATTATTTGTATTTATTGAGAATAATTTGAGAGATCTTGTTGCTTTTGTATTAAATAAACAGAAACACAGCAATTGTACTACCCAACAGAACCAATTGTTTACTATATCAGGCTATTAGGACATAAACACAAATAATCCAGCAGGGAAATTATTTGGTTAGTCCTTTCTTCACAGTTTGATTTAAAATTTAAATATAGTTATTTAAATAGGTGCAACTAGATTACTCATTATTTAATTGCTAGGAACGTGTTGGTTAAAAAGGGATAAAGTTAATAAAGTACATTTTAAGGCGTTATACAAAACGTAAGTATGTATGTGTTCAAGAGGCAACACAAATAAAATAAAGGGAAGAAAGTAGTGGAGGCAATATTTGATAAATTACTTGAGCATAGTTACCAAAACTATTGGTAACGTGACTTGTCATCAAATCAGAGTAATTGGTATGAATGTATCCTATATCATATGCAAAAGATAAATACGTCAAGTTTAGGATAAACTAATTCTAGTGGGGGTGTCAATGTTTTGGTTCCGAATTCTGAAAGGGGATTCAAATGGTCGTTCCCCTTGGAAATGCATGAGGGTGCAGTCATTTATGGAGACACCTGCAGGTAGATCTCTCTCTCCCCCATTGAAATGTAGGTGGGTTGCAAGTACTATCTGCACAATGGAGAGTGAATCAGCCAATTCTTTCAGTAATGTGCTGACCACATTACGGGCATGAGGACGTCCCCACTATGGACAGCACATATATTGTAATTTGGCTTGCTGTATGGACTGTGCACAGTGCACCCAGTTAAAGGTGCACTGTGATGCAGACCTGGAAAGTGAGCCCTATCTACAGTTTAGACCCAGGCCTGCTATTCCTTAATCCAATCTCTCATATAGGTTTACCAGGTACCAGGTTTCCACCGCACCAAGAACAAGTCACATCTTTAAAAGACCTGCCTACATTCTCTTACAAGGAAGGCTTATGTCATGCCTCTCTTGCTGCCATCACTATGCAGGACAGCCCCACTAGTAAGATACTTTATCATTGACACAGGGGCTTATTTATAATCCTGTTGCGCCACTGGTACATCACTTTTTCCCATTTTTAAAGTGACACAATAGCAGTGCAAGTGGCTTGTAAATAAGCCCACAGTTTCTCATTTAGGGGTTTACTTACAAGCCTCTTGTGCCACTGGTGTATCACTTTTTATAAGAAAAAGATGCACCGGCAGCGCAAGGGACTTGGTAATAAGCCCCTTAGTGTTTTGGAAAATATTATTTAGATAAATGAAGAACATGCACATTATGGACTTCTTTTGAGAACTGGAACAGGCATCAACATGACTAAATTGCAAAGGGGAAAGCATGATTTTTCATTTTTTTTTTAATGTAGTTTCAACATCTCTATACCGTCAATTTTACAGACTCCAGCTTCACTTTTTCCCATATTAATAGTGATATACCAACAGCGCCAAGGGCTTGTAAGTAAGCCTCCATATTTCCCAAATGTGCAGTTGTGGTTGTGCATAGCATGAATCAAAATGTGTTGATCTTGGGGCATAGGTACGAGAAAAGCAATCATTAATGGCATTTTGCTCTCTCTATGTGTGCAGCAGAATGCAGCACACATAGAAAAAGCAAAAATTAGAGGAAATAAAAGTATTTCTCCTCGTATAGCCACTGTAATGCCTGCTCTTGTATGGCATTCGGTTTTTGTCACTGCTTCAGATTTACACCTCCACCTAAATCTGGAGCAGCATCAAAAAAGCAATTGTGTTGCAGTGGAACACACACGGCAACACCCATTGCAAGCCCCTTTTACACTTAGGGGTCAATTCAGATCTCGTTCAGAAGGGCTCCGAATCTGATTCGGGTTTGCCAAATCCAAAACCAAACCTTTGTTTCCAACTGAATCATACACACTTCCCAATGACCGATTTCAATGCCTAGAAACCATTAGGCCTGTCCGAATTGGTTCCGAAAGGCATTCGAACACGTCACGCCGAATCATACATCTCTATGGACTCGGTTTCTGAGCGAGCGAGTACGATGACCGATTTGGACAGCAATTCTGTTTGGTTTCTCCAGAACGAATCAGCTGCCGGAATCTGTCTTTGGGGGCCCATAGCAGGCCCTTTTCACCTGGGGCTTTTCTGAATGGGTCCTGTGGGGGTACCCAAGGGACTCCCATTTCCAACCATGCTCAGTATGGCAGGCACCATTGGGTGCCTGCCACAGGGTGCAAGATGTTCAACAGCCACCCCTTTCTTCAATGGGAGCCTTTGTTCTCATTCGGAACAAAGGCTCCAATTGAAGTCAAGGGGAGTCTGGCCGAATCAAATCCGGAAGCATCCGGATACATCCAAATCGCTCGGTTGGACTACCCCGATCTGAGTCATCCAGAAAGCATTCCAGAACCAATTCGGCAGGAATGCTTTCCGAAAAACATCGGAATCAACCCCTAAGTGAAACATGTAAAAGGACCTTATTTACAACATTGTACATATTGACAAGGGCATATAGCCACCAGAACTCCATTAAAAGTGACATTCTATTGGCTATAGCCCCTTATAAATATGTCCCCTTGTGTTCTCTTACTTAATTCTGATTGTGTGACAAAATATGTGATACGTGGACAACAGCAAAAAAGGAGAAAAGTAGAGAATGGTATGTCTGTAAAATAGTGTTTATAAATGCCTACATTTGTCCTTTCAGATAGAATTTATAAATATCTACATTTAACTTGCTCTTTGAGTTTAGTCCTGTTTTAATCAACTAACCTTCAGACACCTTTCTTTAATGTAAATATTACAAGAATGCCTTCACAGTTATCACTTTTCTGCTTTATCGCTCATTCTTTCTTGTAGGCACACATAAGCTTAGCTTTGGAAAGGCATACTACTGTTCCACAAACACTGCTGTAACTTCTAATGCAGCCAGGCTTGTTTGTGTTACAGACTCCCTAATCAACAATCAGACAAGCCTTTTACAATTCAAGTCCTTATGATCTGACTTTGCAACAGTTCAATTTGTAAAACACAGACTAATATTTTTGTTAATTATTATTGTCTACAGAATATTGCATTTTGGTTTAGAACTGCTACGATTATATCAGTAATTGAAACTGATAAATAAAAATAAATATAGATAGCTGCATCTATAGTCAGAATTGATAAATTCAGGGAAATGGCTCTTTTTGCATGACTCTGTCTATTTTTTTTGGACCAAGGGTGCTGTTTTTTTTAACTCTGTGAACAGGGACACTGGTAACCAGGCCCCGGTGCTGGTGCCTTGACACCTAAAACATGCCAAAATTGGCTATTCTCTTAATTGGCATATTTAACCTCTCTATAAGTCCCCAGTGTATTGCGTAAAGTGTCCCCAGAGTCTGTAAGTTAAGTGTAACCAGCAAACTGCAGCCCATATTGTACCACCACTAAAGTGACAATGCAAGACATTCTTGCTGGCCTGCCAAAACTAACCCGGCTGTGCAGGCTTAAACTGCAAATTCAACATGTCAAAATAACCCCTTTTGATAGTCCAACACCCTCCTTTTAAATATTAATTAATAAGTCACTTCTAATATGGTCTTAAAAGCCATAAGGCAGGGGGCATGGTATTTAAAAGTAGCATATGTAAAGGCTTAATGTAAAAACTGTCTTTACAATGAAAATGCCCTAAAAGCTATTCTCACAGTATCAGGAAGGGTTAGCGGTTTCTTAGGAGGCATTATGACACTTTATTAAATGTTAATACTTATCTCGGCCTAGGAACCGGATAAAACATTCATTCTTGGATTTTTTTAAATATTTATAACAAAAAAGAATTCATTTATAAAGTCAGATTTGTAACAAATGTTTGACAAAAGTTCCTTTAAAAAAGTTATCTTTAGCCTTCCTAAACCCTATACAAGCCCCTTTGCCAGATCTTCCAACTGTCACTCTGGAGCAGACTAACTCCTTGATTAGGTGTGAATTGGCTCCCAGCGGGGAAGCAAAGTGCTTCGGTGGCAGGAGGTATCTTGTTTCTCTAACATGATGACCATCTGGACAATGCCCCAGAAATTAATCATCATCGAAGGGGCCTACCCTGTGACAGTCAGTTGTACCTCACACCTGGACCTGTACCTCTGTTGTTCCTCTAGCAAGCCAAGTGCCAATTCAAGTGGGAGAGGGCTTCCTCCAGAAGCAGTTACAAGTGCCCACAAGGGAGGGTTTGCTTATTTCCCTGCCCACACTTTGCAGGCAAGGCAGATTGAGACTTGTTGCTTTGCATGAGTGACAACAAATGGCTCTGCACTCAAATGCTGTAATAGACTAATTATTAATGGATACCTGTATCCAGCATTAAAAACTCATGAAAGAAATCTTTTTTAAGCAATATATGATACTAGATGCCAATAATTTAATACAAATGACATGGACATTGCATCAACCTTTCCCCCCTCTTTTGTATCACTTTGCATGAGTATTCATACCCCGCATTCGCATGGTGTTTTGACACAGAATCTTTAATTTGAACGAGTGCCAAAGGACCGATCAGGCGTGCAATTGCCTAAAGACATATGTGACCTGCATAGGGGAAGCCCGATTGTGTTCATGTAATTATTTGCGGACCTACACACCCTTGCAATGTTCTCAGGAAGAAATGAACAACTAGGCCAAAACGCATCAACTAAATATATTCTGAGAAGCCCACTGCAAGATCTTAAAAAGGACAGTTTAATTGTGAACAGTTACATCTAGTTTACTCAGATGTTGGACCCACAAACTTTTCTGATGGCCTCACCCTTGAGTGGACTATCTTCCAATGGTTTATATTTGTAAATTTTGTAATGAGTGTACCCAGATGGAGTTGTGTTTTTGCAAGGATGTGTACAAACGTTTATATATGATTTTGTTATATCAATTATAATTTTGTTTAGATGTATGTACACTACTAAATATTGGTAAATATAAGAGATATACAGCAGGAGATATCCAGTTATAAATACTAAAATACCACATAAAAAATGGTAGCAATATAGCCAATGTCCTGTCTGCCACTTAGCTTTTATTTTCTCACCTATTGAAGGCTGGAACATGCCCACGACACATCCCAATAAGCCAGAGACAAAAATAAACTTCACCAAGGCTGGTCTAATCAACGCCAGGTCCTTGGTCAAGCACAACATTCAAATGGCGGAACTAATTGAAACTCAAAATCTCGACCTCATATTCATCACAGAAACTTGGGCAGATGAGGCCTCGGATATAGATTTAGCCGCAGCTTTACCAGAGGGGTTTTCTATATGCAGAGCGGACATAAAAGAGAAACGGGGGGTGGCGTGGCCATCATATTTAGAAACAAACTTAAGGTTAAGAGCTCAGGTAAGGGCAGCAACTGGGATAGTGAGACGCTAGCCTTTCAGATCAAGGTTACAAGCAACTACACTTTTAATGGCCTCCTAATTTACAGACCACCCAAGACCAAAACAACCCTCATCCATCTACCGAGCCCTTTTCTAGAATCTACAATCTTGGGAGATTTAAATTTACACTTAGAAAAAAGTTCAGACACAGCAGTAGCAACGCTTAAGGAATGCACTGGCCAATCTAGCTATGCAACAGATGGTCAAGCAGGACACTCACAGAGCAGGCCACACGCTCAATGGGATCTTTACTTCCAGTAGGGGCATAAAAATAGTGGAAACCTTACAAGTCCCGTGGTCAGACCACAAGGTGATTAATTCTCCATGGAGGTAATAGAAGCAGTAACTAGGTCCACCCCACAACCTAAGACCGTCACATATCGTGACTGGTCTAGGACCAATACCCCGATACTACTAGAACAACTTCAGTCTCTTACCCCTGAACTGACCCCAGACAGCAATACTGACACTGAGCTAATTACTCACTGGATAAACTCAGCAGTCAGAGCTGCAGTCCCACTAAGAAAAGTCATTTTTAAAAGGAAAACCCCATCTCAACCTTGGTTCTACGAAGGCCTTAGGACGCAAAAACAAAACTGCAGGAAAGCTGAGAAAAGATTGGGATCAATTACGACCTAGGGCCAAGGGAAGACTGCAAAGCCTCCTTGGCCGCATACAAAAAACTGATAGTAACAGAAAAAAGCAGTTATTATACACGTAAAATTAACGAGGAGAAAAACCCCAGCAAGGAACTCTTTGCCACAGTAAAAAACTCACAAAAATAGACAGCAATGATTCAGTAGATATGAGTTCTGTTTTTTGCAATACGCTGGGTGATTTTTTGTCAATAAAGTATCCTCAGTATATGACTCCTTCAAAAAGACTGACAAAGCCATGCCCGCACAGCTAACTCCTGAACCTAAGTAAGAACCCCCTTTGATACAGCAGGGTCCAGGGTTTCAAATCCTGCCCCCCTCAGAGGAACAGATTCTGCAGGCGGTTAGGACCACCAGATCAGGCTGTCGGTTAGACCCTTGCCCACCCAAGGTGAAGCAGCTTTTTCCCGAACTACTAAGTAAACAACTGGAAAAGCTGTTTGTGCAAATACTAATGTCTGGGGTCTTTCTGGATGCCTGGAAAACCACCTCAGTAATGCCACTCTTAAAAAAATCTAACCAAGACCCCGAAGAACCCGGCAACTCTAGACCTATTGCAAGGATACCTTTCGCTGCAAAGGTATTGGAGAAACTACTGAACAAGCAGCTGGCCAAATTCTTCTCGGATGGAAATGCTTTAGACCATTCACAGTTTGGTTTACGAGAGGGACATGGCACAGAAACTGCACTGCTTATGGCAGTGGAGGAACTCAGGAGTGTTCTCGATGCCGGGGTGGAAGGCCACCTTGGTTCTTTTGGACCTTTCGGCGGCCTTCGACGCGGTCAACCACGAGACACTCCTGACTCGCCTGGCTGAAGTCAGAGTTCAGAGCTCAACATGTACACTATTGGCATCCTATCTGTGCAACAGGACATTTACAGTGGAGCTTGGAGAGGCAAGATCGAAACCTTTCAGCTCACCGTGTGGTGTGTCTCAGGGGTCCTCTCTAAGCCCTACTCTTTTAAACTTGTACGTAGCACCTTTAGCGGCAATCATAAGGAAAAGTGGTTTCATTCCTGTTTCCTATGCTGACGACACCCAAATTGTGGCGTCTATTGCCAATGATGCTAAAGAGACGGCTGATAAATTCAGGTTCTGTATGACGCACGTCAAGCATTGGATGCAGAGCAACTGCTTGAAACTGAATGGGGACAATAGTGAAGTAATGCTGCTAGGGTCAGACTCAAACATTTGGTCACCAGAGTGGTGGCCAGACAGCCTGGGCAATTGCCCATCCCCAGTAAACAAGGTAAAAGACCTGGGTATGACTCTGGACAACAAACTTTCTTTTGACGCTCAGGCTTGCAAACTGGCCTCAGCAGTCTGGTACATATTGAAAATGATAAGGAAGCTCCTGCCTTATATCCCGCTTGACGCCCGGAAAATGGTGGTAACAGCTCTGGTCTTGTCAAGGTTAGATTATGGGAACGCTCTATATGCCGGTGCCCAGGCCCAAATCATAACAAAACTTCAACACTTGCAAAACGCAGCAGCAAGGCTGGTGCTGGACGTCCCTAAGCATGAGCCAATTGCCCATAGACTAAAATCCCTCCACTGGCTTCCTATCACCAAAAGAGTGAAGTTCAAATCGGTCTGCCTGGTCTATAAGGCGGTTCACGGATCAGGATCTCAGTTTTTGAGAACCCATCTCAAACTATACGAGCCCCCCAGGACTCTTAGATCTGATCAAGCGAAACTGCTTCAGGTGCCTAAACACAGATTGGCAAGATGGTGAGGAAGAAGCTTCATACTGCAAACAGCCAAGGCCTGGAACCTTCTCCCAATTTCCATCAAAAACAGTCCATCTCTGCTCTCCTTTAGGAAGGAATTGAAAACATGGCTGTTTACGGCCAGTTAGATCTAATCCAGCTGGATCACGAGTCTCCTGAATTTGACCCAGCGCCAAGACGCCTAAGGGCATTCGCGCGCTCTATAAAATCATAAATCAAATCAAATCAAATCAATCAATACCAAATAAAGTGTTTTTGTTGGTAACATAAAATTAACATTGTTCCCAATAGAACTCCATTCTTTTATTTTGCATTTTTATAGTCTATGTTTTAGAAGGGCATAAAGGCTTTCCCCTCGACTTTTTGTACACACCTCAATGGTGGGCACAGGAGCTCTGCACAAGTGTGGGTTGGCTCTGCCATGTTGGGTCTAGGTAGAGATGGGTATTTTAGGATTATTTACAGTAGAGCACCCAGAACCTGCTGTAAAAGTGGATGGGTTACTCCTGGGAAAATGTTTCCTGATGGTAAGGAGGGTTAAGATGTCACCCCACCCACAGGCTGGTGCCAGCATAACAGTGGCACTACTGGGCTCCCTCTTCAGAACACTACTGGACCTGTGGAAGACAGAAGAAGAACTGCACCTACAGTTGAGGCTTAGGATTAGATTCCTGAGGGCTCTCACTTGTGCCCAGGATTGAGAAAAGAACTCCAAGAGTCTGTTATGTGACCTCCTGTTAAGTTACAGGGAGCCAAAAGTTGTGATAAGCCCACTTCTTTTGAAGAGACTAACTGACCAGCTCCAACTGCACCAGCCTTGGACCCTGCTGGTGGCTTCTGTGGAGTAAGTTCTCCTGACCCCCGAATGTAACCTTCTTTTTTTACACTCTCCATTATTATAGAAAAATGATTGTCTTGATCTTGCAAATGATGCTGTTGAACCTGTTCATTATTCCTTGCTAATTGGTAGATCTCATACTTAACAAAACCAAACTGGGGTGGCGGAGTCAGCTAAAGCATTACGATGGATTAAACCCAGATCAGTTAACTGGGGGTGATTGCTTGCAGTGTTCAACACTCCGTCCATCATCCCCTTTGGTTGCGCTTTGTTCGCCCTAAGTGGGCAGGGTATGCCCAGATGTGGGTCCCTTGCTCACTTTGCCACTGGATTCAAGCTAGCCTGGCTGATGACAGCTGATTAGCCAGCAACCGGATGTTTGTTTCCGGTCCGGAGAAGACATGGCTTGGCAGTTCAGGCTGGACTGTTCCCATGAGGCACAGGGTCAGACTGATTTACATTTGGCCGTGTCTGAACTGGGGTGGCGGAGTGAGCTAAAGAATGATGATGGATTAAACCCAGATCAGTTGACTGGGGGTGAGTGCTTGCAATGTTCAACACTCCGTCCATCATTCCCTTTGGTTTTGCTTAGATCTCATACTTCACTTGGACTAGACCAAGAGACACTGTATGACCAGGACTCCTATTTTTCCTGCAGAACAAAAGTTAATTTGGTTGACATTCACAGAAAGAAAGTAGCACTAGGCAGCCATGCATCATAATATACATGATTGAATTTTTAGGGTGCATTGGTAAGTAGTACAAGTGTTGTTGAATATCTGCATTTGAATATAGAATACTTATCTATCAAGAAACAGTTGATGTATACATTTCTAATTGGGAAAGGAATACTAATCAAATATATTTGACTTTCTCAGTTGTCTTTTATGTACTATCATTAGTGTGGAGAATAAAGGTGTTTAAGGGTCAGTGCGTCTCTCTAGTGCAGCCTCCCTGAAATCCAAACCCTGCATAAGAAAGAAATGATTCAAATAAGATAAAAGGTTGTTTGATATTCTCTCTAAAATAGACCCCTACATGTAATGGGTAAAATATCTGAAAACTTGCAATCTGAATGAAAATGTGACTTTTCAGAAGGTAAATGTCCGGAGGTTACACACTGTTTCTTTGCTGTTTTTGAGGGCATGCCAGATTTGTCACGTCTGATTTTTGAGGGAATTCAATTCAATATTTATTAAGGTTTTGGAACTCCAATGAGGACCACTTGAAAGAATACATACCAAATATTACATAAAATATAATAAAAACATGTGACAACTCATTGATGACAATCAGCTCTGAGTAAAAAATGTAAACAGATAGCAATTTCAAAAAATAAAGTTTAGAATTAGCAGCTAACAAATAAGGTCACAGAGCATATCCTGAATTGTGCAAAGAACATTTAGAAAGCAGCCGGATATGCAAAAATACAATTAAAATTTAAAAATGTAATTTCAGCAATGAGTTAATTTGGGAAAAAAAAACCTGTTGTGTTACAGCAGCATTATATGCAGAATAAAATCCAGCTTCTATGTATAATTGAATTAAAAAAAATTGCAACAAAACAATAGGCTAAAACAAAACCTATCCTATTTATGCAAAAGCATTAAAATAGAAGCCAAACCAATGCAAATTACATTGGAAAAGAGGAGAGAATATTAGACTACACACTAGAGCAACGTCTCAGTGGTAACAGCCCATTTAAATATATCTACAATTAAAATATGTGCATAAATTAATTTAAAAAGTTGATTAATTTTGCACAAACTGCTTCGTTTTGTGAGCTAAAGAGAAAGTCGCGGGCTGAAGCTACATCAACTCTCTCCACTCACCCCCAACCCTGTCACTTCGCCTCCCTGCCCTGTGTCGACATCCCCCCATTTCCTCTCGCCATCGCTGGAGGTTGCACCACTGTCCGTGGTATACCTTAATACGCGGTCACTGGTGAAACACCAGTTGGAAATTTTCCAACTTTTGGACGATGGCTCTGTAGATATCCTTCTTCTGTCAGAGACTTGGCTGACTGAGGATTCTGTCCCTGATATCCTTGCTGCCATCCCTGCCGGCTAATATATCCTGCAAACTAATCGTTTAGCGGGGCAAGTCGGTGGGGGGGTGGATGCTATTATCCGCTCCCAGTATGTTTTTACTACCTTAGCCTGTGCAGCGATTCCTAGGACTGAATGTCTCACTGTTAAATTTACGTCTCCTAGGCTCTCTTTTGTTGTTGTTCTTATTTACCGACCTTCTAATCCCATGCCCTCCTTTCCCCGTCAGTTTGCTGATTATATTTCTCAGTTGACTATCAATAATGCCAAGGTCATGATTATTGGTGATCTTAATTATTGGCCCTCTGATCCCCGAGAAAGCCACCTCTCTGTGGAATTCTCTGACCTTTTATCAGGCCTGAACTATTATCAACATATCACCAATCCCACCCATTGCAAAGGCCACATCTTAGATCAGGTGTGGACAACCAATCTAGATATCTCCTCTCCCATTGTGACCCCATGCTCTTGGTCAGACCACTACTTTATTTCTTTTGTTCCTAACTTGTTTACTTCTAACCATCCTCCCCCTTCGACCAACTTCCATGCTCGGAACTGGAAGAAATACAATCTAGTGGAACTCCATTCCATTTTGTCCTCTTCAATCCCTCCTACCTCAACTTTGGTGTCTCACCAGGCTTCCCTCCTTGATCAATGGCTATTATCTGCTTGCAATTCCATCGCCCCTTTAAAAAATATAAAAACCAGGCGCCCTCATGACGCCCAGCGTTGGTTCATGGACCAACTGAAGGCAGATAAACTGGCCATACGTCAGGTGGAGCGCGACTGGAGGCGTAATTATGACCATCAAATGAAAACTGATTTTGTGGACCGTCTGAGAACTTATAAAAAATCCATTCTATCGGCCAAAACGATCTACTTTTCTCAAAAAATCATGGAGTCCGCCTCTAAGACAAAGGATATTTTTTCCATTGTGAATGAGCTCTCCCTTCCAGATCGAGTCACCCTTCAACCTCAACCTTCCCAATCCTTGTGTGACTCACTTAATGTTTTCTTTACTGATAAAATTATCAATATTAAGAACAACATTCCTTTGCCCTCATCCCCTCACCCCCCTCCCTTACCTCCCAGAAACCCTTGCCGCTTGGATGCTTTTCCTCCGATCTCCCTTTCTGAGTTCTGTTCACTCCTGCACAAAGTGAGATCTGGCTCCCCTCTTGACTGCTGTCCTCCCCAGGTTCTTAGGGACATCTTTTTGGCCTGCCCTGATCCTCCCCTGGCCTTACTCAACAACTCTCTGGCGTCAGGTGTGGTTCCGGATTCCTTTAAACAGGCAGTGGTGACACCAATCCTAAAAAAGATCAATGTGACCCCACGGTCTTAAGTAATTATAGACCCTTTTCCCTTCTCCCCTATCTGGCAAAAATTCTAGAGACTTATGTCACCCGGTGCCTGAGCACCTTCATTGAGACTTCATCTTTCCTGGAAGCCCAACAAGCCGGATTCCGCCCCCTCCATTCCACCGAGGCGGTTACTGTGGCTGTCATGGACACCCTCAGGAAGGGCGCTGATAATAACATCCCTCAAGCCCTGGTCCTTTAGGATCTATCGGCGGCTTTCGACACGGTCGATCACGCTATACTGATGGACCGTGTCAGGAACGCCGGTATTCAGGGCATGGCTCTTGAGTGGGTCAGGTCTTTTCTGGATAATCGCTCTCAGGCAGTGCATTTGTCTACCTTTTCGGCTTCCTACTCTCCCTTGTCCTGCGGTGTCCCTCAGGGCTCCGCTTTATCCCCTTTATTATTTAATTTATACATGCAACCTCTCATTTTTTCCCTTCGCAAGTCCGCCGCCACCATCTTCAATTACGCAGATGATTTACAGTTAATTTTTCCCACTGATTCCTCCCTTTCCTCACGTACTACCTTTCAGCCCACCATGCTTAGGATCTCTGAGTGGATGTACCATAGTCAACTCAAATTAAATCCCACCAAGACTGAGCTTCTATTGGTGGGAGGAGCGGCCAAATCCATGGAATGACTGCTTTTGGCCTCCCTCACTAGGGCTCCCCCCCTGTCCTGTCAACTCAGTGAAGAGCCTTGGCGTGGTCATCTCTAGTGACTTATCCATGGGGCCCCATATCAGTGCGGTGACGTCATCCTGCTTTTACCAACTACGCAGGATACGAAAAATCTGTAGATTTCTTACCAGAGACGCACTGATCCTTGTCATCATGGCCCTGGTCACGTCAAGAATCGACTACGCCAACACCTTGTATGCCGGTATTCCTGCATACCTCCTTCACAAGTTGAAACTTGTGCAAAATCAGGCTGCTCGCCTGATCTATCACCAACCCCGACATCAACATGTCTCGCCGCTACAGCGGAGCCGTCATTGGCTCCCTGTAGCGAAGCGTTGCATTTTCAAACTGGGCTGCACGATTTTTAAAGCCCTAGCTGATTTTGCTCCTATTTTTATTTCTTCTAAATTAAAATGCTATGTCCCTTCTAGAAACCTCCGCTCCTCTGGCCACAATCTGCTAGTCATTCCAAAAACCAAACGGAAAAAACATGGCGGCTCCTGTTTTTCTTTTTGCGCCCCCAAAATCTGGAATGCTCACTGCTCCACCTATGGCTCTTTTCGTAAACTGTTAAAAACCTATCTTTTTCAGTCTGCTGTTGAGTAAAACACACGTCCCTGCCTTCCCGCATTTGTCATGAGCGCCATGAAACCGTACGGTGTCCGAGTGCGGTATAAAACTTTTTTACCATACCATACCATCCCCAACATCATTTTGTAAAAACATCGGCGTAAGCCAGCGACGACGACTTAAGACCAGTGCTGGGCAAACAAACAAAACATGATCCAGGTTCTGAATGCTCAGATCACAGAAATTACAGTTTTTCCCATTTTTTGTGTTCTGGGCCCAGTGTGCTATTTAATTGTTTAGAGGTAGGACATTTATGCAAAATAAGGAGAACCAGCCATGATCTAAGTTCCAAGTTAAATATTTCTGGGAAATTCTCGGGGATGTTGTCCTGGCTATTTTCTTTAATCTCTCCTTAGTATTATAGAACTCAATATCTCTATTAAAACTGATCTTACCACTTAAGTTGTTTATAAAGGATTTAAATTCTAATAGCAGGAGGGTAATCACTGATTCTTCCAGTATACAGAAGAATTTTAGTGCCAGAGAGAAATAACGATATAAGGAATATTTTCCCCCCTATACCGCCAAAGATTTCTTGACACATGAAACCTCTTAGTGAGTAATGTGCACTATTTTTTAACTGGTATCCCCAACGTAAAACTCTGGAAAAACCTTGGATATAAGTGCTTATCAGTCCAAATTCCAATCTAATAGCAGCTAATGGAACTAGCGTATAAAAATTGCACAATTTACGTGAAATCTGGCCTTCAATCCTGTCTAAAAAACTCCAGTCCTTTACAGGGATTGATTCAATAGCATAGAGCAAATTTAATGGAATTTTTGCTTTAAAAACCGTCCGCAGATGTAAAAAATGCCTTCTACCCATTGCACTATAAAAAATGTGCAGACCATTAGTGTGGGGCATAGCTTTACAGGAACTGTGTACGATATGAAGTTTATTCTTCGTATTGTTCGCTATTATTTTCCCTAAATATAAATATGAATCAACCACCTCTAGCTTTTCAAGACCAATATGCCATTTGAAATTACTTGATTTTCTACTTCTGTTACCTTTCATGATTACAATTTTACTTTTATAGACATTGATCTTCAAGAAATGAGCCATTGTGTAATTCTGTAATGATATAAACTTTTTATTTGGCCCAATAGGAGTAGGATCCATCACTACTATATTGTCTGCATAAAAGAGACATGCAAAAGAGCGGCTGCCTATCTTTGGTGCATCTCCCTCTCGCTGGGAAAACATTCAGGTAAATCAGTAAATATAATAATAGTAGCTGGGCTATTAATTTTTGAGGGAAATCTTGGGATTAAAGAAACTTATAAACCACCTAAATTTGGGATATCAGCCTCTAATATTGTTTTAAAAGAGCTGGGTTTCTGTTTGTATTTTTATGATTAAAGATGATTGGCAGAACAATCCAATGCTGTGTTGTATTAGAAATTAAGTTTACTAACCGAGTACAGACTAGCTACTTCAAAGTTCAAGAACAACTAATTGGAACTTGTTAGAGCTGTCTTCCTTGGGTCGTAGTTCCCTAAAATGTTTGCCTGCTTCCTCCTCTTTTTGCGTATATTATTTTTGGCCTTAGAACTCTGAGCAATTTACCACAGCCAACGTGTGCTAAAGTGCACGTGCTTCTTCCCTAAACATGGTAACATTGGTGTATATACAACTGGCATATTTAGTTTACTTATAAGTCCCTAGTAAAGTGGTATACCTTATACCAGGGCGTGTAATCTATAATGCTACTCGTTGGCCTGCAGCACTGGTTGTGTTACCCACACAAGTAGCCTTACAAACCTGTCTGAGGCCTGCCATTGCAAGGCCTGTGTGTGAAGTTTACTGCCACTTCAACTTGGCATTTAAAATCACTTGCCAAGTCTTTAACGCTCTTTTTATTACACATAGGTCACTCCTAAAGGTAGGCCTTAGGTAGCCCTTAGGGCAGAGAGGTGTGTAACTAAAAGGTGGGACATGTACCTTTAAGTTTTACATATCCTGGTTGTGACAAACAGCTAAATTTGTTTTTCACTACTGTGAGGCCTACTCCTTTCATAGACTAGCCTTAGTAATTCCTTAAAATACTTTTAACACCTTGGCTGCTAAGGCAATTCTTCCCGGGTGCTGAAATTTTTGAATTGCCATTCTTCATGACGAGCTCAGCTCGTCATCAGCACAGCTCAACTGTGCATCATGACGAGCTGAGCTCGTCATGAGCATCGAAAGGGTTAACTTTAATTGCTAATCAGTAAGGTGTAGCTGCATTATGTTTTATATCTTTGGAATGGTAATGATAAATACTCTTTAATGGCAAAGTTGGATTTAACATTACTATTTTAGAAATGCCACTTTTAGAAAGTGGTTGTTTTAACAATAAGGGTTGGGCCTATACATCAGGCAAAGGCTAGACCACTTAAAGTATGCAAACATTAACGTTTCTAAGCTGGATTAAGTTACCACACTTAATTTCTTTTCTAAGGGCTTCAGAATAATAGTTTACCTGAACCTTGGTTTTAATCTTTGTTTTACCAACTCTTAGTAGTTTCTTTCTACCTTTTTTGTCAAACTAATTAAATCACATACATCATAGTATATACATGCCCACTAGTGCCTTTTTTACAAATCAGATTGTCAATTTGCACATTTACAAACATAACAAAACAACTCTAAATCATATTTCAAACGCAGCCTAAAGTAAAATAGCTAATAAGAATACATTTGTTGCAGGGGATCGGCTGACACAAATACATTTGTTACTTAGGCCACATGAATAAAGAGTGTCTAACCAAACCAGTCTTGCATTTTATAAACTTGAGAGTCACTACTCAATATCAATATTTATATGAGAATCTTGATTAACCACTATTCGTAAAGGGGTTGTATTGCCTGTTGAATTTGTAAGAGGACACCTGACACTGTTCTCGGTTGCCTCAAAAATACAGGTTTCATTATTCAAGGTAAGCTACCTTCAAATGGAGGAAAGTCAACGCGTTTCCACCTCATTGATTCGAGGTCTCCTCAAAGATCCAGGTGAGCTAGTAACTGAAATCTAAAAGTATAAGGAAAATTAAAAAATGAAATTACATCTACTATTATGTCAAAAATACAAATTCTAGTTTTCCCTTAAGAATCCCTCTCCTAACTTATAAACTGCTAGTTGTTTGGTCAATAATGTAAAATATCTCCATGGTTGTGTCCCGGTTTAGCCTTTGTTGAATTTATAAATATTTGGCTGTTCAGAGGATAAGGTAGGAGAGAGATGGAAGAGAGGGGGAGCTGCAACTTACACCTGAATAGGCAGTGGCCTGCTTCCACACAAAGGGCTAATTACCCCCTACAGATAGCCTGGAGCTAGAGCTGGGAAGAAAGGGGGACTTGTGCACTTCTAGAGCCTGATTTGAAGTCATGCCCACTTCAAAGGCACAACTGGGTATATGTGCTGGGGCTCTGACCGTACCAAGACAGTACACTACTGGATCTGTGAAGAACTCTGCCAGAAGTAAAGACTTCTGTACTGCAAGGAATGCTACTCTGCCTGACTGCTGCTCAGGAAGACCTTTTTTTTGCTTTGCTGTGCTGCTTTTCTGCCTGCTGATCTCTGCCCTGCTGATGACAAGGACTGAACCCATATCACTTGAACCCAGAGTGATTACAAGAGAGTGATGAATTGCCTCCTGTTCAGAAGTCACCGGACCATCAAATATTTCCTTCAACTCTGAAACAGCACCTGGACAGCCATCTGTGCGTCCTGCCCTTCCAAGTGGGGTCAATCTAGTCCTGGGCCCTTGAAAGATGATTTCGGCAGTCCAAAACCATCAAAATCGATGCAGTGATGACTGCACCAATCGGAACCAATACATTGCTCTTCGACACCTGTGCAGGTGCTAATAAACAACATTGTTTTGATGGACTGGGCAGTTCAACAGTGAAGGACAGTGCCGCTCGATGATGACGCAGTGCCTGCATCGTAAAGGGGTCCGTCAATGAAGCGTTCATTGCCTTAGATATATTTTAACTATTTAACTTAGAACCTTCACATTTGGAAAAACTCCTGATCAACAAAATTGGTTCAGGGCCTTCATTGTGGCTAATAATCTAGTATTAAAATAATGGAAGTGTAGAAGGTTGCCAACCATTGAGGAATAGATTGATGAGCTGCTGTTATTGTTAAAATATGAAAATATAATGTACATCAAACAGGATGCAGAAGACAAGTATATAGAAACATGAAATGCATTTAAAGGCGTGTAAGCTTGGTAATTATAACAATGTTAACTATTTCTATCGATCCAATGAATTTGTTTCTTTCTGTTCTACTATAAGATATTTTTAGGTCATATGTATACTTTATACGTGTAGGCATCTGTATTATTAATTTGTCTCCAATGTGTTTTCCAATGAAAATTACAGAAAATGTGATTTAATGTCAATATGATTATGTCTATTTATGTATATCCTTCTCAAAGTATTATTAAACATATTATGGAAAAATGTGAGGAATGGGAGGAGAAAGTTAGCAGCACAAAGAGGCTTGTAATAACATGCCACAAGCACATGTTAAGGCCACCATCATTTTTATAGAAACTCTGTGATTGGGACAATATGCTTGTGTTACTTTCTCTTTCTTATACCCCATGAACTCCATGGCTATAGATTAGCTGCCACCAAATGTTTTGTGAGCCATTGCCTCGTCACGGGGACAACAGATGTCAGTTAGAATTCCAGAATTGATGGGACAATACCATTCATCAGAATCTAAAATTCTATTGGAGTGCAACATAAAAACTATGTGAAGGACATATCTCTAGACTTATGAAATGGGTTACTTGAGCAGCAAAACACATTGGGTTTGCCAAAATGATGAAGCGAGTAACAAGATTAAATATGGCTAATGCACACGAGACTCTTGGTTCTACAACATACAAGCAATGTAAGTAGTGTATTAACCATGCAATTACTTAAAATCTATACAGCAGAAAAGCACATAATCAACACTCCTCCGCCCCAGCTCCTGCCATCCTCACTGCCTTCCATCCCTTGAAGATAAAACACAGTGTTGCAAGTACACCAATTATTGCTTGGGCCCTTCTTAGCATACAAGCAGGATAATATATTTTAATTGCCACAACTTTTCCTTAAAAATGGTTTAAAAGTGAACATTCTTTGCCTTTAAGTTAGGGATTTACTTCTGTTATGCGAGCATTGCTAGAGAACCTGTTACAATTTTAATAGATACTGGTCTACCCCCATCCCTTAATTACCTAAAACATTCCAAACTGGCTAAGACCCCTTCTATTAGTGAGACACTTTTTTGCCATAAGTGGTGCTTTTTTAATCATTACTATATAATCATTTGAGAGAGTTGAGTCATTGCTGTTGGGAGGGTGAACAATATATCTTGTCCTGACATTTCCCCCAAGTCATTAAAAGATTGTAAATTCTAATCCCTGAGTAGAGCAGTTCTTGGGAGTTGCCAGGAGTCTTTCTGATGTGTGGGCACTCAGCACTGATTTGTTGTCCTCTTTGGGCATGCCAAGTGGTACTCATCCTTGCAGATCGGAGCTGGTCGGTTGTTGTCTCTTAGCATGATTGCTGTTGTGATAGAGCTGCTGCCCTTTATAATAGCCCAGTGGCCTTAGTTTTGAAGTTCCAAATGTACCCGCTGCTGGGCCCGCTGCTTCCTTTGTAGTCAAGTTATCAATGTGGATGTGCCTCAATTGGTTACATACTTAGCTTGCTAGTGCTACGGGGAAAATGTTGTTCCTGATTGGTACTAACCCTAGATTATGACATCTGCAGCTAGGCATTAGGTGCAATTCTAGTTTGATGAATACATTTCCCTGCTCTTGCGAGTAGGCAGGTGTTTGTTTCTGAAAAGCACCAATCTGAAGCCTCCATGCAGTACCTCGTGCCCTTGACCCTTAGAATCGGCATAGCAATCAGTGATAATCACTAGCCAATTTAGGGCAGCAACAAAGAAGATGGCACCAATATTCTCTGTGATAATTGCATAGCCGGCAGGAGACTGCGCTGTCTTTTCATGCCCATGTTGGATTAAAGTCGGAAATCTTAAGGGACATAAGCCGCATGAACAACATTCTCCTTCGGACTTGAGTTGAAAGTGCATCTTGCAAGTAATGCTGGTCTTATCCTGGGATGTCCGACCTGTCCAGTGTCATTTTGTGGGAGTTGTGCCAGAGTGAGGCTCAATCCAATTCGAATGAGATGGACTGAACCTGTTACTTCACTGCATTTGCCCAGGCAGAGTGTGGGAATTCCTGTAAGGGCATGCTATCTGCTTGTATGTTCATGGTTCCTATTGCTTGGCCCAGCTTGTTGTGCCACGGGGTATCCACTTCACTGAAGATCATTTTCAAGCGATGTTTAAAAGAGGTATCAGGGCTTTAAGAACCCTGATGTAATATTTTATTAGGTCCTCCTGTAGCACCAGGTCTGGTCTGCTGAGACCTAATTCCAACCATAACCTGTGGATATGGGTTTCTCTAAAGCTCCTGTGAAGGCCAGGTGGCCATAATTAATTTCTGGAATTAATTTTGCCCTAAGTACTGTCAGCATGGGCTCTGCTGTTGGGCTCGGAAAGCGCTGATTTAGGAATCTAAGTGAGAGGATTATTCTGTTGCTTTTTAATTTTCACTCTTTCATATGATTGGATGCTGTGGCCCTCTCTGTTAGCCAGAACCCCAGGTCTGCAGTGTACAAGCTAAATAGTAATAGGTCCAAGGTGCCCTGAAGCCTGTCTGATAGAGTGGGAGCATTCAGTTGTTTTATACCAAATCCTCTAAATCCCTCAGTAGTAGACATGCATAGACCTTGGCTTAAATGACGAGGAGGGCAATTAGCCAGTAATTGGCACGGTTCGAGGGGTCTCCTTTCTTGTGCATTGAAAATAAGATTGAACCTTTCCAGGACTGCAGTGGTGTTGCTGTAGTGTAGGAGTGATTATAGAGTAGAGTGAGGATTGGTACAAAAAAAGCTTGTGCAGACTTGAATACGTGGGTGGGAATGCCATTTGGCCCTGGAGGTCCTAGTGGCCTCCCCGTCCGTGAAGCAGTCACTTTGGCTGGTCACTGTAATGGCTTCCTGCGTGCTCTTGAGTTGCGGTTCTGAGTCTTAGGCTGCAACCTTGATGCTCTTAGTGGTAATGGGGGCAGCCTCAAGCAGATCATTCATGTATAGTCCCTAAACATACAGTTCCCACTCACTGCCTTTAATGCTATTCTCTTTGGGTGGGCTACTGGACCTCAGTCGGTTGATGTATCTGCAAGGCTTGGAGTTGTCCTTTTCTTGGATTAGGGAGAACACTTTGAGCCAATTTTTTCCCGTAAGCTTTCTCTTCAGCTCCCATACTTTTTTCATGTATGTTGTTCGCAGGACCTATATAGAAATCACCTCCAAAGAAGAGTCTCCTTTCTTTTTTTCCTAAGAGCATGCTTGCATTGTTTCAGGCACTTCAGTGCTTGTGGCTCCTGAGGTAATTGTTTTGTGCTGGCACTCTTGTTTGTTTGATGGGAGTTTCCCAGGTTCTTCTATAGGTCCAATATAAAAATGTCCCAGTAGCCTATAATGTTTGTTGTGGACCTTGCCGGGGGATTTTCTTCCCACTTTGCTACATACTCTGACAGTCTGTCTCCGAGGTTGGCAGTCCATTTTAGTCTTTTGAGGCTTTGTGTCGCTCATCGCCAGTGGTTCCGATTGTAGTGCCAGGTGGAAACTGGCATGGAGTGGCCTATGATCACTTTCCTCTCTATCATCAACTGCTAAGTTGCACAGCTTGTGGGCCTGCCTCTCGTTGATTAGGATATAGTCTACAGTAGATAAGTTCCTAAAGGTTGGCTTAGGGGACCATGAGGGACCAGTGATTTTTTGTATTCCATGAGTGGATTGTAACTTGAACCTTTTGAGAAGAAAGAACAGCGGCCCCAGCCTAATTCCAGTGCTGTGTGTGTCTGCATTGTTATCCCTACCTCTTGTGTTAAAATCTCCAGCGAGGATTACATTGTAGTACCCACATAATTTAGAACTTTTTCAAGAATGCTGGTGAAGGTTACTATGGAAATATAGCAGTTTATTAAGATCATGCGATAAGGCAGTTGGCTCCTACTGAGTCCCTCAATTGTCATTGTTAGAAGGTCAGGAGTTTTTACTCTTATAGCTGTGGTTTTAAATTTGCGGGCATGACTTAAGAAGACGGATAAGCCACCTGACAGGCATCCAAAGATGTACTTTTTAGTTACAGCTATATGATGTTTGGAAAAGCCACTAATTGAGGTTGTTCACATTGCCCAGGTTTCCTGAAAACACAATATGTCCCCCTTTGCAACGTAGTCCTTAACCCTAGAGATATTACTTAGTCCTGCGATGTTCCATGAAAGGAGGGTTACTTTCTGTTATTGAACACTGATTGTTATTCTTCTATACTGTCACCATTGTGTCTTGAGTTAGTGAAGCTGTTGCCAGGGATCCTCCCTTGTAGCCTGCTCCAGTTGGTTCGTCTGCACTCTGCGCTGACTAGCTCTGTGAGAGATGAACATTTTCATCGGAGTTATTGGTTGTTTGAGTTTGTTTCTCCCTGCTACAACTTAAAAGCAGATTTTCATTGTTGCTGCAAATCCATCGCATAGACCTTGTACCAATTCATAGCTTCACTAAATAAGGATACTGCTGACACCAGGATACATACCTGCAATATTTATGCATCACTTCACAGCTGAAAGCTTTGCCTTCCTCTTTTTCCTGTATCATGAATAAAACTAATGTGCAGGTACACTACACAACGAACTACGTTTTAAATGTTGCACCTTTTATCTATGAAAATGCCACGCTTTCCACTGAGTTTCATGTATTCATAGGACATTAAAGCAGACATTGTACTGTTGTACAGTGTTCATCCTACTTCACCTTAGCCCATGTTACAAGTATCCAGGAGTAAAAAGAAATTGTGAGCTACTGCTCCATGCAAGTATGACTTTCTTCAGAATTCATCATATCCAGCAACACTCGATCCAGTTTTACTGGTCAAAGGGCTACTAGGCACAGTTACAGACCAGTCCCTGCCTGCCACTATGTTACCACAGGAGAAGCAATTAATGAGCCCCCTCATTGAGGTCAAAGGTACCCTTCAGTCCAGATGACCTCGCCCCTCTACCCAATGTCTTCAATGCACACAAAACCCCTGCTCATATTCACATTTGTTGAGGACCTCATTAAGGGCCTTTTTAAGATGTCAGGTGGACCACCACGGAAAAGCCGTTGGTGGTGGCCCCTCGGATAGTCAGTTATTGGCCCAACTGCCGGATTACAATACCGGTGGTTTGAGTGATTTGGGCATGGAGAAAGACCGCCCCCTCTGACAGGCTTGAGGAGCCCATCGGGGCAGTGGTTGGACTCTAATCCCTACAATGGAGAGGCACCGCCGTAGGGATTAGGATGTCAGTTTCTGACAGCCCTTCATGGCGGTCCCACTGTAATGAAAAGGCTGTTGCCAGGGGACTTTGGGGGCCCCCAACAGGCCAACATCCCTGTGGGCCTCAGCAATGTGGCCAGTGGAGCACATGTGTTGCCCCCCAAAAATACATGCGCCCTGTGGCGGGCACCGCATGGTGCCTGGCACATGGTGCATGGAAGTTTTCAAAATGCTTTTTCCTATTGCAGCTTGTGCAGTTGCCCTTTTCCTGGGCCCCTGCACAAGTTGGAATGGGAAAAAGCTTTTTACCACCCACTGCACGGTGGACATATCATAATTGGGCTGTCAGGACCGCCAACTCCTTGTCGGACGGTCTTGTGCCCGAAACGATGCTAATGAGCCCCAAAGAGTTCAGCCAATTCAGGTGCAAGGATACCAGAGCCCAGAACCTCCGATTAAAGCTGGTATGCCCAACTTAAAACCAGGCATTACAAAGTTCACTGCCAGAAGAGGGAATAACTATGCAGACCCAAAATATAAAATGAAAACATGCATGTTTCAGATTCCAGGGATTATTCTGGTGATGTTTAACACCTTCTATGAGCAAGCAGTAAATATCAGTTGAGTATCTACATAATGCTGCTGAATATTTATATAAATCACTTTTATTTTTAACTATTCTCTATGGGTAAATTTAAAGTGTTTGGATCTGCTTTGCCCTTATAAAGAGTCGCATGCAAAATCACTCACCAGTATCTAGAAATATACGAAAACCTACCAATTACTGCTGTAATATCTTCTATTTTTTATGTGTTGAGAACAAACATCATGCAATTTGCAGAAACATGCCACTTCTTGAAAGAAGGCAGAACGAATGAACAACTTGTGAAAGTTTCAAATTTCTTTGACTCGTTTCATCAATATTGTTACTGTGAATCACCTGGTGAACATGGTTTGGCTGGTTTTTTTTTAACAGACTTTATTGATAATTTCGTTACTTTGTACAATGCAATGAAAATTGTCTATAGGCAGTCTTTTGTATTTGTAGTAGTTACAGCATACATGTGACATACAGATTCTACGTATTTCACTCTGTGTCATATATAAAAACCGAGGACAATGATCTCCAATGACATCGTTGGTACTAAAACGTTAGAGTTTCAATATAGAAATCGTTAATATAAAGCCTTCACATTTCCAGTTAACCAAAAGAACCTGTACAATCGTATCCCCGCCCTCCCTAGCCTGCCCACCCCGACTCCGGGTCAGTCTTACTTCAGCTTCCATGTTAATCAAAATAGATCACCATAGGTGTAACACTCGAAGGACTGTAGTGTCCTTGGGTTATAATGCGCAGGTCTGGGTCTCGGGCCTACAGATGAGAAGTCGCAGGGCAACATTGTGTGCTATCGGGTTGGGGTATCCTGTGGAGGTAATAAGTCAAGTGATTCTAGTTCAATCAGCATAGCCTCCCAATCCATTGAGATTGGTTGCTTTCTCAGCCCCCTCTCTTCCTCTCTACGAAGAGCCGCACCTTCTGCTCTCCCCCACTGGAGCATGTCAGCCTGCCAGGTGGATAACACGTGACATCTGAGGAACTTCCACCTCATGGTGAGGGCTCTTATTGCTAAAATGAGGGCCAAGTCTAAAAACTTTATGGTTTGGCTGTCTTAATGTTTTAATGAAAAAATATGATATCATGAATACAATATAAAAGCTTATAGTTATACACAAGTGTTTTTTTCTTTTTTTTCTTCTTTTCTGCCTTTTTCCCCTTACGGTCCATGAGGTTTACTCTTGATTAAATGGGCACATACTGACTATGCAGCATTAGTTAAAGGAAGTGTAGAAGTAGGTTTGTATTTAGCCCATTGAAACTTTGCAAAAGTTAGTCACACTATTATACTGCGGAAAGCGGACATAACAGTGTTAAATAACGATGTTCTTGTGAAGGAACAAAGGGGCATATTACCAAGGGCCATTATCGCCGCATTAGCGGGACTTTTTCCCGCTAATGCGGCGATAATTTCATCGCCCTATTACCAAGCTGTCGCTAACACCAGTTAGCGACAGCTTGTAGGCGATAGCGGGCATTTAAGGGCCCACTTTGCATGTCAGCAATAATTATCGCTTATGACATGCAAAGTGGGCGTGCCAAGATGTTAGCGACTGAAAACAGTCGCTAACATCGCTATCTCCTATTACCAACTTTTGGAAATATTCGCGCTAAGCACGAATATCTCCAAAAGCTAACGCCTGCCCTGAGCGGTTCTTAGCCATGTTATCCAATGGTTGGTGGATAACATGGCTAAGAGCATTAGCCCAGTAATGCATGAATATCGCTGACTTTTCAGCGATATTCATGCATTTCGGCTGATTTTTATCGCTTAGGAGATAAACCTTAATAATAGCAAGGCTCCTAAGTGATAAAAATAGGTGATGCATGGCGATATAATTATTGCTGCTAACCAAGTATAGCGATATTTATCGCTTATGCTTGGAAATATGCCCCAAAATTATTAATTTGTGGTGACTATTATTGTAAATAATCCTTGATGAATATTGATAGTTCTCTTTTTTTAAAGTCTCTCCATGTTCTAAAGTTTAAGTGACCACTTCATGGGAATGCTAATTCCCATTAAAACGACTGATCAGTGATTATTACCTGGATAAAAAAGTCACAGATGCTACATCATTTAGGACACCCTGCCACTTCACTTGACCAGGAACGCGTATATGTCCTGTGATATTTCTGTGGTAAATTATTAAATGGTGGGCAATAAACTACATGTTAGACCTGCCCCCAGATTAAGTTTGTTGTCATTTCTGGTCAGTCCGAAATTGCTGAAAAATTACGTTGGAGCTAATAGCACTGCAATACAAAAGCAGGTTGGGATTCTGAAATAGGAAGGAAAGGCGTAGAGAATAGCTAGATAAATAATATGTTCATGAATTTAGCGACGTTAAAATTGAAATACAATATGGCTTTTGAGGTTTGTAAATGAAATTACGCTCATCCTAGAGACTGTGATCTTTGTTGCACTCTTGGGAAGTGTACAACAGTCTCTGACCCGCTAAAATTCCTGAATTGTTGCACTTTTGCCCATTGTATTATGTATCATTTTTCAAAGCGGAGGCGTAACATATTGCCTAATTCGGGGTACAGCATCAAGAGGCTGGCTTCAGTTTCATGCTGGTGAATGACTTTGCGGCCTGATTGGAGGAAACACTAGGAAGCTGACCATGTGGCAGTGTTAAATCCATTAGCCTTTGTGAAACATTTAACAGCTTTGAATATGACTTAGGGAGAGAAAATAGAATATATAAAATACATTACATGTCTCCATGGATTTCTTCTATATTTCTGTGGTATTTATTTAGATTTTCACCATGTGTGCACTTTTGGCATTTTTTTCATGTAGCACAGCATAAATCTTTGTTTAATCATGTACAGTCTGTGTTAGATATCATACTTAAACGCTTTAGCAGAAATTTCATATACATTTGGAGCTTTGACTGTGCATTATATTTAAGTATGGGCTTGTGAATATGTGTAGGTGGTATCATAATTTTCATTTTTTTTGTGTTGCCTTTTAGAATCTTATGGGGATATTTTCAAGAACGTGTGATAAGTACCGCAATATCAGCTTAACACAACTCTTCATATCGCAGTCTATCGGTGGAAAAAATTGCTGTGTTAACTAAGTATTCACAACACAGAGGTACAATGTGAAAGGCCCACAACAACACGTCAAATGTCAGCGATAAAGTCAACACGACGCCGCAAAAATGCGAAGCACGAACTCAAAAAAAGATACGATGAGGCCAATTGTGATACAAAAAGCTGCAAAAACTAGCAATAGGCCTGCACATCCCACGGGTCATGCAGGAAAATGCACTATAAAAGCAATAAAAAAAATAAACACCTAAACCAAAGCAAACTGCGTAGCACCATGGATGCACCCGGACCAAGTGCAGAGGTCAAAGCGCCACAGACCCCCAGCAAGGAATCTCGGGGTTGGGGAAGGGCAAGGAGTAGAGGAAGAGGAAGACGGGGTGCCGTTTGCAGCAAAACCAGATCAGCGTCATGGAGGTGAGAGAACACTACCATCAACCGACCCACATTTAGACCAACGTGCAAACAGTCGGAGTGTCGAGGAGGCCAATGGAGGAGGCCAAGAAGTGCTGGCATGATGTGAAAAGCCAAACCAAGCACAAACCCACTGCCAACAGGAAGGCAGTAATGGCCACATGGGGTGGGAGTCCTGTGCCACAGGAGGAGTAGGAGGAAATGGAGGCAGTCATCAGTGTGGAGACGGTGCAAGGAGTCGGGAGTATGGACACAGCTCAAGAGAACCTGACACAAAATCAACGGGGTGAGTAAGGACCAGGGACTGGGGGGCTCGGGGGAGATGGGCACAATGGCACACATCCACAACGATATGTAGCACACTGTACACCCCCAATGACCCTGAATCATGTCCCTGATCCCCGTGACACCCTGCAGCACACACATATAGCAATCACAGCACATCCCATGAGAATGTGGTACAAAGTGCAACACCGACACTGCAGAACAGAGGAAATGACTGGGTCCGCTCATGCCCAGAAACAGGTCAATCACATCTAACATAGCAGGAAACTGTGAGATTGAAATGTCCATGTACCACCTCACATACGTCATGTAATCCAAATGTCCACTGTCCCGCATCAAATATGCAGCACCTCCCAAACAGTCACAATGTACTTTGCCATACAGTCTGCTTGTAAACTAGAACAATGCGCCAACATACATTTCAACACAATGTCAACATGCATTTCCCCTTCACATTGCAGAGGGACAAACAACACCTCCAGCAGAGCAGACAACCCATCAGTGATGCTGGAGACGACCACAACACCTTCGACACCAATGCCCTACAACAGCTCATGGACATTTTAGGCAACCCACCCCCAGAAGCAGGGCTGCAAAGCTACATAGAGGAGGCCCCAACCCCTGCACAGCCAACACAGCAGGAAGTACCCGCCACCATGGCTGGCTCCCAACACCCCACTGCATTCAAATGCCAGGTGTCAGACTGCCAAAAGGAGTTGGCCGAACAGGACGGGTGGGGTCCGAACCCATGAAAGACAAACTAGATCAGATACATGTGTGTCTAAGTCCCATCAGGGACCACCTACACCCCTCAAAGGAGACCCACACAGTGACAGCAACACATGCATTTGCACATTTTCAGCACTGAGCCATGTCCAGAGGCACGCAATTATCATTCACACACCCATGCTGGACCTGCGTACGACAGCCAGTACACTACTCTTACATACTGAGTGGGTGTCGACAAAGCGACATGTCCAAGGTCCACATATTTCCATCTGCTCTACACAGTACACGTGATTGTACCAGGGGAAACCCAATAGACCCTTGTAGGCTTGGGCAATGATTCTTTAAGGTCAAGAGGGTGCTACAAGGGATTTATTTTTGTAGTATTATAGCTCAGTTGGGAGTCGTATTGTTAATATCTAACTCCAGTGTACCAATAAAGTATCACAAAATGTCAAAAATAGAAATTAATCTATGGAAGGGAAAGGAAACACGGAGAAAATGTAGACAACTACATCATCTCCTTCTATGCTGCTTGTGCACAGGCACACAACCATTACTAATTAATTTCTTTTGGTTGTTGTTATTAACTGATTGGAGTTGATGTCCAAGTTGTGAACTGATGCGGTGGAGTTATATATACCCCTGTTCACTTCTTGTTTGCTTTTTATGTATGTCTCCCCATATACTGAATTGCAATTTACTTTACTGAATTTATATAAAAATTTCTTTAAATAACATACTTTACATTTTCTCCGTGTTTCCTTTCCCTTCCATAGATTAATTTCTATTTTTGACATTTTGTGATACTTTATTGGTACACTGGAGTTAGATATTAACAATACAACTCCCAACTGAGCTATAATACTACAAAAATAAATCCCTTGTAGCACCCTCTTGACCTTAAAGAATCACTACACAGTACACAGCACAATGTAATATAGTAGGGCCCGGGGCCATATGCATACATTATGACCACACGGACACTGTTTAACTGGCTTTGGGCATGTGCGCCTGGCCCCTTTATTGGCAGAGCCACATGTACAGTGACATCTGTGTGTGGTGAATGTAAGCCAGCCCTCACGTAGTGGTTGGTGCTGGCAACAACTTGAACAGTGAACACCATTAAAACGGAAACTGAAAACACCAGTATGACAGAGACAACTGTGGAGCATCGCAGAGGTAGCCGGAGCAAGTACAGAGGTCACCCAATATGCCAACAGAAGTGTCCCTGAGTTGCAGTGTGTGAGTGTGGGGCACTAGAGCCAAGCTCGCTCCTGTGAAGGAATTGTCCAGGATTGTGTCCCTTTGGGATATACCTGATGCAGCTGCAGTGGGGCGTGTCACACCTGCATCATCTTCCTCGTCATCGTCCCAGGTCTCCCACACTGCCTGAGGTGACATTGCTGCGTGACCTCTCCACAGCACCTAACTCAATCAGTAACTGTCCATGGGTTGCGGTGAACTGAGTTAGTGGCACTTGGATTGCTGAGCAGGGTATTAGGCAGAGGATGGCATGCATGACCGGTGTGAGCAACTCCGTCAATCTGCAAGTACGACTGTTTCGACTCTGGCAGTTGGCAGTTGGGGGTGGACCTGGTGGTGTTGGCATGTGCCTCCTGCGGTGATGCGACATTCGAGCCGGTCAGGACTGGATTTGATGTGCGAGCCCTGGTGGGCAGCAGTTGAGGCCGATGGTAGCGGACACCACAGGGTCACATACACATGTCATCGATGACCCCAAGGCCGTCGTCTCAGAGGCCATCCAATATTCAATCAGACAGGGTCCATGACTTGAGCTGCACAGAGTTAGTGGCCCCGGATGCACTGCGGATGGCACAGACACACCGCCACTGGAGGGTGACTTGCGGTGCACTGAGGTAGGGACACATGGACTGAGCGGGTCCTCATTGGTATCCAAGGTGACTGTGGCAAAGAGTTGCGGTGGACAGTGGAAGGTGTCCTCCAGGGCATGATGCAGAGGGCAGAAGCCATCCGGAAGTGGCAAAATGAGGAGTGGAATGCTACAGCCTCATAGTTACCAGCACGCCGGTATCAGTTCCACGAGGATGAAGACAACCCCCAGTTCATGAACTCAGATGCCACCAAAGTTCAACCAGAGAGTGTCCATGAATGTCGGGGGACAGACTTAGTGGCACCAGGGCTGAGAGGGGATGCAGTCTGCGATGATGCCGGTACAATGATTTGAACTCAGCCATTGCTAAATGAAGAATCAGTCCTAAATGTGTGACTTACTCAAACGCAGTGTGGCCCGAGGTCAGTACTCCGCGTGGGCCCACAGCCACGTGAGGTTGGAATGCTATACAGAGACATAGTGGCACCACGTCAAAGGGAGTATAGTGACATGAAATCTGCCATAAATAATGTTCTCTGTCATGGTGTAATCAAGACTCAGTTCCAAATGTGTGACCTACTAGCCCACTGTGTATGCCTGTGTAAGGGTTTGTTCCATGCAAAGAGCCTGTCCACAATCCCTGCATTAAGGCTGACATTAGGATGGCATGACCCATTTTGACGCATTGTATGTAGCAAGGTACCTTTTGTGTTTGTATTATGTCATTCTGTTTTGTTTGATCTTGGTTTTGTCAAGGCTTGTTCACCCCCAAAGCGCTCACAGACTTCAATTTTATATGGAGTACAGCACGAATCCTTGGCAGTATGTTAATCAGCGCTGCACGTTTTTAAACTGAATCTCCAACAACGTGCAGCACGTGTGAACCCCACCCGTCCTTGCCTATAAAAGGCTCCGTGGAGCACTTCTGGTTGCTTGTGCTCATCGGAACCTGCAGATCCCGCATTATCGCTGCTTCCTCGCTCCGCTGTTCCGGTTCTTGCTTCGGTGCTTGGTCCGTCCCCCGGAGGTTCCCTTGGCTATTCCGGCATCCCTTGCTTCTGGTCCCCTCGTACAACGGTCTGCAGAAACAACAGTAAGATTAGCGCGTTAAGTTCTTACCGGCAATACAAGTAAGTGCCCAGTTTTTTCTCTTCGTGAAGAATCTTGAACGGAGATTTAACAGACTATAAGAATATGACCCAGATAAACATTGTTTCAAGGCAAAGGCTTTGTGTTTTCAACAACCCCTTTGACACTCTTGAATAACATGCCGCATTATAGATGAACATTGTCTTAAAAGACACGTTGAAAGAGACACTGAATCAAAATACATGTTGTATACATTCTTTGTTTTTATGCAAGAGCTGTTCGTAGTACAAGGAAAGGCCCCCAGTGGGAGAGCTAATATTAGAACACAGTTTGTATTGAATTATATGGACAATTGCATATACGGTTATTCTCAGTGAGTTATTTTACAGGTCCTTATTATATACTCATTCCAGGAAAGTGTGCTAAAGGGTGTGCATATTTGTATCACAATTAATAAGGAATCTGTTTTGTTTTAAGGAAGAGAAGCATGAAAATGTGGCTGGTTAACAGAAAGTTAACACAGGCTCAGTGGCGCACAACTTTAGTATGTTCTAATGATCAAACCTATTTCGTACGTTTAAACATTTTATTTAGTTCATATATATTTTTTCATATTTTTTCTCATCAATCTTACATCTTTGAACATAACATTTTGTGTTTAAGCATAAACACATTACTTTCCATTTAATAAACCAAAATCATTTGCATATATACAAGGTGAATGCGTAAAATATTCTTGTGTGCATCACAATCCGCCCAATGCATTTCGGGACGAATATCAAGTCCCTTCGTCAGGGGCAATGCTGAAAAAATAACATATACAGGCACATCAGTCTCTCATATAAAAATTTTTTACATTGGTAATTTCACTTAAATGATACCATCACCAAAAGAAACCCAAAAGTAGAGAAAAAACACCCATAGTGCAGTAACCAACTGTGTAACTCAAAAAGTCACATAGACACAACTACTCACATTAGCACACTGATGAGTGTACTTCTAGTCAGCTTCGTATTTCAACAATCCAACCAAACTGAGGGAAAAGAACCAAAATTCAAACGAGTATTAGACTAACCAACTCTAAACCTGTGCACATACACTCTGACCACAATACTCTGCGAAATTGTATGAAATCATACCTGCTCCTGCAGCGAATATTTGCGTGCTGTAAAATCTTTTACTCCAATCTGTAGGTGTCCAGCATTAATCACACCTGTCTGTAACGACAAGAGGGAATACCTCATGTACTAAAGCGTCTAAGGAATTCACCCTGCCAAAAAGCTGTAAGTCTACGTTCTATTGCGAGTCCTTACCGTTCTCAATAGCCACCACAGCTTCTTAAATAATCCACTAGCAGACGCAGCTCCTCCGATCATTCACACGAACACCAAATCGACAAGCGAGGTATCCCGCGTTCTCGTTCGAACAAGTTCAAGAGGCACCTAGTTTTAACTCTCCTCTCAATTGGTGACAATGAAAATGTGTCAACCAATCAGATGTGCGCTGACAATCTAAGATTTCACGTGACGCGTTGCTACGGGAACCGTCCTTCAACGGCGTTCAAAAAGCTAGCTAGCTGACTCTTACTTCCTAGTCAACTAACACAGAAGCCAGATTACAAAACGTGTCGACGATGAATTACCGAATAGCAATCTATCGTCCACAAGAGTGCGAGTGTCGATTATGCTATGCCGAGATGACTGAAAAATTCACGTAGAGCGTTGCTATGGCAACCAAACGTAAACAATACTCCAAACTCGCTGAGCTGACGCTATCTTCCTGCTAACAAACACAGATGACAGACTACACAATAGATCAACGGTCAAAAATTACTTAATGGGCTATCGGGCACAAGAGTGCAAGTATGTGATTACAAAGTCACTACAAAAAGTGTTATCCGCCAGCAGTATAATTCCTAATAAAAATCTATCGGGATTCAGAAACTGGAGTAATCGTAGCTATCTGCCATATCTCGAAGCCTGTTTAAACACTAATAGTAAATAGAAGTCAATGTCCTAGTAAGAAACCAAAATAGTCAAAAGGAAGCACACAGAGCATAAAGTAACACCCACTCAGTGAGAAAAGTCAATTGAGGACAGTAAAACATGAAGCTTTTTGGCAGGGTGAATTCCTTAGACGCTTTAGTACATGAGGTATTCCCTCTTGTCGTTACAGACAGGTGTGATTAATGCTGGACACCTACAGATTGGAGTAAAAGATTTTACAGCACGCAAATATTCGCTGCAGGAGCAGGTATGATTTCATACAATTTCGCAGAGTATTGTGGTCAGAGTGTATGTGCACAGGTTTAGAGTTGGTTAGTCTAATACTCGTTTGAATTTTGGTTCTTTTCCCTCAGTTTGGTTGGATTGTTGAAATACGAAGCTGACTAGAAGTACACTCATCAGTGTGCTAATGTGAGTAGTTGTGTCTATGTGACTTTTTGAGTTACACAGTTGGTTACTGCACTATGGGTGTTTTTTCTCTACTTTTGGGTTTCTTTTGGTGATGGTATCATTTAAGTGAAATTACCAATGTAAAAAATTTTTATATGAGAGACTGATGTGCCTGTATATGTTATTTTTTCAGCATTGCCCCTGACGAAGGGACTTGATATTCGTCCCGAAATGCATTGGGCGGATTGTGATGCACACAAGAATATTTTACGCATTCACCTTGTATATATGCAAATGATTTTGGTTTATTAAATGGAAAGTAATGTGTTTATGCTTAAACACAAAATGTTATGTTCAAAGATGTAAGATTGATGAGAAAAAATATGAAAAAATATATATGAACTAAATAAAATGTTTAAACGTACGAAATAGGTTTGATCATTAGAACATACTAAAGTTGTGCGCCACTGAGCCTGTGTTAACTTTCTGTTAACCAGCCACATTTTCATGCTATAGACAGAGTGTTAGGGTACACTCTATCAGTCGCAGCACACAGATCACTATACTAGTGCTAAACAAGATAAATAGAGAGATTAAATTGGAGTGCTCGGTGCACAATTGTTTATTTTCTTCTAATATTACCCACTTTAGCTCCAGAGCACCCACAGTCAATACAAACAGGTCAAAATGTCTTTTGATGCAATTGCGTCTTTAACTGAAAATAGAGCAATAACAAAAGGATATACAACGGAACAGGCAACTGAAATATATGGCTTAATTGGCGAAGTCACTAATCTACAGGCACACAGCACATCTATAAGTCAACAATTGAAACAACTAGAATTTGTTACAAGACGTGAACTCAATCAGAGATTACATGCATCCACGTTGGTTCAATACCACAAGGTAAAACGAATTCCAAGGGGACTCAGGTTATCAATTAAACCAATGCTATACCGTCTGAAGAATAATCCACAGTTCATGGAGAAGTGGTACCAGATATTGAACAAATGTTCATTAGATTTGATTCTTCTCATCATTGAAGAATTAGCAAGAACCATAGATGAACTCAAAACTGAAATTTTCACGATTAAATCAGATTTATCTGAACGAATGCCAGAAGAAGAACTTGGGAGATTTTTGAGTGATTTAAATATCAAACTGGAAGAATATGAAAAAGAACTGCAGGAGACTAAATTAAGAAAGTTTAAGAGAGATACCATCGATTATAAGTTGAATGAGGCATACACCTGGGCAGAGGTGTATGCCCAGAGACGCTTTACTCGACGACCTACGACAACCTCGTCAGAAGAAAGTTTAGCAACAGATCGAGACATAGATTCATCACGTGCACCTATCAAAACAACAGTCATCAAACACCACTCAAGCTGAGAAAGCAAGTACCTCAAGCCCTCAGGTTTCTTTTTTAACCGAGGTCGTGGAAATAGACCGTCCGCCAGAACAGGAACCAACAACAACAAAAAAACGAGGAGAGGACAAAGAAAAAGAGAGAGAGATACAATTAAAAAAGGGACTGAGGAGTCAGGGGAAACCCTCATAATAAATATTTCTACACATTCCTTGACTAAACATGAAGAGAGAGTTTTAAACAAAGGCATAACATTTGTCCCTACCTACATGGGCTCCAAATTTGAGGATGAAGTGGCTTTCTACAAGTTTATGAGAGTGTTGAAATTGAGGAATTTTTTTGATAATGTAGTTCCTACTGATGATAGACAAGGGGAAAGGAAAGTAGAAATCTTCCGACCTAAGAGTACATTTGAGGCACCTACCTCGCACAAGACACTTGATCTCTTTGAAACATTGGTGATGAAGGATATGAAGAAATTGAACTACAGACAACACAAAAAAACACTGAATAATCTGAACAGACTGGAAAGAAGTATACTGGTTCAATTATCAAAAAAGACAGAACTGACATTTCAGAAGGCTGATAAGGGGGGTGCTCTGGTGCTTATGGACACTGAATTTTACGAACAAAAAGTGGAAGAGCACATCAATGACACCAATACTTATTTATTGCTTCAACAAGATCCGACAAACGAAATTCAAAAGATATTGCAATCTCTAATAAATAAAGCCATTGATGAAGATTGGATCACACCTAACATGGCTAAATTTCTTATGCCTCAAAACCCCAGCAAACCGAAGATTTATATGTTGCCCAAAGTGCATAAGTCACTAGAAAATCCACCATTTCGGCCCATAGTGGCAGGTTGTAACTCAATTTTTGAACCAGCTGGTCAAATAATCGATTACTTTTTGCAACCGTTTATTCAGAAATGGCATACATACATACAGGACACAACTGATTTTCTTGTAAAATTGGCATCTGTCAAACTACAAACAGGTACAGAGTACATTCTATGCACCATAGACGTCGTGTCGCTGTACACATCAATTGGACATATGGACGGTTTGGAGGCTGAAGAATGGATGCTGCTACAACATCCAGAACTGGAAATCAATCCTGTATTCCTACTTGAGTTGACACAATTCTGTTTAAAGAATAGCTACTTTCAATGGGCAGAAAGATTTTATACGCAGCTGAACGGAACATCTATGGGCTTTACTGGGGCTCCGGTATTTGCCAATACCTACATGGCGAAATTTGAGCAAGAATTTGTTTTTGGTTACAAAGAATGGACCGAACATCTTGAATTTTTCTGTCGTTTCATAGACGACATCTTTTTGATATGGTCTGGAACTGAGGCACAATTAGATCATAATATTATCTTATTGAATTCAAGGAATCCACGTATCCAGGTAACACATACTATCAACAGATCGAAGATAGCATACTTGGATGTTATGGTACAACTGGATGGAGAAAGGATCACCACTTCCTTATACCGTAAACCTACTGACAAGAATAGCACGTTGCTTTATCAAAGTTTCCATCCCCCGAATTTACTGAAGAATCTTCCATACTCTCAATTTTTAAGGATTAGGAGAATAGTCACGGAAGATAATGAGTTCTTGGAATTGCTCAAGGAATATAAGGACAACTACAAAAAAAGAGGCTATCCAATGGATACACTAGAGATTGCGCAAAATAAAGCAATTGGGAAAAATCGTACTGATTTACTTGTACAAAAACACAAGGATAAACAGAAACGGAATGTGTTTGTGTCGAAATTCTCAGTTAATTCACAAAAACTAAAAAACATCATACGACAAAGATGGGAACTCCTTCAACAAGAAAATGATTTTCATAATAGCTTTTGTGATAAACCTGTGTTTGCTTACACTCGGTCCAAAAACTTAAAAGAATTGTTGAAACATTCAAAGTCTACTAAAAAGATGGAGTACAAAGGAATGAGGAGATGCACTAACTGTGTGCACTGCAACAATGTTATGGTTGGCAACTCAATCACGCATCCTCAATCTGGAAGAACTATTAACTTGAGATTTCAAGGAGATTGCAACAGTAATCAGGTTGTATACACTATAAAATGTCCTTGCGGACTTTTATATGTTGGGAAAACGGAACGTAAATTAAAGATTCGCATATCAGAACATAAAAGCAGAATACGAAACGAATCCATGACATCTTCCTTAGCAACACATTGGCTAGAGAAAAAACACACGATAGCCCAAATCAGATTCACCATTCTAGAGATAGTATCTATGACAGAGGGTTGTGACAGAAACAAGAAATTACTGCAAAGAGAGTCTTTTTGGATTAAAATGTTGGGAACATTGACCCCTGGGGGATTAAATGATCGGATTGAGCTAAGCAGTTTCTTGTAATAATTGTTCAAATATGTAGTTTGGGTAATTCACTGATTCTATTGTAATGATTGTATATCATCATCCCTTAATGTCATTCCGTTTTCTTGATTTTATCAGTATAATGTATTGATGACATTGTGTTTCAAACTGTTAGAGATATCTTTGATGCAGTTTAGACTATGTATGCACATTAACTGATTTATGGTCAATGGAACACATGTAATAGAATGTTCACCAGTTGATTTTTCTTCATGTTTTACTGTCCTCAATTGACTTTTCTCACTGAGTGGGTGTTACTTTATGCTCTGTGTGCTTCCTTTTGACTATTTTGGTTTCTTACTAGGACATTGACTTCTATTTACTATTAGTGTTTAAACAGGCTTCGAGATATGGCAGATAGCTACGATTACTCCAGTTTCTGAATCCCGATAGATTTTTATTAGGAATTATACTGCTGGCGGATAACACTTTTTGTCGTGACTTTGTAATCACATACTTGCACTCTTGTGCCCGATAGCCCATTAAGTAATTTTTGACCGTTGATCTATTGTGTAGTCTGTCATCTGTGTTTGTTAGCAGGAAGATAGCGTCAGCTCAGCGAGTTTGGAGTATTGTTTACGTTTGGTTGCCATAGCAACGCTCTACGTGAATTTTTCAGTCATCTCGGCATAGCATAATCGACACTCGCACTCTTGTGGACGATAGATTGCTATTCGGTAATTCATCGTCGACACGTTTTGTAATCTGGCTTCTGTGTTAGTTGACTAGGAAGTAAGAGTCAGCTAGCTAGCTTTTTGAACGCCGTTGAAGGACGGTTCCCGTAGCAACGCGTCACGTGAAATCTTAGATTGTCAGCGCACATCTGATTGGTTGACACATTTTCATTGTCACCAATTGAGAGGAGAGTTAAAACTAGGTGCCTCTTGAACTTGTTCGAACGAGAACGCGGGATACCTCGCTTGTCGATTTGGTGTTCGTGTGAATGATCGGAGGAGCTGCGTCTGCTAGTGGATTATTTAAGAAGCTGTGGTGGCTATTGAGAACGGTAAGGACTCGCAATAGAACGTAGACTTACAGCTTTTTGGCAGGGTGAATTCCTTAGACGCTTTAGTACATGAGGTATTCCCTCTTGTCGTTACAGACAGGTGTGATTAATGCTGGACACCTACAGATTGGAGTAAAAGATTTTACAGCACGCAAATATTCGCTGCAGGAGCAGGTATGATTTCATACAATTTCGCAGAGTATTGTGGTCAGAGTGTATGTGCACAGGTTTAGAGTTGGTTAGTCTAATACTCGTTTGAATTTTGGTTCTTTTCCCTCAGTTTGGTTGGATTGTTGAAATACGAAGCTGACTAGAAGTACACTCATCAGTGTGCTATTGTGAGTAGTTGTGTCTATGTGACTTTTTGAGTTACACAGTTGGTTACTGCACTATGGGTGTTTTTTCTCTACTTTTGGGTTTCTTTTGGTGATGGTATCATTTAAGTGAAATTACCAATGTAAAAAATTTTTATATGAGAGACTGATGTGCCTGTATATGTTATTTTTTCAGCATTGCCCCTGACGAAGGGACTTGATATTCGTCCCGAAATGCATTGGGCGGATTGTGATGCACACAAGAATATTTTACGCATTCACCTTGTATATATGCAAATGATTTTGGTTTATTAAATGGAAAGTAATGTGTTTATGCTTAAACACAAAATGTTATGTTCAAAGATGTAAGATTGATGAGAAAAAATATGAAAAAATATATATGAACTAAATAAAATGTTTAAACGTACGAAATAGGTTTGATCATTAGAACATACTAAAGTTGTGCGCCACTGAGCCTGTGTTAACTTTCTGTTAACCAGCCACATTTTCATGCTATAGACAGAGTGTTAGGGTACACTCTATCAGTCGCAGCACACAGATCACTATACTAGTGCTAAACAAGATAAATAGAGAGATTAAATTGGAGTGCTCGGTGCACAATTGTTTATTTTCTTTTAAGGAAGAGAAGACCATAACGTAATCAACCCATATCATTCTGGTGAACAGAAAGACCAGAATAGAGAGGTATTTAGTTATGCAAGTTGTATTGCTTCAAATCAAATTGTGAATTGGGAATAAGAAGCAGTAAGTAATACATATCCTTGTTTCTATGTCACTGATAGGTGAACAGCCTGATTGCATTCTTCTCTGGCAGAAGTTACAAGAGGAGCTGTGTTTATCTCTCTTTTATTATTTGATCCATTTCCCCCTTCCCTTGGGCTTCTTGTTTTTGCGCAATGTTTAGGTTCAGTGCAGTAAGGACAAGGGGTTTAGGAGTGGGTTCGAACTGTCTTCAGCTTCCCAACAGAATATGCTGGATGTTCTGTAGTGTAGTTCCTATTTTCCCAATAGGCCCTGAGCATTGGAATAACATAAACAGCAGTGTAGACGTAGAAGTGCGGTCTTCCAGGTCTCTACTGACTATGCTAAACTTAATTGGGTTTGTACCAACTAGCTCAGAGGTCACTGGAAACTTTCTTGACTGAATAGGAAGTGATCAGCTTCCCTGGTACAGACAAGAAGGGATTCAGTTTTCCAACAACCGCATAAACATTACAACTTTGCTCCTTAGAATAAGAGTCAATCTCTAGAGTCATGTGAAACAATAGACAGCTATTTCACTCAGTCAGTTGTGCAGATTACTTTCACCAAGATGCAGAGAATAGACAGACGGGCGTTTTCAATAAAAAGTATTATTTATTGAACAGTCTTTCTTCTCGTGCAAGAGAAATGTATTGCCACAATTGCAAGACTTGTTATTATAAAAAGTGCGTACAGTAAAAGGAGGATTGCGAAATAATACTGTAAAATCATTCATATGGTTTCTTAGCCATACAATGGTTACAATGAATAAAATATATACATTCATATATACATTTGACTAACGTACTCAACTGGTGCTTCTAACTACGCCTACCCCAGTGTACCTGACCTAAGCCTAATACTTGGGAGGGAGTAAGTAAGTAGCAGTTTAGTTAAGTTGGTTTTGCCAAGGTTTTGCTTCAAGAATTCTCTCTAAGGGTTTAGTCAACACCGTACCTCTGGAATAGAATGTTGGAGGTCTGGTATCTCCTTTCAGGACTCGATATTCCAGTCACCCGCAAGGGTAGGCTGGAAACGCCGGAGCTGGATTTTCTCGGCAGGAGAAAAGACAGCGTCTTTCTCAGCGCATCAAGGAGGAGGAGGAGCAGCGTCCGTGGGCTTCTCGCATCTGCTGGGCTCTGCAAGGGACACCAGTTCTGCTCCTGTATTCACCACACCATCGCATTTGCCTAAGGCGACGTTGGTAATATTTATACCTGAAAGGTGCCTTGTTTGACGTAAGTTTTTGGACATAAGACTTCAATATAGATGTCACCGGAACTGGTCGTTCTTACAGTGTAGACAAGAAAGGTCGCTGTACTGTTCCTACTGGGAAGTATTATCTGGCATGACCGCAGATGTTAAGGTAACATCCTGGGGCATCCATTTTGTTGGATGGAATGGCCTCACACACCCCGAAGGATGTCATGCTTCATCATCGGCAGTTGCTCCTCGTCGGGGAGGCGGTGCAATCCCCGACGGGCTCACCTCAAGAGGGGCTCTTTAGCGGAGATCTTTTTCCAACTGCCTTTTGGTGAGTGGGGGTGTGTGGACTGGACTAGAAGTGATGGTGTGTGGGATTAAAATGTAGCAAGGGGTACCTGAATTCTATTTATTCTGGGGGTCCCCTGGTTACAGTTAAAAATGTGGTTAGGCTCACTAGGTGGTCAGCAGGTTAGGTCAAGTGACCCTAGTTGAGGCTAAAGGTGATGGTGGTCGACATGTTTCACGCTGTGGGTATATTCACCCGCGATTCATCAGGACCGTGTTAGAGTGATGTGGCACACATGCAAGTGTAATGTGTGTCTAGTGTTACCTCTATGTGGAGCTCCTATGCCTGTAAGTTAAGGACTACCTGCCACATGAGTGGTCGGCGGGATTGAGACATCGGGGGAGAGCCCAAGGAGTATGCTCTATCCTTCCGTGTCCAAGTGGTATGACCTACCCCTCTCCGCCGAGCTCGAGTACAGTGCTCATTAGAGTTCTATTACTAATAAAAACAAAGCAAGCGGGGCTTTCCCAGGTTGTTGGGGGTTTTATCTTGTTGAAGAACTCGGAGTGTAATCTAGGAATCTAAGATAGTGGCTTCTGCTGTGTCATCTACTGTAATGAGCTGCAGAGGCGAGATTCTGAAATATGGCTCTGATCGTTTATCCCACTATAGGGGTATGGATGGATTATAGCCGTATAGGGGCATAAGGTCACAATATTGATCGGGGTCCTAGATTAGAACACGACAGTTCAGGTGAGCTAACCTTGACAGAAGCACAAGCCTTCACATCTCTATTTCTGTTGGAAAGATGAATACAGGGGAAGAGTCAGAAGCCATAGACGCTGCTGACATGGCACAGGGTTTGAAGGAGGATTTGGCTCAAAACAAATCAATAACAGCACTTTTACAGCAAATGCAAGGAGAATTAGAGAAATTAAAGCGAGAAAAGGAGAGACAGAGAAAGTTCCAATTGTGTGTGTACTGTGGTAAGGCCGGTCATTTTGCCAGGGAATGTCCTGTGAAACCTAAAACCGCCAGAAAAGTTAATCTTTTATCTGTTGCTGGTTCTACGGAGCCGGAAAAAGAGTAAACCCGACAAGAGCATAGGTCACTTGTTCGGGAGACAGATATACGTCGACCTCTCTTTCAGAAGCATTTACTGTGCCACATATTCCGAAACATTTTTTAATCCACATCATTTTAATCGTGAGCACACAAGTTAGAAATACTCTCCCTGTACTCTTGGATTCAGGAGCCACTGGCAATTTTGTAGATAATACCTTAGCTAAGCAGTTAGGTCTAGCAACTGTACAAAAAACACATCCAGAGTCTGTGTGTGTAGTGGATGGATCGGACTTAACATCCGACCTCATAACAAAAAAAACTGGTCCCATTACTATGGTATGCCAGAATGAACACACAGAGGAACTCAGTTTTGATCTGATAGAAACACCCAACTTTTGTTTAATTTTGAGAGTTCCTTGGCTTATTTCTCACAACCCAAAAATTGATTGGGTGGCTTGCATTGTTACTTTGGATTCATCCTTTTGCAGATCCAGTTGTTATCTAGAAGCAGGTCATGATCACCTGTCAGTACTGCATTGTGCTAATACAGTTACTCTGGAAGAACATGTCATTCCACCTGAATATTTGGATTTTAAAGACGTATTTGATCCGGTAAAAGCGAGTGTTTTACCTCCTCACTGGTCATATGACTGTCGTATTGACTTGATCCCTGGGGCTCCTCTGCCTAATAGCAGAGTATATGCTTTAACTGAGAAAGAAACTACTTATCTAAGAACATATTTAGATGGACTATTATTATCAGGTTTCATTCGACACTCAACATCTCCAGTGTCCTCTCCCCGTTTTTTATACCGAAACCGGATGGTTCTCTTCGCGCCTGCATCGACTATAGGAGACTCAATACGGCCACCATTAAGAAGAAATATCCGCTCCCTTTAATTCCAGTTCTCCTGGATCAACTGCGGCATTCTACCATCTATACCAAATTTGATCTGCGAGGCGCGTACCATTTGGTGCGCATGAAAGAAAATGATGAGTGGAAGACAGCCTTTAAGACTAAATTTGGTAGGTTCGAGTACACTGTGATGCCCTTCGGGTTGTGTAATGCACCCGCAGCGTTCCAATTCTTCATTAATGAGGTTTTGCACGAATTCCTGGACGTCTGTGTCATAGTGTACACCGATGATATCCTCATTTACTCCAAGGGACCAGAGGAACATACACAACATGTTAGAGCAGTCTTATCCAAATTGCAAGAACACCGCCTGTTCGCTAAATTAGAAAGGTGTATTTTCAATGCAACCACTGTAGACTCTTTAGGTTACTTTTTATCCCCGCAAGGCATTACTATGGATAACAAAAAGGTTAGCGCAATCACTGAGTGGCCAGAGCCTACTTCCCTAAAAGAAGTACAGAAATTCCTAGGGTTTGCCAACTTCTATAGGAGATTCATTTCTCATTTTGCAGACACCATGGCCCCAATCACTAAGTTACTTCAGAAAGTACAACGTTTTATATGGGACGCTCAGGCTTCACAAGCCTTTCAGCTTTTAAAGCAGAAATTCACCTCAGCGCCCATCCGTAAACACCCAGATCCTGATCTACCGTTTTATGTACAAGCTGATGCTTCACAGGTGACGCTTGGAGGAGTCCTTTCACAACGGGACTCCGCTGATGATCAGTTACACCCAATCGCCTTTTACTCCAAAAAATTGCTGCCCGCAGAACAGAATTACACAGTGGCTGAGCGAGAACTGTTGGCCATTAAAGCAGCCTTTTCTGAGTGGAGACACCATTTAACGGGGGCAAAATTTCCCATAACTATTTTCAGTGACCATAAGAATTTACGGTTCTTCAGTTCTATTAAAGCTTTAACACCACGTCAGATGCATTGGTTAAGCTTTTTTAGTACCTTCAACTTTGTCATCATATATAGGTCAGGTACAGTAGCTAATTGGTCCATTCCCTTTGTGGATAGAGACGAACCAATGCTTCATAACTGGAATCTTTTTAAAAGAACATATATGCAGGCCAGTGATAACACATTGTTAAATATAAAACAAGGGAACAAAGACTTGTTGACCTATCTTACTAGTTTCAATCGGCTGTTGACTGAGACTCAGTGGCCAGAAGAGAAGGGTGTTTCTCTATTCTACAAAGGTTTGAGGGACGATCTGAAAGATGGTTTAGCTCATATTGTTAACTTGCCAGATGACTATTCAGAGTTTGTGGAGTTGGTGGTAAAGTTAGACCATCGTTTAGGAGAAAGGAAAGGCGACAGATCTAAAGTGTAATCTAGGTTAACCTTTGTAAACCATGAAAAGAAAGAGCTGGAAAGCAAGCTCCTAGAACCTGAACCAATGCAGATTGGGACACTCAGAGGTCCTTTCTCCGCTGAAGAAAAAGAAAGAAAGGGGACCCTCTCATAGCTCCACAGAACATTTTAGCTCCTATACGACGACAGGGTTTTATGAACAACATATATGAGGCACACTTGCAAGTTCTTCCTCAAGATTGGCTGAAACACCTTCTAAACACTGTACAACATGGTTTGTTGTACCATGATTCTTTATTTTATGTACCTACTGCTGGCTTACAACACAGATCATTTCTTGGCACCATGCTTCTGGTTTGGCAGGACATCCTGGTTGGGTTAAAACATTAGAAAATGTAGAAAAACAGTTTTGGTGGTCTACCATGAGTCACTATGTTAAATCATATGTTGATGCCTGCCCCACATGTGCTCGCCAGAAAACATCTCACAGAGCGCCAGCTGGTTTATTGGTTCCAATGTTAACCCCAAATATTCCTTGGCATACATTGAGTGTAGACTTTATTGTGAATTTACCTCCTAGTAAGAAATACACCACCGTGCTTGTTATAGTAGACTACTTGTCCAAAATGGCTTTTTGTCCCTTTGACTAAACTGCCTACGGCAGTAGAATTCGCAGATATTTTTTTACAAGAGATTGTGCGCCTACATGGATTGCCGAGTAAAATTGTTTCTGACTGAGGCAGTCAATTCAATTCCAAGTTTTGGAAAAAACTATGTGAAAAATTGAAAATAGAGGTAGCTTTGTCCACTGCTTTCCATCCGGAAACAGATGGACAAACAGTACGCCTTAACCAGTCTTTGCTTCAAACGTTACGATGTTTATTAACAGAGTATGCAAGTGAATGGGGTGAAGCTTTGTCGCTTGCAGAATTTGTGTATAACAATTCAGTGCATACAGCAACACACTGTACTCTGTTTCATTTTATGCAGGGCTATCACCCAAGGGCTTTGCCTGTTGTTATGGATGACTCTCGTCTCCCAACCATAACGGAAAGATTAACTAGTTTATTAGACATACAAGAAAACGCAAAATGACACTTGAGTGTCTACAAAGACAGTATGAAAAAACAAGCAGACAAACATAGAACAGAGGCACCAATCTATAAAATTGGAGATAAAGTTTGGCTCTCTACAAAGAACTTGAACATAGAAGGTTCTCGAAAATTACAACCACGATTTATTGGGCCCTTTTGTTTAACTGCATTATTGAATCCAGTCACTGTAAAATAGGACCTCCCTGATGAGTATCCAGTACATCCTACATTCCATGTGTCTTTGCTTAAAACCTATAACCCCATACCCGGGCAGAAACCCCACCTCCACCTATCCCAATTGCAGGACACTTTGAATATGAAGTACACAGCATTTTAGATGTAAAAAGAATTCATGGACGTCTGTTTTATTTGGTAGCCTGAAAAGGTTATGATGAAACAGAAAACTCATGGGAGCCAGCTTCCTTTGTGCATGCCCCACCTTTACTCAGGTCCTTTTACATGAGAAATCCTGGCAAACCTCGTCCGATTAGGGGGCCTTTGAGGGGGACGACTGTAAGGGTTTGTTCCATACAAAGAGCCTGTCCTCAATCCCTGCATTAAGGCTGACATTAGGATGGCATGACCCATTCTGAGGCATTGTATGTAGCAATGTACCTTTTGTGTTTGTATTATTTCATTCTGTTTTGTTTGATCTTGGTTTTGTCAAGGCTTGTTCACCCCCAAAGCGCTCACAGACTTTAATTGTATATGAAGTACAGCACGAATCCTTGGCAGTATGTTAATCAGTGCTGCGCGCTTTTAAACTGAATCTACAACAATGTGCAGCGCGTGTGAGCCCCACCCGTCCTTGCCTATAAAATGCTCCGCGGAGCACTTCTGGTTGCTTGTGGTCGTCGGAACCAAATTACCTGAAGATCCTGCATTATCCCTGCTTCCTCGCTCTGCTGTTCCGGTTCTTGCTTCGGCGCTTGGTCCATCCCCCGGAGGTCCTCTTGGCAATTCCGGCATCCCTGGCTTCCGGTCCCCTTGTACAACGATTCGCCCTGCAACAACAAAAGAAACAACAGTAAGATTAGCGTGCTAAGTTCTTACCGGCAATACAAGTAAGTGCCCAGTTTTTTCTCTATGTGAAGAATCTTAAACAGAGATTTAACAGACTATAAGAATATGACACAGAAACCCAGATAAACATTGTTTCAAGGCAAAGACAGTGTTTTCAACAACCCCTTTGACACTCTTGAATAACGTGCCGCATTATTGATGAACATTGTCTTAAAAGACACGGTAACAGAGACACTGAATCAAAATACATGTTGTATACATTCTTTGTTTTTATGCAAGAACTGTTCATAGTACAAGGAAAGGCTCACAGTGAGAGAGCTAATATTAGAACACAGTTTGTATTGAATTATGTGGACAATTAGATATATGGTTATTCTCAGTGAGTTATTTTACAGGTCCTTATTATATACTCATTCCAGGAAAGTGTGCTAAAGGGTGTGCATATTTGTATCACAATTAATAAGGAATCTGTTTTGTTTTAAAGTAGAGAAGACCATAACTTAATCAACCTATATCATTCTGTTGAACAGAAAGACCAGAATAGAGAGGTATTTAGTTATGCAAGTTGTATTGCTTCAAATTGTGAATTAGGAATAAGAAGCAGTTAGTAATACATATCTTTGTTTCTATGTCATTGATAGGTGAACAGCCTGATTGCATTCTTCTCTGGCAGATGCTACAAGAGGAGCTGTGTTTATCTCTCTTTTAATATTTTATCCACTTCCCCCTTCCCTTGGGTTTCTTGTTTTTGCGCACTGTTTAGGTTCAGTGCAGTGAGGACAAGGGGTTAAGTGGTGGGTTCGAACTGTCTTCAGCTTCCCAAAAGAATACGCTGGATGTTCAGGTGAGCTAACCTTGACAGCCTGTGGAGTACGTCAATGAGAAAGGAGTACTGTGGGCCTGTGTTGTGGAGGCCATGATGGTCTGAGCAGGTATCCAGGGTTGTGGGCCTCTTCCTTAGAGCTTGCACTGGCATGTGGTGGGCCTCTTTCACACACGCCGGTGTCGGTAGGAGAGCATTGAGGCCTGGGTGCGCAGGGGCGGCCAAGACTGGTTCGGGGACCAGCGGCCTGGGGTGCAGGCACACAGGATCGCAGGCAACACTGCTCACAGCAACAGCATTAGCCTCGTGGTGGGGTGAGAGGTGCTGCCCTGGCAGACACGTTGAACATTCAGTTAGAGGACCACGCCCAGAGTTAAGTGTCCTTTATTCACACCCCTACACTGGCCTGGCGTATGCTGGGCCAGCTCACTCCACTCACGCTTATGGGGGGGATGTAACAAGCTATATCGATGTCTGCATACTGCAGTATGGCCATCACATCCACACCACAGTTGGCATTGTGTACCTTCTCATTCATCGGTCACTTGCCTCCTTTGCACATGCCTGGTTCCCTCCTCTACCTACATTCTGCTATTGTGTGGCTGAGGTGCCATGCCGTTGATGGCTTATTTGCATGGCTGGCCCAGGTTTCCACAGTAAGTTGTACTGTCATGTCTGGTGGGTGGGCCTGTTGTTTGGCATGTTGTATGTGAGTTTGCAACATGTGCCTTCCCAGTGTTGTGAGTTGTATGATTGTGGAGTTGAGGTGTGTGGTGTGTTCACTTGGAACTTGCCAACAGGATGTGCTTTACCATAGGTGCCATCCTGGTAGCGCTGGTTGATGATGGACAAATGGAAGATGTGGGAATCATGCACACTGCCTGGGTGGTTGGCATTGACGTTGGTGGAGATTCCCTGGTGGTCCACTATTGCCTGCACATTTATAGCATATGTGTGTTTTCTGTTGTGGTTATTGTGTGCAGTGTTGCCAGGGGGCACAAGTCGGACATGTGTGCAGTCAATTGCCAACTCACACATGCGGGAAGCCAGATATGACATGGACGCCTTGATTTGGTCTGTTCCTTTGCAGTGTGGGAGAGGTATAGATAGTGAGGTACCAAGCTAATTATGTCATCCAGAAGTGTTGGGAAGAACTTTGATTGGGCTGGCTGTGTGACTTCTGCGACTCATCCAGTTGTTGGTAGGAGGGTACCAGAAGTCAACACATGCAGCACGGCCAACAGCTTTGTCTGAGGTGGGATGTTGGTTGTCTGCTGTGTTGGTACCATCAGCCTGTGGGCAATGATGTTCAGGATGCAGAAGATGATTGTCCCTTTGAGCCTGTCATAGGCAATGACATTCTCTGGTGTTGGGTCTGTGAGGTTGGTGCATTGTCCTGAAGGTCACTGTCTTTGTCTTCACTGCCTCAGTGTTGGTCGGGGGACGGTGGCGGTCCAGGGGGCGTCCTGAGGGTGGTGGTGATTGGTGTTGTGGCCCTCTTGGATGTGCGGCCTGCATGGTCAGTGGCTCAATGGCATCTGTTGCCCTTCAGGTGAGGCTCTGGGCTGGGCTCCCTTTTGTGGTGCAGGCTGTCATCCGACTTTGCACCAGGTCAGAGCAGGTGTTAAATTCTTGTTGGTAACGTGCCTTATAGCCAGTTTTGTGATCATATCGCCGATCTGGCAGGATTGAGAATGTCGCACAGTGGTGTTGTTGCAGCTATTTGCACCTAAAAGCCTACTCTGCATATCATTAGCGATAGTTGTGGGGGTCATCTGTGGTGATGTTTTTTGCGGCTGCTATCGCAGGTAAACTGGTGATATGGGCTGTTAGCACCAGCTTGTGAATTGGGCGATAAATTTATCACCACTTTGGCTGTGATAAAGTGCCTGTTAGAAATGGGATTTCTGGTTGGCCACCAATCTAGTCAGGGCAAGGGAGTTACACGCCAAAGATAACCCCTGCTCACCCCCTTGGTAGCTTAGCACGAGCAGTTAGGCTTATCCCGGAGGCCATGTGTAAAGCATTTGCACAAGCACACAGCAACAACATCCCAGGCACACCACAAAATTAACACCACATAAAAATAGATATTGTATTGTCATAAATACATTAGAAACATCATCACAAAATATACACTGTGCCAACTGGCACTAGGCAATATTCGCAGGGGAATTATATACAGGACAAGGCCAATTGAGTCCTTGTCAGAACCATCAGAACAGGTAAGTAAATGCAAATATAATACACAACCAGTAACTACTGGTACAATAATAACCTCAGCATTATCACACTAGGCCTAAAACATAGGACGCCCAAATCACCTTGCGCATAAATCACCTTAGGCATAAACTACATTAGGCCCAAACCTCATTAGCATAACACATTATGCGATAGGCATCACAATAGGCATCGCAAGCATCAGTACATTATGCCATACCTGTACATGTTTGCACCATCATATAAATACATTGGGCATCACCTTAGCGTAAACACAGTGTGCCCCAATCGGAGGCACCACACACTGGACCTGGTCCCAGGCCAACTGGCCTCTCTCCGGGGCTCAAATGCCCTATGTCCAACAATGTCAGGGCGTGCAGCTACCACGTGCAGCTTAAGAAAAACAATGTCCCCTAGTTGCAGCTGCCCACGCTCTGGTGGCGCAGCTGTGGCTAACCAGCTTAGCACTGGCACCTGCAGTGTCCTGGGGGCCCCACTTCAGGGCTGCTCTACACAAATTGCCCCAAGTCCCACTCCGAGACTGCTTGAGAAAAAGAAAGGGTCCCCAATGTTGCAGCTGCCCAGTGCTCTCGCAGGGCAGCTGTAGAACTGCCACATGCACTACGGTGCCTTTAGAGGGACCACAAGGGGGGGCGAGCACCAACAATGTTCCCCGATGCTCCCTCCCAACAACCTGTTTACCAACGAGCCCCACTCACCGGGCTTTCTGCTGAAATGGCTCCTGTAGGCTTCTTCTTCATGCAGGGGAGGCTTCTGCGGCTCATCCGGGATGCAGCTGGGCAGGTGCCGACAATGTGCGTCGGGTCCCCCATCCGCCTTACTCCTTGGCAGCTGCACTTGCAGGGCTCTCTCCACTTATGGGAGCCCGTGCCACTATCAAGCCTCGCTTCACCCAGTCCCACTTCTCGGGACCGGAACTTGGTTCTGGATGCCCCATGGCTCCCAGACTGTTTCCGCCTCACTTCTTTTTGTCACAGGAATGCAGGGTAGGCTCCCATCTGCTTCCTGCTTCTTTTTGGAGCACCCCGCCCACAACCAGGCCACTCTGCCTGGCTTCTGGGTCACCGCGGGCAGCACAGCACTGACTCATCCTACCCCTCCTGGAGCCTCTCACACCTCACCAGCCTCTGTCATTCAAAAGCCAGACATACAATTCACATCAGGCAGGCAGACCCAAAGCACACAGAAATGCCAACTTCTAAAAGTGGCATTCCTAACATAACCACAATAAATCTGCACACACCATTATACAGCATTTATTAATACAATTTCACACATACCAGACTTGACCACGCTGTGCCTCTCATATCAGGATTTACCACTGACCCACATTCATCATGGAATCCCCAATGCATTCCTATGAGAGGGCAGGCCAATCTCACTACATGTAACCCAAAGCACACGCACTTTACAATATACAGCAGTGATAAAGTGCCTAGAGGCCTAAAACCACCAACACTACACAGGGAAAAGACTAGGAGACAGGCAAAAAACGTTTTAGGGGTGACCTGCCAAAAGGGCCAAGTCCAACACAACCCCCTTCCAGCCAATTCGCAGGGCAGACCAACCACCACTGTGATGGGCTTCCCTGCTAGGGTGATAGAACAAGGACGCAGGCCTGCAACTGCAGGGACACCCTCCTGTTCTACACCACTGTGAACCCATGTGGTTCCCTTTGTAAAAGCTCTCAGGACCAACTAGGCTACACCACTGGTACTCCCTAGCTGTCGGTGGCCAGGACCAGGTCCTAGGCCATTCGATGTATCTGGTCCCTGCCATCTCACAGAGTGGGGTGTAGTAACCCCTGGCACATTTTAGCCATTCTCCACTCTACCCCTAATAAGGGCAGTTCTAGACTGCCATTGATCCTCCAGCCAAGGGTACACACTCTCAGACTGACCAAAAGTCACAGGCGAGGCTCTCCTCCCCCTACCTCTCCTCCTACGCTTCCGCACTCTCCTCCTTTGATAGGCACCCTCAGAACACCACGCTCCCACCAGTTCAGTACCTCTCTCCAGCAACTGGTCTCCCAACCTAGGGTCTAAACCCTCAGGTTGCACCAGGGTCAGAGGCGAGGGCTCCCTCCCTCTGCACCCCCTTCCTGAGTTCTGCACCCTCCCAACTGGAGCGGTACCCCTGGAAGCCAAACCAGTCATGACACTGGTTACAGATGTCCCTCCCTCCAGGTCAGGCAGAATCTGTTCTTCCAACCCAGGGACCAACCCCTGCGGTTAAGCACTTGCCTGGCACGCCAGGACTTCTGGGGACTAACACAGCAGCCCCCCGAGGGTAACACATGACTCATGTGTTATGTGACAGTCTGGCTGCCACAGATCTCTCAACCCCTGTCCATTTGACAGTGTGCAAATATCCCACAGGACAGAAGTGGTGTCACCATGGTCACTTCTAGGAAACTCAGCCCTTCTGGCTGGTCCCTGACCCACTGGTTCTTCCACTGGGGAACACATCCCCCTCTCACCCCTCACACCGGACTTCTGTATCCTCCCAACTGGAGCGGCACCGCCACACACCAGAACCACTGGAGCTCTATTTACAGATGCTTCAGGTTCTCCAGACACTAGGAGCTCCCCCTCAAATGGTCTAACAGTACAGTCTAGGCCCCCAACCCGGTGTTCCCGAACACCCCAGGTCCTGAGACTGGGTTTCGGGCACCTTGGGACATAGTCCCACACTCACCCCATCTCCACTGGGGCAGGATGTGAGCCCCGGCACCCCTACCACTACACTGGGACTTAGCTGGGGTACTCTGAACCTCTTTCTCCACACAGGACTGGAAGATACCCAAGCTACTATTTTTGGAATCACTGCCCAATGCCTCTTCAGAACCTCGGGCCGCCACCTAGAGGTCTGCTTCCCATGCAGTTTCCCATGGATTCGAAAACTCACACTCCAACAGGTGTTGGCGCAACCCCGGAAAACAATGATCGAGCATGTGCACTCTGATAATCAGATTGAACAGTCGTTCAAAATCCTGTTCCGTGTAAACCCTTACCCAATCAGTCAGTGCATCATTACATTCACCCGCAAACTCCCCCCAAGACTGGTGAGCCAGTTTCTTACTGCCCCTGAACTTCAAACTGTACTCCTCTTCTTGGGAACTAGGTACCACGCTCTGGGATCAGGGAGTGGGATTTCCTGCACTGGATTCTATATTGCTGCCACCACTGGACCCCACACTTACTGGTGAATCCAGAAAACCACAACTGTGCTAAGGGGATAATCTACCCTCCAGAGCTAGTTTCTCCCTGGCGAAGGCCCACTCAGCCTCCGACATCCTCTCCTGCGCTCAGACCCTCTCAGTCTCTAACTTTTTCTCCTCCACCCTCTGCTGCGCTATCTCCATTGACATGCTCTACCCTGAGATTCTCCAAAGCCAGCTGATCCTCCCTTTCTTCCCTCCTATCTACCCACTCCTCTGGGGATAGGGAAAGGGGTCGGGTACTGCCCCCGACACTGGACCAAGCGAGAGACTCCCTATCTATGGGGTCACCACTATCTACTGGCGTCCCTGTCATGTCATCTTCTTCCTCCTATTCAGACTCCTCAGGGCCACCTTCAGACCCACCACCCTCTTGGAGTGCGGTCTGGTCCCTGTCTATCTGTCTCCATCTATCCTGTTGCCAGTGTAGCAGGGCTGTCCTAAAGGATAGTCGAGTATCTTCCTCACCTGCTAAGCTTCTCTCATCACAGAACCCCCTTAACTCCAACATAGTGTATTCCAACAGATTATATGCATTAAAGGTAGGTTCCATTCCCGCAAGGTTCTTGAAACACAGGTGCAACACAAGAGACCTAGGCGTCTGAGCAGAAGCAAGAGTACACAATAAACCATGGGTACTCCTAGTACGGCCCGCGGGCCACCAGCGGCCCGGCAAGCCTTCCTTGGCGGCCCACGGACCTTCCAGACATGGTACCTGAGTTAAAAAAAAAAATTCAATTGTGTTAGCAAACACCCGGACTCTGAGAGACTCCGCTCTGTGGAAGCCGGGGGATTCCAGTGATGAGTGGAGATGCAGGGGCGCTAAGAGGTGAAATGCAATAAAGCCTCATTAACATGTAAATGGTCTTTTAAAGACCTGTGAAGTGTTTGGGAGTGGCTGTGTGTGTGTGTATGTGCTGGGAAGCTGTCTCAGCCCTCTCCAGACTCTATGCATCAGTATCGTACCAGGGTAGGATTATTGCTCTGGTCGGGTTAGATATTTACAGAGTTAGGTACGAGGGAGATTTCCTGCCTGGAGAGTAGCTCAAATGTCTCATCACCTCTCTCTTAGGATAAATGCAGGCACTGGGTGAGGCATGGCACAGGGTGAAGTCCGTACGCCCAAACTCCTCTGGATACCCCTCTGTTCTACACATCTCTTCCCAACAATGGATCTTAGGAGAGTGCATTGGTTCTAGATCAGCCACACATTGCCAAAGCAAATGTGACCAGGCCACAGAATAACCCCAATTGCCAGCTATATGTGCAAGTTACCAGAAAAAAACAGAAGGTCTCCAAAATGTTTACTTATCGAATTTCCTCACGGGATGTTAACTGAAAGTTAGCATATGCAGCAAATGATCCTTGATCACTTTGCACAAGCTTTCACAGCCCAGTCTTCATGTAAAAGAACCACTGGTGGTCTTTCATGCTTTTTTTCATACCGGGTGTTCAGTTTGTGGCAGCAGGCATCCACTGGCATGCCACACCTTCAACATGGTTTTAACAAAGTATGAATGGACAAGGACAGATGCATTCTTCTGGAACAAACAATGCCCAGTACAGACAGGGAGACAGGGAGAGAGACAGAGGGAGGAGAGGGAGAGGGAGAGGGAGGGAGACAGAGGTTGACAGAGGGTGATAGAGAGACAGCGAGAGGGAGTCAGGGGGAGACAGAGGATGACAGAGGGAGGAAAGGGAGACAGAGGGAGGGAGAGGAAGGGAGAAAAAGAGATACAGAGAAAGGGAGGCAGAGAGGGAGGGAGGGAGACAGAGGAAAACCGAAAGGGAGAGAGAGAGGGGGAGGGAGAGAGAGAGAGAGAGAGGTGTGTATGCCGGGTCAGGTGGCTCAGTGGACGAAGGCGTCAGCTGCAGGGACCTGTGTTCAACCTCATGGTCACATGTTTGTTGTTGCTTTAGCTCCGCCCCCTCTCCCTCTGACCCCACCCCCATCGGTGCGGCCCTTAGCGACAAACCACACTATAAATGTGGCCCACGAGAGGAAGTTTGTGAGTACCCATGCAATAAACAAATGAGACTTTTTAGGAGAAAAATACAATAAAACTCAGAAACAATAATTCCCAAACACATGATTATTTAAAATGCAGAGCTTGTAGTGCAACCAGTTGTCGCTGTGGTACTGTGCAAATGCAAGTCCTATCCTTACCTTTGACAACCAATGTTAGAAATGGGATTTCTGGTTGGCTAAGGCTTGCACCTAAGCCAGGCAGAAACCACCACTCCAGTCAGGGCAAGGGAGTTACACGCCAAACATAACCCCTGCTCACCCCCTTGGTAGCTTGGCACCAGCAGTCAGGATTATCCTGGAGGCCATGTGTAAAGCATTTGCGCATGCACACCGCAATAACATCCCAGACACACTACAAAAGGAACTCCACACAAGGTTTTATAAAAAAATTGCCTTTGTATTGTCATAAATACATCAGAAACATCATCACATAATATACACTGTGCCAACTGGCACTAGGCAATATTCACAGGGGAAATATATACTGGACCAGGCCAATCGGGCCCTCGTCAGAACCATCTGAACAGGTAAGTAAATGCAAATATAAAACACAACCAGTAACTACTGATCCAATAATGACCACAGCATTATCACACTAGGCCTAAAACATAGGACACCCTAATCACCTTGCGCATGAATCATCTTAGGCATAAACTACGTTAGGCCCAAACCTCATTAGCATAACACATTATGCGATAGGCATCACAATAGGCATCTCAAACATCAGTACATTATGCCATACCTGCACGCCTGAGCACCATCATATAAACACATTGGGCATCACCTTAGCATAAACACAGTGTGCCCCAATCAGGGGCACCACAAACTGGACCTGGCCCCAGGCCAACTGACCTCTCTCCGGGGGTCAAATGCCCTATGTCCAACAATGTCAGGGCATGCAGCAGCCACGTGCAGCTAAAGAAAAACAATGCCCCCTAGTCGCAGCTGCCCACGCTCTGGCAGTGCAGCTGTGGCAAACAAGCTTAGCACTAGCACCTCCAGTGCCTTGGGGGCCCCACTCAATGGCTGCTCTCAACAAATTGCCCCCAAGTCCCACTTGAGAAAAAGAAAGGGCCACCAATGTTGCAGCTGCTCAGTGTTCTCGCAGGGCAGCTGTAGAACTACCACAGGGACTACGGTGCCTTTAGAAGGACCACAAGGGGGGGGATGGGCACCAAGAATGTGCCCCGACGCTCCCTCCCAACAACTTGTTTGCCAACAAGCCCCACTCACCGGGCTCTCTGCTGCAATGGCTCCTGTAGGCTTCTCCCTCAGATATACCACAAAAGACAGACATGGAATTCACATCTGGCAAGCAGATCAATAGCACACAGAAATGACAACTTCTAAAAGTGGCATTTCTAACATAACCACAATAATCTGCACACACCATTGCACAGCATTTATCAATATTATTTCACACATACCAGACTTGACCACTCTGCGCCTCTCATATCAGGATTCACCACTGACCCACATTCATCAGGGAATCCCCCATGCTTTCCAATGGGAGGGCAGGCCAATCCCACTACATGTAAGCCAAAGCGCACATACTTTACACTGGACAGCAGCGATAGAGTCCCTAGAGGCCTAAAAACACCAACACTTCACAGGGAAAAGGCTCAGGGACATTCAAAAAGTTTTAGGGTCATTGAAGTGAGTGGTCAGTCGAAGTGTGCTTCTGTAGGTGATGGCAATGCCTCCTCCTGGAAGGTCAGGGTGGTCCCTGCAGGTGATTTAGTAGCCATCAGTGATGGCGATGGCAATGTCCAGTACAGAGCAGATGTTGGTCCTGGCAGGCGATATGGTGTCCAGGGTTGATGGCGAGTCTGGTGCTGGTGCTGTACGGGTGGAGTGTCCGAGAGGAAGGGTCCTTGGTGCTGAGCACGGTTCAGGGGAAGACAGATGCAGAAGGGCTTACCTTTGGCACAGGAGATGACAATTACAATGCAGGCATTACATCGTAATGCCTTTAAAACGCAAATCCAACAACGTAGGTGCCTTTACATCACATTCCATTACAATGTATTGTGATGTCTGTAATGGGGTATTTTTAATTTTTATTTTTTAATTTGTAGGGCGGGAATGGGTTTCAGGTGCTGGAAATGAAATGTGGGGTGTATTATGGGGTAACATTTTGAATTTTGGGGTGTGTTTTGGGGTCAATCATGAACATTTGGGCGTGCATTTGGGTCAAATATGAAACTTGGGGTGTGCATTTGGGTCAAACATGATTTTTAGGGTGTGTTTTGGGGGCTCAAAGATGAATTTTAGGGCTCAGAGTTTGCTTTGGGGTGCAAGGGTCAGTTTTAGGGTTACACTCACTGTAGTGGGAATAGTAATGTTCACATCTCCGCAATCCAACACCTTCCTTACTGTTGCAATATGCATAGTATTAGTATGCATTGTTATGGAATGTGATAATGTGATATAGTGGTATGTGTTGTAACTCCATACATACCTTTGGCACACCAGTGGGGCCACCATTTAGAAATGCTGCATTGGGGACTGGACAGCTGGGAGGTGGGAAACGCTGGAAAGAACACTGAAGGGGTTGTGGACGCAGGTGTGTGTCTGTGAGCGGGTGTTGTAAATATTTAAATGAGAGAAATGTTACCTCGAGGCCAGGTCCTGAATCTTCATTACTCCTGCTCTCCTTAGACTTCTTCCAGGAACAGGAAGAAGGCAGCCAGGCTCCCTCTGCTAAGCCAATCACAAGGCTGCAATGTGGCTTTGGGATTGGTCATTGGCGCTTGGATGAGGTGTTCAGCTAGGGGATGGCGGTGTGGGCATATTCTCCATGCAGGTTGTAATGCAGCCTGCATTGCGAACAGGACAGTGTGCATGACTGCTTTGTGCTGCCTGAGCGGGCCAACCAAATATTCACTGAGCACTTGAGTGGACCTGCCACTCGCCCCTGCCCTGCTCCATGAGTGGAGCAGCCTTACCCACACTCCCAACCGCAAAGGAACCATGGCGCCATAACATCAGGAAGTTATCATCATGTGATGATTGTTCCTCTTCTTGCACTGCTTGGAAGCAGTGGGGTGACGCTCTTCCACCAGAGTGGATGAGCCGGCACTGGGGGTGCGCCATCTACTGTTGCTAGGCCATGGCGACTCAACCCCCGGGCGTCCTACACTACAGGTCCCACCTTCTCTTTACCTGGACATTGACACAGTGGCGCAATCTACTAAACGCTCTCCAAATCTGTGACTCACCCAGCAGGAGCCTTATCCAAGTGGGATTTCACAAGTGTGGGTACAGCAGTCGCTGCAAAATCCGTTGATGAACCTCCTGATGCAGTTGATGCAGCAGAGCCCCCTTAGGCAGTGCGCCCGCAACATAAGTTTTGAGCAGCTCAGGGGCCTTACCCTCCACAGCGTATGGCCAGCACAACGTCAACTGGCCTGTGATGGAGATTGGTGCCGCCCACCGTTGGTAATCCTCTCTATGCACCCCGGTGTAGTGGTGTACCGCATTATGCGATACGTCCTCCCTATGTTGGTGCATAGGAGTGCCTCTACCATTCATAGCTCCAAGGGGCGCAAGGCGGTCTTCTCACACAGGTCAGCAACATGTCTCCATGCGGCCTGCCAGACTTCACCACCAGGTAAGGGCGATTGCCGTGCCTCAATGTTTACTGCCAACGCTCATTGACTCCACAGCTCCTCCGCATCCCACTTTGGGCTTCAGATGCAGGCCCAGTGAAGCATCCAGGCTCCCATCCTGGATGTTGGGGTGCTTGAGGGGGGTTGTTGATGAGTGCTGCACTTGGCCCTTCCAGCTCCATTCTGCATTCCATTGTTTTTTTGCCTATTTTCCATTGGAGGTCGACTGATAGGCTATTTTTTCCATTAGAGGCTAAAAAAACTCATGTTGGGCTGACTAGCATGCTTTTTTTTGCCGCTAAAGGGCCTTCCATTGGTTTTCGCCCGCTAACATCAGAATTCCTATCGCCATCACGCTAATGTTAGTGGATGTTTTCACCGCTGATCACTGAAGCTATCGCCAAGTAGCTTCGTCTTGTACATACGAAGCTAACAAGGATATAGTTTTCAGCAGTACACAGCGGTAAGAAAACTGCTGCTAACTAGCGTTAGTGGTAGTTTTAGCCAGTCCTTGTACATATGGCCCCAGGTGTCTGGCATATATCATAACTCCACCCCTGTCATTGGTAATTCTGTATGTGATATCATCACTTACATTATCGATCATGTCAGTTGTGGAAAAGTCAGTGATAGTACTAATGATGATATTCGTGATGCCACATATGATAAAGAACATTATAAAAAATGTCTGGCTAGTAATTAATGTTTATCTACCTCCCACTAACAACATATTTAGGGATTTTCTTTGGGTTTTATGATACCATAATGCACAAGGTTTATTTTTAAATGATAAGAAAAGAGTTTTGCTTGTAAGTATGAGGAATGGCCAAAAACTCCTCTCAGGGGAAACTCTGGTATTTCACCTTAACCCCCCCTTCAAAGTGCAAGGCAGTAAACCACAACCAGTAAAACGTTAGACCATGCAGCATATCCACCAGCATTCCAATACTAACAACTACCATTCCAAATAAATTTGCACAGGAGTCGATGAATATGGTTAACAGGAAACAAATGGTCGGGTAAGCAAGAGAAAAAAACTGTAGACACCCAATAATTGGCACATCCCAATGTCTGTAAAGAAAAATCAGGTTCAGATGTCTCAAATGGCAAAAAGTATTTGATTAAGGTATTGAGTTTATCAAAAATGAATAATAAGGCTGACTAGACTCAAGGGATGATAGGAGCTTTCTCCAGAGATGAAAACACATAGAAAATTGAAAATAAGGTTGAAAGTTGTTACATTTACCAGTTTCTGACAGGAGAAAAAGCAACTCAAATGTCCATAATGGGAAAACAAGAAAACCACACATGGAACAGGCTAGATGAGCGATCTAGTTACCAGAGAAAAGAACCTATTAACTATGGATTTTGGGAGATACAGAGAATGAATAAATGCTGCCTAAATGGTTCAGCAAAAACATTTCAAAAACACAACTATCATGTTATATAAATAACGATCTAAAAATATCGAACACAAAACTATTGTTAATCTATGCTTCTAATGTAAATAACAGAAATATCAAGAAACATATAATACTCTAATATCGAAGAAAAAAATATATTTTTCAAAAATATACAATTAAAAATAATAAACATTAAATATTTATTAATATTTAACAGTAATATAATTAAAATTAAATATATTTAAATAATTAAAATGTATGTATATAATTGTTATATTTATTTAAGAAAAAACTCATATATATCTGTATGGGTATGTTTATTTAAACCTATATAATTGAAGACTATTATTAAAATAAAATAATAATTTAAATTATAATTTACTAATGTTTTGTAAACATTAATATATATGTATATATCTGCGCTCCAAAGTTCTCCCCCAAGTTCTTTCGATGGGAAGAAATACAGCACTCACGGGATCTTCAGCTTTTTAAATGGATTTTATTCTTAGGACAGACGCGTTTCGGGAAGCGTCCCTTCCTCGGTGTCTACAAGAACGCGCTGCGCGGCGCCATTTTTCAAGAGCCTGTTGTGCATCATAAACATAAATGAGGGACTAGGCCGCATATGTTAACATCAGCTCCATTTTAGAAGCTGTTTTTGCACACATTGTCAGCATGTTATTCTCAAAACTAAAATAGTTTTACACTTAATATACACGTGTATTTTGCAATCTTGCCGTGGATCGGCAATAGCAATCCTCTACAAGGATTGCACCCCCTCTAATTTACAATTTGCTGTCATGCATGATTTATCCTAGGTGCTTTATACGCTGTGATAGCAAACATAACATATGCAATGTACTCCAAAGGGGCTCCACCACAGGGATAGTCTTCTGATGTCGGTTTTAGTGGGTGCCATTTTGCAGTGAATGAGTGGACAAGGAGTGTGCCAAACCTAAAGTGAATATACAGTGTCCTGTCCCTAGGAACCTGAATTAATTCTAAATAAGGCGCTAGGCATATGGTCAGCTTATGGAGGCAAAATTCTTCCATCAGTCTACCCACATCAGGTTTGTTGATTTCCTGGCTATCCACCCTAATCCCATGCATCCGTTTGATCTCCTGTTTACTTGTTGGGCCTGCCTGTCCCAATGTTTTTGCAAGCCCAGAGCTGTCTGTGTCTTCTAATACTTGAGAACCATTTAATTCTATGATCGACATCTAGATGTGTGACTTCAGTGAGTGCCTCAGCATATTTGGAAAGTTCAGGGGTCCGCCTAATGCGCGCCCAAAGGAGCAATGGGCGCAGCTTTGCTGTGTCACTGATTGACCTCCTGACTATAGCACTAAAGGTGTTAATGGTATGTTAAAGGGGAGCATCACCAGGTCCCTCAAAAACTTATGGTCAGATCTGCAGATATCCTCGACATTATCAAACTCCCAGAGCTTGGCTCCATAAAGAGCCATGCTGAATGTCTTGGTGTCATAAACCATGAGGACCGGTGCACTGGCCTACTCTGTGAGGAGCGATGTTCTTTGCCTAGTGTTCCGGCCACACATTTATGGCCCATAAGCTTCTTAGCTACTAGTGGTCTCAACAACATTATATCAGAGGTGGACACCCAGATAGCCAAAGGTACCAACTCTCTCCAAAGTTGCCCCCCCCCCCCCATCAAAGGATTGCTTACAAATCATTTATGGGGGTGAAATGCCATGAACAGAGGGCCCGTTTCACAGAACTAACTTAAGACAAAATCTTAAACTTACTACTTTTGGTATTCACAGAAGTTATGATTTTGTCTTAAGTTTGTCTTAAGCCAGACTTAAGACAGACTTAAGTTAGGATTTTGTCTTAAGTCTGTCTTAAGTCTGTCTTAAAACAAACTTAAGATAAAATCCTAACTTCTGTGAATAAAAAAAAGTAAGTATGGGCGAATTTTGCGTATCAGCGGTTCGCAAATTCACGCGAAATCGCCAAAAAATCTGCGAATTTCCCTGCGAAATCGCAGATTTTTTTGCGATTTTGCACCATACTTAACTTGAGTACTTTCTACTGGCTAATCAGTAAGTGCTACCTCGTTGGGTAAATGTATAGTGCTTTTCCTGCACTACAGCTGTGTAGGGCCAGAAGAGTTGCCTCCTGTGACCATGTGTGTGTAACGTTGCCATCGCACCGAAGGGCGCCAGGGTCCCTCGAGTGAGCTGTCCATCATAGTGTGTAAAGGGCGAGAAGACGGTGCACACTGCTAGTGTGTGGGGGGGCAAACGGGGGGCTTCTTTTCGAGTTCACATGCCTCTTGTGTGTATAAAAGGTCAGGCACAGATCAGAGCAGCAGATGAGGAGAAAGAAGCTACAGGTTACAGGAACTGCATGGGGATTGCACTCGTGAAAGTCAAGGATGCAAAGGCCTCCATCAATCATCATAGCGAATTTTTGACTGTAGATATGGTGAGAAAGCACACCTGCCCAGACTCGACAAAGCGCACAATTATTTTTTGGGGCTGATTAACTTTGCCATCGCGCCGAAGGGCGCAGGGGTCCCTCGAGTGAGCTGTCCATCATAGTGGGTAAAGGGCGGGAAGACGGTGCACACCGCTAAGGTGAGGGGGGGCAAAAGGAGGGGGGCTTCTTTGTGAGTTCACATGCCTCTTGTGTATATAAAAGGTCAGGCACCGATCAGAGCAGCAGATGGGGAGAAAGAAGCTACTGGTTACAGGAACTGCACAGGGATTACACTCGTGAAAGTCAAGGATGCAAAGGCCTCCATCAAGCATCATAGCTAATTTCGACTGTAGATATGGGGAGAAAGCACACCTGCCCAGCCTCGACAAAGCGCACGATTGTTTTTTGGGGCTGAATAACTTTGCCATTGCGCCGAAGGGCGCCGGGGTCCCTCGAGTGAGCTGTCCATCATAGTGGGTAAAGGGCGGGAAGACGGTGCACACCGCTAGTGTGTGGGGGGCAAACGGGGGGGTTTCTTTGTGAGTTCACATGCCTCTTGTGTGTATAAAAGGTCAGGCACCAATCAGAGCAGCAGATGGGGAGAAAGAAGCTTCTGGTTACAGGAACTGCACAGGGATTGCACTGATGAAAGTCAAGGATGCAAAAGCCTCCATCAAGAATCATAGCTAATTTTCGACTGTAGATATGGGGAGAAAGCACACCTGCCCAGCCTCGACAAAGCGCACGATTATTTTTTTGGGCTGATTAACTTTGCCATTGTGCGGAAGGTCGCCGGTGTCCCTCGAATGAGCTGTCCATCATAGTGGGTAAAGGGCGGGAAGACGGTGCACTCCGCTAGTGTGTGTGGGGCAAATGGGGCGGGGCTTCTTTGCGAGTTCACATGCCTCTTGTGTGTATAAAAGGTCAGGCACAGATCAGAGCAGCAGATGAGGAGAAAGAAGCTACAGGTTACAGGAACTGCATGGGGATTGCACTCGTGAAAGTCAAGGATGCAAAGGCCTCCATCAATCATCATAGCTAATTTTTGACTGTAGATATGGTGAGAAAGCACACCTGCCCAGACTCGACAAAGCGCACAATTATTTTTTGGGGCTGATTAACTTTGCCATCACGCCGAAGGGCGCAGGGGTCCCTCGAGTGAGCTGTCCATCAAAGTGGGTAAAGGGCGGGAAGACGGTGCACACCGCTAAGGTGAGGGGGGGCAAAAGGAGGCGGGCTTCTTTGTGAGTTCACATGCCTCTTGTGTATATAAAAGGTCAGGCACCGATCAGAGCAGCAGATGGGGAGAAAGAAGCTACTGGTTACAGGAACTGCACAGGGATTACACTCGTGAAAGTCAAGGATGCAAAGGCCTCCATCAAGCATCATAGCTAATTTCGACTGTAGATATGGGGAGAAAGCACACCTGCCCAGCCTCGACAAAGCGCACGATTGTTTTTTGGGGCTGATCAACTTTGCCATTGCGCCGAAGGGCGCCGGGGTCCCTCGAGTGAGCTGTCCATCATAGTGGGTAAAGGGCGGGAAGACGGTGCACACCGCTAGTCTGAGGGGGGCAAACGGGGGGGCTTCTTTGCGAGTTCACATGCCTCTTGTGTGTATAAAAGGTCAGGCACCGATCAGAGCAGCAGATGGGGAGAAAGAAGCTACTGGTTAAGGAACTGCACGGGGATTGCACTCGTGAACATCAAGGATGCAAAGGCCTCCATCAAGCATCATAGCTAATTTTCGACTGTAGATATGGGGAGAAAGCACACCTGCCCAGCCTCGACAAAGCGCACAATTATTTTTTGGGGCTGATCAACTTTGCCATCGCGCCGAAGGGCACCGGGGTCCCTCGAGTGAGCTGTCCATCATAGTGGGTAAAGGGCGGGAAGACGGTGCACACCACTAGTGTCTGGGGGCAAAAGGGGGGGTTTCTTTGTGAGTTCACATGCCTCTTGTGTGTATAAAAGGTCAGGCACCAATCAGAGCAGCAGATGGGGAGAAAGAAGCTTCTGGTTACAGGAACTGCACAGGGATTGCACTGATGAAAGTCAAGGATGCAAAAGCCTCCATCAAGAATCATAGCTAATTTTCGACTGTAGATATGGGGAGAAAGCACACCTGCCCAGCCTCGACAAAGCGCACGATTATTCTTTGGGGCTGATCAACTTTGCCATCGCGCCGAAGGGCACCGGGGTCCCTCGAGTGAGCTGTCCATCATAGTGGGTAAAGGGCGGGAAGACGGTGCACACCACTAGTGTCTGGGGGCAAAAGGGGGGGTTTCTTTGTGAGTTCACATGCCTCTTGTGTGTATAAAAGGTCAGGCACCAATCAGAGCAGCAGATGGGGAGAAAGAAGCTTCTGCTTACAGGAACTGCACAGGGATTGCACTGATGAAAGTCAAGGATGCAAAAGCCTCCATCAAGAATCATAGCTAATTTTCGACTGTAGATATGGGGAGAAAGCACACCTGCCCAGCCTCGACAAACCGCACGATTATTTTTTTGGGCTGATTAACTTTGCCATTGTGCCGAAGGGCGCCGGTGTCCCTCGAGTGAGCTGTCCATCATAGTGGGTAAAGGGCGGGAAGACGGTGCACTCCGCTAGTGTGTGGGGGGCAAACGGGGGGGGGGCTTCTTTGCGAGTTCACATGCATCTTGTGTGTATAAAAGGTCAGGCACCGATCAGAGCAGCAGATGGGGAGAAAGAAGGCACTGGTTACAGTAACTGCACAGGGATTGCACTTGTGAAAGTCAAGGGTGAAAAGGCCTCCATCAAGAATCATAGCTAATTTTCGACTGTAGATATGGGGAGAAAGCACACTTGCCCAGCCTCGACAAAGCGCACGATTTTTGGGGGGGGATTAAGGAGTTACTGAATTTGACCATCAACTCGGGCCCCTGCTTTATCTATACCTGTATTTGCTTCCTGTTCACGGAGCCTCATTGTCTACTTGTAACTATTCTCTGACCCTGCTTCGAGGGTCAGAGCAGGGTCAGAGAATAGTTACAAGTAGGCAACCAGGTGCCGCTCAGGAAGCACTTACAAGGTTACAGCAGGTGCCCAAGTTGAAGTTAATGTTTAAGAAATTGGCTTCAACTTGGGCAACTGCTGTAACCCTGTAAGTGCTTCCTGAGCAAAATTTGTCCCGCTCGCAAATTCCCGGATTCTGCTGCGATTTCGCATGTTTCGCGGATGGCGAAATCGCGGAAAATCCGCAAATTCACGAGCGGAATGAATTTTCCGCTCATACTTAACCAAAAGTAGTACGTTTAGGATTTTGTCCTAAGTTAGTTATGTGAATCGGGCCCTTAGTCTTTGCAGTATTGATAACATGTATTATTCCCACCCCATTCTGTGCAACAGTAGGGAAAGTGTTGGACTCAGGAGGGGTAACAATTACTATTCCTACTTGAGTCTGTACAACAGTAGGGTAAGCTTTGGACTCAGGAGGGGTAAAATGTACTATTCATACTCCAGTCTGTGCAACACTGGGAAAAGAGTTGGACTCTGGATGTGTAAAAATTACTATTCTCAGTCCAATTGGGGCAACAGTAGGGAAAGTGCTGGAAAGCCGAGGGGTCAAATGTACTATTCCCACACCAGTCTGTGCAACAGTAGGGAAAGTGTTGGATTGCAGAGGGGTAACATTTACTCATCCCCCTCCAGTCGGTGCAAAAGTAGGGAAAACGTTGGACTCATGAGGGATAACAGTTTACTATTCCCACTCCAATAGGTGGAACTGTAGGGAAAGCGTTGGGCTGTGAAGGAGTATACCATTTACTATTCCCACTCCAGTTGGTGCAACAGTGAGGAAAGAATTAGACTCCGGAAGGGTCAAATTTACCATTCCCACTCCAGTGTGTGCAACGGTAAGTAAAGTGTTGAACTGCAGAGGGGTAACATTTACTCTTCCCACTCCAGTCGGTGCAAAATTAGGGAAAGGTTGGACTCAGGGGGAGTAACAATTTACTATTCCCACTCCAGACTGTGCATCAGTAGGGAAAGTGTTGGATTGCAGAGGGGTAACATTTAATATTCCCACTGAGTCCGTTCAACATTAGGGAAAGTGTTTGACTCCGGAAGGGTAACAATTTAGTTACACTCCAGTCAGTGCAACAGGAGGGAAAGGGTTGGATTGTGGAGGGGTTATTTGTAGTATTTCAACTTCATTAGGTGCAGATGTAGGGAAAGTGTTGGATTGTTGAGGGGTTCAATTTACTATTCCCACTCCTGAGTGTGTGACAGTAGGGAAATCTTTGGGCTCAGAGAGGGTACAATTAACTATTCCAACTCCGATATGTGCAACAGTAGGGAAAGTGTTGGACTCAGGAAGGGTAAAATATACTATCCCCACTCCAGTTGGTGCAACAGCAAGGAAAGCATTGCACTCAGGAGGGGTAAAATGTACTATTCCCACTCCAGTCAGTTCAACAGTAGGGAAAGAATTGGACCCAGGAGTGGTCAAATTTACTATTCCCACTCCAGAGTGTGCAACAGTAAGGAAAACTTTGGACTCAGGAGGGGTAAAATCTACAATTCTCAATCCAGTGTATGCAACAGTAGGGAAAGCCTTGAACTCAGGAGGGGCAGAATTTACTATTCCCACTCCAGTGAGGGCAACAGTAGAGAAAGTGCTGAACTCAGAGGGGTAAAATGTAGAATTCCCATTCCATTCTGAGCTACAGTAGAGAAAGCGTTGAACTCAGGAAGGGTAAAATTTACTATTCCCACTACAGTCTGTGCAACAGTAGGGAAAAAATCGGCCTCAGGAGGGGTAAAATTTACTATTGCCACTGCACTCTGTGCAACATTAGAGAAAGCGTTGGACTCAGGAAGGGTAACATTTACTATTAGGAAAACAAAATGTGTGTGGAGGGTCGAGGGGAATATTTAACAACCTGTCTGCTCGTACCCCTTCTGTCAAGATTACAATGCACACAACAGAACAGACCAGGTCTAAAAAAGGTGTGTGACTACACCAGTGACTGTGGACTAATGTGGTGCATGTGTGAATGGATGTTGTTATAAACAAAATTCATTGAAAACAAATTGACAACAAGTAGAAGACAAAGGCTAGAGCAAATCCCATCAGACCACCGTTATGGTGGATTTTACGTCATGTGGGAATTTGCTAATCATACCTTCCGACCATATAGTGCCGGTGCAGATATGGATAACAATAATGTAGTCATAATGTACATCCTAAAACGATGTTTAATAGAAAAGTGCAGTGCTCAAGTGATAGTGATAAATCAAATTGACTACACAGACTCTTAAAAACATTTAGACAAAAGTCCATGTGTCAAGGGTTAAAAACACGCCAAGTAGTACGACTACCCAATGGCGCAGTGCAGAACGGTCGACATGTTTCAGCCAAAGGGGTGATTGCCCCAGCTTTCTTCAGGGCCTTAAACATAGAATGGCTACTGCAACTACATTGAAGTGAAGAATACTAAGAATGTACTACAAAAAAGTTAATTGTCTACCAGGAACTTAAAAACTTAAGTGTCCACTGGAGGGAGAGCAAATGTCTTCTTCCTATCAAAAACAAGAAAACAGAAAAACATATTGTCAAGCGACACTGGCTTACACACAAACATCCACACGCGTGCACAGAGACCGTTTAGCCACACCTGCAAGAATAATTTACATTCTGCCTTTATAAAAAGCATACTAGCTTGATCACCCCGAGGCATTTCCTTGAAGTGATACTTACCCAGCTTTGTGTGGGTGAAGACCTCACCTCACCCGGTGACCTATCGGAAGTATGAGGCCCCGCTCTAAAGTGTACAAAAAGGGCACAGTAAGCACACAACTTTACAGTGCCCAATCCAATGGCTCTACACATATAACCCAACAAACGTGTGATAGTAACCCAGCTGCCAAACCAAGTAACCTGACACACGAAAAGGATACCATACTGTGCAAAGAGACCGCACATCTTACGATGTTCCTCATGTCACAGGACATAGTATAAACACTCATGTGCGTCTCCAAACAACTTCTCCTTAAAAGATGAGTATAAACTGTAAACTTTACTAAAGACCACAGTACATTGGTATTAGTGAAGGGTACTGAGAGGCGCCCATGGATAATTTATCTGAGGCAACCCCCAAACAAAAGCTGCTTTGACTATTGAGGAACATAAAATGACAGAGACCCCCACCTAGAGCCAGAGTATGATGGGGATGCCAGGCCATCCTGGCTACTTCTAATTCTATTTCCTCAGCATTAATAGACATATCCTATCTCATACGTAGGAACTGACTGGTACAAAACAAAACAAAACAGGGCTAAGTGACTATTGAGGAACATAAAACGACAGAGACCCCCACCTAGAGCCAGAGTATGATGGGGATGCCAGGCCATCCTGGCTACTTCTAATTCTATTTCCTCAGAATTAATAGACATATCCTATCTCATACGTAGGAACTGACTGGTACAAAACAAAACAAAACAGGGCTAAGTGACAGCTCACCTCTCCGTCGATGCCCCTGAATTTGCGACGAGCGGAAGTGGAGGTGTTGGTAAGACCGCCCTATCCTCTTAAATAGCCACCGATAATGGAATGACTCGTCTGTGCGTATTGTTGTATGGGGATCGAGTCAAATTACCGGAAGTCAGCGCGAAGGAAGCCACTGCTTCTTCGCGCATGCACAGTGACCCGAAAACCGCTGCTTATTCGCGCATGCGCGGTAGGCAGAAAAAGCATAGTTATGGCGTAATGCATACCGCCGTTGTATGCAAAAGAGAGAGAACTTTGAGAGCTTACATACTTAGTCATTAGGAACAAGTACAAAGGGACCCGGCTCACAAAAGTGTCCAACTGACAGATGTTGTATTCTAAGTCCCCCTCGGTCCAGTAACCAGACGTGCATCTTTCGATACGGGAAACAAACAATGCATCATGGGATTGATGGTGTTCCTCCATCATTGTCATAGCGTATTAGCAATGCCAAAACATTTTTATTTTCATGGGTCATTTTTAATAGGAGAGCGCCTATACTGAGTGGAAAGATCATCCTAACAGGTCTTTAGGTGTATAGTGGACAAGGGGACATGCTCACAGAAGTAACTCCACAACCAACTGTTAATAGAAAGAAAAAACAGAAGGTGGCTGTTACCAGCACTTATAATTTAAACGAAGTATATACCAGGAGTATATACTATCATTAGTCATAATTTGATAGAACACAACTGAGCCCCACGCAGGATTATTTTTATTTATATTTATTTCGCACAATTGGTATTATCTTCTTAAGTGTCAGGAAAGGTAGGCAGAGGTGCAACACACACAATTGAGTTGGGTGAGCTGTGAGGGTGCAAACAAAACTGCGTTTGCATCCATATCGATTCGACCCGCAACTGAAAAGTTGCTCTGAATACTGGGAAAACAAAATGTGTGTGGAGGGTCGAGGGGAATATTTAACAACCTGTCTGCTCGTACCCCTTCTGTCAAGATTACAATACACACAACAGAACAGACCAGGTCTAAAAAAGGTGTGTGACTACACCAGTGACTGTGGACTAATGTGGTGCATGTGTGTGAATGGATGTTGTTGTAAACAAAATTCATTGAAAACAAATTGACAACAAGTAGAAGACAAAGGCTAGAGCAAATCCCATCAGACCACCCTTATGGTGGATTTTACGTCATGTGGGAATTTGCTAATCATACCTTCCAACCATATAGTGCCGGTGCAGGTATGGATAACAATAATGTAGTCATAATGTACATCCTAAAATGGTGTTTAATAGAAAAGTGCAGTGCTCAAGTGATAGTGATAGATCAAATTGACTACACAGACTCTTAAAAACATTTAGACAAAAGTCCATGTGTCAAGGTTTAAAAACACGCCAAGTAGTACGACTACCCAATGGCGCAGTGCAGAACGGTCGACATGTTTCAGCCAAAGGGGTGATTGCCCTGGCTTTCTTCAGGACCTTAAACATAGAATGGCTACTGCAACTACATTGAAGTGAAGAATACTAAGAATGTACTACAAAAAAGTTAATTGTTTACCAGGAACTTAGATACTTAAGTGTCCACTGGAGGGAGAGCAAATGTCTTCTTCCTATCAAAAACAAGAAAACACAGTCGAATGGAATCGACCTATATCAAAAATTTTCCGAACTGACGTCCAGATTTTAAATGCACCTAAGACGACCTTGAACCTAACCCGTTTGAAATATGCCATATCAATATGTCTAAACAAAAGTCCCTGAGCCTCCACCCCTAAAATTAAATGATAGATCGAAGTATATGAGCGATCTACAACATCAATATCCAGCAGATCAGCTATGTGTCTCAGTGTTATAGCCCAATAATATATTTGAAAATTAGGAACTGACCAGCCCCCTCTATCTCTGGGCAAAGTCATGTATTTATGAGCCCTTCTTGGACGTTTACCGGCCCTTATAAACCCTGAGAAAAACCGATCTAATTTTTTTAACCAGATTGGATCAATCAACAGAGGGATGGCTCTTAGACAATATAAAATCTTGGGGAGAAAGATCATTTTGACGACATTACATCTGCCCATTTAGGTCAACAGTGAATTATTAATTCGGCGAGCATCCACTTCTAGTTTAGAAATTAAAGGATTCAGGTTGATCTCTACTATCTCTTCAGGTTTGGCACTAATCTCAATCCCCAAATATTTAGACTTGCTGACTGTACGAGGGCCCCCCAAGTGTATTTTATCGTTACATATTATTTGAGTTTTTTCTTCATTGAGAAGATAGCCAGATATTGCTCCAAATTGCGTTAATTGTTAAAATTTGAATTTCTTGCAAGGCTGCCTTGTGTACCTCCTATGGTAGATAACACAGCAGTCCTTGTCATGACCTTGTCACACTCCAGTTCTACAAATATCTTTTGTTGAGTTTTTTGCCTGCTGCTAGTACCAAGTTTCAAGTTTCAAGTTTTATTTATTATGATAAAGGAACTCTTTATGAGGTCCACATAAAAGCAAAGATATACATACAAAACAAGAAGCACACAAGATATCATTTAACAACGATAAAAGAAAACATCTTAATACAGGTCCAAAAAACATTTAAAGAAATTGTACAGTTTAAAACAAAACATTTCATTAGGTGGGTTAATCATGGCCGCCTTAAATGAAGAAGCTGATAAAATGTTGAGTTGTAGGCAAATTGGTCTTAACCATCTACGCCTGAAAGGCATCAGGGCAGGACAAACAAAAATAACATGATCTAAGTCCTGGTCATACAATTGACAGAGATCACATAGTGCCGAATGGCCATACCAACTGGCACAGAGAACTTTCAACGGAAGCAGATTTTGTCTTATTAAGTACACTAAGCGTCTAACGCCATGAGAGATGTTCCAGTACATATAAGGTTGAGCTTTCCGCAAAATACAAGACTCAATAACAGGAGTACAACCTTTTTTCAACAGTCGGGAATCTCTATCCTGACTAAACCCCAATTCCCATGTGGCAGACTTCAAGATGGTTTTTAGTTGATAAGAGGATAAAGAAAATAAAATCTCTTTATCCAATTTCAATTGTGCCACGGCAAATCTGAAATTTTTTACAATTAAGGAAAAGTCATTAAAGTTTCCCAGTAATTCATTTTTTATAAGATGTCTTAAGGTGTTAGACTCACTTTTAGATAAACCTACTACCCAACGTATAATACTGGCCAAACCTTGAACCCAGCTACTGCGTATACCAAGTTCCTGTCTCAGGGAAGCAGTCGAATTTGCTGTACCAACAGACATTAAACTACGCAAAATTTTCCCTTCCGCTGAGTTTAAAAAACTCCACTTTTTAAGATCAATTAACTCTATTCCGTATAACAGGGAGGCAGGAACTTTCGCTCTAAATACATCTAAAAGAATAGAAAAATGCCTTCTACCTGTGGCTTTATACAAGGAAACTAGGCTCTTTCCCTGTGAAATAGCCTTCCGAGAGTTATTGTCTATATGTGCTTTGTCACTTAGGTTATTTGTGACAATTTTGCCAAGGAAGGTGTAGGATTTCACAATTTCCAATTTTTGACCCCCCACAACCCAAGGAAAGTTAGGGAATATAGGTTTCTTCCTCCCAGAGAAACACATCACTTTACTTTTTGCCGTGTTTATCAATAGGTAATGGTTTTCAGCGTATTCAGAAAGCGCTTGCAACCGATTATTCAAGCCCTTCGGGGTGAGATCCAAAATCAAGATGTCATCTGCATACATGAGGCATGCAATTGGAACTCCACCCAAAGACGGGGCAATACCGGCACAGGCTGAGAGGGCAACGGGTAAATCAACTGTATAGAGGGAAAATAGCAAGGGAGCCAGAAGGCAACCTTGCTTCAACCCATTAGAAGTAGAAATTATTTTAGATAAACCACGTTCACCTCCCAGTAGAACTCTACACCAGGTATCTGAGTAGAGGGCGCGAATTAACTTAATAAGAAAGGGGGGCATACCTAAATCAAATAACTTTCTCCACAGCAATATTCTATCCACTTTATCAAATGCGGTGGAGAAGTCAATAAAAGCGCCATATACCTGCCCACCACGGACTTTCACATATTTTTCCGTGATGACTTGTAATGCCGTCAAGTTATCTAGGGTTCCGTGATTTTGTCTGAAACCTGTTTGTTCAATGGGGAGGATTTTAGATTCAGTTACCCATTGGTTCATTAAAATAAGAATACATTCTGCGAAAACCTTACCAATGGCATCAAGTAAAGCGATTTGACGATAATTTTGTGGAAGATCTCTTGCCCCTTTTTTATATAAAGGAACAATGATACTTCCTTTCCAGGAGGGGGGGACTGTTCCACTGGAAAAGCAAAATTTAAACACTGGAAAGAGAATTTTGCTCCAAAGTTCACTCTGTTGTTTTAATACCGAGATTGGGACTTTATCTGGACCCATCGCACCAGAGGAACGCATATTCTTAATAGCAAATTCAATTTCCTTTTCCGTTGGACAATCAAATACACGTGAGAAATTATTAAATTCCACTTTGTATACTTGTGAATTATTGTTACTGTACAAATTCTCGATGTATTGAACCCACGTCTGTTCCTCAATGGCAATAGGAGTGGGACTGGCTCTGGTACCACAGCCCTTGCCAATTAAAGACCAGAAAGTCTTGGCTTGGCCGTTGTAAGAAGCTTCCCTCAGTTGTATCCAAAGAGCGTCTTCCTTGGTGCGTTTTAAACGGGCCTTAAGCCTAACTCTCCTTCTTTTTAAAATTGACAACTTGTGCTTGGCTTCTTGTGTAAAAAATAAAAATTGCCCCCTTATAACTTTATTTATTTCTATATTTATGGCCCGTAGGGGATGAGGGACTGCAAAAGATTGTTTCACAGATGATTTCTTTTTCGCTATGGAAGTTACAGATTCTAAAAAATTAGCAAATCCCAACAGCTCTCTCCCTTCCCAGAATGGTAAATTCTCGACAGTTAGATACAAAAGGGACACCAAACTTTCAAAGGAACGAGAATTCCAGAAACATTTCCCTGAGTTGGAGTCAAAATTCACCAAATCTGTATCCAAACTCCAGGAATCCACTTTCGGGAAACTGACGGAGACTGTAAGCATCAACGCATTATGGTCACTAAGGTTAGACTCAATGACTTTCATATCTTTCAACTGGGAAAAAAAAGCATAATCTACCATAACAAAGTCAATAATAGATTTTCCCTTATTTGATTTATGCGTAAAGGCTGCCGGGGTGTCGGAAGGAAGCCTCCCATTTACTATTAAACAGTCAACTTTATGTAGACCTTCTAGAACAAGTTTGCCTCTTTTGTTAGTTTTAATTTTGGCAGGTAACTGGGCCGATGGTATATTCAGGGACTCTTCCCTTTGAATATTTCTAAACAAATCCAACCCACAATTGGATATATTACAGTTCAAATCCCCAAACATTAATACATGAGGAGACGGGGAAGTGTCCATCGTTTTAGTTAAAAAAGAGAACAAAGTTTTTAGACCATCATTAAAACAACCATTTGGGGGAATGTAGATATTTATCACAACCAGCGATCTATTAGGGCAATCCTCAAATACATCTTTTAAGGTTATTGCTTGGAACAGTTTCCCTGGATCGAGATAGTGTGAATAATTCCATTGTAATCTATTTGATAACAAGCATGCTATTCCTCCCTTTGCATGGCCTCTTCTAGAGGTGGTTGCGCTGTTTTCCAAAACAAAGTAATCTTTTTCTAAAGCTAATCTACCTTCCACCCATGTTTCTTGTAAACAGATTATATCTGCCTTTTGGGAATGCAAGAAGCATAGTTTCTCCTTATAATCTTTAAAACCTGCAGTGTTCCATGAGATGAGCTTCAGCTCTCTGTTAAAAATTTGAATGCGGTTTGGGGCAGAGAGCAGATTTACTCGCTAGAACTCCAGGTAACCAACTCCATTAGACTGATCATCCTTCACCGTTTGTTTAAGAGGAGGATTTTTATATGAAACTTGCCTTTCATTCCTAGACACACATATTTTTAAGTCCTCCGATCTAAAACTAGACCAATCCGACAACAACACACCCGTATTGGAGGGAGATGATAATTTGGAAAGAGTTTTTCCCCAAAGTATGGCATAACATCTATCCCTCTGACTTGTAATTCCTCAGCCCACTGTAGAATAAGGTTTGACACAACTTTAGATTGGAATTTCACCCTTGTGGATCTTGTAGATCTCCCTACCAAGGAGTTAAGAAGGAATACTACGTCCAAATCAGACGTTTGAATTCATTTTAAACTTTCAATCTCTTTGAAGCAGATAAGTAGGGCAGATCTATTTAGAATTAAATCGGGTTCAAATAGGGGAGAAAAATCAAGAAACAAAGTATCTACATTTATTTTTTCTTTAGGAGGAATGACTACAATTGAGGAAGGATCCTGGAAGGGTCTTGCAGAAGGATTGAGAGAGGAGAGGGAAGGATTAACAGAGGGAGAAGTAACCTTAGGTACAACTTGGAAGTGCCCTGCTGAAGGATTGCAATATGGAAGAAAAGGGTTGACGGAGGGTAAGGTGACCTTGGGGAGGAAAGGGTTAGTAAAACTTATGGGACCTAAACCTAAAGTCGGGAGTTCCCCTTTAGGGGAAACAATCATATCTTCTTCATGAGGGGTAGAAGACTGCTCAGCCTGAGGGAGATCTTCTAGTATTGGTTCCGCACTCTTATCAAATAGAAGTTTTCTCTGTCTTTTTTTAGAGAATCTTCGAATGGGTTTTCTCTTCTTTATTCTGATCTTTTTGTGTTTAGGGGGAATCGATTTTTCAATCATTCCAGAATTTGCTTTAGGGATCTCTTCCTCTTTGTTTGACGGCAAGGAAAATATAGGGAAGAGAGAGGGAGTTTCAATTTTATGGCTGAGTGGGGACGCTGATACTACCTCTATCTTATCACTAATGGAAGCTATGCAATTAGCACCAGCCGAGGCTGCTTTGGAAAACTTAGGGTCAGCTGGAAGCGCTACTGGATTCGTTGCTTTTTGGCCTTCCGTCAAAAAAGGAGATGGAGCTGAATCCAGCACTGCTTGAGCAGTGGGAGAACTCATTTTAGGAGGCACCAACAGAGTAGCCGATGTTGGAGGGCGATCTGACACTAGACCATTCTTACTTAGCAAGAGAACTTGTAAAATTTGAGTTACCGTGTCAAAAATACACTCAGAACCTCCAACAAATTTTTCAAGTAAACTCAGAATCGAAGATAATATAGATTCCAAAGAGGACAGTGAATTGGAGATTAACCTCCCATTAATACTTGGAGAACCCTCCGCTAAATTGTTCAAAATGGGACCAGAACAAGAGGTAAAGTTTAATTGAGCAAGGGAAAAATCTAATTTATTAGAGGGTGTACTACTTAGAGGGCCGGTACTTGAAATGGTTATTACTTCATCTAAATTAGGCATACCCCTAGAATTCCCCTGTAGGGATCTCAACCGATCCCTATGAGCTGTTAAATCAATGTCAGGTAATGTAAAATCACTTCCTACTACAGGCGATTTAACTGACAAAACTGACAAAGGGTTAGTGTTCACTAAAACTTTAGGAACTTCCATAAGAGATGCTTTGGGGGGGCCGATACTGTTGGATTTTAAAACCTTACCACCAGAAGACTCAAGGAGAGAATTTTGTTTCAATTGCGAGTTGTTTGAAGACAAAGGCGAACCCCTTACTATTTCGGGGCTAGCCGGTATAGGCAAGGATTGACTAGGAACCAAACTCAGGCTAGAGGAAACATTGATAACCATATTAGTAGGCTCCGAACCGTTAGAATCTGGAATTTCGCTCGGGGCCTGCTGATCAATTGACTTATCTTTCCCTTTGTCCCATAAATTGAAAAGCTGACACTGGCCTTTCAATTGCATGGAGGAAGTAATTTTATTACGTAAAGGGTTAGATTTCGTTTTAGACCCAGATCTCCCTACTAAAACGCGTCCAGAACGCAGTTTTTTAGCCGTCATGAGACTGGATTACGGAGAAAAGTAATAGATAATAACAAATATAAAATATAATTCAGAACCCTAAGATACAATACAAGCCTGTAGTGACAATGTCAAACTAATTAATACCGGAGATCAAAGGGAGTGGGGCCCAGCCCAGCCTACTTCAGCCTCTGACGGCCTCAGACGGTCCCGCCCTTGTCCCGGGCTTCTCCCACGCGCTCCAGCGTTGCGGTGCCTAGAGGGAGGTTTATAGCTGCGCTGAGGCGGGGGAGGAGCCAGCAGGGAGAGCGGGTCAGCTGAAGATAATGCCGAGGGTCAGGCGCTCCTGGGACTTGAAGTCCTGCGCCTGCCCTCGCTCGCAGCCCTGCACTCACCACCGCCCCAGAAGCTGAACCTCTGCAGTTCGAGTCAGGCTTTCCTCAGTTCAAAACAGCACACTTCTGACACCGCAGTCCAGTAGATCCGGAGGCGATGCGGGACCCGCGAAGCGGGTTCCGCGAGGAGTGAAGTTTAGAAGGCAAAAGGAAGAGGAAGAGCTACTCCGCCAAGCTCGCAGTCCAGCAATCCTTCAGCTACAGTGATAACGAAACACAGGTGAGCAATCCAGCGAGGGTAACTGACTTGCCGGTTTTAGCTGCGCTGAGGCGGGGGAGGAGCCAGCAGGGAGAGCGGGTCAGCTGAAGGTAATGCCGAGGGTCAGGCGCTCCTGGTACTTGAAGTCCTGCGCCTGCCCTCGCTCGCAGCCCTGCACTCACCACCGCCCCAGAAGCTGAACCTCTGCAGTTCGAGTCAGGCTTTCCTCAGTTCAAAACAGCGCACTTCTGACACCGCAGTCCAGTAGATCCGGAGGCGATGCGGGACCCGCGAAGCGGGTTCCGCGAGGAGTGAAGTTTAGAAGGCAAAAGGAAGAGGAAGAGCTACTCCGCCAAGCTCGCAGTCCAGCAATCCTTCAGCTACAGTGATAACGAAACACAGGTGAGCAATCCAGCGAGGGTAACTGACTTGCCGGTTTTAGCTGCGCTGAGGCGGGGGAGGAGCCAGCAGGGAGAGCGGGTCAGCTGAAGATAATGCCGAGGGTCAGGCGCTCCTGGGACTTGAAGTCCTGCGCCTGCCCTCGCTCGCAGCCCTGCACTCACCACCGCCCCAGAAGCTGAACCTCTGCAGTTCGAGTCAGGCTTTCCTCAGTTCAAAACAGCGCACTTCTGACACCGCAGTCCAGTAGATCCGGAGGCGATGCGGGACCCGCGAAGCGGGTTCCGCGAGGAGTGAAGTTTAGAAGGCAAAAGGAAGAGGAAGAGCTACTCCGCCAAGCTCGCAGTCCAGCAATCCTTCAGCTACAGTGATAACGAAACACAGGTTAGCAATCCAGCGAGGGTAACTGACTTGCCGGTTTTAGCTGCGCTGAGGCGGGGGAGGAGCCAGCAGGGAGAGCGGGTCAGCTGAAGATAATGCCGAGGGTCAGGCGCTCCTGGGACTTGAAGTCCTGCGCCTGCCCTCGCTCGCAGCCCTGCACTCACCACCGCCCCAGAAGCTGAACCTCTGCAGTTCGAGTCAGGCTTTCCTCAGTTCAAAACAGCGCACTTCTGACACCGCAGTCCAGTAGATCCGGAGGCGATGCGGGACCCGCGAAGCGGGTTCCGCGAGGAGTGAAGTTTAGAAGGCAAAAGGAAGAGGAAGAGCTACTCCGCCAAGCTCGCAGTCCAGCAATCCTTCAGCTACAGTGATAACGAAACACAGGTGCTGCTAGTACATTAATTTCACAGTCCAGTCAATTTGTCCAGACATAGCAGGTCGATCACCAAAATATTATCTTTCACAAGGTCACTTGATTAGGGAAAAATGAGAGGAGGTCCCACTCTTCCACCTATGCAGGTGTAAGTGAGCTAAGTCCTTTAGAGGAATGGTACACCATTTTCAAGGGACTCAGAGCCCAAAGGACAGCTTGTAGACCTGGTCAGCAATAGTAATCCAGATAAAGTGCCTGCACCTACCTCTAGGGGTATGTCTGAGGGGTCTATGGTACCCTCTTCCCTCTTTGCCAGGGTCACAGTCGGGAGTCGCACTGACTGCACACCACCTCTTTGTGGTGTAGAACCAGTACCTCTCCTGATGGCACAGTAATTCCCTCTTTAACATGGGGCCACACCCCCACAGTAATGAGGGAATGTCACCTTAAAATTGTGCTGACACAATCTGCATTGCAGAAGGGCACAAGTAAATGTCTAATACCAAAGTTCCCCGGAGACACAGGAAGCATGCTCACACACCTGTTGCATTTCACACCAAATGCAGTTCCAAGGGAGAATATATTTGAGACGTGTATTACATTAGAAGACTTTACACTTTATAGCAATTAACTGGATAAGTTAGAGTCTATTGTCTCCACTCTGTCATGGAAAAAAATGCAAGAATGAACAGAGGCATTCATTTAAGACAAGTATTTATAAATAGCAATTATTGAAGAGCCCCTGTCCACACATATGCTTAGGTGTATAGCATTCAATGGATTTTTAACTTAAATCATGTACAAATTTATTTTCGTTTTAATCGTTCTTATTATCAAAATCATGTAGTGTGTCTCATTTATATTACCATATCACTGTAGTTTAACTAATTTCTTTATTTCTCTGGCCTATCACATAACTCTGAAAGATGACCTTGTGGTGAACCCTGCAGAAAAAAAGTAATGTCACTTAGCTTTGTCCTATAAGTCACCTATGGTGCTCAGTTCTACCACCCACTGAGGACAATTAGTGAATCCTATTATACTCCTCATGTATCCATCCCATAAAATCTGTCTGTCAACAGTCTTTGGAGTCCTAGGCTGTTTAAATAGAGTCATGTGGGTTCACCTGAAATCCTATAATTATAGGGTCTTACTCTTACCTCTGAATCGCACTAACATTGGAGTAGGTTTAAGCAGCTTGTGTTATGAGGCCAAAGGCCTGGTAGCCTCTCATGCTTGACAGGAGAAAGGCTCTGGGTAGTTCATTTCATGCACACACTACCCTGAGACTTACTGGCTATTTACCCATCCTCCAGCCAAATAGTACATAATCTCTACTATTTGCCCACGGGGTAGAAAAATAGTACATAACCACTACTGTTTAGCCGACTGCAGGCTAAATAGTAGAGTTTAAGTAAAATCTGACTAGCTGCCTGGTTAATTGTGTGAAGGAGGTCCCTATTTAGTTGACCATGAAGAAAGGAAAAGACTCCAGGCAAAAGTAGGCTGGTGCCCATTTTGTAATGGGGATGCGCCATGTGTGAAGCAGTTGAATGTAAGTGCATATACAAATGTACAATAGTTTGTGCAAAGGTCAGTGCATGAATTAAAGTAAGCTGTTTACAGATAATAAAACCTGTAAAATCAATGTTGAATAAAACATTTATGCTATTTTAATGCACAAATAAGAAATGAACTTCTGTTTCAGTGGCTTCAGGATATGGCACCCAGATATTTTGCTCTGCAGTCTAGGAGTATTTGGCTGTCTGAAAAGAATAATGGGTACGGTTTTAAAGCATTTTACATAAATGTTTTATTCTCCCGTGAGAATACTATGTTTTATGTATGTGCATAACCCTTCTTTTGATGAATTTTGATTGCTGGACTCTTTTTGGGCTTCATATGAAAGTTGTTGTGCTAGGTTGAGGCTTCTTTTAAAGGGGGATTGTGCTTGGTTAGTGTTAAAAACGGGGGTCTCTAGTTGGCAGTAGTTTGCACCCTGCCCAAGCAGGGAACCTTATTCTAGTCAGGGTAAGGGTATTACACAGCTAATTTAACCCCTGCTCACCCCCTTGGTAGCTTGGCACGAGCAGTCAAGCTTATATCAGAGGCAATGTGTAAAGAATTTGTTCGCAAGCAGGCAGTAACACTACAAAAGGTCACCACACCAGTTTAGGAAAATACCCAATATTTAACATAATAAAACAAGACCCAAACAACAAAAATCCAATATACGACAGTAAAGATTTTAAAAGGTTCAAAATATTTACTTTTATTGCAAAGGTCCTGGGATGATTCAAAATCAAGGATGAAAAAAGGCAGAATGGAGGTGAGGTTCCAGAAAAGCAAAGTGATGCATGATTCCTTACTCCGAGGAGAGGTGATGCATTGGTTCCTTACTGTAGCACAGGGAAGGTGATGCATTGGTTCCTTACTGTCAGGGGAGGTGATGCGTCAGTTCTTTACTGTGATGTGCTGATTTCCGGACAAGCGGCCTCTGTTCCTTACTGCAGGGCAACGTCAATGAAATACTAGGTGCACAGGAATGATTCATCGAAAATTCAGAAGTGCTGGGTTGATACAGTGGCGGCAGAACAGGCAATGTGTCAATTTCCTAGCTGCATGTGTCGATTTCTTCAGCCGCACAGCATGACCTGCATCGGAGTGGGATGCCATAGACGTCAATGACACAGTGCTCGGGACTTGGACTACAGTGATCTTTCAGCCTCATGGCAGGTACTGCATTGATTCTTCGGCCACATCGCCGTGATGAGTTGTTTTTTCAACTACACAGCGATGCAGCGCCGGGAAAAACAGGTGCTGACAGGGCTCCCCTCAGGGTCACACTGACCACATTTTTGCATATAGGTAGCTCCTGAGTCTTAGGCTCCAAGCCACTTCCTGCAGAACCTAACAATGCCACCGGACTGATGAAGAAATAGCTTGGGCCTCATTGGACTGACTCCAATAGGGTCTACTGCATTTATCTACTGGTAGAGCTTCACCCACCACAGTTAATTCCCAGGTGCTACTGGCCCTTATTTATTATTATGATAATACCTAGCTGTCTTCTGCTGTGTCTATCAGTACTGCTTTCTCTTCCTTAGCAGCAGCTTGGCTGTAGGGGGCTAGATCTGACCTCCTATCCAGCCCTCCTCGTCTCCTTACCTGTGGACGTCATGTCAACAGCCCCCTATGTTCCTCAAAGGCACCACTCTCTTGGCCTTCATTACCCTATTACCCAGATTTTCTGAATTTCCAGGTTTCAACAATGGTTGCAGTGCTTACTTCTGAAGTACCCACAAGAAGACCATTCTACAGAAACTCAGTGCCTGCTATAGGGTCCCAGCAAGCACACCCTCTAAAGGTCTTGAGCCGATGTCAGGGAACTGGTGTGACCTGCCATAGAAACAGTCAACACTGTCAAGAGTACAACTCAGGGATCTTCAGTCTCCAGCCAGGGGTGCATCAGACAGGCTGATTTTTATCAAGTCATGCAGGCGAAATACCATCTTTCTGAGCCTACGCATGTTGTTAAAACAGGAGGCACCGTTTCCTATGTTTGGTGAGGCACCTACCCTACCTGTTGGTGCCACATCATCGTTCTGCCTTTTGTGTCTTTACCTTATCTCATTCCTGTGATGCACTCTGTGGAGGATTAAAGATTGCAGCTGTCTCAAAAATTGGGAAAAGTGTCTCCTCAAAGTCAGACTCTTACCACGCAGGCATGGTCTCTTGTTTGAATTGAGCTAGAGTGGTACATCATTCCTTTGTCAAATGCATGAACATTGTGTATGTTAATTAACTGGTTGTGGCTGCTAACAGTCATGCACATTCCATCCTTCCCCCTTTCCCATAGAAATAGAAGTCTAGCCTCCTTGAAAGGGGACTGTTGTGTTCATGGTTCTTTGATCTTACAGCTGACATAGGAGAGAAATTAAATCACTCAGCAAGGCAACTCCAAGTCTGACATTCATTATGAGTGACTGTGAGAAATATGGACAATTGTAAAGCAAGTAAAGGAACAAAGGTATGTCAAAGGTAACTTCATATTTGGGATTTTGGCATTAACAATTTACATTTTTTTATTTGACAATCTGCAAATGTAGTACAACAACATTTTAGACAAATATAATACACTTAAACATTACCTGTTACACCATACCCAAAAATGGGATAATGCAGTCCAATTTTACCTCCAATTATATAATATGAATTTCAGTCTGGGGCCCATCTGCCACAGTGTTACTTGTATGCTGATGATAGGCTAAACAACAATCTTCCTCGCACAGCAAGTCCATGGGCACACGTTTGAGCACGTTTGAGCACATGTTTATGGGCAACCAGTTCATGGCTCTTTACTCCAGCCGCACAGCAGGCTGATCATAGTTGAAAGGATGGTCACTGGAAGTTCCAGTTTACAGTGTTTTCTGTGAAACATTACTGTGGGTGCGTCAGAGTTATTTTCCCGCAATAGACGATGATATGAAACATTGCAATAACCTATTTTGGTGATGATTATCGCACATTCTTGAGAATATCACACCATGTTTGGTTGTTGCTCACGTGGGGCTCACTTTGCACACATTTTGTTTCAAACAATGTTTGCATAAAATGGAGGATGCCGTTTATGAAGTGAATACAATTGCATTATTACACTGACAACCTGCTATCTGGATTTTGTTATGATACTTTTGTACAGTCATTTTTTCTGTGTATATCCAATAATTGTGTATGGAATGAGTTCTGTGTGAACCATTGTTGTTTGTACATGTATTCCTAGGTTTGCATGGACATTGTGGTTGCCCTTGTCTCTTTGTAAAATATGGGATATTTAGATGGCTCAGGGCAAGGCTTTGGGTCTCATGATTCGTTACTGGACCTTTTAGGTACTGCTTGGACATTCTGGTATAGATCTTCTGCCACCACCACCACCTGACGGAATGTTTGCAAACTAGCTAGTTATATGTTTAACACCTTATCCTGGACTTTGGATTTAAGAATGGCTCTTCCTATTAACAAATAGGTGTTTTTTTGTATCTTTCAACCGTCTATGCGTGGCACCTCAACCTCATTTTTATAAGGACTCTGAGACTCAATGTGATCGTTTACATGATCACAAATGTTACCATCCTTATTATTGATCTTCTATCTTTTACATTGGCTAATTTATTCTAGCTCCTATTTATTTTTTATGGTATATTTTTTTAAGCGTTTTGGTTAAAGTACTGCTTGAATTCCACAAATTCCAGAGTAAAATAAAATTCTGTTACTGGTGGTATTATCCTTCTAAAGTGACCAGAAACTGACTGGCTAGCAATAAGGAGAAGATGAAGCAAACTATGTTTACTTCCTTTCCCAGTTCTTCTTCGACATTTGCTCTGATATTTATCTCACCAACTTTGTACTCACCGACCTTCCCTCTCTGCTCTTCTAACCCTCCTGCATAACGTACTGCAACCTTCTCTGCCAATACATTCACTCTCTCCCAACTTCTTCATCAACACTCCCTCACTATCCCCAATTCACTTCATTCCCTCCCTTCCTATCCGCTCACCTTATTTCCATGTCTTTACAACTCTCTCTTCTCTTCACTCCCCCTTCTAACTTCAGAGTTCTAAAAAAGTTACTGAAGATGCTTTCAGGTTAAACACGTCACTGTGAGCAGTATCAACATCAACATCTTTTCATATATGTGCAAAACATATTATCTCTCCTCCAACCGCACCACCGCTAGTGTTGCTTCATGTTACACCCGTAAATTGGTAGGTCGATCTCTTCATCAGCCTCAATTCTTCAGTGAGTTACAGGGTAAAAATTGAAGCTTCAGCAAGAATGGTTCTGTTGTGTTACAGGATCAAATTAAGAACCATCAGTGCAAAGTGATGATATATATATGTTGCCTAAAATCCACAAAAATTCCACTAGTCCACCAGGGAGGCCTATTATTTCATCTTGTGGGAGCCTATTCGAGAAAGCATCTAGATATATAGACTATTTCCTGAACCCTATTGTCAGAACACTTCCATCATACATAAAAGACTCTACTGATTTTTTAAAATGTATTTTTGATATCTGTTGGGACCCTACTACTATGGTCCTATTGACATTGGACATTTCTACTCTATATACGAGTATAAGACACATTGACGGTTTAAAAGCTTGTGAGCACTACCTGAATAGAAGACCAATACGCCTAGCATCACAAAATAGGATGATACTAGAGATCATGGAATGGTGTTTTTTCTAAGAACATTTTTCTCTTTGGAAATGATCTTTATATTCAAGAACGTGGGACCGCGATGGGCACCTGTTTTGCTCCCAGTTATGCCAATCTTCATCTCGGCTACTGGGAGGAACAGGTGCTCAGAGGGGGCCCGCTAGATCATTGGTCGGAGCATATCCTTCTGTGGGTACGATATATCGATGATGTCTTCGTGCTGTGGCAGGGCACGGAGGCATCAATCGGTGTATTCATTGAGGAGATCAACCAGAATTCTTTAAATTTGGAATTTGTGGGAAACTTTAGTAAGGTTTCGATTGACTTCCTCGATATTAGAATAATCCCCATGAATAATAAGTTAGAAACTACTGTGTTCCGTAAACAGACCGCGGGGAATTCGATACTTCACGCGGAAAGTGCCCATCCAACTGCATTAATAAGGAGCATTCCGTTTGGGGAATACTATAGGGCCAGACGTACATGCAGCAGTGATGAACAGTTTAACACCATCAAAGAAGAGATGACTCAGAGATTCCTAGAAAGGGGGTATAGTAGAACGACCCTTAAAGGTGCTGCCAATAAAGCTGAAAAATTGACCAGGCAGTCCTTACTTTTTGAGCCGTCAAGAACTCGTAAATCAAAGTCAAAACAATCAAATGGTAGTAGCTCTAGGTTTATCACTACTTACAATACTAAACACAAGGAGGTGAGATCAATACTAAGGAAACATTGGTATTTGATTAGAAACGATCCGGTGTTGGGCTCCAAGGTGAAGAACAACCCTGAGATAACCTATAGAAAATCTAAGTCACTAAAAGACCTAATTGTTCGTAGTGATTTTGTAGATAAGATCAAAACCGGGTTTTAAAAAGTGTTTTAAGTGCAAAGCTTGCCTACATGGTTTGAATCGCACAGAGTTTAAAACTACTTTTAATAAAACTGTTAAAGTAAAAAGTGCCATAACGTGCAAAAGTGAATTTGTTGTGTACCTTTTACAATGTCCTTGTCCTAAAATCTATATCGGAAGTACGGTTTTACCTGTACACCAACGGATTTTGCAGCATAGAAGAGCAATAGTCAACCAGGATAGGTCATACCCGGTGGCCCGACATTTTGAGCTGTACCATCAAAGCAACCCCGAAGGTCTGCAATACTCCTGTATTGCAGAAGTCCCTAAAAAGAAAAGAGGGGGGGATAGAAAAAGTGAGTTGAGGAGATTGGAGACTTACTTTATACTAGAATTTAATTGTAAGGAGCCCCAGGGCCTGAACGTGGATGAAGACCTATATACTTGCCTGAGTTGACCTGTAAATATCATGAACTGTTTTCTAAGCCTTGATAATTCCTGAACCGTATTTTAGATTTTTTCATTGTTGAATTCTTTTTTAGATGAAAATTTCTTTGTGATTTTAATGGTCTAAATCTGAGCTTTTACCTTTGATATTTTCATGAGAAGAGGTGGTTTTTTGTCTTTTTAGACTTTGGCTCAGGGACAATTCTGTTGCAATGAAGTAATGCTGTTTTTTGTCCTGTGATATGCACTGACACTTTGAAGGATATTTGGGAGTGTGCAATTTGAGTGAAATGTTTACATCAATGAAGTACTGTATTTGAAGTCAACGCACTTGCACTTTTGTACTAAATTGTTTAAGCACTAGCACTTTCTATCTTCTTAGTGCAATATCCAGTCTAATTGTTTACAATATATAATGGTCTATTGACTAAAGCACTTGCACTTTATGATTTTAATAAGGTTGATATTGATTGACAGCATTACGACAAGCAATATTCCCTGGAATACAAGAAATGTATTATGATTGTCAGAGCCAGGACATATTCACTTGGAACTGTACTGTGTTAAAATGGGATACATCGTTATGTTTTGACAATATGAGAGGTATAGATGAATTTTCCCTCACTTGACAGATAGGGTTTGGCTTTGATGGAAAAAGGCACTTGCCTCAGTTAACTAAAGTACTCTGTACATTTAAGCCAATGTACTTTTTTGAAATATAAACATGCACTTGCACTTTAAAAAAATCTGAAACTGTCATTTTAAAGGGATCTTGTTAGGAATGTCTCATTTAATGAGCACAGTTTCAAATACCCCTACAAATACTGTGTAGAGTGAGGATAAACAACGTTTTGTACATCAAAATACCTCTCTTAAATGTATTGGGAGAATGTCAAAATGGCCGCTGTATTTTCACTAACAGTGTGTTCCTATGTGAGTCCCTTTTTGATTCCTATCACCCTTCCCATGTTTTGAAAAGTGATTGCTTTGACACACGAAAAACATCGTGATCAAGGGAGCCTGACTCCCGAAACGCGTAGATGGATGCCGAATAAATAAGCTTTGACATAACTTTGCCCGTGAGTGCCTGGATGCTTTCAGCGTAACACTTGAACAGCTGTGATCTCATTTCGAATATATATATATATATATATATATATATATATATATATATATATATATATATATATTAGTTGCATAGCTCTGAGAGCTTTCATTTGTGGATCCAAGGAGACAGTTGAATTAATATAAAATTTGCAATTGACAGAAATGATTCACAAGTCAAAGATAAACCCCCACATTTTGAATTTCCCACGCTTCAATGTAGGGACATTGTTTTGCCACATTTTTTGAGAGAGTCATAGTTAAGCTATAGTCGCTTGTCTCTTTTCTTCAAATGTATTTTTGATCATTAACTGATTCTTTATTCATCTCAAACGGATTTTTTTTTCACAAACTATTTACTCTCACCAAGGGGAAACATTCGGAACTACAAAGCCACAGCCACGAGTTCTGGTAGCAGGCAAGCGTAACCAGGCGCGCAACACCCATTGGACTCACCTGGTTTCAGCCCCCCCCCCGTCGTGTGTGGCAGCCCGAGATGAGACAGATCCCGGGCACACACAGAGCCGCACCCGAACGTTTCACGGGTCTTTAAAAGACCATTTGAATGTTAATTAGGTCTTGCAGTTGTTTCACCCCTTCTAAGAGCCCCTGCAGCTCCACTCTGCCTACTGATTAAAGGTTCAGCCCCCCCGAAATTTTTTTTTAGCCCCCCACGAAATTTGGATCGAGATGCGCCTCTGGGCGTAACCATGCTTGTCGGAACAACCAATTTGCCTTAACCAGGCACATGCGTGGTAAAGTGAAATGCGCTCTAGTCAGGGTGGGACTGGGAACCAAAACCAGCCCTGACAAAGTGCTCGGCCGGCCCCCCTCCCCGGGGGTTGGGGTTGCGTCCGAGCTCTTTGCCAGGGCCGGTTTTCGGCCGATTTTGTTACAGGGCCGATTTTGCAGCAAAAAAGCCCTGTAACAAAAACGGCCCCCAGGGGCCCAAAAAGAGAGGGTCATTTTTAGGACTCAGGGGGAAGTCGGGTAAACTTTTAGGTCTTAGGGGAGGGCACGGTAGTATTTATGACAGGGTTTTAGGCATTAGGGCAGGGGAGGACACAGTACGGGGGTTGAGAGGGGGTATGAGTATTTGCACTTCAGGGCAGGGGGGGAGATTTTGTACCGTAGGGCAGTGGGAAAGGGGTCGGTATCCTTAGCCACGCATACCCCTTCACAATGCATGCCTTACCACCCAAATATGTGGTAAAGGCATGTATGCTAAAGTAATGCGTGGTTAAGATGCCGTCGTTATACAGACAGTGTTGTTTATGTATGCAGGGTTGAGGAACTCATTGTTTCGGCATACAACCCTCACCAAACTGTTTAACCTTCACTAATTTTCTGGGTGACACTGTTTTTATCAAAGAGGGTCAAAAGATACATTTTGCATTCATTCTCTTTCGGTTAAAACATTTACCTAGTCTCCTTGTGTTAATATTCCTCGGGGCAGAAAAAAAGACTGCTCCTCACTTCTACATGATAACTCAGCAATAGAAAAGACACAATATTTAATTCCAGAGAACGTCTGAAGCAACAGTGTAGGAATAGAGAGCATTCACTGTAATGGGTCTGACTTTCAATGCCATTTCAGAGGATTTCCATCTTCTTAAAAGATTTCAATAATTTAGTTTGCAGTCACTTATTATATTCAGGTTTAATCCTCAATCGTGCATCTATTTGAATAGCATTTATTTTAGATAAACTAAAACAAAGAACAATTAATTGCAGATTAAATAATGCACACCGGGAGTTGCCAAGCACAAACAGTCAAAACAACCAAACTAAAGCCCTTTTTATGACATTATTTTGAAGTCTGAAGAAAAAATAAAAAGTCTGTACATCCCAGTCCGCAATCGGGAGAGCATAAACTGGTTGATCCTCACGTCCATGGTATGTAATTTACAAGCCCTATTTGGGTTGAACAATTACATCATTGGGAAGTGACAGCAGTTTTCCAAGTCTCTGAGTTCATGAAATTCATAAAATGATCCTTAAAAAAAATAGCTTGCATAAATATGTATCATCTACTAGTGAATGAAAAAGGAACTGCATTCTGTGATATGATCTCCATGCTTCATTTACAAAGTATTTTTTTTATTGCAAACTGGCAGCATGTTGATGTCATGCACTAATGTACTAGCCAGTAAAGTCTAGACGGCGTTGTCAGAAAGACCACGAAAACATGCATGGGATATATTTTGTGGGGGAAATAGGCTTTACACCTTTACCATGCAATATGAACTACACAATGCCTTTACCACAAAATCCTTTAACGTGCATGCTTTACAATGCAGATAAGATATGTTATGATTTTACCACTAGCACAAATGCCTTTAGTAGCCTTTAGTAGGCATGGTAAGTATTATTGGCTGGGTAAGTACATATACACATACATATATATACATATTCAGCGCGGAGATGGAGTTTCGCCATGCACCCTAGTTTTCCTCAGCAGGCCGTTGCAACTCTGGTAACTGGGCACCATGTGAGTATTGTCTCAGCTTGGTGAGGTTTGCGGTTTATCAATCTTGATATGAGGATCTCCCCGACCCTGCATCATGATTTATATTGGGCTGCTACAAACTGTGGATATTTTCAGAGTGACTGACGGAGATGCCACGGATCTGCTTCCATGTATGCTCTTTATGCCGAACATTACTAACTCTAATGTGTACTTTTTATCTTTGCCGAGAACATCGCAGGAGCACGGAGATGTTGATTTGCATCAACTTGTGCAAAAGGGCCCATACCTTAGCAGTATTTAGCAGCATTCTTGCTTCCTGCAGCCATATCTCAGGTCATCGGAAAAATGATGTTTCACTAGGGCATTGTGGGATTGGTTGTCCCGAGAAAGTCCTCTGTAATGTTATGGCGATGCTAAGGTTAAGAGACTTTTATGGGCTATATTCACTACTGTACATTGTTTTGAAGAACGTATACTTTGATGGATACTTTGTTTCTGCTCTATTCGGTATGTTCTGCATGTTTTAAATTTGAATATACAAGTCTTACAGCAATTTGTTCAGCGGTTACCAGGCAAGCAGAAAGTGACATTAACTCTGGCATTTTCGTTGACAACAGGATTGAAATATATGCAGCCGAATGAACATTTTTAATGCTAAGAGAGGTGGTTGGCGCCATCTGTTTATTAATAGCACTGGATTCAATGTAGTTAACTTGCAATACTCTGAAAGGTTCATGCTTACATTTTTGTACCCTGCGCAAGATATGCTTGATATACTAGGCAATTTTATTAAGCATTCTTTTATGGGTGTATTTTACTGTGAAGTATTTGAAGTATCGACAGTCTTTCCTCCATTTCTATGAATCAGGCGCTATACAGTGTCAAATATGGCGTCAATTAGATCGACAAAGGCTGGTGTGACAGCAGAAACATGTTTCTTTTAGCTGCTGGGTCGGAGGTGACCAATTTTTAATTAAAAGAAGCCATATGCAAGCAAACGTTGTGTGCGTTCCTTTTCCTTTTGAAGCAGGAGTCATGTATATATATATATACATATTCACTGGAAAAAAACATAGGTTTCACACCAGTTATAGTTAGGAATTAGCATCTAAAAAACCTATTAAATTCACTGAAAAAACCATAGGTTTGACACCAGTTATAGATAGCTGGAAATTTTACTGACATAAAACCATTGAAATTCCCACATTATAGTTAGTTGGACTCACTATAACTTGCGCGCCTGCAATGCACTGCTGATGACGACACATATTACATCACTCATGACATGGTCAGTGACATAACTCATGACATCACTGATGACACCATCCAGTAAATGTGTGTCTTTCTGAAAAATAAATATCTTTTATAAATGTATATGTAAAGGTCGATGGAATAAATGTTTAAATAAGTGTCTTAATGGATGTTTTTTTTTTAAAAATTGATTGGTTAACTGGCTTATTAAGTGTATCTTAGTGAATACATATATTAGTGAGTATTGTTTAAATATTTAAATGTTTGTATCAGTGTTTCACTTTGTGTATAAGTGGCTGCATGGGTTGGTCAGTAGCTACATGTGTGTGTATATGGGTTATTAGATTTTTTTTAGTATCAGTATGAGTGTCTGTATGGTTTGGTGGGGGTGTTACTTAGCACATAGATGCATCAATGACTGACTCACTGTTTGTATGTGTTTTGAAGACAGCATATGTGCAGGACTTTATGGGTGGATGAGTGTGTATATGTGTGTGTTAGTGAGTGAATGACTGTCTCACTGGTGTCTTTATCAGTAACTACATATGTTTTAATCTAGTATATGTGAGTATTGATGTATATAAGTGAGTATATGTGAGAGTGAGAGATTGAAAGAGTTCTTGTTTAAATAAGTATGTGTTTCTATAAGTGATTGTTTAAGAGAGTAAGTATGTGTAAGTTTCCTTAGAAGTAAGGTGGTAGTGTGTGTATAGCTGTATATGCAAATAAATGGATGTCCAATAGTTTATTTGCATGTGTGATTATGTGTGTGAGTAACTTTTGGATGGCTGTCGATGTGTAACAGGATGTATAGGTGTTTCACTACATAGGATGAGTGAATATATGTATGAGTGACTATATAGAACTGTTGGTGAATGAGTGGATGTGTATATAGATACATGAACGTTTAAAAAACACTAATAAAAGCAAAGCTAAAAAGCCACCTCATTACAAACAGAATGGCTTTAACTTAAACGAGGGCGAGATCTATTGCATTTTCAATGCTTGTTTACTTTGGTTCCATCAAGAAGGCATTCAGATGTGTCACACATTTGCCATAAATTCTGAATGTTAGCACTCCAGTTGCTCATTAGATTACTGTGGTAAAGCTACTGCTCACCAGGGAAGTCTGCTGCTGGTATTCAAAGTGCATGTTTCAGTCTGAATGTCAGAATTTGTTTAATGAAATAGAAGAGGATTTGAGAAGTCACTCAAAAAGATCCCTAATTTTTCTTTCTGAAGCACTAATCATACTTTCTATGGCAAAATGAACCCCCTCATTTTGTTCCTTTTTAAATTAAATGTTTTCAGACTTACCACTTCATTCCAATCACGATTGTCATAAGAAAGACTGTTAGCGCTCTAGTTGTTCTTTAGAACACTCTGGGACATTCTGTCATTGGGCTATACTTGGGCTACATCTGGGTGATATTTGGGCTACATTTAGGCTCTTTTGTCTCTGGTGGCCATCTTGGGAGACTGCATGTCAGAATTTTTTAATGAAATAGAAGAGGATTTGAGCAGTCACTCAAAATGTGCCCTAATTTTTCTTTCTGCAGCACTAATAATACTTTCTATGGCATAATATACCCCCTCATTTTGTTCCTTTTTAAATTAAATGTTTTAAGAGTTACCACTTTATTCCCATCATGATGGCTTCAGGTGTGCTATACCTTAGTAATAAATAGGACTGTTAGTGCTCTAGTTGTTCTTTAGAACACTCTAGGAGGCTGCAGTAGAACACAAAGGAATCAACTGACAGTCTCTGTCCTTGTTGGATGTACATGTTTTACTGAGAATGTAAGACTTCATTCTCACATGACTGAGAAAGATAATGTGAATTTACAGAAAATATGCTTTCAGTTTAGCTTATAGATCCCCTTCAAAACCACTGTGGGAAAATCATGAGATATTAGTTTTCTTTCAAACATGATTCATGATATCACAGCAGAAGGTTTTTTTCACATGGTAAAATCACCTTAGAACACACCAAAATTCCTAAAATGAATATGGTACCATCAACAAATGATTTATATTGTAACTAAAGTCCTAAAACCTTCTATTAACTACAATGCTTTTTAATGACGTGCTATCATGTATATTGGTCCCAAGATGGCTGCCAACACTTCTTGGATGAAGTGCTGACAGCCAATCAGATCAGATGTGTTGTTAGGCTCCGCCCAGATATATATATGCTTTTGAACCTAAATTACTCAAAATCCACTGGAGCACATATCTTGCACCATAGCAAAGGCACATCGGGCTACCAGTCCCTACAATTTTGCCAAGTTTTGTGGAAATCCATTCAGCCGTTCGGGCTAAAAGTGAGTCCAACTGCCCTATGGAAATTAACATGGGGAAAACACGTTTTGGGACCCCCCTTTTATCTCAGCCCCCGCTTGACGAATCCCCCCAAACTTTCAGGGAAGAAGCGGAGTGCAGCGAGGCAAATTTAATGAAAATTACAGGCAGATTCCTCAACTGGCGCCAAAGTTATCACCAATAGAATGTTGCGGATTTCCTATAGAAAACAATCCTAACTATAACTACCTACTGACGACTGCCAGTAGATAATATATATATATATATATATATATATATATATATATATATATATATATATATATATATATATATATATATATATATATATATATATATATTTTCACTGAAAAAACCATAGGTTTCACACCAGTTATAGTTAGGAATTAGCATTTACAAAACCTATTAAATTCACTGAAAAAACCATAGGTTTCACACCAGTTATAGTTAGCTGGAAATTGTACTAACATAAAACCATAGAAATTCCAATGTTATAGTTAGTTGGACTCACTATAACAAGCGCGCCTGCAATGCACCGCTGATGACGTCACATATTGCATCACTCATGACATCGTCAGTGACATCTTTTTGCCCTGTTGCGCTCCCGGTGCGCGCCCCGGTGTGCGCACCGGAAAGCGCAGCTTTCAGGCACGCCCGAGACGCGCACCGCTGAGAGTCCCGTTAGCGCTATGGCCACGAACGAAAACATCATTGTGACGTATCGCGTAGCCGCGTTCGCGTGATATGCACGGCGTAAGCGCACCCAGAAGCACTCGAGCGAATACGATCACGCAATGTAAGCATCCGACACGCTTACGCGACGCGCCCGGGGGCGCGTCGCGTAAGCGTGTCGGGTCATGTGACCTGAAAATAACACTTTTTATTGGTGCAGAACAGTTTTGGTTTCCAAATGATGAAAGCGCGGTTCATAGTGTGTATATGTGTGTGTTAGTGAGTGAATGACTGTCTCACTATTGTATTTTTTAGTAACAACATATATTTTAATCTAGTGTATGTGAGTTTTGATGTATATAAGTGAGTATATGTGAGAGTAAGAGATTGTAAGAGTTCCTGTTTAAATAAGTATGTGTTTATATAAGTGATTGTTTAAGAGAGTAAGTATGTGTAAGTTTCCTTAGAAGTAATGAGGTAGTGTGTGTATATTTTTATATGCAAATAAATGGAAAGAGGCGACCACTTGGTCCCCCCGAACGTATGGTGGAGTACCCCGATCTCCCCGGGAAACCATTTTGGGCGGGAGGCGTGTCCCGGCTGGTATGCCCGAAGCGGCGTAGCTGGGGCGCGCCTTTTCCCGCCCAGGAGGGGGTTGTCCTAGACACCGACACCGCCAGCCACGCCCAGGTAGGCGGATTGGAGGAGGGTCTACGCCCGCCCGAAGAAGGATAAAAGGAGCGACAAGCCAAGGAAGCATCCTCTTGTTCCTGTGCTCTGAAGCTGCACCTCCTCGTTGCACGAGAGCTCGAGACGGAACGAAGAGCCAATTTTGAAATTTGTAATTTCTCTTTTTTCTCTTTTAGCGCTAGAAGTCTTGTCCAGGACCTTTCATCTATCGTGAGGAAAATGCCGGGCAAAAGGTTAGCACCGACCAAATGCTCCGTATGCTGGTGAAAGACATGGCGGAGATGAAGAGGAAAATGGCGGCCAGGGACGGTACAGGACGGCCTAAAAGAATCATCCCAGGGGCGGTCCCTGCCGGGAGAAGAAAGAGGGCCAGGAACGGGGCAAATGGAGACGAGGTTCCAGTTCCGGAGGCTCCCCCGGCGAGCCCTCCCAGACCGGTGGAGGCTCCTGTGCCGGTTCCCGACGCGGGGCAGCCGATCCCTGTTGTAGTTACCCCTGTGAACGAAGGGGATATGCCAGCAGAGTTGGCCGCCCAGCTGGCGGCATGGTTGGGCAGAAACAATGAGGGTTCCGTCGCTCCGGGGGACACGGCCGAGGAGGCCAAACAATTAATGAGGCAGTTGCGGCAATCCCGAGATGCCGCAAAAGCACCTTGTCCTTTTGTTTCCCCGCAGGCTCCCGTGGGTCAACCAGGATCGGGCGTTGGTACGGCGGGATCTACAGTTACTTATGGAGGGAATCAATGGTTTTCTTATGATAATATATTTCGTAAATCCAAGGAACATGATTCATCCCTGACATGGGATTGTTTTGACTCCATTTCATGGCAAAAAATGGAAAAGCCAGGCGTGGGGAAGTCACCATCATTGGGGGGTGAGGTGGTCGAGTATTCCCGCCATTCGTCAGGGGCGCCCTTTCGGGCAGGTTCAAGCAATGACCGGAACTCAAGGAATAGTGGCAGCTCAGGAAAAAAAGGGGTCTGCTGGGGCTTTAACAGAGGGAAATGTACTAGGCCACAGGGTTCTTGTAAGTTCAGGCACGAATGTTCGGGGTGTGGGCAGTCCTCCCATCCTGAGAATATGTGCAGAGCCAAGGCTAGTGATACGGGGAGTAGAGGAAGCGCCAAACAGGTCTGACATAGCCCAAGGGGCGCCTCTATCGACCCCGGTTGATATCATGGCAATGATCCCTTGGCTAAACGAATACCCAGATCATGTCTCCGCTGGGGTGTTGCGAGATGGTTTCTCATATGGTTTCCGCATCCCGGCGGGGGATTTTCAGGGTGCAGCACATTGTAAGAATCAACTATCGGTGCAGCAGAACGCGGCGGTGGTACAAGCAAAGATTGGTAAAGAGGTGGCCCGAGGTCGGGTTGCTGGACCATATGACACCCCGCCAGTTGCTAATTTTGTCTGTTCACCCCTGGGTGTAGTCCCCAAAAAAGATCCGGGGGAATTCAGGTTGATACATAATTTGTCAGCTCCAAGGGGTCTTTCGGTGAACGATGCGATTGACCCGGGAGTTTGTTCTGTGCGATACGCATCTTTCGATGAGGCCGTCGCCATTTTGAATCGCCTAGGGCCCGGAGCGCTGATGGCTAAATCAGATATCGAGTCAGCGTTCCGGTTGCTCCCGGTACACCCAGATGATCAGCGTCTCCTTGGTTTCATGTTTCAGGGTCGCTATTACATGGATAAATGTATGCCAATGGGTTGCTCCATCTCTTGTGCGTATTTTGAGAGATTCAGTTGTTTTTTGCAATGGGCTTTCACAAGAACAACGGGGTTTACACATGTGATGCATTATCTTGGTGATTTTCTATTCCTGGGGGCAGCCGGGGACATAGAGTGTGCACAAGCTTTGAATGAATTTTGTGATCTCATGAGACGCTTTGGCGTGCCATTGGCACCCGGTAAGACAGTGGGGCCGTCTACTTCGCTCGAGTTTCTTGGAATAGAGCTCGATTCCGAAGAGGGGTGCTTCCGCTTGCCCAAGGAAAAGGTGACGAAATTTAGGGCATCGCTTAAAACATGTATTAGCGAGACAAAAGTGAGATTGCATCAGTTACAGCAGGTTGTGGGTCAACTAAATTTTGCCCTGAGAGTAATCCCAATGGCGCGCCCATTTTCCCGCTCTATTGCTCAGGCCATGGTTGGCCTTAAGGAAGGTCACCACCGCACAAGGCTCTCGGCAGAGGTTCGCCAGGACATGCGCATATGGTTGGCATTCCTGGCGGATTTCAATGGTCGAGTGGTGTGGAGCAAGCCCGCGGTTTCCTCTGAGGAACTGGGGTTGTGGACGGACTCGGCAGGGAGTGTTGGATTTGGCGCAATTTTTGGTAATCATTGGTCAGCACAAACCTGGCCGGTATGGTGGCACGTGAATGGGCTCACAGGTAACATTGGGTTTCTAGAGCTGTTCCCTATTCTGGTGGCCCTGACAACATGGCCTGAGGGGTTTCGTGACCGCGCTGTGGTGTTTTGGTCGGATAATATGACCGTTGTTGAGTGTATCAATAGTCAGGCTGCCCGCTGCAGATGGATCTTGAGATTGCTGAAGGAAATTGTTCTGCTGTGTATGAGGCTGAACGTCCACTTTAGGGCAATACATGTGCCAGGGGTGTTGAATCAGGCAGCTGACGCACTTTCTCGTTCCCATATGCAGGCCTTCTGGGGTTTCCTACCCTCAGCGGACCCGGTGGCGGCACCATTTCCCGAAGCTCTCTGGTCTCTCGGTGCCCCGGACTACAAGACCTCGTGGGAGAGAGTCTAGCGCCCAGAACAAGGAAGGCATACGAAGGGGCGTTCCGTTCCTATTGGTCCTTTTTGGGTTCTGCTGGGGGGGAGCTTTGGGGACAGGAGGAGTATGTACTGAAGTTTCTGTTATCCTTACATCAGGCAGGCAAATCAGTAGCCACGGCACAGAGGCACCGGGCCGCCATTTCTTTCATGGCACGGGCTCATGGTATCCAGGACCCCACAGCGTCTTTTGTGGTACAGAAGGCGCTGCGAGGATGGCAACGCCTTGAGGGTCGCAGAGTGGACGACAGGCACCCGATAGGTCTGGAAAGGTTGGCCCTGTTAATGTCCGTACTCCCTGCAACATGTTCATCTCAATCTGAGACAGTACTATTTCGAGCCGCTTTTTCATTAGCATTCCATGGGGCTATGCGGGTAAGCGAGCTGGTAGCAAGGAACAAGCAGGATACGGGTGGGGACTGTGCCGAGAGCACATCCAAATCAAGGGGGAGACAATGTTAGTCTCGTTTGCCAGGTCCAAGACCGATCAGGGAGCGAACGGGGACTGTGTAGTAGTCCACCGGATTCCCGGATCTCCCATGTGCCCGGTGGCATGCGTTGAGGAATATTTGGCGCAGAGGGCGGCAACATGGGGGGGAAGCTTACTGAGGCACGCCGACGCCACCCCACTGACGAGGTTTCAGTTCCAACGGGTGCTTGCGATGGCAATTGCAGCCGCAGGCTTGAACCCGTGCGAGTTTGGGACCCATTCCTTCCGGATAGGGGCTACTACTGAGGCCACAGCCAGGGGTCTGAGTGTCGAAAAGGTAAAACAGTTGGGGCGTTGGTCCTCGAACTGTTATAAACGGTACGTGCGGTTGCACATGTTGTGAAGCTAATGTCATGAACTCACGCTTCTTGTTTTTTGTTTGGTTTACAGTTTCGCAAGCTTACGAGGCGGGGCAGACTGTGCAGTTGACCCGACACCTGGGGACCAGCGGTCAAAGGACACCGGCTGAGGAAAGAGTGGTGTGGGTCGTGGGACACTCATACGTGAGGCGTGCCGCAGACGTATTCAAAGCAGGTGACATGATTCACATGGCTGGGGAATACGGGTACGGGGTGACCTTCTACGGAAGGGGCGGGCTCTGTATTGACCAGTTTCAGAATTTTATGGAGGGTTTGTTAGGGCGGACGAGGTCACCGCCGTCTATACTCATAGTGCATCTTGGGGGCAATGATTTGGTGACCATTGGTCGGCGAATACTTCTCGAGGTGATATTATCCACTGTAAGTTGGTTGGCGAGAAGGGTCCCTGGGTGCACAATTGCATGGTCCCACATGATCCCACGGAAGGTGTGGCGGGGGGCTAATTCTGTGTCTGCTTTAAATCATTCTGTGAAGAAAGTGAATAACAAACTTGGTAGATTGTTTCGTACAAATACATTGCATTCTATTCCGCATGGGTGTATCAGGGGGGATCAGATGTATCTAGAGGACGGGGTTCATTTGTCCCGGGTGGGGAATGATTTACTCATAGGAGACTTCATAGCTTGGTTGAGGACGGTGTAGCCATGACCTTTAAGTAGGAGTTTTGTGGGGGGTCCGGATAGCCGGTCAACTATCCGGGCCTGTGGCGGTAAGGTCATGATCGGTGAGCAGTAATTGGAAGATCCCTAGAGGTTTGGGCGTCACCCATTATGGATGGGAGCGCCCGGGGGGAGGCGGCCATTGGCCCCTCAAACGGGAGGCGGTCCCCTCTAAGGATGGGGACGCCGAAAGGGAAGGCGGCCATAGGCCCCTCCCTGGGGAGGAGGGGCTACGGACCCCTCCTCGGAATTTCCCGGGGCCCGGACATCTGCGACGGCAGGTGTGGTAAGTTGTGTGGGGTGGGAGGGGGGTCTACGCTACCTTCTAGACACCTCACACAAGTCCTCGGACGACCACTAAGATGGCATCGAGTTAACAGGGGGCCCCCGCTAAGACAAGGGAAATTGGAAGTAGGCACAGAGGTACAGACCCTGTGCGACTGCCCCTCACAAGTGAGGGGGGAATTGGTATTGGGGATCTGACACCGGTTACGACCTTGCCGTTGGCCCGTAACGTTGGGATGTACAATTTCAATGTTCAGAAATGCATTTGCAGGATGTTTAGTATCGGCTAGGAGAACCTTTGTATTAGAGATGTGTTAAGGTCAGCCAAGAACATCGTAATGTATAAATGAAATTGTACATGATATGAAACTGTTATTTTAATGTTTTAATTTTGTTTCATATTTTAATAAATACGGCCGGGAAGGGTAACACCCTCCCGCCTTCCAAAAAGTTCAGAACCGTTTCCGTCTTCCCATCCTTGGGGATTTGTGTTGAGAGGGGGTGGCGGGTATCTCAGCCATATGGAAAGGGGCGACCACTCGGTCCCCCCGAACGTATGGTGGAGTACCCCGATCTCCCCGGAAAACCATTTTGGGCGGGAGGCGTGTCCCGGCTGGTATGCCCGAAGCGGCGTAGCTGGGGCGCGCCTTTTCCCGCCCAGGAGGGGGTTGTCCTAGACACCGACACCGCCAGCCACGCCAAGGGAGGTGGATTGGAGGAGGGTCTACGCCCGCCCGAAGAAGGATAAAAGGAGCGACAAGCCAAGGAAGCATCCTCTTGTTCATGTGCTCTGAAGCTGCACCTCCTCGTTGCACGTGAGCTCGAGACGGAACGAAGAGCCAATTTTGACCCACCCACCAGCCCCTGTTGACAGCGATTTGTTTGAATAAAGTTGAATGACGTGATTTGGTTTTTCTTACAGGTTGTTTTGGAATAAAGTTGATAATGTGTTATGTAATAAAGTGATAATTTTCGTTTTCAACATGTTTTCTCAGCAGAAATGGTTGCAATTAATTTTAACGGTGATGCTCAGTAGAGTTCTACTTAAAATTGTTTGAATGTAATTTTTCCTTTTCGTTAGCTTAGTTTAAATTGTCGTATTTATTCTTGGTCGGGCGGTAAGGTCATGATCGGTGAGCAGTAATTGGAAGATCCCTAGAGGTTTGGGCGTCACCCATTATGGATGGGAGCGCCCGGGGGGAGGCGGCCATTGGCCCCTCAAACGGGAGGCGGTCCCCTCTAAGGATAGGGACGCCGAAAGGGAAGGAGGCCATAGGCCCCTCCCTGGGGAGGAGGGGCTATGGACCCCTCCTCGGAATTTCTCGGGGCCCGGACATCTGCGACGGCAGGTGTGGTAAGTTGTGTGGGGTGGGAGGGGGGTCTACGCTACCTTCTAGACACCTCACACGAGTCCTCGGACGACCACTAAGATGGCGTCGAGTTAACAGGGGGCCCCCGCTAAGACAAGGGAAATTGGAAGTAGGCACAGAGGTACAGACCCTGTGCGACCGCCCCTCACAAGTGAGGGGGGAATTGGTATTGGGGATCTGACACCGGTTACGACCTTGCCGTTGGCCCGTAATGTTAGGATGTACAATTTCAATGTTCAGAAATGCATTTGCAGGATGTTTAGTATCGGCTAGGAGAACCTTTGTATTAGAGATGTGTTAAGGTCAGCCAAGAACATCGTAATGTATAAATGAAATTGTACATGATATGAAACTGTTATTTTAATGTTTTAATTTTGTTTCATATTTTAATAAATACGGCCGGGAAGGGAAACTCCCTCCCGCCTTCCAAAAAGTTCAGAACCGTTTCCGTCTTCCCATCCTTGGGGATTTGTGTTGAGAGGGGGTGGCGGGTATCTCAGCCATATGGATGTTCAATAATGTATTTGCATGTGTGAGTATGTGTGTGAGTAACTTTTGGATGACTGTCGGTGTACAACAGGATGTATAGATGTATCACTACATATGATGAGTGAGTATATGTATGAGTGACTATATAGAACTGTTGGTAAATGAGTGGAAGTGTATATAGATGGTGGAATTACTGAATTGGTTGTTGTAACTGGTATGGGTATCTCCATTTTTTTGAAAATGTTAGGTTCTATTTTTGAATATGTGTTTCAAGGGTTACATTACACTAAAAGGAGGTCTGTCACTCTGTCACAAAGATGGTGTCATACATTCACTGGCTGGTGTCATCAGTGATGTCATGAGTGATGTCACTGACGATGTCATGAGTGATGTAATATGTGACGTCATCAGCAGTGCATTGCAGGCGCGCTTGTTATAGTGAGTCCAACTAACTATAACGTTGGAATTTCTATGGTTTTATGTCAGTAAAATTTCCAGCTAACTATAACTGGTGTGAAACCTATGGTTTTTTCAGTGAATTTAATAGGTTTTTTAAATGCTAATTCCTATCTATAACTGGTGTGAAACCTATGGTTTTTTCACTGATTTTCATGGGTTTTTTAAATGCTAATCCATAACTATATATAGGGCTTCAAACCTATGAAATGTAATATTTTTTATAATGAATCCTATATTGTATATTTATATAATACTATTTTTTTTCTTTTTTTTTTGCCCTGGAGCGCTCCCGGTGCGCTCCCCGGTATGCGCACCGGTTCAAGGGTTACATTACACTAAAAGGAGGTCTGTCACTCTGTCACAAAGATGGTGTCATAAGTGATGTTATGAGTGATGTCACTGACGATGTCATGAGTGATGTAATATGTGACGTCATCAGCAGTGCATTGCAGGCGCGCTTGTTATAGTGAGTCCAACTAACTATAACGTTAGAATTTATATGGTTTTATGTCAGTAAAATTTCCAGCTAACTATAACTGGTGTGAAACCTATGGTTTTTTTCAGTGAAATTATTAGGTTTTTTAAATGCTAATTCCTAACTATAACTGGTGTGAAACCTATGTTTTTTTCAGTGAATTTCATAGGTTTTTTAAATGCTAATTCCTAACTATATATAGGGCCTCAAACCTATGAAATGTAATATTTTTTATAATGAATCCTATATTGTATATTTATATAATACACATTTTTGTTTTTGTTTTTGCCCTGGAGCACTCCCGGTGCGCACCCCGGTGTGCGCACCGGAAAGCGCAGTTTTCCGGAGCGCCCCGGGTCGCGCACCAGTGAGCGTCCCGTTAGCGCTATTGCCGCGAACGAAAACATCATCGTGACGTATCGCGTAGCCGCATCCGCGTGATACGCCCGGCGTAAGCGCACCCGGAAGCACTAGAGCGAAAACGATCGCGCAACGTAAGCATCCGACGCGCTTACGCGACGCGCCCCGGGTCATGTGACCTGAAAATAACACTTTTTATTGGTGCAGAACCGTTTTGGTTTCCAAATGATGGAAGCCCAGGTCATGTGACCTGGAAATAACACTTTTCATTGCTTCAGGACAGTTTTTTTCTCCAAATGATGAAAGCCCCCACCTTTTTTCCTTATTCTGATTTTGTCCTTTGACTGAGGAAGACCTTTCTTCAACTATACAGTTATACACACAACACCTTACTTATTCAAACATATACTAACACATACTTACTCTCTTATAAACACAACTTTCAAGCACTCACACACACACTCAGTCTCCCATACAAATACTTGGGCAACTAATCAATAACCCATATAGCCACTCATATAGCTAATAATCAACACATGCAGCAGCTTGCACAATAACAGACATAATGATGCCAACATTCAGACAGTTTAGTCACTAACCCATGCATTCAGTAAGACGCATTTAATCACTCACTCATACAGTCAGTCACACACCTACTAAATCCTTCATCCAGACACTTATACATCCACTCATTCTTCAATATGTAAAACATATTTAAAGTTTACAGAAACACAGTCACTGGATGATGTCATCAGTGATGTCATCAGTGATGTCATTTGAGATGTCATCAGTGATGTCATTTGAGATGTCATCAGTGATGTCATCAGTGATGTCACTGACCATGTCATGAATGATGTAATATGTGACACCATCAGCAGTGGATTGCGGGTGTGCGAAATATATAGTTAGTGCAACTAACTATATATGGGAATTTCAATGGTTTTGTATGATTGAAATATCCGGCTAACTATATATGGTCTCAAACCTATGGTTTTTTCAGTGAATTTTCAAGGTTTTGTAAATGCAAATTCCTAACTATATATGGTCTCCAACCTATGGTTTTTTCAGTGAATTTCATTGGCTTTTAAAAAGCAAATATCTATAGCTCTAAAATATATTCTTTTTTATAATGATTACTTTTATTTCAATGTATGTAATACAATTTCTGAAAAGTTTAATATGTTTAAAAAAAAAAAAATTTTGGCCAGGTGCGCTTCCGTTGCGCACACCGGGCAGTGCACCGGTAAGCGCAGTTTACTGCAAGCCCCGGTGCGCGTAACGGAGAGCGCCCGTTAGCGCATTTCCGGCGATCGAAAACAACATTGTGACGCGCCGCGTGACGTATCGCGTAGCCGCGTGATGCGTCTCATGACGCGCCGCGTAACTGGGACGTATCGCGTTGCCGCGCAATACGTCTTATTTCGCGCTTCGTAAACGCACCCGGAAGCGCTCTACGACGCGACCTAGAGCGCATAACGTAAGCGCGCGGGAGAGCGTAACGTAAGCGCAACTGGTCATGTGACTTGGAAATAACACTTTTCATTGGTTCAAAACTTTTTTTTTTCAAATGATGAAAGCCCCCACCTTTTTCCTCACTCTGACTTTCTACTTTGAGAGAGGAAGACCTGTATCTGATTCTGACAATGGCATCATTAGAAGCTGCAGCTGGTGGACCCCCTCCACCACCACAACCACCTTTAAAGGAAGGACCACCATCCCAGTTCCTTGTCCCTGAACAAGAAGAGGATGAGGAGGAAGAACAGGAGGAGGAGGAATAACACAGGCAATTTTTGCCTGAAGAGCCAAGACAGAGGCACATAAAAGTGCATTTTATTTGGGACTTCTTCTCCCACCCTCCTCGGCAGAAGAAAGTGAATGCCCCTAAGGTTAAGTGCCTTATTTGCGGAGATATTCTTTCCAGGGGCAATCCCTACAAGAAATATTCATTCGGCAATTATACTATGATGTGCCACATGCAAAGGTTGCATCCTAATAATCTTGCTCTAGCAGAGGTTCGTGCCATGGCGCAAAATCAGAAGAACCCACAGCCCAGCACCTCCTCTGCTGAAGTATCACATGCAGCACCTGAAGGACGGCAAGTGGTGCCCAATGTTCAAAAAAATTTTGGCAGTATCAAAATTGTATGTATCTTCTGTGGCAAGACGCTGTGCTATGTGGAACTAAGCGTGACCTTAATAAGCAATGCGGTGGAAAACCATCCATGTAACCAAAAGAAGAAGCAATAAATCTTTTTTGTTTGTTGCTCCTGTTGAGCCATTTGTAATTCCTTTTTTTGTTGTTCCCCCAAAAAAACACCAAAAAATTTATAAAAGTGTTCAAAAAATCAAACAAAAAAAAATGTTCTGAAAAATAATAAAAAAAATAAAAAACAACCAAAACATTAAAAAAAAGTTCTTTTCAGAACTACCTCCCATTTTTAAAAAATTACTAACATTTTTAGCACTCTTGACTTCATTTTTCTCATGGGTGCACTTCCCGGTGCGTGCACCGGTGAGCGCCCCGTTAGCGCAATCAAAAAAAAAGAAAAACAAAACAACAGAAGGAGAGCATAAGAGAAAGAGAAAGAGAGAGTAATGTTTAGAGACAGACAGCTAGAAGGAGCAACACAGAGGTACTGTGTAATACATAGTAAAACAGTGTAAAGATATAAGAAAGTGTGAGAGAGAAAATGAAAAAAAATATAAGGCAGTGAAACAAAGAAAGAGAGAAGAAGAATACTAAAGCAGTGGCACATGTAGAATGTGAGTGGCTGTAAAGAGTAAAAGGAAAGAGAAAAAATGATGTACAAATAAAAGGTAATAACGGAACCAGATTTAAATAACACTGGTGAGGGAGAGAGAGAAAAAAGTAGTGTGCATAACTAAAGAGGGATGAAATAAGATGGATAAAATCGACTTAAGTTAAAACATGTGGATTGACAGAGAGAAAAAACAGAAAGAAGAAAAGAAGAAGTAACAGAAAGGGAATAATTGAAGTATCAAAGAAATGTAAATAACGTAGTGTGCTTGAACTTCAGGGAGAAAGCATAACGAACAAGTAGTAAAAGAGTGAAGAGACAGAGACAATTGCAGTAAGAGAGCCGGACTGAGTGAACGGGAGTGAGGAACTGTGAGAACAGAGGGACTGAGAAAAGGAGTGGAAAGAGTGCAGTAAGTAAGTAATAGAAAAGGAATGAGGGAAGAAGCAAAGGAAGGGAACTGAGGGTTAAGGAAATAAAGAAGGGGAACTGATAGAAGTTGAATGTGATAAGGATGTAAGGGGAACAGTACTAAACACTTACCTTATAATTATTGTTAACTTGATTAGTTGTTTTTTTTACACTTTCAATCTGTGAAAGAAAGAACAAAAATTTGAAAAATATTAAAACATGTATTTTAAAAATAGAAAACACAAGGCAAAAGGTTGAAAATCATACAATTTTTCAAAGAAATAAAGTCAGAGATAAACATTCAGAAAGGAAAATAAAGTAACGGTGAAAGACAGACAGAGACAAAAAGAAATAGAAATAGAGTAAATTACTAAGAGAATAAAAAGGTGGATAGATTCAGTGACAGAAAAGAAGGATAAAAGAGAAAAATAAACTTAAGGTGTGTAAGATACTAAAAGAATGTGAGTAAGGTAAACTAAATAAGGAAATGGTGAATAAGGAAAAGAGAGTGAGGGAGAGAGGGGACAGAGGAAGTGAAGGAAAGACTGTCAGATACAGACTGAGTGAGGCAACAAAAAAAATAAATGAGTGAGGGTGAGTTATACTAACTGATTGCAACAAAAAAGGTGAACCCAAAAATATTTAATTAAGAAAACAAAGGGAGAAAAAAATGGAAAAGAGAAGCGAAGCAGAGGGACTAAAAGCTGAAAAATGGTGCAAGGGAGAAAAGAAAAAAGCAGACTTGGAATAGGGAAACAAAGGTTGAAAGATAAGTGGAGTTAGAGAACAAGGGTGAAAGAGAGTAAAAACAAAAGGCAATGTGAGTAAGTAAAGAGGATTGATAGAGGGTAGTAAAAGACGAGTGAGCATGAGACAAGACGAGTACAAATTAAAATTCACGAGACAAAGTACAGAATGAATTATACATGTTAAATGGTTTACTTTTTGCTGTTCTCAGAATATATCAAATTTCACTAAAAACAGTGAGTTGAAGGTATTCATCACATAACAGCGGGGAAAAAAAAAACCCAATCAAAATGATTGTGTTTAAAAAACCCATATAATATAACAAATTGAAAATCTGAACTCATCATAAGTACACTTACTTTCCATGACGTCGAATGATATGCTATGAACAGCTTATCATTGGAAAATACTCTGTTGTGCTCTAAGAAATCCGTGCCCGCCACTTTCTGAAAGAAAAGCTCCATCTTTTTGAGGAATATGTTAGAAACTATAAATGACTTTTCGCTCTGTACCACACTTCTCCACAAGGCCAAATAGTGTAAGAGCCATTTGAAACTCTTGAAATTCCTCAAAGCAAATCCCGACATTTTCATTTTTCCCCGACTTTCAGAAAAAAAACGTTGAAAATCACTTTCACAATCTTGTACTAGTATTATCTCCCCTTCTGGCTCACACATGTTCCACATTTCCTATAACACTGATATCGCTTATTATGAGGCACACTTACACTACCTTTCTGACTACTACAATTATTTAATTCTCAAGATCACTGTTACTCACAAAGCAATTTAAAACAGCAGATTAAATTATATCAACTCAGCGAATCATTATAGGCCAGTTACCTACCCTAAAATTTCGGTTCTAAAAACACTAGGTAAAATTTTTTAAAAGGCAAACGTTGTTTGAAAGTCAAATGGGAATCATTGCAGAAAGACCAGCCTTTTTTACATTTTAAATAAGCTGTGTAATGTCCTGATGTTGTCGATGGACCGTCATGTTATATAATAGCTGCAGTTACAAATGTTCTTCCTGAAATTGACGACTGTGAAGCCACAACATTTTTAATTAAAGTTGACAACTTACTTCCATCAGGTCTACATCGTTGAAACATTAAAATGACATAACACCCATAAGTTTGTATAAATAATGTGGACAGCATTGCAGACTTACATTGGCTCTACTCCATGTTTTGATTGGCTGCTTGAATTAGCTTATTAAAAGAAACTGTTTTTATGAACTCCTCAAAAGTGCACTTACTTTTCCATGACGTCGAATAATATGCTATGAATGCCTTTTCATTGGAAAATACTCTGTTGTGCTCTAAGAAATCCGTGCCTTCCACTTTCTGAAAGAAAAGCTCCATCTTTTTCAGGAATATGTTAGAAACAATAAATGACTTTTCTCTCTGTACCACACTTCTCCACAAGGCCAAATAGTGTAAGAGCCATTTGAAATTCTTGAAATTCCTCAAAGCAAATCCCAAAATATTCATTTTCCCCGACTTTCAGAAAGAAAACGTCGAAAATCACTTTCACAATCCTGTACTAGTAATATCTCCCCTTCTGGCTCACTCATGTTTCACATTTCCTATAACACTGATACCGCTTACTATGAGGCACACTTACACAACCTCTATGACTACTACAATTATTTAATTCTCTTGATCACAGTTACTTACAAAGCAATTTAAAACAACAGAGTAAATTATATCAACTCCTCGAATCATTATAGGCCAGTTATGTACCTCTATGACTACTTTACATTTTTAATTATCATGATCACTCTTATTCACAAAGCAATTTAAAAAAGCAGACTAAAATATATCAACTGCTCCAATCTTCGTAGGCCACTTACCTTCCCTAAAATTTTGGTTTTAAAAACACTAGGTAAGAATTTTTTAAGTCAAAAGTCAAACGTTATTTGAAAGTTAAAACAGAATCATTGCAGAATGACCAGCCTTTTCCAGATTTTAAATAAGCTGTGTAATGTCCTGATGTTGTCGAAGGACCGTCATGATATATAATTGCTGCAGTTACAAAAGTCCTCCCTGATATCGACAACTGTGAAGCCACAACATTTTTAATTAAAGGTGTCAATTTAGTTCCATCAGGCCTACATCGTTGGAACATTAAAATGACATACTGCCCATAACTTTGTATAAATAATGTGGACAACATTGCAGACTTACATTGGCTACACTCCATGTTTTGATCGGATGCATTTACCAGCTTATTAAAGGATACTGATTTACTGTCTGGCAAAGTTAAATATATAAATCTTTCTGAGTCTACACTAGTAGTACTTGATAACCTACAGTTCTCGCAGTCATGCTGCCATTGATAAGAAAGACCAAATCTACATCTACACCTTCATCCTGCAATACATCAAGCATATACATTCAAAACTCCTGACAATCCTGCTGCATATTTTGAGAAAATTGCATTTGACCTGAACATTTGTCTAAGACATTTCGAATTTCAGACACACTTTATATTTTTGTTCTATCACTGCTACATTTCTCTAACACAGAATTCAACAAACAGCAAAATCTTTGATCCGAATTGACCGCAATCTGTTCTTTTAAAGTTTGCAGAGAAAAGACAACATTAACCACTACATTAGCATAGCAGTTGACACCAGAACTATTTTCAAATTGAAAACCAACAACATTTTCAACATAATCCATTTTCTTTCTACTTACAATTTCAGGTTTATCTACTTTTCGTCTTTTTGCTACAACCTCGCTACTATTGGTCACATTTCTTCATTTCCGGCCTACCACACGCTTTTCAAACAAAGGATATTGAGGCAAATGTGGCGCATACTCTCTTCTTAACCTATCATATTCCTTAACACAATCTAGATCTGCACAAATGTTTGTCTCATCACACTCAATCAAGTACAATCCAGATAAAGTTCTGACTCGTGATAATGCCATATATGCCATACCCTCCTTGAACACAGAACTGCCAATATTCACCAAAGCACTGTCTACACTTAAACCTTGCGATTTATGAATTGTCACCGCATATGCCAAGCAAACAGGAAACTGTTTACGGCGAACATATAAGTCTTTTACTAGCAAACATCTAGCAGAACAACGACCAATTTCTTGTACTTGCTCAATGCTATCAAATTTAATTTTTAAAAATTCAATACCATCTCTATTTCTGTAATTCACAAAATCAACAATATTACCCATTGATCCATTCAACAGACCTCTTTCAACATTTAAATTCCTTCTCAAAATGATACGGCAATTTAAGCACACATTCAAAGTCTTTTCAAAACCAGCAGTTTTAGATATACTCTTCTCTAATGAATCCAATTTAGATTTGAAATTTGCTGACAAAATAAGTGTTGCTCCCATATGCTCTATTCTATCATTAGCTTCCAGTTTCACAATCTCTTGCTTTTCTAAATTCAACATTTTGTTGTTGAAGATGGAACATTCTTGCAGAGTTGGCATCAAACATATCCCAGATTTCTTCTCAGTTATTTTCTGAAAAATATTCTCTGGCAGAACGTTTTCTTCTGGATACAAATTTGACAGTAATCGTGCATGTAAAGCTTTTTTTCCCATGCTCGGTCACTTTTCCAATTCTTACATCTTGTAGAATATTCTTATAATTTTCATCCTTCGCCTGACGCATATTTTCACGCAGCTCTACATAATTGAAGTTTAACCAAATATTAACGTTGCCAATGCTCCCTAGGCACTTCCTGGTATCTTCATGCGTAAGCAGTTTGAACACGGGTTGTCCTTTCACTGGTGTCAGCTGCAGAAGATCACCGAAAACAATGATGTGTTTGCCACCAAATAACACATCATACTCTGTTTTAAGAACTTCTTGCATTCTCAAATGCACAAAGGCAAGCATGACATTGGAAACCATGCTCACTTCGTCAATGATAAGAAGTTTCATTTTCCTCAAGACTCTGGAAACTTCACAACAAGCATCTCCAGATAACTTGTGGTATTGTAATTTGTTATCATGCTCCACTGGCAGCATCAGTAGACAATGCAAAGTAATACCTTTAATGTTATGTGCTGCCAGTCCAGTTGGAGCGGTGACAACACAAGACAGCGATGACTCAGTCCTTTTCTGCTAATACCATGAAATTGCTTTAATGAGGAAACTTTTTCCAGTTCCTGCTTCTCCACTCACGTACAGTCGGACAGGCTTCAACGACGTACATGAGCACTCTTTCTTCTCATGACTTAATCCATGATCAATTTGTTTGGTGACTTCGTCATATATTTGCCTCTGCTCAACGTTGAGTTGTCTTTCCAAATCTTCTAAGTTAACCGCATCCTCCTGAGCATGTGCCATGGCTCTTTCCACTTCAATCATGGCAGTGGCAGCTTCATTTTCGATAATGGGTCCTCCTAGTGGATCCTGCCACAATGAAATGGAACTCTGACTGACCTGAGAACTGTCTCTAGCAATCTCGGCTGCAATTGTTGCTTCCTGCTCGATTTCCGCATTCAACATTTCTAGATATTTTGGAAAAACAGGACATTCTATGGTCTCCTTGGCTGCATTGAAAGAATCTTCGTAACAAAGGAAATCTCCAAGCAGTTCCTCTTCTGCACGCCAAGGCTTGAAGAGTTGCAAAAGAGCTAAATAGTAAAACTCCTTTCTTTCAGGAGATTTGCAACTCAATTTTCGATGATTTAGCAATTGGCATCTTCTTTGCTTCACCAGACATCCCTCACTTCCAATTACAGCATACACTCCTTTATCGATATCTTCTTTAATATTCCTCTTGAATATGTAATTTTGTAGAACTTCATAGAGACAAACGTTCTCGAGGTGACTGCTTCTATTTGGATAATATGTATCCAACATGTTGGTCTTCAAGATATCTGTACTGTTTGGCTCCTTCTCCGCCAAATATTCAATTTCCCGTACAGGTTTTAGAACTCGATTTCGTGTTGCAGCAAGACCAAGACTCACCCAAATTATACTCCTAGATTTGGCATAGAGACTTGCTGAAGATAACCGATCAGAACATTCGTAAGCTCCGATTTCTCGATGCGACAACATCTTCAGACTGAAACTGTACAACTTCTTACTGAGGCTCTTTTCATGTGAAATGTCCTCCCACATTTCCTTCAGTTCTGTCTTTTCTTTTTTTGTGATGCAAGACGTCACATATCGAGCCACAGCCATACAGATGTCAGCCACAAACTGTATATCCATGTTAGCATTCCACATGGACAAAATCACTGGGTTGTAGTCGTTGATGTACTTTGACTCTTCGTTTCTTTTTAAATTGTATGTATTTTTAGGTGATTTCCTCGTCACATTATGTCGCAGTGAAGACATCAAATTGTTCACTCTTCCTTTAGATATCACTGATCGTGGAAACCCAAAACGACATTTTGTGTAGAATTTTTCCTTGTTTCTGAATTTTCGACGACAGTACTTTCCACAACGATGGGATTGAAAGCGTAAAACTTGTTCTCTTAAACTTTTGTCTTCATTTGTCTTTGGAACAGCACATGTGGAATACTGTTCTATAAAACTCATCACTAAGTCATCTGGATCTGTTCCAAATTTGGGTGCATCTTTGATCCATAGCAGCATATGTATATGAGGAGCACCTCTTGCTTGATACTCCTTTCTCCAAAAGAAATCCAACACCTCTCCAAGAGACATCATAGCTTCAAATCTATGATTGAAGTACCTGCATACATTGACTGGATCCAAAGAGCACAGTTCTCCTGGTGTCGTGAATTCAATATTTTCAATGTTTCCATTTGCCTCTCGTTGAAATTCAAGTAAGTCTTCCCAGCCGTACTTGGCACAGCTGAGAGTGAGGAACCATGTGGGAGTTCCTAAGTTCCTCAGCATACATTTTAAGTCACCATGACGACGGTACCAATACTCATTAGTACCACGCTGACATGCCATGAGATTAATCAGGTAAGAATCCAAAATACTGTCTTGCACATTGACTTTATCCATAAACTCCCTTGCCGAGATATTTTGCAGCTGTACACCACTTTTCAGAATGTGGTACACTGCATAAGACAGTCCAGACAGATCACTTTCATACAGCAGATGAAACAAATAGTGAATGCATTGACGAAACCTAGGATCTTCTGCATACAATCGTAAAGTCCGGTATTCAGAAGCAGGAATTTGATCAGGTCGCTCATCATATCGTCCTCCTCGACCTGTTGGAAATAGCTGTGGAAAACACCGAGCTTCCAAACTTTCCTCCCAAACACTAATGGGACTCCCTTTGGCTTTTTTCATTTGAAACAACTCAATAGCATTCCCCATGACTTCTTTGGAATGCAAAGGATGAACACTATAATGTTCATATATTTCTTCATTTTTAAAGGCATCAACTTTCTCAATTTGTCCAGCACACAAATCGCTGTCCTCATCTTCACTTACTTCCTCTTCTGCAAGACATACATTCTTGTAGTACTCATTGTTTTTCATCAAATACAATGTTGTCTTTTTGAGTTTCCTAACATCCACTAAATCTTGCCAGATTTTCTTACTCTTTGTTGGAACCCCATTAACTAGGATAACCAGAGGTTCCTCTTCCACTTTCTCTACACCAATTGTATCAATATTTTTCTTCAAATCTAGAGGCAAATAAACAACTCTTCCCTTTAATCCTCTCTGTAAATATAAAGGAGGCAATTTCCCTGTCTTAGGCTCCATTCGAACAATAGCCTGAAAAGGATAGACACTTTGAATCAAAATAGATTCATAAGTATTTAAATCCTTCAGTTCAGAAGGAATGTCAACCAACTCCAGATTATTATGAACCGCTCTAGCAGGCATCCAGTTTTGATTTAATTTGTTAAAACAATAAGTACACATACGTTGATCCGATCCCAAATCAAAAGAACTTTCTACCATCAAGTAAGTTGCAAAATCCTTCCATTCACTATTGTTTTCCATTTGGCTTTTTGCATATAAATCCACTAACTTAGTGTGATTCTTATAATAAGTCAGTCGACAACACACACAAGTGAAATTAGGCCTCTCACTTGATTTCACCTTAAACGTGGAAATTTCCTTGTAAAACCTATCTGTACTGGAAATCTGTACACTCTCTTCCACATTACCTTCTTCTACTGCGTCAATTTCAATATTGTCCTCTTTACTAGCAAAGTAACAAAACTCAATTTCTTCACAAATGTTCTTCACATCTACTTCAGAACCATGCAAAAGAGCACTGTTTATTTGTTTAAGCATAATTGCTGGAATCTTAGCATAATACAACATTCTCACTAATTTCCTCACATTATTATGCTGCACTGCTAGCATCCTGAAATGATGAAAAACACTCTGGCATACTCTCCTGGAAAGACAAGCCAGTGAATGACCATGCAAACCTGTCACTTCTCTCACTCTGCAAGGATCTAATTCTTGCAACAACTTCATTTTCTGTTTTAAACTTTTCTTATTATATGTCCGTACAAAATCACAAAGCATATTGATGGAATCCTGTCGCACACTGCAAATACTACTACACTTCCAGGTGTACACTGGACCCTTAGGACGTCTCCCTAAACCTTCATCAGCTAACACCTCTTCTGCCTCTGTAGACACAAGTTTTTCTTTTTCAACCAGACAACCGTCTTTCACCTCATATGCTCGACCACTGGTGTCAACTGCATGCACCAAATCATTGTCCTGGAAGTAACTCTCCTCATTAAAATATGCCTCACAACTTGAACTATGCATCCATTCTCCTGAAAAAACTTCACAAAAATTAGTACGATTAACTATTCTCTTCCATCTACTATTTGATTTGAAATCATAAATTGCCTTGTTTAGTTTCCTAATTCTATTGATTACCAAAATAAATAACTTTCGCTTGATTTCTAAAGCCTGGTCAATAATTTTCTCTACATTTTTCTTTTTCTTATAAAAAGCCACTTTCTGTGCACCTTTCTTAAATTTTTTTAACAAATTGACAATTATCCTGTTGCGGAAAATTCGTCTACGAATGTCCCTAAACTGATATTGCCTTCTACTGCCATGCACAGAGTTATCTCCTGCTCTAGCAGTAACATTTTTGAGGGGCCTTTCCTTCCCGTTTAAATTGGCTCTCTTCTTCTGGACTAAAACGTTTTCTGTAGGAATACTTTTTCTTCTACAAATATTTCTTAAAAAGACTTTGTTATCTTACCAGGAGCTTTTTTTGTGACTTGATAAGTTTTTATTGTAGAGGACTAATGCAATGTTTTTCCAAGGTGGGCTGTAAGTCGCTTAGCTTCTTTTCTTTTCCTCTCCTCTGCCTTGAGGGCATTTTTGAATTTTCAAAAGATCTTGAGTTGAATCTGTGCTAAATTAAAAATAAATGTTATTAACCACTATTACCAAACAGTAAACCAATAACAATAGGCAAACAATTAACACACTAGTTGTCAATTCTACCTCCGGTAATGTAACATCATAGACCAATTATAAGCACACACATAGTAGCAGTGAAGTGGAATGCTTCTACATATGACCTGTGCTCTCTTAAATGTTAATTTCAACTAATTTTGATACCCTATTTCACTATAATATTAAAGACACTTCACACAGTGTGATTTTGAAAAGTTTGAAGACATTTGAATTCAGCGTTAAATATTGTTACTCTGTGTTTCCAGTAACTTTCAAGTCCATTTAAATAGTCTTTAAAGTTCTATAGGTTCTTTAAGGTCCGAGTTCCATGATATGTCGTACAGCTCAGATAAATCTGCATCTTCATGAAACTCTTCTTTTTCTAGTGGATAAAAATCAACCAGGGGATCTACTTCCACAGATGTCGCTATCACAATTTCAATGACGAGGTCAAGAGATTGATCCACATCAGACATTTTAAATGTTATTGTTCTATTTAAAGAAAGAGAACAACAATGAGATGTTGCAGAGTAAGAGACATGTCCAGGCCTACAGAGGAAGTGAGTCATGTCCACTGCACTCTTGGACGCAGGCCTCACCTCCTCTGTTTCCCTGGACAGGCCAAAACCTCATTTGCACAATGTGATTCCTAATCTGAGGAAACACAGGTGATATAATTGTAAAACGTGCAAATATTTTTGCTCATTTCACAATCACATCACCTGTGTTTCCTCAGATTAGGAATCACATTGTGCAGATGAAGTCAAGCATATCCAAGAGTACACAGAAGGTGAGGACTGTAGTCAACAGTGCAATGGACATAACTCACCTCCACTGACACTTACACAAGCCTCAGCTACTCCAAGCCCACTAGACAGTCCTAAATGTATACAGTTTAAACTGACGGTATCAGGTTGCAGATAAAGTGAGGCCTATCCTGAGATTTAGAAGAGGTTGGGCCTGCTCAAAGTTGCATATAAAATGTGTGTGTTCAAGCATACCGAAAAGGTAAGTACTGTGTAGAAGTACAGAGGAGGTGAGTCCTGTCCACTGCACTCTTGGACACAGGCCTCACCTCCTCTGTTTCGTCGACAGGCCTAAACCACATTTGCACAATGTGATTCCTAATCTAAGCAAACGCAGGTGATATAATTGTAAAACGTGCAAATATTTTTCCTCATTTCACAATCACATCACCTGTGTTTCTTCAGATTAGAAATCACATTGTGCAGATGAAGTCAAGCATATCCAAGAGTACACAGAAGGTGAGGACTGTATGCAACAGTACAATGGACATAACTCACCTCCACTGACACTTACACAAGCCTCAGCTACTCCAAGCCCAGTAGACAGTCCTAAATGTATACAGTTTAAACTGACGGTATCAGGTTGCAGATAAAGTGAGGCCTATCCTGAGGTTTAGAAGAGGTTGGGCCTGCTCAAAGTTGCATATAAAATGTGTGTGTTCAAGCATACCGAAAAGGTAAGTACTGTGTAGAAGTACAGAGGAGGTGAGTCCTGTTCACTGCACTCTAGGACGCAGGCCTCGCCTCCTCTGCTTCCTGGACATGCCTTAACCTCATTTACACAATGTGAATCCTAATGTAAGGAAACACAGGTGATATAATTGTAAAATGTGCAAATATTTTTGCTAATTTCACAATCACATCACCTCTGTTTCCTCAGATTAGGAATTACATTTTGCAGATGAGGTCAAGCATATCCAAGTGTACACAGAAGGTGACGGCTGTATGCAACAGTGCAATGGACATAACTCACCTCCTCTGACACTTACACAAGCCTCAGCTCCTCAATGCCCCCTACACAGTCCTAAATATATACAGTTGAAACTGACGGTATCAGGTTGCAGATAAAGTGAGGCCTATCCTGAGGTTTAGAAGAGATTGGGCCTGCTCAAAGTTGCATATATAATTTATGTAGGTTCAAGGGTGCAGAAAAGGTAAGTACTGTGTTGGAGTACAGAGGAGGTGAGTCCTATCCACTGCACTCTTGGATGCAGGCCTCACCTCCTCTGTTTCCCTGAACAGGCCTAAACCTCATTTTCACAATGTGATTCCTAATCCAAAGAAACACAGGTGATAGAATTGTAAAACGTGCAAATATTTTTCCTCATTTCACAATCACATCACCTGTGTTTCCTCAGATTAGAAATCACATTGTGCAGATGAAGTCAAGCCTATCCAAGAGTACACAGAAGGTGAGGACTGTATGCAACAATGCAATGGACATAACTCACCTCCTCTGACACTTACACAAGCCTCAGCTACTCCAAGCCCATTAGAAAGTCCTAAATGTATACAGTTTAAACTGACGGTATCAGGTTGCAGATAAAGTGAGGCATATCCTGAGGTTTAGAAGAGGTTGGGCCTGCTCAAAGTTGCATATAAAATGTCTGTGTGTTCAAGCATACCGAAAAGGTATGTACTGTGTAGAAGTACAGAGGAGGTGAGTCCTGTCCACTGCACTCTTGGACACAGGCCTCACCTCCTCTGTTTCGTCGACAGGCCTAAACCACATTTACACAATGTGATTCCTAATGTAAGGAAACACAGGTGATATAATTGTAAAATGTGCAAATATTTTTGCTAATTTCACAATCACATCACCTCTGTTTCCTCAGATTAGGAATCACATTGTGCAGATGAGGTCAAGCATATCCAAGTGTACACAGACGGTGAGGGCTGTATGCAACAGTGCAATGGACATAACTCACCTCCTCTGACACTTACACAAGCCTCAGCTCCTCAATGCCCCCTACACAGTCCTAAATATATACAGTTTAAACTGACGGTATCAGGTTGCAGATAAAGTGAGGCCTATCCTGAGGTTTAGAAGAGATTGGGCCTGCTCAAAGTTGCATATATAATTTATGTATGTTTAAGGGTGCAGAAAAGGTAAGTACTGTGTAGGAGTACAGAGGAGGTGAGTCCTATCCACTGCACTCTTGGACGCAGGCCTCACCTCCTCTGTTTCCCTGGACAGGCCTAAACCTCATTTTCACAATGTGATTCCTAATCCAAAGAAACACAGGTGATAGAATTGTAAAACGTGCAAATATTTTCCTCATTTCACAATCACATCACCTGTGTTTCCTCAGATTAGGAATCACATTGTGCAGATGAGGTCAAGCATATCCAAGAGTACGCAGAAGGTGAGGGCTGTATGCAACAGTGCAATGGACATAACTCACCTCCTCTGACACTTACACAAGCCTCCGCTGCTCCATGCCCCCTAGACAGTCCTAAATGTATACACTTTACACTGACGATAAGAGGTTGCAGATGACATGAAGCGTATCCTGAGGTTTGGAAGAGGTTTGGCCTGCTCAAAGTTGCAAATATAATTTATGTACATTAAAGGGTGCAGAAAAGGTAACTACCGTGTAGGAGTACAGAGGAGGTGAGTCCTGTACACTGCACTCTTGGACGCAGGCCTCACCTCCTCTGTTTCCCTGAACAGGCCTAAACCTCATCTGCACAATCTGCTTACTAATCTAAGGTAATACAGAAAACAGGTGATCTGATTGTAAAATAAGCAAACATATTTATTTATACATACAGACACTATGGGCCTCATTTATGAAAAGTGACGCATCGCTGCGAGAAGACAGCTATGCGTCACTTTTCACTGTGCCCTCCTTGCTACACCAATGATGCATCATATTTACAGTGTGACACATCATTGCGCAAGGCGTTACTCATACATCATAATTTCTGACATATCTGTATGGTCCAAAAGTGACGCATTGCTGGAGAGTGTCACAAAAGTGACGCAAATCCAGCAATGTATCCTTTCTCATGGGGCAAGCCCCATGTGAAAGGGCCTACATCAGTCTTACGCCTGCTGTGAGGCAGGCATAACATGTTCACGCATTTGTGACCTAGAAGTGGGGCAGTGAAATCTCATAGATTTGACTGCGGCACTTCTACAACCCAATTTTGCATCAAAACGCCCTCTTGCATACATTATATCTGGTGTAGGTATAATGTGGTGCAGGGGTTTACAAAGTAATGCATCTACCTAGAGGCAGCACTTTGTAAATATGGCGCAACAAGGCACAAGTTTTACGCCACTGGTGCGTCACAAAAAGTGACGCACCAGCGGCGTAAAAGTAATGTGGAGCCTCATAAAAGAGAAACCTTATGTATTCCTTCTCAGAATTTTACTAGCCTTTCATTTACCCCAAAATCGTTTTAAAAAGTAAATTTTTAAACAAGACCAAAGGTCCTATGTACAAGCATTTCATTTCGCTACTGAAACCTCACTATTTCACCTACAAAAAATTCCTCTATCTAGCAAATGTTGTTACCAAGCATTATCAAAATAGTAGGCACAAACCAACAGGGGTTTTCAAAGTAATGCATCTACCTAGACGCGTCACTTTGTAAATATGGTGCAACAAGGCACAAGTTTTACGCCACTGGTGCGTCACAAAAAGTGACGCACCAGCGGCGTAAAAGTGATGTGGAGCCTCATAAAAGAGAAACCTTATGTATTCCTTCTCAGAATTTTACAAGCCATTCATTTACCCCAAAATCGTTTTTAAAAGTACATTTTTAAACAAGACCAAAAGTCCTATGTACAAGCATTTCATTTTGCTACTGAAACCTCACTATTTCACCCCCCAAAAAAACCTCTATCTAGCAAATGTTGTTACCAAGCATTATCAAAATAGTGGACACAAACCAACATTAAAGAAACACAATCAGCTCCCTAATCTGAGGTAACACTAAAGACTTGATTGTCATAGATTGAAATGTATTTATTTAAAGAAGCAGACACCATTTGTTCCTTCTCAAAATTATAAAAAGCATTCCTTTTCCTCAAAATCACATTACACATCATATTTAAAAAACACAGCACAGGTCCTATGTACAAGCACTACAGGACACTACAGAAATTTCTCAATTTTACAGAATACAATTTTTCAAAGCAGCAAATTCTTTTCATTATACATTTCATTAAAACTTGACAGTAAGCAACTTTTTTAAAAAGGCATTCTGCTTCTAAATTTTAAAATTAAGTTCTTGTCTTCCAAGTCTGTGTATGGTTCAAATATATTCATTTTAAGAAGCAAACACTAATGATTCCTTCTCAAAAATGCTTAATGCATTCCTTTTCTTAAAAAACGATTTTAACAACATAATTTAAAAACACAGCACTGCTCCTATGTAGAAGCACACCCTGTCAGCATTAATATTTCATATTTTCCCAAAATACAACTTCTCAAAGAAGCAAAGTCTTTTTGTTAAGCATTATGAAAAAACTTGACACAAAGCAACATAAAAAAAACACAACCTGCTTCCTAATTTTCTCAATAAACCATACTAGTCTCCATCTAAAATAAATGAATCTTTTCTCACCTTTACAAATGCTTTTGTAGTTTGAAAACAGTCTCTCACACACACCAATTTTTCTGATGCAGAGCAAAAGGTATGCACTTCAGAGCCTGCAACCAACAATGGCACAGAAATGCTGTAATTCTACACACATATCCCTCATGTCACCCAATCAAAACTCTTCCCTCACTTTTTTCAAATCAACACCCTTCCCCCCTCTGCCCTTTCTGCCTTTTTTCCATAGCAACTCCCTACTGACTGACCTCTCATGTTTACAAGTTCATACTACAATGTTTCAACTGAACTCTGACCTCGCAGTACACCTGCTAATCCAGTGCAATGTTTCTTAAAATGATTTTTTCTTAACCATTCAAATTACATCTTTCAAAGAACACAACCATGCACCCTAACTTTCAGTTTTCAGCAATCAAAATCCACCAATCACTGCTAGTGAATCAATAGCTCTGAAACTCCGCAGTTTTTTTTCTTTGCAAACTCCTACTGTTTCAACTGCCATTTCATTCCCACACTTCATCTGACTGCAGCAGAACCTCTTCTCACCATGTATTCTGTCTGGATTCTTGGACATAGTTTACATCCACTGGGCTCAAAGGTACGCTGATAACAGAAATTTACACAACCTCAATTTACCAAATGTGGACATCAAGTGGATTGGCCAGAGAGGATTGAGATCTCACGAATTGATATTATTGGTGAAAACCTTTTTTGCATCTGCCACACCCTGACCTCATAATTTTGCACTGTGGTGGAACTGACCTAGGCACTTTGACTGGGGTAGGTCTGGAAATGCTTTTAAAGGACACCTTTGAGCAATTGATGGCACTTTTTCCTCAAACTGCCTTGGTGTATTCAAATATATGCCAAAGACAGAAATGGAGGTGGTCCAATCAATTTTGTCCACAAATTGAGAAAGCGAGGAAACATGTAAATAAATCTGTTTCTGCTTACATGAGAGACCATGGAATGGGCTCCATATACAACAATAACTTGCGTTACTACATGCAAGATATCTACAGAGGAGATGGTGTGCACTTCTCAGATGAGGGGAACAGAGTTTTCCTCCAAAATGTAAGACTGTGTATTGGTACCTACTTATAAGTACCTAAATGTTCCACAGAACCCAAAAGCTCTTTTCAGAGCTACCCTAACTATAATCACTCAAAATAAATTTTTAATTTAACTTTTTTCACTAATATTCACCATTTTACGCTTTCCGGTGCGCTACCCGGTGCGCGCACCGGGCGCTAACCGCTCGAAAATTTTAAAAAAAATATTTTTTTTTTACATATATGGGCCTCCACAGCCACCCTCAGAAAACCTAGGGGGTCAGGGGGTGTCAACCGTGCCCCCTTTTACTCATTCCCATTGTTGTTTGTCCTCCATCTTGTGTCTAAATGCGAACGAAACACAAAATGGCGGACTTCCGTTACGCTGTCGGTAAACTTACCGGTGCGCGCTCCGGGGCACGAACGGCAAAAGAAAATGTGGGAAGTTAATTTACAAAAAAAGCACTGCAGACACCTTCACCAAATTTGAAATAGTCCCTACTACATACCAGTCCCTACCATTTTCCAAAATTTGAAGGAATTCCATCGAGCCATTCAGGCTGTAGCCCTGTCGAAATATCCTGAGGTAAATTGCCATGGCAAAAACACATTAGAAAACCAATGATAACATTACTTTCAAGTTGTATCTTTATGTGCTGACATTTGATTGGTTTGGTACATGAATATATATGAAAAATAAGAGGGAAAGACAGCCATTTTGACTGGAACTCCCTGAGGCACATTTACAGAGCATTTCCTGAGAAACCTAAGACACTTTTCCAAAGGTAAGTTAATAGATTCTAAGAAGAAATATGTTGTGCACCTAAATTTTTTTATAAAAACGTTTTCTGTTAGATATTTACTGTCCCTCAGTTATAGTTATGGATTGAGTTAGGCTTCTCTGTTGTAGTCATGGATTGAGTTAGACTTCATCACATGCAGTACTTTATATTTCTACTTCCTGCCTTGTACAATACACTGCCCAAACATAAATTCACTCTTAAAAACTCAGAACTATGTTGTACACGTTAGGTTAAAAATAAAAATGTTGATGTTTCTTACTCAAATTCTATTTCTCTCTCTCTTTTTATTCTACCTTAACAGCAATTATGGATAAAGAAGCACAGGAACCCAAAGTACAATCAGAAATACAAGACAATATTGACGATTTTTTTAATGTGAGAGTGGAGGAACAACTGTTGAAATTTATGGACAATTATGAAAAACAAGAGACAATGTATGAAAATAAAGATCATGAAATTCCATATGAAATAATACTTGAAATTTCCAAAGATTATTAAAATTAATATCAATAAAATTGTATTTATAAATTAAAAATAGTTTGAGACATTATTCATTTTTTTTTCAAATTTAAGATATAATAGTAGAGTAATTATAAAAACAAGTCAGACTAATGGTAAAGAGTACAACATTTTTATATTACTATGTGCTCAGGGAGTGCTCAAAGGATCTGTTTCTACTTTCATGACAGACTATGTTATGGATTCCATATTAGAACATGCAAGATATCTACAGAGGAGACAGTGTACATTGAATTTAAGACTATGCATTGGTACCTACATGTTGGTACTTAAATCATCCACACAACACAACAGCTCTATTCAGAGCTACCCTATCTCAAAGCACTCTAAAATATTATTTTATTGTTTCTCTTGGTTTTCCTCTTGTTACGCTCCCCGGTGCGCTACCCGGTGCGCGCACCAGACGCTCCCCCCGCGAAAATCAAAACTTTTATTTTTTTGCCCCACGGGGCCCTTTTATGGCCCCCACATCAAACCTAGGGGGGCAGGGGGGTCTACCCTGCCCCCTTTCGGTTATTTGCCCCTTCGTTTTTGCCACCTCTTGTCTCTCTTTCCTACCGATAGACAAGATGGCGGCCGCTCCGGACAGTTTAGAATGTTGACAGTCACCGGAGAGCCAATCCGCTTCTCCTCCTGAGTTCCGTTACGCGCCAGGTGCGCGCACCGGGAAGCTCACCGGAGCGCGCTTACAGATATATATATATTTTTGAACTTAAATTACACAAAATCCACTGGAGCACATATCTTGAGAAGTAGCAAAGGCACATCGGGCAAACAGTCCCTACAATTTTGCAAAGTTTCGTGGAAATCCATTCAGCCGTTCGAGCTAAAAGTGAGTCCAACCGCCCTATGGAAATTAACATGGGGAAAACACGTTTTGGGACCCCCCTTTTTTCTTGGCCCCCACTTGACGAAACCCCCCCGAAACTTTCAGGGGACGGTCGGAGACAAAATGTGCCATTTTCCTGAAAATTTCAGCCAATTCCGTCCATCAACGCCAAAGTTATTCAACATAGAATTTTCAGAAATCCCTATTCAAAAAAATCCTAACTATATATACCTACTGGCGACCGCCAGTAGGTAAAATATATATATATATATATATATATATATATATATATATATATATATATATATATATATATATACATTTCTACAAATTTCAGCTGCACACAACAGTCCTTTCAATCTCAAAACAGTCTGTCAACCGAGGCGTTTTGGCCTGACAGCCTTTGTCAAGGTAGAGAGACACTAATTCCATCATCTATTTCAAGCATCTCCTGTTAAAAACAACCCCATTGCATTCTGAGAGTTGTAGTGATTTTCACTATTCCCAAACGACAGACATTACATTTTGTGTTTACACATTGCATTGCATTTTGTATTTAAGGCATGTTCTTATATTTGTTTAGTATCATGTGATTTGTAACCTTCTGACAATACCAATAGTTTCAACCATTATGGGATTAGTATCCTTGCATTATACTTGGTTATTAATGGGAGACTGCGTAGAGTAAAATTTTGTATTGTCTATCGCAATCATTATATTCTCCATGTTTTAGATTATCTACACATGTTTTAATTCACTTTTTACGTGTTAGTACACTTCCACATTAGTCCACTATTGGATTAGTATCTGTTAACTGTCCATATGCCTATTGTACATTTGGTCATAGTGTTCAGAGATACAGTTTTGTTTTATTTTTCAAACTTTCTAAAAATTCTTTTCTTATGTTTTCTTTCATCCCTGTTTCTATAGGTGAGTGCACATCTCTTCGTCATTATTCAGACCCCTCGGAGCCTTTGTTTGTAATCAAATTATGTACTTGGACTCCATTTGCCAGAATTTCCTCTTCCGGTCGCCTAGTCTTTCATTTTGTGCGTTGCAGTCCAAACCAAAGAATTCCATTCTTCTCCAGTCATTGTTTTGGCACTTGGCAACATGTTTCGATGTTGCATAGTTTGTATCTTTGTTCTTAACCGCTCTTATGTGCTCCAATATCCGTTTTTTGAGCACGCCTGTTCTGCTTCCAATGTATCTTTTCCCACATTCACATTGTATCACATACACTACAAACTGTGTGTTGCAAGTGATTCTTTGATTTATTGTTATGATTTTCCCTTCTGGATCTGTTATTTGGTTCTTATTTGTGGCAATCTTGCTCGCTTTGCAATTTGGGCACTTCCTGAAACCTTTTTGTTGTTGTGTCAGCCATGTTTCTTCCTTCGAGGTTAGGAAGTGACTTTTGACTATGTTGTCCTTTAATGACCTTGCCTTTCTGTATGTTACCAGTGGTCCCTTTCCAATAATTTTGCCAATATCAATATCTTGTAGCAGAAGATTCCAATATTTTTGAACAGTTTTCTTTACCTTTTCATTTTCCTTGCTGAATGTTAGGATTAGCCTTGGTGCAGTCTCTTGTACTTCCTGTGTTCTGTTTGTCGTCTTCCCATTTGATCCTTCTTCTACTTTGGGTTTTTCTTTTTCGGATCTTGCCATGAGGATCCCATTGTGTGTTTTCTTTTCCACACTTCTTTTACTTTTGTTCAAGACTCTCTGTTGGTATCCTCTGTTTTTTAATCTTTTCACACTGGCCTCTATTTGTTCATTTGCATCATGATCTTTTGAGCAATTCCTTTGAATTCTCAAAAATTCCCCATACGGGATACTGTTCAATATTGTTTGTGGGTGAAAGCTCATTGCATGTAGTATGCTGTTTTTTGCTGTCTTCTTGTGATAGAGCATCGTTTGTATTGTTCCCTGATCTTTATAGACTGTGGTGTCCAAGACGTTTATCCTGGGTTTGCTTGTTGTGCTGGTAAATGATAGCACAATATTGTTATTTTTCAGACTTTAAAAGTATCTCAAGAACTTGTCCTTTTTGCTGTCCCAGATGATGAATAAGTCGTCAATATATCGTACCCATAGCACGATTTTTTCCAAGGCTGACTGATTTTCTGGGCCCCAGGCTATCTCCTTCTCCCACCAACCCATCGTTGGGTTAGCAAAATTTGGGGAGAAGGAGATGCCCATGGCAGTGTCACACAGCCTATGATATAGCTGGTGGTCGAAGAGGAAGACATTGTTGCTTAGACAGATCTTTATCATTGACAGCAAAATGGCTGAGTGTTGTAATTCTGTTACCTTTCTTTGTCTGAAAAAGTATGCACATGCTTCTAGCCCCATATTGTGTTCTATTGAGGTAAACAGAGACACCACGTCTATTGTTGCTAGAAGAAAGTTTGTGTTCCATGTGATGTTTGCTAGTGTTCTCAGGAATTCTACAGTGTCTTGTATATAGGAACTTAAATTCTTGACCATTGGTGCTAGGAACAGATCAACATACGTTGACATATTTTCATATATAGAATCACATGTAAAAACTATAGGTATTCCTAGGGCGTTAATCAAAGTTTTGTGAATTTTTGAAAGAAAATATATTGTTGGAACCGTAGGAAATTCTTTGAACAAATATTGCGCTTCTTCCTCGCTGATTAGATTTTGTTTTTGCCATTCATTTAGAGTCATTTTTAAGTCTGTAATCATTTTGTTCATAGAATTTGAACTTAATTTCTTATATTTCATGTTGTCATCCAATTGTTTATGTGCTTCCTGTATATATTCTTTGGTGTTCTGAATGACTATGCTTCCACCCTTATCAGCCGGCTTTATTGTTATAAGGGCATTGTTTCTCAGACTTGTTATGGCGTCATTTTCTTTCCTTGTTAGATTCTCTTTTTTCTTCCTGTTGCATATTTTTTCTATCCCTTCTAGATCTTTCATAACTGCTTCAGAAAAAAGATCAATTTTGTTGCCCGGTGTGAGTTTTAGGCAGTATTTAGATTTGTTTTTTAGGCCACTTTTACATATTGTGAACTTTCCATCTGCAATTCTTCCAAGACTTGGCTAGCTGTATAGTCTTCCTCTTCAAAGTTGTGCACCAGGTCAGAGAGATTTTTAACATCCTCTATTTGAGATATCATCAGTGATGTCATAAGTGTTGTCACTGACCATGTCATGAGTGAGGTAATATGTGACGTCATCAGCAGTGCATTGCGGGAGCGCGAGTTATAGTTAGCTGAACTAACTATAACAGGGGAATTTCAATGGTTTTGTACGAGTGAAATGTCCAACTAACTATAACATGTGTGAAACCTATAACTTTTCAGTGAATATCTAAGGTTTTTTAGATGCTTATTCCTAACTATAACGTGGCTGAAACATATGTTTTTTTCAGTGAATTTCAAAGGTTTTGTAAATGATCATTTTTAAATGTATTAATTGTTATTTTTTTTAATACAGATTTACTACATTGTTTTAAAGTATTTATTTTTAGATATTTTATTTTTTAAATTACATTACATATTTTTAATATACATTGATTATTTTTATTTTTTTAAATATTAAAATTGTAATATTTTTTTATTTATTAGATATATTTTTAATTTATATATATTTTATATAGCAGCCAATGATATCCTATGGAAGGAAATTCAAGTTACTGGTAAGTACAGTTAAAATTACTTTTCAGGAACAGTAGTGAGCTGAAAGATGCAGCACTGAGGTCTCTCCAGATAACAGGTGCGTACATCGGAATTCGTACTTCGGCTGATTTTAGAGGAATTTTTTAAAGTTCCAAAACTCCACACTTAGACGAATTTCCAAGTGAAACCAGTCAATGTTAGCCTATGGAAGGAAATTCAAGTTACTGTATTAATGGTTAGAATTACTTTTCAGGATCAGTAGTGGGCTGAAAGATGCAGCACTGAGGTCTCTCCTGATAACAGGTGAGTAAATCAGAATTTGCAGTTCCGCTGATTTTAGAGGAATATGTATACGTTTCAAAAATAGACACTTAAAAACTTTTCTGGTGAAAACCACACCATAGATTCCTATGGAAGGAAATACAAGTTACTGGTAAGTATGTTTGGATTTACTTTTCAGGGTCTGTACTGGGCTCAAAGATGCAGAACTGATGTCTCCCGTGATAACAGGTGAGTAAGTCGGAATTCGTAGTTCGGCTGATTTTAGAGGAATATTTTGCTCAATAGTGAAGGAAGGGGCGGGGCCTGAGGTGTCATGTGTGCAAACATGCCCTGTGGCGTGTTCTAGGTTAGGGAATTGATTCCTCTTCAATCCTGAGGTCCCCTGTGATCCAACTAGCCCACCAAGTACCTCCAGTATGCGCCAGGGAGCTGCGTTTCAGAGAGGTGTTCAGAGAGCACTCAGCAAACCCGCAGATCTGTGGTGCTTACTGGAGGTACCTGTTGGACTAGTTGGCCCATAGGGGAACTCTGGATTGAAGAGGAATTAATTCCCCAACTTAAAAAGCGCCACAGGGCATGTTTGCACACAAATCACCTCAAGCCCCGCCCCCTACCTTCACCACTGTGCAAACGCGCCAGTAGCGTGTTCTAAGTTGGGGGATTAAGTCCCCTTGCATACTGGGTGTCCCTGGGGGCCAACTAGCCCACCAGGAACCTCCAGTATCCGCCAGGGGACTGCGTTGCAGAGAGGTGTAAAAAGGGGCAAGGCCTCATTACACCTCTCTGCAATGCAGCCCCCTGGCACGTTTGCAGAGGGGGATCTAATTCACCTTGCATACTGGGGGTCCCTGTGGGCCAATTAGCCCACCAGGAACCTCCAGTATGCGCCAGGGGGCTGCGTTGTAGAGATGTGTAATGAGGCTACGCCCCTTTTTACACCTCTCTGCAATGCTGCCTCCTGGCGCATTTGCAGAGGGGGAACTAAATCCCCTTGCATACTGGGGGTCCCTGGGGGCTAACTAGCCCACCAGGAACCTCCAGTATGAGGCAGGGGGCTGTGTTGCAGAGAGGTGTAATGAGGCCACACCCCTTTTTACACCTATCTGCAAGCAGCCCCCTGTTGCATTTGCAGAGGAGGAACTAATTCCCCTTGCATACTGGGAGTCCCTGGGGGCCAACTAGCCCACCAGGAACCTCCAGTATGCGCCATGGGCCTGTGTTGCAGAGAGGTGTAATCAGGCCATGCCCCTTTTTACACCTCTCCTTAACGCAGCCCCCTGGGGCGTTTCCCTAGGGGGAACTAATTCCCCTTGCATACTGGGGGCCCCTTGGGGCCAACTAGCCCACCAGGATCCTCCAGTATGTGCCAGGGGGCTGCTTTGCAGAGAGGTGTTCTGAGCCTAAGCCCCTTTTTACATCTCTCTGCAACGCAGCCCCCTGGCCCATACTGGAGGTTCCTGGTGGGCTAGTTGCCCCCCAGGGACCCCCAGTATGCAAGGGGAATTAGTTCACCCTCTGCAAATGTGCCAGGGGGTGCGTTTGCAGAAAGGTGCAGGGAGGGGGTGTGGCCTCCTCCCAATCCCTTTTTTAAAAATGTACTTTTAAGAAGGGGGGCTGTCGCTATGTGTATGGGTGCGTTTACGGTTGCGCGTACCCTGAGCGCTCCAGGGTAAAAAGATTTTTAAAACAAACCGAAAAAATACATTGAAAAATGAATGTTAGAAAAATAAACATTTTTTAAAATAATTTTATTAAAATTGAAATAATTAAAAGCTATAAAAAAAGCTATTAAAAAAACGTAATAATTCACTTAAAAAACCGGAGGTAACAAACTCGGTATAGTTAGGAATTAGCTTTTAAAAAACCTTTGAACTTCACTGAAAAAACCATAGGTTTAACACTTGTCATAGTTAGGAATTAGCATTTAAAAAACCTTTGAAATTCACTGAAAAAACCATAGGTTTAACACCAGTTATAGTTAGCTGGACATTTTACTCATACAAAACCATTGAAATTCCCATGTTATAATTAGTTGGACACACTATAACTTGCGCGCCCGCAATCCACTGCTGATGATGTCACATATTACATCATTCATGACATGGTCAGTGACATCACTGATGACATCTCAAATGACATCACTGATGACATCACTAATGACATCATCCAGTGAATGAGTTTTTATGTAAAGTTAAAATATGTTTCACATATTGAAGAATGAGTTTATGTATGACTGTGTGGAGGAAGGATTTAGTAGGTGCGTGACTGACTGTATGAGTGAGTGAATTAATGTGTCTTAATAAATGCATAGGTTAGTGACTAAACTGTCTGAATGTGTGCATCATTATGTCTTTTGTTGTGTAAGTTGCTGCATGTGTTGATTAGTAGCTATATGAGTGGCTATATGGGATATTGATTGGTTGCCCAAGTATTTGTATATGAGGGTGAGTGTGTGTGGGGGTGGCTGAGAGGTGTGTGACTGTGCATAGATGTGTGAGCAGTTCATTCACTTGGTGTATGGGTTCAAGAGTGCCTGTGGAAACAGCTGTATGGGCGGTTGACTGTGTGCATGGGTGTGTTGGTGAGTGAATGGATATCTCAGTGCTACATGTCCAAGTAAGTACATATGTAAAACACAGTGCATGTGAGAGTTGGCATATATTAATGACTATACATGAGAGCCTGTGATTGCGTAAGTGACTGTATAGATCAATGTGTACTTGTATCAGGGATTGTAAAAGAGAGAAAGTATGTGTTAGTATATGTTTGAATAAGTAAGGTTATGTGTGTATAACTGTATAGATGAGGAAATGGGAATGTGATGGATTTTTTTGCATGACTGACTAGGTGTGTGAGGAACTCCATGGATGAGTGACAGTGTGTGAGTACCTCTATAGGTGTATGGGTGCATATGACAGTGTTGTATTGATGAGTGACTGTATGTATGAGTGATTGTATGGGTGAATGATTGGATGTGTGTGTACACTTAGGAATCAGTGAGTGCGCATGTAGTAACTGGTATTGGTGTGTCAATGGTTTCTGTAATGGTAGTCTGTGTTTAACACTGGATATCTCAAAAGTTAGATAAGAGTGTGAGGAGGTGCATTGTATTATCACATGAATGATGTCATCAGTGATGTCATCAGTGATGTCATGTGAGATGTCATCAGTGATGTCATCAGCGATGTCACTGACCATGTCATGAATGATGTAATATGTGACATCATCAGCAGTGGATTGCGGGCGCGCAAGTTATAGTGAGTCCAACTAACTATAACGTGGGAATTTCAATGGTTTTGTATGAGTAAATTGTCCAGCTAACTATAACTGGTGTTAAACCTATGGTTTTTTTCAGAGAATTTCAAAGGTTTTTTAAATGCTAATTCCTAACTATAACGAGTGTTAAACCTATGCTTTTTTCAGTGAATTTCAAAGGTTTTTTAAATGCTAATTCCTAACTATAACGAGTGTTAAACCTATGGGTTTTTCAGTGAATTTCAAAGGTTTTTCTTTTAATTCTAATTCCTAACTATAACGATTGTGTAACCTCTGGTTTTTTCAGTGAATGTCAAAGGTTTTTTAAAAGCTAATTCCTTTCTATATCGAGTTTGTAACCTACGATTTTTAGTGGTTTTTTTTATGAACTGTTTTGTATAACTTTCTCCGCCAAATACTCTATTTCTTGTACAGATTTCAAAACTCGGTTTCGTGTTGCAGCAAGACCTAGACTCACCCAAATGATGGTTCTAGATTTGGCATATAGACTTGCTGATGATAACCGATCAGAACATTCATATGCTCCAATTTCTTGATGCGACAACATCTTCAGACTGTAACTGTATAATTTCTTGCTTAGACTCTTTTCATGTGAAATTTCCTCCCACATATCTTTCAGTTCCGTCTTTTCTGATTTTGTGATGTAAGATGTCACATATCGAGCCACAGCAATAGAGTTGTCAGCCACATATTGAATATCCATGTTAGCATTCCACATGGACAAAATGACTGGGTTGTAGTCATTTATGAATTTGTATTCCTCATTTCTTCTTTGGTTGTATGTATATTTGGTTGATTTTCTTGTCACAGTATGTCGCAGAGAAGACATAAAATTGTTGACTCTTCCTTTCGATGTTACTGGACGTGGAAATGCAAAAACGACATTTCGTGTAGAACTTGTCCTTGGATTTGTATTTTCGACGACAGTATTTCCCACAACGATGGCTTTGAAAGCGTAAAACTTGATGTCTTGAAATGTTTTCTTCTGTACTTTTCGGAACAGCACATGTAGAATACTGCTCAATGAAACTCATCACTTTCTCATCTGAATCTGTTCCAAATTTTGGTGCATCTTTAATCCATAGCAGCATATGTATATGAGGAGCACCTCTTGCTTGATACTCCTTTCTCCAAAAGAAATTCAACACCTCTCCAAGCGGAGGATTCTTTTTTGTTTGTTTTAAAAGACATCATAGCTTCAAACCTATGATTGAAATACCTGCATACATTAACTGGATCCAAAGAGCACAGTTCTCCAGGTGTCTTGTATTCAATATTTTCAATGCTTTTTTGCGGGTGGCTGCAGGGGTCTGGGGGCATAGCTCGGAAGGTCTAATATCGGATTCAAGTGTTTTGGACCAAATCCATGGCAAAAATGTTTTTGCGTTTTTGCTCACTTGCCTGTCTTTGGGGTGCTGTTTTGGGGGCTTCCAGGTTTTTGTGGGTGGGTTTTGGGGTCTGTGAGCACTGCTGGCACAGTCTAATGTTGATTTCATTTGTTTTTCAGGAAATCCGTGGTGGAAAAGGGGAGTTAGGGCCTAGCTGCACAGCGCATTTGTACAGAATTGAAGGTAGGCCCATTTTTGCTTTTTGCCTGTTTGGGGGTGTTGTGCTTTTTTGCGGGTGGGTTGGCGGGTCTTGGGGCATTGCTGGGAAGATCTAATACTGGAAAAAAGTGTTTTGGAGAAAATCCATGAGGAAAAAGTTTTTGCATTTCCTGACATTTCGCTCACTTTAGCGTTTTCGGGGGCCTGTTTGGGGGGCTTCCTGGTGTTTGTGGGTGGGTTTTGGGGTCTTGGAGCAACGCTGGATATGGGTAGTTTTGATTGCAAGTGGTTTTAAGAAAATCCATGTTGGCAAAGGGGAGTTAGGGCCTAGCTGCAGAACGCTCGTAGAGTGATTTTGGAAATATGCCTGAACATTTCTAAGTCCCCATTTTTGTAGTTTTGCATTTTTGGCTGTTTGGAGGTCTTCTACTTGTTTTTGCCTGGGTTGACGGGTCTGGGGCCATTGCTGGGAAGGTCTAATACCGGAAAAAAGTGTTTTGGAGAAAATCCATGAGGAAAAAGTTTTTGCATTTCCTGACATTTCGCTCACTTTAGCGCTTTCGGGGGCCTGTTTGGGGGGCTTCCTGGTGTTTGTGGGTGGGTTTTGGGGTCTTGGAGCAACGTTGAGTATGGGTAGTTTTGATTGCAAGTGGTTTTAAGAAAATCCATGATGGCAAAGGGGAGTTAGGGCCTAGCTGCAGAGCGCTTGTGGAGTGATTTTGGAAATTTGCTTGAAAATTTGTAAGTCCCCATTTTTGTACTTTTGCTTTTTGGCTGTTTGGGGGTCTTCTACTTGTTTTCGCCTGGGTTGACAGGTCTGGGTCCATTGCTGGGAAGGTCTTATACCGGATAAAAGTGGTTTGGACAAAATCGGAGGCAAAACTTTTTTGCGTTTTTGCTGACTTGCTTGTCTTTGAGGTGCTGTTGGGGTGGGTTCCAGGGGTTTGTGGGTGGGTTTTGGGGTCTGGGAGCACTGCTGGCACAGTCTAATGTTGATTGCATTTGTTTTTCAGGAAATCCATTGAGGAAAAGTCAAGTTGGGGCCTAGCTGCACAGCGCATTTGGACTGAATTCCAGGTAGGCCCAAAGTTTTCGGAGTGTGGCTTTTCCCGGGTTTTGCCTTTTGGCTTGTTGGGGAGGTTAAACTTATTTTCTCCCGGGTTGACAGTTCTGGGGTCATTGCTGGGAAGGTCAAATACCTGAAAGAAAGTCTTTTGGAGACAATCCCTGGGGAAACAGTTTTTGCATTTTCTGAGATTTCGCTCACTCTACCATTTTCGGGGGGCTGTTTGTGAGAGTTCCTGGTGTTTGTGGGGGGGTTTGCGAGTCTTGGAGCAATGCTGGGTATGGATACTTTTGCTTGCTTGCAAGTGGTTTGAATACAATCCATGGTGGGTAAGGTGGGATTTGGGCCTACTTTACTTTCAAAGTACGTTTTGTCACCAATTTCTGCTAGGCCTCGTTTTTTTAGATCTGACTGGGTTTAGTAAGGGTCTGGGAGCACTGCTGGGAAGGTCTAATTTTGTTCTAAAACACAGTTTACAGTACACCTAGCTTGAGGGGAAAGATCCGCTAAATTAATTCGCCCATACTTATTTATCCTTCAAAAGGAGACTCAGACAGAGTACGCACTTTCAAAAATATTGTACTGTCTATTAGGAAACTCAAAGTGTGACTTTTTGCACTACACAGCGTACATACCTTATATTTATTTGTCAGTGGTGTTCTAATATCACTTCCTGTTTTTTCATCAATAATTACAAGCCGGGTTTCAGCCTGTGCAATGGGAAAAAAAGAATGAAGTCAGGCTTCACATTAGCGAGCCGCAATTCAGCATCCGCCAGTCAGGCAGTGGACAGGGTGTCTTCTGGTCACCAACATTGAAGGACGGAGCATCAGATGGAATGGAGGAGTCCCGCTAATAAGAGGAATGGTTGGATGCATGCAACTTACCAAATTCAACAGGACAACTACAACAACATACAGATACAGTATCCGTTCTTTTCTAATTATTTTTTAAGTAATGTTATTGCTGTGAACTTCTATGAGTGTGACTGCATTTCTTTGATCTCTGCTTCTAAATTCATCCCTACAGCCATTGTAGTGGTTTTACTTCTGCTATTTTTCAAACCTAATTTAATGAACGAAGTGTTTCTCTGAGTGCAGAGATAGGCAAATGAAAACTCATAATTATTACTGCAGCCCTGTACTGTCTCATTCTTTCATTCACGGTTGTCGAAAGTACTACTTACTTTTAAGTAACCATGCATGCAGTAGTGCATGCACTTCCTTTATGTCACTTAACAGATTTATGGATAGCTTTGTACCCAAATATTTGTTTATCTTCAATTATTGTTCGTCCATGCTGTGCTTTTTTTTCTTCTCTCAACAAAACTTTCCCAAAAACCCCCATTCCCATCCATTTTTCAAACCCTAACCCTTTTCCCCCGAGCTGTGTGGTTTTGATTGATGTGTGACTAAATGACAGCAATAATTCCACACACTTGCTGGGGAGGATAAGGTCATAGCAACAGGCTGGTGAAGGAATCCAAGGATATATTCTTACTCAGCTTGACACTGAGTCACTAATGGCAAATGAAAGCAGATTTTCATGTGCGCCATCAACTTGATTAGTCATCAAGAACATCCTCCTCCTAGACGTGGCAAATTATTACGCTGCTGTGTCCTTCACCTTCAGTACTATTTCTTATAGTAGTAGCCAATGTCAAAGAAATTCAACGCAAGTACTCGTTATACTTTCAATACTTTACCATTTGTTAGGCTACATTGTGGCACTGTTCTAATGTACTGTCACCTGCTATATTCTCTATCGTACCGTTCTAATGCTGCGGTAAGGACAAACAAGGTTTCATTTTCTTTTTTTTCAGATGCTGCAACTGTCACTGTGTAACACCACAAGTACCACAGCAATGATGACATTTCATCCGCCCAGGATTGCCAACCTTAATCGCCATTTCCCGTGCAGCCAGCCCTGTGCCTAGCCCTATTTCCAAACACAAATTACAGGTAAGATAAGCATTTGGGGGGAGGTAGTATAATGGAGTATTAGGAGAGACGAGAGACTGACGGTCCTAGGACTATTGAATTCACTTACTCTGTGAGAGGCACTTAGTTGTGAAAACATTTGGGCAATTAGTACTTACACAACTTGAATCAAGATGCCACTTAAGTTTCAGGAAAACAAACTTACTGTTAAACCCCCACCCACCAGCCTCAAAAGCAGTAAAAAAACACGTATGCTAAGATAAAGTTTAAAGTATATTTATATATCCCTAACATAAATAATATCCCGCAAGACCCAACCCACCCCCCCTCCCGAACCCCAACTAATGTCCGTGAAAACGAAGTCCAAAAAAGTAGAAAACCCAACTCCCAATTCCCACCCCCAGAAGTCTTTAAAAAAGGGGCACGGGACAGTCTCCTCCTACTGCTGGCTGCTGTTGACTTTTCGGGCCAAGTCGGCATGCTCCTTGTGGAGGGTCTCGAGCAGGGTTTTGGTGTTGAGGAGCTCCTGCTCAAGGTAGGACACCCTAAGTTAAAGGCGGTGCATGCGTGCCTTGCACCTGCTGTGGGGGGCAGCTGATTTCTTTGCTGCTCGGCAGTGGCGGGTGGCTGCGGCCCCGGCTACGTACCGCTGGAGCCCTGCTGCGCTGACTGGCTGACCCAGGGAGCGCGGAGGAGGATGCAGGTGTCGCGGTGGATGCTGTCGACATACTCTGCGTGTCCTCCTCCTCCTGGGCCACCAGCCGCCAATATTCGGCGACAGTGGCCTCCAGCCTCCGTTGCCGGCCCTTTTAGCCAGCTCCTTCCGTGTTGGTTTGGAAGGAGCATCTATATGAAGAAAGAAAGACATAGTCTGTAACCAATGCTCTTTAAGATTAACACAAAATGATTCAGCATAAAGTTGTGTCACAGTAGAACTAGCAACTTGCAAGCGCAGTACATAACTATTGTGGCCAGTATCTATCTAACCTCCCACTTCTTCATCCTTGCTCTAACATTAGTGGGAGTTTAAGGAATAGGACAGTACACCAGTCTTATTCTTCTTCTTCTCTCTTGTTTAGCAAAATTGGTACGGTAACTTCTGCAAGCCGGCATAATGCCAGCGCAGTCAACTTGCACCCGAGAAAAACAGACGCCCGCCATGATGAGTGAGACAGACCTGCGTTACTGTACCAGTCCAGTACATGCAGGTGGTGATGCTCTTACTTTTCTATTACGGGTGCCACTGAGAATACTCTGTTACAAGGGCTACTGCTTAATTAATTGAACTTTCACCATACAGTGCCAATGAATACTAGAAAAGATAAATAATCTGATTATCTATCACTGGTATGTATTTGCTTACATATGGGATGATTTTAGGTGCTTTGCTTTTTATTGAGTGAACAGTGATACATCCACACATGAATGACCGAGTTCTACTAAACTTATTAACAGAGGTAGTGAGTGGCCATCATAATAACCGGATATATGCTGTGCTTGCAATACAAACTACTGCTACTATTCATGGTAGTATTCGGACAAAATTACAACTTCTTTTCCTTGCCTTTCCTACACTGGGACGGACGTGCGGGTGCGGTGTTACATGCTCTTTAAAGTAACACTTAGTTCATCCAGTGACCGTCTACTCTCTAGATACACATATGCTATATAAGAGTCAGATAGTACCATGATCCAGGCATCCATCCATTCAAACTATATGTCAATCATTCTTCTTCATGTCTCTCATCTGGACAAACCTTACGTTTTCTCACGGGAAAACAACCTTTTCATTTTATTTGGGAAACCGCAAGCCATACATCCGTGCTTGACTTGCATTTGAATTTCAACCAAAGCATATATTGCGCACACATACAGTGTCTGTTTCACCCACCCAAGGTGTTCTCCTTCCACCCATCCTTGCTTCATCCTTCACCCAGCCATGCATCATATTCCTTCCCAGCCACCTCGGGCACCAATCAAACACGTATCATTCTTCTTTGTCAGTCATCATTACTTTTAACTTGCTCGTCCTTCCACACTTACTTACATCCTTCTTTCGCTTTTCGTTCATCCCATCCATCAAGTTTATCTCAGATCTGATTTGAATTCTCGAAAAAAAATTCACAGCTGAGTTGAAGTAAATTTAGAGGAGGCTACTACCTGGTTGATAAAGACTTTGTTCTAAATTTTGAAAGTCTGCTTAACAGTATAGTAACTTAACTGTAGAACATATATACTACACCCGTGCAGAGAGCACACTCTGCAGTCTGCAATATCAATAAGTAAGGAATATAAGAGCTTACCACTGCCCGCCACTACCGTGGCAACCCGCACAGCAGTTTCCTCTGGCACTTGCACCGCCTCCTCCCCAGAAGTGTCCTCCTCCACCTCCGCGCCGGGCCCGGCACCAGATGTTCCACCTACAAAGCACATTTAAGAATGTTAGATGTCGTAGACATACACCCCTCACTAGTATTTTGTCTAGGAACGAAGACATGTGAATACAGAAACCAATCTAATAATTTGTGACTGTCTACTCTAAAGTAAAAATGTCCCTTTTTCCAGGGAAGGGTGTTGTCTTGCTGCACTTTTTGGCACAACTTATGAATGCTTTTACTTATGCTTTTTAACACGCACCATTTTTCTCATAACAGACAGAAGCTTCACTTCTAAGAACAAATTATCATCACTAGGACGGCGTGACCAACGATTCAGCATCAAAAAGAAAAATTAAAGTTCAAACTAGGTGAGGGCTCGGCTCGCCCACAATAAATGTGTGAAATAAATCACTAAGCACTTTTCCATTTTTAATCAACCGTTTATGTTTTATGACAAGCTTGATTTTAATAAATGTTTTTACTTTTAATAAAGCTTTAAAACTTAAATAGACTCTGTGGTTTTTGGTCAAGAGTGAATGAGTAAAAGGTTTTGCAATTTGCAAGCATGAGTCTGTGCCTCTGACACTTCTGGACTCTGACTCCGTACTCTTGTCCTGCATTGGATAATCATCATTGGGAATCAATCATCAATGAATTCGGGAGCTAAATGACTCTGCCACACTATGTAGTCAGTAAGGAGATTGGGGGTTCTTCAAAGTCTGATATCACTGAGGTATGTGGAAAGTCTACCTGCGCCTATTATAATGGATAAACAATGCACTATTTAGTGTCCATAGTACTGTTTGTGCAGATGTGTCCCTGCAACAGTAGTAGTATGGATTGTCCTCTTATCCAAACCAAAAGTAAAGTAGTATCTTATTCTTTCTTGGTGGTCATTCAGATTTTATTGTTAGGAATTGTCAAAGCATAAACATTTGGAAGACTTGAAGACATTATGGACAATCCCAGAGGACTGCACTCAGTGCATAGAGCTATTGCTGACTAGAATGGGAGTTTTGTTTAACACCTTTTGCCAAATGTGCAATCTTAGTTAGCTACACAGACAGACTAATAAGAATAATCTGGTAATACCACAGGGAGTCATAGTAGAGGTAGGATAAGAATTTAGATACAGTCTACAAGAAGATCAAAGACGATTTAGAAAAAATTGAATGAGGAACGCTAGGAAAAAATAGGTACTCTATATTAAAATTAAAACTTACCGGGCCAGCAAAGGAGCCCTCGCCTGCCCGATCCCGGCCTTGTACAGCAGCAGCAGCCTCCTCCTCTGTCCTCTTGCCCCTGGGGGGAGCTGATGTGCAACATGAAAGAAAGAAAGACCCGAAAACATGGATGATTGTTGTCAACCAAATGAAACATTTCAAAAGAACAATAACAAAATATTTTGGCGAAATAGCAAATAGACAAGTATTCCACGGGATATATTTACCTATCTCATGTGGTCTACTACGATATTAGTATTGCTTGATTAGTGGACCGTCGACTTGGAAAGTTATGTAACTCACTAAACAAGCTACTAAAAAGGTTCGCCTAGGACTGACATGCAGCAGTCCGCAGCACGCAAAGTGACAAACAAACTCCATTGTGATTGCACATCAGTGACAACACTAAAAAGTTTCATACTACATTAACCTGTCATTAAAATACTCAAACTATCAGTCCACCACCACTATTTCTTCTTATTGCCAGGTGTACAAAGGAAGGACTGGACTTGAGTCTGTAGGGGCAGATTTACAAGCTCATTGCGGCTCTTTTGCTCCGTTGTTGCGTGACTTTTGGAATGCAGCGGCAGAACAAAAGAGGCACATGGTGCGGCGTATATTAACAATGTGACGCATTTGGAAGATGCATCACGTTGTAAAGCCCTGCGCCATCAGGGGGCGTTCCGGCGCAAGGAAGGGCGTTCCTGCGCAGGAACGCTTCCTAAAAGTGGCTGAGGGAAATCTGCAAGATTTCAATCAGTCACTTTTAGGACAATGATGCGTCACTCAAACCCTGCACCTGCTTGAAGCAGACGTATGGCTTGACGCAGCATTGGGGAGATAGGGCACCCCAGAGCATTGCTGGAGCTGCGCCATCTTTGCGACGCAACTCCAGCAATGCGCCGCCTTTACGGCACAGATGCGTAACACTTCGGTGACGTTTTGGGCCCATGGTGCGCCGCATTGTAAATACGGCGCACCATGGGTGGTGGTGGCATGGCGCACAATTCCTGGCGCATCCCTGCTACTTTGCAGGGATGCACCGGTAATTGCAAATCTGCCCCTTAGGGTCTAGCATTACGCAGTTCTGTAAACTACATTCATACATAATTTCTCAGGCCAATGAAATGAACACAAAATCGAAAACAAATAGGCATTGTAGCAACGCTACTGAGAAGGAGAGCAGTGCACCTGAAATGCACAGAAGATTTGAAATATAATTTACCTACAATGTAATCAGCAGCATTATTGCTCTTGGTTAAAAACAAAAATGTGCAATATAATAATAACATACAGAGCAGGAGAAAACAGAGTAGTGATGAAATAGCTACTACTACTCACCAAGCCCGGGGATCTCGAGGCCGAGCAGGTCGAGCAAGTCGCGTTCCCGGTCCAGGAGATCCATCTAATGGTGGGTGGCCTGGTTGTAGGTGCGCTGGACCCGGGAGTGTTGATACAGGGCCTGGCACACGTTCTCCCACCGCTTCTGGCACTCCCGGAGCCCGTAGCCACTAGCGATCTTGCCGCCTGCCATGATGGTCCTGGGGAGGCGGCGCTGGACATAAAACACTAGTGCGGCCACCTCCTCCGCGCTAAAGATCTCCCGGGCTGTGACTTGCTCCCCCCTCAAACTCGCGCACGGGTGCCGGGCACGGGGTGCGGGACCCTTCCCCTTCTCAGGCTGCTTCCCGGCTCCCTTTACCATGGTCTGGGCAGAAAGGAAGGTAAATAATAAATAAGAAATAGAATAGGGAAGAAGAAAAGAAAAGAGTTTATAAAAGTAGTTTAAAATTAACCAAAAGTAGCAGAAAACACAAAAATATAGAGCTAGAATAATAGAGGGATAGATAATAAGTAAAATAGATTAAAAAAAACTTAAAACAAGCAAAGGAAGGCAGAGATTGACAGAGGATACAGAAAGCATGCCCAGAACCATAGCAATGAATGAAAAACAAGATGGCAGCGCCCGTTCACGACCGCGGGGGTAGGTTCGCAGATTTCCCCCGCGATCACACGCGAACTTGTACTAGCGAGCCGCACACTTTGCAAAATTACACATAGCACCCGGAAACGGAAAGACGTCACGCAAACAAGATGGCCACGCCCATGTACGTCTGTTAGGGTAACTTCGCCTCGTTGTGCCGCAAAAAAACAAATCGCATATTCGCACGAATTTGCGGCTTCCGAATTCGATCTCGACCAAATTCGAGCCCGCGAATCCCGCAAAATTGCAGAAAAACGATTTTTGCAAAACTGAAAGCACTCAGCAGGTGCAAAAGTTCAAGCTCATCATTAGTAACAATTCCCTGTAGCGCTTCCTGAGGGCCCCCTCCAGAGTTCAGTTGCCTACTTGCAACTATTCTATGACCCTGCTCTTACCCTCACAGCAGGCTCAGAGAATAGCTACAAGTAGGCCACAAAGGTCCTGTGAAAAAAAATTGCACTGCAACAGAAAGCAATTACAGATAAGGAAGCAGGTGCCAGACTGGAAGTTCAAATTCAGTGACACATTAATCAACCCCAAATTAATTCATGTCAGTTGAAGCAGGGCAGGTGTGCTTTTCCCCCCATAATCTACAGTGATGAACCAGAGGGTGGCAGTGATGTACCAGAGGGTGGCATGGGTGAACCAGAGGCTGGCAGTGGTGAAACAGAGGGTGCTGTGATGAACCAGACGTAGAAACAACATGGTCGCAACGGTTGCGACCCGACAAGTAAGTTCGTGTTTGCAAACTGGTACAAAACCCTTGCGAACTGGCAGAAACCCTTGCGAACACAAAAAAAGAAAAAATGTGCAAATTCGCGAGAGTTCGCGGATTTTTCGGATTGCGAATTCGTGAATACCCAAATTCATGAACCGCGAATTTGCAAAATTCGGCCATACATAGAAAAGTGCTGGAGTTGCGTGCCGCATGCAACACAATTTCAGCACTGTGCCAACTTTTCGCCCTAGATGCGACACACATCTGTTTATTCCTGCGCCATGGTGCACCGCATTGCAAATGCGGTGCATCATGGGTGGCGCAAGGATAAACTTGTGTGCCGCATCTTTCCTGGCGAATCTCTGCTAATTTGCAGAGATGTGTCAGGTAACATAAATCTATCCCTCAGTCCCATTCCATCTCTACGCTTTCCTAAGTCCCTCCATTCCCTCACTCAATTTCTTTCTCTCTCACTCCTCACTTCTCACTTTCACTTACCTCCCTTTTATCATCCTGAAAACCCCTTCTTCACCCTCTTTCCATTTCTTTTACCTTCACCCCCCTTACCCTACTCTATTTATCTCTCTTTGTCCCTTACTCTCCTTCCATATGTCCATCCCCACTCCCCTTCTGTCACTCCTCCTCCTTCAGTTTCTTTTCCATACTGCTCTTCCCATACTTTTTCATTCCCCTTAACTCACTACCCTACCCTTAGTCCCCTTGTTTCAACCAGTCTTTTACTCCCCTTTCCTCACTCACTATACTCCCTTTACCTCACTCATTCCCTCAGTCCCTTCCTCCACTTTAGTCAGTCATTTCAGTTATTCATTTATACACTACACATTCATTCAAAAAAATGATGACACAGTGCGTAAGAAATGGAGCTCTTTTTTGAAAAATGAGTTAGTTCTGAAAAGAACTTTTTTTTTCGTTTTGATATTTTATAATTTTTTTTCTTTTTTAAAAGTTTTACATATTTTTTTTTCAAACACTAACAGGAATCTTGAATTTTAAAAGTTGTCAACAGGAACAACGAAAATCAAAAATAAAACAAAATAATCTTCCTTCACTGCATATATGTTCATTATTGCACTTCTCAATTAGAACAAGGCTCTGTTCAGAATATACAATTATTTCAAAGCACTTGTTACACCTCATGTGCACCTTCTTAAAAAAAGGCCCCTGGTCCAGTTCTGCAGTTGATGGAGATGGAGGTGTTGCAGATGAAATGCTGGCCACAGCTGGTGGCATTTGTGTGGCCAGGGCTCTAGTGGATGCTTTCGCAAACTGCGCAGGATGCCCTTGCCTCACATGTCTGATCAGAATGTATGACTAAATTACGGAAGCTTGTTTCCTTCCCAGTATAAGAATTGGCTTGGTAGTTTGGTTTGCCCTGTTCCCATCATGCACTGGGACAGGAACAGACTAATTTGCATGTAGCCAGGTTCTAAGCTGGGATGGTGCGGTGAGCTAAAAAACGGTGATGGATCAAGCCCTGATCTCTTGACTGGGTAGGAGTATTCTGCATCATTCAGAAACTCTGTCCATCACCACCCCCTTTTCCAAAATCGATTTTGTCCACACTATGTGTGGGAGGGTATACTCAGACGTTAATCCCTTGCTCATTGCACCATCAGGATTCAAGCAAGCCGGGCCGACGACGGCTGAAATGCCAGAAACCGGTCCCCGGAAGCTTGTTTCCTTCCCAGTATAAGAATTGGCTTGGTAGTTTGGTTTGCCCTGTTCCCATCATGCACTGGGACAGGAACAGACTAGTTTGCATGTAGCCACGTTCTGAGCTGGGATGGTGCAGTGAGCTAAAAAACGGTGATGGATCAAGCCCTGATCTCTTGACTGGGCAGGAGTATTCTGCATCATTCAGAAACTCTGTCCATCACCACCCCCTTTTCCAAAATCGATTTTGTCCACACTATGTGTGGGAGGGTATACTCAGACGTGAGTCCCTTGCTCATTGCACCATCAGGATTCAAGCAAGCCGGGCCGACGACGGCTGAAATGCCAGAAACCGGTCCCCGGAAGCCTGTTTCCTTCCCAGTATAAGAATTGGCTTGGTAGTTTGGTTTGCCCTGTTCCCATCATGCACTGGGACAGGAACAGACTAATTTGCATATAGCCAGGTTCTGAGCTGGGATGGTGCAGTGAGCTAAAAAACGGTGATGGATCAAGCCCTGATCTCTTGACTGGGTAGGAGTATTCTGCATCATTCAGAAACTCTGTCCATCACCACCCCCTTTTCCAAAATCGATTTTGTCCACACTATGTGTGGGAGGGTATACTCAGACGTGAGTCCCTTGCTCATTGCACCATCAGGATTCAAGCAAGCCGGGCCGACGACGGCTGAAATGCCAGAAACCGGTCCCCGGAAGCTTGTTTCCTTCCCTGTATAAGAATTGGCTTGGTAGTTTGGTTTGCCCTGTTCCCATGATGCACTGGGACAGGAACAGACTAATTTGCATGTAGCCAGGTTCTGAGCTGGGATGGTGCAGTGAGCTAAAAAACAGTGATGGATCAAGCCCTCATCTCTTGACTGGGTAGGAGTATTCTACATCATTCAGAAACTCTGTCCATCACCACCCCCTTTTCCTAAATTCAATATATCGCAGCGAGGTACCACTACTGTATTTTACAATGGCTTCCTATTCCACGAAAAAAAAACACTTTGTGACTGGCCATTAGATGGCATTATTGTATTTACAATACTTTTTCGAAATATTTTTACATTGCTCATTATCCTTTTTATTTTGTATTTATTCAGTTTATATTTTAATTTATTGTTATATTTTCTAAAACCTGACAAACTATAAATGATTGTATTTTTTTTTAATTGATATTATGCTTAAAAATGTAAATGTTTGGAAAAGACAACATTAACAATATCGATTAAGCTTATTTTTGATAATTTCATATTTCATTATTTAAAATATTGTTTTACAAAATGTTGACTCTGATATAATTATTTTACAAAAGAATAAAATGAATAATAATTAAATCAATTCAATCTAAAATTTAAATCACCTACCTGACAACATCGATGGGGAGGAGGAGAGACTTGTGGTGCTTGGTTCCCCCAACCTATTACCATGTTGGCATTTTGAAGGCTGGCTGCTTCCCAACTTTCCTCTGCACCCGTCAGCCTGATATCTTTATTCAAGTGTCTTTTTTGGGGTGGGGGACGTGCATAGCCTAATTAAAGAAGAGTTGAGCGCTATCTCGTCAAAATCTGAGGCATGTAGAATCCCGCACCATAGTGTGCCCTGAACAAACAACAGAGTGTGCCAGCTGGGCACACATCACGTACCCAGGAACCAATTTAACTATTTACTTAATATTTTGAGGAGGCGTCTCATTGTGATCTAGCCCCTGAGAAACCTTTACGACCAATAGGAAACGGGATTAATTTTGCATATTGATGGCTCTATCACTCCTCAATGCTGATTGGATATATCCCGAGCAAAGATTATTTGAGTGAACATCTCCCGGAACAATGGTGTTCACTTGTTTTTGTGAGTCTTCAGGGGTGGGGTGAAGATGAGTGACGTGAGCAGTCCGGGTTCTGAGATCAATGTCGGGAGAAGAGAGTGACGTGCAGACAATGGGGGCGGAGAGATGCGAAGCATAGTTTTGCATTGCAGTCAGGGAAAAGTCGTGGTTTAGGACTTCGTGGTTTACAACTACGTTGTTCGGAACTTGTCCTGGTTCGGACATCATTGTTCAGGTAAGTCAGAATTAGAACTTCGTTGTTAAGGATGTTTCCCGTCTGATCATCGTGTTAATGGAAAATGAATAGTTTCCCCTAGAAAGGACAGTGTCACAAATGGTGCAAGTGACCTTAGGTGCATTCACCTTCTTTTGTCCTTCAGGATATCGAAAAAATTGCCAAATAAGAGATTCCTTCACTCACCATTGAGGAGGTCGATACTGTTCATCAGAATCAGATAATGATAATTCTTGTCTGACAGCCATTTCAGTTATTTCTCAGAGAAGCTGGAGAGGGTCCTTCTTCCACGAGATTGAAACAGATCGTGAGAGAAATGGGTGGAGTTTTGGAAGATTCTAGAACTGAAACTAATATGAACCAATGAAAAGTGTTGTTATTGAGTCACATGACTTAACGTGCGCACTGCGTTTTACCTGATTTATATAAAAGTTTCAAAACATGAAAAGGAGGCAAGGTAGACACTCCCTGACCCCCTAGAGGTTCTCAGGGGGTCCCTAAAGAACCCCAACGGGAAAAATACCCTTTTTAAAAAAAAATCGCGAATCAAAAAAATATATATATTATTATTATTATTATTTTATTATTATCTAAGAAAACACCTGAATAAATTTTATTTTTTTATATCATTTTTTATAAAATGTGCACCATTCTTTCGTCAAAGGATTGTTGGACATCAAAGAGCCGACGTCCATCGTATATCAAGTGAGATGAAACCATGCACTTTTTATACATTATTCACTGTCTACCTGACAATTTCAATAAAACGTTTAAAGCAGGCAAAATTAGAAAGAAATGGACTGAGAATTGAAATACCACTCCACACAGTAGGTAAGAACAAAGCAAATCTATAAAGGAATGCCTCACCCATCGGGCAACTAGTAAGTCATAGGGAAGAGTTCACAAAGACTTCAGAGCTTTATTGCATCAGTACAGTCCAAAGAGGTCTGAGACACGTGAATATAGAGAGGACATGAGTAGGACCCTGGAGGGCAAGCAAGAGTTCATGTCAGACCCTGTTCGGAAGAACAAAGTCCAGATTCAACCACAATTGTACTACTTGGGATCGTCTATCACTGGAGTTCTGGGGTCCGGTCTATTGTAGCTCTGCAAATAGGCCATCTCAACTTAAGTCTCACAAAAAAAAGACTACAAAAATATCATTTTCACACACATAATAGTTAAGAATTAGCATTTAAAAATGTTGTAAATTCACAGAAAAAAACCTTAGGTATCGCGCACGTCATAGTTTGAAATTAGAATTAAAAAACCTTGCAAATTCACTGAATAAAAAATAGGTTTAAAACACGTTATAATTAGGAATTAGCATTTACAAAACTTTGAAATTCACTGAAAAAACCATAGGTTTGACACACGTTATAGTTAGAAATTAGCATTCAAAAAACATTTGAAATTCACTGAAAAAAACATAGGCTTGACACATGTTATAGTTAGGAATTTGCATTTAAAAAACCTTAGAAATTCACTGACAAAAGCATAGGTTTTACACCAGTTATAGTTAGCTGTACATTTTATTCATACAAAACCATTGAAATTCCCCCGTTATAGTTAGTTGTACTCACTATATATCGCGCGCCCGCAATCCACTGCTGATGATGTCACATATTACATCATGACATGGTCAGTGACATCACTGATGACATCACTGATGACATCATCCAGTGAAAATGGTTTGCTTTGATATTTAAATATGTATTGAAGAATGGGTAGATATATAAATATAAATGGGTGGATAGTGGATTTAGTAACAGTGCAATTGATTGTTTCCTTGACAAATTCGAAGAGTCTCACTATATATATTGTGTAGTTATTTAACTGTGTGAAAGTCTTTATTGCTTTGTCTTAATTGGTATGTTAAAGACTATAACGGGAAATGTCAATGGTTTTGTATACTAAAATGTACAGCTAACTATAACTGCTGTAAAACCTATGTTTTTTTCAGTGAATATATATAAATATATATCCAAAACACAAAGGTGGCGTGCTTCTGCCGCTTTCACAGCAGGCACTCGATGGTATCGCCAAACCCCAAAATTCATCAGATTCCTGGCGTAAACTTCATATTCAAAGACACCAGAGTCGAGGCCCAAATCGTTTGTGCAGTGCTTAGGTTTATTGGTTCTTGAGCAAGAGGTAGGCTTACCTCGAAACTCGTAGGGGTTGTTTTTTTGCCAATAAACCTAAGCACTGCACAAACGATTTGGGCCTCGACTCTGGTGTCTTTGAATATGAAGTTTACGCCAGGAATCTGATGAATATATATATATATATATATATATACCCTCTAACTGTATAAATTCTGCTTTTAGCGCGAAAATCTACATAATCAAGTAATTTCTTTATTGTTGTCCAAAGGGAAGGGCTAAAAAATACTTACGTCTGCATTGTGCCAATTAGATTGACAAAGGCTTCTTGGAAGCCGAAATGCATCTCTTGTTAGCTGCGAGGTCGAGTGAGACTCTTGGCAATAAAAAAAGCCTTATTATGACATCTTTGTGTGCGTGCCTTCTTCATTTCTGGAGCAGGATGGTGTGTGCATTTCAATTACAGTGGTTGTGGTTTGACGCTGTTACATGCAACACCAGTCGTTTGTGGCTCTACCTTTGGACCGCGTTTGTTTGGGTAAGTATGGGAATGCAAGCTGTAGAGCCCCCAGAACAGACGCCAGGAAGAGAAATAAGGATGACAGTGGATGGAATACCAAGATCCTGCAGCGGGCGGTTTGCTGACTGCCAGCATGGGGTCTGCAATTCCTGAACCTCGAAATGCCTTACTCTGGATACTGGTGCTCCCTGGTGACTGGGCACTGCAGATGCCGACGCAGAGGCGATGAGGATTGTCCGGCATATGTAATTTTTTGTTGATTGATCTTCATCGACCTCGCAGTTTGGTGCCTAATGAATCTGCATTCCTGTGCTTTCTGCCTTCATAAACATTGAGGAGCATTTCCCTGCAAATGACTTTATTTATCGATTTCTAAATACTTGTATGTACACAAACTTCGGTATGTTTAATCAACGACATGGACCTTCACATATGCGGTCAGTGAACTGGTGACTTTCATAAGACCGCCTTGTAACATTATGGGAAAGGTAGTCCCCAAGGGGACATAAATGTTTACTGGGAGACAGGCATGTATGTCATTAATACACACTTTAGGTGTTGTTTGGCCAAGTACCAACACCATATTTTATTGTTGCTGCTGTGAATGTTTTCCTTCAATTCACTGTTGAAATCAAGGATATATGTAGCACGAGGTTTCATTACTTCCAGACATCATGGGCGAAAAGCGTTTTTGGGCAATTATATTGAGATCTAGTCAGCACAGTTTTTATTAATGTATCTTGTTTTTTTTATATATATAAATGGGCACTTTAGAGATATTGGCGGTAGCAAGCTATTTTGTAACTTTTTCGCTAACAGGCAAGTGAATTATATTACTTGTGATGTATGCGTTTAGATTCAGCACATTATCGTTATACCGGCAAACATTGTTAATTCAGTAGGCACTATGCTGGGATATGTAAATCTCAATGGTTGCATTAAGCATGTTTATTTTCATGAACTTGTTTAACCAATCACATTAGCGCAAAAATCTACATAGACAAGTATTTTCTTTATGTTGTCGAAAGGGAGGTCGAGTGAGACTCATGGCAAAAAAAATATATATATATATCCAACCACATCCAGGACCCAACATTGGACTGGCCACTCGGAAGCTGTTTGTCAGACATCATCTTTATTGCAGCATGCTGGTGAAGCTGGGAACAGAAAGACACTCTCAGTCTAGTATCAGTGCCAAACGCGTTTCGAGAGTCAAAGGCTCTCTTCATCAGTGGCTTGGTAAGTTTAAAATGAAGCAGCAGCATGATACATTTTCAAATAGTTAGCACCTGCCCTCCCTTGGGCGTTGCCTTCACGGCTTTCTGGGTGCTGTAGTTTCAAAGTTATTAAATCCAAGTGGATGCGCCCTTCATAAACATTGTCCAAATGTACTTCCCAGTCTGGTGACAGTGACACATTCTGGCCTCGACTCACCCTGCTTTGTTGTTGCAACAAGGTGCGGGAACGCACGCACGCCTGGATAGCGTTCGCTCCCCTTCCGCCTGTAGAGTGCTGTAACCAATGTTCGTAACAGCCAGGTTGAAAAAATTCTCTCAAAGGGCCAAGTCCGCGACTTTGGAGAGCCGCTATAAATCCAACCACATCCAGGACCCAACATTGGACTGGCCACTCGGAAGCTGTTTGTCAGAAATCATCTTTATTGCAGCATGCTGGTGAAGCTGGGAACAGAAAGACACTCTCAGTCTAGTATCAGTGCCAAACGCGTTTCGAGAGTCAAAGGCTCTCTTCATCAGTGGCTTGGTAAGTTTAAAATGAAGCAGCAGCATGATACATTTTCAAATATTTAGCACCTGCCCTCCCTTGGGCGTTGCCTTCACGGCTTCTGGGTGCTGTAGTTTCAAAGTTATTAAATCAAAGTGGATGCACCCTTCATAAACATTGTCCAAATATACTTCCCAGTCTGGTGACAATGACACATTCTGGCCTCGACTCACCCTGCTTTGTTGTTGCAACAAGGTGCGGGAACGCCCGCACGCCTGGATAGCGTTCGCTCCCCTTCCGCCTGTAGAGTGCTGTAACCAATGTTCGTAACAGCCAGGTTGAAAAAATTCTCTCAAAGGGCCAAGTCTGCGACTTTGGAGAGCCGCTATAAATCCAACCACATCCAGGACCCAACATTGGACTGGCCACTCGGAAGCTGTTTGTCAGACATCATCTTTATTGCAGCATGCTGGTGAAGCTGGGAACAGAAAGACACTCTCAGTCTAGTATCAGTGCCAAACGCGTTTCGAGAGTCAAAGGCTCTCTTCATCAGTGGCTTGGTAAGTTTAAAATGAAGCAGCAGCATGATACATTTTCAAATAGTTAGCACCTGCCCTCCCTTGGGCGTTGCCTTCACGGCTTTCTGGGTGCTGTAGTTTCAAAGTTATTAAATCCAAGTGGATGCGCCCCTTCATAAACATTGTCCAAATATACTTCCCAGTCTGGTGACAGTGACACATTCTGGCCTCGACTCACCCTGCTTTGTTGTTGCAACAAGGTGCGGGAACGCACGCACGCCTGGATAGCGTTCGCTCCCCTTCCGCCTGTAGAGTGCTGTAACCAATGTTCGTAACAGCCAGTTTGAAAAAATTCTCTCAAAGGGCCAAGTCTGCGACTTTGGAGAGCCGCTATAAATCCAACCACATCCAGGACCCAACATTGGACTGGCCACTCGGAAGCTGTTTGTCAGACATCATCTTTATTGCAGCATGCTGGTGAAGCTGGGAACAGAAAGACACTCTCAGTCTAGTATCAGTGCCAAACGCGTTTCGAGAGTCAAAGGCTCTCTTCATCAGTGGCTTGGTAAGTTTAAAATGAAGCAGCAGCATGATACATTTTCAAATAGTTAGCACCTGCCCTCCCTTGGGCGTTGCCTTCACGGCTTTCTGGGTGCTGTAGTTTCAAAGTTATTAAATCCAAGTGGATGCGCCCTTCATAAACATTGTCCAAATATACTTCCCAGTCTGGTGACAGTGACACATTCTGGCCTCGACTCACCCTGCTTTGTTGTTGCAACAAGGTGCGGGAACGCACGCATGCCTGGATAGCGTTCGCTCCCCTTCCGCCTGTAGAGTGCTGTAACCAATGTTCGTAACAGCCAGGTTGAAAAAATTCTCTCAAAGGGCCAAGTCCGCGACTTTGGAGAGCCGCTATAAATCCAACCACATCCAGGACCCAACATTGGACTGGCCACTCGGAAGCTGTTTGTCAGACATCATCTTTATTGCAGCATGCTGGTGAAGCTGGGAACAGAAAGACACTCTCAGTCTAGTATCAGTGCCAAACGCGTTTCGAGAGTCAAAGGCTCTCTTCATCAGTGGCTTGGTAAGTTTAAAATGAAGCAGCAGCATGATACATTTTCAAATAGTTAGCACCTGCCCTCCCTTGGGCGTTGCCTTCACGGCTTTCTGGGTGCTGTAGTTTCAAAGTTATTAAATCCAAGTGGATGCGCCCTTCATAAACATTGTCCAAATATACTTCCCAGTCTGGTGACAGTGACACATTCTGGCCTCGACTCACCCTGCTTTGTTGTTGCAACAAGATGCGGGAACGCACGCACGCCTGGATAGCGTTCGCTCCCCTTCCGCCTGTAGAGTGCTGTAACCAATGTTCGTAACAGCCAGGTTGAAAAAATTCTCTCAAAGGGCCAAGTCCGCGACTTTGGAGAGCCGCTATGAATCCAACCACATCCAGGACCCAACATTGGACTGGCGAGCGAACGCTATCCAGGCGTGCGTGCGTGCGTGCGTTCCCGCACCTTGTTGCAACAACAAAGCAGGGTGAGTCGAGGCCAGAATGTGTCACTGTCACCAGACTGGGAAGTATATTTGGACAATGTTTATGAAGGGCGCATCCACTTGGATTTAATAACTTTGAAACTACAGCACCCAGAAAGCTGTGAAGGCAACGCCCAAGGGAGGGCAGGTGCTAACTCTTTGAAAATGTATCATCCTGCTGCTTCATTTTAAACTTACCAAGCCACTGATGAAGAGAGCCTTTGACTCTCGAAACGCGTTTGGCACTGATACTAGACTGAGAGTGTCTTTCTGTTCCCAGCTTCACCAGCATGCTGCAATAAAGATGATGTCTGACAAACAGCTTCCGAGTGGCCAGTCCAATGTTGGGTCCTGGATGTGGTTGGATTTATAGCGGCTCTCCAAAGTCGCGGACTTGGCCCTTTGAGAGAATTTTTTCAACCTGGCTGTTACGAACATTCGTTACAGCACTCTACAGGCGGAAGGAGAGCGAACGCTATCCAGGCGTGCGTGCGTTCCCGCACCTTGTTGCAACAACAAAGCAGGGTGAGTCGAGGCCAGAATGTGTCATTGTCACCAGACTGGGAAGTATATTTGGACAATGTTTATGAAGGGCGCATCCACTTGGATTTAATAACTTCGAAACTACAGCACCCAGAAAGCTGTGAAGGCAACGCCCAAGGGAGGGCAGGTGCTAACTCTTTGAAAATGTATCATCCTGCTGCTTCATTTTAAACTTACCAAGCCACTGATGAAGAGAGCCTTTGACTCTCGAAACGCGTTTGGCACTGATACTAGACTGAGAGTGTCTTTCTGTTCCCAGCTTCACCAGCATGCTGCAATAAAGATGATGTCTGACAAACAGCTTCCGAGTGGCCAGTCCAATGTTGGGTCCTGGATGTGGTTGGATTTATAGCGGCTCTCCAAAGTCGCGGACTTGGCCCTTTGAGAGAATTTTTTCAACCTGGCTGTTACGAACATTGGTTACAGCACTCTACAGGCGGAAGGGGAGCAAACGCTATCCAGGCGTTCGTGCGTTCCCGCACCTTGTTGCAACAACAAAGCAGGGTGAGTCGAGGCCAGAATGTGTCACTGTCACCAGACTGGGAAGTATATTTGGACAATGTTTATGAAGGGCGCATCCACTTGGATTTAATAACTTTGAAACTACAGCACCCAGAAAGCCGTGAAGGCAACGCCCAAGGGAGGGCAGGTGCTAACTATTTGAAAATGTATCATGCTGCTGCTTCATTTTAAACTTACCAAGCCACTGATGAAGAGAGCCTTTGACTCTCGAAACGCGTTTGGCACTGATACTAGACTGAGAGTGTCTTTCTGTTCCCAGCTTCACCAGCATGCTGCAATAAAGATGATGTCTGACAAACAGCTTCCAAGTGGCCAGTCCAATGTTGGGTCCTGGATGTGGTTGGATTTATAGCGGCTCTCCAAAGTCGCGGACTTGGCCCTTTGAGAGAATTTTTTCAACCTGGCTGTTACGAACATTGGTTACAGCACTCTACAGGCGGAAAGGGAGCGAACGTTATCCAGGCGTGCGTGCGTTCCCGCACCTTGTTGCAACAACAAAGCAGGGTGAGTCGAGGCCAGAATGTGTCACTGTCACCAGACTGGGAAGTATATTTGGACAATGTTTATGAAGGGCGCATCCACTTGGATTTAATAACTTTGAAACTACAGAACCCAGAAAGCCGTGAAGGCAACGCCCAAGGGAGGGCAGGTGCTAACTATTTGAAAATGTATCATGCTGCTGCTTCATTTTAAACTTACCAAGCCACTGATGAAGAGAGCCTTTGACTCTCGAAACGCGTTTGGCACTGATACTAGACTGAGAGTGTCTTTCTGTTCCCAGCTTCACCAGCATGCTGCAATAAAGATGATGTCTGACAAACAGCTTCCGAGTGGCCAGTCCAATGTTGGGTCCTGGATGTGGTTGGATTTATAGCGGCTCTCCAAAGTCGCGGACTTGGCCCTTTGAGAGAATTTTTTCAACCTGGCTGTTACGAACATTGGTTACAGCACTCTACAGGCGGAATGGGAGCGAACGCTATCCAGGCGTGCGTGCGTTCCCGCACCTTGTTGCAACAACAAAGCAGGGTGAGTCGAGGCCAGAATGTGTCACTGTCACCAGACTGGGAAGTATATTTGGACAATGTTTATGAAGGGCGCATCCACTTGGATTTAATAACTTTGAAACTACAGCACCCAGAAAGCCGTGAAGGCAACGCCCAAGGGAGGGCAGGTGCTAACTATTTGAAAATGTATCATGCTGCTGCTTCATTTTAAACTTACCAAGCCACTGATGAAGAGAGCCTTTGACTCTCGAAACGCGTTTGGCACTGATACTAGACTGAGAGTGTCTTTCTGTTCCCAGCTTCACCAGCATGCTGCAATAAAGATGATGTCTGACAAACAGCTTCCGAGTGGCCAGTCCAATGTTGGGTCCTGGATGTGGTTGGATATATATATATATATATATATTCACTGAAAAAACCATAGGTTTCACACCAGTTATAGTTAGGAATTAGCATTTAAAAAACCTATTAAATTCACTGAAAAAACCATAGGTTTCACACCAGTTATAGTTAGCTGGAAATTTTACTGATATAAAACCATTGAAATTCCCACGTTATAGTTAGTCGGACTCACTATAACTTGCGCGTGCAATGCACTGCTGATGACATCACATATTACATCACTCATGACATGGTCAGTGACATCACTCATGACACCATACTTGTGACATAGTGACAGACCTCCTTTCACTATAATGTAACCCTTGAGACACATATTCAAAAATAGAAACTGAAATTTTTAATAAAATGGAGATACCTATATCAGTTACAACAAGCAATTCAGTAATTCCACTATCTATATACACATCCACTCATTCACCAACAGTTCTATATAGTCACTCATACATATACTCACTCATCATATGAAGTGATACACCTATACATCCTGTTACACACCGACATTCATCCAAAAGTTACTCACACACATATTCACACGTGCAAATAAACTATTGAACATCCATTTATTTGAATATAGAGTTATACACACACTTCCACCTTACTTCTATTTAAAATTACACATATTTATTCTCTTAAACAATCACTTATATAAACACATACTTATTTAAACAGGAACTCTTACAATCTCTTACTCTCACAGATTAAAACATATGTAGTTACTGATAAAGACACTAGTGAGACAGTCATTCACTCACTAACAAACACATATAGACACTCATCCACCCATACAGTCCTGTACATATGCTGTCTTCAAAACACATACAAACAAAGAGTCAGTCACTCATGCATCTATGTGCTAAGTAATACCCCCACCAAACCATATAGACACTCATACTGATACTAATAAAAATATCTAATAACCCATATACATACACATGAGTGGATGTGTATTAGATGGTGGTATTACTGAATTGGTTGTTGTAACTGGTATGGGTATATCCACTTTTTTGAAAATATTAGTTTCTATTTTTGAATATGTGTTTCAAGGGTTACATTACACTAAAAGGAGGTCTGTCACTCTGTCGCAAGGATGATGTCATCAGTGATGTCATGAGTGATGTCACTGACCATGTCATGAGTGATGTAATATGTGATGTCATCAGCAGTGCATTGCACGCGCAAGTTATAGTGAGTCCGACTAACTATAACGTGGGAATTTCAATGGTTTTATATCAGTAAAATTTCCAGCTAACTATAACTGGTGTGAAACCTATGGTTTTTTCAGTGAATTTAATAGGTTTTTTAAATGCTAATTCCTAACTATAACTGGTGTGAAACCTATGGTTTTTTCAGTGAATTTCATAGGTTTTTAAAATGCTAATTCCTAACTATAACTGGTGTGAAACCTATGGTTTTTTCAGTGTATTTCATAGGTTTTTTAAATGCTAATTCCTTTGTATATCGAGTTTCTAACCTTTTTTTTTTTTACAATTTGCTGTTTTTTTTAAGTATTCATTTTTTTTATAATTTTTTTCTTTTGCGCTCTGGGTGCGCGCTCCTGGAAGCTTTCAGCTAAGCTCTCCTGTAAGCTTCTCCGAGAGCTCATCTGAAAGCGCACCCAGAGCGCAACTGTCGTTCGTGAAAAAAAAATATGAATGAAAAGTTAATAATAATGCAAAACATTTCGTACCATACAAATAAAATTTGTTTTTTTTAATATGGAAAATGATTATGCATTTCTATTAAAGATTGATGACGTCACTTCGGCGCGCAACGTACGTGCCCTCGGAAGCGCCTACGTGCGCGGCGCCTAAACGCACGCAAAAGCGCCTACGATCGCGCCACGTGTGCGCCCCGGAAGCGCCTACGATCGCGCAGCGTAAACGCACCCGGAAGTGCACCTGAGCGCGCAACGTAAGCGCGTCGGGTCATGTGACCCTAAAATAACACTTTTCATTGGTTGCTAACAGTTTTTTTTTACAATGAATGAAATCCCCACCCATTTCCTTCACTTCTTCTTTCACTTTTGTGACTGAAAGACCTGCCTTTTTTGCTGCTCCATATTCCTGGATTCATCATGGCTGCCAGATCATCCAGCAGTGAAGATGACTTCATTGATGAAGAGCCACCTACCCCAAAGGTGAAGGGACATTTCATCTGGAAATTCTTTAAATTTCCAGCAGACCAGAAGAAGGTGAATGCACCAAAAGTAGAGTGCAGGATCTGCAAAAAGGTCCTGTCACGGGGTAACCCCCCAAAAAAATACTCTTTTGGCAACTTCACCATGATTCGCCATGTGGAGACCAGGCACCCCCAGAATTTTGCCCGAGAAAGTGTCAGGGCTCTGGCACAGGAGGTTCCCAGAGGTGGGGCCTCTACATCAACAGGAGGAGCAACTTCTTCTGGAAGAGAACAATCTCAGGGGCAGGTAGCAAACATCCAACCTGCATTCAACCATGGGGTCGTCAGATGCAGATACTGCAATCAACTCCTCACCTATGGGGAGCAAAGTGTCCTGCTCATGGTTCGGGCATTAGAGAACCATCACTGCCCTTCCCACCCCTAATTTTTTTCTTTTCTTTTTGCTCCTGTTGAGCAGTTTCTATTCCCTGTTTTTGTTCCTCTTCAGTTAAAAGAAGAAAACCAAAAGTTCTTTTCAGAACTACCTCCAATTCTCATCAAAGAGCTATAATCTTAAAAAATGAAGAGTAAGTGAAATATAGTGCATTGATAATTGAAAGGAGAATGAGTAAGAAAGAACAGAAAGGTATGAGAGGTGAAAGGAAGTGAAGTAGGAGGACTGAAAGAAGGTGAGTGTTAGAAAAGAAAGTTATGACACAGTGAATAAACTGGAGGCCTCATTTCTGAAAAGTGACGCATCGCTACGTGAAAATAGCGATGCGTCACTTATCTGGACGCACTCCTTATGACATTCCAGATATGTCATATTTAATATATGACTAATCAATTCGCAAGGAGTTACAGATATGTCAGTATTTCTGACATATCTGTAAACACAAAAGTAACGCATTGCAGGAGTGCGTCACAAAAGTGACGCAACTCCAGTAATGTGTCCTTTCACATGGAAAAAGCACCATGTGAAAGGTTTGCTGTGAAGCAGGCGCAAGATTTTGGCGCAACTGCATCCTAAAAGTGACGCACTGCGTCATTATTACCAAGCTTTTTGCAAGGAACACCCCCTCTGCATGCATTATACCTGACACTATTTTTTAAAAAGTGACGCATCTAGGTACATGGGTCACTTTTTAAAACTCTGCGCCATATTGTATCTGCATCAGGTATAATGTATGCAGAGGGGGCAATCCCTCGCAAAAAGCTTGGTAATAACAACGTACTGAAATCTATGAGATTTCCCTGCGTCACTTTTAGGATGCTATTGCGTCAAAATTTTGCGCCGGCCTCGCATCACTTTTATGTTTACACATATGTCAGAAATACTGACGTATCTGTAACTCCTTGCAACATGATTCGTCATACATTAAATATGACACATCTGGAATGTCATAAGGACTGTGTACAGAAAAGTGACGCATCACACCAGCAGTGTAATAAAATGTGCCTCGTTGCACTATATTTAAAGGATGCAACAGCATCCTAAAAGTGACGCAGTGAAATCTCAAACATTTCACTGCGTCGCTATTACAAAGCTTTTTGTGGGGGAACACCCCCTCTGCATGCATTATACCTCACGCAGATATAATGTGGCGCTTGATTTTAAAAAGTGACCCATCTACCTAGATACCTCACTTTTTAAATATAACGCAACGCAACACATTTTTTTACACTACTGGTGCAATGCGTCACTTTTCTGTGCGCACTCCTTATGACATTCCAAGTAACGCATTGCTGGAGTGCGTCACAAAAGTGACGCAACTCCAGTAATGTGTCCTTTCAAATGGGGAAAGCAGCATATGAAAGGTCTTGCCTCAGTCTAACACCTGCTGTAAAGCAGGCACAAGATTTTGACGCAACAGCATCCTAAAACTGACGCAGTGAAATCTCAAAGATTTCACTGCGTCGCTATTACAAAGCTTTTTGCGGGAGAACACCCCCTCTGCATACATTATACCTGACGCTATTTTTAAAAAGTGACGCATCTAGGTACATGGGTCACTTTTTAAAACTCTGCGCCATATTGTATCTGCAACATGATTCGTCATACATTAAATATGACACATCTGGAACGTCATAAGGAGTGCGCACAGAAAAGTGACGCATAACACCAGCAGTGTAATAAAATGTACCTCGTTGCACTATATTTAAAAAGTGACGCATCTAGATAGATGCGTCACTTTTTAAATATTGCATAACAATGCGCATTTTTTTACACCGCTGGTGCGTCACAAAAATTGACGCACAGGAAGCGCAAAACTAACAGCGCAAGGCCTTCATAAATATAGTCCTGGATTTAGGGGGTCAGAGGGGGTCTACTCTTCCCCCTTATGATCCAATCAGCTTCCTGCGCGCAAGTCGCGTGTCGCGCCTGGAGCGCACTCCCGTGCGCGCACGGGAGAGCGCCTATCCCCGCGCAAAACGAAAAAAAAATTTTAATGCCCTGCAGGACCCTATTTTAGTCCCTACATCAAACCTAGGGGGTCAGAGGGGGTCTACTCTTCCCCCTTATGGTCATTTGCCCCTTTTTTTTTCAAACCCCTTGTGTCTCGATTTTACCGAGACACAAGATGGCGGCCGCTCCGCACTGTTTAGAATGTTTACAGACAACTGAGATCCAATCAGCTTCCTGCGCGCAAGTCGCGTGTCGCGCCTGGAGCGCACTCCCGTGCGCGCACGGGAGAGCGCCTATAGATATATATATTTTTTTGAACCTAAATTACTCAAAATCCACTGGAGCACATATCTTGAGACATAGCAAAGGCACATCGGGCTACCAGTCCCTACAATTTTGCCAAGTTTGGTGGAAATCCATTCAGCCGTTCGGGCTAAAAGTGAAATCGACCGCCCTATGGAAATTAACATGGGGAAAACGCGTTTTGGGACCCCCCTTTTATCTCGGCCCCCACTTGACGAATCCCCCCCAAACTTTCAGGGAAGGACCGGACCGCCATGAGACCATTTTCCTGAAAATTTCAGGCAGATTCGTCAACCGGCGCCAAAGTTATTCAAAATAGAATGTTGAGATTTAACATTGAAAATTATCCTAACTATAACTACCTACTGGCGACCGCCAGTAGGTAATATATATATATATATATATATATATATATATATATATATATATATATATATATATATATATATATATATATATATATATATATATATATATATATATTACCTACTGGCGGTCGCCAGTAGGTAGTTATAGTTAGGATTATTTTCAATAGAAAATCTCAACATTCTATTGTGAAAAACTTTGGCGCCGGTTGAGGAATCTGCCTGAAAATTTCCTCAAATTTGCCTCCTGAAAGTTTGGGCGGGATTTGTCAAGCGAGGGCCGAGAAAAAAGGGGGGTCCAATACGTGTTTTCCCCATGTTAATTTCCATAGGGCGGTCGACCTCAATTTTAGCCCGAACGGCTGAATGGATTTCTACCAAACTTGGCAAAATTGTAGGGACTGGTAGCCCGATGTGCCTTTGCTATGTCTCAAGATGTGTGCTCCAGTGCATTTTGAGTAATTTAGGTTCAAAATAATATATATATCTATAAGCGCGCCCCGGTACGCGCACCGGGGTGCTAACCAGCGCGCTACGCGTGTTCGCGCTTGGAAAGCTGATTGGCTCTCGGGTGTCTGTCAACATTCCAAACAGTCCGGAGCAGCCGCCATCTTGTGTCTCGGTAGGATCGAGACAGAAGAGGTGGCAAAAACAAAGGGGGAAATGACCATAAGGGGGCAGAGTAGACCCCCCTTGACCCCCTAGGTTTGATGTGGGGGCTCTAAAAGGGCCCTGCGGGACAAAAACATTTTTTTGATTTGCGCGGGGAAGCGCCGGTACGTGCACCGCGGAGCGTACCAGGGAGTGTACCATGGGGAAAAAAGAATGATAGAGTTTTTAAAAAATGTAGCCTTTTTTTATAAATTGGAGGTAGTTCTAAAAAGAACTGTTTTTTTTTTCTTCTTTTTGTTGTTTTATATTTTTTTAATGTTTTTTTGAACATTTTGTTCATTTTTTTGGCTTTTATGAACTATTTTATATTTTTTTGTTATTTTTATGGGGAGAGACAAAAAACAGGGAATTGAAAACGGCTCAACTGGAGCAAAAAAAAAATCATGAAAAAACTATGGATTTTTGGGGCATTTGTGGTTGTCACCAGCACGGTTGATGAGCGTTATGCTTTGCTCACTATTGGTGATGGTCTTACCACAAAAAGACATCTTGTATTGCCCAAACTTTGGTTGAATGTTTGGACCATCTCTCTTGTTTCTGGTCCCGATGGAGTGGGTTGCTTTCGTTTGGAGGTGCTGGGTGAAGATTGGGGAGGGTTGCTGGCCAGTTCTCTCACCTCTGCCGCAGCATAGTTGTTGGGATGCTTGCGCTGCATGTGCCGAATCATGGTGTTATTACCAAATGAATATTTCTTATTAGGGTTCCCCCTTGAAAGTTCAATGCCACAGATTTGGCAAGTCACCTTTGGCGCATTCACTTTCTTCTTGCCCTCTGGGATGGAAAAAAACTCCCATACAATGTGCTGCTTTGGCCTGTATGGGATATTGTCTTCTGGCAGCCACCTCCTCTCCTCCTTCTCCTCCTCTTCTTCTTGACCACCAATGTGATGTTGTGGTGGTCCTCTTGGTGGTGGTGGTGCAGATGCTCCAGCTGCTGCTGCTACTGTAGCCCCTTTAAAGTACAAAATATTACTCAAAGATCTCAAAACAGGTCTTCCTCAGTCAAAGGACAAAGTCAGAATAAGGAAAAAAGGTGGGGGCTTTCATCATTTGGAAAAAATAACTGTCCTGAACCAATGAAAAGTGTTATTTTCAGGTCACATGACCCGGGCTTTCATCATTTGGAAACCAAAACTGTTCTGCACCAATAAAAAGTGTTATTTTCAGGCACATGACCCACACGCTTACGCGACGCGCCCCGGGGCGCGTCGCGTTAGCGTGTTGGATGCTTACATTGCGTGATCGTATTCGCTCGAGTGCTTCTGGGTGCGCTTACGCCGTGCATATCACGCGGACGCGGCTACGCGATACGTCACGATGATGTTTTCATTCGCGGCCATAGCGCTAACGGGACGCTAACCGGTGCGCGCCACGGGGCGTGCCTGAAAACTGCGCTTTCCGGTGCGCACACAGGGGCGCGCACCGGGAATGCACCAGGGCAAAAAAAAAATAGTATTATATAAATATACAATTTAGGATTCATTATAAAAACTATTACATTTCATAGGTTTGAAGCCCTATATATAGTTAGGAATTAGCGTTTAAAAAACCTATGAAATTCACTGAAAAAACCATAGGTTTCACACCAGTTATAGTTAGGAACTAGCATTTAAAAAACCTATTAAAATCACTGAAAAAACCATAGGTTTCACACCATTTATAGTTAGCTGGAAATTTTACTGACATAAAACCATAGAAATTCCAACGTTATAGTTAGTTGGACTCACTATAACAAGCGCGCCTGCAATGCACTGCTGATGACGTCACATATTACATCACTCATGACATCGTCAGTGACATCACTCATGACATCACTTATGACACCATCCTTGTGACAGAGTGACAGACCTATTTTTAGTGTAATGTAACCCTTGAAACACATATTCAAAAATAGAAACTAACATTTTCAAAAAAATGGAGATACCCATACCAGTTACAAAACCAATTCAGTAATTCCACCATCTATATACACATCCACTCATTCACCAACAGTTCTATATAGTGACTCATACATATACTCACTCATCATATGTAGTGATACATCTATACATCCTGTTATACACCAACAGTCATCCAAAAGTTCCTCACACACATACTCACACATGCAAATAAATTATTGAGCATCCATTTATTTGCATATGCAACTATACACACACTACCTCCTTACTTCTAAGGAAACCTACACATACTTACTCTCTTAGACAATCACTTACAGAAACACATACTTATTTAAACAGGAACTCTTACAATCTCTTACTCTCACATATACTTACTTATATACATCAAAACTCACATACACTAGAATAAAATATATGTTGTTACTAAAAAAGACAATAGAGAGACAGTCATTCACTCACTAAAACACACATATACACACTATTCCACCCATACAGTCCTGCACATATGCTGTCTTCAAAACACATACAAACAGTGAGTCAGTCACCAACCCATGCAGCTACTTATACACAAAGTGAAACACTGATACATATATTTCAATATTTAAAAGTTACTCGCTAATATATGTATTCAATAAAATACACTTAATAAGGCAGTTAACCAATCATTTTTTTTTAAAAAAAAACATCCATTTACACACTTATTTAACCATTTATTCTTCCATGAACCTTTACAAATACAAATACTGGCTGGTGTCATCAGTGATGTCATGAATGATGTCACTGACGATGTCATGAGTGATGTAATATGTGACGTCATCAGCAGTGCATTGCAGGCGCGCTTGTTATAGTGAGTCCAACTAACTATAACGTTGGGATTTCTATGGTTTTATGTCTGTATAATTTCCAGCTAACTATAACTGGTGTGAAACCTATGTTTTTTTCAGTGAATATATATGTATATATATATATATATATATATATATATATATATATATATATATATATATATATATCTTCTTGCTCCACTGCCAAAAAACTCGACACACCAGCACTCGTAGTAGGTTAAACCTAGTCAGGTTTATTGCACAAACAAACAATGAAACAGACGCGTTTCAGCACTTGCCTTCGTCAGTGTCAACTGGCGGCGGCGAGGCGGTAGTTCATAAAGGCAATCATAATAAAAATAAAAAACGGACCACGGTCCAAATTATAAGCGCCATCTTAGAATGGCAAAAACCAAAATTACAATTATATCAATTCAGGTATATCAGGTTCAGATTACTGTAGGAACAAATACATGTGATGTTTACTATTGCATTACACCAAGTAAATTATGACATTCCTATCTTAAAATCCTGAATGGGCAATAATTGCGGGACATTAAATTCACTGCATCTGAATTGGTTAATATATCACAATCCCACAGTCTCTGATATACACCTGTTATTTTTTTTCATGTAGAGATATGTCACGGGGAAAAAATATATTACATTGAAGCACGCAGCTACCATAGGGCCCTGGATGGGCAAACAGTGAATAGTTTAGACTATTATTAGTTATTCTGGATTCGCTGTCTGTTCTAGTCAACCATGGAAGTATACATTATATCATGTATCATATAATCCCCTGACTTCTTACCACATTGGTTTCTTCAATTCATTCGTAATAAATACTCTGGCATCGACACAGTTCATAGTAACATTCTTTGATCATTGATTACAGGTGCAATGTTAATTCTTCCCCTGCATTGAGACCTGCAGGTGACTTCGTTTGGAGTTAAATGATATATCTCGACTCTAAGCGTCTTAGCTTCCGCTTGTAGTCACCCCCTCTCAAATCTTGTGGGATGCAGTCTAGGCTAAAAAAGCTAAGAAGAGTTCTATCGCTATTATGATGCGTGGCAAAATGGTGGGCCATCGGATAGTTCTCATCCTTTTTAGTGATGGCCCGTTGATGTTCTAGTATTCTTAGCTTCACCGGTTTGATTGTGCTCCCTACGTAGTGGAGTCCGCAAGGACATTTCAGGCAGTACACCACATGTGTGGTAGAGCAGGTTATGAATTTAGGGATACTGATCTTGGCCTCCTTGTGGGGTACCTGGTATGATAACACTCTGACTCGTGCTACAGACCTTGTATTTCCCACATGGGTATGACCCATGCATGGCGTGTAGTTCTGCTTTAGATCTCTCTTTGGACAGATGGCTTTGTACCAGTTTGTCCTTCAGGGACTTGATTTTCCTGAACATTATCATTGGATGATCCGATAGATCTTTACCGATAACAGTATCGGATTTGAGAATACCCCAATTCCTTAGCATGATGGCTCTCACCCTATTTGCTGCGACCGAATAGTTGGTGAATAATCTTATTATGCCATTGCCACCCTTCCTTGCTCTACTCTCCCTCTCGATCAAGAGTGTCTGCCTGTCAGTGGCTAATACTTTGTCTTTTGCTTGTTTGAGCACTGTATGTGAGTAGCCGCGAGCTTTAAAACGTTTTATGCTTTTCTCAGCTGCCTTCTCAAAGTCCTTATCCAGGGAACTGTTGCGTTTTATTCTCAACAGTTCCCCGTAGGGGATACTTTTCACGAGGGTTCCGGGGTGACTACTCCGTCCATGCAGGACAGTTCCCCGCTGTTTCCTTTCTGTAAAGCGCGGTTTGGATTGAGCCTGAATCGACAAAGACCCTAAGGTCCAAGAAATTAACCTCTTTCCTGCTCATATTGTGGGTGAAACTTAAATTCAGATCTTTGATGTTTAGGGACGCAATATAATCCTCTGCTGAGGATTCCGATCCCTTCCAAATAAGGAAGAGATTGTCGATATATCTCGTCCAACAGATTATCCTGTCCACCCACTCTGCCTTGTCATCCGCCCGGGCCACCTGCTTCTCCCACCAGCCCACGAACGAGTTTGCGTAACTGGGGGCGGAGCAGGTGCCCATGGCTGTCCCCCTGATCTGCCTGTACCATTGATCCTGGAAAATAAAGATATTGTTATTTAGACAGAATGATATAAAGTCCATGATCATCCTGATGTGTTCCAGGTATCTAGCAGATCTTAGGTCAAGGAAGGTTTTCACCGCTCTCATCCCATCCGCAGGCCTTATGCTGGTATATAGGCTGGAAATGTCTAAAGTTATCATTACCAGATCATTTTCCCACTCCACATTCTGTATCTGCCTAAGGAAGTCTTTTGTATCTATGGTATACAAAGTTAATTGAGTTACCCATGGGGCCAAAAAAGAGTCAATAAACTTTGACATATTCTCCGTCAGTCCTCCAATGGACGATACAATGGGTGGAACACTGAAATAATATCGAGGGACATAATATCGACTACCAAAAATATCGGCGACAGAATATCGACAGACAGAATATCGCCTTTGTATCTACAAATAGGTAAGTACAAAAATATTGAGTACAAAATATCGTTTACAAAATATAGTTAGTAAAAATATTGAATTTATTAAAAACAATGTTAAATTAAATTGATAATAAAAATTATTTACTAAAATATACTTAAAAATACTTAAAATACCTTCTAATAATTAAATAATTATTTCAAGTTATAAAAAAATGTTTAAAATCATATTTGTTAAAACATATAAATATAGTAACATATTATTATTAAAAAATATACAATATTATTACCGTAGCATATCAAGAGTGTTAAAATTACTATTCCCACTCCAATGAGTGCCACAGTAGGGAATGCGTTGGATAGCGTAGCGGTAAAAATTACTATTCCCACTCCAAAGAGTGCAACAGTAGGGAAAGCGTTGGATAGCGTAGCGGTAAAAATTACTATTCCCACTCCAAAGAGTGCAACAGTAGGGAAAGCGTTGGATAGCGTAGGGGTAAAAATTACTATTCTCACTCCAAAGAGTGCTACAGTAGGGAAAGCGTTGGATAAAGAAGGGGTAAAAATTACTATTCCCACTCCAGTGAGTGCAACAGTAGGGAAAGCGTTGGATAGCGTAGGGGTAAAAATTACTATTCCCACTCCAAAGAGTGCAACAGTAGGGAAAGCGTTGGATAGCGTAGGGGTAAAAATTACTATTCACACTCCATTGAGTGCAACAGTAGGGAAAGCTTTGGATAGCGTAGGGGTAAAAATAACTATTCCCACTCCAGTGGGTGCAACAGTAGGGAAAGCGTTGGATAGCGTAGGGGTACAAATTACTATTCCAACACCAAAGAGTGCAACAGTAGGGAAAGCGTTGGATAGCGTAGGGGAAAAATTACTATTCCCACTCCAAAGAATGCAACAGTAGGGAAAGCGTTGGATAGCATAGGGGTTAAAATTACTATTCCCACTCCAAAGACCGCAACTGTAGGGAAAGTGTTGGATAGCGTGGGGGTAAAAATTACTATTCCCACTCCAGTGGGTGCTAAAGTAGGGAAAGCGTTGGATAGTGTAGGGGTAAAAATTACTATTCCCACTCCAGTGAGAGCAACAGTAGGGAAAGCATTGGATAGCGTAGAGGTAAAAATTACTATTCCCCCTCCAGTGGGTGCAACAGTAGGGAAAGCGTTGGATAGCGTAGGGGTAAAAATTACTATTCCCACTCCAGTGAGTGCAACAGTAGGGAAAGCGTGGATAGCGTAGGGGTAAAAACTACTATTCCCACTCCAAAGAGTGCAACAGTAGGGAAAGCATTGGATAGCGTGGGGGTTAAAATTACTATCCCCACTCCAAAGAGTGCAACAGTAGGGAAAGCATTGGAGAGCGTAGGGGTTAAAATTACTATTCCCACTCCAAAGAGTGCAACAGTAGGGAAAGCATTGGATAGCGTAGGGGTAAAAATTAATATTCCCACTCCCAAGAGTGCAACAGTAGGGAAAGCGTTGGATAGCGTAGGGGTTAAAATTACTATTCCCACTCCAAAGAGTGCAACAGTAGCGAAAGCATTGGATAGCGTAGGGGTTAAAATTACTATTCCCACTCCAAAGAGTGCAACAGTAGGGAAAGCGTTGGATAGCGTAGCGGTAAAAATTACTATTCCCACTCCAAAGAGTGCAACAGTAGGGAAAGCATTGGACAGCGTAGGGGTTAAAATTACTATTCCCACTCCAGAGTGCACCAGTAGGGAAAGCGTTGGATAGCGTAGGGGTAAAAATTACTATTCCCACTCCAGAGAGTGCAACAGTAGGGAATGTAAATACTTCATATATTATTTAAAAAAATATAAATTATTATCTATAAAAAATGTATTACAAGTAATTACCAATTTAATATAATATAATATTTAATCAATTATAATTACAAATTTTAATTAATTATTACAATTAGTTACTTAATAATAATAATTAATTACAAAGTAACAATTAATTAATAAAGATTTAAAATTAATTAACAAATAATTCAAATTAAATACAATTAATTAAATTGAATTATTTAATTAATTATAAATAAATTAATTCCCACCCTATTCCCCTATAAACCCATAACCCGCTACAGAATTAAACTACGCAACAATTAAAAAAACTAAATGCATTAATTAAAATAAATTATAACATAAATACACACTTTTCACACATATAATAAAATAAAAAACACTATAAAAAATTCAATATTATTAAAAATTCGATAATTTTAATAACCTATTATATATACTTCGATATTTTAACTTTCTATATTTCTAACATTCAATATTACATTACTTACCTCAAAAATGATATTTTTGATGTCTATATTCTGTCCATTCGATATTTTGTCCATTCTATATTTTGAACTCAATATTATGTCCATTCGATATTTTTTACTCAATGTTTTGACTGTTTACCACAATGGGTCTCCCTGGTGGTCTAGTGAAGTCTTTATGTACTTTCGGTGAGTGATAGAAATTGGGTAACCAAGGTTGTTTATTCTGTAGATATAGGTACTCCTCCCTGGATAATATCCCCTTACCATACCAGTTCTCAATCAGGATATGGTATTCGCGTATACTTCATTGGTATTCTTGTTCTGTTGTGGGTAGGTAATTGTTGCGGTCTTGTAGCTGGCGTAGGGCTTCTTTGCAGTAATTCTGGCGACATTTCTGCCTTTGTCGGAAGGCTTAATCACGATCGAGTCATCCCTCTCAAGGCTCAGAATTGCATCCCTTTGGTGTGACGATAGATTCCATTTCATTGTATGCTTATTGGTTTCTTCCTGCTTAAATAGTTTTTGCAGTTCTTGGTTCACCGTTTCTGAGAAAATGTCGACAGCATCAGTCAGTGTCTCTGGGGGCAGAACCGTGAGGATGGTTTGAAGATACTACGTTCTCCAATCTGGGCAATACCAATGGCTGCGCCTCTACTGGCTACATCCATTGGCGGTACTTCCTGGGATCCACTCTCCTCTTGTAGTTCCTCTAGTACAGCCAAATTCTCCAGGTCCCTAATGTTGATATCAAAGGGGTCCTGTGGGTCAGTTCGTCCCTCTATTGTTTGCTTCTGTGTATTTTCCCTGAGGGCCTTTTGCTTTCTTTGCTCCACTGCCAATGCCACTGAATAGAGCACAGACCACAAATAAGGTGCATTAAATCAGTTTATTCACCCACCGGTATGACAGCCATTATGCGTTCCAGCTCCGGAGAGCCTTGATCTGAGGTTCGGTGAATTCTGAACCTGGGTCATAAAGGTCGTGGTTCTGTTATGATTTTGGTAACGGCGAACCGTAAACAGTGAGCTCAGCAAGCATGAGTGTTTTCCTCATGTTACACCGATGGATTCACTGTGTATTTGAAGATTTCGTTCTGAACTCTTGGGTTCCATTTTGTGCATGGCAGACATTTTGTGGTTGCCCTCACATAGGCCGATGACTTTAGCTGACTTCTGGATAACCTGAGTGAACTGACCCTGTTGCCTGAAGCTGACCTTGTTAGACCAGTTCCTTGCCCAGTAGCTGATCAAGATTAAGGATCAGAGCACAGGAGATTGTAAAGTTTGGTATGCACATACACCTCCCTTATCCTACTTCTCATCTGTTTCTGTTCCTTCTTTATGGCTTGTTTACGATATGGGTTGTGGTCTTTTATTATGGGTTTGTCCGGCTTTAAGAAGGAATGTTGTTTTTTTTGCATGCTTGCAAAAGCTAGAAATGCCCCTTTCTTTTATGCTGAGTTTTGTAACCCTAAGCATATAAAAGGCCTCTGTTCTTTGTATTCCTCAGACTGCCTCATTCAGTTGCTAAGGCAGCTGGGTGACGTAGCCTCACTTATTGAAAGTTTAATAAAGATGTCTTTTCATATTTCAGCTTCTGTGCCAAGTTCTTTATTGATATTAGTAAGACCCCTGAGAATGAAGATTTTTCCATTTCCTCAAATGGCGCAGCCAACGCGGGGCTCATCAGAGAAGTGACTTTCTGTGGGAGTGATCTTGTCAGGAGACTGAAATCTACTGAGGAGGACAGAACAGGATTCTACTAAGAAGGTACTCTGTGCACAGGGATTCTGGAGATTCTTTGTTTCGGCAGCCCAGTATATTTCTGATCTTCCTGATTTTGATCCTCCACATGATGTCACTCTTGACTGAGAACCTTTTTGGCGTGAGTATTCTAAAAAGACCGTTAGGTCATATAGAACTTGACAGTTAGAATGTGGATAACCTTTTGATTAGTAAAAGTAACAGTTAAGTATAGGTGGGTCGCTCCCAGCCCTTAGTTTTTGGTTCTTTGGGTCTTTGATTTGGTTATTGCAATTACCAAAGCCAAAGGGTTGGTTTCTTGGTTTTTGATTTGGTTATTGCAATTACCATAGCCGAGGGGCTCGTATATTTGTGAGTGTATTGGTAGAGATAACCCCTTGAAGTTTGAAGCTAGATTAGTGAGCTATAAGATGCCTGATCTTAGCAAATTTGGAAATGTAGCTTTGGAACTTTGGAATTTGTGTTGGCCAACTTTTGGTTTGTACAGGTTTGGATATGCGAATTGAAATTTGTGTAGACAGGTAATGAGGAGAATTTTCTCTATTTGGTCCTTAGGAACGGTGCACGTACGAAAAGTACCATAAGCACTACTTTGATTATAATACTTGCGTATTCCGCAGAATTTTTGGCATGCCTATTTTAAGCTCACATGGAAAAATGTGTTACTTTTTTTGAAAGGTACTGTAGTATGATGTGAAGTAAATTAGCCAGCTTCCCCTAAAGGGAATATCTAAATAGGTTACATTTAAAAACATATTTCTTCCTAGGTGATTTTGTATCCCCAGGGAATTAAAATATGACATAATTCAAAACAAGGATCCTTTGTTCTGCGCAGTTTTATGAATGAAGATATGCAGAACGATTTTGTTTGGTGTTCTGCTAGCCAAAGCTAGTGAATTGATTGTATTTTCACTTCTTGGACATACATCAGTCTGTTGGGCTGTTTTTGCAGTCTTTTGGAACACTATTGAGAAGCGTTTCTTGTAAATATGGCTTTCAACTAGTATTTGCAAATGGTTTGGTTCAAGTACAGTCTGTGGGCTGTTCTTTGTTTTTGTTCTGAGTATTGATTTGTTGGTCAAATGTGTGTTTAAATGTCTATGTGGTTCCCCCAGTAGTGCAACTTCTGTAAGTGAATAGCTATGGCGCTATTCACGAAATGCATGGCAAATATGGCCGGGATGCCTTTCACCCCCTCCCAACACAATCCCCAAGGATGGGAAGACGGATGCAGTTCTGAACTTTTGGAAGGCGGGAGGGAGTCACCCTCCCGGCCGTATTTATTAAAATATGAAACAAAATTAAAACATTAAAATAACAGTTTCATATCATGTACAATTTTCATTTATACATTATGTTGCAGTCACGTTTATTGGCTAACCTTAACAAATCTCTGATACAAAGGTTCTCCTAGCCGAGTCTAAACATCCTGCAAATGCATACTTTCTAAATAAAATTGTACATCCTAACATTACGGGCCAACGGCAAGGTCGTAACCGGTGTCAGATCCCTACCACCAGAACTCCCCCCTCACGTGTGAGGGGCGGGCGCACAGAGGACTGTACCTCTGTGCCAACTGCCAATTTCCCTTGTCTTAGCGGGGGCCCCTTATTTAACTCGACGCCATCTTAATGGTCGTCCGAGGACTCGTGTGAGGTGTCTAGAAGGTAGCATGGACCCCCCTCCCACCCCACACTGTTCATCACATCCGCCGTCGCGGATATCCTGGCCCCGGGAAATTCCTAGGAGGGGCATCAAGCCGCCACCTCCCCTGGGAGGGGCCTATGACCGCCTTCCCTTCGGCGACCCCATACTTAGTGGGTGCCGCCTCCCCGTGTGAGGGGCCAATGGCCGCCTCCCCCCGGGCGCTTCCATCCATAATGGGTGGTGCCCCTCCTCTAGGGATCTTGAAATTACTGCTCACCGATCATGACCTTACCGCCACAGGCCGGATAGTTGACTGGCTATCCGGACCCCCCACACTCCTACAAAAGGTCATGATTACACAAACCCTTTAACCATGCTATGAAGTCTCCTATGAGTAAGACATTCCCCTCCCGGGACAAATGAACCCCATCTTCGAGATACATATCATCCCCCCGAATACAACCATGCGGAATACAGTGCAACTGCTCTGAACGAAACAATCTACCCAGCTTGTTATTGACTTTCTTTACTGAATGATTCAAAGCTGACACAGAGAGGGCCCCTTGCCACACCTTCCTTGGAATCATGTGCGACCATGCTATCGTGCACCCCGGAACCCTCTTTGCCAGCCAGCTAACAGTGGATAGAACCCGCTCGAGGAGTATCCGCCGACCGAGCGCCACCAAATCGTTACCACCCAGATGCACTATGATTATAGACGGCGGTGACCTTGTCCGCCCTAACAGTCCCTCGACAAAACATTGAAACTGGTCAATACAGAGCCCGCCCCTTCCGTGGAAGGTCACCCTGTACCCGTATTCCCCAGCTGCGTGAATCATGTCACCTGCTTTGAATACGTCCGCGGCACGTCTCACGTATGAGTGGCCCACGACCCACACCACTCTTCCCTCAGCCGGTGTTCTTTGACCGCTGGTCCCCAGGTGTCGGGTCGACTGCACAGTCCGCCCCGCCTCGCAAGCTCGCGAAACTGTAAACCAAACAAAAGACAAGAAGCGTGAGTGCATGACATTAGCTTCACAACATGTGCAACCGCACATACCTTTTATAACAGTTCGAGGACCATCGCCCCAACTTTTTCACCATTTCCACATTCTGACCCCCGGCTGTAGCTTCTGTAGCAGCCCCTATCCTGAAGGAATGGGTCCCAAAATCGCTCGGGTCCAAGCCCGCTGCCGCGATTGCCAAAGTTAACACCCGCTGAAACTGAAACCTTGTCAGTGGGGTGGCGTCAATGTTTCTCAGCAAGCTTCCCCCCATGCTACAGCCCTTTGCGCCAGATATTCCTCAACGCACTGCACCGGGCACATGGGGGACCCTCGCATGCGCTGGACCACAATACTTTCCCCCATCGCACCCTGATCGGTCTTAGACCTGGCGATTGTGATTACCATTGAATCACCCTTGATCTGGAAGTGCTCCCGACATAGGCCTCCCCCCACATCCTTCCTATTTCTTGCCACCAGCTCGCTCACCCGCATAGCCCCATGGAATGCTAATGCGAAAGCGGTCCGGAATAGCACTGCTTCAGACTGGGAGGAACATGTCGTGGGGAGCACCGACATCAACAGGGACAATCTTTCTAGCCCAATCGGGCGCCTCTCGTCTACTCTACGACCCTCGAGGCGTTGCCACCCTCGCAGCGCCTTCTTTACCAAAAAGGACAATGTAGGGTCCCTGATGCCATATGCCTGTGCCATGAATGCAATGGCGGCCCGGTGCCTATTGGCCGTCGCTGCTGATCGGCCTTCCTTGTGGAGTGCTACTAAAAACTTCAGTACATACTCCTCCTGCCCCCACTTATCCCCCTTTGCACAATAGGAACGAAACGCTCCTTCGTATGCCTTCCATGTCCTTGGGGCTAAGCTGGCTCCCACGAGGTCCTGTAATCCGGGGCACCGAGTGACCAGAGAGCTTCGGGGAATGGTGCCGCCACTAGTTCCGCGGAAGGTAGATAACCCCTGAAGGCCTGCATGTGGGAACGAGAGAGTGCATCAGCCGCCTGGTTCAGTACCCCCCGGCACGTGCCTTGCCCTAAACTGCACATTCAGTCTCATGCACAGCAGTACAATCTCCTTTAATACCCTCAAAATCCACTTGCAGCGTGCTGCCTGGTTATTTATGCACTCAACCACGGTCATATTATCGGACCAAAACACCACTGAGCGATCACGGAAATCGTCCGGCCATGACTTCAGGGCCACCAAAATGGGGAACAACTCAAGAAACCCAATGTTACCTGTTAACCCACTGGTGTGCCACCACGTCGGCCATGTTTGCGCCGACCATCGATTACCAAAGATGGCGCCGAATCCTACGCTCCCTGCCGAGTCGGTCCACAAACCCAGCTCATCCGAGGATGCCGGTGGTTTGCTCCATACCACTCGACCGTTGAAATCCGCCAGAAATGCCAACCATATGCGCATATCCGGGCGAACCTCTGCAGACAGTCTCGTGCGGTGGTGTCCTTCTTTGAGACCGACCATGGCTTGTGCAATAGAGCGGGAAAAGGGGCGGGCCATTGGTATCACTCTAAGGGCAAAGTTAAGCTGGCCCACTGCTTGCTGCAACTGATGTAGAGTCACCTTTTCCTTGCTAATGCACAATTCTAGCGAGGCCCTAAATTTCATTACTTTGTCCCTGGGCAAACGGAAGCATCCCTCCACTGAATCGAGCTCAATTCCAAGAAACTCGAGTGAAGTAGATGGTCCCACAGTTTTTCCCGGTGCCAATGGCACGCCGAATCGTTTCATGAGATTGCAAAATTCCAGTAAAGCCTGTGCACATTCCGTGTCACCGGCTGGTCCCAAGAACAAAAAATCATCTAGATAGTGCATCACCTGTGTATAGCCCGTAGCTCTGGTGAACGCCCATTGCAAAAAACAGCTGAATTTCTCAAAATAAGCACAAGAGATGGAGCAGCCCATAGGTATACATCTATCCATGTAATAGCGTCCTTGAAACACAAAACCTAACAGACGCTGATCCTGCGGGTGTACCGGGAGCAACCGGAACGCTGATTCAATATCTGATTTAGCCATCAGCGCTCTGGGCCCCAGGCCATTCAACATGGCGACGGCCTCATCAAAGGATGCGTACCGCACCGAACAGACTCCTGGATCAATCGCATCGTTTACCGAAAGACCCCTAGGAGCCGACAAGTTATGAATTAACCTAAACTCACCCGGGTCCTTCTTGGGGACTACTCCCAACGGTGAACAGATGAAATTAGGAACGGGCGGGTGCCTATATGGGCCGGCGACCCTGCCTCGGGCCACTTCTTTCGCAATCTTGCTTTCTACCACCACCGGGTGCTGCTGAACGGACAGTTGATTTCTACACAGTGAGTCCCCCCGAAAATCCCCCGCCGGAATGTGCAAACCATATGAGAAGCCGTACCGTAACACCCCAGCGGAGACATGATCAGGGTATTCGTTTAGCCAGGGGATCATTGCCATGATATCTACGGGGGTAGGCAGTGGTACCCCTTGGCCTATATTAGACCTGTTTGGCACCTCCTCTACCCCCAGTATCTCCATTCTTGGCTCTGCACGAACTCTCAGGGTGTGAAGAGTGCCCGCATCCCGCACACTCATGCCTGAACTTACATGTCCCCTGTGGCCTTGTGCACCTGCCTCTGTTAAAATTCCAGCAAACTCCTTTCCTACCCCCATTCCCACCACTCCTGGGTTGGTGATCACCAGCGGGGCTTGCTCGAAAGGGCGCCGCCGATTGATGGCGGGAAGGCGCTGACCCATACTCACTGAGCGAGGACGACTTCCTCGTGCCCGGCAAGAGCTGCTTCTGCCAAGAGACGGAGTCGAGACAGTCACACGTCAGAGACGAATCGTGCTCCTTGGCCTTACGAAACTTACTATCATAACCCCTCCATTGATCGCCCTCATATGTCTCATAGAAATCCATTATGCGTGTCTGATAACAGGCCAGTTCACTCAAAATCTCAGGCTTACGTTCACCCATAATAGCCGTAAACATCCCAAAGGCCTTGGCCCAATTAGAGATCGTCTCATCCACCCTGAAGCCCGCTATTTTCGCGCGCCACACACTCGGATGCAACAAATCCTTCTGAGCCTTAACATACTCAATTTCATGATGGTCAGTCAGGAGGGAAAACATATTTACGTATTTATCAGCCCAAATCATTTCCTTCGTGGCCAATGGAATATGCTGAACTACTTTTTCCCTCCTTGAGGGCAAAGACCCCCCATTTGCCATTGGCAATGGCTGCTTACCAGACTCCATCGCTGGTCCCGCTGATTTTCCACCGCCAGCCGCTGGTTCTTCCGAGGGAACCTGTGAGGGGACAAGAGGGAGATTCGCCTTCGCGGCATCTCGCGATTGCCGCAACTGCTTCATTAGCAACCTAGCCTCTTTGGCTGTGTCTCCGGGTGCCGCTGCACCCTCGGTATTCTTTCCAAGCCATGCGGCCAACTGGGCTGCCAACTCTGGAGGCATTTCCACCTCGCTGGTGGGCGTAACTACAACCGGAATCGGTCGGCCCGGATCCAGGATCGGTACCGGGGCCTCGACCGGACTAACTGGGCTTGCCGGGGGTGACTCGGGAACTGGGGCATCCCCCCTGCCGCCCTATTCCTGGCCCTTTTACCTCTCCCTGTGGGGACTACTCCCGGCAATGCTGGTCCGATGACCTTCTCTGGTCTACCCGTATTATTCATTGCGGCCATCTGCTTCTTCATGCTCGCCATATCTTTCATCAGCATGCGGAGCATCTGTTCCGTCCCTGCCTTCTTTCCAGCCTTCTTGCCAGGCATCGTTGTCGAATGCTCGGCCCTTGCTGCTTAGCTACTCAACGAGGTCCTGGATCCAGAGGTCCGAAATGCAGAGAAGGCTCCTGGAAGAGAAACACAAAAATTACAAGTTCTCAAAATTGCTCCTTGTTCCGTCGAGGGCTCATGTGCAACGAGAGGGTGCAGCTTCCAAGCACCGGAACAAGAGGACGCTCCTTTGGATTGTTGCTCCTTTTATTCCTCTTCGGGAGGGTGTGGACCCTCCTCTGGTACGCCTACGGGGCGTGGCCAACGGTGTAGGTGTCTAGGACAACCCCTCTTGGGCGGGAAAAGGCACGCCCCGGCTATGCCACTTCAGGCATACCAGCCGAGACACGCCTCCCACCCAAAATGGTTTCCCGGGGGGATCCGGGCCCCTACCATACGTTCGGGGGGATCGAGTGATCGCCCCTTTCCAAGTGCGCCGTATTGTGTGTCCTGAGTGTTGACCCCTTTCTATTTATTTCTGAAATGAGCTCAAATGTGTGTTTGTCGTTTTTTTATGTTTTCAGTCTATTAAGCAAAATTTTGTAAGCATATTCTTGGGTCTGTTGCTAATTAAAAATTGTACTTTAAAAAAAAAGATAAAAAGTGGCGCAAACATGTTGTCATGTTATAAGTTAGGCTTCTGTGCATAGGCTTATAAATGAATGCGTCTAAAATGATAGGCAAGGGATGCAGCTCGCTTTTATATGTGGAATTATCAAAAATGATTGGGTTTATTAAAAATAATTAATACATTTTGAAAAATAATTATTAAAAATAAGCGCCACAAAATTCGTTTTTTACTATTCATGAAGCTTAATGCTCATACTGTGACCTCCTAGCTTTATAATTTAATTTAAGTTGTGCTATCCTGCATAATGAGGACATTAGCATATGGAATTTTTACTTAGCACAGGTGTAAAAAAACTCATTTTTATAAGGATTTACATGGGATATGTCCAAAGTCCAATCTCTGCAATTTGTAAAGAACTTTCTGAGGATGATTAATATGTAACACAATTATAGGATATTTATTTTTAAGTGGCCCTAATATCAAAGTCGAATTTGGGTAAAATAGACCATTTAAAACAGCATTTTTGCCATTTATAATAGCTTTAAAGTGCTTTAGGCTTCAGTAAAAGCATACATGTAGGTATAATACAAATTTGCAGGTTGTCCCCATTTGGGTTTACTTTTAAATGGCCCAGTGAGATCCAATTAAGGTTGCTGAAATGAGTACCATTGCAACAAGCATTTGTTCTAAAAACTGGTATGTGTGTTATTAGGTTTTGTGAATTATTCACAGTAAATGTAGTAGTTTAATAATCTGGGAATAGAGATCATTTTCTAGCGCCTAAAAAGGAGAAATTATTTTTTAAATCAGAGTGAATTATTGCAGGTTAGGAGGAATAAGGAAGGCCTTCTGTCTTTGACAGATTCAGAGTGGCAGAAGCTGGGGGCTGGGAAAACTACAGAGGCTGGCTCAAATTGCGCTGAGATGCTATCTTTAGTTTCCCTGTAAACAATGGAAGAGGCTGTCATGTTGACATTTGTGACCTTTTAAAATAGTGCCTTGTCTCTGTGGAATGCAGAAAAACCTTGCTAAACGGGCCTCTAAAAGGTGGGGTTTCTGGTTTCTCCATAAGAACATCAGTACAATTAAAGAACTGAGGGCTAGATGTACGTAGGGACGATTAACCAATTCTAAATTACCGAATTTTACCGATTCTGTAAATTAAAATCGGTAAATCAATGGATCCGACATGTAGGTATTCCAGATGTGCTGGAATACCGAATCGGATGAATTCGGTATTTACTGATTCGGTAAATACCGAATCGATAATGCCCATTCATTCCTATGGGCTTTGAAGCCCATAGGAATGAATGGGCATTACCGATTCGGTATTTACCGAATCGGTAAATACCGAATTTCACAAGGGTGCAGGGGGTGTTACTTTGACACCCTCTGGCACCCCCAAAACAGGCACAGGTGCCATGTGGCAGGCATACCTGCCCTAAGGGCAGGCATGCCTGTCACATGGCATAGGTGTGCATGCACACATGTGCATGCACAGCGGAATCGGTATTTTACCATCAAATTGGATTTGATAGTAAAATACCGATTCGTTAAGGCTCCTGGGACTCTGAAGAGTCCCATCTACATATGGGTGGCTCCAAATCGGTATATTTACCGATTTTTTATTTTACCGAATCGGTTTTACCGATTCGGTAAAATAATGCCCCCTACATGCCATTCACCTGTTTACCGATCGGTAGCGGCCGAAAATACCGATCGGGCCCTTAATTCCAAAGAAAAAATATAAAAAAGGTTTCTTTGAAAGTCCCAACATCATGTTAAATGCTCTGCAGAACTGATACATTTGTGTCTCAGCTCTGAAAAAAAATAATGTCTGCTAGTTGCTTTTATTTGACAGAAAATGAATTGTTGCATTAGGTCTTAGACAAGAAAATAAGATGCAGCCCTTTACTAAAATTTTGAAGGCTACATGCCTAAGTGAGAACGATTTGCCAATTAAGAATTATTTTTTACAGTGGGAAATTGTAGGTGCCAAATTAATCTGTGGTGTCAGTGTAAGAATTATTTTTTACAGTGGGAAATTGTAGGTGCCAAATTAATCTATGGTGTCAGTGTAAGAATTTTACTAAGGTGACTTGATGTTGCAAGCTGACTGACAAGATGGGAACAGTTAAGTAATGGAAATTTATTTTTGTGTTTGTTAATGTGTATCAGGTTTTGCCTTCTGATTAAAAGTTATAATTGAAATTCGTTTGTTATGAGAAATGTTCCTCTTTTGTGTGTTGTGTATTTTTTTTGCTTCTGCCTACAGATCATTCATGGATTGTTCTGGGGGATTTAAGGAAGTCAAGACACGTGAGTTTGGTTGGTTGAAAGGAGATGTGTTTTTGCGTAACTCCTTTGGAAAGAAATGTTCATGTGTCTTTTATGTTTGTGTATTTGGTCCTATCATGAATTGTTCTTGCTGGTCCTGTATGTTAGAAAGTTGTATTTGACAGCAGATATCCACCAACTTGTGATCTACTGTCAAATGTGCGTTTTTGTATGTTTTTTTGTGCATGTTTTTGTTTTATATTGGTGCTTTTGATACTATTACAAGTTTACCTATGTTGTGAAGGGATGTACATGACGATGCCTATCGCTGCACAACAGTTGGGTTGATTTGCTAAATTTCACAAATATGATATTTTCATTTTTGTGAACACGACACAGACAACACTTCACCAGTGTATGTCAATTTGGCTATGAATAGTATTCAAGAAAAATAAAAAAGATATACAGGATCAAAGTGTGTCACAGTCACTTACTGCCTCTTCCCTTAAAGGAACAGGCAGCCCTAAATGTATGTATCCTGATTGGACGTAAGGATAAATTATAGATTTGTGACTCTTGTACATGGTGACTTAATTTCTATATTACATTACTCAGTTTTGTTCTGCATCCTACGTTGTGTATGGCTTTGTACCATAAAGGAAACCAGGTTTCATTTTTTTCCCTGAAGAAGGAACTGGAACATTAGCTGAGGTTACCGTAAATGGTGTAGCGGCCAGCGGTAGAGTTACATTTTTAAACTATTGTGATTTTTTTTTGTGTATCACTCACACTCTTGGTATTGTGTCACATGCTTGACTATTACCCAAGTAATTTCTTGTTCTTCCTATACATTTTTCTTTTGTCACTTCTCCCCTGACCGATGTTGCATCATGCCTAGTTATTGGGGATTTTAGCTGTGACCTAGTCCCATTTCTCTTTTCCATATTTCTTTCACTAGTCAGCTTTTATTATTGTTGATGTATTGTTCAGGTTCACACTTCCAGATTACAGTAATGTACCAGAGACCCCCATATTATGTATAATTCCCTTTTGTATGACCAGACTGTTTTTTAAGAATTTTCTTTAGACTTAATCATGTCGCTATCTACCCTTAGATGATGAAGGATATGCTCTTACACGGAAACCAAATTGAAAAAGCCTAGAGGCACTGTTTTTGTCTGAATCGTTTTGTCCACCATAAGCGTGGAAGGGTATGCTCAGATGTGAGTCCCTTGCTCACTGCACCATCAGGATTCAAGCAAGCCGGGCCGAAGACGGCTGTAATGCCATAAAATGGTCCCAGGAAGCTTGTTTCCTTTCCAGTAAAAGAATTGGCTTGGTAGTTTGGTCTGCCCTGTTCCCATGATGCACTGGGCCAGGGATAGACTAATTTGCATGTAGCCAGGTTCTGAGCTGGGATGGTGCAGTGAGCTAAAAAACGGTGATGGATCAAGCCCTGCTCTGTTGACTGGGTAGGAGTGTTCTGCTTAATTCAGATACTCTGTCTATCACCACCCCCTTTTTCTGAATCGTTTTGTCCACCATAAGCATGGAAGGGTATGCTCAGATGTGAGTCCCTTGCTCACTGCACCATCAGGAGTCAAGCAAGCCGGGCCGAAGACGGCTGTAATGCCAGAAACCGGTCCCCGGAAGCTTGTTTCCTTTCCAGTAAAAGAATTGGCTTGGTAGTTTGGTCTGCCCTGTTCCCATGATGCACTGGGCCAGGGACAGACTAATTTGCATGTAGCCAGGTTCTGAGCTGGGATGGTGCAGTGAGCTAAAAAACGGTGATGGATCAAGTCCTGATCTGTTGACTGGGTAGGAGTGTTCTGCTTAATTCAGATACTCTGTCCATCACCACCCCCTTTTTCTGAATCCTTTTGTCTACCATAAGCGTGGAAGGGTATGTTCAGATGTGAGTCCCTTGCTCACTGCACCATCAGGATTCAAGCAAGCCGGGCCGAAGATGGCTCTAATGCCAGAAACCGGCCTCCGGAAGCTTGTTTCCTTTCCAGTAAAAGAATTGGCTTGGTAGTTTGGTCTGCCCTGTTCCCATGATGCACTGGGCCAGGGACAGACTAATTTGCATGTAGCCAAGCTCTGAGCTGGGATGGTGCAGTGAGCTAAAAAACGGTGATGGATCAAGCCCTGATCTGTTGACTGGGTAGGAGTGTTCTGCTTAATTCAGATACTCTGTCCATCACCACCCCCTTTTTCTGAATCGTTTTGTCCACCATAAGCATGGAAGGGTATGCTCAGATGTGAGTCCCTTGCTCACTGCACCATCAGGATTCAAGCAAGCTGGGCCAAAGAAGGCTGTAATGCCAGAAACCGGTCCCCAGAAGCTTGTTTCCTTTCCAGTAAAAGAATTGGCTTGGTAGTTTGGTCTGCCCTGTTCCCATGATGCACTGGGCCAGGGACAGACTAATTTGCATGTAGCCAGGTTCTGAGCTGGGATGGTGCAGTGAGCTAAAAAACGGTGATGGATCAAGCCCTGATCTGTTGACTGGGTAGGAGTGTTCTGCTTAATTCAGATACTCTGTCCATCACCACCCCATTTTTCTGAACTGTTTTGCCTACTGCCTTTTTATTTATATTGTTTTTTTGAAAATGACAGTGTATTCTAGACCAGAATTGTCCCATGGCGTGTGGCCACTCCTTTGAAGATCGCAGGCCACCTGTTTGCAGTCCCCTTGTTATACAATGAACTGTTTAAAGCATCACACTTGCTCCATCAGACGACATTGGACATCACAGAACCAGAATTCCAGTGCAAAAGAGCGCCTGTCATGTGCTGGTAACCTCTGACAGAGTGCAGTCCCTTGAGCCCCTTGGCCTGAGTTTTGGCCACACACACTCCCCTTTTTCCTTTGCTCCAATGGAAGTGCAGTGCACCGGAGGATCGAAGATTGGCAAAAGGCACTACATTCTGGTGCCCATGAAAGAGCAGCCTGAGCGTCCTCTGACACTGAATGATGAGTGTTGGAGCCTGAGAATGGTCCAGGGTCTGTACGAGATGATCTGTGCCCATGACCAATGAAGAGCACAATATCTGTAGTGTCTGCCACAGAGGAGAGATACTGGTGCACTGCATTGAGACATTGAGAATTTTAAGTGAGCTATGAGTGTTTGCCAGGAGGGCACTCCAACAGATACTGAGAAGCATTTTTTCCATGGGAGGCCTGAATCAAGAGGCCCATGCAACAACAGGAGCAGATTTGATGGACAATAGAAGCCTGCCAGAGAGGCTTTTTGAACGGACTCTGGGCATAATTGGTTTCACAAGAGGTTTCCGTGTGATTGTATAGACTAGGTGTTAGGAGTCTGATTCTTATTGTTTTGCTGGCATTATTTTAAAGTACTATTCTGTTTAGTAAAAGCAGAATAAAGTCCATTCTCTGTGGAAGAGTATCCCCTTTTCACCTCAGAGCATTGATGAGGGTCACCACTGTTTCACCTGAACATATAATAAATTACTAAAATACATAGGAGCCCTAAAAATGTTACTAGATAATTTTAGGATTTGCTTTTTGCTTAGGGTTGTGAAAATTTATAATTTCATTTGTAATAGTGGTCACTACTTTCTCCTGTTGTCTATATGTTCTTAATGACGTGTTTTCTAGTGTTTTTCTAAACATGACGTTGTCTTTTATGGGTGGGATTGTTTTTTCTACTCAATTGACTTCTGCACCCACCTCCCAACCTATTCTCTTCCTACTACGACTTCTTTGCATTCTTTCTATACTTTACCTGAACAGGAACTGGTTAGGAGGTCAGAGTTCACTAATAATTCCTTTGTACAGCTTCTGCACCAACACCAGATAGTAGTGAACATCACTAATTGTGGGGTGTGTGGTCTTATGCCACATACTACAGATAGAGGTATTCCCTATTTGGTCCTGCCATATGTGGCCTTTGTGCTACTACGTGTGTAAGGAGACCTGTCCCGAGAGAGTTGCTAAGTAATAGGATTATGCTCCAGCAACATCTTGATGATCTGATGAATATAGACCTGGATTCAGATTGACGTGAGTTTAGGTTATTGCCTATGTAAGGGCAAAAGGAGGGTCTGCGATTCCGTGAATTCTGAACCTGGGTTATAAAGGTTGTGGTTCTGTTACGATTTTGGTAACGGCGAACCGTAAACAGTGAGCTCAGCAAGTATGAGTGTTTTCGTCATGTTACACCAATGGATTCACTGTGTATTTGAAAATTTCGTTCTGAACCCTTGGGTTCCATTTTGTGCATGGCAGCCATTTTGTGGTTGCCCTCACATAGGCAGATGACTTTAGCTGACTTCTGAATAACCTGTGTGAACTGACCCTGTTGCCTGAAGCTGACCTAGTTAGACCAGTTCCTTGCCCAGTAGCTGATCAAGATTAAGGATCAGAGGACAGGAGATTGAAAAGTTTGGTATGCACATACAAATCCCTTATCCTACTTCTCATCTGTTTCTGTTCCTTCTCTATGGCTTGTTTACGATATGGGTTGTGGTAATTTATTATGGGTTTGTCCAGCTTGTGTAAGAAGGAATGTTGTTTTTTGTTGCATGCTTGCAAAAGCTAGGACTGCCCCTTTCTTTTATGCTGAGTTTTGTAACCCTAAGCATATAAAAGGCCTCTGTTCTCTGTATTCTTCAGACTGCCTCATTCAGTTGCTAAGGCAGCTGGGTGACGTAGCCTCACTTATTGAAAGTTTAATAAAGATGTCTTTTCATATTTCAGCTTCTGTGCCAAGTTCTATATTGATATTAGTAAGACCCCGAAGAATGAAGATTTTTCCATTTCCTCAGATCACACATCACACATATATATATTTATGTTGCGTGGATATATATATATATATATATATATATATATATATATATATATATATATATATATATATATATATATATATATATATATATATATATATATATATATATATATATATATCCACACAACAGAGTTCTCCCCTATGAGAGAAACCAACAGGAACGTGTCAATAGTCGAATTTTTATTGATTGAAGGCAGCTTAAGCAGGCACAGGGCAGTAAAGTCCATGCAAAACAAAGTATTTGACCTCTGCCAGACGCGTTTCGGGAATGCCAGTTACCTTCATCAATGGCTCAAAGTCCAGCAGATACTACAGCGCTTGTTCTTTGCACACTTATTCGTTCCCAGGACTGCCCCAGTGGGCGGGGCCAATCGCTTGGCTTGCTGGTCCTGGTAGTACAAAAAAGTATATATTCCAACTCCTGTGAGTGCGTTGCATTGAGCAGTCTTAAAAATCACTTTTAGCCCATGTGGGTCGATGAACTTGCTGCTGACTCCGCTGCTTAACTTTTAAGCTGCCCCCTCGAACGTTGCTCTCCGTTTGCTGATGGAGCTGTCATGACTCCATCTCGAGCCCGCTGTTTTTTCCTCGTGGTGGGTTTCTCTCGCGGCTGGGCTCAGCCGCTAACATCCACACAACAGAGTTCACCCCTATGAGAGAAACCAACAGGAACGTGTCAATAGTCTGATTTTTATTGATGGAAGGCAGCTTAAGCAGGCACAGGGCAGTAAAGTCCATGCAAAACAAAGTATTTGACCTCTGCCAGACGTGTTTCGGGAACGCCAGTTCCCTTCCTCAATGGCTCAAAGTCCCGCTGATACTGCAGCGCTTGTTCTTTGCACACTTATTCGTTCCCAGGACTGCCCCAGTGCGCGGGGCCAATCGCTTGGCTTGCGGGTCCTGGTAGTACAAAAAAGTATATATTCCAACTCCTGTGAGTGCGTTGCATTGAGCAGTCTTAAAAATCACATTTAGCCCATGTGGGTCGATGAACTTGCTGCTGACTCCGCTGCTTAACTTTTAAGCTGCCCCCTCAAACGTTGCTCTCGGTTTGCTGATGGAGCTGTCATGACTCCATCTCGAGCCCGCTGTTTTTTCCTCGCAGTGGGTTTCTCTCGCAGCTGGGCTCAGCCGCTAACATCCACACAACAGAGTTCACCCGTATGAGAGAAACCAACAGGAACAAGTCAATAGTCGAATTTTTATTGATTGAAGGCAGCTTAAGCAGGCACAGGGCAGTAAAGTCCATGCAAAACAAAGTATTTGACCTCTGCCAGACGCGTTTCGGGAATGCCAGTTCCCTTCCTCAATGGCTGAAAGTCCCGCTGATACTGCAGCGCTTGTTCTTTGCACACTTATTCGTTCCCAGGACTGCCCCAGTGGGCGGGGCCAATCGATTGGCTTGCTGGTCCTGGTAGTACAAAAAAGTATATATTCCAACTCCTGTGAGTGCGTTGCATTGAGCAGTCTTAAAAATTACATTTAGCCCATGTGGGTCGATGAACTTGCTGCTGACTCCGCTGCTTAACTTTTAAGCTGCCCCCTCGAACGTTGCTCTCGGTTTGCTGATGGAGCTGTCATGACTCCATCTCGAGCCCGCTGTTTTTTCCTCGCGGTGGGTTTCTCTCGCGGCTAAGCTCAGTCGCTAACATACACACAACAGAGTTCACCCCTATGAGAGAAACCATCAGGAACGTGTCAATAGTCGAATTTTTATTGATTGAAGGCAGCTTAAGCAGGCACAGGGCAGTAAAGTCTATGCAAAACAAAGTATTTGACCTCTGCCAGACACGTTTCGGAAACGCCAGTTCCCTTCCTCAATGGCTCAAAGTCCCACTGATACTGCAGCGCTTGTTCTTTGCACACTTATTCGTTCCCAGGACTGCCCCAGTGGGCGGGGCCAATCGCTTGGCTTGCTGGTCCTGGTACTACAAAAAAGTATATATTCCAACTCCTGTGAGTGCGTTGCATTGAGCGGTCTTAAAAATCACATTTAGCCCATGTGGGTCGATGAACTTGCTGCTGACTCCGCTGCTTAACTTTTAAGCTGCCCCCTTGAACGTTGCTCTTGGTTTGCTGATGGAGCTGTCATGACTCCATCTCGAGCCCGCTGATTTTTCCTCGCGGTGCGTTTCTCTCGCGGCTGGGCTCAGCCGCTAACATCCACACAACAGAGTTCACCCCTATGAGAGAAACCAACAGGAACGTGTCAATAGTCGAATTTTTATTGATTGAAGGCAGCTTAAGCAGGCACAGGGCAGTAAAGTCCATGCAAAACAAAGTATTTGACCTCTGCCAGACGCGTTTCGGGAACGCCAGTTCCCTTCCTCAATGGCTCAAAGTCCCGCTGATACTGCAGCGCTTGTTCTTTTCACACTTATTCGTTCCTAGGACTGCCCCAGTGGGCGGGGCCAATCGCTTGGCTTGCTGGTCCTGGTAGTAAAAAAAAGTATACATTCCAACTCCTGTGAGTGCGTTGCATTGAGCAGTCTTAAAAATCACATTTAGCCCATGCTGGTCGATGAACTTGCTGCTGACTCCGCTGATTAACTTTTAAGCTGCCCCCTCGAACGTTGCTCTCGGTTTGCTGATGGAGCTGTCATGACTCCATCTCGAGCCCGATGTTTTTTCCTCGCGGTGGGTTTCTCTCGCGGCTGGGCTCAGCCGCTAACATCCTCACAACAGAGATCACCCCTATGGGAGAAACCAACAGGATCGTGTCAATAGTCAAATTTTTATTGATTGAAGGCAGCTTAAGCAGGCACAGGGCAGTAAAGTCCATCCAAAACAAAGTATTTGACCTCTGCCAGACGCGTTTCGGGAACGCCAGTTCCCTTCCTCAATGGCTCAAAGTCCCGCTGATACTGCAGCGCTTGTTCTTTGCACACTTATTCGTTCCCAGGACTGCCCCAGTGGGCAGGGCCAATCACTTGGCTTGCTGGTCCTGGTAGTACAAAAAAGTATATATTCCAACTCCTGTGAGTGCGTTGCATTGAGCAGTCTTAAAAATCACATTTAGCCCATGTGGGTCGATGAACTTGCTGCTGACTCCGCTGCTTAACTTTTAAGCTGCCCCCTCGAACGTTGCTCTCGGTTTGCTGATGGAGCTGTCATGACTCCATCTCGAGCCCGCTGTTTTTTCCTCGCGGTGGGTTTCTCTCGTGGCTGGGATCAGCCGCTAACATCCACACAACAGAGTTCACCCCTATGAGAGAAACCAACAGGAACGTGTCAATAGTCGAATTTTTACTTATTGAAGGCAGCTTAAGCAGGCACAGAGCAGTAAAGTCCATCCAAAACAAAGTATTTGACCTCTGCCAGACGCGTTTCGGGAACGCCAGTTCCCTTCCTCAATGGCTCAAAGTCCCGCTGATACTGCAGCGCTTGTTCTTTGCACACTTATTCGTTCCCAGGACTGCCCCAGTGGGCGGGGCCAATCGCTTGGCTTGCTGGTCCTGGTAGTACAAAAAAGTATATATTCCAACTCCTGTGAGTGCGTTGCATTGAGCAGTCTTAAAAATCACATTTAGCCCATGTGGGTCGATGAACTTGCTGCTGACTCCGCTGCTTAACTTTTAAGCTGCCCCCTCGAACGTTGCTCTCGGTTTGCTGATGGAGCTGTCATGACTTCATCTCAAGCCCGCTGTTTTTTCCTCGCGTTGGGTTTCTCTCGTGGCTGGGCGCTGGATGTCAGCGGCTGAGCTCAGCCGCGAGAGAAACCCACCGCGAGGAAAAAACAGCGGGCTCGAGATGGAGTCCTGACAGCTCCATCAGCAAACCTAGAGCAACGTTCGAGGGGCCAGCTTAAAAGTTAAGCAGCGGAGTCAGCAGCAAGTTCATCGACCCACATCGGCTAAATGTGATTTTTAAGACTGCTCAATGCAACGCACTCACAGGAGTTGGAATATATACTTTTTTGTACTACCAGGACCAGCAAGTCAAGCGATTGGCCCCGCACACTGGGGCAGTACTGGGAACGAATAAGTGTGCAAAGAACAAGCGCTGCAGTATCAGCGGGACTTTGAGCCATTGAGGAAGGGAACTGGAGTTCCCGAAACGCGTCTGGCAGAGGTCAAATACTTTGTTTTGCATGGACTTTACTGCCCTGTGCCTGCTTAAGCTGCCTTCCATCAATAAAAATTCGACTATTGACACGTTCCTGTTGGTTTCTCTCATAGTTGTGAACTCTGTTGTGTGGATGTTAGCGGCTGAGCCCAGCCGCGAGAGAAACCCACCGCGAGGAAAAAAAAGCGGGCTCGAGATGGAGTCATGACAGCTCCATCAGCAAACCGAGAGCAACGTTCGAGGGGGCAGCTTAAAAGTTAAGCAGCGAAGTCAGCAGCAAGTTCATCGACCCACATGGGCTAAATGTGATTTTTAAGACTGCTCAATGCAACGCACTCACAGGAGTTGGAATATATACTTTTTTGTACTACCAGGACCAGCAAGCCAAGCGAATGGCCCCGCCCACTGGGGCAGTCCTGGGAACGAATAAGTGTGTAAAGAACAAGCGCTGCAGTATCAGCGGGACTTTGAGCCATTGAGGAAGGGAACTGGCATTCCCGAAACGCGTCTGGCAGAGGTCAAATACTTTGTTTTGCATGGACTTTACTGCCCTGTGCCTGCTTAAGCTGCCTTCAATCAATAAAAATTCGACTATTGACACGTTCCTGTTGGTTTCTCTCATAGGGGTGAACTCTGTTGTGTGGATGTTAGCGGCTGAGCCCAGCCGCGAGAGAAACCCACCGCGAGGAAAAAACAGCGGGCTCGAGATGGAGTCATGACAGCTCCATCAGCAAACCGAGAGCAACGTTCGAGGGGGCAGCTTAAAAGTTAAGCAGCGGAGTCAGCAGCAAGTTCATCGACCCACATGGGCTAAATGTGATTCTTAAGACTGCTCAATGCAACGCACTCACAGGAGTTGGAATATATACTTTTTTGTACTACCAGGACCAGCAAGCCAAGCGATTGGCCCCGCCCACTGGGGCAGTCCAGGGAACAAATAAGTGTGCAAAGAACAAGTGCTGCGGTATCAGCGGGACTTTGAGCCATTGAGGAAGGGAGCTGGCGTTCCCGAAACGCGTCTGGCAGAGGTCAAATACTTTGTTTTGCATGGACTTTACTGCCCTGTGCCTGCTTAAGCTGCCTTCAATCAATAAAAATTCGACTATTGACACGTTCCTGTTGGTTTCTCTCATAGGGGTGAACTCTGTTGTGTGGATGTTAGCGGCTGAGCCCAGCCGCGAGAGAAACCCACCGCGAGGAAAAAACAGCGGGCTCGAGATGGAGTCATGACAGCTCCATCAGCAAACCGAGAGCAACGTTCGAGGGGGCAGCTTAAAAGTTAAGCAGCGGAGTCAGCAGCAAGTTCATCGATCCACATGGGCTAAATGTGATTTTTAAGACTGCTCAATGCAACGCACTCACAGGAGTTGTAATATATACTTTTTTGTACTACCAGGACCAGCAAGCCAAGCGATTGGCCCCGCCCACTGGGGCAGTCCTGGGAACGAATAAGTGTGCAAAGAACAAGTGCTGCAGTATCAGCGGGACTTTGAGCCATTGAGGAAGGGAACTGGCATTCCCGAAACGCGTCTGGCAGAGGTCAAATACTTTGTTTTGCATGGACTTTACTGCCCTGTGCCTGCTTAAGCTGCCTTCAATCAATAAAAATTCGACTATTGACATGTTCCTGTTGGTTTCTCTCATAGGGGTGAACTCTGTTGTGTGGATATATATATATATATATACATACATACATATATATATATATTCACTGAAAAAACCATAGGTTATAGACCATATATAGTTAGGAATTTGCATTTACAAAACCTTGAAAATTCACTGAAAAAACCATAGGTTAGAGACCATATATAGTTAGCTGGACATTTTATTGACATAAAACCAATGAAATTCCATATAAAGTTAGTTGCACTAACTATATATCGCGCACCCGCAATCCACTGCTGATGATGTCACACATCATTCATGACATGGTCAGTGACATCACTGATGACATCACTGATGACATCTCAAATGACATCACTGATGACATCACTGATGACATCATCCAGTGACTGTGTGTTTCTGTAAAGTTTAAATATGTTTTACATATTGAAAAATGAGTGGATGTATAAGTGTCTGGATAAAGTATTTAGTAGGTGCGTGACTGACTGAGTGAGTGAATAAATGTGTCTTACTGAATGTATGGGTTAGTGACTAAACTGTCTGAAAGTGTGCATCAATAAGTCTGTTGTTGTGCAAGCTGCTGCATGTGTTGATCAGTAGCTATATGAGTGTCTATTTGGTTTATTGATTGGTTGGCCAAGTATTTGTATTGAAGACTGAGTGTGTGTGTGGCTGGCTGGTAGGTGTGTGACTCTGTGCAGATCAATGTGTACTTGTATCAGTGATTGTATAAGAGAGTAAGTATGTGTTAGTATATGTGTTTAACTGTATAGATGAGGAAATGGAAGTGGGATTGATTCTTTACAGGACTGACTAGGTGTGTGAGTAACTCCATGGATGAGTGGCAGTGTGTGAGCGTTTGCATAGGTGTATGAGTGCATATGATATTGTTGTAATAATGAGTGACTGTATGTATGAGTAATTGTATGGGTGAATGAGTGAATGTGTGTGTAGACGTAGGAATCAGTGTGTGCGTATGTAGTAACTGGTATTGGTGTGTCAATGGTTTCATAAATGATACTCTGTATTTTACACTAGGTGTAACAGAGGTTATATTAGAGTGTAAGGAGGTGCATTGTATTATCACATAAAGAATATCATCAGTGGTGTGATCATTGATGTCAAATGAGATGTCATCAGTGATGTCATCAGTGATGTCATTTGAGATGTCATCAGTGATGTCATCAGTGATGTCACTGACCATGTCATGAATGATGTAATATGTGACATCATCAGCAGTGGATTGCGGGTGCGCGATATATAGTTAGTGCAACTAACTATATATGGAATTTCATTGGTTTTATGTAAATAAAATGTCCAGCTAACTATATATGGTCTCTAACCTATGGTTTTTTCAGTGAATTTTCAAGGTTTTGTAAATGCAAATTCCTAACTATATATGGTCTATAACCTATGGTTTTTTCAGTGAATTTCATTGGTTTTTTAAAAGCTAATATCTATAGCTGTAAAATATATTTTTTATTACGTGACGCATCACGTAGCCACGTGAGACGCCTCATGACGTGTCGCATAACCATGACGTATCGGCTCTGCAGCGCATACAAAACCCGTAACGTAAGCACGCCGGAGCACGCTTACAGATATATTTTTTTTTTAACCTTAATTAGACAAAATCCACACATGCACATATCTTGAGGCCTTGCAAAGGCACATCAAACAAAAAATCCCTACAATTTTGCCAAGTTTGTGGGAAATCTATTCCCTTAATTTTTTTTTACTGTTTCTCTTGGTTTTCCCCTTGTTACGCTTACAGGCACGCTACCCGGTACGCGAACCGGACACTCCAAAAACACAAGATGGCGGACTCCCGTTACGCTGCCGGTTAGCTGCCCGGTTCGCGTACCGGGAAGCGCCTCTACCGCAAATTTTTTTTTTTTTTGCCCCGCGGGGGACTTTAATATCCCCCTCATCAATCCTAGGTGGTCTGGAGGGGTTTACCTTGCCCCCTTTCCTTCATTTCCCCCTTCGTTTTTCACCACATCTTGTCTCACGAACCTACCGAGAGACAAGATGGCGGCCACTCCGGACTGTTTACAATGTTGACAGCCAATCAGCTTCTCCTCAGACTCCCGTTACGCTGCCGGTTAGCTGCCCGGTTAGCTGCCCGGTGAGCTGCCCGGTTCACGTACCGGGACGCGCCTCTACGGCGAAAAATCGCAAAAAAAATTATTTTTTATTTTTTGCCCCGCGGGGCACTTTAATATCCCCCTCATCAATCCTAGGGGGTCAGGAGGGGTCTACCTTGCCCCCTTTCCTTCATTTCCCCCTTCGTTTTTCACCACATCTTGTCTCTCGATCCTACCGAGAGACAAGATGGCGGCTGCTCCGGACTGTTTAGAATGTTGACAGACACCGGAGAGCCAATCAGCATCGCTTCGCGAAGTTCCGTTACGCGTCAGGTACGCGAACCGGGGCGCTAACCGGAGCGCTGTTACAGATATATCTGTTTTTTAAAACGTTAATTTCTCAAAATCCACTGGACCACATATATTGAGACATAGCAAATGCAAGTCGGGCAAACTATATCTACAATTTTGCCAAGTTTCGTGTAAATCCATTCAGCCGTTCGAGCTAAAAGTGATTCCAACCGCCCTATGGAAAAATGAATGGGAAAACGCGTTCTGGGACCCCCCTTATTTCTCGGCCCCCCCTTGACGAAACCCCCCAAATTTTCAGGGGCTGCTCAGAAACAAGATGTGCCATTTTCCTGAAAATTTCAGCCAATTTCGTCCACAAACGCCAAAGTTATTCGACATAAAATTTTCAGAAATCCCATAGGAAAAAAATCCTAACTATATATACCTACTGGCGACCGCCAGTAGGTAATATATATATATATATGCAGATATGAAAAGAGCAAATAACGCACTCTTAGAGGTCTGCTTGCTTGAACTATATGTTTGTAATCCTTAACCGCTACGCGTTTCGGTACCAAATCTATGTATGCTAATGGTAATTTTAGGGTTTAGGAATGTGTATTGGTAAAGGGTGGTCAGGGTAACTTTAGGTTTTATGGGTTGGTAAGGGTATTTTTAGGGCTTAGGAGTGGGTAGGGGTATTGGGTGGCAAGGACATTTTTAGGGTTTAGGAGTGGACATTTAACAGAGTGGTATGGGTGATTTTAGGGTTTGCGGTGGGTAGGGGTATAGGATGGTAAGGGCATTTTTGGGTTTAAGGGTAGTTAAGGGTTTAGGTTTTTAAAGGTAATTTTAGATTTTATGGATGGGAAGGGGTATAGGGTGGCAAGTGTAAGTTAAGGGTTTAGGTGAGGGGAGGGGAATATGAATGGTAATTTTAAAAAGTGGGTGTTGGGAGATTTCCCCATAGAGAAAATAAATTAATGTATAATTCATTTTTTTTTAAAGGTGGGGGTTTAATGTACCTTAACTATATTCATTTTGCGTGGCAAGTACATGTGTGGTAAAGGTATTTGCATGGTAAAGGGATGTCAAGTAAGATGCCATGGTGGACTAATATATTCATCACAGTGTCTGTGAGTATCCTATAAGCCTCTTTCTTGAAACCCACCATGTCCCCTCAGTACTTGATTTTACCAAGGTTGAATACATGAGTGCTATTTAGGTAGGCAGTAATCACACCTTTTATCAGTTTGCAGAGGTTATTCATTTTGTAAAGTGTGTTATGTAAATGTAGTAATGATAGCTAGGAATATCATCCAGAGCCAGCAATGGACTATAGGCTAAATATTTAAAAATGTTTGTTTTACAAAATATAGCTACATAACTTCAGCACCTACAATAAATTCACCCTTTTGTTTGGTTGCCCCAAATATTTTGCTTTTATTAGACTGGATATACTAGCATAATTTGACCTATGACACTAGGAAACTGCAAAACATTAATCTGGGCACATGCTTTGATCCTTTAACATGTGAAAGACTGGCTATCCACATTTGATGCATTTAACCATTAAATAGGATCAGATTTGTATAGTGCAGGAAGTGCAAAAGCCACATTAAAGTTAAATGTCACAGGTGAGCTGCACACATGCTTTATTTAAAAACCATGACATCAGGCCTAACATTGCAGTTCTGAATTACTAGGAGCAAGGCTGTAGGAGACAATTTCCAAGGGACACATTTTACAAGCATAAAAGCCTGCATTTAACTTTAACCAAGTCAACTATGAGTAGTACATTGAAGCTCACAACGTATTGGAAAATAATGTGCACATTTTAGGAAGAATTAAATTTGAGAAGTGGAATGATTGTCCTTACATTTACAAGATCAAAAAAATATTTTCACTGCATGCACTGCAAATGAACATTTTCATCAAACACATTTTTATGTCACTTGAGGAAGAAGTTAGGAAAGTAAGCCAAATATCATTCTGATATGTATCAAAAATCTAACAGGCAAAATTAAATGTGATATGATTTGGAGCTATCACTAATAAATAACTAGCCCACCCTATATGAAAGGATTTCTATTCCCTGTACATCATAGCACATATGGACTTGGCAAAGACACTGAAGAGGAAGAACATGTTGTTATATCTACCTGTAAGAGGACAGATGGCTAGATTACCCCTCCTTTTTACTCAAGAACTAGAAGTGATTCTCAAGGGTTAGTGAAATTAGCCTCTTGTGACAACATGCAGATAATGTCTGATATATTTTCTGGAAGAACCATCATACTAGTGAGCACTGGGGCAGGTGTGTGATTCCTGGCTGCAGTGAGTGGTTGAGCCTGACTCACACTGATGTATGAGCCCCGGATCCTTACAGGCTGCCTTTGAGGCTGCGGAAACTCCAGGAGTGACCATGAAAAAGAACATCATCAAGCAAGAAAAGTTTAGACTTCCAGCCTTTTGAGGAAAAAGACAAAGTGCCGAAGAGACCGCTGAAAGGCCGATCTTGGCAGGCAAGATTTGCCGGTTTATCCTACCCTGAAGTTTTTGGTATATGAAAAAGAGCTTTGGTGGTACCTCACAGTGAACCTAAGCACCTTCATGAACACCTACAGCTCCAGCTCTCAGCCTCCTAATCTGTAGCATTACAAGCTCTATAACATTTACATTTTCTGAATAATAAAACTTGGAAGGGTAAAATGACAAAATGAATGCAGTGGCAATTTGACTTAGATGTGTAGATTTTTTAAGGTTATCCCTCTCTGAGGTTCTGGAGCAAAATCTCAAGGCTTCAATAGGGCCCAGCTCAAATTAACTAACATCATGCAACCATTACCAGGGACACCATTTTACCTTGTCCCACTTGACCATTTTGACATGCTGTTGATTAGTCACTCCAAAATAGACAGCAGCCTTAAAACGTGAGTGGTGGCTCTGACAGCCATGTATATTGACATTGGTTCTTTGTTTATCTTATTGCTTTTTTCTTGATGGAGCAAAGATTTGCATATGAAGCGGCTTGCTCTATTCATGAACCTCGAATAACAATAACGAAAAATAACCAACCTGTTTGTCTTACTAATTTCGCACATCTTACACTTACATGGGGAATCCGAGAGAAGCTTGCTTATGTGTTTTCTAATCCTAATACGCTTGCTTCTAATATGGCTGCTGCTACGCAGGAATTTGTACTGCGCATGTGTCTTTCATACCCACGTGACATGACGTACTCACAGCTTTGGAGGGAACCCTTTCGCATCTGCGCACTACTGCTAAAATGGCTGTTCTGTGTTCTCACATGCGAGAGGCTTGCACTGCTGCTTTTGCTAAGCTGTTCGTTCTGCTTAATCCTAATGCTATAGTTTATTATAAAGTAATGGGTAGAGTATAGAAGTTCGTGGCATACAGTATAATCATTCATTCTGCATTCTAAAACTGTTTCTTTTTCATTTCATGTTACACTGTGAAACTTGGCCTGTGGTGTAAAGCTGTGCTCCATCTTTGTTGGAACTGCGACTGCGCGAGAATCGCAAGTCTTCCGAGCAGACCTTAGGACTATTGCCAAGGAGCTGACTGACTAGAAGATGCTCCTGGGAAGCTGCCCTCATGATCCCGGGACAAATACATTGTATTTGTAAATAGAACATCCCTTGTTTGAAGGACTAAAGATGCCATGAGAACCTGAAATTTAAGGGGCGTAGACGGAATTTGAATAAAGAGATAGAGAAAGTCTAAAATTTAGGTGGTGTGATGACCTGTCCTCCTCCTTTGTCCTATCAAAATTGGGGATCCTTACACTTGCAACATTGGAGGGTGGTACACTGACCTGAAAAACAGTATAACTAGCGTAGGTTTAGCTAGAGAAATTGTCCGACTTGTCTGAATAGCTGACCTGTCACTGACCCAATGCACTCAATAGGTGACTCAAAGCAGAGAGCTGCGGAGCACTCTGTTGGGAGGTTCGAGAACCCAATCGGGGTTTTGAGAAGTGAAAGTGCTGACGAAGCACTTTGCTGAAAATATTTATAACCCAATCGGGGTTTTGGCAGAGTCCTTGCAGAGAGGGAGTAGCGCAGGCGTTTCAACCGAAACTGTGGGTGCTGTTCTTAACCTTAGGTGGTCCGGTCCTGATCCAAATTCTGGGGTTATCCTGTCCTGATTTTCCTTGAGCTGCACCTGCTTGCCTCCTGCACTGAAGTCTTTGGGGATTCCTCCTGTCTTTTCAAACTGACCCATGGCCAGGGTTGGTCTACACACTCTTCTAGGTAAATATAAGTCTGTGTGGGTGATTTGTCAAATAACTTGCATCCCATTTCTTACCTTCCCTGATTTTTCAAAGCTTTGATTACATATGTTCCTTTTTTCTTTCCGCCCCTTGGGAATTGAAATTTTCATTTATTACCGTCTATTAGCGTGTTCCAATTTTTCAACCCACCTTTAGTCAATGCTAAATGTTTCTATATTAGTATATGTTCCTTTTCTCACCCTCCCTTTGAGGAGATAAGCTGAACTTAGAGTATGTTCCAAAATCTTCCCTTCCCGATAGTTATTGAGCTAAATTCTGAATAATCAAATTGCAAAAGTTGTGTTCTCCTTCTAAACTGCCAATGAATTACGAAAGTTCTTGGGTTTAGTATGTTCCCTTTCTTTACCCTCCTTTAATCAAGTTGCGGAAGTCTGTTTTCTAAATTTTGTGTGTTCCTTGTTTCTACCTTCCATTTATTTCAAGTTTGCTAAAGGGTTGGCATAATCTACCTTTTACATAGCTATACGCTGTTTTGGATCTTGGTTATTGATAGTTTAATTGCATTTAACCTGTGGCTTATGACTTTTGATGATGATGATTAGATAAAGAGTTTGAACCTACCCTGAGTCTGTGGTTATTACATAAAATACGAAAGTTATGGTATTTTTGGGTTCCTTTCATTTAATTTAACTCCCTGATTCATCGTGTTTAGGTATCTAGTGACAAGGATTGGTAAATTGCTGGTATAGGAATCAGAGATTGAAATTAAAATATACTGGTAGCAGAGCGTGAGTTACCTAAATAAATGTTAAGGTATACGATTTGGAATTATGGGCCCAGATGAGTATTGGTACAAATCCTAGTTGGGTGACCTGCGCGCTCTATCATGCTTTTAAAACTCTAAAATTCTGATCTTTTTTCACTTATACTGATTATGATCAGTTTTGCGTCATTTTCTTCATAAATGTTATTTTTATGTGTGAATTAGTTTGGCAATTTGTTTTATTTGTGGTTTTACTTTAATGTAATCAAGGTACAATTTAAATGCTTTAAGTGCATTTGTCTGGGGAAGGTTTACTGCTTTTTGCCATTGCGACCAAGAGTTAAGGCCAGGGTTCTTTTACTGACAATGTGTATTTTTGTTCTAAGCAAGGAGCTTTTTAATAGTTTGTTAGTACCCCCGTGTAATTACACATTATCTCACAAAGACTGTGTCGCAATACAGAAATGGTGGAACTTAATTCCACTACAGGCACACCATGATCATCAAAGCTAATTCTCTCCTTGACCTTCCAAGTTCATCTAGAGCCAAAATTTACAATGAATTTTCAACACAACTGAAGGGGAACAGGGGAGTTGGATCAAGAGAAAAACAAAGGTAGTTTGTAAAAATATAGCAGATTTTAATAAATAAAACAAGACCAAAATAACAAAAATCCAAATAGTAGAACCAGAAATATTGATTTTTAGTATATAGTGAAAAATAGCTCCAAAAAGCACAAAACACTATTGAGGGATATCTGGTCGTGCTGAACAGGGACAAATTTCATATGTTCAGGCTGACCACGAAAGAGCCTGGGCCCGTTACAGGGATCCAGTTAGGCCCACTAAACAAAGTCCCTTTAATCCTGGTTACAGAGCATTGTACGGCTCCATGTTGAAGATGCGTCGTGCAGTAAATGTGATGTGTTGATTCCGAGATGCAGTGAGGCTTCAGTCTTGGGTCTTGTTGCGCCATTCTTGAGGATCCTGTAGACTGAGCTTGCAATGCGAAGTCCGAGGTCAAGGATGCGAGGTGCAGCCAGGGAGATTCGTCTGTTTCAATGAGCAGTGAAGGTTTGATGTTTAGTTTCGCTTTGTCAGCACTGCCTTCAACAAAGAATGTGAAGAGCTTGCACTGGTACGCACATCGGTGGTTCTGAAGGCAATGCGGGAGGCAGCGGTAATGTGAGTCTTTGGTGATGGGTCCAATCCATGCAGCAACAGCGATACATCGGTTCTGTCGGGGATGTGGCGCTCAGGCAAGAAGATGCGTTGATTCTGCTCAGGCAAGCATCTTTCAGCAGAAAAGATGCATCGGTTCCACTGGCAAGCATCTTAGGCCCACTTCCAAGAGTCCAGGAGTGGGTTGGCACCACTTGGCAGGGCAGACTCCCAGATGACAGAGTCCAGGTGCAGGGGTTGGAAACCTGTTATGTCCCTGAGGCTTCAGATCAAGAGGCAAGCCAACTAGCCCTTGGAATCACTCAGAGGTCTGGGGTCAAGTGATGCAGGACCAGTCCTTCTCCCCCAAGCAGGAGGGCAGCTGGCCAACAGGACAGCATAGCAAAGCAATAGTCCAGCAGAGCAACAGTCCTGCAGATTGGTAGTCCTTCAGCAGCACAGCAGTGTTTCTTCCTGGCAGAGAATCCATAAGTCCAGAAGTATACTGTCTTGATGGTGTCTGAGCTCCAGTAATTATACTCCGTGGTTCCTTTGAAGTGAGGAACACTTCAAAGATATTCCTTTGCAATGCACAGAGGTCCTCCCTTCCTGCCCTGGCTCCAGACTCACTGCAAAGGGTATGCAGCCCTTTATGTGTGGACAGGACACAACCACTTCAGGTGTGCCCAGATCCTCCTTCCCATCCTGCCAGAGATGGCCGATTGAGACACACCTAACCTTCCATTGTATGTGGCTGTCCAGGAGGAATACACAAAACCAAACTGCCAAAACCTCCCTGTCATGTGATCGAAGATAGGCTAAAAGAACCAAATGGCTAAAGCAAGAAAATGTCAACTTTCTAAAAGTGACATTTTCAGAATTGGTATTTAAATTCCAACTTTACCCTAGATTAGGATTTTAAATTAGGATTCCAGAGGCACCACACCTGAAAGGTTTATCTCTTCCCAACTGGGAATTAAACGTATAAAATGTAATACGGTAATGAATTTGATTGTTTTTCACTACCAGGACATATAATACTTAAAGTACATGTCCTGTCATTTAGATACGCTGCACCATGCCCACTGGGCTGTCCACTGCCTACATGTGGGGTGACATATATATAATAAAGAAAGGTGTAGGCCTGGCAAAAGGTTTATGTTGCCAGGTCGACATGGCAGTGTAAAATGCACACTCAGGATATGCAATGGCAGGTCTGAGAAATGGTTAAAGGGCAACTCAAGTGGGTGGCACAAACAGTGCTGCAGGCCCACTTGCAGCATTTAAATTACAGGCCGAGCCAAAAGTTATCAAAATGTTTCTAAGCGTCCAGGTAGTAGGATTGGTAGGAGGACTAAACTCTTACACCTGACTCCAGAACCTCCAGAATAGCACTTTGTGGAGAGGACTCACTTCAACAGAGACCACCAGCAGGTCCAGGGCATTTTCAATTGAAACCAGTCAGATGGGCTGTTAAAGACAGGGGGTTTCATTCAGCTTTTGTGTATCTTTATTTTAACAGGAGGTCATCCAACTGACCCTTAGAATCTACTTCTTTGTACTGGGTACAAGTAGGAGAAAGTCCAACCCATAGAGATCTCCTCACAGATCCCACCAGTAGGTCCAGTCCTTCTTCTGTTTCCCACAGGTCCAGTAGTGTTTTGAAGAGGGTTCCACATTTATGCATGACACTAGACTGTGGGGGTGACTCCTGGCCACTCCATAACAAAATAAGGTAAACGTTCCTAGGCTTTTGCAGCACTTCCTGTTATACCTATTGCAAACAGTCCCACAGCACCTATCGCTACCTAAATCCAACATGTCAGAACTTTTCTTCCCCTGTACAAAGCTCCTGTACAGACCCTGAAGGTGTGAACAAGGAAATGAGCAACCCCAATTTGGTCCCTAAAAACAGTTCTGGGAGCAGCAATTCTCCCAATAGGCCTGGTGCATATTTGGCTGGAGACAAAGAAAGAGGGCAATCCCAGTTGTTAGCTACATCTGCTTGTGAGAGATTGGGCCCCTGTAAAATTAATTACGTTCCTGGGCACTGCCCAAATAGCATCCTGCCAGAAAAAACAGAACAGCTCTCCACAACCAAGGCCTTTGCCTCAGCTCTGGGAGCAAGTTCTCACCTCATCCATTAGGTATTCAGCACATGCATATGGGCTTTGAGAAGCTTTTGTCAAGTTAAAGGTGACTTTAAAAAAATACATTTTATAAAATATGTATTACAAATCCGACTTTATCAATATTTTGACCTTGTAATCCTAGGATTAACTTTTTACCTGGTTCCTGGGTGGAGACATTACATTTTCATATATCTAATCCTTGCCTATGGATTAGCTCACTCAGCTATACTGCTTTTGGGGCTTTGTTCACATTGCTCTTATACATCTTCTATTTTTAAATAACATGCACCCTGCCATATTGGGAATTAAGGACTTAGGGGAGATTTATTAACATTTAAAACAAGGGTTTAGACCAGGCAAGCAGTCATGTTTTGCATGATGAAAATGGGAGTTTATTGCTGGGTATATTGAGATACATGTATGGATGCTTAGGCAAACAGACTATAATTTAGACAGAACAATAAAACAATAGCAAAGCAGATCACAACAATATGCAGAACAATACACAATAATACACTCAACAGGCCAGGAAAGCAAAATCAATGAAGCAAAAAACAACAAAACAACACTGCACAGCAACACACAAACACCACAACATAATGCAACACATGAAAATAACAAAGATACACCAAAACAACATGCCAACAACAGCACAACAAAAAATTCAATGCAAAATTAAAAGCAAAATGGTAGTAGTGTTTTGTGCTTTTTTTTCTTTAGGTCGGTCTCTCCCTCTGTGAGTGCAGACTGGGAAATTTAAATCCCTGGATCGAAATGTAATAGATAGACCATTTTCTGCGTAGCTGGGGGCAATAAGTGCATTAAACAACCAGGGTTTTCTGTTTAACAATGGGGTGGGACCAGCCTGTCCTGACATCAGGTGGTCCCCGAATTCCTTAGGCCCCATACAAAGTTTCTGATCCCTTGGGAGTCAGATAGTGAGGTTTACCTCTAATCTGCTCTTACTGGAGAGTCAAAAGAAATGCCAGATCACCAGGGAAATCCTGAGCCCCAGACAGTCTCCCTACAATTTCCGGGGTACATATTAAGGGTTTGACCTCTAGCTGCCTATTTAATTGACAGAGAGCCCTCTACATGTCAGGTATTAGTGTAAAAAAATTAGAGGGTTGGGGTGCAGCCCATCCAAATCTTGGGCCCGACCCCCAGCATGGTCACAAGACAATGTTGCTTCACAATTGGAAAGAAACATTGGAGTGTTTACTTACAGTCTGCTGTGCCAGGAGCAGAAAGAAAACTCACTACCAGAGAATATTTTTTATTTTATCAAAGGATTGGGAAACAACATGTTCATTCATTGGGTCTCACCCCCATCAAAGGCAACAGTATTTTTTTACCTCTCTTAGTGGGCAGATGGGGTGTTTACACAAATCTGCCTACCCAGGAAGCACATAAGACTCTGGACAATTGGGATTGCTATCAAACATGCATCAAGATAGAGGACTGGCTCATCCTCGCATTGGACTACACATTCACACCCCAAGCACAAGAGACTTTGTGTACCCCTCTTAATGCAGATTGTGGGTTTATCCCTTTCTCTATGACCCAGAGGAGTAGAACACCCACTGGGCACCAGTGAACTGTGTAGGAAAGTGGGTTTCTGTTGCAGTAACCCACCCCCCACGTTTTGCCAGACTACTGATGCATTTTGACTTGATGTGCCCTGGGACCCTGCCAAAAACTTACACAATTCGCCTCTCTAGCCACAGGGCAACAACTGGTAAATGGTAAATGGTTGATTAGATGGTGCCTGGTGCATGAGTCAGATGCCGCGTATTTGCCTTGTTTTTAATGTTGTTGCGTACTTATGCTGCTATAATTTTTTTAAATTTTGCGTGCTACATGATTAATATGTTGCATAGGAATTTTTAACATTTGGCAAAACTGTGACCTTGACTTTGTGCAAATCTGCGCTCCTTACCGCCTCCTCACTGCCTCTGCCAGCGCCCCGTTCCACCACGGGATATCTCGCTTGTTGTGGAGGGCGACGGCAAATATCTACCTCCCCTGTCCTGCCGGGCTGTACAGAGTCACGTGGGCCCTGCTCCGTAGGACCACAGCTATTTAACCCGGATGTCTTTCTCCGCGAACAGCGGACGCGCTCAGCGGGCGTGCGCCGAAATCGCGCCAAAGTCCAGCCCGTCTGCGCCCGTTAGACGGGGAGGAGGCTGAAAGTTCCATCGGCCCTCGAGTAAGTTTGACCTATTCCTATCAGGACTTTGCTGCACTGAAACCCACGATTCTGTCCTGCCATCACATTCTCCCCCTGAGGCCTTCTTTGGGTCTCCCGGATACCGATGCTATACCAGAAATAGTGAGCCTAAAATAGCTGATTATCTCGATATGCGGTCTCTAGCTAAACCCTCCATTACATCTACCGCATTATCGGAGGGGGGCTTTTTAATTAATGCAAGATCATTGGTAAAGAACAATATCGCATTTAGCGATTTGTTTCTCTTAGGAAAGCCCACATGGGTTTTCATTACAGAAACTTGGGCCTCCGACTCCTCTGGCCTTGAACTTGTGAACGCTATCCCAGTGGGCTATGCGTTAGCCAGGATGGACAGAGTGGGACGTAGGGGAGGAGGACTGGGTATCCTGTATAAGGTTTCCTCCATCTGTCACGTCAAAACTCTCCTCCCCTTTAGATTTCTTTCAGGCCATTAATTTCTCTATAACTTCCTCCCCCTCGGTCTCTTTCTCTGGTCTTCTGATTTTTAGATGTCCGGGCCCTAGATCTGATTTTAGTCAGAATTTACTGAAAATTCTAGAACCTTATTTTGGTAGTTCCAATCTGACTGTTAGGGGAGATTTGAGCTTTCATTTAGAGGACTTAGACTCTAGTGAAACCCGCCTCTTGGTGGATTCCCTGGCCGCATGCGGTCTTCGGCAAATGGTAGACAGCCCTAATCATCGGGCTGGCCACACATTAGATGGGGTTTTTTCCAACGACCCCAGACTCACTACAGGTCCCCCCATTCCCCTGGTGTGGTCCGACTACCTAGCTGTCCCCTTTGAATTTGAACCCCCCTTTCCTTTCACTCTGCCGAGTGATCCCAGGATAAGGGAACCCAAGCGGAACTATAGGAGAATTTCCAATGCCAGGATAGCCCCAATGGGGGATGTCAGTGGTGCTGCACCGGCGCTCTCTAACTCCATTGCAGAATCAGCGGATCTTTTGGCCCCCTGCCTCATATCGCTAATCCGCTAGGAAGAGACCCTCAGCCCCCTGGTTTTCAGAAACACTTAGGCTCCTAAGGCAGGGCTGTAGGAAACTGGAGAGGCTCTGGCGAATGAGCTGGGATCTCAGGGAAAGGGAAAAACACAACCTCCTTCTTAGAGAGTATAAGGCAAAGGTAATCAAGGAAAAACAGGCTCACTTGTCCAATCTAATGGCCTCCCTCACTTCCCCTAGGGAACTGTTTAACATTGTTGATTCCCTGTGCACCCTGCAAACTCCTGACCCCATTGTAGGTTCTCAAGAGCTGTGCGATAAGATCTCTCTATTTTTTCACTCAAAAATAGTTGGCATTTATGCCACTCTTGAATCACAAAGGGATTTGTTGGGTTCTCCTCTCCCTCTGGCCCCATCTTTCATAGAATGTTGTAAAACGGATCCTCGTGTGAGCCTGTCCAATTTCCCTCCTCTTTCCCTTCAGCAGTTAGACATGCTTCTAAATAGGACTAAATCTGGATCTCCTCTGGACCCATGCCCTCTCAAGATCCTGAAGGATTGTAGGAAAGTCTTGATGCCCCTCTTCCTCGAGGTGATGAACTGCGCTATGAAGGAAGGCATCTTTCCATCTTCTTGGAAAAAGGCAGTGGTCAAGCCTTTGCTGAAAAAGCTGACACTAGATCCAGAGATATTAAAGAATTTTTGCCCAATATCTCTGCTCCCGGCTCCAGCAAAGATGCTAGAGACACACCTCAACCAACATTTAACGGCCTTTCTGGACACCTCTAGGCACCTGGACTTGTCACAACACAGTTTCCGGAAGTTCCATAGCACTGAGTCAGCTCTCACTGTGGTCGTAAACAACATTCGCACGAAGGTCGACCAAGGCCAGACCACTTTTCTGGTCCTGCTTGACCTGACAGCAGCTTTCGACACCCTGTCTCCCTCTATTTTAACAAATCGCCTTAGGGAGATAGGGGTGGAGGGCCCAGCACTGAGCCTTCTGACCTCCTTCCTCAATCAGAGGGAGCAGAGGGTCAAGATGGGAGAGTTCCTGTCCCCTGCTACACCTGTGCAATGTGGGGTCCCACAGGGGTCGGCCTTGAGCCCCACGCTCTTTAACATCTATGTGGCCCCACTTGCCAGGCTAGTAAGATCCTTTGGGATTGAGGTGGTGTCATATGCCGATGACACCCAAATTATGGTGTCCCTCTCCCACTTGTGAGTACCTCCGCTCTCAGCTTCAGGAACTGCATGGAGGCAGTTTCACAGTGGATGATCCTGAATTCACTGAAGCTGAACGGAGAGAAAACCGAGGTCCTGATTTTCGGTGGAGATCAGGATATCTGGCCAAGCGACTGGTGGCCCCCTTCTCTTGGAGCCTGCCCATTGCCCACGATATCTGCCTGGAATCTGTGCGTGATGATTGACACCTCACTTGCTATGGTCCAGCAGGTAAATAGAACGGTCTCCACTTGCTGGGGTGTTATCAGGATCTTGAGGAAAATCACCCACTACCTTTCCGTACAAGCCCGCAAACAGATTGTGGTTGCCTTAGCCGCCTCACGGCTAGACTATTGCAACGCGTGCATCAATAAAGACCTGATACAACACCTGCAGACTGTCCAAAACGCGGCAGCTAGGTGTGTGCTTGATGTCCCCAGTTTTTCCTCTGCCACAGCAGCTAGGAAGAGCCAGCATTGGCTCCTGATTCAGGCCAGGATCTCTTTTAAGAGTCTGTCTGGCGAAAGCTCTGAAGGCATAAAATCTCTGCTGGTTCCATACGCTCCCAGCAGAAACCTTCGCTCTGCCAGCAAGAATCTTCTGTTTGTCCCTCGGGTTCGCAGAACCAGGTGGGGAGGAAGGGCCTTTTCCTCCCTAGCCCCTAAGCTTTGGAACACCCTCCCCCTGAGCGGAAAGCTCAACCCTCTATCTTGCTTTTCAGGAAAGCATAAAAGACATGGCTCTTCGCCGAGGCATATCTGTAATCTGGCACTTGGCTCCTATATTATAATTATTCTTTGTTAGGCGCCTTGATGCCCGCTGGGCTAAGTTGCCCAATATAAGATGTCTTTCATTCATTCATTCATTCATACTACAGGTACCCAGGGCACCGTGACCGAGGAAGACCTCCAAGTGCTGCAGCACTTATTGTACCACCCTTAGAGGCCCTGTACCTTTACACACACACACTGCCTTTGCAGGCTGCATGTCTTGGTGCAGAACAAGGTGAAGAGTTGACATGGCACACATCCCTGTGTGCCATGCATTCAACCCACTGCCCTCGCATAGGTCAGTCAACCCTTTAGCTGGGTGCACTAAACCAGTGGTGAGGGTACATATGCATGAGTCCTGTGCCCCTACATTGTCTAAGTCCATTCTTAGACATTGTAAGTGGAGTGCTGCCATTCAGAGTATATGCTGCTGTGAGTTTGTCATTACGAACTCCACAGCACCATAATGGCTACACTGAAAACTGAGAAGTTTGGTAGCAAATTTTTCATGACATTACACCCACACTGAGGCCTGTGTGGGATTTAATAAAAAAATGCACACAGAGGGCATCTTAGAGATGCCCCTGAAAACAAACTTACCACTAGTGTCCAGGTTGAGTGGCTGCTTTTAGCTGCCAGCACCAGACATGTTTCTGGACCCCTGTGTCGAAAACCTGCTACTCTTTGGGGCCTGAAACAATGCACAACTCTCAGTTCACACCATCTTGAAGATGGGAAGACACAGCCAACAAGAGACATGTGCATGCCTCCCTCCCACTGGAGGGTGGCATAATAGGGGGGTACCCACCCCAGAGAAGGGACACATTGGTCCCTGCCTTTTTACCTACATGTAACACCTCTAAATCTAATATTTAAGGGCACCTCTGAACCTTGCTTCCTCAGACAAGAAGAAACTACAAGAAGAAGAAGAAGGACCGAACAGCCATGCAGCAGCTAAAAAGAGGAAGACACCCACTGACTTGGACCCAGCCCTACTGTCCTGTCTCCACCTCGAACCTCCTGCAAAATCCCGGTGTGTCCTGCAGCCAGCAATCTCGAAAACCCCGGAGGACCTGCCTGCTGTCCTACACAAAGACTTTGTCTCCCAGGAACACCAGATTTGTTCATCTGCCACCCGAGCTCGAGTGGGAAAACACCACGAGGAGGTCACCCTGGTGATCCTGACCCGAGATCCGGTGACCCCTGACCTGCCTCAAACCTCCGGTTGATGCCTGCGGTCTAAACCCAGAAGGCCCCCATAACGGTTACCAGGAGCTGGTAAGAAGATCCAACTCCAAATCATCAACTCCCACTACCAAATACTTACCTCAAAACCAATAACGCTATTTTCCTCCATAGGATAACATCGACTGTTTTTCTGTGAAAAGTTTCCAAGTGTGGAGTTTGAGAAATTCTTCAAAATTACATACTCTAACAAAAACTATTTTACTTACCTGTTTTCAGGAAAAGTATATAGGTATACTACTCTGTGTAAGCCTAGTAAGCTCAAATGTTACTTGCCTACTATTTTACTGAAAAGCCTATTCAAGTCAATGTACTGCATTTACTAAGTATTACCTTTCTCTACATCCATACTGTAAATCAAATCAAAGTGCATATGCAATTATCATTCAAATGGTATTTCAATTGCATTACTATTTTAAAGTACTCATTCCTTCTGTGTGCCAGGCTTGCTTGGTTCTAGAAAATAAAATAACTAAAAGAATATGTTTACATAGAAAGATTGATCTGAAGTTCAGTCTTTGAGTGTGTGAATTCATTTGCTGACTAAGTGTGTACAACAAATGCTTAACACTGTCCTTTGATACTGCCTTACTGCTCAACCCAACTACCACAAATAGAGAGTATGGTTCTATTTAACTTTAACTCTGCCTACCTTTGCGGTTCCACTGGACTCTGTGCACCCCATTCCTCACTTTGGTATAGTATATACAAAGCCAGCTTTCTACAAACGCGAAAAAAATGGAATGGATGTTGGGGCTGGACGGTCCTGGCATTGGATCATACCCATGCCCCATGTCCCAGTCATTCTGCTCCTCTGGTGAGGTTGACTCCTTGTTTATTGTCCAAAATGTCAACCTATGATCAAAGAAAGCTCCATTTCTTCCAATGTTCTGTGGAGGGTGGCTGTAGCATTGGGCTAGGAATTGACCAGCAACCATGAAACTAATCCAATTTAGGACATTTCTGGGACCTAGAGACCCAGGACAATGTAGTGTGGCGTGCATTGATGCCTGCACATTTTCTCACCCAGAATGCCCTGAAAATGTCAAAGCTATGCCTACAAACAGTCAACTACCCAAAAATCCCAAAGTATTTCCGAAAACAAGGCATCCTTGGGAACCATGTGTGATGTGTCTTGTGTTTATCCCAGCACGTTCTCTAACCAGGAATGACCTGCATATGGCAAACCTACACATAAAAATAGGCAATATAATTCCACAATCCATGAGAGTAGCTTCATCATTCAGATCCAGTTTCAGCCGTCACCTAGGGAAGGCAACAAACTGGGAATTTCTTAAATATCATAATCCTATAGAATATAGGGTGGTGTGTCTTGCCCACATCCCATCAAGTTTCTATTCCCAGAATGCCTTGAAAGTGATCAAAATATGGGTAAAAAATTATGTTTCTCCATTGGAGAAGCGTGGCCTAGTGGTTAGAGGCGGCAGACCCAGAAGCTGAGATCGGCCGTGGACCAGGGTTCGATTCCCCACCTCAGCGGGTCTCAGGCTCAAAAATTCCACGGAGTCGACAATTCTTGCTCTGGTGCCTACTCGACTCACGGTGTCACACTCTGCGACTCTGGGCAATAGCTTGCTTAATCTCCACTACGGCCCCTCGCGGCGGGATGCCTGGCTTTCACCTTGTGGATACCCGGCCGGGGTATCTCACAGGGGAATACCAGGACGGGTTCCCTAAGCAAGCGCCTTGAGACCCCTGGGTAATAGTGCACTATATAAATCAAAATACATTTACATTTACATTGATCAAGGAGGGTGCAATAGAATCCTGTAAACATTATCCAGCTGGTAGCAATGATGTTGAACTAGGTTATAATGGGCTTCATAATGAGCGCCAGAGGACGGCCACAGATAGAGGGGTGGGTTCAGAGCTCGTGACCGGGATAGCTATGGTTTCATAATTAGGATTACTCAGTGAGTTAAAGGTTTGCTGATGAGAGTATTCCACCTGAGTATCATCTTCCCTGAACTTTATAAATAAAATATTAAGGTCAAAATATTGTGAAGGAAGGTAGCTTCTGGAGTTCAAGAAAATCCATCCTAACCTACGAAAAATTATATTCACTTTCTCAATATTTGATCCATGATACTTTGGCCTTGATATTTTGGTAGTATGATATGTCTGTATTCAATTTTGTGACATATAACCAGCATTGACAGCTGTTGTGATCACCAGGTTACACATTTTGAATGCAGGCAAGAGCAGCTCAACATTCCACCCTTGAGCACCATTACAAAAGAAAATGGTAACACCAACTATTTATGCTTTTCATAAATGACATAATCTTGTATGAAGTACAAAAACAAGCTGTTAGAATAATTTATCGAAGGAAGACGAGAGGAGAGGGCTGCAAATATGAAGGTGAAAGACAATAGTGAGCTACAGATAAACATTACATCATGTGTAGGAGATTAATATCTGTGGGGTGCATTTGACAAGATCCCGATTGCAGGGTATTGACAAACCTATTGAAAACATATTGGGACATTTGTTAAAGACTACTCTCTTGAGGATTTATGAGAAGATGTGGTTGGATCTGAGAAAACAGGGGGGTTAGGTGAAAAGACTTAAAAAAGGAGGGATGATATCAGTGTTCAAGTCACAGAGAAACTTACAGGATAATCTACAAACTGCCCAGTGCTATTCACCAACTAGATATACTCCCAGCTTGACCATAGGTCTTTGAATCACAATCTTGCCAGGGCAGGTTTTGAAATATACATAACAAAAACAACAATTTCTCTCCTACCTACATGAAAAAATCCCCACATACAAATCTTTCTTTCTGTAACCTTAAAAGTATGTGATGTGTTGCTATAGATACTTTTTTCCATGAAAACAAAGGCTCTGTCTCTTCCCCAATCGTTATATGGGACTCCTTTAAATGCACTTTCCGTGGTCAAGCCATTAAATGTATGTCCAAACGAAATTCCGAAATTAAAAAGGAACTTACAGATTTGTCATCTGAAATAAAAACTCTGGAAGCTTCCTTTAGGCACTCTAAGGACCCAACTTGTTTACAACAAATAAAACTACTAAAATACAAATATAATTCTATTGTTACTAAAAGAGCTCATATTGGTGTACAAGCACAGAAATCCAAGAAGTTGTTGCTAAAAAATAGAGCTGGAAAGATTTTAGCTGCTACATTAAAATTTCAAGATTTCTCTTTCAAGTCCTCGCAGATCTCTTCTATTACTGACCACACGGGGTCTAAAAAATTCCAAACAGGGGAAATACTTGAAGTTTTTCGTGACTTTTATAATAAATTGTATACTCCTTCTACTCAATCTTCTTTTCACCAATGTCAGGATTTTTTAAAATCTATTCCGATCCAGTCGGTCTCTGATGATGATTGTACTTTCTTAAATAAGCCTATTTCCCCTGAGGAAATCGTTTCTGCAATTAAAGCTACTCGTTCTGGCAAGGCTCCGGGCCCTGATGGTTATCCAATTTTATTTTATAAAACCTTTCTTCCTACGCTTGTCCCTAAATTACAATCTGTCTTTGACGCTTTTGTTAGGGATGGGTCTGTCTCTGGTACAGCTGCTGAAGCTACCATAGTAGTGATCCCGAAAGAAGGGAAAGACCATTCGGATCCCAAAAACTTCTGTCCTATTTCTCTCCTTAACATGGAAGCTAAGATTTTTGCTAAAATCCTGGCCAAAAGATTGGAATCCTTTATCCCTCATCTTGTTCATCCTTCTCAAACTGGTTTTGTGAAGGGTCGTCTTGCGCGACACAATATACGCACTTTCTGTCATATTCTCGGTGCTGCTAAACGGTCTCAACTTCCTGCCGCGGCCTTGGCCCTTGATGCGGAAAAAGCAATCGGAAAGGTCTCTTAGCCATTTCTTCGTGCTGTTTTATGCGCGCACAACCTTGGTGACTCCTTCATTAATATGATAATGTCCTTATATTCTCAACCTAAAGCTAACATTAGAGTTAATGGCGCTACGTCACCTTTTTTCAATCTTCGTCAGGGCACTAGATAGGGGTGTCCTTTATCCCCACTTTTGTTTTTATTATCTATTGATCCTCTTCTTCGATTGATTGAGTTACATCCTGATATTAAAGGTTTTTCTTTCGGGCCTCACTGTATTAAAACTGCTGCATACGCAGATGATGTTCTTATTTTTTCGGATGATATTGCCTTGGCAATCCCTGCTATCTCAAATACCATTTCCCTCTTCTCATCAGTTTCAGGTTATAACTTAAATAAAGATAAGACGGAAATGTTCCCTTTGAATGCCTATTGTTTTCCTTCTCATATGGGCTCAGCGGGCTTTAAGTGGCAGTCTACACACCTGAAATACTTAGGGATTTATTTTTGCTATACTCTCTATGCCACCACTACCTATAATGAATCCCAGACTCTCCTTAAAGTGCGTTGTCGTTTGGATACTTGGGGCCCGATGTAGGTAAAAGGGATTTTCCGATTTCAAAATACCGAGGCGGGCCGAATCGGTATTCTGAAATCGGAAAACGAGATGTAGGAAAAAAACATCAAAAAAAACCGATTCGGTAGGCATCGGTATTGTGAATCGGTACGTACCGAATCGGCACGGACCGAATCGGAAAGTACCGAATCGGATACCACCGAATTGGAAATAGCCGAATCGGTAAAATCCGATTCGGCAATTACCGATTCGGAGGTCGGAAAACACACCCATGGCCAAAAAGCCCATAGGAATGCATTGAACAATCCGAATCGGAAAAAAAACGATTCGGTGAAATCCGATTCGGTAAAATCCGATTCGGTAAAATCCGATACAGCCAATGAGGTGGATCCCCCCTCCCCCACCCAAGCAGGGAGTGGCAACCCTGGCAGGTGCAGCTCATTAAGAACTTTCTGGAGAGCCAGCCTGAGCTGAACACTCACAGTGAGCAGCAGTGGGAGCAGGAGGCAGAGAACTGTGGAGAGCAAGATGGCAAACACCAGTGAGAGCCAGAAGGCTGGCCAGAAGAGAAAGCCAAAGTTCAGTAGCATGGAGCTGCAGGTGTTGGTGGAGGAGGTGGTGAGGGTGCACAGGCAGCTCTTCGGGAGGCTGTCCCTCACTGTGCCGGACAGCACTAAGAGGAGGCTCTGGAGTGAGATAGCAGAAAAGGTCAACGCTGTAGGTGTCACCCCCAGGTCCATTGATGACCTTAAAAAACGCTTTTACGATATCCGCAGCCTGACCAAACGAAAGATGGCTGAGATCCAGAGGCAAGCAGGACTGACAGGTGGAGGCAGGAACCCGGCGCCATCCCTCACTGAGCTGGAGGAACTGGTGTCCAGCACCATCGAGAGGGAGTGCGTGACAGGAATCGGGACCCTGGACAGCTCAGCCAGAGCTACAGCTACAGGTAAGAAGCATGCGCATCATGACACACCCTACCAGACACCTCCCCTTTAGACACAATGCACAGCCAAACCCCAGCCGAGTACTGTAACCAATATACAAGAGAAAAGCATCATGGTAAATGTAGTCCGCAGAAGTTAGCAAAATATGGCAGTGCAGATTCACAAGATAGGAAAGAGTGGAACACATTCAAAGGAGATGCAAGGACATGTGCAATGCTTTAATTGTAGTTACTGTAATACATCGGCACTCAATTTACAAATGCTTCTTTATACCTAGGGGCACCATCAGGCGGAGCACCACAAGCTGCAGAGGCACCAGCACCAACTACCAGTGCAGTGGCAGGGCCTAGCACGAGTCAGGCTGCCGAGGAGGAGGAGGACAACACCATTGGCCTGGGTAGTGAGGGAGACTTGGTAATTGACTATGACTTACTTCACTCCCCACAAATGTCAGGCACTCCCCCCTTGCTGTTCTCCCCTGAGAACTCACCGACGAGGGCCCACCCTGCACCTCCAACACCTCCTGCCACGATTATGGCTGTGGCTCCAGTAAACCCAATCCAGGGAGCAGGGGGTCAGGCCCCGGCCACCACCACACCCACACCAGTGGCACCACTTCCCACACAGCAGGGCGGCAGCAGCAGTACCCGGAGGCGTGCCATTCCCAGCACTGCAGCGCCGGCACCGGAGGGCAGTGTCTTCCAGGGCCTTGAAGGCAGCATGGTGAAAATCCAACGGCAGCAGGCAAAGTCCATCATGGCCTGCCAGCGCCAGCTCCGCCAGCACAACCTGCAGATGGGCGAGATGGTGAAAGGTTTCAAGGCTTTTGTAAACACTAACAAGGAGGTTGCTGCAGGTCTTGGCAGGCTGACCACAGCCATAACACAGTTATGCGGAAGAGTTGAGGAGCATGAGGTCTCGCGCAGGCGGGATGCCCGCGTGCAAAACCGCTCCATTAGCCGCCTTGCTGCTGCAACCGCGCAACTGTGTCAGCGCGGTGCCAATATGGAGGCAAGTTTAACCCAAAACACCGCGGAGGTCACCAGGGGAATGGCCCGCATCACTACAGCTATGGAGGCTATGATAATCTCCAACACTGCCGCCAATCCAGCCCTGGACCTGGGGGATGCTGGGGACAGCAGCAGCGGCAGCAGCCCGGCCAGCGCTGCGTCGGAGCCGCGCAGGAGCACCAGGCGCTCCGCAGAAGCTGCAGGACATTCGGAAGGGGGTGAGGCACACCCCAGTGGGGCTGCCAAGCGCTCCAAGAAGTAGGCTTGCCAGGGCGGGTGAGGCAACCCGGACCTAAGACATTTGTTTTCTTTACTTTTACATTTTATTTTGTTGCACATCAGTGCAGTTACGGTGTTGCAACATTATTAAATTTTGCTTTTCCCCACAACCATTTACCTGTCTGTGCATCTGTACTCACTCAGAAATAGTTTTCTGTAATCTCCTCACGTCTGTATCTGCCATCACTTGGCGTAGACACCCCAGCAGGCTGTGTTAGTGGCACAGCATCGTCGTCGTCATGGTCCTCGTAGTCAGACAACTCCACCTCAGTGCCCTTCTTCACCGCAAGGTTGTGTAACATTGCACAGACAGCTATGATCTTGCAGCAGGTGATGGGGGTATACTGCCTTGCACCTCCACTCTTGTGCAGGCATCTGAATCTACTTTTCCAGATGCCAAAGGTCCGTTCAACTACATTCCTTGTGCTTTTGTGGGCCCGGTTATACCTCCTTTGGCTGGGTGTGGAGGGGTTGAGGTGGAGTTCTGGACCTTTTGGTTCCGTCCAGAGGTGTCAGGGAACAACACCCAAAGACCCCGGAGTTCCACCTGCCTTGGTGCGCAAATGAACAGAAACACGGGCTTCTCGAAGGTGGCGTCAAAGACCAAAGGTTTATTACTGCAGGGACACAGAAATCACAGAATCTACACACGGGCAGAATCTAGGAGACTGTTCGATTTGTACATTGTGGGTTGCTCCTTATATACCAAAAATTGTGCTTCAGGCAAATATTTCACATGTCAGTACATTCCCAAACCTTTGTGTCTTAAACAATAAATATTTGGCGTTACACAGGAACTGTCGATAATATCTGATGCCAAACATCACGAAGAGGGGTTCCCACTAGTCCATCACAATCCCTTGTCAATATTGCATTCAAGAGCCGGACCGCCTCATCGTAAAGTTCGTTACCTCCCCCTAATAAAGGCCCAGAAGGAAAGGAGCAGAGCCAGTTGCAGAAGATAGAAGAGCGGGATAAGAGATGTTTGTGGGTTGTAAATGGGCTAGGCTACCGGCTTCGGCCGCCTAATCATGATCAGGACAATGGACAGGAAAACCAGTTCAGGTGGGCTGGCCTCCGGCAGAGGAGGCAGCCTTTGTCGAGTCATGCAGCTTCAGCGTGATCTGGTTTAAGGTGTACGTGTCATGAAAGAGGTGAATCTCCGGCTAAGGCTACGTGTCCTTAATCAAAGTGAAGTGAATGAAGTGATCAGAGGCTATTGCATATGTGAGGGCAAGGAAACACAAAATGGCGGCCATGACCTAAGATGGATGCCATAGGTAGATCAGAAATGTGTTCATAACAAGAGTGCTCTTGCTCGTATCGTAGCGAAAACACCAGGATATGCTAAATGGATCATTTGCGGTTCGCTGATACTAATATTATGTATTTCCGACAAACTTGAAAACACGGGTTCAAATCGTCACGGAACCTCAGACCCTCCTTTTGCCCTTACATAGGCAATTACTCAGTCTATATCAGAGTCTAGTTCTATACTCATCAGGTCAGTGACATGTTGTTGTATCATCATCCTTTCTCGTGCCTTTTCTCCAAACGCAGGTGGTTTCCTAAAACAGGTTGCAGCACAAAGGCCACACAGGGCTGGACCACACTGGATAATCAGGCAGCATGAGAAGAGGAATACTAATATGACACCAATGACCATTAGAACCTTCCATCCCCACGCTGAGATCAGAGTCCAAACCCACTCCATAAAGGACCAGTTTCCCTTGTCTACATGTATAGAGTCGGAAATCTTGTGTAGCTTAGAGATCGCCTCATAGACTGTTGGAGCATTATTAGGAATAAAGACACAGCAGCTCGATTGGATCATTCTGCATACCCCACCTCGGTCTGCAAGGATAACGTCTAAGACCATACGGTTTTGCAACGTCATGAGTCTATCCGCCTGAAGCTCAGCTGTTAGATTGCTAAGGGCACCAGCAGTTTCGGTAATAGTAGATTCAACTACCCGTGTTAGCTGACGTATGTTTCTACTATTGGCCATAGGCCCCCAAAACGGAAGAAAGCCTTTGAAGAAGTCTCCAGCTTCCTGACCAGCAGTATCTTCTTTGCTGAAGACACCTCTCGCTACTCTGGTTCTGTGGTAATCAGATGAAGCAGTGTATGTTGGAGGCAACAATCGAGCAATATAGCATGAACCTGAAAAGTCAGCAGGCAACCATGTATAAGCTCGGTCTTGACAAATGAAATAGGTACCCCTAGCAGTGAGGAAGGCAGGGGAAAAGTTAGCCGGAAACACATAAGTCTCAACGCACTCACTCCTCCCTAGCTGAGCTCTCGGATTTCTCCCATTACCTTGCAAACAGACCTGACCTCGGTGAGGTACGACCCAGATTGGAGTTGAGCTTTTACGCTTGCTTTCTCCTAAACTAAGGCGATACTCTGAAGTATTCCAACTCAAATACACTCGTAGTTCGTCTCTAGGGTATGATGGAGTATTATTGGCATCCTTGATCATGTCAATAATTCCCTGGACTAAAGCTTTGTTGGCAGAGTTATATTTAGTGGAACGTGGTGGACGTGGAGGATAGGTCTCAAGGGCATAAGCAAAGATGGTTTGAAGGGCCTGAAATGATCCATTGTAGCTGAAAGGCAAAACCAGATAGGGAATACCTTTATCCATAGTGTGGGGTATCAAGCCACACACCCAGCAGTCTGTAGTGTTGACTACCAGTTGGTGTTGGTGCAAGAGCTGTACAAAAGTGTTGTTGATGAATTCTGAGCGTCGAGCTTGCTCATGTCCTGGAAATGAGTGAAATGAGTGTATAGAAGAAACAGTAGAAGTAACAGGATCAAGGGGAGGTACTGTAGTAACTGGCACAAAAATCATTTTTATACCAAAGACTATTCCACCCACCAATGTTGCTAAAATAATCAAAAATGTAACGGCACATTGCATCAAAAAGCATTTGCTACGAAGAATTTTGTACAGTTTGTTTCTGCGAACATAAATCACATTTTTTTGTTGCAGCGCAGGAAGCTCCATCTTCTACAATCCGCTCGCGACCACTGATGATGTGTACGTAGATGAAAATGCCTCTGTCAGCCCTGGGAGTTCCCAAAACCAACAGAAAGATCGACCTTGTGTCAGACCCCTGCAAATTCAAACTAGGCACACAGCCACGACCCTACGGCTACCCAGACGGCAAGGCAATTTAAAAACAATAAACAATAGCAAACTTCCTGGCTGAAAAGCAAAAGTTCAGTATATCAAAATTACAATATGCAGTTGCCTGCTTTATTAGTCCTTTTTATGGCTTCTAAGGTTGTATCTCTTCTTCGCTGGTACTGTCTGATCGGAAAATAGTGTATCACTAGCAGCTGTTGCAGAGTTTAAGTTCGCAGGTAACAAAGTGTCTTCTGATGCTGGAGACAAATGTTCAATGTTCGAAAGAGTTTTCTCAGGAGGAGAGTCAGGTTTCAAAGTGTCAGTAATCAAATCGGCATCACTGAAAGGGATAAATTTCGGGGTGATTTCAAATTCGGAGGCACCAATTCCCTTCTTCACCCAGTCGTCAAAAGGCAGCGGCAATGGAACACGCTTTACGTGAGAAGCGTGGATCCAGTTCTTCCGGCCAGCAACACGTACAGCTGTCCTCGTTGCCAGCAGGACCTGGAAGGGGCCGATGTAGCGAGGCTGAAGATTCTTTGTCCTCGCGAAGTTCCGGACCACAATGAAGTCACCCGGTTTCAGTTGATGCCCTGGACTCTCCGGAGGCTTTGGTAGTGCATCAAAAACCTGTTGATGAATAAGACTCAATTTAGCAGTCAAGTCGTAAAGGTAGTCTATCAACATAGGATATTCAATGGAGCAAAATTGTTTAGGCCTTGGCACACCCCAAATATTTGCCGGGCGGCCAAACACAATCTCGTATGGAGAAAGCCCTATTCTAGAATGCACTGTTGCTCTCTTTGATAACAAGGCCAAAGGAAGTGCGTCTGGCCAAGCCAAACCTGTGGATGCTTGTATTTTGGCTATCTTCAGCTTGAGGGTGCCATTATAACCCTCCACTAGACCAGCTGACTGAGGATGGTTCGCACTATGAAATTTTTGTTTCAAACCTAGGCCTGCACATACACTCTGCATAACTTTCCCTACAAACTCACTTCCGTTATCTGACCATACAATCCGTGGCATTCCAAATCTAGGGAAGTATTCTTTGAGAAGAATTTTGGCAGTTGATAAGGCGGTATTGTCCTTCAGTGGGTATGCTTCTATCCACCTGGAAAAAGCACAAACCACCACCAGGACGTATTTCAAGTTATTACAGCGTTCCATGTGAATGAAATCTAACTTAATCACTTCAAAGGGACAGGAAGGAGGAGCGAAATGACCAGCTGGAGTTGGAGTTCCCTTACCAGGGTTATGCATCAAGCACACCATACAATTTTTCACCACTCTCTCTGCACACTTACTGATCCCATCATTCTTCCAGACCGGAGCCAACATCTTACAGATACCTTTAGAACTTATATGCGCTACTCCGTGCGCCATTGTCACTACTGCAAGCACATACGCATCCGGCAACATCCAACGTTGTTGCTCTGTCAAATCAATCCAACATCCATTCGAGTCCAACTTGCCCGTACTTTCTCTCCATACACGTTTCTCTTTCTCAGTCGCTTCTCTCTGAATCTCCCTCACACTTTCCATTGTATCTTCACACATCCCAGACTCAGCGATCCATCTTGCAGACGTTGCAACATACATTCTACTCATCACATCTCTAGCTGTCTGTTTAGCAATTTCATCAGCGAAAGCATTCCCACGCCCAACATCATCCGTGATTGCTTTATGAGCACTGCACTTCACAATCGCAACTTCAGTCGGCAAGGTTAGAGATTCCAACAAGTCGTTAACTAGTTGACCATGTTGAATCTTAGTCCCATGGGACGTAATGAAACCTCTTTCTCTCCACAACCGGCCAAAACTATGGGCCACGCCAAATGCGTACTGACTATCTGTGAACACATTCACTCTCTTTCCCTCAGCTAAAACACATGCTCTCGTTAGAGCTATTAATTCTGCAGCTTGGGCAGAATTCTGACTCACTCTTGCAGTCTCCACAATCGTCTTCAAAGTTGTCACCGCATAAGCAGCAGTCACATCACCATTCTCCAATTTAAAACATGACCCGTCCACATATAGCGTACCATCCGGATCGGGTAACAGAGTATCTTTAAGGTCAATGCGCCCTTTTGTCTCTTCCTCCGTTTTAAAATAGCAGTCATGTGGCTCAGAATCACTCGACTCTTGATCAGTCGGCAACAGTGTTGCTGGATTCAATACATTACATCTTTTGATCTGAATATGACTCGCTAGTAGTGTCAGTTCGTAACCAGATAATCTCGCACTGGTAAGGTGTTGTGTCTTCGTTCGGTTCATGAGTGTATCCACTGCATGAGGAACCATGACCACTAGCATGTTATTCATCACCAAACCAGCAGATTGCCGAATGGAAGCCGCAGCTGCCGCTGTAGCCCTCAAACAACTAGGCAACGCTCTAGCTACCGGATCTAATGTTGATGAGAAATACGCACAAGGGCGTTGTTTATCACCAAACTTCTGTGTCAGGACACTCAACGCGCAACCTTCTCTCTCGTGAACGTAGAGCGTGAATGGTTTACTGTAATCAGGTGTACCCAATACAGGAGCTGAACACAAGGCTTTTCGTAATTCAGTAAAACTCTCTTGACATTCATCAGACCATGGCACCGGACTCGGAACATTTTTCCCAGTCAAAGCTACAAATGATTTTGCTAAAAGAGAAAAATTTGGAATCCACTGCCTACAGTAGGAGGTAATACCTAAAAAGGCACGTACTTCTCTCTGTGTGCGTGGAACACTCATTTGCGTAATTGCTTTTATTCTTTCTGGGGTCAACTTCCTTCCCTCCTTTGACAAGAGATGACCTAGGTAGGTCACTTCTTGGCAGCAGTATTGCATCTTGGAAGGTGATACTTTGTGATTCAAATCAGACAAATGATGTAACAACAATACCGTAGCTGCTTTGCAAGTTTCCTTGTCATCGGAAGCCACTAAAAGATCATCTACGTACTGTACTAGGGCAGAACCTGGAGGAAGGACAAAAGAATCTAGCTGACTTTTTAATGCTTGACTGTAAATAGATGGACTCTCACAGTAGCCTTGTGGAGCGCGTTTAAATCTGAAGCTTCGACCTCCTAGACAGAAGCCAAAAATATCCCTGCTTTCCTCGGCTATCGGAATGCTGAAAAAGGCATTCTTCAAGTCGATGACTGAGAACCAATTGGCTGTAGCAGGAATCAATGTTAACAAGGCAGTAATGTCTGGAACCACAGGAAACTGCGGAACCACAATCTTATTAACTTCTCTAAGATCTATGACAAACCTATATACTGGAGGTTTCGTAGGATCAGTTCGTTTCAGAATTGGCAATACAGGACTATTACAAACATTTCCTCGAGTTTCTTCAACCACACCTTTCTTAATCAAATCTTGCACAATCAATAAAAGTGCACGTTCTCCTTCACTTGATATTTTATATTGAGGAATGCTAGGAAATTTTACATTTGCTTTCAAAGTTACTACATACGGTGGTATTTCCAAAAGGCCTACATCATTAGGACCAGTCGCCCAAAGAGAATCAGGGAGTGAGCGCAGCTCCGGCGGGAGTGCGTCCATTGACAAGTACATCGGAGAAGTGAGTCTTTTACCCAAAGTAAGCTGTACTCCTTCTGGAGAACAGTACAATGTCGCATATAGTCGTTTTAACAAATCTAAACCAAGCAGATTTTCATTACAACCTGTCGTCAAAATCAAGGGTGCTTTCAATTGGCATGGTCCAACAGAAATAGACAAAGGATTAGATATCGGGTTGTAAACAGGGGCGCCTGAAAAACCTACGGAAACATTCGTTGAGCCAGACAAAGGTGCGCCAGGGAGTTTCGCATGAATTATAGAACTTTTTGCGGCACCAGTATCCAACAGAAACGGTTCGACTACACCTGATGTTGCTACTGCGACATAAGGCCCACTCTGATCCACTGGAACTGATACTACTCCCTCTCTCTGTCCATGGCTGTCCTAGTACCCATTTTGCTGGAATCCCTCATCAACTTCACAATAATCCTCAACAAGATATTGCTGAGATCTATTCTGTTGAGCCGACTGTACGTTTCGTTGATCAAAGTAATTAGAGGGACGATCATTCGTTTGCGGAGGCATAGCACCTCGCCCTCGACCTCTAGAATTCTGCGCAAAACCACCACGACCTCTCTGAGCTGCTGCTGCATTATTTTGCGCTAGAATCGGACATTCATTCTTGTAGTGACCCTCTTTCTTACAGTACGCACACTGATTCCACTGATATTGAGGCCTGGTTGAATTATAATCTGTCCTTTGATACGAATTCTGTTGCATATTAGTCTGATTCGTGCGAGGCGGATACGCCTGCTGTAAAAGAACTTTAGTCTTTAAATCTTTCGTTTTCTTCTCTGATTTCTCCTTTTCCTCTTTATCCCTATTTTCGTAGTACTGTGCAGTCGCAAGTATTTGTGCTGTCGTAGATACAGCCCACGCACTTTCGGAATCTTTTAATTTATTGCATAATTCAGGTAACAAATTATGCACAAATTTATCGACAAACAGTCTCTGTCCTCCTTCAGTACTCATATCCTGACCACTATGGTCTACAAAAGTCTCTTCGAACCTCGTGAAGAAGTCGGAGACACTTTCGTCTTTCTTTTGCTTGCATGCGGATAATTTATCCCAATTAACACGCAATGCGGGCATCAGAGTCTTCATTAAATCAATTATTCTACCTGGAAGATTAGCAATTAGGGGTTCGGGTTTTGCACCACCCGTTTGCTGACCATCTGCTGCAGTGATAGCTGCCCAATCACCACCTAAGGCTGCTTGATGATCCTCTCTACGAATTTTAGCCCACACTGGTTGTGGAACTACATTGCCAAATAGCATGTCAATGTCTGCCAAATTCATTATACAAGCTTCAACTGTCTGTGTCAATTCCTTGTAATATCCGGCCGGGTTCTTACGCGGATCTGGTAAGGCCTGTTTCACTGCTAGTACTTCAGCTCGCTTCCATGGAATGTGTATCCACACTCGTTGGAACTGTGCTGGAGCAGCTGCAATACCCGCAACCGCATCAGCTTGCACGGCTTCGCGCCAAATTGGAGGAACCTCCCTCATAGGATATTGGCGACTTAGCTTCATTTTACTTTTTTCTAAATCTCTCGGTGAACGAAGAGATGGATCATTCCTAAAACTCAAAATAAGTTCCATCGCTTCCTGTATTTTATCACCCACTATCATTCCTGCAGCAAACTCTTTTTGCACCTTAATTAAATCTTCCAAGTCTGATTCGACATCATCTTCCTCTATTTCCTCACGTAGCAACGAACACATCTCATCGAAGACGTATCGTTGCGTTGGTTCCTTCCACTGCATAAATGTATCTAATACATCTCTCGTATTATATCTTCTAACTTTCGTAATCCATCTGAGAGCCGTGGAATCTAAAACTCCCCGTTCTTCAGTACTTGGTAGCTGACTACGTCTCTGAACTGAATCAGAAGTAGGAGTCTTAATTAAGGATTTATATAAAGGAGACAGAATATTAGCAACAGAATCAGTTATTTTTCGACGTACAGAAAGTGGAGTTAACATACTCGCAGACGTAGAGAACACAGTAGAGGTAGGAACAGATTGCGAAGCAGTAGGAGTATCGATGAAAATAGTTTGTGAACTAGTAGGTGTAAGCGAGACAGATACAGGTATAGAAGTCGGCAACCCAGGAGGAGGAGGAGCCGTAGGAACATTCACATTAACCACAGGAGGTACAGGAACTAGATTCTGAGGAACAAGAACACCAGGTTGTCCAGCAACCGGCAATTGAACATTCGGTATAAGTTGAGCCGCAGCACCTTGTGCGTACGGTGGAGGTGAACGTAACAGATAAGACAACAGAGGATCGTTTTCGTGATCCTCCAGTATCTTAGCTGTTTTCGATGGCAAGGCAGGGTAGCACTTGTCAATCGCTAAATTACGTTCTCTAATTGCTACGTCTATAGCCTTTTCGCACTCATTATCTTGCAGTTGTTTAGTTGCTTGCTCTAGAGTTAACTCCTCTTGCTCTTTTTGTTCTTTCTTCAACCTTTTCATTTCCCTCTGTTTAGATTCTTTTCGCCAGTAACGGAAAGAATCAAACATTGCCGGCCGGGCTTTCTTACTAAACAGTTTCGCTTCTAAATTATCAAGGATCTCGGGCTCAAAACTACCATGTAGTGGCCAACTAAGGACACCGTCCTTCTTACAATAACGGACCCACACCTCGTTATAGGATATAGGACCCACTCCAAATTTGCAATATAGGTCATAAAGGGGAGTCCCAATCGGAGGAACCAAACAAGAATCCTCCAATCGTGAGTCACTGTTGCAACTAAAACAAGACAACATTTTCCGACTTACCATTTTCAGTCTGGAACACAAAACAAACAAAACACGAAACAGATATGTGCACTTGAACCAAGAACTTAGGCCTACCAAAACCAAACTAATGTATCGATACCCAAACTGACCAAATAGATTATCGTATCCAGAACAACTAGTGATAATCTTACGAAACCAAACCAAACCAAGAACCGATCAAGGATTTTTAACAATCCTCACAAAGTAACCAGCTAGCTATCACTAAATACTTAACTGAGGCACTGAAGACGTCACCAAGGAGAAACCCGTCACGTTTCGCTGTACTAAGGCTGCACCTCGGGTCCAAGACAGGGCGACGGTCAAGGCAACGGCCCACTGCAGCCGTCCTGAACGGAAACCCTCGTGGAAGAGAACTTCAGGGCCACTTTTGCGATATGCCGGGATCGATGAAGTGGGGCGCCTCCCTCAGGAATCTTCACACGAAGCTTCTCGAACTCTTCAGGCTTTTGGACCGGTACCGAATGACGTCGCCCCACGTTGGGCGCCAATTGGAGTTCTGGACCTTTTGGTTCCGTCCAGAGGTGTCAGGGAACAACACCCAAAGACCCCGGAGTTCCACCTGCCTTGGTGCGCAAATGAACAGAAACACGGGCTTCTCGAAGGTGGCGTCAAAGACCAAAGGTTTATTACTGCAGGGACACAGAAATCACAGAATCTACACACGGGCAGAATCTAGGAGACTGTTCGATTTGTACATTGTGGGTTGCTCCTTATATACCAAAAATTGTGCTTCAGGCAAATATTTCACATGTCAGTACATTCCCAAACCTTTGTGTCTTAAACAATAAATATTTGGCGTTACACAGGAACTGTCGATAATATCTGATGCCAAACATCACGAAGAGGGGTTCCCACTAGTCCATCACAATCCCTTGTCAATATTGCATTCAAGAGCCGGACCGCCTCATCGTAAAGTTCGTTACCTCCCCCTAATAAAGGCCCAGAAGGAAAGGAGCAGAGCCAGGTGCAGAAGATAGAAGAGCGGGATAAGAGATGTTTGTGGGTTGTAAATGGGCTAGGCTACCGGCTTCGGCCGCCTAATCATGATCAGGACAATGGACAGGAAAACCAGTTCAGGTGGGCTGGCCTCGGGCAGAGGAGGCAGCCTTTGTCGAGTCATGCAGCTTCAGCGTGATCTGGTTTAAGGTGTACGTGTCATGAAAGAGGTGAATCTCCGGCTAAGGCTACGTGTCCTTAATCAAAGTGAAGTGAATGAAGTGATCAGAGGCTATTGCATATGTGAGGGCAAGGAAACACAAAATGGCGGCCATGACCTAAGATGGATGCCATAGGTAGATCAGAAATGTGTTCATAACAAGAGTGCTCTTGCTCGTATCGTAGCGAAAACACCAGGATATGCTAAATGGATCATTTGCGGTTCGCTGATACTAATATTATGTATTTCCGACAAACTTGAAAACACGGGTTCAAATCGTCACGGAACCTCAGAGGTAGGGGGTGAGTATGAAAGAGCGAAGGGCATATGCACTGTCGCCTGGAAGGAAAAGGGGTGACATTACTCACATGCATACATGTATTACACCTAGCTACTTTGTGTTATGGGGGTCTGATGATGTGACTCACCTAGGAGGTATCCTTCACCAAATTCGCCAGCCATCAGCCGTGCATAGATGCCGCTCTGTTGAAAAATGTAGGAGTCGTGGGTACTCCCTGGGAATTTTGCTACCAGGTCTGTGATGGTGCACTTCGCATTGCAGATCACCTGCACGTTGATGGTGTACGTAGACTTCCAATTGCGGTATATGTATTCTGTGTCAGCTGGGGGGCAAATCGGAATGTGCGTGCCATCTATGCAGCCAATGATTTGGGGAAATTGTGCCATCTGGTAGAAGTCAGCTTTAGTTTGTAGCAGTTCTGCGTGGGTTGCAGGGAAAGAGATGTATTGGTCCATCCTGTGTATCATGGCGTCAAGGAATGTGTGGAAGAACCTTGACAGGCTGCTCTGGGTCACCCCTCCTACCGCTGCAACTCCACTTTGATAGCTGCCAGACGCAAGCAGGTGTAGGCTGCATAGCACCTGGACGTGTGCTGGGATGGCGTGTGCCCTTGGGGTGGGGTGGTCCAACAATGGTTTGAGGTCCCTGATGAGCTCAAGAATGGTGTCAGAGTCCAGCCTGTATCTCTGTAGGATCTCTGCCTCTGTCAGCATGAACAGGGTTATCCTCTGTCTGTAGACCTGTTCCTCTCTTTGCCATTCCCTCTGTCCTTCCTGCTGTAGCCATAGCCGACTCGCAATGACATAAAAAGCTGCCATCCTGCAAGTTGCAATGCATTTTGGGTCTGTTTTTATGGGTTGGAGTTGGTTACCACCTGATTGTAATCCATGGTAAATACCGAGTGAATACTACCGATTTTGAGCCTAAATCGGTGTTTCTGTGCTTCCCTACATCTCCCCATCTGTCCGAATCGGGGACTTTCGCGATCGGTGATTCTACCGAATCGGTAGGTTCTCCGATTCGGCTTATGTCCGATTCGGTGTCATTACCGATTCGATACAAGGACCGAATCGGATATTTCCTGAATCGGTGTCACTACCGATTCGGTACATGGACCGAATCGGATATTTTCCGAATCGGTGTCACTACCGATTCGGTACATGGACCGAATCGGATATTTTCCGAATCGGTGTCACTACCGATTCGGTACATGGACCGAATCGGTATTTGAATCCGATTCGGTGTGTTACCGAATCGTTACATTTCCGATTTTCGGTATGTACGTATCGGATTATTTTCTATTCGGTCGTCATTCCGATTCGGTTTTTGGACCGATTTGGACGTTTTTCTTTGCCCCACATCTCGATGGCAGTATACCGATCGGTAAGGGCCAAAAATCGGTATTTTCGGCCGTTACCGATCGGTAACGGCCTACCTACATCGGGCCCTTGGTCTCCAAAACATATTTCATGGTGGGGTCGCCTCCAGACTCTCAAAATGATGATCACGCCGATTATTAATTTTGTTTCATCTATGCTTCCGGTAAAGTTATCGGACTCCTTTTTTCGCGAAATCGATGTTCTGACATCAAAATTTTTATGGAATGACAAACGTGCTAGACTTGCATACAAATTTTTGCGTTGTCCTTGCGATATGGGAGGTTGTGATTTTCCTGATTGGGAAAAATACCAAACTGCCTTTTTGGCCTCCCAAGGTGCTTTATGGTTCTCTCCTCCATCTCTTCATGTTCCCTCTTGGTTGCTCATAGAACAAGAATTAGCATCCCCCTTGCCTACTGCCTCTTTTTGCACTGCCTCTACTTTACATATCCTGTTCTCTCGGTCTATCATTATTGATACTATTGCTGCGGTCAGGAAGATAGACAGGAAGGTGGCAATCCCTTTACATAAAACTAGGTGGTCATCTATCTGGCGGAATTCCAAAATTAAACTCAACATTACTCCTAGCCTTATGTCCTATTGGGCAGATAAGGGGGTCTCTCTTGTTAAACATTTATATGGTGCTTCTGATGAGCCATTACCTTTTTCCACCTTGGCTCACAGACATTCTTTAACAAATCTTGATTTCTATACTTTTCTTAAAATTAAAGTGGCCCTTTCTAAAGTTCGTCTTCATCCTACCTCTTCTACTATCTCACTTTTTCATATCTGGATTAAATCTGGTCATGTCGCCTCCAAAATTTATAAATTTTTGTCATCTGCCTCACTACCTGCACAAACGGTTGCTCAACAAAAATGGTTACATCATTTTGATCATGCCATTACAGATCATATTTCCTCGGACACTTGGCAATTAATTGGTAAATTTTCTCTTCGTAATAAAATTGCACCATCTTTAATGCAGTCTAAGTTTTTCTCTATCAATCTCCTCGATTGGACGCCTGTGCGTCTTCATTCGCTTAATCTTAAAGATGACAACTTATGCTGGAGTTGTGGTTTGTTGGCCGGCGATTTTCAGCATATGTTTTTTGGTTGCTCCTTGCTTCAACCTTTTTGGAACCTCGTCCATCAACATCTCTCTCTTATTTTTGATATTGAGTTCCAACTTTCTTTCCCTTTAATTTTATTGGGTCCACTGGCAGCCCCCACTCCTCTCCCATTAGATCCATTGGAATTGCAATTGTTGGATCTTCTCCTAACTGTTGCGGTGAAAATTATTCTTATGGAGTGGAAATCCTTCTCTTCGGTCTCCTATCATACATGGTGGGCTTGGGTCTCCTTTTTACACAGTGCTCACACTTCGGTGGATCAAGCTCACCTCTCTCCATCTATTTCTAGTGGGGTTTGGAAAGCTTTGGATGATTATATGGAGTTATCCTCAAAAGGGTTGGTTCCTCAGTTTCCTTTTGATCTGTCTGTCTAATTGTTGTCTTATAATTTCTAGGTTGGGTTAGTCCTGTGGGAATCCTCCTTCTTTTTCTCCTTTTTTTTCTTCTTCTCTTTTCTCTTTCCTGTCCTCTACTCTTTTTCATCTTTTCTATTGCTTTCCCTCTTCTTTCCTTTTTTCCTTTTCTTTTATTCTTTTTCCTCCCCTGCCCCATCTCCAGATTTGATAGTGATACGTTTGTTTTAGTGCTTTGATAGTAGCTTTCACCTAATCGAATTATATACTCTATAAAAGGCTACTTTTTACTTTTATATGCATTTATTTTGCTTAATACTCAAGTTAGGTCCCTGATTGTATATTTTCTCTTGATTCAATTGTATCACTTGTATTGTATTTTGATCCATCTATTCTTTATCACTTCTTTATCAATAAAATTTTCTTGAAATCAAAAAGTATGTGATGTGTTTTCAGACAAGATGAATGGTTGAACCTAAAAAGTCATTAGGATAAGAATCCCAAAAAATTAGACCAGAGAAATACCCTAATAATTCCTAATATCTCTGGTCTTCTTCATTCTGTGCCTTCCATACAAATATAGCAATCACCCATCAAGGCCTCACAGGTAATGAAGAAGGGAGCATTTCTGTGAAGATATGTAGTTATAGTTAGGGATGCATTTCTTTAGGAAATGGATTTTTGGGTTTGCTAAAAAAGTTTCAGAATGATCCATCAATGGGTGCCAAGAAAAAGGGTTGGGTTGCAGACATATTATCCCCATGAATTTTATTTCTATGTCTATGTCTATGTGGGGATATTTATAGAGCGCACTGTTACTCCAAAAGAGTGCCCTGGTGCTAAGCTGAATGGAAGCAGCATGGAAGAAGGAAACTTAGAGGCAAGAGAAAAGCCATGTTATCATTTTTTTCTGAAACAAGGGAGTGGATTTGATGCTTCTCAGATGAAGAGGCGTTTTGTTCCAGTGGAAGGGCCCCAGTAAAGAGAGACACTTAACACCTAGCCTGGACTTTCTAAAATGGGGGACACTGCCCAGCAAAAGATCGGTGGAGCGAAGATTTCTACGAGAAGAGTAGAAGGAAATGCTACCTTTAAGGTAACCTGGTCCTTCCCCATAAAGGGCTTTCTGTGTGATGATCAAAGCTTTAAAAATTATTCTTTTCCTTACAGGGAGCCAGTGCAGGCTCCACAGAAGGTGTGACACAAGCAAAATTCGAGGGAGTTCAAAGATGGTACAGGCTGCTGCATTCTGGACAAGTTGAAGCCTGTCCAGCAAAAAACAGGCATGCCAAGCTAGAGTCCATTCCCATAATCGATCCTGGATATAATCAGAGCTTGGATCACCTGTTGTCTGGCAGATCTGGTCAGAAAGAACAGAAATTTCTGCAGAAGACCCAACAGAGCAAAACAGGCGCCAAGTATGAGCTCAACATTTAAACTTTATAGAAACGCACTGGATGATGTCATCAGTGATGTCATTTGATATGTAATCAGTGATGTCATCAATGATGTCACTGACCATGTCATGAGTGATGTAATATGTGACGTCGTCAGCAGTGTATTGCGGGGGAGCGAGTTATAGTTAGCTCTACTAACTATGGGGCCGATTATGATGGCGGACGGACCTGAGTCCGTCCGCCACCATAGAGTAGGAGGGACCGTCCGCAGGGGCAGCAGCGGTCCCTCCGTGCAGATTAGGATGTGACCGCCAGGGTGGCAGTCACATCCTTTATTTTTAACATTGCGGCGGGTGCAGCTTCACGCTGTGAACAAGGGCTCGTGGAGCCCGAAACGCGTATTGACCTCCTGTTTCACCAGCTGGCACTGCAATAAAGTACCTGTGAACTTGAGTGGTCCGCCTCCTACCTTGCTTGCTTCGCCGTTCCTGGGTGGATTTGAAAGTGGCACTTTGGAGCTTCAAACGCATATATATATATATATCTATCTATCTATCTATCTATCTATCTATCTATCTATCTATCTATCTATCTATATATATATATATATATATATATATCACAGAAAAGCTGAAGACAAGAAAAAGTGCGAGAAAAATCAAAGTAATGCATTTATTTTGTTTTTGTATTTTCCCCCGCCTACCCATCCCCCTCTATTATCTTTAGTTTGATTATAGGTTGACTTTCACATTATAGTTTACCCATACTTCTCGATCCATCTAGTTAGTGGTGCCCAGATTTTCAAGCCTTTTGTTCGGGAACGCAGTCCCCTTCTTGTGTAAATAGCCTTTTCAAAATTATAGTTCGCTAATAGCCGAGAGAGCGATTGCTGTAATCCGGGGCGATTAGGATCCAGCCAGGCAGATGCAAGACATAAGCGAAGGATCGCCATACCGATAAATACTAATTCTTCACCAGGCTTGCCCTGCATGCCCTGTGATACCCCTAGACGATCAAGGTCGTAGAGAGGGAGCAGTCGATTTCTAAAGCCTCCTTGAAGAATCTAGTGATCTCTTGTTTTAGATTGTTTAGTGTATTACAGGAGGCAACAATGTGACTAAGGTCTGACTGAACAACATCTATGTGTCCATCAGGTCCTCCCCAACACTGCCCCAATGTAGGAAAAGAGATGAAAGCTCACATCTTTAATAAAACCACACTATATCATAATGCATTAATCATCCACAACCCAGCTTCCTCTCCTATTACTAATTGATTTTATTCTTGCCTTTGACCATGTACAAACTCTTCTCCCTTTTGCGAGGGTTGCAATATAGAAATACCATATAAATACATAAATACATACATGCATTTTAAGGTTGTACAACGCAACGCCCATTTTTCTTGGCTAGCATCGTACTATAGTTTTTGCTTGAGAGATGTAGGTGCCAAGAAAACATTTGGAAAGGGGCGACCGAATCGGTCCCCCCGAACTTATGGCCGAGTGCCTCGATCCCCCCGGGAAGCCATTTTGGGCGGGAGGCGCGTCTCAGCTGGTATGCCCGAAGCGGCGTAGCTGGGGCGCGCTCGTTCCCGCCCTAGAGTGGGCTGGCCTAGACACCGACGCAGCCAGCCACGCCCTCAGGGGCAGGCAGGGGCGGGTATACGCCCGCCCTGAAGACGGATAAAAAGGGACGCAAGACCAGAAGACATCCTCTTGTTCTTGTGCTCTGAAGCTGCACCTCCTCGCTGCACGTGAGCTCGGGACAGAACGAAGAGCCAATTTTGAGCGTTTTAATCTCTCTCTTTGTCTTTTAGATACTTCGTCGAAAGGATGCCCAAGAAAGGAGCAAAGAGAATGTCGACTGACCAGTTGGTTCGGGCACTCATGAAGGACATGTCCGAAATTAAGAAGCGGTTGGCGGAGCGAGACGGCGAGGAGGGATCGGGGCGTCCACCGGCCGGAGGGAAGCCAAAGAGGCCGAGAAGGGGGCCGGTCGGGGGAGACGTCCCGGTTCCCTGTTCTCCGCTCGAGGCGCCAGCCCCGGTACCGGCCCCGGTACCGGACGAGGGGAATCCGATTCCCGTGATAGTCACCCCGACGTCTGCCGGAGATATGCCTCCCGAGTTGGCGGCGCAGTTAGCAGCATGGTTGGGGGACAGTAATGGGGGCGCCATGGCTACCGAAGCGCAAGCACTCATAAAGCAGTTGCGCGAGAAACGTGATACAGCCAAGGTGCCCGCGCCGGATGCGGCGATAGACAAGCCACGAGGGACGGAAGCAGCGTCCGGTGCAGGTAAGCGGCCATTGCCGATTGCAAGGGATGAGTCAACACCCTCTCGTAGAGAAAGATTGGGGCAACATGTTCCTTTGCCAATAAAGGAAAAGATTTGGGCGGGGGAATACGTTAACATTTTCTCCCTGCTCGTTGATCACTATGAGGTCGAAACTGTTAAGGGTCAAAAGGATCTGATGCATCCGAGTGTTTGGCGCGCAAAAATGGCCGCCTTTAAAGTGAATGAAAATATTGGTAACTGGGGTAATGCTTGGGGAATTTTCACGGCAATTTTGGGGGAACGTAGGCCTGATTTGCTCCCTGAATTTCCAGTATATCAGTCACGAATTATGGGGTACTCGACATCACACCAAGGTAACCAATGGTTCTGTTATGACAACCTTTTCAGGAAAGCGATGGAGCATAACAAAAGTTTAACCTGGGACTGTTACGATTCTTTAACATGGAATAAGATGAAAGAGTCGGGAATGTTGAAAGTGCCATTGGTGGGGAGTGCTGTTAGTGAGTCCTCCCGCCAAAATGGGGGGACGCCCTTTCGGTCGGGTACGGGTACAGACGATTACCCGAGACCCGCCGGCAATACAGGGAAGAGGGGGTTCTGTTACAATTTCAACAGAAGCAAATGTACTAGGCCCCCGGGATCTTGTAAGTTCAAACACGAATGTAGTGGTTGTGGGGCACCCCATCCTGAGTCCTCGTGCAGAGCCAAATCGGGTGAGAATGGGGGTAGAGGAGGCGCTAAACAGGTCTAATATAGTCCGAGGGGCGCCTTTACCAACCCCGATTGATACCCTGGCGATGATTCCCTGGCTCAGCGAATACCCAGATCGTACTTCTGCTGGGGTGCTACGAAACGGTTTTTCATATGGTTTCCGCATCCCGGTGGGTAACTTTCAGGGTGTCGGGACGTGCAAAAATCAACTTTCCGTCTTGCAGCATACTACTGTAGTACAGGATAAGATCCGGAAAGAGGTTACCCGAGGTCGGGTTGCTGGCCCGTTTCCTGTTCCCCCGGTACCGAACTTTGTTTGTTCTCCGTTAGGGGTGGTCCCCAAGAAGGACCCGGGTGAGTTTCGATTGATTCACAATTTATCAGCCCCTCATGGCCTTTCTGTAAACGATGCAATTAATCCAGAAATGTGTTCGGTGCGGTACGCATGATTCGATGAGGCCGTAGCCATTTTGAATCGCCTGGGGCCCGGGACGCTGATGGCGAAATCAGATATCGAGTCAGCGTTCCGTTTGCTCCCGGTATACCCGGATGACCAACGTTTGTTGGGATTCATGTTTCAAGGTTTGTATTACATGGACAGGTGTATGCCAATGGGGTGCTCGATATCTTGTGCTTATTTCGAGAAATTCAGTAGTTTTCTGCAATGGGTTTACACGAAGAAAACAGGTTTTCGGAATGTGATGCATTACCTCGATGACTTTCTGTTCCTTGGGGCCGCTGGGGATGATGAATGTGCCCGGGCCTTGACTGAATTTTGTGTTTTAATGAATCAATTTGGCGTGCCGTTGGCACCAGGTAAAACTGTGGGTCCCACGACTTGCCTCGAGTTCCTCGGGATCGAGTTGGACTCTAGTGAGGGTTGTTTTCGTTTACCAGCTTCCAAAGTATCGAAATTCAAGACAGCCCTGCAAATGTGTATCACTGCATCTAAAGTTACGCTGCATCAATTGCAGCAATTGGTGGGGAAGTTGAATTTTGCCTTAAGGGTGATCCCGATGGCCCGCCCCTTCTCCCGTTCGATTGCACAGGCGATGGTCGGCCTAAAGGAGGGTCACCATCGCACGAGGTTATCGGCCGAGGTCCGCCAAGACATGCGTATTTGGTTAGCATTTTTGGCGGATTTCAATGGTCGAGTCGTCTGGAACAAACCGGCCTTGTCCTCTGAAGAGCTTGGTCTATGGACGGATTCAGCGGGAAGCATGGGTTTCGGCGCCATCTTCGGCACAAAATGGTCGGCACAAAAGTGGCCAACATGGTGGCACGATGAGGGGCTGACGAGTAATATTGCTTTCCTTGAGCTGTTTCCTATTTTGGTGGCCCTCAGATCCTGGCCCGACGGATTCAGAAATCATTCTGTCATATTTTGGTCTGACAATATGACCGTCGTAGAATGCATTAATAGTCAGGCAGCACGTTGTGAAATGATTTTGAGGCTGCTTAAAGAAATTGTCTTACTGTGTATGCAACTGAACGTGGTATTCAGAGCAAAACATGTCCCGGGGGTGATGAATCAGGCTGCTGATGCACTGTCTCGTTTTCAAATGCAGGCTTTCTCGGGTTTCCTTCCCTCAGCGGACCCCGAGCCAGCACCCTTTCCCGAAGCTCTCTGGTCTCTCGGTGCCCCGAACTTCGTTACCTCGTGGGAGAGAGTCTAGCACCAAGGACGAGGAAGGCATACGAAGGGGCGTTTCGGGCTTATTTGGCCTTTTTGGGGACTGAGAGAGGGGGACTTTGGGGGCATGAGGATTGGGTAGTACATTTTCTGATGTCCTTGCGTAAGGCTGGGAAGTCGGTGGCTACAGCCCAGAGGCATCGTGCTGCCATCTCCTTTGTTGCCAGGGCTCATAATATCCAGGACCCGACAGCGTCTTTTGCTGTACAGAAAGCGCTGCGTGGGTGGCAACGCCTTGAGGGTCGCAGAGTAGATGAGAGGCGCCCGATAGGTCTGGATAGGTTGTCCCAGTTGCTGGCCACACTCCCCGACATATGCTCGTCTCAGTTCGAGGCCTGTTTGTTCCGAGCCGCTTTTACGCTTGCATTTCACGGGGCTATGAGGATAAGTGAGCTGGTGGCAAGGAGCAAGCGGGATGTGGCGGGGGGTTTGTGCCGGCAACACGTTCAGATCAGGGGTGAGACTATGACGGTATCCTTTGTCAAGTCGAAAACCGATCAAAGTGGGGTGGGAGACTGCATAGTCATTCGCAGGATTCCAGGGTCCTCCATGTGTCCGGTGAGGTGTTTAGAGGATTACCTAGCACAAAGGGTGGCATCATGGGAGGGGACAATGTTGAGACACGCGGACGCCACCCCACTGACAAAGTTTCAGTTTCAGCGGGTGCTCGCGATGTCAATTACCGCAGCAGGCTTGGACCCGGGTGAGTTTGGGACCCACTCCTTTCGGATAGGGGCTGCCACTGAAGCTGCAGCCAGGGGTCTTAATGTGGAACAAGTAAAACGAGTGGGGCGTTGGTCCTCCAGTTGTTATAAGAGGTATGTGCGGTTGCACATGTTGTGAAGCTGTAACAATGTACTCACGCTTCTTGTCTTTTGTTTGGTTTTCAGTTACGCAAGCCTTCGAGGCGGGGCGGACTATGCAGTCGACCCAACACCGGGCCAGCGGTCAGACATCACCGGCTGTGAGAAAGGAGGTGTGGGTCGTGGGCCACTCATACGTGAGGCGTGCCGCAGACGTATTCAAAGCAGGTGACATGATTCACGTAGCTGGGGAATACGGGTACAGGATGTCCTTCTACGGAAGGGGCGGTCTCTGTATTGACCAGTTTCAAGCTTACTTTGAGGGTTTGTTAGGGCGGATGAGGTCACCGCCGTCTATAGTCATAGTACATTTAGGGGGCAATGATTTGGTCACCACCGGTAGACGACTTCTCCTGGAGGCAATGCTTTCCACCGTAAGTTGGTTGGCGAGGAAAGTTCCGGGGTGCATAATTGCGTGGTCTCATATGATCCCACGAAAAGTGTGGCGGGGGGCTATTTCGATCCCTGCTTTGAACCATTCTGTTAGGAAACTTAATAACAAAATGAGTAGGTTGTTCCGTTCCAGGACATTGCATTCTATCTCGCACGGTTGTATTAATGATGACAGTATGTATATGGGGGATGGTGTGCATTTGTCTCGGGTGGGAAATGAGTTACTCATAGGAGACTTCTTAGCATGGTTAAAAACGTTGGAGCATGACCTTTAGCTAGGAGTTTTGGTGGGGGGCCCGGATAGCCGGTCAACTATCCGGGCCTGTGGCGGTAAGGTCATGATCGGTGAGCACTAATTAGTAGATCCCTATGAGTGGGCGTCACCCAACACGGATGGGAGCGCTCAGGAGAGGTGGCCATTGGCCCCTCAATGGGGAGGCGGTCCCTTCTAAGGATGGGTCGCCGGAAGTAAAGGAAAGGCGGTCAAGGCCCCTTCCTTTGTAGGAGGGGTTACAGCCCCCTCCTGGGGAATTTCCCGGGGCCAGTGACATCTGCGACGGCAGATGCGGTAAGTTGTGTGGGGTTGGGATAAGGGCCACGATACCTTATAGATACCTCACACGAGTATTCGAACGACCTTTAACTGGCGTCGAGTTTTAGGTGCCCCCGTCAAGTCAAGGGAAATTGGTAGTAGTTGCACTTGAGGTACGCCTCCGTGCTGTCGCCCATCCCAAGTGGGAGGGGTAAGTCCGGTTAGGGATCTTGACACCGGTTATGACCTTGCCGTTGGCCCTTAAACGTTAGGTTGTACAATTTCAATATGTCAAGAAATGTTTTGTAGGTTGCTAGTTCGGCTAGGAGAACCTCTGTATTAGAGAATCTGTTAAGGTTAGCCAAACATCGCAATATGGTAATGAAATTGTACATAACATGAAACGTTTAATGTTTTAATTTTGTTTTAATAAATACGGCCGGGATGGTCACTCCATCCCACTTCCAAAAACTTCAAGAACTGTTTCCGGTTTCACTCCTTTTGGGGATTGTGTTGAGAGGGGGTGGCGGGTATCTCGGCTATATGGAAAGGGGCGACCGAATCGGTCCCCCCGAACTTATGGCCGAGTGCCTCGATCCCCCCGGGAAGCCATTTTGGGCGGGAGGCGCGTCTCAGCTGGTATGCCCGAAGCGGCGTAGCTGGGGCGCGCTCGTTCCCGCCCTAGAGTGGGCTGGCCTAGACACCGACGCAGCCAGCCACGCCCTCAGGGGCAGGCAGGGGCGGGTATACGCCCGCCCTGAAGACGGATAAAAAGGGACGCAAGACCAGAAGACATCCTCTTGTTCTTGTGCTCTGAAGCTGCACCTCCTCGCTGCACGTGAGCTCGGGACAGAACGAAGAGCCAATTTTGACCCACCCACCAGCCCCTGAAGACAGCCAGTTGTGTATAATAAAGTTGATTAATTTTGTTTCGTTTTCGTTTCCAGGTTGTAGTGCCATGTTGATTTTGAGTTAATAAAGACTGTTCGTTTTGAGTATGTTTGCCATTAAAGATATGCAGTTAGTGTCGAATTTTGATGTATGCTCTTTCGGTCATAGTGGCCAATGTATTCTTAGGTTAATTTGCACTGTCGTATTTATTTTGGTAGGCGGTAAGGTCATGATCGGTGAGCACTAATTAGTAGATCCCTATGAGTGGGCGTCACCCAACACGGATGGGAGCGCTCGGGAGAGGTGGCCATTGGCCCCTCAATGGGGAGGCGGTCCCTTCTAAGGATGGGTCGCCGGAAGTAAAGGAAAGGCGGTCAAGGCCCCTTCCTTTGTAGGAGGGGTTACAGCCCCCTCCTGGGGAATTTCCCGGGGCCAGTGACATCTGCGACGGCAGATGCGGTAAGTTGTGTGGGGTTGGGATAAGGGCCACGATACCTTATAGATACCTCACACGAGTATTCGAACGACCTTTAACTGGCGTCGAGTTTTAGGTGCCCCCGTCAAGTCAAGGGAAATTGGTAGTAGTTGCACTTGAGGCACGCCTCTGTGCTGTCGCCCATCCCAAGTGGGAGGGGTAAGTCCGGTTAGGGATCTTGACACCGGTTATGACCTTGCCGTTGGCCCTTAAACGTTAGGTTGTACAATTTCAATATGTCAAGAAATGTTTTGTAGGTTGCTAGTTCGGCTAGGAGAACCTCTGTATTAGAGAATCTGTTAAGGTTAGCCAAACATCGCAATATGGTAATGAAATTGTACATAACATGAAACGTTTAATGTTTTAATTTTGTTTTAATAAATACGGCCGGGATGGTCACTCCATCCCACTTCCAAAAACTTCAAGAACTGTTTCCGGTTTCACTCCTTTTGGGGATTGTGTTGAGAGGGGGTGGCGGGTATCTCGGCTATAAAAATTCCAGCATCCATTTCTAAGCATACATTTGCAACTCATTATAAATTAGCACAGCAATCCTTTCATTATGCAGGAGCCACGTTGCTGATTCTTTTCCTTGTGTCTTGATTAGCAATTTGCAAACACATTATCCAGAAGATATCGGTATTAAGTGCACACTCTCCCTTTGAAGAGCAGCTGTGCTGTTCTGCAGGTCTCCATAGCATTCACGCTAAGCATCTCATCATGGGCCTATAAAAAGGGTAGAGCAGCAGTGAGTTGGCAAGAGCTTCACAGGAAGTTCTGCCCAGAGGGGCTCATTCAACAATAGCCTTAATTTCACTCTAGCTTTAAACTTGATAATGCAAAACTTTAACATGCCTTTAATTGGCTATTGGGGCAATAAGAAAATTGCAACCAGATGCAGATGTAGCTCCAGCTTTCCTTAACCTTTTAATTTGTTTGGAAAATGAAGACACAGGTAGATAAAGCTTAGTCTTCAACGTGTTTGTTTTAAAACTACAAATACAAAATGAATACGTGGTGATCAGCTAACCATTGTTTTGAAAGCAGAGTGTGATTTAAATCTATAAATATGAGGTAAATGAAAGCACACTATTATTAAATGAAATAAATATTATGCTGTGATTTGAAGTTTCAATTATGTATTGGTTCATTTTTACTTTTTTGGAAATCACGCACTTGTGGTTAAGAATGTTACTCACTTTTAGGCTGGATAAAAAATAGGAAACCACCTTATTTTTTATTTTAACCTGCTTTACTTGCATTAATTATTTGTTTTGCCGTCTTTCACAATACGAGGTGCTATGTCAAGTCAAGTCAAAAAGTTTATTGTTTCAGTTAATTAAAACTATAACAATACATTTATTAAAACAGAATGCTGTGATTAAAAAAAAATATTATTATTGTTTCCCTTTTTTTTGTTTGTTTCCTAAAAATCATAAAAGCCTTTTGTTTCTACTATAAATATGTGTAAAGAATAACATTGTAAAAAAAATTGAGACATTTTTTACGTGCATAGTTTAGTAAGTCTGAAGCATTGAATAATCCCTATACCAGTGTGTAAGATTGAAAAGTGTTCCTCCCAATTTTCTGATATTATGCTGCATTGTGCTCGAGAGTACAGTCTGCTTAAGTAGGTCGTCTTATTTGGCTTTTGCGAGTAGTGCACAGAGTTCATTTTTAGTGCTTGTGCAAGAGCTGAGAGGAACTTTATTAGTTGGTGTTAGAATGGCGGTCCAAGGGGGGGGGACAGACGCTGTCTGACTGACCACCCCGAGACCCACCTCTCCTTCTGACGTTGGCCAAGCACCGTCGAGAGGCCTCCTGGCGAGGTTCCCTCCCTATAATTGTAACAGTTGAGCAATCACACCACTACAAAGGGACACCACACAAGAGGGTAGATTCTTAGAGTCTTTATCAACAATAAACGTAGGTTCTCTCAGCAATACGTACAAGCGCATCGCGGGATCCTTAATGTCTCGGTAACTGTGGGATGGGGGTATGGGACAGTCTTAGTACCAGCCTGGCACTGGGGGGTCCCCTACGCACAGCTCTCAATCCTCGAGCTGGGGGGGAGGTTCTGCGAGGTCGGGCCGCGAGGATGGTTCAACGAGTCAGGCCGCGACAGCGTCAGCAGGGCTCTGTGGATGGTTCAGCGAGTCGGGCCGCGACAGCGTCAGCAGGGCTCTGAGGATGGTTCAGCGAGTCGGCCGCGACAGCGTCAGCAGGGCTCCGTGGATGGTTCAGCGAGTCGGGCCGCGACAGCGTCAGCAGGGCTCCGAGGATGGTTCAGCGAGTAGGCCTGCAACAGCTTCAGCAGGGCTCCGAGGATGGTTCAGCGAGTCCGGCTGCAACAGCGTCAGCAGGGCTCCGAGGTTCCCAAGTTCCAAGAGTTCTTCGTAGGGTCAGCCGCGATTCAATCAGCAGGTCTCTCGACTCCAGGATACAACTGCCGACCCATTCCAGAGCTGCCCCAGATATAGGACTGAAATCCTTTGATGTCCGGACCCTCGCGCCTGGGGGTCAGAGGGCTGGGAGGAGAGTGTCCAGACACCCAGCAGGGGGTGGAGCCAGCGCCCAGTGAGGCCGGAGGCGATCGAAACCAGGCGTAAAGGGGCTGGCTGGAGGGTCATCGAAACTCCCCTCCTCCTTGATCCGCCAAGTGGCCGCTTTACCCCCTGGTCAGACCTTGGTGCCTCGATGTCGGGGCTTTGCTGGGGCCGCGGCCGAGGTTGGGCCAAGGCCACGTGGTCCGGATGTGGAGGGCCCACGATGGGGTCGGAGCCTGAGATGGTGGCCCGGGGTAGGGGCCGCACCAGCTGAGGGCGAGCAGGAGTCGCCGGGTTCCTGAAGGGGTAAGCCGGGGGACGCCAGGGGTGGCGGCTCTCGTTGAAGGGTGGAGAGGGTAGTTTCAGAGGGGAGGTCAGGGGTTGATGCCGTCCAGGGCCCACCAGGCGGGAGGAGTGGGACCACGCTGCGAGGCTGGGTCCAACAGTTGGCAATTCAATAGAGTATCTGTTGGGTCCAAGGTCACCAGAATTGCCAATCTGCATGTTCTTATGACTCTAATGTCCTTGGCTTGTTTTAGGAAAGTGACTCTTGCTTGAGATAAATTCAGACAAATGCAGACAAGGTGGACAAGGTCCTCTTTACTGCTACCACATAGTCTACAGTTTCTAAGCCTGTTGTGGAACCAAATTGGCTGGTACATGGTCGATGGGAATTTACCCAGCTGCAGGGCCATTAGTTGTAGTTTTCTTTTGGCCAAGAACGTGATAGTTAGGTATGGTGCTGAGGTGAGTGATTTTTATTTGGATATTACCATTCAGGCATGTTTTCTCGTGCTGAAAGTGATTTTGTCTGCTTGCAACGATTGGAGCATTGCTGCTTTGTTTATAGCTTGCTTGAAAGCCGGGTAGGGCAGATTGGTTTCCCAGAGTTCTCTTGTGCAAGTGTCTACTAGGGCCTTTTTTAGGTATTGATTGTATGGGCACTTTGCTTCGTCCTCTAATTTGTCCCACACAGCCTTACTCAGTGCCGAGACTGCTATGTTTTTTTTTAAGCTGTACCATTGCTTGATGGTTGCATACATTCTTCCCAGCTTTTTGCTTGTTACCCCAAATTCTAGACTGGTCTGCGCTGGTGAAGCTCCTTTATGGATTTGAAACACTTTTGTAGATTGCAACTTGTACTTTGTTTAGTCGGCCAGTGTCTTTCCCATGGAGAGCTGTGCTGCTGTATGATAGCGTAGGTAGCGTTTTGGCTTTTATTGTTGCCAGTAGGGGTTTGAATGATGGCCCCTTGAGATTTTTTGAAAAGGACCTGAAGAAGAATGATAAGGCATTTGCTCTCTGGGAAATGTAAGCTTTTTGCTCCTGATAAATGAGCCGGTTATCGAAGTAGAACCCCTGGTACTTGTAGTTAGATACTACTTCTAACTTTTTGCCCTCCAGTTGGAACTGTTGTTTGGCAGTCCGTCATCTGGTGATAAGCATTGTTTTGCTTTTTGTGATGTTTATCTCTAGGTTGTTGTTGGCTATAAACTCCAACATTCCTGTAAGTGATCTTTGTAAGCCGATCTTGGTTAGGCTCATCAAAACGACATCATCCGCATAGGATAAGTGGGATAGGGGTAGGGTGCCTAGTTTAGGTGGGTGTGATGTGATCTTGTTGACTTTGGCGCAAGGTTTGCCATGAAAAGAATAAAACGTTGGGTGGTCAGGATGCATCTTTGTTTGAGCCCTTTGCTGGTTTTAACTTTTCTTGATAGCCTCACTCCATCTCTCAGTTTTAGTCTCATCCAAGCGTTGGAGTATAAGAGCAATATTCCTCTAAGTATTTTATCCGGGACGTTCCAGCTGCGTAGTTTTCCCCATAGGATGTTACGGTCCACGCTGTCGAAGGCCGCCTTTAGGTCGATGAAACAGAGGTGTAGCTGTTGTTTCCTTCAGATGTGGTGCTATGTAGGTTTATTTAAGCATCATTAGGTGAAGGAATCTGATGCTTCTTGGAGGACATTAGCAACTTGGATTTTCAAGCATAATTAAAATTTTCGGAAATGTTTTACTCAGATCATATATTAAGTAGCAGTTGATTTCATAGTGGTGGTTCAGATTCTGCTGTGAATTTCAGGGCTTTATTCATGTCCCCCAAGATCCTGCGGCATAGATTTGCAAAATTTTGCAGCATGAAAATGGCAATTTTGCGACATTATTGTGGCACTTTAGCCCAGATACTGAAAGGTTTAGCAATGGATTAGCATTACTTTTTTAACGCTATCCCAATGCTAAACCTATTTTGGGATTCACAAACCAACACAAATAAATATTTGCATTGGTTTGTTCGGAAAAGTAATGCAAAACATTACGAAACGCTGCTTTGCATTACTTTGCGTCAATGGGATGCTGCATGAGTGGTACACAGGCAGTCCCATGCAACCATGCATGCTTTTTGACACTAAACTCTATTCACTAACATCAGTGGAAAGGATTAGCGCCAAAAATCAACGCAGCTGAAAAGCAGGCTTTAAACTGGAAAACGTTTATATTTTCGAATTTGCATGCGTGCTGCACTGTGCAACACAAATACAAGTAGGAAATGGTTTTGGACATGTCTAGGCATGGTATTTTGTACAGGAAGGGTAGTATTCCTCTGCAAAACCTATGCTAGACTTAGGCAAGCCTGGTGCACAGCACCAATGCTAGGAATCCCATTTCTCTGTGAATATCTCACTCTACTGCTCTCTCTTTGTCATGCAACACATGTTGCGTGACAGTGTTCAGACTCTGGGCCTTTATTTTACTCAAACTCATTCCTTCACAGCCTTAAATCAATGGTAACTGTTTTAGCAGAGTATTCCACTTTCACCTAGGCATGTTTAAAGTGTCTTAGAGTGTATATTTGCTATACAGGAATGAGGAACCCTGCTGAACCCATCGAGTCAGGTCAACAAATAAATCTGGATTACACAAATTCCCAAAACAAATGAGCAACTGAAAACAGAGCTTAAACACATTTTCAAGGACCACAGAGGAATGTGAGGAGGCAAAGAAGCCACAGGTTTCTAATAGTTAAAATTTAGGCTGCATCTGCCATCAACAAAGTCAACCAGGAAGCGGTATGCAACGTGATTTATACAGTATATCACATGTTGTCGACCATTGAACTGACTGGACAGGTTACATTTTCATGAGGCAGGTACTACTGTGACATTGACTGTTTTCCCCAAACCCAGGTTGTGCCCGCCAGAATGAGGAGCACAACCCCTTCATACCCTGCCGTGCAATGTGACGTGTGGGAGTCTTCAAATCTGAAGCCAACATGCCAATGTGGAAATTGGGGGGCTCTCTAATACAGTATCCTCCAGAGTTATGTATCTGTTTCTCTGGACCTGTACCACCAAGTCTAATATGCCACCCCCACCCCAATCTTCTGCCACCAGGGTGTCTGTCCCCCTCCTTGATATGTCCTCCTGTGTAATGCTCAGGAACTCGCACCCCTGTCAGTGGGTCCTCGATGTAAGACCAAAGCTCTACTTTTACTACCATCCCAAAGTAAACCTTCTTCAAAATGCAGACTGACTCATCATTCGACTTTTGGAAAGGGAGCCCATTGCTCCTTTTGGGTGATACCTTCCTTGGCACCAGTGAGGGCAGGGGTAACATACAAGTAGCATGCCAATCAATTAAAAGAACAATGCACCCTCTGACGTACCTCTGCAGCCAAGATACCCAATGACCCAAAAATAGATCCTCTAACCAGACAATTTTCACATGCTTAAATTCCCCCACACATGGGGGCATATTTACGAGTTCTGGCGCATCTCTGCATATCAGCAGAGATGCGCCAGAACAAATGCGTCACGCAAAACTACCCTTGCACCGCATTTACAATGCAATGCGCCGTGACGCAAGGGTAGGCAGATGCGTGACGCATCTTATAACGTAAGGGCGGCGCATCGCTGGAGTCGCGTCGCAAGCGCAAAACAGCTCCAGCAATGCTCAGGGCCGCCCAATACAGATCATGCAGCGTCAGTCCTTACGCCTGCTTCAAGCAGGCGTAAGGAATTGACGTAGCATCGTCGCGGAAGTGCCTGCATAAAATCTTGTAGATTTCACGCAGGCACTTTTGCGAGGCGTAAGGCGCCGGAACGCCCACCCTGCGTGGGAACGCCCCCATTGTGGCGCTGGGCTTTATAACGTGACGCATCTCCCTAGATGCGTCATGTTGTAAATGCCTCGCAGGGGTGAGCCACGTTTACGCCGCTGTTGCGTCACGCAAGGCGGCGTAAACGTGGCGCAAGGGGCTTGTAAATCTGCCCCTTGATTCATAGGAAAAGTGATTGATACAGCTCAACTCTGGCCAGGATCATTCATTCTGGACTGAACTTTGGTCCTTCCCAGCATCGCAACCGTAAACCGCCCTATGGGAAAAAAACTAAAATTAATCTAGTACAACTACTCCCATCCAAAGTAATCACCCCAGATAGGTCTGAATTTGTATAAATTGTGTTCAGTCTTTTCAGTTTCTAGTCAGATTGCACCTATTTGTGTTTGGCACACGGGTATGACTTGTGCGGCTAATCTGTTAAAATCTGAGCAAACCTCTGCTCCATAAGAAGCTTTGTTGTGCTTAGGTCTAAAAACATCTTTGTTTGGGTTAGCTAGGTCAGCTGGTGACATTGATCTGGCACCCGCTAAAATTTGGGCACCCTTTGTGCCTGGCTAGAATTGCCCAGCCAGGACCAGGACTGCACCCCTTGTTATTTTTGTGTCACTAGCGCATACTCTGTAAAATCATCAGTTCTCATTGTCACAGCCTGAAAAATGTTACGAACCAGCAGCAGATTCCTGGATAGGAACCAACAACTCAAAACAGAACAACCAGCATTTTAGTAAAATATTAACCTCATGCAAGAATTTCTCACAGAACGAATACTATGCTAAGGCACTGTTTTAATTGATGAATTGTTGCTATATCACTATCTTGTTTGCCTCTGTGTGTTTACGCCGGCTTCCTTAATTTACACTGTTTTCCTCATGGGCCTGGTGTACTGACTATTCGAATCCCCTGTTTATAGCAGCAGATGTAAAATTAGATCTTCTCTTTCCGACTCTCATTTCCAGTGCTGCCTCCCTTTAAATATTTTGCTCTTTGTTGTGACCATCCATATTTATGGTGCATTTGGCCCCTATCCACTCAAAATAGAGCAGACATTTGTTAGATATCTCTCATCTGATATAGAGAGCCACCCGACCTCTCTGCTAATTTGTATCACTACACACCCCTCGAGACCGGGCTCGGTCCGAGGGGATAATAAACAGGCGGTGATCGCATGTGATCACTCGTCGAGCAGCGCAGTATTGGTGTGGAGTGCCCTTGCTGCGCTGCTTCAGGCCTACCTTGGCCCAGTGTTGCTCGCTACACTGGCGATGAGAGACTGTCAACTCCTCGCTGCCACCCAGCTACTATCTTGTTCTTGCGCCCATCACTGCTGGCAATATCGCTTGCCAGCCCAGGTTTCCACCAGGTGCTACCACTGATCAAGAAGAGACACACTCAGCACTGAGAAAACGCGTGGAACAAACACACCAGCTGCGTTCCTGCTCCATCCCGCAGCGTTTGCTGGCTGCCTACAGCCTTGGGAAAAGCCACATCACAGGGGGTGTGGTTTCTCCTCCCGAAAGGCGGCATTATCCCTGGCCTACAGCGCTGCCTGGCATGGACGTGTGGTTGTCTCCTTTCCTCCTGGAGCAAGTGAAGGTGAGGCAAGAGGCATTTGGAGGCTGTCCTACGCTGAGTTCCTGAGAGGGTCTTCACAGAGCAGAAAAGAGGAACACCTGATTCCTGCAGAAGAAAGTAGAAGGTAGAGAAACAATTCATGGTAGGACTGTTCCCAAAAGGGGTCTCCTTCCTCTGCCTGTGACACCTCGAATTTGGGGTTTTGCCCCTGGAAGTGAAAAGGGTATGACAAAAATGAAGGGACACAAGGAAAAGACACCACTCTTTCATACACCCACCACAGCAAGATCCGATCTCAGCATACCCTTTGCACCCCATTGCACACCGTCTGAAGCACACCAACTGCCAGAGCCACAGCATCCATGGGGGACACACCACCTCCTAAACCACCAGACCAGCAATGGCCCAAGTACCACCTGGGCCACATTCAGACGCTTCTGTCACCCAACTGCCACCATCAGACAGCTAGCTTGACCCACAACAGCTGCACCTTGATGGAAATGATGGCTAGGCCTCCTCAATCACTACTTTCACAGCACACAAGAAACTGATGGGGCTGTAAAACGATTGCTACTGATGCACTTCAGGGACGATGAGCTGTACGAACGTTTCGAGGCACTACCCAACACAGACGAAGATGGTGACTGCGAAGCAGCGGTGGAAGCCCTAGATAGATGCTTTGACCTGCAGATGAATCTCGACTATTAGCGTTTCAAGCTGTGCCAAGCCAAACAGACAGGCGCGGAGTAAGTAGACATGTTCTACGTTAGGCTGTGGAAGCTTGTGCGCACGTACATGAACATTGACCACTATGAGGAGATCCGAACACAGATCATTCCTGTATGTAAATCCCTCTGGCTCCGATGTCAAATACTCTGACATCCAGGGATGAAATTTTGATCCTCGCAAGGTCGCATGAACTCTCCAACAGCTGTGCAGACAAAATGGAAGGATCAGGAATGCTAATGCAACACAGGCAACAACAACAACTACCATTAAAGAGGCAACAGTAGACACCTTTCAAAGGCACCCAAGCACATCTCAACCACGGAGCTCTCAGGGGAAACACCCCAAAAATGACTGTGGTTTTGACAACAAGCCAACAGACCACTGCCCAACAAGGTGTGGCAAGATCAACCACTACCTTAGTGTTTGATGTGGTGGAAGAGGGCGGCTGAGAGGAGGCAGCTCGAGAGGGCTCACCACATACCTCCACCATTTGACACTAGAAGACCCCATCAATCCAGGGACATCCTCTTCCCAAGGAGCCTCAGCACACTTCGAAGATGACAGGGACGACATCTTTGTGATCTATTTCGCTGGACACTCTGGTCACAAGAGGCGTCCCCCACCTTTGTGCACAGTGCACGTAACAAATGTCTGATAGTCTCTAATTGACACTGGGTACCGGTAAATGTAATTAATTTGAATACCTATGAGGGGTACGGAGCTCCAACCACTGTTGCCACGCTGCTCAGTTGCCACACCGCTGAAGACTTGGAACTCATATTCTTCACAAAGCAAATCCACGACTTGCACACAAAATCCCTGCTATGCGAGTTCCCTCAACTATTCCAAGGGCTAGGGAAACTGAAGGACCACAAGCTAACTCTGCACATCGACAAGACCATAAAGCCCACTGCACTCAGGCATAGGCGTGTCCCATTTCACCTCCTCAGGCATAGGCGTGTCCGATTTCACCTCCGCCCCCTGGTTGAGAAGGAGTTGCAGGACTTGGAAAACAAAGGGGTAATCAAGAAGGTGTCAGGGCCTACCCCGTAGGTCTCACCCCTGGTCATCATGCCAAAACCCAAGCAGCCTGGGGCTACCGGCTCTGTGTAGACATGAGGCTTCCCAGCCAGGACGTTCGGAGGGAAAGACATGTGAACCCCACAATGGATGACATTGTGGCAGATCTAAACCGGGCATAATGGTTCTCCAAGCTCGATCTCAATTCTGGATACCACCAGCTGGAGCTGGCCTCCGAAAGACAATACATCACAACTTATTCAACGCATGTGGGAATTCAGCGATACACCAGAGTCAGTTTCTGCATCTCATCGGCAGCAGAGGTGTTTCAGAATGCCATCAGAGAAACCCTCTCAGGGCTGGTGGGCATCATAAACCTGAGTGATGACATTCTCATATATTCCTAGAGTCCAGAAGAACCCCAGGAGCGACTGTGCACCACGCTACAGCACCTGACAGATTGTGGCCTCACCCTACACTCGAACAAGTGCTCATTATATCAGAATTCTGTTGATTTCTTCAGATGCGTATTCTCCTGTGAGGGTCTCCAAGTTGATCCCAGGAAAGCAGAAACCATCTGGAGCGCCCCTGTGCCACAAAACACAACAGAAGTGTGCAGTTTCCTTGGCATGGTATCATACTGCAGGCGAATCATACCAAGCCTGGCCACGTTGTCAGATCTACTGTGCCAACTCACGATGATGAGCGTACCTTAGTCGTGGGGTCCAAAGGAAAGGGTCACATCCCAAGACATCAAGAAAGCATTGCTTTCTTCTAGAGCAGACTACATTGGCCTACTTACACCCACTGAAAAAAACCGAGCTGGTTGTAGACACCACCTCTGTGGGGCTGGGAGCCGTCCTCTTGCAGGAGGATGCTTGAGGGGAGTACATCTCAGTGGTCTACGCGAGTCAGGCACTGTCTCAGAAGGAATCCAGGTATGCCCAAGTAAAAGTGGAGGCACTAGCCATCAGATGGGCCTGCCAGCACTCCCATCTCTACTTCTGTGGTCATCAGTTCAGGGTGGTGATGTATCACAAGCCATTCCTGGCACTGTTCAGTGGATCATCTCGCCTGGGCCCCCCAAGTATAGAACAGTGGGCAATACAGATCCAAGCATACTCGACTACAGGCCCTATGTCAGCAACCCAAAAGATTTTCTATCGCACCACCAGTCAACAAGCAGCTGAGAGGACAGCCCTGGATGAAAAACGCACTAAATGTTTTGTGAACATGGTGGAAAATCATGACTGTCCGTTGGCCGTCACCCGGTAAGACATATTGGAAGCTATGGACGCTGACGACACACTGTGGAAGGTGAAAGTAACCTTGGAGAAAGGAACATGGCACAAATTCCTGTTAGTATCCAAGCTGTTGTTGGCAGGTGATACAAAAGGGGATGATGGACGGAGTATTTGAGCAAATCAAACACTCACCCCCAGTCAACTGATCTGGGTTTAATCCATCACCATTCTTTAGCTCACTCAGCCACCCGAGTTCAGACATGGCCATATGCAAATCAGTCTGACCCTGTGCCTCATTGGAACAGTTCAGCCCGAACTGCCAAGCCATGTCTTCCCTGGACCGGAAACAAGCATCCTGGGACCGGTTTCGGATTCATAATCCTCATCAGCCAGGCTATCTTGAATCCAGTGGCCAAGTGAGCAAGGGACTCACATCTGAGCATACCCTGCCAACTTAGGGCGAACAAAGCGATACAAAAGGGGATGATGGACAGAGTGTTTGAGCAAATCAAACACTCACCCCCAGTCAACTGATCTGGGTTTAATCCATCAACATTCTTTAGCTCACTCCGCCACCCCAGTTCAGACATGACCATATGCAAATCAGATTATGAATCCGAAACCGGTCCCAGGATGCTTGTTTCCGGTCTAGGGAAGACATGGCTTGGCAGTTCGGGCTGAATTGTTCCCATGAGGCACAGGGTCAGACTGATTTGCATATGGCCATGTCTGAACTGGGGTGGCTGAGTGAGCTAAAGATGGGTAATGGATTAAACCCAGATAAGTTGACTGGGGATGAGTATTTGATTTGCTCAAACGCTCCGTCCATCAGCCACTTTTGTATTGCTTTGTTCGCCCTAAGTTGGCAGGGTATGCTCAACCGTGAGTCCCTTGCTCACTTGGCCACTGGATTCAAGATAGCCTGGCTGATGAGGATTATGAATCTGATACCGGTCCCAGGATGCTTGTTTCCGGTCCATGGAAGACATGGCTTGGCAGTTCGGGCAGAACTGTTCCCATGAGGCACAGGGTCAGACTGATTTGCATATGGCCATGTCTAAACTAGGGTGGCTGAGTGAGCTAAAGAATGGTGATGGATTAAACCCAGATCAGTTGAGTGGGGGTGAGTATTTGATTTGCTCAAACGCTCCGTCCATAATCCCCTTTTGTATCGCATTGTTGGCAGGTGAGCAGAACACACACCACCAACTCTAGAGGACATGTTAGAATAGAAATGTTTATGTTTACGTATTGCTCTATGTAAGTTAGCATTCGCTGCACCATTTTATTTGCGGGTGGCATTTTAGGCTGTTCGAAACAGATCCAGCTCAATTCCGAGAAATGCCCTCCTGTAAGTTTTGATTCTTCCTCCGTGTCGTGTTTTAGTAATAAGCATGCCGTTCATATTAGCACATAGCTTTCCCACTAGATAGAGGCCTTCTCCCGCTTGTATGGTCGTAGGCTCCTGATGGAATGACCTTAGATTACAATACTTTGTATTAAATTGAAGTGCTGAAACTATATTTTACTGTTTTAGCTACAACTGCTTTGAAAATTCCACTGTGGGCGTTTTTTAGCCCAGTTACAAAACGTACATGATGTATCTTTATGCTTGAAAATTTCAGTCCTCTCTGCAGCACTCCCAGCGACTGGGCAGACCAGGCTCAGCTCTGAGTGTAGGTTAATAAATAGCTATTGGTTTGTATTCTCTACTGTCTGACTGACACTTCATTTGGTATGGAAGGCTGAGAGGTGGTCATTAGTGACCCTGGTGTCCCCAAACGGGTCACTTCCTTCAGTTGGCACCTCGCCCAGTGGTCATCCCGACTGGAGTCCTAAACAGCAAAACCCTTGGTTCTGACCATTTGGTCTAAAGAGTCAGCAGTGGAGAAATGGTTTGTTTGTACTACTGATATCAGGTGAGTTTGTTTGGGTTCTTTGTTGATATGGTGCCATTGTGGTTTGAGTTTGGTACGGTCTGAGGATTTTCTTGAGAAAAAGTATTTGTAATTACTTTACCAAGTAAAAATAACTAATCCTTTTGAAAATGCCTGGCCTCAGTAAAGTTTGGAATTTGTGCTGTTGTTGTTGTTCTGCTGATGCTCAATTGGAAGAGGCTCAGCCGGCGCCTTCTGAAGGCAGCCCTAATGTTGATATTTATGTGTAACATGGTCTTGGCCCTATTATGTTTAGTACATTATGGCTCAAATGTACGAGGTAAAAAGCAGAGTAGATATGGCCTTTGGGGGGCACTTTTGATGAGCAAAAGATTGGATTTTTACAGGATTAGTTGTTTAGGAGACGGAGTAGGCAGGTGATGTTTGATTCCTCTCGAAAATGGCAGAAGGAGGCTAGACAGAGACAGTTTAAGAAGGAAAAAGAAGCACAGAAAGGGAAAATGCAAACATTGACACAGAAAGCTGTAGCATATGATAGAGAAAAACAGGAGGTAGGAGTTGAATGTGAAAATTGAAGTTTTCGGCTGCACATTGATAAATCTTATTTGGCCAAAGAGGAAAATTATACTTTTGTGGAGAAACTGTTAGATACTCAACCTCCACCTCCTTATGCCCCGCAGAGGATATACCCCACTGTTCCATTTCAGACACAGCAACCTGTTTTATCTGCTTTGGCTGTTCCCGTATCAATGGCTGTTGTTTTGATGGCTTTGGCTATGGCACCTCCTGCCCCTTCTTTCTCCTCGCCCTCTTTGACGACTGTGACCTCTAGTACATCTACTGTTCCAACTCCTGTGTCTTCTGTTCTTTCTCCTCCAGTGCAGTAGTTAACGACGATTGTACCTGCTACACCTGTTGTTTCTCCTGTGGTTTTTCATCCTCCGACACTCTTGACTGCTGAGACGCCAGTGCGTGGGTTTAAGGATAGAGATTTGGTGACATTCAGGGAGCGAATGGGTCCGTTGGTATGTTCTGAAGTAGGAGCAGATGAGAAGGATGTACTAGCAAGACAGGCTATGCAGTTGGTCACTAATCAGTTCTATAGTGCTGAGGATATTTGGCAAGTTATGCGTGACTTCGAGCCTTTTCTACAGCAGCATGGTCTTCAACATATGTCATCTGCACTGGTCAATCTTTGGTGCACCCACATTAAAATGGAGGCCCCACAAGTGTTGTTTGATATGAAGGAATGACAGCTGATTTGGCCCCTTGGTAGGTGTTTGGAAATATTGCTACTATTGTTTCATATGTTTCATATGATTGAAGAACAATAGTGTTACAGGAACAATAATTAAATTGGATTTAAAGTGATGGGGCATCGCTCAGTGTAAAACGTGTTGCTACGCTCATTGACATAGAGATAAGAATACAAACGCAAAGATCAGCAATACGTTATAGCTACTCTGTCAGGGACTGTAAACAGGGAAAGGACAGAACAAACATTACTTTCAATTGTTAAACTTCCAACCCCAATCAGGGTTTTAGTCAGTATTTTCATCAGGACAGAGTATCAGTGACAATTCAAAATAGTCTGGCATATGTAGGAAGAGGTAGGGAAAAAACTGATATGTTTGTAATGAAAGAATGCAAATTGATATACAGCTAAGAGAGGGAACTGAATTCCAGCGTTTGAGTGTAAGGATGAGTCCTCAAACAGCTTGTCCATCTGTGCCAAGCCCTCAATTTTGCTTTGTACTTGACAGTGGCACTTTATACTTTTGATTCAAAGGGACCACTCAAAATGCATTCGGTGTGCCTCAAGAGGTAAGACCCATAATTTGACTCCCCTGTATGTAGCTTCAATGCAGGACCTCTTTAGGACCCCCTTTACAGTCAATCTGCAGATTGGTACTACTCAGAGACTACTCTTTTGTACCCCCTGACAGAAGACACACTTTTCCTCACCTTCCTAGCCCTTGGTTATAATGGCAGTAGCCCCTCTTAAACCCCATTGCACAGTCTCGTCTCACTGCATCATTTTTGTTTTAAAACAAACTTTATTATGCATTTCTTTTTACCTCCATCTACAGAACACTGTATGGCAACATAGCAAAATCATTGGGGCATTGTCCCTATACATAACTGTAATGAAACATTGATTAAGAGAAATTTTAAATCAGTGTTTTCAGTTTTCGACACCAAATGGCATCAGTTAAATAACTTAGATACATCGAAAATTGTCATCCATGACATAATAATATAGAAAACAAAACATACTAAAACAACAGCAAGCCTGGTAAGGGCAAGTCTTGTACCGAGGTTAGAGGTGCAATATTGTTTGGTTAATGTACCACATGTCAGGGAATCCCACCTAGAGCCAGGAGTACAATAAGGCTATTCATTGCAATATTAATTGAAGTATTGACATATTACCTTTTTATTCAAACAAGAGGGAAATAGAAGCCAATACCTGGATACACCCTTTTTCCACACCTGAAGTATTAAAATCACAAAGGTGTCCCCATGAATTAAAGGAGGCACTTCATAAAGTATGACTCTTCCGGGAACACCTTTTGGTTTATGTTAAGGACTTTTGCCCACTGTATAACCACTCCAGTGTCAAACTTCATCATCCAGTCCTCGTCACACCTATTCTACATATATGTGAGAGGGCTCAACCTTGGGCTAATCCAAGAGAGCTCTTATATTGTCAATTATCTTCTAGGAAGGGGGATCTGTATGCTCTTGTAGTCTCATTATTTCTCTAGACCCCTAGACAAGGTTAGAAAACAGGTTTGTTGATGTCTGGAGAGTTTCGATTAAGTGCCCCACATCAACTTTGGTCTACATGTTTCAGCCCTAGTTTGCTCTCAACGGGTCTCTCTGGCTTTATCCAGGACCATCAGAATCTGACACTAGCTAATTATACCTTGTGATCATAAGGATCATATCTGCATTGATTCTGCATTCACTCATCCTTGCATGCCAAACACGAGTGCAACCTTCTGTGGTATTTTCCCAGTCTGGTTCCTGTGAGTAAGAAAAAGGCAATCTTGGCCAGTCCAAGTTACTGCTTTTACTACGACTCCAATAGTGATTGTTACTTAGGAAATATATATAAAATAAACTACGTAAAATACTGCATGTAATTAGATATGAAATAGGTATATGGTGATATATCACATCTTCTGCAGCTGAAGAAGGTACCCTTGTGCAAATATAACAATCCTTAGTATATAAAGCTTGAGTGTATTCTTGAAGTAATCTAGAATAAACATTTATTGAAAAATCTTCTATTGAGACATCTATAAAGTAACCTTTTTCATTTCTTCTCATATACTGTGTGTGCAGGTGATGTAGGTGGAAGCGTAGATCCAAGTATTTCTATCTCTGGAGTACAACTCCTTCCAACTAAAAGAACTATAAATGTTATGTTAGCACAACAGTGGCAGCTGGTGGAATTTTAAAGGGGTGAGGCATAAAACAAGTGAATGAATTGTAGCGCAAGCAAGACCAATGTTCATGGGGGAAGGATTCGGGGGGGGGGGGGCTCCCCAGAGGAAAGTTTGGAAAATATATGTATTTTGGTGCAATTTCAGCAATATTTCTGTAATACATGGACATAAAAAGGAGTTCTTATACTGACTTCAGCTTGCCACCCTCCCTCTTCCCAGGATGTGGTGTTACAGCTAGAGCTGGTGACTTAGGAAGTGGGGAACCAGCTTTAATTGTCTGAGCGAATATCCTGTGGATCTTGAAATATCACTTAATCTCACATTTGGCTATAAGAAATTAATATGGTCTTGTGTAATGTAATTGATGCTCATGAAAGTGCTAAAATACTTCAGGTCAAGATTGCACTATGCAAAAACTGCACATAGAGGTTCAAAACAAAGCCCTAATAATGAAAGACAAATAGGTACCCATTTAGTGGCTGATTTGTACAAAGTGAATACAGAATATATTGATGAATTACATCTACCCCACCTAAAATGTGTGATCTTACGCAAATATTTTATTTCACCAAAAATCTAGTTTCTTCTTTATCACGTACGAAAGCACTAATAGAATTGTGAGTTCAGAATTTTAGTAATACAAAAGGTGTGGCTAAAAAAGAAATATATTCTGTAAGTTTCACTGTCAGGTATCTACATTTAAAATATCAAGTGCAACTGAAATGAAAAATAAATGTAAAAAGTTGGTACCCAGTAGCAACTGCACTATAGAACATTTTGAAAGTCTATTAGATAATACATTGCAGAGGTCTGTGTGTAACCAGAGAGCCACAGAAGTAAATATCGGTTGGTGCAGTGGAGAATAGTGATTTGTGCATTTTTAACGCTACGAGGCCACAGCTTATGAAAGAAAGCACTGTGAAAATGTAAGTCATTATTTTTAACCTGCATCACACACAGCATGAGAGAGACTGCTACAAAATGTGCAAAACATTTTAAGATAACATGATGCTTCCAAAACATAGGTTTTAGTAATACAGAGACTGATGTAATTCAATTTTTTTACCTAACTGTCCCTTCAACACCTCCTGTGGTCATCAGCACTATATAAATGCAATTTCAATTCAAAGCACACACTACACAGCTCAGTTGTTAATTCTTTGCTCTATTGGTCAAAAAGAATACATCTTTGTCATCACAAACCGTTGAGTGATTTGATCAATTAAAGTCACTACCGGCTCCAAAGCATCCTTTACATTTGCAGATTATCCTTTACATTCACAGATTAATTTGTAGCCACATTTGCATTTCTTTCAGGCCAGCAGGAAGGCCTGTTTAGCTGTCGGCCAGGCTTCAGTTTCACAGCATAGTAGACATACTGAATGACACTTAAGATGAAGCATTTAAGACCACTCTCCCCAGTAGTGCTGTGTTCCGGTGTCGCAGTAGACTGAGACACTGCACACCAACATTTCATTCATTTCAAAGAGGTCCAGTTGCAGTTCCTGAACTCACCTCTCTGCTCTAAACAGAATATGTGGGGTACAGAAGTATGTACAGTTTAACGGTTTAGAGCACATGACCACCACCGAGCCATGAGTTGAGGCTCATGACTCTGTGATGTCAAGACATCTTGCAAATGCTGCAACCTCTCCTTTCCAAGTCATCACCTTGTGACAACTTGGGAAAGGGAGGGGTGGTAATAGGCAGATGATAATAGTAAAGCTGCCCTTGGAGTATAGGGCTGATACTGTACATGCCGGGGGCTGCGTCATAATGTTACGCTTTTTTGCTTCACTTGTGGGCGGTCCCTTAGGACCCCAATTATTGCAGAATGAGGCTGGCAGAATGTCAGCCCATACTGCTTATCGTGCACTGTTTCCAGTACACACATGTGCACTAGCATTTCCCCTACATGTTTTAACATGTCTTGAAACCTCAATACCTTCACTATCTGGTGACAGTTTTTGTTTTTTAGCAGCTGAATAAGCCAAGGCGGATAAAACATACTCTTTAATGATGGTCAGCAAGTCGCATGTGGAAACAGAGAGCACTTTATCATCAGCACTCTGTCTTGCGTAGAAACGGACATCAACTCCATTGTTTTTGGAAGATGCACTCCAGCTGCCTCTTCCTGTTTAAGTTGGCTGCCTCACAACTAAGGGGCATATTTACAAGCCCCTATCAGCACCACAATGTCACTTTTGGTGACGTTGCGATGGCGATAGGGCCCTCACCTTACTTACAAGGCAGCTTTAAGCCACTTAGCATGGCTTAACGCTGCCTTGTAAATAAGTCAACCTTTCATGCTATACTTAGTGTGAAAGGGGTGGCCAGTGGGTGTTGTGGTAGGCGTTCCACTGAAACACCCATTGATTTTGACATTGTTCCCTATATACAAAGGCAGCATGAAGAGGAGGCAGCGCCAAAGTTAAGACCAGGGAAAACCTGGTCTTAAACAGAAGAAACGAGGAGAAATGCTTTATTTCTCCTCGTTTTTGCAGTTTCCATGTGTTCTGCCTTGTGCAGCACACATAGAAACATAAAATTGTCTTTGATTACTTATGTGCAGGAAGTTGTCCCTACTAAAATCTCAGCAACACGTGTTCCTGCACACTGGAAGGCCATTTACAAAGGTTCACTGGACACTCTCTGTGGCTTATTGCTATGTTTGGGTGTTAAACTGGTACTAATGAAGTGTAACCTATGCCTGGGCAGTGGTAACAAGTGTGAAAATAGCAAAACAATTAAGTAATTATATCAGAAAATGTGGTGCAATACGCCGCATAATTGACCTTTTCTTGGCGCATAATTTAATCAACCCGGCCGCATAGTTTGTCCCTCTCTTACCACATAATTCCAGTGGCCCTGTTTATAGGTAATGGCTATGACGAGGGGGACAGACGTAGGGGGTAATGGCAGATATCTGCTGCATTAGGCAAGAGCCCCTCCCATTTCCCTCAGTACTTCTTGATACCCTGGCTGTCTGGCAGCAGGTATGAAGCACACAGCATCATTGTAGAGAGAAGTGGAGCATTTCCCCGCCCACATGTTTCATTTGATGAAGACCATGTTTGCGCCACTACAACCTAGACATCACACTTTTCGAAATGCTCTGACATAACTCGGCGCTCTAAGGGTGCTTAAAAAATGTCTACTACTTTAAATTTCCGAATTCAGAGAAAAAGTTTGGTCAGCTACTAACGCCAGCGGCTATTGGTACATTGCATTTCTCGCGGACAGCTTCGTTTCTTTGAATGCGTCTTAGCACATTCATTCCCGAAATATTGTCCTTGTCAGTGCGTTTTTTTTTAAATGTCATTAGACAATTGGCAGTAGGTTTTATCAAAATTCCAATCCTGTCTCTTTTCACCCTATCCTTTTTCCCCTTCATTTGCTATCGAAAACCTGCAATGTTAAACAGTGAATCACGAGCAACAAGCGGGGGTGCATCATTCCAAAGAAGTTGCTGTTTCTATAGAAACACATTTGACTGAGAGGAAGAATAGCTTTAAATATAGTTGCTGTGTTTTATAGAAACACCATGTGTGTTCTATAGGAATTTCTTTCTCTTCACTGAATGACAAACTAAATCAGCCCACTTCAGAGATGAGTGGGTAACCTGCAGTTTACAGGCTCGACTCCAAGCAATGCTGGCTCAGCAATTCATTCTCCTAAAGCAGATAAAATGAATTCCCCTGTATTGCCTAATAATGTTTGTTCACCTGAGATCCGATTATTCCGCTTGCTTCAGTTCATTAATGCCTACAATATTCCTTACCGTGAATCAGTTAGTCACAGGTGCATTACTATTCATTTTTTAATTTTGCCTGTCTTATGATCCGCTTTCATGAACAATGAAATTATTGTCTGCTCCTGCACAATAAAATATACCATCTGTCTTTCACCCTTCAGTAAGCACTTATTTTTTTCAAAACGGAGAATTTATTTCTCCAGTAAATTGCGCAGAGTGCCAAACCAGGAATAATTTCGGGACCGTAATTCATTCCCAGCTATTTACGTTTCATGGACGCAAAGCCTGCTTCAGGGCTGTATGGATGATCTGTCGGCCCTGCCAGAGGTCCCTGACAGGTTTCACATAACAGCCCGTGTATCGGTAAATTGTTCTGCCTCGTGAGTTTCCGAAGGACCATTACTCGTTTTTAATGTTTGACACGAGTTTAATTCTGTAAGAAATGATCTCCATGAAGTATTTTTTTGCATAGTCAATAATACCTATAAAAACAGATTATTGGCTTTGGGTACCTCTTGACTCACTTTATTTTTTTTAATGAGCCATTTCCGGGCTAGAGCAATTGTGCACACAAGCGTCAGGCCTAACAACTAACGCAAATCCAGTGGTGTAACACAAAATGATGTACCACCAAACTGCAGAATGTGTTAAGGGTCCCCTGAGAGTCCCATATGTCACAGAGATTGTTAGGGCCTTATTTATGAGAAGTGACGCATCGCTGCGTGAAAGCAGCGATGCGTCACTTCTCAGTGCGCACTCCTTGCGTCATGATTGATGCGTCATATTTATAATATGGCGCATGATGTTGCAAGGAGTTACAGATACTTCAGTATTTCTGACGGATCTATAGGCGCAAAAGTGACGCATTGCTGGAGTGTGTCACAAAAGTGACTCAACTCCAGCAATGCGTCCTTTCACATGGGGCAAGCTCCATGTGAAAGGGCCTACGTCAGTCTTACGCCTGCTGTGAGGCAGGCGCAAGATTTTGACGCAACGGCGTCCTAAAAGTGACACAGTGAAATCTCATAGATTTCACAACGTCACTTCTACGACCCTTCCTTGCGTCAATACGCCCCCCCTTGCATACATTATACCTGGCACAGGTATAATGTGGCGCAGGGGTTTACAAAGTGATGCAACTACCTAGATGCGTCACTTTGTAAATATGGCGCAACAAGGCGCATTTTTTACACCACTGGTGCGTCACAAAAAGTGACACACCAGCGGCGTAAAAGTGACGCACAGCCTCATAAATGAGGCCCATTATACCTTACCAGACAAACGACGCCCAAATTCCGCAAGGACCAAGCGGACAGGAGCACTTCGTGGAACGCCGAGTTAGCCTGCTGCAGCCGCCCCTCCTCGCCGGACCCGCTTTGCGGGTCCCGCTTCGCGGTGTGCAGCGGCCAGTTACTACCTGCAAGGGCCTTGCTCCATACAGACCGGCAGGGCTGCGAGCCTGAGCGGCGGACTCCAAGGACCAGGAGTCCCCGCGCGCCCGTATCCAGCTGGGCTGCTCTCCCTGCCGGCCCCGCCCTCACCTTCTGGTTAAAGCTGCGCTCCCCAGATCACTTAGTGGAGTGCCTTACCAGACAAACGACGCCCAAATTCCGCAAGGACCAAGCGGACAGGAGCACTTCGTGGAACGCCAAGTTAGCCTGCTGCAGCCGCCCCTCCTCGCCGGACCCGCTTCGCGGGTCCCGCTTCGCGGTGTGCAGCGGCCAGTTACTACCTGCAAGGGCCTTGCTCCATACAGACCGGCAGGGCTGCGAGCCTGAGCGGCGGACTCCAAGGACCAGGAGTCCCCGTGCGCCCGTATCCAGCTGGGCTGCTCTCCCTGCCGGCCCCGCCCTCACCTTCTGGTTAAAGCTGCGCTCCCCATATCACTTAGTGGAGTGCCTTACCAGACAAACGACGCCCAAATTCCGCAAGGACCAAGCGGACAGGAGCACTTCGTGGAACGCCGAGTTAGCCTGCTGCAGCCGCCCCTCCTCGCCGGACCCGCTTTGCGGGTCCCGCTTCGCGGTGTGCAGCGGCCAGTTACTACCTGCAAGGGCCTTGCTCCATACAGACCGGCAGGGCTGCGAGCCTGAGCGGCGGACTCCAAGGACCAGGAGTCCCCGAGCGCCCGTATCCAGCTGGGCTGCTCTCCCTGCCGGCCCTGCCCTCACCTTCTGGTTAAAGCTGCGCTCCCCAGATCACTTAGTGGAGTGCCTTACCAGACAAACGACGCCCAAATTCCGCAAGGACCAAGCGGACAGGAGCACTTCGTGGAACGCCGAGTTAGCCTGCTGCAGCCGCCCCTCCTCGCCGGACCCGCTTCGCGGGTCCCGCTTCGCGGTGTGCAGCGGCCAGTTACTACCTGCAAGGGCCTTGCTCCATACAGACCGGCAGGGCTGCGAGCCTGAGCGGCGGACTCCAAGGACCAGGAGTCCCCGCGCGCCCGTATCCAGCTGGGCTGCTCTCCCTGCCGGCCCCGCCCTCTCAGCGACCAATCACACAGCTATATACGGGTAGTGTTAATCCCGCAGCGCGGGAGCGCGTGGGATAGCGCCGGGAGAAGCCCGGGACAAGGGCGGGACCGTCTGTGGCCGTCAGGGGCCGAAGGAGGCCGGGCTGGGCCCACTCCCTAACACCCACATTACGGAACAGCCAAGGTACTGTTTTTTATGAGACAAAATTTGCGGACTTTCGATATTGTCTGCCCCTGAACACTGTTGCCTGGTCCATTACCTATAGTGTACCCTCCATTCTTCTCCTCGTTACCAGACGGGGGTCAGTAGGGTTTTAGGAGCCCTTACTGAATCGCCCAGGTACAAGGTCTAGTAGGGGGGGGGTAAACGCTACAGAATAGGACTAGATTTTGAATACCTTGTCTTAACTAGATGTTTTTGTTGAATGATCTTGCCTTACAGGTGGCTCATTGAGACCGTTTGGGATTGATTTTAGGCTACTTTTGAGATTTTCACATATCTGAACCCTAGCATTTCTTTTAATTGACCCAGGATCTGAGTTTATATAACTTATAAACTGTACATGTTGTATGATACTGTCTTATTTTTTGTCTTGCTAGATCTGTAGCCTGCTTTTATCACCCTATATTACTTACCTGTGTAGTTCGTGACCTCTGAACCTACTCTCACTCACTTGTAATCATGTCTAAAAAATCGGCCTCTGTCACCCCAGCACCACTTAAAACCCTAGACTCCTTCCTAGTACAAGTGGTTAAAAAAATAAATAACAACAGAAGGGAATCCTTAGGTTTGAGTCAATCGCCAATTTTGCTTCCATTGAGTCCCGACCCCAGTGCACAAACTCCTGATACCCCACTGCCTGACCCCACAATTCTCATACCTGATGCTAACTTAATTAATTTGGAAACAGATGACGGAAACTCCGATTTGTTAGCTGATCAGTCAACAAACGTTGTGTCTGACTCTGAGCAGCAGCAAAATACTGTTGCAGAAATTCCCTCATCTTCTTCCCCTGTTATGCGCCCTGTGAGAAATTGTAGAAAAGCTCAAGCCAAACGGGGGGGGAAACAGCCAGGAAAGAAAAAGATTACCTCACCCCCTAGACACAAAGGAAAAAATGTGGAGCGCGAAGATGTTGATGAGCTCAGACAAATCATCGATGATGATCTATTTAATAGGATTTCAGACATGATAGACATCAAAATTAAAACTATCATCAAGCCTCTTATCGGGAAGATAGATAAATTAACATCCGAAATAAAAAAGATGGGAGGGCTGCAAAGCAAGTTGGTGAATGACTTGGAGAATTTAGTCAACGAAGTTAGCAAACCTGTAGTTGCTGTGGAGGAAGATCTGGGTGTCGTTCCAGGCCCTACGGATATTCAACAACAGCCCATCTTGGAAGGCCAATTGCCACCACCTGCGCCCACCCATGATGTAACTAGAGAGCCCCCCACGTCACAACCTATGGCACCAACCCCATTGCACTTAGGGGATGATTCCTCACAATTTACTTTGGAAGCCTCACCATTAGTCCTGGTTTTGGCGAATGTCCCTGTTTTATCTCAGGAGCAAAAAGAATCCGCCCAAGGACTAAAGGACAAAGCTTTATATTGGCTTACCAATAATATGCGCATGGCAGACCAGGGAGCTGACCAGCTAGCTGGGGAAATTGTCATGGCAAGGAGGGTATCATGGATTGGGAATAAGACTAAGAAGTTCAATGGGGACTGTGTAATATTAAATTTTGCTAGCGCAGAAGTACTCCCTAACATTCTTGCTAACATCCTCCCACCACAACGTAGAACTGGATCCATAATTCCCCTTACCCTGAAATTCTTTTACACTGAGACCCAGATGGCGACTTCTTCCAACATCTCCAGGCCTAGAAGGAACGCTAGAATTGCTCACTGGGGTGGGGAAACAAGGCCCAGATTTAACAACAACCATTCTCGCCCCATGAGTAGCCGTGGGTTAGGGCAATACAACTTCCCGAATGGGCCAATGGCCAGAACACCAGGGCCACTTTGGCCCAATATAAATAGGTGGGGATCAAATACTCCAGGCTATGATAACAGAGGCCAGGGCAATGGGTTTATGTCTAGGCAAGGGAATGAACACTTTTCAATGCGACCTAATACTCCCCAGCCTATGTGGAATCCAGCAGCAAACGGATGGGGCCAGGTGCCCACTCCCTTTGACTGGGGATTGGGAATGGGAAACAGATACAGGGTTTTGTCGGGCCTAAACGATTGTGACTGACATACAGAGGTCACAAACCAGGGGATAGATGTCATAGCCCAACAATTGGATCAGACTTATCCCCAGTCAGTGCACGAAGGCCATAACATGATTTTGAACGATCACCCAATACCCATGTTTCATCTGCCCGACCACAGCCCGATCCTGGGTTGGGGTAGTGCGAACCTGCACAGTCTATTGGATGTAGGATTTAATGAATCAATCCAAACACTCCGTGAGCCTGAAGTGGCATCAGCTCCGTGCCTAGTACCTGAGACATCGATGGATTCCTGTAGGCTAATAAGCTGGAATATAGCGGGGCTAAATGGTAAGCGTCAGGATAAATCTTGGTCAAGCTTTGTCCTAGGCCACCACATTATTGCCCTTCAGGAAACGTGGGACACTTCTTACAATTTGTGGTGGTATGGGTTTATTAGCTTTACCAAAGCTGCTGTCCATAGTCGCACGGGGAGGGCCAAGGGAGGCCTTTTATTTCTGTTCTCTCTAGACCTAAAGGGTAGCTGCAGGCAGATCAACACCGACTCCCCTAATATCCTGTTGGTCGAAAGAGTGATTAAAAACACTAGTAGGACTATTTTTATTAATTTCTATAACTCAGGGAACAGTGATCACAGAGGCCGTAATATTACTGATTTGGATAGTATTTTAAACACGGTCAGTCAGAACAATACGCTTGATACAGATTATATTTTATTAGGCGATTTTAACATCCATCCGTGCAATCTAAATTGCAGGAGAAGTAGCCTTGATGGGGACGATGGGCCTGAGGGACCCCACTTTGAACATTCCGCTGAGGGAGAGGAGCTGGAGGATTTTCTTGCCAACTTTGACCTCTACGAACCAGATGGTGGCATTAGACAGCCAACCTTCACTGGTATCCCTCATGGTACTATTATTGACTATATATTTGTATCCTTAGGCACTCTTACTCGGGTCAATACCTATCGCACTACACAAACACACTTTAGTGACCATAACCCAGTAGAGTTAGAAGTGGCTTGGGGAGGCAATATAGGACCATCCCCACTGAAAGTAACCACCCATCCCTTAAGGACTACTGGCCAAGGAAGACGTATGAAATGGGCAAAGGTGGTTCCGGAAAAATGTTATGCCGAAAACTTCTCAAAGATTAAGGGGCAGGTCGAGGTTTGTAAAAATCCTTGCGCACAGGGTCAAGAAATCGTAGAGGCTTTTGAGGCCATATGTGTGCAGGTGTCACAGGACCTCTTGGTAAAGACTAAAAACGTAATGCCAGGAAATAAGCGCTGGTTCGATTCAGCATGTTCAAAAGCACACAGATCATTACTGGTAGCCCTAAAAAGTATCCCCAGGGCAAACGACGAGATTACCAGACTCAGGAAAACTTACAAATTAGCAATAAAAAAACGAAAGGATACCATTAAACAAGAAGCATGGGAGGACCTCCTTTCGGCGGCAGTCCTGAAGAATAGCAAAAAATTCTGGGAGATTATTAAACAGCCCTTCTTCTCAGATGATGATAATGTTATCATGGACTGCGTTATTCCTGATGATAAATGGTTATCTCATTTTAAAAACGTTTATGGGGATATTGCTGACGTAACTACAGACGCCCTGTTGACAAGATCAGCCACCTGCTCCATTATCTTTAACCAAGATGAGGTGGAGAAATCCATTATGTCCACCACAAAGCACAAGGCACCTGGCCTGACGGTGTGCCTGCCGACTTTTTTATGTATTCCCCAAAATTGTGGGCTTAAGTCTTGGCAAACGTGTTTAATGCAGTGAATGATAATATTGTACCTGCATCATGGAACATTTCTACTATTGTCCCCATTTTTAAAAAAGGCCAGCGGGATGATCCAGGCTGTTATAGGCCTATATCCCTTCTGGATTCCTCGGTAAAAATTTTAGGCAGAGTCCTCCTATCTAGGCTGAGGGAGAATGTTGAGGGCTGTGGTGGATTGTCCGAAATCCAATATGGATTTAGGGAAAAAAAGGGTACTATCGAACAGTGCATTAACTTACATCTGCTCATTTCCAAATATACTATAGCTAAGGAGGGGTCTTTGTATCTTGCATTCATGGACCTCTCCTCGGCTTTTGACTTGGTCAATAGGACTAAGTTGTGGTCCATTCTGTTGGAGATAGGCATAGATGAGGCATTGGTCACCTTTATGTCCTCCCTACACCAAGAACTCTTCTCGAGTGTACGCGTGACTAACGAGGGCAGGTGTACCGCTCTCTTTAGATCCTTAAGGGGCGTGCAGCAGGGCTGCATTTTGGCCCCCTTACTCTTTACCATCTACATCAATGGCCTGGGTGCGCACCTAGAGGGGCAGGAATCTGACGTCCCGCGTGTAGGAGCAACAAAGATCCCGGCACTCTATACGCGGATGATGCCGTGCTGATCGCCCGCACGGGAGTCGGCCTCCAGCGCCTATTGAATGCTTTTGGTACGTTTATAGACCAACTAGACCTTAAAATAAACGTAGCCAAGTCACACACTATGGTGGTGGGCCTAGAGTGTCGTAGGAAGAGAATCAAAACATTCACTTGTAGGGGGGACTTGGTCTCTTGGGTATCCACATTTCCCTATCTAGGCATATTGTTCGATCAGAAAGGGACCTGGGGACCACAGATTAGAGCTAAGAGATTGGCCGTCGCACGATCATCCTCCGCAATCTTGAGTTTTGCTAGCAGGCTAGGAGCCAGGCCTATGGAAGCCATCTTAAAAATCTACAATAGCAAATCTGTGGCCATCGCACTATATGGCTCCGCACTGTGGGGATACGCAAATGTGGAGCCAATACAGAGAGCAGAGAATGGATTTATCAGAGCCCTGCTCTCTGTACCTCAGTCCACTCCAACGTATTCCATACATAAAGAAGTTGGCCTTCAGTTTCTCTCAGATAAGTTGAGCATGGCCCCTCTGATTCTTTGGTTAAAAATATGGATGAACGAAGAACTCCCATTAAATCACAAGATCCTGACCGATGTCCTGTCCCTTGATAAATCTAACAAAATCCCTTGGCTGGCCTATCTGGCAAAGGCTTTTGCTGATTTAGGCCGCCCGGAGCTTTTTATCTCCCCGGAGTCCATTAGGATCCAAGATCTTGACTCAGTCAAAAAGTCTTTTATGGGAAGGAAGGAGATGTGCCGCGAAGAGAGTGAACTAGCAAAGCCGGCAGTGAGGGATCATTGCCTGCTGCTTAGTTCACCTTCACTTGCACCATACCTTGGTTATGTTACACTTCCTTTCCACAGGTTTCTTTTAACCAAATTTAGATTTATTTTGCTGCATTATTATTTAGGCTCTTTTAATAACTGGCAGAAACCAGAACTAGCCCCGCCCTGCAGCTGTGACCAGTTCTCAGTGCAAGACACAATGCATTTTGTTATGTTTTGTGGTTTATATTTAGAGCCTAGGAAAAAATTCTTGTTGCCAATTCTCAAGAAGGCCGGCTTCACACAGGTGAGACCGGCTTTGCTCTACTTACAACTACTACCTAACCCTCACATTACTTTTTGCGTTGCTAAATTCCTGGTAGCCGCCTCAAGGGCGAAAGCTGCCTGCCAGGATTAGTTATTAATGTTAAACACATTTTTTCTTAAACTGTTTATTATAAATCTTAAAACTGTTGCTAGATTTCTGTATCATGTGTATTATGATAAATGTTGTATGAAATGTATTTTATTGTTCATCTCTTTGTATGGTTTTTAAATAAGCCGAATAAAGATATTTTGACTGACTGTATAATGTGGCGCAGGGGTTTACAATGTGACGCATCTACCTAGATGCGTCACTTTGTATATATGGCGCAACAAGGTGCATTTTTTACGCCACTGGTGCGACACAAAAAGTGATGCACCGGCTGCGTAAAAGTGATGCACAGTCTACCTTGCGCAGGTATAATGTGGCGCATGAGTTTACAAAATGACGCATCTACCTAGATGCGTCACTTTGTAAATTTGGTGCAACAAGACACATTTCTTACGCCAATGGTGCGTCACAAAAAGTGACGCACCAGCGGCGTAAAAGTGATGCACAGCCTCATAAATGAGGCCCTTAGGTCTCAGGGTAAATGGGGATCCTTAAAGAGTGAGGGTCCCTCCGCACCGCCGAGGCGGCAGGGGCCTGCATTACACCATTGAGCTTAACCAACCTCAACAAGTGTTCATGACCACAGCAATTGTAGGATACAGTTGGACGCCATGAGACTGTGCATTAGTTAAAACCCAATCGAAAAAAATGCTACAGTTTCAGTTCTGTTCATTGTTTTGAAAGGAAAAAACAGCTGTGTAGATGCCGTCGGGAAATGTTGTTCCTTGCCACTTTCTTGCTGTGCATTGCCCTGTCTTTATTCTGCAAGTAAGAGGCACATTGGGCTCTACAATATCATGTAGTGCATTATTTCTATACGATGCCTAGACATAGTTAATCCGAATGGCATGCTCCATTTCTTAAACTAAAGTCTCAGTTATTTTCTACCCGTGGTATGGGTACAGCGCTTTCTTAAACCTAATTCATATTAGGAAGTTGTTATTGACAATACGAAATCCTTCATTTTCAAAAGAAGAATGTTTTTTTGGGGGGCCAAACAAGCCTCGTCACCAGCTTTTTGAAAAATCACTAACAATGGCCTTGCTCATTTACTATTTTTACTTTTTGACTGTAGCTGCGTTGGCACAGCTCGTCATCATCACAGCCATTTCCAGGTCAAAGCAATGGGCCAATTGAGAAATCATTGGGCCTGTTTTACTTGAGGGTACGAAGCGTAAAATGCAAGTTCTATTTAGTGTGGTAATCAAAAGCTTATGAACAGAGACAAAGTGTCAGCTTCCTACGCATCATTGCAGCTATATGTGTGTAATATTCAGTAGGGGTGGACTTAATTGACATAAATGCTGTAGCGTAATTGCGTGAAATTACAGAAAAATTCCATGAGATTACGCAGAATTATACGAGGAGCAAAATTTAGCATTTAGTATTATTTTCTGCAAAAAATAACCTTGCATCCAAAGTGGACCAGAGAATGCATTTTACAGTAAGTAAATAATGCTAAATGCAACAGAGAATGAACAGCAGCAGCCAGCAGCAAATTGCACTTGCTATGTTCATTGCTCGTGTGCTGGTGCAGTAGAATTTTAGTGCCGAATTATTCAAAATTACGCAAATGGGCGAAATCGTGAAATTTCAGTGATTTTGCATCAAAAGGGTAATATGAAATTATGGAAATTATTCCAATTATTCCTGCATTACATTTTACTCAGGCCTAATAGTTAGGACAGCACCCCAAATCTCCTAATGCCTGTGAGGTGATTGGGTGTTGACACTACCAGCCACGTGAAACCTTCTCATATTTTTACTTGCAAAATATTTGTTTAGAGTGCTTAGAGTTTTGGATAACGTTCTGCGCCTTACACTCTTTGCCTATATTTAGTACTAAAAGACATAAATCAATTGTGTTTTGAGGGTGTGCCCGGATATCAAATTTTTGAATTTGAGTCTTGGTATTCAAATTGCCTCAAAATGAAGAAATCCTTCATTTTCATATTTTTTCCCTTTATATTTGAGCTAGCAATTTTATATTTGATCTGTTTAGGGGCTGAGACCCTCTAAACTGGCCCTGCCTAGGGGCCTTATTTATGAAGTCCTTGCGTCAGTTTTGCGCCGCCGGTGCGTTACTTTTTGTGACGCACCAGCGGTGTAAAAAATGCGCCACATTGCGCCATATTTAAAAAGTGACTCATCTAGGTAGATGCGTCACTTTTTAAACCCCTGCGCCACATTATACCTGCGTCAGGTATAATGTATGCAGAGGGGGCGTCCCACCGCAAAAAGCCTTGTAATAGTGACGCAGTGAATTCTATGAGATTTCACTGCATCACTTTTAGGACGCTGTTGCGTCAAAATCTTGCGCCTGCCTCACAGCAGGTGTAAGACTATGCAAGCACTTTCACATGGGGCTTTCCCCATGTGAAAGTACGCATTGCTGGAGTTGCGTCACTTTTGTGACACACTCCAGCAATGCGTCACTTTATTAATTTATATGTTTACTTACCTGTTAAACTCCGTAATCCATACATTACTACAGCCCACCCTGGCCCTCCCCTCCCCACGTCACCACCCTACAGGAACTCCTACTGCCAACCGCGGCTGATTACTATGTGTAGCTGACAATTGGGCTCCATGTATTCCTCCTAGACAGCCACACACAATTAAGAGTTTAGGTGTGCCTTGATTGGCCATCACAGGCAGGATGGGAGAGAGCAGCTGGGAACAACCCTTCTTATACTTGCATAGGCTTTGTACTGCCTCCATTCTCTGGATGCATACCCCCTGGTGTTAGTCTTTAGCCAGCACAGGGAAGGCAGAATACCTCGGGATTACAAAGGGAAATTCTAGAAGCTACTCCCAAGTTCCAGAGGAAGGGTACCATTTATAAATATTGTACCTCAGACACCAATTCTTCAGTACTGCTGCTTTGACCAAACTGCTGCCCTTTTTCCTGGGTGAGAAAAACTGGACCTGCACCTATTAAACCCTGGACTCCCAGAGTGGATCCAAGGGCTTGTCTACTGGCCTCCTGTTCTGAGCCGCAGGGGCATAACAGACTCCCAGCCACCAACACCAACACCCAGATCCAGCTGTACAAAAGTCCTGACCCTTATGTGGTGCCTCTCAGGTGCTGGACCCTTGGCGTGGGCTCAGAGAGGCCGAATGGACATTTTTGGACTCCTCAATACTGCAAATGTGCCCGTGGGCATCAAATTCTTCCCACCAGCACAGATCATGTAATGCGAAGTATTGTCAGCCCGGCCCTTCACTCACAGGACCGACAACGCATATTGAGTGGCACCGCAAAGAACCACCCCAGCTGTCTGTGGCAATAACTGGACCTCTGTACTACAGTGATGACCACCTGTGACGCTGGGCCTTCTCTTTGTGCTACATCGACAACTGTCTACAATGCTCCCCTGCTCCTCGTGCACCTTCACCACGAAAGAGAATCTTGGCACTGGACTGAGAAGGTAACTTTTAAGTAGTTTACCATAACATGTGACATTTTCTCTGGTCCTCCATGACCAGACAGCTGCGTTTGATACTTTGTGATTTTTGGTGCTAGCCTATTTTACCCTAAAGCCTTTAAAAATTCATAACTCCGGTCCCACTGATTTTTTTTTGTCATTTTGGCCTTCTCTCATTCATGATAATTTGCTCTATTTTTGTAAACTTGTGTGGGGTCCTTTTCTGGTGCGTTTTCACTGTGCTACTGTTTTAGACATTGCACAATATTCTACACATTTCCTCTGAGTTAACCCTGAATGCTCTGTGCCAAGCTACCCAAGGGTTGAGCACAGGTTAATATGGGGTTTGTTGAATTAAAAATAAACCCTGAAAAGAATTTGTTGTTGCTAGTGTACCAGTTCTCCTACCAAAGTCAAACAACAACCCAATTTCTTACACTGGTGTTCAGGGCGATGATTTGAACTTGTGTTTGTGGATTGCCATACAGTAGTTTGTGTTACACTAACACCCCACATAAGAATTCTAAGACCTTATCTAGTTTTTTTAATTATCCTTGATAGGCTTCTTTTTGTTTTCCCAAATCTACCCTTATTCCTACACCTGGACTGTCTGAAACCATACCTGCAACAATGGAATTTGAGCTGGCCAAACTGGAAATTTACACTGTGACTGAGCGTCATATGTTCTCAAAGAAAGGGGACTGCAAATAAGCAAGTGCACCAAAAATTCAGAGCTACAGAAAGCTCTGATGGCTTTGGCAGAGGTCCATCAGTTGACGACAGCTGCAGAGAAGAAGGATAATGAGGATTAAGCATGGGCGGAAAATCCGTTACGCTCGCGGATTTTGCGGATTTTTGGTAAATTCGCAATCCGCGAGATTCGCGAATTTCCCGCAAAATCTGCAAATCCGCGAGCAGCGGATTTTATGGCTTGCTCGCACTGTTCGCGTGAGTTCGCGGCTTCCCAGTTCAACTTCGCGCCCCGCGAATGAGCGCTAAATTGCAGAAATACGATCTTAGCAAAACTGACACTACTTACCAGGTTCAAAAGTTCAAGCTCATCATTAGTAGCCATTTCCTGTAGTGCTTCCTGAGGGGCCCCTCCAGAGTTCAGTTGCCTACTTGCAACTATTATGTGACCCTGCTCTGACCCTCAGAATAGTTACACAAAGGTCCTGAATTACAGCTAAGGCCGACAAGCAGGAGCCAGGCTGGAAGTTCAAATCCAGTGACACATTAATCAGCCCCTAATTCATTATTGTCAGTTGGGGCAGGGCAGGTGTTGTAACTAATTTTGCAACAATGAAAGCACTTAGCAAGTGCAAAAGATCACTAATCAGGAAGCACTAAGGAAGCAGGTGCCAGCTAAAAAAATATTCTGTGACACATTAATCAGCCCCAAATTAATTCAGGTCACTTGAGGCAGGGAAGGTGTGCTTTGCTTTGCCACAATAATGTACACTGGACAACCAGAGGGTGCTGTGATGAAACAGAGGGTGGCATGGGTGGGCCAGAGGGTGGCATGAGTAGTCAGAGAGTGGCAGTGGTGACAGAGAGTGGCAGTGATGAAGAAGAGTGTCCCAAACAGGCTGGACACGTAGAAACAACAAGTTCGCAAAACTTGTGACCCGACAGGTAAGTTCGCGTTTGCGAAATTGTACAAAACCCTCGCGAACTGCCAGAAACCCGAGCGAACACAAAAAAAAATCCGCAAATTCGCGAGAATTCGCGGATTTTGCGGATTGCGAGTTCGCAAATCCTCAAAATTCGCGAACGCGATATTCGCAAAATTCGCCCATGCTTAATGAGGATGATGGGAATAAACAGGGTCAGGACATCAGCCCTGAAACACATTGTTCAGTGGAGGAAGATGGCCTAAATTTACAGTTAGAAGTCCCTATCAGAGCAGGAAGCAGTGTCTCCTCGCATAGATTGTTCCCAGAGGTGCTGGTGGACAGGAAGGCGGAGAGGGAGTTCAGACTCCAGATGGTCCAACTCAGAATAGAAGAAAAGAAACTGGCCAGGGAGGCAGAGGAGAGGAAGATGGGTCGTGAAAGGTCCTGAGAGAGCTGGACAAAAGAGCTTGGTAAGCAGAGTAAAGCAGCAATGGTGGCAGAGTACCTCAGTGTCTGAAGGAGACAAGAAGCTCCGTATGCCCAAAAGGGGGGAGGTGGGGGTCTGGGGAACCATATGCTTCCAGTGGGAATAGACACTCTTCTGACCCTAGAAGTAATGGATCAAACTGTTGGATGGTTCATACTTTCTCAGTAAAACTGTGCATTTCTTGGACAACATACATGTCAGAACTGGATGAGACAGAGTCCACACACACCATCAGGATATGTTGGCCTTAGCTCTGGCTAGCTCACAGTGCACTATTAGTACCCCTAACCTAGCAAGGTAACAGGTGGTATGTGAAACCTCAGAACATGATAAACCAGACTCTCCAACAAAATCATGGAAATAGATCTAGAGCCCTTTTGATTGGTAACTCATGCATGCCCAGAGGGAGACACAAGAAATACTCAAATTGGCATTTTAAATATTTATAAAAGCAAAAAGATTCCTGCGTTAAATACATGTCCGGCAATTATCATAAGAAGGAAACAAAACAGAGTAATCAGTATCATAAGAATGGTAAAGAAAACAAATGATTTAAACATTGCGCTGATACATAGAATATGTATTTGCTTATAGGCACAATTATGTTTGTGCTTCTACCTAGCTCTCTCTATACTATTGTCCCTTGGGTGGGTGAATCTACCAGAATCCCCATGGGTGATCTGCTTCCCCAGTTACCTGTGGGTATGTTTTATCTGGGAGTGATGTCGTTTACATAATAAACTTCACCCAGGTTGCCATGCCGAAGTCCCATTCAGGTACTGACAAAGCTGTTCACCAAGCAAACAATAACAAACATCAACATTTTGTGCATTGTACAAAAGCTTTCGTACAGAATGTTCAAGGCTCTGATTAAATGCTTTTGGAGAAATGTACATGTAAGCAAAAGTCATTTCAGAGAATATTATCCATACAGGCATGCAACCTGATGTGGTGTTGTGTTATCTTGGAGGATGTGCTCTGCATAAACCCACATTCATAATCCATATGCTCCTGTGTGGCATATGTGTGTGCTTTCCATGTATGCATCTGATTGTGTGTGTGCTCTTCCCCATATAGTTTGTGTGTGGTTGTTGTGTTGACACCATTACATTATGGTCTGGGCCTGATGATTATACAATCAGGAAATGAGTCACCAAGGACACATCATGGTATGAGCTGGTGATTATGCAATCAGGAAATGAGTCACGCAGACTCATCCTGGTGATTATACAACAAGGAAATGAGTCACCCACTCAGCAGCCATCTTAATTGAACTGGGACTATAAAGGCACTCCTGACCGCACCCAGTTGCTAGGTAATCAGGAATCTGCAAGGCCTTGGTCGCACCTTCGGAGCAGCTCCAGTCGCCATTGGACTTCATTTAACAGCATCTAGTGGATCCTAAGTCACAAGCTTGCAGAGGACATTGGTGCCTCATTCTGTGTCCTGGTTCTGCAGTGGACGTTGTCATCCTGTGTCATAAGTCTGCAGTGGACATCGTCATCCTGTGTCATGAGTCTGCAGTCGATGTAAGCATGTCATCCTGTGTCACGGACCTGCTGTGGACAATGGCATGTCTAAAACTGTACAGTGAGTCATACTGTCAGCCATGCAGCCCCAAGTGGATATTTTAAAGCTTTACCATACAATCTTGCCACAGGACCTCTTGGCAAATGTAGCAAGTCAGTACATCCAGGACTACAACTACTAGCGTGTATTGACACTGCCCTCATCATCTCATTCCCAGCTTGTTGCAATGTTTAAGAATAGCCACCAGGGATAGTTTGAGGGTGAAGTAACCTGAAGGGTTACCGGTTCAGGTCTGCTGAGGTCATTATTGTGAGTCATGTGTGTAAGGTACCATAGAGCACCTTTGGATTGGATAAGTGCTCCATTCCTTTAGGCAATTATTCAGTGACTTAACTGAAGGCAACAGCCTGCCATCCTCTTGAGCCAAGATCCTAGGCTAACTGCTGATTTTGTTGCGTGAAAACGTAATACAGATACTGAAGTGAGTGTGATGAGATGAGCAGGGGAGTGCTTGTATTAGGTGTGATGATCTGTGGGTAATTCTGTTTATGTTTATATCATATTGTACACCCCTTCCTCAATGCCCACCTGGTATTATGTCAAGGGCAACGCATAACCGGAAACCACAGACGAGGTTGACCAGTGAGCCAATAGACCAGATCTTGTTTCTTTATTATCTTGTCCCATTTCCCCATTCCCTTCATTGTGTCATGGGCCAACAGGAATTAGGTCTGCATCTCATTGAGGGGTGTGGTAGGACAACCAGGAACACTGCTCAGCTGGGTTCAGGATATCTCAGGTTTGTGCATCTGAAATTTGGCCATAATGGGACCACAAGCAAAACCAGGGGCACCCAACATGAAAGCCATCATTCTAGCCAAAATTGGGCTGACCCTTGAATAGTATCGCCAGAGGATCAGAACAGCAACAAACCTTCCAATCAGTCATAGGTGGATTTCCTGGACTATTCTAAAAATGGCTGGTTGTGGGGCAGCAAAGTATATCATTACAGTGGACTATACAATTTGATTCTTAGGAAGTACCTGCTCAATATTGGTTTTACTGTGCTGGACTAGTACTTAGTGGACAGCAAGCTGACTGACCCTAGGAAGCCTGCTAAGGAGCAGGCGGACCTCTGGGTCAGTACCAGAGTGTCCAAAAAGGCATTTGGGGGGACTCTCAAAAGGGGGGTCAGGGGTCCCACTAGACAAAAGAGGGGAGGGGGGGAATTCAAATGCAAGGAGTTGTCAAAAGGCCCTCAAAATATATCCCAAGGGAACAGTGGTAACCAGTCCCAGCTGAAAGAAAGAAAAATGATTTCTGTGAAAAAAAGACAGGGAGGTTTGTCCCCCAATGCACAGAGTGTTACAGGTATGGGCACTCCAAGGGAGGCACCAAATGTCCCAAGAGGGCACAAGCCTCCACTGATGGGCAAAAACGTGGGTTGGCGTGTATGGTGTTTGAGAAGGAGGTGGTCCAAGTCAGCTTTGCAGAGCAGAAAGAGATAATCCTAGCGTCCCAGCAGGATAAGGAGATGGCGGCAAAAGCCCACATGCCTTCCAATACTTCAAAGTACAGGCAGTAGCTCACCATCAATTGGCAACGGCTGGAGGCTCTGAGTGAAGCAGGAGCCAGCATGACCACTGTAGAGTAACAGCTGTTGTCCTTAGAGCAAGTACTCCCTAACACATTCCATCAATCATAGTGACTGACAACAGTGAGAGGTATCTACTGGTGGCTCTGGTTCCCTTTGAGTAGAGGGGGGGTCTTAAGTTCTCTAAAAGTAACTGAGAGCCTTGCTGTGTCTGCAGATTGTTCATTAGGCAAAGACCTGGAGCAAACTATCTGGATGGAGGTGGTACTCAGGTCACACTTGGAGATGTTGGTATTACCTGAATGGGTCTGTATGACAACAAGGTCTATGGCTGCACAGCATGGGAGTTAAGGGTATCTGGAGACTTTAGCAATGGCCAAGATAGCTGCCTGCAAGTGTAGGGTCAAGGGACATGGGAAACTTACCCCTGAAGTTCCAGCAGTACATGTTGACAGGGCACCTAAGGAAGATGCCCATGGGGAGGATCTACCCACCCTGGGTGACCTGCTGGAGATTACTGGATGACAAGTAGAGGGTAGGCCCACCAGGGAGGAATTTTGCAAGGTGCAGAAACAGTGCCCCACTCTGGAGGGCTTGAGGTAGCAAGCTGAGGCACAGGCAGCAGATGATACCTCTTTAGAGCACCTCATCTGTTTGGAGACCAAACTTCTATTTAGTGACGCTAATATTCCTGTACCTCAAGCAGTCCATGTGCTGTGGTGTCCTAGTGTTACAGGTCCTTCGAACTGGGGTTAGCTTATGACAACCCCATGGCAGAACATCTGGGACAAGACAAGATAGTGCCAGCCTCATTGCTCACTTCTATTATCCACAGATAAGACAGCCTTAGATGCATTCTGTGGGTTCTGTCCCACCTGTCAGGCTATTGGGAAGTCTGGAAAAATCTTAAGGCTCTACTGATTCTTCTACCTGTCATTGGTATCCCCATTGAGAGTGTGAGCATCACATTGTTGGACCCATGGACCCCGAACACAGCTTTAGGCAACAGGTTCATCCTGGTCTTCATGGACCCTGCCACCCACTGCCCGGAGGCTATCTTTCTGAGGTTGGTGACTGCACCCGGGGTGGCCAGGGCTCTGATGGGGATTTTTACCTGTGCGAGTTTCCCCAGAGAAGCAGTGTCTGACAGAGGCGCTTACTTCTTGTCAGCGTACATGAAGTCAATGTGATATGAGTGTGGAGTGACTTGCAATTCTCCACCTCCTACTACCCCCAAACCAATGGTCTTGTGTAAAGATTCAATAAGACCCTCAAAGGCATGATACGGGGCCTACCTGAGACCATGAAGCATAATTGGAACATCCTCCTGCAATTCCTTCTCTTTGCCTACAGGGAGGTGCCAAAGAAGGGGGCAGGCTTCAGCCCCTTGGAACTCCTCAATGGCTTCCCCGTTTGGGGACCTCTCAGCCTGGTAAGAGAGGGATCGGAGCAAGCTCCCAAGAAACCCCTCAGGGTGCGCTCAGCTACATGCTTGCCCTCTGCAACCAGGTGCCCCACTTCTGGAAAAATGTGATTAGAACTCTCAAGGCCAGTCAAGAAGTTATGAAACTCTGGTATGATCAGAAGGGCACTCTGGTAGAGGTTGATCATGGCCATAAGGTGTGGCTTAGGGATCCTATAGAGCCCAGCGTTCTCCAGGACCACTGGACAGGCCCATATGAGGTAAAGGAGCAGAGGGGGAGCACACCCACTTGGTGGATCTCAAGATCCCTAGAAACCCCTTAAGGTATGCCACATAAACTGCCTTAAACTCCTCTTTTTGAGGCTTAAGTCAATACATTCCTGGTGCCAGATGAAGGGGCGGAGGTGGAGAGCGAGCCTCTCCCTGACCTCCTGTCTGCCCAAGAACATGATGGGCCAGTAGAGGTTGGCAACCACCACCCAAATATGATCCCAGAATTACAGAGTGACTGTTGCAAGTTTCTGGGACAGGACTCACCTGTCCATGTGATGGTTTGTTCACTCAGTCCTTACTACACTTTTTCTTTTTTTGCAAGTTTTACATCAAATACACTATACAATTTTTTAACCTACTTATGAAATGCAACATACTACAATGTGCATTATCTCCAACAGTTTGGAAATCTACAAGATTTCACTGCGTCACTCTATGCCTTAACTGCGTCAAAATCCCTATGCCTGCTCAGACCAGGCATAAGGAATGATGCAGGGCTTTTTGAATGGGACTCACCCAACTATTGTGGCCCATATCTGGAGTTGTGTCACTTTCATGAGCAACTCCAGCAATGTAACACTTTTGCGCCAACTGTTGCATCAGAATTTCTGACGCATCTGTTAATCCTTGCGCCATGGAGCACTGTATTGTAAATACATCGCATTCATTGTGGCGCAAGGACATTCAGCGCTGATGGAAGGAAACGGTTCCATCTATGTGGATGTGTCAGTTCTTTATAAATCTGCCAATAGATTTTCGTTCACGAAGCACTATGCACTTTGATTGATTTATTACGTATGATACAGCTGCTGCAAAGATGCATTGTTTCATAACATCTATGCCTTGTAAATTTGCCAACGTTTTTTAATTGTGTATGATGTACTTCTATGGATGTTGTATACACTCACGACTTAAGGATTATTGATGATGATGATGAATAATAATTTTGCAGTCTGCTATTGCCTCGTATTTGCTCAATCACATTAAACTTTCCTACCTTAAGTGCTACTTAAATGTGTCAAAGAGGGACCTATCTTCTTAAATTCCCACTGTGAATTAGATTGACCTTAACAACTTCCTTCAGCTATCAGATCTCAGTGTCCCGGCTACCTTTTTGAAAATATGCATAGACACTCAAAGAAAACAATTCATGTAAGTAATACTTTCAAAACGATTTCCAATCTGTCTTCAGATCTGACTACAGCACAGGGTCTTTCAGTTTACATATCATTTACTAAGAGCAGCATAAACTTGGCAATGGTAGTTCCTGCCTGCTGACCCCCTTTAGTCAGTCTGTGACATTCATCAATGTCAATCACAATATTTATAAGAACACATCACAAGATCTCATGGGTATTGAAGGGTCAGGTGTGAGCTGATTCTAATCCTATCTAGTCAACCAATAACGTTCATTCAAAACAACCACTTTCCGTTAAATCAAATTCTTCTTTCGAAAGGCATTCAGCGAAGCTCTACACTACCTTCAACCCTCTTCAATATCTACCTCAAACACCTACTTGAATCAATAAAAAAATGTCTGCAATTTCCAATGAGCAGTTTGCTGAAGCAACTCACCTTCATTTGTAGGTATCCAGTTTCGCTGCTGCCAAAAACCCCAGTCAAAATCTAACCTTTGTTATGCATTTGTCATGTCAAATTATGTTCTAATGAAAGTACATTTTCACAGATTGCATCATCCACTCCCTCCATCAAAGTTCAGCATTATCAGGATTCTGAAATCCTTTTTCTGATAAATAGGGTTTTGTCTTCTGTTTGGGGTTTTGTCTTCTGTTTTCTGCCTTCTTTGCTGCTCGTCCCCAGCCTAAACTTACCTCGGTGGGACAGGGGTCCCGAGGTCTCCAGAACCAGCGCTCCGCCATCAGGTTGCTCATCTATGGGGACTACAAGCCCCAGAAGACCTGGCTGCCCAGCTGCTGCTGATTGTGAGGGGGAGGTGCCACCATCGAGCTATTTAGCGCTGCCTCTCCCCCCACAGCGCAGGTTTTGTCTTCTGTTTTCTGCCTTCTTTGCTGCTCGTCTCCAGCCTAAACTTACCTTGGAGGGACGGCGGTCCCGAGGTCTCCAGAACCAGCGATCCGCCATCAGGTTGCCCCGCTAGGGGGACTACAAGCCCCAGAAGGCCCGGCTGCCCAGCTGCTTCTGCTTGTGAGGGGGAGGTGCCACTATTGCGCTATTTAGCACTGCCTCTCCCAACGCAACGCGGGACGCGCGCGGGCGGCTCCCGGGCAAAGCCTGGGCCAAGGGCGGGCCCATCTGAGCCCGTCTGAGCACGAATAAGGACGGGACGGGGCCCCTGTACTATCAATAAGATAATAATCCGGTTGGTTTTGGTAGTAGATTTATTCCGTAGAAATGGGCACATCAATACATAACAGCTGACAACAGAAACTGACTTGTGGAAACATCACGAGTCATATAGAATGTGGAACATGCAGTTCAAAAGAATACAGCCTGCTTACAGGGAAACCTACAATAACAATTACACAATACTACATATCTTCCCCTCTTTAAAAAATACAAAAACAAACAAATAAATTCACTTATAAACAATAAATTCCTTAAATTTCAATGGTTTCTTCACTGTTCTCCCAAACGAAGATTTCTGACTACTAATAACAATTTGTTCTTTATTCTTGTTAGTGCCATTATTCTCCTCAATTACATTCCATTCTGATGAAGTAGATGGTAAAACTTCATCAAAATGAATGTCGCTGTCATCCACATTCTCTTTATCATGTTCATGGTCATCAAAACACCAAAAATGTCCATGAGACTTTCCCACAGAAGTTGGAACAGGATCACATGGATTACTAGCAACTAAAGGTTGTGAAAAAGCTAAACGACTGAGATGCCATTTTTCACCATTTTCCAAGGTAACTGAATTCTGATGAATCTTAGCAATTTTCCTAGGAGAGATAAACTTGCTTTGACCTTTACAAACCAACCTAGGATTTTTAATAGAAACCCATTGTCCAAACTTCAATTTGACTGATAAATTCTGTTTTTAGTCTGCGACAAGGCAAGATTAGATTTAATCTCATTAGTATCAAAAAAACACATATCATTCTTCTTCATCCAACTAGGATTGGTTTTAGATAACGGTTTCCTAGATCTCATAAGTGAAAATGGACTCATACCCAAAGATGGATGAGGTGTCACACGATAGGCCCATAACACTTTTAACAATTCACTGCCCCACTCAAGTTTAGACTTGATGCACAATTGTAGAGTACTCTTAATAATTCTGTTAAGTCTCTCCACAACCCCATTACAAGAAGGATGATATAATGGAGATAACGTATGCCTAATCCCTTTGGACAAGAAAAAACATTGCATTTATTTGGACTTAAATTGTGCACCATTGTCTGTGAGAATAGATAAAGGACAACCTTCATGTACAAAAATATTTCCCAAAAACTCAATTATATTTACAGCACTGGCTTTGCTCACCACCTTTAACTCAAACCACCTAGAAAACAAATCCACCAATACAATAATAAATTGCACCGTTTGATCAAACCAGTTGATAGGACCCATAATATCCATTGCCAAATCCTCCCAAGGAAGATTCGGAGAAGTCACCTCACCCAAAGGTGGTTTAAAAGTCTTTTTAGATTTATCCGAAATCTCACAATTGACACACGTTCTCACAAGCTTCTCAATTTTACAATCCATACCTGGCCACCAATACTGATCCCTTACTCTAGACTTAGTTCTTGAAATTCCAGGATGACTTTCGTGAGACAACTGTATAATTCTATCCCTTAAGGATTCTGGAGGAACAATTTTATCACCTCTGTTGAGAAAATTATCCAAAACAGAGAGTTTGTCCCTGACCTCCCAAAAACCTCTTAGGGCATCATCCAAATTCTTTTTAGAAAGATCATTCCAACCATTCACAACATTAGATTTGACCACATTCAAAATATCATCACCTGAATCAGCTGCAAACCATTGCTCAGAAGAAATAGAATCAAAGGCTTTGTCATAAGCAACAACACTAGCTACAGAAAAATCATTCCAAGAATTCCTATCAGCTTCAATTATAGGTAAGGAAAATCTACTCAAGAAATCAACAATTCCATTTTTCGCCCCTGGAACATACTTAACTTCAAACAGGAAATCTTGCAAACGTATTGATAGTCTAGCTATTCTAGCAGTAGCTCTCAAAAGACCGTCAGTAGTCAGTAACTTTGTAAGTGGCTTGTGATCAGATCTAACGTAGAAGAACTTACCCCACACAAATTTCCTAAAGTGTTCGAGCCCCCATGAAGTACTGGGTTTTAAGAACCCAGCTGTGCCAGGGTACACACCCGAAGACTTCGAGTTCTTCCTGTTTCAGACTACAGAAAGACAGAGTCTTCTAGGTGAAGTCAAAGATCGTATTTATTGGCTGCAGCCAGTAACAGGTATCCTAGAAGTACAACATGGTGTATATTCTCAGGAGACTGCTCAATCTTACAAAGCCAGCCTTCTCTTTTATACAAAATATTATGCTTTAGGCAAACATTCCTTATTTTACAGTTGACCATTCACATATTTCCACTACAAAGAAAAAGCAGAGTCATGATGACAAGCCCATATTTCAGCTTGTTCAGCCCACAATCAACTATCCGGCAAGGCCCAATATTTCCAACAGATACCGACGGACCCCGAATAAAAACTGGAACCTCCTCATCGTAAAGCAAGTCATAAAGAAAGAAACAGAGACAGGTGTGACTGAGATTAGACATAGTTTGTATGCGATGTAAAGGTTTACGACATGTGCACCTGGATGCTAATCTCATTCGGCCACTGGGAAAGGAACTGGCCGAACAGGTTTGGCTTCAGGCAGTGGACTCAGCTCGCCCAGGTCACAGAGGAGTCAGCGAAGGTATACGTGTCCTTCTGACTCGATCTCGGCTTCAGTCACATAGCCTAGGTGAGGGCAATCACAAAATGGCTGCCGCTCACAAAATGGAACCTGAGGGTTCAAGACGGAAACTCTGATTTCAGGGTGATTTCGTCACTCGAACATGACGGAAATGCTTGTACATAGTATCTCAATCATTACCGGTCTGCTGATACCAAATTTGTCATGCTACGACGATGTTTATAACATGGGTCCAGAATCTGTAGTACTACACCCAGACAACAGCTAAAGTCTCCCTTTCGATCACGGAATACTTTTCTTCCGTGGGCGTCAAAGACCTGGAAGCAAACGCAATTACCACTTCTTGATTGCACTCAGAATTCTGACTCAAAACAGCTCCCAACCCCTTGGAACTGGCATCCGTAGTAATATATGTAGTGGAAACTGGATCAAAACCTTGAAGATTAGGAGCACAACACACAGCTTTCTTAATTATGTCAAAAGCTTGTTCACACTCTTGAGACCATACAAAAGGAACTTTGGGCCAGATGTAGGTGGCCATTTACCGACCGGTAACGGCCGATTTCGGCCGTTACCGACCGGTAAATGGTCATTCCTGATGTAGGTGCCCAATTTTACCGATTCGGTACATTTACCGAATCGGTAAATTTACCGAATCGGTAAAATACCGAATCGATATTTTTACCGATTCAGTAAATTGGAGATGTAGGTGGGACTCTTCTGAGTCCCACAGGCCTCACAGAATTGGTATTTTACCACGCAATCCAATTGGGGGGTAAAATACTGAATCCAGGTGTGCATGCACGTGTGTGCATGCACACCTGTGCCATGTGACAGACAGACATGCCCTTAGGGCATGTCTGTGTGCCACATGGCACATGTGCCTGAATTTGGGGTGCTAGAGGGTGTCAAAGTGACACCCCCTGCACCCTTGCAAGAATCGGTATTTACCGAATCGGTAAATACCGATTCGGTAATGACCATTGATTCCTATGGGCTGCAATGTCCTTAGAAATCAATAGGCATTACCGATTCGGTATTTACAGAATCGGTAAATACTGAATCTTAACGATTAGGTATTTACCGAATCTGAAATACCTACATTTCACCCCTTCTAATTTACCACTTCTTAAATACCGAATCGGTATGATTCGGTATTTTAGAAGTGGTAAATTAGAATTACCTACATCGGCCCCTTTGTTTTTAAGTAAACTCCTCATGTGATATGTTTTTTCAGAAAAATTAGAAACAAAGTTAGAATAGAATTCAGCCAAGCCCAAGAATGATCTCAAATCATCCTTGGACTTGGGAGAAGGAGCATCCAAAATGGCTCTAATTAGTTTAGTTTTTGGTCTAATACCTTGATCCCCGATTTCATGACCTAAGTATACTACTTTGTTTTCAGAAAATTTGCACTTTGAAATCTCAACAGTAAGACACCTTTCATTAAGAATACGTAGAACATTCCTCAACCTAGAATCATGTTGTATAGAATTCTTACCCATGATGAGTATATCATCTTGAAAAAAGAAAACACCATGCAAATCCCCAAAAAGTAGTGTCATGAGTCTTTGAAATACCGCGGCGGCGGAAGCCAAACCGAACGGCATCCTACGAAAACGAAAACAACCAAAAGGAGTGCAAAATGCTGTCAAATCTCTGCAAGAGTGATGCAATGAAATTTGGTGATACGCTGAGGATAAATCTAGTGTTGAAAAATACTTAGCACCACTGGTTAATGATAACATTTCGTCAATCCTGGGTACAGGATACTGATCAACAATTATATTATTATTCAAATTGCGGAGATCAACGCACAAGCGAATTTTCCCATTGGCACGTCTCGCGACAACCAATGGAGAAATCCACTCAGCAGATTCAATGGGTTGAATAATGCCATTGTCTTGCAATTTCAATAATTCTTTTCTGACTTCATCCTTAACTATCAAAGGAATATTACGAACCTTATGTATTTTGGGAATAGCATTACATTTCAATTTGATGAGATGTGAAAAACCTTTAAATTTTCCGATCTTACCTGAAAACACATCAGGAAATTCCTTCAAGACCCAATTTTTTGTGTCCACACCTTCACCGGTAACCAGAACTTGTTCAGGGCTGTTGGGATCAAGAATAATATGTAACGATTTCTGATCCCTCCAACCCAGAACAGAAGGAACATAAACAGCAATTTACAATTTACAAAAAGCGGTACGACCCTTAAATTAAAAAATTAAAGGACGAAATCCCAACATTTCAATTTTGTTACCGGTAAAGCTGTCAGGTGACACATCAGTAGACTCAAGATGAGGACCTAAATCAGTAACTAATTCTTTATCCCAAACATCTTTGTTAATGATCGTGAAAGGTGAACCAGAATCTGCCTCAACTTGTACAGGAATTCCTCCAAACTTAACAATGCACAACGTTTTGCTTTTTACATTCTCATCCACACACAAAACAATATTACACTGAAGTTTTCCAGAATCATGAAATGAAGAATTATTGAAGTCAGAGTCATAATCAGAAGATTCACTGTCATTAATACAAGACACTTTAGGTCGTTGAGAAGAACTTCTGTTGCACACTTTATTATAATGTCCCAAAACACCACAATTAGAACACTTCACCGATCTAGCAAGGCACTTATCAAATCCTGCGTTGTGGTTTTTATCCCCAGAGCGATAACAAGCAAAAGATGAAGACTAATTCCTGTTGTAGGTTTGTTGATGAAATGGTTTCTGATTGAAAGATTCTCTTTTGAAACTTTTATTAGTCTGAAAACCCTTGTTGTCTTTCTTTTTAAAAACGTCCTTATTGCCTTTGTTGGAAGAAACTTTGCTAACAATGGAAGTAGAAGCAATAGAAGATTCAGACTGTTCCGACAAAGCCTTGGAACTCCTATCTGAAAGTTCAGCCTTTTTTAATAATGTAATCACATCCTTAAGACTGGATTCACCTTCAATCCAGAGTCTATCTTGAATACTTTTGTTCCTAGAGCATACAACAACCTGGTCGCAAATAAGTTCATCATGCAAAACACCAAATTTGCAATGCATGGCTAACACTTTTAATTGTGAAACATACTCCTCAACGGATTCGTTTTCCAATTGCTTTCTTTTAAAAAATGCTCGTCTTGTGACACCAATACACACAGTAGGGGAATAATGTTCTGTTAGATCAGAAAGAGCTGCAGTAAAAATGTCTATATCACCAGATCTTTCAGGTTTCTGCATCTGGTTGTAGACTCTTAACCCTTCAGGGCCTAGACTGTGCAAAAGCATCCTCATTTTGCGTTCATGTGTCAAAATTCCAACATTATCCTCTAATGTAGCGATGTAATTGAGGAAATAATTCTTCCATTCAGACCATTTAATAATTGGATCTCCAGGAGCAGTCAAAAATTCTTTAGGAGTGCTAATGTTTATGTTAATACATGAAGAAGAAACTGAACTGTTTGAGTTAGAATTTGTAGAAGTAGAATCTCCTGTGGAGTTGTTATTACTAATGTTAATTGAAGTATAGAAGAATGAAATAGAAAATAATAAATAATGTAAAAATAAAAAGGAATGAACTTACAATGCTGGAAGAATTGCGAATAAAAACTGCATAACGCTGTGGCAAAATTGAAGAAAAACGATGTATTAGCGTGCCCAAACACTTAAAAATGAAGAACAATCGTTGCGAAACTCTTCGGTGAAATTAAAGATGGAGGCACGTACGTACGTGCTCAACGCACAAGACCTCAAACATAGATGTTTACGCGCTGGTTCCTTCTTGTTAGAACTGTCACCTAGCAACGTGACGTCAACGACCAAGCACTCGTTCAGAGCGTGACAGACGTTCTTTAACGTAGAAGGTGACATCAATAACCAAGCGCTTGTTATGCGTACCTCCGTGTAGAACACAGTTCGGAGGAGCGCACAATAACGGAGAATAATTTCAAATAAAAACACAGGGTAAGAAAATCGATCAAAAAAAATTGACAAAATCGATCGATTTACTCACGATTATAACAGCAGAAAAATATCCAGCAATTGTAGTCCATCAACCATTTTCTTTTTTTTTAAGAAGATATTTGATCACGAGGATCTTGTAGTGATGTCGAAGTATCCTGAAGAGAGTAAAAAAAAAAAAATTGAAGTAAATCCAAACGCAGGTTCTAAATTCTTCTTTTTCTTGTTTCCATGAAATCTCGATCGTCGCCAGTTTGCTTTATCAATAAGATAATAATCCGGTTGGTTTTGGTAGTAGATTTTTTCCGTAGAAATGGGCACATCAATACATAACAGCTTACAATAGAAACTGACTTGTGGAAACATCACAAGTCATATAGAATGTGGAACATGCAGTTCAAAAGAATACAGCCTGCTTAAAGGGAAACCTACAATAACAATTACACAATACTACACCCCCCTCTTTCATTTTCTCTGCAGAATCACGCTGCAAGGTCTGTACATTTAAATTGAAACTTTGCACCGCTTTGTAGTCGTCTAGTCCTTTCTGTGTCATAATTAATTGGAGACATTGCGTGGCAATCATCTAAGGAAATGGCTGCAACTGGCATGGGGAAGGGGCGAAAGTCACTCACTGGAGGAAGTGTTGTGGGAACTCTAGATCATTTTCTAATAAGGGCAACATCTAAGTTACAACGTGAAATTGAACTAACTGAAAAAAGGCTATCCATAGAGCTGATCTTCGACAAGCGGTCATCGTTGGGTAGACTGGCCAAGGCTAAATCACCAGGGTCCCAAACTTTGGCCCAGGTACAACCACCTGCAGTTCAAGCAATGGCTGATAACACTCCTGTTGGACCCTCAGGCGAGGGTAACTGTCTACCGGATATAGATGGTAGTTTGTATAGCTTTAGAGCAACCGTGCTATACCCTATACCCCCGCAAAGCCCAAGAACAACTAGATCTGGATTGTCAATCCGGTCTGCATCTGGTACTAATATAGGGGATATCAACCAGGTGCCCGACCCAGTAGTTAAAAGAAAGTGCGGAGGAACTGCACTAATGAATAGAAAAACTAAAATGCAGAAACGTGACAGCCCAATCGTAGTTGAACCGGATGGGTTACAGACAGTAGTAAATGCGCCTTCTAGTCACTGATGACATGATCTCTTTCGATAGTAGGGGAGACTTCTGGCCCAAACTGGAACAAATATTTACAGAAACCTGCCTCCCCATTTATGAAAGACTGAACTCCATTGAGCAAAGACTTTTTTACCTGGAATCGTTGTGTACAACAGTCCAGGGTGGGAAGGGCGTGTGGCTTGTGGATTGTGTCAGTAACGGCCAGGGTGCCCCTGGCCCAAAACATTTAGGCAACCGACACAAAAACACGTTGGCAACAAACGCCATAATAGACTTCCCAGCCCAATCTGTCCCAATGGGCGACCATCCCAGTATGATATCTGTGCCTGTTGCCCCAATGATGGATAAGATCAGGGAGGGAGGGGGGATACGGGGGCACGAATCACTAATCCATTAGCAAATAAGGTAATTATGACAAAGACCTCGGATGTATGTAGGTCTTTGCCACCTCGTTTGGACCTCCCTCCAGAGTCTATACCCTATGTGGTGGTTCTGGCTGGGGTCCCCACCTTGGGTCAGGGAAAAGCGGAGGCCTACAGTGAACTTAAAGATGAATGTATCCACTGGTTAAATTCTCATTGTCAGACGAGTAGATTGGGTGGAGCCCCGGGCGAAAAACATACAGGGTGATTGCGGTGTGATCAACTTTAGGAATAGTTGGACCGTCAAGTATATATGCAATTTGGAGACAGCCAGCCTAGAAACGCAAATAAAATCCCTTCCTTTAACTTATTTTTACCCGGGTGCCACCAGTAATGCATAATCTGTATCCAACAGGGGAGGGCCGGCCTGGGAGGATAAGGAAATTCAGGGTGGTAAGGAAATTCAGGGTCGTAATATTTTTCCGGGAAACGTCCTGTTTCTAGTCATTTGATGTGTTCCACCACAATAACAGATTTAGTGTTCTGGATTCAGTAGACTGACTGTTGAAGTGCAAAAAGCCCCCACCCACTGTAGTGGAGAATAAGAGTCTATCAGAGGTGAAGGTTGGCTTTGTAGAAATGAAGCGTAATATTCTCCAGTATGGGATTTTGGGGGGAGAGGGCACACTTGTGGTTAATAGGGGTATACACCGGGGGAGATCCTCCAGCAAGTGCAGCGGGCTTCCAACAACACTACTAAAGGGGATGGGAGGGAATTTTGGGACGGGAGGGGCTAGTAAAAGAGCACCCAGGAATAGTGGAGCTAGCAGTTAGACTGGGGGGAGGAAACACATACAAATGGTTGACCCACCATCAAGGCAAACTTACTGTGGTACTAATGAGAGGGCCACGGCAAGGGAGGCGAACAGGAATGTTAACATACTCTCCTGGAATGTGGCAGGGATAAAAAACAAACGAATATGCCCAGACTGGGGTTTGTTCGTGGATAAACATGACATATGCTTAATGCAGGAGACGTGGGCCCTGGATAATCATCAGCGGAGTGGTTTTGCTACTTTTAATATTCTAGCATCTACGAGGGGCAGGGGAAGACCGTCAGGTGGGTTAAGCATCTGGGTGGCAATGCACCTGGGAGCCAAAGCGAAACAGTTGCCAACAAACTCACTTGATATACATTGTGTTTTATTAACCCTGCCATGGAAAAATCACATAGCCTTAATTAATATCTACTCCAGGCCAACCCAGAGTGGACAAGAGTCAAAGGTTATTGAACAACTGAGTGAATACATATTGACTCTTGACCCAGAGTATGTTGTAATATTAGGGGGCGATTTCAACTACCAGTTTGAACCCCTTAGTAATATGAGCTCAGATGATCCAGATGCTGAGAACATTTTGGAACCCTTGATTTCACCGGTTAAAGCATGGACCCCGCTGGTTTTACAAATTACTTCTCTCACTCTTGCCCTATCCCTGAGGTCCTGTAATGGGAGATCAAAATCGGACAGACCTGGCCTTGCAACATTTAATAGAGAAGGGCAAACATCGATCATAGACTATATTATGATTGAATGTAGATCCTGGGATAGGGTCTTGGATTTTCGGGTCCAACAACGGAAAGATAGTGACCACAACGCCCTGGTAATGACACTAAAGCCAGGGAGCTGGGGTCTGATAAACTATCAAATAGTAGTTGCTGGTGTGTGTTTACCTGTTATACTTTGATTATTAAATATTGTTTGGAGGTACATAAATGGATAGTGCTTTATATTCACATTACTACTATATCATGTTGTGATTACTTAAGGACTTTTTAGAAATCAGTCTTGCCCTAGTATTGCTTTGTTCTAGTCAGTATTCCTGACCCTATTGAGTCTACTACAAACCACAGGTCTCTCCTTTTTTCTGGTGAGGAAAATGCCCAGGCTCACATTTCCCATCTGAGCACCGAACTACAGCACTCAAACCAATCACAACACTGCAACATTGTAGAGTTGTGATTGGCTTAAGGGAGGGAGCCTGTGTGCTTCCCGCTTCTGCTGAATCTGAGAAGACAGCGTGAGTAGGAAAAAGCTGAGGAGGGACGACGGCTCGCAAAGGGTAAGAGTTTTAAAAGAAATGTATCTTTTATCCCTCCACCCCTGTTCCCTGCCTTCCGCCACTGTTAATTTGTCGAATTTGTGCTGATTTGGTTGTGCTGTTAAACTTGGACTGACTGCTTTTACATTGTTTGTTGTTTGACTCAGCAGCGTGTCGTTTCGTTGGTTTGTTCCTGCTTCAATCCTTTTCCCACTGTTTGCCACTCCTGCACCCTTCAGTCTTCCTCCCCCTCCCAGGACCTACTTAATGGAGGCGGCAGCACAGCCGCTGCACCGATGCGCACAGCAGGTGTGCCGCTGGTGTGCTAAAGGGAAAGGGAAGCCTCTTTGCGCCTATCCATGCCTGGACCACACCAAGTGCCAGGACCCCTGCTCCGCCACGCCACCTGCTGATACACCACTGATGAGCTCCTGCCACTGGACCCTATACACCAAAACAACATTTGCGGCACTTCCTCAGCCTGATCAACAAGAGGACACCTCACCTGCTACCATTTCTGCTTCTCCTACAACACAGGGCCGCCCGCTCTCACTGGGAAATCTGGGACACCATCACCGCCCTCTCCCCTGACGCTGCCTTTATCGCTGAAACATGGGTCAAACCCTCTTTGAACCCCAACATCAACACTGCAACACCTGATGCTTACAATATTATACACCAAGACCTCACCAAAAAACACAACTATCATCTTTAAGGAAACAATACGATGCATTGCCACCAATGATGACGCCACACTCCTCATGGAATACTTAAACTTCCAACCACAGACCAATGAAAAGACCACAATTATAGTAATCTCATCTACAGACCCCTGGGACCTCAACCGACTTTCTGCAATGCCATCTCCAACCTCATCTCTCCCCAAACCATTGAATCCTACCACTATGTTGTACTCAGTGACCTCAATTTCCAGGTTGACGACCCCAATGATGCCAACTCCACCACCCTCCTGGAGAACCTGAACGACATCGACTTCACCCAATTGGTCACCGAACCCACGCACAAAGCCCGACACACACTTGACTCCATTTTTCACCTCCAGTGACAGAATACAATTCATCCACATTACAGAACTTACTTGGACTGAGCACGCCATTGTTCACTTCAACATCTCCGACATTCAGCACACCATTCTCCAACCACCACAGCTCCTCCCATCACAGCTGGGGAAGCTTCATCAGACCTTGACCAGGCCGTTCAGAACTTCTCCTCGTGAATCATCACATCTCCAGCCAGAGTTGCACCAATGAAGCCAGCAAAAACCAATGAAACCACGAAACAAGCCAGCTGGTACACCCAAGAGCTCAAAACTATAGAGCACACCTGTTCCGACTTGAGAAACAATGGTGCGCCACAAGGAACCCCTCTTACACACAAAGAAGCCCTCAGCAACTACAACCAGAGCATCAAGGAAGCCAAAAGAGCAGCAATCACAGCCCTCATTGGGCACTGAGATCCTGAGAAGAATCCAGACTAAACAGAGTTCTGCATCCAGACTCCTTCTGAACCTCCCCAAATACACCCACATCCCCCAGCACCTCAGAAACCTCCACTGGATCCCCATCAAGTAGAGATGCCAGTTCAAGATATTCATGCACACCTAATAAGCTCTGCACAATCAAGGGCTGGTTACCTCAACCATTGACTGAACTTTCATCTACCCTTAAGATACCTGTGCTCCTCCTCACCAGCCCTTACGCACACCCCTGCACCTGTCACAGCCAAGGCAGGGGCTGCTTCTTCACCTACATCGCCACCAAGTTCTGGAACGACCTGCTCCTCCTTCTCAGAACAGCACTTTCCCTGGCTGACTTCAGAAAGAAACTCAAGACCTGGCTTTTCGATGGAGACATTATACCCACAGTAGCCAGATACACCTATACAAATTCTGATTGATTGATAAAGACACAAATAGGACAAATGCTAAAATGTCCTGAGAAGGGGCTTAAATACTTTTGATACTTAGAGACCAGAGCGTTGACATGTATTCTGCAGTTTTATTGGAAGGAAAGTGCCTTATCAAATCAAATCACATATGAAAGGCTATAAAGGACACCTTTTTAGATGGCAAAATCAATACATTATATATATTGCGATAATGTGGAAGTATAAAAATATTATGTCAAAATATTTATTGGGCATATCCCCTTGCAAAAAACGGATGAATTGTAAGACTTTTTTATATATAAATATTATGAATTTTGCAGAATGAAATATTTTTTTATATTGTCATACAAATAATGTTGTAGGTCACTTTAATGTCGCAATAATGTTGCATTGATAATGATTAATACATGCAACTAGGATATTTTTGCCCATATGGATGTAACATTTCTGAATAGCGTTGACGTGATTGATCAATCTGGAGCATTATTTGGTTGTAGGCCTAGATGATTTGAATTGGGTATTCACATTGCCCCACTACTTTTATCCATTCAGACATATCTTCATTGAACTGTGCCAGGGATTTTGTCCACTGATAAAGATTTTTTACATCTTAGCAAGATGCCTTGCTTCTGAGTTTTTGCTCACAATTTCCACCTGAATTGGAATGGATGCCCTTCAAGTTTCTTGTCCAAATTGAGTTTTTTTAATGCTTTTCATCAGTTCCCTCTCATTCCTCTTTAACTCTGGAAGGAGGGAGAGGGCCTAAATCGACCAGAGTTACAGTAGATGTTGCCCTTTGGAAGAAGGTGTGCTGGTTTCTTCATCGTCCACATGTGGTAGGTATCCAGCGTCGACTCCTTTATTTTACTGCTGTGACTGGACATTCCTATAAGGAATATTCTTTTGGTGTGGAAATTGTCCGTACAGAGCTTGCACTGGCAGCTGAGTCTCCACAGGTCAAATGCCAGGTCACCCTATGGTCATCATTAGGCATCTTTCCTGAAGCGTGACAGGAAAATGGAATTAATCCCCAGAACTTTGATGCCTTCTAGGCTCCACAATTTCTTCATGAGGAATGCATCATGTGGTTTGCGTATGATGCACATGCATGAATCGGTTTTAATAACAAAATTAATATGTGCTGCACATTTAATATAACGTGTGATTGAAGACAGAGTCAATACTGGTGACCAGAGCTTTATCACACCCTATAGCGATGCGTGAAGTCGCAAAGTTAAGTGTTTTGGAACTAAGAGAGAGGAAAAGCAGTCCTGCTTGATAATGACATTGTTCTTGCTGCTACTAACATCTACGAGGGTGCTGACGCTGGGGATGGCTACGGAGAACCACGCCTCAGAGTAGCCACAGGTGACGCTGCTGCTCCACCCCCGCAATGAAGACTCGTACCTGGCAGTAGCTGCCATGCCTTGACCTCGCTGTGAGAAAGCGCTATTTTTGGACCCCGGGGAACATCTGTGAACTGCGGAAGACACTGAAGCTCAGGGATTGGGTTCAGAATCCCCCCTTGGAGGAGTACGAGGCAGCCCGGTTGTGCAGACACAGGTGCGGAGGTAAACACCGGGACTTGATGGTGGTAGCAGGCATTCGACCGCCGGCATTAACCCAGCTGGACTCACGCGGCATTCTCTAAATGCTCTCCTGTGGCGGTGTGTTGATTGAGCTGTTTCCCCTGGAATCGACTAGTCCCTTTGACCGGCTGGATCCAGGCACTGATATTCTGCCAGATTATAGGGTACAGTGAGGGTACAGTGCGTAGAGGACGCTCAGACTGAGCCCCCGAGGAGCTTGAGGAGCCTGAAGTCCGGTGAAGAGTCTCCTGCTAAGGTGCTGGGCTTAAGGTACGGAGCAGCTGAAGGAGGGATAAACGTTGCCTCAAGGGGGCACCGAGAGAGAAGAGGGAGAAGGTGGTAATTGTAGAAAAAATAGGCAAACCCCTGAAGCATTCTAATGCACTCGCTAAGGCTGACTCTGCGGCTCGCCTTAAGGGAAAAACACATTTAGCTCAGACAAAAGAGACTTTGTGGCTAGCCAATGAGGAAAATACCACCAATTCCCATGGTCTGGATAGCACCCTCAAGAGCTCGGAAGAGGAGCCCCCTCCCTCAGGGTCCCCGGAATGCGAGGTAGTGATGGTTGATCAGATAGCGGCTGCATCTAATACAATTGAAATTTTAGCTTCAGCGTCAAAACTACAACAGGATAATTCTTCATTTGATGGTCATAAAAAAGGAATAAAAGGAGCAAAGGAATTTCCTTTATTTCTAAAGAAAGCAACTCTACAACCCCCCCCACCAAGTCCAACCCCATAACATAAAATGGGTCATCAGCATTACCAGCGCTTCCGTAAGCATTAGACGTTCTAGCTACAAAGGAGCAGGAGACACCACAATGCCACCCGGTTTTGGATCAGACTCTAATTCTGCCCGCAAGTAATAATTTGGCAGTCCAGGAACTTGATGAAGGTCAAGGTCAAGGTCCAGGGCAAGACCAGGCGGTCTCTCCAATACCAACAAGCCTTTTAGAAATGACTGTCTCTAGTTCCCTGCTCCTGCCACACCCTCGCAGAATTAGCCTGATCACAAGAGGCTCCGAGCGAGCGCTGCGCACAATTTTAAAAATACATGTCACAATTTATGCATTTTTAACTCACAAACTACTTTGAGCACAAAAATTGTATTGGTGATTATTGTACCTGTATATTCCCGCCCAGGCGTCTTCCCCTACCACCGCTGGAAGTCCAGTTAGCGTGGAGGGTGTAAGCGCCAGCCGGAAGTGTTCTATCCTCACTTCCGGTTCCAGGAGGTTAGCTCTCTAGTTGTCGGCCTGAGACACAGCTTAAAAGGCATCCAAGACAACTCTTAGCGTTAGACTTGCTAAGACGACCATGAGCGCAGAGCGCTATCACTGCTGAAAACGAGACCAGAGACTTAATTCAGGTCTAAACGATTTCCCTGCTCCTGCCGCACCCTCGCAGAATTAGCCTGATCAGAAGAGGCTCCGAGCGAGCGCTGCACACAATTTTAAAAATACATGTCACAATTTATGCATTTTTAACTCACGAACTACTTTGAGCACAAAAATTGTATTGGTGATTATTGTACCTGTATATTCCCACCCAGGCGTCTTCCCCTACCACTGCTGGAAGTCCAGTTAGCATGGAGGGTGTAAGCGCCAGCCGGAAGTGTTCTATCCTCACTTCCGGTTCCAGGAGGTTAGCTCTCTAGTTGTCGGCTTGAGACACAGCTTAAAAAGTGATGCCTCCCATCCAGCGGACGAGCGCAGCGGGCGCGCCGGACTCGCGCTGGAGTCAAGCCTGAGTCCTGCCCGTCTGCACCCGTCCGCGCCTGGACAGAGCCAAGGGCCACCCCCCCTGCCCTTCCCCTACACCCACGGCTCAAATACGCCTCTAGCGAACTCATGGCACTAAATGATACCTTTCTGAAGGCTCACGACCCGCCGCAATGTTTATATGCCGACCCGGTCGGAGGACCTTTTACCTGCACGCTCTGCACAAAAACCAGATTTCTAAACATACAACCCAAACCTATACTAGCGGCACTTATCAACGTCCGCTCCCTACCATGTCATAAAGTAGACATAATGGAGCTAATCACGAACTATGCTCTAGACCTCATTTTCCTCACGGAAACATGGGGAGACGAAGCATCAGGGCCGGATTTCAAAGCTGCTATACCAGAAGATTACTGCATCCACAGGCAGGATCACAAAGCAAACAAAAAAGGCGGTGGGATTGCGTTAATCAACCGTAACAGCTTCCAAGTTAAAGCTGCAGACTTACAGCATGCACAATGCGAGGCTCTTGCCTTCACAGTCACACTAGCCAGTAATCAATCACTAACCGGCTCGTTACTCTACCGGCCACCAGGCCCCCGCTCCACATTCCTGGCAAACCTAAACCTACTAAGTGAACTAGCCGTTGAAAACACACATTTCACCCTACTCGGACACTTCAATTTTCATCTTGAATCCCTAACTGACAGCGACACCGCCCAGCTCATCAATGACCTATCAGCAGTCGAACTGAAACAATTGGTTTCCTCTCCCACTCACAAAGCGGGACATACACTCGACGGCATTTTTACAAACAACCCAGACATCACTTTAAATAAAATTCTACCACTAACATGGTCTGACCACTACGCAATCACATTTAACATCAAAGTAAGACCCCTCCTACACAAAAGCATATCTCCTAATCTTTATCAAAACACCAGAGATTGGAGAAACATCGATCAAGCACAACTCTCACAGATCCTCACCAATACCTTATCTAGCGCAGCGACAGACCGCAGCTAACAACTATACTTACTGTCTAGAAGAGGCATTCAGAGCACTAGCCCCAGCCAGAACTTCAAAATATAACAGGAAAACTCCCTCTGCCCCTTGTTTCTCCGAACAACTCAGACTCCAAAGACAACACTGCCGAAACCTAGAACGCCATTGGCGCAAACACGGCGGACAAAATAGCCTACAAATCTGCTCTTCATAACTACAAACAGCTGATATTGACCGAAAAAACTAACTACTACACCACTCAAATTAACCAAGCCAAATGCACAATGAAAAAACTGTTCCAAGTAGTTAATCACCTTGCAGCACCTCCAAACCCACCAACAGATACCTCCCAAACCCTCTGCAATGCACTAGCAGACTTTTTCCCTGAAAAAGTCACGTCCATCTTTAAGGACTTTTCCCCTAAAGAGACAATCACCAAAGCATCCAACTTACCGTCACACGCGGATGTACCGAGCTTCACAGAGTTCAATACTACACACCCACATGTCATTCATAAACTTATCTCATCCATCAAATCAGGCTCCCCACTGGACCCTTGCCACCCTTCCATTCTCAACACCATCCCAGATATTATCACACCGCCCATGGTCAGCATTTGTAACTCCATGTTTTCCAGTGGCATCTATCCAGCCATATAGAAAAATACGATAATCAAACCCCTGCATAAGAAACCTTCACTCGACCCTTCTTCACCTTCCAGTTACCGACCTATTGCATCACTCCCCTTCCATGCTAAAATATTTGAGTCTATTATGAACAAACAATTGTCTGAATACATTCACAACAACGAACTCTTAGATGACACCCAGTTCGGTTTCAGACAGGGACACGGGACAGAAACCGCCCTACTAAAAGCAGCAGATGAAATAAGGATGACCATGGACAGCGGAGGAGCAGCCGTCCTCATCTTGTTGGACCTATCCGCCGCGTTCGACACGGTCGATCACGACACCTTGATCGACCGTGTCGAAGCCATTGGCATCAAACATAAAGCCAAAGACCTCATTACATCCTTCCTGGCAGATCGAAAACAGGCAGTAAAGTTAGGAACATTTGTATCCCCTACCTTTGCCCTTCCTTGTGGAGTCCCACAGGGTTCCTCGCTAAGCCCGACCCTCTTCAATATATATGTTTCGGACTTAGCAAGAGTAATCAAGGCTTACAACATCAACTTAACCACGTACGCCGACGACACCCAGTTGGTGCTATCCATACACAAGGATGGCACCAAAATAGCAGCAAATTTTAAAGATGGAATGAGAGCCATCAGCAACTGGATGTCCACAAATTGCTTGAAGCTGAACTCCACAAAGACCGAAGTGATGCTGTTCGGCAAAGTTCAACCAATATGGTCCCCCCACCTGAACCAATCAGTAAGGTCAGAAACTTGGGAGTCATCTTTGATTACAAACTCCTCTTCAACCACCATGTCAACTCAGTGGTCTCTTCATCTTTCAACACTCTGAGGAACATCAAAAAACTCCTCCCCTACCTCCCCAAAGCAGCAGGGAAAACACTCATTTCCACTTTGGTGTTCTAACGCACTGATTACTGCAATTCCCTCCTCCTGAATGCTCAGGAGAAAGTAATCTCCAAACTCCACATGGTGCAAAATGCCTCAGCAAGAGTTTTACTAGGCATCCCTAAATTCAGTTCCATTTCTAAACACCTAAAGCAGCTGCACTGGCTCCCTATCAAAAGCCGCACAAAATTTAAAACCCTTTGCATTGTATATAAAGCAATCAACAATGTCGGACCCCAATTTCTTAAAAACACTTTCAAACCTCACACTACCCTTAGATCACTTCGTTCCAACACTGCCCATCTGCTCAATGTCCCCAGAACAAGAAGGGTCAACTGGGGAGACAGATGCTTCACGATTGCTGCCGCAAAACTGTGGAACTCCCTGCCCCTCATCATCTTCAGGAAACAAGTGAAGACATGGCTGTTCTCACAGTAATTACACCGTAGTCGTCATATCTTAGTCTAGAGTGCCGAGACACCCCTGGGTAATTGCAGCGCTTTAAAAATCGCAAAAATAAATACATAAATAAATAAATAAATAAATAGTTCAATTCAAGCAAAGCTTCCCGGGTCTTCAAATGAAGACAATAAGACATCAGTAAATGTATCCTTAAACCCTATATCACTTCCATTTCAATTTCAGCCACAACTCTAACCTCAGTCCCAGGGTCAATTGTTGACAGGGGCTCTACTGGTCCAGGAGGATACCATGGTTGAAAATTCAAATCAGGGCAGTATGGAATTACAAAGCAACTTCAGTCAAAAGTCGAAAACACCAGGAACTTATCAGTTGGACATCAGGGAAATGCTAAACTTAATATTGGAAGAGGTGTGGGAAATGAAGAAAAAAACCAGGAGATTGCCTGCTTGCACCAACGGCTAGGCAAAATCGAAGAAATAATGACAAGCTTCCCAATAAGACTACAAGAAGCGGAAGACAGAATTTCAGTACAAGAAGATCAAATGAACACGATTATGGGGGAGGTGAAAGAAGCAGCAAAAAACAAAAGCTATCTGGAGAACAAACTTGAGGATCTCAAGAACCATGCTCAGAGGTCAAAACTCTGCATTGTGGGGGTCCCAGAAGGAATCAAAGGGTCTCAACTATTGCAATGGGTCAATTCCTTTATCAAGCAGAAAGTTCTTCCGGAATTCGAAGGGGACCTAACTATCGCCAGGACACATCAAGTTCCGGCCCATCCCTTCCCTAACTCCACGATTCCACGCAAAATTCTGTTGAACTTTGCAGACTTTAGTATTAAGGAGCGAATCCTAACAAAGGCATTTCAGCAGAAGCGGTTCTTTGTAAACGAAACCGTTAAATGTTGTATTCTTTCTGATATGACTGCTTCTGCGGCGCGTAGAAGAAAATAATTTGTCAAGATTCTTTATTTGTTTAAAGCCCATGGAGCGCAGCATCAAATCGCTCAACAATCTAAATTGCGGGTTTTAGTTAAGGGGAAGTTTTTCATGTTTTCTGATTTGGAAGAGGCTCAGGCTTTACTAAAAGAGATCTTGGTGGATCATGAGCTTAAGGTAGTAGCGTAAAAACTATGGCACTACATATTTGAAAATGGGTTTTGCCCATACACAGTGCTAAGGTGTATTCGCTAGTTTAGTAATTTTGATTGTTTACCTTCCACTGTAGGGGTTAGCAGTGTCACCCAGGGTGTAGTCACATAACACCAAGGAGGCGAGATGGGTGGGTCAAAATGTGGCTAGCATGGCTAGTGTTTTTTTTCACATTTCGTTGGGCGGGTCCTTTTTTTGCGGGGTGGGAAGGGTGGTTTGAGAAGGGTTCACAGCAGGAAAAAGAGCAGGAGCACTAGGTACAGATAGCAAGAAATTTTGTGATTTTTATTGAGTAAACTGGTAGTTAACTCTAGAAATAGCAATAGAAAGTAGTAAATTTAAGATCCTGTCAGTCAATGTCAATGGAATCCTTAATAAACGTAAATATGGCGCTCTTATCAGATGGCTGATTGTGTTTAACCCTCTAGTCTTTCTCCTCCAGGAGACGCATTTAAAATCTAATTCCGCTAAATTATTTTTAACCACGGTATGACTTTTTTGCATTCGCAGGACTCACTATGAGAGGAGTGGCCATCTATTTTTCTAAAAAACTACCCTAGGAATTTATACAATTGCACAGGTATCCACAGGGGAGATGGATTTGGGTGGTAACAAAGTTAAAAGGGAAGATCTTGAACTTCGTAAACTATTACAGCCCGGTTTCGGGTGATACCTCAGGGTTGGCTAAAACCTAAGAGCTTCTGAGGGGAGCCCACGGGCAAAATATAATCGGTGGAGATTTTAACTTCATTCAGGATTCAAGAAAGGACACTTCAAATAAAAATAAAAAACATGAATATATCATTGGTGAAATATAAATCCCGATAAAGATCTGTTTACTTGTTACTCGCACAGGTTCCAAACTGCGTCCCGAATTGATTTTTTTCTTGCATCAAGATCTTTTCAGGCTTTAAAGGCAGAAATCAAGTGTAACCCTTTTTCTGACCACGCATATATAATGCTCGAACTTGTGCTTGGGGGGAGTGTAGAGAGCGACCAAGGTGGCAGCTGGACCGCCTCCTCCTCCAGGACCAAGACTGGGTGAAAAGCTTTAGAGAGTGGATCTCTGAATATTTTAGGATCAATGGGAACACTGCAGAACCCTTGTCCGTATGGGGCGGGTTCAAAGCGGCAGCCCTTTGACAAATAATTTCCTATTCGGCTGCTCAGGCTCCCACCTGGAGACTGAAAAAAATAGAATTACAAGCAGCAGTCAATGAGGAGTATGCTCATCAGATCCAGCTGCGTCCCCATCATCTTGAGCAGGCCAGAACGGCCCTGAGAGATTTTTTTATTTTAAAGAGGATCTACAGTCCTAAATTGTATCAACAAAAGGTTTATGAAGACAGCCTGTTGGTTGGTAAACTATTGGCTAATTCTACAAGAAAAAAACAAGAAGCAGCTATAATATCAAAAGTGTTAGACCTCAAGACCGAATTAGAAGTAGCTAATGGTGACGAGATCCCACAGATCTTTATAGAACATTTCCAGCAATTGTATGTTATCGAATATTCGGTGAGGGATGAGTCTATCCAAGAATATTTTACGAATGTGAATATCCCTAGACTCTCAGATAGCCAGCTTCATCAGTTAGGATCTGACGTGGAACCCCCTGAGATACTAGTGTCTATTAAAGAAGCAGCCGGGGCCAAAGCGTGCGGGGAGGATGGCTTCCCCATTGAATTTTATAAAACTTTCTCAATGGAAATAATTCCACCTTTGAAAAAAATATTCAATTATATTAAAAAGGGAGGTCTGGTACCCACATTTTTTAAAGAGGCGATAATTGTGTCCTCTGTAAAAAAACAGATAACATTCCAATGGATCTTACTTCTTATAGGCCCAGTAGTCTCCTAAATTCAGAATATAAGATTTTAATGAAGGTATGGTGTGGCATCCTAATACACTTGCATCTTAGGCCTTCACTCCTGTTGCCAGGTGCTTTAGAGTGTTATGATGTGTGTCAAGCTGGTCATGACTAGAACTGTGAGTGGGCAGTTGAAGCCTGCTGTTACTCCTGTCAAGAGGTCTTATGTGTCTTAGGATGCCACATACGGGCTGGGCCCTTTTTATTTGCCGCACAAGAGACTATTCACAAAGACCAGACCGGCTTTATAGCAGGAAGATTTATGGCAGCCAATACAGAGTCCTTAATACAGGCCTTGGACTATTTTAATACCAATTCTATCCAGCCTGTATTATGATGGTTGATGCGGAGAAGGTATTTGACCTGGTAAATTGGAACACCCTGTTTTTCGCTCTCGGTCAATGTGGATTTACTCCCCAGGTCACTACCATGCTACGTAACATCTATCAGGGGGCTTCGGCTCAGGTAGTAATACATTCGAAACATGCAGGCATTGTAAAAATAAACCGGGGGACAAGGCAAGGCTGTCCGCTTTTGTCACTGCTTTTTTATTGAACCTTTGGTAATTAAAATACAAAATAATACTGATATTCAATCTCAAATTGCTGGTATGGCAAAGCTGAAACTCTTTGCAGACAATATTATTTTATACCTGAAGCCCAGTAAAGATAATTTAGAAGTAGTATTGAGGGAATTTAGGAATTTTTAGCTAATTGCTATAAAATAAACTCTAAAAAAACGAGGTTTTAGCCCTCAACACCGATTTATATTTTTCTCCATCTTCTCTGAGGGCACGAGCTGCAAAGTCAGACCCAATTAGATATCTGGGGATCTATGTGTCTAACCAATATCATCATTTATACAAATTGAATTATTTAAAGATGAAAGAAAAATTTGAAGACTTTTAGAACAGTGGCTTTTACTCCCTCTAACATTGGTGGGAAGATTTTCATTAATTAAATTATCCATACTTCCATTTCTCTTATTTCTTTTTATTAATGTCCCAATAAACATAAATGTGTCTTTTTTTAAAGAAATGGAAACTCTGATTAGAGAATTTGTCTGGGGGAAGAAAGTTTCAAGGGTTAAAATTACCGCATTACAATTATTGACTGCACAGGGGGGTCTAGCCCTACCTCATTTGAGAACTTATTATGAGGCCGCACTTTTAGATCTAGTGGCAAGCTTGTTGGTATCTAAGTGCCTTTGATATAGTTTCTTTTTGATAAAATGACAAAGGAAACAGGATCGCAAATTTGAGTGTTTCTAAAAACCTCCAAACGTCCAAAAAAAAACTAGATACAAGACCTTAAAGGACTACTCTTTTAGACTCCAGTCCTCTTTTAAAAAGTCGGGCTCCTCGGGCCTACAGTACTTGAGATTAGGAGAATGTAATAGCCTCGGCCTCCAGATTCAACTAAGCCATATGAACAATTGGGAAGGTTGTGGCGTAGGGGAGTTAAGATATTTCTTTATTCAAGATAGGGTGATATCCTTGCAGAAGGTAGTGGTAAGGGCTGGGACTCTAAGGAAACATGCCTTTTTGGAATTTTTATAAATTGTTCATTTTTATAAAAAAACCTTCTGGCATTACTGATACTCCCCATAAATTTGTGGTAGCTTTTCATGGGGCTAAAGTAAATGGTGTAGGGAATTGGTACCATTTACTACACGATCAGGGTCAACTATCCTTGATAGAGAATCATTTGGAAAAAATTGTCTGTGTGACACAATGTACTTTTTCTACAAAAGAATGGGAAGACTTATGCCACCTAGTAGGTAAATCGCTGAGTGCAGCTAACTTCAAAAGGATGGTCTTCCTTTCAAGATGGCTTTCCTACCTAACTCAGGAAGCATTGTCAAAAAGATACCCGGATGTGGAAAATAGGTGTTTCCGCTGTCAGGCGGATGGTGAGGGGGGTTGTCACCATATTTCTTTTACATGCTCAAAGTTGAGGTCCTTTTGGGAGGCAATTTTTTTAGACTTAGATCAGGCAATTGGGAAGAGAATCACACCCGAGGCTGAGGCTGCCCTGTTCGGGCTATGTAGAGACAGAACATTTTTAAGGGAGGCCAAGGAAGCGTTTCTCTATATTTCTGGTACTGCAGCCCGTTCTTTAATTCTTCAAAACTGGAAATCTAGAGATGTTCCTTCCCATTTGAAATGGTTCAATAAAATTAAAAGGGCACAAGACTTTGAAGAAGTGTATGCAAGACGGGTGGGAGCTAGTAGGAAATTTAACAAAAATTTGAAGTTTTTATGTTACTTAGAAAACCTGAAAGAGGGATACTATCACTCACTATTGATATAAAAATATTAGCAGTTTGTTATGTAAGCACAAGCACTTTTTTTCGCCACTGCACTTTATTAAATTTTTTGCAAATTGACATGTTGAAACCATTATTGATTTTATATCAATTATTTGCGATAGGCATATTGTTTTTTAATTTGTTACAAAAAGAAGAAACTATTGTATCTGTGTCAATTTTTTTAAAATATTTGTTCATATCATAATATGTATATCATGTTCTTAATGTTCTGCTCAATAAAAAATATTATAAAAAAAAAGATTGTGATGACACCACCTGGTAGGTGCTTACCATCTACTCTTGAAGTCCCAATACATTTCCAGATAGTTTATTACAGGACTGTGGCAGCTGTTAACATGATGGCCATATCTGCTGGTGATTACCGGGATCAACAGGAAAAACTCCCACTTGCTACTTTTCCCAGCAGCCTTAAGTCCCTTTCGTCTTGGGCAGGACATCGAGCTTCAGGGTATATAGTGTGCCAGAATCTGAACTTTCCCTAGGGATAAAAAAGTTAAACTTTGCCAGACTTGCTGAGGTGATCATTGACTTTTTGCCCATCCCGAAAAGTTAACATTTGTAGGGACAGGAACAACGAATAATAAGAGCATGCAACGCCTGTTTACCTACTATTAATCGCATTACACTAGTTCCAGTTTGCACAAAGAAGTATTTGGGGGAAGTTTTGTCAAAGGGCTTTGGAAGCCAACACAGGAGAAACTATGAGGAAGTCTTTTATTTCAATTTTATTTTTTGTAGCAGAAGCTATGGTTTTCTTTATTTGTAGAAAAAGAGTTTAGTAAATGTACAGACCCTGTCTTAAGTGCTGGGCTCACTTCCACAGTTTAGGGGCCTCATTTTTGAGGGTGTGCGTCAATGGTATGCCGCTGGTTCGTCACTTTTTGTGACGCACCATTGGCATTAAAAATGCACCTTGTTGCACCATATTTACAAAGTGACGCATCTAGGTAGTTGCTTCACTTTGTAAACCCCTGCGCCACATTATACCTGCGCCAGGTATAATGTATGCAAGGGGGGCGGGCGTATTGACGCAAGAAAGGGTCATGGAAGTGATGCAGTGAAATCTATGAGATTTCACTGCACCACTTCTAGGACTCAAATGCGTCAAAATCTTACGCCTTCCTCACAGCAGGTGTAAGACTGACGCAAGCCCTTTCACATGGGGGGGCTTGCCCCATGTGAAAGGACACATTGCTGGAGTTGCGTCACTTTTGTGACACACCCCAGCAATGCGTCACTTTTGCGCCTACAGATTCATCAGAAATACTGATGTATCAGTAACTCCTTACGACATGATGCGTCATACAGTAAATATGACGCATCATTGGTGTCGTAAGGAGGACGCAATGAAAAGTGATGCATCGTTATTTTCACGCAGCAATGCGTCACTTTTCATAAATGAGACCCCAGGGGCCTTATTTATGAAGGACTTGCGCGGCCGGTGCGTCACTTTTAACATGGGAAAAAGTGACGCACCGGCGGCGCAAGTCCTTCATAAATAAGGCCCCAAGTGTTTAGACATGGACGGAAGTGGTGATGTTACCGGTAAGCAATCCGGCCATCTCAATTACGCTGCTACAACGGAAAGAAAAGCTCAACTCTCGCCACATACAACAAAATTCCATTCCTTTTTGCTCACATAGTCTAGATACATTCTACCGAGATGCTTAAATAAACATAATTCATCTTTCCTTCTCACCAGGGAGCGGTAGTGATTGCTCTGTAGGATATGAACGGCTAGTTAAAGACTCTAATTAGACCGCTGTCGCTTCCAACTAAGAATGCTATATGAAAGTTAATAGGAAATGTGGAAAAAGAACCACGAAAATAGTTGCCTATTCATAAAATGAACTTATGTTTATTATTTTTGGTACATGGCAATCACAACTAACACGTTTTTTGACACGACCTTTACTTTCTGAGTATGCCTTTCCCTGCAGACCTCTCAGAGGACATTTATACTTGACACAATTCATTACTTGAAACCGGGACACAGACTTCTTTTATAGGAAGCTGCATTGTACAAGAGCGTTCATTCTGTTCCCAGGCCTTGGGTTCAGTCTGTTCCAGGTAGAAACCTCATTTGACCAGTTACAAATGGATTCTGTTGAATACAGACATGGATCGAACTGTTACAGAGTTAACAAAATTCGAGTTTGTTTAATTTGCATCTTCTAACTGGTCCTTGGTGACTGCTCTGCTCGCTCCTGCGCTGGTGCACCTTTGGCTTCCATTCCCCAATGCAGACACCCTTGCGCCACTGTTCAAGGATGTCTGCTTTCTGGTAAGTATGGCTTTGAACTGGAAGTGGCCCCTTCACCTTCAAAACCATTTTTTAAGACATTTCCTTTTTTATGTGTGCTGTTTAATGCAGCACACATGCATGCAAAGAGGGAAAAATGAGGAGAGAAGGAAAACATTACGCCTGCACCCAGGGAGGGTAAAATGTTTTGCTCAAGCAAAATAATTTCGGAAAGCACGATCGGAAGGGGAAGAAATATGGGGCCTCCTTTATGAGGTTTTGCCGTAGGGAAGCGCAGCAGGTCTTTCTGCTGCACTTCCCTACGGCAAAAGAAAAGGGCAGAAATGTGCCGTATCTATAAGATACGGCGCATTCCTGTCCTTTTCCCCTGCGCAGGCACTCAATGGGTTGCCTGCGCCTGTGCAGGCACCCTTGCACAATGGTGCAAGGGTGCCTGCCTTGCGGGGAAGATTATTTTTGTACAGGAAGGGAAACCTCTCTGTACAAAAATAATCACAAGAGGCTTTTCCCAGGTGCGGCCTTAGGCATGTGCAAGTTGTGCACCAGCACAGGGCCACCAAACCCCAGGGGCCACCACAGCAATATATAGCCTTAATATAACAATCCTCTGAGGATGGATACATATTTGTGTGGCGACCCCTGACAGGGATTTGGCGGCCTCCGGCTCTGTTCCACTTCCAAACACCCTGACCTCCCCCCCCGTCCCCTCCCCCCCTCTTCACTGGCCTCCGTGCTCCGCCCCGCCTGGACCCCCTCTTCTGGGGCCCCCTACCTACACTCCCTGCCCAGGGCCGCCATGAGCCTAGAGCCGCCCCTGCTTTTCCTCTTTCTATGTGTGCTGCAGAATGCAGCACACATAGAAAAAGGAAAATAAGGAGAAATAAAGATATTTCTTCCCGTTGTGCCTCCCTTACGCCTCCACTGGGAAGGCAGAAGCGTTTGGCACTGCCTTAGATTTACCATTTCTTGTTAATCTGGGGCAGGGTCAACAGGCCATGGGCCTCATTTATGAAAGCCTTGCCCCACTGAGTGCGTCACTTTTTCCCATGTTAAAAGTGACGCACCGGCGGCGCACAGCCTTCATAAATAAGGCCCCATGGATGTTGCTGAAAATGTCCCCAGCAACACCCATTGCAAGCCCCTTTAACACAGAACACTGTGCTAAAGGGACTGATATTTATCAGCCAGTAGTATGCCAAAAAAAGTGGCTTAGTGCTGCCTGATAAATATCACACAGGCTTCTGCGACACGAAACTTCACAAAAAGTAAAGTTCCGATGGCGCATGGTTATGAGGCCCATGGTTTCTCCATAGTTCAAATGCGGAAAACAGAATTATGTTCTATTTAAAATAATTTTGCTCTATTGTGTGTCCAGTCGTCCGCATAAATAATGCAAATCAAGTTTGCACCATTCTTAGCGGAGGTTATTCATGAGCAGAACTTTGTTTTCCGATCTTTTATAATATTGCTTTCTCTGGATGGATCTCCCTTAAACGTTATATGCTACAAGGGAAACGCCTACTTTGATTCCAAACGTTTGTGCAGAGTCGTCAAAAGATGTAATTAAACGAAAAACACATTTTCCCTGGACTCTGATACCCGGACACCCATCATCATGCTAAATGTCGAAGACCAGCCAGCCCTGACCAGAGGCCAAGCCCAGTCTCCAAATCCCCAGAGTGCACAGCCTTTGGAGGAGCTCATCAGGGGTTGGTCCTCTCGCAGTTAAAAGTTAATCGATGTATGTTGTGTACCCCAATACTTCAGATGTATTAAAACATTGCATAGCGCTCTAAATTATACCTTCATAATACAGTGAAATGAGTTTAAATGAACTTTCTCGTATAGATGTAGTCAAATGATATTCCCAAACCAAGCTTTGGAAATGCCATATAAGCCCTTGTCCTCTCCCACCTAAATGGTGATATTGCCCTACACTATGGAATCCATACTCTTCCATAATCCCACTGAAGAGCATTCCCATGCAACTGACTAACTCATAACAGGTCTAAATTAGTATTTCCATGTCTCCACAATAATGAACCTGCCCTGGCTATTGACCATGTAGGACTGGTAAATCTTTAAAATGTGATGCCTTATCTGGAATACAGTAACCAGCCAAACTAACAGAAAAACTCATAATGTTAGAAAGTCACTTTAACAGACAAATCGGTGATCTAGGCAGATTTAAATGCAAATGGAAAATACCAGAAGATAATACTTCGTGAGCTGTGCATTCAGGGGAAACATCATTTTCAACGAAGGCTTTTCTACGCGTGACGTTTACTACCAGGCACTTACCTCGCAAACGTCTTTTCCACGCGTATGCCTTCAACGACAGTCTTTACCACGAATATACGTTCTGGCTAGGGGGGAGGCGTGGAATTCTTTCCAGTCGTTCAGCGTGGGATTGGGGGGGTTGGCGGGGGTCAGCTGGGGGAGGGGCTGGGGGGGCCTGGGGGGGGTCTCCCCCCCAAAAATAAACAAAGGAGCGGGTTAATTAAATTAAAAAAAACGCACTTCAGTAGCACTGAGGTAAAAGGAAAGTGCCTCCCCCAAAGACGTGCCGTTACGTCAAAATAGCAGTCCTTTTTTAATTTTGGCAGACGTGTTTTGACGCTTGTTTCGATGGTGGATGGAAGTACGGGCTGCTGGTGAAAGACAGGAAGGTGTCAGGTAAGAAAATAATCTTTATCATTTGTGTTTGTGTTTAGGACGTTAAAATGCGTGGTATGATCCTTCGTTGCAAATTCCAGCGTGGTAAAGCCACTTGCGAACTAAAATTCGCGTGGTATTGCCATGCGTGGAACTTGTATTCGTGGTAAAATCATATATTCTGCATTCAGCATCTTGGACACGGTCACATCACAGATCAGGATTGCTACTTTACTTTCTCACCTTTAAATAAGCACCTCATCTGTCACTGATATGAAAACTACCAGCTCTTTCTGCCATTGCACCTCGAACATTTTACATGCAGACAAACACTTATTACCCTGAAAATTGGATAGGAAAAAATAATGCAAGTTGTAAAAGTTAACTGAAATAGAAGCTCTACAATCATGGATTTAAAAACGTAGAAGGCCCACAGGCGTACCAGCCCACATATAGTGAAGAAAAAGTATCACTGATATCCAGGAGTTTTGCTTAATTTCAGCAACTTGTTTGCTATATTTTATTGAGGTCAAGGCAGAAGTCACACGCTCCAGACTTAGAAAAGCAATCTTTCATTTGTAATCTAAATATAATTCATGTCCATGCTTTTCAGCAGCAGTACAAATAATCAGAATACATAGTGAAGCTGGAGGCTCAGCATTTAGTTGGGAAGCTGTCCCTCAAGTCGCACAAATACTAAAGATTTAAGTCTGTAACATTTTTGTTGTTGTATATTTATATACTGCAAACTCGACCCGAAGGTATTGGAGCGCTTTACATGAGCACCGTATCTACATTTCACATTCAGGGGAGATTATGGGGCATATTATCAAGACCTGCATTAAATTATCGTCGGTTTAGCGGAAGAAAACTGCCGCTAAACGGCGATAACTGGCTTGATAATATGTCCTGGAGAATTACATTAGAAGCCCATGTTCACAGCAGAACATGGACTTCTATTGGAATTCTCAAGGTCATATTATCAAACTAATTATTGCCGTTATAGCAGCAGTTTTCTGCCACTAAACCAGCGATCATTTTTAACGTTGTTCTTGATAATATGCCCCTAAGTGATTTGCCCAGAATCACAGGATGTGGACGCGACCCCGAGGCTCGATCCCTGGTTTCCACCACCAAAGTCAGCAGTCTAGCCAAGGGACCACATCCTCTCCCCTAGCATTTGTGTGACTCCGGTTAGCCTCATCGCTGCAAGCCATATTCCCCTCCGGTGCTAGAGTATAATGATAGTGGGTGTGGTCATGACGGAACAGTTCCGTCATCAGCACAGCTCCACTGTGCCTCATGACGGAACCGTTCCGTCATGAGCATCGAAGGGGTTAAGGCAATATTCAGGTTGCATCTCAGGTTACAGCAGGTTACTGCAATATTTTGGTTGCAGACCTTAGAGCATTATCCCATAGCTTCAAAGCTCCCCCATGCTAAACAGATATCTGAGTCTCTGGCTTTGACAGTAAAGTTATCTCTAAGGTTATTAATAAAGGTCCAAACATTCAACAGGCTACGTATATCTTCCTAACATTAATATACAAGCTACACACATATTACGGTACCAGCCTAAAACAGACTGTAAAAGCTTAGGACAGGATAGCAGAGCTAACTCTAAGTTAAAGTGCTTAGTGCCAGATGTACGATCCTTTTTTGTGTCTGTAAATGTTAGAACCTACGGTTTGCGGCCGCAAAAAGGGTAATAGCATGTACAAATGCTATTTTGTGAGTCACTGGCTCACAAAATATCATTTGTGACTCTCGCTATTAGGAAGGGGCGTCCCTTCCAAATAGCGAGTCAATATGCTAAGTACTAGTGTTTTGCGATCGCATTTGCAGCCTCAAAATACTCACAGTTTACCACCTACTTCCAGTAGGTGGTGAACCACTTGCAAAGGGGAATGGATCCCCAGGGGACCCCTTCCCCTTTGTGAGTGAGTTGGAAAATATATTTTAAGAGCAGGCAGTGGTCTCAAAGACCACTGCCTACCCTTAAAAAAATGAAACTGAAAAGTTACATTTTTCTTTTTTAAAAGCATCCTGTTTTCCTTTGAGGAAAACCGTATGCATTTAAAAAAAAGAAAAACTGCTTTATTAAAAAGCAATCCCAAACATGGTGGTCTGCTGTGCCCAGCAGGCCACTATCCCTGGGAGAGCTGGCTTTTCCAATGGGCTCGAAAACTGCGAGAGGCTCATTAATATTAATATGAGCATCAGAATTTAGGACTCACTGGGAATCGCAAAACAATGTAATAACCCTGTTGTACATTTCATTTAGCGCCTCACAATTTGCGATTCCCAATGAGTCGGAAATTGCGAGGCACTAAATGAAAGGGTCTTACATCTGGCCCTAAGTGTTGAGGTTTAAGACCAGAGATTTTCTCAAGGCTGCATTGATGGTGAGGTAGAGCCAAAAGCAAAACTACCCCTTGAGCTACAAATAACTTACAGGGGAATGTCTCAGAGAGAGCTATAATCCATCACTTTATGCAAATGTTACAGGGTAAAATCTTCAGTCCAAACGGCTGTTATTTATGGGAATAGTCAACACTGCGCTATGACAAACACAGAATAAGGTAAAAGTTAACTCATTTTTAGCTAAATAGTACTTCCCTCTGGAAAGAGCATGGTACAATTGCGTTTTGGGACCTCCCATTTTCCCTCAGCCCCTGCTTGATGGTTCAGCCTGAAACTTTCAAGAAAGGAGATGAGGTGGGTGAACTTTTTAGTTGAAAAGCTTCATGAAGGTGGTAAATGGGTAAAGATGACAGTAAACCCAAAAAATCTGTTTTAGTTGATACTGGGTCCTAACTATAACTACACAGTGATGACTGCCACTGTGTAATATATCTCTGTCTCTGTCTATCTGTCTCTCTGCCTCTCTGTCTCCACACACACACACACACACACACACACACACAGACATATACATATATATATATATATACACATATATATATATATATATATATATATATATATATATATATATATATATATATATATATATATGTATATATATATATATATATATATATATATATATATATATATTAGTCCAAAGATCACCTCAGTGGGGCATCCTTCGTCTAGTGGGGGTGGCGCGCTGCCGGTGAGGTATCCGGTATTCAATATGAAATGCAAAACGGCGTTCCAAGCGCGCACTCAGGTACAGCAATAATCCACACCAGAATTGCAGGTCTGTCAAACAAGTAGGGTTTATTCACGCCATAAGCCCTACGTGACGCGTTTCGCACTCCGTGAGTGCTTGTTCACACAATAGTGCTCATAACATTCGCTGTATATACCGTGTGTTCATGTTAAACATCAAAGATGGACTAACACGCCTAAACACAATACTAAAGGCGCCATCTTGGAGTGGGTCTGACAGAATGGTAATCACGACAATTATACAGATTATCTTCTGTAATCATACCATAAATCGATTACCAAGTATGTATAGCCAAATTAATATACATGTGCCAAAATTCACAAATTAATATCGTCAGACAATTTGAGCATTAATAATTTAAATTATACAACGGCCTGGACTTGTATCGTATCTTGTATACATAATAATTGATACGAGGGGTACTACCCTAGATAGTACTGTTAAGAAGCTGGCACACACCGGCATGTATTGTGGGCCATGCGTCTGAGTTATCCAATCAAGTACTAGGTCTGTTAGCACGTGATTGGCCAATGGAACGCCTTGCGGTTCCCTTGGTGACAAAATGGCTTCACTGTAAACAAATACGAATGCAAAGTGCATTATAGTCTCGTTTGCCCGATGGGCACCCTGAGGTAAAGCTCACAGATACACGAATATCCCCTGAATAGTGGGTGTGTGAGGACTAATCAGTAAATCTGCAACTGTTTAGTCAGGATCGCATACTTGTAGTCCCCTTGTTAGTGGGGGAGGTAACTGAAAATAAATAGTCATGAATGTCCTGGCCATTTCAACTAACACAATGGTTAGGCATACACACGAAGACAGCAGATTAGAGCACTACGTTGAGGATCTGCAGTGAAAAAACCCAGTTCCAAATACCAGAAAGTGATAAAGTGCACTGTGATTCAACAAATGAGAAACATACTTGGAGCGAAGAATGGAGAAGGCCAGCGTTGAAAGGACTGGGGTGCTGATGTCACAGGCCTGAGACTGAGTCCCACCCTTTCAACCTGTTGAAAAAAGCATATGAGGACTAATGTACTTTAGAAGTCAAATCATAACTAAAATCATTCATGATGTAAATGTACATTATATTCCTCATCGAGGTTATGTCCTTTCGGAAAGCGGGTGCAGAGACCAATAATATATCTCGACTCTCTTTGTCTTAATCTCAAAGCACGGTTGCCACCTCTCGTGGATAGGTTAACCTGTTCGACAATATAGTACCTCAGAAGTTTGGCATTGGAAAAATGATGACTCTCAAAATGCCTGGCAATGGGGTATTGTTTGTCAATGTTCGTTATGGCCCTGGCATGTTCTAATATTCGTTGTTTGGCCATTTTTGTGGTGCTGCCCACGTACCTCAGTTCACATGGGCATACTAGTCAAAAATTGTTTTATGGTTTCCATCTTGTTGGTACTAGGATTCCAGTATTCTTTAACCATCTGACTGCTCGCACAGGCTTTGCAGTGCCCGCAAGGAAAGAATCCGGGAAGATCTACCCCCCGAGGTATGATGTCACTGATCAAGTTATGTACCAGTAGATCACTCAAGTTACGGCCCCTGCGGTAGGTGATACTAGGTCTAGATGGTATGGTACTGCCTATTATGGGATCATTTTTTAGAATATCCCAATTCTTAGTAATGCTTTTCTTTATTTGTTTGTAGTTGCCATTGTAGTCGAGGATGATGCGGGTAACAGTGTCATCCTCTATATTCACATCATCTTTCCTTTGATTGGTGAGTAGGTCTTTGCGTTCCACTGTTTTCACTCTGTTGATAGCTCTTTTGATTACCCATTTCGGATAACCTCTGTTAGTGAACCTTTGTACCATTGTTGCTTCCTCCCTTTCATAATCATCAATGGTGCTGCAGTTGCGTTTAGCCCTGAGTAGTTCCCCGTAGGGGATACTCCACTTTAGGGGTTCAGGATGGCTGCTCAGGGCGTGCAGTAAGGTGTTACCTGCTGTTTCTTTGCGAAACAGTACCGTTTTGAGTTTGTTGTTCTGAACTCTCACCTTAGTGTCCAAGTATTCAATCTCTCTATTACTGATGTTTCTAGTAAGAGTAATATTGTTATGGTTGGTATTCAATTTGGAGATTAATTCAATGGCTGCGTTCTCGCTGCCCTTCCAGATTAGAAAAATGTCATCTATGTATCTTAGCCACATAGTGACATTATGAAAATCTTCTCGCACATCTGATCTGTTCCTGATGTCAGCCTCCCATGCGCCCATGAACAGGTTGACAAGGAGACCAACGCTGCTGTATCTACACTGCAAGCCAACAGAACGAGCCAAGGGCGGAGTGATCTGAGACTTCGTCAACCCCGATTCTGGTCTTCATCGTAGCTATATAATCACAGTCCTGCTGGTAACCTTACAGGTTTGGCTAGCTTTTACTGCTGCAACAGTAAGAAACGCACGGACAAAGAACAGATCTGGTTGATGACGAGGGGGAACTCCTAGAACACGGAGTGGTACACTGTCCACACCACCAAGGCTGCGCCTGTCAAGGGATTGAAGACTCAATCCCAAGTTCCAAGAAATGGAGGAAGAAAAAGAGAGAAGGGAAGCTGCACTATCATTGTTCGCCAGAGCGCCAGGTAAAGGCGCAACCACAACAATACCGGTGAAAGCGAACAAACCTATTATGGATTTACTCAGAAAGTATGAAAAACTCCACGAACACGAGGTGTCCAAATGGTGGGAAGCCACTTCCCTGGAAGATTACCTAGAAAAGAATATGGTACCGAGAGGCTTGCGTATCTACATCACCCCCTCGTATGAATCCCGTGATCCCCAAATGATGGATGACTGGGCTGCAAACTCTGCACAGAGTTCCAAAGTGATGATGCAAATCCTCGTGAAATACGCCTGGGCGGACAGAACGAAAATCAAAAAAGAGATCGAGGAAATTGCAGTTGAGCTGAATAAACATCAAGAACAAGGAGTCATTGTCGAATACATCAGTGAGATGAAAATAAGACTCAAGACATTAGAGGATGACATCAAAAGAAGAAAACAATATAAACTCCACAGAGACTGCGGGGATTATGAGTCAGGAAGAATACTGACACATGCTAAGAAGTATGATCATCTGTACGACGAGATACAACAGGATAACAATAACGAAGTTGTCAATGAAGAATTGGACGAGGATGACGAATATACAAGTACATCTCTCACGGACAACTCAGACTCCACCAACAGCACAACCAGCTCACGCAGTGGAATGGCGGCAGAGGGAGTAACCCAAAAGTCAAAACCCAATTTTTTAGAGATGTATCGGCTCATGAATCAGAGCCGACAAGCAACCAGGGCCTCAGCACGACTTCAGGCGAAGAACCAACAAACACCTCCGCCCGTAAGAGGAAGGCCAAGAGGTACCGGGACAAGAAGAGGAAGAAATATAAACAGAGGAGGAAACAGAGCACGAGGCCAAGTGGGAAACAAGAAGGGCCAAAACAAGAAATATTAAAGATGGGTGAAGACCAGGTAAATTGCTCTCATTAATCTTTCCTCAAGAGACATTAGCATGAAAGACAAACATACTCTTTGTTTAGGTCTTTCATTCTGTCCCGCAGTACCTATGAATTATGTGAACAACAAGATTGACTTATTTAAGTTTTGTCGTAAATTAAAACTTAAAAAGTGGCATGTATTGAAACCATCTAGAAGCAGGAATGTGTGCACAAGCAATCCTAGAGAGATGGAAGATAACTTGGTCATTGGGGATATAGACAATCTATTGGCATTGGATGAAATCAATAATGAGATGGATGAACATGAAATAAGCCTAGAAGCCAAACGTATCTTAGAAGCCCTTGAGATACAACATGACAGTAACACCAGGAGTAATTTCAAACCCTGATCCACCTTCACCCCTAAATTATACCATGATAACATAGACACCTTTCAAGAAATGGTAGGGAAGGAACTCCTTCAGTACAGGAGCCAGAATTGGCAAGGAAAAATGAAAACTTTCAAACATAATCTCACATCAGCAGAAAAATCAGCTATGATAGAGTTAGCTGAAGATGAGAGTATTGTCATCCGTCCTGCGGACAAGGGTGGCAATATTGTAATCCTACCCAAAAACATGTACATAGGGGAAGCATTGAGGCAACTCAAAGATGAGAAAACTTACAGAAAGAGCAATAGAGAGGAATACAATCTGAGTATCACCACAATTTGGGACAAATTGTCAGATTGGAAGGACAAAGGATGGATTGAATGGGAGGAATACTGCTATCTTAAACGTGATTATCCTATCCTGCCAATATTATATCTGCTACCAAAGGTGCATAAATGCAAACATAATCCCCCGGGCAGTGACATCACTGATGACATCTCAAATGACATCACTGATGACATCACTGATGACATCATCCACGTGACAATCACAAACACCTTTTCATACACTAGTAAAATCTTTCATCACTCAATGTAAAATACAGAGTATCATATTTGAATCCATTGTCACAGCAATGCAAGTATCTAAAAACCCACTCAGTGATTCATAGATGTATGCACACATCTAATCACTTACCTGTAGATTCACTAATACATGCTGTCAATGAACAATTGAACACTTTCAAAAATACTTATACACCTATATCGACATTAAACAACAGCACTCATCCTATTCACATGTGAAGTCATCCTACTCACTTAGGCAAAGAATGGATCATACTTACATACTTACTTAACTGCACACTTATACAAACACCACTTCATCTATTCCTTTAGATAGTAAGTCATACTTAGTGAATTATAAAATCATTATTACAATTATATAGTTATCCATACAGTCACTCACACAATCATAGAGTCTTATGGATACTTATTTATATACAAAAACTGACATATACACTGCCTTTTATTTTTCTAGTTTGTTGGACATGTACCATTGAGAAATATATTTGCTCATCACCACACCCTTAAAGAGATTCACTCACCCAAATTGTTAGAACATGTAATTTTAACTTCATATATCTACTGAATCAACTATTCACACATCTTTGGACAATCACACACCCCCCAACGAACCACACACGCTTTCACTCTCCCACACAAATACTCAGTTATCTAATCAATAACTAATATAGACTTTCACATAGCTAGTAAGCAACTGGAGAACCAGTTTACACAACAACTGACAAAGTGATACAGATATTCGCACAGTTTAGTCCCTATCCACTATATTTAGTGAGACACTATAAATTGGTCAAGTAAACAGTCAATTACACTGCTACTAAATCCTCCATCCAAATATTTATTTATATATATCCACTCATTCTTCAATACAAATTGCTATATATATAATGCATATTTAAATAAAGAAGCAAACCAAATTCACTGGATGATGTCATCAGTGATGTCATTTGAGATGTCATCAGTGATGTCACTGACCATGTCATAAATGATCTAATATGTGACATCATCAGCAGTGCATTGCGGGTGCGGGAAATATAGTTAGTCCAACTAACTATATTTCAATGGTTTTGTATGAGTGAAATGTCCAGCAAACTATAACACCCCTAAAACATTTTTTGAGTGAATTTAAGTTTTTTTTAAAGCTAATTCCTAACTATATAAGGCCTGAAACCTATGTTTTTTTCAGTGAATTTCAAAGGTTTTTTAAATGCTAATTCCTAACTATCAAAATTGCGAACAGCGTTGAATCCTTCTACAAGGAAAATAACAGCACAGGACACCACTGGATGCTTAAGTTGATTTATTTAAGGCAAATAAACGTGAGCTGCCAACCGACGCGTTTCACCAACTTCGACACCAGTACTCTCAATTGATGTAATCTGACCCCTCCTCTTACAACCTGTGCTACGGCATTGAGAACTACATAGGCCAGCAAGTTGTCATTTTGAGCATGGTGGATTTTAAACATTTATTTGCCTTAAATAAATCAACTTAAGCATCCAGTGGTGTCCTGCGCTGTTTTTTTCCTTGAAGAAGGATTAAACGCTGTTCACAATATATATATATATATATATAGACTCTTTGGAACTTAACACCCAAGAGGTTGCTACTAAAGAGGATATAGATTTGGGATCAGCACCGACACGTGCATTTAGATTGCCATCAACATTTGTTCCCAACATGCCCAAGGATTCAATAGACACTTATGCAGAGTTGATTACCAGTGGCCTGAAACAACTGCAGACCAAGGTAAGAAAAACGCAAAGATCTGTAAATATCAGAATGCGCCCCTATAATAATCTCATGAAGAAACTCAGAACAAATGAGACTGTGATTATTAACCAATCTGACAAAGGGGGCAATGTGGTCCTTTGGGGAAAGAAAGAATATATGGAAGAGGCATATAGACACCTTAATGACACTTCTTGTTATGCTATCATTGATCTCAAAACTACCAAGGTGATACAACAGCTATACCACAAAGAACTGAATGAGTGGAGACATGAGGGCCTTCTTACCAAAGATGAAGTGAAATTTTTACAAAAAGATTTCCCAATTTTACCAAACATTTACTTCATCCCAAAAGTTCATAAAGGTATCACACCAACCCCGGGGAGACCCATAGTGTCTGCGATCAACAGCCTCTTTGAAAACTCATCAAAATTCATTGATTTCTATTTGCAGGATTTTGTCACTTCATTACCCTCATACATACGTGACTCTACTGAATTCCTGCGAGTACTTGAAAATTTCGATTGGTCGGCTGACCTTTTACTCATGACCATGGATATATCTACACTGTACACAAGCATCTCTCACACTGATGGTCTGAGAGCAGTGAAATTCTATTTGGACAAGAGACCAATAGAACTATACAGACATAATGCCATGCTTTTGACCATGATTGAACGTTGCTTATACAATAATGTATTCCTTTTTGACAATCGAGTTTACAAGCAACTCAGGGGGGTGGCCATGGGGGCATGCTTCTCTCCCAGCTACACGGGGCTCCACGTTGGCTGGTGGGAGGAGCATGTCCTCAGGGTAAAACACTTTGATGCCTGGTCGAAAAATGTAGTCATGTATATGAGAAGAAGCTCAGAATTTTGTACATGCAATTAATGATAATGATTGTAACCTTGTGTTCACATCAGACATTAATGCCACGAGAATTAGTTTCCTCGATGTGATGGTGGAAATTATAGACAACAAGGTAACAACTAGCCTTTTTAGAAAAGCCACAGCAGGTAATTCCATCTTACATGCCCCAAGTTTCCACCCCAACCATACCATAAGGGCTATTCCCTATGGAGAGTTCCTCAGGATACACCGCGCTTGCAGCACGGCAGAGCTCAGGGACAAAAATCAATCTGAGGTCAAACTAAGACTAGAAGCTAGAGGTTACAGCAAGAGCATGTTAGACTCAGCTATGACTAGAGCCAACAAACATAATCGATCAGAGCTTCTTAATGCTTCTCCCCAAGTTACATCACAAACAGACACCAACAAGATGGAAGAAACTAACACCGGTGTCAGGCTAATCACAGGATACAGCCGTCAGGCCCGCCAAATCTCCAACCTTATTAGGAAACAATGGCCAGTTGTCCTCACAGACCCAATACTAAAAGAAATCCTACCCCCCAAACCAACTGTTACCTATAGGCGTGCTTTCAGCATGCGGAATGAGTTGGTTTCAAGCAGTCCAGAGATGCCGAAAAACGATGATTGGCTTTCGCCACGCAAGGGCTTTTACAAGTGCATATCTTGTCGCGCTTGTAATTTTGGCATCAACACAAGATCATATGTCTCCCCCTTTGATTCAAAACCCATTAACATCAGGGCACATTTCACCTGCAGAACTGAGCTGGCAGTGTATGTTCTCACCTGCACGTGCGACTTACGGTACGTTGGGAGCACAAAATTACCTGTGCACCAACGCATTCTTCAACACCTGAGAGCAATAACAAATAATGACCAAAGCTACCCAGTTGCTCGGCACTTCCACTCACACCACAATAGAAATTTATCACATCTTAAATACTATGTGATTGATGCAGTGAGAACCTCTAAGAGAGGGGGAGACTATGAAAAACAACTCAGACGCTTAGAATCTAAATATATTGTTCGGCTGAACAGTAAGAGCCCGGGGGGGCTCAACATGGGCGAAGAACTCCGTAACTTCCTGTAAATACCCTCACTAGTTATCCATTCTCACTCTCATTATCTTGTCTCTTTCTGTCTAAACATTAGACCTCATTTGAGGCAGTAGTCTAGTACCTTTTAGTTGCCTATTATGTAGAGCAAGGCCAGATTTCTTATTATTATTATTATTATTCTTATTTTTATGTTTAGATACTGGTACACATTCAATCGATTTTAGTTAAGTTTCATTTGGCACCATTATGGTTTTTATTCACCAACACTCCTTCCCCACCGTTATTCTATGTTTAACAATTTGTTTATCAGATGGACATTAATCATCCTTGAAGAGAAGTGCGCTAGTCCCTTGAGCATAATAATATATCTTCAAGCCATAGAACATACAGAGGCAGGTATTGATTATCATAGACCACATGTGATTTATTATACATATTTAATAGTTTAATTACACCTCTATAGCATTCACAACCAACTTAATGAAACATCAACACGCCAAAGAATGATGTGTAATTATATATGGTTGAAATTATATCTACCATTAATGTGACAACATTTAAAATTGCGTATTTGCACAGTTATAAAGTTTACAAGGCACCTTGCACTTTAAAACTTAATGTATTTAAACAGTTAAATCATGTCTACTTAGGCATTAGGCAATTGCACGTGACACTTTAAATATTTGCCTATTTGCACATCAACTTGCGTATTTGCACATGTGTTATTTGTTCACATTAATATAGATTAATTACAATGCTATTTGCAATATTGTGGTCACCATCAAGAACGTTATTGTATTTGTACATATATGAAGGGTCTAGGTTTGTTTCACCACTTGCCAATGGCCGCCATGGTAGTTACCTATTTTCAGGTTTTAAACTATTAGTCCTCTGTCCATATTTACCTCCGTGAATGCACTGGCGCGCTTTTTTGAACATCAATGTATGTTATTTAATGATTGCCATGTCCATCTCTCGCTGACAGTGAGCAAGGGCGTCCGCGCCCGAAACGCGTCTGTTTGATGTTGTCTGCACCTTGCACTTTGATGGCAAAATAAAAGAAGCTAATCTACAAGCCTGACTCAGGACGATTATTGTTGTTTGCGCGCTGGGGAAACGGGCAGAGGCGCTGCCGTTTTTCAAGTTGGAGAATAATATATATATATATATATATATATATATATATATATATATATATATATATATATATATATATATATATATATGTATCATGTGATCAAGTGCGGGTTTCCCGGATGAAACAAGTCATGCTGTGGCCCATTTTGCAATAAAGCACTCATCTTGCACCTCAACTTCAGTGGTCTGTACCTGATTTCCGCGAATCCCTTCACGCCTAAGGATTGTGGATTGATATATATATATATATATATATATATATATATATATATATATATATATATATATATATATATATATATATCCAAACAGCTTGGCGAAAATCATGCCCGCGCCTCTTCGTTTGTGGCGGGCCTCGACGGGGTTTCGCCTCGCCCCATTAAATCCAAACAGTTTACCGTCTTTGTTAATAGACAGAGAGTCAAGGCCCAGATTAGCTTAGTTCAAGTGCTTTTATTCAGCAACACTAGCACTACTACTGCAAGTACTCAAACCTCACTGATAATTCGCCTCAGTGGGTTAACTGTTCAAGATCACACATTCAAGTGATAGTGTCCTCTTACATAAAGCCCCAGTGGGCATAATCCGCTAATTATAACTACTGCACGCACTGTGAGGTCTAAGTGCGTGCAGTACAGTTAACCCACTGAGGCGAATTATCAGTGAGGTTTGAGTACTTGCAGTAGTTATAATTAGTGGAATAACTCAATCCAGCACTGCGTGAATGAACGCGTCTAACGTTGATGATGCTATCATGAGCTAATGAATTCCTAAACCGTTCACCCGCTAAGGAGAATATTAGTGTGGTTAATATTTATGATCAAAAACACGCTAAATGATGTAACACAGCACTGCGTAAATAAATGCACAAAACCGGTAGGATGCAGTTTTATTTAAACTTAAAAGCATACAGTTGTACTTCTGAATGAGGCAATTCAGAAATGGTAATCATTATGTATTGCGAGTTGACCTCTGAGACACAGACTTGTGGGAGCAGTAGTCTGTGAATGTTAAACGGACAGAATTTCCCAAAATGTACTGCTAATACCTAAATATGTTTTACGTTTATGTTTAGTAAATTTAGGTAACTCGTGACCAAGTATGCAATGTATGAAATGAGACGTATTAACAAGAGAGTATGTTTTCACTTTCACTCGATGAGTCACATGATCAGCCTTTTTTGTTATTGTATAAAACTTTATTGAATGAACACTGCTATTCACTCGTGAGAAAGCGGCGGAGGCTGCGAAACGCGTTGAGTGCTAGTGTTGCTGAATAAAAGCACTTGAACTAAGCTAATCTGGGCCTCGACTCTCTGTCTATTAACAAAGACGGTAAACTGTTTGGATATATATATATATATATATATATATATATACCACCAATGCTGACCTCAAGAAGAAATCCGCGGGACACATGCTCCGGGCTCAAATGAAGGGTTTATTTGGCTTAATGTACACGCACTCCTGTAGTCTGTGAAACGCTGTGGCAGACGCGTTTCTGGCCGGAATGGCCGTCATCATTGCCGGTCCCACAGGCAAGTGAAAATTTGTGGGCTCCAGGGATCACTCCCTTAACAGCAGTCTCTCGACTCATCCTCCCACAGGTGAGTATCTTAATTGCGCTGCACCACCCAGGAGCACTGCATTGTGGATGTTGCAGTTCACAGGGTCCCGCATACAGGTGTATGGGACACAGACTCAAATGAATGCCCCCAATTTCTTGGCGCTTCCTGCATTCCACCTCAGGGGTCCTGGGTATTAATGGTCCGGCCAAAACCTTCATTAGAGCCCTTATCAGGCAGCTTGATGCTGCCTCCTCTCTCCCCTCGTGCAGATACACACCAATTGGGGAATACCTCTGCTTGGGGGGGGCACCGCGATGTACTCCTCAAACTCTACCATTTGTTTGCTGATCTCGCGGAGCTCCAGACCGAGAGGGCGTGCCCCTTCCCGGTATCAGCGAAAAGCCAGCTACACACAAACCACCAATGCTGACCTCAAGAAGAAATCAGCGGTACACATACTCCGGGCTCAAATGAAGGATTTATTTGGCTTAATGTACACGCACTCCTGTAGTCTGTGAAACGCTGTGGCAGACGCGTTTCTGGCCGGAATGGCCGTCATCAGTGTCGCTCCCACAGGCAAGTGAAAATTCGTGGGCTCCAGAGACCACTCCCTTAACAGCAGTCTCTCGACTCATCCTCCCACAGGTGAGTATCTTAATTACGCTGCACCGCCCAGGAGCACTGCATTGTGGATGTTGCAGTTCACAAGGTCCCGCATACAGGTGTATGGGACACAGACTCAAATTAATGCCCCCAATTCCTTGGCGCTTCCTGCATTCCACCTCAGGGGTCCTGGGTATTAATGGTCCGGCCAAAACCTTCATTAGAGCCCTTATCAGGCAGCTTGATGCTGCCTCCTCTCTCCCCTCGTGCAGATACACACCAATTGGGGAATACCTCTGCTTGGGGGGACACCGCGATGTACTCCTCAAACTCCACCATTTGTTTGCTGATCTCGCGGAGCTCCAGACCGAGAGGGCGTGCCCCTTCCCGGTATCAGCGAAAAGCCAGCTACACACAAACCACCAATGCTGACCTCAAGAAGAAATCAGCGGTACACATACTCCGGGCTCAAATGAAGGATTTATTTGGCTTAATGTACACGCACTCCTGTAGTCTGTGAAACGCTGTGGCAGACGCGTTTCTGGCCGGAATGGCCGTCATCAGTGTCGCTCCCACAGGCAAGTGAAAATTCGTGGGCTCCAGAGACCACTCCCTTAACAGCAGTCTCTCGACTCATCCTCCCACAGGTGAGTATCTTAATTACGCTGCACCGCCCAGGAGCACTGCATTGTGGATGTTGCAGTTCACAAGGTCCCGCATACAGGTGTATGGGACACAGACTCAAATTAATGCCCCCAATTCCTTGGCGCTTCCTGCATTCCACCTCAGGGGTCCCGGGTATTAATGGTCTGGCCAAAACCTTCATTAGAGCCCTTATCAGGCAGCTTGATGCCGCCTCCTCTCTCCCCTTGCGCAGATACACACCAATTGGAGAATACCTCTGCTTGGGGGGGCGCCACGATGTACTCCTCCTACTCGTACTCGTACTATATATATATATATATATATATATATATATATATATATATATATATATATATGTATGTATATCTATATATTTAGATACCATATGTAGATACCAAAGGTTACAGTAATGTTATAGTTAGGTGGAATGCTCAGTAAAAAGTAATGTTTTCTGTTTTAAACTCTAAACTCCTGCTCCACCATGCACAGGCTTCTCATCAATAATGACATTGCATGTGTTGTAGTGATATTATCAATAATGTCATAGAAGATGTCATGAGTTATAGTTGTCCTAGGGCACAAGTTATAGGTACTAGAGAACTACAACTATAAGTGATGAATTTGTGTGTATTTTAAAGTTTAAAACATTATGTTCTTAATGAACATTTCACCTAATTATAACATTACTAAACCCATGGGGAATCCCCCCAAATGCAGCCAACTCCATGCTAAGTGGGGCCTTCGGCCATACATGGCAAATGGTTGGCCACAAGGCCTGGCCTGTGGCCAGTCTCTGTGGACAGTTCTCCACAGACAGCAAACCCCACTCCATGCATGACCTTCGGCAGGTGGGTTAAGCCTTTGCCACGTGGCACAGGTTTGAATTGAGGGTCCAAGGGACTACATCCTCTGGGGCCGTACCTTATTTTGAAGGAGAGGGGGGCCTTGCTAACACCCCAAGCCATCTTAGGCCCCAGGGCCCCCATCCCCTAGGGTCAAAATATAAATAAAAGGATAGGCAGGCTGGAGTGCACCCTCCCTGACCCTTTATAGACGGGGGCTTCATCTTTTATACAAGTTGAGGGAGCTGTGCACCCACCTGTCTATACCTATTTTGGCCTATACTGCATCAATATTGGACCTCGTCTGTATTTAAAGTGGTAACAGATCAAGTTCCCAAAGTAACATAAATAATGACACACAAGACTCACTAGAAACACCAGAGGGAGGTCCGCAGGTGTCTTAAAACTGCCCTCACACACCTTGCGGTGTCATGCTTCATCATTGGGCCGCACCAGACACCTAGGCGCAGACCAACACTCTAGGTGGAGCGTAAGATTTTTTTGACGAAGACAGGTGGTAAGGGTAGTAAAATAAAAAAGTGAGGGTGATAATACACACAAGACACTTGCAACATTAAATGGAAAGGAAAACATACAAAATATATATGGCGGGATTACTTCTTTCCCACACTGACAAGACCAAACTTAGCAGTAAAGTGAAAGTAAAACAGACTAGAGGTTTCCCAGTTTCTACTTTATTCTATAGGGAAAACTCGGGCTGGATTAAAATGAGATAATGTGGGTATATATAGGGAAATTATGGTCCCTTAATCCCCTCTGCTTTAGGCTTTCATCAGGGTGTTGGTCCCTGTTCTCTAATCCTCCCCCAAATCGGGTGAATATTACCTTAATTAAATTTTTCCAAATGGACAAATCTGTTCCACCTTGTTTGTCCCCCTCGCCAGAAATTCTGTGGGGAAACAGATACCTAAGGAAGTAAACACACATAATGTACTCCATGAGTGTATATCTAACCATCAGGGTATCTTTGTTTCTCACTCTACTAGTTTTTCAAGGAGTCTCACGTCATCTTCTCACTTTCACGCAGCCAATAAAAACCCTTTGTGTACCATCCACCAAGGTTTTCGCACACCCTTAAAAAATGTGGTTTAACAAAACACACATGGTGCCACAGAACTCGCAAAAACATTTCTTCCATATACTATGTCAAAAAACCACATATGGTTCTTACTTACACGAGTTTAAGAGAACTGCTCTTAACCCGGGACTGTGTGGGGCAGGTTCTCCCGCCGTCACACTGTAGATATTAAAGAGCGCATTAATGTCAAAAAAATAAAGCTCAAGATTTTATTTATAATCATTCTTATGTCCCCTCAATTGTTAACATTAGGTTTACACGCGGTCCCTTACTCCCGAGTATACACTTACTAGTCACAAGAGAACAACTGGTCTATGCTCCCACTTTGGCAGTCCACCGCCGATGCAGTGTGTGCAAGAAACGCCGTTTCTAAATACTCCATTTTCACTAACCCACGTGTCGGTCCTACTTCCTGGATGTTACTAAACATAGTTACTGGACTATCTGCGCTCGCTATGTTATTCCATGTTACGCGGGCGCCATCTTAGAAGAGTAAATGTCGTGGTTCACTTGTGTAATGCCCTCTCACGTTTACTACAAATGTATTATGTTACTAACGTCACAGTGTTGTAATCATTCGTTTTCCATGACATTAGGGTCAGATGTAGAGAAATCGAATAGAACGGTAAATACTAGCAACGATGTTATATAGATCAAGTATAGGGATACATGTAGGCTCATATTTGCATAGTAATGCTGTTTTTTTTACACAGGCTGCATATCTACTTTAAATTAACCCTATTATCAACCAAACACCCAGATCAAAATATCTTTCATGATGTTTTTTATAAAAAAGTGCATTGGTTGTGGAATACATAATTGAATTTTCGCCCTCCTTAGCTGCTAATTTTATGAACCTTTAAGCTAAGTAAAAGGAGGGTGAAAGGAAAGCACAATTCTAGTGAAGGTAGTGTTTATAGCTCAATGTATTGTCATCCTATGTTCAGTGTGAGATCAAGATCCTTCATGCTACTGGATACCGTGAGTCAATAGGCCATGTGTACATCATTATATTTCGTCACAATAACCCCCTTTACTCACTTTATCTTGTCAAAATGCCATATAATTGGAACCAGGGTATTTGATCATTCAGACCTGTTGTACTACTGCGTAATCGTTCCACCCACCGTTGTTCTCTTAACATCAAATCTTCGCCCACGTTCCTCGTGCCAGCTGGTATGTGCGGTTTTTCTAATACCGTCCATTGGAGATCCTTCTCATTGTGGCCTTTCTCCTGATAGTGTGCTGTCATTCTAGTGTTGGTTTTTCCGCACCTGATCGTACTCATGTGTTCTAGGATACGGGTCTTGACTTTCCTTGTGGTCATGCCCACGTATAACATATTACAAGGGCACTTCAGGAGTTAAATTACGTTTTCCGTTGAATTTGAGTAGAACAATTCTGACCCCCATGCAGACACAAGTTCTCTCGAAAGGATTGGGCTTTGTACCAACTAACCACATGGACCCCTTTAAATTGCAATACGAACTGGCTGGCTTCTTTAGGAGTGTCCGCTTGAAGGTTTTCTTTGAGGGGGCACAGAGAACGGAACAGGAAGACGATACAGGACTAAGGAATAAATCCACGTTTGTACCCATGCTGGGCCAACTACCACCTGAGGTGCAGGTATTTGAACAGGCCATGATGATAGAGATAGACTCACTGATGACTGAAGATACAAAAAAAACCTTCTCTAATCTAACGAGAGCTGCAAAGGAAGCACTTGAAGAGTTGAAGGGGGATGTCTCAGTGATAATTAAGCCCGCTGACAAATTGGGTGCGATTATCATCATGGATCAGACGACATACAATGAAGAATGCCTTCGCCTACTTGGTGAAAGGAGAAACTATGAGAGACTAGGAGTGGACCCTACAGAGGAATTGAGTGTTCTAATAGGATCCTTGGTTGGAGAAGCAGTCACTAACGAATGGATTAGTGAAAAGGAAGCAGCTTTTTTGATTAAAAAAAACCCTACACCTCCTTACTTTTACATACTCCCGAAAGTACACAAGGCGGCTAGGCCACCACCAGGCCGGCCGATTGTGTCGGGAATCAATTCTATCTTAGAGCCCCTTTCACAATTCTGTGATGTGTTCTTACGCCCTTTAGTGCAAAAAATGCCAGCCTATCTGAAAGATACTCGTGAAGTACTTAACCTCCTCACTGACCTTGATTTTGATGTGGATAGAGACTTCTTGATCGGGCTCGACATTGAATCTCTATACACAAATAAACCCCAGAGAGAGACTCTGAGAGTAATTGAGAACATCTTATTTAAAGAAGAGTGGTCATTCAAAACACCAAGACCCTTTATCTTATGTCTACTGGAGTTGGCACTAACAAGAAATTTCTTCCAGTATGATGACAAGTTCTTCTTACAAATCCATGGAACTTCTATGGGGAGTACATGTGCACTGAGCCTGGCCTGTCTCTACGTCTCCCAATTCGAGGAAGATACCATCTTCTCGAGCGCCAATCCCTTTTCTAACCAGATTAGGGTTTGGCGCCGATATATAGATGATGTACTGATCATCTGGAGAGGAGATAGAGATTCTGTGGAAGCATTTTTATCCTGGTTGAACAGCAGGAATCCTTTCCTATTCTTTACTGGAACTATCACAAAGGAATGTCTCCCTTTTTTGGACTTGAACATCATACCAAAAGAAGGGAAATTAATCAGCAATGTGTTCCATAAGCCAACCGACAGGAACAACTTGCTCTCATTCAAGAGCTTTCATCCCCGTTCGCTCCGTGAAAACTTGCCCTATGGGCAATTCCTGCGACTCCGCCGGAACTGCTCTTAAATATCGGACTATAAAAAAGAAGCCGATGCTCTTAGTGAAAAATTGAGCCAGCGGGATTATCCTAAAAGGGTAATAAATAAGGCCTGCAAAAGGGCAAGAAACTGTAACAGAGAAGCCCTCTTGGAAACTAACACGAAAGAAAGTTGAGAAAAGTATCTGCGTTACAACATTCAACACAGCATCTGATCATATGAAGAAGATCATACAGAAGAACTGGGAGATCTTAAATTCCAATGGGCTAAATCAACCCTTACCCCTTTTCTCATTTAAGAAAAGTGCCAGCATAAAAGATATGATAGTCACACACAGCCCAGAAACATGGAAGAAACAGTGTTACCTTTAGAGAGAACTTGGGCGCTACCACCAGTAGAAGGCCACTATGCTTGTGGCTACTGCAAAGCCTGTCCTCACTCTATGAATGGAAGAGAAATTGACATTGGCCTGAAAACACCTTGGGAGAGAGAAAACACACGTCATGTAACACGGAAAACGTAATTTATCTCCTGAAGTGCCCTTGTAATATGTTATACGTGGGCATGACCACAAGGAAAGTCAAGACCCGTATCCTAGAACACATGAGTACGATCAGGTGCGGAAAAAACAACACCAGAATGACAGCACACTATCAGGAGAAAGGCCACAATGGGAAGGATCTCCAATGGACGGTATTAGACAAACCGCACATACCAGCTGGCACGAGGAACGTTGGTGAAGTTTTGGTGTTAAGAGAACAACGGTGGGTGGAACGATTACGCAGTAGTACAACAGGTCTGAATGATCAAATACCCTGGTTCCAATTATATGGCATGTTGACAAGATAAAGTGACTAAAGGGGGTTATTGTGACGAAATATAATGATGTACACATGGCCTATTGACTCATGGTATCCAGTAGCATGAAGGATCTTGATCTCACACTGAACATAGGATGACAATACATTGAGCTATAAACACTACCTTCACTAGAATTGTGCTTTCCTTTCACCCTCCTTTTACTTGGCTTAAAGTTTCATAAAATTAGCATCTGAGGAGGGCGAAAATTCAATTATGTATTCCACAACCAATGCACTTTTTTTATAAAAAAACATCATGAAAGATATTTTGATCTGGGTGTTTGGTTGATAATAGGGTTAATTTAAAGTAGATATGCAGCCCGTGTAAAGAAACCAGCATTACTATGCAAATATGAGCCTACATGTATCCCGATACTTGATCTATATAACATCGTTGCTGGTATTTACTGGTTTGTTCGATTTCTCTACATCTGACCCTAATGTCATGGAAAACGAATGATTACAACACTGTGACGTTAGTAACATAATACATTTGTAGTAAACGTGAGAGGGCATTACTCAAGTGAACCACGACATTTACTCTTCTAAGATGGCGCCCGCGTAACATGGAATAACATAGCGAGCGCAGATAGTCCTGTAACTATGTTTAGTAACATCCAGGAAGTAGAACCGACATGTGGGTTAGTGAAAATGGAGTATTTAGAAACGGCGTTTCTTGCACACACTGCATCGGCGGTGGACTGCGAAAGTGGGAGCATAGACCAGTTGTTCTCTTGTGACTAGTAAGTGTATACTCGGGAGTAAACTTAATGTTAACAATTGAGGGGACATAAGAATGATTATAAATAAAATCTTGAGCTTTATTTTTTAGACATTAATGCCTCTTTAATATCTACAGTGTGACGGCGAGAGAACCTGCTCCACACAGTCCCGGGTTAAGAGCAGTTCTCTTAAACTCGTGTAAGTAATAACCCATATGTGGTTTTTTGACATAATTTATGGAAGAAATGTTTTTGCGAGTTCTGTGGCACCATGTGTGTTTTGTTAAACCACATTTTTTAAGGGTGTGCGAAAACCTTGGTGGATGGTACACAAAGGGCTTTTATTGGCTGCGTGAAAGTGAGAAGATGACGTGAGACTCCTTGAAAAACTAGTAGAGTGAGAAACAAAGATACCCTGATGGCTAGATATACACTCATGGAGTACTTTATGTGTGTTTACTTCCTTAGGTATCTGTTTCCCCACAGAATTTCTGGCGAGGGAGACAAACAAGGTGGAAAAGATTTGTCCATTTCGAAAAATTTAATTAAGGTAATATTCACCCGATTTGGGGGAGGATTGGAGAACAGGGACCAACACCCTGATGAAAGCCTAAAGCCATCCAGTTGGAGGCACTCAAAGAGGCAGAAACATGTTGGTAGAAGCAGAGGGGATTAAGGGACCATCATTTCCCTATATATACCCCCATTATCTCATTTTAATCCAGCCAGAGTTTTCCCTATAGAATAAAGTAGAAACTGGGAAACCTCTAGTCTTTTTTACTTTCACTTTACTGCTAAGTTTGGTCCTGTCAGTGTGGGAAAGAAGTAATCCCGCCATATATGTTTGTATGTTTTCCTTTACATTTAATGTTGCAAGTGTCTTGTGTGTATTATCACCCTCACTTTTTTATTTTACTACCCTTACCACCTGTCTTCGTCAAAAAAATCTTACGCTCCACCTAGAGTGTTGGTCTGCGCCTAGGTGTCTGATGCGGCCCAATGATGAAGCATGACACCGCAAGGTGTGTGAGGGCAGTTTTAAGACACCTGCGGACCTCCCTCTGGTCTTTCTAGTGAGTCTTGTGTGTCATTATTTATGTTACTTTGGGAACTTGATCTGTTACCACTTTAAATACAGACGAGGTCCAATATTGATGCAATATAGGTTTCTCTGCTACGTGGGCTTGATATATGAATAAGGGAATTAGAGAAACTATTATCCCTTGTCTCTCTTTTGTGGTTACCTAAACCTATTTTGGACCTGGGGACCTCATCCTCCAGGGCTGTACTCTTTTAAATGGGAGGGGGCTGCGTGACCCCTCCTTATCCTGCCCTGCGGAACCCATCCCCACTGCCCTTCCTTCTTTAAGGGAAGGGGGGGGGCATTTGGCCTCCCTCCCTGAGCCTTCCACGGCCCAAGACCCCATCCCCTGGGACTGACTCACTTATTGTGTCCAAGAGAGCCCACCCTTGGGCTACAGCAGTTTCCCTGCCCACACCCAATCAGGCAGAGAAACTTGCACTTGCTCCCTCCTGTCAGGATCATTTTTAAATCTCCCACCACACTGGAGCAAACACAAAGTCTGCTCCAGAGGGTGGGAACTTTAAAAATGCTCCCACCAGCTGTGAGAAGACTTGTGAGCTATTTCCCTGCACTTACTGAGGGGGACAGGGAAACAGATCAACAGAATGCTCCTGCCCAGAGGAAGCAGCATAAATTGCTGATCCCTGCTGGAGGGATCAATGCTGACTCGCGAAGCATACAGGGAGCCAGCTTCGCCCATGGGAGTCTTAGAGCTCCCCAGGCAGCCTGCAGAATTGTGTATGTTGGGTGGGCATCAGAGTACCCAATGATATTAAATGCAGGCTCCAGGGGTTGGGGTCGACAGACCAAGCTAGGCTCAAGGAGGGGAAGCCTGTGGAGCCGCTCTCATATTTAAAAAATGCTGTCCTGGGGGATGAGGTCTACAGAGCATAAAGAGGTTGGGGTGAGGGGCTGTGAACCTCTCTCTCTTTAAAAAATGTACAGTGTATTTTCTTTACAATAGCACATTGATTTATTGGAGTGTAATATCTTCTGTAGTGACTGTGCAAGACCAGTGGCTTATTTCTTGTTGTCTCCTTGTCTTACAGCAGAATGCTTCTTCCTTTTGATTACTGCTGAGTATGTTAAGGGGCCAAGTCACCTACATGCTCTGCCTGTTTGCCCCTGCACCTTCTACTTTAGTAGTGGTGCTTTGGGGTCGGTTGGCCACAGGACCTGGCCCTGCCAAGGCCCTGCTGTTCACGGCCTGGGGTCTGCTGCCTACAGGTGGTTTGGCCGTCTGGCCGCAACACCTCATTTAGAGTCTTTGCTCAATAAACTAGTATTTTGATGGATTGGATCTCTGTCTTGTGTTTTGAATGAAGTTTGGTGGTTTTGGTATATATTATTATTGAGCATGCTCCCTTGGAGTCTGTTACACTTCCCAAAAGGTTGGAGGTGCTCTTTTTGGAGCTATGTATTTTTGATACTAAGCTATTTCCCTTATTTCCTACAACTTTTGAATTGAGATATGTGGTCAGCCATCATAATCCTCTTGCATCTGCAGAAGATGCACATCTGCAACAACATGTAGTTTGTGGCCATTTTGAAAGCTTAGCAGAGGTTCAAGAAGACGATTGAAGCAGCCCTCTGCTAGCGAGACAGTTCTGCATTAAAAATCACATTGATTGTAGCTATTTGGGAAACTGAACAGAGAAACAAATGAGATGACTGATACTGGCAGCGACTAATGGGGTGAAGAATCATCGTACTTATGAAAGGTGTGACTGTTTAACTAACAGTTAGAACAGCAGATGAAAGAATCCTTACCTCCTTGTTTGAGGGCACATGTGTTGCAGCAGGTACACACAGACATGCAACACAAGGGAGAAAGCAAACCAGAGGCAGGAGGCTCTTGCTTTATCATTCCTTTTCTTCCCTTGGTTTTCCCGCTTGATACAGAGGTCCCCATTGGTTCTGATCTTTGTAGAGGGCTATAAAAGAATGGTTAGGCAGAGGTCTCTTTTCTGTCCATGGGCTCCGACTAGAGTGATGTATAAATGCTAGCCCTGATATTTGAATTCTACTTGGCGTTGGAAGGAATTTGGCTATTTCTACAGAGGAGGCAGAGATTATTCAAGTGATTTAGATCTATTTTGATATAGGGCAAAGATATTGAAACTAGACACTATGGCAGTAAATCATGAGGACTATAGGAACAAGGAAGCTAAATAATTGTTTTCTAAAAGTGCTATCAAGGAATACCCCTACAGTATGGCAAACAATACATCAATACCCACCGTAAACAAATAGAGAATTTGTCATACACTGAGATGACCAAGTGGTGGGAAGGTAGTTTCCTACAGAACCACCAGGATAATACCATGATCCCCAGAGGACACAGGACGCTATCACTTAGGAGACACCTCGTGAGGACCTAAGTCAGCCATTGCAAAGTGAGCTATTCCTCAAACGGCATCTAAGAACTTTGTTCCAGCATTATATTTTGGACCGGGACTTGACTGACGTAAATATTTTCTTGTGTGTTACTATGTCCACATCCTTCAGTGACTGACACAATCTTTGAGGTTATTATACCACAATTTCATTACGCTTGTTCGATCCTAACATATTTTAGCCTTGAGGAAGTCTTGATACGGACTTTGTACTGACGAAACACGTGTTGGCTGGCTGCTTTTTGATGTTTGAAAATCACATGCAAAAAGTCTTCGGTTTGATCATCTTGTCCCAAGAAGATTATTTTGATGTATTACGCATATATTATGACTGTATTGTTGAAAGAATCTTGAGGCCAATAAGTCATTCCTAACATTGTAATCAGGATAGTGCTGAACTGACCCTTTTTTAATTTCTTTCTCGGCAGGTTATTTTGATTTGTTCTAGTCACCCTACGAGTGACGGTGGTCTCCTTAGCACTCCGACTGTACTCACAGTATTTGTGATCATTTTGTGCCCTAACTAATAGGTTTCTTGATCCTTGTATATCTTTGAATGTGCTATTACTTCCTCTTAGGGAACACCACTACCAATTGTTTTTGTCACAATAACATGATCCCCAGAGGATTTACATAGAGCCAACATAATACTCACTTGATAAGAAAATGTTGGAGGAGACGGTGGAGGAGTCAATACAAAGTTCAAGGACAATGTTGGAAATTCTGATTAATTATGCTTGGCCAGACAGAGACAAAACCACTTGAAGAAATCATAGTATCAGAGGAGAACTGACAGGTTACAAAGAAAAAGAATATGCTTAGAAATGTGTGCGTAAGAGATGGACAGTAGAATAAGTAGACTTGCAGAAGAAATTCTAATGAGGAAACAATGAAAATTTCATACGGACTATGAGGGCTATGAAAGAGGATGGGTACTTAAATGTAGTGATGAGTCTTGGTCATCTAAAATATACTCAAGAAGACTGTAACATGCTACAACCTTTTCAAAAACATTTTCTGACACTGGGGGAGACACAACAGACCTCTCAGATGCAGGTGAGGGTAACAGTAAGTCAGTTGATTTTATGTCCGAGCCTACAACCTTTTTAGAAGAATACCTCCTCCTAAGGAGAGGGCAAAAGGTAAATCAACAAAACAACCAAAGCAGAGCAAGAGGAACAAGGGGGTGAGGTGGAGGTGCCAGAGGGAAAATAAATCCTAACAAAGTAAGAAAAGAACTGAAGAACACTTCTATAGCTCAAGCCCTTGTGGGACAAGGCAAGAACGGCCAATCGGAATAAGAATAATGGTTGATGATAAGGTGAACAAGACTGTGATGAAACTATTGGAGAGGGAACTTACTCAAGATGCACTTAAAGTTCTGAGTTTGGATCTATCCTTTCCCCCCACATTTAGATTGGATTTGGTGTTGACAACCATTCATCTATTTAAATTCATGCGGAAATTGAAGCTTAAGAAGTGGCATGCATTAAAATCTAATATTCGTACTGATAGCACCCCCAGAACCAGATCATTAGATCATGTGAGGCTCATTATTGGAGATGTTGATACTCTGATTAGTCTGCATGAGTTAGAACAAGTTAATGTACATGATAATCCTGTAATTGATGTAGGTCACTTCCTTTAGAGCCAGAGTATTATATATGACTATGCAGCACCAAGAAAGTTTCTTCCCAAATCAGTATTCTCTTCCCAACTTCCTTCTGGTGGAATAGATCTGTTTCATGATAGTGTGATACATGATTTGAAAAATCCTTAGGAACATGAGGACTACATGGCCCTGGTACTTAGTTAGCAATGAGATGAAAGCTGTGTAATATTTGCCCAATGATGCAAGTATTATTATCAACTCAGCTGGAGGAAATGAGTTAATTATGACATATGAAATGTACACCAGGGAAGTTATAGGTAAATTAATGACAACAGAAGGTATGAGAACATCAGTAGAGTGTGATACAAACACACTGCCCTGACTGTCTGGGAACAGTTGGAGAGGAGGAAACAAACGGGTGGCAGTTTTGGCCATACTGTTCCCATGAGGCACATGATCAAGACTGATTTGAATATGTCTGAGTTCAAACTTGAATGGCATGGTGAGCAAAAAAAAGATGGATTTAAGCCCAGATGTCTGTACTGGGGTGAATGTATGACATTGTTCTGCATTCTGTCCATCAACAGTTGTTTTTGCATTAGTCACCCTGAGTGGTACGGCTATGCTCAGAAAGGGGTCCTGTGCTCTCCATGCCACTTGAATCAAGCTATCCTGGCTGAAGAGGGGTAAAACCCCGTAACCGGTCCTAGGATGCTTGTTTCCAGTCCAGGGAGGACCTTGCTTGGCAGTTTGGACTGGACTGTTCCCATGAGGCAAAGGGTCAAGACTGATTTGCTTATGGCTGGGTTCAAACTGGAGTGGCATGGTGAGCAAAAAATGATGGATTTAGGCACAGATATCTTTACTGGGGTGAATGTATGACATTGTTCTGCATTCTGTCCATGAATGTTGTTTTTGCATTCGTCACCCTGAGTGGTACGGCTATGCCCGGACGTGGGTCCTGTGCTCTCCATGCCACTGGAATCAAGCGATCCTGGCGGAAGAGGGGTGAAACTTTGAAACCGGTCCTTGGATGCTTGTTTCCAGTCCAGGGAGGACCTGGCTTGGCAGTTCGAGCTGGCCTGTTCCCATGAGGCACTGCGTCAAGACTGATTTGCATTTGGCTAGGTTCAAACTGGAATAGCATTGTGAGCAAAAAAACGATGGATTTAGGCCCAGATCTCTGTACTGGGGTGAATGTATGACATTGTTCTGCATTCTGTCCATCAATTGTTGTTTTTGCATTTGTCACCCTGAGTGTTACGGGTATGCCCGGAAGTGGGTCCCATGCTCTCCATGCCACTGGAATCAAGCGATCCTGGCGGAAGAGGGGTGAAACCCTGAAACCGGTCCTTGGATTCTTGTTTCCAGTCCAGGGAGGACCTGGCTTGGCAGTTCGAACTGGTCTGTTCCCATGAGGCACAGCGTCAAGACTGATTTGCATATGGCTAGGTTCAAACTGGAATGGCATGGTGAGCAAAAAATCAATTGAATTAGGCCCGGGTCTTGTGCTCTCCATGCCACTGAAATCAAGCTATCCTGGCTGAAGAGGGGTGAAACCCCGAAACTGGTCCTAGGATGCTTGTTTCCAGTCCAGGGAGGACCTGGCTTGGCAGTTCAGGCTGGACTGTTCCCATGAGGCACAGGGTCAAGACTGATTTGCATATGGCTGGGTTAAAACTGGATTGGCAGGGTGAGCAAATAAACGATGGATTTAGGCCCAGATCTCTGTACTAGGGTGAATGTATGACAGTGTTCTGCATTCTGTCCAATAATTGTTGTTTTTGCATTTGTCACCCTGAGTGTTACGGGTATGCCCAGACGTGGGTCCCGTGCTCTCCATGCCTCTGGAATCAAGCTATCCTGGCTGAAAAGGGGTGAAACCCCAAAACCAGTACTAGGATGCTTGTTTTCAGTCCAGGGAGGACCTGGCTTGGAAGTTTGGAATGGACTGTTTCCATGAGGCACAGGGTCAAGACTGATTTGCATATGGCTAGGTTCAAACTGGAATGGCATGGTGATCAAATACACAATGGATTTAGGCCCAGATCTCTTTCAATATGCAACTCGCGGGGTGATTCTTGTGGCGGTCTGTACTAGGTGCTTTGGCACCCCGTCAATGACTCTTCTGCCATCTGTGATCAAGTGTGTTCAGGATGAGCAAGGACCAGAGGCGGGTGTGGAGTTGGGAATGCGGCTCGTGGGAGCGTTTGATATGGTACGCGATCTCGTCCTTGCAAATGTCACCGGGGTTGTGGTAAGTTTCCAAGTCTCTAATGCTCTGCACGAAGTCCCTGACAACAGCAAACCCCGTCAGTTACCGAAAGTTATTACGGAGGCTTATAAGACCGTTGGACATAATAGTTTGGGGGTTAAGCCTTTCGCTAGGAAAGAAAAACAGCTGCAAACTCAACAAGCATCATGTGATAAAGATGACCGCCCGAAAGTTCAGAAACAAAATTGGAGTAAGAACAAAAAACAGGGGAAGCAGCAGAAACAGGGTTCCCGTCCCGCTTCACCTACACCTGCTCCTGTTGAGCGTACATATGAGTTGTGCGACCGCAGTACTATTAAGTCGCCTGATAGGTTTCAGATTCCTGAACAACATTTTCCTAGCTCTTTGCAGGAAACATCGGTCACAGCCACCGATGGAGGAGGTGGCGGCAACAGAGCAGTGAACAGCCACACAAGGCTGACGGAATAGGCAAGCAGGATGAGGCACTGCATCAAAGACCCCAGTTTCAGAAGATGAAAGTTGCTGCGGTAACAGCGAAATATGCCACAGATAGTGAGAAAACAGCTTCGGAATCTGACATGGGCGCTGTCTCTGCTGGACAGTGTGGCGGAGATTACCATCATTCGAGAGGCATTACGTCCACTACTGAAGGTGACAGCTGTAGTTGAGGCAGCTGACACTAGAGTGGCTCCCCCTGACAGGCTTTAAGAAATTGTCCTAGTAATTGAAGGTGACATAGAACGTATCATAAAAGGTTTTTTTGTTGAAAATCTAACAACTACCTATGATATTTTGTTGGCGCAGGTCGATTGGTCCCCACTCTTTGTCTTAGCTACTCTGCAGTGCCGAAGGAGCAGACTCTGCAGTTTGTGGAAGATTGGGCTAAGGGACTTGCGCCGGCATTGTATCATACTCACTGAGGATGGGACAAATGTTCTCCTCGACATGACAACCCTTTGCGTCGATGCCACAGCCTCCACCCCAATACCACATGCGACGTGAAGCGAAGGCTTCCGTTGCAGAAATCCTTCAGCACTTGGAATATCAAGGTGTGATTGAAACATCTGTGTCTCCGATGAATAACCCATTTTTTACTGTGACCAAGCCAGATGCCTCGTACCGTTTGGTATTTGATTACCACCACTTGAACACACATTGTCGTACCTGCACAGTGCAGAATACTCACTGTTCTGCTCTTGTGGATAGTCTGGTGTGTAAACAGTTCAAAAGCACACTTGACATATCCAATGGATTTTTGTCCACAATCTGTCCTCCCTTAGTAGTGAAAGGACGGCTTTTACTAGTGGCGGCAAACATCGTCACTTCCTTCGTTTGGCTATGGGCTACAAGAATAGCCCTGGCATCTTTGCCGTCTCTCTCCTGGAGAGGCTCGACGCAGATGCATGTTCGTATGTGGATGACATTTATCTCACAGATGACGAATTATGGCCGGATCTGTGCCGTGTTGACCGCATAATTTGCCATTTTGCAGACTTTGGCTACAAATTTAACTTTGCGAGATCACACATTGCAGAGAACCCGGTGTTGTTCCTGGGCTACAAGCTCAACATTGAGGGTCATGGTTTAGCTCCTCACTTCTTGGAGAAATGCGCACTTTTGCGAGCTTCCACAACACTGAAATAGCTACAATCTTTCCTGGGCTTTTTAAATTTCGGTTGTACATACATTCTGGAATACGCCCAGCATATCAAACCGCTTTATGCGTTGATACAACATACTTTTTACAAATCCTGCTGGCTGCCAGAACATTCAGCCATCTTGCAATCTTTGCAGGCTGACCTACTTGAATCTAAATTCTTGTCGATAACCACACCAACCTTGTGATAAAAATCGTGCCAGGGTTGGTGGGTTTCACTTACCTCACTTTTAATGAGGGTAACACAGTCCCTGTTGCTTACAAGTCACACTTGTACACTTCGGCTGAGTTGCGGTTTTCCACTGTGGAAAAAGTTTTGATAGCAGTGAAAATGGCGATTCTTAAGGAATGTGCACTGTCCCAGGGAAAACGCATTTTGGTTGTTACTCCGTATCCTACCTTGGAGGCAGTGACGAAAGCCAATATACCGAATTCAAAGGTTTTGCACCCCGGTGGATACAGTGGGCTACATCCTTGACATCCCCGGATGTCACGTTCATCCTCCCTGCAGACTCAAGCGTACTTGCAGTATGAATTTGTTCATCCTGCTCCTCTGACTATGCACCTACTTGAGGATTTCCACTGTATCATTTACACTGATGGCAGTGCGCAAGCGGCTACGGCTTCAAAATACGCGTATTCTTCGGTCTGCGCAATGGTGGTTAGTACTATGGTGGTTGGTGAATTCAAGTCCAATGTCGTGCATACACAGACATTTGGAGACTGTACCGCCCAGTTGGCAGAACTTCGTGCTCTGATGCTTACATTGGAGTACGGTGATCCCGATGCGACTACTCTTATTGTGAGCGACTCTTACTCCACTGTTCAGTCTTACAATGACAATCTGCCCTTTTGGACTCAAAATGATTATCGTGACTCCAAGGGTCGCACAAAAAACATAAAATGATCTAGGTTCGAGTGGCTGAGCTCAAAGAACGACTCCCACTTGTTTTTGTAATTAATACTCTGGGTCATCAGCGTGTTGGAGTTCACACTGTTGGCAACTGTCTCAGGGATGAGGCTGCCAAGACAGCAGTTGCAACATTTGCAGTGGCAGCGATTACACATTCAAAACGTAAGATTGATGATGACATCTTGGCAGCTATTGCCGCAACAGAGAAGAGAGGTAATTACCCTAAGGGTTTCCCTTCTAAGTACTCTTATCATTTAAATCCTGATAAAGTTCCTTGTGTGAGAATTAACGACGTTAGTGACAGGTTGATTCCCAACGCAGACCACAGACAGGCTTTGATTACAGGGGCACATGCCGGGAAGGCTTCGGTGCACGCTGTATCTCTTCTCAAGCAACAATACTGCTGGGGGGTTTGTACAAACAGACACATGATTTTGTCCTTCAATGTGGCATTTGTCAGCAAACTGAACCTTCCTCGGCTGCACGCCTGCCCCCAACTCAGTTGTACATATCTAATAATCCACTTGTGTGTGTTTATTTAGATTACTGCGGTCCTTTCTCCACTGATACTGCGTATAAGTACATCTTAGTAGCAGTAGACTCTTGCATGCACTTTGTCTGGGTGTGGCCTTAAAGGAGCGCTGATTCTAGAAGTGTCATAAGGGATTTGCGTGTTTTGTGGTAATTTTTGCGTGTGGTACCTTCCATTCGGACCAGGGTCCAGCGTTTGCCTCTAAGGCGTACAAGGGTGCCTTGGCTTTGTTGGGGGTCCAGGCCAAATTTGCGTCTCCATACCGACCAGAGGGTAATAGTGTTGTGGAGCGGATGAACCGTTACTTAAAGCAATCCTAGACAGCGAAGATCTTAGGTGCAGGCAGAGACTGGCTAACCCATCTCAATAGCGTTCAACGTGCACTAAATAATCTCCCTAGAAGGTCTCTGGGTGGGTGGATCCCATACAAAATGCTCTTTGGCATCAACAGGTTTGTTGCGGACCTTGATGGTCTAGACATGGCGGCGGGAGACGCATCCTTTGACGTACATGAACAGTCTAATGTTTTACAGAACATACAGAAGACCAGAGACAGTCTTGCAAAGGAACACTTGCCTGCATTGCAGATTCCGGTAGTAGGCTGGCTACCACAAGTTGGTGAACTGGTCCGAGAGAAGATCCACAACAAAAAAGAATTTGGTCCTTCCTATTGAGCTCCAGTTGTGGTGCTTGATGTGCAGGGTACAAGAACTGTCATTTTACCTCCTCTTCCTGGGCGAAAGGGGAACAGGTACATTTCAATTGACAATGTCAAACCACACAGGCTGGACAATTCTCTATAGTATGACACCTGCGGTTTCGTGTCCAGCAATGGTGCAACACTCTGTTTTGGCCCCGGATCCTGCCATCGGGCCTGATGTGGCCGTTGAAATGAGTCAACTTATGAATCCTTTATTGAATTTACCTGCTGGTGATCCTCTCAAATACACTGAACATACTTATCCCACTGACTTGTCTATGCCTGATTTGGACAGCCGTGTGGCTAATCAATCCAGTTTTTCATTTGACACTGTCTCTTCCACATCTATGTCCCCTTCAAAATGTTTGATTTTTGCTGCCTGGTTTAAAAAACATTTTTTGATTTCTCCTTGGACTTACATTTGGCGGGTGCTTCTTGCAATTTTTTTGTTCATGTCCATAGGATTTGTAGTTTATTTTTTCAGTTTTATCAATGGACACTACATTCAAGAAAGAACTTCAATTTGAGTGATTGATGGAACTTTGGCCCCCCACTCCTCTTCACACATCATGAAAAGGGACCAGACATTTGTGAATATAACTGCTTGGCCCGTTTAAGATGGGATTGTATGGGATGCTGTAAAGTTCCAGATCCATGGTCTCACAGAGGTTATTAATGTTCCCAATGTACTCCGTGTTTCTATGGGGGAAGTGGTTAAACAAAATATTCGCTCTGATGATTGGGACGTTAAAGCTGTAGAAGCCTTATTTTCTGATTTGAAATACTATGCTGCTTTCGATGCGGAAGATTTATATTTGGATTCTGCAAAATTATGGTGATTTGTACTGTCACCAGCATTTTGGCAATCACTTTCTGCATTAGACAAAATTGTTTAGAAACGTGGTCAACTACACACAGAGCACTGTCCCGCACCAGTGTAAGGCAGCTCGGAAACGCTTTTAAAAAAGTTTTTCTATTTTACTGATTTTGATCAATCAAACCCTAATGAATTTTATTTTAAGATGACTGAGAAGTCCTCTTCCAAGGTTATCTTACTCACACTAAATTACTGGATTCGAAGTCCTTTAACAACCAGTTGGCTGTTGGGGGCTATGAACTGTAGAAAGATACGATTGATCTTAAGTCTGTTTGGGGTTCTAAAAGTTGGCAAGTGAAAGGCACTGAGGCTTTGCATTGTGCATGTCTCATCCCAAACCATATGTTGTTCCTGAATGACAATATTTCACAAACCACCTGTTTTGGATTGGTACCTCTAAAAAATTAAATACTCCTTTATTTCCTGATTTTGGTGAATTTCCCCATTGGAATAATTATACCAGTACTTCCCTGAGTGACTTACAAGCCCTATTTCCTCTTTTAATGTTTCCAGCATTAATCCCGAAGGATGGTTGCTATGGCAAAAAAGAGCAGATTCCTGCCAGCACCATTTTTGGGTCTGACCCCTAGCTTTACAGAGGTTAGAATTGATCCCCGCTTTCAGACTAAACATTCAGTCACCCCTCGCAACCTATTCTGTAGGCAAATTGTGCCAGAGTTGGCTCAGACATTCATCCTTAGGTTCTATTAAGTTACATTTATCCACACTCACAGACACTGTCGACTTAAATGATTTTGTAAAAGGTCCTACAGTAGGCAGATCGAAGAGATGGTTATATGCTGCTTACAATGAGGTTTGGAAACTGCCAAAGATTGAAGCTGCTTCTAGGCTTAGAGCTATTGATCAGGCCAATTTAGAAAAAGTGCTGGCCGTTGTAGATAATAGCATTAACACCCTTTCTTCCCGAATTTACACTTTGGATAATATTGTGTCATCTGTGGTTGATACTGTGCGAGAAGATGTTGCCGCACTCTATCATGGGCAAAACCAATTGCGTTCTGTTATGCAGTTTGCTTGGACTCTGCAAACATTAAAAAATGGCCGAGTTCCATGGAATTGCATGAACACGAGTTTATTATTTTGGCCTTTCAATTTGACTCTTAAACATCAATTTATGTCAATGAAGGATGCCACGTTTTCACTGTTGCATATTGAAAAGTTAGAACCTTTACCCTTTTCAGTAGCAGAATCCAATTCAACAGTTTGGCTGATCCATGAGTTGATAACTCTAACTTTTCCCATTTTCAAGTTTGAGACCTGCATGAAACACTATGCAATAGGCAGGTGTTAGCCCCTGGATGGTGCTTATCTTCATGAAGTCTGGAATCTCCCGTTCACATACAGGTGTTTGAGGGAGGGAAAGGAAGTCTATTTTAATGACGAAGATTGCACCACAACGCCAGATCATTCATTAACATGCAGACATATTCAATTGCATGGTTCTTGTAATGTGCTTGCACCAAACTTAGCCTGCATTCTAAAGGGTACCCCAGTCCCGGCCATTACACCGACATTCACATTGCTTGCAAACGGTAGTTATTTATTATTAAATAATGAAGATTGCTGTGGGATGCATGCTGGAATTCCTTATATCGTTACGGTTTCCCAGTGTGTAATTTGCTGTAAGACTGCCTTGTTCCCTCCTCCGCATGGCAGGCTCGATGTTTTCATCTGGCCTTCTATTCCGACCTTGAAAGCAAGCAGAGTTCAACAAGATGAGTCGAATAAGAGCTTGTTTGTCCCAGAAGGAAGTCCCCTTAGCTCTGCGCGTGAGACGTTCGTCCTTCACGTTGCAAATACTCGTACTAAGGTAAATGCATTATTTAACACAGACCTGTCCCTGCATTTCGGTGCTTTGATTCACACAATCTTAAATGCCTCATCGACTACTGGCCTGGCATATTTTTTTTTTATAGTGTGTTCTGGCCTTGTGACCTTATTTCAAACTATATTCGGTGTGATCCCTGCATTTTTTCATTTGATTTTTTCGAGTGTCTTTGGCGGTTTCCCTTTGCTCCTAGCTTTAGGCGCGGGCATACTGCTGTTAATTTGTTTATTACAAAATGGATTCACAATCTGTGCCCCATGACGATCTAACCCCGGCTTCTCCACCTTCGTAACCGGATGCTGGAATACCATGGTTCGCTGCCTCAGGCGACTCTGAGTGTGGCGTATGGTTTACCTTTCCAGTTCTCATTCTTTACTTGCGTGCAGCCCGTTTTCCATTGTCTCCTGACCTGGATTTTAATCTACTAATGAGTCCCTTAGTTGCTCATTAAATAGATTGTTCTAGTATCAGGATTATGGCCTGCGCAGCGGCACATGGGGTTCTAGGCAATTGGAACATTTGGACTGCGGCCAATGACTTTCTGGTGTGCAGTTATCTTGAAGTAAGCCCGAGTTGTCCTCTGATGGTACCAGAGGCTCCGGCAATCGAGGAACATGTATGTTTGTTCCCTTTACTTAATTGGATGGCTGAAATGTTCATGGATGATAACGACTTCCTATTGGAGGCAGTTGCAACATATGGTGCTTATACGATGTTCGACACTAGTACAGTTTTTCTGCTTCATAGACACGTACTGTATTGGTGAATATTGTTTCTTCTAATATCTTGATTTTTACTTGTTCGAGATCTTTTTTCATACCATGGCCACCGGTAACTACTTACACTGACTTGATTATTTTGATTCAGATTTTTTATTACCAATTTTCAAGTTTAGCAAAATTCCTGAACTTGCATAATTTCACACACTTTGAAGATTCTGGGGATGCAGAGAGACTTGCTGATCCAGATGTAATTTACACTAACTGAGCGGAAAGGTAATGGGGTCCCCCAAAACAAGCTCAAGTGACCTTCTTTAGCTTATAATACAAAGTTCCTATATAGGAAGGGTGTTTAAACTAGGCGCTGTATCACCTGTTTGCACTATCATTGTGATATGATTCCTCCTTTTGTATTGTATAGAGTTGTAACCATCCTGATCACATTATTCTTAATCATATGTCTGCTTATGTTGACTAAAATACTGTGCATGAGATTATGTCCTTAAAATAAATATTTTAACCTTACCATGTCTCTTTTTTACTCCTGTTGTGGACTGGTATGAGAGTATAATAAAAGAGTGTTCTCACTTCCCACCATTCCTGAGATGGTGCTCAGTCGCATGTTCTAGGTTGTCAAATCATTAGTTACTTTGCTATAGGATGAAGAGCTAATGTTACACTGATGCTAGCTGGTTGGGGTTTTCTAGGTACTGAGGTGAGTTTCTGGTACACCACAATTCCAATCCAATCCAATCCAAAAAATCTTTATTTCGGTCATTAAGACCATAAAAGATGCATGAAACAACATACAGCATTTTAAAATCAGCATTTAAGTACATGTAAGTGCAAATGGATACAATCCAGAAATTAAAATTAGGTGAGATAAAATGGATAAGAAAGATACATCACAGTTCATATCAGTAAGATAAGCATTTTGTAAAAACTTTTCCATAGGCAGCTAAAGATTATTTTGGCTGGAACTATCACCTATGTTGGTGTGACCTTAGTCAACTTGGACCTAATACGCCACATGGCGAACAAATATTTTGAGACTGCAAAGACAATGTGAGGGGAGGAGTCAGATTTCAATATTCTATACGATGTTGAACAGTTTCTTATTGCCATGTTTCTGCATAAAGGCACCAACCAATACTTCCTTGGGGACCTGTAAGTGGGACAGAAAAACAAGACATGGATTTCCTCCTCATCACAGGAATTGCAGCCAGGGCATAATTTGTCCCCTCCATTGATCCATTTGTTCGTAAAGGATTTAAGGGGTAAGGTTCCAAACCGCCACTGAATAAAAAGCTTTCTTGCTGTGACCGGGTATATAAAATCCAAAAAAGATTCAAATTTGTAGGTATTTTTGGATTGGGTGAAACAGTGGGTTAAAATGCCAGTGCTTGGTGCAGTCATTTGGGATGCAAGATTTTGTTGCCTGTAGGCTTTCACTAGTCTTTTCCGAGGGACCTCATTGCAAGCAATTTCGGGGGCCAGCCACAGTTCATTGAAGCCTAGCCGGAACAGTTCTTTTTTGACAAAAGTTATCCAGGGGATCTTGTCATTGTGGTTGAGATTCATAACATGCACAAGATCTCGCCTGTAGTGGCTAAGCTCCTTAGTTGACCACAGTCTATGCCAGAATCTTATAGGATTAAGTTCAGCATCCTCCCTGATAGACGGTAAGCCCAGGTCAAGACGAAGGGGAAGCAAGGGGGTTGCAGCTGGGAGAGCCAAAAGGCGCCTCATGAAATTGTTCTCAACACGTACCATCTCATTTGCAGCTTGGTGTCCCCAGAGTTCGCTGCCATATAGTGCAGCAGGTTTTGCTTGGGTTTTGTACATCTCAACTGCGGGAGCTATGGGTTTATATGTTGAGGTATTTACAATCTTCAAGATAGCCCCAGACAGTTGAGAGAGCCTTATTCTCGAGCTTGCAATCTGTGGACACCATGAAAGATTCTCTTGGAGGGTTACGGCCAGGTATTGAAATGTTTTTACCCTCTCTAGGACCGTGGAGTTTAGGGATGGGTTGGGTCTAGTTGTGGAGGAGGGGTTAAAGATCATATACTTGGTCTTCCCGGCGTTGATCTCGAGGCCATACTGCCTGCAGAAGAGATCAAAGCCATCCAGAATTCTCTGAATTCCCATGGGCGATTTGGAAAGCAGGAGGGTATCGTCAGCAAACATAATTGCCGGTACCCTCCTGCCTGCCAGGACCGGGGCGTCGTTGTCCCCAACATTGGCTAAATGAGAGATGACACTATTCACATAAAGGCAAAAAAGGGTTGGGGCAAGGACGCACCCCTGCCTGACCCCCCGGGAAACAGGGAACCTTTGTGTCAAAGCACCACCCCGCCCACAACGCACCTGGGCAAAGTTACCCTGATGGAGTCTTATAATTGCCTGGAGTAAGTTGGTGGGTACTCCCATCTCCCTCAGGACCTCCCAGAGTTTTTTCCGTGGTACAAGGTCGAACGCTGACCTCAGGTCTACGAACACCATGTATAATCTCCCGCCCTCAATGGTCACCGTTTTCCAATAAAGGAGAACGAGGCGGAAGATTTGGTCCATGGTGGACCTATTTTTCCTGAAGCCAGCCTGGAGGGGACTTAAAATTTCATGTTCCTCCATCCAATCCATGAGTTGGTCCAGTAAGAGTCGGGAGTAAATCTTCTGGGGGACATCTATCAGGCTGATCGGCCTGTAGTTGGATGGGAGCAGAGGACAGCCCTTCTTGAAGATAGGGACTATCTCTGCCCCCAGCCAAGTGCAGGGGATCGCCATTCCACATGCTATTGAGTTGAAGAGAATGAGAAGGTAGGGCGCCCAGATCTCCGTATGTGACTTAAAAAGGTCACCAGGTAGTTTATCAAGGCCGGGGGCCTTGCCCATTGCTAGGCCATCTATTGCGCTGGCCACTTCCCCTAGCGTGAACTCCAGGGTATCTCCAGGGAGGGAGAGGAGTGTTGCAATAGTGGCATCAGTGTTTTCTAGTTCATCTGCATAAAGTTTCCCAAAATGGTCTTCCCATGTATGTGCAGCTATATTGGGTTCGACCGCAGCTTTGGGTTCCCCTGAGCCAGTAGAGACTATGGACCAGAATCTTCTAGTATCCTTGGCTATTAGTGCTGCCGAGAGATCGTGCCATCTAACCCAGTCCCAGTCTGACCTCGCACGGACCATAATGTCCTTATACAGTTGTCGCAGGGCGGACACCTTAGTACGAGAGGCACCCTCTTTGACTGCAGCAATAAGATCAGATTTGGCCTTTCTACAGTCAGAGTTGTACCAAGTGGAGGTTCTGGTTTTGTGCTTGGGTTTGGGTACCTCTGGATAGAGGACCTCTCCCAAAGCTCCCACTAAGTCTTCGTGTATGGAGGGTAAAATTTTAAATAGTTCCTGAGCACTGGGGCGACTGATTACTTCATCCAAAGCCTCAAATCTTGGGAGAACGAGATTGTAAATTTTCCCAATATTTTCTTCCGACTTGGAGAATTTCTGCCATCTCACCCTACGTCTGTTAGAGGTTAATACAAGGTTTCCCCTTTCATCTCCTTCCCCCGAGGAGGAGAGTCCGATGGGCTCTGGGAGATAGGTCAGGGAAAGTGAAAGGGCGTTATGATCACTATCAGTGCGGGGGATTACATTAAAATCCTCAACCTTTGGCCACAGACTGGTATCAACAAAAATGTAGTCCAGTCTTGACTCATGGTTTGTTCTATTAAATGTGCATTTAGAGGGGGTGTCTGAGGGTGTGCGACCATTGCAAGCTCTCAACACATAGTTGAGAGTTAGTGACATAATTTGAACCGCAAGTGGAGACCAGCATCTGGGATGGGGGGATTGGCACACTGGTATACCCCAGTAATCGTCTTCTGCCATGAGGGCCCCTTCCCTCAAGCCCTCTAAGGGTTCAAAATGACAGTTAAAATCGCCACCCATGATCACCTTATAGTCTGACGGCAGCTGGCTCAAAAAGGACGCAAGGTCCACTAATGTAGTGGACTCCGCCGTTGGTCCTACTGGGCGGGAGTAAACATTTATTATTGCCAACTTCGGGGCGCCCGTCCAGGTTAGTAAGACACACTGGATATCTTGGGAGAGCGTGGCTATATTCTCCGCTATGCACCCAGTGTGAGATGCTATCCACACCGCTAGACCACCAGATGGCCTCCCCCTTCCATTCCAAGTAGCAGGAATTTCAAATACAGCATAACCAGTCTTGTGAACCGGTTCCCTCGCCCATGTCTCTTGAAGAAGGCATATCTCATTATTAGATATCAGGGAATCCCATTCTTCAGTTTGTATTTTGTTAAAAATACCTGCAACATTCCATGAAAGTACCCTCAGGGTTCTGGACTTAGTATGGGATGTAGGGCCCTGCCCCTCATGAGTATCACCACCACTACCTACATGGGAGGTGGAGATCCGTGTGGGGGGAGATAAATTGTAATTACTTCCAACTGGATGAGTTTGGGTTGTGGCAAGGACGTCGCCAAGCAATTGTCTAGGAGGGTTAAAGACTTGAGCAACAGAATTACCATTAAGTTCACTAGGGGCCCCTTCTGCAGTAAAATGACCAGGGGAGCACCCCTCGAGTCAGTCACAAGAATCCAAACCAGAGAATGCTTCAAATCTGTTACTAACTTCCAAGGGTGTGAAAGGAAGCAAGTGGTCCATCCCCCCCATTTGGGAGGAGTGGTCCAAACTCCTATAATTGGAGCCATATCCCCTCTGAGGGACAGATTCCCACCTATGAGCATTCTTTGGAATCAAGGGGACAGGGTGCGAAGGAGGATAGTGGTTGGTTTGTTTAGGACCATTGAAACCTGTCAGGGACATAGAGGGCCAAGGGCATGACAGGGGGGCCACTAGAGCTCTAGGGTAAAAATAGGTGAGATCACATGGCATGATGGATTTGCCTAAGTTCCCTGGCATCCAGCTCAAAATGTGCCTGACAGCTTCCGGGTCCCTGAAGTTGATCACAATCAAATCGCCTTCTATGTCTTTCGCCCTCCCCCCCAGCCAGGAGAGTCGGCGCACATGCACTATGTCCCCATTTACATTCCCAGGGAGCGGTCTGTTCTTGGACAGCCAATACATGGTCTTATTTTTGAGTTGTTGAGGGCCTTCTCGCTTATCAGGGTCACGAATGGGAACACCTGTAAGCACCACTACATAGGGTAGTGATTCAGGGGGCAATTCGACCTGTGGGATCCTGCGTTTTTGTACTATGCTAGGGGGTTCCCTCTCTTCAACCGACTGAATTGGTCTGGGTAACATACTATTTCCACCCTTGGGAATGGCACCATTCGAGTGCATGTCAGAACTAGAAACATTTTTAGAAGTTAAACTTCCCAAGAGATTGCTTTCCACTATTTTGGTAGGGAGATTGGACATAGGGAGGGAGGCCGTAGTGGTAGTGATAGAGGTTATGTGAGCCGCCTTAGCTAGGTTGGTAGAAGTCAGGTGGGCCTTCTTGGGTACAGAAGGTTTTAAACTATTTGATGAGCTGGCTGGAGCTGGTACTGTACTAGATATGGGAACAACTATCTGGTTGTCCAGTTTATTGCGAATAGTCAGCTCTAGATTCCCTAACCGCTCTTCGATGGCCCGTAATCTGTCCATGATTGGGGAAGTGAGCGTCCTGAGCATTTGTCCAAGATACTCCAAAGTAGGGGCGAGCGGGAGAATCGCCTCAGAATCCGCAATTGGGGGGGTGGTAACTACTACAGGAGATGGTGTGTCTTGTGTAGTCAGTGTGGGGATATCAGGTCTTATGCCTTCAGTTGATGTAGAAGCAGGTGCTGTTCCCCCCCCTTCCCCTTGCCAAATTCAGTATGACTAGTTTTACCTTTTTGTATAGGGCCCCCCTTCCTCATTCTCTTTTTGGGCGGAGGACCGTGATTTATCTGAGCCACAACCTTCCTCTGGTTTTTAGGATTCATTTTTCCAATTGGGATGTGAACTAGCGGGGGATTCGGGGCTACATCAGAGTTACAAGATGGTAGGGGGGCAGGAGGAGGTGGACTAAAGGGATCCACAAGAGAAAGTGGCACAGAAGAAATGTCTCTTAGAAGTTCTGGGACACCCTGAGATGTAAAGGGGTCCTCAGTGATCAGCTCTGTACTAGGTAGTCGATTGAGCAGTGCCGAACCTAAGGTAGATCTAGCCTTGTGACCCTCGATGGAGCGACGACGCTCCATCCTTTTTTCTTCCAGAGCTTCTTCTCTTTCAATGTCAGAAATGGATTTCTTGAAGTAATTGTCCAATGTGCCCTTGATGGGATTTGCCCCCACTTTCCCAGGTGAGGCCATGTCCAATGTGACGGAAATAAACAACTATGGGAAGTAACCAAATATAACCGTCGTACAAGTTACCTATCCAGCAAGGTTGGAGAGATTTGACAGCCACTAGACAATCACATCAGGCGCGTGGTGCAACACAATAAGGAAGCATAGAGTAGGTATTCAGGTCCCGGGTATACGCCACAAAGTCTCAGGGACAGGGCCCAGCCCAGCCTTACCAGCCACCTAACGGCCACACAACGGCCCGCTCTTTGCCAGGTCTTAGCCCCGGCCTTTGCCCCACGCGCGTCCCGCGTGCGCGGGGCTGGGAGTGATTATCAAAGGGAGTGGCAGGTGGGGGCGGGAAGAGGACCAGCTGCGGCCGATCTGCGCCGCTCTGCAGGCTGGTCCTCGCAGTCCCGCCTCTGGGTTTCTGTATGCAGAGTTACTTTCCGTGGACGCGTTGGTGCTCCGATGCACAACAGGGGACCAAGAACGAGATCCCTAGCAAAGTCTTGCGCCTTTGAGCGGCTCCCGCGGAGCGGGGGCCGCGAGGCGATGATTTGGCAGACAGAGGATAGCAGGCAACCGGGACAGCAATCCCCGCACGGCAAAAAGACTAACCCAATCAGCACACACTCCGCGGTGGTTTTGAGCAAGTGGAGGGGGCGGGAAGAGGACCAGCTGCGGCCGATCTGCGCCGCTCTGCAGGCTGGTCCTCGCAGTCCTGTCTCTGGTTTTCTGTATGCAGAGTTACTTTCCGTGGACGCGTTGGTGCTCCGATGCACAACAGGGGACCAAGAACGAGATCCCTAGCAAAGTCTTGCGCCTTCGAGCGGCTCCCGCGGAGCGGGGGCCGCGAGGCGTTGATTTGGCAGACAGAGGATAGCAGGCAACCGGGACAGCACTCCCCGCACAGCAAAAAGACTAACAATTCACAAATGTCCTAGGTCTCTGTGCACAGTTCTGTGTATCAGCAGAAATCCTTGCAACAAACACAATAGAATGGGGCAATGGTATTCTCTCGCCTGGATCTGAATAAAGGATAGCATCAGTTGGAATTCAAAGAGAAGTACTGGTACATTACAATCTTTTTTACACATGTTGTTCTGCTACATTACAGAAGACTCAGGGTCTGATTTGGATCTTGGCGGACGGGGTACTTCGTCACAAAGGTGACAGATATCCCATTCGCTGAAATATAAATCACACCATATCCTATTAGATTACAAATTTTGGGCAGATGGGATCTCTGTCACTGGATCTAAATCAGGTCCTATGTTTTGGTGTGTCATGGGCTGCAGAGTTATAATGAGATGTCATTCAACACATCATACAGCATGTCATGAATGCTTTCACAAACAATGACGACTTATTGTTTTTCTAAGCTACACAGGAGTGTGACGATGCTCTCACTCAAGTGTGTCAGTTGCTCCCTGATGCTGGTTTAACTTTGAATGCTGAGAAATGTGAGTTCATAAAATACAATTAAGATTCTTTGCCCTTATCTTTTCTAATGGGGCATGGCACTTGATCCAGCTAAAGTGCACTATCAACTGCCAGTCCCCTGCAAGATGATTCCATTTTACAATCATTCCGTCGCATGGCCAGCTATTAGTCTAGATACATATGAGGCTTTTCCACTGTCAGTGTGCCTCTAGGGAACTTCACTAAAAAGAATGTTTCTTTTCTTCAGTCACAATTATGCAAGCAAATCTTCGAGAGACTCAAGCAAGCTATTAAGAACGCTACAGAAATAACATATTTTGATCTAAAAGCTTCATACTGAGGTTGTTGTTTATGCTAGCCCTGTTGGGTTGGGCGCCATCCTTGCACAGCTGACACCCAAATGCTTGAAGATGTAATGAGGCGTATGCCAGACGAAGTTTGGCCCACACTGAACGTGTTAGCTCACAACCTGAGAAAGAGAGCATAGGAAGCCTTTTGCGCTTGTGACCGATCATCAAGCATTATTGACTATCTTTGGAACTTCAAAAGCAAAACTGCCTCCTCACATTAAACATTAAGGTCTGCGATGGCAAGAGTAGAACTACACCATTGTGCATCGTCCAAGGAAAGATATTTACCTTTCCGTCTACTTTTTACAAGTGCCTCTGCAATGCCATGGCATCCATTCTAAGATGACTGAAGCCTACATAAATTTCATAGTGAAACCAAGCACTCCCACTGCCATTTCGATGGCAAGTTGTCACTGCCACAAGTCAAGTTAGTGACATTTAGAAACCAAAAGACATTATTACACATGGGTCTTGGGACTAGAAACCTTAACCTGTTACCAGAAAAAGTGAATATCAAAAGTTTAAGAATGTCAAAGATGAACTGTCCATTACTCAGGAAGGTACTATTCTACGAGGGTCGAGATTTGTCAATCCAGATTGTATGCGACAACAGATAATTGAAGTGACCCATGAAGGACATTGTGGATTTCTTACCACCAAATGAGCTCTCCAAGACCGAGTCTGGTTTCCACAGCTCAATGAGAAAGTTGGAAAGGAATTAAAACATGTCAGAGTTGTCAAGGCATGCATGGGAAAGAATTGCAGTTGGCATCTTTGGTCCTCTTTAAAACGGATGATGATCGTTAATGAACATTCCCATTTTCCATTGGTCGGAGGGCTCATCTATCACTCAAGAACCTGTCATTAAGAGACTGGACAGCCTCTTGATGGCCTGCCATGTTCGTGTAAATCTAAAGTCTGCCAATGAGCCACCTTTCAATTGTTAGAAATTTAACCACTTCGCAGCTGGGGTAATTCGCTCACGGCGCAGTGGTGCGGCGCCGCGGTGCTCGTGACGAGTCCAGACAAAGGCCAAGGCATTTTTGATTGTTTCATGAGAACTCTAAGGAAAGCTGTCTAGTATGCTGTACTAGAAAAGCTCAAACTTAAGGCTGTTCTAAATTCCACTCTACAAGCTTACCACTCAACCCCTCAGTCAACCATATGTGAAAGCCCTGTAACCTTGATCGTCAAGAGAGCGATGATGACCAAGTTAGCTCAATGGACCAACAGAAAAGCAAATACTGAGGAAGACTAGGGCTGTAAGAGGAAAATTAAAACCTTATGCAAACAAGCGTCAACATGTACAAGAACTCACCTTCACAAAACAAGATCAAGTTCTTTTTCATCAGCATAGAAACAAACGTCTAATACTTCTGTCAATACTGAACCATTTCATGTTATTACCAGCCCAGGTCACACATTGACTGCCCAGCATATTGGAAAGTCCATTACACATATTCCTAACATTTCAGACGAGTTGCTTATTGCTCATCAGGCACTGATGGCATTGCAGATACTGGGTCCAAAAAGACAAGTGAAGAACCCCTGACTGCTGCTGTCTCTCCATCACCAATGCCAGTCATGGCCATTTCTACTCTTTGTCCCTTGTTTCCGCAGACATGGTCGGTATATGTGATCCACATGCCACAAAGACTCATTGAAGAGCCCTAATTGTATAAATTTGCAAAAAAATAATGACTAATGAATGATAATGAATAATATGTGTATTCCTCCTTGTTACTTCTGCAGCACACATGCAAAGAGTAAATAGCTGCAAAGGGTCGATTTCCCTTTCTGCACAAAAAACATACTTGACCACAATGTTTTGGCACTTGGCAGCAACAAGTGCCCTGGTGCTACAAGAGAGCAGAACTGCACCATATCTTTGAAAATACAGTGTCGTTGTGCTCCTTTCGTTTCAGGCCACTCAGCTCAGAACTTCACTAGATGAGCTGTGTTTCATGAACTGTTAGTAAATATACAGATCATAAATGTGGCACAGGTGGTCTTGGGCATCGTATTACACTCCGCTGCCTTTTTCCCAAGAGTCTCACTACAGAAATACCATATACATATAGACAGATAGAAAATCACAGTTTGTTTGGAAATAGGTTATTTTTCAAATGAGGGAGAAATGCATCTATGGCTCCAGCTCGGAGAATTTGTCTGATAGGTTACAGTGTGGCACTACAAGATGTTAGGATTAGCGCACACCAATTTTATTAAATTAAACATTTCTAATTGTGCTCTTCATTTTCCACTTACTGGGAATGTTTAAATAAAAACTGTACAGAAACACATGTTATAATGAAATAAAATCCCTCTGTTCATAGGCTATGCCTTCCTACTAATCCTTCCTACATTCAACTCCTAAAGTGCTTTTACCTCCGGGCGTGCGGCACATCCCAAGCTGCAGAAATAATAGCTACAACCCTGGTAGGGCCGCAATTAGTGCTCTGGTACCTGGTGCATCATTCTTTGTTGGTGCACCGTCCTGCAAAATCAGCGGCAGAACACATAGCAATAAAGGTACCCTGCAAAATGAGATGAGGGCCCCCCCCGAGTCTCCCACATCTCACAATTGTACATCGGCTTGGGGCTGTATAGGGCCTCCTGAGGGTGTGGGGTTCCCTTGATGGGTTGTGTTCTCCCGCACTGCAAGGGATGCAGAGGCCTTCATTACACCCCTTCACCAAGGGCCTACCTCTGCACAGATTCCCTCACTATCAACCTCCAATGGTACTCTTCATCTTTGTATGGACCCTCTCATGATTATTTCATTTATTTTATAGTGCTAATCATCCCAATGTAGTGTGTCAAGAGCACTCAACCTCACACAATTATTTTTTGTGAAAAAATGACTCATATACGTTTGTCAGTCAATGTATAGGAAATAGTACTTAGGACAAGGGGGGCTGAAAAGTGTGGAAGTCACAAGTCATCCATAGTGGTATGTACTATAAGCAGGGGCACTGGAATTATGCAGCAGGGGAGGGACAAATTATGCTGCAGGATTGACTTTTGGCAAGAAAAGAGAAACTGTGCAGCATAATGCAGCACATTTTGTGATATCATTACTAAATAATGTTTACATTTTTACACTTTTTAAAATTTTCTGGGCATAGGTTCCACCTCATTAGTACAAGTTTAACACCCAAATATAGTAATATGCAAAAGAAAGGTGACCAGTCAACCTTTGCAACACGTGTAACTGTGTTACTAGTTATTTTCTGAACCATTTGAGCTTGAAACTATTTTTTTTAATAAAAATATTCATATTGTGCAGCTGATGATGGACTATGTGGCAAAGGGGGCAAATCAACAATCATGCGAATTAAATTGCAACCGAACAGTAACACAAAACCAGCATCCCTGACTATTTGTTGAGAGTGCTTGCCCTAGAGAAATAAAACTCATGATTTAATACATAACACTGGGATTTGTGAAAACTCAGATCTCTCCAAGAGATACATTAATTACCAGAGTTAAATCGATATTTTGTTATGGTCAGAAAATTGCAGGCCCCCAAAGAACTCAGAAGTCTTTGCCTTTAATCCTGTCAGATACTTCAAAATGCAGCATAGTCCTCCAGCATGGCTCCTGGACAAAAGAAGAATGCCGTGCCGTAGGCCTATGCCGGAGAAGGCACGCCACATGCTGTAACTACAATAGATGCCATTGTCGTTCTTTATATGATAATCAGCTGAAGTCAGACTTACAATTGGCCAGTCTACAATCCGTGCGAGGTTGGGGAGGGGCTCCTGCAGCCTGTATAGAGTGTAAAAGGGAAGTGTGAGTCATTTGCAAGAGTTACACCTTTTGAACTGGGGGTTCTTGCAGGGGAACAGCACAACTAGGTTCAATCCCAAAATTACAGAAAAAAGGCGTCCATAAAAGGAATGATGATGGACAATGGATTCAACACCAAAATAACGGACGGTCCATGACTGTTAAGGACGAGTAGTCACCCTAGCTGCAAACCCACCATCTCTTCATGGCTCCACCCTACCTGAGCCACACAACCAGCCCAAATGCATTGTTTTATTTTTTTTCAAACAACAACTATCATGGAATGACAGGAGTCATGATCAGTGTGACCCTTGAGAACGTTCTGGTGATCAGATGACATTACTCACATCATGAAACCACGCCGCCACCAAAGTCATATACTTTCAGCACCTGTACGCCATGGTCTTGGTGGGACAATGATGCAGGGCGGGTAACCAATCCAGACAGGGACTTCTAGGAGGCCAAGCACAGTATGGCTTCCCGAGTCCCAGTACAGACCACCTCCAATTATCAGTTTAAGTTAAGAACTGTGGGAAACACTCTAAAGAGTTTCAAAGATGTGTTGAAATGGTGCTAATCACATTGGTTGGAGACTTCTTCTCTGTTTAGATGAAGAAATTCACCCCTCAGAGAGGCACAGATACATTTGGACCCTACAACATCTAATCGAAACTTGGATCAAAACTCACAAAGTATTTTTCTTTCTTTTTATATTGAGTATTTCTTTTTAAACGTCACAGTACAAAAGGTGAAGCATCATCTTTCATGCCTGGTTTCGTGGACATACCTCTTTCTTTCTCTCTGCAGGGTCAAAGTCATGTCATGTCACAACAACAGTCTCTCCAGTTGCTGTACACTTTTTCGTGTGTCCTTGTTCAACTGTGAAAAACAACTTAAGCTGTAGTAGTAATTATCTGCGAATGCCATGTTAAGAATGAATACATTTAAACCCAGTGTGTCCTCAATTGGTTTTTTAAGCGAATTCATCTTTTTTCGTGACTCACAGTCCAACCATTTTTCATCAGTGGTTGAATCTTCCTTGACTTTGTACATTGTCACTTATGAAGAGTTTTATGTGACAATGCTGTGTATACAAATGTGTCTATAATGACCATGAGCTCTCCCTGAACCTCCTCAATACCACAATGGAAAATGCGAATTTTCCAATAAGGTGACATCGCCTCCTCTTCAAAGAAGTACCTATAAGTAAAATCAAGGCCGCAATAACATTTTTAGAATTCTGCCAGTTGTTTTTTATATGTTCCAATAATTCACGCGTTTCAAGAGGTTTATTTTTCCCTACAAGTAAAAAACAATATTTAAACAGCAATACAAAACATTTTGAAAACTCTATTTGTCACAAGGATTCACTAAATATTTAGCGAGCTGCAATAAAAGCTAGTTCTTTTCAAATGACGTACACAACTACTGAGAGGCAGATTTTACTTATGTTCTTGAATGAATGAATGAAAAAGCTTTATTCGATTTTAAAAATACATAAAATCATAAAAGCAACAAATTCAATTTGGTACATACAATAATTCATATAATGCGTTAAAAGAGATTAAAAAGATCAATTAAATGTAGAGAATATTTAAGCTTTTCTGTTTTTTTAGTACACTTTTTAAAAAACCTGTCATTACAGCCACAGTGTATACATTATTGAGTGATAAAAGAAACAGTAGGGCCGGCCTGCAGTGTCTCCATGTTCCATACTTTTTTAAAAGTGGTTTGATCCACCTCAACCTTTCTTCAACATAAAATTTACAAAAAAAGGTAGCATGCAAGATTGATTGAACTGACGTGTTGTCACACGGACAACTGCATAGCTTCCTATCCCAATTATTCAGATTTGGGAATGTTATTAGGTGAAAAAAGATATTAAACCTAAACCTTGTCAATAAATATAAATTAAAACCATTTAAACACCAATTTAAATAAGGTTGTATAGAGTATGTCACTAGCATGAGTTGATGATGAGACACAGATTTCTTAACCAGTTCTACACCAGCTCTTGAGGTTTCCAGATGGTTCCAGCAAAGCAGCTTCAGATCCTTCCTAGTAATGTTACACTGTGAATCAGGTGTGTGATAAAACTCAGGTCTCCCTAAATGATTAGCAAAGTTGCAGATATAAGTCAACCAGGGGATTCTAATTGCCCAGTCTAGGCTCATACAATCAATAATAATATCCCTATTCAGGCCAAGATCAGGTGAGGTCCATACTCGGTGCCACAGCAATAGCGGTTGCATGCTAATAAGGTCACTAATGTACCGAATGTCCAACTCTGCGTGACAGTTAAAATTAGGTGTACTTTGGGGAACAGCCAGAATGAATTTTAAAAATGCATTTTCTATCTTCTGCATAAGTAAGGAATCGGCTATGCCCCACACTCCAGCCCCATAAATTGCTGTACTAATACACTTAGCTTGATAGATTTTCAGTAGGATGTCTGCGGGTCTTTTCCCCATTTTTTTGGAGAATATCATCAGGGCCGATGTTGCTCGATTGAACATCAAAGAACTAGATCTAATTGCAGGGGCCCAGCTACCTGTGTCATCTAAAACAATGCCCAGGTAGGAAAAAGTTTTGGTAGGGGCGATCTTCTCTTTCCCTGAAAACAGACGACACTCTCCATTCTTACGTCTACCACAGGTCATTACAAATATCTTTTTTACGTTAAGTTTCAACCCCCTCATGTCCATGAAGTTCATATATGTATTTAGGGCCGTTTGTAGCCCTCTTTGAGTTCTAGCTATTACCACAGCATCATCGGCATACTGGAGAGTAACAATTTTATTATGTTTGACCTGGGGGGAATCCAGCACCTTTTCCTTCAGCTCTTTCTCTAGATCATTTGTGTATAAATTAAAAAGAAAAGGGGCGTAAAGGCATCCTTGTCTTACACCCCGCCAGACATTGAACGGCTTGGTGCATTCGCCGTTAGTGCCAAATCTGACTTTTGCCCTTGCACCCACATAAAGCTGTCGAAGGAAGGAAATTAGGGCCTCGTCCACCATCATCTCCTCAAGGATCTTCCATAAATGGCTGTGGTTAACGCAGTCAAAGGCTGCACTTAGATCTGCAAATACAGCATAAATTTTACCATCCTTTGCCTGGGTATATTTTCCTTTGAGTAATGAGAAATTAAGGACTTGTTCGACCGTGCCCCGACCTTCCCTGAATCCGTATTGAACAGGTGACAGAATTTCTGCTTCTTCAGCCCATTGCTGCAGTCTGTTCAAAATTACTCTTCCAGTTATTTTCATAAAAGAGTCCAGGAGCGATATGGGGCGATAGCAGGAAGGAATATTTCGGTCACCCTTTTTGAAGATAGGGATAATTATTGAGTCTGACCATGTGTCGATGAAACCCAAGTTGCAACTGGCCTCAAGCACACGTACAAGGAGCAGTGACCATAGCTCGTTCTTAAACTTGAACAGATCAATCGGGATGCCATCCACTCCCTGCGCTTTGCCTCCCTTGCTTTGACTTATGGCCTCTGAGATTTCTTTAACAGTGATAGATAAGGACAAGGGGGCAAAACTTTCCTGACTCTCCCCTGTTGATGCTCTGGTGTCCACAATATTGTTTGCCACCCCCGGGTTATAGACTTCTGAGAAAAAGGTGATCCAGGACTTTTCAGGTATTGCCACTTCAATTTTTGCCAGGTCACCTGGGTTAAAGAATGGTGTTCGAACTGCAGCCCAAAACGAAGAACTGTCCCTTTTTTGTGAGGCTTCCTGTAGGTTCACCCATGCTTCATTTTTGATTTTTTGTTTGCGTGCCTTCCTTGCTAGATAATACTCCTTCCTGCACCTTATTTTATCTGCCTTGTTTCTTGGAGTTTTATGCAGTGCTTTTAACAGTTGTGAATTAGTCTTTGTACTGGATACGTCAAACCACCTAATATCATTGTGATTCTTTTTGCTAGTTGGTCGCTGGAGGTTTGCATGTATTATTCTTGTTATCTCAGCAAAGGAGTCTAATGTATCCAGATAAGAACTCTCATCCTGTAGGCATTTAGTAATGGGTATTATGGCTTGCTCAATGATTTTTGAGTTAATTACCTCAGGATTGCATTGTGTCCATCTCGGTGTGTAACCATTTTGACTAGCCAATGTGCAGCGAGAGGTCCAGGCCAGCCTTTCCACCAATGAGCAATCTTTTTCCTTAGGGAGTGAGATTCTAAGACTAAGCGGGAGATGGTCACTAATTCCTATGATGTTGGTTGCAAAATCTGCAAACCCAACTGCATAGGAGTTAGAAATTGTTATAAAATCAATCAGGGTACTGTGACCTCTTCCCACAAAAGTTGGGCTAAACTCCACTGGGGGTAGACAAAGCAAGTTTGCAAAGCCCAGGTTATGGGTGGCCATCATCTCGTTGAACGCATCTCCCCCATTGTGGTGGACAAAATGTGGTTGGAACTCAGTTTCATCTTCAGCGTAATCGCCACATCCGCTCTGGAAGTGTTGGCACAGATTATGGTTAAAATCGCCTCCCCAGATAAGGATCGAATCCATCCCTGGTTTTACCACCATACTCCTAATTGCCACATCGATGGATTGTACCATTTCGTTTACTTTACCCTTTTCTAGACTATTATAGACGTTAACAATTGTTATCTGCACCTTGGGGGAGACTTGTATTACCACAATTTGGTATTGGCTACACGATCTCACTGTGCGAGTTGATACCACTTAAAGGAGATTGGATACATATACACAGAGCCCCCCTTTACACCTCCCATGGCTGGAGGGATCTGCAGGCACGTGGTAAGTTATAAAGCCTTCTAGATGAATTTCCTCAAGGGACCAAGGGCCCGATGTAGGTAAATGCCATTTACCGATTTTAAAATACCGAATCCTACCGATTCGGTATTTCAAAATAGGTAAATGGTATGTAGGTCCCAACATCTGGATTCGTTACCAAATCCTTAAAAATTCTTTAATTACCGATTCGGTAAATACCGAATCGGTAATGCCCATTCATTCCTATGGGCTTTGAAGCCCATAGGAATGATTAGGCATTACCGATTCGGTATTTACCGAATCGGTAATTAAAGAATTCACAAGGGTGCAGGGGGTGTCACTTTGACACCCTCTGGCACCCCCAAAACAGGCACAGGTGCCATGTGGCAGGCATACCTGCCCTAAGGGCAGGTCTGCCTGTCACATGACATAGATGTGCATGCACACATCTGCATGCACACCGGAATCGGTATTTTACCATGGATTTGTATTCCATGGTAAAATACCGATTCTGTAAGCCATGTGCAGAAGGTACATTGCCTACCTACATTGCATTTTCGGTAATTTTACCGAATCGGTAAATATTACCGAATCGGTAATTATTTTACCGATTCGGTACATATTACCGAATCGGTAAATTTACCGATTCGGTAATGATACCGATTCGGTAAAATTACCGAAAATGTGCCCCTACATCTCGGTAGCCCTTTACCGATCGGAAACGGCCGAAAATCGGTATTTTCGGCCGATTCGGATCGGTAAAGGGCTACCTACATCGGGCCTCAAGTCTCTTGGAGACACAATATGTCTTTATCTTTAATGAAATTTTCCCAGATGCAATTATTGATCTTTCCACGAAGGCCAGCTATATTCCAGAAGGAAACCCTTAAACCTATCCCTGTCTGTTTACACATTGTGATCCGTGGAACCAGTAACTTATCCTGTGATCCTTTACTATCTACCGGATCATGACCAGTGTGATATTCCTCAGTATTTCGCCCCTCCTTCCCCATAGACTTTGTAGAAATCTGCACTCAGGATGGATTCTGTGCAGTAGTAGGGGAAACAACCACAACTACTGAGAGGGGGATTTTATTTTCTTATCTTAAGTATGCATACATTTTGGAGCATTGTAATGTTCAGTATGATACTGTCGCAGACAATGGAAACTAGGATTTTTGTATTTAAATGAGTAAAATTACCTCACATTAAATGTCTTATGGATCCGTGCTTTAGCCACCCTGAGTTTCAATCTCAAATTTGGTAATACGCCCAATATTTTATTCTGATACCATATACCAGAATTTGGGAAAAATTTTGATAATTGACCTGTCCCCTACCAAGTGAGTGAAAGGCTTCACTTAGGAGTTCTTCATTAAATTACGATCTCTCATCTGTTTACTCAGTGTTCACAATCACAAGTTGATGTATAGATTTGCGGGGTGTAGATTCTGCCAGTTGTGCTTCCCGGCTGTTGCAGACTCTGGCGAGAGACTCCCAGTCCCTGGAACCCACGCTCAGCCCAGAAGGAGGGGCTTCCCAACACCACAAAAGTGCGCAGTATCTCCCATTTCGCGGGACGAGCGCGGGCTGACCCGGGGTCACCCCTGGGCAAAGCCTAGGCCAAGGGCGTGCCCGTTCTGCACTGCTCAGGGTCAGGAAGAGGCAGGGCAGGGGTCTCAAACTGTAAGTACAACATGCTCTAATGTGGTGTGGCGGGCTCAAAAAACGGTTTACCAACTATCTCTAAATGGACACTGGGCCTGGCTCTGTCCTAATGAGAACATAAAATCCAGGGAGCAAGTAGCACAAGAAAAATTCGAAGGCATGCCGCAGGCAGCTGCGGCCGAACCAGCAAGGGTAGGCGAAAAATGAGAAAGGGAAGGGGGAAAATCTTAAGCATCAAAAAAGCATTGACTCTCATTTCGACCAACTACCAGAAATCACTCCAGTTATTACTCTAGCTACAAGTCCAAGTGCCCAGGGTCCACCAATAGTTCCTGTTCTCTCTCCTAAGCTTATAGCAGAACAAACAAACTGGAAGGAGGAGCATATTATTGCTAATGTGGAATGCTCAAATCATCATAAACTTTATTTCGGTGCTCAGACCATAAAAGTATAAATGCATACAATTCATACATACAGGGGGGCAGATTTATGAGTTCTGGCGCATCTCTGCAAATCAGCAGGGAATGCTCCAGAACTGATGCGTCACGCAATTCCCTCCTTGCGGCACCACAGATTTGCCGCATTTACAATGCGGCGCACCATGGTGCAAGGAAGGGCAGATGCGTGACGCATCTTGTGGTGTACAGGCGGTGCATTGCTGGAGTAGCGTCGCAAGTGCGACGGCAATGCCTGCAATGTACAGAGGCCACCCATACATAACGTGGTGCGTCACTCCTTACGCCTGCTTCAAGCAGGCGTAAGGATTTGACGCAGCAGCCTCGTAAAACTGTCTCAGTGAAATCTTGTAGATTTCACTGCATCAGTTTTACGGGGCTTTCCTACGAGGTAACGCCCACCCTGAGACAGAACGCCCACATGAAACCTGATGCAGGTTTCATGTGGCGTAGGGCTTTACAACGTGACACATCTGCCTAGATGCATCACGTTGTAAATAGGTCACAGGGATGCGCCACGTTTCCACGCTGCCCCAGGGTTTTTGAGTACATACAAAAATACATCAGTGATCAGCTACAAGTACTGCTCCTTTTCTTAAAAATTGGATAGGAGAATAAAATGGGACAGAGCCATCATGGATTGGTAATGAGAACAGCGCTGAAAGACTGTACCAGTTAAAATTGACACCTTCACAGTTACACAGAGATTAAATAAACAATTAAGACACCATAAAAAGTACATAAAAGTGTTGTACATTGACAAAAAGAACAATGTTACGATTTCAACACAGACCTTCGAATTGCCCACATAATACCAAGAAACGTTGCTACAGCACAGACTACCAGTAAGCTAGAGCTAGATTTTAGAATGCGCAGTGACTCGAGGTGGCATCGAATACCGATTTGGCTCTCGGCTGCTGATGCAGTGGGCAGGCAAAGCACCAGTTGACACAACAGCAAAAGGACAGCCTGGACAAAATTGTAGAAAAATTCATGGCTGACGCCAGGAAGCTGTAAGAGAATTCACTGGAAGTGAACCAAATCTAAATTGCATGTACAGCTTCCTATCCTGGGGAATCGTAATACCCTTCAGATATTGTTTGTACGAGGTGGACAGTTTAAATTCCATGATTAAGCGACACCAGGACGGATATGAAAATGAGAACTGAGCCACCCAATGCCAATATTGTTTCTTTAGCAATTCCTTGCAAGGCAGCCATGCTGGATCCTTAGGTTCCCACAGCCCCTACAGACCGATTGCAGTGAGCAGAGATTTCACCTCGCAAAACCAGATCATTTTCTTTAAGCAATCAGGTACCTTCACTTCTGAGAAGGAAGCAGCGTAAGGAAGCAACTCAGGGGTCGATTTTAAGCGAAGCCAGAATAATAGGGGGCGTAGCTTGGCTTTCTCGATAATAGTGGCTCGTCCTATGTCCAGCTTTAGTGGGTGAAGAGGGGTGCTCTGTGGGAGTGAAACCAGGGCGCTCAGGAACTTGTTCTCTGTAGTCAGGAGTCCTTCCATCTTTTTGAATCCCCACAGTTTCGCACCATAGAGTGCTGAGCCCACTGGCTTGCAGTCATACATATGGAGAGGAGCTGCTACTGGCTTACTATGGTAGGTCCTATGCTCTTTGGTAGGCTGTGGGGTTTTAGGTTTAAACCTATAATAACTGATAAAACCCCACTGACAGAAAATTAGCCCTCACCGGTGAAAACATATAAACACTGAAAAAACACCTGCACAACCACAAACTAAATGCCATTCAAAAGAAAGGAAAAAGAAAGTGAAAGAGTCATTTTGTTCTTACTGAAGGGGTCAATAAAATGTAACTTTGTCATACAAGCTAGCAGTAAGAAAGACTGGCTAACATTATTCTGCTTGAGTTTGTTCTTTAGGGATGCAACTAAAATATTGTTTCTGATTCCTTTAACTTTTTTCAGATTTATGGCCTTTGGTCTAAAGATGCAGGGTTTAGTTTCACGTTTTAGGTTTAGTTTAATTATTTTATAAACTATAGAGAATCAGGACATATCAAACTCACATTTGATATTTTGGCTGCATTTGATTCTTTCACTGATAGGTAAAATGGCTAGTTTCATAAAAATCTTTCCTAATATGTGTCATCACATTTGCCCACAGAGAATGTGTAAAAACCCTTAATACATCAGACCATAGTTTCTAGTGGGACAGTATTGATAGTAGGTGAATTGCCAACAACTCAGGCTTTAAAAATTAAAGGCAAGGTATAGTGACAAGTATATATATCACCAAGCATCGGGGATAGTGGTGAAAACGTGACACCAGACTTTTGGAAAACATGGAACGCAGTGTCACTTGTAATGCTCTGCAAAAAAGGTTCTTTCCAAGTTCAACAAAGATTGGAGTGATATTGTTTGTATTTGTAGTGATTCAGCAACGTATATAAAAAATGGGTGTGGTGACCTGTCAAAATTGATACCCAAGCTGAAGTGATTCCCTGTAGGAGATCCTTGCCACTTGTTAGATGGTATGCTGAAAGCATCTTTGCAATCTTCAGAGTTAATGAGGGATGCTATTGACTTTTTAGTCCATTCTGGTGCACTGTTTTCTTATGCCCAGGAACTAAAACGCAAATATTTATCATTTCGTGCTTTATGTGGCATCAAAGAAAGAGTCATCCCAACTGTGCCCTTTAGCTGACGGTTCTTTGCCCAAGGGGCTATGAATGCTGAGCGGGCTTTTTCACAGATGTTTACATGGGAAGGATAGCGCAAGCGCGCATGACTAAAGACTCACTGAAGAAGTATTGTATGGTGTACTACAATAAGATTAATTTGCAAAAATCTCTTTGGACCTCATAAACTCTATATGTATACTGTCTATATACCATGTTCTTTCAGTGCAGAAAGCAAGTAATGATAAAAGCAAAACATTCCATAAACACCGGAAAAACACTTTTCCTGTTGTTTTTAGTGGCGTGAAAATGTGTAACCACTGATAACAACTGTTTTTTAAGATATTGAAAACACTGACAAAACCCCACCAGAATTTACCAAAAATAGAAACTGAAAACAGGACAGCCTACTCTTTGGTCAAAGCCCCGATTATCTGTCCATGATGGAGAGTGCGCTTCAATACTTGGGGCTTCTAAGACATGTCGTCGGAGAGAGTGATCCCCAGATAGTCAAAGGTACTCACTCTCTCCAGTGGGACCCCACCCAGTGTTAACTTCCGTTTGCATGTTTTATGAGGGTTCAACATTAGAAGCTTTGTCTTCAAGGTGTTAACCTCTAGGCCTCGGGAATCACAGAAGGCCTTGAAGAGGTCTAAAAGCAATTGAAGCCCTCTAGGGTTTTAGAGACTAATAATGTGTCCTCACCAAACAACAGTGTTACCACTTTGTCGTCTCCTAGGGTGGGGGCACCTGCGGGGACCTCCGAAAGGTACTGACTCCATTTATGAATAACGAGAAGAGAGTAGGTGCCAGTATACAACCCTGTCAGACCCCCTTGTTGCCCTTATTCTGATCAGTGTGCTGTCCTTGTTTGCTCCAACAAACCCTTGCATAGTTAGGCGGATAACAAGTGCTAAGACCATAGGAGAGATACCTATCACTTTGAGAACAGTCCAGAGCTTATTTCTTGGAACTAGGTCAAAAGGGCACCTCAGGTCAATAAAAGCCACATAGTGGCTATCCTGTCCAATAATCACAGTCTTCCAGGTCAAAAAAAAGAATCCTAATACCTGGTCGATGGTGCTTATTTTTTGCATGAACCCAGCTTGCTATGGGGACAGTATATTGTGGTTGGTAATCCAGGCCTGTATCTTCAAGAGGAGTGCACGAGCGAACACCTTTTGTACACAATCAATGAGACTAAATGGCCTATAATTGGAGGGTATGGATCTATCGCCCTTCTTGTATACTGGGATTACCTCTACCCATTCCATGATGATGGTATTTGGGCACCAGCTGCATTGGCTAGGGCCAAGATGTAGGAGATACAATTCTCTGGGTTATTGACAAAGACGTCACCCGGAATGCCATCCGGCCAGAGGCTTTAGCCCTTACAATGGAGTTGACGCTAGACATGAATTCATCTCTCCAGAAGAAATCAATGGCAGTAAGATGGGCTCTACCAAGGGTGGGGTCTACTTTGTCTGGGACACAGGGCCCAGAATAGAGTGACTAGAATTGATCAAACTAAGCTGCTGTTCAGATAGTATTTGTCGGCGGCAGTGGTCTTTTAGCATCCCCCTTGTTACTAGAAGCCAGAATTGCTGTGAATCTTTTTTGGCACAGTCCTCTCTGATTTGCTCCCATCTATTCTTGTCCCATCCCTTTTTCTGCTGTAGCCTGGACTAGCTTTTAGGATCTCCTCACTTTCTGGATTTGCTTCACATTGTTAATGCTGATGGCATGAGCCAGGTGTTGGAGAAGGCTCCTACAATCTTTGTTGTATCAGGAAAACTGTGACCTAATCTTTTTCCAGATGCCTGGGGACTTCTTGGTTCGCTAAAATAAGTAGACAGTTTTTTAAATAAATATTCATGGCAGGCTGGGATCTCGTCCATCCCTCCCTGGTGCTGAGCCAGTCTTTGTAGTGCTACAGTACTTGCCAAAAGATTAGACTTCATTATTTTGAGTTCATCTACAGCCATAGTTACTTGGAACCATTTTAGATGCTTAATACTTTTTTTTGGGTGAACCTCCCTAGACGTAATGGTGATGTTAGGGAAACTCTGGAGGATATCCCAGGGTGATACCAAGTGCAGTTCCAGAGGGTTGTGGTGGCTGTCTTTGGCGTGACCACTCTAGGCCACAATCTCAGATCCAGCAACATGTAGTCTATACAACTTATATTAGTGGTTCTGTTATATGTATTGGCCCCCATTTTATCTGATTTTGTTCAGCCGTTTGCTGCCCGCAGGCCGAACTCAATGTGAGTGCATTAAGCTGGAGCCCTACTTGCAACCATTTTTTAATCGTGGCCAGGTCAAGGTGGGGAACAAGCCACATTTTTTCTTCCTCTCTACACCCACATACATCCTCCTTCTCTAGGGGTTCAGAAATTATGTCACAATTGCCAGCTACAACTAATAGTGGCTGTATGGCCCTATTATCCAGTAGTTCTTCCAACCCTTGGAGAGAAGTCAACCTCGTACCTGTTCTGGTTCCTCGTGCGCAGATGTTAAAAAAGTTGATTACAGTGCCATTAGTTCCCCTAATTTGGATAGCTAAAATAAGAGGGCTGTTGGACGTGAGCTCCTGTATTGTGCATTGAACCGTGATTTTCACCCAAATCAGCAACCCCACAGGTGGACGGCCTGGTTTATTGGAGCATGCTGGTCGATGGAATGTGAGGTAGCCTAGAATGTACATGGGGAGGTAGTCCAGGTTTTCTGGAGGATACAGATATTGAACATTTCAACAAATTGGATCCAAGGCTTCCGGGACATTTTTGACCTCACCCCTGCCACATTCCATGAGACCAGACTAAGCCTGCTAGAACTAGCTTGCTTGTTAGTGGGGGTAAGTTGCGTGCTGTTGGTTGTGACCAATAATTGTACTTCAACCCGGGTTAACAATGGAAGCAAAGCCCCTCTGCTAGGCCTTTCATTGGCTAACAACAACTCATTTTCATTTCCAAGGACATTAAGTTGGGGCACTTGCAAGGAGGTATCTCTGTAGTGGCTGTCATATGTTGTAGCTCTTGAGGTGCTGCGAGAGCTTGCCATATATGTTTTAGTACATACAACATTTTCTTGCTGGTTAAATAATCATTTGTTCCTAAGATCGAATCAGAGCCTAGGCTGGCAGGAGTAAGATGCACAGTTGGCAGCAATGAAGGTTGAGGGGGTCGATATCTAAGCTGGATGGCAGTAGGAGTCGGGGGCTCGATCTAGCTTCCCGAGCTATCAGGTTATGGGCCACATTTCCATCAGCCAAAAGTAATTCTATACAGTCTGCCTGAATGTTAGGGTGGATTAGCCTTTTGGCTCGCAAAATGTTCTCCTGTATGAGTGAACGACAACCCCTTACATGGCCGATCCAATGAATGGTTTTTATTAGTTAGGGAGTCTTCACCTTTGTATTTAACATAGGAAAGAGCTTTGGACACATTAGTCATATAAATACATTTAGGAGGCAACTGGGTCTGTTTGCACCAATTGATGGAGTTGATTTCAGGCTTGTCAGTATTGGAGAATAGCAAAGGTTGTCCAGGGGTTGAAACAATGCCCTGGTGAGCAAATCTGCCTTTGTTAGCTTGTATCCATATATTTTACATCCCCTCAGGAACTGAATGAGTGACTGGTAACACAGGGGTACACTTGGCGGTGATACAGGAAGGATGTTGGTGGGGTTCTACCATGGGAGGATGTGGGTTATTAGTAAGCAGAGTCGAATGTGTGTGGTGGGTAGGAATCTGCCTTGGGGGTTGGACTTCTAGGTCACCTCTGGCTAGAAGGAATGTAACCTGTTTACTGAGATCTTGAACAGCAAATTTCAGCAATTTGACTTCTGTCCTCAGGTCTGCTATAATTGTAGAAGCAGCAAAGTTGTTTCTTAACTACTCGAGCTGAGGAGACCACGTCCCCTAATCCAGCATTGCCACCAGCCCTCATCTCCTCTACTTTCCCAATTCCCAAAGCACCTATGCCCTTCTCTGACCCCTTTCCTCCCCTTTTAAGTGCAATTTAGATCCAAAACCAGCGAAAATCGATTCGTTAAATTGAGTTTAGTATCAACACTGCCTGGAGTTGGGTCAGTAGGTGGAGTTAGGGGCAAACCTGATTCAGTTTCATATACAGTGGAGGGAAGTGGTGCATTACTATTAAAGGATTTATTCGTACTACTTGTGGTAGGTTTATTAAACATTTGGGAAATGTGTTTTTGCAATTTTGAATTTGGGTTAATTGGGAGGGCAGTAGGTTCAGCCAGGTCCAGCGAGGTTGAAGGATCGTCAAATTCCCTTCCATTCATCCAAGAGATCATCTACCCATTCTAGGACTTCCTGAAAACTTACAAGCCTGTTTGGATTTGTTGTTTTTGTGCGGACCCTCCCCACTCCGGGGACTACGGGAATGCCCTGTTAGCCGAAGTGGGAGCTACGGCTCTGAAAAAACTACAGGTGATTCAGAACATGGCGGCCAGGCTGGTTCTGAATATGCCGGCTGGTATCTCCTCTCAACCACTGCTGAGACAGCTACACTGGCTTCCAATCAAGCAGAGAGCCTTTTTTAAGATCTGCTGCGTTACCTTCGGTGCACTCCAGGGTCAGGGTCCAGAATGTCTCCAGAATAAATTGGAAAGATATGTGCCAAATCGCTGCTTAAGATCCTGTACACAGCAGCTGCTTCTTGTGCCCCGTATCAGACACCAGCGATCCGGGGGCATGGCTTTCTCTTATATCGCCCCCAAATACTGGAATAGTCTTCCACTCTCCTTATGAGAAATTCCTTCCTACCTCGTTTTTAGGAAACATTTAAAAGCTCTCCTGTATTAAATTTGTCCTCTTACTGTCCTACCTCAGAGGTGAGTTAGAGTAAAGCGTCGAGATGCCCCCAGGTGATTTGAGCGCGATACAAAAGCGAATAACATAACATAACACAACATAACATAACATAACATAACATAACATAACATAACTCCCACAGTCAGTTGACTTTCTTTTCCTTGTACTTAGATTAGGGTACACGTTTACAGATGAGATTGAATGTTGTGATAATGGAGGGCAGGGTCACCGCGTTCACTTGCAGCCACACTGCCACTCTACATGGCCAACAATCACTCTTGCACCCAGAACCTACCAGGTCCAGAGCCCCCCCCCACCCCCCACCCCAGTGGTAAGAAGCACTATCAATTGGACTAATAACAGGTTCTAGGTGCAGACACTCAAAGCAATGTCATGTAACAGAAACTGGCTGGGGGGATGCAGAGCTTGAGTTCTTCAATGAATGGCCAGATGAGCAAGGCACAAACACTATAAACAGGCAGCCCTGTTACAATATGTACAAGGAAAACTTGTGGCAACTCACAATTTATTGGCTTGGCATCAATCTGCTCAAGATTTGCCAAGATCAGAAGCCAAGAGGGCTGGCCCTGCCCTGCCTCTTCCTGCTAATGACAGGCAAGGACGGGCCAGCCCTTGGCCTGGGCTTTTCCCGGGCATGGCCCGCACATGTCCCATGAAGTGGGAGCACATTGGCACTTAACTCTTACCCAGTCCAAAGATCAGGGCTTGATCCATCACCGTTATTTATCTCACTGCACCATCCCAGCTCAGAACCTGGCTATATGCAAATCAGTCTGTCCCTGGCCCAGTGCATCATGGGAACAGGGCAGACTAAACTACCAAGCCAATTCTTCACCAGAAAGGAGACAAGCTACCGGGGACCGGTTTCTGGCATTTCAGCCGTTGTTGGCCCGGCTTGCTTGAAAAACGGTGATGGATCAAGCCCTGATCTTTGGACTGGGTAAGAGTGGTCTGCTTAATTCAGACACTCTGTTCATCACCACCCCCTTTTCTGAATCATTTTTGTCCACCATAAGCGTGGAAGGGTATACTCAGATGTGAGTCCCTTGCTCATTGCACCATCAGGATTCAAGCAAGCCGGGCCGAAGACGGCTGAAATGCCAGAAACCGGTCCCCGGAAGCTTGTTTCCTTCCCAGTATAAGAATTGGCTTGGTAGTTTGGTCTGCCCTGTTCCCATGATGCACTGGGCCAGGGTCAGACTAATTTGCATATAGCCAAGTTCTGAGCTGGGATGGTGCAGTGAGCTAAAAAACGGTGATGGATCAAGCCCTGATCTTTGGACTGGGTAAGAGTGGTCTGCTTAATTCAGACACTCTGTTCATCACCACCCCCTTTTCTGAACCCCATATGATCGAGAGCATGACCGACAATCAAAATGGAGGGTAGTATAACCATGTGAATCCTAACTCCTGTGGTCACATCATGAAGGAAAGGTTGCTGGACCATACCTTTACTGTACCTGGCCACTCTTCTCTGCGAGAACGTACGCATGTAAAAGCTAGAGCAGTTGACAGGAGCTCTAGACCACATGTGACATCTGTTGGGATTTATAGATCACATGGGAAACAATGTAATTACATGTACCCTAAGCAGCTCAACATGGAGGAAAGGCTGTGAACTTCCACTCTCCCTAGGTTAAATCACACCCCTTGGCGAGTTTGTTGCATGCAAAACATAGTATGTTAAGTTGGAGCTTTAGATCTTGTGTCCAAACCAAAGAAAATAGTTTAAACAAGACACCCCCTGATAATAGAGGGGGCAGACCTTTTGATCTCTTTATGATTAACACCCCTAAAATCCAAAGCCCATGCGAGCAGAGCTAAGAGGCTTTGTTAAACAAGGTGATCCATTGGATTCGGTACAAAAGGGGCTGTAGATCTATAATTAGGGAGGATATATGCAATGTCAAATGGTTTTCAGCTGATAACCAATAATGGGATTATATCGGAGTGTCTGTTAATGACAAGGTCCTAGCAGATGGCTTACTTCCACTAGAACTACATTTCAGACCATCTAATGACACCCATAAAAGATTAAAACTTAACCCCCCCAGCCATTAACCTAGACTTGCCATTCGGAAGGAGCCAAAATCTACCCACAATCAATGGGCAATCCAACCCCAGGGAAATTTGTAGCCTCACAAACACCTCAGCTATTGATTTACTTAGAAACAAGAGCCCTGATTTACCTGCAGATCTAGTTGAACACCACCTATAGCTGCAGGACATCAATCTATTATATATCCAATGCAATTTCCATGAAAAGGGTTAGGGGCATTGATACTTCTAAAAGTAGAGGAGATCATTCAACACAACAGGCCAAATACATTAGCTCTACCTCGAGGACCCCAATAACGATAAAGACAGACATTCTAAATATGTTATTATGGAATGTAGTGGGTATCAAGTCCAAACTCCAAGACCCTGAGGGGAGCAAGTTTGTTGACTCGCATCATATTATACTTCTTCAAGAAACATGGGCAATTAACTCAACATCCCGACCAGGTTTTCTAACCTTCACCGACAATGCAATCCCCTCCCAGGCCGGTCGCCCCTTAGGTGGGCTGCTAATTTGGTTAGGTCCGGATTCTTTCCCTTTTGTTAGATTAATTCCAACCAACTCCAGGGACTTACAAGCCATTGAAATCAAAATCTCGACCCAAACAGGCCCAAGATATATAGCCTTGCTGAATATCTATATTGGGTCAGTTCCCCCAAACATCCAATCCTTAACAGTGGATAAGTTAGATGCCTTGATGGGGCAGTTCAATTGGAAAGCCCTAATGATTGTAGCAGCGACATTAACACTTGAATACCATCAAATGCTGGGTGTACTCTCCCCGAAACTAACAATGTGATAGTTATAAGAACTTCTGTGACACCCTCATTTGACCATAAGAAAAGAATAAAAATAACAAAAGTTGGCCCCCAAATTTTAGACCTAATTTTAGACCTAATATTAGATCATGGAACGAGAGTTGCCAATGGGAATATAAAATCTGATTGCCCCACTCATCCTACCTTTAAAAGATGCTTGAGCACTTCACAATTAGACTTCATGCTAGTGGACAGCGAGTTAAGGCCAGACCTAAATGATATAAAGATGGGCCCCAGACCGGAAATTGATCACCAGGCACTAAGCGCAACCTTCTCCATGATTGCGTTCCCCAATGTAAAATCAGAACCCGTAGTGACCATGTCCCCTATAGACCCCACATACAATCTATGGAATATTAGATGGGCAGTCATGGTGACGGACACCAAGAGCATGACACATTTATATAACCTTTTTGCACAAACTCTCTAAGGTAGACCTCACAAATATATGCAGTAATTTAGGCAGTATCAACTTTGTCTCTATCCATTGTGAACTTATAGGCATACTAAGATCATGCTTCCTGAATAAGCAGAAAAGAAGTGCTTTCTAGAAGAAAACCCCCTCCTGTTATACAAAATTCTGACATCTGGAACAATCCCTCCTGCTAGGTGCTATCAAAAAAGGCCTAAGACCTGAAATTTCAGAGGCCAGAAATAGGTATGAAACCATGTTATGTAAAGCCAAAAGGTAGTGGAAGGAGGATCAGTGGTTGCTAATGGCCGAAGCCCTAGAAAAGGGAAACCATAAGACTTTTTAGAAATTGATATCTAATAATTCTTCTACTGTCAATCATTTAGAATTAGCTATAAAGCCTGAAACATGGGTCTCATACTTCAGTGGTCTGTATAAGGGCAATAGAAATCAAAACAATCTAGAAAGCCTCCCCACAGAGGCTAATAGTACCAATTTGTGGCATGTAATCCATGCAGAGAGCAGTGGACTTGCTATGTCAAAAGGTCATCTCTGTTTTACTTTAGCTGAAACTCATCTAGCACTAAAACAAATGAAAAAAGAAAAGGCGCTAGGGGTGGTCGGTATACCGGGTGATCTCTTCTTGTCCCAACCAGATATCTGGGTACCATACCTGAATGCTATATTTATCAGCATCCTAAAAAATAATCCTATTCCCACTACATGGCATGGGGTGATTATTATACCCATTTACAAAAAGGGAGAAAGATCAAACCCTTGTAATTACAGACCCATTAGCCTGCTGTTTAACATTCAGAAAAGTTTCTGCAGGCAGGTGTTGTTCAAACTTAATGATTGGATAGACCAGAATAATAGCCTTGAAGAGGTACAAGCCGGATTTAGACCAAAGATCAGCACGCTGGACCAGGTCCTCCACTTCAAGGTGATAACTTGGAACTATGTCACCTTGAAGCGTGACCATTCATCGATCTGAGAGGGGCGTTTGACCTGGTCCCAAGGGAAACCCTATGCGATTGTTTGGGTGGGTATGGCATCCCCTAAACGTGTCAAGGCTATTGAAAGTCTTACATTCAAACATGTACGCAAAGATCAGGTGGAATAATGCAGGGACTTGACAGATAGGATAGAGATCAATCAAGGGGTAAGGCAAGGGTGTGTCCTTGCCCCCAGCCTTTAAAGTCTAGGGGGCAGATTTATGTTAACTGGTGCATCCCCAGGGATGCGCCAGTTAACATGCGCCACAGTGCGCCACAGCTCCGCCAGCCATGGTGCGCCGCATTTATAATGCGGCGCACCATGGTGCAAAAACGGCACAGATGCATGACGCATCTGTGCCGGAAATGTGTCGCATTGCTGGAGTTGCGTCGCAAACGCGACGCAGCTCCAGCAAGGCTCGGGGGTGCCCCATTTTAACAATGCTGCGTCAAGACCTACGCCTGCTTCAAGCAGGCGCAGGCTTTTGACGCAGCATTGGCTTAAAAGTGACTGAGTGAAATCTCATAGATTTCACTCAGCCACTTTTGCGAGGCGCACCTGCCCCGGAACGCCCACCCTGCGCCGGAACGCCCACAAGCGGTGCAGGGCTTTACAACGTGACGCATCTGCCTAGATGCATCACGTTGTAAATCGTTCGTAGGGATGCGCCACGTTTACGCCGCCTTGCGTGACGCAACAGCGGCGTAAACGTGGCGCAAGGGCCTCATAAATCTGCCCCTGAGTATTAATGGAGCAGTTGGCAGACTGATGAACAGCAAGCATGATGCCCTAAAATAGCAGGTGTGTCTACTCCGAGTTTGATGTTTGCGGACAACACCATGCTAATCTTGCAAACACCAATGGGGCTGCAAGCATAATGAAATTCCATTGCCTCTTTCTGAGGAAAGAGGGCCAGAATTAAACCCCACTAAGTCTAAATGTATGACCATTAATCCTCACAGAACACAAATAGGAAATGTGTCCATAGAGGGGATCCCCCTTGAGGAAGTATCATACTTTGATTACATGGGAGTTAGGTTAAGTGATAGCCAGTCCTGGGGCCCTCAGGTAGAAAAAAGTAAATCCATCCTCCAAATGAAAATTTCAGCTATTGGGAGAAAATATAGGGCTGCCTCAGGAGGCGATCTGTCAACGGTTTTTGCTGTACATAGGGCATCAGCTGTAATTTATGGAGCTGAGATTTGGGGTTACGCATCAGCAGAGGCGCTGACAAGGATCGAAAATAAGTTTATAAGGGGCCTTTTTAAACTCCCCCCAAGTTTCCCTATTACCCCACTGAGACTTGACCTAGCCCTTAACCTAATACATCTAACGATTTTAGTCAAACCCTTGTTATCCTGGTTTAGACTTAGGTCCACTAGTGAACTAGCAACTTGTATGGACTGTGTAAAAGAGCTTCTGTCTCTTGACAGGGACCAGAGCACACCTTGGCTGAAGGCTGTAAAATATATATCACACAGAATAGGTATGGTTAATTTATGGAACACCCCGGAGCTGATCATTAAATGGGATGCACAGGAAGTAAAGAATCGGTCCTGGGAGGCAACTTTGCTGCAAACATGGAAAGTATACCAGGATGACGGTATACATTCAAAATATCGAGTTTTTAATAACGATTTGCATTAATATCGATGAAAAAATATAGAATGGACACAATATCGACAGGACAGAATATAGACTACAAAAATATCAAATAGCATAGCATTAATATCGAATCAAAAATATAGAATGGACATAATATCGAATGGACAGAATATAGACAACAAAAATATAGAATGGACAGAATATAGATTACAAAAATATTGAATTTGAGGTAAGTAAGTTAATACCAATTTTTAAAGTGTTTTTTATGTTAGTATATGTTTGAAAGTGTATATTTTTTTATTATTCAAATTAATAAATTTTTTTATGGTATTTAATTTTTGCGTAATATAATTGTGTAGCGGGTTGTGGGTTTATATGGGAATAGGGTGGGAAGTAATTTAATTATAACTAATTAAATACGTTAATTTATTGGTATTTATTTTGAATTAATTGTTAATGAATTAATAATTATTTAAAATACAATTGGTAATTCATTTTAATTAATTGATTCATTGATAATTATGTTAATTTTAGTAATTTATTTTCTGTAGCGGGTTGTGGGTTTATAGGGGAATAGGGTGGGAAGTAATGTAATTATAATTAATTAAATATATTAATTAATTTATTGGTATTTATTTTGAATTAATTGTTAATTAATTATTAATACGTAATTAATTAAAAAACAATTGATAATTGATTTTAATTAATTGATGAATTGATAAATATGTTAATTTTAGTCATTTATTTTCTGTAGCGGGTTGTAGGTTTATAGGGGAATAGGGTGGGGAGTAATTTAATTGTAAGTAATTTAATTTTTACATTCTTTTTTGCTTTTATCTAATTTTGAATTACTTTTTAATTGTTAATTATTTTTTGTTAATTGGAAAATAATTTGTATTAGTAGGTAATTTGTTTTAATAATTAATTTTTATTTGTATTTTTAATTGAATAATTATTATATTATATCAAAGTGTTAATTCTTTTAATTAATTTGTAATTGGTATTAATATTTATTTTATTTTATTTATATATGAAGTATTTCCTTTCCCTACTGTTGCACTTACTGGAGTGGGAATAGTAGTTTTTACCCTCCGGCTATCCAACGCTTTTCCTACTGTTGCACTCACTGGAGTGGGAATAGTAATTATTACCCCTACGCTATCCAACACTTTCACTTCTGTTGCACTCTTTGAAGTAGGAATAGTAATTTTTACCCCTACGCTATCCTACGCTTTCCCTACTGTTGCACTCTCTGGAGTGGGAATTGTAATTTTGATCTCTACGCCTTCCAATGCTTTCCCTACTGTTGCACTCTCTGGAGTGGGAATAGTAATTTTTACCTTCCCGGTCTCCAATGCTTTCCCTACTGTAGCACTCAATGGAGTGGGAATAGTAAATGTTATGCCTACGCTATCCAACGCTTTCCCTACTGTTGCACTCTCTGGATTGGGAATAGTAATTTTTACCCCTACGCTATCCAACGCTTTCCCTACTGTTGCACTCTCTGGAGTTGGAATAGTAATTTTTACCCTCCCGCTATCCAACGCTTCCCCTACTGTTGCACTCTTTGGAGTGGGAATAGTAATTTTACCTTCCTGGTATTCAATGCTTTCCCTACTGTTGCACTCACTGGAGTGGGAATAGTAAATTTTATGCCAATGCTATCCAACATTTTCCCTACTGTTGCACTCACTGGAGATGGAATAGTAATTTTTACCCCTACGCTATCCATCGCTTTCCCTACTGCTGCACTGTCTGGAGTGGGAATAGTCATTTTTACCCTCCCGCTATCCAACGCTTTCCCTACTGTTGCACTCTTTGGAGTGGGAATAATAATTTTACCTTCCCGGTATTCAATGCTTTCCCTACTGTTACACTCACTGGAGTGGGAATAGTAATATTTACCCCTACGCTATCCAAAGCTTTCCCTACTGTTGCACTCTTTGGAGTGGGAATAGTAATTTTACCTTCCCGGTATTCAACGCTTTCCCTACTGTTGCACTCTTTGGAGTGAGAATAGTAATTTTACCTTCTCGGTATTCAATGCTTTCCCTACTGTTGCACTCTCTGGAGTTGGAATAGTAATTTTTACCCTCCCGCTATCCAACGCTTTCCCTACTGTTGCACTCTTTGGAGTGGGAATAGTAATTTTACCTTCCTGGTATTCAATGCTTTCCCTACTGTTGCACTCACTGGAGTGGGAATAGTAATTTTTACCCCTACGCTATCCAACGCTTCCCCTACTGTTGCACTCTCTGGAGTGGAAATAGTAAATATTACCCCTACGCTATCCAACACTTTCTTTACTGTTGCACTCACTGGAGTGGGAATAGTAATTTTTACCCCTTCGCTATCCAACGTTTTCCCTACTGTTGCACTCTCTGGAGTGGAAATAGTAATTTTTACCCTCCCGCTATCCAACACTTGCCCTCCTGTTGCACTCACTGGAGTGGGAATATTAATTTTACTGCTACGCTATCCAATGTTTTTTCTACTGTTGCACTCACTGCAGTGGTAATAGTAAATTTAACCCTCTCGCTATCCTTTCGTAAATATATTGTATATCTTTTATTAATACTATGTTATATATATATATATATATATATATATATATATATATAGTATATATATATATATTAAAACAATTTTTTTATTTATAATATTTATTTATTAATTTTAATGTTATTTAAGTATTTTAAATATGTTTAAGATAGTTATAATTATTATTTCATTAATTTTAAATTACTTTTAACTATTTAAAAAATTCTATATTGTGACTACATTTTTTACAACAATATTGTTGATTCAATATTTTTGTACTTACCTGTTTGGACATAGGACGTCGATATTTTTGCATTCCATATTTTTTACTCGATTCTGTCGACAGACAGAAAAAAAGAACAGGCGGGATGCTGGGTAAGTGCTGCTTATGTACTCCCGGTGGAAGGGGCGGTATTAGGACCCAGCATTCCTCTTGTCTTTTTTTCCGTCTGGAGATGGTTATCTCCAATTTGTGATGAATGGGACGAGGACATAAGGGACCTGGGAGTAATTAATTAAGTTAGAGTACCTGATAGCTGTTAGTGCATGAAGGGAAGGTCGCAAGTAAGGCAGCCCATGTGTGGAGGCTGCCTGCAAGAGCACCAGGTGGACCCTGCAGACATGTTCGGCACACTGCATTCCAAGCTGGAAAAGTTGCTTTCAAGAACACTGTTAGGGGGCCCGATAACGTATTTATCTTGATGCAATTATCATTAAGGGGTGTACATTGCCTGGCTCCCCATAGTGCTTCAAAAAATCAGCTGTGGTGGACATTTACTTTTCGACTTGTGGAGCACAAGAAAAACCTGCGATTCTGATCGAGAGAAGGAGAAAAAAGGCATATTTTGCATGTTCAGAAATTCACCCTAATGTTTTGTCAACCCCTAGTCATCACCTGATCCCTGCATCTTTGCTGGAGGTTTTGGCAATTGCGGTTGAGGTTTCGGTAGCTGACTGTGTGTGGAGGGAGGCCACAGCTGTCAGGGGATAGGTGTAAGGACGCAGGACCAGGTCCCAAGCAGAGCAAGCCTAGTGTGATATCACTTGCTCCAAAGCAGCCAACAAGCCAAGAAAGGGGGAGAAAGCCCATCCGAGGGTTTATGGTTACATTGAAAGTTTGCTTAACCAACAACAAATATGACTAGTAAAACCCCTGTTATTCATTTTAAACTTCAGCCTGAAAATATGATAATATTGTGTAATACTCCTCGCCATCATTCAAGTGTTCTGCCAAGATAATTAAACAAGTATGACTAGGTGACGCAGATTATAAACACCTCCAACATTTGTCAAATAGTTAACGGAAAGTTTCATGAGTGGTCCACAGCTACATTAGCTGTGACAACAAAGGTTTTGATTAGAAAAGCACAGGAAAACAGCTTGAGTAACACCAGCGCCTTCTTGGAGTTTCGAGTGACTTTTTAGCGTTAGGTATGCCCCCGCATTCAATTTACTCGACTAATATTCTGTCATTTTCCTAACAATATATATTTTTTAAGTACACAAATTCGCAAACCCTTCACAGACACTGACGCTTCCTGCATTGTTGTCTGTACATGCGCAGCACATGACACAGTTCAAAGAAGAATTCAGCACGGGTAATCCTCAAAGATATCAGATAAGAGATCCTCTTCGGTTCATAAAGTCAGGTGCAAAAATTGCCCTTTCGATGGTTGCATTTCCCAATAACCTGTACACAAATATCGCCTCATATAAATGTGTCTTAAATATTGTTTACAAAAATATCCTCATTTAGGTGTATATTTTCCTTTAGCATACCTCGGAATAGCCAAACAATTTCCACAAGTGCTGCGAAACACATTACAACCCTAAGAGAACTGTGACTTGTTGAATTAATACTCAGGAGGTCATCCAACCATCTTACAGGAGCGGTCTGGACGGGGTTTGGTGATCTGTATGTGGTCTCAAGTGACCTTTTTTTCCTTTTACACTTCACAGTAGATATTTGTTTGTCATATTTTTTCACTTAATGTTTGAAACATTTGGTATTCGCTGGTGGAGACAAAAAGTGATACATGGTGTATGAAAAAATTTATTTCATTATGGGTTTTGGATCCTTATGAAATAAAAGTTTAACTTTACTAAAATGCTATTATTGAATCTCAAAAGCAGAATGATGTATTTTACTACTTTCTGTGCGCTTTTGATGTATTTTTCTCTACCGGTTGTCCTTGAACAGGGCCGAATGTCAGCGAGGGAGGTAGGTTGATCAAGGAGCCGCTCTTCTTACGCTGTGCGTCACTCCCAGCTGGAAAGGCCGAATGTGCATGCTTCGAAGGTCCAACAGCCCCATCAACATAATGCGGTGTGCGAACGAACGAACCTTGAACGGAAAAACTTCAGGGTCTGCGCTCTGGGCCAGACTGGCCAGCGGGAGGAGAAGCCGACAGGCTCATTAACTCCCCCCGGATAACCTTGCATCTCACCACACGGGTCATATAAGATAAACCGCGCGCTATCGATTCAACTTAAGATACGCAGGAGCAGAGCACAGGGTGCGCTGGTCATCTTGCAAACTCTGCCCCCAGTCGAAAGCAGGCTACCAACTCAATTTGTCAAACAACTCGACACTCCGGGAGTTATAATAGATCATTGCTGGACCTTGGAACCGAGTGAGTGTAAAAATTCGAGCGTATTGATCTTGAATCTAAGAAGCCCTTTTAAACTGCTAGGTTTTATATCTCTGCTATCTATGTGAGTTTGTTTGGGAAATGAACAGACAGGCGACAATTCATTCTGGTTATCGGAAGAGGGCAGACACCTTGAGGTCACGTTTTTAAAATAACAGAAATTACAGGTGCGCGGGGTAACCTCTTGACCCGGAAGTGTGAGAGCAGCAACCTATGTCCATTATATTTTATTTTCATATTTTGGATGTTGTTTATTACCAGCAGATAAAATCCTCTTCTAGCCAGTACAGTGATGGAGCAGGGTTTTTCACGAACTAAAACCTGCTTGGATTAAACTCCCATTGTGTGAAAAATGCTAATCGAGTGATGTGCAAACTAAATGTAAAAGACTAATGGGAGAAGACGAAAACTGCACAAGCGCGTGTTAAAGTGCTGTATTAGGACGCAAATGCATGTGAAAATAACAGACTAAAAGCTGTTCATTTTATTTTACACTAAAAGGAATCAAAAGAATAGTCCTTTAAAATGCGCACTGATAAAGTGAGAAAATATGCATTACATAGGGCGTTTTACTAGTATGACTTTATAAACGATAAACAACACTTGTATTTGTCTTTCCTAGAAGTGTGATTTTTCTACTCTGCCGAAAAGGCCTGAGAGTCACTTTTGTGAAATGGCCTTCGTGAAGCCCTGTGTGCCTGCCAAGGTTGCAAGGAGGAAACAAAGTGAATAAAAGAATGGAACACTTCCTCAGTGAGGGGCACATTGAAACCATCGAGGCACAAAAGTTGATACATTACTGAGATGGAGGAAGCGTACAAACTATGGAAGCTTAAAATTTGTATTTCCTTGGCTGAAAGTTGATAAAAACGAATAAACGAACAATGGGTCTTTTTGTGAAATTGTCATGTCAAGAGTGGTGTGATTGACCACCGTCTGTTTTGACCAATAGAATGAAATTAAAATTGCTTGTTATGACACAATGTGGGTTGGATTTTAGAGAAATTAGAGTATAACCACAGGTACCCAGGGGTTGGGGTTTACAAAGGGTGATTTTCCTACTTTGCGAGAGGAGAGGGCTGTGTTGCTGTTTCGTAAAATTCTATTTGCTGGCTGATGCTCTGCTGAAACCTGACTCTAAAACTTCACTCCTTAACTCTTCTTGAGGGCCTTGCTTACTTACTCTCTCGGCCAGAGGGTACCTTTCCAAATTTCTTGAACTTGGTTTAGTATGATTTTCTAAATGTGCATAACTGTTTTGCAAATAACTTATGTCTCTATTCCTTTGTCTCTACGCCTTGCCACTCACTTAGAGCACAGCATTTGAGATGTTCGTATGTCATTATCCATTATGTTTCTCTTGTATGGTGATTTAGGTTTCAAGCTGTATTGTACTCGATGAACATTATTATAGATAAACATTATTAACTCATAAATGATTTTGACTAGGTTGTATGAAGTGTGTACAATAGTTTATTTCTATATCCAATTATTATTTTAGCAAACACTGATTACATATTAAAGATTTCATGCCACAAAAGCATAATATGAGGATGATATGGCAAGGAAGATTTGGTAAGTTTGGTTTACACTCACCCAGCGTGGAAGGGACTTGTAGGGTATCGAATTGGGTCCAGGTGATAAAATGTATTTAGTCCCTGTTCGCTGGATGTTGTTACCAGCAGATAAAATATATTTCTAGCCAATACAGTGAAGCGAGAATGTGCCACACTAGAGTACTCCTGTGTGCAGCGAGAAAATAAAGTATACGCTATTTGTATGTTGCAAACTGATATTGATGATCAGCGGGCATTTTTCCAATGTCTGCATCATCATAAAGAATAGTTCTATACCTACATTCATTTCAAAAGTTCTGTTGAACTATCTTGTGAAGGCACACTTTCATAACCATACAGATAGCTCTGTATTTTAGGTTACCCCTTAAATAATACATAATAATCCAGCGTAATTTTGTGTTAGTCTTATCTTGCTAAACTTTCGGAAGTCCACTAGTATGCTACCCGGTGTTAGATCTAGGGGTCTCTACTTGGCAATGGTTTTCACCTTTGTCCAAAGTCATGATAAGGGGATTACACTTCTAGATAACCCCTGCTCACCCCCTTGGTAGCTTGTCACGAGCAGACAGGCTTATCTCAGAGGCAGTGTGTTAAGCATTTGTGAATATACACAGTGAAAGCACTACAGATGGAAAGAACACAGGTTTTATAAAAATAAGTATTCTTTATATAGACTTAACACAAGACCACAAATGACAAAAAACCATAATACTATACCTAAATTGACTTAAAGATGGTAAAAGTTACTTAGTTCAGGTCAGTGATAAATGGGACAAAGTTCTCAACAAAGCACCTGGATGTGTAACGCAAAGTGAACAAAAGGCTTGCAACAGGGGAGATGCGTTGATTCCGTGATCCGGGGGAAATGATGCATCGTGCCTCAAAGCTTGCGCAGAGTAGGGGATGCGTCGTGATGCTTACCGGTGCAGGGTTGATGCGTAGATTCTCGGCTTGCGGTCCGGTATGCGCAAGATGGCGCCTCGATGCGATGCGATGATCAGGGTGCGATGCAAGAAGATGGCACCATTTATGCGACGATGCGATGGCACTGCGATGATGATGCGTAGGTGCCCTGGCAGCCTTGCGAGGACTCTGTACTTTGGAGCCGCGACAGGCCTTCGACACACTTCTCCGGTGATGCGATGACGACTCTCTCGATGACGTCATGCTTCTCCGGTGATGCAACAGCAGACAGCTTTCGGCGAAGACAGCTTACTCAAGGGACCTCGGAGCCTTTTAGCGCGGTGGTGCCACCGCGCCAAAAGGCTCCAAGGTCCTTTGAGGAAGCTATCCATCATAGTGGGGAAAGGGCAGGAATACATTTCAAAGCGCTAGTGTGTGTGGTGGGGCCAAATGGACGGGGCTTCAATGCGAGTTCCCGTGCCTCTTGTATATAAATGGTCAGAGACCGAGCAGGGCAGCAGATAAGGAGAAAGCATGCTCCTGGTCACAGGAACTACACCGGGATGGCGCTCGGGAAACTCATGGATGCAGAGACCTCCTCAAGGTTACAGCTCATTTTCGGCGGCAGATATGGGGATAAAGGACACTTGCGGTACAAAGGGGGTGGTGATGGATGGAGCATCTGAATCAATCAAACACTCACCCAGTCAAAAGAGTGGAGAAGTGTGGCTCACGGTGTAGAGCAGGCAGACCCGGAAGCTGAGGTCAGACCCGGGACCAGGGTTCAATTCCCGACGCGGCAGGGTCTTGAGCTCAAATGTCCACGGACTCGATAATTCTCGCTTCGGTGCCTGCTCTAATCATGGGTTCTCACTCTGCAACTCTGGGCATTAAGCTTGCTTAATCTCCACAACGGCCCCCCTGTGGCGGGATGCCTGGCTTTCACCTTGGGGATGCACTGTAGGGGCTATCTCACAGGGAAAAGCCAGGCCGGGTTCCCAAGGCAAGCGCCGGGAAACCTCCGGGTAGCTGTGCGCTCAATAAATGCAATAATAATAATAATAATAATAATCCATCACCGTTCTTTAGCCTACTCTGCCACCCCAGTTCAGACATAGCTATATGCAAATCAGTCTGACCCTGTGCCTCATGGGAACAGTCCAGCCCGAACTGCCAAGCCATGTCTTCCCTGGACCGGAAGCAAGCTTCCGAGGACCGGTTTCTGGCATTCCAGCCATCTTCAGCCCGGCTTGCTTGAATCCAGTGGCAAAGTGAGCAAGGGACTCACGTCTGAGTATACCCTGCCACACTTATGGCGGCCAAAAGCGGTACAAAAGGGGGTGGTGATGGACGGAGCATCTGAACTAATCAAACACTCACACCCAGTCAAAAGATCTGGGTTTAATCCATCACCGTTCTTTAGCCCACTCTGCCACCTCAGTTCAGACACCCCCTTTTGTACCGAATAAAGGACACTTGCCCAGCCTCAACCTTGCTCACAATTATTTAGGGCGGATTAATACTTTACTGAATTTGAGCTTCAACTCGGGCACCTGCTTAATTTGTATCTGTAAGTGCTTCCTGTTGAGGTTTAATTTTTGTGACAGGAGCATCGTGCCAGAATGAATCCTGCCCTGTGTATTTGCCCACGAAGATGCCACCGTTTTCTACAATACCTCTACTCAACTGGAGTACTTTCTACTGGCTATTCAGTAAGTGCTCCCTCATTGGGTAAATGTATAGTGCTTTTACTACACTGCAGCTGCGTAAAGGGCCAGAAGATATGTCTCCAGTGACCATGTGTGCCTGTAACAAACTGCGTGTTTGTTACAGGCACACAAAGTCACTGGAGACACATCTTCTGGCCCTTTATGCAGCTGCAGTGTAGTTAAAGCACTATACATTTACACAACGAGGGAGCAGTTACTGGATTAGCCAGTAGAAAGTTCTCCAGTGCAAATCGCCAAAAAATCCACGATTCCGCTGGAAAATCCGCAAATTCACAGATTTTTTTGCGATTTCGCGCGAATTTGCAGAACGCAAATTTGCAAATTTCGCCCATACTTAATGAGAAACCAGTTTGGTATTTGGAACAGATGCCTACACCATACCCCTCCCAGATAACAAATCTGTATCCATTTGGAATCCCATTTTAGAAATTGGAAAAGCGTTTTTGATGGCTAAAATAAGATTATTACATAGGAATAAGCACTTTAATACCCACAAACGCCAACTTGAAGTGTTTGCAATTTTCAAAATGCTAATTTCCTCTGGCACTAGATCTCTAGTACTATCTAAACCTCAAATAAAAATTAAATCAACAGATGAGCAGTGGAGGCCTTTACTATTTTTGCTTATGTATTGTGGGGACTGTTTAATTTCCTTGATGTCAAGGTTGTTTTTGTTTTTTATATGACGTTTTGTGCTTGCCCTGCTCAAACATTGGTAATTTAAAATCTATTGCTTTATTCTCTCTCTCTATCTCAGTGTTTCTCAATATCCCCCTCTTTCTTTTCTTTGTCACTTTCTTTTCCTCTCTCTCTCAAGCTCTCTCTTTCTCTCTCTTTCTCTCTCTCTCTCTCTCTCTCTCTCTCTAATAATTGACCTTCTTTGCCTGTAGAAAATATCATCTTGGTTGGAGCTTTACTTCAAGGAACCTCTATGCAAACTAGCTACTGAGAAACAATTACACAAACAATCCTCTGTAAGAATGGAGTTCTGGAATTTCTTATCTGTTCAGTTCAAGTCCATATAATATGGGTTGCTGTTCCTGAAAATTAGATTATGATTTTCTATGTTCTTATATAGTGATTTATGCTGCCTGGTAGCTGTGTTAACATTCTCTTTTTTCTATTTATTTTTTATTTTTCACTATGCAGCTCCAAATACTGTACAAAAGATAATAGAAATATTCAAATGCATCCACAAAAATTAAAATAGAAAGGTCATATATAATTCATAGTATTAATTTAAGAGGATAAAACGTGCATTATTGCATAAATTATCATACAACATTAAGCCTAAGATCTATATATAGGTGAAAAACCAGATTCAAAAGAAAACAGTTCATCTTTGAGCATTCCTTATATCACTACTCCAGGCGGCAATTGGCAGCCAGATTTTACTCCCATGTATTCTCGAATTTTTGTCTCTGGCTGCATAGATGGCTTTTTCCTGATTATAGATTCCCAGAAAGCGAGCTAGCCACGTTTGAAAATTCGGAGGATCCACCTCCTTCCAGCAAGCAGCCAATACTATTCTAAAAACCGCTGTACCCAAAAATAAACATGTTTCCTCATCCCTGCTATGTCTAAGAGTACTGTCATAGCCAAGTATGTAGAGTGTAGATGATTCCGCTACTTTATGGCCGAACACTTCCTCCCAAAATTAGGATAACTTTTTTTTAAATGATTATAATTTACCACATTCGTAGAACATATGTATCAAATTTGCAAGGCCTATTCCATATCTCGGGCATTCATCATTTACTCTTTTGCCCCAAGTGTATAACTTAGCTAGTGTATAATATAAATTATAAATAGTTTTTTATAACTGTGCTTTTAAATTAGATGATAGGAATAGCTTAGATGTTAACAACAGAGACATATCAATATCTACATTGGGATTATTACGTTTACCCATCCTTGATGTCTCTATATGTTCCAGATCGTCCCTTTGTTTCTCCATTAGTATATCATAAATATTGCCTATCCTAGTTGAGCGTTTCCCTATATGCTCAAAAAATGGAATGTTCTCAAGTGTGATTCTTGGAATTTAAGTTGAGAAAAGTGTTTTCTTGAATGAACCTAAAAAAATCGGTAGTAGGAATAGCAAAGTTTGTTTGAAGGTTCAAAAACCTAGTATTTGATTCTCCACTGAGAAAATCCCCCACTGTAGTAATCCCAAAATTTTCCCATTTTTTGTCAATGTCTTCATTAGTTTGTATTGACAATACAGAGGAGTGTCATAACGGGGTATATTTGTTCAATTTTGGGATTGCCAGATGTCTGGAGGACTTCTTCCATATTTTCCAGGCACTATTAATAATCTTAAATTTAACTTTCTTGAAGTAAGACGGTTCTAATTGTCTTAACAAAAGGCCTTTTGATTTATTCCCAATTGCTAATTCATATATTGATGGTATCTCCTTATTCTGTATAGTTTCGGTCGGCAATTTATCGTTAAATAACGGTGTCATTTGCTGAAGAAGAGCGGCCCAGAGATATAGCATCATATTTGGAATCGCCAAACCGCCTCTATGTAGAGGTAGAGAAAGATAAGTCATAGCCCTCCTAATTTTTCCATATTGCCAGGTGAATTTGGACATTTGTGAATCTATAGATTTAATGATATTATCTTCCACTATTAGGGGAATGGCTCGAAATAAGTATAATAACCTGGGAAGAATATTCCTTTTTAAAATGTTCCCCCTGCCAATAATTGACAGATGAAGACTATTAACCCTAGACAGATCTTTCTTTATAGCCTTCATTAGGGGTTCTTAGTTAAGCTTGTTGATAATTTCTACCCTAGGAGATATACATACTCCAAGATATATAGCATTGTCTACTTTCTTTCGATTCTTATACTCAACATTATCAGTGCATATAACCACTGTTTTATCTCGATTAAAAGAATACCTCGAATAATTACTAAAGGCCTGAGTAATACGCTCAATTTCTACAATTGCCTCAGCAGGGTTAGGTGTTACTACCGCCACGTCATCGGCATAGGCCAGTATCTTAGTTTCATATATGCCCACAATAATAGGTTCTATTGCCCGCAATGCTATTAATTTTAAAATTAGAAGTGATATACATGGCAAACAGTATCGGGGAGCATGAGCATTCCTGCCTTGTACCTCTTAATATATTAATTGACCTAGATTCTATGCCCATCAATTGAAGCTTGGCCCTTGGCTCTTGGTACATTGCTTTGATTGAATTAGCAAAACCAGGTCCAAAGTTATTCAGTTCAAATACCTCCCATAAAAATTTCCAAAAAGCTCGATCAAAAGCCTTCTTGGCATTGAGGAGGATCATCGACATCTTGCCCCCGTCACACTCATGATGTCAAAGAGAGAGATGACCCTACGGGTGTGATCTGTAGTGCCCTTACCGGGAATAAAGCCATGTTGCCAGGGGGAGACCAAATGTACGATGACCCTCTCAAGCAGGTTCGCCAGAATCTTTGCATAGAGCTTCGAGTTAATTAGTGAAATTGGGTGGTATGAGGATTGACGTTCTGGAGGCTTTCCGTTTTTAGGGTAGATGATTATATTAGTTTGCTTTCATGACTCGGGTGGGGTACCGCTCCATTGTGCCCCTATAAATAGATCTAACAGGTAGGGTATTATTTGTTCTCCGAGGATTTTATATAGTTCAAGTGGAAGTTTTTCTGGACCTGCGGCCTTCTCTGAGGCAAGCCCAGAGAGGGCCAATTGTAACTCAGTGACCGTGATTTCTTTTTCTAGGTCTTCTCTAGTGATGTCATCAATGGTCCTATGCGACCCAGTCTCATTTAACCATGCCCTTAGAAATTCTTTAATTTCATTCGGTTCAGTCATATCATCATTTTGATATAGCTTTTGATAGTATTTCCAAAAAACTTCAACAATATCGACTGGTGACGTCTACTCCTGACCCTCAAAATCATTAGCAGTAATCATATTATAGGATAGTTTCCGGCGGGTAGGTAATGCCAACTGTTTTCCCACCCTCTCCCCGTTTTCATAAATTTTATGATGGTTTGTCTATAAAGTCTCTGCTGCTCTCTGGGTAAGTCAGCTATTAAGCTCTGTTTTAAGAACTAACATTTTGCGCAAAGTGGTTCTACCATCTTCGCCCCGCATTATTAAGATGGTAGGATCTTCTTCTGCTTCAGCCAATTCATGCATCTGTTGATGGTTGGTACTATCTTGTGTTTTCTTACGATTGGCTACAAAGCTGATTGTCTCCCCCCTTAGGGCAACCTTAAAGCAATCCCATACTACTCCCCTAGATGCGCTGTATCAATTACAATCAAAAAAATCCCTGGGTCCAGGCAGTTATGTATTTTATCTCTTCTCTATTACCCAACAGGTTTCCTGTCAAATGACCAGTTATAGCGAGGCCTGTTGAAATTGGCTATATTGATTGTGAGGATCAGTGAGTTGTGGTCTGAGATTGCCTTTGGGCACTTTACAATTTCAGCTTGAGCAGAGTACTCTCTAGTTGTCAGTATATAATCAATCCTCACATACTTATTGTGGGGGTAGGGAAAAATATGTGTACCCGGGGTCCGATTGATGTTTATAATCCCAAATATCTATCAGGTAATAGCTGCCCCTATGTTGAATAATAGCTCTAAAAACGTTTGGTTTACGGCCAGTATATGCACCTTGTTTCTGCCTATTCCCTATAGACCCAAGGGAAATATTAAAGTCCCCACGGAGAATTAATGATCCAGGCCAAGAGGCCAACTCTAATTCCAGCTCTTTAAATATATGTGGGTCATCCTAGTTAAAGCCATACACTGAACAAATAGTAATGCCCAGCTCTAGTTCTATGATGGCCCACCTTCCCAGAGTGTAAACCACCTTTCAGTATAGCTTGTCCAAGGAATGTTTTGGCTAAGATGGCTACCCCGCGGGTTTTGGAGGTTTGCGTTGTGGACGCAAGCAGATTATAACCGGGGACCCTTAATAGATCCCTTTCAACCCCAGGCAAGTGAGTCTCTTGGAGACAGAGTACATCATAGGAGCTCTGTCTAATTATTTTGCATAAATGGGCCCTTTTGCCCTTATCATTGAGTCTTGCCACGTTCCAGGAGCATAGTTTCAATCTCCCTATTGTTGTTTCTTTTTTAGTGATGCGTATATGATAATGGTTCTTATCATCTTAACAATTGACACCAAAATTTAAATCTTTTGCATGTTTTCCAGCCAGTCTATTCTTATTCTACATTTGAAGTTGCTTTTGTTTTAATGCTTTTTCCACCTGCCTTCTCCCCATCACCAAAGATAGCACCAACAAGTCTGGAGAATGAAATGTTCTTACCGCAATTCTTCTGAACTCTGAACTTGAACTGGAGCTGGTGGTAGGACACGCCTGAAGTTTGGTGGGTTTCTTTTAATCAATGACACGTGAAACGTTGGATGGATCTTCAATGACTTGGGAAGAGCCACCCTCACACTCACCGGATTAATCATTCGAACCACAGGGTAGGGACCTACAAACCTAGGTTGGAACTTTCGATTTCCTCTCAACCGCATGTGTCGAGTGGAAATCCACACCTTTTCTCCAGATTCATACATGGGACTCTCTTTTCTTTTCTTGTCTGCCTGTACTTTGTAAGCATCCTTGGCCTTCTGGAGATTGGAAGAGGCTACCTGGTAGGATTTCTGTAACTCTTGTATCACCTCTTCCGCTGCTGGGACCTCAACGTCTACCCGACCCATTAGCATATTGGGATGCCGACCTGAGTTCAGGTAAAAGGGAGAAAATCCAGTAGACGAATGGACTGCATTGTTGTATGTGAACTCTGCCGTACTCAACAATGAGGGCCATTCTCCCTCCTGATCCATCAAATATAAGCGGAGATATTGTTCCAAGTCCTGATTCACTCGCTCGGTCTGTCCATCCGTTTCTGGGTGGAAACTGGTGGACAAACGAGAGTCAACTCCTAGACCCTTTAGGAAAGCCTTCCAAAATCGAGAGACAAACTGAGGCCCTCGGTCGGAAATAACCACCTTTGGAACCCCATGCAATTTTACAATGTGTTCCACAAACAGGGTAGCTAACTGAGATGCTGTGGGGAGGGACCTCAAGGGGACAAAGTGGCTCATCTTGGTAAACATATCCACCACCACCCAAATGACTGAGTACCCCTGGCTGGAAGGCAGGTCTACAATGAAGTCCATGGAGACTGAATGCCAGGGAGACGGGGCTATAGGCAACGGCATTAAAAGGCCCTGTGGGGACTGCCTCATACTCTTGCCCTTAACACAAGGCTCACAAGTGGCAATGTACTGCCTCACCTGAGCGTCCATGCCTGGCCAAATGAAGGTTCTCTTGATTACGTCCAAGCTCTTCTTAGCTCCTCGGTGGCCTGCTAACGGGTGGTCGTGAAAATGCTGGATGACTTCATTTTGCAATTTCTCACTGGGAACAAACATCTTTTCTTGCCAGAAGGGTTTTTTATTCCTCACACTGCGATCTGGACCGCCTGATTCCCAATCAGAATATTCGGCCTTGGCAAACTCTTCCTTAATTCGGGTCTCCAAATCGTCTTCTACAGCTATGGCCACTATCTTTTCCTCAGGAATGATAAATCCTTCCATTTTGGTTTTGGTTTCCTCTCCCATACTCAGACGTGAAAGGGCATCCGCCTTTCCATTGGAGGATCCGGGCTTGTATGTGAGGACAAAATCATAATCTGCAAAGAAGAGCGACCAACGCAATTGCCTGGGAGTGAGCGTGCGCGCTGACTTGAGGAACTGTAAATTTCGATGATCGGTGAAGACAGTGACCACATGTTTCGCTCCCAACAAATAATGCCTCCAAACCTTGAATGCCTCTTTGACGGCCAAAAGCTCCTTATCAGCGATGGAGTAGTTTATCTCCGCCGGAGTAAGTTTGCGAGAATGGTATGCCACTGGATGGAGTTGACCAGTGTTCTTCTGGCGCTGTGACAGGATTCCTCCGATGGCCAAATTGGATGCGTCAGCCTCAATGAAAAAGGGCTCACTCAAATTAGGGTGTTGTAGTACTGGGGCTGTCACGAAAGCTTCTTTTAATTGCTGAAACGCCTCCTCCGATTCACGCTCCCAGACGAATCTTACATTTTTCTTTAACAGTCTAGTAATTGGGCTCACCTTCTCTGAGAAGTTCAGGATGAAGCGTCTATAAAAATTGGCGAATCCCAGGAAACTTTGGATCTCCTTCACAGATCTGGGCGCCGGCCATGACTTGATCGCCTGCAACTTAGAGTCATCCATGGATACTCCTTCCGGAGACAAAACAAAGCCCAACAACTCCACTCGGGAAGAGTGAAAAACACATTTCTCCAGTTTGACAAACAGGTGGTTCTCCAGCAGGCGTTTCAAGATGGCTCGTACATGATGAACGTGTTCCTCTAAACTGTTGGAATAAATAAGGATGTCATCGATGTAGACCACTGCAAAACGGTCCAGGCACTCACGAAGCACGTCATTTACAAAATGCTGGAACGCAGCAGGGGCATTACAGAGCCCAAAGGGCATCACTTGGTATTCATACAAACCAAACCTGGTTCGAAAGGCAGTTTTCCACTCCTCTCCTTCGGCCATGCGCACCAAATGATAGGCCCCCCGTAAATCCAATTTTGTGTACACACTCGCATTCTTGACCTGATCTAGGAGTTCCGAAATGAGGGGCAGAGGATAACGGTTGTTTTTGGTGGCCAAATTCAATGCCCGATAATCAATGCAAGTTCTCAAAGTCCCATCCTTCTTGGGAATGAAGAAGAGGGGCGAGGAAACTGGAGACTGAGAGGGGCGGATGAACCCATTGGCTAGATTTTGTTCAATATAGTCCTTCAAATGGAGGTTCTCCGGTTCCGACAGTGCGTAGATTCTACTGCAAGGTAAAGACACCCCAGGTTCCAATTCTATCCAACAGTCATATTCTCGATGAGGTGGCAATTTCTTAGCTTCCTTCTCATTGAACACCTCTTTCAGGTCCTGATATTCCTCAGGAATCTCCGGGGCCTCCAAGGCACACACCATTTGAACCTGGTTGGCCAGGTTTTGTGACAACGTGGAACTTGGGCTCTCCGGAGTCAACTGGAAACAATGCTCTGAACAAAATTCGGAATTCATCTTTACAGAACGCCGTGACCAATCGATCTGCGGATTATGCTCGGTGAGCCAGGGCAACCCCAGTATGAGTTGGAACTGAGGGGCATCTATGAGATTAAATCGAATGAAGCTTCGATGCTCACCGGGTCCCACCACTGTCATCAATTCCGTATCAAAAGCAATAGGTCCCGACGACAACTGGGTGCCATCCACTGCTCGCACCGGTTCCGGTCTGGGCTTCTTTTCGAACTGTATTCCCATAGTTTTGGCAAACTGGATGTCGCAGAAGTTCCCGGTAGCCCCTGAATCAACCATCACCGAAACTTCCTCCTTCTGAGTTTTTCCAAACTCTATCTTACACAGTAGATTCAGATGCGGGGCTGCGGATTGCAGGGTATTAGCTAAAAGTTGTGGCTTGGGAGTTGGCTCTTCACTCGCTCCCACCAGTGCAACTCCGTCTACTGGTGGAGCCGATCTTTTACCCACGTGCTAGCCTTTGATCTCTTCGGACATTCCTTGACAAAATGGCCCGACTGCCCACAATACATACACAATCGACCTTGTCGTCTCTTTTCTCGTTCCTCTTGCGTAATAGGGCCTCGAATAGTTCCCACCTGCATCGGCTCTTCCTGATTTTGGCCTTCAGGATTTTTTGCGACCTCCGGTCGAGACCGATCAAATCGTGGCGGAAGAGTGCGGACATCCTTTCGGCGTTCACTTCGCCTTTCTGCAAGCCTCTGATCAATCTGCAATACTAGATCGTTGAGTTCTGACACATCTGTGGGTCGTTTGGGAATCTGCGCCAAACCGTCCTTCAACTCATCTTTGAGGCCTCGATAGAAAATGGCCGCCCGCTTAGCCTCGGGCTAACTCGTTTCGACGATCAATTTATTGAATTGTGCCAAATAAGCCACCAAATCTCGATTCCCTTGCTTCAATTCTAATAGTTCATTGTCGGTGGTCTGTGAGACATTTCTTCGATCGAAAATGCGCAGAAACTCAGCTTTGAATTCTTCGAATTTATACAACACTGGATTGTTGCTTGCCACCAAAGGCAAAGACCACGCTGCAGCATCTCCGCTCAGGTAGGACAGCACAAAAGCCACTTTAGACTGATCCTCTTTAAACAGAATGGGCTTACAAAGGAAATGCAACGAACACTGGGTCAGGAAGATCTGGGCCTTGTGGGGATCTCCCTGAAATCTCTCGGGTGGGGCCAACGGAATGGTAGGGGACATTGCGTGCACCACCTGTGTGGTAAACTCCGTAGAGGAGGATGAGGAGGGAGCGGAACCAAAGGCAGATGATTTTATACTACCAAAATTGGGGCGCGGGCTCTCTGCCAGTTCATCTAATCTCTGCCGTAAATAACTAGCCTCCTGGTCAGATTTCCTAACTTCCTCCCTCGTCTCACTCAACTGTTTCTGTAGTCCCTCTAACACGGAAGCCAAGGCTTTGACATCCAATCCCTTGGCCATCTCGCTCAGACGGAAGATAATTGAGGCACTTCAATCTGTCAGAAGCAGTACCTGAAATATCCAGATCCCCGTGGGAGCGAGCGGCGATCTTCGACGATGCTAATTTCCAAATTCCTAAACACCCCTGCGCCCGGATGGCTCCAAGCCCAGGAATGGAAGGGAAAGGGGAAGTGGATAACAAACAACAAAGAGAGTCTTCCACACTGGTGTCTTCGTAACTACCTCTGGAAGGAGTGGCTGGGGAACACCTGTAACAGGGAGCAGATCATTACTAATGTTCTAAGAATACATGGGCGACACACTCTCACACTCTCGACTCTCCTCAATCATACCAGGTTATTGTGTGGAGTTAGCTTCTCTCTTACTGAGTCCCAATAAGTTCATATGAGGGTTGGAAACTCTTGTTGCTTGTGTAGAGTTGTAGAAATGATGATGCGAAATATAGAGGTGGTAGACAACAGTATTACCATATGCATATAATATATACTCTCGTTTACTAGTTGAATCTCAGGAGCAGATGGTAACTCTCAAAAGTCTTTGTCACAAACTCGAAGGGAAACTGGATAGAGATAGTTCTGCACTGAGTTCGGTTTTCTACTGACTGGAATGCTCTAAGCAGATGAATGGACCAACAGGCACTGGGCAAAGATAGCATCAACAAGTCTGGAGAATGAAATGTTCTTACCGCAATTCTGAGTAAATGCGGAAGGTACTTGCCCACCGGAATGAAACTCTGACGAGGAGCTCTTGACTGAAGGAGTCCGAACAACCAGACACTGGCCGCGGCGATGAGGGGGGCACAAGCCCGGAATGCAGGAATCCACGGGAACGGAACGTAAACACGCTCCAGGGGTTCCGGAACTAAGTCTCTGTGAAAGCTGACTGGAAATGGGGAAAACTATGATAGAACGCAGTGAATTGACAGGAGCCAAACTCAGGGCGTCTAACTGCTGGAATGGGACAGTTGAAGTGCGCCACATAGAACGTGTGGGATTAGGAAATGGCGGACTACTGAAAAAGGCTAGAACGCTAACCGCATCGAAATGGTGGCACAAGCCGGAGGCGTACTACACCTCCGTCCGACAGTGGTCATGAGCTAATTTCTGCAGGGAACCCCAAAGTGGAAACAGCTGCCAAACAGGAAATCTTCCCCTCGCTGCAGGGACTGACAGAGGTCTCTTAATGGGGGTCGGCATAGTCCTGACACTCTGCTGCCTCCGGAACGCCCAGTACGCGTAGGCTATTTCTTCGTAGGCGGTTTTCGAAGTCATCCAGCTTCCATCTGACATCCGCCAGCTCTGCCTCATGTGATTCAACCTGCTCATTGGTCGCGGCAATCTCGTTGGTAATAATTTGAGACTCCACCTTCATTATTCGATCACCAAATGTATTGACAGTTCTCGTCAGTTTGCGTACCACCCCTTGCACTTTGCGTAGAGCTGCTTGGGCTTTACGCCCATCCTGGGATGTCTCTTCATGGTGCGCGGCAATGGCTTGAAGCACAGTGTCAAGTGTTGGTATAGCTGGGTTCGATTGTATTGAGTAGTTTGGGTGCTGTGGGACACTCGTCGAGCCAGATATAATAGCAAGCTGAGTCGATGGGGTGTAGTCCAATGCTAGTTCTGCTGCTCTATGATGACTCTTTTTCCGCTTCAAGACAGTTTTTGGATCCCCCTTGGGGTCAGTCAATTTTACGCCATCATCACTTTCATCAGTTAGATCGGTTTCAACCTCATCAGACCATTCAAGTTCATCCGAAAATGAAAAAAAGTCACTGGGGTCTTTATCCCGTTCAGCATCAGCGTCAGCCCTCTATAAGCTAACCAGATTTATTACCTTAGCTTTAGTAGTGCCTACCACTGTCCTAGGCCCCGCTAGATCGAATTGAGGGCAGGTGCTAGAGGTTCTTCTACCCCCACCTGATGCTTGTTAGTCTCTCCAATTCCGGCATCAGCTCTGTTGAACATACTGGATCTATTGCACAAAATGGCCCCCCCTTCTTCGTCACCAGTGTTATCTCCAGCGATAATGTCAGGCACAGAGTCTGAAATAATAATCATATTCTTAGCTGTTATCGGGGGGAAAAATGAGGGGGACATACCTTCCTCGATGTCACGTTGTGCATTCCTATCCAGGTTCGCAATTAGCTCCGGTATCACCATGTTAGCCTCAGGACTCGCTAATTCAGGCCCCCTGGGACATCGGAAATACCTAGAGCATCCAAAGCGCTAACTGCCGCAGTAAAGTTTTTGTCAGTAGGTGCCGCGGCCGGGATTTGCACGGCTGAGTCTCCTGCCTTACTCTTCCCCCGTGATCCAGAAGGAGTTTTGCTGGAGTTTTCCAGAGTAGGTCGACCACCGATGGGCCGGCCACACTCCCTTTCCTTGTTGCTGCTCCTCCATGCTTTGGGGTTCTGAAGCTTGAGGCAGCATCTAAAGTAGTTCCGCTGCCTTATTTGCCCGCAGGCTCACCAGCTTCTCGCTGAGCCAGTCTTGCCGTTCTAGCCTTGGCAGCGGCCAGCGGCCAGCGCCGCTGCATTCTTTGGAGCCATGGTGTCGTCCCCGTCGTCCCTCCACTCGGGAATCACTGCGAGGTATGCTTTGCTCTTTACTTTGCTCTACGCTGCAGCATATATTTGCAAGTCCTTAGGTCTCTCTCTCCATAGATAGCAGAGCACTATGAGGCCAATCAGGGAGCCTAGTGTCATTAGATGATTTTTAGCCGGCTTCTTCCCGTCGGGGCAGGTCTCCGCCACCATCACTGCACCTCTCTTGTTAATTGTAAGTCTATACTGCTGTAATGCCGGAGATAAGGATTTCTAAAATCATTCTTCAACTAGTTTCACGGCATGCAGCGGCCGGTCGTTCCAACATAATCCGCTTAATCTGCCTTCTTTTGTCATGAAGCACTGGTATGAGCGCACAGCGGTCTCACACAACCGCTATCTTGCCCGCTCTCCATTGCTGTGTTAACATTCTCTTTTTTTTAATTTATTTTTTAAAAAAAAATAATTTTATTGGAGTTTATGGTGCAATAAGGAAATACATAAATACATTACCATATGCAAGGTTTAAGAACATTTGATACATATATGAACAATTAAAGAACACAGTATTGTAATGTAATATGGAGGTAAAAAAAAAATTGTATAAAAATCAATCAATAAATATAGCAATACAGTACATTTCAAATTCTTATTCTATCATCCATCCATTTCTTAACCGGGGCCCATAATCGTCTTCCCATTTCTCTTTTTTAGCGCCTTTAAATTCATAAAGGCTAGACTCAATATTGTAAATAGCTAAGAATCTAGAGATCCACATCTGAAAAGACGGGGCTGTTACATCCTTCCAACCGGCCGAAATAATAATTCTAAGTACGGCAACCGACATAAAAACCAAAGCAGCCTCGTCATCTGTTAAAACCAGTTTAGAATCTGAGCCAAATAGCATTAGTGTTGGGGATAGATCGATCTTATGACCTAGCAGACCCTCCCAGAATTTTGTTACTCCATCCAGGACAGGGGTCAATCGTTCACATGTAAAGAACATATGTATTAGGTCAGCTTGTCCCTTATCGCATCTTGGGCAACAATCATCATTCTTGACACCCCAGGCAAATAATTTAGCCGGTGTATGGTATAGATTAAAGACTGTTTTAAAATGTGCTCATAAATTGGACGCCCGAAAAATCTTTTTGTTCAAGATTAATGCTAGGTCCAAATCTACATCCGGGTTTCCCAATTTAATTGCCCAATCACTTTCCACTTTTCATTCATCGTCCTGTAATCTGGACACCAACATGTTGTACGTATCTTTAATCTTCCTACATCTTCTTCTCATACCTTCAACCACAGGAAAATCTACAAGGGGTTTGAGCTTTGGTCTACAAGCCTGTAAAATGCCGGAGATTTGGCCATATATAAGCCATTGATTTGAGGGGAGGCCATATCTCCTTTGCATGTCCTCAAACCCGCTTATCCTATCTCCTACCATTAGATCTCCAATAGTCTTAACCCCTAAATCCTTCCAGACTTGCAGTATCCCGTCATTGTTTAAATGAGGAAAAAGGCTAGAGTTAAACAAGAGAAGAGAAGGATTGACTTTAGGAATATGAAATTTTTTTACAATTGATTTCCAAACATACCATGCACCTAGCAGGACCTTAAATTGTGCCTTTCTATAAAACCTATATTCCAGTTCGGTTAACAGTAATCCCAAAGCTTTCTCCCCCATTAGTAATTGAAAGATGGAAGGGGGACCCTGGTTGTCTACAATAATCTCATCAGTATCGGATTGAAACAGAATTGACATCTGGGTTAGGAGACAGGTCCAATGATAAAGTCTCAAGTTTGGAAGTGCCATCCCACCCCTTTCCCACGGAAGAGACATAAGGGTCGTTGAGCGTCGAACCTTGCCATACTGCCATATGAACTTGATAAAGACGGACGCTAGTTGCTTCAGAATTTTCTCCTCAATATATAGGGGAATGGCTCTGAAAAGATAAAGCACCCTTGGGAACATCGCCATTTTTACAGCATTTACTCTCCCGACCAGCGAAAGATGAAGGGCATCCATCCTTTCCAGTTCTGCCTCTATGGATTTAATAAGGGGAGGATAGTTCTCTTCCACTATCTTACCCACTGTAGCATTTATCTTAACCCCTAAATATAAAGCAGAATCAACATACCTAGGGTCGGGTCTTGATATGTTTCTAGAGCAAATTATCTGGGTTTTAGATTCATTCAGGAGATATCCAGAGCCTTTACCAAAAAGTTTAGCCATCTGTACCAGTTCTGGGAGTGCTTGCTGCGGGTCTGTTGTGATAACCGCCAGGTCATCGGCATAGGCTAAATTCTTGTTTTCATAACTATTATAAATCACAGGGCCGTGTCCCTCTACTTATCTTAAACTTGTCTGTTTTCTCTTCCATTACCGTAATTGTCGCTTCTGGGTCAGTATACATAGCTTTAATAGCCCTAACAATATTTGGACCAAACCCCCTCCCAGCCAAAATCTTCCAGAGGAAGCTCCACTCCACCCGGTCAAAAGCTTTTTCTGCGCCGAGCAGAATCATGGCCATCCCATCCCCCACGACTTCCTGGGCATCAAACAGGGTTATTGCTCTAGATATGTGATCTGTCGTGCCACGCCCAGGGACAAAGCGATAACTGCCGCAGTAAAGTTTTTGTCAGTAGGTGCCGCGGCGGGGATTTGCACGGCTGGGTCTCCTGCCTTACTCTTCCCCCGTGATCCAGAAGGAGTTTTGCTGAAGTTTTCCAGAGTAGGTTGACCACCGATGGGTCGGCCACACTCCCTTTCCTTGTTGCTGCTCCTCCATGCTTTGGGGTTCTGAAGCTTGAGGTCGCATCTAAAGTAGTTCCGCTGCCTTGTTTGCCCGCAGGCTCACCAGCTTCTCGCTGAGCCAGTCTTGCCGTTCTAGCCTTGGCAGCGGCCAGCGGCCAGCGCCTCTGCATTCTTTGGAGCCATGGTGTCGTCCCCGTCGTCCCTCCACTCGGGAATCACTGCAAGGTATGCTTTGCTCTTTAATTTGCTCTTCGCTGCAGCATATATTTGCAAGTCCTTAGGTCTCTCTCTCCATAGATAGCAGAGCACTATGAGGCCAATCAGGGAGCCTAGTGTCATTAGATGATTTTTAGCCGGCTTCATCCCGTCGGGGTAGGTCTCCGCCACCATCACTGCACCTCTCTTGTAAATTGTAAGTCTATACTGCTGTAATGCCGGAGATAAGGATTTCTAAAATCATTCTTCAACTAGTTTCACGGCATGCAGCGGCCGGTCGCTCCAACATAATCCGCTTAGTCTGCCTTCTTTTGTCATGAAGCACTGGTATGAGCGCACAGCGGTCTCACACAACCGCTATCTTGCCCGCTCTCCATCGCTGTGTTAACATTCTTAAGGGGGCAGGAGAAAAGGAAAGATGGGTACAACAGAGATGAAAGGAAAGACAATGGAGCTTGAGTGATGAGTTAACCTGCTTTATGAATCAGGTGATCCTACCAAAATGACGGATTGAAAGGGAAATCTAACATGACCAAAAGATGGCTCGTCAGCAATCACTATATTAAGTGGTACGTTTTTGTTGGGGTTTGGGAGTGCCAGGTAAGCAGTAAGCACTCCAAATGGTTTATTGGCAGAATGGATCACTGACTAAATATCAACAACAAAAATATAGAATGGACAGAATATCGACACCAAAATATCGAATGTCAGAATATCGACTCCCTATCTACAAACCACTAAGTACAAAACTTTCGAAGACAAAATATTGTTGTTTAAAATATATTTGTTAAAAAATATCGAATTTTTTAATTATGTTAAAAGTAATATTAACTTAGTTAAATAATCAATATAATTAAATAAAACATACTTAAATTCATTAAAAAGTTTAAAATCAATAAATTATATATCTAATCTCTAAAAACAAATTTACATCAGCGTTGGATAGTGGGAGGGTAAATTTTACTATTCCCACTCCAGTGAGTGCAACAGTAGGGAAAGTGTTGGATAGCGAAGGGGTAAAAATTACAATTAAAACTCCAGAGAGAGCAACAGTAAGGAAATCATTGGACAACATTGGGGTAAAATATACTATTCTCACTCCAGAGGGAGCAACATTAGGGAAAGCATTGGATAGTGGGAGGGTAAAAATTACTATTCCCTCTCCAGAGAGTGCAACAGTAGGGAAAGCGTGCGATAGCGTGAGGGTAAAAATTACTATTCCCACTCTAGAGAGTGCAACAGTAGGGAAAGCGTTGGATAGCGTAGGGGTAAAAATTACTTTTCCTACTCCAATTAGTGCAACAGTAGGGAAAGCGTTGGATAGCATAGGGGTAAAAATTAATGTTACCACTACTGTGAGTGCAACAGTAGGGAAAGTAATGATTTAACTTTTAAATAAAAATAATTATCAATAACCCCTAAAAATTAATTAAGATTAATTACCAATTACAAAATATGTAATAATTAATTAATTATGAATACCAATAAATATTCTTTAATAAAAATAATTACCTATTAATAATTAATAAACAGACAATTAATTTTCAATACCAAGAATGTAATAAGTAATAAAGCAATTACCAAAATACACAAAAATCATCTAAATAATTACTTATTTACAATTAACTTACATCTCACCCTATTCCCCAACAAACCCACAACCCGCTCCGGAAAATAAAATGAATACAATTAACTTAAATATCAAATAAGCAATTAATAAAAATTAATTACCAATTAATAAAAATTAATTATCAATTAATAATTAACAAAAAATCAATTATCAATACCAATAAATACAAATAACTATTTACTTAATTACAATTAAATTACTTCCCCCCCTTATTCTCCTATAAACCCACAACCCGCTACAGAACTAAAACGCAAAATTATATTAAAAATCATAATAATTCCTACAAATTATTATTTAATTCACTATAATTAAATTACTTCCCACCCTATTCCCCTATAAACCCACAACCCGCTACGGAATTGAATTACGCAAAAATTAAATACAGTAAAATTCATGACTTTAAAAAAATCAACATACATTACAAAAATAATATACACTTTTAACACATATATTAACATACAAAACACTTTAAGACAATCGATATTAATAAAAATGTGATATATTTTAATGCCTATAATATATATTTCAATATTTTGACAGTCGATATTACTTAACAGGATTTCAATATGATTAACCACTATATTATGTCCATTCGATATTATGTTCATGCTATATTTTGAATTCGATATTCTGTCCATTGTATATATTTTTTTCGATATTGAGTCTTCTTACTTGACAGAATATCACAAAAAATATATTATGCTACAAAAATATAATAGCAAATATCTTGTCTACCTGAATATTTTCATTGTAAATACATTTAGGTATGTATAGGTTTGCTATACTCAACAGTATATATATATATATATATATATATATATATATATATATATATATATATATATATATATATATATATATATATACCTTGACATATACACTATTAAGGTACAGAGATCTGAAGTTAAAACAATTACATTTATTCTTACCTGTACATTCTTATGTTCATGATATTGTGGTAGTTGATATTTGGTGAATATATTTTTGTAGTACAAATGTTATGTCTACATATTCTGACATTAAGGGGCACATTAGTATCTGCCCGCCATACCAGTGAGAAATGGGACCGCCCGCTATGTGTGTGGGGGTCCCGCACATCCCATTAGGATTTTTAACATTGCGGCGGGCAGTGCTGTAAACACCGCCCGCTGCAATGCCAAAAATGCATGTTGTGCTTTTCAATGCACAACATGACAGGCACTGCGCAGTGCCTGCCATGTTGTACATTGAACTGCAGGGGTATGGTACCCCCCCATGAGCACCCCCCACCCACCAGAGTACATGGGGGTCCACAACGGGCCCAGCAAGAAATCCCTGCATGCCTGTTTACGCCCACATCTTAATATGGCTGGCGGTGTCTAACAGACACCCCTACCATATTGATCCCTTTCGACCGGGCGGAAAAGCGGCAGACGGTCTTTCCGTCCACCACGCATTCCCAAGCCATGGTAATATGGTGGGGGTCTTTGAAGCAAGGATGGTGGGCGGATCGCCGCCGCTGGCCCGGTGGTGGTTACCGCCGGCCTGGCGGGGCGATCTGCCAGCCATCCTAATGGGGCCCTTAGTCTGAAATAATTTCTCTTGGAGATCACTAATCAACTGCAACTATTACTAGCAATTACGCTACCCCACATACATGCTTACAGTCAGTCTTGAAAGAGCCAAAATTGAGAAAAGCACTTTGCGTCTCCAAATTTATTAATGAATAAAATCTCATGTGAATACATCAATAAAAACTCAATAGTAAAAGTTCATCCACGATCAAATACATAAAAAGAAAAAAAAGGATTTGGCTGTATGCATCTTTCTTTCGGTCTCCCACACCGGTGGTAGGTTTGGATATATTTTGACCCAGTGGTCTGCCTTCTTCACCAACTCTTGAAGAGAAAGGGGACCTAGGTCTACCAGGTACTGATGCAACTTCTCAGAAACACAACTATTCAACAGATGCACCTTCATAATTAAAAGGCCCATCTTAGTCCTGCACATTGCTCCCTTTCAACAAGCGACCCAGTGATTTCATTGGAAAGTCTACAAAATCGACCTAGGCTAGACTCTGGGATTTCTGATTCTCCATGACCCTGATCCTGTATTCTTCAGTGGTGAGTCTAAAGACTTCAATCACGGTGTCCTTCATGAAGTGATAGGACTGACCATCTGCCTCATTCAGTGCCAGGAACCTATCCCTACACTTTCCTGACAACAGCTACCATAGAAGAAAGCCCCAACACTTCTTGTTGAGCTGCCTCATTTTACAAGCCCTCTAGAAGGCTGTAAAGCATTTGGTGATATCATTAAACTCTGAATATTTTTTAGACAGTCCCTTTGGAGATTTTAGGATCAAAAGCTTCATTCTTCTCCCTATTTATGATTTTGATGCCAACAGAGATGTGTCTTAGGCCCATCTAAGCTCTTTCCTTTTTTATAGCCAGGACTTTAGCCTCTAATGCTATCCTCTTCGCTCATTTCCGAAGATCTGCTTCTCCACTGTCTATCTTGTCTAGGGTGCTATCAGTAGTACTGCTAGTGGTATTGTTTTGTGTAAGATTGCTGCTGGAATCATCATCAACTTCACTCACCTCAGCATCCTCTGTCCGCTCCCCAAGAGGGGTTCCTTTACTTGCCAGGCAACTGCTGACCGATGGGCTTTGATGAGTCTAGGCCCCATGGCAATTTTCCATGCTTTGGGGAGCTCCTTAACTTAGGGCAACCTAAGGTGCTCAGAGGGTACCAGATTGAGCTCCTGGGAAGGCCCTGCCTCAGACATGGATTTAAAGAAGATGGGAACTTTTTGAAGGACTTTCTAAAAATGCCAAGTTCTTTCTAAAGGCCAAACGGACTTTAATACTTTTTAAATTCTAAACAGCTTCACTGAGGGACTTAACACAAGGCCCTAAGATCTAGTTCAAACTTTTTAGAAAAACTTGAAATCACCCAAAAATATTTTTATTTAATGACAATTTTGGATATCTTAGGGAATTCACTAATTAAATAAGTGGCACAGCATATGTCAAGTCTTGTATTACACCACTGCACCACCAATGTAGCAAGCTGGCTCTATATATGATATACCTAAATGAGGTATATTGTGCAAAGAGTCCAGAGGTTCCCTTATAAATAGACAGGGGATAGCTATGGCAATCCCAAGATGCTCTTTAAGGGGATAGTGTGGTCGAGCAGCCTTAGGCTTATCACAGAGGAGTACAAGACATCTACAAATACACGTTAGTCAATAAATGAGACACACAGCTCAATAAGGAGATCCACATCAGTTATTGAAAATAACATGTATCTTTATAAATGTTTAGGCACCAGAACCAAATCGTTGAGGTTAGTACATATTGAAAAATAAGAATTATTTCTAGTTCAAAAAGTCAACACTGTGAATATTATAGAAGCTTCAATGTTATCCTATGAGAAAAAATGTCAATGCAGCATTTATGTACCATACAGCGGCTTACAGGACCTATCTCCAGGAGTTAAGGTGAGTGGTGAACAAGGTCGAAGGCAGCACCAGCAGAACACTACCAGCAGCACTAGGGCTGTTTGCAGAGTTTCAAAAAAGCGTTGGGTGCTCAATGTTACTCTATAGGGATCAATCTTTACGTAAAGAGACTGCAGGCTCGGATGGGGAGGCCAGTAGGGCTGAACCAACAGAGTGGCACAGGCCTCACAATGCTCAGGTATTTAGGGACACCTTTGGTCCTCCTCTCCTTGGCCCAGAAGCGACGTGAGCAGAGATGTCTGTAGGTGTAAAATGTTCCTTATCTGGAGCAGTTGCGGTAGAGGGGGCCTGCATGCAGAAGCTGAAGGCGATGTCCAAGAGTTCACTGGGGACAAACACATGGTGGATTCTGTCTCTGGAGGGCTGGGTTAACTACAATGACCCAATTGGCCCACTTCAACTCAGGCTTAGAATGACAGGTGCAGTGGTGTCTTCAGGCTTCAGGTTTCTGTAGTCACAAAGTCCTCATAGGAGTCTTTGGATGCATGCAGATTTGCAGAGAAGCAAATCTGCTACTTCTCTGCAAATCTGCTACTTTGCTGGAGATCTTGAGTCCTGGGTGAAGTACTTGCAGGATGCAACTCTTCATGTCCTTCTTTGTCTTTCAGGTCAGCAGGATCTAAATTCCTGGTACAAAGGGCTCCCCTAAATACTGACTTTTGGGGTGTAGGGAAGTGTAGGGTAGTAGTCCAGGGGATACTTACCCTTGGGTTCACCCCACTCCCTATATTATCACTTCATTTGGAAAGTGGGTATAACCCTGTCCCAGAGTTCCTAAATGTGCCAAAACAAAGATAGCCACTTCGGAATAATTGTACTCACAACAGGTTAGGCCACTTTAAGTGTGGTAGTAGCCTGAGGAGTGGGCACACCTAACTGACTAGCTAATTTCCCACCTGTCCAGGTGCCAAAGGACTCTGGACAAAGGGGGAGCGGTCTCCTCTCAGGTGAGGGGAGCCAGATTTTCACTTCAATGGCAGGGGCTTTTTTGAAGCTCGCTGGCACAGGAGTTTCTCTCAGTGTGCATGTATTTACAAATCTACCCCTACAATCAGGGTGGGTTTGTAAATATGAGATGTTTGATGCCAAACATCCCTATTTTCAGTGAAGCCATCATGTAGCTATGGAACTCATTTTTACCAGTGCCTGCAAACTTTCTAAAATGGCTTCCCAATTCAATTGCAGTGGCAGTAGGCAGTACAGGGTCATATCTGCTCATGCAGATATGACCTCACATGTTATACCAAGCACTCTGACTTAGGTCTGTAAGGCCTGGTGCAGGGGTGACTTACACGTACTACTTGCAGTGTTAGGGGCACCTGGCACACAGGGACATATGTCAGGTTGTGTTTTCATGTTTGTCATCACCAAAACACAGCCTACAATAGCAACCCTCCATGTGATTGGTGAGGGGTCCCTTAGGAAGGCACAATTCATGCTGCAACACTTGGGGGACCCTTATTAGTGCCTCAGGCCATAGGTACCAGGGGTACCATTTACTAGGGACTTATAGAGGGTGCTAAAGGCATTGGCAATTGGGGAACAATTGTACAATTGGTTAACAGGAACCCAGTGCACTTCCAGTCAAAATCAGATCATGTACGGGAAAGAAGGTGGGGTGACTATGTCAAAAATGAGTACTTTCCTACATTTCCCAATATGTGTGCAGTTTTAGTCAGGTCACACTATCCTCCATACTAAAACATTTTTTGTGTTCCTTTCATATGCTTCCCTTTCCTACCTTTGATGCCTCTGATCTCCGCCCACTACTTCATTTTCACTTGTCTGAGTACACAGTACGGTAATGGAACTGCATCTGTCATGACTCAGTGCCCCTCTCCATAGGACCACTGGGCACAGGCTTCTGAGTTTCTGATGATGTCACAATCCTTGGTGCTGTTAAGCTCCCTACCCTCTGCTTCTGGGTCCTGGGTTATTACGCATCTCCATTTCCTGACTCCATCTGTCACCTTGTCTCTGTCTCTTCCTTTCTTGAACGCCTCTCCTGTGGTCACACTGCTTTCTCCAAGCCATGATTCCTGCTATCTAATGGTAACTCTGTGCTGACCCAGCCTCATATCTAGGGGTGGGCAGAATTTGCGAAATTGACTTTTGCTAATTATTGCGAAATTGCTGAAAATCTTTGCGAGCAGCGTAACTTTCATGAAGATGAAGAGATTGCTTTTCCCGCCCGCTCACAATGTGTTTGAAATTTATCTCTAACTTGCCAATGCGGTCGCTAATGGGCACGGCCATCTTCCTCGAGATGCTTATTTCCTGTTCGGGGTCGAATGACGTGTTCGCGATCGCAAACTCTCGAGGGATAGCGCAACCGGCTACCAACAATCCAACATTTCGTGGCGCACGTGAACGGATAGGAAAACTCGTCGGGGAACGCAGGAACCCGGTAAGTTGGTAAGTTGCTACGCCGCGCACAAAAATGCATTTTTATAGCTAGAACAAGAAATACTTCAGTTTCGCGGTTGATTGTGAAAGTTTTTACATTTTCACTCTCTCTGCGGAACGCGAAAATGTCAACATATCGCAAATTTCATGAGCGGAATTACATTTACGCCCAGGCCTACTCATATCCCCTGGTATATCGTCACTTCTTTTTCTGCTCCTAAAAACGTTCATCTTGCCCACTTGCATCACATCCAATGTCATCCTTCTGTATCCATTACTTGTTTGCACTCTCACTGCTGCATCTACTTCACAGAGTCTAAAACACTCCTGAAAGCACACACCTAGAAGAGAAACATAGAAACCTAATGGGAGAGGAAAGGGCTTTTGAAAGTAATTCGATGAAGAATTGTGTAAGAGATGGTTAAGCGAGCAAAACAGTTTGAGACAAAATATGCAGATTTTGTGGCTAAATGAGCATGCCAATTGAAGGATGAGGTAAAAGTCTGATTTCAAAAGGATAATGTTATTTTAATGTTTAGTAATTCACGCAAATCATTGTTCTACTGTCGATTGATACCGCCAGGCTCAAACTAAACATGGATATTGTTGAGTCATGGGTGTATTTCATAATAACATTTAATAAATAGTGATTGTATAAAAAACAAAGAGAATGAGTCACTCTCTAAGTGACCCTGCCACGACAGGTGGCAGCAATAAAGAAGGACCTGGCAGTTTAGCATTCTCCAAGCCTACTCATTCTGTCTAGCAATCACCATGGAGTTCAGGTTCCTTTTGCTTGAGGATCCTCTCAGGAGTAGGCCTAGCGGAATTATAATTCCGCTCGCAGAGTTGGTGCAAGTATGCACCAGCATTTATTTGTACATTTATTCGATTTTTTAATTTTAATGTGGTGGGTGGTGTTTAGTTTCAGTAGGGGGCTAGGTATTTTTTGCATTTCATTTTTGTATCTTTTGTAAGGGAAAAATTTTGCATAGTTCAGTACATTTTCTTCATGTTTGGTAAATGTGTAATAATCATTTATTTTACTATGTGGTCTAGTCGTCCCATGGGCCATCCAGCCAATAGGCCCAATATTAGTCATGGGTATATGATACAACAGTTCCTGTGGTACATGTGTTGTTTTAAATTATAATTTAGGGCATGGGTGGCATTGGATTAAAATACAAATGTGGTCTTTTTGTATTTCAGTTTTGTTCTGCAAAAGTATATAGATGGGGTAATATTTGATGCCAAGGGAGGAGGCATGTTGCTGTACAATTTTTACGGATCACTTATGTTAGACCTGGCACCATTGGCGTGGGTCTCCCTTCCATTTTTTGCTGTTGCCTCTTATGTTTTTGCTGGTTTTAGATGCTTTTGGGCACTGTGCCACTGCTTTTCAGTGCCACAGTGCAAGTGTTCCCAATGTTAAATTGATGTATGGATTAGTGACTCCATGATTGGCTTGTTTGGCTTACTTGTCAGACCCTAGTACAGTGCACTGCGTGTGCCCAGGGCAGGTAAATAAAATGCTGCTGGTGGGCTTGCAGCACTGATTCTACCACCCACCGGAGCTGCTTGTAAAGTGTGTCTCAGGCCTGCCATTGCTGAGCCTGTGTGCAGTCTGGATCTGCCATGTTGACTTGGCAAGTGCACCCACTTGCCAGTCCCCAAACCATCCCTTTTCTGCATATTAGTCACCCCATGGTAGGCCCAAGGGCAGTGTGCATTGTAGGCAAAAGTTAGGACATGCCCTGATGTGTGTGGCATGTCCTGATAGTGAATTACAGCATTTTTTGTTTTTCGCTATTGCAAGGCTACCTATTCCCTATAGGCCAGAATGGGCAGTTTGATTTAAACATCTTATAATCCTAACTGACTCAGGGAACTAGGTAGAAAATCAGGTTTCGTATGCCTGAATGATAAAATACGAATATATGATCACATCCCGCACACCAAAATCCCGCATACCAAAATCCCGCATTTTTAATCCCGCAAATACAATTAGTCCGCATACCAAAATAACTACTACTTTTAGAACGAATATGCATTTATCACGCATGCCTTTAAAACGAAAAGGCATGCATGTTAAATCTATACTCGCTTTAAAAGTATTTTTTAAAAAGTAAGAGCACCCTAATCTACACTGCACTCCAAAATAAAACATTCCTGATTTTTTTTTAAATATATATTATTAAAAAATTGTTAATTCTAAATAATTTTTTTTAATAAAATGTACTTAATTAAAAAATATTTTGTTAAAAAATTTGAATTATTAAAATGTATATTTGATTAAATATATATATACAATTTAAATGAATATTATATTTATATATATGTTTTTTTTTAAATTACCCTGTAAACCCTAAAATACCCCAGTACCCCAAAACCCAAACCTAGCCCTGAACCCTAATAAAATCCTGTACCCCAAAACCCAAACCTAGCCCAGAACCCTAAAAATACCCCAGTACCCCAAAACCCAAACCTATCCCTGAACCCTTAAAATACCCCTGTACCCCAAAACCCAAACCTAGCTCTGAACCCTAAAAATACCCCTGTACCCCAAAACCCAAATCAAGCCCTGAACCCTAAAAATACCCCTGTACCCCAAAACCCAAACCTAACCCTGAACCCTAAAAATACCCCTGTACCCCAAAATCCAAACCTAACCCTGTACCCTAAAAATACCCCTGTACCCCAAAACCCAAACCTAGCCCTGAACCCTAAAAATACCCCTGAACCCCAAAACCCAAACCTAGCCCTGAACCCTAAAAATACCCCTGTACCCCAAAACCCAAACCTAGCCCTGAACCCTAAAAATACCCCTGCACCCCAAAACCCAAACCAAGCCCTGAACCCTAAAAATACCCCTGTACCCCAAAACCCAAAGCAAGCCCTGAACCGTAAAAAATACCCCTGTACCCCAAAACCCATACCTAGCCCTGAACCGTAAAAATACCCCTGTACCCCAAAACATAAACCTAGCCCAGAACCCTAAAAATACCCCTGTACCCCAAAACCCAAACCTATCCCTGAACCCTTAAAATACCCCTGTACCCCAAAACCCAAACCTAGCTCTGAACCCTAAAAATACCCCTGACCCCAAAACCCAAATCAAGCCCTGAACCCTAAAAATATCCCTGTACCCCAAAACCCAAACCTAACCCTGAACCCTAAAAATACCCCTGTACCCCAAAACCCAAACCTAGCCCTGTACCCTAAAAATACCCCTGCACCCCAAAACTCAAACCTAGCCCTGAACCCTAAAAAAACCCCTGAACCCCAAAACCCAAACCTAGCCCTCAACCCTAAAAATACCCCTGTACCCCAAAACCCAAACCAAGCCCTGAACCCTAAAAATACCCCTGTACCCCAAAACCCAAAGCAAGCCCTGAACCCTAAAAATACCCCTGTACCCCAAAACCCATACCTAGCCCCGAACCCTAAAAACACTCATGTACCCCAAAACCCAAACCAAGCCCTGAACCCTAAAAATACCCCTGTACCCCAAAACCAAAATCTAACCCTAAACATTAATAATACCCCTGTACCCCAAAACCCCCTGTACCCCCAAACCCAAACCTAGTCCTGTACCCTGAAAATACCCCAAAACCCATACCTACCCCTGAATCCTAAAAATACCCCCTGTACCCTAAAAATAACCCTGTTCCCCAAAACCCTAACTTACCCTTAAAAAATACTTTACATATCCCTGAACCCCCAAAACATATACCCTACACCCCCAAATTAAAACCATATACTTACCTTACACCTAAATATTAAAAACATGCTTTTACCATTCATGCTTTTACAACGAATTTCGTTGTAAAAACATGCGTGATAAAAGAATATAAGAAATAAAAACATGCGTTATAAAAAACTGCGGGATAAAAGTACTTACGTGATAATGGTATGCGGGATGATGGTATGCGGGATAAAAAATGCGGGATGATGGCTGTATACCATAAAATACATCTTTTAGTGAAGTTGGTTTTAACATTCTGTATTTGAAAATACCACTTTTAGAAATTAGGTATTTTTTTGCCTAACTGTCCAAGCCTGCCTCTGCTATGTTGTATATTCCTTGTCTTGAGTTTGAGTGACAGGGGCTGGGGGATTCCAGGAGACAGGGTGAGTAAGCACAGGGCTAAATAGACCCATCTGCATGTAGAGTGAGGGGAGGGGAGCAACTGGGACCTAAATAGGGCTGTGCCTGCCTTATACAATGCTGGCTCCACCTCCTGTGGTGCGGCTGATATCCCTGGCCCACAATGTCAAAGGAAAGAAGGAGTCTTGTCAACAAAGTGCTCCCGGACTGACCAAAACAGGTTTGGACTAAGTACAGACACTCTCTGCCTTCAGAGAACAAAGAGAATTGTAGTATAAATATTGGGGCCCAGACCCCAGGACTTTAGATCAATTCTGGGTAACAAGACGAAACTTTGCTGAGAGAATGAACCGGGAAACTGAAGGAGGAGACTACCCCTATGCTGGCCTGCAGTGGTTGTTTCATTGTCAAAGAAAGGAGAAAAAGGACTGAGTGCACTTTCATCATCTTGAGAAAGATCTCCAAGGGCTTGAACTTGAACTTGCCTCCTGATTGAAGACTCAGAGATACAAGACTCCACCCCTCCTGCTTGCCTGCATCTAGAACTGCGGTTTTAGCTGCTGCAGAAGGAACTTGCAATACCGACGCCGGCGAGTGATGCCATCTCCTGCACTGAAGCCGTGAGCTCTGCTCCGACTTGCAGCATGGACCCGCCGCTGGCCGCTTTGCCACATCGACGCCAGAGAGCGAAGCCGTAACCTTCCCCAAGCTGTGAGCGCTGCTCTGACTTGTGCCGTGGTCCCGACACCTGCTGCTGGGCCGCATAGGCTCCGAAGCTGACATCTACATCGCGGAGCTGTACCTCGACGTGGGTGACCGAGAATCCATCGACAGCACGACATCGTAAGGAACCGTGGTTTAGGCATCATCGTGACATCACCTCCCCAACGCAGTAAGGAACCGTTGTCTCACCTACCCTGCTCTGCAGCAAGGAACCGAGCCTACACCTCCCCTGGGGTCGTAAGGAACCGACTGCACGCAGCGCTAACGAAGCTGCAGCTTCCTGATGCCGTGAGCTGTTTGTGTTTTTCATCGCTTTTCCAAGGTAGTGTATTTTGGGGGTCTGTTTAATTCCGTGCTCAATGCCGCGCACCTTGCAGTCAGCGCTGTGCTTTCGGATTTTTCCTGTCATGACGTTGTGATAACTCACGTTGGAGTTATTTGTTGCTAGAGACTGATTTTAAGCAAAAACAACCTATTTTTAAGCATAACTTGAGTACAGTATTGTGGATTTTTGTAGTTTGGTCTTGTATTAGGTCTATAAAAAATACTTTTTTTTTTATAATACATCTGTACTTTTGTCACTTTATTACTGTATGTGTTCACAGATGCTTTACACACTGGCTCTGAGATAAGCCTGCCTGCTTGTGCGAAGCTACCAAAGGGGTGAGCAGGGGTTATTTTAGTAGTGTAGCCCCTTAACCTGACGCAAGGGTCAATCAATCAATCAATCACAGACATTTATATAGCGCACTACTTACCCGGAGGGTCTCAAGGCGCTAGGGGGGGGGAGTGCTGCTACTGCTCGAAAAGCCAGGTCTTGAGCTTCTTCCTGAAGGAGAGGTGGTCTTGGGTCAGGCGCAGGTCGGGAGGGAGGGAGTTCCAGGTCTTGGCGGCCAGGTAGGAGAAGGACCTTCCTCCTGTTGTCGTTCTTCGGATGCGGGGGACGGTGGCGAGGGCGTGGCTGGCTGATCGGAAATGTCGTTTGGGAGCATAGAAGTTGATGCGGTTGTTGAGGTAGCTCGGTCCTTGGTCGTGTAGGGCTTTGTGTGCGTGGGTGAGGAGGGGGAAGGTGATTCTTTTGTTGACGGGGAGCCAATGAAGGTCTCTCAGATGTCCGGAGATGTGGCTGTGTCGTGGGATGTCGAGGATGAGTCTGGCTGAGGCGTTCTGGATCCCTGGAGTCTCTTCTGGAGCTTGGCGGTGGTTCCGGCAAAGAGGGCGTTGCCGTAGTCCAGTCGGCTGGTGACGAGGGCCTGGGTGACCGTCTTCCTGGTCTCGGTGGGGATCCACCGGAAGATCTTCCGTAGCATGCGCAGGATGTTGAAGCATGACAAGGAGACGGCGTTGACTTGTCTGGTCATGGTGAGGGAGGAGTCCAAGATGAAGCCCAGGTTGCGTGCGTGGTCTGTCGGTTTGGGTGCGCTGCCTAGGGCGGGGGGCCACCAGGAGTCATCCCAGGTGGAGGGCGAGGAACCCAGGATGAGGACTTCCGTCTTGTCTGAGTTCAGTTTCAGGCGGCTGGTCGTCATCCACTCGGCTACGTCTTTCATCCCTTCGTGAAGGTTGGCTCTGGCGGCGGCGGGGTCGTTGGTCAGGGAGAGGATCAGCTGGGTGTCGTCAGCGTAGGAGATGATGTTGAGGTTGTGTTGGCGTGCGATGGCCGCGAGGGGGCTCATGTAGACGTTGAAGAGGGTGGGGCAGATGACTTCGGTGGCCTCTGACTTGTACGGTGGTAGACGGACTCTCTGTGTTCTTCCGTCGAGGAAGGAGATGATCCACTCTAGTGCCTTCTCCTGGATTCCTACGTTGCTAAGGCGCTGCACTAGGGTGCGGTGGCAGACAGGGTCCCTATTTGGTCAAAGGTACCTACCTCTGCCAACTAGAGACCTCCAAGTCTAAAAACTTAATTTAATTTTTAGCACTGCTGAATTAATGGTAGTGTTTTCTTCAGTGTTACCATGACTCCTTTGTCTGGCCAGTGTTTGTGTGTGGGTGTGTGTGCTTGTGTGTATATGTATATGTTTGCCATAGGCCACCATTTGTCTTTAATCTTCATGCCATGTGTCCAGGGGACATTTTGTGTAGTTATTGTCCATAAGCCAAAATTTTTTTTGTCCATGCCTTCTTTTTTACTGTTTAACCATGTGCCCAGTGAACATTTTGTGTAGCCAGCATGTGTGTTTTTGCCATAGGCCTGAATGTGTTCCTTGTTGAGGCCATGCCTCCTTGCTTGCTGTTGTTGTTTGACCATATGGCTGGTGGCTACTTTATGTAGTTCAACAATAGGAGAGAGAGGGAAAAATACGGGACACTCTCAGTCCCCCAGGTAAATCTTTATCAAACAACAAAAGAGTGTCATATGTAGTAAGTGTGTAAGCACAAATACAAAGGATAAGTGAACCTTAGTAAATCACATTGAATTTATAAGGAAGCCCTCATTCATCACCCTGGGTGGTGACATGCTTCATCATCGGGCCCACCAGGAGAAGCCGAATGCCTCCTTGGTGTGCTACAACACCAGGATACTGCGGAGCTGTTTTTTTCGTGACAGTGATGTGAAAAAATGTGTTTAAAAATGTCAAGGTAGTGTACCACGCAGAAACTTCCTTCAGTGGTCAACCTGACATGGTTAAAAGAATGTGTTGGGAAATTACCAAATAATGTTTTGGGTATTTCCACTTAAAGTGGGGTCGACATGTTTCTGCCCGTTATGTGTAGTTTACTGGGCTTTCTTCAGGACCGTGAGTAGTGTACCCCGGCGGTGTCGGCGCGCTAAGGCCCACCCTTACCAGAGGACGTGAAAGTTAAAATCCAGTGTAAAAATTAATAGGTGCAAAAAACAAACCAACAAGTTGTGGGATTTACCTCATTTTGAGAGGAACCTGTATAGTTTGTTAGATAAAAGAGCCACACCCCATAGGTCTAGGGAGTGGGGTGGAGGCGACAATGGCACACCGCCCGCAACACCTGGCACCCGCTCAGCCCCTGCGATCTCCCTCAACCGGCAACAAAGAAGGTACACATAATTCCCCAGGAGGACTGGATAGAATGGAAGGAGAGTGTGTGGTGTGGAGTAGAAGCAAAAAGCCAAGAGGGAAGGGAAGGGAAGGGGGAATTCCCTCTTGGGAACTAGAACCCTCACACACCCAGCAAGCTAGGTGTCATGGACCGGACCTCTGCATTCAGTCCCTTTATTGGCGTTCATTCTCCAGTAAACAAAACGCCAGGAGTAGAAGTCCCAATTGTTCCATTTCAGCTTGGCGAAATACTGGCCATACTGAAATGGAACAATTGGGACTTCTACTCCTGGCGTTTTGTTTACTGGAGAATGAACGCCAATAAAGGGACTGAATGCAGAGGTCCGGTCCAGGTCTTGCCACAAGCCGCCCCATGACTGAGATGCTTGTTAGCACTGAAACGCGTCGGGAAGGAAAAAGACACCTGTGCAATCATGCCGCTTTTTGAAATAAAAGGTTTTGTGAAACTCACCTTCGTGGAGTGCTGCCTCAAGCTTGGAGTCTTTGGTGAATAATGTAAACGCGGCATCTCCTGCCGTAGGAGGCGAGCACCGCCACTGAAACTGGACTTTGTTCTGAAGGGCTGGTGAAAGCACAACAGCCTTTACAGCACGAGGGTGTCAAAGAATAAAAACGGATGAGAGGCACAGGGGCCCACTGGAGGGATGTAAAAATATGCAGAAAATCGGCTCGATCTTGGCGAAATACTGGCCATACTGAAATGGAACAATTGGGACTTCTACTCCTGGCGTTTTGTTTACTGGAGAATGAACGCCAATAAAGGGACTGAATGCAGAGGTCCGGTCCAGGTCTTGCCACAAGCCGCCCCATGACTAAGATGCTTGTTAGCACTGAAACGCGTCGGGAAGGAAAAAGACACCTGTGCAATCATGCCGCTTTTTGAAATAAAAGGTTTTGTGAAACTCACCTTTGTGGAGTGCTGCCTCAAGCTTGGAGTCTTTGGTGAATAATGTAAACGCGGCATCTCCTGCCGTAGGAGGCGAGCACCGCCACTGAAACTGGACTTTGTTCTGAAGGGCTGGTGAATGCACGACAGCCTTTACAGCACGAGGGTGTCAAAGAATAAAAGCGGATGAGAGGCACAGGGGCCTACTGGAGGGATGTAAAAATATGCAGAAAATCGGCTCGAGCTTGGCGAAATACTGGCCATACTGAATTGGAACAATTGGGACTTCTACTCCTGGCGTTTTTTTTACTGGAGAATGAACGCCAATAAAGGGACTGAATGAAGAGGTCCGGTCCAGGTCTTGCCACAAGCCGCCCCATGACTAAGATGCTTGTTAGCACTGAAACGCATCAGGAAGGAAAAAGACACCTGTGCAATCATGCCGCTTTTTGAAATAAAAGGTTTTGTGAAACTCACCTTCGTGGAGTGCTGCCTCAAGCTTGGAGTCTTTGGTGAATAATGTAAACGCGGCATCTCCTGCCGTAGGAGGCGAGCACCGCCACTGAAACTGGACTTTGTTCTGAAGGGCTGGTGAATGCACGACAGCCTTTACAGCACGAGGGTGTCAAAGAATAAAAGCGGATGAGAGGCACAGGGGCCCACTGGAGGGATGTAAAAATATGCAGAAAATCGGCTCGAGCTTGGCGAAATACTGGCCATACTGAAATGGAACAATTGGGACTTCTACTCCTGGCGTTTTGTTTACTGGAGAATGAACGCCAATAAAGGGACTGAATGCAGAGGTCCGGTCCAGGTCTTGCCACAAGCCGCCCCATGACTAAGATGCTTGTTAGCACTGAAACGCGTCGGGAAGGAAAAAGACACCTGTGCAATCATGCCGCTTTTTGAAATAAAAGGTTTTGTGAAACTCACCTTCGTGGAGTGCTGCCTCAAGCTTGGAGTCTTTGGTGAATAATGTAAACGCGGCATCTCCTGCCGTAGGAGGCGAGCACCGCCACAGAAACTGGACTTTGTTCTGAAGGGCTGGTGAATGCACGACAGCCTTTACAGCAAGAGGGTGTCAAAGAATAAAAGCGGATGAGAGGCACAGGGGCCCACTGGAGGGATGTAAAAATATGCAGAAAATCGGCTCGAGCTTGGCGAAATACTGGCCATACTGAAATGGAACAATTGGGACTTCTACTCCTGGCGTTTTGTTTACTGGAGAATGAACGCCAATAAAGGGACTGAATGCAGAGGTCCGGTCCAGGTCTTGCCACAAGCCGCCCCATGACTAAGATGCTTGTTAGCACTGAAACGCGTCGGGAAGGAAAAAGACACCTGTGCAATCATGCCGCTTTTTGAAATAAAAGGTTTTGTGAAACTCACGTTCGTGGAGTGCTGCCTCAAGCTTGGAGTCTTTGGTGAATAATGTAAACGCGGCATCTCCTGCCGTAGGAGGCGAGCACCGCCACTGAAACTGGACTTCGTTCTGAAGGGCTGGTGAATGCACGACAGCCTTTACAGCACGAGGGTGTCAAAGGATAAAAGCGGATGAGAGGCACAGGGGCCCACTGGAGAGATGTAAAAATATGCAGAAAATCGTCTCGAGCTTGGCGAAATACTGGCCATACTGAAATGGAACAATTGGGACTTCTACTCCTGGCGTTTTGTTTACTGGAGAATGAACGCCAATAAAGGGACTGAATGCAGAGGTCCGGTCCAGGTCTTGCCACAAGCCGCCCCATGACTAAGATGCTTGTTAGCACTGAAACGCGTCGGGAAGGAAAAAGACACCTGTGCAATCATGCCGCTTTTTGAAATAAAAGGTTTTGTGAAACTCACCTTCGTGGAGTGCTGCCTCAAGCTTGGAGTCTTTGGTGAATAATATATATATATATATATATATATATATATATATATATATATATATATATATATATATATATATAACCTACTGGCGATAGCCAGTAGGTATATATAGTTAGGATTTTTTCTCTATGGAACTTTTGAAAATTCTATGTCTAATAACTTTGCCGTTTGTGGACGGAATTGGCTGAAATTTTCAGGAAAATGGCACATATTGTTTCTGAGCAGCCCCTGAAAATTTGGGGGGGTTTCGTCAAGGGGGGCCAAGAAAAAAGGGGGGTCCCAAAACGCGTTTTTCCCATTCATTTTTCCAGAGGGCCTTTGGCCTCACTTTTAGCTCGAACGGCTGAATGGATTTGCACAAAACTTGGCAAAATTGTAGGGACTGTTAGCCCGATGTGCCTTTGCTGGGTCTCAATATATGTGCTCCAGTGGATTTTGAGAAATTAACGTTTTAAAAAAACAGATATATCTGTGACAGCGTCCCAGATAGCGCTCCAGATCGCGTACTTTTCGCGTAATGGAGCTTTGCAAAGCGAAGCTGATTGGCTCTCCGGTGTCTGTCAACATTCTAAACAGTCCGGTGCGGCCGCCATCTTGTCTCTCGGTAGGATCGAGAGACAAGAGGAGGAGAAAAACGAAGGGGGAATTTAATGAAAGGGGGCAAGGTAGACCCCTCTTGACCCCCTAGGAATGATGTTGGGGTTATTAAAGGGTCCTGTGGGGCAAAAAAAAAATTTAGATTTTTCGCGGTAGAAGCGCTTCTCGGTTTGCGAACCGGGTCGCAAACTGGTAGCGAAACGTGAATTCACCATTTTGTGTTTCGATTTAATTAAATTACTAGATGGAGGAAAAGCATTGTGAGTATTGGGTATAAGGGGGTATGGAAGACGTATCCTGACCCCCTATGTTTTCTTAGGGTGGTTGAGGAGGCTCATATATGTTGATACTTGTCTTCCAGCGGTTGCGCGTGAGCGTTTATTTTTTTTTTTTGCCGCTTGACTTCTGTTAACGTTCGATTCGAAGGAAATTAGGAAGTGTTGATCGCCATTTTGACACTGCGAGTAAATATATTGTTAAAAATAATTGTTATAAATTAATCCGTATTGATAAACATTGTCTGCGCCATCTTGCTTTTTTTCCAATGCCACACTTTTGTTGTGTACGGCAGCCATTTTAGATGCCTTGACCAGACCCACTCTCTGTACGTCGCAGATCCTCAGCATGGCTCCCCACCCTCGCAAGCATCTCCCCCACGCACTGGTCACCCGTGCTCTCTCTCTCATGCATGGGCCATAAACTTCCCCCCATCTGCGCTGCTCTTCCCTGAGTATCACACCCTGTGACCGCCCGACACCTCCCTTTCACCCTATTCACTACCGCACCCTCTGACACTCCTCTTCCTCTGTGTCTGATTGTCCAGGCCGGTCCCAGGCTATCACCTAGCCCTGCGGATGTAGTTTATGGCCCCAACTGTAAAGAATCACCCCTGTTCAAAGGAGTTACAGTAGATCAAGGTCGCCACCTCATGAGATCCGTCACACCACACGCGTTCCTACTATCTGATAACGCTCCTGTATTGTGATTGGGGAGGGGATTCTCACTGTAAGGGTGTGTGGGACCTAGCCTGAAGCGGAAGATTCCAGGGATGCATTTTTGTACATCAAAGTCTTCACAATTATGAGTCACATTAAAAATATATAGCACTCCAACAAAGTAGTAGGATTATAACACTTTAATAACTTATAAATATATACAACGCTCCAACAAAGTAAACACGTTAAAAAAAAACTTTTTAAACAACTATTTATATGACATTGCTTTAACCAGGATAGACAAAGAAATGACACAGTGATGTAAAAGTTTCTGAAAGAAATGCCAAGAACGTCCCATGTGAAAGTGAATTTTATCTGGCAATTTTTTTCTTTTCCTTCTCATGAAAAGAAAGTTAATGCCAGGTTCGTTACCTGCCTCATCTGCAAAAAAAAAACTCTCGAGAGGGACCAAAAGAAAATATAGCTATGGTAATCATACCATGCATCGGCACATGGAGAGGTGGCACCCTCTTAATTATTCTAAAGCACAACTTCGAGATTTGGTGGATAATCCCCTTTCGGCAAAAACATCCATCAATGACTTAGCAATAAGAAAGTCAGAGGCAAGGGAAACGGTCCCAAATCTGCAAAAGAACTTTGGGCAGATGAGATTGACTTGTGTAGCATGTGGAAAATTAATTTCATGCGGAGAGATGAGTATTACTTTAATAAATAGATCATATGAAAATCATCAATGTCCAAAACGTCCTAGAAAGTAATTTTTGTCATTTTTGAGGAAGAGAGATAACCTTTAGTGGTACGGGGTCGTTTTCGTTCAAACTAGGGGGGCCAGGTGACATTCCTTCGGGCTGGCTTAGGGGCATTTAAAACAACTTCCCTGATACAGGTATCATATAAAGTAGAGGGTAAATATCAGGATCTTTATCGATTGCTTTATGCTGTACAAAAATGAAAAACACATACAACAAACATGGACCATTCATATTTTCAATGTTTCTGCGTACTATACTTTTTAACCCATAACTAATTGAGCTGCTTCATTTCACCTACTTTAAAAAAAAAAAAAAAAAAAATCGGAAACAGTGGCCTTTTATTTGAAACTTACCAATCTACGCGTTACAACTACGTTTGCTTTTTCAAAAACCTTTAATAAAAATGTTGGTGCCCAGATACGGGCCTACAACCCCGTGGGCTGGCCACGGAGCAGGCTGGAACTGTAAATGGGGGGGGGGTATTTATTTGTGGAAAACATAACAGAGAGTCAGTGGTCGTTGCAACAAAATGATATCTATAATTCATTGTGAGCAAGTACCAAAAGTGTCGACAATTCGAACCTTCAATAATAAATACAGTAATCAATGATGCATTAGAACTTAATATCAATTCATTATTCGAACTTGTAATCAGTACCCTTCCCATGTCAATTCATTGTTCGAACGTATAATCAATACCCATCCCGGATCAATTCATTGTCCGAACATATAATCAGTCTTATCCCATATCAATTCATGTGCTAAAAACTGCATACATATCTCATGATATCAAGGCTGAGCAATCGGGCACAACAAGGAGTTGAGAGTTTCATTTGTACCAGCGCCATTTTGGGTGAGGTCAGGAAGGTCCAAGTACAGTCAAAATGTCTCCACCAACTCGTGGTTGGACCGGGACCTCTTTCCGCAGTCCAAAAGTTTTCGTTGAAGGGTAGCAGAGGGGACTGCCGACATGAACCATCAGTCAAAGTGGGGTGGGAGCCAACAATCTCTCCTACCGGGTCATACTGGTGTTCCACCGGAACTGATCAAGTTGGTAGTCTTGCAGGATTTTGGTCATTTCAAGACTGAGGCCGGCGCCGGCATGAGCGCGCCGACGTCCCGCGGCTACGTCGTGGTCGTTCCGTGGGTGATCATGGCAGTCATTCCCCATCGGGGGTCGGGGGCCCCCGTGGCTTCTATAGAATCTTCAAAGTTGAGGAGAACGTTTCTGGACGCAGGACTCATTTTCTAGTTGAACTCAGAAGCGTCGTTGCACCGCAACAGTGGACGAGACCCCCGCTGGGTGAGCGGAGCATCATTGCCTCGCAATAGTGGGCGAGACCTTTTGTTGGGTGAGTGCAGCGCCGCTGCATCGCAAGAGTGGAGGAACCCTTGTCTGGTGAGTGGAGCGTTGGGGGTGCAGCTGAGGGGCCCCCACCTGGGGGGGTGGGAGAGGTTCGTTCGCGCCGCCTCTCCCTCCCAGCGCACCCCACGCCGACACCTGGCGTTGATATCCGTGATGTCCGGAACAGGCGATAAGAGGGGGGGGGTCGGAGGCAGAGGCAAGACATCCCCCCCCGTGGCCTGCAGGGCGCTGCTTCAGGCCCAAACGGGGAGCTCATATCAAGCACACGTGGGTAGCAGTTCAGCGAGCCCGTCTAGAAGAACACCCTCCGGCCTGGCGGACTGAAACTTCATGGACTCACGCCAGGAATTCAAGGCAGCGAGCACGTCGCCAAGTGTAGGAAGACCTTTACAGTATTCAGCAAACGCGCCGTGCGGTAGGCCAGTGTCCCCGTCAACAACGAGTCCAGGATACAGGGTGATGGCCGCCATTTTGTCAGCCTGGCGGGGCCACAGCACTCTCCGGTATCGATCCAGCCGCCAGCAGGGTTCAGGGAGAGCCAGCCCGGGACCACCAACGGCACCAACGATGCAGGGAGGCAGGCCACCAAAGCAGTGGAGGTAGTCAGCGCCTCCGGCCCATGGGCACAGACCACCGAGTGCAAGACATTCCTCTCCAGTGTTGTCGCAGCCAAAGATCCAGTCGGCCTCGGCTCCTCTCCTGGTGCACCTTACGTGACGACCCTTTTGTTGGGTGAGTGGAGCGTTGGGGGTGCAGCTGAGGGGCCCCCACCTGGGGGGGTGGGAGAGGCTCGTTCGCACCGCCTCTCCCTCCCAGCGCACCCCACGCCGACAACTGGCGTTGATATCCGTGATGTCCGGACCAGGTGATAAGAGGGGGGGGGGTCGGAGGCATGGGCAAGACATCCCCCCCCCCGTGGCCTGCAAGGGCTGTATAAAGGGAATTAGGAGACCAGTACATTTCGGGCCATCCACCCCACGGCTGATGGCGGTTAGCCGGGCCCCGCCCTGCACGTGTCGAGGCCTCATCTTCCGGATGGCCGTAACTGTGGACCTGTTGCACTTCGGGAGTTTCCGGAATGGGGGTAGGTATCTGCTGATTTGTATTTATTTCATGTTATCGTTATTGGGCATGGCGGGCGGTGGGACAGACATGCTTGGAGCAGTGGGGGGGTGGCGGAGGTTAGCTACCTCGTGGCTGCCGTAACGTCAAGCTTGGCTTCTCTCACCACTTCCATGTTTCTTATTTCTAGCGAAGTCAAAAACTCATCAGTGGCCTACTGATTTTGTTCGATTTCTTTCCCTTCTTTTTCAAGTGTATTTCATTGTAAAGTTTCTGTTTAAGAAGATACAGTGTTTACTTCGTATTTTACATATGTCTTCTTTATTAGGGGTACTCTCCGGTTGAGCCAGATGATGTACCTCTAATAAATGGTCCGGGTGGAACTAGTTTCTCAATCAGTGGGGAGTAGATGGGCATGACAGATTACAACGGGGGACAAAGGTCCGCATTACCCACCCTTCACTACTTGCAAAGACTAGACAGAATATTTCTATTCCACGTTATTTGCAAACAGAGAATACCTCGTTAGAACTATTTCTTGAACAATAAATGTCCAGCCAATCAATCAATCATTGGCGAGAAAAACAGGCATAACGTATTACAACAGGGGACAAAAGTCCGCATTACCTATCCTTCACTATCTGCAAAGGGAGACAGAATATTCCTATTCTTCTCTGTTTGTAGACAGGGAATATCTCAAAGGGCAATAATCAATAAAAAAATAAAAACTTTAAGGTAAATACTCACAATATGACTACTCAACGAAGTTAAAAAGTAACGGATATAGGTACTTGAGAGGTTTTCGGTGGCAGATAATCTGCAATATACACTTGTACATATGAGTCTGATACAGGGCAGATCTCTGTATAACTATGGATAATTAGATATTAGGATGGCATACAAAGCTCCCAACCTTCTTACTTTTTTCTCTTAAAGGGTTTCAAATTGGGGACAAATATTAGGCTGTGCTCTAGAGGTTGACGGTGTTGCTCCACTGGTACTCGGGCCTTCTCATGAAGCAGAAGGAGCCGCTCTCAATCTCCTTAACTCTTCCCTTGCAAAGTTGACCGGATTCTTAGTCTGCAACTGCTTCAGCATACTTGCAGTTCCACACAAGTCCTTTTTATTGGGGTCTCCTCTTGAAAGCAGTCTTGCATATGCGGCAAGTAACTTTTCTTGCATTCACCTTTTTTAAGACTTGTGAAAATTAATTTCAAAACATTCAATAAATACGGTGTTACTATGCATTGTGTCAAATGCTTTATTAAAAATATGCAGAAAATGTTCCCTTTATTTGTCGTTAAGGTCTTTACAAGAGAATTTGAAAGGAGAAAGTAGGAGATGAATAACACATGTAGGACGTTATATCTCTAACTATAAAAATTGATAAAGAGGGTGGACCAAAGTCTGCATGATGAATGCCAGTGGAAGCGTTTCAGGCACACTGCGAAGATTTTAAAAAATATAAATATTGTCAAATTTTACTTTGACTTGTGATGTTTGATCTCATTTAGTCACTTCAATCTAATTTTAAACACTAATTTTCTTTTTGTTTTGCAGATTAACTACAATACTTATTTTGGACTCCATATTATATGTTGTTTATTATATTATTTTGTTACTTATAGTTCTAGTTATTTATTGTAGTGTTATCTTTTAGTTATAGTTCCGGTTATTGTTTTAATAAAAGTTAATTAAAAAAGTACATACGTCTGTTTTTTTGTGGGGGTAGCAGTCATCAATAGAAATGATATTTATAATTTGAAGTATAATGCTGAAGCTCACTCTTTAGCAACATATTGTGGTGAAATTTTAACCTATGTACTGACGTAAGTGTTCCATAAACTACTACTATGGTAACAGGCAAAATACTGTTTGGGGGTAGGGTATAATACGCAGGAATGCTGTAAAAATAAATGGGCAAGGGCTGTTTTGTTTTCCACTGTTGCAACATAAAGTGATCGATAAAAATCCGATAATCAGGCCTATCAGCGACTAAGACAGCAGGCCGAGTCTCTTTTGCTCAACGGCTCCCTCATGGGATGAAGAAACGCCCTTTTTCACGAAATAGGAATATTTTACTTGCAGGACAGTTGTTAATTTCCCGTGAAAATACATTAGCCTGGAACATTGTTAGTGATAAACTGTAAATGCATCTGGGTACTTTGCTTAAAAAAAAAAATATAAAATATATTTGTGAATTAGAATAAGAATATATGTTACAGCTATAGATATTTGCTATTAAAAAACCATTGAAATTCACTGAAAAAACCATAGGTTTTAGGCCATATATAGTTAGGGATTAGCATTTACAAAACCTTAATTTACTCGCACAAAACCATAGAAATTCGCATATATAGTTAGATGCAATAACTATATATCGCGCACCCGCAATCCACTGCTGATGATGTCACATATTACATCATTCATGACATGGTCAGGAAAAAATTAGGGTTTTTTGGGGCAATTGTGGTTGTCACCAGCAAGGAGGATGAGCTTTATGCTCTGCTCACCATAGGAGATGGTCTTACCACAAAAAATACATGTGATCCTGAATTCACCAAACCGTGGTTGTATGCAAGGGATCGTCTCCCTTTTTTCTGGTCCTGATGGAGTGGGTTGTTTGCGTTTGGAGGTGCTGGGTGTAGATTGGGGAGGGTTGCTGGCCAGTTCTCTCACCTCTGTGGCAGCATAGTTGTTCGGATGCTTGCGCTGCATGTGCCTAATCATGGTATTATTACCAAAAGAATATTTTTTGTTAGGGTTCCCCCTTGACAGTTCAATGTTACAGATTTTGCAAGTCACCTTGGGCGCATGGACTTTCTTCTTGCCCTCTGGGATAGAAAAAAACTCCCATACAATGTGCTGCCTTGGCTTGTATGGGGTATTGTCTTCTTCAGCCACCTCCTCCCCTCCTCCTCCTCCTCCTCCTCCTTCTTCTCCTCCTCCTCCTCTTCTTCTTGACCACCAATGTGATGTTGTGGTGGTCCTCTTGGTGGTGGTGGTGGTGGTGCAGATGCTCCAGCTGCTGCTGCTACTGTAGCCATTTTAAAGTATAATTTTTTTACAAAGATCTCCAAACAGGTCTTCCTCAGTCAAAGGACAAAGTCAGAATAAGGAAAAAAGGTGGGGTCTTTCATCATTTGGAAAAAAAACTGTCCTGAACCAATGAAAAGTGTTATTTTCAGGTCACATGACCCGGGCTTTCATCATTTGGAAACCAAAACTGTTCTGCACCAATAAAAGTGTTATTTTCAGGTCACATGACCCGACGTGCTTACACGACGCGCCCCCGGGCGTGTTGTGTAAGCGCGTCGGATGCTTACGTTGCGCGATCGTATTCGCTCGAGTACTACCGGGTGCGCTTACGCCATGCATATCACGCAGACGCGGCTACGCGATACATCACAATGTTTTCGTTCGCGGCAATAGCGCTAACAGGACGCTCACCGGTGCGCGACCCGGGGCGCTCCAAAAAATGCACTTTCCGGTGCGCTCACCGGGGCGCGCACCGGGAGCGCTCCAGGGCAAAAAAAAAATAATAAAATATATATATATATATATTATATAAATATACAATATAGGATTCATTATAAAAAATATTACATTTCATAGGTTTGAGGCCTTATATATAGTTAGGAATTAGCATTTAAAAAACCTATGAAATTCACTGAAAAAACCATATGTTTCACACCAGTTATAGTTAGGAATTAGCATTTAAAAACCTATTAAATTCACTGAAAAAACCGTAGGTTTCACACCAGTTATAGTTAGCTGGAAATTTTACTGACATAAAACCATAGAAATTCCAACGTTATAGTTAGTTGGACTCACTATAACAAGCGCGCCTGCAATGCACTGCTGATGACGTCACATATTACATCACTCATGAAATCGTCAGTGACGTCACTCATGACATCACAGACAAAGGCCATTAAGGCCAAAATTTGTTTGTCAGCCTCGGTGAAGCAATACATTACGACTGATATCAACTTGTGTGTGCACCACAGACTTTGTGTGAGCAGAGTAATTTAAACAATTAATGCAGCGCACCTGGGAGATGTGCAGTGATTTTGGTGCAAATCTTCAGGTTATATATATAGAATTTTTTTAATTATTATTAACTTTCGTTTTTTACATTTTCCCTTCATCCACTCCCTGCCGGCAATAAGGGCCTGCTGCACACCAGCATTCATTTGTTTTAAGGTTGGTCATTACTCGTTTTCCTTTTTCCCCTGGACTGAAGGACCACCTGTCCAGTGCCTGACATATGCTCTCAGATGCACACCAGTCAGAACAACGAAGCCTTGGGTCCTGTCACTATCTGGCCTGGACCACTCTAGCTTACAAAACACAAGATTGACCAGATAGGTAATTCTGCGCAGCCTTGTTTGTGCTTCACTCTCGACCGAGGCGATCTCAGTTGCCTCCGTCTGTTCGTCTCCTTACTGCGTCCGGCATCGCGCATCTGTTTGTCTGATGCCTCTGCAGTTCCCAGGTAATTCTTGGATTCACACAAACGAACTTGATAGCTTCAATTTATTGCAGCGCATTGATCTGTTTACGTGATTTGGGAACACAGAATGACGTAACCGACAGTGTGAGAGTCCCGATGCCTTCTCATGAACACTTCATAGGTTCTTTGGTTCAACGAATACTCACAGTAAAGGCCACTTCCAGTCCACGTCCTGAGGAGAACCCTAAAACAACTTCAGGATTCAAAACTCGTTGACCCTGGGCTGAAGCAAGAATAGTAGTGGGGCGCTTCAGGGAATGATTAATAGGATGTACTTCCCCTGGTGAATCGACCCCTTATATTGAGTAGTCTTCAGCCTAGCAAACAAGCAGGACTAGTTGGAACTATTTTTTGTCAGCTTTTTTATTCATGTATATGTATTGCACAAGGACTGGTGCCCTCTACAATGTTAGGAGGCATTTTACTTTTTATATGGTGTTCATGTTTTTTATAGATGTCTATGATTCATTGTTTGTATTATGTTTTTTTGATTTCATGATTTGTATGTATTGATGATGAAAAAAGTGTTACACCTGTGTCGCTTTCCGGACATGATGAAATGCTATCATAAATAACATATATAAAAAATTAAAAATGATGTAAAGCAAACTGCACGCACTTAGGATTTGTTGGCTAGGTGTTGTTTAAAGATTTGCAGAATTACCTAACTGGTCAATCAGATGCACACCAGCATTCATTTTCTAAAGATTATTCCATATTCCCCTGGACCCCCTGCCTGCTATCGGTGCACACACAACAGCATTCATTTTTATTCTATTTCCCCCTGCATTCTTTTTTATTCCATTTCCCCCTTACCTTCAAAAGGTGTAGCACACATCAGCATTTTGTTTTTTAAGGATTATTCCTTTTCCCACTGGACCCTCTTGCCCGCCATAGGTGTAATGCACACCAGCATTATTTTTTTAAGGATTATTCCATTTCCACTGGATCTCCTGCCTGCCATAGGTGCACACACAACAGCATTCATTTTTATTCTATTTCCCCCTGCATTCTTTTTTATTCCATTTCCCCCTTACCTTCAAAAGGTGTAGCACACATCAGCATTTTGTTTTTTAAGGATTATTCCATTTCCCTCTAGACCTCCTTGCCTGCCATGAACGCACAACAGCATTCATGTTTTAAGCATTATTCCATTTCCCCCTGAACTACCTTGCTTGCCATAGGTGCACACCAGCATACATTTTTTAAAATGTCTATTCCATTTCCCTCTGCACCCACTGACCCCCACCATAGGTGCATAATGCACACCAGCATTGACTGCCACAGGTGTCATACTTAGATGCACATAAAGCAAAAAGTTAGATCTGTACATTGTTATCCTGGTTGAAATTAATGTTATGGTGGTTTAGTTTGACTTTGGAATAGATACACTATTATTGGTAAATATTTAGGATAATAAGTAACCACATGAAATTATATTGTCTTTACTGTGAATAATAAAAACTGCAAAAATGCCACGTTTCACTAAATATTTTTCTAGCTTGTTTGCTTCCAGGTGCACACGAGACATTCCCCCACAGTTTTGTCAGACAGAAGGCCTGTACCAAGTGACATGACCACAATATGTGATGTGAGTCCAACAGTCTCTTCTGCTTGTGCAGCTAAGTGCCATTGCCAACTGAGAGCAGCAAAATGGCCTAAAGAAAGGTGCTGCTAAGAAAGTGGCCAGTTAGGAGGAGAAGAAGAAGCAGATTGCCATCACTGGCTTGCAGCCCCACTTCTTTTTGATGAAACGTCGGTGGCTTCTGCACCATCCACCAGGCAGTAAGCTGTGAGCACTATTCCCACATCAACAACATCACCCCAACCTAAGCCCAAACTCTTGTCTCTCAGCGAGGCAGTCACTGCTATCATAGCAATGAGCAGTAAGTCTGAATGGGATTTGTCTCAGATGCAAACCAGTACCCAATTTATTTTGCTGGAAACTGAGCAAAGTTGACAACAGGAGCTGCAGCCAGGAATAGTAAATCTTCCTGAAGTAGGAGCAGAACAAGAGGTTGAGCTTCCTGCTGAACAAGATGTTGCTGTTGTTAAACCATTGGCTTTCAGGTCTCCAGCAAATAAAAGGAAGTGTACTCCACTATCTTTTCCTTGCACCCCTTTTGATGATCTGAACATAAATTGGGCCCCTACTGAGTCTGAGACATGCCGGGACAAACAAGGAAAAAGCTAATTTCCAGAAAGCCTTACAATTATGGAGGGGGTGTGGATGACAAGCCAGTCATTGCTTTGGAAGCTGGTTCAGAGTATTCTGACATTAACCCTCCTATTCAACCTACTCCAACTGATGTAGCACTGGTACCACCAACCCCAATATCTGTAAGGCCCCTGCTGAGACCTGTACCCACCTCTACCTCAGTTGAAGTATGCACTACATAGAGGCAATCAACAACACACCTACCAAAGGCAAGCCCATCTGCGCCCATCTGCGGGCGGATCACGGCCAGCACCAGCCTTGCTGCCTGATCGCCCAGTGGTCTGACTATCTTCTGGTCTAGGGATGCTTTACTGTCTTGCAGAGGTAAGCCATGCCCTAGGGCCCACGCTACTAACCTGGCTAAGGAAGTGCCTCCTTCCACTTGCTCTGGCTGCGCATGGAAGCTTAGGAAGTCCACAGGGCACTTAGGGATTGACAACATGGACTACTCTATCCGTAGGCTGAGTGAGCGCGCTAACAGGATTAAAGCATGCCTGGTAAATTGCGGATCCCTGCCCAAGCATGCTGAGGACATATGGCTTGTTTTAACAAATAATGCGTGGGATATCATGTTCTTGACAGAACCCTGGCTGAACGTGGATTCTGTTTCAACAGTGGCCTTTGCCACCCGCCTGGTTTTAAAGGTGTTGTGCCAACAGGGAGAGTGGAAAAAGAGGGGGATGGGTAGCCATTATTTGTAATGACTCCTGGGTACTGGCTTCATCAGCACCGCTTAAACTGGAGGGGATAGAGGGTCTTAACTTTTGTTTACAAATTGACCCTTCTACCTCCTTTTCTGGCATCCTCATTTAAAGACCAACAGATTGTGTACCTAATATAAAACAGTATTCTCCAACATGGCGTGTCTGTGCGCAGAGGCTCCCATCAAATTGCTCTGGTTTGACCACTGTCTAATTCCATTCTTCTTAGTTTGGATATACCCTGTCAGAGAAGGGGAAAACAATCTTTTATCAATAGAAGTTGGAAAAATTTGACTGCAGCGTCCTTAGTCCATATTTTACAGGCTAGCCAACCTCCACTCTCAACTGGTCCAAATGCTGATTCCCTGGCATTAAATCGGTGGGTCTCAGAAGCTGTTGAATCCACGGCCTCGGCCAGACTTGCAAGGCCAATGAGGCTCTACCCTTATGCCCCTTGGTTCACAGAGACGCTAAGAGCAGATGTAAACCCCTGTAACGGCAGTGGAGGACGAACTATTGTGATATGGCTAAAACGTTTTATAAAAAGGCATTGAAAGAATTGCACAAATTGATAAAAGTAGCCAGGAGGGATCACTTAGCTAGCTGCATCTACAAGGCTGACAATTCTACTCAAGAGGTATTCAAGGTGGTTAACTCCTTTATCAAACCTAGAGCATTGGAGATCGAGGTGCAACCCTCCCTCTCTCTATGTAAAAGTATTTCCATCTTTTTTGACAATATAATTCAGGAGGTGCATAATTCCTTTTCAGTGACACTAGAGGCAGAGACATCTGATAGGAGTGAGCCTTTCCTTACGAAATGTATCCCTATCTCTCAGCAGTAAGCTCTGGCGGAAGTCAGGGGCACCGGATTACCCCTGCCGCCCTAAACTCTGGAATGTGATGGCCCACTCTCTTACGCACGTGTTGTCTCACATATGGAATTCATCCCTTGCATCTGGCATTTTCCCAGACATTTGGAAATATGTCACACTTCTTCCCCCTGAGGAAAAACCGAATGGGGATCCTGGGGAGTTGAATAACTACATGCCTATCTCTCTGCTGCATGTGCCCAAAAAGATGCTGGAAAAACTGGTGTAGCTACAATTGAACAATTTAATTGAGAGTAACAGCATTTTACATGATAGCCAATCTGGTTTCGGTCTTGTTTCAGTACAGAGACGCCCTCTTGGAGGCGGCTCAGTCGGTGAGACTGTCGGTAGATTCAGGGGCATCTGCAATGCTGGTGCTCCTGGATCTCTCAGCGGCATTCAACACTGTCGACCATAACCTGCTAGCTCAGAGACTGCAGGAGATGGGCATTGGGGTCATGGTTCTGGCCTGGGTGAAGTCTTACCTGAATAAACATTCATAGAAGGTCTAGATGCAAACCCTTTGTGTCTAACCCAAAACATCTTTGGTGCTGAGTCTCTCAGGGGTCAGCGTTGAGTCCTCTCTTGTTTAATCTCTGCTTAGCTCTGCTGTTCTCATTGATAGCCAAATTGGGGGTAAACGCGATTTTGTACGCCGATGACACCCAGTTGTTTTTTTCTTTTAAAGAACAGAGTGAGGAAAACTTCAAGAGTTTCAAGGGCTGCATGAGAGACATCGCGATGTGCATGAACAATAACAAACTCAAAGTCAACACAGGAAAAACAGAGGTGATGTTTTTCAGGAAAGAGTCACCTCCAGCAACGGATATCTGGTGGCCAATCGAAATGGAACCCCCCCCCCGCTGCCGCAGCTATTATGAAAAATCTAGGTGTGAAGTGGAGGCTGATCTGTCATTCTTGGCTCAGATAATGCAGGTGACAGCTACATGCTTCAGCAAACTGATACATTTGTGGACATTTCTGCATCTGCTGCCAGAGGATTGCCGAAAAATCATAATCCATGCCATGGTGACATCTAGGCTGGACTACGCAAATTGCCTCTATTTGGGCCTGCCCAAGTACTTGGTAATTAGACGACTTAAGATGGTACAAAAAGCGGCTGTGAGACTGATTAGGCGTGTACCTTCCGCCAGCATGCCTCTCCACATTCAAAAGAGCTCCACTGGTTACCGGTGGCTAAAAGAATTGAGTTCAAGGCTTTGACTCTGGCACTCCAAGCTATGCATGGTAACTGCCCCAGCTACCTGAAACAAAGGCTATGCTGCTACAAGCAGACTAGATCACTAAAGTCCAATTCACAAAAGTTGCTCTGTACACCCCGCTTTAGGAAGGTTCACCCGGGGCAGATCTTTTACGGTCCAGGCTGCCAAATTGTGTAACTCCTTGCCACTCCGCAACATTGGTGCAGAGCCTCTTTTTAGGAAAATGGTTAAGACCTGGCTCTTTATAGCAGTGTATGGGTTTGTGATCTTGGCTTTTGGCTCTCCATCTGTGAACTGCCAACCTCTATAGCGCTTGGACACCTCTGTTTGAGGTAGCTGTTGCGCTTTACAAATGTCTGTATTATGATTATTATTATTACCTCCAGTTCTTCTTCAGGCATTGACAGTGGCACACTAGGAAAGTTCTCCTCTCCATTTTGGGACTTCTTTATGATAAGCAAGCAGGAGGATAATATTGCAATATGCTCCATTTGCCGTGTTAGTGTTTTTCAAGCAGGGTTAGTCAGGTTCACACTATGGTATGGGAGGCCAAACAACCCATATGAAAAAGCATCTCGCATTCCAATAGGAGGCTCACCTTAAAAATATAGCTGCAGTTGGGAGGGGTAATGAGAGAGGGGAATCAGCTATGATCACAGTGGGAGATGAAGGTAATTAGGAAGAAGAGGGTGACAGATTTACTCAAAGCAGCCCTGTCCGCAGCAGAGAGCCGGTATCACCCGCCTCAGCATCCTTGAAATGGCACAAGAGTCAGTTGGGGACACCACCATATACAGTGAATGCCCAAGAAACACATTGAATCTAACACCTCCAAGTTTTCTTTGGAATCTGCATGCGTTAGTGGCCCCAGAATAAAAGAAAGTCCAAGCAACTATTACGAGCATGTTTAGACAGAAGGGGCCCTACGAACCAACCATCCAATGGCACTTTTGTATATTGGGAAGCCGGCAAGTCATGGCAACAAGCATCATTGTGGGCAAGCCTCCTTGCTTGCTGTTTTTGGTAGACCATGTGGTCAGTAGCCATTTTGTGCAGCCACCCTTTTCTCCTGTTTTAAAAGGCTTTTTCTAGGGAGATTGCTAGAAGAAGGCTATGCCTTTTTTCATTTAATTTACTTTTCCCAAATTTCAGTTTAACAATCCGCTTGAGGAACATTGTAGTATATGTATTTTATGATTATGTTGAACATTGTCTTACATAGTATGCATTTAGATTTTTTTTACCTGCACCTCCTTGGCTCCCAATGAGTTCCTCATAGTCACCTAGTATGCGAGCAACAACATTTTTATTTTTAAAAAAGTTTAATTTTTTTTAAAATAATATATTTTTCATCTATTGTTTTTTTTAATTGTTTAACTTTCTTTTTAACATGTTCTCACATTCCATCCATCCATCCCCCGCCTGCCATAGGTGCACACCACACAAGAGCATTACTTTGTTTAACTATTAGTCCATTTTCCCCTGGACTCCTTCCTGCCTTAGGTGCTCACACACCTGCATTCCTTTTTTAAGGACTATTCCATTTGCCCCTATGCTCCCTTGGCTGCAGTAGGTGCACATCAGCATTAATTCTTTTAGAACTATTCAATTTTTCCCTGCACCTCCCTGACTGCCACAGGTGTCTCCCTAACATGCAGATAAAGCAAACAGTTACATCTGTGTGTTTTTATCCTGATTGGGATTTAAATATTATGTTATGGTAGTGTGGTTTATCTTTGGAATGGATACAATATTGCTGTTAACTATTTAGGATAATAAGTTAAGTCACAACACTAAATTAGATCATCTTTCTCTGGGCTAATTCAAACTGCAACAATGCCATGTTTCACTAAATGTTTTTCTTGATTGTTTGCTTTTAGTTGCACAAGAGACATCACCCACAGTACTGCCAGACCTATACAAAGTGACATGACATGACCACACAACATGTGGCGCAAGTTCTCTAATCGCCACTGCTTGTACAGATAAGTGGCAAAACAACAACAAATGCTTATAATGATATTTGATTGTCCATACTTCTCAAGGTGAAAAAGCTTTGAATCAATATACACCTTTTTTACTTAATAAAGTTTTTTTATTATTTTTTAACTTAATTCTTTTTTCAAAAGACGAATAAATAAGCAACAAATTTCTTATTCAATGTAGAAAAATAAAACAAACACCACATCACAAAATTCAGAAAACCATGTATGATTCGTGGAAGAATAAACCTATGTGCACAAGACCCTACCCATCCTAAAAGGTGTCACAATATTTCCACTCAAACTTCACCATTCAAAACACATTACTCATTCACACTAATCATCAAACATACACACATTCATGGCTCCTTGGTGGCAAAAGAGGCAATACTTTTCCTATTCTCTAAAGCACCAAAAAGCATCAACCAAACAATGCACAAGATCTAATGGCATAACTTGGATGTGCAGTAAAAAACTTTTAAATATCAACAAAAGATCAGAAAAAAAAATTTTAGACTGCACAATCAGCCCAATCTATTTCAGTATTACAATTGTTTGGTATCCAACAGAAAAAAAGGTCTACGCCTTTCAAACCTCCATAGTTCTGGGGTTCTCCTCAGGACCAAAGACAACTGTAGAAACAAAAAAGAAAGAACAACATATAGATATTTAAAAACTGTGACTTAACACCTCAAGAGTGCTTCCACCAATGCTTGTCAGCCAAATTCAACTCTTACCTATTTAATCGATCCCAGCATGATCAATAAAGTTTTTTTTGTTCAAACACAAAAACCTGATAGTCTACAAAGACTTAAATCAAAACAGAAAATAGAAAAAGAAAAAGAAAAACACTGTCAAGCTGCTCCGTATGTTCTGTATAATGCCAAGGTTTGTGGCTGGACCATCAGTTTATGAGATCTTACCAGTTGTGATTCAAAAGAGGGGGGCTCAGGTAGCGTAGTGATGAACATGGGAATTCTTTAAGCAGCTGCTGGCTCACATTTCTAGAATCTGCATACGCTGAGTGTAAAAAGCACAAAATCTGTATTGTGTTTGTTCGATTACAGTTGTTTCGAGATATGTTTGTTAATCCAACATACCTCTTAGTGATAATTCAACAGGTAAGTGCCACTCCCAACTGACAGCTTCAAGGTGACCCCAAATAAAGGTGCTGCTAAGAAAGTGGGCGGTAAGAAGAAGCAGGTTTCCATCACTGATGTGCCAACCACAACCTTTTTCCAGCAACCCATGCCTGATGCACTGGCTTCCAGGGAGCATGCTGGGAGCAGCACTTCTGCATCGATGGCACCACCCCAACCGAAGCCCAAGCCCATGTCTATCAGGGAGGCAGCAACTGCAATCATGGCAAAGTCGATGAGCAATGACCTTGAATTGGCTTTGCCACTTCTGCAAAGTACACCCCATCTTTGCAGGAAACTGAGCTAAGTTAACAACAGCTGCAGCCAGCAATAGTAGATGTCCATGAAGTAGTAGCAGAACAGGAGGTTGAGCTTCCTGCTGAACAAGAAACTCCTGTTTTAGAGCCATTGGCTTCCAAAACCCTTGCAAATAATAGGAAGAGTACTCCACCTTCTTCTCTAAGCCTCCCTTCTGATAATCTGGACATGGATTGGAACCTGGCTGAGTCTGAGAAATATTAACAAAAAATGGGGTGACCCTGTGTCCCTCAGAACCTGGGTATAATGTAATTAATACAAGTGGTTCTGTCGGGTTTCAGATTACTTCTATTAGCACATTCAAAGTGTCACAGATGTATCTCAAAAATGCCTAGATGTAGAAAAGTAATTTACAGCCAATAAGGCACATGACTCAAATTGTTGTCTGCTGTGTAAGTTTTATTCAAATAGTAACGTTCACATTCTTTACACATATATCAATGGCTGTCAACACAATAAATAATCACACAATGGGTGGTGATCAAGTAACATAGGTGCTCATTGTTTAGTCGTGTGCAATATATACAAGGTGGTGAGAACCTTTTACAAGTGGGTCTGAGACACGGCAGGAAAGGCAAGGGAAAAGGAAAGTTCCTGAAAACCTTACAAGTATGGAAGGGACTGAGGATAACAAGCCAGTCATTGTCATAAAAGCTAGCCCAGAGGAGACCAAAATTACCCCTCCTATTCCGCCTGCTTCGAGGGATGTGGCACTGATACGTCCACCAGCTCCCACATTTGTAAGTCCCCTGCTGAGACATGCATCCACTACTACCTCAGTAGAAGTATGCACTGCAAAGAGGCAATCGCCAGCACACCAACCTACCTCCATTTTTTCAAGCTCACCTCACTTGTTTGGGATTTCATTACAATTAGAAAGCAGGAGGTTAACACTGAAATATGCTTCATTTGCCGTGTAAGTGTTCGCAGAGGTAAACCTGGTTTGCATTATGGAACTGGAGGCCCACAACTCTGAAAAAACATCATGCAGTGCTGTGAGGCATGCCTTAAAGAAATTGCTGCAAGTAGTGGCGGTGAAGGTGAGTAGAGAGTGGAATCAGCTCCGATCACGGTGGAAGGTGAAGGTGATGAGGAAGAAGAATTAAATCTTTACACAAAGCAGCCCTGTCCCTACCAGTGCACCACTATTACCAGCCTCAGCAACCTCACAATGGCACACGAGTCAGATGGAGACACCACAGCAGCATACAATGACTGTCTAAACAGGACACACAGTGAGTCTACCACCTTCCGGTTGATCTTCTTTCAGGAAGTCACCTACAACAGAGGCAGCAGAAAAAGAATCCAGGCTACAATTAAGGGCATGTTTAGGCAGCAGGGGCAATACAAATTTAACCACCCAACAAACTCAATGTTTGCATATTGGTAAGCTGGCTAAAATGTTAGCACTGGACCTCCTCCCCTTTTCTTTTGTGGAAGGAGTGGGTTTTATAGAAATTGTGGCAGCCATCTGCCCAAAATAGAAAGCTCCCAGCAGAACCTATTTTGCCAGAGTTGCTTTTCCAGTGCTCTATCACAATGTGCTGCAATTGGTCGGACACACTTTGCAGATGTCTAGGCACAGATTACAAGTGTTTCACTGCACAATGGATCACTTTTGTGGGGATTGGCAACATCCATCTGCTGTTCCCAGCACTGAATAATCTTTTAAAGGCATTTAGTAGCATGTAACAGTGGGCAAGTTCGCCAGGGAAAAATCCCATACAGCTGCAAACATATTGGAAGACTTTAAAAAAGTTGCTTGATTGACTGCAACCCAGAGGTCTTAGAACTGGGGTTGTTGCCACAGACATTGGAAGAAATATAGTTAAGGCCATGGCAGATGGTGGCTATTTTATGGCCCTGTGTTTGGCACAGTGCATCAACGTCATTGTGCAGAACTTTCTAAAAAAATACCTAGCCAACAACTTTCTGTCTATCTGAAGAAAAATCTGCACTCTATTCAGCCATTCTTTTAAGGCCCGGAAGCATTTGAGTATAATTCATTCCATAAATCAGGGATTTAAAGAGCACACTACTTACCTGTAAGGGCATGCCAATAGAGTACCAGTTAAAGCCCTCATACAGGAAGGGCTAACATGTTGGAACTCGACCTATTACATGTTGCAATGTCTGTTTGAGCAGTTAAAGCCCTCATACAGGAGGTGCTAACAGATTGGAACGCAACCTATTACATGTTGCAATGTCTGTTTGCGCAGTGCAAACTAATCAATAACTATGTCATCCAAAGAGGAGGGGTTACAACTGAGAAAAGCATATCATTTAGATTGACAAATGGGGCATAGTCAAATGCTCTACAGAGATGCTGCTTCCTTTTGAGGTTTTCACACGGGAAGTCAACAAGGAGGACAATACAGTGGGCCAAGCTTTCCCGGTGCGGCATCTGCTACAGGACCAGTTAAAAAGGGTGCCTGAAAAGTTTGCAGGTGTGAATAAAAATGAAGATTCACAAAACTTGGTTCAGAGCCTAATCCTTCCCTGGGCTGATAGTACAAAGCTTCGAAGGGACATTGTGTCACCCAAAGAGTACTTCTGTGCCACAATACTTGATTCACATTCCAAAACAATAATCGCCACATTTATTCCTTTTTCTGAAGGCAATGTTTCACAATACGAGACGTGTATTGTTAAGCAAACCAGAGACCTGGAATAAGAAGTAATGGAAGTCCCACTCCTAGAACGAGGTTATTAAGTGCAGCCTTCAACTTCAAGAGATGACATTCCTGTTGTCCCACAGCAGTCAACAACATCAGAAACAAGAACACCGGCAACATTAACAATGGACACGCAAGAACTGGCCCCAACCTCTGCATTGTCTTGGTTACAAATGGCAGGGTTTTAATCCAGTGCAGAGGTGAAGGCAAAATATGTCGATCAAGTGGCAGCATCAATGACCATTCAGAGGATGTTCCAGGACTATCTGGATGAAGCAAGAGAGGTTTATGTGGATCAAGACCAATTGGTGTATTGGTATGGGAAGATGTGCCAATGGGCAGAGCTCAGCAGGCTCGCAATAAAATAGTTGGTTTGTCTGGTAGCCAGTGTGTCTGCTAAGCATGTTTTCAGTGCAGCTCGCACACTTGTCACCGTCAAAATGTAGAGAGATTGACCATGATCAAAATGAACCAACACTTCATACCACACAAATTGCCATTCCTGAAATGCCAGAGTAGGAGGATGAGGGTGATTGGTCAGACTCAAAGGTGTTAGCTGACCAACTTCGGGGTAACCCACGTGAGTTTCAGTACAAACTCTACTTCTTTGACTGAGTAGAAGAGTTAAGAGTCTAAGCTACGCCAGAATTACCGTGAACTGCCCCTCCTGGTAACAAACAAGGCTACGGGCCACAGGGAAAACTTCAAGGAACCTGTGAAGGTAAAAGAAACAAAGGGTTGAACGCTACATGATAGTAGTCTACTTCTATAAAAAGGAGTCTTGGTGAGTTTGTCAGCTGCTTGGCATAATTCACAACATAAGCCAAGGTTAGCAGTCTACAGCCAACAGAGGTAAGTACATGGTCCCTTTCGATTTGGTTCCTCTTTATATGGTTAACTGCATAGCAGGATTCAGCATTAATAAACCAGTTGCAGGGGACGTAAAAGATTGGTAAGTGGCCAAGAAGAACAGCGGTGCATATTGAATAAGCACAAGTTCTGGTGGATCAGGGCTCAGCTACACTCGAGCACCGTCCTTAAACTATGCATTCTATTTCTAAGCTATTTTAGGGGCATCTCGACCACAGATGGCCCCAAGGAAGAATAACACCCATAAAGAGAATACAGGGCAGAGGCTTGTAACTAAAGAACTCCCCATGGAAAATAGGGCGTTAGGGGTGCGCATTGAAAGCCCATGAAAAAGGGCAACAGTGAGTGAAGCAATTAAAGGAAGCGGTAAATGGAGCAGGCCAGGGATCAAAAGGGTGAACGATAGCATCTGAGTCTATAAAGTCCTTCATTGACAATTTTAGTTGATATTAGGGTCATAATCCCTCCATCTGGGTGCCCAAACCTTTTTTTCTTTGCAGGTCTGTGAAGTTGATCAAAGCCATCAATTGTTGGGGTTTTGTCGTATAGCCACGTTTCTTGTAAACAAATGATCTTGGCATTTAGAGCTAACTTATATAGAATTTCTTGTTTTGCAGGACCTCCAAGACCATTCATTTTCCAAGATATGACCTTCAGGTTATGGAACGACCCTTTATCCTACTCAAATTCACTTAAACTTTTGTCTTCCCCATTAAACCACTGGGAGGGATCTGCGGGACTGCTTCTTTGGCTTCAATTCCCCAATAATTTGCTGATGTCTGTATTATAAACCACTATATTAAAATTTCCATTATCGTCCCCCTCTTCTCCTAGCAGCCTCACCTGTCTTTTGCTTAAACCTGCATGACAATTTAGGAACCCTCCTCCTTGTTGGCTACTCTCCTCTAGTTCTCTATTCAGGATTATCGTTATCACTTCTTTCAGTACCTGTTGCACTGCTTTCCCAATTGCCACCTTTACCAGGTCTGAGTATACTAAAACCTTAGGGCCTCATATATGAGGCCTTGCGTCAGTTTTGCGCTGCGGATGCGTCACTTTTTGTGACGCATCTGCGGCGTAAAACATGCGCCTTGTTGCGCCATATTTAAAAAGTAACGCATCTAGGTAGATGCGTCACTTTTTAAACCCCTGCGCCACATTATACCTGCGTCAGGTATAATGTATGCAGAGGAGGCGTTCCCCCGCAAAAAGCCTCGTAATAGTGACGCAGTGAAATCTATGAGATTTCACTGCGTCACTTTTAGGATGCGGTTGCGTCAAAATCTTGCGCCTGCCTCACAGCAGGCGTAAGACTGACGCAAGCCCTTTCACATGGGGCTTTCCCCATGTGAAAGGACGCATTGCTGGAGATGCGTCACTTTTGTGACACACTCCAGCAATGCGTCACTTTTGCGCTTACAGATGCGTCAGAAATACTGACGTATCTGTAAGTCCTTGCGACATGATGCGTCATACATTAAATATGACGCATCATTGGTGTCGCAAGGAGTGCGCAGTGAAAAGTGACGCATCGCTGTTTTCACGCAGCGATGCGTCACTTTTCATAAATGAGGCCCTTAGTGATTTCCTTCTCTTTACAGTTATTGCGAAACCCCACTTGGCGCAGGTCTTTAGTTCTAAATATTCTCAACCTGGGGCATTTTGCGAATGAGTGTGGGAGCTGGGATCTATTTAGGGATGTCATTTTCCTTATTCCCCCCCTCTCTGAATGTACTGGTTCAAAGTGTAGCCACTTATATCCTACTGCCTCCATTTCTACCTTATGGGGGTTCATCATTCCTTTCCAATTGTTCTTCCTCATGCTTGCCTTAGCTGTATCCCTCTCTACTCTTATTTTCTGAAGTTAGATTCTCTTTCAAAACTTGGTCCAGGTGTTATTGGTTTCAGGCTCTCCCTCCGGGTAATTTGATTGTCTCTTCTCTTGGGAAACAATTTCTAAAAATCACTTTTCTTCCTTCCCTTTATTTGTACCTTTACCTCTCTCTGCTTTTGTACCTTCCTTCCTATTCTTTTCCACCTTGTATAGTTACTAAACCTATACCTAGAGTATTCGCCCCTCAACATTGGGCATTTTGAGATGTACACCTTCAGTATGTCTTCTGGTAACACTGTGTCACCAACAGGTTCCGGGGTCTGTGGATTGGGGACCGGTCTTATTAAAGTTGCCATTTGGCTCCTAATACCTTGAAGCTCCCCCACAATCTTATGGAATGGCATATTTAGAATATAATTATTTATCATTGTGACTTCTAATAACCCTAGTAAGGTTTTTTGCAACATCAACATTGAAGCTGATGGGGTTACTGAAATATCTGGGTCTAATGTTGTCTTTTTCATGGACTAATCTATCAGTTCAATTTTCGGATTGTCAGGCTGCTATATGCTCTTGTTCAAATTTGTCCTTAAGGCTGTTACTAAAACATCATGCGGGTCAGTCCCTGATCCGTCGCTGTTGTTTTCAATTAGATCTTTCGCCATTACTTTGTGATCCTGCAGCGAAAAAATCCGTGGGGATGAGGACAGACGAGGTTCTGTAATAAGTTCATTATGACTTAAGAATGATTGATTAATCAGGAGCAAAGAATCTGATGTTAAGGCGCAATATTCCATTGAGTAATTCACTTTCTGCTGATCTGCCCCTACCTTCAGGGAATTCAATGGTGAATGTATCCTTCTAAAGTGTTTACTTACAAAGTCCTAAAACTAAAATTGTGAAGGGTGTGATGATTCAAAGAGTAAAATGTAAATGGTTGGTTGCAGGTTATCTTTGTTTGTCTTGGAAAAAAGTGTGAAAATGTGCTTCTCATAAATGTCTATATGCAATGAGAAGGCCAAGATGAATATGCAGTTGAGATCTTTTATTTAAAGAAGACATTGATACCTTATGTGAAAAATATAGCACCAACAGGTTCCTAATACTGGGAGATTTCAACCATAAATTGAACCCAAATAAGATAGATCACTGGTCCAAGGATGTATTGAAAGCCTATGATATAATGGTGGCTGTTTTCCCAGCACCCCATCAAGAAAAGATAAAAACGTAGGAAAGTATTTGGGATCAAACGGTTTATTCTGCCTGAATGTTAGGTTGGATACAGATTGCCCGGCTAAGAAAACCTTTAAAATAGGCTCACAATCCTGCCCAATAGACTATGCTTTTACCCATGTCTGGAATTTTTAATTAATTAAGGAGTTTTGGGTATGTCAAAGGGAAGGTAGGGACCATAATCCCCTGCAGTTTGAGATCTCAAGAGAGACTCAGAGAGCATGAGATACAGTACTCCCACAACAAGTAGAGTGTCCTAGGAGGGTGACAACAAGACTAACTGATGAATATATTGCAACACTGGCAAAATTACAACAGGAGTTAGATTTGGGAAGTGCCAGAGCGCAGAATCTGGAATGTTTGAAAAACAAATCGAACAGGTAGTGCAGTGCCTTTGAGTCCAACTTAAAAATAAGAACACAAGGGCAAAGAACCAACAATAAATCCGGAAAGGCATGTCATCTGGTTCTATGAAGAATGTCTAAAGAAGAAAAGGGAGATAAGACAAGAAGCACTAATTCCCAAGCCAAATATGATCTGGTCAGGTTTATACAACTCAAAAAACTGAGAAGTGAATATAAAAGTTAGTAAGAAGCAAGAAAAGAATTCACAAAGAGAAATGCTGGGCAAATCTGTTGGAAACTATCAAAACAAAAAGCATACAAAAGTTTTGGAAGCTGGTACAGACAGCATCAGAACAACCAGTCAGGGCTATGAATTGTGTGGTATAAGAAGCAGTATGGGAGGGCTATTTGAAGGTACTGTATGGGACGTGCGGTGCACCCGTAGTAGAAGAAACACTACACTGGGGCGGGATAGTGGAAGACTTAAAAATAGACTTTGCAGTAGAGAATTTGAAGAACACTATAAAGAAGCTACCAGCTAACCAGGGAAGCAGGCCCTATTAACCTGCTGCAATCTTATTAAAGTCCCAGGTACTTTGGTGGGCTGAATTTCTTTCACATATGTTCTTAGCAATTTTAGATTTAGGAAGAATCCCAAAGGACTGGAAGGGTACGCTGATTAGACCTGGCCATAAGAAGGGTGACATGAAAGCCCTGAAAAATTACAGATTAATTAATCTGCTAGATTTAGGGGAATATGTCTTCACAAAAATAATACTAGGCAGACTGAAGGACTGAGTGGAGCAGCGGTCGATTGTGCCGGTAGAATAGGATGGTTTCAAGGAAGGCCACTCTACCATCGACCATTGCTTCGCCAGATGGGCAGTGGCACAGAAGTCTATTAAACAAAGGGGGAAGTTATATTGCTGCTTTGTGGACTTCCAGGAAGCGCTTGACGTCGTGGACCGTAGATGCCTATGGGAGACTCTGTAAAAATATAACACCTTGAAACGTCTGCTAGCCATAATTCAAGAGCTACATAGGGGGAACTGGGTGCAGATCATCAAAGGTACGGTGGGGTCCCTGACTTTGAAAATAGCAATTGAGAATGGCCTTAGACAGGGCTGATGCTGGCTCCCTTACTATTTGCCATTTTTTTAGCAGATCTGTCCTCAGTTTTAGAGGTTGATAGAATTGCCAGCCCGAAAGAGAATGACAATCAACTCTCATGCCTATTGTATGCAGATGATTTCATGAGTCTTGATCAGACTGAGTAAGGACTTAAAAAAACGGTAAATGTATTTAGCGAGTACTGTGTGTCAAAGCATTTAACAGTAAAATTGGACAAATTCAAAATGTTATGTTTTGGTAAAAGAGGTTTAGCTGTTTTTTTGGTGCACTAAAAGTAGAAATTGTGACTGAATACAAATATATAGGGGTCTGGTCTGATAGTACCCTAAAGGGGCATACACACTTCGAAGCTCAGAAAGTTAAGGCCTACACTTCGGTTTGTGGGCTGTAAAAACTTAACAGGGATAATGGGGAAATGTTTCATAGACCGTTGTTTAAGGCATACAGCGCAATGATACCCCCTCAAGTATTGTATGGTGCAGAAGTTCTTTACCTGAGTGGTAATTACGGCTGGGACCTAGAAGAAGAGAAGTTTTTAAAATCTCTACTGTTGTTACCAGGCTCAGCAATGATTCAGGCTATCAGGGTTGTGCTAGGAACAATATCACGGAGCATACAGGCTCAAATGGCACTGATACGGTTCTGGAAAGGCCAGGATCCCAGAGCAGTACATAAGGTACACAGTGTCGAAAACCTGAATGTGAGGATTTGCCCACACTCACTCCATGTAGAAACTACTAAGAGTATACTCAGATCCCAAGTAGAGGAATTGTCTAGGAGGATAGATGTGGAGTACCTGAGCAAGAAAAAATTGGTACAATTTATGAGGATGACCTTGCAGAATGAAGCCTGGTACCCATATCTTGACACGCTATCTAATTATTGGCTCAGGTACCAAATTTTAAGATTAAGAATTGGCATTAACCCGTGGATAAAAATATTGAAAAACAAGAGCAGAAATGATGCAGCCTGATGAAAATTGTAAATGTATGATAGGAACAACATGTGACATCCCGCACATTCTAGTTATTGTGTGACAGTTTTAGCATTGAGAAAATTATTCTTGCATCCCATTTTTTCAAACTTTGGTACTGAAACATGGGCCCACGCTGTAGACCTAGTCATTAATATGCCTAATCTTGATATTGCCATTTTAATTGGAAGATGCATGAAGGCTGTAAAAAACTTGTCTATGGAAAAATGAATTTGAGAATATAGGTGCTGATTGAATTGGGCTTATAGTGATTTTAAAGGATGGAATTTACCTTTTTTCTATTTATTTATTAATATAAATGTTTAAATTATTTTTAACTTCTTATTTGTAGCAGTTGAGTGCTGATAATATTCACACTATGAATGCTATTAAGACACCCACTGTATAGATCGTGTGATGCCCTGCTTTCTTTATTATTTATAGGGTACCTACTTAATGTAATTATTGACAGGATTGTGATGATTGTAGGCTATTTATAAAAGATGTTTGTATGCTGTTCGAAGACCAATTGTCTAAATAAACGTTGCTTTTTAGTTTGACTGAGTATTCTACCATAAAGCCTTTCAATTATTTATTGCAAACTACTTTGAAAACAAAAGCAAAAGTATATAGATAGTGGAACATTATGTTTGTGTATGACGTATGCAGCCCCACCCTTTTTAGGCCTGTATATGTATATGTCTGAATTGGAGTTGGACCCATGTGCAGTGAAGGAGCCTCTCCATTTACTTCAAGCACATTGAATGCCTGACTCCCTCCCATGTCTATCCATTTTGTTCATGCTACAACAGGGCTGCTCTAGTAAAGATCATTTAAGCTACAATACTGTCAAATTCCAATGTGTTGCTTACATCATCAAAGAAGAGTTATAATTGTGTACCACACTACCTACCTACCACTGTGCTTGGATTAATAAAGGTAACTAACTATTGCACTAATGAATTATATATTATTGAGTGATTGTGAGTGATGAATTATGATCACGTGGTGACAAACAGTGAGGAGGGATGTTTAACTATTTTGTAAAATTGAATTTGATGATTTGCAATGTTTGGGACCTGATGGATGATTAGCCTTTTCACACTTTTGAGATTTTCTTGCAGGGTCCACTCTTTTTTTCTAGTTGTTCAGAGACCAGACAATTCTCTTTAGTCACAAAACACAAATCCCCACAAAATACTCAAACTCTGTTCTCCTCTTATTCATCAACTGCAGTGTAGTATAGGTCTCTCTTACACAGGTCGGTAGTTCGGGACAGAGTTGGACCGATTTATTACTCGGAGTCAGGTAGAAGATGGAAGGACTCAGGGCGGGTCTACCTTAACAGCCAGACAAAGGAGGGTATTAAGTCTATTGACTTCAAAGAGAAACCAATACGATGATGTTGACTCTGAGGCCTATTCAGTTCTGTGGACTGAAGAGAAGTGTATTGATTTAGGAAATGCTGCTGAGTGTGTGTGCTGGCTCAAACGTGAAACTCCTCTTATGTGGTTGTGGCTTGTGGTCGAGGGAGCTGTTGCTTGTGAGATAGACTTGTGTTGTGGTCCACATTATTATCTTCATCATCATCATCACATGATGCATGCGCTCAGTTAAATGTTATGATGACAGTTGTAAGATTGATCAGCCTGGTACATACAGCTACTTTTCTGTGATTGGCTGTAAATGGCTCTCACTTCTCAGTTAACTGATCTGCCATGGGTAATAAAATGAATGATTGCAGTAGCCTATGCCCTTGCTCTGCCTCCGAGTCTTGGTATTTGGTACACTCCTGATGAAGCTTAGTTTTTGTCCTTTCCCTTGACTCTCCAATATCATTTCTGTTTTACAATTCACAGGCCTTCTCTTCTCCTACATGAAAGGTCAAAGATCCATTACACTCCTGCTTATCTTACCGGACAAGTTCAAACAACATGAATTGATGATATTTCGTTCTTTTAATGACAAATTTGACTTGCTTTCATCCTTGACATTGAAAAGATTGCTTCTGTCTTTGCTTACCATAGTTTCAAAAGTGTCCAATGTTTTATGACTACATGAAGCCATATATTTGCTTTTTGGTCTCAAACAAAGTAATGTTTCTGCCTCACGTTCAGTGGTAGACTGGATTACATTTGAAAAGAAAGGTCTTAAGAGAACCATTCTCATGAACTTAAAAAACATACTTTTGTTGTGACACAACGAAAAAAAAGCCACAACGTGCCAATAGCAAAATCAACCAGGAGCAAGACCAGCTAGTGATTAATATTTCCCATAAGATAATAACACCTGAACAGATTCGAACACTTGAAAAGGGTACATCGTTTGTGCCAACATACAAATCTAATGAATTGGAAACAAAAGTAATGAAATTATGTTTTGTAATGCGGATAAAGGCGGTGCGCTTGTCGTAAGAGAAACCAATACGATGATGATGACTCTGAGGCCTATTCAGTTCTGTGGACTGAAGAGAAGTGTATTGATTTAGGAAATGCTGCTGAGTGTGTGTGCTGGCTCAAAAGTGAAACTCCTCTTATGTGGTTGTGGCTTGTGGTCGAGGGAGCTGTTGCTTGTGAGATAGACTTGTGTTGTGGACCACATCATTATCTTCATCATCATCATCACATGATGCATGCGCTCAGTTAAATGTTATGATGACAGTTGTAAGATTGATCAGCCTGGTACATGCAGCTACTTTTCTGTGATTGGCTGTAAATGGCTCTCACTTCTCAGTTAACTGATCTGCCATGGGTAATAAAATGAATGATTCCAGTAGCCTATGCCCTTGCTCTGGCTCCGAGTCTTGGTATTTGGTACACTCCTGATGAAGCTTAGTTTTTGTCCTTTCCCTTGACTCTCGAATATCATTTCTGTTTTACAATTCACAGGCCTTCTCTTCTCCTACATGAAAGGTCAAAGATCCATTACACTCCTGCTTATCTTACCGGACAAGTTCAAACAACATGAATTGATGATATTTCGTTCTTTTAATGACAAATTTGACTTGCTTTCATCCTTGACTTTGAAAAGATTGCTTCTGTCTTTGCTTACCATAGTTTCAAAAGTGTCCAATGTTTTATGACTACATGAAGCCATATATTTGCTTTTTGGTCTCAAATCAAGTAATGTTTCTGCCTCATGTTCAGTGGTAGACTGGATTACGTTTGAAAAGAAAGGTCTTAAGAGAACCATTCTCATGAACTTAAAAAACATACTTTTGTTGTGACTAAACTAAAAAAAGCCACAACGTGCCAATAGCAAAATCAACCAGGAGCAAGACCAGCTAGTGATTAATATTTCCCATAAGATATTAACACCTGAACAGATTCGAACACTTGAAAAGGGTACATCGTTTGTGCCAACATACAAATCTAATGAATTGGAAACAAAAGTAATGAAATTATGTTTTGTAATGCGGTCAAAGGCGGTGCGCTTGTCGTACTTGATACTAGTTTTTATGTTAACAATGTGAAAGAGCATGTTTCTGATCAAAATATATACATGAAACTAGGTTTTGATCCTACCAGTGAGTTCACCAAAGTGTTTTTGACCATTTGTAAAAACGCGTTAGAGGGAGGTACTATCACAGAAAGAGACAAAAAATATTTGATCAAAGAGAATCCAAGTGTACCATATTTATATATGATACCTAAAATTCACAAGAGCATGGAAAAGCCACCTTCAGTACCATGAATTCTATACATGAGCTTACGGGCAAATATATAGATAGATATTTACAACCACTGGTGCAACGCATGATGACTTATCTAAAGGATACTACCGATTTCCTTAGCAAACTAAGATCAATTGAGATAGATCCGCAAACCCCACTCATTCTGTGCACGATGGATGTTAAATCACTCTATACTTCTATTCCGCATGACCAAGGCCTGCAGGCCTTAGAATAATTTCTGATTCTCAGTGACAAACCAGACAGTTTACAAATCTTTTTGTTAGAGTTAATGCACTTCACCTTGTACCACAGTTATTTTACTTAGAATAATGAGTTTTACACCCAATTGACTGGCACTTCAATGGGGAATTGTGCAGCACCTTCCTCTGCTAATTTGTTTATGCACAGGTTTGAGTTAGATCACATTTTGTCACAGGAACATTGATTTGGGAATTTGGTTATTTTTTACAGGTACATAGATGACATTTTTCTTATTTGGAAAGGGCAGGAATCTGAGTTGATTTTCAACATTGTACAGTTAAATTCCATAGGTGAACATATGCAGTTTACCTATGAAAGGAGCATGAGTAGTATTTCATATTTGGATGTATGTATTAGTTTGGAAAATAATCAATTGAGCACTACCGTTTTTACAAAATCCACAGATCACAATAACCTTTTACATTTTTCCAGTTTTCATCAGAAATCTCTTAAAAAGCATTTACCTATTCTCAGTTGTTACGCATTAAACGAATATCATCAACAGACAAGAAGTATGAAGAGAACAGAATACAATTGATCAAAGTTCAGGCAACGAGCCTACCCTGAACCTATTCTACAAGAAGCTGTGAATTGAGCTCAAGCCGCAAGCAGGAGTGATCTCCTGCAATTCGAAGCCAAATCTGACTCGAAACAAACTAGAATGGTATTTGTTTCTAAATTCTCTGTAAGCAGCATGAAATTCAAGTCTATCATAAAAAAATATTGGCCACTGTTAGAGTCGAAGACAAACTTCAAAGACATTTTTCAAACACCTCCTATCTTTGCTTACCAGTGCACCAAACATTTACCGCAATTGCTGAAAAAAGGTCAACCAGGATAAGTACCTATTTTTAAAGGAACGATCCCTTGCCACAATTGTGGTAGTTGTAATACCATCATCAGGGGAAGCCAGTGTGATCCACCCTTCAAAAGGACCACCCATTAAACTACGGCTTAATGCTACCTGTGACTCAAGTTTTTTGGTGTATCTATTGAAATGCCCTTGTGGCTTGCAGTATGTGGGCAAAACTGAAAGGAAAATCAAAGTGCGCCTTAATGAACATAAAAGCAACATGCACACTAAAAACATTAAATCCACAGTGGCAGTGCACTTTATGGAAGCAAGAAATAACATCAGTCAACTTAGATATATGGTTCTTGAATTGATCACCGAGAAGGCAGGCAGAGACAACCGCAACTTCTTGTTACAACGTGAATTGTTTTGGATACATCAACTTGATTCCGTACACCCCAAAGGGCTAAACGATCGACTAGAATGTAGTTGTTATTTATAACATTTTCATCAATGATTACCCATATCTTAACGTTTGAGAGGTGTAGGACCTGTTTGTTACATACTTCATGTTGCAAATATTGTTTTGGCATATATTCATCTGCAATTTATCTGTCAGTAATAGTATTGTTTGGAGTTTTTACCATAAGAATTTTGAACATTTTTGTGCATTCACCTGAGGACTTCTGCAGCAACTTTATTAGCATTCATTTGTCACCAGCACATAATTACTGTACACTGCAGAGCAATGGTTTCTTTTTTTAAGTTTAGGGACCCACTTTATTCACTCTTTCTAATTTTGCTTGATTTTTCTTAATTCGCTTCTACTTCATGTCACCGTACTTATAACACACTGGACAACGCTTCCGTGTATGTGTGTTTCCTTGGTTACTGGGTCACACGCATGCGTGTCATCTTGGGGCACTCTCGTTTTCACTTGTAGCCCTGTTCAGTTTTGTATTCATTTTTTTTTTTTTTTACACGTTCTTATTAGCAGACATGTAGACACTGATATACCATTCACCTCACTAGGCGCGATTTTTAATTTAGAGCGTTTAAGAGCTCGATTTAATATCCTGCATACACATACATAAAGAAAGGTTTCCGGGTCACCTTCATTTACTTCTGGGTCTCGGTAAACAAGACTTTACCGATACGGGAGATACCACTGAACACAGGGAAGTGATACGATTCACGTTTACAGGTGAGCTTCACCCGATTTACGCGTTGGGGAAACCTTACTAATTCACAACGTTTTACTTTATTGGGAGCACTTTTCACATAGACGCTTTCATGTACTGCGTAAGGAAATCAGCTCTTACTTTGATCGGAACACTGGATTCTCCAGTGGCGGTCCAATTGATATTTGCACATATTTTGGATCTTTCACTTCTATTTATGTTAAAAAGCACTTCGTTTTAGCCTTTTCATATTAACTTTCAAGGATTTTAACATCTATGTTCTTGATACCGCACTAGTTAGCGCTGCAATGGTTTGGTTAGGATATGCATGACCATGAATACACTCCACAAGTAGAGATAGTTTTTTCTATTTCATTCCCACGTTATATAGTTATTGCGCAGGGTATTTCTGATAAAATATGTGTTTGTATTATTCATACTCCTGGGTAAGCATTGTTTCATTTATATTTGTAGGATATTCCCCTTGACGAAGGGAAAGACTTGTAATGCATCGGGGAAAATATTTTGGGGAAATCATGTTACTCAACAAAATAATCGATACCTTGAAGAAGCTTTCATGTATATGAGAGTTATCATATGAAGCATTGACAGCATTTTGAAGAACTTTAATAAATTCTTTCATGAAAAATCAATGAAATTTGAACAATTACTTTTTTTAAAAATTGCCATTAACAGTTTAAAGTGCCAAGGCCGCCAAAATAGAGTGCTAAAGTGAGATCGTCTTTTCCTAGCAGGAGGACGCATTTTGGTTATATATTTCACACACCTTGCCGGATCAGGAGGTGGTTCTCACTAGCACCTAACCTAATCAACTTGTGTATCAGAAATAAATTCGGAGCATCACGGAGTGCGGCCAATTCACATTTATTTGATAGTTTTTCTCTTGATCACACCTTTCTCCAACTCTAATTTCCCATCGATTTATCAAACCACTAACCCTGTTCCTCCCCAGGCTGTGTGATTTATTGCGGTGTGACCTAATTTATACCATGAATGGATCACATACTTGGTGGGGTGGAATTGGTAAAAGTGACACCAACTCACTGCAGGATCTTCTATTTCCTGAGCAATAGCCCAATCCAGCCCCACATCCCCTCCCACGCATAAAAGGGATTCATGATTTAGATATAACATCATTCTTCAACATCATTATTCAGTCCTTGTGTTGCGTAAATGCGTAACCTTGCCCACTCCTAATTCTGAGTCCAATTCTTCTGACTCAAGGATTTCATAAGGTTAGTCTACCTCCCTATTGCTTCGAAAAATATACTATTGTTATGTTATGTTATGTTATGTTATGTTATATTAAATTTGTAGAGCGCACAGCTACTCAGAGTATCCCGGCGCTGACTCCAGAAAGAATTCAACACTCTAATCAGAAGACCTCAAAAAAGCAACGTTTTTAGTTTCTTCTTAAAGGACACAGGGTCCTGCACCCTCCGAAGTGCCAGCGGTAGCGTATTCCAAGCTAGGCCTGCCTTGCGGGTAAAAGAGCTTCCGCCTAACCTATGGCGGTTAAAGTGAGGGTTCTGTATTAAAAGCTGGTCAAATGCTCGCAGTTGTCTAGAAGGTTTATAGAAGACGAAGCGGTTCTGCAGGTAGAGCGGGCCAAGCCCATACAGGGCCCGATGGACAATGGACAGCATTTTAAATTTAAGATGGGACTCAAATGGGAGCCAATGCAGGTGACGTAGATGGATACGAACACTCTGTCTTGGAGAGAGTCCCAGAAGTAATCTGGCTGCCGCATTTTGAACTACCTGCAGTTTCTTTGTCAGATATCCCGGACAATCCACCAGGAGGGCGTTAGTATAGTCTAAGCGGGAAAGGATCAGGGCCCTGACAACCGTCTCTTTGGCACCACCTGGCAAGAGGGGAGAAACTTTCTCAGAATTTTCAGGGTGCCAAAACATATTCCTGTCAGCATCTTCACATGGGTAGAAAAGTTTAGACTCTCCTCGCACCAAACACCCAAATTTTTGGCGAGGCCCATCCCTGTCATAGGGCGGGGAAAGTCAGGTGGCCACAACCTGGCTCTAAAATCCCCTGGAAACGAGCCTAACAGGAGTACCTCCGATTTTTCTTCATTACACTTCAATTGTGCTTTTGCCAGCCAACGAAACACAGATGAGAGGCAGTGCTGCACCACACTGACCGAGTCCTCACCCCGTCTCCTGGAGAACAGGAGCTGTGTATCATCGGCATAGGCCATCACCTTAGCCCCCAGGGACTCCGCCAGATAAACCAGCGGAGACACATAGATGTTAAAAATGCTGTGGGCTAAGTGAGGACCCCTGATGAACGCCAGTGGACAGCGGCGTCGGCGCCGAGGCACAGGGGGCAGCCATACTTGCTGAAATCTGTCCTCCAAGAAGGGTCTGACCCAACTCCATGCTGAGCCCACAATGCCAATGTTTGTTAGAGGAGAGAGTGGGGCACCGTATCGAATGCCGCCGAGAGATCCAGCATAACCAAGGCTGCTCTCCCACCGGCATCCAGACGGTCGGGTATTGCCTCCGCCACCTCCAGTAATGCTGACTCCATACTGTAAGAAGCACGAAACCCCGATTGCGCAGGATGCAACAAACCCGTCGTCTCGACATAGTTGGTGAGCTGAGATGTAACAGCCGTCACGCAAACTTTAGCCAAACTTGGCAAGAGCGAGATAGGCCGGTAATTGGCAGGAAGCAGCAGATCAAGGGTCGGCTTCTTAACCCCTTCCCTGCTCATGACGAGCTCAGCTCGTTATGAAGCACAGTGGAGCTGTGCTTATGACAAGCTGAGCTCGTCATAAACACACCCATTATCATTGTCCCTCAGCACAGGAGGGGAAAACCTCTAGCAGCCAAGGTGTTAAGAAGAGGCAGTATAAGAGCGTGCTTCCATGAAGGCGGATCACAGGCCTCACGAAGCAACTGATTAACCACTAGGTTAAATTCCAGATTGGTCGTATCAGACACCTCGGCCAGGAGCCTAGCCCCACAGGGGTCCTTAGGCGAGCCCGATTTCAATGCTCCGAGAATGCTGAGTGAGGACAATAAGTCCACCGGACTGAAAGCCGAGAGAAGATGGTCGGAATCTCTCTCCTGTCTCCCCGCTGGGACAATCAAAGTCCGCTTAGGGGTAATCAGAAAGGATTCTTGAATGTCCACAATCTTATCCCTAAAATGCTTTGCCAAAGTATTGTACCAGATATCAGAAGAGGGGACAGCGGGGAGTTACGAAACTCTGCACAATAGCAAAGATTTCTTTGGAATTGTTATTAGCCCGGTCAATGCGGGTAACAAAATGCTGGCCTTTGGCTATCTCAATAGCTGAATAATAGATTTTCTGTTTGACTCTAAGGGCCTGTTTAGCAATGGGGCAATAGCCACTAGACCGCCACCCTCTCTCCAAGACCTTACAGGCATGCTTTAGCATCTTCTGCTCCAAGTTAAACCAAGGCTTAGTGGGAGCCTCTCCCCCTAGCTTGCGGTGACCAGGGGCAGAGAGGGCAGTGATCGAACCCCTGATCCATTTGGAGAATGTAGTAACATTATCCTCTAGGTCGCCCAAAAGGAGAGGACGCGAAGTAGCCAAATGACAACTTAGTAGCCCTGCATCCAACTTCCTGGCAGTGGGGGCGCGATGACTGCTAGCTATTTGCGGCTGTCGCTGGACGACCCATGAGAAGAATATAGGAAAGTGATCCGACCCAGTGACTGGGAGTGGCTTCCTGACCAACAAGAGTAAGTTAGCACAGATAGGATCCAAAGTGTGAACTCCTTGATGGGTCGGATCTGTATACTTATTTATTTATTTGCATACTTATAACGCGCTGGGAATCGACTCCCTGAGGAGTATCTCCGCGCCTTTGGCAACATCTGAGAACAAGCAGGCTCTATCTGAAGTTTAGCAAATGCCTAACCAAAACTAGTAGTTGAACAGAAAAGTTTTTAATTTTTTCCTAAAAGGAAAATGTTCCTTACAGACTCTGATGTCGTAAGGAAGAACGTTCCAGAGCTTTGGTCCTGCTACAGACAGAGCCCTTCCTCCTTGTCTGGACTTCCAGAACCTAGGGACACATAACAACTCTTGATCACCAGATCTCAGAGCTCTCGAGGGGATGTAGGGAACACATTTTTTAGTTAGATAATCAGGACCTTTACCGGTGAGGCATTTATGGATGATGCAGCACGTTTTAAACAACACCCTCTGCTTCACTGTGAGCCAATGCAGTTGATTTAGTAACGGTTTTGAGGGTGTGCGTGCTGGGGCATTCAGAACTAAACGTGCTGCCGTGTTCTGCACGACTTGGAGTCTGGTAATGATCCCCTCATTGGCGGCTAACAGCAAACCATTACAATATTCCAGTCTGCTCAACACCAGCGACTGATCTGTCACCCATTGGGAGAGCTGGGCCAGCTGGAGGATATCCAGTAAAGCTGGATATTGCTAGTTTTGTTATATTATAAGTTCTTTGTGTCATGGTGGTAGTGCCTGTGATGGGCAATCCTGTTGATTAGTCCTACAGTTGGAGTTTACCTAGGTGGGACTGAAGTGGAACCTCGCTTGTGATGCCTTCCCTGTTAAATGGGCATCAATTTGGTTGTGAATGCCTGTCAACTCATGGTGAAGGCTTGCCACCACCTGGTGAAGTGGGGCATGCGGCAGTGCCTCTGCCTCAGCCTCCTCCTGAGACACCAGTCAACAATATTTGGTCTGTATGGCCTCCATCCTGTGCTGCCACAGGTAGTCTGCTATGTCCTGCAAAGATGTTGGTTGTGGACCAACAGGAGTAGCTATATCAAGAAAGAAAAAAAGAAAAAAAGCCAAATTGTAAACATTGCTCTGTGCAAACACTTGTTTAAATAGTGACACAGTAGCAGCGCATTGCTGGTCCCCTAGGGGCAGAAGGACAGTTTGATGTGTTTAGTCACAGGGCCAGGTTGAACCCATATATACCTCACAGAAAAGCACTGAGTCACTACAAGGAATGATTCCAGAATACCACATCAAACTAAGTAATTTCTTTCTATTAAAGGATTTCCTAGTAAAAAAAATTAACAGACACTTTGGTGTAAAAATAAAATAAAATGGCATCTCATTAATGAATAAGGCATTATGCACTATGCAGCACAAGTATTCTTGTTGACCAAAATTAATGGAGGCATGATAGCACATTGGGTACTTTGCTACTCTCTGCAGTCTGCAGCTGGTGCTGCTGCAATGGGCAACTTAGTATATTACTTTTAATTACAATGGCCCTCTTTCTCTCCGATTGCCTTTCAACTCTACCCTAACTCTAAAGAGGTAGATGAATATTAATGATAATACGTCACTGGGATATCCTGTCTGTTGTATTAGACAGTGGGAAAAACAAAACACTTCAGTACAGGGAATGGAATGGGATATAGATTGTATTTGGCACATTCATCACAGAGTATCCCATTTCCCAAACTCCATATAAGGCACTTAGTCCCACTTTGCTCCCTGGCCTCTCCCTCCACCACAAATTATTTTCAGCAAATACCTTCGCTTGGCAGTAAGGAAACTTACTCTACTGCAGGGTAAGTTTGGGGGACTAAGGTAGGGGAAGGATTTTCTATAGCATAGTGGGATGTCGCTGATCATCATGTGCTAAGCTTTGACTTCGTCATTCACTGTAGTTGGCGAATGATGAAAGCGAAAAATCTGAACATGCCTGAATCCATTATGAAAGCCATGCAATATATATACATAAATCACTTGGCCAGAAACATGTGGCACAATGCAAGAATTGATTTTTTCGGTAGGATGGGAAAAAACTTAAAAAAGAATAAAGGAGTAAAGTACTAGTAGGAGGTAACTGAGTGGGCACTGGGAAACAAAGTACACCCCGTGTCTGGTTTGCAATGCCACGGGCAGGGAGGTGATGAACGGTGATGGATGGGATATCTGCCTCACTTAACAAATACATTGAGTATAATTAATTTGTCAATAAGCAAACAATGTGACTTACCATTAGCCATCCCTGCTGCTGCTCTGACTCCCTCTCCAACCGCTGCCTCAGCCGCCAGCACTGCTGCTTGCCCTGGCCCCTATGGTCTGTGTTGGTAGAAAACAAATGACACAGTTTAGTCTCCAGATCCGTCTCACCTTATTATTTTTTTAGCAAAATACAACCACAATGCCTTGCTATAGTTTGGTTAACATTATCTTATATCAGTACTATCAGTTTGGATGGCTTGTTGCCGTTGGTTTATGCTGTTAGAAAGCCAGGTATTCAAGCCAATCAAAAACATTTCAGAATGAAGGAGCAGAGATATGATCACTCTGATTCATTGAACTACAATGAAGGGATGGAATAATAGTCAATGAAGGACATATGGTCTTGGTTGGGAAATGAAATGGGACCTCATATCATGCCATGCTGCACTGTCATGAAAACTGCTCATATATTTTATAAGTGAATTACACCACAACATTGAGGGGGTCCACCATAACCATGGCCACACTTTCCTATTAACAGTTTGAGAATGAGCACGAAAAATAAAGCCTTCTCAACAAATAGGAGTGGTGAATAATATTAACTTACTTGAGCCTCAATCCTCACAGTACAGTACCAATGGTTCTTATTCTTATAGTACCACAAGATGTATAAGGGGTGAGGGAAAGCTTTCTAACAAAGCAGAAGAAAGCTTCTGACTAGTAAATACAGGAGGAGTCCAGTTACAGAATCATGAAATATAGAATAAAAGCATGAAGGATGCATAATAAGAATTTAAAAAGCATTAGACAGAGGAGTTGAAAAAAAAGGAGACAATATAAAAAAAATAAACAAGATAAAATGAAAATTATTCTAATAGTGGGGAGAGGTAAAAGTTAGTAAAATAACAATAATAATAACAGGACTTACTGGGCCCTGCAGAACCATCGACGGTGGCCTTGATGGTGGTGCCTCCACCCACCGTGGCACTGGCGGTGGCAGCCCCCTCTTTACCCACCTTAAATGCCCTCTTGCCCTTGGGTGCTGATGTAGAAAATAAAGAAGATTAAAGAAATATATTAGTGGTACAGCTAATCTCCCCAAATTGTTGACAGTCAAACACAGTAGCATTGTACTTTTCTAAATCAGATCACCTAAAGTACTAGTAGTATTGAGTTAACCGATTTCTAATTTCCTAAGCCCTATTCATAATTTCCTAAATATAAACTACATTTGGAACTGCTAATGCATTGCATTAAATGATGTTTGATTCTCAGCCCCCTTTGATGGGCCAACCCATTCTCCCTTTTCGATGCATAGAAACATGCTACACATCACTGGGAGATTTGGACCTTATGGGCTACATAATGAAAGGCACAAATAATGCTAACTCACTGATATTACTCAATCAATCAATCAATCATGGAATTATGAAGCTCACTACTCACCCGTGAGGGTCTCAAGGTGCATATGGGGAGCAGCTCTGGTCAGTTGTAGAACCAGCTCTTGAGGGTCTTCCTCAAGATGTGTAGGGAGGGGGCACATCTGATGTTGATCGTGAGCTCGTTCCAGGTCTTAGCTGCAATGAAGGAGAAGCATCTTTCACCGATTCTCACTCTGCGGATATGCGGTGCTTCAGCGAGGGTGAGGTCGGCAGATTGGAGGTTTCTCCTGGGTACGTTGAAGGAGAGTCTTTCCTTTAGAGATTGGGGTACAGTGTTTTGGAGACATTTATAGACATGGATGAGTATCTTAAAGTTACTCATCTGGAGGTCTTGCAGGTGTTGGGTGATGTGTTCTTGTCAAGGGATGTTGAGGATGAGTCTGGCTGCGGTGTTCTGTATGGTCTGGAGCTTGCGGAGCAGAGACTTGTTGATTCTGGTGAGGATGTGTTTCCATAGTCCAGTCTGCTGGCTGAGTGTGTGGGTGACGAACTTCTTGGATTTGGTGGGGATCCATTTGAAGGTTTTCCGAAGAATGTGAATCAGCCCTCCTCTTCATAACCAATAACATCAGGATGGCACAGGATTGAGGGGGCTCTATGATTCTGGTGCTGTTAGACTTGTCCGCTGCCTTTGACACGGTATCACATGATATCCTTCTCTGTCGTCTGCAGAAGGTGGGGATAGGAGGTTTGGCTCTGTCCTGGCTTGAGAGTTTTCTCTCGGGCCGCTCACAAGGTGTCAGATTGGGCTCCCATTATTCCATCTCTAGGGAGCTCACTAAGGGGATCCCACAAGGCTCATGTCCAAGCCCTATACTCTTTAATGTGTATGTGGTCCCCCTGGCTGACATTGTGAGAGCGTATGGGTTCAACCCAGTGTCGTGTGCTGACGACACTCAGCTTTTGTTTCCATTCCCGACCCTCAAACCTGCAATTAAACAATCCTTTGCTGAAGGTATGAGAGCGGTGTCTGATTGGATGGCCTCTAATTGCCTTCAAGGTAAAGTTGTCAAAACAGAGGTCATGCTCTTTGGGGAGGCCCCCCTTCTGTGGTCACCAGAATGGTGGCCACTGGACTTAGGACCGGTCCCATGTCCTAAGCAGGTGGTGAAGAATCTAGGGGTGCTGTTAGATCAGGCACTGTTGTTGAAAGAGCATGCAAACCAGGTAACCGGGTCCTGCTTTTGGGTCATCTGACTCTTTAGGCGTGTGTTCCCGCTTTTCCTGACAGTTACAGAAAGACCCTTGTCCAGACCCTCGTGGTCAGCAGGCTGGACTATTGTAACGGCCTCTTTATATCTGTCAATGAGGAACAGCTTAGCAGACTACAAGTGCCTCAAAATACTGCGGCAAGACTTGACTACAATGCCCCAGCTAGGTCACCCTCACGCCCGCTCCTTGAGGAACTTCACTGGTTGCCCATTCGGCAACGGGTCAAATTTAAAATCTGTTGTATAATACACAAAAGCCTCTTTGGCTCGGGCCCTAAATACCTGGCTGACAAATTCAACCTCTACATGCCCGGACGTCTTCTGCATTCTAGTTGCTTCAGATCCCTCATGTTAGGAGGTCAAGACAGGGAGGTCGAGCACTGTCATATAAGGGTCCCACCCTTTGGAACACGCTTCCCCTCACACTGAGGCAAAATACCAACCTTCAGACCTTTAGGAAATCTCTTAAAACACACTTGTTCCTGACATCCTAATTTTGTGAACCGCTTGGCTATGTTTTGGGCACCCTAGATGAACACAAGCGCGTCCTGCGCTATACAAGCATACAAATAAATAAAATAAATGGTGTTGAAACAGGTGGAGGCGATGGCATTGATCTGTCTGGTCATGGAGAAGGAAGACTTGAGTACAATGCAGAGGTTCTGAGTGTGGTCTGTTGGGGTTGGGGGGCTTAAGAGGGCGATGGGCCCCCAGGTGTTGTCCCCTGCAGAGGGGGAGGGTCTGAGGGGGAGGACCTCAGTATTCTCCAAGTTGAGCTTCAGGCAGCTGCTGATCATCCAGGATGCAATGTCTTTCATTCCTTCCTAGAAGCTGAGTCTGGTGGTGATGGGGGCCTTGGTAAGGGAGAGGTTGAGATGGGTGTCTTCGGTGTAGGATACTATTCTGAGGCTGTTCTGTCTGACAATGGCAGCGAGTGGGGACATGAAGATGTTGAAGAGCGTAGGACTGAGTGATGATCCCTGGGGTTCAGAGAGGATGGGCAGCAGTTTGATTCTTTGGGTTCTACCAGTGAGGAAGGAGTGGCGCCATTGGTTTGTAGTTCCCTGTATGCTGGCATCATAGAGTCTGGAGGTGAGCGTGCAATGGGAGACGGTGTTGAAGGATGTGGAGAGGTCGCATAGGATCAATGTCGCAGTGTGGCCCTGGTAGTGGACGGTGCAGATGTGGTCTGTAGCGGCGAGTAGAGCAGTCTCTGTGCTGTGATTGCTGCGGAACCCAGATTGGGAGGGGTCGAGGATGGCGTTCTCTTTGATGAATTTTATTAGTTGAATGTTGACGTTCTTCTAAGTAACTTTGGCCGCAAAGGGGAGGCGGGAGATGGGTCGCTTGACTTTTGCATGTTTCCAGTTATCGGGGAAAGTGCTGGTTTTGAAGGTGGTGTGTCATATTTCCGATGCGATTGGTGGAGTCAGGTCCATGGATGATGTGTGGAGGGCAGGGGTTGGTGGGGGTTCCTGAATGGATGCCTTTCATGGTCGATTTGGTATCTTCGGTGGTGACATTGGTCCAGTAAGATATGGTGGGGCTGGCTGGCGCTGCTGGAGGAGGGATCTGTTCATCAAAATTGTTGTAGAGTGACTTGATTTTCAGATGGAAGTAGGAGCCAATCTTGTTGCAGTGGTCTTGGGAGGGGGTGATGCCAGTGGCTTTTATGGGGGGGTTGGTGAATTCCTGGAGGATGGTGAAGAGTTCCTTTGAGTTGCTGGAGTTGGCAAGGATCTTGTTCTGGATGAAGGCCCTTTTGGTGGATCTGATGAGTTGGTGGTATTCTGTCATGGAGGTTTTGTTTGTGGTGCAGTGTTCTGAGGATTTGATGTTTCTCTAATTCTTCTTGAAGCATCTGCAGGTGCGTTTGGATTTTTGGAGGTTGAGTTCAGAGTTGAGGTGCTCCTCCTTCATGGTGGGCGTGGTGCTATTTTGGGGACAGTGGGTTTATCAACATGGAAGTGTACGCAGTGGTGGTCCGTCCAGGGGGGTTGTGTGGTGTGGCTGAAGTGGTTGTTGTTTCCTCCTGCGAAGATGGGGTCAAGGGTGTGTCCTGCCTTGTGCCTGGGTTGGTGACGAGTTGTTTCAGTCTGAGGTTGGCGAGGTTGTCCAGTAGGGTGGCAGAGTTGGGGTCGTTGAGGTTGTCGAGGTCGAAGTTGCGGTCTCCGATGAGTGAGTATTCCAGGGAGGCAATGGCGTGGGGTACGATGAGGTCAGCGATGATAGTGGTGAATGCGGTTCGAGGTCAAGGAGTTCTGTAGGCAAGGGAGCCTCGTAGGGTAGTTCTGGGCTTGTTTATTATTATTTCTTTATTTATTTCACTTATAAAGCGCACTATCACCTCGAGAGGCATCCTGGCGCTAGCAGACTCGAAGAAGAAAGGAGAACAGCTATTAACAGACTGAGGATTAGGGAGGGAGGGGAAAGAGCCAGGTTTTAAACTGCCTTCTAAAAGCAAGAAGGCTGTTGACCTGCCTAAGATCAATGGGCAAAGAGTTCCAGAGCTTGGCCGCAGCCACACTGAAAGATCTTCCTCCTGCTCTGGATCCGTAGGTTACGGGCTGGCACATGCCAAGAGAACTTCCTTTGTAGACATGCCGGGCCGAGACCGTGAAGAGCTTTAAATGTCAGACATAAAGAATTAAAAATCACCCTCTGCCTCACTGGGAGCCAGTGCAGCTGAGCCAAAGCCCCTGAGGAGGAGGATCTCATAGACCACCCCAAGGCTAGTTTAGCAGCTGTAGACTAGAGTCTCTGAAGCCTATCCATAAGGTAAATTGGGGACTCTAGCAGCAAGGCGTTGCAGAAGTCTAACCAACTAAGCACGGTGCAGCGCACCACCTCTATCCGAGCAGTGGGCGGTAACAGGGGCAACATTTTTCTCAGGAAGTGGATGATAGTCATACAGCTAGCTGCCATCTTTGAGACCTGCGCCTCCAGGGAGAGATCGCTGCTGAACATCACACCCAGGTTCCGGACTACCTTCACAGGCTGGACCAGTGTAGAAATGTCCCTTGGCCAGAAGTTACTAAGTAGAGAAGATTGTATCCTGGGCCGAGGGTAGAATAACACCTCGGTCTTCCCTGTGTTAAGTTGCAGTGAGTTGGCTTTCAGCCATTCCGCTGTGGCTCGCACGCAGTTGTGGAATTCCTCCCGGGAGGTAGAATCATCTTCCTCCAAGGACAGAATCAGCTGCATGTCATATGCGTAGTTGACAAGTTCGATCTTAAAATGTTTGATGACCGCTATTAAGGGCTTCAAATAGATGTTAAAAAGTATTGGGCTAACTGCCCAGCCTTGAGGGACGCCATGCAAAATGGTAGAGAAGGTGGATTGGAAGGGAGGAAGGGACACAGCTTGTTCCCTACCCCGGAGGAAGGACTCAAACCATCCAAGGGCACTCCCTGCAACTCCTACCTCTCTCAGCCTGTCCAGCAAAATGTCATGGTTCACCGTATCGAAGGCGGCAGACAGGTCATGCAGGATCAGAACCCCTGCCTGCCCCCTGTCTGCCCGCCAACGTAGCTCATCCAACGTAGCTCATCCAAACGTAGCTCATCCAATAAGGGCCATCTCGGTGCCATGAGCTGGACGGAAGCCGAATTGAACGTCTTCCAGGAGGTTGTGCTGTTCAAAATGTTTGGAGAGAGTGCCTGCCACCACCCTCTCTACAATTTTTGCTGGATAGGGTAGGAGCGAGATAGGCCTAAAGTTCTTGAGGCAATCCGGGTCAAGGGAGGTCTTTTTCAGTAATGGGGTCACCACCGCTTGTTTCCACTGAGGTTGAACCGTTCCCGTAGCAAGTGACTGGTTACACACCAGCCGAAGCGTAGGGAAGAGCTCACACTAGTACTCCTGGACATGGAGGTGTTCGGTGGTGGGCGGGCTGTCGCTCGTACTGGAGGTGGTGTGTCAGAGAGAGCTCTTATCTGCGATGGCAAATCCTCCTTCTGGGCGGTTGGGGAAGTCCTTTCTCTGGATCTTGTAACTGTAGGGGATGGCAGTGGCGATGTCGGGCGGAGATGGAGTTTGTCCAGTTTTCCGTGAAGACGGCGACGACTGCCGAGATGGTGTCGAGGAGGTCCCAGATCTATATGGCATGTCTGTGCAGGGAGCGATGTTGAGGAGGATGCACCTCAGGGCTTCGGGTGAGAACTGGCCGTGGGTGGTGTTTGGCATGGACCGCTGGCAGTTCCATCCAGGGTTGATTGTGAGGAAGGCAGCTGAGTCATAGCGCTGGGTGGGTGGAGAACCAGGGTACCTGGCGCTGGTTGCGGACAGGTCACGGGCGGACACATACAGGATTGCCTCTGTCGCGCCTTCGGCGCGACAGCAGCACACCCGCTGCGCGCGACCACCAATAAATAGGGAAGGAGGAGGGAAGTGCAGTTGGAAGGCGGGAGTGGGAAATAGCAGGGGGGAGGGGCCACGGGGGCAGCAACAGCTGGAGAAAAGGATGGCAAAAAACAGGCACAGAGGGCAGGAGCACAGGTAAAGAAACAGGCAAAAAGTACAAGATCCAGGCAATGAGAGAAACTAACAAAACAAGGAACAATAAAGAAAATAAAACAGACAGAGAAACAGAAACTGGGCACAACACGCATACAGAGGGCCTCAAACCCTACTTACACAGCGGCAGCATCACAACAGCGGAGCTGCTGGGGAAGAGTGCAGGTCTCTGACTATAACTACCACTATTTTAGTGACAGGACAGAGGCATCAGCATTACTTCACAAATATACAGCTCAATCGAGTGCCAACGAGTATGATTATGTAGTGCCTAGCACCTGCCTGGCTAAAGCTTTATCATGTAATATTCATAATGTTACATAAACATAACTTACCTCTGAGTGTGAGAAGTATGCTATTGGATTTTTTTTTAAATTTTAGAAAACAAACAATTAATGAATACTCAACGGCAACCTCAACACCCAGCAGGTGGAGCACGCCATGTTCCCGGTCAATGATGATTGTCAGGTGGTGCTCCAGCTGCTGCACCGTGTGCTGCACCCTAGTGCTCATGCTTGTACACGTATGCACTCTGTCTCACAGCAGTCTATGGTCCTGCAGGGCGCACCCCCTCCCAGGCCTGCTGCCGGCATAATCGGAGGTGGCGCTGCACATAAAATACAAGTGTGACCACCTTCGCCTCAGAAACAATGGAATGGGTGTGCTCTTAGCACCTCAAGCAACTTGCTCCCTGGTGCTCCTCAGACATGGTGCTGGGGTGGAAAAATATTGAAAAGAAGAAGAAAAAAAGAACTAAAGGGAATAGAAAGTGGTGACAAAAAATGTACAACCAGTCACAGAAACATAGAACAAAAAGACAAAATCCTAAAATTCACAGACACACAATGCTATAAAAAAAAAAGTAAATGAGGGGTGGATGAGTGAGGTGGGGGAAGATTGAAAGGGTCCGAAAATCAGCCCAACACCATGCAGAGAACAGGAAACAGATAAAACAAAATGGCCATGCCCATGTGGGGATCGCGCTACTTGCCTGTAAAAAAGCAGTGTGAACGAGCAGACAAGCCGTTCTGCTCGTTAGCGGCGTTCCACTGAAGCCCATTGAGTTCCACAGAGTCCCACAGAGTCCCACTGAGTGTTTTTTGGTACTCCACCGAATTCTGCTCAAACAAACTCCTCAAGTTCCACCCAGGTTTACTAAAGGAGCTCCATGGAGCCATTTCCAACTTGCCTAACACACAGATCAGCTATCAGGTATTGTGGCAGACCTGTCACAAAAATTGAAGACTTTCATCAGTACAGCCATATGGTGAGACTGGCAAGGACTCACAGACAATAGTTAGTGCTGCTCTGAGGGAGAGCGTTTACTGAAAAGAAAATCAAAAGGATGTTTTAATCACAAATGTCTGCTCAAAATAACTTGCGGGGGGGGGCAAACCGTGGCCTCAAATTATGACGGCTAAGCCTGCTGTACGACTTATTCATGGGTATGATTAAAAGTTATCCTTCATTTCCTATCTGAGTATCACGTAATGCTGTGAAAATAAATTACTATTTATAGATTCAGGGATTACTTTAATAATGCATGCAGTTTTATAGAACATTAAGCCTCCGAGAAGGTGGAAGAGTGACTGCAAGTGTACTGGAGGATGTGCACAATCATCAAAATGCCTAAAAGTAACTTGTATTTTGCTTCTCTAAGGCACAATACATGTTTCCTGGGGTGTAATGGTACAAAGGTAAAGTACTTAGTGATCTACATAAGCACCTCAGAGGGATGCATTTCTTTAAGGCCCTTTTTGTTGCATAGGAGGGGTTAATTCTGAAATTAATTTCAGTATGTGGTCATCACTGATGCGTCCAACCCATGATGTGTTACTTGGGCTGTCATATAAATTGAATTGAAATTTTACATGTAAACATACTGCAAATCTGAAATGTTACAAATATGCAAATTGTAAACATTTCAGCGATGTATCATGCCATTTGTTAGCACAATAAACCCAGACCTATTGGCTTTTCTGATGCCGAGGCGATTTAAGGCATTGACAAAGTGCGCAATTGCCCAGGCCCCCCTCACCCCCCGTTTCCAAAGGGCCCCTGAGAAAAAAAACTTTCTCTCGCTCTCTCTCATCTGTCTATTTTTACATGTCAACCATGAAAGAGGTGTGGCGCAGCGGCCAGGGTTTGTTTATGTTGGGTATGCTGGCCCAACGAACCGTGCACTATCCACTTGGTGCTATGCACCTAAACTTATTTCATTTTTTCAACAAATAATAAACCTTATATGTTCTCAGTTACTTGTATTTATTTTGAATTCTTTTATCTCTTTTGCTCATGTGTTAATTACCACATAGTGTTGCATTTCAATAACTCATATTTTGTTCACAGTCACAATAACAATAACATTACATTTCATGTTATGCTTTACAATGCCGTGTGTTATACATTTTTTGAAACTGCCCAATGCATTTCGGCACTACCAAGGTGCCTTCATCAGGGGCGAGCCTGTGTGCGTTGTGCAGCGGCCAGGGTGACTGACTCCAGTACCCAAGGGCTCACGGTTCGATCCTGGTGGCAGATTAGCCCAGCACCATGTGACTCTGGGCAATAGCTTGTTTAATCTTCCCGACGGCCCCCAGCGCCTTGACACCTTCGGGTAATTGTTTGCGCTGTCCAAATTATGGACATCCTCTCTGCCTACCTGTGCCTTGTCTCTCTTTGCACAATGCTGATAAAGCACAGTTGAACTGTTTTCGATGTATCCCTATTCTGAAAGTTGTTTTGGCATTATGCAAGCTTGAATTAGGAGAAAATGGGTAAAAACATTCAAACTTTTTTCGAACAAGAGATCCCAAAATCTGTCATGCCCAGTGTCCCAAAAATGCTTGGTATTTGATTGTAGCCTATCAAGAAGGGCACAGAAATGCTGAAGTTTGTAATGAAGGGTTAGATTGTTCCAGGCGCAGGATGACATTACAGGGTATCAATTACAAGTGTGTTATGTTCAGTGTGTAATATGTGTATAACATAGAAGGTAGTATAAAGAAAAGAGTAACATGTTTTAGTGTGAAGCTACCACAAGTAGCTTTTTGCCAAATGAACCTGGGGTCCATTAAATGTGTCCTCACAAAATACGACAAAGGGTAACATGCTCTGCTGCTTGAATGCTCCTGTCAGCCAGCAAAGAATCAAGACTGAAAGAGGAGACACTCGTACACACCTGAGCCCAGAGCAGGGGTTTTCAAGGAAGAAATTAACCTGTCTTTCTTGGGAACTAGAACTCAGGAACAGTTGCACAATCACCAGTAGCAACTCATAACAGGGCCCCACATGCCTTTTGGCTCGCCAGACTGCCTTGTCTAAGAGCCTGTTTGTTTTAGAACATGACTTCTATCTGGATCTTGCCTCGAAATACAAAACTTGCTTGCTCAGCAGGTTTTATATTCTTTTGTCTAGTTGAACTTATAACTTCTCTCATATTTCCCTCGGTTGTGTTGTCACAGGTCTGCGTGCATCCTGGTCGCGAGATATGGACTGATAATACTCCTTCCTGCCAAGTCTGGACATTATGCTAATGAAGTGATGGAATTCTGATAAAGCCACCGATATGCATCCTGTCTTCGTGCAACAAGTCTCCTTCGGTGGTGCATAATTGGAACTGATGCTTTGAGAAAGTCTCCTGTCACCCACCAGGGAATACTGCAAAAATATGTTTGTCATAACCCTCCAGAATTAACTAACCCCAGATCCCCTCGGGGGATTGTCTATCCTCTTATTCTATTGAGTGCTAAATGTGGTTAAATCAGGAGCCTACGTGAACTGCTGTCTTTATAATAATGTCTTTTGTTGTTTCTCGGACCGGGGTGGAAATTATGCTGCCGCTGTGTCCTCTTTCCTGCAGTATTTGATCAAGGGCTGGAACGCGGTTTGGTGGCTGAGCCAAAGAAAACATAGTATTATTTTATGACTCCATTTTTGTTGCGGCTCACCTCACCTTCATTTTAACTGTGAGTAATTGTGTTTCTCAAGCGTTCTTCTCCTTTCTCCTTTTAGAGATTCGTCAATACTGTTGTGTGAGATGGGTGACTGTGATGCATCGACCAGGAACAAGTTTTGACAGCGTAAAATCTTTAAGAATACAGGGGCATATTACCAACGAGTAGCAATATTTATCGCTAACTAGGCTTAGCAACAATTTTTTTATCGCTAAGCATCGACGGAAATTAACGCTGAGCTAACTTGCTATTAGCAACGTTTATCTCCAAGGCGATAATTTTTCCGGCGATAGCGTGAATATCGCTGAGAATACAGCGATATTCACACATTAGCGACGAAATGCTCTTAGCCATATTATCCACCTCCCATTGGATAACATGGCTAAGAACTGGTCTGAGCAGGCGTTAGTTTTTGGCGATAGCGGGAATATTTCCATTGCTACGCCCGCCTTGCTAATAGGCGATAGCGATGTTAGCGACTGCTTTCAGTCGCTAACATGTTGCGTACGCCCACTTTACATGCCATTAGCGATAAATATCTCTGACATGCAAAGCAGGCCCCAAACCACTCGCTATCGCCTAAAAGCTGTCGCTAACATCAGTTAGCGACAGCTTACTAATAGAGTGATAGAATTATCGCTGCTTAGCGTCCAAAAACGTCCGCTAAACCGCCGATAATTACCTATCGCCCCCCCTTGGTAATATGCCCCACAGTATCAAGGCATCTAGGTGAAATACTACCCATTGATAAAATGGGAAACTGAACTGCACCAAGGTTTTTACATTAGTCACAAAACACTGCGTCCTTATTTACCCGATATAGCTCTATATAGTAGCTCTTTCATGTGTGTAGCTGTCATCTACAAAGTAATTTCAAAATATATTTGTTCTGTAGAAATTGATGAAATCATCATGTATGTGATTCTGAGAAGCACCTCAAATCGATGTATTTCTCTGTGCTGAGGTATAAAACCTGACCATTCAGTGATTCCATACAACATATGTTGTTATAATATCTAAAGTAAGGAAGTGATAAACAGAGTGGAGGCTCTGCAGCTTAGGCGGAGTAGCGTTGCCCCACTGCTTTGTGAGTAGTAGTTAAAGAAAACTAAAATCATAATAACTAGCATTATCATTTCAGTTTTCCTTTCCTGATGTGGGGCAGGGCGGGGCTGGCAGAGCAGGGAATGGGAAGAGTGGTTGCCACTCCAAAGTGCACAATTGCGGTTTGACCGACCATCTCGGGCCGCCACAGGGTAAACACTCGTACATAGCCATAATGGAGTGCCTTTACACATGCTCTGGATTCACTTCATGGATAAGTAGATGTCCAGAGACAATCAAGATGCAGCAGGGATGTCTGTATTGGAAGTGAATAAATAATAATTGTTTTATGGGCCTATGCCCCAAAAATCCAAAAATATTAACATATAATCCATTAAATTAGAAAGATCTCTAAAATAACTGACAGTAAACCTTTTTTTAAATCGCACAATACTTTTCCCAGAGCAGGAGCAATCTCAAAATATTCACGTTTTCACAAAGATTCATTTGACTGCAATTGATTAAAGAAAACGTATTTTAAAAACATCTGACAGAAGTACAATCATTGCAAAACACTGAGGTAACCCAATGGCCCACATTTCCTGGGTATAGCTTAGTATATACAACAAAATTGTTCCAGTCAGGGCAACAAATTCAACCAGGAAAACATATTAAATCAAACATCAAGCGAGACATAAATTGCTGCAAGACACTTTCAGTGGAATAAAGAACTTCAACACCAGAGCCAAATTTCCATTCTTTAGGACCAGAGACCTTGTGTACATCTGTACAGATTGCTCTTTGCAGCTATCACGGACATTTTCAACCATTCTTGCCTTGAAAAAGCCCTTAGCCTATTGGCCACCGGGCAAAATACGTGTTGGTTGTTTTTTATTTTCCTTTCTCCCTTCTCTCAATGTTACAAGGTGTAACAAAGAAAATAAAAACAAGAAGCTAAACAATAGGGATCCTACCCTTTTCCATTATTTCAGAACTAAGGGATACAAACCACTACCCTCGACCTAAAACCAAATGTCCAATATATTTTATGTATTGGGTTACTTGTATAGTATGTAGGGCATAATTGAGGTTGCTCCATTAGGTGAGAGATATTGCGAAAAAACGTGCTCAAGCAGTGTGACAAGTGGCAAATATTTACAAGTAAAGAATGAATGCAAATTGCAGTGCAAACAATTTGCTCAGAACCTTTCACATGGTGCTTCATCAGGACAAGTGGATTGAGCAACCTAGAGTCACAAGACATGACACATCGGAATGATTCGAATGACATGTATACGGAAAAAGTTATCCAGTATGTACAATATATTGCAAATTTGGCTCTAGAGTTGTATTTCTTTTTTCCTTTTTTACACAGAAATTCTCTTCCGACAAATTATGCTTCTCTTGCTATTTGATTGAATATGTTTTGCTAGTTTAAATGGTTGTACCTACAACGCCATTGTGTTGGAAGTCCAATCATGGCAGAATTACACACCCAAGAACCATCAATAACTAAATGCATTGTGATAGGTTTTTGCTGCATGCAAACGTACAAATTCTGGCCTTTATTTTATTACATTCTTTGAAGCCCTTAGAGCAATAATACTCAAAGTACAGCCCGGGTTCTGCATGTAACCCTCCTGGCCTTTATATATGGCCCCCTGGGTAACAGCAGCACTGGGCTGCTGTTTACTCGACTCAGCACTAGCATGGAAAAATGTTAAATAAACAGAAAACACTTATTTAAAGGTTAATTGCAGTTAAGGAAAGGAAGTAACTAGACCCTTAACTTTAGGAACAGCTTCATTTTTAAACACAGCTGCTAGATATTATGGCCGGGATGCCCGCCACCCCCTCCCAACACCAATTCCCCATGGGAGGAGACAGACACAGGTTTGAACTTTTGGAAGGCGGGGGGGAGTTACCCCCCCGGCTGTATTTATTAAAATATGAAACAAAATTTAAAACTTTAAATTAAAAACGTTTCATAAATCATGTACAATTTTACTTTCATTACATTTTGATGAAGACATGTTCTTTGGCTAACCTTAACAGATCTCTAATACAAAGGTTCCCTAGCCGAGTCTAGCATCCTGAAAATGCATACATTCTAAAATAAAATTGTACATCCTAGCATTAAGGGCCAACGGCAAGGTCTTAACCGGTGTCAGATCCCTACTACCAAACTCCCGCCCTCACGGTGTGAGTGGCGCATGCGCAGAGGACTTTACCCTCGTTGCCAACTGTAACTTCCCTTGTCGTGGGGGCCCACTTTCACTCGACGCCATTTTAAAGGTCGTCCGAGTTCCCGTGTGAGGTATCTGTAAGAAGGACAGCGTGGACTCCCCCCCTTCCCCACACTCTCTTCCGCCGGAGCGGATATCCGGCTCCCGGGAAATTCGTAGGAGGGGCATATAGCTGTCTCCCCCCTGGGAGGGGCCTATGGCCGTCTCCCCCTAGGCGACCCATCCGTAGTGGGTGCCACCTCCCCCCGGGCGCTCCCATCGATACTGGGCGCGCCCCCCCTAGGGACCTTGAAATTACTGCTCACCGATCATGACCTTACCGCCACAGGCCCGATAGTTGACCGACTATCCGGCCCCCCCACACCTCCTAAAGGTCATGCCTCCTCAATCCTACTAGCCATGCTATGAAGTCTCCTATGAGTAAATCATTCCCCGCCCTGGACAGGTGAACCCCATCATTCAAGTAAAAGTGATCAACCCGAATACACCCATGGGGAATGCTTTGCAAATGCACGGAGCGAAACTATTTCTCAATTTTATTGTTGACCCTCTTTACCGAGTGGTTCAACGCCGTCTCCGAGAAACCCCCCCGCCAAACTCTCCTGGGGATCATGTGGGACCAGGCAATTGTGCACCCCGGGAACCTCCTAGCCAACCAGCTGACTGCCGACAATACGTGTTCCACTAACACTCGTCTTCCCAGTCTTACCAAGTCATTGCCCCCCAAGTGCACTATGATTACAGATGGCGGTGACCTTTGCGGCCCTAGGAGACCCTCCACAAATGATTGAAATTGGTCAAAACAGAGGCCTCCCTTCCCATGGAAGGTTACTCTGAACCCGTATTCCCCAGATGCGTGAGTCGCGTCACCTGCCATGAATACGTCCCCGGCGCGCCTCACGTATGAGTGGCCCACAACCCATACCACTTGCTCTCCAGTCGGTGATCCTCGACCGCTGGTCCTCTGGTGATGGGTTGATCCCAAATTCCGCCCGCGTCACAGGATTGCGAAACTGTAATTCAAACAAAAGACAACAAGCGTGAGTGCATTTAACCAGTCTTTTACAACATGTGCAGTCGCACATACCTCTTGAAACAGTTCGAGGACCAACGGCCTAACTGTTTTACTTCTTCCGCACCCAGACCCAGAGCCGTAGCCTCAGTAGCGGCCCCTATTCTGAATGAGTGGGTCCCAAAATCGCACGGGTTCAAGCCCGCCGCAGCAATCGTAAGTGCCAGCACCATCTGAAACTGAAATTTCGTCAACGGGGTGCCATCCTTGTGTCTAAGCAGGCTCCCTCCCCATGTCGCCAGCCTCTGTGCCAGGTAGTCCTTTAAGTACCTTATCGGACAACTGGGGCTCCCTCGAGCGCGCTGCACAACAACACTACTCCCTAAAGCTTCCTGGTCTGTTTTGGACCTGGCTATCGAGATCAGCATAGAATCACCCCGTATTTGAACATGATCCCTGCATAGGCCTCCCTCCATATCCTTCTTGTTCCTCGCCATGAGTTCACTTACCCGCATGGCCCCATGGAATGCCAAGGTGAAAGCCGCTCGGAACAGAACGACCTCGGAAGGGGAGGAGCATGTCTCATCCAGTTTTGCTAGTAGCAGAGACAATCTCTCTAAACCAATCGGGTGCCTCGTATCTTGTCTGCGACCCTCCAGGCGTTGCCAACCGCGGAGCGCCTTCCTGACTGAAAAGGAACCCGTCGGGTCCCGTATGCCGTGGAGCTGTGCCATGAATGATATGGCCGCCCTATGTCTGTTGGCAGTTGCGGCTGACCGGCCTTTTCTATGAAGCGCCACTAAGAACCCCAGGAAGGATTCCTCCCGCCCCCAGCTATGTCTCCCTGCCGGCCCTAAAAAGGCGCAGTAAGAACGAAACGCTCCCTCATAGGCTTTCCTCGTCCTGGAGGCTAAGCTGGCTGCCACGAGGTCCTGTAATCCGGGGCACCGATCAGCCATAGTGCTTCGGGGAACGGTGCCGCCACTAGATCCGCTGTAGGTAGATAGCCCCTGAAAGCCTGCATGTGTGAACGAGAGAGTGCATCAGCTGCATTATTCAGTACACCCGGCACATGTTTTGCCCTGAACTGTACATTCAATCTCATGCAACGTAATACAATTTCTTTCAACAGTCTCAAGATCCACTTGCAGCGTGCTGCCTGCTGATTAATGCACTCGACCACCGTCATATTGTCAGACCAAAACACTACTGAGCGGTCCCTGAAATCTTCTGGCCATGCCAACAGAGCCACCCAAATGGGAAATAGCTCCAAGAAACCAATGTTACCTGTTAGGCCACTGGAGTGCCACCACGTCGGCCATAATTGCGCCGACCATTGGTTACCCAAGATTGCGCCAAATCCCACGCTCCCAGCTGAGTCGGTCCATAGACCCAATTCATCTGACGATGCTGGGGGTTTGTTCCACGCCACCCGACCGTTGAAGTCCGCCAGGAATGCCAACCAAATGCGCATATCCTGGCGAACCTCTGCCGACAGTCTCGTGCGGTGGTGTCCCTCCTTGAGGCCGGCCATAGCCTGTGCAATGGAACGTGAGAAGGGGCGAGCCATTGGTATTACTCTCAAGGCAAAGTTAAGCTGGCCCACTGTTTGTTGTAACTGGTGCAGGGTCACTTTTTCTTTGCCCAGGCATTGTATTAAGGAAGCCCTGAACTTGGCCACCTTCTCCATTGGCAGACAGAAGAATCCCTCCACAGAATCGAGCTCAATTCCCAGAAACTCCAGTGAAGTAGATGGCCCCACTGTCTTACCTGGTGCCAATGGGACCCCAAACTCCTGAATGAGAATGCAGAAGTCTTGCAGTGCCTGTGCACATTTCGTAGTGCCTGCTGGCCCTAAGAACAGGAAGTCGTCTAAATAGTGCATCACCTGTCTATGCCCAGTGGCCTCGGTGAACGCCCATTCTAAAAAACAGCTGAACATTTCAAAATAAGCACAAGAAATTGAGCAGCCCATGGGCATGCATTTATCCATGTAATACTCCCCTTGGAACGTAAATCCTAGCAAGCGCTGGTCCCGTGGGGGTACCGGGAGCAACCTGAATGCTGATTCGATGTCTGATTTCGCCATCAGAGCACCAGGGCCCAGGTGATTCAGTAGGTCAACGGCATCGTCGAACGATGCGTATCGAACTGAACAGACTTCCGGGTCAATGGCTACATTCACCGAGGCCCCCCTCGGGGCCGACAGATTGTGAATGAGTCTATACTCCCCTGGGTCGTTCTTCGGAACCACTCCTAGAGGTGAACACACTAAATCCGCCACTGGCGGGCATGGAAAAGGTCCTGGTACCTGTCCCAAGCTGACCTCTTTGGTAATTTTCTTGGCTGCCACTACCGGGTTGTGTTGAACAGATAGCTGATTCTTACAAAAGGGGCTCCCCCGAAAATTCCCCGCCGGGATGTTGAAGCCATATAGGAAACCATTCCTCAAAATCCCGGCGGATACATGATCAGGGTATTTGTTCAGCAAGGGAGTCAAAGCCATGATGTCGATGGGTGAGGGTGATTGTTTCACAAGCATCACATCAATCCTGCTTGGATCCCCCCTTTCCTCCCGAACTACCGCTCTTGGACCTACAGCTACTTTCTGGGTGTGAGGAGTTCCCACAGCCCGCACAAGCATGCCGGAACCTACATGTTCCCTGGGGCCTGTTACAGTTACCTCTGTTGAAACCCCGACAAACCCCGCGCTTGCCCCCATTCCCGCCGGTCTTGGGCTGTGATTCCCCACCGGCGCTTGCTCGAAAGGGCTGCGCTGGTCTTTGTTGAACTGTCCCAGACCCGCTCCCGCCTGGCGAGGACGTACCCGCCGATCCAGGCAAGAGCTGTTTGTGCCATGACACCGTGTCGAGACAATCCCACGTTAAAGTTACATCAAACTCTTTAGATTTCCGAAAGTGAACATCATAACCTTTCCATTCATTCCCCCCGTACATTGTATAAAAGTCCATGATCCTGTTCTGGTAGCATGATAGATTGGGCAACACTTCAGGTTTACGTTCCCCCATTACTGCCGTAAATATAGAGAAGGCCTTCACCCAGTTTGCTATGGTCTTGTCGACCCTAAATTCCGCCATCTTGGCCCGCCATAAGCTGGGGTGCCAAAGATCTTTCTGGGTCTTTGCGTACTCTATCTCACGATGGTCGGTCAACAGTGAAAACATATTAACATATTTGTCCCCCCATATCATTTCCTTCGTGGCCGCCGGGATGTGCTGGGCCAACCTTTCGCGCCTCGAAGGCCCTGAACTCTCCCCTACCATTGGCAACAGGTTCTTACCGGGTTCAACCGCCGTGTCTGCTGTCTTTTCTCGGCCAACCGCCATCACTCCCGGTGCCACCTGTGGGGGAATAGAAGGAACATTCACCATCCCGGCTTCTCTTGACTGCCGTAACTGCTTGATTATTAATCTGGCTTCCTCGGCCGGATCCCCCGCAGTCACTGCCCCCCCTGTTTTCTTCTTAAGCCAGGGTAACACTGCCGCTAACTGAAGGGCCAGTTCTGGGGGCATCTGATCATCCTCAACCGGAGTTATTACAATGGGGATTGGCAAACCCACATCCGGACTTGGTACCGGGCTGTCCACCGGTGTGACTGGGCCTGCTGGGGGTACCTCCGGGACTGGGCCCTCCCCGGAACCCGCCCTCTTCTTACTACATTTCCCCCTACCCTCTGGGGCGACTCCTGGCAAGGCCGGTCCTATCACCTTCTTAGGCCGCCCCGAGAGGTTGTTCTGGGCTGCTATCTGATTTTTAACCTCTGCTAAGCCCGGACCGATCGAATCCACTTTACCCAGTTTTCGGTCCATCACCGCCATTCGGTTCGACAAAGTGCGTAGTATCTTCTCCAACTCAGAGCTCTTTCCCGCTTTTTTGCCGGACATGACGTTGTTCACTCCGTTCGACTTGATCGACGAGGTACTAGATCTTACACATGCCTGATACTGAAAGAGAAACAACAAGAGATTACAAGTTCTCAAAATTGCTGCTTGTTCCGTCGAGGGCTCATGAGCAACGAGTGGTGCAGCCTTCAGAGCGCTGGAACAAGAGGCCACTTCCTTGGATTCCCGCTCTATTTATTCGTCTACGGGAGGGCGGGGTCCCTCCTCGGGTACGCCCACTGGGCACGGTCTTCCGGGCGGGTGTCTAGGACAACCCCTTCTGGGCAGGAAGGACGTGCTCCTGCTACGCCGCTTTGGGCATACCAGCCGAACCACGCCCCCCGCCCAAAATGGTTTCCCGGGGGGATCGGGGCACCCATCCATACGTTTGGGGGGACCGAGTGGTCTTCCCTTTCCAATATACTTTGCTACCCGTACTCCAACTTTAGACCCCCTACTGGCATGAGAGCTGCCTTGGTCACACCATAGACCAAACTTTATGGCCCCTGGGAAAATGTTAGTGAGTACCCATGCCTTAGAGCATCTCCCGGGCTGTATTTCTGATACCTCATTAAAGCCTCTTCTACTTTAGGGTCAGGGTACAGATCCAAATATTTAACAAGGTAAGGAATGCCCAAATACTCTCAGCCAGATTCATCAACCAAAATTGCGATCACAATAGCTGCGAATTAGCTATTGCGATCGCAATTCAATGATCTGCAATTCATGATAAGAAAAAGGACCATTTAGCGAATTCGCAAAATCGATTTAGCGAAATCGCGAATTAAATCGCAGAATCTAGGTGGAACCCCTTAGCGAATCGGAATTTGCGAGAATCCAATTATACTGTGATTTAATTTGCGAATTCGCTAAATAATCGCAAACCAAATTCATCAAAAATTGCAAATTGTGAAAAATCACAAAATCGCTATTTTTGCGAAGCGCAATTTAAGGAGAACCCAAAACAGGTGGTACCCATGAAGTCAATAAAAAAAAAAAAGAAAATTTCCCAAACTAGCCAAACGGCAAGCAAAGCAAAACCAAAGGAAATGATGGACAGAGCGTTGACAATACAAGCACTTACCCCCAGTCAACTGATCTGGGTTTAATCCATCACCGTTCTTTAGCCCACTCTGCCACCCCAGATCAGACATGGCCATATGCAAATCAGTCTGACCCTGTGCCTCATGGGAACAGTCCAGCCCAAACTGCCAAACCATGCCTTCCCTGGACCGGAAACAAGCTACCGAGGACCGGTTTCTGGCATTTCAGCCGTCTTCATCCCTTCTTGTCTGTGCCAGGTAAGCTGATCACTTCGTTTTCAGTCAAGAAAGTTTCCAGTGACCTTTGAGCTCGTTGGTAACAAACCCAATTAATTTTAGCATAGTCAGTAGAGACTTGGAAGACCGCACTTCTACGTCTAAACTGATGTTTATGTTATTCCAATGCTCAGGGCCTAAAGGGAAAATAGGAACTACACTACATGGTGCCCAGCGTTTGGTAAGGCGATAAAACTAACATAAGGCGTTAGAGTAACTCAGTCATGCATTTTTCACACAGACCCTTTCTCACGTAAATACTCCAATAGACGTCTGGAGTGGGTGAAAGGTTAAAATCCACCCGAACTTAGTAGGAAGAGATTCCTATGTAAAGCTCTGGTTTATTCAACGTTGAAGGATACAGTGTTCCAAAATATTGTGCACCTAATCTTTGTCTCCTTGGAGACCTGCTCTGCAAAACTTTCATTTATACAATGTCAGTAGAAGACAACGGAACCAATGGAGCCGCAGTAAATGCGACCCAGCAGGCTTCCGACGAAACAGGAATTTACCCACCGGATGCAATAATCATTTTGGTACATTTAAGAAAATCTATAACGTTAAAACTTATAGACAATGGACTGACCTCACAAGATGGCACAGTCGTCTTCTTGATAGAGGCACACGAATATCGGCAGACAGAGGTATTCTATTCCTCGATAAAATTTCCAGCGGCAAATGCTGCAACACACGAGTTCCACTATTGCAAAATAGAGGATCCATCGGATGAGTACGGTCCTTTCGAGGAGATTGAAATCCCATTAAAATAACAAGAGCATCTGCTCTGGTTTAAAGGCGCCCTAAAAGATAATGATCATATTACCAGGCTCGGTCCACTAGGTAGACCAGGAGCAACGTGGCCGGTTCTAGCCAGCTACACACCACATCCGGACATTGCAAAAATGTCAAAAGAAGAGCTGTTAGCACAGCTAAAAACATTAATTAAAATACATAGACAATTAGTCTAATATGTAATGAGGACTGTAACAGTCCAAACAACTGTTAATGTTCCACAGCTGACCCCTCATCAGGGGAACACAAATAAAATTACACCACAGAACATACAATCATGTCTTGGTAAAACACCCATAAAACGGGAACAATTCCTTTCTGGTTAGCGCAGAAAATTACTCAAATAGAGGCAGTATTTCCGAATAATACCCCTATTGAGAAACACAGAATCCTGACCATCTGCCTTCCAATGGGGGTCGCACCACACGTGGAGGACTTTGACACTTGGGGTACAGTCTTTGCTGACATTTACACAAAAACGCATGGTGTTCCGTCAATGGCGGTAATACCAGATGTGCTAAAACAGATTCAGAATGAATACGGTCCAGAACCTGCTTTAACTCTTGGTATGAAACTACTGAAAGACTTCAAGCAGGTCTCGGCTATATTACTAGCCAATATAAAAGGAGAAGCAGCATCTGTGGCGATCCTCCAGAAATTGAAGGAAACAGATATAACAGATGAACAAATTGAGCTTGCCAGAATTATAGAAAAATGTTATGAAGAATTAGGTAGAGACAGCTTGGGTGGGAAACCAGTAAAACCCCAACTACTCGAAAATCCTGAAAAAATATTTATTAAAAATAATGCAAACATTCCAAAAAAGAACGGGGATGTAAATAAACAATCCACTCCCAAGGAAAAAGTTTTCCAGTCCAGAGGAAGGTCTCCTCGACGGAGGGAAAGAACTCTAACTCGAGAACACCAGTCTCCCCAGAGGGAACACTCTGAAAAAAGATATAACCTTAGAAATAGGGATAATTTGAAGAAGCCTGATAGATATCAAAGTATTGATACACGTCCCTCTTGATCTTTTTCGCAGAAATCGGAAAGAAGAGGACGGTCAGACCCAGGAGAGTCCAAAGACAAGGAACCTGCTCAAAGTAAAAAATCACAATTTCCAAGAAAGAAGGTAGCCAGTATTAGAGTAATCGAACATGCCGAGAATACTGAGGACACAGTTGAAAAACGGGGAGTGGGCACAGACAATGCTTGACAGTGCAGCAGAAATCAGCATAGCTCGCAAGATCCTGATGAGTCATCTGGAGACAGTGGACACGAATGAATACATTCAAGTAGAAACTGCCGACACCAGAGTTAGCGAACCTCATAAGATATACGAAATAACACTGCGTATAGAGGGCGATAAGACTAGGAAAATAAGGGGTCTGTTTTGGGATAAACTCTCAAAAGGCTATGACATCCTGTTAGCTGAAAAAGATCAGCCCCCAGAGTTTGTCAGGGAGTGCCCTCGTGGCGAAGAAATGATTATGCCTGCCTTCTCGAATCACATTCCGATTCACACTAAATATATATATGCAAGGAAATGGGCAGTAGCCCAGGCACCAGCATTATATAAAAATCATGTACGATGGGATGAGGACTCTCCTCCTCACAAAATCCAGTTAAAAAGTCAACCGACTGCACAAAGGCAGTATCCAATTAAGCAAGAAGCTAAAAAACAAGTCAGGGAGATTTTAGATCAACTTGAATACCAGGGGGTGATTGAAACATGCACCTCTCAAATGAACAATCCTTTGTTACCTGTCTCCAAACCGGACGATTCATATCGTCTAGTCTTGGACTACAGACACCTTAACTCATGTTGCAAAACATTTGCAGTACAAAATTTGCATAGTGCTGCACTAATGAATAACATAGTTTTAAAAAAATATAAAACGACATTAGACATATCTAATGGTTTCTTTTGTCAAAACATTGCAACAGAAAGCAGATACTTGACCGCTTTCTCAGTAATGGGGTCACATAAAAATTTCTGTAGGCTCCCACAGGGATTCAAGAACAGCCCAAGACTATTCTCAGCCAGAGTAACAGAGTTACTACAAATGTATGATGATGAGGCATTATCTTATGTAGATGATATCTATCTCACAGACGACGACTTGGAGACTCACTTGAAAAGAGTGAACCCCATAATACTTCGGGTTCGCAGCAGATGGTTACAAATTCAACTTTAAAAAGTCTCGAATTGCCCATCTGACAGTATTATTTTTAGGATACGAATTATCAAGTGAAGGAAAAAGCCTAGCGGACAACTTCTTAGAGAAGTGCGCTGTACTCCAAGCACCTAAAACGCCGAAGAACTTAGTATCAATTCTAGGCTTCCTGAATTTCGGTAGAACTTACATTTAAAATTATGCGGAGAGGGTTAAACCTCTCTACGAACTAATTAAACTTGATTTTAACTGGACTCAAAAACACACAGAAATGTTGAGATCACTGCAAACAGACATGTTAGCAAAACCAAAATTAGATACACGTGACAATACATGAAACCTTGTAATCCGAGTCATCCCAGGAAGATGCGGATTCACGTACCTGACCTCTAATGAGGAAGAAAAGGTACCAATAGCTTACAAATCACACCTGTACACACAAGCAGAAAAAACATTCAGTCTCACAGAAAATACTGTGAAAGCAGTGCAAACTGCAATAGCGAATGAACGAGAACTAGCACACGGCAAAAGGATCACTGTCTTCACTGCGAAATCCGCCTTCGAGGTGCTATTCAGCCCAGTAAACCTGCCTACAGTGTCACTGGATCCGAAATGGATACAGTGTGTAAATTCTCTTGGCGCAGAAGATGTGAAATACTATTTCGCCCCGCACATGAAAAAACTGAATGATTTAACCTTTGAACAAGAATATCCTCTGCCAATCGAAATTCTTCCTCTACAACAATACTCCTGTATAATCTATACAGACAGATTCGTACAGCATTAGAACGTAGAAAATAAATCCTACAATGCAGCCTGCGCGATTGTTAAAGGTCGCTGGCTGTGCGGTAAATTCAGACCGAAAATAATAAAAACGGAGTCAGTGAGAAACTGTTCGGCTCAGCGAGCTGAAATCAGATCTTTAAAGATGGCGCTTGAAAATGCCGAACGTGAATTCCCGACACTAATCGTGTGCGATTCGCATTTTTGCGTCAACTCTTACAATAACAAGTTGCAGAGCTGGGTTCAAAATGATTTCAAAGATGACACAGGTGCCACAATCAAGCATAAAATGCTTTGGAAACAGGTAGTTCTTTTACAGAAAGAACTACAAAAGACTCACGTGATACACACTCTGAGTCATCAACGTGATGGCGTTTACATTGCAGGGAATTCATTGGCTAATACAGCCACAGCGGAAGCAACTAAACCGGCTTCCGTAGCCACAAAAATCGTTCAGAAAAATACATAGACGGGGAAACCATGCTGGCAGTAAAAACGTCCTCAAAGGGCAGCAGTGCAGCACTAGCCGTGAACTATCCACACAATTATGCATACGTAATTGATGCAAACTCCGTTCCTTTTGCTCGAATCCCTGGAGTGGAGGATAGGGTAATTCCAAACATGAACCGGAGAAAGTTATTAATAGCAGACGCACACATGGGTGAAGGTCCAAGGCACAATGAAATGAGGGAATCTCTGACCGAATTACAGTAAGTATACTGGTGGCCGGGAATGAGCCTGCACCACTATAAATATGTAAAGAACTGCCCGGACTGCGACAGAGATCGCAGCAATGAGCCAAGCGCATTAATGCCATGGTAGGCATAATGCTGTCTATATGCCATCCTGCGTCCTAATAATTATTAAGGCTAAAATTCACTTAAAAAATGTGGCCCCAGCGCTCGGCTGACGCCAAAACTGTTATAAAAGATCTGCGAGTCTTTATCGGCACGTACGCAATTGTCATCTTCCATTCTGACCAGGGTCCTGCTTTCAGCTCTCGAGCTTATAAGGAGGCCATGTCCAGTATGGGCGTTGGGTTGCGATACTCTTGTCCCTCACACCCCGAAGGGAACAGTGTAGTGGAAAGAAAAAACCGGGACATAAAGCAATCTATAACAGCGAAGGTATTAGGTTCGGGTGATGGGTGGGTCAAACATTTAATAAGTGTCCAACTTAGTCTAAACAATTTGCCAAGAAGTTCTCTAAAAGGTTTCAGCCCATACGAACTATTGTTCGGAACTAGAACGCACATTCAGGACTTAGATAGTCAGGTATCTGTGGTAGAAGCTAAGAATAAAGACTTTGACATCAAAGATGGTTTGGCTGTTTTACAGGACTTGAATGAAACAATAAAATCCTTAAGCAACATAAAGTTAAAGCAACAGGCAACTACCACTGAAGAGGCACCACCAGCCCCAGCAAGACCTGTCTGGATTCCAAAGATTGGGGAGTCAGAGAAAAAATAGCAGTGAAGAAGGAATTTGGGCCTTCTTAAAGAAAAGCTGTACCTGTCTTGGCAATCAACGGAACAAGATCAGTAGTACTACCGCCCCTTGCTGGTAAAAAGGAGAACAGAGTTGTATCAATCGACCTGGTAAAACGACAAGCATGTGGCCTATAATCAACAGTAGGCCCAGTGGACTCCCGAAAAACAACAGAATACCCAAATTTGCAACAATCCAAGAGGTTCAAACTGAGAGACTAATCACATTTGATAAACCTGCAGTGCACAGAGAGGGACTATGCAATAATGCCATGGAACTCGTGCCACTTGAAACACAGATTGAATCAGTTCATCAAGAAACACCAGTCTACAATGATGTGGCATCAGAATGTGCTACCGAAAGACAAATTGAAAAACAATTCCTACAATTGACAGAGCTGCCTCTGGCTACTTCATCAACTTCAATAACTTTTCTGAAGATCAAAACGACCCTGAAGTGACGCCAGAAACAAAGACTTTTAAAGAAAAAGCAACAGAACTCTTTCATCAAATGAAAGAAGTATATCTGGATGCACCATTGATTGAGCATTGGATAATCTCAGGGGTACCTATACTCCTACTATGCCTAATTTTAGTTTTAATTTTAGGAAAGTTTATTACAGTTGAATGGACACAGCAAGTCAGAACATCAACTTAGTCCTCAAACCACACAGATCATCCCACGTGAAGAAAAGAGAACTATCAACAGTAAATGTCACAACCATTCCAATACCCTGCGGGGTAGTATGGGACAAAACTGACTATCAAATATATGGTCCGGTCGAAATCCTGAAATATCCTCACCAGTTCAAGGTTTCCTTAAGTGACTTTGTAAAACCAAGTAAATTTTCTGATGATTGGGATTTTGAAAGTATTAATAATAAGATGTCTGATTTAGTGTTGTCAGCAAGATTTACAGAACATGATTATTTACAAGGTTCGTCTAATTATGAACAGATGTACTGCTTCTCACATTACAGTGACCATTATTTACATAAATCTGCACAACCTAGAAATGTTTTTAAATATAACCAATGGGAACATTGTGCTACTCCACCTAAAAGTAGTTCGAAAACATTCTATGAGAAATTCCAGTACTTCTCAGGGTTTAACACAAGTGATGCAGAAACATTTTATTATAAACTGTTGGATAAAACAGGGTTGAAAACTATGCTGACAAATACTAAATTGATATATTCAGAAGCATTTTATGAAAAAATGATGACATTTGGTTTTGATTTTTGGAAAAATAACATTGAAACAAAAACCATCTGGGGTACAAAAGATTGGCAGGTACAAGGCCTAGAAGCATTACTTCGAGCCTGCATGATCCCAGAACAAATAATGTTCTTAAATGACACAATTCACCAAAAAACCTGTCTTGGTCTAGCTAAGATTAATGACCTTAACAAACCATCTATTCCAAAGCCAATACCTGATAATGCAACTACAGATATTGAAATAGACGTATCAAAAATTTTACATCTAAACAGAACACATCCTGATTGGAAAAAGTGGTTAATCTGGCCTACTGACACGAATTACTGTCAAGATAGATTCCTGAACAAAACACAGGGGTTAACAATGACCAGACAAGACCCTAGATACTCCCAGAGACAACATCCAGGGATAGTAACAACATACAGTGTAGGGAAACTGTGACTTGAATGGCTAGAATCATCCACACTGGCAGAAATTAAGCAACACTTATCTTTACTTAAAGATGGTGCTGATTTGCGCGATTTCATTTTGGGACCACGCAAACAGTGTCAAAAACTTTTCATAGCGGAAAGTGTATATGCGGCTTACAACGAGGCTTGGAAAGTAACACAAATTGAAACAGCTGAAAAAATACGAGAAATTGATCGTATTAATTTGGAAAGATCACTTTCTGTTGTGGATAATGGGTTAATGACTCTATCCTTCAAAATATATTCACTGGACAGTATTGTATCATCTGCCATAGATATAATAGACAAAGACTTGCTAATGTTACAGCATGGCCAGTCACAATTGCGTTCTATTGTACAGTTAGGCTGGACGCTGCAAAATCTTCGTTCAGGCTATGTGCCATGGCGTTTAATCAACACAACATCATTGTTTTCCATCTTTAACCTTACTGATAAACAAATCAGCTTGGCACAGAAAGGAGCAGACTATACAATCCTGAGCATCGAAAAACTTGAGAGATTACCATTGACAATGTCAGAAAGTCCTGTCATTGAATGGATAATACACGGGATTATCACAATTCCGATAACAACTTTCCGATTTAAAAATTGCCTTGAATACATACCAACTGGCCAGTATGAACGTTTGGGTAAAGGGTACATTAAGTCAGCATGGAAATTACCATATACACACATATGCTGTAGTGACAACAACAAAAATGTATTTCTTAGTGGTGAAAATTGCAAACATTCACTAAGCGGTATACTTTTGTGCCAGGGTATTAATTTACACGGGGCCTGTGAAGGAAATTCAAACAACCTTTCATGCCACCAACATGTAGAGCCTTTCTTTAAGCAGCTCTCTAACGGGAGTTACATTCTAATAACGGATCACAGCTGTTGTGGCATTTTGCCAGGGAAAGCATATCTCGTACAAGTAACTTCCATGGTCAAATGCTGTATGCAAGCATTGTTTCCAAACGGACCTGGTGGAGACTCCGAGACTCCCATATGGCCTCGTTTGAATGTCTCTTCTATACGAATTGATACTTTAAGCAGAATGAAGTCTGTGCTTTTGCAGACAACAGTGCCCATCACGTCATCAAAAGAGACGTATGATCTCCAAGTTGCAAGGACAGCATCGGAGATTCAAGACCTTTTATCAACAAATTGCCCTGTGCATTTCACAGAAATGCTTAGCCAAATTCTAAATATGTCAAATGCCATAGGCATCCAAGGCGTATTTAAAGCCATTTTTTCGGGACTGTTAACACCATTCAAAGCAATTCTGGGAATCATTCCAAATTTTGTCCATTCAGTCTTTGGCGGCATACCCCTGATTTTGGGACTTGTAGCAGGCATTTTGTTTTTGACCCTCCTGCTCCAATATGGCAAGCCAAAACACAGACATGACTCCGGCAAGGATGGAAGAAACGATCCTAGCAATACGCTACAGGGACCGAATAACTAGAGTCCTTGGATTGGCCAGGCTGAGAGATCTGAACATGACCTGGTTTCTTTCATTCAGACCTATATGGCAGACCTGCATCTTACCTGTGCTTCGATGTATGCTATGCAGAGAAGAATGCGTGTTGGACACCTGTCTTCCACTTCCATCAGCAGTACCAATGGGTATCAATACTTTGCTAAGTCCTGTAACGGCTCACGCATTGTGTTGTCCCCAGCGGTTACCAATCCTGATGACGGCATTCGTTGAGACTCCTGTGCTACGACTAGGTGGTGACAGTGGAGCGAGAAATAAAAGCAACATCACCGAGGTACGACCTTTTGTGAGCATTGCTGATCCAGACACAGATGATAGCAATCATTCTCACACCTGCCAAGTTACAGCATTATCGAACTTGGTCGAACTGTCACCTGATTTTATGGACCCATTCTTTGAGAGCCTGTCTGATATGATGTTCTCCCCTGAACAGAAACAATAATTTTTGAAAAGCATTCCGACACACAGCGTTCCCATGAACTCTGAATTCGGCCTTCAGTTTTGATCAACAAAAACTATTAAAAAGCGTTGGAATTCTATTCCCCCGTTCACCATGAAAAGTTATTTTTTTTTTGGTAAAGTAGAACTATTCATAAAGAACAGAACTTCTATTTTTAGGAAGATCTAGAGACATAATAGCTTTACATCAGCCTCTATCACATGTTACAGCAATTGCATTTATATGTGATGAAATAATCTCGTCCTTCTTTTTTGTATAAAGAGATATTTCATGTGTAAATTTTTTCGCAAAATCGTTCACTGATTACATATGCTATAATTTGTGAATGATTTCTATGCTTAAAGACGTACAGTACCTGTATTTTCAGGTATTTTCCATTTCAAATGCAAATATGTATTTTGGGTTGGGTAATGTTACACATGCATCTTATTGCTTTAGTTTTTAGTAATTTGATGGACATAAATTCGTGGAGTGGTTGTCGTGTTCTAATCTAGGACCCCGATCAATACTGTGACCTTATGCCACAATACGGCTATAATCTATTTATACCCCTATAATGGCATAAACGATCAGAGCCATATTTCAGCAATATTTCAGAAACTCGCCTCTGCAGCTCATTACAGTACATGACACAGCAGAAGCCACTATCTAAGATTCCTAGATTACACTCCGAGTTCTTCAACAAGATAAAACCCGGCAACCTGGGAAAGACCCGCTTGCTATGTTTTGATTAGTAATAGAACTCTAATGAGCACTGAAAGGACGATCACTTCCTAGTGACATCTTTACTGACGTCTTATGTCCAAAAACGTAGGTCAAACAAGGCACCTTTCAGGTAAAAATATTACCAAAGTTGCCTTATGCAAGTGCGACGACAACGATGGTGTGGTGAATACAGGAGCAGAACAGCTGTCCCTTGCAGAGCCCAGCAGATGCAAGCAGCCCACGGACGCTGCCCCTCCTCCTCCTTGACACGCTGAGAAAGACGCTGTCTTTTCTCCTGCCGAGAAAGTCCAGCTCCGGCATTTCCAGCCTACCCTTGCGGGTGACTGGGATATTGAGTCCTGAAAGAAGATACAAGAAATCCAACATTCTATTCCAGAGGTATGGTGTTGACTAAACCCTTAGAGAGAATTCTTGATGCAAACCTTGGCAAAACCAACTTAACTTAAACTGCTACTTACTTACTCCCTCCCAAGTATTAGGCTTAGGTCAGGTACACTGGGGTAGGCGTAGTTAGAAGCAGCAGTTGAGTACGTTAGGTAAATGTATATATGAATGTATATATTTTATTCATTTTAACCATTGTATGGCTAAGAAACCATATCAATGCTTTTACAGTATTATTTCGCAATCCTCATTTTACTGTACGCACTTTTTATAATAACAAGTCTTGCAATTGTGGCAATTCATTTCTCTTGCATGAGAAGAAAGATTGTTCAATAAATAATACCTTTTATTGAAAACGCCCGTCTCTCAATTCTCTTCATCTTGGTGAAAGTAATCTGCACAACTGACTGAGTAAAATAACTGTCTATTGTTTCACACGACTCTAGAGATTGACTCTTATTCTAAGGAGCAAAGTTGTCATGTGTATGCGGTTGTTGGAAAACTGAATCCCTTCTTGTCTGTGCAAGGGAAGCTGATCACTTCCTATTCAGTCACAAAAGTTTCCAGTGACCTCTGAGCTAGTTGGTAACGAACCCAATTAAATTTAGCATAGTCAGTAGAGACCTGGAAGACCGCACTTCTACGTCTAAACTGCTGTTTATGTTATTCCAATGCGCAGGCCCTATATGGAAAATAGGAACTACACTACATCATGAGGCACAGGGTCAGACTGATTTGCGTATGGCCATGTCCGAACTGGGGTGGCAGAGTGGGCTAAAGAACGGTGATGGATTAAACCCAGATCAGTTGACTGGGGGTGAGTGCTTGTATTGTCAACGCTCCGTCCATCATTTCCTTTGGTTTTTCTTTGTTCGCCATAAGTTGGCAGGGTATGCTCAGACGTGAGTCCCTTGCTCACTTTGCCACTGGATTCAAGCAAGCCGGACTGAAGACGGCTGAAATGCCAGAAACCGGTCCTCGGTAGCTTGTTTCCGGTCCAGGGAAGGCATGGCTTGGCAGTTCGGGCTGGACTGTTCCCATAAGGCACAGGGTCAGACTGATTTGCATATGGCCATGTCTGAACTGGGGTGGCAGAGTGGGCTAAAGAACGGTGATGGATTAAACCCAGATTAGTTGACTGTGGGTGAGTGCTTGTATTGTCAACGCTCCGTCCATCATTTCCTTTGGTTTTTCTTTGTTCGCCATAAGTTGGCAGGGTATGCTCAGACGTGAGACCCTTGCTCACTTTGCCACTGGATTCAAGCAAGCCGGACTGAAGACGGCTGAAATGCCAGAAACCTGTCCTCGGTAGCTTGTTTCCGGTCCAGGGAAGGCATGGCTTGGCAGTTCGGGCTGGACTGTTCCCATGAGTCACAGGGCCGGACTGATTTGCATATGGCCATGTCTGAACTGGGGTGGCAGAGTGGGCTAAAGAACGGTGATGGATTAAACCCAGATTAGTTGACTGTGGGTGAGTGCTTGTATTGTCAACGCTCCGTCCATCATTTCCTTTGGTTTTTCTTTGTTCGTCATAAGTTGGCAGGGTATGCTCAGACGTGAATACCTTGCTCACTTTGCCACTGGATTCAAGCAAGCCGGGCTGAAGACGTCTGAAATGCCAGAAACCGGTCCTCGGTAGCTTGTTTCTGGTCCAGGGAAGGCATGGCTTGGCAGTTCGGGCTGGACTGTTCCCATGAGGCACAGGGTCAGACTGATTTGCATGTGGCTATGTCTAAACTGGGGCGGCAGAGTGGGCTAAAGAACGGTGATGGATTAAACCCAGATCAGTTGACTGGGGGTGAGTGCTTGTATTGTCAATGCTCCGTTCATCAATTCCTTTGTTTTTTCTTTGTTCGCCATAAGTTGGCAGGGTATGCTCAGTGCTCAGACGTTAGTCCCTTGCTCAGTTTGCCACTGGATTCAAGCAAGCCGGGCTGAAGACGGCTGAAATAACAGAAACCGGTCCTCTGTAGCTTGTTTCCGGTCCAGGGAAGGCATGGCTTGGCAGTTCGGGCTGGACTGTTCCCATGAGGCACAGGGTCAGACTGATTTGCATATGGCCATATCTGAACTGGGGTGGCAGAGTGGGCTAAAGAACGGTGATGGATTAAACCCAGATCAGTTGCCTGGGGGTGAGTGCTTGTATTGTCAACACTTCGTCCATCATTTCCTTTGGTTTTTCTTTGTTCACCATAAGTTGGCAGTGTATGCTCAGACGTGAGTCCCTTGCTCACTTTGCCACTGGATTCAATCAAGCCGGACTAAAAACGGTTGAAATGCCAGAAACCGGTCCTCAGTAGCTTGTTTCCGGTCCAGGGAACGCATGGCTTGGCAGTTCGCGCTGGACTGTTCCCATGAGGCAAAGGGTCAGACTTATTTGCATATGGCCATGTCTGAACTGGGGTGGCAGAGTGGGCTAAAGAACGGTAATGGATTAAACCCAGATCAGTTGACTGGGGGTGAGTGCTTGTATTGTCAACGCTCCGTCCATCATTTCTTTTGGTATTTCTTTGTTCGCCATAAGTTAGCAGGGTATGCTCATGCGTGAGTCCCTTGCTCACTTTGCTACTGGATTCAAGCAAGCCGGGTTGAAGACGGCTGAAATGCCAGAAACCGGTCCTCGGTAGCTTGTTTCCGGTCCTGGGAAGGCATGGCTTTGCAGTTCGGACTGGACTGTTCCCATGAGGCACAGGGTCAGACTGATTTGCATATGGCCATGTCTGAACTGGGGTGGCAGAGTGGGCTAAAGAACGGTGATGGATTAAACCCAGATCAGTTGACTGGGGGTGAGTGCTTGTGTTGTCAATGCTCCGTCCATCATTTCCTTTGTTCGCCATAAGTTGGCAGGGTATGCTCAGACGTGAGTCCCTTGCTCACTTTGCCACTGGATTCAAGCAAGCCGGGCTGAAGACGGCTGAAATGCCAGAAACCGGTCCTCGGTAGCTTGTTTCCGAACCAGGGAAGGCATGGCTTGGCAGTTCGGGCTAGACTGTTCCCAAGAGGCACAGGGTCAGATTGATATGCATATGGCCATGTCTGAACTGGGTCGCAGAGTGGGCTAAAGAACGGTTATGGATTACACCCAGATCAGTTGACTGGGGGTGAGTGCTTGTATTGTCAACGCTCCATACATCATTTCCTTTGATTTTTCTTTGTTTGCCATAAGTTGGCAGGGTATGCCCCGATGTGAGTCCCTTGCTCACTTTGCCACTGGATTCAAGCAAGCCGGGCTGAAGACGGCTGAAATGCCGGAAACCGGTCCTCGGTAGCTTGTTTCTGGTTTACGGAAGGCATTGCTTGGCAGTTCGGGCTGGACTGTTCCCATGTGGCACAGGGTCAGACTGATTTGCATATTGCCATGTCTGAACTGGGGTGGCAGAGTGGGCTAAAGAACGGTGATGGATTAAACCCAGATCAGTTGACTGGGGGAGAGTGCTTGTATTGTCAACGCTCCGTCTATCATTCCCTTTGGTTTTTCTTTGTTCGCCATAAGTTGGCAGGGTATGCTCAGTCGTGAGTCTCTTGCTCACTTTGCCACTGGATTCAAGCAAGCCGGGCTGAAGACGGCTGAAATGCCAGAAACCGGTCCTTGGTAGCTTGTTTCCGGTCCAGGGAAGGCATGGCTTGGCAGTTCGCGGTGGACTGTTCCCATGAGGCACAGGGTCAGACTGATTTGCATATGGCCATGTCTGATCTAGGGTGGCAGAGTGGGCTAAAGAACGGTGATGAATTAAACCCAGATCAGTTGACTGGGGGTAAGTGCTGTATTGTCAATGCTCCGTCCATCATTTACTTTGGTTTTTCTTTGTTCTCTATAAGTTGGCAGGGGGTGCTCAGACGTGAGTCCCGTGCTCACTTTGCCACTGGTTTGAAGAGGCTGAAGAGGACTGATATGCCAGATACCGGTCCTCAGTAGCTTGTTTCCGGTCCTGGGAAGGCATGGCTTTGCAGTTCGGGCTGGACTGTTCCCATGAGGCACAGGGTCAGACTGATTTGCATATGGCCATGTCTGAACTGGGGTGATAGAGTGGGCTAAAGACCGGCGATGAATTAAACCCAGATAAGTTGACTGGGGGTGAGTGCTTGTATTGTCAATGCTCCGTTCATCAATTCCTTTGTTTTTTCTTTGTTCGCCATAAGTTGGCAGGGTATGCTCAGTGCTCAGACGTTAGTCCCTTGCTCAGTTTGCCACTGGATTCAAGCAAGCCGGGCTGAAGACGGCTGAAATAACAGAAACCGGTCCTCTGTAGCTTGTTTCCGGTCCAGGGAAGGCATGGCTTGGCAGTTCGGGCTGGACTGTTCCCATGAGGCACAGGGTCAGACTGATTTGCATATGGCCATATCTGAACTGGGGTGGCAGAGTGGGCTAAAGAACGGTGATGGATTAAACCCAGATCAGTTGCCTGGGGGTGAGTGCTTGTATTGTCAACACTTCGTCCATCATTTCCTTTGGTTTTTCTTTGTTCACCATAAGTTGGCAGTGTATGCTCAGACGTGAGTCCCTTGCTCACTTTGCCACTGGATTCAATCAAGCCGGACTAAAAACGGTTGAAATGCCAGAAACCGGTCCTCAGTAGCTTGTTTCCGGTCCAGGGAACGCATGGCTTGGCAGTTCGCGCTGGACTGTTCCCATGAGGCAAAGGGTCAGACTTATTTGCATATGGCCATGTCTGAACTGGGGTGGCAGAGTGGGCTAAAGAACGGTAATGGATTAAACCCAGATCAGTTGACTGGGGGTGAGTGCTTGTATTGTCAACGCTCCGTCCATCATTTCTTTTGGTATTTCTTTGTTCGCCATAAGTTAGCAGGGTATGCTCATGCGTGAGTCCCTTGCTCACTTTGCTACTGGATTCAAGCAAGCCGGGTTGAAGACGGCTGAAATGCCAGAAACCGGTCCTCGGTAGCTTGTTTCCGGTCCTGGGAAGGCATGGCTTTGCAGTTCGGACTGGACTGTTCCCATGAGGCACAGGGTCAGACTGATTTGCATATGGCCATGTCTGAACTGGGGTGGCAGAGTGGGCTAAAGAACGGTGATGGATTAAACCCAGATCAGTTGACTGGGGGTGAGTGCTTGTGTTGTCAATGCTCCGTCCATCATTTCCTTTGTTCGCCATAAGTTGGCAGGGTATGCTCAGACGTGAGTCCCTTGCTCACTTTGCCACTGGATTCAAGCAAGCCGGGCTGAAGACGGCTGAAATGCCAGAAACCGGTCCTCGGTAGCTTGTTTCCGAACCAGGGAAGGCATGGCTTGGCAGTTCGGGCTAGACTGTTCCCAAGAGGCACAGGGTCAGATTGATATGCATATGGCCATGTCTGAACTGGGTCGCAGAGTGGGCTAAAGAACGGTTATGGATTACACCCAGATCAGTTGACTGGGGGTGAGTGCTTGTATTGTCAACGCTCCATACATCATTTCCTTTGATTTTTCTTTGTTTGCCATAAGTTGGCAGGGTATGCCCCGATGTGAGTCCCTTGCTCACTTTGCCACTGGATTCAAGCAAGCCGGGCTGAAGACGGCTGAAATGCCGGAAACCGGTCCTCGGTAGCTTGTTTCTGGTTTACGGAAGGCATTGCTTGGCAGTTCGGGCTGGACTGTTCCCATGTGGCACAGGGTCAGACTGATTTGCATATTGCCATGTCTGAACTGGGGTGGCAGAGTGGGCTAAAGAACGGTGATGGATTAAACCCAGATCAGTTGACTGGGGGAGAGTGCTTGTATTGTCAACGCTCCGTCTATCATTCCCTTTGGTTTTTCTTTGTTCGCCATAAGTTGGCAGGGTATGCTCAGTCGTGAGTCTCTTGCTCACTTTGCCACTGGATTCAAGCAAGCCGGGCTGAAGACGGCTGAAATGCCAGAAACCGGTCCTTGGTAGCTTGTTTCCGGTCCAGGGAAGGCATGGCTTGGCAGTTCGCGGTGGACTGTTCCCATGAGGCACAGGGTCAGACTGATTTGCATATGGCCATGTCTGATCTAGGGTGGCAGAGTGGGCTAAAGAACGGTGATGAATTAAACCCAGATCAGTTGACTGGGGGTAAGTGCTGTATTGTCAATGCTCCGTCCATCATTTACTTTGGTTTTTCTTTGTTCTCTATAAGTTGGCAGGGGGTGCTCAGACGTGAGTCCCGTGCTCACTTTGCCACTGGTTTGAAGAGGCTGAAGAGGACTGATATGCCAGATACCGGTCCTCAGTAGCTTGTTTCCGGTCCTGGGAAGGCATGGCTTTGCAGTTCGGGCTGGACTGTTCCCATGAGGCACAGGGTCAGACTGATTTGCATATGGCCATGTCTGAACTGGGGTGATAGAGTGGGCTAAAGACCGGCGATGAATTAAACCCAGATAAGTTGACTTGGGGTGAGTGCTTGTATTGTCAACGTTCCGTCCATCATTTCCTATTGTCCTTCAGGAAGAAATTGAAAACCTGGCTATTCAACCTCTGAAAAACTGCAAAGATCATATAGGAGGGTAAAACAGTACAGCGCCAAGACGCCTGCGGGCAATTGTTCGCGCTTAATAAATACCAAAAATAAATAAATAAATACATAAAATAAATTTCCTTTTGTCTTTCTTTGTTCGCCATAAGTTGGCAGGGTATGCTCAGACGTGAGTCTCTTGCTCACTTTGCCACTGGATTCAAGCTAGCCGGGCTGAAGACAGCTGAAATGCCAGAAACCGGTCCTTGGTAGCTTGTTTCCGGTCCAGGGAAGGCATGGCTTGGCAGTTCCTGCTGGACTGTTCCCATGAGGCACAGGGTCAGACTGATTTGCATATGGCCATGTCTGAACTGGGGTGGCAGAGTAGGCTAAGGAACAGTGATGGAATAAGCCCAGATCCGTTTACTGGGGGTGAGTGCTGTTATTGTCAACGCTCCGTCCAACATTTCCTTTGGTTTTACTTTGTTCGCCATAAGTTGGCAGGGTATGCTCAGACGTAAGTCCCTTGCTCACTTTGCCACTGAATTCAAGCAAGCCGGGCTGAAGACGGCTGAAATGCCACAAACTGGTCCTGGGTAGCTTATTTCCGGTCCAGGGAAGGCATGGCGTTGCAGTTCGGGCTGGACTGTTCCCATGAGGCACAGGGTCAGACTGATTTGCATATGGCCATGTCTGAACTGGGGTGGCAGAGTGGGCTAAAGAACGGTGATGGATTAAACCCAGATCGGTTGACTGGGGGTGAGTGCTTGTATTGTCAACGCTCCGTTCATCATTTCCTTTGATTTTTCTTTGTTCGCTATAAGTTGGCAGGGTATGCTCAGACATGAGTCCCTTGCTCACTTTGCCTCTGGATTCAAGCAAGCCGGGCTGAAGACGGCTGAAATGTCAGAAACCGGTCCTCTGTAGCTTGTTTCCGGTCCAGGGAAGGCATGGCTTGGCAGTTCGGGCTGGACTGTTCCCATGAGGCACAGGGTCAGACTGATTTGCATATGGCCATGTCTGAGCTGGGGTGGCAGAGTGGGCTAAAGAACAGTGATGGATTAAACCCAGATCAGTTGACTGGGGGTGATTGCTTGTATTGTCAACGCTCCGTCCATCATTTCCTTTGATTTTTCTTGTCCACCTCAGGCACCCTCCGTGAATCCTTACCGAAAAGCCGGTCATGGTCCTTTGTGACTCCCTCAATTAAGTATTCTAGTTCCTGCTCGGAAAATTTAATTTTCCTTTTCCTTCCAGGGGCACTGCTCCCTTCTTCTTCCTGGGACATTTTCTGGGGTTGTTTGTCTCCTGGTTTGCTGCTGCAGGTGGTCTTTAGTGGAGCTCTGGCCAGTGCTGCTTCCACTTTCAGGCTCAGTGAGCAGAATGAGGGAGGGAACTGCCTACTTCATGCTTGTGATGGCATCATTGTGCTCAAAATGCAACTTCCCGTTTTTGCGATCTCGCAATTAGCGAGATCGCAATTTGCGATTTCGGTAATTGCGAGATCGCAATTTGAACACGGAAAAAGGGCGATTCTGCGATTTTTGTGCAATTTTGGCAATATCGCAAACGGCATTTGCTGCCGATTGCAAATCTCTTTTTTTTCAATAGCATTTCTTCATGAATCCCATTCTACGAATTCGAAATTGCGATTAGGTAATTATCGCAATTTGGAATTTGCAGAATGTGGCTTTGATGAATCTGGGGGTACGTATCAAAACATCAATGTAGTTCTTTTGCTCTTTATATGAAATTCACTTTGGTAATTCAAACTAAAAAATTTTATGTAAAAGGGGCTTCCTTCTTTAAACTGTTGTGGCAAAGGGAATTGACATGCAATCTATAATTTCCCTGTCTCTATTGCTTCAAATTTTGAAAATATGTGTTGATGAGAACCTAAACTATTCAAATAGTTAATTGAAAGTGGGAGCTGTTAAAGAACATAGAGATGAAGGTGAAAAACAATCCAATGAATATAAGTTCCGCGAAAATCCTGCTGTTTTGCCTCACATTATCCTAATAGTCAGTTTTGTCCTGCCAGAAATTATTCTTGCCACAAATGTGGTAAGCAAGGATATTTCACAAGGTGTGTGTGTCCGAGGATAAAGTTAATTTCTTGTATGCTAATGATATGAAGGGAGGTGTATCTAAACATGTAGTGAGCTCTATGAATGAATAAATTCTGGTTGTTAAAGATGAGCCAGGCAATTGTGTGGATCCGTATGTTGATATAGTTACGGGTGTTAAATCCTTGCAGCTTTTGGTGGATTATGGGGCGCGTATGACCATGATCACTGAAGAATTGTATGATCAAAAATGGGTCTACTAGTCATCGGAAGCACCGGACTTTGATTGAGTTGCCTGGGAATCCCTATTGCTCACTATATCTACATTTGGCCTCAGTCCTACGTTTATTTCAGAAACTGTATAACAACTCGGTGGCAACAGTTAAGCTTAACGGTTTTTCTTCAGACCAGTTTTCAGTTCAAAGTGGTACGCGGCAGGGCTGTCCGCTATCCCCTTTACTGTTTGCCCTTTAAATTGAGCATTTTATAAGGCATTTTCTGAAAAATGTAAGCGTTTCTCCAGTATGTGGCAGTGGCCTAGAATTAAAACTGACTGCATATGTGGATGATATTGCCCTCTTTTCTTCTAATCCAGTCAATACAATAGTTGAAAATACACAAGAGGCTGAGTCCTTTTGCTCCTTTTCTGGCTGTAAATTGAACTTGAGTAAAACCCAGACAATTTAAAAGTTCATCCTTAAACAGGGCCTGTATCACTAGGGGTTATAAGAACAGCTTCCTATCTGTGAGTTTGTCTTAGTAGTCAAGTAGATGATGCGGTCTCTATGAATTATGAGCACTTCTTAAAACAGTATTGGTGTAACTTTGTAGTTGGCATCTGCTCTCTCTCAGTATGGACGGAAGATGTAATATAGTTCAAATGAATATTCTCCCCAAATTTGTATATTTATATCGTTCAATATCCCTGCGGGTTCCATGGACCTTCTTCAAGCATTTAGAAAGTGCAATAGGTAGCTCCATATGGGGATACAGGCGTGCCCGCAGGGCTCTTAGGTATATTAAATTATCTTACAAAAAGAGGGTTTTAAGCTCCCAGATTTCAAATTTTATTTTTGGGCTGCATTTTCTGGTTGGATCGGAAGCTTGCTCAGGGGGTCTGATACCTGCACTGCCTCGCTAACATATCAGCTAGCCAGCGGACCGGTCTCTAGGGTCATGCTGTATAAGACTTCTGACTCCAAATATTTTGAGCGGGTCAAGTTCAAGGTAATCAGAAACATTTCTAGCATGTGGCAAGACATCTGCAAAGAATACTTTCTGCCGATTCTGCATCTGTATACGGTATTATGGGGTAACCCTCTGCTGCCTGACATATTTCATGATCACATTAAAAAATGTTGGCAGCATAAGGGCATTAATCGACTCGGACAGTTATATGGCGGGCCGGGATTTTGATCATTTTTAGCTCTCAAAAATGAGTTCGTACTTTCACAGAGTACATTTTTCAAATTTTTGCAACTTCTGGACTACTTCTTTTTGACCTCTGGGGGAGGAACCATAGGTACTGTCTATCAGACATTTTTAGCAGTTGTCAGTGATGACAGCTTGCAGATAGCTACAAAATTAAGCCGGATTTTTCAAACCGATATTGGACACATTAGACCGAGCTGTTGCTTCTGTTAATTTGAAATTACAACAACATCGGACAGTTTTCAAGTTGTACTATATGCCTGAGCTTATCTCTAAGTGGGCTACGTTCCAATCTTTGGCTAAACCATTCATGCCAAAATGGCAAGTCTTTGCTGCAGATTTAAGACACGTTTGTTACCTGCCCAAGGCTTAACATATCCTGGAGAGCTGTGTCTCTCATACTTATGGTCGTAGTGTTCAACTTACTGAGAGGGAAATAGTCTTGGGGTCCATATACGATGTGGCTAGCCATGAGTGCTTAGTAGCTGCAATTTTTAAAGCATGTGCCCACTTATGTATAGCCCGTGTCTGGATTAACAGAACGAGCCCAAACGTTAATGAAGTCTGTGTTCTACTCAGGCAAGTGCATGAAATGGAGCTTGCCTAAGCCAAGGTCAAAGGCACACGTCCGTGGTTAAAATGTAAAAGGGTTTGATCCAATGGGATTAACGTATAATTGTCACCTTGTATTTTGTCACTATCCTCCCTTAATTCCAATTCTGTGATTGTGTTCTGACTTTGGTACTCCTCCTTGATATATACTACTATATCTTTACTTTTCTTTTTTCTACTCTCTCTCTTTTCTCTAGTGGCTATATTTGAGTGATATATCGATTTGAATTATGTTGGTACTGGTAGTTCTATTTTTTACATGATATCTATGTTTTATCTTTTCTTAGGTTTCTTCATTTCTGTGTTGTGTTAAGGCTAAATAAACTAAAAAAATGAAAAGTAAGGAAGCACCAGACAGAAGTCTGGTGTCTTATGAGGGCAGAAGGCATTTAAAAAAATAAATATATATTTTTAAGGATTGTTGTACTCATGGCAAGGTTTAGGTAGCCAAGAAGAGACACAATATCTTTGGATGGTACCACCAGGGTCTTTTTGGCATGACATTAAGGCCAGGAACCAGAGAAAAAGTGTTGCTGGTAGCGGACAGCAACCAAGGAGACAGAGTACTTTTATGGGCCCATAAATACAAGGATGACTTTGCTGATCAATTGGTCTGCATTAAAGGGTTCATCACCTTTTAAGGAAAAGATCAAGCAATTACGGTAAAACTCAAGCTGGGCAATGTACCTTACAGTATTAGGGATGATCTTTCTGATAAATTTAGGAAGATGTGTGTGTCAGGGCGCATTGATCCAATTGAATCTTACAACACCCTGGCTGCTTTTCACCAAGTGTGCCTTTAAGGTGGGATTACTTAAAAGCTCCTCCCTCTGAACACCGCCTGACCCCCCCGCCTCCCCCTCCCCTAATCTGCCTACCTGCTCCTCTCACCCACCCCCTCCGGATTGGGACCCTCTTTGAAGATTCCCCCCCCGCCACCACTGCTGCAGCTGCTGCGCATAGCCTTGGACGACACTCACAACAGGCATGACAGAGCATACACTTACCCCTGCCCGTACCCCCATCCCATTTGCTTTATTAAATGCTTTTTTAAATTTTTTAAAATTTCTTTTCATTTGTGTTAGTTTTCAGTCCCTATTTTCACAAGTTCTTAATTGCTGTTGATTGCTATGAGCAAAAGATAAATGGGTATTGATTGTTTGCAGGTCTCCTTTCATGAGGTGTACTGGGTGACTGTAAGACGACATTGAGCGTACAGTTGTTGAAATCCCCCTGGGATGAGCGCAACACTCATGGACATAACATAAGAGACACACCCTGAGAACGAGGGGTGATGACAAATGCTGCACAGGTTCTTCCATGGAGCAGCACCCTAACCGTCCTGCTCCCCCTCACTATAACGCTCCTTCTAACTGGGATGTTACCTATTGCCCGGGACGCACCGCACCTGTCCTGCTAGATGCACTCTCGTCAGTCTCCTGATGCGCCCACTTCCTTTTCACCTGTCAATTTATTGCCATAGGTACCCTATCACATGGGTTTTGTTTTGCCAGATAAGACTGGGTTGAGCTGTAACCCTAGCAAACTGTTGTCATGGAGAAATATATTTGTACAGCTGTACATAATATCCTTGTAATGCTATTCTTTATCCTGTTTCATCTTCTTCATTTGCACGTTCATGTAATGGTGACGGATGTGAAATGCCATACATCATCAGTGCTACCGCTGTAATATCTTGCTTTCCTGTACTCTCATGAAAGAAATGCAATAAAACATATTCAAACAAAAAAAATGATCCAATTGAATCGATTTGATGGCTTTCACTTCTGGCAGTTGTATGCAAAAAGAGTGGTAATTTGAGGGTAGGCAATGACTTGTGCAGTCGAAAAGAGAAATGTGAGTCGACTCACATCTGATACCAAAGAATGATGACATTTTGTGTTAAAGTAGGCTGGTGCCAAATATTTTTCTAAAATCGATTTATCCTCGGCCTATCATCAGGTAGGGTTGGACAGTAGTTCTAAACATCTCACAGCATTTGTTTCTCCTGTAGGGACTTTTCAATTTAGAAGGATGCCTTTTAGGCTTGCTTCAGCAGCCTCGTTTTTTCAGTGCATCATGGAGAGCGTCTTGAAAGGTGTTAGAAGAAACTGTAGTATTTCAGGATGACATCTTAGTTGCAGGAAAAACTGTGGAATTACATGACAAACATTTGACTGAGGTTTTAAACAGACCTCAGGAGAAGGGCATTGTTGTCAATAAACAGAAATGTGTTTTTGGTATTGAGTCAATTGTATATTTGGTGCATGCCATTTCCTGTGAGGGAATTGAAACATATGAGGGTCTGATAGAGGAAATTATGAAAGCCCCTTGTCCCTCGTCTAAGAACTACGTGTTTATCATTTTGTGGAGTATGTGAGTTCTATTATAAATTCAGTTCCAATTTTGCTGCCAAGACTGTTCACATGAGGGAATTGGTGAAGAGGAAGGTCCCATTTATTTGGAGTGGTTTATGTCAGAAGGAATTTGATCTGATTAAAAAGGAACTGCTTACTTGTAAGATTCTTACACCTTTTAATCCGTAGAGTGAATGTATAGTTTTGGTGGATGCTAGTCTTGGTGGGTTGGTTGGTATGATCTCTGAAATCAAAAATGGCAAAGAATACAATGTTGAGTTTGCTTCATGTGCTTTAAGTCAGAGTGAAAAAATACTATTCGGTCATTGAAAGGGAGTTATTGGCTTGTTGTTGGGCTGTTACGAGGTTCAAGTGTTTTTTTGTGGGGAATGTCTTTAAAATTGTTAACTGACCACAAACCTCTCATTCCAAACTTGAATGGAATGGTTAAAGATCAGTACAGTTTTGAGATTGAGGACATTCCACGGGAGAAGAACACTAGAGCAGATTGTTTCTCTAGATCACTCGTGTCTTTGAAAATGGAAAAGACATTTGTGGGTGATGAATATGAGGAATGTTTGATTGCTGCTGTGAATGTGTGATATATGTCAGTGGGTTTTCTGAAAAACAGCTGTTTGAGGGTTTACAGTGAGACAGAATTCTCACCAGAGTAAAGGAGCACATCATCCAAGGGTGGCCTAAGAAGAAGAATTGAGGAAATGGGGTTTGCGGATGATGCCTGGGAGTGTGGGTGAAGTTAAGAAGAAGCCTACCTCTGGATCTAGGTGTATTGACAAAAAGGTAGGAGATTCTACTATGATGGAATCTAATATCCACGCAGGGGACTGGATTAGGATCAAACTTCCTCATAAAGTTGCTATGGGTTTGTCAAAGTTTGGTCCACCCACAAAAGTTGATGCCACATCTCGTTATGCTGTGAGAGTCAATGGGAGAAGTTGGTGAACATCTCTAGAGTGTACTAGAGTCTAGGACATATTGAATCTACAGGGCTTGTCTGGATATGACAAAAGTATTCAGGTTATCAATGATTTTTCTGTACCTTTACAACAGCAGTGTAAAATGCTAATGAACACAGAAATGACAGGAATTGAGGGAAATGAGCTTCTGAATGTACCTTTGGAACAACGGTGTGAGCCACGAAAAATTGATTGGAAGGTGATCCCACTTAAACATTTTGGTTGGTAATTTTCATTATCATTCTCAACCTATGCTATTTCTCTTTCTTTTTAACACTAGGGTTTTATTGATATTCCTCTTTAGTTTTCTTCTTTGTCTATTTCTTTTGGTTTATATCTTTCCTTGTAATACCCCTTTCCTTTAAGTGTTCTGCTCTTTGTTTCTCAGTTTAAATTCCTTTTTCTCCTGCAAAAAGGAGAGAGATCTAGTAGATAATATGTCAACAATGATCTCAGTGATTGTGATGCTGTCTCTTAGGATACAGAATGTTACAGTTTAAATGTAAAAGTTGGTTGCAGCATTCTTTCTGGAAGCTGTGGAGATGTACAGTCAATAAACGTAGTGTATACTACTTACCTTCCTCGGCGTGATCACTACAGACATCCAGGATTGCTTCTATGTGGATGATTTGGCCCATATTTTTTTAACGTAATATCTTCATCTCACGAGGGACCCATGGGGGCTAGCAATACTTATAAACCTTAGCATGAACCTTACAGTAGAGAGAGTTGTGTGTAATTCCCTCAATACATTGTGTCCTTTTAGATTTCCTCAATAATGATAGGCTTTTCTTACTGAATGTTTATAAATCTGTTTCGCCCACAGTTGACACTGATGCTATACTGGATCTGAAAACATTCGTGGATGATTATCTTTCTGGGTTGTCTAAATTTACAATGATTTTGCTTTTTGGGGACTTGAATTTACATAAAAAACTAGTAACCTGGAAGTGGGTCCAAAGGACAGTTTAAAAACCAAGCATGGATTTCTAACCCAAACATATTGCAAATACACACAACAATCCCTGGGTCTGCAAATAATGCAATCCTATCAATCAGGAAACCTCAGGAAGCAATGAAACTGTTAGTAAAACAGGAGGATAGCTTGTCAAGTGATCCTCCTGTTTAACTCACAGTTTCATTGCTTCCTGAGGTTTCGCGATTGATAGGATTGCATTATTTGCAGATCCACAGATTGTTGTGTGTATTTGCGATTTGAAATTACATTCATGTTTTGTTTGTCACAATAATGACAACACTTTTGACTCATCCTTTGTTGTGGACAATATTCATTTTCAGCATTCACATCATTAATACTCTGACCACAGAACACAATTTAGTCAATCTGTTATCCTGGGGGAGTAGTTCTGCTGATTTGGTCCACATATTCAAGGGAAGGGGTTTAAACACTACTATTGATAAAAAAATCCTCAGTTTGTCTCTTCTTTTCCCTTATTAAATTTGAAGTAGTTGATGTTGCATGGAGTGACAAGAACTTAATTTCAGTTTCATTCCATTTGGAAGAAAATGTAAGCAAGGCTATGCCCCATACATATAAGGAGCCAGTAGTACCCTATGACCCGCGACATGGCCCAAGGACCAGGGCTGACATTGTTCCTTTGGATATACTTTCCAACCTGGTTGTTTCTAGACAATCTGATGTTTCTAGTTGCCTAGATGAAGAGGTTTCTGGCCAGGGCATTTTAGAGTCATTTTCTGTTATCTATAGAGCAGTTAAGTCTGCCTTTACTGGGGCAGGTTCGGATTTGTATCCCCAGCTTCAGAAAGGATTTGATAAGAAATGCTCGAAAATGTTTTGATAGCATTATTGCATATGAAGCCGTATATAAAGGATGACATACAAAATGTAAGGGCCCAATATATTCTTGCCATTAAAAAACCAAAACATGAACTTTAGAGGAAGGCCTGGGAGAGTTTACTCACTGCTAACAGTTATAGAATAGTGTCACCTTTTGGAGAGTGGTGAACTACCCTTTACTTCCCCCTGAGTGTCCAATTTAGCCCGTACAGCCACACCAAGTGACTGGATTTCTCATTTTGAAGCCATCTATAATTCATCAGGCCCACATTTGCCATCAATGGGCATTATTTCAGAGGACCCTCTTAACTTTTGTTATGAAGAAGTTAACACCACTATTTTAGCCTTTCCTCAGGCAAAGCCTCAGGACCTGATGGGGTGCCAGTAGATTTACATCAAGCCTGTGTTAAACTCTGGGGCCCTATTATAACATGACATCTGAATATGGTGTCTCGAGGACCAATGCCATTGCCTTGACATAGGTTGGTAATAGTTTCTGAATTTAAAAAGGGAAACTGAGCACGTCCTTCTGTTGCAGGCCAATTTCTTTGGTTGATTTAGAGGTAAAGATCATTGGTCGGATTATATTGGATTGACTAATGGCTTGGACTTCTGAGCATAGCATCCTCTCTGAAGTTCAATGCTGTTTTAGGCTTGGGCGGGGCACCCTAGAGCAGAGTTTGAATTTATTCTAGCTTATTATCAAGTATGCTAGAGCTAAGAAGGGGGTTATTCATCTTGTCTTCGTGGACCTCAGCACGCCGTTTGATACTATCAAGAGAGCTAAGCTCTGGGTCATGATGGGGTCCATGGGGGTAGAGTTTGCACTTATCGCTTTTCTGTGCAATATGCACAAGGGGATCTCAGCCTCAGTTACATTACATATGAGCCAAATGGAGAACGCACCACTCACTTTAAATTAATGAGAAGAGCATGACAGGGCTGCATCTTGGCACCTTTTCTTTTTATTCTTTACCTTAACAGTTTTTAATCTAATTTACTTGAGCTTTGGCAGGATGTACCTAGGTTAGGGGATTGATTTGTTCCAGTGCTGCTATACACGGATGATATTTTTGATCTAGACTCCAATTTTACAAAATCCTATACTATGTTGGTTAGACCCAGGGGTTTCTAAATGTATAGAGTATATGGCTAGAGGGTTTAATGTTTTCAGGATGAACAATTTAGGTTATTTCGTAAGTCTGGGGGTGAACTCTGCTCCTCTCTGGATATTTTCAGAGATTTCTGCACTCCGCGTTGCGATTTTTCCTCATTTGCGATTGGCGAGTGTGGAAAATCAACTTCTCAGCAAGATTTCTCAGGTGGTCAGATTTCTCAGATTTCAGGGTGGTCACATGGGTTTGTGTTGAGAAATTGTACTTTCGCATTGAGAAAGCTGTCACGCCAGTAAAAACCTACTTGAGACTACTGGTGCTAGAGGAAGGCGGAAATCAAGCAACCCTTGACAAGAAACCAGGCAGCAGGCAGCGGTCAGCTGATTCAGCCGATTCAGGTGGACACCGGCTGAAGTGGTTGTAGCGTGCTCAGCTCTAGCCCCCTAAGCTTTGAACACCTCAAGGCACCTCAACCCCTGTAACCTTAAAACCGAGGTTTCAGAATCGGCGGAATAAGCAGGACCGAACGGCGGGACCGGTTGCCGAGGCGGCTGCTGAAGCGGGACCGGTTGCTGAGGCCACGCCGGCACAGGCTTTGAGGTCCCTGAGCTCCCTGACTGTGGCAGCTGGGGAAACCCGGGAGGAGGCAGCCAGACGGAGCGGCAGAGGCACCACAAAACAAAAAAACGCTGTAACGACTGATTAGATAATTAGCTCCAGCTCTTGGAAAGCACACAGAACACAAGGCACAAGCTGCATACATCAAAGGGAAGCATAGCGAGCATGACCGCCAGTAGGGGGTGGTTGGAGAGTGTGTGCACGGATAGCCTAATGAGGCAGCCCGACTAGGTTGGGTGCAGCCTGTGGGCTGCCAGTGAGCCCTGCTCACCTGAAAGCTACAAACAATCATAACCGCCCAGCCAGGCAAGAGTGAGTTCAAGGAGTCCAAGGAGAGCAGCGGATAAGAGTCCAAGGAGAGCCGCGGAATAAGGGACAGAGCTTCTATGCGCCTGCTGCAGACCCTACATGACCCCACATGTCCTAATCTGCAGGCAATTTTCAGTTGCCCATGGTTCAACCACAACCCCAAATAATTAAGCAAAAACGGCCTGAGCGCCACTAGCGGGGAAACATAACCAAGCCTCCCTGTGGCACACTTCGAGGCACACTTTGAGGTGCAATTGAGGCACTACTGAATACAATAGAGCTCAACTGATAAATCATAGACAAATTGACCCCTAACTTGCAATTCGATTATCACCAAGGACAATAATCATTGAGCAGGCCGTCATGAGGTCAGGCAGAGTGTGGAAGGCCCCAACAAAAGTAAGACCACAGACCAAAGCAACAAAACGGAAAAATGACAGCAAGAGGGTGCAAAGTGACAATAGTTCACTTGATTCTGAACCTGACAACAACAAGATAAAACATGAAAGACTCGATGAGATAAAGGAAAAGCCATAGACAAGTATGCTTCCCAATCCACACAACACTTTCTATTTCAATGCCACAACCAATTATGATTTTGTTAGCCAGGAAGGAAGTAACCCTTCTCCAACCGCAACAACTGAAACAGTCAAAATGAGACAGGGGCCAGACGATCGGGCTCCAGAAGATCAGGACTTAATTAGACAGGAAGGGACCTCACTAATCAGAAACCCTTGTACCTTCCAACTCAAAATATATACAAAATGTATCTTCCTTAAGGACCCCACCACTGCAATTTTCTCCAAAAGTGGTATTATAGACGAACTGCAATCCCCTCTCCTGCCCATAGAACTAGATGGTAACGATTAAATCTTGCAACCCACAACGACCTTACAAACAGCTGCACTAGTTCACTCTGATGAACACCCACCGGAAAAACACCCATGGGAGCACCAAAGAGGAAAAGTCCCTTCATCAACAAAACTGCAAATTGATACAAGTAGCTGAAAACTTAAGCAAATCATGGTTTGATAAGAAACATGATTATGTTCAAGAAGGCCTTCAAGACCATCAACTTGGTCATCAGTCAGACAACATCATCATCCAAATGACTAACTCTAAAACCATTCCCACAATACCACAAAAAACTTTACCGGGTAGTTTACGCATCGAACACAATGCTCGGACTTTCCCCTTGTCCTCACACACGTCCATGAAAGGACTTGAGGGTTTATAAGAGACAGCTACTTTAATACCTCACGAGCAAGGGGAGAAAATGCCTTGACCAAACCCCAAGCATCACCAAGCCGCATCACAACCTGCAGTGACTATTTATAGTAAAGACACCCAAATTTGCTTACAACAAGCAGAATCAAACAACGGACTCGCCTTAAAATACCAATATGGCCACTAATACAAAACAGCTCAGCCGGAAACACAGGATATAGCTAACCCTGGGCAAAGCACTACTCTACGCTCGTGTAGTTTGCGAAGTTTCCGCTACTTCGCACTACGCGAAGTGCATGTAGCACAGTGCAAACACGTATAGCGTAGTGCTCCAGTCATTTTTTCCTTGCTCGTGGTCCTCAATGTCAAGTTGGCGAACGCGAGCAAGCAAAATGACATACCGGCGAGACTTTTTCCTCGTTCGCAATCAGCAACATCAAGTTGCCGATCACGGGAGTGGAAAATAAATCTCCTGGCAAGATTCTCAATGCGAGGAGGTCAGGTTTCTCATTGCGAGTGGTCGTGTATGCTCACGACCGCTCGCAATGAGAAACTACCAGACCGCATTGAGAAAGTTGCTGCTCGAGTAAAAATCTACTCCAGCAGCAGAAAACTACAGCTCGCACTGTGCAAGATGCCGTTTTCAATGACTGCACAGTGCGGGAGGCTTGTCCGCATTGTGCAATCATTGAAAACAGCATTGCGAACAGGCTACTACGCAGTTCGCGTAGTGCTACGCGTAGCTCGATTAGTGCGAAGTACACTTTGCATAGCTTCGCGTAGCACTACTTCACAAACTACGCCCAGCCCTAGGTATAACAGAACAAAAAATAAATGAACACGCATCACCATCTTCAAAGTATTCTTTCCCTCATTCTTTACCAATCACTTATCCAGGATTGACAGCACCTCCTGTGACCCTTTCAGCATCTGACACACTCTTTGAAAAATTTACATCACTGCTCACCGAGCCGCCTATTTACGGAGACTTCACCAACCGTGGCATTACTTTTCTAGCCTCCCAAGAATGGGAGGAATTTGTTGCCTCTTACAATCATGACTCTAAACCTTCAAAAACTATTACCTGAGAAAAAAGTCACCCAAGCAATAATTTAATTTGGGAATCGATACTAAGCACAATGAAATATTCAACTGCGGCATTACAATACCAGTCACACAAAATGGATCTCCAGTTGACAATTCTCCAAACTCTAGCCAACTTTACTTCGGGGATTGACAGGAAGTTAGCAGACTTGAATGGTTTAATAAAGAGAGGGCAGTATGCAGCCTTCAGTACACAGCAATCACAATAAGAATGCTGCTGTGCCCCAATAGTGGACCAGTTACTAACTCCCCCGACAATACTAGGTGATCTATTGGCTGTCCTGAAAACAACTGTCACTAACCAGAAATCTGAAGGCAAAAACAACTCCTTAGAGAGGGAAACAGCATTGACCTCACTTCTCAAGACACCGCCACCATCAATTCGTGAACCTCCAATTGAAGGCGGGGGACACCCGCAAAACAAGAAGCCAGAATCTTTCAAAGAAGTCAATTCTCCAGTAAAAACTGGGTGGTTGGCAAAAAAGGAAAGGAAGGAAAAAGAAAACACATTTCCAGGTCCTACACTCAGCAGTTCTGATTACACCTGACCACGCAAGTGAAGGAACACCAAACCCCCCAGCTCCAGCTCTAGCAGAAGTCAGGAATATACGACAAACAAATTCAAAGACCTTTCTTGACCACCAAAGAGACCCAAGCCTCATAGTCAATGGCACCAATAATCTGCAAGGCAACCAAGAACCAATCAGGAGATCATTCTATAGAAGCCTTACACCAATCCCCTCTACTAATGATAGTAACTCGGTAAAAAAAAATTCTAACAAACAACCACTTAAAACAATTTTAAAAAGTAAGACTTCAACCGAGGGGACACAAACCACAAGGCGAATGCAGAGCTCAACCTTTCAGGAGAATCAAAATGAACCAAGCTCAATGTCGAGCCAATCCCTCAAGCAAGTATCACACAAGCGAGAAATAACTTGGACTCCAACTGTTCAACTAATATCGCCTCATATCAACACAAACCCGGAAATAAATCTGGCTAACGACTCTCCCTTGGAGATTTTTGCCCGTACAGTGATTCACATTACTGGCACCTATGCTTCAAATCAGAGGTTTTTTGCAAACACCGCAATTCAATGTGACAAAACAATTCTTCATAATCTGATATTGCCAGAAGTAGAAGATTCTGACACTATTATCTTATTCCCTCAATATAAATCACGAGGCCGAATTGACATATTAAACAGACAAAATGTGTTACGGCTCTTACACTCCATTCCAACTTTAGCTGACATTACATCGTCTGACTTAATGTCAATTGAATTCTTGCCAAACAGTAGTAGTCAAAATGCAGAAGCTACCAGAACCAGATGGGCAAACTCAGAGACCATAGGCAGAATCTTACAGGAAGATGATCAACTACAAAATTGGGGGATAATTCCGAAACCTGTCCCAAAACCATTATATCTAACTCCTTCCCTAAAAAACTATGCAAACAGCTAAAGCTTGACGACGCTCTCAGTCCTGAAAGGAGTCAAATCTGTCAATTGCATTATTACCAACTGCGACTCAATGCACACTAATACAACCTCCAGTAAATAACAATTGGTCAGGGATACAGCGCATAATTACATCAGAACTCACAAAGTTACAAAAGCTGGGCGTATAACTACCACCCCAAACTGAGCAAGAAGGACTTACAATATGTGTCTGGAATATAAATGGCTTAGCTTCCAACCTTTTTAATAGAAATAGGTAAGACTTTCCCACTAAATACCTATTTATCACCTCCAAGCTGCATCCAGGCCATAAAAGTAATGCTTAAGATTAACCAGCTCTTATAACATTATGGCATAATATATGGAATAAAATACGGAAATCTTCTAGAGCAGCTAATACTACTCAAACCCTATTTTTTATTTACAACAGGTTGTTAGTTACTCCCTCTAAACTACACACTATAGATCCTACTATCCCCTTTACATGTTGGTCCTGCCCAAATACACATGCAGATCTCAAACATATGCTTTTTACGTGTCCTTTGAATCACGTTTTTTGGTCCAAAGTATGGCTATAATTTAACACTATATTTTCTACCAACTTTCCTTTCTCACTCACTCACATTTTTCTAGGTAGTCTATGTGACATATGGTCTTCCTGTGCCTTTAGCACCTCCATTATTGATCTTCTCTTGGCTGTGACATTTCAGCAGATTACTAAATCGTGGAAGGATACCTCAGTCATTTCCTTTCAGGCTTGGTGGTATGGTGTTTGCTTCAATCACAGATTAGACAGAGCTTATGTATATCCCATTGCACTCGCCATTAAACGTGATCTACTGTGGTTACCGATTACTACCTTTTTGGATAAATTTACTCAATCTCGCCCAACTCATACTCCTTCCATTGAGGAGGTATCCAAAGCTCCATGATATGTTTTTCATGATATGTTATTTTAATATTTCAATGCCTACTGTTATTAACCACTTCTTTTTTATCATATAAGGTTCTTCTTAGAAGCTTTACATTGTTAAATGTTATTTATATTTTTTCTTCTTCTCTTTTTCCTCATCTTTTTATTTCTTTTTCTTCCTTTTTCTTATCTCTCTGTCTAATATTGTGGTACAGTATTTCTAACTTGATTGCATTTTACTTGATATTGACAATGTATTGTACTCTTCCTTTATTGCAATCTTTATTTTCAATAACATTTCTTTTAAACAAAAAATAAAAAAGATTAACCAGCTCCCACAGGACGTAATAATAATAATAAATATCTATGTACACCCTAAACAAAAGCTAAAAACAGCAAAGGAGCTGTGAATGGAAATAGCGAGATTAATGGAAGAGGAAGCAACAGATCTTATTATTCTTGCTGGAGATTTCAATATGCACCTTCTAGGCAACAATCAAGAAGACAACCTAATTCGGGATCTATCCGGCGCATGGGGAATTCCGACGCAACCCTAAATCACGGCCATCAAGCCAGTGCGAAGCGTGAATCACCTGCTTCGGGAACTAGAGCACTTAAATATGAGGGGCCTTATTTATGAAGGCCTTGCGCCGCCGGTGCGTCACTTTTTCCCATGTTAAAAGTGACGCACCGGCGGCGCAAGTCCTTCATAAATAAGGCCCCTGAGCAGCAAATGGCCAATTCAAGGACGACAATCCATCAGCTGTCACGTATCACTGAGCATTAGCATCTTCCCATCTAGTCTATACTTTTACAACTTTAACACTGTTCAACCACATAGCCACTTTTGAGATCGGTAATAACGAACTAAGTGACCACATGCCACAAGAATTAGGTCTCAAAGCAAGTTCAAGTCAGACATTGTCTGTCAGTAAAACTATTTTGCAAAACGAAACCAGCAACCTTAAAAAAATACGTGTAACTCCACGAATATAGAGGGAATATTATCTATTGCCAACGATCTGTACAAGCAAGGGGGAAAAGCCAGCCTTTGGAATACTGGAACAATTTTGTTACAACGCTTGGGGAAACATTTTTAGACAGGCAAGGCCCGAAATAGCTGAATGCTTCACAAATTCCTACCAAAATGGTAAAAAGCCCAGAGTCTAAAAAAAGTAAAGCAACTAATAAATCATACTTTAAAACAACTCTGCAAATTTCCTAACATTTTGAGCCTCCAAAGCGTTCTTCGCGAAAGTAAGAAATCATTAAAACAGAGGAGATAAGCAATCAAAAGAGCGAACGATAATGAAACATGGGTAAAACTTCTCCATGATGCAAAACTGAAAAATAACACCAAATTTTGGCAAACAGTTAATACATTACAGAGACCCAACCATCCTGGTATCGATTCTAACATCACAGAAGTGGTTTGGAATGAATATCTATTCGATCACTTCAATGACCCAGCTGAGTTTGCCCATGAAGAAGTAGGCATGCGTTTTATTTTTTTATTTTATTTGTCTTTGCCCTCTACTTTTGTGGTTATCTGTATGGTTGAAAGAGTAACTCAGTTTTAACAAACTAATTTTAAAGCACTGCATGAGTTATGATCACAGGTTCAATATTCTTTGGTTATCACATATCAAAAACAAAATGAGGGACTTGGGTAGACCTGATCTCTTCTCTGATCCTTACCGTACTACTAAAGCAGATACCATGATTGATTACCACCTGATCAAACCTAGGAGACGCCTGGAACCCTATTTGACACTTGAGACTGCTGGTTACCATAAAAGGCTATTGACCCTTTTTAGACTTAACAGGATTTCTCAATTATTTTTATGTAATGATGGGTGGCATTACACTTCTGTATTACCTGCATGCATCAGTCACAATCTCTCTGTACTTGAAACTTCGGATGCTGTTTTTATTTGCCCACGGTTCAGTACCCTTCGATTTAAATATATTGAACCACTGTTGGCATCTTTGAATTTTAGACAAGTGCTTCCAGCTTTATTATACTTACAATATTTATCTACCGCGCAGGTGTGTTTCTTTATATTTATCAGGTGTTTTAAAACCGAAATAGCAAGATGCACTGTGTTAATATCTTTTTACTGCTGATTCTTTTTTATTGTATTGAGATGTGTTTTTAATTTCAAGATTTGCATTGCTCAAATCGAATAAAGTTGACTTGATTTTAGGTCTAAACTAAGGGGCAGATTTATGAAGGGCTTGCGCCACGTTTACGCCGCCGTTGCGTGACGCAACGGCACGGAAACGTGGCGCATCCCTGCGCCCTATTTACAACGTGACGCATCTAGGAGATGCGTCATGTTGTACAGCACTGCGCCATGAGGAGGCGTTCCTGCGCAGGGGGGGGCGTTCCTGCGCAGGAACGCCTCCTGAAAGTGGCTGAGTGAAATCTATGAGATTTCACTCAGCCACTTTCAGGGCAATGCTGCGTCAAAACCCTGCGCCTGCTTGAAGCAGGCGTAAGGCTTGAGGCAGCATTGAAAGAATCGGCCCCCCCAGAGCATTGCTGGAACTGCGTCGCGTTGCGTCACTTTTACGGACCAGATGCGTGACGCATCTGTGCCGTATTTGCCCCATGGTGCGCCGCATCATAAATGCGGCGCACCATGGGTGGCGTAGCTGTGGCGCACTGTGGCGCATGTTAACTGGCGCATCCCTCGGGATGCGCCAGTTAACATAAATCTGCCACTTAGACTTTAGGTCTAAGTTTACCTTTGTGAATAAAACCCAGCGTATCTGACCTTGATTCGTTGTCATGCTTCTTTCTTTCATTACCTTGAACCTTCTGTTTTCCCCCATGCCATTCTTTTTATTTTCCCACCTTTTCTGCCTTTCCTCTTTCTTGCTCTGAGTGAAAAGCCGGATGATGGAAAATAGGACTAGCGCCCCAAAAAGTGATGCCAGTAAGGCCGTATATAAACACCTGCGCAAATTAAGCAATGGGGTTGTCCATGGCCGAAAAGAACGAAACTTGCTCACAACACAGCGTGTGCCACAACTGACTGGATCCCTGTATTAGTTTTGTGAATCATCTCCTTTATAATTCTGACCCTTCTTTGTAATGGTCACATTGCTAGAGGGGTGCATCATGGAGTAAATGACAGCACAAGCAGGAATGTGAAGCCGACCTGTGTGCATGATCTAAGACTGCTGGATGCCAGTACTGTAAATAATGTGATTTGGAGGTCAAAACTATTAGACCTGCATGTATGAGGATAAACTTTACAATCAAAAAAGGGAGAAGACCGTAATATATTATTGCCTCCTAAGGCGCAGTGGTGACTGACTATTTAGGATATATAATTCAACAACACACCCAATACTCTATTAAGAACTTTTCAGATTAGGATGAATGTTAAATAAGGCCAACTCATTTTTGATGTTTTTGTTCCTTGTAGCGTATTTCCAATAAAACTGTGCATTGTGATGAAAAGCGTGCACAAATTCCCCACAACCATGGGCCATCAAAGAGACGCCACATGCTAAGAATGGAGTTCAGGGATGGGAAACTATACAAAAGAACATTCGAGCTACCCCATGGAGAGAAGTCTGGGAAATGTCACAGATTACCACTTTTATATACAAAGCTTTGAAACATCTCAACATCTCAGATCCACTGCGACTCCCAGACTTCAATGTGGCTGCCACTCACCCGAGCCCAACAACACAGACCGGCACTTGATCTCCCAGTAATGTAGAGAAGAAACAAACAGAAGAGAGGGTTGTGTGTTTTCTTGAAGACAGTCTGAGTCAGAGTACTTGGGCGGGGAAGGGCGACTTTATACCGTGAGGTTCACTCATTCAGTAAAGAAGTTTCGCTTCTTTTGAAAATATTAAAGCCAGTGCTGTTGCTCACACTATAAAATTCTGGTTGGTCAGAGCTAGAGTAAATGCAGGCGAAGTACCCCAACTGACAATTTTACCTTGCTTAATATATAGCTCTAAATACCACAATTTCTTCCATCTCCCTGTACTGTAATAGATGTGACTGTTTACCAATTTAAGGTACTCAATTTACCAACCATTAATGGAGGGAAGGATGAGTCTAACTTTGCCAAGATTTGCATTCATGACAGCCTGAAGACCGTATTCTGTCAGTGGCGAGTGTTTAGTTCAATTAACCATCCCAGTTCACAATGACTCATATTGACCCTCATCTGCGCCTAAAATCTTAAAGAGATTGCTCCAGCCTGCTCCTCATTTTCAGAATGTGTTACAATCATCATAGAAATAGCATGCATATGTGTAGAGGCACTAAGTTTAATATGCTTTTTTTATTATTGTTTATTTGAAGGCACGGGCCACGACTCATGAGACGTAAAGTCTCTAAACGTTTCTTTTGTCCTTTAGTCTTTCGGCATAGGTATTAAATAATATATTACTCTCGGTGGATGTGCATACATTGCTTACACCATACCCTAATTGATTTCAACGAAAACCTCAACACTAGTGCTTAATTTGAGCTGGTAGTTTTCGGTTCTCAGCACCAGCACTTAATTGTCAACATCAGCACTTATGACAGTCTGCTACATGGCTGTGCTGTTTGTCTAATTTAGAGATGAGCACAACAGCAGTTGTTGATTAATTTAACATGCCTAACACATGACTGTGTGATAGGTGCCGAATATTTCTCCCTAGATGGGCTTACATAATTTTGTACCCCAGGCCAGCCTTTCACATAAGGCAGAGCAAAGGGGGGCTTACAGTCTTGATCCCACTTAACTTTTCAAACATTAAAAATCATTTCCTCTGATTCGTATTTTCAGTGTTTGAATTTGCCCATTAATGGTTATTATGATATGTTGTTAATTAATTTTAATTTTGTCTATAAAACCTATTGATGTTATTGAAGATATTCAATATTTTATATAATTTTATGTCATTAGAAGCCATACACAAGTAGCTGTAAGTAAGTGATTTTAAATTCACCAGCTGTTCTCTAAGGGGAGATCGTGTCTGTGGAACACCCAATTCACAGGGAGAGAACATTATACATTTTTTACATACACCTTATGGGGAGGCAATAAAAAAGTGTAGTGCTATTGATTTTATATTGATATAATCAGACTTGGCGCCAGGAGTTATAGATTCATATGTTCTACCAGCCATTTTTAGCGACCATCATCCTGTACACTGTAAAACTGCACTGCCCCTCGCTCAGTAAGAACTATACAAAAGTAGTAAAGTGTCACTATACAGTCAGTAATCACTTTATTTGATTTGGATTAAACAAATCATAAAAATACATAAAAACAAAGGAACAGAATGACTGCCTAAGCAAGAAAACATATAGTCCATCATCATAACTTCTCCTGTATAAGAATGAAACACATCAGCTAAAAACTATGATACATAAAAGCAAACAGTAGGTGTGTTCAAAAATTGAAGGTACAATATGAGAGGTCTTACTTGAGTAAAATTATTTGACTATATAAGAGAACAAATCAACTTAAAATGCAGCCTAGAGAATTTAGAACATATAAAAAAACAACGTATAAGGTATCAAAATAGCAGCAGAATCACAAGTTTTAGAGGGAAACTCTAAGGATTTATACTAGGCTATCAGGAGCTGGGGAAACAAGTTCAGCTGACAATAAGTCAAAATTCGTCCTCAATGGACAGGCATGTCAATCATCAGGTATAAATCAATGAGATTCAAGGATTTAACCAAAAACTAGTGCACAAGAGAAAATTTGGACATCATGCTTGCTGCCCTTTTTTCGGGAACTTTATGAAAAAAAGCTTGTTTGACCCAGAGGAAATTAGCTTTAGCAGCAGTATCTGGGTCAGAAAAAAGATCTGGTCTACCAAGGTTCCAATAATAATAACTACAATAAAATGGTCTGACAGGTGTTGCAGGCCATTGGCAGTATGCGATATAAGGACTGTATGAGCAGTGTATAACAAGGTTGGTAATAATCTATCACCAGCCCTTGGGACATCCTTGCACTGTTTTAATAAAAAAAGACTCCAGCTGGATAATATATAAAATATTAAGCGAAAGTGATAATAAGCAGCACTGGCTGCATCCCCTAGCCAACTTAAAGTGCGGCATACACTCCCCATTGGGGCCAAATCTTAAGGACGCTTCCAGCCCCATGTGCAAATTTTGCAGGAAAGTGAAGAGTGCAGTATCCTCCCCAAGGATTTCAGCACGATCCAGACCTTCCATCTATTGACCCCATGAAAGGCCCAGCTGAGGATAATGAGGGCCAGATGGATGGTAACTTTCTTTACTGTGGTGTACTTGTTAATCAATAAGTAAAGGCTCAGATTTCGTTCTATCGTCCCCTGTCCTGGTCTAAAGCCAGATCGAATATCTGACCGTATGTTATGCTCCTCTGCCCACACTGCCAGTCGATTCAGCAGGACAGCGTCAATGGTTTTTTACTTCAGTGTCGACTAAAAAAAATGGGCCTATAGCAGGATGGATCCACTCTAGTCTTTTTCATGAACAAGAGAATGAATAAATTTACGATTTTTTCCAGGGTAAGATGGTTTGGCTGTGATTTGCTGCATTCAAATTTTGAGTGATGATAGCGGCCCAGAGATCCACTTAAAATGTATAAAGATCTCTTGGCCTGGAGCTTTCCCAGATGGTAGAGCCAAGATAGCTTCTCTAACTTTCCCCAAATTAAAAAGGGGCACCTCCCCACTAGAAGGATGAAAACAGGAAGAGGATAAGCTTTCAGCTTTATAGATGGACTCAAAATAGCAAACCCAAGCTTGGGATGGCATAGTGAGAACCATATTTGGTGAACTATTGGTGTGAAAGAGGGGCTGATTAACTACCCTTCAAATAGCCAACCTGTCCCTAGGCAATCAGCGTCTGCTGTCATTACAGATGAGAGTCAGGCAGCGCTACCCAATGGGTATAGACCTTCCAAAAAAGTGCCGTTTTTCGCGCGTTTTTTGGCTTCTGATTATCCAATTAGAGCGGGTATTTAATAAGGAGGTATACACAGCCTAAACCACCTTTACTCCCGCTCGGACGCTGGCCATTGAGGTACCGACGGACAGGTATGGCTCCCTGGAAACCTAAGATCTAGCAACTAGGGATACTATTTAAAGTCCTGTTAACTGAATTTTTGTTGCCCTGTATGCACTAATCTAGTCTCTTTGGCATCACCTACACTATGCTCTTAAGAAACTGTTCTGTCTAGGCTTAGCCAGAACCTACAGCTAACTTATAGAACCATTTAACAATCAGTATCACCCCCATGCCTGGTCCTAACCATGTCCTCTTTTTGGGTTGAGTCTCTTTTTAATCAACTAGTATTTGTTAGTGTATATGTATGGATTAGTAGAGTACATTCACTCTGTACCTCAATAGAACCTTCGTTTGAGGTCTTTATACTCTTCCATCCCTAACAGAGCGGGGCCGCCTTCTTCCGGAGTGGGTGCCGGGTGAGGTGAGGTGTTCTCCCACAGAATGTTGGGTGAGTAGAACATTGATAAATTAATACTCTGTAACTCAATCAGTTTCAAATCAGGAGACTTATGTAGCTTCTGAAAGGCGGAGAACAGTCTTCTGCCGCCCTGCCTATTCCTGTTGTGTTGTGTTTTTAATCACCATTATATCACATATGCCTCTTACACCCAGTTTTCTTTCCTCTTCAGGAAAATCACGACCAGTTGGATAAACACCAGAGAATACTTTGGGCTCAAAGATCTGGTAGGATTAATCCAAAATGTTAATACACTTTACTTTTCACATAGTGCAGATGCGTAACATCTAACGGTCCTGAAGAAAGCTTGGACTAGTTGTCCTCCAAGCTGAAACATGTCGACCTCCACGCACTACGCCATGACATAGTTATTCCTTAAGACTATAAGGCGTTGTTTTTACTCTTGACCCTGGACAATACTTAATAAACATATTTTTTGTCTCAGGAGCCAATTTTACTCACATTTGTTTCCTTTTGCACGAGCACTGCACTCCATCGGTCCTACCTCTGAAATACTGTGGTTCAGAATAATACCTTCCAGAACCTATCTCCGCATCATCATCAGGTGCATTGGGAGAGACTAAGGTTCATGGTTTACATCCCACATGACGACACTCCGCCAATAATGGTGGGCTGATGGGAATTTTTCGAACCCAGTATTATCACTGTGAGGACATGTTGGTTTAGTGGTCTTTCGGGCATGACACAACACGTAGGCAAGCGATCTGACTAGGTAACTCCTGTCTATTCCTGGTAGGAGCCATCTGGATTTCTAAACCAATATGTTTAAACAAGTCCACAATGTTTTGATCAGAGTTACCTGTCCGTAGATAGATTTCAAAATTAGTGTGACATTTGTCATCAATTTCTCTAAGTAATAATCTGGAATTACCTTGGCCCAGCTTATCCAATGGTCCTGATCCATTGGTATAATAGGCTCCTTAAACAACGGGGTTTCTTGCAAGTTATCACATTCACTTCAAATTCTGCTCATATCAAGTTATGATCGCTAAGGACACTCCATATTGTTATAAAATCAATAAGGGAGACAAATAAACTAGGACACTTCATAACAAAATCAATGATGATGCTAAGGTCTCTACCCTTAAAATTGGGCATTAAACCATCCGAGTGAAACTACTCCCAGGACAGTAAATTAATAAGATTCCAATCTGCCAGCACATTGTTTTAAAAATCCTCCTGCTGGGAGTGGAAGAAACACACCTATTCGGAGTCAACACAAAATTTGTTCTTCAGAGTAGGGCCACAAAACATGAAAGGATGCAAATTAAAAGCACCCACCATTAAAATCAATATGGGTTTGGATACTGCCAATAAAAAAGCATCTAAAACATGTTGTACATTTGGAACAGGGGTGGACGTTGAGGAAACGGAATTGTCAACATTTATAACTTACAGCTTTGTATCATTATGGAAAGTTATGAGCACTCATAAGAGGTTAAGTGAGTCAATAGGGACAATCTTCAATTCAAACTAAGCCCAATTTTTACAAAGGTTACAAGGCCCCACTTAGGACTTTTATGTGACAAAGCTATCACATTGACAGACATCAGCATAGTCATCCATATGCTGGTCTCCCGAGACATAACAATCTCTTGTAGACAAATAATCCCAGAGGATTGCAGCACCCTACTCTCACTCATCTGACAAAATAACTAGAGCAAAATTCCAGCCCAATATCACGGGACACCTACTGGTTTGTGTCAAACCTCATCCTCCAGTTAAAGGCCCAAGTCTGGCTGAGCGTCAAACTTGCTTGTCAAGCTTTGCTATAGGGGCAAATCTGTTGATTATCTGGAGATCGGAACTAGGTCCTATTTAAGGTGCGGATCTTCAGCTTGACTGGAGATCAGAGCAGAGACCTCTTGAGGAAAAATTGGGCAACCGTCTTTCAAAAGTTGGCTAAATTACACCTCAGGGGAGGATCTAGCATGCTGCAGGGGTAAAAGAAACCTAGGGGATAAAGTAAAATATTGGTTCTCATTGATAAATCAGGCCTGTACTAGAATAGAATCTTTTCAACCAACCTCAGATTTTTAAAATTGGCCACAGTAAAGGCTTCTGTGCTTGATAAAAAAGAATCCCAGATCCAGCCCACCGTGCAAACCATAATTATTTCATTATATAGGAATGGACGTGAGCGATCCAGCCAATTTGAGATACACCACACTTTTTTAATAAGAGATTGTGGATTATATGTAATAGTGTAGATCCTGAAAGTTTTTTTAAGGAGCTAATTGCTGGAAATAAGGTTGATGTTAAATGTTGCTTATCTGAAGAAGCAAACCCTAGGGAGAATATTACTGGTTTTGAAGCTATATATAGAATTAGGTACTGCATGTTAACAGCCATTCCATCCCAAAAGAAACCACCCTCCCCAGAGGAGACAACCCTGTGTGTACAACTGCTCTAAATCACCTCAAATGTGTCACAAAGTATTAAGGACATTATATTATAAGACTGTCCTGCACCAGTGAAAGGAGGAAATAAGAAGGAAGGCATTGGAAGACCTAGAAGTTGCTTATTCTCTTCATGGTAATAGAGCCTTCTGTGAAATTGTAAACCAGTCATTTTTTTCTGAATCCCCTAACCTTAAAACAGAATGTCATATTTCAGCTGATCAGTGGGTGCTTCATATTTCCAAAATGTTTGGACAAGAAAAAAATCTTTTGTCCAGTCTGATCAAATTGATACACATTATTTTGATTTTAATAATTTACCTATTTTGAGTGAATCCATTGATTGTAAATATGTTTTGAAAGTAATTATAAGATGTCCAGCAAGCAAAGCTCTAGGCCAAGATGGTGTCCCAGTTGATGTTTTTAGACAAAATCCTGATTTTTGGGCACCATTGCTAATGAATGTACTCTGTGCAGCTATAAGTGGGAAGCTACCAGACTCATGGAGTGAATCTACTATTGTCCCAATTTTCTAAAAAGGATCCAGATATCCACCAACCTTCTATTGCCCCATATCCCTTTTGGTTTCAAAATAAAAGGAAACCTTGACAGAAATAAACTATTTTCTTTCAGATGTTTAATATAGTTACCGCACCAGTTTAGGTACAACAGCACAATCCCTAATCCTCTCATTAAATGCTGGGAAATATGACAAGGCCAGGAGAGGATCATTGCATATGGCATTTATGGACCTCTTCTGCGCCTTTGATCTGGTAGATAGAGGGAAGTTATGGAACTTGATGAGTAGAGCAGGTATGGAGGCACCTCTTTTAAACATTCTTACACTGGGATAAGGCTACAAACATTTGCTATGGTCCAGATGGTGAATGTGCCTATTAATTAGGACAGGTTGGGGGGGAGAAACAGGGTTGTATTTTTACACCATATATATTTATTTTTATATACATTTTCTGGACTCCGTTTTAGCACAAAAGGGGAAGATCTACCCAAAATAGGTAAACACCCTGTCCCAGTTCTCCCCTGCGCCGATGACGTGGTTTTAATTGTGCCCACAGCCAATGGCCTTCAGATTTGATTGGATTATTTTAATGATTTTATGGTCAATTTATATTTTCAAATAAATGATCAGAAATCCTTTATTTTGATCGTTGGCCCAAAGATTAACCACTCCAAGAAATTCCACAGTGGCAGTTCCACATTATCTAAAGTTCATAATTTTAATGTAGGGATTATTTTTGGTCCAATTAAAATGGGACACGTTACGGACTAAGAGGGCCCAGAAATATTCAGTTGAAATTTAAACAACCATCATATTTGCCAATAAATAGGCCAACAGCCCATAAAAGAGATGATATCACAATACAAACGCAAATTTATTTTTGTTGGTCTATATGGAGTAGGAGTGTGGGGCTATGTACGCCCAGGAAACTTGCAAAAACTTGAGAATACATTTTAAATGGATTTCCCAGAGATTACAGCTATTTTAATTTTTTTTATTGCAGATTTTGTATAGTGTGAGCTCAACCTGAAAGTATTGGAGCACTTTATATGAGCACCAGTTACGTTATACAAGACTACATACATTAGGCGCAGGGAAATTACGTGATTTGCCCAGAACAATAGGATGTTGAGCCAACACTGAGGCTCAAACCTGGGTCCTCTGCTTCAAAGTCAGCAGCTTTAGCCGTAAGGCCACATCCTCTTGCCGAGTAGTTACATCACTCATTCAAAATTGGGGCTCCCTTTTTTAGAGGATGTGCCAAGAGGCTACATTTTCACGAATGGTGCACGAGCACTGTTTGAGTGAGGACAATCCAGAATGGATCCCATTGATAGCCTATGTTAAGTATGCTTTTTATGCACTTGGGACCCCACATCTATATTACCATCCAAATGAGTGTGCAAATACAGTTAAAATGTCCAATTTTAAACAGTACGATGATGTTAGGTTTGCAAGTGTTTTAAAGGTAACTACTGTGAGATTTTGTTTACTAATTTTAACTTCTGAACGTTTGGAACCGTATTTATTATGGACACTCATCTCTGATTATAGATATTATCTCACAAGTTTTAGATTGAGCCCTGTGCACTTCCCCCCAGAGGTTTGCTTTACTACCCTGTTGCCCCTATGATCGCAATTTCACCACAGTCTACAACTCTTTTTTTATTTTTCTAATTTTTATAATATCCCAAGAAGACAATACTTTCGTCCTATAAGGGAAAAAAATCATTTTACATCTTGTAAATTAAGCCTTCATTTTCTCCAGCGCTGAGAAAATCAGCATACCTACCACGCCGTGATTATTTTCATTAGATGGTCATTAATACTTAGAGACAAATACGCAAAATAGGCACTGCCTATTGGTAACTCTAGATGGATATCTTCAAGGCTTAATGTTCTAAACGTATGTACCTAGGATGGTTGTTTAAGACTAAAACATTAACGTTTTTTATTTGTGTTTTATATATATTTTAACATTGGACTGCACTTTATATGTTTTACTGTTGTTTTATTTGTATTGATGTGATATATCTTTTTATGAGAAGCAGATTAATAAAAGTGTTTTTGACTGACTGATTGTGTGATGGTTAGTAGTTGTGTTGGTATTGTCATTGGTAGTGCTGATAGGGACAATGGAAGGTGCCAGCCGCAGTGACTTCCCCACGAGGACCCTGGCACTTAAACTTTTTTTTACAAATTAAGCACTGTTCAGCATAAGGCATTCAATATATGCAGTAAGACTAAATATCATCAAATAGTCTTTGTGATTACAGACTAAGTATTTTCCTCTGTATTTTAATTATAACATGGTATCTGCAAGGGACTAAGCAGTGGTGTGTTCAGTTAATTAAACAGCAGAATGTTAATTCTGAAAGATGTGACCATAACACTGCAACAATGAATGCTAAGATATATATTTAGTAGAGCACTTGAATCAGATAATACGTTTAATTTGAACATATTTATTTTTCAGTGGCATGGCATAAATGATTTCAATTTATAATATGGCAATTAAACCTCCAATGGACATTGTTAAACCCAGCTAGCATGCTTTCATTGAACACTTCTGTTCTTCAATAAATCAAGAATCTTCGAATCTGAGCTGTAAAATAGCACTAATTGCACCTCAAAGTGCCCTGTCTATAATAGTATAGACTCTCTACCAGTATTATGCATCCATTCATTTTATATTGAGAGACACCATATTATGATGTTTCTCAATTCTGCATTTATAGTTCCTCCTGCTCCAATACGGACATTAATGATCACCGGAACACCTTAATTAATGGGAGTTTCTACACAGCATGTTCCTTTTGCATTCCATGGCACAAACTACACAATTCAAGAATCATCCAGTTACTTCTTTTTCCCAACGTTGCTTGCGTCACTTTTGTTTAACTTTTTCAAGTGAAAGTGGAAAGGGGCGACCACTCGGTCCCCCCGAACGTATGGCAGAGTGCCTCGATCCCCCCGGGAAGCCATTTTGGGCGGGAGGCGCGTCTCGGCTGGTATGCCCGAAGCGGCGTAGCTGGGGCGCGCCCTTTCCCGCCCTAGAGTGGGCTGGCCTAGACACTGACGCAGCCAGCCACGCCCTCGGGGCAGGCAGGGGCGGGTGTACGCCCGCCCTGAAGACGGATAAAAAGGGACGCAAGACCAGAAGACATCCTCTTGTTCTTGTGCTCTGAAGCTGCACCTCCTCGCTGCACGTGAGCTCGGGACAGAACGAAGAGCCAATTTTGAGCGTTTTGATCTTTCTTTTTGTCTTCCAGATACTTCGTTGGAAAGATGCCCAAGAAAGGCGCGAAGAGAATGACGACCGACCAGATGGTTCGAGTCCTCATGAAGGAGATGTCCGAAATAGAGAAGCGGTTGGCGGAGCGAGACGGGGAGGAGGGATCGGGGCGTCCATCGGCTGGAGGGAAGCCAAAGAGGCCAAGAAGGGGGCCAGCCGGGGGAGACGTCCCGGTTCCCTGTGCCCCGCTCGAAGCGCCAGCCCCGGTACCGGTGGACGGGAATCCGATTCCCGTCGTAGTCACCCCGACATCCACTGAGGATATGCCTCCCGAGTTGGCGGCACAGCTAGCAGCGTGGTTGGGCGACAGTAGCGAGGGCGCCACGGCCGCCGAAGCGCAAGCACTGATGAAACAGTTGCGCGAGAAACGTGATGCAGCCAAGGTGCCCGCGCCGGCTGCAGTGATAGACAAGCCACGAGTGGCGGAAGCAGCGTCCAGTGCAGGTAAGCGGCCATTGCCGATCGCGAGGGATGAGTCAACACCCTCTCGTAGAGAAAAATTGGGGCAACATGTTCCTTTGGCAATAAAGGAAAAGATTTGGGCGGGGGAATATGTAAACATTTTCTCCTTGCTTGTTGATCATTATGAGGTTGAAACTGTTAAGGGTCAAAAGGATCTGATGCATCCAAGTGTTTGGCGCGCAAAAATGGCCGCCTTTAAAGTGAATGAGAATATTGGCAACTGGGGCAATGCATGGGGAATTTTTACGTCGATTTTGGGGGAACGTAGGCCTGAATTGCTTCCTGAGTTTCCAGTCTATCAGTCACGAATTATGGGGTACTCGACATCGCACCAAGGTAACCATTGGTTCTGTTATGATAACCTTTTCAGGAAGGCGATGGAGCATAACAAAAGTTTAACCTGGGACTGTTATGATTCTTTGACATGGGATAAAATGAAGGAGTCAGGGATGTTGAAAATGCCGTTGGTGGGGGGCACTGTTGGTGAGTCCTCCCGCCAATATGGGGGGACGCCCTTTCGGTCAGGTACGGGTACCGACGATTATTCGAGACCTGCCGGCAATACGGGGAAGAGGGGTTTCTGTTTCAATTTCAACAAAGGTAAATGTACTAGGCCCCCGGGATCGTGTAAGTTCAAGCACGAATGTAGTGGTTGTGGGGCACCCCATCCTGAGTCCTCGTGCAGAGCCAGAACGGGTGAGAATGGGGGTAGAGGAGGCGCCAAACAGGTCTAATGTAGTCCGAGGGGCGCCTTTACCAACCCCGATTGATACCTTGGCGATGATTCCCTGGCTCAGTGAATACCCAGATCGTACTACTGCCGGGGTGCTGCGGAACGGTTTTTCATATGGTTTCCGCATCCCGGTGGGGGACTTTCAGGGTGTCGGGACGTGCAAAAATCAACTTTCCGTCTTGCAGCATACGACCGTAGTGCAGGATAAGATCCGGAAAGAGGTTATCCGAGGTCGGGTCGCCGGCCCGTTTAGTGTACCCCCGGTACAGAATTTTGTCTGTTCTCCTTTAGGAGTGGTCCCCAAGAAGGACCCAGGTGAGTTTCGATTGATCCACAATTTATCAGCTCCTCATGGTCTTTCTGTGAACGATGCAATTGATCCAGAGGTATGTTCGGTGCGGTACGCATCATTCGATGAGGCCGTAGCCATTTTGAATCGCCTGGGGCCCGGGACGCTGATGGCGAAATCAGATATCGAGTCAGCGTTCCGATTGCTCCCGGTACACCCGGACGACCAGCGTCTTCTGGGATTCATGTTTCAAGGTTCGTATTACATGGATAGGTGTATGCCGATGGGGTGCTCTATATCTTGTGCATATTTCGAGAAATTCAGTAATTTTCTACAATGGGTCTTCACGAAGGACACGGGTTTCCGAAATGTAATGCATTACCTTGATGACTTTCTGTTCCTTGGGGCCGCTGGGGATGACGAATGTGGCCGGGCCTTGACTGAATTTTGTGTGTTAATGGATCAATTTGGCGTGCCATTGGCACCAGGTAAAACTGTGGGTCCCACGACTTGCCTCGAGTTTCTGGGGATTGAGTTGGACTCTAGTGAGGGTTGTTTTCGTTTACCAGCTGCCAAAGTGTCGAAATTCAGGGCAGCCCTGCAAATGTGTATAAATGCATCTAAAGTTACGCTGCATCAATTGCAGCAATTGGTGGGGAGGTTGAATTTTGCCCTGAAGGTGATCCCAATGGCCCGCCCCTTCTCCCGTTCAATTGCCCAGGCGATGGTTGGCCTAAAGGAGGGTCATCATCGCACAAGACTATCGGCTGAGGTCCGCCAGGACATGCGTATTTGGTTAGCATTTCTGGCGGACTTCAATGGTCGAGTCGTCTGGAACAAACCAGCCATGTCCTCTGAAGAGCTTGGTCTATGGACAGATTCAGCGGGAAGCATGGGCTTTGGCGCCATCTTCGGCAAAAAATGGTCGGCACAAAGGTGGCCAACATGGTGGCATGAAGAGGGGCTGACGAGTAATATTGCTTTCCTTGAACTGTTTCCCATTTTGGTGGCCCTCAGAACCTGGCCCGATGGGTTCAAAGATCATTCTGTCATATTTTGGTCTGACAATATGACCGTTGTAGAATGCATCAATAGTCAGGCAGCACGTTGTAAAATGATTTTAAGGCTGCTCAAAGAAATTGTCTTACTGTGTATGCAACTGAACGTGGTATTCAGAGCAAAACATGTCCCAGGGGTGATGAATCAGGCGGCTGATGCACTGTCTCGTTTTCAAATGCAGGCTTTCTCGGGTTTCCTTCCCTCAGCGGACCCAGAGCCGGCACCCTTTCCCGAAGCTCTCTGGTCTCTCGGTGCCCGAACTTCGTCACCTTGTGGGAGAGAGTCTAGCACCAAGGACGAGGAAGGCATATGAAGGGGCGTTTCGGGCCTATTTAGCCTTTTTGGGGACTGAGAGAGAGGGGCTTTGGGGGCATGAGGATTGGGTAGTACATTTTCTGATGTCCTTGCGTAGGGCTGGGAAGTCGTGGCTACAGCCCAGAGGCATCGTGCTGCCATTTCCTTTGTTGCCAGGGCTCATAATATCCAGGACCCGACAGCGTCTTTTGTGGTACAGAAAGCGCTGCGTGGGTGGCAACGCCTTGAGGGTCGCAGAGTAGATGAGAGGCGCCCGATAGGTCTGGATAGGTTGTCCCAGTTACTGACCACACTCCCCGCCACATGCTCGTCTCAGTACGAGGCCTTTTTGTTCCGAGCTGCTTTTACGCTTGCATTTCACGGGGCGATGAGGATAAGTGAGCTGGTGGCAAGGAGCAAATGGGATGTGGTGGGGGGTTTGTGCCGGGAACACGTTCAGATCAGGGGTGAGACGATGACTGTATCCGTTGTCAGGTCCAAGACCGATCAAGATGGGATAGGTGACTGCATAGTCATTCGCAGGATTCCAGGGTCCTCCATGTGTCCGGTAAAGTGTTTAGAAGACTACCTAGCACGAAGGGTGGCATCATGGGGAGGGACATTGTTGAGACACGCGGACGCCACCCCACTGACGAAATTTCAGTTTCAGCGGGTGCTTGCGATGTCAATTACCGCAGCGGGCTTGGACCCGGGCGAGTTTGGGACCCATTCCTTTCGGATAGGGGCTGCAACTGAAGCTACAGCCAGGGGTCTTAATGTGGAACAAGTAAAACGAGTGGGGCGTTGGTCCTCCAATTGTTATAAGAGATATGTGCGGTTGCACATGTTGTGAAGCTGTAATAATGTACTCACGCTTCTTGTCTTTTGTTTGGTTTTCAGTTGCGCAAGCCTACGAGGCGGGGCGGACTATGCAGTCGACCCAACACCAGGCCAGCGGTCAGACATCACCGGCTGTGAGAAAAGAGGTGTGGGTCGTGGGCCACTCATACGTGAGGCGTGCCGCAGACGTATTCGAAGCAGGTGACATGATTCACGTAGCTGGGGAATACGGGTACAGGATGTCCTTCTACGGAAGGGGCGGTCTCTGTATTGACCAGTTTCAGGCATTCTTTGAGGGTTTGTTAGGGCGGACGAGGTCACCGCCGTCTATAGTCATAGTACATTTAGGGGGCAATGATTTGGTCACCACCGGTAGACGACTTCTCCTAGAGGCAATGCTTTCCACTGTAAGTTGGTTGGCGAGGAAAGTTCCGGGGTGCGTAATTGCATGGTCTCATATGATCCCACGAAAAGTGTGGCGGGGGGCTGTTTCGATTCCTGCTTTGAACCATTCTGTTAGAAAACTTAATAACAAAGTGAGTAGGTTGTTCCGTTCCAAGACATTGCATTCTATCTCGCATGGTTGTATTAATGATGACAGTATGTATTTAGGGGATGGTGTGCATTTGTCTCGGGTGGGAAATGAGTTACTCATAGGAGACTTCTTAGCATGGTTAAAAACGTTGAAACATGACCTTTAGGTAGGAGTTTTGTGGGGGGTCCGGATAGCCGGTCAACTATCCGGCCTGTGGCGGTAAGGTCATGATCGGTGAGCACTAATTAGTAGATCCCTATGAGTGGGCGTCACCCAACACGGATGGGAGCGCTCGGGAGAGGTGGCCATTGGCCCCTCAATGGGGAGGCGGTCCCTTCTAAGGATGGGTCGCCGGAAGTAAAGGAAAGGCGGTCAAGGCCCCTTCCTTTGTAGGAGGGGTTACAGCCCCCTCCTGGGGAATTTCCCGGGGCCAGTGACATCTGCGACGGCAGATGCGGTAAGTTGTGTGGGGTTGGGATAAGGTCTACGATACCTTCTAGATACCTCACACGAGTATTCGAACGACCTTTAACTGGCGTCGAGTTTTTAGGTGCCCCCGTCAAGTCAAGGGAAATTGGTAGTAGTTGCACTTGAGGTACGCCTCCGTGCTGTCGCCCCTCCCAAGTGGGAGGGGTAAGTCTGGTTAGGGATCTTGACACCGGTTATGACCTTGCCGTTGGCCCTTAAACGTTAGGATGTACAATTTCAATATGTCAAGAAAATGTTTTGTAGGATGCTAGTTCGGCTAGGAGAACCTCTGTATTAGAGAATCTGTTAAGGTTAGCCAAACATCGCAAGGTGGTAATGAAATTGTACATAACATGAAACGTTTAATGTTTTTAATTTTGTTTTAATAAATACGGCCGGGATGGTCACTCCATCCCACTTCCAAAAACGTCAAGAACTGTTTCCAGTTTCCCTCCTTTTGGGGATTGTGTTGAGAGGGGGTGGCGGGTATCTCGGCCATATGGAAAGGGGCGACCACTCGGTCCCCCCGAACGTATGGCAGAGTGCCTCGATCCCCCCGGGAAGCCATTTTGGGCGGGAGGCGCGTCTCGGCTGGTATGCCCGAAGCGGCGTAGCTGGGGCGCGCCCTTTCCCGCCCTAGAGTGGGCTGGCCTAGACACTGACGCAGCCAGCCACGCCCTCGGGGCAGGCAGGGGCGGGTGTACGCCCGCCCTGAAGACGGATAAAAAGGGACGCAAGACCAGAAGACATCCTCTTGTTCTTGTGCTCTGAAGCTGCACCTCCTCGCTGCACGTGAGCTCGGGACAGAACGAAGAGCCAATTTTGACCCACCCACCAGCCCCTGAAGACAGCCAGTTGTTTGTAATAAAGTTGATTAATTCTGCTTCTCTTTCGTTTGCAGGTTGTAGTGTCATGTTGATGTTGAGTATAATAAAGAATGGTCTGTTTTGAGTACGTTTTGCCATTAAAATGATTCAGATATAGTGTTGATTTTTTAAGCATGCTCTTTCGGTCATAGTGGCCAATGTATTCTTAGGTTTAGTTAGCACTGTCGTATTTATTTTGGTAGGCGGTAAGGTCATGATCGGTGAGCACTAATTAGTAGATCCCTATGAGTGGGCGTCACCCAACACGGATGGGAGCGCTCGGGAGAGGTGGCCATTGGCCCCTCAATGGGGAGGCGGTCCCTTCTAAGGATGGGTCGCCGGAAGTAAAGGAAAGGCGGTCAAGGCCCCTTCCTTTGTAGGAGGGGTTACAGCCCCCTCCTGGGGAATTTCCCGGGGCCAGTGACATCTGCGACGGCAGATGCGGTAAGTTGTGTGGGGTTGGGATAAGGTCTACGATACCTTCTAGATACCTCACACGAGTATTCGAACGACCTTTAACTGGCGTCGAGTTTTTAGGTGCCCCCGTCAAGTCAAGGGAAATTGGTAGTAGTTGCACTTGAGGTACGCCTCCGTGCTGTCGCCCCTCCCAAGTGGGAGGGGTAAGTCTGGTTAGGGATCTTGACACCGGTTATGACCTTGCCGTTGGCCCTTAAACGTTAGGATGTACAATTTCAATATGTCAAGAAAATGTTTTGTAGGATGCTAGTTCGGCTAGGAGAACCTCTGTATTAGAGAATCTGTTAAGGTTAGCCAAACATCGCAAGGTGGTAATGAAATTGTACATAACATGAAACGTTTAATGTTTTTAATTTTGTTTTAATAAATACGGCCGGGATGGTCACTCCATCCCACTTCCAAAAACTTCAAGAACTGTTTCCAGTTTCCCTCCTTTTGGGGATTGTGTTGAGAGGGGGTGGCGGGTATCTCGGCCATATTAAAATTACACAGTTGCGATCTTCCTCCCCTTCATTCTCGGATACATACTTCTCAAGTAAAAGAAAGGTATGTTAATTTGTTACGTTATGCAGAGCATCCACGCCAATGCATAAAGATAAAATAGTACCATGTGCCTTCTTAGAAAATGGTAGAGAGGTGACACTGTGAGGGAGGGGTAGAAAGAAGTGTGATATAAAGAAGTTTATTTGAGAGAAAAGAGTTGAGGTAGGGTTGTGGGAGAGGGGTAGGTACATCGAGATGCCCACGAGATTGAAAAAGACTGGTGACATAGTAGAGATGAAGTGAAGAAGACGAGATTTATGACTTGGAAAGACAGGAAAGACAGAACAATTATATGGATCTTGGTGCATACGGAACAGTGACATAGAAGAAGTCAGTAAGGACAGATCGAGAAATAAAGTAGAGAGGGCTGGAGATATAGTGATTGAGGAGATACAGGTAGATGGCAAACAACAAAATAGAGGGGTAGAGTGAGAGCTGTAGTAAAGAAAGATTAGGGAGAGAGGCAAGGAAGCCATAACCACGCAGTCCCATGAATCCCAGCTGGAGGTTGTGGGTGCACAGATTTCCAGTCAAAAGCAGCCCTCACGCCTAGACAATGCCCAGGAAGTCAGCGAACGTCAGAAACAATCCAACGTACAAAAAAAACTATAAAGGAGAAAAAGTTAAAAGAAGGACTCAAGACATGAGGCCATAAACTCTCATTCACATTCAGGTACCACAGGGTGCCTCGGTCTCAAAGGAGGCTGGCAAAGCATAGTTCTTTGTAGAGCTGGTGCTTTATGGGTTCTCTTTGATGGACAGAGATAGTTTTTGACAATGTGTAATGTTTAGGAGAATATTAATTTTTCTAGACTGCAGTACTTTAATGTCCTGACATTGCGGGTTCCCTCAACAGGATTAGTAGACTCATTATAAGGGTTGCTGCCATCTTGTTTGTCACAAGGAAACCTGGGTGAAGTTATTATAGGGAGTTAAAACGTCAATGTATTGCACTGTTGACTGTCTTCAACTGTGGATTTATCTACAGCATGTAGATCTGTGTTATCAAACTTGTATTGCTAATTTATCAACAGTTTATAATTGTTTTGAGATACTTCATGCCCACTAGCATTAACTCTTCTTGTCACAATTCACCTGCTCTGTGCCATTTTATGGAGTACCTGTATGTTGTTTACCTGTGTATCTAAATAAAGAAATATACAGATGCAAAAATAAGTGCATCTCTATTTGTTCCCTAAAATATGTTGTATTTTGCCATGGGAGCTTAGGCTTAAAATTCTTCATGAGAAATCAAGTGTTTCTTGCTGAATGCCATAGATTTCTAAATGGTTTGATGACAGAACCACACATTGCATTACAACACAGACCTTCACAAGTATTCTATTTTACCTTATGTGGTAGCTTAGTATATATCTTTACATCAAACAAACTTTTACGAATCATTCATACTCACTGGATGATGTCATCAGTGATGTGATCAGTAAAGTAATTTGACATGTTACTGACCATGTCATGATTAATGCAATAAGTAAGGTCATAAGCAGTGCATTGGGGGTGTAAGTTTGCTCAGGTAACTATCAGCCACATGCATCAAAAGAAAAACCGGTCGCAAACGAGCAAATTCTCAGAATATGCCCCTTTGCGACCAGTATTTTTGCATTTGGGATGCATCATCCCAAATGCAAAAATCGCTATTTAAGTAATCGCTAAATTGCGATTACTTAAATGGCAATTGCATTTAAGGAATCTCAGATTGAGATTCCTTAAATGCAATTCATTAAAGTGAAAAAATCAGTGATTTCGCTAATAGGCGGCGGAAATTACCATGAAGTTGAACTTCATGGTAATTTGCAAAGTTTCATGTTGCGCGCACACTTAGCCCTTAGAGCATGTGTGTGCACTACATATTTGCACAGTTTAAATTCAGGGGTGCAGAGGGTGTCCTTTTGACACCCCGGCACCCTTGAAATTGCATTCTCAATTTGCGATTCTCTAATTGGGAATCGCAAATTGAGAATGTCTTCCCGTTCATTCCTATGGGCCTCTAGGCCCATATGCATAAACAATAAGAATCCAATAGAACACAAGAAAGGGTTTCCCTACTGTGGTGGGGAACACACAGTGTTGGTAGAATACCCCTCACACACCAAAAGGACCCTTGGTGTCATGCTTCATCATTGGGGTCTTCGTACCCCTCTACAGGATGTGGCGTGCTACGACCTGCGACTACGCGGGAGCACTTAGAAACACTATGTGTGGTGTATGTGAGTTTTTTTTATTTTTTACTTTATGTGCGTGAGTAGTGAGGTTATCGACGAGTGATGTTAAAAAGAGCCTGGCTCGAGGGGTGAACTCAAAAAAACTTTAATTGGGCCTCCGGGCTGGCGCTATTAAAAGGTGAAAAAAGAAAGGGAGGTGTGTTATGCAGGACAATGTGCATTACCTCCTTTGTGTGTCTGTCAACATGTTTCAAAGTCAGAGCTCCTTCTTCAGGACGGGGTACACAAATCCCCACCTTACTCACGTTTCTCTACTCAAAAGATGTTTATATTAACAAAAGTGAGATATGGTGCAGGAAAGTGATGTTCCTACAGATTCGTTTCAATCGCAATTCTGTTGACTTGTAAAGGAAGGGGATAAAAAATATTTTCTGGTGGTCCACTCCATTATATACTCTAGGTTCAGTGACCCGTGAAAACATAGTGCGGGCTACGATCTCTAGACAGGAACTGTCATCCTATGCGTGAAATCGTGCCTCGCGTGAAAAAAGGGACAAATACTCGACATACAAACACATAACGTAAAGCACACACTCTACAATAAAAGTCGTTTTTTTCTAAACATGCCCCCGTGGTGATAATGGGGTTCAAAGTTATAACTAGGTACTGTGAGAGGTAACAAGTTAGAGCATACTGATACGTTTAAGGTCTGGTGCCTCATGAGCCTCATAAACGCTGGGGTCCTTGTGCCAATATGCTACATGTAATGAATATACCAGTTAGGCGTTCCGTGGTACTTACATCGTAGCTGGTCTCTTAGCCACTTCTCACTAGCGGTAATACTCCCGAAATGCAGGAGAAACTTCCTCCTGACTGCCCCATGCGCGGCTCTGCAGATAGTGCAGTGTCTAGGGTTGGGCGCCCTCTGTTATATACCAGTGTTGATTGTTGAATGGCCAATTAAGTTAACCGAAAATGCCCTAAAATGGGTATTCCGGTGGGAGCGGTTATGTCCCCTGATCTAGGCCCATAGGACTGAATGGAGATGTATTCCTTAATTGTGAGTCGCAATTTGTGAGTCGCAATTAAGGAATGTTTAGAAATGGCTATTTTTTAAGCAATTTCTACATGCATAGGCTTTCGCGATTACTTAATTGCGATTCCTAAAAAATCGCAATTAAGAAATCACAAAAGCCAACATTGATGCATGTGCCTGAAAGCTGCTGAACTTCAATGGTTTTGTTCATATAAAATCTAAGCCTACCTATAATGTCCCCATAACCTTTGTTTTTTAGTGAATTTCAAAGTTTAAAAAACATTCTATTTCCTAACTATAATGTCTCTGTGCCCCTTGTATTGTTAAGTGAATTTCTAATAGTTTTAAAGTTTTATTTGTTAACTATAACGCCCCTGTAATCTTTGGGATTTTAAGTGAATTTCCAAGGTTTTTAAAATTGTATTTCCTAACTGTAAACTGTAGCCTTTGAGAGTGGATGTGTGAGTGGCCGTATGGGTCTGTGAGTGGGTGTGTGTTTAACTGTGTGGGTGTGTGTGTGGGTTTTTGAATGGCTGTATGGGTGTGCAAGTGGGTGTGTGAGCAGCTGTATGGGTCTGAATGGGTGTATGAGTGGCTGTATGGGTCTGTAAGTGGGTGTGTGAGTGGCTATATTAGTTGGAGAATGGGTGTGTGAGTGGCTTTGTGGGTGTGTACATGGTTATATGAGTGTGTGAGTGGGTGTGTGAGTGTCTGTATGGGTCTGGGAGTGGATGTGTGAGTTATTTTGGGGTGTGTCAGTGGGTGTGTAAGTGACTATATGGGTATGTGAGTGGGAGTGAACGGCTGTTGGTTGGTCAGTGGCTGTATGGTTCCGGTGTGTGACTGGCCATAGAGGTCTATGAGCAGGTGTGTGAGTGGTTGTTTTCATTTGTGTGTGTGAGTGCTTCTGATGGCGTGTGATTGCCTATATTAGTGGGTGTGTAAGTAGTTGGGTGGATCAGTGAGTGGAGGTGTATGTGATTGTGTGGGTCTGTAAGTGGCTGTGTGGAACTGTGAGTGAATGTTTGAGTCGTTGCATGGGTCTGTGAGTGGCAGTGTGAGCAGCTGTCTGGTCATAAATAGGCGTGTGACTGGTTGCATGGATCTGTGAGTGGTTGTGTGGGTCTGTGCGTGGGTGTGGGAGTCTATAAGTGTGTGTGTGAGGGGTTGTGTGGGTTCTGTGAGTGGGTATGTGAGTTTTTGCATAGTTGTGTGAATGGGTGTGTGAGCTGCTGTGTTGGGCTGTGAGTGCGTTTGTGCACCGCTGTATGAGTCTGTGAGAAGATATGTGACTATCTGTATGGTACTGTGACTGTGTCATTAGCTGTATGGGTCTGTTAGTGCTTATGTGTAGGTTTGTGAGTAGGTGTATGAGTGGTTGTGTGAGTCTGTGAGTGGGTTTGTGAATGTCTTTATGGGTCTGTGTGTGGGTGTGTGAGTGTCTGTATGGGTTTGTGAGTGGGTGTGTGCGTAACTGTATGGATATATGACTGGATTTGTGAGTGGATGTATGGGTTTGTAAGCAGGTGTGTAATTGGCTGCATGGGTCTGTTAGTGGGTGTGCGAGTAGCCGTTTTGTGGTGTTAATGGGTTTGTGTATTACTGTATGGGTCTGTGAGTGGGTGTATGAGTATCTGTGTGGGTCTGGGACTGTGTGTTTAGCTCTAAGACTCTGTGAGTGGGTGTGTGAGTAGGGCTGTTACCAATAAAAACACACTGGAATCTGTCAATCATACAGCAAGCGGACAACCTGAAAGTTTGTTTGACTATACAAACTGGACTCATTATTGGAATTTTACCGGTGCACCTCTCCATTTTCTATCATCCTGAAAGTTTGTTTCCACTGCTGAGGTGAGCAGCGTGTCCCAGGCCCTGTGTGTGATCACTGTCAATGAATATTCCCCAATCAAATTAGAGCTACCATTTTAGGTTGCTGGTTTGAGAGCTTCAGTTGTACAAGGAAACAAACACATACACTTGTCATACACAGGTAGACACCGGGAAGTCAAATCTTCCTTTCTCTTCCGTTGTGGGAATTATCTTCCATTTTTACACAGATATTGATACAGAGAGATGCAAGTCTGGGAGTAAAGGGACGTGGGACTGTGCTGTCCTGTCCCATTCACGTCTAAAGGCCTAAATGCACCCCTGTTGCAGTCAGGCAGGAAGCATCCAGGTTTATGAACACACATTTATGGCTTTCACGAGTTTTAAAGTAATTCACCCTATTTCCAGTCTGAAAGTGCTAATTTTGTGCAGCCACTTTAAATAAAAACAACTTTCCATACACAGTGAAATCAGCCCTGAATTAGTATATACTGTTTTTTTTTTGCAAGCCTCTTGCTAGGAAAAGGTAGGAGCTGAGAACTGCTTTGTTCTGCCTTTGCCCATGTTATAAATACTTGCTTATAGAAGGAGTTACAAAAACCAGCTCAGGAAGCAGAGCACCACACCTGAGATGATTAACAAGGAGATCCCCTTAGCAAGGTGTTACCCTTTTCATACGATATCTGCTGCCCATAACTCCTTCTGCCCCTCAGTGAGTAACTGCCCTGGAGGAGTGCAGAGGAACAGGACGGATCATCAGTGCTTGTGTGATAGAACCCCCTTGCCCCATTTTAGCTGAGGAAGTGGTGACTAATGTTTTGAAATCACTTTAATGCTGAATGGCTGACCTCCCACAATGAAAGGACCCTCCACAAATGCCAGATAGGGCCACCTTTTGTAAGAAACAAAATGTCATAGAGCACAGCCACTTACCCAGTGAAGCTATGGGTAGAGAGAGGAATAGTCCCTGATACTAACCCCTCCCCCATTAAGAACCACTCCGAGAAATGTTTATCAGGGCTCCTCTGTCCCTTTAAACTTCCAGAAGCACCCCATCGCTCCAACCTCAAGGACGCACACATTGCTCAACGTGGTCCACAACAATGGAGAAAATGTGGAGAGGCCCCATTAGGCTCTTAGGGTCCCCATCCCAGTATGCAACCCTCAAACACAACTTTCTGCTACTTCTTGGATTCAACAAACCAACAGGAGCAGCATGTGAGCCTCTCAACACTGGATGTGTAAATGCACCAGCAGCCCTCACCCCAGATCTGCTTCTAAGCAAGTAGTAACTTGAGCACAGACACAGCAAATATATTATTCACAAGGGCTCAAGTGGGTCACAGATAAGAGCAATGGAAACTCTAGAAGACACTACCCATGAAGTGCCTGCTCTGCCGCCACTCGTGCCTCTGACACCCTTTGGCACCGAGGTAGGCCTATACCCCCTCCTACAACTCCCCCCTCCAAGCTGCTCATGTTGGATCTCACCGCCAGCCATTCAACTCTCCATACATCCTGGGGCCTCCCAACACATACCAGGCGCTGTTCAGTGTATGTTTATGATGGGTTCTATGGCTCCTGCCTGAGCCCATAGTTCCTGCTGTCACTGCTCCTGTGATGCCTCTGCAGTGCTCCATGTTGCTGCTCCATAGGGATTGTGATTAGGAATAGGAACCCAGTGAATCCTTCTATCTGAATGGCCCACGGGCATGGGGCACAGTGTGTGGGAGTGTATGAGACCTGTGACTGTGATTATATAACTAATAATCCCCATTATTTCCCCCGGACCTGGCCCACCCGGGAGGCATATAGAAAACAAGCACAAAAGACCTTGCTTGATTTCTTCCAATGCTGCAGTGAATTCGGGAATCCACTGCAAAATTGAAAAAACAATGCTTTATGGATGGTGGTGGCCCTGGGGGACCCCAGCACCAGGCCTAGAAAGTCAGGGTATTTCTACCCTGCCCATTCTCTTTCTTTCTCTTTTTGTTTTGGACTCAGCTGAGTTTGAGTCTCGAAATGACTGCCAACACTTGTTGATTGAATTGCTGGCAGCCAATCAGATATCTGCATGAGATCGGTTGATTCACAGAGGGTTCCCAACTCTAGATATACAAATGTGGTTTTCTTTAAAATCTCAAAAACTACTAAATGGATTTTCACCAAATCACGTAAGGGTCTCTTGCTGGACCGAGGTCTTCCTCTCTGCCAAATTTGGGGGCAAATTTACAAAGATGTGGTGGAGCGTGTCTTTAGCCTCCTTGGCTTAACAAGCGCTCTGCCACTTCTGAAACACAGGGCCGCACCATATTTACCAGAATATGGTGCAGCCCTGCATTTCCCCCTGGACTGGCACTAAGTTTAGCAGCTCGGCGCCAACACAGGCACCTTTGTACCATAGTGCAACGGTGTCTGCGTTGAGGGGGAGACTGTTTATGTGCAGGAAGGTCCCCCTTCCTGAACATAAACAATCTTTAAATGTTGTTTTTTAACTTCTCTTATTGTTTTGGACTCATCTGAGTCTGAGTCCCAAAATGGGTGCCAACACTTCTATGTTGAAGTGCTGGCAGCCAATCAGATCTCTGCATGAGATGGGTTGGATTTGCAGAGGGCTCGTGTCTCTAGATATACAAATGTGGTTTTCTTTTAATATCTCAAAAACTACTAAATGGATTTTCACCAAATCACGCAAGGGTCTCTTGCTGGACCAAGGGCTTCCTCTTTGCCAAATTTGGGGGCAGATTTACAAAGAAGTGGTGGTGCGTGTCTTTAGCCTCCTTGGCTTAAAAACACACTCTGCCACTTCTGAAATGGAACACTGCACCATATTTACAAGAATATGGTGCAGCCCTACGTTTCCCCCTGGTCTGTCACTATGTTTAGCAGCCTAGCGCCAATGCAGGCACCTTTGCACCATAGTGTAAGGTTGTCTACATTGAGGGGAAGATTGTTTATGTGCAGGAAGGTCCGCCTTCCTGCACATAAACAATCTTTAAATGTTGTTTTGTAGCTTCTATGAGCGTTGCCTAATGTAGTACACATAGAAGTTGCAAATTTTTATTTTTTTTAAATGATTTTTTATGTGAAGGAAGAAGGACCTCCCTGCAGCTAAACAATCATAGTCAATTTGCTGTTTCTCCGTGTGCTGCACAAGGTAGCACCCATGGAAACAGCAAAAGCAAGGAGAAGTAAATGTTTTCCCTGGTCTTACTGTTGCTGCTGCCTCCTATTTACACTGTATTTGTAAATAGCATGCAGCATCAAAATCAATGGGTGTTGCGATGGAACTCCCAATTCAATACCCACTAATCCCCCCTTTTCATGCTAAATACAGCGTGATAGGGTGCCTAATTTACAAGGCAGAGTTAAGCCACATAAAGTGGCTTAACGCTGTCTTGTAAATAAGGTGAGTCCCCTATCACCACCATAACATCACAGAAAGTGAAAGGGTTTTGTAAATATGCCGCTTGGTGTAGTTCCGTCCAGCAGTTCAGGTTTTAGTCATGTCTAAAATCTCAATTGGAATTTGCATGGGGAAAACAAGTTTTTGGACCCCCTTTTTCTTGCTCCCACTTGACTATTCACCTCAAACGTTTCCACACAGCATCTGAACTCAGGTGGCGTACTAGTGTCAGTAGTTTGATGAAGATTTATCAAATGGCCCAAAAGTTATTGGCAAAACAAAAACTGCTTTCCAATTGAAATATATATATATTTAACCTATTGGCTTCACCACAATATAGTTTCAGTAGGAATTTTTTTTTGACTTGCCTATGTCTTTGATATGTTTGATGAATCTTTATGAACATTTCCCAAAATGTGTGCCAGTGATTCTTCTTGTGCATTGTATGTTTGGGGTGATCCATCAAGGGGGGAGGGGGGGACGAGAAAAATAGGAGTGATATAGAAAGTGCATTACCTATGTAAATTCCTATCGGAACTTTAGCACTACAGCCCGAACTGCTGGACGGAATTACACCAAATGTGGCAGAAAGCTAGCTCTTGGTCCATAAAGAGTGCATTTTTTATTAGGTGTAAACCCATTCAGTAGTTTTTCAGATGTTAAAAGAAAACCACATTTGTATATATAGGGACACAGAGCCGAGAAATGACTCCGAGTGAGAGCACCTTGGCCAAATGTGGAACGGCACTTTGGACAGAGGTATTGATCGACCCACCTAGGATTGGAATTCCACCTTTCCTGTACCACACATAGGTCTAATTCCAGGTTTGTGTTATTAACTGTTAAATTTGGTAACTGTATTGAGCCCGCATTTTTAATATTTATTTAATTTCCTGTGCACAGAAATGTGCACTAACACTAAATTGCAGGAATCTCATGTGCACAGCTGCTGTGACCATAATTCTGTTTCATGTGTATCCCCAGTAACCAATATTGGCCAATAAATAAAGCTTTGCAATCCAGGGGACACATGCCTAAATTCTGGGTAGCTCTATTTCTGCCTAATGCATGCATGTGGAATTTTTAAAAACAGGTCCTCTTTTTGCATAAAGGGACAAAGAAGAACCAGCCCCCCTCTGTTGTGTGAAGGGGCACCTTGTTTCAGTGTTTGTATCTGGATGATGAACTTTGAAAATAACTGTCCTGGTTCCATTTGAGCAGCCCTGTCCTCCAACAGATCTGGGACTGTACCAAACAATTCTGAACACTGGGTTGTGGTCACCCTACCTTTAAGGTAACATTTGCTGGGTGAACTTTCCCATTCCCGCACACCGAGTGTACACCAGAGCAACGCAGCTCAATTCTGCAACTCTGCAAACAATGCAGCAGAATAGAAAAAGGCCTTGTCTTCTTCTTTGCTCATGTTGTTTTTCCAATGGCCGAGGGCGGCATTATTTTTACTTGCTCCTGTGTGCTCACAGTATGGCTAGGAGTAGGACAACCAGGGCTCAGAAGACCAGACATCTGAGCATCACAGTGCCAGTCAACGAAGGACAGGGGACTCTTGCCCCCATATTATGTCAAATACCCTGCACATGGACCATATATAGTCATGTTTACCCTCATTTTGGAACTGCACACATGTCCATGCCAGGTGTCTGACTGAGATTGGGTGCATGAGTCTTTGCCATGTGACTGTCCTAATCTAATGATCTTTTTCAGTTCATGTGTCCAGGCTTTGTTTACACCCAGGTGGCATTGATTACTTCTCAGCAGGGACAGTGGGTGTTTATTAGCAGCTCACTGTGAGGTGAACTTATGGGGTCATCATCAGGGAGGCAGGTGCGGGGAATCCTGTGTGACAGACAGCATGGCTAGGGTGGTGGTAGCGATGCATGGCATTGTATTGCAAGTGAATTTACATGGTGCTTTAAATAAGAACCACTGCACGAGGTGCAGACAGGGCCTGCAGCACCTCCGGGCAGGCGGAGAGACTAGCCAGTACATTTCTCACTGATTTTAGTGATGTGTTCTTCATTTTGAGGAATATGAGGACATCTTCACCAAACAAAGAAGCACTTACTTCATATAGCTAAGACGGAGTACCCTTGTTTGGTAGAGATTTACCTCTTTGTACTCTCATCATCTTCTCCATAGGAAGATTCCTGTTATCACAAATTTCTAAAGAAAGATGCTCAAATAACAATCATATTGCCAATAGACACATGTTAGAAATTGGGGTCTTTAGTTGGCAATGGTTTGCACCTTTGCCCAAATACGGACCCTTCTTCCTAGTCAGGGTAAGGGGGATATACTTCTAAAATAACCCCTGCTGACCCCCTTGGTATCTTGGCATGAGCAGACAGGTGACAGGGGCAGTGTGTAAAGCATTTGTGCTTGTATACAGTAACACAGTGAAAACACTACAAATGGACACCACAGCAGGTTAGAAAAATAAGTAATTCTTTATCTAGACCAACAAGACCAAAAATGGCAAAAATCCACAACACAGTTCTGAAAAATTGCATTCTGCAAGATAACCTTAAAATTGTAGAAATATCCACAAAACACAGTTCTTCCAAGTCAGTAGCTCTGTCAGGGGCTACTGCAATGCTGCTAACAATTTCAGGTGACCTGGTCGGTACAGGTCAGCTAAAGCATCGACAGACTTGAAAACAGTATTTTTCTCATTGCGGCTGACATGCAAATTGACCAGGGCAACCGATGCATTTGTATTGCAAAATAGAAGCGGTGCAGGGTGCGATGTTCTCATGACATGGTGCAGGAAGCGGCTCGGTGACGATCGTCTAGACAGCATCGGTGAGACCAAGGCTTAGGGTGCTGGGTGAGGTGGTGCCCAATGTGGCGCTGGCAGGTTGCAGTGCTGGTGACAGATCCTGTCGATGTTCGGGTTTTGCAGCAACTGTGTCAATGACATCCAGGCAGGGTGAAATGAGGTGGTGCGGAGTGTGGTGCCCTCAGGATGCGGTGAAAGCAACTGCTAGGTGACGATTGTCTTGATGGCATCAGTGAGAGCAAGGATGTGGTGCGAAGTGCGGCAGGGTGTTCTGTGGTGCATTCATGACACAGAACCTCAGTGACAGAGTAAGCTGCTCCTTTCTTCTGCGGTGACTGAAACCAGTGGTTCCACTGACAGTGCCTAAAAATATGGTAATGTCTTTGCTGTTCCTGAGACCTCTTGAACAGGGGAAAAGCTCTACTTCAGGCCCTTGGAGACACTTTACAAGCAGGATACACACACAGTCTTCTCCTTGGCAGAAAACAGCTACTGCAGGCCAATCCTAGAAAGCACACAGAAAAGGGGCAATACTTCTTCTTCAGCTTCCCAGCTCTTCAACTTGGCACAGGATATTCTTGAATTCCAGAAGTAGTCTAAAAGTTAGGGGTCTGGGCCCCACTTCTATATATTACAGAGTACTAATTATTTTGTTTTCTGGAGGCGGAAAGTGTTTGTGCTTAGGCGAAACCAGTTCTGACCTCTCTGGTGCAGCTTCTAGGCAGGAGGTGGAGCCAGCATTGTCCAAAGCAGACCAGGCCCGTTCAGGGAAAAAGGCAATCTTCTCCCCTACTCTAAAAGCAGAGCAGGTCTGCTCAGCCCAGCCCTGACTCATACAGGAAAGGCAGAACACACATCAACCCCTGCAGTGGCTGTCTGAGAGAATGGGTTAATCAAAAGGGAAGGATCACTTGTCCTGCTCAACCTTGAGTGTACAGGACTAGTAAGGGGTGTCCAAATAAAAAGACCCTCATGCACGTGATGGGTAAGGTGGGTTCAGAGCGGTATATCTTGATTCTCCGCTTTGTTATCACGTGTCTGCATAATCATAAGGTCTAGTTTCGGTATGCAGCCTCCACCCGGAGGTATTTTACCCAAGGTTGGTGCAGTAGTGAGCCAGAAATAAAAATATTAAAAAGACCAAAAGCTCAGATAAGGTAAATTTATTCAGTCTGGTTTAAGGTCTAGTACACTCTGTTATAGTGCAACTTGTTTACTTGGTAATGGGTAGTAGTTGCACTTAGAGTTAGAAAATTACAAAAATAGGGAGGGGGGTGACTGAACATAGGTCGACATGTTTCTGCCTTGATTGCCTGGTTTTTAGGACTTACGGGCATTCATCAGGACCAGTGGTAAGTGAGGTGGGGGTTTAAAAAAATCAAGTGCTCAGAAAAGTGAAAAAAGGAAGAGGGTTATTGACCTGTTCCTATGTTTGGAGGTCTTATGGTACCTGTAACGAGTAAACACAAGTTTGCAACACTCATACAGGGAGGGGAATAGTGGAGGGACACACGCTAAGCAAAAGTTTGCTTCTCATATCCATCAATTATAAACAACTATAAAATGACAATACTTTACAGGACCGGTTACTGTCTATGACAATTTCAACTTACTCTACTACTTTCCTGTCTCATGCAGTCGGCTATAGCATGCTGGTGGAGAAACGAGCATGCATCTCTTGTGAGTATCACATCGTTTTGTGTAGCAAAATGTGCTCGTAAAAGTTTTCGCTAAATGTGATCAACTGTGTTGTGTTTCCTTTTAAATTGTGAAAAAAACACACTTAAAAATGCACAGAATCTTGGTGGGCATCGCGTATTTAATACGTGGAACTAGGTGAAATAATGCGGATATACAGCGCGGTGCACGATGGACTGCTTCCCATGCGTATGGGAAAAGGGGCATTGTGACCGTCGGCGTGTTTTGGCATTACCTCGCGCAAATGTTATGCACACTCCAATCGGTGGTAAGGCTCTGAGGAGGGGCTATGAGGAGAGAAGAAAAGGCAGAAGGATTCTGAAAATTAGACAGAACGCCATTCAATACTTGCGGTTTTGATGGGAGCGCATTCGCGGTGTTTCTTGGCGTCTACCTATTGCGCCCGTCCCGCTGCTTTCGAGGTGATGCGCTGTGCTGCTCTTTACCGAACCGGAAGCACTAGGCATTGCTTCCGGTTCGTATAAATGGGCGTTGGTTGTGTACTTAGCGGCTTCCTATTGGTCTAGAGCTCATGTCAACGTTACTATGGAGACCGAGTATGTTGATCTCGGTGTTAGAGTCCGGTTTTCGGAGGGCATTGAATGCGTTGTTAGGCTCATTGGGTCGCTGGCTCATTTCAAGGTAGAGGGAGGGTTTGAGTAGTCAAAAATTGAGAATATATTCTGGCATTTTGTATTTCGTTCCCTCATGTTTTTGGTGTATTATAATGTTCCTCATTGGGGCACAGATTTGTCTTGCATACTAGACAGTGAGGGGGTCATCGTGGATGTATATTTTCATTTTGCGGTATGTCTGGGTTACTCACTGATTGATCACCTTCTCACTAAGGATAACCAAGGTATATTGTCATTCAGTCCCTCGGTATCGGTCTTGAGTCTATGGACCCATCTTTGCTCTTTTTCAAATAGGGTTTTTTCCGCATTGTGATCCTTATTTGTCAAAGTTTCAAGGATCACCCATTGTAGATCCAGAACAGTGTGTCCTTTCTCCAGATAATGTGAGGCCATTTTGGTCGTGCTTTTTCTACATTTCACGCTGCTTCTATGTTCACAAATTCTTTGCTTCGCTTTTCTGCATGTCATCCCAATGTAGTTAAGTTGACACGGACATGTGATCATATATACAACATGTGTCGTGTTGCAGTTAGTATGGTTGTTAAGTGTCCATCTGAAATTGGGTAAAAGCTGTATTTCTTTTACTGATCTTGTAAGGGCACAGACCGAGCACGAGCCACATGGATAGTGGCCTATAACTCTGGGGTTGCCCCACAAAGAGACATTGTCTCTAGGTGTTTTGGGGGGTGGTCGTGTGTGAACCAGCATATCTTTTAGGTTTCTGCTCCTTTTGTTTGCAAATCTAGGTTTCTGCCAAGTTAGATTACCTGATGTTAATATCCGCCAATTTTTATTGACAATCTTTTTGATGGCATTTGTCATGGGGCTGTATGTGGTTACACATGTTAGAACTTCCTCTTGTGGAGCTTTTTTAACATTATCCAGAAGTGCCTCTCTATTCTGGTTTCGGGCCCGTTTCTTACAGTTAGATATGATCTTCTTTGGGTAATCTCGGGCTTCAAGTTTTTTACAAAGATCGTTAGCTTGAGACTTATACTCTGAGATGTTGCTACAGTTACGTCGTAACCTGAGGAACTGACTGTAAGGTAGATTCTCTCTTAGAGGTCTGGGGTGGAAGCTCTTAAAGGACAGGAGACTGTTTTTCGCCGTGGTCTTAAAAAAGGTTCTGGTGTGGAGGGTATTCGCCTCAGCATAGATGGTGACATCTAAGAAGTCAATGCTTGTCTTGTCTGCAGTATATGTGAACTGTAGACAGGTATCTTGTTGGTTTAGCCATTTGTGAAAATCCAACAGAGTTGCTTGGTCCCCTTTCCAAATAACAAAAATGTCATCAATGTATCTTTTCCAAAACAGTATACATTGATGATAAGGGTTGTTGGTTTGGTTCAAAATGAACGTATCTTCAAAAATACTCACATACAGCCCTGCCACGCTGGGGGCAAAGGTGCTGCCCATCGAAGTGCCGTGGCATTGTAAATACAGGGTGTCTCTGTATTGAAAAAAGTTCTCCATCAGGGCCAATCGACAGCATTCCAGGACAAAGTGTCTGGGAGTTCTGTACATCCAAGTTGTGTTGAAAAGTATATTTTCAAGAGTTTCCATGGTTTTTTCCTGTGGTAAGCTGGTATATAAACTTTCCACATCGAACCCTACCAGAAGCATAGTGTCTGGTGAGTAGTTGATGTTCTTTAGGTGGTTCAGAAGGTCCCTGGTATCTTTGAGATACGTGGGGTTTTTTTGTACGAGTGGTCGTAGATATTGATCTGCAAACTCTGAAAGTGGTTCAAGAATTGAACCTATACCCGACACGATTGGGCGTCCAGGTGGTGGTATCCGCCCCTTGTGGGTCTTAGGTAATGAATAGAAGTAGGGGGTACGGGGTGTAGTAGTACGTAGGTATTCCCCTTCTTTTTTAGAAATCCAGTTGTTGACCTCACCTTCTTCTATCATCATAGCCACAGTTCTCTGGAGTCTAGATGTAGGGTCTGTTGTGAGAATTTTGTAAAATTTGTCATTTGACAGTAGGTCCATGCATTGCTGGTGATATCCTGTGCTAGTCAGACTCCCACAGCTGTGCGCTGCTATCAATATTCTAATCAAAAAGAGGGGAGGTGGAAAATAGATCCATTCATTTTCCAGGTAGGTATAGGTTAATCAAAAGGGAAGGATCACTTGTCCTGCTCAACCTTGAGTGTACAGGACTAGTAAGGGGTGTCCCAATAAAAAATTGAAATTAAAAGCGTTTTTCCAGAAAGACCAACCTACTAATAATGAAGGTGACACCACCCTGAGAAAGAAGTCCTCTTTCTGCCCATTAAACTTCCAGATACCCATTGAGGTACAGACATTCGAACAGGCAGTTTTCAAGGGCATTGACGAAGTAGCCAATGATGTACAGAAACCATTCCAGAACATAACAAGATCCGAACAACAGGCCTTGAATGCTCTGAAGAGTGACCAAGATATTGTTATAAAACCGGCCGATAAAGGCGGAGGCATTGTCCTACTGACTAGCACAGGATATCACCAGCAATGCATGGACCTACTGTCAAATGACAAATTTTACAAAATTCTCACAACAGACCCTACATCTAGACTCCAGAGAACTGTGGCTATGATGATAGAAGAAGGTGAGGTCAACAACTGGATTTCTAAAAAAGAAGGGGAATACCTACGTACTACTACACCCCGTACCCCCTACTTCTATTCATTACCTAAGACCCACAAGGGGCGGATACCACCACCTGGACGCCCAATCGTGTCGGGTATAGGTTCAATTCTTGAACCACTTTCAGAGTTTGCAGATCAATATCTACGACCACTCGTACAAAAAACCCCCACGTATCTCAAAGATACCAGGGACCTTCTGAACCACCTAAAGAACATCAACTACTCACCAGACACTATGCTTCTGGTAGGGTTCGATGTGGAAAGTTTATATACCAGCTTACCACAGGAAAAAACCATGGAAACTCTTGAAAATATACTTTTCAACACAACTTGGATGTACAGAACTCCCAGACACTTTGTCCTAGAATGTTGTCGATTGGCCCTGATGGAGAACTTTTTTCAATACAGAGACACCCTGTATTTACAATGCCACGGCACTTCGATGGGCAGCACCTTTGCCCCCAGCGTGGCAGGGCTGTATGTGAGTATTTTTGAAGATACGTTCATTTTGAACCAAACCAACAACCCTTATCATCAATGTATACTGTTTTGGAAAAGATACATTGATGACATTTTTGTTATTTGGAAAGGGGACCAAGCAACTCTGTTGGATTTTCACAAATGGCTAAACCAACAAGATACCTGTCTACAGTTCACATATACTGCAGACAAGACAAGCATTGACTTCTTAGATGTCACCATCTATGCTGAGGCGAATACCCTCCACACCAGAACCTTTTTTAAGACCACGGCGAAAAACAGTCTCCTGTCCTTTAAGAGCTTCCACCCCAGACCTCTAAGAGAGAATCTACCTTACAGTCAGTTCCTCAGGTTACGACGTAACTGTAGCAACATCTCAGAGTATAAGTCTCAAGCTAATGATCTTTGTAAAAAACTTGAAGCCCGAGATTACCCAAAGAAGATCATATCTAACTGTAAGAAACGGGCCCGAAACCAGAATAGAGAGGCACTTCTGGATAATGTTCAAAAAGCCCCACAAGAGGAAGTTCTAACATGTGTAACCACATACAGCCCCATGACAAATGCCATCAAAAAGATTGTCAATAAAAATTGGCGGATATTAACATCAGGTAATCTAACTTGGCAGAAACCTAGATTTGCAAACAAAAGGAGCAGAAACCTAAAAGATATGCTGGTTCACACACGACCACCCCCCAAAACACCTAGAGACAATGTCTCTTTGTGGGGCAACCCCAGAGTTATAGGCCACTATCCATGTGGCTCGTGCTCGGTCTGTGCCCTTACAAGATCAGTAAAAGAAATACAGCTTTTACCCAATTTCAGATGGACACTTAACAACCATACTAACTGCACCACGACACATGTTGTATATATGATCACATGTCCGTGTCAACTTAACTACATTGGGATGACATGCAGAAAAGCGAAGCAAAGAATTTGTGAACATAGAAGCAGCGTGAAATGTAGAAAAAGCACGACCAAAATGGCCTCACATTATCTGGAGAAAGGACACACTGTTCTGGATCTACAATGGGTGATCCTTGAAACTTTGACAAATAAGGATCACAATGCGGAAAAAACCCTATTTGAGAAAGAGCAAAGATGGGTCCATAGACTCAAGACCGATACCGAGGGACTGAATGACAATATACCTTGGTTATCCTTAGTGAGAAGGTGATCAATCAGTGAGTAACCCAGACATACCGCAAAATGAAAATATACATCCACGATGACCCCCTCACTGTCTAGTATGCAAGACAAATCTGTGCCCCAATGAGGAACATTATAATACACCAAAAACATGAGGGAACGAAATACAAAATGCCAGAATATATTCTCAATTTTTGACTACTCAAACCCTCCCTCTACCTTGAAATGAGCCAGCGACCCAATGAGCCTAACAACGCATTCAATGCCCTCCGAAAACCGGACTCTAACACCGAGATCAACATACTCGGTCTCCATAGTAACGTTGACATGAGCTCTAGACCAATAGGAAGCCGCTAAGTACACAACCAACGCCCATTTATACGAACCGGAAGCAATGCCTAGTGCTTCCGGTTCGGTAAAGAGCAGCACAGCACATCACCTCGAAAGCAGCGGGACGGGCGCAATAGGTAGACGCCAAGAAACACCGCGAATGCGCTCCCATCAAAACCGCAAGTATTGAATGGCGTTCTGTCTAATTTTCAGAATCCTTCTGCCTTTTCTTCTCTCCTCATAGCCCCTCCTCAGAGCCTTACCACCGATTGGAGTGTGCATAACATTTGCGCGAGGTAATGCCAAAACACGCCGACGGTCACAATGCCCCTTTTCCCATACGCATGTGAATCAGTCCATCGTGCACCGCGCTGTATATCCGCATTATTTCACCTAGTTCCACGTATTAAATACGCGATGCCCACCAAGATTCTGTGCATTTTTAAGTGTGTTTTTTTCACAATTTAAAAGGAAACACAACACAGTTGATCACATTTAGCGAAAACTTTTACGAGCACATTTTGCTGCACAAAACGATGTGATACTCACAAGAGATGCATGCTCGTTTCTCCACCAGCATGCTATAGCCGACTGCATGAGACAGGAAAGTAGTAGAGTAAGTTGAAATTGTCGTAGACAGTAACCGGTCCTGTAAAGTATTGTCATTTTATAGTTGTTTATAATTGATGGATATGAGAAGCAAACTTTTGCTTAGCGTGTGTCCCTCCACTATTCCCCTCCCTGTATGAGTGTTGCAAACTTGTGTTTACTCGTTACAGGTACCATAAGACCTCCAAACATAGGAACAGGTCAATAACCCTCTTCCTTTTTTTACTTTTCTGAGCACTTGATTTTTTTAAACCCCCACCTCACTTACCACTGGTCCTGATGAATGCCCGTAAGTCCTAAAAACCAGGCAATCAAGGCAGAAACATGTCGACCTATGTTCAGTCACCCCCCTCCCCATTTTTGTAATTTTCTAACTCTAAGTGCAACTACTACCCATTACCAAGTAAACAAGTTGCACTATAACAGAGTGTACTAGACCTTAAACCAGACTGAATAAATTTACCTTATCTGAGCTTTTGGTCTTTTTAATATTTTTATTTCTGGCTCACTACTGCACCAACCTTGGGTAAAATACCTCCGGGTGGAGGCTGCATACCGAAACTAGACCTTATGATTATGCAGACACGTGATAACAAAGCGGAGAATCAAGATATACCGCTCTGAACCCACCTTACCCATCACGTGCATGAGGGTCTTTTTATTGGGACACCCCTTACTAGTCCTGTACACTCAAGGTTGAGCAGGACAAGTGATCCTTCCCTTTTGATTAACCTATACCTACCTGGAAAATGAATGGATCTATTTTCCACCTCCCCTCTTTTTGATTAGAATATGTCTGAGAGAATGCACATCCCCAGCCCCTTTTACTAAGCCTGGGCACAGCACTATGCTACGCTCGCATAGTTTGCGAAGTTTGCGCTACTTCGCACTACGCGAATTGCACAAAGCACAGTGCAAACAAGCGTAGCATAGCATCGTGGTCACTTGCTCGTGGTCCTCAATGTCAAGTTGCTGACCGCGAACGAGCAAAATGACATCGCGGCAAGACTTTTTAATCGTTCGCGATCAGCAACATTATGTTGCAGATCGCGAGCGTGGAGAATAAACCTCCCGGCGAGATTCTCAACGCGGGGATGTCAGGTTTCTAATTGCGAGTGGTAGCGTTTACTTGCGACTGCTTGAGTGGCAAAAAAACGACAGCTCGCACTGTGCAAGATGCCGTTTTCAATGATTGCACAGTGCGGACAAGTATTCGGCACTGTGCAATCATTGCAATCACTGCGAACAGCGCACTACGCAGTTCCCGTAGTGTTACGCGTATCTCACGTAGTGTGAAGTGCATTTCACGTAGCTATGCGTAGTGATACTACACGAACTACGCCCAGGGTTACCTGTTACTCCAAAGCCAGGCAACCAATACACAAACAAGCAGAGGATGGCTAAGCAAGAAAATACCTACTTTCTAAAAGTGGTATTTTCAAACACAGAATGTAAATATCCTCCTTACTAAAAGATGCATCTTTATATTCTGAGTTGAGGCATACTTAACTTTAACTTCCTTTCTTGTCCCAATGGGAAGTTACAGTTATAAGATTTTATAAATAAACTCCCATTCCATCCAAGGGACAGATAGCCTTTCAATAGTGAAAAACTAAATACACTATTAGGACATGTCCTACCTTTCACATACACTGCCCAGCCCATAGGGCTACCTTGGACCTACCTTAGGGGTGTCTTAATTGTAAGAAAATAGTAGGTTAGAGCCTGGCTAGTGGATGCACTTGTGAGGTCTACATGTTAGTACCAAACTGCGCACAGACACTGCAGCTTTTGGTCTGAGTTACATTTACAGGCTGCTCATGTGGCTGGCACAATCAGTGCTGCAGGTCCATCAGCAGCATTTTATTTACAGGCCCTGGGCACACACAGTGCATTGTACTAGGGACTTACCAGTAAATCAAATATGCCAATCATGAAACCACCAATCCATAAATACAATTTACAGGGAGAGCATATGCACTTTAGCACTGATCAGCAGTGTCAGGAATCATTCAGTCAGTTCTCTATACAACACAGGACATTTCCGCTCCAAGAAGACATCCAGGGTAGTGGTGAAACCTAGGATGGTTAACCTCTATGTGAATGTGAACTAGTTGGGGAATTCAAGATGGTCGCCGCTATTGCCGTGGTGACAAACCGGCGACGTTCTAGTCTCCCGCTATCTTGAAGAGCGAGAGCGCTGAGAACTGCGCACTTCAAAATAGACTTTACCGTGAGTGGACGTAATTCAAGGCGCTCACAGGAATTTCGAGTTTTAGTGTTTTCTGTGAGAACAATTCATAGTTCCGTTCAAAGTTGGTTGTAAGCTGTGAGAACCAAGACTGTGAACGGTTCTCGTCTATCGACGTTTCAGTGAAGAGAAGTCCGTCGAGAACAGGTTGCGCTTGACAGCTATTCTAGCAAGAGTCTAAGGAGTTTTGTGAGAAAGACTTTCTAGACTTTTCCTGAGGAGAATAATCCTCAACTTGCAGTTCCATCTCTTCAGCGTGGACGAGGCTGCGAACATCGGAGGATAGTAAGCCGGCTTCCATTGGAGGACCAAGTAAGACTTTTCCAATTGCCTGGAAGATCATTTAGTTTCCCCAGAGCTCCCCCATTGCTCTGCCCTATCTCTTCCCTTCCTCTCTTTCCTTCCTGGTTCCTTTTTGCGCGCATCTTCCAAGAGTTCAAGACTGTTTCCATGAACTGCATGACCAATTCCACATCCTTGTGAACAGACTCCCATTTTACAGCAACGTTATCATTGAAGAAGGTAGGCGAGAGAATACGGGGGGTTGGTGTCAGGGAACGTCTCCTCTAGTTTAGTTACTAACGGGGTGTTCTCCCTTTTTTCAGTATTGTCCACTACTTCATGGTAACCACTCGCAACCACATACAGAGAGGGGCAAGGCTCTAAAGACAACTGGTAGGATAAACTGGATTTGTGTATTATATGTCCTGGAAGTGTAGTTGGAGTTTCTGCATTGTCTTTCTCTCTTTCCTCTGTGCATTAGGAACCCAAGAGTAGTCCTGACCACCAAGAGAATTTAGAAGGACAAGTGGGTGCCAGTTGTCGTTGGAGTGTCTCTCTTTTCTGTCCACTTCCCCTTTCCCTGTCTGGTGCCGTTGCTCATGAAGCGGTGTCACTGGGGATAGGGCATTGGGAGCCAGCATCAGTTCTGCCTCTGCGAAGAATCTGGGACCTGACAGTTTGAAGTGCCCAAGTGGTTCACTCGCCCAGGCAGAATGGTTGAAGAGTTTAGTCTAAAGTCCCTTGGGGAAATGTTAGCAGGGATTCAGAGAGAGATTGGAGCTGTGAGGGAGGAAAATAAAAATTTGAAACAAGAATTAGTAGTTTCTCATCAGGAAACCTTGCTGTTGTCCCAGAAGGTCGATGGGTTGGCAATGAGTAATCCCGCAGGGCCCTCCCCAAGTTCTAGTAAGAGTACCACAGAATCTGATACCAGAACGGTAGCGCAAGTTATTCATTCTGTTTCTCCCGTAATTCCTTTAGCGGCTCCGGAGCGATTTCATGGGGACCCTCAAAAGGCCCAGTTGTTTCTGACCCAATGTTCGTTACATTTTATGTGTCGTCCTACCCTTTTTCCTGATGCCCAGTCTAGAGTGGCGTTTGTCTTGTCATATCTGGGGGGGACGCTGCAAATTGGGCAATGCCTCTAGTAACACGAGATGATCCCTTCCTGCATGATTTTGATCGATTTAAAACGGAGTTTCTCCGCATATTTGATAGAAGGAGGATATCTCAGGCTACTGATAACGAATTGCTTGAGCTCAGACAGGGGTCAAGCGATCTGATTACATATCTGGCACAGTTTAACAAACTCATTGTCGAAACTCAATGGCCTGAGGAGAAGAGAGCAGCTTTGTTTTACCGAGGACTTCGGGATGAACTGAAGGATTCCCTAGCTCAGATACCTAACTGGCCAACTGAGCTTTTGGCCTTGGTAGATTTAGTGTTGGAGCTGGATTTTCGTAGTGTGGAAAGAAAAGGTGAAAAGAAAAGAGATTTTCGAGTTAGTGTTCCACGCTTTGATAGAATGAAGACAGAAGGGTCTAAGAGTGTCAGTGCTCAGTCGTACGTCGAACCAATGCAGATTGGAGCAGTTCGTGGACCCCTGAGTAAGGAAGAGAAAGAACAGAGAAAATTGAAGAGATTGTGTTTGTATTGTGGAATGCCGGGGCATTTTGTTAAAGAATGCACAAAGGGACCTAAGATTCAGATGAAGGGAAACGCCATGAACCATCAGTAGAAGGGGTCGCTCTGATGGCGGAAATTGAGAAGACGATCCCAGAAGGTCATTCGCGTTCGAACACGTTGCAGACTCTGATGCCTCATCTTATCTTGCAGTTAACGTTGAAGTTTCGAGGTCAAGAAATTCCGGGAGTGGCGGTAATGTTAGACTCAGGAGCTACGGGCAATTTTTGCGACATCAAGTATGCAGAGCGAATGGGCATCCAGTCCATCAGAAAAATGAAGAGTGAACCAGTGAGAGCGGTGGATGGAGCCAACCTGTCTTCAGGCCCAATCACTTGTCACACCGAACCTGTGGAACTTTATCAAGCAGATGGTCATCATGAGCAGGTGCAATTCAATCTGATTGACGCGCTGCAGTTTCAGTTGATTTTAGGCTTACCATGGCTAGCCTTGCACAATCCAACAATTGATTGGGAAAATCGAACAGTGAAGATGCAATCAGATTTTTGTCAAGAACATTGTTATAGTCAGAACCCACCGAAGCTCATTCCGACTCCATCGCAATTACTTTCGCATGGGGGGCAGATGGTCAGTGTGATCACGTCTGTGGAAATTCCAGCGGAATACCAAGAATACAAGGAAGTCTTTAATGAGAGGGAAGCCGAAGTATTACCTCCACATCGCTCTTATGATTGTACTATCGATTTGGAACCGGGAGCGGTGCTTCCTTGTAGCAGAATCTATGCTCTTACGGAAAAAGAGAAAGGAATATTTGGATTGTTATCTGGCAAATGGATTCATTAGACCCTCCCAATCCCCGGTGTCCTCGCCGTTGTTCTTTATTCCGAAGAAGGAAGAGGGAACCTTAAGAACCTGTATTGACTATCGAGCGTTAAACCGAGCCACCATCAAGAATCGATATCCTTTGCCCTTAATTTCGGTCTTGTTGGACCAGATCAAAGATGCTCAGATCTTTACTAAACTGGATCTGCGTGGGGCCTACCATTTGGTGCGGATGAAGGAGGGACACGAATGGAAGACAGCATTCCGAACGAAGTTCGGTTTGTTCGAATATTGCGTGATGCCCTTCGGCCTTTGCAATGCCCCTGCTGTGTTCCAGCCTTTTATTAACGATGTCATGGGAGATCTGATTGACAAGATTGCTGTAATTTACCTAGATGACATCTTAATTTTCTCTAAAGATCCTCAAGAACATCCAGAACATGTGAAGACGGTGTTGCATCGTTTACAAACTCATCATCTATTTGTAAAATTGAAAAAATGTACAGTCAGTTCCAATCGAGTGGAGTTTCTAGGATTTGTGCTATCTCCACAGGGAGTGATGATGGATCCGGGGAAAGTTGAGCTGTCGAGGATTGGCCATCGCCCAAGGATGTGAAGGAGATTCAGAGATTTCTGGGCTTTGCTAATTTTTACCGTTGATTCATCTCCGGTTTCTCACAATTGATTGTTCTAATTACTCGACTTCTCAAGAAAGGGGTGAAATTCCAGTGGTCCAGTGAGGCAGAGAACGCCTTCGGTACCCTGAAGAAGAGTTTCACGTCCGCTCCACTTTTACGTCATGCTGATCCAGCTGAACCTTTCTTTGTGGAGGCAGACGCTTCGGATGAGGCGATTGGAGGGGTCCTATCGCAGAGACATCCAGATACAGGACAACTGCATCCTGTAGCTTTTCTATCACGAAAACTGAATACAGGGGAAATCAACTACACGATTGCTGAAAAAGAGCTTTTGGCCGTGAAGGATGCCTTTGAAGACTGGAGCCATCTTTTGGGAGCTCGACATAAAGTAACTGTGTTCACGGATCACAAGAACCTGCAATTCTTGAAAACGGCAAAGACTGTAACTCCCCGGCAGCTACGCTGGTCTCTCTATTTTTCTGACTTTGATTTTGTTATTACTTACTGACCAGGCAGCAAGAATGGGAAGGCAGATGCATTGTCGCGAATTGATACTGTAGAAACGCAGCATTTGGGGAAGGTTCAACCAATTATTCCGGAGACTCAAGTTATCTGCACAGTCACTTTGGATGGATTTCAAGAAGAAGTCAAGAAAAGTCTGTCTGCAGAAGAAATCAAGGCTTGGGTAGCTCAAGACCCAGAACGCAAGTGTCATCAACAATTGCCATATTATAGAGAAGCATTGTATCTCCCAACCCTGTCATTGCAAGAAAAGGCCTTGAGGATGTGCCATGATCAACCATTAGCTGGACATAAGGGCATTATGAAAACTCTAGATCTGGTTCAGCGTTATTTTTGGTGGCCTGAGCTGTCTGCTTCTGTCAAGCAGTATGTGTTGTCTTGTGATTTATGTGCCCGAAGTAAAGCTACACGACAAGTTCCACAGGGTATGTTGCAACCGTTACCAACTCCTACCTGTCCGTGGCATACTGTATCCATGGATCTTATTGTAGATTTGCCCCTTAGCAAAGGGTTTAACACCATTTTGGTCTTTGTGGATACCTTCTCCAAGATGTGTCATTTTATCCCCCTGTCTGGACTCCCTTCTGCAAAAGAGTTGGCGAGATTAATTGGGGAATACGTAGTGAGGTTACATGGAGTTCCCAAGATAGTGATTTCTGATCGGGGGGCTCAATTTGTTTCCCACTTCTGGAAGGCTTTTCTTCATGGGTTAGGGATTTAGCCGAGGTATTCTACAAGTTATCACCCCGAGACTGACGGTCAAACTGAGCGTCAAAATCAGGAACTTGAACAATATTTAAGACTGTTTCTTATGGATCAGGGATGAGAGAGGGTTGATCAGTTGTGGATGGCTGAGTTCGCATGTAAAAATGCGAAAAGTGCATCTACAGGCTATTCTCCTTTCTATGTCAATTATGGTAGGCATCCTAACCCTTTATGTGTTCAGGAGGAATTGGGGGTGCCAGCAGTAGAAGGGTTGTTGAAAGACATGTCTTCTCTTCACAAATCTGCAGAAGAGAACTTAATTCAGGCTAAAGAGAAGTAAAAGCAATATGCAGATAGACACCGTAAACCAGCTCCAGAGTATCAGGCAGGTGACAGGGTGTGGTTGTCCACTAAACATTTGCATCTCAAGGGGAATAGGAAGTTTCAGCCTCGCTTTGTGGGTCCATACTTAGTTGAAGAGGTTCTGGGTCCAGTCACTGTGAAATTAAAACTTCCCCCTACCATGAAGATCCACCCCGTCTTCCATGTGTCCTTGTTGAAAAAGACTTCCCCTCAGGTTAGGATAGAGAAGCCTCCTCCTCCACTTCTTGTTCAGGGACATTCTGAATATGAGGTCAAGGGTATTCTGGACTCCAAGATCCGTTCCAAATAAGTTGTTTTATCTAATCGATTGGAAAGGATATGGTCCGGAAGATCGCTCCTGGGAAAAAGCTGAAGATGTTCATGCTTCTCAGTTAGTCAAACGCTTTCATTCTCAGTTTCCATCCAAGCCAGGACCGCTGTCTCGGTCTTTGAGAGGGGGTACTGTCAGGAATCATTCAGTCAGTTCTCTATACAACACAGGACATTTCCGCTCCAAGAAGACATCCAGGGTAGTGGTGAAACCTAGGATGGTGAACTTCTGGGTGAATGTGAACAAGTTGGGGAATTCAAGATGGTCGCCGCTATTGCAGTGGTGACAAACCGGCGACGTTCTAGTCTCCCGCTATCTTGAAGAGCGAGAGCGCTGAGAACTGCCCACTTCAAAATAGACTTTACCGTGAGTGGCCGTAATTCAAGGCGCTCACAGGAATTTCGAGTTTTAGTGTTTTCTGTGAGAAGAATTCATAGTTCCGTTCCTGAATATCTTAGTCCAGAGTCGAAGTTGGTTGTAAGCTGTGAGAACCAAGACTGTGAACGGTTCTCGTCTATCGACGTTTCAGTGAAGAGAAGTCCGTCGAGAACAGGTTGCGCTTGACAGCTATTCTAGCAAGAGTCTAAGGAGTTTTGTGAGAAAGACTTTCTAGACTTTTCCTGAGGAGAATAATCCTCAACTTGCAGTTCCATCTCTTCAGCGTGGACGAGGCTGCGAACATCGGAGGATAGTAAGCCGGCTTCCATTGGAGGACCAAGTAAGACTTTTCCAATTGCCTGGAAGATCATTTAGTTTCCCCAGAGCTCCCCCATTGCGCTGCCCTATCTCTTCCCTTCCTCTCTTTCCTTCCTGGTTCCTTTTTGCGCGCATCTTCCAAGAGTTCAAGACTGTTTCCATGAACTGCATGACCAATTCCACATCCTTGTGAACAGACTCCCATTTTACAGCAACGTTATCATTGAAGAAGGTAGGCGAGAGAATACGGGGGGTTGGTGTCAGGGAACGTCTCCTTTAGTTTAGTTACTAACGGGGTGTTCTCCCTATTTTCAGTATTTTCCACTACTTCATGGTAACCACTCGCAACCACATACAGAGAGGGGCAAGGCTCTAAAGACAACTGGTAGGATAAACTGGATTTGTGTATTATATGTCCTGGAAGTGTAGTTGGAGTTTCTGCATTGTCTTTCTCTCTTTCCTCTGTGCATTAGGAACCCAAGAGTAGTCCTGACCACCAAGAGAATTTAGAAGGACAAGTGGGTGCCAGTTGTCGTTGGAGTGTCTCTCTTTTCTGTCCACTTCCCCTTTCCCTGTCTCTGGTGCCGTTGCTCATGAAGTGTTGTCACCGGGGATAGGGCATTGGGAGCCAGCATCAGTTCTGCCTCTGCGAAGAATCTGGGACCTGACAAGCAGTGGTAAAGTGCAAACAGTCATAAAACCAACAAAAACAGGGTCAGAAACAGAAGGCCAAAAAGCAAAAAGTATGGGGCTAAACCAGCTGGAAAAGCCAGGTTTAATAACACACAAGGATGCTGTAGGATGCACACTGGACATTTAACCAAGGAGGTAGCACATAGTAATTACCCAGTAGAAAATACTCCACTTGGGTAGATATTTTGTGCAAAACTGTGTTGTCTCGTTACGTAAAGGGTCAGATGTGGTTCCATTCTAGCCCAGTCACTGACACAGCTACTGACACACCCACACAGATACTTAGACACCAACTCACATTCCTAGGCACTCACATATCCACTGACAGATGCACTGAGACCCTAATACACCTACTCACAGAGCCACTCAGATACTCACATACCCAGTGCCAGACCTACTCAGACACTCTCAACCTCACTCATAAACCCACGCAGACTGTCATACACCCACTCACAGAATTACTCAGACACTCTCACACCCACACAGAGAACTACTCAGGCACCAATGTACGCACTCACAGAACAATTCCTTCTCTCTGACACCTACTCACAGACCAACTCAGAGACTCATGCACTAACTCACAGACCCACACAGAGACTGCCACACCCTCTCACAGACCACTTAGACATTTTCACACATACGCACAGACCCACTCAGGCACCCATGCACTCACTCACAGAACAACTCATACTCTTGCACATCTACTCAAAGACTTACTAAGAGACACACGCACCCACTCACAGACCCAATCATGCACTCTTTCACAGACTGGCTCACAGATTCATGGACAAACTCATAATCCCACTCAGACACTCTTAACACCCACTCACAGAGCCACTCAGATACTCTCTCAGACACTCACTCATATACGCATGCACCCACTAAGACACTGACTCAGACACTCATTCACCCACTCACACTCCCAGTGAGACACCTATGCAGCCATTCCCAGAGTCACTAAGACACTCACATACACATCAAGGTGCTAATGTACTCCCTTACACACCCACAGAGACACATATGCACCCACTCACAAACTCATTCTCAAAGGTTACAGGTTACAATAGGAAATACAATTTCAAAACCATAGAAGAACACTAAAAAAACAAAGGTTACAGGGACGTATTAGTTAGCAAATAGCAATAAAAAAATCTTAGAAATTCCCTGAAAGAAACAAAGGTTACATGTACATTATAGTTAGGCTTAGATTTTACAAACACAAAACCATAGAAATTCAGCTGTTATAGTCACCTGAGCTAACTATATCTTACGTCCTTGCAATGCAATGGTTATGACCACACATATTACATCACTCATGACACGTTCAATAACATCACTGATGACATCTCAAATTACATTACTGATGACATCACTGATAACATATTCAACAGAATCACTCACCCACTGACTCACACACCCACACAACCGCTTAAACACCCACTTATACACCCACTCACTCACAGCAGCACACCGATAGAAATAACAAGATAGATTCACACTGTTACAATATTGATCATAAACATTTTCTTTCTAAAACTGAAATGTGTGGTTCTGACGAACCATGGGTGTAGTACTACGCAACGCTCATGGAGCACGCATAGTTTGTGCTCCTACACAAATTGCACGTAGCACAGGGCAAAAATGTGTAGGCTAGTGTAGTGGGCATTTATTGCTTGCTTCGGTCCTCAATGGCAAGTTGGCTACCGCGAGCAAGCAAAACCAACATCCCGGCGAGACTTTTTCCTCGTTCACGATCAGCAACATCAAGTTGCCAATCGCAAGCGTGGAAAATAAACCTCCCGGCGAGATTCTCAATGCAGGTAGGTCTGGTTTCTCATTGCGAGTGGCTGCGTATGCTCGCGACCGCTCGCAATGAGAAACTACCAGTCTGCATTGAGAAAGCTGCCACTCGAGTACAAATCTACTCAAGTGACAAAAAACTACTGCTTGCACTGTGCAAGATGCCGTTTGCAATGATTACACAGTGCGGACAAGCATCCGGCACTGTGCAATCAGTGTGAACAGCATTTTACCTACTGCACTACGCAGTTCGCGTAGCATGTGTAATGCAAAGAGCACTTTGCGTAGCTACGCGTAGCACTACTACGCAAACTACGCCCAGGGTTAGTTATGACAGGAACTTTTTTTATTTTCTTTGTATTGTCTTTCAATTTTTGTGATTTTTTGTATCTTCACAGAAAACTGAAAAACATAATTCTGAGGAACAATATTCAAAATAGTACAACCAGTGCTGCAATAGTAGAAATAAAAACCTAAGGTGTGTTGATGATCTAAACAGGAGTTGCAGTATATGATATACATCAGATTTCAACCCGGATTTATGAAATGCAATGTGCAGCGTATTATTTAACATTAAAGGGGAGGGTGGGTAATATTTTCATTGCTTGGGGGAACTGGGTAGTTGGAAACGGTCACTCTGGTTGCAATTTGAAGGCTTAGGATCAGTTGTTGTAGAAGAGTGGGTTGGAAAACACTGGATTGTGAGGAATGTAGTCATTTTGACAGCAGTCCTAGGGATGGTTGATGACTATTGGTTTAATGAGAGAGGAGGTGTCACGTCATTTGAGCCAGCTCAAAAAGGAAATGGAAATGAGGAAGGCAGGTGCCTTAATTAAGAAAGGTGCAGTTTGAGCACAGATGCAGAGTAACATGAAAGTATGTGACCTAGAGGAGGTGAACCGTAGTTTTGAGTTAAAGGAAAGGAATTTGGGATGTTACTGATAAGGGTTTTAACAACTACGGGGAAAAGTTAAGGGGCAGGAGTGTGAAGGACTTCAAGGCAATATTTTTGTGTAACATACAGCTATGGTTTTAGAGGGAAAACGCTGCTTGAGGGTTAGTTGCAATACACAGCATGGATCTTATATGTGTAACATTGTTTTTTAAAAAAGACGCACTATGTATGTTTCAATGGTCTCGAAATACAATTTATAGACTTATGTTTTCTTATTTATAGTGAATCCCCTGATGAAGAGCTAATTAAATCTTGAAATGCATTGGGTATAAGATGAGTCACTTCTGAGGATGTGCCCATAAAAAGGCTTGGATAAGCATATCTGCGGCATGAGAAGCAGTTGAATACATTATGTCTTACATGTGATTTACCATCAGAAATAAATGAAAACTTCAAATGTTGATGGAGTACATGGATTAATTTTTGAAAATCTGGAGAATAAGTGTTAAATCAAAGAAACGCTGTGCGCCCGTGCAAGCAACGCAAATACACTCCGATTGTATAAAAGCACACTGGCTGCCTTCACAAAATAAATGGTCCGTTTTCTTACTTGTTACTATTTCACCCATAATTCTTCCACTTTAGTCCACTTTTTGTTTCACGTACTCCCCTAATCACGCAGTCCGTTTTTTAGTCCACTTTTCGTTTCACGTACTCCCCTAATCACGCAGTCCGTCTTTTACTTTATTAACTGCCATAACACGCCATCCAGCTTCACAGAACGCGGAAACGCCGGATTACTAACTGCACGCCCGACCTTTTGGTGAGTTCCTACAGGCACTTTACACCGGACCTTTGAGTCCGTTAGAACTGGTTGCGCCTCGAGCACTCTTATTTATTCACTATAACTCGAGCACTCTTATTTTTTCACTATAACTATCCTGACTGCGGGTCGATTCATACACTCGATCTTTACCCTCGCGTGTAACAGTGTGTTTACGTTCTCGATCACTGGAGCACTTTCGCAAAGATTCCTGCCAGACTTTTATTATTATTTTTACGCCGTTTCTCTTGACGCTAGATTTTTGGACGCCCATATTTTTTTAAATCACCTGCATGCTAAGATCACCTCGACACAGAATGGATCCTATAACTAGTAACCAGATTGGGTTTACGCGACGCATTTCACTTTTCTGTTTCTTTAATTTCACGGGTGATAGATGAGCTTTACCCTAGTGTCCGCCCTAATACGATGTTTATCTCCTCACCAGATCCCCTGATGAAGGGACTTCATGTCCCGAAATGCATTGGGATTAACTACGGGATTTCTAAAGGATTATAACGATTCCAATAACCAATCTACAATTGAATATATGATGTTTGAATATACTGCAATGTTGATATAATGTGAATAAAAACATATTCAACTTCAAACTTGGAGTAACGTCTGAAAATTCAGAGGCCAAGGCCCATTGGCGCTCCCCAAGATTCAGCGTGGGATGTTCCTACGCCCCCTTTGATATTGTTTCCAATCTATTCTCTCACCGGCCGGGAGAGAAACATTCTTGAGGCGCCCAAAAAAGCGAAGTAAAAGCTGATTACGTAGTACCACTGGATTACAAACTAAACCCTTTGGTGTGCCACACCACCACTTTGTTTTGTTCACAAAATAGCCGCCATGCTATCACAACAAGAAGCAATAAGCCAAGAGTAACAAAGGAAAGACATGCAGGCCTATGGCAAAGGCACACTAACTGCTTCCATAAAATGGCCACCAGCAACATTGTCGCAAAGTCACAACAACAACAACAAACAGGAAGTGTGGGAGAACAAATAAACAATGAACTCAAGCAGGCCTATATGGACACAGACGTTACAAAATAGACCCTGGCCACATGGGATGCTCATTCAAGGCAAATGATTGCCCACTATTGCAAAAAAACACACTTACACACTGGCCAGACAAAAAAGGCATGCTAACAACACATCTTTAATACAACAATTCCAAAAACGCAAATCCACAGGGCTAAACAATGCTAAGTCATTACAACCACACTCCTCCAACAAAGACACATGAAAAAAAGTGAAACACTTAAACACATTTTGCATTTCAACCCAATGACAGACATGCCCTAAATGATGTTTACATTTAACAGACACCACAGAAACAGTTGTTTCATGCACCCATGAGTAGCTCTGACCCTACTGGCCGAAAGGTCTACTGGCAGACTACTGGGCTACATAGTGAATTTAATAAATATTGCAAATTGATGATTTCAGAAGTTTGAGAAAATGTAGTGAACTGTGCAACATGTTTCCTTTATGAAAGAAGAAAAATGTTTACAAAAAACAACCAGGCCCCTACTGAAACTACAGGCCACCCTATTTTGTTTAGCCCAAGGGAGATGGGTCTTCTGCATACAGAAGATATCAATATTATTATACTTTGCAAAATACTCCACATTGATATCTTCTGTATGCAGGAGACCCATCTCCCTTGGACTTAACAAATATGATGAAATTGAGGGGGTATGAAATTCTGTCTTGCTTCTCACAAACATCAAACATTAGGGGGGTCGCTATATTGGCTAAACACTATTTAGGGGGGCTAAACGACATAAAGATGATAGTGGTGGCAGATGGGCGATAGCAGAACTTAACATATGGTACACTCTTTGTGTGGTCTATGGGTCAAACCAAGACGACCCAGAAGTTTTTGATTTTCTGGATGGAGAGCTGGCCAACTGGCCAACACCCATAATAGTTTGTGGGGACTTAAATATATCGGTGGATTGGAATGACCCGGGTGGCTACTCTGGGCAGAAACCAAGGGTGTTCTAAGCCCTAGATTCCCTCAAGAATTCCCATGGGCTTAAGGATGTCTGGGGGATAAGGAGCCTCTTGACCCGGGCTACACCTATTTCTCTTTCCCTAATGTGAAATACACCAAGCTAAATTACTTTATGATCTCTTCTTCGGAAACAAATAAGGTTGGCATCAGGAAACTCCCTAAATCAATTTCAGACCACAATCCTTTGAATATGACTTGTAAAATACCCAGTATTGAGAGGAAACAAACCAGCTGGTCTTTTGAGCGGAAGTTATTGTTAGATACCAGATTCGTAGAACATCTCAGAAAATGGGCAGAGGAGTTTTATGATGCCAATCGGTATAGTTCATCTAGGAATTTGGTGTGGGAGGCCTTCAAAGCCTCTCTGAGGGGAGAAACAATCAGCTGCTCAGCTAGGGTTAGGAGGGAGGATAGGAGAGAGGTTGAGAAGCTGATGGATGGGCTTGCTATGGCTGAAAAACAGCACATTAGCGAAATCAGTCAAGGGCAGGAGGGTCATGGAAGTCTTACAAGAATTACAAATATCAAAGCTAACCTCCAGAAAACAGTTACGGAGAAGGAGGCTAGAAGCTATCAGGTATCTAGGGCAAGACGCTATGAAACAGGGGAGCAGGCAGGAAGGGCTTTGGCTTTGCAGATAAGACAGGAAAGGACTAAAAACGTAATCTCCTGTATACATGAAGAGGGTACCGAGTATACAGAGCCCAAAGAGATATTGACAGTATTTCGTGATTTTTATAAAAAATTATACGATGAAGAGGAGTTGACCACCGAGAAAAGTCCAGGTTATGCCGACGGCAGACCCATATTAAATGTGCAGGGTAGGGAAGAACTGGAAAAAGATCTACAGATTACAAAGGTAACAAAGGCCCTACATGAGTTAGCTGCGGGTAAGGCTGCAGGTCCGATGGGATACCCCTTGAGGTATATGTGTGTTTAGAAAAACAGATCGCCCCTATTTTGCTTGACTTATTTAACGGGATTCTATACACACGGAGAGTACCAGAATCATGGAAAGAGACGAAAATCATTATTTTCCATAAGAAGGGGAAACCCAAGGAACTACCAGGATCATACCGCCCCATATCACTTATTAATGCAGACACAAAGCTATACTCAAAGATCTGGGTGAGCAGGTTGGGGGGATCATTGGCCAGCTCGTATCCCTGTGGCAGCACGGGTTCGTGCCAGGGAGGGGCACCACGGACCATATTAGAAGGGCAACAGCCTTATTCAATGCTCAGGGTGCCGCGGGGGAGGAGATGGCCATGATCCTCCTCGACGCGGAGAAAGCCTTTGACCGTGTGGTCTGGGACTATCTCTGGGGCATTTTGGTGGGCAGAGGGTTTGGCAGCAAATATTTGAGGGCAATTAAAGCTATGTACCTTAATCTGGTGGCTACGGTTTCGGTTATGGGGCATCAATCTGACAAAATAATAATTAAGAGGGGACACGCCAGGGGTGCCCCTGCTCCCCGATTTTGTTCTCTATGTACATAGACCCCTTCATACAAATAATCCTGGCTTCACGGCAAATAAGCCAGGTGGTGGTCAATGGATTCACCACTAAACTGCTAGCCTATGCAGATGATCTGGCAATAACAACCCCGGACCCATATCAAGCAATGTCGGAAATAGTACAACTGGCTAACGAATTTGGCAGCCGTTCCGGGTATAGGTTGAATGAAGGGAAAACCCAGATCATCTGCACAAAAAATATCAGGAAGAGCGATCATAGGTTCGTAGAGTCTGCTGTCTATTTCGGGGTCAAAATTAATTCATCCATCGAGAAGATGGTTGAAGAGAGCTACCTTCCACTGTTGGGCTCAATCGAAACTGAGTTAAGAAGAATTAATGTGCTGCATTTATCCCTGATAGGTAGGGAGTACGCCCTAAAAATGACCATGTTCCCCAAAATATTATATCTTTTCAGGGCTATTCCCCTATTTCTAGGGGAAACAATGATCAGGAAAATGTAATCCACATTTGCTAGGTTTGTGTGGCAGTACGCTAAAACTAGACGCTCTATTAATTAGCTATCATTACCAGGGGATAGGGGCGGTCTGTCGTTGCCGAATCTAAAACTGTACCATCTGGCATGCCTTCTTACACAAATGAATATATTGATTCAATCCGAACCCCTGTCAGCAGAAGGACCTAATGAGAATCAAGATCCCCTTCCATATTTGAGTTACTGCTGGGTAGAAAGGCATATGGATTATTGCAGTGTGAGGTGGATCGGAGATTCTATAGTAGGACAAGATATAAGATTATTGAAGGGGTTTGGTGGACGTGGAAAACCATTTGCAAAACCTTGAGAATCCCTAAAATAAATGCTAACACTAGCTTGTGGAAATCGAGCTTATTTGCTCATCTAGGCCAGAATGTGAATCGTGCCATATGGAGGGAACAGTGGATAAGATGTGTGGGTGATATCCTGTTGAGCGAGGTATATTCAGCTTCAATGAACTACAGCGGAGGTATGGGATTCCCGGAAATCACTGGCTGTTATATTGGCAAGTTGTTCAAACTATATCTGCAATCAGACCAAAATTAGTGCTGACACCAGATAGTCAACTGATTGACTATTTGAAAAGAGGGGGAAGGAAGATTGGTGCTGCTTATAACTTTCTGGTGTCTGGGCTCCTAGATGATATGGATAAAACTGAGGTGGCGTAGTCGCTTAATTTGGGGGACCCGGATGTAGATATAGACTTTGCCTTACTCTGAAGTAATACAGTATTTCGAGCTTCAAACTTTAGGGCTCAACACTACAAGACAGTGTTTAACCTTTATTATACACCCGCGAAACTGTATGAGTGGGGGTTAAGGGAAGATGATAAGTGTCCAAGATGTAACACAGGTCCAGCAGATTTGGTGCATATGTTTTATGGTTGTCCCAGTCTGGCACTAATCCGTAGTGAGATAACAATGTTTTTGAGGGGGCTGCTAGGCAATAACATCAACCTATTCCCCACCTTGGTTCTTTTAGGGTTGGACGCCAAACTTAAGGTTGGAAGACACACACAAGCATTGTTATTTATTGCTGTTGCAGTACTTCGAATGCTGATATCTGCTGGGTGGAAAGATTCTAATGCCCCCACGTTTCAGATGTGGTTGTCTAGGTTGTTGGGTATTCATAATCTGGAAGCTTTCCTATATGAATTTAAGGGAAGAAAGAAGCAGGAGCTTGATAGGAATATTTGGGCACCAGTGAAGAACTGGAGGAATTTACATTCATGAGCCATGCTGGGATGAAGTATTTACGAACCATGATTGTATGTTATTAACTTTTGCACAGCTCTGATTAATTTTATTGCATACTATGAATGTCTATATTTATATTTCTCAATATGTATGGTATTATCCTTGAATAATGTCAATTAATGTATTGCATATTATGAATGTTGTATTTATATTTTTCTGGATATGTATTGGTTTTTAATTGAAACTGCCTTATCTCTTAATAAATAAAATAAAAAAAGATAATAAATAAAAAAAAGATGAAAAGTACAAATGAATCTAGGTGCGAGGCCCCAATCAAACAAACACCAGTTTCCCAACTTACTAGTGAAATCTCAAATTCAAACATCCTTAAATCCAGCAATATATGACATAGCAGCCACACAGAGTGATCCTTCCAGCTCCAAATCAAAATGAAAAGAGAACAGGAGATGGACAAAGCACTGGGAGGAGCCAGCTGGACAGGAACAGGAAGTTGGACAATCTTGAGCACTTCCTTTCTCTTAAAAAAAAGCAAAAAAGAAAAAGGACTTCTTGCCAAATGTCAATCTGAGGAGTTTTTGTAAATCCAAATTGTCCTTTCGAGAAGGTTTTGATGCTGCTTGGGAGATAACCTTCTCCAGATAGCAGATTCTGCGTGTTCAGGATCGCGTTCTTCACAAAATTTCCACCAGAAGTCCGATGAATCGCAAACTCCCATGGGACAATGCTGCCACCTAGCAAATCTAGTGGCACTCGTGAACAGCTCAGAAAATCTCATCAGCGAATAGCAGGCACCCAGTACGTCACTCCTGTGAGTATGCATTTCCGTCGCGTGAACAAAAGATAACTCTGTTTCTATGAGGGAACACGGAGTTGCCAAAAATCCGCAAACTCCGTGAGCAAAGAGAGTTTTACGCCCAGGGTTAGTAAAGTATTCTGTAATCGACTGCTGTTGAGGTAAGTCTGTTTTTTGTCTCAGCACTTCTTTATTCTTATTTTCAGCATTTTACTTATGTTGGCCTCTGAGTTCTTCTTTCCTTTATGAGTAGTTTTATTTCCTCCAATAGGGACCATTTTTGCCCCTTTAATGAGTTGCCAGGGCATGTTCCAGTAGTAACTAAAGCCTGCCCATCCTGCCCAGTTTCCACACTTGGATCTCGAGCTGGGCGGCCAATCTTGGGTGGCATTTTTGATTTGGTGCACTTCACGCCCGAGACCTGCCCGAGTCGAACATCGCACACAGCCTCAAACCCAGTGGCAATTCGAAGAGAGAGCCTTGCCAGTGAGGCTCCCAGCGCCGTCAGAATCGCCTGTGTTCCAGTATCAGCGTGAACAGCAAAGACGGTCCCGAGTGCAAGGTGAGGAATCAGCATGGCCCAGCCAGTCCCATTTAGATGGGGCGGCACCATCTCAACATTTCTCTACGCTCCCCGACGATAGCCTTGAATGGTGGGGGAATGTGAGAGTGACCTACCACAGTCTCTCAAAGAGGCTTCATCTTGCCTCAGTCCTGATTCCCCCTTTTTCAAGAATACCTCTCTCGTGTGTTTTGGTGCTCAGGGGTCAGAGATAACCCCACCAACACTGAAGCAGTGAAACTGAAAAAAGCCAAACAGTCATTACAGTTACACTTTCAATGTAATGACGTCAGCGCTCCATGAGTGCGATCGGCAACACATTGAAAAAAAATGTGCTGGAGGTTTGGGGAAGCTCTTCCTCATCTCCTGAGGCATAAAAATAAATTCAAAGGAAATCCCTCTGCTGTTTACAGCAGAGAGATTTTGTGGTGGTGTACAGAGGACGTAATGGCTATGTCCTCGGCACCAAACCACCTCATATCGATATATGTGTATGTATATGTTCACTGAAAAAAACCAATGATTACAGGGATGTTATAGAATCATGGAGTTATACATATAATTTAAAGAGGATGAATCTGTATAACTACAATCTGATGTCTCGGCTTCTCTACCCTGCGAAGCTAGCGGAGAAAGTGATAGATACAAATCATCTAGACAAGGCCACAGCACAGAATCTTCACTAGAAATGGCTATGGGGGAAATTAGAGCGACATTGAATGGGGAAGAAATGCAGCACTCATCCTATCAGAACTGTCAGTGGCCTTTGATATAGCCAACCATGTACAGCTGGTTGACCGTACGCAGAGCCATTGGATAGAGGGCTCAATGCTAGCCGTTCTACATTCATTTCTCCCTGATAGGCATCATGTGGTGGCAGTTGGAGAGCTTACATCAAGACTCCACTCTTTGCTTCGTGCAGTTCCGCAAGGATCATCGTTGAGTCTGGCAATGTTCAACATGTATGTAACTCCCCTGGCTATGCTTATAAAATCTTTTGGCCTTTAGTTAGCATTCTATACTGATGACGCGCAAATCATACTCTCCCTCTCCAAAGATGATATCAACTTCAGAGACACATTCAGGAACTGCATGGGTGGAGTGGGTAAATGGATGGACTGGAACTATCTGAAAATAAATTCATTCAAGACAGAGGTTATTCTGTTTGAGAACAAGCCATCCTTCTTGCCCCTGGCTTGGTGGCATCTGATTAAGTTTCACTCACTAGCCCAGCTTCAAAGGTAAAGGTTAAGGACCAAGGCACTGCCCGAAGTGATTTAATATTGTTTGCTTTGCTTAGTAATATTGCCTTTGATTATCTTTGCAATACTGTCATTGCAAATGTGCACCGAATTTTACAATTAAGAATTCCTTTACTACAAAGTGCATCCCGCTGTGCACAGTAAGGGCTCTCATAAAGAGTCGAACCCAGCTTTTGATTATTCAGTTCTCAAAGTTCTTAGCACTATATTAAAAATAAAGCATGCAAATGACATCCTTCAATGATTAATTCAAGAGATATGCATAGATTTGTGTAATGTGCTTTTTAAATACGCTCTGCGGGGAAATAATACCTTTCGACTGTGACTTGCATGAAAGCTCCTAGTGTGAAGCATTTCAAAATTATTCTTAGACAGCTGGAGAGGAGAATAAAGCTTGTCATGGAAAAGTCTTGCCATTCTGTATTTGATGTTTTCGTACATTGTTAAATCTGCAATCTGTTCCTCGCTGCACTCCAATTGCGTGCCTGTTGATTGACTTTTGTTTTCTGTATTGAAAATACATTTTCTTTTATCCATCTATGATTTTAGAATGTATTAAGGTTTTGAAATTGCAACTCAATACTACATTTTTCTGCAAAACCTTGGAAATATCGAAAAAGGTCTTCTAGTGCTTACTAAAGGGCGGAATATGAAAGTGCAATGATATAGGCAGTCTGGATGGATAATTAATATCTCAATATGAATTAATCAAGTGCCTTGTAAGTGGACACATCAGGTGGGAAGGAAGGAAGTCCTAAGTGAGTACTTTACACATAAAACATACAAATCATGCTAAAAATATCTAGGTCTGGGGGAAATGTCAGTTATTATTGAGTAATTTACATAATTTAGGGAAATCCACATTACAATTTGTAATAATGCAAGGCCTTAGGCCGTCATGCTCTAATAATCATGACACAGAGACCCGTTACTTGGTGGGTAGAACTGGCCCAGGACACATGCGCCTTTCCACTTTTATTGGCAGGGTCACATATCCAGTGACGCCTGTGCTCCCAAACTTTATTCAAACTGGAAACAGTAAAGTCTAACCTGTGGGAGAGAATAAAACAAAAATAAAACAAGATAACAGAAACTTCACTGAGTCTCTTTATGTGCTTGAACACCAAAGTCGATGGCACAACAGCAGATGGAACCCCCAGTTCTATTTGGCACAGTTCATGGGTGCTCTGTGGGTCTTCATTCAACTCTATGCATGGAAGTTGTCCTCACAGTCTTATGGTGGATTGGATGGGTGTTACTTTCCACCAATCAGTCCTGGTTTCTCCACACAGGGAGCATTGCTTCTCTCTACAAATGGTGGAGTAGTTGCAAAACATCCCCCTCACCAGGATGCCTCTCTAGCAGGTGTTCCTCTCTCACGGGATGTCCCGGAGGCCCTCCTCACCAGGTTTCCACTGGAAAAGTGCACTTTGCTGTGTCGCTCCAACATACGTTCGTGATGTGTAGAGAATTGCTACGAGTCCCACCTTAATGCCCTTAGCTCCACCTAAGAGTAGTTGTTTGCTCCTACCATTTCAGACGAGATCTTCATCCTCTTGGGACCTATGGAATAGCGGCTGTGGACCCATATTTCGTGGCGGGGCCCGCTCTCACTGTCGTCCCTGAGGCCATTGCACCTGGGTCGCCATGGTCTGGTGTGGAGTGTTCGGATCCTCTTCTTCAGGATGTCTGAGCAGTCTCACCGTCCTGTCTCCCGTGCGACCCCATAGGTGGATATCACCAATGGTCTAGCCGGCTCACCTCTGCCATCATCAGGTGTTCTGAAGACTTGTGGATAGATGTTTTCTCCCAGTATCACTGATGTTCTCCAGGCCCTGTGCTCCATGTGTACTGATGTTCATGCATTTGCCACCTTTGCCTTCTGGTGTGCGAGTCACACACTCCTCATGTCTTCTTTTTTCTTGTTGACATTTCTCCGATGTACTTCACGGTGGCATCATGCCACTCAAATTCTTCCTTCTTGTTCTTTCCTTTGCGACGTGGTCTAGTCCCATCTTTGTGCTCTTCGTCACTGACCAGGCCTCTCCGTGTAGCGGGCACTCCACACGTGTCTTGCTGGTATTGTCCTACCCCTAGGACAATGCAATCTCTTCCTTCGATGACCAAACCTGTCATTGTGACCTTCTTCATGTCAATAGTCTTTCTTGGTCTTCATTCTTTTTTACTGGGTCTTTCTTCTCTGACCTCTTCTTTGCTCATCATCATTCTGACCTCTTCTCATGTGACTGCTTCACCGACCTTTTTCTTAGGTCACCGCTAAACCAACCTTCTTGTCAGGTTGCAGCTTCACCGACCATTGGCAGATCGTCTCTTCAGACCTCTGGCAGGTCGTCTCTTCAGACCTCTGGCAGGTCGTCTCTTCAGGCCTCTTCTCGGGCAAAACTGGCATGGGCCGGTAAAATTCTGAGAATACGCTGGGATATACTGATGAAACCGTGTAGCAATAGCAGCTTTTTGGCACCTGATTTGCAATTATACTAATATTGCGCTCAGGCGTAACACCCTCATTATTGGATACAGCCACATAACTTTATCCCCCATGTGGCGGTGAAAAAGATAGCGTACACCCGATACCCCTGATAACATACATATCAGATCCCAATTCCTTCACCCATTATCACAAAATCACACCAGTCTAATGCAACCCGAGGGCATTGCACATGGTGTCACACAGAGCCGAGAAACTCCCTGTCTATGCGCCAGCACTACCACTCGCATACCATCCAAAACTATCGGTCACACAGGAGAAGGGCATGCTCCAAATCTTAGGGGCATGAAATTGACCACCATGGTGGAAGTGTTCCCACATGGCAGCTTTCCCAGGGGGGATAATCCATTGTTAAGTATACATCTACCACCAATAAAACAGTTTTCCCACATGCGATTGCAGGCGGCGATAAAATAACTATTTACCACGTACACGGATGAACCACCTAAACTGCAAGCTCTACAGGCTATATTGACTGCACCAGACGGCCGGAAACTGATTACCCGACTATATAACATTTCACAACTGGAACAGAGAGAAACAGAGAACAGATCATTACATAAGTGGGAACAGTCACTGGGGGATAATATTAATATACAAGACTGGGACTGTAGTTGTATGCAACTGCAGCTCATGACACCGAATTACAATCTACGTATAGGGCATTTCAAATTTTTACACCAATTTTACTATACACCAACTCAACTACACAAATAGGGCCTTCGCCCGACAGACAGGTGTTATAGGTGCGAGGCACTGAACGCAGACTTCTTGCACATGGCATGGTCCTGCCCTCAAATACATGACTATTGGGGAGAAATCATGGGAGCTGTTGGACTTGGCCCTTTTGGCAGGTTCACCCCGAAGCTTTTTGCATTTGCCTAGCCTGTTTCTGTAACTTGGTGTTGGTGATTTTAGGCCTCTGTGCACTTTTCCCTGTGGTCCAGTGTAAAGTGCATGCGCTCTCTGTGTATGTGTGGTGAGAGTAGCCTGCCCTCCCATAGGAATGCATGGGGAATATGCTTGACCATGGTAGTTCCTGATGTGTGGGGAGTGCAGGGTCGAGTTTGAGATGTGCAAACTCGTGTGATTATTTGCTGCGCAATGATGTGCGCAAATTTATTGTTTCTAGTGTGAAAGTGCCACTTCTACAAGTTGTCATCTCTGTGCAGTAAATGTGAATTGACTTTCTGGCTTGTGATTGGCTGGAGATGGCTGGTGTGCATGGCTCCAGGAATCAGGATGGGTATGCCCCGGTGGTGAATGGAGAGATCTGCATGTTGAAGGAAAGGGAGGAGTGCACCTGAGACCTGAATAGGACTGGGCCATCCCTCCAAAATGCTGGCTCCACCCCCTGTGGTGTGTCTGATGTCCCTGACCCATCCTGTGAATAGGCAGAGGGGCTGAGCAAAGCAAAGTACTCAAGAACCAGTTGCATCTGGTTCGCCCCTTTCCTGCACCTTTGGAAACAAAGGACTTATGTGTATAAAAAGGGGCTGTGAGCCCTTTAAAAATGTTTTTGTTCTAAAACACGAATCTACCAGGGGCATGAAGCTGCTGGGGCTCAGGGGAAGGATTGCCTCCCTGGGCCATGCCCAGCCCCTGGATGCCTGGAAGACCTTTTACTTTTCTGGTAGCTGTTTTGCTCCATCTTGATGCTCCAGGACTTGATGTGCTGTTTTTGAACCCTGGGAGTGATTGCCTTCCCCCATGCGTCGCTGGACGGCGTCCGCTGCTGAGAGGGGATTCCCCCTGCCTGGGGATCTCCCCCTCTCCTCTTCAAGCCCTGCGGGTGCCCACCCCGCTTCTTTTGTTAATTAGGGTGCGCGGGTGCCCACCCTGCAGCTTCGTTTTATTTTTTATACCTAACGCAGGTGCCAACCCCGGTTGTCTGAGCTTCGTAGCGGGTGCCCAACTTGAGGGATCCACCTCCCAAGCCCCGGTCCCGAGATGGGGGACTGGGTGAAGCCAGGCGCCTTGTGAGGGCGGAGCTCTATTAAGGAGAGAGAGCCCTGCCGCCTATTGCTGCGGAGGGGGAGCCAGGCACACTGCCGGTGCCTGCCTCCACCGCGGACCAACCGATGAGGCTGCTGCCCGAGTCCCGCCTCAAAGAGCAGCCCGGTGAGCAGGTCTGAGCAGAAGGGAAATGGGGGAATTCCCGCTCCCGCTCCCTCGAGGGAGCAAATGGTGTTGGTGGTGCCAATATGGGCACCCTGTCCGAGCGGCCCCGTGTGCCCAGTGGGCCGCTCCAACGATTGGGGCCATGACTATTTGCGGAGCCATTGTGCTCCATGGGCACACAGTATTTCCAGGGCCCTAATGTGATTGATGTGCTTTAAATGTCATGCCTTTCTTCCCCGCGTGCACACGCAGTGTCTGGCGTCCATCTTCACAGCAGGTGAGTGAAAGCGCAGTCCTCATGCCCCAGGTGTTGTGCAGAGTTGTGAACCATTCCCCATCTTGCCTTCCTTCACCGTACACCGACTCTAAGGCAGAATGGACACATGAGGCTCAGGTTGCTCCAGGCGGCCGAAGCACCTTTTCTGACGCTGTGGGCCACGCCGCTTCTCCTGTGTTCCGGCCTGTGTTCCTTCCTCGGGCTCTTACACATCGCCGGGCTACCCAGCACACCTGCAATCCGCAGCGGCATGGTCGTGGGCATTTTCTCCTCACACAAGCACCTACTCTGCCCCGGTTCTGCTCTACCAGCAGACAGCTTCTTCACTCTGCTCCCCTTCTGCCTCAGCCATCACACAACAGTGGTCGAGGCTGCAGACAGGTGTTTCCTCCGGACTGGGTCATTCCGACACTCGGGTACTGAAGCTTGGGTGGCCCTTCTTCACATTTGGCTGCACTTACAGGCTCACCTTTTGCTTAAAACTTGGCAGGCTCTTCTGATGTGGGTTGGGCACCTGCTCCGCTTCTTCATCCCTAGGGCTCTTCACATGCCCCGTGGGCCATTCAGCGCATCCTGCACCTGCTCCTAGGGGATGCCCTAGACACGGGCAGCACACTCCCCCTTAAACCACCAACAAGGCGCCTTCACACGCCGGATTAGCCTGCTCATCGCCAATGTAATGATGCAGGGCCCTAGGCCCTCATGCACTGATAATCATGGCACACAGACACAGTACTTGGTGGGTAGAACTGGCCCAGGGCATGTGCGCACAGCCCCTTTTATTGGCAGGGTCACATGTCCAGTGACGCCTGTACTGGATGGGTGTGGGGTGTGCAGCAAAATGTTAGTGTTCCAGAACAATGCAAATAACCAGAACGCAAGCGTTTGTTTTCGCAGCACCTGTGTTTTTAGCTTTAAATGCGTCCTCATGTCCTAACTGTACAAGAAAACGCATTTGACTCTATAACATAGCACTAAGTGCCCGATTTGCCTCTTGCAATTTACATATAATTTCATGTACTTTCCTGAAATTTCCATAACAAAGCAATAGCAGATTATGGGAATTTCACACACACTGCATGCTGGTCTAAAAAAAAATTCACAAAATTGCTCTGACATTAAGCCACAAGTACGATATCCACTAAAGGGACATGCACAAATGGAAATAGTGAAAAATGTTTAAAAAAATGCTTGCATGTAAAATGGAGCATAAGAAATTTAGATTATAGAATTATTGCTTTAAATTGTGTTAGAAGGAAGAGGGAGTTGGCAAAAGACATAATCACTGCTGGACCATCAGCTGTCCTAAGGAGATGTCTCTAGATAGATGCACCAGAATAATGGCCTAAAGGCAAAAGCTTCAACCCCAACGATCTGATCTGTCCAGAATATATTGAGGTAGTGGAGGACTGAACAAGGGTGCAGGGGGCTAGGTGACTAGCTGCAGCGATCAGGCAATACCTATACCATACTCAATCACTACGAGGAATCACCAGGCACAGAGGGTGAGTGTCAATCATGTAGATTGCCATCATGCCCTCTGACCCTGATGACATATACACATGATCTAACAAAGAATAACAGAGATGTGAGAGAACGAATCATAGATGGGATTTGGCTGAACTTAGGGTACAATGTGTGGGGATTGCATAGGCAGAGGAATGGCCAACCTTATGTGCTGCACTCCCTAACTGCTTGATGACCTGTACTTGCAGAAAGAACTCTGGCACAGATTCCCACTTATGGTAAAGAATCGAATAAGCAACACCGCATACGTTTGCATTAGGCTGTTATTTTATACGGAAGCTATAACCTCTCGGAGCTGCAATTCAATAACCAGTGCTGAGATGGTGCAGACAGAGAATCATTGACATACATTCAAAGGTACAGGGTTGGGAAATAAGATAAAATATTTCCGCCTCCTCGCTAAACAAAAACCTGCTTTGACATGCGGGCAGTCATCGGTGAGCGCAAAACCAGGGACCAGATCTAAAAAGGCCAGCAAAACTTTGCATGATTTACAAACAACAAGAACCTTGCCCCTTGTAGCCTCACAAGCAACATCAGAAGAAGCGAAATTGATGCACCAAGATGCAACTGAGGATATATCCCTGGCGGTCATTATGAGGCGATGTTCCATTGTTCCATGCAAATGTTCCATTCTGAAGCTGATACATGATCCTGTAAAAGTCCCAGAATGTGCAACCACCAAATCACCACATCGTAAGCCAAAAGTTAATCCATTTTAAACTGTTTTCTTTAATTAATCATCTTTTCCTTGTTTGATATGCAAGAACAGTAATTTCGATTTTCAAGCACTTGTATAATGCCAATCCAGGACTTTTTACAGCATATCAAAATTATCCATTCATTAAATAAAGTGAAGTCTGTATCCCATTGCATTTCGGGTATTGTGCCCTTCTACAGGGGTAACTGAATTATGAGGAAAACCACTCATCAGGAACGCTAGGACCAATTGTCAACCACTGTTTACAAAAGACACCTCACACCTATTAAAAAACGTGAACTGTAAAAACGATATGGTGCTGAAACCCAGTCTCTAATACGTCTGTTCCCCCTTAAAAATCAAAAAGTGCCTCCTATCGTGCTCAACTGTGAAACCAAAGAAGCTGTAGTGTAGTTCCCATATTCCCAATAGGCTCTGCACATTGGAATAATATATTCAGCAGTGTAGACGTAGGACTGAGGTCGACTAGGTCTCTACTGACTATATTAGACTTAAGGTTTGCCAGCTAGCTCAGAGGTCACTAGAAACTTTCTCGAATAAACGAGGAGGAGTTTAACCTCCCTGGATAGACAAGAAGGGATTAGCTTCCGACAACAATATAACATGACAACATTGCTCCCTCAGAATAAGAGTATATCTCTAGAGTCGTGTGAAAACAATAGACAGCTATTTCACTCAGTCAAATGTGCGTTCTTAGTTTCACCAGAGTGCAGAGAAGAGAGAGATGGGCGTTTTCAATAAAAAGTATAATTTATTGAGCAGTCTTCCTTCTCATGCAAGAGAAATGAATTGCCACAATTGCAATACTTAATGTAAAGTAAAATGCGTACAGTAAAAGGAGTATTATGAAATAATACTGTAAAAGCATTGATATGGTTTCTTAGCCATAAGATACTTTAAAATGGATAAAATATATACATACATATATACATTGACTAATGTACTCAACTGGTGCTTCTAAATACGCCTACCCCGGTGTACCTGACCTAAGACTAATACGTGGGAAGGAGTAAGTAAGTAGCAGTTTAAGTTAAGTTGGTTTTGCCAAGAATCTGATTCAAGAATTCTCTCTAAGGGTTTAGTCAGCAGCGTACCTTGGGAATAGAATGTAGGAGGTCTGGTATCTCTTTCCTCAGGATTCGAACATCTCAATGACTTTTGCTGGAAACGGGAGGAGCGAGATGGGGCGGTAATTCTTGAGTTCGGTGGGGTCCCCTGTAGGTTTCTTTAGCAGGGCGCTGAGTTCGGCGTGCTTCCAGCTCTCGGGGAAGGTGGCGGAGTCGAAGGAGGTGTTGATAATGTCCCGTAGGTGGGGTGCGATGATAGAGTTGGCTTTGTTGAAGACGTGGTGAGGGCAGGGGTCGGTCGGAGATCCGGAGTGGACGGAGTTCATCATGCAGACCGTGTCTTCGGTGCTGATCGGGCTCCAGGCACGTAGGGTGGTGGTGGGTGGCGTTGCTGCGTTCGTGGCGTGCGTCGGTTGACTGCTGAAGCTGTTGTGTATGTCCGCGATCTTGTTGTGGAAGTAGGAGGCGAGGGAGTTGCAGAGGTCTTGCGATGGGGTGATGTCGTTGTTTCCTGCGCTGGGGTTGGAGAGCTCTTTCACGATGTTAAAGAGTTCCTTGCAGTTGTGTGCGTTGTTGTCCAGCCGGTCCTTGAATATCCCAGCAACCCGAAAGGGTAGGCTGGAAACGCCGGAGCTGGCTTTTCTCGGCAGGAGAAAAGACAGCGTCTTTCTCAGCGCATCAGAGAGGAGGGGCAGCGTCCGTGGGCTCTCGCATCAGCTGGGCTCTCGGGCAAGTAGATAGCTGCTCTGCTCCAAAACCACCACTGTGTGTTTGCTTAAGGCAACATTGGTATATTTATACCTGAAAGGTGCTGAGTTTGACGTAAGGTTTGGACATAAGACGTCAATAAAGATGTCACTAAGAACTGGCCGTTCTTACAGTGCTCGTAGGAGTTCTATTACAAATCAAAACAAAGCAAATGGGGATTTCCCAGGTTGCTGGAGGTTCGATGTGTCGAAAGAACTCGTGCTTTCTAGGAATCCAAGGAAGTAGCTTCTGCCGTGCCTTGGACTGCAAGGGCTATTTACTTAAATATGGATTTGATTCTTATGCCATTATAGGGATATTATTGATTATAGCCGTACAAGGGCATAAAATAGCAATATTGATTCAGGTTCCTAGATCAATCATCAATCAAAGACATTTATAGAGCGCACTACTTACCCGTAGGGTCTCAAGGCGCTTGGGGTGGGTGGGGGTGCCGTTACTGCTCGAATAGCCAGGTCTTCAGCTTCTTCCTGAAGGAGAGGTGGTCTTGGGTCAGGCGCAGGTCGGACGGGAGGGAGTTCCAGGTCTTGGCGGCGAGGTAGGAGAAGGACCTTCCTCCTGTTGTCGCTCTTCGGATGCGGGGGACGGCGGCGAGGGCGTGGCTGGCTGATCGGAGGTGGCGTTTCGGAGCGTAGAAGTTGATTCGGTTGTTGAGGTAGCTCGGGCCTTGGTCGTGTAGGGCTTTGTGTGCGTGGGTGAGGAGACGGAAGGTGATTCTTTTGTTGACGGGGAGCCAGTGCAGGTCTCTCAGATGTCCGGAGATGTGGCTGTTGCGAGGGATGTCGAGGATGAGTCTGGCTGAGGCGTTCTGGATCCGCTGGAGTCTCTTCTGGAGCTTGGCGGTGGTACCGGCGTAGAGGGCGTTGCCGTCGTCCAGTCGGCTGGTGACGAGGGCCTGGGTGACGGTCTTCCTGGTCTCGGTAGGGGATCCACCAGAAGATCTTCTGTAGCATGCGCAGGATGTTGAAGCACGACGAGGAGACGGCGTTGACTTGTCTGGTCATGGAGAGTGAGGAGTCCAGGATGAAGCCCAGGTTGCGTGCGTGGTCTGTCGGTTTGGGTGCGGTGCCCACGGCGGGGGGCCACCAGGAGTCATCCCAGGCGGAGGGCGAGGAGCCCAGGATGAGGACCTCCGTCTTGTCTGAGTTCAGTTTCAGGCGGCTGGTCGTCATCCACTCGGCTACATCTTTCATCCCTTCGTGCAGGTTGGCTCTGGCGGCGGCGGGGTCGTTGGTCAGGGACAGGATCAGCTGGGTGTCGTCGGCGTAGGAGATTATGTTGAGGTTGTGTTGGCGTGCGATGGCCGCGAGGGGGCTCATGTAGATGTTGAAGAGGGTGGGGCTCAGAGATGATCCTTGGGGGACGCCGCAGATGACTTCGGTGGCCTCTGACTTGTACGGTGGTAGGCGGACTCTCTGTGTTCTTCCGTCGAGGAAGGAGATGATCCAATCCAGTGCCTTCTCCTGGATTCTGACGTTGCTGAGGCGATGCACTAGGGTGCGGTGGCAGACCGTGTCGAATGCCGCGGAGAGGTCTAGGAGGATGAGGGCCGCTGTGTCTCCGTTGTCCATCAGGGCTCGGATGTCGTCGGTGGCAGCGATGAGGGCGGTCTCGGTGCTGTGGTTGGCTCGGAAGCCAGACTGTGAGGGGTCGAGGGATCCATTCGTCTCGAGGAAGGCGGCCAGCTGTTTGTTGACGGTCTTCTCAATGAGTTTTGCTGGAAACGGGAGGAGCGAGATGGGGCGGTAATTCTTGAGTTCGGTGGGGTCCGCTGTAGGTTTCTTTAGCAGGGCACTGAGTTCGGTGTGCTTCCAGCTCTCGGGGAAGGTGGCGGAGTCGAAGGAGGTGTTGATAATGTCCCGTAGGTGGGGTGCGATGATAGCGTCGGCTTTGTTGAAGACGTGGTGAGGGCAGTGGTCGGTCGGAGATCCGGAGTGGACGGAGTTCATCATGCGGACCGTGTCTTAGGTGCTGATCGGGGTCCAGGCGCGGAGGGTGGTGGTGGGTGGCATTGCTGCGGTCGTGGCGTGCGTCGGTTGACTGCTGAAGCTGTTGTGTATGTCCACGATCTTGTTGTGGAAGTAGGAGGCGAGGGAGTTTCAGAGGTCTTGCGATGGGGTGATGTCGTTGTTTCCTGCGCTGGGGTTGGAGAGCTCTTTCACGATGTTAAAGAGTTCCTTGCAGTTGTGTGCGTTGTTGTCCAGCCGGTCCTTGAATGCAGTTTTCTTGGCGGTGCGGATCAGTTGGTGGTGCTTCCGGGTGGCAAGCTTGAGGGTGGTCATGTTGTTCGGTGTAGGTTCCCTTCTCCAGACTTTCTCGAGGACTCGGCAGTTCTTCTTGGAGCTCTTGAGTTCGTCGGTGAACCATGGTGCTTTCTTGGTGCCGGGTCTGCTGGGCGGGGTCCTTAGAGGGGCGAGTTCGTCCGCGCAGTTGCTGATCCACTTCGTGAGGTTGTCGGCGGCCTGGCTGGGGTTCGCTGAGCTGGCAGGTGGGTGCTGGCTCAGGGAGGCGGCGAGTTGGTCGGCTGTGATCTTGTTCCAGCTTCTTCGAGCAACCTGTTGCTGGTGGTGGTGGGTCGTCGTTCTTTTGAAGGTGAAGTGGACGCAGCTGTGGTCCGTCCAGTGGAGTCCTGTGGTGTGGCTGAAGGCGATGTCTGTGCTGGATGAGAAGACGGCGTCGAGTGTGTGTCCGGCGAGGTGGGTGGGGGTGGACACCAGCTGCTTGAGTCCAAGGTTGGCGAGGTTGTCGAGCAGGGTGCTGGTGTTGCGGTCGTTGTTGTTCTCCAGGTGGAAGTTGAGGTCCCCCAGGAGGATGTAGTCAGCGGAGAGGAGAGCGTGCGGGCTGATGAAGTCGGCGATGTCCTCGCTGAATTGAGTGCGTGGTCCCGGGGGTCGGTAGATCAGGGTGCCTCTGAGGGTTGTCTTCGGGTCGGTGTGGATCTGGAAATGCAGGTGTTCGGCGGTGGTTAGGGTGTCGTCGGTGCTGGTCGTGATGCGGACGGTGTTCTTGTGGATGATGGCGATGCCTCCTCCCGTCTGGTTGGCGGTACGGTCCCTCCGGGTGATCTTATAGCCTTCTGGGATGGCGATGGCGATGTCGGGCGCTGAAGAGGCGTTCATCCAGGTCTCTGTGAGGAAGGCAACGTCCGGGGCTGCGGTGTCTAGGAGGTTCCAGAGTTCGATGGCGTGTCTGTGGACGGAGCGGGTGTTAAGCAGGATGCACTTGAGGTGATTGCTGCTGGTGTTAGGCTTGGCCGGTGCAGGTGCCGGGCAGGTCCGGATGCAGGTGAACTTGCAGGCGTGGCAGCTGAAGGGTCCGTGGGTGCGTCGTGGGGTGGCTCGGCAGCATCCAGGGATTCGGCCGGTGTTGAGTGCGATGAGGGTGGCGGCGGTGTACGTCAGGCGGGTCGGTCGGGGTCCTCGTGGGCCAGGGGTCCTGGCCCTGGGCGCGGTCCAGGCGCGGACGGGCGTAGACGGGCTTACCTTTGGCGCGCCTTCGGCGCACAATCGGCGCGCCCGCTGCGCGTGACCGCTGCGCGTTCGCACGGTCGCCATATATGGCGAAGTGCGCGGGGGGGGCGGAGCAGCTGGGAGGCGGGAGCGGGGAGGGTACAGAAGGGAAAAAGGGGCGGGGTTAGCGGCGGTGGCGGGAAGCGGGGAGGGAGTACGAAGGGCGGCAAGACAACAGGGCAAACAGGAAGGAAAACGCAAATACGATAACAGGCACTAAGGAAAGGCAAAACAATACAAAACAATAACAGAACTAAACCAGCAGGCGAGCACGGACCACGCCGCTCGAAGGAGGGGGCGTGGTCACGCGGCGGCAGCGAGGCAGGCAACAAGGCAGGCAAGGCAAGGGGGCACACGCAGCAGCTGGTGGCCGTGCGGCGCGGGGGTGTCCTACAACTAGGTAAAAACACAATACCGACTCCATGATCTAATGTCCATCATTACTAAAACTAAGCAATAGTAAACATTTAAAGGTGCATGTGTATTCCAACCCACCCCAAAATATATTTTTGCATTTGAAATGGTGTATGCGAAATACACAAAAGATTATTGGTACTGTACGCTTATCAAGTAGTGTAGTCATTCAGTAAAAAAGGATGCATATATATTTAGCTGAACGATTTGCGAAAATTACACATGAAATGGCTCTTAATACAGAAAAGAAGGTCGAGACCATTCCATCACATATAAATACAGTTGCTTGTAAATGTTCTAGAGGCTGAGGTAATATATTGTCTCTAGAATTACTAAAAATAGAAGCTCTGTTCTTTAAGAATAGTTCTACTTTAAGCAGAGTACATGTGCCAGAAAAAAGGTAAATATTTTGGAAGATGAAAAAAAAATCGTTTTCAGGGGAGAAAATAGTTCCAAATGTTTTTAGTAGTTTTTGTTTATCAAAGCCGAAGGCCGAATTCAGAGTTCAGGGGAACCCTGTGTGCCGGTTGCTAAAAAAGTTATTCTTTCTGTTCAGCTGTTCAGGGGAGAACATCATTTCAGACAGATGTGCAAAAAAGCAGTCTACAGCTTCAGGTGAAAGTTCGACCATGTTTGAAAATGCCGCAACAGTGCAGTCGTGAGAATGATTGCTATCATCGATATCAGGATCAGCAATGGTCACAGAAGGTCGTACCTGGGTGAAGTTGCTCTCATTCCGTACTTCACTGCCACCTAATCGTAGTGGTGAAGTCTCAACGAATGCCGTCATCAGGATTGGTAACCGCTGGGGACAACACGATGCATGAGCCGTTACAGGACTTAGCAAGGTATCGATATCCATTGGTACTACTGATTGTAGTGTAAGACAGGTGTCCAACACGCATTCTTCTCCGCATAGCATACATCTAAGCACAGGTAAGATGCAGTTTTGCCATATAGGTCTGGATAAAAGAAACCAGGTCATATTCAGATCTCTCAAGGACTTTAGTTATGCGGTCCCGATAGCGTACAGCTAGGATCGTTTCTTCCATCGTTGCTGGAGTCTTGTCTGTGACTTGGCTTGCCATATCGGAGTAGAAGGATCAAAAATAAAATTCCTGTTACGAGTCCCAAAAGTAGTGGTAGGCCGCCAAAGACAGAATGGACAAAATTGGGAAAGATGCCCAGAACTGCTTCGAAGGGTGTTAACAGTCCCGAAAAAATTGTCTTAAATACATGTGCGATGCCACTGGTATCTGACATATTTAGAATTTGGCTTAGCATTTCTACGAAATGCACAGGCCAATTAGTTGATAAAAGTGTATGTATCTCGGATGTTGCCCTTGCTTACGTTTCTTTTGATGACGTTGAAGGCACGGTTGTCTGTAAAAGAACAGACTTCATTTTGCCTAATGTATCAATTCGTATAGAAGAGATATTCAAAGAAGGCCACATCGTCGCCTCTGTATCAGGAGTGCCGTTTGGATACAATACTTGCATACAGCAAGTGACCATGGAACTAACGCTTACGAGATATGCTTTCCCTGGCACCATGCCACAACAGCTGTGATCCGTTATTAGAACGTATCTCCCATTAGAAAGTTGTCTAAAGAATGGTTCTATCTGTGTTACAGGTGTGCCGTGCTGGTGGCATGAAAGGTTATTTGAAGCCCCCTCACAGGCCCCATGCAGATTAATACCTTGGCACAGAAGTATACCGCTTAGTGATCGTTTACAATTGTTACCACTAAGAAATACATTCTGTTTCTTGTCACTATAACATGTGTGTGTGCAAGGTAATTTCCATGATGGCTTAATGTACCCTTTACCCAACCTTTCATACTGGCCTGCTGGTATATACTCTTAGCAGTTTTTAAATTGGAAAGTTGTTATCAGAATTGTGATTATTCCGTGTATTATCCATTCAATGACATGTCTTTCTGACATTGTCAATGGTAATCTCTCAAGTTTTTCAATGCTCAGAATCATATAGTCTGCTCCTTTTTGTGCCAAACTGATTTGTTTATCAGTAATGTTAAAGATAGAGAATAATGATGACGTTGTGTTGATTAAACGTCATGGCACATAGCCTGTGTTAGATTCCACCGGTCCGACCAACACTGCAGGAGCGAAGTATGGCCCAATCCACTACCCTGACACAAACGTTGCTCATAGGATGTATACAATCATGAGACAACACCTGAGTCCAGGACTGGGGGTGGGAAAACAAAACAAGGGGAAGAGACGACAGGACACCTTCACCCCAGGACAGGACAGCAGACCAATCACTTGCTACCACTTCCACGCTTCTGTACCTAAGGGAAAATATACACATTTACTTCTTGTGTCCCCAGGTCCCAATAAGCAACCTCCCTCTTTCTTCTATGACCACACTCTGCCATATATAATACACCACCTCCTTACTTGTATCGATGACAGGATCAGCTCCGAGAAGTACAGGTAGCAGACAAAAACAACTGAGTCCCAATGAAGGTCTTTGATTGCCCAGGGGTTTGGCCAGGACTGTCTTCTGTGCACAGGTCTCTTAATTCGGAAATATAGGGGGAAAAAGCCACTGCAATGGCATAAAAAACCCCCTAAGGACGGGCAAACAGTCAATTCTAGGTAAAAGGGTGAGGGGAATACACAACTACTCGGTGCAACGTCCGGCGTGAACTCTCGCTGTTCTGGTCTGTCAGCGCGTCTGGAAACGACCAAGCAGCACACAACGACGCGGATAGAAACACAAACCGCGGAAGTCCAGCACGCTACTCTGCAGTCCCGTAGCATTTTCCAAATAGCTCTTCTGTTTGCACCTGAAGTTCCAAGACGTCGTACTCCGTGCCAGGTGAGTGTCTGAGGGGAGCTGGAGCCCCAGCTGTCCCTCTGAGCACGAGTCTAAATGCAACAAAAACCAAGCTCCAAATGCCGGGTCACTACAATTCATACGCAAGTAACAAACGAACAAGTCAAACGAGTGAAAAGGAGGGGGAAGGGCAAGGACTCAAGTAGTGAATAACAAAAACGGGGTTTCCAACAACCAGGGAAATAACGGATAATATAGGGAACACGAGCCCGTGAACCCAACAAGACTGAGGCAAAAATGACCCAGAACCTGGAACCCAACATAGAAAGATACCAAGCACTGGTTAATGGGATGGGCCAGTCTTAAATCCCAGCAAGGCAGGTCATGTGATGGCAAAGCATGGCCATAGAAAACGGACCGGACCTAATTTCCTAACAGCCTGAACGCAGATTTTGCAAAGTCCAGCCTAGCTGTACAATAGAACGTAATTGGGACTGACCGTGTTGTAACATTAGTAAGTCCTGATCCATTATATCGATAGCAGAGGATACAATACTGTCCAGTGAATATATTCTGAAGGACAGAGTCATTAACCCATTGTCCATAACAAAAAGTGATTTTTCCAAATTAATACGATCAATTTCTCGTATTTTCTCTGCTGTCTCAATTTCAGTTACTTTCCAAGCTTCGTTGTACGCAGCGTATATACCGGCCGCTATGAAACGTTTTTGACGCTGTTTGCGTGGTCCCATTATGAAATCACGCAAGTCAGCACCGTCTTTAAGTAAAGTCAAGTGTTGCTTAATTTCAGCCAGTGTGGATGTCTGTAGCCATTCAAGGCATAGTTTCCCTACACTGTATGTTGTTACTATCCCTGGATGTTGTCTCTGGGAGTATCTAGGGTCTGGTCTGGTCATTTTGAACCCCTGTATTTTGTTCAGGAATCTATCTTGACAGTTATTTGTGTCTGTTGGCCAGATCATATAATTAACAACAAAGGAGTGACTAGAAAAGAAGATTTCAAGTGAAGTGAAATGTGGAAAAAATAAGAATTTTTTTATATATTACCCTCACTCACCCGACTATTGGGTGACATGCTTCATCATTGGGTAGTTTTCACTGGGCAGGTAAAAGACCTGTCTGGTGTGCTGCGACACCTGCATTTGCAGTGGAGCTGGATTGAATAAAAACAGTGAATAAAGTGTGAAAGTGATAAAGTTAAAAAAGGTGCGGACGCTGATCCAAACCAAACTTTAATAAAGATCGGCGTGAGCATCTGAAGTTGGCCAGATCAACCATATTTTCCAATCAGGATGTGTTCTGTTTTGGTGTTAAAATATGGGATACATCTATCTCAATATCTGTAGTGGTATTATCAGGTATTGGCTTTGGAATAGACGGTTTGTTTAAGTCTTTAATCTTAGCTAGGCCAAGACAAGTAGTCTGTTGAATGGTGGCATTCAAGAACATTATTTGTTCTTGGATCATGCAGGCTCGAAATAATGCTTCTAAACCTTGGACCTGCCATTCTTTTGTACCCCAGATAGTTTTTGTTTCAATGTTGTTTTTCCAGAAATCAAAACCAAATGTAATAATTTTTTCATAAAATGTTTCAGAATAAATCAATTTAGTATTTGTCAACAAAGTTTTTATCCCTGTTTTATCTAACAGTTTATAATAACATGTTTCTGCATTACTTGGGTTAAACCCTGATAAATATGGGAATTTCTCATAAAATGTTTTCGAACTGCTTTTAGGTGGAGTTGCACAATGTTCCCATTGATTATACTTAAAAACATTTCTAGGTTGACCAGATTTATGCAAATAGTGGTTTGCAAAGTGGTTATAGCAGAACATTTGTTCATAGTTCGATGAACCCTGTAAATAATCATGTTCTGTAAACTTTGCTGACATTACTAAATCTGACATCATATTATTTATGCTTTCAAAGTCCCAATCATCAGAGAATGTACTTGGTTTTACAAAGTCACTTATTGAAACCTTGAATTGATGTGGATATTTCAAGAGTTCAAACGGGCCAAAGATTTCGTAATCCGTTGTGTCACAAGCTACCCCACCGGGTACTGGAATAGCTGTGACATTCGCTGATGATAGTTCTCTTTTCTCGATGTGAGATGACTTGTGTGGCTTTAGGACCAAGTTGATGTTCTGACTTGCTGTGTCCATTGTACTGTATTTTCCCTCAATTAATTTTCCCAAACAAAGTACCATTATGAGCCAAAGCAGGAGGAAAAGTACACGTAACACAATCCAAAATTCAATCCATGGGGAAATCAGATAGGTTTCCTTGAGTTGCTGAAAAAGTTCAGTTACTTTGTCTTTGAAAGTTTTTGTTGCTGGCGTTTCTTCTGGTTCGCTTGGATCTTTAGAAAAGTTATCAAAATTGATGAAGTAGCCAGATGCAGTTCTGTCAATTGTTGGAATTGCTTCAGAATTTTCTTTTGCTTTTTCAATTTTTCTTTCATTGGCATAGTCCGAGGCTCCATCGTTGTAGACTGGTGTTTCTTGACGAGCTGCTTCAATTTGGGTTCCAAGAGGCACAAGTTCCATGGCATTGTTGCATAGTCCTTTTTTATTCACTGCAGGTTTATCAAATGTGATTAGTCTCTCAGTTTGAACCTCTTGGATTGTAGCAAGTTTTGGTATTCTGCTTTTTCTTGGGAGTCCACTGGGCCTACTACTTATTATTGGCCACATGACTGTGGTTTTACCAGGCCTATGGATACAACTGGGTTCTCCTTTTCACCAGCAAGGGGCAGTAGTACAACAGATCTTGTTCCGCTGACAGCTAAGACAGGTACTGCTTTTCTGTAAGAAGGCCCAAATTCCTTCTTCACCACGCTCTTCTCTCTGACCACATCCCCAATCTTTGGAATCCAGACAGGCCTTGCTGGGACAGGTGGTTAATCTTCAGTGGCTGTTGGCTGCTGTTTTAACTTTATGTTGCTCATGTCTTTTCTTGTTTCATTTAAGTCCTGTAAGACAGCCAAACGATCTTTGAAGTCAAAGCATTTTTTCTTATCTTCTACCACTGAAGTCTGACTATCTAAATCCTGAATATACATTCTAGTTCCAAACAATAGTTCGTACGGGCTGAAACCTTTTAGAGATTTTCTTGGCAGATTATTAAGACTACGTTGGACACTTGTTAAATGTTGGACCCACCCATCACCCGAACCTAATACCCTTGCCGTTATAGATTGCTTTATGTCTCGGTTTTTTCTTTCCACAATCCCATTTCCCTCAGGATGGAAGGGACAAGAGTACCGCAATGCAATGCCCATGCTTGTCATGGCCTCCTTATAAGCTCGAGAGCTAAAAGCAGGACCCTGGTCAGAATGTAGCATGCCATTTGCGTATGTGCCGAAAAAGACTCTCAAATCTTTTAGTATATGGTTTGACCTCCCCTTGGAGCCCACTGTGTATTAGTCCTACTTACGATTGTTTCTGTGCTACAGTATCGAGTGCTTTGTGTTTATCTGTGTGTAGCAGATACTGTGAGGTATTTAAGGTGTGTTATAATAACAAATACATATTTGTATAACTACTGTGTGGTTCTCCTTTCATTTAACCAATACAATAATATTGCATTCTGGTAAAAGCAAGCTGCTTAACATTTCTTCAAGACTAACCCTGAAGGCTTCTCTCCACAGCTGCCACTTGAATAGCTTTCCAAGGTTATTTTTGACCTCTTAAATCACAATAAGGGTTGTTTGGACTGGTGCAAGGTGCCCACTTTAATTAGTGGACATCATATATCAGACCAACTTCTCACAATATGTTTACATATTCATTACCTACTGGCGATAATTATAGTTAACTTCAAGCATTTTTGACTTGGAACCGTTTGTCGAATCTTCACAAAAGTTTTCAAAAGAAATGCCCCAGTTGAAGCACTTAACATGAGCGCCAGATTCCATTACATTAGGTCATATGAATTTGATTTTATGCACAGAAGATTAAGGGTCATATTTCTGAAGGAAGTTGCATTTCATATGAACCACCCAATGTGGTACATGCACGTTGCAGCCCCTGAATGCAATTTATCAAGCCAGGCAAAGCCACTTTGCAAGGCCTGAGGGGCTTGATAAATCAGGAGTAACACAATGCAGTGCAATTTTCTGCATTGTTACTTTGTCCTCAGAAGGCATTGCATGGGTGTTGCTTGGTAGATATGGGAATGCCCCAAAATTGCTACTCCTTCCCAGGTAAGGTGCAACAAGGAGAAATATCTTCATTTCTCCTTGTTACTTTCTCTTTCAATGTGTGCTGCATTTTTCTGCATACATAGCTAGAGGAATATGCCTCAGGGGATTATTTTTGTTCAGGAAGGTGTCCCTTTCTGCACAAAAACAATCTTGCATGCAACACAGGCACCCTTGCACTGCGGGGCAAGGGTGTCTAGTACCATTTTATTATTTCGCAACTGTCTGTGGAGGTTTGGGGTCTCGGTATTTTCACGGATACCACTGGGGCTCGGCTCATTATGTGCATCAAGGACTGAAGAGTGAGACGGGCAGGCTCCCTTTCCTCGTGATCTGGGGATCGCAAGGGTCAGTGGGATGTGGAACTCTGGGGCCCGAGGGTCGGAGATGTGAGGGCAGAAGTGTGCACACTGCTGTGCAGCCCTCCAGATCAGGTATGTGCTCAGCTCCTAAGTGGTGTTCTCTGCGGGTGGCCACATTACACCTTCTGCCCAGTAAACCGTTACCATGGCGGTAAAGAAGCGCTGATGTATGAGCTTGAATGTCACCCTGCGGTGTCTTGTGTTCTTTTCTTCCTTTGAACCTAGACAAGTTCAGCTGAAATACCCATTGACTGCGGTACCATAATTACTTAATTAATTAATTATTTGTGAGTTTGTAATGCGCTAGAATTGACTCTCGAAGGAGTATCTTTGCGCAGTAGACCGCTGGGGAACCCGTCCTGGCTTTCTCTGTGAGATGGTCCCTACTGGGTATCTCCAAGGTGAAACCAGGCATCCCCGGCATATGTGGTGGGCCGTTGTGGAGATGAGGCAAGCTAATGCCCAGGGTTGCCGAGTGTGATCCCTGGTTAGAGTAGGCACGGAGATGAGAATTATCGAGTCCGCTGACCCTGGTACCCTTGGCAGTGGTAATAACACAAGTCAATTTACTTTACATCTTTACCCAACTCGCTGTTGTTTTCTGGAATGTGCTTTCATTCTTGCCTGACTGCATATGTTTCTGCACTGTAAAACATGTCAAGTGACACAGGACTGTCCCATTGATGCAATTATCCCGCTTTCAAAAAGACGCATGATATGTTATTTTTTACAATTTACAGACACTGACAATGTTGTTGCACAATGGAACTAAGGCAAAGTGGGCTAAAATGATTGCACAGGAGCACACAATGTGGTCTGGATAGTAAAGCAGTAAAATGTGTCATATGTACGTGTGGGCTGGAGTTATCATCAGCCTGGTGCTTCTATCGGTGTGCTGGGGAAAAGTTGGCATTTTATTTAGTTATTGAGTTTTATATAGCGTGAACATGACCCTTTTGGGTATCAGTACATTTCAAAATATGTTTATTGTGTGAGACTGTGACCCATAATCTCACGTTTAAAATGTATCTTTAATGTATGGGAATTAGAATTTAGTGGCTCTAATCTCATTGCTCACAATGCACCTTCTGTGCCCAGCCATGGTTGTGAAACTGATTTGTCGTTTAATCCCATACATTTTCACTCTATTTTATGACACGTCACACGAGGGTGTGGTTGCCCATAGTGATTATCGTTGGTTGCTTCTTCTGGGATTGTTCATGATATCATTTGGAGAGAATTTAAACACCTGTTACATTTACTGTATTGATGTGTAAAATGAGAAGCATAAGCCTATTTTTGCCATCAGAGAGTGATGGACTCATCTACTCACTGCTTTGTAATCTGTGCTGTCCCTGTGCATTAGTTTGTCCTCTTTTCAATTGCTATATGTTTGTGTGGTGTATTCCATCACTTGGGGTGTTACAGGGTAGGTTTGTGCTGTTTATATTTTAATTCTGGATGTGAGGAAACTTGATTATTACTTTCCGGAATGGTGTAAAAAATAATTGAGAATACTCCTTATTAGAAGAATTTACTATTGCATTCTCGCACAGCTTGAAATGTGGAATGTTTGGAAATATTTGCGGTTTTGTGGCCACGTCATATAATGTCATTTTGGATCGTATGTAGCAGGGATGTCCAGAGTTGCTTCACAAGAGCCTGAATTTAGCCATAATTTCAGGATAACCAAAGAATATGTAAATGATACAATTTAGACTAACTTTATGCATGATTGTCATAGGTGTATGCAATAAAATCTGATATGAATCCAACTTTCATGGACCAACATTGGACATCACTGCCAGAAAGGGCCTCTGTGGTGGAGCTAGTCTGAGAGCATTGGCCCCTTTTAATATATTTTGGTTATGAGCATGTGCGTTGTCCGACTCTCTCTCGTCGTGGTGATGCCTGGGGATGCCATTGGGCCACGTACAGGCCTTCATACTCTATGTTAACTAGATTTTCATTTCTGTGAGGAGGTTGTTTTTGATGCTATGAATGAATTCACCTATATCCAAAAAGAAACCAGCAGCTACTTGTAAGGTGTTTATTAGCTTTCACACTCATTTGTTTTTTGGTATTATTTCTCTTATGAAACAGTGTACATCTTTGAGTGCAGTGCAGCGAAGGGTGAGTGATGTCTGTGTGAGTGCAAGTCGAGCAGTTTGCCTGTGTGAGTCCATGGTGAGTTATGTGGATGGGTGAATGCAGGCTTAGTGATGTGTCAGGGAAGGGTGAGTAATTGGTCTATGAGTGCAGGGTGAGTAGTGTGCCTATGTGAATGTAGGGAGAGTGATGTATCTGGGCAAGTGCAAAAAGACTTGTCTGGCTACTCCCAGAGATGTGTTCGCCAAGCCACCTCTTTCTCAAATTTTCTTGAAAATGCACCATTTGCCCACTCTTTTTTCAAAATGTTCATGGGGGATAACCACCCGAACTCCCTGTAGGTGGTTCCGGCTCACTCGCTACGCTCGCTCGCCAAAGTGCAGTAATCACGCCTCACCACTTTCAAATGTCACCAGCCGCCCCTGCCTTAGAAGCACAACTGTTAAGACTGCTGAACTGACTTACATCAAATTTGGAAGGAAGCTAAAGCTTGGTCATCCACAAATTGATCTTTTTGTAACTTGGTGTAAAGACGTTCAGTAGTTATTAAAAAATACAGGTTAGAAAATCATGATATATCTTGATTATTGGGTCTGCAAGAGAAACTTAAGAGTCTCACGGGATTGCCTATTTAAAAATAGAGCACTCTGATTGGCACAGTGTGCTTTTTTTCCTTGGGCCAATTTGCACCAATGGAAGTCAGAATCCCTTGGTATCAAATACTCTGATTGGCTCCCAGCAACATGAGTACAATGTTGCTGACAGCCGTCACAGGACTCAGGGACTTGGTACATTGTCCTGAAGTTTAAAAAAAATTATAAAGCAGGACAGGGATATTCTTTATGTGTAGTTCCTATATTCCCAATAGGCTCTGCGCATTGGAATAATATATCCTATAAATGTGACGTAGGACTTAGGTCTACTAGGTTTCTATCGAATATATTAGACTTAATTGTGAGTGCCAGCTAGCTCAGAGATCACTAGAAACTTTCTCAAATATACAAGAAGGGATTAGTTTCTGACAACCGCATAAACATGACAACTTTGTTTCCCCAAGATAAAACTGATCTTCAGAGTCGTGGAAACAATAGATCGATATTTTACTCAGCTATCGTGCATGCTTCGTTTCACCAGAGATGCAGAGAAAAAAAGAGACGGGCAGTAGAAATGAACTGCTACAATCGTAATACTGGCTGTAAAGTATAATGCATACAGCAAGAAGAGTATTATAAAATAATACTGTAAAAGCATGGTATGGTTTTTAAGCCATAAAATACATACATAAATCATAAAAGGTTAAAAAGTACTCAACTGGTGCTTCTAAAATACGCCTTCCCTGATGTACCTAACCTAAGTCTAGTACTAAGGAAGAAGTAAGTGTGGTGTAGCATAAGTTTAGTATTCTTTTGCCAAGAATCTATCCAAGATTTTTCTTAGGGTCTAATCAGCTCCGTACCTTGGTTTAGAATGAAGGAGGTCAGTCTCAGGACTCGATTTCCCAACAACCCGCAAGGATAGCTTGGAAACACTAGAGCTGGATTTCTCGGCAAGGGAAAATACAGCATCTCTCTCAGTGCGTCTGCTGGAGGGTTAGCTTCCTTCGGCACTTGCTGCAGCAGGATGCGTCGGGCAAGTAGATAGTCGAACTACTCCAACCCACCGTGTGTTTGATATGGCAAGTGTGGGCATATTTATACCTTGAAGATGCCGATTTTGGCATAAAGGTGGACATATTAACATCATCAATGAGTCTCAGTTCTTTGAAAACTCCATGAGTTCTTGGACAAATCAATATTCAAGCAAGGGGAAGTCCTTAACCGCTGAAGCTGAGTTTTCCAAGAAATCGTTGTGGAGTTTCAGAGCTAGTGAAAGTAGCCACGCCGTATTTGGACTGCATGAGCTGGGTCTAAATATGGTTATGGTTTCTATGCCTATATAAGGATATGGTGATTAACACCTATATAAGGGCATGAATCGGGAAAGTTACACTAGGGTCGTAAAATGCTATACAACATCCACTCCACTTTAGTATGCTCGACATTACTAAATTTCAAGCACTAAAGCATATCTAAAGCATGTGTTTACAATCCCACCCAAAAATACATAAAAATGCATTTGTAAATGGCTTGTACACAGAAAACGAGCATTTGCATAGTACTCATTAAAAGGAAATGATATCATTGTAAGCATATAATATGACATTGGCAATGCTAACCCAATGAATCATAAAATTGCATTTATGAAATGGCTCTTACTTACAGAAAAAAGGTTGAGACCATCCCATAGCAGAATATATATACTGTTTTAGTTTGTAGATAAGGTCAATATTGTTTCTAGGAAGTATTCAAAGAATTCTTGTTCTCTAAGAACAATTCTACTTTAAGCAGATTACTCTGTGGCAAAAAGAAAAAAAAAATTGGGGGAAAAAAGCAAATCAAATCGTAGAAAAAATACTGTTCCAAAGTTAGAAGTTTTGTTTTGAAAAAGTGAAGGTCGAATTCAGAGTTCCTAGAACGCTGTGTGCTAGTTTCAAAAGCTATTCTCTGTTTCAGGAGAAAACATTAAGTCATCTTGGCTGGAAAAGAAATCATCTACCACAGTAGATGAAAGTTGAACCACTTCATTAAGTAGATCAATCGTACACAGATGTGAAGCATCGCCGTCAGCGTCAGTCGCATTAGCAATGTTCTCAGTAGATGGTACCTGTGTGTATGATGGCCGCGTATCTCACCCTCAGTTGGAATTGCCGGTGAGACCTCAATAAATGCCGTCATCAGGATTGGTAGCCGTTGGGGGCAACACAATGCATGAGCTGTTACCGAACAAAGCAAAGCGTCAACATCCGTTGACAGTGCTGATGGAACTGCTAGACAAATATCCAACATGCATTCCTCTCCATAAAGCAGGCTTCGTGGAACAGGTAAGATGCAATCTTGCCAGATTGGTCTGAATGAAAGGAACCACATGGTATTCAGATCTCTCAAATGAGCCAAGCCAAGGATATGTGTTTTGCGATCACGATACTGCATCTCCATGGTAATCTGGGTATCGCTGGTGACCGGACTTGCCATAACGGAGCAGGAGGAAAAAAGATAGTATCCCTGATACAAGTCCCAAGATGAGAGGCAGGCCGCCGAACACAGAGTGCACAAAGTTTGAAAAAATGCCTAGGGCTGCTTCAAATGGTGCTAACAGTCCAGAAAAAATCGTCTTAAATACATGTGCAATACCACTGGTATCAGACATGTTTAAGATATGACCTAACATTTCTGCGAAATGTATTGGGCAGTTTGTTGATAATAATGCATGTATCGCTGCAGAGGACCTTGCAACTTGCAGATCATACGTCTCTTTGGACGAGGTCAGTGGCACAGTTTTTTGTAAAAGAATTGCTTTCATTCTCCATAAAGTATCAATTTGTATAGAAGAGATGTTCAGTGAAGGCCATAGCGGCAATTCCCTGTCTGTCTTAGTTTTAGGAAACAATGCTTGCATGCAACAAGTGACCCTGGCTGACACACTAACGAGATAGGCTATTCCTGGCATCATTCCACAACAGCTGTGATCATTCAACATTATGTAGCTCTCATTGGGAAGCTGCCTAAAAATTGGATCTATTACCACTGCTGGGGAACCCTGCAGGTGGCACGATAAGTTGTTTGAAGAACCATCACAGGCTCCATGTAAATTAATGCCTTGACATAGAAGAGTTCTGCTTAGTGCGTTGTTGCAATTTTTACCACTAAGAAACACCTCCTTTCCCTCACTCCAACATTTGTGTGTGTATGGTAAATCCCAGGTCGACTTTATGTACTCTTTACCCCTCTTTAGAAAAAAACGAAAGACCTGGTTTTTCTCCCAGATCTAGATTTAATTCTTCCCCTCTTCCCCCCCGACCCCTTCTGAGATTAATGTCTTCAGCGCCGGGACAACTCCGTCGGAGGTAGCTGCACGCTTTATAAATTACTAAATAAATAAATAAATTAACCTTTCATACAGGCCTGCTGGTATGTGTTTTAAGCAATACTGAAACTGGGAAATCGTCATTGGTATCGTGATGGTGCCATGTATTATCCATTTAACGTCTGGTTTCTCAGAAATGGTCAATGGTAATCTTTCAAGTTTTTCTATGCTCAGCACTGTATAGTCTGCTCCCCTCTGTGCCAAAGAGATTTGTTTATATGTAAGGTTAAATCTAGTAAACAATGACGTGGTGTTGATTAGACGCCAAGGCACATAGCCTGAACGAAGATTTTGTAACATCCAGCCTAGCAGCATTATAGAACGCAATTGAGATTGGCCATGTTGTAAAATTAGCAAGTCCTGTTCCATTATAATGATGTCCACAGAATACATTCTGGATGACAGAGTTGTTAACCCATTGTCAACTACAGAGAGTGCTTTCTCTAAATGAATACAATCAATTTCTCAAATTCGTTTTGCAGTTTCCATTTGCGTGACTTTCCATGCTTCATTATAAGCAGCGTTTATACCGGCGTATATGAAATATTTATGACGTGGTTTATGAGGCCCTTGAAAGAAGTCTCTCAAATCAACGCCACCTTTAAGTAAAGTTATGTGTTGTTTTATTTCCTGGAGTGTGGATTTTTGTAGCCACTCAAAGCACAGTTTTCCTACACTGTAAGTTGTTATAATCCCTGGATGTTGTCTCTGAACATATCTTGGACCTGGCCTAGTTACTGTAAACCCTTGTGTCTTGTTCAGGAATCTATCTTGACAGTTATTAGTGTCTGTGGGCCCGATTAACCATTTTCCATTCAGGATTAGTTCTGTTCTGTTTTAAAATGTAGTTTACGTCTACCTCCTCATCTGTAGTGGTATTACTATCATCAGGTGTGGGTTTTAGTATGGACGGTTTGTTTAAATCTTTTATCTCAGCCAGACCAAGACAAGATGTCTGTTGAACAGTTTCATTTAAAACTATATTAGTTCTGGGATGATGCAGGCTCTAAATAAGGCTTCTAAACCTTGCTCCTGCCAGTGTTTTGTGCCCCAGACAGTTTTTGGCTCAATGTGGTCTTTCCAAAAGTCAAAACCGAATGTGGACAATTGAGCATAAAAAGCTGCAGAATAAATTCCCTTAGTATTAGTCATCATACTTTTCATTCCTGTCTTATTAACATTTTTAAAGTAAAACGTTTCTGGATTTGTGACATTAAATCTGAGAAATATGGAAATTTTTAATTAAATGTTTTTTAGCTACCCTTTGGTGGATTTGCAGATTTGTGCAAATAATGGTGACCAAAATGATTAAAACAATACATTTGTTTATAATCTGATGAACCTTCTAAGTATTCCTGTTTTGTAAATGTTGCTGACATTTCTAAGTCTGCCTTCATGTTATTAACAGTTTCAAAGTCCCCATCATCAGAAAACGTGCTGGGTGAAACAAAAGCACTCAAGGAAACCTTAAATTCGTGTGGAATTTTCAGCAGCTCTACAGGACCATAGATGTCATAATCAGTTCTGTCCCTTGCTATACCTCCAGGTATAGGAATGGCTGTGATGTTCACTGATGACTGGTCTCTTTGTTCACGATGAGATGATTTGTGAGGCTTCAGGAGCAAGATGAAGGGGCATATTATCAAGGGGGTTTGTCTCCGCTTTTTTAGCTTTAAAAGCGAAGAAAGCGGAGATAAAATTATCTCCCTATTACCTAGCTGCCGCTAACACCAGTTAGCGACAGCTAGTAGGAGATAGCGACCATCTTGGGCCCCACTTTGCATGTCAGTGATATTTATCACTAATGAGATGCAAAGTGGGCGTGCCAAGATGTTAGAGACTGAAAACAGTCGCTAACATCGCTATCTCCTATTACCAACTTTTGGAGATATTCGCGCTAAGCGGGAATATCTCCAAAAGCTAACACCTGCCCTGAGCAGTTCTTAGTGATGTTATCCAATGGGAGGTGGATAACATGGCTAAGAGCATTAGCTCGCTAATGCATGAATATCGCGGACTTTTCAGCGATATTCATGCTTTGCGGCGATTTTTACCGCATTTGCGTTAAACCTTGGTGATACCAAGGTTTATTTGCGGTAAAAATCGCTGCAGCGCTGCGGTAAATTTTTGTCTCTAACCAAGCAATAGCGATAATTATCGCTATTGCTTGGTAATATGCCCCGTTATTCTTACTTGCTGTATCCATTGTACTATATTTTCCATCTATAAGTTTTTCCAAACTTAAAACAAGAATGAGCCAAAGTAGGAGAAAAGTACACCTAACACAATCCAAAACTCAACCTATGGTGAAACCATATATGTATTTGCAAGCTGGTGACAAAGTTCAATTACGTGTTCTTTGAAAGTTTTATTAGCTGGCATTGTTTCGGGCTCACTGGGATCCTCATAAAAGTTATCGAAGTTGATGAAATAGCCGGACGCAGTTCTGTCAATTGTTGGTATTGCATTCAGATTATTCGAAATCGCTGGAGCTGCTTGGTCCCTTGACATATTAGTATAGTCAGATGATACATCATTGCATGCTAATCAAGGGGGAAGGATCACTTGTCCTGCTCAACCTTTGGTATGCAGGACTCACAAAGGGTTTTCCAGTAAAAAGACCCTCATGCACGTACGTGATGGGTATGACGGTTTTGAAGCGGTATATCTTGGTTCTCCGCTTATGAATCACGTGTGTGCATAATCATTAGGTCTATTTGGTTATGCAGCCTCCACCCGGAGGTTTTTACCCAAGGTTGGTGCAGTAGTGAGCCAGAGATAAAAATTGTTAAAAAATCCAAAAGTCAGAGATTCACAACTTTATTCTGTCTGGTTTTGGGTCTGGTAAACTCTATTATAGTGCATCTTGTGAACTGGATAATGAGTAGTAGTTGCACTTAGAGTAACGAAAATGGAAAAATAGGGGGGGTTGTTAAAAATTGGTCGACATGTTTCTGCCTCTGTTGCCTGAATTCTAGGGCTTACGGGCATTCATCAGGACCGTTAGTGAAATAACGTGGTGGGATATATAAATAAAGTGCTCAAAAAGTGAAAGAAAAAGGTTATTGACCTGTTCCTTTGTTATGGAGGTCTTATGGTACCTGTAATGATTAAACACAAGTTTGCAACACGCATACAGGGAAGGGGATGTGGAGGGACACACGCTGAGCAATATTTGCTTCTCATTTCTATCAAATGATAGACATACAACAACTAAAAAATGGCAATACTTTATATGACCGGTTTACATCTATGGCAATGTCAACTCTCTCTTATGCTTTCCTAGCTCATGCAATTGACTGCAGCATGCTTCTAAAATAAGATCTCATGCATGTGTTGGCAAACAGTCGTGGATTTTATACTACATCATATGTGGTTCTGATGATGCTATCAGTAGTGATTGTGCCTATTAATTCACGGGCCACTCGTCATATTTACGAAATATACACAAGTGACATAGTGATTACGGTAGGTCTAATTTATCGGTGCGTGTTCCCCCATAGTGAGGCACTCGACTTTGTGTTAGTGTTGTGACTAGAACAGACACCGTGTATTTGTTCGTATGCTAGGGGTTAGGTGGGTAGCCGCACTGATAATCACCGCCGCTGCTCGGGGTCATTTCATAGGATTTTACCTTGCGCAAGTGTTTTGCACACTCCCTTCAGTTGGTAGGGCTTTTGGACTGGGCTACAGAGGGTAAACAGTAAAAGTTAGTTAAGGGGTGCGTTGCAGAATACTTGCGATTTTGTAGAGGGCGCTTCTCCGATGTGTTGATCACGCTACCTCTTGCGTCCGATCCTCAGCTTCCCTGTGTGTGCGCAGTACTGCTCCTACCGAACCAGAAGCAGTTGGTGTCGCTTCCGGGTCGTATTTAATGGGCAGTCATTACATTACTGGAGATCTCCTATTGGTCCAATCACGTTGTTTACAGAACGTGGGGGAGGAGCATTCCCTGTAGTTCCGATATTATCAATAGTAAGGGGGTAATTGCAAAATTCACCTTACGTGACTCTATGACTCTGGTCGATATTCTTTAGTAGAGCGGCAATGTTTTCAGTTAGTTATTTTTAGATATTGAGACCTTATTCAGTGAATCGTGAATTAATACGTTGGTGACGTTTATGAGATATTCAACCTCCAGTTGTGTTCACGGGGTGATATAATCTCATGTCTAGGGAATTCTTAGGTGATGGGCGTTGTTCAGGGGGGCTGTAGTCTGTAGTGAGTTTCATGGATGTTTTCATGTATTAATCAGGGAAATGATGTGTCAGACTTACATTGTCCCTGTGTCTTCGTAAATATATACAAGGGATTATCAGGTCATTTAGAGACATTCGGAGGGATTAACCCAAGACTTAATGCAGGATGTTTATTTTCTTGCAAGAGACAGCCAGGGTATATTGTCATTCAGTCCTTCACTGTCCGTTTTAAGTCTGTGTACCCATCTTTGCTCCTTTTCAAAGAGGGTTTTTTCAGCATTATGGTCTTTGTTCGGTAAGGTTTCAAGAATCACCCATTGTAGATCATTTACAGTGTGGCCTTTTTCTAGGTAGTGGGTAGCCATTTTGGTAGTGCTCTTCTTACATTTTACGTTGCTCCTGTGCTCACCTATTCTCTGCTTTGCTTTCCTACATGTCATTCCAATGTAATTCATTTTACACGGACATGTGATCATATATACAACATGAGTTGTATTGCAGTTGGTGTGATTGTTCAGGGTCCATTTGAAATTAGGTAAGAGTTGTATTTCTTTCGTTGGTCTTGTGAGACCACAGACAGAACAGGAACCGCACGGGTAATGACCTGTCACTTTTGGGTTGCCCCACAGAGTAACATTATCTCTGGGAATTTTTGGGGCTGGTCTCGTATGGACTAGAATATCTTTTAGATTCCTGCTCCTCCTGTTCGCGAACCTTGGTTTGGGCCATGTAAGGTTACCTGATGTCAGTATTTGCCAATTTTTATTGACAATTTTTTTGATGTTGTTTGTCATTGAACTGTACGTGGTGACACATGTTAAGGTTTCCTCTTGTGGTGTCTTTGGAGTGCTCTCCAATAGTTCATCTCTATTTTGATTCCTTGCCCGTTTCTTACAGCTGGCAATAATTTTTTTCGGGTAGTCTCGGGCTTCTAGTTTTTTACAAAGGTCATTGGCTTGTAGTTTGTATTCTGAGATGTTACTACAATTACGCCGTAACCTGAGAAACCGGCTGTATGGTAAGTTTTCTCGTAGGGGTCTTGGGTGGAAACTGTTAAAAGACAGAAGGCTGTTTTTCGCGGTTGTCTTGAAGAAAGTCCGTGTCTGAAGAGTGCTGGCTTCAGCATAGATGGTTACGTCTAAAAAGTCAATGCTCTTTTTATCTGCACAGTATGTGAACTTCAGACAGTCGTCCTTTTGGTTTAACCACGTATGGAACTCTGATAGGTTGTCTTGGTCCCCTTTCCAGATGACAAAAATATCGTCAATGTATCGTTTCCAAAACAGTATACATTGATGATAAGGGTTGTTGGTTTGGTTCAAAATATGGGTATCTTCAAAAGTACTCACATACAACCCTGCCACGCTCGGGGCAAATGTACTGCCCATCGAAGTCCCGTGGCATTGTAGATACAGAGTGTCTCTATACTGAAAAAAGTTCTCCATGAGAGCCAGTCGACAACATTCCAGGACAAAATGTCTGGGAGTTTTGTAGGACCAGGTGGTATTGAAAAGTATACTTTCAAGAGTTTCCATTGTTTTCTCCTGAGGTAGACTGGTGTAAAGGCTTTCAACATCGAACCCCACCAGGAGCATGGTGTCCGGTGAGTATTCGATGTGTTGTAGATGGTTCAAAGGGTCCCTGGTATCTTTAAGATATGTAGGAGTTCTTTGGACAAGTGGTCGCAGATACTGATCAGCGAACTCAGAAAGGGGTTCAAGAATTGAACCTATACCGGACACAATTGGGCGTCCAGGTGGTGGTACTCGTCCATTGTGGGTCTTCGGTAACGAATAGAAGTAAGGGGTACGTGGTGTGGTCGTCCTGAGGTAATCCCCTTCTTTCTTTGAGATCCAGTTGTTGGTCTCTCCTTCCTCAATCATCATTGCGATGGTCCTCTGGAGTCTAGGTGTAGGGTCTATTGTAAGGATTTTATAGAATTTTTCATCTGACAATAGGTCCATGCATTGTTGGTCATATCCTGCATTTGTCAGAAGGACAATGCCTCCGCCTTTGTCGGCTGGCTTTATGACTATATCATGGTCACTTTTTAGGGCACACCACGTACCCCTTACTTCTATTCATTACCGAAGACCCACAAGGGACGAGTACCACCACCTGGACGCCCAATTGTGTCCGGTATAGGTTCAATTCTTGAACCCCTTTCTGAGTTCGCTGATCAGTATCTGGTGGGGTTCGATGTTGAAAGCCTTTACACCAGTCTACCTCAGGAGAAAACAATGGAAACTCTTGAAAGTATACTTTTCAATACCACCTGGTCCTACAAAACTCCCAGACATTTTGTCCTGGAATGTTGTCGACTGGCTCTCATGGAGAACATTTTTCAGTATAGAGACACTCTGTATCTACAATGCCACGGGACTTCGATGGGCAGTACATTTGCCCCGAGCGTGGCAGGGTTGTATGTGAGTACTTTTGAAGATACCCATATTTTGAACCAAACCAACAACCCTTATCATCAATGTATACTGTTTTGGAAACGATACATTGACGATATTTTTGTCATCTGGAAAGGGGACCAAGACAACCTATCAGAGTTCCATACGTGGTTAAACCAAAAGGACGACTGTCTGAAGTTCACATACTGTGCAGATAAAAAGAGCATTGACTTTTTAGACGTAACCATCTATGCTGAAGCCAACACTCTTCAGACACGGACTTTCTTCAAGACAACCGCGAAAAACAGCCTTCTGTCTTTTAACAGTTTCCACCCAAGACCCCTACGAGAAAACTTACCATACAGCCAGTTTCTCAGGTTACGGCGTAATTGTAGTAACATCTCAGAATACAAACTACAAGCCAATGACCTTTCTAAAAAACTAGAAGCCCGAGACTACCCGAAAAAAATCATTGCCAGCTGTAAGAAACGGGCAAGGAATCAAAATAGAGATGCACTATTGGAGAGCACTCCAAAGACACCACAAGAGGAAACCTTAACATATGTCACCACGTACAGTTCAATGACAAACAACATCAAAAAAATTGTCAATAAAAATTGGCAAATACTGACATCAGGTAACCTTACATGGCCCAAACCAAGGTTCGCAAACAGGAGGAGCAGGAATCTAAAAGATATTCTAGTCCATACGAGACCAGCCCCAAAAATTCCGAGAGATAATGTTACTCTGTGGGGCAACCCAAAAGTGACAGGTCATTACCCGTGCGGTTCCTGTTATGTCTGTGGTCTCATAAGACCAACGAAAGAAATACAACTCTTACCTAATTTCAAATGGACCCTGAACAATCACACCAACTGCAATACAACTCATGTTGTATATATGATCACATGTCCGTGTAAAATGAATTACATTGGAATGACATGTAGGAAAGCAAAGCAGAGAATAGGTGAGCACAGGAGCAACGTAAAATGTAAGAGGAGCACTACCAAAATGGCAACCCACTACCTAGAAAAAGGCCACAATGTAAATGATCTACAATGGGTGATTCTTGAAACCTTACCGAACAAAGACCATAATGCTGAAAAAACCCTCTTTGAAAAGGAGCAAAGATGGGTACACAGACTTAAAACGGACAGTGAAGGACTGAATGACAATATACCCTGGCTGTCTCTTGCAAGAAAATAAACATCCTGCATTAAGTCTTGGGTTAATCCCTCCGAATGCCTCTCAATGACCTGATAATCCCTTGTATATATTTACGAAGACACAGGGACACTGTAAGTCTGACACATCATTTCCCTGATTAATACATGAAAACATCCATGAAACTCACTACAGACTGCAGCCCCCCTGAACAACGCCCATCACCTAAGAATTCCCTAGACATGAGATTATATCACCCCGTGAACACAACTGGAGGTTGAATATCTCATAAACGTCACCAACGTATTAATTCACGATTCACTGAATAAGGTCTCAATATCTAAAAATAACTAACTGAAAACATTGCCGCTCTACTAAAGAATATCGATCAGAGTCATAGAGTCACGTAAGGTGAATTTTGCAATTACCCCCTTACTATCGATATTATCGGAACTACAGGGAATGCTCCTCCCCCACGTTCTGTAAACAACGTGATTGGACCAATAGGAGATCTCCAGTAATGTAATGACTGCCCATTAAATACGACCCGGAAGCGACACCAACTGCTTCTGGTTCGGTGGGAGCAGTACAGCACACACACAGGGAAGCTGAGGATCGGACACAAGAGGTAGCGTGATCAACACATCGGGGAAGCGCCCTCTACAAAATCGCAAGTATTCTGCAACACACCCCTTAACTAACTTTTACTGTTTACCCTCTGTAGCCCAGTCCAAAAGCCCTACCAACTGAAGGGAGTGTGCAAAACACTTGCGCGAGGTAAAATCCTATGAAATGACCCCGAGCAGCGGCGGTGATTATCAGTGCGGCTACCCACCTAACCCCTAGCATACGAACAAATACACGGTGTCTGTTCTAGTCACGACACTAACACAAAGTCGAGTGCCTCACTATGGGGGAATACGCATGGATAAATTAGACCTACCGTAATCACTATGTCACTTGTGTATATTTCGTAAATATGACGAGTGCCCCGTGAATTAATAGGCACAATCACTACTGATAGCATCATCAGAACCACATATGATGTAGTATAAAATCCACGACTGTTTGCCAACACATGCATGAGATCTTATTTTAGAAGCATGCTGCAGTCAATTGCATGAGCTAGGAAAGCATAAGAGAGAGTTGGCATTGCCATAGATGTAAACCGGTCATATAAAGTATTGCCATTTTTTAGTTGTTGTATGTCTATCATTTGATAGAAATGAGAAGCAAATATTGCTCAGCGTGTGTCTCTCCACATCCCCCTCCCTGTATGCGTGTTGCAAACTTGTGTTTACTCGTTACAGGTACCATAAGACCTCCATAACAAAGGAACAGGTCAATAACCTTTTTCTTTCACTTTTTGAGCACTTTATTTATATATCCCACCACGTTATTTCACTAACGGTCCTGATGAATGCCCGTAAGCCCTAGAATTCAGGCAACAGAGGCAGAAACATGTCGACCAATTTTTAACAAACCCCCCCTATTTTTCCATTTTCGTTACTCTAAGTACAACTACTACTCCTTATCCAGTTCACAAGATGCACTATAATAGAGTTTACCAGACCCAAAACCAGACAGAATAAAGTTGTGAATCTCTGACTTATGGGTTTTTCAACAATTTTTATCTCTGGCTCACTACTGCACCAACCTTGGGTAAAAACCTCTGGGTGGAGGCTGCATAACCAAATAGACCTAATGATTATGCACACACGTGATTCATAAGTGGAGAACCTAGATATACCGCTTCAAAACCGTCATACCCATCACGTGCATGAGGGTCTTTTTACTGGGACACCCTTTGTGAGTCCTGCATACCAAAGGTTGAGCAGTACAAGTGATTCTTCCCCCTTGATTAGCATATACCTACTTGGAAAGTGAATGGATCAACATTCCACCTCCCCCCACATTTGATTAGAAGATACATCCTTGTAGACAGGAGTGTCTTGACATACTGTTATTTGGGTTTCAAGAGGCACAAGTTCCATGGCTTTGTTGCATAGTCCTTCTTTTCTCACTGTAGATTCTTCAAAGGTGATGAGTCTTTCAGTTTGAACCTCTTGATAGTAGCAAGATTTGGTCTTCTGCTACATCTTTGGAGTCCACTGAGCCTACTACTTATTATCGGCCACAGGATGTGGTTTGACCAGGTCGATGGATACGGACCGGTTCCCTTTTCTTCCAGCAAGGGGCGGCAGTAACACTGCTCTTGATACGTGGATTGCCAGTACAGGTACTGGTTTTCTGTAAGAAGGACCAAATTCCTTCTTATCCGCTATTTTTTCTCTGACCAGATCCCCAATCTTAGGAATCCAGACAGATCTTACTGAGACAGGTGAATTTTCTTCAGTGGTTGTTGGCTTTTGTATGGTGTTGCTTTGACTTCTTCTTGTTTCATTTAAGTCATGCAAAACAGTCAAACGGTCTTTGATATCTAAGGGTTTTTGTTCTACCACTGAAGTAAGATGATTGAGGTCTTCGACAATCATTCTAGGACCAAAAAGAATTTCATATGGATTGATTCCACCCAGAGAATTTCTTGACAGGTTATTTAGACTATGTTGGATACTTATTAGATGTTTGACCCACCCGTCACCCGAGCCTAATACCCTAGCTGTTATAGATTGCTTTATGTCCCGGTTATTTCTCCCCACAACCAAATTTCCCTAAGGATGGAATGGACTCAAAAATCGCAATGCAAGGCCAATTTGGCCATGGCCACTTTGTAAGCTTTGGAGCAAAATGCAGGACCCTGATATTGCGTATGTGTCGATAATGACTCGCAAATCTTTTACAACAGGTCAGGCGTCAGCCGAGCGCTGAGGCCACATCCAAATGAATCTTGAGCAGGAATCCACTGCGACCATGATATATTTATAGTTGCCATCCTTCTGTAAGGGTACCGCAGTGGTCCAGGTAAACGCACGCTAATGGTTTATCTGAAATCAGAAGGGGCGTCTGCGCCTGGCGCTTCACTGTTGAAACTTTCATTTTCCGGGAGATTTCACATTCCAAAACATAGTTTTGGGTCTGTCTCCTCATGCGTGGCCACCAGTATCTTTGTTTTAATAATGACACTGTCGCCGGAACACCTGCGTGTGCAGAGGCAAGCCCTTCCTGTGCTGCTAAAATTAATTCTAATCTATGTTCCATGTTTGGGATTACCCTATCCCCCACTCCAGGGATTCGAGCAAAAGGAACATTATTCGCATCAGTTATATATGAGTACTTAAGTGGAATGCCTTTTGGAAGTGTTTTACCGCTATCTTTGTTGGAAGCGGCGACAGCCTGCATTATTTTACTGTCTATTTCTGTTTTTGAACTAGTGATTGCAGCTACGGAAGCCGTTTGCACAGCTGCCTTCGTGGCTTCATCAGCCAATGAATTCCCTTCATTGTGAACGCCATCATGCTGATGACTCAGTGTATGGATCAGTTGAGTCTTTTGTAGTTCTTTCTGTAATAGAACTACTTGTTCCCAAAGCAATTTATGCTTGATTGTGCCACCTTTTGCGTCTTTGAAACCGTTTTGAACCCAGTTCTGCAAGTATTCATTGTAAAACTGAAGGCAGTAATTCGAATCACACACTATGAGTGTGGGGAATTCCCGATCGGTATTCTCAAGCGCCATCTTGAAAGCCTGACTGAGTTTTTGTGACCATAGGTCAGATTTTACCATCGCGCCAGCGACCATTAACAATCGCGCACGCTGCACTATAAGCTTGTTTACCCCCAACTGCGGGTTGTGCTGATCCGTCTGTATAGATTATACATCCATAGTGTTCCAGGGGCAGAATCTCTGTGGGCAGAGTACATTATTGTTTGTATTGTAAAAATTCTTGAGTTTTCAAGTAGGGGTCAAAAGCGTATTCAACATCTGTTGCAGCAAGAGTATTAACCCATTGTATCCATCTCGGATGTAAAGCTTTTGCATTCGGAATGCTTGCTTTTGTCACTGCTCCAAGGCAGGTACAGGCGTAATGACCATTATTCGTTTTCCCTGTGCTAGGGCTCTCTCTTTTGCTACAGCAGTTTGAACAGCTGTCAGAATTGTTTCTGTTGAAGTTAATTTCATTTCATCTTGTGTATACAAATCTGATTTGTAAGCTATTGGTACCCTTTCACCCTAATTAAAGGTTAGGTATGTGAATCTGCATCTCCCTGGCATGATTCGGATTACAAGGTTGCGTACGTTGTCGCGTGTTTGTAAATGTTTCGTTGCTAACATCTCTGTTTGCACTGAAAGAAAAATTTCTGTGTATTTTTGTGTCCAATTAGTTTGTTTGAAACCAGGTTTGAATAATTCGTAGAGAGGTTTAACTATTTCTTCATAATTTAGAATGTAAGTTCTTCCGAAATTTAGGAAACCTTGAATTTACTATAACTTTTTCAGCTTTTTTGGAGGTTGGAGCAGCGCACACTTCTCTAAAAGGTTTGCTGCCAGGCTTTTGCCTTCACTTGAAAGTTTGTATCCCAAGAATAGGACGTTTAGGTGAGCAGTTCTTGATTTCTTAAAGTTGAATTTGTACCCTTCAGATGCGAAACCAAGTATTATGGTGTTCACTCTGCTTAAGTGCCTGTCCAAGTCATCGTCTGTAAGATAGATGTCATCGACATACGATAATGCCTCATCATCATATGTTTGCAGTAACTCTGTTACTCTGGCTGAAAATAACCCAGGACTGTTCTTGAAACCCTGTGGGAGATGACAGAAGTGCCATTTATCCCCATAATTGAGAAAACGGTCAAATACCTGCTTTCAGGTGCGATATTTTGGCAGAAGAAACCGTTTAAAATATCTAATGTTGTTTTATATTTTTTGCACAATATGTTATTCATCAGTGCTGCACTGTGTGTATTTTGTACTGCAAAGGTTTTGCCACATGAGTTGTAATGTTTGTAATCCAAGACTAGACAATATGTATCATCTGGTTTGGAGACAGGAAACAAAGGATTGTTCATTGTTGAGGTGCATGTTTCTATCACCCCTGATATTCAAGTTGATCTAAGATCTCACTGACATGTTTTTTAGCTTCCTGCTTAACAGGATACTGCCTCTGAGCAGTCGGTTGATTTTTTAACTGGATCTTATGGTGAGGAGAGTCCTCATCCCATCCCACATGATTTTTATATAATACTGGAGCCGGGGCCACAGCCCATTTTCTGGCATAGGTGTATTTTTTATGAATAGGAATATGATTGGAGAAGGCTGGCATAATGATCTCTTCACCATGTGGGCACGCCCTGACAAATTCAGGTGGCCAGTCTTTTTCAGCGAGAAGGATGTCATAACCCTTAGATAGTTTTTCCCAAAAGAGTGCTTTTATTTTTCTAGTTCTAGTGTTACTTCATATAACTTATGGGGTACACTAACCCTGGTATCGGTAGTTTCAACTTGAATGTACTCATTCAGATCCACTGACTCCAGATGATCCTTCAGGATCCTGCGAGCTATGGTGACCTCTGCTGCGCTGTCCAGCATTGTCTGGGCCCAAACCCCATTCTTGAGTTGTGTCCTCAAGATCCTCGGCATGTCTGATTATACGACTTGCTACCTTCTTTTTGGTGAATTGAGTTTTCTTATTTTTTGTAACGTGTCGATCGTCCTTGGACTTCATGCGTACTTCCTTGTGTTCTGATCGTCCTCTTCTTTTGGATTTCTGCGCGGAAGTCTGAAAGGTACGAGAGGAACATGTATTAGTATCTTAATATCTATCAGGTTTTCTCAAATTATCACTATTTCTGAGGTTATACCTCTTTTCATAGGGCTCCCTTTCAGGAGACCTACCTCTTGATTGAGAACGCTTCTCTTTAGGAACAGTCTGTTTAGTATTTTTCCCACTTAGTTCGGGCGTTAAAGGTTTCCCTCCCAAACGATCTCTTCCTAGTTCTTCATAGGATTTTTCTATTATTCTGGCCAGTTCATGTGGTTGCTCAGTTGTATCAAGTTCTTTTAGTTTTTGGCATATTGCCACTGATGCTGCTTCACCTTTAATATTAGCTAATATTATAACCGAGACCTGTTTGAAATCCTTCAGTAATTTCATACCGAGATTTAGAGCAGGTCCTGCCCCGTATTCATTTTGAATCTGTTTCAGGACGTCTGGTATGACCGCCATGGAGAGAACACCATGTGTTTTTGTGTAGATTGCAGCAAAGGCTGTACCCCAAGTGTCACAGTCCTCCAGGTGTGGTGCAATCCCCATTGGTAAACAGATTGTTAGAATCCTATGTTTCGCATGAGGTGTACTATCAGGAAATACTGCCTCAATCTGAGTAATTTCTTGAGCTAACCAGAATGGATTTCATTCCCTTTTTGTGGGTAATTTACCAATGACTGATTGTATAGTCTTTGGCGTAATTTTGTTTGTGTTCCCCTGATGAGGGGTGTGCTGTGGAATTCTTATAGCAGGTTGGACTGTTAAAGTCAGCATGACATATTGTACCAATTGTCTATGTATTTAAATTAATAGTTTTAGCTGAGCAACAGTTCTGTACCTGTCATCTGTTCAATGGCAGGATGTGGTATATAGCTGGCTAGTACCGGCTATGTTGCTCCTGGTCTACCTAATGGACTGAGCCTGGTAATGTGGTTTTGGTGTTGTAGGGTGCCTTTAAACCAGAGCTAATGCTCTTGGTAAGTTAGTGGAATTTCAATGTCCTCGAAAGGAACGTATTCCGCTGGAGGTTCCTCTATCTTATAGAAGTGGAACACATGTGTTGTTGGATTTGCTTGTTGAAAGATAATCCATGAATAGAATACCTCTGTCTGCCGATATTCATGCGCCTCTATGACAAATATTAACCTACCGCCTCTCAGTGATAGGCCATTTTCTATAAGCTTTATAGCTATAGTTTTACTTAGGTTTTCCAGGATGATTATAGCATTATCGTCGTCTTCATTAAACCCTTTAACGTCGAAACCTGGTAGGTTTGCATTCACTGCAGCTCCACTGGTTGTGTTTTCAGTCATTTTATTTCACTGAAAGTTTGCAGAGCAAGTTTTAAGGTGCACAATATTTTAGAACACTGTATCCTTCAACGTAGAACAAAACCAAAAACAAATACATAGGAATTTTTGTCCTACTCAGTTATGGTGGATATTTTATCCTTTAAACCACTCCAGAAGTCTATTGGAGTATTTTACGGGAAAAGGGGTCTCTGTGATAAGCACAACTGAGTTACTCTGGTATCTAGCATTACATCAGTGCCTTACCAAATGTTGGGTGCCATGTAGTGTAGTTCCTATATTCCCAATAGGCTCTGCACATAGGAATAATATATCCTATAGATGTGACGTAGGACTTAGGTCTACTAGGTCTCTATTGAATATATTTGACTTAATTGTGAGTGCGAGCTAGCTCAGAGGTCACTAGAAATGTTCTTAAATATACAGGAAGGGATTAGTTTCTGACAACCCCATAAACATGACAACTTTGTTTCCCCAAGATAAAACTGATCTTCAGAGTCGTGGAAACAATAGATAGATATTTTACTCAGTCAATCGTGCATGATTCGTTTCACCAGAGGTGGTACAAAAGGGGGTGGTGCTGGACGGAGCATCTGAATCAATCAAACACTCACACCCAGTCCAAAGATCTGGGTTTAATCCATCACCGTTCTCTAGTCCACTCTGCCACCCCAGTGCAAACATGGCTATGTGCAAATCAGTCTGACCCTGTGCCTCATGGGAACTGTCCAGCCCGAACTGTCAAGCCATGTCTTTCCTGGACCGGAAACAAGCTTCCGAGGACCGGTTTCTGGAATTCCAGCCGTCTTCAGCCTGGCTTGCTTGAATACAGTGGCAAAGTGAACAAGGGACTCACGTCGGAGCATACCCTGCCACACTTATGGTGGCCTAAAGCGGTACAAAAGGGGGTGGTGGTGGACGGAGCATCTGAATCAATCAAACACTCACACCCAGTCAAAAGATCTGGGTTAAATCCATCACCGTTCTTTAGCCCACTCTGCCACCCCAGTTCAGACATGGCTATATGCAAATCAGTCTGACCCTGTGCCTCATGGGAACAGTCCAGCCCGAACTGCCAAGCCATGTCTTCCCTGGACCGGAAACAAGCTTCCAAGGACAGGTTTCTGGCATTCCAGCCGTCTTCAGCCCGGCTTGCTTGAATCCAGTGGCAAAGTGAGCAAGGGACTCACGTCTGAGCATACCGTGCCACACTTATGGTGGCCAAAAGCGGTACAAAATTGGGTGGTGATGGATGGAGCATCTGAATCAATCAAACACCCACACCCAGTCAAAAGATCTGGGTTTAATCCATCACCGTTCTTTAGCCCACTCTGCCACCCCAGTTTAGACATGGCTATATGCAAATCAGTCTGACCCTGTGCCTCATTGGAACAGTCCAGCCCGAACTGCCAAGCCATGTCTTCCCTGGACCGGAAACAAGCTTCCAAGGACCGGTTTCTGGCATTCCAGCCGTCTTCAGCCCGGCTTGCTTGAATCCAGTGGCAAAGTGAGCAAGGGACTCACGTCTGAGCAGACCCTGCCACACTTATGGTGGCCAAAAGCGGTACAAAAGGGGGTGGTGATGAACGGAGCATCTGAATCAATCATACACTCACACCCAGACAAAAGATCTGGGTTTAATCCATCACCGTTCCCTAGCCCACTCTGCCACCCCAGTTCAGACATGGCTATATGCAAATCAGTCTGACCCTCTGCCTCATGGGAACAGTCCAGCCCGAACTGCCAAGCCATGTCTTCCCTGGACCGGAAACAAGCTTCCGAGGACCGGTTTCTGGCATTCCAGCCGTCTTCAGCCCGGCTTGCTTGAATTCAGCGGCAAAGTGAGCAAGGGACTCACATCTGAGCATACCCTGCCACACTTATGGTGGCCAAAAGCGGTACAAAAGGGGGTGGTGATTGACGGAGTATCTGAATCAATCAAACACTCACACCCAGTCAAAAAATCTGGGTTTAATCCATCACCGTTCTTTAGCCCACTCTGCCACCCCAGTTCAGACATGGCTATATGCAAATCAGTCTGACCCTGTGCCTCATGGGAACAGTCCAGCCCGAACTGCCAAGCCATGTCTTCCCTGGACCGGAAACAAGCTTCCGAGGACCGGTTTCTGGCATTCCAGCCGTCTTCAGCCCGGCTTGCTTGAATCCAGTGTCAAAGTGAGCAAGGGACTCTCGTCTGAGCATACCCTGCCACACTTATGGTGGCCAAAAGCGGTACAAAAGGGGGTATGTTTCTCATGAGGAGTACTATCAGGAAATACTGCCTCAATCTGATTAATTTCTTGAGCTAACCAGAATGGATTTCATTCCCTTTTTGTGGGTAATTTACCAATGACTGATTGTATAGTCTTTGGTGTAATTTCATTTGTGTTCCCCTGATGAGGGGTGTGCTGTGGAATTCTTATAGCAGGTTGGACTGTTAAAGTCAGCATGACATATTGTACCAATTGTCTATGTATTTAAATTAATAGTTTTAGCTGAGCTAACAGTTCTGTACCTGTCATCTGTTCAATGGCAGGATGTGGTGTATAGCTGGCTAGTACCGGCTATGTTGCTCCTGGTCTACCTAATGGACTGAGCCTGGTAATGTGGTTTTGATGTTGTAGGGTGCCTTTAAACCAGAGCTAATGCTCTTGGTAAGTTAGTGGAATTTCAATGTCCTCGAAAGGAATGTATTCTGCTGGAGGTTTCTCTATCTTATAGAAGTGGAACACATGTGTTGTTGGATTTGCTTGTGGAAAGATAATCCATGAATAGAATACCTCTGTCTGCCGATAATCATGTGCCTCTATGACAAATATTACCCTACCCCCTCTCAGTGATATGCCATTTTCTATAAGCTTTATAGCTATATTTTTCCTTAAGTTTTCCAGGATGATTATAGCATTATCTTCGTCTTCATTAAACCCTTTAACGTCTAAACCTGGTTGGTTTGCATTCACTGCAGCTCCACTGGTTGTGTTTTCAGTCATTTTATTTCACTGAAAGTTTGCAGAGCAAGTTTTAAGGTGCACAATATTTTGGAACACTGTATCCTTCAACGTAGAACAAAACCAAAAACTAATACATAGGATTTTTCGTCCTACTCAGTTATGGCGGATATTTTATCCTTTAACCCACTCCAGAGGTCTATTGGAGTATTTTACGGGAAAAGGGGTCTCTGTGATAAGCACAACTGAGTTACTCTAGTATCTAGCATTACATCAGTGCCTTACCAAATGTTGGGTGCCATGTAGTGTAGTTCCTATATTCCCAATAGGCTCTGCACATAGGAATAATATATCCTATAGATGTGACGTAGGACTTAGGTCTACTAGGTCTCTATTGAATATATTTGACTTAATTGTGAGTGCGAGCTAGCTCAGAGGTCACTAGAAATGTTCTTAAATATACAGGAAGGGATTAGTTTCTGACAACTGCATAAACATGACAACTTTGTTTCCCCAAGATAAAACTGATCTTCAGAGTCGTGGACACAATAGATAGATATTTTACTCAGTCAATTGTGCATGCTTTGTTTCACCAGAGGTACAGAGAAAAAAAGAGACGGGCGTTTTCAATAAAAATATTTATTGAACCGTCTTCTTTCTCGTGCAGAAGAAATTAACTGCTACAATCGTAATACTGGCTGTAAAGTATAATGCTTACATCAAGACGGGTATTATAAAATAATACTGTAAAAGCATGGTATGGTTTCTAAGCCATAAAATACATACATCTATTCTAATATAATATAGAGAGAGCCCAAACATTTGAGGCGGGTAATCTCAAGAACCACAGCACCAATCACAACACCCAATACAGCGTTGGAAAGGGCAGTTGCAGCAGAAGGACATAGGCTATGCAGACGCCCACCTTATACATTTAAAAGGTAAAAGAACCGTGCCAGCAAAGTAGTCCCTTGTGGGCGTGTCTACGTTGTGCTTTGGGCGTGTGCTGGGGGCGTGACAAACACTGGTGGCGTGTGGTACATTCCGCCCTTCATGCCATGTCTCATATCGTGTGCTGGATGCGTGAGCATGTGCGGGGCGCGGGATTACGGAAAAAAAAGCGAGCATTGTGCCCAATATACCATTGATTTTCCTTCCCAGGTTCTGTACATTCCAGCTCCTGGTGTACACCCGGCTCCCTTTAAATACCCCTGCAGCCGATAATCATAACCCACCCTTACTCCTTAAAATACCCCAACATCCTTAAACAGTAACCCATCTTAACCCTAGAAATACACCCTGTACCCCAAAACCCAAACCTAAACCTGAACCCTAAAAATGCCCCTGTACCCCAAAACCCAAACCTACCCCTGAACCCTAAAAATACCCCTGTACCCCAAAACCCAAACCTAGCCCTGAACCATAAAAGTAACCCTGGAACCCCGAAACCCAAACCTACCCCTGAACCCTAAAATGCCCCTGTACCCCAAAACCCAAACCTAGCCCTGAACCCTAAAAATACCCCTGTACCCCAAAACCCAACCCTAGCCCTGAACCCTTAAAATACCCCTGTACCCCAAAACCCAAACCGAAAACCCCTGAACCCTAAAAATACCCCTTTACCCCAAAACCCAAACCTAGCCCTGAACCCTAAAAATACCCCTGTACCCCAAAATCCATATCTATCCCTAAACCCTAAAACTACCCCTGTACCCCATAACCAAAAACTATATCTGAATCCTTAAAATACCCAAACACCCCAAAACATATACCCCTATACCCATACTTACCTTATCCAAACATAAAAAAACCATGCTTTTACCATTCATGCATTTACAACGAATTTCATTGTAAATGTATGCGTGGTAAAAGCATTTAAAATGTAATGCCATGCGGTATAATGGCATTGCGGAGTCATGGTACTTTCGTAATGAAAGTATGCGGAGTGATGGTATGCGGAAAGAAAGTTGCGGAATAATGGGTGTTTACCCTCCCCGGTAAGTACATTGGTGGCACGGCGGCCCACATCTCCAGCAACATACTCATATTTTTTCACCACCGATTTGAAAAATGCACATGTCTCTCTGATTGATGGACAGCACCGACATACACTTTTAGACACACCTCCCACCACAAGTTCTAGACTTGCGAACTTTAGAGCTGGGGAGCTACGTTCGAATCTCGGCATCTGCTCAACATCCTGTGATTCCAGGCAAATCGCTTTGTCTCCCCATGCCTACCACAAATGAATGTGTTCTTCTGTAATGTAAATTTTGCTCATGCCATGTTGTCGAGTTCGCGCTATATATTATTACAAGGAAAAATAAAGTAGGGAAACTCCAGTTCACACACTACTGAACGCGCACTCTTAAGTGCATCAGCAGTGCACTGTGAATCGGAGCGTTTCACAGGCCTGTCACAGATAAGAAATGCTATCAAAATGAAATCCTACAAAACAATATACTACTGGCCGGCAGCATTTCATACCCGGACAACGTCGGGATGGGCTGCTAGTAAATAATAAAAGGTTAAAAAGTACTTAAAACTGGTGCTTCTAAAATACACCTTCCCTGATGTACCTAACCTAAGTCTAGTACTAGGGAAGAAGTAAGTGTGGTGTAGCATAAGTTTAGTATTCTTTTGCCAAGAATCTATCCAAGATTTCTCTTAGGGTCTAATCAGCTCCGTACCTTGGTTTAGTAAGTCAGCCTCAGGACTCGATTTCCCAACAACCTGCAAGGGTAGCTTGGAAACACTGAAGCTGGATTTCTCGGGAAGAGAAAAGACAGCTTCTCTCTCAGTGCGACTGCTGGAGGGTCAGTTCCTTCGGCAGTAGCTGCAGCAGGATGCGTCGGGCAAGTAGATAGTCGAACTGCTCCAAATCACCGTGTGTTTGCTATGGCAAGTGTGGGCATATTTATACCTTGAAGGTGCTGAGTTTGACATAATAACGTCATCAAAGAGTCTCAGTTCTTTGAAAACTCCATGAATTATTGGACACATCAATATTCAAGCAAGAGGAAGTACCTAACTGCTGAAGCCGAGCTTTCCAAGAAATCGTTGTGGATTTTCAGAACTAGTGGAAGTAGCCATGCTGTATTTGGACTGCATGAGCCGTGTCTAAATATGGTTATGATTTCCATGCCTATATGAGGATATGGTGATTTATACCTATATAAGGGCATGAATCAGGAAAGTTACACTAGAGTCCTAAACTGCTATACAACACTCTGCACCCTGGGCCCCTTTGGAGGACCCAGGGAGTCCCCTCCAGTGGAAAAATGAAAGACAAATTTTCAAATGTATGCTGTCATCAATGATGTAATTTAAGCTGTCATTAGTGATGTAATTTATGATGTCCTCGATCATTTCATGAAGGATGTAATGTGTTTGGTCATAATCAGTGCATGATGGAACACACATTATAGTTACCTCTGCTAACTACACGGGTCAATTTCTGTGTTTTTTGAGTAAAAAATATTAGTCTTATAGCTGACATATTCACTATCACATATAACATTACTTGTGTCTTTTCAGTGAAAATGTATATAGATATAAACACACACACACCCCACGCACTTACTTTATATATGTTTACTTCCTATCATTTCATAATTTTGCCATGTGTGTGAAAGGCATATGGGTGGTAAAAACACGCATGGCAATGCATTGGGTGGTAATGGATACATGGTAAAGGAATTACTTTGTAATGCATGTATGGTAAGCTTCCCTTGCACAAGTGGTGCTGGAACTATTTGCAGAGTAGGAGTGCTGACATCAATGTTACATCACTGAAGTTAAACGGGTTGTGAAACCTCCTAGCTTCGCACAAACTGGAGCACCTGTATTCAGCAAAACAGTGGTAAGGGTGCAGTATGTGGCTGGTGGTGCATTTTGGTGCACAATGTCACAATTATATTACTAAAGCATTGTGCAGTATTGCACTGTAATTTACAAACAGCACATTTTGCATTGAAATGGTCTTACCCTGGACTTTTTCTCATTTGCCTCCTCGTTTTGCGGATTATTTTAGTTGGCCATAGGACACTAAGCACTTTATCATTGCTAACCAGTGCTAAAGTGCATGTTCTTCTCCCTAAACATGATGACATTGGTGTATACCTAATTGTACTTTTTATTGTACTCTAAAATGACATACTATATACCCAGGGCCTGTGCTTCATATGCTACTAGAGGGCTGCAGCACTGATTGTGCCACCCACAAAGCTAGACTTCCCAACCTGTCTCAGGCCTGCAACTGCAGTGCCTGTCTGTGCAGTTTACTGCCACTTTGACTTGATATTTAAAACTACTTACTAAGCCTTAAACTCCCCATTTATTACTTATAGCTCACCCCTAAGTAAGGCCCTACGGGCATGATGCTATGAAAGTAAAAGGTAGGACATGTACTTGTATGTTTTGCATGTCCTGGTAGTGAAAAACACCCTATTTCGTTTTTTACCACTGTGAGGCCTACCTCTCTTCTAGACCAGCCATTGGAGTTCCTTAATACACTTTTAAGCTTTAATTTCTGATCAGAGAGGAGGATCTGTTTCACTTTTAATATGTTTGGAATGATATAGATAAATCCTCATTACTCGTGAAGTTGAATTTAACATTACTATTTTAGAAAGGTCCCTTTTAGAAAGTGGACATTTCCCCAGTGGAATTTCAAAGTGGCAGGGCTTTAAATCAGTGTAGCGCAAGCGAGATTATGTTTATGGGGGGAGGCATCGGAGGGAATCTTCCTCTGAGGAAAGTTTTGAAAATTGTTGTATTTTGGTTTTTAAGTTTCTGCAATATTTCTGTGAAAAACGGACAAAAATGTTTTATTTAAATACTGGAATCAGCCTGCCTCCCTCCCTCTAGTCAGGATGTGGAGTTGCAGCCATCGCTGGAGACTTAGGAACTGGGGAACCAGGCTTAATCCTCAGTCTGAATATCCTGGGATTCTGGGTGAATCACTTAATCTGCCCAAAAAAAATGAATGATGTATAATGTAATTGATGTCCATGAACGAGCTAAAATATTTCGAGTCAACTTCGCACCATATAAAAACTGCACAAATAGGTTAAAAACAAAGCCTTAACCCATTTAGTTGCTTGTTTGTACAAAGAGAAGCCAGAAGATATTGCTAAATGTCAGCTATCCCCTTACATTTTGTGATCTTAGGCAAATATTTTATTTCACAAAAACTCAACTTTCTACATTATGACAAATGAAAGCACTTTTAAATATTTGAGTTCAGAATATCAGTTGTACAAAAGGAGTGGCAAAAAACCCCCAACATCTTCTGTAAGTTTCACAAGTAGGTAGCTACATATAAAACAACAAGGAGGTTAACTGAAAAATATTTTTTTAAAGTTAGCACTCAGTGGCACACACCACTATAGTACATTATGAAAGTCTGTTACACACTGCAAAGGTCTGTGTATAACCAGAGAGCCACGGAATTACACTTTGGTTGGTGCAGTGCAGAATAGTAACTTCTGTATTTTAGTGGCACAGTGTGTGACAGAAAGCACTGTGAATATGCAAATCGTTATTTTAAACTTGCATTACACACAGTAAAATAGATTGCTACAAATGCGCAAAAAGTATTACGATGGGATGAAATGGTGCTTCCAAAATATAGATTTGAGTGATGCAGAGACTGTACTTAATGCATTTTGTATTAACATAACTGTCCCTCCAACACCTGGTCAGGGGGCAGTAAGCGTAATATAAATACAATTACAGTTAAAAGTGCACACTTCACACCTCGGTAAACGCTAGGCACTACCACTCAAACACAATAAATCTTTTTCACAAACCTTGGAGTGATTAGGTAATTTAAACCCAGTATCAGGCTCAACTACACTTTACACGTCATAGTGCATATTTACGTTGCTTTCAGGCCAGCAGTCAACCTGGGAGGATGGCTTGATTTTGAGTTCGAATAGTCGTTTGCCTGGTATTCGTGTTTCGGAGCACAGGAAAACATTTAATTTAAATGATTGGAATTCATCTTCTCTGCTGTTCCTAAAAGATAAAAGGACTAGGGAGAGAAAGCAGCGGAAAAAGGAGAGGGGGACAGGCAAGGACAATGCAGAAAAGGAAGAGCAGATAAGAGATAAAGACAAAAATTGAGCCTAACACCTCGTAAAGTAGAAATAACACCACTCACCCTCAGAAGTCTACATTCCAGTCAGTGTGTCGCAGTAGAGGGAGGCACTGCAGACCAACAGTCCATAGCAGCCCTTTTAATGAGATCCAGCTGCAGGTCATAAAATCTCTTCTCAGGCCCTCTCTGCTGGTCTTGGAATGCTCTAAACAGAATACATGAGGCGCGTAACAGTCACCCTGTGCCTATTCCAGGAACAGTACCATACTTGTGTATCTGCATCACTAGACACAGCCAACAGTCATTGTATTTTGTGGTGGTTGTTGGCCGCAGTTTTATTATTCATTACACAAGTCATATTTGTACAACTCACCCGGACACCTTCTTGGTTCCGGGATCATAAATCATTATCATACATTATCCAAATTGGACATCACTCAGTGTTATTTGGATATCATAAATCAGGGTTATAAATCATCGGGTATCATAACTCATTCTGCTGCAACCGGCCATTTTTTTGCTGTCATAAATCACTCTGCCTGATCATCATAAATCACCAGCCATAAATCATGGTCATAAATCATCGGGATGTCATAAATCATTCTGTCACACATCTGTTATCATTGTGGTGTCATAAATCATTCTGCATGAGCATCATAAATCATCAGCCATAAATCCTTGGCTGGAATAAATCACTGGTTTGTCTTTTGCTCATTTGCATCTCCTAGGGTTGTAAATCACCCTGAAAGCTCGTAGATTGTTCTTTGTTGTTTTCCACTTGAAAATCATTGGCGCCGCTCCCCCAGCTCCCTGATGTGAAGGTGAGCAGCCAAGTGGGGGAGCATTGCCTTATATCCCCCTCCCCTTTCTCTCTTCCCTCCGTTCTTGGAAGGGGGGAGAGGGCCTCAGGCGTGTTTTGCTGTGCGCCTTTCTTGACGGCGCAAACCAGCGCCAACCAGATTCGTTCCTTTGTGTGCTCTGGGGGCCATTATGGTGCCGGCCCATGAGGCCCCCTTTGGGGGGTCTTTGCTAGAAGCATGCTTTGTGTAACTGTTTAGAGCACGTGAGAGGGCAGCCAGCCTGGTAGTAATGCTGCAACCCCTGAATGAATGAATGAATGAATGAATGAATGAATGAATGAATGAATGAATGAATGAATGAATGAATGAATGAATATTAAACTTATAAAGCGCAAATTTAGCCCAAGGGCATCAAGGCGCTACAGAGGACTAAAAGATGCTCATGTCACAATTTGTGTAAAAAGCCAGGTTTTCAAGACACTGCGAAATAGAGAGTGAGACACAAGACCTGATAACCTGTCAGGAAGAGAGTTCCACAACCTAGCAGCGGCGGTGGAGAAGGCCTTGCCTCCCCATCTAACCTTTTTGTAGCTGGGAACTACTAGCAAATTCTTGCTGGCTGGCAACCAGTGCAACGAAATGAGGGAGGCCGAGATGAATGGTACTTAGGAAAGTCCATCACCAGTCGTGCTGCCGCATTCTGCACTAACTGAAGACGACGCACCAGACCCTTTTTCATGCCCAGATAAAAGGCATTGCAGTAATCGAGTCTAGAAATTACCAAGGTAACCACTGCCTGTTTTCATGATGCAAAAGAAAGAAACTGGGAAATTTTCCTAAGCAGCCTGATTTACCCGAAACAGGTAGACACATTTCCGCTAATCTGTAGGTTCATAGACAAAGATGTATCAACTATAACACCCAGATTTTTCCTATGGGATACAGGGGAAGGGCAGCTGCCTAGAGTATCAGACTACCATTCAGTAGACCAAGTATCAAGTTGGTTGCCAAAAATCAAGATCTCGTTTTTTTCCCCATTCTGTTTAAGATAGTTTTCAATCATCCAAGCTGAGACTGCCTGATTGCAATCTTTATTTGCGGCAGATTCTCTAATGCTGTTGGTAATAGACACCATAATTTGAGTGTCGTCAGCATAGGACAGTACCTCAAATCCAAAGCATCTCACGACCCTAGCCAGTGGGGCAACATAGTTATTAAAAAATGTAGGGCTTAGGGAGGAGCCCTGCGGCACCCCACATATAAAAGTGTAGAAAGTTGAGTGAAAGTAGCCCATATTCATTATCTGTGCCCTCTCGCTGAGGAAGGAGGAAACAAGCCCCAGGGCTGTGCCCCCAACCCCTATCTCCTTAAGGCTTTCTACCAGCCTCAAAGGAGACCGGGTGTCAAACGCTGCAGTAAGGTTGAGCAAGATCAGCAGGGTAGTATGCCCTGGATTAACCTGGATTAGTATTGGCAAAATTTGCGAATTCGCGGTCCACAAATTCGCACGAAATCGAACTCGCAATCCGCAAAATCTGCAAATGAGTGCGAATTTGCAAAAAATGTTTGCGTGTTCGCGAGGGTTTTGCCAGTTCGCAAGGGTTTTTTACAGGTTTGGGAATGCAAACTTACTTGTGTGGTCGCAACAGTCACAACCATGTTGTTTCTACGTGTCCAGCCTGTTTGCGACCCTGTCGTTCATCGCGGCCACCCTCTGGTTCACCCCTGTCACCCTCTGGTTCACCCCTGTGACCCTCTGGTTCACCACTGCCACCCTCTGGTTCATCACAGCACTCTCTGGTTCACTACTGCCACCCTCTGGTTCACCCCTGCCACCCTCTGGTTCAGCACTGTCACCCTCTGGTTCACCACTGCCACCCTGTGATTCACCACTGTCACTCTCTGGTTCACCACTGTCACCCTCTGGTTCACCACTACCACCCTCTGGTTCATCACTACCACCCTCTGGTTCATCACGGCCACCCTCTGGTTCACCACTGCCACCCTCTGGTTCATCACTGTCACCCTCTGGTTCATCACTGCCACCCTCTGGTTCACCACTGCCACCCTCTGGTTCACCACAGCCACCCTCTAGTTCATCACTGTCACCCTCCGGTTCATCACTGCCACCCTCTTGTTCAAGACTGCCACCCTCTGGTTCATCACTGCTATCCTCTGGTTGATCACTCCACCCTCTGGTTGAATACTGCCACCTTCTGGTTCAAGACTGCCACCCTCTGGTTGATCACTGCCATCCTCTGGTTCATCACAGCACCCTCTGGTTCACCACTTCCACCCTCTCATTCATCCCTGCCACCCTCTGGTTCATCCCTGTCACCCTCCAGCTCATCACGGCTACCCTCTGGTTCAGCACTGACACCCTCTGGTTCATCACAGCACCCTCTGGTTCACCACTGTAGATTATAGGGGGAAAGAACACCAGCCCAGCCTCAACTGAGATGAATTAATTTGGGGCTGGTTAATGTGTCACTGAATTTGAGCTTCAAGTCTGGCACCTGCTTACTTAGCTTTAAGTGCTTCCTGTTGCAGTTTAATTTTTTTTACAGGAGCATTGTGCCATACTTGTAACTATTCTCTGACCCTGCTTTGAGGGTCAGAGCAGGGTCAGAGAAAAGTTGCAAGTAGGCAATGAACTCTGGAGGGTCCCCTCAGGAAGCACTACATGGAATGGTTACAAATTAGCTTGAACTTTTGCACCTAATAGTGCTTTCAGTTTTTGCAAAATTCATTTTTCTGCAATTTCGCGAGATTCGCGGGGCACGAATTTGCGCGAAATCAAACTCGCAATCCGGGAATTCGTGCAAAGTGGCGGATTGTTTATTTTTTGCGTTTTTGCTGGGTTTTTTGCGTCTTCGCGGGCCGCTTGCAGCGCAACAACCGTAAAGTTACCCATGCAGTCGTACATGGGCGCGGCCATCTTGTGCGCGTTGCGTTTTTCCAGTTCAGGGCGCTATTGGCAATCTTGCATTGTGTGCGGTGCGCTATTATGAGTTCGCGTGTGTTTTTGCGTGCTCGCGGGTAAAATATTGCGCAAACTTACCCACGCGGTCCTCTATGGGCGCGGCCATCTTGTTTTTCATTCATGGCTATGGTTTTTGGGCATGCTACCTTACTATCCATCTTACATCTTTGTAATCCTATGTTTTTCTGAACTTTTTTTGCTTTTTTTTGCTTATTATCTATCTCTACAATTTCCTACATCTATATTTTGTGTTTTTTTAAAAACTTTTTGTTACTTTATTACCTACTTTATTTCTTTCGCTCTCTCTCTTATTTTTTTCACACCTATTCTTTTTTCCTTTTTCTTGTACCCAGGACCATGGCTAAGGGAGCCAACAAGGGCAAGGGGAAGGGCTCAGCACCCCGAACCCGGCTCCCTTGCGGGCGTTTGAGGGGGGAGGAAGTCCAGGTCACGGAGATCTTCTCTGCGGTGGAGGTGGCCACCTTGATGGTTTTTGTCCAAGTCCACCACACTAAGACCATGGCAGCAGGTGGGCGGATTGCTTCCGGTTACGGCCTCCAGGAGCGCCGCCAGTTGTGGCAGAAGGTGTCCTGGGCCATATGGAAGGAGTCTGGAGTCCGGCGCACCTACTAGCAAGCGACGCACCGGTGGACTGACATCCTGGACTGGGAGCATGACATGCTCGACCTGCTAAGATTGGAGATCCCTGGTCTTGGTAAGTAGCTATTTAATAACTACTTTTTTTTCTTCTGCTCTGTTATATTGCTAATCTATTTTTTTCCTGAATAGTACGACTTCTGCTGATTCGATTACATTGCAGGTAAATTAATCTTTAAATAGCTTCTGTCATTACAGGTGCTCACCTGGTTATTGGCGTTGCTACTATGCTTACTTGTTTGCAACTTTTTACTCATTTGAGAGCATTACTGCGTAATGCTAGAGACAGTAGACTCAAGTCTAGTCCTTCTTTGTACTCCTGCTGCTGCCACTTTGAGGAGATAGTGGTGGATTGATACGTTGAGTATATTATTTATTACTTGTTATAGGACATTTGTTAGTGGTCTGTGATCATGATGACGGCCTTTGTCTGTCACCCGACGTCTCGTGCTGCTGAGTGATGGCAGTCGTAGTAGAACCTTTTTGTTGTTGGTGTAGTTAGTAAATTACATAACTTTCGTATTAGATGGTCTGCGAATCCTGCAATACTGTACTAGTATCCTCCTAGTTGAGCAGATCAGATGCAATTGTTGTTAATTTGTTTACCCGACATAATTTTAGATTTTGTTCAAAGAAATCAAATATTTCCCAAAAAATAATCATCCATGTTGTGTTTCTTTATTTCGTGTTCACCAGCAACTCCCAGGGGCAAGGCGCCGGTGGCGAGTGAGACTCCGGTAGAAGAAGGTGGACAGGATCATTGCCTTGCAAGCTCTTCTGCTGGCCCCAGTAAGTTGTTCTATTGTTATATTAAAACTTATACTTCCCTAACTTTTACAGATCCTATTCATTACAAACTGTTTCCTAATAATTCTATGTTTTACAAAATAGTCTTTGATCTTCTTCTTGTGTAGACTACTTTCTACATTGTTATCCTGCCTCTACCATCACTCTCTGTCCTACTACTATTTACGATTATGAGTCGGTCTGTGTTTAGCTAAGCTTGCCCAGTCGGCAAACGGTGTGAAACAAAACTCTGATCCAGCAATAGCTCTAGGCACTGAGTGCAGTCCTCTGGGTGGCCCTTGCTGTCTATTCCAGTCTTCTTAATGTAACTGCTTTGACAATTTCCAACAACAAAATGTCATTGTTTACACCAAGTAAAAGGTAGCAGTTGCCTTTTTCATTTGAGAGGAGCCCATCCCATACCGCTAGTGTTTTGGGGAGTATTCTGCACACAAAGAAGTATGGACAAGAGAATTAGGACATTGTTGATGATAGGTACAGTTTGACTTTCGACATAGCTCAGTCCGAACAGAAGTTGAACCCCCAATCCCCTGACCGACTATCTAGTGTGTCTGACCAATGATTTTACGACCCAGAAGAACAGAAGAAGACTACCGCCGAGTCCCGGCCTATCTGAGTCACTGAGACATGACTGCCAAGTGCAGTAGTTCAAACCCTTACGCTCACTCACTCATGAACAAAAACCACACAGTGTTTGTTAGTTTTAAAGTTTTATTTTCAAATAAGAAATGAAAACACTATTTTTTTATTTTTAATAGCATAGTATTCGGAGCGAGCAATGTTGATGGATGAAGATGACGTTAAAGTTTAAACAACATTTCCATGAATGAAATTACTATGACTCAAACTAAATAATAGTTAACAGACACATGAAATTATTAGAATAATTGTGCGGGAGCCCCCACCTTATTTAAAGTACTTAAAGTACTGCTGGTGATGGCTTACTAGTAGTTGGGGAATGGTCTGGCAGAAGGGCAATGGAATCTTCTTTCCGTAATGAGAAAAATGGTGCACGTTAAGCAAGCATTCATCAGTTGTCATAAGAAGAAATGTAGCATTTAATGGAATAAGCATATAAAAGGTTAACACTTCCTCCTCAAAACCTTTACTTTTTTTCAATCCCAGTAATAAAAAATGTGTTATGTAACATTTTCTTCCATTAAGAGACAAAATAGGGGGTTGTGTATTGCATCTGAAAATATGACATGTTTCCTAAACGTCACAACATCTGATGCGGCACAGATGACCACCAGTGCCGGGGCCAGCAGTGCGGAGGGGTCCACTGTGGATGCGGCACCTGCATGTACTGCTTAAAGTACTGCGAGTCTGCATCATCATGGCCTGTGTCTGTATTTCTTGGGTGAAAACTGAGTGAGCTGCCATTATGGCGGCTACCACAAGTTCACGTACTAGTCATTTCTTTTGCAAAACAAGAGAAAAAAAAGTAAAAACAGCCTTTTTTTAGTACTTTCTGACTATGTATGTAGTAGTGAGTCCACCCATAGTGCTGCTAGTGGAATTCCTGAAACTCCCAGTAATGTCACAGGCTTACAAAGATGATGGAAAGATACATGCCAAAATGTTTGCTACTTGCTGGTGTTACTGAGTGTCAACTTTCCGTAGAATTATTTTGACTTCATGTTAAAGACTATTGGCTACAGTATTTTTCTTTCTTTCTTCATAGATGTTACTCCAAAAAACCTCACTTGCAAGGAGATGGCTGTCCGGGCCAGGGCCCGTAAGCCGGAGGCTATTAGTGCCGAGTATCGGCGATTGTGGGCTCGGGAGCATGAGGATACATCAACCAGTATAACCTCCTCCACTGCCCCCGGGTCCACCAGCCAGAAGCCTCCAGCCAAACGGAGCCGTGGCCCGACAGCCTCCCGCCACTGCCGCACAACAGCAACAAAATCATCTGCCCCCTCAGATCCTGGATGGTACGTCAGCTCCAGCTCCGTAAAAGAGTGGAATACCTGGAGCGGTTGGGCGAAAAACATCAGAGCCATCTCCGGGACCTCCGCAAAGAGCTGCCGACGTGCAGCACCAGCTGTCCACACTACGCCACCGGAGGAAGTTACTGTCCCTTGCCCCTTTTTTAAAGACTGTGGGGGGGGGGGAAATTGGGTTTTTGGGAAAGGGAACTTCTGGATTTTTGGACATTGGTTTGGTTAGTGAGGGGGTGAGTTGGGGTAATTTATTTTATTTTTGTGACAACAACATCAATAATATATATTTCTTAATATTAATATTTTTCATACCAAAACACAGTATACACGCTCATATTGTTTTGTGTGGGAGTTGGCAGTGGTTACTGGACGTTTGGTTTCTTCAAACTTACCAGCATGAATGAAACATCTAGTCCTGAGATGTACCAAAATGCAAGTAACCGAGTTAGTCAAGTCATTAGCTCTACTACTGTACTTTACTAGTAGTACTGTCAGTCTCTGCTCTCCTCCCAACTTAGTCCTAGCCCATTATTCTATTACCTCTCCAATATGCTTATCTTACCTGTGATTTGTGTTTGAGAATCGGGGTAGCCCCATGTCTGCCTGCATTGCAAATGGTGATTAAGGTTTGTTGTTGACTTGAATCCTCGACGGATGCAATATCATTGTTGTGCTGGTAGCAGTAGTGGAAAACAAGAAATCAAAACAGTCCCTATCTTTAACTTGAAAAGAGGATAATGCTATCCATAGTATGCCACCATAGCTCAAGAGATCCTTACACTTAAATCCACTCTAGTAAATTATATACACAATACGAAAACAATTGGGGTAAAAATTATGAACAATTTATTACAAAATATACAATGTCAAATTTCAATTACAGTGCCACCATGTAAAATGTTAAAAAAAGGGGAGTGTCAGCACCCTATCAATGGTTCAATGGTGCACACATGATAAACACACAAAATCAGTATAAAAAAGCAGTTAGCTATTAAAAACAAGTTGTCGACGCAGCGTTTCGGTTTTTATGATGACACCTTCATCAGGACAGGGTTCTATACAATAAAGAAACACAGTATTAAAACAACATTTTCTTTAGAACACAACTATATCGTCACTTTTTTGCATTCTACCCATTGCTCTTTTCTACATTTGTATAGTTTCTCAAATTCCTTCTATGGTGGAGCAGAGAGACACACTTCTCATGGATACATTTCATAATACTAAGGCATAGTGATCAGTGAAACACATTTTTAAAAGATGCATGTTGTACTGGGGCACAAAGGACAGTGGCAGCTAGATCTCTTGAGCTATATTGGAAATTCAACACTGGTGAACTTCCAGGTGAGTTACATCTCGAATGGCAATCAACCTATAGGAACAGTCTATAACTATTCCTCCTTATGTTATGTATGAGGCTGAGGATTTTTTACTTACTTAAAAAAAAAAACGAACTCTTATCACTTTAGAGACGTATTCCTCTGTATTCAATTCGAGGAGGGAGTACTTAACTCATCATAGGACATCATATACACGAATGGATGTAAACGATCAAAACATCTCTTTGTGTCTGAAACTACAAAAACCTTACTTCAAATTCATATCTTTATTAATGTAGGGTCTCTGTACATATTAGTACTATAAAGGTCTATTAATTACCTTCACTTTATCATGGAGTTTTCTTTATATGAAGGAAAAAGGAGCCACCGTTATGAGGGACTTTTTTTTGAAGTTCCTTGAAAAAATTAAAACCATGGGGTGTGTCAATTTATACTTCTATTCAAATAGTTGAATTATTTAGTTAACAATTGCATTTCTCCATAAGTGTAAAACACTTACCCTTGGATACAGGGGATCAGCCTAAAGTGTAGCACGTGACTGGATGACGTCAAGTTCTTTTGTAAAAAATTGCTGTTTTATTCATTAACTCTGTGCGGGGTTTTTTTTCTCAATTTACCACCCTGGAAAAAACATATATAGGTGACGGATTCATCAATTCCCGGCTCATTTTCACATATTCATTAGTTTCCGTCATGTATAATCCTTAAGGGACTTTGAGCACCAGGTCTATTCATTGTTCGTGCATCAAGACTTTTATTTATGAGTGCCGGTTGACTGATCCAACACGGTTGGTTAAATTTAGTTTAACGCATGTGGAGTTATTGCTGCGTGTCTTAAAATACTCTGAGGGTTTTATACAGTTTTCATTACACACGGGATTTTTTAAAAAAGAAACTCGTATTCTATTGTGATACCCCCGAAACCCATACGGTTAATTCCCGTTTTCCTATCACTGTGGGTCACAGACTATCCACAAGATGACACCCTAACGCGGTCTCAGTCCGCGCTTAAGGGGCGTAATCGAGATGAAGCCATAAATTCGGCCGCTCCACATGGCTAGAAACAGGAGCTGCTTCGTAAAGTACATCTATAACGACAACATAGCGAGATTCCTCAATAAACTCGTGCGCAGTCTTGTGAAACTCCCTGCTATTATGGGTGCTCTCTCGCTTACCTTTCGTCCGGTATTCGGCCTCCCTGCTCCTTTTTCCACTCCTTTTCGTCAGGTTTACAGATACACACATCCTGTGTGTTTGTTTGTATTTAAGTATTTCCGGTTCGCGCGTATTGAATGAAAAACTCGCGAGACCACTACGGATCCTTTTTACGTGTTGTGGTGTGCGACTCGTATGAAGAACTATTGTGGTAGTTTGTTATTAATTAAATCGATTCTACTGCTATTGTGTTTAGGGTTCTTTCAAGGCGTTGTAATATAATACTACTTTTGTCAATTAAATACCCGCTCGAGTTTGAGGATACAACTGACTGGATTTATCTGTACATTCACTTATTCCCGTCCTCTTTTTAATCACTAGGTCTAATATTAATGTCACTTCTTACGTGCCACATTTTGAGGGAATAAATGATATAGAAGGTTTTTTGGAAATACAGTCGCATAAAAGAATCTTACAGTTATTCATAGAATACGTTTCCAGTCTTCTTTATTGTTCAACCCGTTTCTCACAGTGTTAAAACGGGACATGAAAAATTGTTCTCGTTTTTTTCTTTTAAGGTCAATGTCTCTTCCTCTTAAATTCATTTGGATAATCTCAACACCACACCAGGACAGGTCCTTAATTGTGTGGTTGGCCTCTTGCCAGTGGTCAGTTAGAGGAGCTCCTCTTTTTTTTGTCCGGATCACTGATTTATGTTCTGTAATTCTTAGTCAAATTTCTCGACTTGTCTCTACTATATACATTAAATTACATGGGCATCTTATCAGGTATATAAAATTTTTGGATCTACAATTCATGAATGAATTTATTCTGTGTTTTACCTTGTTTTGTTCAATATGGTCACCTTTGATAATGTTTTCACAATTACAGCAATTTCCACATGGAAAAGTTCCAGTGGGAAGGGGGGCATTATTTATACTTGATTGTGTGATAGTAGGAACCTCTCTATATGTATGTACCAAGCTTCTATTTAAGGTAGGGTTAAGTCTAAACGCAAACATCGGTTTTGACACTTTCTCTTTATTGGGTTTGGTTACAAGATTCCAGTTACGGTTTATTATATTTTTGATTTTGTTGCTAATACAGCTGTAGTTGGTTACAAATATTAGACGTTTTTCCTTTTGTTCATCCTCTTTTTTTGAGAACAAATTGTCTCTATTAAAATATTTGGCTCTTTTATATGCATGTTTAATCATGCGCTTTGGGTAGCCTCTTTCTATGAATTTATCAGTTAAAACCAAAGCATGTTTCTCAAAGTCTCTTATTTTGGTACAGTTACGTTTTAATCTTAAAAATTGACCGAACTGTATATTGTCTTTCTGGCATGGCGGATGGTAACTTGAGTAGTGGAGCATAGTATTCCTATCGGTCTTTTTAGTAAAAAGCTCCACTTGGAGTTTTTTCTCTTCATGTTTAATGACAATATCTAGAAATTCACATTGATGGGTATCATAGTGTGCTGTGAATCTCAAGTTGGGATCTCCCAGGTTCAGCCATAAAATAAATGCCTTGAGAGTATCCAGGGGTCCTGACCAAATAAAAAAAACATCATCAATATATCTGGACCACTCAGATATATTCTCAAAAAAAGGAGCTAATGGATTAAAAATGTGGACATTCTCAAATTGAGCCACATAAAGACAGGCCAGACTGGGAGCACAGGTGGCTCCCATGCTGGTCCCCTTTATTATAATACTCTTTATTAAAGATGAAAATATTGTTTTTAAGAACAAGACTAACACAGTCAATGATGAATGTTTCTTGTTGATTAAAATCTCTATCCACTGGGCAGAGTAATTGTTTAATCATATTTATAGTGCTGTCTTGTGGTATATTTGTATACAGTGCCTCGATGTCGAGGGTCACTAAATACTGGGTCTCTGGATTAAAGGGTAAGGCTTCTATTTTTTGAATTATGGCCCCGTATCTTTAATATACGCTCGTTGTTTTATGACATATGGTTGTAAAAAAATGTCTGCGTATTTGCTGAGTGGCTCAGTTAATGAGCCAATGCTCGCTACGATGGGCCTCATGGGTGGGTCATAAAAATCCTTATGGACTTTAGGAAGTCCGTACAGTGCGGGTATAGTGGGGTTGTTGTTCCACAAGAATCTATATTCTTCCTCACAAATTGCAGAATCTTCTTTAGCTAGGTCTAGTGTTCTTTTGATTACATTTTTCAATTGGGTCCAATCATTCCTAGTTACTTTTTGGTAGTGATCCTTGTTGTCTAACATACAGGTCATTTTAGCATTATATTGTGCGGTGTTCATGATTACAATGCTACCGCCTTTATCTGCAGGCTTAATGGTTAGTGTCCGACAATTTTCTAAACGTTTTAAAGCATTTTTCTCTTCCTTATTTAAATTGAATTGAGTCCAATTTTTCTGATCTAAAAGTTCCATAACACTTTTTTCTACAATCCTTTTAAAGGCTTCTATGTCCTTGTTAATTTGGCCAATTTGCGGGGTCCAAGTTGACTTGGGTTTCAGACCTGATCTATTCGAAGAAGGGGCTCTCTCTTTCCCGTCAAAAAACGTTTGTAATCGGACTTTTCTAAAAAAGTTTAGCAAATCTCTTTCAAGATTAAATCTGTCTATTGGACATGCTATCGTGAAGCCTAGGCCCTTTTCTAAAAGTTTGATTTCTATTTCACTCAGAATGGTGTCTGATAGATTAATGACAGGGGCTTTTTTTACTTGTTCCATGTTTTCTGGCTCCTGGTATAGGGTCTTTGATACGGCTGAGGTTGAGGGGCATAGCTCCCCCTCCCTCTGCCTCTCCCTCTCTGTTGTCCGTAGGGTTGGCGTTGTGCTAAAAAAGGGAGTGAGTCTTTGGTGGTACCTGATGCTCCTTCCCTATCTTTGTTTGAAGTCCTATTATCCTCTTGGGTTTCTGCTTCAGAGTCTGTGCTAGAGTAAGAAGTATCAAAAAACCTTACTTTTTTCTTCTGAAAATTTTGATTCTGGTTTTGTTGCCTGGTCTACGGTTGGGGAAAGACTCTCTCGGGCGTTCATAATAGTCTTTTTGAAGATAAGGATACACATTTTCTGGGGTTTTTTATACTGATTTTGTGTGTTTATCATGTGTGCACCATTGAACCATTGGTAGGGTGCTGACACTCCCCTTTTTTTAACATTTTACATTGTGGCACTGTAATTGAAATTTGACATTGTATATTTTGTAATAAATTGTTCATAATTTTTACCCCAATTGTTTTCGTATTGTGTATATAATTTACTAGAGTGGATTTAAGTGTAAGGATCTCTTGAGCTATGGTGGCATACTATGGATAGCATTATCCTCTTTTCAAGTTAAAGATAGGGACTGTTTTGATTTCTTGTTTTCCCCTTTCTCCTCGTCCCGACATTGGATTTGTGAGGAGACCTCCCTTTCTGTTTTTCACGGTAGCAGTAGTGGTACACACTGGCAGTATCACCATATGAAAAAAAAGGAAATGAAACATTGAGTGGCCTGAGCGTAGCATTAGAAACAGTACAATAGATAGTACGGTAGAGAACAGTGCCCTAAATTGTAGCCTAAGCAGTGCTAATTTAATGTAAATATAAGTAGTAGTTGCGTGGAGTTTGACTGCTATAAGAAATTAAGGCAAAGGACACGTCATCAACGTAACGTAAGCATTAAGCATTTGATTGTTCACGTCGTGTAGGAGGAGGTTGTTCTTATCAATCCACGATGGCGCACATGAACTTCTGATTGTAATGATTTTGGTTGCTTTGACCTTATCCTCCCCAGCAAGTGTGTGGAATTTATTTTTGTTGTCAGTCACACCACAATGAAATACCACACAGCCCGTGGGAAGAGGGTTAGGGTTTGAAAATTGGATGGGAATGGGGTTTTGGGGAAAGTTTGGTAGAGAGGAAAAAAAACACAGCATGGACAGTCAAACAACAAATGAAGAGAAACAAATCTTTGGATTTGAAGATATTGATAAATCTTTAAATGGACATAAAGGAAGTGCACTACTGCAAGCCAGAAGTTGTTTACTAAATGGATGGTTAGGTTACTGCAAAGTAGCACTACTACGTACTGCAACTTACTAGTAACTACGAAGAAACAAGTTGACAGTACAGGGCTGCAGTCATTACGCAATTTCACTTGCCTCTCTGCCCTCAGAGAGAATAAACACTTAGAGCATTAAATTACTGTTAAACATAGCATAAACATAGCAAATTTAGAAGCAGAGAGCAAAGAAATGCAGAGTCACACTCATAGAAGTTCACAGCAATAACATTACTTAAAAGATAAGTAGAAATGAATGGATACTGTTACTGTATGTTGTGGTGCTTGTCCTGTTGAATTTGGGAAGTTGCATGCATCCAGCCATTCCTCTTATTTGCGGTACTCCTCTGTTCCAACTGACGCTCCGTCGATCAATGTTGGATGAGCAGAAGACACCCTGTCCACTGCCTGCCTGGCGGATGCTGAATTGCGGCTCGCTAATGTGAAGCCTGACTTCATCCTTTTTTCCATTGCACAGGGTGAAAGCCACCCTGTATATGTTGATGGAAAAACAGGAAGTGATTTTAAAACACCACTGAGAAAAAAATATAAGGTACGTATGCTGTGTAGTGCAAAAAGTCACACTTTCAGTTTCAGAATCGACAGTACAATAGTTTCGAAAGGACGTACTCCGAGTTTTCTTTTTGAAAGATAAATAAGTATGGGCGAATTTTGCGGAACTTTCCCCTCAAGCTAGGTGTACTGTAAACTACGATTTTAGAACAAAATTAGACCTTCCCAGCAGTGCTCCCAGACCCTTAAACTCAGATGCTAAAATGTAGAATACCCCCAATCAGACCCCAAAAAACGTCTGACGCCTAGTGGAAAATGGTGACAAAACGTACTTTGAAAGTAAAGTAGGCCCAAATCCCCCCTTTCCCACCATGGATTTTCTTCAAACCACTTGCAACCAAAATTAGACACTTCTCTACAAGTGCTCCAAGAGTATACCCCAGAACCCAGTTGCCAAAATCTCGAACACCACCACAACAGCGGCGAGTTAGGCTGCTTGATACTTACTCTGCGCCAGCCTCATCCATGTGTGTTTGATTTGTGCTTACTGCTATGGTGTGATTTTCGACACTGTATGCACTTTTAAATTGTATTTTACTTACCTGCTGCCTTCCTTGCTCTTGACCCCGTTCCGCCGCGGCTGTGTGCCGATCGAGCGGAGGGTCATTCAATGAGCAACACGCCTTACACCACTTCCCGCCTGCTATGCTGTTGACGCAGGTCAGCGCGCTAGTTGTTTCCTCCCTTGGGCTATTTAGATGGCGACTTGGCGGAAGCGCAGCGGGCGAGCCGACTTCGTGCCGAAGTTGCGCCAAAGTTAAGCCCGATCGCGTCCAGCGGCCAGCCATAATGCTCATCGCATCACCTATTCATCTAAGGACCTTATTGCCCTCCAACACTCTGGCCCACTCCAATCCTGCGCTACTGGTAGTGCTCAGGATTGCGTTATCTTGACTCCTTTGGGTTTCTGTCACGGTATCCATGATTTAGTGTCTCCCACTGCCTGTAGAGATCCTCCCAATGATTTTACCAGCTGCTCGGCCACCTCTATCTCATCCCCTGGCAATAGTTTACCTCAATACTCGTTCACTGGTGAAGCATCAGCTTGAAATATTCCAGATGTTGGTCGATAATAAAGTAGATATTCTTCTCCTCTCGGAGACCTGGTTAACTGACAACTCTACCCCTGACATCCTCGCTGCTATTCCTACTGGCTACTATATCCTACAGTCCAACAGAGCGGTAGGTAGAGCTGGTAGGGGGGGCGCGGCTATTATTCGCTCTCAATATAAATTCACCATTCTCAAAACCTCTGTTCTTCCTAAAACTGATATTCTCACTTTGAAATTTACTTCTCCTGAGTTTTCTTTTATTTGTGTCCTTGTCTATAGACCCTCGGACATTATGTCCCTTTTCTTCCAACAATTGGGGACATTATTTCTCGGCTAGTCATTAATTCCGCCAAAATTCTCATCATTGGCGACTTTAATTACTGGCCGTCAGACCCCTGTGTAAGTGGCCTTTCTGAAGATTTTACGGACTTGCTACTTTGTCTGAACTGTAATCAGCATATTACAGTAGCCACTCATAACAAGGGTGATATCCTCGATCAAGTCTGGACAGCCAATCCCTGTTCTTGGTCTGATCACTTTTTTATTTCCTTTTCCTTGAAATTCATTTTGCCCTGTCACCCTCCCCCTATTACCAATTTCATTGCACTCAACTAGAAACGAGCTAATCTCACAGAATTCCACTAAATTCTAGCCACGCCAGCCCTCAGTGACATGGCTTCGACATCTGCCCAGGCTGCTGCTCTTGATCAGTGGCTGGGACATGCGAGCAATGCAGTCGACCCGCTAAGACCCATCAAAACTAAATGTCCCCATGACGCTCAGCGATGGTTCACGGAGCAACTGAAGTTGGACAAATTGGCCCTCCAACAAGTAGAGCGCCGTTGGAGACGCAACTATGACCCTTCTTCAAAAACGGCCTATGTTAATTGTTTAAACATTTACAAAAAATCCATCTTACAGGCAAAAACCTCCTATTTTTCACAGAAGATTATTAACTCTGCCTCTAAAACCAAAGATATTTTCTCAATTGTGGAGGAACTTTCTTTGCCAGACAGTGTCACTGTCCAACCTCAACCTACACAAGCCCTTTGTGATTCCCTTAACTCCTTTTTTATTGATAAGATCATCACTATTAAAAATAATATTCCCCTCCCTTCTTTGTCTATTGTTTCTTCTTTACCCCCCCCAATCCTTGCTGCTTTGATGTGTTTCCTCCCATTTCTTTGACCGAGTTTACCTCTCTACTACATACAGTAAGCTCTGGCTCTCCTAATGACTGCTGTCCCCCCCAAATCCTGAAAGCCACTTTTTTGGCCCGTCCAGATCCACCGTTGGCACTTCCTAACAGCTCAATGGCCACCGGCTCTGTCCCTGATGCTTTCAAACAGGCAGTTGTAATTCCCATACTCAAAAAACCTGGTGCCGATCCCTCTGTCCTGAGCAACTATCGACCGATCTCCCTGCTCCCCTACTTGGGGAAAATTTTGGAGACCTACGTTACCCGTTGCCTCAGTGCTTTCATCGAGGGGTCTTCTTTCTTGGATGGCCAGCAAGCCGGTTTTAGACCGGCTCACTCCACTGAAGCTGTCATCGTGGCCGTAATGGATGCACTGAAGCAAGGCGCTGACAAAAACTTCGCCCAGGCTCTTGGTTTATTAGTGTATCAAAGAAGGGGTGGCAGAGTTGGATCAAGAATTGATCCTTAGGCTCAATTTACCATTCCAAGAGAGAAGAGGAATGGAAGGTCCAACATGAGTCAGAGCCCCAAGTAGCAATGATTGACAAAAAGGGACTCAGTTGTTCCTGAGGGAAAAGTCAAAAGTACAAGTAAAGGGTCAAGGAGGGCAAAGAAGGGTGGTGCTCAGTGGAGTGCTACCCTGGGCATCCCATTAGTTGGAATGAATGGCCTCACACACTTTTGCAAGTGTCATGCTTCATCATTGGCCGTTGCTCCTCGTTGGACAGGCGGTGCAATGTCCAACGGGCTCACCTCTAGGAGGGGCTCTTTATCGGAGATCTTTTTTCCAACAGCCTGTGGGTGAAGTGCAAGTGAGGGGCCAGGTAAGAAGTGGATAGTGTAGGTGGGTGAGTTAAAATATAGCCAGGGATACCGGAGAGCAATTTATTCTGGTGGTTCCCGTACTATAATTAAAATCAGTGGGTGGCCTATGATCGCCAAAAGTTAGGTTCTGTATCACGATCTAGGACTACACAACATTCAATGGGGTCAACATGTTTCTCGCTTCTGCAATTATGCTGCGATTCTTCAGGACCTTAAATACATCTATCAACAGGAAAGACCTACAAGTGTCAACCTATAAACATCAAATATTACTATTACTGTTGTACTACCTGATTGTAACTGCTCTTGCCTAGTGGAGACAAAAGGGAAGAGTTATCAAAATACAAGGACAACAGCCGCCCATTTTTGACCGTGAGCACACTGTGGTTAAGTGCAGAGAAGTGAATCTGTGCCTGTGACATTCAGTGAGCAGTGACCAATAAGTATCCACTATATTCACTTTTATTACATGTCACCTCTATCACAACATAAAATTAGAAATTAAGAACAGAAAAGGTAAATTAAAACCATGATAGCAGCAGTCTAATTTAAGGTATCCAATATGTCTATCTCTGGAGATTCATTAGATACTCACCTACAGGTCAAGGAGTACAGGTGTCAACAGTACCCGGTAGGTGTGACATCAAGGGAGAGAGCCAATAGGGGTTTAATGGCTAGAGAGAAGACAAAGATGTGTTCTTTTCAAAATTGTCAGGGAGCGCCCAGTGTCTGGGTGTTTCATTGGTGGAATGTTTTCTCTATGCACTGTAGATCTTACACCACCAATATGCACCAATAGCGTTATAATCATCTTATGTAGGAATCTATGCGGGTAAGTAGGCATATACAAGTAATCAATGCCATGGATCAGTCCCTGTAGAGTGATTGCCATATTCATCTTGATATTGGGGTCTCAGGGGTGGATAGACACTTTCACAGTACAGCGTTGGCGCTTAGCAGGCGCCCTTAGCAGGGTGTTAAATATTGTAGTATTATCCCGTCTCAACATGTGTAGGATGCGAACCGGGAATTATAACTACAGAGCCCTCGTTTAGGGTTTTAAACATTGTGGGGTTGCCCAGTCTCAAAGCGTATAGGATGTGATCAGGGAATTACAGCCACAGAGCCCTCGTGTTAAGCCGGAATTGGCTGTGAAAGCGCCCGCTTGTACACCAGGCGTCTGGTGTCACGGGTCGGTGTACCGAACCCGCTGCGCTCCCAGGGGGTCGCTATCAAAGGCGCGCCGTGTACTTACTTCTCAGGGCCTCGGTCGAAGCTCCTGCGCCTACCCATCGCTACCGGGATCCGGATAGTGTCGGGTCCCCGGTAGGCTGCAGTATTTGTTGCTCGTTTGGGGCGTCACCCTCATGGCTCGTAGGTCACGTGTTAGGTTATGCAAACGTGGTCGCCATCTTGGAAAGGGGATTCCAAGTGCGCTCACATTGGAAACCTGGTGTTGGCATTGGAGGGTGTGTTGGATTCAGAATACTCTTAGGCGGTGGTTATTGGTAGTGTGAATCTATGAAAACGGATGGGTCAGCCCTCTTGTATTTTAAGAATTAATCGGGCATATCGCGTCTCTCACGTGGAATGGTGTTAAATATGGGCGCCATCTTAGTAGAGTGAAGAGGTGATCAGTGCGCCCCTTCTTATATATTTATTATCCCAAATGAGGCTCTATGTGTGTAATTACAGTGGTCAATTTATATCGTTGGGAGGCCCTAAATGGATATGGGTTATATGCGTTCAGCTCCCTATAAGTATCGCCACTCTGGATATGGGATACATACTGCAGAATATTATAGATTATTATACATTTAGGCCTGGGACAATGACAGCCGATATATTTACAGGCTGCTCCATGGTATATCTTCGTTAAGCCCCCGTTTGTCAGATGATAACCTATGTATCCAACGCTGCTCCTTGTGGAACAGGTCCTGTTTGGATCTGCTGTTGGGTATTTCCAGGATAACCCACCAAATGGAGTCAGCAGTGTGGTTATTTTCTAGGAAGTGACGGCACATCTTCGTGTTGGTCTTTTTGCATCGGATATTGCTGCGATGCTCCGATATACGAGTCTTGACCAATCTGGTGGTCATACCCACATATTGTAATTCGCAAGGGCACCTAATGAGGTAGATACAATTGGAAGAATTACAATTCGTGTGATTGTGAATTTCCCAAGTGAATGTCTCGGTCAAGTTGATAGACTTGGTGACATTGGTAAAGGGGCAGACGCTGCAGGAGCCACATGGATAATGTCCCTTCACTGGAGGGAGTTGCCATAGTGTGTTCTGTCTGCGAACCACATGTTGTTTTGGTCTGGTATGGACCAGGACATCTTTGATGTTACTGGACCTTTTGAAGGCAAACCTAGGGGTCTCCAGAGTCAGCTCTCCTGTATTGAGAATTTGCCAATGTTTCTTGACAATTCTCTTAATGTCATTGGAGATCGGTGTAAAGGTCGTAACACACGTCAATGGTATGGTCTCTTGTGAGGTTCTGATGTTGTCCTCTAGGAGTGCCTCTCTATTGTTGTTCTGTGCCCGCTTACGAGCTTTATAAATCTCACTGGTGGGGTAACCTCGTTCTTTCAGATTTCGTGAAAGAATACCGGATTCACTCCTGTAGTCAGTGAGGTTGGTGCAATTCCGCCTTACCCGCAAAAATTGCCCAAAGGGAAGGTTCAATCTCAAGGCTCTCGGGTGGTAGCTGGTAAACAGTAACAGACTGTTCCGGTCAGTAGGTTTCCGGTACATTGTGGTGTTGATCTTGCCACCTTCCAGTCTGATAGTAAGGTCCAGGAATGCAATCCTGGAGTCTGAGGCAGTGATCGTGAAGTTCAGAAAGTTATTCAGGGTGTTCAACCATGCAAAGAACTCCAGGTATTGGTGTGTTGTACCTGTCCAAAGTATGAGGATATCGTCAATGAACCTCCTCCATAGTATGATGTTAGACTGGTAGGGGTTCATTGGTCCATTGATGTATTGATCCTCAAAGTCTGCCATATACAGGCATGCCACCGAAGGGGCAAAAGTACTGCCCATGGATGTACCCTGGGTCTGTTGGTAATATTGCCCTTTAAATTCGAAAAAGTTCTGAGTCAGGGCAAGTTCAGCACATTCCATGATGAAGGAAGGTGGTGTTGCCGATGTCCATACTTCCATGTTGAGTGTCCTCTCTATAACCCCGAGTGTGGCCCTCTGTGGAATATTGGTGTAGAGGGCCTCCACATCAAGGGTTATGAGGAAGTCAATGTGGGTGCCCTCCTGTAGATTGTCAAGGAGGCGTAAGACATCTTTGGTATCCTGTACATAGGAAGGGATTCTCTTCACCAGGGGTTGCAGGAAATAATCACAAAATTGTGATAAAGGCTCCAGAATGGAACCAATCCCTGATACAATCGGGCGTCCAGGTACCGGCGTTGTGCCCTTGTGAATTTTGGGGAGGGTATAGAAGTACGGTACTCTTGGATCCTTCTTAACAAGAAATTCAGCCTCTTTCTTGGTAATCCATTCCTGGCACTCTGCAGAGTCCACCAATCCCGTAATGGTGGTTGTTAGCCGAGTGGTGGGGTCCGCCGGGATAGGGGTATAATAACGTCTATCCCCTAGTTGTCTTAGGCATTCTGTTTCGTAGTCTTTAGTGTCCATTAGGACGGTGGCCCCACCCTTGTCAGCCTGTTTAATCGTGATTGTTTCGTCATTACCCAAAGAGTTGAGTATTTGTTTCTCCATGTTGGACAGATTCTGGAATTTCTTGCATGGTTTCAATGTCCCAATGTCCTTGAGCACAGCCTGCTCATATGTTAGGACCTCGTTGGGTATCATCCCACTGTGTGGTGTAAAAGTGGATGGATTGTGGAGACCCGAGTCAGTGCGTGTCTCAACGACTTTTCCATCAAAGAAAGCCCTCAGTCTAACTTTCCTGAAGAATTTTCGAATCTCACAAGTCAATTCAAAATTGTCGATTTTCGGGGTGGGCACAAATCCCAATCCTTTTTGGAGGACTTTTTCTTCTGGTATCGAGAGTTGGCGTGATGAAAGGTTCACCACCAGGCTTACTTCCTCCCTGTCCTGCTCCTCGTTTCCACCCCTGTAGTCTGTGTATCTTCCCACTGGACCCTTTTGTCCGGAGCGTTTCCTCGCGTGCGCCCGCGCCCTCTGCCCCGGCCTCTGTCTAAAAAAGGCTGTTGGTTCACATTTTGTGGGGCAAACTGAGGGGGGTATGCGGGTCCAAAGGGGTTCATGGGGTGTTGGAACGGTGGAAAGTGCCACATCGGAGGACCCTGGTAGGGGTAGGGTGGTGGTTGGAAAAAGGGTTGTCCCCTTCTCCCTCCTCTATTGCCTCTCCGGGGTCTAGGTTGCCATTCGTCTCCACTGGAGTTATCATCGGTGTTAGAGCCTCTCTTTGAAGAGGAGGCGCTTGAGTCGGAGAGATACCCTGTCCCCGTAGGGACAAAGTCGTCCTTGAGATAAGGGTAAACTTTTTCTTTGGAGAATCTGTCAATATCTTTTTGTAATTTTGCCACTTTTTGTTTCATCAAGAAATCCTTGTGTTCTGTGATTTCTTTGTTAAGCTCTGCCAACTTGGTCTTAAAACCAGTGTTCTGTCCAGAGTTTTTCAAGGCGCTTTCTGCTGCCTGGATTTTAGTTAGGTTTATTAGACCTGTCGGCTGCCTTTGACACGGTCGATCATGCCATCTTGATCGACCGTGTCAAAAATGCGGGTATCCAGGGCATGGCCCTCACTTGGAATAGATCTTTTTTGCAACAACGCTCTCAATCAGTTCACCTTTCCACCTTCTCAGCCCCCTACTCTGCACTATCCTGTGGTGTTCCTCAGGGTTCGGCCCTTTCACCTCTTTTGTTTAATCTTTATATGCAACCCCTTATAGTTTCTCTCCGCCACACCCCTGTCACTGTTTTCAACTACGCGGATGACTTACAGTTGATTTTTCCTGTTGACTCATCCCCCTCTTCCTGTGCTAATTTCCAGTCCATCATGCTTACTATCTCTGAGTGGATGCATTTTAGCCAGCTGAAGCATAATCCCAGCTAGACAGAGTTGGTACTAACAGGAGGGTCAGCAAACCCCTGGAGCTCTAGTTTTTGGCCCTCTGCTCTCGGCACCACGTCTTGTCCTGTCAATTCGGTGAAAAGTCTTGGCGTAATCATATCTAGTGATTAATCTATGATACCTCAAATCAATGTAGTTACATCGTCCTGCTTTTTCCATCTACGCAGGATCTGCAAAATCCACAGATTCCTTACAACTGAGGCTCTCATACTGGTCATTATGGCTCTTGTCACCTCCCGTATTGAGTATGCCAACTCTCTCTATGTTGGGATTCCTGCGTACCATCTTCATCGGCTTCAGCTGGTTCAAAATCAGGCGGCGAGACTGGTCTTTCAACAGTCTAAACATCAACATGTCTCGCCCCTGTTGAGGAAATTGCACTGGCTCCCGGTGGCCTCCCGTTATATGTTTAAGTTGGGCTGTACTGTTTTCAAAGCCCTTCTTGCTTCTGCTCCGGTTTTTACCTCCTCCAGCCTCAAACGTCACATCCCCTTAAGAAATCTCCGGTCTACTGCCCACAACCTTCTAATTATCCCCAGGTAGAAACATAAAAAGCATGGTGGCTCGTGCTTCCCGTTTCTTGCGCCTGCACTGTGGAATTCTTTTCCTATCTCACTTCGACTCTGCCCCAATTATCTTTGTTTCCGTAAACTACTCAAAACTTACCTCTTTCAATTAGCTTTTGAGTAATTATGCTGTCTGCCTCCGTTGTTGTCTATGAGCGCCATGAAACCATTTGGTGACCGTGCGCGGTAAAAGTGATTTTAACATAACATAACATAACATAACACCAAAACATGCAATACTGATAACCCTAACGAGCCCTGAGTTAAAAATAGTGTCAAACGCTTTCTTCAACTAGGCCCTAATTCCCCACCATGGATTTTCTCCAAACCACTTCCAATCAAAAGTATCTATACCCAGCGTTGCTCCAAGACCCCCCAACCCCCCCAAACACCAGGAACCCCCCCAAGCAGGCCCCCAAAAACACGAAAGTGAGCAAAAACTCTGAAAAGTTAAAAACTTTCCCACCATGGATTTTCTCCAAACCGCTTTTATATGGTATTAGACCTTCCCAGCAATGCCCCCAGACCCGTCAACCCGGGCGAAAACAAGTTTAACACCCCCAAACAGCCAAAAAGAAAAAACGCAAAAAGTGAGACTTAGCAAATTTCGGGCCTACCTGGAATTCCGTCCAAGTGCACTCTACAGCTAGGCCCTAACTCCCCATTTCCACCATGGATTTCCTGAAAACCAAATGCAATCAACATTAGACTGTGCCAGCAGTGCTCCCAGACCCCAAAGCCCACCCACAAAAACCTAGAAGCCCCCCAAACAGCACCACAAAGACAGGCAAGTGAGCAAAAACGCAAAAACTTTGTCACCTCCGATTTTCTCTAAACCACTTTTATTCGGTTTCAGACCTTCCCAGCAATGCCCCCAAATACCGTCAACCCAGGCGAAAACAAGTTTAACCCCCCAAACAGCCAAAAAGCAAAAATGCAAAACATGGGGACAAATGTATGCCTAGTTCCCATATCACTCTGTGCGCGCTCTGCAGCTAGGCCCTAACTCCCCTTTGCCACCATGGATTTTCTTCAAACCCCTTGCAAACAAAACTATCCATACCCAGCGTTGCTCCAAGACTCCCCAACCCCCCACCAAACACCAGGAACCCGCCCAAGCAGGCCCCCGAAAACACGAAAGTGAGCAAAAACTCTGAAAAGTTAAAAAAATTTCCACCATGGATTTTATCCAAAACACTTTTATCCGGTATTAGACCTTCACAGCAATGCCCCCAGACCCATCAACCCAGGGGGAAACAAGTTTAACACCCCCAAACAGCCAAAAAGCAAAACCGCTAAAAGTGAGACTTAGCAAATTTCGGGCCTACCTGGAATTCAGTCCAAATGCGCTCTGCAGCTAGGCCCTAACTCCCCTTTTCCACCATGGATTTCCTGAAAAAGAAATGCAATCAACATTAGACTGTGCCAGCAGTGCTCCCAGACCCTAAAAACCCACCCACAAAAACCTAGAAGCCCCCCAAACTGCACCCCAAAGACAGGCAAGTGAGCAAAAAGGCAAAAACTTTTTCACCTCCGATTTTCTCCAAACCACTTTTATCCGTTATTAGACCTTCATAGCAATGCCCCCAGACCCGTCAACCCAGGCGGAAACACGTTTAACACCCCCAAACAGCCAAAAAAGCAAAACCGCAAAAAGTGACATTATTTAGCCCTCAATCCCAGATCACTCCGTGCGCGCTCTGCAGCTAGGCCCTAACTCCCCTTTGCCACCATGGATTTTCTTCAAACCTCTTGCAATGAAAACTATCCATACCCAGCATTGCTCCAAGACTCCCCAACCCCCCCAAACACCAGGAACGCCCCCCCCCCCAAGCAGGCCCCCAACAACACGAAAGTGAGCGAAAACTCTGAAAAGTTTAAAACTTTTTCACCATGGATTTTATGTAAAACCCTTTTATCCGGTATTAGACCTTCCTAGCAATGCCCCCAGAACCGTCAACCCAGGCGGAAACAAGTTTAACACCCCCAAACAACCAAAAAGCAAAACCGCAAAAAGTGACAGAATTATTTAGCCGTCAATCCAAAATCACTCAGTGCACGCTCTGCAGCTAGGCCCCAACTCCCCTTTGCCACCATGGACTTTCTCCAAACCACTTGCAATCAAAAGTATCCATACCCAGAGTTGCTCCAAGACCCCAAAACCCACCCACAAACACCAGGAACCCCCCCAAACAGCCCAACGAAAACGCTAAAGTTAGCGAAATGTATGAAAATGGAAAAACTTTTTCACCTCCGATTTTCTTCAAACCACTTTTATCTGGTATTAGACCTTCACAACAATGCCCCCAGACCTGTCAACCCAGGTGGAAACAAGTTTAACACCCCCAAACGGCCAAAAAGTAAAACCCTAAAGACAGGCAAGTGAGAAAAAAACGCAAAAACTTTTTCACCTCCGATTTTCTCCACTTTTATCCGGTATTAGACCTTCCCAGCAATGCCCCGAGACCCCTGCAGCCACCCGCCAAAAAGCAGAACACCCCCAAACAGGCAAAAGCAAAAATGGGCCTACCTTCAATTCAGTCCAAATACGCTCTGCAGCTAGGCCTTAACTCCCCTTTTCCACCATGGATTTTCTGAAAAAAAATGCAATCAAAATTAGACTGTGCCAGCAGTGCTCCCAGACCGCGAAACCCACCCCCAATAACCTAGAAGCCCCCCAAACAGCACCCCAAAATCAGGCAAGTGAGCAAAAACGGAAAAACCTTTTAAAAAAGGATTTTGGCTGAAACACTTGATTCCAATGTTAGACCTTCCGCCCCCAGACCCCTCAAGCCACCTGCAAAAAATCAGAACACCCCTAAACAGGCAAAAAGCAAAAATGCAAAAACTCATGCTTAGAAAATTTTCAGCCAACCAGTCAACATCGGTCCAAACGCGCTCTGCAGCTAGGCCCTAACTCCTCTTTCCCACCATGGATTTTCTTCAAATCACTTCCAATCAAAATTATGCTATCCCAGCAGTGCTCCCAGACCCCCGCAACCTACCCCACAAACCTAGAACACCCCCAAACAGCCCCCCTAAAACATGCAATACTGGTATATTCAAAACATGGCAAATTGTGCTGTTCACAAAACATTGCTGTTTTCAGCACTTCCGCTACTTCGATCCTCTTGAAACTTACCTGGACAGTCACTTGTTCCAGCGATTCACAAGAATCTCAGCAAAGCAGAAGAAAATCGAACCACTGCGCTCTTTGAAGAAGAAGAAGAAGAAGAAGAAGAAAAAGAAGAAGAAGGTCTACGACTAGTTTTCACTTCGTTTTCACCCAAACACACGCGCCCGCTAAACACCCAAAAAGGCCAAAATTCTGACAATTCTGGACCAGAGAACACCAAACCCCCTAAAACATTGCCAACATCATTATGAACGAGCCTGCATCGGGCCCCGAGCCCTAGAATCAGCGTGAACCATACCAACTTAAACCCAAAAACCCTAGTAAATCACACTGAACCCTAAACCGTAGATATGCTATGTCTGTCTGTGTCAAAGAGCCTAGGTATGCTACATCAGGAGGATGCTTCACTCAATGGTGCCTGCCTTGACCGTCTGCATGGCCCTGCCGTAAGCATGGGCCAAAAATCTGTTCCGCTCAAGAATTTGCGATTTTTCAGGACTTTTGCGAGATTTGTGAAATACAGAAAAACAGCAAATTTTGCAAACATAACAGATGTTTGGCCCAAGCTTGAGGCAGTGCCATGCAGAGGGTCAAGGCAGGCACCACTGATTGAAGCAACCTGATGTAGCATACCTAGGCTCTTTGTCAGACAGACAAAGCATATATAATTGTATGCAGCAAGCCACATAGCCCCAATTTTACATGAACTGCTGTCTGGAGTGGACTCTGCCTGGTATAACAACAACAGTGCACTGCCTCACCCTCGACCAATACATACCACGAATAGACAGACATGTAGTCCTGCTGTAGTAGTTGTTATAGACCGGTTTACCTGTTTGCCACTCACGAATTGGCCATAGTTCTTCCGTAAACCGACGCTGAAGATCCATCCATCCCAGTGAGTGACTGTAAAGAAAAAAGATATATTATTTAATCAATCATCATGGTATATTGGCAAGTGAGTCCGCTCCAAGGACATTTTGCATATTTTGTGAAATGTAATAAAGTGGCCCCTGAATTTGAAGTACAATTTTAATTAAACAAGGTAAAAAAACAGAGTTGTTGACACAATTACTGTGTGAAAGATTAAATAATAACTAAGACAAGACATATGAATCGTCATTTCATGTACAAAAACAAACAGCAATTGGTTTCATCAGAGCCAGACAGCCATTGCTGTCCACTGCATGCCATCTTCTCAATTATTCATTACCTGTTCTACTTTTTGTCCGCATCTTCTACGGAAAGTGAGGGCCCACAGGGCAGCCTCTCCTGTCAATATCAGAAGTAACTCTGTCAGCAATCAGAAAGCATGTAGTCAGTCAGTAATTTCAGTCCCACTTGAGGGGACTCGTCGTAATCCATCCATCTGCCTTGAGGGAAATGGATAGGGGGAGTCTGGAGGAGGAGTATAAAGGAGCATGATTGAGTTGTGAACTTGTGAACCTCAGGAATGCAGACTGCGGCACCTTCATATCAATAAGGAATATAAGCTGAAGACAGTGCTGTTGATGGGCTTGTTGTGATTAGGTGATTAGAGTTTTGTTGTGGTAAAAGTTGCAAAACAAAGAAAGACACACAGGAATAAAAGTGAATAAGGACGAAAAAAGAAAGTCATTTTCAGGGCTCGGTGTCAGGGAAGTACAGTTCGTCCTCAAACTCCATGAATTGAGATGGGAGTAGGTCAGGTAAGAGAAGAACTTCCTTCACCTTAGTCGGTGTCCTCTTCTTCCTGCATGCATTCACATACTTTGCAATCTGGTGGTATCAAGTGATGATTCATCTTGATCAGTGTTAACCTCTCCACATTTTTGGCCGAGAGGCGGGTCTTTTTTGAAGTTACAATGGCACCAGCAGCACTGAAAACACGTTCAGAAGACAAACTTGTGAATGGTCAACATAAATAATTTATAGCCAGGTTGGTGATCAGTGGCCATAGAGCTATTTTCTGTACCAATACAGCAATGGGTTCATATTAACAAAGACCTCTGTTGGGTCATCCAGATATGCCTGCACCATCGACTCAAGGTTGTCCATGGTTGCTCCACTTTGCGTACCATCTGTGGCCTTCGCAGCACTGGAACGAACAAACCCTTGATGAGTTAGCCAATCCGCTTCCGACAATATTATGGCTGGGCCTGGTGCAGGTGAGGATGATGATACGGTTGCAGCTGGTGTCGTTAACGGCTGTGAGGGAAAGTGACTCCCTTCGCCCACAGATTCAAAAGTGGAACTTGACGCTGGATGGCCTGCTGATTCAGTTAGACTTTTAACGGCTCCTCGAATTTTCTGTCGATCTTTTTCGAACCGAGTGGCTGACACAGCTAGCCAATATTTGTACTTTGAAACATCTGCTTCATCAAAAGGAATGAATGCTTTGCTGGCCACTGCCTTTTTGTACCGTGGATCCAGAATAGTGGCACAAATGTAATGTTGTTCTGTATGTATGTTTTTAAGCCTTTTATTGGCAATTAGGCGGCTTAATAACCTCTCCGCCAACAGATATGCGTCTTGCTTTTCAATATCATCTCTGAACGTTGAAGACACCGCCTTCAGTTGGTGCTCTAGCATGACCAACAATGGGATAGCTTTTGCACAAAGAACCGTCCTCCCTGCTGACTTCACACGTGAAGACCTCAAAAGGACGAAGCATGTCTGTCAGGCTTTTAACTAGCTTCCATTCCTCCAACTTCAGCCTCATGTCTTTCATAGTAGAACCCAGTTGAAAGACATAGTCATTGATTACCTTGCAATGCTCAAACAGACGCTCAAGCATGTAAAAGGTTGAGTTCCAACGTGTTGCCACCTCCTTTGAATGGCACTTTACGTTCATGTTGAATGCTCCTCAGCTCCTTCCGGGTCTTAAAAGAATGGCTGAAATGTGTGCAGATTCTTCGGCAGGTGGTCAGTAACTTCTTGACTGTGTTTTCATTTCTCAAGAAATCTTGCACAACCAGGTTTATACAGTGCGTCAAACACGGCACTCTGAAATATTCACCTTCCTGCATGGCCTTAACTATATTACTGGCATTATCCGTGGAAACATAACCAACTATGCGATTTCTTGGTTGCAGCCATTCGGAGACCTCACTGTTCAATCCTCCAAAATGTTTTTTGCAGTATGAGTTTTCTCCATGGCAAACATGGCTAATGTTGCATGTTTCCGAGTAGTTTGAAAAACTGTCTCCAGGTCAACAACTGCACTTGACTTGTCTCTAACTCCTGCAAAAGATCCTGCAAAAGAGACCCAGTGTGCAGTGATGCACATGTATTCAAGGGCTTGGCAACTGGTCCACATGTCTGTTGTCAAGTGGATAGTGTGAACAGCACTCTTCTCCAAAGCTGCCCCAATCACCTCCAGCACATCTTGATGTAGTGCTGGAACGCAACTCTGGCAAAATAGGACCGGCTAGGAACCTTCCATTTAGGGCAGACTGTTGCCACTAATTCTAGAAACCCCACCCGTTCCACGAAAGAAAAAGGGAGAAGGTCCAGCGCTAGCATTTTAGCCAGCTTTGCGTTATACAGACCATTGGGTGATTGCGTTCAAATGGCGCCTCCGACCACAGCATTCCACGAATGGTGGGCTGGATCATTTTACGTGATAATGATGATGACGTCTTCAAACCAGTTAGGCCCAGTGATGTAGTTTTTCGCATTGGTGTCTCTCCCAGACTCTTAGTGTGCCTCATAGATGTTGCAGGGGTAGAGGGTGTGGGCGATACCACTGCAGTGCTGCTGCCAGCAGGGTGTACCAGAAAAAACGTCTGTCGCTTCTTCACTTCCCTCCTGCACGATCAGCCTCTCGTCATCATCAGATGCAATATCAAGGGATACATTTGGATTCGTTTTTCTTTTGCCTTCCTTGATCTTCCTCATGTGTGCTTCCCAAATGATAGTGTGGTGTTGCTTGAGATGACCTCTCTGGCCTCAGGTACCATAGTTGGTGCCAAGCTTACCCCGACTATGGATACTTTACAAATCGAACAAACGACCATGTTTTCCGTCTTTGCGCTAACAGAAAAGAAGTCCCAAACTGGGGACTGGTGATGTCTGCTAAAGGTGGAGGTGCTACTTTGACTTTCAATGCCAGATGAAGTGGAGGATGGGCGTGGCTGAATTCGTTTCTGTTGTTCACTTACAGCACCACTACTTGAGGTCGAGCTGGATGGAGGCCCATGCTGGCCCTTCTGACTAAAAAAGATGGAAGCTGTAGGTCGTGTTGGTGTTGTAGTTAATGGTTGTGGAACCAGTGCGACGCCGCCCATATCCCGCTCAGCAGCCATTGGGATGTGGTCAAAATGTGTGTCTGCTGCATGCCCGCTGGGGCTGGAGTGATGACTGTGATGACTGGGTTGTCGTCTGACTGTTCATCAGCAGCTGAAGACACCACTTCTTGTTCGTCGTCATAACCCAAAATGCCGAAGGCTTGCGGGAGTCTTCCTTTTAGGCTTAGCTACCTTTGCCGGCTCAAGGCGTGACTCACTCTCAGACTGCATTGCTGGGTTCCAATCACAATCAAGGTCATCAGAATGAAGGGGGCTTGAAGAAGAACTTGCAGTAGTAGTAGTATCCCTCCTTGACCTTTTTCTTGCTGGGGATCTGGAAGACAATGGATCATCATCAGGAGGATTGGCTTCCTCGGATGATACCTCCTCTTGAATATCAATTTCTTGATGTGCCCCTACTTCTGGAGGAACAAGCGTTGTAGGCAGTTGTGCCGCTCCATGAACCTCTAGTTGCACCTCTCCATGCACCTGTCCATGCGCCTCTCCTTGCGCCTCTACTTGTGCTTCTCCTTGCGGCTCTACTTGCGCCTCTCCTTGCCCATGTACTTGCGCTTGTACTAGTTGCACTTGTGTTTGTGGCTGTGTTTGTTGAACACTCGTCAGCTGAGTTACACCCGGCGTTGATTGGCTGGTACTTTCTTGTGATGAACCAAGATCACTGGTTGATGGTGATTGAACAACCAAAGTGGCTGCCGCAGCAGCACTCATGTTCTTGGACCTAACTTGGCGGCACTGAGCCCAATGAAGCGGAGGTGCTGCTTCCAGCTTGGTCCCTGGCGGACACCGCTGCTGCAGGCGTAGTTTTTTTCTCCCAAAAAAGGTTTCGGTGGGCACACCAGTCTCCTTGGTAGGTGGTGCCACTTGCTTCTTCTGCTCCTTGTTACTGGCAGTGGCACTGGTAACTTATTTCACTGAGGCGCTACGGCCAACTTTCTCTGGGGGCATCTTCTTGAGATGTCAGAACAGCAGGCCGCAGTTGCACGAGTTGCAGAGTTGTCTTGTCTGTGGCCACACGTGAAGTCACGTGGCGTTTTGTTGCACACAACGCTGCAGGACTTCTTCCTGGCACTGGTGGTTCTCTTGTGCACCTGAAAGCAATGGAAGCCAGAGGAACATCAGTTATACACCCCAAAAAGTCAAAAAACACTCAAAAAATCACCACAAGCAAATGCCATCCATGACCTCAATGATGTTTAAATTCAAGACACCCCACAGAAAGACTAGGCCCATGCACCACTGAGTACCCCTGGGCATAATGGTTGAAAGCAAGGCAAACTGGGTGCAGGCCTGAGCACACTGCCTGGCTTCAAAATGGCCCCTTGACCCCCACCACATGGCCAGACCCTTCCTGTACCAGGCCTCAAAATGGCCCCCACCCTCATGTCCAGGCCCCAACACCAACCCAAAAAGTAAAAAAACACACAAAAATCACCACATTCCCATGCCATCCATGCCTTCAATGATGTTTAAATTCGAGGCACCCCACAGAAAGACTAGGCCCATGCACCACTGAGTACCCCTGGGCATAATGGTTGAAAGCAAGGCAAACTGGGTGCTGGTCAGAGCACACTGCCTGGCTTCAAAATGGCCCCTTGACCCCCACCACATGGCCAGGCCTCAAAATGGCCCCCACCCACATGGCCAGGTCCCAACAACACCCCAAAAAGTCAAAAACACTCATAAATCAACACAATCCCATGCCATCCATGCTCTCAATGATGTTTAAATTCAAGACACCCCACAGAAAGACTAGGCCCATGCACCACTGAGTACCCCTGGGCATAATTATTGAAAGCAAGGCAAACTGGGTGCAGGCCTGAGCACACTGCCTGGCTTCAAAATGGCCCCTTGATCCCTACCACATGGCCAGGCCCTGCCTGTACATGGCCTAAAAATGGCCCCCACCCACATGGCCAGGCCCCAACACCAACCCAAAAAGTCGAAAAACCCTCAAAAAATCAACACAATCCCATGCAATCCATGCCCTCAATGATGTTTAAATTCAAGACACCCCACAGAAAGACTAGGCCCATGCACCACTGAGTACCCCTGGGCATAATGGCTGAAAGTAAGGCAAGCTAGGTGCAGGCCTGAGCACACTGCCTTTCTTCAAATTTACCAATTGACCCCCACCACATGGCCAAGCCCTGCCTGTACCAGGCCTAAAATGGCCCCCACCCACATGTTCAGGCCCCAACACCAACCCAAAAGGTTGAGAAACACACAAAAATCACCACAATCCCATGCCATCCATGCCCTCAATGATGTTTAAATTCAAGACACCCCACAGAAAGACTAGGCCCATGCACCACTGAGTACCTCTGGGCATAATGGTTGAAAGCTAGGCAAACTGGGTGCAGGCCTGAGCGAACTGCCTGGCTTCAAAATGGCCCCTTAACCCCCACCACATCGCCAGGCCCTGCCTGTACCATGCCTCTAAATGGCTCCCACCCACATGGCCAGGCCCCAACCCCAAAATTCGAAAAACACTCAAAAATCATCACAATCCCATGCCATCTATGCCCTCAATGATGTTTAAATTCAAGACACCCCACAGAAAGACTAGGCCCATGCACCACTGAGTACCCCTGGGAATAATAGTTGAAAGCAAGGCAAACTGGGTGCAGGCCTGAGAACACTGCCTGGCTTCAAAATGGCCACTTAACCCACATCACATGGCGAGGCCCTGACTGTACCAGGCCTCAAAATGGCCCCCGCCCACATGGCCAGGCCCCAACAACACCCCAAAAAGTCGAAAAACACTTAATAATCACCACAATCCCATGCCATCCATACCCTCAATGATGTTTACATTCAAGACACCCCAGAGAAAGACTAGGCCCATGCATCACTGAGTGCCCCTGGGCATAATGGTTGAAAGCAAGGCAAACTGGGTGCAGGACTGAGCACACTGCCTAGCTTAAAAATGGCCCCTTGACCCCCACCACATGGCCAGGCCCTGCCTGTACCAGGCCTCAAAATGCCCCCCACCCACATGTCCAGGCCCCAACAACACCCCAAAAAGTCGGAAAACACTCAAGAATCACCACAATCCCATGCCATCCATGCCTTCAATGATGTTTAAATTCAAGACACCCCACAGAAAGACTAGGCCCGTGCACCACTAAGTACCCCTGGGCATAATGTTTGAAAGCAAGGCAAGCTAGGTGCAGGCCTGAGCACACTGCCTTTATTTAAAATGGCCCATTGACCCCCACCACATGGCCAGACCCTGCCTGTACCAGGCCTAAAAATGGCCCCCACCCACATGTCCAGGCCCCTACACCAACCCAAAAAGTCGAAAAACACACAAAATCAGCACAATCCCATACCATCCATGCCCTCAATGATGTTTAAATTCAAGACACCCCACAGAAAGACTAGGCCCATGCACCACTGAGTACCTCTGGGCATAATGGTTGAAAGCTAGGCAAACTGGGTGCAGGCCTGAGCAAACTGCCTGGCTTCAAAATGGCCCCTTAACCCCCACCACATGGCCAAGCCCTGCCTGTACCAGGCCTCTAAAAGGCCCCCACCCATATGGCCAGGCCCCAGCACCAACCCAAAAATTCGAAAAACACTCAAAAATCATCACAATCCCATGCCATCTATGCCCTCAATGATGTTTAAATTCAAGACACCCCACAGAAAGACTAGGCCCATGCACCACTGAGTACCCCTGGGCATAATGGTTGAAAGCAAGGCAAACTGGGTACAGGCCTGAGCACACTGCCTGGCTTAAAAATGGCCCCTTGACCCCCACCACATAGCCAGTCCCTGCCTGTACCAGGCCTCAAAAGGGCCCCCACCCACATGTCCAGGCCCCAACAACACCTCAAAAAGTCGAAAAACACTCAAGAATCACCACAATCCCATGCCATCCATGCCCTCAATGATGTTTAAATTCAAGACACCCCACAGAAAGACTAGGCCCGTGCACCACTAAGTACCCCTGGGCATAATGGTTGAAAGCACAGCACACTGGGTGCAGGCCTGAGCACACTGCCTGGCTTAAAAAAGGCCCCTTGACCCCCACCACATGCCCAGGCCCTGCCTGTACCAGGCCTCAAAATGGCCCCCACCCACATGGCCAGGCCCCAACACTAACCCAAAAAGTCAAAAACACTCAAAAATCACCACAATCCCATGCCATCTATGCCCTCAACAATGTTCAAATTCAAGACACCCCATAGAAAGACTATGCCCATGCACCACTGAGTACCCCTGGGCATAATGTTTGAAAGCAAGGCAAGCTAGGTGCAGGCCTGAGCACACTGCCTTTATTCAAAATGGCCCATTGACCCCCACCACATGGCCAGACCCTGCCTGTACCAGGCCTAAAAATGGCCCCCACCCACATGTCCAGGCCCCAACACCAAACCAAAAAGTCGAAAAACACACAAAAATCAGCACAATCCCATGCCATCCATGCCCTCAATGATTTTTAAATTCAAGACACCCCACAGAAAGACTAGGCCCATGCACCACTGAGTACCTCTGGGCATAATGGTTGAAAGCTAGGCAAACTGGGTGCAGGCCTGAGCAAACTGCCTGGCTTCAAAATGGCCCCTTAACCCCCACCACATGGCCAAGCCCTGCCTGTACCAGGCCTCTAAATGGCCCCCACCCACATGGCCAGGACCCAGCACCAACCCAAAAATTCGTAAAACACTCAAAAATCATCACAATCCCATGCCATCCATGCCCGCAATGATGTTTAAATTCAAGACACCCCAGGGAAAGACTAGGCCCATGCACCACTGAGTACCTCTGGGCATAATGGTTGAAAGCTAGGCAAACTGGGTGCAGGAATGAGCACACTGCCTGGCTTAAAAATGGCCCCTTGACCCCCACCACATGGCCAGGCCCTGCCTGTACCAGGCCTCAAAATGGCCCCCACCCACATGTCCAGGCCCCAACAACACCCCAAAAAGCCGAAAAACACTCAAGAATCACCACAATCCCATGCCATCCATGCCCTCAATGATGTTTAAATTCAAGACACCCCACAGAAAGACAAGGCCCATGCACCATTGAGTACCCCTGGGCATAATGGTTGAAAGCAAGGCATACTGGGTGCAGGCCTGAGCACACTGCCTGGCTTAAAAATGGCCCCTTGACCCCCACCACATGGCCAGGCCCTGCCTGTTCCAGGCCTCAAAATGGCCCCCACCCACATGTCCTGGCCCCAACACCAACCCAAAAAGTAAAAAAAAACACTCAAAAATCACCACAATCCCATGCCATCCATGCCCTCAATGATGTTTAAATTCAAGACACCCCACAGAAAGACTAGGCCCATGCACCACTGAGTACCCCTGGGCATAATGGTTGAAAGCAAGGCAAACTGGGTGCAGGCCTGAGCACACTGCCTGGCTCCAAAAAGTCAAAAAAACACTCACAAATCACCACAATCCCATGCCATCCATGCCCTCAATGATGTTTAAGTTCAAACACCCGATAGAAAGACTAGGTCCATGCACCACTCACTACACCTGGGCCTACTGGCTAGTGAGGCTTTACAGGCACCCCAGAATGTAAAAAAAAAAATCAACATATGACAGTGAGCTAAAATTCCATGACATAAATGAGATTTAAGTAAAAAAAAATCACAGAAACAGTTGTATCGTGCACCCATGACTAACCCTGGGCCTACTGGATACTGTGGTTACCCACCACAATATATATTTTGTTAAAAGGTGTAAAAAAAAGTTTTAAAACTGTTGTTGCCTCAACTGCAATGCCCCAAATAAACAACACCAACTTACTTGTAAAATCTCAAGTCCAAAGTGATCCTAACTCCAAAGTCCAAAAAGTCCTCAAATACAGCCACAAAAAGTAATCCTTCCAGCTCCACAGCCAAATCAAAAGTGACCAGGACATGGACAAAGCACTGGGAGGAGCCTGCTGGACAGTAACAGGAAGTTGGAGACTCTGGGGCTCTTCCTTCCTCCCACCCCACCCCGAAAAATGGACTCCTGCACCAAAAAGTGCAGCCAAATATCAATCTGAGGAGTTATTCTGATCAAAATCATCTTGCTCAGCGAGAGTTTGACAATGCCGAACACGTAGATGCGGCGCGCAGCTGACTTCCGGCGGGAGATTTGAACAGCTCGCGTTCCCGAAATTGCAATTCTGCACAAGAAATCCACCGCAGTAAGCATAAACCATACTAAAAAGCCACCCACTTCGTCGATCGAAATCCAATATTTTAAATATATCTACGCTTACTGAGTCAACGTTTCCTTTACCCTGCTACCCTAGTCTAATTCAAAGAGAACGCCAGGACATTATTTATGATATACAGATAAACAAGAATCGGTGACTTGAATTTAACCACCCAGCAATCTCGGTCTCTTCTTAAACTAATGCAGGCTCCGCCCTAGTACGCAGTCTGTGCAAATCAGTGTCTTCATGTCCAATTGCGCCCCTGACGAAGGGATATAATCCCAAAATGCATTGGGACAGAATCACCTTTTCTCTTCAGTTATAACTTTTTTGTATATTGAGTGAGCGAATTGAATGTCCTGAAAAAAAGTTTTACAAACATGTATTTTCTTTGTCACATGTAAATATAGAAATATAGAAAGCAATAAATCTGAAAAAAGGAGTAAAAAAATACTTTTTTTTTTAATTAAAAATCTTGAAAATCTAAATTAATGTTTCTAAATCAATAAATTACATAGGCAGATGGATGTCTGCCAAAGGTAGTGCGGAAAGGGTCTAATGACGTCAGTCACTAGTTTACATTAATCAAGGAGGCCTGACATACAGGGCATGATACATAAAGGGACTTAAGACTAAAAAAATTAGGGGTGCAGAGTATCTGCACTCAGGACAGAATCACTGCACTTGTGGCAAAATCTCTGCGGGGGACGCTCCTCCGCTAATGAAAATGCCCCAAAAAGCCCCAGAGATAAAAAAATAAAATGGTAATATAGTTCATTTATTACCATTTTATTTTTCATTCTTCCCATCCAGAACCAAGGGGTCGAATATGATGGCGGACGGACCTGCGTCCGTCCACCACCCCCGAGGTGGAGGGACCGTCCGCAGGGGCAGCAGCATTCTCTCCATTGCAATTAGGATGTGACCGCCAACTTGGCGGTCACATCCCATATATTTAACATTGTGGCGGGTGATGCTTTAAGCAGCATCCGCCGCAAAATTAAAAATGCATGCTGTGCATTTGCATGCACAAAGAGGTAGGCACCATGCGGTGCCTGCCACATTGTGCATGCAAATGCAGGGGAGTATCATAGGTACCCCCCATGTGCACCCCCCACAACCCCCTTCACGCTGGGGGCATGCAGCGTACCTCCAATGCAAGGTCCGTATGCCTTTTCGTGTAGGCATTGCTGCCACGGAAAGGCATAGCCCCCAGCACATCCTAAGATGGCTGGCGGTGTCTGATAAACACCGCCACCATATTAGAGCTTTTCCGCAGAAAAGCGGCGGGCAGTCTTCCCGTCCACCACGGTCCCCCCGCCATTGTAATATGGCGGGGGAAATAGGTGGCAGACGGGCAATGATGGCGGACGGATCGCCACTGCCTGCATGGCGGTGGTGATCCGTCCGCCATCCTAATTGATCCCCAAGTATGGGGCTGGGTTTGTTGTGTGGTAGCAGCAGGGAGAAGGGTGGCTGCCTGTGCACTTTCAAAGTGTGCATGTCCCTTTGGATGGCCGTCTTGGTCATATGTCTTAGAATCAGTATTTTCCTAAAAAAAAGCATCTTTTTCAGATGTTAGAGTCTGAAGATCTCTGCAATACAAGCCACTTTCCTTCTGATGGACTACCTTTGTCCAGTTCTCAAATACAGAAAAATGTACACATATCATGTAACATCACAAACTGGATGAATAAAGTATGTAAAAATATATGTCATAATCTGTCAGAATCACACAACAAAACATCTAATACTCCATAAGACAGGACAGATTGATAGGGCAGAAGGAGTAAACAGGTTGAATCAAGTGCAGGATAGGAACGAAGTTATGGGTTTAATGAGTGGTACACACTTTTTTCACTCAAAATATTTTATCATCCAGACAATCTCTTTGCAAAGAAGATTTTAAGTATAATAGGCACATTTTTGTCTTTACATTGTATGAGTGGTCAGAGTTGACAATGTGTGCCAAGATGTTAGCGATATAGTTGCAAATCATGTCATCCAAACCATCGTAAATTTCTGCAATAATACCATGGGGAAGATGAAGATGATCTGTGATTTTTGGGGGCAATAGCAGGCCTAAACTTCTACTCAGTGTCACACATCATTCCTTCCTACAGGTAGCACTTAAAGTTGCATGTTTAGTGCCAGCATTAAGAGTAGCAAGGAGTCCCATGTTGTGGAATCTCCATGATTAACGTTTTGCCAACAACCCAGTCAAGCTACATTGAGTTAATGGTGAAATTTGAGGCCCTCCCCTAACTGAAAGATGACATCTCCTGACCTTACCGTGACCCTCAGGTCTTGTTTGCAAGAGTCTCATGGCAGGATAAGTCTGATTCTTCAAACTTTTAAAAGCACATACTGGACATTTTGGTGAGAAAGGCTTCCGGGCTTCTATTGTCAGGGCTACTTGTCAATTGATACATTTCAGAATAACCACAATTGATAAAAAAGAAATCATATACATTGTTAGTTGATCTTTCTCTTGAATCCTTCCTGCATAATATTGTGGAAGAGTGAAAAGAGAAAAATGCTCTCCTTCAATGGGTTGTATAAAAGAATATCATGAAGAACAATATCATGACACCGCAATATTGTGTCACAGCTTTTGTCTAAGAGAATTCTGAATTTGCATAATTATTCACAAAAATATAATTTCTAAAGAAACATTTATCTACCTAATAACATACAAATATTAAAACCTATTCAAAACAATAAATATGTACCCCAAATGAATTTGTTATTGGAATGTAAAAAGACAAAGATTAAACAATAATGCACCAAATAAAACAGAATGAAAAAATGCATTCTCTCCCCACTAAGCAAAAAAAGCAATCCCCTCCTCAAAAATGTATATTAAATTATTAATTAAACAATAGACATATCAAAATATGTATTACATAGAAGAAATAAACCTAAATCTAATAATAAGCCAAAACTACATTTCACAAATTGCATTTTTGAAGGCGCTAATTATTCAAGTATCAATTAATTTAAAAACAAAAAAAATACATAACAAATAAGCATTTAACAAAAATGTACATAATGCACTACACTTTAAGGGGCCCATTAGGATGTCGGGGGGATCGCCACCGCCATGCGGGCGGTGGCAATCCGCCCAACATCCTTGCCCGCCCGCCACCCATTTCCCCCCCCACCATATTACTATGGCGGGGGAGGACCGCAGCGGACGGAAACACCGTCCGCCGCTTTTCTGCCGTGGCCGCCTTGCGACCGGGGTGGAAAAGGGTTCATATGGTGGCAAGGATGCCATGGAAAAGCATGCGGTCCTTACTGGCTCCCATGGTGAAGGCGAGGTGGGGGGTGCACATAGGGGATACCTGTGGTACCCCCCTGCATTTCCATACACAATGCAGCAGGCAACGCGTGGTGCCTGCCGCTTAGTGTATTCAAATGCATACCATGCATACCATGCATTTATGACATTGCGGCGGGTGCTGGTGTGAACACCGCCCGCCGCAATGTTATGAATGCATGATGCACCCGCCACTGTGGTGGGTGCATCATAAATGGCATGGCGGGACCGCCGCTCAGATCACGGGCGGTTCCCATTTTCCACGAGGATGGCGGGCGGGCAAAGTCCGCCCGCCATTCTATTGGGGCCTAAATATTTCATTTACATTTAGAAAATAATGTATGTATACGCTGCCAAAAATCCACAAAAATCCAGCAGCGCCCCCGGGCAGACCGATAATATCGGGAATTGTGGGACCAACAGAGAAAATAGCAGAGTTTGTTGATGGATTTTACAGTCTTATGTTACCAATTTGCCATCATATATTAGAGATGGCAAACATGTACTTAACATTTTAAATGACTTAACCTGGGACCATGACATGAGATTTGTGACAATGGATGTCTGTTCGTTGTATACAAACATCTTACACGAACAGGGACTAGAGGCTTTGAAACAATACCTTTTCCGTCGCCCTATCGAATTATTGGAACATTCAGAAATGATTATTGAAATGTCAAAACTTATTCTTGAAAACAATGCATTTCTTTTTAATACCAACTGGTATCTATAGACCTGTGGTACTGCGATAGGTTCCAGATTTGCTCCGTCCTTTGCTTGTCTCTTTATGGGATGGTTTGAGGCGGGCATATCTGGGGCCCATGGAGGGCAAAGTGGCAGGAATTCATTCTATACTATGTTCGTCATATAGATGACTGTTTACTGATCTGGACTGGCACAGACAAAGACCTGTCGGAATTTTTTGCACATGTGAATAGCAATTTAAACAATATGACGTTTACAATGATGTCTGACCTAAATAGTATTATGTTCCTGGATTTGGAACTTTTTTACTATGAGGGTAAAATACACAGTAGAATGCACAGGAATGCACAGGAAGACAACAGCATGCAATGCTCTTTTGCATGCAGATAGTGCCCATCCTAAAAGTCAAATAAATGCGATCCCCTATGGGGAGATGGTAAGGGCACGTAGAAATTGTAGCCTGGGTGAGAATTTTGAGAATAATGTGGGAGACATAGAAAAAATATTCCACAATAGGGGCTATACTGGAGAGGTAAGAAGGAGAGCTACTAAACTGAATCGTGAAGATACTCTAAAAACTACGAGTAAATCACGAAAGAATACAAATAATAAAATACGCCTGGTGACGAACTACCATCCATGGTCCCATGAGCTCTTTATGCTCCTCTGCCTCCTTTTTCATCTGGGTCTGTTAGCGCCAAGACGCCGCGGCATTTGTGCGCTCTACAAATAGTTCAGTCAGTCAGTCAGTCAGTCATTCATTAGCCCTAGTTATCCAATACAACAAGGAACCAGAAGTATGTGGCTTAGGGAGGTAAATATTGGATCCTTTGTGTGTGGAAATTGCAGAATGTGCGGAATGGCAATGAAAGGAGTTCAGTAATTTGGATTTAAAGGTTCACAAACTTTCCAGATTCGCCATCATATAGACTGCCTAACAAAATATGTAGTATATGTCATCATCTGCAAATGTAAAAAAATGTAAGCGGGCAGCACTATACGCCAGCTTAAAGAGAAAATGACCGAGCATTTCCATGCCCTAAAAAAACTTAGATCAGAGATATCCGATAGAATGTCCTGCAGCAAACTGTCCCGAACAAAAGAAGAAACTGGGATTTCAATTCCATGGGATTCAAGTCATATATAATTACTTTAGGGGCAAAGACAGAGAACTAAAACTCAGACAATCTGAAGCAAGATGGATACTTAGACTTCGGGCAGTGGAATGTAGGATAAACACAGACCAGAAATTGCATTATTTCCTATAAAATGAAACATTTGTAACATTTGTATATAATGTTGTAGACTGTTTTTAGAAAACCTATGGATTCAAACTAGTGTCTGCTCCTATGAGATGTCAACTGTTAAATATGCTGTGTATAACATGAAGAAATTAATATTATGTCTACCCCTTGTGAATTGAGGCTTCAACTCACTAAAAAGGGTGATATGTTTTCATCATTCAATAACATGCCTGTGAAGTACCTATGGATTCAATCTACTCTCTTTGCACATGAGATTATAAATATTTGAGTACACTTTGAATAATGTGAAGAATGTAAAATTATGTTTTACCCTTGTGAATTGAGGCTTCGATTCTTTATTATGGATAACTGTCTGATGAAAGGACTATATATTCATATATAAGTGTATGTAAATATTTTATGAGGGATATGCACCTTAAAGGCTAGAAACTATGGACTGTAATTGTATTGGCTTAAATCGCCACAATGATGGATGTTCTTCTCTCCCTTCCTCCCCCTTTGATTGATTTACTTTAATCTATTCCCTTCATTCATTCGACAATTTCAGTTTATTTCTGATGGATAGGATTAGCTTCGAAATTAGGATCCTTAGGTAAAAACTTTATTTTCATGTGATCGGATGTGGTTCTTTTCGAAACTGAATTATTCTGGTCATATGTTTTTATGGATAATGTAAATCTACTCTTTCACAGATTCTGAGTAGCTAGACAACTTATACCGTTCCAATATGGCGCTCAAATACGATCAGGCAATAATATCGGAAACCGTCATCTAATTTTGAAACAAACTATTGGCGTCGGGTATTTAAACGTGATTTGTTTGGGACTCTGGTTTGCCACAACTCGGGAAACCCAACACGACGAGGATGGGAGTACTCTCCCAGGTAAGAATGACTTAGGAGACAGGGCCTGTCTTCAACTAGTTATCTACCGGTATAGCTGATTTTAGCAATATAATGAATGTAGTGAATCTCTGTGTGGTTCTAATGAAGTGAGTTTACATAGTTTTTAATGTTCGGACAATATGCTAAGTTACTCGGAGTGTAGGAACTAGATTTGACTTTACCTGTTTTGGTTAACATTGTCTCATATTGGAAAGGAGATTATGGAATTACTACGCTACAATATCTGACGCTATCCTGAGTCCCTTTTTGACGTTATACTCGACTGTTGCATATATGCGGATATTATAACTGTCAGGTAGATTGGTATGTGGGAGATTTAACTGCGCCTAAACAACTGCAGCATATATTGTGCTTTCGGATTAAGATTTTTCATCTCGTATTATGCCATATAGATTTTGATGAAGCGATAAAAGATGCCTAATTCAAAAGAGTATAATTTTGCGAATACTACGGATTAGAATTAAAGATAAGGTATTACAAAATTAGGATGTTTTAACTCTGTGACAAAGCTTTTTTATATAAAGAATTTAGACTAGAGAAATTATCTTTTCTCTTGTCTTTTATCTTTTATCTTTAGAAACCTTCTACATAATTTCTTTTGAATCAGCGTGAACTCGTGAATCATATGAATGGTAATAATTCTGATAAAGAAATGTGTCTAAGTATAGTTCCCCTTGCTCTTAGCCCAATTGATCTTTAATCTGAGGAATCTAAGGAACTTTTTCTCTCCTTATTAGATAACAGACTGTTTTATGATGGATGGATATTTACTAGCTTGAGAAAGATATAGATTCAGCTAGGTACAGTCATATTATATCTATCATATTTCACTTGTCTTTTAGACAATGTTCTGATTTACCCTCTGCTCCTGTTATATTCTATCATCTTTTAGAATATTGGACCATAGACAGACTATTCCTGGAAAGTGATATTTGACGTTGAGAGAAATCTTCTGAGGTGAGTCATAAGCTTAGTGATATTCAATACATAAGAGATTTGGGTAATTTTGATCAGGATCTTATCACTAAATTTGTACTATGGCCTTTCAACTGTAACTTAGATTTCTGTAGAGATATTGGTCTTCTGTTCGTAACCTTAGTGGTACCACAGATACCATCAGTCACTTTTAATACATTTAAAAATGTCACTTTAAAAATTACACTTTTTATCTTTCTTTCTGCGCTAGGTGATTTCCTTTCGTCTGGTGTTGTGGCGACCTTCTCTATCCTTCTTTATGAACCCTGTTCTAAACTTTGTTTTTCTTTTCATATTGGTGGAGGTGAAGAAAAATCAACCTTTGATTGTATTTGTTTATCTTATTTATCTTTGCTTTTTTGTTGTAGCCCTGAAGAAGTCAATAGTGTTTGTTTCCCATGACGAAACACGTGTCGGCTTTGCTTTCTTTTGGCTACACTTTGTATGATCTAAACAAACATTGTATGAAGATTGTCAATCTGATGGAAATTTCAAGTTTATGAAGAGAAAAGAAAAAGAAAATAAAGGGAACGGATATAATTGATACAGAACAGAACATGACTTGGTTTCTCTTTTCTCTGATGATTTAATTGTTATACTTTGCTCTGGGACAATAAGTATTTTTTCTGGTATTCTTTGTGTTTTCACAGAGGAGGTTAGGGGACGTTAGTGGCCGACTATCCCTGTCCCGTTGAGCAACTAACTGTTAAACTTTACTGTTAAAGGTGGTGTTTCGCAAGGCTAAACCAGCCACATCTTGCGCTCCTTTTACACTCAATACATATCTGTCCTCCACAACTGCTGTACATGAATTAGATGTCCTTTTACCAGATAGTACATGATGAAAAAAGAAAGTGGTGGGTACTACTATTTGAGCAGTGCAAAAAAGAAAAAGAAAATGATAATAAAAGGACGTTATCATCATTTTGTTTTTCTATGCGGGAGTCAGACGGGGCTGGGCTCTGGTGCACCAGATAAGGGTGGGAGTGGTTTGCACTCCTCTAAGTGCACGGGATGGGCTGGCCATACCTCACTCGGCATGTTCTCCGTTGGGCTGTGTTGCATAGCCTCGTGGAAAACATGCCTAGGGTCCCAGGCACTGCCTTAGCATCCAAACATAATGCTCCAGCCAATCACGACAATACTCCTGCAGCATTGTGATTGGTTGGAAGAGTCTAGAAGCCTAAGTGCTTCCGGTGCTAGCAGCAGATCCTGATGAAGAGGACTGAGGAGAAATGTGCGGTGGCGAGAGAGTTGTGCGGCGCAGATGGTAAGTTTATTCTTTTATTTTTATTTATCTAATCCATCCACCCGGGGCACCACGCCTGTAACAGGGCAGCCGCCACTGGTCTAGGGCAGCTGGAACTTGCCTAACCACACCCAGTTAAAGGATAATGAGGGAGGAATAAATGCCCCTATGGAGAAAGCAAAATATGTAGCAGACATTTGCAGCAGCATGAACCAGGATGTCCTGGTCACATGCTCATAGCTCAAGAGGGTTTCGAACAAAGCAATGTTAAGTGGTAGCAGCATTTCTTTTATCTGAATTAATAGAAGCAAGATTTAATGGTACTCACATATATTCATGTTCTCCTCATTTAAAGTTCTCCAAGGATGAGCTTGGAGCTCAAGCATTAACTTTCTAGCTGAGCCACAGACATTCCTACAGTTCGCTAACTACAGTAATACAAATGAACAATCACTGGCAAAGTTAATATATCTGGCTTCCATTATGACTTCATATAAATTCTTCTGCAGATCAAAATGGCAATACAAAAAAGCAAAAACTATTTTCTGTACACACTGCTATCTCTGTGTTGTAAAATTTCATTTGTGATGATCCATTGTACATTTGAGATGTAAAATAATCTTGCAGGCTTTCGAATGAAAGCACTCCATATCAGAGGGAAGTATACAGGAAGCCCACTCTGTATATTTTAAAGTATTGTTTGCAATTGGACTAAGCGCTAACAAAATCAATAGATCTTGCCGTTCAGTGGCATTACCTAGCCTTTTAATTTTGCCAAAGTGTTTCTTTTTTTGCTGATAAACCTTCGCATTGTCAAAAAGAAAATAAATACATATTTGCAGGCACAGAACTGTATCAGCTCAATAGTGAGCAGATGAATACTGTCATAACGTTATTATGGATCACAAAGATCTTAAAAATTACATCACGTGCACTTATACAGTTCATATACCAGGGTAATTATAAAATGCTAATAAATATAACAATGTATAAAATGGACACTTAAAAATCCCATATACACATTAAAAAATGCATATCAATAATATAAAATATGATTTATTAAAAAGCTAAACTCTAAATATAATAGACCAGGAACCGTGATTGTCTAATCCATAAAGCCAACAGGAATCTTGCTAGGCCTAAAATAACTAATCTACTGGTATTTGTGCTAAGAATTCTAAGTTCCTCTAAATAATGTCCAGGTCCGATGAGCCTGCACGGGCGGGATAATCCACTTGGTCTTCAAATTCTTATAGTACGGACAGAAAAATAGCAAATGAACTAAAGATTCAGGACTTTTTTTGAAAGCCGGGCATAGAGCATCAGAAAGTGCATTGCAACACCACTTGCTGCAAAACAATTTAGTGGGAAGAGTCTTATACCTAAATTGGAGGAACAATTTCCTTGCAAGTGGGGGAACAATTTCATTAATAGAATCCTCAAAGAGCGGGAAGGGTTCAAAATCTACAAACTCACGAGTGATTGAGCCCCTGGGATTTGATGCACCCTTCACCAGGACAAATTCCCAATAAATGGCCTTTACCCTACTTTTTTAAATTAAGTTCAACTCCTATGGTTTTATCCAATATTCCTCCAGCCCCAAGTTCCTCAATAATTTCCTGAGGGAACAGGACCAGGGAATTTTACATATCCTGGGCTGTCCCTGACAACCACTCGATAGGGAGCAAGCTCCTCAATCGTTCACAGGTGGTGCCAGAACAATAAGTGCTTATAGTCCATCTTGTGGGAAATTTTTATTTGGGCATATTCAAGGAGAGTATGGGTCAATCGAGTGCTAACTGGTAAGTTGAGGAGTGATCTTATAAAACAATGTTTGGCCACAGAAAAACAATCAATGTTCCTACTCCCCCACAATTCTGCTCCATATGTAGCTGATTTTGTGTTATATATTTTCTAGTGCTGGTGCCACTTCCCTAGACACCGGTCTTCTGTGCATCTCAGTTATATGGGCAGTCTGCTGAATTAGGAACAAATGTGCTTTCTTTCAATGGAAGGTCCAACACATATTAGAGATTAACCGAATCCCTAGATAATTAAATGCAGGGACTAATTCAATAGAGCAAATAACTACATATGAAATGACTGAATGAAATGAAAAAGGATTTATATAGCGCATGGCTGCCCGAGAGCGTCCCAGCGCTGTGATTGCAATTAAACAACTGAGAAAAAACAGAGGGGTAGAAGAGGGGAGATTAAGGTTGTTGCGGGAAAACGTGGGTCTTCAGTAGCTTCCGGAATTTCATAAAGTTCGGTTCAGAGCGCAACTGAGTTGGCAAGGAATTCCACAGGGTTGCTGCTGTGACCGAAAAGCGTCGCCCTCCAGAGCGGGCCATCTTGACTCTGTGGACAGTGGCCAAGTTACCTTGGGAGGAACGCAGGGACCTGTTCGGTTTATAGGGATAGAGCATGGTCTTAAGCATGGGGGGCCCTTTATCCTGCAAAGCTCTGTGAGTAGTATACAGGGCCTTGAATTTGATCCTTTCACGGATCGGCAGCCAATGGAGAGCCTTTAGGGCTGGTTTAGCTGATGCTCTACGAGCGGTGCCTGTCAGAAGCCTTGCTGCAGCGTTTTGAGTTCGCTGAAGAATGTTAATAGTGGATTCTGGGGCAGCTAAAAAAAAGGGCGTTGCTATAGTCTAATCTGGATAAGATTAGACCTTGAATAAGCAATTTTTGAGATTGTGTGGGTAGTAATGGAAGAATATTCCTGGCTGAGCGGAGTAGGCAGGTGCCAGCCATCTTTTTGGCCTGCGTTTTCAAAGAGAGGTCCTGCTCCAGCCAGAAACCCAAGCTTTTGAGTTCTGTCTTGGGTTGAGGAAGGGCTCCACATAGCAATGGGGAGGGATGTTGTTTGGTGACCCAGCAGCATGAGCTCAGTTTTGGAGCCATTTAGTTTAAGCCTTGAGTCACACATCCAGTTAAGGATTCCTTCAAGACAGTCATGCAGGTTTCTCAGTTTGTCTCTTTCTAAGGAGAATGAAACAACCATTTGGGTGTCATCAGCGTATGTGACGGCTTTGATCCCAAAGGGAGTGACGACATCCTCCAGGGGGGCCATATAGATGTTAAATAATGTAGGGCTCAATGAAGAGCCCTGAGGAACCCCACACTGGAGGGGGAAAGATTTGGATCGCACATTCTCTTCACAGACCTGGAAGGTTCTGTCCTTGAGGAAGGATGTGGGCCAGCATAGTGCTGTGTCTCTCACCCCTAGGTTGAGGAGTCGCTGGATCAGGATCCTGTGATCTACCGTGTCAAATGCAGCGCTTAGATCCAGGAGGATCAGTAGAGCCGATCCTCCTGAATCCAAGATGCATCTAGCTTCCTCAACCACTTTCAGAAGAGCGGTCTCGGTCCCCTGACCCGGGCGGAAACCTGTTTGTGAGGGGCGAAGAAGATTGTTGGATTCAAGGAAAGCCGACAATTGCTGATTGACGGCCTTCTCTGCAATCTTACTTATACCAGGCAGGAGAGAGATTGGTCGAAGATTAGAAAGGTCTTGAGGGTCAAGTCCTGTTTTTTTCTGTAGAGCCTTAACTATTGCCTTAACTATTGCGTGCTTCCAATTGGGGGGGACCACTCCTTGGTTGAATGAGACTTTGATGAGGTTGGTGGCCAGATGCGAGATGGTAGGTCCCACTTGTTTAATGATGTTAATAGGGGCTGGGTCGTTCGGTGAACCACTTTTCATGCCTGATAGAGCTTTCAGGAAGTCTTTGTTGGACAGCTGGTTAAAACTGTCAAGGGTAGGGCCTACGGTTGAGGGTGGCAGGGCCGCAGGGGGATTGTTATCAGATTTTGGCGGGAGGGCTTGTAAGATGTTAGTTATTTTATTCTCGAAGAAGGCTGCTACTTGGTTGCACCTAGCAACTGTGGGTTCCTGAATTGAAGGGGGGTTAGGAATTTTAAGTAACTCTTTGACTATTTTATAGGTCTCCCGGGACGAGTTAAAGGCAGATTTAATTTTTTCTTCAAAGAAGGAGGCTTGGGCTGTTTTTTGGGCTGATTTATAAGTCCTCATAGCTTTTTTGTATTCCTCTTTGTTAAGGGGATCCCAATCTTTCCTCCATTTCCGCTCTTGCATAATGTTACTACAGCCCCGATGTGATGACATAAGTGTCCATGTGTCATGATATAACACCCAGTTTTGTATAATTTACCGTTTTAAAATGAAGGGTGCCCTTCTTTGAATCGTAAGCTGAATCAAAGTGTGAGAAGTGAAGGGGAAGGAAAGACTAACTTTGGTGGAGTAAGAAAACATATGAACTTCATGAGGGGCTTGAAGGAAAACAAAAAAGTAGTTCCTGGTTGTGAGGCTCTGAAGGGCTACAAGTCATTCTATCAAAAGCATGACGGAGAAGTTATGCTGTAGAGAGAAAATAACACAAATAACACAAGAAGAAGAAAGTAAGTAATTGGATAAAATGCAAGTAAATGATACATTGAATAAAGCTAATCAGTGGTATGCATTGTGCTGCCCCAAAGCCCACTGTAAGTAATGCCATTGCCCACAATAGATCCACAACATTATAGACCGACCATAAAAGCAGGAGGATATGCAGTCAACTAGATCTAAAGAAATACAAGGCAAATCTTGCTACAATTTTTTTTGCTTTCCTATATATTATTCTAATAGCAACCAAAATCATTAGCAACTTTTTAACCATTGCTCAATATTTTTCACTTTCTATTTTTTTTTACAACTCTGGAATATTGTTTGTTATTTTTTACACGGCATTTTAATGAAACAACGGCAAAAACTGTTTGTTCATTTTGATGTGTTTATATGGCATTTAAACTCCAACATATATATGTATATAAATAATCAGTATGCTCTTCTTCGCAGCCATCCGTCTGCTTTTATTATTTGATATTTCATACTTAAGTAATGTGGCTTGTCCACGAGGTAAATCAAACCTGGGTCCTAAAGATCTACTACCCTGTTATTGAATGTGACCACAGGCTTTACCTCTCCTCTCCATATGAAATTCACCCATCTCGTTTTCCCCTCTGCAGTAGTGAGCAAGCCGCAAGTCTGTTGCAACATGAATTATTTTGGCAAAGCAGCCCATATTTAATGACTATTATTTACTGTATAGTATTATATTAAACAAATGGGCGAGAAGGGAATGTGCTACACGTTAATTAACGCAGAGCAATGTAAACTAAAAGTACATTGTAGTTCGATAAAAAGCTTAGACAAAAAGGCGCCGTGCGGGGAGGACTCAGCAGGGATCCGAAATTCAATAGAAGTGTTGACAAGACGTAGGAAGGTTAACATAAAAACAATTGCCCCTGACAATCAAACACACAAAAGAAAATGAAAGAGTGGGAGCACAGGCGGTAAAAAGGAGGCACACTCACTCGGTGAATACATTCAGCCTTAAATGCTAGCTCCTGAAGTGAGTGCACAGAGGCACAGTGTTACAGGAAGAACGGCGCTCTTTAGCACTCCACAGTTATCTAGTTTTCTTCCAATATTTATATGTAAGAAGACAGAATCCGAGTGGAGAATAGTTACTACATGTACAGAAAATTCTTTCTTCCTTTCTAAACTGCTCGATTGCTCGTCCATGGCCAGTGATCGCAGCCCAATCCTAAACAGAGTCACTTGCAATTAAGGCTACTAAATTATTACTCATCCATTTTGCAGAGCAAATGTTATTAATTATTTAGCATTGTTTAGCGAACATTGTATCTTATTGATTTCATGCGGATTGCTTTCTAATGTGAAAAATGGAACACTGCCATGATGTTAATTTACCGCGATTAACTCGGGTCGTTGTTGAGGATTCAATAAAGCGAGGTAGCAGCGCTGCAGGTGGAGGTATTGGTCTCTCTAGGTGCTCATGGAAAACTAATTACTATGGCATGCTCTTCACGCTCTTGACATCAACAACAAACAAACATGAACATAGCAAGTCACAGATTGGCAGGGGAAAATATTCGCCATATAATTTTCTCCCAAACATCTGAAGGCATTGTCACAGTTCCACTTGGATGTTGGACACGCTTCTAAGCATATCACACATCACAGGACAACAGGGTCCGATTGATTACGTAAGTTATGCCCTTACTGGTGCAAATGCATATCTTAATTTCCAGGGAACATAGATTGCACTGACTCCATTTTGCTAAGATATTTGACCACTGTTGGTGCCACCAACAAACTCCAAATTCCATTTAAAGACCTGTAAGTGGTGATCAAATCAGTCAACTACAAAATACTGCTGTGTAGACTTGCATTTAACAGCAATATTGTTTAGCAATAATCCAGTGGGTGGTCACCTTTTTGTCCAGTGGGTCTCCTTTTGTCAAGCTTATGTACTTCCTCTTGAAGTCCAACATAATCGTATATGGTGTCCTACAAGGATCATTTCTGTCCCGCAACCTATTCAATATTTATATGGTAATGTTTGTCAAACTCAAATTGCCATGACTGGATGCACCACACTTGTCTCTGTCATAATGCTCAGGAGATTATCATACTATTACTAGTAACAGATAATTATTTGTTTCCTACATTTCATTGGCCTTATTACATGGGGCTTTCATTGCAATCCCAAGAAATTGTGACCCCACCTGGTAGATTTCCCTTGGCCTCTTGATAAAACAGGTATACTCCCTTACCATTGGAGCAGAGAAAAGGCAGTTCTCCAATCAACCTATGCCATAACTTGCCTCGAGAATGACAATACCCGTCAGAGTTGACAGGTACTGTTGTGGCTTGCTTGGAAGTTTCCAGTTGCTATGGATTAAGGGGTTAGGCAGATGGTATGATCAGGGAGGTCGTCTCTTAGTAGGCCTAAAGGAGCTCCCTATCTACTGATGTTTGGGTGTTGGCGTCATTATACTGCAGGTTGGTGTTGGGATCTGTTCTTTGGGCCATCCACGTGCTGTCCGAGTCAAAATGGCTGCCACGATCTTTTGAGCATGGTGTTTTCCATACATAACCTCCCAATCAAAAGCAGCACTTTTTTAAGTTTCAGAGTGGGGTTTGCATTGGTTCCAGGTCTGTTGAAGCAGTGGCAGTATTTAGGGTGGCAAAAAGTCTGTGTCAGGTAACGTCAGCAGTTGATGAGTTTCTCCTAGGTCCTTTAAATGTACTTGCTCCTTTTAATCCTTCTCAGTTATTTCTTTAGCTCTGCTACTGAAGTGAAACCAGACTCCAATATCCACCAGGATCCAGCAGTCCCAAGGCCATTCGATGGTAACAGGGCATAAAATATTATTTGAATCTCTAATATACAGTCTTCATTGCTGAAACAAGGTTATTAACATTTTTCCTTGACCGCTAATATAATGCACCAGATATTGGCATCCACATAAGTCTAAAGGTAAGTCCTTCTAACAACTGTGAATGGTATGCTTCGGTTTGGTCAGGATTTTACAGGTACAATGGAGAAATGGGTTATACAATATCTTTTGACTGATATGTGGACTAGGGTCTTAATTGTTGGATGTGGCAACAAGACATCCAAATTCAAATCCTACCACCATTGCTTGACCAAACTATCTGCCAAAATAATATAATTCCCCAGTACCTGTTGATGAATTAAGGCTAACCATTTGCATTTGCCAAATTAACATTATTCATAGAGGCTGCATGTCAATGGCCACATCACAGCAGAGTGAAGTTGGAAAATATACAGACATTGGTTTATATTGTTGTTGACAAAATGGTAGGAGCGACCCGAACCTAGGGACGTGGTGCCCTTAGTGGCATCTCGTTCGGGAGCCGGTCATGCCCGTCTGGTCATAGAAGAGGTAGGGGTTGTTGCCGGAAACAAAAAGGGAGCATCCAGGCGCGTCATCAAGGTGAGCAGCAGGCGACCCCTCCCCAAAAGTGATAAATACAGGAAGACGAGAGGGGGGAGCCCTCTTTTGTCATCTTCAGGGGATGCAAACGTATCAGACCAGGAACGAGTTACTGACCCACCCATCCCTGAGATTAGAGGTGGAGCTGGTGGGTCCCAGGCAAGAAAATGGCAGGGACTCTTTTTTGACAGGGACTGTCTGGTCCTGGAACAGGGCGGGGATACAATGGGGGGCTCTGGGCTGGCTTGAGAGGGGACTGACCTGTTGGTGGTCCTGGACTCTCCTGCCCTACCTGAGATGCCGGCAAGTGTAGTAAGCATCTTTGGAGAGGGTATCTGGTGTGCAGGAACCCCCATGGGGGACAAGACATTAAGCAGTACCCTTGTGGTAGCATCTATGGGATGGCCAATTGGTAGTTACTCCAAATGGGGGCAGTACAAATTGGTTGTGGCCTGCTGGCACAACACACATCAAAGTATGCCTCCGGAGATCCTGAAATGTAAATACAAACTCAACCTGTGGCTGAAATGTATACTTCACACACCTACTTCTTTTTATAACAATGTGTGTTGGTTTTAGTTTTATCACTAAAGTTTAGTCAAGTGTTGACAGTTGATCAACAATTCAAGAGTGCAGGATCTGAAAGGTTTAATAAAGACATACAGCAGTCCTATGTTCAAGATCTTTATACGAATGCATTATTCAGAAGTATGAACAACTTTGGAAATATGTATTCCAAAATGTGTTCCATTTATTTAAAAATGCAAAATAGGCAATCTCTTGGGGTTTAAAACACATTAATTATATGATTTAACTTAATTTTAAAAGTCTAAACATAAATGTAATTAACTAAATACTTAGGGCCTGATTAGGATAATGGTTGGTAAGACCGCCAAATGCTATTGTGACGGTCAGGAGACAGCCTGACAAGCAGTCAGCAGTCCAACCGCTGCATTACGATAAGCAAATTGCTCCTTAACATGGGGGCTTTTGCTGGGGTCCAGGAAAAGGCCGACAGCACAAGCTGCTGTGTAAAGGAGCACTTCCTGCACATCCATGCACATTGTGCCTTGCACCATGTGGTGTATGGCACATGATACACGGAGGTGCATGGAGACACTACATGAGCGGCCTTTGCCACATTACCGGTGCCCATGGGAGATGAAGGCCCTGTTTGGGGCCCCCAAAATCCATTTTTGACAGCCTTTTCATGGCAGTTCCGACAGCTGCCCTGTTAGGATCTGATAATCTTGTCAGAGATGGAGGTCTTCCACCGACTGCTTAGGGTCCGACCACCTGCATTCAAATGCAGCAGTGAGACCGAAGGCCTGACTGCATTTGGATCACCACTAACGGCCTGTCGGTATGTGGTCTTACCGCCATCCTAATGGAGGTGGATTTCGATGGTTCATGGACAGATGTGGTTTATGTAAATTTGTATGTGTGAGGAATTTTTATTTAACTTGGGCTTGATTTTTTATCTGTTTTAGTTTCCCGCTCTTTGGTCTTCTCCTTATGTGTATTTTTATGTTTTGTGCTCTTTACCCCTTTTTTTAGCGTCCATAACGCTTGCGTTGTTCTAATTAGGTAGGGCGGATTTAATTCGATTTTCTCGCAAGAAATGCACATGCATGGGCGGGCGCGCATACACAATTTTATCTAGCATTACCGGTATGGCGAGGAAGAGGAGAAGGGAAGCCCGGGGACGGCGCAGTACAGAGGTAAGTAGTTTAAGTTTATTTGTAATTAATGTTAACTTACTTCCTAATAGGGGGTGGATGGGGGTTGGCCAATTCCACACCACTGGCTCATATTTTGACAATCAATTTTGGAAAAGGTGATAGACAGAGTTTCTGAATGATGCAGAATACTCCTACCCAGTCAAGAGATCAGGGCTTGATCCATCACCGTTTTTTAGCTCACTGCACCATCCCAGCTTCAGAACCTGGCTATATGCAAATTAGTCTGTTCCTGTCCCAGTGCATGATGGGAACAGGGCAAACCAAACTACCAAGCCAATTCTTATACTGGGAAGGAGACAAGCTACCGGGGACCGGTTTCTGGCATTTCAGCCTCGTCGGCCCGGCTTGCTTGAATCCTGATGGTGCAATGAGCTAGGGACTCACGTCTGAGTATACCCTCCCACACATAGTGTGGATAAAAATCAATTTTGGAAAAGGTGATAGACAGAGTTTCTGAATGATGCAGAATACTCCTACCCAGTCAAGAGATCAGGGCTTGATCCATCACCGTTTTTTAGCTCACTGCACCATCCCAGCTTCAGAACCTGGCTATATGCAAATTAGTCTGTTCCTGTCCCAGTGCATGATGGGAACAGGGCAAACTAAACTACCAAGCCAATTCTTCACCAGAAAGGAGACAAGCTCCAACCCCCGTGCGGCGGTTTGCGCCAATGGCCTGGTCTCCTCCTTTTTCGATTTGGGAAGAGGAGGTTCTGAAGCTGGGATGGTGCAGTGAGCTAAAAAACGGTGATGGATCAAGCCCTGATCTCTTGACTGGGTAGGAGTATTCTGCATCATTCAGAAACTCTGTCCATCACCTTTTCCAAAATTGATTTTATCCACACTATGTGTGGGAGGGTATACTCAGACGTGAGTCCCTAGCTCATTGCACCATCAGGATTCAAGCAAGCCGGGCCGACGAGGCTGAAATGCCAGAAACCGGTCCCCGGTAGCTTGTCTCCTTCCCAGTTAAAGAATTGGCTTGGTAGTTTGGTTTGCCCTGTTCCCATCATGCACTGGGACAGGAACAGACTAATTTGCATATAGCCAGGTTCTGAAGCTGGGATGGTGCAGTGAGCTAAAAAACGGTGATGGATCAAGCCCTGATCTCTTGACTGGGTAGGAGTATTCTGCATCATTCAGAAACTCTGTCCATCACCTTTTCCAAAATTGATTTTATCCACACTATGTGTGGGAGGGTATACTCAGACGTGAGTCCCTAGCTCATTGCACCATCAGGATTCAAGCAAGCCGGGCCGACGAGGCTGAAATGCCAGAAACCGGTCCCCGGTAGCTTGTCTCCTTCCCAGTTAAAGAATTGGCTTGGTAGTTTGGTTTGCCCTGTTCCCATCATGCACTGGGACAGGAACAGACTAATTTGCATATAGCCAGGTTCTGAAGCTGGGATGGTGCAGTGAGCTAAAAAACGGTGATGGATCAAGCCCTGATCTCTTGACTGGGTAGGAGTATTCTGCATCATTCAGAAACTCTGTCCATCACCTTTTCCAAAATTGATTTTATCCACACTATGTGTGGGAGGGTATACTCAGACGTGAGTCCCTAGCTCATTGCACCATCAGGATTCAAGCAAGCCGGGCCGACGAGGCTGAAATGCCAGAAACCGGTCCCCGGTAGCTTGTCTCCTTCCCAGTTAAAGAATTGGCTTGGTAGTTTGGTTTGCCCTGTTCCCATCATGCACTGGGACAGGAACAGACTAATTTGCATATAGCCAGGTTCTGAAGCTGGGATGGTGCAGTGAGCTAAAAAACGGTGATGGATCAAGCCCTGATCTCTTGACTGGGTAGGAGTATTCTGCATCATTCAGAAACTCTGTCCATCACCTTTTCCAAAATTGATTTTATCCACACTATGTGTGGGAGGGTATACTCAGACGTGAGTCCCTAGCTCATTGCACCATCAGGATTCAAGCAAGCCGGGCCGACGAGGCTGAAATGCCAGAAACCGGTCCCCGGTAGCTTGTCTCCTTCCCAGTTAAAGAATTGGCTTGGTAGTTTGGTTTGCCCTGTTCCCATCATGCACTGGGACAGGAACAGACTAATTTGCATATAGCCAGGTTCTGAAGCTGGGATGGTGCAGTGAGCTAAAAAACGGTGATGGATCAAGCCCTGATCTCTTGACTGGGTAGGAGTATTCTGCATCATTCAGAAACTCTGTCCATCACCTTTTCCAAAATTGATTTTATCCACACTATGTGTGGGAGGGTATACTCAGACGTGAGTCCCTAGCTCATTGCACCATCAGGATTCAAGCAAGCCGGGCCGACGAGGCTGAAATGCCAGAAACCGGTCCCCGGTAGCTTGTCTCCTTCCCAGTTAAAGAATTGGCTTGGTAGTTTGGTTTGCCCTGTTCCCATCATGCACTGGGACAGGAACAGACTAATTTGCATATAGCCAGGTTCTGAAGCTGGGATGGTGCAGTGAGCTAAAAAACGGTGATGGATCAAGCCCTGATCTCTTGACTGGGTAGGAGTATTCTGCATCATTCAGAAACTCTGTCCATCACCTTTTCCAAAATTAAAAATTCATATTTTGACAATATCAGGTGGTTTCTATTTTCTGTGAAGCCCAGAAAACCTCATTCTTAAATCCCAAGAGTTCAAGATGCTAACCATACTTAAGCAAGTATTCGCAGGGAGTGCACCCAAGAAAGGAAACTGCATCTCACTGAAAAATAGATCTAATCCCTCACGTCCAGAGAGCAACAATTAACTGCAAAGTGTGTTATTTGAAAGGTATCATCATTTTGAAGAAGATACTGTCAATGCTAACCCAATAACCATCTAACTTTGCAAATATATTTTAATGTACTTCTATTTTTCTTCACTGTGCTCATCTTGTCTCGTATAGTGCGATTATACATATACTTAAAATTCCTTTTTTGTTTTTACAATACACTTTAAGCTAACCTACTATCCACCATAACTATTTATTCTGACTGAGTTTATGCAAACGTCTGCGTTTCATTTAAAATAATGTTGCCAAGTAAAGATCTCTGGTGCATATTATCAAGACAGGCGATAACATTATCGCCGCTTTTAAAACGGCGATAATGGGCTTGATAATATGCTCTATGGTATTCCAATTGAAGCTCAGGTTAGATGTCCTTCACATCTAACATGGGCTTCAATTGGAATTCCATAGACCATATTATCTAGCCCATTATCGCCGTTTTAGCTGCAGTTTTCTGCAGCTAAAGCGGCGATAATTTTATCGCCTGTCTTGATAATATGCCACTCTGTTGAGCAATGGGTTCTGGTATGCACTACATACAATGACGGATAAATAAACACAAATAAGTAAATATCAAACTCTAGCGTACTCATGTTGTTGCCCAGAGTTATGTAGGACATAAAACATATGGGGGCTTATTTACAAGCCCCTTGCTCCACTTTTAGGACATTTGTAACATGGGAAAAGTGACATACGGGTGGTGCAAGGGGCTTGTAAATACGCCCCATGCTTTGCACATTGCATGCAAGCCTGTACTACCAGCGTATAACCCGTGAAGACTGTAAGAGGGAGTAAAGTTTTGAAGACTTGTAAAGCACGTGGATCTGTGCAAAAATGTTTACATGTAATACGCTTACCTAATAGGATTAAAACCAGGTGAGCTACATTCACACTGTTGCAACCAGAGACCAGCTAGATACTCTCTACTGAGGATGCCCTGTACCACTAAGTTACTTTATTATCTAATACATTAAGCTAGGGCATATAGTTGTTTAGATAGTCTATACAGTGGTCAACTTGAATGTCACAGATTCACATTTCAATGTACAAGTCAGCATTTAGTTCTTCAAAGGTTTATAAAACGAGAACCCACTGAAATAGGCATTATATAACACCTCATACTTCCAGTGCTATCAAATTACAAGACCGTGGTAATTAATACACACGAAAACAAAAACAAAAAGTACTGATGAGGGTGAATACATCTATAGCTGCATATTTTGTGTGCGCTGGCATAGGGTCATTATGTCATGGGCCAAGCTTAAAAGCGAGATTGTGTTTTAAGAAAATGTAGTAATTCTGCCAACAACCCAGTCCATACCTCTGGCTTAACGTAGAATTCGCCTTTGGGCAAGAAATAGGGCAGTGGCTGAGGACTTCGCTTTGTTCAAGGGATGTGTGAGCGAATACCTACAGAGCAACTCATGCCACTCAGCTGTTGCTCATCTGCTAAGACGGAGTATCGTCACCCCACAGGAAACATAAATTGATAATAACACCATGTTATTATCATTTTATTTTTCAAAAGGCTCTGAATAAGTGGGTGGTACATCCCACAGAGCAGGGAGAAGAGTAGTGAGGACTTTCTAAGTGTGCATGACGGTTTGACCGACCGACTTGGGCCGGCCAATCAGTCATGCGCACTTAGCATGTTCTCCTCCTGGCTGTATTGCACAGCCTTGGTGGAGAACATGCACAGGCTTCAACTGCCTGTCTGAGCGCTGAGCAACGGTGCTCAGACCAATCACAGCACTGCTGTCATGTTGGTGACAGTAGCGTTATGATTGGCTAGGAGAGTCTGTTCCCTGTCTGGACCGCACAGGACGGAGAAGAGCAGAAGCCAGCCGGTGAATGGAATTTTTTTTTTTTAACCTCCTGCCTTGTGGCAGCCGCTACTGATGTCACCATTCTTACTTTTAATCCTACGCTTTGGCACTCGTGGAAATAAAGTCGCCAGTGTGTAACTGGGTTGAGAAGCAGTGTGGAAGAGTCCCAAAAAATTGTAAAAAATGCAGATAAAACCCTATGTGGAGTTTTAAGCTCACTTAACAGTGATTATTTTGAGTTTACCAACTGGGAAGTCGCAAGTGAATCATGTAAACTCGGAGGCATATTTACAATGAAGAGGCGGACCATGGTGTTACCCTCCTTGGCTTAACGTCAAGGTCTGCCACTTCAGAAACTCAGCGGTACAAAAGGGGGTGGTGATGGACGGAGCATCTGAATCAATCAAACACTCGTACCCAGTCAAAAGATCTGGGTTTAATCCATCACTGTTCTTTCGGCTAAAGAACGGTGATGGATTAAACCCAGATCTTTTGACTCGGTGTGAGTGTTTGATTAATTCAGATGCTCCGTCCATCACCACCCCCTTTTGTACCGCTTCTGGCCGCCATAAGTGTGGCAGGGTATGCTCAGATGTGAGTCCCTTGCTCACTTTGCCACTGGATTCAAGCAAGCCGGGCTGAAGAAGGCTGGAATGCCAGAAACCGGTCCTCGGAAGCTTGTTTCCGGTCCTGGGAAGACATGGCTTGGCAGTTCGGGCTGGACTGTTCCCATAAGGCACAGGGTCAGACTGATTTGCATATAGCCATATCTGAACTGGGGTGGCAGAGTGGGCTAAAGAACGGTGATGGATTAAACCGAAGTCTTTTGACTGGGTGTGAGTGTTTGATTAATTCAGATGCTCCGTCCATCACCACCCCCTTTTGTACCACTTCAGAAACTCAGGGCTGCACCACATTTACAAGTATATGTTGCGGCCCTGCATTTCCCCCTGTGCTAGCGCTAAACTTAGTAGCCTAGTGCCAACGCAGGCACCCTTGCACCATGGTGCAGGGGTGTCTGTGTTGAGGGGAAGATGAGGGGAAATGGCATGATGTAACTTTTATGTGTGCTGCACAAGGCAGCACCTAGGAAAACAGCAAAAATGAGGAGCAAATAAAGCATTTCTTCCATTTCTCCTATTTAAAACCAAGTTTTCCCTGGCCTTAATTTTGGCACTGCCTCCTATTCACCCCACCCTTGTAAAATGGGGGGCAGCGTTAAAATCAATGGGTGTTGTGGTGGAATGCCCACCGCAACACCCATTGCCCTCCCCTTTCACACTAAGCACAGCATAAAAGGGTACCTTATTTACGAGGCAGCGTTAAGGCACATTAAGTTGCTTAACGCTGCCTTGCAAACAAGGGTAAGCCCCAATCACCAACACAACTGGCAATAGCTGCTTGTAAATATGCCCCTCTGTTGTATAATGTTGGGTCTGATCAGAATGTTAGACTTATTTCTAAGGAAATAAAACGACCATCTTCATGCTTTGATCCTATTTTCCAACTCATGTTAAAGTACTTCAATGGGAACCAGAAGGAAGATCAGTGTTTAGAGGCAAGAGAAGAGCACCCTCTTTTGAAATTGAGTTGGAGAGCAATGGCGCAAGCAAGGGCAGGTGAAGTGGGGTGAAATGTAATTGTGGTGATGATGTGCATACTTAGGGCCTGATTACTATATTAGCGGATGGAAAACTTTGTCACAAACATGACGAATATCCCAACCTCCATATTACAAGTTCCATAGGATATAATGGAATTGTAATACGGTGGGCGGGATATCCGTTACGTTAGTGATGGAGTAACCCTGGGGTATATTTGCAAGTCCCTGGTGCAACTGGAGTGTCACTTTTTTTAATGCTCCATGCTAGCCTTATTTACAAGGCAGTGCTACACCACTCAGTGTCTTAATGCCGCCTTGTACATATTGCCCTCTGCAGTGCAGTTTTCTGTGGAAAAGGGGCGTGCAACGGATGTTGATGTGAGCATTCTCAGCAACACCCATTGCTTTTTGGCACTGCTCCAGATTAACAAGAATTTGTAAATCTGAGGCATTGCCAAAAACTAACGTCTCTCAAAAGGAGGTGGTAGAGTGGCACAACGGAGAGAAATATTTTTATTTATCTTAATTTTTTACTCTTTTTTATGTGTGCTGCATTCTGCAGCACTCATAGAAGGTGCAAAATGTAATCAATGATTGTTAATGCGCAGGAAGGTGTCCCTTTTTGCACAAACACAATTATCATTCACTGCAACACAGGCACCCTTGCACCATATGATGCATCTGTGTCAAATGCATTTAGTTGACTTCTTATGGTTTCTTCTTGACATTTTGGGAATTTTCATGTACTTTTTGGTCTTGGCTACAGACATCTTTAGCTACCTCTTAGCAAGATCGATTGTTTCCAATACATGCATATATACTTCGGGCTTGATTATCAGTTGAGGCATTATTTATCGCCTCTGATAAATAATGATACCACTGGGTTTGTTATTTATTTAGTGCAATAAATAACACATATTATGAGTATATGTGGAATAAAATGAAAATGTTGGTGTTTAAAGCACCAAAATCGGCAAGATACAGTAAGTATGGTACACATTTTGTCTGTTAAATTATTGGCAGGTTTGAACTGCTAAATGTTAACAAAGCTTGAGATATTTAACACATCCAATGATTATCAGATGCGTTAAATACCTTATAATTCATAATTCTGACCCATCCATAAAACAGAGGTTTATGCACAGGTCGGAATTTAATGAGTTACTCATAATTTGGCCCTTAAAATGGGCTCTGGGTTAGGCCCTTGCTCGTGACTGGATGGATTTGTTTTCTGCTTAAACTGTCAGCCCTTGATTCTGTTGATTTGCTCCCTGTTCATATCCTTCAGCTGCCCATAAGCATTGTGGTCTGACAGTGTTCTGTTTGGAGAATTGATCTGTTAGAAATTAAGGTCTCTAGTTGGCAGTGGTATGCACCTTGTCCAAGTACGGACCCTTCCTTCTAGTCAGGATAAGGGGATTACACTTTTACATAACCCCTGCCCATCCCTTTGTTAGCTTGGCAAGAGGAGACAGGCGACAATGTGTAAAGTATTTGTACAAAACACGCACGCTAACACAGGCAAAACACTACAAATAAACACCACATCCGTTTAGAGACTAAAGTATTTTTATCTAAACCTAATAAGACCAAAACATCAAAAAATCTACTTACACAATAAAACATATTACTTTTAAAAGATTTCAAGCAAATCTGTTCATAGAAATCTATAAATGTGTGACTTTTCCAAAAAGTACCTCAAATGTGTCAAAATCCACAAGGCAAACAGCCGAAGAGTAGGGAAGCATTGGAAAACACCGCAAAGTGTCCGTTCCTGAGTCCTTGGGAGGTGATGCAACAGTTCTGCTGCACATAGGAGAAGTGATGCTTTGAATCCAGATTGTAGGGGGAAGTGTGCATTAATTTCCCAGTCGATTCTGGTCTGCCAGGAAAAACTTGCCGTATAAGTGCGATGCATGAAAGAAATTCAGACTCTATGAGTGCTGCGTTGATTTCCATTGCTGCTGACTGGTTATGCGTTGATTATTTTAGCTGCCCAGCAGTTCCTGAGCTAGAGTTGGTGTGTGGCAGTTTCTTGGGCCCTGGTCAGGCACAGTGTCAATTTCTTCGACCGCATGGGGCAGTGCGTTGGGAATTTCTCAATCGCAGTGGTGCTGGGTCACAAAATGCAGCCGGAAGAAGAGCAAAACATCAGTTTGTAGATTTCTTCAGTTCTTCACAGCATTCTGTAGAAGGAACAACCTCCAGGAGCCCAGAACTGGAATAGGCAACCCCAGGATGGTCAGAATTCACAGCAGTGGAGTTCAAGAAGGCTGTAGGTGAAATCTTTGTATCCCTGAGACTTCAGAACAGGAGGCACGCACACACAAGTCATTGGAGTTTATTCTCAAGCTGGTTCCACAGCAAAGTCCAGTTTTGTCCTCTCCTTGGCAGAAGCAGCAACTGCAGGCCAACCCAGCAGAGCAACACATAGTAAAGTGTCAGTACTCCTCCTCACAGCTCTTCAGGTCTTCTTCCTTGGCAAGGGTTCCTCTTGATTCCAGTTGTACTCTTAATTTCTGAGGTGTTAGGTCTAATACTTTTACCCCTTTTTCCCTTTGAAGTAATTTGTTCATAAATTCTCTCTTGTTCAAAAAAACAGTTCTGCTCTGTCCTGCCACACCACAGCTGGTGGAGACAGCATTGTGCAGGACAGCCTATTCAGGTGCTCGTGACAACTCCTCCCACAACTCAGTCCAGGATGGCTCATCAGCATATGCAGGACACATCTCATCTCCTTTTGAGCGAGTGTGTGGAAGGAATGCACAAATAGCCCCTGTAAGTCTAAAACCAGACGGTGAATCCACAATCATGCAGAGGCACACAGGATGGTTATACAAACAAATGTAGTCTTGAGGGACACATCAGGTGAATACACCCGAGAGGATTTTTCCCACAACGTTTGAGAACTTCTCAGCACATTGGTGCTTTATAACTAATACTAAGTGAATTATTAAGTTGTATGTATTAACCACACATGCTTATTAGTTGCAGCGCGATCCATTTTTCCACATTTTAGGTCACTTAAGGAGTGGTACACACACGGCTGGTCTCTGTGTTTGTTCTGAAGAAGAGCATTGGGGAAGTTCGAAACATGTTGACGTGCACTAGGAACCCACGACTCATTGAAACCAGGCACCCTAGAGACCCATCCCGTTTTTAACATATCAACTAGGTGCCAGAATTACGTTATTTTGCCCACTAGTTAGATATTGTTAACTCACTCCACTTCATACACACCACTGAACCACACATAGTTCATCACAAATAGTGCTCCTACGTAATTCCGCAAGTTGTAGCACACCTCAACCCGCAGTGGGCTGAGATGGCACCTATGATGAAGCATGTCACGGTGGGGAACCCTGGTGAGTGAGGGGACTCAAGAAAGGAAATGTTTCCTTCTTTGCCAGATTTTTTGCCTCAAACTGAGCTATAATCATTTTTTCCTGCTAGGTTCTTTATCCGAGATTTGGATTTTGTAGATCTATACAAACAAATGCCCACTTTATAAAATTGGCATTTTCAAACACACAATTTAAAAACCACCTTTAGTAAAAGATGTGTTATTAAATTCTGAGTTCAGAGAGCCGAAACACCAAATCTCTAGCTGTCCCAATTGAAAGTTACTTTTGTAATATGTTGCGGGAAAGCTCCAATTATAGCCTATGGTAGAGCGTTCCTTGCAAGAGTGAGAATAGAAATGCATAGTATTTCACTGTCAGGACATGTAAAACACACCAGTAGATATGCTACCTTTAACACACTCTGCATCCTGCTCATGTGTGTACTTTGGGCATAACTTAGGGGTGACTTACATGTACGAAAAGGGAGGGTTAGGGTCTGGTAATTGTGTGCACTTGCCAGGTCGACATGACAGTTAAACACTGAGTATGCAGATACTGCAGTGGCAGGTCTGAGACACATTTGCAAGGCTACTGGTGTAGGTGGAACAATCAGTCTTTCAGACCCTCTAGTAGCATTTGATTTCCAGGCCCTGGGCATACATAGTGCGCTTTACATGGGACTTACCAGTAAATCAAATATGCCAATCATGGATAACCAATCACAATTACAATTTACATAGGGAGCATTGCACTTTGGAACGGATCAGCAGTGGCAAAGTACTCTGAGTACCTAAACCAGAAAAAATGAAATCCAGCACACAGTCAAAAATACAGGAGGTGGAGGCAAAAAGGTATGGGAAGCCACACCAAGAATGCAATGTCTAACAAGTGCCCCTTCCAGCTGAAAAGTGGGGAGAGCTACCCACCTTCCTGGGAGTTCTCATCAGTGGCAGGTCTGAAATACATTTGAAAGGCTACTGGTGTGTGTGGCACAATCAGTGCTACCGACCGAGTAGTAACATTTGATTTCCAGGCCCTGAGTACACACAATGAACTTTACTAGGGAATTACTAGTAAATCAAATATGCAAAGCATGGATAACAAATCAAAATTAACATTTACAATGAGCATTTGACGTTGGCACTGATCAGCTGTGGAAGAGAGCTCAGAGTACCTTAACCATCTGTTAGAAATGGGGTAGCCAATTCTACGGGGGGTAGCATGGAGCAGAGCAGAGCGGACAAGCCAAACTCCTGAGGACATGTGCCAAGCATCTACGCAGTACCCACAGACGACACACCAGGCACACCACAAAAGAGACACAACACCACTTCTGGTTGGAAAAAGAATACTTTCTGTATTAGGTCCAACCTGCAACGGTAAAACACAGTAGAGCACAGTAATCACAATAGGGCACCACCGGGCGTCAGGGCAATGGATACCAGGGGGATTATTTACAAGGAAAATGGGAAAAGTAAGAAAAAGGTAAGTAAGTCCATTAGTGTCCAGCTGAAATAAAAAGAGCGTTAGCAATTGACATGAACCTTCAGCAATGTCAAGATGAGGGAAAGAAACACTAGGCATCAGCCTTAGGGCAGCTCAGGATGAGATAAAACATTAGGCAGGAAAGCACATCCTGCCTGAACTCATTAGGCCGGTACCACTGTGCACATATAAGTGACATCAACAGTTTTAGCCACAGGAGGAACACCTAAAATAAACCAGGCCTGAAACACATTTACCATGGGGGCATACACCTTAGGCAGAGAAAACAGTAGGCATGACATCAGCACCCCTGCAAAAAGATAAGAACATTAAGCGTCCCACATTGAAATCAGGCTTTTGCCTAAATCCTGAGGCGGGGAACACTTTAGGCATAAAAGAACTTTCATCCAACATGGACCTGTGGGCATCAACATTAGCCTAAACGCATTTAAAATGAGGCATGAAACTTTAGGCCTAAGAAAATCAGCATGGGGCGGAGCAGGCCTAAGCAGAATCACTAAAATTCCATCTCATGGGACATTAAGCACAAAACCCCTGCATTACTGCTCCTCCGGTAAGCAATCAACCTGTCCCTCTAGAGGCCTACATCAGCAGTGGCTGGAGCAGAGTCGATGAACTCAGTGAGGCACAGAGCACTTCAGCTCAGAACATTGCATCCCCAACAAATCCCCTGGCCAGGGGGGTAACTCTGCCTCAAAACCAGTCACCCAGGGTCTTATAAGGTTTCTGGCCCAGTTCTGAAGCTTTGAGGGGGCCAACGGGGTCCAGTTACAGTTTCCTATACAACGGGGGGTCCCGGGCCCTCCGCCCTCCCTGCAGGGGTGTTACCTCTGTCTTCGGGCCTCCGGGGGCCCCTTTCGGCGTGCAGGCTGATGCGGGGGGCTCGTGCTCTCTCTGGAGCACTCCGGTGATGCGGCGTCGGTTGGGCGGTCCCTGAGGAGGCATTCGCGGCCTGGACCGGTTGCAGAGCACAATGGGGGCTAATCGGGGGCCTCTCGACGATGGAAGGGGCCGCCCGAATCTGCATCAGGTCGGAGGGGCTCGCGCTCCTCTTGGCCCCCTATGCGACGATGCTTAGGCCGGTCTGGGGCTTCTCCCGGCTCTTCCCAGCACAGGACCAATCACAGACGGCTAAAGGAGAGGCACTAAGTAATCAGGATTAGGGAGGAGGAATGAAGGTCCTATCAATTCCCCAAGGTTTATACAATTAATCAAATGGTAGATAGGACACTTGTAACCACGTTACACAGAGGTATGTTAGATAACCCTCATAAACGCTGTGTATTGATCGTGCAGTTTATATCTTTTCTCCGCCCCACACTCGCATTGTGGCATTTATCATCGGGTTAACCAACGTGCTTCATGCCAGCCTCAACCAGAGGCGTTCTCTAGTGTTACGTGGCAGTATCCAGAAAATCTCCGTGTTTTACCCCCACATGAAGGTTATTAGTTAAAAAACTTTAGTCTCCAATCAACCTTAGACTTTTATTTTGTTGGTTGGATAACTTCTTAAAAAATATATAATGGGTATGCTAAACAGACCGCATAACTAGGTCTTTTGCATATCTCTTAAACATACACAAAAGCGTCGACATGTTTCAGCTCCTTATGGCCCAGCCGGGTCTGTGGAGCCTTCGTCAGGACAAAAATACACAAGTTTTTAAAAATAAGAAAGGCGATGTATACACAGCAGAATCCCTATAATAGCAATGTCTATAGTAACCTAGCAATCCAGACATTAACCATCCTTCCCGAGGACAATGAGAGCTATTTCTTAATAGCGACTTTACCACTAGAAGGATATCCCTTAAAATGCACTTTACCCCTTTAAATGTACTGGTTTACTAATACTCATGAAGTGTCTCTTTAAACAAGTCCATTTTCTATTGTTCTGAATAGCACGATTCAAAGAATGGTGGTGTGTGACTTTGTGTAGGTTACAAACATCAAGAAATCCTTGAGATATATTAACAAGAATGTAGTAATGCAATCAGTTTAAAAAATATGTTTTTCTAAATAAACTCAGATAAAAGAACAGTATTTCTAAATAATATTTCTACAATAGGATTAATGACTAAGGAACGCACAAAATAATAATAACCAGTGACGGAGGTTAGCACTGGCGTAACAGGGTGAACAACCTTAGATTAATTGCTACCATACAAGTCCTCTCTCTATTTCCATAACTTGGACTTTGAAAACACTGCGGGAAGTACCGATTCCACGTCCAGGGGGCAGAGCCAGCACCAGACGCGGAATCCGCCTTCCTCGCGGGTAAGAATGGCGTCCAATGCAGATATCTCTGTGGCGTTCCTATCAAGTAACGGTAAAGTCACCTTTCACCTTTTCTTTTAACACAGCCTGGGACCAAGTAGTCCATTTCCCCCTGATGACGACTGTCTATAAATACATTAATGTAAAATTTAAAACCGAACTCCGACAACAAGTGGTTTGTAACAACTAGCCGATAACTCTTAACGCTCATGTCTGGGTGTTTTTTGCCTTTCCTTTCTGCTTTTTCCAAATACAGCATATTCAAGGAGAGGTCACCGTAATAAAAAGGTAATGAAATCGTTATTTTCTAACTATCGAGTGTGATAACCTTTGAGTATTGCTAGCAAGCCACAATGCCAGTTCTAATGAAATATAGCCACAAATAAAAACATAGATATCCCCTATATGTAAATGCGGACACGCTTTAAGTTTGGTGAATGTTCTAACAAGCGGGTACAATGATGCCAGTAATGCGCATTCTCTCTCTCTTGCCCTAAAGAACGAACATTTTGAAAAACAAACATACGTGAGGTTAAATTGCGCTATAAAGTTTTATTAATAGTCCGTAATTAGAGACTGATTTCTCTTTACGTAGACACGAATATAGCGCCCTTCAATCTCTTTGTTTAATAGAAATTTAAGATAGACTGTAGAGTGCGATTTTGGGGTTTTGCTGGAGATACATCAAGTACTTACTCCCTTATTTTACAACATGGGATTACAGTAAGTAGGAAACCTTCCAATTAAAAAAACAAATGCGAAAGAATCAATATGTTGCTCCCTACCGTAATTCGCCACATACACCTCCTAGAGTACAAAAATACCGTGAAACATAATTAATATGCTTATATGAGTGAAATCACGTTTCTTTATGTTTGCCACCCGATACCCTCTTTAATCATGACAATGATCTTGGTTCTATTTTTCAGGTGAACAATACCCCTGAATACAATTGGGTAAGAAAATTAAAACCCAGATAAACTACACTAATATGTAAGTATTTTTAAAAACTTGTGTTTTTTGTCCTGACGAAGGCTCCACAGATCCGGCTGGGCCATAAGGAGCTGAAACATGTTGACGATTTTGTGTATGTTTAAGTGATATGCAACAGACCTAGTTACGCGGTCTGTTTAGCATACCCATTATATATTTTTTAAGAAGTTATCCAACCAACAAAATAAAAGTCTAAGGTTGATTGGAGACTAAAGTTTTTTAACTAATAACCTTCATGTGGGGATAAAACACGGAGATTTTCTGGATACTGCCACGTAACACTAGAGAACGCCTCTGGTTGAGGCTGGCATGAAGCACGTTGGTTCACCCGATGATAAATGCCACAACGCGAGTGTGGGGCGGAGAAAAGATATAAACCGCACGATCAATACACAACGTTTATGAGGGTTATCTAACATACCTCCGTGTAACATGGTTACAAGTGTCCTATCTACCATTTGATTAATTTGATTAATTGTATAAAAGAGAGGCACGCCCGCAGCCGCCAATGGCAGCGTGGCCTGTGGAGGTGTGTCAGCCTCCCTACCAATGGTCGGCCGTAAAGATGGGGGCGGGCCGGTGACGCCGCCGGACGTCTCCCGTCACGTGATGGGGGTGTTCTTGGCCTCTGAGGCCTAGCGCGGCCTCCTGGAGCCCCGCGGCGGTGCTTCTAGGCATGGCTCCTCTTCGGATGGGGCCCTGGGGGCCGTGGCGGTCAGTGTTGCTTCGATGCCTGTGCGGGGTAGGCACCCGTAACGTTTAATGGGTGCGAGTGCGGCTTCAGGGCCTAGCGCCGCCCACTCTTTACCTCAGCGTCCCTCTCCTGGTAGAGGGGGCCGCCGCAACAATGCACTTTTCAGCGGGGACCTCCCCAATCAAGCGCCAGGCCACGGCAGTGATCAACATAAGGCAGTGCCTCCTCCAGCCACAGCGCTCCTCAGCTTCGCTGCGCTTTTAACATTAAAGCAGGTCAGGACACGAGGGCAGTCTCCTGGAGGTGCAGTAATGGCAATAGCGCTTCCTAATAACCAGTTCTTCTTGGCACAGCGCTCCGAGGTCAGACACAGCACTTCTCCTAGGGCCACAGCGCTCTGGGGACACAGGCAGTATAGCGCTTAGCAGGCAGCACTCATGAGGTACAGCAGTTCCCAGTGGCACCCAGCGCAAGGGGGGCGGACAGTCCCAGCAGGAAGCCCCAGGGTAACTCTTCTCACCTCCTGGGTGGTGGGGATCCAAGATGCTCCTTCCCTTCTAGGCACTTCTGGGCGCAGCGCTCGTGTGGCGCACGGTCCCGGCAGCTTCAGGGACCTAGGGGGGCCCTCCTTCTTCAGGAGCCTGGGGGACAGAGCATCAGGCACTACTGGGCGAGGTCAGCAGTTAGTGGGGGCGTCATCAAAGCAGGGTGGTAGGCTTTCACCATCCCCACTGTAGCGTGGCCCTCCACCTACACGGCAGCCTGAACTCCTGAAGTGGGGCTTCCACTAACCCTGGGGACAGTGGGGGGGTCCTAGATGGGTGCAGGGTCCAATACACAGGCCCAAGTGGCGGTATCCCCTGGCAGCAGGTCCCCTCACATTCCTGTCCCAGCTCTGTCTCAGCACATGACAACTCTACTGCTCTACCTACACCAGAAAGGCTGGAAGCTTCTAGAATTCTCAGGTGAAATAGTTCTAACTGGCTCAGGGGGAGGAGTAGAGCACCCTGGGGGCCTGGCTTTCCCTCCAAATGCTGGGGTGGCTGGGTACTCAACGTCTAGACCGCTAAGCTACTGCAGTCAGGTGGCACAACGCACAGACATGGCATCCATTTTGAACAAAGCATTCCATCAGGGTACATTTCTATATTGGGGGATTGATAACACACACCATTGCATTGTAACGTTAGACAGGGCATCTCATACCACACATGGCTTTGTTTACCATGGGGGAGACATCCTAAATTAGGGGGGTGAAAAGCAAAAAATTTGGGGGGAAAAGGGCGAAGTCCAACACCATCAAAAACAAAATCAGGCACACAGTCACAGAAGGTGGAAGCAAAAGGACAGGGGAAACCATGCTAAGGGTGCCAGGTCTAAAACGTGTGCCTTCCAGCTGAAAAGTGGTGAGAATTAAGCATAGGCTGAAAATCCGTATCGCTCACAGGATTTGCGAATTTTTGACAATTTTGCGGTCCGCGAATCACGCGAAATTGTCAAAGATTTCGCACTTCGCAAGTGGGCAGATTTTTTTTGCTTGGTCACGCTTCAAAAATTCAATCTTGCGCCCGCGGCGTTGACTTACCGTGATTCTGAGTTCGCCGAGTTGTTTCCTCCCGGTTTGCGTGCGCTGCGCCATTTTCGATCTTGCTGCGTGATCGCGCGAGACTTTTCGACCGCGACTACGTCATAGCGTCCCGCCATCTCGCACTGCGAGACTTGTTGAACGCGAATACGTCATACGGGACCCCCAATCACGCACCGCAAGAGAAAACAATTGCGAAGATGTTGAGGCGACGCGCAGCTGACATCCGGCGGAAGATTTGAACAGCTCGCTTTCCTGAAATTGCACAAATTGCAATTCTGCACAAGAAATCTAACGCTGGCAGCATAAACATCCTGAAAATGATGATTTGGATCAGAATAACTCCTCAGATTGACATTTGGCTGCATTTTTTTGTGCAAGGAGTCCATTTTGTGGGGGGTGGGATGGAGGAAGTGCCCCACAGTCTCCATCTTCCTGTTCCTGTCCATCAGGCTCCTCCCATTGCTTTGTATTTATGTCCTGATCCCTTTTCATTTGGATCTGGAGCTGGAAGGATTGGTCTTTGTGGCTGCTGCTGGATATTTGTATTTGAGGACTTTTTTTTGCGATCACTTTTGGATTTGAGATTTTACAAGTAAGTTGTTGTTGTTTGTTTGGAGCATTGCAGTTGCTGCAACTACAACTTATAAACTTTTTCACAACTTTAAAAAAAATATATTGTGGGTACCCATAGTATCCAGTAGACCTAGGGTTAGTCATGGGTGCATGATAAAATGTTTCTGTGAGTTTTGTTGAACTTAAATATGATTGATGGCATGTTATTGAGTAGCTCACTGTTATATGTGGAGGTTTTTTTAATTTGGGGGTGCGTGTTAAAGCCACACTAGCCAGTAGGCCCCAGGGGTAGTCAGTGGTGCATGGACCAAGTCTTTCTGTGGGGTCTCTTGGATTTAAACATCATTTAGGCAATGGATGGCATTGGATTGAGGTGATTTTTGTGTGTATTTAGATTTTTGGGGTATAGTTGGGGCCTGGTCCAGGGCCTGGCCATGTGGGTGGGGACCATTTTGATGTCTGGTCAAGGGCCTGGCCATGTGGGTGGGGGTCTATGGGCCATTTTGAAACCATGCAGTGTGCTTTGTGCCACAGGCCTACACCCAGTCTGCCTTGCTTTCATCCATTATGCCCAGGGGTACTCAGTGGTGCATTGACAAAGTCTTTCTGTGGTGTCTCTTGAATTTAAACATCATTTAGATGGCATTGGATTGAGGTGATTTTTGTGCATATTTTGATTTTTTTGGGTGCTGTTGGGGCCTGGCCATGTGGCTGGGGGCCATTTTGAGGCCTGGTCCAGGGCTTGGCCATGTGAGTAGGAGTCTAGGGGTCATTTTGAAGCCAGGCAGTGTGCTTTGTGCCATAAGCCTGCACCCAGTCTGCCTTGCTTTCATCCATTACGCCCAGGGGTACTCAGTGGCGCATGGACCATGTCTTTCTGTGGGGTCTCTTGAATTTAAACATCATTTAGGGCATAAATGGCATTGGATTGTGGTTATTTTTGTGTGTATTTCGATTTTTTGGGTGTTGTTGGGGCCTGGTCCACGGCCTGGTCCTGTGGGTGGGGGCCATTTTGAGGCCTGACCCAGGGCCTGGCCATGTGGGTGGGGGTCATGGGGCCATTCTGAAGCCAGGCAGTGTGCTTTGTGCCATAGGCCTGCACCCAATCTGCCTTGCTTTCAATCATTATGCCCAGGGGTACTCAGTTGTGCATGGACCAAGTCTTTCTATGGGGTCTCTTGAATTTAAACATCATTTAGGGCATGGATGGCATTGGATTGAGGTGATTTAGATTTTTGTGTGTATTTCGATTTTTTGGGTGTTGTTGGGGCCTGGTCAAGGGCCTGGCCATGTGGGTGGGGGCCATTTTGAGGCCTGGTCCAGGGCCTGGCCATGTGGGTGGGGGGGGGGGGCATATTGAGGACAGGCAGTTTTTTGACATAGGCAGGCAAGCTTGCCGGCCAGTAGGCCTAGGGTTATGAATGGGTGCACGAAACAACTCTCTCTGTGTGGTCTCTCTACTATTAATCTAAACATCTATTTTTGATTAGAATTGCAATTTTTATTTCGGGTATTTCTGTTTGTGGGTGTGTTGTGTTAATAATAATAAAATTCCTAGTTGCAATAGTATTAATTGAAGCACAACATATGCAACATTTATTTAACTGATGTTACTCTGGTTTCTTTGCTTCTAGGTGCACCTAGACTGAAAAGTGAGAACCAGGAATCATCCTCATCAGTGAAGTAGTGTGGCTCACTGGTTAGAGGCGGCAGACCCGAGAGCAGAGGACGGCCCGGGACCAGGGTTCGATTCCCGGCGCGGCAGGTTTCTGGACCAGGGTCAGCGGACTCGATAATTCTCTCGCCTTGGTGCCCACTCTGATCAGCGATCACACTCGGCAACTCTGGGCATTAGCTTGCCTCATCTTCACTAACGGCCCCACCAGACCGCCGGGGATGCCTGGTCTCACCCTGGAGATACCCATTAAGGGACCATCTCTCAGGGAAGCCAGGAAGGGTTTTGCAGCGGTCGAAGCGCCTTGGGACCCTACGGGTAAGTAGTGCGCTATATAAATGCCAATACATTTACATTTACATACATCATCATTCATCACTTGTTGTAGTACCAGGAAGAAGTCCTGTTGCGGTGTGTGCACAACATCACGTGACGTCACGCGGCCAGAGACAACTCTGCAACTCGTGCAACTGCGTCCTCCCGTTCTTCTGACATCTGAAAAAAATGGGTCCAAAGAAAGGTAGCCATAGCTCCTCTACCAAGAAAGTTGCCAGTGCCACTGCCAGTAAGAAGGAGCAGAAGAAGCAAGTGGCGCCACTTACCAAGTAGACTGGTGTGCCGACCGACACTTTTTTTCGGGAAAAAAAACTACGCCTGCAGCAACGGTGTCCGCCGGGGACCAAGCTGAGAGCAGCACCTCCCCTTCATTGGTCTCAGTGCCACCACGCCAAGTTAGGCCCAAGCCCATGAGTGCCACAGAGGCAGCCACTTTAATTGTTCTTTCACCATCGACCTGTGATGTTGGCGTTGACTCATCGCCAACTAGCATCCAATCAACGCAGGGTGCAACTCATTTGACGAGTGTTCAACCACGGGTGCAACAAGGAGTGGTGCAAGGAGTGGCGCAAGGAGAGTTTCTAGGAAAGGCACAAGGAGAGTTGCAAGGAGAGTCGCAAGGAGAGTTGCTAGGAAGGGCGCAAGGAGAGTTGCAAGGAGAGTTGCAAGGAGAGGCGCAAGGAGAGTTGCAAGGAAAGGCGCAAGGAGAGGCACAATTGCCCACAATGCTTGTTTCTCCAGAAGTAGCGGCACATGAGGAAATCGAGATTCATGCAGAGGTATCAGCCGAGCAAGCCACTCTGAGTCGTGGGGTGACTGACAAGTAGGAAAAGAGAAGGTTAGGGTCTGGCAAGTGGGTTCACTTGCCAGGTAGACATGGCAGGTAAAAACGGCGTGTACAGACACTGCAGTTGCAGGTCTGAGACCCATTCAAAAGGCTACTGGTGTGGGTGGCATAATCAGTTCTTCAAGCCCACTAGTAACATTTGATTTCCAGGCCCTGGGCATACACAGTGCAGTTTAGTAGGGACTTACCAGTAAATCAAATATGCCACTCATGGATAACCAATTAGAATTACAATTTACATAGGGAGCACTTGAACTGTGGCACTGATCAGCAGTGGCTATGTGCCCAGAGTACCTAAACCAGCAAAAATGAAATTCATCACACAGTTAAAAATACAGGAATTAGAGGCAAAAGTAGGGGGAAACCACACCAAGGATGCCATGTCAAACAGCATCCTTCCACTATTTTCTTAAATAGACTTTTTATTTTCTGGCTTCTATTGGAGTGCATATTTCCTTGCTATCTCTCTACCCATTTACACTTTTTCACAGTGCTTTTTATTCCCCTCCATTACCTCCCAATGTTTCCCACACTCTCCCACCTCGCTCCCCGTCATGCAACCCATATTTTTTGTACATGCATTTATTTATTGAATTGCTTATTTGAGAAGCAGCACCATTTTCAAAGTCATACTTGCATGCTGTTATCCTTTTCATGCTTTGACTAAGAGCGGATGGTAAACTTCGCTCAGCTGGTGGATTTTTTCGAGCTTTTGCCACTCCGCTTTCTGCTTGCAATGCTTACATCACCCAAAAACTCTCCGTCCCGCCGCCATGTAGCGGAGTTTAATACCCACTATCAACCACCTTAAATAAAATAACTTACCATATTTACTTTCTTTTTGTGCAGCATAGAATAAGGAGCCGGGTGTATGCGCTGAGCTGAGGAAAGGCTTGCAGTTGCTGCATGTTTCTAGTGTGCATGCATACAATAAAACGCATGCACACACAAGAGAATCCTCCAGAGGCTGCAATTGGATACAGGAGGAAGCGGGAGAGCGTCATTGTGGACTCATCGTCAACCTCGAGGATCTACATTTTGCAGCAAGGGACTCGGAGAAGGTTGGGGGCGGGTGTCGCGCCGGCCGTGCTCCGCCGCAGTGTAAGTTATATACGCGCGGGGCGGAGCAGAGCGCAGCTTAATTCAACTGATTTTCATTAAACTCCGCAGGATTCCGCATAGTGACACTCCGCCCCTATATTTGACAACAGTTCCTTTAGTTCACTCACATTTCGTCCATCAACAGAAAATTACAAAATAGCTATCGAGCACCACAACAGAATCATACATATGTGTAATGAATACAAACCCAATACCAAAAATGTTTTTCAAACCCCAAAATTGCTAGCAATGCAAAGCCAATAGCTTGACCAAGCTAAGACCTCTTGGATGTTCTAGAGCTTGTTCGAATTTGATATTCAATGTTATTTTTCCAGAAACACTGAGGGCCTCATTTACAGCATTTTGCCACACTGCAGTGCAGCAAACCTTCCTGCTTCGCTGCTGTGTATCAAAGAAAAGGACAGTCCTTTTCCCCTGCACTGGTGCATAATGATCTGTCATGCCCAATGCGGGCACACTTGCTCCATAACGCAAGGGTGTCTGCATTGTAGGGGGGACACCTTCCTGCACAAAAACAATCACTAGAGGTGTTTTCCTCTTTTTATGTGTGCTGCATTCTGCAGCACGCTTAGAAGATGAAAAAACCAGGAGAAATAAAGGTATTTTTCCTTGTTGAGCTTCCCTTATGCCTCCTCTGTGTAGGTGCAGGAATCTGATGCATTCCCAAGTTTACAAAACCTCGCAAATCTGGGAATGCGTCCCGTTCCATGGATGTTGTGTGGGAACATTCACAGCAACACCTATGGAATGCCAGTTCATGCAGAGTAGTGCGTGAAACGAGGCAAAATTTACAAGGCAATGAAAAGCCGCTCGGGGTGGTTTAATGTGGCCTTGTAAATATGGGCAGGCACCCTGCACCGCCAGTGCATCAACAAAAGTAGCACACTGGCGGTGCAATGGGTGTGTAAATAAGCCCCAGAGGGACTCATTTACAATATTTTGATGTACAGCAGCGCAGCAAGCTTTCCTGCTGCACTGCTGTGCGTCAAAAGAAAAGGGCAGGAACGTGCTGTACCTACAAGACATGGTGCCTTCCATTCCTTTTCCCCTGCGCTTGTGCACAATGGAGTGCTGTGCCCCAATGCAAGCACCTAGAGCCATGGTTCAAGGGTGTCTGCATTGTAGGGGCAAATGTTTTTGTGCATCAAGGGACACCTTCCTGCACAACAACAATCACAAGAGGTGTTTTCCTCTTTCTATGTGTGCTGCAAAATGTAGCACACGTAGAAGAAGAAAGAACTAGGTGAAATAAAGGTATTTCTCCTGATTGCACCCCTCTTACGCCTTCCTGGGGAGGCATAGGAATATGACGCATTCCCAGGTTTACAAAACATGGTAAATCTGGGAATGCGTCAGGTTCCATGGGTGTTTCATGGGAATACACACAGCAACACCCATGGAAAGCCACTTTCACGCAGAGTAGTGCATGAAGGGGGCAACATTTACAAGGCTTTACGTGGTCTTGTAAATATAGGCAGGCATACTGCGCCGTTAGTGCGTCAATAAAAGTGATACTCCTGCAGCACAATGGGCTTGTAAATAAGCCCCTGAATGCTTTTTCTGTGAGTACAGTGATATGTTCCAATGTCCAATAAATCTATCACTGTTATTTTTACAACTTTCCGTATTGCTGTTAACAAGTACTATTTGCAACAAGGGGTGGTGAGGGACAGAGTCTCTGAATTAAGCAGAAAGCTCTCACCCAGTCAAGAGATCAGGGCTAGATCCAACACCGTTTTTTAGCTCACTGCACCATCCCAGTTTCAGAACCTGGCTGTATGCAAATTAGTCTGTTCCTGTCCCAGTGCATGATGGGAACAGGGCAAACCAAACTACAAAAGCCAATTCTTACACTGGGAAGGAAACAAGCTCCCGGGGACCGGTTTCTGGCATTACAGCCGTCTTCGGCCCGGTTTGCTTGAATCCTGATGGTGCAATGAGCAAGGGTCTCACATCTGAGAATACCCTTCCACGCTTAGGGTGGACAAAAATATTTGCAACAAGGGGTGGTGAGGGACAGAGTCTCTGAATTAAGCAGAAAGCTCTCACCCAGTCAAGAGATCAGGGCTAGATCCAACACCGTTTTTTAGCTCACTGCACCATCCCAGTTTCAGAACCTGGCTGTATGCAAATTAGTCTGTTCCTGTCCCAGTGCATGATGGGAACAGGGCAAACCAAACTACAAAAGCCAATTCTTACACTGGGAAGGAAACAAGCTCCCGGGGACCGGTTTCTGGCATTACAGCCGTCTTCGGCCCGGTTTGCTTGAATCCTGATGGTGCAATGAGCAAGGGTCTCACATCTGAGAATACCCTTCCACGCTTAGGGTGGACAAAAATATTTGCAACAAGGGGTGGTGAGGGACAGAGTCTCTGAATTAAGCAGAAAGCTCTCACCCAGTCAAGAGATCAGGGCTAGATCCAACACCGTTTTTTAGCTCACTGCACCATCCCAGTTTCAGAACCTGGCTGTATGCAAATTAGTCTGTTCCTGTCCCAGTGCATGATGGGAACAGGGCAAACCAAACTACAAAAGCCAATTCTTACACTGGGAAGGAAACAAGCTCCCGGGGACCGGTTTCTGGCATTACAGCCGTCTTCGGCCCGGTTTGCTTGAATCCTGATGGTGCAATGAGCAAGGGTCTCACATCTGAGAATACCCTTCCACGCTTAGGGTGGACAAAAATATTTGCAACAAGGGGTGGTGAGGGACAGAGTCTCTGAATTAAGCAGAAAGCTCTCACCCAGTCAAGAGATCAGGGCTAGATCCAACACCGTTTTTTAGCTCACTGCACCATCCCAGTTTCAGAACCTGGCTGTATGCAAATTAGTCTGTTCCTGTCCCAGTGCATGATGGGAACAGGGCAAACCAAACTACAAAAGCCAATTCTTACACTGGGAAGGAAACAAGCTCCCGGGGACCGGGTTCTGGCATTACAGCCGTCTTCGGCCCGGTTTGCTTGAATCCTGATGGTGCAATGAGCAAGGGTCTCACATCTGAGAATACCCTTCCACGCTTAGGGTGGACAAAAATATTTGCAACAAGGGGTGGTGAGGGACAGAGTCTCTGAATTAAGCAGAAAGCTCTCACCCAGTCAAGAGATCAGGGCTAGATCCAACACCGTTTTTTAGCTCACTGCACCATCCCAGTTTCAGAACCTGGCTGTATGCAAATTAGTCTGTTCCTGTCCCAGTGCATGATGGGAACAGGGCAAACCAAACTACAAAAGCCAATTCTTACACTGGGAAGGAAACAAGCTCCCGGGGACCGGTTTCTGGCATTACAGCCGTCTTCGGCCCGGTTTGCTTGAATCCTGATGGTGCAATGAGCAAGGGTCTCACATCTGAGAATACCCTTCCACGCTTAGGGTGGACAAAAATAATTGCAACAAGGGGTGGTGAGGGACAGAGTCTCTGAATTAAGCAGAAAGCTCTCACCCAGTCAAGAGATCAGGGCTAGATCCAACACCGTTTTTTAGCTCACTGCACCATCCCAGTTTCAGAACCTGGCTGTATGCAAATTAGTCTGTTCCTGTCCCAGTGCATGATGGGAACAGGGCAAACCAAACTACAAAAGCCAATTCTTACACTGGGAAGGAAACAAGCTCCCGGGGACCGGTTTCTGGCATTACAGCCGTCTTCGGCCCGGTTTGCTTGAATCCTGATGGTGCAATGAGCAAGGGTCTCACATCTGAGAATACCCTTCCACGCTTAGGGTGGACAAAAATATTTGCAACAAGGGGTGGTGAGGGACAGAGTCTCTGAATTAAGCAGAAAGCTCTCACCCAGTCAAGAGATCAGGGCTAGATCCAACACCGTTTTTTAGCTCACTGCACCATCCCAGTTTCAGAACCTGGCTGTATGCAAATTAGTCTGTTCCTGTCCCAGTGCATGATGGGAACAGGGCAAACCAAACTACAAAAGCCAATTCTTACACTGGGAAGGAAACAAGCTCCCGGGGACCGGTTTCTGGCATTACAGCCGTCTTCGGCCCGGTTTGCTTGAATCCTGATGGTGCAATGAGCAAGGGTCTCACATCTGAGAATACCCTTCCACGCTTAGGGTGGACAAAAATATTTGCAACAAGGGGTGGTGAGGGACAGAGTCTCTGAATTAAGCAGAAAGCTCTCACCCAGTCAAGAGATCAGGGCTAGATCCAACACCGTTTTTTAGCTCACTGCACCATCCCAGTTTCAGAACCTGGCTGTATGCAAATTAGTCTGTTCCTGTCCCAGTGCATGATGGGAACAGGGCAAACCAAACTACAAAAGCCAATTCTTACACTGGGAAGGAAACAAGCTCCCGGGGACCGGTTTCTGGCATTACAGCCGTCTTCGGCCCGGTTTGCTTGAATCCTGATGGTGCAATGAGCAAGGGTCTCACATCTGAGAATACCCTTCCACGCTTAGGGTGGACAAAAATATTTGCAACAAGGGGTGGTGAGGGACAGAGTCTCTGAATTAAGCAGAAAGCTCTCACCCAGTCAAGAGATCAGGGCTAGATCCAACACCGTTTTTTAGCTCACTGCACCATCCCAGTTTCAGAACCTGGCTGTATGCAAATTAGTCTGTTCCTGTCCCAGTGCATGATGGGAACAGGGCAAACCAAACTACAAAAGCCAATTCTTACACTGGGAAGGAAACAAGCTCCCGGGGACCGGTTTCTGGCATTACAGCCGTCTTCGGCCCGGTTTGCTTGAATCCTGATGGTGCAATGAGCAAGGGTCTCACATCTGAGAATACCCTTCCACGCTTAGGGTGGACAAAAATATTTGCAACAAGGGGTGGTGAGGGACAGAGTCTCTGAATTAAGCAGAAAGCTCTCACCCAGTCAAGAGATCAGGGCTAGATCCAACACCGTTTTTTAGCTCACTGCACCATCCCAGTTTCAGAACCTGGCTGTATGCAAATTAGTCTGTTCCTGTCCCAGTGCATGATGGGAACAGGGCAAACCAAACTACAAAAGCCAATTCTTACACTGGGAAGGAAACAAGCTCCCGGGGACCGGTTTCTGGCATTACAGCCGTCTTCGGCCCGGTTTGCTTGAATCCTGATGGTGCAATGAGCAAGGGTCTCACATCTGAGAATACCCTTCCACGCTTAGGGTGGACAAAAATATTTGCAACAAGGGGTGGTGAGGGACAGAGTCTCTGAATTAAGCAGAAAGCTCTCACCCAGTCAAGAGATCAGGGCTAGATCCAACACCGTTTTTTAGCTCACTGCACCATCCCAGTTTCAGAACCTGGCTGTATGCAAATTAGTCTGTTCCTGTCCCAGTGCATGATGGGAACAGGGCAAACCAAACTACAAAAGCCAATTCTTACACTGGGAAGGAAACAAGCTCCCGGGGACCGGTTTCTGGCATTACAGCCGTCTTCGGCCCGGTTTGCTTGAATCCTGATGGTGCAATGAGCAAGGGTCTCACATCTGAGAATACCCTTCCACGCTTAGGGTGGACAAAAATATTTGCAACAAGGGGTGGTGAGGGACAGAGTCTCTGAATTAAGCAGAAAGCTCTCACCCAGTCAAGAGATCAGGGCTAGATCCAACACCGTTTTTTAGCTCACTGCACCATCCCAGTTTCAGAACCTGGCTGTATGCAAATTAGTCTGTTCCTGTCCCAGTGCATGATGGGAACAGGGCAAACCAAACTACAAAAGCCAATTCTTACACTGGGAAGGAAACAAGCTCCCGGGGACCGGTTTCTGGCATTACAGCCGTCTTCGGCCCGGTTTGCTTGAATCCTGATGGTGCAATTAGCAAGGGTCTCACATCTGAGAATACCCTTCCACGCTTAGGGTGGACAAAAATATTTGCAACAAGGGGTGGTGAGGGACAGAGTCTCTGAATTAAGCAGAAAGCTCTCACCCAGTCAAGAGATCAGGGCTAGATCCAACACCGTTTTTTAGCTCACTGCACCATCCCAGTTTCAGAACCTGGCTGTATGCAAATTAGTCTGTTCCTGTCCCAGTGCATGATGGGAACAGGGCAAACCAAACTACAAAAGCCAATTCTTACACTGGGAAGGAAACAAGCTCCCGGGGACCGGTTTCTGGCATTACAGCCGTCTTCGGCCCGGTTTGCTTGAATCCTGATGGTGCAATGAGCAAGGGTCTCACATCTGAGAATACCCTTCCACGCTTAGGGTGGACAAAAATATTTGCAACAAGGGGTGGTGAGGGACAGAGTCTCTGAATTAAGCAGAAAGCTCTCACCCAGTCAAGAGATCAGGGCTAGATCCAACACCGTTTTTTAGCTCACTGCACCATCCCAGTTTCAGAACCTGGCTGTATGCAAATTAGTCTGTTCCTGTCCCAGTGCATGATGGGAACAGGGCAAACCAAACTACAAAAGCCAATTCTTACACTGGGAAGGAAACAAGCTCCCGGGGACCGGTTTCTGGCATTACAGCCGTCTTCGGCCCGGTTTGCTTGAATCCTGATGGTGCAATGAGCAAGGGTCTCACATCTGAGAATACCCTTCCACGCTTAGGGTGGACAAAAATATTTGCAACAAGGGGTGGTGAGGGACAGAGTCTCTGAATTAAGCAGAAAGCTCTCACCCAGTCAAGAGATCAGGGCTAGATCCAACACCGTTTTTTAGCTCACTGCACCATCCCAGTTTCAGAACCTGGCTGTATGCAAATTAGTCTGTTCCTGTCCCAGTGCATGATGGGAACAGGGCAAACCAAACTACAAAAGCCAATTCTTACACTGGGAAGGAAACAAGCTCCCGGGGACCGGTTTCTGGCATTACAGCCGTCTTCGGCCCGGTTTGCTTGAATCCTGATGGTGCAATGAGCAAGGGTCTCACATCTGAGAATACCCTTCCACGCTTAGGGTGGACAAAAATATTTGCAACAAGGGGTGGTGAGGGACAGAGTCTCTGAATTAAGCAGAAAGCTCTCACCCAGTCAAGAGATCAGGGCTAGATCCAACACCGTTTTTTAGCTCACTGCACCATCCCAGTTTCAGAACCTAGCTGTATGCAAATTAGTCTGTTCCTGTCCCAGTGCATGATGGGAACAGGGCAAACCAAACTACAAAAGCCAATTCTTACACTGGGAAGGAAACAAGCTCCCGGGGACCGGTTTCTGGCATTACAGCCGTCTTCGGCCCGGTTTGCTTGAATCCTGATGGCTTGGTAGTTTAGTCTGCCCTGTTCCCATGATGCACTGGGCCAGGGACAGACTGATTTGCATATAGCCAGGTTCTGAGCTGGGATGGGGCAGTGAGATAAATAACGGTGATGGATCAAGCCCTGATCTTTGGACTGGGTTAGAGTGGTCTGTTTAACTCAGACACTCTGTTCATCACCACCCCCTTTTTGTAAATCGTTTTTGGCCACTATAGGTGTGGCAGGGTATACTCAGACATGAGTCCCTTTCTCACTGCTCCATCAGGATTCAAGCAAGCCGGGCCGAAGAAGGCTGAAATGCCAGAAACCGGTCCCCGGTAGCTTGTCTCCTTTCTGGTGAAGAATTGGCTTGGTAGTTTAGTCTGCCCTGTTCCCATGATGCACTGGGCCAGGGACAGACTGATTTGCATATAGCCAGGTTCTGAGCTGGGATGGGGCAGTGAGATAAATAACGGTGATGGATCAAGCCCTGATCTTTGGACTGGGTAAGAGTGGTCTGTTTAACTCAGACACTCTGTTCATCACCACCCCCTTTTTGTAAATCGTTTTTGGCCACTATAGGTGTGGCAGGGTATACTCAGACATGAGTCCCTTTCTCACTGCTCCATCAGGATTCAAGCAAGCCGGGCCGAAGAAGGCTGAAATGCCAGAAACCGGTCCCCGGTAGCTTGTCTCCTTTCTGGTGAAGAATTGGCTTGGTAGTTTAGTCTGCCCTGTTCCCATGATGCACTGGGCCAGGGACAGACTGATTTGCATATAGCCAGGTTCTGAGCTGGGATGGGGCAGTGAGATAAATAACGGTGATGGATCAAGCCCTGATCTTTGGACTGGGTAAGAGTGGTCTGTTTAACTCAGACACTCTGTTCATCACCACCCTCTTTTTGTAAATCGTTTTTGGCCACTATAGGTGTGGCAGGGTATACTCAGACATGAGTCCCTTTCTCACTGCTCCATCAGGATTCAAGCAAGCCGGGCCGAAGAAGGCTGAAATGCCAGAAACCGGTCCCCGGTAGCTTGTCTCCTTTCTGGTGAAGAATTGGCTTGGTAGTTTAGTCTGCCCTGTTCCCATGATGCACTGGGCCAGGGACAGACTGATTTGCATATAGCCAGGTTCTGAGCTGGGATGGGGCAGTGAGATAAATAACGGTGATGGATCAAGCCCTGATCTTTGGACTGGGTAAGAGTGGTCTGTTTAACTCAGACACTCTGTTCATCACCACCCCCTTTTTGTAAATCGTTAACAAGTACTAAGCCGACAGAAAATCTATGACAAAACCAGAGAATAGAAAGAGAAATGGCAGACCCAACTATCAATCTTACAAGTTAAAATTAGTTATTTGATTACCTATGTGCGCATTACTGATATGAAGGCTTGCCGCCATATCACAAACTCGTTCTACGACTGCATACAGGATAACGGGATCGTGTGCCTACTTTGGGCAAAATTGCGCTATCTACATAACATACAAAAGCTCTGTCACTTCCTGTGATAGAGCATGCACTGCAGAAAGGCAGCTATCAAATATGCAGCAGAAGAAGGAGCGGGGGAGTTTTGATCCATGAATATTTTTTTCGATGGAACCAAATTATATATTTTGCTGACAAGTCGGTACCGATTTGCTAGTGCACAAATAACATATGCACAGACAAACGAATGCACAATGAGCCATATGTATCAAGCTAATTAGCATTCGCAAGGCCGAAATTCTGCGAATTTCAGCCTTTGCGAATGCTAATTAGCTAAATGGTATGTATGTAACATGTTTGATGCAAATAAGGTATTGCAAAATTTGCTATTCCTTTTTTTGCGATTGCAAATAAGGAATCGCAAATTTTGCGATTCCTTAAATGCAATGTATCAAAGAAAAAATATTCAAAAAATGCCCATAAGGATTCGCAAATTACCACCAACTTCTAGTTGGTGGTAAGTTGCGAATTCTTTAAAAAAAACTTTTTTCCAAAAAACCAAAGGTGCCATATGACGCTCATACATGCCCTTAGGGCATGTATGTGCGCCATATGCCCCCAAAAGTTATTTTCAGGGGTGCAGCAGGGTGTTCTTGAGACACCCCTGCACCCTTGAAAGAATTCCTAATTTGCGATTAGCAAATTGCTAATCGCAAATTGCCCCTTCATTCCTATGGGCCTCCTGGCCCATAGAAATGAATGGGTAATTTACGATTAGCAATTTGCTAATCGCAAATTAGGAATGGTAAGGAATCGCTAAAAAAGCGATTTTGTTCATACATACCATTTTGCATTTCCTAAATAGCGATTCCTTAAAATTCGCTATTTAGGAAATGCAAAATGGTTTGGTGATACACATGGCCCAATGGGACTTAAATGGGCACTGTGTCATTTGCACAAATTGAGTTCACTAGTGGGCAGAAGGAAATGTAATTTGAAAAGTGGTAAATTGTTCAACTACAGTACCAACGGGCCCCAAACGCTCCCTATATAGCTACAAAATGAACTCATTCGGTAAAGTTGTTCACATTTTAACCAACCATAGATGTAAGGAAGGATGATTCTGGAATTGGTTTTACATCTATAATTCATTTTCCTTCTGTTTCACAGTAAACTCTGTTTGTGGAAAGAAAAAATAAATAAAACCTACAACAATTATGTGCAGACCGTACAAACTCAGTAAGTTGTTTGCAATTTATGACGCCTCTATTTTAAACTGGAGCGGTTAACAAATTAGCACTTAATTTTCACTTATATTAAATGGAACACATATATCCCGGTAGTTGTTTTAGATGGTGTTCATTTAGTACATATAATTATTAGGAGAAGCTGTGGTAAAATAAACACTTTTGTTTAATGACAAATTGTGTGATGCATATGATTCAAGTGCAGCCATCCTGAAGGATCTCAGATTTCCGATAATAAGGGTCCACAAGTTGGTGACAGAAAGGTTCTATTCAGTGTTAGTGCAGCACAAACTGTGATATTCAAAACTGGTGCCAAGCAGAACTCCATACAAACATAACTATTAACCACAATGTTTCATACTACGAAAGGTGAGAAAATATCTATCCTCAAGGACCGTATATTTTTACAGAGACACCATAAGATTGTTTTTTTAAAAGCAGGTCAGATGCTATATTTTTCTAATCCACTGAGTACATAAGTTAATTTCTTATAAAAGACTTAAAAACTTAAAAATCTCCCTGTTTCAAAGTGCTTTAACACCCACTGCCTGACAGGGACTGGACCCACAAACCTGGAGGACCTTTACAAGAACCATCATCACAGAAACTTCTCTCAGGGTCTCTAAAAAGTGGCCTGGCTGCTTGGAACTCCTTGTAGACATGACTTATAGTTCCTATAACATCATCCAGAGCTCTGAAGTGGTTATATACCAGAATATTGAGCACAAAAATAGCAGGCTGAAAAAATATCGTAGCCAGGATAGGCACTGCCAATATATATATGTTAGATATGTCTGAGTGAATATAGATACACTTTTACTCCTCAACATTGCACGGTTATATCATGTAATTATTCATTTTGGTAGGGATGCCATGATGTGTACTGCTGTAAGCCATTGGTATGAACCCATTTTTCCTTCTATTTCCCAGGAGCAATGCTTATTGCCATTACTATTATGTCTGGAAAGAGCTTAATACCACCCTCGCTGTTCATTTTCCTCCTTGGGGTCCCTTTCTCCATCTCTAGATAGGCTACATTCAGATACCAGAATGTGCTCGCTATTCCAGTACTGTCCTAATTAATATTCTCAGAGTGGGTGGAAGTATATCCAGTGTGAGAGCACATGCCAATACTTTAGTTAAGAGTTAGTTAAACTCCTGATATGCTGACTTCATTTTTGCTGGCTTTAGGATTCGGGGCACTTTACCACTGTTGACCAGTGCTAAAATGCAGGTGATCGGTCTAAAACATGGTAACATTGGCGTATCCATAATTTTTATATTTTTAGTTTGCTTATAATTAACTTATAAAGTGCTCTATGTGTTCCCAGGGCCTATAAATGAAATGCTACTAGTGGGCATGCCTCGCTGATTGTGCCACAAACCTCAGTAGCCCTTTAAATATGACTCAGTCCTGCCATTGCAGAGCCTGTGTGTGCAGTTTTAAACTGCCATGTCGACCTGGTAAGGTAACCCGCTTTCCAGGCCCAAATCTTCCATTTAATACATATAAGACATCCCTTCGGTTGACCTTGGACAAGCCGAAGGGCAGAGTTCAGTGTATTGCTGTACATGTACTTTTGAGTTTTACATGTCTAGGTAGTGAAAAAGTCTTACATTCATTGTTCACTACTGAGAGATCTATTTGCCCATTGGTTAACATTGGGATTGTCTTATAAGTGTAATTTTCAATTCGGAGAAGATGGCATTTTTGCGTTTGGTGTCTCTGGTCTCACAATTTAAAATACCAACTTATGGTGAAGTACGATTTTAAATCTGAAAATTCCACCTTTAGGAAGTTGGCATATTCTTACTTTAACCATTCTGTGACTCTGCCTTTCGTTGAATACATGTCTGGGGTGGATAACAGCTGGGCATTGGGAATTCTCTCTAGACAGTCACACACAAAGGGAACTGAGGTGTGACATTCACATCATGATGAACTATCACCAGGCTGATGAGTCTTCCTAGGCTCGGTGGGAGGAAGGAGTTGACACTTGCACTGCGTCTGTCTCCACACAAAGAGTTGTATAGCCCTATGTAGTGAGCCTGGAGCCAGAGCAGGAAGAGCAGGGACCCTGTGTTCTTCAAATGCTCTTTGAAGTCTCCCTCACTTGAAAGGCAGAAATGGGTATAAGTTCTCGACCCCTGACACAAGCACCTCTGTACACTCTAGACCTAAGGGCACTCTGCCAGGAAGAAGGACTGCTGTACTGTTGAAAGGACTGTCACTCTGCTGGACTCAGCTGTACCTGCTGGACTCCTGCTCTTCTGTGCCTGCCCTGCTGCCCCTTGCATGGTGGTGAGAAGGACTCTCTACATCCCCAGAACCAAGTGACTCCAAGGGCTTGCTGACTTGCCTCCTATTCTGAAGTCTCAGGGACATCATAGACTTCATTCAACTCTGCTTTAGCAGCTGAACTCTGCCAACTGTGAATTCTGCCCTGCCAAGAGGTGCCAATCCAGTCCTGGGCCTTCAAGAGGATTCTGCAGCTGTTTCCTGACACAGACTATGCATTTCCTGTATTGTGTCAGTCAAAACCAATGCATTTGCCTTTGGTACGATGCAGTACTGCTTGCAAACTCCACAGCATCGACAGCGCGGCTCAACGATGACACAGCACCTTTTTCATAAGAGGTTCAGCAATGACGCGGGACCCAACTGCAAGGCTTGGATACGACATTGTGACTTCATCATAAAGGGTTAAATGATGGCGAAGGGATTCGACTGTGAGGCATGTTGACAATACAGTACATTCATCTTATAGGGGTTTGACGACGACTCGGGCCCAGACTGCATGAATCTGAACTAACGCAGTTGCTTCTGGAAGTCGACATATCCTCTGGAACAATACTGTTTTCAGTAAGGCCTGCGTGGCTGCTTTATCATACTTACGCTCCATCGTGGTCGACTTGACTTTTCTGATTTGACCAGGTCCAGTGCAACATCAAGTAACCTCTAAGTACTATTGACTTTTAAGCACTAGAATTCAAGATGTTTTTGAAAAATTAATAACTTTGGTTCTACTTATTAGATTTTTGTTGTTTGATTCTTGTTTTGTTCATTAAGTTAAGCTCTATTATTCTAACTTGATGCAGAGTATTTGTGTCTTGTGTTTGTCACCGTTTTGCTGTAATTAGTGTTGCACAAATACTTTAAACAATGACACTTAAGTTAAGCCTGACTGCTCCGTGCCAAGCTACCAGATGGTGAGCTCCGATTAATTTAGGGTGTGTATGTGACTTACGCTGACTAGAGTGGTGGTCCCTGATTGGACAGAGTAAATATCTCTGCCAACTAGTCAATTTGCACTGTCACAGGTACTGGTGGGCTTCCAGATTCACTGCCAGTTGTTGTGATTGGATATCAAGGTTGTATGAGTTACTGTAATTGTGATGCAATCTCAAAAACTGCCTTAGAGCAGATTGTCACACCAAACGTTTGGTTGATGGCTATTACACAAAAGCACACTGTTGCTATCTGTTGGTTTTTTAAACGTAGTTGCATGGGGTCTGCCATTAGACAGATGGATAATAAGATCCATAAGATCCAAAAAAGGTACACCCTCTTCAGGACCTCTAGCAGCAAATCTAGAGGCCCGCCAGTACCTAGTACATATGTACTGCATAAAAACAACAACAGGGGGGCTCTACTTGAAACACGCAGTAGGCCTAGTAGGCCTTAACTAGTGTTAGTACATTCACACCTGAGTCCAATGCCCTTCAAAAAAACATTAGGAAACACTGGGCTATTCTACAAACAGGCACCCTTTCCCTACCTCTACCTACGGTTGCCTTCAAACTTATACACAACCTAAAGGATATGTTGATCCATACAAGACCAAGAAAATCAACAAGTTCTATGCAAAGGCCTTTTGAGATATTCCTCCAGTGGTGGGACATTTCCCCTGTGGCTTTTGCAATGTATGCACCTATACTGAAGCTACAAAAGAACTGTATAAGAGAAGAGAGTTCTCCCAGATACTTTCAGGTCCAGAGGGGGGAGACAAACCAAGTAGAAAAGAGAAAGAGTGAAGTCACCACTGTGTGTTGCGCAAATTGCGTCATTAAATGCCACACTCTCTTATAACTTTGGCTATTCTCCCATACAGATCTAGGTGGTGTTTGCACCACACGTCCAATGTACCCTTTATAAAGTCATCGCGCATTTCGCACGATCAGGTACTATTTATAACATCTTATTTAAACTCTCTCTTAGTCCTGCCTGTATAGTAGCTTGAATGTTGATTATCCATTATTATCTATATTTATGCAGCTATATCGGTTGCTACACAGAAGTCCCCCAGGTGGCTCAAAAACTAAGATACTTAACAGGAGCGCACTCTGGATGCTGAGGTAATTTAATATCCACCACTCAAGCATTACGCAATCCAGCCTTCAATATCCAATACAAACTATATAAATATTCCTTACATATTTTTTCAGCAAATGCCTTAAAGAAACCAGCCAGCTTGTCGTCTATGACACGCCTAGATCCTCTACATCATAGGTAAAGCTCCCTTCAGCTAAGTAGCTCTCAGATACCGGCACACTATAACACTCTACAAGCACTGCATGGTTTTGGGTACTGTAGGTGGAACCAGATCTAATGGGCACATTTTGTAACTTTACCCTTCACCCTCAACCTCTCACTTCTCACCATGTGGGTTCACCGTCTCTATGGTCTAACCTCTATTTAGTAAGATGTGTTAGCTAGCTATGAGCACTCATTAAAATTTAAAACTTAAAAAGACTGTATGTATATAAATGATGCCACTGATTAACACTATGATGTTAAATAAGAAATCTCTATATTTATAAAGTTTTTGTATTCTCTGTTTTTCAGACCTCCATACCAAGCCCTCATATTTTTAAATATAGTATATGAATTATTTGTATGTCCATTGTCTTTGGCCCTGAGGAAGGTGACTTTCACCGAAACGTACGTCGGCCTACCATCTACTGTCCGGGATACGAACTGGTTTTATTTCACCAATACCAGTAGAACCATACCATCTAGGTTCCTATACGTACCATACTAAGTACACCTTAGAGCTACCATTTGTGTTAGTCCAATGTTCTGTACTATATTGTCTTTGTGTCTAGTTTGTTAGAATTGTATTTTTACCTCCTAGAAAATGTATGACTGATGTATGAGTCTGTGTTGCATGATCACTAGGATAAATCGCTATTAGAGGGCAATTCCTGAATGATAGAACCACTACTACTAAAACCTGTATGTAAGAATGTGCTCTTCACTACAATAATGAAATGTACTTTTGCACAAGTGTTTTTAAAAAAATGTTGAAAATGAAAAAATAGTTAAATAAATTCCTCATGTTTGAATAATACTTTTTAAAGTTTCCTTTGGCATCTTTCTCAAAAATGTTTAGATATATTCAATGGTAAAAGAAATATAGGTCCTTCAGAGGTTTGCTACAAAAGAACTGAGCAGCACTATTACATGGGTACAGAAAAAATACACAAATTACAACTATAACATTTGCATATGCATGATAATCTGCTCATGCCACATGAGATATATAGGCATGACGACCAGAGCAGCAAAGGTTAGGATCATGGAACATCATAGCAAAATATGCTGCAGAAAATTGAATACCAAGATGATTACCCACTTTTTCACTGTGGGTCAAACCCCGATGACATACGTTGGATTGTATTGGAATCCCTCCTACACTTGTGCAAGAACACACTGTTCAGGGAAGAACAATACTGATTTTTCTAACTTTCCACACTCATTATTGACCTCAACCATGGGATTTCATAGGCTGAATTAACCAACAAACACACCCCCTTGGGAGGCCATACTGAAAGGATATAGGACATACTATGATCAACTAGTAATAGGATTTGGGCAGCATTGCCCTTCAACACCTTAGTTCCTAGTGTAATATGGACATGTTGTACATCAAGAGGGGCTACATACACTATTTTTGCTTGCCACATTGATGACACTTGTAATATGCATTCTGTAGTGTAGCCTGGAGACCTGACCTTGCCCCATCTGGACCCCAAAAAATGGTTTCCAGGCACCTCCTGATATCTGACTCTTCGTGAATATTCTTTAGCCCTGTCAATTGGAGGCTATATGAACCTTAGGCCCTACCAACACTGTTGGTCAATACTGTGACCGTTGATCACCTTGTTGATATTGACATCCTCCACGTGAGTTACACTCTTGGGAGTTCATCATAATAAGATACAGTTGACCTTTGCAAATGTTATAAAGAGAGGATGTTGTGATTCTTCGACTACTCCAACAATAACAATGATTGATAATATGACGCATGTATACTACATGCCTATTATCTGTCTTGACACTTAGTTGTACAATTACCACTCCACAAATATGAAAAAAAACTTCTCCTTCCCTGCTGCCAACATGGCACCCATCTGTGTCTGCACCACATTGTAAGCCGGCTGGCTCCAGTGGCACTATGCTAAGACAGGCATTGATTGGTCTGCGCATAAATAGACTCCACCCCACCTGCCTTGCCACCCTTCAATGAAGCAGAGCCGGGGTAGGTCTTCAGGTGGATGCTGTTCCATGTCCCTTTAGGTATCCCTTCTCTATGAGATGGAAATGTTCTTTTACCGTTATGGTAAGATATGCCTTATTGAATCTTAATGCTCTCTCCCCGCAGGAAGGTAATTAGCGCTCTCTCTGCTGCTTTTACTTGCAGAGGCCAATCCATCACCCTAATTGAGTGCGTCTTTGTTATTTTTCACGTATGCGCTGACATTGAAAGTATTCTTTGAGGGTGGGCGTAAAATCCGTTTTGCGGGCGAATTTGCGGATTTTCCGCGATTTCGCGATCCGCGAATCTCGCGAAATCACGTTAAAATCAGCGAATCAGCGGGGACGAATTTTCTGCCAAGCAAGGGTTACAGCAGCAGGTGCAAAAGTTGAACCTAATTTCTTTGTAACCTTTTACAAAAGGGTTACAAACAAATTAACTTCAACTTGGACACCTGCTGCTAATTGCTTCCTGGCTCCTCATTGCCTACTTGCAACTATTCTCTGACCCTGCTCTGACCCTTGAAGCAGGGTCAGAGAATAGTTACAAGTAGGCAACGAGGCACCTGTCCAAGGAATTAAACCTCATCAGGAAGCACTTACAGATATAAAAAACAGGAAGAAGGGAGAGGATGGCAAATACACCCATTTTGAGTTGTCAGGAGGGGTTAAACTAAAAGAGACCTTTACAGCACAATTTTCATATGCATTTTGCTAAAAATAAAAAGCAGTATGTTCTGTAGGGGCAACTCAGGAATATGGCCCTTCAGAGATCCGGCCTCTCTTTCTTTCTCTTGTTCTCTCTCTCCCTCTCTCTTTCCCTCTATTTCTCTCTCTTTCTATCTATCTATCTATCTATCTATCTATCTATCTATCTATCTATCTATCTATCTATCTATCTATGTATCTATCTATCTATCACTCTCTCCCTCTCCCATAAACGACTGCATGGGTAACTTCGCTATGCAAGCGGCTCACGAAGACGCAAATAACCCTGCGTACACGCAAAAAACCCGCGAACACGCAAAAAAACAAAAATCCGCAAATTCGCACAAATTCGCGAATTTTGCGGATCGTGAATTTGCAAATTCGCGGATCGCGAATTCGCAAAATTCGCCCATGCTTAGTATTCTTCAATACAGTGGTCTAGCTTCAGTCATATTGTGTGTTTGTGGTGGTTTTAATTTTATTCACATTATTTTGTGTACACGTTACTCTGGGGTATGCTGTTGACAGTTGCCTCGCATGCCTTGTTCAGAAACTATTATTTGTGATTGACAAATACATATTTTCATGTTTGTCTTTGTGTGTCAGGATGTATTTTAGGTCTTGTGGCGTTAACCGCGCGAAAGCGTGGTCTCGCCAGAGACCTATTGTGAGCAACACAGCTTTCTTGGAGACAAGACCTGGCCTCGCTCATCTGCCAGGATCGGATCGGAGCGGGTGGCGCGCACAACCAAGCGCTCCGATTCTGGCAGGCTGGTCACACACACATGCGCACACACAGAGACACAAACACGAGCGCCCATACATGCACGCACACATACAGACACCCCCCTTGCCATCGTGCACATACCCACACACAAACGAGCGCACCGAGACCCCCACCCTGCCCCCACCCCCGCCCTCGCCCTCGCCCCCGCCGCCCTAGTGTTTGCACATGATCCGGACGAGCGTTCACGATAGGCTTAAACCAGCTTGTTTCAAAACGGGGGTCTCAACGAACTTGTGAAGTAAAAGAAACTCTGAGTCCCGAGAGCACACAGTGACACACGAGAGCACGTACCTGCCCCTCCACCTGCACAGGTCCGTGGAGTAGAAGCCCAGCACAGAGTGCACGATCCCGAGGTACAGGAGGAAGGCCAGCCAGAGCATCTTTACGGCGAGCCCCTGCGCACAACACACGGCATCAGCCACCACCGGCAGCTTGCATGGTGCCCGAGGATCACAAGAGGGAGGTGCCGAGACTCACGGAAACACATCCACCACCAACGACTGCTGCTTACTGACCAGCGGCTCCCGGCAGGGCACGGGGAAGGGGAGCAGGGGCCGGCCATTCGGACAAGGCCGGACAACTTCTGACCAATCAGAGACCGGCGAGCCTGGAGGGGGAGATAAACTTCACGAGTCCGGGAGGCGGGCGGCAGGTTTAGTGGTAGAGGCATGTGCATTCCTCGCTCCTCCTCTGACAGCGAATCTGATCCCATCCGAAGAGTTTATTTATTTCTTTAGGTGTTTGCAGAGCGCTATTACTTCGAAGCACTGTTGACTAAGAGTCTTTATTAAGGAGAAAGACAAAATTTGACAGGTAAGGATGCCTTCTCTAGGCAGCTGCCCACCCACTGTCTACTCCCAAGCCGGACCGCAGAGAGGATTGTGAGCACTGCAGAGAGGATTGTGAGCACCTCATATAAGAAAATAATAATAAAAAACACAATTTTTCTTGATTTTTGTGCGTCACGTAAGTTTGCAATGAAATTGTGCATATAGTGCAAAAATCATCCGGGCATCTTCATGGGTCTTTTTAAAATAGTTTGCTTGACAAAGTTCAAGGAAGAGGTTGTGAAAATGAATTTTGACTTTTTTTCTTCAAATTTCCCTACTCATGTCATGCCAACGAGGACAGTTTGCCCATTACCAAACTTATTGTGATATGCAGAGACAGTAGCGTAGGAAGGTGCAGGCTGCCCCCGGGGTCATCACTGTGTGTGAATAATGACAGCTGTGAGCCCGTGCCTGAGGTGCATCATCAGAACTGTGTGAATAATAACTGCGTCAGCCCCGTGCGTGAGGTGCATTATAAGACCTGTGTGAATAATAACAGCTGTGAGCCTCAGGTGCATCATCAGAGCTGTGTGAATAATAACAGCTGTGAGCCCGTGCCTGAGGTGCATCATCAGAACTGTATGAATAATAACTGCGGCAGCCCCGTGCATGAGGTACATCATCAGAGCTGTGTGAATTATAACAGCTGTGAACCTCAGGTGCATCATCAGAGCTGTGTGAATAATAACAGCTGTGAGCCTGTGCCTGAGGTGCAACATCAGAGCGGTGTGAATAATAACTGCGTCAGCCCCGTGCATGAGGTGCATCATCAGAGCTGGGTGAATAACAACTGTGAGCCAGTGCATGAGGTGCATCATCAGAGCTGTGTGAATAATAACAGCTGTGAGCCCGTGCCTGAGGTGCATCATCAGAGCTATGTAAATAATAACTGCGTCAGCCCCGTGCTTGAGGTGCATCATCCACATTGCTCAGGTCACCCAAATTCCTGCACTCTCTACCACACTGCTTTCAAGAACAGCATATTCTTGCACACTCTCACACTGCTCACCAATTCAAAGTTTGCTAACAGTTTTATGCAACGCATTGTCATATACAATGCCAATACCTCAAACTTTAATGCTGCGAGACCTATTGCATTGTAACTGCTTGTTATCAAACTTACCGTACAAGATTTACCACATGATTGGTTGAGCAACTGGTTATCTCAAATTGAGCATTCACCCCCGGGGAAATGGGGCACTGTCTAGATTAGGGTAGTTTTTAGGTCCAAAAGAATCGCCATGTGATCATTATTGAGACTGAACAAGGCGAGAAGCATGTTTACCAAGTAAACTATTAAACCACTAAGCTATCTAGGACCTTTATATCCTGTGGTAGCGACCATTATTTTACCTAGGCTAGAGAACTCATTCATTAACCTTTTTGTTTTGAGTATCAGCTCCCCTATTGTAATATACTTTACCCACACTTATCTTAGCAATCTACAGCACATTCTTAGCACACATACCCCACTTCATCAAACGCGAGTCTAACAAGATCTCCAGCAAAGAGCCCCCTTGTGTATTGTAGCACTGGCTCAACGGGGAGCTAGCCCAGTGATCAAGCATGACACTCATTTGGGAGTGAGAAGGCCCTTGTTCCTATTGAAACCTTTTCCTGACTTTAGAACCATCCTACTCAGTCCTTCTTTACTAGCTTTCGCTAGGAACTTCATAACTTTGCTGACATTCTAGATACTTTAAGGAGCATGTATGCTGGCCCTACAACACTCCTGGTTCCCCTTCTTTCTATATAGGTACCTTCAAACTCACAGATCTGAGCTGCAAAGAGAGACATGTAATTAAAATGATAATGTTGTCCTCTAACACTGCAGAAAACTCTCTTGCTATAGTTTCTATTCTCAGGTTGAAGCTGCCTTACCTGACTGCCAGTCTGGAAAAAAACACCCCAACAATGGGTCCCCAATTTCTCAAGGCTTTGGATTGTCCTTACCTCAACCAACCAAATGCAAGGTCAATGCTAGGGCTTCAGTAATATTTACAAGGTCAGGCAAGGGGCAATTTGTTCCACGTTGCATGGCTTTGTAAAGAAATGTAATGCCAAGCAGCGGCTTGCACTGCATTGTGTTACATTAAAAGCTGGGAGAGGAGCATGGACTTTCTCTTGCATCCACCCATGGATTGTGGTGTATTTTTAGATTTATCAACACTAGTAATCCTGGGACTACATCAAAATGCTACTCCGTCCCCGAGGTGAAATGAGGAGAAATATCTTTATTTCTCCTTGTTATTTCCTCTTACCTCATGAACTGCATTCAACAGCATTAACACCATCGATGCTAGTGTTATTTTCCTCCTGCGCTGATCCTTTAAAATTCCCATTGTTCATGACGAGCTGGGCTCGTCATCAGTGTTTGAGGAGGCTACACCATGACGAGCCCAGCTCGTCATCAGCCTCGAAGGGGTTAAGGAATCAGTGCAGCATCTAAAAATGTTTTCTATTCGAGAATACATCTGGGTGAGCAGGCATTAGTCCTCAGAAGCATGGCCTAGTCTCCCTGAGGCAGCCCAAAATGATTCTCAATTGGAAAGGTGTTCTAAGGAAATACCTTCAAAGGGACACATGTCCCTTTATTAAGTCATTTCCTCTTTGAGGTGTCAGTAACTGATCAGTTCCATTGATATGTAAAACTATGACTCACTTTTAGAACTGGGTTCCCCTTAGGTGTCCCCTCGTAAATGCAATTTGGAAGGGATCGCAAAACCCATTTTGTGAATCAGAAAGACTTTTCCAACTGCCAAAATGTATTTAGTATATTGTACATACACTACTGTGGTCACACCCCCTGTGATTTTACAAATCACAGGTTTTGTAAAACAAACTGCTAGGTAATGCAGTTTCAGGATTTATTACAGGAATCATATTGCCTCAACCAGACCCCAGTTGTTCACCTAAGCCTGTGGTACTCATAGTATGGCTCTCGGGCCGCCAGCGACCCGACAGGCCTTCCTTAGCGGCCTGCGCTGACCATGCAGGTAATATACCCATGGCCCCCATAGAGAGTGGAGAGAGAGTGGAGAGAGACGGACAGTGAAGAGAGAGAATGAGTGGAGAGAGAGAGGAAAGAGAGTACAGAGGGAGACTGACTAGGAGACTGACTGACGGAGATACTGACAGAGAGAGAGACTGACATAGAGAGAGAAAGAAACTGACTGACAGATAGAGACTGACAGAGAGAGGGAGACTGATAGAGCGAGGGAGAGACTGACTGACTGAGAGAGACTGACTGACTGAGGGAGACTGACTGAAAGAGAGACAGAGCGAGAGAGATTGGCTTATTGAGAGAGGCTGACGGACAGAGAGAGACTGACTGAGAGAGAGAGAGAGAGAGAGAGAGAGAGAGAGACTGACTGACTGAGAGGGAGACTGACGGAGAGAGACTGACTGTCTGACTTATTGAGAGAGACTGGCTGACAGACAGACTGACTGAGAGAGACTCATTGACTGAAAGAGAGAGACTGACTGATAGAGCGAGAGAGACTGACTGACTGAGAGAGAGACTGACTGACTGACAGAGAGAGACTGACAGAGAGACTAAATGAGAGCGAGAGAGACTGAGAGGGAGAGACTGACTGACTGACAGAGAGAGAGATGGACTGACTGACAGAGAGACTGACTGACTGAGAGAGAGAAAGACTGGGAAAGAGCGAGACTGACAGAGAGAGACTGACTGACTGAGACTGACAGAGAGAGACTGACTGACTGAGAGAGACTGACTGACTGACAAAGAGAGACTGACAGAGAGACTGAATGAGAAAAAGAGAGACTGAGATGGAGAGACTGACTGACAGAGAGAGACTGACTGACTGAGAGACTGACAGAGAGAGAGAGAGGGGGAGAGAGACTGACTGATTGAGACTGACAGAGAGAGGCTGACTGACTGACAGAGAGAGAGACTGACTGACTGAGGGACTGACTGACTGAGAGAGAGAGAGAGAGAGCGAGAGAGAGAGAGAGAGAGAGAGAAAGAGAGAGAGAGACTGACTGACTGACAGAGAGAGAGAGAGAGAGAGAGAGTGAAACTGACTGACAGAGAGAGACTAACAGAGAGAGTGGGAGAGAGACTGGCTGAGAGAGACTGACAGAGAGAGAGACTGACTGATAGAGCGAGAGAGACTGACTGACTGAGACTGACTGAGAGAGAGAGACTGACAGAGAGAGACTGACAGAGAGAGACTGACAGAGAGACTGAATGAGAGCGAGAGAGACTGAGAGGGAGAGACTGCCTGACAGAAAGAGGCTGACTGACAGAGAGAGAGAGACGGGGGGAGAGAGACTGACTGACTGAGACTGACAGAGAGAGACTGACTGACTGAGAGAGACTGACTGACTGACAGAGGGAGAGACTGACTGACTGAGGGACTGACTGACTGAAACAGAGAGAGAGAGACTGACTGACAGACAGAGAGAGAGAGACTGACTGATTGACAGAGAAAGAGAGAGAGGGAGACTGACTGACAGAGAGACTGACTGACTGAGAGAGAGAGAGACTGACTGACCGAGAGAGAGAGAGTGACAGAGAGAGAGAAAGTAACTGGCTTACAGAGAGAGACTGGCAGAGAGAGAGACTGACATAGAGACTGAATGAGAGCGAGAGAGACTGAGCGGGAGAGACTGACTGACAGAGAGAGACTGACTGAGAGAGAGACTGACTTACAGAGAGTGACTGACTTACAGAGAGAGAGAGGACTGACTGACTAAGGGAGACTGGCTGAGAGAGAGACTGACTGAGCAAGAGAGAGACTGACTAAGAGAGAGACTGACAAAGAGAGACTGCCTGACTGGCTGACAGAGAGATAGAAGCTGACTGATAGAGAGAGAGAGACTGACTGACAGAGAGACTGACTAGGAGAGACTGACTGACTGAGAGAGAGACTGGCAGAGAGAGAGACTGACATAGAGACTGAATGAGAGCGAGAGAGACTGAGCGGGAGAGACTGACTGACAGAGAGAGACTGACTGAGAGAGAGACTGACTTACAGAGAGTGACTGACTTACAGAGAGAGAGAGGACTGACTGACTAAGGGAGACTGGCTGAGAGAGAGACTGACTGAGCAAGAGAGAGACTGACTAAGAGAGAGACTGACAAAGAGAGACTGTCTGACTGGCTGACAGAGAGATAGAAGCTGACTGATAGAGAGAGAGAGACTGACTGACAGAGAGACTGACTAGGAGAGACTGACTGACTGAGAGAGAGACTGACTGAGAGAGAGACTGACTTACAGAGAGTGACTGACTTACAGAGAGAAATATACTGACTGACTGAGAGAGACTGACTGAGAGAGAGACTGACTAAGCGAGAGAGAGACTGACTAAGAGAGAGACTGACAGAGAGAGACTGTCTAACTGGCTGACAGAGAGATAGAAGCTGACTGACAGAGAGAGAGACTGACTGACTGAGAGACTGACTGAGAGAGATTGACTGACTCAGAGAGAGAGACTGACAGGCAGAGAGAATGACTGACTGAGAGACACACTGACTGAGGGAGACTGACTGACAGAGAGAGAGAGACTGACAGAGAGAGAGATAGACTGACTGACCGAGAGAGAGAATGACAGAAAGAGAGAGGGAAAGAGACTGACTGACTGAGACTGACAGAGAGACTGACTGACTGAGACTGAAAGAGAAAGACTGACTGACTAAGAGAGCCTGACTGACTGACAGAGAGTTTCTGACTGACTAACAGAGAGAGAGAGAGAGAGACTGACTGACTGACTGACTGACAGAGAGAGAGAGAGAGAGAGAGAGAGAGAGAAACTTACAGACAGAGAAACTGACAGACTTAGAGAGAGAGACTGACTGAGAGAGAGAGACTGACTGAGAGAGAGAGAGAGACTTACAGCGAGTAAGGGAGAGAGAATGACTGAGAGAGACTGACAGAGAGAGAGACTTACTGATAGAGAAAGGGAGACTGACTGACTTAGAGAGAGACTGACAGAGAGAGAGAGAGACTGACTGAGAGAGACCGACTGACTGACAGAGAGAGACTGACAGAGAGACTGACTGAGAGAGAGGCTGACTGAGAGAGAGAAACTGACAGAGAGAGAGAGAGAGAGAGAGAGAGAGAGAGAGAGAGAGAGAGAGAGAGAGAGAGAGAGAGAGAGTCTGTGATGGAATTGGAGTCAAAGTGTGTTGAAGATATGCAATGCCTCTTAAGATTGGCAGTGTCTGCTAATAAAAATGTATTATCAAAATATGCTCTTTGTAGTTACATCTGCTTTTAAAATACAGCATTTTTACATTGCCTACCGTTTTGAAACAGGTTTGACTTTTATTTTTTACTCTAGCCCGCCCCCACTGGCCCCACACCTACCGATGCGGCCCTCTGCCATAAACCACACTGTAATTTTGGCCCCTGGCAGAAAGTTTGTGAGTACCCATGACCTAAGCATAAATGTCTAGAGAAATCCAGCCTTTACCTGAAACATGGTTTCCTCAACACTCTGTCTACCAAAAAGGACACTCTGGACACTCTACACCGTCAAACTGAATTCAATTGTTGCAGAAGGGTGCTTGTGTTGACACAAGCCATCCAGGAATGCACCAGTGCTATGAGAGAACAGAATGTCTTCATATCTTAGTAGCTATGGTACATTTCTGCTCTCTCCCTTTGACTCAACACAGTGGAGCAACTACCCTTGCTGTGTTGCCTTGGGTCAAAGTTTAGTCAATCTTTGTCTACGGTTTTAATCTAGAGCAGGGTGAAACCTCGTCTACTAACAAAAATTAGCAGCCCTATTCTTTGTTATTCCATCTCATTAAGAGTTGGAGGATATTTTTAGCTTCTGATGGCGGAGCCTTTACTGGCTCTGCTGTACAAAACACCTTACTAGCGGTCCACTAATTAGCGTAAGTCAAAATGCAGCATGCTGCAAAATGTAATAATAAAGAAATATATTTTATTACTTCAAAAGGGCCCAATTGTCTTGAGACATTAAATCCAGTTTTAGGAGGAAACTCCTTTAGGCAGCAAAACCATATTGGAAGGTGGACACAAATAAGGTATGCTACAGGTGTGCACTTAAGTAATTCGTAAAAGGTAGAACACACCAGAAATCGCTGGGACAAATAATGCACTAACAGTTTTTTTGCACACAGTGAACTAGGAGTACGCTATTGGTGTATTAGTTCGTATTCTAAGGTGTCAAACTCGATCAGATAAAATTGTGAGCTAGCTAATTATTACACCACATGCTAATGCTAATTCGCGGATGGACAATTTGCACCTGCATTTGCGGGTCTGCTGTGATACAGGCCATGTTTGCAAGCATAATATAATTTTTTTTGGCTTCACATGCAAGTTTCCAAATAATATTTTGATGCCATGTCATATTGTCTCATAACTGTTCAAGATTATTCTGTTTGGATGGCTCAGAACAATGATTGTGAAATTATATTATTGTTACATTTTTGGTACCTTTATCAAACCTCATGAATGCTATCTGCGAGACATGGCACTCACCATGCCGCGGACCCACATTCCCTATTGATAAATTCTAATTTAATTGTGCCATCGCCATCATAGCACTCAGCTCTCCTAGGGCACCTGCCAAAGTGACGACCTTCAGAGCCTAGAGGCCTTTCTGTTTGGTTGAAGCTTTGGTCACATCCTGAGTTTCCTGGGTTTGGACACGTATTTAATTCAGTGTTAGTTCCAAATCCCCCAGAAATTGCAGGGCAAATAGCCCCCTGACACTGGTATATAGTTCAGGTATGGATAGCTTTGAAAGTACATGAAAATATATACGGTCACATGTGGTTGCCTGGTTATCATCATGTGTGTTTTCACACTGAACATATGATTTGCTGCAAACGATTAGCAGTTTTCAAAAGGAAAGTGTTTGCTGACATTTAAAAATGAAAAGTATTAATACTTCAGTGCTCATTTCTAATTAATACAAAATATATACACCCTGTACAAACCACCAGTGTGCTAATTTTATTTCCAAATATCATATAAGTCCTGTCATACGCTCTTGCCTTCTCTAAGTGGGGTGTACTCTAGGGGGCCTATTATGATGTCATTTGGAGTTGACTCTGCTTGCCATTCTTGCGGAACCAGGACTGACCGACCTCCGGACGGCGGTCCGGACCACAGAATTACGATGCAACAGCACCTGGTGTGGTCACATACTCCCATTTCTCTATTAGAGCTTGTGCGCAGCCATAGCACAAGCTCCCATAGACAAAAGGCAGATTGTGTTCATCCCCGCCCCGTGTGGCAGGCACCTCAGCAGGGTGGCACAATAGGTGCCCCTTCGGTCCCCAACCGGAGGCCACAAAGAGAAGGGGGCCCTGCTAGGGGCCCCCAAACTCGCTTTCCGATAGTCTATCCATGTCAGAAAGCCCAGCATGGAAAGCCTGTAGGAAACCGAGCATTGTAATACCAACGGTAGAAACGTCATCCATTGGGATTATGGGCCAGTCTACGACTGGCCGACGTGCTCCTTGAGCCCGTTAGAATCCACCCGGAAGACCGGCTGGTTTCAATTCCAATCACCTATGTTGTAATTCGGTGGTCAGAAGTGAAACCGACGATCTCGGTCAGAAAGTCTTTGACCTCAGGTTGGAGGCTTTACGACCAAGATCGTATTAGCCCCCTAAGTGTCAGACAGCTCTCCTATAAACTTTATTGCCAGTGTGCCTACATCTCACATTATTGTATTGTATTGTATTGTAATTGCATTTGTATAGTGCTTACTACCCCTGACGATAACGTATCCCCATTTTGCAAAATAAAAGCCTCTTTCAATGTTGCATTACAAATTGCTTGGAGCGGGTGGATATCAAATATGAGTGAAGTTACTGGGTCCAGAAACACCAGACCCAGTTACACAGGTCATGGATACACGCTAATAAAACCAAGTAAGAAGAGGACCAGGGCTGTGATCACATGCGTAGCCCAGCCACCATCCACCCAGTGCTACTCAATAGTTGAACTGGTCAACATTTCTGGAGCGAGATCGCAACCTGTCGTCACCCAAAAAGCCATTCTCCCCTAAAACCCACCAACCTGCACTGCTCTCTGCTGAAATCTACAACCTACTCAAATCAGGTAGTAAATAGCATGTGGAATGGAAAACATGCAGATTATAGTGGTTCCAAATACATCTGAGTTCACAAATGTCTTCTTCATTCTGGGGTCTAAAACTTTTAGCAGCCATATAAAGGTAGGGATACTTGAGAGAAACTCTGATGCTGGGACTTAGGTTTATTTTTACCTAAACTCAGGCAACTCATAATGAAGGGCCTTAGTCTCTTGCTGTTTTACCTCTTCAGTGTGTGGTTCCACTTATCTTTCAATCACTTTTCGAGCCCTGAGGTCAGAAATCAACAATTGCTGCTTGTGTCGGTGAACAATATGCACCAGTGATCCGAGTACTTCCACTTTCATTACATTCTATGGTATCTTATATTGTTTAACACCTTGGGTCTGCTTTGTGATAGTAAACTTCCGAAGTTATGATACTTTTTAGGGGCTGAGGTATGGGATCTTATGCATATTATTATGACATGACTATAGCAGCGCCAGCATTTCCAGCTCTTGGAAGTCCAGTTTCATCTGTCTTGGGTTGAGTTAAGCCTTCACGTTGCCTGATGAGCTTAACGTTGATCTGAAAATAACTTCTCCTTGTATTAAGTTGGCTGTCTGTACCTTCTGTTTCCTGGCAGCTTTGCCAAAATGGCTTTCAACCAATCCAATTATTCTGATTTACATCTGCTGTGGCAGGTTTGTTTTAATTCTCAACCATCTTTGCTAGTCTCATCAGTATTCATGCGATTGTCAAAAAGAGATTTTGCCACCATGTAAACTTATACTCAGTAGTTTGTCTCTACTGCCTTCCAGTATTTGGTTGCAAAAACGTGTGCACTGATTTGGTATATTCTCATGTTGTAATAGTCACATTAAGCAAGTAGAAGAATATTGATCATTTTCGTTGCACTACTATTTTGTTTCTCACAGCATTCTTTTCTACCACATTTCCAGTGTTTTTTGCAGTTTCTTTGGCCTGTATCAGACTGCCTGGCTACACCAAATATGAAGTGCGGTCGTAGGTAGGCGATTTTTGGGGACTGGGTCTTATTTTTCCTTAACCAACTGTGATCCATAGCATGAGAGTGAAATCCACAAAAGGGGGAGTGAAAGAGAGGAGAAAGAAGGGAAAACAGGGACAAAGGAAGAAATCAGAAATGAAACACACCCAGAAAGAGTGATATAAAGAGGCAGGTAGTGTCTAGTGGTGGATAAAAGAGGCATACGTTGGAACCAGGACTATGCAGTCTTGGTGTTTGTGGCACCTCAACCTTCCATAGAGCCGGCTGCAGGTTCTGTACATAACTTTGGGGCCGGCACTTACTCTTTCAAAGCACTGCCTAAACTCTTAGAAAGGAGCTAAATACTCTAGTTTTCAAATCTGTGGGCAGTTTTCTGTCTTTTAGACATAGACTTGGCCCTATATTATAAGGACTTGGTGAAGTTCCACGCATGCCTGGCTTTCAAAATTAAGTTTAAGAGTGAGTCTTATGACGGCTGTTACAAAAGAAAGGATTTTAAGTGGATTGGGGAAGAAAATTCATACTTTTATGTTCATTTTTTAAACTACACCAAATTGCAGATTTGAAAATCATGTAGCTAAGAAGACACTGAGTGCCTTATTACGACTATTGCGTATGGTAGTCCTTAGGGCCAAAGTAGTCACGGTGGCGGTCCATGGACCACCAGGATGATGGTCCACTTGCCGTATTAGAATTTGAGCAGTTGGACTGTCACAGGACCACTGCAAGTGCCTGGTATGCGTGATCCCGCAGCAAACCTGCAGTGGTCTGAGGCCGCTAATTGCTGGTAGTGCCGCTGCGCCACCCCCAAGCATATTATGAGTTTTCTCACTGCCACAGTTTACAGTGTGGTGGTGAGGAAACTAAGGAGACCCTGCAGGGCCCCCTGTTGCCTCTGTACCAATGGGTGCATGCAGGGGGCCACTTGGTATGCTCCTCTATCATGGCATGGCATGGCATGGACTGCACAGTCCATGCCGTGCAGGGACGGTCTTTGGCCCTCCCATTGTGGTGCCTTTCTAAGGCTCAGATTTGAGCCTTTGTGGGGGCGTGGCCAGCTGCATGGCTGAGTAGGACGTGCCTCGGCGTAGCTCCCGGCAAAACTGCATTTGATCCGGCGATCTAACTACCTAATAGCCTGCAAAACTTCATGAAATTTGGATGAAAAGGTGGTAGAAGGTGTGAGGCATCTGCCCAGCCCTCCGGCTCGACTCTGCATCGCTTTGGAGGCGAACTATTCGGAAGATTCTCCCCCGAGACCCGAGGCGCCCAAGATGGCGGCGACCGGCGGCGCCGAGATCCTTGGCTGAAGCAAGCGCTGGGCTGCTGGAGCGACGAGCTACGTGCTCCCCCTCCCGCACGAACGCGGTTGATCCCGATCCTCCGTTTTGCACCTGGGGGCCCTCTCTGGCGAACCTCGGAGGCTGTAGCGGATCGGGGCCTGTGAGGCCGGGGACTGGATTTGCGGCTGCCTGCCGCCGAACGTTATTCCTGGCCTGTAAGACCGGTGAGAGGAGCTCGCGCCTGAGCCTGACGTCGTCCCGCGGGGGCCGCTGAGGAGCTGCTGAGTGATCTGACCCCCCCCCCCGGCGACTCCGACGACAACGGCACACGAGGCCCTGAGCGAAGAACTAGGACCGCTGGCTGGATAGTGGCCCTGCCTTGGTGGCGTGTGGGCCTCCTGCTTCCCCCTCCCTTCCCCCCCCCCAGGGGCACCCAGAGAACCTCCGGAGGCATTGCTTTGGGGAGGGAGCCGGATCGGCAGTCCCCACCCGGTGGAAGACCCGCGGGAAGGGGCGGTGAGCTGAGGCACCGAAGCGGAGTTGGCGAGACACGAGGCCGGCCCCAGAACCTGTGTTGCCCTGACACCCCTGTTGCCGGACTGTGGGCATTGGGGAACCCCAAGTGAACACTATGGGCAAGAGGGATCCGGCACCGCGCTCCACCAGGCAGGAGTCCATTGAGAACTTCACCACCACACGCACTCACAGAGATGCGACCGCGGGGGCTCGGGAACCGCACGCGGATACCGCCATGCTCCTGGAGGCTATCCAGGCCTCCAGAACTGACATTCAAGACTCCAGAGTTGCCCTTGAAACCAAGATTAGGGAAGTGGGGTCGAAAGTCCTTTTACTGCGCCAGGACTTTCGGAACCTGTCGGACCGAGTGGGTGCAGCGGAGACTAGGATCACGGAGACGGAAGAATCTGTTTCCTCCCTCAAGAAAGATATGGCGGAACTACAGGCCTCGCATAGGCAACTGCTGTGGCGGGTGGACGATGCGGAGAACAGGGCCCGCCGGAACAACCTGCGCTTCGTGGGCCTGAGGGAAGGGATTGAGAAGAATGATACTGCGGCCTTCCTTCACTCTTGGCTCAAGACCATGTTCCCACAGGCTTCCTTCTCTACTTGTTTCATGATTGAGAGAGCGCACAGGGCTCTTCTGGCCAGGCCTCCAGAAGGGGCGAGACCCCGCCCGATTATAGCTCAATTTCTGAACTACGCAGACAGAGACCTTATCCTGAGGGAAGCCCGGAAAATGGGAGAACTTAAGTTTGAGAACACAGTTGTTATGATCTTCTCTGATTATAGCCAGGACGTGCAAAAGCAGAGACACTCTTACGATACAGTGAAGGCTAAGCTGCGGGCGCTGAACATATCGTATATGCTACTCTTTCCTGCCAAACTAAAAGTCCTCTACAAGGGAAAATCGCATTTCTTCACTCGACCGGAGGAGGCCTGGCACTGGCTGGAGGAGCGACCCCTGCTGAGAGAGGCGGAGGAGGAGGGTCGTAGGATCCAGGAGAAACTCGCGGTGGCCAACTTCAGGCGCAGCCTAAACGGGTCACAGCGTTCCCGACACCAGAGAGCAGACAGGAAATCTCAACGGACCCCATATCCGTCACGCCAAGGTGCAGCTGGTGAGAGCCGGGGTGATGCAGCTGCAGCGGCGACCCGGGACGCCGACAGGGGATCAAGATTCCGGTGCCTGCTGCCTGGGTCTGGTAACGGGACGGATCAGGAAGAGGATATAACCGCGTCGGACAAGGAAGAACGCACCGAGCCATCCCTCCACCCTCTGGCCGTGGCCATCCGCGAATTGGAACAGGGTGAGCCGCACACCTCGGAAGGCACTGACCCTGAAACGCAAGACTCTCACTCCTGAGGGGCTACGGACCTGAGATACTGTTTTGGCAGTTCCCTGCTTGGGACACGCAAGTACTGTTTTTCTTGTTCTGTGGGGTGGGAACACTCCACATTGAAACGTGACTTTGGACAACTAGGTATCTCCTAGGTGGGATTGTTTGAAGGGTGGGCGACAGACCTTGCTCCCTGGTATTCTGAACCGTTGATGGTTGCACGGGCGGGATGGCCGGGTGGTGCAGGTGGGGTGGGGGTGGGGGGGATGGGGCTTGTTTGTGTTGTTTGGTTGTTTCTGGGGGGGTTGCGGAGGGAGTACTGTCATGAGATCTGGAGAATTTTGTGGTTCTATCGCTGCGAATGCATGCCCGCCAACTTAACCCCGCGTCCTGGGGTGCACTTGTCCTACTGCTGTGAACATGACCGCTGACACGCTGAAGGTCCTGACATGGCATGTGAACGGTCTGGGGAACAAGATTAAGCGGGGTTTGGTAAACAATTTTTTGAAGAGAACAGGCCCAGACGTCATCCTCCTGCAAGAGACACACTTGAGAGGCACGGCCTGTCCATTCATAGCCAGAGGAAGGTATAAGGTACTAGGCCATGGAGGATACACTACTGATTCAAGGGGCGTAGCGATTGTTGTCAAGAATACCTTCCCCTTCCACATCACACGCACGTGGGGGGACCCATTAGGAACATGCGTGGGGGTGCAGGGGACATGGCGCAGGCGCACTTACACTTTGAGATTAGTATATGCTCCACCCAAACTGCAGGCAAATGCGCTAAAGCTACTTGCATCCATACTTCTAGATACCCCCGATACCATACAGATAATGGGGGGTGATTTCAACGACGTGATGGACAGGGCTTTGGATAGATCCGGGGTGGTTAATACCCGAGATACTCAGACTCCCTGGCCCAATTAATGTCTGAGATGGGCCTGTCCGATGTCTGGAGGTTGCTACGCCCGCAGACTGTGGCCTACTCCTTTTACTCGGCAGCTCACAAAGTGTTCTCCAGGCTGGACTACATTTTTATGCCACGACAGACACTCACTGCAGAGGACACGGCGACATACTTGGCAAGGGGGCTATCGGACCACTCGCCCTTGTTACTATCAATGGGCCGGCCTGGGGGCAGGAGGGAGGCCACGTGGCGGCTCACCGCCTGGGATTTGGCGAACAAATCGATCCTTAAAGGCGTTAGGGCGGATACACGAGTGTACATGGCTGAAAACGAGGGGTCGGTGGAATCGGCGGTGACCCTGTGGGAAGCGATGAAACCGGTGCTGAGAGATAGGATAAGTGGCAGATTGGGGGAGGAGCGGAAGAAACTAGTGGAAGAAGTTGGGACTATTGAGCGCACTATTGTAGAGCTGGAAAAGGAACACCTACGTACTAAATGTACGACGACCTTGCGTAAGCTATTGGATGCCCAGAGACGTTACCGGGAATTGGTGTCGGATGACGCGAGAACACAGAATCTGGCCACCCTACACCGCCTCTACGACGTGGGGGATAAATCTGGTAAACTCTTAGCCTGGCATAGTCGAAGAGAGCGATTGGCGAGGTGGGTAGATGAAGTTACTGATGCACAGGGGAAGGTCATGCGCTCGGACTCGCTTATTGCAAACATGTTTGCAACATACTACGAGGGCTTCTACAGGGCCAGGCCATTAGGATCATGTGATGACTCACTCCTTTATATGCTAGAGGTAGATCTTCCCAGTGTAGATGATGAGGCCATGCCCCAACTAGAAGCCGACATCTCTCTAGATGAAGTAAAGTCTGCCATCGCTTGGTTGAAACCGGGCAAGGTCCCGGGGCCGAATGGCTTTCCCCCGGAATTCTTTAAATGTACGGCCGACATTGTGGCCCCACCCCTACGGAACCTCTTCCTTGAGGCCTACGCAGAGGGGGGGTTGCCCCCCGACCTCACATTGGCCACCATAATCCCTATTCACAAGGAGGGTAAGCCACGGGAGGATTGTGCCTCCTATCGTCCGATCTCTCTACTGAACACGGAGGTGAAGCATCTCGCTACGGTCCTAGCGCGCCGCCTTAGGGCGGTTCTGCCTGATCTGATACACCTGGACCAAACAGGCTTCTTGCCGGACAGGGCCACGAAATTCAACCTCCGTCGCACGCACAACTGGTTACAGGCGGTGAGGGGTAGGGACCCACCACACTGGTTCCTTTCCCTAGATGCTGAAAAGGCCTTCGAATCCATGCACTGGCCGTTCCTCGAAGCCACCTTATATAAATTTGGTTTTGGCCCCAAATTCCGTTCCTGGGTACAACTGCTTTACACTAACCCGAGGGCCAGGGTGAGGGTGAACGGGACGCTCTCACGCGAAATTCAGATCCAGAGAGGCACCAGACAGGGATGTCCCCTGTCCCCTCTTCTCTTCACCCTGACAATCGAGGTACTGGCGGCCAGGATCCGGCAGAACCAGAGTATCACCGGCTTCAAAGTTACACCTGCCGATGACACACAAGAAAAGCTGTCCCTGTATGCCGATGATGTTTTGCTTTATATCACTGACCCGCACACCACTGTGCCCGAACTGTTCCGGGAAATAGATGGTTATGGTGGCTATTCCGGGTATGCCATAAATTGGCACAAGTCCGTCCTTTTCGACCCCAGGGGGGCCACAGGTGATGGGGCCCTCCCGGATAGACTGGTGGTGTCTACGGAGGGCTTTCAGTATTTGGGGGTGTTCATGACACTGGACATGGAATTGTCACGTTCTAAGAATGTGGACAGAATACTTCTGAACTCTGCCACTGATATGTCATGGTGGCGCCAGCTTCCTTTGACCCTTCTGGGCAGAGCAGCGATGTACAAAATGGTGATATTGTCCAAATAAACAGCCACAAGTGGCGCTCGCTACCCTTCAACGACACCAATATAGCGGTGGCATCTCCTTGCCGAACCTGGAGGCCTATTATTGGGCGGAGCATCTCTCCCCTATCAACGAATGGCTCCATGCCCCGGCGAGCCACCCCACGTATGTGCTGGAACGCGCAAAGTTATCCCCCTATAATTTGCTTACGTACTTATACGGTGGCCCGCGAAGAAAACCCCTACTCCCGGCCACTAATATCACACTCCGAGCCTGGAAATTGGCCATGAAACATCCGGGTTGGGAACGGAAGCCCACACGGCAAACTCCACTTTGGCATTGCGCATGGCTCCACAAATTGAGTAAACTTCGTGGCTTTAAGCAGTGGGATGACATCGGGATCTCCACGGTGGGGGATGTCATCGCCAGGGGGGAGCTCAAGTCATTCGATACCCTGAGGGCGGAATATGGGCTCCACCACTCGCAGTTTTTTAAATACATCCGGTTATGACATGCGTGGAGGGCACAGGCTATACCTTTAGAGGGTCTCCCGGAATATGCACTCCTGGAAGGCAGACTGCTACAGGAGCAAATACCCAACAAGGCTGTATCCCTTACATACAAGACACTCACAAACAACATGTTGGGGGATCTGGCGAAACTCAGGGCCACGTGGGAACATTACGTGGGTGCATTGGAAGAGATTGACTGGGACCTATTCCTGATGCACCCGAGGGAAGTGGCCATTAAGTCCCGACTCCGCCTGATACAGTACAATGTGCTCCACAGGACGTACTTTGATAGGGTCAGGTTGTTTAAGATGGGGAAAACATCAGATGACAGGTGCCTACGTTGCCTACATGAGGGGGGGGACTTCTTTCATATTCTATGGGCGTGTGGCAAAATACAATCATACTGGACGCACGTCTTTGCTGAGCTGAGGGAGGTCCTGGCAGTACCACTTGACCAGGAGCCTAAACTGGCCATCCTAGGAATGACCAAGGATGTTGACCTCCCCCGCCCCCTGCTGACGTTCCTAACGCTGGCCCTAGTGGTCGCAAAACGTGACATTGCAAAGTATTGGGGGGTGGAGTCCGTACCTACCCTGGAGGAATGGAGGAGGGGTTTAGACCTCTACATGGCGGCGGAGCGGGTGACATATAAATCGAGGGGCTGCCCAAAAAGTTTAAAAGGGTTTGGTCAAAATGGAGGCAGTATCATGGGCTGCAGAGTGAGCCGGGGTAGGGAGACCTACGTGTTGACCCGGAGTCTGGAGAAATATTGGGACGGGCGGCGGGTAAGGTTTGGAGTGGACCCACTGTGCTGGGCGTGCACCATCTATTTGACGGTCCTGGGGCCAATTGCATACTGGGCGCGGGAGGGAGGGCTGAAGCTGATGGGAACCGCATACACTATTCTCAAGACTATCCGGACTCATGTTACCTGTGAAAATGTCTTCTTAATTTCCCTCACATTGTTTAGTTGTGTTCTGGGGGGAGGGGGGTTGGTTTACAAATAAAGAAAGGAGAAAAAATGTACAAAAGCAGATGCCCGGATGACTTCTATGGACACCCTCTATGCTGAGGCGGGGCTCCGCCTAAATGACCTTTATATGAGGATAAATTGACTGCTGCTATTAGCAAGCATGAGAATTGGGGGGTTTCTGGCCTTCTTTGTTTCTGTATGTATTGATTTCCTGTACGTTTGATATTGCCAAAGTGATCCTACATGTATCTGTGCATCTGCAATAAAAAAAAGTAAAAAAAAAAAAAAAGATTTGAGCCTCTGTAAGGCACCACCTTGGGACCGCCAAAGCACCGTCCACTAAACCAGGATTGAACTCCTAATTTGGCGGGTTTTGTGTGGATACATTTGGCTGTCTCGCAGCAGGGCACAGGTATGACGGGCTGCTGCAAGACTGCCGCAATAAGGCCCTAATTAGATTTTAAATGAGAGTTGGGGGAGGCAGAGCATTGCATAGGGACATTAGTGCTGAAACCATCCTGGTGAATTTACCCCAATTTTCCATTGATCTATGGAATGATGTTGATTTTACAAACACAGCTGAGATCCTACTGGGTGCAAATAGCTTGTTATACTGGTGAATGGTATGTGGTGGCAACAAATCGAAAAGAAATTGATAAAACATATACTCTGAGATTCCCTGAGGGATTCCCACATAGAACAAACAATCAATCAATCAATCAACAATTTGTATAGCGCGCTACTCACCCGGTAGGGTCTCAAGGCGCTGGGGGAGGGGTTTGTTACTGCTCGAAGAGCCAGGTCTTGAGTTGTTTCCTGAAGGAGAGGTGGTCCTGGGTCAGCCGTAGGTAGATGGGGAGGGATTTCCATGTCTTGGCCGCCAGGTAGGAGAAGGATCTTTCTCCAGCGGTGGTTCTGCGAATGCGTGCTACGGAGGCGAGGGCTAGGCTGGCGGGTGGGTGTGTAGAAAGTGAGGCGGCTGTTGAGGTACTTCGGGCCCATGTCGTAGAGAGCCTTGTGTGCGTGGGTGAGGAGTCTGAACGTGATCCTCTTGTTGACAGGGAGCCAGTGCAGGTCTCTCAGGTGGGTAGAGATGTGGCTGCGGCGAGGGATGTCCAGGATGAGTCATGCAGATGCGTTCTGTATGCGCTGGAGTCTTTTCTGTAGTTTGGCAGTGGTTCCCACGTAGAGGGTGTTCCCGTAGTCCAGTCGGCTGGTGACGAGTGCCTGGGTGACTGTCTTCCTGGTTTCTGTGGGGATCCATCAGAAGATCTTACGGAGCATGCACAGGGTGTTGAAGCACGATGACGATACAGCGTTGACTTGTCTGGTCATCGAGAGGGAGGAGTCCAGGATGAAGCCCAGGTTTCGTGCGTGGTCCGTTGGCATGTGGGTGGTGCCCAGGGCAGAGGGCCACAGGAGTCATCCCAGGCGGAGGGCGATGATCCCAAGATGAGGACTTCTGTCTTGTCTGAGTTCAGTTTCAGGCGGCTGTTCTTCATCCACTCGGCGACGTCTTTCATCCCTTTGTGTAGGCTGGCTCTGGCGGTGGCGGGGTCATTGGTGAGGGAGAGGGTCAGCTGGGTGTCGTCGGCGTAGGAGATGATGTTAAGGTCGTGTTGGCGTGCGATGGTTGCGAGGGGGCTCATGTAGACATTGAAGAGTGTGGGGCTGAGTGATGATCTTTGTGGTACGCCGCAGATGACTTCGGTGGCCTTGGATCTGAACGGGGGGAGGCGGTCTCTCTGGGTTCTTCGTGCGAGGAACGAGATGATCACTCCAGTGCCTTCTCTTGAATTCCGATGTTGCTGAGACGCTGTGCTAGGGTGCAGTGGCAGACAGTGTTGAATGCTGCAGAGAGGTCCAGGAGGATGAGGGCCGCTGTTTCTAGTTTGCCGAGCAGGGATCTGATGTCGTTGGTGGCTGCGATTAGGGCGGTCTCGGTGCTGTGGTTGGCTCGGAAGCCAGACTGCGAAGGGTCGAGGGATCCGTTTGTCTCGAGGAAGGCAGTGAGCTGTTTGTTGACGGTCTTCTCGATGACTTTGGCTGGAAAGGGGAGGAGCGAGATGGGGCGGAATTTCTTGAGGTCGGTGGGGTCCACTGTTGTTTTCTTCAGGAGGGCGCTGAGCTCGGCGTGCTTCCAGCTCTCCGGGAAGGTGGCGGTGTTGAAGGAGATGTTGATGATGTCCCGGAGTTGGGGTGCAATGACGGAGTCGAACTTGTTGAAGATGCGTTGGGGACAGGGGTCGGTTGGTGATCCGGAGTGGATGGTGTTCATCGTGCGGGTGGTGTCTTTGGTGCTGACCGGGGTCCAGTTGCAGAGGGTGGTGGTGGGGGGCGTTGGTTCGGTGGTTGGGTGCGTGGTCTGTGCACCGAAGCTGTTGTGTATGCCGGCGATCTTGCAGTGGAAGAAGGTGGCGAGTGAGGTGCAGAGGTCCTGCGAGGGTGTGATGTTGTTGCTTCCGGCATTGGGGTTAGAGAGCTCTTTGACGATGCTGAAGAGTTCCTTGCTGTTGTGGGTGTTGTTGTCCAGTCGTTCTTTGAATGTAGTTCTTTTGGTGGTGCGGATCAGCTGGTGGTGTTTGCGGGTGGCGTTCTTGCGGGCAGTCATGTTTTCTGTGGTCTGGTTGTGGCGCCAGGCTTTTTCAAGGGTGCAGCAGATTTTCTTGGAAGTTTTGAGTTCGTCGGTGAACCAGGAGGCTTTCTTGCTGCCGGGTCTGCTAGGAGGGTTCTTCAGTGGTGCGAGGTCGTCGGCGCAGTTGGTGAGCCACTGTGTGAAGGTGTGGGCTGCTTCGTTGGTGTCCGTTGCACTGGCGGGAGGGTTCTGGATGAGGGAGGTGGTGAGCTGGTCGGCGGTGATCTTGATCCTGCTCCTGCAAGGAACCTGTTGCGGGTGGTGGTGGGTCGTGGTTCCAATTGGTGGTCTCTCAGGACCACACTGAGGGTGGTCCAACACCCTTGGCCCCTGTCTAGAGGCTGTAGCTGAGTGGATGCAATCCCCCTGTCTCAGACTTAACGGGGAGAAAACGGAGATTATGCTGCTGGGCAACCCTGCACCGACCACTCTGGCTTCCATCTGGCCCACATGTCTCGGCGCTTCTCCTCCCCCCAAACCTCAGATAAAGAGCCTTGGAATTTGGCTCGTTAAAGCGCTAGACTCCTCGGTCCAGGCCATCAGAACGGCATCCACGTGTGTCCGGCTAATGAAAATGCTCCGCAAAGTGCTCCCTCTGCTTCCATTCCAGGCGAGGAGAATCATGGTTCAGGCCCTGATACTCTCCCGCCTGGATTACGGAAATGCTTTATATCTAGGAGCCTCAGCAGCAGTGACCAACAGACTCCAGGTCACTCAGAACTGCCCTGCCCGATTACCGTTTAACATTCCCCGTTGGCAGCCAGTCAAGAAAGCCTTAAAAGAACTACATTGGCTCCCAGTGGCTGCTAGAGTACAGTTTAAGGCCATGTGCATTGTGCATAAATCCTTCCATCGAACAAGCCCTGCCATCCTGTTTCCCCTAGTTGTGCCCTACACCCCTTCCAGAGCTCTCCGCTCTGGTACATTGCATCTAGCAACCACAACTAAAATCAACAAGGCCCGATGGGGCGGCCGTTCATTCTCGCACACCGCTGCAAGAATCTGGAATTCTCTGCCTCTGGACCTCAGAGAGAATAATAACCGGATGGCATTCAGAAAAGCTTTGAAAACCCATCTGTTTGCAAAAGCTTGTTAATCTACCCTGTAGCTCGCCATAGTAATCAGTCAAAAGCGCTGCGAGGCCTCCGGATAGTTACGCGCTATACAAATATAATTTTTCATTTCATTTCATTTTGAAGCTGAAGTGGACGCAGCTGTGATCCGTCCAATGAAGTCCGGTAGAGTGGCTGAAGGAGATGTGCTTGCTGGAGGAGAAGACGAGGTCAAGCGTGTGGCCGGCGTAGTGGGTGGGGGTGTTCACCAGTTGCTTGAGTCCGAGGTTGGCGAGGTTATCCAGCAGGGCGGCGGTGTTGCCGTCCTTGTTGTTCTCCAGGTGGAAGTTAAGGTCCCCTAGGAGAATGTAGTCAGCTGAGGGGAGGGCGTGCGGGCTGATGAAGTCTGTGATGTCTTCGCTGAATTGAGTGCGTGGTCCCGGGGGTCTGTAGATGAGAGTGCCTCTGAGGGTGGTCTTGGGGTCGGTGTGTATCTGGAAGTGGAGGTGCTCAGCGGCAGTGAAGGTGTCGTCAGAGTTGGTCATGATGCGGATGGTGTTCCTGTGGAAGATGGAGATGCCTCATCCCGTTTGGTTGACACAGTTCCTACGGGTGATCTTGTATCCATCCGGAATGACTATGGCAATGTCGGGAGCTGAGGAGGCGTTCATCCAGGTTTCTGTGAGGAAGGCGATGTCTGGTGATGTTGTGTCAAGCAGGTTCCAGAGTTCGACGGCGTGTCTGTGGATGGAGAGGATATTGAGCAGGATGCACTTGAGGTGATTGTTGCTGGTGCCTGGCTTTTTGGGTGCGGTGCAGGTCCGGTGGCAGGTGAACTTGCAGGCTTTGCAGGCGAAGGGTCCGTGGGTGCGTTTCGGATTGGCACAGTAGCAGGCGGGGTTCCGGCCGGCGTTGTGTGCATTGAGGGTGGCGGCGTCGTAAGTTTGTCGCGCGGGCTGGCCTCCTCGGGGGCCAGGGGTCCTGGCGCTGGGCGCGGGCCAGGCGCGGACGGGCGTAGACGGGATTGCCTTTGGCGCGCCTTCGGTGCACAATCGGCGCACCCGCTGCGCGTGAATGCTGCGCATATGCGTGGGCTCCATATGAGGCCAAGTGGTAGGGAGGAGCAGCTCGGAGGCGGGAGCGGGGCGGCCAATCGGGTAAAAAAAAGAAAAGGGGGCGGGCCGCGAGGGAGCAGCGGCGGGAAGCGGGGAGCGGGTGGGGGCACCAGAGGGTAGCGTGAATAGCGAAGCACACTATCTGAAAGACAGAAGTAAATACAAAAGCAGAAGTTTAAACGCAAGTACAGGGAAAATTACAGTGAGCACAAAAATCGGGCGAAAACGGAGCAGGGAGAGCTAGCAGCATCGAGGGGGCACAGCTGGCGAGCCGTGCGGCGTGGGGGGTGTCCTGGGATCAGTATTCTTCCTATGATACCGACAGTCTGGTTTATAGTGTTTTCTTCTCAAACTTTGGTCTCAACAACAATCACCACTGTTTTTCTGACTTCTAAACATCTCGCCCTTTATTTATTTATTTAGGTTGGCGCTTGCAGACTCTTGCTTGCAAGAGTCTGTGTTGGATAAACTCAGTCGACGGCATTTCCCAGGCACAATTCCCAGGACAACTCTGAATATTGCCCTTGAAGGAAACATGTTTCATGTCCAATATCCCACGAAAAGAGGGCATGCAGTTTAGTTAGGAATAATTTCCAACATTTTCCAACACTCTCAAAATGATATTCTCAGCAGGCAATGAAATTGTAAAGCCTTGTGAAAGATATATTCTTTTAGTGCTTTCAGGCCAGTGTTTTCTAACACTGTAAGACCATATGTGTGTAATTTGCAAAATCTGATTTACAATACCGGAATAAATTAGATTCTCCGAACCCACATTTCAACACATTGGCTTGTATGGATGTACTTTAGAAAACATTTTTGTGTTATATCAACTAACATGTACTGCCTACTAATGGCATTTTTTCTATGACTTAATGAAAACCAGCTTTCGTCTGACGACAATGTTCATTGAATCAAAAATGTTGAGATGTAGATAAATTCATTTTGGCATGATTCTTTCAGTCCTGCAACAGAGGCTTTTACAAACGTTTTTCACCCTGCAGCCAGCATAGAGAGATAATTAAGTCTATGCACAAAGGTATAAATACAATGAGAACATACTCAAAAAAATATAACCTTTCAAGTGGTCCTATAGGGATCTACACGAATTTGTTGAGTCCTGCAACAAAATATTAAAGGGCAGATATCAAAAGCAGGAATGATTAGAACAGTGAATACATAAAATACTGTGTCCAAACCTAGCTGATTGTGTCCGAACATAAAACATTTTTGACAGACGCCATGTCATGTCCTTGGTGGTAAGTCGTAAGGCAGTGCAGTTTTATTACTGTAGTAAGAAACAGGATTCCGGATTTGGTATTGATAAGAACATAGTGCTGATTTGTCGTCTGGCTTTTTATTGGGGTGGCAAATGGCTGTTTTTTGTGCCTTATTATTTTAATGTTCTGATGTTGTACTGTGATTCAGTGCTTGTGTTGCGCTCTGCTTTTACTGTTCAGTTGTGATGTGGCCATGTATGCTTTAATTGTGGTATGTTTCACTGCATATGCTAGTGTGCTATGTTCTGTGGTTCCCTTTAGATATGTCAACCAGTTTTACTGGATTTCCACCCAAAGCCGGACATACCTTGAAAGCTCCTATAAAAAGCAACCATTTACCATTGTCAAAAGTGGTTAAAAAAAAAGCTCTGTGCCTGCTCTTCAACTACTTAATACAACAGTCAGCCGAAACTGAGACAGAAAGTTAGTCTTAACTTAGATTTCTGAGTGCTTGCTTGGTACGAAGTCACTATTGCAAACCATTCCCGAACTTCTAATTTCTCACTCAGTGACATTAACTTTTAGTATTATAGTGGTGTTTTTACATTGTCTATGATGCTAATATCTCCCTTTGTTTTACAAAATGTTTGTTAACAAATGATCCGTGCTCATTTCATCATTATTATAATTGCATTGTTGCCCTCTCGTGGGTTATGGCAACAAATGATGGACGGAATGCTAAGTAAATCCAACATTTATTCCCAGGTGAAGAGACTTGGGTTAAATCCATTGTTTTTTTGCTCACTAGGCCACCCCAGTTTAGACCCAGCTATATGCAAATCAGTCTTCACCCTGCTTCTCAGGGACAAGTCCTCGCCAAACTGTCAAGTTGGGTCCTACTGGACCAGAAACATGCATCCCAGGACCGGTATCGGGGCTTCACCCCTCATCGGCTTGGCTAGCGTGAATTCAGTAGCACAGCAAGCAAAAGACCCTTGTCTGTAATACCCATAAACACCTAGGGCAAAAAGCGATGCAGCTACCTGGAAACCTGTCCCAGGATGCTTGTTTCAGGTTGACTAAGAAACCAGCTTGACAGTTCAAGCTGGACTGTTCCAATTAGAAGCAGGGTCAAAACTGATTTGCAAATGGCTGGTTCTACACTGAGGTGGCGTATTGAGCAAAAGAACGATGGATTTAACCCAGATTTCTGACTTGGAGTAAATGTTTTCTTCATTCAGTATTCCGTCCCTAATTTGTTGCTGAAGCACCTCACGTGGGTAAGACACAACAACTATAAAGTCTTAAAAAACTTGATGATATACTGAAAATAACTAGGGGTGAGCGAAATTTGCGTAACTTGCTTTTGCATAATTGAGGAAAACAAAAAAAAAATACTTTCCTTTATTAATTACAGTTTAAATGAACAGTCTGGGTTGTGAGTTTTATCTGGTGAATGTCCCAAATGTTAATCATAGGTTTTACATAACGAGACTTCGTATTTTTGATAGCCTTTCGTAGTCAGGACGATTGAAATGCCTCATTGCCAAAGTGTCCATGTGATAATGCATCCCTTCAAAGCACTAGGAACTTCATTGTTTTTTTGTCAGCATATATAAACCTATCTATGTAAGTGTTATCTGGTACCAATCTCACGCATCACTAGCATCAAACACCACAAGCAAGCCTTAGTGTATTGGCAACATCTGAACAATTCAAAAACATGTGCTGCTGTGGTAAATTTTATTAGTTGTGGTCTGGCGATTCGAAATAGATATATCACTTTATAAACTATTTTGGGATCACTTTTTAGGTTTTTATCTGGTGAACAGCGTATCAAAATTGTTTTATATGTGGTTTTACTGTATCATTTGTGTATTTTATGTAATTGTATTCTAATTTTTCTTTTTATAAATGTGCACTTTTATGGCTTTCAAGTCGAATAAAGTTGAATGATGACTATGATGAAAAATATGTGGAATAATGTATAATTACATGAAAATACAAAACTGGTATCTCACACTAAAAGAAATGTTTAAAAAAACAAGTCCCGCAAACAGCAGCTGTTCAAATTTTGGTTGTTTGTGTTGTTCATGTACGATATGGTAAACGTTTTTTCAATGAGTATCATGAAATTACACAATGTGGTGTAATTGGGTAGTTTAAGGAAGTTCGCGTAACAAATATAATGCTTAATAACCAAAATTACCTGAGATTGTAGTCACATGACAGAAGTCTCACTCAAGCCTAAACAAAGCTTGCTATGTTAGTCAGGTGGTGATAAAACACATTCAAAATCAAAAAAAGAGAGAGGACTAGAAAGCTAGTCCATATCCCCAGGGTTATTATATGTCATCAATAGGACTAGTCAATTTTATGCATGATCCAGGACTCAGGACTGTACGGGAAGAGAATACAGGAAAAGCTTTTGGTTTCCTTATAAAGCCCTCACCCACCAACATAGTTGGTGGCATGCTTCATCATCGGGCCGACCCAGTGACACCCAATGTGTCCCGGGTGTGCTACAATGCCTGTATTACAGAGGAGCGGGTATTTTGCTGAGTGTGCAGTGATAGTGAAGTGAAAATGAAATTTAAAAACTATCCAGTGGTCCCAATACCCAAGGGTGTTTCTTTTAATATATGGGCCTCTGGTAGTGATACAAACAAGGAGGTGGATGTAGGTGGAGTAATAGTTAGGAACTCCTGCATTCGGTGGGTGGTCTACATGTTTCAGCCAGGCCTTTCATTAATAACTGGCTTTTCTCAGGACAATAATTATGTGAATGTGAGATCTTCACTAAAGGTGAGTGTATGACCTTCAAAGTGTTGCACGCGCTAAGGTGCCCTACGTGTAGGAGGGGGATTCCCTCTCCAAGCATTAGCTAGCTTTTTGCAGCGAATGCCCCTTGAGATTCCAGCAGGGATTCTGATTTGCCTCGTTGATCAGGACCCACGTGAAACCTGTTGTTCTGCAGCAGATCTCAAGGGGCGAGTGTGGTGGTGTATGGTGGGTTTTGTGAAGATGAAGTGCCCACAGTGGTGGTCGATCCAGAGGACTTTGGAGATGAAACTGTAGGTGATGTTTTCGCAGGTGGAGAAGACGGGTTTGAGCATGTGTCCTGCTGCGTGGATTGGAGACTTGACTAGCTGCTTGAGTCTGATGGTTGTGAGGTTCTCCAGAAGGGATGCAGTGTTCTGGTCATTGGGGTTACCAGGTGAAATTTGATGTCACTGAGAAGGATGTAGTTGGTTGAAGCGCAAGCCTGGAGTGCGATGAAGTAGATGATGGAATTGGTTGTGGGTTAGTGGCGGCCTAGAGATCCATTGACAAGGGTGCTGTGGAGGCTGGTGTTTGGGTTGGTCTGGACCTGGAAGTGGAGGTGTTCCATAGTTGTCATTGGGTCATCCAAGTGGGTGGTCAGTTGTTAATCGTTCAGTGGTGGTTGCGTGCTGGGATATTAGCATAGCTGGATGTCAGTGGTGTGGTAGTGCTGAGGGAAGAAGAGATGTTCCAGCTACGGCAGGAGGTGGCAAGTGCAGTGGTGTATGGTGGGTTTTGTGAAGATGAAGTGCCCGCAGTGGTGGCTGATCCAGAGGACTTTGGAGATTAAATTGTAGGTGATGTTTTCGTAGGTGGAGAAGAAGGGGTTGAGCATGTGTCCTGCTGCGTGGATTGGAGACTTGACTAGCTGCTTGAGTCTGATGGTTGCGAGGTTCTCCAGAAGGGATGCAGTGTTCTGGTCATTTGGGTTATCCAGGTGAAATTTGATGTCACTGAGAAGGATGTAGTTGGTTGATGCACAAGCCTGGGGTGCGATGACGTAGATGATGGAATTGGTTGCGGGTTGGTGGGGGCCTAGAGATCCATAGACAAGGGTGCTGTGGAGGCTGGTGTTGGGGTTGGTCTGAACCTGGAAGTGGAGGTGTTCCATAGTTGTCATTGGGTCATCCAAGTGGGTGGTCAGGCAGAGGCTGTTTTTGTGCACAATGGTGATGCCTTCTCCTGGTCGGTCTGTGCAATCATTGTCAGTGATCTTGTAATGGTCGGGGATGGTGGTGGTGAGGTCTGTGCCAAAGCTGGGGTTTATCCAGGTTTCCGTGAGAGGCAATGTCAGGAGAAACTGAGTAGAGGAGGTCCCATATCTCTGTGGCTTGTTTGTGTAGGGATCATGTGTTCAGGAGGATGCAGCTGAGCCAGCCGGGTGTGCTGTTGGTCACATGGGCAGCGGGAGCAATGGTCCTTGGGTGTTCTTCTTAGGAGCGATGTTGCAAATGGTGTGGCGTCCAGTTTTGATGGTGAGGAGAGTGCTGGAGGTCTGAGAACCAGGGTCTGTCGCACTGGGAGCAGTCCAGGCTTGGATGGGCATAGACATGCTTGCCTTTGAAACGCCTTTAGCGCACCAGCAGTGTGCCGTTGCACAGCAGCTGCCACTATATCGTTTTTGGGGTGGCTAAACAACTAGGAGGTGGGTAATGGAGGGAGTGGGAATGCTCACTGGAAGGGGGAGGGGACATGAGGGATGGCAGGGGCAAAAAGCAGCAAAAGAGAAGAAAAGGAAAAAAGATGCAAAAGGTGAGAAAAAGCAAACACAAGGAGATGATGGACGGAGTGCTTATACTTTTCAGAGACTCACCCCAATCACAGATCTGGGTTGAATCCATCATTGTTCTTTAGTTCATTTCACCACCTCAGTTCAAACCCATCTATATGTAAATCCGTCTTGACCCTGTGCCTAATGGGAACAGTCCAGCCCGAACTGTCAAACCAGGCGTTACCTGAACCGGAAATAAGCATCCTGGGACCGGTTTCGGTTCTCTGCTGTTCTTGACCCTGTAGCACGAGCCCTCCCGAGCTGTCTAAGAGTGGTCACAGCTGTGGCCGTCTCAATAAGACAATCAGCTGGACTCGTACTTTATACTGACCTTACAGTTATGGTACCCCTTGCTATGGGTACACTTTTGAATTAGACAAAGACACAGCACCTCTCCACGGGCATGTCTGACTGGCTATGAATTAACTTTGTATGCCAAACATATCAGGGTCAAAAGATTTGTCACTCTGAATGCAGCCACATTACTGCCCCTCCCTTCTGAGAGTTATCAGATTGATAAACATGACTGTATCTTCCAGACGAAAGAAGAGACGAAAAGACCGGTAGACTTGACTGATGTTCCCTTATCAGTCCCACAGGGGGAAATGTATGTTGATGGCTCTTGTTTTAAATTACCAGATGGCACTAAAACTGCTGCATATGCTATCACCACATGGCGTACAGTAGTTGAGACATCACGAGTTTCCTATCAATCGACCCAAGCAGCTGAGCTTGTTGCCTTAATACGAGCTTACGAATTGAGTGAAGGACTGGTTGTCAATATTTATACTGATACCCATATACCTTTGGAGTCACACATAACTTTGAGTTACTCTGGGCAGAGAGAGAGTTTCCTAATTCGCATGGCACCAATATACAGCATGGGCACCTCATATTGAGGCTTTGTATGCTTGGACGCTCCCTAAGAGATTGGCTATAGTAAAATGTAGTGCCCATCAGAAAGTCCCTGATGATGTAGGTACGGGAAACACTTTTGCTGATCATACAGCTAGGGAAGCAGCCTGAACTAAAATGAAATGAATGTTCATGGCAGGTCCCGATAGGTGGGTGGCTAAAGTTACCATGTTTGAGGTTACACTTGAGAATCTGAAGGAAATACAACGTGAGGCCACAATAGAGGAATTAGTAATTTGGCAAGAAAGTATAGCACAAGGTAGAGATTGATGTTTCCGGATGCATATGTTCTTCCTGTAGTCACGATGGCCCATGGACCAGCTCATATCAGTACTAAGGGTATTTGAAAGTTGTTAGACCCTGTATGGCAGAATATTAATATTTCGAAGACAGCTGCACATTTAGTGAAGTATTGCATGGTGTGCATGATGCACAATTCTCGAAAGGATACCCCTACACTACCTGGTAATTTTGCACCACCCACTTTCCCTGTTGAGGTCCTCCAGATAGACTATATTGAGTTAGAGAGGTGCAATAATTTGAAGTATGTTTTGGTGGTTGTTTGTACCTTGAGTAAATAGGTTGAGGCTTGTCCCATAAAAGATAATACAGCCGTAACGACCGCAAAGGTACTCCTGAAGGAGTTCTTTCTTTCTTTTGGCTTGCCCCGGAGAGATAATGGAAGTAATTTCAATGCCAAAGTAATCCAATTAATTTGTGATGGATTGTGTATCAAGTAAAAGTTTTAAACTGCCTCTCATCCACAGACAGCAGGTTTGGTTGAGAAGTACAATGGTACTCTCAAACTGAAGCTGGCAAAAATTCAGGAGACTACAAGGTTATAGTGGCCGGATGCTTTACCATTAGCTCTTTTGTCAACAAGAACTACAGCACATTCTAGGACAGGATTGTCACTGTACAAGGTCATGTTTGGACGCCAGGCAAATGTGTGGGGCATCCTGCTCCCTCAGGGTTTTTCAGATATTGAGTATCTATTGTTGACAGACTATCTTTCCAAGTTAACTGAAAATGTGCGTTCTATTCACCAACAGGTGAGTGAGTCCTTACCAGCTGCACTAGAGAGGCCTGGCCTCAATATCCAGCCTTGGGATTACGTTTTGATACACAGTTGTCAGCAGAAGAAGAGTTTGTAGCTGCGATGGAAGGGACCGGAACAGGTCCTCTTATCAACATGCACAACTGTCAAGATCGCTGGCCGAAAGTACTGGGTGCATGCCACCCATTGTAAAAGGGTGCCTCCGCACTATGACCAATGGGCAAAGTATGGAGTAGGGAATTCCGAGTGTGAAACGGTGCCTCAGTTTATCCCTTTCATTGACGCCAGGCTGACCTGGACCAAAACGGATGAGGAAAATGATGAAGTGCTGAATGCAGCAGTTCCTCTGGAAATACGGGAAATCTAGGAACCCTTTTTTGTTGATCCCTCTGTGCCTGGGGTCACTAGGTACAATCTGCGACCTTGGCAGAGAAACAGTGCACCAAAGGAGAAGTCAGATTAGATAGAGATGGACTGTGTAAGTTAGGATGTCCTTTGCGATAGTACGAAAGGAGCTAGTTAGGGTGAAGTGAGACTTGTGCACTGTTATTGATGGTATCCCTTTGGGGATACATTATCCTGATTGATGTGGAAACCCAAGCCTAGGACAGAGCAAGCTCCACCGCCGGTGCTCAAGAGCACCAATGTTTTTAGGAGCCTGTACCAGTGAGGCTCTGAGGGACACTGGAAACTTGTATATTCCTCTTGCTGGTTTTTCAACCCTTTTTTTAATTATTTGCTAGGTGCCCCTTTGGCAGAATGGTTGCTGCTGAACAGCAACCTTGTGATTTACCCTGTTCATACACATGTATTCTGGTCAACTAAGAGAAAAATGCTATGTATTATTTTTGTGATTTTACTGCTTTGACTCTAGGTGTGGTGTCCTGGATCCTTGATTGAGCTCAGGCTGCCCTTTTAAATGTTGAAAACAAGGTTATTTCTCAAATCTGCACAAAAAGGACAGCCCAAGTAATGTATTTCTGGACACCGATTAAATATTTTTTAAGGCAGGAACAGCTTGTTAATCTACTGAATCCGTTACAAGTATATGGACTGCATACCCATTGTCATTTGTTAATTACACATATACTCACCCAGCCCACTTCATAAAGGTAAGAGGTGAGTTTGGTATGGGATATCCTGGCCCTTGTTTGTATTACAGTAAGCCAAGAGAAAAGGGGTACCCGGGATGTGATAAGAATATGTATTATAATAATTTGTTCATGAGAGAGCAGAACATCACTTTAGTGGGCTGGCATTATCAAGATTTAACAGTTACTCAAAAGGCTGGTTATTGCCTGATAATTGATAGCACTGATGCATTTTTAAATGTCAATTATTCTGGAGTAATATTGTTCAAAAATACAATGTCTCTAGTTGAAAAGAAGGTCCCAAGCGCCTTTGGAATGATTACCAGATATGCTCCTGTAGATTATCAAGGCCCACCATATGCACGTCCAGGATTTTATTTTTTGTCCAATGGTACTAAAATGTTCACAATGGTACAGATGGTGTTTCTTTTGGATTGGTGCTCCCTCTAGGCCTACCCTGGAAGTACAGTAAGCATAGTATAAGATGGTTAAAAAGAACATTTACAGCAGAGTTTTTCAACAGAGTGACATATATGGAAATGAATAATTATAGCAATGGTATCACCTTTTGGTATATTCCTTCTTCCATCATTACCTTTGGTGCTACAGCTATGGCCGGGGATAAAAGAGCCAGAGAATACTTTGGATGTAAGCTGCAGATATTGTCTAACTCTACAGTGGCTGCCTAGCGTGACATCACCACCCAATTGGAAAGTATGCAGATATATTCCGAACTGACTAGATATGCTGTTGATTTCATTCTAGCTGTGAGTGGTGGTGTGTGAGCTGTAGTAGGCGATCAGTGTGTTGTGGGGATCACTAATATGGAAAAGAGCATTGCCCAGCACATTTTGGACATCATAGAAAATGTTAAAGGAATGGAGATTGGGAATTGGAGTTGGTCACTCTTTGGTGGGTGGGGCTGGATTCTTGAAAAGGTGATTTATTTCATTGTGGTTCTGATTTCCTGTTGTGTTGTAGTCCAGTGTCTCCCCTTCTGTTGCTCTTATTGCATCACTCTTCTTGCTTCTTAGAGAATATAAATTCATGATACTAATGCAACAATTATGATTCAGAAGTCGACGACCTCATGCAACTAGATTAGGGTATTTTTGAGACTTCTTCCCTCCTTACTACTTCTCTTCCCGAAGCTGATATTATGGAGTGCTCCTAAGCATGGCTTATTGAACTACATGTCTTCTTGTCATCACACAATATTACTTAGCTTATGCTAAAAGGAGGGTCTGTTGGACTAAAACTCATGTTTTCGCATTGTTTTATGGAAGTTAGCATTTGCTGCGCCATTTTGTGTACAGGCACCATTTTGTATCATGATAAAAACCAATACTTTTCCCCTTCCGAGAAATCGCCTTCTCTAAGTTATGTTTCTTCAGAGCTGAGTTTTACTACACTAATGAGGCATACCTATCCCTTTAGATAGAAGCCTTCTCCCACTTGTCTAGTGGCGGGCATGGGCAGAATGACCATGACTGGTAGTTAGTGTGTGCCCGGCCCTGGAACCGACAGTTACTCCTTTATAATTTATTGTCCAACTGCATCTCTCTGGATAATTCCATTGTGGGTGTGCTTACATTGGTTTCGAAATATACATAATGTATCGTTATGCTTGCTGATGTCAGTCCCTCTGCAGCACTCCAAGCGACTGGGCAGACAGGGCTACGCTCTGAGTGTACTTTGAATAAACTGTTATTGGTTTGTATTATCTACTGTCTGACCGATTCTTCATTTGGTATGGAAGGCAGAGAGATGGTCATGAGTGACCTGGGTGACCCTAATCGGGCCACTTCCATCATCAGCCAGGCTAGCTTGAATCTACTGGCAAAGTGAGCAAGGAACCCATGTCTTGGAATACCCTGCCAACTTAGGGCGAACAAAGCAAACATAAGGAGATGATGGACAGAGCACTGAAACATTTCAGACACTTAACCCCAGTCACAGATCTGGGTTGAATATATCATTGGTCTTTAGCTCACTTCGCCACCTCAGTTCAGACCCAGCTAAATGCAAATCAGTCTTGGCCCTGTGCCTCATGGGAACAGTCCAGCCCGAACTGCCAAGCCAGGAGAGAGAAAGAGCAAAAAATTGTGAAAATGACCGAAAAAGGCACAAAAAGAGAGACAATGGGCAGCCCAGCAGCAGAAAACAGATGCTCTCCCACTAGAACTCCAGGTATGAGGCACAGACTGGTGCATGCGGGTAGAGGAGGGTCTTGAACCACTAACCTGAGGGTCAGATGGTCAGCAACAGCATGGAGCTCGGGGGCAGAAGCTAACAGACAGAGCTGCACAAGGAAGAGAGCAGTCCACTGTTCTGGGTAAGCAGAATTGGGCAGCTTTATTATGATTACCAGGAATATAATTGTTATGCCCCATTTCAAAGTTGGTTGGTAGGTGTATAATCGTTATGCCATTAACTTAAATGACCAACAGTACCTGTACCCAACTTATGTATACACTTACACAAGTATTTACTCCTGACTTTATCAATGCTTGTTTACATTTACCAATGCTTGTTTAGACTGTGTCAATGCTTGATGATGACTCAAGCAGCAGCAAACTTGTGTTCAATACTGCTGTAGCAGGGAAACGTGCGCATGTGTTAACAGTCAAGTGGTGCACACGTGCATTCTGGAACAAATCCAGTAGCAGGGTATTTAACGGGCACTTGCATTCACTGCGATGCTTCGCTACGTTGCTCTGCATCTTACCTGACTCTAGTTGCGTCCTAGAGCTCTTTATCGCAGCAGTCTTCAAAGAAGCATCCGGTTCTTCCCATCAGTTCCAGTCCACACTGGTCCGTCACAAAGTCATGTCCACCGATGCTCCTACCAAAAAGAAGAAAGAAACAGCAATGTGTACAAGGGTTGTTTAGCAACAGACCTGGCAAATATATCTTCCACAAGGAGATTCACGGTACGACAAAAGTCATTGGGCCAGATGTATCAAGGCTTTTGCGACTCGCAAAGGCTGAATATCTCAGATTTTCGGCCTTTGCGATATTTCACATGTATGAAATAATCGCAATTTATTTAATCGCAATTATTTGCGATTCCTTCTTTTGCATAGCATTTAAGGAATCGCACATTTTGCGATTCCTTAAATGATATGTATGACACATTTTTGGTGTGCGAATTTGTGTAAAAAAATCCCATTTTACCATCAACTTGTAGTTGGTGGTAAATTGCGATTTTTTACAAAAATGCCCTAATTGCCATTTGTAAGGGTGGCATGTGACACTCATACATGCCCATAGGGCATGTATGTGTGCCACATGCACACACATGTAGATTTGAGGGGTGCAGCAGGGTGTCTTTGAGACACCCCTGCACCCTTGAAATAATTCTCAAATTGCGATTAGCAAATTGCGAATTCGCAATTTGAGAATTACTGCACAATCATTCCTATGGGCCTCCTGGCCCATAGAAATGAATGGGAAAATTATTCCTTAATTGCGATTAGCAATTTGCTAATCGCAATTAAGGAATTGTAAGGAATCGCTAAAAAATAGCGATATTCTACATACATACCATTTTGCACTTCTCAAATAGCGATTCCTTAACAATCGCTATTAGAGAAGTGCAAAATGGTTTCTTGATACATCTGCCCCATTATTTCTTTCTAAGGATTACGGACAAGTTTTATTTTGAAGCGGCAAACCTTCCAGGAAGTTAGTTGATTATTTAAGCGATCATTTAAATCAGAAACTCTGCATCGCGAGTGAAACTAATTTACATATTTTTAATGCGAGGAGACTCATCATCGCGTGTCAGACTAATTTGCATAGTTGAAAAGCAAGGAAGCATTTAAAACATTTCGGACAATCCAAGAGGAGTTATTTCATTGTGTAATAGCGTTTTGAACTTTAAAAATTATAAAGTACTCTAAAGAACTCACAGCCTGATTCATCATAGTGCTGTTTTGCGAGTTTGAAATAGGGAATCATAAGGAATCGCTATTCCAGACTCGCAAAACGGCATTCATGTAGGAATCGCAAAAACAAAAGCGATTCCTACATATTCCTTATTTGCGATTAGCAAATTGCTAATCGCAAATAAGGAATAACTCCCCATTCATTCCCATGGGCCAGAAGGCCCATAGGAATGAATGGGGAGTATTCCTTATTTGCGATTAGCAATTTGCTAATCGCAAATAAGATAGCGATTTAAAGGGTGCCAGGGGTGTCCAAAGGACACCCTGTAGCACCCCTTAAAAGTAAATACGAACAGGTGTTGCGCACACACATGTCCAAAGGACATGTGTGTGTGTAACATGCAACTTAGAAAAATGCTTTTAAAAGCATTTTTCGATTTTTTCGCAATTTACCACGAGGTTTGACCTCGCGGTAAATAGCGGGCCGAAATTGCCGATTTGCAATCTTCAAATGGATGATGAATTGCATTTAAGGAATCTCAAATTGAGATTCCTTAAATGTAATTCATCGCAAAATAGCGAAATCGCTATTACCGATTTTTGCATTTGGGATGATGAATCCCAAATGCAAAAATAGAGCTCGCAAAGGGCCAGATTCTCAGAATCTGGGCCTAGATGTATCAAGATTCCTTTTTGCGAATCTTAAATAGCGATTTTTTGCGAATCGCTATTTAGAATTCGCAAAATGGAATGTATGTAAAAAATTGCATTTTTTTTGCGATTCCTTACTTATCTTTATTTGCGAATTTGCATTTTGCGAATTCGCAAATAAAGAATAATTTCCAATGCATTCCTATGGGCCAGGAGGCCCATAGGAATGACAGTGCAATAATTCTCAAATTGCGAATTCGCAATTTGCTAATCGCAATTTGAGAATTATTTCAAGGGTGCAGGGGTGTCTCATGGACACCCTGCTGCACCCCTGAAACTTACATGTGTGTGCATATGGCGCACATACATGCCCTATGGGCATGTATGTGTGTCACATGCCACCCTCAAAATTGCCACATTTTGGTTTTTGAAAGGATTTCGCAAATTAACACGAACCTCAAGTTCGTGTTAATTTGCGATTCCTTAACCTGAATTCGCAAACTAAAAAAGCTTCATACATGGCATTTAAGGAATCGCAAAATTGCGATTCCTTAAATGCTTAAGCAAAATAAGGAATTGCAATTTTTTGCGATTCCTTATTTTGCTAATTTCACATACATCCCAAAAGATGCAAAATGTCGGTTTGCGATTCGTTAAGGCCGAAATTCTGCGAATTTCGGCCTTAACGAATCGCAAAATGCTTGATACATCTAGGCCCTGGCCCTTTGCGAGCCCATTTCGGCTTGATGAATCAGGCTGTCAGTCTTTACAATTAAAAGACAATCTAAAGAACTGAAAAGGGCTTCATAATATAACACAAAGAAAAGGCATTGTATTTTTGTTTGTTTGACTGGTGAATCAGTCATCCAATATGTGTGCTGGTGTAGTTTTCTTTATTTCTTTTTTCCTTTAGTTATTGGATAATTTTAACAACCAGCACAAGCAAAAGCAAGGTATGTGAGTTTAAGTGTAATTATTTAAACCTGCATGAAGGTTGTGGTACAGTAAATTGATTGTTGACATTCATGGTCATTGTTTATCTTTTAGATTAATCATCTGGTGATTATGTACAGAATGTGTGTTTGCAGACACTACTGAATAGAAGAAGCTCGTTAAGGGTACACTTATAGTTCTGGTAGGTTGTTTCACATTTGATTAGTGAATGCTTAACTTTCATTCATTCTATAGTATTAGAATTAGTAAATGTACTGTATTTTCGTTATAGATTGATGAACCTAGTCAACCATAGATAGAAAACTGAAGCTCGTCATTTTCCTGATAGTCCCCTGAGAGACCTTCAAGAGACATTGCCAACCAAGGAGTCCAACAGGAATCCAGTCTCTTGTCTTTTCTTGTCTCTCACTCCCATTCCCCCATTCCCCCAGGGAACTGTCAGGACGGTAAGCGCACACCTTTCTTGGCTTTCTGGTAGGTTACAGAGGGAGTAGGGAACAGTCAGCATCAAAGAAGGAACAACCAGGAGTTCAAGTGGGTGCAAACTGTAACATAAAGCAAAGCCAAACTTTGTTCCTTCTTTGATCCTGAAATTATGGAGCATGAACAGGATGACATGGATTCCACCCAATTGACTGCACTGGTTCAGAAATTGAATGTATAGATCCAGTTACGCAGACAAGAAAATCAGGCACTTAGGGAGTAAAATAGTCACACCAAAACAGAATTTACCAGTTGGAGGGATCCACACACTATAGAAACACGGCCCATTATTGCCCCTTCAAAATTTAGTACCAGTCCCTTTTATTCTACTACTGCATCTACTGCTAATACTCATCAGAATCTCCAGGTGACTGTTGTTTCACCTAGTCCGGTTCCCCTAACTAATCCAGAACGCTTCACTGGGGATAGCTTTAATTTTGCCTCATTCATGAGTCAGTGTCAGTTGCATTTTTTGTGCAAACCTCTGATTTTTACTACTGATACTACTAAGGTCACATTTATCATTTCATACCTAGGCAGGGTGGCGGCTAACTGGGCCATGGCCCTAGTGGATACAAACAACCATTTATTACATAATCTAATTGCCTTTAAGACAGCTATGACATGGTTGTTTGCAAAACATGCTTTTATTCAAACATCAGACAACTAACTAGTTAATTTGCGTCAAGGATCTAAGGATTTGCTTACTTACATGACCATTTTCAATAGACTATTATCTGAGACACGAGGACCAACGGAGAATAGAATCTCTTTGTTCTACAGAGGACATAGAGATGAGTTAAAAGATTCATTTGCACACATAGTGGAGTTACCCGATGATTATACAGAATTTTTAGATCTTCTGGTTAAGTTTGATAACAGATTAGGGGAACGCGAGAAAAAAGAAACTGAGGAAAAGAATAATTCAGTAGAACCAATGCCAATTGGTAGTGTATGGGGCCCGCTGTCTTTAGAAGAAAAGGACAGAAGGAGCAAAGAAAATTGTGTTGATTTGTGGCAAGAGTGGGCATGTTGCCAAAGATTGTCCAGTCAAACCCAAGAAAAAGAAATCAGCTGCCTCTATGGACAAAGTGCTGCCTGAGTCGGAAAACTAATTGTCTTGAAGAAAAGCGAGAACGTCTCTTCGAGTAATACTAATCTACAGATCTCACAATATACCACAAATGTTCTTAATCGCCTTCCAAAACATTTCACGATCAGGCTAACATTTATTATTGAGTGAGAGGCATATCCATACAATGAATGGTTGGGTAATGTACTTGAGATATACAAGTACACAAATAATTTCAACTGTTGAAACTCAGGAGTGATAACTTCCATTAATGTGTTGTCCCATTTTCTCTGTTTTCTTTTATATGTGTCGTCTGCACATGATTCCTCTTGCTTGTGGAAATCAGCTTCTAATAAACAGGAGCATTGAGAGGGCCTATTCAGGTGATATCCCAATATTGATATAATTTATATTATGCACGCACGCACCTTTTGAAGCAGTAGCAAAATATAATCTTGGTCCTGAAGAAGCAGGTGATAACATGTCGACCTTTCCATACATGCAGTAGATATTTGTTTAAAACTACTGTTATTTTGCACTTCACGTTTTTTAATCTTGGAAGTGGATTGCTTTTCATTAAAGCCATTTTTGCACCCACTATCCATTTTTAACTACTCACTTTCACTCATTTTTTGTGCACTGCTTTTCAGTTACCAATATCTAAGTGTACTAATTGTACGTTGTGGACATACCACTTGGTGAGACTGGCCCAAATGATGACAAGAAGGGCGGTCCAGAAAGTGTAACTGATGGGAATCCATATCGCACAGTGATGGGTCCAAACGTATCTTGTAGTAGATTAGACACATTCTGAACACAGAGCTCTGAGTTTCTTTAGACCCACAGTTATTATTTATATATATATAACATTTAATATCACCACACAACAGAGACACAGTTTAGCAGTATTACTCGATTCTGGTGCCACTGGAATTTTTTTATAGATTTAGAATTAGCCAGAAAACTAGGAATTGCTTAAGTACAAAAAACGGAACCTGAGCCAGTTAGAGCAGTCAATACTTCTGCTCTTACTTTTGGCCTTATTAGACATCACACTGTACCTCTGACATTAGTATCAGAAAATAGACATACCGAGGAAACAGTATTTGATCATATTGATACACCAACTTTTGGTGTAATACTCAGAGTTCCTTGGTTGAAGGTCCACAATCCAAAAATAGACTGGATTAAAATAACAGTAACCATAGATTCCTCATTTTTTCGGACACATTGTTACAAGGAGACTCATGGTCCCATAGATCTTCTATTCTGTGCCGCTCTGCAGCCTGAGATACCACAGCTACCAAAAGAGTATCAAGATTATTCAGATGTTTTTGATGTGGTTAAGGCTACCACTTTACCACCACACAGAGTCTATGACTGCAAGATAGATTTAATTCCATGTGCAGTGTCACCCTGCAGCAGAATATATGCTCTAACGGAGCCCGAAAATCAATATTTGGAAACGTACCTTGACAAATTAATAGAGATTGGCTTTATTCGTCATTCAACGTCACCAGTCTTATCGCCACTTTTTTTGTGGCTAAGAAATCTGGCGATCTCAGAGCGTGCATGGATTACCGCGCAAATAATAAGGCAACAATAAAAAATTGCTAACTATTGCCGTTAATTCCAGTCCTGCTAAACCAAGTCAAAGGGTCCACCATCTATACAAAGCTAGATCTGAGGGGCACATATCACCTTATTCGCATAAAAGGAGGAGACGAGTGGAAGACCGCATTTTGTTCCAAATTTGGTTTGTTCGAATATACGGAAATCTTTATATATATGTCATCATGTTTTGATATGAGTATTTGAAATTAACCTTGGTCTGCTTCAAGGGTTTCTGAATTAATCAAGGGACCTCTTAGCTGGGCCTTGAGTGAAATCGTTTAGCAGGTATTTCTTTATTTTGTGTTACTGTATTTTCCCCGCCTACCTGCCTTTATTGAGTCGGGTGTCCCCTTCTGTTTAGTTGTTCGAATATACCGTCATGTTCTTTGGTCTCTGTAAAGCCCCAGCTGCGTTTCAATATTTTATAAATGAAGTTCTTCATGATCTCCTTGATGTTTGTGTCATCGTGTATATCCAAAACTGAACAGGAACATGTTCAACATGTGTGGTCTGTTTTACAACGTCTGAGAGAGCATTCATTATTTGCCAAACTTGAAAAATGTGTATTTAATACCAGGGAAGTAGAATTTCTTGGGTATTGGCTCTTTCCTGCGGGCATAACCATGGACCCCTAGAAGGTTGAAGCAATCTTGCATTGGCCTGCCCCATCCTCAGTCCAGGTGTTTGTGGATCTTTTGAGGACTCTTTTTCTTTTTGATCTTGGTTTCCCAGGGCTTTTCCCTGGGAGAGAGCATGTCCTCCTTTCTTTTTATCACCCCTTGGTGTTTATAGGAAACCCTTGTTCTTATCCACACTTCAGCTGTCTCCCCCACTTCCCTGGGACCAGACAGCTTATTTATTTATTTTATTTATTTTTTATTTATTTTAAATGTTTTATATAGCGCTGGCTAGTCCCGGAGGTGTCAGAGCCCTTTACAAGAGTATCAGATCATAGTTAAGGTTACATAGTTACAAAAGTTAAACAGTTATTAGAGTATGGCAACACAGTTACTTGTAAGGTCGAGATAAACAATAAGCACAAATACGTAAGGGGAGAAGCAAGCAAGGGGAGAGATTCAGGGGAGGGGAATAGGAGCAGGGGAAGTAGACAGATAAGGAAGGCGGGAAAGAGGAGGGGAGGTTGAGAGACACAGCATGGAAAGAGATGAGGAAGGGCGATGGGGAAACAAACCGGTAGACGCGTCAAAGCAACAACCAAAGACCAGTAAGCAGTGATCCCAGGGGAAGTAGTTTCCCTATCTCTGTTGCGGGAGGCTCCCTTTACGCAGTGGACTCTCTCAGAGGGGTCTCTGAGACTCCAAGGCCTACAATCTGGAACCTTCCCCAAAAAGGGGAGAGGGAGTGCTTTGGCAAAGGATGCCATACCATACCTCAGCTGTGAGTGGCTCCCTTGGTGCAGTGGACCCTCTCAGCGGGTTTACTGAGACTCCAGAGCATAAATATTGGATCTTTTCCCAACAAGGGGAGAAGGAGTGCTTAGTCAAAGTGCACAAAGGACAGGGGGCTAGACAAAGTAGCAGGCAAGGGGAGAGATTCAGGGGAGGGGGATAGGAGCTAGGGAAGTAGACAAAGAGAGAAAGAGTACTCAATGGGAACATGATTAATTAATGAGTTTTAAATAGCGCTGGCTAGACCCGAAGGAATCAGAGCGCTTTACATGAGGAACAATAATGTTGTAATTTACATAAGTATCAAGAAAAGCATTTAAAGAACATAGAAGACAAGGTGGATGGAGCAGGGAAGGGTAAGGGGAACATAGGGGACAAGGTGGATGGAGCAGGGAAGGGTAAGTCGCAGATCTGAAGGCATCGAGAAGAAGCGCTGATATCAGCTTTAATGTTGTCGTGCAGCTCACTTATAAAGTGCCTAAACATGGACAGGATATCATAGCGGGTCAGTCCCATTATCTCCTTTGGCTGTTTTTGCCCTTGTTCTTGTCACATGTTAGATTTTCCAAAGTAGCTTAAGACCTTGTTGGCTTGTGATTTTTTTGGGAGGCATATGGGCAGTTCCCGGGGCCAAGCCGCACGTTGGTGTGCTCGTGTGTTCGCCATGTTCTCCTCGCTGCCGCGCTCCATCAAGACCCCAACGTCTGGACCAATGTCCCCTGGGCTCTTTAAACCTTGAAAAAGTTCCCCAAGCTTTCCGTGTGTGTTGCTTTCGTCGGCCCTTCGTTTTCACGGCTAAAGGTCTCGATGGCAGCATTAAGGCGGATTCCGGTGCGGGAGCCGGACGGGATCAAATCTGCGCATGATGGCTGGCTGCTTAATTGAACCACTTACTCATTCATCCATCCTTCCTTACTTTCACCCTTCCCTCCATTCAATATTTCTTTCATCATTCCCTTTTATATGTACCCATCTTTTGCTATTCCTTGCTACTGCTTGCTCTTCTTTTGAGGCTGCATTCCTTAGGCCCGGTGCCTCGCGATCACCATGTTAGGGTCAGGCATAACGTGATCAGTGAAGGTAGTGATAGAATAGACCCCTCTGCCACCCAGAATAGGGCCGCCTGGCTGATGCTGACGTTGGGCAGGCGCTCGGGCCCCAATTTAAGAAATCCCAGGTCTGTGCAGCTTCCTGGGGGTGATAGTGCAGTTGCCTATCTGCTAGCGCTGCATGAAAAAGTAGCTCTCTCCATCAGGCTTAGCGGTCAGAACACGCGGCACGTCCGCCACGGCGGATCTCCCCTCCCGCTCATGCTGGCCTTTCGTGGGACCCAACAACGCCCTGTCGGGGGAGCCGTCTTCATCGGTCTGCCACTTTGGAGTCAGGCAAGGCGGGAGACCTGGCAGTCGGGATGCCCGCAGCATTCAGGCATGAACTTCAGTCAGGTATGTCCAAGGAGATGGTTTTTGTGTTTTGTGCTCTGAGAGTTTAAGTGACCACATTCTAGGCACGCACCTGGTAATGTTGATGGTCGGTGCCCCGCTCAGGAGAGCCCGGCCACAGCGGTGGTCACGGTGTGCTCTCTCTGCCACACTAAATGTTTTCTTTTTTTTAGAGTCAACTAGATACCAGTGTAATGTTTATGAGGGATTAATATTCAATATGTGCTTCCTCATGAACACAATGTACAGCCCATAATAGGTACGTACCTTGTTACACTGTATCTAGACCTATAGTTCCTTTACTGAGATGTCAACAAAGTCCACCCACGACTGGGTGCTGACTTTTTAGGTGTCCCTAAACTTCATCCAGTACTGCTCTGAGGTGGGATCGAGCTTCATGATCAGACACTGCTTCATGTGAGAGTAAGATTCTGCTGCTTCCCTCTCCAGGGTTAGGTGCATATCCCTCCTAGCTACTGGAATCAACTCCCACAGGAATGAGCACCATTATTGAGAGCTAACCCTCCTCATACTAAGAGCCCTCTTAAATGTTATCAGCCACTTTTCAATGTCATCCCCTTCTTTGTACTTGGGTACTGTTGGGTAGCCTTAGATCATCAAACCCACCACCCTGGACATCTCGCCATCTTCCTCCTCTTTGCTGCCACCATCTCTTTTCTCCTGCCTTGCCCATTTCTTATTGGCCAAGACCAACTTCTTTGGTTCTATAGCTATGTAAGCAATATGATCCTCAAGCTCTCTGAGAAACCCATGTGGTTTCCCCTCCTCTCCCCCCATTAGCTACATGTCTGGCTTAAGTGCTAGAAGTAGTGGGCAAGCAGTCATCATCTGCTCCTAGAGGTTGTTGGAGGAGTCATCCTCCGCTTTTATCCTTGGGGCTATCTATGCCCAGGCCTGAATGGACTTAATTAGCTTTACTAATGGGGTTCCCATCTGGTAAATGTTAATGTACAGGAATTTATATAGCGCAAATCACCACTGGTTTCTAAGCGCTTGCTTAGGAAACCCGTCCTGGAATTCCCCTGTGAGATAACCCCGGCAGGGTATCCGCAAGATGAAAGCCAGGCATCCCGCCGCGAAGGGCTGTTGTGGAGATTAAGCAAGCTATTGCCCAGAGTCGCAGAGTGTGAACCCATGAATGGAGTAGGCACTGGAGCGAGAATTGTCGAGTCAATGAACATTTTTTGGGACTCAAGACCCGCCGAGCCGGGAATTGAACCCTGGTCCCGGGCTGACCTCTGCTTCCAGGTCTGCCTGCTCTAACCAGTGAGCCACACTTCTCCACAAGCCCCCTAGCCCTATACAAAATACTAAGCTCAGCTACAGTGAGGTTAGGCAGGTTAGCCAGAAAAAGCTCCATGGTATCCCTAGTTTTGGTTCACAAAAAACTTGTCATAACTGAAATAAAACACTTTAGAAAAATTAAAAATACATTTTAAAAAATGTGTCCACATTAAAAAAAATAAAAAAACGATTCTTTCTTTGGGTCAATTCAATTGATTTTTAAAGATTATCACTTAAATGCTGTACGGTGTAGGTAAACACCAGTGCTATCCTCACACCTAATCACAAAATGATAAAAGATGGTTTATTAGTAAGTGTTGGTAGGAACCTACAGCTGGTAATAATACCACAATCACAAATAAGGTCCAGTCAAGTCTCAATAAATTAATCATTGCTCAAACACATGAGCAGTCAAGCTTAACTTAGGGGAAAGGTGTATAAAATGTAAAAACACCCATTTATAGGAACTATTCAATTAAATTCAATGCCAGCTTTATTCAATTTTTGTATGAAAATCATAAAAGTATACAAATAAAAATACATCCATATTACATGGTTGAAAGGTGCATAGAATAATATTAGTTACAGATTACTCAATAATACAGCATTTAGTTCCAACATTATCAATTAAGCAACCCCAACGAATTTCATATAAAAATGTATTTTCTGCATTTTACTATACTTTTTAAAAAGGATGCAATTGACTTTATGAAGCATTCGTTTTCTAAAAATTGTAATGATAAAAATGTTGGCCTGCATTGTCTCAATCCCATCAATCTTAAAATTGGTAAAATCCATCTCCTTCTTTGCATTGCATAAAATTTGTAAAATAAAACCACATGCATTGTCGATTGCTGAGACTGTTTATCACATGGGCAGCTACTTAATGTTGTGGACCAGTCGTTTATTTCTGGAAAACAGATCAAACGATAAATAAATCTAAATCTAAAACGAGTTATCCAAATCTGCCATAACCACTTAGGGGCTGATTCCGATTTGGTAAAATCCCCTACGAATAGCCGTACGGAGCATATTTCCCGCCCGATTCGCACACCTTAAACATCCCCGTACGTACGATGAAGAACGATCCAAACCCAAAGCAGATCTCCGTACAAATCGTATGAAAGACCATGCGACTTAATAATCCGTACAAATCGCATTCAGAACACGCAGTACGCAACGTCCGTAAGGATCAAAGCAGCTTTTTCCGACCCAGCAAGTACGACTCTTTTTCTACTGGAGCTCAAAACGTCTGTAAAAGCAGATTTCAACTCGAACTGCGTACAAAACGGACCCCCCCGGGTACGCGAATACACCCCATGATTACAGGGGTACGGTGCGTAGGGGTATGGTGCTTTGGGGTACGGTGCTCAGAGATATGGTGCATAGGTGTACGGTGCGTAGGGGTATGGTGCTTAGGGGTACGGTGCTTAGGGGTATGGTGAGTACCCCCATGATTGCAGTGGTATGGTGCATATGTGATTGTGTGGCTCTCCATAAGAATTGCTCATACAACGTTTTACGTACGAATGGCATTCTCGTTCCCCAGTCCGGATCGTACTTGTCGGGCCGTACAGCAAGTTTACGATTCGTACGGTTCACCGTGTGTTTTTCATACTGTTCGCAAAGATTCAGACTTATTTTTTTCCTACGGATCGTACTACGCGATTCGGACGGATTTATACAATTCGTACGAAATGAGCTACGAATTCGAATTGCCGTATGGATCAGTTTCCTGGATCGGAATCGACCCCTTAGTGTAAGTTTTAAATACGGCTGAACACCGTGGGTGGATAATATCATTTGATTAGCTTGTACCAACACCTCCAGGTGTGCCATGCAACATCTTTTCAGATTCTTTCTGAAGACGAATTTAAAGATCCAGGGTTATTGTAATATTCAGAGTGGGCAAGATACTTCGTATTTTTTTAAATATATTTTAGCCATGGGATCTCTAGAGCCCGGTCCATCTTAAGACTATCTTTTAAGATATCATGATTGAAAGTAGTTTTTGGAGAAGTCCAAATCTTGTGCCACAAAAGGACTTGTTGAGCTTTTATTAGGTCTGAGATACATGGTAAGCCTATTTCTGTGTGGCGTGTGTAGGTGGAAGTACTGCCTGGGACCGCCAGGAGGTATTTTAAAAAAACATTCTCAACCTGTTGTATAGATTTAGTATCACAATGACTGCACACACCTGCGCCATCTATAGACGTGCCTACCCATTTTACCCGATATATTTGTAGGAGCTCAACAGGTGGTTTGCTGCCCAACTTCTTTGCGAAGAAGGCTAAGGCTGCTGTAGCGTTCATGAAAAGCAGACTCCTATGTTTTTTACTGCCTGGTACCATGTCCACTTATGGTCAAATAAAATACCAAAGTAGGGAAATGTTTCAGTGGATTTCACCTTTTTATTGCCAATAAAAATACCCCTGCATCTAGAGCTGCCTTTCCCGCACTTCATTATAAAAGTGTTTGTGATATTAACTCTCACAACCAACTTATCCATTTACTCAGTATAGTTAGTGAGTGCCCTTAGGACTCCCAATTGTTTTCGAGCCATCAGCACTGCATCGTCCGCATACAGAAGGGAGGTATTTGACGATTATTTGTTTATGGCAAGTCTTGGCACTTCCCCACCAAAGCTTGTTCCCAACCGTTGGTATAGAGTGTGAATAAAAACGGTACCAGGACAGATCGCTGTCTAACCCCCCTCTCCACATCGAACGGTGCAATGAATTCTCTCTTGACTCCTTAACGAACGCTTGCATTTGCCTTATAATAGTGGTGGGCGGACATTTCCTTTCCGCCCACCGAACAGGTGGAAATTTGCACTTTCCGCCTTCCGCAAAGAAGGTGGAAAAATGAGAAAAACGGGGCAAATTTCCACCCATTCCACGGCGGAACAGAAGTTGGCCGCCCGCCCGCCCGCCTCCGCTTCCCGCCCGCCTGCCTCCCGCCTGCCGCCCGCCTCCCGGGCTAAATAAAACTTTAAAGCAAACTTACCTTATTGCACTGCATCTTCCGATCCCTTTTACAAAAGAACAAGGGAACCCAAAAGGTATGCCATAGGGACCTTGAGCAGTATCACATTACACAAAACAGTGGTCCCTATTTATGGACAAAATAATGTACAGGAACAATAATCATACACCTAATAAGTGATATGTCTTTTGTCCAGCCGGACAAGAATTTTATTTTTTCATTCAAATACATTTCAAAAGTTATGAGAACCAATAGATGTCAAGCGGGCACAGCCGTGACCCTTAACATTCAAGACAGAACAACGAAAAAGGTGGCCAAAAGGGCAAAGCAAAAGTATGTCTGTATACTTGTAGTCAGTGTTATAGACTTAAATTGTTTAAACACACCATTGCATTTTCTCATTATTACATTAATATATTGCATATGGGGTTGTTATGGTCGCCGACATTTCAATGCTGTTTTACATTTGGGGCATCATCATCAGGACAAGAAATAATATCATTGTTGTCTTGAGCATGAATTATTAGCACTATGCCTTTTGTCACATTAGTGCGTGGTTTCCTCGTGGTCTCACTAGTACATACTTAAAATCATGGCTTCATGAGCGTTCATATAAGATAAATCCGGTTGAGAAATAATGATTCTCTAACTACACCTGAGTATGAGCACAATAGCTCAATCCATCAGAGTTCTGGCACAATGGCTCAATTTGTAGGACTCGGGAGCACTGTGGCAATTATGGTGGTCCGATCCCGGCTTAATTTTTGTAAACTGCGCATGGGCAGGCTCCCGCGCATGCGCAAGGCAAATTTCATTTAAAAAATATCTACTGGGACGCCGTCTGGGCAGGTGCCTTGCTTCCCTTACTCGGGGTTATTGCAGAGGTAACCTCATATAGGGTAAAGCAGAGATCTATGGGATATTTAACTGGGGCAATTAGTCCCTGTTGCATATTTGTGGTGTTCATAATACTACCCTCCAGTTCCTGTTTATATACTTTAGAGAAAAAGCCCACCCATAAATATTCGTCTATGGGGATCTCTATGGTTGGTGTATCTTTGGCTGAGAGGAATGGGGCGTTTACCACTCGCCAAAATGCTGCACTATCTCTAGTCTCAAATGCTTCATGTAGCTTTGCCGATGCATTATCTTTTAATTCATTTTTGTGAGCTTTCAAGGCCTGATTGTATTCCCTTCCACACATCCCTATTACATTAATATTTCTATAATTTTGTGTAGGCTATTGTGCAATTTGAGTCAAACCATCCATGGTTACCTGTTTATACTATTTTATTCTCGACTCTCAAAGCATCTTTTATTTCACATGTAAGCTGTGCATAAGAATCTAAAATGTTGGCGCGGGTGCTTGTCTCATCCAAACAGATTAAAAATGAATTATAGCACTTTTCCACAATTTTCTTAATAAACTTTGTCAAATCTAACTTTACCCACCATAATGAATATCCATTTATTTTGCCCACAGATATGTTTTTGACTGTGGATACTGGATTACACTTGGGGTTTCGCATATTATTACGAAGAGTTAAAGTTATGCTCAGTGGGAAATGATCGCTTACGGCGCTCTTGTGAATTCTAAAAGTCTTGTTGCATGTCTGTTATGTAACATTATATAACCAATTATCAAATTCATAACTCTCCCATTGAACGTCTGACTAAAAAGAACTGGAGGGACCAAGATTTTTAGCAAAACCTCCATCAAATGAGAATAAAATCTCATTTAAAAGGTCCCCATATGTTAAGTTGGGAAAATTAGGGTAAGCGTCTTTATCCTCAAGTTGCAATCCACAATTTTTTCTCCGCTTAGCGGGCACAGCCAATATTAAAATCTTCTCCCCAGACAACCACCACTTCTCCTGCATTACCACACTGTAATGTGTTCAAATCACTAATCGGCCATTTCAGAACACTGATAATTTGATCCCTCTGGCATTATTATGAAAATGTATCAGTGCCAAAGAATGGCATTTATCTATATACATGGTCACAATTTGATAATAAGTATCTGATATCATCAGGGTTATCTTGTTTACATTCACTAGATTTGAAATATAAATGCATAGATACCCCTTAGTTCTCCCATGTATGGAAGAAACTGCAGGTGTATGAAACGTTTGAACCCATTGATATGAGTTTTATCTATCATCCATGTTTCTTGAAAGCAAAGGATATTAATTTTTTCTATTAACTCAAGCCATACGGGTTTTGTCAATCTTGAGGGTAGGCCTACAATGTTCCAAAATAATGCAGATACACTCTCCATCTTATCATTATAAACATCTATCCTATCAGCTTGTTCTAAGGTTATGAGTGATAGTTCTTGTATCACACCTGTCTCTCTTATTGGGCTTTTTCCCCGAGGTAGACAATGGGATGCCAGGGCCTTTAAGGGTATTACCAGGTGGTCTATCTCTACGAACGCTCAATAAGTCTTTTTCGGAATTCGGGCACCTTCCAGATTATTACCAAATGTGTCTAATGGGGAATGTGCATCATTAGTCCCTCTAAGCCTGTCACTTTCATTGCGGGTATCGAGTAAATCAATCTCCTCTAACGTAGGCAGGGGATCAAACCTGTTTTTCACTGCCACATTATATGTATAATAGTCATTTTATGATATGTCTCTCCTAATAGTTCTTCAAACAATGTCAGGGGGGCGGTTGGTAAAAATAGCCCAAAGGTAAAACATTAATGCCTTGTGTTGTTAAACTATTATTTCCTGCTTTCCAGAGAATACCTTCTACTAATTTTGGAGTTTTAAACGTTAAGTCAACACAGTCCCCCGGTAATATTTTACCATCTCTTCCAAGCTAACTAACTCTTCTTGTTTTTTTAAATTCCATGAAGAGTGGCTCAGTTAACCCTGTTTTTGGCCTCAACCAGTGTAATGCCTTATTTCTCAGAGAGTCCCAGGGTTGATTTTTCTGTACCATTAGACTTGGAACATTAGCTAGAATAACTGTATATGGCGTAGCAACTGGTGGTAGGTCCAAATGGTCTGGATTATCTGGGATTTTCATTTGAGCAGGAAGGTTGAGTCAATCATTAATGATTGACTGTGGAGAGCTACCGTCTCTTAGTTTTTTTTGTTTAAAATTTGTTTATTGAGGTTTTTCATAAGCAATTTCATACATCTTGACACTTTCGTTATTATGTTGCTCCGACCCTGAAGTTTCTATGTTGGGCATTATAGGGGGTGTATGCGAGGCCTGGGGTTGGGAGTTTGCTTGTTCGTTCTCAGGGGTGGTTTCGTGTTTAAAGGTGTGCAGTAGTTGTGCCCACTCAAGAGAGATGGGATGTTTGCGGGTACCTTTTACCTCCTCGTCCCGCAACCCCTCTTCCTCCGCCTTCCCCCATTTTTTAAGGCTCCTATCCAGCCTGCTATTGGGGGCCTGTTGGGGCCCGTCAGTGCATAGCTATTCCCCTTTTTGCTAAGAGGATGGCAAGGGACATAAAGTGATACTGTACTTTTTGAGTCTTCCGTCTATGGAATACTCCGAGGGCGCATGCCTCCCAGGTGAAAATGGTTATGATGTTGGTTGTTGCTCTGAGTGTCTGGTGGACCCAGTTCCAATATTCATGAAGGGTAGGGCAATCCCAAAACATGTGCTTAAAGTTTGCATCTGGCACTTGACATCAGGGGCAGGTGAAATTTGTGTCCGGGTAAAACCTATGGAGCAGGTGGGGTGTAAGGTATGCCCTGTGAAGGATATTGAATTGTATATTTCAAAGGCATGCATTCCTGGATACCTTTTTGGATATTCCAGGGCCATTTCCCATTCTTTGTCGTTCAACACCCTTCCTATTTCCGCTTCCCACTTCTAACGTAACGGCTGCAGTGAGGGGAGAAGGAGTGTCCGTATAGCTTTATAGAGCCATGTAACTAGGTGGCGCCCTATTCCCATATGTAGAATAGTGTGAATCACTGGGTGCGTCGGTGGCTCCCCTACTGTTGGGTCCCGATAGCTACGGATGCTGTCAATCAGTTGCCTGTGTGTTAAGAATTTCCCAGGCTGGAGATCGTACTGTTCAGTCATTTGGGCATACGCTTTAACCCCTTCGAGGCTATTGACGAGCTGGGCTCGTCATCGCGCTTACCTGTCGTGCGCGGATGACAAGGCCAGCTCGTCACGTAACGCGGTAATTTCAAATCTGCCGCGCACAGCGGGAAAAGCCGCCGCAGCGATGCGGTTAAGTTGGCCATTCTCAAATAGGGATTCTATCTCTGTGACAGCGAGGTCAATCCAGACCTGAAGTGTGCCAGGGGTGTAGTCTGTATCTTCCCTGGGGAAGCCTACAGTGGGAGCAGGGGTGAGTATGGGGGCCTCTCCTTGGACATGCGGTGGATGCGCAGCATACAGGTGTGGGCTATGTACATCTGTAAGGGGAGTGTACACATGGGTTTGGTGCCCGGTAGTAGCATCCGGTGAATTACTGGCAATGGCGTGCGACCCTCCGTGGTGACAGTTTCCCCTGTGTGACGCTCCGCTGTCCAATACAACAGCCATTGCAGCTGGGCTGCAAGGAAGTATGCCTAAAGGAAGGCGCTCCCAGCCCCTCTTCCGTCGTGGGGATGTGTAGTGTGGACAGGGCTACCCTGTGACGACCCCCCCAGATCAGCTCGGTAAGTAGGGAGTCCAGCTCCCTAAAGAATGGTCGCAGTGGTAAAACTGGGAGGTTAGCAAAGTGGTATGACATGCGTGGGACCATGATCATCTTGGCCAGTGCCACTCCTCCTATGTTGGCTAGGGGTAGTGTTTTCCAGAACCCCACTGCCAACCGTAGTATTGCCAAGGCCCTGCGGTAGTTCCCTTCATACAGGTCCTTTGGGGCGTGATATAATCTCACTCCCAGATATCTGGGTGCCTCGGCATTCCAAGCAAGTACTTGTGTTCCTACCTGTATTTCAAATGGGGCCACGTGAGGGCTGAGCGGATAAATGGTGGACTTTCCCCAGTTAACCCCGAGACCCGAAGCCTCCGTGAAATCTTGCAACGTATGCCATATGGGGTCTTGAGTAGCGTCACGGACATATATCAAAAGGTCGTCTGCGTAAAGGGATGCACAGTGTGACATGGGATGTCACATTCTTCGCCTCCTTGACGTACATGTATAGCCAGGGGTTTCACTGCCAGGGCAAACAGGAGAGGGGACAAGGGGCATCCCTGCCTCATTCCCCTTTCCACAGCAAACGCTGAGGAGATATACTTGCCTATCCTGACTCTTGAGGTGAGGCTGGTGTAGAGGAGTCTTGTATGGGCCACTAATGTGGGGCCTATGTCTATCCTGCCCAGGACCTCAAACAAATAGGACCATAGTAGCATGCTTAAGGCCTTTTTGAGGTCTAATATGAGACATGCGGCTTTCGGGAATTGTGTGCTCGTCCCATTCTGTATATGGAACAGTCTACGTAGGTTTTGCGAGATAGTGCACCTCGGGCTGAATCCGCATTGGTCTGGGTGAATTAATGGTGTCAGAATTAGAGTGTATCGTTCCGCTAAGATTTTCCCCAGTATCTTACAATCCGTATTGAGGAGAGTTATTGGTCGATAGGAAGAGGGCAGGGTTGGGTCTCTATGCGGTTTGGGGAATATGACTATGACCGATTCTCTGAGGGAGCAGGGGAGTTCCCCTCTGTCCAGTGCCTCATTGTACATTACTGCCATGCGTGGGGCTAGCTGGGCTGCATAGGTTCTGTAGTATTCTACTGGGAAGCCGTCTATTCCTTTGAACCTTATTACACGCCAGCGCTCTAGTCACTTGGGACACATTCGCAAGTTTGATCCTCACCTCTAACTGTTTTTTTATCTTCCGGTGAGATCTGAGGGAGGGCAATGGGTCTAGGAAGTTGGCGCTTACTCATCGACCATCCCGTTCTGGGGCCCTGTAAATGCCAGAGTAATAGTCATGAAAGACACTCAGAATGCCCAGTTGCAAGTGGCGAAGAACCCCAGAGGTGTCTACTACTTCTGTGATTGACTTGACCTCCGTATCTTGCTTGGCTAGCCAGGCTAGGAGCACTCCTCTTCTATTGATCTCCCGGTGGACCTTTGCTGCGTACATTCGAAAATTGAATTTACGGAGATCGGCAAGCGTCTTCGCATAAAGCTCTTTTGCCACTTCCATTTGCTCCAGAGTGGCTTCATCCCGATATGCCTGTTTTGAGAGGTTCGCCAGGGGGTGCTCAGCTTTTTGCAGCATTTCCTCTAGAGTTTTATGTATCCCCACTATTTGTTGGATATAATGCCCCCTTGCTACCACCTTGTATGTGTCCCACTCTATCAGGCAAGACGTCGCTGTACTGGCGTTTAATGTGAAGTGTTCCTGAATATGTTCCCCATGGTCATGTTTGAACACTTGATCTGTGAGGCAGTCTCTCAGTAACCTCCATGTGGGTATGGGGGTGGTGTGGCAGCCGCCATCTTAGGGTCAGTGTGTGCGCGTCATGGTCTGAAAGCACCCTCCCTAAATAGTATGTATGTTGTACTCTTGGTAGTAGTGTAGCAGAGCAGAGAAATCTGTCTAAACGCACCCGTAGGTCATGGGGAACTGAATGGAAGGAGTATATTCTGGTGTCCTGTTGCGCATTCGCCAAATGTCAGTCATTGCCCAGTGTTTTACCTATGCTTTAAATGCTTCCATCTGTTTGAGCGCTGGTGAATGTGCAGGGGGGGTTTAGACCTGTCTAAGGCTGTGTCAAGGACGCAATTGTAATCTCTACCGAGTGTCCATGGGGCGTGAATGTGCTTTATTAGCATTCCGGTGAGGCGATTCCAAAAGGGGGGCTGTTCTACATTTGGGGCATAAATACTCCCCATCAGCAAAGGTTGTCCCTCTAAGAGGCCTTCCAACACAGTGTATCGCCCTTCCTTGTCTATCTCTCTCGTCATTTCCTTGAATGGTGTACCAGGACGGATCCAGATTAGGGCCCCACTGACAAATGCTGAGTGCGCTGTAGTACATATGATACCTCGCCATTTCTTACGCAAGCGCTCCACTTCTATCGCCATCAGGCGTGTTACCTGCCAAAGGGCTATCTGCACTTGCTGCTTCTTTATGTAAGCTTGTACTGCATAGCTCTCACTCGCAGTGTGCATTCCCCGGACGTTTAATGTGATAAATTTGATGTCTGTGTTAGGGATACGCGTGGTCATGATATATACCTTCTAAATGGGGACTGTTTGTGTGCCATCGTGCTGAGTTTTGCGGGACCCCCTCTTATCTGCATGACCAACCCCTGCGGAACTGACACCCTGCCATCCATGTGCTCCTGTAAGGGTTCTAAGGGACTGCTCGGAGGGGAGGGGGAACTGCAACCAGAACTGTGGGAAACGTTCCCAACTGGGGGACTTATCACACTGGGTAATATGTCAAACTGCACATTACGTGCTAACTGTAATTTGTTATGTTGGGGGTACCGTGTGTGTTCATTCGTTGTCCCCTTCTTGGCCACCCGCTGCTGCATGGTGAGTTCAGGAAACCTGGGGATAACATTACATCTTATTTTACTCACGGCCAAACAGTCTATGAGGTTGCGATCGCGGGGCGTTCCAGGATAGCGTCCCAATATGCCTCCATTGTGGAGGCATGCTCAGGTTGGGTAGCATGACCCCATAGGGGGGGACGAGGATGGAGCTGTCTTTTCATGTCCGACATCTTCTCCCAAGATCGCCCTCATATCAGTGTGTCTACCGTCTGAGGTGTTACTAGCGGCGGCGTCACTGATCCGTCGCGAGAAGTTTAGGCATCGCTTATTTTCTCGTCTGATGAGAACAGGTGAGGGCCTCTCTCTCCGTCTGAGCTGTTGCCTGTCAGCCCTGTCACCAGTGCTGCCTCTCGTAGAGCTCTCCTGCATTCTGCGATAATTTGCATGAGGTCAGGGGAGATTTTGGTATGAGTGTCTGCCTGCCTGGATAGTTGCGTTAAGGTAACCCGTTTATGTTGTCGCCGCCGTCTGTTAGATGGTCACCGACCCTGTGAGGCGCTGTGATCACCCAGGTCTCCCAAATGTTGTTCCACCCAGTCGTTTGCTGCTGCAGAATCCATAAAGAAATTTGTGGTGCCATCATGGATGATCTTAAGGCGGGTGAGAAATAGGAGTGCGCATTGTACCTTCTGCTGGCTTAAGAAGCATTTCACCGCTAAGAAAGAGGCTCACTGGTGCTGAACAGCTTGAGAATAGTCCGGGAACAGCATGACCTGTTTGTACTCCACTCGAAGTGGGCCCGCCTGTCTGGCCGCCCGAAGCACCGTATTCCTATCCTGATAGTGTAGCAGTTTCAACAGGAACAGCCGAGGTGGTGAGCCTGAAAGTGGTTTTCGTGCCGGGACCCTATGAGCTCTCTCCACGGAGAAGTACGAAGTTAAGACCAGTTCCCGAGTAAATGTTTTGATCCATGTCTCTATGTAGCGAACAGGGTGATCCCCCTCTGCCCCTTCCGGCAGGTTTAAGACGCGAATATTGCTCCTGTGCGACCTTCCTTTCAAGTCATCTATTTTGCTCTCCAGGGCCTTCACTCTAGTTTGAAGTTATTTTAGGGACCCCTGGTGTGACTTCAGTTGGGGTTCTACTATTTGGAGTTTTTTCTCCCCTTGTTTTACTTTATCTGTCAGCTTTCTATTTCCCCAAATTTATTCTCCATGGTCACACAAGAGTGTTCAATTGTGGCTAGGACTTGGTCCAATTTGGCTGATGTGGCATCCGCGCAGGGAGGTTCCCCTGTTGATCTCAAGGGCATCGGGTCTGGGGATGGTTTGTGTGTCGCCACCAGAGTAGCCGCCGCAATGTTCGCTCGCTGTCGTCCCATGGTGTTCCAAGATCTCTGTATGCTACAGTGGGGTGTCTTCTGGGTTCGTTTCCAGTTAGCTGCGTGACCCACTCTTGCAGTGCGGCTCCCACACAGGCGTCTCGGTTATTCTCGTGGCTAAGGAGTACTTTACCAGTAGTCCGCAGGTACGCCTTGCTGTCTGGTTATGTGTTTTGACTGTGTTGTTTTCTTTTTCTCCCGATATCTTCCAGGTGTGGGGTAACTGCGTGGAGTAGCATCACATCCAGAACTGGCCGTTGACTCTTGAGGAATCCACCTTCCTGTGATCCAGCCACGCAGGTCTTCACTATGGGTTGGTATCCCAGCAGGGTTTTGTGTGGGCATTGCTATCTCCCTGCAGACTTGATCTTCTTGAGGGTCCTGCATTAGGGGATGGCCAGTGGCAGGGCACCTATCTTGAAAGTCCTGCGAGCACCTCGTCCCACCACAGGGCACTCAGTCCACTCACCAGTCCAGGCGTCCCGGGTCAAGGGGCCTCTGGGCCCCTCCTACCAGTCCCAGGCAGCGAAGCTAGGCTAGGGGGGTTCCCTCCCTCCTCCAGCAGGTGAGATGGTGTTCTTTCGGGGGCGGAGTGTCCCCCGGAACAGCAGTGCACCCTAGCAGGGCCTCCACAAGCTGGGTCCTCTTTGGGAAGTATTGCTTTGACTGTCAGGCAGGGGGGTCCCTCCCGACAGTAATCCAGCCCATGTCTTGGTGGCCCCACGCATATCGAGGCCAGACGCCGACCGGGAGGCCCCAACTCCAAATTCGGGATGTCGTCCCGTCTCCCCTCTGGGGAAGGGAGTCAGCCCCCTTAGGGCAGATCCATTGCAGGAGCTCAGTGGCGCAGCCCACTATCCGGGAAAGTCCTTCAGGTGCTGTTTGTATCAGCGAGGTAGGGCACCCGCCAGCCGAGCTGCACCGGTCCCAGGCCCTGCGCTGGTCAATGTTCCCGTGGGGATGAATGGTCCCCCGATGCGGTAGCTCGCGTCTGCGGGGCCTCCACTGTTCTGCCGCTGCCCAGAATGGATCTCACAGGTTGCGAGGCGGGCGGAGTCCTCTTGCCGCACTCCCCGTCAGTGCCCCCGCACCCTCATGCGCCGTGATTGCAGGCGCCAGTCAGATGGCTCTCCGCACCGATCCCGTTCAGGGGCAGGGAAACTGCAGTTGCGGGGGCTCTGTCGTAGCCCTCCCTTCGGGGGACGTTCACTGGCGGCAGGATGGGTTCCCCCCCGGTGCTCATCGTGTGTGTTGAGCGTCCGGGGTCCCATCATCCAGCAGCTTTCCAGCACTAGCGTGACAAAACCTGGGGGCCACCCGCGGACTATGGGGTGTTCCTTCTTTTCGGCTCCGGCCGTTAGGAGTCAGCGGGCACCGCCATTTTGCATGAGGTTCGGGAGCACCAGGTCAGTGCCAACGTACCCGGAAGGTGCTGCCAGAGCTAGATTTCGGGGCAGCACGGGTCTGCCTATGGTTTGCGGTGGTTTCGGTGCCATTTTGCTAGTTGTCCCTGGGCATTATGACTCTATAGTGGTCATTTTGCATGGGCGGCCATACGGAGCTCTAGAGGAGTGCGTCCGCCATCTTGGTCGGCTCCAGGATGGTCTTGCGTCTCTTAGGTTAATACCTTTTCTCAAATAATCTGATTTGGCATTGAGATGTTTGGAGGATAGGGAAATATTCCGAGATTGAACTGGGGTCCGTAATGTTTTCACTGCGTGACTCCCATTGTCTTGCATCCCTTCGCTATCACTGGCTAATGCAGAAGGCATTTCTTTGTTGTGGTTACCTGTTCCTTTAGTCCTGGTTGATTTACCTAAGCCCTCTTACTTATGGGGTAGACTACCATATTTATCGTTATTATCAGTTCACTGGGGATTATTCAATCTCTCTTCAATCATAGTAACCCTATTGGCTATTCTAATAAGTGTCTCTTACAAATGTGTCTAGTTCTTCCACTAAGGTAGTTAAGGTCCCTAGTTTACTAGGGGGAACAACAGATTGCGCTTCAGGGTGGTACCTTGACTTTTGTCCCATCTCGGATGAGGTCAATGTTTCAAGCCACTTACTCAGTCTTTTACGAGGCTTTGTGGGTGGTGACTTAGTCTCCCCAAGAAGTTGTCTGATCTTTTTGGCATCTATCTCTAACTTCGTGTTTCTTGGGCACTTAGAAGGGGTTGTGAGTCAGGCTCCTGATCACTAATTGAAATATGTTCAGACACGTTTTGGATACAGCCGTTCCATGGTTGGATACCCTTTGAGTGCCCAGAAGGGCCAGCCTGTATATCTATTACCTCAAGTTCTCTGGTTGAGACCCCCAGGTTATCAGAGTTCAATGTTACTTCTACCATGGTTATCTGCTTTTCGATAGCCCCCATTGCTCTGGTGAGATAAATAATTCAATAATGTTTGACGAGATGAGTCCTTGGACCCTGTATCCTTTGACAACGGCAATAGTGGAAGTTGATTGATTGTAGCCTTTCTTTTTCCCATCGTGCCGTGGGAATAATCTCCAGAGGCTCGCCGCAAATACCGCAAATACCCAAATGTCTAAATATAGGACCCAAGTCTCTTGTACAGTGATCTTCCCAAGTCCCCGAGGAAAAAAGTATGAGGAATAATAAATATTATATACTTAAAAAAAAGAGTTCCCACCCTAGCTCCGCTATGTCCACTATGTTCGTGCTTCGATGTGGCTATATTTTGCCCAGATGTAGAAGGCATCTGTGTAAGTCTTTAATGTCACCGTGAGTCCACCCTCCTCAAATCACCATGAGCTTCCAAAACGGTTTTCAAATCACTCAATCAGAGAGGCCAAGAAGGGAATACCTCCGGGTTCTGAGTCTGACAGGCTAAGATGGGCCCGTCTTAGCCTGGTCTTTGGCCGGGCTGAGCCCGGTGCGACCCGTGCTGCCGGACTCCTCGTCTGTTTTATGGCACTCCTGCGCCTGTCGAGTCTCATGCCCCCTCCTCTCAGGACCGTCAGTTGCAAGGGACTCTGGAGATGACACCCACTCATAACCTATAGAATTATAGATGGGTCGCAGTGTATAATAAGGATGTTTTGTTTCAGAGAAAGGGTGTCAGTGACATCAACTAAACACTGACAGCAAAGCTAGAGCTGTCTATGATGTCACAAAAGTATCTGGTGGCACAGTTTTGGGGTCAGTATGAACTTTTCAAGCACTCCTAGGTAAAAGACTGTTAGAAATTGATACATTTCAAATATGTGTACGTGTCCAGTAACAATAACTACTTTAAAATAGATGCTGAGACAAACGGAGACTTACATTTTCAAACTGATTAATTGGGTTGAGGTGAGCAAAATATCTAAGCAAAGAGGTATTGTCAAAGAATGAAGACAATCCAGAAGCTTTCTGCACACGAAAGGGGACATCTTTCCAGTTGGTTAAATTCTATTGCTTTCAATAACGTTTGTTTCCTCATCAAATTCAGCACTCTAAGGTGAAAAACCAGCAGACTACCACTTTACCTAATCTTCTCATAATGGGGCTAATTGTTCACAGGCTTGCAATTTAATCAACACTCTGCTGAAAGGGGAAGTTTTTTTTCCCACTTTTGTGCCTTGACACAGCGCGAACTTGGACAACGATGTTCCAATTGCTTTACTTCCATGTAATTTAACAGCAAGACATTACTTTCCCATAAGAGGTGCTTTGAATTTTTACTGCCAATGAATAAATTAACTAAAAAAGGTTAATCTGCCTACATGTTTATGAAACATTATGCAAATCACTTGCGAAATGGTTTAATGGTAATTAAAAGCAATTGAAAACCATGCTACATTGAGCACCATTTTACTTATAGCAGAAATAGTTTAAAAATATCAAGAAGAGACAGACAAATGTCAGTTCTGTAACCCACCCAAATAGGTACGTTTCTGATTTATGTTGAAAGAAATTCCTGATTTTTTAAAAATTAAATATGAGAGATCGAGAATGATTGACCACCATTAAATAAAGCATTAGATATCTTTTTGAGGGGGATGGTGAGCGCCTGCTAAGTCAATTCATTTATAAGTTATGACATAAAAAATTGTAGCTATGGATGTATGCCAGTTACCAAAGGATGCGCTGGAACCTTATAATTTGCTTTTACCCAGACTCAGTAACATTCTGGCTGATATTGTAGAAATAATTCCAAATAATTTATATAATATTAACATGAAGACGTGTAGAAATCATGCGTTTATTTACAATCTGCACAAAGTAATGTTATGTTTGTCACATTTATGCGGGTATTCAAGGATATATACTGTATAAGACTTCTTACTAGATTAGAATCCAAATAAAGATAACTTGAATTAATCGTCTCAAAAAACTGCCTCGACCTACACATTGCCTCCTCCGGATCGCCATCAAGGCTCTGGTTCTGTAACAGCAGCTGCCAAACTTGTTAAACTTTTACATTTGATTAAGTAGTATTTCTTGAGTACGCTCACACCAGGATGGATTCACGATGCTGACTAAAAGAAATTGGAATTCCCTACAGAGGCATGCCATTAGAGGCTAGAGCCTGGGAAAGGGCCAGAATTGTAATTTTGTTTTTAAAACATCAAGGAATATATTGCCACATGCATCATTGTAAGGTTTTGTGATTCCTTATTTGCGATTTTTAGGGAATCGCAAATAAGGATTCGCAAAATGGGATGCATGATTTTATTCGCATAATATTTGCGATTCGGTAAAAATCGCACTTTTTACCGAATCGTAAATATTATGCGAATTCCTAATTGGGATTTCGCAAATTCCATTGATTCCTGTGGGCCAAAAGGCCCATAGGAGTCAATGGAAAGGCATTTACAAATTGCGAATTTGAAAATGCGATTCTCAATTTGTTAATGCATTCCAAGGATGCAGAGAGGGGTCCAAAGGACCCCTGCTGCACCCCTGAAATGTATTTTAAAGTGCATGTTTCACACATACATGTCCTAAGGACATGTGTGTCTGTAACATGAAAGTTTAAAAAATGCATTTTTGAGCACTTTCATAACTTTTCGCAAATTACCACGAGGTTCAACCTCGTGGTAATTTGCACCCCCTAATTGCTAATTCGCAATTTGAAAAACAATCATGCATTGCTTTTAAGCAATCGCATTTTTGGAAATCGCTAAAAATAGCGAATTTCACAACAATGTATGATGCATCCCAACAACTTATTTAGGAATCGCAAACGGCCGAATTTACTGATTCGCACCATTTGCACTTCCTAAATAGGTTGATGCATGTGGCCGATTGTGTATGCACTATCTAAACACCTTAATATTGTAGCCAAAAAATAGAGGGCAAAAATATCGCCAATTAAGTATATATAGATTTTCAATACTTGACTCCATAAATATATACTTTGACTATATGTGTATATATATATATATATATATATATATATATATATATATATATATATATATATATATATATATATATATATATATATATATGCGGTATGAGTCGTCCTATGAGTCAGCATGCAGCCAAACAGTAAGGAGGAGACGAGACCCGTTTCTTTGGTGTTCAGAATTGTTCGGACGCGTTCGGCTACCAAAAGCCTTGATCACATGACGCAGTCATGGGGGCTGGCCACCCGTTTTAAAGTGCTAGGTGCCTGCTGCACAATAAACATGGAAAACATACTACATGCCTGAATGCATTGGAATTTCGAAGTACATTTAACTAACAATAATACATGTGAAATACAGGTTGAGTTGATTATAGCTGTATAAATACGAATAACAATCTCATTTTTACTGACACTATGATTCCATCATTAAAGCACAAGATTCAACACGGGTTGTGAACCGGCTATTCGGAATGAAATATATTAAAGCACATAAATAGTAACAATGCATTAAAATTATATAAATATTCCTGATCCGTGCCAGACTCACATTACAACAAGGCTTTGTTGATACTCTAGTTGTGAACATGTCAAGTTGTCAACCGTATGTTCTTAAAACAACAGTAAAATCAATGCAAGACACACAAATTTAAGAAATTTTTCCAAAATTTCATTCACAATGGTTATGAATCATAATAACCGTACTGCCCATGTGGGCAGTGTTAATTCTTGTGCAAATAGGCAAAAAGTTTAGTGCATGTTGGTTAAATGTGCAACATCACGCAACAGTGAAATCATAAAGTGCTACCAGTGATAAAACAAAAATATGCATAATGAATAAAAAGAGAATAGATAAAATATCTGATGATTAAAAGATTTAGAGTCTGGAGGATAAAGGAAATTCATAGGATGTTAATATGAATGGAGATACTAACTACATATACATACATATATATTTATCACCATAGGTCCTGAACTTCTGTAATCGCCAATACTTTTCAGGTACAGACCACAGTAGTGCGCTTTCCGATTTGAATATTAAGTGCTTTTATTCTTTTTTCAATGCCAGCATAATATATATATATATATACGAGTGGGGCGAGAGCAACTTAACTGCCTCAATGAATCTTTTACATACCCTCATTAAATATGCTGCAAAGATCGGGCGGCGATTTTGGAGGCGATCGATAAAATTAATGCGGAAATTGAGAGCAAGGAAGATGCGGGATCCGCAGGCACTAAAAAATTGCTTGAGGCTATGAATGACCGGCTAAATAAACATGAAGAGAAAATAAAAATCAGAAAGGCACACAAATTCGCAAGAGATCACACAGATTATAATATCGGACAACTCTTTACTTTTGCCCGGAAGTGCAGTGCAAAAAAGAGGCTAGAATTCAACAAAAACGTGACAACAACTTTGCCACTGCAAACAATGACATTCGATGTGAGAGCCAGCGAAAATAATAATGAAAATAATGATGAATTTGCAAGTGCCGATACTATTTCTTTGACAAGTGATTCGAGTTGTGATTCTGAGTTTTTTACGGCAACCAGTTGTAACCAAATTCAATCTGTAGCAAGAAATGGATTTTGTAGTGGAAGAGAGGTTACATACTTTGAGGCCAAGGCAGCAAAAGAAGCAAGGAGAAAAAGAAAAAAACAGCGGAGACGAGAGAGGAAATGCAGGTGCAAACAAAAATCAACAAAAAAAGGAAAAGGGCACCTGGCTGAGGAAACAAAAGTAACAAATAACAGCATTGTTAATCTATCTTCAGTTGTTTTAACTAAAACTGAAGGACAATTGCTGTCTTAGGGTTGAATTACTGTCCCGGTCAAAGTTTTATTTATGCAAATACCCGTATTGATGTTTTTTGCTTTATCAGGAAGCTAAAGTTACAAAAAATATTTTCTTTGAAAACAGCAAGAGGTAATGTGGATTGGGAAAAAGATAATGCTGCTGCAAGTAGAGAAAAGTTAGTATCCTCAGATGTATTGAACCTCTTAACTTTATATGATCTCAATGCTGCAACCTTGTCTCAACCACTGGGGCCAGATGCAGATCTGGTTACTCAAGCACGTCTCAACAAAACCAATATCACGCAGAAAGGTGCGGGATTGAGCCCTTATAAATCAAAATCTAGTTTTATTCCTTTAATGCCAAAAGACGCAGTGGACACCTTCGATGACTGTGTAATCAATAATATCAAACAACTATATCAACATACCAGGAGCAAAAAATATAAGAAAAATCACTATAAAAAATAGGAGTATGCAAACCTAATTAAGAAACTTAGCAACAATAATGAAATTGTAATAAATAACTCTGATAAAGGAGGAAATCTGGTGTTTTGGCCCCAAAAGGCCTACATCAAAGAGGCCAATAGACAATTATGCGACAGAGATTGTTATGAAAAAACATCGTATAAGGAATATTCTAAAGCAAAGGAGACTCTGTTTAAATAATTGTCATCATGGCGCAGGTGGGGGTTGATTTTGAATGATGAATTCAAATTTATGAACAATGAGTTCCCAGTCTGCCCTGTATTATACTTAATACCTAAAATTCACAAGAAGATCATGCCTGTTCCCGGCAGACTGATAATATCAGCAATCAAAAGTGTTGGGGAACAAGTGAGTCGGTACATTGATTTTTTTCTTCAAGATCTGGTTAAGGAATTACCAAGTTATGTGAAAAATACTAGTGATTTTCTGACCAAAATCAATAATTTAAGTTGGAGTGATGACATGCTGTTAATAAATTTAGACGTGGAGTCTCTTTTTACCACTATCAATCATGTACAAGGTTGGGCTGCTGTTGAATATTTTCTGTCTAGCAGACCCTGTGAGATCTACGAACATAATAAGGCTCTTATCAAACTCATTGAGCGGTGTTTAGATAATAACTTTTTTTTGTTTGGGAAGGAGTTACATCAGGGGTCTCCAACCGGTCGATCGCGAGCCACCGGTAGCTCGCCGAGACCCTGTGAGTAGCTCGCAGAGTGCTGCTCAATTTAGGCTTATTTCCGTGTCTTTTGCCCGCCCTCACCCAATGCAGCTGCTCCAATTAGATTGCACTTAATTAGCTGGGGTGGGGCGGACCGAAGAGGATGACGTTCCTCTCCTGCAGTCTCGTGACAGGGCGACAGAATCTCTTGATGACTGTTACGGCTTCACGCCGACACGCGCCCCCTGCCTTTTCCTTACTGGCACCACACTGTCCATTGTGCGAGTGTGGAGATCAAGCAGGCGTGGCAGGGGGGAGCATTGTGGAGCTGTTTGCAGGCCAAAAGAACTGCCGGGACCCGCGGGTAAAACCTTCCACACCAGATTAGCAGCAGGTAAGCCACAACACTCTTAGTTAGGTCATCGAGGAGGGTCAGCTGAAGCGGAGGAGGGGACTTTGAAGCTGGTATTTGCACCCCTTCCCCCCCTACACACACACACACACCCTCCTCCCCCTTTGCACAGGCCGGGCTCGGGCACTATCAGCTCTGCGACCACAGCAACGGCGGGACAGAGCCAGAGAGGGACGGGGGAACCAGAGTGAGACTGGAGCAAAGCGGGTCAGGATCAGGTGTAGAGATCCGTAGTCCACTCGGGACATATTCCGAGCCCAAACCCGCACTGAGTTAATGTTAAGGCGGGACAAGCACTCGTTTACACGGCCGAACCGGCAACACCGCGGCATGCAAGGCATACAAGGCGATGAGAAGAGGAGACTTCTCCAGCGCCAATCCAATAACAAATGTATATCTGGCACAGAGCTTGGCCTTTGCGATTATGAATGATGCTGCACACCTGTTGACTGACTTTGTCAGCATGGTGATCAGTGTCTTTGCGCTACTATGGATGTCATCACGGCCAGCAGCCAAGATCATGACCATGAGCTGGGAAGAGACAGAGGGGCCGCTGGAGAGACACAGTGAGGGGCAGGACAGAGAGGGGGCAGGAGGAGACAGTGGTGCCAGGGAGAGACTGGGGCGCTGGAAAGTGAGAGAGAGAGAGAGAGGGGCCGCTGGACTGAAAGAGACTGCGAGGGGAGCTGGGGAGAGAGAGTTGGGGCGGAGAGAGACAGTGAGGGGCAGACAAGAGAGGGGCTCGGGAGAGACAGTGGAGGTGCAGAGATACCGTGAGAGGCACGACGGAGAGGGGGCCTGGGGGAGAAAGATGGGGCAGGAGGAGAGAGAGGGGCTGGGGAGAGACAGTGGGGATGGAGAGACACAGTGAGGGGCAGGACAGAGAGGGGGCAGGAGGAGACAGTGGTGCCAGGGAGAGACTGGGGCGCTGGAAAGTGAGAGAGAGAGAGAGAGGGGCCGCTGGACTGAAAGAGACTGCGAGGGGAGCTGGGGAGAGAGAGTTGGGGCGGAGAGAGACAGTGAGGGGCAGACAAGAGAGGGGCTCGGGAGAGACAGTGGAGGTGCAGAGATACCGTGAGAGGCACGACGGAGAGGGGGCCTGGGGGAGAAAGATGGGGCAGGAGGAGAGAGAGGGGCTGGGGAGAGACAGTGGGGATGGAGAGACACAGTGAGGGGCAGGACAGAGAGGGGGCAGGAGGAGACAGTGGTGCCAGGGAGAGACTGGGGCGCTGGAAAGTGAGAGAGAGAGAGAGAGGGGCCGCTGGACTGAAAGAGACTGCGAGGGGAGCTGGGGAGAGAGAGTTGGGGCGGAGAGAGACAGTGAGGGGCAGACAAGAGAGGGGCTCGGGAGAGACAGTGGAGGTGCAAAGATACCGTGAGAGGCACGACGGAGAGGGGGCCTGGGGGAGAAAGATGGGGCAGGAGGAGAGAGAGGGGCTGGGAAGAGACAGAGGGGCCGCTGGAGAGACACAGTGAGGGGCAGGACAGAGAGGGGGCAGGAGGAGACAGTGGTGCCAGGGAGAGACTGGGGCGCTGGAAAGTGAGAGAGAGAGAGAGAGGGGCCGCTGGACTGAAAGAGACTACGAGGGGAGCTGGGGAGAGAGAGTTGGGGCGGAGAGAGACAGTGAGGGGCAGACAAGAGAGGGGCTCGGGAGAGACAGTGGAGGTGCAGAGATACCGTGAGAGGTACGACGGAGAGGGGGCCTGGGGGAGAAAGATGGGGCAGGAGGAGAGAGAGGGGCTGGGGAGAGACAGTGGGGATGGAGAGACACAGTGAGGGGCAGGACAGAGAGGGGGCAGGAGGAGACAGTGGTGCCAGGGAGAGACTGGGGCGCTGGAAAGTGAGAGAGAGAGAGGGGCCGCTGGACTGAAAGAGACTGCGAGGGGAGCTGGGGAGAGAGAGTTGGGGCGGAGAGAGACAGTGAGGGGCAGACAAGAGAGGGGCTCGGGAGAGACAGTGGAGGTGCAGAGATACCGTGAGAGGCACGACGGAGAGGGGGCCTGGGGGAGAAAGATGGGGCAGGAGGAGAGAGAGGGGCTGGGGAGAGACAGTGGGGATGGAGAGACACAGTGAGGGGCAGGACAGAGAGGGGGCAGGAGGAGACAGTGGTGCCAGGGAGAGACTGGGGCGCTGGAAAGTGAGAGAGAGAGAGGGGCCGCTGGACTGAAAGAGACTACGAGGGGAGCTGGGGAGAGAGAGTTGGGGCGGAGAGAGACAGTGAGGGGCAGACAAGAGAGGGGCTCGGGAGAGACAGTGGAGGTGCAGAGATACCGTGAGAGGCACGACGGAGAGGGGGCCTGGGGGAGAAAGATGGGGCAGGAGGAGAGAGAGGGGCTGGGGAGAGACAGTGGGGATGGAGAGACACAGAGGGTTCGACGAGAAGATTGTCGAGATGTCACCGACAGACTGAGGGCGTAGACCGGGAGAGGGGGGGGCAAGGAAAGAGTGAGGGAGAGCCAGAGACGGTGAACAGGGCTCAGGACAGGAGCAAGGGCAGGATAAGGGCAGTGTAGGGTTAGAGAAGGGGCAGGGAGCATGAGTAAGGTGCAGTAACAGAGAGCGTGTCGAGGAGCCAGGACAGAGTGCAGGGGTTAGGACAGGGAGCAGTGGCAGAAAGGCAGAACAAGGGACAGGGGGGAGTGCAGCGATAGAGGACAGTGGTGAGCAGGGCAGGGTGCAGGGACCTTAGCTATGGATATGCAGCGAGTAGGGAGTGGGACAGAGGCAGGGTGCTGTGGCACAGAGCCGGACAGGCAGGGGGTACCGGAAGCACGGAGTGAGAGCAGGGGAGGACAGAGAGCAGAAATAGGGGACAGGGTGCAGGGGGCGATTGCATTGGCATGGAGCAGGGCAGGGAGAGGGCACAGGAAGCACGTGGTGAGAGTGGGCAGGGAATATTATGTTGATCACCTCACCATTATGAACAGTTAACATCGTAATGGTGGGTTTTATCCTGCATCAGACCGGGCATGGTCATAGTCATGGCCCTACGGAAGGATCACATGAACATTCGCACAAGACCACCCCGAGAAGGAGCAGAGCACCAGTGTGCGGGTTGCCTTCATTCATGTTGTGGGGGACTTGGTGCAGAGCGTTGGGGTACTGGTGGCTTCTTACGTCATCTACTTAAAGCCAGAGTATAAAATTGTGGATCCCATCTGTACGTTCCTCATCTTCTCCATCCTGGTCTGGGGGTCACACTATTCAAGCCATACTGAGAGATTTGCTCATTGAGAACTACTTGGAGGATATGAAAGACTGCTCTGAATGTCGAGACCCCTCTGACTGAAGACTCCCTGTTCGCCCTTAGCAAAGAGGCTCGCTTGATGGACTTGTGCAACACAGCTGTGTGTGGGAAAAAGTCAGATAGAGGTGCAGGAGGCCTTTTGACAAAAAAGGTTGTTGTTACACTGATGCTAGCTTTCGGACTCCTGCCTTCACTTCAATATAACATCCAATAGTTGTCACCAACCTCCCCTGCCATGCCCCATTTAAGCTTCGGCCTCTCAAGCTGGTCCATTCTGAGCCTGTGCTGACTGAACCAGAGGTGGGCTGGACCACAATGTGCCTTTTCACTGGCCTCTGTGCACTCTTCAGGGACACAGGCAGCTCTGGCTTCCCAGCTCTGACCTCTCCACAGTGAGGCCTTGACTGTCCCATGGTGTTGGGTGGCCACTCAGGATGTTATGTATGGTTGTTTTGTGGTCTGTTTGTGTGACGATTTTATTGGTTGGTGGTCTGTGCCAATGCTTGTCTGTGGGATTTTGGCTATTTGTGTGCCGATTTTATTGGCTGGTGGGCTGATTTTTATTGTTAATTTTTCTGATAGTACCAAACATTGCCTGCTGCCAGCACAAATAGCCAGGTAGTCTTCCATACCTTGAAAAACACTGTCCTACAGCATGTCTAAGTTTTACTTATTTTGCAAATGTGGCCCACTTTTTTTAGCTATTTGATTTGCTTGCCCTATCTTTAATAACATAACAGGTCTAGTTGCAAAGTGCACAATTACCCGAAGGTGTCCTGGGGCAGAATAACAGATGTTTATTGTTACCCAAGTCAATGCTATTTATTATATCGACCTCAAATGGATGAAAGGATGAGTGGACCTGCTGGGATTTAAACCTGTGACCATGAGGTCAAGCACAGGCCCCTGCAGTGGCTGCTTTAGTGCAGTGAGCCACCAGACCCTGCTTATGGGGCTGCTTTTAATTTGGTGCCAGAGCCTCTTTTCTGTCCCATTCCGACAAGCATCGGCCTCCGCTTGCACGGCTTGTGCTTTTGTTGTGTCACTGTTGTGGCTTGTGCTTTAGCTTTTTGTCTCACTGTGCTGCAGAAGGAAGTGCACATGTAAAAAGGAAAAAAGTTGTTTCTTTCAGTGTTATTGTGTTGAAACCACAGTATGGGGCCCATGTACTCTGAAGAAATAGGCTTAACGGCAATTAAACTGGGCGGGGGAGGTCGCTCGGAAAAATGCGCGAGTTGCTTGGGCTTTAGTAGCTCACGACGAATTTCACTGACCAGAAGTAGCTCTCACTACACAAAAGGTTGGAGACCCCTGAGTTACATAAACAACTAAGAGGAGTGGCAATGGGATCCTGTTTCTCCCCCAGCTACGCGTGTTTACACGTTGGCTGGTGGGAGGAACAGGTCCTAAAAACGCAGCATAAGACATGGGTTCGAGAAAAAATAATTTGCTATCTCTGATACATTGGTGATATTTTCATCGTATGGCAAGGAGATGAGTCTGAAACGCGTTCCTTTGTGGTGGAAATTAATCAAAATTCTCTCAATCTGAAGTTTACTTCCCACATAGATAAGAGTAGTGTGGAATTTTTAGATGTGAAAATTTACATCAAGAATAAGGGAATAGAGACCACCTTATTTAGAAAATCCATGGCTGGCAATGCCACTCTCCATGCCACGAGTCTGCATCCAAAACACTTAATTGCCAGTATTCCTTATGGAGAGATTTTACGGCTAAAACGCATATGTAGTACTGATATTGATTTCAATAATTGCCTTAGAGATATGTTAGAGCGACTAAAAGCACGCATTTATTCTGATTCTTTATTGCAAAAGGCAATCGAAAAGGCAGAGATAAGACCTAGAGACAGCTTTTTTGAAAGCAGCAATGCAGTTGAAGCTGTAGAATCTGAAAAAGCCACAGATGATGCGAGTGTTAACACTAAGAGCCCAAGACTAATAACATCTTTCAGCAATGAAGAGAAAAAGATCAGGGCCATTGTGAAGAAAAATTGGCCGATTTTGTTGACTGATAATGTACTTGGGTCAAGTTTGTCTAGTGGTCCTACTATAACCTTCTGAAGAGCGAGAAACATGGGGACAGCTTTAGACAAAAATAGCCCTGAGACAATCTCCAATAGTATGTGGCTGAAAGCACCATCAGGTTTCCGCAAGTGCTCTAGTTGTAGAGCGTGTAAGTTTGGGATCAGTACTACGCATTATCGAACACCTTTCATTTCTCAAGATGTGGCAATTTCAGCAAGTTATGACTGCAGAACAGAATATGCTGTATATGTCCTGACATGCACCTGTGATTGAACTACGTGGGGAGTACCAAGCTACAGGTGCACGTCAGGATTTTGCAGCATCTTCTAGCCATTTTGCATACAGACCCAGCCTACCCAGTGGCACGCCACTTTAAAAGATATCATAATAATGATGTCGCATACCTTCCTTCTTTTGTTGTAGGTGCCATCCCTAAAACTTTCAAGGGGTGGCAATCGTGAGCGCCGTTTGCGTCAGCTCTAAACAAAAAATATATTGGAGTTTGACAGCAAATGACCTAACGGGTTGAATAATACAGAAGAATTTCACAATTTTCTATAGATATTGAGGTTCCCTGGTATCAATGATGACAAATTTGTTGGAAACAGGCGTCGTCTATGGCAGAAATGGCTATACGACATTAATTTAATTAATTGCTGGTGTAGGAAGTGATCTTGAATATCTAATTCATGATATATAGATTCCTTAGTATCATAGCATTGTACATAATGGAGAAAAGAATATGAATTATGATGAGTTCTATTAGGTAACAATTTCTATTATTTGTGGTAAATATAGATTTTTTCACACTACCTCCTTTTTTGCACTAATGTTACTGTTATGATAAAGTTTTAAATACTATTTATATATTTTTAACAATGTTATCCAAAATATTGGTTCATAATTGTTGATGATATTGATAGATGTTATTTATCATACGGTTTGCACATTTTCATAAGCTATTTTGCACAGTTTGTGGCACAGTTTTGCACAGCAACTTTGCACATTAACTCCACAAGTACATGATAACATTCAGGCAGTATTATAATGACAAAGATCTTATTATCATCATCCTATTGTCTGTATTGATACAGTAATTACCTATGGGATGAGAATAATTTCCCTTCATATTACTCAAATGTGATTTAGAATTAGATATATATTATGAAAAGGATTGATCGTAGAATCTTGTATTTATTCAGTCAAAAACCATCTGCCCAAAACAAGAAAAAGCAGATGGAAAGATTTTAGACATAGAATATATTGCATTTATGTCTAAGTGGTCTTTTTTGTCATTTTAAAACAATTTGCGTATTTAAACATTGAATTGAAATAATAATGCTGCTATATTTTTATTTATACTAATTTATTGTATTTATTGACAACTCAAGCTATTATGTAGCAGGTTTAAGGTGATGAATCGTAGTAGGTGGAGTTGTTTGTAGTATGTTCTCACTTTCTATGGTCATGTGACCAAACATGTGGTGTTGGTAGTAGTACACTTCTAAGCATATGAAAAAAAGAAAAGTTTGCTGTGACCGTTGTGTGATCAAGGGCTTTCGCGCCCAAAACGCGACATTGATGTATACTTGGCAATAAAGAAAACATCCTTGCCGACGAGAGTGGTCTGTTCTCCTTCTTCGCCGGTTTTGTCGAACTGGAGGTGGCTTGGAGAGTTCCTGGTGATATATATATATATATATATATTACCTACTGGCGGTCGCCAGTAGGATTGTTATAGTTAGGATTATTTTGTATAGGGAATCCGCAACATTCTATTGGGAATAACTTTGGCGCCGGTTGAGGAATCTGCCTGAAATTTTCCTCAAATTTGCCTCGCGGCGCTCCGCTATTTCCCTGAAAGATTGGGGGGGATTCTTCAAGCGGGGGCCGAGATAAAAGGGGGGTCCCAAAACGTGTTTTCCCCATGTTAATTTCCATAGGGCGGTTGAACTCACTTTTAACCCGAACGGCTGAATGGATTTCCACCAAACTTGGCAAAATTGTAAGGACTGGTAGCCCGATGTGCCTTTGCTATGTCTCAAGATATGTGCTCCAGTGGATTTTGAGTAATTTAGGTTAAAAAAAAATATATCTATAAGCGCGCCCCGGTACGCGCACCGGGTGCGTACCAGCGGGCTACGTGAGTTCGCGCGCGGAAAGCTGATTGGCTCTCGGGTGTCTGTCAACATTCCAAACAGTCCGGAGCGGCCGCCATCTTGTGTCTCGGTAGGATCGAGACACAAGAGGGGGCAAAAACAAAGGGGGAAATGACCAAAAGGGGGCAGAATAGACCCACCCTGACCCCCTAGGTTTGATGTCGGGGCCATAAAAGGACCCCGCGGGGCAAAAAAAAGAATATATTTTTATCAATTTGCGCGGGGTGAGTGCCCGGTACGCGCACCGGGGAGCGTACCGGGGAGCGTACCATGGGGAAAAAAGAATGACAGAGTTTTAAAAAAATGTAGCCTTTTTTTTTATAAATTGGAGGTAGTTCTAAAAAGAACTGTTTTTTTTCTTCTTTTTGTTGTTTTATATTTTTTTATTGTTTTTTCGAACATTTTGTACTTTTTTTGGCTTTTATGAACAATTTTATATATTTTTTGTTATTTTTATGGGGACAAACAAAAAACAGGGAATTGTAAACGGCTCAACTGGAGCAAAAAAAATCAGGAAAAAATTAAGGTTTTTTTGGACAAATTTGGTTGTCACCAGCACGGTTGATGAGCTTAATGCTTTGCTCACCATAGGCAATTGTTTTACCACAAAAAATACAAACGATTTTGTATTGTCCAAACTGGGTTTGTATGTTTGGGACCATCGGGCCGAGAAAGCTCTGAATTGTTCTTACCTAGGGGCTCTTTTTAACACCCAGTTATCACGGGACGCCGCAAAGGACTAGAGCCACGAGGCACTGTTTCGTTTTGCAGCAAAATGTGGCCACAAGCCTATTAAAGAAATGATCACTCTTCACAAAACTAAATGCCTCTCAATCGCTACTTATGTTGTTGAGTGCCCATTAGGATTTAGAAAATGGTGCGAGCATGGTTTTTTGCCACAAAAAAGAGCCATGCGTAAGTGTGTCAGATCAAGAAACAAAACACAGGATCTGAATATTAAGAGGCAGAGGATGGAATACATTTTGCTTGCATGAATAAACAGGCGCCCTGAGGTCATAAACATTTTCCCCATATGACATCCACACATGATCGTATTGGTATAATCACATGCAATTACATTCATTACCCGTTCCCAATAGAGCTCGGGTTATCATTGATATTCATTGGGTATGGCCCTCCAGTGGGCGGATTCTACTTGGTGATTACTATTCAATTTACAGCCCTCCAGTGGGCTATGGCTTTTGACCTTAATAATAGCACCATCTACCCTATGATTACTTTCTATGAGAGGGCTAAGCATTTGTGTATCTTTGTTCAGTGTGTTTCTCTTTGACCCATATTTGTTCGTATTACATACTATGACCATACAGAAGGAAAAAAGTTATTTTCTGTTATTATCTGTATATTTCTCACATTCCCTGTGCGACTCTTCCACAGTTGGTGCACTGTTCTTGTTTTGCTATTTGTATATTTTTTATCATTTTACAAATGTACATAAAGTTCTTCACTCTGGTTCAGACCGTCCGGATGTAAAGTTCGAAAATTCAATATTTGACGTGATTCCCTGCATCATATGGGTCAAAGAATGTAATTGCATGTGATTATACCAATACGATCATGTGTGGATGTCATATGGGGAAAATGTTTATGACCTCAGGGCGCCTAAATCACATCGGAATATTGTGGATACAATATATATATGATGACAAACATTGATAACAATTATCATGTATGAGAGAATAATTTGTGTGTTTGTAAATAGAAGTCGTTGTACTGATGGATTGAATAAACTACAAGACCCATAACTCTTAGCTAATATGACAGGAAGTCACAATGTAATCACGTGGCTTTGGTAACCACTCCTTACAGGAAGTTAGTGGGCGATGTAAATATCTACAGTGAGGAAGCCGTCAGTTGGCGGCGAAACACGTTGGTATATATTTTTATGCTGAGAACTATGGATAAATAAAGAATTGGGAAAGAGAGATCCTACGAGTGCGTTTTCATTTCCGAAGAGGAGGTGTGGACGATTGAATTCGGCAGGGCTCTGCCGAGGAATTCTGCACCGATGTGAGAATCGCCAGGGGTCGACCAAAATGAGCCAAGTTGTTGGGAATATATATATATATATATATATATATATATATATATATATATATATATATATATATATATATATATATATATATATATATATATATATATATATATATATATATATATATATATATATATATATATATATATATATATCAAACAATTTCACCAACCTACAGCGCAGAAATCAAGCCTACCAGTCGGACATCAGAGGACCAACTTTTAATCCAGCAGGTAATTCATTACCGGTTTCGACCCTAATAGGTCTTCATCCTATGCAAACTGAGGGAACAGGTGAACAAGGTTTAAATACATTTTCGTTTATCAAAAATATATATATATATATATATTTGTGACAAAAGCATTCTTAACTATGGATCAATTTTTATACAGCTGTATTGTCCCAAATGTTCATCATAGGAAATTGTGGAGTTCGGCATCCGCCTTCAGACCCCATGGTATCTCTGTTCCTTTCATGATGATCTGTCTGGCTTCTACTTGTCTCAGTAAATGATCACAATCTCCTTCCCTGATGTTCTGAGGGATGTGTTGCACTCCGTAGTATTTTAAAATATGAAAGTTGCCACCATGTACATTCCAAATATCTTTGTTTTTGTAGCCATCAGATGTTGCAGAATGCGTAGTTTTAATTTATTCACAGTGGTCCCTATGTATTCCTTACCGCATTCACTTTTTAAGGCATAGTTCACGTGCGTGGTTTCACAGGTGATTCTCTCTTTGATGACCTTTTGTTTGCCAGACATGATGTGAGTTTTCTGTTGATTCAAGCCATGATGGCATGCTTTGCATTTTGAGCATTTGAAGAATCCTTTTGCTCTTAGCCATTGTGATTTACTACCTCCTAGATCACTTCTTTGATTATGGCTATGTGTGAGAATATCACCCAGAGAGGGTACCTTCCTATATGTGATGTTAAGATGGTCTGATGTCATTTCCCCTGGGTCGTCATCTCTTCTTAGGATTTTCCAATGATCATGGAGTGTATTCCTTATTGCTTTACTGGATGAGTTGAATTGCGTGATGTATCCTATTTTGTTCCTGTCTGGATTCTGACCCTGTTTCATAGTTGTTATCTTTGGAAGTAGTAAGGCTTCTCTCTTCTTTTGTAAGGTACTTGATTTAGCGTTATCTAACACTGTTACAGGGTATCCTCTGATTAGACATCTCCAATACATCTCATCCAGTTGTAAGTGAAACTCCCCTTCTTCTGAGCAATGTCATTGTACTCTTAAAAATTGTATGTATGGGACACTCCATTTTAAAATTTTAGGATGTGCACTGTTAGCTGATAAAATGCTGTTACATGAAGTTGACTTTCGGAAGAGTGTTGTACAGATCTTCTGGTTTTTCATGTAGACATGAATGTCCAGGTAATTAATCGTTACTTTACTGATATTGTACGTGAATTGGAGTTCAAAGGAGTTGTTATTACAACCCTTGAGGAAGATGGCCAGGTCCTCTGTGATTCCCTCCCATATTAGAAACAGGTCTTCTATATAACGTACCCAAAGTACAATGTGCTCCATCATCTGTATGTTTTTGTCTGACCAAATTTGTTCTGCCTCCTAGATGCCCATAGTGAGCTTTGCATATGTGGGCACAAAGGAATTTCCCATTGCTGTATCTTTGCTTCGCTTATAATATTTCTTGTAAAAAATTAAGATGATATTCATGAGGCAGAAGCATAGCCTTTCTACTAGCATATTGGTATGTTGGAGTACATTCAATGATCTTGATCGAAGAAAGGATTCACAGGCTTTGATCCCATCTTCATGCTGAATTTAGGTATACAATGATACAACATCCATAGTTATCATTGTATACTCATATTTCCACGGTATGTTGGAGATCATGTTTAGGAAGTCCTATGAGTCTCTAATGTAAGATGATAGATCTTGTATGAACGGGAACAAAAAGATATCCAGGAATCTTGAGGTGTTTTCTAGTAAGGAACCGCAGGAACTAACAATTGAATGTCCAGGTGGATTGTCTAGGCTTTTATGTACCTTTGGTAGTACATACATGGTTGGTTTTACTGGATGTTTAATCAGTAGATAGCCTAATTCACTCTCATCAAGCAATCCATCCGGGTGCCAATCCTGAAGCATTTTGTGAAAGATTAGAGGTATTGGGTCCTCTTCAAGCTTTTCATAGTTGGATGGATCATTCAGTTGGCGCTTGATTTCCAAGTAATATTTATGTTCATCCAAACCTACAACATTTCCCCCTTTATCAGAGGGTTTTATTATGATCTTGTCATCCGATCTTAGATCATTCAGGGCCCATTCATCATCTTGAGACATGTCATGATTCATCTTCCTTTCTTTGCTGTAAATAGTACGTAATTCCTCTGTCATTAGTTCCTGGAATATATCAACTCTATTGCCTGCTGGTAGTTATGGGCAAAATCGTGACCTGGACTTACATTGGCTGCTGATAGTTAAGTTTGTTGTAATCGCCATAGTTTCACAAATTTCTGTGTTTGTCCTGTCCACTATATCTACTGGTATATTTGTGTCGCTTTCAGACAATAAACTATGTACTGTTGTTAAAGGTCCCAGATCATTCAGGGTGAGTGGTGTTAGAGGTTCAGGGGTTTGCTGTTCTAAAGTTCTTGTTGGCTTTGAGGCAAAATATTTTTTAAATTTCAGTTTGCGGCAGAAGAAGTATAGATCTACCCTGGACATTGCTAGGTATATATTCACTGAAAAAAACAACATTTGAAGGAACAATATATTTAGGTGGAATTTTCAGCAGCAACATTACATTTTAAACTCTAAAAACCACTAAACCACCAGTTATAGTTATAGTTATCTCAAGTAACTATAACCCCTATTGTAACTGAACATGTCACCAAACTATAATGTTACTTTAACAATTGTTTATTTCAGTAAATTTCCAGTTTTTTTCATGTAAAGCAACATTTAATTGCGATACGTAAATCCAACCACCGCCATGCATAACCTACAACCTCATGCTGCAGGGGGGATTCGGGCCATAGGGACACCATCCCATAGGGACCCAATCTCCCATGGCCTTACATATATTAAAGGGGACAGGTGCAGTGTGGCTCCCACCTAGAGTCACATTCGGTTCTGGGGACACCAATCCCCAAGGGGCCTATTTATTTTAAAGGTTAAGGGGAGCTTTGTGAACCCCTTTTGCCAAGCTTTGTTAGCCCCCGGGGACCCCAACCCTCAGGGCAACTATTTATTTATAAAGGGGAGAGTGGCCACATAGCTCCCACTCCCAAGCCTTGTTAGGCCCTGGAGACCACCATCCCCGGGCCACTATTAAAATTAACAGGAATGGGTCATGAGGGCCCCCCTGCTCTAGGGACCCCATCCACCGGTGCATTTTTTAAAAGGAGGGGGACTTGTGGGGTCTGTCTCTGGGCTTTTTGTGGCCCCATGTACCCAAACACCTGGGGCCCTTGCTCTAAAAGGTGGGTGACCTGATGCCATGCCAGTGCAGCGTTCAAAGACTCTTTGGAGGCCATGGCAGGAGTCTTAAGGCCCACTCGGCCCAAGCCGGAGCCTTGCAGGCAGTGGGAGCTGACATTGGTAATATTAATGCTGCTCCCTCTGAGTCAGAGCAATCTTTTCATCTGTTTCCCTGCTCACTTCAGAGCTCCCCAGGATATAGCATCTGAACCAGGCCCAGGGAATGGGGTTCCTGGACTTAAATAGCCCAGAGAGGGGGGCTATGCACTGTCGAGAGTGGAGGTGAGCAAGGTACACAGAGGGTAGTGCCTATCTCCCTTTGAGGATTCCAAAGTCATTGCATTCAAAGAGACAATGATCGCTGACAGCATCATGTGTTTGAGTAAGGATTGTAAAATTGTGAATTTACTTACCAGGCTTATTTACTGTACATGGTCACTTTAAGTTGATTTTGTACTTTACAAAAAATAATTCACTCCAAGTGCAAACTGCAGTGATTGGATGTAATTGAGCAATATTTTAATACACTGCATTCCAGAGAAACAAATGTTTTCACTCCAAGTGCATTTTGGCATTTGTGGACATTATTACTACAGAGTAACATGAAACAAGCATGTGGGTATTTGACATTTAAAAATATCAAGTATGGGCGAAATGTGTGAATTCGTGGTCCGCAAATTTGTGCGAAATGGCATAAAAATCAGCGAGTTCGCGAATTTTTCTGCGAACTCGTGGATTTTTGTGCCATTTGCACAAATATGGGACCACATGTGCCTTTAACTTTGCCAGCGTGCCAAAAGGCGCCAAGGTCCCTTGAGTGAGCTGGCCATTATAGTGGGGACGGGCGGGAAGACGTTTCATACCGCTAGTGTGTGGTGGACGGTGCCAAACAGGTGGGGCTTCTATGCGAGTTCACATGCATCGTGTTTATAAAGGGTCAGAGACCGAGCAGAGCAGCAGATGAGGAGAAAGCAGCCTCCTGGTCACATGAGCTACACGGGGATGGAGCTCGGGAAACTAATGGATGCAAAAATACGTTTGGCACAGGACCCCAGAATCCTTCAGATGTCCAAGATAGCTCTGCTGATCATGTTGGTACAAAGCCATTCTGATCCTGCTCAGTGGGTTCAGGCACATGCAGCTGCTGCTGCTGGACAATGTCCCATCTCATACTAGACTGCCCCGTACAGGCATATGCTGGCGCTGGGCAGTAGGGTGCAGTGGCATGCGGGTGCTCCACGCCTGGTACATGCGCATACCGGTGCCAGGGGGGACACGTTTTTATTGGTGCTGTGTGGCAAGTTATGACTTTACATTTAGACTGCACCAGACGGTGGTACCACCTACACGGATCAGGAGCATCCAGGCACTAGACTTCATGGTGCAAGAGCATAATGGTGCTGAACGGTATGGGTATATAGGTACTGGGGGCAGGGGGGCACTTAGCAGAATGTGTGCTCACACCCAGAGGGCTCCCAGGCAATTGAGCACAAACGATTTTCACACTGAGAGGGCTCCGGAGCAGTTCAGCAGCACGGGGGCTCACACCCACAGGGCCCTGGGGCAGTTCAGTAGCGCGTGGGCTCACAACCCCTGAGCAGCTCAGCAGCGCAGGGGCTCACACCCACAGGGCTCCCAGGCAGTGTAGCAGCGCCACCCTCTGGTTCATCACTGCCACCCTCTGGTTCATCACTGCCACCCTCTGGTTCACCACTGCCATCCTCTGGTTCATCACTGCCACCCTCTGGATCACCACTGCCACCCTCTGGTTCACCACTTTCACCCTCTGGTTTATCACTGTCACCCTCTGGTTCATCACTGCCACCCTCTGGTTCATCACAGCACCCTCTGGTTCACCACTGACACCCTCTGGTTCATCACTGTCACCCTCTGGTTTATCACTGCCACCCTCTGGTTCATCACAGCACCCTCAGGTTCACTACTGCCACCCTCTAGTTCATCACTGTCTCCCTCTGCCACCCTCTGGTTCACCACTGCCACCCTCTGGTTCATCATTGTCACCCTCTGGTTCATAACTGCCACCTTCTGGTTCACCACTGCCACCCTCTGGTTCATCACTGTCACCCTCTGGCTCATCACTGCCACCTGCTGGTTCATTACAGCACCCTCTGGTTCACAACTGCCACCTCTGGTTCACCACTGCCACCCTCTGGTTCATCACTGCCACCCTCTGGTTCACCACTGCCATCCTCTGGTTCATCACTGTCACCCTCTGGTTCACCACTGCCACCCTCTGGTTCACCACTTTCACCCTCTGGTTCATCACTGTCACCCTCTGGTTCATCACTGCCACCCTCTGGTTCATCACAGCACCCTCTGGTTCACCACTGACACCCTATGGTTCATCACTGTCACCCTCTGGTTCATCCCTGCCACCCTCTGGTCCATCACAGCACCCTCAGGTTCACTACTGCCACCCTTTAGTTCATCACTGTCACCCTCTGCCACCCTCTGGTTCACCACTGCCACCCTCTGGTTCATCATTGTCACCCTCTGGTTCATCACTGCCATCTTCTGGTTCACCACTGCCACCCTCTGGTTCATCACTGTCACCCTCTGGCTCATCACTGCCACCCGCTCGTTCTTTACAGCAACCTCTGGTTCACCACTGCCACCTCTGGTTCACCACTGCCACCCTCTGGTTCATCACTGCCACCCTCTGGTTCACCACTGCCATCCTCTGGTTCATCACTGCCACCCTCTGGTTCACCACTGCCACCCTCTGGTTCACCACTTTCACCCTCTGGTTCATCACTGTCACCCTCTGGTTCATCACTGCCACCCTCTGGTTCATCACAGCACCCTCTGGTTCACCACTGACACCCTCTGGTTCATCACTGTCACCCTCTGGTTCATCACTGCCACCCTCTGGTTCATCACAGCACTCTCAGGTTCACTACTGCCACCCTCTAGTTCATCACTGTCACCCTCTGCCACCCTCTGGTTCACCACTGCCACCCTTTGGTTCATCATTGTCACCCTCTGGTTCATCACTGCCACCTTCTGGTTCACCACTGCCACCCTCTGGTTCATCACTGTCACCTTCTGGCTCATCACTGCCACCCTCTGGTTCATTACAGCACCCTCTGGTTCACCACTGCCACCTCTGGTTCACCACTGGCACCCTCTGGTTCATCACTGCCCCCCTCTGGTTCATCACTGCCACCCTCTGGTTCGCCACTTCCACCCTCTGAATCATCACTGCCACCCTCTGGTTCATCACTGCCACCCTCTGGTTCACCACTGCCACCCTCTGGATCATCACTGTCACCCTCTGGATCATCACTGTCACCCACCGGCTCATGACTGCCACCCTCTGGTTCATCACAGCACCCTCTGGTTCACCAGTCCCACCCTCTGGTTCATCACTGAGACCCTCTGGTTCATCACTGCCACCCCTGGATCATCACTGTCACCCTCTGGTTCACCAGTGCCACCCTCTGGTTCATCAATGCCACCCTCTAGTTAATCACTGCCACCCTCCGGTTGATCACTGCCATCATCTGGTTCATCACAGCACCCTCTGGTTCACCACTGCCACTCTCTGGTTCATCACTGCCACCCTCTGGTTCATCACTTCCATCCCCTGGATCATCACTGTCACCCTCTGGTTCATCACTGCCACCCTCTGGTTCACTCCTGCCACCCTCTGGTTCATCACTGCCACCCTCTGGTTCACCACTGCCATACTCTGGTTCACCACTGCCACCCTCTGGTTCATCACAGCACCCTCTGGTTCACCACTGCCACCCTCTGGTTCACCACTGCCACCCTCTGGTTCACCACTGCCACCCTCTTGTTCACCCCTGCTACCATCTGCTTCATCACAGCACCCTCTGTTACACCACTGTCACCCTCTGGTTCACCACTGTCACCCTCTGCTTTACCACTGTCACCCTCTGGTCCACCACTGCCACCCTCTGATTCACCCCTGCCTCCCTCTGGTTCATTGCTGACACACTCTGGTTCATCACTGACACCCTCTGGTTCACCACTGCCACCCTCTGGTTCACCACTGCCACCCTCTGGTTCATCACAGCACCCTCTGGTTCACCACTACCATCCTCTGGTTCATCACTGTGACCCTCTGGTTCACCACTGCCACCCTCTGGTTCATCACTGCCACCCTCTGGTTCATCACTGTCACCCTCTGGTTCATCATTGCAACCCTCTGGTTCATCACAGCACCCTCTGGTTCACCACTGCCACCCTCTGGTTCATCACAGCACCCTCTGGTTCATCACTGTCACCCTCTGGTTCACCACTTCCACCCTCTGGTTCATCACTGCCACCCTCTGGTTCACCACTGCCACCCTCTGGTTCATCACTGTCACCCTCTGGTTCATCATTGCAACCCTCTGGTTCATCCCAGCACCCTCTGGTTCACCACTGCCACCCTCTGGTTCACCACTGACACCCTCTTGTTCACCAATACCACTCTCTGGTTCATCACTGCCACCCTCTGGTTCACCACTGCCACCCTCTGGTTCATCACTGTCACCCTCTGGATCGTCACTGCCACCCTCTGGTTTATCACTGCCACCCTCTGGTTCATCACAGCACCCTCTAGTTCACCACTGCCACCCTTTTGTTCACCACAGCACCCTCTGGTTCACAACTGTAGATTATGAGGAGAAAGCACACCTGCCCAGCCTCAACCGGGGGCTTTTTAATGTGTTACTGAATTTGAGCTTCAAGTCCGGCACCTGCTTCCTTATCTGTAAGTGCTTCCTGTTGTGGTTGAATTTTTGTGACAGCCTGGAGCATTGTGCCATACTTGTAAATATTCTCTGACCCTGCTTCGAGGGTCAGAGCAGGGTCAGAGAATAGTTGCAAGTAGACAACAACTCTGTAGGCGCTGCTCAGTAAGCACTTACAGGGTTACAGCAGGTGCCCAAGTTGAAGTTAATTTCTTTGTAACCATTTTGTAAATGGTTACAAAGAAATTAGCTTCAACTTGGGCACCTGCTGTAACCCTGTAAGTGCTTCATGTACTTCAGTTTTTGAAAAGCCGTCCCGCACACGATTTTGCAGATTTTCTGGAATTTCGCGAGATTCGCCGCGAAATTGCGGAAAATTCGCAAATACCGCGAATGGAACGGATTTTAAGCCCGTTCTTAAAAAATATGCTCATTATGCTCATCTTTGAACAAGGCTTGTTAGTAAAGCTGAAATGCATCAGAAGCATGTTGCCAGGGCATATATGGAATAAAACGATAGGTATTCACTGGAATCTGGTCTTGCTGCTTTTTTGGCTACAATGTTTTTTCAAAGGCTGCTACTTTTCCAGTTGTTGAGGCAAACCTGCAGGGTTGGGTTCTCACCGCACCTGTGAACACTTGGTTCATATATATCTCTCTCTCTCTCTCGTTTGACAAATCTTTGCAAAATTCTCTCTCTCTGTATATATATTACCTAATGGTGGTCGCCAGTAGGTAGTTATAGTTAGGACCTATTATTCATAGGAAATCTGCAACATTCTATTCCCAATAACGTTGGCGCCAATTGATGAATCTTTGCGATGATTCGTCGAGCAGTGGCCAAGAAAAATGGGGGTCCCAAAACATGTTTTCCCCATTCAATTTCCCTTAGGACCTTTAGCCACAGCTACTGCCCGAACTGCTGAACGGAATTACACCAACTTTGACCAAGATGTGGTCCTCAGTTTAGAGTTGTACCTTGTGCTTAAATGGTGTCAATCTGTTCAGTAGTTCCTGAGAAAATTACAGTTAAAAGCCTTTATATATCTATGGCGGCAGTGGATCCGCGCTCCCCGAGCTCACCATGAGCACACCATGAGTGCACCATAAGTACACCCTTCCGAGCACGCACTGAATGCTAATTGGTTATCAAGTGATTGTCAACATTCGAAACCAGGAACTGTTGGCAGCCATTTTGTGCCTCATTAGAAGTGAGGCTGAAGAAGTCAGTGGAACGAGTGTGCAAAACGTATAAAGGGGGCGTGGTAGAGATATCCTGATTCTCTAGACCTGCTTTGGGGGTCCCAGAAGGACCCCCAGGGCCCCTAATTTAAAAAAAAAAATTTTTTAAAAAGACCCTGTAGGTGCGTGTAGGGTGCACGGTCCCTGCTGTAAAAAATAAAATAAAATGGAGCTAAATACCGGAAGCAAAATGATTACATTTTATGGGGGGCCCAGAGGGGCCTCACAGACCCGGGGACAAAAAATAAATGGTGGGGGGGTGAAGGTCCCCAAACAAGGGGTCCACCACCGCCGGGGGTTTATGTATTGTGGTAGGGGGACTGCGTGGCCCCCTCCTAGAGCACTGGAGGGCCCCGTCACCCCCTGGGGCTACAAAAAGAAATGGTTGGGGGTGCTGCAAGGTCTCCAAAGCACTGGGGACAACCATTCCCTGGGGGTTTATGTATTGTTGGCGGCCGATTCCTGTAGTATCACGGGGTGTCCATCCCGCCCTCCTATAGAAAGGAAATCTGTTCTAGCTTTCAAAATCTAAATCAGATTGCTTTTTCACATGGGAAGCTGCATGTTAGTAGCTACCCATGTGGAAAAGCAATGCTGGCTCCCAAACGCGTAGAAGTTTGCACCAAAGGCGCAGGAGTCATTCACCCTACAGATTATGAGTCGTGCCTTCAGCACATGCACACCAGGGGGCCGCAATGAGTGCTGCACTGGGTGTGCGACTTCTAATTTTACCTGCTTCTTTCTGTAGCTCTCTTGCGTCTTTGTGCACATCGTCTACCTTTTTCTGTACCACTCTTGCTTCTTTTTCCACATCTGTTTGTTCTTTCTGTACCACTCTTGCTTCTTTCTGCTCCTCACTTGCATCTTTCTGTACCACTCTTGGATCTTTCTGCAACCCTCATTTCTCTTTCTGGACCTCACTACCCTCTTTCTGCACACCTGGTCTCTCTTTCTGCACCTTTCCTGCCTCTTTCTGCATCCCTCTTACCTCTTTCTGTACTTCTGTTGCTACTTTATGCACTTCTCTCCCTTCTTTCTGCACCCCACCTGCCTCTTTTTGCCCCTCTCTTGCCTCTTTGTGCACATCTTCTACCTTTTTCTGTACAGTTTTTCCACATCAGTTGGTTTTTTCTGCACCGCTCTTGCTTCTTTCTGTATTTTACTTGCATCTTTCTTCACTTCTATTTCTTCTTTCTGCACCCATCCTGCCTCTTCCTGAACCTCTCTTGCCTCTTTGTGTACCTCTCCTGCAACTTTCTACACTCCTCCTGCTTCTTTCAGCACCTCTCTCGCTTCTTTCTGCACTTCTCTTTCTTCTTCCAGCCCCCTCCTGCATCTTTCTGTACCTCTCTTGTCTCCTTGTGTACCTCTTCTACCTTTTTCTGTACCATTTGCGCTTCTTTTTGCACATCTGCACTGCTCTTGCTACTTTCTGCACCTCTCTTGCCTCTTTTTGCACTTTTCTTGGTTCATTATATAGCTCTGTTGTTTCTTTCTGTAATTCGTTACCCTCTTTTTGCACCTCTGTTGGTTCATTCTGAACTGCTCTTGCTTCTTTCTGCACCCTTCTTTCTTCATTTTACACCCCTTTTTTCTCTTTCTGTACCTCTCTTGCCTCTTTCTGCACCCTTGCTCCTTCTTTCTGCACCTTTGCTGCCTGGTTCTGTATCTCACCTGCCTCTTTCTGTACCTCTTTTGGTTCTTTTTGTACTTCTCTTGCTCTTTCTGTAATCTTTGCGCCTCTTTCTGCACCTCTATTACCTCTTCTGCACCTCACTTGCTTCTTTCTTCACCCAGCCTGCCTCTTTCTGTACATCTCTTGCTTTTTTCTTTACCTCTCTTGCCTCTTTCTGCACCTCTCTTGGTTCTTTGTGCATTTCTCTTTCTGTTTCTGCACTTCCCTATCCTACCTTTCTCTGCACCCCTCTTGCCTCTTTATTCACCTCTGTTTGTTCTGTCTGCTCTGCTTTTCTTCTTTCTACACCACCCCTGCCTCTTTCTGTACCTCTCTTGCCTCTTTGTGCACCTCTCCTATCTCTTTCTGTACTGATCTTGCCTCTGTTTGCACCTCTTTTGGTTCTTTCTGCACAGTTCTTCCTACTTTCTGCACTGCTCTTCCTTCTTTCTGTACTTATGTTGGTTCTTTCTGCACTTTTCTTGCCTCTTTCTACACCCTTTGCGCTTCTTTCAACATCTCTGTTGCTTCTTTATGCACTTCTCTTCTTTATTTCTGAAATCCCCCTCATGCCTCTTTCTGTACCTCTCGTGCCTCTTTGTACAGATCCTCTACCTTTTTCTTTACAGCTCTTCCTTTTTTTCCACATCAATTGGTTCTTTCTGCACAGCTCTTGTTTCTTTCTGTACCCTACTTGCATCTTTCTGCACTCCTCTTGCCTCTTTAAGCACCTCTGTTGCTTCATTCTGCACTGTTTTCTTCTTTCTATACCCCTCCTGCATCTTTCTGTACCTCTCTTATCTCTTTGTGCAGCTCTTCCACCTTTATCTGCACAATTCTTGCTTCTTTTTGCACCTCTGTTGGTAATTTCTGCACTTCTCTTGCTACTTTCTGCACCTCACTTGCCTCTTTTTGCACTTCTCTTGGTTCATTATACACCTCTGTAGCTTCTTTCTGTAATTCTTTTTCCTCTTTTTTGCACCTCTGTTGGTAATTTCTGCACACCTCCTGCCCCTTTTTGTACCTCTTTTGCCTCATTGTGCATCTCTCTTTCCTCTTTCTGCACTGCTCTTGCCTAGTTTTACACCTCTGTTGGTTCATTCTTTACTGCTCTTTCTTCTCTCTGCAACCACCCTGCCTCTTTCTGTACCTCTCTTGCCTCTTTGTGCACCTCTCCTATAACGTTCTGTACTCTTCCTGCCTCTTTCAGTACCTCTGTCACTCCATTCTGCACTGCTCTTTTTTTTCTGCACCTCTCCTTCATCTTTCTGTACCTCTCTTGTCTCTTTGTGCACATCTTCTACCTTTTTCTGCACCATTCTCACTTCTTTTTGCAGCTCTGTTGGTAATTTCTGCACTGCTTTTGCTACTTTCTACACATCACTTGCCTCTTTTTGCACTTCTCTTGGTTCATTGTACACCTCTGTAGCTTCTTTTTGTATTTCTTTTTCCTCTTGTTGCACCTCTGTTGGTAATTTCTGCACACCTCCTGCCCCTTTCTGTACCTCTCTTGCCTCTTTGTGCATCTCTCTTCCCTCTTACTGCACTCCTCTTGCCTCGTTTTGCACCTCTATTGATTCATTCTGCAATGCTCTTGCTTCTTTCGGCACCCCTCTTGCTTCTTTCTGCACCTTTGCTGCCTGGTTCTGCACCTCTCCTGCCTCTCTCTGTACCTCTTTTGGTTCTTTCTGCACTTCTCTTGCTCTTTCTGTACTCTTTGCTCCTCTTTCAGCACCTCTGTTGCTTCTTTGTGTATTTCTCTTCCTTCTATCCGCACTTCTCCTGCCTCTTTCTGTACCCCTCTTGCCTTTATGCACCTATCCTACCTTTCTCTGCACCCCTCTTGCCTATTTTATTCACCTCAGTTTGTTCTGTCTGCTTTGCTTTTCTTTTTTCTACACCACCCTTGCCTCTTTCTGTACTTCTATTGCTTCTTTGTACACCTCTGTTGCTTTGTTCAGCAAATCTCTTGCCTCTTTTTATATTTATCATCCTTCTTTCTGTACCTCTTTTGTCTCTCTTTGTGCACCTCTCTATTTCTTTCCTGCACCCCTCTTGCCTCTTTCTGTACCTCTGTTGGTTCTTTCTGCACTGCGCTTGCTTCTTTCTACACCTCTGTTGCTTCTTTCAGCAATTCTCTTGCATCTGTCTGCACTTTTCTTGCTTTTTCCTGCACCGCTCGCGTTTTTATGCACCTCTGTTACCTCTTTCTGCAGCTCACTTGCTTCTTTCTGAACCCTCCTGCCTCTTTCTGTACTTCTCTTGCTTTTTTCTTTTCTTCTCTTGCCTCTTTCTGCATCTCTCTTGAATCTTTGTGCATTTCTCTTCTTTGTTTCTGCACTTATCTTGCCTCTTTTTGAACATCTCTTGCCTCCTATAGCACCTCTCTTGTTCTTTATGCACTTCTCTTGCTTTCTGCATTCTTCCCTTTTTGCATTCCTCTTGCCTCTTTCTGCTGTTCCCTTGCCATTTACTGCACCTTTCTTGCCTCTTTCTGCACCTCACTTTTCTCTTTCTGCACTTCTCTTTCTTCTTTCCACAGCTCTTTTGCTTCTTTCCGTACCTCTCTTGCCTCTTTCCGTACCTCTGTTGCTTCTTTCTGAACTTCTCTTGCCTCTTTCTGTACCCTTTGCACCTCTTTTAGCTCTTCTGTTGCTTCTTTCAACAGTTCACTTGCTTCTTTCTGTACCACTCTTGCTTCTTTCTGCGTCCCTTTTTACTCTTCCTATACCTCTCTTGCCTCTTTCTGTACCCCTGTTCCTTCTTTCTGCACTTTTTGTGCCTCTTTCTTCACCTCTGTTACCTCTTTCCACACTTGCTTTTTTCTGTACCCATCCTGCCTCTTTCTGTACCTCTCTTGACTCTTTGTGCATTTCTCTTCTCTGTTATGCACTTCCCTTGCCTCTTTATGAACATCTCCTGCTCTATCTGCACTTCCCTTGCTTCTTTCTATACCTCTGTAGCTTCTTTCTGCATACTTCATCTCTTTTTTGCATTCCTCTAGCCCAGGGGTCTCCAACCAGTAGCTCGTGAGCTACTGTAGTTCTTGAGCTAACTCTGAGTAGCTCACCTGTGTGCAGCCCAGCTTATTAAATTAGAAAGATTTTGCTTGGTTGAATTAATATGCATATAAAGAAATTGAAATTATACTGCACTTATGCTGTTAATGTGTTTTATTGAACATAAGTAGCTCTCAATGCAGAAAAGGTTGGATACCCCTGCTCTAACCCCTTCCTACTGTACTATTGCCATTTTCTGCACCTCTCTTGCCTCTTTCTGCACCTCCTTTATTTTCTTTCTACACTTCTCTTGCTTTTTTCAACACCTCCTTTGCTTCTTTCAGCAATTCTCTTGCCTCTTTCTGCACTTCTTTTTCTTGTTTCTTCACCTCTCCTACGTCTTTATGTACCTCTGTTGCCTCTTTCTACACCTCACTTGCTTCTTTCTGTACCTCTCTTGACTCTTTCTGTACCTCTGTTGCTTCTTTGTGTACTCTTGCATTTTTCTGTACCCTTTGCACCTCTTTTAGCTCTTCTGTTGCTTCTTTCAACAGCTCACTTGTTTCTTTCTGCACCACTCTTGCCTCTTTCTGCACCCCTCTTTTCTCTTTCTGCACCTCTCTTCCCTCTTTCTGCATACCTGGTCCCTCTTTCTGCATATTTCCTGCCCCTTTCTGTACCTCTCTTACCTCCTTCTGTACCTCTGTTTGTTCTTTCTGCACGTCTCTTGCCTCTTTCTATACCCTTTGCTCTTCTTTTAGCACCTCTGTTGCTTCTTTATGTACTTCTCCTTTCTCTCTTCATCCCTCCTGCTTCAATCTGTAGCTCTCTTGCCTCTTTGTGCACATCTTCTACCTTTCTCTGTATCTCTCTTGCTTCTTTTTGCACATCTTTTGATTCTTTCTGTACCACTATTGCTTCTTTCTGCACCTCACTTGCATCTTTCTGCACCACTCTTGCCTCTTTCTGCACCTCTCCACCTTCTTTCTGCATACCTGGTCTCTCATTCTGCACCTTTCCTGCCTGTTTCTGTACCTCTCTTGCCTCTTTCTGTACCTCTGTTGGTACTTGCTGCACTTCTCTTGCCTCTTTCTGCACCCTCTGTGTTTCATTCAGCACCTCTGTTGCTTCTTTAAGCACTTCTCTTCCTTCTTTCTGCATCCCCTGCTTCTTTCTGCACCTCTCTTGCCTCTTTCTGCACATCTTCAACCTTTTTCTGTCCCGCTGTTAGAATTGGGGGTCTCTAGTTGGCACAGGTAGGTACTTGTGACATATAGGGACTCTTGCGTCTAGTCAGGGTAAGGGGGTACACTCCTAAAATAACCCCTACTCACCCCCTTGGTAGCTTGGCACGAGCAGACAGGCTTATCTCAGAGGCAGTGTGTAAAGCATTTGTGACCACATACAGTAACCCAGTGACAACACTACAGATGGACACCACACAGTTGTATAATAAAAATAAGTATTCTTTATATAGACTTAACACAAGACCACAAACAACAAAAATCCACAGTACTACACTTAAAATGGTAGTTTTAGGTTAGTTCAGTTCAGATCTTAGGATGCAACACTTTAAATCAATGTACCTTGCAATGCGTGACGCTTCCACAACAAAAGTCTTGCAGCAATGGAAATGAGGCAGAGTTCAGGTGCAAAGAAATAAAGACGTGAAGATCTTCCAGATGCGGCACGCTTCTCCGATTATGCGAGAACTATCGATTTGATGCGTCAGCTGCAGCGTTGACACCCTAGTTCAGCGATGCGACGGCAACAGCCTTGGATGCAACACTCTTCTCTGACGTTGCGAAAAGCTTCGGCACAATGTGACAATTACAGCGGCGACATCCAAGATACGACGGCAGCAGCTCCGATGGCGGCGTGCTTCTCCGGGGATGCAAGGACCTTTTCTTGATGCGGTACAATATGACAGCTGCAGCGGCAACATCCACAATGCGACGGAAGCAATAGCGATGGCGACACATGTCTTCCTCGTTGCGAGACACTTCTCTTGATGCTGTGCAACACGACACCTACAGCTCCAAAATCAACGATGCGATGGCAGCAGCAGCAATGGTGACACGCTTCCTCCTCGTTGCGAGACGCTTCTCTAGATCCGGTGCAATACAACAGCTACAGCGCCGACATTCACGTTGCGACGGCAGCAGCAGTGACGTTGACACGCTTCTTCCTCCTGAGTCGCGCTTCCTGCTCTTTGCGACACGCAGTCCCTCAGAAGGCTCAAAAACAGCAGCAGGCACTTTCAAAAGAAATGTGGGGAGCTGGGGGTTGAAGCCTGTAGTCCCAAAGACTTCAGCAGGAGGCAAGCTCTGTTACAAGCCCTTGGAGATCCTTCACAAGTTGAAATCAAAGAACACAAAGTTCTTTCTTCCCTTTTTTGGCAGTCAGGCAACCACTGCAGGCCAATCCCCCAAGCAGCACTTCAAGTTAGGGATAGTCTCTCCTCAGTTTCTTCAGGTTCCTACTCCTCAGCAGAGGGGAGATCGTATCGGTAACCTTTGTATGTGCCTTACACTTCATAATAGATATCGCAGTAGGTAGATGTATTGCATCTAACAAGGCTTGAATGAGGGGACCGTGTTGAATGTTGGCACCGTGAGAAGTTAAGTAACCTCTCTCTCGCCAAAGGACTCCGAAATCGTGAACGACTCCGAATGCATAACGTGAATCAGTGTATATGTTAACTCTCTTATTTTTGGCTTGAATACAGGCTTGTGTCAGAGCGATGAGCTCTGCTGCTTGAGCTGACAGGGTGTCGATACAATTTGTTTCTATAACTTCGGTGTCTGTTGTGACTGCGTAAGCTGCCACTAATTCTCCTGTACCTGTTCTCATACATGAACCATCCACATAAAGTGTCAGGTCTGGGTCTGGTAATGGGACATCTGTCAAATCTTGTCTGGGTTTCGTCGTAATAGTGATGACTTCGATACAATCATGCTTCAGTGGGTCTACACCGCTTAATGGCAAAAGTGTGGCAGGATTCAATGTGCTGCAGCGTCTGATTTCTATGTGTGGTTGAAACAATGTCAATTCATAACCTGTCAGTCTTGCTATGGTCAAGTGTTGGGTCTGTGTACGATTTAAAAGAACTTCCACGGAATGTGGAACTTGTACTGTCAATTGATGTCCTAATACTATGGAATCGCTCTGTCTGATTGCTAGAGCTGTCGCTGCGACTGATTTCAGACATGCAGGTAACGCTTGTGCCACTGGATCTAATGTGCTAGAAAAGTAAGCACACGGTTTGTGTGAACCTGCTTGTTCCTGAGTGAGGACTGACAAGGCAGTACCTTCACGTTCTGTAACAAAAAGTGTAAAGGGCTTACTGTAACATGGTGTTGCTAAAACTGGTGCTTGACATAAGGCTTTCTTTAAGTCTTCAAAAGCTTGTGTATGTTCCTGAGTCCAAGGGAGGACAGTCGATGTCGCTGCCTCCTGAGTTGTCAACTGAATGAGTGGCTTTGCTAGAAATGCATATTGGGGAATCCATTGTCTGCAGTACGAGGTGAGGCCTATGAAAGCCCGTACCTCCTTTTGTGTTTTCGGTGGTGACATGTTTACAATTAGCTGGATGCGATCTGGAGTGAGCTGTCTCCCCACTTTGGACAGCAAGTGACCTAGGTACACAACTTGCTGAACACAGAATTGTAGCTTTGAAGGGGAAACCTTGTGCCCCTTGTCAGCCAGGAAATTTAAAACCGTCAGTGATGCTTTTTCACATTCGGGTTCGCTTCGTGCGGTGATCAGCAGATCATCGACATACTGGAGTAGGGCGGTGTTAACAGGCATATGGATACTGCCAAGTTGTCTTTTCAGTGCTTGGCTATAGATGCTGGGGCTTTCTGTGAATCCTTGAGGTGCGCGTGAAAATTTGAAGCTTCGTCCATTTAAACTGAATCCGAACAAGTATTGGCTTTCTGGATCAATTGGGACGCTAAAGAAGGCGTTCTTGAGGTCAATTACAGTAAAGAACGTTGCTTCTGAATCAATAGCTGTCAGTAATGAAGAGATATCTGGAACCACAGGATACTGTGGTACAATGCATTTATTCAATTCGCGCAGATCAATAACTAGTCGATAAACAGGTGGTGCTTTTGGATCAGTGCGTTTAAGAACTGGGATGATAGGAGAATTACATACATTGGAGTCAGTTTCCACAACCACTCCTTGTGCAATGAGCTCGTCAATGATTCTCAGTAAAGCCACTACAGCATCTGGAGGTAACTTGTATTGTCGAATTCGTGGTAATACCACTCCTGCTTTGAGTGTGACTCGATATGGTGTAATGTGCATACAACCTACATCAGTGGGGCCTTTCGCCCACAAGTGTGCAGGTACACTCTGTAACCGGGGATCCATGTCTCTTAATACATAATGGCCTTTGAAATCTCGCAAGAATAATCGTACTCCTTCCGGAGAACAGCATATTATAGCTCCTAGAGCTTTCAGTGTCTTTATTCCTAATAAGTTTTCTGGACATGCTTTTGTAAGCAATAAATCTGTAGTCCGTGTCAAAGGACCGACTGCAAGGGGAAGTGGCTGTGATACTTCATTAATAATAGGCTTTCCTGAAAATCCAAGGGAAACATTCTGTGAGCCTGAGAGGGGTGCCCCTGGAACCTCATTGTGACTGATTGTGGTCCTGCTTGCCCCTGTGTCAATTAAAAACTTTCTGTCTTTTCCTAACACTTGACTGTGTACATAAGGACCCTCTTGATCTACAGGAACTTCAATAAGGGGCAAGCCAAACTCCCTCTCTAGGCTGTTTCATGTGTACCGCTGATAATCAGGGTAGTCATTCTGTGCGTACTGGTACATCTGTTGTGTTGTGTTCTGTGTTGCAGTAATAGGCTGTTGCTGTGGCACTGCTACAGTTTGCGATGAAGCTGGCATAGGCGGAATATGTTGTATATTCTGTGGTACTTGTTGCTGGGCTTGATCTTGTCTAGGTACACGCGGTCTCTCCTTGGTCTTACCCGTGGAGATATTGTGTTTCAGAACTGCACAATCGTTTACATAATGACCTGGCTGTTTGCAATAGTTACATGTCCCTTTAACAGGAGCCGTCGAATTACTAGACTGGGTCACACCCTTTTTGTGACCATCAGCAGAAACTGACTGGGCAACTAACATTTTCATTTTCGTGTCTTTCATACATCTTTGTTCATGTTCTTGTTCTTCTCTAATTCTATTCTGGTGGTACTGTAACATTTGTAACATTTGTGAAGGGGTGTTAGCTTGCCAGGTGCTTTCGACTTTCAGTACTCTGTTCTTAACCTGGGGCAGTGAATTCTCAACTAATTTTGTTACAAAAAGGTGTGGATAGGACTCGCTACTTGGTTTCAGGCCGCTATTAATACCAAAACATTTCTCAAATCGAGTATAAAAATCACTAGTGTCTTCATCGGGTTTCTGTTTACAGGCTGAGATTGCACCCCAATCTTGCTTTTTTGTACTTAATAAACGTGGCAACACTTGTACTAACAATCCTGGTAATGCTTTAACCTTATCCCCGAGCCCTTGGCCTGGAATTCTAGTATTTTCTTCGTTTTCTAATGCAGTCCAATCAATCTTTGCATTTCCCACTTCCCATTCTTTTTCCTTAAGTTTCTCATAAATACCAGGAGGCAGTAGTACTTTCAATATCTTCATAAGGTCGGGGTAAGTATAGTCACCCATGAGTAACATGTCTTTTATTTCACGGTGAAAACCTGCAGGATCTTTATCATGGCTAGGTACTAGTTTCTTCATTTCCAATAATTCTATTTTGGTTATGGGTGTGAACACAAACACACGTCTAAGTGTATTATCCGTATTCTGAACTGGGTGCACTTCTCGTAACGGATTCTGTCTATCCAGGTAATACATTTTTCTTTCCATGGAGTGTGCTGAATCAGATTGTGGACATAGGAAGGCACTATATCTGTGCCGCTGCTCTAGAATTACCTTAATTAGGTCGGTACCTAGGCCTCTCCATTTATTCATGAGTAGTTCTGCTAATATATCAGGCAGGGGGCCTGAATCGGAATGTTGGCTTCTATACAATAGAAGTAGGTGTTGTATCATGTATGTACCAGCTAAACGCTGTTCACTTGGTGTCATATTCAAAAATGTGTGTGCTAACGCATCATCACTATATTTCTCGGGACTGTCAGCCCATTGTACTGCTGACCTCGCTAATTCTTGTTCATCCATAGAATCTAGTACATGGTACCCCATTCGTTCTCTAAGTCTGTTATCAGTAGCTTGAAATAAGTGTTCAGGAGGTCTTGGGTTACACATGGCTTCTTGAAAAATTCTTTTACTTTCTGGACGCACTGGGCGCATTGAATTATTAAAGGGTCTTCTTTTACCTACGTATGCTATCGTTTCTCTAACTGGTAATTGTGTTTGTCCTGTAGCTTCTTCTGGTTGCTCCTCTTCTGAGGACTCAAACTTGTCTGATTCATTTTCTGGTTCTATCTGTCTTGTTTCATGTATTTTTATTACTACGCTTCTGATTCTTTGATAGATGTTTTTTATACAATTCTGTTTATCATGGCTCCCGTCTGCTATATTCTGACCCCATCTATGAAGTGCTTTCATTTCCTCCGGGTCCATCCCCGGCCTATCCTGTTCTCTTATTAAGCAGTTTATAAAAAACCGTAATATCTTGGCTTGAATGTCAACTTTCTGGTGAGCCATGGCTTCCTTAATACTTTCAGGTCCCTGCCCTGTTTGGACAAAACGATATATTCTGTCTAGATGTTCAACCATTCCTGGTAGGGTCAACAAAAAATTGGTGACCCGTCTTAGTCGTACTGATGCTAGTATTAGTCTTTCATCATTTCTACCGGGTACTGGATCATATCTGCAAACCCCCGAGACGGTCTTTTATTATATCGAAATCGGCTGATCGAGGTGTACGTTGTTGTGCTAGATCCCTGTAAGTCATTCTATGTACTTGTGGAGGTGTCTGGAAACCTATCGCTCCTCCGGACGCGCCTCCTGAGGCACTGCCTCCGAAGGGGTTGTTCGGATGTAAAGTGGGAGGAATGGGTGCGGGAAGAGTTGGAAGAACGGGAGGAAGACCAGGAGGGACAGTCGGAACGGGAGGAAGAGGTGGAGGAGTAGCTGGGAGTGGGGAGACAGCTTGTCGCGGGGGTAGGAGCTGATTGTCTCGGGGTCGAGCGCCGCCAGGAGGAGGTGTACGCGGCGGTGCGGCATTAGCATATGCGGGCGCTACATCATCTAGATAGGAAGAAAGGAAAATGTCCTTCGCTGTTTTGGGATGCATTTTAGTCGGGAGCATGGGAGGTGGTAGATCTTTTGGTACTTCCGGAGTGGCCTTAGGTAAACCTTCGGCCAGGAGAGGATACATACCATTCCTAAGGGTGTTCAGTTGTCTGTCTACTTGTTCTATTTTTACTCGGATACCTTCCTCAACTAATACGTTTTCTTGGGCCTTGTCTGGATCCTCTTTCCTTTTCTCTTCTTTTCTAAGTGCTTTTTCTGTACGCCTATGTGATTCTTTACGCCATAATTCGATGGCATCTTTCTGTGACTGTCTGGCTTTCTTTTTTCGTAATGCTTCTTCTACTCTTATGATACACTCTGAATCCCATGTCCCTGCAGCGGGCCATCTCTGATTCTCTGCTAGATCTTTAGTGTAGTCCACCCATAAATCGAGAAATAAAACGGCATCTAGGCCGTGCTTGTGGTACATAAAGTACCCTGGAGTGTCCCTAGGTGGGATGGGAACAGCTTCCTCGAGTACCCCTTTTCTAGTCTTTATCTGTCTTAATTTGGAGAACAACGGCATCTTAAAAAATCTGGCTACTTAGTGCTTACTCAGATATGAACACAATGAACACAATAATCACAATAATGACGATCGAACAATCACTCATACCACGACATTTCGAGACACATTAAAACATTTTGACATGAATGATAACAATTAGAATGTAACTAGCTAACTGCATAATACTAGATACACTGCTCAACAGTGCAGACCGGATATACTGCTAAACAGTACAGATACACTGTCTAAAACAGTGCAGACCAGGTCTGTGTACCCAAACCTGTCTTGACCGGCACAAACTAATGCGCACGTCTAGATGCGTCCCCAGCAACGGTACTCACCGGGAAGCACGGAAACAGAAGGCCTCGGAAACCCTGGACTGGACTCGACTGGATTCGGACTGGATTCGGACTCGACTCGTGACGCAGATACTTCGGAACTTCGGAACCTGGTGGGCCTCCGTATACCTCGGATCTTGCTCTCTCAGCTAGGCTCTGGTCGGGATCCTCCGCACTTCTCACCGCCTCGTCTGGGTGTCGATCGCGGCCTCAGTCACCTCCATTGGCCTGAGGGAGATACAGGAAATCCTGCGGGTACGCGTAGTTTCCGTCCGGCTGTGGCAGGGGGCTAAGCCTGCAAAGCACCTCCGGCGGGTGAGAGGGGGGAGGGGTCCCTATTCGGGCGCCAATTATGTGGTAAAATTAATTACCTGGTACTGAATTTCTATGCGGTAAAGTCAATAAGAATAACTCATAATAAATAAGAGGCAAAATCCGTGATATTTGAGGTTTCTCAAAAAGGGTTTTATTCCTATAAAAGGAATTGGGTGATTAGCATATTGGCTCGAGCCAAGGTGGCATACCGTTCCGTCACCACGCAGGTTCGGGAAGGGACCGACTGACAGAGTCAATGGTAATATGCGAGTATGCAAGTATGCGACAATACATTATTGACAGGCATTCATATATATAGTCAATGCATTACAGTAAAGGCATATGCAGGAGGCGTAACAGCTGAGAGGAGAGATAAGAATGCATGTACGTAATACAAAAAGGCGTTACAATAGGCGTGCATGAAGGCGTGAACAAGAACGTCATTTAACATGATGTCACAAGTAGGCGGATCCAGGAGTGAATCCGGCAGTGTCAGCAAAAACATATGGCAGAGATGCGTGCGCAGCAGTATGACGTGTAATGTACGTGTAACTTGAGGGGTGAAGGGGGACTTGACATTTAGCCCTACATGTGGAGACAGATGTCTGGATGTCAGATCAACCTAATCCCGAATCGTATCTAATATCTCATGTTTAAGGAACTGTATTATCTGGAAGGAAAAGGTCTCTCGGACAAGAGGCTATTCTATACTGACTGTGAGTGCGTGTATGAACGTCTACGTGTCTGCATGAGATGCGAGGGGTGCGAGGGAGGGCATGGGCCTACCATGGAAACAGAGCCATGAATTACTTGCATAGAGACAGTGAGGCCAAGCCCTTTGCTCTGCAGCTGGAAGGATGTTGACATGAAACTACTAGACAGGAATGTATTTTCGAGGAGTGGAGCAGATAATTTCGAAGGTTGAATACAGTCTTGGCAGGCAACAGGCTGGGCCAAGCACCGTTAGCTGCACAGGAAGTAAGGCAGAGGTCACGGGTACAGATGCAAGCCCAGGTTTGAGATTCAGAGTCAGAAGGCAGGAAAAGGCTCGATGGCAGATTTCAGGGCCTACTTCGCCAGAGCTGGAAAACGTGTAAAGTACACTACATAAAGACGTTGGCATGGCATATTTAGGAACGGACTATTTGACCCATTCATGGTGGATCTGAAAGAGGACATGTTAACGTTGGACGCAAATGTATTTGCGTCTTCATAGCTTGAAGGGGAGGGAACATACATGTACTTGTAGCGTGTACACGGAGTCGGTGGGGTCTAAGATAGGGGACACAATCGATCACAAAATTTATATTTCCTCAGGCTGAAAGAGCAGGCTGAAAGAAAGAACAATGGTAGTAATACCAGAGAGGGCACAGGGGAAATAGCGCAGCAGCGCTAAAGCAGGTGGAGGCACAGGGGTCACGCCTTCAGGAGCGGCGGTGAGCGGAGGGAGCAGGGGGACGGGTCAACTCGAGGAGGAGACACGCGGCGGGTGGAGCGACTGTCTCTGACGATGTCAGGTCAGGTCACCCTGGTGAGTATAGCTAGGGGTAGGAACACCATATTCAGGGCAAAGGCGCAGTGATATAAATATATACCGTCCGTGAGCAAGACAGCGGACGCTGTCGAAACGCGTTGGTTTCTATATTGTTTTGCAACCCCCAAAGGATTAATGCATTAAATTAATTCGAACACTTGAGAACGCCTATTGCCTGTTCCTTTCTGCGACTCCGCCTGCCCCTTGCTGGGGAAACCTGTTGAATATATATATATATATATATATATATATATATATATATATATATATATATATATATATATATATATATATATATATATATATATATATATATATATATATATATATATATATATATATATATATATATATATATATATATGAAGCAAACAGTCCAGGTTCCTAAAGGTGCAGGAACCAACGGTCGAGACCTCACAAAACCTCACAGCCAGCAATCCAATAAAGCCTCACAAAAGTAGATCCACAGTGGATAACAGGGAAAACGTATTTAATAGAGATGACGCGTTTCGCTCTACAAGAGAGCTTGATCACACCTAATATATATATATTACCTACTGCCAGTCGCCAGTAGGTAGTTATAGTTAGGATTTTTTTCAATGCAAAATCTCAAAATTCTATTGTGAATAACTTTGGCGCCGGTTGGCGAATCTGCCTGAAAATGTCCTCAAATTTGCCTCGCGGAGCTCCGGTCCTTCCCTGAAAGTTTGGGGGGATTCGTCAAGCAGGGGCCGAGATAAAGGGGGGGTCCCAAAACGTGTTTTCCCCATGTTAATTTCCATTGGGCGGTCGAACTCACTTTTAGCCCGAACGGCTGAATGGATTTCCACCAAACTTGGCAAAATTGTAGGGACTGGTAGCCCGATGCGCCTTTGCTATGGCTCAAGATATGTGCTCCAGTGGATTTTGAGTAATTTAGGTTCAAAAAAATATATATTGGGCTACATTGGGCTATATATATGTTAGAGCCCAAATGTAGCCCAATGTAGCCCAATGTAGCCTAAAGATGGCCACCAGAGACAAAAAAAACAAATGTAACCCAAATATCAGCCAGATGTAGCCCAACTATAGCCCAATGACAGAATGTCCCAGAGTGATCTAAAGAGCAACTAGAGCACTAACAGTCTTACTTATGACAAAAGTATGGCACACCTGAAGTGATCTTGATTGGAATAAAGTGTTAACACTTAAAACATTTAATTTGCAAAGGAACAAAATGAGGGGGTTCATTTTGCCATAGAAATTATGATTAGTGCTGAAGAAAGAAAAATTAGGGCACATTTTGAGTGACTTCTCAAATCCTCTTATATTTCATTAAAAGAATTCTGATATGCAGTCTCCCAAGATGGCCACCAGAGACAAAAGAGTCCAAATGTAGCCCAAATATCAGCCAGATGTAGCCCAACTATAGCCCAATGACAGAATGTCCCAGAGTGTTCTAAAGAACAACAAGAACGCTAACAGTCTTACTTATGACAAAAGTATGGCACACCTGAAGTCATCTTGATTGGAATAAAGTGGTAACACTTAATACATTTAATTTGAAAAGGAACAAAATGAGGGGTTTTATTTTGCCATAGAAATGTTATATATATATATATATTCACTGAAAAAACCATAGGTTTCACACCAGTTATAGTTAGGAATTAGCATTTAAAAAACCGAGGAAATTCACTGAAAAAACCATAGGTTTCACATCAGTTATAGTTAGCTGGAAATTTTACTGACATAAAACCATTGAAATTCCACGTTATAGTTAGTTGGACTCACTATAACTTGCGCGCCTGCAATGCACTGCTGATGACGTCACATATTACATCACTCACAACATGGTCAGTGACATCACTCATGACATCACTGATGACACCATCCAGTGAATGTGTGTCTTTCTGAAAAATAAATATGTTTTCTATATGTATATGAAAAAGGTCGATGTAAGAATACATGTTTAAGTAAGTGTCTAAATGGATGTTTTTAAAAAAAAAAATTGATTGGTTAACTGGCTTATTAAGTGTATCTTAGTGAATACATATATTAGCGAGTAACTTTTAAATATTGAAATGTATGTACGTCGGTATCAGTGTTTCACTTTGTGTATAAGTGGCTGCATGGGTTGGTGACTGAGTCACTCTTTGTATGTGTTTTGAAGACAGCATATGTACAGGACTGTATGGATGGATGAGCGTGTATATGTGTGTGTTAGTGAGTAAACGACTTTCTCCCTATTGTCTTTATCAGTAACGACATATGTTTTAATCTAGTATAAGTGAGTATTGATATATATAAGTGAGTATATGTAAGAGTGAGAGATTGTAAGAGTTCCTGTTTAAATAAGTATGTGTTTATATAAGTGATTGTTTAAGAGAGTAAGTTTGTGTAAGTTTCCTTAGAAGTAAAGTGGTAGTGTGTGTATAGCTGTATATGCAAATAAATGGATGTTCAATAGTTTATTTGCATGTGTGAATATGTGTGTGAGTAACTTTTGGATGACTGTCGGTGTGTAACAGGATTTATAGGTGTTTCACTACATATGATGAGTGACTATATGTATGAGTGACTATATAGAACTGTTGGTGAATGAGTGGATGTATTAGATGATGGTATTACTGAATTGGTTGTTGTAACTGGTATGGGTATCTCCACTTTTTTGAAAATGTTAGTTACTATTTTTGAATATGTGCTTCAAGGGTTACTTTACAGTGAAAGGAGGTCTGTCACTCTGTCACAAGGATGGAGTCATCAGTGATGTCATGAGTGATGTCACTGACCATGTCATGAGTGATGTAATGAGTGATGTAATATGTGATGTCATTAGCAGTGCATTGCAGGCGCGCAAGTTATAGTGAGTCCAACTAACTATAACGTGGAATTTCAATGGTTTTATGTCAGTAAAATTTCCAGCTAACTATAACTGGTGTGAAACCTATGTTTTTTTCAGTGAATTTGATAGGTTTTTTAAATGCTAATCCCTAACTATAACTGGTGTGAAACCTATGGTTTTTTCAGTGAATTTCAAAGTTTTTTTTAATGGTAATTCCTAACTATAAGTCTCACTTTATAACACTCTGGTACATTCTGATATTTGGACTACATTTGAATTTTTTTGTCTCTGGTGACCATCTTTGGGCTACATTGGACTACATTGGGCTACATTTGGGCTACATTTGGGCTCTAACAGACATATAGCCCAATGTATCCCAAGATATATTTTTTCAAAGTTAATTTTCTTAAAAACCACTGGAGCATATGTCTTGAGACATAGCAAAGGCACATCGGGCTACCAGTCCCTACAATTTTTCAATTTTTTTTTTTTGTATATCGCTTTTTTTTTTATATATTGTTTTTCGCCCCGGAGCGCTCCCGGTGCGTGCCCCGGTGAGCGCCCCGGAAAGCGTAGTGTTTTGAAGCGCCCCGGTGCGCGAACCGGGAAGCATCCCGTTAACGCCAATTTCGCGATCAAAAACAACATCGTGACGTGTCGCGTAAGCGTGACGTATTGCGTAGCCGCGTAGCCGCGCAATGTTTCTTATGACGCGCTGCGTAAACGCACCCGGAAGCGCTCCGCGGCGCGGCCCGGAGCGCGTAACCTAAGCACGCCGGAGCGCGTAACGTAAGCGCATTGGGTCATGTGACTTGAAAATAACACTTTTCATTGGTTCTCATCATTTTTTTTCTCCAAATAATGAAAGCCCCCTCCTTTTTTCCTCATTCTTACTGTCTTCATTGAGAGAGCAAGAGCGATTTTGAACAAACAATGGCATCACTTGTTGCTGCAGCTGGTGCACCCCCACCACCACCCCCACCACCAAGAAAAGAAGGTCCACCACCACAGTTTCTTGGAGGACAAGAAGAAGAGGAGGAAGAAGAGGAGGAGGATCAACAACCAAGGCGCTTCCTGCCTGAAGAACCAAGACAAAGGCACGTTAAAGTGCACTTTATTTGGCAATTCTTTTCTTTTCCTGATGACCAGAAAAAGGTGAACGCCCCCAAAGTCACCTGTCTTATTTGTGACAAAGTTCTCTCCAGGGGCAATCCCACAAAGAAATATTCTTTTGGTAATTTTACCATGATCCGCCACATGGAGAGGTGGCATCCCAATAACTTAGCCCAGGCTGAAGTACAGGAACTTCGAAACAACCCCCCCCTGTGGCCAGCACTTCCACTACTGTACCCTCACTTTCTGGTCCTGAAGAACGCCAAATGGTGCCAAATATTCAACCAAAATTTGGCAACCTCAAATTTGTTTGCATTTTCTGTGGCAAAACACTATGTTATGGTGAACTTAGTGTCACCTTAATAAATAATTCTGTAGACAACCACCAATGCAGCAAGAAAAGGAAGCAATAATTATTTTCATTTTTTTGCTCCTGTTGAGCCATTTCCAATTCCCTGTTTTTTGTTTGTTCCCTTAAAAAAAAAAATATATATATAAAATTGTTCAGAAATACAAAAAAAAAATTCAGAAAAATAATAAGAAAAATATAAAACAACAAAAAGAATGAAAAAAAAGTTATTTTCAGAGCTACCTCCCATTTATAAAATATTGCTAAAAATGTTAATCTCTGGCATTCTTTTTTCTCTTTTGTGCGCTTCCCGGTGCGCTTCCCGGTGCGCGTAGCGGGCGCTCCCTCCGTGACAATCGAAAAAAATGTATAGCCCCCACATCAAACCTAGGGGATCAGGGTGGGTCTACCCTGCCCCCTTATGGTCATTTCCCGCCTTTCTTTTGGCCAGCTCTTGTGTCTCGATCCTACCGAGAGACAAGATGGCGGCCGCTCCGGACTGTTTTGAATGTTTACAGACACCCGAGAACCAATCAGCTTTCTGCGCGCAAGTCGCGTGGCGCGCCCGGTGCGCGCACCGGGGCGCTGCCATAGATATATATATTTTTTTAACCTAAATTACTCAAAATCCACTGGAGCACATATCTTGACACATAGCAAAGGCACATCGGGCTACCAGTCCCTACAATTTTGCCAAGTTTGGTGGAAATCCATTCAGCCGTTCGGGCTAAAAGTGAAACCGACCGCCCTATGGAAATTAACATGAGGAAAACACGTTTTGGGACCCCCTTTTACCTCGGCCCCCACTTGACGAATCCCCCCAAACTTTCAGGGAAGGAGCGGAGCGGGCCATTTTCTTGGAGAAATTTGCGAAGATTCGTCCACCGGGGCCAAAGGTATTCCCAATAGAATGTTGCGGATTTCCTATGGAAAGTAGATCCTAACTATAACTACCTACTGGCGACTGTATATATATATTTTTTTTCTTTTTTCACTGAAAAAACAATAGGTTTCACACCAGTTATAGTTAGGAATTAGCATTTAAAAAACCTATTACATTCACTAGATATACATATATAAAAAATTATTATTTTTCAGAAAGATACACATTCACTGGATGATGTCATCAGTGATGTCATTTGAGATGTCATCAGTGATGTCATTAGTGATGTCACTGACCATGTCATGAGTGATGTAATATGTGACGTCATCAGCAGTGCATTGCACGTGCAAGTTATAGTGAGTCCAACTAACTATAACGTGGGAATTTTAATGGTTTTATGCGAGTAAAATTTCCACCTAACTATAACTGGTGTGAAACCTATGGTTTTTTCAGTGAATATATATATATATATATATATATATATATATATATATATATATATATATATATATATATATATATATATATATATATATATATATATATATATATATATATATATATATATATATATATATATATATATATATATATATATATATATATATATATATATATATATTCATCCAAAGCTATCAGCCGATAGCGAAAGTCAGCACTCAACAAGGGTAAAGTTTTCCCAAAAATCACAATTTATTCCAAGATAGCAGCATACATCGCACAACACCAACGCGTTTCGCAACCCACTGTTGCTTGATCACGGTAGGGATACAATGTTGCAATTCACTTTTGTATTTTAGAAAAAAACGCCTCAAACATTCTATTGATCTCACTTCCTGTCCCACGACAGGAAGTGGTCTGGGAAATGTAGTTTTTTTAAGTAAAAGTCAGTGTTTGGGTTAGGAATAGTGCTATTTCAACAGACCCATTATTGTAAAGTATCTGACATCACAATTTATCATTATGAACATTATAACTTGGCCATCCAATTCTCCAGTTACAGATTTTGTGGACATTACTAGTAAATTATGAGCTCTCCGTGTGTAGGTGCACACACGGTGGACAGCAACAACCAAATTTTCATATTTAACACTTGACAGGGGTATTGACGCCCACAAGTGGGCCGATTAATTCGATGTGACATATTTAATAGAGCTCTCTAGTGAGCAATTATGCTGAATTTGCACATTTGATTTAGCCCTCCAGTGGGCTGATGGACATCACAAGATTACCCCCTTTTTTTTAATAATAAAGTTATGCCTTCCATTTTACTTTTGATAGAAATAGTGTGTTAAGCCCAAAATAATTGTAATTTGGCCAGTTATTAGATCATGGTTCTTTCATCCTGCACAGTAACGGGTACGCTGTTCCATAGTATTTCTTTCCATTCCCACATTCACACATATGTTACATTTAGCATGTCTACTATTAGTCTCTATTTCTCATTGCAAAGAAAATGGTTTGGTATTTACAACAGTTCTCCAAATGTTTAGTGTATCATAAGTGTACATAGAGTTCCTCACTCTGATTTAAGCCCCAAGGGCTCATCGTTCGAAAGTTTAAGATTTGCCTGGATTCTCTACACCTCAGTTGTTTTTCTTGGTCTCCACCCCTTTCATGTGGTAACACACATTCCAGTGCATATGTTTTTAAAAGTTTCCAATCACTGTTGTGCATTAGTTCCATGTGTTTTGCAACAGCATTGTTTTTGTCTTTGTTTACAGTGGCTCTGATATGCTCCAAGATGCGTAATTTGAATTGTTTTTTCGTGCTTCCAATATATTTCATTGCGCATGGGCATTCAATTACATAAACCACGTGTGTGCTTGTGCAGTCTATTAGTTGGTTGATTTTCCACATTCTCTTGTTGGGCAGCATCACTTCTTTTTTGTTTGTAGCAATTAGGCAAACTTTACATCGTTGGCATTTGATGAAACCTTTTGTATTCATCCATTGGATTCCTTTTTTCTTTTTTGTTTTATCTTGGAAGTGGCTCTGTATCAATCTGTCTTTTAGGTTTTTGGCTCGGCGGTATGTGACAAGTGGATGATTGCCCATTATTTTACCCACTGTTTGATCTAATTGTAATAACTTAAAAACTCCCCATATGGTATGTTTTCCTTGATTGAGGGTTTGTGGAAACTATCATAGTGTAAAATTGAATTGGTTGCTGTGTCTTTTCTATGAAGTGTTGTTTCCACCTTGTTGTTTCGTATGTAGATTTCTGTATCGAGAAAAATAGCTCTTTCTTTACTGATCTGGTATGTAAAGCGGATGTTGGAAGTAGAGGAATTGAGAATCTGGAAATATTTCCAGATTCTCAATTCCTCTACTTCCAACATCCGCTTTACATACCAGATCAGTAAAGAAAGAGCTATTTTTCTCGATCAAGGAAAACATACCATATGGGGAGTTTTTAAGAGCAAGAAGAATATGCTCGGAAGAAAAAGAATGGGAATCAAAAAGTAAAAACATAGCTCAAAGGTTCAAAACCAGAGGATACCACAAAGCCATTATCGAAAAAGGATGGCAAAGAGCAAACCAAAAGAAACGAAAAGATGCCTTGATAACGAAAAAAACAGTAGTGAACACCACCCAAGAAAGAGTGCCCAATGAAAGAAAAGTGAGACTAATTTTGGATTACACAAGAGAATCTAAACAAATTGTTAATACTCTGAGAAAAAACTGGAAGTTATTACAATTAGATCAAACAGTGGGTAAAATAATGGGCAATCATCCACTTGTCACATACCGCCGAGCCAAAAACCTAAAAGACAGATTGATACAGAGCCACTTCCAAGATAAAACAAAAAAGAAAAAAGGAATCCAATGGATGAATACAAAAGGTTTCATCAAATGCCAACGATGTAAAGTTTGCCTAATTGCTACAAACAAAAAAGAAGTGATGCTGCCCAACAAGAGAATGTGGAAAATCAACCAACTAATAGACTGCACAAGCACACACGTGGTTTATGTAATTGAATGCCCATGCGCAATGAAATATATTGGAAGCACGAAAAAACAATTCAAATTACGCATCTTGGAGCATATCAGAGCCACTGTAAACAAAGACAAAAACAATGCTGTTGCAAAACACATGGAACTAATGCACAACAGTGATTGGAAACTTTTAAAAACATATGCACTGGAAAGTGTGTTACCACATGAAAGGGGTGGAGACCAAGAAAAACAACTGAGGTGTAGAGAATCCAGGCAAATCTTAAACTTTCGAACGATGAGCCCTTGGGGCTTAAATCAGAGTGAGGAACTCTATGTACACTTATGATACACTAAACATTTGGAGAACTGTTGTAAATACCGAACCATTTTCTTTGCAATGAGAAATAGAGACTAATAGTAGACATGCTAAATGTAACATATGTGTGAATGTGGGAATGGAAAGAAATACTATGGAACAGCGTACCCGTTACTGTGCAGGATGAAAGAACCATGATCTAATAACTGGCCAAATTACAATTATTTTGGGCTTAACACACTATTTCTATCAAAAGTAAAATGGAAGGCATAACTTTATTATTAAAAAAAAGGGGGTAATCTTGTGATGTCCATCAGCCCACTGGAGGGCTAAATCAATGTGCAAATTCAGCATAATTGCTCACTAGAGAGCTCTATTAAATATGTCACATCGAATTAATCGGCCCACTTGTGGGCGTCAATACCCCTGTCAAGTGTTAAATATGAAAATTTGGTTGTTGCTGTCCACCGTGTGTGCACCTACACACGGAGAGCTCATAATTTACTAGTAATGTCCACAAAATCTGTAACTGGAGAATTGGATGGCCAAGTTATAATGTTCATAATGATAAATTGTGATGTCAGATACTTTACAATAATGGGTCTGTTGAAATAGCGCTATTCCTAACCCAAACACTGACTTTTACTTAAAAAAACTACATTTCCCAGACCACTTCCTGTCGTGGGACAGGAAGTGAGATCAATAGAATGTTTGAGGCGTTTTTTTCTAAAATACAAAAGTGAATTGCAACATTGTATCCCTACCGTGATCAAGCAACAGTGGGTTGCGAAACGCGTTGGTGTTGTGCGATGTATGCTGCTATCTTGGAATAAATCGTGATTTTTGGGAAAACTTTACCCTTGTTGAGTGCTGACTTTCGCTATCGGCTGATAGCTTTGGATGACTATAGAAAAGCGGGGCTCTGCTTTGTAGTCGGCACCGGTGTTAAGAGCGCCATTGGACTGCGAGTGTTGGAGCCATTTCTGTGGATATATATATATATATATATATATTCCCATTGGATACTGTCAGTAGGATAGTGAATACAATTTGATACTTTTTGGATGGCTCAGCAAGCTGTTGTATTCTTGGCTTTTGTTTTAAAAAGACACACCTGCTATATCTCATTCGGAATTAGCATGTTCCTTCTAGAATGTGCTATGTAGTTGTGACCTACTGGGTTCACTGGGTTACTAGTAGGGTTGGGCGAAATTTGCGTAGTTGCGCTATGCAAAGATACGGGAAACAGTAAAAAATGTCTGCGAGCACACACAGTTCAGCAACATTTTGGTTTGGTCCATCAGAAGAATGTGAATGATTTGAGCTATTTCATCATTGACGGAGTTCCCAAGAAAATCAGGGGTGGGAATAGAGAAAAATCTCTCAGGCAGTTGGAGAGCAAGTATATCTTGCTACTAGACACGAGAATCCCTAATGGGTTGAACACGGGAGAGGACCTACATTGTTTTTTATAAAACCTTATTATTACGTCTGGTTGTACATTGAAGAGTGTTAAATTTCAATCTGTGGTATAGGAATAATCCCCCCCTTTTTTTTACTCGAAAACCTAGTGTTACCACATGTAGGACTATTGAGTAGTCCTTTGAATAGGTTGTTAAGATCATTCTCCCTGTATCCATCATGTCATGTGTTGATTACTATGTACAGCTGCGGCTTGCATTAACTTCCCCCGCTCTGAGATCATTTAAAGCCTAACACAAACTGATCATAGATGAATTCAGGAGGTGTTGTGACTGTGCCGTTCTGGGTTGAATTATTCAGTTTACAGCATATTGTATCACAATGTGGTGATAATAAGGGCACTATGTCCTAATTTTGGGTCCCCTACAAGACGTTTTCAATATAAGCTGTTGTATTCTTGGCTTTTGTTTTAAAAAGACACACCTGCTATATCTCATTCGGAATTAGCATGTTCCTTCTAGAATGTGCTATGTAGTTGTGACCTACTGGGTTCACTGGGTTACTAGTAGGGTTGGGCGAAATTTGCATAGTTGCGCTATGCAAAGCTCCGGGAAACAGTAACAAATGTCTGCGAGCACACACAGTTCGGCAACAACACGAAATTGTTTGTTCCGCCCATTCGCAATGCTTTTTTCTTGTTTGCGAATGCTGTTTGCGTGCTCGGGGAGAAATATCTCACGAATACGCATTTTGAAACCGCAAACATCCAAAAAATTCTGCAAAGCCACGGATCATGGAATTTTTCATATTTCACGTTCTCCCCGGAATGCAAAATTACCCAAATTTCCCAAACTCCACGAGTGGAACGGAATTTACCGCCCAGGCCTAGTTGCTAGGTACACTAAGCTAAGACTGTATGGGGGGAGAGTGTTAAAGAGACAGATTTTTCTGGAAAAGTTGAAGAGTGATGACACAATGTAAGTAATGGCAAAATTAAATTTCCAACTCAGGAGTATGCAATAAGTTACTGGGTAGTATTTAAATTTCAGAAAAATTAAGATAGATATTGATTTGAACCCCCCTTTGTTTTCATGATTATTCCGCGATGATCGCAAAAACATTGTGAAAACACGCTGACATGAACCTTGTTTTGAAAGAAAGGGACAGAGTTAACAGATGCTTAACATTCACAAGTGGAGATGCAGTAGTCTAAAATTAAAGACATGATTTTATTTACTGCCTTTCTCATGATTATATAGTGGAAAGTTGAAGTGCCTTGATGGGCCATCACCAGCAGAATGGGAAGGAGGAGCATGGCCCAGCCCTACTTATACTTGTATAGGAAAGGGCTGCATACCCCGGTACTTAGTGTGGAAGCAGGACCAGGAAGGCAGGGCACGTGGGCACTTCAAAGGCATGCACCTAGAAGCTTCATCGCACTTTAAAGGCACAACAGGGTATAAATATTGGAACGCCAACACCCCCTCTACAGTACACTTCTGGACCTGTGGATTCTCGGCCAGGAAGAAAGACTGTTGTGCTGCTGAAATGACTGGTTGGCTGCTCTGAATTACTGTTTGTCTGAAGCACATTGCGGTTGACCTGATTTGGTGAATTTGTCCCGGGCTGGCACGACCAGCGCCTTGTGCTTTTTGGCACTATCTCCACTACGATCTTTGAAACTGCATATCGCTGGTTCTACTGATTGGATTTTTGTAATGTTCATCTTATTTTATTTAGTAAAAATTACTTTCTTTATTTTCAAACTTGGTATGGGATCCTTTTTGTGTAATGTTTTCAGCCTCACTGCTCTGTGCCAAGCTACCAGAGGGTTGACTATAGGTTAATTTTGGAGTTGGCTTGCGCCTCAGCCTGACAAAGATTGTGGTTTCTACTTGACCAGGGCTCATACCCCAATAGACCAGCAACCCAATTGCTTAAAATGACCATGCAGAAAAAGCTGGCTTTCCTATACACACATTTTACAGATGGGGATTTTATCTTTGCTTTGAAATGCTGTGTGACGGGTTGATTGTACCCGTACTGTTAATGTCTCAGAGATCTTGGTGGTGGAAATAGCAAATGAAACATTCAAGGATTTTGGCTGGTTAAAATATGAGTAAACTTGGTAGACACTGAGCTTCATGACATTTGTGAAGTGTCCCTTCAACCAAATCTAATTCTGTTGTATTAGTGCCTTGTCTAAACATAACGATATTGCTAAGGCATTTAAAGTACTGACTAAAATGAGGCACACCTATTTTTTTTTTACACCTATTTTTTATTACTATTCACAATACCTTGGAGGCTGTGGATGCATTATCAGCAAACAATATTGTTTGCTTGCCTTAATATAGACGATTAGAAGCCCAACACAGTGCAATACGTTGTTACCATTATTATTTATTGCATTAGCTCTGATGGGAAATAAGTAGTTATGGAAGATATTGTTGAAGAAATTAGTTGCCTTACGGGTATGCCTTTTTTTATTTTTATAAAGCTCACTTACTTATATGTTCAAAATAATAATACATAGCTCTGGAATACATGTCAGCTCATTTCCCAGATCTTTGAAAATTAAAACTTCTGAGCCAAGCTAAGCATACGACAGAGAGACTTCATTCAAGTAGGTTGTATAATTCTGTCACTGATCAGTGGTAATAATTGTGAAGAGGAATATCCTGCTGCGGCAATTGTTAATGCAATCCTCCTTCTTTAATGGAATTAATTTTTACTTTCTTCCAGTGGAAAATCTATGAAAATTAGATAGGTCTTGGAAATCAAACATTTAGAATCTCGTATTTTAAAATAATATGTAAGTAAATCATGTTTGATGGTTGTGACACATTTAAATGATACAGGACACTTTCCAAGAAGCTGACGAAGAATTTTTCAAACCCATCACGTTGACAGTTTACCTTCTGGCCCCATTGTCACTGCTAGTATTAATGGGTTGACCTTCATCCTCTGACATTTTTGGAATGTATTGCACTGTTGTGGGGATCAATGGGCAGAACACAGTACAGCACGCCCAAGCCCACTGTCAGCCCTTGCCCTCAGTTAAGTGGTGAAGGAATGTCCCACACCAAAAAGCTGAAATATTTAGCAGAGCATTGATTTTGGGATTGCCGAGTATTGATAGAGCTGCTAAAGAATTCTAGGCTTGAAGAGCTGCAGGAAGTTTAAACCAATTGCACAACACAATGCTTTATCTTTCAGACAGGTCTGGCTGCATAGACTATTTCTTCCTTCTCTTTAGGGCAGATAAATGCTTTCATGTAGCCAAAGGGCTTTATTATGAGGACAGTGGTCCACAGGACCACCGTACTCGCAGTGGTGTTCTGACCATGGCCACACTGCAGCCCTGCCCAGAGTGTTGTGAGTGTCAACCACAGGACCGCCGTGTCCGCTGGGACCCAGGACCCCACAGTGGGGGCGGAGCAGTCAGGGTCTATATTTTGCTGGCAGTGCCGCTGCTGCACCGCTGAGCATACTATGAGTTGCCTGTCTACCGCCCATTTCATAGTGGTGAGGCTGCCATGAAAAGGGTGGCATAGAGGTGACTAAGGTGGCCTTAACAGACCCTCCTACTGCTGATGTGCCCAGGGGTGCATGCAGGGCGTCACATGTGTTTCCCCTGTGGAATTGCACCCTAATTCTTGGACGGTGTGCCATGCATGACATGGTGCATGCCATACCATGCAGGAATGTGCTGCATGTTCTGTCAGGGTGGTGGTCTGCAAGTTAGGGTCTCCTATGAGCCACTGCTGTTAGACCGCCGCAGCACCGCCCAACCTTGATTTAAGTCATAATCTGGCTGGCGGGTGCTCCACAGCCTCGACAGTTCTCCTGAAAATGGAGAGGTGGTGATGCCGCAGGAGGATGAACAAAGTCATGATGAGGATTAAAGTCCACGCTAGGTGCAGAGTCCTCTTTTACAGAGGGAAATACCAAACACCCGGCAGCAGAGATGCCCATTTTAAGCATTAACATCCCTCTACTCCATTGCTCATGATCTACGTTAGCAGGGGAGTAGTAGATTTAATTTCTGCCTTCAAGAGTGAGGGTGGGAATTTTGTTTACTGCACTGACATAAAAAAGCCATTTAACGTCCTGTACATGTCATGATTGTGGCCATGGAGTTCTGAGCCTACTGACTTTCACAGGCCTTCACTACTCAACCCTTATCGTTCTTGGAGCTGATTTCTATTAAAGTAGCCGTTGCTCATCATTGCTCAACTATGAATGTAGGAGCAGCTAAACTCTACCTCAGGCTACAATCCCTGATTTTGAATTTGGACAGGTTCAAGAAATATGACTGCATATTTTCTGGGGGTATTATGCACTTCGCTAATGTCTGGCTATATTTTCATGGAACTTTCTCACATAGCTAAGAAGAGAGAGAGCAATTAGAAATACATCTTTAGCATCCTCCTGTGCCTGGTTGCTTGTAAAGGACTACACCACACATGGAGCTTAGTAATGCATGTCTTTATTCTTCTGCGTGCAAATGCGAACTCAACATTTTTAATCCAGCCTTCAGTTAAGTCCACTCTAACACTTATGTCACAATTCTACAGAGTCCATCTGGAGCTAAAGGGGTTCCATCATTTCTCATTTTCAAGACACTATGGGGCATATTATCAAGAACGCGGATAAAATTATGAAACTGCCGCTTAAACGTCGATAATGGGCTTGATAGTATGTCCTTGTGAATTCCCTTAGCAGCCCAGGTGCTGGTGTTGACCTCGGCTGCTATGGCGATAATTTATCGCCGTTCTTGATATTATGCCTCTACATTTCCTCGTCTGTTAAATAAAAATGTACAGTTATTACAAAATGTTTTTATAGATACACATTTATATTCAAATATCTTCAATTAATCTGCTTGGTGCTTTAATTGTTCGACCTGATCTTGTTCTGGGAAACTGGGTGGTGTCATCACTGATATCCAGGATCTAAATCTTTGGTGTAGAAGCAGCAGCAGCAGTTGCTGATGTTTCAGACCCATAAAACACAAGATGATGGATGGAGTGCTGAAAGATTTCAAACACTCATCCTAGTCAAGCAAGCAAGTTTATTTCACGTTTATTTGGACCGTTGGTCCACAAACAATACATATCGATAAAAAGTTCATCCAAAAAAGTTAAATAAAGCATTTCATTACACACAGACACCCTAAAAACATATTTTAAAAATACTAATTATTAAAACTCGTTTAAAAGGTATAAAACTGCCTTCACTTTTTGCATATATTTCCCCATTGCCACAGCAATATCTAAGTGGGACATTTCTGTCATCAGTGTCACAGCCTGGGTCCGAGTTTTAATCTCATATTTCATAAGGATTGGTTTTAAAAATTTGATACGCAAGTCCAAAAACTTCAGACAATCAAATAAGATATGCAGCATATCACATTTGGACCCTAAAGAGCAAGTACAGCTTCCCTCCTCATTGATCATGGCCCGCTTTACCGAGTTGTTCATATAACAAGGGTTAACCCCAATTCTAGCCCTCAGAACCTCATTTCGTAATTGACGGTCCGGTAACTTATCTATGTAGGGGAAGCAATAAACATTATTCCATGCATCAATCATAAAACTGGTCGAGGTTTTACTTGCAAGATAGATTTTGTCCTGTGCATGCGATATTTCCTTTCCCGTTGACCTGAGTAACTTTTTATCAATATTAGCCACGGAGACAGTAGGGCACACATTAACTCTCATCTTCAAGCATAGCTTTGTTACTTTCCCCCTAGTCTCTCTTGCCCATTTTAGTTCGCTGTCCTGTATTTCATTTTTGCCCCATTGAGATATTTTGGTAATTGCGCCTATTTCTAGGCGTTGCCAAAAGCGCAAAAGGGCCATACCAACTTGTATACCCCATGAAGTCAGGCCTAGTTCCAGTCTTACTGCCTGAACCATTGCTGACCGAGGGAGCGTAAATAACTTTTTTAGGTTTTTGCCTTCTTCCACATCCCAGTTTTCCTTACCACTTAGGAACAACAATTCAGCACCATACAAGTATTGTGGGGGTACAATAGCAGCATAGGCTTTTAGTACTGGTTTGTCGGTCATAGCACCATAGGCTTTGTTAAACAATTTCAGACCGCTAATCGATGCAGAGGTTCTTACTTTAGATGCCTCTAAGTGGGTATTCCATTTCAAATTCTGCTGGAACCATAACCCCAAGTATCTATACTCTGATACTGATTGCACTTTTTCTGACCCAATCCACCATGAGAACTCAGTTTTCCTCCGGCCAAAGCTCAATGTTTTGGTCTTATCCATATTTATCACAAGTTTTTTTCTTAAGCAGTAGTCATTGAAAGCATTTAATTTTCTTTGCAAGCCAACCTCGGTCTGGTCCATAATCACCAGATCGTCGGCGTAGAGTAGGCATGCTATCTGCTTGCCATTTAGTTTCGGGCTTGCCCCAGTTGTGTTCCCCAACATTGATGGTAGGTCTGCTAGGAACAAGGAGAACAATAGGGGTCCTAATACACATCCCTGACGCAGACCATTTCCAATTTCTATTTTCCCTGATAGACTACCATCTATGTCTAAAATTATCTGTGCCCAGTTTTTAGTGTGGAGCATTTGAAGCAGCCGCAGTATATCATTAGGAATTCCCTGACTAATCAGGGCCTCCCACAGCAGCTCCCGGTCCACTAGATCAAAGGCTGCACGGAAGTCAACGAAACAACAGAACAACCTACCCCGCGATTCCATTGACTTCCGTGCTATGGCCCAAGGAACAAAACAATGGTCGATAGTAGAGTGGCCGGCTTTAAACCCACCCTGTTCCGGGGGATGGTTTGGTTTTCCTCTGCCCAATCTTTTAATAAATTTAAAATTACTTTTGCAAAGACTTTTTCCCCTATATCGAGGAGGTTTATAAGCCTATAGTTTTTCGGTATTGTGTGGCTACCCTTTTTATGAATAGGCCTAATAATTGCACCCTTCCAACTTTCTGGGATGATTCCCGTATCCAGGATTACCAGGAACATCTTTGCAAAGAACTCTGCCCACCATTCAGGCCTCGTTTTAATTCTCATCCTAGTCAAGAGATCTGGGTTGAATCCATCGTACTTTTTTCACAATGCCACACCAGTTTTGACTGAGCCACATACAAATCAGTCTTGACCCTGTTCCCCATGGGAAAATTCCAGCCCAAACTGCCATGCTAGTTCCTCCCTGAACCGGAAACAATTATACTGGGACCAGTTATGGGGTTTCACCCCTCATCAGCCAGGCTAGCTTGAATCCAGTGTCACAGTGAACAAGGGACCCATGTTGGACAGGGTGAGATTCTGATTTCAATGTAACTAGTGTTTGTAATTTTTGCCATAAACTTTCAGATTATTTCTTACATTGAAATAAGATTGACTTTATTCCAGAAGTGATGTTTTCAATCTGTTATTAAAGAAACCTGTTCTCATGTTTCCTTTTTAGAGCTTTTGCACTTTTTTATATCGAAAAAATATATACATAAAATCTTAGGGGCAGATTTACAAGCACTTTGTGTCACTTTTATGCCATAGTTGTGTCATTTTTGTGACGCAGCAGTGGCGTAAAAGTTGCGGTTCCTTTACAATGTGACGCATCTAGGGAGATGCGTCACATTGTAAAGCCATGCGTGACATTATACCTGCGTCAGGTATAATGTATGCATGGTAGGTATTCCCACGCAGGAAAGCCTTGTAAAAGTGACGCAGTGAAATCTACTACATTTCACTTCGTGACTTTAAGGACGCCACTGCGTCAAAACCTTGTGCCTGCTTGAAGCAGGCGTAAGAAGTGATGCAGTGCATTGGGAATAGGCCGCAACACACATTGCTGGAGTTGCATCATACTTGCGACACGACTCCAGAATTTCGGACGCATCTGTCAAACCTTGCGCCATAGTGTGCCATATTGTAAATACGGTGCTTCCATGGTGACGCAAGGGTTTTGCATGATGGCGCATGGAAAGTGACGCATCTCTATAGATGCATCACTTTCTTGTAAATCTACCCCCTAGTTGCTATCGTTATATACAAGTTTTCAACCTAGACTGCTCTTTTGGAACACACTTCAGGTGTACCCTTAGTGCAAAGAGTCTTAAGAAGTCGCTGGGATTCTGTTTGAGGACTGTGTGTCCTTGGGGAGATTAAAAAATCTGGGCATGGACAGCACCTGTGATCCTTTTTAATTTTTTCAGTGGTGCAGGCAGTACATGGAACATTTGTGGGTAGGCAAAACTGTATTTTTTCATGTTGTATGTGCATGTAGCATGGCCACTGAGTGAGGATGGCAGTGACTTTGTTCTGGCACAGCCAAATTGATTCTGGTCAGTGGTTACAGTGCCTGTGTACACTGATCATGGAAAGAGGAGGCAGTGCCTGCAGAAACTAAGGAGGCTGCTTAGAGGCCATAGTGCACAAGCTGGATTTAGTCAATACTAAACGGAATCATCGTGGCTCCTAGGCCTCACCATCACATAGAGGATCTGATCTTTTTTTATGTTGTAGCTGATGGATTTAGGCTACATTTCTCAAGGACTTGCATTTCCCTTGCGTTATAAAAGGTGACACAATGACAACTCAAGCTCTTGGGTGAGATTTAATATGCCATGCAGAGCCACCTTACTTGGCTCTGCATGGCGTAGTAAATCCAGAGTCCCGTAAGACAGCACAAGTCACTGCCTTGCATTATTTTGCCCTGGAAAGGCATTTCATGGTGAAGCATGGGAGTTCCTGTGCATCCACCCATGTTGTTTTGCATATTCCCAGATAGCACACTTTTCCTGGGAAGGTGTTTTATCACGATCCAGGACACGTATGTCCATACTGATAGGGCGATAGAATTATTGCTGTTTTTCGTCCGAAAACAGACGCTAGTGCGGCGATAATTCTACCACAGTGCCTTGTTGATATGCCCCCAGGTCTTTCACTGCCACTCTCCTTCTGGGCAGTGGCTTCCTCATACAAGGCTCTTCCAGGGCATCTCCTGAGTAGTCAGTATGCTCTCCCCCTCTAACCAGCGTCCATGTAAAACCTTGTTGTAGTCTTAGTCAAAATCCCTTAATTTCTGGTCCCAAAGCTAATGATAAGAAGGCCAGCATGATCGATGAAGCTAGTTTGCAGGGTACATAGCTCAGGGCTCCTGATGTTGCCAGCCGCTCCCTGTACTTACCTGCATTTTGGCTACACCACTGTTTTCCGCTGGTGCTGCAGACCTTCACACAGAGAGGAGGGTTCCTGTCTGATAGGCGGTTCTAGGGGAGGCAACAGTTGTGGATTGAATTCAGCACCTGGGGAGAATGGAAGAATGCTCGGGGAATGCAATGAAACCCAAATTGAGGAAGGGGTTGACCCACGCAAGACTGTGCAACTGTTCTTTGGTAACAACTTCCTCATTGACCCCCTAGCTAATTTCAGATGCAGTGTGGCATTTTGGCAGTAGTTCATTGCAGAAACTAAAGGCGAGGAGACCTAACGAGAGAGACCTGGGTGACAATTCTAGGCCCGGATTAGAGGTGTAGTTTTTGGTCACCTGTATTTTTCAATGTGTAGTTTATCCCAGGCGAAATTGAGTTCTTTAGGCTTTCCCAACAAAGACCTTAGTTACATTGGGCTGCCTGGTTATGTGTTTTTTTTTATTGCTGTTGCTCATGTGGTTAGCAATAGCAGCTACAGTGGCAAGCCCAGGAAGGCTGCTTTTCTCGATGCAAGGGCCAGATATCTGGATGACTGGACAAGGAAGCCTATCCCTTTTCCCTACCTTCCCTTTGTTGCTTTTGGCAGCCCCTTGCAGCAAACATCCTCTTTTCTTTGTGTCCAGAAATAAGCTTTGCCCTCTGGTAGCTAGGTACTGCAGTCATAGGATGAGCTCCAACTTGCTGAGTGCCTTTGGTTTTTATTAGCAGTTCACCCCATTGTTACTCGAAATTTCCTTGCTTGGCCTCGAGGTGGGTGGGGCCCTTACATATAAGGGTATAAAAATTCTTCCCTTGACAAGTGTGACTCTAGCTCCCCTTAACATTGGGGTAAAAGCAGAGGCTTGCTGGTATGTAAGAGGATGGCGGCTCAATACAGGGTAGAGCCAGCAAGCTTTGCAGGACATACAGCGCTTAAGGGGGCTGCGAAAGCAGGACCTGTAAGTAACATAGGCTCTACTGGAAGAGGTAGAGGTCATATGGAGTTACTTTTTTGATACCAGGGGATCAGAGCTTTACCTCTTTAGGAAACATATCAGAATGGAGAAGGAGAATGTAGGGGCATATTATCAAGGGGGTTTATCTCCTCTTTTTTGGCTTTAAAAGCCAAGAAAGCGGAGATAAAATTATCTCCCTATTACCTAGCTGTCGCTAACACCAGTTAGCGACAGCTAGTAGGAGATAGCGACCATCTTGGGCCCCGCTTTGCATGTCAGTGATATTTATCACTAATGACATGGTATGGTCGAAAGCTTTATTCGAGTTATAGACTCATAAAAGCACAACATACATAAATATAAAAACATCACACTTAATCAAGACATTTCATCCAATACATTAACCTCATTGATGCTGATGCCATTTCCCTGCTGTGCTGAGAAATCGTAAATCCCATTGTTCATGACGAGCTGGGCTCGTCATCAGTGTTAGAGGAGGCTACACCATGACGAGCCCAGCTCGTCATCAGCCTCGAAGGGGTTAAAACAGTTGCGCAAGCTTAGTCATTATAAAACAAGATATACAGGTTAAAACATAGTCAAGAAGCGTTAAGAAGAAGAGCTCTCCGCCTGATGGACCAAGCCCACCCCAGGTACTTTGCTATTCCCATGACAATAGGCTCCTCAGAAGTGGTACAAATAATTCTCTGCGCCTCAGCTGCACTAGATGTCCCAAGGTTCTTACAGGTAGGAGTTAACCAAACCCTTCTTGGGGAGGCATAAGCCTTACAAGCAAATAGGAAGTGTCCCACACTTTCATTAGTTGCGCCGTACGCTGGGCAACACTGGGTATTCAAACTCTTCCATCTGCCTGTTAAATGTCTCAATGGGAGGGAACCAGATCTTAATTGGAAAAACTAGTTTCTGTCCACAGGAACAGTTATACTGTCCCAGTAGTTTTCTAGTACAGGACATATTTTACTTTCCAGAAAACGACCTCCCATTGAGTCAGATTTGACCCCTCTCCAAAGCCTCACGTCTATCCATTCCCAATATAATGTTTTTAGTGTATTTTTGCTTGGGAATACTTCCCCCGACGGATTGTCCCAGAGGTTGGAAAGACCTAGTTCACCTAGCAATACCCTTAAGTTTTTCAGCCATAATATTTTATGGAAGGTATCAATTTTGATAATTGCCAGGAAACCTTCCGCATAGTGCCTAATTTCAGGGGTGGACCAAAGTCGTCTCCAAAATAGGATGGGACGCAGTCTGGCTCGGTCGGTTACTGATCTTCTTCCCAGGTCGAGGCTAAGAGGGATTAATGGGGTACTCTGCGGCAGTCCCGTGATTCCCCTAAGAAACCTGTTCTCAGCTATCTGTAAGGAAGTTAATTTGTCAAAACCAAACAGCTCTGCCCCATATAAGGCCGATCCTATTGCCTTAGCATCATATACAGCGAGGACAGGTTTTATGGGTTTTGTTTTAGATCTATTGTGCTCCACTCGTAAGGCCCCCGATATTTGCTGATGTTTCAAGACCGCCTTTTCTATATGGTGGGACCAACCATAATTACTTGCGATCTGTACCCCCAGGTAAGTGAACTCCCTTACAACCTCAAGCCCAATGTTATTCAAATATATCCTAGGGCAAGGTTTACATCCTCGGGAGAAAGCCATCAGCTTGGTCTTGCCTATGTTTACTTCCAGGCCATGCTCCTGGCAAAAGACATCAAAAATATTCAGGGCCCGTTGCAAACTGGCTCGGGTCTTTGACATTATTAAAGTGTCGTCAGCGAACATCAGGATCGGAACCCTGATGCCCGCTAACGAAGGCGCATCCACACTAGCGTCCTGCATCCTGCCAACTATCCCATTGATATATAATGTGAAGAGCAGGGGTGCCATTGCACAACCTTGACGTACCCCACACTCCACAGGAAAGTCGATTGAGGATTGACCATTTGTCCCCCACTGTACTTTGGCAAAATTGCATTCGTGCAACCTCATAATTAAAGTGAGCAATTCTGCAGGAATGCCTATCTTACTTACCACTGCCCAGAGCTTGCCCCTTGGGACTAGGTCGAAGGCAGCCCGCAGGTCGACAAAAGCGACATACAGGCTGCCCCCACCAAGGAGTACCGTCCCCCACCTTAACATAGTAAAGCGGAACACCTGGTCGATGGTACTGGTAGCCCTTCGGAAGCCTGCCTGAAAGGGGGAAAGAGAATTATTTTCGTCCACCCAGTCCATAAGTTTGTTTACCACCATCTTCCCAATTACTTTTTGGATGGTGGCAATCAAGCTTATGGGCCTGTAATTAGCTGGAAGGGATCGATCTCCTTTTTTGTGGACAGGTATAATAATGGCTCCCTTCCACTGTTCTGGGACTAGCACACCCTTTGCAATTGCGTTCCCTAATAGGAGCACATATCTGCCCCACCTACTTTTATCATTTTTAAAAACGTCCGAGGGTATCCCATCTAATCCGGGGGCCCTGCCCCCTTGAACGGAGTTAATTACAAGTTCAACTTCCTTAGCGGAAAACAAATTATCCTTGGGAAATACATCCAAGATTGCATCCCCACCACCCCATTCTTTTGTCTCAGCATATTGGGGCCTAAAATAGTTCACCCAGTCTGATTCAGCGACATTATTGTCCGTTTTTTTTGGAGTACCACCTCTGCCCCACTTCACTATCTTCCAGAAAAGCCTGGAATCCTTTGCTCCAGAGGCCTCCTTTAATTCCTCCCAATACTTCTCGTCCCATTCTTTTTTGGCCAAGGAAATGCTAGCGTTATATTGCTTCCTGGCAGCTTTGATTGCTACCTTGTCCCTGTTTCTGATAGCGTTACCCAGTGTTAATCTGGCAGCCCTGCACCGTTGATTAAACCACCCAGCTGGTTTGGTGGAAACTGTCCGATTACCCTTACATGTTCTCATAAAGTGCGGCTTTAAGATAGCGAAAAGATTATTGTGGATTTCAGTGATCGCCCTAGATCCTGGCGGTGTGGGGCTAGCTAATTCCTTGGAAACAATTGCTTTGTCCACTTCAGACCCAATAAAATCCATGGAGGCTGCATTCGCCAACACCGAGGGCCATTTCAATCTACGCATGTTATTCGCCATGTCTGGGAGCAACCCATCAATTGCATGTAGATTAGGCTGTGTCTGCTTCCACCAGGTGTGGGTCACGCAAAGAGGGTTGTGATCACTTTCTATCCTGCCCTTGACTTCCATGTCACAAACCCCCTGCCAAAGATTAAGACTGCAAATAACGTAGTCTATCCTACTCCTGTTATGACCATTATCATATGTACACACACCTTCCCTATCTCCCTTTGTTCTTCCATTGAGGGCTCGCATCCCATATTCTAAACACATAGCATTTAAAGTAAGAATTTCCCTTGTCCAACGTTTAACAGGGGCAAGATTCAGGTAGGGAACACCCCATAGATTGTCCTCTTCCTGCCCCAATGGGTTCTCGGTACTGTCTAGAGGTTCAAAGGTCCTATTTAAATCCCCAGCTATTACTATTCTATTCCCAAGGGACTTTGATTGCAGAAAATTAGTTAGAGCCTCTAAAGTGGGGGAACTCCCATTATTACAACCTCTAGCATAGACATTATATAAATCTATCACACCCCACTTTACTGAGGAAATTCGCAGCATTAGAATATCTCTACAACCCAGGTCCCACATTTTCACAGAAAATTCAGAACTCTGCCTAATCCAGACTGTGAGGCCTCCCTTGGGTCTACCCCTAGGACCTCGACATGCCGGAATCGAAAAATTTAGGTAGCCTTGAAGGTAAATAGGATCACAGGCCCATGTCTCCTGAAAAATACACAGTTCAAACCCATTAATGAAGTCGGTCCATGATTGTAACATCAACTTACTCCCCAATCCTGCAATATTCCAAGATACAAAACTTCCTAGAGCAGGTCTGTCACTACCCATTATATTAGCAATGGGCAATCCTATGGGATTCAATTGACTACCATCCTCTTCTCCCAGGTTGTGATCATTACCCACAATATTTTGTTTCGTTGACACTTCACCACCCGTGTTTTGCATTAGATCCCTGGTATTTTCCTCCTTAGATGCAGCCTATTCATCATCTTTTGTTACCTTCAACACAACATCAGTACTCAATGCCGGGGTTTCAGGGTTCCAACATGGCTTCCAGTGTGGAAAGCCTCCCCTTGTGTTAAGCTTTGGTCAATACCCCCAGTTCAAACATTGAGTGCCTTCCAAATTATTATAATTTAAGCCAATGTTTTGAGGTTGCCATTGCTGAAGGGTGGAGGGTGGGGGAGCAATCCTTACCATCGGGGGATTAGTGAAACTATTTAGATTCATGGGACCACCTTTTAACAGGCATGTTTGCCTTGGGTAGAAAAAGAAAGATCCACAATGCCAATTCCACCGCTATTTGTACCCCAACCCTGCCTTGTTATCCAACCAGCCACCCTGGGGTCTTGAAAATTGATGATAATACAGTCTCCCCCCAAGTTTTTACAGGTGTACCCAATCCAGTCAATCCTCCTTGCCCCTATTATCAACCCATCCAGACCCCCCGGTAATGGTCTATTTTCCTTTAACCAGTGCATTACTTTGTTTTTAAGCATCTGGAAGGTTTCTCGTTGTCCAACTAAAAGGGGTGGAACATTAGTAAGGACCGCCACGAAAGGGTGAGAATCCGGGGTAAGATTCACAGGGGGAATCTTTCGAGATGGTTTCTCCAAATGAGTCGGTGGTGGTCTATTAACCGGGGCACTAGGACAAGAGTTAGGGATATTCGATTTTTGTTGAGAATTTATGGATATAACATTAGTTATCCTGGGGCCATGGAGGCCCTCTGTTCCAATGTTTGTGGGGGGATTGGAAATGCTTGGCGTTGGGTGGTGGTTGCTTGCAACAGTATCGTTGTTTTGTGGACATTTTTTATTCTTGCCCTTTGCCATAGGGTTTGGGACCTTAGATACTTTTTCCCTTACGCTGGAGCTCGGGCAGACCTCCTCTGATGGAATAAGCGGTTGACTTGGTCCCTTTGTCAGGGACTCGCTTGAAGTGCAGCCTGCTTGGGGGTGTGATGCTACAACAGGAAGACTTTGTGCCTTTTCCGGTATTTCCTGAGCCCTGCTAGACTCAGTTATCTTGGGCTACAATTTGATTAGTGACTTAATGTGGAAGAAATTATCTAAGGTAGCCTGCTCAAAATGGTCTAGTCGGTCAATTAACTTATTTACTTTGACCTCTATGGGTGTCAAGAGCGTCCTTAGTAATTTTTCCAACTCAGGTATCAATGAGTCTATTAGAGGGACGTTCACAGCCAACCCGTTCCCCTGAGGGTCACTAGATGATGGATTAGAACTCTCTAAAACTACATTGTCCCCCTCATTTAATAGGTCGCCACTTCCACTTACCCCACTATGTGCCTTTTGTGTAAGTAAAGGATGTTTTGCCACTTTTCTAACCTTATTGGGGGGTTTGGAGGGATGATATTTCCTCGGGGCAGTAATCCTTTTCCTTTTTACACACGGTTTTGGGTCCGACATGCTAGTTATAACTATGGTTTTCACTGTAGATGGATAAACAATGGGGTTTATAGGTAGAGATGTTGACAAAGTGGCATTGTCCGATGTTTGAGGTGAACCGCCCTCAATCTCCAAGGTTGAGGGAGAGGCATTTGGTATTTCAATCACCCCAGGCAAAGTAATAGAAGACAGAGGGGTGACCAATGCCGGATAGGCTTGCGGCAGACGTTTTTCCATGGAACTTTTAAGCAGCTCAATGGACAGCCTACGGTCAGCTCGTTTTTCTGCCAGAGAGATCTCTTTGTCTATATCTTGATTGGCACGATTAAAAAATAATTTCTCTAAGGGTCCTAGAATGGCCGTGCCACCCTCAGAATGGGGGGGTGGTAAGCTGGTGGTGTTTAACGTATGGGACATTATTAACAGGAAATACGAGTATATAAACACAGTGGGGCACACAAATAAATGAGTCAGTATAGTCCCGGAAATAGGATTAAAAAAAATATATAAATCTCAGATCCTACTCGTCAATGGGGTGGCCCAGCCCGGCCTCCTTCGGCCCCGGATGGCCACAGACGGTCCCGCCCTTGTCCCGGGCTTCTCCCGGCGCACTCCCGTGCGCTCCTGCGCAGCGGCTACTGCTAGTCCATATGTAGTGGGAAGGTGCACATGGGCGGGGCGAACAGGGAGAGCGACCAGGTGGAGGTGATTACAGCGCAGGGACTCCTGGGCAATGGAGTCCCTGTCCCTCGCCTGGCGCTCGCAGCCCTGTGCTTCCTCCTTCTCCTTCTGCCCCCGATGTTAGGTTTCACCAGTTAAAGCGCCTTGCCACGCTAGCGAAGCGGGACCCGCGCAGCGGGTACCGCGAGGTGTCAACAGAGAAACAAACAGTCCTGCAAAGAACGCGGATAGTCCAACAGGGATAGCAGCACGCAAAGGTTCCTCCTCAATCCGGTACAAACAGCGTCTCCCGCCATGCAAAGTGGGCGTGCCAAGATGTTAGCGACTGGAAACAGTCGCTAACATCGCTATCTCCTATTACCAGCCTTTGGAGATATTCACGCTAAGCGCAAATATCTCCAAAAGCTAACACCTGCCCCATAGCAGTTCTTAGCCATGTTATCCAATGGTAGGTGGATAACATGGCCAAGAGCATTAACTCGGTAATGCATGAATATCGCTGACTTTTCAGCGATATTCATGCGTTTTGGCCGATTTTTATCGCTTAGGAGATAAACCTTGATAATAGCAAGGTTCCTAAGCGATAAAAATCGCCGCAGCTCGGAGATAAAAATATCGCCGCTAAACCAACATAGCGATAATTATCGCTAGTTGTTGGTAATATGCCCAGTAATCCCTTATTGGTCCGATAACTGAGACCACTAACCATTGGTAAAGGACAAGAAAGTCAAGCTATGCAGAAATGGCGGTATATCCTGGAGATATCGGGTCAGAATGTGGTCTTGGCAGATGAAAGGATGCAGCCTGCAAGTCAGGAGAGATTGTGACGGCAGTGTAGCAAACAAGAGCTGAAGTCTGATGGTCCTGCCTTTTCTAATTCGATTGTCTGCCCGTGTCTCTCAGGCTAAGGAGGCTCTTCCAGTGGGAGTAATAGTATCTCTTGCTCAACATAAAGCAAGTTCAGGACTGTACTGGTAGAGCCAGTTGGACTAAGCACATTATATTTAAAAGATCTGTGAAGGGGCTGGCCCCAATCAGATACAAACTTTAACCTCCAATAGTTTCTTCATACTGAAAGAGCCCTCGGAGGCCAGCAGAGGATCACATTGGGAAGGGGTATCTGCTCAGGTGGGAGAGAAGTTAGATGTAAGTGAGAGCATTCAATCAGCTTCAGGATGTGGGGAGCTTGGACTCAGGTACTTCATTTGCCTTGTTTTCCTTGAGCCAGTCCTCTAGACAGATGCTTGCATGTAGCCTGACGGGGATAAGGAAAGTAGGGCTACCACCACCACCACAACTGTGGAGCCTTTGCCACAAGGCCCTGAAAACCCCCCATTATGTTTACCGTAAATAATTCTTCTGCAGAGTTGTTGACAGTCTGGGAGCATTAAATCGTACCATCAGAGTTTTTTTCTCCCTTACAATCAATCAAACTGGATTCGTAGAGCTCTGCTCATCACCTGTGAGGGTATCTAGGTGCTGGGGAGTATGCTGCTTCTGGGCGTTGTCAGTCAAATAGCCAAGTTTTTAAGCTGCTTCTCAATTCCTGCAGGGTGGGGGTGGTCCAGCAGAGAATGGGGAGGCTGTTCCATGTCTTGGCAGCCATGTAGTAAAGAGTACAGTCGCTGTTCCTGCATTAGTGGACACGAGGTGTGCAGGTGACGGAGAGGGAGGCAGAGCCACTTGTCTGACTGGTTGGTGGAAGTTCACCCTGGGGTTAAGGTAGACTGGTCCTTGGTTGTGCTGGGCCTTGCAGGGGTGGATTAGCATTTTTAACTAACAACTTTTGTGAATGGGGAGCCAGTGAAGTGTTCTGAGGGGAGGGGGTGATGCGGGCCCTTCTCAGGATGTTGAAGACAAGCCTGGCTGCTGTGTTCTGAATGGTCTGAAGTCTCTTTAGCAGTTGTGAGGTGATAACGATATAGAGGGTGTTGCTGCAGGCAACTGGGAATGAGGAACTGGTTGACGGTGTGCATGGTGCTGATGCAGAGCCATTTAAAGATTCTCTGGAGCTGTTTAGCAGTTGTCAGGTGATACCCATGTAGAGGTACAGGCGGCTGGTGATAAGGGACTGGGTGATGGTGCATCTGGTGATGATGGGGAGCAATTTAAAGATTCTCCAGAGCATAGGGAGAGTGAGGAATCAGTGTGAGGACACTGCATTTATTTGCTTATTCATCATTAGCTTGCTGTTGAGTGTAGTGCCAAGGTTCCTTGCGAGCATTGTGGATGAGGGATCAAGTTCTGCTGGCCATCAGGGGTCATCTCATGAGGAGGTGTTGCTCCTTAAGATTAGTACATCTGTTTTGTTGGTGTTGAGTTTGAGGAAGTTGTTTTTCATTCAGTTGGTTATGATAGACATGCACCTGCGGAAGTTGGTTTTGGTGTTTTTGGGGTCTGATGATAGGGAGAGGATGAGCTGAGCAATGTCAGCATATGATATGATGTTTATACCAGAGGATTTGGACTGGGTGGCTAGAGGGGCCATAAACGTGTTGAACAGGGTGGGGTTCAGTGAGGCCCAATGAGGAATGCCACAAACAATGTTCTTTTGACCCCTGGTATAGGGTGGAAAGGCAGATGCTCTGGGTTAATCTGGTGATGAACAATGAAATCCATTTGAGGGCATTCCCTTTGACCCCCATCTTGTGGAGTCCATCTGGAGAGTCCATCTGGAGAGAGCCACGTCAAAGGTTGCAGAGAGGTCGAGGTGGATCAGGGCTGCCGTTTCTCCCTGGTATAGGTTAGACCTGATGTCATCTGTGGTTGCTATTAGGGAGGTTTCTGTGCTGTGCTGTGGTTTGAGTGGAACCCAGAGTGGGATGGTCCAGTAGTTGTTGTTTTCTATGTGGTTGGAGAGTTGGCTGTTGATAGCTTACTCCAGAACTTTAGCAGGGAAATAAATCAGGGAGATTGGTAGGTCGTTTTTGAGTTCTTTTGGGCCTGTGGTTGTTTTTTTGAGATGTGGTTTGACCTCTGGGTGTTTCCATCCCTCTGGGAATGAGGCAGAGGTGATGAATGTTTGTAGGATTATGGTTACCTCCTTATTAATGACACTGTTCCCCGGGTTGAACATGTGGTGGGGGCAGGAGTCCCTTGGTGTGCCTGAGTGCATGGAGCTCACAATGGTGATGGTGGTATGTTTGGAGAGTTAGTCTCACGTAGTAATTCTTACGATTAAAATGGAGCCAGTGAGGTTGAAGAGGCTGTTGAAGTTGGTTATGGCTTGTTGGGGGTCAAAGTATTCATAGATGGTAGAGATTTTGCTGTAAAAGAGGTCTACAAAGTAGTCACAGGGATGCTAAGAGGGAATGGCGATGTTCTAGGTTGCTTCAGGTTAGAGAACTCTTTGATGATGCGGAAGAGTTCCTTGCTGTGGTTGGAGTTGGTTTACAAAAGGGGGTGGTGATGAACAGAGTGTCTGAATTGAGCAGACCACTCTTACCCAGTCCAAAGATCAGGGCTTGATCCATCACCGTTATTTATCTCACTGCCCCATCCCAGCTCAGAACCTGGCTATATGCAAATCAGTCTGTCCCTGGCCCAGTGCATCATGGGAACAGGGCAGACTAAACTACCAAGCCAATTCTTTACCAGAAAGGAGCCAAGCTACCGGGGACCGGTTTCTGGCATTTCAGCCTCTTCGGCCCGGCTTGCTTGAATCCTGATGGAGCAGTGAGAAAGGGACTCATGTCTGAGTATACCCTGCCACACCTATAGTGGCCAAAATCGATTTACAAAAGGGGGTGGTGATGAACAGAGTGTCTGAATTGAGCAGACCACTCTTACCCAGTCCAAAGATCAGGGCTTGATCCATCACCGTTATTTATCTCACTGCCCCATCCCAGCTCAGAACCTGGCTATATGCAAATCAGTCTGTCCCTGGCCCAGTGCATCATGGGAACAGGGCAGACTAAACTACCAAGCCAATTCTTTACCAGAAAGGAGCCAAGCTACCGGGGACCGGTTTCTGGCATTTCAGCCTCTTCGGCCCGGCTTGCTTGAATCCTGATGGAGCAGTGAGAAAGGGACTCATGTCTGAGTATACCCTGCCACACCTATAGTGGCCAAAATCGATTTACAAAAGGGGGTGGTGATGAACAGAGTGTCTGAATTGAGCAGACCACTCTTACCCAGTCCAAAGATCAGGGCTTGATCCATCACTGTTATTTATCTCACTGCCCCATCCCAGCTCAGAACCTGGCTATATGCAAATCAGTCTGTCCCTGGCCCAGTGCATCATGGGAACAGGGCAGACTAAACTACCAAGCCAATTCTTTACCAGAAAGGAGCCAAGCTACCGGGGACCGGTTTCTGGCATTTCAGCCTCTTCGGCCCGGCTTGCTTGAATCCTGATGGAGCAGTGAGAAAGGGACTCATGTCTGAGTATACCCTGCCACACCTATAGTGGCCAAAATCGATTTACAAAAGGGGGTGGTGATGAACAGAGTGTCTGAATTGAGCAGACCACTCTTACCCAGTCCAAAGATCAGGGCTTGATCCATCACCGTTATTTATCTCACTGCCCCATCCCAGCTCAGAACCTGGCTATATGCAAATCAGTCTGTCCCTGGCCCAGTGCATCATGGGAACAGGGCAGACTAAACTACCAAGCCAATTCTTTACCAGAAAGGAGCCAAGCTACCGGGGACCGGTTTCTGGCATTTCAGCCTCTTCGGCCCGGCTTGCTTGAATCCTGATGGAGCAGTGAGAAAGGGACTCATGTCTGAGTATACCCTGCCACACCTATAGTGGCCAAAATCGATTTACAAAAGGGGGTGGTGATGAACAGAGTGTCTGAATTGAGCAGACCACTCTTACCCAGTCCAAAGATCAGGGCTTGATCCATCACCGTTATTTATCTCACTGCCCCATCCCAGCTCAGAACCTGGCTATATGCAAATCAGTCTGTCCCTGGCCCAGTGCATCATGGGAACAGGGCAGACTAAACTACCAAGCCAATTCTTTACCAGAAAGGAGCCAAGCTACCGGGGACCGGTTTCTGGCACTTCAGCCTCTTCGGCCCGGCTTGCTTGAATCCTGATGGAGCAGTGAGAAAGGGACTCATGTCTGAGTATACCCTGCCACACCTATAGTGGCCAAAATCGATTTACAAAAGGGGGTGGTGATGAACAGAGTGTCTGAATTGAGCAGACCACTCTTACCCAGTCCAAAGATCAGGGCTTGATCCATCACCGTTATTTATCTCACTGCCCCATCCCAGCTCAGAACCTGGCTATATGCAAATCAGTCTGTCCCTGGCCCAGTGCATCATGGGAACAGGGCAGACTAAACTACCAAGCCAATTCTTTACCAGAAAGGAGCCAAGCTACCGGGGACCGGTTTCTGGCATTTCAGCCTCTTCGGCCCGGCTTGCTTGAATCCTGATGGAGCAGTGAGAAAGGGACTCATGTCTGAGTATACCCTGCCACACCTATAGTGGCCAAAATCGATTTACAAAAGGGGGTGGTGATGAACAGAGTGTCTGAATTGAGCAGACCACTCTTACCCAGTCCAAAGATCAGGGCTTGATCCATCACCGTTATTTATCTCACTGCCCCATCCCAGCTCAGAACCTGGCTATATGCAAATCAGTCTGTCCCTGGCCAGAAACCGGTCCCCGGTAGCTTGTTTCCTTCCCAGTGTAAGAATTGGCTTTTGTAGTTTGGTTTGCCCTGTTCCCATCATGCACTGGGACAGGAACAGACTAATTTGCATACAGCCAGGTTCTGAAACTGGGATGGTGCAGTGAGCTAAAAAACGGTGTTGGATCTAGCCCTGATCTCTTGACTGGGTGAGAGTATTCTGTTTAATTCAGAGACTCTGTCCCTCACCACCCCTTTTTGTAAATATTTTTGTCCACCCTAAGCGTGGAAGGGTATGCTCAGATGTGAGTCCCTTGCTCATTGCACCATCAGGATTCAAGCAAGCCGGGCCGAAGAGGCTGAAATGCCAGAAACCGGTCCCCGGTAGCTTGTTTCCTTCCCAGTGTAAGAATTGGCTTTTGTAGTTTGGTTTGCCCTGTTCCCATCATGCACTGGGACAGGAACAGACTAATTTGCATACAGCCAGGTTCTGAAACTGGGATGGTGCAGTGAGCTAAAAAACGGTGTTGGATCTAGCCCTGATCTCTTGACTGGGTGAGAGTATTCTGTTTAATTCAGAGACTCTGTCCCTCACCACCCCTTTTTGTAAATATTTTTGTCCACCCTAAGCGTGGAAGGGTATGCTCAGATGTGAGTCCCTTGCTCATTGCACCATCAGGATTCAAGCAAGCCGGGCCGAAGAGGCTGAAATGCCAGAAACCGGTCCCCGGTAGCTTGTTTCCTTCCCAGTGTAAGAATTGGCTTTTGTAGTTTGGTTTGCCCTGTTCCCATCATGCACTGGGACAGGAACAGACTAATTTGCATACAGCCAGGTTCTGAAACTGGGATGGTGCAGTGAGCTAAAAAACGGTGTTGGATCTAGCCCTGATCTCTTGACTGGGTGAGAGTATTCTGTTTAATTCAGAGACTCTGTCCCTCACCACCCCTTTTTGTAAATATTTTTGTCCACCCTAAGCGTGGAAGGGTATGCTCAGATGTGAGTCCCTTGCTCATTGCACCATCAGGATTCAAGCAAGCCGGGCCGAAGAGGCTGAAATGCCAGAAACCGGTCCCCGGTAGCTTGTTTCCTTCCCAGTGTAAGAATTGGCTTTTGTAGTTTGGTTTGCCCTGTTCCCATCATGCACTGGGACAGGAACAGACTAATTTGCATACAGCCAGGTTCTGAAACTGGGATGGTGCAGTGAGCTAAAAAACGGTGTTGGATCTAGCCCTGATCTCTTGACTGGGTGAGAGTATTCTGTTTAATTCAGAGACTCTGTCCCTCACCACCCCTTTTTGTAAATATTTTTGTCCACCCTAAGCGTGGAAGGGTATGCTCAGATGTGAGTCCCTTGCTCATTGCACCATCAGGATTCAAGCAAGCCGGGCCGAAGAGGCTGAAATGCCAGAAACCGGTCCCCGGTAGCTTGTTTCCTTCCCAGTGTAAGAATTGGCTTTTGTAGTTTGGTTTGCCCTGTTCCCATCATGCACTGGGACAGGAACAGACTAATTTGCATACAGCCAGGTTCTGAAACTGGGATGGTGCAGTGAGCTAAAAAACGGTGTTGGATCTAGCCCTGATCTCTTGACTGGGTGAGAGTATTCTGTTTAATTCAGAGACTCTGTCCCTCACCACCCCTTTTTGTAAATATTTTTGTCCACCCTAAGCATGGAAGGGTATGCTCAGATGTGAGTCCCTTGCTCATTGCACCATCAGGATTCAAGCAAGCCGGGCCGAAGAGGCTGAAATGCCAGAAACCGGTCCCCGGTAGCTTGTTTCCTTCCCAGTGTAAGAATTGGCTTTTGTAGTTTGGTTTGCCCTGTTCCCATCATGCACTGGGACAGGAACAGACTAATTTGCATACAGCCAGGTTCTGAAACTGGGATGGTGCAGTGAGCTAAAAAACGGTGTTGGATCTAGCCCTGATCTCTTGACTGGGTGAGAGTATTCTGTTTAATTCAGAGACTCTGTCCCTCACCACCCCTTTTTGTAAATATTTTTGTCCACCCTAAGCGTGGAAGGGTATGCTCAGATGTGAGTCCCTTGCTCATTGCACCATCAGGATTCAAGCAAGCCGGGCCGAAGAGGCTGAAATGCCAGAAACCGGTCCCCGGTAGCTTGTTTCCTTCCCAGTGTAAGAATTGGCTTTTGTAGTTTGGTTTGCCCTGTTCCCATCATGCACTGGGACAGGAACAGACTAATTTGCATACAGCCAGGTTCTGAAACTGGGATGGTGCAGTGAGCTAAAAAACGGTGTTGGATCTAGCCCTGATCTCTTGACTGGGTGAGAGTATTCTGTTTAATTCAGAGACTCTGTCCCTCACCACCCCTTTTTGTAAATATATATGTGGTTGGAGTTGGGTTCGAGGTGGGTGGTCAGTGCATTCTCTTTGGCATTTTTCAGGTGTTTGTGGTCTTTTTTGTGAGCTAGTTTGAAGATGGCTTTGTTTTATGCAGATGCTGTTTAATGGATTTAAGTTCTAGGATAAAAGTCTGTAAAATGGACAGGGAAACAATCTGCTCTCTGCCGAAAGAAGCAGATAGAGCATATCAAGCCGCACTCTCTGACAGTTCTTATAGCATTCTGAGAGATTGATGGCAGGAAAGAAAGGAGAGGATCAGAGATTTTTATCTCCAAAAAGAGTTAGTAAACATGCAGACTTTTCATCAGGTATATGGAGACTGAGTAAGCCTTTTTTTTAACCTGGCGAGCCAAAAAGCGAGGTTTAAGACCTGCATATAATTTGGCTCATAGATAAGGCTAAGGAAATCAGGCAAGTTGTGGTATTCATAACTTAGCCTGCTACTGGCAGGCTCTCAGCCTGTTTCATTTATTTTAGAACTCTTAGGTGTTCTGGAATGTGCATCAAGTAATCTCTGTTGCTTAGAGCTTCAATGGTCAGTTGCTGTTGGAGTGCCTTGTGGATAGAACGTTTCTGTTTACAAGAAGAACTTCAATAAAGAAGTCAAACTGTACACCACTAGGACTAATGTACTGCTTCACACGGGCAACGATCTGGTGGATCAACGAACCTGACAAAGAACTTTTCTTCTTCAAGGCCTGAAACCTCTTCACGAAGAGAAACGTCCTAACACAGCTCTGGGTCTGGCCAACCCGAAAGTACTGTTTGCTACTCTGGGTTTTACTGTGGACAACTCTAAGGTACTGTTTGTGCCCTGCAGACAAGGCTTGTTATTAACTAAAGCGATCCCACTTGTTCGGTCCCTGCTGTACCTAACTGCTCCTTTAACTTTACCGTTCCCTAGCTTGCAAGTTATTTGCCTGGTTCTGCTCATTAGAGCTGTAAGCATCTATATTGTATTATAAAAATTACAGTGACAGACTTTAGCAATATTTAAAATAATGCCATTGCCTTCTCACGCCATTCCACTTCTCCTGCCATTGTTTGCACCTTCATCATCTTTGTTGCATGTCAAACTTTGCATGTCGCTCCGACCGCCACATACTTTCATCATCTTTGTTGCATGACAAGATGCACGGTGCGTTCCAGTCACTTTGACTGCTGTGTTCTTTCATCATCTTGGTTGCAAGTCAAGATGCACGTATTACTCAACGTATTACGCTTTGCATGCCGTGTCTCTATCACGGCAAAAACTCTGTGTTCCTGGGGCCTCATTTATGAAAAGTGATGCATCGCTGCGTGAAAACAGCGATGCGTCAATTTTCACTGCGCACTTCTTGCGACACCAATGATGCGTCATATTTATTGTATGACACATCATGTTGCAAGGACTTACAGATACGTCAGTATTTCTGACGCATCTGTAAGCGCAAAAGTGACGCATTGCTGGAGTGTCACAAAAGTGACACAACTCCAGCAATGCGTCCTTTCACATGGGAAAAGCCCCATGTGAAAGGGCTTGCTTCAGTCTTACTCCTGCTGTGAGGCAGGCGCAAGATTTTGATGCAACTGCATCCTAAAAGTGACGCAGTGAAATCTCATAGATTTCACTGCGTCACTATTACAAGGCTTTTTGCGGGGGAACGCCCCCCCTGCATACATTATACCTGACGCAGGTATAATGTGGCGCAGGGGTTTAAAAAGTGACGCCTCTACCTAGATGCGTCACTTTTTAAATATGGCGCAACAAGGCGCATTTTGTACGCCGCTGGTGCGTCACAAAAAGTGACGCACCGGCGGCTCAAAACTGACGCAAGGCCTCATAAATAAGGGCCGTGGTCTCTTTGTTGGTGCTAAGCAAAGCCTGTCAGCTCACGGCCAGATTTCCCTTTGGCGCTACTTTGATTTCATTAAAGCACTTACACACTACGAGCTACATCCTGGAATTACTTGACTGAACAACTGCTTCTGCTGCATTACCCTACAGTGATAGGCACACCTGCTTGTCACACATTAATTACTGAGTGGAAAATTGTGAAAAGTGACAAGAGAGAAAAGACGGTGACAAGCACACCTACCCATTATGCTCTACATTGTGCTACGGTGACAGGCACACCTGCTTGTCACGCATTAATAATGATGTTGAAAATTGTGAAAATGACCAATAGTGAAAACACAATGACAAGCACACCTTCTTGTCACGCCCTAAGTAATTCAAAAAAACGTTTTAGCATCCGTTATCAAATATTGATAACCAACATTATTTTTTAAGCATTTATATATTGTAGTGTAGTTCCTATATCCCTGATAGGCTCTGCGTATTGGAATAATATAAACTATAGTTTTAACATAGGACTGAGGTCAGTATGTCTTTATCGAGTACATTAAACTTAATTACTTGTGTGTGCCAGCTAACTCAGAGGTCACTAGAAACTTCTTGAATGAACAAGAAGGGATTAGTCTCTGACAACTGCAAAAACATGATAACTTTGTTTCCCCTAGAATTAAAACAGTTCTGCTCAGAATCATGGAAACAATAGATAACAGTTTGACTCAGTCAATCGTGCATGCTTCGTTTCTACAGAGTTTACACAGAAATGGGTAGACAGGTGTTCCAATAAAAAGGGTTTATTGAACAGTCTTATTTCTTGTGCAAGAGATATAAACTGCTAGAATCGTACAACAGAATGCGGAGTATAAAACGTACAGCGTTAGCAGCAAGATAAGATAATACTGCAATAGTATGGTTTGTAGCTATGACATATATTAATAAAAATACATACATAAATAACAGAGGCTAAAATGTGAATACTCATCTGGTGCTTCTAAATAGTTCTACCCCAGTGTACCTAACATAAGTGCATTGAGAGACTCTCCACTCATTTTACTGCTGACACTAGATGTATCTGAGATGCTGGGTGTTTCAGTAGTTTGGGGTCTGGCGTCTTCAGCCACTTGTCCACCTGCTCTCACATTATCAAATTTCCTGGCACTTTACACTTTTGCTAGGAAATTTGATCAACTGAAACACCCAGCATCTCAGATACCTCTAGTGTCAGCAGTATAACTAGTGGAGAGTCTCTCTATGCACTAGATCCTGTGCCATGCATTAGTGCAGATCCCATTTTTTAGAACTGCAGAGATTCAGTAAGGGCAACAAGCAAGCATTGCAGAAAGAACGAGCCATAAAAAGATCCAAAGGGACAAACGTAGATCAGGGTACCAACACAAGGGAAAGAGTAGGGATGACAACCTGATCAGGAGCACAAACTCAACAACCATAAGTAATGATGACTGTACGAATATTATGAATGGTATCAATGTTGTCAACCTATCAAGCCATACACTAACTGAAATTGAAAAAAATCTTTTGAGCAGAGGTTTGGGATTCTGTCCAAGTGCTTATCCTAACTTTACAGCCTTGCATGTTAGCTAAGTTTACGAGAAAACTCAAAATACACTAATTCTTTGCAGAAAGACACAAATTGACACCTAGTCCAACTAACTTTGAAGTTACAGGAACTGCGCACTCAATAAGGGACTTAAAAGATATACAACTAGTGATGTCCTTATATGAGCAGGAAATAGTTACATCAATGTATTCCCTGACGTCAGAATTTAACCTGGATACATATGCTGATACGGACAGTGGTCTTAAAACTAGATCTAGATTCACACCTCTACTATCAGGTCCCAATGTGATTGACACCTTCCAGGAATTGGTGAATGAAGATCTGTACAAGCTTGAAGATAAGCTCCAATCTAGAAACTTCAAAGCCACACACAATTTGTCATTCAATGATAAAAAGGCCTTAGACAATCTAACCAACGATACCTCCCTTGTCATCCGAGAGGCAGACAAGGGAGGGAATGTGGTTCTCATAGACAGAGTGGATTATTTCCATGAAATAGACAGGCAACTTTCAGATCAGACCACTTATGTTCAACTAAAAGGCAATCCCATCAAACCAACTGTATTGTTAATTGAAACTAGATTAAAGCATTGGCGAGAAGAAGGTCTTATCTCAGACTCAGAATATCTTTTCAATGATGCACCAACTAGTCCCTACATATACGTGCTACCAAAAATACATAAGCAAGGCACATTCCCAGAAAACAATGTCAGAATACATTGATATGTACCTTCAGCCTCTTGTAACCAATCTACCCTCATACATCAAGGAAACTCGGGATATCCTAAGTAAAATAGCAGATGTAGAGTGGGTAGAAGGACATCAACTGGTGACAATGGATGTATGCTCGTTGTACATGAGCATACCAGAGGACCAAGGCATCAGTGCAGTAGAATATTTTTTGGACAGTCGTCCCATTAATTTGTATGAACATGTTACTTGACTTGATCAAGCTAGTCTTAGATAATAACATCTTCACTCACAATGGACACTGGTTTCGCCAAATTAGAGGAGTTGCAATGGGGGCTAAATGTTCCCCCTCGTTCACAAACCTGTATATGTCTCTCTCTCAACACACACATATTTGGCATAACTGTCCGGGACATCTATTGGAATGTATCCTCTACTGGGGAAGATTCATTGATGATATTTTATTATTTTGGGCAGGAACCAATAGTGGCCTTGAAGAATTTTTCTCGCACATCAACAATAATGAATTTAACTTGTCCTTCACAAAGGACCATAGCATCAAACAGGTTAACTTTCTGGATCTTACCATTATTGTAGACAAAAACAGGTAAAAAACATTACTGTACAGAAAAACAACTGCTTTCAATGCTACATTGCACGCCACCAGCACACATCCGTCTTTGCAAATCAATGCAATCCCCTATGAGGAGATGTTGCGAATTAAACGGAACTGCAGTGATGAAACTGAATTGAATAAAGAGTTGGATATTGTAGAACACCGTTTCCAAATGAGGGGATATTCAAAAACTGTAAATAAACAAACCAGACAAAAGGTAAACAAGATAAAAAGAAGCCATCTGTTGTTAAACAAAAAGAAAATAAAGCATCCTAGAATAAGTAAATGTAATTTCATTACTCCATATACCACCATCAGTTTGGATGTTCATAAGATTCTTCAAAAACACTGGCACCTTCTGATGCCTTATACCACTCTTAAAAATGCCATAGGAAAGATCCACACTATAGTTCACGCAAGAGGTCGTACCCTAAGACAACACTTGTGCCCTAGTTTTATTTCACCAACAAAAAATCCCACCTGCCTACCTGGTGCCCCAAATAGTTACTATAGGTGTGGCACCTGTAGCATTTGTCGCTTTGGAATTCACAAAATCACAAGCTTCCAGTACAATTCAGGTAAAACACATACCATCAGGTATTTTATAAACTGCAATACCAAATTTGTTGTTTATTGTATCAAATGCATTTGTGGAAAAATATACGTGGTGAGCACGATAAGGCCACTAAGAGACAGGATTCAAGAACATATTTGTGTCATTAGAAACAACAACACACAGTACCCCATAGCAGTACATTTCAATACCACACATACATCAAATGAGCTATTGAGATTGAGTTTTCATGGCATTGATGCAATTGATACTGGGTTGAGAGGTGGCAACAGGATGTCCTGTTTAGGCAAACTGGAAATCACTTGGATCATTAAACTACGGGCGGTTGAATGTGGGATTAATATTCACAAAAAAAGTGTGAATTTTTGTGACTTTGCTTGGGAAAAAGTTCTGTGCTTATATGTTGTTCTCATCTGGCATTATTCAGGATTGCCATATCTGTAAAGAATGTCTCACCATTTGGAGTCCCTGAAATTGATACTAACCACACTTGTTACTGTGACTTCCTCCTCTAATTTTATTTGGGAAAATACTTCTGTCATCAGAACATCTCTGCTATGGAGAACTGTCTTGATAGCTAATGATCCGGCCCATACAGACACTGTGCTAGACATGATAATGTTTGCTAATGAATTTTTCAACTATGCTTCTCATTTGTCATGAGACTTAGGGTTTCATATTCTCAGGAATGAGTCCGGTAGAAAGATAGAACAAAAAATCTTTTTAAAGTGAAATCGGGTGTCCTGGATATTTGCTTTGGCATATATAAGTGAAATCCTTAACATTTAGGATTACAGCTCTCATCCTGTATTTAAGGAGAACTCCTGCTTTTAGCATATTCAGACATGTCCCCCAAACTACGAAATAGAAAACAACTACTGTGTAGTTGTTCTACACGTGACATTTGGAATTATTTACTTTGAATCTAGTCCTAAACTCTTGGTACTTGAGATTTATTTTTAGTCAATATTCATTTTCTTCTATATGGATATGTCTCGTACATTTTCAATAGAAAGGCAGTACCCATATAAACTACAAGAGGCAATGACATCGCCCCATAGTCCGCTGTCCACTTTGATAGAACCTCGACATAAACATTGTTCAAGTCGGGGTTTAGAATAGATTTATTCTTTTCTAAGGATGTCCAGTATTTGATTTTGCAATAGTTAGATAATAATAAAGGGTTTACAATGCGTAGCTTTGTGCATCCGCAAACGCTCAAATATTGCAAATTATCAATAATGCTATTCAGGTGCTAGTAAAACAATTTTACAACTTCATATATCATTAGATCTAACAATAACTTATGCGGTATGTTAATATCACTATTCCTCGGAACTTAAGTATCCCAATTAAAAACAATGGACACACGATTACAGTCCACTTTCTATCTTCATGAAAGGGTGCAACTGTCAATGTTCAAAAAGATGGCGGCCACATTAGGTGAGCGCTCAGTTTGGAATCGGCCAAACGAAACAGGACCGCCACGATACAGGTAGTAGACCAGCTTACATGCGAGCGCCTAATAGCCTCGACTATGGAAGATTCCATATGTCGTACTGTTGTAAATTAATGGCGATTAAGTTAAGCATTAGCAGAAGACATGTTTCGTTTAACCATTATCGTAACAAATGTACCGACTCCATCTTGAATTTGTAGTGGCCATTTTGTGTGCCATACATTGCCATGTGCTCGCCATGCGCTTGGTCCTACCTCCTTGTTCATTGCGCCTGGAGTCTGCCCGGCAACAGGCTATTTTTAGCAGTCTCCGCTTCCAACATGTCCAGACATGCGCCGTAGGATCAGTGACCGTTACTTTATTGGTTCCAGACAGGAATGTGATCGGAGACTGTTAGCTCCGCCCATCTATCGATTGTGCCTTCTAAAATGTCCTTGTATGGTCATAAATCTGCTCTTGTCTTTTGTACCGCCTTTTCTTGAGCCCCTTCATTGTGTATAAAAGGGTCCATGTGCTTCAGTTCTTTGTACTACTCAATACAATACTGAAGAGTGTTGTGTGGACTGTAGTACCACCTTTAAAGGTTTAATAAACTTTGTCTTTGTATTTCCAGTTTCATTGCCAACTTCTTCCTAAGGTCCGAGGACTCTGTGCAGAGAAGGGCGAACCCTTGCACTAAGTAGGCCTAGCTGAGGTTTGCTTACTAGAACTTGGCGACCGACACGTGGGGCTCATCGGCGACTCGGATGCCGAAGGAGCGGTCGCGACGAAGGATTGGAATCTCGCTGCGGAAGCGTACGCATGCCAGAGGAGACCCAAGTCTTGGCATCCAAGGCGTTTTTTCCTTTCTTTCCAATCTGACCATCCAGGTGGTGCCGGTCCTCGACTGAGATCTCTTCTGTTGGCTTGCCATGCAGTGGCCGTTTGGTCGAATTTAGAACTTGGCAGTTGGAGACTGGACCCTGTGAGTGGTAAGAACCGTTATACGGTACTTGCTGTGGGTTTTGGAAGCCTGTGAGTGGCAAGGCAGTTTTAGGATACGCTTGCTGTGGCAATTTTGGAATGACTAGTCAATGTGTATGTGTATGTGTAATATATGTATTGCAATATATATAGGCAGGTAATGAGGAGATTTTTCTATATAATGCGATTTTGATTTGCACGGCACAACGTATTACAGATACCTTAAGTGCTACTTTGATTATAATACTGCATATTCTGCACTATTTTTGGCATGCCTGCTCTTAGCGCACTTCGTAGGTTGTGCTGCTTTTGTGGAGATAACCGTTTAAAACTTGAGGAATCGCAGCCGGCTCCCCCTGAGGGGACGCCTCATTGAGAAATGTATGTGAAATATGGTCTTTCTTCGATAATGTACAGCACGTTGTGGAGGAAATACACGCGAAAGGATCCTGAGTTATGTTTGCCAAAGTATGGGTCGTTTGATATGCAAAAAATTGAGTATGTGGAATAGTGTATGTTCATGCGAAAATCTAGACAAGATATGTTTGAAAGTGTGCGAATGTGGGGGAAAGAAGTACGTAAGCGTGAGAAACGTGAGCAAGCACTGATTGAAAAAGAACAACGGAAGAATGTGTATGAAAAAGCGCAAGAACTAAGAAAGAAAGAAGTGAAAGCGTTGGAAGAAAGACAGGAAAAGGAGCGTAGATTACAGATATCTGGCCAATATGCTGTTCGACAACCTCTTTATCCTGTCCTTAATAAACCGCAAGATGATTTTTCTTTGTTAGATCGCCCTCTGCCTCCGTATATCGCCCCGTCTGCCCCATCCGGCGACGATGAGGATTCCGATGCTGGTCAAGCGAAACCGGGTACTCGCTCCATGATTTCGGTCGAACGGGCGGCTGAACTTAGGAACATGGCTCGGAAGTCACTTAAGGATACAGTTATGGTTTTAGAGATTATAGAAGCTCTTAAGGGGTGGCATGAAAAAGAGCAGTTGTATTTTACTGAGTATTTTGCAGAAGAAGTCATTGGATTGTTTCGAAAAGTGTCTGATGTTCTTGAATCTGATGATGTGGCAACTGATTGTAAGCAATTACGTAAAGGTTCTTTTCCTGCTTCCCAGGTGACTGATATCATTAGGCGAGTGGTTAAAGTTCGAAACGATGCGCTTCGGCTACGAGAAGAGAAACGGAAAGCTAAACCGGACGAACGGACGGGATCGGCCGTCGGGTAAGAATCATCTATTTTCGAAACAGATAAGAACGCAATAGTGCATGCAAAGCCTATGCGAGAGGCTGCGCCATTATACGTTCCTCCTAAAGGAGCGGGTACGAGTGGCGATAAATATTCTGCAGAGGCTAAAGGGTATTTCATTTATAATTGGGTGTATACTCCCTGGAATAAAGCAGATTTTATGGCACTTAAAACTGCATTGCCTGACCAGCGTAAAAACCCTGATGCCTTTTATGAAGAAGTTGAGGGAGCCTTAAATTCTTGTACCATGACGCTGGCTGATATCGATTTATTTTTCGGGCTTATATTGCCGACCGATATGTGGCGTACCGTGACCGCGCAGCATATGGGCGGTATGGAAAGAGATAGAGAGAGAAGATGCGAATAGGGAACCAGCACAAAAGCCATGGCAATTGATTTTAGATCTTCCCTGTGCAATATTACCTAAATTGAAAACAATTATTCCCCCTAAAAAGATTGATTGGACTATTTTAGCATCCTGCAAACAAAAGACAGATGAATCGGTTTGGGATTTTTTCACACGCTTTGAGGAAGCTTTTCATGATTTTAGTGGCCAGTCGCTAACGGACGATACGGGCCGTCATTTATTTGTTGATAAGTATGTTACATACCTATTACCAGGAGTGGATAATCACTTGAAAGCTAGCAAAAGCTCTTAGACCACCTCTTCTCCAGCATCCGTCCTGACAATGTGTCAATATTATGAAGCGAAGGCCAATGAGGAAAAGAAATCTAAAGAACTAAAAAAAAAAGTCATGTTATCTCAGGTCTATGGTCCATCTTTCCGAGGTAATGAGAGAGGCAGACGAGGATTTTCTAGCTACTCCTCTGCTCGTTATTCTCTGGCTATTGATCAATGCGCGTTTTGTAGGAAATTTGGTCACTGGGCAGAGGAGTGCCCATTGTTGCAAACACAGCACTACGCCTGTGGCCGAGCATCCATGAGGAACCGCTTAGGGAATTCAGGCTTTAGAGCCGCTATGCATAATCGCGCTAGGTTTGATTCTAATGTGCGGGTAAAAAATGGGTCTAATTGTGGTAAATAAAATTACCCGGGCATAATTTCTATACATTAATAATGAAGAAGGATAGCTCATAAAATGAGAGGCAGAGTCCGTAGTGTCCGAGTCAAAAGGGCTTTATTCCAATGGCTCGAGCCAGGGGAGGATCGGGTTCCATCACCACTAAGGTTCAGGAAGGGATATCTAACGATTTATTCACATAACACATTATATATAGTAAAGCCATACAATTGAAATGAATAGAGACGGCGGGACACTCCAGGCGGAGCAAGTGAAAGAGATAAGAACACATGGGCGTGAAAAGAAGGCGTGTAAGGAGGTGTACACGTAGGTGTTCACTTGACGAGTCATAGGTGTGTCATAGGTGGGTGGATGCATAGAGGAGGTCTTCAGGGTCAGCAGAAACCTTTACCCTACATGTGCGCGTAACTGGTCATGACGTAGAAATGACGTGTAACTGGGGAGAGCTGGGGGGAGCTGACTTTAGCACTAGTAGAGGAGTCTGGAGTCTGGGATGTCAGAACGACCTGTACCTTTGGTATATCTGATATCTTGTGTTTGGAGGATGTATTGTCTGAAGTAAAGGTCTCTCGAGCAAAAGCTGTCCATCACTAAATGCTAATGTGCGCATATATTTCTTCGTGCATTGCGTGGGGCCATGGGCCTACTATGGCAACGGGTTCAGTAAATCACTTGCATGGAGACAGGAAGGCTAATCACTTGAAAGCTAGCTAAAGCTCTTAGACCACCTCTTCTCCAGCATCCGTCCTGACAATGTGTCAATATTACGAAGCGAAGGCCAATGAGGAAAAGAAATCTAAAGAACTAAAAAAATAAGTCATGTTATCTCAGGTCTATGGTCCATCTTTCCGAGGTAATGAGAGAGGCGGACGAGGATTTTCTAGCTACTCCTCTGCTCGTTATTCTCTGGCTATTGATCAATGCGCGTTTTGTAGGAAATTTGGTCACTAGGCAGAGGAGTGCCCATTGTTGTAAACACAGCGCTACGCCTGTGGCCGAGGATCCATGTGGAACCGCTTAGGGAATTCAGGCTTTAGAGCCGCTATGCATGATCGTGCTAGGTTTGATTCTACTGTGCGGGTAAAAAATGGGTCTAATGCTTTTGATAGGCGTAACCAATATCAAATGTCTGATTATGCGCAGCCTGAGTTGCGTGATTCTGCTTTTGCATAGGATTGCATAGGATGGGGTAAGTAATCAGTTGAAGTTCCAGTAGATCAGAGGGGTCCTTATGTTACAGCACATGTTTTGGGTTCTACTGATCAGTTTCTGGTTGATACAGGAGCTACTCGTAGCGCTTTGTCTAAACAATTGGTTCCAAGGGCTCCCCTGTCTGGCTTAACGATTACATCGATAGGGTTCGATGGAACTCCTTCCCTTAGCCCTGTGGTTCCCAAACTGTGCGCCGCCGCGCGCTGGTGCGCCCGTTATCAGGAGCCAGGGGCGTCGTGCACGATCTGGGAAAGGAAGTTTGAAAGTCACACTAAAGAATGTGTCACTTTCTCCTCAGTGATGAATAGGTTGCTCTGCCCCTAGTCTCTGCCTTTCTGAAGCAGGGCATCACGGCAGCCGGCGGGGTGGGTGGGGGGGGGACAATCAACTCTTTCAGCTGCTGATGAGCTGTGAAAGAGATGCTGGTCAGTGGCAGAAAGGAAGGGGTTGCAGCACAGGAGGGGGGTCATGCTCCTTGTGGAGTCATGAGCACCTTCGGTTATTTAGATGCAAATAGCATTGAAAGAGTAAATTAAACTAATTTTTTCATTTTATTCCCCTCAATTTATTTATAGAGCAAACTCAACCCAAACATATTGGAGTGCTTTACATGAGCACCAATAACATTTCATAAGCACATGTTCCTTTTTTAGATACAGAGAGATTAAGTGATTTGCCCAGGATCACAGGATGTTGAGCCAAAACCAGAATCAAACCTAATTCCTCAGTTTCAAAGTGGGTAGCTCTGACTTCAAGCTCCATCTTCTCCCCTCCCCTACCCATGCTCAGGATCTGTCCAGGGAGTACACTCTTAACATCTATGTCATACATCTGTGGTTTCCAAAGTGTGCGATGCGGTACCCTGGTGCGCCATGAAAGGAAGCCAGGGGCGCCGCACCGCTGTGCAGGATGTGGGTCTGAAAAAAATATATAATTATTCTCAAAATGTAGTGAAACTGCGAGCTGCCAATTTTGGAGCTGGGGAACCGGGTTCGACCCTCGACGTCAGATCAGAATCCGGTGTCATTCTGGGCAAATCACTTAATCACCCAGCGCCTACAAAAACAGAATACATGAATGTATCCTTTTGTAATGTGACTGGTGCTCTTCGGGTCAGGTGCAGGGTCAGGGGCCTGGTGGAGTGCGTTGGGTGGGTGCGTGCGGGGTCAGGGACCCGGTGGAGAATGTTGGATGGGTGGGTGCAGGGTCAGGGTCCTGGTGGAGAGCGTTGGGTGGGTGGGTGCAGGGTTAGGAGCCTGGTGGAGAGCGTAGGGTGGGTGCAGGGTCAGGGGTCTGGTGGAGAGTGTTGGGTGGGTGGGTGCGGGGTCAGGGGCCTGGTGGAGAGCGTTGGGTGGGTGGGTGCAGGGTGGGGGTCCTGGTGGAGAGCGTTGGGTGGGTGCAGGTTCAGGGGCCTGGCGGAGAGCATTGGGTGTGTGCAGGGTGAGAGGCCTGTTGGAGGGCTTTGGGTGGGCACCTTATGCCCTGATGCAGCCGCACTCTGCCAGCTTCTGTCTTTGCCTCACTCCTCGTTGAGGGGTCATCACTCGTGACTGCTGCATGTTGGAGAGTGTGAGGGGAGAAGGGTGCAAGGCAGAGGGGAGAAAGGGTGCTAGACAGAGGGGAGAAGGGTGCAAGGCAGAGGGGAGAAGGGTTCAAGGCAGAGGGGAGAAGGGTTCAAGGCAGAGAGGAGAAGGGTGCAAGGCAGAGGGGAGAAGGGTGCAACGAGGAGGGGGAGAAGGGTGCAAGACAGGGAAGAAGGGTGCAAGGCAGAGAAGGGTGCAATGCAGAGAAGGGTGCAAGGCAGAGGGCAGAAGGGTGCAAGGCAGAGGGCAGAAGGGTGCAAAGCAGAGGGCAGAAGGGTGCACGGCAGAGGGGAGAAGGGTTCAAGGCAGAGAGGAGAAGGGTGCAAGGCAGAGGGGAGAAGGGTGCAACGAGGAGGGGAGAAGGGTGCAAGACAGGGGAGAAGGGTGCAAGGCAGAGAAGGGTGCAAGGCAGAGAAGGGTGCAAGGCAGAGGGCAGAAGGGTGCAAGGCAGAGGGCAGAAGGGTGCAAGGCAGAGGGCAGAAGGGTGCAAGGCAGAGGGGAGAAGGGTGCAAGGCAGAGGGGAGAAGGGTGCAAGACAGAGAGGAGAAGGGTACAAGACAGAGGAGAGAAGGGTGAAAGGCAGAGGGGAGAAGGGTGCAAGGTAGAAAAGGGTACAAGGCTGAGGTGAAGTAGGGTACAAGGGGAAGGGGAGAAGGGTGCAAGGTGGAGGGGGAGAAGGGTGTAAGGCAGAGGGGGAAAGGGTGCACGGCAGAGGGGAGAAGGTGCACGGCAGAGGGGAGAAGGGTGCAAGGCAGAGGGGAGAAGGGTGCAAGGGGGATGGTGATAAAGTTAAAAAAGTGCCTCCCCCCGAAAACATTTCTGCGGATACCCATGATCAGAGCCCACCTCACGTAAACTTCTTGTAACGCCACAGAGCTCTTTGAGCCTTTCTCTAGCCTGGTTACTTTTAGTGCGAGTGCTTTATACTACTCTATGTATGCATTGAGATGTACTTTATAAGAACTTTGAGATTGCAAATAAAGTTTTATGACAGTGATGGCTACTCTCTGAATCCTTCATCACGTCTAGACTTGATTCTTCATGTAGACCAGTGGTTCCCAAAGGGTGCGCCGCGGCACCCCGGTGTGCGGGTAAAAAAATTGTGGGTAGCCACGGCCAACTGCCAATTAGGTCAAGGGAGCCACGGGACAAAAAAGTTTGGGAACCACTGCTTTAGCCCATTGTCACAACCACTTGCATTTCATGTTGATAAGTTTACTGCCCCATCCCCGTTTTTGCTTTCCCCTAACACACCAGATAATATTGTGGGTCTTAATATGCTCAAGTATTTTAGAGCCACAGTAAGATGTTCCCCTAAAGGAGTGCGTGTGATTTTGAATGACAATCCCCTATAATGGACAGAGTTTGCATTGTTCAAGAAGATATTGTCCTAGCATCCTTGCCTAATACCCTTTGGGCCACTTCGGATACGGATGTGGGTCAGATGGTTATTCCACCAGTGCATCTTAGTGCAAAGGAGGGAGCTGTGTTGCGGCGTCTGCCTCAATATCGAATTTCACAGGCGGGTGAGGAAGCGCTCACACAAATTGTACAAGATCTTATTCAAGTTGGGGTTGTTGAGGAAGTGCCATTTAACATTTGTAACAGTCCAATTCTCCCAATCTTGAAGAAAGATACTGATACCAGGATCTATCAATTCATTATTGATTTACGGGAGGTAAATAAGATAGTGGTACCACAATATCCCATGGTTTCTGAAATCTGACACTTCTTACTTTAGTTCCTCCCACTGCAATCAGGTTCTCTGTTATAGACTTGAAAAACGCTTTCTTTTCGATCCCTATTCATCCTGATAGCCGATATTTGTTCGGTTTCACTTTGAATAATCGATCGTATCGCTTTTGTAGAGTTCCTCAAGGCTATACTGAGAGTCCCAGTATTTACAGCCAGGCTTTGAAAAGACAACTTGATTCTTTTGTTCTACCCGAGGGTCATTCAGTACGTTGATGATATTCTGTTAGCAGCTGATAGCCCCGAACAATGTGAGACATGCACGCTGTCTTTGCTTTCTTTCCTTGCCTTGCACCACCATAAAGTCTCCAGAAAAAAGTTGCAATATTGTAGACCAAAGGTAACCTACTTAGGTCACCTTTTGTCTAAGGCGGGCGTGCACTCACATCAGATCTCATTCAAGCAATATTAGACACACTAGTACATACTACACAGAAAGGGGTTCGAGGATTTTTGGGTCTTACTTCTTTTTGTAGGCAATGGATATTAGGATTTTCACACATCGCTAAACCTTTGTTAGCACTATTAACAAAAGATACTCCAGTACCCCTCCCATGGACAGATGAATGTGAGAATGCTTTCCGACAGTTACGACAAGCCCTTTGTTCAGCACCAGTGTTAGGTACTCCAGATTACACAAAGCTTTTTACATTGTATGTACACGAGAGGGATGGATGTGCATTGTCAGTTTTAGTACAGACACACGGCGATAAGCAACGTCCTTGTGCATATTTCTCTGCAGTACTTGACCCCTTTGCTCGAGCGTTGCCTGGATGTTTTCGCTCAGTTGCAGCAACTGCTGTGTCAATACGCCAGAGTGAAGGGATAGTTTTATCACATAAGCTGTTGGTGTTGGTACCTCATGCTGTTGACGCCCTTTTGAATCAGACAAAGACGCAGCATTTAACTAGTGTTCGTTTGACAGGATATGAGCTGACACTGTTAGCTCCTCACATTACACTAAGGAGATGTTCAATACTAAACCCAGCCACGTTGTTGCCATTTCCGGTGACTCAGCTTGAGGTAGAAGAAACACATGATTGTATTTTTCTGACTGAGGAACAGACAAAGGGTCGCATTGATTTGCAGGATACGCCCCTTCCAGATGTGGATGGAGAATTGTGGGTGGATGGATCTTGTCTGAAGTTACCGGATGGTACAACTTCAGCTGCATATGCAATCACTACTCTTCACACGATAGTGGAGACAGCTCACATACCACAGAAGTCAGCTCAAGCAGCAGAACTGATAGCTTTGACACATGCGTGTGAGCTTAGTAAAGGATTAAGTGTGAATATTTATACAGATAGCTGCTATGCTTTTAGAGTGGCGCATGATTTTGGCCTGCTCTGGAAGGAAAGAGGCTTTCTGACATCACACGGGATGCAGATAATGCACGGTGAACTAGTGCATAATCTCTTGACTGCATTAACATACCCAACGAATATAGCTATAGTGAAGTGTAGTGTGCATAAGAAAGTGGCTGACAAGGTGGGACAAAGGAAATGCTTTTGCAGATCGAGTGGCACGTGAAACTGCGATGCAGCCTGACACTACTTCCATGTATGTAGTGAAGTCACAAGCTGAATGTTGGCATGATGCTAGGAAAGAAGTACTAGAGATACAAAGGACCGCTTCTGATAAAGAACGGGAGCAATGGTCCGTAGATGGAGAGTTGGATGATGAAGGTTGTTGAAGAAATAAGCAGATGGACAGATGGAAGTTGCCTATAGCTTTTGTGCAACCTATGGTTCAGATGGCACATGGACTAGCACATGTTGGAGCTTCAGCAATAGTCAAATTGCTTACACAAGTTTGGGAGCATCCAGAGATTGCTAGCACAGCTAGGAGAGTAGTACAGTCCTGTATGATTTGCTTACGATTTAATCCTGGAAAAGGGACACGAACTCCAGCAGGAGGGTCTGTTACACCAACTGCACCGTTTGAAGTTTTGCAGATGGATTATATTCAGCTTGAGCGCTGTAATAATTTGAAGTACGTCTTGGTGGCGGTATGTGCCTTCAGTAAATGGATTGAGGCGTACCCCACAAAAGACAACACTGCAATTACTACAGCAAAGGTGCTGTTGAAGGAATTTTACCCTCGGTACGGAGTTTGTAGATTTTTGTGGAGCGATAACGGACCTCATTTTGTAGGGGACGTTATAAAGTATGTTCTGAAAGGATTCAGGATTAAACAAAAGTTTCATGCAGTATTCCACCCACAATCAGCAGATCTAGTGGAAATATACAATTCAGCACTGAAACTGAAATGAGCTAAAATACAGGCTTCTACTTCTCTGACTTGGCCAGATGCGTTGCCACTGGCATTGTTGTCAATTAGATCTGTACCTCATTCTCGGACGGACCTTTCACCTTATGAGATTCTTTTTGGCCGTCCCATGAATATCTGGGGAATTTCTAAACCAAGCGCTGTGTATGATGTATCTTGTGTCTTAATAAATTACTATTTTTCACAGTTAACCGATAACTTGGTTTCTATTCATCAACAGGTTCGAGAAGCACCTCCTGATAGATCCACCGGAGAAGGTCACAACCTCTGACCTGGGGATTTCGTCCTTCTAAAATCCTTTGAGAGGTCGAGCAGTTTGGAACCGAGGTGGCGAGGACCGGAGCAGGTGGTACTTGCTACAAGAACAGCAGTTCGAGTCACGAATCAGAAGAACTGGGTTCATGGGACCCATTGTCGCCGAGTACTCCCGACTTTGGTGGAGCCTGCTGTATTGTCCGACCACCGAGAGGTTCTGACTGCGGAAAGAGGTCGTGCTGTGACGCCTGACGGATCTGAGGAGATCTTCCTGGACCAGACAGTCCCTGGAGAAACCAGATATATTTTGAGGCCGAGAGGGAAATCTGCAGCATTGTGAAAGTTGTCAGAGCTTTCCCTGGGTCAGTGAAACGGAGAGCCAATGTGGCAAGGGGGGGGGTCAGCCCTGCATTAGAGTAGTGACACCCGTCTTGGCCCGTGGTGTAAATCAACGGCTGCCCAAGGGGTAAGAGCTCTGACAACTACTTTAGTTTCAGGAAGATTTGTTTTGTACCGAGACTGAGAATGGAAAAGAAGAAGAAGATTTTTTGTGTTGTAGGGTTTGTTGTTGCCCTGATGATTGTGGCAGCAATAACATGGTCTGTTGAGGAAACAACTCCTGCTCATGAGTTGTTTGTTGTTACTACACCTGCACCAGAGGAGCATTATTTCTTTACGTTCCCATATCAGGAATTGAAACATCGACAATCTTATTTGAATAATACATCTGTTCAAATGTTGCATCATACCCACATTGCTACTAATGCGACAAACTGTTGGATTGGTGGGATGATGCCTGCACATCAAAAGAAAGGTGGTGGACCGTTTATACCTCTCCCTTTTTCGCATAATGGCTCTTGTCGAGCCTGGTACACTTTGCTCTTTGCGACTAGGAAGCCTACAGTGGGCAGACTGCTTTTCCAGTTGAATAAAGAGTGCTATCAGGACAAAGATGGGTATCCTCAAGCGAATGGAACTATATGGGAGTGGGAAGAATATTGTCCGGACAATGTCTCGACACCATATATCTTCACCAATACAAGAGACTCATTTGAGGCTGAACGTTTTATTATTTCTGTTACCCCAACGCAAGCAGAACTTTGTGTACAGAGCATTGGACATATCCCTGTGGGGATCAGCGAATGTATTACTGTATTAAATATAGATGGTTTGAATAATAGTTCTTTCTTAGCTTCGCATAATACGTACTTTGTATGCGGAAATCGAGGATATTATCGATTGCCAGCCGGTTGGACTGGAATTTGCTATGTCTCTTTTCTGTTGCCCCCTGTGTTCTTAGCTCCTCCAATGTACCACCGAAATCTTAAATTGTTAATTAATATTACTGTAAACAGATATAAAAGGACATTGACTACCGATGATGTTGATCAGACTGACACTAGCCTACAGCAATATGTCCATTTCAATTTAGGATTGTTCTTTTTCATAGGTGCTGCATTAAATAGTAGGAAAATACGACAATTGACTAGAGTGGTGGAGGCTGTTACTGTTCAAAAGCTGCCGCCTTAGGAAACATCACTGAGGAACTACAAACTACTAGAATTGTAGCTTTGCAGAACCGGATAGTTCTAGATGTTATCTTAGCAGCTAGAGGTGGTGCATGCCGTGTCATTGGTAGTAGTTGCGGCATGTTTATTCCTGACCACACCCCTTCAGTGTATAAAGCGATTAATAAACTTCCTAAAATCGCTGCAGACATTCACACAGAAAATGGTACATGGACTTTTACAGGATGGCTTTGGACTTTGATCTCTGCTTGGGGCTGGAAAGTATTAACAGTCCTATGTATGATTATTGTGATACTTTTTTCTTGTTGTGTCTGCATTCAATGTAGCCCAATGATTTGTTCTATGTGTGTCAATGTGTGTATACCAACGAAGAGTAATATTACGGAAGTCAAAATGCAGAATGCTCTGAAAAAGGAGATAGCTAATATGATGGCCATTGATATAAGAGATGAATATCTGGCCTTTCCTAGGAAATCGAATGTCTTCAGCTAATGCTGAAAGGGTCGTCTGTTGTAAATCAACGGCGATTAAGTTAAGCATTAGCAGAAGACATGTTTCGTTTAACCATTATTGTAGCAAATGTACCGACTCCATCTTGAATTTGTAGTGGCCATTTTGTGTGCATACATTGCCATGTGCTCGCCATGCGCTTGGTCCTACCTCCTTGTTCATTGCGCCTGGAGTCTGCCCGGCAACAGGCTATTTTTAGCAGTCTCCGCTTCCAACATGTCCAGACATGCGCAGTAGGATCAGTGACCGTTACTTAATTGGTTCCAGACAGGAATGTGATCAGAGACTGTTAGCTCCGCCCATCTATCTATTGCGCCTTCTAAAATGTCCTTGTATGGTCATAAATCTGCTCTTGTCTTTTATACCGCCTTTTATTGAGCCCCTTCATTGTGTATTAAAGGGGCCATGTGCTTCAGTTCTTTGTACTACTCGATACAATACTGAAGAGTGTTGGGTGGACTGTAGTACCACCTTTAAAGGTTTAATAAACTTTGTCTTTGTATTTCAAGTTTCATTGCCAACTTCTTCCTAAGGTCCGAGGACTCTGTGCAGAGAAGGGCAAACCCTTGCACTAAGTAGGCCTAGCTGAGGTTGGCTTACTACAGTACTATTATTTTAAAAAAATGTACATTGAGATACATAGTGGGATGTGTGAAGTCTCGCTATGGTGAATATTAATTTACTTTATTTCCATCCCCTTCCTCCGGTTGTCACTTAGGAGTTCAGGCTTATCAAGGTCCAGTCAGCATATTTGGGATTCATGTGGGCTCCGGGCACTCGAGTTGCGCGGCAGCGTTCCCAACCTCATGGTCATGCATTTTTTCATGGCACTATTACCGGCTTAACATTCCCTGCTACTTTATGGGGTAAGAAGTCCCAGTTTGGACTATCCTTTTTTTTTTGTTTTTTTAAAAGACCTTTATTGTACACTTCCATAATGACACAGCTTATGGCCTACAACCCCTTGGGCCGGCTGCATTGGTGGCATAGTAGAAATAACATTATCTGGTTAACACAGCCGTTCAGCCGACATCCCTGGGGTCCGGCGGCGTGTTGGAACAAGGTGTACACAATTCAAACAGATCAGTTATCCAATATATTTTAGGCCTATGAATTTTTAAATGTTTTTCCTTTTTGTTGTGTTTTTCTCAATTTCTCAAAACCTGTAACAAACCTGCACTCTAACAATGCACACGACAACAGTTGCACCAATTATTTGAATATATTCTGTTGTGGGATCACAAGCCACAACCACTGCAGTCAATGGGAAGTCTCTCCAATCACTCCCCTCCGTGGACTATCCTTTTAGTTTTTGATATTAAATATAATGTTTGTAAAAAAAACTATTTTTAATGAGAGATGTGAGCTATTTATAGATCTTAAATCTGGAATAAATACACAATGGTTGATATCATTCTCAAACAGAATGTCTTAGATTGAGTGTTACCAAGAATTGTGAGTCTACTGGATACAATTAAGTGTAATTTAGATTGGAACTTTTGTCTTGTATATAAACTGTAGTTATGCAAAGTAAGCAACAATTGCTACTACTTTGAAATATTAGACTCAAGTATAGTTCCAAACATTATTTTCTGCACATCAAGACTAGTCATTGATTCAGCTTGTGCAGTGCCTAATATAGATGGCCATTGCATATTTGTTACTGGGGATTGACGTAAATCTGAAAGGTCTTTTCCTATTCTTTTGAATTGTAGTTTTTATTCTGTATGGAAGATATTTCTTCAACAAATTTAATTTCTCAGCAACCATCATTATTATCAACAGCAAAAGTTATTTGAGGTGAGATTACATATGTTCACCTCCAGCTTCTTATTCTCAATTGGTGGTGGGCCCTGTGCACTGCAAGAAAGTAGGAGAACACTGTGTGCTGGTGATTTTCAATTACACTAGGTATTTTTTACACACTTTTTTACTCCTTCTAGTCTCACATCTGCTTCACTTTTCTTAATGTACCTTTTTTTCACAAGTGATCATTAATTCACTGAACCTGTTTTAAACCATAAGATTTGTATGTCACTGTGCTAAGCAAATCATTTCTAAATTAAGTCCTTTTAGGATTTATTAAGTTCTTTGTTAACATCTTGCACCTTGTGGCTTGGAATTTTTATGTATATTATGTATACAATGAAGACACTGTTTAGATTGTTAAATTACATTAGTCGTTGTGTGTATATTCCTCTGCAGCCTTGAAAAAGCCCTGAGGGCGAAACGCGTGTCAGCTGTGCTGTGTCTTTGCTTGTCTTGGAAATAAAAGTTAAAAGACCTGATTTGGTAGTGTGGCTGAAGTATTTCTTGAAATCTTGTCCATTGGACATTGGACCAAGGACTCACTGGCAACATATCAAGAGGAAGAATTTCCCCCAATCTTTGCTATTTAAATGTTTCCATTTTTTTCCATTGGATTATAGATATAGAGTTCGAGTGTGCTTTGGTGTATTGTGATTAACCATTGCTCTAGACGAGACAGGTCTCAAGATTATTTTTACCCTGGTGGGTGGGTATTAAGACGCCATTTTGAGCACCTCACACCTATTCAGTTTTAAATTTCTATTTAGACTTAGAATGTCAAACGATATGCAGACCGAATAGCAAACCCACATTCTTTTTCTCTGCCCTAAGGAATACATGTTCATGCATATTAAATTAGTTCGTGGAGAAATCAATAATCCAAGCCAGGGGAAGTCCTAAAGGCTTAAGAGTCTGGTTTTACAAGAACTCGTTGTGACGTGGATGGACACATGTAGGGGACCATACCTGTATTTGGTTAGCATGGACAATGCCCAAATAAGGGTTGAATTTCTATGCCTAAATAAGGGCAATGTGAATTATGCCTATGTAAGGGCATGAATCGGGAAACCTATATACTGTATCTAAATTGACACACAACAACCACTACAGTTTTGTATGAACAACATTACTAAATCTTAAACATATTAAACATATCTAAAATAGAGTTTCACATGATTTGCTAGAACATGTCTAAAAACATATTTCTAAAAAATGAATTCAAAAGTGTTGCTATCCATAAAATGCAATGGTGCTGTACATATTAAAGCAATGTTTCATTTTAAGCATATGCTGACATCTGAATGCTAACTGAATGAACCATAAACATATATACACACGATGAAATGGCTCGTAAATACAGAAGAAAAAGGTCCGAAACCATTTCATTTCAGATTACATAAATCAGTTGTTGACAAGGTGACATGTTGTCTCTGAAAGGTTTTCAAAGTATTCTGTTCTCTATGAATAGTTGTATTATAAGCGTATTACTGTGAAAAAAAGTAAACATACAAATTTGGAAAAAGTTCCAAAGTTATTCCCTGTTGTGAAAAATTGAAGGTCAAATTCAGAGTTTCTCAGTACACTTTGTGCTAGATCAAAATTCAGTGTATGGGGATGGAGAAAACATGAAATCTTCTAATCCTGTAGACAAAAAGTAATCTACCATTTTCAGGTGAAAGTTGGATTACCTCGTTTAGAACATTAAATGTAAAATTGATACTTGTATAGCGCACTACTCACCCGCAAGTGTCTCAAGGCGCTTGTACGAATACCGCTGTGGAACCCATCCTGGCTTTCCCTGTGAGGCGTCCACTCCTGGGCACCCCCAAGGTGGAGGCCAGGCATCCTTAGCGTTGTGGGGGCCGTTGTGGAGATTCAGCAAGCTATTGCCCAGAGTTGCAGAGTGGGACTCCATGATTGGAATAGGCACCGAGGCGTGAATTATCAGGTCCGTGGAATTTTGAGCCCAAGACCCGCCGAGGTGGGGAATTGAACCCTGGTCCCAGGCTAGACCTCTGCATCAGGGTCTGCCGCTCTAATCATTGAGCCACACTTCTCCACTGCACATAGATGTGAAGCATCACCTTTAGCATTGGTCACATCAGCAAAAGGCCGTTCACGCGCTCTAGCAGCACTTTAAAAAGGGAAACCGAATACTTGCTGAGGGATTACCATCTGTTACGACCTTTTCCCTCCTGAGGCGGAAGCCGGGAGGTCTCTCTCTTTCCTTGCACTTTTAATATTGTGTGTTCGACTTTTTAACGTTGTGCTTGCTGTGCTCTGCGCTTGATTAATAAGCGCCAGAGCTTAGAGACTTCCTAGCGCTCCGCTGCTCCTTCACCCCTCCTCGACCTTCAGACCGCCCTCGGCCCAGCATTGACGCCGAGGGCTGGGATCTGACTTTGGCGGCCATATTGGGTGTAGGCCAGGCCGTTCACGCGCTCTAGCAGCGCTATAAAAAGTACGTACTCCCCTCCGCGAAGCGGACGCATTCAGCGGACACGCCGGACCTGCGCCGGAGTCGTGCCAGAGTCCTGCCCGTCTGCGCCCGTCAGCGTCCCGGAGGCGTACGGCGTGGCAGATTGGCTCTTTTCCTACATACACTTGCCTTAGCGCTACTATGAGACGCTACTCGTCCCTGGAGCTTCGCTCATTCCAAAAACCTTCTTGCGCCTGTCATGTGGTATTCCCTGGCCGCTATAGGGGCAAGCGCAAATGTCCGGGTTGTAGTTGGTACCTCGCCAGTGTCCCGCCTCCTATATCCAGCAGGGAGGTGAGGAACGCTAAGCATCTTTGCTTACTTCTTAACACCAGATCTGTCCACAGACATGCCCAGGAAATCTTTGATCTCCTGACTACCGAAAAAACCTGTATGCCTGATGCTGACAGAGACATGGCTAGGTGAGTCATCACACCCCGACATTGCTACTGCGATCCCCCCTGAATATAACATCTTCAGGCAAGACAGAGCGATAGGAAGAGGGGGGTTGTGGCTCTCGTGGTACAAAAAGCCTTTACGTGTTCTATCATCCACACGGAGGCCATCCCTGTCATTCCAACAATCTTTAAAGGGGCTCGTAGTCTATAGGCCTCCAGGCCCGGCAGGATCCTTCTTTGAGGAACTTCAGTCATTAATTTCAACACTGACCTTAAGAGCGGAGCACTGTGTATTGGCCGGAGATTTCAATTTCCATATGGAAGACGGCTCTGACACTGATACTTCCAAAATGATCGATATCACGGCCCCTCTGGGCCTGTACCCCTATCTTTCTGGACCAACCCACGATAAAGGCCACACTCTAGATCAGGTTTTCTCTACATCCCCGGTCGAGGGGACAGCAGTGCTGCCGGTTTTATGGTCCGACCATCGGCTAGCCTACTTTTATATACTAGGCACAAAGAAACCAGCAACCACTGCCATGAGGCATCAGGGAACAGCTTCAAGGGCGTATCATCGGGTGACCCCGGAGATGCTGGCCCAGGCCTTACAGGACCATCCCGTCTCCTTTACCGGTGATCTGGATAAAGATCTTGAAACCCTGCAGACGTGGTTTGTAGATAGGTTGAACGATCTAGCCCCTGTGATTCCCCCCCGGACCACCTTGAAACGGGTCTCGGCCCCTTGGTTCACCGAAGTGCTGGCGCACTCCCGTAGGCAGTGTAAAGTTGCCGAAAGGGTGTGGCGTTCTCAGTACGATGCCGAGGCAAGGCTTACCTATAGATCAATGATAAAAGCCTACCATCGGGAAGTTCTCCAGGAAAAAAAATGCTATTTTGCTAGGAGAATCGAGGATGCGGCTAACTCCTGTAAGGAGATTTTCTCGATTGTTAGGGAATTTACGACCTTGCGCCCTAACTCAGCTCAGGCTGCCCCCTCTGAGACATGGGCTGCCACCCTTGCCAACTTTTTCACCACTAAAATCAGGTTGATACAGGACTCCTTTCCTACTAGGCCGGTGGATGGTTCTCTGAGCCTCCTGGAGGGGCCAGTCCATCCCATTTCATCAGGCCCAGTCCTGGCTGTTTTTCCATCACTCTCAATACCTTCGTCGCTGACACTCATGACGAATCTCAAATCTGGCTCACCCCTTGATCCTTGCCCGGCCAAATTCCTAGCTAAAATGGCAGCTATTGTCAATCCTCTGGCCAACCCACTTTTGAACCGCTCCCTGAGTCAGGGGGTAATTCCGCAGACATGGAAGCAGGCTATGGTCATCCCCCTTCTTAAGAAACCGAGCCTTGCCCTAGAAGTCCCCGCCAATTACAGGCCCATCTCGCTGCTTCCAGCATTGGCTAAGATCCTTGAGAAGCATGTACATGGTGTGCTCTCCAATTTCTTGGAGTCTCACGAGTTATTACATGCCTCTCAATCTGGCTTCCGCCCCAATTTAAGCACCGTGACGGCGCTATTGGAGGTATCGGAGGCCATCAAGGAGGCGCTGGATTCAGGAGGCAGGGCTATGCTGGTCATGCGTGACTTGTCGGCTGCCTTTGACACCGTCCCCCATGAGGGTCTCCTCGCAAGACTCCATGAAATCGGTCTGAGGGGGACGGTGTTCAGCTGGTTTCGCTCATTCCTAGCTGACCGCCGACAAACGGTATGGGCCTCCCCTGGCTCCGCCGAGATGTCGCCACTGGGAGTCGGAGTTCTCCAGGGCTCCGTGTTGAGCCCGACTCTATTTAACATCTTCATGACCCCATTGGCGACACTGGTGGAATCTTTCGGGACCCAGATCGTATCCTATGCCGATGATACCCAGCTGCTCTTCACATGCCGGAAGGGAGAAGATTTCGATGGAGAGAGTATCCGTGAGTGCCTTGGGGCTGTTTTTAAATGGTTCCAGCTAAACAGCCTCAAGTGCAACTCAGATAAATCTGAGATACTCTTCTTCGGATGTTCATCTGATCCGGATTGGCATGGGTGGTGGCCTGCCGACATGTTCCCCCCAGCTCATTCGTTCCAGTCAGCCAAGAACTTGGGAATTAAAATCGACAACGGGCTGACGCTTAAATCCCAGGTTCTGGCTCTTACAGGAACGTGCTTTGGCATCCTCAGGATGCTCCGGAAATTCTTCCCTTTACTCTCTGAGGAACATAGGAGGACGACAGTCCAGGCCTTAATCGGATCAAGACAGGATTACTCGAACATCCTATATCTTGGCCTGCCGGAGTACCTTTTACAACACCTGCAGGTGGCCCAGAACGCGGCTGCACGAGCCATCTTCGGCCTCCACAGGCGGGCCAGTGCCTCTAGCCTATTACAATCGCTACATTGGCTACCTATCCGGAAGCGGATAGCTTTCAAGGCCATGACATTGGCCCACAAGGCTTTGCATGCCTCTGGAGCTCAATATTTGCAAAGGAGGCTGGCCTTTTACCATCCGGCGCGATCCCTGAGATCGGAGTCCCTCTTCCTGGCTGTGGTGCCCGAATAAAAAAAGCCCGCATTGGAGGACGTTTGTTCAGGCTGCTAGCTCCGCAGCTGTGGAACTCCCTACCTCTGACCCTACGCTCTACATCTAATCTGCTCGCATTCAGGAATGGCCTAAAGACATGGCTCTTTGCCGGTTCTGTTTCTGAACTTTGTTGAGCCTTCCTTTCAATCTATGCTGTTATGTTTGTCTGTCTCCTTCTAGGTCATGTAATATAAAGCGCCGGGACACTCCTCTGGAGTAGCCGCGCGCTATAAAAGACCTATTTAACATAACATAACATAACAAAACAATGTTCGTATCGGATGTTACCTGCATGCCTGTTATTTCCTCTCATACCTCAGCAGTAACAATTTGCGTCTGTGAGATCTCAATGAATGCCATCATCAGGATTGGTAGCCCTTGGGAACAACACAGAGCATGGGCCGTTACATGGTCCAGCAGAGTATCGACATGCATAGTCATGACTGATGGGAGTGTCAGACAGATGTCTAGCATGCATTCATCACTGCAAAGCAGGCAGCGTAGAACAGGTAAGATGCAATTTTGCCAGGTTGGTCTAAATGACAGAAACCATGTGGTATTTAATTCTCGTAGACGAGGTAAACCCAAAATTTGGACAATGCACTGACAACATTTCATCTCCAGTAGAGCTTTCTCTGTGGTGCTTGAAGTGATGTTAGTGATTTGGCTTGCCATGTCGTAGCAGTAGGAATAAAAACAGGATCCCTGCAATGAGTGCTAAAAGTAGCGGCAGTCCGCCAAACACAGAGTGCACGAAGTTTGGAATTATTTTGAGGACTGCTTGAAAAGGTGCTAAAAGTCCTGAACAACCGTTCTTAAATACATGTACAATACCGCTCGTATCAGACATGTTTAAGACCTGTCACAACTTTTCTGAGAATTGTATAGAGCAGTTTGTATTCAAAAGGGCATGTATCTCGGGAGAAGTCCTTGCGAATTGTATATCTTGGGATTATTTGGCTGGGGTCAGTGGCACCGTTTGTTGCAAAAGAATGGCTTTCATTATGCTTAGAGTATCAATTCATATAGGAGAGATGTTCAATGAAGGCCATAAAGGCGACTCCCTGGCTGTCTAGATTTGACGGAACAAGACTTGCATACAGCAAGTGACCTTGGATGTAACCGTTACTAGATGTGGGATACCTGGCAACATGCCAAAGCAGCTGTGATCATTCAACACAAGGTAACTATCATTTGAAAGAGTCCAAAAATTGGATTAATTACTACAGCTGGTGAGCCTTGCAGGTGACAGGATAAGTTTGTAGTAGAACTGTCACAGGCCCCTTGTAAGTTAAAAGCCTGACATAGGAGAGAGCCGCTTAGTGCATTTTCACAGTTAGTACCACTAAGAAACACTTCACGCCCTCCACTCCAACATCTGTGTGTGTAAGGTAAATCCCAGGATGTCTTGATGTATTCTTTACCCTACCTTTCATAGCTGCCTGCTGGTATATGTTTTAGGCAATATTGGAAATTTTACCATGTATGATCCACTCAGTAGCTGTTTTCTCTGCCACTGTGAATGGTCATTTTTCCAGCTTTTCACTGCTCAGCACCATATAGTCTGCTCCTCTTTGTGTCAGTTTGATCTGTTTATCAGTGAGATTGAATTCTGAAAACAGTGACGTAGTGTTAATTAAACGCCAAGGCACATAGCCTGCACACAGGTTTTGTAGTGTCCAGCCTAATAGCATAACAGAATGTAATTGAGACTGACGATGTTGCAACATGACCAAGTCTTGTTCCATGATGTCTATGGCAGAAGACACAATGCTGTCCTATGAATATATCCAGGATGCCAGAGTTGTTAACCCATTGTCTACTACAGCGAGAGAGTTTCTAAATTAACACTCGTATTCTTCCTGCAGTCTCTGCTTGGGTAACCTTTCATATTTCATTATAAGCAGCATAGATACGGGCATATATGAAATGTTTTTGATGCAGTTTTGTTGGTCCAAGCAAGAATTCCCTAACGACTGCGCAGTCTTAAGTTACAGATAAGTGTAGTTTTACATCCTCTAGTGTAGCTTTCTGTAGCCAAGGCATAGTTTCCCTACACTGTATGTTGTTACTACCTCTGAATGCTGAAGGCCTCTTGGATCTGGCCTATTGATAGTGAAACCCTGTGTTTTGTTCAGGAATCGATCTTGACATTTGTTTGTGTCTGTGGGCCAGAGCAACAATTTGTTCCAATCTGGATCTGATCTGTAGTGATGCAAAATAGTATGCACGTCGACCTCCCCCCGTGTAGTGCTATTACTTGCAGGTGCAAGTATGGACGGAGTGTTCATGTCGTTGACCTTGGCTATCCCAAGGCAAGACATTTGTTGGACAGTGTCATTCAAAAACATTATTTTCCCAGGGATCAGACAGGTTCTAATCAAAGCTTCTACTCCCTGCACTTGCCAATCTTGTGTACCCAAGGCAGCTTTTGTGTCAATGTTGTCTTTTCAAAAGTCAAAACCCTGTTTAGACAGTTGGGCAATAAAGGTTGCAGAATAAATCTGTTTTGTATTGGTTAACATATTTTTCGTTCCTGTCTTGTTCAAATTTCTCAAGTAAAACGTTTCTGGATTTGACAAATTGAACCCTGAAAAATATGGAAACTTCATTGAAAACATTTTTGAGCTACCCTTTGGAGGTGTAGGACAATGTTCCCATTGGTTATACATAAATACATTTCTAGGTGATACACTTTTATGCAAGAAATTATGACCATAATGGTTATAACAATACATTTGTTCATAGTCTGATGAACCCTCTATTTATTCATGATAAGTGAATGCTGCAGACATTTCTAGATCAGACACCATGTTATTCACAGTCTCGAAGTCCCAATCATCTGAAAAGGTACTAGAGGTAATAAAGTCACTTAATGAAATTTAAATAAGTGTGGAATCTTCAAAAGTTCAGAGGGCCAAAAATGTCATAATCGGTTTTGTCCCAAACTATACCATCTGGTATGTTAATGTTATGTTAATTATTATTTGTACAGCGCACGTACGCCCATGGGTTTCATGGCGCTATTGGAAAGATCAGATAAATAACATAACAAGGGGAAAGTGTTAACAACAATCTATACAGCGAAAGCCTGTGTGAAGAGCAAGGTTTTAAATGCCCGTCTGAAGGTAAGGAGATCCTTACTCTGTCTAAGAGTCAGAGGCAAGGAGTTCCATAAGGAGGCTGCCAAGAAGTGGAAACAGCTGCCTCCTTGTCGCTTCTTCTTAAACCGGGGCACCACCAATAGATCTTTATGGGCTGATCGCAGACTACGCGAGGGGGTGTATCTCCCTATCAGCTGTCTTATAAACAGGGGGCCCTTGCCTTGTAAGGCCTTGAAAATAATGCAACCGGCTTTAAATGCGGCTCTCTGGGCCACAGATAGCCAGTGTAGTCTCTCTAGTCCTACTTTGATGGATTCCCACTTGGGTAACTTGCAAATCAGCCTGGCTGCTTGATTTTGAAGATATTGCAGTCTTTTAAGTTGACCTGCAGGCAGGCCCAAGTATAGACTGTTGGAGAAATCAATGCGGGACAGAACTAAGGTGATAACTGCTTGGATCAGGGCAGAATGGGTAAGAAGGTGAGCAATTTTCTTGATTTTTCTCAGTTGGAAGAACCCCGAGGAGACTACTGTTCCAATCTGTGTTTTCAGAGTGAGATCCTCGCTCATGGTCACTCCCAAGCTTTTTACTGAGTGAGATTTTTTAGGAGGAAGGCCCATATCCAGGGGCCAGAAATGGGGGCCCCAGCTGACCTCACTCTTCCCGGGCAAGATCAACTCGGTCTTGCCCGGGTTCACCTTGAGATGGTTCAAGGTCATCCACCTCTGGACATGGGTCATAGTAGCCTGGAAGTCACCAGCAGCATCGGAGGAGTTCAAGGTGAAAACAAGATGTAAGTTATCAGCATAATTATATGCAATGACTTAATAATCTCTCAAGGAAAACAATAGGGGCCGCATGTACAAATTAAATAATAATGGGGACAAAGAGGAGCCTTGAGGGACTCTGCAGAAAGATTTAATTTTGGGGGCTGTAAAAGACCCTAGCCGGACAGACTGGGTACGCTCCGATATGAAAGATTGCAGCCAGCCCAAAGCAGAATCTCTAAGGCCAGCCTGTTCGACACGGTTGACCAGAATGGAATAGTCAACCATGTCGAACGCTGAAGACAAATCGAGAAGCACCAAAGCCTGATGAAGATTTTTGCTGGCATTGGACCTCAAGGTGTTCTGGACGGCAAGTATCACTGCCTCGGTGGAATGACAAGGCCAAAAGCCTGACTGATTAGGTTGCAGGTACTGAGTGTTTTCAATAAATTTCGAGAGGCAGTTGGTAATATGAGCCTCCAAAATTTTTGAGAGGTAGGGCAGGAGAGAAATAGGCCGATAATTTGTGAGGTCGAGAGGGTCTATACCGGGCTTTTTTGTGAGTGGAATTAGTAAAGCCTGTTTAAAACTACGAGGGACCGTGCCAGAAATAAGGGATTCGTTAAGCAGTGGTATCATGCCATGAGGGATGGCACGTCCAATTTTCCTCATAATGTGAGGTGGGCATATATACTCAGGGGATCCTGATTTTACTCGTGTCAACAAGTCTGAGAAAGTTTTTAGGTCAATAAGGGGGAAGGAGTGTAATGTAGAGGGGTTGTAAAAGCAGTCGTCCAAGATGGCACAGACAGGGGATTGAGATATATTTTGTTTTATGGCGGCTATTTTTTCACTGAAGAAGTTATTCAAGGAGTCACAGAGTGTTTGTGTGGGGACTACCGGGGGGGAAGTTCTGTCATCTTTGCACAGCTCGTTCACAATGCTGAATATCTCCTTCGACCTATTTGTAGAGTTTAAGATTTTTGTCGAGAAATATTCGGCCTTGTGGTGGAGAAGAATTTTTTGATAAACTTTCTTAGCCGAGCAATAAGCTACCCTGTCTTGTGGGTGATAGTTGGATCTCCATGCTCTCTCTTTCTGTTGTACTTCCAATTTTAATTTCTTTAGATCGGGTGTAAACCACTTATGGGCATCAATGCTTCTCGAATTGCCAAAGCTGATAGAGGGAGCATAATCATCAGCGGCTTTGTTCAGCCATTGTTTAAGCCTAGAATCTGCAACCTCCACGTCAGTACTCTGCGAAGGGAGAGATGTGCTCAGTGAGTTTAGGAATGCAGGCATGTCTGCTGTTTTCCATTTCCGAATGGTCCTGCTTGTTTGTAGCCTGAATTGAGTGACTTTCTCCATATGAAATGAGAAGACTATACTAAAATGGTCTGACAAGCTACAAGCGTTTATGCTAATAGAGTGGACAGGTAAGTTCAAAGTCCAGATTTGGTCAAGACTGTGACCCTTCTGATGGGTCGATGTATTAATGTGTTTGGTCAGGTTAATATCATTTAATAGGTCTCTCAGCTCAGCTGCTTGAGGATCCAGTGTTACATTGTCAAACCAATAATTTAGGTCTCCAATCAGGAGTAACTTAGAATGGTTTGTAGCAAGAAGGGCAAGCTGCTCTGCTAAAATGGAAGGGAATGTGGCCATCGTTTGTGGTGGGCGATAATGTAAGACCACTACTAGTGCTCCATTAACGGTATCTAACTTAACAACAATGTTTTCTGAGTTCGGCAAAGGTAAGGATGGTAGTTGCCTAAGTTGGTGTGTTTTGTGGATGATAATGGCCACTCCTCCCCCAATTTTCCATGATGGACGGATTACTGACAAGATGTAATAGTCAGCTGGTAGTGCGGACAAAATGTCCGGTAGGGAATCTGGAGTAAGCCATGTTTCTGTCAACAGCAACATGTCCGGTTTTTTATCAGTTAACAGTAAAAATATGTCGATCTGGTTTTTAATCATAGATCGGGTGTTTAGATATATACAACTGAAGTTGCATGTTGTGCCGGAAATGGTGGTGTGTACTAAGTACTTGGGTAAGGGATCAGCAATAAGAGTGCTGGTGTTAATGATCCCAAACCGAGATGTTCGTTTTATCATATTGGGGGGCGGGGGGGGGCACGTTATGGAAGTAGGTCTTAAAGCTAATAGCTCAGCGGATGAGTAAGAGTAGGAACGGGCAGAGTCCATGGCCCCTGGTCCCGGACACTCGCAGAAGAGCGTAGACGAGCTTAACTCAAGCGCAACTCCGGCGCGCCTACGTCGCGCCTGCTGCGCTCCCTCTGACACATCGTGTTTTATGACAGTGAGCCTCGCACAACTGGACTGCTGACTCTGGTCCCAGTGCTCTATGGCTCCTCCCAATATGGCGCCCGTTCTCGCTACCAGACCGGCACAGGGAGCCGCGGTAGGAGAGCCGCCCTCCACTCAAACGGCAGAGGAGCCATGGTGGACCGGGGCGGGGGGGCCGATTGCTACAGGTAGGAAATAAAAATAATTGCCAAATTGCAATACATGTGTTGAAAAGCATGTTACCGCTATGCGTCTGCCTGAATTCGCAGAGTGCAGAGTGCAGCAGAGATGCAAGGAAAAGCTCTGAAGGTGCAGCGCAGGAAAATAATACAATTAAAAGAGTCACCGCTAGCAGCCTAGTAAATCAGGATGCCACAGTGAAAATCACACAACAAAATTGCGCTGAGATTGTTCTAATAGCTGCCCTTGTGCATTTAGATCCTCCAAATGGCGCCGGGAAGCTGCCACCTACCCGGAATCCACAGAGACAGGAGCGCCCTCCTGTCGTCTTATGGGAGGGAGCCTAGAGCGACTGGACCGCTGACTCTGGTCCCAGTGCTCTACGGCTCCTCCCAATATGGCGCCTGATCTCGCCACCAGACCGGCACAGGGAGCCGCGGTAGGAGAGCCGCCCTCCACTCAAACGGCACAGTAGCCGCGGTGGACCGGGGTGGGGGGGGCGATTGCTACAGGTAGGAAATTAAAATAATTGACAAATTGCAATACATGTGTTGAAAAGCGTATAGGAGTGGCTGTGAGGTTCACTGCTGACAAGTCTCTTGCTTCACGATGGGATGATTTGTGTGGCTGGAGAAGTAAGTTCACTCTTTTACTTGATGTGTCCATTCGAATATATTTTCCATTTATCAGCATACCCAGAGTTATTACCACAGCTAACCAAAGTAGAAAAAAAATATTCCCAAATCAATCCATAGTTCAATCCATTTTGAAACCAGATGAGTCTTTTTCAGGTGATGACAAAAGTCTGTTGCTTGTTCTTTGAAAGTTGTTTGTGCTGGCGTTGTTTTAGCTTCGCTTGAATCCTCAGAAAACGTATCAAAGTTAATGAAATAGCCAGAGGTTGGAATTGCATCAGAATTCATTCAACTCGATGGAACCAGTTGATCACTTTTTACTTCGCTGTAGACAGGTGTATCAGGATGAACTGTTATTTGGGGTTCAGTTCTCACTATAGCATCTTCAAAGGTGATGAGTCTCTCAGTTTGAACCTCGGAATGTAGCTAGAGGAGTGTGTCTGCTACATTGTCAGCTACATTGTCTGAGTCCACTTGGCCTACTACTTAGTAATGGCCACATAGTGTGGTTCGATCAGGTCGATGGACACAAATCTTTTCTCCTTTTTACCAACAAGGGGCGGCAAAAGTACTGTTCTTGATCTGTGGATTGCTAGGACAGGCACTGGTTGTCTGTAAGAAGGCCCAAAATCCTTCTTGTCCGTGATATTTCCTCTGACTAGATCACTAAGCTTTGGGATCCAGACAGGCCTTGCTGGGATGGCTTGATTTTCCCCAGTGGTGGTTAACTTCAGGAACACATTGCTTTGTCTCGATCTTAGTTCATTTAAGTCCTATAAAACAGCCAAACGATCGTTGATATCAAATGTCTTTTTTTCCATCAATGTGCCTTGCATGTCATTCTAGCTCAAATAGGACCTCATACGGAGTGACACCCCCTGGAGAACATCTTGGCAAATTATTTAATGAGCCGTGGACCCCATAAAGATGTTTGACCCACCCATAACCTGAACCTAATACCCTAACTGTTATAGACTGCTTTATGTCCCGGTTGTTTCTTTCCACAACAGCATTTCCCTCAGGATGGAATTGAGAAGAATACCACAATGCTACACCCAAACTCACCATGCCTTCTTTGTAAGCTCAGGAGCTAAACGCAGGGCCCCGGTCAGAGTGTAGTGTGCCTATTGCGTATGTGCCGATAAAGACTCACAAATCTTTTATAACAGTTCAAGCATCAGCCGAGCGCTGAGGCCACATCCAGAGGAACCTTGAACACAAATCCACTGCGACCATGATATATTTAGAGTTACCATCCCTCCGTAATGGACGGCAGTGGTTCAGGTAAACACACGCAGATGGCTTATCTGAAAATAAAATAGAGGCGTCTGCGCAGGGCGTATCACAGTAGAGACTTTCATCTTCTGGCATATTTCACAGTCCAAAACATAGTTTCTGGTCTGTTTCCTAATGCCTGGCCACCAGAGTCTGTGTTTTAATAACGATACTGTGGCTTAAACACCTGCATGAGCAGAGGTGAGCCCATCATGTGCTGCTACGATTAGTCCTAATCTATGTTCCATGTTTGGAATTACCCTATCCCCCACTCCACGGATTTGAGAGCAAAATGAACATTGTTCGTATCAATTATATATGAGTATTTGAGTGGAAACTTTTTAGGTAACACTGCACTGCTGCATTTGCTTGAAGCATTGACAGCCAGTATTATTTCACTGTCTATTTTCATTTTTGAATGAGTAATTGCAGCTACGGAAGCCGTTTGCACAGCCCCTTTGGCGGCTTCATCAGCCAATGAATCCCCTTCAACGTGAACGCCATCACGTTGATGACTCAGCGTGTGTATCATGTGAGGGTTTTGTAGTCCATCTTGCAAAAAGAACTACTTTTTCCCAAAGCGTTTAATGCTTAATTGTGCCACCTTTTGCATCTTCATCTTTGAAACCATTTTGAAGCCAATTTTGTAAATATTAATTATAGGAATGAACACAGTGAAAAGAATCGCACATTATGAGAGTGGGGAATTCGCGATCTGTATTTTCAAGTGCCATTATGAATGCTTGTAGTTCAGCTCGCTGAGCTGCACAATCTCCTAGAATTTGCGTTTTCGTGACCACAGGTCTGAATTTGCAATCATGCATACAACCTTTAACGATTGCGCATGCTGCACTATAAGCTTGCTTACCCCCCCCGTACGGGTTGTGCAGATTGGTCAGTATAAATTATAAATTTGTACTGGTCAAGAGGGAGAATTTCAGTAGGGAGAGGACATTCATGTTCGTATTGCAGAAATGCTTGGGTTTTCAATAAGGATCAAAAACATATTCAACATCAGTTGTAGCAAGAAAATTAACCCATTGCATCCATCTTAGATGTAAAGCTTTTGCAATTGGAATGCTCGCTTTTGTAACCGCCTCTAAGGCTGGTACAGGAGTTACGACCATAATGTTTTTCCCCTGTGCTAGGGCTCTTTCTTTTGCTACAGCGGTTTGAACTGCTGTCAGAATTTTTTCTGTTGATGTAAATTTAATTTCTGCTTGTGTCTTAAAATCTGATTTGTATGCAATTGATACTTTTACACCTTTGTTAAAAGTTAAGTAGGTGAATCCGCATTGACCCGAAATGATTCGGATCACTAAGTTGCGCACATTTACACATGTTTTTAAGTGTTTTGTTGGTAACATGTCAGTTCGAAGTGAACGCAAACTTTCTGTGTGTTTTTGTGTCCAATGTATGATTTTAAAATCAGGTTTGATTAATATGTAAAGAGGTTTAACTCTTTCTGCATAATTCAGAAGGTATGTTCTTCCAAAATTCAGGAAACCTAGAATCAACTGTAAGTTTTTCAGCGTTTTTGGAGGTTGGAGCAGTGCACGCGTTTCTAAAAAGTTGGCTGCCAGGCTTTTGCTTTCACTTGAAAGTTCATATCCTAGGTAAAGGACGTTGAGATGGGCAATTCTTGCTTTCTTGAATTCGAATTTGTAGCCCTCAGAGGCGAAGCCCAGTATAATGGTGTTTACCCTGTTCAAGTGCCTATCAAGGTCATTGTCTGTCAGATAGATATCATCCACATATGACAATTCCTTGTCATATTAAGTTTGTAGTAACTTTGTTATTCTTGCTGAGAATAACTCTGGGCTGTTCTTGAACCCTTGAGGGACTCGACAGAAGTGAAACAGGGTCCCCATTATTGAAAAAGCTCTCAAATACCTACTTTCAGGTGCAATGTTTTGACAAAAGAAACCGATAGAAATGTCTAATGTGGTTTTATATTTTTTTACGCACAATGGTATTCATTAATGCTGTACTATGTGCATTTTGCACTGCAAATGTTTTACAACAAGAGTTTAGGTGTCTGTAATCCAAAACTGGACAATATGTATTGTCTGGTTTGGAAACAAGAAACAAAGGATTTTTCATTGATGAGGTGCATGTTTCAATCACCCCTTGGTATTCAAGTTGATCTAAGATCTTTGTGACTTGTTTTTTAGCTTCTTGCTTAATTGGATACTGCCGTTGTGCAGTAGGTTGATTTTTCAACTGGATCTTGTGGTGAGGTGAGTTATCATTAGGGGTGAGCGGACATCTCCGTTCCGCCCACGGAATGTGCAGAGATTTGCCCCTTCCACCTTTCACAATGTAGGCGGAGAAACAATGCAAATCTCCGCACACTCGGGGCGTAGCGGAAGTTGGCCGCCCGCAGTATAAAATGACATTAAAAAGGCTTAAATTACATTTAAAATAAACTTACCTTATCGGCAGCACAACTGTCTCCATCGCGTCTTCTTCTGGGAACTGCGCATGTGCGGGATCCAGTGCATGGGCATTCCTTTTGTATAATGCTGGGGCTTGGGAAACTGCCCATTTCCTGGCATACGTATATTTTAAATGTACTGGAACATGGTTGGAGAAGGCTGGCATTATGATGTCTTCGCCATGTTGGCACTCCCTGACAAATTCTGGTGGCCAGTCCTGTTCTGCTAGAAGTATATCATAACCCTTTAAAAGACTCTCCCAAAAGAGTGCTTTCACTTTTCTTGGTATGTCTCCCTTCATCTGGAGTGTTATTTCATATAACTTATGTGGAGAGCTAACTCTGGTGTCTGCAGTTTCAACTTGAATGTCCTCATTCAAGTCCACTGTCTCCAGAAGTTCCTTCAGGTTCTGGCGAGCTATTGTTACTTCTGCTGCACTGTCCAGAATTGTCTAAGCCCATTCTCCATTCTTGAGTTTTGTTTTCAGAATCCTCGGCATGTCTGATCTTCAGACCTGATACCTTCTTCTTGGAGAATTGAGGTTTTGGTTTGTTTTTCTGAACGTGTTGATCGTCTTTTGACTTCACACGTTCATCCTTGTGGTCTGACCGTCCTCTTCTTTCGCATGTCAGGGATGATATCTGAAAGGTACAAGAGGAACGTATATCAGTATCTTGATACATGTCAGGTTTTCTCAAATTATCCCTATTCCTGAGGTTGTACCTCTTTTCAGAGGGCTCCTTTTGAGGAGACCTACCTCAGGATTGAGAGCATTTCTCTTTTGAATGTTGTTTGCTATTTTCCCACTTATGTTTAGAAGAGGTAGGATTTTATTTCACAGAGTCCTTCTCAGGACCTCCAGACAGTTGTGGTTTAATGGTATAATTCTATTAACTTTTGTATGTTACAAAGTAAATCTTTTTCCGACATTGATTCAATGTCAGGGTGAGGTGTGCAGTCGGCTAAAACCGGCCATGATGCTCCTGCTCTACCTAGTGGACCGAGCCTGGGAATGTAATTTAAATGTTTTAGGGCGCCTTTAAACCAGAGCTCATGCTCCTGGTATGTGAGTGGAATTTCAATATCCTCAAAAGAAATATATTCCTACTGTGGATCTTCTTTCTTGTAGAAGTGAAACATTTTAGTTACTTCAATGTGATTCAGGGAATACTATCCATGAGTAGAATACTTATGTCTAGTGAGACTCATGTGCCTCTATTACAAAAACTGCTCTACCACCTCTTGGTGTTAGGCCATGTCTTAAAAATTTTAGAGTGATGGCTCTCCTTACATTTGGAGGAATGATTATAGCATTCTCCTCAGTTTCATTAAAACCTGTATAGTTCAAAGCTGCTGCGACGTCGTCGTGCGACGTCGTTGTGTACAGCTCCACCAGTTCCAGTGTTGCTGTCCTCGGACATTGTTTAATGAAAAATGCAGAGCAAGTTTCAGGGGCACAAAGATAGGGTGCACAATATTTTGGAACAGAGTATACCTTCAATGTTTAACAAACCAAACAGCTAATGCATAGGTTTTTCGTCCTACTCAGCTATGGCAGATATTATCTCTACCCACACCAGATGACTCTGACAAGCGCGGAGAATCACGACGGGCGCACTTAGGACCCGGCCTCTCCGAACCCCGCCCACCCCTGGTCTCTGGTGGTTGGTCGGGCGGACGGCCCAATCGGCATCCGGCCGACCCATTTCCGGTCCAGCGATATCGCGTGACCTGGGGGTCAGGGGGTGGAGACTCTGGGCCTATTTAGGGTCATCTCCCTGTGACTGGGGTCTCTGTTCCCGCTATCACTCCTGGATACCTGACTGCTCACGCCGGCACCTGGCCATTCTCGTGATCCTGGCCGGCTTTCCGAAACTCTAGAAGCAGAAGGATCGAGCATCGTTTGTGTAGCCAGGTAAGGGGTCGAGTGCCTCGGGGGGCCTCGTGGGCAGCCGTGAGTCACGGTGGGTGCTGGGACGGGACAGGAGTATCGCTGCCTTACAGGGCTTATGGCTGTGTGCGGGGATCCTCGTGGTACGGGCTCCTGCCGGGCAGCGTGAATGGTGCTTAGGGGTGCGGGAGCAGGGAACTCGGGGCGCATTAGGTGTTATAGCAAGGTAGTGCGAAGCGCTATATAGATAACATGTCGCCAAAAAAGGGAGGACAAAAGCGAAAAGATTCTGAGCCTGAATTGGCACAGATTATGAAATTACTGCTGAAGAAGTTGAGCAAGGAGGCTCCCGATAGCGGGGATGAGACCGATTCTTCCCAGGGGGAGCAGCCCGAGGTAGTAGAGCGGCTGCGCAGGGGGGTGCCACCAAAGGCCGCTTGTCCGCCATTAAAGAAGAAAGCCAAGGCACAGCCTAAAAGAAAAGGGGGAGCCAGGCAGGGGAAGAGTAGGCCTAGCCCTGCCAGGGGGAAACGGGACGAGGGATCAGTATGTCCCGTCCCCACGCCTCCGTTAGATGCAGAGCAGGTTTACCCTTCTGATCCCATTCCGAATGTGCCAGCACCAGTAGACCCAGTGGGTTCAGTTTTGTCTGAGATTAGGGAGGCGCTGAAGGCGTTGGCCCCGGGTGGCACGGTACCAATGGTTACGGTCCCCCCGATCCCACTCCCACTGCAGCTGGTGGCCGCAGTGGCAGCCACCTGTGACCCGTTAGAAAGCTTGCTGGTGTCAGTTTCCACATTAGTGGGCCAATTATCAGCTCCGGAAAAAGTGTTAGAGAGAGTGAGCGCTGGAGCAGCGGCACCGTGGGTGCACCCTCAGGCCACAGAACAGGGCGCGTTGCAGGATATTCAGAGGCAGTTGGCGCTCTTAGTCGAGTTGAGCAAGGCATTGCCCAGTATAGCGATTGGAGCCCATCCCCCCGCAACACCTACAGGAGGTAAGCCTGGTGACGCTACAGCAAGGAGCAGCGAGGTGGGGGCTACTCAGGGGAACGTGTTTTCTCAGTCAGGGATGTTAGCTACGCATGTGAGTATGGAAATGCGAGAGAAGATTTGGAAGGGTGCCTACGTAGATATATTCTCCCTTATCAGGCCGAAGAGAAGAGAGGAGGATTACAAGGACAGGGAGGGGAAAGAGCACTCCTTCTGAGATCGGAGACCTAGGATTGAGGAAACAATAACGAATTGGTTGTTCGGCTTTCAGGTTTATGTGACAGTGTTGTTGGAAAAAAGGCCAGAGTTGGCGATTCCGCTGGTGTTTTATACCAATAAGATCGTGAAGGCCCACTCCACTCATGGGGGTTCAGCCTGGCTGACGTATGATAGGGAGTTTCGCTGGACGAAGGAAGAAAACCCCTCCATTTGTTGGGATCAGGTTGAGGTCAATGCCTGGTTAGAGAGCGTGAGCAATAGGGAGCCCTGCTAGGCAGCCTTTTCGGACTTCCCAGGGAGGGCCGGGCGAGAAGAAAGGTACATGCTGGGCATTCAATGGCAAAGGGTGCACATGGCCCACCGGGCAGTGCAAGTTTAAGCACGCATGCGCCTACTGCGGTCACCCGTCCCATCCCGAATCCAAGTGCAACAAGAAATCCAAAGAACGGGGGGTACAGCCCCTAAGGATATCAAGCCCCCCCAAGTCTAAACTGCCTACTCCAGTGGATATTGAAAAGATGAATTTTTGGTTGAACAGGTACCCAGACAGGGCAGCGGCTAAGATGTTGTTTGAGGGTTTTTCCAGGGGATTTCATATCCCAGCGTCTCATGTCCCCCCTATTAGTCAGTGTAGGAACCAAGTTTCAGTGAGAACCCATCCCTCAGTAGTGGCCACAAAGGTGGAAAAAGAGCGGGCCTTAGGCCGAGTAGCAGGCCCTTTCCCGGCTCCTCCCTGGGAGAACTATGTATGCTCCCCTCTGGGAGTAGTGCCCAAGAAGGAGCCGGGACAATTCAAGATGATTCATAACCTATCTGCACCAAAGGGTGCATCGGTAAATGATGCCATCGACCCAGCAGTATGCTCAGTGACGTACTCGTCCTTTGATGCCGCGGTTCAGAAAGTGAGGGAGCTAGGCCGGGGGGCGTTGCTAGCGAAAACAGATATTGAGTCAGCATTCCGCTTGTTGCCGGTGCACCCCGAGGATTACCATTTGCTAGGCTTTCAGGTCCAACAGCAATATTATTATGACAGATGTATGCCTATGGGTTGTGCGGTCTCCTGCAAGTACTTTGAGACCTTTAGCTCCATGCTGCAGTGGGTGTTTTTGCAAAAGTCAAGATGTACAGATGTGGTGCATTACTTAGACAACTTCATGGTGATGGGCCCCGCGTCTTCAGATGCCTGCGCTGTGGCCCTGAGTCAGCTGGTGGCTATGTTGAAGGAATTTGGAGTGCCGCTGGCACCGGGCAAGACGGTCGGCCCTGACACGTGCATGTCCTTCCTGGGCATCGAAATTGACACAGTAGCGGGGAAATGTAGATTGCAAATGGATAAAGTAAGAGCCTTTTTCCTAGCCATTGAGGTAGTCTTGGCGTGTCCGAAGGTGACGTTGCATCAGTTACAGGTTCTTGTGGGTCAGCTAAATTTTGCTTTGCGCATCATTTCCATGGGGCGCCCTTTCTCGAGGTCCATAGCCAGAGCGATGATAGGTCTTACCCAGAAGCATCATCGGGTGCGATTAAAAGCAAGGGTTAAGGAGGACCTCAAGGTGTGGCGAGACTTCCTGACAGATTTCAACGGGCGGGTAGTTTGGCCTGCGCCGCCGGTGTCCAGTGTTGAGCTAGGCCTATACACCGATTCAGCCAGAAGCATTGGTTTTGGGCCCTTCCTAGTGCGGGCGGCCTGGCCAGCGGAGTGGCACTTAGCATACTTGACAAAGAATTTAGCTTTCTAAGAGCTTTTTCCCATTTGAGTGGCAGTTTTGGTCTGGGCGGAGCGCTTCAGGGACAGGGCAGTGACCTTCTGGTCGGATAACATGGCGGTGGTTCAGGTTATCAATCGGCAAGGGGCGACTTGCCCACATGTGCTGAGGTTGTTGAAGCTGTTGGTGTTGGCATGCTTAAAATTGAATTTGACTTTTAAGGCTGCGCATATACCTGGTGTTGATAACCATGCTGCTGACGCTTTGTCTCGTTCCAAGTTGCAGGACTTCCGGAGGTTCCACCCGAAGGCGGAAGAGCGCATGACGACGTTCCCTACGTCACTGTGGAAAATTGGAGCCCCGCTTTAGCGGGGCTGGTAGGTGCCGCTCTGAGTGATCGCACCAAACGTGCCTATCAGTCACAGTTTAATGTTTACAGATCATTTGTGGAGCAGATAGGAGATGCGAGGATCTTTTCTACTGAAACGATGTACGCTTTTTACAGGTTCTGCGGGAGCAGGGCAAAACAGTGTCTTATGCTAGGGCCTCCCTGGCAGCGATAGGCTTCTTTGCTAAATTGGCGGGGGAGGGGGACCCTGGGGCTTCATTCTTGATCAGGAAGGCCTTAGCAGGATGGGCCTGATTAGACGGGCCACGGCGGGACTGTCGTAGGCCTTTGGATCTTCCGACCTTGATTGATATTTTGAGGATACTGCCTGTTATTTGCCAGTCCCCGTTCGAGGGATCATGCTGGGGGCGGCCTTCTTCCTGGCCTTCTACGGGGCCTTTCGCCTGGGTGAGATAGTTGGGGCCTCCAGAGTAGACCCTGGGGGGGGCTTGCAGTTCAAGGATATCTCCCTTTCCCCGGGGGGCCTAATATTGTGGTTGGGACGGTCCAAGACAGACCAAACAGGAAAGGGGGCCACCATCCATTTGCTGCCAGCCCCGGGGATAGCTGCCTGCCCCGTACCCCGCATGCAGGCGTACCTGGCCCGACGCCCAGCAGGCGGGGGTTGGCTCTTTTCGTCCATGAAAACGGGGATAGCCTGTCCCAATACCAGTTTAAGGCAGTATTTGGGTTGGCTCTGGGGAATCTGGGTCTGGGCGCAGTGGGCTATTCTTCTCATTCCTTTAGGATTGGCGCCAGGGGCTGGTCTCGCCCCCAACATGGTGAAAAGCGTAGATCGCTGGACCTCTGACTGCTATAAGCGATATGTAAGGCCTGAATTGTTGTAAAACATATGTGTGCAGTGTCTAACGGCTTCATCTCTCTCCTTTCTGATTAGTATGCCCGCTTCCGTGGTATGGGTACTCGGGCACTCTTTCGTGCGTCGCGCGGCGGTGCGCTTGCACCGAAGAGAGGTGGTGAAACCGGCCGCAATGGGCGAGACCGAATTCGTATGGCATGGCGTTGGAGGGATGCGTATCCGACACTTGAGGCGGATCGTCAAGGAGCTCAGGGCACGAGAGCACAAATCGCCCGATTGGAATATTTTGCATTTGGGAGGCAACGACATGGTCGACAGAGGGCGCTTGGCTGTCAAGGAGGCCCTACTAGCAGAGTTTGCTTGGCTGGAAGATGAGTTCCCATCAACGAAAATTGTCTGGTCAGGCATGATTTCACCAGGGCCCAGGAGTGCGTCCTAGGTCTTTGAACGTCTCGGTGAGGCGACTGAACGGCGAACTAGCAAGGTTGTGCTCAGTAAAGGGCCGCTTGCGCTACCTCCAGCACCGGATGATTTCCGGAGAAGTGATGTACCACCAGGACGGGGTACATTTGTCGGACTTCGGAACTGATACTTTTATCCGAGAACTTTGGTCATTTATCCTGAACTCAGGAGGGGAGGGTGTCAGACCTGTGGGCCTTGGCCACCCTTGTGGCGGAGAAGAGACCTGCGATCAGTAACTAGTGGCTAAACAAAATGGATGGGAGCCCGCTTGCCGGGCTCCATAGGCCAGCTCTGAGGGGGGATATGGCAAGCTCTCCACTGGGAGGAAGTGACCACCGGCTGGGGAGGCTAGGGCGACAGATTTCGAGCCTCCCGGGCCCTGTGCAGCCTGGTGGTCGAGAGGTCGGCCCCGGTAATGGCGGACAAGGATCGAAGGGCGGGACCCACCACTCTAAGGGGCAGGTGCACGGCACTTGGCGTAGGGTACCCAGGTGCGAGATGCGAACCAGATGGTGTTCCGCCCTTAGGGTTGGGAAGGTGATGGAGCATGATATGCTCATAAATGTAGTTATGAATGAAACTTGCAAATATTAGATATGCATGTTATTGCTTGTCATGTTTATACAATGTTGTGAATAAACATGGCCTTTTTAACCCCACCGAATCTCTTGGTGATTTCAAAATGTGGGGATCTTGCATGTCTAGGGTAGTTGGGCGGCGGGGGAATATCTGGAGGGTACGGGTCCTATGAGAAGCGCGGAGGATCACGCCGCGCACACTTAGGACCCGGCCTCTCCGAACCCCGCCCGCCCCTGGTCTCTGGTGGTTGGTCGGGCGGACGGCCCAATCGGCGTCTGGCCGACCCATTTCCGGTCCGGCGATATCGCGTGACCTGGGGGTCAGGGGGTGGAGACTCTGGGCCTATTTAGGGTCATCTCCCTGTGACTGGGGTCTCTGTTCCTGCTATCACTCCTGGATACCTGACTGCTCACGCCGGCACCTGGCCATTCTCGTGATCCTGGCCGGCTTTCCGAAACTCCCACCCACCCGTCTCTTAGATAAATGGTTTGAGGGGCATTCTGGGGAGAAGAGACCTGCGATCAGTAACTAGTGGCTAAACAAAATGGATGGGAGCCCGCTTGCCGGGCTCCATAGGCCAGCTCTGAGTGGGGATATGGCAAGCTCTCCACTGGGAGGAAGTGACCACTGGCTGGGGAGGCTAGGGCGACAGATTTTGAGCCTCCCGGGCGACCCTGGGCAGCCTGGTGGTCGAGAGGTCGGCCCCGGTAATGGCGGACAAGGATCGAAGGGCGGGACCCACCACTCTAAGGGGCAGGTGCACGGCACTTGGCGTAGGGTACCCAGGTGCGAGATGCGAACGCGATGGTGTTCCTCCCTTAGGGTTGGGAAGGTGATGGAGCATGATATGCTCATAAATGTAGTTATGAATGTAACTTGTAAATATTAGATATGCATGTTATTGCTTGTCATGTTTATACAATGTTGTGAATAAACATGGCCTTTTAACCCCACCGAATCTCTTGGTGATTTCAAAATGTGGGGATCTTGCATGTCTAGGATAGTTGGGCGGCGGGGGAATAACTGGAGGGTACGGGTCCTAATGGATCATTATAAGTAGAGGGTCTCTGAGAAAAGCACGACTGAGTTACTTCAGTATCTAGCGCTAAATTAGTGCCTTACCAAACTGTTGGGCACAATGTAGTGTAGTTCCTATATCCCTGATAGGCTCTGCACATTGGAATAATATACACTATAGTTTTGACATAGGACTAGGGTCAGTATGTCTCTATCGAGTACATTAAACTTAATTACTTGTGTATGCTAGCTAACCCAGAAGTCACTAGTAGCTTCTTGAACGAACAAGAAGGGATTAGTCTCTGATAACTGCATAAACATGACAACTTTGTTTCCCTTAGAATCAGAACAGTTCTTCTCAGAATCGTGGAAACAATAGATAACAGTTTCACTCAGTCAATCGTGCATGTTTCGTTTCTACAGAGTTTACACAGAAATAGGTAGACGGGCATTTCAATAAAAAGGGTTTATTGAACAGTCTTATTTCTCGTGCTAGAGACATGAACTGCTACAATCATAAGACAGAATGCGAAGTATAATACGTACAGCGTTAGCAGTAAGATAAAATAATACTGCAATAGCATGGATTGTAGCCTTGAAACATATTCATAAAAATACATACATAAATAACACAGGCTAAAATGTGAATACTGATCTGGAGCTTCTAAATAGTTGCACCCCAGTGTACGTAACCTAAGTGTAGTACGAGGTAATAAGTAGGTGCTGTTTTCTAAAGGATAGCTAGTTATAGTTTAGTTTGGCTAAAAGTTGCCAAGAGTCCCTCTAGGTTCTATTCTGCTCCATACCTTAGAATAAGAGAGGTTGAAATCTCTTTCCATGTCTCAATCTCTAACACCCCGCAAGGGGAGTCAGACACACTGGAGCTGGACTCTGTGCAAGGAGGATGACAGCGTCTGGTCAGTGTGTCATGCGGGGAATCAATTTCCTTCTGAACTTGCCAGGGTGATCCGCGTAGCTGTTCCGTGCAAGTATGCAGCTAAACCGTGGTTTGCCTTGGCAAATGAAGCTATATTTATACCTTGAAGGTGTTTAGGAATGGCAGTATTGACGTAAAAGTCAGGCAGAGGAACAACATGAAGGAACTCCTAAGGGATAGATGTTCATGCATAATAAATGAGTTCTGGGAGAAATCAATAATCCAATCAAGGGGAATTCCTAAAGGCTTAAGAGTCTAGTTTTCCAAGAACTTGTTGTGACGTGGATGGTTGGATGTAAGTGACCATGCCTGTATTTGGTTAGCATGGATAATGCTAAAATAAGGTTTTCTATGCCTAAAAAAGGGCAATGTGAATTGTGCCTACATAAAGGCATAAATCGGGAAACCTATATACGGTCTCTAAATCGACACACAATAATATAAACATATATGAATATATTCGTTTTTTTGCTCCTCATTAAGTCCCTGTCATCTTAAACTTATTTATTCAGGTGAAGAACAAGTGTATTCCATTTTAGGTCAACTTGAAAATGTAAGTGTATGCCAGCACTCCCCTTCTTAATTTCACTCATTGTTGTTTATTAAAATTTGCAAAATGTTACCATTCCTCCTCTCAAATCCTGGTGATCCAAACATACGTTGGTCGAAGTGGAAAAAGTTTTTTCTTAATTATGATCTAGTTAGTGGGAGTCTCCCTTAGTGCTGAGAGGAGATCTGCACAACTCTTGCACTGTATGGGTTCTAAAGAACAAGAGGTGTATGACCACCTCCCAGATTTGAGCTAGACCAAGTCAAATAACATCAATGAGTTTGAAATACGGTGTGAAAAAGGAGCTTGTACACTCATCGGCTCCAGTACTACACACAGGGCCCTTATCAAGGAGGCCCTTTTTGTCCTCGGACCTGCCGTTTTAACATTGCTGCTACTTTAGCGACTCAGTTTCATTTCCGTAAGAAGACCACAAGCTTACAGGACTCTTTGAAGTCGATCTTTTTATTAAATACACCCTGACGAAGTTTACCCTGCTGAATGAAACGCTTTGGCTGAGACTCTTTGCATCATTTTGGAATATTTGAATAAAGAATATATTTTTTCAGCAAAGGAACTTGACTACTTGTTGTTACTAAAAACAGACGACCTGGGTAGTGCATCGCTCCATTCTTTCTCAGATTCCTGATCATCTGCTTGGCAGTTTGCATCTTACAACGGCAGGTGCAGGAGTAGTCAGTGCACACCAATTGAGAACATATTGGTAACGATGTACAACGGGGACACAGCAAAGAGGTGCAGCCACTGGAGTCCGCCGTTGACCACAGCCTTTCACAGATGTGTGCGGTGTACAAATGTTTGATTGATTGATACATTCCAGCATAAAAATTGAATTACTCCCATTATATAACAAAAGCTCATTTAGAACAACTTTTCCTAAAATACATCCGAAAACCACTCCCCCAAGTGAAAAAATATATCATAATCATAGCTGCTTTGCTTTTACCCTGTGACAATGCACCCTCCCACACCCCCTTCTTCTCACCCACCTCGTGTGTAAAGAAAGTAGTCACCCCCTTCATTACTGTCCAATGAGACAGCATTCAAGGAGGGTCGGATGCAGAGTGCCTCCAAATTAAAAAAAGCAATTTGTGATAACTGTTGGAAAAAAGCATAAATAACAGGCAAAAGAACCACCAGAAAGAAAATACATAGAAACATGAGAAACCTATCCATTAAGCATTATAGCTATCGCTTCAAATTATTTCTTAGTCCCCTGTCGCCAAGAGTTCAGAACTTCCTGAGCCTCCTGCTCCGTAAATACAGGCTTGGAGCAAGCATCCTTTATTATTTTTAAAGGACCTGGCTCCTGGAAATAAACCTGCACACCTGCTGTCTTCAAGGGATTGATAATTGACATAGTTTCCATTGCCTGCCCATTTTACCCTTACAAAAGTCAGACCTGACAAATATTGAGAGTGAATCTATACGTATATTAGAAGTAGGTCTCGACTCAATGGAAACCACCTACTGTAGTAAGACATTCCCAAACAACTTAAAATAGGCCTAGAAAAGTGATGCCATCACCAAATCGTTCACAGCCTTTAAGAGGGCTTGTGACATAAGAAAGGTGAAGACATAAGAGCAATGGACTCTTCTGGGAATCATGGTCCAAGAAGGGCATTAACTTAGCGGGAGATCTGTACGAGGATAAAGAGCCGATCCCGTTCTCAATCTTGCAGCAGAAGTTTGATCTAACTCCGATAGATTTTTATAATTTCCTGAAAATCAAAGCGGCACTATCTGTCCGTAACTTCTCACCCTACATACCATGGCTAACAACTCATCTCCCACGTCTTATGTACGCAGGTCACTTCGTTTCTAAGGTATATAAACTATTATTACCATTGCCCAAGAGAGCTCACAGAAATGTGGAGGTGAGATGGGAAGCTGAACGGAATTCCACAGAAATAGATTTTGACTGGGACAGGATTCATAAGACTGCACTTGCCCACAAAGTATCACCCATCCTATTCCAGACAAAATATATGCTCATAAATAGGTTGTTTTGGACGCCAGAAAAGCTATTCAAATTTAACTTACGAGACTCACCGACATGCTGGAACTGCCAGTCAGGTTCTGGTGATCTTGCCCACATGCTATTCAACTGTCCCTCACTAAGAGAGTACTGGGGGAAAATATTTGAATGCATTCATCACGTGTTCAAGATAAGACCTGTACAGGACTTTGTGTATGTAATTCTAGGGGCGCTTGAGCCATGACTATCAAATGATCAAGATCGCCAGCTTTTGGATTTAATGCTAACATTGGCATGTAAGGTGGTGCTGTGCAAATGGAAATGTACAAATGAGGTAAACTTCAAAATCTGGCAGGAATGGTTATCATTTCTAAGAGGTGCTAATAATCAGGCATTACAGGCCTCTACATGGTGTCCATCCAATAGGAAGCTGTGGAAATCATTAGACGCGTCTTCATTTCATTATGAGCCACCTTGATGCATTGTATGTCGATCTTGTTACAGTGACCTGTGGTATTTGAGAGTACGTTTGCGATCCTATGCTAGAGTCCTATCCGCTACATTCACACATTGAGTGTTCTGCATGTTTATGTATATCAACGAGTAAAGCAAGAGCTGATTTTCTTTTTTTTTATTATTTGCCTTTCTGTAATTGTCCATCAATAACTGCATCGTATCATTTTTGTAACGGAAGAATTATAGTACTGTCTTTACTTTTGGTTTGCTACTTCAATAAAAATGACCTGAAATAAAACAAAAAGAAAGGTGAAGACAACTCTCTGGGGGCACTCCTGTGGGACCTGTTCTCTGGTAACTGCAGGGACAGGCTACTGACCCTCTCTGGGCCAGATGCAGGGTCCTATGATCTCATAAAGTAAACTCTGATTGAGGGAGTTGGACTTACTACTGAGGAATACAGAATTAGATTCAGGGGGCTCACAAAACTCAGAGCAAGTCCTGGACTAATTTTGTAGACTACTCAGTAAAGACACTAGATGGTTGGTTAACTGGACATAATGTGCATGACTTTACTACAGTGAAGTAGTGTGGCTCACTGGTTAGAGGCGGCAGACCCGAGAGCAGAGGACGGCCCGAAACCAGGGTTCGATTCCCGGCGCGGCAGGTTTCTGGACCAGGGTCAGCGGACTCGATAATTCTCTCGCCTCGGTGCCCACTCTGATCAGCGATCACACTCGGCAACTCTGGGCATTAGCTTGCCTCATCTTCACTAACGGCCCCACCAGACCGCCTGGTCTCACCCTGGGATGCCTGGTCTCACCCTGGAGATACCCATTAAGGGACCATCTCTCAGGGAAGCCAGGAAGGGTTTCGCAGCGGTCGAAGCGCCTTGGGACCCTACGGGTAAGTAGTGCGCAATATAAATGCCTATACATTTTTACATTTTCACTGGACTTTACAATTTGGTTATGAAGGAACATATATTAAGTAATTGCGCAAATGAAAAGTTACATCAGCAATTGGTAGACCTAGGTCGAATTTCGCCCCAAGAATTGGGAAAGAAGGCAGACCACTGGGTCTAGCCTAGGGTGACTAGGACAACCACTGGGGGTGACCAAAAGAAAGGGGTTACCAAACCTCCCCAGGGAAAAGGTGATGAGAATCCCCAAGATAAAAAGTATGAGTCTTCCAAAGTGCCCCAAAAACCTGCACAGCTGGGTGGGTCCCAAACTACTCCCTATACTCCACAGCCCTATAGGGGAAAGATCTTTGATTCTGCAAAGGCCTGGTGTAACAACTGTAAGAAGTTGGGAAGCTTAACTGTCGACAAAGCTTGCCCTAGCAATAAGGCCCCTTGTTCTGCAGCTACAGCTACGTCTGGTATAGCAAGTCTACAGATGGGATCATTAGTTTGCCCAAAGCAAATCAGGTTGCACACTGAAGCAGTTGTAGTTTCGGAGGGGGAAGTTGAGTTTGCCACTGTAGCTGTATGACCACCCAACTTTAAAAAAATACATACAGTACTCTTGGATTAATGGAACTAGGATAGAGGGCTACTGGTGCCAGTGTCACTATGGTGAGTGGCACACTGGTTTCCCCTGAGCAATATTTTATTGGGCGTACTTACCCAATCACCAATGCTGACAGTGCTACCACTAATCATGCCTAATCATGCAATGGCTATGGTGACATTAGACTGGGGGGGGTTACTGGCCTGAAACAGGTAGTGGTCTCTCCAAAGCTACGAATTGCATGTCTGCTTGGCAATGACCTGGAAACCTCAGCTTTGGCTGAGGTTGAACTAAAAGCCCATGCAGCAATGGAATATCCCTGGATTGGTGTGTGTAATAACAAGAGCACAGAGCAAGAGGCAGGATGAAACAATGGTGTTGGAGCCTAAAAGTATGGCCCAACTTACCAAGAAAAAAGATAATAAGACGGGGGAACCAGCTTCTGTACAGCAAAAGGATCAGGACCCCTCTCCTCAGAAAGAGCACTTGGACACCCCAGAAGGAACTGAGCCTATGGAGCTTGACCCTTACCAGGTTGACAGGTTGAACTCTTGGGCCCAGGGGTACCATCCAGGGAAGAGCAGTGTCAAGGTCAGCAGGACTGTTCCACTCTTGAAATCCTGAGGCAGCAAGCTGTTTCAGAAGCAAAGGGAGATGTCATTGGTACTCACACGGTGTATTGGGTAGAGGGATTACTGTACACTGAGTCAAGACACCCCAATCTTGGAGCCACCAAGAGAATGGTACTGCCACAGAAGTACGGGGAGTTCCTCCAAACTTTAGCTCATGACATTTCCCTGGCTGGACATCTGGGCCAAACCAAGACTTTGGAAAGGCTAGTTAGCCACTTTTACTGGCTCCAGATCCACCAAAAGGGGAAGAAGTTTGTCAGCTCCTGTGTACCTGTCAAGCCAGTGGCAAGACAGGTGGCTACCCAAAGGCCCCCCTGATATCACTGTGGGGGGTCCCTTTGAAAGGGTAGGTGTGGACATAGTGGGTCCACTTGAACCTCCCACAGCCTGAGGGAACACATTCATTCTAGTGGTATGGGTTCATGCCACTAGGTACCCTGAAGAAATTCCACTTTGGACTACTGCAGCTCCTGCAGTAGCCAAGGCCCTCATTGGTGTCTTCACCAGTGTAGGGTTTCCCAAGGAGGTGGTTTCAGACAGAGGTTCCAACTTCATGTCTGCTTACCTGAAACACATGTGGAAAGAGTGTGGAGTTCAGTACAAGTGTACTACACCATATCACCTACAAACCAATGGTCTTGTTGATAGATTCAACAAGACACTGAAAGGCATGATTATGGGGCTCCCTGAAAAACTCAAAAGGAGATGGGATGGCCTCTTACCATGTTTGCTTTTCGCTTACAGAGAAGTGCCACAGAAGGGAGTAGGGTTTTCTCCTTTGAACTTCTGTTTGGCCATCTTTTGAGGGGACCACTGTGTCTTGTAAAAGTGGGTTGGTAGAGGCCTCTCCAAGAACTCATACAAGACATTGTGGACAATGTGCTTGGCCTAAGGTCCATAATGGCTGAGTACATGGAAAAGTCATCCAAGAATCTTGAGGTCAGCCAGGAGCTTCAGAAGCACTGGTATGACCAAAAAGCTGCACTGGTTGAATTTCAACCTTGGCAACAGGTGTGGGTTTTGGAGCCAGTGGAACCAAGGGCACTCCTGGACAGATGGAGTGGCCCAAACCCTATCCTAGAGAAAAAGTGTGAGGTCACCTACTAAATTGACCTGGGCACAAGCAGGACACCCAAAAGAGGTATCCATGTGAATCGCCTTAAGGTCTATAATGGCAGGGCTGACATCACCATGCTGATGGTGACTGATGAGGAAGGACCAGGAAGCAGAGAGTGGACTTCTCCCTGACCTCCTCTCCTACAGCCCAAAAGATGGGTCAGTAGATGAAGTTGTCTTTTCAGATGCCCTCTCTACTCAGTAGCAGACAGACTGTGGGCATGTCTTGCAACTGTGTGCTAATCTCGTTTCCCTGACCCCTGGTCTGACAAACTGGTGTACCCATGATGTGGACACTGGTGACAGTTCACCTGTCAAGAACAAAATCTATTGACAGTCAGACCAGGTCAAGGAAAGATTCAAAGCTAAAGTCAGCAAGATGCTGGAGTTAGGTGTTATTGAACCCTCTGAGAGCCCCAGGGCGAGCCCAGTGGTTCTAGGCCCCAAATCTTATCCACAGGGTGGAAAGAGAGAAATGAGGTTCTGTGAGGACTATAGAGGACTCAAGAGCAGATGAGTTGATAGACAAATTATGGGCAGCCACATTTCTAACTACCTTTGACTTAACTGCAGGGTACTGGCAGATTGGCATGGCACCAGGAGCAAAAGAGAAAACAGCACTCTCCACACCTGATGGGCACTATCAATTAACTGTTATGCCTTTTCATCTAAAGAATGCCCCTGCCACCTTTCAGAGATTGGTGAATCAAGTCTTCGTTAGGGTGGAGTCCTTTAGCGCAGCTTATCTTGATGATATTAAAACATGATAGCCCTGCACACTTTATACAGAACTTGTAGTAGAGTCAAAAACAATTCAAAGGATTTTGTTCCATAGACGAGTCGGTGTTCAAATTCAACTTATTCTTTATTTTTCATTCTTTAAAAACTTTTGAGAGCATTTTTTAAACCGCCAACGCGTTTCGTCCCATCCAGGGACTTCTTCAGGGCTACAACAGTACATATAAAAAAACACTATTTACAATTCATCCATAACAGTATTGAAGCAACAACATGCACATCGACTTTTACAGAGATATCAATTTGAATTCTGATATTACAAAACTTGTTTCTGGAAGGGACAGGCTTTTTAAAGTCACATCCTATTTCACTTACATTTGTTATTATCTACGGGTGGGATACATACCAAAACAAATATTCAAAAAGAGGACAAAGAAGAAAAGGGAGAAAAAAGGGGGAAGAACAAATTTATCTATTTACAAAATGGCAAGTCCATCAAACCAATCAAGTGAGACACATACCTTGTAAAGTTAATATAGAGTATTCAACTTGGTATTCTTTGATATGTTCGCAACAAGTAAATCTGTAAGATGTTGGAAAAGTATATATGCAGCCAATTAATTTAAGTTAAGACTTTATTGATGGTGTTTAAACCTGTACATCTAGGTTGAGAGTTACTTACTTTGAATCTTATTTAATGCACTTCCTCCTATACTGAACATAGGTAGGCAGAGAATCTTTTAGAATGGAGCAGTGTCCTAGAATAAAGTAAAGTTTAATGTATATTAATATAATGGACAGAACTATGTCAGTAAAATGATATTATAAACATTGCCCATGGGCATCATCGATTTTTTTAGAAGGTTAAGCTAGAGAATACAATTTTAGTTTCAAACTTATTTGATTCTCAGATGTGTATTGTAAATATATTAATTAAACCAAGAATACCTGTCATTTAGCAATGAGAAACCTAACATTTAAGTTGCTGAACAAAATGTTCCAGAAAGAGGCAACATCGATTCTAATGAGTAAATTAAGTCATTGGAGACCAACCTTACCAAACAAATGTTATCTAATAATTATTAGACAGCACCCAAAGTATTAATGATGTGCACCCTAATAGTCACAGATGTAGATTGACTAACAATAGCATCAGTTTCAACATCCAAATTATCATCAATAGGGACTCTATTAGTCACAAGTATAGAGGGACTAATAGTGGCATATGAGCCATAGAGAAAAATGTCATTCAGCAAGTAATACTAAAGTATACAATCTCCTGCCAAGGTTTTTAAGGTATACAGACAAAGATAGCCCATATGCAATATAACATATTAAGGTTGCAACTAAACATAAACTAAAAGGGGTTATAAATGTACACATTAATTTCGGCATGTCAATATCATAATTATAGGGCCGTGTTAACTGAGGGGAAAGAAATCCCACACACTAACAGCAAGTATTGAGAGGTTGCACACAGTCACTTACCCGGATGCAGTAATTTTGGGTCCCGTAGTGGAGGTCCTCGATCGTGTCCGCCCCACATGGTTCGTCAAGGTGCATGTGGGGTGGTTAAAAACCATGCTCCTTATATACTATTACTAATTGGCAATATAACCAATTAATTATTTTAAATTGAAGAAATTTCCGCGCTCTTTTTAGAAGTAAATGTTTGATGGAAGCCCGAGGGAAAAAGATGGGCGCCATCTTGGAGTGGAGCCTTTTTGTTTATAAGCTCATTCAGAACATTTTAAAAGCTAATATTTTGTATCTTTTCGATGATCCTATATGTTTTATTAGCTTAGATTTAAAATAGGCGATTTTAAGGGTTAAAAAGAAACCAATTAATGGTTCACGGTATGTAAAGATTACTATGTTAATTCATTATGGAATAGATCAGTTTTATTACACATTTTTATTTAACTTATTTTATTTTAAATGTGGGCGGTAGCAACTATAAATTCTATACATTAATACCAATTATCAAACTTCTATATACGTCCATTACCTAAAACCGGGCAACTGATTGTTAAAAATCCTCCATTTTTACACAGATAATTTATAGTTTTAAGACTGCAGTATCTTTAAAAAACACATACGATGATAACGTGGTGCTTGTAACAAGTCTCATGTCTTATTATAGCTTTTAAATTTAGTTCGGAAATGTTCGATATTTAAGGGAAGCATATTAATCTTCTTCCCTTATTGGAACATCGCACTACTTTTATCGTGAACAATTTAACAGTCATTTGTTTTATAACGTGCAATCCCTTGATATTAAATATGTCAACATTAAAGTGAAACAGAACCTGATTACTGAAATCTTAAAAGCAATAAATGCGCCTTATTTTGTGCTGGAACATTTTAAACCTGGGACGTACTTATATATCCTAAGAAACCACAAAGGGATATTTTTGGTATTATCTCAAACTGTCTTGTCTTCTAAATTGAGGAAGTATAGGGAATTGTGCTTCCAGCCCGTGGTCTGCACCTTTTCTTGCAACTAACACTAATAGGGATTACAGTACTAGTGCGGGCGATTTATGCTTTGATTCCCATTTCTTTGTCCTTCTGTATCTTTATGATATTGCAGTCTTCAGTTCCATCTGGCTTGATCACCTGATCCACCTTGGGAAGGTTTTAAAAGCCCTGCAAACTGCAGGCCTAACTATCAAGGCATCCAAATGCCAGCTAGGACAGGGCACTGTGGTGCATTTGGGCCACCTTTTTGATGGAGGCCAGGTACAGCCCTTACAGCCCAAGAACCAGGCCATCCAGAACTGGCCAGCTCCAACAGCCCAGACCCAATTCAGGGCATTCCTTTGCTTGACTGGGTACTACAGGATATTTGTGAAGGGATATGGGTCCATTGTAACTCCCCTCACAGAACTCACCTCCAAGAAAATGCCCAAAAAGTTACCTGAACAGTTAGTTGCCGAAAGGATTTTGGCACTCTGAAAGAAGAAATGTGCACAGCACCAATTCTGAAGGCTCCAGATTAGGCCAAGCAGCTCATAGTGCAGACCAATGCCTCTGAGCTAGGGATGGGAGGGGTCCTATCCCAGACCAATGATGAAGGCTAAGACCAACCTGTTGCTTTTATAAGCAGGAGGCTTCTCCCCAGGGAGCAGTGTTGGAGTGCCATTGAGAGTGAGGCCTTTGCTGTGGTTTGGTCCCTGAAGAAGTTGAGACCATACTTGCTTGGTACTCACTTCCTAGTTCAATCTGATCACAGACCTCTCAGATGGCTACTGCAAATGAAAGGAGAAAATCCTAAACTGTTGAGGTGGTCCATTGTTTAGAAAATAATCATTGGAATTTAGTTTTATAGAGGATCAGCAGATCCTACAGGCATTAGACTTTGAAGTGGAACACAGACCAGGGAGTGCCCATGCCAATACAGATGGACTTTCCAGGTTCTTCCACTTAGACAATGAAAACTCTCTAAGGCAAGGTTAGTCTCATCATCTTTCGTTGGGGGAGGGGGTTGTGTGAGAAAATGCCCTCTTTCTTGCATGGTATGCCCCCACCTTTTGATGAATTACTGATGTTCCTTGACTGCGGGTGCCCTGGGCTCCTGCCAATCAGGTACCCAGGGCCTATGTTTCTTCCCTAAAACTGCATTGAAGCATAAACTCAATTGGCATCTCTGGCCATGTGTCAGCCACTGGTAAATGGTACCACAGGTACCCAGGGCACTGTGACCAGAGAAGCCCTCCATGGGCTGCATCACTTATTGTGCCACCCTTAGAGGTCCTGTACCCTGATACTCACACACTGCCTTTGCAGGCTGCATGTCTTGGTGCAGAAAAAAGTGAAGAGTCGACATGGCACACTGTGTGCCATACCCACAAAACACTGCCCTGGCATGCATCAGTCACCCCTCTAACTGGGTGCCTATGCCAGTGGTGAGGGTACAGGTGCATGAGCCTTATACACCTACAATGCCCAGGTCCATTCCTGGGCACTGTAAGTGCAGTGCTGCCATTAAGAGTATATGGTGCCGGGAGTTTGTCATTAAGAACTCCACAACACCATAATGGCTACTCTGATGACTGGGAAGTTGGGCATCAAACTACTCAGCACATTAGGATTAATTGTAAAATGCACACCAGAGTGAATCTTAGAGATGTCGCCTGAAACTCAATTAACCTCTAGTGACCTGACTGAGTGGATGCTTAGGCTGCTACCACCAGATATGTTTCTGGACCGCTGGGTCGAGAGCTTGCTGCTCTCGGGGGCCCAAAACAATGCACAACCTGGGATGAGGTGCCAAGCCTCCTCCCCAGGATGGGCAGGGTTCACGAAAGAGAAGCTTCAAATGGCATGCCACCTTTGTGAGCCTCTCCAGACGATTTGATGTTTTCAGCAACTGGTCCCCACTGGCTCTGCCCCGCATTTTGAGTGGGGGAAACGGCGGGAAAAGAAATTGAGGAAGAGAGGTATGCCCACCCCTGCCAACTCCACCCCTAAGGTGGGGGAGTCAAGGTGAAGCACAAGCTCGAGACTCCAACTCTCCACCATATTGAGTATGGAGGACCCAGCCAACCAAGGACAGGCTCCTGCCCCCCTCCAACTAGAGAGTGGCAGAATAGGGGGTGTACCCACCCCAGGGAAGGGACCACTTGGTCCCTGCCCTTTACCTATCTGTAACAACCCTACATTTTGTATTTAGGGGCACCCTGAAAGTTCCTTCCTCAGATCTAGAAACCACAAGAAAAGAAGATAAGAAGAAGGACGAGAAGCCGTGCAGAGCTAAAAGGAGGACAACGCCAATTGACTTGGCCCAGCCCTAAAGGCCTGTCTCCCCTTGAACCTGCAAAATCCCGGCATGTCCAGCAGCCAGCAACCTCACAAGCCCCGGAGGAACTGCCTTCCTTCATTTTCCAGACTGTTTCTCCCGTGAACACGGGACGTGTTTAAACTGCAGCTTCTGGTGCCAGCCGGAAACTCCAAATCCAGCCCTCTCTGCACCCGACGAACAGGGCCTTAGCTCGAGTGGAAAAACACCAAAAGGAGGCCCCCCGAGTGATCCTGACCCGAGATCCGGCAACCACTGACTTGCCTCAAGCATCCAGGTGACGCCTACAGCCTCAATCCAGAGGACCCCCCTACTGCGACCTGAGAGGGTAAGAAAATCTTACGCCGCAAGGCCTTGTGTGCCTAACCCAGTGGTGCCTAACCAACCCTCAACATCCCAACTTACCCCTCAAAGTGGTGGTCGCACCAGGAAGATCCTCATCCCCAGCCTGCAGTGTTTCTTTGTCCTGGAGAATCTCCATTGGAAACAACAGGGCACCGACCTCAAAACAGCACCCTGCACCCACCCGCCCTAGTGCCGCTGAGGGTGCACCTTTGGTGTTACTTTGGTCCCCAACTTGCCCTGAGCTAATTCTTAGGAACTTTGCTTCCATGGCCTTGTGGCCTGCTTGCCAGCAGCCACCATCCTGACCCCCATATCCTCCATAGGATAACACTGCGTTCAAAACTCTGCACCCGGCTGCCGTTGAGCCGCTGAGGGTGCAATCACAGATTCACAGGTCATCACTGACCCTGGGGAACCCCTGAGTCTAACCCCAGAGCCTTAACTTCCACAGTTGTTTACTTACCTGCAAACGGATAACCTGTTTTTCTTCCATGGAATAACATTGACAATTCTCGTTCGAAAAAACGTCTTAGAGGTCTATTAGCATGGCGGTTGGAAAATCTCTCCGACTGCCATGGAAGCGGAAAATAACCGCCTGCCGGTACCGGGGAAAAGCCAGAGGCTACATTAGGATCAATAGCCAAAAAATACAGAATGCGGCAGAACGGGCAAAGAAAAAACACCCGTAGCGGGCGGAGATGGCCAAAACATGTCCGAGGCGGTCGTATTCATTGCGGAAAAACACCAACCTGCCGCCTGGAAAGCGGAGACACCGCACAGGAAATTAGGATCTTTCCGATGGTCCCACGGTACGTTCAGCTGTTTCCTAGCTTCGCGGTCACTGCTGTGGATGCTCCGTGACAAATATGGTGGTCGAAATAAAAAACAATAAGGCCACAAAGTGCCCCCAGCAAACTAGCTGTGCCACACAAAAACAGACAACACACCCCAATGACATAACCACATGGCAATTATAAAAATACCAATCCCAGGGCAACCCACACAACACACCTGGCAGCTATCCCCCATTTGGACACACCCACATAGGTGAGTATATAAAACCAGGCCCTTCCTTGACCATAATCCCTTGCAATACTCTACAACTGAAGGGCCCAACATCAGAGCACAAAGGAGAGGCAAACAACACACCATCACTACTCACATCACACACAGCACCACCACCACTTCCACACTTGCACTTTTAACCCCCTGCACATTACACACCATACACATCACTACCACACCCACCACCCACACCCCTGCACCCATGCCACTTTGCACACCACATGCCATGGCAACACATAAAATGCCCAAATTCACAGAGAGTGAGTTGAAGGTTATGGTAGATGAGATAGTCAGAGTGGAACCACAACTGTTGGTAGCCTGGTCCAACAGACACCATTAGCCACAATAACACAAATGTGGGCAAGGATAGCCGAGAAGGTCAAGGCAGTAGGGACCTCCCCCGCGCTCAAAAAATGAAATCATGAAGCGGTGGCATGACCTGAAGAGGGTTGTCAAACAGAAGAGGAGCAAGAACCGTGAGCTGGCTGGCAGGACAGGCGGTGTGCCTCCAATTCCACCAAGACCATTCACTGCATGGGAGGAGAAGGTGCTTGCCATACTGCATCCAGAGAGTCTAACAGGAATAGCTGGGAGAGTGGAGGCTGGTATGGACAAGCAAATGACTACCACCACACTGCTATGTACTGTCTTGCACAACTACGAAGCTACACCTCCCAGGACAAATTCCATCCATCTGTACCACACACTCTCAAAAACATGTCTCAGCGATCCAACATTCACTCCCTCCCATTCACCCCAAATGTAGCTAGCAACATTACCATGGGGGCATGTGTACAGGCAGCCAGCACTACAACTCCCACCAGGCCCCCTTGTCCCACTGCTTACCAAGATGGAGCCCTCCCCCACCCCATCCAGAAGCATGTGTCAGCCATTACATTACACTTATCAAACTAACAGGTGGGTAGCCATCTTCCCTGGGAGGGCTCTATGTGGGTGGGAGGCCTACACTACTACTCCCACCATGCCCCCTGTCCTACACCTGAGCAGGATGGAGCACTCCCCTACCCAGGAGCAGTTGAAATCCATTATATTACCACAAACAAACTCACAGGTAGGTAGCCATCTTCCATGGGAGGGCTGAATGTGGGACGGAGGCCAACAATACTACTCCCACCATGCAACCTTGTCCCCCTGTTCAGCAAGATGGAGCTCGCTCCCCCACACTGAAGCATGTGTCCACCATTACATTACCCTCATCAAACTAAGAGCTAGGTAGCCAGCTTCCCTGGCAAGGCTATTTGGGGGAAGGAGGCCTACACTGCTACTCCCACCATGCCCCTGTCCCACACCTGAGCAGGATGGAGCACTCCCCCATACAGGAGCAGTTGGTTGCCATTGTATCACCACAAACAAACTCAGAGGTAGGTAGCCATCTTCCCTGGGAGGGCTGTTTGGGGGAGGGAGGCCTGCACCACTACAGCCACCATGCACCCTTGTCTCCCTGTTCAGCAAGATGGTGCTCTCTCTCCCACCTAGATGCATGTGGCAGCTAATGGATCTCTACAAACTAACAGGTAGGTAGACATATTATGCTGACTTGTGCCACCACTGAGCAGGATGTAAACCTCCACCACACAAACACAGATGTGTCACAAAACAAAGCCAAATGGGAAAACATAACAGGTAAGTAGCCAGTACGTGCACCTAGCCATTCGTCACAATAAGCATGGTGCTATATAACAACACCAACCCTCTCATTGCACAAATATATACACCGATCCAATTGCCACGCACAGTGTGCACACAGCTAAGCAAAGGAAACTGTCACAGCAACCAAAGCATGAAACACCAATGCATAATGTAGAAGAAAGTCTGTGCACAATCATGCACAGCACTGAATGACATGTGTAGTGCCATGCGGCCAGAGCAACAAGGACCATATGAAAATTAAGAAAGCATATTTGGTGGTACAAATCCAGATATGCACATGACAAGACAAAGGTATGCAGGAGATGATAATGGCCAGTCCATGCCCAGATGTGGCATCTGCCAACTCATATAGATCAACAAATAGTCCACACAGAAATGTTTTGTCGTGCTAGTCCCTAGATGCCAACATGTCCCTGTAATCGCAAATTATGCACGTGGCACATGGTATGTATTGACACCTCACACAATGGACAAGTAATGCATGTACCAAAGCATCATGTCAGGAGGCACAGTAGTGCACATAGTAAACAATGTGATGATTAGTCAACTGTGTAGTGTACAAACAGTGAATGATACACAGCTAACACCAAGCTTGTGGGGTGCACTACAATGACCATTTCCCATCTGACCCACAGGTGTACAAGAACTGACTGCAGCGGACAACACCAGCAACCTGCAGAGCCAGTCTCCCCCCCCCCAGAACATACACTCTTGGATGTTGACTCCCTGGATTCTTTGGATGAGGAGCCCGAAGTTGGCCCATCTGGTGTTCAAGGGCTCAACAGGTCCCAGGACCTCATCATCCCCCCACCACATCTGCTGCAACAATAACTTCTCAGCAGACCCCTGCTGTTACGGCCAGTGCGGCCTCCACCACCACCAGAGCTGCCTGCAACACTTTCCCTGTCCCACAGGATGACCACCTCACGACACTGACTGAGGAGGGCAGGGAGAGGATGCAGGTGCCTACAGTGGTGAGGCAACAGGTCCTTGGCAGCAGGGCAGGTAAGAGGGGCAGGGTCACCCGGAGATGACCAGAGCCTGGGGCCGAATCCCTGGACCACATAAACAGAGTCCTTGGGGCATATGAACGGGCCCAGGTTCAAACAGGCCGGTCAGAACAAGATTCCCGTGAGCTCCTCCTGCTGATGAGGTCCATGGACAACATCATGGGTCAAATTGTGAACCTAATCTATTATTAATTGTTTATTCATTTGTTGTTAACTGGTATTCAACCTAGAACATAACATTAGGACAGAAAATCCAGTTAGGAATCTTATGACTTCAGATGTTGTTTCATCAAATAATCTTCGTCATGTTAGATGGGCAACTCTAGTAGCCAATGCAGAGGATAGGCAGGTCCTTGATGGGCTAGTTATTGATGAAGTCGCCAGACTACAGGTTTTAACAAATGATGAAAATTTTAAAGAGATGATTGAAGAGTCACAGCCAAAGTTTTTTGCTAGTATTCAAAAGTTATTTTTGAAAACAAGCAAGAAGAAGAAGGGTAATGGACAACCCATAAAGAAGGGTTGGTACGATCAATCATGTAGAATAGCAAGACATAATCTTAGCAATGCTCTAAGATCCAAAATGGGAGTTTTAAAAGCTAGGGACGAATACAGAAAAGCCCAGATAAAGGCAAAAAAGCAATGGGATGAGAATCTTTGGTTAGATCTGAAGAAGGCATGTGTTGATAAGCACCAGAAAGAGTTCTGGGCCATACTAAAGTGGGGCTCAGGGGGTGCAGCGGAATGCCCAAAAAATCATGTACCTAAGGAGTCCTGGATTGACTTCTTTAAACCTCAATACGCTGACAACCCAGGCCCCCAGACAGCTTCCCCTCTACAAAGGGTATTTTTTGTCGATGAATTATTCACTTTAAAAGATGTACATGAGGCAATGGATGGAGTGACCAGAGGCAGGGCTCCAGGCATTGATGGTATACCAGCTGATGTTTTTCTATTAGACAGAGATAACTGGTGCAAATATTTTGTATGGCTTGGAAATGCTATCGCTCAGGGGGCAAAGATTCCTACAACATGGAAAGGAGCAGAAATAATCCCAGTTTACAAAAAAGGAGATAAGGCTCTAGCAAGCAACTACAGGCCAATCAGCCTCATCGACTGTGCCCAAAAATTGATGGGCAGGCTGGTTCAAAACAAGATACAAGCCTGGATAGTGGACAAGGATATTCTTTCGCCTTATCAAGCGGGATTTCGCCCTCTAACCAGCTCTGTTGACCAGGTGTTCCACTTTTTAACCTTATATTGGAAAAATGTCACCCTGCTAAATGGACCTTTGTTCGCAGTCTTCGTTGATCTAAAGTCCGCGTTTGACTTAGTTCCCCGAGAAAAACTTTGGATTGTTTTAAGGGATTTAGGAATAAGCCCGGAATTACTAACTTTGCTTATAAGACTCCACGAGAACAATTATGCCCGGATTAGGTGGGGCGACCAGGGTGAGGTCACGGAAACCTTCCCTGTTGAGAGAGGTGTAAGACAGGGCTGTGTCCTGGCCCCCACGTTATTTTCCCTCTACATTAATGGCATCGTGGATTTTTTGAAGCAAGTACCGACGGATGCTCCTTTACTAGACGGGAGGCGAGTGCCAGTACTAATGTTCGCAGACGATACCTTGCTGGTCTCGCGTACCCCTAGTGGACTACAAAAGACAATAAACGCTTTTGGCGAATTCTGCCGGTCTCGGGGCTTAGAAATAAATACAACAAAGACAAAATTCATGAATCTGAATCCCTCCAAGAAATTCAAGGGGAAAATGGTGTACAACGGGGCTTTCTTGGAAGAAGTGGATGCCTTTACCTATCTAGGCATCTCCCTGAACGCTAATATGAATTGGAGATCCCATATGGACTTGGTATTGTTAAAATTTAACCAGTTGGCAGGGGCAATAGCCAAAAAGCATAAAACATCATTTACAAAACCAATACAGCCAACATTGGAGATCTATGGCATGAAAGTGTTGGGTGCATGACTTTATGGTTCAGAACTTTGGGGTTTCACCAATTTGAATGCTTTAGCAGTGGCAGAAAATAAATTCCTGCGGGGCTTAATTGGGGTTCCACAGAGCACCCCCTCTACTCCTCTCCTTTACGACCTGGGGAGAAAAAGGATTGAGGATATGATTAGACTTCGCCCCCTTTTATATTGGAGGCGTATAAAATCCACCCCGGAGTTGGGACATTATGCTGCTGCTTTGTTGGACGTTGATAACTCTGATATCTTCCATAAAGTTGTCTGGTTAAAAGAAGTGAGAAAATTACTCCAAAAACTGCACCTCGAACACTTGTGGTCCGAAACAGACCGTGATGTCTTTCCTTCTAAATCTACAATAAAAAAGTTATACTGGGACACGATAAATAATACTGCACTGACCTCTAGCCAATCTTCTGTTTTGACATCCCAGTTCCTAGAGATAAAAACCTCCCCAATGTTTGAACAGTACTGGGACTTGATCTCCAAGCCTCTAGATAGGAAATTGTTCTTCCAGTTCAGAGTCGGCACCCTGCCCCTAAATGCCTTTACTGTCAAGTGGTCCCCAGACAACGTAAACACATGCTCCCATTGTAAATCCCATGTAGAAGATATTTTGCACTTTTTATTTGTATGTCCACTATACGGTGCCCCAAGGAATAGATGGCTGAAACCGGCATGCAGAAACTTGGGCACAAGGAGATGTATTGAGGCTTTTAGGATCTTAAAATCAAACTGTGCCCCTCAACTTGCAATTGCTGTGGCTAAATTCCTAGGTTGGGCCTGGATAATCCGCACGCGCACTTTAAAACCCCCATGAACTACATGAGCTTCCTTTGGTCTGTGATGATTCTCTCTTTTAAAAAAGAATGTGTAATTTTAAAGATTGTTATTCGTCAACTATGTATAAATGTACGGTATTTAATACGTTTTTATTATTAGATTAGTATTTATTTTGTTTAGGTTAGGGAAGAAAGCTTTTATGACAATGTTGTCGAATAAAGTATTTAAACTTGAAACTTGGTATTATTAATTGGTCTCTATATTAATTGTTTCATTTTTTAGGAGCAGGTTTTGGGTTGATAGGGGAGAAGGGTGGGAAGTAATTTAATTTCAATTGATTTATTAATATTTTTTCAATTAATTACTATTTATTCATTTTATATTGTTTGTTGTGCAAATGAATATATTGTTAATTATTTATTAATTGGTTGTTAATAATTAATTGGTAATTATGTTGTGTTATTATTTTTTAGGAGCTGGTTGTGGGTTAATATGGGAGTAGGGCTGGAAGTAATTTAGTTTTAATACATTGATTAATATTTGTATTATACTATTTCATCAATTTTATTTTATAGTGTTAATTTTGTGAATTCATTTATAAATAATTATTTATATTTTGCTTGTTAGTTGTTTTTAATTAATTAATTATTAATTCATTATGTTAATTGTATCATGTTTTATGACATTGGTGGTGGCATTTATATGGGAATATGGTGAGAGGTAATGTATTTATAATTAATGTTCTACTTCCTCCTGAATCCTAGCCCTCAGAAATATGCCAATACTCCATTTAAACCCCCATCCAAATTCTCGCCTACTAGCGCCATGGTTCCTTCTGAAATTCTCACATTCGAGAAATTAGTCCTGAACGACTTGGCCGCATTAGAAAACAAGAGATCCTTCATCCCATACAATATCACTATCCAAGAGAAAAATGCTCTCTCCACTCTCAAAACCAATCAATCATTAGTCATAAAACCGGCTGATAAAGGCGGAGGCATTGTAATTCAAGAAATGGAGCAATACAAAAACGAAATTCTGCGCCAACTCGCGAATCAAGAACACTACTGCAAATTGCCACGCAACCCCAACTGCTGAAATCCAGAAACTAATATCTGAAGTTACCAATGAAGGTTTATAAGCAGGTTTTCTTTCTAAAAAAGAATTTGAGTTCCTCAACACCAAAGCTCCTAGGACTCCGGTCATATACTGCCTTCCCAAGATCCATAAAAATTCTGAACAACCCCCAGGACTGGATCCTGAAAACAGACAGCATACGAAAAGGGCTGAACAGGATTGAGGATTGGACTTCTTTACTATAATACAATTTTCACAGCAGGACCGTTCTTAGAGGTCCCCATGATGAACTCAATCGAAACTGAACGAATGTCTCCTAGTATGATGTTTTTTTTAAAATACGTATGTACCACCATATGTCACCTACCCTCACACAGCACCATCTGTTACTGATTTCTAATCCAATTTCACCTTTCCAAGATGGCTGCTCGTTCACGAACTCTTCAGTCCCTCTTCTATTTACGGCACTCTTAAAACGCTGTCCCTCCCACCCACGTGTAGCGATCACCGCCAGAACCCCATCCGTCCTGCCCCCGAGCAAGACCTCTCACAGTAAGTACCCTACAATGTCAGAGCCCTCCCCACCACACCCCAGTGCATAATACCCAACCCTGGGCTTTCAAATAATTAATATTCTTGTTTCCTCAGCATTCCATGTGGAAGCCCTGCAGCGCCGCGCTCCCGATCTAGGAACACAAATTACAGAGTAAGACTCAGTTCGGTTTTACTTCTACCCGCCCCATTTTAAATCAATACCTAGCTAATTATCCCTCCCCTTATTTCCTAGTTCCCGGTAATTTTCCCGTGCTGGCCGACCCGAAGTGAGTATCTTAGTTGCACTTTCACGAGCACGGCAAGCTATCACAAGTAACTGGTACAAATAACGTTCTCGATTTTCCCGCCCTCATAGATGTAATGCAATCATCTCGCTGCCCCTTGACTGCAATACTGCTATCTTGCTCAGCCCCACCAGGTATTACCTTGCCCAAAGAGATAGCAACTCTACTCCACCGCTCTTCCACCCTTCCCCACAGTTCACTGCGCCGCTCAGTTATCACCGCGCCGTTTAATTTTTCACGTTCTCATCACGAATACTCACGTTTTCTCGCACCAAACCGCAGCTCAACTCGTAAGTTTTAAATGTTTAATACAACTATTCTTGCGTTGAAACAACCCCAGGTGGTACGCCTGCATGAGAAAGCATGAAGAACAGCTTTCACCAATGTTTTTAAACGTCACCAAGGTCACTTGCATTCTTGCGCCGAACGCCGAACACCAAAAAACCCTCAGGTAGAACGCATGCAATTGATAACACGATGCACAACTTTCACCAATGTTTTAAACATCACCAAGTCACTTCCAATTTTTACAGTAGCACTAAAAAACAATCCGATGAAACCGGATTATGAAATACAGTCATGCCTAGTGTCTAATTGAATCTTTCTGTTTATGTTTTTTCTCCCAAAATTTCACTCCCCCTTTTTTCCGCTTGTATTTATGTAAATCGCAACAGTGGTTATGTGACAAATCTAAATAATTTCAAGACCAACATGACTTAATGGTTTTGTCCTGAAGATGATGCATGTACCTCTGAATTGCATCGAAACGTCGTCGACTTTAGAAGCACCATATGTTGTTATGAATTCAAAGAAATGTCGTTAACAATGGGTTGCTCAAAATGAATCTCAGTCTGTTATACTGAATAATAGTACAGACCGCCTTGTGCGCTTTTTACATAAAATCTTGTCACTTGTTTTGTCTTGTCTCCTGTGGGTCACAGGTTGTGCCCACTTTTGTATAAATGTTGAAATACCTGAACTATTACAAAAAATTCAAATAATAAATTCCTATCCGGCTGGACAGAGGTTATATACTATTCAGTATATGTCTATCATTTACATGATCCTAAATAACTAGGGTCCTCTGTCTTGTACAATAGATTACTGCCCAAGGACCCTAGTGCTACTCCTTTTGGGTTTTCCCTTGTCCTGTAAAAACACCATATTATTGGGGGCAGAGCACCGGGGCCTTTGCAAAGTCTTATTACACAGTACAGACCGACTCGGTCCCTTAGATCCACAGGTACTGGCCTGTTAGTGATTCCCAAAATTAAAAAGGCCCGTATGGGGGGTAGGTCTTTCTGGCTCCTGGCTGCAAGGAGCTGGAATAAACTCCTGCTGGGGCTTCGCCTGGAACCATCAGAGGCAAGGTTCAGGGGAAAACTCAAGACTCATCTGTTTGTGCGGTAGCAGAGGTGTAGTGAGCACAGTTGAGGGCATGCTGTTCCACTTACCACGAGTAACAGCAACGCAGTCAATAACCACGGAACTTATGTACCAAAACAAATTTATTTTCTTTTTATCTAGTTTTTCAAAATTTCAAAAACACAAGGACAAACCAAAGACTGTCACGACAGTGAATTCATGGGTACAATATTTACAAATATACAAGAGCACAAGTATGCAGTATTTACAAAATGAATGAAGCACAACAAATAAGAACAAATAGAAATGACACACCAATAAACAATGGAGTAATTCAGTATTCAAAAATCAATTGCATTTATATACAGTGAAAAAGATTCGTGCAAGAAGCAAGGGTACAACCAGTCCATGGGAATATGAAACCAAAGGACAGGCGGGGGCAGATGGAGTGGGACGCCTGCCTGCCTGACAAAACTGTGGTTCAATGTTTATATTGGGTTGCACAACTAGGATCCCAAGTGGTGGACAAATTCTTTTCCTAGATGCACCCTTTTGAGTAACCACAGGGTGGAAGTGTCGACGCGTTTCGAACCGGAGTATTAACGGTTCTCTTCAGGACGGGGACTGGGAACAGTGAGTCTGTAACAATATACAGAATAGGTGTCAGGATTGTATACCATAGTATTGTAACAAATAGCAATGACTCCACACAATTAAGAGAACTTTTACCTGCACGTGGCAAAGAGTATGCCGTGGTGTTGGTAATTCGCAGAGGGATGAGTGTTTCTGGAAAGACATATACAAAGAGTGCTTAGCACACTGGTCCAATGAGGAATAATGGGGAGTCTAGGCTGGTACAGGTCACCTAAGGCCATAGAGGATGATATCTCATTCCTGTGGTTAGCCGAGTGTAATTCTCGTAGATATGTTGCCCGCCGCGCGGTACAAACTCGAAAGAGGAAACGGCTCACATTTTAGCTGTGTTGTCTTTAGAAAGCTGGAGAGGACACAGAAAATTGGGTATGCAAGGTTAGCCGGATTTTCTTATGTAAACCGGTTGTGGCGATTGCGGGACAGAGTGGCAAATCCTACCTTGGAAAGCGGCTTTAGCAGAATAGGGCGTCTGATCACAGGGGCCAATTTGGAGCCGGCGGGGGATATCACAGTGAGCCGGGACCTGTGTTTAAACAAAGCAAGTGTTTGTTTAAAAAAAGCTTTCCCGTTAAACGGGAGCCACAGCGGTGTAGCGCTTTACACGAGTACAGAAGGCCTGCAGTACACTTACTTCTCTTAGAAGATTCAATCTCTCTCAGTCGAGGAAACACACAGTCTATCGGTGAGACGCGATGCTCAGCCCGGGTATTTGGAAACAACCGGGTCGGTGGACTGGTGGGAGTGTCTGGGGGCGGGGTTCCTAGAGCATGATGGTACATGTAGTTTGGGCCATGTTCGGAACAGTGGAGTATGTCTCCCAGAGTAAGTGTCTCCTTGGACAGGATGGTAATTGAAGGCTGGCGGGTGCAACTATAATCCCGAGCTTGGTCCTACCCTGACATAGATCTTTGCATGCAAGGCTGGAGTTACAGTCATGTGTACAACATCAATACTGGGCACTTGACATCAACACAAAAATCGCATGGTAAATTAAGAATACTGTAGACCCTTCCCCAATGAAAACAGAGTGCCAAGAGAGGTTGACAGACAGCGGAAGTTTTTTCAGTGTGTAGGAGGTGGGAGAAAGAGAATTCTAGACAGCAGCATAGCCAAGCTCAGCCGGGCAATTGAAATTTAGTTCATAGACTAGAAGTTTCAGACATTTCATTCAAGCCGGTGTTGGATGTGTCAAACTTCAAGATGAGGTACGCTTCTTTCTGGGACAGGCGGAGATCAGGGTCTCCACTGCCACCCCTGATGACTGCAAGGACTGTCCATCTAATGTCTTGACTGGAATGTTTCTTTTGTAAAAAGTGGGATACAAGTGGAGCTCTCATGGTTTTGATGTTGATTCTTGAGCGATGTTGGATAATACGCTGGCGGACCTCCTGCGTAGTTTTGCCCATGTACAGCATGTTGCATGGGCATTGGATGGCATACACGGCGTATTTGGTTTTACAGTTTGTGTGTTCATTGTGACACCAGAATTTCTTCCCATCTGTGAAGAGTGACCCCTCTATTGTAAGTTCGCAGACGGAACATGTCCCACATTTGCGATGCCCCGTGACTGGGTTTGCTCCAAAGATTGTATTTTGAGGATCCCTTTTCGGTGGAGGTCTGGTGGATGTTATCATTTGCCCAATGCTCCTGTTCTTTTTGAGAGCAAAGAGAGGGGCGCCTATGTCAGGGAGGATTTCTTTGACCAGATGCCAGCTTCTTCTGATAATTTTTTGCAGTTGGTTGGTGTGGGGGCCAAAAGTGGAAACACAAACGATCCTATCCGTCGCAGGTTTGGATCTTTTTTCAAGGAGATGTTCCCTGGGTGTCCATCTCGCTCTCTTCATAGAGTGTTTCAAGAGTTTCTGGGGATAGCCACGTTCCTGTAGCTTAGAAGTCAGGCCTTGACCATGTAATTCAAACTGCTCCATGGTGGTGCAGTTACGTCTCACACGGAGGTATTGGCCATAAGGGAGATTATCCCTTAGGCTTCGCGGGTGGTAGCTCTTGTAATGAAGAGCATTGTTCTTGTCCGTCTTTTTCTGGTACAAAGAACATGACAGCACATTGTCTTTGACTGAAATTTCAACATCCAGAAAGGGGAGAGTTCTTTCATGGTAGCTCAAACTGAATTTAATGTCCGGGCTTCTGTTGTTCAGCCACACATGAAATTCTTCCAATTTTATAGATGTACCATTCCACACACACCACACGTCATCTATAAATCGGAGCCATTGTCCAATGAAGTCTCTGTAGGGGTTGTTGTTCAGAACAAATTTTTCTTCGAACTGGCCCATAAACAAAATAGCCATTTCGGGGGCAAAGGGACAGCCCATTGCCGAGCCTTTAATTTGTAAGAACATTTCATCCTCAAAGGTGAAGAAATTTTTCTTGAGGGCCACTGTCGCCAGGGAGATTATGAGTTCTGTGGGCACTCTGTGGGGACGAGGTCGACCCTCCAGGTAGAGTTCCATGACATCCAATCCGTCTTGTTGAGGTATTTGTGTGTATAAAGAAGACACATCCATGGTGGCTAGTAATTGACTGGAAGAATCAAATGGTAAGCCCTCGACTTTGTTGATAAAGTCCATGGTATCCCTCAGGTAGGATGGCACCTGTACCACGAGGGGTTTCAAGAATACATCCACGAATTTAGAGATGGGCTCGAGGACAGAGTCGCACCCAGAAACTATTGGGCGACCAGGTGGTACTTTGGGGTCTTTATGCACCTTGGTAGGAAATACAGATGTGGAGTCCGGGGGTGTTGTTTTATGAGATATTGCGATTCTTTGGGTCCAAGAATCCCTGCTTCCTTAGCTGCATTCACAAGTCCTCTTATTTGGTCCTGGATTTGGGCAGTTGGGTCATGACTGATCTTGCGGTACCACTCCTGATTGTATACGTGGTTGCGTCCCTCAGTCCTGTATAAATCTTTCGACCAAAGGACCACCGCTCCCCCTTTGTCCGCTTGTCTAATAACTGCTTCCTTCTGAGTCTTTAGTTCTTGAATGGCTTCTCTATGTTTCTTAGTGATGAAGAAACATCACTAAGAAACATAGAGAAGCCATTCAAGAACTAAAGACTCAGAAGGAAGCAGTTATTAGACAAGCGGACAAAGGGGGAGCGGTGTTTCTTCATCACTAAGAAACATAGAGAAGCCATTCCAGTCAAGACATTAGATGGACAGTCCTTGCAGTCATCAGGGGTGGCAGTGGAGACCCTGATCTCCACCTGTCCCAGAAAGAAGCGTACCTCATCTTGAAGTTTGACACATCCAACACCGGCTTGAATAAAATGTCTGAAACTTCTAGTCTATGAACTAAATTTCAATTGCTGCTGTCTAGAATTCTCTTTCTCCCACCTCCTACACACTGAAAAAACTTCTGCTGTCTGTCAACCTCTCTTGGCACTCTGTTTTCATTGGGGAAGGGTCTACAGTATTCTTAATTTACCATGCGATTTTTGTGTTGATGTCAAGTGCCCAGTATTGATGTTGTACACATGACTGTAACTCCAGCCTTGCATGCAAAGATCTATGTCAGGGTAGGACCAAGCTCGGGATTATAGTTGCACCCGCCAGCCTTCAATTACCATCCTGTCCAAGGAGACACTTACTCTGGGAGACATACTCCACTTTTCCGAACATGGCCCAAACTACATGTACCATCATGCTCTAGGAACCCCGCCCCCAGACACTCCCACCTGTCCATAGACCCGGTAGTTTCCAAATACCCGGGCTGAGCATCGCGTCTCACAGATAGACTGTGTGTTTCCTCGACTGAGAGAGATTGAATCTTCTAAGACAAGTAAGTGTACTGCAGGCCTTCTGCACTCGTGTAAAGCGCTACACCGCTGTGGCTCCCGTTTAACGGGAACGGTTTTTTTAAACAAACACTCGCTTTGTTTAAACACAGGTCCCGGCTCACTGTGATATCGCCCGCCGGCTCCAAATTGGCCCCTGTGATCAGACGCCCTATTCTGCTAAAGCCGCTTTCCAAGGTAGGATTTGCCACTCTGTCCCGCAATCGCCACAACCGGTTTACATAAGAAAATCCGGCTAACCTTGCATACCCAATTTTCTGTGTCCTCTCCAGCTTTCTAAAGACAACACAGCTAAAATGTGAGCCGTTTCCTCTTTCGAGTTTGTACCGCGCGGCGGGCAACATATCTACGAGAATTACTCTCGGCTAACCACAGGTATGAGATATCATCCTCTATGGCCTTAGGTGGCCTGTACCAGCCTAGACTCCCCATTATTCCTCATTGGACCAGTGTGCTAAGCACTCTTTGTATATGTCTTTCCAGAAACACTCATCCCTCTGCGAATTACCGACACCACGGCATACTCTTTGCCACGTGCAGGTAAAAGTTCTCTTAATTGTGTGGAGTCATTGCTATTTGTTACAATACTATGGTATACAATCCTGACACCTATTCTGTATATTGTTACAGACTCACTGTTCCCAGTCCCCGTCCTGAAGAGAACCGTTAATACTCCGGTTCGAAACGCGTCGACACTTCCACCCTGTGGTTACTCAAAAGGGTGCATCTAGGAAAAGAATTTGTCCACCACTTGGGATCCTAGTTGTGCAACCCAATATAAACATTGAACCACAGTTTTGTCAGGCAGGCAGGCGTCCCACTCCATCTGCCCCCGCCTGTCCTTTGGTTTCATATTCCCATGGACTGGTTGTACCCTTGCTTCTTGCACGAATCTTTTTCACTGTATATAAATGCAATTGATTTTTGAATACTGAATTACTCCATTGTTTATTGGTGTGTCATTTCTATTTTTTCTTATTTGTTGTGCTTCATTCATTTTGTAAATACTGCATACTTGTGCTCTTGTATATTTGTAAATATTGTACCCATGAATTCACTGTCGTGACAGTCTTTGGTTTGTCCTTGTGTTTTAGAAATTTTGAAAAACTAGATAAAAAGAAAATAAATTTGTTTTGGTAAATAAGTTCCGTGGTTACGTAGTACATATTGACTGCGTTGCTATTACTCATGATATGAATTTTCCCTGTCCAGCCACCTTGTTCTGTTTACTCTGTTGTTGAGATCCGGGCTGGGTAGACGTAGGATCCAAAACCTTCACTGTTTCACAGTTCCACTTACCACAGCGGGGGACACACCGGTGTGCATAACCAGGCGCTTTATACGTTTCCCTATTATTATTATTATTTTTTATTATGTGGTGTTATAGGGTAGGAAAATAAATATTTCATTTATGAAAAAGAATGTTGGGGATAAAGATTAATTTCTATTACAAATTATGTATTTTTAAATTGTTTGTTACATTTAAAAAGCTTTCGATTTCGCTGGAGTGGGAATAGTAAGTTTTTTACCCTCCGCTATCGAACACTTTCCCTACTGTTGCACTAAATGTAGTGTAAAATGTAGGTTTAAAAAATATTACATATTTAATATTTTAATTTATAATCTATATATTTTTTAACTTTTATGTTACAGTTGTACGTATATATATATATATTTAACTTTTTTTAAGTAACTCCATATATTAAATTTTATACATGTATTTTTAATTTATTTTTAAATAACATTTATTACTTATAATTGTTATAATTTGCAAATAAATCTACATTTTTTTAAGTAAAACATATCATTTCATTTATTTTACATTATTTATAATACATATAAAAAACAATATGTTGTACTTTGATATTTATAACAGAAATATTTTTTGCCGGTATTTTTGCACTTACCATTATGAAGATAGGAGGTCAATATTTTTTACAACAATAATTTATGTCCCGATATTACTGTTGTCAATATTCTGTCAGTGATCCACTTGCCATTGGTGTCCCGTCTCCCCTCTATTATTCGCTCTCTTTATTAAACTACTGGCCCAAGGCCTTTGTCAAAGTAGACGGGTTTTAGCACCTGATTCAGTGTGTCCTATAATTAAGCTTTTCGTAGACAATGCAGTGTGGTATTTAACACTCTCAATGCATAAGGTAAACATGGCCTTACAAATAATTAAGTTTTCATGGCTTTGGGATGTTATAAGATAAATGAGGCCAAGACAGAATGTTACTCTTTAATGCATCCCCAAAAGTTCTCCCTCCTGCCCAGAAAAGGAATTATAGATTGGGCCCAAAGAGATATTTAGGAATATAGGGGCATATTAACAAAGGCTTTATCTAAGCGACATTTCTCCTATTATCAAGCTTCACTCTAACACTGTTAGAGGCAAAAAAACAGCACTAACCATGGTTAACGCTGCTTTTTTACGTCTGCTAATTTTCAGACTTAGCTATGTAATCCAATGGGAGGTGTATTACATGGCTAAGTCCACCATGGGCTATCAACAAGGATATCCCTATCCTTGTAGTTTTATCACTGCATTACCAGAGATAACCTCCAAAAATGCTGCAATTGCTGGACTTTTTATAGCCTAGGCGGTTAGCATTGTTAATAACGCGATAACCAGCTCGATATTTTCCAACGATAGCGGGCGTTAAAAATGTTTGCCCTGTTCCTTGTTAATATGGCCCTTGGTTCTTCTCCAGTTGCTGAAAGTCCTGAATATTACTGATTTATTCTGGTGCGCAAAAAACCCCAAGTACCTGAAAAAACTGAGATACAAAGCACTATTCCTCTTTGCGATACTCTGGCAGAAGATCTTTTTAAGTCAGAGTATACTCCACATAAATTCGGAAACACCTCAAGGTTTTTGCCGTTTCCTGTCTTCCAATTTCGCTATAAAAACTACATTTAAATGGTCAGATTTAAATATAACAAAGATCAGGGACTTTTTCGTGGGTCCCAGTCCACAGTCAGCATCATGTTTTTATGTACTAAAAAATTAGAGTGATCCTTGGTAATATAATCGGGGTTGAAATTGAATCTTTCCAGGAAGATAGTACAGGATCTGTTTGAGGGTGATGGTGCTGCACCTAGACCCTGTGTACTTTGTAGAAGTGGCAAGAAGTAAAGGGCAGTAGCAAATAGGGATTGATATAAGTGACCAGCAATGGGAGAGGTATTTTGGCATAAGCTTCACCTGCTTTAGTGGGGGTGAAATTCCAGGATATGGCTTTTTTCAATGGGTGGATGCTCTATCTAACGCCACAGGTTCTGAATAAGATGTTCCCTTCAGTGTCTTGGAAGACTGGCTATACATGCTCTGGTCCTGTAATTCCCTTAAGAGTTTTTGGGAAGGGATAATCAAGGCAGTGAGCAAGACTATTCAGGAAAATGTCTCTTCGGAGTAGCCTTCCTATGCCTGATGGATCTGCAATTTAAGAAAGTTCTTTAGATCAGGAGTTTTGTTTTTATTGCTATCATGATTGAGTGGTCACTAATTGCTACCCATTGGAAGTCTCTTGCATAAGTGAGAAACATATTATAGAAAATGGAGAATCTGGGCTATTAAGGTATTGGTGTGTAAAGGGTAGGCATAGGGTAGGCATAGGTGTAGAAGGGAAGAGGGTATGCGCAAGCACTTGCAGGAGTAATAGAGGTGCTAGGTGGGTTAAGTGCCTCATTTGGAAAACAGTATGAAATATTCACAGTCACTTTAGAGGGGAGGCAAGGAGGGAAAAGTTGGGGAGGAGTATGGTTTATTTATTGTTTTTTTTTTAAAATCTCGCATGGATTAAGAATAAGACTTTGAGGGCTAGTTGAAGTAGAAGATTTCTTGGACTGCATTTTATGGTTCATGGGCTAACTTTTCTCGAAGGGGGAGGTAATTTTATTTATATGCGTCTTCTCCCATACATTTAGAATGTATAGGTTACACTGTTCCTCTATGAACATCTTTTCTAATTTTTTTAAAAAGATAGTAAGAGGAGTTGTTGTCAGTGGTGGGTGGAAGTGGGGGGATGGAGTGAAAAAAATACACTTACCTCTCTGCCTCCGTCGCTGCCTACTCCTCATCTCGGTCCTCTTCTCCAGAAGGGCAGGAAGCACCCGGCTCCCTGCCTCCCAATAGCCAAGCACAATGTTGCAATGCAGTGTTCTGATTGGTCTGAGCACTGTGGATCGGCGCTCAGCCAGAGAATGGGAGGCTGAGCATTTTCTCCATGAAGGCTGTAATGCAGCCTGCATGGAGAACATACAAAGGAGGTCATTAGGATGGCGGGTGGACTTTGTCCGCCCGCCATCCTCCCAGGGATTGGGACCATCCACCATAAGGGAGAGGGTCCCATGGGGGTTATTAGGATGCGCCCGCCATAGTGGCGGGCACATCCTGCATATTTTACATTGTGGCGGGTGGTGCTCTCAGCAACGCCCGCCACAATGCTAAAAATGCATGTATGCATTTGCATACACAAAGCGGCAGGCACTGCGCGGTGCCTGCTGCTTTGTGTATGCAAATGCTGGGGGGTACCACAGGTATCCCCTGTGTGCACCCACCACCTCGCCTTCACTCCGGGGGCCCGCAGGGGGCCTCCGAAGTGAAGACCGCCTGCCTTACCGTGGCGGCATTGCCGCCACGGAAAGGTATCAGTTTGGGCCCATGCTAATATGGCTGGCGGTGTCAAACAGACACTGCCACCATATTAAACCTTTAAAAAGCGGCGGACGGTCTTTCTGTCCGCCGCGAACCCCCCAGCCATCCTAATGTGGCGGGGGGTCATTTCAGTGAGGATGGCTGGTGGATTGCCCCCGCCAGGCCGGCGGTGGCTACTGCCAGCCTGGCAGGGGCAATCCGCCCGCCATCCTAATGGACCCCAAAGTGCTGTTTGGGGCCCATTAGGATGGCGGGCGTGCTTCTTTGACTGGCCCCAGAGGGCTGGCCAAAGTGTTGTGCGCACTAGGAACACTCCTCCCCAGCCCTGCTTTGTGAGCAGAGCAGCCCCACCCTGCCCCAGCTGAGCAAGTACGTAAAAATAAAATGATTTAAAAAAAACAATGAGTTATCATTTTATTTTTACTTCTTCGACCTTCTCAGTGGATTGACGCTCCTCTGCCTTAGCGGAAATGCCTCCACTGGTTGGTGATAGTTACCCCAAGTTTGGAGCATAGAAAGTTGGATCTGTTTGAGTAAACTTTGCACACTAGCTGGAATTTTCTGTCCCTTATTTACATCAGAGTTGCAGAAAGTAGTTGTGCATTCCAACCTGCATATATGGCAACTCATGATGAGGTGCCTCTTTTGTATTTGGACCTAAATATTTTTAGCTGCCATTGCACATTTTTGAACAAGCCCCTTAAAGACTGTTCCTGTCTCATTCTCTTCAAAGAAATTACACAAGAATGTAGCTGGTGAGCTATTATAACGATTCAGAAATATGACTGTTAAGTCGTCTTCTGTCATTTCCATACTTAGCGAGATCTAAAATAACCACCCAATTTACTCACTGCACTGTAAGTGTTTTAATTGCTTTGTACTGCATTTTTAGAAAGAACATAGCCCCCATTACCCTTGATCTGACCTGTTCATTTTACAGCAATATATATTGTACTTGCAGTCTTGGTGGTTAGCGAAACGATGAGAATGGGTGTTTTACTCTGTGGAAAAATAGCATTCCAAGCAATGTTGGATGCGAAGCTGAGAGGAGAGGGGTTAACAGCATAGAAAAAGGTTTGTTTGCTATGAAAATCACTAAAGGTTCGCACACAAAGGCGACATTGACTTTAAATAATGTAGTTGTTTCAAGCATTAATAGCTTTAATTGGTATTTATTTAGACTTCTCCTGCATGACGGTCCCACTCAACAGCCTGTAAGTGCAGGGAGAGTACTTTGAATTATCAGCAATTATGCATTAATGTATTGTTTCAATTAATTTTATTTAACATTGCGTCTTATGCAGGAAATCTTTTTTTAGACTGGTGATGTACTTTGACCTTCAAAGTTGGAAAACAAAACTGGTATTGTGAAGCGCAGTACACTTTGCTTATGTTTCAGGTACAATTTCCTAGCAAATATTTAGTTATCTTTAAAGGAAACAATACGTAGTTTGCAGCATTGGCAAATAATAAACATAATAAGAAGCATTAATCTTTATGAATGTACCCAGTATATGGATGGTAGGCGGCTGGTCAGCTGGCTCTAGAGAGCATTCTAGGAACAAACGGAGGTATTCATAGCCTCAAGGTTAAAAGGAAAACTATTTTGCATAACTGGTGCAATAATAGCGAATTTCCTTGGGTCTTTACCACTGTGGAGTCTCCGCACATAAACTGTCCTATCTTTTTATGTGCAGAGACGCTGCAGTAGTAAATATACTACCAGTAAAACCCCTTGTAAATAGCAAACAATTGTAAACTTACACAAAAGTGTAAGTTTACATTTGTAAACCAGAACTGCAATATTGGAAAAGGATTACAGACACACCAGGCAGGCACCTGAGAGGTGCCTACGTGAGGAGTGTGAAAGGATATAATGTTGGTAAATTTTAGCATCCAAAGGTGCCCTGAGTGAGTCAAGGATTTGGTATTATTATTGCCGATGAGAGCCTTAACAATGCCATTGAAGGACCCGAGACCCCCACTTCTAACCAAAGGCGAGAATGTGACACAGTGGGAGAAGCGATCAGTGTACTGAGAAACATCCCATCCTTCTCTCGCTGCAATGGGGTGATGACTTACAGATTTTCTCAAGAGAAGTTACTAAAAATAATAAAAATGAAGTAGGATTGTCTTTTTGAAAATAAAAAAGATAATGAACCCTCGGCCTGTGAGTCACCTCCCATGGAGAGGGGTGCATTTTGTGTTTTTTACTAGCCCTTACCAACATGATTTGCCTGGCGGTGAGTGGCGGTAAAGCCAGCTATATGTTCCCCCATCGTAATTGGATGATTGGACATATAGCCAATTCTATGTCAGGACCGGAGGCTTCAGATTATACTTATATCATTTCTCCACTTTATTTAACTTTTCAAACACAGCAGCCAGTAATATAAAACACATTTTTTCCATAAACACAGAAAACTACAACTCCCTACACCCAGGGAGGCTGGTCAGCCTGTAGTCCTTCCACCATGTCCAGCATTCCAGGTACTAAGTCCCCTGCTTGTTCTTCCTCGTCTTCTTTCTTCGTGCAAAATACGCTCAATCATCACCGGTCTTGTTTGGAACCATCATTCCCTAGAAAGAACAAGATATGTTCAGGAAATGACAAAGCATAAAGGACTAGTCCAGTAGTTAAGACAATGATCTCAGAGCTCTAAGCTACGATAAACCATCTCAATCAAACAGTAGCAAAAACAGCAAAGATGCTTACTTACCAAGGTATGACTTAAACCCCCAAAAAAGACCCAAAAGGAGTTCACTTACAGCATTACGGGTGGGTTCACACCATCGTGCTCCAGGTGGGATAATCTTCGCCTCCGTGTCCTTAATAGAATTGGAAATTACCGTCACCCTGCTTGGCAAATTCCGATTCCATGTCAGGACCGGAGGCTTCAGATTATGCTAGTTCAAAGCTTACTCACCACCAACTGAGCCACATTCACCACCGGTTTAAAATAAAACAGTTTAAAAGTGGAATCCGAAGACCAATCTGCTGCTCGCATCAAATCCTCTAGGCGCGCTCCCAATGCAAAAGCCATAGAGGCCATGGCTCCTCTAGTAGAATGAGCACCAAACTGTTTTGTATCAATGCCCGCTTCATTCATGCCCTCTGGCGAGAAGGTCCTTGCGAAATGTCCAACGCTCGGACATCTGAAACTCTCCTGCAGGAGATCAAACATAGCAGCTTGGCCAATTTCATGGATAATTCTTTCAAAGAAAGGTATCTATTCGGCTGCCAAGATAAAAAAAGGTTTAAAACCAAGTTGACATCCCAAAGGGCCAAATACCGAGGTTCCGGAGGTAACGACAACCGGATACCACGTAAGAGTCTACAGACCAAAAGATGCTCCCCAACAGGCTTCCCATCAAGCGGGGAATGACCCGCAGAAATTGCTGACCGAACCGCATTAATAGAGCGGTACGCCAAGCCATCAGAAGCCAATTCCGCCTGAAAATTCAGGATGGAAACAACATCCGCGACCACGGGATCCAAATCCCTTCGAACACACCAACAAAGCCAGCGTGTCTAAGCGGACCTATAACGCTTAATGGTGCTGTCCGCCCAAGCCTTGGACAAGAGAGACGCAGCTGGTTCCAAAAGGCCTGGCAGCTACCAACGCAGTCGGAAAGCCGCCACACCATAAGGTGGAGCTGTCCCTGCGTGGTCAGATGGTGACTCATCCCCTCCGGGTTCAGAAGGAGATGAGGAAACTGGGGGAGTAGTATTAGAAAATCCCAAGAAAGTTCCAGAAGAATCGGAAACCAAACTTGAGACCTCCAACAAGGCGTCACCATGACCACTTCCACCCTTGCCGATGGATCTGGGCCGCTGCCCTTGTGATCATCGAAAAAGGGGGGAAACGCGTACCTGACTTCCATGGCCCAATCCTGCAGGAATATTTTTGTCCACCCTAAGCGTGGAAGGGTATTCTCAGATGTGAGACCCTTGCTCATTGCACCATCAGGATTCAAGCAAACCGGGCCGAAGACGGCTGTAATGCCAGAAACCGGTCCCCGGGAGCTTGTTTCCTTCCCAGTGTAAGAATTGGCTTTTGTAGTTTGGTTTGCCCTGTTCCCATCATGCACTGGGACAGGAACAGACTAATTTGCATACAGCCAGGTTCTGAAACTGGGATGGTGCAGTGAGCTAAAAAACGGTGTTGGATCTAGCCCTGATCTCTTGACTGGGTGAGAGCTTTCTGCTTAATTCAGAGACTCTGTTCCTCACCACCCCTTGTTGTAAATATTTTTGTCCACCCTAAGCGTGGAAGGGTATTCTCAGATGTGAGACCTTTGCTCATTGCACCATCAGGATTCAAGCAAACCGGGCCGAAGACGGCTGTAATGCCAGAAACCGGTCCCCGGGAGCTTGTTTCTTTCCCAGTGTAAGAATTGGCTTTTGTAGTTTGGTTTGCCCTGTTCCCATCATGCACTGGGACAGGAACAGACTAATTTGCATACAGCCAGGTTCTGAAACTGGGATGGTGCAGTGAGCTAAAAAACGGTGTTGGATCTAGCCCTGATCTCTTGACTGGGTGAGAGCTTTCTGCTTAATTCAGAGACTCTGTTCCTCACCACCCCTTGTTGTAAATATTTTTGTCCACCCTAAGCGTGGAAGGGTATTCTCAGATGTGAGACCCTTGCTCATTGCACCATCAGGATTCAAGCAAACCGGGCCGAAGACGGCTGTAATGCCAGAAACCGGTCCCCGGGAGCTTGTTTCCTTCCCAGTGTAAGAATTGGCTTTTGTAGTTTGGTTTGCCCTGTTCCCATCATGCACTGGGACAGGAACAGACTAATTTGCATACAGCCAGGTTCTGAAACTGGGATGGTGCAGTGAGCTAAAAAACGGTGTTGGATCTAGCCCTGATCTCTTGACTGGGTGAGAGCTTTCTGCTTAATTCAGAGACTCTGTTCCTCACCACCCCTTGTTGTAAATATTTTTGTCCACCCTAAGCGTGGAAGGGTATTCTCAGATGTGAGACCCTTGCTCATTGCACCATCAGGATTCAAGCAAACCGGGCCGAAGACGGCTGTAATGCCAGAAACCGGTCCCCGGGAGCTTGTTTCCTTCCCAGTGTAAGAATTGGCTTTTGTAGTTTGGTTTGCCCTGTTCTCATCATGCACTGGGACAGGAACAGACTAATTTGCATACAGCCAGGTTCTGAAACTGGGATGGTGCAGTGAGCTAAAAAACGGTGTTGGATCTAGCCCTGATCTCTTGACTGGGTGAGAGCTTTCTGCTTAATTCAGAGACTCTGTTCCTCACCACCCCTTGTTGTAAATATTTTTGTCCACCCTAAGCGTGGAAGGGTATTCTCAGATGTGAGACCCTTGCTCATTGCACCATCAGGATTCAAGCAAACCGGGCCGAAGACGGCTGTAATGCCAGAAACCGGTCCCCGGGAGCTTGTTTCCTTCCCAGTGTAAGAATTGGCTTTTGTAGTTTGGTTTGCCCTGTTCCCATCATGCACTGGGACAGGAACAGACTAATTTGCATACAGCCAGGTTCTGAAACTGGGATGGTGCAGTGAGCTAAAAAACGGTGTTGGATCTAGCCCTGATCTCTTGACTGGGTGAGAGCTTTCTGCTTAATTCAGAGACTCTGTTCCTCACCACCCCTTGTTGTAAATATTTTTGTCCACCCTAAGCGTGGAAGGGTATTCTCAGATGTGAGACCCTTGCTCATTGCACCATCAGGATTCAAGCAAACCGGGCCGAAGACGGCTGTAATGCCAGAAACCGGTCCCCGGGAGCTTGTTTCCTTCCCAGTGTAAGAATTGGCTTTTGTAGTTTGGTATGCCCTGTTCCCATCATGCACTTGGACAGGAACAGACTAATTTGCATACAGCCAGGTTCTGAAACTGGGATGGTGCAGTGAGCTAAAAAACGGTGTTGGATCTAGCCCTGATCTCTTGACTGGGTCAGAGCTTTCTGCTTAATTCAGAGACTCTGTTCCTCACCACCCCTTGTTGTAAATATACCAATCCTGCAGGAAGGCATCCGTGGCCACTGCCATCGGATCTGGCCTCCAACTGAAGATTGTGGGCACAAGATTGACCAAGCGGGAGGCAAAGAGGTCCACTGAAAACAGTCCCCACAGGGGCTGGATCCACCCAAAAATCTGGGGATCCAATTTCCATAAACTGGAATCGTACAAGTTGCGTGAATCCAGTCCGCGACCTGATTGGTCTGTCCCGGAAGATATTCTGCCTTGACTGAAATGTGGTGATCTAGACAAAAAGTCCAGAAGTCTTTCGTCAGGTTCGCCAGAGCCCGCAAGTGGGAGCCTCCCAAACGATTGACGTACCGGACAGCGAAAACTTTGTCCATTTTCAAAAGGACACAGGATTGCAACCTGTCCTTGGTCCAGCAACGGACCACAAAGGACCCGCTAAGAGTTCCAGACAGTTGATGTTGAGACTCTGCTCGTCTGCAGACCACACTCCACCGGTGGAAAAATCTCTGCATCGTGTACCCCAGCCCGAACGCCTGGCGTCGGACTCTATGACCAGGTCTGGAATCGAGCCGAAAATCGCCCGCCCATTCCAGGCCTCCATGTGAGACAACCACCATGTAATTTCCGCTCTGGCCTTTTCCGAAAGGGGAATCATGTGATCGTAAGATCTCCCTCTTCGTAGATGAAACGTCTTGAGGCATTGGAGTGCCCGGTAATGAAGAGGGCCCGGGAAGATCGCTTGAATTGAAGAAGAGAGCAGGCCCACCACACGGGCAAGATAGCGCAGAGAAATGTGGGACTTCGAAAGTGTTTGGCGCAATTCATGATGAATCTTTGCCATTTTCCGAGAGGGAAGACTCGGGGTCGCTTGGACAGAGCCTATCACGAACCCAAGGAAAGTTATCGACTGAGAAGGATGCAAGACCGGTTTGGCCCCGTTGATCAAAAACCCCAGACATTGTAACGGACACACCGTCTGCTGGAGTTGAGAGGCAAGCACTCGAAGACATTGCGCCATAAGCAACAGATCGTACAAATACACGATCATCTGGATGTCCTGAGCTCGGAGGAACTCCACCGCTGGATGCAGCACCTTGGTGTACCACCACGGTGCTGAGGACAGACCGAACTGAAGAGCTGTGAATTCGAACACCAAGTCCTTCCAGCAGAACTGCAAAAATCGACGTTGCAGTGGATGGATAGGCACAACCAGATAGGCGTACTTTAAGTCGAGGTGCACCATCCAATCGGCTGGTAGGAGAATGTCATGGAGGAGGTGTACCCCCTCCATTTTGAAATGACGATACACCAACCAGCCGTTGAAGTCCTTGAGATGGATAACAGGAGGTCGGCCACCGTCGACCTTGTCCACCAAGAAAATATTGCTTAGGAAGCCATGGGGATGAAGTGTTGATCGACGAATGGCCCCTTTGCGAAGCAATACGGAAACCTCTTCATCGATCAACTGAGAATCTCTGGCGCTGAAAGAAATCGGACAAGGGAGGATCTCCTGTCGAGGGTCCCTGTGGAACTCTATATGAAAACCTTGAATGGTTTGGAGAACCCATGCATCCGAAGTGATGTCCTCCCAAGCATCTTGAAATGCCGCTAAATGCCCCCCAATGCGCGCAGGAGTCGCTTGTAAGAGACTTACTGTTGGAACTGCTGCCAGAGTTGGCTCTGAAACCTCCACGTCCTCGGAATCATTGTCCACATGTGGGGTAGAAGTTATTGTCGGTTGCGGAAGTATTGTATTGTCAGCGGCCAGAGCCTTGTCCCCTGCTTAAGGGTTGCTGCAATCCGCGGCCGGGAGAGCGGCCCCTGCCTCGCCAGGCCCCACAGAAAACCCGCTGGTTAAAGACCTTTTTTATACTGGACTTGGCCTTGTCCAGGGAACTGAAAGTTGCAACAAACTTTCCCAATTCCTTTATAAAAGGGTTGCTGAAAAGGCCTCCCTGTGCCACGGCCCCTGCCTACGAGGATGCCAGATCTCCCAATTTTGGGTCCAGCTTAATTAAAAGAGATCTTCTACGCTCTGTGGACAAAGCTCAATTTGCATTGCCCATAAAAATAGCCCGTTGGGCCCAACTAGAGAGCACCTCTGGGGAAATGGGAGTCCCTGAAACTTTCGCCTCCTCGGCCATGTAGAGAATTTACATCATGGGCCCAATGGCATTGAGCCTAACAGGATTGCCAGGATCTATCAATTCCTCTCCTGGGATCCTTCGTGAACTTTGCCATAAATGTGGCCATCTTCGGATCTAGCTCTGGGGTACAGGTAATCTTATTGTCCAACAAAGGCCTGGGGCACTCAGCCCGCAGACAACCTCGAGCTTTCATCTCCAAGGGTTTCCGTAACCTATTAGCCACAAATCTGGCTACCTTATCGCCCGGAACCCAAGCCGCCGAATGAGGGTGCATGATTTTGTCGGGGTTGAGCATGTCAGCATCCTCCTGTGCAGTAGCGTCAGAAGTTGACTGAGTCGCCGCCAGGAGCCAAGGCCATGAAGACCCCGCCTCGTCGTCGGAATACCCCTGTGTGCCATCATCATCAGTCGCAGGGGAATGGGGGTTCCAGGGGTTCATGCAGGGCATCCACCTATGGGGGAGGGGGAACAGAGGAAGCCTCTGAAGCAATAAAAGCTGACTTAGGGCGTGCAAAAGCCTCCACATCCACACCCTCAGGGCGCTGCTTTTTAGATGGTGAAGGGTTCTCCCCAGATTACTGGCCAGACTCCCCCGGAGGATCCGCCCACGCCGCCGCAGGCTTAGCGCATTCCTGGACTATTTTCTCTGGCGCATAATCTTCGCCTCCGTGTCCTTAACAGAATTGGAACTTACTGTCACCCTGCTTGGCATATTCCAATTCTCCAACAATCCTTACTTGTCAGGTTGTCAGAGAAGTTTGTCTAAAGGGTGACAGAATAGTCAATGCAACGGCAAAACTATAGTTCGCCTCCATTTAAATCAGGAGGGTGAACCACTATGTTGGTGGATAGGGAACACAGTCACCATTGCATTGGTGTTCCCTGTCTGCCAACATAGATATTAGTCCTAACGTCTCAATATAAGGTTCCATTATTTTTTAATTTTTAGATTCATGATATTGGCAAAGCCTGCATGAATAAAATCGCCAAAGTATTAAAAACAAGTGTTCACCCTTGCAAGCCCACTCAGTAACTATTTTAGACGCTTATATGTATGGATGGACATATAGCCAATTCTCCAACAATCCTTACTTGTCAGGTTGTCAGAGAAGTTTGTCTAATGAGATTGCCCCATTTTTTGAAAACATTACACAATATTATCGGTTTATTGATGACGTTTTCTTTGATTGGAGTGGACTGAAGGAAACACTCTCTGAATTTATGTTGTGGATTAATTTATGTGATACACACCTTAAATTTAGCCAGAATGTAAGCAGGGAAATTATTGAATTTTTAGATATATGGATCGAGGTAGTGTAGAAACATATTGAGGTTTTGTTATATACTAAACCTACTGCACAAAACACTCTATTACAATTCCAAAGTTATCCTCTACGCAGTCAAACGGATAGTATCCCTTTTAGCACGTTCCAGCGTCTCTACAGGAACTGCACCTGTATCAAAACATTTGATTTCCATGCTGAAAATTTTAAAATCAAACTCCTAAATCGAGGATATCCCTTCAGAATAATCAAAGAGTCCTACAAAAGGGCTATATACAACAGCCACAACACTCTGCTTCAAACCAAAATAGTTTGGTGTGTGTTACTAGGCACTCACTTTTCTTGGCACATCCTCAATTCTGGTAACCAGATGAGCACTATACCTAAACCTATTTTTGCCTTCCGTAGGGACTGAAATCTTAGGAATGCCCCGGTGAAATCTATACTACCAGAAAAAAATGAAACTGTCCAGCCCGATGAAATCTATACAACCAGAGAAAAATGAAACAGTCCAGGGTACCATCACAGGAACTAACCCCATTCTAGACACCCACAGATGTGGCAACTGCCATGCTTGCAATTTTGCGAGAGTAATGTCGAACTTACAATGGGGTAAGAAGACTTTTCTTTTCAAAGAAATTACAAATTGCAGGACTGCAAACTTGATCTATTTTATCCTTTGCCCTTGCAGCAAGATATGTAGGAGAAACCAGCAGAGAAATGCGGGTCGGATTTAGTGAACACAAATCTGCGATAAATAACAAACGCATTGAAGCACCACTTCTTAAACATTGGTTAGAAAATCAACATTCTATCAATGACCTACAATAATTATAACTGAACGTGTACATGCACCCAAAGAGGGTAACATTGACGCCTTGAGACGCAAAAGGGAAGTTTTTGGGATATATATATACCCTCCAGACTACTGAGACAGGTTTAAATGAATTGCTTCCCTGGGAAAATGCTATTACTTGAAGTCAATATTTGCCTCTATTGTTATGTCAGAATCCTAGTACCCGTTCTTGGTTGTTATCAGAGTCGTATATATGGTTTTTCCTTAGTGATTTTATCTACCTGATCCAGAAACTGCCTAACAGTTATTTACTGATTCGGTCCAATATTCATCTATCTCAATTACCTTTGAATTAATTATGTCATCTTCCTTCCGTCTTGGAGTGGTTATTTTGTATCATTTGAGAGATTTGTAGACGTTCTTTGTTCTTTCGGATCGTTTATCTCTAAGCATTTGGTATCTGTATTCCCACTTGAATGCAGAATAAGTCTATTCTTTAATCTTACATTCCAAGATGGCCACCAGCTTGAACTACAGGTGAAACACTCACCTCCGGGTAGCCCTCGTCGATGTTTGTTATTACAGGGATTCCAACATGGTGACGGAAAGATTAAATATATGACATTTACGGGCTTGGCTTTATGTGTACCTCAGGTTGTTTTAATTATTTTGATCACACATCCACAAGGTAGGGCCTTGTATGATATATAAGGGGATCTTTGGTCCCGTACGCCCAGTTTCCGGAATCTTCGAGCAGGAGGCGGATGGCTGAACTTTGACTCTAGAGATGATGCTCCCCGACTACGTACGTATGCCGTTACTTGACCCTGGAGCCACCCTTGATGTAGACTTTTAATAATGGGAACTTTGTTGACGAAACAGGGCCCTCGCTAGTTTTAAATGCGGTACTCTGAGATTTATTTATTTATAGATCTGCGGGTTTCATGCAAGAATAGTCCCTTTATGTACATTTGATCCTATTTTGAATGGACACGCCAGATATTTAGTAGAGAGGCATTAAGCGTCTATTGTGTTTTTCAATGCTATATTTGTATATTCATGTTTTTAAAGGCATGTATACACATTTCTTCCAGATCTCTCGATTATAATGGAGTAGGACTAACCACCGTATTGCGACATATTACAGATGGATACTTTTTAACAGAGGTACATTTAAGTATGGCTCGCAGAGAACCTTTGCTAATATCCACACATTATACCCAGTGCTTAATTTGTGCCGGTGCTATCCGGTGCTCAGCACCGGCACTTAAATATCAGGGCCGGGTCTATGAATCTTGACTGCTGACTGTAAAAATAAATATATCTTTCTTTATTGTACGTGCAGCCACAGCCCGCCCTCACTGCCTGGCTCCCGCTGCAGCCTGCAGCGTGCTTTCATATCCCGCCACCGCCGGCAGTCGACTCCTAGTCACTGTAGTCTCATCAACATCAATCATGTGTCACTGACTGTGTTACTGTCACGGCGTTTGGGACCGGGCCGGGGTTGCAACTTGCAAGTTGGTCAGCCGCAACTGTGACAAATGCACCCAGGCGCAGGCACCCTCAGCTGCCCCTGCCAAGGCCAACTCCAAAGCGATTCAAGGCAGCGAATATTTAATAAATAATATATGCAGTGTGACTGTGTCTGAGAAAACTGAAGTAGTTAACTTTCGTTTCATCATTTTTTCATCAGCATGGCGCCTGGCGGCCGGCCGGCTGCAGAGTTGTTGATAGTTTCTGTTTGACACAGGGTGCAGGTGGGCGGGCCAGGGGGCCACCTCGGAACGAACGGAAGTTGCCAGGTGGGGCTGGGCTGGAGGTTCTGATGGGGGTAGGCGGGGGGCTGTGCGTGAGCGTGGTAGCGCTCGCAGATTTTTTTCATTTTGGTTAAGGCAGGCTGCCACAGGCTAGCCACGCCCCAGCATAACCACCGCGCTGCGCAGTTTACAGCGGCAGGCGGCAGCTCCCCACGCCAAGAGAGCAGTACTGGCCAAGAAGTCGTCATCCTAAATTAGCCCGGCGCCACGCGGTGGCCCCAGCCCGACTAACGACGCCGAAGGACAGAGGCAGAGCTGACCCTGGGCTGTGCTGTGCAGTACAGGTGACGTCGGTCGGTGACGGTCTGGTGGCCGGCACTGCTGCAGCCAGCCAAGGGTCGGTGTCTCCAGTTACTGGGCTTGCACTGCAGACTGCAGCCTGCTGCTAGTAGCAAGCAGGCAGCACGCAGCAAAGTACAGCTGAGCTGTGCTATCTAGCTAGCCTAGTGGCTAGCAGTGTGTGTGTCTGACTCTTGGCCTGCCTGCCGACCGCCCCCCCCCCACCACGAATAACGGTAAGAACTGAAGATTATACAATAAATTAAGTTAGTTAAGCAGAGCACCACTAATGACTTACAGTTTTAAGTTAAGCTTAGGGGGCCGGATCAGCTCCCACACTTTGTTCAGTTTTTCTTTCATTCCGGCGGACGAGGGGGAGGGGAGGGCAGGGGAGGTGGGAGGAGGTGCGAGTCTGCAACGGTGCCAGAACGGAACCTAATGGATTTCTAGGTATTTTTACAGGCAGAAATGAATCTATCGTTGGCCTTTGGTATTTGAGTTGTACCAAAGTACTGGAATTTGCTAAAGGTCAGTTGTAATTGGGCCTGAATCCATCGAGCCAGCTTATTGTTACTCCATTCGGTTTTCAGGATGGCCAACATACTGACTATCTCAAATGATAATCATTAAATTGAAATTGTTCCGATAAAGTATTTTGGCATTCAGTGTGACTGCTCGACTTGGCGTGCTGTGATTGCATTGCAATAACGCAGTAATTGTTTTAAAAACTGTAGTTTTTCCTTTGCATTGTTTATTAGGCGGTGTTAACAATGTAACCACCATCCAGATAAAAACACCTAAAGTTGTGTAGGAATATAGAAAAGACTGTACAAACAAATGCTTCTGATATAACCTGCAGATGACCTTGCCTTTTTTCCTGAAATGACAGTTCTAAAAGTGTACTGCACAGAGAGTTCCTTTTTAGCGCAATTATTATGTGAATGTATGTGAGCCCCCCTGACCTCAGTGACTGTCCGCGCGCCGCTTTCAATTGGCCCATTCTGATATCATATCGTGATGACATTGTGTCTTGCTTGGCTCGATTCTGACCCCTGATTTGCACGCCAACCTGCCTGGAGAGCTCCGGGTAATATGCGTGACTCCTGACTGTAGGACGTCATTGTTGTTCCAGGGGCTGAGGTACTGCAGCAGTGCCAATATAAGCTGCTTGAGGTGTGCGCTTCCATTCCCGTAACACTCTACCTGCCCACCAGTCCTGTTCCATATTTAAGCCCTCCAGTGTTGCACGCCAGCAGCCGACCGCCGCACAAGCCTCGCTCAGGCGCCCGCAATCGGGTGCTACTCGTAGTGCCTACCGACACGGCTGACTCCCGCGGTGCGGTGCCAGCTAGCCAGCAACCGGGTCCTTAAATACGCATTTGACCGTGGTAAAAATATCTGCTGCGCTTATAGCCTCTCATTTAGATTAGACCAGGATTGCGGCACCATGTCAGTGCAACTGTGCATCATGTGCATGCCTAAAGCCTGCACTATCCGGGCTGCCACACTTGTAGGACACGGACACCCTCTGGCTTTACCATACATGATTCGATGAAGTTTTGGGGCGTGAGCAGTGAGAGTTGCTATAAATTATATGCAGAGAAAAACTCCACTGGAAACCCAGTTCAGCACGGGGGTTTTGCACTTTTGCTGCACACATCATCTGGTCATACATGTCATCCACAGCCAGCACAGAGCAGCGGATCTATATGATACTGGGAAGGGTTAGTACGTAGGCTGGCAGTGGCCATCCAAGTAGTCGTGTAACAGTGAGTCTGCCTGTCCCTCCGCTGGCCAGTACAGTGATGTAGTAGTTAACTTAACATTGACCTGTGAGCTGTGACTGAGTTCAGTATCTCCCAGTCCCAAGTCAGAGATCTAATGGCGGTTCCGTTCGGCCGGTGACTTTGGGAACTTGACTTCCGACCTCAAAAGTCCTGCTAATACCCTGCCTGCCCGATCCCGCTCTCCACATGCTGCTAGTGTTCTGCAAGTGCAGCTTCCCAAGCCTACTCACCACTATTCTATGCTCCCCAGTACTGATGCTCCCTGCAGAGGGGTGCAACATCTTCCTCTGTCCCCACTGCCTGTGCCATCCCCGCCCGCATCTCTGCTATTCGTTTGTTGTTTTTCAATTCAGTAATTTGGCGTCACAAATGCATACTTCACCCGGATTAGTTTTTTTTTGTATAATCTTTATTGGCACAGCAACATACAATATCTGTGGAAAACAGGCATGTTAAGAACAGTGTTATTATAATCCCCCACACCCTCGCTCTACCTATCTGTACCCGATATGCATATTGGAGTAATAATACCATGTCACTAGGAAACAACTGACAACCTGGATTGATAACTTTATATAGATGATCATGCCTTCTGTATACATCTGGGTTCTTGGGTTCCCAACATAACCACTTAAACTAGTTCTCATAAATATATCCAAATGTCTAGCACATTATAGCATCACAGTGTCGGACCGCAAATAGCAGTGAAGGGAGTGGGTGGAGCCAAAAAAGTGGGTGTGGCCTCCGACAAAAATTTCAGCACCTGCACTTCATATTTTACAAATTAAGCACTGATTATACCTAGAAGTTATCTTGGGTGATCAATTCTCCGTGTTATTGTTATATCCTTCAGTGTTTCTATGTTATAAACCGGAGGATCTTATCATGGGAAGGGTTCACTGAGACTTTCATTTGACAGGACTCTACAAAGTAGGCTGGTAGTTTTACTTACACGTCTATTGTAATATTATGATCTACAGAATTGACTACTTAAATCATGTCTGAATTGTATTCTTCTCCACAGAATATATCTCGAGCCTCTGTTACTCGATATTTTAAAGAGGTGAATGTTAGGGAGATATTGCAATGAACTCAAGTTATTACTTGGAAAGTCTACATTCTTCCAGCTTTTATCCTTAAGAAGTATGTGGAGTACTGATTTTTGCTTTTCATGTTTCTAATCGGAGTAAATAGAGTGTGTTTTATAATTCTGGGGCACTAGAGGTCTTTTCCATCTCTACACGTAAGTTTCTGCACTTTGTGACAGTGACTAATTCTTTTGAAATAGAGGTGGTGAGGGTAAGCATATTTTGTTTTAGGACACTTTATCTGTTTCACAACACTTGATATGTCTCTTAGTACACTCAGTAGATAGTTATATTTTGCTATGTGATTATTAACTTTGAATTTAAGGATTAAATTGTGCTATATCTGTCCCTACGGAGATGGTTGGATTTTACTGACAGCCTCAGAAAATATATATATATATTTTTTTGTGTCCTCGTTATCGCCCTTGGTGACCAAATAGTAGTGCATGGAGATAGGCGTACTATTGCAGATAAACTGGTAGGAGCACTGAATAGTACAAAGTGGGTCGCCCCTCAGTACAATTGCCACACTCCAACAGCACCACATTCGAACAACCAATGGGGTAGTATGCTGCAGTCAGATACCCAATCTTGTACCGATGTCGCCCTATTGGGTATACAAACATAAAAAGAGATGCCAAGCAGCGTAATCATTGGACCTTGGGGGAAAAAAAAACCCTGTGGTCGATTACTCAGCTATAACCAACTTAATAAAAGCCAGAGGTTTCTCTTGTCTGGATTGCCCGATCTTAAAAGGTCCATTTTGGATGTTTGTAGCAATGAAGTGTGCCAGTCTAGCAAGGTAGGAGGTAACTGGTCTTTCCATTTCGTACATATTTCTCTTCTGGCTAATAAAATACCATAAAAGAGTAAATTCTTAGCCAGACCCTGAATCTCTGGTGCGACCCCAAAAATAATAAGAGCGGGACATAGCAGGACTTGGGAGCCCAAGGCAGTAGTGAGTGTTAGACAAACCGCGTTCCAAAAGGGCAATAACAGTGGGCAATCAAGGAACATATGCAGGTCAGAAGCCGCAATAAGACCACATTTAGGGCATGCCACTGCTGAGTTGTTTGGAAATTTTGAAAGTCTCTCTGGCGAATAGTAGGCCCTATGTACGGTAAAAAGTTGGTTTCGGCGCAACCAAGAGGGTTTCACTATGTTCCACATGATCTCAAAAGACTCAAACCACAAGTTCTCCACGTTATGATTGGTGATATGCGCGGTCCACAGTATGTCAGGCAGATGGAACTTACTCTCGACCTCCTCCAATAGTAGATTGTACCAAAATGAAACCTTTCTTAGTTGGAGGCTTATCTATTAAGAGGGAGACCATGTTGCTATCACCCCCTAACAAAGTAGCAGATATTAGCAGAAACCTGTGAGTGTGCCCAACTTCGTATTTGCAGGTATTTAAAACTGGAAAGTCCTGCCCCGGTTTTAGAAAATAACACCTCCCACGGGAGTAAGCTACCCTCCACGAAAAGGTGCCCCCACACCTCCACTCCTGCCTCTCTCAGTGGCACTGCAAGACTATCAAGAAGCCAGCTTGGAGACCCTGGTGAATTCCACAGTGGAGATTTACTAGAGAAATAACCAATTTTTATGGAACACCTGAGTGGATGTATGACGTTACAACGCATACTTTTACGACGCCTACCTTTACAACGCAATTTTTACACCGCAACATCCATTACAACGATTACCATTACAACGCATGCCATTACTACGAATTCTTTGAAACTACCTTTACAACGCATTCCACAACAACGCATACTACCTTTACAACGCATACCATTACAACGCATAACATTACATTGCATGTAAGGTAAGTGTTGGATAGTGTAGGGGTTAAAATTACTATTCTACCTCCAGGGGGTGCAACAGTAGGGTAAGTGTTGGATAGTGTAGGGGTAAAAATTACTATTCGAACTCCAGGGGGTGCAACAGTAGGGTAGGTGTTGGATAGTGTAGGGGTAAAAATTACTATTCTAACTCCAGGGGGTGCAACAGTAGGGTAAGTGTTGGATAGTGTAGGGGTAAAAATTACTATTCTAACTCCAGGGGGTGCAACAGTAGGGTAAGTGTTGGATAGTGTAAGGGTACTATGTGTTGTAATGGTATGCGTTGTAATGATATGCGTTGTATTGACTGTGTTGTAATGGCATGCGTTGTAGTGGTGTGCATTGTAGTGTCATGCGTTGTAATGGTTGTGTTGTTAATGCATGCGTTGTCATGGATGTTGCGTTGTAAAATTTTCGTTGTAATGGTAGTGCGGTGTGAAAGTTGCGTTGTAAAGGTTGTTTCCACACCTGAGTTTCACCCGTTTTAGTTATATTTCGCAATACCTTCAGTTTTACTTTTTCTTTAAACTTGGGGTCGCCAAACTTAAACAAAAACGCATGCTCATCTATTTTTTTCCCCTTTAAGCAGTGCTGCAAACATTTACCCTCAAGCAGAGTTTATGGGTGATTTTAGCAACATCCTAGCATGGGAAAGTTGAAAAGCCCACGCGTATAACTGTAGATCAGGAGCCGCCAACCCACCCTTTTCTCTACGACGCCTACGTTTCTTCCAGGCTATTCTAGGAATGTGGTTGTTCCAGATAAAAGAACTTATATCACTTTGAAGTTTGGCTATCATAGAGGGTTAAAAAAAGAGAGGGATAGTGTTAAACAAAAAAGAAACTTTGGGAAGGATGGACATCTTTATTAAGTTGGCTCTACCCAATAAGGATAAAGGAAGCGAAGTCCATGATTTCATCAGCCTACGACACTCCTTGGCCACACGCGAAAAATTAGATGGAACTGTTTCATTTATATCACTGTATATATTTAGGCCCAAGTAGCGTAAGACAGAACTCAGCTGAGCCCCTGCCACCGGCGCAGGGTCATTCCAGACCATAATATCCGTCTTTGAGGCATTGATCTCATACCCAGACACGTTGCCAAAGTCCTGACCCAAAGCAATTACAGCTGGAAATGCAGAGCGGAGTTCAGAGGAGAAAACAAGGACATCTTCCGCGTATAAGGCTACCTTCTTCTCCCATCCTTCAAAAATAAAGGGCTTGATGTTACAATCGTCCCGTAGCTGTTGAGCAAAAGGCTCAATATACAGATCGAATAAGAGGGGAGATAGAGGGCAGCCCTGGCAGGTAACCCGCGTGATGTTAAATGGGGTAGATAATTCCCCATTTACAAGTAAAGAGGCAGACGGATTCTGATACAAAAGTCTCACTGCACGCCTATATTTCTCGCCGATATTAAATTTCCCCAAGACCTCCAATAGGTAAGTCCAGTTAACCCTATCAAAGGCCTTGGTGGCATCCAAGGTGAGAACAGCCAGGGGGAGTGATTTCACGGAAGCCATATTGATGGCTCCTATGAGATCGTAAGTCAACTCATAGAGCTGGGGACCCCATACAAATCCCTTTTGGTCTACGTGCAAGATACTTGAAGCAACTGCCACCAACCTGTCCGCCAACACTGACGCAAAGATTTTATATTCAGCGTTTAGGATAGAAATTGGTTTATAAGACCCACAGCAGGTTGTCGGTTTTCCTGGTTTCAGTATCAATGTTATTGAAGCACTGTTCCAAGAAATAGGAGGGGGCATTCCATCTTGGAGGATATTGTTAAACAGCTCAGTCAAAAAGGGGAGGATTGTTAAGTTCAAGGCCTTATAAATTTCCGACGGCAGACCGTCTGGACCAGAAGCCCTACCCTTTTTACTACTAATAATTGCCAGTCTAACTTCTTCCTGGGAGATAGGATCTTCCAAAACATCACGTTGTTCTAATGACAGTGCAGGAAGAGACACTCCCGCCAGCCAGTCTTCAACTGGTTTGATTTCAATATTTTTATCCGCATGGTATATTTCACTGAAAAATTCCCAAAAAGCCCCCTAATATCTGCCTCGGTAGAGTATGTTATGTCGCCAGACATGATTGAATAAATATTATTTCTAACCTGCTCAGCCTTTGTCTTCCAGGCTAGCAACTTTCCAGCCCCCTCGCCATACTCGAAATGGGCTAGTTTACTTGCTTCCCACCTCTCTAAAACTCAAGCATTCAAAACTGAGCACAACTCCCCTTTTAGAGTAACTACTTTGTTTTGCCACACCTGTACTGTGGTGGCAGGGGCATCCGGGTGCATGGCTATTTCTGTCTGCACTCTGGCCATCTCAATTTCCAAGGAAGCCACAGCTTCCCGATAGATCTTATTCTTATATGTAGCTTTATTTGCTATAAAGCCCCTTAAGAAGGCCTTTAGTGAATCCCATATACTCACAGGAGAAACTGTTCCAATATTATCTTCCAAAAAAATGCTGCACATCCACATTAAGAGCATTAATAACATCCAGCGAGGAGAGCAATGAGCGATCAAATGACCAGTTTCTCAAACGACTCTTAGGAAACCTCTCCAGTTCTAAACAAATAGCTGCGTGGTCTGATAAATGAAAGGGGAGGTGAGAAACTGATTTCACCAAGTTAACTAAAGGTTGGCTAACCAAATAAAATTGATTCTTGACTGATGGTGGTATCTGTAGTTGCGAAATGTAACACCCTTTGTTGCCCATATAGTGATCTCCAAAGATAGTTATACCCATGCTGCTTCATACTATCCTGCAGGAAAGCCCTAGTTTTAGATAAAGTCCTGGCTCTGTTAGAAGGGGAGTTATCCAAAAGAGGATCCAAAACTATGTTAAAATCTCCTGCAAGAATAACCGGCTCAGGAAATTAGTACAGGTAAGAAAAAGGGTCTTCAAAGCTGACGGGTCATCCTGATATGGACCATAGTATCCTATTATAGTAATTGGGGACCCCGCTATGATCACTGATGCAATTGCCCACCTACCGCCAGGGTTAACCAATTTAGACACCAATCTCGCCTTTATTGATTTATGAAATATCGATCCACCTATTTTTTTTAACCAGCTAAAGCATTTCAGATTCGGCAAGATGAGTCACCAGGAGTACTATAAACTGCGCATCTGAGTCGCGAAGATACTGCATTATATTATTTTTTCTAGGGTTAGTACGCAATCCGTTAGTATTTCAGGAGCGAATCGCTAATTCACTCATTGTAATAAAGATCCCACACCAAGATTTTTACCATCAAGATCAGCTCAATAATATCTGTACCAACACTACAGAGTATATAAGGGCAAACCAACCAATATACATACAACCAGAAAGAAGAAAGGACAATCATTTATTTTTCAAGCAGCAGCAACAAACTCCAAGCTAAACTAGAGCGAAAATGAGGACATTTTTAAAGTTTTTTCCCTTTTCCCTTCCACCCCCCCGGGAAACCCTTGCTCTATCTATCTGGAGAAACCAGAAGATAGCGCCCCATCCTGGGTTCCCACCCTACCCGTGATCGTGAAAAGATATTAAAGCTATGCTATATACCTGATACCTATACTACCGATGTTTATACGAAAGCAGTGATTATCTATTTCACAGATCCTCTTTTTTTTTTCCCTTCTTTTTAATTTTTTTTTTAACATTTCTAGTCTTTTACACTTTCGCATTTAAGCTAACGTTGTCTTCGAGACTTATCAGATTGCAAAAAGGTTTCTTGCTATACTTACGTACATCATTAATTACATACCTCTCTTTTAGGTTCTATTAAGTTCTTAGTGGCTCCCCAATACCGCAATGCACAGGGGAGGCCTAACCTAGCCTGATGCTCCTTTGTCTTTGCCCATAGTCAGTAATAGCTTATCCGCTGCCTGCACTGGTCTGATATTATGCATGCTATTTTTATACATTACTCTCAGTGTTGCCGGAAAGATTAATTGAGCAACTGCACCATAACGTCTAAAAGCCTCAAGCCTCCTCCCAAACTCCCATTGCTTGTCAAGTGTGGTCCTAGACAGGTCAGATCGGATCTGAAAATTGAATCCCTTACCACTCACAGATTTCTGCTTTAGGGCCAGATTGAGAATGGTCTCCTTAAGTGAGTAAGTATGGAAGTTGACCAAGACTTTTCTTGGCTTGGTCCTTTGGGGGTTCTTCCTGAAAGGCTCTCTATGGATGCGTTGGATGTCTAAAGCTAGTTCTTCCACCGACTGATCCAAACATAATGCTTCCTTCAATAGCGAGATGACAAACTGCTTAATATCTGAGCCTTCCTTGTCCTCCGGAATATTCAAGAGACGAAGATTATTCCGTCGGGCATTGTTCTCAAGCATCTCTATCCTCTCTGCCAACGCTTGGTTTTCTTTCCTGAGCATTGTGATGTCCACTTTTGCTTCATCCAAGTGTATAGACAGACCAGTTACCTTATCCTCTAATGACTCTGTTCTTAAAGTAAGATCACTTAGCTTCTTGTCCAGGGACTCACAAAGACATCTAATGTCGGCCTGATTAGCTGCAGAAGTCTCAAACCCTTTTTTTTATGTCAGCAGACAAAGATGTAAACATCCCCTGTAAGGAAGCCTGCAGGGAGGTGGTCAAGGTTACATCATCACAGTTAACCGGCAAGGCACTGGCACTGGAAAAGAGAGCCTGTGCACCACCTTGTATACTATCTTGTGTACTATCCCCTTGGGTTGACCATAAAGGGGGCCGGTTATCAAAAATGGAGGAGCCAGCAGAAGTGGCGGAGCCAGTGGCGGAGCCAAAACCAAGGCAGGAGGCGGGGGGTGGCCCGACGGACCGGAAGGACCCAAGTTTTCCAACACAGGGACCTCTCTCTCAGGAACTTCAGTAAGGGTAAATATGCCGGTGGTCTCAACCTCTCTATCACTATCCAAGTCTAATTCATCTTCCATGTTGGCGTCTGGGATTTCTGGGCCCTCCACGCCACCCGTCGCCATGACAATTGAGGTACTATTAATCGGAACCCCAGTTTTCACTGCCTCCTCAGGACCCACTTCCTCTGATAGTGGCTTTTCTGGACAAACCTTGGGAGAAAGTTTATCTGATAGTAGTAACACTTGAGGGATCACCTTAAAGTACGACCTAAGTGAAGGAGTTATCCTGGTCCCAGCACTAGCAGGGCTAGTGGATTTACACTTAAAATTTGAGACTTTAGGCCCTTTAGTTGTTTTACTCGTGTAGGCTCGCTTAGCCTTGACCTGCCCTGTCAGGTAAGAGGAAAGTTTCCCTTTCGCGCTATCAGCGTTACCAACGCTAACAGGAACCACTGGTTGGGCAACTCTAAACTTAGGGCAGGAGTTGGGTTAGAGCAACAAGATACGGAGAATGTGGTGTTTTGAGCTTGCACTCCTTTACTTTTCTTCCCTTTTTTTTACTCTCTTTTTGTCCCCTTGCGTTTGTCCTTTCTCAAATGTGGTGACCCCCCCTACCCCAGACTTGAATAAATCACCACCTGGAGGTATACAAATGGACTCCCCTTGAGAACTAGCCCCCCCGGACTGCGCTAATCCCCCGCCACCTTTAGCACCACCACCTTCACCAAAATCGTGGCAACTGCAGTCAACAGACCACTCCCCTTCCTCCGGCGTTTCCTCCAGGCGTTTCTTCTATCACCTCCACCTCGGCAACGGGACCCACAGCGGCTCCACGACGTCCCGGGAGAAGACAACGGGTCCTACATCCTCGTCGGAGCTCCAGGGCGGCAAGACTCCAAACCGGCAAGCCCAACGCCTGCAGCGGCAAAAAAGCAGGTAAGCTCCGGCTATGATTCAAACCCTTTGACTGCGATACAGAGCCTGCAGCTACAGCAGCAGCATGCTCCGCCGAGGAACACGCCCCTTCCAAACACATGGGGTCTGATGGAGACGGAAAATGCCAGTATCCCCAAAATGAAAAAAAAAATCCATTCACAGGGGGCACATCACACAGTATTCCCCCAGAACCATCAAAAAGCATCAAGAAATGTCACAGACGGGAACCCAGGAACGGAGCACCGCCGCAGCTCAACCGGCTGCCGCCATGTTTCCCCAAGGTTGGATCCAGAGCCTCAGAAAATATTGTATAAACTTCCTGTCAAATATGTTAAATGTATCAGGCTTTCTTAATATTATGCCACATCAGCTCCCTGATGAAGGATGGTACATGGGATTTCCGAAACGCGCGTCAGTGCATTTGTGTTGTCTAAACTGTTTATGATGTTTATAAGTGTTATGTATTGTCTTTGTTACTCTGTGTTTTTTTTAACTTATTGTTTTTTTGTGGAAACATGTACCTTTATTAAGAGGATTGCTCTCCCAGTACTTGCGCCTTCTGTGTATCAAATGAATCTTGAAGCCATACAAAATTGATTGTATATGTATTTATTGAAAAGTAATTGAAATAAATAAGTATATGCTTACTATTTTGATAATAAAAACAAAATAATCTTTTATATAAAAATGTGTTACTCTCTTTGTGGGACAGTTCTGATTAACAAATACATGATGTGAATATGTCATAAGGGGTTTAGTGTTGTATATTTGGTTTGTCTAAAGGGAGACAGAGTAGTTAATGCCATGGCAAAACTATAGTTCGCCTCCATTTAAATCTGGAGGGTGAACCATTTATGTTGGTGGAGAGGGATCACAGTCACCATTGCATCGGTGTTCCCTCTCTGCCAACATAGATATTAGTCCTAAAGTCTCACTATCAGGTTCCATTAATTTTTTTTATTTTTAGATTCATGATATTGGCAAACCTTGCATGAATAAAATCGCCAAAGTATAAAAAAAGTGTTCACCCTTGCAAGCTCACTCAGCAACAATTTTAAACAATTATATGCAAAAACCACTGAACGGATTTACACCAAACTAGCAAAAGAACACTTTGGACATACTCGATTGCTTTTTCCAGAAAGAGAATCCATCAAGACAAACTCTCCTTCTGGGCTGCCCTCTGGCCCCCTGATAGGAGGATCAAGGGGAATTAATTAATCAGTCTCCAAAATCAGTCTCCAATGGCAATCTGTACAATGACGGACAATTGTTAATCTGCTACATAGCATAAGTACTGGAAAACTGCAGAGTCATCCTCGATCCATACACCTTGGGCCTGATTCAAAAAGATACGTTTACTCATTTGTGTGGGAAACAGCCATTACATTGAATGCGTTACAATGCTGATTGAAAAGATTGTCAGCACACTACTCATAAAGAATAGTCCAATTTTCAAGATACTCTTCATTGCCTCAAGGGATGCAACAGCAATGCAATGAAATGTAATGTATCCCAATCCAATGCATCAAGCCTCCTTTCAGCACTGTGTGAAAGGGTAGAAATGCACCCGATTTAACATTATACAGTGCATTTCTGCTCTTTGCCTGGGCTGGTGCACAAACTGCTGCCTAGCTTCAACACAGGCACCCTTTCACCATGGCTCAAGGGTGTCTACGTTGTATTCAAGATTGTTTTTGTGTAGGAAGGTACAACTTCTGCACAAAAATAATCCTCATAGGCTTTTTCCTTTTTCTACATGTGCTGACTTGCTCTACTCTAGAATTAGCAAACCATGCAGGGCCACGCAAAGTGGCTTTGCATGGCTTGTTAAATCTCATTTAGGTTTTGTGTCACTCCTGCATCACCTTGTGTAGGTCAAGAGTGATCCAAAAGCTTGATACATATGAGCCTTAGAGACCATAACACCATCAAGAAAGAGGTTACACCATCTTCTAGAATGACTATAGAACACACACAATAATAATTTTTTTCTTTTGTTAACAGGCAGTTGATGTCCAAGGTCTGTTAACAGATCTAGGTAACAAACCCTAACATACCATGCCCTTGCAACACATACTTTAGACATGGCCACATTTATTTCAACTAGACTATCACAGTGGTACATTAGTGTGGTGGGATTCAGAGATGTGCTTTAGGACACTGCCAAAACAATAATGAAGGGGAACTTGAAGTCCCTAACAGGTAAAGGGACAAGTTGAAGTTAGAAGCTCAACTCAAACATCTAGAAATGTAACATAAATGTGACTGCTCTGGAGCATGTACAGAGAATTGAGGAGGATCAGTAAACAATTACAGTTTCTATTATAACGTGAAATATATGTCTATGTTGCTTTGAGTTATTAGGAATATGTTTGTAATGTTGAATGTTATAGTTTAATGTTTAAAATACATACCTTATATATTTATTTTTGTTTTTATTATTTTCTAATTAAAAAAATTAAAATGTATTTTGTTGAATATATATATATATTTTTTTTTTAAGTATCATTTTATTACTTGTATATGCTTATTTCTAACGTTATTGCAGTTGATATTGTGTTATTTGATATTTTGTTATTTTACGTAGTTATTTAACCCATTGACCAGGGCGTGAATTCTGCCACAGTGTGGTTGAAATAATGGGTGGGCGTGGTTCAGATGGCCCCCGGCCATCATCCGCACTGACGCACTGAAAGGGTTAAAGGCAATGATATTTTTGTTTATATTTGTTATTTTGTATTGGTTAAAACAGATTTTTGCAGCAATATTTTGTGCAGCGATATCTGTCTTTTTTTTAAATTAGCTATGGAACGGCATTATTTTTGTTAAACAATAGTTTTATGGCGATATATTTTTGTTAGTAGATAATATTGTGGACAATATTATATCATTGATCCATATTCGGCCTGTTGACAAGTAAAAAGGAGCAACAGTTTTCCCTTCTCTTATGACATCAACTATCCACAATCCAGATTTCCCACCTAGAATGGTAGTCCAGGATTGCATCAGGATATTCCAACTAAAGCAAGAGAACTATTCTCAAATGAACAGCTCTTATATAGTGAAGCATGTACTGAGAAGTATTGAGTTAGCCAACTAATACACCGGATTATGTATATTTAAGTATTTTATAGCGCAATTCTATCTGTGAAAGAACCGGACACTGTTACTACCCCCTGATGAGGCATCAAATCAGTTTTTCGGCAAGTAGCACACTACTCTGGAACCCATAAAGCATCTGTAGTGAATTAGTATAGTTAAATATTAATTTAATTTGAGCAGTGGTTATTTTAGTCTGCTATTTGGATTAAGTGGAGGGATAGTAGAGGAAAAAGGTTTGCATTTATATATCACTTGCTACGCATGCTGAGGTGCTGAAGCGGTTTTAGGCGGGAAGCATGCCACTCCAGCACCAAAATAGGATTAGCGGTGAATTAGTATGGAGAAATATAAACTCAATTTTAGCGGTGGACAGGTTAGTATGTTATTTGGATTGAAAAGGAATAGTGGAGGGATAGAAGAGGGAAGGGTCTACCAGCGCCTTTACTACTTTAACAAAATATTCTGATAATAAATACATCTTGCTATCAGTACCATCCCCACGACAGTAATCCAGTGGGCATTTTGGAAACTGTGGAACCAGGGAATGGTTTTAAATCCTGGTCTCTGAATAGGACTATGGGGCTGATTACGATGGTGGATGGACTTCTGTTCATGCACAATTGTATCGGGGACTAGGACTGCCTGACATGCAGTCAGCGCCCTCATAGTAGGCATTACATTGCGACCGCCAGCACGGTGGTCGTAATGCCTATATTTTACATTGTGGCAGGTGCTTCTGGTGCACCACCCGCCGCAATATAAAAACAGGACATGTTACATAGCCCTGCACTACGTGACAAGTACCTTGCGGTGCCTGCCTATGGCAACCACTTCCGAAACAAATGCAATACATATGCTATCTAGGAATGGCAACCACTTCTGAAACAAATGCAATACATATCCTATCTTGGAACACACCTGGAGCCAGGTGATTACCTGACAAAGACCTCCCACTGAAGGAGTGGGAAAATTGTGATATAATCGCCTTGCTGGCAACTTGGTCGCAGGAAGAGAGTCCGATAGTGGGTTATACCCACTATACAGTAGCTGCCGAAAAATGTAAGCATTACAGTAGGGCAGTTGGAGGATTGATTGTGTATGCATCTATAGCTTTAAAAGTATCAACGTAACAGTTGAAATCTCCAGATCCGAGTATGCAAATTGTTAAATTCTCAGATCAAAACTCAAGTACAGGTAAAACTACTACACACAACCGAAGGCGCAAATAAAAAAGGAGAAAAATGCCCTGTTAGTTAAAACAATATCAAGACTACGTTGTAGTGAGCCGACCTGGAACTTATTAGTAACAGGAGATTTTAATTCCAATTTTTTAATTACGCCAGATGAAGATGAAATCTTAACAACAGACAGCTCGTTTTGGTGTGTTCCACAGCAACATCGCACAATCGTATGGACTGCATTGGTCAGCAACTAGTTACAAATATTGAATTCCAAGGTATGCGTGTCCTAACGGAAGAACAGGCGAAGATCGTCCACCGGAAAAAAAGTATTACAGTCCAAGCGCGCATTCAAGGTTAGATTTCACACTTATAACCCTTCCTTTGTTGCTAACATTAGCCCGCTTCTACATAGAGTATACTACCTTGAGTGATCACTTAATACAGCACGTCATCTTCAACTTAAATACACCAAGACATCATCTTGCTGATTCCCAGAGGGTGAAATTACCTCAATTAATTAAAACATCTGAAATGGACAAATACAAACAAAACAGATTTTTTTTCAACAATAAAGAGGCTCTTGGCAGAACAGACAACTGGACCAATAATAAAATACAAGCTTCAACACAATTTTTAAATAAATTATCAGAAACAATGATCAGACAAAAAATCTACCAAAAGATCTGCAAATGCTAAGTAAAAAACTAAGAAAAGTACAAAGGAAACAGCGATTGGATGAATCCAATGGGTTATGCTTGAAAATATTTCAACAACTGAGAAAACAATTTAAAAAATATATGGATATTTAAAAAAGTGAAAGCCGAGAGTTTCTGGTCAAAATTAATCTACAATGTAAGACACTCAAATCTGAATAAATTCTGGCAGACAATAAACAACATGTCGAGACCTCGAAATGCCTTAACATCATACATAGAAGAGCAGGAATTGGTAAATTTCCTTAGGGATAAATTTAAAGAAAAACAACTCCAAGACATAGACAATTGCCAATTGCTGACTGTGAAGCAGACTAATGAGAATAAATTGCTGTCACAGACCAAACAATCGATTTACACAACAGAAGAAATAACAAATATAATAAAGAAAGGCAAAAGTGATGGTGCTCCTGACCCAAATGGAATTCCCTAGGCTACTTTTAAATATGATTCGGAGTACTGGAGCTTGATCCTAGGGAAACTTTATACTGACGTAGAAATTACCAATCAAATCCCACAAAGACGGCAGAGATCAATCATTACCCCTATCTACAAAGGAGGTGACAGATTCAGTCCAAAACAGGACGTTGAAGCCAAATACTTTGCTTCATTAATTCAAAGACCTAGCTGATTGGTCAAGAGAATGTAACCTAATACCAATAAATCAAACAGGATTTAGAAATGGCATCGGAGCTATCACAAACATTCTGTCTATTTCATTGATTGCCAAAAAGATGCAAAAGCAGAAAACAGGATCTTCACCTGCGTTACATTGACCTAAAAGTTGCCTTTGACTGCGTAGACCGGAAACTCATGTGGTCTAAATTAAAATCCTGGGGTATACCGGACAGATTATTGAAGGGTCTATTGCTGTTTTATACAGATACCTGGGTAAGTGTGCAGTTTGGAAATGGAGCTAAAATATCCAGAAAAGTGTACACCAACACAGGAGTGAAACAGGGATGCTTACTGGCTCTGTACCTATTTAATTTAATAATCTTAGACCTTTAGAGAAAACTAGACGTAATTAATTCACACTCACCGAAGTTGGGAAAACTACAATTGTCACATCTTGCCTACCCAGATGACATCGTCCTTTTAAGCTTGACTTAGGTAGGCTTGACAAGACTACTCAATGAACTCTCAGAATTTCTGTCGGTAAATAACCTGGAACTAAATCTTTTAAAAACCAACTCCATGCTTATTACAAATTGAACAGCTTCGAACTACAATATTAGATTAAAAGGTAATCTACTGGAGAACGTATCATGCTACAAATATTTGGGATTTTATATTGATGATAAATTATCATTTAGAGACCCAAAAAAATATATGATGCAGCGAGCAGGGGCCCTAACATTTGCCCTCAAAACAGTGGCAAAGAAACTTGAGGGAACGTCTTTAAAACCATTATTAATGACAATTTCTGCTAAAGCACTGCCTACACTATCATACGCCAGGGCTGCAATGCATGGGAAGGACTCCGAAACTCTAAACAAACTAATAACGAGCATTTACAAAAAGGTTGTTCTGCTCCCGAAGACTGCCTCTCTGGCACAGATGCGCATGAAGTTCATGCTACTGAACAAAGCACTGGGCAGACTCTACACATACATAAAACAAAATGTAAAGGATAATAGTCTTAAGGAATCTTTATGGCAGGAAATGGAACAGGATAAACACTTGTCAGCCTATACATTTTTGGAACATGCTTTAAACCTGCACAACTGAGCTCTGGAACAAACATATGCCCTACCAAACATTCAAAGTAACACTAAATAAGGCTGCAAAGTTCCTCTCGCTGTTGGTTGATCAAGGCATTTTTTCTAACAGAATTCATTCTTGAACACTGATCAATACCTATAAAACACTTAAACAAGCGGCATATTTGGACTCCACTTTCTCTATTTATGTCAAAATTAAATTAATAACATTAATGTTTGGACAATTCCTTACTCTTGCGGATGCCCCTCATTGGATACATAAGGAAAAGAAAACTGATGGCATTGTGGCTATAAAAAGGAAGATTTGGTTCATCTTGTTTGCCACTGTAAGATACTGCAACCAGCACGAACTACAATATTACGGCGAGCATTCCTGGACAGAGGCATAAAGTCGTGTAGAACAGCTATCATAAGAGGACTGGATTCCACCGACCCCCAAATGAACTGTAAATTGATTACGTTTTTACGCATTCATGAACTAGAACTGAAAGCTAAATCTGAGCAGTGATAAAACATGAAGAATCCTTTTACAAGACATTTTTAGAGGAATGTTAATTTTACGCAATTTGCTCTTTTTCTCAATAGTGTTTGTAATATTGTCTTGGTTTTAATTAACTGAACAATAAATACATTTATCATTATCATTACAGGGATATGTAAGGGCACCATTGGTGCCCCCCAATATCCACAACCAAGGGCCAAGAAGGAAGGGGGCCCGCTACTGGCCCCCATGTCCCTTTCCACCAGTCTTTGCATGGTGGGTAACCCGCCATGAAACGGTTGGCAGAAAGGGACATTGTAATCTGTATGGTGTGCTCCCTAAGGAGCCTGTCGGATGCCTGGCGGAAAGTCTTTACAACTGCCACACGTCTGCCCACCATCATAATATGGTGGGTGGTAAAGTTGGTTACGATGGCAGGAAGACCATCACCGACAGTGGAGGTCTCTGTGCCACTGTAATCAGCCCCTAAGTTGTGTGATTTAAGACATTAATTTTCTGTCTTTGGTTATCTTTACAAGATTGGAAGAATTTATAATTCAGCTTAGAGTTTGTAGTAGAGTGTGTAATAATAAAACTGGATTGGATCCCAACACATGCTCTTTGGATAATGTCTTTGAAGACTGAACCTAGTCTTTTGGTTCACTCTTCAAAATGTGGTGGGAAAGCCTAGATCTTGTAGCAATTGTAATGTTGGTTCTTCAAACTGTCTGATCTTGTGCAATTTTGAAGCAAGTTGAATAAATGTTTTAATGGTCACAAATAGTCTAATAGCTGTGTACGCATGCAAACAATTTTTTTGCTATTTACTACACCAAGAGCCTGTAAGTTAAATTTCACTAGTGGACTGTAGCACCTATTGGGCCAACATTAAACTGAAAATAACAAGCATGTTTATAGGCCCGCTCCCACAGCCTTAGTGTGCCGTTTTAAAACTGCTAATTCAGCCTGGCAAAACAGACCTTTTGGCGGGCCTAAACCTTTGTGTTTTATTATTTAAAAGGCACTCCGTAGATAGCCTCTAAAAGCCCGTAGGGCACGGTTCATAATATTTAAAAATTAGGAATTGTGTCTTTAAATTATACATGATCTGGCAGTGAAAAACCTCAAAAGTCATTTTTGACTGCAGCAAGGTTAAATCTCCTAGAGAAAAGCACCAGGTTACAATATAATGCCTTACAATACATAACTTTAGTTTGGGAATAGTTAGAACTAGGATGCTGTGTGACCCATAAAGATCTGCCTCAGGAGGTCAATAGCCTCCACACTCAGAGTAACAGGGAAGACAGAGACAGGGGATGAGGTGCATGGTGGGAAGGAGCCTCTGCCCCGCCTAGGGGTGCCGGCCCGGACAGTGTGTTGGGGAGCAGCACAGAGGGTGGAGATGGTAGGGGTGTGGTCAAGGATGTAGCAGACTGAGTTCCAGGAGGGGTCCTCCGCCACCACCTGGGAGCATCCACTGAAACTTGATGATGATGTTGTAGATGATCCATTGTGTTGCTCCTCCGTGGCACTCTGACCAATCTCTGGTCCACTGCGTCCCTCTGTATCACTGGGTTGAAGGGAACCACTGTGGCGAGCTGTGTCCCCAACGGTCTTGGCCCTGTATTCTTCACTGCCCTGAAATAAGAAAATATGTTAATTCCAATAGCCTGAACACACTAGGCAAGCGCATCATAACACAACACATTACACAATAGCACAGAATTACATTTTTCTAGGATAGCTAAATTGCCTCTAACATTGCCATGAGAACATGCATGATTGGCACATGAGCTGTGCACAGTCACAAACAATGGTGTCATCACCACAGTCTGCTCCAGCTGCACGTGTGAAATTACCCATATCCAGCCTCTTGTGTGTATTAGAATGTGTCATCACCATGTCAACCTAAGTCCTAGATCATACCATAGTTACCTGATGTCAGCAAATGGGATGTCCACATGGAAAGCATAACTACCCATTGACATAACATCCTGCAATCCACAATTGTCAGGTTTCATAAACACATTACATGTTCAACAGCTGGGCACCTGTTACAGAGAAGTAGCTGTATCGTGTGAGTAACACCAATGACTTGACATTGAAATGGCCATTCCACAATATTCAGACTTCCAAAGAGACACTTATACTTCTGTCCACTGCCAGATGACGTAGATGATAAAATCCCAAGAGTAGCCTTAATAGGTGTCACATGTAGTACAGAAGAGTAGAATGCAGACAATGAGGCTCCATTAGGTTTAAGTTAGCAGGACAAATGCCCATTGTACATGAGTCTGCCTTGAAACATTCCCTGTCTAGACTGTCTGTTGTGAGTACACCTTTTTAAAATTATTTCAATGGCATCAGAACATTGAAAGTACATGAGGTTTAGGAAATATAAAGTCCATAAAGAGGTCTAAATTGTATCCAAAAATGAAGTGGATTTACTGAACAATTCATGTTTTACTATCACAAATACTGATGTAGTACTGAGTGGTGACACACATATATGACCTTAAGATGTCAGCACATCACTCCCTGATGTAAATCACCAGCAACAGAACTCCTGACTGAATTCACACTTCACAATCTCATGCAATTGAACATTGCCATAAAGTACTGGAAGTGTTACTACCATATCAATCATTGTCACCATATTTTAGCTGTGTCATGACGTCCATCAATAGGCATGTGTGACTCACGCACCGATGTCTAAACCCCACAGTATGTAGTAACACCTACTCTGCACACCCATCACTGTCTCAAATTGTCATGTACACATTGGGCAATATTGAAAAAAATGAAGGAAAATTACAGGACAACTTGTAAACCCTCATTATCATGTATAGAACAGTTGTACATGTGACAGTACAACACATAAATATACACATGCCAGTGTGTAGGCAAACAAATATGTTCCTCCAATGCTGTTCGTCAACTCATGTTACTCTACATTCCCAACTTACCAAAGGGATTTTATGCTCATTATCTGCATCCAGAGTGCATTGTGTCACATGCCACAAGTGAGTGGTCCATTTACAAAAGGGGGGTGGTGATGAACAGAGTGTCTGAATTGAGCAGACCACTCTTACCCAGTCCAAAGATCAGGGCTTGATCCATCACCGTTATTTATCTCACTGCCCCATCCCAGCTCAGAACCTGGCTATATGCAAATCAGTCTGTCCCTGGCCCAGTGCATCATGGGAACAGGGCAGACTAAACTACCAAGCCAATTCTTTACCAGAAAGGAGACAAGCTACCGGGGACCGGTTTCTGGCATTTCAGCCGTCTTCGGCCCGGCTTGCTTGAATCCTGATGGAGCAGTGAGAAAGGGACTCATGTCTGAGTATACCCTGCCACACCTATAGTGGCCAAAATCGATTTACAAAAGGGGGGTGGTGATGAACAGAGTGTCTGAATTGAGCAGACCACTCTTACCCAGTCCAAAGATCAGGGCTTGATCCATCACCGTTATTTATCTCACTGCCCCATCCCAGCTCAGAACCTGGCTATATGCAAATCAGTCTGTCCCTGGCCCAGTGCATCATGGGAACAGGGCAGACTAAACTACCAAGCCAATTCTTTACCAGAAAGGAGACAAGCTACCGGGGACCGGTTTCTGGCATTTCAGCCGTCTTCGGCCCGGCTTGCTTGAATCCTGATGGAGCAGTGAGAAAGGGACTCATGTCTGAGTATACCCTGCCACACCTATAGTGGCCAAAATCGATTTACAAAAGGGGGGTGGTGATGAACAGAGTGTCTGAATTGAGCAGACCACTCTTACCCAGTCCAAAGATCAGGGCTTGATCCATCACCGTTATTTATCTCACTGCCCCATCCCAGCTCAGAACCTGGCTATATGCAAATCAGTCTGTCCCTGGCCCAGTGCATCATGGGAACAGGGCAGACTAAACTACCAAGCCAATTCTTTACCAGAAAGGAGACAAGCTACCGGGGACCGGTTTCTGGCATTTCAGCCGTCTTCGGCCCGGCTTGCTTGAATCCTGATGGAGCAGTGAGAAAGGGACTCATGTCTGAGTATACCCTGCCACACCTATAGTGGCCAAAATCGATTTACAAAAGGGGGGTGGTGATGAACAGAGTGTCTGAATTGAGCAGACCACTCTTACCCAGTCCAAAGATCAGGGCTTGATCCATCACCGTTATTTATCTCACTGCCCCATCCCAGCTCAGAACCTGGCTATATGCAAATCAGTCTGTCCCTGGCCCAGTGCATCATGGGAACAGGGCAGACTAAACTACCAAGCCAATTCTTTACCAGAAAGGAGACAAGCTACCGGGGACCGGTTTCTGGCATTTCAGCCGTCTTCGGCCCGGCTTGCTTGAATCCTGATGGAGCAGTGAGAAAGGGACTCATGTCTGAGTATACCCTGCCACACCTATAGTGGCCAAAATCGATTTACAAAAGGGGGGTGGTGATGAACAGAGTGTCTGAATTGAGCAGACCACTCTTACCCAGTCCAAAGATCAGGGCTTGATCCATCACCGTTATTTATCTCACTGCCCCATCCCAGCTCAGAACCTGGCTATATGCAAATCAGTCTGTCCCTGGCCCAGTGCATCATGGGAACAGGGCAGACTAAACTACCAAGCCAATTCTTTACCAGAAAGGAGACAAGCTACCGGGGACCGGTTTCTGGCATTTCAGCCGTCTTCGGCCCGGCTTGCTTGAATCCTGATGGAGCAGTGAGAAAGGGACTCATGTCTGAGTATACCCTGCCACACCTATAGTGGCCAAAATCGATTTACAAAAGGGGGGTGGTGATGAACAGAGTGTCTGAATTGAGCAGACCACTCTTACCCAGTCCAAAGATCAGGGCTTGATCCATCACCGTTATTTATCTCACTGCCCCATCCCAGCTCAGAACCTGGCTATATGCAAATCAGTCTGTCCCTGGCCCAGTGCATCATGGGAACAGGGCAGACTAAACTACCAAGCCAATTCTTTACCAGAAAGGAGACAAGCTACCGGGGACCGGTTTCTGGCATTTCAGCCGTCTTCGGCCCGGCTTGCTTGAATCCTGATGGAGCAGTGAGAAAGGGACTCATGTCTGAGTATACCCTGCCACACCTATAGTGGCCAAAATCGATTTACAAAAGGGGGGTGGTGATGAACAGAGTGTCTGAATTGAGCAGACCACTCTTACCCAGTCCAAAGATCAGGGCTTGATCCATCACCGTTATTTATCTCACTGCCCCATCCCAGCTCAGAACCTGGCTATATGCAAATCAGTCTGTCCCTGGCCCAGTGCATCATGGGAACAGGGCAGACTAAACTACCAAGCCAATTCTTTACCAGAAAGGAGACAAGCTACCGGGGACCGGTTTCTGGCATTTCAGCCGTCTTCGGCCCGGCTTGCTTGAATCCTGATGGAGCAGTGAGAAAGGGACTCATGTCTGAGTATACCCTGCCACACCTATAGTGGCCAAAATCGATTTACAAAAGGGGGGTGGTGATGAACAGAGTGTCTGAATTGAGCAGACCACTCTTACCCAGTCCAAAGATCAGGGCTTGATCCATCACCGTTATTTATCTCACTGCCCCATCCCAGCTCAGAACCTGGCTATATGCAAATCAGTCTGTCCCTGGCCCAGTGCATCATGGGAACAGGGCAGACTAAACTACCAAGCCAATTCTTTACCAGAAAGGAGACAAGCTACCGGGGACCGGTTTCTGGCATTTCAGCCGTCTTCGGCCCGGCTTGCTTGAATCCTGATGGAGCAGTGAGAAAGGGACTCATGTCTGAGTATACCCTGCCACACCTATAGTGGCCAAAATCGATTTACAAAAGGGGGGTGGTGATGAACAGAGTGTCTGAATTGAGCAGACCACTCTTACCCAGTCCAAAGATCAGGGCTTGATCCATCACCGTTATTTATCTCACTGCCCCATCCCAGCTCAGAACCTGGCTATATGCAAATCAGTCTGTCCCTGGCCCAGTGCATCATGGGAACAGGGCAGACTAAACTACCAAGCCAATTCTTTACCAGAAAGGAGATAAGCTACCGGGGACCGGTTTCTGGCATTTCAGCCGTCTTCGGCCCGGCTTGCTTGAATCCTGATGGAGCAGTGAGAAAGGGACTCATGTCTGAGTATACCCTGCCACACCTATAGTGGCCAAAATCGATTTACAAAAGGGGGGTGGTGATGAACAGAGTGTCTGAATTGAGCAGACCACTCTTACCCAGTCCAAAGATCAGGGCTTGATCCATCACCGTTATTTATCTCACTGCCCCATCCCAGCTCAGAACCTGGCTATATGCAAATCAGTCTGTCCCTGGCCCAGTGCATCATGGGAACAGGGCAGACTAAACTACCAAGCCAATTCTTTACCAGAAAGGAGACAAGCTACCGGGGACCGGTTTCTGGCATTTCAGCCGTCTTCGGCCCGGCTTGCTTGAATCCTGATGGAGCAGTGAGAAAGGGACTCATGTCTGAGTATACCCTGCCACACCTATAGTGGCCAAAATCGATTTACAAAAGGGGGGTGGTGATGAACAGAGTGTCTGAATTGAGCAGACCACTCTTACCCAGTCCAAAGATCAGGGCTTGATCCATCACCGTTATTTATCTCACTGCCCCATCCCAGCTCAGAACCTGGCTATATGCAAATCAGTCTGTCCCTGGCCCAGTGCATCATGGGAACAGGGCAGACTAAACTACCAAGCCAATTCTTTACCAGAAAGGAGACAAGCTACCGGGGACCGGTTTCTGGCATTTCAGCCGTCTTCGGCCCGGCTTGCTTGAATCCTGATGGAGCAGTGAGAAAGGGACTCATGTCTGAGTATACCCTGCCACACCTATAGTGGCCAAAATCGATTTACAAAAGGGGGGTGGTGATGAACAGAGTGTCTGAATTGAGCAGACCACTCTTACCCAGTCCAAAGATCAGGGCTTGATCCATCACCGTTATTTATCTCACTGCCCCATCCCAGCTCAGAACCTGGCTATATGCAAATCAGTCTGTCCCTGGCCCAGTGCATCATGGGAACAGGGCAGACTAAACTACCAAGCCAATTCTTTACCAGAAAGGAGACAAGCTACCGGGGACCGGTTTCTGGCATTTCAGCCGTCTTCGGCCCGGCTTGCTTGAATCCTGATGGAGCAGTGAGAAAGGGACTCATGTCTGAGTATACCCTGCCACACCTATAGTGGCCAAAATCGATTTACAAAAGGGGGGTGGTGATGAACAGAGTGTCTGAATTGAGCAGACCACTCTTACCCAGTCCAAAGATCAGGGCTTGATCCATCACCGTTATTTATCTCACTGCCCCATCCCAGCTCAGAACCTGGCTATATGCAAATCAGTCTGTCCCTGGCCCAGTGCATCATGGGAACAGGGCAGACTAAACTACCAAGCCAATTCTTTACCAGAAAGGAGACAAGCTACCGGGGACCGGTTTCTGGCATTTCAGCCGTCTTCGGCCCGGCTTGCTTGAATCCTGATGGAGCAGTGAGAAAGGGACTCATGTCTGAGTATACCCTGCCACACCTATAGTGGCCAAAATCGATTTACAAAAGGGGGGTGGTGATGAACAGAGTGTCTGAATTGAGCAGACCACTCTTACCCAGTCCAAAGATCAGGGCTTGATCCATCACCGTTATTTATCTCACTGCCCCATCCCAGCTCAGAACCTGGCTATATGCAAATCAGTCTGTCCCTGGCCCAGTGCATCATGGGAACAGGGCAGACTAAACTACCAAGCCAATTCTTTACCAGAAAGGAGACAAGCTACCGGGGACCGGTTTCTGGCATTTCAGCCGTCTTCGGCCCGGCTTGCTTGAATCCTGATGGAGCAGTGAGAAAGGGACTCATGTCTGAGTATACCCTGCCACACCTATAGTGGCCAAAATCGATTTACAAAAGGGGGGTGGTGATGAACAGAGTGTCTGAATTGAGCAGACCACTCTTACCCAGTCCAAAGATCAGGGCTTGATCCATCACCGTTATTTATCTCACTGCCCCATCCCAGCTCAGAACCTGGCTATATGCAAATCAGTCTGTCCCTGGCCCAGTGCATCATGGGAACAGGGCAGACTAAACTACCAAGCCAATTCTTTACCAGAAAGGAGACAAGCTACCGGGGACCGGTTTCTGGCATTTCAGCCGTCTTCGGCCCGGCTTGCTTGAATCCTGATGGAGCAGTGAGAAAGGGACTCATGTCTGAGTATACCCTGCCACACCTATAGTGGCCAAAATCGATTTACAAAAGGGGGGTGGTGATGAACAGAGTGTCTGAATTGAGCAGACCACTCTTACCCAGTCCAAAGATCAGGGCTTGATCCATCACCGTTATTTATCTCACTGCCCCATCCCAGCTCAGAACCTGGCTATATGCAAATCAGTCTGTCCCTGGCCCAGTGCATCATGGGAACAGGGCAGACTAAACTACCAAGCCAATTCTTTACCAGAAAGGAGACAAGCTACCGGGGACCGGTTTCTGGCATTTCAGCCGTCTTCGGCCCGGCTTGCTTGAATCCTGATGGAGCAGTGAGAAAGGGACTCATGTCTGAGTATACCCTGCCACACCTATAGTGGCCAAAATCGATTTACAAAAGGGGGGTGGTGATGAACAGAGTGTCTGAATTGAGCAGACCACTCTTACCCAGTCCAAAGATCAGGGCTTGATCCATCACCGTTATTTATCTCACTGCCCCATCCCAGCTCAGAACCTGGCTATATGCAAATCAGTCTGTCCCTGGCCCAGTGCATCATGGGAACAGGGCAGACTAAACTACCAAGCCAATTCTTTACCAGAAAGGAGACAAGCTACCGGGGACCGGTTTCTGGCATTTCAGCCGTCTTCGGCCCGGCTTGCTTGAATCCTGATGGAGCAGTGAGAAAGGGACTCATGTCTGAGTATACCCTGCCACACCTATAGTGGCCAAAATCGATTTACAAAAGGGGGGTGGTGATGAACAGAGTGTCTGAATTGAGCAGACCACTCTTACCCAGTCCAAAGATCAGGGCTTGATCCATCACCGTTATTTATCTCACTGCCCCATCCCAGCTCAGAACCTGGCTATATGCAAATCAGTCTGTCCCTGGCCCAGTGCATCATGGGAACAGGGCAGACTAAACTACCAAGCCAATTCTTTACCAGAAAGGAGACAAGCTACCGGGGACCGGTTTCTGGCATTTCAGCCGTCTTCGGCCCGGCTTGCTTGAATCCTGATGGAGCAGTGAGAAAGGGACTCATGTCTGAGTATACCCTGCCACACCTATAGTGGCCAAAATCGATTTACAAAAGGGGGGTGGTGATGAACAGAGTGTCTGAATTGAGCAGACCACTCTTACCCAGTCCAAAGATCAGGGCTTGATCCATCACCGTTATTTATCTCACTGCCCCATCCCAGCTCAGAACCTGGCTATATGCAAATCAGTCTGTCCCTGGCCCAGTGCATCATGGGAACAGGGCAGACTAAACTACCAAGCCAATTCTTTACCAGAAAGGAGACAAGCTACCGGGGACCGGTTTCTGGCATTTCAGCCGTCTTCGGCCCGGCTTGCTTGAATCCTGATGGAGCAGTGAGAAAGGGACTCATGTCTGAGTATACCCTGCCACACCTATAGTGGCCAAAATCGATTTACAAAAGGGGGGTGGTGATGAACAGAGTGTCTGAATTGAGCAGACCACTCTTACCCAGTCCAAAGATCAGGGCTTGATCCATCACCGTTATTTATCTCACTGCCCCATCCCAGCTCAGAACCTGGCTATATGCAAATCAGTCTGTCCCTGGCCCAGTGCATCATGGGAACAGGGCAGACTAAACTACCAAGCCAATTCTTTACCAGAAAGGAGACAAGCTACCGGGGACCGGTTTCTGGCATTTCAGCCGTCTTCGGCCCGGCTTGCTTGAATCCTGATGGAGCAGTGAGAAAGGGACTCATGTCTGAGTATACCCTGCCACACCTATAGTGGCCAAAATCGATTTACAAAAGGGGGGTGGTGATGAACAGAGTGTCTGAATTGAGCAGACCACTCTTACCCAGTCCAAAGATCAGGGCTTGATCCATCACCGTTATTTATCTCACTGCCCCATCCCAGCTCAGAACCTGGCTATATGCAAATCAGTCTGTCCCTGGCCCAGTGCATCATGGGAACAGGGCAGACTAAACTACCAAGCCAATTCTTTACCAGAAAGGAGACAAGCTACCGGGGACCGGTTTCTGGCATTTCAGCCGTCTTCGGCCCGGCTTGCTTGAATCCTGATGGAGCAGTGAGAAAGGGACTCATGTCTGAGTATACCCTGCCACACCTATAGTGGCCAAAATCGATTTACAAAAGGGGGGTGGTGATGAACAGAGTGTCTGAATTGAGCAGACCACTCTTACCCAGTCCAAAGATCAGGGCTTGATCCATCACCGTTATTTATCTCACTGCCCCATCCCAGCTCAGAACCTGGCTATATGCAAATCAGTCTGTCCCTGGCCCAGTGCATCATGGGAACAGGGCAGACTAAACTACCAAGCCAATTCTTTACCAGAAAGGAGACAAGCTACCGGGGACCGGTTTCTGGCATTTCAGCCGTCTTCGGCCCGGCTTGCTTGAATCCTGATGGAGCAGTGAGAAAGGGACTCATGTCTGAGTATACCCTGCCACACCTATAGTGGCCAAAATCGATTTACAAAAGGGGGGTGGTGATGAACAGAGTGTCTGAATTGAGCAGACCACTCTTACCCAGTCCAAAGATCAGGGCTTGATCCATCACCGTTATTTATCTCACTGCCCCATCCCAGCTCAGAACCTGGCTATATGCAAATCAGTCTGTCCCTGGCCCAGTGCATCATGGGAACAGGGCAGACTAAACTACCAAGCCAATTCTTTACCAGAAAGGAGACAAGCTACCGGGGACCGGTTTCTGGCATTTCAGCCGTCTTCGGCCCGGCTTGCTTGAATCCTGATGGAGCAGTGAGAAAGGGACTCATGTCTGAGTATACCCTGCCACACCTATAGTGGCCAAAATCGATTTACAAAAGGGGGGTGGTGATGAACAGAGTGTCTGAATTGAGCAGACCACTCTTACCCAGTCCAAAGATCAGGGCTTGATCCATCACCGTTATTTATCTCACTGCCCCATCCCAGCTCAGAACCTGGCTATATGCAAATCAGTCTGTCCCTGGCCCAGTGCATCATGGGAACAGGGCAGACTAAACTACCAAGCCAATTCTTTACCAGAAAGGAGACAAGCTACCGGGGACCGGTTTCTGGCATTTCAGCCGTCTTCGGCCCGGCTTGCTTGAATCCTGATGGAGCAGTGAGAAAGGGACTCATGTCTGAGTATACCCTGCCACACCTATAGTGGCCAAAATCGATTTACAAAAGGGGGGTGGTGATGAACAGAGTGTCTGAATTGAGCAGACCACTCTTACCCAGTCCAAAGATCAGGGCTTGATCCATCACCGTTATTTATCTCACTGCCCCATCCCAGCTCAGAACCTGGCTATATGCAAATCAGTCTGTCCCTGGCCCAGTGCATCATGGGAACAGGGCAGACTAAACTACCAAGCCAATTCTTTACCAGAAAGGAGACAAGCTACCGGGGACCGGTTTCTGGCATTTCAGCCGTCTTCGGCCCGGCTTGCTTGAATCCTGATGGAGCAGTGAGAAAGGGACTCATGTCTGAGTATACCCTGCCACACCTATAGTGGCCAAAATCGATTTACAAAAGGGGGGTGGTGATGAACAGAGTGTCTGAATTGAGCAGACCACTCTTACCCAGTCCAAAGATCAGGGCTTGATCCATCACCGTTATTTATCTCACTGCCCCATCCCAGCTCAGAACCTGGCTATATGCAAATCAGTCTGTCCCTGGCCCAGTGCATCATGGGAACAGGGCAGACTAAACTACCAAGCCAATTCTTTACCAGAAAGGAGACAAGCTACCGGGGACCGGTTTCTGGCATTTCAGCCGTCTTCGGCCCGGCTTGCTTGAATCCTGATGGAGCAGTGAGAAAGGGACTCATGTCTGAGTATACCCTGCCACACCTATAGTGGCCAAAATCGATTTACAAAAGGGGGGTGGTGATGAACAGAGTGTCTGAATTGAGCAGACCACTCTTACCCAGTCCAAAGATCAGGGCTTGATCCATCACCGTTATTTATCTCACTGCCCCATCCCAGCTCAGAACCTGGCTATATGCAAATCAGTCTGTCCCTGGCCCAGTGCATCATGGGAACAGGGCAGACTAAACTACCAAGCCAATTCTTTACCAGAAAGGAGACAAGCTACCGGGGACCGGTTTCTGGCATTTCAGCCGTCTTCGGCCCGGCTTGCTTGAATCCTGATGGAGCAGTGAGAAAGGGACTCATGTCTGAGTATACCCTGCCACACCTATAGTGGCCAAAATCGATTTACAAAAGGGGGGTGGTGATGAACAGAGTGTCTGAATTGAGCAGACCACTCTTACCCAGTCCAAAGATCAGGGCTTGATCCATCACCGTTATTTATCTCACTGCCCCATCCCAGCTCAGAACCTGGCTATATGCAAATCAGTCTGTCCCTGGCCCAGTGCATCATGGGAACAGGGCAGACTAAACTACCAAGCCAATTCTTTACCAGAAAGGAGACAAGCTACCGGGGACCGGTTTCTGGCATTTCAGCCGTCTTCGGCCCGGCTTGCTTGAATCCTGATGGAGCAGTGAGAAAGGGACTCATGTCTGAGTATACCCTGCCACACCTATAGTGGCCAAAATCGATTTACAAAAGGGGGGTGGTGATGAACAGAGTGTCTGAATTGAGCAGACCACTCTTACCCAGTCCAAAGATCAGGGCTTGATCCATCACCGTTATTTATCTCACTGCCCCATCCCAGCTCAGAACCTGGCTATATGCAAATCAGTCTGTCCCTGGCCCAGTGCATCATGGGAACAGGGCAGACTAAACTACCAAGCCAATTCTTTACCAGAAAGGAGACAAGCTACCGGGGACCGGTTTCTGGCATTTCAGCCGTCTTCGGCCCGGCTTGCTTGAATCCTGATGGAGCAGTGAGAAAGGGACTCATGTCTGAGTATACCCTGCCACACCTATAGTGGCCAAAATCGATTTACAAAAGGGGGGTGGTGATGAACAGAGTGTCTGAATTGAGCAGACCACTCTTACCCAGTCCAAAGATCAGGGCTTGATCCATCACCGTTATTTATCTCACTGCCCCATCCCAGCTCAGAACCTGGCTATATGCAAATCAGTCTGTCCCTGGCCCAGTGCATCATGGGAACAGGGCAGACTAAACTACCAAGCCAATTCTTTACCAGAAAGGAGACAAGCTACCGGGGACCGGTTTCTGGCATTTCAGCCGTCTTCGGCCCGGCTTGCTTGAATCCTGATGGAGCAGTGAGAAAGGGACTCATGTCTGAGTATACCCTGCCACACCTATAGTGGCCAAAATCGATTTACAAAAGGGGGGTGGTGATGAACAGAGTGTCTGAATTGAGCAGACCACTCTTACCCAGTCCAAAGATCAGGGCTTGATCCATCACCGTTATTTATCTCACTGCCCCATCCCAGCTCAGAACCTGGCTATATGCAAATCAGTCTGTCCCTGGCCCAGTGCATCATGGGAACAGGGCAGACTAAACTACCAAGCCAATTCTTTACCAGAAAGGAGACAAGCTACCGGGGACCGGTTTCTGGCATTTCAGCCGTCTTCGGCCCGGCTTGCTTGAATCCTGATGGAGCAGTGAGAAAGGGACTCATGTCTGAGTATACCCTGCCACACCTATAGTGGCCAAAATCGATTTACAAAAGGGGGGTGGTGATGAACAGAGTGTCTGAATTGAGCAGACCACTCTTACCCAGTCCAAAGATCAGGGCTTGATCCATCACCGTTATTTATCTCACTGCCCCATCCCAGCTCAGAACCTGGCTATATGCAAATCAGTCTGTCCCTGGCCCAGTGCATCATGGGAACAGGGCAGACTAAACTACCAAGCCAATTCTTTACCAGAAAGGAGACAAGCTACCGGGGACCGGTTTCTGGCATTTCAGCCGTCTTCGGCCCGGCTTGCTTGAATCCTGATGGAGCAGTGAGAAAGGGACTCATGTCTGAGTATACCCTGCCACACCTATAGTGGCCAAAATCGATTTACAAAAGGGGGGTGGTGATGAACAGAGTGTCTGAATTGAGCAGACCACTCTTACCCAGTCCAAAGATCAGGGCTTGATCCATCACCGTTATTTATCTCACTGCCCCATCCCAGCTCAGAACCTGGCTATATGCAAATCAGTCTGTCCCTGGCCCAGTGCATCATGGGAACAGGGCAGACTAAACTACCAAGCCAATTCTTTACCAGAAAGGAGACAAGCTACCGGGGACCGGTTTCTGGCATTTCAGCCGTCTTCGGCCCGGCTTGCTTGAATCCTGATGGAGCAGTGAGAAAGGGACTCATGTCTGAGTATACCCTGCCACACCTATAGTGGCCAAAATCGATTTACAAAAGGGGGGTGGTGATGAACAGAGTGTCTGAATTGAGCAGACCACTCTTACCCAGTCCAAAGATCAGGGCTTGATCCATCACCGTTATTTATCTCACTGCCCCATCCCAGCTCAGAACCTGGCTATATGCAAATCAGTCTGTCCCTGGCCCAGTGCATCATGGGAACAGGGCAGACTAAACTACCAAGCCAATTCTTTACCAGAAAGGAGACAAGCTACCGGGGACCGGTTTCTGGCATTTCAGCCGTCTTCGGCCCGGCTTGCTTGAATCCTGATGGAGCAGTGAGAAAGGGACTCATGTCTGAGTATACCCTGCCACACCTATAGTGGCCAAAATCGATTTACAAAAGGGGGGTGGTGATGAACAGAGTGTCTGAATTGAGCAGACCACTCTTACCCAGTCCAAAGATCAGGGCTTGATCCATCACCGTTATTTATCTCACTGCCCCATCCCAGCTCAGAACCTGGCTATATGCAAATCAGTCTGTCCCTGGCCCAGTGCATCATGGGAACAGGGCAGACTAAACTACCAAGCCAATTCTTTACCAGAAAGGAGACAAGCTACCGGGGACCGGTTTCTGGCATTTCAGCCGTCTTCGGCCCGGCTTGCTTGAATCCTGATGGAGCAGTGAGAAAGGGACTCATGTCTGAGTATACCCTGCCACACCTATAGTGGCCAAAATCGATTTACAAAAGGGGGGTGGTGATGAACAGAGTGTCTGAATTGAGCAGACCACTCTTACCCAGTCCAAAGATCAGGGCTTGATCCATCACCGTTATTTATCTCACTGCCCCATCCCAGCTCAGAACCTGGCTATATGCAAATCAGTCTGTCCCTGGCCCAGTGCATCATGGGAACAGGGCAGACTAAACTACCAAGCCAATTCTTTACCAGAAAGGAGACAAGCTACCGGGGACCGGTTTCTGGCATTTCAGCCGTCTTCGGCCCGGCTTGCTTGAATCCTGATGGAGCAGTGAGAAAGGGACTCATGTCTGAGTATACCCTGCCACACCTATAGTGGCCAAAATCGATTTACAAAAGGGGGGTGGTGATGAACAGAGTGTCTGAATTGAGCAGACCACTCTTACCCAGTCCAAAGATCAGGGCTTGATCCATCACCGTTATTTATCTCACTGCCCCATCCCAGCTCAGAACCTGGCTATATGCAAATCAGTCTGTCCCTGGCCCAGTGCATCATGGGAACAGGGCAGACTAAACTACCAAGCCAATTCTTTACCAGAAAGGAGACAAGCTACCGGGGACCGGTTTCTGGCATTTCAGCCGTCTTCGGCCCGGCTTGCTTGAATCCTGATGGAGCAGTGAGAAAGGGACTCATGTCTGAGTATACCCTGCCACACCTATAGTGGCCAAAATCGATTTACAAAAGGGGGGTGGTGATGAACAGAGTGTCTGAATTGAGCAGACCACTCTTACCCAGTCCAAAGATCAGGGCTTGATCCATCACCGTTATTTATCTCACTGCCCCATCCCAGCTCAGAACCTGGCTATATGCAAATCAGTCTGTCCCTGGCCCAGTGCATCATGGGAACAGGGCAGACTAAACTACCAAGCCAATTCTTTACCAGAAAGGAGACAAGCTACCGGGGACCGGTTTCTGGCATTTCAGCCGTCTTCGGCCCGGCTTGCTTGAATCCTGATGGAGCAGTGAGAAAGGGACTCATGTCTGAGTATACCCTGCCACACCTATAGTGGCCAAAATCGATTTACAAAAGGGGGGTGGTGATGAACAGAGTGTCTGAATTGAGCAGACCACTCTTACCCAGTCCAAAGATCAGGGCTTGATCCATCACCGTTATTTATCTCACTGCCCCATCCCAGCTCAGAACCTGGCTATATGCAAATCAGTCTGTCCCTGGCCCAGTGCATCATGGGAACAGGGCAGACTAAACTACCAAGCCAATTCTTTACCAGAAAGGAGACAAGCTACCGGGGACCGGTTTCTGGCATTTCAGCCGTCTTCGGCCCGGCTTGCTTGAATCCTGATGGAGCAGTGAGAAAGGGACTCATGTCTGAGTATACCCTGCCACACCTATAGTGGCCAAAATCGATTTACAAAAGGGGGGTGGTGATGAACAGAGTGTCTGAATTGAGCAGACCACTCTTACCCAGTCCAAAGATCAGGGCTTGATCCATCACCGTTATTTATCTCACTGCCCCATCCCAGCTCAGAACCTGGCTATATGCAAATCAGTCTGTCCCTGGCCCAGTGCATCATGGGAACAGGGCAGACTAAACTACCAAGCCAATTCTTTACCAGAAAGGAGACAAGCTACCGGGGACCGGTTTCTGGCATTTCAGCCGTCTTCGGCCCGGCTTGCTTGAATCCTGATGGAGCAGTGAGAAAGGGAAGGAAAATTACAGGACAACTTGTAAACCCTCATTATCATGTATAGAACAGTTGTACATGTGACAGTACAACACATAAATATACACATGCCAGTGTGTAGGCAAACAAATATGTTCCTCCAATGCTGTTCGTCAACTCATGTTACTCTACATTCCCAACTTACCAAAGGGATTTTATGCTCATTATCTGCATCCAGAGTGCATTGTGTCACATGCCACAAGTGAGTGGTCCAACATCAAAAGAGCCTCACTCCAGACACAAGGGTGAGAAGTGGCCTGTTTGGGATCACTGTCAGACATGACTTCCAAAGATGATGTGGGTCATCTGAGCGAATATGCAGACAAGTGGCTACTCAACACCGAACACATGTTTGACTTTAAGCTTGGTCACATGTACAATAGTTAAAATAGAACACCATGCTTCTACTACTAGATCTAAACATGCAATAGTTCTCCCTTTGTATATGACAGAGTCATCTACCAGGTAGCATAAGTAATAGCAGCATATAACAAAAAAAGATTTTCATGCATAATGTTGCACTCAGGAAAATACTCACCCCCTCCCAGCTGCTGCTGGTGTCTCCACTGCTCATCAAGGTCTGGGTATGCCACCACTAGTATGCGGGCCATTAGGGGTGTCAGGTTTCAGTGAGCGCCCCTTCTGTCTGGGGAGGATAGCCCCAGCTGGACCTCAACGATCTTTCTGGTCCAGCATCTAAGGTCCTCCCAATTTTTCTTGCAGTGAACCACTGCCCCGACGAGCAACCCCCACGGTTGACAACTTCTGGGCAACAGTTTTGAACCTTGACACCTTATGATGGTCCTTGACCTGTACGGGTACAATATGAGGAGACCGAGTGGACAAGCAAGTTAATGTTTATCAGCTAAGCTGACACATAGGTTGTACACAGTTAGCATAGACACCTGACTACATTGCTGACTTTACATGTGTGTTACGCACCGGCTGAGCAAAATAAATACATTAATGCACAACTTACATGTCCTCTGAGTACTATCCTCCATCCTGGTCATTCCTATACTCACTATGGCAGAGGCCTGACATCAAGTACCCTTGCCCACACCTTCTTGCATCATTTCCAATCTACTATGACTAGGTAACTTTAGGCCAACTAATGGTCCTGTTACACCGTATAAGCCCACATCATGCAGACCTACAGGGGAAGTACTCTGTGCATCTATACCATTGAGTATCATACTCTGCTACCGCCTGACCCATAGAGCATACAAGGCACAACGCAATGTCAGTGTTTGATATTTGCAGGCTGGGAGCACTGTTCCTAAATGATCCTCACATGGCCACATATACCATACCTAACAGTGAGTCTAGTGGCCATCCTGTATGTCACATTTGTATTGTGGGTCACTGTGAAGTGATCTGGGAGTTATTGGTACCTTCCAGACCACATGGTGGTGATATCTCATGTGTGCTGAGTGATTGGCGGGACACTACAGTAAGATCACATTTCCCATTCATCCACTCACAAGAAACATACTCAAGTTTGGATGTAAAGCCTATACAGTTTATAAACACATCTGCCATATCATGATATTCAAAGTCAGCATAACACAAATTTTGGTTCACAACACATGCATAGCTATGTGCATACAACCGGTGTACGGTTCAGGAGTGTATGAACATCACCATGATGATGTTAATTCCACATACATCAGTGCCACATATACCATTACTCTTTATGTTTTATATTGGGGCAACACCATCTTACTTACAATACTCGGATGTCAGTCTGGGACTCTGAGCCACAATGTGGACCATGGGCTGGCTAGGATAAATCTTAGAAATGACACATTGTATCAGCAGCACTCACCTGCTCCTCTGGTGTGCCATAGAGCTGCCAGTACAGGGGACGTATCCTGTCTACCAGGGTCTGGAGTCCCTCTGGAGTAAAGGGAGGGGCCCTGATCCCATTACAGCATGGCATGTCAGTGCCTAGAGGTGGTGAACAGCTGCTGAAGATTAAGAGGTATAGTAAGCAGCAGTGTCTGGAGGCAAGTGATATGTTTCTAAAACCGCAACCCTTAACTACTCCACGTAGGAGGTCTTCTGTGTAGAGAGCAATGGACATTTGACGGCAGTGGTCGCATACTACAAAGTTACCCATTGGCTGTGACCGCCGTGGTACAATCTGCTTACTGAGTGGTTCAAATCAGTCGTCAGTCACCGAATTAGGAGTGGAGAAGTGTGGCTCACTGGTTAGAGGAAGCAGACCTGGAAGCAGAGGTCAGCCCGGGACCAGGGTTCGATTCCCGGCTCTGCGGGGTCTTGAGTCCTAAAATGTTCATGGACTCGACAAATCTCGCTCCGGTGCCTACTCGATTCACGGGTTCACACTCTGTGACTCTGAGCAATAGCTTGCTTAATCTCCATAATGGCCCCTCGTGGCGGAATGCCTGGCTTTCACCTTGCGGATACCCTGCCGGGGTTATCTCACAGGGGAATATCAGGACAGGTTCCCTAAGCAAGTGCTTAGAAACCGCTTGGTGATTTGCGCTATATAAATTCCTGTACATTTACATTAAGATGTCTTATTGGAAAACCCGGGCATCCACTTAAGTGGTCACCTCTATCGGTGGACGCATCACTTCAAACACGACAGTCACATTAAAAGAATTTCGCCAATGGATGTGAACGCTGTGGTACAATCTAAATACTGCGCCGTTCCCATCAGCCGGCAGTCGGCTATCCTACATGTCCCATTGGAGAGTGTAGGCCTCCACCTTGTCAGTGTATTGTTATACATTATGAAAAGGTATTGTAATTGTTCATTAGCCAAATATATGAATGTTTGAAACATGTCATCACATGATGTATGACACCAGTACACTTCCTATATTTTTTCTCCCGTCTGTGTTGAGCATAACAGTGCTTGTACACACGATTACCGCAGTGCACTGTACACCAGCGGTTACTGTGGTAATGTGTGCAATGCAGATTCCACAACTTGTCAGTGTCCATCATAGCAAAGAAGTGTGTATGATGTGCACAAATCTGTTACAGACACATGTGGACTTAAGACTGGTGATGATGGTTTGAAGTTGTAATCAGAGCAGTGCATTCTAATCATCCAGATGATTCCTGTATATATATATATATATATATATATATATATATATATATATATATATATATATATATATATATATATATATATATGTATATATATATATATATATATATATATATATATAATATGCTTGTACTCTCCATGTGATACAGTTGGCTGTCTGCCATCTGTACTGGGCTCTACCACCGCAGTGGCCAGTGAGGGAAAAATACCTTCCAGCTACGTGTCATGCATCTCATCCACTTACATCATACAAGAAGTTGCCATGTATGACATCTTTATGTGAGCTGTACTTCGGGGGAACATGGCAGACAAGAGAGCTTGGGCTAAGAGCACTATGACATCTTATTTAGACTTCTATGAAGAGAGCCTGATGGTAGATGCAGTCACTTCAGTCTCCCATACCTCAGATGTGAGCAAAGGCTACCTGAATGTGAGCTGACCTTCAGTGGGGACATGGTAGACAAGAGGATTTGGGCTAAGAGCGCTATACCATCTTATTTAGAATTCTATGAACAGGGCGTGATGGTATCTGTAGTCAATTCAGTCACCCATACCTCAGACGTGAGCAATGGTTACCTGAATGTGATCTGTACTTCAGGTGGGACATGGCAGACTAGTGAGTTTGGAGGTAGGAAACAGATGCCTCTTGTTTAGTTTTGAAGCAACACGGCCTTCTGGTAGTTGTAGTATTTCCTTGTCCAGCTTGCCTACATACAGACCCCCCCAGGATATTGAGGCATGGATTAGCAAATTTAGCGGCACAAATATGGAAATTTAGCTGCACAAATATGGAAATTTAGCAGCATTTTTGCGGCACAATATTTTACTCATATTCATTCCTTGTTAGCCTGAAATCAATGGAAACTGTTTTAGCAGAGTATTCCACTTTGCAATATGCATGTTTAAAGTGTCTGCAGCTCTACGGAAGCACAGCTCAAGTCCTAACCTCATGGGAGGGAGCTGTGTTCCTCCCTGGGATGTTCTAGTACCCATGTGCGCACCTCTGCCGGGGCTCCGCTGCTTCCCGGATCCGTGAGGCAAGACACCTCTTCCTCAGGCACCCTAGGGCGTAGAATCGTAGTGGCTGATCCAAATAAGTTAGACAGACTACATAGGGAGGTCACCACCTGCTTACCTGGTTCAGTCCTCATAAGTCAACTTGAGCATGCACCTAACACCCTGGTACTATTCCTTGTGCCGCTAAACTTGCTAATCCATGCCGTAATATCCTGGGGGGGTCTGACTAGAGGAGCGAATTGAAAGATCTGTAGAAACGTGAGCTGCAAAGCAAGCTGGTTTCAGGTCTCCCTTTGAAGGTGAAGACGTATTCATTAGCTCATCAGGAGGAGTGTTGTGATGGGAGTAAAAAATGTAAGGAATTCTGCCATGCATGGGGTGTTCCGCAAGGGTCTAACGTTTGTCCAAGAAAAGTGGTCCATCGTATGTGAATTTGTCTTCAGTCTACCTTCTGTATTTTATCTGTTTTAGGCATGTAATTTCAACTATAATTCTATGCAAAATGTAGAGATTGACTATTCATAGAACATGTGTTATTATTTCGAACTAGAAATCTTCCTTGTGGGCTAAACCTACGCCTTTCACCCTGCTAGTCACCTCAGACTTACCCTCTCACATCAACAAGCTCTTCAAAATTTCCACAGAGTAGCTGGGGTAGTTTAGTGGTGGTCTTTTTGGACTCTGCACTTTTTTCATATTTATATCTATAGAGCAAACTCAACGTTGAGTAACTTTTGATCCGCCAAAAGATGGCTGCTACGGCTTCTTCAAGATTAAATTCAGGTTAAAAAAAATTCCCAGGTGATTTCTACCTAGCCAGCTCAGAGGGTTCCTAGCTCATTGAGGAAAATGGATTTGTTTCAGAATCTGGCAGCAAAAACTGCACTAGGGCTGAGTAACAACACTGGTTACTAGCTTGTGAGGAGCAAATAAATATTGTGGCCCAACTCTCAGCAGTTTGTCCTTCTGAAGACAGGGACTTTTTCATCAAGGGTGGCAACTGCATGCTTTTGAGCCCAACTGGTTTAGCAGACGCCCTGAAATAATCTGTAACCACTGGCACTGCCTAGTGAACCCCCTTAACTGTCCCACGGCTTGGCATGCCGTCAATAAACTAAAGTAGAAGTTTGAGCACATATCGATAGGCAACGTGCAAGCCTCTATTTCTAAAAGTCAGAGCACGTTGATCCAAAAATACCAGGTGCGCAATTAAACACTATTCCAAAATTCGAATTAGAATAGAGATAAGGCGGTAATGCCTCTCGCCTCCCCCCGCTCCCTGGTGCAGAATCTCGGAGAGGGCGCATCGGGTTTTATCTGGCACAAACCACAAGGGCAATTTCCCTCCGGGGCACCATTGCCTCAACTGCTGGACTCAGAATCTGGACCTCAAACAACACTTTGCACCCAAATGGGGATTTGCGCGGGTCCTGGAAGCAAAGAACGGGAGTTCCCACTGGAAAACTCTTTCTATACGCGTCTGTTTCAGGGGGCTTCGACAGTCACCGTGGACCGTCCCTCAAAAACTGACCACTGATTGTAAAGTAATGCAAGGAGGTCAGAAAGGTCACTTCAGCCATGGCTGTCAGCTGTGTTATTTTTCAATCATCCAATGGACAAGCTTGAAGACCTTCATGGTCCATAGCCAGAGGTTATCGAATGCAGTGATCCATACCAGGACATCTTCGACCACCGAGGTCAATGCTGGAAGCTTGGTGACCGCACGATCCTTGTTGAGTGCTTTCTGACAGCCATGATCCATGTTGAGTGATTAGCCAACACCGTGGTACATGTAGAGGGCGTTCCGACTGTCGCAGTCACAGGTTCGGCCTGCATGCATAGTAATGCAGCGGAGCTTAGGTCACAGCCTCAGCTGTCAGAATTGGTCAGTGGCCATGGCGGTTTGATGGTGGGTCCTATGTCAGAAGTTAAGCTTTCCACCAGTGCGAACCTAATCTCTGTATCCAACCTGCGCTCTATTGCAGTCAGTCTTAATTTTTTATTTTAACCCGATCTAGCAAGATGATCAGATACCTGAGGTTAGCCTTTTGAGCATTTTGGCATTTTAAATAATTAAACCTTCAAAAAGACATAGCTCTGGTTCCCTGCATCCGATTTTTGTCATTTGGTTGACGATCTGCTCATTAAAGTGTATTCTTTTTTGTATAAATTTAAGTAGGATTTTTATTGTGTTGTGTTTTCAAATTTTTAACTGTTTTGGTACGGATAACTTTTTACACATTTCTCCTAAAGTAAGCCTGCCTGCTCAGTGCTACAGCTCCCAAGGTTTGAGCTATGGAATAAATTATTGAGACCTACCTGAACCTAGTAAGGAATAGTGCCACTGTTACTGTAAAAGAATTATCAGACACTTCAACTAATAATCCACTGTCTCATATTATATATGTGTATTTCTTCACATATATCCATCTCAAAAATCAGATTTGTCAAGTCGTTGTATCACAGTACTTTTGTGCCTTTACATTGGACGAATATAAGCACTTATTTGTACCCAGCTACGTCCTGTTTTAGAAATACTACGATAACTACTTTCATATTAATTTTTTCCATTGAACAGTGTATGCTTCTAGATGAGCATTACAATTTTATACACTAGCATTGTCTGCTTATTTTGTTGTGCTCACAAATGATATATCTTCACTTGTTAGAATACATCACAATATAGTTGCTGGGCAAAAATTAAGTCACATTTTCCGGTCCAAGAAGCCATATTATAACACAGAACATAATCACTGCATATTTTAGACAAGCACAGGGTACGTGCCAATTAATGCCGATGCACATAATTGGGATGACAACCTGGTGACAATACGTGCTTGCAAACTAATTGCTTTCAGTTCAAATCAGTGAGACCTTTGTGTGTTTAATTGAGATGCATTTGGTTGAACTTTGCTTTCAACAAACAAGTTATTAAAATCTACGAAGAAACTTTGTTAGATGCTCTGGCAGTCACTCAGAAAAGTGCAGACCATGATGTGGTGAGAGAAGAGAAAAACACACTGGCGCTATTGAATTATGGGATGTGCTTAGTTCTCACAGAGAGCATTGCAATTGTCCTGTTTTATGGGATTTAGCACTCTGGAAAGAACTTTTTGCCAGGTCCCAACATTGCAAACACTATGAAATTGCCCAATTCATTTTGCAAAATAAAACAACAACAAAAAAACGTAATGATAATTCTTTTGATCTTGCCTCAATTTCAATAAGATCTCTTTTAGGTGGAAGGATTTTGGACAAAAAAAAGAACGATGTGTAAAATTATTTTTACTGATGATAAATTACAACATTCTATTTCATGCAGTAATGAATTTAGTACTGTAGGGATGTGTGGTATCGTCCACCTACAGCTGTACTTCTCAGCCACCACCCTCCTGTCCCACGGCACGCCTTGGAACACTCCGTGGTGACATCACTTAGAATGTCACCACTGCGAGTGTTCCAAGGCGAGCGCCGGTGGAGCCTCGATACCGGCAGTTCCCTGTGTTGTGCCCAGTCAGCTGTAGCTGAGGTCGCATGTTCTCGACGTGTTTGAACTGTGGTAATAAAAACTGTTTCCAGATGTTCATGGTCAATCCTTTAATTTTGACTACACTATGGGATGCAAAAGGCTTTATTAGATAATTCCTGTTTGTGGTAGACGTTGTGGAAATACAGCACAACCGATAATAGGTCTAATCTATGGGTACTCACAAACTTTCTCTCGGGGGCCAAATTGACAGTGTGGTTTGTGTCCGAGGGCCACACCGGTGGGGGCGGTGTAAGTGGGGGAGGGGGCAGGGCTAGAGAAACAAAAAAAACTGAGGTTGAACACAGGTCCCTGCAGCGGACGCCTTCGTCCACTGAGCCACCAGACCCGGCATGCACACATCTCTCTCTCTCTCTCTCTCTCTCTCTCTCTCTCTCTGTCTCCCTCTCTCTCCCTCTCTTTCTCTCTCCCTCCCTCTCTCCCTCTGTCTCACTCAGACTGTCTCACTCCCTCTCTCTCCCTCCCTGACTCCCTCTGTCTTACTCACTCTGACTGTGTCACTCCCTCTCTCTCTGTCTCTCCCTCTCTCTGTCTCCCTCTCTCTCTTTCTCCCTCTCTCTCCTTCCCTCCTCCCTCTGTCGGCCTCCTCACTCTGTCACCCTCCTCCCTCTGTCTGTCACCCTCCTCCCTCCCTCTGTCTGTCACCCTCTGTCTCCGTCCCTCTCCCTTTCTCTGTCTCCCTCCCTCTCCCTCTCTTTGTCTCCCTCTGTCTGTCTCCCTCTGTCTCCCTCCCACTCCATCTCTTTGTCTCCCTCTTTCTGTCTCCCATTCTCTGTCTTCCTCTCTCTGCCTCCCTTTCGCTCCCTCCCTTCCTCACTCTCCCTCCCTTTCCCTCCTTACTTTCATTCCCTCTCTCGCTCTCCCTCTGTCTGCCTCCCTTTCCCTCCGTCCTTTCCTTCCCTACCACGCTCTCCCTCTGTCTGCCTCCCTTTCCCTCCCTCTTTTCCCTCCCTCCCTCGCTCTCCTTCCTTCCCTCCCTCTCCCTCTGTTTGTGTCTGCCTCCCTTTCCCTCCCTTGCTCTCCTTCTGTCTTTCCCCCACTTTCCCGCCCTCCCTCGCTCTCCTTCCCTTTCCCTCCCTCCCTCGCTCTCCCTCCCTTTCCTAACTCCCTCGCTCTCCCTCCCTTTCCCTCCCTCGCTCTCCCTCTGTCTGCCTTCCTTTACCTCCCTCCCTCGCTCTCCCTCCATTGCTCTCCCTCCCTCGCTATCCCTCCCTTTTCCTCACTCTCCCTCTGTTTGCCTACCTTTCCCTCCCTCTCCCTCGCACTCCCTCCCTCCCTCACTCTCCCTCCCTTTCCCTCCCTCCCTTGCTCTCCCTCCCTTTCCCTCCCTCCCTCGCTCTCCCTCTGTCTGCCTTCCTTTCCCTCCCTCCCACGCTCTCCTTCCATCGCTCTCCCTCCCTTTCCCTCCCTCGCTATCCCTCCCTTTCCCTCCCTCCCTCGCTATCCCTCCCTTTTCCTCCCTCCCTCCCTCCCTCGCTTTCCCTCTGTTGGCCTACCTTTCCCTCCCTCCCTCGTTCTCTCTCGCTCCCCCTCCTTCCCTCGCTCTCCCTCCCTTTCCCTCCTTCCCACGCTTTCCATCCCTTCCCCTCCCTCCCTCTCTCTCTGTCTGCCTCCCTTTCCCTCCCTCCCTCGCTCTCCCTCTGACTGCCTCCCTTTACCTCCCTCACGCTCCCTCTCTGCCTGCCTTTACCTCCCTCCCTTGCTCCCCTCCCTCCCTCGCTCTCCCTCTGTCTGCCTCCTTTTCCCTCCCTCCCTCTCCCTCCCTTTCCCTCCCTCCCTCGCTATCCCTGCCTTTCCCTCCCTCCCTCGCTCTTCTGTCTGCCTCCCTTTCCATCCTTCCCTCTGTCTCCCTATCTCTACCTCCCTCGGTCACCCTCTTCATCTCACCCTGCCTGTGTGTGTCCGGGCTGAGAGCACTTCACAGGTCTTTAAAAGACCATTTGTATGTTAATGAGGCTTCTGTATTTCACCTCTTAGGCCCCTGCAGCTGCACTCTGACTATCCCTGGAATGCTGGGCCCCCACAGAGCAGCAGAGTCTCAAAGTCGCGGCGCGCAGGACACTTTCATTTTTTTTTTATAAAACATGGGTAAATTGTCTGCAAGGTCCGCGGCCCGCCAGGGAAGGCTTGCCGGGCCGCTGCCGGCCCGCGGGCCGTACTATGAGTACCTGTGGTCTAATCCAAAAAGGATGATTACAGCGCAATGTATGTCTTAAGAAGCGAAGAGACACTCCCTCAGTGTTCAGACAATGATCAAAGGCCTCCTATCACAGAAAGGTTTTTCAAAGTCCTCCGCCTCATAAACATGAATGAGGGACCATGACTGGCAATGCACAATATGAATAGGTGTACTCATTTGATCATTGGAAAGTTTGAGTTTTCATTCCCAATGGTCAGATGTACAGAATGTGCAAATACTTTTATAGCTCAGATCCAAAATGGACAACAAGCACAGCCTTTTATTGCTGGAGGGACTCTTCTTAGTAAACCAACAGAAAACTTCCACTGGTGCATTAAATGAAGAGTTATCTAATTTTCAAGGAGGCACTTTCCATGCAAATCAACATTCTTGTGGGATGAGTAGATTCTTCCTTTATTCAGCGTGCTTCCAGTAAAGGCATCATCAGGGACAGAAGAAGAAGCAAAGCCAACTTCGTCGGGCTTTCGAAACAAAGAAGAAAGACCCAAAAGAACCTCAAGGGTTGACCACCTGAAGCTGGTCTTACGAATTCTTAGTAGTGGGTGGTTTTGTAACAGTTTTTGATCCTACCTCTGAGCCTTTGGCATTATCCACGTCATATTGATTTGGACACCGGTTTAAGTAAATCCATTGGTGCTATCACCATTCAATACATATTGTGAGATAATTAGTTTAGAAGCTAATTGTTGTAATCTCACTTGGTACCTTCCGTCCCCCCTCTTCTCTTGACCCCAGTTGGTATTGCCCACTCAGGAATGCATGAACATTCCACAGCTGCCTTCAGCTGACTGGAACCTGTGATGATGATAAGATGTAATAAAGAAGACTTCTACTCTACTTCAGTGTATATCGTTATTTTATTACACTGGCGACGGAAGACTGTGTGAGGGCAGTTCGCCATCACCCCCAAGTGATACTCCAGCACAGCAAGTAATTTATGAGGACTATATAAATTATCTGAGAATAGAGAAGACGCTCCCTCACGTACCTTCCTTGCCTTCGAAGGAGTGGGCAGAGGGTTAGGCGTCTGTTCCGAGATCCTCGCTACGTTGATGTTACCTTCGTGCTGAGGTGAGGTGTAGGGATCCTCCTGGTGCGGTTATCAGCTGTGCCATCCTACAAGTTTACTGTGGCCTGACGTCCTAATGTTGTCGGGGTTGGTTCTTTGAGCATATGCAATTGCAGCCTCGAGCGACACCTGGTACGGTCATTTGCCATCTCCGTGAGGGGAACTTGTTCTTTTAAAAATTTGGTACAGCTGCGGAGTTTACCAGCGGTACGGCAGGGGCTGTTGGTGGTGTTCTGCCTGGATTTGAGGAGTATTGTGGCAGAAACTCTCTCCCTGAGGTGGTGCGGTGTGGTCCTCACAAGGAACGCGGATCCTGTCAGGAAGTGCGCCTGAGCCGGGGAGCTGTGGAGAGAGCACCGCGTCTGCGCAGTTCGTTTTCCTCACAAAGTTAGTCGGGGAGTTGTGTTAACAGCACCGCACCTGCGTAGTCTGACTTCCTCATGAGCGCCGGAGCAGGGGAGCTGTGTAGAGTAAACAGCATCTGCGCAGTAAACGTACCTCACAGCACCAGAGCCGGGGAGCTCGGCAAGCAGAACTGCACCTGCGCACTTGTTTTTCCCTCACAGTGTTATTCGCCTGTTTCTTTAAGATTAAGCGTTTCCTCTTCCCGAGATTAATGGGTGTGTTGAATGAGTATTAACTTCTTTTGGGGGCCAGTCTGCATTGCCTTCATTCCTTGCTGACTGGCACAGCTGTTGATTTCCACACGATTTTGGGAGAAAGTACAGCGCGGAGTCACCTGTACTTCAAGGGGACGTCAGAAAACAGTTGAAGCTGTGTTATTACCACCTTATTAATTGGTGTTGTATGATTGGTACAGGTACATTTAAGGATATAGCTTACATATTATTCTTTCCCCAGCATGGCAAGTACGAGCATGTCTTAACCACCACCATTCTTGAACGAGGTGGGTGAACCACAGTTACCCTGGAAACAGTGGTTTGGACTTCTAGAGTCTTATTTGATAGCCCTTGGGGGAGAGAAATGTTCTGCTTTAAGAAAATTGTACACTTTACTCCATAACTTAGGTGTGGAAGGGCGTAAAACATATGATAATATAACTGCGGAGGCAGACTAGGACAGTGATGATGATGAAAATGTGTATTTAGCAGCTGTTGGCAGACTGGAAAAACATTTTGGAAAGACTATTAATGTAGTTTCGGAGAGGCACAAATTTTTCTCTAGTGTACAAGGTAAAGGGGAAAAGGTGAAAACTTACATTGCAGCACTTAAAGGGTTGGCTAACACTTGTGAGTTTGATAATTTACATGACTCCCTTATTAGAGACCAACTAGTTAGGTGTGCAAATAACAGCAAAATTCAAGAGAGGCTTTTAGTGGCCAATCCTGATCTTAAACAAGCAGTGGAAATTGCGGTAGGGATTGAGCACACAGCAGATTGCATGGTGGCAATGAAGGGAGAGGGGCAGAACAACATGGAGGTCAATGCTATTAGCAAACAAGAAACTAACAGGGAGGCTAAAGGGAAAAGTCTGGGTCCGACTCCTCCCGATACCAAACTGAAGTGTTTCAGATGTGGTAGCCCCAACCATCTGGCCAATCACGCAAATTGCCCGCTAGATCTGTCACGTGTCACAAGTGTGGGAAAAGAGGTCACCTAGCTAGACTGTGCAAAGATTTTCAACCTAAGTCAGTCCACTCTATTGAACTGGAGACAGACCAAGAAGTCAAAATGGTGTTCAAAGTGGATGGTGAAGATGGAGAAATTTCCGTCTTGCACCATTACTCTACATTAGAGAGAGGTTACTGTTTTTGCGGATTCTTGTTCTCCATATACCTTAATTGAAGAGGAGACATTTCATAGAGTGTTCCCTACTGGACTTCATAGCTTACAACCTGCTGATGTTCACCCAGGAGGGTACAATAAAGACCCCATACCTTTGGTGGGAATGAGGACAATGAGGATTGGGTTCAAAGGAAGGTGCACAGTGGGTAAAATTTACATTACAAAGAAAGGCTCTTGTTTGTTGGGATGGAGACACCAACGGGAGCTTGGCATCAAATTGGACCCTAACATCCCTGACCAAGTACTCCTGGTGGATCAGTCAGTGGGGGGCAAGGAGGTGTGTGAGGAGCTTCCCCAGGTGTTTACGGATAAATTGGGGTTACTCAGGGGTTATCAGCATTCTATTAAACTTAGAGGGAAGGCGAAACCTGTGGCCCATAAAGTAAGGCCTATTCCCCATTTGATGCATGTTCCGCTACAAGCAGAGATAGATAGATTGCTAGCTCAAGGTGTTATTGAGCCTATTGAGAGCTCACAGTGGTTGGCCCTGATTGTTCTTACAACCAAGTCTACAGGAAAGGACATTAGGCTATGTGTGGACCTTAGGGACCTCAACAGCAGTATATGGGTAGACAGGCATCCCTTACCACGCATACACGAGGTCCTCACTTTGCTTAAAGGTGCCAGTTGTTTTAGTGTCCTTGACCTTTCCTCTGCCTACCACCAGGTGGAGTTGCACCCTAACTCAAGGCATTTAACCTCTTTCATTACCCCTTTGGGAGCCTTCCAGTACATCCGCATGCCGTTTGGCTTAGCCTCGGCCGCTGCTGCATTTCAGAGGATTATGCAACATGTGCTGGAGGGTCTACCCAAGACGCTATGTTTTCAGGATGATATCCTCATCTATGGTAAGGATGGTAAGGATGTTGAAGAGCATGACCAGATTTTGAGGGGAGCTTTGGCAAGACTAGAGGCAGCGGGGCTAACCCTAAAAAAAGAGAAGTGTCGCATTGGGGTGGGGTCAGTGGAGTACTTGGGCCACACCATTTCTGAGGATGCATTAAGCCCAAGCTTAACTTGGTGGAAGCCATTCAAGATACCAAACCACCGACTAATGTTGAGGAGTTAAAGTCATTTCTTGGACTTTCTGAGTATTACGCCAAATTTGTGAGAAATTATGCCAGTGTTGTGGAACCACTGAGAATGTTGGTGAAAGCAAGAAATCCGTTTGTTTGGAATGAAAGTTGCCAAGTTGCGTTCACCACAGTGAAAGATTGCATTTCCTCAGCCCCATCTTTGGGGAGATTTGACCCGACCAAACCCACTATCCTGTTCACAGATGCTAGTAACAAGGGTGTGGGGGCTAGCCTTGTACAGATGAATAAGAACAAGGAACAGGTAGTGGCCTTCGCATTACGCGCTCTTAAAGGAGCGGAGGTTAACTACTCTGTAGTTGAGAAAGAGGCACTTGCTTCTACATGGGCTATCAAACATTTTCGTTTCTTCTTATGGGGCATTCCTTTCACTGTGCGGACCGACCATAAACCTCTTATGTATGCCTTTACTACGAAGGGTTCAGAGAAAACCCCACCATGCATTTCAAGGTGGATTTTGGGTTTGGAGGGGTACAATTTCGTTGTTAAGTACATGCCAGGGCCTCAAAACGTGGTTGCAGACTTCCTGTCCCGTTCACCTAACAAAGTGTTTGGTGAAGAGGTAGTTACGGAGGATGACGAACGGGTGTTGGTACTCACTTCCTTGGGAAAGGAGGAATGGGAACAGGGATTGAACCAAGACAGGCACTTGCAAGCACTCAAAGATCTTATAATAAATGGGTGGCCCAGTGATAAGAGCAAGGTGGTGCCAGAATTAAGTGGTTTCTGGGAGGTGAGACTGGAACTTAACATTTATGATGATGTGGTGTTCAGAGGAGAAAAGGTTGTCCCACCTGTTTCCTTAAGACAGAAAATTGTTGATCTGGCACATGTGGGACACTTGGGCCGCAGTTTAACCAAGAGTAAGATCAGGATGGACTACTGGTGGCCAGGGATGGATTCCATGGCTGAACTTGCAGTGAGAGACTGCATGGAGTGTTGCAAAGTGGATAAAACTCATCAAACCCGGAAACCACCTCTGTCTCCGGAGTCCATACCCGATAGGCATTGGTCCATACTGGCCTTTGACATAATTGGCCCATTAAATTTGAAAACTTTGAGAGAAAGGTTCAATGTGGTTTTGGTGGACTATCACTCGAAGTGGGTCATATATAAATGTGTACACCAAATTGACACTAAGGCACTCGTACGCTTCCTCAATGAAACCTTTTTCGAGGAAGGCATCCCGGACATCCTTGTCACGGATAATGGGGTGCAGTTTACATCAGAGGAGATGAAGGCATTTCTTTCTGACATGGGCATTATTCACCAAAGAACTGCGTTGTATTGTCCCCGTGCCAAGGGATTAGTGGAGCGTATGAACCGGGTGGTTAAAGAGTGCATACAATGGGCAGAAATGTTAAACACACCTGCTGCACAGGCTCTGCGAGAAACAGTCTGGGCACACCGCACAACTCCCAACTTGGTCACAGGGGTGTCTCCTTTCACTTCATTGAAAGGGAGCGTCCCTAAAACCAAACTTTCTCCTCCTATTGAGAGACAGTGAGATGGTTGGAGAACGATATAAGAGCCGCCAAGGAAAGTATGTAGCAAGGTACAACTCGGATAAACATGTTAAAACCAGACAGGTGTGTGAAGGTGATTTGGTGCACATTTACCTTCCTAAGTCGAGACAGAGAAGTGCTACCAGATTCTCTGATCCCATGCAGGTGACCAAAGTGGGTAAGAATGTGGTACAGTTGGCCAATGGTCAAACCTGGAGCATGGATAGAATTGTTCCACACAAAGAATTTAATGTTCCCCAGCTACAAACTTTACCTCAAGGCATGAGTCAAGTGACCCCCAGAAAGTCGGCTAGACCCACAGTTGCACCCCGGTGGGGCAAAGACTACTATACCACATAGGTGGTTCTTCGGGTACTGGTTTCTGTGTTTGTGGTTACTGCCTCCTGCTTGCCTACCCCATTATTTGAATATTGTTATCAATGTATGCACCTCATCCTTTCCTTTCTTTCCACCATAAGGAGATGTGTTGTAATCTCACTTGATAACTTACGTCCCCCCTCTTCCCTTGCCCCCAGTTGGTATTGCCCACTCAGGAATGCATGAACATTCCACAGCTGCCTTCAGCTGACTGGAACCTGTGATGGTGATAAGATGTAATAAAGAAGACCTCTACTCTACTTCAGTGTACATCGTTACTTTATTACACTAATATATATGCCTTGCCTTACATTGCCTTGTCTGAGGCCTTGTCTGAGGCAATATAGCTTGTTAGTCATTCTAGTACAATTTGCACAGGTTATTTGTGGAGAAGTGTGGCTCACTGGTTAGAGGAGGCAGACCTGGAAGCAGAGGTCAGCCCGGGACCAGGTTTCAATTGCCGGCTCTGCGGGGTCTTGAGTCCTAAAATGTTCATGGACTCGACAAATCTCGCTCCGGTGCCTACTAGATTCACGGGTTCACACTCTGTGACTCTGGGCAATAGCTTACTTAATCTCCATAATGGCCCCTCGCGGCCGGATGCCTGGCTTTCACCTTGCGGATACCCTGCCGGGGTTATCTCACAGGGAAATACCAGGATGGGTTCCCTAAGCAAGCGCTTAGAAACCGCTCGGTGATTTGCACTGTATAAATTCCTGTACATTTACATTTACATTTACATTTCTATATTATGCTCCTACACCAGTGGTAACTCCCGGGCTTTTCAAATATTGTTTCTTGATGCATGTGCATCTGGGTGTGCTATGATCTAGCAAGTTCAAAGCTTTTTTTCAATTTAATTGAAAATATGAGTTTATAATTTAGGTATTACAATTGTATCCGAATATTTCGGTGATTTCACTAAATCTGAAGGTTAAAACTTTTACATATGCGACAAACTTGGCATATTCATCCTCCGCCCCATTGCCATCGTCATAAAATCAAATAAATGTCCCAATCAAATATGAACTGTGATATCTGATTTGCTCCTTGCATTATCAAGGTGTTTGTTTTGCCTTTTTTACTCAGGGCTCTATCTTGTGAAGAAAATCACATAACATTCACACAAACTACATTTCAGTTCAAAAGCTTAGTTTAGGACAATTCCCGAACATTTTCAAAACAGGTTAAAATATTCCAGGTACCCAAACCTTACAAAAAAATAATATCACTGGTATTTTTACATGATTTATTTTTTATTTTTATTTTTTGCTTGCTAACATTTACTTGCCTTTTCTAAATTGGTTTGGGAATTTTCTTGTGTTTTGTTCATGACTTTAAAAACGGTTGATTCTGCTTGAAGTCAAAACACATTTCTCTGGTAAATTGCCATCTGCTTACATTGTTGCTATGAGGATTGGGGCTCTATGAACACCTGGGGGCATATTCTCTAGCCCCTATCGCTACCACGTTGTGGTGGCGATAGGGGCCTCGCCTTATTCACAAGGCAGCGTTAAGTTACTTAACGAGGCTTAACAATGCCTTGTGAATAGGCCCCCTTTCACGCTGTGTTTAGCATGAAAGGAGCATGCAGTGGGTGTTGTGGTGGGTGTTCCACCGCAACACCCATTGATATGTACGCTGCCTTCAATTTACAAGGGCAGCGCAAATAGGAGCTAACGCCAAACTTAAAACCAGGAAAGCCCTGGTCTTAAGTTGACAATACAAGGAGAAATGCTTTATTTCTCCTCGTTTTTGCATTTTCCATGCGTGCTGCCTTGTGCAGCACACATGGAAAATGCAAAAGGCCATGGTTTGTTCATGTACAGGAAGGTGTCCCTTCCTGTAAATAAACAAACCTTTTTAAACAAAGTGCATGAAGCAGCACACATGTAAGTTACAAAACTGGCATTTGTGGTTTGTTTATGTGCAGAAAGTTGCACTTCCAGTACATAAACAAACCTCCCTGCTTGCAGACACCCTTGCACTCTTGCATGAAAAGGGCATAACAGATGGCCATTTTTCTGCTTGCCAAGGAGGTTTGAAATCACCTACCGATTTACTTTTCTTTTGTCCATCCTATCTTCAGCTTTTGTGAAGTGGATTGTGCCACTTTGTAAGAATCCGGGCACCAGAAAGTACATGGAAGCATATAAACTACTGAAAAATGATCCTAGCAGAGTAGAGGTCTTCGGCATAGCCAAATACCAATTTGCCCTGTTAGTAAGCCATACAAGGTATATAAATGGAAATCACTGGTCTGCCAGCAAGCAAAGGAGCACTAGTATTTAGTTGTTCATGCAGGCTCAGTATTGCGTGGGTTTTTAAACTGGTAGTAATACTTCTGTACTATACTATCTGTGGTCGACATGGTTTCCTCCATACTGCATATTGCTCTTCTGATACTTCAATGTACCTATGCACTGGTCACTTCATTACTGCTATGTTGATGCACCCTGTTGCAGGATGTTTATTCATTGGTATGGCTTTTTTGAGTTTAGTAAGCTACCCATCTTTCTCTTGTTTTGGACTCATGCATTCCTTGCTGCTATTATGATGTATTTGCTGCTAGCTCCTATTTTCTATTTTCAATTGTCTTAGGCTTCTTGATATCATAATTTGATATTTTATTGGATTCTTTTAAGGTAATATATATTTGTCTATGATTTTAAATGCTTTATGTGATGTACTTTTATGATCCTAGTGATCAATGATAACGTCTTTGATGATGACGTGCTATAAGAATTGAGGAGAGATACTCTTCGAGGTGTTGTGACCTAACTAAATTGTTTTTGTCAAATTGGTAGGGAGTGTGAGTCTGAGTGAAGGACTAACCATTTTCTGTCCCTCAGGATTCCAGCATATGTACCTAGCATGCCAGTGATCCGTGTGTAGAATCAGATCTTGTAACAGGTGTGTCTCATCGACATAGGTTAAAAGCTGTTTAGTAGTGACCAGTCATGCTTTACCCACTTACTACTTGCAGAATTCTAGTTATCATGACTCCCAGTCGGCCCTCCCCATCTCCAGTCTTACTCTCAGATACTGAGATGGTTTGAGATTACAATGTTTCAGGGACCACTCGTTTGACGTAGCACAGAACTAGTCCAATCCAGTAATTAGATCCAGTCGATATATCATTTGGCAGGGTGAGCACTATTCAAAAGCCCTCCAGGAAAGGCCACCTCAGTGGCTAAATAAAGAGACCACACACATGTATGCTGCTTGTGGTTCCTCTGCAGCTTTCACACAACAAACGGATACAATTCTGGAAATATATTAATTTTAATCAAATGCAAGCACCTCTTGGCTAGCGCGGCTTAACTATTCAAGTACATGCAGAAAGTGTCAAACATATCAGATTCAGCTCAGGCACGTTGATGGAAATGACCCTCTTTTTGACCATTGCAGCCATACAAGCACATTGAATCCAACAGTAGGATAGGATAGGATAGGATAGGATCTGAATTTATAGAGCGCGAATTGCTGCCCGGAGGCGTCCAAGCGCTAAGAATACCGGGTCCAACCAGGGGAAAAACACAGAGGGAGGGTGGGAAGTTTAGACTGGGTGAAATAGGAAGGTTTTTAATTGTTTGCGGAAGGTCGTAAGATTAGAGTTGGATCTTAAGTGCAGTGGAAGGGCGTTCCAAGCCCTCGCAGCATTGTGGGAGAACGACCTACCTCCAGATCTGGATCTTCTTACTCTTGGAATGACTGCTAGGAAGGACTGGTTAGATCTTAGATTCCTGTTGGGCCTGTAATGATGGATTAGGTCCTGTGTAATCCTGGGGCCAGAGTTCCAGAAGGACTGGTGGGCTATGCACATGGCTTTGAACAAAACTCTTTGGCGCACCGGTAGCCAGTGGAGAGTGACTAGCCCGGACCTAACTGACTGTCTGCGAGGGATGTCAAGGAACAGACGTGCGGCGCAGTTCTGCACAATCTGCAGCCTTCTCAAGGTGGATTCTGGGGCGCCGAGGTAAAGGACATTATTAAAGTCAAGGCGGGATTGGATCAGGCCTTGTACCGCTGCTTGCTTGGCTTCCATAGGGAGGAAGGGGAGAATTTTCCTAAGCATTTTCATGATGCCGAAGCAGGTGGCCGAGAGTTTGGTAGCTTGTACGTCGAAGGTAAGAGATCTGTCCATCCATATTCCCAGGCTTTTAATGCTGTTTTTGGGGGTTGGTGGAGGGCCCATGCTGGGTGGCCAAAGGGTGGCCGGGAAGCTAGGGACCGAGTTGCCGAGGACCATAAGCTCGGTTTTGTCCCCATTTAATTTTAAGGATGATTGGGACATCCAAGTCTTTACCTCCTCCAGACACTCTCTGAGTCCGCTCTGTACAGGTAGATAGTAGAAATCTGCACCGAGTGAAGATTGAAAAGTATTCAGTCAGCAGTTGCCGTTGTCTGGACAAAAATCTCAAATTTCTCCTGCTCGGAATGTTTTCGCTAAAAGTCATTGGCTTTAACTAGACCTCGCCAAGTGGCTATCTAACAATGTGGAGTGCTCTTCAACCATAGCCCTGCTTCCTTGCCCCGTGGAGATGTTTTTTACTTCCAACTGGGTTGAACCGGGTTTCTGTTCCCAACCCATGCTCCATTATGTTCAGCCTTAACTTACACCTAGGTAAGTCAATCAGATGAAATCACTCACTTGAACTTCAGGACTCTGTAGAAGTGAAGATTGTCCACCAATGACACTCAAAACTTATTGTTCAACACAGGACCTGCACCACTGCCCTTGAGGAAAAGCCTTGAGAAGAAGAGGGAGGGGGAGAGGGAGGGGGAGAGGGAGGGGGAGAAGGAGAGGGAGAGGGAGAGGGACAACCAAACACTCACAGCCAGTCAAAAGATCTGGGTTTGATCCATCACCGTTCTTTAGCCCACTCTGCCACCCAGTTCAGACATGGCTATATGCAAATCAGTTTGACCCTGTGCCTCATGGGAACAGTCCAGCCCGAACTGCCAAGCCATGTCTTCCCTGGACCGGAAACAAGCTTCCGAGGACCAGTTTCTGGCATTCCAGCCGTCTTCAGCCCGGCTTGCTTGAATCCAGTGGCAAAGTGAGCAAGGGACTCACGTCTGAGCATACCCTGCCACACTTATGGCGTCCAAAAGCGGTACAAAAGGTGGTGGTGATGAACGGAGCATCTGAATCAATCAAACACTCGCACCCAGTCAAAAGATCTGGGTTTGATCCACCACCGTTCTTTAGCCCACTCTGCCATCCCAGTTCAGACATGGCTATATGTAAATCACTCTGACCCTGTGCCTCATGGGAACAGAACAGCCGGAACTACCAAGGTCAGACTGATTTGCATATAGCCATGTCTTAACTGGGGTGGCAGAGTGGGCTAAAGAACAGTGATGGATTAAACCCAGATCTTTTGATTGGGTGTGAGTGTTTGATTGATTCAGATGCTCCGTCCAACACCACCCCCTTTTGTACCTATAGAATTAAGGCATAAGCATTAGAAAATGTTCGAATATATATATATTGATTGTCACAACACCCGTTGTTTTTTTTACTAGACTCGTCTTTACCTGAGACTATAGCTCTGAGGTCAGGAGGGTTCTAGTATAGAACTTTCTGACTTGTTATATTTTTTCTAAAAAACCGTTTTTTAGGTTCTTTGTCACCTTGGATTGACCTTAAGCGAGGTGATATAAAACAACCTGATTACATATGCACATGGACTCATTCTGTCACAATTTCCTCATAACCCTCTCACCCCCCCCCCCCCCTCCCCAAGAGATTGATAAACAGAATGTTTTTCCTTAATTAATTCAAGGAATTTACCCGTATGGCTTTCTGTTATTCTTACCGATTTTCCTTTAGCATTTTTTTTTAGTTCTTGTGGTGTTTGCCTTTTAACAGTTCTGAGTTGTTTCAATACATTTCCTTTTTTTTGTGAAATCGATTTTCACTGAACTAACCTTTTGTCCTTTATGCTCCAGGTTTCTTTCACGATTGACTTAATTCATCTTACCACAATGTCCAGAAGTCACTAATTTGCTCTTTTCTTTTGTTTCGCAGATTCCTCCTCAGAGGGATTCAAGAAGATTTGTGACAGGGTGGAGGTTGTTGAGTTCCAGCCAGATTCCAGGCAGCAAGTAGGCGGGGCAGTCAACAGGAGCTCTTATCTCTCAGGAAATTTTTAATTCAAGCAACATGGTTGCTTGGGTGAGGATTTCGGGAAGGGAGCGCCTTCTACAAAAGTCTATCCTCCTGACTTGAGGCCTTTGTCAGGGGCGGCTGGCCTTAAGGGGCGAAGTGGGCGTTGGCCCCCTAACAACAAACAAAGGAGTTCTAATGAAAGGCTTCAAAGTGCAGTGAGGAGCCTGAAATCGGTTTTTTAACACTGGATAAGTGAACACAGCTGCGCATGTGCCAACTGTCGGACGAGAGAATACCCGCCCTGGAGGCACAAATCCGTGTTGTGTCGTCAGGGTGGTGGGCGAGACATTTTTCAATGCCATTGCATTTGCTTTATTCTGGGTGTTAAAGGCATGCGACCTTGGGCGGGATCCACGTAAAGCCAGACAAAGAAGGCAGGGCTGATTAGGTGTCAGTAAAAATACGAGCCCCTCCACAACCCCATACTTTGGTATGGTTTCGTTTCAGAGGACGTGCTGAAGGAGGAGGGGCCGCAGAGTATTTGGCAGTTGATAGTTACACCGGAGGGAAGAAGACGTAACGGGCGAAGCACGGTATAGTTAACTTTTTGCTTGGTTCTACTATGGCTTTGCTTTCATTTTAATTTATACCCGGTGCCCCTTTAAGGTCATTACATAGATGAGATATATACATGTTACAAAGGCAGGCAACATGTTCCTTGAAGGGCGTTTATAAAAAATATCGCATTTATACCTCTCTTGACCAGGAATGCTTTTTTACTACCGCCGATGTTACTTATAGTGCGCTTACGTGCATTGAAATACCTGCGCAGATAGAGTTACCTATACAGTGGGACACAATCTCAATGCACACACGCTACCATAGGCACATTAAAATAGGGCACACAAGTGTTTTTCTGTGACGTGCTTAATGCCTCATGCATATTCAATTTGAGCTTCTGTGGCATGCAGAGGAATGCACGCACGTGTTTTTAAGTCCATACATGTAAGAAGGACAGACTCCTGGCAAGACTGTGGCAAAGGGCAAGGTCACATATCTTGCTCTGCGCGGCCAGCATTTCACAAAGGGGATCTAACAGCAGTCAACTCAACAGAGCCCTCTGTGACTGTGAAATCTCTTTCCAGGTCCGTCGAGCAGTTGAGCCCCCCCCACAGTCCCCCTCAACTTGATTTTCAGAAAATGTCTGTGCTCATCTCGAGGTCTTGCAGTCCGCCTTCAATGGCAGTTGATCTTTCTCTGGCAGAAGTTTAACAAAGAAGAGAAACACGTTTAATATGCCCCTTGTTAACCAATGTGCTGTGTTTGTTAAGGGCCTGCTTTTGTTCTGTACAACTGGTATGGGAACATAATGTCTACTTTGGCTACACCTATTTACAATTTGTTTTTTTAACGCTACCTTGACTTACAACAGCCATTACAATATTTTAAGTACTCTTTTTGAATTATTCTATACAAATAGCGTACATACAGGGCTTTGGGGGAACCAATAATGAATGGTCTCACTGTCTGCACCTCATGAAAGGGGTTGTTTTCAATTAGTGCTCTTCAAACTGCAAAGTTCTTGTGACCTCATAAAAAATAAGATGACATATGGCAAGGCAATTTGAGGCATCTATAATTTCGATATGAGTAGATGGTCTGATGGGGAGCATTTGTAAATGAGTTCAGGCTACCTAGATATGTGCGTGGAAAAATTGATGAATGGATGGATGGATACATGGATGGATGGACGGATACATGGATGGATGGATGGATGGATGAATGAATGAATGAATGAGAGATCTGCTGGGGATGGCTAGAAGCTCTTGTGATTCACCAGTGGTGAAAGGACACATAGATGGATGGGAGGATGGAAGAGTTACAGGAGAGTGTGTCCAGAAGGATGAGTGGATATATACATGAATTAATGGATGAATGCTCCATATGATGGACAAATAAATGGATGATTTTCTAGTGAATGGATACATGGATGTATGGGTGGGTGGGGTGGGTGAATGAGTGAATGGGAGAGTCTCTAGAAGAATGTATGTATGTATGTATGCATGAACAGATGATTGCAGTGTACGATGGAAACATGGATGAATTCATGGGGGATGATTGGGTTAATGATGCATGGACTGAACGCCAATTTGTCGGGTGGACTTGCTCGCTATGTAAAATTCATCCCCAGGTTTTACGCCCACCACTTTGAAATTTCACCAGCCACCACTGGCCTTTATTAGCTGAGCCAGAGGAGGCCAATATATCGGAGAAACAGACATATCACATAAGAGTGAAGGGGTCAAAATTTCAAGAAAACATACTCATTACATAAGGGCCTAGAGGTCAGATTCTTGGAACCAGACCCCGCAAGTGAAGGGGTAATAAGGGTCAGACTGGACAACGTGGTATGTGAAGAGCATACGACACATCTAGACCGTAGCACAACACTGAATGCTTTTTGGTACAATTTTCACATTTAAGCTTTACTAATTCATAACTATTTTTCCTTATTGGATTTTTTGTAATTGTCATTTTATTTATTAAAATGTAGTCTACTTTTCATATTTGTTTTGGCAATTTTCTTTTGTTGTGTTTTGAATTTAAAATTGTTTGAGTACTACATAAATACTTTACACATCGCCTCTAAGTTAAGCAGGTCTGGTCTGCGCCACAGCTTTCAGGGCGTTAAGCTCAGGTTAATGAAGTGACTATGAGGATTCACCCTGATAAGTATTACGGTTATTACTTTAGGTAGGTACTTACTGCCCTCAGTTAATAGCCCGATTTCTAGCACACGTACTTTGGAAAGTCTCTGAGATGCACAGGATACAACAATGCCCTTACCCTTTCTAAGCCACACCAACTGTAGTACTCGGTTGAGGACTTCCAAGAACGTATGCACCTACATCTGCACAGAAAGTCAGTCCCCAAATCCAGCCTTCACCCTTTTTATCCTATTGGGAAAGTACAATTTTAACAGTCATTGGGTACAAAAACACCACTAACACTGCAAAATTATAAAAAAGGGTCAGTTAGACAGTTGGGGCAGTCAGTCTTTGGCCTCCATATTTAGAGAACTCGACCAGGCACCCAGGGATCCGTTTGCATTCAGTGAAGCTGCTGCTGTGTTGGGTCGTCTGCGCTGGGAACACTGACGCTTTGCTTAGTGGGCAAAAAGGTTGATGTTCCTGCTCTATGAATATCGTTTAGTTTTGAGGAAAAGCAGAGGCTCTGCCACTGTACAAGCATGGCCTCCCCAACGGAATAGGGTGAGAACTGCAAGTTTGAAATGGTGGAATCATTACAAATGTATGAGTGATCCTTTTCTGCGACACTCTAAATGACACTGAGGAAATGTTGTACCAAATGAAAACATGGGCAACACATTCTACACACTTTTTTGACTTATTAAAATGGGTGAATCAGGTTTCACTCCTTGCATAGTCTACTACATAGTTCACAGTGTTTTCTCATATGGTACCCCTGATTTGCACTTTTTTGCTAAATCTGTAAAATGCCCAGGTGTCCCATGTGCTCTGATGAAGCCCAAGAAGGCCAGACTGGTTTGGGGTTCTGTGTTTTTCCATCTGATGTGGACCTGCACTAGTTATTCAGCCTGGGACGTTCCTCTTGGAGCGGGTCTAAGAATTAGTGTGAGCACAGTAGGTGAAAACATATGAACTACAATAGGGCACAAGGCCCACAAGGTGCCATAGGTAATTCAAGCAGTCATGTCATCATCTTGTCTTGTGTTTTGTTGCAATACACACAATAAGTGCAGTGGACATGAATAGGTGTCCGTGCCATGCTTAATCTGCCAGGAGACTCAAGCTACATAGTACCATTGAAACACATGCATGCAGTAAATGAACAAGGATTGTGGGAAATTAGAAAAATTGATGTACATAAGCAGCGTTCATTTGCCTTTTCCCACTCCTCTCTCTGTAAGCACCATGAATACCGTAAAATATTAACCGCATCACTCCGCCAGTAAAAGCCCGTGCCCATATGTACATGACAGCCATTTTAGGCACCCTGGCCTTTTGCCCGCTCATTAGAATCACCGGCTTCCCTTCTGCGCGTATTTGAACCCCCCCCCTCTCTCACATGCATAGACCATGAAACCCTCTCCCTCTGCGCGACCCTGCCCTGAAAGGCAACCCTCCTGCTTGACCCACGCAAACCCCCCCATTTCCTCTTGAAGAGGCATCCTTCGCCTCGGCTGACATAATCTGCAAAACCCTGCCCTTGGGAGTCACGGCCGCGCCTGACGAACACCTCCCTTCCTTTCGTGAATAACCCCTCTGTTAGTAAACCCTCCCTCCGCGATTGACTGACCACACATGTCTGAGGTCATCGCCTAAGCCAGGAGATACTGTTTACTGCCCCTTATTGTATGGAGTCACTCCTCTTCAAAGGACCCACTATTGATCCTGGCCACCCCACCCCCTGGGCTACGATCAGGAGCACACAGCCTAAAAATTGGCGGGACACTCAGCTGCGTGATTACCCTCCCCCCTTATCAGCAGGTCAAGGGTCTCTATTGTAAACATATGTGGGGTAGGATTGACACGAGGATTATGGGGATGTCTTTTCCTTGTTTCACAATGTCGTGATTGTAATGCCAAGTGTTTTGTAAGGTATAAAAGACGATGTCTCAGCTCACTTGTTAGAGCACCTCCCGAAAGACACTGTGTTTCGTGTCCGAAATGACAGGCTCTCCTCATGAGTAATAAAACTCTGTTCTTGTGATTCCTGCTCCCAGCGCCCGTCTCTTTATTTGGTAAATAATCAGAATGGGAACTAAGAGGCGACTTGCGCCAGCAGCCCGGGTATCGATAGTAATATGGGCTCATGTTCCACAGGATTGTATGTTTTCCCGCCTGGCCATGGCATCTGCTCCCTTAGCATCTGCTCCCTTAGCGGTGCAAAGTTCATCATATTATGGTATTGTACAATGCCTTTAGGTAATCTCACACTGAGAGTGTATCTGCTGCTGCATAGAAGGGAGATACATTTGCAGACTTGGCACAATATTGACTTGGCTCATCAGATATAAACCTCCGTAGTGGTGGTGGGTTGCTTCTGAAAATGAGAAAAAAAATGCCTCTGACACATTGGAAATTTTTGGCCAGCTCATGGAGCTCATTTTTGTTGTTGCATTTTTAGGAACACCAGGCTTTTTCTTGCAGTCCCAAACTGGAAAAATGCATGTTAGGCCGACTGACTTAAAAAGGGCAAGCTTTCTGACGTACGACAGATGGTTCATTTGGTGGTCAGGCTAACTCTCAATAATTTCTGCCTGCTGAGCCAGCTGAGGCTCCAGTTCCGGAATCATGGTGCTATGTCGACTGCTAAATCATGTAAGTGTGCCGTAGATTTGGGGGGAATCCAGATCCACCAATCTCTAAATGAGGCCCATCATTTCTTAAGGGCCATTATTTATGATCCTGAAATGTATTGCTTTTGTATTCTTAATTGTGTAATAATGTGGTATATATATACACATTTGAAAGGTGACACGTTTGTTTTGTTACTATAACCTATAGAGTACAGATACAACAGGTGGGTACACAGCTCAGGGTACTATTGATAGGCTTCCTTGAAGAGCCATGTCTTCAGCATCCGTCTGAATTTCCCATTACTGGGGGTAGTCCTGAGTTCCAAGAGCAGGGATTTCTAGACACAGGGGCAATAACTGAAATTCTGGCTCCACCTGGTTAAAACATTGACTTAAAATAGATTAAGATATCTTCTACACGCACTAAAGGACACCTGGGTTAGAATGATTTCCTCACTATCATTCTTAATGCTCATATCAATCTTCTGTTATTCAGTGCTTTGCAGCGCTGTGGAGATCTGACTGTTTGCTCCTTTCTATTAAGAATCTGATCTGGCTATTTAACATCGATCAATAAGGTGATCATTTAACACACGAGTTTAAAGGTTTTTAGGATTTAAGGAGGTATAGTCAATATTCCACATTTAGAAACCAAAATCAACTTTAAGAGCAATCTAATTATGCTTAGAAAGAATTGGTACGGAACACAATATATTAAAAATATCAATGTGTTGTAGAATGATTAAAATGCTACAATATGAAGTTTAACTGCAATTATTATAAAGACAAATGAAAAGTGCTCAGTGCAGTTCATGATCACACAGCGAGTACTATTATGCCGAAATAGAGGGCCATATATAGATGTAAACTACCATTAGACCAATCAAGTTGACAAAGATAGATGAGACTTAATCAACAATCAAAATTATAGTACACTAATCTTCATAGTCTTGGTTGGCAGGATAGAAGATGATGCTTCTACCCACTTATAATTCCATGGTCATCATCAGAACGAAGAGAAAGAGTATTTAGTTGAAAATTACATTAAAATAGGAGCAAACAATGGAAGGGTAATTGGTACAAAATTAAGGATTATTAAAACTTAGCTGGAGGATGAAGGAGAACAAAAGCAGATCAACTAATACCAAATATATGTTAACTTGAAAACAAAATGTGTCCTCATTGGGAGGCAAACAGGTAAAGGTGCACAATAATGTGCCATATACAAAACAAGCTACTTACAATCACTGAGACAGGTCTCTAGTAGTCATATAGATAAATGAAAAGAAATGTGAACTGATCCCATGAATCAATAATCCAAGGGTAAAAAAAAACAATCCCAAAAAGATGTCAGAACTTACCAAGGATCTGTGATTAGATGTGAAATGCAGTTGTGCTGAAGAGGGGCACAAACAAGTATGGCCAGTTGCTTGTGTGATTGCTGAGACAAAGGTAAGATGGTAACATGAGGAAAGAAGCCATTCTGTAGGCTTGGTAAGGTGTCAGAGAAGGCAACACTTACTTCTTACTTGAAAAAGACGGTGAGTGCATGGAGCCATGACAAATCATCCATGTTCTCCAAAATAGCAGATACCTACACTGCCTCAAGTAGATTGTTTTAAAGACAGCACCCATGTATCTCGTAAGAATAATAATACGTGTGGCCGGAAGCACAATTAGCAACTGATGGAAGTCGTGCTGCTCAGGCTGTATACACAGCAATGTCCGCTGCATTGCGGAGCTTTTCCCAAGGTCCTCTTAGTTTGTCACCAAGCTCCGCCCCTAATAATTATCTTCCATCAAAATTTAAAAAACAATTTTAGACTTGCTGCTTCACCCCAAAAAAATCCCTCATCTATTAACTCATCTATGTTCCCACCTCCTTACATTTTCCAGATAGATCTATCATGAGGCCGCAGAGTGTAGCATGGTCCTATCTTTTTTCAAATGTTTTACCACTGTGTTAATTGCTGGATGAAATGTGCTATATGTCACATTGGTTCTTTGGAGTGTGAACACGTAATTCTTCTTTGGGGCAAACCCAAGCTCTTTTCCTGGAGTGATTAATTAAGCAACAAGGCTACTCTGGCTCACTTAGCTTCTGGCTTAAGACCCTTTACGAACCCAGTTTATGTAGAATAAATAAAGAAAGGTAGTTTTGTTAGAACGCAACCAATGGGTTACTCCCTCACAAATGAGACGGATATCCTGTCCACTGTATTGCAAATTCATTATATTCAATGGAATTTGTAATACACTGGACGGGATCTTCATCAGGTTTTTGATGGTGTATCTAGCCTTCCAAACTCTCAATCAAGCCCTAAGTCTGAAGATTGAAACCTTGACCAGTGAAATGCTTGAAAAGTATCCCCCTAATGTAAAGACTTCATCCGCTACAAAATTCGAATTTTTTAATTCTGAGCTTTTCTGTCAAAAGCAACAGCTTTATCGAGACCTCATGAATCAACTATACAACTGTGAGGGGACTTTGGCAGATTCAGCTTGCAACCTTGCTCCACTGCAGGATTTCAACTTTCATTTCAGAGACTATGTCAGAATGTAAAATCTTTGACTGGGGCGAACCTGCTTAGTGTCTCTGACCTGTGATTCATTGCCGTCAGCTTGAAATAGTGCCTTGGTCCTTAAAAACTGTGAACAGTAACTACTAATTGGTGCTTTACTTTTTCGGGGCTTTCTTTCTGAAATCTTTAAAATGTTGTATTTCTGATTCCTCTTATGATATTTTTGTAATTTGGTGAAATGTTCTTCATTAACTGTATCTCTATTTTTATAACTTTGAGTGAAACTTTTTGTGCTTTTGAGATTTTAACTATTTTGGTACTTATGTATTTTCTATAAGTTAAGACTGTCTCCTCTGTGCCATAGCTAACAGGGGTTGAGCACAGGCTTTAATTATTGAAACCATTTCCTGGACCTGACAGGTTAGTGACTTTATTACCTGTGGTGAACAACCATCCCCTCAATAATTAATTGACTTTCTTACACTATCTTTAGGAACTAGGAAAGTAGATGCATTACTGCACATATTAAAAGTAAGGGTGGGCGCAAGACTACTCTCCGCCCATGGAGTGTACGTAGTGTTTCCTACTTTGCATTTTGCAAAGTAGGCGTGGTAGTTAACACTACGCACACTCCATGGATGGAGCGAAGTTGCCCGCCACCCGCCTCCCTCCCGCCCTCCTTTACATACATAAATTTAAGTAATAAGTGCAGTAAAAGTAAATAAAAGCACTTACCTGGTCTGCGGCGTCCCGGGGCTCCCTCTTCTATTTTGCGCCAACTTCTCTCATCGAAATGCGCATGCAAGGCCACCCATGCATGTGCATTTCTCGCGAGAAATGTTGGAGATCTTACCATCTTTAATTCTTATTACATTTATAAAGGATCTTGATTTTTTTATGTTAAGGCACTTTTGCCAGTAACCTAGTAGCATTGTTACCTTCGTAACAAACAATGTTTTTGCTAATCAACCCCACAAGCATGTTCCTTTTCTTGAAAATTACTGTAAAATTATTGCATATCAAAATATGATATTATTTTATTATTGTTCCTATCGCATAATAAGTCAGAATTAAGGCTCCAGTGTTTTTGATTATTGGTTTTTCTTTGCAAATTAATGACCAGTGTGATGCATTTGTGGTCGGAAATACAAGTCAGCGTTATAGAGGAATTTTCTATACTACAAGTCAAGTCACATTGAACAAACAGATAATCAAAAGCCCCCTTTTAAGATATATTAAATACAAGAGATTTCAAAAGCACAGCGCAAGCACTGTGCAGGCAAAACCTAAAAAAGACCTACGTGATACTACTATGTGACTTTGATTACAGCAGTGACTGGGTGGAGAGGACAGCTCTCATTATGTTGGACTATACTTGCATTGACTTGGTGCCACATTTGGTACAGCTCTTGTTGTCATCTGGAGCGGCAAAACATGCGTCTGCTAGCAGGCACACAGGTTATGAGTTCACCTTGTGGTCCAACTCTCATATCATATTAATAAGATGCTCACCTGCTAATTTGGCAACCATATTACCTGCAATAGGTCATTCTGATGAGACCCCTAAGTATGTTGGTGTTGAGATTGTGAAAACAACAAAGAAAAACAGATACCATTAGAAAAGGCAGACTATGAGTAGAAAATTGATGGTTACTCCACCAGACTGATGGACTCAAATAAAAGAGCAGGGTAGGCTATAAAAATAGCTGACACCATAGTTGAAAGTGCTGCTCTGCCACTAGGCACATCTGCCCAGTAAGCTGAGCTATATCCTAGCTGAGGGGAAAACTGTTAACATTTACACTGACTTGAGATATGCCGCTGGAGTTGTCCATGATTTGGCCAGCTGTGTCAGGATGATGGTTACATAACAGCAACTGGGCACCCCATTCAAAATGGCCATTTAATAAGGAAATTGTTGAAAGCAATACTACTACATAACAGCATAGCGATAATAAGCCGACACAGGAGCTGATACTATGATAGCCAGAGGTAATGTCATGTCTTATACAGTGTATCTGCAACAAATGATGGACGGAATGTTGAATGATTCAGACATTCTCCCCCTGTCAAGAGATCTGGGTTAAATCCATTGTTCTTTTGCCCACTACGCCACCCACGTTTGGACCTGAATGATTCAGGCCCACTACGCCACCCCAGTTTGGACCCAGCCATATGCAAATCAGTCTTCACCCTGTGCCTCATAGAAACAGTCCAGTCTGATCTGCCAAGCAAGGTCCTCCCCAGACCGGAAACTAGCACCCTGAGACCGGTTTCAGGGTATGTTACCCTTCATCAGCCAGGCTAGCTTGAATCCAGTGGCACAGTGAGAAAGGGACCCACTTCTGGGGATACCCTTCCCATTTAGGGCGAAAAGTGTATCTGCAACAAATTATGGACGGAATGCTGAATTATTCAGACATTCTCCCTCAGTCAAGAGATCTGGGTTAAATCCATTGTTCTTTTGCCCAATATGCCACCCCAGTTTGGACCCAGCCATATGCAAATCAGTCTTCACCCTGTGCCTCATGGGAACAGTCCAGACCGAACTGCCAAGTCAGGTCCTCCCTGGACCGGAAACAAGCATCCTGGAACCGGTTCCAGGGTATGTCACCCTTCATCCGCCAGGCTAGCTTGAATGCAGTGGCACAGTGAGTAAGGGACCCATGTCTGTTCATGCCATCCCACTTAGGGCAAAAAGTGTATCTGCATGGCTTACACTAGAGCAGGAGAAAGCATGAAACATTTAATGGAACAAAAGCAGTCCAAAAATTCTGCTCATTCAGAGACAATTGTTGTTAGTTGATGTGAAGTAAGAACAATGGTCTGCAACACCAGAAGCATAGAGAGTGTGGATTGATGCGGGATGTGAACAGAATGATGGTGGATTGGGTGTCTACTTGGATGAGAGGCCTGGATTCTCATTCAGTATGTTCCTTTTCCATACAAGGCTTGAGCAGGGACCCTCTGATATTGCACAAGGGGGTATGAAGGCGCAGATACATTTTGCTTCCCAGTGAATAATTTTAAATATTGCTGGAATGTGTGGATAAGTTTTCAAAATGGATGGAGGTGTTTCCAACATGGAAGACTAAGCAGCAGAGGTTGATCGATGCTTAATGAAAGATAGCCTACCAGGTTTGGGATTCACCAGGGTAAAAATAGTGACAGAAGGGGTGACTTTCTGGCTGCGGTTATACAAAAGATGGCAGGTTTGGAAATGGAGTGGAAACTGCATCTCCCATACCACCCCCCAAAGTTCAGGCCAGGGCGAGAGGATGAACTTCAAAATAAACTTTAAAAAAAAGATTAGGAGAGACAACTGATGCAACAGGGCTGAAATGGCCTGATGTTCTGCCTTTAGCACTGCACACCATAAAGGCAAATCCATCTAAAGCAGGTTTGGAGACATGGGCATGGTGAGAAAAATAAAAGCTGTTTTTCTTACTTCTAGGTGGACTGGACCACAGATGGTAAACGGACACCCCAAATGGATTAAAGGGGCAAGGTGAAGGCTGCAAAACCAACGTCTGAGATGGAAGTGCCTGAAATTGATGAATATCTGTCACCAGAGGAGCTGGACAACACACCAGACAAGGGGAGGACAGAGCAGACCATTCCTAAGAGCTACACTGAGGGTCCATCATAAAGTGTCACTGAGACGGTAACACCAACTGATGCTGCTGAATGAAATACACAACAAATTCTCAAACAAAGGTGATGATCTGCACCCGCAGTACGAATAGACTGAAGAAGACAATGCAGGGCAGGTCCATGAAACTGCTCCTGAACAAGACAACTGTGGACCAGGAGGAGAAGCAGATGACAGCACACTGCATGCCTTAATATTACTGACACTTACTACCCTGGAACTGAGTGACTTAGGGACATTGTAGCAATATGCATTGCATAGAGCAAATCATTATGAGTATGATGCTGTATAACCACCATATGTGGATATCACAATACAACAGGGAGTAGTATAAATTGAATACCAGTATATTATTTTGTCTATCTTCCAATAAAGATTGTCTCATTGAAGTGTATCTCTGTGATAATATATGCATTTCATCTAAGTACTGGGTAATGCCATCCAAGGATTTGTAACTATGTTTCTTTTGTATATATATTATTTGTGTTTACACTAATGTAGGGCATGAATAGCCTAATGAGATGATTGCTGAGGAAAAATATATGTATATCTACAGATGTCCATATGTATGCACTTAATAAACATCTGACCTTGCCTGGTTAAGCTTCAGAAGCTGTTCAGAACCAATTTAGAGGTCACTTTATTTTTCTGACTGACATGTTAGATTGCTTATCAGGGTGTTCAGTTCTGCTTACACTGTATTATTATTATTATTATTATTATTATTATTATTATTATTATTATTATTATTATTATTAAACAATTTTATAGAGCGCGTAGTCACCCTGAGGTATCCCAGCGCTGAAGATCCCTACATCTGTGGGTCCGGGGCAAAAAAGGGGGGGAGGGGACGACAGGTTCAGGTGGGGAGATAGTAAAGTTAAGGGAACAGGTGAGTATGTATTTTAATTGATACACTGTATAATAGGCATAGTGCAGATCTTGCATCTCTCATTGACCATATTTGGTGCCATGTCCCATTTAGTTCTGCTAGGGTGGCATTACTAAGTGCATATATGACCCATGAACCAGTCACACAGGAAATTAACAGGCTAAGAGCACCAGTGTATGCACTGACTACTTCCTTGCTGTCCAGCAAGTATGCAGGAATACGGACAAATACATTTAATTTGTTTCTGTGCAACCTGCTGTATTGTGTGGTTCTTTAATTGCTCCTGGGAGGGTGCAAAAGTATTTATTTCCCTAACACCAACCATCAAAGGGATATATTTATCTTCAAGCTAGTCTGGGAAAATGACATGACCTCAGGGATTCGGGAACAGTTGAGGCGGAATGTCTTAGGTTGGTACTAGTGAGGTTCAATGAGCAAACTTTGATCAGGCTCCTGCTGAAGATGAGCAAATTACGAAAACTCAGATATATCAAATTGTACTTATACCTATTTTTAGTGAGTTTTCTGAAAGAGAAAGACTTTAGTTGCGTGCTGAGATTCGATTCGGTGAAAGTGACCATTGTGATCTAAAAGTGAAACTCTTAAAAATAATTTGGTTCATTGGAACCAAAGCTCCAAAGGCCATTGGTAACCCAAGGCAGTTAGGAGTGTTAAAATACTACAACTTTTAAACTGGGCTAGCAAAGTGCTACCAAAGAGGACAATAAATGTAAAGTTTTTTAAGCCTTGCAACATTTCAGGGCCCCAGTCTAGGCCTGGGCGGTGAACTTTGCTCCATTTGCTCCGTTTGAGGAGTTTTCTGCACTCAGCACTCAGTGGAGCTCGCGGAGTGAAGAAAAGTCCACTTCGCAATGTGCAGCAGAGTTTTTCCCTGCTCTCAAACACAAAAGGTAAGTTTGCAAGAACGGACAGTAAGTTCTCGAGCGGGAGCTACCACTCGGGTAGAATTTCTACCCAAGCGGCAGGAAAACCAGCACAAACTGCAGTTCGCACTGCACTCAGCCACTTGCGGAACTTCACTGAGCTTTTTTGTAACTTCGCAGAATTCCGGGTAGCAAAACTCTGAACTACGCCCAGGCCTGCCCCTGTCATGGAGCAGCTCATAATATCATTAGAACAGAAGGAGTTTGAGATTATTACATAAATTCAACTTGGAAAAAATGCCCTATTTCTTACTGGTAATCTTCACTATGGGAGGTCCTGTTGTCCTCATGCCATTCATTACAAGTTGGAATAACTAACTCCCAGACAGATTAAATAATAGAGGAATGCTGGGATCCCTACCCCACCCCCTCTCAGTTGTAGTACTTAACCAGTACTTACCCAGCATTCCCCATAAACTACCAAACCACCAACAAGAAGGCCGGCCATCGGGGATGGAGGGAGGGGCATAATGATTTGGATGAGGACAACGGTACCAGGAGTAATGAAGATTCACGGTAAGTAGTAGGGCATTAGCCCAGGTCCCTCCAGTTTTACTTCCCATTCATTACAAGGGAAGAATACCAAAGCCAGAAAGCCGGTCTTCTGAACCTCCAAGAACACTCAGGTCACCACGACAAAAGCAGCAGCCCAAGCGACGAAAAGGGGAGAACCACAGGAAAACACAACTAGGAGCACACAGTCCGTCCCACCCACAACCAAAAAACAGGGCTGCAACCCCCAGAACAAGCACAAGACAACCAAGGCGACCAAAAAACTAAAACAAAAGCGATGTAAGCAGAGGGCAGCCAACCACACCTAAAAACACCCCTGAACCAACAACAGAGGAGGAGTCACTGCCAAGGAAGCACCCGAAACTGCCCATAACAGAAGGACAGTGAGGAGGCCCCACAAGAAAGAAGGCCCAAGGCAACCAGACACAAAAGAAAACCAGGGCCGCACCAACAGGGACAGAACCAAGAGCTGCAATAATCTGCACCCCAAAACCAGAAGCCACAAGTGGCACCAAGGGGGAAGCTGTCCACTGAAAAAAAGGGCCAGCAGAGCACTCAGGCCTCACGGACCCCAACTTCAAAAACCACCAAACAGAAAGGGAGACAGCCAAGAAGGCGACATTGCAAAGACCAACCAACCGAGAGCCAGAGAGGAGGCAAACCACAGTGACCCCAAGCCCACAAGGAAGGCCTGGGAGAAGCAGAACTGCTGCCACACCCCAGGGCACGAAAAGCCTGAAAGTACTCCCAACAGACAAGAAGCTAGCCATGCCCAGCACCCCTAGGTAGCCCCCCATACCCAGCAGCAGCAATGACCCAAAGTGCACCCAATGAGGGGAAGCAAAAGTTTCACTCCAAGAACATGCCCTGCCACAAACAGGAAATGAAGGGCAGCAGGACCAACAACAGGACAAACCCCGAACACCACAGTGGAGCCCTACAGCAGACTCAACCAGAAAAAAGAGAACAGGGCCAGCCAAACGGATCAAGGCACAGATCCAGAGGAGTCAATGAGGCCAGGGTCACACTGACCGAAAGAGTAAGGGAGGAACCACCAACTAGGAGCCAGGCTCCCAACCAAAAAGATCTGACCACCTTAGAGCCCAGAGGAACGAAATAGGGACCAAACCCCTGGGCTGGAACGGCGAGCCCCAACCAACAGCGGCAACACAGAACAACTGCCAAAACCCCTAAACCTGGAAAAGGAGCAGGGGCACAGGTACAGGCCAACAGGCCAGGACCGAGGCATCCACCAGAACGAAGGGGACACCGGGATACAACCCGGAACACTGTCCCACTAAGACCCAGGCAGAAGGAAGCAGGACAAGCGAGCACCCAAACCCCAACTCCTGAAGAACAACCAGAAGGACCAGCAACCAGAAACATAGACCCCACCTGGACATGGAATGTCAGGGGGGAACCAGAGGCCAGAACCCCGTAAAGCACAACCACCAACCAAGACCGAGGCCAACAACATAACCCTAGGCAAGGAAAAACAAGGGGTGGACACCAGCAGGCCCCGCAACCATGCTAGGGCACAGCAACCAAGAGAGGGGAGAGGCAAAAACCCCAAGGTCTCTGAGACCAGGGGAACCCAACACCAAACTGAGGTAACAGGGAAGACCCCGGCCCAAACAACATCCACCCAGGATGATACCTCCAGCCACACCCCCGGGGTCAAACAAAGGCGTAAAACACAGGACCGGACAAAGGATAACCACCCAAAGCGAGAACAAAACCAGCTGCAGAAGTGCCAGAATAGCAGGAGCCAACAACAGGATGGCCCACTGCGCAACCCGGCAGATGTCCCACAGAAACCCAAGAAGTCAGCTGACAGAACAACAGAAATGCCATTAGCGACCATAGGCCACCAACACGGTACCCCCCAATGACCAGGAAGGAGCAGCACAGGAAAGTTGCCCAAAACTCCCAACCACAGAGGGCAGAGAGAAAATCAATTGAACTTGCCACAACCAGGCCACAAAGGGAACACACAGCAGCAGGAAGCCAGAGCAAAAGAGCATCAGCCCACAACAGCACACGCCCAATATAACCCAGACCACACCAGAGGAAGGCAGGCATCGAGAAGAGGCCAGAGGAAGGGGCAAGGGGGCTGTCTAGGACCTCTGCCAGGCCCAGAAAAAGAACTACTGCCTACCAAGGACCCGAAAGATCCACCCCGAAACGAGGTGCAAAGCAACGAGAGAAAGGGAATCTAAAAAAAGGGCCACATGCTGACACCCAAAGGCGACCCACCAAGCCCCACAATCAGGCCGCCCCCAACAAGGAGCCCTAGTGCGGAGAAGACATCGCCAACCCAACCTGCGAATGTCCAAGTGGGGTAAACAAGTCACAGCGAGGCCATGACAAACAGAGGCAAAAGCTAAGGCCTCACCAACAGATGTGGTGACAAGTTGGAGGACACATCAGCACCCAACAGCACAAGGGGCAGAAATCAGAAGAGGGAGCAGGCCGAAACAGGACCCAAGCAGACACCAGAATCCTAAAGGACCAAAACCAAATGGCCAGACCAGGCCCCAAGTGGAAAGAGACAGGACCCAGCCAACACCACAGGGACGCAACTACGGCCCCCACATAGGAGGTACTGCAGACAGAGACTGCTCAACAGAGGCCAGGGATTTCATGACACACCAAACACAAATGCCCGGGCCAAGCAGAAAACAGCAGAAGAAGGGGGAAGAAAATCTGCAACCTCAACACCACCAGGGGCAGTGAGGAACCAGACAGCGCTGCTGCCAAAAGAACGGCTCCAACAGCCAGTCTATGTGAGCCCCAAGCCAGAGCATCAGGCCAACCACAAAAACCATCCCAACAGGAACCATGCATACCAGGAGCACCCAGAGCACAGCCTCTGAACCACTCACCCCACAAGGGCAAAAGAAGCAAGTCCATAGAAGAGGTAAAGTCCAGCGAAGTGAAACAGCAGGGCTCCCAATTTAAGTGAAACCTGGAAAGCAGCTAAAAACAGGGGAATGACACAACACGGCCCATACACTCAGGGTTGGCAGACGCCAGATCACAACGGCAAGCAAAAGGGGAGCATAGGAGCCAAATAGACAGAGGCAGAAGAACCCGCAGCAGGGAGGTGTTACGAATCGGGTCCAGTCATCTTTCAGTGACCATGAACTGTTATCATATGACCTGCCAGTTACAGGATATAAGCCAGTCCTACCTTACTGTCATTGCTTGTCATTGCCAATGTGTGGGTTCCTGGAAGCTGGTTCCTGTGTTACTTGGATTTGCTTTGTTTGTTCCCACGGGCTCGTGAGAATCGTTCTATCCCCCTTCATCTTCAGAGTGCGAGATATTTTGCCTTTTCCCTCCCCTCGTTTTCCCTGTTTAGTGAGTTAGTGTGATAGGGTCCCTTTTCCCCGTTTTTGTCTAGTTTCCGGTGCTTTTCACATTTCCCCGTTTTCTGTTGCGTTAGGGGGTTCCAGGGGCTCCTGTTTGTTCCCTCCCTTATATTTTTGTGAGTATCGTTGTGCGGAGGAGACGCGGTGGTTAACAGCGCTTACCTATGTGTTGCGCGTCTCCGGTATACACCGCTCTACATCGTTACTCGCGGAAGTGACGGCTTTTGGTCATTCCGCTATTTGGATTCCTAAGGTCCTATCCCAAGCGCCGGGGTTTTCACGCGTATCGTTTTTATCGTGAAGGTTTTTTTTGTCCATGTCAAGAAAGCGACATGTTTTTCCCCTGACATCAAGACATTAAGAGGGACACCCTTTTTATCACAGTCAGCTACTTGAAGTTCCAAGAGAATCTATCTTGGGGGTATATCTTTTGCTGACTGAAATCTCCACGATACCAAGCCTGCACTATCAACTGGTAAGCAACGTGATTGTTTTAGCAGGACATGGTCACTGATGTTGAGATCTCTGGGAAAGGTACGTGATTGTGAAGCGTGTTTCTCTCGTTTGTTCAGGTGCGGAAGCGTGGAGGCTGGAGCAGTGCACTCTTCGATCTACAGGGGTGGAAGACTTGGTGTCTCCTCATACTCCACCCCCTTTCCTGGGTCATCGGTTCACTCATAATTAAACATCTCGTGAGTGGCTAGTGAGTCGGGGAAGTGGATTGGAACATACCTCGTTCCTGCAGTGTGTGGGCCGAGTGGAATCCAACAGAATAACAAGCCCACGAAATAGCACACTGCCCGGACGGGTAAGGATGTGGATACAGGGGTTCTTCCGGGTGGGGGCGCTGACGCCCCTACCATGCAAGACATGATGGGGGCTTTAACGGCCTTACAGCTTCAGGTACAAGACCTATGTCAGGAAAATGTGGGTCTAAGACAGGAACTAGGGGCCGTGAGGGCTAGAGAACAGACACAAACTAGGGGGCTTGGTCTTGTTATACAGCCGGCAACGTTTCAGTATGGAGGAAGGGTGGGACAGAGCACCAGTGGGAGTGGGGCTCCTATAGCGGTTACCGTGACATCTCCTGCTCCTGTTCCTTTGGCTCCCCCAGAGAGGTTTACTGGGGATAGTGAGAAGTTCGGGATGTTTAAGAACCAGTGCCAATTACATTTTATGTGCAAGTCTGGTGCCTTTCCTGATGACTCTGCCAAAGTCGCTTTCACTATCTCATATCTGGCTGGCACCGCTGCTCAGTGGGCTATTCCCTTGGTAGAGAGCGACGACCGAGTGCTGTACAATTATGCGGCCTTCAAAGAGTTGATGCGGGGATTGTTCGCTAAGTATGCTTTCATGCAAGCAAGCGATACGGAGCTTTTGAAATTACGGCAGGGCAGACAGGATCTCTTAACATACATAGCCTCGTTTAATCGGTTGGTGTCCGAGTCTCATTGGCCGATGGAGAAGCGGCCCTCCCTATTTTATCAGGGTCTTTGTGAGGAACTCAAGGACGTGGTATCACAGGTGGTGGATCCACCCGATATCTGTGCTGCGTTCACAGACCTTGTTGTAAAGCTAAACCATCTACTATCGGAGAGGCGTGGGGACCATAATCGTTTCCAGGTATCCAGGGGTAGCTATGTGAAACCTGAAGTTAAACCACTTGGGGAGCCTAAGACAGCACCTGAACCTATGGAGATAGGAGGAGTAAGAGGGCCCTTAACTCCTGAGGAAAAGAAAAGGAGAAGGGATTTGAATCTGTGTTTGTATTGTGGTCAGGGAGGCCATTTTGCTAGGGAATGCCCTGTCAAACCATCAAGGGCTGGGTATGAGAAGAAGGTGGCATTTGTCCAGGTGGAAGGATGCACAAAAAGGGATGAGGAGCTGAGGGGACAGTATGATGTACAGGGGACAATAGATCTGGCTCCTAGGCATTTTATCATCACGGCCCATCTTCTGCTTTCTGTGCACAATCGAGTGCCGGTGTCTGTGTTGTTGGATTCCGGGGCAACCGGAAATTTCATTGATATTTCCTTGGCGGATAAACTGGGGATTCCCTGTCACTACAAGTAGCAACCAGAGCCGGTTAGAGCCATAGATGGAACTGAACTGACATCAGGGTGTATTACCCGCCAAACAATTCCTTTACGGCTACTGTGCGACAATGGGCATACTGAATCTGTGGTTTTTGATTTTATTGATGCCCCATCTTTTGGTTTGGTGTTGGGGGTTCCTTGGCTGCAGGAACACAATCCTAAGATCGATTGGGTGCAGCGTTTGGTGACATTGGATTCCGCCTTTTGTTTGGGACATTGTTACAGAGAGGCGAGTGAACAGATTACCCCTTTGTCCTGTGCAGTAACAGAGACTAACTCTGTTCCACCGCAGTATTCCGCTTTCAGAGATCTGTTTGATAAGGGACAGGCTCAGGGTCTTCCCCCGCACTGGTCGTTAGATTGTAGAATTGATTTGGTGCCCGGAATTCCTTTGCCATGCAGTCGCATATATGCGCTATCTGAACCCGAAGAGCTGCATCTGAAGGAATATCAGGACGAGATGTTGAAGCTGGGTTTTACCCGTCCCTCCTCTTCGCCCGTGTCATCTGCGATCTTCTTCATACCGAAGAAGGAGAGGACGTTGAGGGCCTGTGTGGACTATAGGACCTTAAACAAGGCCACGGTGAAGAACAAATACCCTCTTCCACTTATCCCCGTGTTATTGGACCAGCTCCGCAAAGCCACGGTGTTCACCAAATTGGATTTGCGGGGTGCTTACCATCTTATCCGTGTTCGACCCGGGGATGAGTGGAAGACGGCCTTCAAGACCAAACATGGCCTGTTTGAGTACTGTGTAATGCCGTTTGGCTTATGCAATGCGCCAGCGGCATTCCAGTTCTTCATCAATGAGGTCCTTAGTGAATACCTGGTTAGAACTGTCATCGTCTATCTGGATGACATACTCGTATTCTCTGAGACTGGTGCGGAACATCATGAACATGTGACACAGGTGTTACGGAAACTACAGGAACATCATCTGTACGCCAAACTGGAAAAGTGTCAGTTCAACACCCCTGAGGTGAAGTTCTTGGGATTCATCATCTCGGCAGAAGATATCCATATGGACCCAAAAAAGATACAGGCGTTTGTGACCTGGCCTATACCATCTACAGTTAAGCACATTCAGGTGCTTTTGGGGTTTGCCAACTTTTATTGGCGTTTCATTTCACATTTTTCAGATGTAGTGGCACCCATGACCCGCCTGTTGAAAAAGGGGGTTCCCTTCGATTGGTCTACTGAGGCTCAGGACGCTTTCCAGTTGTTACTCCGGAAATTCACGTCAGCACCTGTGTTGACGCATCCTGATCCTGCCCTGCCGTTCTTTGTAGAAACGGATGCTTCCTCGTGTGCGGTGGGTGGGGTGTTATCCCAATGGGAGGAGGGTACCGGCCATATGCACCCCATTGCCTTTTTCTCTCCCCTCGTTTTCCCTGTTTAGTGAGTTAGTGTGATAGGGTCCCTTTTCCCCGTTTTTGTCTAGTTTCCGGTGCTTTTCACATTTCCCCGTTTTCTGTTGGGTTAGGGGGTTCCAGGGGCTCCTGTTTGTTCCCTCCCTTATATTTTTGTGAGTATCGTTGTGCGGAGGAGACGCTGTGGTTAACAGCGCTTACCTATGTGTTGCGCATCTCCGGTATACACCGCTCTACAGCGTTACTCGCGGAAGTGACGGCTTTTGGTCATTCTGCTATTTGGATTCCTACGGTCCTATCCCAAGTGCTGGGGTTTTCACGCGTATCGTTTTTAGCGTGAATGGGTTTTTTGTCCATGTCAAGAAAGCGACATGTTTTTCCCCTGACATCAAGACATTAAGAGGGACACCCTTTTTATCACAGTCAGCTACTTGAAGTTCCAAGAGAATATATCTTGGGGGTGTATCTTTTGCTGACTGAAATCTCAACGATACCAAGCCTGCACTATCAACTGGTAAGCAACGTGATTGTTTTAGCAGGACATGGTCACTGATGTTGAGATCTCTGGGAAAGGTACGTGATTGTGAAGTGTGGTTCTCTTGTTTGTTCAGGTGCGGAAGCGTGGAGGCGGGAGCAGTGCACTCTTCGATCTACAGGGGTGGAAGACTTGGTGTCTCCTCATACTCCACCCCCTTTCCTGGGTCATCGGTTCACTCATAGTTAAACATCTCGTGAGTGGCTAGTGAGTCGGGGGAAGTGGATTGGAACATACCTCGTTCCTGCAGTGTGTGGGCCGAGTGGAATCCAACAGGAGGCCACAGACTCCAAAACAAATACCAAATAATCAAACACTCACAAAAACCGTCGGAAATATTAGTCCTCCGAACAAATACAACGTTGATCGTCTAAATTCCGTGTTCCTCGATGAATATTCAAAATGCAAATCCAACGCAAATATCGAAAAAGCAGATAAAAGCCAGCAAGTAGGAATGTCCGGCCTTAATGAAAATCTGGAATCCATAATCACTCTGCATAGTGCATTAGGCAATATACTGGAAACCTCAATCAAAACTTTGAATATGCAATCTGACAAACTCGATATTCAAATACATTTGATGAGCACAATTTCAGAACATATTTCCAGTATAAATGAAAAATTGGGTGTCATGGCAAAAAAGTATGATACCCTACAAGGGCTCGGTGTACAGCCCCCAAAATGCACATGTAGTCCTATACTAGATAAATTAAAGGATTTTCCCTTGATTCTCAAAGACATTCTTCAGGTATGCAAACATGCAAATCATGGCCTCGATAGTACACTAAATGAAAGAGACCTCATTACCTTTGCCAACTACAAAGACGAGGACAAAGAAGAAATAGTTATACGTGATGAGAACAAAGAAGTTAAAACCGAATACAATGACCCATTGGCTGACTCAAACCAAATAAAGGGCAACAGCTACGAACCCTTGTAATATGAACAATTTGAACAGGGCGTCGAGAAAAATTCATACAATAAACAACCGCTCACTAAACGACAGAAAAAACGTGCGAGGAAAAATAGAAATCAGCGACTAAGCACCATACCAGCAATTAAGCAGCCTGTGACCAACTTCCCAATTTTCAATGGTCCAAACAAGAGATCAAAACCCACAGTAGACATTAAAGAGGGGACATATCAGTCACCAATAACATCAAAACATCTAGGAAGACCTATGAAGCATAGCTTAAAAGTAGATGGGCAACAGTTCATAGCCACTGAAGCAAGCACCAATGAGTTAGCCCAAATTAAAAGGCAAAAAACAACAACTCACACACAGAGGAGACCCTCCATGCAACAAGCTTAGGTACGGAGAACTCAAACAAGGACGATTCAACGACCTCATCTATAACATCAAGTAACGCAGATTGGATTCTGGAAAGTACTAATGGTGATCGTTCACAATTGAATATAATAGAAGGGAAACAAATGGCTGAATGGAAAAATAATGGGAACAAGTTACGACAAAAACCTTGGCCCATTGAGCAAGGGATTAATGCCGACATAAGGACACAGGAGTGCAGCAGGCACGAACCAAATAGGCACGATGGCCAAAGGGTAGTGACGAAAGGTATGGATAACAAACAGAAAGTAACTCTAATCCCGGATATAACCATGAATGTTGATGTTACTCCTAACAAGTACAATAAAAACATAAGACAAGTTACAGCAAAAGCAGATAAGATCAAGCAGGATCGGATACAAGTAAAGATATTTACAGAGCACAATGTTGAACAACCAAGCATAGGACTGGAAAAAGATGTAAGGTCAGATCTGGCTACTGCTAATGACTACACATTTAACACTGAATTTCGCGGTCAAAAAAGAGTAGGATTGAAAGTAAAAATAAATGCTGGGCAGACTGTGCATAATGATGATTGAAACCAGCAGAAAAGAAATACAAAAGACAGTGCAAAGGCTAATGGAAGCAACAAATCAATGAGAATTGGGTCGGTTGACAACTCACAGCTCATTCTGGAGAAGCCAAACATTACAAACTCAACAGCAATGGGAAAGTTACTCTTCATACCCAATTACGAAACACAAGGCGGTCAAGACTATCTAAACCGAGGAAACATCTTACATCTGATATCAGTAATTCGGAGTCTCACCCACATAACATCTACTGACCTAATAGCAATTGAATTTATTAACCTTGGCGATAACACAAACAAGGAAGGTACCCTCACAACTTGGAGGAATCCGGAAATCGTCAAGGACATACTCAATGAAATTACAAAATTTGAAGAGTGGGGGATTTCGCTCAAGGAAAAGGAAACCGTAGGTTATCCTTCTCCCATGTTAAGAAAGCGGACAAAAAAAGATGATCACATTAGGACAAGTCGAACAACATACTGCAAGGTGCCAGGGGTGTGGAAACCGCAAAAATTGAACAGCTGAACAGACAAAAACACAGTCTAAACGACCACTGAATCCATAGTTGTGCGGGCAAAACAGAACAAAATATCGTAAAAGTTCTTTCCTGGAACATTGCTGGTGCTAGAGAAATACTAAATGATAATAGTAAAATGCAAATCTGGGGGTCCTATGACATCATAGCCCTACAAGAAACATGGCTAACAGAACCAATTGATGTTCCAGGCAGAATAAGTTTTTATGTCAACGCTACTCGCACACAGCGCTATGGTCGAGCTAAGGGGGGTCTGGCCGTCCATATAACAACTGCATTAAACATCAAGGCCTTGCAGTTGGCTGCCACCACAGAAGAGATGCAAGTTATTAAATTCGAGAGAACAACACACACCAGCATCAGTACTATTATTTTAATAAATGTTTACGCTCACCCAAAAATGAAAGCAAAAAAAGTCCTATTCCAACATATCAACAATATTATATCGGGGATTCGTCTTGATCAGCCCCCATGGGAGATAATCCTTACAGGTGACTTCAACACAAACCTAATACAGTTACCCGAAGATGAGGAGTATATTATTACGGCCAACGAACTCTGGGGAGTTGAAGAACAGGAGATTCCCCCAGCTAAGAAGATCGATAAAGCCGGCAGGCAGCTGATGTGGGACCTTGAGAATCAAGGGTTAAGAGTTTTAAATGGAAGAATTAAACAGGATAAACCCCCTTCAAGTACCTACATAGGCTCTACTACAAGTACAATCCTGGACTACACTATAGTGTCGCTCCCCCTGTTGGGATTGATAAAAAGCTTTAAAATTATAGGTACTGCAGATAGCGACCACTCAATGCAGCACATTGAGATCAATCTGACACTGCGCCAACATTTAGAGGCCCCATCAAATGTGGGGGAAATATCAACAATTAATCTCAAACGTTTAAGGTGGACGAGTACCACACTTCCACAAATAGCACAGGAGGCAAAGCATCCATTGCAAACCATGAGCGAGGAAAACGAATTGTCTATAGAAAAATGGTCTGCCTTTGTAAAAAAATTACCTAAGACTAGCACCAACCTGAGTGAGAAGGCTAATCAAAAGAAATATGGTCATTTCAACAAGACCACACTTGTAATAAGAAGACGATTGAGGAAATCAATGAGAGCAGTGCGAGGCCACAGCTCAAATTCTCACGCCTGGCAAACAGTCCGACTAATAAGGAAACAATATAAGAAACAAATTTGGACAGAAAAAAAAGATCGAACTAATGATTTCTGGACCAAAATGCTATACAACATAAAAAAATCTGACTCCAGAGCATTTTGGGCACAGGTAAACTCATTAAGCAGACCAGCGCAAGTAATAAACATAACCTGTGTTACATCAAAGGCTTGGGTCCAACATATAATTGATTATTTTTCGATAAACAGAGTGATGTCGCCACTCGTAACAGAAAACAAAGTACACTGCACACCTAATATAGAGAATCACGAGAGTCTCGATGCTGAACACTCAAATAACTCAAGTAATGAACAGCAAGGCACTGATCACACATCTGGCTCACATGTGGAACAAGAAATAGTAAGAATAATAAAGAAAAGCAAGCAAGACAGTGCTCCAGGACCGAATGGAGTCCCTCAGGCCATCTATAAGGAGGATCCTCAGTTTTGGGCCTGCAAGTTCAACAGCTTGTTCAAAACAATAAACAACACAAGTCGGCTCCCGGAAAGCTGGAGAGGGGCGATTATAAATTCGATCTATAAAGGGGGAGACTGTAAAAATCCAGCCAACTACCGCCTGATAGCACTTATAGACGCTGAAGCAAAATATTATGCGTCATTGGTGCTAATTGATCTCATAAAATGGTCCGAAGCCAAAAATAAAATTCCAGCCAATCAGACGGGATTTCGTCGTGGTACAGGCACCATGGCCAATGCAATGGCGATAAGTATGATCGCCGAAAAAAGCATGCAAAGCCATCAAGCACTCTATTCCTGCTTTGTCGACTTTAAGGCGGCCTTTGACCATGTTAGCAGACAGCTACTTTGGTCAAAGCTAAAGCAGCAGGGTCTGTCAGACACAATACTGAATCCTATAATGGCTCTGTATACGGATACTTGGATGCAGGTCAAGATCGATAATGGGCGCCGGTTATTTGTGATATTTGTGATATTTGTGAGGTTATTTGTAGAGCGCGGCGTTCGCTCCGTAGGGAGCATCTTGGCACTAAAGATCCTGAGTGATCAGTCCTGCGGATGAAGGGGGGTTTAGATGGCCGCTTTGGCGTAATCATCAGAGAGGTTGAAAATCCAGGTCTTTAAAAGCTTTCTGAAGGGTTTTTCAAGCGTCTGTTGTCGGAGAGTTTTGGGCAGGCTGTTCCATGCTTTAGTGGCCAGAGATCCTAGGGTTTTGCCGCCCTTAGTCTTTAGGTTATATTTGGCAGGGGGGATGAGATTGTCAAGAGATGAGCGGAGCGAACGGCTGGGGGTGTAGTGGGGGAAACGTCTGGAGAGGTATTTAGGGCCGGTATTGTTGAAGGCACGGAAGGCAATGATCAGTATTTTAAAAAGAATTCTTTTATGGAGAGGCAGCCAGTGTAGCGAACGGAGAGCTGCAGAGATAGAGAATCTGCGAGGTAACCTGAGTACCAGTCGTGCGGCAGAGTGAAGCACACTTTGAAGTTTTGATAGCGTGTTCTTTTTTGCCCCTGCCAGGAGGCCGTTGCAATAATCTAGGCGGGAGATTATGAGCGCTACTGTTACAGTTTTCCTGGCGTCGGTAGGGAGGAAGTTGAAGAATTTTCTAAGTGATTTGATTATTCCAAAGCATTTGCCAGCTACCGTTCTGGCATGTATGTCAAAAGAGAGGTCAGAGTCAAAGATAACGCCAAGGTTTCTGGCGGATGTGACAGTCTGGGGAGGAGGAGCTGAGTCATCTGGCCACCAGAGGGCTGGGCAGAAAGACGCGTTTTTTCCAAATGGAAGGATCTCAGTTTTGCTGGAATTGCATTTTAAATGGTTGCGGTCCATCCAGCGGAAGACTTCAGTTAGACAGAGTTTAAGGTTGAGCTCGGCATCAGTGGAATTGTCGTCGAGAGGCACGATGAGTTGAGTGTCATCGGCGTACGAGGTGACTGGTATACCAAAGGAATCGATCAGGGAAAGGAGTGGGATGAGATAAATATTGAAAAGGAGGGGACTTAGGATGGACCCCTGTGGTACACCAGACGAGACCATCTTCTCTTTCGAGTGGAAGGGACCAAGGGCTACAGTTTGTGAGCGGTCGGTGAGGAACGACTTAATCCAGGCTAAAACAGTGTCGGTCACGCCAATATCCATCAATCTACTGATCAGGATGGAATGGGAAATGGTGTCAAACGCCGCCGTTAAGTCGAGGAGGATAAGAATTTAATTTTTCCTCTGATCTTGTAGTAATTTGATGGTATCTGATAGTTCTATCAGAGCGGTTTCTGTCGAGTGTTTTGGACGGAAACCCGATTGTTTGGGGTGGAGAATGTTGTTTTCTTCCAGGTGACGTTTTAACTCTCTGTAGACTAGTTGCTCCGTTATTTTTCCCAGGGCAGGGAGTAGTGAAATCGGGCGAAGGTTGGTCAGGTCTGTCGGGGATTTATTGGCCTTTTTCATAAGGGGTTTGACAATTCCCTTCTTCCAACGGCTGGGGACAGACCCTGTGATGAGTGAGGAATTAACTATTTTATTGATCGTAGGATTCAACACCTCGATTAGTTGGTGCAATATTTTTGGGGGACAGGGATCGGATGGGGAGCCAGATTTGCAGGCCAGGATGATTTCTCTGGTTTTCTCTAACGTGGCCGGCGAGAAGCTCCTGAGAGTGCCGGCAATAATGTCCGGGAGGGGGGGGAGAAGGGGGGTATCCGGGGCGGGAAAGTTGTTTTGGATAGAAGCAATTTTGTCTACGAAGAAGTCAGAGATTTGGTCACAGAGTTCTTGTGATGGGGGAATTTCCGGTAGGAGAGCTTTGGGTTGAGTAAATGATTTTACTATTTTAAACATCGTCTTTTGTTTTTGGCTGGCGTCCTTAATGGCGTTAACGTAAAAGGTTTTTTTGGCTGATTTAATTTTTGAGGGATACATTTTTCTTACTAGAGTATAGGCAAGACGATTGACCTCATCGTATGTTTTACGCCATTTGCGTTCTGCCTTTCTACATAGCAAATGGGCGTTGGCTAGGTCGGGTGTGAACCAAGGGGCATTGGTTTTGGTTTTTTGTTGGGAGGGGCCGGTACGCTTGGGGGGAATTCTGGACTTAATTTCCAGTGAGATCCAGTTGTGGAAAAGGTCAGCGTCGATTTCGGCGTTCCCCGATAGGTGGGGGATTGAGAAGGTATTATGGGTTTGAGACTAATGTTTTCTTGGACCTTTTTTCAGTTGATGGAGTTGGTGAAAAGGGGGTTGGCTTTATTGCAGGGTGACGGATTCACAAACTTAATGTAAAATGGGATCAAAGAGTGATCGGACCAGATCTGTGGTAGAGGGGGAAGGGTGGTTAGAGAAGAGAGGTTGGTACACACTCCATCAAGGGTATGACCAAGAGAGTGCGTAGGGAGAGTGACGAGCTGCTGGATGTTAAATATATCCAGGGTTTGGGCAAAATTGATGGATTGTGCATCAGTTGTGGATTCAAGATGTAAATTGAAGTCGCCGAGCAGGGTAAAGTGTGAGTATCTTAGAGAGAAATGTCCTAGGGAGTCACATAATGAGTCAAGGAACTCCGTAGCATTGCCTGGTGGGCGATAGATAAGACCGCCTGAGAAGGAGGTGTGTTCATTTAATTTAATTGAGAAACCTAAGCCTTCTGTCTTTTTCAACGGATCTAGATTGAAAGTATGACAGGAAAAGTGGTTTTTAAGCATAATGTCGACCCCACCACCTCTCCCCTTAGCTCTGTCTTGTCTAAAAAACGAGTAGCCTTGGGGTAGGGCGATGGCAATATCGGGGTTGCTCTCTTCCGTTAGCCATGTTTCGGTTACCATTAAGCAATCAAGATCGGAGTCAATGATGAGATCGTGTATATCTTGGTTGTGCTTGCACATGGAACATGCGTTAATTAGTCCTCCTTTAAATAGAGGCAGGGAAGCATTGGGGGGTGATAGAGTGGGTGGGGTGAAGTCAGAGTTAGTAAGGGTCCAACGGCAGAGCTTGCAGCTAACTGAGCCAGTTAGTGTGGCTGGGTCAAGTGTGCAGGGGCAGTGCTTGGAGCCCTGAAGTTGAAGGAGGTCACTGGACTGGTAACGAATGTGGGAAGATGAGTGGGCAGAGTTTACTGCGTCTGTCGCGGTCTTGGCGCGGACGGGCGCAGACGGGCTTGCCTTAGGCGCGCCTTCGGCGCGCAAACGGCGCTCCCGCTGCGCTCGTCCGCTGCGCTTCCTCCAGTGGCACATGTTATAGTGTGGGGAGGTGGGAGGGGCGTGGCCAGCGAGGGGGCGTGGCCTCGTTGCACGCCGTCAATGGCGGCGGCCAGAGGGAGTTTACCCAAAATAATGGAAGCGCTGCTCGTTATCAGCAGGTTCCTATGGCAATGGCAAGTCAACACAAGGTATAATCTGTACACTCAAAAGACTTAAAATGGTTTTAAAAATATCAGCGCACAGGAAATGCAGCTCCCGGCTATCCGCCTCAGGAGTGGGGATCTTTGAACAACAGCGCTCGTGATCAGTGCTTATGTACTCGGCGGGGGGGCGTGGCCAGCGAGGGGGCGTAGCCTCGTTGCACGCCGTCAATGGCGGCGGCCAGAGGGAGTTTACCCAAAATAATGGAAGCGCTGCTCGTTATCAGCAGGTTCCTATGGCAATGGCAAGTCAACACAAGGTATAATCTGTCCACTCAAAAGACTTAAAATGGTTTTAAAAATATCAGCGCACAGGAAATGCAGCTCCCGGCTATCCGCCTCAGGAGTGGGGATCTTTGAACAACAGCGCTCGTGATCAGCGCTTATGTACTCGGCGGGGGGGGCGTGGCCAGCGAGGGGGCGTGGCCTCGTTGCACGCCGTCAATGGCGGCGGCCAGAGGGAGTTTACCCAAAATAATGGAAGCGCTGCTCGTTATCAGCAGGTTCCTATGGCAATGGCAAGTCAACACAAGGTATAATCTGTACACTCAAAAGACTTAAAATGGTTTTAAAAATATCAGCGCACAGGAAATGCAGCTCCCGGCTATCCGCCTCAGAAGTGGGGATCTTTGAACAACAGCGCTCGTGATCAGCGCTTATGTACTCGGCGGGGGGGCGTGGCCAGCGAGGGGGCGTGGCCTCGTTGCACGCCGTCAATGGCGGCGGCCAGAGGGAGTTTACCCAAAATAATGGAAGCGCTGCTCGTTATCAGCAGGTTCCTATGGCAATGGCAGGTCAACACAAGGTATAATCTGTACACTCAAAAGACTTAAAATGGTTTTAAAAATATCAGCGCACAGGAAATGCAGCTCCCGGCTATCCGCCTCAGGTTAACCAGGAAGATCACCACTTATGATGGATTAAAGCAAGGCTGTGTCTTGGCCCTACATCTTTTCAATCTATTTATGGCTGACCTGACCACAAGGCTAGATAGGATTAATGCCCACCCACCCCGGCTAGGAATCTTACGGTTAACACATCTTTCCTACGCCGATGATGTAGTCCTTCTCAGCCAGACCAAAGTAGGCCTGCAACGCCTTCTGCACAAACTAGCGGTATACACAAAACAGAACCTTCTTGAAATAAATACCAAGAAAACAAAGATCATGGTAATAACTCGCCGCCGTAAAGCACTGCCACTCTTTATATTAGATAATAAAAAATTGGAAGTGGTTGATAGCTATAAATATTTGGGAATACAACTGGACAGGTGCCTTAACTTCTCTATGCATTTTAAGGACATTGAAAAGAAGGGAACAGCATTGTTGTATGCTTTAAACAGTTTATCGAAGCAATTAAAAGGTCCGCTACTTAGTTCCCCTATTGACAGTGATTAAGGCCAAGCTGCTTCCAACAATATCTAATGGCAGTGTGTTACATCACGGCAGAAGCGCTAAGCTTCTAGACAAAATTCAAACAAGTGTCTACAAGCGAATCTTTAATTTACCCTGTAATGCTTCACCAGCACAGGTTCGGCTTGAGTTCGGTCTGCAGTCTCAAGAACTGCAAAAACAATATGAGACTGTCAAGTTTTGCTATGACATCTGGATGCACAGGGAAAAAGAAATTAACTCTGCAATGTGGGAAGCAATGCAAAACAGCCCCGATTCTCTATACACTAAGTTTTTAAAAACTTCCCTAGAAACCACCGAACTAACATCCCTGTGGCACACCATGCTACCCATATGGTCTTTCAAGTTGGTAGCTAAGAAAGCGGCAAACAGTCACTCTATGATTAATGATAAGTCAATCCTCAGCCACCGCTCACATGCCTGGATGATACTCCAATCATACAACAAGCCAAAACCAGTGGCCTATTTAGGACTTGCAATTCCATTATACATCAAATTAAAATATCTTAGTATAAGGATGGGCAGCCTTCCAACCAACGCTGAACAACCGCACTGGAGGACCTCAGGCACCAAGGAGTGCGACCTATGTGGTGCCAGAAAACAAGACTTTATGCATCTGATTTGCATCTGCCCGGCTTTGGACCAGGAACGTCGGAGCTGGTTAAAGGCCAAGTTAAATGAGCACGGAATACGTACTTGCCGCTCTGCTATAATATATGTCCTGTGTACAGCGGACCCACAATTAATCTGTAGAACAGTCAAATTTATTAAGAAGTTTGAGCATAAAAGAACATTTAATGTACAGAGCCAAGAAATAACTTCAAACAATACATGAACTTGTTACTGATTTTAATTTTCAATTAAGCACGTAAACTGATCAATTTTAAATGATGTATTTTAACTTTGTAATGGTTTTTATTAACTACACAATAAATGTTTAATCGAAAAAAATAATCGAATCCAAAACAAATGGGCACCTAGGCAGAAACAAAAGAGAGGAGACAAAAACCACAAAGCGGCAACACCCCAGGGAAGGCAGATGAGGTCCCACACCACAAGGCCCCACCAAGCAGCCCAGATGTGCCCCAAAAGCCTAGTGCAGAGCAACAGCCAAACCATCATACAGGCTGTCAGGTACACCTGGGGGCACCGCCAGCACTGTCCCCAAGCCACCATCCACCCAAGACCTGTTGCGACCTAAGAAAGGGTCCAAAAGGCACGAGGTGAATCAGGGGCCAATGGCTGCTGGCCCACATCAGGCCAGCGGGAAAGAAAAAAAACCCAAGACCCCACGGATGTCAAGGCCACACAAGAAGAATGTAGGAACACCAATGGCCTGACCAAGATGGGAAAAAGAGCCAGACCCACAGAAAGGCCAAGGAAAAAAAGGAAGAAAAACGCCACACTGTACTCATCATTTTCTTGCTTTGCCTTTCAGATGATACAGCTCCCATGCGGTGGCCCAACATCTGGCGAGGCAGGAGACATTAACACAAAACAAACAACACCTTTAGAAAAGGGTTTTATTTTACAAAATGCAAAGACTCTCTTTTTAGAATAAGGGTTGGGTTTTATTTTACACAATGCTCTCTAACATAAAGGTGTTTCCAGATGCCAAATGCACAAAAACTCAAATACACAAAGAGGTGTATATGTTTATATGCAACCAAAAATAACACACTTGGTAAATGCAACAGTTAAGTGCATGAATAATACTGATGATGAAACAAGCAGCAACTAATATAAGATAAGACTCAAGCACACATAATATAGGAGGTCCTGCAAGAGATCAGAAAGATATATATACACTTAATACATCAAATGATTACTTTTGATGTGCATCTCACTCAGTCATACATCACAAAGAAAACACCTCAAATAATCAAATCCACTGGCCAAACACCACAATGGCAATAATCAAAGCTCAAACACCTCAAATGACCACAGCCACTGGAACCACGCATCATAATGGCACTAATCACAACTCAACACTTCACCTGGTGCAAACACTGCATCTTAGCCCACTCCTGACCGGGGGATTAACAGCCGTAGTTAAGAGCCTCAGCAACCAGGGTTCCGTACCAAAGTAGACACGTCTGTTCCCATTCGGATTCCAAAATCCCAGTTCCTAAGTCAACAACCCTCAGCTTTATAATCTCAAAACACACCAGAAGGTTCGAGAGAAACCTTACTCCTTGAGTCAAAGGAATCTTATCAGAACTGGCCAGCTTCCAAGCAAGCATTCCATGACAGGAAGGAGTTCCCACGTCCCCTTTATAATCTTGCATGTAACAGCCTTTATCTTGACAAAGCTCACAAAAGCCTTCCAGGGTACATTAAGCAATCTCTCACAAAAACAATCCTTGAATGTGATTAACCCAAACAACTTGCAAGCTCGGCTGTGCACGCAGATAAAGCTCAAGCCAAGCAGAGTCAGAATTTGTGATGACATGAGGGCATGTCAAAGCCAATAGTAAGAACTTCATAATACGTATCAATGTACAACACAATGCAGATTTGTGCACCACTGCTTATAGCATCACCTACTTCATTGCTCAATGTACAACACAGAGCACATTTGGGCACCACTTCACTTCGAGACCAAAAAGTACATTCCACACCTCACTCTCTCCCTCATGCTTTCAAATGCACATCCTGCACCTTCTGTTCTTTGCAAGGCTGTTCTACTCTGTGACAGCTCCCACTGAAAGACTGCAAGATTACAAGAAATAAACCTTTATGAGAAGCAAGGCATATGATGGACATCGTGCATTCAGGCTAGGGTAAATTAACACACCAAAGTCAATTAAAATAATCGTAGTCAAAGGTCATCACAGGGTGTCAGACCACAACAGTGCCTCTAGCACTACAACCATCATGGCAGGTAGCTCGCACATAAAACCGCCTACCCCCAATAGCCAGCCCAGGCACCCACCATAACCCCAGCAGAGTTAAACAGGTGTGCCAGTCCACCACATGAGATTGGAACACCCGGAGCAGGGATGTTGTTGACACCAAACAGCCAGACTGATTCAATGACATAAATAAACACATCAACACCATCTGTGATACTCAAAGTGTATGTGAGCAAGAAGGTAAAAAAAGAGATGTAAAACACCACTATGTGGTACTCACCCCGAGGCAGACAGATGTCACATTCCACTGTCTGCCTCCACCAGCCAGCCCAGGCACCTTGCAACTCTCCAGCATGGGGCCAAAGCCAAACCTAGAAACCAGGTGGCAGGACGTTAACCATGGCATGTGAGGGATCTGTGACACAAAGGGCACAAGACCCGCCTCAGCTTCAGCTGCAGCCATGCAGGTAAGAGTGGTGGGGCAGTGGGGGCAGGTGGGGCAGGATTTTGATGGACAATGATGAGGGAAACTTAAATAAATAATTAATTTTCCCTTATCATCGTCCATCGGAACCTCCTCCCACCGGGCCCCAACAAGCCTCACCGATCTTACCTGCATGGGCCACGGCTGCTCGGCTCCCCAGTGCCTGGTCGGCCCCACGGCCTGCCAAGCACTCCAGGGGCACCACCAAGTCAGCCCTGAGCCACCATCCATGTTCCAGCGCATCCTCCTGCCCGGCCCCACAAACCAGAACATCTGTTGAACTGGCCCACCATCCGCAAAGGGCCGGATGGCCAACTATGTGTCTCCCGGCAAGCCCGGCTGGCGGGGAAGCACCCGAAGAAATCCCTCAGAAACTGCCCGGTTTGTCAAGTGAGTAATCCAGGAGACCTATTCTACCACCCAGCAGGAGCAGCATCCAGCACAATCCTCGTCTTGTTCTGTCGGCAACCAGAAAAAGGAACAGGGGGAATGCTGGGTAAGTACTGGTTAAGTACTACCAGTGGGAGGGGTGGAGTAGGGTTCCCAGCATTCCTCTGTTCTTTGGTCTGTCTGGGAGGTGGTTTTCTCCACTTGTAATGAATGTGATGAGGACTGGAGGGACCTGGGGGTAATGAAGGAAACCCAAAAGAACCACATCACTCACACATGCCCCCTTCCTGTCTCCTGCTTCATTCCAACTTAACTGACTTGTGCCTGGCACTTTTTGGTGCTTTTGTGTGACGCCAGGAAGCCTGGTCCCAGTGGTATTCAAGGCACGCGGAATGGGCTGGCTCGATGCCATTGTTGTGCATAACAGTTTATGGCTGCAAGAGTTAAGAATTTCAAATTACGTGTCTCCGGCTTGAGTTCTCCCTGACCAGCACTACTCCATCATCTAGGCAACGAGGAAAGGGATAGTAGTCCATGGATAGGCATGCTGTAGAATGCGGAAGAATAATTGTTCATTCCTCGTCCACTCATAGGCTGAGTCGAACCATCTCTCCGTCGGGGAAACATGAAAACAAGCCTGTTTTTTGTTTTAGCATTGTATTGTTGTTAGCGGTCATTTCCCTCCACATCAGGTGGTATTAATCATCAACCCGTGGCAAACACAGCTTAATAATATCAGGAAATAATTGTGGTTAAAGATATTTAGCTTCTTTAACAATGGCAATGTATTATGACTAGCAAGTGTTAAGTACAAATGATTGTTAGGGAAAACCAAGGAAGTTTCCAGTGAGAAGGTTAGTGCAGACCAAATTTTACACAACTGGAAAATAACAGATCTGACGTGATTCATTATTTTATTAATTAATTTGATCGGGGTTTCAAGTGCCAAGCACCAAATAGTTTTTCTCTCCTCGTGTTTTTAAGAGGGTGACTTTTCCACAAATGCAACTATAAAAACATAAAAACTTTCCATTCTACATTTTAAGCTTTCTCTGCTATTTGCTGACAGCAGGCAGGCATTCATCATGTCCAGTTTGACCTGCTCATTTGTAGAAAAAGACTCTCCAGACAATAATCCACGAACGGCAGTTCGGGAAACAGTGGGGGAGGAAGATAGGCACGACGGATTACAATGGGGACAAAAGTCTGCGTTACCTATCCTTCACTGCTTGCAGAGGGAGAGCCTGTTGTTTCCCCGTTTGCAGACGGTGAATCTCCAGAGGTACCAATCAAAAGAGTAATACTAGTATTATCCAAACCAAACAATTAATTCACGATTTGTCGCATTTACGCGACCTTACCCGGACCGGACCGTGTGGGCAGTTCTTCGCCTTCCTCCTTCCAGCGCCCGATCGTTCTCTTACTCCATGATTTTACCGCGGCAATCCTGTGGGATTCCAGTCAGGACAGTAGGTCACTCGAGAGAGGTCCGTTCAGAATTGGTGAAGTTCATTCAATCGGCAGCCGGACGAGGGCCCTCTCAAGGCAGGTATACTCCGATCATTTAGATGTTCACCTCATCGTCTGGATCTCTCTCATTGGACCTTATGTCACTGATGGACCCCGCGTTGGGACGCCAATTGTAGAAAAAGAGAGCGACATGTGCTTTTCCATACTAGTATCAATGCCCGGATGGCTGGCGCAAGTCGCCTATTAGTTCCCATTCTGAATAGTTACCAAAATAAAGAGACGGGCGCTGGGAGCAGGAATCACAAGAACAGAGTTTATTTCTCATGAGGAGAGCCTGTCATTTCAGACACGAAACAAGGTGTCATCGGGAGTTGCTCTAACAAGTGAGCTGAGACTCCGTCTTTTATACCTTACAAAACACTTGGCATTACAATCACAGCGTTGTGAAACAAAGAAAAGACATCCCCATAATCCTCGTGTCAATCCTACCCCACATGTGTTCACAATAGGGACCCTTGACTTGCTGATAAGAGGGGAGGGCAATCACGCAGCTGAATGTTCCGTCAACTGTTTAGAATGTGTGCGCCTGATCATAGCCCAGGGGGTGGGGTGGCCAGGATCAATAGTGGGTCCTTTGAAGAGGAGTGACTTCATACAAAAAGGGCAGTAAATGGTATCTCCTGGCTTAGGCGATGGCCCCGGACATGTGTGGTCAGTCGGACTCGGGGGAAGGGGTCATCAAAGGAGTGGTATTCATGCCGCGTGGACAATCGAGTGCGGAGGGAGGGCTTGTCAACAGAGGGGCATTCATGGAAGGAAAGGAGGTGTTGGTCAGGCGCGGCCGTGACTACCAAGGACAGGATCTTGCAGAAGGAGGTTTATGACTTGCCCGTGTGAGGGAGAAGGATAAGGGGGAGCCAGGGTGTGCACAGGGACAGAGTCGCACACAGAGAGAGAAAGATCTTATGACTCATGCATGAGAGAGCGGTGGTAGTCAGGTGCAGCTGGGGAGGGTTATGTCAGCTGGGGCGAAGGTGACCTTTTCAAGACTGGGGGGTTTGCGTGGGTCAAGCAGAAGGGCTGCCTTTCGGGGCAGGGTCGCACAGAGGGAGAGGGTTTCATTAATCCATGCATGTGAGAGAGGGAGGGGGGTTCAGATACGCGCAGAAGGGAAGCCGGTGATTGTAATGAGCAGGAAAAAGGGCCAGGGTGCTTAGAATGGCTGTCATGTAAGCATGGGTACAGGCCTTTGCTGGCAGAGTAATGCAGTCAATGCTTTACGGTATTCATGGTGCATGCAGGGAGAGGAGTGGGAAAAGGGAAATGAACGTTGCTTATGTACATCAACATTTCTAATTTTCTACAGTCGCCCCTTTTTACATAGCAAAGTTCATTTTCGTAATCGATGAAGGTATATATAAACAGGTGCCGTCAAGGAATTAGCATTTGTCAATACTAACATATGGCATATAATCATGGACAGTTGATGTGTTTGGCAGAATGCAGCACATAGGAGATTGCATTTGTCGAGTTCCTGTTATTTCAAAGCATTACATAGCATAAATGTTTCTGACTTAAAAATGTGGCCAATGAGCATTTTGACCAAGTAGTTGAGGGCGGAATTCAGTTCAATACACAAGATCTCTTCGTCACAGTGTCTTTTTGGTTGTGAGCCATCACTGGTAGGCTCTAGTCCGTGTCCTTTTGTTGGCGCTGTTGAGCACCGGCGGTGGAGCTATGGGTCCAGCTCGTATTTATCCTTACAAGTCGCAGGGTGCGGTCAGTCCTCTGCTGTTAGACCACAGTCCTGTTTCCTAAACAATCCGTTTGGCGGCGCCTTATGCTCGGCACCTATATTTCTGTGGCAACACCCTATTCCCATTTGAATGCAGTTCTTCCTTTTGGCAACAAGTCACGGGGAAAAGAGGGTGTGTGTCGTTCAAATAGTCGATAGGAGAGAGAGTGGAGTTGGGTCGGAGTTCCTGGGATACACAAAAGGGACCAGGGGAGCAAAGGATAACAAGCAAGCAGGCCCATCAATCGGGCCCAAAGAAGGGGGACGGAGACTCCAGGCACACGTGGGTTTAGCAGACGGAGGGCTTCAGGGCAGCCCGTCATTTTTCATTTTCCACGTTTGAAATTGCTGTCTCGTCCCGTATCTTGTCGCTCTGCAGCTCCACCTTTGGTCGAGGTCGCATGTATCTCAAGATCTGCAGCCAGGCACGTCCGACCCTTCTCCTCCGGTGATCGCAAATCTTTGAATAGGTACAAAACAAGTTTTAGAGAACTGACAGAAGAAGTCATTTATGCAGGTGAATTCCTCCCTCATTCCTGCGCACTTGGGAGATACGCTCATCGACCACAGTCAGAGGTCTATTACCAAGCAATGCATATGTCAACATTTCTACTGTGTTCATGCCAAGGGTATTCATCGTCTATTCATGACATAAATTTATAGAAATAATATTCCCATCAACTGAACATTTCATCAATTTCAACATTTCGGAAATTCCAGTGTAGGCTTGCCTTTGAAACCCAAGCCTTTATCAGTCTAACATTTCCCTTCAAGGCTGGCTAACCTTTCCAAACAAGGCGGGGCGCTATCATCGAGAGTCACGTAAAACAAGTTTTTCTCGAGGGACGACAGTTACTCATGATCATCATGTTTATACCCGGGACAGCAGCTGGGATCTATCAAATGGGGCGGGGATGCTTCGGGCGCTCGTGCTTGGGTGCAAAAAGAAGGGGGGGGGTAATCTGGGCGTTGGGGGTCAAGCTGAACATTGGCGTTCGTCTCTGATGAACAGAAAAATAAGGTGCCATTGACATACAGTTCCCCTATAAAGGCCAGATTGGGGGACCTTAGTCGTCTTACCTGTCCTTTCTTTCTCAGCCAATTCGAGTTCATTCATTTTGCAGAAAGGAGAGGTAGTAATATGGCGATATACAATCATTTTAGTTTTCGGTCAATTTCGCTGAACGCCTTCGCGTTCAATAATTACCCAATCAGACTGGTGCCTGCGAGGCACGATTTTACCATAAAAAGGAAGATGAAATAAGGAGACTCTCATAGGGTGAGAGTCGTCCGCAATCTAGACGAGCCATTTGGTACACGCATGACATGTAGAGAAAGAGAGAGAGACAGAGATAGAGAGAGATAGAGAGAGAGAGAGAGAGGCGTGTACAAAAATAGGTCATTTAGTGCGTTCATAACACAGAACAGTAGGAGGTCAGGTAACGGAGAGACGTAATCAAAGAAAGAACACGAACCCCTACAGTACACACAAACTCAGACGAAGGAAGACAGTACATGTATAAGACATTCACAACAAAACATAGAACAATAGTTGGCCAACAAGATCTATATATTTTTATTTTTTATATCCTATTTATCTTTTTACTATCCTATTTACCTACGTGCTTAGCTCTTTCTACCTTTCCCTCCCTTTTCCCTCTCGTCCGTCATCTTTTCGAGCGTTCTCAATTGCCAATACTTACACCTTGGTTAGTCGATCAGAAATGAACCTGGTCGCGCTATTTACCCATGGTTGGATTTTAAACCATTCTCCAGTTCCTTCCTTTGGTCGGAAGTTCTTCCGGCTGAGGCAACGGCAAGTATTGATCGGGAGAACAGTCGGACAGCTTTGCTAGATCTATAAGAGTGTGAGAAGGGGGGCGGTACATTTTGAACATCAGCAACATTTCTAACTTCCCAGATGGGTGCAGTCTTGGTAACCCTTACCCGTGCATTTTTCTTTTGTCCTTTCCCTACCTAGTCAAACGTCTAGTTACATTCTCTAACGTGTTATTTCGAGCCAATTTTTCGTCATACAGTACCCGTCAAGTCTCTATGTCAGTCCATCCTCCCAGTCGCTATGTTCTAAGGAGGTACAGTCATGTCAAGTCTACGTCTTTTTAAAAACGTATTGTCATAAGGACCATGCTCATATTCCCTTCTTCCCTTTCTCGTCGGTGGTTCGGTCATCGTCCTCCCATACTTCAGTCGAGGTTCCGACGTGACCTGCAGAAGGGAGGAGAAAGAAGGGGGTGGGGGGGGCAGCATTCAAACCACATCAGCATGCAGTAATCCGGAAATGTTTTTACCTACCACATACTCGACCTATCTCCACGTAGTGCATTTCTTTGCCATCTCAGCGTTTAAGCCTAGAGGGACCAGAAATGTCAGATAGATAATCACTGACGATCTGCGTATCTACATGAGTTACTTGGTCGTAACCCCTTTTGGTTGGGTGCAAGGGTGGCGGTCAGGTGGCATTTCTGTGGTGTCGCTTTTAGGCTTCTAAAACACTTTTCCGGCTGCCTGTGACACATAATGTAGCTGCTAAATATTGGGTCCTTTTTAGCCTTCAGCCTTCATCATACTTTCTCGTTGCTCACAGTAGTAATACACTCAAAACTCATTAATGCAACCGCTACAACTATGCTTTCGTTTTCAAAAATACCTTTAATAAAAAGTGCTGGTGTATAAATACAGGCCTATAACCCAGTGGACCGGCCACGGAGCAGATTGGAACTGTACATAAGAAGAACGAAGTTGGTGGCAATTCATTGCATAAAGTGCGGCAGTGCAATAAAATCGTATAAAACTTTACTACAGAGCAAGCATGATGCATGTCAAGGATTCAGTCATATTTAATTAATTCATTATCCATGTGCTGGTTCACTGTCTAAATTACACCAATTCATTGTTCCCATTCATAATAAGTACCCACCCTAAATCAGTTAATTGTCAAAACACATGATCAATATCTGTATTGCTTTCTTCTCTAAGCACATAATCACTATCCATCTTATCGACTTTCATTGTCCAAAAATGCATACATATCTCAGAGCATCACTATTCGAGCAATCCAGGTGAACAGGGAGTTCGAAAGTTTTCGTTTCGTGTATCAGCGCCATTTTGGGCGAGGTCAGGCAGGTTCCGGTATAGTCAGAATGTCTCCAATGACTCATGGTCGGACCAGAACCTTCCGTTGGCAGTTCAAAAAGTTTTTCGCAATGTGGTAACAGTCTAACAAATGGACCATCAGTCAAAGAGTGGGGAGGGCAACAACAATTTTCCTACCGGGTCATTCTGGTGTTCCACCGGAACTGAACAAGTCTGTACCTTGGCTGTGTTTTAGCCATTTCCAAACTGAGGCTGGCGCCGGCAGGAGTGTGTCGATGTCGCGGGTCCCAGTGAGGGGGACGGGGGCACCCATGCAGAGGGGTCGGGGGGCCCCCCGGCTCTCATAGAATCTTCAAGGTTGAGGAGAGATGGCATGGGCGTGTGCCCGCCCCGGGCAAAGGACCGTTTTTCGATGTGGACCCTCTTTAAGTAAGAGTGTTGGGGTGTCGCTGGAAGCCTCCACCTGGAGGGAGGTGGGGGAGGCTCGTTCGCGCCACCTCCCCCTTCCAGCGACCCCTCGCCGATCCTCGGTTCCGCCGTTTCGATATTGGCCGTGCCGGCTATTGAAGATGGGGGGGGGGGGTCGGTGGCTGAGGCAAGACAGCCCCCCCCCTTTTTGACATGTGGCGGGACTACCTCCAACTCTCCAGGAATTTGAAATGTGGCGGGACTACCTGTAACTATCCAGGCGTCGGCATGTGGCGGGACTACCTGTAACTATCCAGGCGTCGGCATGTGGCGGGACTACCTGCGCTTGTCCAGGCGTCGACATGTGGCGGGACTACATGTAAGCGCCGCCGCTCTTGTTTTGGCTTCGGCCTTCTTCGCGGGCCGGACCAGGTGAGAGACAGAGGGGGGGGGGGGTGGTCGGTGGCTGAGGCAAGACAGCCCCCCCCCCCGTGGCCTGCAGGGCAGCAGAAGAGGAGAGAAGGAGAGGCCATCACTGTTTTCTGGGCCGTCCGCCCCACAGCCTCCCCTTCCGACTGCGGCCAGGCGAGCCCCGCATGCCTCGAGGCCTCGCCTACCGGATGGGCGTAACCGCGGACCTGTGGCACTTCGGGAGTTTCCGGAATGGGGGTAGGTACCTGTTGATTTGTATCTATTTCATGTGACCGTTATTTGGGCGTGGTGGGCAATGAGGCAGACATGTTTAGGGCAGGAATAGGCAACGGAACCTAGTTACCTCGTGGCTTGCCTTGGTGTCAAGCTTGTCTTCCCTCGCCATTTTTATGTTTCTTATTATGGGTTATTTCTAACGTTTCTTATTTTATTTTTAGCGAAGTTGATAACTCCTCAGTGGCCTACTGATTTCGCTCAACTCCTTTTCTTGTATTTTTATGCCATAGCCTATTATAAGCTATAGCGACTAGTCCACACTTAATGAACAGGTCCTTATTAGGTGTGCCCTCCAGTGGAGCTGGATGGTTCAACTCTAATAAGTGGTCCGGGCTAAACAGGCTACCAACCAGTGGGGAGAAGATAGGCATGACGGATTACAACGGGGACAAAAGTCTGCACTACCTATCTTATCACGGCGGGCAAAGACTAGACAGAATATTTCTATTCTCCGTTGTTTGCAGGCGGTGAATACCTCAAAAGAACCAATACCGAACACTTAATGTACGGTCAATCAAACAATCAGTGGGGAGAATAAGTGGGTACAAAAAGTTTGCGTTACCCACTCTTTCTCTACCTGCAAAGAGAGACCTTGTTCTTCCCTGTTTGCAGACAAAGACTCTCCAGACAATAATCCACGAACGGCAGTTCGGGAAACAGTGGGGGAGGAAGATAGGCACGACGGATTACAATGGGGACAAAAGTCTGCGTTACCTATCCTTCACTGCTTGCAAAGGGAGAGCCTGTTGTTTCCCCGTTTGCAGACGGTGAATCTCCAGAGGTACCAATCAAAAGAGTAATACTAGTATTATCCAAACCAAACAATTAATTCACGATTTGTCGCATTTACGCGACCTTACCCGGACCGGACCGTGTGGGCAGTTCTTCGCCTTCCTCCTTCCAGCGCCCGATCGTTCTCTTACTCCATGATTTTACCGCGGCAATCCTGTGGGATTCCAGTCAGGACAGTAGGTCACTCGAGAGAGGTCCGTTCAGAATTGGTGAAGTTCATTCAATCGGCAGCCGGACGAGGGCCCTCTCAAGGCAGGTATACTCCGATCATTTAGATGTTCACCTCATCGTCTGGATCTCTCTCATTGGACCTTATGTCACTGATGGACCCCGCGTTGGGACGCCAATTGTAGAAAAAGAGAGCGACATGTGCTTTTCCATACTAGTATCAATGCCCGGATGGCTGGCGCAAGTCGCCTATTAGTTCCCATTCTGAATAGTTACCAAAATAAAGAGACGGGCGCTGGGAGCAGGAATCACAAGAACAGAGTTTATTTCTCATGAGGAGAGCCTGTCATTTCAGACACGAAACAAGGTGTCATCGGGAGTTGCTCTAACAAGTGAGCTGAGACTCCGTCTTTTATACCTTACAAAACACTTGGCATTACAATCACAGCGTTGTGAAACAAAGAAAAGACATCCCCATAATCCTCGTGTCAATCCTACCCCACATGTGTTCACAATAGGGACCCTTGACTTGCTGATAAGAGGGGAGGGCAATCACGCAGCTGAATGTTCCGTCAACTGTTTAGAATGTGTGCGCCTGATCATAGCCCAGGGGGTGGGGTGGCCAGGATCAATAGTGGGTCCTTTGAAGAGGAGTGACTTCATACAAAAAGGGCAGTAAATGGTATCTCCTGGCTTAGGCGATGGCCTCGGACATGTGTGGTCAGTCGGACTCGGGGGAAGGGGTCATCAAAGGAGTGGTATTCATGCCGCGTGGACAATCGAGTGCGGAGGGAGGGCTTGTCAACAGAGGGGCATTCATGGAAGGAAAGGAGGTGTTGGTCAGGCGCGGCCGTGACTACCAAGGACAGGATCTTGCAGAAGGAGGTTTATGACTTGCCCGTGTGAGGGAGAAGGGGAAGGGGGAGCCAGGGTGTGCACAGGGACAGAGTCGCACACAGAGAGAGAAAGATCTTATGACTCATGCATGAGAGAGCGGTGGTAGTCAGGTGCAGCTGGGGAGGGTTATGTCAGCTGGGGCGAAGGTGACCTTTTCAAGACTGGGGGGTTTGCGTGGGTCAAGCAGAAGGGCTGCCTTTCGGGGCAGGGTCGCACAGAGGGAGAGGGTTTCATTAATCCATGCATGTGAGAGAGGGAGGGGGGTTCAGATACGCGCAGAAGGGAAGCCTGTGATTGTAATGAGCAGGAAAAAGGGCCAGGGTGCTTAGAATGGCTGTCATGTAAGCATGGGTACAGGCCTTTGCTGGCAGAGTAATGCAGTCAATGCTTTACGGTATTCATGGTGCATGCAGGGAGAGGAGTGGGAAAAGGGAAATGAACGTTGCTTATGTACATCAACATTTCTAATTTTCTACACATTATGTATTCATAATATCATCTTTTCCTAATCATGGTATGCCAAACACGTAACCAGTGCCTGCTTATCAATGGTTATTTGATAAAACTGTGTTCGTGGAGAGACCAGAAAACTGGATTGGCTTGAAAAGTTATAGAATCATATTTGCCTACTCTCTGTTACATCAAATTATTTTATAAAAAATAATCCTTATCATTACTGTTAGCATCTCCAGTGCAATAAAACTTTGTGAATTCAGCCATATGAGATGGATTTCAACCTCACAGTTAGCCTAAGATTCCTATGCTCCTCAACATCGCTTTTCATTCTGGACTGAAAAGGTCCCAGCTACAACTGGTTACAGTTTGTGAAATGGCTGCCAGCTAAATGGACAAGTAAATGATACCTTCATTTTCAAGGTATTGTGCAGCCTGACCTCAATTCATAACCCTGAGCAGATGGGAGTAAAGATTTATGGATGTTAATGTGCTCGGCTTTAGACACGGAATCTGTCCCGGGACTTTTTCCGACATCAGAATAAGCATCAAGACACCGAAAACACCTGTGCCACTTAAATCACTGAACACACTACATTTTACATACTTTTTTTTACCACACAATATTCGGAGCAGAGTAAATGTCTCAATGCTATCAGTGTTGTCGGTATTATTAACGCGTCCACAACAATATCAAAAACTGTTGAAATGAGGTTGCTGAAGAAAGCCGTCAGCGGCGAGCTGTGGCTGTCAAGACTTTTCAATCAGGAACCAAGTTCCCAGAGGGATGCGGCCACTTCAGAAAGACCTTAAATCATTTTAATGCGCTGTGCTCAAACGATTGACTGAAAGCAAAGGAATTTCCTTTGCCACTCCATGCTAACCTCTATGGTTTCCCTCAAATATAGGCCCCCAAACCAATTCCATTCTCTTTGTGAGATGTTTCCCTTCGGCACGAGCTATAAATATTGTTCTAAGATGGTGCTGTTACATTACAGGCCTACACAATTGTCTGGGCCCTGGGGTTAAAAACTGATCATTTTGTGATCACGGACTAGCAGATTCAACTAGGAGAATGTCAGCTTGTATCGCTCATGTTTACTGTCATATATGAAGAGGACAAGGGTGCATGATTTACACTTTTAAAGAGACAGATACGTCTTCATCGCACACCTCAGATCTGTCCTGCCCTTCTCTTCTCTTAACAAAGAGTTCCTGCATTCTGCTACAAAGTAGTCCCAGGAGACATTTAGATTACTCCGGCGTAAATCGGAATTTTACACACATTGCACTACATTCCCAAAATTACACAATCACGCCATGTCCATTGGCTATGCCACGGTTGGTGACAACATTGTAGCATGGGAGTGCAGGAACAACGCAACGAATTGAATTTGAAAAGCAGCAATCGCTCTCTAATATTGCATATACCAGTTTTTATGAATTATTTGAGAAAAGCATGTATTACTAGTAATAATGCAATGCTACATGTGGATGTATAAATTGTGGCATATTGGGCAGTATAGTCATACAATTACTAGCGGCTCTACCAGATGAATTTGGGAATTGTCATGCCATACAATGATTTAGTGATTTTTTGTATTCACCTTCCAAAATGACTGATATATCCGTTAGAATTAGAATTGGCACAAATGAGTCCCTTTTTAATGTTTAATCAAATGTGTTGCTAACCAATGGGGTGTTGACATACAAGGAGTCGTTCACAATTGTAAACTGACTTCGACGAAGGCCAGGGTGCCTAAACGCATCTATCAGCTTTTTCTTGCCCAATGGGTTGCTTGTGAAATAAAATATTGAAAAAATCATTAGCCTGAAGTGCTCAACGTCTTCTTTGGGAACTAACATTTATAATATAACACTTTTATTGCAAAAATATATATTTTACATTCTATTAAATTTTGGGGCTTATTTTATTAATTTACTACTATAAAACAGATATATAAATATACATGCACATATTTTTCTATATAAATATACAAATGCATATATTCATGTTTCAAATATATATATACACATATATATGTATATACTTGTCAACTCGCTGCCCGAGCAGTACCCTGTCTACGATGTTGATGCTGTCTGTGGCAGCAGCAGCCACCTCGTTCTGTAAAATTTCCCCTGCTCCACAATTATTTTCAGAAATCAAAGGACAGCACACCAGGAAACGGCACAAAAACCTTATTCTATGTCAGGACAGGAGGCTCTGATTATGCTTTTCTCATTTCTTTAATGAAATGCTCAGCAGCCAATAAATGAACAAAAAACTACATCTCCCATGAACACCAGGGAGTAACCATAGAGTTCAGTGTATAAAAGGTCCACACACTAGTCTGTCTTCCTCTTTCTTTGCTGCTCCGCAGCCAGTTAAGTGCATTATATTTACTCTCTTACTGTTTATTGACTTTGCGCATTGTTGCTTCCTATTTGCTTTGTGCTTGCCTTTGCGCTTTGTGGTCGCGCGTTTGGGGCTTTGTCTCCGTTCACTCTTCGCGCGTGTTGTTTCCGCTGCCGGCGTGCAGTTTCCTTCGTTGTCCGGAGCGTGTGCCTCACCTCCGTTTTCCTCGCACGAGCGCTTCCTAGCTGCTCGCGCGCTGTTAGTGGAGCGGGAGCAGGGGTTCCGTTTTGCTTTGGAGCGCGAGCGCTCTTGCGACGGTCTTCGGGGGCAGGCGACAGTCGCGCATGCGCGCTGTCCCATTTCCGGTTGTTGGTGTTTCCTCAGCTGGTTGAGTGACGGCGTATCGACGTTTTGCCCACGGCCTGTCACCGGAGTTAACCCCGTCAGACACCGAGGTCTTTGAGGGCTTTGGTTGTTTATTCGTGGCATAGGCTCTGCCTAGAGTGTTCTATTTGGTGCAGGCTTTGGCTCCCTCCACGTTCTAATACCTTTTAGAGTCAGGTTTATTCCTGCTTCTTCCAAGCCTGCTTTGGGGTCTCAACACTCCCCCTTGACTTGTGTTTTTTGTCAACACTCCATATTGTTCAAGTCGTCTTGTGGGCACTTACCTCTACTTTGCTGTAGAATGGCTGATTATTATGATGACGCAGAAGACGACTATTATTATTATGCTGATGAGGAGGAAGGCTCCTTGGAACAGGATTTGGTTGAACAGTTGGACAAGGGTGTTCAACAGTCCGTTAACAAAGCACTTGTACGTGCTATTAATCCTTTGAAGCGTCATCTCAATCTCTATGCACAGCAGCAGGGCTGGTTGCCTGCTACCAAGAAAACGGCGAAGTCGCCTGTTAACCCTCACAAAACTGACTTTCAGCGTCTGGGGAAAAGTTTAGCATCTGCGCCATCCTCAACTGCTTGTCTTCACGAGGCTGATTCGGACAATGTGTTATCTTCCGCATCTTCAGACCATGTTTCTCCTCCACCTAAAAAACGGGTCTGTAAGGAGCATTTTGTAGACGCTCCTGAGCGTCCTCCGGTGCTCAATTTCGAGCCTGCAGACATCATTCATCCGAACTCTTCCTCATGGGTGCCTTCTCCGGCTGTAGCTGCCTACATTGAGGCACATATCCGTCAGCCTTTTGAGGCTTCGGTTCGTGCCCGGTTGCGCTCAGAGTGCCCGAGGCCTGATTTGTCTGCCCATTTGGCTGAGACCCCAGACGTTGACCCCATGATGGTCACGTATTTGAAAAAATATGCCAAGGACCCGAAGAAGGGCCTGGATAGATCTTGGCGGTCCTGTCAGGATAAGATGTTGGACCTGCTTGGGCCCCTCACTAAGATTTTGGACCTAGGTTACAGAGCACAGGAAGCTTCTGCCCTTGTGAACCCAAAGGAGATGATCGAATGGGCGCAACGGGCGATTTGCCAATTGGGTAATGCGAATTGTGCAATGTCTGCGGAACGTCGCAGGTCCATCTTGTTAAAGCTTGACCCTAGACTCTCTGAATTAGCCACTTCTGAGTCGGGCCCTGAGGCGGACGGCCTCCTGTTTGGTCAGCCATTCCTTAAGGAACTCACGCGCTTTGTATCCACCTTCAGTGGCATCGACAAGGCGCAGGCCTCCTTGCGGCGAGCCATGCGTCCGGTTTTTGGAAAGGCCGGACGAGGTAGGGGACGCTCGTTCGGCCGTGGATCTGCCAATCAGTCCCAGAGAGGCAATTCCTCTCAGCACAGAGGCTCCTACGACGCAGGTTATTCATCGAGAGCCAACTTTTATCCTTCCAGAAAAGGAAAAGGCCAGTACGGCAAAGGACGTCCCGGTGGTCATCAGGGACAATACCAGGATTCCCACTCTACAGGTGAGCCTGATTCATGCATGCGATGTGATGTTGGGGGGTCGCATTCAGTTTTTCCTGCAGAATTGGCGCATGCTCTCCGGCGATGCTTGGGTGCTACAAACTGTTCAGGGGTTCAGAATAGAATTCTATCACCCGATGCATCAGACTTGTCCCCCTCCTTGTCTGCGTTTTTCTCTTCAGGATCAGGTTTGTCTCTCCGAGGAGATAGACTCTCTTCTCAAGAAGGGGGCGGTGATTCCAACCACCCGTCATCCAAAGGGGTTTGCCAGTTCTGTCTTTCTGGTCGAGAAAAAAGGGGGCGGTGCTCGCCTTGTTCTCAACCTGAAAGACTTCAACGGCGGACTCGTCTATCGACATTTCAAAATGGAGGGAATCCATCTCTTGAGGGATCTCCTTCGAGAAGGGGATTGGATGGTCAGGCTGGACCTCAAAGATGCATATCTCTCGGTTCCGATTTACAAACCACATCGCCGTTTTCTCCAGTTTCTCTGGCAGGGAGTCTGGTACGAGTATCAGGTTCTCCCGTTCGGTCTTTCGTCGGCACCATGGTGCTTCCCGAAGCTGTTGAGACCAGTTGTGGAACATCTTCGGTCTCTGGGTGTCAGGTTGATTATTTATCTGGACGATATTCTCCTTATGGCGGATTGTCCACTCAAACTTCTTCAACATCTGGAATTGTCCATCACTCTTTTACAGTCTCTGGGTTTTCTAATCAATGTTCAGAAATCAGTTTTGGTTCCAGCCCAGCGTATCGATTTCCTGGGCTTCCAGATCGACTCGGTAACTTGTCAACTTCTCTTGCCCAACCAAAAGATGCGTTATATCAAGAGAGAGTTGACATCTGTTATTTCCAGACCGACTGTGTCGTTGAGGTCGTTGGCACGTGTAGTCGGTCTGCTGGCGTCATCCATTCAGGCGATTTTTCCGGGTCCCCTGCATTACAGGGCAATGCAGTGCCTGAAAATTCTTCATCTCCGGAAAGGCCTCGGATATTCCGATCAGATTCCTCTTACGGAGGAGGTCCGGTGGGAGATGCAGTGGTGGTTGGACCACATGGAGGCCTGGAACGGCCGAGCCCTCTTCGGTGTGTCTCCGGATCTGGTGATAGAATCGGATGCCAGTCGGTGGGGCTGGGGAGCCCGTTGCGGCTCGGTCTCGACCGGGGGTCGTTGGTCCCCTCAGGAATTGACACTACATATCAACTGTCTGGAACTTCTAGCGGGTTCCTTTGCGATCAAATGTTTTTCCCCCCTGCAGACCAGTTGTTGTGTCCTTCTCCGGATGGACAATATATCAGCAGTCCGCTATGTCAACAAACTAGGCGGGACCAGGTCCTGAATCCTGGCGGAGATCGCCAAAGATTTTTGGCACTTCTGTCTGCAGAAGAAGATCACTGTTATTGCGGAGTACCTTCCGGGATGCCACAATCAGATAGCGGACTGGCACTCCAGGCATCTCCGGGATTACAGCGATTGGAGGCTGCATCTTCGGGTCTTCCGTGCTCTCCATCGGCGTTGGGGTCCTTGCCAACTAGATCTCTTTGCCTCACGCCTCAATGCGCAACTTCCGCATTTTTACAGTTGGAGGCCGGACCCTCAGGCTCTGGCCACGGATGCCTTTCTCCAGCAGTGGCCATCGACCCTCTGCTATGCCTTCCCTCCATTTCTAATGATTCCCAGGGTATTGGCCTACTCCAAACGATTTCAGACGGATCTGATTCTGATTGCCCCTCTCTGGAGGGCTCAAGCATGGTTTCCGGTCCTTCTAGAAATGTGTTCGGCTCCACCGTTTCTCCTTCCCCCATTGTGGAATCTCCTGTTGGACCCTCTCGGAGATCCTCATCCCCTGATCCTCTCAGGCTCCCTTCCCCTTCTCGCGTGGAGGATCTCGGGGATCGCTGGTCGCTCCCAGGCCTTTCAAGCGACGCTTCCAAGCTCCTTAGTGAAGCATGGGCTCCCAATACTCACAAACGGTATAAGGGGTCTTGGAAGCGTTGGTGTGATTGGTGTTCACAACAACAAGTTGATCCCGTTTCAGCAGATATCAGCATGATTGTTAATTTCTTGGCCTCCTTAGCCACCTCTGGTCTGGCTTATTCGACTATCAACGGTTTCCGGTCGGCTATCTCGGCGGGTCATGCCCACATAGATGGGAAACCCGCGGGTGAACATCCTTTTGTTTCCAGGTTACTTAAAGGAGTTCGTTTTGCAAAACCTCCCACTCCTAAGTATGTTACCTTGTGGGATGTTTCGGTTGTCCTCAGATTTTTGGAGGCCTGGCCTTCCAATGCTTCCTTATCTCGTACGCAACTATCTGCAAAACTGACTATATTGCTATGTTTGGTCTCATGTAAGCGCGTGTCGGACGTACACGCTTTGGATCTGGCGGGTCGCAGCTTCACTCCTGAAGGAGTTTCCTTTCGTCTCTCCAGACGTACCAAATCTAATACGCCTTCTATTTCTTATCCTTCTTTTCCTTCTCACCCCAACCTTTGTGTGGTTCAATGCCTGAAGGATTATGAGGTGAGTACCGCTTCCTTGCGCTCAGACATGCAGGGTCAGCTTCTGATTGCATTACAAAAGCCTTTTCGCCCTGTCTCTCCAGCTACCTTGGCGCGCTGGGTGCGGGGGCTTATGTCTGAAGCTGGAATTGATGTTTCTGTGTTTGGCGCACACTCTGCACGTGGAGCGATGGCGTCCAAAGCTTATTCCATGGGTGTTACTCTGTTTGATATCATGAAGGCTGCAGATTGGTCATCTGCTTCTGTGTTTAAGACCTTTTATTTTAAGCCTATCGATAGTGTTGCTTCTGTGGTGGTGGATCAGCTTTAAAAAAGCATAATCAGAGCCTCCTGTCCTGACATAGAATTAAAAATTTGCAAACATTCGTGACAAGAATTTTCAATTCTATTAAGGACTAGGAGGCGAGGATTATCCCACCCGTGTTTCATATTTGTATGCTAATGTATTATGACTGTATATACGCAGTTACAAATATTTCATTCCTTGTTCTCCCTCCCTGACTTGTTGTTCAGTAATATTACTTTGGATATTATGGCTTCGTATCTTCTTTCCAGGTTCAGACCAGAAGTGATGATGTTTGTTCCTCGGCGGACTCAGTTGCTCCTCCTGGTTTTTGGACCCATGGTTCTTCGGCTGCCTTTTTCAAGATCCTCTGGATGACAGCGGCCTGTTTGGAATTGTTGTTCCTGTTGTATTTAGGGTTTTACTTTAACTTGGACATTTTCCCACAAAGAAAGAGGAAGACAGACTAGTGTGTGGACCTTTTATACACTGTACTCTATGGTTACTCCCTGGTGTTCATGGGAGATGTAGTTTTTTGTTCATTTATTGGCTGCTGAGCATTTCATTAAAGAAATGAGAAAAGCATAATCCTCGCCTCCTAGTCCTTAATAGAATTGAAAATTCTTGTCACGAATGTTTGCAAATTTTTAATTGTGCACTAGCTATCAAGGATGACGCGTTTCCGCGTTTCCTTTTATCAAGTAACTTCCTCTGCCTCTACTCACCGTAGAAATACGTTTACATGGTTCATAGAAACAAAAAAAAATACTACACATTTTTATATCGAGTTTGGCATAAATCATTGTAAACCAAAATTTATCGGTTAAAAATCACAAACATAGTTTGCCACATCAGAAATTTCATAAATTAGTAGACCAAAACACCAGTACTCTCATTAGTTGAATGACAAACATCAGAATCATGTTAGGATTTTAGCAAAGATGAATTGTTAGTTGTTAAGTTTTTCTTATTTTCACTTTTAATCTAGACAGGGAAAATAATAAAAAACGGGGAATTATTGGCTGTAACGAGTTTTCCTATTTAGGAAAACACATGAGCATTAACCACAATTGTGGAGTCTCATTAGGAAGCCGTGCAGGCTTCCTTAAACACCTCATGTCCCAGTTACACACCCTGCCCTTTCACATATATATACGACACTCTAGCAATAATATCTATACACATATGCACAGTCCCATCAAACCCCTTACACCCAGCACTTAGAGCAGGATACAACCTGTGCCTCAAGGAGAATAGAGAAACGTTAGCCACGCATAACGGAATAGCCTCAGCCATAACATCAAGTGAGGGCATAATATAGGGTGCTATATGAGCTGTTAAGAGCGTATGGTAAAATATTGAAAGCGTGGGAACGACAGTATGACACTGTAGTGGGACTCACTGGCATCCGATTTATTGCCAATTTATTATAATTAGGATGTGACATGGTGGTACATAATAATGCAAGGTATGATAATTGCAATTCGAACGCATCACTGCCGCAATTGATGTCTTTACAAATGTATTTTACAATTAACTGTCAGCACCATGCTCTAATAATGTCTATGTGAATCCCACTCACAATGCCCGTAATGCTGCTGCCGCTTTGCAAATTGTTTGATCATATGTTTTGGTTTACTAGTTTATGAAATTTCTGTTGTGGCAATCTATGTATGTGATTTTTAACCGATGAATTTAGGTTTATAATGATTTATGCCAAACTCAATATAAAATGCAATATGTAGTATTTTTTTCGTTTCCATGAACCCTGTAAACGTATTTTTACGGTGAGTAGAGGGACAGGAAGTTACTTGATAAATACAAACGCCGAAACGTATTGTCCCTGATAGCTAGTGCACAATAAAGTTTTTGTGCCGTTTCCTGGTGTGCTGTCTTTTGAGATATATATATAAGTCAAGTCAAAGTCAAAAAGGCTTTATTTCGATAAAAAGTTATCATAAAAGCAACACAAAAATCACAATACAACAATTTTAAAAGCAAACGTGGACATGCGATACAGATTTAACCTATTTAGAAAAAGTTTACAAAACAGTTCATTAGGCAATCATTTTAAAAGGAAATTAAGCAGTCAATATTAGCCTTTTAGTTCATTTAGGGCCCGATGTAGGTACATTAGATTTACTGATTTTTAATTACCGAATTTTACTGATTCGGTAATTAAAAATCCGTAAATCTAAGGGGTGGATATGTAGGAACATCCAGATGTTCCTTTTACCGAATCGGTAAATATCTGTATTTACCGATTCGGTAAATACCGACCGGTAATGCCCCATTCATTCCTATGGGCTTTGAAGCCCATAGGAATGAATGGGGCATTACCGGTCGGTATTTACCGAATCGGTAAATACCGATTTTGACAAGGGTGCAGGGGGTGTCACTTTGACACCCTCTAGCACCCACAAAAAAGATTCGGGGGCCATGTGTCAGGCATACCTGCCCTAAGGGCAGGTCTGCCTGTCATATGGCACAGGTGTGCATGCACACATGTGCATGCACACCGGAATCGGTATTTTACCATCAAATATATTTGATGGTAAAATACAGATTCGGTAAGGGTTGTGGGACTCAGAAGAGTCCCACCTACATATCAAAATTATCGAATAGGTAAAAATACCGATTCGGTATTTTACAGATTCGGTAAATTTACCGATCGGTAAATTTACTGAATCTGTAAAATGTGTGGCCCTACATACCATTTTGTAAATACCGGTCGGTAACGGCCGAAAATACCGATTTTCGGCCGTTACCGACCGACCTACATCGGGCCCTTAGTTTTTGCAAATTTGCAAAGCAGTTCATAAGGCAGTTCATTTAAGCAGTCAATTAAAAATAGAATTAAACAGTCAATTTTAGCCTTTTAGTTCGAATGGACCAAGCCCATGATAAAAATTTGGCTAGGGCACAAACATAAGTTGCACGGCTATCAGACATTAGTATCCTGATTGCGGCCGCGTGGCTCCTAGTACCCAACTGCCGACATAAGTTTTTGAGCCAAACCCTCCTGGGTATTGTATACTCTCTGCACTCAAACATGAGATGTGCCAATGACTCTGATTTGTCTAGGCATGCTGGGCAAAGCTCTGTAGTTAGTGCACGAGATTTCCAACGTGAAGTAAAAGAATAGAGGGGAAGAGTTCCTGTTCTGAATTTGAAGTACAAAGCCCTATAAAAAGGTTTTTCAATAATGTCAAGGTACACTTCCCGTTTAGGTTGATCTTTGAACTTCAGGAATTCCTCCGTAAGTCTGCCCGTGGTAGTACTAGTGTTCCTTTGAAGAAGGATCCAGTCCCAATAAAGTTTCTTAAGAGTTAACTTCGGGGGTGAGGTTCTATTTGTCCATGCTTCGTTCAGGCCCAAATTTACTAGCAGAGCCTTCATGTCTCTCAACCATTTAATTTTGTGCCACCCTGGTAGTGACATGATTTCTGCTAGGCCTTGCGCATATTTGCTAAGTTCCTCCACACGCCACAGGCTTGCCCATAGCAAAAGTGGACGGAATTTTGCAAGGTCGTCAATTGGGCGACAGCCTAAATCCAACATTAGCGGGACTGTAGGAGTGCCCTGCGGGAGAGACATAATCGCTCTACAAAATTTCTTCTCTGATCTTGGTAAAGCGTCAGTAATGGATGACCCCCAAAGTTCGGCCCCATAGAGAGCAGAACTGACCCCTTTGGCCGAATAGATCTCGAGGACTGTAGCTATTGGTCTTATTATGCAGGAGCGTTGTTCTTTCAAAAGAGCTCCTGTGATCCTCTTATGAGTTAACAGCATTTTGTTCAAGTGTGGGCTCCATTCCATTTTGTGTGAAAGGCGTATCCCAAGATAGTCGAAGACCTCTACCCTCTCCAAAAGTTCAGCGTTCAGGGTAGGAGAGCGGACTTGTTTTTTGGGAGGGTTCAGCACAAGATATTTAGTTTTGCTTGTGTTGATTACCAGGCCTCGTTTGGTGCAGAAGGATTGAAAGTTGTTTAGCAGCCTTTGGAGGCCTATGGGGGTTTTAGAGATTAAAAGCGTATCGTCCGCGAAGAGGAGGGTTGGTATACGTTCTCCAGCCAGGGATGGTTCATCTGAAGGATGTTTCCGAAGATGCTCAACCACCCCATTGATGTAAAGGGAAAAGAGGGTGGGAGCTAACACACATCCCTGGCGGACACCTCTCTCAACCGGGATACTATTTGTTTTTTCCCCCCCAGGGCCCCACCTAATCTGGGCAAAACTATTTTCATGTAACCTAACAAGTAGGGATAGCAAGTAGTGGGGCAACCCCATATCAGCCAATACACTCCATAGGGTCTCCCTAGGTACAAGGTCAAAGGCAGTCTTTAAATCGATGAACGCGAGATAAAGACTGCACTTGCCTATGACCACAACTTTCCAATGCACCATCATTAGTCTAAAAGCTTGTTCAATTGTCCCGGTACCCACTCTGAAGCCCGCCTGGTAGTCACAAAGGATTTTATTTTCTTCTATCCAGTTTAAAATTCTGACCAGCAGGACCTTGCCGACTACTTTTTGGCTGATATCTAACAGGCTAATGGGCCTATAATTGGATGGGTCGTCTCTAGGGCCTTTTTTTATAAATAGGGACCACCTGCGCCCCTTTCCACGAAGAGGGGATGGGGCGCCCCTACAGATGGCAACGAGTAGGGAGTGGATCAGTTTCCCCCACTTCATAATATCAGATTTCAAGAGGTCGCCAGGGATACCGTCCGGACCAGCCGCTTTTTGGGGAATGATAGTGCTTATTGCGTAGTCCACTTCCTTATTTGTAAAATCAAAGTCATTAGGCTGGGTGTCCCAAATTGGAGGGAACAATAGTGGAGCCACCACCCCCCCCATCAGGATCACAAGAAACAGTAGGCGTGAGATGGTCATCTTGACGGGTGTAGAGCTTTGAAAAGTGTTTAACCCACGCCTGACTTGGGATGTTGCAAGTTATCAGGTCACTATCTGGCCTATTTCTAGCTCTTATGGTGTCCCAAAAGCATTTTGAATCTTTCTTAGAGCTAGCTTCTTTAAGGGTAGACCAATAGGCCTCTTCCCACTCTTTTTTTGCTAGCCCCAGTGTTCTCTTGTGTTCTTTCCTGGCTATCTGTATTAGGGGTTGGGACTTGCCCTTAACGGCCTCAATTAGCCTAGTCTTAGCTTTCCTACATGCTACGGTGTACCAGTCATATATCCCCTTGGTTTTGTTCTGGGACATAATCTTCCCTGTAGTACCCTTTACCCAAAAAGCTTCCCCTATAGCCTTAACAGCAGCTTCAAAAATAGGTGTTGCCCTATCTGCTACCGTGGCTAAATCATTAGTGTCGATCTCTGCTTGTGAGGCTATAAGTACCTCTTCTATAGTAGAAAGTTTGTCAGCGTTACTGGCGACTTTGTTCCACTTTAAGCGTCTTCCACAAGAGGCGACAATGACCCTATGTATACATTTAGGTGGTGCTAACAATACTCCATTAGACCAGGGATTCGTGATGATTAGGGAAAGCGAATTATGGTCGCTCTCCACAGTCGGTATAATTGTCATATCTTCAACTGAACTCCAGAACCCCAAGTCCAACAGAATATAGTCAATCCTCGAGGTATGACCAACCCTGTTGAACGTTGGAGCGCCCATCCGGTCAGAAAATGTACGGCCATTAGTGGCTCTTAGCCCAAACTCTAGAGTCAGTGCATTTAGCTGCACTGCACTACGGGTCCAGCGCTTAATCGGAGGGATGGAAAGTGAAGGAATAACCCATCTGCTATCTTCTTCACCTAGGTCAGGAATTCCATCCAGGGGAAGTGGCTCATAGGTGCAGTTAAAATCGCCTGCTACTAGGGTATGATCGGCTTCTTTGTAGTCCCTAAGTTGCACCTCAAGATCGGATATTACAGAAGAGGTGCACCCATTTTTTGTGCCTCTAGCATAGACGTTGTAAAGATCTAGGGGCAAACCTCTACGGGGGTTAGACAGAGAAATGCCCAGGATATCTGGGTTATTTATCTGCTTAGAGGTTATTCGGCAGTTAAGGGAGATGCTTACCCAAATAATGAGGACCTCAGAAGGGCGCCCCTTCCCATGCCTGGGTTTCTCTGCTGGAACAAAATAGGTAACAAACCGAACCCGGTGGAGTGGTTCAGTGCTCCAGGTCTCCTGAAAGATGCAGATCTTGTGTGTTTCAACCAAATCACTCCACTCGGGCAGACCTAATTTCCTGTGGATACCCGCGAGATTCCAACTGAGGATTTTTACTTTATCCTTGATGGTTTCTCCTCTAGTGCCATTAATATCACTAGGGCTATGGGAATCTACAAATTCCCTCTCTAGAACAAAAGATGTTGGCTTGATCAGGCTGGTAGCCGTCGCGGTTGGGAGATTAGGGCATGAGGGGTGAGATGTGACTGAAGAACCCTCATCCTCGCCCCTATTAATGACAAAGTGTATGGAGGAAGCTTTGTCAGAATTAAGTCAATCTACCTCATCCAGCGCACAGAATCTATTCCAGTGGGCAAACTGGGAAACAAAGGGGTCAAATGGAGGAGGTGGGCCTTGCCATGGTTGCTGCCACTGATGAGTGATATGGTGTGGAGCATGTGTATACCCTCTGTTAATTGGGAAGCTGAATCTAGGGGGATGTTGTCTTGGGGGCATGGGTAAGAAGTAAGACAAGGGAAGTGGATTAATTTGAGTAGCAGGTCCACTACTGGGAGTATTAAATATATAATTCACTACCCCTGTATCCCTGAAATTAACAGTTACAACATCTCCTGCTATGGTCTTGGTGTTCCTGCCCACCCACTCTCCTCTACGAACAGCAAGTATTTCACCACTCATATGGATGGGTAGTGGTTTGTGCAACTGGAGCCACTGGGCACACTTATTTCTCAGTTCAATGAAAGTTTCTCTTCTTCCCTCCTTCAGTGGTGGTACACGCGTCAATACAACCACAAAGGGAGAAACTTCCGGCGGCAAGTTGATTGTCTTAAAACGAGCCGGCCTTGTCTTTGATTCCTGAGTCTTGTTTGAGGAAGAAGTTGATGTCAAGTTAGTATCCAAACCTTTAGATCCCTTTGCTAGTTGATTGGTCGCTTTTTTTGGGCCAGAGGTTGTTTGCATCTCCGGGGTGGGGCCAATAACACTAGGGGTTGGGGGAGGTACAACAGATTTTCCCCCCATTTGAATCAGATGCTGTGTTGCTGTTCCTAGGTTATCTGATGAAGTTTTGGCCTTAGTGGAAAGATCTCTCGAAGATCTGCTACTAGATGTATTTTCCAGAGGCACTTCTTTTGTTTTCCCGTGCGTCTGTGTAGGCACATTCCCACTTGCCTTATTAGCCCATTTTGAATTGAATAATGACGTCAGTCTATCAATTTTGGACATTAAAGGCTTAATTTGAGCCGATATCGTAGCTTCAAGGTCCGATTTTAGATCTATTACCATATTTTCGACCCAGCAAGGTATGCCTGATGCAGAGTTAGGGGTAGGTGAGACAAGGTTGTGGTTCCTGATTTCAGTTTTAGGCTTTTTCTTAATCTTAGGCGCGTTCTTAGTAGAACCTGTATTCCCTAATTCTGACAATACGGGAATGGCTCCTACCCTTGATTCTTGGGGATGTTTATCTACAGTTAACTCTGACTTTTCGGATGATTGACAGGCTTCTAGGTCTGGAGTGACCTCTAGGTCAACTAATGACGGGTCAGAATCTGATTGAGTTACTGATAAGTCGACGGCGCTTGGAACTGTGTGTGTACCAGCAACAGTCGAAGGTAAGGGAAGGGAGCAATTAGTTAGAGGTTGCTGGACGGGTGAGTTTACAGTTGCTAGAAGGCCCAAGGACGAGCGTTTGGCATTCATAAGGTCCAAAGATACTCTTTTTTCCAATAAAATAATGCTATGGTCGATTGTCTCATTAACCCGAGAAATAAATTGGTCTATAGGCCCGGTGACTTGTGCTACGGCCATCGCTGTTTTAGTTTTGCTTCTCGTTCTACCGGGCATAGTGGACATTTATGGAGGCCTGTGCACTGAGTGGTGCCAATAGTGACAGCAGAAGCCAAGGGGGGTGGCCAGGTCCGGTCTGCGACCCGAGCGCATCCCGCGATGCGCGTTAGTGACCTTGCTTAAGTTCCTGTGAAGTGAGAGGGGGCGTGGCACTGGGAGGGGGCGTGGCTCATGCAGGAAGAGGAAACAGCTGATGGTATTGGACGCTGATCCTCGCAGTCCCCGGGCCGCGCCTCTCACCTCCTCTGCGGCCACGCAGGTGGTTTTCTCCTCTCACCGAAGGCACAAAGGGCTGGAAGGCTGATAAGCTACTCCTGTAGCCACGGACAAAGTTCTGACAATGGAAACCTCGAAGCGAGCGGCTCCCGCGAAGCGGGGGCCGCGAGAGGTAAAGAGCACTTCGGTGGGGGCGTGGCACTGGGAGGGGGCGCGGCTCACGCGGGAAGAGGAAACAGCTGATGGTATTGGACGCTGATCCTCGCAGTCCCGGGGCCGCGCCTCTCGCCTCCTCTGCGGCCACGCAGGTGGTTTTCTCCTCTCACCGAAGGCACAAAGGGCTGGAACGCTGGTAAGCTACTCCTGTAGCCACGGACAAAGTTCTGACACTGGAAACCTCGAAGCGAGCGAGCGGCATTTATATATATATATATATATATATATATATAAATATATATTACATACTGGCGGTCGCCAGTAGGTAGTTATAGTTAGGATCTACTTTCCATAGGAAATCCGCAACATTCTATTGGGAATAACTTTGGCGCCGGTGGACGAATCTTCGCGAATTTCTCAAAGTTCGTGGCCCGCTCCGCTCCTTCCCTGAAAATGTGGGGGGGATTCGTCAAGCGGGGGCCGAGATAAAAGGGGGGTCCCAAAACGTGTTTTCTCCATGTTAATTTCCATAGGGAGGTCGAACTCACTTTTAGCCCGAACGGCTGAATGGATTTCCACCAAACTTGGTAAAATTGTAGGGACTGGTACCCCGATGTGCCTTTGCTATGTCTCAAGATATATGCTCCAGTGGTTTTTACGAAAATTAACTTTGAAAAGATATATATTGGGCTACATTGGGCTATATATATGTTAGAGCCCAAATGTAGCCCAATGTAGCCCAAAGATGGCCACCAGAGACAAAAAAAAACTAATGTAGCCCAAATATCAGCCAGATGTAGCCCAACTATAGCCCAATGACAGAATGTCCCAGGGTGTTCTAAAGAACAACTAGAGCGCTAACAGTCTTACTTATGACAAAAGTATGGCACACCTGAAGTCATCTTGATTGGAATAAAGTGTTAACACTTAAAACATTTAATTTGCAAAGGAACAAAATGAGGGGGTTCATTTTGCCATAGAAATTATGATTAGTGCTGAAGAAAGAAAAATTAAGGCACATTTTGAGTGACTTTTCAAATCCTCTTATATTTCATTAAATTTTTTTTGATATGCAGTCTCCCAAGATGGCCACCAGAGACAAAAGAGCCCAAATGTAGCCCAAATATCAGCCAGATGTAGCCCAACTATAGCCCAATGACAGAATGTCCCAGAGTGTTCTAAAGAACAACTAGAACGCTAACAGTCTTACATATGACAAAAGTATGGCACACCTGAAGTCATCTTGATTGGAATGAAGTGGTAACACTTAATACATTTAATTTGAAAAGGAACAACATGAGGGGTTTCATTTTGCCATAGAAATTATATATATATATATATATATATATATATATATATATATATATATATATATATATATATATATATATATATATATATATATATATATATATATATATATATATATATATATATATATTCACTGAAAAAACATAGGTTTCACACCAGTTATAGTTAGGAATTAGCATTTAAAAAAACTATTAAATTCACTGAAAAAAACATAGGTTTCACACCAGTTATAGTTAGGTGGAAATTTTACCCGCATAAAACCATTGAAATTCCCACGTTATAGTTAGTTGGACTCACTATAACTTGCACGTGCAATGCACTGCTGATGACGTCACATATTACATCACCCATGACATGGTCAGTGACATCACTCATGACATCACTGATGACATCTCAAATGACATCACTGATGCCATCATCCAGTGAATGTGTATCTTTCTGAAAAATAAATATTTTTTATATATGTATATCTAAAGGTTGATGGAAGAATAAATGGGTAAATAAATGTCTAAATGTATGTTTTTTTTGTGTAAAATTGATTGGTTAACTGACTTATTAAATGTATCTTAGTGAATACATATATTAGCGAGTAATGTTTAAATATTTAAATATCTGTATCTGTGTCTCACTTTGTGTATAAGTGGCTGCATGGGTTGGTGAGTAGCTACATGAGTGTATAAATGGGTTATTAGTTGTTTTTTGAGTATCAGTATCAGTGTCTGTATGGTTCGGTGGGGGATATTACTTAGAGCACAGATGCATGAATGAGTGACTCACTATTTGTATGTATTTTGAAGACAGCATGTGTGCAAGACTGTATGGGTGGATGATTGTGTGTATGGGTGGGTTAGTGAGTATGTGTTTTCATAATTGATTGTTTAAGAGAGTAAATATGTTTCCGTTTCTGTAGAGGTATGTGCAGTGGTGTGCATATAGCAGTATAATCAAGTAAATGTTTTTTTGATAGTTTATCTGCATGTGTGAATTTGTGTGTGAGTAACTATATGGATGAGTATTAGTGTGTACCAGGATGTAGAGGTGTATGAGTACATATGATGAGTAAGTACATGCATGAGTGACTATATAGAACTGTTGGTGAATGAGTGGATGTGTATGTAGATGTTGGAATTATCTAATACGTTGTTGTAATTGGTATTGGTTTCTCCTTTTTTAAGAAAATGTTAGTTTCTATTTTTGAATGTGTGTGTCAAAGGTTATTTTATGCTGATAGGAGGTCTGCCACTTTGTCACAAGGATGTTGTCATCAGTGATGTCATTTGAGATGCCATCAGTGATGTCATGAGTGATGTCACTGACCATGTCATGAGTGATGTAATATGTGACGTCATCAGCAGTGCATTGCACGCGCAAGTTATAGTGAGTCCAACTAACTATAATGTGGGAATTTCAATGGTTTTATGCGAGTAAAATTTCCACCCAACAATAACTGGTGTGAAACCTATGGTTTTTTCAGTGAATATATATATTTATTACCTACTGGCGGTCGCCATGGGAAATCTGCAACATTCTATTTGTAATAACTTTGGCGCCGGTCGACGAATCTTCGCGAAATTCTCCAAGAAAATGGCCTGCTTCGCTCCGCTACTTTCCTGAAGGTTTGGGGGTGATTCGTGAAGCAGGGGCGAGAAAAAAAGGGGGTCCCAAAACATCTTTTCCCCATGCAATTTTCCATAGGGATCTTTAGCCAGGGATACAGCTCGAACGGCTGAACGGAATTACCCCAAATTTGGCAGGGAGTTAGAGTTCAGTTCGCAGATTGTGCTTTTTGTTAAATGGTGTAAATCGTTCAGTAGTTTCTGAGAAAATTACAAGTAAACTCATAGCGATATCTAGAGACAGAGTTCTACACGCGGACTGAGATCCGTTCAATTACGAGCACGAGCTGCATGCTGATTGGCTTTCAAGTGTCTGTCAACACTCAAAACCAGGAAGTGTTGGTGGCCATCTTGTGCCTCGGTAGAACCGAGTCACAAGAAAACAGTAAAAGAAAGTTGAGAAATAAGGGAAGGGGGCAGGGTAGAAACTTTCTCACCCAATAAGCTTGCTCAAGGGGTGGTACATGGATCTTTAGTCTCAATTTTTTCGTGCAGTTCTTGTACGCGGTGAAAAAGGTAAAAACAAAACGAGAAGTCTGTTTTATTCATTAGGTCCTGGGGGGGCAAATTACGGGGGCATTTTCTTTCCATAATGGGGGGCTTGTAAGGTGCCCCGAGCACTGGGGCAACTCCACTCGTCTGGTTTTATTTTGAAGTATGCGGGAGGGTTACGGTTCTACACCCTGCAGTCTCGGGGAGCGGCACCCCGCGGGGCTTTTTAAAAAAATGTATGTTTTTGAGCTCTCCCTCCCTCTCCCCCGTACACGTGGTGGGGAACGCCACCTTTCTGGGGCAGTAATATGTAAAATGACCTTCTAGCTTCGGGTACCTGCACTGTCTGGGGTTTTTTAATAATGTTGGGAGGGTGTCGCGCGGCCCCCTTAGTGGAACCATTGGTGGTCCTGGGGAGCACCATTTTTTAGGGCCGGCTCTTGCAGTGTGTCGGGGTGCGTACTCCTGAGGTTCCGTGACAATCGTAAGTGGTGTTTTCGACTCGCACGAATATGGTCGAGTCTGGTATCTATGAACCGCAAATGACGAGTTTAGTAAGTGTGCGCAGTTTCGCTGTGCTAACTTAAACCGTTCGTTTGTTATGTGGGTTTTTCATACCCACGGGTTCCATCTTAGATACGGCATCCATTTTGTCTCTTGCCCTCAAGTAGCCAGCGAACGGACGCTGTCCGCTTCGCTACCCTGGGACTCCCAAGATACTTGCGGAAGACACATGTTCTTTGTAAGTGTCTTTATGGCGAGGGGGATGTTACTGTAAGGCAGATGGCGCCGCTCAAGGCTCATCTTGCCGCACAGACTTATTGTCTCAGCCGTGCATCTCATTAGGCACGTCCCTTTGATGCCTGTATCTCGTGTTTCCCGATACCTCCCCTTTTACAACCTTTCCGATCTCCCCACTGTCTCCGTCTTCCTCTGCACCTGTCTTTGTTCCTATTTCGATCTGTTTTACTACCGATTGGAATGCACTAATGTTGGGAAGATGGGTTTTTACAGTTGGGAACCGCCAAATGTTTCCGCACTTACGATCCAGACCTCATGTGTTTCAAAGTGACCAAAGCGACCCCTCTGGGGGATGATGGTGGGAACCGGGTTGTAAACTTTTGTGTACCATGTTGTCTTATAGGTAAAAACTGTATAAAAGGAGCGATCCACAGAACCAATTTGAAGCAGTCTCCCCAAGTTGCACGTGTGTTGCTTGTCGTGACTACTGTGTTCCCTGCAGTAAATAAACCTTGAATCTTTGACGCCGAAGGAAGTGTCCCGTGTCTCTGTGATTCGTACGCCGGAGCAGGTTACCCACGAAGGTTTCAGGTGTTGTGCCCTGGCACCGCTGGGTCCTACAGAACCCAGTCCTTCAGTTGGCGCCCAACGTGGGGCTGCATCAGTGGTACCGGTCCAAGCCCGACGATCGTGAGGAACTTCGTGTGAAATCTCCGAGGGAAGGTGCACTCCGCTTCATCGATCCAGTTGTCGAAATAAGTGGCCCGAAGACTTTTCCCGCGAAGATTCTCGCCTCCGGACGGCTGCGACGGACTGCTGCCCTGACTGTAGACCTGTTTTGGCGCCTGGCGTAGACCTTGGTATAGCGAGACGATAGACGGGCCTTCCTGGAGACGCCATTGATCTTTGAGTTAAGTATTTGTGGGTCGCTCCCAGAGTTCTTGGTTGTTGACACTTTAGCGAGTGTTTTTGTTGTTAACGCTGTGTGAGTGTTTTTGTCGGTGACACTTTGCTAGCGTTTTGTTGTTGTGTTATTTGACGACTGCAGCCGCCAAAAACCGAGGGTTCTGTTCTTTGCTGGGACTTGGTAAATCCCGTAACCCTTGAAGTTTGTGAAACTCGGCTAGTGTGCAAGATGCCTGGTCGTAGTACTTTGCTTAGTTGTTTCAGACCTTGTGGTACGGATTCCCGACTGGAGGACTCGTGTCCGATACCTCCGGTTGGAACTCCCACGTATGAACTATATAGTAAACATGGACTAGGTCCAATTACCTTTAATGATTATTGGATTAAATATACGAAGAAGGACGGCGACCTTCGTTGGCCACCTCATGGTAGCTTCGAGGCCCCGATCTTAGATAATTTAGAGATTAAATTGTTCGAAAGGAAATCAAGGCCGGCCATGTTTGATGCCTTTCGGTTGTGGCGCAAAGAAGCCCGACAGAAAGAAATCAGACAGAATAAACGTAATCAGCGAGATAATGTTGCTACCATAGTAAAGAAAGCAGAGCAATTTCAGCGTGATAAGGAGGTTAAGGATAAGGAAGTGTTTGACAGACTACAGCGTATGACCGTAGATAAATGTTATCCCGCTCTGCCTATGGAGTCGGAAAAGAAGGAAGAGCCAGTTGAGGATCCTTTAATGTCTTATCTCATGAAGTCGCCACCTCCGTACGTACAGGGTACCGCAGCTGCAGCTCCTGTGGTTCCTGCCGTACCTATTCTTCCACCTATTCTTCCTGTGCCTGTTCCTCAACCTGTACCTGCTCTTCCGACTGTTCTTGCCCCTTTGCCTGTTTCTATCCCTACTGCTCCTCCGCTTCCACATACTCCTGCTCCCGCTGCTGCTCCTGTTTTGTTGACTCCTGCTGTTGCTACTGTTTCTACTCCTTCACTTGTTAGTTCTGTGTCCTATACTTCTCCCTCTACTCGTTCTCGTAATTCTCCTCTTGCTGCTAGTTTCTTTCATTCGCTTGGGCCTGTTCATGGGTCCGCTAACTCCGATGGTCCTCAGAGACGTAGTCAGCTTCCTGGAAACAGAGAACGCGTTGCGCTATATAATATGGCGATGGGTTGGATGGTAAACCCTCTTAGAAATCCACCCCGTGTTGTTCTCGAAACGTTTTGTCAGTTCAATATACCAACCCAAAGATACGTGTTTGATGAAATGTGTAAGTTCCTTCGCGATCAGATATCGGCTGATGCGCCTGACGAGGTGCTGGCCGCTTTGTCTGATCTTCAGCTTCAGTTCTCGAACGGACTGATAGTGGATACTAATGTTCGACGTGCTATTGAGCGGTTGCTATCTCTTCGCCCCGCTCCGATACCTCATGCATTGTTTCTCGAGGATATTGAAAGACTGCCAGACAAGTCTGGTCAGTTTCCCATGCGCGAAGTGCCACCGGTATGGATGCCAGGTGACGCCACCCGAGCACCGCCGATTCTGCCACATTTCCAGAGAGTGTGGATACACCTCCCATGGAAACGCTCGGAAGTGTTGCAGGTGAAGCAATCTTTGCCTGACCCTCGCAAAAATCCTACAGGATATTATAAAGAATTATCGCAGCTTGTAGACGCTACAATTATGAATCTTGCCGATATCGATATGTTGTTCGGCAATGTCGTACCGCAACCTGTTTGGGCTAAGATTAGGCAGGAAAACCATCCGACTGAGTTAGGTGGTGATTGGGCTGCCATTGTGGCGGCGGATGGTTTACAAACTGGTGGGGCTAAACCTGAGCAGATGATTACTGCCCTTCCTCAGAGAATTATAACATTAATGAAAACTCTTATGCCAGCCATGAAGGTAAATTGGGATAAATTGTCAGCTTGCAAGCAAAAGAAAGATGAGAGTGTTTCCGACTTCTTTACGAGGTTCGAGGAAGCATTCATTGACCATAGTGGACAGGATATGGGTACCGAGGGTGGACAGAGATTGTTTGTGGATAAATTTGTTTCAAACTTATTGCCCGATTTGAGCAATAAATTAAAGAATTCGGAAAGTGCATGGGCCGTTTCTACCTCTGCTCAGATATTGGCTACGGCACAATATTATGAGAATAGAGAGAAAGAAGAGAACGACCGTGCTGATAAAAAGACGAAAGAGCTAAAAACTAAGGTGTTGCTTCAACAAGCATATCCTCCGCGTTCGAATCAGAATGCATCCCAACAGAATAGATCGCAGCCGCAATCGAATCGATCGCAGCCGCGGAATGATTCCTCCTCCCAAAGATCATCGTTAGGATACAATCAATGTGCTTATTGTAGACAGGAGGGACACATTAAATTCAATTGTCCTGTTTTGAATGAACGTAACAATGGTAACTCATCTAGAGGAGGTCGTGGTAGTTCGCAGCAGGCATCACGTGGTAGAGGTCGTGGTGCTCAGAATGATCGTTCTGATAACTCCTCTACTAATAATAATTGTTTCGATCAACGTGGATCATCGCAAGGACGATCTGCGCAGTATAATGTAGACGATTATTACATCGATCAGGGAACTGACGACAGTAATTACTAGGACAGCCAAAGACAAGGAGAGGGAGTGGTATCAGTTCCGGTTGATCAGAGAGGGCCTTACGTCGCAGTTGCTACATCGGGCGTCGTTGAGCCTTTTCTGTTGGACACTGGTGCAGCGAAAAGTTCTATTCAGCATTCGAAACTCCCTGGCGCACCTTTGTCTGGCTTAACAAATGTTTCCGTTGGATTCTCTGGCGCCCCCGTTAGCAATCCAGTTTCGCGCCCTTTGCCCCTTACAATTGGGCCACGAGAGCTCCAAGCTCCGTTAATTTTGACTACTGGTTGTGGCGAAAATCTTTTGGGCCTGGATTTGCTTAAACGTTTGTATGCAACTCTGTATTGTTCTCCTGCGGGTGTGAGGCTTACGTTAGGAGAAAGGGTTGTCTCTCCCATGTACTTGTCCCTCGACAAGCTCCCACCGGAATTGAGTTCTCTTCCTGCGTCTTTGTGGGCAACGGGTCCGAATGACGTGGGCCTACTTGATATCTCCCCTTATGTTGTCCAGTTGAAATTGAATGTGCGTTTGCCACGTATTCCCCAGTATCGTATCTCCCTTGATGGTGAACGAGCGTTGTTAGCGATCATTTATGATCTGATTGAGAAAGATGTTATTGAAGAGACTCGGGGAAACGTGTGCAACAGCCCTGTGCTGCCTATTCTTAAACGTACTGATCCTTCAAAACCACCTGTTTATCGTTTTGTTATCGATTTACGGGAAGTGAATAAAATTGTGGTTCCTCAATTCCCTGTTGTGCCTGACATCACGGTGCTACTGACTCTGATTCCGGCTTCTGCATCTTGGTTTTCGGTGATTGACTTGAAAAATGCGTTTTTCAGCATCCCGATTGCCGAAGAGAGCAGAGACCTTTTCGGTTTCTCTCTCGGTGGACGCAGCTTCCGGTTCAAACGCGCTCCTCAGGGCTACTGTGAAAGTCCATCGATTTACAGTCAAGCCTTGAAGAGTCAACTGGATGCGTTTCGGTTGCCGGTCGGTGCGGCCTTAATCCAATATGTCGATGACTTATTGGTGGCTGCCGATACTCAGGACATTTGCAAAATTGCTACGGTGTCGTTGCTGCAACATCTCTGTGAGTTGAATCACAAGGTGTCACCTACTAAACTCCAATATTGTTGTCAAGAAGTAACCTATCTAGGTCACTTATTGTCAAAGGAGGGAAGGAGGTTGACCCCAGAGAGGATTGCAGCGATTGCACGAATGGCTGTGCCAACAACCCAAAGAGATGTGCGTGCCTTTCTAGGTATCACGTCGTACTGTAGGCAATGGATTCCTAATTTTTCATTGCTAGCGAAACCATTGGTGGCTCTTACGTGCAAGGATGTTTCAACTCCTTTACCATGGACGGAAGAATGTCAGAGAAGTTTTTCTGAACTGCGTGATTCATTGTGTTCGGCTCCTGTGTTGGGTACCCCTGACTACAGTAAGCCGTTTACATTATATGTTCACGAGAGAGAAGGTTGTGCTTTGAGTGTCTTAACACAACCTTTTGGTGGTAAGCAACGTCCATGTGCATATTTTTCCTTGACCTTGGACCCAGTAGCTAGAGCATTGCCGAGTTGTTTGAGAGCAACTGCGGCAGCTGCGGTCTCCATCCGACAATCAGCAGGATTGGTCATGGATAATATGCTTACGGTGATAGTTCCGCATGCAGTCGATACTCTTTTGAATCGTACGAAAACTCAGCACTTGACGAGTGCGAGGTTGTCTGGGTACGAGTTGACGTTGCTGGCAAGTCATATTCAGATAAAACGTTGTAATGTTCTGAACCCGGCAACTTTGTTACCAATTAGCACAGAGTCAGATGAAGTAGCAGAACATGATTGCTACTTGAGGACTGAAGAGGAAACGAAAAGTCGAGTGGACCTTAAAAACACCCCATTGGAAGACCCGGATGGTACTTTGTATGTGGATGGGTCATGTTTTAAGTTGCCGAATGGCGATGTGACTACTGCTTATGCTGTTGTAACGTTGAATACTGTTGTTGAGACTGCAAGGTTGAATCAGAATTCTGCCCAAGCTGCAGAATTGATTGCTCTTACTAGAGCATGTGTGTTAGCGAAAGGGAAACGTGTGAATGTGTTTACCGACAGCCAATACGCCTTTGGCGTCGCACACAGTTTTGGACGATTGTGGAGAGAGAGAGGTTTCTTGACGTCGCACGGTACGAAGATTCAGCATGGCCAGTTGGTGAATGATCTTTTGGATGCATTGACGCTGCCTAAGCAAGTAGCGATTGTTAAATGTAGTGCGCATCGTAAAGTGACGGATGATGTTGGTCGTGGTAATGCGTTTGCAGACGAGATTGCTAAGGAGACTGCCCGGAACCTTAGCACTCGAATGTATGTGACGAGTTCGGTTAGGTGGCCTGCAGAATCGAGCATGTGTGAAGACACTATTGAGAGCGTGAAAGAAATTCAGAATGAGGCCACCGAGACTGAAAAGGCGAAGTGGAAAGAAAGTACGGGAAAGTTGGATGCGAATGGTTGTTGGATTGATTTGTCGGATCAGAAAAGATGGTTGTTGCCCGATGCATATGTGCTGGCCGTCGTGACAATGGCACATGGGTTAGCACATATTAGCGCGAAAGGTATTTGTAAGTTGCTGTCTCCTGTATGGAAGAATGATGGCATTACAAAATGTGCTGAACGTTTGGTGAAGAATTGTATGGTGTGTATGATGTACAATCCTGGCAAAGGAACCCCAACTCCTCCTGGCAGTTTTGCTCCCCCTTCATGTCCCTTTGAGGTGATCCAATTGGACTTCATCCATATGGAGAGATGCAACAACCTGAAATACGTTTTAGTTGTGGTTTGTGCATTCTCCCGATGGATTGAGGCCTATCCCCTCAAAGACAATACTGCTTTGTCTACTGCGAAAATCCTATTGAAGGAATATTTTCCTCGATATGGAATGCCTAGAGTCGTGTGGTCAGATAACGGAAGTGAGTTTGTTGGAAGTGTGATGAAGAGTGTGTGTAAGGGCCTTGGAATTAATCAGAAATTCCATAGCGCCAATCATCCCCAGTCAGCTGGTTTGGTTGAAGGGTACAACGGCACCCTTAAGCTAAAGCTAGCGAAGATTCAGGCTACGACTGGTCTTTCGTGGCCTGACGCTTTACCTTTAGCATTACTGTCAACTAGGGCGACTGTACACTCCCGAGTAGGGCTTAGTCCCTATGAAATAGTGTTCGGCCGTCCTGCGAATGTGTGGGGGGTTCCTAGGCCAGGAATGTTTTCTGATCTTGAGTACCCAATGTTGATCGATTATCTACATGACTTGACTGCTAAACTGAGGTTAATTCACCAACAGGTTTACGACGCATTGCCGACGCAGACGGAGGGTCCAGGCCACCAGCTCCAGCCCGGAGACTGGGTGGTGACGAGAAATTTTTCACGCAAAAATAACCTAGACCCGAGGTTCACCGGACCCTATCAAGTGCTCCTGGCCACGAGGACTGCCGTTCGTCTCGAGGGACGTAAGAATCGGGTGCATGCCACCCATACCAAGCGAGTCCCTATTCCTTTGCCGGCAGACCCGTGGGTAAGGAGAGGCATTGCGTCAACTGAAACTGAAACATTGCCGGCGTTTGTACCCTTCGGTGACGCGCAGCCTGTTGGAGAATCCTCAGCGCAGCAGAAAGACTCTGTTGAACAATTGTCATCGAAAGACTCAAGACCAGAACACTCGACTGATCAGCAGGACGCTGCCTCTTCAACGGATCCTTTGTTCGACGAGCAGACACGTCCTGGGAAAACCCGATACTTTCTGCGATCTCGTACTAAGAACTAATAAAAGATCCTGCTTTGTTGTATTGACAACTGTATCATCCCGTTTTCCGTGATCAGTTCTGAACATTTGTATTATTGTAATTATTTTTGTATGTATATATATTGAGCTTCATTCCATATACTTTTTGCTTTTACAGCTGAGAGACTTTGTTTTTGCATATATACGTATTGTGCATTGAAGGCCGTAGGGCCGCGCGCGTACTTCCTTCTGGATAGTAGGTCTTGACACTAGGTTAAAGGCCGTCGGTTCCTGGGAACCCCTAGGGATTGACTATTGCTACACAGAACGAAGTGCGTCAAGAAACGTTGCGGACGGTCGTAGGGAATGGCATTCTCGAAGCTGAATGATTTGGAAGGAGCACAAGTGCATAGATTCAAGCTGCAGCAACTGAGTCGTACCAAATGTTTTATATTCCAACTGTTTGTATTGTTTTTGACTGCTTCTGCACTTTTGGCGGGTGGGGTGTATTACACGATGTCTTACTTCTTACCTGCTACGCCTACTCCTACTCCTTACCCTAATCTTACCTCTACTGTTTCTCCTCATTCCTTTCATATGTTACCGGAACACGAGCAGGTTAGACGTGTAGAATTCCGCAACAATTCCTTTATTCAGCTCCTTCATCAGCATCAGTTAGTGGTTAACACTACTAATTGTTGGGTGTGTGGGTTGATGCCACATACTACGGATAAGGGAATTCCATATCTGGTGTTACCATATAGTTCCCAAGGGTCAGCTCGAGCATTCCAAACAATGTTTCGAAGCGCACTGGGTTTCCACCCCATTCGAGAACCACGTTCCCCCTACTCTGGTCCTACCTCGTATCAAAAACCTTTGTCGATAGCAATAGAGGATTTAGATAGCGATATCTATGATCCTTCGCTTATTCCTGAAGAAGAGATACAAGCCTATAGGGTCCTAAGTAGAGGTGAATATAGTGCGTTCACTAGCGAAAAGCAGCTTAAAAGCTCGCCTCCAATATGGGTCGTACCCCACACTGGTAATTTTTGTCTTATGGGTCGTGGCCGAAGATCACAAGTCCGACTTGGAGCAAGTGCTTGCACTGAAAATTACATTCTGCCGATGTTCTCGTCCCCTGTGTTTCTGGCTGCCAAGGGTACGTACTTTATCTGCTATGATCGTGCATATGCATGGTTGCCCGCTGACTTCATGGGCTCATGCTTCATGCAAATCTGTTGCCTCCGACGTTTACCGTAGATGCCGATTATCACAAGACTAGAATTGTGAGAGGCGTAATTAGCGAAGAGGATACTGCCGGTCAAGAGGCAGGAGACTTTTTCAAGGGTTTCCTCCCGTTTTGGGGACCTATGGCTAATAGTAGGAACCTGAGACAGTTGACTCGAGTGGTAGAATCGACAGCTAATATTACTGCCAGTGCCCTTGGTAATATCACCACTGAACTTCAGGCGGAGAGGCTTATGACGTTACAAAACCGTATGGTTTTAGATGTCATCCTAGCAGATCGAGGTGGGGTATGTAAGGTGATCCATTCGAGCTGCTGCATTTTCATTCCAGATAATGCTCCGACTGTTTATCAAGCCATCTCGAGGTTACATAAGATCTCCGAATCCATACACGTGGATGAAGGGGATTGGACGTTACTTGGATGGTTTTGGGGTCTGATGTCGACTTGGGGTTGGAAGATTCTGATGATCATTGGAGTCGTTGTAGTGTTCCTGTTCACGTGTTGCCTTTGTGTGCAGTGTGGTCCTGCCTTATGTGGCCTCTATGCTACAACGTGTATGAGACAGCCACCTGTTACCAAGGGGACTCGATTGGACAGAGCTATGCTACAGCAACATCTCGATGGTCTGATGAATATCGAATATGATTCCGACTAGTGCTTGCCTACATGAGGGCAAAAGGAGCGTCTGAGGTTCCGTGACAATCGTAAGTGGTGTTTTCGACTCGCACGAATATGGTCGAGTCTGGTATCTATGAACCGCAAATGACGAGTTTAGTAAGTGTGCGCAGTTTCGCTGTGCTAACTTAAACCGTTCGTTTGTTATGTGGGTTTTTCATCTGTACCCACGGGTTCCATCTTAGATACGGCATCCATTTTGTCTCTTGCCCTCAAGTAGCCAGCGAACGGACGCTGTCCGCTTCGCGACCCTGGGACTCCCAAGATACTTGCGGAAGACACATGTTCTTTGTAAGTGTCTTTATGGCGAGGGGGATGTTACTGTAAGGCAGATGGCGCCGCTCAAGGCTCATCTTGCCGCACGGACTTATTGTCTCAGCCGTGCATCTCATTAGGCACGTCCCTTTGATGCCTGTATCTCGTGTTTCCCGATACCTCCCCTTTTACAACCTTTCCGATCTCCCCACTGTCTCCGTCTTCCTCTGCACCTGTCTTTGTTCCTATTTCGATCTGTTTTACTACCGATTGGAATGCACTAATGTTGGGAAGATGGGTTTTTACAGTTGGGAACCGCCAAATGTTTCCGCACTTACGATCCAGACCTCATGTGTTTCAAAGTGACCAAAGCGACCCCTCTGGGGGATGATGGTGGGAACCGGGTTGTAAACTTTTGTGTACCATGTTGTCTTATAGGTAAAAACTGTATAAAAGGAGCGATCCACAGAACCAATTTGAAGCAGTCTCCCCAAGTTGCACGTGTGTTGCTTGTCGTGACTACTGTGTTCCCTGCAGTAAATAAACCTTGAATCTTTGACGCCGAAGGAAGTGTCCCGTGTCTCTGTGATTCGTACGCCGGAGCAGGTTACCCACGAAGGTTTCAGGTGTTGTGCCCTGGCACCGCTGGGTCCTACAGAACCCAGTCCTTCACTCCGGGACACTGCTGCTGGTATGGTAGGGGGGTACTGTCGCCGCTCCCACTTTACCACAGCAAACCGTTTTTCTATTTGAAAGAGAGAGCAAGTTAATCTGCTCTCTCTTTCAAGTAGGAAAGAAGATTGGTAGGACAATGGGAGCCGTCTGGGATCTTGGGGGCATTGGGGCTGAAAGAAAAAAAAGGGGCTATATTATCAAGCAAGAGCGATACATTATCGTCGCTTTTATCGTCAGGAAACTGTCGCTAAAGCAGCGATAATGGGCTTGATAATATGGCCTTGTGAATTCCTATAGAAACCCAGGTTAACACCATAACCTGGGCTTCTGAGGGAATTCACAAGGGCATATTATCAACCCCATTATCGCCTCTTTATCGGCAGTTTCCTGCCAATAAAAGCGGCGATAATGTATTGCCTTTGCTCGATATTATGGCTCATGGTTCTTTTTGAGAACTAGTGGGCATGTTATCAAGGACCGGTGATAAAATTATCGCCATGAAACTGCCGATAAAACGGCGATAATGGGCTTGATAATACGTCCTTGTTATTCCCATAGAAGCTCGTGTTCTGGTGTTAACATGGGGTTCTATGGGAAATACTCAACACGAAGAAGGGGAGAGGGCCATTAATGTTTAGACTCCACCACCCCAGGCCCCCAAACAAATTCAAATGTGCACACAAAAGGGGTGTGTAGAGTACACGACAAGCACAAATCAAACAAATTTTTCTGTTTGGAAAAACTGCCCTCACCCACATACCGAAGTATGTGATATGCTTCATCATCGGGCCTGCTACAAAACCGCCCTGGTGTAGCCACATCCAGGGCGGAGCATAAGGAAGGGGGAAAAATAATAAATTCCACACTACAAGACGTACAATCGAATAATTTCAACACATACAACACGTAACACAGAATGTGGTGAAAAGCTGTGCAAAACACCTTGTGGCTGAAACTGATAGTGCGACAAAAAAGAAAACATTCACTGTAAGGGAGTAAAGAGAGGTGATAGAAACACCCGGCTCTCACAATCACTCTCTTTGAAGACCCGTCTGTTTCCAGCATCTTTATTCATAATGTTGCTCATGATGTGTTGAAAAATCAAATAACAATAATAAAGCTATAGCAGTATCAGTGTACCTACTATGCTTCTGACCCGGGTCCTAGACTCCGTCCCCTCGGGATCTAAAGCATCGATCACTCGTTCGCCCATATTAACGATATATGACTTTTTTTAATAAAACAAAATACTGCGTGCTTCCACTACCACTTCATGTACCCCCGTACCCCCCACACACTCACAGACACAAACCACCCTCTCGGAAAGGCAAGTTACATATAACCCCAGACTCGGGTAAGTGTAACCCCCTGCTGTAAAACTCACCGAGTTTATGAATTTCATAAACCCAAAATGGTGTCCAACAGGAGGGTTTCCCAAGAACACAATCTGAAAAAGAGTAATGCGGGAGGCTATTTTATCATGTACAACCTCACACTCGGTAACTCGTCGGCGGTTCCAAATCTGCCAGTAAGAGCAGCGGACCAATAGGACCCACCCCCGGGCCCCTCCAGTCACTCTCTGCCCAAGTGTTCGCCCCTTAATCCATCTCCTTACCGTACCGAGGGCTAGCCCTGTCGTGTCTGCCTGTAAGCTGTGACACCGCGCAGATGGTGTACGCAGTGTTGGATTGGTATTTAAGGCTAAGCTGGGCTATTCCACCGCTCCACCCATGGTGTCCCACGTGATCCAAGAGTGGTCATCATGACGTCAAGCGCGGTGCATATAAACCGATCAAGGGCGCTGGGAGTTGTAGTGTAACAGCATTTTCAGCCGATACCAGCCCCCAATGTAAATTAGCCCTCCCTGGCATTCATTTAAAAGTGGCTACCTGCTACTCCGGTAGCACGTACCCATCCATCTGAATATGATTATTTTAATCCTGATGCGTAAGGGGGAATAGATGTCTCAGTGTGTCCCTGTCAAAACTCCCTGACAATCCCTCCTTCCTTCGTGCCCGACCCACTATTGCGCCGTCATCAAGGGACTTAGTCACGTGCCACAGTGATCTAGCATGCCATCACCAATAGGCCCATGCCCCACATATGTTGTTTATAGCAAACCCCTCTACAGCAGAGGTCTTCAAACTTTTGGGTGCCGAGACCCCCCTGTCAACATTTTCAGTCATAAGGACCCCCTCCTGACAAACATTTCTAAACCTGTAGGCAGGGCTTCTGGAATTACAAGGCAGGTGAGGACCAAATTACACGGAAGGCTTGACTAAATTGTGTGAGAGAAAAATGTAAATGTTATGTGATGCCACGTTATTTTGGGATAGAATTGCTTCATTATTTTGACATTTTTTTGCTCACAATAAAACAGTACCAGTTTACAACCAGAATACAGCAATTAACATCAGAAAGATGTCTAGTCGACCTTTGTGATGGGCCTTCCACTCCGCAGGAATGCGTGCTGCCACATTTGAAGCTCACCTGGCCCTGTCCGGGAGCAGCAGGGGTCCCTAAAACCCTGCCCTCTGTGGATGAGAAGAGTGCCCATGTGAGTGCACGGTGAGCGATGCAACAGTATGAGAGGAGGGAAAGAGGAGTGACTGCAGGGTGAGTGAGGTGGCCGTATGAATTTGAGTGTGGATATAAGTGCAGAGTTGGATGAAAGAATGCATGGTTAAAGATGGGCTTGTTTGAGCGAGTTGCAAATTGAGCAGTGAGGGGGCAGGTGAATGAGGTGTCACATCAGTGCAGGATGAGTGCAGATGAGTAGCGTGACTGCAGGTTGAGGTACAGGGAGAACAACGCGAGTGCATTGTGATTGCAGAGTGATCACTGCGAGTGCAGGGTGAGAGGGTGAATGATGTGAGTGCATGGTGATCAGTGTGAGTGCATTGTGATCGCTGTGAATGCAGGGTGAGCATGAAAGTGAAGTGCTAGAATGAGAAGTGAGTTTTCTGAATGCAGGGTGCATTTCCAGACACTTGAAGTAACTCAACATATTATTGACTGCGGCGTAGGGTTTAAGATATAGGTTAAACTATTGCTATTATGACATTAATCAGGGATCGAGGGTGGAGGAAATAAATATTCTGATCTTGCAACATACTTCCAGTCCTATGTTTAGGGTTGCCTGCTCAATATTTTGATGTCCCAGACGGTACAAAAATAAGCAGTCACGTAAAGCTGTATATTTCAGCACTCATTTGTGCATACTTGGAACAGCAAATATAAATAGAAAGCACTTTTAATTGTGTTCTAGGGCTGCCTCAATGATCCATGACTGATAATTAAGGAGAACAAAGACAGACAAGTCCCATTACAAATGTATTTATGCGTTTTTATATAGCGCGGACTTTACCCGAAGGTGTCAGAGCGCTTCAGAATAGGAACAGTAATGTTACATGAGGAGAAAATTACAAGTGAACAAAGTACAAAAGCAAACGTTAAGTTACATGAGGCAAAAGTGACAATAGCGAGCAACCAAAATACAAGAGGTAGTAAACGGTCAATTACAGGAGGAAAAAGTGATGTGTGCAGGTTACAAAAGCGTACAAAGTAAAAGTAGAGGTATAATACTGCAATAAATGGCACACTCAAACAAGAACAAACGTTACGTAGGCAATGGTGGCACTTGTGAAAGTATATAAAGCAAACAAAATGTGAGAGGTAGCAAACAGTGTGTTGAAAAATGGCTGGTATTTTTTTCTTCTGGCAACTCTACTTTTTATTATTTCTTTTCATGAAATGCATTCTCACACTATTGCAGTAAATGTAAAATACAAATGTAAGGGAAAGGCTGAGTTGGGGCCCAGGGGGTACTGGAACTATAAAAAAAAAACAGCCTCAGTGATCAGTTTTCAAAAGGTATGTAAATATGCAAATGGCCGTTAACAACCTGTGAAAAACTCAGGGGTGCCGGGCTGTGCTGGAGATAAGACTGCAGACACAGCCCAGTGGAGGTCACAGCAGCTCGAGCTGAGACACACTACGGGGGAGGAGGGGGGCTGAATCCCTGTAGTCAGATGGGCCCCGGGCAGAAGTGTGATCGGGAATGCGCGACCCCCTTTCAATCACTCCATGGCCCCCCTGGGGGTCGCGCCCCACACTTTGAAGACCCCTGCTCTACAGACAAGGTACCTCCTGTATTATGTAACAATATATCTGGACATGATTCATATAGTCCAAATACACTAAGGACATCGAGTAGACTAGTTATCCCAGTACATTTGTGACAGATCTCCATGATGTCAGTATTATATCAATGCAGATTGTCTTATTTCTCCCCAGTGACTGCCATGGAATGTCATCATTTAATCCCACCACGTGACTCTTAAGGCGATACACCCATCTCTGTTCTCGTTGGAGTAACACCCTCTGGTACCCTGCTTGGTGTCTACCTGGTAGGACCCTCGCTATCACGGTCCATCTCAGATGCTGTGTCCTGTTTCTTGAAAGTGTGCTTTTAGTTTCGTATGTGTCTTGCCGCACCTTATCATGCTGCGATGTTCTGTAATCCTAACCCGCACCTTCCTACATACCTTTTCTGACATGGGCAGGTTATCAGGTAACTCACACCCTGGGAGTTGCAGTTTGTTTGGGATCTCTGTCCTCAGGGAGTTCGGAGTCCTAGATCTATGGATGTAGTATTGCTCCTGAGGTGGCATACACTACATGATCCACATCGTGTATGTCCCATCAGTTTGGGTAGGCCTGCCATCGTGGTCGTCTCCCTTGCTATCCCCAGGTCCCTGGGTCTAGTATGTATGAGGAGATCTTTTAGATTTTGACTACGTCTGAAAGAAAAGAGAGGTGTCTCTATGCTCATGCCCCCTGTGTTTAGTATCTTCCAGTTTTTCAAAACTAAGCGTTTTATTTGCTGTGATGCAGTATTGAAGGTCGACACAAACACCGGTTTCTTGGTTTGGGGTCTCATGGTCTTAGAGAGCAATGAGTCGCAGTTTGAATTTAGTGCTCTTTTTTTTAGCTCTTTTGATAACCCTCGACGGGTATCCTCTCTGTTGTAATTTATGCGTCAGGGCTTCTGATTCCACGACAAAGTCATTCCTTTCTGAGCAATTTCGGCGAATTCGGAAAAATTGGCCAACTGGTACATTTTCCAGTAGAGAGGATGGTTGGAAGCTCTCAAATGCCAGCAAGGCGTTTTTATCAGTAGGCTTGTGGAATACCTTTGTTTTCAGGGTCCCTCCACATGGTTCAATAACTAAGTCCAAGAATGGTAAATTGGTCTTAGTGATGGTTGAATTGAAATGGAGTAACGGATCCTGGGCATTAAGCCTTTCTAGGAATTGGTCAACAGATGTTCTCTCACCCCTCCAAATCACTAGGACATCATCTATATAACGTTGCCACAATCTCAGATTATTAGCCCAAGGTCCATTAGCATCCAGTACCGTCACTTTCTCAAATGGCCCTACATATAGTCCTGCTAAACTTGGGGCGAAGACACTACCCATGGAAGTGCCGTGGGTTTGGAGATACAGCCCCCCTTCAAACTCAAAAAAGTTTTTAGTGAGAACTATCTCAGCCAAGTGCAAGATGAATGCCTGTGGTGTTTCATAGGGCCATTCACTTTCAAAGAGTAATGTTTCTAGTACCCTAAGGGTTTCCAACTGCGGAATGTTCGTGTATAGGGCCTCAATATCGAGCCCTATCAGGAATTCAATATCTGGATCGAATGGCACATCCTTCAGCAAATTCAGAATATCCAGAGTATCCCTCAGGTAGGTGGGCAATTGCTGCACCATCGGTTTTAGAAAGAAATCGCAAAATTGCGAGAGAGGCTCCAAGAGGGACCCCATCCCGGTAACGATGGGACTACCGGGAGGGGGTCTCACTGCTTTGTGGATCTTTGGAAGGTAATAGAAATAGGGAGTCCTAGGTTGTTTATTAACAAGGAACTCAGCTTCCTGGTCCGTGATCCAATTATTAGTTCTTGCCTCTTCCACCATGCTCACAATTTCCCTCGTAATCTCCTCAGTAGGGTCCTCCCTGAGTTTCTGATAGGTTCTCGAATCCTCCAAGAGGCGGGTGCATTCTTGTTGATAGGCCTCTATATCCAGGATTACCGTGGCACCACCCTTATCTGCGGGCTTCAGGATAATTTCTTTATTGTTCCCCAAATCCTTCAGTACCTCTTTCTCGCAATTGGAGAGGTTTGAGAAGTGTCTCGATTGTGTAAGGTTTGGATGTTTCTAAGTCACGGACCACTGCTTCCTAAAAATCTGCAATCTGGTGAGGGAGATCAGCCAAGTGTGGCGTGAAAGTCGATTTCGGGCGGAATGGTGTATCACCCTTATGTCCCTCCTTTGGGTCCCGATCATCAAAGAACACCCTCAATCTCAAGTTGCGGAAGAATACAGCCAAGTCCTGTCGGAGTTTGAACAGATCTAGATGATTAGTTGGGACAAATCCAAAGCCCTTATTTAGAACTTGTTCCTGAATTTGGGATAAGGGGTGGGAAGACAGATTCACCACTAGAGAGGGTCACGGCTCGTGCTCAGCAAAGCTCCTTGTGCCATTCTCCTGGTTACCCGTTGGGTGATTTCTTGGTCCTGATCTGAGCAGTTCACCCGTGCTGGTGTCTTCTGATTGCCGTGTCCCTTGCCCCGACCTCTCGCTAAAAAAGGCTCCTGATAGATTTGGAACTGGGCATTCTGAAATTCCGGATTCTGGAATCTTTGATTCTCGTATGGCTGGTTCTGGAAGGGTCCTGTCAGTTGGTAGCCCATCATTGGCCATTTATAGGCCTGATTTGGGTACTGATGAAAAGGCCGTATTATCAAGCTCATTATCGCCATTTTTTCCTGCCGATAAAACAGCGATAATTTTAACACCGGTTCTTGATAATATGCACCTAAGTTTACTGTTCAAAAAAAGAGGTATATTTCTATGATAGTATGTAAAACTTTCTGTTTCTTTTTTTGTGCAGCAGTTGTACTTTCTACACATGCGCAGCCTCGTTTTGAAGCCCACTTTTTTTCTTCTTCGTCAAGTTCAACAAGCAAACCTTTCTTTATTTCAGGTATTAAATTTGCCGCTTTCTTTTCCTGGGTCGTGTGTGTCATCCGCTGCTGTACGTTTATAATATATTAATAATCATACTTTATCTATATTTATTTGAAACGTAGTGCCGAGGCGCCAAACGTTGATTACGTACTCTGTCCACCACCATTTTAGTAGTTTTTTACCGTTATTTTTATTATATCTGTTACTTTCATTTTACCGTCCTCCTATTTTCTCTGTGATCGATGAGATTTCCTGCCACAGACACCACAGTGTTTGTCCTTGGCCTCTGATGTTATACACAATCCACCACCATTTTAGTAGTTTTCCTTCTTTTCTTTTTATTATATCTCTTACTGTTGAGTTTTCACCATGAGGCTGCTGAGCTTGTTTCTTTTATTGCTGCAAACTCCCAACTCCTTTTTGGAATAAACCAGGTAATAAGGTTTTAACTCTTGACTACTCTGATTTTTCCCTTCGATGCTTCTCAGAGTCAGTGTGCCGGGCCTTTGATATTGACTTTTTCTGCGATGCAAACAATAATCATGTAATCACTGTAATCAGTTAAACCTCACTTAAAGATTCTGTTTAACATGAATGTAGTGAACATACCTCTCAATTTCTGGCCCTGGTTTACACTTTAACAACTATCAAGACTCCTTTTATTGAGACTGAGCCTTTAAAACAAAGATATACAGCATAAATCTTAAATCACTATTACTATTCGTATCACATAATAAATGCATCACATAATGAGTTAGTGTTATTAGTTTTTAGTTAAACCAACATTAACTAACTGTCGCATACCTGATCAATTGTTGTCAAGAGCAGGATTGTGGGGTTCTGATCTGAAAGGTAGAAAATAGGAAAAACAAGAAAATACCAAGTATCCTAATCATAGGACACACTGTGCCTTATCAATGCTTGTTTAATCAACTTCACAGCATTGAACGACATGTCAAGTAACACTAATACAATGCATTTTCACATACAGGGTTGTAAACATAAGACTGTTTCAGTCTAAAACACCTTTTCTTGATTTGGCTGTGCCAATGTTTGTTTTCCTCTAAAGATCGAGTCAATGAATGATTATTCTCATTCAGGAAGAATCCAATGTTTGCATTGCTTTAACAAGATTTAAATCACAATGTTCTTTTTAAGTTTAAAACGATCTCTTTTTCAAAAGTTAGCAAGTTTCAGAGTTATCATCAAGTCTCTATGTTCGTTCTTTTACTTGCAGGAGAAAAAAGGGTTCATCTTACTGTACTTCGAAGCTGGAGGCCGGAGGTGACGCGATGGTGAAAGGAAGCAGAAATTACCGAGGGTTGCTCCAAAGCTCAGGGAGGAATGAAGAGGCGCGTTCGGAGGAATTCTAGAAGCTCGGGTAAGTTGACTTGAAGAATACAGGTCTTGCAAACCCCATTGTACAGAGATTCCAAGAACCGGTCTCAAAGGAAGGGCAGAGGGTGGAGGGAATTCTCAGCTGCACTCATAATGAAGCTCAGACGAAGCAAAGCGTCTTCGTGTATCACAAGCTGGCTTTTATACTTGCCAGCTTTCTGAATCACATGCTGCACGCGTAAACGGGGAAACTGTTTACACGTGTGGCTAAATCAATGTGCATCTTTAGAAAACCTCTTGGCATTTAACACTTGACTGGAAACAGGATTAAAACAAACATTGGCTAATACAAGTATACAAATATGAAAGAATAATGCTGTAACCAATATTCCTGATACTAAGTTTTCTTCAGCAGAATTAACCTTGACAATTAAGACATAGCCTAACTGAATAAACTCTGAGAGCTCATACAATACCTAAGTGCATTTTAATTCCTAACAGTTCTCCCCCCCAAAGGTCGCGTAACAGGTCGAGGTTTGTCTGGGTGCAGGGCATGAAATCTCTTTACCAGGCGGGGAGCATGAACATTTTTCTCTGGTTCCCAAGACCTTTCACTGGAATCAAAACCCTTCCAATCAATCAAATAATACAGTTTACCATGGGGTCTTTTGGCATCTATTATTCTATTTACTTCATATTCTAAATGATCTCCAATTACAATTGGTGGAGGAGGATTATCTTGTCTGGTGGAAGGAACAAAGGGCTTTAAGAGGGAAACGTGGAAAACTGGATGAATTTGAAATTCTTCCGGAAGTTGCAACTTTATTGAAACTGGGCTTAACACCTTTTCAATAGAAAATGGTCCTATGAATCGTGGTTTTAATTTCCTGGAACCTTCCATTTGGATATTTTTTGTTGACAACCAGACCCGATCTCCTTCCTTATAAGGCGGACTTGGTGATCTATGTTTGTCAGTGTACTCTTTCATTTAACTTTTGTTTCTGGCCAGTGTTTTCTTAACTTGTTCTTGAAGGGACTGTAATTTAGCTAATCTTTCAGCTACAGCTGGCATGTCTTGTTCTACTCCAGGAAATATCTCCGGCAAAGAACGTGGATGTAGACCCATCATGAAAAAGAAGGGTGAACAACCTAATGCAGTGTGAAGTGTATTATTATAAGAAATTTCAGCTAGAGGCAATGTTTCGTCCCAATTTGACGAAATTGAAGTAGTTACACAACGTAAACATTGTTCGATATGCTGATTTAGTCTTTCAGTTTGACCGTCTGTTTGAGGATGGAACGCAGATGACAATCCTAGATCCAATTCCTAAATGATTACTGAATTTTTTCCAGAATTTGGACACGAATTGGGGCCCTCTGTCTGAAATGATCTTGCTAAGTAAACCATGCAATTTTACAATTTGTTGCAAGAACACTTGACTAAATTCTTCAGCAGATGGCAATTTTGTTAAAGGAATGAAATGTCCCATTTTGAATAATAAATCCACCACCACCAGAATAGTGGTAAAACCATTGGAATTAGGCAAATCTGTAATAAAATCCAGGCTAATGGTATGCCAAGGGTGTGGCGGTATGGTCATTGGTTGTAAAAAACCTCTGGGAGCTGAATGTACAGATTTTTAACGAGTACAAACTGGACAGGTATTTATATAATTGTGAACATCTGAAAACATGTCTTTCCACCAAAAATGTCGTTGGCAAAGTTCTATGGTTTTATTGATTCCTGGATGTGCTGCCATCCCTAAATCATGATTCCATTTTATGACCTGCAGGCGTACCTCTTCATCAGGAATAAATAACCTCTTTTTGTGAAAGAAGTAATCATTTTTAATGGAATTATGTTTCTGGTTTAACCATTCTTTTTGGTCAAGCAACTTCACTTTATCTTTTACTTGATTAAAGAAGGTGTCAGAAGAAATTTCAGCGCATATCTTTTCTGATGGAATTATGCTCTGTGAATTTTTTGCTAGATCTTTTTGTTTATCACACACTAGTCTAGAAAGAGTGTCTGAGAGTAATTGTTTCTCTCCAGGGCGGTATGTGATTATAAAATCAAATTCACTAAATAATTGTAACCACCTCATCTGCCTTGGAGTGAAAGCCTTCACTGTAGAATAGAATTGTAAATTCTTATGGTCAGAGAAAATTGTTACAGTGTGTTTAGCACCTAAAAGGTGATGTCTCCATTCTTGAAGGACTGCTTTAATAGCTAACAATTCTCGCTCAGCTATTGTGTAGTTTTGCTCCGCTGGTAACAATTTTCTTGAAAAAAAAGCAATTGGATGTAGATGACCTGTTCTGTTATCTTTTTGCATTAGAACTCCTCCTATTGCTGTCTGAGAGGCGTCCGCCTCAATGAAAAAAGGCTTGTCTGGGTCTGGATGTGCAAGAATTGGAGCTGAAGTAAAAGTTATTTTCAAGATTGAAAAGGCTTCTTCAGCTTCAGGAGTCCAAAGGAATGTTTTACCTTTCCGTAACAATGTAGTAATCGGTACCACGATTTCAGAAAACTTTGCTATAAAGCGTCTGTAAAAGTTCACAGCCAAGAATGCGCTGAACATCTTTTACTGATTTTGGTGAAGGCCAATTAAGAATAGCTTCTACCTTTTTAGGGTCCATAGTGATGCCTTCCGGAGACAACCAATATCCTAGAAACTCCACTTTTGAGGAATTAAATACACATTTTTCCAATTTAACAAATAGGGCATTGTCTCTGAGTTTTTTAAGGACCAACCGCACATGTTTAGTATGTTCTTCTGGGTCTTTTGAATAGATTAAGATATCGTCAATATAGACGATTACACAGATGTCCAGCAACTCATGCAACACATCATTAATAAAGTATTGGAACGCTGCTGGAGCGTTACACAAACCGAAGGGCATTACTGTGTACTCAAAAAGACCAAACTTGGTGCGAAAAGCGGTTTTCCACTCGTCGCCCTCTTTTACGCGTATCAGATGGTAGGCTCCACGTAAGTCCAATTTAGTGTATATACTGGAGCCCTTAACTTGATTTAAAAGAACAGGAATTAAAGGCAAAGGATACCTGTTTTTAATGGTTGCCTTATTGATAGCGCGATAGTCGATGCAGGCGGGTAAATCTCCCGTCTTCTTCGCAACGAAGAAGAGAGGCGACGAGACTGGTGAGGTGGAATGACGAATGAAACCTAGCTCTAATAATTCCTCTAAGTATGTTCTCAAATACTGATTCTCTGGTTCGGTTAAGGCGTAAATTCTACTACAAGGTAGTTTTACCCCTGGAATGAGATCAATTCTACAATCGTAGATTCTATGAGGTGGAAGAGTAGTTGCCTTAACAGGATCGAACACATCACTAAAATCCTCATATTCGACTGGTAATTCTGGATTACTGGAATTCAATGCAGCACAACAAAGAGGCATGATTGGGTCTTTTGTGTCTTGATAACAGTGTAATCTGCAATGAGCAGAATCAAGAGTTACAGTGCGTTTCACCCAATCTATTTTGGGATTATGAAATTCCAACCAAGGAATACCAAGAATGACTCCAAATGATGGTGTATCAATTAAATCAAAGACTACATACTCAGAATGACCATTCTCAGCCATAAACAATAGTGGCGTGGTATTGTACCTTATAAGACCAGAAGATAAGGCTGAACCATCAACCGCTCTCACTGGCTCTGGTTCCTTTTTAAGTATCTGAGTCAATTGTAATTTTTTGGCTAGAGTTAAATCAAAGAAATTACCTGTGGCCCCTGAATCAATGAGCACAGGAATACTATGTCTCTGTAGGGTGTTCAAGATAAGAAGTAATCTTACTGTGAAATGTTTGGGCACTTGAGTTAATGCACACGGTGCATATCTTGGGACCTGATTAAGCCGTTTTCTCAAAGAATCGGTCTCAGCATTCTCTGAGAAGATTAGTTTTCCGATTCCTTATCAGTACTGATTACAAGAGCTTTCTTTTTAGCAAGTTTTACATGACAATCTTTAGCAAAATGACCGGACTTTCCGCAATACAGACAAAGATTATTTTTTCTACGTCTATCTTTTTCTTCAATAGACAATGGTCCTTTTATACCTCCAATCTGCATAGGCTCTACTGCAGAGGGTTTGCTATCAATTTCTTTTTTCTCAGACTTGAAATTAAGACTTTTAAAATCATGTTTTGACCTTTCACCTTTTCGTTCACCTAGTCTATGATCTAGCCTAATTACCAATTCCTGAAACTCAACAAAGTCACTAGGTAATTCCACTATGTGAGCTAAGGAATCTTTAATATCATCCCTAAGACCACGATAGAAAAGTGACACTCTTTTTTCAACTGGCCAATGTGTCTCAGCAAGTAATCTGTTGAACGTAGTAACATAAGTAACTAAATCTTTTGAACCCTGTCTTAAATTCAGTAACTCATTATCTGAAGCCTGAAGAAAAACATGTTTAGCTAATAAACTAGTCATAGCAGTTTTGAAATTATTTAGATTGTGCAAAAGAGGATCATCCTTATCCACTAAAGGCATGGCCCAATCCGCTGCTACCACGCCCAAATATGAAATAATGAAAGATACTTTAGCTGTATCATTGGTGAATATTTGTGGTTTACATAAAAAATGTAACTGACATTGACTCATAAAAGTTGAAAATCTATTAGAATCCCCAGTAAACCTTTCTGGATTTGCCAATAGAACTGGTGTAGAAGTAACCACAGTCAATTGTACTGGTTGTTCTGTAGCTGGTGATGATTGAGTGTGAAAAGTTTGTGAACCAAAAGCTGACACACCAAACTTAGGAGGTGCCAAAACTGGACGCCCTCCCCCGGAAGATTCTCTCCAAGAAGTAAAACCTGTTCTGGTTCTATCAAGTTCCTGTCGCAATGACTGATTCTTGGAACGCAACTCTTGCATTTCTTCATTCAAACTCTGCACCAACTGGGTTAGTTGGGTAACATCCATCTCTGTAACCTTGTTAGTTTACAGCAACAAAAGAGACAATTATTTGTGGCTTTGCTTTCTGTTGAGTTTTCACCATGAGGCTGCTGAGCTTGTTTCTTTTATTGCTGCAAACTCCCAACTCCTTTTTGGACTAACCAGGTAATAAGGTTTTAACTCTTGAATACTCTGATTTTTCCCTTCGATGCTTCTCAGAGTAAGTGTGCCGGGCCTTTGATATTGACTTTTTCTTCGATGCAAACAATAATCATGTAATCACTGTAATCAGTTAAACCTCACTTAAAGATTCTGTTTAACATGAACGTAGTGAACATACCTCTCAATTTCTGGCCCTGGTTTACACTTTAACAACTATCAAGACTCCTTTTATTGAGACTGAGCCTTTAAAACAAAGATATACAGCATAAATCTTAAATCACTATTACTATTCGTATCACATAATAAATGCATCACATAATGAGTTAGTGTTATTAGTTTTTAGTTAAACCAACATTAACTAACTGTCGCATACCTGATCAATTGTTGTCAAGAGCAGGATTGTGGGGTTCTGATCTGAAAGGTAGAAAATAGGAAAAACAAGAAAATACCAAGTATCCTAATCATAGGACACACTGTGCCTTATCAATGCTTGTTTAATCAACTTCACAGCATTAAACGACATGTCAAGTAACACTAATACAATGCATTTTCACATACAGGGTTGTAAACATAAGACTGTTTCAGTCTAAAACACCTTTTCTTGATTTGGCTGTGCCAATGTTTGTTTTCCTCTAAAGATCGAGTCAGTGAATGATTATTCTCATTCAGGAAGAATCCAATGTTTGTATTGCTTTAACAAGATTTAAATCACAATGTTCTTTTTAAGTTTAAAACGATCTCTTTTTCAAAAGTTAGCAAGTTTCAGAGTTATCATCAAGTCTCTATGTTCGTTCTTTTACTTGCAGGAGAAAAAAGGGTTCATCTTACTGTACTTCGAAGCTGGAGGCCGGAGGTGACGCGATGGTGAAAGGAAGCAGAAATTACCGAGGGTTGCTCCAAAGCTCAGGGAGGAATGAAGAGGCGCGTCCGGAGGAATTCTAGAAGCTCGGGTAAGTTGACTTGAAGAATACAGGTCTTCCAAACCCCGTTGTACAGAGATTCCAAGAACCGGTCTCAAAGGAAGGGCAGAGGGCGGAGGGAATTCTCAGCTGCACTCATAATGAAGCTCAGACGAAGCAAAGCGTCTTCGTGTATCACAAGCTGGCTTTTATACTTGCCAGCTTTCTGAATCACATGCTGCACGCGTAAACGGGGAAACTGTTTACACGTGCGGCTAAATCAACGTGCATCTTTAGAAAACCTCTTGGCATTTAACACTTGACTGGAAACAGGATTAAAACAAGCATTGGCTAATACAAGTATACAAATATGAAAGAATAATGCTGTAACCAATATTCCTGATACTAAGTTTTCTTCAGCAGAATTAACCTTGACAATTAAGACATAGCCTAACTGAATAAACTCTGAGAGCTCATACAATACCTAAGTGCATTTTAATTCCTAACACTTACTTTCATTTTACTGTTCTCCTATTTTCTCTATGATTGATGAGATTTCCTGCCACAGACACCACGGTGTTTGTCCTTGGCCTCTGATGTTATCAGACTTGGTCACCCGTATACGTAAAAACTAAGTATGGGCAACATTTGCAAATTCGCGATCCGCGAATTCGTGCAAAAGCAAACTCGCAATTTGTAAAATTCGCGAATTCTTGCGAATTAGCGAATTTGCTGTTTTTATCAGTTCGCGAGGGTTTTTTACAAGTTTGGGAACGCGAACTTACTTTTGTGGTCGCAGCGGTCGCGACCATGTTGTTTCTACGTGTCCAGCCTGTTTGCGACCCTGTGGTTCATCGCAGCCACCCTCCGGTTCATCACTGCCAGCCTCTGGTTCACCAATGCCACCCTCTGGTTTGCCACTGCCACCCTCTGGATCATCACTGCCACCCTTTGGTTCACCACTGCCACCCTCTGGTTCATCACTGCTATCCTTTGGTTCATGACCTTGTGGTTCACCACTGCCACCCTCTGGTTTGCCACTGCCACCCTCTGGTTCATCACTGCCACCCTCTGGTTTGCCACTGCCACCCTCAGGATCATCACTGCCACCCTCTGGTTCACCAGTGCCACCCTCTGGTTCATCACTGTCACCCTCTGGTTCATCACTGCCACCCTCTGATTCAAGCCTGCCACCCTATGGTTGATCACTACCATTCTCTGGTTCATCCCTGCCACCCTCTGGTTCATCACTGCCACCCTCTGGGTCCGCACTTCCACCCTCTGTATTATCACTGCCACCCTCTGGTTCATCACTGCCACCCTCTGGTTTGCCACTGCCACCCTCTGGATAATCACTGCCACCCTCTGGTTCACCAGTGCCACCCTCTGGTTGATCACTGCCACCCTATGGATGATCACTGCCACCCTCTGGTTCAAGGCTGCCACTCTCTGGTTCATCACTGCTATCCTCTGGTTCATCACCTTGTGGTTCACCACTGCCACCCGCTGGTTCATCACTGCCACCCTCTGGTTCATTAACTCCACCCTCTGGTTCACCACTGCCACTCTCTGGATCATCACTGCCACCCTCTGGTTCATCACTGTCACCCTCTGGATCATCACTGCCACCCTCTGGTTCACCAGTGCTATCCTCTGGTTCATCACTTCCACCCTCTGGTTAATCACTGCTGCCCTCTGGTTGATCACTGTCACCCTCTGGTTCCGCACTGCCACCCTCTGGTTCACCAGTGCCACCCTCTGGATTATCACTGCCACCCTCTGTATCATCACTGCCACCCTCTGGTTCATCACAGCACCCTCTGGTTCATGACTGCCACCCTCTGGTTGATGACTGCCGCCCTCTGGTTCATCACTTCCAACCTCTGGTTTGCCACTGCCACCCTCTGGATCATCACTGCCACCCTCTGGTTCACCAGTGCCACTCTCTGGTTCATCACTGCCACCCTCTGGTTGATGACTGCCACCCTTTGATTCAAAGCTGCCACCCTCTGGTTGATCACTGCCATCCTCTGGTTCATCCCTGCCACCCTCTGGTTCATCACTGCCACCCTCTGGTTCATCACTCCCGCCCTCTGGTTTGCCACTGCCACCCTCTGGATCATCACTGCCACCCTCTGGTTCACCAGTGCCACCCTATGGTTCATCACTGCCATCCTCTGGTTGATCACTGCCTCCCTCTGGTTCAAGGCTGCCACCCTCTGGTTGATCACTGCCATCTTCTGGTTCATCCCTGCCACCCTCTGGTTCATCACTACTACCCTCTGGTTCTGCACTGCCACCCTCTGGTTCACCAGTGCCACCCTCTGGATCATCACTGCCACCCTCTGGTTCACCAGTGCCATCCTCTGGTTCATCACTGCCACCCTCTGGTTAATCACTGCCGCCCTCTGGTTGATCACTTTCACCCTCTGGTTCATCACTGCCACCCTCTGGTTTGCCACTGCCACCGTCTGGATCATCACTGCCACCCTCTGGTTCACCAGTGCCACCCTATGGTTCATCACTGCCACCCTCTGGTTCAAGGCTGCCACCCTCTGGTTGATCACTGCCATCCTCTGGTTCATCCCTGCCACCCTCTGGTTCATCACTACTACCCTCTGGTTCTGCACTGCCACCCTCTGGTTCACCAGTGCCACCCTCCAGTTTGCCACTGCTACCCTCTGTATCATCACTGCCAACCTCTGGTTCATCACTGCCACCCTCTGGTTCACCACAGCAAACTCTTGTTCACGACTGCCACCCTCTGGTTAATCACTGCCACCCTCTGGGTCATCACTGCCACCCTCTGGTTTTCCAATGCCACCCTCTGGATGATCACTGCCACCCTCTGGTTCACCAGTGCCACCCTCTGGTTCATCACTGCCACCCTCTGGTTGATGACTGGCACCCTCTGATTCAAGGCTGCCACCCTCTGGTTGATCACTGCCATCCTCTGGTTCATCCCTGTCACCCTCTGGTTCATCACTGCCCCCCTCTGGTTCATCACTGCCACCCTCTGGTTTGCCACTGCCACCCTCTGGATCATCACTGCCACCCTCTGGTTCACCAGTGCCACCCTCTGGTTCATCACTGCCACCCTCTGGTTCATCACTGCCACCCTCTGGTTCAAGGCTGCCACCCTCTGGTTGATCACTGCCACCCTCTGGATCATCACTGCCACCCTCTGCTTCACCCGTGCCACCCTCTGGTTCATCACTGCCACCCTCTGGTTGATGACTGCCAACCTCTGATTCAAGGCTGCCACCCTCTGGTTGATCACTGCCATCCTCTGGTTCATCCCTGTCACCCTCTGGTTCATCACTGCCACCCTCTGGTTCATCACTGCCACCCTCTGGTTTGCCACTGCCACCCTCTGGATCATCACTGCCACCCTCTGGTTCACCAGTGCCACCCTCTGGTTCATCACTGCCACCCTCTGGTTGATCACTGCCACCCTCTGGTTCAAGGCTGCCACCCTCTGGTTGATCACTGCCATCCTCTGGTTCATCCCTGCCACCCTCTGGTTCATCACTGCCACCCTCTGGTTCTGCACTGCCACCCTCTGGTTCACCAGTGCCACCCTCTGGTTCATCACTGCCACCCTCTGGTTGATCACTGCCACCCTCTGGTTCAAGGCTGCCACCCTCTGGTTGATCACTGCCATCCTCTGGTTCATCCCTGCCACCCTCTCGTTCATCACTGCCACCCTCTGATTGTTCACTGCCACCCTCTGATTCAAGGCTGCCTCCCTCTGGTTGATCACTGCCATCCTCTGGTTCATCCCTGCCACCCTCTGGTTGATCACTGCTACCCTCTGGTTCATCACTGCCACCCTCTGGTTTGCCACTGCCACCCTCTGGATCATCACTGCCACCCTCTGGATCATCACTGCCACCCTCTGGTTCATCACTGCCACCCTCTGGTTTACCACTGCCACCCTCTGGATCATCACTGTCCCCCTCTGGTTTATCACAGCACCCTCTGGTTCACCACTACCACCCACTTGTTCACCACTGTAGATTATGAGGGGAAAGCAAAGCTCTCCTTCCCAGCCTCAACTGAGATGAATTCATTTGGGGCTGGTTAATGTGTCACTGAATTTGAGCTTCAAGTCTGGCACCTGCTTCCTTAGCTGTAAGTGCTTCCTGTTGCAGTTGAATTTTTTTTTACAGGAGCATTGTGCCATACTTGTAACTATTCTCTGACCCTGCTTTGAGGGTCAGAGCAGGGTCAGAGAATAGTTGCAAGTAGGCAACTGAACTCTGGAGGGGCCCCTCAGGAAGCACAACAGGCAATGGTTACAAATTAGCTTGAACTTTTGCACCTGCTAAGTGTTTTCAGTTTTCCAAAATTCGATTTTCTGCCATTTCGCGAGATTCGCGGGGCGCGAATTCGTGCGAAATCGAACTTGCAATCCGCAAATTCGCACGAATTTGCGGATTTCTTTTTTTTGCGTGTTCGCGCAGTTTTTTGCTTATTCGCAGACCACTTGCAGCGCACTGACCCCGAGGTTGCCCATGCCGTCGTGTATGGGCACGGCCATCTTGTTTGCGTGACGTGTTTCCGTTTCCGGGCGCTAGTTGCATGCTCGCATCGTATGCGGCGCACGATTACGTGTTCGTAGGTGTTTTTGAGTGCTCGCGGGGAAAATATCGCACAAACTTCCCCACGCAGTCCTCCATGGGCATGGCCATCTTGTTTTTTATTCACTGCCATGGTTTTGGGCATGATACCTTTCTATCCATCTTTACATCTTTGTAATCCTATGTTTTTCTGAACTTTTTTTTTTTTTTTTTTGCTTATTATCTCTCTCTTCAATTTCCTACATCTATATTTTGTGTTTTTTTTACTTTTTGTTACTTTATTACCTAGTTTATTTCTTTCGCTCTCTCTTATTTTTTTTTGCACACCTATTCTTCTTTCCTTCTTCTTGTGCCCAGGACCATGACTAAGGGAGTCGACAAGGGCAAGGGGAAGGGCCCAGCACCCCGTACCCGGCTCCCTTGCGGGCGTTTGAGGGGGGAGGAAGTCCAGGCCAGGGAGATCTTCTCTGCGGTGGAGGTGGCCGCCTTGATCGAATTTGTCCAAGTCCACCTCCCTAAGACCGTGGCAGCAGGTGGGCGGATTGCTACCGGTTACGGCCTCCGGGAGCGGCGCCAGCTGTAGGAGAAGGTGTGCCGGCGCATGTATAAGGAGTCTGGGGTCTGGCGCACCTACCAGCAAGTGACGCACCGGTGGAGTGACATCCTGAACTGGGAGCATGACATGCTCGGCCTGCTAGGATTGGAGATCCCTGGCCTTGGTAAATAGCTATTTAATAACTACTTTTTTTCCTTCTGTTCTGTTATATTGCTAATCTATTTTTTTCCTGAAGAGTATGAATGCTGCTGATTCGATTACATTGCAGGTAAATTAATGTTTAAATAGCTTCTGTCATTGCAGGTGCTCGCCTGGTTGCTACTATGCTTACTTGTTTGCAACTTTTTAGTCATTTGAGAGCATTACTGCGTAATGCTAGAGACAGTAGACTCAAGTCTAGTCCTTCTTTGTACTCCTGCTGCTGTCACTTTGAAGAGATAGTGGTGGATTGATACGTTGAGTATATTATTTCTTACTTGTTATAGGACATTTGTTAGTCGTCTGCAATCATGATGACGGACTGTGTCTGTCACGCGAGGTCTCGTGCTGCTGACTGATTGCAGTCGTAGTAGAACCTTTTTGTTGTTGGTGTAGTTAGTGAATTACCTAACTGTCCTATTAGACGGTCTGCAAATCCTGCAATACTGTACTACTATCCTCCTAGTTGACCAGATCAGATGCAATTGTTGGTAATTTGTTTCCCCGACATAATTTTAGATTGTGTTCAAAGAAATCAAATTTTTCCTAAAATCCATGTTGTGTTTCTTTATTTCATGTTCACCAGCAACTCCAAGGGGCAAGGCGCCGGTGGCGACTGAGACTCCGGTGGCAGAAGGTGGACAGGAGCAGTCCCTTGCAGGCTCTTCTGCTGGCCCCAGTAAGTTGTTCGATTGTTATATTAATACTTATACTTCCCTAACTTTTTCAGCTTCTATTCATTACAAACTGGTTCCTAATAATTCTATGTTTTGCAAAATAGTCTTTGATCTTCTTCTAATGTAGACTACTTTCTACATTCTTGTCCTGCCTCTACCATCACTCTCTGTGCTACAACTATTTACAATTATGAGTCGGTCTGTGTAGGTAGCTAAGCTTGCCCATTCGGCAAACGGTGTGAAACAAAACTCTGATACGGCAATAGCTCTAGGCACTGAGTGCAGTCCTCTGGGTTGCCCTTGCTGTCTATTACAGTCTTCTTAATGTAAGTGCTTTGACAATTTCCAACAACAAAATGTCATTGTTTACACCAAGTAAAAGGTAGCAGTTGCCTTTTTGATTTGAGAGGAGCACATCCCATACTGCTAGTGTTTCAGGGACTATTCTGCACACAAAGAAGTATGGACAAGATAATTAGGACATTGTTGATGATAGGTGCAGTTCGACTTTCGACATACCTCAGTCCGAACAGAAGTTGAACTCCCAATCCCCTGACCGACTATCTAGAATGTCTGACCAATGATTTTACGACCCAGAAGAACAGAAGAAGACTACCTCCGAGTCCCGGCCTATCTGAGTCACTGAAACATGACTGCCAAGTGCAGTAGTTCAAACCTTTCCACTCACTCACTCGTAACCAAAAACCACACAGTGTTTGTTAGTTTTAAAGTTTTACTTTCAATTAAGAAATGAAAACATTATTTCTTTATTTTTAATAGCGTAGTATTCTGAATGATGAAGATGACGTTAAAGTTGAAACAACATTCCCATGAATGAAATTAGTATGACTCAAACTTAATAATAGTTAACAGACACATGAAATTATTAAAATAACTGTGCGGGAGCCCCCACCTTCTTTAAAGTACTTAAAGTACTGCTGGTGATGACTTAGTAGTAGTTGGTGAATCGTCTGGCAGAAGGGCAATGGAATCTTCTTTCTGTAATGAGAAAAATTGTGCACGTTAAGCAAGCATTCATCAGTTGTCATAAGAAGGAAGTGTAGCATTTAATTGAATAAGCATATAAAAGGTTAACATCCTCCCCAAAACCGTTACTTTTTTTCAATCCCAGTAATAAAAAATGTGTTATGGAACATTTTCTTCCATTACAAGACAAAATAGGGGGTTGTGTATGGCATCTGAAAATATGACATGTTTTTCCTAGACGTCACAACATCTGATGCGGCACAGATGATCGCCAGTGCCGGGGCCAGCAGTGCGGAGGGGTCCATTCTGGATGCGGCGGCGCCAACAGGAGGAGCTGGGGGGGAAGTCTCAGCGGCGGCGGACGGTGGTAAGTTATTATACTCCTTACTTATTGAAATTTTTTTGAGTAGGCTCGGAAAGGAGTGTATGATGTACTGTACAGTAGTACACAGTACAATAGTATAAGTACACTGTACTGTCAAGAACATTTACTAATTTAGAACTATTTTTTGGGCTATCACGGAGAAGACAGTCAACCTTGACTTTTAATAGCATAAGCGGCGGTACTTCTCTGGTAACCAATGGCCCCCTCTATTTCACTTCAACTCAACTGGCAAATTTTTATTGTGAAGCCAAGTCATATCAGATGAAGTTTAGGGATGTGAAGAACGAAAAGTTAAAGAAGGGTGATACGAAGGACAAGCGAGTCTTAATATTTATGACTGTAAAGAATGGTTTTGTTGAATGCAATTCAAAATAAGAAGACAGCGGTTTCCAAAATATAATGAAAAGGGTGTTAGTTGGTTTTTGACAAAAAGACATTTTGGTACATTTGAGACATTAAGAAGAATCATAGACGTACTTTGGAAGCCTGGATGTTATCTTCTTTATCCTCCTCGTCGATAGCAGAGGTGTATGATGTAGTAGAGCAGACGCTGAGTGGATAAAGTATGGTCAGTGGCAGTGCCACTCCTATAGAAAAGTAAGACATTCAGATCCCCACTTGCATGTACTGCTTAAAGTACTGCGAGTCTGCATCATCATGGCCTGTGTCTGTATTTCTTGGGTGAAAGCTGAGTGAGCTGCCATTATGGCGGCTACCACAAGTTCACGTACCAGTAATTTATTTTGCAACACAAGAGAAAAAAAGTAAAAAAGGCCTTTTTTTAGTACTCTCCGACTATGTATGTAGTAGTGAGTCCACCCATAGTGCTGCTAGTGGAATTCCTGAAACTCCCAGTAATGTCACAGTCTTACAAAGACGGCAAAAAGATACATGCCAAAATGTTATACTGTTACAACAGGTATCTGTGCACACGTCGACTTTTACAGAGTAAATGCTGTAGGTAATCAAACAACACCACCAATAGACAAACAATGTGGAAGTAGTCTTGATAGAAGTTTTTCTTCAATTCAGATTTTATCCACCACGCCCAGCCAACACGTGTTTCATCAGGGCTAGTACCCCACAACTTCATCAGGGCTCCCGCGGGCAGCGGTTCCAAAGGTATTGCCACAATGGCTATGTGCTCTCAGCCTCTTCTAATTCCGACCAGGCTGCCGGGTAGTGTGGAGGCTCTCGCTGATTCGTCTCAGCCGTCTCAGTGTAGCCTAAGCAGTGCCAACGTAAGGTAAGCATTAAGCACTTGATTGTTTACGTCCTGTAGGAGGAGGATGTTCTTATCAATCCACGATGGCGCACATGAACTTCGGATTGCGTTGACCTTATCCTCCCCAGCAAGTGTGTGGAATTTATTGTTGTTGTCAGTCACACCTCAATGAAATACCACACAGCCCGGAGGAAGAGGGTTAGGGTTTGAAAATTGGATGGGAATGGGGGTTTTGGGAAAGTTTGGTAGAGAGGAAAAAAACACAGCAGTCAAACAACAACTGAAGAGAAACAAATCTTTGGATTAGAAGATATTGATAAATCTTTAAAGGGGCATAAGGGAAGTGCACTACTGCATGCCAGAAGTTGTTTACTAAATGGATGGTTAGGTTACTGAAAAGTAGTACTACGACTTACTGCAACTTACTAGTAACTAAGAAGAAACAAGTTGACAGTACAGGGCTGCAGTCATTACGCAATTTCACCTGCCTCTCTGCCCTCAGAGAGAATAAACACTTAGAAAATTAAATTAGTGTTAAACATAGCAAAGACGCATCAAATAGCTGGAGGGATGAATTTGAAGCAGAGATCAAACAAACGAACAGAGTCACACTCGTAGAAGTAAGTTCAAGTTCACAAGAATATAATTTCAAAGATAAGGAGAATTGTGGATACTGTTACTGTTTTTTGTAGTTGTCCCGTTGAATTTGTGAAGTTGATGCATCCAGCCATTCCTCTTATTCGCGGTACTCCTTCATTCCATCGGATGCTACGTCGATCAATCTTGGTGACCAGACACACTGTCCACTGCCTGCCTGATGCGGATTTGCGGATCGCTAATTGTAAGCCTGAGTAGTACATCGATGGCACAGGGTAAAAGCCTGCCAGTAATTGATGATGGAAAAACACAACAGTAAGTGTTAAAGACACCTCGGAGGAAAAAATATGTAAGGCACGCTGTGTAGTGCAAAAATGATACTGTCACTTTCAGAGATGACAATCCCCAAAACCTAGAACACCCCACATTACCCTCCCAAAAACGTGCAGAATACTGCTGCTACCCCTCAGAGGCCTAATTTCAAATCGTGTCAAAACGCACTCAGAAAGTATGCCCAAAACCCCCCTTTCCCACCATGGATTTTCTACAAACCACTTGCAATCAAAATTAGACATTCCAACAAGTGTTCCAAGACCCCACCCAGTCGTAAAAATGTAAAACCCCTGCCCAAACACATTCAATACATTACTGCTAACCCTAACAAGCCCTAAGTTAAGAATAGTGGCAAACGCTGTCTTTAACTAGGCGAAATCCCCCCTTTCCCAACATGGATTTTCTTCAAACCACTTGCAACCAAAATTACACATTCTCACGAGTGCTCTAAGATCCCAGAACCCAGTTGAAAAAATCTAGAACACCCCCAAACACATGCAATACTGCTGCTAACCCTAACGAGCCCTAAGTTAAAAAAAGTGCCAAAAACGCTTTTCAACATGGATTTTCTCCAAACCACTTTTATCCGTTATTAGACCTTCCAAGCAATGCCCGAAGACCCGCCAATCTACCCGCAAAAAGCAGAACACCCCCAAACAGGCAAAAAGCAAAAATGGAAAATCTCATACTTGTATATTTTCGGCCTTCTTTCAATTCTGTCCAAACGCGCTGTGCAGCTAGGTCATAACTCCACTTTTCCACCATGTATTTCCTGAAAAACAATTGCAATCAAAATTAGACTGTGCCAGCAGTGCTCCAAGACCCCAAAACCCACCCCCAATCACCAGGAACCCCCCAAACACCACCCCAAAGACAAGCAAGTGAGCAAAAACGCAAAAACATTTTCACCTCCGATTTTCTCCAAACCACTTTTATCCGGTATTAGACCATCACAGCAATGCCCTCAGACCCGTCAACCCAGGCGGAAACAAGTTTAACCCCCCTAAACAGCCAAAAAGCAAAAACAGAAAAATGGTCACAGACAAATTTCCCACATCACTCCGTGCGCGCTCTGCAGCTAGGCCCTAACTCCCCTCTGCCACCATGGATTTTCCCCAAACCACTTGCAATCAAAAGTATCCATACCCAGCATTGCTCTAAGACCCCCCAACCACCCCTCCCAATCACCAGGAACCCCCCCAAGCAGGTCCCCAAAAACACTAAAGTGAGCAAAATTCCTGAAAATGGAAAAACTTTTTCACCTCCGATTTGGTCCAAAATACTTGATTCCGATATTAGACCTTCCGAGCTATGCCCCCTGACCCCTGCAGCCACCCACCCAAAAGCAGAACACCCCCAAACAGGCAAAAAGCAAAAATGGGCCTACCTTCAATTCAATCCAAATACGCTGTGCAGCTAGGTCATAACTCCACTTTTCCACCATGGATTTCCTGAAAAACAAATGCAATCAACATTAGACTGTGCCAGCAGTGCTCCCAGACCTCAAAACTCACCCACAAAAACCTAAAAGCCCCCCAAACAGCACCCCAAAGACAGGCAAGTGAGCAAAAACGCAAAAACCTTTTCACCTCCAATTTTCTCCGAAACACTTTTATCCGGTATTAGACCTTCCCAGCAATGCCCCCAGACCCGTCGACCCAGGCGAAAACAAGTAGAAGACCCCCAAACAGCCCAAAAAAAAAAAAAAAATGGGCACTTAGAATTATTTTGGCCTCATTCCAAAATCACTCCATGCGAGCTCTGCAGCTAGGCCCTAACTCCCCTTTGCCACAATGGATTTACTTCAAACCTCTTGCAATCAAAAGTATCCATACCCAGCGTTGCTCCAAGACCCCAAAACCCACCCACAAAAACCAGGAACCCCCCCAAACAGCACCCCGAAAACGCTAAAGTGAGCGAAATTACTGAAAATGGAAAATCTTTTTCACCTCCGATTCACTCCAAACCACTTTTATGCGGTATTAGACCTTCACAGCAATGCCCCCAGTATGTCAACCCAGGCAGAAACAAGTTTAACACCCCCAAACAGGCAAAAAGCAAAAGTACAAAAACGGGGACTTAGAAATATTTTGCCCTACTTCCAAAATCACTCCGTGTGTGCTCTGCAGCTAGGCCCTAACTCCCCTTTGCCACTATGGATTTTCTATAAACCCCTTGCAATCAAAAGTATCCATACCCAGAGTTGCTCCAAGACCCCAAAACCCACCCACAAACACTAGGAACCCCCCAAATAGCCCCCCGAATACACTAAAGTGAGCGAACTTCCTGAAAATGGAAAAACTTTTTCACCTCCGATTTTCTCCAAACCACTTTTATCCAGTATTAGACCATCACAGCAATGCCCCCAGACCCGTTAACCCAGGCGGAAACAAGTTTAACCCCCCAAACAGCCAAAAAGCAAAAACAGAAAAATGGTCACAGACAAATTTCTGCAAATTTCCCACATCACTCCGTGCGCGCTCTGCAGCTAGGCCCTAACTCCCCTTTGCCACCATGGATTTTCTCCAAACCACTTGCAATCAAAAGTATCCATACCCAGAGTTGCTCCAAGACCCCCCAACCCCCCCTCCCAATCACCAGGAACCCCCCCAAGCAGGTCCCCAAAAACGCTAGAGTAAGCAAAATTCCTGAAAATGGAAAAACGTTATCACCTCCGATTTGGTCCAAAATAATTGATAACGATATTAGACCTTCCAAGCTATGCCCCCAGACCCCTGCAGCCACCCACCCAAAAGCAGAACACCCCCAAACAGGCAAAAAGCAAAAATGGGCCTAACTTCAATTCAGTCCAAATACGCTGTGCAGCTAGGTCATAACTTCACTTTTCCACCATGGATTTCCTGAAAAACAAATGCAATCAACATTAGACTGTGCCAGCAGTGCTCCCAGACCCCAAAACCCACCCACAAATACCTAAAAGCCCCCCAAACAGCACCCCAAAGACAGGCAAGTGAGCAAAAACGCAAAACCTTTTTCACCTCCGAATTGGTTCAAAACACTTGATTCCGATATTACACCTTCCGAGCAATGCCCCAAGACTCCTGCAGCCACCCACCCAAGAGCAGAACACCCCAAACAGGCAAAAAGCAAAAATGGGCCTACCTTCTATTCAGTCCAAATATGCTCTGCAGCTAGGCCCTAACTCTCCTTTTCCACCATGATTGCATGAAAAACAAATGCAATCAACATTAGACTGTGCAAGCACTGCTCCCAGACCCCAAAACCCACCCACAGAAACCTAGAAGCCCCCCAAACAGCCTCCCAAAAACATGCAATACTGGTATCTTCAAAACATGGCAAATTGCGCTGTTTACAAAACATTGCTGTTTTCAGCGATTCACAAGAATCTCAGCAAGGCAGAACAAAATCGAACCACTGCGCTCTTTGAAGAAGAAGAAGAAGAAGGAAGGTCTACGACTAGTTTTCACTTAGTTTTCACCCAAACACACGCGCCTGCAAAACACCCAATAAGGCCAAAATTCTGCCAATTCTGGAGCAAAGAACACCATGCACCCCCAGCAACAACACCCAAGGCCCACCACAAAGGAAACTCTACACAAGGTTATGTATAAAAATAGCCTTTGTATTACACCAAAACACATTAGATATAAACACACACTTCACAATGTGCCAACAGGCGCGGGCAGAATTTACAGGGGATATGTACAAGACAGGGCCACCTGTACCACTGTCAGGAATCAGCACTTTTATAACTAGAAATACTGTTAGAATTAGCACTTAGAACATAGAGTATAAATCACTTTAGCACACAACCAGTAACTACTGGTAACCGGTAAGTACCACCTATGCAACCCTAACCATCCTTAGGAGAATATTACGCAGGGAACCAGGACCTCACAGGGATTACCTGTGGTAGGAGAAAACAACCAACTAAATATGACCATACATTTAGGGGTATAGGCTTGGGAACAAAACACATGATACATAAACATACATTCAGCGGTGTAAGAACAAGGCACATGATGCATAAAACACATTCAGAGGTGCAGCACAGGAGAATTCGCAGAAATTACCTTAGCACAGAACTTACATCAAAGTCCAGGTTGCGCCAGAGCACCAAAAACTAAACGTAGCAGTTGCCCACTACTTGCTGGGCAGCTGAGGACAGGGACAGAACAGGGCCTAAACGCTGAGGGAAATGAATAGGGGGAGTCTGGAGGAGGAGTATAAAGGAGCATGATTGAGTTGTGAACTTGTGAACCTCAGGAATGCAGACTGAGGCACCTTCAAATCAATAAGGAATATAAGATGAAGACAGTGCTGCTGATGGACTTGTTGTGATTAGGTGATTATAGTTTTGTTGTGGTCAAATTTGTAAAACAAAGAAAGACACACCGGAATAAAAGTGAATTAGGACGAAAAAAAGGAAGTCGTTTTCAGGGCTCGGTGTCAGGGAAGTAGAGCTTGTCCTCCAACTCCATGATTTGAGACGGGAGTAGGTCAGGTAACAGAGAAGAACTTCAGTCACCTAAGTAAGTGTCCTCTTCTTCCTGCGTGTATTCACATACTTTGTAATCTGGTGGTATCAAGTGCTGATTAATTTTGATCAGTGTTAACCTCTCCACATTTTTGGCCGAGAGCCGGGACCTTTTTGAAGTTACAATGGCACCAGCAGCACTGAAAACAAGTTCAGAAGACACGCTTGCGAGTGGGCAAGACAAATATTTAGAGCCAGGTTGGCGATCAGTGGCCATAGAGCCATTTTCCTGTACCAATGCAGCAATGGGTTCGTATGAACAAAGACCTGTGTTGGCTCATCCAGATAGGCTTGCACCATCAACTCAAGGTTCTCCATAGTTGCTCCACTTCGCGTATCATCTGTGGCCTTCTCAGCACTGGAACGAACAAACCTTTGATGTGTTAGCCAATCCGCTTCTGACAATATTAAGTCTGGGCCTGATGCATGTGAGGATGATGATAGGGTTGCTGCTGGTGTCGTTAATGGCTGTGAGGTAAAGTGACTTCCTTCGGCCACAGATTCAGAAGTCGAACTTGATGCTGGATCGCCTGTTGATTCAGTTGGACTTCTGACGGCTCCTTGAATTCTCTGACGATCTTTTTCGAACCGTCTGGCTGACACATCTATCCAATGTTTGTACTTTGAAACATCTGCCCCATCAAAAGGAATGAATGCTTTGCTGGCCACTGCCTTTTTGTACCGTGGATCCAGAATAGTGGCAGAAATGTAATGTTGTTCTGTATGTATCTTTTGAAGCCTTTCATTAGCAACTAGGCGGCTTAATAAGTTCTCCGCCAACAGATATGCAGCTTGCTTTCCACCATCATCTCTCAATGTTGAAAACACCGCCTTCAGTCGGTGCTCTAGCATGCACAACAATAGGATAGCTTTGCTCAAAGAACAGTCCTCCCTGCTGACTTCACGCGTGAAGACCTCCAAAGGACGAAGCATGTCTGTCAGGCTTTTAACTAGCTGCCATTCCTCCAACTCTAGCCTCAGGTCAATAGAACCTACTGTAAAGATATAGTCATTGATTACCATGCACTGCTCATACAGACGGTCAAGCATGTAAAAGGTTGAGTTCCAACGTGTTGCCACCTCCTAGATGAGTCCTTTGACTGGCACTTTACGTACATGTTGAATGCTCCTCAGCTGCTTCCGGGCCTTAAAAGAATGGCTAAAATGTGTGCAAATTCTTTGGCACATAGACAGTAACTTCTTGACTTGGGGTTCAGTTTTAAAGAAATCTTGAACAACCAGGTTTATACAGTCCGCAAAACACGGCACTCTGAAATAGTCACCTGTCAGGAATTGCGTAAGTGCGCCTACAGAACTACAACTCCCATTAAGCTAGGTGTGGAAACAGAGTCTATATATTTATGTTGTCCACTAGAGGGCGTTGTAATTGATTACTCTTTGGAACCTGAAAGAGAGTGTGGTCGAGTTCCCTGTTTGGGAGCGTTATCCAGGATCAGAGATTGGAAACCTGAATGTTTGCTGGAGTTTCTGGGAGGCGAGAACCTTACGTTTGCCAAACAGACTTGGGGAAGGCTTTCCCTTTGTTCTTTCTTTCCGCGAGCGGCTGCCGCGAGGAGAGGAATGCGCGTCTCCGAGGAGAAGCTTAGTTGGAGTAAACTGCTGCCAAAAGAAGGCGTTCCTGTGTTCTTCTGAGATTTCCCGTTCGCGAGCGGCTGCCGCGAGGGAAGATCCCCGGTTTTGGTGTCCGACCTGAGGGGCGCTTTAATTCGAACTTTGTTGTTGCCAGAAAGGATATCTGCTTCGAGAAATTGTACTGTGCCTTGTTCCTTATCGCGAGTGGCTGCCGCGAGGAGTGAAGCAGCTGATACTGTGGCAAAACCTGGGTTGCTGGAAAACGAGAAAACTCGCGCAACCAAATCTATGAACCATACGAAACTTATTTAAGGGAAGCTGGTAAGCCTCGGATGAGGAAGCATTGTTTCATTTCTATTTTTGTTAGTATTCCATTATTAGTTGGGCCCAGCTAGGAATACTAATTCGAACACTATTTTTTGTCCTTGGATGAACTGGAAGTGCTTGCAAAGATACTATCACGAATTCCTGATCTTCAGTGTTTGGAACTGAGCTTTTGGCAGTATCATAAACTATATCCACTGGGTTACTGGAGAGAACTATTATATACTCAAGGGAAGCATAATAAGGGTATGTGTGTGGAAGGATTGGCCTTTTGAAAGTTTGCTGAAGGTTGTTGAACAAACAGTAATACGTGGTTTTCTTACAGGCAGCACTCTGGTATAGAGAAGTATCTATGGTTTAGAGGAAAAGAGGTCCCCTCCTGATTTATGTGGTATGTATCGTTCCATTAGCGAGACTTGAATGAGAGTAGTCAGAATTGATGTGATAATCCTCTTTTCTTGTCATTTCAGCTGTCCCATCCGTTCCAGACCCCTTCCTTACCTTCCCTGATTTATCCCTCGCTTGATTACCTCTACGCTCTGTGTTATCTGTACAGTCAGAGTGTGGGGAAATCAGGAGGTGGACCCCTTTCGGCATCACCCTGATCCTGAGGTTTCCAGAATCGTGACAGAATCAATCACCCAAGAAAATACTGAACCTCCCGGTCAGGGTGTGCTGAAAGATGACCACACTTGAAGAAGTGATGCAGGCCCTAGTTCTTGTTCAGCAGGAGTTGGTGAATTCTCGTGCAGAAACTACTGCTCTTAAGGAAAGGTTTGATAGGCAGGCCAGAAACCCTTTTGATGCTTCTGCAGGTGTACCCCAAATACAGGTTACTGTGCCCCCGCCGATACCACTGGCTAGTCCGGAGAGATATGCAGGGGACCCTCTTAAGATACAGACATTTTTGACGCAGATCACCTTGCATTTTTCGTGTAGGCCGGCTTCTTTCCCTACCAATCACTCCAGGGTGGCTTTTGCGATATCTTATCTGACGGGAGAGGCCGCAGACTGGGCAGTCCCTTTAGTGCGCAAAGATGATCCTTTGTTGACGGATTGGGCGGCATTCCGGAGGGAATTTGAGAGGGTATTTGATAGAAGGGCTACCACCCTTAGTGCAGATCGCGATTTATTGGGGTTACGTCAAGGGAGAAAGCATTTAATAACCTATATGACGACCTTCAATAGATTGGTGGGGGAAACAGCATGGCCTGAAGAGAAAAGAATGGCACTATACTATCAGGGGTTGAATGACGACATGAAAGACGTCCTGGCACAGATTGATCCCCAGCCCACGAGTTGTTTAGGATTGATCAATCTTACCTTGAGGTTGGATCACCGTCTTTCTGAGAGGGGAGTTGAACGAAAAAGAGGTGGTCGATCATGGAGTGGGTTTGAGGTAGAGAGTGTTACCCATAAGAAAGATTCAGGACCTGAGGCTATGGAGATAGGGGCTGTTCGTCCTCCGTTGACCAAGGCCGAAAGAGAGAACAGACGTGCCCTAGGTTTGTGCATGTATTGCGGCAAAAAAGGGCACTATGTGAGAGATTGTCCTGCAAAACCCCAAACAAGGGGTTTGTTTTTTCCTGCCAAAAAGATGGTGGCAGTAGTAGCGGAAAACACTTATGCTTTACAGGAGGCAGGCGAGGGGGCTGAGAGTATGCCTACACCCCCTAAGGAATGGAGAATACCGTCCTTGGGAGTAGTGGATAGAATGGAAGCTGTGTCTCATGTAATTTTGCCCATGTATCTGGGGTCAGGACAGCATAAAGTTTCCGTGAACACTATGGTGGATTCTGGGGCTACGGGGAACTTTATAGACTATGGTTTGGTGCAGAAGCTAGGTTTAAAGAAAGTTCCCACTCACCTACCAGAGCTGGTGTTGGCGGTGGATGGCACCCGACTTAAATCAGGCCCCATTGTAGAACACACGGAAGCGTTAGAATTGACTCTTTGTGGACAGCCCTGGGATCATGTAGAATACATTGTGCTGAATATGATTGAGGCTCCTCAATATGAAATAATCCTGGGGATGCCGTGGTTGTGGCAACACAATCCTTTGATGGATTGGAAGTTAAAAACTATCCAGTTCATTTCGGAGTTTTGTGTATCCGAATGTTTGCATGAGAATGGGGCGTCACCTACACTATCCTTGGAACAGGTTTTTCAGGTGGCCACTGCAGCGGAGAAAGCGGTGGCTTTGCCAGTCGAATACCATCAGTATCGAGCAGTGTTCAGCAAAGTGGAGGCTGAAAAGCTTCCACCTCATCACGACTATGATTGTCGAATAGACTTGGTGGAAGGTTCCAAGATTCCTACTTGTGCGTTGTCTGATTCTGAGACGAGATATTTAAAGGAGTATTTAGAACATCTGTGTTCGTTGGGGTTCATAAGACCATCACGTTCCCCAGCGGCATCGCCCCTTTTCTTTATCTCTAAAGCCAACGGTGAGCTGCGCGCTTGCATCGATTTTAGGCAGCTGAATAAGATCACGATTAAAAATCGTTATCCTCTTCCACTCATACCCGTCCTGTTAGACCAGGTGAAGGAGGCCAACATATACACCCGGTTGGACCTGCGAGGGGCGTACCACCTGGTACGGATTCAGGCCGGAGATGAGTGGAAGACGGCGTTTAAAACGCGCTTTGGGTTGTTTGAGTATTTGGTGATGCCGTTCGGGCTTTGCAATGCCCCTGCGGCGTTTCAGTTCTTTCTTAATGACATCATGAAAGAGTACATTGACCGTTTTGTCATCATCTATATTGATGACATCTTGATTTATTCAGATAATCCATCCCAGCATGTCAGTCAGGTTATGTTGATCCTCCAGAAACTACAGGAACACTGCTTATACTGTAAACTCAGTAAGTGTGAGTTCGGAGTGACTGAAGTGGAGTTTTTGGGTGTGATCTTGAATCCTCAGGGTTTTCGGATGGCAGATAGAAAAGTGAAGGCAGTGCAAGAATGGCCTGTTCTTAGGAGTGTGAAGGATGTACAATGCTTCCTAGGTTTCTCCAATTACTATCGGAGATGTATTGCCCATTTTTCACAGCTAGCCTCTCCAGTAACCGGTTGTTAAGAAAGGGTGTTACCTTCTGCTGGACCTCGGAAGCAGGAGAGGCATTCGAACAGCTTAAAAAGGCCTTCTGTTCTGCACCTATCTTGAGACATCCACAACCTGATGTTCCTTTTGTAGTAGAAGCTGATGCTTCGGACATCGCCATTGGTGCAGTTCTGTCGCAAAGAGATAAATCCACAGGTCAGCTGCACCCTGTTGCCTTTTTGTCCAAAAAATTGAATCCTGCAGAGGTGAACTATACAGTGGCAGAAAAAGAACTACTGGCCGTAAAGAGAGCCTTTCAGGAGTGGAGGCCTTACTTGTGGGGGGGTCAACATCCGGTTACCGTGTTCTCTGATCACAGAAATCTGCAATTTATGAAGACTGCTAGGCACCTTTCGCAACGTCAAATGCGTTGGATGTTGTTCTTCGCAGAGTATGATTTTACTATTACTTTTCGTCCTGGGGCAGACAACAGAAAGGCAGACTCGTTGTCCCGCCGATTGGATCCCGGAGCATCGTCAAAGGGAGAACAGTTGTCGATCCTACCTCCCGAGAGGGTGGTGTGCGCTACTACGGTTGAGATGTTTATTGAAGCTGTCCGGAGACAACGTTCCGCATCTCAATGGCAGGTTTGGGCTGGAAAAGAAAAACAACGTACTCTGAAACATGGATTGCCAATGCGGAATAACGCCTTGTTTCTTCCCACGCATGAATTGCGTCTGATGGCCTTTAATTGGTGTCATAACACCATGGTGGCAGGTCATCCGGGACATACGAAAACCCTACAGGCGCTACAAAGACAATTCTGGTGGGAAGGAATGATGACTGATGTAAAGACTTGGATTGGGCAGTGTGAGATTTGTGCAAGAGCTAAGAGTGAACAAACCAGGAGTAAGGGGTTGTTGATGCCACTACCTACCCCCTCTAGACCTTGGCAAGTGTTAAGCATGGATTTCGTGCTGGGACTACCGCTGGATATGGGTTGTGATGCTATCCTGGTAGTGGTGGATAGCCTGACCAAAATGGGACATTTTATTCCATGTCGTAATCTCCCTACAGCGGCTCAAACAGCGCAGTTGTTGTTGACTGAAGTGGTACGGTTGCACGGAATCCCCAAAGTCATCATTTCGGATCGTGGACCGCAGTTTGTCGCAAGGTTCTGGCATACATGGTGCAAGGCTCTACAAGTGACGGATGCCTTGTCTACGAGTTTTCATCCCCAGTCTGATGGCCAAACAGAGAGGCTAAACCAAACACTTAAAAAATATCTGAGATGCTACGCCGAAGAGGCTAAGGATTCCTGGGTCTCCTTGTTGTGGTTAGCCGAAATGTCCTACAACAACGCATGGCATAGTTCTACGGGGGAATCCCCTTTTCGGGCCAACACGGGTTATCATGCTGACATCTTGCCTGTTACTATCCCTAGCGATGTGCATAACCATCCTACTGTTGCCGCCAGGATGAAGGCTTTGTTGAAGATCCATCGCCGAGTCCAACAGCACTTGGAAAGGGCTAAAACCTCGTATAAGAAGTGGGAAGATCGACGTCGTCAGGAGGGTCCAGAATACAAGGTGGGGGATAAGGTGTGGCTGTCGGCAAAAAACATTCGTTTCCGCTACCGCAGTATCTTCCATCCTCGTTTCATCGGACCATATGAAGTACTGCGTGTGGTGAATCCTGTGGCATTTAAACTGAAGTTGCCAGCCTCCTTACGAATACATCCGGTATTCCATTGCAGTTTATTGAAACCCGCCAAAACTGGGAGGCGTCAAGCGGTCCCTCCAGTGATGAGAGACGGCCAGTTGGAGTATGAGGTGCGTCGTATCCTGGATTCCAAATACCAACGAGGGAAGCTGTGGTATTTAATATCATGGAAAGGATACGATTCGGAGGATGACTCCTGGGAACCCTGTACTGAAGTGCATGCCCCTCTTGCGGTTCGAAGATTTCATGCCCAGAATCCAGGGAAGCCTGGTGCTAGAAGGCGCCGTTAAGGAGGGCATACTGTCAGGAATTGCGTAAGTGCGCCTACAGAACTACAACTCCCATAAAGCTAGGTGTGGAAACAGAGTCTATATATTTATGTTGTCCACTAGAGGGCGTTGTAATTGATTACTCTTTGGAACCTGAAAGAGAGTGTGGTCGGGTTCCCTGTTTGGGAGCGTTATCCAGGATCAAAGATTGGAAACCTGAATGTTTGCTGGAGTTTCTGGGAGGCGAGAACCTTACGTTTGCCAAACAGACTTGGGGAAGGCTTTCCCTTTGTTCTTTCTTTCCGCGAGCGGCTGCCGCGAGGAGAGGAATGCGCGTCTCCGAGGAGAAGCTTAGTTGGAGTAAACTGCTGCCAAAAGAAGGCGTTCCTGTGTTCTTCTGAGATTTCCCGTTCGCGAGCGGCTGCCGCGAGGGAAGATCCCCGGTTTTGGTGTCCGACCTGAGGGGCGCTTTAATTCGAACTTTGTTGTTGCCAGAAAGGATATCTGCTTCGAGAAATTGTACTGTGCCTTGTTCCTTATCGCGAGTGGCTGCCGCGAGGAGTGAAGCAGCTGAAACTGTGGCAAAACCTGGGTTGCTGGAAAACGAGAAAACTCGCGCAACCAAATCTATGAACCATACGAAACTTATTTAAGGGAAGCTGGTAAGCCTCGGATGAGGAAGCATTGTTTCATTTCTATTTTTGTTAGTATTCCATTATTAGTTGGGCCCAGCTAGGAATACTAATTCAAACACTATTTTTTGTCTTTGGATGAACTGGAAGTGCTTGCAAAGATACTATCACGAATTCCTGATCTTCAGTGTTTGGAACTGAGGTTTTGGCAGTATCATAAACTATATCCACTGGGTTACTGGAGAGAACTATTATATACTCAAGGGAAGCATAATAAGGGTATGTGTGTGGAAGGATTGGCCTTTTGAAAGTTTGCTGAAGGTTGTTGAACAAACAGTAATACGTGGTTTTCTTACAGGCAGCACTCTGGTATAGAGAAGTATCTATGGTTTAGAGGAAAAGAGGTCCCCTCCTGATTTATGTGGTATGTATCGTTCCATTAGCGAGACTTGAATGAGAGTAGTCAGAATTGATGTGATAATCCTCTTTTCTTGTCATTTCAGCTGTCCCATCCGTTCCAGACCCCTTCCTTACCTTCCCTGATTTATCCCTCGCTTGATTACCTCTACGCTCTGTGTTATCTGTACAGTCAGAGTGTGGGGAAATCAGGAGGTGGACCCCTTTCGGCATCACCCTGATCCTGAGGTTTCCAGAATCGTGACATCACCATCCTGCATGGCCCTAACTATATTACTGCCATTATCTGTGGAAACATAACCAACTATGAGATTTCTTGGTTCCAGCCATTCAGAGACCTTACTTTTGAACTCATCCAAAATGTTTTTTGCAGTATGACTTTTCTCCATGGCAAACATGGCTAATGTTGCATGTTTCAAAGAAGCTTAAAAAACTGTGTCCAGGTCAGCAACTGCACTTGACTTGTCTCTAACCCCTGCAGAAGAGACCCAGTGTGCAGTGATGCACATGTAATCAAGTGCTTGGCAACTGGTCCACATGTCTGTTGTCAAGTGGATAGTGTTAACAGCACTCTTCTGCAAAGCTGCCCCAATCACCTCCAGCATATCTTAATGTAGTGCTGGAACCGCAACTCTGTCAAAATAGGACCGGCTAGGAACCTTCCATTTAGGGCAGACTGTTGCCACTAATTCTAGAAACCCCACTCCTTCCACGAAAGAAAAAGGGAGAAGGTCCAGCGCTAGCATTTTAGCCAGCTTTGCGTTATACAGACGTACCGTTGGGTGGTTGCTTTCAAATGGCACCTCCGACCAAAGCATGCTTCTAATGGTGGGCTGGATCATTTTACGTGATGATGATGATGAGGACCTCTTCAAACCAGTTAGGCCCATTGATGTAGTTTTCACATTGGTGTCTCTCCAACCCTCTTAGTGTGCCTCATAGATGTTGCAGGGGTAGAGGGTGTTGGCGATACCACTGCAGTGCTGCTGCCAGGGGTACTGGGTGTACAAGAAAAAATGTCTGTCGCTTCTTCACTCCCCCCCTGCACAATCAAATTCTCGTCATCATCAGATTCAATATCAAGGGATACATTTGGATTTATTTTTCTTTTGGCTTCCCCGATCTTCCTCTTCCCACTGGATAGGGTGGTGTAACTTGAGATGACCTCTCTGGCCTCCGGTACCATAGTTGGTACCAAGCTTACCCCGACTAACTGATGTTTTACAAATCGAACAAACAACCACGTTTTACGCCTTTGCGCTAACAGTAAAGAAGTCCCAAACTGTGGACTGGTGATGTGTGCTGGTGGTGGAGGTGCTACTTTGACTTTCAATGCCAGATGAAGTGGAGGATGGGCGTGGCTGAATTTGTTTCTGTTGTTCACTTACAGCACCACTACTTGAGGTCAAGCTGAATGGAGGTCCATGCCGGCCCTTCTGACTAAAAAAGATGGAAGCTGTAGGTCGTGTTGGTGTTGTAGTTAACGCTGGTGGTACCAGTGCTACGCCGCCCATATCCTGCTCAGCAGCCATCCGGGGTAGGGTTAAATGTCTGTCTGCTGCATGCCTGCTGGGGCTGGAGTTACGACTGTGATGACTGGGTCATCGTCAGACTGTTCATCAGCAGCAGAATATACCACTTCTTGTTCGTCGTCATCACCCATAAGTGGAAGCTTTGCAGGAGCCTTCCTTTTAGGCTTAGCTACCTTTGTCGGTTCATCATGGGGTGACTCACTCTCAGACTACATTGGTGGGTTCCAATCAACATCAGCATCATCAGAAGGAAGGGGGCTTGAAGAAGAACTTCTAGTATCCCTCCTTGATCTTTTTCTTGCTGGGGATCTGGAAGACAATGGAGAATCATCATCAGGAGGAGTGGCTTCGTCGGATACCTCCTCTTGAATAGCAATTTCCTGATGTGCCCCTACTTCTGGAGGAACAAACGTTGTAGGCAGTTGTGCCGCTCCATGAACCTCTAGTCGCACCTCTCCATGCACCTATCCATGAGCCTCTCCTTGCGGCTCTCCTTGCGGCTGTACTTGTGCCTCTCCTTGCGGCTGTACTTGCGGCTCTACTTGCGCCTCTCCTTGCGGCTGTACTTGCGCCTCTCCCTGCCCATGTACTTGCGCTTGTACTACTTGCACCGGTGTTTGTGGCTGTGGTTGTTGAACACTCGTCAGCTGAGTTACACCGGCGTTGATTGGATGGTACTTTCTTGTGATGAGCCAAGATCACTGGTCGATGGTGATTCAACAACCAAAGTGGCTGCCGCAGCAGCACTCTTGGTGGTCTTGGACCTAACTTGGCCTGTTGGCACTGAGCCTAATGAAGCGGAGGTGCTGCTTCCAGCTTGGTCCCCGGCGGACACCGCTGCTGCTGCAGGCATAGTTTTTTTCCCAAAAAAGGTGTCGGTGGGCACACCAGTCTCCTTGGTAGGTGGTGCCACTTGCTTCTTCTGCTCCTTCTTACTGGCAGTGACACTGGTGACTTTTTTCGCTGAGGCGCTACGGCCAACTTTCTTTAGGGCCATCTTCTTGAGATGTCAGAACAGCAGGCCGCAGTTGCATGAGTTGCAGAGTTGGCTTGTCTGTGGCCACACGTGACGTTGTGCTGCACACACTACTGCAGGACTTCCTCCTGGCACTGGTGGTTCTCTTGTGCACCTAAAAGCAATGGAAGCCAGTGGAACATCAGTTATACACCCCAAAAAGTCGAAAAACACTCAAAAATCCCCACAATCCCATGCCATCCATGCCTTCAATGATGTTTACTTTCAAGACACCCCAGAGAAAGACTAGGCTCATGCACCACTGAGTACCCCTGGGCATAATGGTTGAAAGCAAGTCAAACTGGGTGCAGGCCTGAGCACACTGCCTGGCTTGAAAATGGCCCCTTGACCCCCACCACATGGCCAGGCCCTGCTTGTCCCAGGTCTCAAAATGGCCCCACCCACATGGCCAGGCCCCAACACCACCCCAAAAAGTCGAAAAACCCTCAAAATTCACCACAATCCCATGCCATCCATGTCCTCAATGATGTTTTAATTCAAGACACCCCAGAGAAAGACTAGGCCCATGCACCACTGAGTACCCCTGGGCAAAATGGTCGAAAGCAAGGCAAACTGGGTGCAGGCCTGAGCACAATGCCTGGCTTAAAAATGGCCCCTTGACCCCCACCACATAGCCAGGCCCTGCCTATCCCAGGCCTCAAAAAGGCCCCCACCCACATGGCCAGGCCCCAACACCACCCCCAAAAGTTGAAAAACACAAAAAAATCACCACAATCCCATGCCATCCATGCCCTCAATGATGTTTAAATTCAAGACACCACAGAAAAAGACTAGGCCCATGCACCTCTGAGTACCCCTGGGCATAATGGTTGAAAGCAAGGCACACTGGGTGCAGGCCTGAGCACACTGCCTGGCTTCAAAATGGCCCCTTGACCCCTACCACATGGCCAGGCCCTGCCTGTCGCAGGCCTCGAAATGGACCCCACACACATGGCCAGGCCCCAACACCACCCCCAAATGTCGAAAAACACTCAAAAATCACCACAATCCCATGCCATCCATGCCCTCAATGATGTTTAAATTCAAGACACCCCAGAGAAAGACTAGGCCCATGCACCACTGAGTACCCCTGGGCATAATGGTCAAAAGCAAGGCAAACTGGGTGCAGGCCTGAGCACACTGCCTGGCTTAAAAATGGCCCCTTGACCCCCACCACATGGCCAGGCCTTGCCTGTCCCAGGCCTTAAAATGGCCCCTACCCACATGGCAAGGCCCCAACACCACCCCAAAAAGTTGAAAAACACTAAAGAATCACCGCAATCCCATGCCATCCATGCCCTCAATGATGTTTAAATTCAAGACAGACCAGAGAAAGACTAGGCCCATGCACCTCTGAGTACCCCTGGGCATAATTGTTGAAAGCAAGGCAAACTGGGTGCAGGCCTGAGCACACTGCCTGGCTTCAAAATGGCCCCTTGACCCCCACCACATGGCAAGGCCCTGCCTGTCCCAGGCCTCGAAATGGCCCCCACCCACATGGCCAGGCCCCAACACCACCCCCAAATGTCGAAAAACACTCAAAAATCACCGCAATCCCATGCCATCCATGCCCTCAATGATGTTTCAATTCAAGACACCCCAGAGAAAGACTAGGCCCATGCACCACTGAGTACCCCTGGGCATAATTGTTTAAAGCAAGGCAAACTGGGTGCAGGCCTGAGCACACTGCCTGCCTTCAAAATGGCCCCTTGACCCCCACCACATGGCCAGGCCCTGCCTGTACCAGGCCTCAAGATGGCCCCCACCCACATGGCCAGGCCCCAACAACACCCCCAAAAATCGAAAAACACTCAAAAATCACCACAATCCCATGCCATCCGTGCCCTCAATGATGTTTAAATTCAAGACACCCCAGAGAAAGGCTAGGTCCATGCACCACTAAGTAGCCCTTGGGCATAATGGTTGAAAGCAAGGCAAAGTGGGTGCAGCCCTGAGCACACAGCCTGCCTTCAAAATGGCCCCTTGACCCTCACCACATGGCCAGGCCCTGCCTGTACCAGGCCTCAAGATGGCCCCCACCCACATGGCCAGGCCCCAACAACACCCCAAAATATCAAAAAGCACTCAAGAATCACCACAATCCCATGCCATCCATGCCCTCAATGATGTTTAAATTCAAGACACCCCAGAGAAAGTCTAGGCCCATGCACCACTGAGTAGCCCTTGGGCATAATGGTTGAAAGCAAGGCCAAGTGGGTGCAGGCCTGAGCACACTGCCTGCCTTCAAAATGGCCCCTTGACACCCACCACATGGCCAGGCCCTGCCTGTACCAGCCCTCAAAATGGCCCCCACCCACATGGCCAGGCACCAACAACACCCCCAAAAATCGAAAAACACATAACAATCACCACAATCCAATGCCATCCATGCCCTCAATGATGTTTACATTTAAGACACCCCACAGAAAGACTTGGTCCATGCACCACTGAGTACCCCTGGGCCTACTTTCTAGTGAGGCTTTACAGGCACCCCAAAATTAAAACAAAAAACAACATATAACAGTGAGCTAAAATTCCATGACATAAATGAGAATTAAGTTTAAAAAAATCACAGAAACAGTTGTTTCATGCACCCATGACTAACCCTGTGCCTACTGGATACTGTGGCTAGCTACCCACCACAATATATATTTTCTTAAAGTTGTGAAAAAAGTTTTAGAACTGGAGTTGCCTCAACTGCAATGCCCCAAACAAACCACACCAACGTATTTGTAAAATCTCAAGTCCAAAAGTGATCCAAACTGCAAAGTCCAAAAAGTCCTCAAATACAAATATCCACCATCAGCCAGAAAAATGTAATCCTTTCAGCTCAACAGCCAAATGAAAAGTGATCAGAACATGGACAAAGCACTGGGAGGAGCCTGCTGGACAGGAACAGGAAGTTGGAGACTCTGGGGCACTTCCTCCCCCCCCAAAAAAAATGGACTCCAGCACCAAAAAGTGCAGCCAAATGTCAATCTGAGGAGTTATTCTGATCAAAATCATCATTTTCACAAGGTTTATGCTTCCTGCAGTGGATTTCTTGTACAGAATTGCAATTTTTGCAATTTTGGGATCGCGAGCTGTTCAAACCTACCGCTGGAAGTCAGCTGTGCGCCGTCGCAGGTCTTTATGACATACTGGCGTTGTCAAACTCTCGCCGTGCAAGATGGCAAGCCGCAATGACGTAATTGCGTTCGAAAAACTCTCGCACGATCACGCAGCAAGATCGAAAATGGCGCAGCACACGCAAAACCAGGAGAAAAACAACATGGCAGGCTCAGAGTCAACGCCGCGCGCGCGATATTGTATTTTTCAAGCGCGACCAAGCAAAATAATTCGCAGCTTGCGAATTTGCGGATTATTGGGTAAATTTGCGTGATTCGGGAATCGCGAAATCGTCAATAATCCGCAAATTCGCCCGCGAAACGGATTTTACCCCCACACTTACGTAAAAACGAATTTGAAGGGCGTAAGCCATAGCCATTACAATGCGTGTCCGTCAACACAAAGACATTATTAAGCATATGTGTTTATCATGCGTTAAAAATGCATAGTAGTTTTAAAAGCATGCGTGGTAAAGGCATGCTTGGTAAAGCTATATGCATGCTAACGGCTTCGTGGTGACGATCACGCGTGCTTATGACCGCATTGTAATGGCTGTTTCCCCCCAGGACACTGCAGCAACCGGATCTGGGCGTCGTGGACTCCAGGGCAGTAGGCGGAGGGCCACGCAGCTCCTCATACAATATAGAACTCTTTGTGGGGGGATTGTGTCCGTGGTTTGAGGGGCGTGATTGAGATCCACACATTTAATTTTGTAGTGGGGTAAGTTTTGCATGGGAAAATGTGGCATGAGGTTTGTAAATGTGGTACACATTGTTTCGTATTATTTTGATTTCTTTTGTAAGTTGTAGTCTATCCAGAGGAAATATAACTCAGTAGTCTTGAACATCTTACTATAGTATTTCAATATTATTTTTATTGTGGACCGTCATGCCCCCCCCCTAAAAAAATAAAAGAAGTATGTAGTTTTTTAATTAACTTTTATTAAAACAATATCTGTAAACAAAACTTAATTATAACTATTAGAAGCAACTAGAAAAATAACTTTAAAAAAATATTATAAACAAATTGTGAAATGGACTCTAAAAGATGTCCAATTGGTAATCTGCAAAACAAAAAAGAAAATTAGAGTTTCAAATTATGTAGATGTGAGTAAATAAGCTGAAGCATTACAAGTCAAGGTAACTACGGTTTTACATGTACAGTGTGCCTGGTACAATTCAATTCTGTTATAATTCCGCCTTTAAGTGGTGTCTGTATGGAAGTACCTACTGCGTTACTGACAGAAAAGTGGCACAACGGGATTGTAAAGATGCAGACTTATTTCTAATGCATTGCAATGAAGGGTTAAGATCTAGGCCTCTTTGCTTACCGTTGTATAAACACTGCTGCCAAACACTTCGGCCAGTTGAATTCACATCTTCTTTTGAACAATTCATCTACCTGTCCAAGCAGACAGCAGTGTCTATAAGTTTAAGAGAAAAGAGAAATGATGTCACAGAGAGTGAGAGAGAGAAAGAGAGAAAATAACATTAAAACTGTTTCGCAGAGTCTGGAGTTGACATTTTTGTGTCACTTTCCCCACGTTAAAAGTGTTAGAAAAGTGGTGTAATAAGTTTGTAGATCTGTTTGTCAGACTGTTGTAACCTATCTGTAGTCACTGCTCAGAGGAAATTATTCATTTTAGACAGAGAAGCTGCTGCACACTACGCATTCTCTGCTTTCAGAAATAAAGGTAACACTGCGGTTTTACGTGTGCAGTGTGCCTGGTACATTTCATTTGTTATAGTGGCGTGTTCAAGTGGTGTCTATATGGAAGTGCCAACTGCGTTACTGATGCAAAAGTGGCACACCGGGATTGTAAAGATGCAGACTTATTTCTAATTGTTTGCAATGAAGGCTTTGTAGATCTACGCCTCTGTGCTTACCGTTGTATAAACACTGCGGCCAAATGCTTCGGCCAGTTGAATTCACACATTGAGTTGGGCTGTTATTCTACATGTGTAAGTAAACAGCAGTGTCTATAAGTTTAAGAGAGAAAGAGAAATTATGTTACAGAGAGTGAGAGAGAGAAAGAGAGAGAAAAGAACATTAAAACTGTCTCGCAGAGTCTGGAGTTGACATTTTTCCTTGAAAAGTGAGAGGTAGATTTACAAGCTACTTGCGTCACTTTACCCATGTTAAAAGTGACTCAAAAGTGGTGTAATAAGCTTGTAGATCTGTTTGTCAGACTGTTGTAACCTATCTGTTGTCACTGCTCGGAGGTAATTATAGGTTTTACAGAGAGAAGCTGCTACACACTACGCATTCTCTCCTTTCACAAATAAAGGTAACACTACGGTTTTACGAGTGCAGTGTGCCTTGTACATTTCAGTAATAATAGTGCCGCGTTCAAATGGTGTCTATATGGAAGTGCCTACTGCGTTACTGATGCAAAAGTGGCACAACGGGATTGTAAATATTGCAACTTATTTCTAATGTATTGCTATGAAGACATTGTATATGTAGGCTGCTGTGCTTACCTTATATAAACAGTGCGGCCATCAGACTTCACAACTTGACTTGAACTCTTCTTCTATACGTCAAAGTATATTCAATACGTTGCAGAGAAATCCATTGCTGCTGCTAAATAGGCCGTGATTGCTTCTGAAGGATGTTTGGTGAAGGAAACAAAAGGACATTTTGATCAATCATTGTAAACTGAGTTGCAAAACTACTATCAAGAGTGAATTTTAATGTGGGTTCTTAATATTCCGTACTTAGACTGTTGCAGCCTATTGATTCGCAGAGTTTGGTGTTGAGAGTTTTCTTGAAAAGTCAGATGCAGATTTACAAGCTCCTTGTGTCACTTACCCATGTTAAAAGTGACAGAAAAGTGGCGTAATAAGCTTGTAGATCTGTTTGTCAGACTGTTGTAACCTATCTGTTGTCGCTTGTCGGAGGTAATTATACATTTCTACACTGTGAAGCTGCAGCAGACTACCTAGTCTTTCCTTTCAGAAATAATTTGTTGCTGTTTGGGAAAGAAAGGGCCATATTATCAAGCAAGGGCGATACATTATCGCCTCTTGTATCGGGAGGAAACTGTTGATAAAGCAGCGATAATGGGCTTGGTGATATGCCCTTGTCAATTCCCATAGCAGCCCAGGTTAACACAGGAACCTGGGCTGCTATGGGAATTCACATGGGCATAATATCAAGCCCATTATCGCAGCTTTATCGGCAGTTTTCTGACGATAAAAGCGGCGATAATGTATCACCATTGCGTGATAATATGGCCCTCAATTCGTTGTCACCTAGTGCCATCGGGTTGATTGAAAGATGGTGCTGTACATATGGAAGAAGTATTCTCCGTAATAAAGATAGTTAACTACTTGAATTCAGATAAGGTTGTATACAGCAGAGTGGAGATAGATAGGAAGAGAAACAATGTGAGAGAGTAAGAAAGAGAAAGAGAAAAAAGGACTTTAAAACATGGGAGACACACACACACGACAAGGGGGTGTACGTGAAGCCAGAGGCGCAACCACAGTCAAAATTTTCGTGGGGGGGGGAGCTTAAGTTCAAACAAAAAGAAGAGTGGAGCTGCAGGGGATGTAAGTGAAGGGGATCATCAAAGCCTCATTATCAAGCAAAATGTCTTTAAAAGACCTGTGACGTACTCGGTGCAACTGTGTGTGGGCACAGGAAGGTATGTCATCCTAGCTTAGCCCAATGTGTGTCTTGCGCGCCTGCTGCATACTATCGATTGTCTCCTTTTACAGATAAGTTGTTGTCTCAGAAACAAGCTTCTTTGCTCACCTTGTGCTATTGCCGTTGTCATTGTTACATGATCCATCGTGAAGTTGTACATCTAAAAGGCATTAAAAGAAAGATTTTATGATTGATAATTGTTGCTATATTAATTTGGAGTTAGATAATATTGCGGTTTTATAGACGTTCATTGTCATATTTGTACGTACCAGGGGGCATATTATCAAGGACCGGTGGTAAAATTATTGCCATTTTATCGGCAGGAAACTGCTGATAAAACGGCGATAATGGGCTTGATAATTCGCCCTTGTTAATTCCCATAGAAGCCCATGTTCTGGTGTTAACATGGGTGTTAGACCTGACATTATTGGCTTGAGTCTCCCCTCCATTTTTTCTGTTTTGCCTCTACTGTTTTACGATGTTTTGCTGGTATATGCTTTGGGCGCCGTGTCACTGCTGATCAGTGCCATAGCGCAAGTGCTCCCTATGTTAAATTGATGTATCTATTGTATCCATGTTTGGCTTATTTGGTTTACTATCAGTCCCTCGTCTAGTGCACCCAGAGTGCCGGGGCTTGTAAACGCAAATGCCGCTTGTGGGCTTGCAGCACGTGTTGTGCCACCCACAGGAGCGGCCTCGTAAAAGAATGTCTACGGGTCGGTCATTGCGAGACCCACGTGCAGCCTCGTGCTGTCACGCCGGCTGCGCAAGTATACCTACTTGCCAGCCCTCCAAACCTTCCCTTGGCTTCATGTTAGTCGCCCCTATGGTAGGCCTTCGGGCAGGGTGCATTGTAAGTCTGAGGTAGGACACGCCTGACCAAGTTGGCATGTCCTGATAGTGAATTACCGCCATCTTGGTCCTTCACTATTGCGAGGTAGCCTGCTCTCCATTGATTAGAATGGGCCGCCAGGATTATTAGTACTATGATCCTCGCTGGCTCGGAGAGCATGGTGCAATGTCGAGTTTGGTATCCCTGAACTCGGGGTTTAATTACGCATCCGTTGGTGTGGATGGTTTTTGGACCCTGGGTTCGAAAATAGCACTTTTAGAAGGTGTCTATTTTCTTGTCTAACCATATCTGGTTTCTGCTGGTTTTGCGTGCGTGTGACAGGAGCTGGGTGGCTCCCCAGGTCTGGATGTGTCAGTGTGGGATGAGTGGGACAGTTACATTGAGAGTAGGGGGAGAGTAGTTGTTGATAGCCTGCCTTGCCTGATACAATGCCGGCTCCACCTCCTGCCAAGCGGCTGATGGCTCTGTGCCTGCCATGGACGATCCTAGCCCCACCTCCTGCCAGGTGGCCGATAGCTCTGCTCCTGCCAGTGTCAATGCTGGCTCCACCTCCTGCTGGGCGTCTGAGGACCCAGCCCTGCTCAGTGAATAGGCCAGGTGCTTCTGCCTGGCTCCACCCACAACGGGCCCAGGATGTTGGGAAACCCCCGGCATGGACAAAGGGATCAAAGACGAAAAGGGGTATAAAAGTAGGACCCCTGAACCAAGAATTTAGATCACTTCTGACAAGGAACCCTGTAACCAAGGATAAGAGGCCTGCTGATCTAAGGACTGCCTACCCCTTCTGCCAGTGTGCTGTTGTTGGGGGAATCCTGCAGTGCTTCTTTATTTTTGCCAAGGAGCCAGGAGAGAGGAACTGTGTGTGTACTCTCACGCTTGCTAAGAAAATCTCCAAGGACTGGAAGAGTGCCAGTCTCCTGCTGAAGTCACAGGGCTAAAGGACTTCATCTGCTTAAAGTGCTACTTTGCTGGAACCGTGAATCCAGCACCTCTGAAAGAATCAGCAATCACGACAACCGAACGCTAGGCCCAACCGACGCCAGCAGCAACGCCAGTGAGTGGGAGTACGGCTCTAGCTCCAGAGGACCTCGTGTCTGCACCGCTGCTGATCGCATCACCTGTGTGCCCTTCGACGCCGTGAGCGCTGCTCACTCTGTGCAACCGCATCATCAACGACGACGCCTGCTGAGGCCAGATCGACACCGAAGACGCGACGCCGGATTGCTCGACGCCGCTGATCATCGTGTGCTTCATTTTCCTAAGGTACTGTGTTGTTGGGGGTCCGTGTGACTCCAGGCTTGACGTAGCGCTCCTCGCGGTCGACGCCGAACCTTTGGATTAACTTTGCCCTGACGTCGTGTAGCCCCCGTGCGGGTTACCCTGTTGCTAAGAACTGCATTGCCAAGAAGAAGATTTGCTTTGATACTAAAAACTTTGTGCTAAAAAAGAAACTACCTTTGAACTATCCTTTTTTTCCTTCCCAACGTATTTATTCCGATTGTGTACAGTTTGTCGTTATTTTGGTCTTGTGCTAAGCCTTATATAAAAATACTTATTTTTATAATACTACGGTGTCGTGTCCATTTGTAGTGTATTCACTGTATTACTGTATGTGGTCATAATTGCTTAACGCACAGCCTCTGAGATAAGCCTGTTCTGCTCTGCCAAGCTACCAAGGGGGTGAGCAGGGGTTATCAAAGGGTGTGATCCCCTTGCCCTGACTAGAAAAGGAGTGTCCCTATTTGTCAGAAGTGTACACCTCTGCCAACTAGAGACAGCCGGTTCTAACATTAGTGGGTCAGCGGTGAGGATTTTGGACTTTGCACTTATGACCCATGTACAGTGATTCGTGTGCGCTACATAGTGAAAGCAGACCATAACGCAGTCACAATCTAATTGGGGAGGATCCTATTTTTGTTCTCCGCTTTCTTGAAACTTGATTTTTTGAACACTGCCAGTTTTAACCATGAGTGACAACGGAGTCACTACCCCCTGCTATCGTTGTTGTGGAGGAGTTCGAGAGGAGCAAGCTTAAGAAATACAAGAAAGATGAGCTGAAACACTTTTGCGACTAGTTTAAAGTTCCTACCACAGGCCTCTCGAGAAAAGATGATTTTTATAAAGCATTGCAGGCCTGGTGGGAGTCCAGAAATCCCTCTGATGTGGTGGTGGTACCCACAGAGGAAGGGGATGAGGAGGTGCCAGTGAATGGACCTGTGCCCTCTCCCGGAAGCAGTGTTTCCTCCAAAGGTCTTTCCCCTGAAGAAAGAGAAGAAAGGGCGAAAGAGCGAGCTTACAACATGGAGATGGCAAGGCTAAAGATAAATGGGCAGTTGGAGTTAGAAAATGCAAGAGGTAGAAGGGAAGCTGATTTGGAGATCAAAAAGCTAGAGTTTGAACGAGAGAAGTTAGCTTTGGAGCGTGAAGCCAGGTTGAGGGAGCTGGATATCCAAGCTAAAAAGTTAGAATTGAATCCCTCTGGTGGCAGCATTCCATCCGAGCCTGCAGAAAGTAAGTTTTACTTCCCGAAAGATGTGATCAAAGATTACAATAGGAATGAAGATATTGGTCAATGGTTTAAAGCATATGAGTTAGCATTGTTGGCCCACCGGGTCCCTGAGAAGGATTGGGGAGCGGGGTTGTGGGGTCGCTTTGTGAATGAGGGAAGAGATACCCTGTTAGACATGCCTGTTGCGGATAGGATGTCGTATGCTCATATGAAAGATGCTTTAATGTTGCGGTATGGCTTAACCCCCGAGAAGTACAGACAAGCTTTTAGAGAATGTAAGAAGTTGCCTGGTACGACGTGGGTTGAATATGTGTCTTATTTTTGCAGAGCCATGGATGGTTGGGTAAAGGGCAGCAAAGTGGAAAGTTATGAAGCTCTTTATGATTTGTTTGCTTGGGAGCACTTGTCTAATAACTGTTTTCCAGAGCTGCGCCAGCACCTGATTGATAGCAAGATATCTAACCCTAGAAAACTTGCTGAGGAGGCGGACCGCTGGGTCAGTACCAGGGTCCACAAGGGTCCAATGGGAGACTCAGCCAAAGGTGGGCAGGGTCCCCAGCAGAAGAGTGGGGGGGACAAGGGAAAACAGAAGGAGTCTCAGAAATGGCCCCAAAGTAATCCCCAAGGGAACCAAGGGAAAGGTTCCCAGCCTCCCCCTGAGAAGAAGCCAGGGGCCCCGACGGGTAAACCTGTTCATAGGGGCCCCCTAATCTGCTACACTTGTGGGCAGGTGGGACACCGGTATTACGATCCCCAGTGTCCCATGAAGAAATCGAATGCACCGCCGAGTGCACCCCCCCGTCAGTTGGCGAGTGTAGCCTTGGGAGGGGAGAAGATGGTTGTCCATGGTGGGAGGGGTCCCGCAGAAATGTCCCTGGTCTCGCTAGGAGACATGCAAATGGTCCCTCCACCCCCTCTGCCTAGTAACACTAGTAAATATAGGCAGTGGGTGACCATTAATGGCCATAGAGTGGAAGCTCTCAGAGACACCGGAGCGAGTGTGACAGCTGTCAAGTGTCACTTGGTGTCTAGAGAGCAGGTGGTTCCCCACGCATTCTACCCCGTGATAGCTGCTGACAACTCCGAGAAAGAGTGTGAGGTGGCTCAGGTTTCCTTTGAATGGGGGGGAGTTTCAGGTACTCTTCAGGTTGCTGTGAGGCCCGCCATGCCTGTCGATTGTCTCCTGGGCAATGATTTAGAAGACTCCCCTTGGGCTAAGGTGGAGAGGGAGGCGCACTTGAAAATGTTGGGCGTGCCAGAGTGGGTGTGTGCAACCACTCGATCCATGACAGCGAGTAAGGGTGTTGATGGGGTCCCGGAGCCTGAAAGTACGGCCCAGGACCCAGCTGTGAAGAGAAGAGGCAGGAGGCGCGGGAAACCGGCCCCGTAGTTCCCGTGGTCCAGAAGGAGGTAGACCCCGAGGGGGATGCCCTGGAGCCCACAGGGGAACAAATTGCTGAACTGGGAGATCTGCCCGAGCTGACCCATTGGCAGCAGGATGGTGGTCCCTCCAGGGAGGAATTCTGTGCGGAACAGAAAGTGTGCCCTTCTGTTGTGGGCATGAGGCAGCAGGCCTCAGCCCAATCCTCAGGTGATCAGTCAGGGTCACATTTTGTGTACTGGGAGAACGACCTCCTGTCTAGCGAGCCTAAGGCTGCTGAGCCTGGGTCAGCCCGTGTGCTGGTGGTACCCCAGCGCTTCAGAGCCTTCCTACTGGGTTTGGCTCATGACGTTCCGTTAGCTGGACATCTGGGGCAGGACAAGACCTATGACAGGCTTGTCACCCATTTTTATTGGCCTCAGATGCGAAGGGATGTAGACATCCACTGCAAGACTTGTCACACTTGCCAGGCAAGTGGGAAGAGCGGAAGGAAGCGGAAGGCTCCCCTCCAACCTTTTCCAGTGGTCAGTACCCCCTTTGACCGGGTGGGTATTGACATTGTTGGGCCCCTGGACCCCAAGACAGCCCTGGGCAACAGGTTCATCCTGGTCTTGGTGGACCATGCCACGAGGTACCCGGAAGCCATCCCTCTCAGAACAGTGACGGCCCCCGTGGTGGGACGGGCACTGATGGGTGTTTTCTCCCGGATGGGGTTCCCCAGAGAGGTGGTGTCGGACCGAGGCACCAACTTCATTTCGAACTATATGAAGTCTCTATGGAAGGAGTGTGGGGTAACCTACAAGTTCACCACTCCTTACCATCCTCAAGGAAATGGGCTGGTTGAGAGATTCAACCGGACCCTGAAAGGCATGATTATGGGTCTTGAAGAACCAATGAGGCGGAAATGGGACGTCCTCTTGCCATGCCTGTTGTTTGCTTACCGTGAGGTACCGCAGAAGTCTCTAGGGTTCAGCCCCTTTGAGCTCTTATACGGTCACCCGGTAAGAGGGCCTTTGAGTCTGGTCAAGGAAGGCTGGGAGCAATCTCCCAGGAAACCTCCCCAGGATGTATACAGCTACATGCTGGCCTTTCGGAACCAGACTCGGCGCTTCAGAGAACTTGCTCAGGCAAATCTGGAGGCTAGCCAGGAGGAGATGAAGCGTTGGTACGACCGGAATGCCACTCTGGTAGAGCTTCAGCCTGGTCAGGAAGTGTGGGTCATGTCCCCTGTGGAACCTTGTGTGCTCAAGGACAGGTGGACTGGACCGTTTAAGGTTGTGGAGAAGAAGAGCGATGTCACCTACCTGGTGGACTTGAAATCTCTCAGGAACCCCTTGCGGGTCCTGCATATCAACCGCTTGAAGCCCCACTTAGAAAGGTCCGAAGTGGGCATGCTCCTAGCTACAGATGATGGAACGGAGGAGGAGAGTGAGCCTCTTCCTGACCTCCTGTGTGCTAAAGAGCAAGATGGGTCGGTGGATGGTGTGGTCCTCTCTGACACACTGACCCTTGAGCAGAAACAGGATTGTCGCCAACTGTTGGGACAATTCCCGGATCTGTTTTCCTTGGTTCCGGGTGTCACGCATTGGTGTGTCCATGACGTTGACACCGGAGACAGCCCTCCTGTGAAGCACAAGGCTTACAGGGTGACTGACAAGGTCAGAGCGTACATTAAGGAGGAGGTCTCCAAGATGTTCGCGTTAGGGGTGATTGAGTCCTCTAGCAGTCCTTGGGCCAGCCCAGTGGTCTTGGTCCCGAAGGCTGCAGCGCCTGGTGCTTCACCGGAACTCCGGTTCTGCGTGGATTACCGAGGGCTCAATTCGGTCACGAAGACTGACGCGCACCCCATCCCCAGAGCTGATGAGCTCATCGATCGGTTGGGGGCTGCCCGGTACCTTAGTACGTTTGATTTAACGTCTGGGTACTGGCAGATCGCCTTGACTGATGGGGCAAAGGAGAGGTCAGCATTCTCCACACCAGATGGGCTATACCAGTTCCGGGTGATGCCCTTTGGGAGGAAGAATGCCCCTGCCACCTTCCAGAGGTTGGTCAACCAGGTCTTGGCTGGACTGGAGGATTTCAGTGCCGCCTACCTGGACGACATCGCAGTGTTCAGCGCCAGCTGGGAGGAACACTTGCGCCACCTACAGGAAGTGTTGTTGGCCCTGCGCGGAGCAGGCCTCACAATCAAAGCCAGTAAGTGCCAGATTGGGCAGGGTTCGGTGGTGTACTTGGGGCACCAAGTAGGGAGCGGTAAGGTTGCCCCCCTGCAACCCAAGATTGATACCATCCTGGCTTGGGCGCCGCCCAAAACCCAAACTCAGGTGAGAGCCTTCCTAGGACTCACGGGTTACTACAGGAGGTTTGTCAAGGATTACGGTAACATCGTGCACCCCTTGACGTCGCTGACTTCCAGGAAGCAGCCACGAAACGTGATCTGGACTGATGCCTGTCAAACGGCATTTGACACCCTGAAAACTGCAATGTGCACAGCACCTATACTCCAGGCACCCGACTTTTCGAAAGAATTCATTGTTCAGACGGACGCTTCAGAGCATGGCGTGGGGGCTGTTCTAGCTCAGGTGAATGAAGAGGGCCGAGACTTGCCTGTAGCCTTCATCAGTAGGAGGTTACTTCCCAGGGAAACGAGGTGGAGTGCGATAGAGAGAGAAGCATTTGCTGTGGTCTGGGCGCTGAAGAAGCTAAGACCCTACCTGTTTGGGACTCACTTCCGGGTTCAGACAGACCACAGGCCCCTCAGATGGTTGATGCAGATGAGGGGTGAGAATCCGAAACTGTTGAGGTGGTCCATTTCTCTCCAGGGGATGGACTTTACGGTGGAACACCGCCCTGGTACAGATCACGCCAATGCTGATGGTCTGTCCAGATTTTTCCGCCTTAGTGAAGAGAACTCCCTAGGTCAAGGGTAGTTCTCCCCACATTTCAGCTGGAGGGGACACGTGTTAGACCTGACATCATTGGCTTGAGTCTCCCCTCCATTTTTTCTGTTTTGCCTCTACTGTTTTACGTTGTTTTGCTGGTATATGCTTTGGGCGCCGTGTCACTGCTGATCAGTGCCATAGCGCAAGTGCTCCCTATGTTAAATTGATGTATCTATTGTATCCATGTTTGGCTTATTTGGTTTACTATCAGTCCCTCGTCTAGTGCACCCAGAGTGCCGGGGCTTGTAAACGCAAATGCCGCTTGTGGGCTTGCAGCACGTGTTGTGCCACCCACAGGAGCGGCCTCGTAAAAGAATGTCTACGGGTCGGTCATTGCGAGACCCACGTGCAGCCTCGTGCTGTCACGCCGGCTGCGCAAGTATACCTACTTGCCAGCCCTCCAAACCTTCCCTTGGCTTCATGTTAGTCGCCCTTATGGTAGGCCTTCGGGCAGGGTGCATTGTAAGTCTGAGGTAGGACACGCCTGACCAAGTTGGCATGTCCTGATAGTGAATTACCGCCATCTTGGTCCTTCACTATTGCGAGGTAGCCTGCTCTCCATTGATTAGAATGGGCCGCCAGGATTATTAGTACTATGATCCTCGCTGGCTCGGAGAGCATGGTGCAATGTCGAGTTTGGTATCCCTGAACTCGGGGTTTAATTACGCATCCGTTGGTGTGGATGGTTTTTGGACCCTGGGTTTGAAAATAGCACTTTTAGAAGGTGTCTATTTTCTTGTCTAACCATATCTGGTTTCTGCTGGTTTTGCGTGCGTGTGACAGGAGCTGGGTGGCTCCCCAGGTCTGGATGAGTCAGTGTGGGATGAGTGGGACAGTTACGTTGAGAGTAGGGGGAGAGTAGTTGTTGATAGCCTGCCTTGCCTGATACAATGCCGGCTCCACCTCCTGCCAAGCGGCTGATGGCTCTGTGCCTGCCATGGACGATCCTAGCCCCACCTCCTGCCAGGTGGCCGATAGCTCTTCTCCTGCCAGTGTCAATGCTGGCTCCACCTCCTGCTGGGCGTCTGAGGACCCAGCCCTGCTCAGTGAATAGGCCAGGTGCTTCTGCCTGGCTCCACCCACAACGGGCCCAGGATGTTGGGAAACCCCCGGCATGGACAAAGGGATCAAAGACGAAAAGGGGTATAAAAGTAGGACCCCTGAACCAAGAATTTAGATCACTTCTGACAAGGAACCCTGTAACCAAGGACAAGAGGCCTGCTGATCTAAGGACTGCCTACCCCTTCTGCCAGTGTGCTGTTGTTGGGGGAATCCTGCAGTGCTTCTTTATTTTTGCCAAGGAGCCAGGAGAGAGGAACTGTGTGTGTACTCTCACGCTTGCTAAGAAAATCTCCAAGGACTGGAAGAGTGCCAGTCTCCTGCTGAAGTCACAGGGCTAAAGGACTTCATCTGCTTAAAGTGCTACTTTGCTGGAACCGTGAATCCAGCACCTCTGAAAGAATCAGCAATCACGACAACCGAACGCTAGGCCCAACCGACGCCAGCAGCAACGCCAGTGAGTGGGAGTACGGCTCTAGCTCCAGAGGACCTCGTGTCTGCACCGCTGCTGATCGCATCACCTGTGTGCCCTTCGATGCCGTGAGCGCTGCTCACTCTGTGCAACCGCATCATCAACGACGACGCCTGCTGAGGCCAGATCGACACCGAAGACGCGACGCCGGATTGCTCGACGCCGCTGATCATCGTGTGCTTCATTTTCCTAAGGTATTGTGTTGTTGGGGGTCCGTGTGACTCCAGGCTTGACGTAGCGCTCCTCGCGGTCGACGCCGAACCTTTGGATTAACTTTGTCCTGACGTCGTGTAGCCCCCGTGCGGGTTACCCTGTTGCTAAGAACTGCATTGCCAAGAAGAAGATTTGCTTTGATACTAAAAACTTTGTGCTAAAGAAGAAACTACCTTTGAACTATCCTTTTTTTCCTTCCCAACGTATTTATTCCGATTGTGTACAGTTTGTCGTTATTTTGGTCTTGTGCTAAGCCTTATATAAAAATACTTATTTTTATAATACTACGGTGTCGTGTCCATTTGTAGTGTATTCACTGTATTACTGTATGTGGTCATAATTGCTTAACGCACAGCCTCTGAGATAAGCCTGTTCTGCTCTGCCAAGCTACCAAGGGGGTGAGCAGGGGTTATCAAAGGGTGTGATCACCTTGCCCTGACTAGAAAAGGAGTGTCCCTATTTGTCAGAAGTGTACACCTCTGCCAACTAGAGACAGCCGGTTCTAACAATGGGCTTCTATGGGAATTAACAAGGGCGAATTATCAAGCCGATTATCGCCGTTTTATCAGCAGTTTCCTGCCGATAAAGCTGCGATAATTTTAACACCGGTTCTTGATAATATGTCCCTGTTTGTATTGTGAATATATTCCGGACATTTCAGCGATATAAAAAAGTTAGTGCTATTGCGAAAAAAAATTATACATGTAAAATAATACATTATATAGGAGTGCATTTGTCTAAAATATTAAGTCGCATTTTTGTATGTAGTCAGCTACAATCCTTTGACTACTCCTGATGCGTACTCAAGTGTCACTGCTCACTTTTTGGGGAAACAACAGTTTCTTCATGATGTAGTCACTATCTCCAACAAAGAAGTCTCATATATGGTGCCGAGTCTTGATATCGACATACTCGTGCTCCCATTATCATCATCATCGCAGGTTCTTGACCCGCTCAGTGTTTCGGGCACTACTAACTCAGTGACCAAAGAGGCCACGCATGTAGTAGTTGGCCCCTTGTTCGGTGCTTTGGGAACAACTCTAAAATGGCGTACAACACGTGCGCTCCGTCTTTTTTATAGATAGGGTCAAGTGTGTAGTGACGAATGCGCTGGATGGGTGGGGTGTGGGTGTATACCAGCCATGAGGGAGTGTGTGTGTCGATCTGACAACTAGACCTGCAACTAAGAAATCACTACAATGGAAGTTTGGGACTTGTACTTTTGTTGTGTTTAGTGGCCTTCTTTTTTCTATGTGACGTTATAGAGTCAGCATGTATGTAGCCTATTTTGTGACGCATTTTATTGTACAATACGTTTCAAAAACTAGTTGTGGTAGTGTGCTTTTAAATTAAACTGTGTACTCTGCTTACAAGTTTGTTGAGTGTAGAAGTATATATATTTTTTTCTATTTTATATTCTATCATAATTGTGCTGACTTTTCTGCTTTTCCGCAATTCTCAACTATATTATTTTATACATAAGAAACTGTTGAAATCATGTTTGAAATTAGAACGGAAGCATGTAGGCTGCTGTCTGTGAGGAATAGCAATGCCGGCTACCGCAGGAAGTGGGGATCCGGATGGGATCGTGGAGGCCATGGGGCTGTTTCCACAGTCCGCAACGTTAGATTTGATCCCTGGGAGTTGGGGTCCTCGGGAATTAAAGAAAAGTAGTAATGAAGGCTATTTTTTTATATGGTAGATTTATTGTATGCGTACCAAGCGTGTATGGACGACGTGCAGCTGGAATATTGGAAGTCATCCAGTAAGCGTACATCAGCAAGAAAAATTAAAATAATTTTAGATATTTATGAAGTGTATTTCTTTATGTGTTGTGTGGCTCTAAAAAGAGCCCTTGTGTTTATTGGTAGATTTAAGTACCTACAAGTAAGTACCGATGCAGTGTCTTAAGTTTATGAGAAACACTCTGTTCCCCTCATCTGTAAAATGTACACCATCTCTCCTATAGATGTTATGCATATTGAAAGGCAGATTGTTGTGGTAGATGGACCCCATTCGATAGTCTCGGAGAAAGGCAGAAACAGATTTATTCACATGTTTTCTAGCTTTTTCAATCTGTGGACAATAGTGGTTGGACCAGTTCCATTTCTGCCTTTGGCATATATTAGAATAGACAAAGGCAGTTTGGGGGAAAAGTGCCATCAATTCTCTAAAGGGTGTCCTTCATAAGCATTTCCAGACCCACCACAGTCGAAGTGCCTAGGTCATTGCCACCACAGTGCACAATTATGAGGTCAGGGTTTTGGAGATGTAAAAAGGATTTCACCAATGGCATCAATTGATGCCACTTTAATCCTCTCTGTCCAATCCAATTAATGTCTACATTTGGTAAACGTAGGTCTTTGTGAATTCTTTTCTGTTGTGCGTGTCCCACACTCCACACTGCAAGCATTTTGAAGAGAAGTCTGGATGCACTCTGATGGTCTCTGTAAATGAAATGGCAGTTTGAAAGTAAAATTTTCTAAATGGTGGACAACATGCAGTTTTGAAAAAAAAGAAAAGAAATTATTGGTTGTTTGACAACATTTTACAGAAAACTAGGGTGCATGTTTCTGTTTTTTAAAAACCCTATTTTAATTGGTTAAGAAAAACTGATAGAACAGAACGTTACATAAGATAAGCTGGTATATTCTCAAGTCAAGTATACTTACTGTTTTAATTTGCAACAAGGTATGATGAACTTTTCACCTGTGTGCTGAGTTAGGTGTTCCCTGAAGTGTTTCTATGGTAACTGGCAGATTGTGGAATGGGGGAAGGGTTGAAAGTTTTGTCAGTTGGAAAGGGTGCAAAAGTTCAAGCAATATAAAAGTGTGTTTCTTTTTTAATTTAATGTGGGAATAAATGTGATTTTTTATTTATTTGTATATATGTGTAGATTGAGTGTGTAGATTGATCGGAAAAGTTTGCTATTTGCTATAGGAATTCCTGATCCCGTAGGACTGCTTAGGGGGATTTACAATGATCCCCAAGGTCAAAATCTTTGATGGCCTTTGTTGAGCCTTTGATGCAGGGCACGGAACGAAATTAGTTTTATTAATTTAATTGTTTACTTACCAGCAATCATCCAGATTCCGTTGTTTATCACCCCCCACCCTTCCCCTCCCCCACCCTGCCTGCCTGCTCCACTGCAACTCCCTCCACGGGCCGCGGTTGAAAGACGCGGTAGCGATCTAGTAATTTACCACAGACTTGTGTGGAATCCTTGGTGAGGCGCGCGCTCACTAACGAGTGCGCACTTCACCGAAGACGTTCCGGAGTTCAGACTCGTTTTCAATTGTTCCTTAGATATTCCTGAAGAGAAAGTGCAAATGTTTCTGAGAGAGTTAAAGAACGTTGTATGACACGTTAGTGAGTAAGTAAACTTACCTGACATTATAGACAATATTGAATGTATTCAGTCAATGTATTTTCTATAACTAAAAACAAGAAACTATAATATTCGTGCTAAGCAAGGTCTTACGGGAAAAGAACACATTGAGTAAGGAATACTAGACAGACTTTTGAATTAAGAAGGAACATTAGTGAAAAACAGAAGATATTCAAGGATTGATAGAATAGATAACAAGCAACTGCTTAAAGAAAGGTTAGTAGAAGAACACAAGGAAATTAATAGTATAAAAATTAGACAATAAACTGAGAGTGCTAGGTTAATGAATGTTAGGTAATTATAGGTTATAAGCAGTGAGAAAAATAAAGAACCGCAAGCTACAAGGTTGCAGATAAATACTAGAGGTGAGGCTAGTTTGAAAGTCGAAGGGGTAGGTAATTAGTAGGGTTAGACTAAGTTATAGATGAGGAATAGAGATAGAGTAAACATATGAAGTATTCACAAAGTAGTGTCATAATGATGTCTAAATATACACAGATACACAATGTTATTCTGGACAATGAATAGTATCTTTTGCATTTTAGTAAAACATATTTAGTATTTTGGAATGGGTAAGGTGAATAGACATATTCTACATTTTTCAGCCTGAGTCTTTTCCTATAGTCATAAGGAGTGACTTGATTCAAAATTTAAGAAAAGCTAAGAACAGGATATTCTTATAAGTAATTACATTCAAATAACTGTGCAAAGGACTAAAACTCTACTAATGGAATGTTATTAGATATTAGTATTTATATAGTATTTTTTGGAGGCCAAAAGAGGTGAAAATGATAGTTTTGTAATATATATTATGAAAAGTGATAAAATTAACGGTTTATATTTGTATACAAGGAGCAAGAACATAAAGGAACCATTATGGAAAGAGAACAGCCTCATACTCAGGAGATTTTGGATATTATCTTGAGTATAATTGAAGAAGTAATCGTATCTGTCACAGGTAATGACAGTGAAATAGGGAAATTAGTGCTGCAGACGTGAGGTGTGATTTTGAAGATGAAAGCTTTGATGGAGATTTTCTGGAAGTATTAAATTATGTTGAAAGTTTAGAACAAATTGATTCAGAAACTGCTAACGAGGGAATTGATCTGAATGACATATCCGATGAACTTCTATTGGAATGTGTGTTAAATTATGAGATGTTAATAGAATAAATTTATTGTTTAAAAATAATAAAAGTTTGAGCATTATCTACTAATGTATTTATTGTACTAAAAGTGAAGCACTTATAGATTCAGTTATATATTCTTTAAATGTTTGTATTGATTTAAAATATGCAAAGTGGGTCTGAGGGAATGGATTGCTTAAAATCCGTATGGAGTATACATGCAGTCTTCTATGCACCTGCAAACTTGTTTTTTATGCCTTCAATTCCCCAGTCTGTATCCTTAGACTTCCTCTAAACACTCTGACACTGCTGTTTTAGTATTGTAGTGAGCCAGTCAGCAGTATGTTCTTTTCCATTGTACCGTGGTAAAACTGAAGCTGTAATAAATTTAATGAGGAACTTTCTTTGCAGAAGTGTAATGATCCAGTTAGTATCTAGATACTCATGGATTAAAAGAGGCTTTAGTCCATAATTTGTTTCAAACCTCTATAGACTGTGCATGCACTGTTCTATGCACCAGGAAACTTATGTTTCATATGTTCATTTCCTCAATGTGTATCCTTATACTTGCAGCAAACATTCTCACACTACTGTTTGAATATTGTAGTGAGCCATTCAGCAGTATGTGTTTATCTGTATACTGCGGTAAAACTGAGGCTGTTATAAATTCAATCGAGTTCTTTCCTTGCGGAACTGTAATCATCCATTCACTACCTAAGTACTCATGCATTAAAATAGGCCTTAGGGCATAGACTGCTTCAAACCCTTATAGACTATGTATGCAGTCTTCTATGTACTTGCAAATTTGTCTTTTATACGTTCAATTTACCAGTTTGTATCCTTACACTTCCATCAAACACTCTGTCACTGTTGTTTTAGTTTTGTCGTGCCTCATTCATCGGTATGTAGTAATCTATTCACTATATTAAAACACTAATGGGCACATATACAGTAACTGGCATGTCGCCAGGAATATGTCATTTATTGTGCTCCGTGACACCACCACCATGGATGTGCCGTATTTACAATGCGGTGTACCATGGGACAAAAATGCCACATATATGTGATGTATCTGTGCTGTAAAGGTGGTGCATTGTTTGAGTTATGTTGCAAGTGCAACACATCTGCAGCAATGCTCTGGGGGCCCTATGCTCAGACTGTTGTGTCAATCCTTACAGCTGCTTCAAGGTAGTGCAGGGTTTTGACACAGCATGAGCCCTAAAGTGACAAAGTGAAATCTTGTAGATTTCAGTCAGCCACTTCTAGGAGGTGTTCTTGCGCCGCAACGCCCCCCCAACCTCCCCCCATGTAGGAATGTCTTCTTCTGGTACAGGGATTTACAATGTGACGCACCTCCAGATACATCACATTCTAAATACTATACCATGGCGCATCTTTTGCACCACCGCTTCTTCAGAAAAGTGATGCAACAGCGGTGTAAAAGAGGCACAAGGGTGTTGTAAATCTGCCTCTAACAAACACTTAGAAATTAACCCAGGCAGTTTCACTAGCAGTGCATTCTTTTGGAATTAACTTTTGTTATTATTTTACGTTAAAAATATGAAATGTAACTTTAAAAATAAAATAAATATAAGTATTTATAATAAAAATATAGGAAATTACTATAAAAAGAAATACATATAATAATTAGTACATTTTAAAATTATCACTTATAAAACCTTAGAAATTCACTGAAAAAACCATAGGTTTCAGCCACGTTATAGTTAGGAATTAGCATTTAAAAAACCTTAGAAATTCACTGAAATTCTGGTGATGTCACAGTGCACAATGACTGGCATATCTCTGGGGATGTACCACTTATTTTACATCTGCTGATTGCTGTTTGAATGTAGTGAATGGACAACTACATACAGATCAATGAGTCACTACACAACTATAACAGGAATGACAGAGTGTTTGGTGGAAGTGTAAGAATAGAGACTGGGGAATTGAACATATAATAGGTAAATTTGCAGGTGCATAGAACAGTGCATGCATAGTGTATAGGAGTTTGAAGCAGTCCATGCTCTAAGGCCCACTTTGCACCATGAGTACTTGAATACTGGCTGAATGATTACAATTCTCCAAGAAGAGTGCCTGGCTGAATATATAGCAGCTTCACTTTTAGAACAGTAGATAGATGAACACATAGTGCTGTATGGCTCACTACAATACTGAAACAGAAGTGTGAAAGTGTTTATTGGAACTGTAAAGATACAGACTAGGCAATTGAAGGTTTAAAAGGCAAGTTTGCAGGTGCATACAAAAGTGCATGCATAGTCTATACAGATTTGAAGCAGTTCATGCCCTAAAGCCATCTTTCGTGCATGACTACTTTGGAACTGACTGAATGCTTACAGTTCTGCAAGAAGAGTGTCTGGCTGAATATATAGCAGCTTCACTTTTGAAACAGTGTGTAGATAAACACATACTGCTGTATGGCTCATTACAATACGAAAATAGCAGTAGCAGAATGTTTGGAGGAAGTGTAAAGATACAGACTGGGCAATTGAACGTGTAAAAGTCAAGTTTTCAGATGCATAGAAAAGTACATTTATTATCTATAGGTGTTTGAAGCAGTCCATGCCCTTAGGCCTACTTTGCTGCATGACTACTTGGGTAGTGACTGAATGATTACAGTTGTCCAAGGAGAGTGTCAAGCTGAATGTATAACTTCTTCACTTTTAAAACACTGTATAGATAAACACATAATTCTGTATGGCTCACTACAATACTAAAATAGGAGTAACAGAATGTTTGGAGGAAATGTAAAGATACAGACTGGGCAATTGAAAGTTTAAAAGCCAAGTTTGCAGGTGCATAGAAAAGGGCATTTTATTATTTATTAATCTTCCCAACGCCCTAAACGCCAGCACACCTTTCCGAGGGTAGGTTTATGATTTACAAATGCTAGCATTTTTTAAATTAAGAAGCATAGTAATAACAAATATTAAGCCTTTTTTTTTCTTCTAATGATAATGATATTTTTTTTTCATGTCTTCTATTTAGATGTTATTAATCATGAAAATGCAAAGAACACAGTTTACAGAATAACACTTTTTAAACTCTCCACCAAATAAAGATAATAATACCTTATACGTGTTACGATTGAAATCGAAACCATTATAGCTTCACAGTTTGTAACTTTTCCGAACACGTGAGGAAGAAAAACAGTTAAAACGTGAGCACGTGTAAAATGCAAAACGTGCCAGCTAAATAGGCGGACCCACAGCTTCCTTCCCTAGACTACCAAACAACCAAAAACTATATAAACCACACCTACTGGGCAATTAGTTTCATTTTCGTGAGTTATTTCTGAGTCGCCAATCTATGTTGCAGGTTCTGTTTTCTAGCATCGGATTCTCTTTTTGCGTCAACAAACATATTCCGGAGTTGTAAGTTGTTTCAATATGGCATAGGTATAGTACTTAGTTATCATTTGTGGCTATTTGTCAATATTTAAACATTTATATCTAGAAAGAAATGTTATTGCATGTTTTCGCTTTTTCTCTGTAACGTCAGCAGCTTGTTTTTAGAAACAGATAGATAATAACAAACATTTCTCCTTTTCTGACTCCTTTCACCTTATATATAGTGACTTTTTATCTTAAAATATTTACACTGTACTTTGCTTGAGAGGTGTTGGTGACCCGTCGACGTAAACCCTAAACATTTACAATCAACGTCACCATCTTCCACTTGGTATTATGTGTTCCCTAGAGATCACATACTGTTAATATGTTTATTATAAAATTAACAGTCTTGGTGATCTTAGTGGAGTTCAAGATCTGTCGTCACAAAGAGTAACGATAAGTAAGCAACGTTACCGGCTTGCGGTTTTCAGTCTATTTTCCCCTTGTGACCATGTGCTGTAAAAATATATACATATTATTATTCTCACCGTTATGATCTCAGAAGAGTTTATGACCAGTCACCACAAAGATCAAACTTTTTCACCTCCGGAGAAAAGAAGTTCAGTAAATAATTACTGCTGGAAAGTATTTCATTATGGATGTTCTGTTAAATACATAACTTTATTTTCCTTTTCTTTTTACCATAACAATGGTATCAATCTGTATATTATAATAGATTGTCCTGTTGCTACAGAAGAGGAATGGGAGATTTTTCAGCGCCATCTATAATATAACTTTCAAATATTAAAAAGTACTTGATCAGATATTTTCTTCAAGAAACATATTTTATGAAACAGCAGAACGACAAAATATAGCTATCATGCATACTTTGTTACTTTAAATAATTTATAAACCCTACATTTCTGAATGTTATTTTCTAATTTCTATTCTTACTTGCGGTTCCTATTCACCTTCTCCCTAAACAATAAATAGGACCTGTACTTTATATTATAAGAGTACCATCCTATGTATTCTCTAGTGAGTATGTGATTTATTAGCTGGACAGTCTGCAACCTCTAAGCACCACGACAGCACGTTCCTGAATTGTACAGAATACAAATTTGAAAAATAATAATGCATGCATTTCTATGTAATATGAAATCACTTGTATTTAACTGTTTTTTACTTGTTCTCTTGATCTGAGATAATGTAGTGCGGGAGTGTTTGTTGTAGCACTTCTATTCTACTTTATCTAAAAGTAACTGATGCCTTCTTCATCAAGAATGTGGGGCAACACTTTTACAAACTGTAGCCCAAAACAGAAGTATATAGCCATGCTTAACTGATAATTTATGAAATTCCATTTTTAATTGTCACCCCTTTCATATATACAGAGACAGTTTCTGAAGAAAGTTTATTTGTTTTTACTTAATAAAAATTGTTTCAAACCTCAACTGAATTTTTTGCGCAACCACACCTCCTCATCAGGAAAGTAAACACCACATTATAAGTAAATAGTACTCCTAAGAAGTATGTCACCCACAAACTTGATTTAAAAAAACAGCGCAAGAGACTGTCATTTTTAAGCCGTGATTTATACACCACACAGCAATTATATGAATGGCCCTTGAAACATATAAAAACAATTGTTTCCCCTAAGTCGTGGTTGGTCTGGGGTTATGCAAGAAACAACCAATACGATTGCAGTAGAAGAATTCCTGTGTCGTACAAAGCCACTCCCGTTTGTTATCTGGGGTAAGCAGGGAGGTCGGTGGTTCGTGTGTGCACTTGGCACTGGTAATAGTAGTAGGGGTGTGTTTAATCTTGTCCCCTTTTTTCATTTTAGCGGTCTCGTCTGTGTCAAGCTGTCAGCTGCCGAGAAGCCAGAGAAGACAAGTTCTGTTCCCCAAGACCTTGGGTTCCCTTGTTTTGTTACCCACCTTCTCCCGGTGTCGTGTTCTCCACCATCTGTTTGATTGCGGGTGTTGGGGGTCACGGTGAGGGTAGAGGATAGGGACGTTCTTCACTCCTGCGGTGTTGGGCCGGTCGGCAATGGAACAGAAAACCAAGCCCACGAATTAATACACCGCCTGAGTGAAGAATGGTTGAGGAGGCAGCAGGGGGGGCTTCTTCGATGCAGGAAATTATGCAGGCTTTAGCGCACATGCAGGGTGAAGTCCAATCCCCGCGTCAGGAGAATCAGGAGTTACAGGGGACACTGAGTGAGGTAAAGGAAAGCACTAAGAGAAGAGGGAGGGATCCCTAAGTTAAGGCTAAGCCCCCATTGATTCAACCAGCCACATTTAAATATGAGAGGAGTGGGGGGCAGAGTGGGTCTCCTTCTACTTTGTCCATTACAGTGAACACTCCCATGCTGGTGCCTCTAGCAGCTCCAGAGAGGTTTTCCGGGGATAGTAGCAGGTATGCTATATTTATGAACCAGTGTCATTTGCACTTCATGTGTCGACCAACCGCTTTTCCTGACGACACTACTAAGGTAGCGTTTGTGATCTCATATCTCTCGGGTACTGCAGCTAGTTGGGCGGTCCCCTTAGTGGAAAACAATGATGCTGTGTTAAGTAGCTTCCCGGCCTTAAGAACCAGATGCATAGTCTGTTTGCTAAGCATGCTTTCATGTAGGCAAGCGATGTTGAATTGTTAAAGCTACGGCAGGGTAAGCAGGATCTTTTGGGTTATGTGGCTACTTTCAATCGCCTAGTAGCAGAGACACAATGGCCCATGGCAAAAAGAACCTCTTGGTTTTATCAGGGATTGTGCGAGGACTTAAAAGATATAGTCTCTCAGGTTGTAGACCCCCCTGAAGATTGTGTTGAGTTTGTCGATTTGGTTGTCAAACTCAACCATCGAATGAGTGAAAGAAAAGGGGAAAAGATCAGGTTTCAACCCCCAAGGATGACTGTAACCAAGAGAGAAACATCTGAGAATGGGGGCGTAAAAACAGATCCTGAACCTATGCCTTTGGGTGGGGTGCGGGGTCCCTTATCCAAGGAGGAAAAGGAGCGAAGGCGCTTGTTGCAGTTGTGTTTGTATTGTGGGAGGGGTGGACACTTTGCTCGAGAGTGTCCAGTGAAACTGTCCCGGATCCCGGAGAATAAGGCTGTGCCTTTCGTGGGAAGGGATTGTGAGAGTCCTTTTGTCCATGAAAGAGGTATTTGTAATCCATATGACGTACAAGGGGCGGTTCAAAGAGTCCCGCATTGCTTCACGTATCGGCTTGTTTCGCTTATTCATCTTGTGGTAGAGCTTCCTTGTCGGTACTATTGGATTGTGGGGCCACAGGGAACTTTATGGACATCGGGTTGGCCGAGAAGTTGGTGGTTCCCTGTGTGATGAAGAAACAACCTGAACCCGTGAGAGCTATTGACGGCACGGAGTTAACCTCTGGGTCGATTGTTCGACAAACCGAACCTTTGTTGATTGTTATACATCTTTCCCCTCATTTTTATGTTACAGCAGCTCGAGGTCACGGTGTTCAATTACGCCGATGACCTCCAGCTAATTTTCAACCTTTCTCATTCCCCTTCATCCTTCCAGAATGTTCAATCTGTTATGCTGTTCATTCAGGATTGGATGAACTGCAACCACCTCAAACTCAATCCGGACAAGACGGAACTAGTCTTGACCGGAGGTGGTTGCAGCCCCTGGTCCCCGTCTCACTGGCCTTCTCCACTTGGTGCTCCCCCACTCCCGGTTCCCAAAGTGAAAACCCTTGGAATCCTCTTGAACCCCTCACTTTCTGTCCACTCACAGGTTAGTTCTGTTGTTTCTTCTTGTTTTTTTTCCCTCAGAACCATTAGGAAGATCTCTCGATTCTTTTCACTCCCTGCCCTAAAGATCATAGTGATGGCAATGGTGCTGTCGCGCCTTGACTACGGCAACATCATCTATAACGGCGCGCCTGCTTACGCCATTCACCGTCTGCAACTAGTGCAGAATCAGGCGGCTCACCTGATCCATGGCCTGCCTAAATTCCAGGAGGCTACCCCTCTACTGCAGGCACTGCACTGGTTGCCGGTGAAAGAGCGAGCCTTGTTTAAGCTCAGCTGCCTTACCTTTAGGCAAAAATGGGCACCGCGCCAGAGTTCATCTGCTCTGCCATCAAGCCTTACACCCCTGGCAGAGAGCTCCGCTCCACCCACTTGGCCCTCCTAACTGTCCCCCGATTTAAAAAGAAAAAGGCTGGCGGAACAAAATTTGTGGTTCTCGCCCCTGTGTTCTGGAACTCCCTTCCTGTGGAACTCCGCACGACACCTTCCTACACAGAGTTTCGGAAAAGTCTTAAAACTCTACTCTTCTCTCGAGCCTTTGCTGCCTAACCTCTCTGCTCCTGCCACCTCCTCGCAATCCTAAAGCGCCATGAAACCGCGTGGTATAAGTGAGCTATATAAATGTTTTTAAATTCAAATTCAATTCAAATTGTTGATGACATTCGATAATGGGCATTCTGAGACGGTCTGTTTCGATCTGATTGCCGCACCAGCATTTGGTGTGGTACTCGGGGTGCCCTGGTTACAGGCCCATAATCCCAGAATCGATTGGGCGCGGAGGCTGGTCACGCTTGATTCGGAGTATTGTCTTCTTCACTGTTATTGTGAGGCGACTGATTGGGTGTCTCTGTTGTCTTGTGCAGCGAGTGGTTGTGATCAGAACAGTTTGCCTCCTTCGTTTGTGGCATATAAGGAGGCGTTTGATAAGGATCAGGCGTGTCTCTTGCCACCACACAGGGTTTTTGATTGCCATATTGATTTGGTTCTGGGGGCCATTTGGCCCTGTAGTAGGGTTTATGCGTTGTTGGAGCCGGAGGAGAAACATCTACGGCAGTATTTGGATGAGATGTTAAAGAATGGGTTTATTCGGCCTTCTTCTTCGCCTGTGTCTTCCTCCATATTCTTTATACCGAAGAAGGAGGGTGATCTTCGCGCTTGCGTGGACTACAGAGCGATGAATAAGGTCACAATAAAGAACAAGTACCCATTACCTCTCATACCGGTGTTGTTAGATCAGCTGCGACATGCCAAGGTGTTCACAAAGCTTGATTTAAGAGGTGCTTACCATCTCGTTCGCGTCCGCGAGGGCGACGAATGGAAAACGGCGTTCCGTACTAAGGGGTCGATTAGGACCGCGGACGGAAAAGTGTTTCGTCCGCCGAGGAAGGTGTCAAGATACTCCGGACCTGCCCGCGGAAAAACCGCAATAGCGATTAGGATCAAATGTGATAGAAACGCCGACCGCGGCGGACGGAGCACAACAATCTCCGTCCGCAGCGGTCGAAGTACACCTGAGGCCGCGGCATGCGGACGGAACCTACAAAACACCGACCGCCGCGTACGCACATGACCAGGAGAACAACAACCTCCCCCGCGATACCTGCGTAGTGTCCGTGTCCGCAATTAGGATAACTCCGCAAGTACCCCGGTAGCCACCGCGATCCACGTCCGCGGCGGTACCAATGCTAGGAGAAACCGTGCACCACAGCGGAAGTCCAACATCCCTACAGTCAAACCAATGGCATACATACCGACAGAATTCATCACCAAACACAGGAAAATGAACGACCACCCACCTGACACATCTAAACCAAACACAAGACACAATGACCCACCCCCAAGAACTGCATAAACCACACCTGCCAACACACCCACCTATCACCTGACTGCCAATCAACATTCACAGAGGGCCAACACACAGACTATAAATTAACTCCCACCCACTCCAGAAATCCTCTGCATCACAGCATAGCTGCTAGCAGGAGACAACACTTGGCCAACAGCATAAAATTTAAATCATACACATAACCCACACCCAAACACACCCTGTACACAAATACCCACCACACCATACCCAAACACCACACACCAGCACCTCCTAATTCACACAAACACACACCCCGAGCACCATGGCACCCAAGAAAAATCCGAAATTCACCGACACCGAGCTCAGGGTAATGGTCGATGAGATTATTCGTGTTGAACCCCACATCTTTGGATCCCTAGTGCAGCAGACCAGCATAGCTAGGAAGAACAGCCTGTGGGACCGGATCGTCACCAGGGTCAATGCCTCCGGGACCGTCCCGAGGACCAAGCATGAAATCCAGAGGCGGTGGCACTACCTCAAGACCCGGGTGAAGTCCATCAGAGCCAAGAACTTCCTCCGGGCCAACCACACAGGCGGTGGAACCCCCCCGGAGCCCCTACCGTACACCGAGTGGGAGGAGAAGGTGCTGACCATCCTGCACCCTGAGACCATCGATGGACTTGATGAGGGAGAAGAGGCTGGTAAGTACCAACCAAGCACCACAAACACAACAACACGGTGTGCCTCACACAACTCTGAAGACACATCTCACAGACCCCAGCCATGCATGCAGTCCACATACTCACCAACGTCTAAACCACTCCTACAGGCCCCCAAGTCCATAGAGAGGGTGGTGGTGGTGGGTGGGGTGTGTGAGGGGATGGAAATACAACTCCCAACAGGCCCCCATGTCCATAGAGAGGGTGGTGGTGGTGGGTGATGTGTGTGAGGGGACGGAACTACAACTCCCCACAGGCCCCCATGTCCATAGAGAGGGTGGTGGTGGTGGGTGGGGTGTGTGAGGGGTCACTAGTCCAACTCCCAACAGGCCCCCATGTCCATAGAGAGGGTGGTGGTGGTGGGTGGGGTGTGTGAGGGGACGGAACTACAACTCCCAACAGGCCCCCATGTCCATAGAGAGGGTGGTGGTGGTGGGTGGGGTGTGTGAGGGGACGGAACTACAACTCCCAACAGGCCCCCATGTCCATAGAGAGGGTGGTGGTGGTGGGTGGGGTGTGTGAGGGGACGGAACTACAACTCCCCACAGGCCCCCATGTCCATAGAGAGGGTGGTGGTGGTGGGTGGGGTGTGTGAGGGGACGGAACTACAACTCCCAACAGGCCCCCATGTCCATAGAGAGGGTGCTGGTGGTGGGTGGGGTGTGTGATGGGACGGAACTACAACTCCCCACAGGCCCCCATGTCCATAGAGAGGGTGGTGGTGGTGGGTGCGGTGTGTGAGGGGTCACTAGTCCAACTCCCAACAGGCCCCCATGTCCATAGAGAGGGTGGTGGTGGTGGGTGGGGTGTGTGAGGGGACGGAACTACAACTCCCAACAGGCCCCCATGTCCATAGAGAGGGTGGTGGTGGTGGGTGGGGTGTGTGAGGGGACGGAACTACAACTCCCAACAGGCCCCCATGTCCATAGAGAGGGTGGTGGTGGTGGGTGGGATGTGTGAGGGGACGGAACTACAACCCCCCACAGGCCCCCATGTCCATAGAGAGGGTGGTGGTGGGTGGGGTGTGTGAGGGGTCACTAGTCAAACTCCCAACAGGCCCCCACGTCCATAGAGAGGGTGGTGGTGGTGGGTGGGGTGTGTGAGGGGTCACTAGTCCAACTCCCAACAGGCCCCCATGTCCATAGAGAGGGTGGTGGTGGTGGGTGGGGTGTGTGAGGGGATGGAACTACAACTCCCCACAGGCCCCCATGTCCATAGAGAGGGTGGTGGTGGTGGGTGGGGTGTGTGAGGGGTCACTAGTCCAACTCCCAACAGGCCCCCATGTCCATAGAGAGGGTGGTGGTGGTGGGTGGGATGTGTGAGGGGTCACTAGTACAACTCCCAACAGGCCCCCATGTCCATAGAGAGGGTGGTGGTGGTGGGTGGGGTGTGTGAGGGGACGGAACTACAACTCCCCACAGGCCCCCATGTCCATAGAGAGGGTGGTGGTGGTGGGTGGGGTGTGTGAGGGGTCACTAGTCCAACTCCCCACAGGCCCCCATGTCCATAGAGAGGGTGGTGGTGGTGGGTGGGGTGTGTGAGGGGTCACTAGTCCAACTCCCCACAGGCCCCCATGTCCATAGAGAGGGTGGTGGTGGTGGGTGGGGTGTGTGAGGGGTCACTAGTCCAACTCCCCACAGGCCCCCATGTCCATAGAGAGGGTGGTGGTGGTGTGTGGGGTGTGTGAGGGGTCACTAGTCCAACTCCCAACAGGCCCCCATGTCCATAGAGAGGGTGGTGGTGGTGGGTGGGGTGTGTGAGGGGACGGAACTACAACTCCCCACAGGCCCCCATGTCCATAGAGAGGGTGGTGGTGGTGGGTGGGGTGTGTGAGGGGGCACTAGTCCAACTCCCAACAGGCCCCCATGTCCATAGAGAGGGTGGTGGTGGTGGGTGGGGTGTGTGAGGGGTCACTAGTCCAACTCCCCACAGGCCCCCAAGTCCATAGAGAGGGTGGTGGTGGTGGGTGGGGTGTGTGAGGGGACGGAACTACAACTCCCCACAGGCCCCCATGTCCATAGAGAGGGTGGTGGTGGTGGGTGGGGTGTGTGAGGGGACAGAATTACAACTCCCCACAGGCCTCCATGTCCATAGAGAGGGTGGTGGTGGTGGGTGGGGTGTGTGAGGGGACGGAACTACAACTCCCCACAGGCCCCCATGTCCATAGAGAGGGTGGTGGTGGTGGGTGGGGTGTGTGAGGGGTCACTAGTCCAACTCCCAACAGGCGCCAACGTCCATAGAGAGGGTGGTGGTGGTGGGTGGGGTGTGTGAGGGGTCACTAGTCCAACTCCCAACAGGCCCCCATGTCCATAGAGAGGGTGGTGGTGGTGGGTGGGGTGTGTGAGGGGACGGAACTACAACTCCCAACAGGCCCCCATGTCCATAGAGAGGGTGGTGGTGGGTGGGGTGTGTGCCATTGCCGACTGAATGTCAAATAGAAATAAATGTACACGTTTAGGCAACATGACTCATCCTCACATGTTTGATCATAATCTGACAGCTGCAATTAACACCAGGCCTCCAGCATCCCCACACTCTGAACTTTCAGGAGATGATTGGGCAGCCACCTCCAGGGCTGAGGATGGTGCCGGCTCAAGCAGCCAGCCAGGGACCTCTGGCTCGCAGGTCACACCTGCAACAACAACAACTACGGCCTCTGGCATCACAACAACACCGGCTACTGTGACCTGCACAGCTACCTCCAGCACCACCTCCACCACCACTACTACCGCCACTTCTGCCCCTGCCACCCTGCCCAACCCACCGGCCAACGCTGGGGCAGCGCCATCCCAGCCACGCAGGGAGAGAGTTAGGCTAACCACAAATGCAAGGCCAGATCCTGCAGGCAGGAGCACAGCAGAAAGAAGGCATGATGACACTACACCCAATGCCGTGCAACAGTGTCTTGAAGCACTAGTCAGGGTGGAGGCGGGCTATCTACGTGGCCAGGCACATGCAGACCGGGCCCACCAGGACTTTGTGGACAACACAGCGATGTTGGGGGCCATTGAGAGGTGGCTTGGCCAACTCGTGGACATTTTTAGCACGAGGATATCCGCCAACACCACCCACCACACCCCCCCTCAAACAACGCCACCGCCAACAACACTGCCACCGCCACCTGCGCCCCTGGCGGCGGATGTGCCACCTGATCAGCCAGCGCCCCCAGCTGACTCCGTCCCGACACAAAGACGGAGGGGCCGTCCGAGGCTGGAAGTGGGCGAGAGCAGTGTGGAAGGTCCTGCCACACGCTCCAAGAGGAGCCGACAATGACTCTTTGGAGTACCTGAGCCTGCCATCCATCCTGCCAACTATCCGGTCCCACCTGGCACAGGCCTGCTGCACTAGGCACACACCACCCTATGTGGTGTCTGCACGGACATCTCATCTGCCATTAACTTGGACTCTCACTCCCCCACCCCTTCACTCATTTGTAAATATGCACCTACACCTATGCACAATCCGTAAATAAATACCACTTACTCACTCAATGATGTGTTGCCTCCATGTTTATTCACATGATTGCATCAGAAACAGACGTAACCAGGTTCAGGGATCCAAGTGGTACAGAATCATGCCGCAAGGGAGTTACCTAGGGAAACATAGAAAACGCAAACACACGTTAGGAAACACCATCACACTCATCCCAACTCACTGCAGTGCAACTTTCAACAAACCACACACATCACTACACGAATGGATGACACTACACACATCATGGAGAAGTGCATGTACTCATAAATGAAGAGACACACACACATGCATACATCACAAAACAAAACACATAGATGATGCCCAACACAATGACACAAGAGCAGCAAACCTACACAGGGCATACACAAGCAGCACAAGAGGGGCACACTCACAATCAAGGGAAGTAGCGTTCAATGAGCTGGCGCCTCTGGTCCACACCTTCCTCCTCACCACTATCCTCATCAGTCGACATGGGTGGGTCGGGAGGGCGAGGAACTTGCTGTTCATCTGGGTCCAAGATCAGTTCAATGTTATTGCGCACAGCCAGGTTGTGGAGCATGCAGCAGGCAATCACAATCTTGCCTACTTTGCCTGGTGCGTAAGGCAGGGCCCCTCCAGTCTTATCCAGGCACCGAAATCTAGACTTAAGCAGGCCAAATGTTCGTTCCACCACTCGACGTGTCCTACCATGGGCATCATTGTATCGCATTTCTCCTGCTGTAGTGGGATTGCGTATTGGACTTAGAAGCCAAGGCCTGTTTGGGTAAGCCGAGTCGCCTGTGTTTGTGGAAATTAGAGAGAGAAACATCACTACCTGAACATGTGGCCACACAAAGCCACACAGATATCACTCCTGTCACCACAGCATACTCACCAACAAGCCAGGCTTGTGCCGGACGCAGATTTGCCATCAGTTGGGGGACAATGCTGCTCCGCATGATGTGGGCGTCATGTGCAGAGCCAGGAAATCTTGCACACACATGTGAGATTATGTTGTCGGCCTGGCACACCACCTGCACGTTTAGGGAGTGGAAGCGCTTCCGATTCCTAAACATCTGCTCACGTGCCCGTGGTGGAATGATCGCAATATGCGTGCCATCAATGGAACCCACAACGTGTGGTATGCGACCCAGTGCATAGAAGTCTGCTTTGACCGCTGCCAACTCTGCCGCCTGTGGAAAATGTATGTAGTCATTCTTGTACAGCATCATGGCTGTCAGTACATCCCGAAGTACCGTGCGGAACATGGCCTGTGACATTCCCCCGGCATGTCCAACAGTGTACTGAAATGTGCCTGTTGCAAAAAAATGGAGTGCCGCCATCACCTTTTGGGTGGGTGAAATGGAGCCTGGATAGGTTCTCCGCGGCTGCAGGTGAGGAGACAATTGGTTCACAAGCTCCAGCAATCGACGTCGATCAAGCCTGAATTTCCTGATCACCTCTTCGTCCACCATATCCTCCAGCACAGTGTATGGGCGATGGACATTTGGAGCCCTCCTGTGTGGGAGTAAATGGAATGGAAGTCAATTCACATACAACGCATGTCACTCACATGTCACCGCACTCTATCCAACATGTAATAGGCAGTGTTCAATTAGCATATGTGTGACATCTCTGATTGTCACAACAACATGGATTGACGTAGCAATGTGCACCCACCAGCTACATGATGTGTTGCAACATGTGCAATGCACTCTGTCTCACCTCAACATCACTGCCAACAAGACATGTGACATGACCCAAAAGTGACGGACATTAGTGGCACACCGATGGGCATGGTATGGACACACATGGGATAGAGCATGAAGTGTGGAGTCACGCAATCACGCACACAACCGTCATCATGCAGCTGCAGACAATGAAACAAGGTGCATCGTCAGCTGACATGCAATCATTGACACCGCCATGGCAGTGCACTGCTTCCGCTGTTTACGTCTGGCCATACGCGGCCCGCGTTCAACATTCCCATTGTCTGCATGTGCACAGACCGTCATGCTCACACACCGGCAAGTGCATGTGCTAGACACCGGGACGCATGCATCATTTGCAACAAAGTTCCAACAGTGGCGCCTCCATGGCGGGGCCCGTATTCGGCGGGGGAGGCGGAGGCCAAAACATCCATAAGCTGATGTCAATGCACATGGCAGTTCATGACCCCCCTTACAGTGACATTGCATCAGCCAGCCTACACCGGACGGCCCAGCCCTGCCCATGACCGCCGTGCCGGCCATGCCGACTACCGCCGCTTCAGGCCCCCTCCACTACCACCGTGCCAGGCCCTGCCCATGACCGCCGTGCCGGCCATGCCGACTACCGCGGCTTCAGGCCCCCTCCACTACCGCTGTGCCAGGCCCAGCCCATGACCGCCGTGCCGGCCATGCCGACTACCTCCGCTTCAGGCCCCCTCCACTACCGCCATGCCAGGCCCAGCCCATGACCGCTGTGCCGGCCATGCCAACTACCGCCGCTTCAGGCCCCCTCCACTACCGGCGTGCCAGGCCCAGCCCATGACCGCCGTGCCGGCCATGCCGACTACCGCCGCTTCAGGCCCCCTCCACTACCGCCGTGCCAGGCCCAGCCCATGACCGCCGTGCCGGCCTTGCCAACTACCGCCGTTTCAGGCCCTCTCCACTACCGCCGTGCCCTGGCGGGCCTGGCACGGCGGTCATGGCCTGGGCCTGGCACGGCGGTAGTGGAGGGGGCCTGAAGCGGCGGTAGTCGGCATGGCCGGCACGGCGGTCATGGGCTGGGTCTGGCACGGCGGTAGTGGAGGGGGCCTGAAGCGGCGGTAGTCAGCATGGCCGGCACGGCGGTCATGGGCAGGGCTGGGCCGGCCGGTGTAGGCTGGCTGATGCAATGTCACTGTAAGGGGGGTCATGAACTGCCATGTGCATTGACATCAGCTAATGGATGTTTTGGCCTCCACCTCCCCCGCCGAATACGTGTCCCGCCATGGTGGCGCCACTGTTACAACTTTGTTGCAAATGATGCATCCGTCCCGGTGTCTAGCACATGCACTTGCCGGTGTGTGAGCGTGACGGTCTGTGCACGTGCAGCCAATGGGAGGTGTGGACATGGGCCACGGTTGGCCAATAGCAAGTACCGTATGCTGTTCACCGCAACACAAGGGCCAATCATTGGCCCAATTCCAAACACGCTTTCACGGCTGACCAATGGCTGGCGCCGTATGCCACTGACATGGCCACAGGGCCCTATATATGTGTGATGTGCAAAAGCATACCTTCTACGATGACCACCGACTGCTGCCTGTGACCATCACCTCCACCTGCTGCTGCGGAGCTGACTACCGACTGCTGCCTGTGACCATCACCTCCACCTGCCGCTGCGGAGCTGACCACCGACTGCTGCCTGTGACCATCACCTCCACCTGCTGCTGCGGAGCTGACCACCGACTGCTGCCTGTGACCATCACCTCCACCTGCTGCTGCGGAGCTGACCACCGACTGCCGCTCTAGTGCCATACTCCGTGACGTTGGCATGTCAAGAGTCAAAGAGGTCCGGTCTCGTCCCTTCACCGCCGCGGAGCTGGATGTCCTCGTGGACGCTGTGCTCCGCAACTACGGACGCCTGTATGGTGCACCCGGACAGGTGGTAAGTGCAGTGGGGGATAAGTTGTTGTGCATGAGGTGTCATATGACTCTGGAAACTTGGCGGTGTGATGTGTGACCAACTAAAGAATCGATATGTGCATGGCTGCAGAGAGAAATGTGTTGCTCCTATCTGTGTGACTGGCCAACTGTCCACTGACTTCCACCCTTTTGTTTCCCATCATGGTAGGTGAAGCTGCACCTTCGCAAGGACGTGTGGAGGACCATTGCACGTGAAGTACGAGCAGCGGGGGTGTCCAATAGACGACATACACACTGCCACAAACGCTGGGATGACATTTCCAGACTGAGCAAGAATGTAGCGGAAGTGACACTAGGGATGATTCCAAGGATGGCACGTCTGGCCCGACGCTCAATGACCCCTCTCATGCACCGTATCATAGCTGTGACGCATCCTGACCTGTCCGAGCAGTTGCGTGTGGATGAACAGCAACGTGGCGGTAAGCATACTGTCAGTGTATGTTGCTTGTGAGTGCTATGCATGTATTGTTGCCCACACACATTAGGGACTTCTGTCGATCGTGAGGCTCGTTCCAATGGCATGTTGGTGCCATTGCCGCAGTAAAATTTCACTTCCCGATGCGGCATGTTGAGACACCACCCGCTAAGCGGTTCAGTTTTCATGCACATGCTGTAGTGCTACGTCACCCCTTGGCAACACTTGTGTGCAGATGTAGTTCCTCATGGCCAGTGTGCATGCTGTACATGTATTACGGCCAATGCCACTTAATTCCTGTGAGGATGACTGGTTGGGGTGGGCCGTGTGCAGGTTGGGGGATCGATGGACATTGTCATCAGTGGCTTTAGGGATTCCGCAGCAGTACTGTACGTGTGTGTGCCCATTACTTACACCCATTTCCTGTGCATTTCAGCTTTGGCAGAGGGCACTCAGCCACAGACGGCGGAGATGACAGAAGGCAATGCATCCGGATCAGACGTCGCGCACACGCAGACTGACACCGAAGGGGCCAGCGCCGGAGACGGGGACAGGACCGTCCCGGAGGACTCGCATGTGGAGACAACATCGTCATCATCTTCCGACAGTGTTGGTGAGTCAGCACTGTTGTCACAGACTGGGAGTGGGCAATCAACACCTTCGGTCGGGACACAGCACACAGGGCCCACCCTGCCGCCAACTGCACCATGTACTGTTCGTGCACGCAGGAGTAGGGGGAGCAGAGTGGCGTTCGGTGTCAGCACCGCTGCCCCAGCCTCGGTGAGCCAAAATGCACTTTGTGCAGAGGCTGTTGATCTGCTGCGACAGCTGTGTGTGGGCCAGACCAATATGATTAATGCTTTCCAAGACCACGATAGGAAGTTGGGGCAGGTGGTGGCATTCATGGAAGGTATGCATGGTGATCTGGCTGGTGTACACAGGACACTGCAGTCATTGTCTAACAGTGTGTCGTCTGCCATTGTACAGTCGCATGGACTGGGTGGTACTTCTGTTCCACCATCTACAACTCTGGATGTGTCATGGGGGAGTGAATTTTCTGACCAGGACTCTAATACAGGTTATTGCACTAGAAGCAGCGTCAGCCAGCACGTCAAGGCACGGAGGCCTCAGACCCCATCCCCTAGGTCAGGTAAATCTGTTCACAAGGACAACGTCAGATATAGTGGAGTACACACACGTGAAGCAAAAGAGGGGTTGGGTGTAATGGCTACACATGCTGCACAGCCATCCCACACACAAGGTACTACCAAGCCAAGACTCACTCCCACTTCCATTGACACTACCTTGTACGAGGACATTGAGAAGACGAATAAATCTCTTGAGGGCTCGCATACTCCCAGTGCCAGGGAGACTAGGAAGGAAGGAGCCACTCCCAAGGGCAGGGAAACTAGGAAGGAAGGAGCCACTTCCAAGGGAAGGGAAACCAGGAAGGAAGGAGCCACTCCCAAGGGCAGGGAGACTAGGCAGGAAGGAGCCACTCCCAAGGGCAGGGACACTAGGCAGGAAGGAGCCACTCCCAAGGGCAGGGACACTAGGCAGGAAGGAGCCACTCCCAAGGGCAGGGACACTAGGAAGGAAGGAGCCACTCCCAAGAGCAGGGAAACTAGGAACGAAGGAGGCACTCCCAAGGGCAGGGAAACTAGGAAGGAAGGAGCCACTCCCAAGGGCAGGGAATCTAGGAAGGAAGGAGCCACTCCCAAGGGCAGGGACAAGGACAGTCACAAGACAAACGCACCTAAGAAGAGCACGGACACTCCCAGGGGCAGGGACACACACGGGGAGAAGGTGTGTCCTGGGGATATGTACACCACACACGACAAGTCTGCTGCCTGGAACAGGGCACCATCCAGGGAACAGGGAAAGTCCGCAGACAACAGTACTCCTACGGAAATGGAACATCCAAGGCCCAAGGCATCTCCCATGGACAGTGGCGCTGTCAGGGACAGGCATACATCACCCATTGTTGCACTGAGGCAGCTGTTTTCTGGGAAACGGAATACAGATGTCTCCGCAGTGGAGTCACCCCTTACCTCCACTCCCATCAGGGCCTGTCAGGGACGGATGCAGGTGGACCCTGTAGTGGCATCCCCCATCACACATGTTGCAGAGGCGACAAGGCAGCCACACAGCAAACGACAAGCAGGCTCCAGCACGTCCCTAGAGAGCGTTACCCCCCCAGCAGATGCACCTCCCATGGTGGGTGAAATTTCTTCTCAGTCCGGTCCACTTGTATGTCCTGTCCTGTCCAGGGTGCAGGCACATGTCCAAAAGAAACGTAGACATACAGCATTGACACATGCACAATCCGATGTCGGACAATTGCAACTATCCCCCGCTCCCAGAGCCACCCTGCCTCCTGGACCATACAGCCCTGTGGCTCATCATTTCAGTGGTCCCAGTGGCGCTGGTGCAGTTGACTCGCATGTGTCTGTTAGTGGCAGGGTATCAGTCGAGACATATCCTGTATCAGGTGCTGGCAGTGTATCTGGGTCTATGGGCCATGTGTCAGTCACTCGGTCTGTGCTGTGTCTCACACTCCTGTATCAGGTGCTGGCAGTGTATCTGGGTCTATGGGCCATGTGTCAGTCACTCGGGCGGTGGCTGTGTCTCACACTCCTGTATCAGGTGCTGGCAGTGTATCTGGGTCTATGGGCCATGTGTCAGTCACTCGGGCTGTGGCTGTGTCTCACACTCCTGTATCAGGTGCTGGCAGTGTATCTGGGTCTATGGGCCATGTGTCAGTCACTCGGGCTGTGGCTGTGTCTCACACTCATATATCAGGTGCTGGCAGTGTATCTGGGTCTGTGGCTCACGTGTCAGTCACTACATCTGTGGCTGTGTGTCACACTCCGGTTTCTGGTGCTGGCAGTCTGTCCGATGCGGGTACTTCACGCAATCCACCTGATAGTGTGCTGTAAGTTGCTGTAGTGTGCCCTCAGATGTAGTGCCTCTGATGTACCTGCTCTGGTGTCCACACTGCCCTGTTGGTGCCCTGCTGCTGTTCTCATACTGATGTCCTGACTCTGATGTACCTGCTCTGGTGTCCACACTGCCCTGTTGCTGCCCTGTTGCTGTTCTCATACTGATGTACTGACTCTGATGTACCTGCTCTGGTGTCCACAATGCCCTGTTGCTGCCCTGTTGCTATCCTCATACTGATGTACTGCCTCTGACGTACCTGCTCTGGTGTCCACACTGCCCTGTTGCTGCCCTGTTGCTATCCTCATACTGATGTACTGCATCTGATGTACCTGCTCTGGTGTCCACAATGCCCTGTTGCTGCCCTGTTGCTATCCTCATACTGATGTACTGCATCTGATGTACCTGCTCTGGTGTCCACACTGCCCTGTTGGTGCCCTGTTGCTGTTCTCATACTGATGTACTGCCTCTGATGTACCTGCTCTGGTGTCCACACTGGCCTGTTGCTGCCCGGTTGCTATCCTCATACTGATGTACTGCATCTGATGTACCTGCCCTGGTGTCCACACTGCCCTGTTGCTATCCTCATACTGATGTACTGCATCTGATGTACCTGCTCTGGTGTCCACAATGCCCTGTTGCTGCCCTGTTGCTATCCTCATACTGATGTACTGCATCTGATGTACCTGCTCTGGTGTCCACACTGCCCTGTTGGTGCCCTGTTGCTGTTCTCATACTGATGTACTGCCTCTGATGTACCTGCTCTGGTGTCCACACTGCCCTGTTGCTGCCCTGTTGCTATTCTCATACTGATGTACTGCATCTGATGTACCTGCTCTGGTGTCCACACTGCCCTGTTGCTGCCCTGTTGCTATTCTCATACTGATGTAGTGCCTCTGATGTACCTGCTCTGGTGTCCACACTGCCCTGTTGCTATCCTCATACTGATGTACTGCATCTGATGTACCTGCTCTGGTGTCCACACTGCCCTGTTGCTATCCTCATACTGATGTACTGCCTCTGATGTACCTGCGCTGGTGTCCACACTGCCCTGTTGCTGCCCTGTTGCTATCCTCATACTGATGTACTGCATCTGATGTACCTGCTCTGGTGTCCACACTGCCCTGATGCTGTTCTGATACTGCATTGTGCCCTCTCATGTGCTGCCTCTGATGGACCTTTTCAGTGCAATGGACTGTTGGTGCACTTAGCCCCTCTCATGTACTGCCTCTGATGGACCTGTGCCTTGTCATGGACTGTAGGTGCACTTAGCCCCTCTCCTGTACTGCCTCTGATGGACCTTTGCCTTGCCATGGACTGTTGGTGCACTTAGCCCCTCTCCTGTACTGCCTCTGATGGACCTGTGCCTTGCCATGGACTGTTGGTGCACTTAGCCCCTCTCATGTGCTGCCTCTGATGTACCTGCTCTGGTGTCCACACTGCCCTGTTGCTGCCCTGTTGCTGTTCTCATACTGATGTACTGCCTCTGATGTACCTGCTCTGGTGTCCACACTGCCCTGTTGCTGCCCTGTTGCTATCCTCATACTGATGTACTGCATCTGATGTACCTGCTCTGGTGTCCACACTGCCCTGATGCTGTTCTGATACTGCATTGTGCCCTCTCATGTGCTGCCTCTGATGGACCTTTTCAGTGCAATAGACTGTTGGTGCACTTAGCCCCTCTCATGTACTGCCTCTGATGGACCTGTGCCTTGTCATGGACTGTAGGTGCACTTAGCCCCTCTCCTGTACTGCCTCTGATGGACCTTTGCCTTGCCATGGACTGTTGGTGCACTTAGCCCCTCTCCTGTACTGCCTCTGATGGACCTGTGCCTTGCCATGGACTGTTGGTGCACTTAGCCCCTCTCATGTGCTGCCTCTGATGTACCTGCTCTGGTGTCCACACTGCCCTGTTGCTGCCCTGTTGCTGTTCTCATACTGATGTACTGCCTCTGATGTACCTGCTCTGGTGTCCACACTGCCCTGTTGCTGTTCTGATACTGCATTGTGCCCTCTCATGTGCTGCCTCTGATGGACGTTTTCAGTGCAATGGACTGTTGGTGTACTTAGCCCCTCTCATGTACTGCCTCTGATGGACCTGTGCCTTGCCATGGACTGTTGGTGCACTTAGCCCCTCTCATGTACTGCCTCTGATGGACCTGTGCCTTGCCATGGACTGTTAATGCACTTAGCCCCTCTCATGCACTGCCTCTGTGGACCTGTGCCTTGCCATGGACTGTTGGTGCACTTAGCCCCTCTCATGTGCTGCCTCTGGTGTCCACACTGCCCTGTTGGTGCCCTGTTGCTGTTCTCATACTGATGTACTGACTCTGATGTACCTGCTCTGGTGTCCACAATGCCCTGTTGCTGTTCTCATACTGATGTACTGACTCTGATGTACCTGCTCTGGTGTCCACAATGCCCTGTTGCTGTTCTCATACTGATGTACAGACTCTGATGTACCTGCTCTGGTGTCCACACTGCCCTGTTGCTATCCTCATACTGATGTACTGCATCTGATGTACCTGCTCTGGTGTCCACACTGCCCTGTTGCTATCCTCATACTGATGTACTGACTCTGATGTACCTGCTCTGGTGTCCACAATGCCCTGTTGCTGTTCTCATACTGATGTACAGACTCTGATGTACCTGCTCTGGTGTCCACACTGCCCTGTTGCTATCCTCATACTGATGTACTGCATCTGATGTACCTGCTCTGGTGTCCACACTGCCCTGTTGCTGCCCTGTTGCTGTTCTCATACTGATGTACTGACTCTGATGTACCTGCTCTGGTGTCCACACTGCCCATGCTCCATCCTAAACTGTGATGTTACTCCGATTCTGCGTAAATAAAATTGTGATTCATGTGTCGTGGTTTGTCGGAGTCATTCTTGCGTGTGTGATGCTGGTGTGGATTTGTATTTTCTTGAGGGCGGTGGGTTCAGATACATGTCACTCTCCCCTACCTGGGTCACGACCCTTGGAGGCGTTGCCGTACACAAGAATATGTCCATTTCGGGACATGTCACTCCCCCCTCCCTACTTCACGGCCCTTGCAGGTACTCCTCTCCAGTCAGCGAATGGTTTGTAGCCTACCTGCGTCGTCCTCGATGGTGGGCCAAGACTAGGACATAGTGGATCGCGAAGAGTATCGGGTAAGCCTGTAGTGCAGGGTCCATGTCGGCGAGCGGCTCGTGGTGGGTATGGTCGCTGTGGAGCATCCGCAGTGTTCAGGCAGGTTGTTTTTCCGCTGCGCTTTTATGTGTATTTTCCACCATCTTGATTTGGAGGACGGTCCTAGACGTCAGTCCGTACGGCGGAGTCTCTGGATAGGTTACGTCCGCCGCGTGGTTGCGTGTGGTGGTGCGGCGGACCGTGTTCTACCGCCGCGGACGGATTTTGGCCCGTATTTCGTATCCTGATTTGGCGGCCGGAGTGTCCGCGACGGGCGCACGGAAAATAGGCATTTCCGCATGCTCTGGGTCTGCGGAGGCACTTATGTCCGCCATCCTAATGAGCCCCTAAGTTTGGTTTGTTTGAATATTGTGTTATGCCTTTTGGTTTGTGTAACGCCCCTGCCGCTTTTCAGTTTTTTATAAATGAGGTTTTACGTGAGTTTTTGGATGTCAGTGTGATTGTTTACATTGTTGATATTTTGGTTTTTTCCCCGTCCTTTGAGGAACATGATGCTCATGTTTCGCATGTTTTGTCTAAGTTGTTGGAACACCGTTGTCAAGCTGGATAAATGCACTTTCGGTGCGACACATATTGAGTTTTTGGGATTCTTGATATCTGCGGATGGTATAAAGATGGATCCCTGGAAGATGGAAGCTATTGTTAACTGGCCCATACCCACATGTGTTAAAGATATACAGGTGCTACTTGCTTTCGCCAACTTCTACAGGCGTTTTATCAGTTATTTATTTATTTTTTAAAATTTTTTGAAAACCTTTATTGTGCATGAAGAATGGTACAAATACGGGCCTACAACCGTCAGGCCGGCCACAATACTTTTAAGCACATGTGTAAGCAATACGGTCCCCCAGTGCCATCAGGCAATATAGCAACAATTAACAGTAGTTACACTGAACGGAGTAATGTCGCTAGGGAGAAGGAGCATTGAAGGTTAAAATTTTTTTAAAATTTTTAGTCTAAAGATAAAGCAATGAAGAATAAAACCAAGGAGAACCGAGTCCGTACATTAACTTCACCACATGGGCAGGCAGCATCAAGAAGTAACATCAGTAGTGAGGAACCCCCCATCAAATCGGCAGTACAGTATAAATCAACAGGAGAGTCAGTTCGCATTTACGTACCACCCACAGTGCTACCCACTCCCTACTAATCCCCTATCACAGACCCAGAACAGAAAGAAGGAAAAATTATAAGAGAAGATCATACATAGGCACCATAGAAACCAACTAAAACTAAATATAACCCCCACCCTACACACATGCAGAGGCTACGGCCTGCCCCCCCCAGCAGAGTGTCTGTCGCCCCAAAAACCCGAAATTTAGGAAGAAAAGAGAAGTAGAGAAAGGAAAAGAAAAAGAAAGAAAGAAAAATTAAGGAAGGAGAAGAGGAAGAAAAGTAAAAAAGGGATAATCCAGTGATATAGGGAGTAAGAACAGAATCTATCCTTGAACTCCCACAAAAGAAAGACCGGGAGGAGGGCCAATTACACATATACGCGGACTCCGCCGGCCCAATAAACATTCTCCACCCCAATAGCAACATCAAATAAAATCAGCAGCAATCTATCAATTAGGGAGAGTCAATGCACAGTCCGTGGTAAAACAGGCCAAATTTAAGGTCCACACAACCTCCACGCACCCGCCCGGCTGTTAAATAAAAGGAGATCTCCTAGCCCTGGCCCGATCTGGGGCTCGGCCTCTCACCCATCCTACTTGGTAGTCCAGTGCAGTCCAAGGGGACGAGGGAAAATGGCCGCCCGGAGGAGGGGGGAGGTGCATAAGCACAGAGAGAACGGCGTCCGGCCCCAAGAAATGAGTCTCCATCGGTCACAGGCTTCTCTGGCGTATCCAAGTCACAAAAGTCACAAAACAGGGCGATCAGAGTCCGCGAGATGTAAGCTGATGAAGGAGCATGAGGGCGGGCAGCTGATATCCAAAGCCGTGATGCCATGAAGCGATGTACACAGTCAGGCATGGAGCAAGGGGGAAACAGTGTAGCAACGACTGAACTGGTAGTTGGCAACAAGTCGCTACCCTCCACAGCGATGGTTACAGTAGCATCCAATGTATCACTCCGAGGCAACAGTGAGGCGGTAGACTGTAGCAGCTCCAAGCCGAAATTTTGTTGGGGACGATTCCCCTGCTCCTGGCTGAGTGCGTGGGCGCATGCATCGAGTCTCTCCCTCAGTACGCTGTAACTGTGTAGCATCGCCGATCTCAGCTCGCCCAGGGTCGCCAACACGTCTGCAATAGTGAAATCAGGCTGTAGTTTCCCCAATTCCGCACGTACGGGGGAAGAGTGTGTCCCGGCCCCCTGCACGTAAGCGAGCCCGCTGCTTCGTGGAGAGGATGCGTAGTCGCCCTCACAGTGGCGAACCACAGGCATCGCCATCTTGTCCTCTATCCAACGAAGTACTGTGGGGGGGGAAGGGGGGTCGCAGGACGCGACCGGACAGCAGCTGGCGTGCCCCGGGCTAGCAATATTTTGCCCGATCTGCAGCGGAGCCTGAAAGCCGGCAGCTGTGTGGTGAGGCAGGCGGAACCAAGCGGGGATCGCCGTTACCGGCCAGAGGGACAAGTAGAGATGAGGAACATGGCGGCCAAGAACAAAGGACTCGCAGATCAGGCACTTCTCCCCTTCGCCTCCGTGCGACCCAGCGCATGCACGATAGTCCCAGGCGGCAGGCGGTGTGCATTCCACGCGCTAAGGAAGGAGACTCCGTTCTGTCGCACCACCTCCGCAGCAGATCGGCGGAGTCGAGGGATGCGAGGTCCGCAGTGCGCATCAAAGCAGGCAGGGTCCCGGGCCAGGGCGAGCCGGTCAATAGCTTCCGACTCCGGGCGGGTGGAGAGGTCGGAGGAACATCAATAGCATCAGCTCCGCTTCCCACACATTTCAAGTCGAAAAGAATTCAGTAGAGTACACAGGATTGCGGTGCGGGATTCCGGGGCCGGCGGAGCTGAAAGGCTGTACGTACGCTCAGGTCGCCATCTTGGCTCCTCCCCCCCGTTTTATCAGTTATTTCTCTGATATTGTTTCACCTATGACTTCATTGTTGAAGAAGGGAGTGGTGTTTGAGTGGACGCCTGCAGCACAGTTGGCTTTGGAAAGATTGATCGGGCTTTTTACATCTGCTCCTGTGTTGATGCATCCTGATCCTGCTCTTCCGTTTTATGTAGAGGCGGATGCGTCCCAGCTAGCCATTGGGGCCGAGTTGTCTGAGCGTGACAATGAATCTGGGTTGATGCATCCAATTGCGTATTTTTCAAAGAAACTACTACCTGCTGAGCAGAATTATATGGTAGTCGAGAGGGAACTATTGGCCATAAAGCTGTCTTTTGAGGAATGGCGCCATTATCTTTTGGGGGCTCGTCACCCCATTAGCATCTATACGGATTACAAGAACTTGGAGTTTTTCCGGTCCGCTAGGGCTTTGACTCCCAGACAGATGAGATGGGTGCTATTCTTTAATGAATACGATTTTACCATCACGTATAGGCCAGCTGCTCAACAGGGGAAATCTGACGCATTATCTCGGATTTATGCGGATCCGTCACAGGGAAGCAAGACGGGGGAGTCTTGTTTTATGATTCCCGGTGATGAGATAGTTGGTCGTGCTTCCATAGACGATTTCATGGTTAAAGTGCAGGATGAAATGAAGCAGTTGGATTTGGCTCCGTGGCTGTCGGAACCTGGAATCACGTTAAAGGATGGATTATTGTATCAGGCAAAGAAGTACGTTTGTCAACAGCTTACCATCCACAAAGCGACAGAAAAAAACAGAACGTACCAATCAAAGCATGGAGCAGTATTTGCGCTGTTTGCTAACGTCACTGACGGGCAGTTGGGTACAAGCCCTTCCTGTAGCTGAGTTTGCATATAATAACAGCATGCACTCAGCTTTAGGCATGTCACCGTTTTATTGTTCGATGGCATTCCATCCCAAGACAATTCCTATTCAGCCATCTGAGAGGGTACCAGCAGTGGATTCCCTGAGTAGGGGTTTGATTAAAATCTGGAAGAAAGCCCAACAGCAATTATTTGAGTCCAAGAAAGTCATGAAAGTACAGGCAGACAGGCATAGACGGCCAGCTCCTCCGTCTGCAGTTGGGGATAGGGTTTGGCTTACAATGAAGAATCTGAAGTTGCCGGGACCAAGAAAATTACAGCCTCGGTTTGTAAGTCCCTTTCCTGTCCAGAAGGTGGTGAATCCAGTTGCGATCAGGTTGGCTTTACCGGCTGAGTTTGGTATTCATCCTGTATTTCACACCTCTTTGTTGAAGCCATACATCACCAATTCTCAAGAGTTGCCACCTCCTCCAGTTTTAATAGATGATAACGTGGAGTATGAGGTTAAAACTGTTTTGAATTCCAAGCGGATAAAGGAACGGCTGTATTACCTTATTGACTGGAAGGGTTACCCCCCAGAGGACCGTTCTTGGGTTCCAGCAAGTAGGATTCATGCTGCCCAGTTAGTTCGTCTGTTTCATCACCTGCACCCTGGGAAGCCTAGGCCTGTAGGAAGGCTTTCGGGAGGGGGTACTGTTGGGGTTCAAGGGGGCCTGGTTCCTTCTGTCTAGTTCCCCGTTCAGTGTTTTTTCTTGAAAGTGCCAAGTGCAGATGCGAATTTATGGACGCTCCCTAGGGCTCGCTTTAAAAGGGGTCTGCCAACAGGAAACAGGTGCTTGGTTTCTTTATTCGTCCCTTACCGTGTGCTTCCCGTTCCTGTGGTTCTACCTCGTTCCCCTTCCTTCGAGCTCTGTTCAAGCGGTTTTTTCCAGTGCTGGGTTTTGATCCCCTTTTTCCCTGTTTCCCTGTTTTCCTATTCCCTTGGGCATTACTGAACCCTTTGTGGGGACCTGTTTTTGATCCTCGGTGACGTTCTGGGATTCGCAGCTGCGTTTCCTTTGAGTTTTGATGTCCCGTTATTATCCCTTTCTGTATCTAAACCATCTTGTTGTACGTTGAGTTTGGGTGCTTTCACGAAGGAGCTGAATAACGGCCGTTTTTTGCGCTACCTTCGTGTTCTTTTTTAGATTCCAGGGGTTTTTTGGGTGTCTTTCGTATTCCCTTGATACCATTTTTCCCCTGTCCCTTTTTATCTTAGGAATTGTGAATTCCACCCCATTTGACATTCTCGGTGTTTCCCGAGGGGGCGTGGTTGGTCTGGGGTTAAGCAAGAAACAACCAATACCATTGCAGTGGAAGAATTCTTGTTTCGTATCAAGCCACTCCCGTTTGTTATCTGGGGTAAGCAGGAAGGTCGGTGGTTCGTGTGTGTACTTGGCACTGGTAATAGTAGTAGGGGTGTGTTTAATCTTGTCCCCTTTTTCATTTTAGCCGTCTCGTCTGTGTCAAGCTGTCAGCTGCCGAGAAGCCAGAGAAGACGAGTTGTGTTCCCCAAGACCTTGGGTTCCCTTGTTTTTTTACCCACCTTCTCCCGGTGTTGTGTTCTCCACCATCCGTTTGATTGCGGGTGTTGGGGGTCACGGTGAGGGTAGAGGATAGGGACGTTCTTCACTCTTGCGGTGTTGTGCCGGTCGGCAACGGAACAATAATGGTGCTATGTGGTAAGGGTATATATGTACTGGGGGAACTTAGCACAATGTGCTCACACCCAGAGGGCTCCCAGGCAATTGAGCACAAATGATTTTCACATTGAGAGGGCTCCGGGGCAGTTCAGCAGCACGGGGCTCACACCCACTGGGCCACGGGGCAGTTCAGTAGTGCATGGGCTCACAACCCCTGGACAGCTCAGCAGCACGGGGGCTCATACCCACAGGGCTCCCGGGCAGTTTAGCAGTGGCACCCTCTGGTTCATCACTACCACCCTCTGGTTCATCACTGCCACCCTCTGGTTCACCACTGCCACCCTCTGGTTCATCACTGCCACCCTCTGGTTCACCACTGCCACCCTCTGGTTCACCACTGTCACCCTCTGGTTCATCACTGCCACCCTCTGGTTCATCACAGCACCCTCTGGTTCACCACTGCCACCCTTTGGTTCATCACTTTCACCCTCTGGTTCATCACTGCCACCCTCTGGTTCATCAGAGCACCTCTGGTTCACCACCGCCTCCCTCTGGTTCATCAGAGCCACCCTCTGGTTCACCACTGCCACCCTCTGGATCATCACTGCCATCCTCTGGTTCACCACTACCACCCTCTGTATCATTACTGCCACCCTCTGGTTCATCACTGCCACCCTCTGGTTCGCGACTGCCACCTTTTGGTTCATCACTGTCACCCTCTGATTCATCATTGCCACCCGCTGGTTCATTACAGCACCCTCTGGTTCACCACTGCCACCCTCTGGTTCATCACAGCACCCTCTGGTTCACCACTGCCACCCTATAGATCATCACTGCCACCCTCTGGTTCTCCACTGCCAACCTCTGGATCATTACTGCCACCCTCTGGTTCATCACTGCCACCCTCTGGTTCGCGACTGCCACCCTCTGGTTCATCACTGCCACCCTCTGGTTCACCACTCCCACCCTCTGGTTCATCACTGTCACCCTCTGGTTCCTCACTGCCACCCTCTGGTTCATCACAGCACCATCTGGTTCACCACTGCCACCCTCTGGTTCACCACTGCCACCCTCTGGTTATCACTGTCAAATTCTGGTTCATCACTGCCACCCTCTGGTTCACCGCTGCCACCCTCTGGTTCATTACCGCCACCCTCTGGTTCACCACTGCCACCCTCTGGTTCATCGCTGCCACCCTCTGGTTCATCACCGCATCCTCTGGTTCACCACTGCCACCCTCTGGTTCATCACTGTCACCCTCTGGTTCCTCACTGCCACCCTCTGGTTCATCACAGCACCATCTGGTTCACCACTGCCACCCTCTGGGTCACCACTGCCACCCTCTGGTTCACCACTGCCACCCTCTGGTTCATCGCTGCCACCCTCTGGTTCATCACCGCATCCTCTGGTTCACCACTGCCACCCTCTGGTTCATCACTGTCACCCTCTGGTTCATCACTGCCACCCTCTGGTTCATCACAGCACCCTCTGGTTCACCACTGCCACCCTCTGGTTCATCACTGCCACCCTCTGGTTCATCACTGCCACCCTCTGGTTCACCACTGCCAGCCTCTGGTTCATCACTGCCACCCTCTGGTTCATCACTGCCACCCTCTGGTTTGCCACTGCCACCCTCTGGATCATTACTGCCACCCTCTGGTTCATCACTGCCACCCTCTGGTTTGCGACTGCCACCCTCTGGTACATCACTGCCACCCTCTGGTTCACCACTGCCACCCTCTGGTTCATCACTGTCACCCTCTGGTTCCTCACTGCCACCCTCTGGTTCATCACATCACCCTCTGGTTCACCACTACCACGCTCTGGTTCACCACTGCCACCCTCTGGTTCATCACTGTCACCCTCTGATTCACAACTGCCACCCTCTTGTTCATCATTGCCACTCTCTGGTTCATCACAGCACCCTCTGGTTCACCCCTGCCACCCTCTGGTTCATCACGGCCACCCTCTGGTTCATTACCACCACCCTCTGGTTCACCACTGCCACCCTCTGGTTCACCACTGCCACCCTCTGATTAATCACAGCACCCTCTGGTTCACCACTGCCACCCTCTGAGCACGAATGATTTTCACATTGAGAGGGCTCCGGGGCAGTTCAGCAGCACGGGGCTCACACCCACTGGGCCATTGAGCAGGTCAGTAGTGCGTGGGCTCACAACCCCTGGACAGCTCAGCAGCATGGGGGCTCATACCCACAGGGCTCCCGGGCAGTTTAGCAGTGCCACCCTCTGGTTCATCACTGCCACCCTCTGGTTCATCACTGCCAACCTCTGGTTCACCACTGCCACCCTCTGGTTTATCACTGCCACCCTCTGGTTCACCACTGCCACCCTCTGCTTCACCACTGCCACCCTTTGGTTCATCACTTTCACCCTCTGGTTCATCCCAGCACCCTCTGGTTCACCACTGCCTCCCTCTGGTTCATCACTGCCACCCTCTGGTTCACCACTGCCACCCTCTGGATCATCACTGCCACCCTCTGGTTCACCACTACCACCTCTGGATCATTACTGCCACCCTCTGGTTCATCACTGCCACCCTCTGGTTCGCGACTGCCACCCTTTGGTTCATCACTGTCACCTTCTGATTCATCACTGCCACCCGCTGGTTCATCACAGCACCCTCTGGTTCACCACTGCCACCCTATGGGTCATCACAGCACCCTCTGGTTCACCACTGCCACCCTCTGGATCATCACTTCCACCCTCTGGTTCGCCACTGCCAAACTCTGGATCATTACTGCCACCCTCTGGTTCATCACTGCCACCCTCTGGTTCGCGACTGCCACCCTCTGGTTCACCACTGCCACCCTCTGGTTCATCACTGCCACCCTCTGGTTCACCACTGCCACCCTCTGGTTCACCACTGTCACCCTCTGGTTCACCACTGCCACCCTCTGGTTCATCACTGCCACCCTCTGGTTCACCACTGCCACCCTCTGGTTCACCACTGTCACCCTCTGGTTCATCACTGCCACCCTCTGGTTCATCACAGCACCCTCTGGTTCACCACTGCCACCCTTTGGTTCATCACTTTCACCCTCTGGTTCATCACTGCCACCCTCTGGTTCATCAGAGCACCTCTGGTTCACCACCGCCTCCCTCTGGTTCATCACAGCCACCCTCTGGTTCACCACTGCCACCCTCTGGATCATCACTGCCATCCTCTGGTTCACCACTACCACCCTCTGTATCATTACTGCCACCCTCTGGTTCATCACTGCCACCCTCTGGTTCGCGACTGCCACCTTTTGGTTCATCACTGTCACCCTCTGATTCATCATTGCCACCCGCTGGTTCATTACAGCACCCTCTGGTTCACCACTGCCACCCTCTGGTTCATCACAGCACCCTCTGGTTCACCACTGCCACCCTATAGATCATCACTGCCACGCTCTGGTTCTCCACTGCCAACCTCTGGATCATTACTGCCACCCTCTGGTTCATCACTGCCACCCTCTGGTTCGCGACTGCCACCCTCTGGTTCATCACTGCCACCCTCTGGTTCACCACTCCCACCCTCTGGTTCATCACTGTCACCCTCTGGTTCCTCACTGCCACCCTCTGGTTCATCACAGCACCATCTGGTTCACCACTGCCACCCTCTGGTTCACCACTGCCACCCTCTGGTTATCACTGTCAAATTCTGGTTCATCACTGCCACCCTCTGGTTCACCGCTGCCACCCTCTGGTTCATTACCGCCACCCTCTGGTTCACCACTGCCACCCTCTGGTTCATCGCTGCCACCCTCTGGTTCATCACCGCATCCTCTGGTTCACCACTGCCACCCTCTGGTTCATCACTGTCACCCTCTGGTTCCTCACTGCCACCCTCTGGTTCATCACAGCACCATCTGGTTCACCACTGCCACCCTCTGGGTCACCACTGCCACCCTCTGGTTCACCACTGCCACCCTCTGGTTCATCGCTGCCACCCTCTGGTTCATCACCGCATCCTCTGGTTCACCACTGCCACCCTCTGGTTCATCACTGTCACCCTCTGGTTCATCACTGCCACCCTCTGGTTCATCACAGCACCCTCTGGTTCACCACTGCCACCCTCTGGTTCATCACTGCCACCCTCTGGTTCATCACTGCCACCCTCTGGTTCACCACTGCCAGCCTCTGGTTCATCACTGCCACCCTCTGGTTCATCACTGCCACCCTCTGGTTTGCCACTGCCACCCTCTGGATCATTACTGCCACCCTCTGGTTCATCACTGCCACCCTCTGGTTTGCGACTGCCACCCTCTGGTACATCACTGCCACCCTCTGGTTCACCACTGCCACCCTCTGGTTCATCACTGTCACCCTCTGGTTCCTCACTGCCACCCTCTGGTTCATCACATCACCCTCTGGTTCACCACTACCACGCTCTGGTTCACCACTGCCACCCTCTGGTTCATCACTGTCACCCTCTGATTCACAACTGCCACCCTCTTGTTCATCATTGCCACTCTCTGGTTCATCACAGCACCCTCTGGTTCACCCCTGCCACCCTCTGGTTCATCACTGCCACCCTCTGGTTCATTACCACCACCCTCTGGTTCACCACTGCCACCCTCTGGTTCACCACTGCCACCCTCTGATTAATCACAGCACCCTCTGGTTCACCACTGCCACCCTCTGAGCACGAATGATTTTCACATTGAGAGGGCTCCGGGGCAGTTCAGCAGCACGGGGCTCACACCCACTGGGCCATTGAGCAGGTCAGTAGTGCGTGGGCTCACAACCCCTGGACAGCTCAGCAGCATGGGGGCTCATACCCACAGGGCTCCCGGGCAGTTTAGCAGTGCCACCCTCTGGTTCATCACTGCCACCCTCTGGTTCATCACTGCCAACCTCTGGTTCACCACTGCCACCCTCTGGTTTATCACTGCCACCCTCTGGTTCACCACTGCCACCCTCTGCTTCACCATTGCCACCCTTTGGTTCATCACTTTCACCCTCTGGTTCATCCCAGCACCCTCTGGTTCACCACTGCCTCCCTCTGGTTCATCACTGCCACCCTCTGGTTCACCACTGCCACCCTCTGGATCATCACTGCCACCCTCTGGTTCACCACTACCACCTCTGGATCATTACTGCCACCCTCTGGTTCATCACTGCCACCCTCTGGTTCGCGACTGCCACCCTTTGGTTCATCACTGTCACCTTCTGATTCATCACTGCCACCCGCTGGTTCATCACAGCACCCTCTGGTTCACCACTGCCACCCTATGGGTCATCACAGCACCCTCTGGTTCACCACTGCCACCCTCTGGATCATCACTTCCACCCTCTGGTTCGCCACTGCCAAACTCTGGATCATTACTGCCACCCTCTGGTTCATCACTGCCACCCTCCGGTTCGCGACTGCCACCCTCTGGTTCATCACTGCCACCCTCTGGTTCACCACTCCCACCCTCTGGTTCATCACTGTCACCCTCTGGTTCCTCACTGCCACCCTCTGTTTCATCACTGCACCCTCTGGTTCACCACTGCCACCCTCTGGCTCCCCACTGCCACCCTCTGGTTATCACTGTCACCTTCTGGTTCTACACTGCCACCATCTGGTTCACCACTGCCACCCTCTGGTTCATCACTGCCACCCTCTGGTCCATCACAGCACCCTCTGGTTCATCACTGCCACCCTCTGGTTCATTACTGCCACCCTCTGTTTCACCACTGCCAACCTCTGGTTCATCACTGCCACCCTCTGGTTCACCCCTGCCACCCTCTGGTTCATCACTGCCACCCTCTGGTTCGTTACTGCCACCCTCTGGTTCACCACTGCCACCCTCTGGTTCACCACTGCCACCCTCTGGTTCATCGCTTCCACTCTCTGGTTCATCACCACATTCTCTGGTTCACCACAGCCACCCTCTGGTTCATCACTGTCACCCTCTGGTTCATCACTGCCACTCTCTGATTCATCAAAGCACCCTCTGGTTCACCACTGCCACCCTCTGGTTCATCACTGCCACCCTCTGGTTCATCACCGCCACCCTCCGCTTCACCACTGCCAGCCTCTGGTTCATCACTGCCACCCTCTGATTCACCACTGCCACCCTCTGGTTCAACACTGTCACCCTCTGGTTCATCACTGCCACCCTCTGGTTCACCACTGCCACCCTCTGGTTCATCACTGCCACCCTCTGGTTCATCACTGCCACCCACTGGTTCGCCACTGCCACCCTCTGGATCATTACTGCCACCCTCTGGTTCATCACTGCCACCCTCTCGTTCGCGACTGCCACCCTCTGGTACATCACTGCCACCCTCTCGTTCACCACTGCCACCCTCTAGTTCATCACCATCACCCTCTGGTTCCTCACTGCCACCCTCTGGTTCATCACAGCAGCCTCTGGTTCACCACTGCCACCCTCTGGTTCACCACTGCCACCCTCTGGTTCATCACTGTCACCCTCTGGTTCACAACTGCCTCCCTCTTGTTCATCTCTGCCACCCTCTGGTTCATCAAAGCACCCTCTGATTCACCCCTGCCACCCTCTGGTTCATCACTTCCACCCTCTGGTTCATTACCACCACCCTCTGGTTCACCACTGCCACCCTCTGGTTCACCACTGCCACCCTCTGATTAATCACAGCACCCTCTGGTTCACCACTGCCACCCTCTGAGCATGAATGATTTTCACATTGAGAGGGCTCCGGGGCAGTTCAGCAGCACGGGGCTCACACCCACTGGGCCACGGGCCAGTTCAGTAGTGAGTGGGCTCACAACCCCTGGACAGCTCAGCAGCACGGGGGCTCATACCCACAGGGCTCCCAGGCAGTTTAGCAGTGCCACCCTCTGGTTCATCACTGCCACCCTCTGGTTCATCACTGCCGCCCTCTGGTTCACCACTGCCACCCTCTGGTTCACCACTGCCACCCTCTGGTTCATCACTGCCACCCTCTGGTTCACCACTGCCACCCTCCGGTTCACCACTGCCAGCCTCTGGTTCATCACAGCACCCTCTGGTTCACCACTGCCTCCCTCTGGTTCATCACTGCCACCCTCTGGTTCACCACTGCCACCCTCTGGATCATCACTGCCACCCTCTGGTTCACCACTACCACCTCTGGATCATTACTGCCACCCTCTGGTTCATCACTGCCACCCTCTGGTTCGCGACTGCCACCCTTTGGTTCATCACTGTCACCTTCTGATTCATCACTGCCACCCGCTGGTTCATCACAGCACCCTCTGGTTCACCACTGCCACCCTCTGGGTCATCACAGCACCCTCTGGTTCACCACTGCCACCCTCTGGATCATCACTGCCACCCTCTGGTTCGCCACTGCCAAACTCTGGATCATTACTGCCACCCTCTGGTTCATCACTGCCACCCTCCGGTTCGCGACTGCCACCCTCTGGTTCATCACTGCCACCCTCTGGTTCACCACTCCCACCCTCTGGTTCATCACTGTCACCCTCTGGTTCCTCACTGCCACCCTCTGTTTCATCACTGCACCCTCTGGTTCACCACTGCCACCCTCTGGCTCACCACTGCCACCCTCTGGTTATCACTGTCACCTTCTGGTTCATCACTGCCACCATCTGGTTCACCACTGCCACCCTCTGGTTCATCACTGCCACCCTCTGGTCCATCACAGCACCCTCTGGTTCACCCCTGCCACCCTCTGGTTCATCACTGCCACCCTCTGGTTCATTACTGCCACCCTCTGTTTCACCACTGCCACCCTCTGGTTCATCACTGCCACCCTCTGGTTCACCCCTGCCACCCTCTGGTTCATCACTGCCACCCTCTGGTTCGTTACTGCCACCCTCTGGTTCACCACTGCCACCCTCTGGTTCACCACTGCCACCCTCTGGTTCATCCCTTCCACTCTCTGGTTCATCACCACATTCTCTGGTTCACCACTGCCACCCTCTGGTTCATCACTGTCACCCTCTGGTTCATCACTGCCACTCTCTGATTCATCAAAGCACCCTCTGGTTCACCACTGCCACCCTCTGGTTCATCAGTGCCACCCTCTGGTTCATCACCGCCACCCTCCGGTTCACCACTGCCAGCCTCTGGTTCATCACTGCCACCCTCTGATTCACCACTGCAACCCTCTGGTTCAACACTGTCACCCTCTGGTTCATCACTGCCACCCTCTGGTTCACCACTGCCACCCTCTGGTTCATCACTGCCACCCTCTGGTTCATCACTGCCACCCACTGGTTCGCCACTGCCACCCTCTGGATCATTACTGCCACCCTCTGGTTCATCACTGCCACCCTCTCGTTCGCAACTGCCACCCTCTGGTACATCACTGCCACCCTCTGGTTCACCACTGCCACCCTCTAGTTCATCACCATCACCCTCTGGTTCCTCACTGCCACCCTCTGGTTCATCACAGCAGCCTCTGGTTCACCACTGCCACCCTCTGGTTCACCACTGCCACCCTCTGGTTCATCACTGTCACCCTCTGGTTCACAACTGCCTCCCTCTTGTTCATCTCTGCCACCCTCTGGTTCATCAAAGCACCCTCTGATTCACCCCTGCCACCCTCTGGTTCATCACTTCCACCCTCTGGTTCATTACCACCACCCTCTGGTTCACCACTGCCACCCTCTGGTTCACCACTGCCACCCTCTGATTAATCACAGCACCCTCTGGTTCACCACTGCCACCCTCTGAGCATGAATGATTTTCACATTGAGAGGGCTCCGGGGCAGTTCAGCAGCACGGGGCTCACACCCACTGGGCCACGGGCCAGTTCAGTAGTGCGTGGGCTCACAACCCCTGGACAGCTCAGCAGCACGGGGGCTCATACCCACAGGGCTCCCAGGCAGTTTAGCAGTGCCACCCTCTGGTTCATCACTGCCACCCTCTGGTTCATCACTGCCGCCCTCTGGTTCACCACTGCCACCCTCTGGTTAACCACTGCCACCCTCTGGTTCATCACTGCCACCCTCTGGTTCACCACTGCCACCCTCCGGTTCACCACTGCCAGCCTCTGGTTCATCACAGCACCCTCTGGTTCACACTGCCTCCCTCTGGTTCATCACTGCCACCCTCTGGTTCACCACTGCCACCCTCTGGATCATCACTGCCACCCTCTGGTTCACCACTACCACCTCTGGATCATTACTGCCACCCTCTGGTTCATCACTGCCACCCTCTGGTTCGCGACTGCCACCCTTTGGTTCATCACTGTCACCTTCTGATTCATCACTGCCACCCGCTGGTTCATCACAGCACCCTCTGGTTCACCACTGCCACCCTCTGGGTCATCACAGCACCCTCTGGTTCACCACTGCCACCCTCTGGATCATCACTGCCACCCTCTGGTTCGCCACTGCCAAACTCTGGATCATTACTGCCACCCTCTGGTTCATCACTGCCACCCTCTGGTTCGCGACTGCCACCCTCTGGTTCATCACTGCCACCCTCTGGTTCACCACTCCCACCCTCTGGTTCATCACTGTCACCCTCTGGTTCCTCACTGCCACCCTCTGTTTCATCACTGCACCCTCTGGTTCACCACTGCCACCCTCTGGCTCACCACTGCCACCCTCTGGTTATCACTGTCACCTTCTGGTTCATCACTGCCACCATCTGGTTCACCACTGCCACCCTCTGGTTCATCACTGCCACCCTCTGGTCCATCACAGCACCCTCTGGTTCACCCCTGCCACCCTCTGGTTCATCACTGCCACCCTCTGGTTCATTACTGCCACCCTCTGTTTCCCCACTGCCACCCTCTGGTTCATCACTGCCACCCTCTGGTTCACCCCTGCCACCCTCTGGTTCATCACTGCCACCCTCTGGTTCGTTACTGCCACCCTCTGGTTCACCACTGCCACCCTCTGGTTCACCACTGCCACCCTCTGGTTCATCGCTTCCACTCTCTGGTTCATCCCCACATTCTCTGGTTCACCACTGCCACCCTCTGGTTCATCACTGCCACCCTCTGGTTCATCACTGCCACTCTCTGATTCATCAAAGCACCATCTGGTTCACCACTGCCACCCTCTGGTTCATCACTGCCACCCTCTGGTTCATCACCGCCACCCTCCGGTTCACCACTGCCAGCCTCTGGTTCATCACTGCCACCCTCTGATTCACCACTGCCACCCTCTGGTTCAACACTGTCACCCTCTGGTTCATCACTGCCACCCTCTGGTTCACCACTGCCACCCTCTGGTTCATCACTGCCACCCTCTGGTTCATCACTGCCACCCACTGGTTCGCCACTGCCACCCTCTGGTTCATCACTGTCACCCTCTGGTTCACAACTGCCTCCCTCTTGTTCATCTCTGCCACCCTCTGGTTCATCAAAGCACCCTCTGGTTCACCCCTGCCACCCTCTGGTTCATCACTTCCACCCTCTGGTTCATTACCACCACCCTCTGGTTCACCACTGCCACCCTCTGGTTCACCACTGCCACCCTCTGATTAATCACAGCACCCTCTGGTTCACCACTGCCACCCTCTGAGCATGAATGATTTTCACATTGAGAGGGCTCCGGGGCAGTTCAGCAGCACGGGGCTCACACATACTGGGCCACGGGCCAGTTCAGTAGTGCGTGGGCTCACAACCCCTGGACAGCTCAGCAGCACGGGGGCTCATACCCACAGGGCTCCCGGGCAGTTTAGCAGTGCCACCCTCTGGTTCATCACTGCCACCCTCTGGTTCATCACTGCCACCGTCTGGTTCACCACTGCCACCCTCTGGTTCATCACTGCCACCCTCTGGTTCACCACTGCCACCCTCTGGTTCACCACTGTCACCCTCTGGTTCATCACTGCCACCCTCTGGTTTATCACAGCACCCTCTGGTTCACCACTGCCACCTTTTGGTTCATCACTTTCAACCTCTGGTTCATCACTGCCACCCTCTGGTTCATCACAGCACCCTCTGGTTCACCACTGCCTCCCTCTGGTTCATCGCTGCCACCCTCTGGTTCACCACTGCCACCCTCTGGATCATCACTGCCACCCTCTGGTTCACCACTACCACCCTCTGGATCATTACTGCCACCCTCTGGTTCATCACTGCCACCCTCTGGTTCGCGACTGCCACCCTTTGGTTCTTCACTGTCACCCTCTGATTCATCACTGCCCCCCGCTGGTTCATCACAGCACCCTCTGGTTCACCAATTCCACCCTCTGGATCATCACAGCACCCTCTGGTTCACCACTGCCACCCTCTGGGCCAACACTGCCACCCTCTGGTTCCTCACTGCCACCCTCTGGTTCATCACAGCACCCTCTGGTTCACCACTGCCACCCTCTGGTTCACCACTGCCACCCTCTGGTTATCACTGTCACCTTCTGGTTCATCACTGCCACCATCTGGTTCCCCGCTGCCACCCTCTGGTTCATCACTGCCACCCTCTGGTTCATCACAGCACCCTCTGGTTCACCCCTGCCACCCTCTGGTTCATCACTGCCACCCTCAGGTTCATTACTGCCACCCTCTGGTTCACCACTGCCACCCTCTGGTTCACCACTGCCACCCTCTGGTTCATCGCTGCCACCCTCTGGTTCATCACCGCATCCTCTGGTTCACCACTGCCACCCTCTGGTTCATCACTGTCACCCTCTGGTTCATCACTGCCACCCTCTGGTTCATCACAGCACCCTCTGGTTCACCACTGCCACCCTCTGGTTCATCACTGCCACCCGCTGGTTCATCACTGCCACCCTCTGGTTCACCACTGCCACCCTGTGGTTCATCACCGCCACCCTCTGGTTCATCACTGCCACCCTCTGGTTCGCCACTGCCACCCTCTGGATCATTACTGCCACTCTCTGGTTCATCACTGCCACCCTCTGGTTCACGACTGCCACCCTCTGGTACATCACTGCCACCCTCTGGTTCATCATTGTCACCCTCTGGTTCCTCACTGCCACCCTCTGGTTCATCACAGCACCCTCTGTTTCACCACTGCCACCCTCCGGTTCACCACTGCCACCCTCTGGTTCATCACTGTCACCCTCTGGTTCACAACTGCCACCCTCTGGTTCATCACTGACACCCTCTGTCTCATTACAGGACCCTCTGGTTCCCCCCTGCCACCCTCTGGTTCATCATTGCCACCCTCTGGTTCATTACCTCCACCCTCTGGTTCACCACTGCCACCCTTTGGTTCACCACTGCCACCCTCTGATTAATCACAGCACCCTCTGGTTCACCACTGCCACCCTCTGGTTCACCACTGCCACCCTCTGGTTCTTCACAGCACCCTCTGATTCACAACTGCACCTTCTGGTTCATCACAGCACCCTCTGGTTCACCAATGTAGATTATGGGGAGAAGCACACTTGTCCAGCCTCAACCGGGGGCTGGTTAATGTGTTACTGAATTTGAGCTTCAAGTCCGGCACCTGCTTCCCTATCTGTCAGTGCTTCCTGTTGTGGTTTAATTTTTGTGACAGCCTGGAACATTGAGCCAACTATTCGCTGACCCTGGGTCAGAGAATAGTTGCAAGTAGGCAACAACTCTGGAGGCACCGCTCAGGAAGCACTTACAGGGTTACAGAAGGTGCCCAAGTTTAAGTTAATTTCTTTGTAACCATTTTTTAAATGGTTACAAAGAAATTAGTTTCAACTTGGGCACCTGCTGTAACCCTGTAAGTGCTTCATGTACTTCAGTTTTTGAAAATCCGTCCCGCACGCGATTTCGCTGATTTGTTTGCCATTTCGCGAGATTCGAGGACCGCGAAATTGCAGAAAATCCGCAAATTCCCGCGAACGGAACGGATTTTACGCCCATGCTTACTCTCCACCACCTTATGGGCACTGTACAGAGTTAATAGTGTTCCTAACCGGCCCTCTACTGCTTTCTTTTCCCACACTGCTTTCGAAAATGCATCACAATATCACTGACAACAGTGAACCGTTCCACCCAATAAGGAGCAAAATTGTGCTCAGATCACTTTAGCCAATAAAATGTCCATGTTCCACAGACGAAAAAGGAATGACTGCCAAACCTTCTACTTTTAATACTTCACAGCCAATGAACATTAAGCTTCGTAAAATCCCACTTGGAGCACGTTACCCTGATACTCCCCGAACAAGAAGGAATCCCTAACAAAACTTTTCCACTGACTTCTTGTACAATTAACGGTTCCAATGAAAAAAATATAAATCTCCAGCACAGTAACTATTTCAATTAGAAACATATTGTGGTGAACTTCTAACCCCTATGCTCACACAAGTGTTCCATGAATTGTTTCTATGGTAACAGGCAGAAAGGTCCTGGCTGTACAAAAACTGTTATATTTACCCCGGATCCTCTAAAAGACAGAAAGGAAAGCAAAGTAAAACAAAACACTGTACCACATTTACAACACCCTTGCGCCTCTTGCGCGTCCACGGCACCCTCCAACAAAATTAAAAGTGTGTGCACCTCAAACCCTGGCAAAAACCACCTCCCGGAGATTTCTGTATTGTGTGACACAGGCTTGGTGGCCCTCTGCCTGGTGCCCTCGAGAGCCCTGGAGACCTCCACGCCCAGAACCGGTTCCTGCAGTGTCCCGGGATGCCTACCCCCGGGATACTGCTCTTTGCTATGAGAAGGCGGAAGTCTTGCGGCTCCTGCCCTCCCATAGCAAACTTAGTTTGAACTTTGAAAGACACAACAGTGAAATCTGTTCTCACTTTCAAAATCCAAACAAGATTGCATTTCCACATGCAACTTAGCATCTCCCCATGTGTAAAAGCAATGCCGGAGTTCTGTAGAGGAGTGGACCCCATCGAGCTGTGTACCCCTTTCACACAGCGCATGTGTATTAAGGGGGCGCATGCAGACACAATATGCACCACCATCAGTCCGTGTACCCCTAATGTTTTTCATTTCATTTGCGCATGCTCTATTCGAACATGACGGTCACGAGGAGTCATCGGGACCGTGGGGGCATTGTACGGTCCGTCTTTTTGTAGATAGGGTCATGTGTGTAGTGACTTATGTATTGGATGGGTGTGGTGTGGGTGTATACCAGTCATGAAGGAGTGTGTGTGCCGATCTGACAACTAGACCTGGAACTAAGAAATCACTACAATGGTAGCGTAAGCACAGTAGAACGTATTCAGTCTCGATTATTTAATACCTCCCCTAGTGGCTTTTAAATGATGCCGCGTGGCACAGGGACACTGCAGGAGCTGGTCTTGGGGCGTGGTAGTCTCCAGGGCCTTCAAGGGCTCTGGGCATAGGGTCACGCAGTCTGCCGCACACAATACACTAAAAAGAAGATAAAGTGATGAGAGATGATTTCTGACGTGTTTAGGCTTGAGAGCCTGGATAATTATTAAATGGGGTCTGGCAGTGAAGTATGAGTATTTTTCTATCAAAGATGGTTTGAAGAGTTATACATTTTATAAAACAATATACTACTGCACGCTAAAGGAGAAAAGTCAGCACAATTATTGGCCCCTCTCCCAACATTTAACCCAGTCTGAATACGTTAGTACAGGCCACTCTTACGCTACCAGGAAAACACAACAACAGTATAAGGCCCAGATTTCGCACAGTTGCACCCAAGTACCTAACAGGTCTTTTAAAGACCTTTTGCTTGTTAATGAGGCATTGATGCCCCCCGCTTACAGCCCCTGCAGCTCCACTCTGCTTTTTGCATGAAGTTAAGCCCCCCCAATTTTTTTTGCTAGCCCCCCCAGGATATTTTGGACTGTGGTTGTGCCTCTGGCTTCAGGCACACACCCTCTCCCCCCATCGTGTGTGTCTCTCCCACGTTTTAATGTCCTTTTTTCTCTTTTTCTCTTTCTTACTCTCTCGCATCATTTTTCTTTCTTTTTTAAAGTTTTGGACGCTGCTTTCTCCAGTCTGCTGTATAGAACCTTATCTGAGTTGAAGTGGTGAACTCTCTTGGTTACAGTGAAGGCTGCTTCGACACATAGAGCACCCTCTTTGAATCACGCCAATGGCACTTGGTGAGCTAAGAATTTTGTTTCCGAAACAACAACGAATTATTTGTGAAAGAAGAGAGTGGGTAGTGTGCAGCAGCTTGACTGTGTAGGAAAGTATAATTACCTACGAGCAGTGACAACAGATAGGTTACAACAGTCTGAGAAACAGATCTACAGGCTTATTGCGCCACTTATGTGTCACTTTTAACATGGGAAAAGTGGCGCAAGGAGCTTATAAATCTGCATCTGACTTTTCAAGAAAAACCCTCAACTCCAGACTCTGCGAATCAATGGGGTGCAACAGTCTAGGTACGCAATATAAAGAGCTCTTATTAAAATTCCCTTTTGTCAGGAGTTTCGCAACTCAGTTTACAGTGATCAATCAAATGTCCTTTTTTTTTGCTTCATCAAACATCCTTCAGAACCAATCGCAGCATATATACCATTATTGATGTTTTCTGTAATATTCCGTTTAAAAATATAGTTTTACAGCACTTCATACAGACAAATGTTCTCAAGATGATGACTTTTGTTTGGATAAAATGTATCCAACATATTTGTTTTCACAATATCTGTACTTTCTGGCTCTTTTTCAGGTAAATATTAAATTTTTTGTACAGATTTAAGTATTCGATTTCGTGTTGCAGCAAGACCTAGACTCACCCAAATGATTCTTCTAGATTTGGAGTATAGACTTGCAGATGATAAGCGATCCGAGCGTTCATACGCTCCAATTTCTCGATGAGATAACATCTTCAAACTGTAAGTATATAGGGGCCTCATTTATGAGGCCCCGTGCGCCTTCGGAACTTCACTTTTCATGAAGTTCCGTGGCGCAGAAGCCAGCGTGGTATTTATCAGGCAGCAGTACGCCACTTTTTGTGGCGTACTGCTGCCTGATAAATATCAGTCCCTTTAACGCAGTGTTCTGCGTTAAATGGGCGTGCAATGGGTGTTGCTGGGGGCGTTCCCAGCAACATCCATGGCCTTTTGACACTGCCCCAGATTTACGAGAAATCGTAACTCTGAAGCAGTGCCAAAAGCTTACGCCTCCCCAGGGGAGGCGTAAGGGAGGGGCAACAGGGAGAAATGTCTTTATTTCTCCTCGTATTTCCTTTTTCTATGTGTGCTGCATTCTACAGCACACATAGAAAGAGGAAAAGCCTCTTGTGATTATTTTTGTACAGCAAGGTTTCCCTTTCTGTACAAAAATTATTTTCCCCGCAACGCAGGCACCCTTGCACCATTGTGCAAGGGTGCCTGCGCTGGCGCAGGCAGCCCATTGTGCGCCGGCGGAGGGGAAAATGACAGGAATGCGCCGTATCTTATAGATACGGCGCATTTCTGCCCTTTTCTTTTGCCGTAGGGAAGCGCAGCAGGAAGGCCTGCTGCGCTTCTCTACGACAAAAAGTCATAAATGAGGCCCATAATTTCTTAGTCAGACTCTTCTCATGGAAGCTCTTCCCACATTTCTTTCAATTCCATCTTTTCTGATTTTGTTATGTAGAATGTTTCATATCGAGCAAGTTGAGGGTGCACTCTGAAGCAGAACATCCGTGGACACACATTTTGCATTCTGATTGGGTTCCCAATAAACCTTGCAAACAAATGTGCTGAGAGTGAATTGCTTATTTCAGTGATTGTTATTGATCTTTTATTTTCACAGTTAAATACTGAGCTTCAACAGAGGCAAAAGGTGAGCTATGAGTATTTTCTCCTCAATTAACTGCTACATCTATAACTTTCTCTGTCAGTTTTAATGTTGTTTTCTCTCTCTTTCTCTCTCTAACTCTCTGAGACATCATTTTTCTTTCTCTTTTAAAGTTATAGACACTGCTGTCTACTTTGACGTGTAGAAGCAGAGGTAAATTCAAGTTGTGAATTCTGTTGGCCGCAGTGTTTATACAAGGTGAGCACAGCGGCCTAGATATACAATGCCTCCATTTAAATGCATTAGAAATAAATCAGCTTATTTATAACCCCGTTGCGCCACTTTTGTGTCAGTAATGCAGTAGGCACTTCCATCTAGAAACGAATTGAACGTGGGACTATAACACAAGTGAAATGTACCAGGCAAACTGCACACGTAAAATCGCAGTGTTACCTTGACTTGTAATGTTTGACACTAATTTTCTTTTTTGTTTTCCAAATTACCTATCCTACGTCTTTTAGAGTCCACATCACAATTTGTTTATAATACTTTTGTATTAAAGTATTTTTCTAGTTGTTTATTATATTATCTTTAAGTTACGCATACAGTATACAGTTATTGTTGTTTTAATAAAAGTTGACGCTTCACAACAAAAATAATATTTATAATTTGAAGTACTATAGTAAGATGTTTGACAATAGGATTGAAAAGTACTGGCTGTACAATAAGTTATATTTTCTCTGGATGGACTACAACATAGAAAGGAAATCAAAGTAAAACAAAACAATGTGTACCACATTTACAAACCTCTTGCAACATTTTTGCGTGCAAACCTACCCCCTTACAAAATTAGGTGTGTGGGCCTCTATGTCGCCCCTCAAACCACGAAAATGACCACCCCCCCGGGAGATTTCTATATTGTGTGAGGGATGCTGTGTTGCTTCTTTCTGCACTCTTCCTGCCCCTTTCTGTACCCCTGTTCCCTTTTCCTGTACCTCTCTTGCATGTTTATGCAACTCTCTTGCCTCGTTCTGCAGTTCTCTTGCCTCCTTCTGCACTTCTGTTGCTTCTTTCTGCACTTGTCTTGCTTCTTTCTGCACCCCTGTTGTCTCTTTGTGTACTCGTCTCCCCTCTTTCTGCAACACTCTTGCCTCTTTTGGCATCTTACTTGCCTCTTTCTTCACTTCCCTGGCTTCTTTCTACACCTCTGTTGCTTCCTTCAGCAATTCTCTTGAATCTTTCTGCACTTCTCTTGCCTGTTACTGAAACTCTCTTGCCTCTTTCTGCACCTCTCTTGCTTCTTTTTGCACCCCTCTTGCCTCTTTCTCCATCCCGCTTCCCTCTTTCTGCACCTCTCTTGCTTCTTTCTGCACATCTTGTGTCTTTTTCTCCACCTGCTTCCTTCTTTCCGCACCTTTGTTGCTTTTTTCAGTACTTCTCGTGCCTCTTTCTGTACCTCCCCTTCCCTCTTTTTGCACCCCCTTGCCTCTTTCTGCACCTACACCTCTCCTGCTTCCTTATGCACCCCTCAGGACTTTTTCTGCACCCCTCATCCCTCATTCTGCACTCCTCTTGCCTCTTTATGTACCTCTGTTCCTTCTTTCTGCACATCTTTTGTTTCTTTCTTGACCTCTCTTGCTTTTTTCTGTACTCCTCTTGCCTCTTTCTCCACCCCTCATCCCCTTTCTGTATCTCTGCTGCATCTTTTTGCACTTCTCTTGCCTCTCTCTGCACCTCTGTCCCTCTTTTTTGCAACCTGTGTGCCTCTCTCTGTACTCCTCTTCCCTCTTTCTTCTCCCCTCTTTGCTCTTTCTGAACCTCTGTTGCTTCTTTCTGCACTTCTTTTGTTTCTTTCTGCACCTTTCTAGCATCTTTCTGAACCCCAATGCCTCTTTCTACACCCCTCTTCCCTCTTTCTGCATTCCTCTTGACTCTTTTTGCACGTTTGTTCCTTCTTCCTGCACTTCTCTTGCCTCTCTCTGCACCTCTGTCCCTCTTTTTTGCAACCTGTGTGCCTCTTTCTGTACTCCTCTTCCCTCTTTCTTCTCCCCTCTTCGCTCTTTCTGAACCTCTGTTGCTTCTTTCTGCACTTCCTTTGCTTCTTCCTGCACCTTTCTAGCTTCATTCTGGGCCCCAATACCTCTTTAACACCCCTTTTCCCTCTTTCTGCACCCTTGTGCCTCTTTCTGCACCTCTGTTTCTTCTGTCTGCACTTCTCTTGCCTCTTTCTGCACCCCTCTTGCCTCTTTCTGCACCTCTGTTGCTTCTATATGCACTTCCCTCGCTTCTTACTGCACGTCTCTTGCCTCTTTCTCCACCCCACTTCCCCCTTTCTGCATCCCTGTTTCTTCTTATGTACTTCTCTTGCTTCTTTCTGCACCTCTCTTGCTTCTTTTTGCATCCCTCATGCCTCTTTCTGCACCCCTCTTCCGTCTTTCTGCACTTCTCTTGCCTCTTTCTGCACCTCTGTTGCTTCTGTCTGCACTTCTTTTACCTCTTTGTGCACCCCTCTTGCCTCTTTCTGCACCTCTGTTGCTTCTTTCTGCTCTTCCCTTGCTTCTTACTGCATGTCCCTTGCCTCTTTCTGCACCTCTGTTGCTTCTGTCTGCACTGCTCTTGCCTCTTTATGCACCCCTCCTGCCTCTTTCTGCACCTCTGTTGCTTCTTTCTGCACTTCCCTCGCTTCTTACTGAGTATTTTGCTTCTTTCTGCACTCCTCTTGCCTCTTTCTGCACCCCTGTTCCCTTTTTCTGTACCTCTCTTGCCTGTTTATGCAACTCTCTTAGCTCGTTCTGCAGTTCTCTTGCCTCCTTCTGCACCTCTGTTGCTTCTTTCTGCACTTGCCTTGCTTCTTTCTGCACCCCTGTTGCCTCTTTGTGTACTCATCTCCCCTCTTTCTGCAACACTCTTGCCTGTTTTGGCATCTTATTTGCTTCTTTCTTCACTTCCCTTGCTTCTTTCTAAACCTCTGTTGCTTCCTTCAGCAATTCTCTTGCCTCTTTCTGAACCTCTTTTGCTTCTTTTTGTACCCTTCTTGCCTCTTTCTCATCCCACTTCCCTCTTTCTGCACCTCACTTGCTTCTTTCTGCACATCTTGTGTCTTTTTCTCCACCCCGCTTCCCTCTTTCTGTATCTCTGTTGCTACTTTTTGCACTTCTCTTGTCTCTCTCTGCACCTCTGTGTCAGGATCCAAAGACCCCAGGTGTCAGTGATATCGCAGCAGGGGCATAGCTGTGCCCAATTGAGTCATGTACGGAAGACCTGGTCTGAAGTCGTGCGAAAACGGAACTCAAAGATGGCCGCCGTACTGGCCACAAGAGCGGAGTTGAAATACACAGTCTAGTCTTCAGCCCGGGTCGTTAGCGGAGTCCAGGTGAAGCGTGCTTGTGCTCCAATCTGCGCACTTCACTGAAGACCCGACCCGGAGTAGAAGTGTTCCCTGAAGTTGCGTATTCTGAAAGGAAAAACCCTGTAAAGAGACTAGTGAATTCTTAGTATTTGTTAAACCGCCGTTTTCCCGTTTTGAGTTCCCTGTAGAAAGGAACCGCCAAGCCTTACGCTGAAGAAGTTTTTGGAAGCGTGACAGATTTCGGTCAGAGTGTGACCCTCGAGCTCTGAAGGGCGTCGTAGCAGTAAGCGGAGTCAGCGTTTCGTTTGTAAAGAAAGGCAGCACGAGTAATTTGTCACCAACAGCTCGGCAGAGACGCACCTAAGAGAAAGAAAGAAGCCAATAAGAAGATAAGTAAAGGTTACTTATTACAAACGATTCAGTGAACTGATAGAAAAGACTAATTGAATACTTGCCTTGCCTAAGACTTGTAGACAATAGGAATTAGTGAGTTACTCGATATAAAGCTGTAATTCTTCAACCTGCAAAAAAGAATAAGACAAGAACAGTTAAAAGACAGAAGAAATCTATACACAACCACAACAGTTAAATGAAGAAGTAAGTTAGTTATATCATTAAAAAAATACTTAGTGAGTTCATAGAGTAGCAATAAACAGTAATCTCTTGTTTGATATAAATTACCTTGCAGGAAAGACTAAAAAGAAGTTAAAGCAGATTAAGAGGCACCTAGGATAACAGCACAGAAGGGCAAAAGTTTAAGTGAGTGTTGAGAGAGTGAAACTAGAAGTAAAAGAGAGCTAGAACAAGTAAAAGAGAAAGTAATAGAGAAAACCTGTTATAAATTACAGATAAGAGATATTCTTGAACACGGCCTTTCAGTGCAAAGAAACAGAAAATAGAAGAGAGGGCAAGACTCTTGGAAATTAAGGGTAGGTGAAAATCCATAGGGAGAAGTAGAAGTAAGTAGAGGAAGTAACTAAATTACAGTTAACCAAGATTTTTCCCTGCAGGGACCAGAGACAGTTTAGTCTGCCCTGTTCCCATGATGCACTGGGCCAGGGACAGACTGATTTGCATATAGCCAGGTTCTGAGCTGGGATGGTACAGTGAGATAAATAACGGTGATGGATCAAGCCCTGATCTTTGGACTGGGTAAGAGTGGTCTGCTTAATTCAGACACTCTGTTCATCACCACCCCCTTTTCTGAATCGTTTTTGGCCACTATAGGTGTGGCAGGGTATACTCAGACATGAGTCCCTTTCTCACTGCACCATCAGGATTCAAGCAAGCCGGGCCGAAGACGGCTGAAATGCCAGAAACCGGTTCCCGGTAGCTTGTCTCCTTTCTGGTGAAGAATTGGCTTGGTAGTTTAGTCTGCCCTGTTCCCATGATGCACTGGGCCAGGGACAGACTGATTTGCATATAGCCACGTTCTGAGCTGGGATGGTGCAGTGAGATAAATAACGGTGATGGATCAAGCCCTGATCTTTGGACTGGGTAAGAGTGGTCTGCTTAATTCAGACACTCTGTTCATCACCACCCCCTTTTCTGAATCGTTTTTGGCCACTATAGGTGTGGCAGGGTATACTCAGACATGAGTCCCTTTCTCACTGCACCATCAGGATTCAAGCAAGCCGGGCCGAAGACGGCTGAAATGCCAGAAACCGGTCCCCGGTAGCTTGTCTCCTTTCTGGTGAAGAATTGGCTTGGTAGTTTAGTCTGCCCTGTTCCCATGATGCACTGGGCCAGGTACAGACTGATTTGCATATAGCCAGGTTCTGAGCTGGGATGGTGCAGTGAGATAAATAACGGTGATGGATCAAGCCCTGATCTTTGGACTGGGTAAGAGTGGTCTGCTTAATTCAGACACTCTGTTCATCACCACCCCCTTTTCTGAATAGTTTTTGGCCACTATAGGTGCGGCACGGTATACTCAGACATGAGTCCCTTTCTCACTGCACCATCAGGATTCAGGCAAGCCGGGCCGAAGACGGCTGAAATGCCAGAAACCGGTCCCCGGTAGCTTGTCTCCTTTCTGGTGAAGAATTGGCTTGGTAGTTTAGTCTGCCCTGTTCCCATGATGCACTGGGCCAGGGACAGACTGATTTGCATATAGCCAGGTTCTGAGCTGGGATGGTGCAGTGAGATAAATAACGGTGATGGATCAAGCCCTGATCTTTGGACTGGGTAAGAGTGGTCTGCTTAATTCAGACACTCTGTTCATCACCACCCCCTTTTCTGAACAGAGAAAACCTGTTATAAATTACAGATAAGAGATATTCTTGAACACAGTCTTTCAGTGCCAAGAAACAGAAAATAGAAGAGAGGGCAAGACTCTTGGAAATTAAGGGTAGGTGAAAATCCATAGGGAGAAGTAGAAGGAAGTAGAGGAAGTAACTAAATTACAGTAAACCAAGATTTTTCCCTGCAGGGTCCAGAGACAGTAGCGGTCTGATGATCGAACTGACGAGTGGAACCAACCAAGAAAATCTCTTCTCTTTTGTTATTTTTGTCAGATGTACACTCCGCAGGATCCGCACGCAGCAACTATGCTCCACCTCCGGACCCTCCGAACACCCTGAAGTATAAGCACAGGGTGTTCAGATGATACGGTGAGGGAAAAAACCCCAAAAGGGGAAAAACCCAGAAAGAACAAAGAGAAGAAGGAAGGGGCAGCAGGGAAAAAGAAACTGAAAAACAAAAGTGCAAAGGTTAATACAATACTTAAACCTACTCTCATGAATTCTCAGTAGGTCAATAACCCCTGAATTCACCTGTAGTACATGGACTCTACGCCACCCTATTGCTGTGTCTCCCGACTTCCTTCCATCCTGCTCAACATAAAAGAAGGTATTAGAAACAACCCACAGTACTCCATTATCTAGAAGCCGTTGTTGTTGATATCAACATACCCCATTGTACATATATGTGCTTGTAATTAGTTCCAAAGAATGTGCGAAATGCACCAGGATTAAATGAGAACCCTTGTGCTCAACAGAAAAGCAAAGAGATCCACTCCTTTGTGAAATGAAAGCACAAATGTTTTCCTTCCTTCCAATGAGTACAAAAAGATAACCAAACACGGCAGGGCGTAGTTCCTTCACTACAGCACTCCGCTTTGGTATTTGTAAATCCACCAGTTCTGAATAAGGTAGCCCCAAACCAATGCTTCGTGACGGTAGTGCGGAGGTCCCAAACTCCCCCCCTGCACTCCGCCACTTGAATAGCCAAAACACAGTCCTTTACCATACACGCCCAGGAATCCTCCAAAAACGTGTGCAAGGAAAATATAAACTCTTTCAATAATCCCTCGCAGCCGCGAGGCAAAACAAACACTCAGCGTTGTTCCGATTTGGAAGAACAAGCCGATACAAAGTAGCTAAAAGGAACGCGCCAGCCAGCGCATTCAAATGTTACCAGGATACAGGCTCTCGACTTTTCCTAGCTGGAAACCAACTGGCTACTTGGAACCCTCGGAGCAGAGGAACAACAGCAGCCTCCAAACACAGGAATCACTAGCACCGAACCGCAGACTCCGTCCGGTGATATCCTGTAATCCCGCCGGGGATTCTGGGAAAAGTAGTCTTTGCCAGAGAGTGCTGGGAAACGTAGTCTTTTGGGTAGGCACGCTAGTCTACACCCTGACAGTACACCCTCCTCCCAAGCGCCTCCTAGGCCCAGGCTTCGCAGGAAACCTGACATGGAAAGACCTCACAGCCCTAGGAGCATGGATATGATGCACCGGTTCCCATGAATCCTCCTCAGCCCCGTAGCCCTTCCACGAGACCAGATACCACAGCACCCCTCTGCGGAATTTAGAGTCTCGAATAGACCTCACCTCGTACTCCAGGTTCCCGTCACTAGCAAGGACAGGAGGCGCAGTTCTGCGCGACGTAAGGGCTCTCTTTAGCAGCTGCACATGGAACACGGGATGGATTCTCAACGTGTTAGGCAACTTCAGCTTGTATGCAACAGGGTTGATACGACGCACTACGGGATAAGGCCCAATGAATCGCGGATGGAATATGCTTCTCATCTTGAAACGTATGTATTTGGTCGAAAGCCACACCTTATCCCCCACCTTGAACTGAGGACCAGGTACGCGATGCTTGTCCTCCCATCGTTTGTACACCTCCTTGGCCTTTAACAGATGTCTCTGCACCGCTCTATGCACCCTCCTCATTGTCAGTACACGCTTCCTCACCGAGGGCTGATTGCCCAATTCATCCGGGATATTGATCGGCAAGGTCTGCACATCATAACCATAATTGGCTTTGAACGGTGGCATGCCAATGGAACTGTGCCAAGCATTGTTGTATGCCAACTCCGCCATCCACAATAAGTCCACCCATGACTCATGCGCTTCCTTAGCGTAACAGCGCAGATATTTCTTTAAAGTTTGATTTAGACGTTCCGTCTGGCCATCTGTTTGGGGATGGAAGCTGGTAGATAGCGCTATCTCTATGCCCAAAGCACTGCACCACATCCGCCAAAAGCGAGCGATGAATTGTGGTCCCCTATCAGACACAATGACTCTCGGAATGCCATGCAAACGAATTACTTGAGATGCCAGTATCTGAGCAGTTTGACTAGCCGTGGGAAGGTTTACACACGGTACAAAGTGTCCCATCTTTGTTGGGTTGTCCACTATCATCAACACTGCAGTGTTTCCCCGATCAGATGGGAGACCCGTAATGAAGTCCAGACTTATGTTCATCCATGGTCGATCAGGCGTGGGCATAGGCATCAACCAGCCTTTCTTTTTTGTGGTTTCCCCCTTAGCTCTGCCACAGGTATCACATCTTCCCACCCATTGAGTCGCGTCTTTGACCAATGACTCCCACCAGAAATGCCTCCTAAGCAGTTCCACAGTCTTGGTAATCCCTGGATGTCCAGCCGCTGGAGCTTCGTGACACCAACTGAAAGCTTTCTTTCTAATCTCTTCATTAGGGAGAAACATACACTCCCCTTGGAAAGGCAAACCCTGTCTCACCTTCCTGCCTGGTTTGTCAGCCGCCCGTCTGACCCAAGACCCCAAAGACCTGGAGCCCTTGATGTCGTCCAGAAACTGCTCGGCCCAGATCACACACACCACCTTATTAGGAGGGATGATGGATTGTTCCTCCTCACGCTGTTTTAAGGGGATTTCCTGTCTGGAAAGAGCATCAGCCTTCCTGTTCTCTGAGCCAGGACGAAAGGTGACCACAAAGTTGTACTCTGAAAAGAACAGTATCCACCGCATCTGCCTTTGTGTCAGATGTCTGGCGGAGGACATGTATTGGAGATTTATATGATCGGTATAAACCATCACTGCCTGACAAGCCCCCCACAGATAAGGCCTCCACTCCTGAAAAGCCTTTTTAATCGCGAAGAGTTCTTTCTCCGCGATGGAATAGTTGACCTCAGTCGAGCTCAACTTCTTCGATAGGTAAGCAACAGGATGGAGCTGACCTGAGTGTACATCTCTCTGAGACAGAACTGCCCCTATGGCTTCATCCGAAGCCTCGGCCTCGACTATGAATGGATGTTCCAAGACAGGATGTGGTAACACCGGTGCTGTGGTGAATGCACTTTTCAAAGCTCGAAACGCCTCCTCAGCCTCCCCAGTCCACTCAAAAGACTTCCCTTTTCTTAACAACCTGGTAATGGGGACAGCGGTTTGGGAAAAATGCAAAATGAACCGCCTATAATAGTTTGCGAACCCCAGGAAGCTCTGCACCTCTTTCACATTCTTAGGGGCTGGCCAATCCCTCACTGCCTGTACCTTTCTCTCTGACATCTGTAATCCGCTAGGACTAAGGATCACACCCAGAAATTCCACCTCACGCACCCCAAACTCACATTTACTCAGTTTCACATATAAACAATGTTCCCTTAGTTTGTCCAAAACTTTGCAGACATGATTCGTATGGCATGATACATCCTGCGAGTAGATCAAGATGTCATCAATGTACATCACCACAAATTGATCCACATATTCCTTCAGGACATCGTTTATAAAAAACTGAAATGCTGCAGGAGCATTACAAAGCCCAAAAGGCATCACTAAATACTCGTACAGACCGAATCGCGTCTTGAACGCCGTCTTCCACTCATCTCCCTCTCTCACTCGAACCAGGTGATACGCCCCACGGAGGTCCAAACGGGTATATATCTTGGCCTCTCTCACCTGATCGAGCAAAACCGAGATGAGTGGAAGAGGGTAACGGTTACGGATGGTGTTTCTATTCAAGACGCGGTAGTCCACACACGCTCTTAAGTCCCCGTTGGCTTTCGCTATGAAAAAAAGAGGGGAAGCTGCTGGAGAGCGGGATGGTCAGATGAACCCCAGACGAGAATAGTGCTCTGTGTACTCTTTCAAGTGTTGGGTCTCAGGCACCGACAAAGCGTACACTCTACAAGATGGTATTGTAGCCCCATCCACTAAATCGATGCGACAGTCATATTCCCTGTGAGGGGGTAGAGTTTCTGCCTTTACCTCACTGAACACGTCACTATAGGCCAAGTATTCAACTGGTAGCCTGACATTTTTTTCTGCAGCCGTAGCTGCCAAAAACGGGGTGGCTAATACTGTGACATTAGCAGACATGCATGGAGTTACATGATCCTTACAATACTCTGATACAAACTGAAATGTTTTCGACTGCCAATCCACTACAGGGTTGTGTTTATGTAACCAAGACATACCCAAAATTATTTCGTACTGAGGTGCGTCGATGATGTTCAGAGACAACACCTCAGAATGCACATATCCATGGGAAACCACTGACAACCCCAAGTCGCCTGTTCTTTCCGTTATCTGACCTGATGTTAATTCTGCCCATCAACTGCCAGTGCCAACACGTCCTCAGGAGTCTCTCTAGAGACACGAGGTAAAGCTAACCGCCTCACCAAGCCTTCGTCCACAAAATTACCAGTCGCTACGGAATCTAACATTACCATCACCTGACGTCTTTGTAGTTCGTATTCTAGTGTCATTACAACCACCAAGTGCGGCTCTGTTTCATCATCACCCAGAGAGAACAAAGATGTGAGTTTCCACGCATGTCCCTCTTCTACACTAGATGTGTTGTCTTCCTTCTGCTCTCTTTCCTGTACTGTATTAGATACAGCAACCTTTTTGAACCTACTGACATTCCCCGAGGACTTGGGTTTAGAAGGACATTCCCGAACGTAATGCCCCTTCTTCCCACAGTACATGCACAGGCCCTGTACTCTTCTGGCTTCCCTCTCTTCTCTCGACGGAGGTGCTCTAATTGCTCCTATCTCCATAGGTTCTGGAGGATTGTCAGTACCCCCAGATACCTTCCGCGGGTTTCTTTCACCACTGTAAGCTCCTCTTTCCCATTGTCTCCTGTTACTCCCCCTATCCGTAAGACGACTATCTAGCCTTAACACCAAATTTACCATGTCCACAAAAGAAGTAGGCTGTGGATCCACCTGAGCCACTACATCCTTCAAATCATCATGTAACCCTTGATAGAACAGGGACAATCTTTTTTCCTCTGGCCATTCTGCTTCTGCCACAAGTCTATTGAAAGCAGTAAGATATGTAATCAATTCACACCTGCCTTGTCTCAAAGTCAGCAACTCCCGATCAGCACTAAATGTTGTAGCTCTTTGGTCAAAAACCCTCTCAAATTCATTTTTAAACGCTGTCCAATCAGACAGAATAGCATCGTCACGTTTCACCAAGGGTACCACCCAATCTGCTGCATCCCCTATCAAATATGAAATCAAAAAAGCCACCCTCGAATGGTTTGTGGGGAACGAAGACGGCTTACATGAGAAATGCATTAGGATTTGTGTCATAAACACATGTACCTTCCGGGGGTCCCCCGAAAACCGTTCAGGTGTAGCCAGCGGAATGGGTGGAGGCACAGTGACCTGGACATTAGAAGACGAAGCGGAGGCGTTAAAAGGATTACTACTCAGACGCTCCACCTTTTCCCGCAAGGCAGCGGTCTCTGCCTTAGAGGAAGCCAATTCCTGCTGTACCAGGACCAAAGCATCTAACACATCCTCCATGGACGCCATCGTTGCTACACACGGATCGGTCAGAGTGAAATTCTTGGGCTAGTGATTCTGTCAGATGTACACTCCGCAGGATCCGCATGCAGCAACTATGCTCCACCTCCGGACCCTCCGAACACCCTGAAGTATAAACACAGGGTGTTCAGATGATACAGTGAGGGAAAAAAACCCAAAAGGGGAAAAACCCAGAAAGAACAAAGAGAAGAAGGAAGGGGCAGCAGGGAAAAAGAAACTAAAAATCAAAAGTACAAAGGTTAATACAATACTTAAACCTACTCTCATGAATTCTCAGTAGGTCAATAACCCCTGAATTCACCTGTAATACATGGACTCCACGCCACCCTATTGCTGTGTCTCCCGACTTCCTTCCATCCTGCTCAACACAAAAGAAGGTATTAGCAACAACCCACAGTACTCCATTATCTAGAAACCGTTGTTGTTGATATCCACATACCCCATTGTACATATATGTGCTTGTAATTAGTTCCAAAGAATGTGTGAAAAGCACCAGGATTAAATGAGCACCCTTGTGCTCAACAGAAAAGCAAAGAGATCCACTCCGTTGTGAAATGAAAGCACAAATGTTTTCCTTCCTTCCAATGAGTACAAAAAGATAACCAAACACGGCAGGGCGTAGTTCCTTCACTACAGCACTCCGCTTTGGTATTTGTAAATCCACCAGTTCTGAATAAGGTAGCCCCAAACCAATGCTTCGTGACGGTAGTGTGGAGGTTCCAAACTCCCCCCCTGCACTCTGCCACTTGAATAGACAAAGCACAGTCCTTTACCACACACGCCCAGGAATCCTCCAAAAACGTGTGCAAGGAAAATATAAACTCTTTCAATAATCCCTCGCAGCCGCGAGGCAAAACAAACACTCAGCGTTGTTCCGATTTGGAAGAACAAGCCGATACAAAGTAGCTAAAAGGAACGCGCCAGCCAGCGCATTCAAATGTTACCAGGATACAGGCTCTCGACTTTTCCTAGCTGGAAACCAACCGGCTACTTGGAACCCTCGGAGCAGAGGAACAACAGTAGCCTCTAAACACAGGAATCACTAGCACCGAACGGCAGTATCCGCCCGGTGATATTCTGTAATCCCGCCGGGGATTCTGGGAAAAGTAGTCTTTGCCAGAGAGTGCTGGGAAACGTAGTCTTTTGGGTAGGCGCGCTAGTCTACACCCTGACAATTTTATCCACTTTCCCCCTTCCCTCCAGGTAACCAGTTAGAGACTCGAATCAACCGAGCTCTGACCGGTTGCCCCTGGGGGATTCGGGAGCCAGCATCTCTGTTCCTGTGCGGTATGCAAGGAGTATCCTTTTAAGTCTGACAGAGTGAAGTGCCCAAGTTGCACCTTGCACCCGAACAGAGATGGCCGAAGGAATAGACCTGCAAGGCTTAAGGGTAATCTTAGATACAATACAAAAGTAACTGAGTGCAGTTAGAGAGGAAAATCAAGAACTTAAGTTGGAGATAGTAAATTATAGAAAAGAAACGGCGGACCTGGTACAGAGGTTTAGGCAGCCCTTTGGTTCAGGTCAGGATACACTAAATGCCCTAACAGACAGCACAAACAGGATGACCACGCAAGTGATTCATTCACTGTTCCCAGTTATACCCTTGGCAGCTCCAGAGAGATTTAGTGGGGATCCACAAAAGGCACAAATATTCATCACCCAATGCTCCTTGCATTATATGTGCCACCCTTCAATTTTCCCAGCCGCACAATCTAAGGTTGCCTTTGCCTTGTCCTACTGGAGTGGGAATGCGGCGCTTGGTCCTTGCCGCTTATCACCAGAAATGATCCAATATTGAGAAATTATGAAGAATTCAAACAAGAATTTCTACGGATATTCGATCGAAGGAGGATATCACAAGTAGTAGACAATGAACTCCTTGATTTAAAGCAAGGAAATCGAGACCTGGTTTCATACTTGGCGCAATTCAACAAGCTTGTCGTTGAGACTGACTGGCCAGAGAGTAAACGAGCCGCAGTATTCTACCATGGGTTAAAGGACGAATTAAAAGATGCTCTGGCCGAGATCCCTAACAGACCCACCGAAATTTCTGCATTAGTGGATCTTGTGCTGGAAATAGATTTCTGACAAGGAGAAAGAAAGGGTGAGAAAAGAAGAGAATTTAGGCCAACGGTTCCTAGGTTTGATCGTGCTAGATCAGAGAACAGTTGAAGCAATGAACGTCCGTCAGCGGTGGAGCCCATGCAAATTGGAACAAATCATGGACCCTTGTCAAAGGAAGAGAAGGAAAAAAGACGGAGTAGTAACCTGTGCATGTACTGTGGGCTGGAGGCCATTTTCTTAGGAATTGCCCTAAGAAGCCTAAGACCAGTTACAAGCCGAAGAAAAACTACTAGCACCACCTGTTGGCGGAGTTGAACAGGTGGATGCGAATTTAGAAAAGACTCCAGAAGAACATAGAGTGGCTAACACCCTACAATCCGCGGCTCCTCATTTGAGTTTGTCCATGGAAGTCAAGTTCAGACATGTGACCCTAAAAGGAGTATCGGTACTGATAGACTCCGGAGCCACCGGACATTTTTGTGACCAAAAATTTGCAAAAAGAGTGGGTATGCAAGCAATTATGAAAAGTAAAAGTGAACCAGTGAGAGCGGTGGATGGAACAAATTTGTCTTCTGGACCCATAGTAAGCCACACAGAAGTAATCCACCTTATTTCAAATGATGGCCATGAAGAAAAAATTCAATTTAACCTAATCGATGCTCCCCAGTTTGAATTAATTCTAGGTCTCCCTTGGCTCACTGAGCATAACCCAACAATAGACTGGAGTAGCAGAACAATAAAGATGGATTCAGAGTACTGTCAGGAAAATTGTTTAGAGAATAAGGAAGGAAAGCAGGAAGTTTATCCGGCCCACTCACTGTGTCAAGTTGGAGGGTCAATATGCGTAATAAACACACCGGAGATTCCAGAGGAGTATGCCGATTTTCAAGATGTGTTTAATGAGGTGGAAGCAGAACAACTACCCCCCCACAGAGTATATGACTGCAAGATAGAATTAGAGCCGGGTTCCAACTTGCCCTGCAGTCGAGTGTATGAACTCACTGAAAAAGAACATCATCATCTCAAGGAATATTTGGATAAGTACCTTGCTAATGGTTTCATCCGGCCATCTCAATCCCCTGTCTCATCGCCTTTATTTTTGTGCCAAAGAAGGAAGGGGATCTGAGAACGTGTATAGATTATAGAGTGATCAACAGAATTACCAAGAAGAATAGATACCCATTGCCCCTTATATTGGTGTTATTGGACCAGGTAAAAGGAGCTCAGGTCTATACGAAGCTTGACTTGAGAGGTGCCTACCATTTAGTCAGAATGCAAGAAGGTGACAAATGGAAGACGGACCCGATTTGGAATATTTGAATATCAGGTTATGCCTTACGGTCTATGCAATGCCCCTGCAGCCTTTCAACATTTCATCAATGATGTACTAAAAGAGTACGTGGATCAATGCGCCATAGTATACATTGATGATATACTTATATATTCTGCAGATGAGGAGAGGCATCAAGACCAGGTCCGAGGGGTTTTGCAAAACTTACGAGATAACAGGCTGTTTGTTAAGCTAGAAAAGTGTGCCTTTAATGTCACACAGGTAGAATTTTTGGGTTTTTGTCATCTCCCCAACGGGCATACTTATGGACCCGCAGAAAATTAAGGCAGTGACAAGTTGGAAATCCCCAATGAGTGTAAAAGAAGTCCAAAGCTTCATTGGATTTGCGAACTTTTACCGAAGATTCATCAATGAATTCTCCCACAAAATATTACCCCTCACGAAGTTGCTAAAGAAAGGAATTCAATTTGAATGGACTAAAGCAGCTGAAGAAGCTTTTAACTTGTTAAAGCAAGATTTCACGTCGGCCCCGATTCTTCAACATGCTGATCCCACTGAACCCTTCTATGTGGAAACTGATGCGTCGGATCAAGCAGTAGGAGGGGTCCTATCCCAGCGCAACAAGGTCACGGGGCAACTGCATCCAGTTGCTTACCGGTCAAGAAAATTGTCTCCAGCTGAATGTAATTATACCATCACGGAGAAGGAGCTGTTATAAAGGACGCCTTTAAGGACTGGCGACACCACCTCATTGGAGCTCAGCATCAGGTGACTGTGTTTACAGGCCACCGTAACTCACAATTCTTAAAAACTGCCAGAACATTGACTCCAAGACAGTTGCGATGGTCGTTGTACTTCGATGACTATGACTTCATAATTACCTACCGGCCAGGAACACAGAATGGAAAGGCGGACGCCTTGTCCAGAATTGATACAGAAAATCAAAAGACGCCACTAGAAAATCAGTCTATCATACCCAAGGAGAAAATTATAGGTCTTACAAGTTCGGTCAGTCTAGCGACTAGTATAGCTGAAGTCATGAGTCCTGAAGTTATGCAAGACTGGGTTGAAGAAAAAGAAGGCAGGAAGATTATTGGCTAGCTTCCCTACTTTCAAGACCGCTTGTATATTCCCACTAAAGAGCTACAACAACAAATCATGCAAGAAAATCATGATGCGAAGCTGGCAGGACACAAGGGGGAGGCAAAAACTAAGGAACGAATCAAGCGGTTTTACTGGTGGCCAGAAATGGTGAAAGACATTGAGAACTATGTCAAGACTTGTGAGATATGTGCTCTGGGAAAATCTGAACAGCAGGCCCCAAAATGGTTGTTACAGCCTTTGCCTACACCACCTTATCCTTGGCACACAATCACCTTAGATCTTATTACCGATTTACCACTCAGTCAAGGTTTTGACACCATATTAGTTGTAGTGGATTCATTTTCCAAGATGGCGCATTTCACCGCATTGCGAGGGCTTCCTTCTGCAAAACAATTAGTTGCTCACTTTAGTACAGAAATAGTTAAGATCCATGGAATCCCGAAGGTAGTGATTTCAGATAGAGGCTCACAGTTCATCTCTCGTTTTTGGAAATCCTTCATGGAAAGTTTAGGGACGGAAGTGAGATTTTCTACCAGTTATCATCCTGAAACCGATGGTGAAACGGAAAGAGTTAACCAGGAGCTGGAACAATATTTAAGGTTGTTCCTTTTGAAACAGGATGGAAACTGGTCAGAATATCTGTGGGCAGCCGAGTTTGCTAATAACAATGCAAGGAACGTTTCCACAGGATTCTCTCCCTTCTATATGAATTATGGGAGACATCCAAATTCTACCCTCAGACAAATGGACATCTCAGTTCCGGCAGTAAAAGATATAGTATCACATCTAGAGCAAATTCACCAAGAAGCTGTAGAGAGTCTAGAGACGGCCAAAGAAAAATATAAAAACTATGCTGACAAGAAAAGACGAGAGGGTCCTTTGTTGGAAAAAGGGGATAAGGTCTGGTTAAGCACTAGGAATCTGAGATTGAGGGGGAACCGAACATTCCAACCTCGTTTCCTTGGTCCTTATCCAATAGAGAAGAAAATAAATCAGGTGACTTATCGACTTCTCCTGCCCAAAAAACTTAAGATTCATCCAGTTTTCCATATCTCATTATTAAAGAAGGCCCCAATAAACTTGCGAAAGACATTGCCACCTAGACCTCTCAATTTAAAAACTGGAACAGAGTACGAAGTGAAGGAAATTTTAGATTCAAAATGTTCAAAGGGACAAATATACTACTTAGTGGATTGGAAAGGATATGGGCCCGAAGAACGATCTTGGGAGCGAGAAGAAGATGTTCATGCTCCAAGATTGGTTCAATCTTTTCATCAACAGTTCCCTGCAAAACCAAGAAGGAAAGGACCTGCTTTGTTGGGGGGTACTGTCAGGATCCAAAGACCCCAGGTGTCAGTGATATCGCAGCAGGGGCATAGTTGTGCTAAATTGAGTCATGTAGGGAAGTCCTGGTCTGAAGTAGTGCGAAAACGGAACTCAAAGATGGCCGCCGTACTGGCCACAAGAGTGGAGTTGAAATGCACAGTCTAGTCTTCAGCCTGGGTCGTTAGCGGAGTCCAAGTGAAGCGCGCTTGAGTTCTAATCTGCGCACTTCACTGAAGTGTGGTAAATAGTAATTTACCGTCTGAATTTCTATGCGGTAAAGTTCAATAATAATAACTCAATCGGAAATAAAGAGACACAAAGTCCGTGGCAGCTGAGTTTCAAAGTGGGTTTTATTCCATAAAATGGAATGGTTCGAACCTGGATATCATGTTCCTGTCCCCATAGAGGATCAGGAAGGGATAGAGCATACTTTATTGACAGAGCATAACTTTTATAGTTAATGTACAGAATGGAGGCCAATACAGAAGGCGTAACAGCTGAGAGAAAACGAGATAAGGACACATGTGCATAGCAATACGTAATCAGAAGGCGTGCACTAGGGCGTACACAGAGGCGTGTGCTAGGAAACGTCATATGAAAGTGTCACAAGTGGGTGGATACTTAATGGAATCTTGCAGTGTCAGCAGAAATCTGTGGCAAGGATGCGCGCGCAGCAGCATGACGTGTGACTGACGTGAGGCTGGAGGGTGCAGAGGACTTGACATTTAGCCCTAGAGGGGAGAGACAGAAGTCTGGCATGTCAGATCAACTCGTTCCTAAATCATATCTGATATCTTATGTTTAAGGAACCATATTATCTAGAAGGAAAAGGTCTCTCGGGCAGAGGCTACTCTATACTGAGTGCATATGTGCCTACGTGTCTACGTGTAATGCGAGGAGCCATGGGCCTACCATGGTAACAGAAGTAATGAATTTCTTGCATGGAGACAGAGAAGCCGGGCCCTTTGCTCTGCAGCCAGGGAATTGTTTATCTACTCTGCTAGACTGGAATGTGTTTTCGAGGAGCTGAGCTCGGCTATACTGATAACTTGAAGGCAAAATACTGTCTTTGGCAGGCAAGCAGGCCGAGCTGGGCACCGCTCGCCGCGCAGGGAGTAGGACAGAGGTCAGGGAGCATCCCACGTTGCAGCGTTTCAGGAGACAGAGAACAGAAAGGCTTGATGGCAGAAATCAGGGCCTAGCCCTGACTAGGGAAAAACGTGAGAGTGTACCATGAAAAGACGTTGGCAAGGCATACTTAGGAGCTGAATTATCGATCCATTCATGGCGGATCTGAAAGAGGACATGTTAACGTTGGACGCAAATGTATTTGCGTCTTCATAGCTGGCACAGGAGGGAAGTTACATGCACTTTAAAATCGTACATGGAGACGGTGGGGTACACGTTAGGGAACATTTCTGACCATAAAACTTTATATTTCCTCATTCCCTCCTTGTTCCCTACGGACCCTTCATGATACATCAATCCTCATTAGTCCATCTATTTGTTCATATAACATCATTTGCTCTTCCTTTTTTAGACGGGATTTAGAACGCGGACTTGGATGAGGAAAACAGGATGTGGCGCACAGACCGCAAATCGCCGGCCCACATTGTATACATAGGCAACAACTGAATACTATGAGAAGAGCTATTCCGAGGAAGGATAGGACCTTCCATCCCCAGGCGGACAACACGCTCCAGAACCAACCGGACCAAGTCTAAGTACCTGGATTCTGGTGTATCTGATTTGCAATCTTATGGAGGCGTGTAATGGCTTTATATACTGATGGTGCATTATTAGGAATGAAAACACAGCAACTCGATCCGAGAACTTTACAGGCCCCGCCCCTATCGGCCAGGATGACGTCAAGGACGAGACGATTTTGAAGAACGACAAGTCTCATAGAAGACTGTTCCTCGGTCAAGTTACCTAGGGCGGAAGTAGTTTCATTCACTACTGCTTCAAGGGTTCTGGTCAAGTGACGTATAGACTTACTATTAAAGATGGCACCTAAGTAGGGAAAGAAACCTTTATTGAAATCTGTGTATTGTTCCCGTGCCGTTTCAGTATAGTCGACAAGCGGGAGATCTCTCTTGGGTCTGTTAGGTACTAGTCGGGAGTTTCTATGATAATCAGGTGGAGCTAGAAAAACAGGTGGCAGAAGGAATGCAATGTAACATGTCCCATCCCAATCTAGTGGCAAACATATATAGGCTGTATGACCACAAATGAAATAGGAATGACGGGTAGCCTTGAATGTAGACTTGCCTCTGTCACTGAATTCGATCACAGTAGTACATTTACTATGACCTAGGGGTACTGAGCCATTCTTTCTGACACATAATTCGCCTTTGACGGGTAGTACTGACATAGAGGGTAAGTCTGGTCCTGTATCAGACTGAACATTTAGAATCATGAGGTTGAGTGTATAATTACCTAATCCATATACTTCATTTTCTAGATCGGTCCCTGTCCTTTGTGGAAGACCCTCCTTGTTAGGGTAACATGCTTTATGCAGAACCGTGTTCAGATTACCCCATATCCAACTACCTTTGTAAACTACGGACTCAGAGTCTAAGGAATTTATTAAACTAAACCATGCACCACAGGAACCATTATGTGTGAACGGGTACGGGAAAAGAGGCAAGACTCCCTGGTATTTCTGATAGGGAGGAAGTCGGCCACATATCCAACAATTGGTAGCATTGCTAGTCTGATGAGAATGATGTAACATACTGATGAAGGTATTGTTGCGCAGCGCAAGTCGGTAAGATAATTCATGAGGGGGTAGTTCACTGAAAGTATGCTCGGCAGTGCTGTTTGAAAAGAAATGTGCATGTATGGAGAGAGGGAAATACATATGCAATAGAATACTTGCAGCAATAATCGTAAGACTCAGAAAAAACACAATCAGCAATGTCACTATACAGTGACTACGAAGAGATTTACAATATTCTCGTTTCTTGAGCTGTCTCTGTCTATCTCTCTCTCTATTGGGGTCTAACGGATACATGTCAGAAACTGTCTAACCGATTCACCTAGGGGAGGACTTAAACAATTAAACTGTCTGACTTGCTAGACCTCAGCTTTAAACGATACTCTTGTTGAGGAGTTTTCTCTACCAGGGGGAGTTTAGAGTCACTGGAATCTGGGCAGTCCTTAGAGGGGGGTATGAGTCAGTCTCTGGCGGTGATCCGTAAAGCTTCTTAACGTGGCTCATATGGACCCATCCTTTGCGGCCCTCGAGCTTCACTGCCGTCCTCGTTGTCAATAAGACGAGCTTCGGTTCCTGCCAGCGGGGCTCCAGCGGGCTTTTCCTGTCGAAATTGCGCACACAAACAAATGTTCCTAGTGTAATCTCGTGCGGCTTTACCTCGGTGTTGTCGGGAAAGGCTGCAGCTACCTGTGAACGACATGATTGTAGTGCAGACATCAAGGAGGCAAGGTAATCTGTCAACATATTACTATCAACATCAGTTAACTTTCTTGGTATAGGCGTCCCCCACATATTCGGTGGCCTACCGAAGACCACCTCATACGGAGATAGCCCTGTTCTCGAGTGCGCAACCATTCCCATGTAAAATAATGCAACTGGCAAGGCGACTATCCAGTCGACCCCTTTTTCGGCACATATTTTTGCAAGACGAGTTTTCAGTGTCTGATTGTGGCGCTCCACGAGACCTGCTGCCTTGGGATGTCGGACGCAGTGGAATTTCCACTGATATCCTAGCAAGAGGGAAACCTGCTTCATTAATTCGGATGAGAATGGCTGGCCGTTATCTGAGTACACGAGGCAAACCGTACCGTGGGAAAAATTCACGAACCAGCTGCTTGGCAGTGGTCGGAGCAGTGTAATCTGGGACTGGATATGCTTCTGTCCAACGGGATAGTGCACAAACAACTACGAGGACATATTTGAATCCTCGACATCGTTCCATCTGGATATAATCCATCTGGAGGACTTCAAAAGGGTAATCGGGAGAATGAAATCCACCTTGCTCTACGGGAATGCTTTTGCCTGGATTGAACTGACAACAGATCATGCAAGTACGCACTTTCTGTTTTGCTGCTGCTCGTAAATGTTTGTTGTACCAGAGATTCTGTAAACTGTCTAACATAGCTTTTTCTCCCAGATGTGCTGGACTATGTGCAGTATTGATCATAACTTGAACCATAGAGTCGGGGAGAAACCATGTTGCTTTTCCCTTCGTCATCCACCCCTGATCTGTCTGGACCCCTCCTAGTTCAGTCCATTTCTTTATCTCGTCTGGAGTAGCATGTGTCTGTATGTCAATTACATCTAGTGCGGGATCCTTAACTGTCATGCAATGTGTCGATGTCTGAACTATTGTCCTTGTCATGTCTGCTGCAGATGAATGAGTCAGAGCTGTGTGTTTCGCGGTTTGATCTGCCAGGTCATTACCCTGGGAAATGGTATCGGTAACTTTAGTATGTGCTTTACATTTCATGATGGCTATGGCTTAAGGCAGATTTATTGCTTCTAAAAGTGCTTGAATGAGGGGACCATGCTGTATTTTTGCTCCGTGAGAGGTCAAGAAACCTCTTTCCTGCCAGAGCACACCGAAGTCGTGTACGACTCCAAAGGCATAACGTGAATCTGTATATATGTTAACATTCCTGTTTTTGGCTATTATACAGGCTCGGGTCAGAGCAATAAGCTCTGCAGCTTGAGCAGACAGTGTATCAATATGGTGTGTTTCTTTGACTTCAGTTTCAGTGGTCACTGCATATGCGGCCACTAATTCTCCTGTGCTTGTTCTCATACATGAACCATCCACGTAAAGTGTCAGGTCTGGGTTAGTCAGTGCAACATCTGTCAAGTCTCGTCGGGGCTTTGTTACTGCATTAATGATCTCTATACAATCATGTGGAGCTGGATCTGTAATGTTTGAAGGTAACAGTGTGGCAGGATTGAGTATGTTACAGCGTCTGATTTCTATGTGTGGCTGGAACAATGTCAATTCATAACCTGTCAGTCTTGCTATAGTCAAGTGTTGAGTCTGTGTTCTGTTTAAAAGAACTTCCACAGAGTGTGGAACTTGTACTGTCAGAGGATGTCCTAACACTATGGAATCACTTTGTCGGATTGCTAAGGCTGTTGCTGCAACAGATTTTAAGCATGCAGGCGGAGCCTAGGCTACTGGATCTAGTGTACTTGAAAAATAAGCACAAGGCTTATGTGAACCTGCTTGATCTTGTGTGAGGACAGACAATGCTGTACCATCACGTTCTGTAACAAAGAGTGTAAAAGGTTTGCTGTAACATGGTGTTGCTAAAACTGGTGCTTGACATAATGCTTTCTTTAATTCTTCAAAAGCCTGTGTATGTTCCTGAGACCAAGGGAGGACAGTCGAAGTCGCTGCCTCCTGTGTTGTCAACTGTATAAGTGGCTTGGCTAGAAATGCGTACTGGGGAATCCATTGTCGGCAGTAAGAGGTGAGGCCTATGAAGGCCCGCACTTCCTTTTGTGCCGTGGGTTGCGGTAAGTGTGCAATTAACTCGATGCGGTCAGGTGTTAGCTGTCTCCCCCTTTTGGACAGCAAGTGCCCAAGGTACACCACTTGCTGAACACAGAATTGTAACTTTGAAGGGGAAACCTTGTGTCCCTTGTCAGCTAGAAAATGTAAGACTGTTAGCGATGCATGTTCACATTCAGGTTCGCTACGAGCGGTGATCAGCAGATCATCGACGTACTGCAGCAAGGCAGTGTTAACTGGCATTTGAATACTGTCAAGTTGTCTTTTTAAGGCTTGGCTGTAGATGCTGGGGCTTTCTGTGAATCCTTGAGGTGCGCGTGCAAATTTGAAGCTTCGGCCATTTAAACAGAATCCGAAGAGATATTGGCTTTCCAGATCAATGGGGACACTGAAGAAGGCGTTCTTGAGGTCAATTACAGTAAAGAACGTCGCCTCTGAATCAATAGCAGTCAATAAGGATGAGATGTCGGGGACCACAGGGTACTGTGGCACAATGCATTTATTTAGTTCTCGCAGATCAATCACCAACCGATAAACAGGTGGTGCATTTGGGTCAGTACGTTTAAGAATCGGAATGATAGGGGAATTACATAGATTGGAGTCGGTTTCGACAACCACTCCCTGTGCAATGAGCTCTTCAATGATTTCCAGTAAAGCCACTACAGCATCGGGTGGTAACTTGTATTGTCGTATTCGGGGCAGAACAACACCTGGCTTGAGTGTAACACGGTATGGTGTAATGTGCATACAACCTACATCAGTTGGGCCTTTCGCCCATAAATGCTTTGGTACATTTTTCAATCTGTCATCAAAATCTCATAACACATAGTGACCCTTAAAGTCACGCAGAAATAGTCTAACTCCTTCCGGAGAACAACATATGACCGCTCCTAGAGCCTTCAGTGTCTTGATACCTAACAAGTTTTCTGGACATGACTTCGTGAGTAATAAGTCTGTAGTACGTGATAATGGACCAACTGCTAAGGGAACGGGTTTCGATACTTCATTAACAATAGGCTGTCCTGAAAAACCAAGGGAAACATTCTGTGTGCCTGAGAGGGGTGCCCCTGGAACCTCATTGTGACTTATCGTTGTTCGACTTGCCCCTGTATCAATCAGAAACTTTCTATCCTTTCCTAAAACTTGACTATGTACATAAGGACCATCTTGATCTACAGGCACTTCAATAAGAGGCAAGCCAACTTCCCTCTCTAGGCTGTTTCATGTGTATCGCTGATAATCGGGATAATCAGATTGGGCATACTGGTACATCTGTTGTGAGACTTGCTGTGCCGCGGCAATAGGTTGAGGCTGTGGTACTGCTACCGTCTGTACTGTCTGTTGGGGAGCATGCATAGGCTGTGTGTTCTGTGGAACATGTTGCTGGACCTGATGTTGGATCTGGTCCTGTCTAGGCTGACGGGGTCTCTCTTTAGTTTTACCCGTGGATATGTTGTGTTTCAGAACGGCACATTCATTTACATAATGACCTGGCTGTTTGCAGTAGTTGCACGTCCCTTTAACGGGAGCTGCCGAATTACTAGACTGTGTCATACCCCTTTTCTGACCGTCAGCTGGGACTGACTGAGCAACTAACATTTTCATTTTCGTATATTTCATACGTCTTTGTTCATGATCTTGTTCTTCTCTAATCCTGTTCTGGTGGTACTGTAACATTTGTAACATTTGGGATGGTGAATTTGCTTGCCATGTACTCTCGACTTTATATACGCGGTTCTTAACCTGAGGCAGGGAATTCTCGACTAATTTGGTTACAAAAAGGTGCGGTTATGACTCGCTACTTGGTTTCAGACCACTGTTAATAATAAAACATTTCTCAAATCTAGAATAATAATCACTGGTGTCTTCATCGTGTTTCTGTTTACAGGCTGAGATTGCATCCCAGTCTTCCTTTTTTGTTGTCAATAATCTTGGCAGAACCTGTACAATTAATCCTGGTAATGCTTTAGCTTTGTCCCCAAGGCCTACCCCTGGAGTACGACCATTTTCCTCGTCTTCAATTTCGGTCCAATAAATCTTTTTATCTCCCACCTCCCATTCTTTCTCTTTGAGTTTCTCGTAAATGCCGGCTGGCAACAGTACTTTTAACATTTTCATAATATCTGAATATGTATAGTCACCCATGAGTAGCATATCTTTCATTTCTCGGTGAAAACCTGCAGGGTCTTTATCGTGACAGGGTACTAGTTTCTTCATCTCTAGCAATTCTATTTTAGTGAGGGGTGTGTATACATATACACGTTCTAGAGTGTCATCTTCTTTTCTTACTGGATGTACTTCTCGTAAGGGATTCTGTCTGTCGAAGTAATACATTTTTCTTTCTTGGGGCGATGGAGCTGACATAAACTGTGGTTTCAGGAACGTATTATACTTGAGTCTCTGTTCTAGAATTTCTTTAATTAAATCGGTACCTAGACCTCTCCATTTATTAGAGAGCAGTTCTACCGATATGTCCGGTAAGGGACCTGGATCAGATTGTTGGCTTTTAAACAGACTAATGAGATGCTGAATCATGTATACACTAGCTAATTTCTGTTCATCAGGGGAAAGGCTCAAGAACGTCTGAGCTACTACATCGTCATTATACGTACTAGAATTGTCAGCCCATTGTACGGCGGACCGAGCTAATTCTTGTTCATCCATAGAATTGAGTACATGGTACCCCATTTGATCTTGAAGTATTTTATCGGTAGCCTGAAACAAATGTTCAGGAGTCCTTGGATTTGACATGGCTGCTTGAAAAACTCTCTTACTTTCTGGACGTACTGGACGCATATTATTATTAAAATATCTTCCCTTACCTACATAAGCTATCACTTCTTTAGTTGGTAATTGCAATGTTTGTGTCACTGTCTCGGGTTGCTCCTCTTCCCCCGAGGATTCATTCTTGTCTGAATCTATTCCTATTTCACGCTGTCTTCTTTCGTGTATTTGTACTACTGCTTTTCGGATCTTTTTGTACATGCTATTTATACAATTCTGTTTATCATGTTTCCCATCTGCTATATTCTGACCCCATTTGTTAAGTGCATTCATCTCATCTTGGTCTACACCGGGCCTGTCTTGATCTCTTATCAAGCAGTTTATGAAGAAACGTAATATCATGCCTTGGATGTCAACTTTCTGATATGCCAGGGCCTCGCCAATGCTTTCAGGACCTACCCCCGTTTGGACAAAATGATATATTCTGTCTAGATGATCAATCATTCCCGGCAATAACATTAAGTGGTTGGCAACTCGCCGTAGACGTACTGATGCTAGCATCATTCTGTCGTCTTTACCAGGTACTGGATCATATCTACAGTCTGTGAGAGGTTCCTTAAGTATGTCATAATTCACTGTCTGGGGTGTACGTTGATGTGCTAAATCCCTATAAGTCAGTCTATGTGCTTGTGGCGGTGTCTGAAAACCTCCTGTCACACCTCCTGAGGTGCCAGGTAAAAAGGGATTCAGTGGATTCATGCCAGGAATAGTAGATGCAGGAAGAACTGGAGCTGGAAGAACAGGCACAGGATGTGGAACGGGAGGAGGAGTTTGTTGTTGCGGAAGCGGTTGGTCATTTCGGGGCGGAGTGCCATCAGCGGGCGGTGCCTGGACACGTGGATTTGTATATGCGGGAGCTACATCGTCTAAATAGGATGAAAGGAATATGTCCTTTGCGGTCTTGTGGCGTACTTTAGTCAGAACTAATGGAGGGGGCAGGTCTTTCGGTACCTCTGGGGTGGCCTTAGGTAAACCCTCGGTCAAGACAGGATACATACCATTCGCAAGAGTATTTCGCTGTCGGTCTACCTGTTCTGTTTTGACTCGTATACCTTCCTCAACTAATTCATTTTCTCTGACTTTTTCCGAATCCTCCCTATGTTTCTCGGCTTTTCTGAATTCTTTTTCTGTTCGTTTATGAGATTCTTTACGCCATAATTCTATGGCGTCTTTCTGTGATTGTCTGGCTTTCTTTTTCCACAGTGCTTCCTCTACTCTCATGATGCAATCTGCATCCCATGTCCCTGTAACGGGCCATCTATATTTCTCTTCCAGATGCTTAGTGTAATCGGCCCATAAATCTAGGTATAGTATGGCCTCGAAGCCATGTTTGTGGTACATAACATTTCCGGGAGTGTCCCTAGGGGGGACAGGAATCGCTTCCTCTAATATCCCTTTCCTAGTTCCTATCTGTCTCAATTTATTGAACAACGGCATCTTGATATTTGTTACTTGATACTTACTTGAACCTGAACACAGTAAATACAATAAACACAGTAATGAAGATCGAACAATCACTCATACCACGACATTTAAAACACACTGAAACATTTTTAAACATGAATAATAATGATTAGAATGAAACTAGCTAACTGCATACTGGATATACTGCTAAACAGCACAGATACACCGCTAAACAGTGCATACCGGGTCTGTGTACCCAAACCCGTCTTGACCGGCACAAATTAATGCACTCGTCTAGATGCGTCCCCAGCAACGGTACTCACCGGGAAGCACGGAACAGAAGGCCTCGGAAACTCGACTGGGCTGGACCGGACTCGACTCGCTCGACTCGTGACGTAGGTACTTCGGAACTGGTGGGCCTCTAGATACCTCGGACCCTGTTCTCTTTGGCTGGGCTCTGGTCGGGATCCTCCGCACTCCTCACCGCCTCGTCTGGGTGCTGATCGCAGTCTCCGTCACCTCCGTAGGCCTGAGGGAGATACAGGAAATCCTGCGGGTACGCGTAATTGTCCGTCTTGGCTGGAGCAGGGGGCGAAGCCTGCAACGCACCTACCGGCGCGTGGGGTGGGGGAGGGGTCCCTGTTCGGGCGCCAAAATTATGTGGTAAATAGTAATTTACCGTCTGAATTTCTATGCGGTAAAGTTCAATAATAATAACTCAATCGGAAATAAAGAGACACAAAGTCCGTGGCAGCTGAGTTTCAAAGTGGGTTTTATTCCATAAAATGGAATGGTTCGAACCTGGATATCATGTTCCTGTCCCCATAGAGGATCAAGAAGGGATAGAGCATACTTTATTGACAGAGCATAACTTTTATAGTTAATGTACAGAATGGAGGCCAATACAGAAGGCGTAACAGCTGAGAGAAAACGAGATAAGGACACATGTGCATAGCAATACGTAATCAGAAGGCGTGCACTAGGGCGTACACAGAGGCGTGTGCTAGGAAACGTCATATGAAAGTGTCACAAGTGGGTGGATACTTAATGGAATCTTGCAGTGTCAGCAGAAATCTGTGGCAAGGATGCGCGCGCAGCAGCATGACGTGTGACTGACGTGAGGCTGGAGGGTGCAGAGGACTTGACATTTAGCCCTAGAGGGGAGAGACAGAAGTCTGGCATGTCAGATCAACTCGTTCCTAAATCATATCTGATATCTTATGTTTAAGGAACCATATTATCTAGAAGGAAAAGGTCTCTCGGGCAGAGGCTACTCTATACTGAGTGCATATGTGCCTACGTGTCTACGTGTAATGCGAGGAGCCATGGGCCTACCATGGTAACAGAAGTAATGAATTACTTGCATGGAGACAGAGAAGCCGGGCCCTTTGCTCTGCAGCCAGGGAATTGTTTATCTACTCTGCTAGACTGGAATGTGTTTTCGAGGAGCTGAGCTCGGCTATACTGATAACTTGAAGGCAAAATACTGTCTTTGGCAGGCAAGCAGGCCGAGCTGGGCACCGCTCGCCGCGCAGGGAGTAGGACAGAGGTCAGGGAGCATCCCACGTTGCAGCGTTTCAGGAGACAGACAACAGAAAGGCTTGATGGCAGAAATCAGGGCCTAGCCCTGACTAGGGAAAAACGTGAGAGTGTACCATGAAAAGACGTTGGCAAGGCATACTTAGGAGCTGAATTATCGATCCATTCATGGCGGATCTGAAAGAGGACATGTTAACGTTGGACGCAAATGTATTTGCGTCTTCATAGCTGGCACAGGAGGGAAGTTACATGCACTTTAAGCTCGTACATGGAGACGGTGGGGTACACGTTAGGGAATATTTCTGACCATAAAATTTTAGATTTCCTCAGAAGACCTGACCCGGAGTAGAAGTGTTCCCTGAAGTTGCGTATTCTGAAAGGAAAAACTCTGTTAGGAGACAAGTGAATTCTTAGTATTTGTTAAACCCCTGTTTTCCCATTTTGAGTTCCCTGTAGAAAGGAACCACCAAGCCTTACGCTCAAGAAGTTTTTGGAAGCGTGACGGATTTCAGTCAGAGTGTGACGCTCGCGCTCTGAAGGGCCTCGTAGCAGTAAGCGGAGTCAGCGTTTCGTTTGGAAAGAAAGGCAGCATGAGTAATTTGTCACCAACAGCTCGGCAGAGACGCACCTAAGAGAAAGAAAGAAGAAAATGAGAAGATAACTAAAGGTTACTTATTACAAACGATTCAGTGAACTGATAGAAAAGACTAATTGAATACTTGCCTTGCCTAAGACTTGTAGACAATAGAAATTAGTGAGCTACTCGATATAAAGCTGTAATTCTTCAACCTGCAAAAAAGAATAAGACAAGAACAGTTAAAAGACAGAAGAAATCTATACACAACCACAACAGTTAAATGAAGAAGTAAGTTAGTTATATCATTAAAAAAATACTTAGTGAGTTCATAGTGTAGCAATAAACAGTAATCTCTTGTTTGATTTAAATTACCTTGCAGGAAAGACTAAAAAGAAGTTAAAGCAGATTAAGAGGCACCTAGGATAACAGCACAGAAGGGCAGAAGTTTAAGTGAGTGCTGAGAGAGTTAAACCAGAAGTAAAAGAGAGCTAGAACAAGTAAAAGAGAAACTAATAGAGAAAACCTGTTATAAATTACAGATAAGAGATATTCTTGAACACAGCCTTTCAGTGCAAAGAAACAGAAAATAGAAGAGAGGGCAAGACTCTTGGAAATTAAGGGTAGGTGAAAATCCATAGGGAGTAGTAGAAGGAAGTAGAGGAAGTAACTAAATTACAGTTAACCAAGATTTTTCCCTGCAGGGACCAGAGACAGTAGCGGTCCGATGATCGAACTGACAAGTGGAACCAACCAAGAAAATCTTTTCTCTTTCGTTATTTTATCCACTTTCCCCCTTCCCTCTAGGTAACCAGTTAGAGACTCGAATCAATCGAGCTCTGACCGGTTGCCCCTGGGGGATTCGGGAGCCAGCATCTCTGTTCCTGTGCGGTATGCAAGGAGTATCCTTTAAAGTCTGACACTCTGTCCCTCTTTTTTGCAACCTGTGTGCCTCTTTCTGTACTCCTTTTCCCTCTTTCATCTCCCCTCTTGTCTCTTTCTGAACCTCTGTTGCTTCTTTCTGCACTTCTTTTGCTTCTTTTTGAACCTTTCTTGTTTCTTTCTGAACCCCAATGCTTCTTTGTACACCCCTCTTCCCTCTTTCTGCACTCCTCTTGCCTCTTTTTGCACCTTTGTTCCTTCTTTTTGCAATTCGTTTGTTCCTTCCTGCACCTCTCTTGCTTCTTTCTGCATCCCTCGTGCTACTTTCGGCATCCCTTGTTCTTCTTTCACACCCCTCTTCCCTCTTTCTGCACCCCTCTTGCCTCTTTCTGCATCACTGTTCCTTCTTTCTGCATCCCTGTTGCTACTTATGCACTTCTCTTGCTTCTTTCTGTACCTCTCTTGCTTTTTCTTGCATCCCTTGTGCCTCTTTCTGCACCCCTCTTTCTGCACTTATATTGCCTCTTTCTGCTCCTCTTTTGCTTCTGTCTGTAATTCTCTAGAATCTTTCTGCACTTCTCTTGCCTGTTACTGAACCTTTCTTCCCTCTTTCTGCACCTCTCTTGCCTCTTTCTGCACCTCACTTGTTTCTTTCTGCACCTCTCCTGCCTCTTTATGCACCCCTCTTCCCTCTTTGTGCAACTTTCTTGCCTCTTTCTACACCTTTCTTTCCTCTTTCTGCACCACTCTTGCATCTTTCTGCACCTCTGTTGCTTCTTTCTGTACTTCTATTGCCTCTTTCTGCACCCTTCATGTCTCGTTCAGCCCCTTTGTTGGTTCTTTCTGCACTGCTCTTGCTTCAATCTGCTACTCTCTTTCACATTTCTGTACCTCTCATGCCTCTTTCTGCACCTCTCTTGCCTCTTTCTGCATCTCATTGGCCTCCTTCTGCACTTCTCTTGCTTTTTTCCAAGCCTCTCTAGCTTCTTTCTGTAAATATGGGCTCTTTTCGAACTTCTCTTTCTTGTTTCTGCACCTCTCTTGTGTCTTTCTGCACCTCGGTTGCCTCTTTCTGCTCCTCACCTGCTTCTTTCTGCACCCCCTCTTGCCTCTTTCTGCATCCCTCTTTTCTCTTTGTGCGCCTCTCTTGCCTCTTACTGCACCCCTGTTCCCTTTTTCTGCACCTTTCCTGTCTGTTTCCTTACCTCCCTTGCCTTTTTCTGTACCTCTGTTGCTTCTGTCTGCACTTCTCTTGTTTTTTCTGCACCCTTCGAGCCTCTTTCACCACCTCTGTTGCTTCTTTCTGCACTTCTCCTCCTTCATTCTGCACCACTCCTGCCTCTTTCTGCACTACTATTGCTTCTTTCTATACCTCTGTTGCTTCTTTCAGCAATTCTCTTGCCTCATTCTGCACTTCTCTTGCTTGTTTCTGCACCTCTCTTGCATCTTACTGTACCTCTGTTGCCTCTTTCTGCACCTCACTCTCTTCTTTCTACACGCCTCTTGCCTCTTTCTGTATCCCTCTTGCCTCTTTTTACACCCTCTTTTTGCACCTCTCCTGCCTGCTTTTTCGCAACTCTCTTGCCTCTTTCTGCATACCTAAATCCTCTTTCAACATCTTTGTTGCTTCTTTCTGCATTTCTCTTCCTTCTTTCTGCACCCCTGCAGCACCCTCTTTCTGTACCACTCTTGCCTCTTTCTGCACCCCTCTTGTCTCTATTTGCATCTCTGTTAGTTTGTACTGCACTGCTCTTGCTTCTTTCTGCACCTCTTTTGCAAATGTATGTATCCCTCTTGCCTCCTTCTGCACCCCTCTTCCCTATTTCTCTACCTTTATTGCCTCTTTTTGCACTTCTATTGCTTCTTTCTGTACCCCTCTTGCAAATTTCTTTATCCCTCTTATCTCTTTCTGCACCTTTCTTGTCTGTTTCTACACCTCTCTTGCCTCTTTCGGCACCTCTGTTGCTTCTTTCTGCACTTCTCTTGCCTCTTTCTGCACCTCCCACTTAGAGGTAGTTTTAACCCCCCTGCCCTATTATGTACTAGGGCCTTAAAGGGGAGGTCATGCCAATCACAGGGGTACCCCAACCCACAGTGTTAATATTCAATTGAACAATTAATAATGAATTAATAATTAATGGATAATTCATTATTGCTGAATGAACTCTCACCTTACACCTCTAGAAACCCAGCAGCCCACATCTAACATATAACTACAAAATATAATGATTACACAGTTTGCATAGTTATTAATCCATTAAATATTGAATTAGAAAATAAATGTTAATATGTTATTGCTTAGTTAATGTTGCACCCAGACCCCTACAAACCTAGCATCCCACACCTAAAATGTAACTAAAAATCTATAATCATTACACAATATATATTTAAAAACAATGAAATAATTATTTGTCAATTAATTAATACTTATTTCCCTTCCCATCCAATACCCCTACATATCTAGCAACCTACTATGACACTATAAATGACTATTAGCAATTAAATTAAACATTTTAAATCACTTAATTAAAACTATATTTAAGAGTATTATTAACAATGTTACAACCAATAATAACATAAAATTAATATATGAACGAAAACACGTTAGAACAATTTAAAAATGATATTTTGACTCCGACATTTCTGCATCACAAATTTTTGTGTTTCACATATTTTGTTCTGATATTTCTGTATTCTGATATTTACGACTTGATATTTTGTCCAAATACCCTTAATCTTGCTTCTGGTCTTTTCCTGTCTTTCCATGTCCCTCTCTCTCTTTCGTTCTTTCTATATCCTTATCTTTATCTTTTTTCCGTGTACAAATGACAAAGTCTATAACAGCATCTGCAGTGGGAGAAGTATTTTCTGCCACCTGCTACCATCCACCCCAACATGTGCGTGTACAGTAGTGTGCTGAGACCACAATCTATCACTGCATCTGAAGGGACAGAAGTGTGTTGTGGCCACAGCCTATCCCAGTTTTTGCAGAGAAAGAAGTGTGCTGCAGACCAAATCTTTCCAAGTATCTCTGGTGAACAATAGGCCTAATCTTTCCAGCATTTGCGGGGAACAGAGATGAATTGTGGGCCTTCTCTTTCCCTGCATCTGGTAGGACAGAAGGGAACTGTGGGCCAAATCTGCCCCAGCACCTGTTAAACCAGCATCTGAAGGAGCAGAAGTGTGGGAACTCAATTTGTGAATGTCTCAACAGGGACAGAAGAGTACTCTAGTCACAGTCTGTCCTAGTATTTGCGGAGGCAAAAGGGAATTGTGGGCCCATTCTCTGTCCGCGTCTGAAGGAACAGAATTGTTTTGTGTGCCTATTCTGTCCCAGAATCTGCATGGACAGTAGTCTCAGCTGGAAACAGTTAAATGCACTTCTTGGACAGAGCTAAAAAAAATCACTCTGTCCTACACATTCCTTTCGTATTCATCATGACTTGAATATTTTGTTATAACTAATTGTTAACATAGAAGTTTATTCAATATTTAGAGAGCACAAATTGCTTAGGACTGTGACCTGTCAGTTTAATTTTTGGAGCAAACGGAGCATTTGTGGGACAAAGAGATTTTCCAAACCTTAATCAAGAGCCATAACTAAGTCTAGTAAAACTGAAAGGTTGAGAACCAGGTATAATAGAAGTGTGCCTGGACAAAGTGAAACACCAAAATATGGGCTATTAAGCATTGTGGGATCCAAATTGTTGTGCTTTTGCACGTATAGCTTAGTTGCACCTAACTGAGGAGTGGCTTCTACTTTAGGGCAGTGGGGTACAGTCCCTCCAGTTTGTACAAAGTTCAAATATATTGCCTTGGTCTTACAAGAACTGTCAACAGTTACTGGCGGCCTCACCCTCGTTCTTAGCACGATCGTGCTGTCAGGGTCTGAAAGGTAGGCCACTGGGCAAATACGGGTTTATCTTTTTACAACCCTTAGTTGTCATAGCAGAGGGTCTGCAGCAGAGACGAGACAGGCACTGAGTGAATTTGGTCTTAAAGAGAGCTCGGTATGGGCGGCTTGTAATATGCATCTTCTGTCATGTACATGTTAGAGTTAAAACTCCTTTTTGCAGCAGTCCATCTTCAATTCTAATTTCAAGACATGCTGTATGCCTAGTGACTTGAATTGACTTGAATTTGCAGCGCTGAGTTAAAAGCTTACTGTTGTAACTTGAGATATGTTTCACCCTTTCCCATTCCCGGTTTTCCCCCTCCGTATTGTACCATGTTGGTATCTTCCCTGTGACAGCCAGGCGCTCACTGTGGAATGTTGACACAGTGACCCGGGCTACGAAGTTGACAAGCTGACGGCAGTCTGTGATGTTCTACATGACAATAAAAGAACACTAGCCAAGAACTCTGAGTCTCTCTTTACTACATTTTGCTGGCGACGAGGGGGAGGAAACTGGGCCAGGGACAGTGACTGCCGTTTCCCTGGAATTGGTATATTGCTTGTCGTCAAGGAGAGTGACTTCACGGAGCCCGTGAGAAAAGGTCAACAGGAGCGTGACTACCATGCAGGCGGACGTGGGAGCTGAGGAAGCAAAGCAAGTAAGGTGACACGGCGGCGAAGTTTCAGTCCATTGACTTTTCAAAAATTAGTAACTGCGTGTTCACGTTCAACTCGGGTGCCTAGTTGGGCATCGTGTGAATTTGCAGTGACAGGGTCACGAGTGCGGGGGAAAAGTGAAGTTGCTGGGGTCAGAGGCTAATTGACACATTCGGGTGCCAGGTCGGGCATCGTGTTTCCCGTTCTGACTGGGATAATCTTTTCACAGCTGGGGAAAGGAGGGCAGCCGCCAGGTCCAACATCTAACGAAGGGGCAGTGACGCGATCCGAGCATTCTAGGCGGCTCGATCCATAACATTGTGAAGTGTCTCTGGACACAGCGCAGCCATTCTCTCCGCTTTCTTTTTCGAAGAAGTTAGTGAGCGATGAGCGTCCTTTCACGGACCCAGTCCCAGCGCGCTCAGTCATAAGCGCTCTAACCCACGCTGAAGCGGAACCTAGCAACGGCTCCCCGCGCGCTCGACGGTCAGCGCTCTTACAGTTATACAAATTTAAGCAGCGCAATCACCGCCTGTCATCCTGAAGGGACTGTGGGGACACGGCAACGGGTGTTCTTACCTTGTCTTGAGGGAGTTTCGGTCCGATAGCCTGGATAGTCGTTTCTTCGAGGTGCACGTCCTGGAAGCCTGGGTGCAGCCGGCGAGATTTTTCCTGACAGGAACTACTCTGAGGGAAAGCCTCTACACAGGAAGTTCCCGCCAGTCTAAGAAAAGTAGCAGTTTCATTGGATAAGCAAAAGTGAACCTGTAGAGGCAGGAAGTGGACTGCACTAACATGGGGGCAATGTGATTCTCCTGTATTTTCATAATTTAACTTTAGTAATTGAAAAAAAAAAAGTGAAGCCTTTCTATGCTTGCATGTGTGATTCCACAGTTAAGATCCATTGTAGCTAAAGGAAGAGGGTAGCACTGCTTCTGGGAATTCATGGTTGTAGTTCCATTGAGCAATACATAGACCAATAAGATTTTGAAGTTTTATGGCAATGGCAGGAGCAGGAATGAGCCAACCTCCACCTTTCCTCAATGAGTTAGGTGAACCAGTTATTCCCTGGAGAAGGTGGGAAGGTATATTTAAATCTTACCTTATAGCAATTGGAGGTAGCAACTACACAAACATACGCAAACAACATATATTGCTACACAATTTAGGCACACATGGGAGGAAAATATACGAAGATATTACAGGAAGATTGATTGAGGATGAAGATGAGGTGGTGGAGGAAGGTGTCAATGTTTATGAAAGCACGCTGAGGGAATTAGCGGCTCACTTTAAGGAGAAAATAAACGTAGTGATGGAAAGGCATAAGTTCTTCAAGAGAGTGCAGAAGAGGGAGGAGAAAGTGAGCAATTATATAGCAGTGTTAAGAGGGTTGTCAGCCACATGCGAGTTTGGTCAGCTCACAGACTCTTTAATAAGAGACCAACTTGTGAGGTGCACCAATGAGACAAAGATACAAGAGGAATTACTTACTAAGAACCCAAATCTGGAGGAGGCAATAAACATCGCCAAGGGACTAGAACACACAGCACGCTGCATGAGGGAAATGAAGGCACCAGAGGGGTCTAACAGAGAGAGGGCTGAAGGTAAATCCAGTACAGAGAGTGAAACAGTTTGCAAAGTAGGTGACAAGAGTAAAGAGGTCAATCGCAGCAAGCCCAGTCCTTCTGTGTGTTATAAATGTGGTAGTCCCAACCATTTAGCTAATAACTGGAAATGTCCGGCAAGGAACGTACAGTGCAGAAAGTGCAACCGGTGGGGGCATTTTTCTAAGGTGTGTAAGGCCCCGGGAAAAGCAGTACATGTGATTGAGGAGACACACCAGGAAGAGGAAAGGGAAAAGTCATACGTTTTTCAAGTGGGGGATGAGGAGGACAGCAATGATAATGTTTACCCGAAATGTGATGTGTTACTTGATGGGGTCAAGTTTTGTATGTTCGCAGATTCATGCTCCCCATATACGTTGGTAGACAAGAAAGTGTTTGATGACAAATTCGCTAACCACCCAGTAAAATTGTTGCCACCAGATATCAGTCCCAAGGGTTACAATGAAGGGAAAATTCCCCTGGAGGGCATGGTGACCATGAGAATCTCTTTTAAGGATAGGCACACTGTAGGGAAGGTGTATGTGTCCACGAGAGGTTCGACCCTATTGAGCTGGAAACATCAGAAGCAATTGGGGATCACCCTTGATCCTAACAATAGAGAGCAGGTGTTGTTAATTGAACCAGAAGGAATATCAGCGGACCTCATCAATGAGTTTAGAGAAGTGTTCTGTGATAGATTGGGTGTGTTTAAGAATTACATGCACAAAATAGTGTTAAAGGAGGGAGCCGTGGCAGTTGTGCACAAGACCAGGTCCATACCACTGCGCATGAGGGAGCCCCTCCAGCAGGAACTACAGAGACTAGTCAGTGAGGGGGTTATCACAGAAATTGAGAGTTCAGCATGGCTAGCACCGATTGTCATCACGGCCAAAGATAAAGGGAACAGCATAAGACTCTGTGTGGACCTAAGAGACCTGAATGCGAACATCCTTGTGGACAGGTTTCCTCTTCCCAGGATAGGGGAGATGCTAAGCACCATAAAGGGAGCCAAGTATTTCAGCGTGCTGGATCTATCGTCGGCCTATTATCAAATAAAGCTCCATCCGGATTCCCAACTACTGACAGCATTCACGACCCCATTTGGAAATTTCAAGTTTCAGAGAATGCCATTCGGATTGGCATCTGCCGCTGCTGCCTTCCAAAGGGTCATGCAACATGCTTTAAAGGACTGTAGGAACACCATCTGTTTCCAAGACGATATACTTATCTATGGAAGTGGTGAAGAAGAACACAATGAAATGGCTAGAAGGGTCCTGGAAAAGTTGAAAGAGGTAGGCTTTACCACGAAACTCTCCAAATGCAAACTGGGAGTAAGCTCGGTGGATTCCCTGGGACACACCCTATCTGAAGACGGCATCAAGCCAAAACATGACTTAGTGAAGGCAGTGGAGAATGCCCCAGCTCCCAGGAGTAAGGAAGACGTACTGTCTTTCCTAGGCCTGGCAGAATATATGGCAAAATTTATTAAGGATTTTGCGATGGTTTCGCAGCCGCTAAGAGACCTGATAAAGAAGGACAGTGTGTTTGATTGGGGTAAAGAACAAGAAATGTCCATGAAGAGCATAAAGAAGGCCATCATCGAAGCTCCATATATAGGGAAGTTTGATCCTAATGGGGTAACCATCATCTCCACGGATGCAAGCAACAAAGGCATAGGGGCAACTCTGGCGCAGAAAGAAGGCAGCAAGATAAATGTGATAGCTTTCGCATCAAGAACCCTCACATTGTCAGAGAAGAATTACTCGACCATAGAGAAGGAGGCTCTAGCTGTGTATTGGGCCGTGTGTCACTACAAATTTTTCATTTGGGGGATTCCGTTTGAAATACAGACTGACCACAAACCGTTGGTTCCCCTTTTCACCAAAAAGAACATGGAAAGCATGACGCCAAGGATAGCAAAATGGGCAGTGGGCCTACAAGCCTATAACTTCACCGTATCCTACATACCGGGGCAACAAAACAGAGTTGCAGACTTTTTGTCGAGAGCACCCACAGAAGGAGAAGAAGAAGGAGAAGAGAAGGGTAGCTCAATCCTGGAGGTGCGTCTAGCAGCAGTGGAAAAAACGTCATGGGAAACACAGATGGAACGAGATGAAGTATTGAAGAAGGTGAGGAGATACATTTTGGCTGGATGGCCCAAGAAATGCAAGGATATGGACTCAGAGATCCAGCCATATTGGAATGTGAGAGAGGAGCTATCGGTGGAAGGGGATCTCATACTGAAGTCAGGAAGATTAGTCCCTCCAGTGACGTAAATAATTAATTTACTCTCTTTCTATGCAGGTACGTACTTAATCAATAATAACTCAAGTCGGAAAGAAAGAAAACAGAGTCCGTGGTGTTAGAGTTCTTAGGGGTGTTTATTCCTTAAAAAGGAATGGTCAAGACCAGGATATCATCTTCTGACCACCACAGGGGTGTCAGAAGGGATAGAGCGCCCTTTTATTACATTACATAGCTTATATACTTAATTCATGTCATAGGAAACAGTTATAGTAGGCGTAACAGCTGAGAGAAGACAAGATAACAGTATACACGTGTTACTAGTACGTAATCGGAAGGCGTGGACTAGGCGTGAACTGGAGGTGTGTGCTAGAAACGTCACAAGTAGGTGTCACAAAAGGGGTGGCACTAAACAGAAATGTTGCAATGTCAGCAGAAATTGGAAACTTGGATGCGCGCGCAGCTGCATGACGTGTGAATGGCATGAAGTCGGAGGGTGCAGGGGACTTGACATTTACACTGACGGAAAGAGACAGAAGTCTGGCATGTCAGATCAACTTGTGCTTCTATCATATCTGATATCTGGTGTTTAGGAACTGAGCTATCTGGGCAGAAAGGTCTCTAGGGCAGAAGCTATTCTATACTAACTGTGAATGCGTGTATAAGCGCCTAAGTGTCTGCATGAGAAGCGTGGGGGCACGGGGCCTTCCATGGAAGCATGGCAACAGAAGCTATGAATTACTTGCACGGAGACAGGTCGGCCCTTTGGCCCTGTAGCTGAGGGGTATGTTTACTGAAGCTAGCAGGCAGGAATGTATTTTCAGGGGAGCGGAACAGATAACTCGAAGGTTATAGTCAATCTTGGCAGGCAGCAGGCTGAGCTGAGCGCGAGGGGCCGCGCTGAAAGTAAGTCAGAGTTCACGGGTACAGAGGCAGCCTGGGCAGAGGCCCTTGGAGTCAGAAGCCAGAAAAGAGGCTCGGTGGCAGAAATTCAGGGGCCTACTCAGCTAGAGCTGAAAAACGGAGAAGTACACCACAAAAAGACGTTGGCATGGCATACTTAGGAACGGACCATTCAACCCATTCAGGGTGGGTCTGAAAGAGGACATGTTAACGTTGGACGCAAATGTATTTGCGTCTTCATAGCTGGTACAGGAGGGAAGTTACATGCACTTTAACTCGTACATGAAGACGGTGGGGTACACGCTAGGGAACACAACTTGACCATAAAATTTATATTTCCTCATTCCCTCCTTGTTCCCTACGGACCCTTCATGATATATCGATCATCATAAATTGATCAGTTTGTTCTTGTAACATAATTTGTTCATCTCTCTTCCGTTGCCTATTTGAGAGAAAACTGGAATGTTCAATGCACGATGTGGCACACAGTCCACATATCGCCGGCCCACACTGTAGGCACAGGCAGCAGCTGAATACTATGACAAGGCCAAAACCTAGGAAGGATAGGATCTTCCATCCCCAAGCGGTTAACGTTGTCCAGAACCAACCGGACCAAGTCCAGGTGCCTGGATTCTGATGTATCTGATTTGCAATTTTATGCAGACGGGTAATAGCTTGATAGACAGATGGCGCGTTTTGTGGGATGAAAACGCAGCAACTTGACCCGATGACCTTACAGGCTCCACCTCTATCTGCCAAGATGACGTCAATAACAAGACGATTTTGAAGGACAACAACCCGCATAGCAGATTGCTCATCTGTTAAGTTACCTAAGGCGGAGGCAGTTTCATGTACTACTGCTTCAAGTGTTCTAGTTAGTCTACGTATTAATTTACTGTTTTGGACAGGTCCTAAAAAGAAAAAGAATACTTTATTAAAATCAGTGTACTGTTCCCATGCCGTTTCTGTGTAGTCGACAAGTGGGATATCTCTTCTGGGTCTATTCTTTACTAGATTTGTATTTCTATGGTAATCAGGGGGAGCTAGGAAAACAGGTGGCAGAAGGAATGCAATGTAACAGGTACCATCCCAATCTGGAGGTAGGCGTATGTATGCGGTATGACCACAAACAAAATAGGAATGACTGATAGCTTTAAAGGACGATTTACCATGATCACTGAATTCGACCACAGTAGTGCATTTACTATGACCTAAGTGTACTGAACCTTTCTTTCGGACACATAATTCACCAGTGACCGGTAATACTAGCATATGGGGCAGACCTGGTGCAGCCTCGGATTCAACAGTAAGGATCATAAGACTAATTGTGTAGTTACCTAATCCATATACTTCATTTTCTAGATCAGTTCCTATTCGAGTGGGGAGTCCCTCCTTATCCGGGTAACAGACGTCGAGCAGGACTAAGTTCAAGTTTCCCCAAACCCAGCCCCCATCGAAGACAGCAATATCAGGATCTAAGGAATTAATTATTTTAAACCATGCCCCACAGGAGCCATTGTGAGTGAACGGATACGGAAAGAGGGGAAGAGCTCCCTTGTAATTCTGGTAGGGAGGGAGTCGGCCACATATCCAGCAGTCTGTAGCATTGTTAGTCTGATGGGAGTGGTGTAACATACTAATGAACGTGTTGTTGCGCAGCGCAAGTCTGTAAGAGAGTTCGTGTGGAGGTAACTTGCTAAAAGAGTGTTCAGCAGAAACATTGTAAACAGATTGTTCACGCTTGAAAATAGGCCAGTAGATAGGTAGCAGAATGCTAGCAACAATAACTAAGATACTCAGAATAAACATGATTGATAGTGTCACTATACAGTGACTACGAAGTGATTTACAATATGCACGTCTTTTGGATCGTCTCTCTCTCTCTCTATCTCAATCTAGGGGATACATGTCAGAAACTATTTAACCGATTCACCTAGGGGAGGACTTAAACAATTAAACTGTCTGACTTGCTAGATCGGAGTTTCAACCTGTACTCCTCTTGGGGAGTTTTTTCTCGTTCGGTAACTGTAAAGTCTTTTGGCTCAACACAGTCTTTGGTGGGGGTGGACGAGTCTCGGTCTGGTTTCAGTTCATGGAATTTTTTCACATGACTCGTATGGACCCACCCCTTTCTCCCTTCGATCTTTACGGCGGTCCTCGTAGTGAGAAGGACGGTCTTCGGTGATTTCCAGCGGGGCTCCAGCGGACTCTTCCTATCAAAATTTCGGACCAAGACTAGGTCCCCAGGACGGACATCGTGTGGCTTTACATCAGTGTTGTCAGGGAAGGCAGCGGCAACCTGTGAACGACATGATTGGAGTGCAGACATCAAGGAGGCAAGGTAATCTGTCAACATATTACAATCAACATCAGTGATCTTTTTAGGAATGGGCGTCCCCCACATATTCGGTGGTCTGCCAAAAACCACTTCGTACGGGGATAGCCCTGATCTCGAGTGGGCAACCATTCTCATGTAGAACAGTGCCACGGGCAGGGCGACTATCCAGTCGACCCCTTTCTCCTGACATATCTTTGCAAGGCGGATCTTTAGTGTCTGGTTATGCCTTTCTACAAGGCCTGCGGCTTCAGGATGTCGGACACAATGAAATTTCCACTGGTATCCTAACAGTAAAGAAACTTGTTTCATTAGCTCGGACGAGAAGGGTTGTCCGTTATCTGAGTACACGACACGAGGCAAACCGTATCGTGGGAAGAATTCACGAACCAACTGCCGGGCAGTGGTCGGAGCAGTATAATCTGGGACTGGGTAGGCTTCGGTCCAACGGGACAGTCCACAAACAACTACAAGGACATACTTGAATCCTCGACAACTGTTCATCTGGATATAATCCATCTGGAGGACTTCAAAAGGGTGAATCGGAGGATGAAATCCACCTTGCTCTACAGGGACGCTTTTACCTGGATTGAACTGACAACAGATCATGCAAGTACGCACTTTCTGTTTTGCTGCTGCTCGTAAGTGTTTATTGTTCCAAAGATTTTGTAAACTGTCTAACATCGCTTTCTCTCCTAGATGTGCTGGGCTATGTGCTGTATTAATCATGACTTGAACCATAGAGTCAGGGAGAAACCATGTAGATTTTCCCTTCGTCATCCAACCTTGATCTGTCTGGATCCCTCCTAGTTCAATCCATCTCTTTATTTCTTCTGGGGTAGCATGTGCCTGAATATCAATTACACCTAGGGCGGGATCCTTGACTGCCATACACTTTGTCGGTACTATTGTCTTTATCATGTCAGCTGTCTGAGTGTGAGTCAATGCTGTATGTTTCGCTGTCTGATCTGCCAGGTCATTCCCCTGGGAAACAGAATCTGTGACCTTAGTATGTGCTTTACACTTCATGACTGATATGCCCGAGGGCAAATGTATTGCTTCTAACAGTGCTTGAATGAGGGGGCCGTGTTGTATCTTGGCACCATGAGAGGTCAGGAAACCTCGTTCTTGCCATAACATGCCGAAGTCGTGTACGACTCCGAACGCATAACGGGAATCAGTGTATATGTTAACATTTCTGTTCTTGGCTAGTATACAAGCTCGGGTCAGAGCGATGAGCTCTGCTGCTTGAGCAGACAGTGTGTCAATACGATGTGTTTCTTTAACTTCAGTTTCAGTGGTCACTGCATATGCGGCCACTAATTCTCCTGTACTTGTTCTCATGCATGAACCGTCCACATAAAGTATCAGGTCTGGATTTGTCAGTGGGACATCTGTTAAGTCTCGTCGTGGCTTTGTTACTGCATTAATGATTTCTATACAATCATGCGGGGCTGAATCTGTCATAATTGTAGGTAACAGTGTTGCGGGGTTCAAAATGCTGCAGCGCCTGATTTCTATGTGTGGCTGGAATAACGTTAATTCATAACCTGTCAGTCGTGCTATAGTCAGGTGCTGAGTCTGGGTTCTGTTTAACAGAACCTCTACAGAGTGTGGAACTTGTACTGTTAATTGATGGCCTAAAACAATTGAATCGCTCTGTCTGATGGCTAACGCTGTTGCTGCTACTGACTTCAAGCACGCAGGGAGTGCCTGGGCTACTGAATCCAATGTACTTGAGAAATAAGCGCAAGGCTTATGTGAACCTGCTTGATCTTGGGTGAGGACAGACAACGCTGTACCATCACGTTCTGTAACAAAAAGTGTAAACGGTTTGCTGTAACATGGTGTCGCTAAAACTGGTGCTTGGCATAATGCTTTCTTTAATTCTTCAAAAGCTTGTGTGTGTTCCTGAGTCCAAGGAAGGACAGTCGAGATTGCTGCCTCCTGTGTCGTTAGCTGGATGAGTGGTTTGGCCAGAAATGCATATTGAGGAATCCATTGTCTGCAGTATGAGGTGAGGCCTATGAAGGCCCGCACTTCCTTTTGTGTCTGGGGTTGTGGCATATTCACAATTAACTGAATGCGATCGGGAGTGAGCTGTCTCCCCACTTTGGACAGCAAGTGACCCAAGTACACAACTTGCTGAACACAGAATTGTAGCTTCGAAGGAGACACCTTGTGTCCCTTGTCGGCCAGAAAATGTAAAACTGTCAATGATGCTTGTTCACATTCGGGCTCACTTCGTGCGGTGATCAGCAGATCATCGACGTATTGCAGTAAAGCGGTGTTGACTGGCATTTGAATACAATCTAGCTGTCTTTTCAGTGCCTGACTGTAGATGCTGGGGCTTTCTGTGAATCCTTGAGGTGCGCGCGAAAATTTGAAACTGCGTCCATTTAAACTGAATCCGAAGAGATATTGGCTCTCTGGATCAATAGGTACGCTGAAGAAGGCGTTCTTGAGGTCAATTACCGTAAAGAACGTTGCTTCTGAGTCAATAGCAGTCAATAAGGATGAGATGTCGGGAACCACAGGGTACTGTGGAATAATGCATTTATTCAGTTCTCGAAGATCAATCACCAGCCGATATACTGGCGGTGCATTGGGGTCAGTACGTTTAAGAATCGGAATGATGGGTGAATTACAGATATTGGAGTCGGTCTCTACGACCACTCCTTGTGCTATAAGCTCTTCAATGATTTCCAGTAAAGCCACTACAGCATCGGGTGGTAACTTGTATTGTCTGATTCGGGGTAGTACAACTCCTGTTTTGAGTGTAACACGGTATGGTGTGATGTGCATACAACCTACATCAGTTGGGCCTTTTGCCCACAAGTGATCTGGTACATTTTTCAATCTGACATCGAATTCTCGCAAAACATAATGACCCTTGAAATCTCGTAGAAAGAGTCTAACACCCTCCGGGGAACAGCAGATTATGGCTCCTAAAGCCTTCAATGTTTTAATTCCTAACAGATTTTCTGGACATGATTTTGTAAGTAACAAGTCTGTAACACGTGATAATGGACCCACAGCCAGGGGGACTGGTTCTGATACTTCATTTACAATGGGCTGTCCTGAAAAGCCAAGGGAAACATTTTGTGAGCCTGAGAGGGGTGCCCCTGGGACTTCATTATGACTTATTGTGGTGCGGCTTGCCCCTGTGTCAATTAAAAACTTTCTGTCTTTTCCCAATACTTGACTGTGTACATAAGGACCTTCTTGATCTACAGGAATTTCAATAAGAGGCAAGCCAAATTCCCTCTCTAGGCTGTTTCATGTATATCGTTGATAATCAGGGTAAGCGGACTGGGCATACTGGTACATCTGTTGTGAAACTTGCTGGGATGCGGCAATGGGCTGTGGCTGTGGTACCGCTACTGTCTGTGCTGGAGGTGAAGAAGCATGCATAGGCTGCGTATTCTGTGTATTCTGTGAAGACTGATGCTGGTTATGGTCTTGTCTAGGCGGATGCGGTCTTTCTTTAGTTTTACCTGTTGCTATGTTATGTTTCAGGACTAGGCATTCATGTACGTAATGACCTGGCTGCTTACAGTAATTGCATGTCCCTTTAACGGGAGCTGTAGTGTGACTTATCTGGGTCCCACCCTTCCTTTGACCGTCGGCTGGGACCGTCTGAGCTACTAACATTTTCATCTTCGTGTCTTTCATGCGTTTTTGTTCCTGATCTTGTTCTTCTCTAATTCTGTTTTGATGATATTGGAGCATCTGTAACATCTGGGATGGCGTATTCGCCTGCAAAGTACTTTCCACCTTGTATACACGATTCTTGACTGCTAACAGGGAATTCTCGACTAACTTTGATACAAAAAGATGCGGATATGACTCGCTACTTGGTTTGAGGCCACTATAAATAATGAAACATTTCTCGAATCTTGAATAGAAGTCACTAGTATCTTCATCATGTTTCTGTTTACAGGACGAGATTGCGTCCCAATCTTCCTTTCTCGTTGTCAATAATCTTGGCAGGACCTGTACTATTAAACCTGGTAATGCTTTAGTTTTGTCCCCAAGGCCTACCCCTGGGATACGTTTCCTTTCCTCCTCTTCTATTTCTGCCCATGCAATTTTTGTGTCTCCCACCTCCCAGTCTTTTTCTTTTAATTTCTCGTAGATGCCCGTGGGCAACAGTACCTTCAACATTTTCATGATATCTTCATACGTGTAATCCCCCATTAGTAACATGTCTTTAAGCTCTCTGTGAAAACCTGCAGGGTCTTTATCATGACACGGGACTAGTTTCTTCATTTCTAACAGCTCTAATTTAGTCAGAGGCGTGTGAACATACACGCGTTTCAAGAGATGGTCCTCACCCATAACTGGGTGTACTTCTCGTAAGGGGTTCTGACTTTCAATGCCACCCCCGCATTGCATGTGGTACATTTTCCTCTCTGGAGGTGGGGCGGGAACATATTCAGAGCTTACAAAAGTGTTATATTTATTTCGTTGTTCTAGAATTATTTGTATTAACTTGGTACTGAAACCTCTCCATCTGTCCATGAGAAGTGCTTCTAATGTTTCGTGTAAGGGACCTGGATCAGAATGTTGATTCCTGTATTTCGTGAGGAGGTGCTGAATCATGTATACACCTGCTAATTTCTGCTCGTCTGGGGAAAGGTTCAGAAACGTCTGTGCTAAGGTATCATCATTATATATGTCTGGATTTTCGGCCCATAATATGGCTGATCGGGCTAGTTCTTGTTCATCCATAGAGTTGAGTACATGGTACCCTACTCAATCTCAAAGCCTTTTATCAGTCTCCTGAAACTGATGTTCAGAAGAATTCGGATTTGTTAAAGCAGAGAGAAAAACTCTCTTGTTTTCCGGACGGGTACCCTTCCTAAGGTAAGTTCCCTTACCTACATACGCTATAATATCTGTAGTCTTTACTCGTTCTTCCTGTTCTTCTTCCTCCTCGGAGGAAGCTTTTTCTTTCTCTTTTTGGTGTACTGCTATCACTGCTTTTCTTATTTTTCTACACATACTGGCTATGCAAGTCCCCTTGTCATGTTTTCCTTCAGCTATATTTTGACCCCACTTGTTCAGTGCATCTAATTCACTCTGATCTGTTCCAGGCCTGTCTCGTTCTCTTATTAGGCAATTTATAAAAAAACGTAGTATCTGTGCTTGAATGTCAACTTTCTGTTTCTCCATGGCCTCCTTAATACTGTCAGGGTCTTTCCCTGTCTGAACAAACTCATATATTCTATCTAGGCGCTCCTTCATTCCTACATAGCATAGTAAGATATCAGTAGCAGATCTTAACCGTAGTGATGCCAATATCATCAGATCGTCTTTTCCGGGTACTGGATCATATCTGCAAACTGAAAAGTTTTCTTTTAATGCGTCAAGGCGGGGTGACCTGAACGTGAGAGGACTCTGCATATCCCTGAGATTGAATCTGTGTGTTAATGGCGGGGTCCGAAGACCCGCGGTCGCACCTCCTGAAGCGGAGGCTTGTGCATTATCTCCCTGTGGAGTCTGTATCTGAACTTGAATTTGTCGTTTAGTTGCATCTGGTAAACGTTGTTTCGGTAGGTCAATTTTGGGTGCGGGAAGTGGCGGGGCTGGTGGAACGGGGGAGGTCTGTCGCGGTATTGGCGGAACATGATCTGGGGGCGGGGTGCCACCCCCGTCCCTGTCAGTAGGCAAGGCACGAACAGGCAGATTGGTATAAGCCGGTGCTACATCCTCTAGATAAGAATTTAGGAATATGTCTTTAGTAGTCTTATGCATTACTTTAGTTGGAACTAATGGTGGCGGTAAGTTTTTCGGTATTTCCGATAGGGCCTCAGGTGTACCCTCGGCCGCGAGATACATACCGTTTACGAGATTGTTTCGTGCACGGTCTATTTGTTCTGTTTTTACTCGGATCCCCTCGGTAACTAGTTCGTTTTCTTGGGCTTTCTCTGATTCTTTAAGTCTATCTTCTCTACGTAGTTCTCTTTCAGCACGCTTATGTGCTTCCTTACGCCAAAATTCTATGGCGTCTTTCTGAGATTGTCTAGCTTTCTTTTTCCATAATGCTTCTTCTACCTTCATGATGCACTCGGCATCCCATGTTCCGGTAGCAGGCCATCTGTGTCTTTCGTCTAGATGTTTGGTATAGTCAGTCCATAAATCGAGATACAATATGGCATCTATGCCATGTTTATGGTACATAAAGTTACCTGGAGTGTCCCTAGGGGGAATAGGAATTTCTTCCTCCAGTATCCCTTTCCTAGTTCCTATCTGCTTCAGCTTGTTGAAAAACGGCATTTTGCTTACTTAGTACTGAAATACTCAATCCTTGGTTTACTTAATACTGGGTACAGCTAATTATACAAGAAAACACAATAATGCACATAAAAAACGGTCACATTCATACCACGACATTAATCACATGAAAAGACATTTGAGACACAGATGACTACCCCCCTATACTGGATGTACTGCTAAACAGTACAGATACACTGGTGTAACAGTGCAGAAATTCAGAATACTAGATATACTGCTAAACAGTACAGATACACTGCCTAAAAACAGTGCAGACCGGACTTGTGTACCCAAACCCGTCTAGATACGTCCCAGCAATGGTACTCACCGGGAAGCACGGAAACAGAAGGCCTCGGAAAACTCGACTGGACTCGACTCGACACTTCGGAAAATTTCGGAAAACTTCGGAAAAACTTCGGAAACCTGGTGGGCCTCTTTGACACCTCGGACCTTGCTTCTTTCGGCTAGGCTCTGGTCGGGATCCTCCGCACTCCTCACCGCCTCGTCTGGGTACTGATCGCAGTCTTCGTCACCTCCGTGGGTCAGAGGGAGATGCAGGAAATCCTGCCGGTACGCGTAGTTTCCATCTAACGGATGGCAGGGGACATAGCTTGCAATGCACCAACCGGCGCGTGAGGTGGGGGAGGGGTCCCTATTCGGGCGCCAAAATGACGTAAATAATTAATTTACTCTCTTAATTTCTATGCAGGTAAGTACTTAATCAATAATAACTCAAGTCGGAAAGAAAGAAAACAGAGTCCGTGGTGTTAGAGTTCTTAGGGGTGTTTATTCCTTAAAAAGGAATGGTCAAGACCAGGATATCATCTTCTGACCACCACAGGGGTGTCAGAAGGGATAGAGCGCCCTTTTATTACATTACATAGCTTATATACTTAATTCATGTCATAGGAAACAGTTATAGTAGGCGTAACAGCTGAGAGAAGACAAGATAACAGTATACACGTGTTACTAGTACGTAATCGGAAGGCGTGGACTAGGCGTGAACTGGAGGTGTGTGCTAGAAACGTCACAAGTAGGTGTCACAAAAGGGGTGGCACTAAACAGAAATGTTGCAATGTCAGCAGAAATTGGAAACTTGGATGCGCGCGCAGCTGCATGACGTGTGAATGGCATGAAGTCGGAGGGTGCAGGGGACTTGACATTTACACTGACGGAAAGAGACAGAAGTCTGGCATGTCAGATCAACTTGTGCTTCTATCATATCTGATATCTGGTGTTTAGGAACTGAGCTATCTGGGCAGAAAGGTCTCTAGGGCAGAAGCTATTCTATACTAACTGTGAATGCGTGTATAAGCGCCTAAGTGTTTGCATGAGAAGCGTGGGGGCACGGGGCCTTCCATGGAAGCATGGCAACAGAAGCTATGAATTACTTGCACGGAGACAGGTCGGCCCTTTGGCCCTGTAGCTGAGGGGTATGTTTACTGAAGCTAGCAGGCAGGAATGTATTTTCAGGGGAGCGGAACAGATAACTCGAAGGTTATAGTCAATCTTGGCAGGCAGCAGGCTGAGCTGAGCGCGAGGGGCCGCGCTGAAAGTAAGTCAGAGTTCACGGGTACAGAGGCAGCCTGGGCAGAGGCCCTTGGAGTCAGAAGCCAGAAAAGAGGCTCGGTGGCAGAAATTCAGGGGCCTACTCAGCTAGAGCTGAAAAACGGAGAAGTACACCACAAAAAGACGTTGGCATGGCATACTTAGGAACGGACCATTCAACCCATTCAGGGTGGGTCTGAAAGAGGACATGTTAACGTTGGACGCAAATGTATTTGCGTCTTCATAGCTGGTACAGGAGGGAAGTTACATGCACTTTAACTCGTACATGAAGACGGTGGGGTACACGCTAGGGAACACAACTTGACCATAAAATTTATATTTCCTCACCAGAAGCCTTAAGAAACCAGGTAGTGGAACTGGCCCACGAAGGACATCTAGGAAGAAGCTTGTGCAAGGCCAGACTTCGTGCAGACTACTGGTTTCCTACAATGGACAGAGAAATGGAGGACAAGGTACGTGATTGTTACGCGTGCTCTCTGAGTGATAAAACCAAGATCACGAGAAGAGCACCGCTGTCACCAGTTGAAGTTCCGGAAGTGCCGTGGAGCAAGTTAGGATTCGATATTGCAGGTCCTATCCATGGTAGAGGACCACAAGACTGTTACTTGTTGGTCTTAGTAGACTACTTCTCAAGCTGGATAACCTGCAAGACCGTCCACAGCGTGAGCACTAAGGTGATAATAGATTTCCTGAAAGAGGTGTTCACCCTAGAAGGCATACCCTCAACTCTGGTGACCGACAATGGCGTCCAACTGGTGTCGGAAGAAATGAGGGATTTCCTCAAAGACTGCTCAGTGACCCATATTCGCACGCCACTGTATTGTCCTAAGGCTAACGGAAAGGTGGAGAGAGTCAACCGAATGTTGAAGGAGTGCATACAGTTGGCCAACCGCCCAGGGGAGAACATAGAGGAAGCCATAAGGGACATGCTGTGGGCATACCACACCACGCCGAAGTCTACCACAGGATGCACGCCCTTCGAGTTACTGAGGGGAAGAAAAGCGGGCACCAAACTCACACCAGGCTGGATGGGGAGAAAACAGACAACGGAGATCGAGCACGGAGAGGTTAAGAGGAAGATTGAAGACAGCCAACAAAAATACAAGGAATGGTATGACAAGAAATGGGGAGTGAAGGAAAGAGAATTTCAGGAAGGTCAAGGAGTCTATGTGAAGAAACCCGAGAGACTTTGGAGAGGGGGCGACAAGTTCTATGCCTCCAAGATCATCCTCCGGCCAAATAGAAATTCTGTGGTCATGGAAGATGGGAGACTTTGGAGCCATGATCGAGTGGTTCCCGCAGAAGGGAGAGATCATAGGACAGTAGTGAGAAAAGCAGGAGGTAATGAAGTCAGAGAAAACATCAGGCAAGACAGAAGGAGTGATAGACCTAGAACCTCGCCTCTGTGGCACAAACAGTACATAATGAGATAGACACATACCTCACAGGCTTAGTCTTCCCCTCACCTCAAGATAGATTTCTAGAGCACTGTTGTAACCTACCTTAAGGGGGATGATGTGTTGTAACTTGAGATATGTTTCACCCTTTCCCATTCCCGGTTTTCCCCCTCCGTATTGTACCATGTTGGTATCTTCCCTGTGACAGCCAGGCGCTCACTGTGGAATGTTGACACAGTGACCCGGGCTACGAAGTTGACAAGCTGACGGCAGTCTGTGATGTTCTACATGACAATAAAAGAACACTAGCCAAGAACTCTGAGTCTCTCTTTACTACACTTACCTTTATTTAATGCAATGTGCAATAAAGTGAGTAATAAATGCTTTACTTCTACCACTGAGCGTATCCTGGCGAAAACCAGCACATTCTCCTCCCTATGCAGCAGCATACAGGGCACGCGCTCTCTAATGTTACTGGTGCCCTTAAAATCTCTGTAAATTGTCCCTTGTGGCATGGCTCTTCAGTCTCTTCAATCGCCCTGTGCCCTCTCTGGTTGCTTTTTTCGGCCAGATCAGATAAGAAGCGTTCTGTGAAATAATGTTTTCTTGTCTCTCGCATCACTCAGGCTCCAGATTCTGGCATCTCTGGGCCTCACACTGTCACAAAGCCGAGTGCAAACGAGGCCACACAGGCATCAGAAGCTGCACAGTAGAAAATAGATACATTTGAAAAAGACTTGAAATTAGACGTGTAGCAAATTTTGCTGCTAGTGCTACTGTGCTGATAAATACCAGAATACTCTAATCCCACATGGGAGAGATAGACTGGCTCGTGTTGTTTCCACCTTCAGTGCAATTCAGATAGATGTTTTCGCTCTACCACTTAAAAAATTCACAAGTCATGACTGACCTAATTTGTATGCGTCTTTTCTCCTAAACCAAGCTGCAGAGTGACTACAGAGGCACAGGTAATTTGACATACATATTATGTAGGAGTATGTGGAATTGCCAAGTTTTTGGACTGAAACATTTCCGTAATTGTCATGAATGCTAAAATTGCCTTCTGCGGTTCGCAAGGGTTTTTGCAAATAGGTTTTCACATTACAATATTGACTTTCACACAGATAATACCTTGTTTCGGGAAAAATAACAGTGGCTGCCTCCGCATTGGCAACCTCCAGCTTCAAAGCCGTGAACCAGCTTGAAGTTGGCTCTGAAGAACACAGCACATCCATTTTTAGCGCCTTTTAGGCCTTGAGATGAAATATTACCAGCCAGTAGAGAAAAACTGTGACAGACCGGCCAGTAATCCGGATCCACCCAAGAGCTCACTCGTGTAGTAGTAACATCACATACACCTGGTTTAAGCAGCTGTTTGAGTGATTATCTCCAGGCAAGGAAACAAGCAAATTGAATCGCTACATATTATCTTGCAAGTGCATCACTCAATGTCAATATACAGGGTCCGTGGTGCTTCTACTGCCCCTACACAAGCAGTTTTCATTCGTGCCTGTACATGTGTCTGTTCGTTTCTGCAGGCCACATTTGATAAATATGAAATCTAAAAGAACAGCAGTGGGCATACAGAGAGAAGTCTCTTGAACATGAACCAAATCCCATACCGCCAGCCCCGAGTTGAAAAAAAAGCAAGGGATTAATTTAAATGATTGGTATTGATTGAAGCAATAGACCTGCAAACTGGCTGAGAAGGCAAGCACAGAATTAATCTCAGTTAAAAATGTGAATGAAATCCCGGCGAGGTGCAGTGCTGGGAGCTGAAACATCTGAGCCGCTGCCGGCAAACGCTGATAATTATTAGACCAAATAATAGGCCCTAACACCAAGCGTTTTGTAAGGAGAGGGAAAGCTAAACCATTAGGGAAATTAGATTGCACAGAGCAGATGTGGAAAAAAAATCAGTTCATTTCAAATGTAACTATTTTTAACTGAGATTATACATGCATTTGTGTCTACACTAGGTTTAAATAGGCTCTTGTTCTATATGCCAGAAACAGCGGCCCAGTGAACTGAAACTGGGCCTTCTTCCTGATACCGTTGTTTGGCAGAAGTAGTAACGAACCATTACAATTCAAAGTGGTCCACGCTGGGAAAATAGGAGCTAGATGTACGACAAAATTTTGCAGTAGCAAACTCTGAGATTCACAGAATACCGGTGTCTGTGACTGCAGAATGATGTTTGTTGCTGTTCATAATCCCTTCTGCAGTCCGGAACGCGTTTACAAATCTCAAAATGGGTTTCGTGACTCATTCTAAATCGCAGTTAGTAGGAGGCATGAAAGAGATATCCACTCATTTTTGTAGTTTGCATGAGAGTGTATCAATGGTTGGTTTCTAAAAATGAGGTCAAAAACTAGATAAAAACTTCTGAATCCTCAAAGAAAGTGGCAACTGATTAATAAAGGGGAAACGGCCCAATAAGGATAGCTTCCTGTGTGGGAATCGTGTCAGGTGACGCCATGGGAGCAGGCAGTGGTATAGGGGGACAATTGCATGGCTCCCTTGTACCCCGATTTCTCCTTTAAAAGAGAAAATGTTATTTTCTAAGCTGCACTTGTGTCTTTAAGAAACACAGGCTAGTATAAAAACATAAGGGCATATTATCAAGAACGGTGTTAAAATTATCACCGGTTTAGCGGCAGAAAACTGCAGCTAAAGCGGCAATAAAGGGCTTGATAATATGCCTTAGAGAATTCCAATAAAAGCCCATGTTCACACCAGAAATGTTTAATGCCATTCTGGATAATATGCCCCATAGTTCCGTTGGGAAAAATGAATGCAGGCTGCTGCTCCTTCCAGGCACCACCTTGCATTTGAAACTAGTCAAAGGAGCGCAAATGACATCTGCCTAAATAATACTCATTAGACAGGTCTTTCTGAGACTCCTACTAGTGGATTTTGCAATACAACCTATTACTACATAGATTGCACCACAAACTGAAAGGCAAGTAAGAACAACCATTAACAAAGTAAATAGGTCTTGCCTGTGCAAGAGCATTGGCTTTGCCTATTTGTTTAAGCCATGTTGTACACCAGCTTAGCTGCTGTTCAGCATGGCTAAATGTTAGTGGCATAGAGTGCCATGGAGTGGAGTGCATGGAGTGGCATAGAGTTGGACGGGATAGAGTGTTTTGAAGTGGCATAGAGAGGAGGGAGTGTTGTATTTTTTTATTTAATGGGATTTTATATAGCGCAAACTTTACCCGAAGGTGTCAGAGCGCTTTACCTAAGAACCAGTTGCAAAACATAAGGACTTAGGATTACATGCGTTACATAAAAGATACAAACAGACAAAATTGCAAATGTACAAGATGTAAAGTCACACATGGAAGAGATACAAACAGAAAGAAAAATTGTAAATGTACAAATAGTAAAGTCACTCAAGTAAGAGATACAAATGGATATACTCTAAGAGTCACATAGAAATGGTACAGAGTACAAAGGTCTACTGCATATACTAGTGAGTAGAGTTATCTCTATATACATAAGGGCATCATGGACAAGCATTCAGTGTTTTCCCTGTAGCAAGACTGACTGAAGGGTTCTGCAGATCGATGCACACCAAAATATACTTGCACCCCGCCCCCAGCGCCTATAAAACACCAGAGCCTTCACTTCCACATTCAGCTGGATAGAATCCTTAACAGCAGATGTCAGGTTCCCATTCACAATATTCACGTACTTCTGTTCGATGTTCTGCCTTAGAATAATGTAAGATGTCTCTGTTTTCTATTGAATATGTGCAAGTCTGAAACCAAAGTACATCATACCACATCATTCCAGCGAATGTATTTTTTGTTTGGTTAGCGTGCCAGGGCTTGTGACATTGAGTTTACAAACTCAAATTAGAAACTTTTATAACTATTTATTGTTTTATAAAGTCACAGAGTGAAATCAGGACTGCACGTTAAGTACTGGGTTGCCGTACTTTTTTCCCCAATTTTTAGTCAGGTTGTTTTTTATTTAATGCAACACTGCACATCCACAGAAATCATTTAATAACACTGTCATTGTTATATTAAATTAGTAGGTGCCTTTTTAACTGCAATTGTATGCCTATTTAGAAAAACTGATCGAACATCTTCCTCCTTCTCATTTTTCTTCATCATGCTGGGTATCATGTTGGGTATCTCAGACACTTGGATCACGCAATGTGCCCCAACATTGCAAACACTGGGATTTCTCTAGGCTTATTGCTACATCGGTTGCTTGCAGACATGCAAATGACAGAATACCTCATAGGAATTCTCTTCCTTCACACATAATGGAGTTCTTGTCCGTGCGCCCTCTAAAATGGCATAAAGTGGAGTAGAGTGTCATGGAGTGTCGTAGAGTGTAGTAGAGTGGTCCGAAGTATCCTGGAGTCCCATGGGATGCCATAGAATCTCGTGGAGTGGAGTGCCTGGAGTATTGTGGAATGTCGTGGTGTAGAATACAGTGGAGAAGAGTAGAGTGTTGTAGATTGGAGTGGATCACTGACATAACATCAATACTCATAATATCAACCTACAAAATTATCGACACACAAATATGGATAACATACATTTCTAAATACTATACTTATTTAAAAATATCGTCAATCACAAACATCGATAGCACTAGGATCGATGGAAAAAAATCATCATAAGTAATATTGAAAACATTAAATAACCATACAAAATGATACAAGTATCAAAATTGTAATTAAAAAAAAAGCTTTTAACATATTTAAAATCACTAAATTAATTACTCCGTACAAACACAATATATAAAATAAATATTTTTCATAATACATTCAATGCAATATAATTTACAAACTTATCTATGCATTCCATTTAGCCCACCCCAAATATAACAATGTTCATACTTACATCGATTGGTCTTTCGAGTAGAGTCTCTAGTATCTTACCCACTTCATGGCGGAATTTTTCGATCTGGGGGCACTGCCGAAACACATGCAAGTCGTCTGCCATCTCCTTTCCACATTTGGGGCAGTTTTTCATTTTCATCCCGCTAAACTTGAATAGCCTCTTCGGGGACCAGTAGGCTCTATGAGTGGTAAATAAATGGTTCCTCCTCAAAGCATCAGATTTTACAATAAACCAACATTTTTCTATAGATACTCGCCATATATTGTGTACACCCAGCATTGGCAGATCTTTTCCCCAGGTCGCATCTGGAATTGTGAAGTCCTCCTCACCGGCTGATATGAGGGCCCAGTACCATCGTGAAACTACTGTTTTAAAAGACACACTCTCCTGTATTTCCTTCTCCAATGTTCTATTTCCTTTTTTACAGGCTACTCAAGTCTTTGCCCAACTTGATAGTTGATAAAAATAAAATTTTGATAGAGCACCCTTCTTTTTTTCGGGGGGGGGGAGTTTTATATATAGCTAACTAGAGCGCTTCACATGAGCACCAGTTACGTTACATACGGACACACATTCATTTTTGTTAGGCATGGGGAGATTAACTGATTTGCCGAGAATCACAGAATATTGAGCGTCTCTGCCGAGACTCGAACCTGGTTCCCGAGCTCCGAGTTTGACGGTCCTAGCCGTTTGGCCACATTCTCTCCCCATTTGTTATATTTACAAGTTGATCCCAGTCAATAATGTTGTTATCTATTAGCAATTGACCCCATTTGAGTATTCCTGCTAACCTTAACGGGATTGCAAGTCTATCCATAAGGCATTCGGGAGTCCCAGGTGAATCCCAATAGGAGCCTATTCAATGTGATATAGCACCTTCAGTGTATATCTAATGTGGTACCATAATTTTGCTGCTGCCTTAAGGACCTTCAGTTTAACCTTTTTAAAATACTTTGGATGTCCAAATTTGTATAAAAAATGTCCTTCTGCACCAGTCATTGCTTGCAAATAGGTGGGATACTGCTCATACTCATTTAAAAGATTTCTCGTGTATTTGAACTGGAAAGCTCTATAGTATTCTAGTATTTCTGGACTTACTATCCTGCCTTGTTCTTTTTTCCTCCTTAGCTTTTTCCAAGCTATTCTTGTCCCTTTTGATGACCATATGAACCTGTTTAGTTCCCCATGTAGTTTCTTTATTGATTCCCTCTTAAACTCTAATCGAATTGGACTAAAAATGTAGGTAAATCTAGGAAAGATTGACATTTTTATTATATTTGATCTTCCCATGAAGGTCAATAGGAGACCCCCCATACTTTAAGTAGTTTCCTTATCGCAACACACATTTTATTAAAATGTATCTGGGCTATTTTATCTATATCTCTAATCAATTCCAGACTTAGATATCTTATTCTCTCCTTTACAAGTTGGTTATTGCTATGGGTATGACATTCCATGATTTCCGTTTTTGACTAATTAATCAGATATCCAGAGACTGCAAAATTTGTTGCAAACATTAGTAACAAACAATTTTAAAAAAACTACAACTTGAATAACCCAGGAAGATTGAAAACACAATTAAACAAACAATATTTAAAATAAAGAAAATGTAACATTATTTCATGCTCCAACAACAAAAAGATGAATAAGGGGAACCTCTGACGCATTGCTTTTGCAAAATTGGACTTCCTTATTGAAAGCTCTAATTGCAACTTTACAAAGTAAGTAAAATATCTATTTAATGTTACAACTGTATAAAATAATTGTAAAGCCCTTTTTACAATAATGAAATAATTAATGTATATTCTTTTAAATTATATCTTCTCTACAGAAACTCCAAAAGACACTCAACTAACTACAAACATCATCTAAAAACCACTGTGCCAATAAATTAAGTATAAATCTAAATTAAATTTCTAAAACAAATTAAATTTCAAACCCCCAAAATGCCCACTAACCGCACACACCCCAAAATACAGAAAATGCTGTTAAACACATTTATTAAAATTATAAAAATTTTTTGCAGGAAGGAAAAAGAAACACTAAAGCTAAGCACCAACAGAAACACCCCAGCGTAAAAAAAATCCATATATTCAAGCATGTAAGTATAATTTTGAATATAAAAATATGTTTTACAATAATAACCATTGGAATAGATTTTATATTTTGTATATACATTTCTCACAGCATTTGAAACATCAGAATGACTGAAGGTGCAAAATTCACAAATTCCAAGAAAGGAAATGTTTTATTATGCTATATGGGATATGTCTGCACCCCAAAGAAATTGACAGGCAACACAATAAATAGGAAATGCAGCAAATATTATTCAAATGCAGGTCATGGAAGGGCTACAACAAAATAAACTACTGTAATACATTTTAAGGAGCATAACCACCCCCCTAACATTGCTGAAATAGAAGTGAGAGACTCTTTTGAGACTCTGAAAGAAAGTAGTTCTAGCTCTCAAAAATCTGCCCCTGAAATAGTAAAAGATGTACTCCACAGAGTATCAGATCATGTAACCGGTCAATTACCATCTGTCTCAACGTTAAAATGGCTATCAGCCATAACAAAAAAATCAACTGCTACCACTCCAACTACCCCCAAAACTTTCAGTGAAATTCAAGTACCAGCTGAACTCACTGTAACTCGTAACAAAGAGCAATTTCCACTTTATGACAATGAATCGAAAGACAAAAGGATTATAATATATGCAACTCCCACAATTTTGTTAAACTACAGAAGTATGAGACATGGATGATGGATGAACATTTAAAATATGTCCCAAACCATTTTACAAATTATGCACAATCCATGGACTGTATCACAATACCAACATCCCCTTTATATAACAAACCACTACCTATATAGAACACTTAATAAAAGTAAAGCAATATACTAATAATTACTATCCCCAAAAAATTATCATAGACTTTGAACAGTCAATCACTTTATACAACAAATTGAAAACATCTACAATAATATTGTTACAATCAAACATCCCCCTCCCCCAGGCTCCACTCCGGATACCCCTGCTAGACCCATCCCCACCCTAATACCCTTCTAATTTTACCCCCTCTAACTCACGAAGAAACCAAAATTGCCATGAATGCCATAGAGGCAGGTTCCCAACTTGATACCATACCTGCCAAAATCATGGCTTCCCTAACCGAACATCTATATGAACCCATCTGCTCTTTACTAAACCAGTTCCTGGAAGAAGGCCACCTACTCTCCGCATGGAAGGCTGCCCAAGTCATCCCCATCCAAAAAAAAACTCCCCACAGAAAATCTCTCGAACCTCCGCCCCATCTCCCTCCTCCCTTATTTGAGCAAAGTCTTGGAAAAACACGTCAATCATCATCTCTCCAACCACATCAAAAGGAGTGGCTAGCTGGACCCCACCCAATCAAGTTTTCGTCCTAAATACGGTACGGAGACGGCCCTAGTGGCCATCACAGACACAATCAGACTCTCCTTAGACCTGAACCAGCCTACCCTTTTAGTGTTATTAGACTTATCCACCGCCTTTGATACCGTGGACCACCAGACTTTGCTCTCAAGAATTAGGGAAGCAGAAGTCAGAGGGACAGCCCTGAAATGGATAATCAGCTTTCTTTCGAACCCCTCCCAAACCATCAACCTAGGCCCCTTCCAATCCACTCCCCAGGTACTCACCAAGGGGGTGCCACAAGGCTCATGTCTGAGCCCTTCTATGTTCAACATATACATAGCCCCTCTGGCATCCCTCTTGAGAAACCACAGGTTTGTTCCAATATCCTATGCGGACGACACCCAGCTAACCTTTGCTTTCAGTAAAACCTCTCAATCCGCCCAATCTACCTTCTCAGGCATGCTGGCAATTTCACGTTGGATGGAATGCAACTTTCTCCAACTGAATGCCGGGAAGACAGAGGTTCTCCTCTTCCGAGATGCCCCTCTCCTCTGGTCACCTTCCTGGTGGCCCCCAGAACTAGGCAAACCCCCAAACCTGGCTACCACTGTCAAAAACCTTGGTGTCCATTTTGAACAGTCCCTAAACATGAAGAAGCACATTACACACACAGTCGGCTCCTGCTTTCACACCCTTGACCTACTAAGGAAAGCTTTTTCTTATCTCCCCAACGCAATCAGAAAGACCCTAACACAGGCCTTTGTCCTAAGCAAATTGGACTATTGCAACGCCCTTCTGGTCGCAGCAAATGAATCCTCCTTAAACCGACTGCAAATGATACAGAACACTGACGCCCGCAAGGTTCTGAATGCCCCCCCAGATCAGCCTCCACTCCCCTCCTTCACCAACTACATTGGCTGCCCATACACAACATGTGAAATTCAAGATCTGCTGCCTCACACACAAAGCAGTCTTGGGCAATGCCCCACCCTATCTAACAGAGAGACTCCACCACTATAACCCATCCCGGAAGCTGCGCTCCAGCTCCCAATCTCTCCTCAAAATCCCCAAAATAAAAAAGGCTAGATCCGGAGGCAGGTCCTTCTCGTACCAAGCCCCCCTCATCTGGAATCAACTCCCTCTCGCTCTAAGACAATGTCAGGATCACCAAAAATTTAGAAGGCTCCTGAAAACCGCTCTGTTCTAACCTCCCCTTCACTGCTAATGCTGCGTTTTCAAGTGCTGAGATAACCCCCCGGGGTTGATTCAAGAGCTATAAAAAAATTAAATCAAATCAAACAAATTAAATCAAATGATACAAGCCATTCTGAAAAACAACCCTCACACAGAAATACAACGTTGCCATTACCACTTTAATCAATGCATATGGGGACACCTTCAAAAATCTAGACTTGGGGGCCGATTCTGATTCCGGAAAAAATGCCGTCCTAATGCTATTCGTAGGCTTACCTTCTGACCAACTCTTATCCGGAGCTTTTTCCAACAAACGTGCAAGTACGATGCGTTTTCCAGGCAAATCCCGACCGAATCCTTGTGTCCGATTCGCGCACTATGTCAGTACCTAACAGGCTCAAGAAACATGTATATCACGTCGTACGCAGGCCCAAGGCAACCCATTTCTGGATACGCAACTACAATGCGATTTTAATACGCGACGTACAGGGTCGCACCTCTGGCACAACAGAGCATTCGGATGAGGCGTATGAAAGCTCCGTGGCACGCCAGAAGACAATCAATGGGTACGAGACGGAGCAGCCATGTAGCCAATCGTGCATGTGTTCTCTATACTGTACGCCTACCGCTACTGAAGCGCACGCCGCAGAAGGTAAGGCATATTTCTACCACACACCAAATTGTCATTAGTACTCAAAAGGAAACACCACTATAGGGGGGTGGATGCTTATCTCTCCCAGCATTGTCCACCACAGAGGGGGGTGGATGCCTATCACTCCCAGCATTGTCCACCCCATAGGCAGGTGGGTGCCTATCACTCCCAGCCTTGTCCACCCCATAGGGGGGTGTATGCCTATCACTACTAGCATAACCTAAATAGCAGGGGGTAGAAGCGCATCACTCCCAGCATTGTCCTCCCCATAGGGAGGTGTATGCCTATCACTACTAGCATATCCTAACTAGAGGGGTGGGGATGCCCATCACTCCCAGCATTGTCCGCCCCATGGGGGGTGGATACCTATCACTACTAGCATATCCTAACTAGAGGTGTGTGGATCCCAGCATATCTCAACCATAGGAGGGTGGATGCCTATCATTCCCAGCATTGTCCAACCCATAGAGGGTGGATGCCTATCACTACTAGCATATCCTAACTAGAGGTGTGTGGATGTCCATTACTCCCAGCATCGCCTACCCCATAATGGGTGGATGCCTATGACTCCCAGCATATCCCAACCATAGGGGGGGTGGATGCCTATCATTCCCAGCATTGTCCACCCCATAGGGGGGTGGATGCCCATCACTCCTAGCATTGTCCATCCCACAGGGGGGTGGATGTCTATCACTACTAGCATATCCTAACTAGAGGGGCGTGGATGCCCATCACTCCTAGTATTGTCCATCCCATAGGGTGTGTAGGCAGAAAACTCCCCGACTTATAATCAGTCAAAATAGTGTTTATGTGTGTATACTGCCATCACAATTTAGACATGGCGAACAACATTTGGCAAACATCCATCACTGCATTGACAAAGAGGTTAGTATGGGGTTAAATCCCACAGCATAATAAATCACAATGGTGGTATGGGGCTAACACCACCCCTCAGTCTAGTGACACTAAGGTGAATGTAGGTCTCACACCCCTAGCATGTTCAAACAACAATGTGTGTCTGGATGACCAAACACACAAGCAATGTCATAACAATTTACTGGTTGGGAGCCAAACAAAGACAGGATTGTTGAGGCTAACGTTGTAGTGTGAGTAAAAATACACACAGCCATGTGCAGACAACTGTTGCCATCGTGGGATGACTCTTTCGGCAAACTGTAAATGTACATTGTAAGAAGTGACAATAAAAAAGCATTAACACACTCCTTTATAAACATCAGCTAGACACAAATACAAATGAGCATATCTGAAACTATCTATTTGCTGAGATCCACTTCCACAACCTGGGAGCTATGGCAATATGACTAAACATTACAACTCATGTGCAGACTGAAGATGTATGAGTCCCAGGGCTAGTACAGAAAATTACAACTAACAAACACACACCACATGCCACACCAAGCCATGGGAACTACATGGCTGAAGATGTACAAAGACGACCAAACAGCCAATCTCACTAAAATGGATTACAGACCAACTACACACTGAATTTGCTAGCACACAGGTGACTTGTGGAATACTAAATGTGTCACATGTGAGTCTGCACACAGTGCAGGCCCACATCTCAAACTAACAATGGATTACCCCTCAATGAGCACATTGTACTGTGGCACACACATAACAGACACTGTAAGTCAAATAGGCCCAGAAACAACTGTCCCACTCAGCACACAGCAAGATTTAAACACATTAACATCTGTAGGGACTACATTCATGAACTGAAATGGTACTTGAACACAGGGACAAATGCTAACATTACACACACCATGGGCCCTGGATAGGTCACATAGAAAATACATTGCCATTAGAAGATTTACCAAATCTTGAAGCTCAGCTGTGTTATGCTTGCCCATAGCAGGCATCCACCATGTCAGAAGTACACATGGTCATGGATTCAAATATCACAATACACTAATCACTTTGTTTGCACCAGCCTCTGTACATGTGTGTCTCCAGAGACATCTGCAAGTAGTCAAACTTCATGTAACCCAAGTTGTACTGATGAGACAGATAATTTGTGAAAACCACAGTTGATGGACAGAATGCAGAACAATGTCATACATTCACCCCAGTACAAAGATCTGGGCCTAAATCCATCGTTTTTAGCACCCCACACCACCCCAGTTGAGATATGGCCATATGTAAATCAGCCTTGACCCTGTGCCTCAAGGGAACAGTCCAGCCCAAACTGCCAAGCCATGTCTTTCCTGGACCGGAATCAAGCATCCTAGGACCGGTTTCTGGCTATCAGCCGTCTTCAGCCAGGATAGCTTGACTCCAGTGGTGTGGAGAGCATGGGACTCACGTATGAGCATACCCATCCCCCTCGGGGTGACAAATGCAAAAACCACAGTTGATGGACAGAATACAGATCAATGTCATACATTCACCCCAGTACAGAGATCTGGGCCTAAATCCATCATATTTTTTGCACCCCACACCACCCCAGTTCAGACATGGCCATATTCAAATCAGCCTTGACCCTGTGCCTCATGGGAACAGTCCAGCCTGAACTGCCAAGCCATGTCTTTCCTGGAGCAGAATCAAGCATCCTAGGACCGGTTTCTGGCTATCAGCCGTCATCAGCCAGGATAGCTTGACTCCAGTGGTGTGGAGAGCATGGGACTCACTTCTGAGCATACCTATTCCACTCGGGGTGACAAATGCAAAAACCACAGTTGATGGACAGAATGCAGTACAATGTCATACATTCATCCCAGTACAGAGATCTGGGACTAAATCCATCGTTTTTTTGCACCCCACACCACCCCAGTTCAGACATGGCCATATGCAAATCAACCTTGACACTGTGCCTCATGGGAACAGTCCAGCCCGAACTGCCAAGCCATGTCTTTCCTGTACCGGAATCAAGCATCCTAGGACCGGTTTCTGGGTATCAGCCGTCTTCAGCCAGGATAGCTTGACTCCAGTGGTGTGGAGAGCATGGGACTCACGTCTGAGCATACCCATTCCACTCAGGGTGACAAATGCAAAAACCACAGTTGATGGACAGAATGCAGAACAATGTCATACATTCATCCCAGTACAGAGATCTGGGCCTAAATCCATCGTTTTTTGCACCCCACACCACCACAGTTCAAACATGGCCATATGCAAATCAGCCTTGACCCTGTGCCTCATCGGAACAGTCCAGCCCGAACTGCCAAGCCTTGTCTTTCCTGGACACGAATCAAGCATCCTAGGACCGGTTTCTGGCTATCAGCCGTCTTCAGCCAGGAAAGCTTGACTCCAGTGGTGTGGAGAGCATAGGACTCACGTCTGAGCATACCCATCCCACTCGGGGTGACAAATACAAAAACCACAGTTGATGGATAAAATGCAGAAAAATGTCATACATTCACCCCAGTACAAGATCTGGGCCTAAATCCATCGTTTTTTTGCACCCCACACCACCCCAGTTCAGACATGGCCATATGCAAATCAGCCTTGACACTGTGCCTCATGGGAACAGTCCAGCCTGAACTGCCAAGCCATGTCTTTCCTGGACCACAATCAAGAATCCTAGGACCGGTTTCTGGCTATCAGCCGTCATCAGCCAGGATAGCTTGACTCCAGTAGTGTGGAGAGCATTGGACTCACGTCTGAGCATTCCCATCCCACTCGGGGTGGCAAATGCAAAAACCACAGTTGATGGACAGAATGCAGAACAATGTCATACATTCACCCCAGTACAGAGATCTGGGCCTAAATCCATCGTTTTTTTGCACCCCACACCACCCCAGTTCAAACATGGCCATATGCAAATCAGCCTTGACCCTGTGCCTCATCGGAACAGTCCAGCCTGAACTGCCAAGCCATGTCTTTCCTGGACCGGAATCAAGCATCCTAGGACCGGTTTCTGGCTATCAGCCGTCTTCAGCCAGGATAGCTTGACTCCAGTGTTGTGGAGAGCATGGGACTCACGTCTGAGCATACCCAGCCCACTCGGGGTTACAAATGCAAAAACCACAGTTGATGGACAGAATGCAGAACAATGTCATACATTCACCCCAGTACAGAGATCTGGGCCTAAATCCATCGTTTTTTTGCACCCCACACCACCCCAGTTCAGACATGTCCATATGCAAATCAGCCTTGACTCTGTGCCTCATGCGAACAGTCCAGCCTGAACTGCCAAGCCATGTCTTTCCTGGACCGGAATCAAGCATCCTTGGACTGGTTTCTGGCTATTAGCCGTCTTCAGCCAGGATAGCTTGACTCCAGTGTTGTGGAGAGCATGGGACTCACGTCTGAGCATACCCATCCCACTCGGGGTGACAAATGCAAAAACCACAGTTGATGGACAGAATGCAGAACAATGTCATACATTCATCCCAGTACAGAGATCTGGGCCTAAATCCATCGTTTTTTCCACACCACCCCAGTTCAGACATGGCCATATGCAAATCAACCTTGACCCTGTGCCTCATAGGAACAGTCCAGCCCGAACTGCCAAGCCATGTCTTTCCTGGACCGGAATCAAGCATCCTAGGACCGGTTTCTGGCTATCAGCCATCTTCAGCCAGGATAGCTTGACTCCAGTGGTGTGAAGAGCATGGGACTCACGTGTGAGCATACCCATCCCACTCGGGGTGACAAATGCAAAAACCACAGTTGATGGACAGAATGCAGAACAATGTCATACATTCACCCCAGTACAGAGATCTGGGCCTAAATCCATCGCTTTTTTGCACCCCACACCACCCCAGTTCACACAAGGCCATATGCAAATCAGCATTGACTCTGTGCCTCATGGGAACAGTCCAGCCCGAACTGCCAAGCCATGTCTTTCCTGGACCGGAATCAAGCATCCTAGGACCGGTTTCTGGCTATCAGCCGTCTTCAGCCAGGATAGCTTGACTCCAGTGGTGTGGAGAGCATGGGACTCACGTCTGAGCATACCCATCCCACTCGGGGTGACAAATGCAAAAACCACAGTTGATGGACAGAATTCAGAACAATGTCATACATTCACCCCAGTACAGAGAACTGGGACTAAATCCATCGTTTTTTTGCACCCCACACCACCCCAGTTCAGACATGGCCATATGCAGTAGCTTGACTCTAGTGGTGTCGAGGATGCTTGATTCCTGTCCAGCGAAGACATGACTTGGCAGTTCGGGCTGGACTGTTCCCATGAGGCACAGGGTCAAGACTGATTTGCATATGGCCATGTCTTAAACTGGGGTGGCTTGGTGAGCAAAATCACGATGGATTAAACCCTGATCTGTGACTGGAGGTGAATGTTTTGCCATTGTGCAACATTCCGTCCATCATCTTGTGTGTTTTGCTGTTCACCCTATGTGGGAAGGGTATGCCAAGACGTGGGTCCTTTGCTCACTACACCACTGGAGTCAAGCTATCCTGGCTGAAGATGGTTGATAGCCAGAAACCTGTCCTAGGATGCTTGATTCCAAACCAGGAAAGACATTCCTTGGCAGTTCAGGCTGGACTGTTCCCATGAGGCACAGGGTCGAGACTGATTTGCATTTGGCCATGTCTGAACTGGGGTGGCTTTGTGAGCAACATAACGATGGATTAAACCTATATCTGTGACTGGGGGTGAATGTTTTGCCATTGTGCAACATTCCGTCCATCATCTTGTGTGTTTTACAGATAATTTAACCAGCAAAGCGCTATCCTGCATGTCAGCCGTAGAGGATTGTACCAAAAAATGTTTGTACAATGTGTACAAATGTCAGCACGACCTATCTGTTAAAGTGTGAGTTCAATATGGCCATGTCTCAAAAGAATGTCACATTTCATGAAGAAACATTGTTGATCTTGAAAAGCTGCAATAGCAGTCAATGCTGACTCTGATACCTACGTAACAGGACACATATACCATTGACAACATGCGGACCATCAGATTGCCCAATCTGGATTGTCCTCAACAAACAAATCAACTGCAATTTTATTACAACAATACACAGACTTAAGAACACAAAATTGAAAGCTGCCTGCACTGCTACAAGTAGGGGACATCTCCCCTTGGAGGGACATCTGTAAGGGCATGGCAGGCACTGCAGGGACATGACTATGGGTGAGCCACTACGGTTTAGGGAGGGATGGGAACTGGGATGGATTTGCTCAACACTGCAATGTCCTGTTTGGGTTGAGGGTGTGCTGGCTCCACTGAAGTGGCCTGTACATGTTGAGGGTGTGTTGGCTTCACTGAATTGGCCTGTTCATGTTGAAGGGGGAGTGGCTCCACAGCAGTGTCTGGGTCAGACTGGAGATGTGAGGAAGTTGGAGGGGAAGTGCTTGTGTTAGTCGGGGACGACTTTATTATCTTTGGGATTTTGTAATGGTGTGTGTGTGTGAAACTGTCATTGGGTGTGAAGTCTTATCCTTGGTGTGTTGTGCCTGGGACTGTGAGGATGTGGAGGTGGGTGGTGAAGTGTGTGATCTTTCTGCGGGCACAGATATGGGTGACCTGGGAGATTTATAGGTGGGGGCCTTGGACTCAGGGAGGGTGTGTCTTTAGGGGTGGGACTCCTATCTGCGACTGGTGATTTTCCGCACCTCTTGCTACATGTGACTGTTGTATCTTTGGGGATGAGGCCAAGGTCACAGGGTGTATGCTTCCTCTCACCTGTGTGTGTGCTGTCAGTCCCCTGACTGTACCTGCGTGCCTGTTTGGACTTTTTCTGGGGTCGTTGTGTGCTGCTTGTGTCTGTTTGGGGTGTGACTGTGCCTGTGTAAGTGTGCTTTGGACAGGCAGGGTAGTGGTGACTGTGGATGGGGCAGTGGAGGTCTGGGTGAGGTACTGCTGGAGGAGGGACACTGCTGCTGTCATGGAGGAGTTAATGAACTGATTTCCCCGCTGGCGGGCAGACATGTCTGATGAGATGCCCTCCATGAACGACACCAATTGTGTGCATGGAGAACACTCACAATGGATGTCTCCTCCACTTGGATCTGTTTGAGCAGGTCCACCGACTCCACACTCAGGGCAGCAGGGGAGACAGAGGCAGGTGCAGCAGTGCCTGGCATGAAGGAGACATGGGTGTTTCCATGGACCTTTTTTCCTGTGACTAGCTGGGAGAGTGGAGGTTGTGGTGGTGGTGGTGGGAACAGACGCAGATGTAGTGGGACCTGATGTAGTGGGACATGACATATACTCAGCAAAATCCACAAGGGAGTCGTCACCAGTGCTTGACAGTTCATCAGCAGATGTTGTAGTGTCTGACAAGCTTTCGGTGTGGCTCCCCTCACCCTCCGGGCCACTGGGTCCCTCCTCTTCCTCCACAGTGGATCCAAACTGGCTACCAGCTGCCACAAAGTCTATGGATGTGTCTCCTTCACTTGACATAGGTGATGCGGTGAACAAGGAAGATGAACAGAATCATATCAGTCATCTGCATAGACTTGACACAAGCACAATACATCGCAGAGCAAACCCTTGCCTAATGTAATTGCCACCTTTATCATTCCTTCCCCATATGTGAACATGGCACTTGTCAGTCTGCCAGTAAACCTTTGTTTACAAACACATACTGGCAGTGGAATCATTTGCCTGATGTGTAACATGGCCCACAATATACATTACACATAATGCACTTGTTTGCAGTTTGCATGATCTGTAATGCACATGAGTGCAATGTGTCATTACACATATCTTCCTTCTCATTTAGGGGATACTGGAAAGTGACACAGCAAATTGGTTGAACTGATATTAAAGTTGTAATGTTAAATATACTACCATCACCAGACATCAAGGTGGGCACATGTCCCGAACATTAATGCTATGATGGTCTGAATGTAGGACTACAGACAACTTCAGATTGTGCATCTTCACATTCTTTCAATGTGGCACGCTGTGCCACTTGCATGTCTGCATAAACAGTCTGTAGTGACAATTGTTCCCGGGCCACTCAATCCCAAGGTATAAGTCTGCACTGTGGCACAAACATGAAATCACCTTCCATGCAACATCTGTATTGCTCAAGTCTCTCTCTGCCACACCGAAGTTTAAGACTCTGACAAGGCCACGTTGGGCCACTTTGGTATTGCACCATATGAATTAACACATCAGTCCACAGGACCTATTATGTAGTAATCAGGAATGCATTTAACCTGCATGAGCATGAATATCTTAGACAACATCATGCAGAGTCAAGGGATGAGACACACATGTCCTGTCCTGTGTATTTTAGCCAGTTCACATTAATTAGCTGTCTGTCAAGATTAAATGTTTAAACTACCTATCTTTGTGTACAAAGTCCAGCCTGTTCATACTGTCACAGAGTCAGACACATGAGAATCGAATTTGCAATGTAGGACGTGTTGCCTGACACAGTAAAAACCGATGTGACTTTGTCTCTTTTGGGATAATTTGGCATACCCCTCCTTTGGTCGTGTGAAATGTGGAATTACACGGAGCAACACGCAGGCGACTACACTGATTTGTAAACTTACCCATTGCAATTGTCTCAGGCTTCAACATTGGTCTCCCCTGATGCAAGTGTGTTTAGCATTATTTTCAAACAGCAGTATTTAAATAGATCTGCCTCTTCAAAGATATATCTATGTTACACACAGAGCACATATTATATTACAGTTAATGTGCGGACACATGTCAGACAATTACAGCACTCATGATGCTAAACTAAATACACCTGTTGGAAAATGTTGAGGATCACATTAACATAGGACAACTGCACATACACATATCCTAAGTGAAATATGTCACATACAGGGAGTGACACACCTGTCCGTCATCCGTAATGGTGTGTACTCAGAAATTGCACATGATGTATTGTCTAACCAGACGTACGAGCCATGAGAGGCTGAGGCTGAAGAAGGGAAACAATCATTACATATCTAGTACATAGACCTAGCATATACTCACCACCTTCTTGCTGCTATCTGTCCTTCAACTGAGCATCAAGGGCAGGGAAGACCACCGGCAGTATCCTCAGCATGTGGGGGTAAGTGTCCGTTAGCCACCCCTCCGACGAGGAGGTGACAGTTTTAGCTCGACCCTTGCGATCTTCCGGATACAGCCACGGAGGTCTTGCCACCTCTTCTGGCAGTGGCGGGGACAGCTTTGGTAGGCTCCTACTGATCGCACAGCATGAGTGATGGTCAGCCAAATCTCTGCGTTCTGATGGAAGTTGACCTGAAACGATGACATGGTGAAAACTCATACTCCATCTGCAACATCTCATGCTTCACACACATGGACATTTGAGTCATGGTCAGAGTGGCATTTCTGTCTAAAGGGAAGACAAGTATCTTCATGGACAGTTGTCCTGTGTGTAAACCTCCCTGCGGAAAATGAGAACAGGGCAGGGAAGACTGACCCACAACACACACTACCACAAGGGTACTCATAGTACAGTCCGTGGGCCGCCAGCGGCCGGGCAAGCCTTTCTTGGTGGCCCACGGACCTTGCTTTTTGACCTGTGTTTTTTGCTAAAAACTTTGAAGCGTGTCAGCAAACACTGCCGCAGCAGCTCGGACTCTGAGACACTCTGCTCAATGACGGTCGGGAGATTCACAACAAAGCCTCATTAACAAGTAAATGGTCTTTTAAAGACCTCTGAAGTACTCGGGTGGGGCTGTGTGTGTGCCCGGGAAGCTGGGGTGAGGTGACAGATGATAAAAGACAGAGGGAGACTGAGATAGAAAGACAGAGGGAGGGAGACAGAGGGAAGGAGAGGGTGACAGACAGAGGGAGGGAGACAGACAAGGAGAGGGAGACAGGGACAGACAGAGACAGACAGAGATAGGGACAGACAGACAGATAGAGGCAGAGACAGCGACAGACAAATAGAAGCAGAGACTGAGAGACAGAGACAGAGAGGCAGAGAGGGAGATGGAGGGAGACAGAGGGAGAAAGAGAAAGAGAGAGAAAGATGTGTGTATGCCAAGTCTGGTGGCTCAGTGGACGAAGGCATCCGCTGCATGGGCCTGTGTTCAACCTCTTGGTCACAGTTTACCTTTGCTATAGCCCCTCCTTCCTCTCTCACAGACCCTGCCCTCAGCCACAAACCACACTGTAGATTAGGCCCCAGAGAGAAAGTTTGTGGGTACCCATGCACTACCACATCACTTTACCTCTCCTGTGCATATCTACCTACACACTGTAAAACTTACTACAAATATGTCTGCCTGCATGCCCTTGGGTTCACAGTGCTCGAGGGCCAGTTTCTAAACATGTAATTTTTTACATGCAGTGTAACAACACTCACCTGCTCCCCAGGTGTGCCATACAGCTTGCTGTAGTTCGGGAGTAGGCTGTCCAGCAGGGCCTGGTTCCCCTCTTCAGTAAATGCAGGAGCCCTCTCCACAGTACGTGCAATGGTGACTCCAATAGGATGCATAAACTGCATCCGAGAGTTGTAGATCTGCAGTCAGTAGCAGCTAGTACAGTCAAGTGATAAATGTTGTTAGCACACTGACTTATTTCTGGGCAGCAGAGGCGGACTCAGTTCCATGCCTCAAAAGCAATAGGTCCGAGTTGTTTGCATTGTATGGATTTGTCCAATCCATCACATTGCACACCTCGGACATACCTACCGCGATGTTCACAATCTGCTCTTCATCACAACTTAAACTTTGATACATGTGCTGCAAAAGTAAACCAAATTTGTCCACCAAAGATTCGTACACGATGCAAAATGTGCATCTGTCATCATGACAATCAACAGCTAAGGAATGCTACCGGCTCGGCCTTGGTGTGCCTCTCGCATCAATGCTATACTCAGCCGTGTCGAACACCATAGTATTGAGCATGCACTCTGTCTGCCCGGTTCGGTCAGGATGTGGCAGATGTGTCCATGCAATAGTCACCCGCGTCGCACAACACTGTTCTGGGCATGCAATCTTTCTGCCCCTCTCGGTCAAGATGTGGCAGACGCATCCAGGCAATAGTCACCTGCTTCGTACGACACTGTCCTGGGAATTCAACCTGTCTACTCGGCTCGGTTAGGATGTGGCAGACGTGTCCATGCAATAGTCATCCGCATTGGACACCATAGTATTGGGCATGCAATCTGTCTGCCCGGCTCGGTCAGGATGTGGCTGATGCGTCAATGTAATAGTCACCTGCGTCGGACACCATAGTATTGGGCAGGCAATCTGTCAGCCCATTTCGGTCAGGATGTGGCAGACGCATCCATGCAATAGTCACCCGCGTCGCACAACATTGTTCTGAGCATGCAATCTGTCTGCCCGGCTCAGTCAGGATGTGGCAGACGCGTCCATGCAATAGTCACCCACATTGCACAACACTGTTCTGTGCATGTAATCTGTCTGCCCGGCTCAGTCAGGATGTGGCAGACGCATCCATGCAATAGTCACCCGCGTCGCACAACATTGTTCTGAGCATGCAATCTGTCTGCCCAGCTCAGTCAGGATGTGGCAGACGCATCCATGAAATAGACACCCGCGTAGCACGACACTGTTGTGGGCATGCAATCTAAATGTAAAATGGGACACAGACAAAAGACATGACTACTCACATTTGATACTAGCTTACAGTGCAACTTTTGCATTATCTGTGGGGGACATGACAAGTCTCAGTGACTAATTCACAGATCATCCTCCTATGCTTGGCCACTGTCCCAGAGGCTCATTGTGTGAACACAGGATACATCGACACATAAGCACACCATCATCTGGTCATGATTAAAAGTACAATGTGTTCATTCTTTTGGACTGTGTACACAGTATGTGAGACTTGTACTATGCAAAACTTACTTGTGAGAGTTGTCGCAGTCATTTAGATTTTCACATCGTGTACTTATCATGTGAGCTGTTTGTGTCTCTGTGTCACTTAATTGCATGTATACATAGTAAAATAGCTATGTGCTACACATCTTCATTGTTCTGTGTCTGTGATAGGACAGGTAGGTCATACATCACATCATTAAAATCTCCACACCATGACAGTGTTATGCATGCTCACAATCTGTCTGTATGTAGTGTTTTTACTAGGTTGCCATACCCTTTCCATTTCTGTGTACCTTCATTACATGTGCTAGTTGAGCTATGACTCTCAGTCTGATACTTTAGTGTGTGTGTGTTTTGTGTCTGTCACGATTGAGCACAAGGAGAGTGCCTGACAACAGTCACAGTACAACACTGTATGATCAGTTGTACATGACATACTTAAGTGTATGTCCAGGTTCACAAGGCTGTCAATTAATTATTAGCTCAACATCGCACATCTGACTTCACTGTGTCTTAATTCCAATTGTAAGGCAATATTTTAATTCATTGTTACATGAATATATTTTTAGATAGTAATATGTGTTCATACTTTGTCACATGTTCCGCAGGGGCCTAAATGTCTACAGACCCTTCCCTGACCTTGCAACAATGGTGGAAACTGAGTGCAAGAAGAAATACAGGTTCAGGAGGGGATTAATTCCTGAATTGACAGACTAGTTGTCACCGCACTTGCAACCTGTACACACATATCCCTTTGCACTGACCCCCAAGGTGAAGTTGATGGCGGCACTACATTTTATTTGCCACAGGATCATTCTAGTTCACTGTGGCTGATGCTGGTGGCATGTCCCAGACAATCTTTAGTCGAGTCCGCCGGGATGTGTATGAGGTAATGTTGAGGTTCCTCGACCTGTACATAGAGTTTCCTATATCGCCACAGTTCAGTGCCATTAAACAGGATTTATATGCCGTGGGCCACATTGCCACATGTGATTGGATCAATTGACGGGACACACGTGGGTTTGGTTGCACCGCAAGTCCAGGAACAGGTTTACAGGAATCGTAAACACTTTAATTCTATCAATGCCCTTGTGGTATGTCTTGCGGACCAGATAATCTCCCATTTATGTGTGCGTTTTCCAGGATCTGCTCACGAAGCATACATTATGAGGATGAGTCAGACACCACAAATGATGTCACAGATCAGGAATGAGCTTGCCTGGCTAGTAGGGGAGTCATGTTGTCAGATTCTGTGGTGTGTTCACTGTCTGTCATGTTGTACCCTGATATGGCTCAGATTATCATCTCCATTTGATTAATGTAGGTGGCTCTGGATACTCCATCTTGCCCTGGGTGCTGACACCACTCAGGAACACAGTCACACCAGCTGATGTACTTTAAAACGGTGCACATGGGCATACCAGGCGAGTGATTGAGCGCACATTTGGGCTGCTCAAGACCAGATTTTGCTGCCTTGACCGTATAGGAGGTGCCCTTCAATATTCTCCAGAGAAGGTGTGCAAGATAATAATAGTGTGCTGCATGCTTCACAATAAGGCTGTGAGGAATAAACTCCTGCTCATCCATAATGAAAAGGACCAATGGCCCCCATCATGGGAGGATCCGGAGCTGGGGCACGTTGCCAGTGATGAGGAGGAGGAGGAGGTTGATGTCAGGAGACAGCTCATTAACAACATTTTAACATGAGTGTAAGTATGCCAAGATGTTTGGTTATGTCAATCCACAGCTTGATGTGTGTATGTCTAACAAAATGTTGTGAAACTTGTGTGTGTATGCTAATTTACAGGATCATTGTTGTTGTATAGTGCATGTTAAGTTCTGATGGGCACCACTACACTGTTGTCATAACTCCTAGCTTGTGTTTAGTTGTTACAATGGCCAATTGCGAGTCAATAATTGGATATGTCATTAGGGCAAGTTGGATTTCAAATTGTACTATGTCTCTCCAGAACAGGCTCCTTCGGATGTTGTGTGGATACACACAATGCTGTCCCATCATGGAATTGGTATTTGTAACAGTACTCTCTGACAGACAATGTTTTTGGTCAGTGATATAATTTAGTTAGTTCATATGAATAATTGGAATGGTAATCATTTCTGGTTTGTGTGGAGCATTGCTTGTGCCTGTGAAATACAACTGTTACACATCTTGAGTTTTTGCATTGACAGTTTACACACATGCTACAATGGTTTTTAATCATGTTTTCTGGCATGTAAAAGATTTCATGTTGCAATGTTACTTGTCTGTGTGGTTCATTGTTTAGATTTGACAACAGTGTGTGAAATGTTTGAATAATTCCATGTGCTATGTGTTTTGTGAGGAACTTGCGTGTCTATCCCTATTATGTGACATTTCTTCAAAAGATGGCAGATGATTCCTTAACTGGTACTTATGATCATGCTTGATTATGCTAAGTTACCTTGAGCCAAGCTGACATCTCATGTTAATATCTTAGATTTTAGCCCACATTATTTCTATGCTAGTTGGGCAAGATGCATTGGAGTCCACATGATATGATTTTGGTAATGCTCAAGCACAGCACCACAAGGTTTACAATACAAGACTCATTGCCAAGGTATATCTCATCAGCACGTATAGTTTATTCATGTCATACTATGTTTTACTTACCATAAGTGGTATACTTGCATCACACTGACGCACATGTGAATTATCTACACAGATGGAAGTTTTCCAACTATGCACAATAGCTCTACTGTGCATATGCTGTGACCAGTACTCCTAGTTTCTGAGGTGAGGGTTTCTCCGGTATTGACAAGGAGTTCATCATTACTTTGATGAATATATCGCCTTCACAGGAAAGGTGGTGATTTCAACCCTCATGATGTAAACACTTGGGGCCATATTATCAAGAAAGGGCGATACATTATCGCCGCTTTTATCGGCAGGAAACTGCCGCTAAAGCGGCAATAATGGGCTTGATAATATGCCCTTGTGAATTCCCATAAAAGACCAGGTTTTGGTGTTAACCTGGGCTTCTATAGGAGTTTACAAGGGCATATTATCAAGCCCATTATCGCCGCTTTAGCTGCAGTTTCCTGCCGATAAAAGCAGCAATAATGTATTGCCCTTTCTTGATAATAAGGCCCATTACATCTTAAAGATCCAATTGAATCATGTGAAATGTTTATTGTGTGCATATCATGTATTATGCTGCTGGTGCAAGGTTGTATACTGCATTGTAGGTCAACAGACAGAGCAGGTGTGAGTGAGCTTGAATGTGTGCATTGCTATATTGATTGTGAGAGTCTGATGGTACTGTGTACTGTGCGGTAGAATCTTTGTGTATCATTTGGATGTACTTTTTTGAGCTGATGAGACACTAGAGTTAGTGGTTATTTGGATTGTGTGTTTTGATGTGCAAAGAATGTCCAACCATCCTCCTACAACAAACTATTGTATTGTGCTTACTTCTGTAAGATTTTAATCCCTACCACAGAACTCATGCACCTCATTGAAATGTTTTCCCGATTATACTGATCATGTGTTCTACATTTGGTCCAGTGTACAATTAACAGATGACACAGTGATTGTGTGAATATGTATTTATTAACCCCTTCCATGCTGATGACGAACCCCAGCCATCATGCACTACGGTGCTCGTGTGTTGATGATGGCTGGGGTTCGTCACGGCCCGCCCCTGTTCGTGCTGTTTACAGCACACCAGGGGAATCGTGGCCGCATGGAAACGGTTAATGTGCATCTGAGGAAATACAATTACATTTGAAGGTGATTGTGCTACCAATTTTTTAATCCACAGTTAATTGATGAGTTGGAAGTGTTGTGAGAGGAAAAATAGTCTGAGCAAAGTTCACAGTCTATTTGGCATTTGGCCCAAATTAAAGGCTCCATCCCATGTGGGAGAGTCCAGGGACTGTAAAAAAAGTCAATGATTAGCACACAATGGAGGTATCCTTTGCATTTCTTCAATTTCTATGGGGATGCATGGCCAAATAGTTTCTTACTTGCCATTCTTCCGCGGACGGCCCCTCCTCTTCTTCGGAGGGGGAATCCTCAGAAGCAGGCTGCCGTGGTGTAGGGGGCTCTTCGCCAGACTCCTCATCCCTCCCTGTGGCAGTTGCCAATGTTGAGGCTACATTTGTGTAGTGTACACGGGGATTTGGGGCAATGTTGGTTGTTATCTGTCGTAGACATGTTAGTATGTCCCTATGCACCGCTGTCAGATCAACAAGTTTTGACCAGTTGGACTCCATACGGACCATGTGTTGGTCCATTCTGTCCATGTGTTGCTCCACATGGTCCATATGGTTGTCCATCCAGCATGATGTGCAGCCTTCTGTTGTTTCATGTCCCTGAGGATTCCAACAACCTGGCCAAAATGTCTGGTGCATTCACAAGACACCTTGTAAATGCAATCTAACTCGGGGTCAGCATGATGTAAGGCAGCAGCTGTGGGACGTGTCCTCCTACCACGCAAACTCATACCACTCCTTACCCTACCCGCACGGACATTACCTGCAGTTGCACGCACTGGCAGCTCCTGTTCTCCCTCATTGTTGTCAGGGCTGGTATTTCCAGCCATCTCAAAAATGTGCTGTCTTGCTGTGCTCCCAGGGTCTTCTTGGCTGGGTGTGTCCGTGAGGATGCTGGGCGTCTGAATGTTCCTGGATGTTACAGGAGTAGTAGCTGGGGCAGCGGATTGTACTGATGCCGCAGACTGACCCACACTGGAGGTGCCAGGTTGGTTTTCATCTCCCGAGGAGGGGTGGAGTCATCCCCACTGGAGCACTCAGTGTCCGCCATTGTGCTGGAGCTGTTGGTGGACTCTGACTCTGAATCCTCTTCAGATGGTGACCTATGTTAAGGTGTGCCTGTGGGTAATGGAGAGACACAATGTTATTAGTGTTATTTCAGATGTTATGATGTCATACACAGACAAATTCCACAGATTTGTTTATGATGTAGCGTATCCTTATTATTTCTACTCATCAATGGTCACAGCCAATGTGATATTTGTTAATGTCAACTTGTGAGTGAAAAAAGATGTGCTTTATTGAGCATGTCCAGCTATGTGCATCAGTCTGCATGTATTTGCTATCCTTGTATGTTTGTAGTAATTGATTGTGAAGTGTTACAGTGTGCATGACACATGTGTGTTGTTATTTCACACATGATAATTTTTGACTATGAAATACATACTGTGACGATTCTGATGCTTATCAGTAATTGTGCATCTGAGCGAGCCTTTGTGAATGTTTGAGACTGTAACATTGCTGAGCTGACATGCAGACTCACTCTCCTGGGTATGTGTCAGCATTTAATGACTTGACTTGGATGAATGTGTTAATCTTAACAATCAATTACATCACATGTGTATCCCCAAATGCTATAGCAGCAAGTTTCTTCTGACAAATGCATCATTGTTACATGGCAGTCCACTAAAACACAGACCATTATCTTGACATTCTGTAGGTGATTCACTGACATGAGTACTGGTGAAATGTGTTATTTGTATGATCGGACATTCCCTAATGTTGCACTCACTTGAGGTTTTATGGTAAATTGTATCAATTTGTAATCCTGCACAGCGCTTACAGCAAGTTTGTGTGCTATTTGGCATTCAGAGTTTCTGCAATTTCTCAACATGGTTGTTGTTCTGCCTGTTTTATTATAGCATTCTTTTTTAAGGTGTGCAGTGTGAGAAGACATATTGGTGTGGACGGTTTTTCATCACTTTGCACACATGTGAATATCTTTCAGTTGTACTATTTCTCACTGCATACTTTTGCACATGATCAGTTCATGTACAATCTAATTGATTTACATGGACAGAGGAGTCTCCCAAGGATGAGCATTTGTCTCTTCATGTTCAGAGCTGTGTGGTACAGTGTGTGAATATGTTGAATTGGTCTGCATTGACTACTACACCAGTTCCCAATGGAACACAAACCAGCTTGCTCATCATAGTCACAGGAACAATGACAATGAGGGTAGTATTTTTCCAAGTATGCTGACACCGCTGACTGTTCTGACCGACTTTTTCGGCCCTCTTTTGAGGGAGGATGATTGGAGGTGACTCCAGTCTATTATCATTCTAGTGCAAGGATTAGATTCATAGACAGGGCCTATTCACAAGGCATAATAGTGAACTTTCGTACCCTTTTCCTTAGATCAGGGCTTATAAACTTATGTTAGGGGATAGATTCATTAGTATTAGTGATAATCCGTCCTTTTGTAAGAGTGTTAGTATACCTTCTATGGAGTTATGCTTATTTCGGGCCTTGTAGGCCTCAAACGGGAGAGACTCCATCTTGCTTTCTGCCCCGGCAGCTTGAGATGCTTTTAGGTCAAATGTAATGTTTTAGTTTCGAGGTGTTGTTCGCTTGGAGAGAACCGGCTCAGGCTGGCCCTTATCGGAAGACTGTATTTTTCTCCACTCCAAAGACACAATATCAGGCCGGCCGGCTGGGAACGTGTCCTTGGTACGGGGAGGTACAAGAATTTGGTGGGCGGCAGGTTACTGGCCGTAACTATCCATGAAGGAACAAGCTTCCATATTAGTGAAAGCATGAGGCAGTAAATTAGTCAGTCTGTAGGCGGCAGCTAGCCGTTAGCATCAATGCCATTAATTATTTCCAGGCAGACGGTCCCATTTTGAAGTCCGAGAAAGACCGAGAGGCTGATACTCTCTGAGAAAGATTGAAGTTATTTTAGTTGGTGCAGCTGGCGAGCTTTGACCTATAAGATAAGAGCATTCCGAATGAAGCAGTTAGTCAAAAGAACGAATACCAGAGTGGCTAAAACTGAGTTATAAGATCGAAGCCGAGAAGTGAAGATGGTCCGCGATTGAGAGGAGAGAGGAGTAGCGCAGAACAGCCAGAGAGAAAGCAGCCAATAAAAGGAAGGTTCCAGTGACTTGGAGGGAAGCAGAGAGGACGGAGCATAGCGGTGCTGACGTGTACCCGTGACTGCTGAAGGGTGACTTTAAGATAAGCCAAGGCACAGACGAGAAGGGAACCTAGATGACTGCTGAACCCCGACTTCACGTTAATCAGGTGACGTCAGTCTATGTATTATAGTGTGCACATTCTAACCTTTCACTTTCCTTTGCAGGATATATGTTATAGTGTAGTATTGTGTTTTTAAGATCATTGTAATAAAGTACCCCAGTTCTTAGTGAACCAGCATGTGCCTTGTATTCTTGTTCAATCAGGGTAACCTGTTCTTCTAGGCAGGCATTGTTTTCATGAACGGATGTAATTCCCGGTCAGGTAAGAAGTGACTGAGCAATGAGGGAGAGAGGGGCCCCTTGATGTGGAGAATAGATTGTACATCATCTAATTTGGTAAACTGTTGTGTGATCCATAATATTGTAGTATCATATCCCTAGTAGCCAATGAAAGATTCCTTCCAAAGGTATTCATAGGACAGTGATCGTCGTTGGTAAGCGGCGTTAATGAGAACACCAGGCGGGAAACTGGTGCCGATACCCGCAGGATTGCGGCTTGGGATGTAAGTAACGAGAACACCAGGGAGGATACTGGTGCTTAGATCCGCAGGATAGCGGCTCGGGATGTAAGTGAGAGAACACCAGGAAGGAGACTGGTGTCTAGACCCGCAGGATTGCAGCTTGTCGAGCGAGCACTGACTGTGGTCAGTGTGTAATGGTAGCTAATCAGAACTGCCCTAGGGTAGACTAGTCTGGGCCTAAGTTGCCGCGAGACTAACTGGTGTGAGTGGGATATTGTAGAAAACCTATGCATGTATATTGCTAATTCCCCATCCTTAGGTACAAGGCATATATTCCTATTGTAAATACGTCCTGAGGAGGGAGGTGATTACGTTTCGGCTGGGTTGGAGGTGCTCTGAGGAGCTGATCCTATATGTTCCGAGAATCCGGCCGTTACACTGACTGATGTTGGAGTATAATGCAAAACACCAAATATGCCTGGTGCACATGACACAATGGGAGAGTGTCTGCCATCTTGCATTGTACCTCACATCTACTGTGCGATGGGCATTGTCCCTGATGTGCGTTTATCTGTTTGTGTTTTGTGTTATGGGTTGTGTCTGCCAACTAGACTGTGTGCTGTCCTACACGCATATTTGTTACATAGACAGTGAGGGCACATGTGACTGATCTTTACCTGTCAGGGTGTGGATCGTAGAGTTAAGGTTATGGCCTGTCGTTGTGTGAGTATGCCAAGACTGTCCGTCAATTTCCTTACATTCATACATGATGCCCCAGTGTGGCCATCTTGACAGGGCATTTGCATTAACTGTCAGGGAGAGCATAGTGACAGGTATGTTGTTGTGGTCTTGGGGGATGTGACTAGTGTGTGCTGTTGGTTGTAGGCATTGCTTTCACTCCTCCTCTCACCCAGGCTAAATGGGCCAGCATATTCCAGGGTTACATAACAGTGTATACAAAGTTAAATTCAAGATGTGTGACACTGGTGCCTGCTGTCATACTGGACACGAATTCCGATAGGGCCTTGTGTTCCCCACACCGGATGCTAGTGTCAGACATCTTGTCAGGGCATTTACATTCACTGTCAGGGACATCATTGTGACAGGTATGTTGTTGTGGTGTTGGGGGGTTGCGACTGGTGTGTGCTGGTGGCAGTAGTCATTGCTTCCACTCCTCTTCCCACTCCGGACTAATTGGCCAGCATGTCCCATGGTTCCAGGTCAGTGAGTAGAAAGTTAAATTAGGATGTCTGACTGGGATGTCTGTGGCTGTGTATTTGAGTAAAATTTATCATATTTGGGCATGTACTCACCAGGTTCCGATAGTCCAGCTATTCCAGTAATGGCCTCCAGTGGGATGAGGTCACGCACCTTCGCCTCCCAGGATTTGAAACACTCTGGTTTATGAGCTCCACTGCCAGTCTTGTTGCTCAGGGCATGTTCCCGGCAAATGAGCCTCTTGTCCCTCCTACGGACTTCATAATACCAGTTCTGAATATCCTCCCTTGTGCGCAATGTAGGTGAATGGGCATTCACTTTGTTGACAATCCGCTCCCAGATCTTGGTTCTTTGGGCATGGGAGGTCTGTTGGGCCAGGTTGCCAAATAACTATGGCTCAACTCGGATGATTTCATCTAGCATAACTTCCAACTCAGCAGCTAGGAACGATGGATTCTTCCTTGGGGGCATGGTGATGGCTGGTGTTGAAGATGTATGTGTGTGTAAAGGTGTGTGAGTGTGAGTGGAGGTGTGGGTCAGTGGTGCTAGTTGTGTGGGGATTGTGTTGTGGAAGAGTTGTGTGTGTTTGTAATGGTTAAATGAATTCCCAATGGTGTGGTGTGGTCTGCTTGCATGTGTGTCTTGCTAGCAACTGGTGTTGGTGTTCATTTGCTCACTTTGTATAGTATATGGGTGTGTCTTAATATTTACATTTGTTGATTAATTGGGATGACCATGCATTTTTGGGTAGTCTTTTTTCAGTTTCTATTTTTTTCTCGTCTACTTATGTAAGTTGTTTTGACGTGAAATGTAGCTTGTTTTTCGTGATTTGTTTGGTACAAGTCTGTTCCTTTCATTCTGGGCTATGTAGCATAGTTTGCATTCGAGTCTGTGGCATCGTGTATATGTTTGACTACATGGAGTCGTTCGCGTCAGAGTCTGTGGCGTCGTATATGTGCTTGGCTGTGTGGCATCATTCGCATCCAAGTCTGTTGTATCATGTATGTGCTTGGCTTCATGGAGTCATTCGTGTCCGAGTCTGTGGTGTCGTGGCTGTGCTTGGCTGTGTGGCATCATTCGCGTCTGTGGTGTTGTGGCTGTGCTTGGCTGTGTGGCATTGTTCGCGTCTGACTCTGTCGCGTCGTGAATGTGCTTGGCTACATGGAGTCGTTTGCGTCTGAGTCTGTGGTGTCGTGGCTGTGATTGGCTGTGTGGCATCATTTGCGTCTGAGTCTGTGGTGTTGTGGCTGTGCTTGGCTGTGCGGCATTGCTCACGTCTGAGTCTGACGCGTCGTGTATGTGCTTGGCTACATGGAGTCGTTCGAGTCCGAGTCTGTCGCGTCGTGGCTGTGCTTGGGTGTGTGGCAACATTCGCGTCTGAGTCTGTCACATCGTGTATGTGCTTGGCTACATGGCGTCGTTTGCGTCCCAGTCTGTCGCGTTGTGGCTGTGCTTGGGTGTGTGGCATCATTCATGTCTGAGTCTGTTGCATCATGTATGTGCTTGGCTACATGGAGTCATTCATGTCCAAGTTTGTGGTGTTGTGTATGTGCTTGGGTGTGTGGCATTGTTCGCATCTGAGTCGGTTGCATCGTGTATGTGCTTGGCTACATGAAGTCGTTCGCGCCTGAGTCTGTGACGTTGTGGCTGTGCTTTGCTGTGTGTCATCGTTCGCGTCCGAGTCTGTTGCATCGTGTATGTGCTTGGCTACATGGAGTCGTTTGCGTCTGAGTCTGTCTCGTCGTGGCTGTGCTTAGATGTGTGGGATCATTCACGTCTGAGTCTGTCGCTTTGCGTATGTGCTTGGCTACATGGTGTCGTTCGTGTCCGAGTCTGTGGCGTCGTGGCTGTGCTTCGGTGTGTGGCATCGTTTGTGTCCGAGTTTGTCACTCTGTGTATGTGCTTGGCTACATGGAATCGATCGCTTCAGAGTCAATGGCATTGTGGCTTTGCTTGGGTGTGTGGCATAGTTCGTGTCTGAGTCTGTCTCGTCGTGAATGTGCTTGGCTACATGGAGTCGTTTGCGTCTGAGTCTGTGGTGTCGTGGCTGTGATTGGCTGTGTGGCATCATTTGCGTCTGAGTCTGTGGTGTTGTGGCTGTGCTTGGCTGTGCGGCATTGTTCACGTCTGAGTCTGACGCGTCGTGTATGTGCTTGGCTACATGGAGTCGTTCGAGTCCGAGTCTGTCGCGTCGTGGCTGTGCTTGGGTGTGTGGCAACATTCGCGTCTGAGTCTGTCACATCGTGTATGTGCTTGGCTACATGGCGTCGTTTGCGTCCCAGTCTGTCGCGTTGTGGCTGTGCTTGGGTGTGTGGCATCATTCGTGTCTGAGTCTGTTGCATCATGTATGTGCTTGGCTACATGGAGTCATTCATGTCCAAGTTTGTGGTGTTGTGTATGTGCTTGGGTGTGTGGCATTGTTCGCATCTGAGTCTGTTGCATCGTGTATGTGCTTGGCTACATGGAGTCATTCGCGCCTGAGTCTGTGACGTTGTGGCTGTGCTTTGCTGTGTGTCATCGTTCGCGTCCGAGTCTGTTGCATCGTGTATGTGCTTGGCTACATGGAGTCATTTGCGTCTGAGTCTGTCTCGTCGTGGCTGTGCTTAGATGTGTGGGATCATTCACGTCTGAGTCTGTCGCTTTGTGTATGTGCTTGGCTACATGGTGTCGTTCGTGTCCGAGTCTGTGGCGTCGTGGCTGTGCTTGGGTGTGTGGCATCGTTTGTGTCTGAGTTTGTCACTCTGTGTATGTGCTTGGCCACATGGAGTCGATCGCTTCAGAGTCAATGGCATTGTGGCTTTGCTTGGGTGTGTGGCATAGTTCGTGTCTGAGTCTGTCTCGTCGTGAATGTGCTTGGCTACATGGAGTCTTTCTCATCCGAGTCTGTGGCGTCGTATATGTGATTGGCTACATTGAGTCATTAGCGTCCGAGTCTGTGGCATTGTCGCTGTGCTTGGTTGTGTGGCATCATTTGCGTCCGAGTCTGTTGCGTCGTGTATGTGCTTGGCTACATGGAGTCCTTCGCATCCGAGTCTTTGGCGTCATGTATGTGCTTGGGTGTGTTGCATCATTCGCGTCCATGTCTATCGTGTCAGGCTCCTTTCCTACTGATTCATCCATTGATCTTTATTTTCAACCGAATCCATTGATGGATTTCAAATTCGCATCGTACTTGCTCATTCGGACGGCACATATGCGATTCGGTCGGAAAAACTGACGGATCCGTGTCGGGTAAAACGAATTTCACCGAATCGTTTGGTGATTTATTACTTCGCATCTCACTTGCTCATTCGGACGTTGGATGTACAATTCGGTAGGAAAAAATGACGCGTACGTCTTGTGTTAAAAGATTTCCTGCCGGAATTGGAATCGGCCCCTTTGCATAGAATATGCGACTAATAGCAATTTTGCATATGAAATTAGAAAGCTAATTACACGGGCATATGTCCCAATAACTGATGTAGCGGAACACAACAATCTATTAATAGAAAGCCCCTACTACCAATCAAATGAACATGAGCAAAGTTCCCTACTCGACTATTTTGAGGATACCTGGGTGGGAAGCCTACACACATCTGGACACATCCCAAATACCACATTCCCAGGTGGAATGTTTATAACAGTACCCTAAACAAAGAAGCAAAAACTAGTAATGCTGTGGAAGAATGGCATAATGCTTTTCAAGCTACAACAGGCCAAACCCAACCAACCCTATATAAATTACTACAATAAATCCTAAAAGAACAAAGCTACCAACAACTATGACTTGAACAATCTGTACACAACTTGCTCCAAAACTACTAAACAAACTAAAACAATCTTCGAGCACTTACAATACAAAGTAAAACTCTACCCAAACACTAAAGGGCTAGAATATCTAGAAACAATAGCTAAGTCCCTACTTTAAAACAATAATACAAAAACATAGAAACATCGTATTTGTGAAATGAATTCTTAAATAAACATTTATTTTCAAACATCTAAAATATAAATACTATGCTAATTAATTTAAAGTTAAAAAATATTGGACATAAATATATTATATATATTTAAAAATGTCAATACAATGTCAAAAATTATATTTCCCTCCCATTAATAAATAATTTAAAATAACCTACTTTTTTGTTGTTGACGAATTTATTCCAAACTGCCATAAATAAATCCAAATGTGTAAACATCACAAAACTTAGTTAAAAGTCCCAAAAATAAATGTAAGAAGAAACTGTGTAAAATATAATCCACTGGCAACATATTCTAGACTTGAATCCATTAAAAACCCGAAAAAGTTAACTAAAAATATAAATGCTCCAGAAAAACCCAAAAAATAAAGGAACTGTAAAAAAATTATTAGTTTACTAAAAACTAATACACAGTTCCTTAAAAAAAAGCAAACTTCTCTCAAAGGCAACTTCCAAAAGACAAAAACCTGTGTAAAAAAACAACACAATCCCTCCTGCACAAATATACAATAAAATCATTAAAAAACCTACATAAACATACTAATAACACCATACTCTAAACATTATTAAACATATAGAACATACCCTAACACCTACCTATCAAGGCACTAACATTTCGCAAATGCAAACTTACAAACAAAACCTCACAAAAAACACAAAATACAAACAATGCATACACTATAGACTACCTAACTTCCTTTGACCTTCACCTAAATTAACCCTAAAAGTAATTAAATTAAACTTAACTTAACCGATGCGAAGCAGCTTCCAACTGCGAGCTTCTCCCTCAGAAATGACCTAAAACAACACAGATCTCCTACAAAATACCACTTAGTTTAGAAAATGACTACCTAATTGAAACAATACAAATTCTGTTTTGCATTAAGCTCAATGTACATTAGAAATGTAATCACAAAAAAGTTTAAAAAATACTATTTACTATTACTAAGGTACAAAATGTTTTTATGCTGTTTAAAATGTTAAATTATAATCGTAAATATCATAAAATAAATAAATAATATTTATTATTATATAGTCAAATAAAATATCTTAATTTAACAATGTGTTAGAAACATTTGTCCTGCTTGCTAAAAATGTGAAAAAATGCATTTATGTTATAAATATTTTCTTTTTCATACTATCTTACCATGATAATTGTATTTAAAATGTTCATAATATTATACAAAATATAATTTTATTTATTAGGAAATATGCAAAACATTTTAAAAACGCATACATTGAAAAAAATAGTAAAAAAATCTATGTTATATAAAATGTACACTATGGGGCCGATTCTGATTCGGTAAAATCCCTTACAAATAGCCGTATGAAGCATATTTCCTGTACGAATCGTACCCTTAAACGTCCCCGTAAGTACAATGAAGTACGATTCGGACCCAAAGCAGATCTCCGTAGGAATCGTACGAAAGACCATACGTCCTAAAAATCCGTAGGAATCGCATTTGGAACACGCAGTACGCAACGTCCGTCCGGATCAAAGCAGCATTTTCCGACCCAGCAAGTACAATTCGTCTCGTCAACACTCCGTACAACTCCTTTTCTATGGGAGCTTAAAACGTCTGGAGAAACAGATTTCGACTCAAACCGCGTACATGCCATGATTGCAGGGGTACGGTGCATAGGGTTATGGTACATAGGGGTACGGTGCGTATACCCCATGATTGCAGAGGTACGGTGCATAGGGGTATGGTGCGTAGGGGTACGGTGCGTTCACCCCATGATTGCAGGGGTATGGTACGTAGGGGTACGGTGCGTAGGGGTACGGTGCATACACCCCATGATTGCAGGGTACAGTGCGGAGGGGTATGGTGCATTTGGGTAAAGTGCGTACACCCGATGGTTGCAGGGGCACGGTGTGTATGTGATTGTGTGGCTCTCCGTACAAATCGCTCATACGCGATGTTTTACGTACAAATTGCGTTCTCATTCCCTGATCCGGATCGTACTTGTCGGGTCGTACAGCATGTTGGGGTCCGTGTGGTTCAGATTTTCCCTTGCTTTTCGTACGGTTCGCAACAATTCGGTCGTATATTTTTCCAACTAATCGTACTACGGAATTGTGCGAGTCGTATGGAAAGGGCTACGGATTCGATTTGCACGTACAATTGGTTTACTGAATCGGAACCGGCCCCTATATGTAAATATGTAATGCATATTTACATTGCAAATAAATATTCAATAACTGTTATAAAGAAAATATATATTAAAAAAATTTATAAAAACCAGTGTACAACTACTTCTTTTATTTGTAAAAAAGATTTACACATTTATGAAGTTCTCCATTGTAAAAAACATTAAAATGTTTCATGCTTAGTTTACTTAAATGTTATGGGGTGGATTCGTATTCGGTAGAAAAAACCCTTGTACGATTCGTATTCGTAGCCGTCTCCGTACGAATGAAAAAAGACCGGCCGAACTGCGTAGTACTATCCGTATCCCGAAAATGCATCCGAGTATCAGCGAACCATACGAACCATAATCGAAGACCCGTACAAAAAGGCGTCGGAACTCAAACCGTATGATTCGTAAACATGCCGTACGACCAAACAAGTACGATCCAGACCGGGGCCCGAGTACACGATTTGTACGGGCATAAGTAGTCGCGCTTGAAGCATGATTCGTACGGAAAACATCACGTATGAGCCAGCCGCACCAACAAATACGACCCGCACACCACTCAATAAAGCATACGTGAACCCCCACCCCGAAATTGGGCCGTATCAGCCGGCTGCTCCAACAAATACGAACCGCACACCATTCAATAAAGCGTACGCGAACCCCCACCCCGAAAACGGGCCGTATCAGCCAGCCACACCAACAAATACGAACCTCACACCACTCAATATAGCGTACGCGAACCCCCACCCCGCAAACGGGCCGTATCAGCCAGCCACTCCAACAAATATGAACCGCACACCACTCAATAAAGCGTACGCGGACCCCCACCACGAAAACGGGCCGTATCAGCCAGCCGCACCAACAAATACGAACCGCACACCACTCAATAAAGGGTACGCGAACCCCAACCCCAAAAACAGGCCGTATCAGCCAGCCGCACCAACAAATACGAACCACACACCACTCAATAAAGCGTACGCAAACCCCCACCCCCAAAACGGGCCGTATCAGCCAGCAGCACCAACAAATACGAACTGCACACCCCCCACAAATAAAGCGCACGCGAACCGAGAAACCAGCACAAGGTGGGTGCAAACGAGTCGCACAACCCCACAAAACATGTCTCCTGTGTACACACCATTGGAAAAGAATGTCCTGGCCACATCCAAGCAGCCAAACAGAGGGCCCAAGTCACACCCACCCCTTATACCACACCCACCCAAAATTAAAAAAAGCCACACCCACAAATGGACCAATAAAAGGACCCACACATACAACCCATCATCCTTTGCAACATACCTATTTGCGCAAAGACACTGACAGCACACCAACAACTGCACCCATACACCTTCACACATACACTCTATCTCATTCACACCCACAATACCCCTTCACAATTAGACCCACACTCCCTCATCCATACAAACCATCACCCCCCGAATCACATACACCCCACACCATGACCACACCAAAGAATCCAAAGTATACTAACCCGGAGGTGGAGATCCTTACAGATGAAGTCATCAGAGTTGAGCCGCAGCTGTTTGGTGCATTGGTCAGACAGACCAGCATTGCAGAAAAAACATGCCTGTGGGAGAGGATCGTTGATATGGTCAATGCTGTTGCACCCATCAGGCGCACCAGGAGGGATTGCCAGGCCAGGTGGTACGATCTGCGGTGGATGGTCAAGAGGAAGATGGACGAAGACGCCCATGCACACCACACTGGAGGTGGTGGTCCCCGCAGACCTGCAAAATACCATCCCTGGGAGGAGAAAGTCATGGCCCTGCTACCACCGGTGGGAGTTCACGGAATCGAAGGAGCAGTGGAGCCTTGTGAGTAAGCATGGGCGGAAAATCCGTTTCGCTCGCGGATTTTGCGGATTTTCGGTAAATTCACAATCCGCGAGATTCGCGAATCTCCCGCAAAATCCGCAAATCCGCGAGCAGCGGATTTTGCTCGCACTGTTCGCGTGAGTTCGCGGCTTCCCAGTACAACTTCGCGCCCCGCGAATAAGCGCTAAATTGCAGAAATACGATCTTAGCAAAACTGAAACTACTTACCAGGTTCAAAAGTTCAGGCTCATCATTAGTAGCCATTTCCTGTAGTGCTTCCTGAGGGGCCCCTCCAGAGTTCAGTTGCCTACTTGCAACTATTATGTGACCCTGCTCTGAACCTCAGAATAGTTACACATATGCCACAAAGGTCCTGAATTACAGCTAAGGGAGACAAGCAGGAGCCAGGCTGGAAGTTCAAATCCATTAATCAGCCCCTAATTCATTATTGTCAGTTGGGGCAGGGCAGGTGTTGTAACTAATTTTGCAACAATGAAAGCACTTAGCAAGTGCAAAAGATCACTAATCAGGAAGCACTAAGGAAGCAGGTGCCAGCTAAAAAAATATTCTGTGACACATTAATCAGCCCCAAATTAATTCAGGTCACTTGAGGCAGGGAAGGTGTGCTTTGCTTTGCCACAATAATGTACACTGACTGGACAACCAGAGGGTGCTGTGATGAAACATCGGGTGGCATGGGTGGGCCAGAGGGTGGCATGAGTAGTCAGAGAGTGGCAGTGGTGACAGAGAGTGGCAGTGATGAAGAAGAGTGTCCCAAACAGGCTGGACACGTAGAAACAACAAGTTCGCAAAACTTGCGACCCGACAGGTAAGTTCGCGTTTGCGAAATTGTACAAAACCCTCGCGAACTGGCAGAAACCCGCGCGAACACAAAAAAAAATCCGCAAATTCGCGACAATTCACGGATTTTGCGAATTGCGAGTTCGCAAATCCGCAAAATTCGCGAACGCGAGATTCGCAAAATTCGCCCATGCTTACTTGTGAGTATACAAACAACTCATGTAACATGGGGGGACTCCCAGCAGTGCCTAACAGTATGGTTGGCCATCAATCCCAGCAGTGCCTAACAGTATGGGGGTGGTATGTGGGTGGGTGCAAAGGACTCCCAGCAGTGCCTAACAGTATGGGGGTGGTATGTGGGTATGTGGGTGGGTGGCCATCACTCCCAGCAGTGCCTAACAGGATGGGGGTGGTATGTGGGTGGGTGGCCATCACTCCCAGCAGTGCCTAACAGTATGGGGTGGGTGGCTATGACTCCCAGCAGTGCCCAAAAGTATGTGGGTGGGTGGCTATGACTACCAGCAGTGCCCAACAGTATGTGGGTGGGTGGGTATGACTCCCAGCAGTTCCCAACAGTATGGGGGTGGGTGGCTATGACTCTCAGCAGTGCCTAACAGTATGGGGGTGGTATGTGGGTGGGTGCAAAGGACTCCCAGCAGTGCCTAACAGTATGGGGGTGGTATGTGGTTGGGTGCCCATCACTCCCAGCAGTGCCTAACACTATGGGGGTGGGTGGCTATGACTACCAGCAGTACCCAACAGTATGTGGGTCGGTGGCTATGACTCCCAGCAGTGCCCAACAGTATGAGGTGGGTGGCTATGACTCCCAGCAGTGCCTAACAGTATGGGGTGGTATGTGGGTGGGTGGCCATCACTCCCAGCAGTGCCTAACAGTATTGGTGTGGTATGTGGGTGGGTGGCTATGACTCCCAGCAGTGCCTAACAGTATGGGGGTGGTATGTGGGTGGGTGGTCATCACTCCCAGCAGTGCCTAACAGTATGGGGGTGGGTGGCTATGACTCCCAGCAGTGCCTAATAATATGGGGGTGTTATGTGGGTGGGTGGCCATCACTCCCAGCAGTGCCTAACATTATGGGGGTGGTATGTGGGAGGGTGGCCATCACTCCCAACAGTGTCTACCAGTATGGGGGTGGATGGCTATGACTCCCAGCAGTGCCCAACAGTATGGGGGTGGGTGCGCTATGACTCCCAGCAGTGCCTAACAGTATGGGGGTGGTATGTGGGTGGGTGGCTATGACTCCCAGCAGTGCCTAACAGTATAGGGGTGATATGTGGGTGGGTGGCTATGACTCTCAGCAGTGCCTAACAGTATGGCGGTGGTATGTGGGCGGGTGGCCATCAGTCCCACCAGTGCCTAACAGTGTGGGGTGGTATGTTGGTGGGTGGCCATATCTCCAAGCAGTGCCTAACAGTATGGGGGTGGGTGGCCATCACTCCCAGCAGTGCCTAACAGTATTGGGGTGGTATGTGGGTGGGTGCAAAGGACTCCCAGCAGTGCCTAACAGTATGGGGGTGGTATGTGGGTGGGTGGCCATCACTCCCAGCAGTGCCTAACAGTATGAAGGTGGGTGGCTATGACTCCCAGCAGTGCCTAACAGTATGGGGGTGGTATGTGGGTTGGTGGCCATCACTCCCAGCAGTGCCTAACAGTATGGGGTTGGTATGTGGGTGGGTGGCCATCACTCCCAGCAGTTCCTAACAGTATGGGGGTGGGTGGCTATGACTCCCAGCAGTGCCCAACAGTATGGGGGTGGGTGGCTATGACTCCCAGCAGTGCCTAACAGTATGGGTGTGGTATGTGGGTGGGTGGCTATGACTCCCAGCAGTGCCTAACAGTATGGGGGTGGTATGTGGGTGGCCGGCTATGACTCTCAGCAGTGCCTAACAATATAGGGGTGGTATGTGGGTGGGTGGCCATCACTCCCAGCAGTGCCTAACAGTATGGGGGTGGGTGGCTATGACTCCCAGCAGTGCCTAACAGTAGGGGGTGGTATGTGGGTGGGTGGCCAACACTCCCATCAGAGCCTATCAGTATGTGGGTGGGTGGCTATGACTCTCAGCAGTGCCTAACAGTATAGGAGTGGTATGTGGGTGGGTGGCTATCACTCCCAGCAGTGCCTAACAGTATGTGGGTGTGTGGCTATGACTCCTAGCAGTGCCCAACAGTATGTGGGTGGGTGGATATGACTCCCAGCTGTGCCCATCAGTATGGGGTGGGTGGATATGACTCCCAGCAGTGCCTAACAGTATGGGGTGGTATGTGGGTGGGTGGACATCACTCCCAGCAGTGCCTAACAATATGGAGGTGGGTGGCTATGACTCCCAGCAGTGCCCAACAGTATGTGGGTGGGTGGCTATGACTCGCAACAGTGCCCAACAGTAAGGGGGTGGGTGGCTATGACTCCCAGCAGTGCCCAACAGTATGAGGGTGGGTGCAAGGGGAGTGCCAGAAGGCTGGAAGGGGGAGGGTTTGAGAGTGCAAGGTGTAGGGTAGGAGGCTGCACTCATACCATATGGCCCAGGTACACACCCATGCACCATGCTCAATGCACAGGGAGTGCAAAAGTACTAACAAGATAGCTGACACTGTTCCCTGGTGTAGGCAGCACCAGGCCCTCCTGTGTGACCAATGCAAACACTAACACCAGGACAAGGTCAGATATCCTGCGTAGGAACTCACAATCATCGTCATGGCATTATGCTTCATGGGGGGACAGACACACCACGAGGGACGTCCACTTGCAAATCACACTCAAACTATTCGCATGGCCTGTCACACACACCCCTTACAGAACAGAGCCTCAGGGGACAGGCAATTGAGTGCACCACTGTCACAATCATCATGTAACACAACAAAACAAATACAGATCTGATGACGCATCCAAGCAAAAAATGCACAGTGCTGAATCACAAGTCCATTGTGCCTCTCACACAATGCTGTAGCCACAGCTTTTGGACGAAGTGGATGCACTTAAGTAGCACCATGGACCTGTGTATTGAAAAGGTGATGCATCTTGGAGAAGTCCCAGGTTCCAAAGCCCTGTGCCAGAAGTGGGTGTACTGGTCCAGGGGGTTTGGCAGTGGATGGCCGTCACGGCACAGCAACACCTCTCAAAGTTGCTGACTGAAATCAGAAAAATTCCACTCATTCTCTATCATAAACATGCTGCATTTAAACCCTGTGCATGCTTGAGCCAGGCATAAGGATTGGCGCTGCAGTGTGCAGATTGGGGCACACAGAGCACAGCTGGAATTGTGTCGTGCTGACGACACAAGCCACAGTAATGGCTGTGCCAGTCATCGTAAACAGTACCGAACATGTCAATGACCCCTAAGCACATGTCAATCTGATCCCACAACATACCCATACACAAGTGAACAATGGCAATAATACAAAGCAGGTGGAACAGTACTAAAGACAATGGATATCAAAATTGGATGTTGCATGATAGTGCATTAACAGTGTCTGTCTCTCACACCCACAGGGCAACATGTGGAAACTACCCACAAGTAGGGGTGAGATGGATCCCAGTCCCAGGCTCAGCAGGACCCTGCCCCACCGACAGCGACACCTCTCAACACACTGTGGATGACCCCAACCAACCTGGCCCCTCTGGATCCCAAACCTGTGCAGCAGCTGGATCAGATACATCTGTGCCAACCACCACACCCATTCCCTCCACATCCCAGCAGACAGCTTGGAGCCCTGCCCATAATCCACGACAGAGCCAGTCTGAGAATGAGGGACAAGGTTCGTCGGGCACCAAGGAGGTGGCAGGCGACACCACCACTGCCATCACTCATGGGTCCCATCGATCCGATGTTCCCAAAAGCGCAGGTCGGGCTCGTGTGGGCAGGGGTGGTGGGAGTAGCGCATGGCGGAGGCGAGAACCTGACCAGCAAGCTGCAGGGCCCGGTATGTCTCAACTCCGAAACATCATGGAGGCATACCGGAGGGACACCAGGGAGTTCAGCCAGGTAGTGGAGGCCCTCAACAAAATTAAAAATCATCAGGTCGAGCAACATGCCAGTCAACAACGACACCATGGACGGATGGAGGCAAGACTGGATGAGCTCTTGACAGTGCAAGGGGAAATAAGCCAATCACTCCGTCGGATTGCTGTCAACATGCAGCACCCTCCCTGTGTCGCCAGGCCAGAAACATTAAGGCAAAGACCAACACCAGCCACAGGGAGGGAGGAGGAGGAATTGTCTGGCGGAGCGTCCCAGGCATCGTCAAGGCCTGCACGTGAGGGTCCCACAAGGAAGGTGGGTCGTCCACGGCTAAGACATTGAGAGGCAGTGGGATATGCACAAATCCCAGGTCACCTGGTCTGGCATCTTGCCTTTGTGTGCAACAGAATCACCTTATTGACTCTCCCACTTGGACATGCTGGTCGGAGTGTGCCCAATGATGCCAAGCACTGTGGCCTGGACTCTGTTGACTCAAACTGTAAGGCATCACATCTCCAGCTGTGAACTTTGGATTCCCCTCCTTTTTGTACAGCACCTACTCATGTTTCCTGCACAAGATCAGAAAATAAATCATAATAACATAATACGCATTGGTGGAGAAGTTTTGTACCCAGAGTCAAAAACATATGTGTGGGGATATGTATAAAATGCCAGAGTGTTGAACACACTGCAGCCATCCACACACTGGGACCTGAGTCCGGTTGAGGACACACATAGGTCTTAATATTCCAACAACTACATACATGGATGGCAATACATACCCGTGATGGTTACAAAATGCTGAAGGGGGGGTTGGATTGCAATACTGCAATTACAGACAGGTACAAAAGAGTCACTTGGCGGTGTACATATCATGGGTAATATGTAGGTGTCCACGGTGGGAGTACCAGGATATGAGAACTATCAGCCGCATGCAGTTGTACTGTGGATGTGATAATTGGTGCCCAGGCCAAGGGTGGCAGGACGGACTGTGGGCAATGGGGTGTTGGATGGTAGATGTCCATATTAGTTTATTGGCTTGGGTCTGTGGAGTGCCTACTGAGTGTGGCTGAGGAGTATGAAGGTGAACCTGCAGTTGACTGTGGGACGATTGTAGGTATCTCAGGTGAACGGTCATGTGGCAGTAGCAGGGGATGTTGAGGATGAGGTGTGTACATGCACCCTGGATTTGCACAAGTACTCATGGAGTCTGGTTCTTGTACCTGTGTAGAGGTGTTGCTGTAGTTGGGCTGGCTGGTGTCGTTGACGGCGACCAGGCTGAACACCACCTCGTCAACAGACATCGCCATAGCCATCCCAGAAGGCTTTAAGATCTCCCGCAGACACCGCACCAACAGAGTGGGAGGAGGAATCGCCATCATCCACATGAACACTCCCAGAGTCACTACCAACACCAACAACACCCTGCCCACCGCCTAGCACATGCACTTACAGATCCACACTGACGCCAACAACACCCTCAGAGGTACATTCATTGACAGACCACCAGGACCCCGACCACAATCCATCAACTCCATCGTTGACCTCATCAGCATGCACGCCCTCGGCTACACGGATTACATCCTCGTTGGGGACATGAACTTCCAGCTTGAGAACAACAATGACGCAAACTCCACTGCCCTGATCGACAACCTTGTCAACCTCAGATTTAAACTACTCTTGACAACACCCATCCATACCGCTGGACACACACAGGACCCTATCTTCTCCGCAACTCCACATGTCTCCTTCAACTACACCACCGAACACCACTAGACAGACCACAGTTGCCTCCACTTCATCTTCAGTAAACCCACCACACCACCCGCACAGAGCACATGCCATGCCACTGCTAGTGCAAGGCCACCGTGGACTAACTGACTGCCACCCTCGCCCTGGGACCACCCGCCGACCACACCTACCCCGACTCCGCTGCCATCAACCTCAAACAGTGGATCAACGACTGCACCGACACCCTCGCCACACTCAAGACCTCCACCACCTATCACAACAACAAGATAGCCGCATGGTACCCCGAAGACCTCAGGACCTCCAAGTGCACCTGTCAGAAGCTGTAGAGGAGCTGGCTCCACAACCCAACACCAGACAGCTACACCCCACACAAGAGCGCCACCCGCAGACACCACCAACTCATCAGGACCGCCAACAGGACAGCCTAGACAGCAACGCACACAACAACAAACAGCACATCAACATCGTGATTGAACTCACAACTCCCACCTACAACACCAATGACATACCACCATCACAAAACCTGTGTGACTCACTGTCCACCTTCTTACACCATAAGATCATCAACATCCACAACAGCTTCCACTCCACTACCCCAACACTCACAAGCGAGTCCAACCCCCCTTAGACCAATACCCACAAAAATAACCTGACCGCCTGGTACAACGTCAGCGACAAAGACACCATCAGGACCATGCACTCCATCCACTCCCGATCCCCATCTGACACGTGGCATCTCAACATTTTCAACAAATCCAGCTAAGCCAGTGCACCACTTCTCCAAAAAACAATCAACATCTCCTATGAGACAGCTACCTTCAGTGGGAGCTGAGAGAATGCTGAAATCATTGGCTTAGTGAATAAACAAAAGGCGGACCCCAAATACCTCAAGAACTTCAGGTCCATCTCCCCTTCACAGAAAAGGTCACATAGAAGATCGTCAACAGACACCTGACCCGCAGACAACAACATCATGGGACCATCCCAGTCTGGATTCCGCAGCAACCACAGCACGGACACCGCCCTCATCACCGCCAACGACGACATCAGCAACCTCATGGACAAAGGATAAACAGCCGCCCTCATCCTTCTGAACCTATCACCTGCCTTCCACATGGTCTGCCAAGACACCCTAACAGCACACATCCATGAAGCCGGAATCCAAGAGATTGGCTTGGCCTGGGCCACATCCTTCCTCTCTGGCAGAGCCCACAGCGTCTGCCTCCCACACTTCCATTCCAAGACCACTGAGACCATCCACAGCGTCCCACAGGGATCATCCCTCAGCCCGACATTGATCAATATCCACATGGGATCACTCACCCATGTTGCAATACAACATAGCCTCAACATCATCTTCTATGCCAATTACACCCAGCTGATCATATCCCTCACCGAAGAACCACACACTGCCGAAGGAAACCTCCACAGAGGAATGAAGGCCTTAGCCAAATGGATGAAGGACAGCAGCAAGCTGAAGCACAATTATGACTAAATGGAGGTCCTCATCTCCGGCCCCACCACCTCAGCCTGTGACGACTCCTGGTGGCCAACATTGCAAGGAACAGCCCCAGAACCCACCAACCATGCACGCAACCTGTGGGTTCTTGCTCGCGAGGATAACACCTTCATTATTGCCTGAGGCTTGAGCCGGGCTGCTACTATTTTAAAACGCTCTTAATCAGATTTTATCTGTTTCCGTGATTACCCTTTGTGTCCTACCCCCCCCTGTATGCACACGCGGAATTATCGCGCTGCTTGACTCCACCGACTAAGGGTGGAGACATTACCGCTTCAGGCGATTTTAAAATACTGAGAAAACTTACTGGAGTGAGCGCTGTATTTTCGCTCATCTGCCTCCTCCCCTGGGTGAACAGCCGATTCAGGGCTGACTCATCAGGGCCACGCTCGAACAGACGGCGGCGGCCATCTTGGATAGGGTTGAGTATAAAAACAGACGGCCACTGCTTCGCGCAGCGAACGCGTACAGCGGGCGCGCCTTCGCAGCGCCTGAGTCCAGCCAGAGTCCTGCCCATCTGTGCTCGTCCACGCTAGGACGGGCTCCGGGCTCTGGCATACTCTTCATCTGGTGAGTAAAGCCACTACATCCATCATGATTCTTACATATTCTTCTGAAGAGTTACTTGCGCTACGTGGTGCTCCCAATAATAACTGCTCCACCTACCCTTTCCCGCCTCATAAGTTCAGATGTCCTCGCTGCAGCTTCTCATTAAAAACTCCTACCATATGCAGATCCCTTCAACGTCAAGGTAGACGAAAGAGACAGGTATGCTCCAGGACAGCTTCCACTCGCCCCCCTTTAAGATTTTGGAGCATAAATTGCAGATCCTTGCAACAACATAGATACAATATCCATGACTTTCTTGTTGAAAATCAACCTGATGCGATATTCCTGACCGAGACGTGGCTCAGAGACTGCTCAGGCCCGGATATTGCAGACGCCATTCCCTCTAATTATGCCATTCTTCGTCAGGATAGAGTTTCTGGCAGGGGTGGAGGAATTGCAATTATTTACAAGAATGCATATACTTGTAAATTGGTAGATACCACTCAAAAAGATTGTGAATCAGCCCTATTCAAATTGTCCATTACCCCCCAATTCACGCTGTAAATATGCCAGAACTCAATAAGCTATTGATCAAAACACTCCTGTGTGTTGAACTACCAGTTGCTGCACTCAATTGCGCCACTGAACTCTGGCTAACCAATGCGGTCAATTTAGCGCTACCGATGACATCAAAGTCCGCACTTTCACACCATCCCCCAGCTCCATGGTACTCGGAACAACTTAAAAGCCTCCGCTCACAATGTAAGACCTAGGAGCGTAAATGGAGACAAGGCTATTCTCCTTCACGTAAAGTCATATATAAAGAAGCCTTGAAAAAGTACCACAACAGTTGTAAAACTGCCAAAGCAGACTACACAAAAAAAACTGTGACTGATGCACAAAACTGCCCAAAGGTGCTATTCTCCATTGTTAAAAAATTGACTGGTGCTAACTCTACCCCATCTCCTCCGGCACTTGATGCCATCCAGTGTCAGTCCTTAGCAGACAAAAATGGGAGGCCGCTCCTTTTCTACTCTGGGTCCTAAACACTGGAACTCCCTCCCATTGGCATTTAAATCTGAGACCAACTTACTCCGCTTCCGTAAGGCTCTGCAGACTCTGCTTTTTACTAAGCGTGACCAATAGTCGGCTGTGGCCTTAAGTCAAGGTGATACACCCTCCTTCTTCTACAGTCTATCCCTGGCGCCGGGAAACCCATTGTGGGTAGCTGTGCGCGATATAAGCTTAAAATAAATAAATAGAAGGTTTAGCCAAATTGTGTGTGTAGGAATGGAGAGCTGTAGATGATATTTACAATGAGGGTGGTCAGGCTGTTGGTGTGATACCGGATGTGCAGATGTTTGACAATGCGGAGTGTGTCCTTGGTGTTGTATGCGACTCTGAGGGTGTACCTCGTTAAGTTAGACCAATCATAATCCTCCTTTTGGTGTGTGGTCCCTGTGGGTTTTGGACTATCCGTCTGTGATGGCTATGTAGAAGTGGTGTGCTGATGTTGTGCCCTACCACGTTACAGTAATGAAGGCGATGTGTGGTGCTGTTGTGTGGACGAGGTAACACAGTACAATGTGGTGCTGCTGGAAGTTGTGTGTGTGCTGTACGAGGCACATGACCTGGTTGTACGTAGACGCACTGTTATGTGGGGCTGCATCGTGTTGCCAGTATGAGCTGCACACACAGGGTGAGAAGCTGTCATGGGTGTGTTTGAGGTAGCGTGATACCGGGTGGATGATTGTCTGGTGTTCACTGTGTAGAGGGTGGCTGGAGCATGAGTCTGTTGTGTCACATGAGTCAGGAAATTAGCTGAGCGTCTTGCAGTGTGCTTGTTGCAGGTGCTGACGGACCTGCCTTTGTCATGGAGGTTGTGCAAGAGTGGCACAGACAAACTGCGGCATGCTTTAAGAATAGATGGATGGATGGAGGAGTATCTTGTAGGCATGTGTGGTGTAGGATTTGGCCATTCGGTGCTGCGTAGTGGCTGGTGATGCAGCAGCAGGAATAAGTGAACACATGACGGCAGAAGGAGTGAGACAACATGCTAAACAAGCACACAAACCCAAGGATTCTTGCAGGGCACAAAGTGACATGTTTATGTGAAGGCAGGAGTGCCTGGTTACCCATGGGTCACCGCAAGCAAAATGGGTGAACAATCGCCAAAGATCAAGGACACAGGAATAGGCACCCTAAGGCCAAGCGGGGCACAAGACACACTGCATCAGCAGGTGTAGCCTACACCTGCTGACGCAAGCTAAACAACACATGCACAACCATGTACGTCAGGCACAATATGGTACATTTACCACTGTACACGTAAACACATATGAACAATGCCATATTGAACGCATGCAGACTGGCAATTGATGTGCGTTGACAGCAATGAGGCACAATGTACGGTGGGAAACACACTTCCTACACAACAGGATAAAGTTGTTTGTGAGGCCATGCTGCATTAGCCAATGTACATGCCCACTGGCATTGCTCTGAAGACAATAACAGTCATGCAATGATGTTACCTGTAATGCTGGTGAAAGGTTCTCCACACGACTGCCAGGGACTATCCGTACCTTTGATCATCAGAGTGGTGCGATGCTGAAAGGGTTCCATCTCCAAATAGCCCCTTGGTCTGAGTATAAATGACAGACACAAAAGGGAGATCAGGAGAGGGAAGGAGAGGATGGGAACTGCAGGGAGGGAGATCTGAAACAAAGGAAAACAAGCATAAGGATTCCATACTTTTGTCACAGAATCACAGAATACCTCCGGACCTACAATGTACCAGTCACACCTGTGAAGTGTAACCACTGCCACTGTACCCTATGTGTGATCACAGATTTTGCAATGAGACAAGATCAGATGCTTGAACACGGACACATAAAAGGTAGCACAGTTTGTCACCTAAACGAAGCATGTGTAACACTCACAAGGCTGCTACTATACAATTAGATCCATGCGGCCATCAACTAAGTCACAGTGTATGATTGAGGCTCCTAATCTCTGAAAATGTAATGTATAGCAGTGCTACTGACACAAAGCCAACAATCCGTATTTAGCCCTGTGAATCCGTAAGGGCCATGACGGGAAAGTAGACATCACCCGCAAGAGCCGTAAGCAAATCTTCCAAGGAGGAAGGGAATGACCTAAACACAAGGAAGCCCTGCAGGAGCCAGTCATTGGCTCTTGCAACTGTGCCCCACTATGCTAAACATGACAAGCAGGTGGAACCAAACTCAACAGCGAGTAATAAGGAACAAAGCCACAAAAAAAACCTAAAGTGACCATGAGGTGCTGCATGGGAATGGAAAGTTAACATCAACTCACAGAGAAGGCTAGCAAAGCAGTGTTCTCCACATGCACTGAGGTAACAACATGACAGTGACAGGACATACTGGCACAAGGGGCAATGCATCCATTCAAACAGACTCACAGGACAGTTGAATGAACATGTGGGACATACACTGGCCCACACCTACACAACATGGTTTTTGGGAAATTAAACTGTACTGGCCCACAAGGTTGAGGGGATGATCAAGACACATTCTGCTGCACACAGTGAGGCTGCAATTCCCCACAGAGACCGTGGTTGTGATGTCTCACACAATGTCAAACCGTGGTATCTGCAATGTATCAGGGTCAAGGTTTACACACATTGATGCATTCACCAGAGTCAAAACTCAACTACAGATGACTGTCAAGAAGGGTGACTGTCCTTTCATGGGAGTGGGGCAACATGAAATTTGAGACATGGTAATGTGACATGTATGTATGGTCCGACAACATGCACATGAACATTTACCACACAATTGAAACCATACCAACACAAAACAGCCTGTTTGGATTCCTTACCCAAACTGGCATTTCAACATGTCCGTGCATATACCGCTGATTCGGCTGACATTGCTATCTTCATGAGGAATAGCCGGAGGACTAAGATGACACCAACGGACAACAGGCAGGGCGACCAGGGAATGACAGGCACACAAAGGGTCACGTTCAGAATAATTTCATTCAGACATGGTCATGTACAATACACTAAGAATGTAGTACACTTCTGCATTCCATGTTCGCACATTGCATGTATGTGTGTGGCATTACATCAGCACTTGTGTGACACTGCACAACAAACATCAAAGTGACATTGCATACAGTCAGCTGGACACAGAGTATGCTACACATGCCACTCTATGGTACAATCTTGCACAATATTTTCCTAGGACTCACCATTATGAGAAGAAGTTGCGTATGAGCTGACTCCGGATATCATCCTCCTCATCCTCATCGCTTTCATCCTGGCCAAGGCCTACATCCTCAACGGTTAGATGTTCCAGCTCATCAGGATCCAGGATGAGTGGCATGGCCTTCTCAAATGCCATGTTGTGCAGCATGCAGCACACAATGAAGATGTTACACACCTTGCGGGGGCGTATGGGAGGTATCCGCCAGTCTTGTCGAGGCACCTGAACCGGCTCTTCAGGAGTCCAAACGTTCGCTCTATCAGTCGCCTGGTCTGCCCGTGTGCATTGTTGTACAGCTGGTCTGCATCTGTTCTGGGGTTGCGGAGCGGAGTCATGAGCCACGGCATGTTGGGATATCCTGGGTCTCCTACAAATTGACATCATGGCAATGAGTGTGTAACGTGATGCCGTCAGAGAAATACATAAAATTGAGACATACATGAGAAACAGAGTTTACCCACCAACAAGACATGCCCAATGGTTGCGCAGCTGCAGCATCATCTGTGGTACCCTGCTACGTCTCATGATGAATGCATCATGGCACAATCCTGGAAAACGTGCACAAACATGTGAAATCAGCATGTTAGCAAGACACACCACCAGGGCATTTATAGAGCGGTAATGTTTCCTGCTGCGGTAGGCCTGCTCCTGATCTTCTGGTGGCACTAAAGAAACATGTGTTCCATCAATGGACCCAATTACATGTGGCATCCCACCCAGGGCATAGAAATCACCCTTGACACCTGTCAACTGGTCTGGAGTAGGGAATTTGATGAATTTATCAATGTGCCTCAACATAGCAGCTACCACTTCACGTAGGACACGGCTGAACATGGTCTGTGAAATCCCCCCCACATCAGCTATGGTAAATTGGAATGTACCTGTGGCAAAGAAATATAGGGCTGCCATTACCTTAACCTTGGGTGTCAGCGCAGTTGGATACCTGTGTCGTGGTAGGAGATGTGGTTCCAGCCTGTCCGTCAAGTCCTGAATCAACTGTTGAGTGAATCTGTAACAGGGGATGCAACCACGTTCCCTCATGGCATCCAAGTCTGGCAACGGCCTTGGCAGAGGGTGTGCCCTGCATGACATATTTGGGAAAAAGGTGTTCAACTGTCAGCCAATGACAATTACAATGTACATAGCACAAGCAACACTGCTTCAACACATCACATCACCATTGAGTCTGGCATGGGCTGTACATCAAAGACACATATGCCAGCTAACTGGCATTCCTCTATTAGAACTGACACACCTGTTGTCTGTGAAATGGACATGACATGCACATAAATGATCTGCTGGGCTGGTCTGAGTGAGCAGAACAATGTATCACGTCAGTGACACACGTCACGTGACCTGCATGAGAAGGTTGTCAACACATCCAGACAGCTGACTGCAAGGCACACACCCACGTCACATGTGCTATTGATTGCACATATCTGTAATATTGTGAATGAGGTGTGCATTTGACTAAACTACACCACAACCATTCTCAGAATGCAGACCTGTATGTTTGGGGACAAAAGATCTATGATGCCATCACACACATGAGCAGTTGAAATGCCCCTGTGGCATGGTGTGCATACATGGGAAATCTTGCAATCACGGCACAGACCCATCATAGATGCACCTACAGCAGATTAAGTTTATGGGATACAAACAGCATGCCTAATCTTTCACATGGCACACACATGACATTGTCATGTAGGGTCATGCTGGGCGTCAATTTGACAAGTGAGACAGTGCCCCTGTCCCTGGCATCATGTGACGGATGCCCATACTGAATAGTGTGCTATCCCAGTGTTGATGTGCATCACAACATGTTTATGATGTTACTTATGTGACAAGTGTAAAGGTTATGTAAACCACATACTGCTCCATCACAAATGACATGTCTCAACAGCTCATCACACATGAACTGTGCCACATGATCACATGCCCTTTTCTATATCACTGTCTGCCACACCTAGGGCCTGCTGATGTAAGGATGCCATGGCAATATATACATCAACATCCTCATTATGACCTTACACCTACATCCCTGCCATGTGTTTTCCTGGTATCACTATTGTAATGGTGCCATGCGTGAGCTTGTTAAATGCACCATACACATGCATTCACTAGAGCATGTCAAACGCCCAGTACCCCAATAGTATGTGCATTTGTACTGGTCGTTTCACTATTACATTCGAGCCATACGCAAGCAGAGCATACCCCGCCATTGCGTGTGTGTGTGTGCGGGACGTTTCACTATTACATTCGAGCCATACGCGAGCGGAGAGTACCCCAATAGTACGTACGTGTGTACGGGTTGTTTCACTATTACATTCAAGTCATACGCGAGCAGAGCGTACCCCACCATTGCGTGTGTGTGAGCGGGACGTTTCACTATTACATTCGAGCCATACATGAGCGGAGCATACTCCAATAGTACGTGGGTGTGTACGGGTCATTTCACTATTACACTTGAGCCATACGCGAGCAGAGCGTACCCCGCAATTGCATGTGTGTGTGTGAGACGTTTCACTATTACATTCAACCCATACGCGAGTGGAGCGTACCCCATACGCGAGTGGAGCGTACCCAAATAGTACATGCGTGTGTACGGGTCGTTTCACTATTACATTCGAGCCATACGCGAGCAAAGCGCACCCCGCCATTGCGTGTGTGTGTGCGGGACGTTTCACTTTTACATTCGAGCCGTACGCGAGCGGAGCATACCCCGCCATTGCGTGTGTGTGTTCGGGTCATTTCACTTTTACATTCGAGCCATACGCGAGCGGAGCGGAGCTCGCCATTGCGTGTGTATGTGCGGGACATTTCACTATTGAAAAACTTGCATTCGCGACGGAAAACGCACCTTACTTGTGTGGGGATCCCAGAAAATACATAGGGAACATCTAGGGGACAAGTAGAATGCCCAGAATGCAGGCTAGTTGTCAAGGAAACGAAGATTTGAGTGTGTTCTACAGGGGTTCTGAAAAATTCAGTTGGCCAAAACTATACAATGTTGCAAATTTTGTTGTGGAGCTCAAGCTCAATTTTTAAACCATGCAAATGTGTGTTATGGCCTTATGTGTAATGGGATTGGATGAAATATAGGATGCAAAGTAATCTGGCCTATCACACTATACTCCTTGGACTGACAGCCCCTCAGCAGCACTGATTTAAGGCTGCATGTGGCTGTAAGAGGGCACTTGCCTGCACAACATCGGAGTGGACAACACTGCTGCTGTCTCTGCATTCCCTGGACCCTGATTTTGCTGACCATGGAGAGGGCATCTGCATTCAGTGAGGAGGAGAACTAGGCCCTACTGGATGCCCTACTACCAAACTTCAGAAAGCTGTATGGGAAACCGGGGGATTAGGTGAGTGATGAATGTGTGAGTGTCACTACAGCCATTGTGTATGTATGGAACAGAGATGCAATGTTGTTTGGAGTGAGTGCCGGGTGTGTACATTGTGGTATCTCCCATGCAGTGAATGATGTAGTTAAATAGTGTTTACTGCTTACCTGCATTGTGCTAACTGTGACATTCAATGCAATGTGAATCACACTTTCTGTGGTGCCACACCTTGCATGTTTTTTAGCCATGATTTACTGAGGTGTAACAGTGTTCCCTCCAGAGTGTCAGATGCATGTACTCACTGTTGTTAATTGTTTTTCGTGACCTGTGTGGATGTTGGACAAATGCATACTTTGTAGTCATGAACATTGAAGAGTATGAATGTTCTTTGTCACCTGGCTATTTGTGTATGTGATGTGTGGCAACACTGATGCATGGCGTATGCCACAGCTTTACCCATCTGATGTGACAAATATGAAGTGCCCTGTACATGACTTGGACAGTTAGCATGACGCCTGTGTCACATCTTTGTAAAGTATGACAGTGCACAGTGAGGTTGTATACACTGTTGACAATGATGAGCAAATGATCCGTGCCAGGGTGTGCATGTCTGGTCTGCCGAGGGTTCTTAGGTGTAGTGTGTTATGTGACAGCATGTCACGTGCTGTCCAACACCCTAAAGTGGCATATCTTGTTCAGTGTGTGCCATGCTCAGTGAGTGGTTTGCACCCCTTATGGCATCTGTTGCCTTTCAAGGGCATGTAGTGCATTGGTGTTTGCTTACAGGCCACATTCACATGGGCAATGATGCAAGGCCTGTCAGCATCCTATGCCCTGTTGTAATCGTCAATGTGGTGCAAGTGTGTGTCTTTGGACATACAGCAGGTGAACTGATGTTGTTTCACTTTGTCTTCCTTACAGATAACTGCCTATGAGAAGGGGGAGATCTGGCTGGACATAGCCAGGGTTGTCAGGTCTGTGGGGGGCCCTCGCCGAAGGATCTGGAACATCCGAAAGAGGTGGCAGGACATCCGGTGCTGGACCCGCCGTATCGCCCGAATCCAGCTGAAGCTTGAAGCTCCATGCCGGCATGGCGGCACCCGTCACCTCACCTTCCACATGCTCCGGGTCCTGGAAGTAGTTTTTCCTGACCTCCATAGGCAGTTGCAGGATGGACAGCAGCAAGGAGGGGGTAGGTACACGTCTGTTTGTTGTCATGTGTGTCACATGCTACCTGCAGTGCTCAGAAGCCTGGTTACACTCCCACAGTTGGGGTGGTCTGGTCAGACAGGCAATTTATGCATTCTCATTTCAAGGCCCAATATCCAGCTGATGCTCTTTTACATCCCTTCCCCTCCTCCACATGTCTCCTCCTTTGGATATTTCATTTTTTTGCATAATCTCCTATGGTGCAATGTATTAGTATCTATATTGCTTAGCACATCATCATGTTGAGGGAGGTCTGTGACACGTGTTGGTACCTTACCTGTTCCACGACCTGTACACTGTATTTGCCCTTCATGATTTTTTGGCACTGATCATGAGTCTCAACATGGAGTTCAGCACGGGTCTGCATCAGTAGCCTTTGTCCCTGGTATACTTTGTATATCTCATGTGTTAGCTACATGTGCACACTGTCCATGTATACAATGTTTGGCTTGTGCATACTCACACTGGGCAGTGCGTGTGTGCTTATTTACAAGAATATGTTGCTGGTTGTTTGTGACTAATATGGATGGGACTACACACGGTGACCTTGGATTAATTTAAATCGCTGCACAGTAATTAATACCCTGATACTGAGTTTTCACTACTTGAGGTGTTTGACTCACATTGACAGGGTGATGGGGGTGTTGTGCCGGGGAGGTGTGATGGGCCTGCCTGTTTAGCCTTGTCAGTGGTGAGCTGTGTATGCAATTTCTGATGTGAACTCATCACAATGCACTTACCCTGTGATGCTGGACAATGCTATCATTGTTGGATTTAGAGGCTATGTTGTTGGCTCACAGAGATGATTGTTCCACATAGATTAGTGCAACATGCATGTATTGGTGGTGCTACGCACTTTTGTCTTGGTGTGCACACTACTGTATTCACTTTTCCCATGTGGTTGAGGGTGTGTCAACAATTCAGCAATGTTTTTAATATTCACAATCCCAGGCACGTTAGCTTAGGCATTTTCAGGACTTTGGACATGTGGCACACTTCACTTGAGAGCCAGTGTGTGTTATGTGCTAGCAACTGTATAATCTGGTGATAGTTGCCCCTGTGAGGAGTGTCACAATAGTGTGTGGTGATGGAGGGAGCCTCTGTACCAATCATATACTCACACCCAGTCAACAGGTCAGGGTTTAATCCATCACCTTTCCGTTGCACTCTCTGCCCCCCAAGTTCAAACATGGTCATGTGCAAATCTGTCTGTCCATGTGCCTCATAGGAACAGTCCAGCCAAAAATGTCAAGCCATGCCTTCCCTGGACTGGAAACGAGGTTCCTGGGACCACTTTCTGGCATTACAGCCGTCTTCAGCCATGCTTGTTTGTATACACATCTGTGTTTCACGCAAGCCGGTGAGAGGTGATAGATTGCTTGTTTCAGGTCCAGGGATGGCATTACATGGCTGAGGTATGTGGCATGTGACTCATGATGCATGCCATAATTAGAAATGTCCCCAAATGATTTGTTGCTCATATATCTGATGTGTACAGATGACTGATATATTTTTTTCTTTTTCCTTGCCAACAGTATCATCACCCGAAAGTGGAGGAGACACAAGCACGGACCAGGCAGAGGGACCCAGCAACAGTGCCACCGGCTTTGAGGTGTCAGAGGGAGTCAGGCGGCCGTACCTCATGAGCAAGACACATCATATCATGCGGACGGCTCGGCTCCCAGGAGGAGGGGTAATACGCAGCTACGGCATCTGCACCCACTATGTCTGTCCCCTCCTCTAGACCCATCTTCACCCTCCCAGTTGCTAGGGCCCCTTCGGTCCGTGCTGCCCCTGTGTCTCCTTCGTCCCGTGCACCGCAGCCCCTGCCCCTGTCTCCCCAGCTGCCCTCAGTGCTGAGTCTTTAGACCTACTCCGGCAGATTCAAGTTGGTCAGGCGTCAGTGCTGACTGTCCTCCATGGCCAAACAAAAATCATGACACAGTTGTTGTCATTCATGGAGGGCATGTCATCTGACATGTCTGATCAATGTCGGAGTTTGTGGTCCATTGACTCAACACTAATGGCAGCACTTGCCATCCTGCAGCATCAACCCCCCACCACTCCTTCGGACCCAGCCTCCTCTCCCATACCTGTCCACCAAACACGCAGACGTACCAGATCACACACCCCAACAGAGACACCCAGCACACCCATACGTAAGTCCAAGCACAGACTTCCAGGCACCCAATCTCAGGGGGATGTATGCAGGGGACAAACATCACACACACACCCACAGACACACTATACCTGACTCACAGCCCTCTACCTCCACTCCCATTGTGTACCTGGGTTCAGATGGTAGCCTGTCAGAACTGGCAGCAGTGTGCAGCACTGAATATGTTTCATCCTTTTGCAATAACCCTGCCACTGTGGAGGAATCCTCCCCACCTGCACCTACTACACATTATGGAGAAGTGTGGCTCACTGGTTAGAGCGGCAGACTCTGAAGCAGAGATCGGGCCCAGGACCAGGGTTCAAGTCCCGATGCAGCAGGGTCTTGGGCTCAATGTCTGCGGACTCGATAATTCTCGCCTCGGCGCCTACTCTAATCATGGGTCTCACGCTGCAACTCTGGGCAATAGCTTGCTTAATCTCCACAACGGCCCCTACAACACTGGGATGCTTGGCTTCACCTTGGGGGTGCAAACAAAACAGGTGATGGGCAGAATGTGGATCAATGTCACACATTCACCCCAGTCCAAAGATCTGGGCCCAAATCCATCGTTTTTTTGCACTCCACACCACCCTGGGTTAGACAATGGCGATATGCAAATCAGCTCTGACCCTGTGCCCCATGGGAACAGTCCAGTCCGAACTACAAAAGCCATGTCCTTCCCAGAACGGAATCAAGCATCTGAGGACCGGAAGTGAGGTGCCCAGGAGGGGCATCTCACAGGGAAAGCCAGGAAGGGTTCCACAGCGTTATACAGCGCCGAGACGCCCTGTTGGGGCAGCTGTGCGCTTTACAAAATACACTACAAAATACACTACATTTACATTTACATACCCTTCTCTCTCCTGGTACTGCGGTGCCGGACACTGACTCCAATGAGGCCCCCCATGTGTCCACAGACCTCTAACTCAACCATGTGCAGGCAAGTTCGGGGGTGACAACCTCCACAAAGTCACCACTGTTATGGACAGTATTTTGGACTGGCCATTAGCCTTCTGTGAGCTTGGACTCATGTATTTATTATTTTGCATTATGGCGCTGAATAAAGCATTTTATTTTTCATTCAAAACTATTGCATTTCAGGGAATTGCTTTAGGTGCTGTGTGCCTACGAGGTGGTGTAATGTTAATGTTTTGGTATTGTGAAAGATGTAAAAAAAATTTATGAGAATGAGGTGGACCATGGTGTCTCTGTGCTATCCCAAATGCTGCAGCAAATTATCTAGATTGGTGTGTGTGCAGTTTGCATACAGACATTATCCGAAAGTGTGTCCCTTCCTCTGTGTCACATGAGATCTTCACTACAGACAGTTGCACAATTGTTGTGGTGACTTTTGTATGGATTTCCCATAGATTTGTATATTCCCTTCGGCAATGGCCATGCCTGCTCACAAATGTAATCAGATAATTGGTCAGTGCCATCCATGCTACTCACTGTGCTTGGGTTTGTAGTGTGTAGTAATGCCTTCTGGGGGTCCATTATGATTGTTCACACTATGCATGACAATGTAATCCGCCTTCACCTCATGATTCAGATTGAAAAATGTGAAATTTGTGCACACAAATCACATTTGGGTGCTTTGTAACTAGGGGTTTTCTACCCTGTTCCTTCCATGAAGGAGTACATGTTTCACCACCTGGACATTCACATCATGTCAGGGATGTACATGACACTTTTTTAATCCATTTGTGCTTCATTTGTTTGGTGGTCTGTTGCATGACTACACACTATTGAGTCATGATGGAGGGGGGGGGGGGACCAGCAGACTACATGGGTGGATATGCATGTGGGATCTGACAAAACAACCACATGTGGTGTGTCACTCGGTGTGTGACAGGATACCATTATACGTGGAGTAGGTCACTGCTGTGAGTGATGTGTTGATATGCAACTATCGTGAGTGTTACAGGTTAGGGATGCACACATACAGGCATGTAGTTGTTGTATGATGTTGGAAATGCACACCCCTATATCTGGGCACTGCTGGGAGTCCTGTGCACCCATCCCCATACTGTCTGGGCACTGCTGGGAGTCCTGTGCACCCACACCCATACTGTCTGGGCACTGCTGGGAGTCCTGTGCACCCACCCCTCCTATGTCTGGGCACTGCTTGGAGTCGTGTGCACCTACCCCCCCATACTGTCTGGGCACTGTTGGGAGTCCTGTGCACCCACCCCTCCTTTGTCTGGACACTGCTGGGAGTCCTGTGCACCCACCCTCTATACTGTAGGGCACTGCTGGGCACTGCTGGGAGTCCTCAGCACCCACCCCCAATACTGTTAGGCACTGCTGGGAGTCTTTTCCACGCACCACTCAGATGTGACGCACCGTACATATACATTACAGCTGTGTGTGCAGCACTTATCACTATTGCAATGGTCATTTGCGCTAGCATGTGGCGCACCGTACCCAGACATTACAGACGTGTGTACGGCACGTATCACTATTGCAATGGTGATATGCACAGGCGTGTGGCGCAACATACCCAGACATTAATGGCGTATTAGCGGCACGTTTCACTATTGCAATGGTGATGTGCGCGTGTGGCGCACCATACGGGTATACTTTGGTTGTTGCGGTACGTTGTACTCACCATCTGCGCAGTCGTCGGTTTCTATGTACGAGGTCGGAGGCGTACAGGACTGGGATGACACAGACGATGGGGTCCAAGTCATGTATGTCGCGTACCGGGGTGCGGTTCGGGCTTGACTCTGCTTTTACGGCTGTTTTCAGCTTCCGTAGCGAAAGGACCGTACGGAGTGTTGTCAACATGGATCGTAGTTCCTGGTCCAGAAAGAGCGGCCTATTTACGTATGGACATAGCGTACCGCGTCACCAGGATACAATCCGTGTGTACTTTCTAGTTGTACGGTGTTTGGTACGAGTTGTACGGAGTGGTGCTTTGAGTTAGGATCGTACTTTCTCGTACGTACGGGGACGTTTTAGGTGTACGATTCGTACGGGTAAGACGCTCCGTACAGCTAATCGGAGCGCTTTTTCCTGAATCGGAATCAACCCCCTATATGTTTATGTTGAAATATGTACTAAAAATGCAAATTATCTAAAAATAAAAAAAAATATTATTATTTCTCTGTACGACCAGACATATATCAAACAATGGTAATACAAAAAATGAATATTATTTCTTTGCTTGAGTTTTTCAATGAAAATAAAGACATATATAAAATGTAAATATTGTTTTCTATTTAATTCCTATATTATTATTTTTTCAGTATTTACAATAATATGTTTATCTTACATTAATTCAGATATATACATATTTTTTAATACACATAAATAAAATATTATTACCACTTAAACGTACATTTTTATCATTATTTTACTACAAAATAAAGAACTAAAGGGGTGATTACGATGGCGGGTGGACTCGGGTCTGCCGGCCATCATAGCGGTGACAAGGACCACCCACCTGTAAGGTGGCGGTCCCTCTCCCCACATTAGGATGCGACTGCCACCATGGCGGTAGAATCCAGGCACTTTAACATTGCAGTGGGTGCTGCTGGCAGCAGCACCCGCCGCAATGTGAAGTTGCCATGCTGTGCATTTCCATGCACTACGTAGCAGGCACCACGCGGTGGCTGTCACTTAATGCAGGGAAATAAGTGCAGCACCAAATCCCCCCAACACTAGTGGCGCCCACAAAGGGCCCCCAAAATCAATACCCATAGCCTTTCCATGCTGGTTCTACCTCCAAGGAAAGGCTGGCAGAGGCAAGGATTGTAAGTTGGAAGACGGTTCCTGCTAGGCACCTTCAACATTTTACAAATGCAGACCGCTCCGATAGGCAATCAGAATGATTGCCTGTGGCGGATCTGTGGCGGGCGGTCTTTGCGCCCGCCACGGTCCGATTACCCCAACCATTGTAATTTGGAAGGGGAAAATTGCGGTCCAATGGCGGAGGGCCCACCACCATACAGCTGGTGTTGGCAGACCCTCCGCCATTGTAATCACCTTAATTTTTCACTATTCCCACTCTACACTATACCAACTCAGGGAAATTGCTGGACACTAAACATATATAATTTACTATTCTCACTCCAAGCTATATTAACTCAGGGAAGGTGCTAGACAGTAAACATATATAATTTACTATTCCCACTCCACACTAAATTAAGTCAGGAAGGGTGCTGGACACTAAACATATACAATTTAATATTCCCAATCCAAATTATATTAACTCTGGGAAGCTGCTGGACAATAAACATATATAATTTACTATTCCAACTCCAAGCTACATTAACTCAGGGAAGGTGCAGCACACTAAACATATATAATTTACTATTCCCACTCCATACTAGAAAAAGTCAGGGAAGGTGCTGGACACTAAACATATATAATTTACTATTCCCACTCCAAACTATATTAACTCAGGGAAGGTGCTAGACACAAAACACTTATAATGTACTATTCCCACTCCAAACTACATTAACTCCGGAAAGGTGCTGGACACTAAACATATATAATTTACTATTCCCACTCCAAGATGTATTAACTCATGGAAGGTGCTGGACACTAAACATATACCATTTACTATTCCCACTCAAACTATATTAACTCAGGGAAGGGGCTGCACACTAAACATATATAATTTGCTAATCCCACTCCAAAGTATATTGATTCACGGAAGGTGCTGGACACTAAACATATATAACTTACTATTCCTACTCTAAACTAGAAAAAGTCAGGCAAGGTACTGGACACTAAACATATATAATATAATATTCCCACTCCAAACTAGAAAAAGTCAAGGAAGGTGTTGGACACTAAACATATATAATTTACTATTACCACTTGGAACTATATTAACTCAGGTAAGGTGCTGGACACTAAACATGTATAATTTACAATTCCCACTCCAAACTGTATTAACTCATGGAAGGTGCTGGACACTAAACATTTGCAATTTACTATTTCCACTCCAAACTTTATACACTCATGGAATGTTCTAGACACTAAACCTATGCAATTTACTATTCCCACTCCAAACTATATTAACTCAGGAAAGGTGCAGGACACTAAACCTATATAATTTACTATTCCTACACCAAAGACAAAAAGTCAGGGAAGGAGCTGGACACTAAACATATACAATTTACTATTCCCACTCCAAATGATATTAACTCAGGGGAAGGTGCTGGACACTAAAAATATATAATGTACAATTTCTACTCCAAACTAGAAAAAGTCAGAGAAGGTGCTGGACACTAAACATATATAATTTACTATTCCTACTACAAACTATATTAACTCATCATTATTGAGTCCAGAGGAGATTTCGTTATTAACCCGAGGCTGGATTGATCACTCTATAAATAGACCTACTAGCCATCATTACCTCTGGTCTAAATTATTTCAACCATCCATTCCACCACCTATTGTTATTTGCCTACTGCATATCACATCATATTTTTACCTTGTATTCTCTCTTCTGAATTGTGACTCTTACAGCAATTTATGCTCTTCTGTTCTTTCTGCAAATGCTGTCATGCAAACTCTGTGAAGCGCTCTGATACCCTTTCTTCCACCACCTATTGTTATTTGTATACTGAATATTACATCATTTATTTCCTTGTATTCTTGCTTCTGTAATGTGACTTTTGCAATAATTTATGCTCATTGCTGCTGTGCAAACTGTGGTCCACTCTGATACCTTCTGATCAAGACTACCCTATACAAAACAAAAAATTAATTAAAGTGATATATTTGAATTCCAATGGCCGCAGGGCTTGAGTGCTGTTACTACCTCGCTCGTGGAAGGTTACCATGTCAATTCCACAGTATTGTAATGTTTACAATCACTGTTCTACCATTGAGTAAAATGTTTTGCAACAGCATATGGCATGTCTTTGTGCTTGAATGTATGAATGTGTTCAAGCGTTCTTAAGCATAAAGGCTGTGCTGCCTATATATCTCAGTCTGTATGTGTATTCAATTGCATAAAAAACGTTTTGAGAGTTATATGTTATTCTGTGTATAATTTGAATGTGTTGGGCCCGATTCACAGAACTAACTTAAGACAAAATCCTAAACTTACTACTTTTGGTATTCACAGAAGTTAGGATTTTGTCTTAAGTTTGTCTTAAGACAGACTTAAGACAGACTTAAGACAAAATCCTAAATTAAGTCTGTCTTAAGTCTGTCTTAAGTCAAACTTAAGACAAAATCCTAACTTCTGTGAATACCAAAAGTAGTAAGTTTAGGATTTTGTCTTAAGTTAGTTCTGTGAATCGGGCCCGTTGATTGTGTCTGTCTAGAACACTCTGTTTATTTATCTCAATTTTGCATGCTTTGAACAAGTTGCATTTAATGAACCTAGATTGTAGTTCATCAAGCCAAGTTTTGTTATTTGGCCAGAGAAATTGCTTCTTACAAATTTGTTCTATAGTGATGATGCTTTGCTGAAGTTGACTTGTGGTTTGGTACCCAACTCTGTACCAATATCTGGGTCCTTCGCAATCAGATGCCGATACTTATTAAATATGTTGCAGATTGTGTTGCTCTTTTTATTGTATGCTAAGATCAATCTTATCTGTGTAGAATTACTGCTGACCTGAATTTGTTTCTTTTTGGGTACCAAAGTGTGCAAACAGGATTTTGTATTTAGCCTCTAAGACTGTTTTTAAGGCTCTTTGATTGTAACCTCTTTATTGGAGTCAATCTTCAACGTTCTTATATTTGGCTTGCATGTCAAGAGCGATTGAACAGTTTTTCCTCATTTTTATGGATTCTCCATACGGTTTGGGGGTGGAAGCCTGTTCCATGTAAGATACTGTTGGTCTCTTTTAAAATATGTTCCTGGAATGCAGCATACCTTTGTAAGTGAAAATATATAAATATATAGGTAGTTAAAGTTAGGTCTGCTTTTCCATTGAAAGAGCATGCTTTGGTTTACTAATAAAGATGGCCCTGTTTGACAAATCTTGACAAAGGTTTCTGAGTTATCTGTCAAGCGATGGCCCAAAAAAAAAGTGGTGTCCCAAAATACAAAATCCCCATGCCTTTTCCATAGAATTCTTCAAGACAGGCTACAGCAAAAAACGGAATTACACCAAGTTTGGAAGGAATCTAGACCTTGGCCCACAGATTGTGCATTTCATGATTTGGTGTAAATCCATTCTGTAGTTTTAGAGAAATGTAGGGAATTTGTTTTTGTACATGTAGGAAGTTGGGTCTGCAAGAACCTTGTGAGAGTCTCACAAGATTGCAATTTCAAAAGTAAAGCACTGTGATTGATCAAAAGGCCCACTTTTCTCATAAGCCTTAACTCTCTCGTGGGAGTGAGAGACTCCTGCAAGTCCTGCGAACGCGAACACTCTGATTGGCTGGCTGTTGGAAGATTGGAAAGGAATTGGCAGCGATTACTGTTTACTGAGAAAAATTGTAGGGGTTGTGGAAATTAAGAAAATATAAGGGGGAAGAAGACAGGCATCCTGTCCCCCTAGAGTGTGAGAGGAGACCTCTAAGTCTTAACTACAGTTATGAAATTAAATGTACTTTTAAAAAAAACTTTTTAGGAGCTTGCTAGACTGTTGTGGGATCATGAATGACAAAAACAAGTAGGTGAGTTCTGAATGCACTGTACTAGTTGAAATGCATATTGTTGCACTTGCTATTGAGAGGAGTGTGTAAGACATAAGCACTGTAATGAGTAGAAGTTTAATTCATTTGTTTTAAAGTTAAAGTTGGAAGGTGGTTTAGCAATAACACCACAATCATAAATAAGGTCAAGTCAAGTTCTCAATAGATGTAATCCTTGCTCAACCCTAAGGGCCTCATTTATGAAAAGTGACGCATCGCTGCGTGAAAACAGAGATGCGTCACTTTTCATTGCGCCCTCCTTGCGACACCAATGATGCATCATATTTACAGAATGACGCATCATGTCCCAAGGAGTTACAGATACGTAAGTATTTCTGATGTATCTGTAGGCGCAAAAGAGACGCATTGCTGGAGTGTGTCACAAAAGTGACGCAACTCCAGCAATGTGTCCTTTCACATGGAGCAAGCCCCATGTGAAAGGGCTTGCACCAGTCTTATGCCTGCTGTGAGGCAGGCGTAAGATTTTGACGCATTTGAGTCCTAGAAGTGGCGAAGTGAAATCTCATTGATTTCACGGCGTCACTTCCATGACCCTTTCTTGCGTCAATACTCCCCCCCTTGCATACATTAAAACTGGCGCAGGTATAATGTGGTGCAGGTGTTTACAAAGTGATGCATCTACCTAGATGCGTCACTTTGTAAATATGGCGCAACAAGGCAATTTTTTTATGCCACTGGTGCGTCACAAAAAGTGGTGCACCAGTGAAATAAAAGTGACGCACAGCCTCATAAATGAGGCCCTTGGTATCTTGGATGTAAACAGACAGGCTTAACTTAGGAGACTAGTGTGTAAAGTATTATTAACACCAATACAGTAGTAAGACACAAAACACAATAAAAATCCTATACTAATTTATTAAAATAGTACACATTTGTACGATTAATGTGACACCAAAACAATCAAAATCCAATGCAGGAAACAGGAGCCATGCATTTTTAAAGGTTAAATGAAACTTAAGTGAAAAACTAGCGCTTCTCTCTCAACTCAGGAAAGATCTTACCTTGTCGTCCGAACTCTCTTAACTCAGGAAAGATTTTAACTCCCTCTCCTCTGAGATCCTACTAAACCATGCAATCTCCCCAAGCCGTGGCCCACAAAACACCGCCAACCCTCAACAGTGGAGAACCTTCCACCACTGCACTTTTCCCATAGGTCCCAGTGCTTCAGACCATCTCTCCCTCTCAGACCTCCTCGACCTTTGTAACTCTTTGCTCCCTAACTATCCAAATGACACTCTCACCCCCACTTTACCATTTCTGTGATCCTGGGGACGAGCAGCATCACTTCCTTCCCTGTCTCTCCTAGACCCCCCACACAACTTACCACTATCCAATCATGCCATCCCCCCATAAACAACCTGAAACCCCTTGCATGCATGCTGGGTAAATGCCGCTCAGCTTTCTGGCATGCGACTGAAATAGCTGAAACCATCCTCAGCGAAGACATTGACATTGCCTTCCTTACGGAAACTTGGCTCAATGTCCACTCTACATCGTTCCTTGACTTACTCTCCCCCTGGTTACTCCATACTCTGAAAAGATAGACAAGATAGAATAGGAGGTGGTCTAGCCATCACAAGACATAACTTCAACTCTTGCTTGTTAAGAACTCGGACCCTATTACCTTTGAATACCTTGGAGGAGAACTTAGAATCCAGGGCTCCCCACCTATTCGCCTACATAATATCTACAATCCTCCTGGCGAATGTCTTCCCTTCACATAGGAAATTTCCGACCTCCTCACCCAATCCTCACTTTCTAACTCTAAAAATCTCTTCCTTGGAGACTTCAACCTCCACTGGAATGATATTGAAGACCCTCCAGTTAATCTCCTCATGTGAACTCTGGAAATTAGTGACCTTAAACAAATTTGTCACTTTCCAACTCACACCAAAGGGGCCACTCTTGATGCCATCATCACTAATAATGATTTTACCTCCATTTCTAACATCATCCCCATTGACTGGTCTGACCATCAACTCATCCTCTTCACGATCACCACTACGGGCCCCCTCCACATCAAAAGCATCAACCACATGAAATTGACCAGAAACCATCATTTTATCCCCTGGCGAACTGGAAACTAAACTAAAAGTCCAATTTCTGCTCACTCCCCTCTTCCAAAATGCTAACACCCTCGCCGAACACTATAATACATCAGTTACCAAGGTCCTAGACCTAGTGGCCCCTCTCAAACTAAAACCCCCCCAAAAAATACCTTCCAAATCCTGATTCAACTCTGATCTCAACAGCGAAAGATGCTCTCTTAGACTATCTGCAAGAACCTGGAGGCAACACCCGTCCCCCTCCCTTCTAGTTCCTCTGATCTGCTAGGTCCAACTACAAAAAAATGCGTCCTCAATGAAAAGGCCTCCTTCTTCCTGCACAACTTGATAGGGCCAAAAATAGACCTAGAGCATTGTTCAGCATCATCAAAAACCAAACATCCTCTGCCCCCCAAACGTTGACGGCCTCAATTGAGAAATGCGAAGAAATTGCTAATTTCTTCTCTGATAAAATCACCAAAATAGATCAATCCTTCGTCTTAAATCCCCTCTCACTCAACTCACTATTTTCCTATGACATTTCTCCTGAAACTCTGTTGCCGTCAAATACTCCCCGGTCCCTTCCCATCTCTCTTCCGTTACCTTCACACTTGAATCCAACCCTTTTTTCCCCAGTAAAAAAACAATGCCTCCTGGCATATTTTTCACCCTGTTACTGAACATGAAGTCTATAACATCATCAATAAGCTATAACCATCCTCTCACACCAAAGACGCTCTGCCTTCTAACTTAGTACAAGACCTAAAACATATCATTGCCCCATACTGGACCACCATTATAAACTCCTCCCTGGCCACAGGGTGTGTCCCCGCCTCCCTCCAACTGGGTAAAATCACCCATCCCCAAAAATCCCAACTCAGATCCCAACGACCCAAATAACCTTCAACCTATCTCTAACCTCCCTCTTCTCTCCAAAGCCCTTGAAAAATGCACCCAGCTACAACTGGATAATCACATCAACACTTTTGATCTCTTTGACTCACTGCAAGCTGGCTTCAGAAAAGGATGCAGCAAAGAATCTGCCATACTCAATATAGTTGACAACATACATCAGTCACTCGACAATGGTGAGTCTTGCCTACTCATTCTCCTTGACCTTTCTGCTGCTTTTGATACAGTTAACCACACTGCCTTACTTACCACTCTTAAAGTCCGCTTTGGCCTCAATGGACTTGTCCTCAACTGGTCACCTCCTTTTTCCAACACAGAATGCAACAAATCAAAATCGATAACTGCCTTTCCAACAATACACCAATCTCCCTTGGTGCCCCCAGGGATCCATTCTCTCTCCTGCTCTCTTCAACTTCTTCATGGAACTCCTTACCCTCATTGTCAAACAAGCAGGAATCAATTACTACCTCTATGCCAACGACACTCAATTTTACTATAAGATTAAATCTCACTCTGATGTCTTCCACCTCAATGACACCCTGCCCAAGATCCAATCATGGTTCTACCACAATCATCTCAAACTCAACCCTAAAAAAACCTAAATCATTCTCTTTTCCCCAAAAACAACCCACTCCCCATAAAAGACTGGATATCCGACCTTTATGCTCTCAACTGCTCTCTCACTACTTCCAACTCAGTTAAATCTCTAGGCATCACAATTGATAATAGCCTTGCCCTTACTTCCCACATAAAAACCTCAGTCAAAGGAGCACTCTTTACCCTCCGTCATCTCAAGAAAATTCTACATTTCATCTCAGCTGACAAATTCAAATCTGTTGTCCAGTCACTATAGACTCGACTATGGTGACTCTATCCTCGCTGGAACCCCTAAAGTCCACCCTGTACCACTCAAAACTGAGAAAAGAATATAAGGTACGTACGCTGTGTAGTGCAAAAAGTCACACTTTCAGTTTCAGAATCGACAGTACAATAGTTTCGTAAGGGCGCACTCTGAGTCTCCTTTTGAAGGATAAATAAGTATGGGTGAATTTTGCGGAATTAGACCTTCCCACCAGTGCTCCCAGACCCTTAAACCCAGTCGCAAAAATGTAGAAGACCTCCTATCAGACCCCAAAAAACGTGTGATACTGCTACCTGTCCGAGGCCTAGTGGAAAATGGTGACAAAACGTACTTTGAAAGTAAAGTGTGCCCAAATCCCCCCTTTTCCACCATGGACTTTCTTCAAACCACTTGCAACCAAAATTAGACATTTCTCGACAAGTGCTCCAAGAGTAGACCCCAGAACCCAGTTGACAAAATCTCGAACACCCCCAAACACATGCAATACTGCTAACCCTAACAAGCCCAAAGTTAAAAATAGTGTCAAACGCTTTCTTCAACTAGGTCAAATCGCCCCTTTCCCACCATGGATTTTCTTCAAACCACTTGCAGCCAAAACTAGGCATGCCCAGCATTGCTCCAAGACCCCCCAAACCCACCCAAACACCAGGACCTCCCCCAAGCAGCCCCCAAAAAACACAAAATTGAGCAAAATCGCTGAAAAGTGGAAAACTTTTTGACCATGGATTTTCTCCAAAACACTTTCATCCGGTATTAGACCTTGCCAGCAATAACCCCAGACCCGTAAACCCAGGCGAAAACAAGTTTAACACCCCCAAACAGCCAAAAAGCAAAACCGGAAAAAGTGACACTTAGAAAAATGTAGGCCTCATTCCCAAATCACTCCATGCGCGCTCTGCAGCTCGGCCCTAACTCCCCTTTGCCACCATGGATTTTCTTCAAACCACTTGCAATCAAAACTATCCATACCCAGCGCTGCTCCAAGACCCCCCAACTCCCCCCAAACACCAGGAACCCCCCCAAGCAGGCCCCCGAAAACACAAAAGTGAGCGAAAACTCTGAAAAGTGAAAAAAAATTCACCATGGATTTTCTCCAAAACACTTTTATCCGTATTAGACCTTCCCAGCAATGCCCCCAGACCCGTTAACCCAGGCGAAAACAAGTTTAACACCCCCAAACAGCCAAAAAGCAAAATCGGAAAAAGTGACAGAAAAATGTAGGCCTCATTCCAAAATCACTCCAAGCGCGCTCTGCAGCTAGGCCCTAACTCCCCTTCCCAACCATGGATTTTCTTCAAACCACTTGCAATCAAAACTATCCATACCCAACATTGCTTCAAGACCCCCCAATCCCCCTCCAAAAACCCGGAACCCCCTCAAACAGGCCCCCAAAAACACAAAAGTGAGCGAAAACTCTGAAAAGAGAAAAACTTTTTCACCATGGATTTTCTCCAAAACACTTTTATCCGGTATTAGACCTTCCCAGCAATGCCCCCGGACCCGTCAACCCAGGTGAAAACAAGTTTAACACCCCCAAAAAGCAAAACCGGAAAAAGTGACAGAAAAATGTTGGCCTCATTCCAAAATCACTCCAAGCGCGCTCTGCAGCTAGGCCCCAAATGCCCTTTCCCACCATGGATTTTCTTCAAACCACTCCTCACGCTCCCTGGTCAACTGGGTATCGTAGCGCTATACTGCTCACTGCCGCTTATAATTAATTGTGCATTGCTCGCATTGACAGTATCGTAGCGCTATACTGCTCACTGCCGCTTATAATTAATTGTGCATTGCTCACATTGACTGTATCGTAGCGCTATACTGTTCACTGCTGCTATTAATTAATTGCATTGCTCGCATTGCTTATATAAATTATCTGTGCCTGATTGTGCCGGTGCCACTGCCCATATCATAGCGATATTACAGATTGTGCCCCAATCTCGTCCTGTTTCGCTTTTGTTTTTGCTGTCATCTTGTTGTTGTGCCTCCTAGCCCATCTCTCCACCCCGCTCCTGCCTCCCAGCTGTTCCTTCCTCCCACTGAAAGTTAAGGATCGACCCGCGTGGTTAAGCGCTGTGACCGTCCTGACTTGTTCAGAAGCGGTCGCTCCTCACGCTCCCTGGTCAACTGGGTATCGTAGCGCTATACTGCTCACTGCCGCTTATAATTAATTGTACATTGCTCGCATTGACTGTATCGTAGCGCTATACTGCTCACTGCCGCTTATAATTAATTGTGCATTGCTTGCATTGACTGTATCGTAGAGCTATACTGTTCACTGCTGCTATTAATTAATTGCATTGCACGCATTGCTTATATAAATTATCTGTGCATGATTGTGCCGGTGTCACTGCCCATATCATAGCTAATACCCAATCTAGTCCTGTTTCGCTTTTGTTTTTGCTGCCATCTTGTTGTTGTGCCTCCTAGCCCATCTCTCCATCCCGCTCCCGCCTCCCAGCTGCTCCTCCCCTGCTCTGCCCCCCTCCACTATCCCCTTATGTCGGAGCAACATACGCGCAGCGGTCACGTGCAGCGGGCGCGCACTATGCGCGCCGAAGGCGCGCCAAAGGTAAGCCCGTCTTCGCCCGTCCGCGCCTGGACCGCGCCCAATGCCAGGCCCCCTGGTCCCCGCAAAGTCCACTCCACCCGCATAACGTACGACGCCGCAACCCTCTCTGCACTCAACTCCGGCCGTCTCCCAGACTGCCGCCAAGCCACCCCTGGACACACCCATGGACCCTTCACCTGCCACTCCTGCAAATTCGACTGCATCAGGACCCACACTAAATCCACAAATGCCAAACATAGCTCCGACACTAACCACCTGAAGTGCATCCTGATCAACACCCGCTCTGTCCACAAACACGCCACTGGACTATGGAACCTACTGGACACCACTACGCCAGACGTCGCCTTTCTTACAGAAACCTAGATGAACGCCTCATCAGCGCCCGACATCGCCATAGCCATTTCGTACGGTTACAAGATCAGTCGAAAGGACCGCATCAACCAAACAGGAGGAGGCATAGCCATCATCCATAAGAACACCATCCGCATCACAACAAGTTCCGACGACAACCTCGCAGCCGCCGAACACCTTCACTTCCAGATTCACACCGACCCTAAGACCACACTCAGAGGCACCCTCATCTACAGACCACCAGGACCCCGCACACAATTCAGCGAAGACATCACTGACTTCATCAGCCCACACGCCCTCCCCTCCGAGGACTACATTCTACTAGGAGACCTCAACTTCCACATGGAAAAGAACAACGACAGCAACACCACCACCCTTCTGGACAACCTCGCCAATCTCGGACTTAAACAACTGGTAAAGACCCTCACCCACTATGCCGGTCACATGCTCGACCCAATCTTCTCTTCCAGCAAGCACATCTCCTTCAATCACGCCACAGGACTCCATCGGACGGACCACTGCTGAGTCCACTCCAATTACAGAAAGACCACGACTCACCACCACCCATAACAAATCCCCCGTAGAAACTGAAACAAAATTACCACCGACCAGCTCACCACATCGCTGTACCAAAACCATCCCGCCAAATCATTGAACCCAAATCAAGCAGCCATCAACCTCACACAACGGATCACCCACAGCGCTGACGAATTAGCACACTTGAAAAACAATCAAAACAAGCCAGGTATCAAAAAAGCCCCCTGGTTCAATGACGAACTTAAGAAATCCAAAAAGATCTGCCGCACCCTCGAGAAAGCCTGGCGAAAAAACCCAACCACAGACAACATGACCGCCCTCAAGAACGCCACCCGCAAACACCATCAGCTGATCCGATCCACCAAGAAATCAGCATTCAAGGATCGACTCGACAACAACACCCACAACAGCAAGGAACTCTTCAACATGGTCAAAGAGTTTACCAATCCCAGCGCCGGCACCAGCGACATCACTCCCTCTCAAGACCTCTGCGACTCTCTAGCTTCGTTCTTACACAGCAAAATCACTGACATACATAACAGCTTCGGCGACCAGTCCACTCCCCCTACCTCCGAACCGAAGCCCCCCACTACCAACCTTTGCGCCTGGAACCCAATCAGCACTGAGGACACCATCCGCTTGATGAACTCCATCCACTCCGGATCGCCAACCGACCCATGCCCCCAACACATCTTCAACAAAGCCGACTCCATCATCGCACCCCATCTCCGAGATATCATCAACTGCTCCCTCAACACCGCCACCTTCCCGGAAAGCTGGAAACATGCCGAACTCAGCGCCCTCCTGAAGAAACCCACAGCAGACCTCACCGAACTTAAAAAAAAACTACCGCCCCATTTCGCTCCTCCCATTCCCTGCCAAAGTCATTGAGAAAACCGTCAACAGTCAGCTCGCCGCCTTCCTCGAGTCTAACGGCTCCCTCGACCCATCACAGTCCGGCTTCTGAGCCAAACACAGCACCGAGACCGCCCTCATCGCAGCCACAGACGACATTCGAACACTACTTGACAACGGAGAAACAGCTGCCCTCATCCTACTGGACCTCTCCGCAGCGTTTGACACGGTCTGTCATAGCACCCTCATAAAACGCCTCAGCAACGTCGGGATACAAGGAAAAGCATTGGACTGGATCATCTTGTTCCTCACCGGAAGAACCCAGAGAGTCCGCCTCCCCCCTTTCAGATCAGAGGCCACTGAAGTTATCTGCGGCGTACCACAAGGATAATCGCTCAGCCCCACCCTCTTCAACGTCTAGATGAGCCCCCTCGCATCCATCGCGCGCCACCACAACCTCAACATCATCTCCTACGCTGATGACACACAGCTGATCCTCTCCCTCACCAAAGACCCAAACACCGCTATAACCAACCTACACGAAGGGATGAAAGACGTAGCCGAGTGGATGAAGAACAGCCATTTAAAACTAAATTCAGACAGACGGAAGTCCTCATCCTAGGATCATCCCCATTTTCCTGGGACGACTCATGGTGGCCACCGGCCCTGGGCAGCGCACCTAAACCAACGGACCAGGCACGCAACCTGGGCTTCATCCTGGACTCCTCCCTCTCGATGACCAGACAAGTCAACGCCGTCTCATCATCATGCTTTAACATCCTACGTATGCTCAAAAAGATCTTCCGTTGGATCCCCACGGAAACACGAAAGACGGTCACCCATGCACTTGTCACAAGCCGACTGGACTACGGAAACACCCTCTACGCCGGAACCACAGCCAAATTACAGAAAAACTCTGACGCATTCAGAACGCCTCCGCCAGACTCATCCTTGACATCCCCCGCCACAATCACATATCAGGTCACCTAAGAGACCTCCACTGACTCCCCGTCAACAAGAGAATAATGTTCCGTCTCCTCGCCCACGCACACAAAGCCCTCTACGACCTAGGACCCAAATACCTCAACACGCGCCTGACCTTCTACACCCCCACCCGCCAACTACGATCGTCCAATCAAGCCCTCGCCGCGATTCCATGCATCCAAAGATCCACCATGGGAGGAAGATCTTTCTCCTACTTAGCGGCCAAAACCTAGAATTCTCTCTGCACCACCTCGGCCTTACACAGAACCACCTCTCCTTCAGAAAACAACTCAAAACTTGGATATTTGATAAATAACGTACCCCCCCTCCCTCAAGCGCCTTGAGACCCTCTGGGTGAGTAGTGCGCTATACAAATTTTAACTTGACTTGACTTGATACCCAGAGTTGCTCCAAGACCCACCAATCCCCCCCCCCCAAACACCAGGAAGCCCCCAAGCAGGCCCCCGAAAACACGAAAGTGAGCAAAAACTCTGAAAAGTGAAAAAAAAATTCACCATGGATTTTCTCCAAAACACTTTTATCCGGTATTAGACCTTCCCAGCAATGCCCTCAGACCCATCAACCCAGGCGAAAACAAGTTTAATACCCCGAAACAGCCAAAAAGCCAAACCGGAAAAACTCACACTTGTAGGCCTCATTCCAAAATCACTCCAAGCGTGCTCTGCAGCTAGGCCCTAACTCCCCTTTCCCACCATGGATTTTCTCCAAACCACTTGCAACCAAAATTAGGCATGCCCAGCATTGCTCCAAGACCCCCCCCCAAACACCAGGAACCCCCCAAACAGCCCCCGAAAACACCAAAGTGAGCGAAGTCTGAAAACTGAAAAACTTTTGCACCATGGATTTTGTCCAAAACACTTGATTCCGATATTAGACCTTCCCAGCTATGCCCCCAGACAACTGCAGCCACCGGAAAAAAAGCAGAACACCCCCAAACAGGCAAAAGCAAAAATGCAACAACGGGGACTTAGACAAATTTTGGCCTAGTTACCAGATCACTCCCTGCGCGCTCTGCAGCTAGGCCCTAACTCCCCTTTCCCACCATGGATTTTCTCCAAACCACTTGCAACCAAAATTAGGCATGCCCAGCATTTCTCCAAGACCCCCCAACCCTCCCAAACACCAGGAACCCCCCAAACAGCTCCCCAAAAACACCAAAGTGAGCGAAAAGTCTGAAAACGGAAAAACTTTTTCACCATGGATTTTTTCCAAAACAATTGATTCCGATATTAGACCTTCCCAGCTATGCCACCAGACCCCTGCAGACACCCGCAAAAAAGCACACCACCACCAAACAGGCAAAAAGCAAAAATGGGCCTACCTTCAATTCAGTCCAAATGCGCTCTGCAGCTTGTCCCTAACTCCCCTTTTCCACCAGGGATTTTCTGAAAAACAAATGCAATCAAAATTAGACTGTGCCAGCAGTGACCCCAGACCAAAAACCCCACCCCAATAACCTAGAAGCCCCCCAAACAGCCCCCCAAAAAACAGGCAAGTGAGCAAAAACGGAAAAACTTTTTTAACATGGATTTTGTCCAAACCACTTGATTCCGATATTAGACCTTTCGAGCTATGCCCCCAGACCCCTGCAGCCACCCGTAAAAAAGTAGAACACCCCCAATCAGGCAAAATGCAAAAATGCAAAAACTCATACTTAGAAAATGTTCAGCCAACCAGTCAACATCGGTCCAAACGCGCTCTGCAGCTAGGCCCGAACTCCCCTTTCCCACCATGAATTTTCTTCAAATCACTTGCAATCAAAATTATGCTATCCCAGCAGTGCTCCCAGGCCCCCAGACCCTCCCCCACAAATATAGAACACCCTCAAACAGCCCCCCCAAAACATGCAATACTGCTAGGCCTCAGTTTAAATTGTGCCAAAACGCTGTGTGCAACTAGGCCCAAACCCCCCTTTTCCACCATGGATTTTCTTCAAACCACTCAAAATCAAAATTAGACTATCCCAGCAGTGCTGCCAGCCCCCCCCCCGACCCACCCCCACAAATCTAGAACACCCCCAAACAGCCCCCCAAAACATGCAATTCTGGTATATTCAAAACATGGCAAATTGCGCTGTTCACAAAACATTGCTGTTTTCAGCACTTCCAATACTTCGATCCTCTTGAAACTTACCTGGACAGTCACTTGTTCCAGCGATTCTCTTCCAGCGATTCTCAAGAATCTCAGCAAGGCAGAACAAAATCGAACCACTGCGCTCTTTGAAGAAGAAGAAGAAGGTCTACGACTAGTTTTCACCCAAACACAGGCGCCTGCAAAACACCCAAAAAGGCCAAAAATCTTCCAATTTTGGACCAAAGAACACCAAACCCCCCTAAAACCTTGCCAACATCATTATGAATGAGCCTGCATTGGGCCCGAGCCCTAGACTCAGCGTGAACCATACCATATTAAACCCAAAAACTCTATTAAATCGCACTGAACCCTAAGCCCTAGATATGCTTTGTCTGTCTGTGTCAAAGAGCCTAGGTATGCTACATCAGGAGGAGGTTTTATTCCATTTCAAGTTAGTTCTAGAAAAAGTAAATGAATGTCTTACCGTGAACCAGAAAGGGACTAAGGAAAGAAAAAAAGGCTGGTTCAACCATGACTGCACAGCTGCCCATATAAACTTAAAGAGAGCACTAACTAAAACAATAAGAAATCAAGAGGAGATTAGGAACTTGAGGAAAAAATACAGGCTTGCGGGCAAAGCGCGAAAAGAAGAGCTCAAAAAAGCACTATGGGATCAGTTGCACGAAAGCTCACTTAATAAAGATAGCCATCTATTTTGGAAGGTGGTAAAAGCACCTTTCTTGATGGACACAGGAGATTCCCCTAGCATAGAAGTGGCTATCGATGGACAAACCTGGGTAAATAATTTTGCAAAGATCTTTGGTCAACCCCCAGCAGTATCCCCCACAGAAAGAAGCAATAGCCCAAATCAGGACAATCAGGATAATCCATTCCCAATCCCATTGGCAGTCGAATTACACGAGGTAATAGCCGCAGTTAATGCCAGTAAGAGTGGAAAAGCCCCAGGCCCGGATGGGGTACCAGTTGATTTTTTAAAATTTAAATTAGACCTATGGGCCCCCATTATAACCAGGGTGTTCGATGCAACAATGAAGTGTGGCTTACTCACTTCCTGGACCCAATCGATACTGGTACCCATTATCAAAAAGGGAAATAGAGAGGAGGTGACTTGCTATCGACCGATATCCCTCCTGGACTCATTGGGGAAAGTACTGGGTAGAGTGGTACTCCAGCGTTTACAGGAGTGGGCGGAAGATACCGGGACCCTCTCGGACATCCAGTATGGTTTCCGAGACGGCCTCGAAACAACGGAACAGGCCCTGAACTTGGCCCTCCTGATGGGAAAATATGTGTCGGCAAAGCGCTGGAAGGTCCACATGGTATATGTCGACCTTTCCGCGGATTTTGACTGCGTTTCCCATGCAAAATTATGGTCGGTGCTGTCCAATATGGGAATAGATAAGGCCCTCGTGACTTTTCTCAGAGAACTTTACTCTAACGCCACTTCCAGGGTGCGCTTTGGAGTACGGGGTGAACTGTCGGAATCCTTTTCCGTAGAGCGCGGGGTCAGGCAGGGGTGCGTCCTTGCCCCCTTCCTCTTCTCCCTCTATACCAATGGTCTTGAGGTAGAGATGTTGAGGGGGGGCTTGGACCTGCCCCGTGTGAAAAATCGACTGGTGCTGGAGTTCTGGACTTTTTGGTTCCGTCCAGAGGTGTCAGGGATAACACCCGAAGACCCCGGAGTTCCACCTGTCTCGGTGCACAAATAAACAGAAACACAGGCTTCTCGATGGTGGGGTCAAAGACCAAAGGTTTATTACTGCAGGGACACAGAAGTCACAGAAACTACACAAAGCAGATTCTAGGAGCCTGTTCGATTTGTACAAAAGGGTTTGCTCCTTATATACTAAAATTTGAGCTTGAGGCAAATTCTTTACATGTAATACATTCCCAAACCTTTGTGTCCTAAACAATAAATATTTGGCGTTGCACAGGAATCGTCGACAATATCTGATGTCAAAACATTACAACCGAGGGGTTCCCACTTTTCCATCATAATCTCATGTCAACTTTTCATTCAAGACCCGGACCGCCTCATCGTAAATTTCGTTACCTCCCCCTAATAAAGGCCCAGAAGGAAAGGAGCAGAGCCAGGTGTAGAAGATAGAAAAGCAGGATAAGAGATGTTTGTGGGTTGTAAATGGGCAAGGCTACCGGCTTCGGCCGCCTAATCATGATCAGGCCAACGAACACAAGAACCAGTATAGCAGGACTGGCCTCGGGCAGAGGAGGTAGCCTTTGTCGAGTCATGCAGCTACAGCGTGTTCTGTTCTAAGGTGCACGTGTCACTGGAAAGGGGAATCGCCGGCTAAGCCTACGTGTCCTTAATCGAGATGCAGTGATCAGAGGTTATTGCGTATGTGAGGGCAAGAAACACAAAATGGCTGCCATGATCTAAGATGGATGCCATGGGTAGATCGGAAACGTGTTTGTATCAGGGGTACTCTTGCTTGTAGCACAGCGAAAACACCAGGATATGCTAAATGGATCATTTGCTGTTCATTGATACCAAAATTATGTATTTCCGACAATATTGAAAACATGGGTTCAAATCGTCACGGAACCTCAGACCCTCCTTTTGCCCTTACATAGGCAATTACTCAGTCTATGTCAGAATCTAACTCTATGCTCATCAGGTCAGTGACATGCTGTTGTATCATCATCCTTTCTCGAGCCTTTTCTCCAAACGCAGGTGGTTTTCTAAAACAGGTTGCAGCACAAAGACTACACAGAGCTGGACCACACTGGATAATCAGGCAACACGAGAACAGAAATACTAAGATGACACCAATGACCATCAGAACCTTCCATCCCCATGCTGATATCAGAGTCCAAAACCACTCCATGAAGGACCAGTTTCCCTTGTCTACATGTATAGAGTCGGAAATCTTGTGTAGCTTAGAGATCGCCTCATAGACAGTTGGAGCATTATTGGGAATAAAAACACAGCAGCTCGATTGGATCATTCTGCATACCCCACCTCGGTCTGCAAGTATTACGTCTAGAACCATACGGTTCTGTAACGTCATGAGTCTATCCGCCTGAAGCTCAGCTGTCAAGTTGCTAAGGGCACCAGTAGTTTCGGTAATAGTAGATTCAACTACCCGTGTTAGCTGACGTATGTTTCTACTATTGGCCATAGGCCCCCAGAACGGAAGGAAACCTTTGAAGAAGTCCCCAGCTTCCTGACCAGCGGTATCTTCCTTGCTGAACACACCTCTTGCTACTCTGGTCTTGTGATAATCAGATGAAGCAGTGTACGTTGGAGGCAATAGTCGAGCAATATAACATGAACCTGAAAAGTCAGCAGGCAACCATGTATACGCTCTGTCTTGACAGATGAAGTAGGTACCCCTAGCAGTAAGAAAAGCAGGGGAGGAGTTAGACGGAAACACGTAAGTCTCAACGCACTCACTCCTCCCTAGCTGAGCTCTCGGATTTCTCCCATTTCCTTGCAAACAGACCTGACCTCGGTGAGGCACGACCCAGATTGGAGTTGAGCTTTTACGCTTGCTTTCTCCCAAACTAAGGCGATACTCTGATGAATTCCAACTCAAATATACTCGTAATTCATCTCTAGGGTAAGATGGAGTATTATTGACATCCTTGATCATGTCAATAATTCCCTGAACTAGAGCTTTGTTGGCAGAGTTATATTTAGTGGAACATGGTGGACGCGGAGGATAGGTTTCAAGGGCATAAGCAAAAATGGTCTGAAGGGCCTGAAATGATCCATTATAGCTAAAAGGCAACACCAGATAGGGAATGCCTTTATCCATAGTGTGGGGTATCAAACCACACACCCAGCAGTCTGTGGTGTTAACTACCAGTTGGTGTTGGTGCAAGAGTTGTATGAAAGTGTTATTGATGAATTCTGAGCGTCGAGCTTGCTCATGTTCAGGAAACGGGTGAAAAGAGTGCATAGAAGAAACAGTAGAAGTAGCAGGATCAAGGGGGGGTACTGTAGTTACTGGCACAAAAATCAAATTCACACCGAAGACAATTCCACCCACCAACGTTATTAAAACAATTAAAAACGTAATAGCACATTGCATCAGAAAACATTTGCTGTGGAGGATTCTGTAAAGTCTGTTTCTGCGAACATAAATCACATTTCCTCTTTGCAGCGCAGGAAGCTCCATCTTCTACAATCCGCTCGCGACCACTGATGATGTGTACGTAGATGAAAATGCCTCTATCAGCCCTGGGAGTTCCCAGAACTAACAGAAAGATCGACCTTGTGTCTGACCCCCGCAGATTCAACTAGGCACACAGCCACGACCCTACGGCTACCCAGACGGCAAGGCAATTTAAAACAATAAAACAATAGCAAACTTCCTGGCTGAGGGCAAAATGTCAAAATTCAAATATCACAATAGGCAGTTTCCTGCTTTATTTGTCCATATTACGAGACCGTAAATTGTATCTTAGTTTTGCAGGAACTGTTTGATCCGGAAATAGTGTATCATTAGTAGATGTTGCAGTGTTCAGGTTCGCAGATGACAGAGTTTCTTCTGATGCAGAGGACAAATGTTCAGAGTTCAAAGGAGTAGTTTCAGGAGGAGAGTCAGAGTTCGAAGTGTCAGTTATCAATTCGGCATCGCTAATAGGGACAAACTTGGGTGTTTGCTCGAATTCAGAGGCACCAATTCCCTTCTTAACCCAGTCGTCATAAGGGAGTGGCAGGGGCACCCGTTTGACGTGTGTCGCATGGATCCAGTGCATGCGTCCGGCCACACGAACAGCAGTTCTCGTTGCAAGTAGAACTTGGTAGGGGCCAACAAATCTGGGCTGAAGGTTCTTTGTCCTGGCGAAGTTCCTCACCACAACGTGGTCACCTGGTTTCAGCTGGTGACCTGGACTCTCCGGTGGCTTTGGCAACGCATCGAAAACCTGTTGATGAATAAGACTCAATTTAGCAGTCAAGTCGTAAAGGTAATCAATCAACATTGGATATTCCAGAGAACAAAATTCCTTTGGCCTAGGCACTCCCCAAATGTTAGCGGGACGACCGAAAACTATCTCGTAGGGACTAAGCCCTATTCTAGAATGTACAGTCGCTCTTGTTGATAATAAAGCCAAGGGTAGTGCATCTGGCCAGGATAGACCCGTGGAGGCCTGTATCTTAGCTAGTTTTAGTTTGAGGGTGCCATTGTAACCCTCAACTAAACCAGCAGACTGGGGATGGTTTGCACTGTGGAATTTTTGTTTTATGCCTAAACCGGCACACACACTCTGCATAACTTTCCCTACGAATTCACTTCCATTATCTGACCATACAATCCGTGGCATTCCAAATCTGGGGAAGTATTCTTTGAGAAGGATTTTGGCAGTGGACAAGGCAGTATTGTCCTTCAGTGGGTAGGCTTCGACCCATCTGGAGAAAGCACAAACTACCACCAGGACGTACTTTAAGTTATTGCACCGATCCATGTGAATGAAGTCTAACTGAATCACTTCAAAAGGGCAAGAGGGAGGAGCGAAGTGACCAGCAGGAGTAGGGGTTCCCTTGCCAGGATTATGCATCAGGCATACCATACAATTTTTCACCACTCTCTCAGCACACTTACTAATCCCATCATTCTTCCAAACTGGAGCTAACATCTTACAGATCCCCTTAGAACTTATATGCGCTACTCCATGTGCCATTGTCACCACTGCAAGCACAAACGCATCAGGCAACATCCAACGCTGTTGTTCCGACAAGTCAATCCAACACCCACTCGAATCCAACTTGCCCGTACTTTCTTTCCATGTACGCTTTTCCTCCTCAGTCGCCTCTTTCTGAATCTCTTTCACACTTTCCACTGTATCCTCACACATTCCAGATTCGGAAATCCATCTTGCAGACGTTGCAACATACATTCTACTCATCATATCTCTAGCTGTCTGTTTAGCGGTCTCATCCGCAAAAGCATTCCCATGACCAACATCATCCGTGATTGCTTTATGAGCACTGCATTTCACAATCGCAACTTCAGTCGGCAAGGTTAGAGATTCCAACAAGTCATTAACTAGCTGACCATGTTGAATCTTAGTCCCATGGGACGTAATGAAACCTCTTTCTCTCCACAAACGGCCAAAATTATGGGCCACGCCGAACGCGTACTGACTATCTGTGAACACATTCACTCTCTTTCCCTCAGCTAAAACACACGCTCTCGTTAGAGCGATTAATTCTGCAGCTTGGGCAGAATTCTGACTCACTCTCGCAGTCTCCACAATCGTACTCAAAGTCGTTACTGCATAGGCAGCAGTCACATCACCATTCTCCAATTTAAAGCATGACCCATCAACATACAACGTGCCATCTGGATCTGACAATGGGGTGTCTTTTAAATCAATTCGTCCTTTTGTCTCCTCTTCAGTTCTGAAACAGCAATCATGGGGCTCGGAATCACTCGACTCTTGATTGTCCGGCAACAGTGTTGCTGGATTCAATACATTGCATCTTTTGATCTGAATATGACTCGCTAGCAGTGTCAGCTCGTAGCCAGATAATCTAGCACTGGTAAGATGCTGTGTCTTGGTTCGGTTCATGAGTGTGTCCACAGCATGAGGAACCATGACCACTAGCATATTATTCATCACTAGACCAGCAGATTGTCGAATGGAAGCCGCAGCTGCCGCTGTAGCTCTCAAACAACTAGGCAACGCTCTAGCTACCGGATCTAATGTTGATAAAAAATACGCACAAGGGCGTTGTTTGTCACCAAATCTCTGTGTCAGAACACTCAACGCGCAACCTTCTCTCTCGTGAACATAGAGCGTGAATGGCTTACTGTAATCAGGTGTGCCCAACACAGGAGCTGAACATTGTGCATTTCGTAACTCAGAAAAACTCTCCTGACATTCGGCAGACCATGGCACCGGACTCGGAACATTTTTCCCAGTCAAAGCTACCAATGGTTTTGCTAAAAGAGAAAAATTTGGGATCCACTGTCTACAGTAAGAGGTAATACCTAGAAAGGCACGTACTTCTCTCTGTGTATGAGGAACACTCATCTGCGTAATTGCTTTTATTCTCTCTGGGGTCAACTTCCTTCCCTCCTTTGACAAGAGATGACCTAGGTAGGTCACTTCTTGGCAGCAATATTGCATTTTTGAAGGTGACACCTTATGATTCAAATTGGACAAATGATGCAATAACAAAATCGTAGCTGCTTTGCAAGTTTCCTTGTCATCGGCGGCCACTAGAAGATCATCTACATACTGCACTAGAGCAGAACCTGGAGGAAGTACAAAGGAATCTAACTGACTTTTTAATGCCTGACTGTAAATGGATGGGCTCTCACAATAGCCTTGTGGAGCGCGTTTAAACCTGAAGCTTCGACCTCCTAGACAGAAGCCGAAAATATCTCTGCTTTCCTCGGCTATCGGAATGCTGAAAAAGGCATTCTTCAAGTCGATGACTGAAAACCATGTAGCTGTAGCAGGGATCAATGTTAACAAGGCAGTAATGTCTGGAACCACAGGAAACTGCGGAACCACAATCTTATTAACCTCTCTGAGATCGATAACAAATCTATATACTGGAGGTTTAGAAGGATCAGTACGTTTCAAAATCGGTAATACAGGACTGTTACAGACATTTCCTCTAGTCTCTTCTACCGCACCTTTCTTAATCAAATCTTGTACAATTAGTAAAAGTGCACGCTCACCTTCACTAGAAATCTTGAATTGAGGAATTCGTGGAAATTTGACATTTGCTTTTAAAGTGACTACATATGGTGGTATTTCCAAAAGGCCCACATCGTTAGGACCAGTCGCCCAAAGAGTATCAGGGAGAGAACGCAGCTCTGGTGGGAGTGCATCCATTGACAAGTACATCGGAGAGGTGATTCTTTTACCTAACGTTAGCTGTACTCCTTCCGGAGAACAGTACAATGTCGCATGTAGGCGTTTTAACAAGTCTAAACCAAGCAGATTTTCATTACAACCTGTCGTCAAAATCAAGGGTGCTTTCAATTGACACGGTCCAACAGAAATAGACAAAGGACCAGATACGGGGTTGTAAACAGGGGCGCCTGAAAAACCTACAGAAACATTTGTTAAGCCGGACAAAGGTGCGCCAGGGAGTTTCGCATGAATGATAGAACTTTTTGCGGCACCAGTATCCAACAGAAACGGTTCGACTACACCTGATGTTGCTACTGCGACATAAGGCCCACTCTGATCCACTGGAACTGATACTACTCCCTCTCTCTGTCCATGGCTGTCCTAGTATCCAGTTTGCTGAAATCCCTCGTCATTTTCACAATAGTCTTCGACATGATACTGTTGCGACCTATTCTGTTGAGCAGACTGTCCATTTCGCTGATCAAAGTGATTGGAAGGGTGATCATTCGTCTGTGGAGGCATAGCACCTCGTCCTCGACCTCTAGAATTTTGCATAGAACCACCACGACCTCTCTGAGCTGCTGCAGCATTATTTTGCGCTAAGATCGGACAGTCATTCTTGTAGTGACCCTCTTTCTTACAGTACGCACACTGGTTCCACTGATATTGAGGCCTCGGTGAACTATAATCTGTTCTTTGATATGACCCTTGCTGCGTATTAGTCTGATTCATGCGAGGCGGATATGCCTGTTGCAAAAGAACCTTAGTTTTTAAATCTTTCGTTTTCTTATCTGATTTTTCTTTCTCCTCTTTATCCCTATTTTCATAATACTGTGCAGTTGCAAGTATTTGCGCAGTTGTAGAGACAGCCCATGCACTCTCGGAATCTTTTAATTTATTGCATAGCTCGGGTAGCAAATTGTGTACAAATTTATCGACAAACAATCTCTGTCCTCCATCTGTGCTCATATCCTGACCACTGTGATCCACAAAAGTCTCTTCAAACCTTGTGAAAAAGTCGGAGACACTTTCGTCTTTCTTTTGCCTGCATGCGGATAATTTGTCCCAGTTAACACGCAATGCTGGCATCAGAGTCTTCATTAAATCGATTATCCTACCTGGAAGATTAGCAATTAGAGGTTCGGGTTTGGAACCACCTATTTGCTGACCGTCTGCTGCAATGATAGCCGCCCAATCACCACCTAGGGCAACCGGATGATTCTCTTTACGTATCTTAGCCCAAATTGATTGCGGAACTACATTCCCAAATAACATGTCGATGTCCGCTAAATTCATAACGCAAGCCTCAACTGTCTGTGCTAACTCCTTATAATATCCGGCAGGGTTTTTACGCAGGTCTGGCAAGGCCTGTTTCACTGCCAATACCTCAGCTCGCTTCCATGGAATGTGTATCCACACTCTCTGGAATTGCGCCGGAGCGGCTGCAATACCACGGACCGCATCAGCTTGCACAGCATCACGCCAAATTGGAGGAACCTCCCTCATTGGATATTGGCGATTCTGCTTCGTACTACTTTTCTCTAAGTCTCTCGGTGAGCGAAGTGATGGATCATTCCTATAACTTAAAATCAGTTCCATCGCTTCTTTTATATTTTGACCGACTATCATTCCTGCAGCAAACTCTTTCTGAACTTTGATTAAGTCTTCTAAATTTGATTCACAGTCATCTTCTTCTAGTTCCTCACGTAAAAGAGAGCACATCTCGTCGAATACATATCGTTGCGTTGGTTCATTCCACTGCATAAATGTATCTAGTACATCTCTCGTACTGTATCTCCTACTCTTCGAAATCCATCTGAGAGCCGTGGAATCTAAGATTCCCCGTTCCTCAGTACTTGGAAGCTGACTACGTCTCTGTACAGACTCAGAGGCAGGAGTTTTAATTAAAGTTTTATAGAAAGGAGACAGAATATTAGAGACAGAATCAGTGATTCTTCGACGAACAGAAAGCGGAGTCATAATACTAGCAGATGTAGAAAACACAGTAGCAGTTGGAACAGATAGTACAGGGACAGTAGGGGTATCGAGTAAGGTAGCTTGTGAAGCAGTAGGTGTGAGCAATATAGGTATAGGCAAAGAAGTCGGCAACCCAGGAAGAGGAGGTGCCGAAGGAACATTTACATTAACCACAGGAGGCACAGGACCTTGATTCTGAGGGGCAGGAGCAGGAATACCAGGTTGTCCAGCAACCGGCAATTGAACATTCGGTACAGGTGGAGCCGTAGCACCCTGTGCATACGGTGGGGGTGACTGTAACAAGTAAGACAACAGAGGATCGTTTTCGGGGTCCTCTACTATCTTAGTTGTATTCAATGGCAAGGCAGGGTAGCATTTGTCGATCGCTAAATTACGCTCTCTAATAGCCACCTCCATTGCTTTCTCAGACTCGTTTTCTTGCAGCTGCTTAGCCGCTTGTTCTAAAGTTAACTCTTGCTCTTTCTGTTCTTTTTTCAACCTTTTAATTTCTCTCTGTTTAGATTCTTTTCGCCAGAAACGGAAAGAATCAAACATTGCCGGCCGGGCTTTCTTCTTGAACAATTTCGCTTCTATTTTATCAAGGATTTCGGGTTCAAAACTACCATGCAGTGGCCAACTAAGGACACCATCTTTTTCAGTGTATCGGACCCACACCTCGTTATAAGATATAGGACCCACTCCAAACTTACAATAAAGATCATATAGGGGAGTTCCGATCGGAGGAACCAGACATGAGTCCTCCAACCGGGAATCACTGTTGCAACCAAAGCACGACAACATACAATTTTTCCGACTTACCATTTTGCAATCCGGAACACAGAACGAACAAAAACACAAACAGGAATGTGCACTCGAACCAAGAACTTAGGCCTACCAAAAGCGAACAAATGTATCGATACCCAAACTAAACCAATAGATTATCTTAACCAGTACAACTAGTGATAATCTTACGAAACCAAACCAAACCAAGAACCAAAAGGATTTTAACAATCCTTACGAAGTAACCAACTAGCAACCACTAAATACTTAACTGAGGCACTGAAGACGTCACCAAGGAGAAACCCGTCACGTTTCGCCGTACTAAGGACTGCACCTCGGGTCCAAGACAGGGCGACGGTCAAGGCAACGGACCACTGCAGCCGTCCTGAACGGGAACCCTCGTGGAAGAGAACGTCGGGCCACTTTTGCGATATGCCGGGATCGATGAAGTGGGGCGCCTCCCTCAGGAATCTTCACACGAAGCTTCTCGAACTCTTCAGGCTTTTGGACCGGTACCGAATGACGTCGCCCCACATTGGGCGCCAATTGGAGTTCTGGACTTATTGGTTCCGTCCAGAGGTGTCAGGGATAACACCCGAAGACCCCGGAGTTCCACCTGTCTCGGTGCACAAATAAACAGAAACACGGGCTTCTCGATGGTGGCGTCAAAGACCAAAGGTTTATTACTGCAGGGACACAGAAGTCACAGAAACTACACAAAGCAGATTCTAGGAGCCTGTTCGATTTGTACAAAAGGGTTTGCTCCTTTTATACTAAAATTTGAGCTTGAGGCAAATTCTTTACATGTAATACATTCCCAAACCTTTGTGTCCTAAACAATAAATATTTGGCGTTGCACAGGAATCGTCGACAATATCTGATGTCAAAACATTACAACCGAGGGGTTCCCACTTTTCCATCATAATCTCATGTCAACTTTTCATTCAAGACCCGGACCGCCTCATCGTAAATTTCGTTACCTCCCCCTAATAAAGGCCCAGAAGGAAAGGAGCAGAGCCAGGTGTAGAAGATAGAAAAGCAGGATAAGAGATGTTTGTGGGTTGTAAATGGGCAAGGCTACCGGCTTCGGCCGCCTAATCATGATCAGGCCAACGAACACAAGAACCTGTATAGCAGGACTGGCCTCGGGCAGAGGAGGTAGCCTTTGTCGAGTCATGCAGCTACAGCGTGTTCTGTTCTAAGGTGCACGTGTCACTGGAAAGGAGAATCGCCGGCTAAGCCTACGTGTCCTTAATCGAGATGCAGTGATCAGAGGTTATTGCGTATGTGAGGGCAAGAAACACAAAATGGCTGCCATGATCTAAGATGGATGCCATGGGTAGATCGGAAACGTGTTTGTATCAGGGGTACTCTTGCTTGTAGCACAGCGAAAACACCAGGATATGCTAAATGGATCATTTGCGGTTCATTGATACCAAAATTATGTATTTCCGACAACATTGAAAACACGGGTTCAAATCGTCACGGAACCTCAGTGCCCGCGCTCTTGTACGCGGATGACGCAGTGATCATAGCGCGCACCCCACGTGAGCTACAAAAGTCTCTGAACAGCTACGCAAAATTCATGAGTGACCTAGATCTTCATATAAACATTAAAAAAACCTATGTCATGGTAGCTGGCCAAGTTAAGAAACACGGAAAAAGCATTTTCCTTAACAACGAAAAACTGGAAACCACTGCCCAGTACCCCTATTTAGGGATTATGATAGATGAGAAGCTCAACTGGAGAGCAGCCATAGAAGCACGCAAATACCAACTTCTGCGCTCTATTGCCGCCCTCATGAAATTTGCCCACAAATTGGGCAAAAAGCCTCCGGTTGAATTACTCCAGATCTACAGAGCCAAGAGCCATTCCATTGCACTCTACGGGGCGGGCCTGTGGGGTCATAAAAACACAAAAGCCCTCCAGGTAGCAGAGAACATCTTTACGAGATTTCTATTTGCGGTTCCAAAAAGAGTCTCCACCTTCGCCTGCCACGCAGAATTGGGATTGCTACACATTGAGGACTTGGCCAAAATTGAACCCTTACTCCTCTGGCGCCGAATATGGGTGTCATCAAAAAACACTCTTACCAAAGACATTATCATGGACTGTATGACCCAAGACCATGCTGAAAAAATAGACTGGTTAATATATGTAAAAAATCTTTTTACAGACCTAGGAATGGCGGAGTATTATCACAATCCTGAAACCGTTGCTGAAATTTCAAAAAAAGAACTAAAGGCAAAGGCGCTGAGCAATTTCGAAGAGTTACGTATTACTGCTGAGATTAAGAAACCATCTGTACAGCACTCCCTAGCGGTCATGACCACCCTGGAAATGGAACCATACTTAACCTATGTGGACTCGCAGTTTGAACGATTCCTATTAGCGAGATTTAGGCTGAACATTTTCCATAGGGTGGTAGCATTCCCCAATAGAAACAGCTGGGAAGAACATTTAACGGTTTGCCCATGCGATGAACTATCAGAGCAGTCAACAATTCATACTGTACTGTTTTGCTAATTTTATTCTGCACATCGCAAACTCTGGCTAATCCCACTGCTCCGATCCTTAGATCTCAGAAGGTGTCGTCCTGCTATGCTGAGGTTGCAATTTTCAAATTATGAATATGTATGCAAAGTTGTTAGTACTTTCCTAAACTGTATTTTTAAGCACAGGTTAAACCTTCAAAATAATAATCTCCAATCTTCTTGACAAAGTGATGGTGACATAAATTTTTAATGAATTGAATATGTATTAGTAACGTTAAAATGTATGAAATGTTTGAACACTTTTATGGTTTTTTTGTTATATTGAAACCGAATAAAGATTTTACTACTACTACATCAGGAGGATGCTTCACTCAGTGGTGCCTGCCTTGACCGTCTGCATGGCCCTGCCGCAAGCATGGGCAAAAAATCTTTTCAGCTCAAGAATTTGCGATTTTTCGGTAATTTCGGGAGATTTGCGAAATACCGAAAAACAGCAAATTTTCCAAACATAATGGATGTTTGGCCCAAGCTTGAGGCAGTGCCATGCAGACGGTCAAGGCAGGCACCACTGAGTGAAGCAACCTGATGTAGCATACCTAGGCTCTTTGTCAGACAGACAAAGCATATCTAATTGTATGTTTGTCATCCAGTTTAGGGCACCACTCCAATCAAATACAATCTGTTCAAATTTCTCAGAGTCCAAATCCAAATTTAGAAGTCTCGATATTTTCTCAGTTCATTTTTTATTTTCTTATACTCAAAAGAACCATCAGCCAACGTGTTTCGTTCTGACCACCAGAACTTCTTCAGGGCTGGAATAATCAAACATATATGAAGACAAACTGTCACATAGATGTATATATATAAACTACATATAAAATTGTACATACAACCATATAAATACATAAAAAAAACACAAAACATCTGTGTATATTAAAAACATGACATAGCATCACATGACAATAGATTAGCTGTTTGTGTAATTTTTTGGAGGATTACAAACCTCTTTTCCCTTTATGGACAATCAAAAATGTCACTATTCCTCCTAAAGTGCTGGACTCTTACTACAGAAATTAGTAATAATGGAATATAAAATATTACTAAAAAGAATAATGAAGCAACAACACAATGATATCACATCGAACAGAAAAAAGAGGGGGGGGGAAGAAAGAGAGCAATCTCTGCATACCGTGTGCAATTGTAGAAAACACCAACAGTGAGTACCACTGATAAGTATAGGATCCTTCCAAGAAACAAAATAAATCCAATTAGGATATCTGGATACGTCTAACTGAAAGGAAGAAATATGAACAACGAATTACAAAGAGAGCATAATAACAACAACAGCCATAAACGATGACACAAACATCTGGTGGGCGAGAAGTGGGAAGAGCTCATTGTTATCTCTTAAAAAAACGGGCGACCATGAGATGTATATAATAGTACTTTCATCAACAAACTAGGCAACAAATCATCAAGAACACCTATGACAAATGTCAAGTCAAAAAGTAAAATATCAAATTTTTACAACGAGAAAGTCACATGTATGTGTATTAATTACTTATAATCCTTGTCCTGGAACGTAATACACGTATAGAGATAGAGATGGCACAACTGAGTAACTCAAATAACACATGACAATTTGAAGCAATAGGCCTACCTGACTGGCTTATTCGTCACACAGTAGTTAGTAGCAGCTGTTGGTCGACAAATATTATAGTTCAAACATTAGACCTGATAATCTCAGCAGCAAGCCTATGGATAACCAAAAATAAGAAAGGGCAATGTATAACACATGACATTATTACCCATGGCTTAACCTCAAAAACTGTCACCACAGTTGAAGACTCTAGACAATTGCCATCATACCTATTTGAAGGGTATTGGTGTGTATCTTCTCAAATATTCCCAATATGAATCCGACCCAGTTTATTCCAAGTTTGTAATCCCAGTCAGATTTGCGATGAAACAATGTTACCTAGACGTAATATCAAAAAGGTATCTAGGAAAAGTGAAAGACCCAGTATTAGTGCGCCTGTTCCAATAGGAGAACTCGATATTTGTCAGAAATAAATAAATAAACAAGCGGTCGTACCTGCGTTAAAAAGCCCGAAGCCCCGTGATAAAGTCAGACAATGGGAGCCAGCCACGCACACGTGGAAATCACAGCTAACCTCTCACACGTATTACTAATACGGCGAGCACATGTCGGGTCAAAGAACAATTTAAACTCCCAACGGTGATATCTAACTTGCCAATATAGCGTAGAGACAACGGTCACCCTCCCGCAGGCTACGATAATATAACGAAGGAATAACAGAGAATATAACCAAGCAAACCCACAGCAGCGGTGTCAAACTTACCCCTGCGACTCGGCCAAATCCGCCACAGTCAGTGAACAGAAACTCGAAGCGCAACCGATTTCAGTCGCGTCCCGAATGTCCTAGGCGGACACGCCATGTTATTGCACTCCGCCCATGCGTATTCTCGTGGTAACACCCGCGCGCACCAAAGAGCCCATAGTATCACATTACGGTGCGTGCATGGCAGACATGTTGGAACTTGTTGATTGTGAGTATAAAATGCCCAATCAAGTAATAATTTTGCACTTTACACGGAGAAATATAAATAAATTAATCACGATAGAAGGAAAAAATTATAAGATAATAAATATCGTCAAAGAAAATAAATAAAGAAAAATGATAAACTTTTACTTATTAGTGGATCCAACCTAAAAACAATAGCAGTCACTGTAGGTGTATAGTTTATAAATACAGAAAGAAAAACGCAAGGAAGGCGGGGGGAGGCAAAACAAGGGTCCAAGATGGAAGGAAATGTCACCCAACAATAACCATGTGTGAAATACACAGTAATAACACACCTACTGAGAAACTGAGGCTAAAGTAGAGCACCAAATTTTTGCATTGAGCCCAATGCAATATATTTGGGCATGCACAGAGGGCTGATCCTCAATTCATCAATGAGCAAAACCTATAATATGCAAAAACATCCAGTCTAACCTTAAGATGGAACTTCCTAAGAGATGTTTAACATTAAAGGATAAAGAATAAACAGTAAGTATGTATGCTTAAGGAGAGAGAGCAATGAGTCAACTACAGATCCAAATAGTATATAACTAACCAGTAGGGATAATACAGGGCTACAGGAAATAATGCATCTCATCATCAGTATTATGGCCCATTTCTATATATTTAAGACGACAAATCCACATGGCTTCCCTCTTTCTAAGGCACAACTCTCTGTTACCCCCTCGTGGATTGGGGGGAATGTGATCGATGCCATGGAACCATACTTTGTTGTCATTTGCGTGATTCTCACGCATATGGTAGGCCATAGGGTACTTCAGGTCAAACTTTTTAAGTGCTCTGACATGCTCCTGTATTCTCAATTTTAAGGGACGAACAGTACTGCCCACATAAATCTTATCACATCCACAGCCTATCACATAAACAACATGGGTGGTATTGCAATTAATGTAATGTCTTATGTCATATTCTTTTGAGGTGTTATACCTAAAACACTTGGTCTTGTTCTTACCAAGGGGACTCACATTACATCCAGTGCAGGTATAAAAACCATTAGGTGCACCTGGGAACCAAGTTTTGGTTGCTTTTCTGCGAGGGTAACTGGGGCACAATAAATTTCGTAAGGTTTTGCCCCTTCTGAATATGACCTTTGGAGTGGATGTGACTAACTCCCTTAAACTGGGCGTTTCATACAGTAATGCCCAGTGTTTTTTCAAAATCCTAAATAGATTCGTACTGTTGTTAGTGTATTGTGTTGTAAATGTCAATCTGGAAGTTTCCTTCTTTTGTTGTTTTGACATTTTATCTCTTTCTAGTGTACTTGTCTGGTTACTTTTTGTATTCTTGTATCAGCGTTTGTCAGAATATCTTCATTGTAACCTCTTGCTCTGAACCTCTCTTTAACCACATTAATATTTTCCCTAAAGGTGTCTTCTGTACTGCAGATGCGGCGTACCCGCTCCATCTCACCAAAGGGCATATTCTTAATAACAGAGCTGGGATGTGCACTCGTCGCATGCAGTGTGCTATTACAAGCTGTAGTTTTGTGATAAAGAGCACTCTGTATTTTACCCTCCCTGAGGTGAAACAGAATATCTAAAAATTCAATACTCTCCTTACTGTATTTCATAGTAAGATGGACATTATGTGGATTATCATTCAAATATCTATGATAATCCTTGAGTTGGTCGGGGGTCCCTTTCCATATTAGGATGATATCAGCAATATACCTCCCCCAGAAGACAATCATGTCCATCCAGGGGGAGGCATATTTTCCCCACGCATGTTCCTTTACCCACCAACCCATGAAGAGTCCTGCATATGACGGCGCAAATCTGCTGCCCATCGTGGTCCCCTGGGTTTGGTGGTACCATGTACTGCAATGTAGAAAGAAATTCCTAGATAAGATGATGTCAATCATCTCCAACAACATTTCTTTGTGTTCGAAATGGTCAGCGGTGCGTGTAGCCAGATAAGAACTCACTGCTATATGTCCAAAGTGTTTCAAGATACAGGTATATAACCCAGTCACATCCATGGTGACGAAAAGCAGGTCATCCGACCATGTCAATCCATCAAATTTCCCCAAGATGTCACCAGAGTCCTGTATATACGCTGGGAGGTTGGTCACAAAAGGTTGTAAGAAACCGTCTACGTACTGAGATAGGCGTTCAGTGGGAGAGTCAATCCCAGAAATGATGGGACTTCCTGGCGGGAAAACTCCGCCTTTGTGTATTTTGGGCAGGATGTAGATACAAGGGGCCAAAGGGTTTTTGACCCTCAAGTATCTACATTCCTCCTCCGACAGTAATCCGATCTCTCCCCAGCCATGTATCTTTGTGTTCACATAATTGACAAGAGAGGGAGTGGGGTTGTCACTTATTCGCTGGTAACAACTGATATCATCCAACTGTCTTTTTATCTCATTGTTGTAATCAGTGGTGTTCATCACAACCACATTCCCTCCCTTGTCAGCTTCCTTAATCGTAATGGTATTGTCCAGTGCAAGAGTCTCCAAAGCTAGTTTTTCAGCTCTGGTGAGATTTTATTTAAAGTTAGACAATTTATTAGGGGTTTCCATGAGTTTGTACAAGTCGTTGGTAACTCTTTCCTTAAAAGTGTCTATATTACTATGGGTATTAATGGGTATACATTTGGATCGTGTTTTCAGTCCACTAGTAACCTCCAAATCTTCTCTGATGTCCAGGTTTTCTCTAAGTTGTTTTACAGAACAGTCATCATCATCACTTATGGAAAGAAGCATTTGTATATTCAACAAATCTGAAACAGTATGAGTTGTAGTAGAAGAATGTTCAGTCAACACATTATGTGCAGGAGTATTTTGAAAATGATCTTTTAATTTAAGTAAACGTACAAACTTATGTAGATCCATCATCATTTCTGTTGGATCCCCAAACTGAGCTGGACAAAAACTCAAACCTCTTTGTAATACATTAATCTCTGCATCCGTTAATGTTTTATCAGACAAATTTACAACAGTGAGTGTATTCTGGACATTATCATTTGTTGTATGCTTATTTAAGTCTTCTTGGACCGAGTGTCCATTGCATGGGTGGTTTCCTTTCTTGTTCCCCTTGTTCCGCCACCTCTTCCCGCCCCTCCTTGTTCTGCGTCTTTTTGGACCATTTTGTTCCCCAATCTTATTCGCTCCATTTCTAATAAAAAATTTCTTTTACCAGTTGGAGTTGCTGACATTGCCCCTTCCTCTCTAGGGGGCAGACTTTCAACTGAGGAGATGGAGCTACTGCTTATTGAAAGTGATTCACTTGTGTCCTCTCTAGGTCTTTTACCATCGTCTGAGGGTTTTACATTATCAAATTTATGCGCAAAGGTGTATATGCGCCCATTTTTGTTATCGTTGTCGTCTCTTTTGATTTTCCTGAACTTTTTGTCTCTAAGGTAAATCTGGTGGGACTCTATAACTCCATCAAATATCTCATAATTTTTCTTCATCGCCTCCTTAAGACTGGAACAATCAATTTCACGTTCGAATTCAATAATTTCCAGCTTGAGGCTTGCTACTTTTTTCTCTGAATGTTTTATGAGTATTCGCATCACGTGAGGTGCCCCTGGACAGAGGGTACCGGATTTTTCAAGTGGCACACTGGACTTATTTTTTGAATTACTTATCATTTCTGGTTGATACGAGTTTGGTGCTATATCTTGGTGCTATATCCACTGTCCATTCTCATGGTTTGCACATCTAATTGTATGCAGCAAGCCACATAGCCCCAATTTTACATGAACTGCTGTCTGGAGTGGACTCTGCCTTGCATAACAACAACAGTACACTGCCTCGCCCTCGACCACTACATATCACGAATAGACAGACATGTGGTTCTGCTGTGGTAGTTGTTGTAGACTGGTTTACCTGTTTGCCACTCACGAATTGGCCATAGTTGTTCCGTAAACCAACGCTGTTGATCCATCCATCCCAGTGAGTGACTGTAAAGAAAAAAGATATAATATTTAATCAATCATCATGGTATATTGGAAAGTGAGTCCGCTCCAAGGACATTTTGCATATTGTGAAATGCAACATAGTGGCCCATGAATTTGAAGTACAATTTGAATTAAACAATGTAAACAGAGTAGCTGACATGAGTTACAATTGCTGTGTAAAAGATTAAATATTAACTAAGAGAAGACATAGGATTCATCATTTCATGCACAAAAAACAAACAATAATTGATTTCATCAGAGCCAGACAGCCATTGCTGTCCACTGCATGCCATCTTCTCAATTATTCATTACCTGTTCTACTTTTTGTCCGCATCTTCTTCGGAAAGTGAGGGCCCACAGGGCAGCCTCTCCTGTCAATATCAGAAGTAACTCTGTCAGCAATCAGCAAGCATGTAGTCAGTCAGTAATTTCAGTCCCACTTGAGGGGACTCGTTGTAATCCATCCATCTGCCTTGAGGGAAATGGATAGGGGGAGTCTGGAGGAGGAGTATAGAGGAGCATGATGGAGTTGTGAACTTGTGAACCTCAGGAATGCAGACTGCGGCACCTTCAAATCAATAAGGAATATAGGATGAAGACAGTGCTGCTGATGGACTTGTTGCGATTAGGTGAGTAGAGTTTTGTTGTGGTAAAAGTTGCAAAACAAAGAAAGGCACACAGGAATAAAAGTAAATAAGGATGAAAAAACGGAAGTCATTTTCAGGCCTTGGTGTCAGGGAAGTTGAGCTCGTCCTCAAACTCCATGAATTGAGATGGGAGTAGGTCAGGTAACAGAGAAGAACTTCCGTCACCTAAGTCGGTGTCCTCTTCTTCCTGCGTGCATTCACGTACTTTGTAATCTGGTGGTATGAAGTGCTGATTCATCTTCATCAGTGTTAACCTCTCCACATTTTTGGCCGAGAGGCGGGTCCTTTTTGAAGTTACAATGGCACCAGCAGCACTGAAAATACGTTCAGAAGACACGCTTGCAAGTGGGCAAGACAAATAATTTAGAGCCAGGTTGGTGATCAGTGGCCAAAAAGGCATTTTCCTGTACCAATACAGCAATGGGTTCTTATTAACAAAGACCTCTGTTGGGTCATCCAGATAGGCCTGCACCATCGACTCAAGGTTCTCCATGGTTGCTCTACTTTGTATACCATCTGTGGCCTTTGCAGCACTGAAACGAGCAAACCCTTGATGAGTTAGCCAATCCGCTTCCGACAATATTATGGCTGGGCCTGGAGTAGGTGAGGATGATGATACGGTTGCTTCTGGTGTCGTTAACGGCTGTGAGGGAAGGTGACTCCCTTCGCCCACAGATTCAGAAGTGAAACTTGATGCCGGATGGCCTGCTGATTCAGTTGGACTTCTGCAGGCTCCTTGAATTTTCTACCGATCTTTTTCAAACCGAGTGGCTGACACAGCTAGCCAATGTTTGTACTTTGAAACATCTGCTTCATCAAAAGGAATGAATGCTTTGCTGGGCACTGCCTTTTTGTTCTGTAAATCCAGAATAGTGGCACAAATGTAATGTTGTTCTGTATGTATGTTTTTAAGTCTTTCATTGTTAACTAGGTGGCTTAATAAACTCTCCGCCTACTGATATGCGTCCTGCTTTTCACCATCATCTCTGAACGTTGAAGACACCGCCTTCAGTTGGTGCTCTAGCATGACCAACAATGGGATAGCTTTGCCCAAAGAACAGTCCTCCCTGCTGACTTCACACGTGAAGACCTCAAAAGGACGAAGCATGTCTGTCAGGCTTTTAACTAGCTTCTATTCCTCCAACTCTAGCCTCATGTCTTTCATAGTAGAACCCCGTCAAAAGACATACTCATTGATTACCATGCACTGCTCAGACAGACGCTCAAGCATGTAAAAGGTTGAGTTCCAATGTGTTGCCACCTCCTGGATGACTCCTTTGACAGGTACTTTACATTCATGTTGAATGCCCCTCAGCTGCTTCCGGGCCTTAAAAGAATGGCTGAAATGTGTGCAGATTCTTCGGCAGGTGGTCAGTAACTTCCTGCCTGTGTTTTCATTTTTCAAGAAATCTTGCACCACAATGTTAATACTGTGCGCCAAACACAGCACTTTGAAATAGTCACCTTGCTGCATGGTCTTAACTATATTACTACCATTATCCGTGGAAACATAACCAACTATGCGATTTCTTGGATGCAGCCATTCAGAGACCTTACTGTTAAACTCCTCCAAAATGTTTTTTGCAGTATGAGATTTCTCCATGAAAACATGGCTAATGTTGCATGTTTCCGAGTAGCTTGAAAAAGTGTGTCTGGTTCAACACCTGCACTTGACATGTCTCTAACCCCTGCAAAAGAGACCCAGTGTGCAGTGATGCACATGTAATCGAGGGCTTGGCAACTGGTCCACATGTCTGTTGTCAAGTGGATAGTGTGAACAGCACTCTTCTGCAAAGCTGCCCCAATCACCTCCAGCACATCTTGCTGTAGTGCTGGAACCGCAACTCCGGCAAAATAGGACCAGCTAGGAACCTTCCATTTAGGGCAGACTGTTGCCACTAAGTCTAGAAACCCCACCCCTTCCACAAAAGAAAAAGAGAGAAGGCCCAGCGCTAGCATTTTAGCCTGCTTTGCGTTATACAGAAGTGCCGTTGGGTGGTTGCGTTCAAATGGCGCCTCCGACCAAAGCATGCTTCTAATGGTGGGCTGGACCGTTTTACGTGATGATAATGATGATGATGCAGACTTTAAACCAGGTAGGCTCATTGATGGACTTTTTTGCATTGGTGTCTGTCCCAGACCCTTAGTGTGCCTCATACATGTTGCAGGGGTAGAGGGTGTGGGCGCTACCACTGCAGTGCTGCTGCCAGGGGTACTGGGTGTACCAGAAAAAATGTCGCTCGATTCCTGACTGCCCCCTGCACAATCAGCATCTCGTCAGCATCAGATGCAATGTGAATGGATACATTTGGATCAGTTCTACTTTGTTGGACTTCCTTGATCTTACTTAGGTGAGAATACCACTGGATAGGGTGGTGTTTTTTTGAGATGACCTCTCCGGCCTCCGGTACCATAGTTGGTACCAAGCTTACCCTGACTAACGGATACTTTACAAATCAAACAAATAACCATGTTTTCCGCCTTTGCGCTAACAGTAAAGAAGTCCCAAACTGGGGACTGGTGATGTCTGCTGGTGGTGGAGGTGCTACTTTGACTTTCAATGCCAGATGAAGTGGAGGATGGGCGTGGCTGAATTCATTTCTGTTGTCCACTTACAGCACCATTACTTGAGGTCAAGCTGGATGGAGGTCCCTGCCGTCCCTTCTGACTAAAAAAGATGGAAGCTGTAGGTCGTGTTGGTGTTGTAGTTAACTGCGTTGGTGGTGGTACCAGTGCCACACTGCCCACATCCCGCTCAGCAGCCATTCGGGATAGGGTCAAAATGTCTGTCTGCTGCATGCCCCCTGGGGCTGTAGTAACGACTGTGATGACTGGGTCATCATCAGACTGTTCATCAGCAGCAGAAAACACCACTTCTTGTTCGTCGTCTTCATACATAAGTCGAAGCCTTGCGGGAACCTTCCTTTTAGGCTTAGCCACCTTTGTCGGCTCATGGCGTGCCTCACTCTCAGACTGCATTTGTGGGTTCCAATCAGGATCAAGGTCATCAGAATGAAGGGGGCTTGAAGAAGAACTTGTAGTAGTAGTAGCCCTCCTTGACATTTTTTTCTTGCTGGGGATCTGGAAGACAATGAATCATCCTCAGGAGGAGTGGCTTCCTCAGATGATAACTCTTGAATATCAATTTCCTGATGTGCCCCTACTTCTGGAGGAACAAGCGTTGTAGGCAGTTGTGCCGCTCCATGAACCTCTAGTTGCACCTCTCCATACACCTGTCCATTCGCCTCTCCTTGCGCCCCTACTTGCGCCTCTCCTTGCGGCTCTACTTGTGCCTCTCCTTGCGCCTCTCCTTGCGCCTCTCCTTGCCCATGGACTTGCAGTTGTACTAGTTGCACCTGTGGTTGTCGTTGCGGCTGTGGTTGTTGAACACTCATCAGCTGAGTTACACCGGCGTTGATTGGATGGTACTTTCTTGTGATGAGCCAAGATCACTGGCCGATGGTGATTGAACAACCAAAGTGGCTGTCGCAGCAGCACTCATGGTCTTGGACCTAACTTGGCGTGGTGGCACTGAGCCCAATGAAGCAGAGGTGCTTCTTCCAGCTTGGTCATAAGATTATAGTCGAAATTCAAGTTCTGGAAGGCCAGATAAAAGCCACCATTTCGGGCAAGCTTTTCTCTAAAAATCAAGACGAAAGCTACAAAAGTAACAAAGAGTTTAATGATTCTTTCCTGTTTTCCAAATTGAAAAATTTCAAAAAGACCTGGCCAAGTTTTCATCTGAGAGAGTCTACCCCTATACCAGTGACACCTACGTTCCTGCTGTATACAACAGGAACGGCCATAGGGTGGTTCTACATATGGCACATCGAGCTCCGAGGATGGGTCAAGTGACTCAGACTCGTCTAATCCTGGCACATCCACCATGAAAAATCGAGGTAGAGGAAATCGTAGGAACTGTAGGGGATTCAATCACAATTAAAATCAACCACAATTTCCCCCGTGGTGGCAGCCCAATCCCTAGGCTCAGGGAGGCCCGCCTTTCCCACAACATACAGGTCCTTTCGGCCCTCAACAATTTTATCCTGACTTTAAAACACAGCCTTTTTTAGGGTTTGGTAGGGGGAGGCCGAGAGGGAGGCGGCGGACTCAACAGCAGGGTCAGGTACATTGGAATCTACCACGCCCCTCAATGGATCTGAGGAGTGGGGGGAAGATTCCTCAAGAGCAGACATGGCCGTCAGCGGGGCCAGCCTCGTGATTAAGTTGAACACTCGCACACTAACAGAAGTTGAAGAAAAAGTGTTGAATAGGGGACTAGGCTTTGTGGCTACAAATACAGGTGATCCTTTTCTCACTCAAGTCGAGATGGGAAAGTTTTTTAGGAAAGTCCATTTACACTTTCTCTTTTCCAAACAGAATGAAGAAAATCTGGATCTAACAATTATTGACAACAATATTGGACTGAAGAGACCCTCTACCATTATTCCACCGGCGATTGGTCTTCTGGCCAAAGTCTTAACATTTGAAGAAGCTGTTGAGTGTGACATCAAGAAACTCTATCAGCAACATCACAAACCTTTTGTGAATTTCCCTAAAAGAGAGCAGGATGCTCTGAAAAGTCTTAAAAGAGATGACTCCATGACGATAAAACCGTCCGACAAGGGAGGGGCCATAGATTTGATGGATACAGTCACCTATCGGGACGAATGCCTCAGGCAATTGAACGACATAAGGTCATATCTACCACTTACTGTCGATCCGACACAGAGGCTATCAAAAACCATAGGCCATATTGTGGAAGAGGCATTGTCAGAAGGTTGGATAACCGCCAACTTAGGTACTACACAACCTACTATGCCATACTTTTATGTGCTCCCGCACAACGACCACTTCCAGGACGCCCCATATTATTAGGGGACTGGCTTTCCTTTAGTACCTAATTCACTTTTGTGGACTTTTTCTCAAGACCGATGGTACAAGAGATGCCCACGTTCCTGCAGGACACCAAGGATGTTCTCAGAATCCTGTCTGACATAGAGTTTGACATTGACACAGATTGGCTAGTTTTTTTTGATGTAGAATCTCTTTATACATCCATCCCACAAGACGAGACTCTTGAGGTAATAGAGAACCTTCTACTAGCACGAGACCAGCATGGGCAGTGTTTTTGCCCCCAGCCTCGCGAATTTATATGTTCATAAATACGAACAGGATCATATCTTGACACCTACAAATCCGTATTATAACTCTGTACGGCTTTGAAACGTTATATTGATGGCGTTCTAGTAGTGTGGCGAGGGACTGCAGAGGACTTGGAGTTTTTTCATGAGTGGCTGAATGGCAGAACCAATTTTCTACGTTTTACGGTAGAATATGACAAGCACCATCTAGCTTTCTTGGACCTGCGGATTACAGCTACCCCCAGAGGATTACAATCTGAGTTGTATCGCAAACCCATGGCCCGTAACTCATTATTAAGTTACAATAGTTGTCATCCAAAGGCATTGAGAGACAACTTGCCTTATGGGCAATTTTTGAGGATACAACGAAACTGCACTATAAAGGAGACTTTTCACGACCATGCCTAAACATTAGAGAAACATCTGACAGCCAGAAAATACCCGAAGCGACTGATACGACAGTCCATGAAAAGAGACTCGAACAATAATCGAGAAGGACTGTTAGAGCTAGCTGTATCAAAAGAGAAACAGAACTGCATTACTTGCACTAATACTTTTTGCACCCTTTCAAATAGCATACAGAAGATTGTCAGAAAACACTGGGCCATATTGAACACTGGATCAGATGTCTTACCAATGCCTCTGTTTGCTTTCAAATTTGGCCAAAATCTTAAAGATCAATTAGTACATACGAGACCGAAGACTACCATCCCAAGATCAGTAGGCACGCTCTGGGACATGCCTGCAGTTGAAGGACACCATCCATGTGGTAATTGTGCGGCCTGCCCGCAAACCTCGAGATCCACCAGTATTGATGTAGAGAGTGATCGTCCTTGGCAACAAAAATATTTTACAAATTGCAACAGCCACAATTTGATATACTTAATAACTTGTCTTTGCCAGCTCAAGTACATGGGCATGACGACCAGAAAAATCAAGACCAGCATTTCCGAGCACAAAAGCACTATCAGATGCCGGAAACAAGCCAGGCATCTGACTAATCATTTTTGGGAGGTAGGGCACGCGCCCACGGACTTTGTCTGGACAGTGATTGAGCAGCCCTTGATTCCTACACAATTGACTGATGTGAGCAAATTTCTTTTAAAAAAAGAACAAAAATGGGTATATAAGATCAATTTAGACAAAGGGGGTCTAAACGAGGACATCCAGTGGATGTTGTTGTAAACAAATAGATCGAGGATCCCAGGCGAATGATGATACAACAGATTATGAGTCTGTCTGTTTTAATTGGTTGCAATATATTGCCAACGGTCAATGATTATTTGGGTACCAGAGGGTCTGGCATGTACAGTGCAGGCGGTCAATCATTAGGATAAGTATATTGGCACAATTGAGTGTTCTTGTCCATGATACTGGCTTGCATTATACTGTTCAATTCGAGGCCCTATCAAAATGATCCTAGTTCTGGGGGTGAACTGTTCTAATTGGAATGCGATCGAAGAATCACATCTAGGCTAATTTTCCATCTATGAAGAACAGTGACTTGTAAACATGATGATATTCCTATGCGCTATACTGATATGTCAAAGCTCATAAGTGACGTTTTTGTTCACCTACATTAATACATATTAATGTTGAGTCAATGCCACTAAACAACTATTGATTGCTATAAGCACATTTTTATTTCCAGCGACACTTGTGCTAATAGATGAAAGTTTTCGGACCAAAGTAAACTAATCACGTTTTAAAAAGCCCGGTCAAATTGTAAACTACATCTCCCATGACACTTGGGGATATCACGGTACTGACGCACGTATCGTCATTGCATGCCGCAAGCGCTCCGCGTCTGATAGGCAAGCTAAACACAAGGATGCCAGCACCATCTTCTTAATGTGTCAAGCTGGGGCTAAAAGCTGGAGATTCTTGTAAATATTTGGGATTGCGAGTGTGGTTTAATACCAACTAGCACAATTTCCCAGTGTAATAATATTTTGTGTGTGGCTACTTATAAAATCTTGGGGATTCGATTTGCACTAATAACAATAAAAGGTGTTGACACTACAATTTATAACTTTATTTGGATTTATAATAAAGCATCTATGCCATAAAAAAGAACAGGCACATTAATAGTATGGCTTTGCATTAAAACGCTTTATTGATCTACCAATTATGATAGATTCTTAAAACTACATTTCCCATGAATCTTAGGGCGTAGCACGGTTTTGACGTGCGTGATGTCATTGCCCGCCGCCAGCGCTATCATTAAATACGCGCCTGACAGCTGACCAGGTACCTCCCCGAGACGGCCCAGAGGGACGCCTGGAGTACCGACGGTCAGATAAGCTAAATACAAGGACACCAGCGCCATCCCCTAAATATATAAGTAGCGTTAAGGGCGAGGCATTGTAACTTTGATAAGACGTACGTGGTGCGGAGTACTTTGGCTAAGGCTAGGGTTTATTGTAAGCATTTGGGACTGTGAGTGGTGCCTATAATCAATTAGTACTACTTCCTAGTGTAAGAATAGTATCTACACAGTATACGAGGTAATATTTCGCGTGTGGCTCCTCATAAAACCCTGGGTACCCACAATAACTAATAACAGCAAAAGTTGTTGACACTACAAATTCACAACTTCGTTGTGATAGGTAGTAAGACCTCAATGCATGAGATAACAACAGGCATGCTGCTAGTGTGGCTTTTCAGCCCTGGGGCAATCTGATCATGGCTGCAGGTGCTGTCTGACTGGTCAACTGCCATAATAACAACGAGAGACATGGGGGGCTCTTTTGCGGCATGAGCCATCTAAAGATCTGTGCTTGATAAGGCTATAAGGCGACAAAAAGGGCCGAAGTAACAGATATACCCTACGCTATGAAGCAGCAACTACCCCACGGGGTACTCATACCGAATGAGTGGGTTTGTGAAGTTGGTTTTTAACTGACATGTCTGTGTAACTCTCTTCTTTGTATTTCCTTACTAGAGCGGGGCTCTATTTACCTGCGCCGTAGCCAGGTGAGGTGGAGCTTTTTTCTCCTGCCAATTAGGTAAGCGAGAGTCCCTAATGGGGGACTAGTGTGCATATGTCTGACACAGGGGCAAAATAATGAAAAAATAAGATTTTCGTTTTCCATCCCACATTCGGCTATAATAGAGAGAAATTCTTACCCAAATGTTAATGTATGTTTGTTTGTATTTTGTCTGTCCTTCTATATACCTGACTGTGATTAATCCACCACTTCTGATGTCTGGATCACCAACTAGGAGAATGTCTACACCTGGGAAACCCAGGTGAAATCTGTCTCTATTTTTAAAATAGCACCATTTTTCCGTTTACAACTAAATAAGCAGTAGCGCCATCTGGTCCTGATGAAAGCAGCGGACACCTACTAGGGTCAATTAGTTTGCAGAAACATGTTGACCTGTTAACACAAATAGTAGCTATTTGTTTAAACTACTATATCGCACTGGTTTTATTGATTTGGAAGTAGAGAGGTACCGATAAAAAACATTTTTTCCTCTTTCCTCTACAATTTTATTCTTCTTGGCACTTTATTCCTTTTGTTTCACTCACAATTTTTGCACTGTTTTACTGTTGTCATCACACATCCATATTTTCTCTGCTTCACTGGGACACACTCATTGTACAATTCATTTGTAAGGGTTGTAACACCCACCCTTCCTGGTGTGAAGGATCCCAGATGATGACAAGGACGGTTCCGGTCAACAACTGATGGGTATTTTTTCACACACAGAAAATATCCTTTTGACTGTTGACTTATTGTCGCACATATATTTTCTAAGTATGTAACTTTATTTATAATTCTCTTTTTTGTCAGGTATATAGAGAGTTTGTTGTGTGACCCACAGCTCTTCTACGTCTTGCTAAATTGATTTGTTTGGGGGTTTTAAATGTGTCAGGGCGGTAAACATCCCCTTGGACCCTCCCATCACCGTATTGTTCACGGTGCCATGAATTATCCATTCGATGACAGGCTTCTCAGAAACTGTCAATGGTAATCTTTCCAGTTTTTCAATACCCAGCACTGTATAGTCTGCTCCTCTTTGTGCCAAAGAGATTTGTTAATCTGTAAGGTTAAATACAGCAAACAATGATGTTGTGTTGATTAGACGCCATGGCACGTAGCCTGAACGAAGGTTTTGCAACGTCCAGCCTAACTGCATTATAGAACGTAATTGAGACTGGCCATGTTGTAACATTAGCAAGTCCTGTTCCATTATGTCAATTGTAGATGATACAATGCTGTTCAATGAATATATCCTGGAGGACAGAGTCATTAACCCATTGTCCACTACAGAGAGAGCTTTCTCTAAATTAATACAATCAAATTCTCGTATTCTTTCTGCAGTTTCCATTTGCGTTATTTTCCAAGCTTCGTTCTACGCAGCGTATATACCGGCGTATATGAAACGTTTTTGCCGTGGTTTGGGAGGCCCCACTAAGAAATCTCGCAAATCATTGCTTTCTTTAAGTAAAGATAAGTGTTGTTTGATTTCCGGAAGGGTGGATGTCTTTAGCCACTCAAGGCATAGTTTTCCTACACTATATGTTGTTACTATCCCTGGATGTTGTCTCTGGGAGTATCTTGGATCTGGCCTGTTCAGTTTTAACCCCTGTGTTTTGATCAGGAATCTATCATGACAGTTATTGGTGTCTGTGGGCCAGAATAACCATTTTTTTCAATCAGGATTGGTTCTGTTTTGTGTTAAAATGTATGGTACGTCTACCTCCTTTTCTTTAGTGTCATTACTCTCAGAAGTGGTTTTAGGTAAAGACGATTTATTTAAATCTTTTATCTTAGCCAGGCCAAGACAAGAAGTCTGTTGAACAGTATTGTTTAAAAACATTATTTGTTCTAGTATAATGCAGGCTCTGAACAAGGCCTCTAAACCTTGTACCTACCATTCTTCCGTGCCCCAGACAGTTTTTGTCTCAATGTTGTCTTTCCAAAAATCAAAACCTAATGTAGACAGCTGAGCATAAAAGTTTGCAGAATAAATTTGTTTAGTGTCGGTCAACATTGTTTTCATTCCTGTCTTATTTACATTTTTGAAATAAAAAATTTCTGGATTTTTAACATTAAACCATGAGAAGTACGAAAACTTTTCATGGAATGTTTTTGAGCTACCTTTTGGTGGTGTGGACAATGTTCCCATTGATTATATGTAAAAACATTTCTAGGACTTGCAGATTTGTGCAAATAGTGGTGACCATAGTGATTAAAACAATACATTCGTTCATAATCTGATGACCCTTTAAATAGTCATGTTCAGTAAATTTTGCAAACATTTCTTAATCTGATATCATATTATTAATAGTCTCAAAGTCCCAATCATCAGAAAATGTGCTGGGTGATACAAAGTCACCTAAAGAAACATTGAACTGGGTAGAATCTTTAGCAGCTCCACCGGGTCATAGATGTCATAATCAGTTCTTTCCCATGCTATACCACCAGGTATAGGAACAGCTGTGATATTCACTGATGACAGGTCTCTCTTTTCACAATGGGATGATTTGTGAGGTTTTAGGACCAAGTTGATTTTCTAACTTGCTGTGTCCATTGTACTATATTTTCCATCTCTCATTTGTCCCAAGCTTAAAACCAATATCAGCTAGAGTAGGAAAAAAAATACACCTAAACCAATCCAAAATTCAATCCATGGTAAAACAAGATATATTTTTTTCAGGTTGATGAAAGAGTTCTGTTGTTTTTTCTTTGAGAGTTTTCTTAGCTGGCCTTTCTCTGGTTCACTGGGATCCTCAGAAAATTTATCAAAGTTGATGAAATAGCCAGCGGCAGTTCTGTCAATTGTTGGAATTGCATCAGGATTGGTATTAATCTTTGAAGTTTCTTCTTTCTTTGTCATATTGGTATAGTCAGAGGCTACATCATTGTAGACAGGTGTTTCTTGACGAAATGTTATTTGGGTCTAAAGAGGCACGAGTTCCATGGCTTTGTTGTATAGTCCTTCTTTTCCTACTGCAGGTTTATCAAACGTGATAAGTCTTTCAGTCTGACCTCTTGGATAGTAGCAAGATTTGGTCTTCTACTACATCTTGGGAGTCCTCTGGGCCTACTACTTATTATTGGCCACATGATTGTGGTTTGACCAGGTCGATGGACACGACTCGTTTCTCCTTTTTACCAGCAAGGGGCGTTAGTACTACTGATCTTGTTCCTTGGATTACTAAGACAGGTACTGCTTTTCTGTAAGAAGGCCCAAATTCCTTCTTCACTGCTATCTTTTCCCTGACTAGATCCCAATCTTTGGAATCCAGACAGGTCGTGCTGGAACAGGTGTTTTTTTCTTCAGTGGCTGATGGCTTTTGTGTTGTGTTACTGAGACTTCTTCTTGTTTCATTTAAGTCCTGTAAAACAGCCAAACGATCTTTGACATCAAAGGGTTTTTGTTCCACCACTGAAGTTTGACAATCAAGGTCTTCGATTATCATTCTAGTACCAAACAGTAATTCATAAGGAGCGATTCCCCCCAGAGATTTTCTTGGCAGATTGTTAAAACTGCGTTGGACACTTATTAAATGTTTGACCCACCCATCACCCGAACCTAGTACCTTAGCTGTTATGGATTGCTTTATGTCACGTTTTTTCTTTCCACTACCGCATTATCCTCAGAATGGAAGGGACTAGAATACGGCAATGCAACGCCCAAGCTAACCATGGCCTCCTTGTAAGCTTGAGAGCTGAATGCAGGACCCTGGTCAGAATGTAGCGTGCCGATTGCATATGTGCAGATAAAGACTTGCAAATCCTTTATAACAGTTCTGGCATCAGCCGAGTGCTGGGGCCATAACCAAATAAATCTTGTGCAGGAATCCACTGCGACCATAATATATTTAGAGTTGCCATCCCTTGTTAAGGGACCACAGTGGTCCAGGTAAACACACGCAACTGGTTTATCTGAAATCAGAAGGGGCGTCTGTGCAGGATGTTCCACTGTAGAAACGTTTATTTTCTGGCAGATTTCACATTCTAGAACATAGTTTCTAGTTTGTTTCCTCATGCGAGGTCACCAGTATCTCTGTTTTAATAATGACACTGTGGCGGAAACTCCCGCGAGTGCAGATGCGAGCCCTTCATGTGCTGCTACAATTAGGCCTAACCTATGTTCGTTGTTTGGGATTGCCCTATCCCCACTCCAGGGATTCGAGCAAACGGCACATTATTCGCATCAGTTATATATGAGTACTTTACTGGAAAGCCTTTCGGGAGTTTCTTACCACTGTCTTTGACTGAAGCAGTGACAGCTTGCATTATTTGGCTGTCTATTTTTGTTTTTGACCGAGTGATTGCAGCTACGGAAGCCGTTTGCACAGCTGCCTTTGCGGCTTCATCAGCCAATCAATTCTCTGCAAGGTGAACGCCATCAAGTTGATGACTCAGTGTATGAATCATGTGAGTCTTTTGTAGTTCTTTCTGTTAAAGAACTACTTGTTCCCAAAGCATGTTATGCTTGATGGTGGCAGCTTTAGCGTCTTTGAAGCCATTCTGAACCCAGTTCTGCAGGTATTCATTGTAAGATTGTACGCAGTAATATGAATCGCACACTATTAGTGTGGGGAATTCGCGATCGGTATTTTCAAGCGCCATCTTGAAAGCCTATAGTTCAGCTCGCTGAGCTATACAGTCTCCGAGTGATTGAGTTTTAGTGACCATAGGTCTGAATTTGCCTTTGCACCAGCGACCTTTAACGATCGCGCACGCATCACTATAGGCTTGTTTACCCCCAATTGCGGGCTGTGCTGATCCGTCTGTATATATTATACATTTGTAATGTTCAATAGGCAAAATTTCGGTCGGCAGAGGACATTCATGTTCGTATTGGAGAAATTCTTGTGTTTTCAAGCTGGGGTCAAAAACGTATTCAACGTCTGTTGCAGCAAGAGAGTTAACCCATTGTATCCATCTCGGATGTAAAGCTTTAGCATTTGGAATGCTTGCTTTTGTCACTGCCTCTAAGGCAGGTACAGATGTAACCAACATTATGCGTTTACCCTGCGCGAGAGCTCTCTCTTTTGCTACCGCAGTTTGAACCACTGTCAGAATTTTTTCAGTAGAAGTGAACTTCATTTCAGCTTGTGTGTACAATTGTGATTTGTATGCTATTGGTACCGTTTCTCCCTCATTAAAGGTCAGGTACGTGAATCTGCATCTCCCTGGGATGATTCGTATCACAAGATTGCGCCCGTTTTCGCGAGTCATTAACTGTGTTTTTGCTAACATGTCTGTTCGGACTGAACGCAGGATTTCTGTGTGTGCTTGAGTTCAATTAGTTGGTTTGAAATCAGGTTTGATTAGTTCGTAGAGAGGTTTAACCCTTTCTGGGTAATTTAGAATGTAAGTTCTTCGAAAATTCAGGAAACCTAGAATAGACTGTAAGTTTTTCAGCATTCTTGGAGTTTGGAGCAGCGCAATTTTTTTTCTAGAAAGTTTGCTGCCAGGTTCTTGCCTTCACTTGATAACTCGTATCCTAGGAATAGGACATTGAGGTAGGCAATTCGTGATTTCTTAAAATTGAATTTATACCCTTCAGTGGCGAACCCAAGTACTATGTTGTTCACTCTTTCCAAGTGTCTGTCCAAGTTGTCATCTGTAAGATAGATGTCATCAACATAAGATAATGCCTCATCATTGTACGTTTGTAGTAACTCTGTTACCCTGGCTGAAAATAACCCTGAACTATTCTTGAATCCTTGGGGGAGACGATCAGATGCCTGCTTTTAGCTGCAATGTTTTGACGGAAAAACCCATTTGAAATATCAAATGTGGTTTTATATTTTTTGTGCACAATGTTATTCATCAGTGCAGCACTATGTGCATTTTGTACTGCAAAAATTTTGCAACAAGAGTTTAAGTGTCTGTAATCCAATACTAGACAATATGAATTATCTGGTTTGGAGACAGGAAAAAAAGTATTGTTCATTGATGAGGTGCATGTTTCAATCACCCCTTGGTGTTCAAGTTGATTTAAAATCTCCCTGACTTGTCTTTTAGCTTCTTGCTTAATTGGGTACTGCCTTTGTGCAGCAGGTTGATTTTTTAACTGGATTTTATGGTGAGGAGAATACTCATCCCATCCCACATGATTTTTACATAATGCTGGAGCCTGAGCTACTGCCTATTTTCTGGCATACGTGTATTTTTTATGAATTGGAATATGATTTGAGAAGGCCGGCATACTTATCTCTTCGCCATGTGGGCACTCCCTGACAAATTCAGGTGGCCAGTCTTGTTCAGATAGAAGAATGTCATAGCCCATAAAGAGCTTTTCCTAAAAGAGTGCTCTTATTTTTCTAGTTATGTCCCCCTCCACCCGGAGTGTTACTTCATAAAACCCCTGAATACATTCATTCAAGTCCACTGTCTCCAGATGATCCTTCAGGATCCTGTGAACTATGGTGACTTCTGCTGTGCTGTCTAACATTGTTTGAGCCCACTCCCTGTTCTTGAGTTGTGTCCTCAAGATCCTGTGCATGTCTGATTTTTATGCTTGCTACCTTCTTTTTAGGAAATTGAGCTTTTTTACTTTGGTGAACGGGTTCTCTGTCTTTAGACTTGACGCGTTCCTCCTTGTGTTCTGACTGCCCTCTTCTTTCCGATTTCTGCGAGGAAGTCTGAAAAGATCGAGAGGGACTTGTATCATTATCTTCATATCTGTCAGGTTTTTTTCAAATTATCCCTATTCCCAAGGTTATACCTTTTTTCAGAGGGCTCCCGTTGGGGAGACCTACCTCCCCTTTGGGGAGATCTTCCTCTGGACTGAGAACGTTTCTCTCTAGGAAGAGTCTGTTTAGTGTTTTCCCACTGTTTTTTAGTAGTAGTGAGATTATTTTTAATAAGCACCTTTTCAGGATTTTCTGTAAATTCAGGTTTTACTGGTTTCCCACCCAAACAATCTCTTCCTAATTCTTCATAACATTTTTCAATAATTCTACCAAGCTCATATGGTTGATCTGTTATATATGTTTCTTTTAACTTTTTGCGGATCGCCACGGATGCTGCTTCACCTTTAATGTTAGCTAATAATATAGCTGAGACCTGTTTCAAATCTTTTAGTAATTCCATACCTAGATTTAAGGCCGGTTCTGGACCATATTAATTTTGAATCTGCCTCAGAACGTCTGGTATTACTGCCATAGACGGTACACCATGTGTTTTTGTGCAGATTGAAGCAAAGACTGTACCCCAAGTTTCACAGTCCTCCACATGTGGTGGAATCCCCATTGGTAGACAGATTGTCAGAATTCTTTGTTTATGATGAGCTGTACTATCAGGGAATACTGCCTCTAAGTAATTTTTTGAGCTAACCAGAACAGAATTTATTCCCTTTTTGCAGGTAATTTACCAATGACTGATTGTATAGTCGGTGGTGTTATTTTATTTGTGTTCCCCTGATGAGGGGTGTGCTGTGGAATTTTTATAGCTGGTTGGACTGTTGAAGTTCGCATGACATATTGAACCAATTGTCTGTGTATTTTAATTAACTGTTTCAGCTGAGCTAACAGTTCTGGACCTGTCATTCCGTTAATATCAGGATGTGGTGTGTAGCTCGCTAGTACCGGCCATGTAGCTCCTGGTCTACCTAGTGGACCGAGCCTGGTAATGTGATTTTGATGTTGTAGGGCGCCTTTAAACCAGAGCTGATTCTCCTGGTAAGTTAATGGAATTTCAACGTCCTCTAAAGAAACGTATTCTGCCGGAGGTTCCTCTAATTTGTAGTAGTGGAACTCGTGTGTTACTGCATTTGCTGCAGGAAACATAATCCATGAATAGAATACCTCTGTTTGCCGATATGCATTTGTCTCTATACCAAAAATTACTTTACCACCTCTTGATGATACCCCATTTTCTATAAGTTTTATAGTTATGGTTTTTCTTACATTTGCCGGGATGAATATAGCATCGGCGTCATTTTGTAGAAGATTTGTGTTATCTAAGACTGCTTGAGCTGCTATTCTAGCTCTCTCCCTTTCATTGTCACTCCTCGATATTTTGTTGACTGAAAGTTTTTGCAGAGCAAAGTTTCAAGGAAACAAAGATTAGGTGCACAATATTTTGGAACACTGTATCCTTCAAAGTTGAATAAACCAAAAACTAATACATAGGATTTTCGTCCTACTCAGTTTTGGCGGATATTATCCTTTTACCCACTCCAGACGTCTATTGGAGTATTTTACGGGAAAAGGGGGTCTGTGTGAAAAGCACAACTGAATTACTCTAGTATATAGCGTTAAATTATCGCCTTACCAAATGTTCCTATATTCCCAATAGGCTCTGCGCATTGGAATAATATATAGTGTAGTTTAGACGTAGGACTGAGGTCTACTAGGTCTCTACCGAATATATTAAACTTAATAGTGAGTGCCAGCTAGCTCAGAGGTCACTAGAAACTTTCTCGAATTCACAAGAAGGGATTAGTTTCTGACAACCGCATAAACATGACAACTTTGTTTCCCAAGAATAAGAAATCAAATCTCTAGAGTCGCAGAAACAATAGATAACTATTTTACTCAGTCAATCGTGCATGCTTCGTTTCACCAGAGATGCAGAGAAATAGAGAGCCGGGCATTTTCAATAAAAGTATTTATTGAATAGTCTTCTTTCTCAAGCATTGGAAATGAACTGCTATAATCGTAATGCTGGTTATAAAGTACAAGCCAGATAATACAAACAGTATTATAAAGTAGTACTGTAAAAGCATGATATGGTTTCTAAGCCACAAAAGTGCATACAATGTATAAAATACATACAGTAATAAATAATGACTAAAAGTACTCAACTGGTGCTTCTAAAATACGCCTACCCCGGTGTACCTAACCGAAGTCTAGTACGAGGGAAGAAGTACGTGAGGAGTAGCCTAAGTTTAGTAGTTCTCTTCCAGGAATCTATTCCAAGAATTCTCTAAGAGGTCTAATCAGCTTCGTACCTTGGTTTTAGAATGAAGGATGTCTTGTATCTCTCTCTCAGGACTCGATTTCCCAGATACCCGCAAGGATAAGCCGGAAACACTTGAGCTGGATTTCTCTGCAAGAGAAAAGACAGCGTCTCTCTCAGTGCATCAGTTGGAGGGTCGGCTTCCTTCGGCACTTGCTGCTGCAGGGTGTCGGGTAAGTAGATAGTCGATCTGCTCCAAACCACTGTGTGTTTGACTGGGCAAACCTGGGCATATTTATACTTTGAAGGTGCCGAGTTTGACGCATGTTTGAACCTAATATCGTCACTCAAAGGCTAAATTCTTGGAAAAGGCCAGGAGTTCTTGGAGAACTTAATATTCAAGGAGGGGGAAGTTCCTAGCTGCTGAAGGTGGGTTTTTCCAAGAAATCGTTGTTAATTCTCAGAACCTAGTGGAAGTAGCCTTGCCGTATTTAGGCTGTATGGCTTAGACCAAATAGGGTAGTGATTTCTATGCCTATATAAGGATATGATAAAGTATACCTATATAAGGGCATGAATTGGGAAAATTACACTAGGGGCCTAGATTCGATTACAACACTTGCTTTGGCAACATCAAGCGATGCATCACAGATGGATGTATTGCCTGGAGGAACTGGTTCATTGGGATCAGCTGGTGGGATCTGCTTTTCCTCTGCAGGGTGCTTCTTCCCTACAACAAGGATTTAAAGCAATGACACAAATTATTACTCTAGTTTTCTTTTACCAACCAAAGGCATCAATATTTTTATGCAGTGCACCATCTAAATAAATAATGACCTGTACATGCTTCAAATAGCAAATATAACTTGAAGTTACTTTTAAATGCATTCAAAGCCTCATTAATTTTCTGTTCCTATTAAGTGGAGCACAAAGATCAAGGTAATGGTAGAAATAATTGAATTAATCTCAACCCCTGGTAATCGCTCAGGACGCATCTCAATCATTCTGAAATCGGGGGAGGAAGAGTCAGGAAAACATGGTGGCCACCTAGCGGCTGGTCACGGGTGGACTGAGAGGTGTGCTGCAGGCATTGGAAGAGGAGAGCAGAGCTGAACGGGAATTGCGGTCGCGGTTCCAGGCGTGAATGGAGGTTTGTGAGTAACTCAGTTTTGGGTTGCTTTATAAAAAATATGGTTTTGTGTCCAGAGAGGAAAGGAGACAGGGATTGGCAACGGTAGCGGAAACTGGACTACGGTCGGGGAGCAAGTGTTACCTTTGCCAATGCCGATGCTGATGTGCTTTATGCAGAAGTCAAGCCGTTGGAGACTGAATTTTTACCGCTTGAGAGAAGAGCGGGAGTTGGAATATATAGTGTCCAGAGTGAGATTACTGTCAGTGCAGCAGTGATTTGAAAAATGTGTCTTTGTGTAAGCCTTTCCGTATATTGTGAAGCAGGAATTCGGCAGCTATTTAAGGCGGCTAGGCGGGGGACTGTGGCGGGAAGTGTGTCTTGGTCTCCACGGCAGGGGTAGGAGTTGAAGCAATCACGGCAGAGCAGCTGTAGCAGAGAGAGGCTCTGGAGCTCCGTAGAGAGCGCTGGGCAGTGGCAAGGGTCTTCTTTCGAGGGAGCAGTGGTGGGGTCTTTAAAGGTACGGAGAGGCAAGGGAGGGCAGAAGATAGGGAGTCCCCTTTTTTTTGCACAATGGAGGCGCAATGGTATGAATATGCGGAGGCTTCAGTGGTGAAAATAAAGGTTAAGGGAAAATGTCAGCCATCTAATAAAGTAAGCACAGAAAGTGGAGAAAGTGGCAAGGTGACTACCCCAAAACCTACTGTTATTTGTAGATATAGGCTGAGAAGTGGGGGTGGGGACAAAAAGTAGTACGTTGGTAGTTCCAGAGTCACAGGAGAACTCTGTTAAATACGCCAAAGAGCAGAATGTGTACAAGAGAGAAGTAAAAGAAGTAAAACCGAGGGGAGGTCTATTGAGTAAAGAAGTTAGAGGTTGAAAATGTAAAAGGAGATAGTGCTGAGTATAAGATTAAAGTGACCCCCCTCTTTAGGGTCTTACTTTAAATCAATACCAAAAACTTTAGTGTTAAGGAGGAACCCTAATATGGCGGAAATGGAATCCCATCCCACTCAACTACAACAACCAGCAGGAGATGGACTCACAGACGAAAGTCTGAACCTCATAGATTGGATAAAGCATTTGAGCCCAAACCGTTCTCAGATGTTGACCCCAGAGTTGGTGGGGCTGGGGGAATTTGTGGATGGGGATGGTCCTGCAGACAATGGTACGGTCTCTTTGGCTCAGCCACCCCATGATTTACATGGTGAGACTCAAAACAGTGAAGCAAGCCAGCCCGAACATTTATCTGGGGACCAGTATAGGTTTGTGCAGAATGAGAAGGGCTTTGTTGCTGTCAATGCTGAGAAGGGAGAGCCCCCAATTAGTTTGATTGTTTCTCTTACGCTTGAGATTCGTAGAAGATTTGAAGTTTCAGAGCTGAACCAGAAAGAAATAAAGTCTGCCTGCGAAGTGCTAGAGAAAAAGATAGATGACCTAAGTGGAAGGACTCTGGCTTTAGAAGCGGAAGTGAGCGACCTTAAGGCAACAGTACAAGTAAACAGAAATGAGATAGAAAATCTGAAAGCTAGGGGGAGAGATCAAGACGAATGGGTGGAGAGGTTAAAGAATTTTCAAAGGCGGAACAATTTAAAAATTCTTAGACTCCCTGAGGGTAAGGAAGGGAGTGATATTAAGAGTTTTGTAGTACAATAGTTCAAAAAGGAGTTTCAGCTGGAGGAATCGGAAGAGGAAATAACAAGAGATATCCAAAGGACTCACAGAGACCCATTTAGGTTGAGTGCAAACAGGTCTAAACCAAGGAGAATTCTAGTTAATTTCCTTTCATATACTCTCAAAGAAAAAATCCTGGCCAAAGCCCTGAAGAATAAATCGCTTGATCTAGATGGGATAAAAATTGAAATAAGATCAGACCTCTCAACAGCAACATCCAACAGGCAATGGGAGTTGGGTAAAAGAATGGAGCCCTTGAGAAAGCTGGGGGCTTTGGTCCAACTGAAGTTTCCAGCTTTGCTTAAGGTGATTTTAAACAATAAAATGCATTTGTTTAGATTTTTGGAGGAGGTAGACAATTGGAGGTCTAGTAAGAAGATCCCGCTTAAATTGCTCTTCTCTGTATATATATGTATGTATTATATTTGAACCTGTATGCACACCTCAGGGTTCTCCCATATGGCCTTATGGCCATAGGAAGTTGGTTAGGGTTTTCCAAGGGTGGGGATGTAGTTTGGGGGGAGCACAGGGTGGGGAGCATAAAGGGGGAAAAAAACCTCAAATGTCTTGTTTTATGCAAAATCAGTCAGCAATGCTAGCCCTTTCTTTTCTTAATTTTTTGTCTTCCTTTTTCTTTTAAGGGATGTCTAGAAATAGGCCCAACGAGATACATTTTTTAGCATGGAATGTAAATGGGCTACGGGTAAAGGGTAGGAGAGATAGGATAATGTTGTATTTAAAAGAATGCCCAGCGCAAGTCATTATTCTGTTAGAGACACACTTTACAGAAGACGAAAGTAGGGTGTTCTTTAAATCCCAGAGGTGGATCGCACATGCTGTCTTCACAAAGCGGACATTGGTTACGAAGGGGGTAGCTTTATTGGTTAGGCAAGGGACAAATATTCTAGTAGAAAGAAGTGTCTCTAATAGTACAGGAAGGTGGCTGGTAGCAAAGTTAAATATTTTTGGTCAAAACTTTACTTTGATAGGTTATTAACGGTCCAAATCAGGATGAAATAGGTCCATTAGATGAGTTGTCAAATGAGATTTTAGGTTTTCCAGATCAGATTATAATGGCAGAAGATTTTAATACTGTTCTAGACCATAAAAAGGACAGATCCCAAATAGTAGAGCGGCCTGCAATCCTAAAAAATGTCGTCTAGAGTTTGGATGTTGATGGCCCAGTGTGGTCTTTGTGATATATGGAGGTGCATGGCAGGCTCGCAACTTGGTTTTATGTATTAAAATAAAAAGTATAAACATAAATCTTGTATAGATTACTTTTTGATTGACAGGGTACTTAAAGATGTGGTAGTTCAACTTAAGCACATTGGAGTACACCTGTCTGACCATTCAGCCATTCTTCTTTATTTGAGTTTAGGAGAAAGGAGTGTAGGTTCTAGGTGGATGCTTGATCATACTATTTTACTGGAAGAGGAGGTCATTGAGGGGTTAAAAGCTGAGACTGAAGATTTTTTTTAAGTAATCTAGGTTCAGCCAAGATTAGGGCAGTCTGGGATGCTTATAAAGCTTATTTAAGGGGAAGACTGGGCACTCTAGCGGCAAATAAGAGGCGAGTTTACCACGGTAAAGTATCAGGACTAGAATAACGGATTCAGAAGTCAGAGGGGGCTTTGAATAATTTAGGTGGACCGGTGGATGACGAGGGGTTGGTGGGTGAAATCTTGAATCTAAAGGCAGAGCTGTCAGGAGTTATAAGCAAGCGTGTCAGAGAAAGATGAGAGGCCAGCCAGTTGGCATATTTTGAATACGGCGAAGGCTGTAGTAAATTACTTTCATGGAAGGCGAAGAGTGACCGAGTTAGAAACTTTATAAAAGAGATCATTTGTGAAGAATCAGGGGCAGTGTTATGTGACAGCCAAGTGATTAGTTTGGCTTTCTTTAGTCACATTGGGAGAGTATGTAAAGAATATTCTGTTATGAATGGGGAGGATGTGTTACCGTGGCTAGAGCACCTAGAGCCCCTTCCAGATGAAGCAATGGAAGCCATAGATGATAAGATTACTTCGGAGGAATTTGAAAATGTAATAAGGGGTGGGAAGCGTGGAAAGGCTCCAGGGCCGGATGGCCTCCCTCTTGAGGTTTACAAAGTTCTGGCTGGCACTATAATTCCTATTCTTAGATAACTTTTTACATATTAATACGTATTAATGGCCAAATAATTATTCCACCACCGGAAGCCAGGATAATCCGTAAATGGGCAGAGGTTGATTTGAAAACCCTGACCAAGGCGCTCGCGCCTAGGGACTGTCCTCCGAGCTCAGACCATAGTCTGAATCAGCAATACGCGGATTTAACGCGGAGCTTGACTCTAGCTATTGACCAGATAGCACCTAAGAGAACGAAGCTGATAAAAGGACCTGGTAAGGAAGCCCCATGGTTTACGCCATCGCTGAGGGACCACAAAAGGAAACTCAGAGCCCTGGAAAGAGGTTGGAGGAAAACTAAACAGGACTCAGCCAGGAACCTCTACCGAACCTCCCTTAATGCATATAAAAAACAGATCACTCTTGCCAAAGCCGAATATTATGAATCCCGCCTAAGTAAGGCAGCCAACGTGCAGAAAGAGACCTTCAAGATCCTGTCGGAGTTGACTAAAAAACCAGACAGTTTCCAGTCCCCCATAAACTGTAACTCCTTTCAGGGATACTTTCTGGAGAAAGTACGAACCATAATCCAGGAGATAAAAAGTGGTATGTCAAATGGGATGGTTACACCTACAGCCCCTCATAAATCAGTTGACTGCTCCATCACACTGTTTCCAGAGATTGACACTCTGATTCTGCAACAGCTGATGGATAGAATCAAGTCTGGATCTCCAGCGGACCCATATCCACCTAAAGTCTTTCAGCCAGCCCGTCCCTTATTGGAGGAGCGTGTCATCTCCCTCCTAAATAGGTCCTTGGAGACAGGGCAATTACCAGCAAAACTTAAAGAAGCGCGTGTAAGACCTTTGCTGAAAAAGCCAGGCGCAGACCCAGCAGTACTAAAAAACTACAGGCCGATCTCTCAGTTACCATTCCTCTCTAAAGTACTGGAACAACACGTACTAAAATCCCTGTCCACGTATCTGGAGTCTCATCATCTACTTCATGAACGACAGGCAGGGTTCCGAGCGCATCATCGCACCGAGTTGGTGATGCTCTCGGTGCTGGATGAATTGAGAGGCCTGGCTGACGGTAAAAAACCCGAGCGCCCTGATCTTGTTAGACCTTTCAGCGGCGTTCGATACCATCAGCCATGCTTTGCTGCTGGAAAGATTGAGTGACTTTGGCATCAAAGGCCTGGCCTTCAGATGGTTGCAGTCCTTTCTGTCAGGAAGGACCCAAAGAATACAACTTGGGGAAGAAACCTCCGCAGTGGGGAAATTAGAATGTGGGGTGCCCCAGGGCTCGGCCCTGTCCCCACTTCTATTTAACCTATACCTGCAGCCTCTGATTGCTTCCCTGGCACGCATGGGCTGCACAGTATTTAACTACGCGGACTACACGCAGCTGTTGCTGAGTGTTGATAACACAAGTGCCGCCCAACTCAATACTCAGAACATCTTGAGATACACGGTCCAATGGATGACAGGAAATCTTTTAAAAATCAACCCAGATAAGACTGAGGTACTGGTGATTCCATCCGCCACCTCACCATGGTGTGACCTCTACTGGCCCGCAGAGTTAGGCCCGGCTCCAAAACCCAGCCTGAACGTGAAGAGCCTGGGGATTAAATTAGATTGTGACCTATCAATGGTCAACCAGATCTCTTCAGTGGTGGGTAGCTGCACCAACATTATCCGACAGCTACGGAAGCTAGTACCCGTCATCTCCCAATCCATGTTACGCTCCATTGTCGCAGCCACCGTGATCTCAAGGATAGACTATGGAAATGCCCTCTACCTTGGCCTGCCAAAAATCCTGACAAATAGGCTACAGGTTGTGATGAACGATGCTGCTCGTCTCATTTTTAGACTGCCAAGACGAACCAAAGCATCTCCCCTGTTACAGAGCCTCCATTGGCTCCCTATTAAGGAGCGAGTGGAATTTAAAAGTTTGTGTATAGCCCACAAAGCCATCTATGGCATGGCGCCCGCATACATCAAAGATCGTGTGGCGGTGTACAGCCCAATGAGAACTCTCAGATCTTCAGACTCTAAATTATTGGTCTGCCCTCAGTACAAACTTGTCACCAAGGGAGGAAGAGCCTTCTCGGTGTTAGTTCCTCAGCTATGGAACACATTACCTGAGCCGCTGCGCAGGGAAGAGAACCTCCTACGCTTTAGAAAGGGGTTAAAAACGCTGCTGTGTAGGAGGTCCTTGAGTGCCAACTAGGCTAGTGGAGGCCCTCTGTATTGCTAAAGTTGTTATTTGTACCATCGATTTCCAAGCGCTTAGAGGCCTGCAGGTGATTGGGCGCATTACAAATCAAAAATAACAATAACAATAACAATAACAACTTTTTAACACAATATTTCAAACAGACACTGGTTTTCCTGATTCTTGGAAGGAAGCTATTATAACCTTAATCTCAAAACCCGGGAAATCCCCCCAAAAAGTGGACTCATATAGGCCCATTTCTCTGTTAAATGCAGATTATAAGATGTATGCAAAGGTTATGGCAGTAAGGTTGAATAGTTATATGCCTTGGATGGTGAATGAAGACCAAAAGGGGTTTATAAGAGGAAGGGCATTAAAAGAGTTGACATACTCATTGGTCGGTTCTATAGACATGGCAACTGCTAATGGCCTCCTCCTGGTAGTGATAGCAATAGATGCGGCTAAGGCATTGGACCGAGTCAACTGGTCCTATTTGCAGAAGGTGGTTAAACATTTTAATCTAGGTCCAAACTTCCGTAGAGCTTTAAATAGTATCTATGCCACTCCGGAATCAAGAGTGCTAGTTAATGGGATATTGACTTGTCCAGTAAAAATCATTAGAGGGTGTCCGCTCTCACCGTTACTGTTTGATCTCTATATCGAGCCACTGGCTGGAAAAATTAGGAGTTTTAACAGTATTACGCCTTTTGAGTTTAACGGCTGGACCAAGAAGGTTGGGTTGTACACTGACATCATTTTAATCTTTACAACGAACCTTGCAAAAACCATGAAGGCTGTAATGAAATTAACAACCGAGTTTGGTAAAGTGTCAGGTTATGATATTAATAGAGACAAGACAAAAGTGATGAGCTGGAATATGGGCGAGAAGGGGATTGCTGTTGAAAGATAAATGAGATATTTAGCGGTATAATATAAAATATTGCTGACCTTACTAAAGTTAACTTTGACCGGGTTAGAAAAGAGATTTGTGCTAATATTCAGGGTTGGATGCATCTTCCGCTAACTCTGTTTGGCAGAGTGAATTTAGTAAAAATGATCTTGCTTCCGAAATTAACTTTTTTGTTTGATTCTATCCCCTTTTCGTTTAGAAAAGAATGGTTTGTTAAGTTTCAGAGCGATATATTTTAGTTTATCTAGGCATCAAATGGGCCACAAATCTCCTGGCGCAAATTAAGGAGGAGGCTGTTGAAGGGTGGTTTAGCTCTTCCAGATTTTAGACTTTACTCTTGGGCCTTTTCTCTAAAAAACGGTAGAATGTTATTGGATATTCCCTTAGATTCAGAAATAGGCAGGATGTTTAGAGCAATGCTTATTAAGGAGAAAGGAGCAGGAATTGGTTTCATGTTTAAATTCGCTGATCCGAAATATTTTATGAAGATCAGGTTGAAGACTCTAAAGGAGATGGCCGAAACTTGGTTTAAAATTAGGAAGGTGTTAAATATACCATATTTTAGCTATTGGGCCCCTATCTGGGACAATAGACTCATTGCCTTTAACTTTGAAAGAAGCGGGCATTCTAAGATGTTAGCATATGCTGCTGGACGGTCAGCTGGTGCCTTGGAACTGGTGCGAGCAGGTGGTGGGCCCAAGGCTTAAATATCTTCAAGTGCAAAGCTGGTTTCAGACTATGGGGGAAAAGTTAGGAGAACCAAATGAGTCAGAAGAAAAACTTCTCTCTGCTATAGCTGTTAAAAAAGAAATTGCTCAATGGTATTGGATGATTCTGGAGATGGAGGATGGTGTATTCAACTTGCTGGCGGATCTGTGGGAAAGATGCTTGCCAGAGGCCGAGCTGGAAGACCAATGGCAAGTATCTATGGCTACACTTTATAAAATAGTGAAACCTGCATATCTCAGGAAGAATCATTTCTTTATTGTACATAGGGCTTACTGGACTCCACGAAGACTTTCTAAATTTGGCTCAGGAAGAATGGTGGTATGTCCAAAATGCAGCATTCAGAGCGCCGATGACTTACATATGTTTTTCTACTGTCCGGAGTTACAGCTTTTCTGGGAGGCAGTAAGTAAATGTTTAACTAGCGCCCTAAACCTGCAGATCAAAGTGAGCGCTGTTTTGGTTATTTTTGGAGTATTGGAATGCCAAGGTTTTTTTACTAAAGACAATGCAAAATTGGTATTTATGCTATGCTTTTAGCTAGTAGGAAGATATGTAAATTGCGGGTATCTCCGACACCTCCAAGTGTGGGTGATTCGTTAAAATCTATGAGCTATACTGCCAATTTGGACATTTCGGATCAGGGGAAAGGAAGTTACAAATTCTGGACTCCCTTTGTGTGTAGGTGAGCTACATGTTTAGAGGGAATGGTCCAATGATTAAGCCTTCCACTGCCTCTGCTGTGTATAGTCTTTTCTGTGTGAGTAGAAGGATATGGGGACGGGTCTATGTTGGATAGAAAGAGGAGCTCTCGTTAAAAGATAGCATGGTCGCTATTCTGGATTCTGGGAGCCTAGACCTTATTTATCCCTGTCATAGCGAATGAGGTCAGAAAACCCAAGGCTGGCATCGATAGAAAGACAAAGGGTGGAAGCAAGACAAATGAGGACAAAAAAAAGAAGAATGAAATATGTACAATGGCATGCCATTTTCTCTTTGTGTTTGTTGGGATGGTTTTGAGTCAATTTTCAGACATAAACGTGACAGCAATAAAAGGCTGCACAAGATGTACAGAAAAAGGTGCCTGTCCATTTTACAAGTCCCCGGCCCACACGACTAAGAATATAAATACAGAACAAAAAAAATATGGAAAGTTTGCTGCATTTTAGCACAGCAGTTAAACAACCAACATTGAGCGACTCTGACTGAGTTCATATAAAAGCGGGTAGAAAGCACTTCACGTACCTGCTCGTACTTCAACAAAGTGATGTGCATGTACAAAAGGTGTTCTTTAATGATGGATATAGCTTTGGCAACATCAAGCGATGCGCCACAGATGGATGTATTGCCTGGAGGAACTGGTTCACTGGGTTCAGCTGGTGGGAACGTCTTTTCCTCTGCAGGGTACTTCTTCCCTACAACAAGGATTTAAAGCAATGAGACAAATTATTACTCTAGTTTTCTTTTTCCAACCAAAGGCATCAATATTTTTATGCAGTGCACCATTCAAATAAATAATGACCTGTACATGCTTCAAATGGCAAATATAACTTGAAATTACTTTTAAATGCATTCAGAGTCTCATTAATTATCTGTTCCTATTAAGTGAAGTACAAAGAACAAGGTAATGGTTGAAATAATTGAATTAACCTCAACTCCAGGTAATCGCTCAGGCCCCGTCCCAATCCATCGCAGGTTTGCCCACCATGCCACCTCATTAATAACTGAAGTAAGCACTGTCATGCAAAGTGCTGCTGCTACCAAGTGTTGCAACCTGCATTTTCATTCATGTGTTATAGCCAGTGCATGTATTGACTAAATATGTGATCTCTGTTCTTTTTGGATGACCATTGCTCCCTTGACTGACACACACACACACACACACACGCACACACACACACAGAAATGTACATTCCTCTGGCTCAAGGTGAAGCACTTCCAGACATAAGCTATCCCTCTAATGCTGCTGCTGTATAAGAGGGGCCTCTATCAACACTAGGTGGTGATTACTCAGTTTGTTTTATTGTACGTTTAATTCTGGGCAGGCTGGGGGGTGTGTCAGGGTGACCTGCTGGAAGAAGGGGCTGTGTTGGGTGTTGTGTGAGGGTGCTGCAGTGTGCAAAGGTACTGTTCTGGGCAAGACCTCAGGATACTGCAGTGCCAGACAGGTAATAGTATAGGCCAGCAGTAGCCAGAGGTGCTGGGACACTACAGGGGTGCTATATGGCAACAGCTTAGGATACTGCAGTGCCAGAGAGGTGCCACCCTTGGTGGTGGCCATGGCTGCACCAATACTAGAGAGATCCTGCTGTGCTGGATTAGGTAGGACCTCAAAGTGCTGAGGCTAGAGAAGTGAAGACTTGTGTGAGGGTTTTTGGTGCTGTAGTGCAAGAGATGTGCTGACCTGGGTGAGGATATGAGGATCTACAGAACTAGACATGACCCAGATAAGGTAACGATTAGGGTTGCTAAAGTGATATAGGGAGGTGCTGGCTTGGGTGAACGTTCAATGTGCTGCAGTGCCAGAGAGGTGACGCACAAGATGATTTCTATGGAGGGATGCTGTGCTAGAGAAGTGCTGGTCCAGTTGAGAGTTCAGGATGTAACAGTGTGAGGGTTGGCAGCCTGGGTGGGTGTTGATCTGGGGTGCTGCAGCGCTAGGGATGTTGATGGCCCGGTTTTGTGTCTGGTTGCTCCAATGGTAGAGAGATGATGGCCGGGGTAAGAACTAGGTTTGCCATAGCATCAAACCAGTTCCACCCCATGTCGAGGGATCAGAGGACTGCAGCGCCGAAGAGTAGATGGGTGGGTGAGAGCACAGAGTGCTGCAATGCCATAGAAGTGCTGCATGGTTAAGGGCTCAGAGTGCTGCTGTGCCAGAGAGCTGCTGGGTGGATGAGGGCTTGAAGTGCTGCAGAGCTGGGGCTGCTGTGCCTGTCTTTATGCCTGAGTCAGTGATTGGAGTGGTAAAAGACAATCCTGTTTTTTTTTTCTACTAGGTGTCCTCCCTTTTTTTATATATCACTAAATACACAGGCTTGGGAGTCACAAGTTTGTCATGTTACACTTCTTTGCAGTTAAAGGAGTTGTATAGTCTTTTGTGCAACCTAGTTGTAACTTGTGAAGAGGATCTCCAGAGACACAGCAGAACAGGGTCAGCAATATCGCTCGACAGTCATCGCTGCCTATGCAGAGGCTAAGTGAAGCACATACAAGTGAAGTATGGCGGCTGTACCCTCATAGGCCAAACCATGATTCCGGATTATACAGCTGGAACTTGTTACTTCCCCGTTTGTTGAGATGCAGGTGGGTGAAATGAATCTAACTTTCTGCCTAAGCATAATAATAATACAACACTGGGCCAAACCATGATTCCTGATGCTGGCTGACAGGTAGCGCGTCAAAAGATGCATCATTTTTAAATTTCTCACAACATGATTACATGCTTCCGCAGCGCACCATATCTTTTCCACATTGCACATTTCAAAGACATGTGCGGTACCCCTGGCTACTCGTAATGGCGCACCGGCATGCCATGGTGCACAGTTTGGGAACCACAGGAATAGTGGTACTGTCATACCACCTACCTGGAATTATACATTGTAATGATGTGCTAGTTTTTAGGGTGTTTTTTCACACTCCATTATTAACCATGTTAACTGAAAGTAAGGTGTGTGGAAAGGGCTTACTTCCTCACTAAACATTTTTTGGCACATATGAGTGTTTTCACACTAGTGTGTACTTATTGAATTGAATCATAGATAGAGCTGAATCACAGAAACTATGTTTGTATAAGGAATGCTTTCCTTACTAAACTGTTTAACACTCAGGTATCACTTTCTACAGAGGTGTTTTGTGATGAGTACATATTGCCATTAAACTGAATAATTCATGCTTTATAAAAGTGTATGACATACACCCAAAGCTTTATAAAAGATTAGGGGTTGGCGGTTAACTACCAGTTGCAGAGTTTTGAAACTCCGCACTCTGCTGGGAGCACGTAGTTTGGCAAAAAACTCTGCATCAGTCACCTGGTGGAGTTTGCCTCTACTGTTCCCCCTAATTTCTGTCTTTAGTGTTAGTTTATGGATGATATGGAGACTGACTGACCTGTCATAGTTTCTCAGTAACCTGTAGCTTGTTTCCCCCTCTGTGGACTCATCAGTCAACATCTGACAGGGGCTTTTCTAGAGCAATCAGATCCACTTGGCAGGTATCCAGCTTTGGCATGTTTCCACAGTATGGCTACCTGCCATCCCATCTACCCTGGCGTTCACTGTTTCCATAGAAAAATATATGGCTACATTGCCCCACAGATGCAGGAAATAGAGGAATGTTGCCTTGTACAAATGTATTTTGATATAATTTCAGCATCCCCTGTAATGTGGCACGTTCATGGCAGTTGACAAACCACCAGTGATGATTTTATAAACAATTTTAGATATATTTTTTATGTTACTTATGATGAACTAAAATTGAAATATTAAACGTTTAAATTTGTCACATGCTTCTATGAAGTCTTTGTCGGATTCAGAGCACAATTTATTCAATGGTTTCATCATCCACTTAATGATAAACTATATTTTCCCGACATGGCAGCTGCATTTCAAAAAGGTAGGAGCAGGCGCATAAATTAGAAGTCCCTTTTCTGTTTTACTGATTTTAGGAGGTTCTCCCTATTTACTGATGAGATGCTCACTTGTTTTGTGTTGTAAATTGATTTAGTTTCATTGAAACGTTGTCAGCTTTGTTTACAAAACAGCTGGTGTTTTTTGTATAACTCATTGCAAGGTTAATATAAGGGGATTATCAGCCTTGGAATGCTAATGATACTGCAGCCCGAATGGTGAATTTTTTCGCTGCTGCTCACGGCCTACAATGTGAGAAAATAAAATAACAGCCAGCCCGGGCATGGACCTTGGACCCTTGGCAGCTATCACATGATTACTTAGGGTTGTCAGTAATTTTGGTGCTAATTCTAAAATGGCCCCTAAATGATGAGTGCTCGCCCATGCTGTTAACAAGACATAGTTTTCACATACAGTACAGTAAAGGGCTATCAAACTCTGAAGAGTTATAACCTTCTTCTTTAGACAACAAGTGAGAAAATAACAGAGCCTTGTGTTTAAGATGTTTATCTTTAGGACTTTCCCCATGTCACTTAACCAATTAGTTGTATTCATGCTAATTGTAGTAAATAGGTCCACGATGAAATGTAGTTCCAAGTAGGATTTATTCAAGTAGAAGGACAACTTAACAGCCACAGTAGACAACAGCAATAACAACCTCCTTCCCTCAGTAACTCTCCTTTGTTCTACCACCCCCAACATTCCACAATGATCACATAGATTCTAAATGACTTAACCATAGAATACCACAGACCTCCCGCCTTTATAAAAAAAAACAACAAAAGAAAAAAATTCCTAAAGAGAAAATAACAAAAACCCTCCTAAAAAAACACTAAAAACGAACAAAATCCTTAAATTTCACAGGAGTATGTTTCACACGTGAACTTCTTCATGCAAAATCAGAATCCTGATCACAATTAGTAGAAACATTGTCAGAAAGATCATCATGAACAGTATTGTCAGACATATTATCATTGGTTACATTTTCCTGAATGTTATTCTCAAACTGAGAAGAAAGATTATCAAAAGCTTCACGTGTACCAGAAAAACCAGAGTCATTATTCACAACTCGCAGATTCTCAGGGGACTCCAGGCTAGAATGCTGTTGCATAGGCTTTATTTCATTGGATTTACATATTGAAATGCATCTAAAATTACAGATCTTACCACCCTCAACTCTAACAGCCTTACTAAAAACCTCAGTAACGTTTACTGGACTAGACCATCTAGAAGCTCCCTTACGAATTTGTCCACTAAACTTCACTCTCACAAGATCCCCTACACTTAACTTAGAAGTATTTGTTTTCTGTTTAGAATTCTGTGACATTTTCGCTTGGTATCTACCAACACGATCTCTAACACTTTTCAGATCCAATTCCAAGTAATCACCATTTTTCGCTTTTAACCACCAAGGCATGAGTTTTGAACCCGGCTTCCTACAACGCAACATCTCAAAAGGAGATAACCCAGTCACAGAGTTGGGAGACATGCGATAAGTTATTAGAGTTGCTTGCAAAGCTTTTTTCCATTTTGAACCACTCCTTAAGGCTAACTGACAAGATTCCTTAATTACTCTGTTAAAACGTTCCACTTGACCGATTGCTTGTGGAAAGTAGTTGGAAACTCTCTTGTGCACAATACCACAGCTGGATAGAAAAGATATAAAAACATCACTAACAAATTGCGGACCATTATCGGAAATAATTTCTTCAGGCAGACCTTCTCTACAAAAAACTTTGTTCAAAAACTCTATAATAACATCAGAATTGACCTTTTCAACAATTTTCAGTTCAGGCCATTTCGAAAAATAATCGACCAGAACTAAGACAAACATATCTTTCCCTGATTGGTAACTAAAAGGACCAATAATGTTGATTCCCAATTTTCTCCACGGACTCTGGACAAACTCAATGGGGGTAACACCCACAGAAATTGGTTTCACAGATTTATCACTCAAAGAACAAGGGGTACAATTCCTAACCCACCTGTCAATCATACAATCCATACTAGGCCACCATTAAAATTACCTCATTCTTCTCTTAGTTGTAGACATTCCCATATGGCCTTCATGTGCCTGATTGCGAATAGACTCTCTAATATCCTTTGGAGGAACAATTTTATCAGCTCTGAACACGATACCAACATTTTCCATCAATTCATCCATAACCTTAAAGAAAGAGGCCAAATCACCACTGAATTTCCTCTCTTCTGGCGAACCTCTACTTAGAAAAACTCTCACCTTCTTTAGAACTCCATCCTGTTGCATAGCTTGTGTCCATAAAGTTTCAGAAATAAATTTGGATTGATCATTTCCACTGATTAAATTTACATCACACATTGTAAAGGCAACATCACATTCCTCAGGATGTTTTACCTCAGAACTATCACTAATGGGAAATCGTGACATACAATCCGTATGAACATTAAGACGTCCCGGGACATAAACCACCTCACAACGATATTCCTGCAACTTTGCAGCAAGCCTCGCTAGACGAGCAGTGAGAGTCCTACCACCACCAGCCGAAAACATACTAACAAGAGGCTTATGATCTGTACTTAATGAAAAATTTGTTCCCCAGAGAAATTGACGAAAATGTTGACTCGCCCAAGTACAAGCAAGTAGCTCTTTCTCTATTGTAGAATAAATAAATTCTGCATCACGTAGAGTTCTTGATGCATAAAACACAACATATTCCCCATGCTTGATATTTTTTCATCAAAACGGCTCCTAGACCTACATTACTAGCGTCAACATTATACAATACATTCTTTTTCAACAGAAAATGGTTTTAGAAATGGGGCATCAACAATTTTACTTTTGAGAATGTCAAAGGATTCTTGTTGGTCTTTACCCCATACAAATGTTGCCTGTTTCTTCAATAAAGATCGCAAAGGATGCACAATTGTAGATTCGTTTTGTACAAACTTCCCATAGAATTCAGTAAGCCCTAGAAAAGACAATACCTGTTCTTTAGAAGTAGGAATAGGAGCTGAGGTAATACTCTTAACATGGTTAATTTCAGGCTTAATTCCATTTTTTGACATTTCATGGCCCAAGTACTCAACTTTAGACTGCCTAAACTTACATTTGGAAAACTTTAGGGTGAGACCTTTCTCCTGCACATTGCTTAATACAGAATGTAAATTACAATCATGTTCCTTAAAATCTCTACTAAATATTAGGATATTGTCTTGAAATGCTATAGCACCGTTGCAATTCTTGAGCAGGTCTTTCATCAACCGTTGAAAAACGGAAGCAGCACTAGCAAGTCCGAAAGGCATCCTCAAATATTGGAACATGCCTTTCGGAGTAACAAATGCGGTTAACTTTCTAGACTCTTCATGCAATTCCACCTGGTGATATGCGCTAGCCAAGTCAATTGTTGAAAATACGGTAGCACCAGATAAAGAGGAAATTAATTCATGAATATTTGGTAGGGGATGTTTATCAACCCATATTTCTTGGTTTAAACTGCGGAGATCCACACACAAGCGGAGATCTCCTGAACTTTTAAGTGACAAAACAATGTGAGAGACCCACGGGGATGATTCAATGGGCTCAATATTTTGTTTCAACACCAGGTCGTCCAAAATTTCTCTAAGTTTACTCCTGTAGGCTAATAGGACATTCCTTACTCTGTGTCTGACTGAGATTGCATTATCATTGAGAATGATTTTGTGTTTAAAGTCAGAGTATTTCCCAAGTGTGTCCCTAAAAACATCCGGAAAATTCATCTTAATGTTATCTACGAAATGTGAATCTTCCAAAACCTCACTTGAATTCATTTCGGGCAAACTATTTACTTCGGAATCTATTAAACATACTGGAGGATTGGCATTGGGATCAAGTTTAATTCCCAGTTCATGTTGATGTGGTCACCCAAGAATAGCTACTCCTTTAGAAGCCACATAAACTTTCCCGTTGGTGATTCTATCTCTGAGTTGAATAGTAGCCCAAAAGAAACCTTTCAGGTTTATTTTTTGTCCAGTGTAACCTCCAGATGGAATATCAGGAATTGACAATTTCCTGTCTCCCCATAAACTATTGAACAACTTTAAACCAATGATAGTATACCATGGACAGGAATCTATCATTAATTCAATTGATTCGTTGTCAATTAAAACGGGACAAGAGGGAAATTCTTTATGCTCAACTTCATCTACAGAGAGAATGTAGTTAAAACTGTGAAGAACTTCTTCTTCTTGTGAAATATAGTTGATTTTTTGGATAGAATGACAGACATTACCAAAGTGCCCATTTCTTTTGCATTTAACACATACTCTGTCCCAAGCAAGACACCCTCTGTAATTACCAAAATGGTTAGAACTTCCACACCGATAACATGAAATATTTTTTTTCTGAAAAAACTTGTTATCAGTAAAATTCTTATTATCCACAAATTTCTTGTCACTGTCTTTTTTAAATAAACCTTTGGCAGAAGAATTTGAACTTGTTTGGTTCTTAACTGAAGAAACCTCAGCTTCGGGAATTTGTGGTTTAGGTCCGTGACCTCCAATTTCTGACACAAATAATTCTGATTGTTCAGTTCCCTTAGCAATATTAATAACAGCGCTGAGTGAAGATTCTGTGCCTAACCAAAGTCTCTCTTGAATTTTCTTGCTCTTTTTTTCGCATTATAATCTGGTCTCTAAGAACTTGTTCATAAGAGATCATTTCAAATGCACAGGAACACGCTACAGAACGTAGAGCGGAGACATAATCCTCGATGGATTCATCTTGTTTCTGGACACATGAATAAAACTTGAATCTTTCCATGACTGTGTTTATTTTTCTCCCAAAACGAACTTTCATTTGTCTGGTAGCTTTCTCAAAAAAATCAATATCTCCAGCATCATCAATGGGAGGAAGATTGGCAAATTCTTTGATGTCTGCACCCCATAGGCAATGTCTTAAAAGGGCTAATTTTCTCTTTGCAGAACAACCATCTTTCTCAAGTACATCAACATATGCCACGAACATTGGGAACCATAAATCCCTCTCAGTCCTCAAATATCGCCAGCTGTTTGTAAGAAATGAGGAGGAGCTGCAATATTCGACATTTCACACAGAAAATGGAGTGTTCCTTCCTTAAAAAAGATCAATATTAAAGTAAAATAATGAAGAAATACCTTGGAGTATAGAGTAAATGAACTATTTAATCTTCCGTCAAAGGAATGACATGCCAAACTTGTTTCCGGTTGAAAATACGAGTCGAAGTGTAAATATCCAAAATGGCGGCACGCACATGACGTCAGAACGTCACTTAGGTGAAAGGTGACTCCAATAATGGTTTGCAATCTAGCTCCCACAATGCTTGGCGAATACACGTCAGCGTGGTCGTGTGAGGACAATAGAAGATGTTGCATGTAGAGAATTCGGATTCACGCTCGCAGTGATTTCAAAAGATGCACTCACTAAACGGCATCCAAAGCAAGAGTAGATTGAGGTCGTAAGAGGACAGTGAGTAAAGTTTAAAAATCAAGATTTTAAAAATTGAATACGTAGAGATGGCAAAGTTGGAAACAATAGTTTAGGATGGCAATATTTCAAACTGTCAGCATGAGCGCAAAGTTGAAATATGTTTTCCAAGGATTTACAAAAAAAAATGAAGTAAACAGCATAACGGGTACGTTACCAAAGAGTCGAGGATTCATATCTCAAAGGTTCAATGCAACTCCTGTTGAAGAGAAAACACGGTGAAGTCGTCAATAAAAAATACGCGAGCGTTGTCCTTCATATCTTGATATTTTGAGATCCCAAACGTCGCCAAAATATATAGTAAATAGGTCCATGATGAAATGTAGTTCCAAGTAGGATTTATTCAAGTAGAAGAACAACTTAACAGCCACAGCAGACAACAGCAATAACGACCTCCTTCCCTCAGCAACTCTCCTTCATTCTACCACCCCAACATTCCACAATGACCACATAGATTCTAAATGACTTAACCATAGAATACCACACTAATCACTTTATGTTATATGCCGAAACTAGCACTTAGAAACCGACGAAATACCAGTAGTAAGCGCTAAACAAATCATGGGTATTGACATTTAAACAAGCACTTCTGACTGGCCTTAGGAAATCTGACTCTTTACAGCTTTAGCTGCAACATGCAATCAGGAAAGCTGTATGGTGCAGTTCTCTTTCAACTTTGTGAGCAGAGCCACTCAGTGACCAAGCCCATAGCGGCAGCAACACAATTATAAACCAGATTTTACCTTACCAGCTCGCAGAACTCAGTGGAATTGGAAGTTTTCTGGTCACATCGCAAGCTCTGCCCAGGCCTTGTGAAAATAAACCTTATCTAATCTCCAGCCTGTAAAAATGTCTTGTATTTTGTGATGCAATTATAGAGGGTTCTGTTTCTTAATCAATTGTACATGAGGTTCACTCACATAAAAGGTCTTTATAGAGGGATGGGTTTCTAACATAAATCTTTTTCTTTCAGCATTTAACATGTAGAGAGGTCATGTTTCTAGCAAAGCCCTTCAAGGCTATTGTTTAACTTATAGAGGAGTGTGAGGGGAGATGGTGTGCTCTTATAAAACTGAACCATTTACTCTGTATAGACTAGTATAAGAAGTAGTTACTCTTTCATGAAACACCACCACAACCAAACTCTAGTCTGATTACATATTGTAGGAGGTCACCTAGAGTTTCTCTAAAACCTTGTCTACTAACACTTTACTCTACCTTGGTGTCTGTATACCCATTTATACACCTTGTTTTGGCAGAAGTGAGGCACATGTGCAGGCCTAAATTATCACAAAACCCTTTTACAGCCGACCTTTAACCTCTAAGGACCTATTATAGAGAAAGAACGGTCTTATAAAAGTGAGCCATTCACTCTGCATACAATTGTATTACAAAACTCAACTCCTACATCAAACGTTACTATCCCCCATCTCCACTGTGATGAAATGTAGTATCACGGAGACTACTGTTTTGTCTGAGGCATTCTACATATACATTTTATTCTGTTCACCGATATCAGTAGACGACTTGATGTTAATAAAGCCATGTATTACAAGAGGTACTGGTTCTCAAAGATCTTCTACACAAACGCATTAGCTCTCTGTTGAGCTGTCACTTAGCCAGACTGTTGTTATACAATAGTATGAGATAGGATCACTGTTTGATCAAACTGTACCAAGCAAAACATATAGCATGCTTAAATATACTAGAACAGGACTGACTCATCGCTCAGTGCTTCCACACAAAATATCTATTCTAAATTCAAAATAATTGTATTAATCAAAAGCAAGGTATCAATACATAGCGCATGAATTGTGTGAGGATAACTGAGGAAGAAAGGAAAAAGAAAAAGAAAACAAAAACATCAGAAAAACATTGCAATAAAGTCACTAACAAAAGTTCATCATGGGCAATAAAGTAAAATATAGAAAATACAGTAACTGTTAAACACGATAAGTAATAAAGTATGCATAAAAGGTAATAAAATAGGAGAGATGAAATGCAAAGGGCGTTCAGGGCGGTTTAGAAACCTCCTGTTGGGCGGGGTGTGGGCGAGACAAACGAGTAACACAATTATCCAAATACAACATAATGTGAAGCCATAAGTCGTCTCGTCTCGCTGCCATTTGGATGGGAAAAACAAAAGCAGTATATAGCCTATGGTTATGACAAACATTGTACCACCACGCCTTGAGGGATATATTAGACAAAGTTTTCCAATTGACAGTAATTTGTTGGAAAGCAACAGCAAGCAGTAGATCAACAATGCGAAAATTTAGCTCTACTTCCTCCCAACACGGTGATAGGCTTCCAAGGAAGATGTGGGTATGAGAAAAGGGAATGCGAGTATGGAAGATCACATTAATTTGTGCCCATACGTGTATCCAGAAATCATGTACAGATTTGCAAAGGAACAACATATAAAAAAAGGTGGCATGTGGAGAGGAGCACGACCAGCAAACATCTGAAACAGTAGGAAATCGCTTGTTAAGGGTAAAGGGCTTGTGGAGCAACCTATTATATATGAAAAACAAAGATTGCATCAGAGTCGCCGCTCTGGATGATTTGCGGATCTTGGTCCATACCCCATCCCACACGGATATTGGCCAAGATACAGCAAAGTCATGTTCCCATTGCTCTTCTACCTTGGACTTAGGCCTAATGGAATCAATAGCGTGTAAGAACTTGTAAATGCAAAATATCTATTCTAATCAGAGACTTTATTACTGATAGTGGTTTTACTGTCATGAACTGAACAGCGTATTCACTCATGATACAGAAAAGGGGGTGGTGATGAACAGAGTGTCTGAATTAAGCAGACCACTTTTACCCAATCAAGAGATCAGGGCTTAATCCATCACAGTTTTTTATCTCACTGCATCACCCCAGTTCAGAACTAGGCTATTTGCAAATTAGCCTGACCCCGTGCCTCATGGGAACAGCGCAGACCAAACTACCAAGCCAATTCTTCACTGGTAAGGTGACAAGCTTCCGGGGACCGGTTTCTGGCATTTCAGCCGTCGTCAGCCCAGCTTGCTTGAATCCTGGTGGTGCAGTGAGCAAGGGACTCATGTTTGAGTATACCCTGCCACACCTGTAGTGGCCAAAAACGATACAGAAAAGTGGGTGGGGATGAACAGAGTGTCTGAATTAAGCAGACCACTCTTAACCAGTCAAGAGATCAGGGCTTAATCCATCACCGTTTTTTAGCTCACTGCATCACCCCAGTTCAGAACCTGGCTATATGCAAATTAGCCTGACCCCGTGCCTCATGGGAACAGGGCAGACCAAACTACCAAGCCAATTCTTCACTGGTAAGGAGACAAGCTTCCGGGGACCGGTTTCTGGTATTTCAGCCGTCGTCGGCCCGGCTTGCTTGAATCCTGGTGGTGCAGTGAGCAAGGGACTCATGTCTGAGAATACCCTGCCACACCTGTAGTGGCCAAAAACGATACAGAAAAGGGGGTGGTGATGAACAGAGTGTCTGAATTAAGCAGACCACTCTTACCCAGTCAAGAGATCAGGGCTTAATCAATCACCGTTTTTTAGCTCACTGCATCACCCAAGTTCAGAACCTGGCTATATGCAAATTAGCCCGACCCAGTGCCTCATGGGAACAGGGCGGACCAAACTACCAAGCCAATTCTTCACTGGTAAGGAGACAAGCTTCCGGGGACCGGTTTCTGGCAGTTCAGCCGTCGTCGGCCCGGCTTGCTTGAATCCTGGTGGTGCAGTGAGCAAGAGACTCATGTCTGAGTATACCCTGCCACACCTGTAGTGGCCAAAAACGATACAGAAAAGGGGGTGGTGATGAACAGAGTGTTTGAATTAAGCAGACCACTTTTACCCAATCAAGAGATCAGGGCTTAATCCATCACAGTTTTTTATCTCACTGCATCACCCCAGTTCAGAACTAGGCTATATGCAAATTAGCCTGACCCCGTGCCTCATGGGAACAGCGCAGACCAAACTACCAAGCCAATTCTTCACTGGTAAGGAGAAAAGCTTCCGGGGACCGGTTTCTGGCATTTCAGCCGTCGTCAGCCCAGCTTGCTTGAATCCTGGTGGTGCAGTGAGCAAGGGACTTATGTCTGAGTATACCCTGCCACACCTGTAGTGGCCAAAAACGATACAGAAAAGGGGGTGGGGATGAACAGAGTGTCTGAATTAAGCAGACCACTCTTACCCAGTGTAGAGATCAGGGCTTAATCCATCACCGTTTTTTAGCTCACTGCATCACCCAAGTTCAGAACCTGGCTATATGCAAATTAGCCTGACCCAGTGCCTCATGGGAACAGGGCGGACCAAACTACCAAGCCAATTCTTCACTGGTAAGGAGACAAGCTTCCGGGGACTGGTTTCTGGCAGTTCAGCCGTCGTCGGCCCGGCTTGCTTGAATCCTGGTGGTGCAGTGAGCAAGGGACTCATGTCTGAGTATACCCTGCCACACCTGTAGTGGCCAAAAACGATACAGAAAAGGGGGTGGGGATGAACAGAGTGTCTGAATTAAGCAGACCACTCTTACCCGGTCAAGAGATCAGGGCTTAATCCATCACCGTTTTTTAGCTCACTGCATCACCTCAGTTCAGAACCTGGCTATATGCAAATTAGCCTGACCCCGTGCCTCATGGGAACAGGGCGGACCAAACTACCAAGCCAATTCTTCACTGGTAAGGAGACAAGCTTCTGGGGACCGGTTTCTGGCATTTCAGCCGTCGTCGGCCCAGCATGCTTGAATCCTGGTGGTGCAGTGAGCAAGGGACTCATGTCTGAGTATACCCTGCCACACCTGTAGTGGCCAAAAACGATACAGAAAAGGGGGTGGTGATGAACAGAGTGTCTGAATTAAGCAGACCACTCTTACCCAGTCAAGAGATCAGGGCTTAATCCATCACAGTTTTTTAGCTCACTGCATCACCCCAGTTCAGAACCTGGCTATATGCAAATTAGCCTGACCCCGTGCCTCATGGGAACAGGGCAGACCAAACTACCAAGCCAATTCTTCACTGGTAAGGAGACAAGCTTCCTGGGACCGGTTTCTGGCATTTCAGCCGTCATCAGCCCGGCTTGCTTGAATCCTGGTGGTGCAGTGAGCAAGGGACTCATGTCTGAGTATACCTTGCAACACCTGTAGTGGCCAAAAACGATACAGAAAAGGGGGTGGGGATGAACAGAGTGTCTGAATGAAGCAGACAACTCTTAACCAGTCAAGAGATCAGGGCTTAATCCATCACCGTTTTTTAGCTCACTGCATCACCCCAGTTCAGAACCTGGCTATATGCAAATTAGCCTGACCCAGTGCCTCATGGGAACAGGGCAGACTAAACTACCAAGTCAATTCTTCACTGGTAAGGAGACAAGATTCCGGGGACCGATTTCTGGCATTTCAGCCGTCATCGGCCCGGCTTGCTTGAATCCTGGTGGTGCAGTGAGCAAGGGACTCATGTCTGAGTATACCCTTCCACACCTGTAGTGGCCAAAAACGATACAGAAAAGGGGGTGGTGATGAACAGAGTGTCTGAATTAAGCAGACCACTCTTACCCAGTCAAGAGATCAGGGCTTAATCCATCACCGTTTTTTAGCTCACTGCATCACCCCAGTTTAGAACCTGGCTATATGCAAATTAGCCTGACCCCGTGCCTCATGGGAACAGGGCAGACCAAACTACCAAGCCAATTCTTCACTGGTAAGGAGACAAGCTTCCGGGGACCGGTTTCTGGCATTTCAGCCGTCGTCAGCCCGGCTTGCTTGAATCCTGGTGGTGCAGTGAGCAAGGGACTCATGTCTGAGTATACCTTGCCACACCTGTAGTGGCCAAAAACGATACAGAAAAGGGGGTGGTGATGAACAGAGTGTCTGAATTAAGCAGACCACTCTTACCCAGTCAAGAGATCAGGGCTTAATCCATCACAGTTTTTTAGCTCACTGCATCACCCCAGTTCAGAACCTGGCTATATGCAAATTAGCCTGACCCCGTGCCTCATGGGAACAGGGCAGGCCAAACTACCAAGCCAATTCTTCACTGGTAAGGAGACAAGCTTCCCGGGACCGGTCTGGCATTTCAGCCGTCATCAGCCCGGCTTGCTTGAATCCTGGTGGTGCAGTGAGCAAGGGACTCATGTCTGAGTATACCCTGCAACACCTGTAGTGGCCAAAATTGATACAGAAAAGGGGGTGGGGATGAACAGAGTGTCTGAATGAAGCAGACAACTCTTAACCAGTCAAGAGATCAGGGCTTAATCCATCACCGTTTTTTAGCTCACTGCATCACCCCAGTTCAGAACCTGGCTATATGCAAATTAGCCTGACCTCGTGCCTCATGGGAACAGGGCAGACCAAACTACCAAATCAATTCTTCACTGGTAAGGAGACAAGCTTCCGGAGACCGATTTCTGGCATTTCAGCCGTCGTCGGCCCGGCTTGCTTGAATCCTGGTGGTGCAGTGAGCAAGGGACTCATGTCTGAGTATACCCTGCCACACCTGTAGTGGCCAAAAACGATACAGAAAAGGGGGTGGTGATGAACAGAGTGTCTGAATTAAGCAGACCACTCTTACCCAGTCAAGAGATCAGGGCTTAATCCATCACCGTTTTTTAGCTCACTGCATCACCCCAGTTCAGAACCTGGCTGTATGCAAATTAGCCTGACCCCGTGCCTCATGGGAACAGGGCAGACCAAACTACCAAGCCAATTCTTCACTGGTAAGGAGACAAGCTTCCGGGGACCGGTTTCTGGCATGTCAGCCGTCGTCGGCCCGGCTTGCTTGAATCCTGGTGGTGCAGTGAGCAAGGGACTCATGTCTGAGTATACCCTGCCACACCTGTAGTGGCCAAAAACGATACAGAAAAGGGGGTGGTGATGAACAGAGTGTCTGAATTAAGCAGACCACTCTTACCCAGTCAAGAGATCAGGGCTTAATCCATCACCGTTTTTTAGCTCACTGTATCACCCCAGTTCAGAACCTGGCTATTTGCAAATTAGCCTGACCCCGTGCCTCAGGGGATCAGGGCAGACCAAACTACCATAAAACTGAACCATTTACTCTGTATAGACTAGTATAAGAAGTAGTTACTCTTTCATGAAACACCACCACAACCAAACTCTAGTCTGATTACATATTGTAGGAGGTCACCTAGAGCTTCTCTAAAACCTTGTATACTAACACTTTACTCTACCTTGGTGTCTGTATACCCATTTATACACCATGTTTTGTCAGAAGTGATGCACATGTGCAGGCCTAAATTATTCACAAAACCCTTTTACAGTCGACCTTTAACCTCTAAGGACCTATTATAGAGAAAGAACGGTCTTATAAAAGTGAGCCATTCACTCTGCATACAATTGTATTACAAAACTCAACTCCTACATCAAACGTTACTATCCCTCATCTCCACTGTGATGAAATGTAGTATCACAGAGACTACTGTTTTGTCTGCGGCATTCAACATATACATTTTATTCTGTTCACCAATATCAGTAGACGACTTGATGTTAATAAAGCCATGTATTACAAGAGGTACTGGTTCTCAAAGATCTTCCACACAAACGCATGAGCTCTCTGTTGAGCTGTCACTTAGCCAGACTGCTGTTATACAATAGTATGAGATAGGATCACTGTTTGATCAAACTGTACCATGCAAAACATATAGCATGCTTAACTATACTAGAACAGGACTGACTCATCGCTCAGTGCTTCCACACAAAATATCTATTCTAAGTTCAAAATAATTGTATTAATCAAAAGCAAGGTATCAATACATAGAGCATGAATTGTGCGAGGATAACTGGGGAAGAAAGGAAAAAGAAAACAAAAACATCAGAAAAACATTGCAATAAAGTCACTAACAAAAGTTCATCATGGGCAATAAAGTCAAATATAGAAAATATAGTAACTGTTAAACAAGATAAGAAAGAAAGTATGCATAACAAGTAATAAAATAGGAGAGATGAGATGCAAAGGGCGTTCAGGGCGGTTTAGAAACCTCCTGTTGGGCGGGGTGTGGGCGAGACAAACGAGTAACACAATTATCCAAATACAACATAATGGGAAGCCATAAGTCGGCTCGTCTCGCTGCCATTTGGATGGGAAAAACAAAAGCAGTATATAGCCTATGGTTATGACAAACATTGTACCACCACGCCTTGAGGGATATATTAGACAAAGTTTTCCAATTGATAGTAATTTGTTGGAAAGCAACAGCAAGCAGTAGATCAACAATGCGAACATTTAGCTCTACTTCCTCCCAACACGGTGATAGGCTTCCAAGGAAGATGTGGGTATGAGAAAAGGGAATGCGAGTTTGGAAGATCACATTAATTTGTGCCCATACCTGTATCCAGAAATCATGTACAGATTTGCAAAGGAACAACATATAAAACAAGGTGGCATGTGGAGAGGAGCACGACCAGCAAACATATGAAACAGTAGGAAATCGCTTGTTAAGTGTAAAGGTCGTATGGAGCAACCTATTATATATGAAAAACAAAGATTGCATCAGAGTCGCCGCTCTGGATGATTTGCGGATCTTGGTCCATACCCCATCCCACACGGATATTGGCCAAGATACAGCAAAGTCATGTTCCCATTGCTCTTCCACCTTGGACTTAGGCTTAATGGAATCAATAGCGTGTAAGAACTTGTAAATGCGAAATATCTATTCTAATCAGAGAACTTATTACTGATAGTGGTTATACTGTACTGAACTGAACAGCGTATTCACTCAGACAAGACATGTTTAGAGAGGGATGACTTTCTCAGTAAAGCCTTTCACAGTCACCTTTGACTGTGAATAGCTTTCTCTAAAAAGGTTATGTTGTTACAAAAAATGAAGCATTTAGCCTGTTAACACCTTTAAGAAAAGTAGCACTTTTCTCCTCATACCGAAGCACACAGATTCTGTGGCCTGCAAAAATGTGATAGTGCGAATTTTTACATGGATTGTTCCACATACATTCTTTATCTTCTCCAGAATCGTCATAGATAGCTGTTTCTCACCTGATCCGAACATTCTCTTCACTCTCAGGAAACCTCTGTAGCAATAAATGGCTTCATTAGCAATGCCCTTCACACCCACTCTTCAATCCTTAGAGGGGTGTCAGGAGAGATGGTGTGCTGTTAAAAAAAACTGAACTATGCACTCTGTATGGACTTGTATAAGAAGAAGTTACTCTTTCATGAAAGTCTTTCACAACCAATCTCTACTCGGTTTAATCTGGTAGGAGACGGCCTGGTAGTTGTCTAAAACATTCTACACTAACCTTTGACTTGTTGTCTGTAAAGCCATTCATACACCATGTTCTCTCAACAGGGCTGGATTACTTACTATTCTTTTACACCCAACCTTTCACCTCTACAGACTTATTAGTAGAGAGGGAATGATAGTAGTATACCAGGATACCCCGTGGTAATAGAGCGCGCTATAAAAGTTTTTAAAATAAATAAAAATAAATAAATATACCAATCTATGACAAACGTCTGATTTTACATCAAAATGTACTATCCCCCAACTTACCTACGTTAAATGCAGTAGCACAGGGGCTAGTATTTGAGGCTTTGTACACACACACTTTAATCTGTTTATTGATATCACTAGACAACTTGCTGTTTGTAAAGCTATGTAAAACAGAAGGTACTAGTACTCTATGAATTTTTACGCAAAAGCATTGGCTCTCTGTTGAGCTGTCACTTAGAGAGATTGCTGTTGCAGGGTAGTATGAGATAGGATCACTGTTTGCTCAAACTGTACCATGCAGAATGCATGGAATCCTGTACTAGGAGGGGGCCTCGTTTTTCTTATAATCCTTAAACATACACTCATTTTTTAGAGTGGGCTACACTCGCTGAGTTGCACTATGTGTAATTCAGAGGAGTTGCAGAAAAACTCAGTGGAATTCTGCGGAGTTCACGAGCTGTCGTAATTGCTCCACTCTCCCACCCCTACATAGCATTATAATGATTGTATTGAAACCCAGGCTTTCAGTCAAACAGAAAACGTGGTCATTTCATCAAACAATGATTTAGCCCTGGCTAAGGAGAGGCTTGGGGTGCGTGCTTCGCGTGCAAACACGCATTGATCTGCGGAGACTGGCTGGTGCAGGTACCTACCTGGGCCCAAACCAGTCAGAGGCATGCTGCAGTGTCAAGTTGTGAGTCCCTGGTGCACCTGGGCAGCAGCTGGTTTGAGTTGAGATCCTCCACACGGTCTCACATGGTGGGAGGTAGTAGCCATGTGTCACAGCTCCTCGTTTCATTTGCACGGTGTTAGCTAAAAGCTCTGGCAAATTAAGCAGCACCATGGAAGCTCCAGGTGCTCTGGGTGATGAAGCGCTGGGTGTTAACATCTCCGAGCAGAGCGACCCATGCAGCTTCCAGTTCTAACAGTCTCTCTCTCTCTCTGAGTCTCTCTCTCTCTCTGCCCCCACTGGGCACTGTTCATTCCACAAGGAATGCAGTGCAGGAGAGGGACAGACACTGACCGCTGTGTGCATGGGCTGCCTTCTTTAACACCTGCACACGCTTACTCCCTTTACCCCATTGGCAGCCACAGGAGGCGTTGAGAGGGAAGAAAAAAAGAAACTATTCAGTCATGCTATTGCCTGGTTAGGCAATACGTTGATGTGCATGTGTTAACTGCTATCATGGGAAATGTGGTTTTAACTTATATAGAGCAGCACAGGCTGCTGCCATCTTCTTCTGCAACCCTGTGGCCTGACACACGCGACCTGCCTCAAGAGCTTCAAGCCATGACAACAGCCACTGACAACATTGCCACAGGCATCCGTGTGAGCCACTCCCCACCATCTCCCCTCCCTCCCCACCCTGAGTGCAATAATATTCTGTCCTGCATGTATTCCTCCAAAACGCGCTGAACTACACCTGATAAAAGAAAGTGAGGATGTAACGGAGAGAGAAAAGGAGGATTGGGTTGCCGAACTTGCCGTAATAGTGGGTGGTAGGGGAAAACTCTGCTACGTAGCAGATACAAAGTATTTATCTGAACTCCATGCTCCGAGCAGAGAGCTGAGTCGCAAGATTCTGCAAACTCCATCCGCGGAGCAGAGTTGACTGCCCACTCTTACTTATTTTTTAGTAATATCTGTGTGAAAAGTAGAAATATATATCATGTCTCTTTTTGTTTTCCTCTGTGTGGCTTGCAGTCAATTAAAGATGCCAATGAAAGACCAGAAAACGGAGAAGAGAAATCAGCGATACTGCAAAGAAGTCCCCAAAAATGGAATAGAGCCACAGAAAGGAAACAATAGTAAGAAAAGATTGAAAACAAACAAAGAGCACCTCGTCTTTTATAAAAAAAAGATTCATAACCGTTTTCTGCAGGCGTAATTAGTATTGAAGATATCTCAACATGTAACAACGAAACGTATTATTTTTCAAAAAAGATGGTGTCAGAAAAAGAAAAAGTTTAAGAAGACGCAATTCAAAGAACTTTGTAAGAAGTTTTTCCAATAAAGAGCCTGTCAAAAATTATGAGAAGCAGGAAGACAGTGAAAAGCAGAAGAGCATGGCAAAGGCAAAAAGAGTTTGTTGAGTGTCTAGTAGATAAGGCCTTTGTGCTAAAGAGAAAGCTATTTATTCTCATTTTGAAGAGAATGAGATATTTAGATAAGCTGATCAATCCCCTTAAAAAATATCAACAGAAGGTTCAAGTTAGCAAAACAAACATTTGCTGTATTTTCCAGGGAAAACACACTTCCAGCGCTGAAGCATTTTTTAATGAGGAAAGGTATTTACAGGGAAGTAACTTAAGGCTTGATTATGAGTATGGTAGTCCCAAGGCCACCATACTTGAGTTGGCAGTCCGACTGCTGCCGCCTCTGAGGTCCAACCACCCGATTATGAACTTGGCTGTTGGATCGCCATAGGTCTGAAACAAGACTGCTGCCATTGTCAGGATCCTGATGGGGCAGCAATGGGGAAAGTGGTGATCAATAGCACTGGTGTTGATGCCCTCACATCCGTGCTGATCACAACCTGCCTTTCTGATGACCTGTTCCATACTGCCAGTGTATGCTTTAGGCTTTTTATATGAGCTGAACCATGCGCCGCTGTGCACCGTCGACACAATACCGCAGGCACGACAGTCGTATCATCATCACAGTACTTTATTCGGTCATTTGTACAAAAAACATCAAAGTATACAAAAATAAAACATAGGTGTATTTACAGTTAAAAAAGTATTAAACAATTATTATTTCAAGTACAAATGACAGTCCAAGGCCAAATTTAAAAAAAGCATGAATGCATGAATTTGATCAACTTAGTCATACTTAAAATACAAAAGCAGCTGCCAGTGCATAAGAGGTACAGAACCATATCTGATATTTAAAATATGTGTACAGCATAATAAAGTAAAATATGACAGCATAGCTATAATAAGAGTTATTGACGAATCATCCAAAAGGAGAATAAGAAACGACAAAGAGCAAAGACTATTGGCCCAGAGGTATCTTGTTGTGAACGTATCTAGGACCCTATTTAAATATTCCCGATTCATGCCCTTATGTGGTTATAACAAATCATATCCTTATAAAGGCAGAAGAATCATATCCATATTTAGTCATAGCCAATGCAGTCCAAATTCGGCAAGGCTACTTCCCTAGACTCCTAGAAAGTACAACGCGCTCTTTAAACAAACCATGCAAAAAGGATGAAGGGAAACAATAAATATAGACACAATGGAGACTATATTGAGTAGTATGACTTGTCCAGCCGGACAGAGGTCAAGAATTGTTACTATACATTTGATAAGTCACATAAAATACCTTCAATAATTCTTTAGAGTAGGGCACAAGCCTTTACCCTTACGCTTACAAATTGGCAAGGTGAAGAGGTAGTGGAGGGACAGAAAAGAATATTTAGGCAGAGGTAAGCGATTTCTGTGACTAAAGCAGTAACAGAAATTCAGTTCACACCATTACAATCATATCACATTGGGTATACATTTTCTAGTATATGGTGTTTCAACAAGTCGACAGCGTTTCGATCCCATTTACAAAATCAAAGGGATCATCATCAGGCAAAGAGTGTGCCTATATAATACAAGCCACAATAGCCTAAGGGGAAAAAAGGAGAGATAGAAAAAATGTATTTAGAAACAAGTCGTAGAGTTGTGTTTAAAAACAGTAGGGGTGATATCAAGTGAGAGTGACATTAAAATCCACGAATTGTGAAGTGCTTATTTCTCATCCGTTCAATGAGGGCAAGATCACGAGGGAAACCATCATCGTCTGAACGTTCTGTTAGCTCAATTATACAGGACCGTCATGTCCCATGCAAAACGTGGTGAGGTATAGCAGAGACTAGGAATACAGTGTGTCTCTTCAAGAACCGATGGTGTGGAACAAGGGTGAGTTCCGACCTGTCACATGAATAACGTGGTGAAGACTAGCAGTGACTACAAATACGATGTGTCTCAAAAGAGACCGATGGTATAGAAAACGGGTGAATAAAGTGAGATAATATTTTAAACAGGAGTGAACACGATCATACCATGGCTACCTGGTTGGCCTCGAGTGAATCAGTGAGGCAGAATATAGGGGAAAGGCGGGACATCACGGTATCCAGGGTGAAAGATTCAGTGATGTATCAACACGGAAACGGGCAACAATTGTTAACCGTGTTATTGAAGGTATTTTATGTGACTTATCAAATGTATAGTAAAAATTCTTGACCTCTGTCTGGCTGGGCAAGTCATACTACTCAATATAGTCTCCATTGTGTCTATATTTATTGTTTCCCTTCATCCTTTTTGCATGGGACCACTGTTGTTGTAAAAATATGTTCCCCGAGGTCCTGTGCTGACTCGTTTGGTTGCCCTTGTTGTTTTGGATATATACTTTAAACAAACCAAGCCTCCAGCAGCCCAGGAATTCCCCCTGCTTCTGTTTTGATTTGTCCTAGAACTCCTGAGAGTCCTGAAAGAACTGCCAGTTCTTAGTGACAGTTCTTAGTGACGTCTTATGTCCAACCTTACGTCAAACAAGGCACCTTCCAGGTATAAATATACCAGCATTTGCCTTAAGCAGACACACGGTGGTTTGGAGCAGAGCGGCTAGCTACTTACCCAAAGCCCAGCTGATGCGAGTGCCGAAGGAAGCCGACCCTCCCATTTGACGCACTGAGAGAGACGCTGTCTTTTCTCCTGCCGAGAATTCCAGCTCCAGTGTTTCCAGTCACCCTTGCGGGTTGCTGGGAGATCGAGTCCTGAGAAAGAGATACAAGACCTCCTTCATTCTAAAAACCAAGGTACGGAGCTGATTAGATCCTTAGAAAATTCTTGATTCAGATTCTTGGCAAAATTAACTTAACTTAAACTGCAGCTCACTTACTCCTTCCCACGTACTAGGCTTAGGTTAGGTACACCGGGGTAGGCGTAGTTTAGAAGCACCAGTTGAGTACGTTTAGTCAACTTTTATCATTATATGTATTGTATATATTTTATCCGTTTTAAGTATCATATGGCTCAGAAACCATATAAATGCTTTTACAGTATTATTTCATAATACTCCTTTTACTGTACGCACTTTACTTTACTTTATGACAAGTATTGCAATTGTGGCAATTCACTTCTCTTGCATGAGAAAGAAGACTGCTCAATAAATAACAACTTTTTTGAAAACGCCCGTCTCTCTATTTCTCTGCACTCTGGTGAAACTAAGCATGCACGATTGACTGAGTGAAATAGCTATCTATTGTTATCACACGACTCTGGAGATATACTCCTTATTCTGGAGGGAGCAAAGTTGTCATGTTTATGCGATTGTCAGAAACTAATCCCTTCTTGTCTAATCAGGAAAGTTAACTCCTTCCTCTTCATTCGAGAAAGTTTCTAGTGACCTCTGAGCTAGCTGGCATTCATAATTAAGTCTAACATATTCAATAGAGACCTAATCAACCTCAGTCCTACGTCTAAACTATCGTTTATGTTATTCCAATGCGCAGAGCCTATTGGGAATATAGGAACTACACTACAATCTGTTTTTAAAATTCAAACGCAATCTGCTACTGCCTTGCACCCAAGTTGAGGCATATTGGTCTAATCCACCTCCTACATATCTGCTGATACTTTGGGCAAAAAAACAGAACATGTTCATCGGTTTCATTAAATTCGGTACAGGCAGGACAAGAATCTAAAACTAAGCTTACTGCCTCTTTCCCCGGAAATTTCAGGAGCAGGTTGCCATGTCTGAACCTAGTATTCAAACTTTTGGTGAGGGGGGCCAAGATCGAATCAAGATAGTGAGCATGATTTAATGTTTAAAAAGTCGGATGTTAACTGGCCACTTGTTTGGTTATTAGTGTAATGCTCCCCCACTACCTTCCAATTCACAGCTTTAAGGGTCAAAACATCACATCTAGTGGCCCTATCTGGATGCTCCCACAAGCCCATCAGATACAGAAATTTGCACCAGTTAGCAATGTGTTTACACCATGGTAGATGCTTTGCGCCATTAATCGCCAAAACCTCCCAAAGGGATTTACGATAATCAGTTAGTTGAAGAGTGGTCCATAGGCACAACCAAGAGATTAGAGGTCTCATAGCAGCCAAGTCATCAATTCTTTTTAACCCAAGATCACAAAAAAGTGGGGTGAGTGGTGTTGTGATAGGTAGCGAAATGAGAGCCCTAGCAAATGTGTTCTCATATATCATTATTTAGTAACAGAGGTGTACCCCCAAATCTCTGCTCCGTACAGGGCTCCACCTTGGACTTGATAATTCATAATATGGCATTCAGGATGCCCCTGGCTTGGTGGCGTTCTCCCAGCCGCTGAAACAGTGATCCAGCAGTTGGACTGCCAAACTCTTAATCAGAGCTTTGGTGTTTGCAATTGACCTAGATGCTGGTGAATAAGGAATCAATTAAGATACACTAATTGAAAAACAAAAATTGGTCCTGAGAAATGAAGAAGAAGAAGTAGCTAATGAAGTATTAGGTCAATGTTCTTGAAAAACTGTTTTTTTCTGGAAGTGTAGAAATGTATGCAATATAAGACAAACTTAGATGCTTCTTAAACAAATACAGCATATCAACTGCATAACAAAAAATGGGACTACTACAATGCCTTGACCCTTGTTGAATTAGGAGACTGATAAAACTTCACAGATAATCCTTGGTTTACTTATCACAACAGTTTTGTAAGAGTAATTTCCATCATATGTGGATGCTGTCTGTGCACCACACTAAACTATGTAATGTAGGAAGAAGATTGTATTTCGTAACAAGTCCCTCTCTTGACCTTCTGAATCTAAATGGTGTGTTATTAGGCGGTACTCATTCTGAAGTCAGATCTGTTGTAAATTATATTCAGATGAAGAGAGTGAGATGGTTGTGGAGAGCAATATTAAAACTTCAAATACTAGCACAGTAATAGAGAATTTTGAAAAGCAAACTCATGCATTTTCGAGAACAAATGCATTCCAGACAAGGTGCATGTTTGTTGCAGGTAAATTCACTATAAGTCAAAAATTATATTTGTGAAAAAACAGTAGGAGTTTCTGATCTAGAACAGTGATTTAAACATTGTCTTTATTTAATAACGGAAGATAGATATATGATGTATGCTTAAGACAGTTTGTAAAGTTTGCAGTGACAAACTGGATGATAACAAAATGTCTGCTAGAGGTGCTTAGAAATCCTTTAATTTTTTTCCAATTCCTCCAGAACTTGAAAAACATGAGTCTGTATACATGTGTTGTACTGTCATGATATTTATTGTCTGTCATAAGATGCAGGAAGCAGCTTTGAAAATCTTATTGTTTACAAGGGGATGTTTCTGCTTGTTTTTATTCATGTGTTTTACTCCTCATTTTAGAGATCTCTTTTTCATTGATGTTTTTTAATTCAGATATTGTTATCTTTTGTAGGTTTTGTGATACACCATGCATTTTTTAATTAAGGTTTCCTGACTTGAATTTCTATGAGACTATTCTCTTGCAGACAGTACATCCCTTCCAAGCAAATGTAAGGATGGAGATCAAGCATAAAAAAAAATACCTTCTTCTGAATTGCTAAAAGGTCTGAAAGGTTAAGCTGTGTATTTGCCCTTGAATATTAAGTAGAATCTTGAATCTATAGGGATAGATAGAGACAAAGAAGAATCAGTAGTGGTTCTAGTAAAAGGAGTACCTACTGAAGAGAAAGAAAATGGCAGGAACATATGAGCAGTGATAGTGTTACGAGAGCTTAGCAATACCTTAAAATAGAAAATGTGTTTTACAAAGACATTGATGTAGAGGGATAAGTTACCTGTCTTAGAACAGGAAGTTCCACCTCAACTCCCACTGCTCAGTTTGTAAAAGTTGACACATAATACAGAATAAATATATGAACACTACAGCATTCATCCACTACACTCAGGAGACATGATAGGTGATGCCTCAGAATTCTACCAAATGAAGCAAGCAAAGGAGAACCAGTGAGTGTGTGAAGAAAGAGCTTACAAGCATGGTGTTTTCCAATTTTGATTCATACATGAGAGGGCCTTATGATAAATACCCAGTACAGATTCCTGCATCAGTATTTAGATCCAGTAGATTATCCTTTGAAGATCTACCCTTTAGGCAAAACATACCATACATTTTCCACCTATTGTTTGAAAGTGATCCATCAGTGCTAGGTTCATGGTAAATAAGTGGTACTAGAAAGTAATTTGATGAATATGATGGCTTGCCAATGTGGTACCAATGAATATTGGTTTCATTGCCATGGTGAGCTAAAGTGCATGTTTTCAAGATCTGCCCTTTAGGCAAAACATACCATACATTTTCCACCTTTTGTTTAAAAGTGATCCATCAGTGCTATCTTATGCTGTGGGAGATGTTATGAGGACAGGAACACAATTTAATGACATCACCGCAAGAGATTTTGTGGAAAAGGTTCATGGTAAAGAAGTGGTACTAGAAAGAAATTTGATGAATATCATGGCTTGCCAATGTGGTACCAATGAATATTGGTTTCATTGCCATGGTGAGCTAAAGTGCATGTTTCAATATCTAGTTTCACCTACCTGTTTTGTTAATTTGACCTGTGCAGAGTATACTTTGGAATATCTTAATGCCTTTATCAGGTATGCTAATGCAAGCATTGCAGGGATTGATTGCGTGAACTGCTGATGAATTGTGTTCAAATGATCCTGAAAATGTTTGTAGATACTTTAAGCAGAGATTTGAAGCCATGTTCCATTTTATCTGTAACAAAAAGAATCCACAACTGGATGAAATTGTGGGCTTTTTCTTTAGGAAAGAGGAACAAGCTATAGGTGCACCTCATATACATATGCAATTGTGGTGAAAGATGTACTAAAGTTTGGTCAAGATACTGATCACTCAGTGTATCATTCATTGAGCAGTTTGTTACTTGTGACATTCCAGATGAGTCTCTTAGGCAACAGGTCTTGTGATTTTAGTTCCATAATTTTGGCAAATATTGTCGACGGAGATACAGAGCAAAAGGGAAATACTACACTAAGAGACATTTTACATTCCCTAGGCCTGTAATCTCCTAAGGAAAAGTGAACAGTTTTACGTCTGAAATCAGAAACAGTTACTGGTAAATCACCTAAATTAGTCCATGTGGAATGAAATCATGGCTTTTCAGTTTGTAGTATGCAATTATACTGCTGTGGTTCGATACATTACTTCATACATAACAAAGTCAGAAAATACAGAAACTAAGGATGTATGTGAAGAGATAGGGGCAGAGAAGTCTTCAAATAAAAGATTTACAGTTTCAGTCTAAAGATGCTCTCACACAGCTGAATCGGTTCGTATTAAGCTTATGACAAACCCATTTCTTCTAGCTTGTACAGGAAGTCAAATCAATAATTTAGACTATTTTAGGCCTGTCATCTACATGGACACGTGTGCTAAAATCCCTGCCTGAAATTGATTATCAAGCTCAGTTTGAATCAAAATGGACAGAGCTGCTTAAAACAAGTATGATGGACACTTAAGCCCTGATTACGATCTTGGAGGACAGATTTACTCCATCATAAACGTGACTGCCAAATTACAATTCTATTGTGTCCTATGGAACTCATAATACAGCAGACAGGACATCTGTCACGTTTGTGATGGAGTATGCCATCTGCCAAGAACTTAATTAGGCCCTTATTATCCTTATCACAGTGTCCATATAGAAAACCCTTTCTTATAGGAAGTAATACAGTACAATACAACAGAAATAACACTGATTAAAACATTGAACAAGGAAGGTTTCGGGTTACTGGCTGTAAAGGATGTTTAGTGAGTCATTCAAAACCAAGTCCTATTAATCATTGTGAACTGAGCTGCCAAACAGGTTAGAAAGAAGAATTATTTTACCTTTCTCTTTTTAAATCTTGCAATTCAAAGACTGAACTACTAGGTGACTATGACTGTTACGAAGACACTTTTGAATGCAGTCAAAGATAGTATTCAAAGTGATGTGTTTCCCACATATCAAAAAAGTTTAAATAATGAAATTCAACAAGAGGAAACAATTTATGTTGAAGATGCAAAGGACAGTTCACAGGATAGCCAGAGCTCAGGGCCTAATAGTAAGGATCCCTTTTGCCAACCTATCATTGGAAATGAGGAATCCATAGGTATGAATGAAGTAGAATATATTTGGGCCAAGTGGGGAGTGACAGTATTGTACGGACAATATGATCTATCAATTCAATCAAGAACAGCTAGATATTTTAAAAAAAATAACTCGATCTGTAGAGCATGACCTCCTTCATGGTATGTCTGAATGTTCTTGTAGAAAATCTAAGCCTACTCTTCTCTATGTTAGTGATTAGGAAGGGAAAACATTTTTTTTCCAATTAAAGTCCTGAATGCAGTTGTTCACTGGAATGCTAGTTGTGATCTGTCAGATGCTGTGACAGCTCCTACTGGACCAGCTGATAACAACAGAAATGGAATCACATTGCACAGACTACAACAAACAAGAGCACCTGAAGTTATCCTGATGCTTGTTATGAAGTATCAAGAATTCTTCAAATATTTAAAGTTCTCATTATTGATGAGGTTAGTATGATATCTAAGCTAATGCTAGCTTTTATTCATCCGAAGATGCAAGAGGTCCTCAGAAATGACGATGATGTTATGTTGGTTAGAAAGCACGTCATAGACCATCTATAGTTGACCCCTGTTAAAGGACAACCAGTTTTTGAGAAAAATTTCCATGAAGAAACTAAAAAGTCACTAGGGAGTATTGCAAATGTTAATATGTGATTACAGTTTCAGCATGCTGAGCTGACACAAAATATGAGACAATCAGTGGATTCAGAGTATGGCAATATATTAAAAGATATGAAAATAGAAATCATTAGCAAACAAACTAAGACAACTGTTGCTTCTTGCATGGTAAGATCTCTATTCCCTCCCCACAAATAACTCATCAGTTCTATAATGTAAGTTGTTATGAAAACTTAGAAACCGATTGTGTCCCCCATGCCAACATTGGACGAGTGTGCATAATTAAACTTAGCAATGTATCATTTGGAAAATCAGAACATTGCCATTCTTACTAGTTAAGATAAAATAGAGCAACAAGATTTAAAATTATCACTAAGTCAATCAGTGGTAAAGAACCTGGAATCACTGGAGAAAACAGTTGCACATACTAATGGCTTATACAAAACTCTAAAACTCTGTCAAAATTGTAGAATAATTTTGCTTTGAAATCTGAAAATCGAGGACGGATTAGTGAATGGTGCAATGGGAAATATGATAGACTTAATTGCATATCCCAAAAGAACAGAATACAAATATATTATGATAAAATGTGATCATATTGAAATGGGTAAACAAATTGGAAGGTGCACTGCTAGATTTCTTTTGGAGAAGAACTTGTATTTGAAAAGACAACAGTTTCCTCTCTGCTTGGTCTATGCTAACACCACTCACAAATTCCAAAGATGTATTTTGGATGCAGCTATGATAAATATTGATCACACAGTGTTTAAAGAAGGCATGAGTTATGTTGCTTTATCACAGGCAAGGTCTTTGTCAGGATTGAACCTTCTTGATTTTGATGAGAGCAAAGTCAATGTCAACTCATCATGTGTAATAGAATGCAATCATTTGAGACAGCTGTATGCCCTCATCTCAGGTTATATCCCATTATTCACAAGCATCCAAATTATAGATAGTGAAAAAGTGTTAGGTTATACATTTTTTTAATGTTTCAAAGCTAAGTGAAAAATCTACAAAGAGTTCCAAAAAGCAAAAAGCTAATTAAATCATTTATGAAATGGTTTTCAATTTTCTAAATTTCCAGAGTTTCAAGTTACTGTAATGTAGTACTTACTGTTCTATTTCACCTACAATCAGTGGTTGAAAAAGGTCTTATTCTCGTGCTATAAAGATATAGAGCTGATTGTACCAGAATCCCTACTGATATCATCAAAGTTAAAGCTGGTCAGATATACAATAATAAGAAAACGTACACTGCTTTTTCCATTATTTTTCATCATGGGCAGTCAATCAACTCCAGTCACTACACAGTCTACCTTAAAAATTCATCTGGCTGGACTGAATGTGATGATGAATGTCTTATAGTAAAGCATACATTACCCTAGAAACTTTCATATTCCTATTTTATATTTCTACAACCAAAGTCCCTAAATAACCCTGGGCGTAGTTTGCAAAGTAGAGATATGCTTAGCTACACGAAGTACACTTCACACTCCGCGAGATACGAGTAGCACTACGCGAACTGCGTAGTGCTTTGTTCGTGATGATTGCACAGTGCCGGATGCTTGTCCGCACTGTGCAATCATTGAAAACGGCATCTTGCACAGTGCAAGCTGTCGTATTCTGTCGCTTGAGTATATTTTTACTCGAGTGGAAGCTTTCTCAATGTGGACTGGTAGTTTCTCATCAGAGGGGTCGCGAGCATACGCGACCATTCGCAATGAGAAACCTGACCTCCCCGCGTTGAGAATCTCTCTGGGAGGTTTATTTTCCACACTCGCAAACAACAATTTGATGTTGCTGATCGCGAACGAGGATGTCATTTTGCGTGCTCGGGGTCGCCAAATTGACATTGAGGACCGCGATAAAGCATAAAATGACCGCTGCGCTAGGCTACACTACGCGTGTTTGCACTGTGCTACGTGCAATTCGCGTAGTGTTAAGTAGGTCAAACTTCGCAAACTACGCAAGCGTAGCGTAGTGCTTTGCCCAGACTTAGTTCTAAAGGAAACAATATTTTGAAACTTCTACATAGATATAAATAGAAAAAAAGCATTAAAGTTCATGTTCATTTTTGTTATGCTAGCCACCAAGGAGAAGTCTATGGGCCTCATTACGATGTCGGACAGAAAGCCTCCTACGAACAGTCGTATTCCGCTAAACCGTGACGGAACCCTTCTGACCGACCCTGTCGGGTTACAATCTGCCCGACCGGTTATGACGTTTGTTGTCAGATTGTAAACCACACGGTCTTTCCAGTTTGGAACCGACTGGCTTTTGGAGTATTTGTGGTGGTCGGAACCGCATCGTACAGCTCTATGGACAGAGTTTCCGACCGAGTGATTACGATGCCAGTTTCCAATGGCCTTTCTGTGTCAGCCTGTCCCACACAAATGGCTGTTGGACATTGACATTGGGGGGCCCCTGGCAGGCCCCCTTCATCCTGCGACCTCTGGTTTGGGGCCAAAGGGGTACCTAAGTGACCCCCTTTAAAACATTGCACTGTGTGTCAGGCACAATGGGGTGCCGTGACAGGGTGCAGGGTTTTCCACACGGACCCCATTTTCCCATAGGAGCCTGTGTCATTGGGCGGAACACCGCTCCCATAGAAGTCAATGCAAATTCAACCAAACAGTGTTCTGTTGCATCTTAATCGGTCAGGTAGGACCGCCGACCGCAAAACGTTAGGTTACAATTTCGAGACGGAGTCGGGTGGAAAGTTTCCGCCTGACATCGTAATAAGGCCCTATATATTGATTGACATTTTTAACAATAAAATATGCAGTTAAAATAAATAAGTGTGTATCAATGTTTACAATATATCAATGCTAATTTCTTACACATAAAACATGTGGAGCTTTTTCATAAATCGAATTGATTTATTGTTCCCCTCAATTGCATACTGGATTGCATTTAATTAAACTATACACACAGTTAGTATTCTGGTATATATACATGAAACATATTATATCAGTTTATATCAGTTTATATTCAGTGTAAATGCAAGTGTAAATGCAAGCTTCATTATACATGTAGAGCAAGAGGCTTGCAAGAATAAACCAGGAATAACTGGCCCCTCAGAATACATGTGGGAGATAGTGTGACCGGCTCTTGCGAGCCTCTTGTGAACTCTCACGAGAGGCTCGTGAGAGCCACTGAGTATAATGAAATGGAAAAAATAGCATATAAATTTAAAGATCATTGGCATTTCTGGATCTGGTGAGAGTCTGGAGATTTTAGGACAAAAAAAGGTAAACATAATACAAACAAAATACATAATGAAACTATTGCATAGCTCTGAAAAGAACGTTTTTTGTGTTGTTCAACAATTTTAATTTGTATTGTGTTTTTTAACTTATATGTATTTTAAAATTTTGCAAAAGGGTAGAACAAATACATGAAATTTGGGGGAAACAAAAATAAAAAATGCAACAACATCTCCTTCACAACAACCAGGAGAAAAATGTGGGAAAAATAACTGTTAAAAAAAAACCTCCACCTAGGTGGGCATTTATGGTCCTGTACAAGCTTGTGCTGTGCATACCTGCTTGTCTCCAATAAAACATTATCTACTCACATAAACAGCAAAAAAGTGCTTGATAAAAATAAGCAGGTTTGTTATCTGCTTCAGCACTCAGTACTTGGGCAAGCACAGTGTCTCCAGGTTCAAATGAGGAGGAAGCACCTGAACAGCTGTCTATTTCTGCAACACGAGCTAACTCAGCCCGAGCTAATCTTTGTGGCTGCAGAGACTTTAACTGCCTTCACATGCCTGTAGTATTCATACTGTAGTATACATATCACAAACTTTACTGAGACATTTTTGCCACCTGGCCTCATGTCAAAAAACTGCTTTACCAAAGATTCCTTGGCAGGCTGAGATGACTGAGGTGGTGCAGCTCATCAGAATCTGATAAAGATATTTTTCAATGGCACACCAAACAGGGAAACAGAGTAAGCTAAGAATATCTGCCCAAACCAAAATCCAATAGCCATGTAAATAAAGACATCCATATAAACCAATCACAACCCTTCCTTGGGGTGTGTTAACCATCCTGGACCTCTCACAAGTGTCTCATAAGAGTAACAAAGGAACATTCTTGCTTTATGTGTTGAATGGAACAATACATAATCAATTTTATGAAGTTAATCAACACCTCTAATGTCTCACTCTGCTCAGAATTGGAAAAAAAACACTGTTATTAAGTTAATTTCAAATATATGATCTTGCGAGTACTTTGAGAGAGCTGAACAGGAAGTACTTCACCCTCATATTCTATGCAGTGGGCTATGTATTTGACTCCCTTGAGCATCTTGCGAGAGTTATCCGTTTGTAAAAAATAAAATAAGTATAAAAAAATATTTAAATCATTCCCTTATTATAGATTAGCATTGAAAAATAACTGAACACATGAAAATGAACTCTATACAACACTTTAAAATAAAAAAAATTGAGGGCGTGGCCGGGCAAGTTGGCTGAAAGGACGTAATCCGTCTTGGCTCCTGGTCTGCGGCAAAGTTTTGGGGAGATTACAGCTGACAAAGGAATGTGGGCATGGCGCACTGCAATAATGGTTGAAAAGTTGGTTTAACGAAGTTAAGATGGGTTGGATAAGTTTAAGGTGCTCCAACAGGTGACGTAACTGTTCTGATGCGTCCTGAATGGTTGATAGGTTGAGTGTGCTACTGGGGTGTAGGCGCATCCCTGTTGTTGGGCACACTTGTATGGTTCTTTGTGTTGGACAACACAACAGATTCCAAAAAAGTTCAAACAAAGTTCCAAATGAGTGAAGTTGTAGAGTTTATTTTAAGGTTATCGTTGTAACGTTTTTAACACTTTTTTTACAAATCATCAAAGTTCTTTTGAATGTTTATCAAGAACTTTGATGGGCGGGGGTTGTGTAGGAGAGTAGGATCTGCTTACAATGGTTACCCCCACTTTTTGCTGGTGTTTCACTGTTTTCCAACTTTAGTCCAACTGGAGCCCTGCTGTCCAGGACCCCAGCCTAGCTGCTTCCTCTCTAAATTGATTGCATGTACTTTAAGTACACTCCAGATTGGTTACTGGGTTACCCTTGTGAGCCTCTAGCATATGGTACCTTAGGTACTAAGGGCATAGGTTCCCCAGAGGCCTACCAGGGGGTGAAGAATGCATTATGCCACCCCTGGGAAGCCTTCCAAAATGGCACCACAGGTCTGCTACTGCAGCCTGGGTGACGTGGTGCATGCACCCCTTACTAAGATATAGGTTACCTATATCTACCTTTAATCACTGACACAAATAAACCTATAAGTCATTCCTATGGCAGGCCTTATCAATCCTGAATGCCAAGTGCTTGGTTTTGTGTGAGAGGGTGCCCATGCATGAGCAGGATCCCTCTGCAGAGTTTGAGAGTTTGGAATCTATTCTCTGATGCTGTTCTGTGATGCAGCCAGACCATATACTCTTAAGTGCATTATAACCTTGCAGTAAATGCTAACTGTGGAATGGCTGCATGGAAACATGTTGTGTTTGGTGTGAAACACTTTGGAATCCTACCCCCCTCGCCAGTCCTGGCGGTGGGGTTAGAATTCCACCCTTCTAGAGGGAGAAGACTAAGTATGGGCGAAATTTGCGAATTCACGGTACGCGAATTAGTGCGAATATGTACTCGCGGTCCGCAAACTTCGCGAATCTGTGCGAATTTGCGGATTTTTTATTTTTGCGTGTTCGCAGGTTTTTTTTCAGCGCAGCTACCACGAAGTTACCCATGCGGTCGCACATGGGCGCGGCCATCTTGTTTTCAGTGTTCGCGCTGCGTATTTCCGTTTCCGGGCGCTAGTTGCATGCTCGCGTTGGGCATTTCCTATGTGCGGGGCGCAATTACGTGATCACGTCCGTTAATGCGTGCTCGCAGGGAAAATATCGCGCAAACTTTTCCACGTGGTCGCAATGGGCGCGGCCATCTTATTTTTCATTCATTGCTATGGTTCTGTGCATGCTTTTTCTATCCTGCTTTAATCTTTGATACCTTTGTTTGTTTGAACTTTTTTAAAATCTTTTTTCTCATTATCTATCCCTCTCTTTTTCTACATCTATATTTTGTGTTTTTTTCAACTTTTTAAAACTTTAATACCTACTTTTTTTGTTTAGCTCTCTCTTTTCTTTTACTTACTTTTTTTCCCTATTCTTTTCTTCTTTCACCCAGGACCATAACAAAGGGAGCAGGCAAGTCTAAGGGGAAGGGTCCTGCACCCCGTAGCTGGCTCCCTTGTTGGCGCTTAAGGGGGGAGGATGTAATTGCCCGGGAGATCTTTAGCACAGTGGAGGTGGCCGCACATGTTTTCTTCATCCAGCGCCACCTTCCCAAGACCGTAACGGCACGCGGCAGGCCCAGTGCCGGGTACGGGCTCCGGGAGTGTCGCCAGCTATGGGAGAAGGTGTGCCGGGGCTATGTATCGGGAGTCTGGGGTATGGTGCACCTACAACCAGGCGACGCACCGGTGGTCCGACATCCTGGACCTGGAACACAACCTGCTCGACCTGCTTGGAGTGGAGATCCCTGGGCTTGGTGAGTAGTACTAGCTATTTAATCACTACTTTGTTTTCTCCTGCTCTGTGTTATGACATTGCAAATATTTGTTTTTTCTGAAGAGCAAGAATGCTGCCGATTACATTGCAGGTAAATTACATTTCAAAAGCTTCTGTGATTGCAGGTGCTCGCCTGCTCACTGGCGGTGCTACTATGCTTACTTGTTTTGAATTTTGTGCTCATTTGGCCTGAGTGATTATGTATGAGTGTACTTTACAGAACTGCGTAATGCTAGACACTAGAGAGTCAAGTCCAGTCCTTCCTTTGTACTCCTGTCACTAAGGAGAGATAGTGGTGGTGGATTGATAGGTTAATTATGGTTATTTACTTTTCAGTAGGAAACTTTTTAGTTATCCGCAATCATGACGGACTGTGTCCGTCACTTCGCGTGCTGCGGAGTGCTGCCTGCCAGTCCTATTAGAACCTTTTTGTAGTTGGTTTAGTGAGTTACATAACTTTTTAAACTAGACGGTGGTAAGCTATTATATTCCTTAATTATTGAGATTGCAGAGTGGGCTCTCTGCAGGGGTGTATATGTTGTAAAGTACAAGTACACTTTACTGTTAAGAAGACTTACAAATTTAGAACTAAGTTTTTGTCAACCAGGTAGAAGACAGTCACCCTTGACTTCTCATTAGCAATAGCATTAGCGGCAGGAGTTGACCAGTAACCAATGGCCTCCTCTAAATTTGACTTCAACTCAGCTGTGAAAGTTTTATCGAGAAGCCAAGTCAGATCAGAGATGAACTTAATGGATGGATGAACGAAAAGGGAAAGAAGGGTGTAAGGAAGGACGAGCGAGTTAAAATTAATGACTGGCAAAGAATGATATGTGTTTTTGAATGCTGCCCGAGGTGGCTGGGAATCTGATGCATGGCCGGTTGAAGGCTAAAGCAAGGATGGGTGGAAGGAGAAAGAAAAGGGGACTGCCTGTGTGGGTGAAACAGAAACTGTAAAAATAAAAAGGTTGTTTTTTTTCGGTGAGAAAAAGTAAGGTTTGTCCATTTGAGACATTATGAAGAGTGATTGACATTTACTTTGAATGGATGGATGCCGGGATGGTGTCTTCCTAATAGATAGCATAGGTGTATGTAGACAGAGTAGACAGTCACTCGATGAAGAGTGTTATTTTGAAAAGCATGTAACACCGCACCTCCGTGCCAGAGTAGCAAAGCAGAGGAAAGAAGTTGTAATTTTTCAGAATACTACCATGACTAGTAACAGTAATTTGCAAAAACAGCATATATCCAATGATTACGGGGACCACTCACTACCTCTGTTAAAAATGTTTTTACAACTCTGTCACTGACATTGATGTTTGGCATATCAGTGTTCAGTCAATCAAAAACAAAGCACCTAAATTCATCCCATATGTAAGCAAAAATCCTGTGAAGGGATAGATGATCATATTATCTTCTTCATTTTCCTTTTGTATAAGCATGGGCGAAATTTGCAAATTCGCGTTCCGCGAATTCTCGGAGTTCCCCGCGAAATCGCAAAAAAAATCTGAGAATTCGCAAATGTTCCAGCGAAATCGCGGATTTTTTTGCGATTTGCCCTGGAGTACTTTCTACTGGCTAATCCAGTAAGTGCTCCCTCATTCGGTAAATGTATAGTGCTTTTACTACACTGCAGCTGTGTAAAGGGCCAGAAGACGTGTCTCCAGTGACCATGTGTGCCTGTAACACAGGCACAGGCACACATGGTTACTAGAGACACATCTTCTGGCCCTTTACGCAGCTAAAGAGTAGTAAACGCACTATGGGGCAGATTTACAAGCCGCTTGCGCCTCTTTTGCGCTGCAGTTGCGTCACTTTTGTGATAGAGCGGCAGCACAAAAGATGCGCCATGGTGCTGGGTATTAACAATGTGACGCATCTGAGAGATGCATCACGTTGTAAAGCCCTGCGCCATCAGGAGGCGTTCTGGCGCAGGGGAGGGCGTTCCTGCGCAGGAACACCTCCTAAAAGTGGCTGAGTGAAATCTACAAGATTTCACTCAGGCACTTTTAGGCCAATGCTGCGTCAAAACCCTGCGCCTGCTTGAAGCAGGCGCAAGGCTTGACGCAGCATTGGGGAGATAGGGGCCCCAGAGCATTGCTGGAGCTGCGTCCAGCAATGCTTCACGTTGTAAAGCCCAGCGCCTCCTAAAAGTGGCTGAGTGAAATCTACAAGATTTCACTCAGGCACTTTTAGGCCAATGCTGAGTCAAACCCTCGTTTTTTGTGCCTTTCTGCCCTCTGTTAGACTCATTTTTCCCTTGTTTTTCTGCCCTCTTTTAGACTCGCTTTTTGTGCCCTACTGCCCTCTGGTATTCCCTTGTTTTTCTGCCCTTCTGCCCTCTATAAGCATGAGCGTGAAATCCGTTACGCTCGCGGATTTGGGGGATTTTCGGGAAATCCGCAATCCGCGAATTTTGCGGATTTCCCGCAAAATCCGCAAAAAAAAATCTGCGAACGTAACGGGTTCAAAAGTTGAACCCACACTCATTTAACTATTTTACAATGGTGCCAGCAAGCTGCCAGCGCCGTTGTAAAATAGTTACAAAGTTAGCTTGCACAGGAACCACTAGATAAAACGAAGCAGGTGCTTCCTGTGCAAGCTAACTTTGTAACTATTTTACAATGGCGCTGGCAGCTTGCTGGCGCCATTGTAAAATAGTTACAGGGCAGCACAGCCTTACAGGTCACTCAAGGGACCCCTGCGCTCTTCAGGGCGATTGCATAGTAACACACACATGGTCGCTCGAACTAGTTAATGCTCAAATTCAAGTGACTCATTCATTAGCCCAAAAACAATCATGTGCCTCTTCCCAAATGTACCGCGGAAAATCAGCTGTGATGCTGGATAGAGGCCTTTGCATCCTTGACTTTCACGAGCGCAATACCCGTGCTGTTCCTGTGACAAGGAGCTTCTTTTTCTTCATCTGCTGAACCGATCTTTCTCTGACCTTTTATACATACAAGAGGCATGTGAACTCGCATGGAAGCACCCCCCCACCACAAAATCCGCAAATCATGGTCGCTCGAACTAGTTAATGCTCAAATTCAGTGACTCATTCATTAGCCCAAAAACAATCATGAGCGTCTTCGAGGCTGGACAGGTGTGCCTCTTCCCAAATCTACCGTGGAAAATCAGCTGTGATGCTGGGTAGAGGCCTTTGCATCCTTGACTTTCATGAGCGCAATCCCCGTGCTGTTCCTGTGACCAGGGGCTTCTTCCTCTTCATGTTCGCACGGGTTGCTGCAAGTTCGCACGCGTTTTGTACAATTTCGCAATTTGCGAAATTGTACAAAACCCTCGCGAACTTGCAGAAACCCGTGCAAACATAAAAAAAAAATCTGCAAATTCGCGAGAATTTGCGGATTTTGCGGATTGCGAGTTCGCAAATCCGCAAAATCCGCGAACGCGAGATCCGCAAAATTCGCCCATGCTTAGCCCTCTATTAGACTCGTTTTTTGTGCCCTTCTGCCCTCTGTTAGACTCGTTTTTGTGCCTTTCTGCCCCCTGTTAGACTTGTTTTTTGTGCCCTTCTGTCCTCTGTTAGACTCGTTTTTCCCTTGTTTTTCTGCCCTTCTGTCCTCTGTAAGACTGTTTTTTGGTGCCCTTCTGCCCTCTGTTAGACTCATTTTTCCCTTGTTTTTCTGCCCTTCTGCCCTTTGTTAGACTGCATTTTGTGGCTTTCTGCCCTCTGCACCGCCACATCATCACTCAGCGCTACCCCAGCATCACTCAGCACCACCACATTATCAGTCAGCACCACCACATTATCACTCGGCACCACCACAGCACCACTCAGCACCACCACAGCATCACTCAGCACCACCACATTATCACTCAGCACCACCACAGCACCTTTCAGCACCACCACTGCATCACTCAGCACCACCACAGCATCACTCAGCACCACCACAGCACCACTCAGCAGCACCACAGCACTACTCAGCACCACCACAGCACCACTCAGCGCCACCACAGCACCACTCAGCGCCACCACAGCATCACTCAGCGCCACAACAGCATCACTCAGCGCCACCACAGCACCACTCAGCACCACCACAGCATCACTCAGCACCACCACAGCACCACTCAGCACCACCACAGCACCATTCAGCACCACAACAGCACCACTCAGCACCACCACAGCATCACTCAGCACCTCCACAGCACCACTCAGCGCCACCACAGCATCACTCAGCGCCACCACAGCATTACTCAGCACCACCACATTATCACACAGCACCACCACAGCACCACTCAGCACCACCACAGCAACACTCAGCACCACAACAGCACCACTCAGCACCACCACAGCATCACTCAGCACCTCCACAGCACCACTCAGCGCCACCACAGCATCACTCAGCACCACCACAGCATTACTCAGCACCACCACATTATCACTCAGCACCACCACAGCACCACTCAGCACCACCACAGCAACACTCAGCACCACATCAGCATCACTCCGCACCACCACAGCACCACTCAGCATCATCACAGCACTACTCAGCACCACCACAGCACCACTCAGCGCCACCACAGCATCAATCTGCACAACCATTCAACAACAACTGGTTCAAATATGTTCTCTCAATGTTTCAAGCTTTATTACAAATGTCAAAAAAAGATGTTAATATTTCACTTCTGTTCTTGGATTTTTGTCACAATAAAATACACTGAACATAATCTTTACAAAAGTTATCTACAAAAGTTTAAGCTATTGCCATTATAAATTAAAATCACTTTTATTTAAGTATTAATTATTCAAAAAAATGAAAAGCCATTGTACTTTGTAATATCAATACATCTAAGTCACGTAAATACAAAACATGTTGCATTACAAATGCTATAGGTGTCAAATTTGCGAAAGTTTTAACTATTGGCATTTTAAATGACAAAGCTATTAATTTAGCTATTTTCAAAACCAACACATAAATAAATAAATATGTCATTTACAAGACCAATAGCTCAAACTTTCCTAATGCGAGACCTATTGCATAGCAAATGCTTGTTTTCATATCTGTCAGTGCTTCCTGTTGAGGTTTAGTTTTCGTGACAGGCGCCTCATTGCCTACTTGTAACTATTCTCTGACCCTGCTTCAAGGGTCAGAGCAGGGTCAGAGAATAGTTGCAAGTAGGCAACGAGGCACCAGGAAGCACTTACAGGCTTACAGCAGCAGGTGCCCAAGTTGAAGTTAATTTCTTTGTAACTCTTTTGCAAAAGGTTACAAAAAATTTGATTCAACTTTTGCACCTGCTGCTGTAACCCTGTAAGTGCTTGGCTGAAAATTCGTCCCCGCTGATTCGCGGATTTTACCGCGATTTCGCTAAATTCGCGGATTGCGAAATTGCAGAAAATCTGCAAATTCCGCGAGCGGAACGAATTTTCAGCCCATGCTTACTTTTGTAGTAGTCAGGGGCAGGCCAGGGTGAAACTTAAATTAATTGAGCAGTAGCCCTTATAACAGAATATGGCCAGTGCCACCTGTAATGGAAAAGTAAGAGCTTCACCACCTGCATGTACTGGACTGGCAACAGTAACGCAAATCTGTGTCATCATGGCATGCGTCTGTTTTTCTCGGGTGCAAGTTGACTGCACTGGCATTATGCCGGCTTCCACAACTTTACGTACCAATTTCGCTAAATAGGAGAGAAGAAGAAGACTGGTGTACTGTCTGAGTCTAATGTAGTGAGTCCATATAGTGCTAGTAGAATTCCTGAAACTCCCACTAATGTTATAGCAGAGGCCGACGAAGTGGGAGGTTAGATAGATACATGCCACAAATGTTATGTACTCTGCTTGCAAGTTGCTAGTGCTACTGTGACACAACTTTCTGCTGAATTATTTTGTGTTAATCCTAAAGAGCATTGGTTACAGTATGTTTTTATTTCTCCTTCTAACTAACTAGGAAGGAGTTGGCGAGACGGGCCCGGCAACGGAAGCTGGAGGCAATTGTCGCCGAATATCGGCGGCTGGTGGCCCAGGTGGATGAGGACACGCAATCTCAGTCAACAACAACATCCATGACAGCTGCATCCTCCTCCGCTGCACCTGGGTCATACAGTCAGCGCAAACCTCCAGCAGCAAGGAGACGCGGTCCGGCAGCCACCCGCCACCGCCGAGCAGCAAAAGCAACAGCTGCCCCCCACAGTACCTGCAAGTGCAAGGGTTGTGTGCACCGATTGACCCTGAGAGTGTCCCACCTTGAGCAGTATGTGGCAAGGCAGAAAGCCCTGCTCAAGGACCTCCGGAGAGACCTGCGTGACCACCTTGCCAAAGGACACCCCCGGCGGAAGTAGAGAGACTGTCCCTTGCCCCTTTTTTAAAGACTTTTTGGGGGGTGGGAATTGGATGTTGGGGTTTTTGGACTTTTGGGAACTGATTTGATTCATGTACATTGGTTGGGGCTAGAGTGGGATAGTTTATTATTGTTAGGGCTCCAATAATTATTTATTTCTCTACTTGACATAGCATATGCATTTTTTTTACTGTTTTGTGGGGGAGGCGGGGGGTTAACTGTACGTTTTTTTTTGTGAAACTTAACTGGCTGGTTAATTCAAATTGTATAATTGCCCAAATTTGCACAAAAGTGCCACTGACAGAGTTAGTTAATCCAATTGTCCTAATACTTTACTAGTACTACCGTCAATCTCTCCTCTCCTCCTACTCCATTTTTCTTCCTCCCCCAAAATGCTTATCTTACCTGTCATTCGTGTTTGAGAATAGGGCTAGGCACAGGGCTGGGTGCATGGCAAATGGCGATTAAGGTTGGCTATGGAATCCTGGACGGATGAAATGTCATAGTTGTGGTGGTAGTAGTAGTGGTAGTGGTACACACTGGCAGTAGCAGCATATGAAAAAAAGGAAATGAAACATTGAGTGGCCTGAGCGTAGCATTAGAACAGTATGATAGATAGCACAGTACACAAGAACAGTGCCATAAATTGTAGCCTAAGCAATGCTAAAGTATTCAAAATATAAGTACCAGTCGCGTGGAGTATGGCTACTACTAGAAATAGTATTGAAGGTGAAGGACACAGCAGCGTAAGCATTCGATTCGTCACGTGTAGGAGGAGGATGTTGTTGCTGATCAATCCACTTGATGGCGCACATGAAATTTGGATTTGATTTGCAAATACTTTGGTGGGTGTGTGTCAAGCAGAATAAGAATAAGAATATATCCTCGGATTCCTTCACCAGCCTTGAAATGTATTTTCTGTTGCGTTGACCTTATCCTCCCCAGCAAGTGTATGGAATTATTGTTGTCATTTAGTCCCACTCAATGAAAACCACACAGCCCGGGGGTAGAGGGTTAGGGTTTGAAAATTGGATGGGAATGGGGTTTTTTGGGAAAGTTTTGTGGAGAGAGGAAAAAACACAGCATGGACAAACAACAAATGAAGAAAAACAAATCTTTCGATACAAAGATATCCATAAATCTTTTAAGGGACATAAAGGAAGTGCACTACGCTATGCATGAAGTTGTTTGCTAAATGGATGGTCAGGTTACTGAAAAGTAGTACTTACTACAACTTACTAACTATGAAGAATCAATTTGACAGTACAGGGCTGCATAAATTAAGCAATTTCACTTGCCTATCTGCCCTCAGAGAGAATAAATACTTATTAGTACATTACATTAGTTTAAAAATAGCAAAGAAACTTATCAAATAGCTGGAGGGATGAATTTGAAGCAGAGAGTAAACAAACGCACAGAGTCACACTCATAGAAGTTCACAACAATAACATTATTTAAAAGATAAGGAGAAGTAAAGAGGATACTGCAACTGTATGTTGTAGTTGTCCTGTTCAATTTGGGAAGTTGCATGCAGCCAGCCATTCCTCTTATTCGCGGTACTCCTCCATTCCATCTGATGCTCCGTCGATCAATCTTGGAGACCAGATAGACACACTGTCCACTCCCTGCCTGGCGGATGCGGAATTGTGGATCGCTAATGGTAAGCCTAAGTTAATTGTTTTTCCCATCGCATAGGGTAAAAGCCGGCCTGTAATTGTTGATGGAAAAACAGGAAGTGATATTATAAAACACCACGGAGAAAAAAATATAAGGTACGGTGTGTAGTGCAAAAATAACACTTTCAGTTTCAGAGGCGACAGTATTACATACAAGCATCATTTCTAAAGTCCGTACTCTGAGTCTCCTTTTCAAGGATAGTAATTTGCACACAGCAGGCCAGGGCCATGCAGATGGTCAAAGCAGGCACCCCTAAGGGAAGCAACCTGATGTAGCATACGTCTTTGACACAGACAGACAAATCATATCTAATTGTATGCAGCAAGCCACATAGCCGCAATTTTACATGAACTGCTGTCTGGACTCTGGCATAACAACACTACACTGGCTCGACCACTCCATACCATGACTAGACAGACATGTAGTTCTGCTGTAGTTGTTGTTGACTGGTTTACCTGTTTGCCACTCACGAAATGGCCATAGTTCTTCCGTAAACCGACGATGATGATCCATCCATTCCAGTGAGTGACTGTAAAGAAAAAAGATATTATGTAACTTTGATCATCAAGACTCATCATCATCATGGTATATTCGCAAACTCAATGTTGTTCATGCAGTCGCAGTCGACACACACAGTGAGTCCAAGGACATTTTGCATATTAAAAAATGCAACGTAGTGGCTCCTGCAGTAGAAGTACAATTTGAACTAAACAAGGTAAAAAAACCAGAGTAGACTTGAGTTACATTTAGTGTGTAAAAGATTAAATAATAACAGAAGACATATGATTATTTTCATGCACAACAAACAAACAGCAATTGCTTTCATCAGAACTAGACAGCCAGTGCTGTCCACTACATGCCATCTCATTATTCATTACCTGTTTCACTTTTTGTCTGCATCTTGTTCTTAAAGTGAAGGCCCACACGGCAGCCTCTTGTGTCAATTTCAGAAGTAACTGTCAGCAATCAGCATATAGTCAGTAATTCCAGTCCCACTTCTTGTGAGTTTGAGGGGACTCGTCTAAGAAGCAACAGTTTCTTCATTCTACGTAATCCAGCCATCTGCCTTGAGGCAAATGGATAGGGGGAGTATGGAGGAGAAAGATAGAGGAGCATGACTGAGTTGTGAATTTGTGAACTTCAGGATTGCAGACAGCGGCACCTTCAGTAAGGAAATAAGACGAAGACAGTGCTGCTGATAGATTTTGTTGTGATTAGAGTTTTGTTGTGGTAAAAGTTGCACAACAAAGAAAGACACACAGGAGTAAAAGTGAATAAGGAGTCAGGACGAAAATAAAAGGATGTCAGTTTCAGGCCTAGGTGTCAGGGAAGTAGAGCTCATCCTCAAACTCTGTGAATTGAGACAGGAGTAGGTCAGCTAACAGATAAGAACTTCCATCACCTAAGTCGGTGTCCTCTTCTTCCTGCGTGGATTCACGTATTTTGTAATCTGGTGGTATGAAGTGCTGATTCATATTGATCATTGTTAACCTCTCACATTTTTGGGCGAGAGGCGGTCCTTTTTGAAGTTACAATGGCACCAGCAGCACTGAAAATACGTTCAGAAGACACACTTGTCATCTGAGGGCTTTGCCGAGTGGCTGACAGAGCTAGCCAATGTTTGTACTTTGAAACATCTGCCTCATTAAAAGGAATGAATGCTTTGCTGGCCAGTGCCTTTTTGTACTGTGGATCCAGAATAGTGGCACAAATGTAATGTTGTTCTGTATGTATTTTTTTAAGCCTTTCATTGTCAACTAGGAGGGTTAATAAGCTCTCCGCCAACTGATATGCGTCTTGCTTATCAGTATCATCTTTGAACGTTGAAGACATCGCCTTCAGTTGGTGCTCTAGCATGCACAAAAATGGGATAGCTTTGCCCAAAGTACAGTCCTCCCTGCTGACTTCACGTGTGAAGACCTCAAAAGGACGAAGCATGTCTGTCAGGCTTTTAACTAGGTCCCATTCCTCCAACTCTAGCCTCATGTCTTTCATAGAAGAACCCCGTGCAAATACATACTCATTGATTACCAAGCACTGCTCAGACAGACGCTCAAGCAAGTAGAAGGTTGAGTTCCAGCGTGTTACCACCTCCTGGATGAGTCCACTGACTGGCACTCTACGGCCATGTTGAATGATCCTCAGCTGCTTCCGGGCCTTAAAAGAATGGCTGAAATGTGTGCTGATTCTTCGGCAGGTGGTCAATAACTTGCTGACTTTGTTTTGTTTTTACAAGAAATCTTGAACAACAATGTTAATACTGTGCGCCAAACACGGCACTCTGAAATAGCCAACATCATTCATGGCCCTAACTATATTACTGCCATTATCCGTGGAAACATAAGCAATCATGCGCTTTCCTGGATGCAGCAATACAAAGACCTCACTGTTAAACTCCTCCTAAATGTTTACTGCAGTATGAGGTTTCTCTATGGCAAACATGGCTACTGTTGCATGTTTCCGACTAGCTTGAAAAATTGTGGCAGTGTCAACACCTGCAGACATCTTGTCTCTAACCCCTGCAAAAGAGACTCAGTGTGCAGTGATGCACATGTAATCAAGGGCTTGACAACGAGTCCATATGTCTGTGGATAGTGTGAACAGCACTCTTCTGCAAAGCTGCCCCAATCACCTCCAGCACATCTTGATGTAGTGCTGGAACCGCCACTTTGGCAAAATAGGACCGGCTAGGAACCTTCCGTTTAGGGCAGACTGTAGCCACAAATTCTTGAAAACCCACCCCTTCCACGAAAGAAAAAGGGAGAAGGTCGAGCGCTAACATTTTAGCCAGCATTGCATTATAAAGACCTGCTGTTGGGTGGTTGCGTTCCAATGGCGCCTCCGACCAAAACATGCTTTTAATGGTGGTCTGGACCGTTTTCATACGTGATGATGATGATCCAGACTTCTTCTACCCAGTTACGCTCATTGATGTACTTTTTCGCATTGGTGTCTCTCCCAGACTCTTAGTTTGCCTCATAGATGTTGCTGGGGTAGAGGGTGGGGGCTCTACCATTGCAGTGCAGCTGCCAGGGGTACTGTGTGTACCAGAAAAAATGTCTGTTGCTTCTTCACATCCCCCCTGCATGATCATCAGCCCCTCGTCATCATCAGATGCAATATCAATGGATACATTTGGATTTGTTGTACTTTTGGCTTCCCGGATCTTACTTAGGTGCGCCTCCCACTGGATAGTGTGGTGTTTTTGGAGATGACCTCTCTGGCCTCCGGTACCATAGTTGGTACCAAGCTTACCCCGACTAACTACAGTTTCACAAATCAAACAAACAACTAGGTTTTACGCCTTTTTGCTAATACTAAAGAAGTCCCAGACTGGGGAGTTGAGATTTCTGGTGGTGGTGGTGGAGGTGCTACTTACAATGCCAGATGAAGTGGAGAATGGGTGTGGCTAAATTTGACTCTGTTGTGCACTTACAGTTACAGCACCACTACTTGAGGTAACGGAGGTCGAGCTAGATGGAGTCCCTGCCGGCCCTTCTGAAGAGAACATATGGCAGCTGTAGATCGTGCTGGTGTAGTAGTTACATGTGTTTGTGGTGGTACCAGTGCCACGCCACCCACATCCCGCTCAGCAGCAATTCGGGATAGGGTAAAAATGTCTGTCTGCTGCATGCCCGCTGGGACTGGAGTGACGACTGTGATGACTGGGTCGTCATCGTCAGACTGTTCATCAGCAGCAGAATACACCACTTCTACTTCTTGTTCGTCGTCATCACCTATTAGTGAAAGCCTTGCGGGAACCTTCCTTTTAGGCTTAGCTACCTTTGTCGGCTCATGGCGTTCCTCCCTCTCAGACTGCATTGGTGGGCTCCAAACAAGATCTAGATAATCAGAAGGAAGGGGGCTTGAAGAAGAACTTGTACTAGCCCTCCTTGACCTTTTTCTTGCTGGGGATCTGGAAGACAATGGATCATCAGGAGGAGTGGCTTGCTCGGATGATACCTCCGCTTGAATCTCGATTTCCTGATGTGCCCCTACTTCTGGAGGAACAAGCATTGCGGGCAGTTGTGCCTCTCCATGCACCTCTCCATGCGCCTCTACTTGCGCCTCTCCATGTGCCTATTCATGCACCTCTACTTGCACCTCTACTTGCGCCACTCCTTGCTCCACTCCTTGCGCCTTTACTGGCGCCACTCCTTCCGCCTCTACTTGTGCCACTCCTTGCGCCACTCCTTTCGCCACTCCTTGCACCTCTCCTTGCGCATCTCATTGCGCCTCTCCTTGCGCCTCTCCTTGTTGCACCTGTGGTTGTCGTTGCGGCTGTGGTTGAACACTCATCAGATGAGTTACACCCTAGTGTTGATTGGATGCTACTTTCTTGCGATGAGTCAACGCCAACATCACTGGCTGATGGTGATTGAGCAATTAAAGTGGCTGCCTCTGCGGCACTCATGGCCTTGGGCCTAACTTGGCGTGGTGGCACTGAGACCAATGAAGCTGAGGTGCTGCTCCCAGCTTGGTCCCCGGCGGACACCGCTGCTGCAGGGGTCGTTTTTTTTCTCCCAAAAAAAGTGTCTGTGGGCACACCGGTCTCCTTGGTAAGTGGCGCCTCTTGCTTCTTCTGCTCCTTCTTACTGGCAGTGGCACTGGCAACTTTCTTGGTAGAGGAGCTACGGCCACCTTTCTTTGGGCCTATCTTCTTCAGATGTCAGAACAGCAGGCCGCAGTTGCAGGAGTTGCAGAGTTGTCTGTGGCCACATGTGACATCACGTGATGTTGTGCTGCACACACCGCAGCAGGACTTCTTCCTGGCACTGATGATGAACGATGAGGATGATTCGTGGTTCTCTTTGTGCACCTAAAAGCAAAGGAAGCCAGTGGAACATCAGTTAAATAAATGTTGCATATGTCGTGCTTCAATTAATATTTGCAACTAGACATTTATTATTATTAAAACACACCCAAAAACGGAAAGACCAAAAGTAAAAATTGCAATTATTTCTAATCAAAAATGGATGTTTACATTAATAGAAGAGAGACCACACAGAGACAGTTGTTTCATGCACCACTGAGTACCCCTGGGCATAATGGATGAAAGCAAGGCAGACTGGGTGCAGGCCTATGGCACAAAGCACACTGCCTGGCTTCAAAATGGCCCCTTAACCCCTACACACATGGCCAGACCCTGCCTGGACCAGGCCTCAAAATGGCCCCCACCCACATAGCCAGGCCCCAACAACACCCCAAAAAAGCGAAAAACACAGAAAAATCACCACAATCCAATGCCATCCATGCCCTAAATGATGTTTACATTCAAGAGATCCCACAGAAAGACTTGGTCCATGCACCACTGGGTACCCCTGGGCATAATGGATGAAAGCAAGGCAGACTGGGTGCAGGCCTATGGCACAAAGCACACTGCCTGGCTTCAAAATGGCCCCTTGACCCCCACCCAAATGGCCAGGCCCTGCCTGGACTAGGCCTCAAAATGGCCCCCACCCACATGGCCAGGCCCCACCAACACCCCAAAAAAGCAAAAAAAAACACAAAAATCACCACAATCCTCTGCCATCCATGCCCTAAATGATGTTTAAATTCAGGAGACCCCACAGAAAACCTTGGTCCATGCACCACTGAGTACCCCTGGGCATATTGAATGAAAGCAAGGCAGACTGGGTGCAGGCCTATGGCACAAAGCACGCTGCCTGGCTTCAAAATGGCCCCTTGACCCCCACCCACATGGCCAGGTCCCAACAACACCCCAAAAAAGCGAAAAACACACAAAAATCACCACAATCCAATGCCATCTTTGCCCTAAATGTCTGATGTTTAAATTCAAGAGTCCCCAGAGAAAGCCTTGGTCAATGCACCACTGAGTGCCCCTGGGCATAATGGATGAAAGCAAGGCAGACTGGGTGCAGGCCTATGGCACAAAGCACACTGCCTGGCATCAAAATGGCCCCTTGTCCCCCACCCACATTGCCAGGCCCTGCCTTGACCAGGCCTCAAAATGGCCCCCAGCCGCATGGCCAGGCCCCAACAACACCCAAAAAAATCGAAAAACACACAAAAATCACCACAATCCAATGCCATCCATGCCCTAAATGATGTTCAAATAGACACCCCACAGAAAGACTTGGTCCACGCACCACTGACTACCCCTGGGCCTACTGGCTAGTGTGGCTTTACACGCATCCCCAAAATGCAAAAAAAATAATCCACATATAACAGTGAGCCATTCAATTCCATGACATACATGATATTTGAGTTCAACAAAACTCACAGAAACAGTTGTGTCATGCACCCATGACTAACCCTGGGCCTACTGGATACTGTGCCTACCCACAATATATATTTTTTTAAAGTTGTGAAAATGTTAAAAAATTGTAGTTGCAGAAACTGCAATGCCCCAAACAAACAACACCTACTTACTTGTAAAATCTCAAATCCAAAAGTAATCCAAAAGTGATCCAAACAAAAAGTCCTCAAATACAAATATCCAGCAGCAGCCACAAAAAGTAATCCTTCCAGCTCCAGATCCAAATGAAAAGTGACCAGGACATGGACAAAGCACTGGGAGGAGCCTGCTGGACAGAAACAGGAAAGTGGAGAGTCAGGGGCACTTCCTTCCTCCCACCCCCCAAAAACGGACTCCTTGCACAAAAAAGTGCAGCCAAAAGTCAATCTGAGGAGTTATTCTGCTCCAAATCATCATTTTCAGAAGGTTTATGCTGCCTGCGGTAGATTTCTTGTGCAGAATTGCAATTTTTGCAAGTTCGGGAAAGCGAGCTGTTCAAATCTCCCGCCTGAAGTCAGCTGCGCGTCGCATCTACGTGTTCGCAATTATTTACTTCGGCGATGCCTGATCGCGGGCCCTTATGACGTAGTCGCGTTCTCAAACTCTTGCAGTGCAAGATGGTGGGCCGCTATGACGTACTCGCGGTCAAAATGTCTTGCGTGATCCCGCAGCCAGATCCAAAATGGCGCAGTGCAAGAAAAGCGAGCGGAAAAACAACTCGGCAAACTCAGAATCACGGTAAGTCAACGCCGCCCGCGCAAGATTGCATTTTTGAAGCGCAACCAAGCTAAAAAATCCACCAGCTTGCGAATTGCAAATTTTTTAACAATTTCTTGCAATTCACGGACTGCGAAATTGCCAATAATTTGCAAATTCCGCGAGCAGAACGGATTTTCAGCCCACACTTATAGAAGACATGTACACACTAACCTGACTGGTAATAGTTTAAGAGAGCCCCAGCATCACAAAATGGATGCTGCAGCCACAGACACGAGTCTGACATCCTGCTGCTGGACGAAACTCCAGCATGGGAGGTCTGGGCCAAAGATTTTCTGTCACAGGGAGGTGTAACCACCTCCTAGACAGGCTTTAGTGTATTAGGGCTGGGTGGGTGCATTCATAGAGTGCTGGGGCACATTTGGTGTCCCTGTGCATACCTCAGTTCGAACCGGTTGCAGGGGCACTCAGCCCCTGCTGTGGCGCGAAACTGGACAAAGGGAATGGATGTAACCACCCCTCTTCCCTGATCCTCCCATAGGAGGGTCCCTAGAGTAAGTCCAACCCCTAAACTTAGTATAAAACTTAGTATAAGTATAGGAATCCAGTCCTTAGGACTTCAGATTACACCTGGAAAAAACTCTGCAACATATATCCTGGAACTTCAACATTCGATTTCGACTAGAAGACAGAAGAATCTCCCTTGCGGTCAAGGAGTGACTCCCCTGTTCAAACAGGCACCAACAAACCATTTGCCAGTCTGCATCTTCGACGCTCCCACTGGATTCCGAAGTACCCGCAGCCCAAGAAGAGGATTTCCAGACTTCTCTAAGGCCGTCCCGAGTCCCCAGCAAACCTGAGGCTCGCAGCCTGAACGAATGACGAGGAACGGGAACTCCTGACACTCTGCACATTTGCTAAGTGCCTTAACTTCCCAAGCTTTTCTGAAGTTGTGCTTTAGGTAACTTATTGCCCAAGCACCGAGTGTAATTTGCCCTGAAAATCATGCGCCTACACTCTACGAGTGTTCCATGGGCCCGCATCTAGCATTTCTCAAACTCTTGCAGTGCCAGATGGCGGGCCGCTATGACGTACTCGCGGTCAAAAAGTCTCGCCCGATCACCCAGTCATATCCAAAATGGCGCAGCGCAAGAAAACCGGGCGGAAAAACAACTCGGCAAACTCAGAATCACGGTAAGTCAACGACGCGCGCGCAAGATTGTATTTTTGAAGCGCGACCAAGCTAAAAAATCCGCCAGCTTGCGAATTGCTAATTTTTTAACAATTTCTTGCGATTCACGGACCGAGAAATTGCCAATAATTCACAAATTCCGCGAGCGGAACGGATTTTCAGCCCACACTTAGAGAAGACATGTGCACACTAACCTGACTGGTAATAGTTTAAGAGAGCCCCAGCATCACAAAATGGATGCTGCAGCCACATACACGAATCTGGCCTCCTGCTGCTGGACGAAACTCCAGCAGGGGAGGTCTGGACAAAAGGTTTTCTGTCACAGGGAGGTGTAACCACCTCCTAGACAGGCTTTAGTGTATTAGGGCTGGGTGGGTGCATTCATAGAGTGCTGGGGGCACACTTGGGGCCCTGTGCATACCTCAGTTCAAACCGGTTGCAGGGGCACTCATCCCCTGCTGTGGCGCGAAACTGGACAAAGGGAATGGATGTAACCACCCCTTTTCCCTGATCCTCCCATAGGTGGGTCCCTAGAGTAAGTCCAACCCCTAAACTTAGTATAAAACTTAGTATAAGTATAGAATCCATTCTTAGGACTTCAGATTACACCTGGACAAAACTCTGCAACATATATCCTGGAACTTCAACATTCGATTTTGACTAGAAGACAGAATAATCTCCCTTGGGGTCAAGGAGTGACTCCCCTGTTCAAACAGGCACCAACAAACCATTTGCCAGTCTGCATCTTCGACGCTCCCACTGGATCCCGAAGTACCCGCAGCCCAGGAAGAGGATTTCCAGACTTCTCTAAGGCCGTCCCGAGTCCCTAGCAAACATGAGGCTCGTAGCCTGAACGAGTGACGTGGAACGGGAACTCCTGACACCCTGCACATTTGCTAAGTGCCTTAACTTCCCAAGCTTTTCTGAAGTTGTACTTTAGGTTACTTATAGCCCAAGCACCAAGCGTAATTTGCCCTGGAGATCATGCGCCTACACTCTACGAGTGTTCCATGGGCCTGCATCTAGCATTTCTGCTTAAGGCTCCGTGGCAATCACTGTTCCGTTGACTGGTGGGTCCACACGAAGGTAACTTTTCTGTTTCAGGAGCTTTCCTGGTTGCTCTAGAAATGCCTTGACTCCCCTCCAAAGGGTGAGTCACTCAGACCTTGCTGGTCTGCACTGAAGCCAATCTTTGCTTTCTGCATGGGTTACTTTTGCTAAGGCTTGTTGGGTCCAATCCGGATACCGACACTGCAGCACTGGACATACTTTTGTGGGACCGCTCAAATCTAGCACCTGGTTGTCGTTGATGCCTCCTGGTCCTCGTGACTGAAGAGTCAAGCTTCACCTTCTTCCTCTGAAAGCACCCGACATTGGTGGGCATCCGCTCATCACCTTCCTGGTATCTGGCAAGTGACCCAGATTATGTCCCCTCTGCTTTCAGGTTCTTCAGATCTCAGGTCCACCCTTGGATACACCCGGACACTTTTGACTTGGTCGCCAGTAGCATTTTGCAGCAGATTGCCATTGAAAACAACAATGAAACCCGACACGAAAAGACACCTATGCACCCGTCCTCCCTGGGTGAGGTAACGTGAGTACTCCGGTGCTCCCATGGGTGTTGAATCTAGAACCTCCTAGTTCCAAAGGGGTTTGCTCCAAGTCCTCTTCTAAGTGTCCTTAACCTGTAAGAAGTTAATGGTGATTTGCAGCTGTGCTTAGACACTGCACACGTCCCCCGTGGGTCCCCGTGTCACTACCTTGGGTGGTTCCTGGTGGCCCCAGCAGTTCTAAAGGCTCTAGGCCTTGTATCTATGACCGTCGTGGTTCTTATACCACTTTCCTAATATATGGTTTGGTATGCCCCTGGGGCTCAACGTATATTGTGCTAATTTACTGTGTGCTAAATAAGTTTACTTTATGTACTTTTGCCTTTAGCCTCATAAAGAGACTACAGGGATGTGTTTAGAATAAATACATATATTTTATATATATACCTGGTTTGGTTCTCCTTTCATTTGGTCATTCATGAGATTATAGACTGGTAAAACAATCTGCTTTACATTCCTTCAAGACTTAACCTGAAGGCTGCTCTCTACAGCTACCACTAGGATAGCTAGGATAGCTTTCTTTATAGGTTGTCTTTAAACCTACCATTAATAAGGGTTGTTTGGACTGGTGCAAGGTGCCCACTAGAATAGTGGACAGCATGCCAGGCCAACTTCTCACAATTCCTAAGCCCGGGAAAAATGTACAGCTGTGTGCCTCCTTCCGCCCAAGAGCATTCTTAAATTTGGATGCAAAGCTTAACTTTACTATTCTTGTGAACCAGATACAGTACTTGATGCCAGATTTAATCCACTCCGATCAGTCTGGCTTCATAAAAGGGCGGCAGACCCACAACAATATTAGACGCACAATACATCTAATTGAATAAGCCACTAAACAGGAGATACCAGTGGTCCTGGTGGGGCTGGATGCCGAGAAGGCCTTTGATCGGGTAGACTGGGCATTCCTCTTTCGTGTCCTTACATCCTTTGGCTTCGCAGACAAAGTCATCCACATGATTAAGGCTAACTTCACACAGCCCCGCTCCAGAGTCCATGTCAATGGTGTGCAATTGGCCCCATTATCCCTTACGAGAGGCACCATACAGGGGTGTCCTTTGTCACCCCTATTGTTTGCGCTGAGTATTGAACCATTCGCAATGTCTATCTGAAACAATTTGGCAATTAAAGGGATACCCTTCGGAGGGGACACTCACAAAATATCACTCTTCGCGAACTAGACAAATTTGAAGTCGTAACCGGCTTCAAGTTCAATCTCGATAAAACCTATCTACTTAATCTTACTCTCCCAGACACTGAGGCACACACAATTCAATCCCAATCCTCCTTACAGGGGTCCAGACGTTCCCTTCAAGACCTGTGGATTCAGCTGACACCATGAAGGAGCAACTTGCGAATGTGTACATTAGCACCCCCACACGCAACGTACTGAGAGTGTGGGACTCTGTGTCAGGAGGTGAGGGTTGAACCACATTCCCTTCCCCATACACCCCAATCCACTTTAAGCCGGCCATTCCGCCAGCCCTGCACGAAGGCCCCTTTGACACTTGGAGAGAGGGAGGTTGCCTTATGCTTGATCACTTATTCCATAACCACAACATCCTCACCTTTGATAGTTGCAGAAGGGAATTCCATTTAACCTCAGAAGAACACTTCCACTGCTTTCAACTTAGACATTGGGCACTCACCCCCCACATATGCAACAATGACACAAGGGAGAAAACAGGCTTTGAGACATATGTGAGAACAGTGGGATCAATTAAGGGGGTGATTTCCTTTCTCCACCACATACTCAGCTCAACCAAGATACATGTCCATGTGGGAGGGACTGTTGCAGTGGGACATACAGGACAGGGAATGGCCGGCACTCTGGTGCGACATCTCGACATTCAATCGCTCCCTAGAACTTAGGGAAGCATACTTAAAAACTCTAATGGACTGGTACCTACACTCTGCCAAACTCAAGCAATTTTTTCTGAACATGTCAGATAGATCCTGGAGGGGTTGTGGGTTACTTAGTTGCTTTCAGCATATCTGGTGGAATTGCCCCACGATACGTTCATTCTGGGAGGAAATCTTAGCAAAAATCCAAACTATGTTGGGATATCCCATACCGACCACCATGGAAGGAGTCCTCCTAGGTATTCGCGATCAGTCCCTCGAACACCAAACCAGAGCTGACAAAGCTATGATGTGGACGTGTATAGGTGCTGCAAAAGTAACAATCCCAGCTGCGTGGAAGAGAAAGGCAGCTCCTACCCTCTCAGTGTGGCATGCGTGACTATGGAAACTCCTCTGTCTAGAAAGAATGGCGGATATCGTCCGTGACAACTATAAAAGCTTTGAATATAAGTGGGGCCCATTGGTCACCTTCTTACGCGAGGCCACCCACTGGCATTTGCCCACCGTCAGTTAGGGATATGCATCTCTTCCAATTCCAATACACTTCACTCGTGCCCAGTCGTTAATCTAGCCTTCATATGTAGGGTCACCACCACACTCCTAGTTGTTGAGAGAAGGGAGGGTCCTGGGCGGGTTCTTGATTTAATCGCTTTGGAAATGACTTTCCTCTTTGGAGTACCTTCCAGATTGGAAGGGTGGAGTGTAAACCGTCATGACGCAATGGACTGTGGGATCACATCTTAGAAAAAAGGACACACTGTGCCTACAAAATGTATGTACTGGTCACTATAGATTTCCTCCACAAGATGGCATAGAGTTGTCCGAACCTGCGTCTTCAGCCATGTTCCTTCTCGTGACATTATGTATTGTACTTTGTGATACTGATACTCCTGTTGTAGTAACGCAAACACTGTTTACTTAACAAAATGCCAATAAACATACGTTTGAAAAAAAATAACAATTTTAATTCTACAATCTCACAAGTGTCCTGTGAGTGGCTCAAAGCCTCTAGCAAGAGTAATGAAGCACCTTATAATTAGATTTACATAGTAAAAACTAACACCATATCTTATTGCAAAAACTGATCACTCTCTGAATTATAATTGCCTCTTTAATGTAAAAACAATTAAAAAGTCCTTGAAAAGTGTGCTACTAGATTATTAATGAACTTGCTGAGATAGTCTCTTAATGTGAAAGTTACAAGAAATGAGGAGATGTATAATCTCAACTGAAATATTGATTTATTACTCTGTACAATACTCATTGTTTAGAAACATTTTCTAAACTGTGCTCCCTTTCCTGTTATGTTACAGTACAAAACTGTTCCCATTCAAAATATTGTCCTCACAGGGGATATAATCTTGAGCCATTCTACCATATATAATCTCAAAAAATAATTAAATGTTCTTTTAAAAAAAATCCCTTAAAGTAAGGTTATGGTTAGGTGAATTTGCAAATGACAACACTAAAGTTTGATCTTTAAAAAAACAATAAATGCACTAGCAGCGCTCCCGCTGTGCACTGCTTGTGACCTCACATGTGACATGACTCTTAACAAGTTCTATGATATAATTTATCACATAACTGAAGCCATCTCAAATGACATCACTGATGAGATCCTCCAAGCTTTGTTTTCCCGCCTATTGCTCCATAAATTACTATGGCATTAGAGGCCTGACAGTAAGTACACAATAACTCCAATAACTCCTGAGAATATCAGCCATCATTGGTGCCATCACAGATACAACCTACTTAGGTGTGGAAGGCAAACATTATTTGCAACCTAAACCAAATACTATACACTTTACAGGTAGCATAGTTCACATTAACAATCAACCACAGATATATGGTAAACCCTCATTGAGCATGGTGTGCAATCTATACATAACTGTTCATTGAAAGCAAATGTCCTAAAAATAGTGAATGTCAGTTCCAAAACAAATCCCCTCCTGCATACACCCTTTATCTATAGGAAACCCCTTACACGTACCAAACCTACATTGAGAAATGAAGTGGATATCAGTGGAGAAAGGGGTACTGTAAACAGTGTTTACTTTATGGAAGGAGTTTATTCTATACCACACTGGTTGTAAATAGTGACTTTCTCATGAGAAATACATCACTGTGCATTAAAAAGAATCTACTAAAAACAGTGTATACTCTATGCAAAGGTTGACAAAAAGGACACTATTTGCTAAAAAATAACAATGATCTCAAGGCGCTAAACGTCATACTACCGGAACCTCATACTGTGGTGGAAACTTTAGAGATACACATCTCCTGGAGCAAAACAAGGCCATGTATATAGGTTAGTACCTCGTCCACACAGCCTTTTATATCATGTAGAAATTGCCATATTGAATAAAAGGATGTATTTTCATATTACTATATCTTCTCAGGACTGTGTTTTTTGGTTATTGACCTGCTAGCACTTTGTCCTCTGCAATTGAAAACATTTGATACCTTTGATTTTTTCTGTTTTTTAAGGCATTTTATTGGTTTTTGAACCACAAACAACATCCCCCCATACATTGCCCATCATAAATAAGGGCAGTTTACTGGATACAGTGCGTACAGTCATTGTCCACAGTTAGACTTGTGTTTACACCAATATCAACATCAAAGTAAGCAACTCAACCTCCCCTCCTTGTTCCAACTCTAACAACGCAACTTTTATCCGATACACCCATTAAGAGGACGGGAGCCCAACTTTGTTCTCCCGTAAGTTAAAGCCTCTTCCGCCCCTCCCGCCTAACCCCTTTCACCAGTGTGCTCTATATATTCTAAACCAGAATGTCCAAGCATCTTTAGCATGCTAGAGTGCACCAATATCTTAATGCGTTTGGGCTGCTTTTAAATTCCCACCATGTCCGAACCCGCCTCCGACCCCTAACAGCCACCCAAAGCCTAGCTATATTCAGTGTGCCTCAGCAGGTTCCTGAGGATCCCCCAAGGAGTCAGAGTCCGAGTCCGGCTCCGGCAGTGTCAATAGCGCCACTAAAGCTTCCCATGCTTGTGCAGTTTCCATCGCCTTTTCATTATTCGCCCTTCGGGCCTGTTGGAGCGTGACCATACTATCACTATCCGCCCAGCTCATAAATTCCGTTTTCCAGCGCTCTACACTAGGGCCCTGTGTGGACTTCCACTCTCTCGTTTGCTTCCGTTTGGCCAACAGCAAACCCAGATCAATGAATTTACTTGTTACCTTGGTTCGGGCTGTGTGTGGATACCAGTGCAGTATGCATGTACCCTTATTGGGCTCTATCTGCCTATCCGTCACCCCGCATAGGATCTCAACCACCTCCTCGCAGTATGTGCTGAGTTGAGGGCAGCCCCACGTCATATGCTGGAAGTCCACAGCTTTCAAATGACATCTAGGGCAACATGTGTAATCCACATTAAAATATTTATTTATCTGTCCTGGGGTTAGGCACGCCCTGTGTATGATGTAGAAATGGATAAGTTGGAATCTAGCATTCCGCGTACCCTTCCACGCCCTTTCCACTAATGTAGACGAAGTCAAATCAGGTACATCTTTACAAATATGCACCTCCCAATTTTCTCACAGCAGAGTCAGTGGGTAAAGCCCCTCCCCCACCATTCCCCGATACAGGCACACTACCGCCTTTATCGTCCCTGCAGCCATTACTACATATTGGCATGCTGGGGATGTCTGCGTTTCTAGCAGCTCTTCCCCCCAGTGTTCCTGAATCGCTGCCGCCAAAGCGGCATGCAGCAAAAAATCACCTCTGGGCAATCCGTATCTGTCCTGTAGCGTCTGGTAGGGCAAGAGAGCAACCTCCTCGTATAAGTCCCTGATCATCTGCAACCCCAGTTCTTCCCACACTGCCAATGCCGACCAGTCCCCTCCGTGACGAAGGGCCGTAAACATTCCAAGAGGTATCTCCGGCGCATACAGGTGAGTCCTGCCTACTCTTCATCAACTTCTATTCCAGCTTGCCCTTAGCGCTTTCTCTTCATAGGTCAACGAGTCTACCCGCAACCGCTGGCCCAGAACCACAAAAGACAGTACATGTCATGGAAACCAGCGATCCTCTGGACCATCCGGTCCCCTGAACTCTCGAGCAACCACCTGCGTGAGCCACTGTAGTTGGACCGCCATATAGTACATTTCAAAGTCTGGAACTGCCCATCCCCCTTCCGCTCTAGATCTCAACATCGTGGTAAGAGCCACCCATCTCCTGCTGCTCCCCCACAAAAATCCTCCCACCATAGTTCTGAACGTCCTAAACACCAGACCCGGAATCCAGATCAGCAGCGTCTTGAAATAATATAACAGTTTAGGCAGCGCCACCATTTTCAGAAGCGCTACCCTTTCTGCCACTGAGAGTGGCAGAGTACTCCAAAATGTCATGCTGCCCCTGATTCCTCGTACTGCTCTATTCGCATTACCCTCCAGAATATCTGCTTGCCCGTGATAAATGTTGGTCCCCAAATACCGCAGGCAGCAGTGCTCCCATCTTATTCCATGTAATTCATCGGGGATTTCCATTGCCCGACGTGCCGGGAACAGGCTGGTCTTTCCCCAGTTCACACACAGCCCGATGTCGCATCAAACGCCTGCAGCAGCACCGTCGCTCCTGTCAAGTCTTCGCCAGGGCCCGCCAGGAACATCAGCAGATCGTCTGCATAGTGCGATATATAATGCATGTCTCCACACATCTGCAGCCCAGTATAATGCTTCCCCGATCTAGCCTGCTCCGCCAGGGGCTCAATCGCCAGAGCGAACAACAGCGGAGAAAGCGGGCAACCCTGACGCGTTCCTCGTCCCACTGTGCAGGAAGATGTCACCATTCCCCCGTCCGCACCCGAGTCGTCGCTGATGTATACAGTATTTGGGTCCACTTAACAAACTCCTCCCCCAATCCCATCTTGCGCATAACCTGAAAGAGAAATTACCATTCCAGGCTATCAAATGCTTTTTATATGTTCACGAGAAAATCAAAGCAGACGGTACCAGGTCTCGGCAGTTCTCTACAATCCGCAGTAGCCATGTCACGTTAATAGCCATATTACGCTTAGGTATAAAACCGGACTGGTCTCGGTGTATCAGTCCCGACATATATGGGAGTAGGCGTGATGCTAATATCCTGCTTAAGATTTTGTAATCAGTCATCAACACTGACAGCGGGCTATATGCCTTCATATCTGTAGCTTCCCTTCCAGGTTTCAGAAGGGGGATTTTAATAGCCTCCTTGGTGGTCTCAGGCAACCTCCCTGCCGTGTACGCCTCCCGAGAAATCAATTGCAACCAAGGGGCTAAGCAATCTGCATATTTGGAGTAAAAGTCTATAGGGAGGCCGTCCACCCCAGGCGTTTTCGTTCAAGCCATATGTTTAATCGCACTCCAAATATCCCCTATCATAATCCCACTGCCCAGCAGATCACCCTGTTCCTTGCTCAGGCTCGGTAGAGCCACCTCCTCCAAATATTCCCTTATATCATCAGGGCCCTGAGTCAGCTAGCTACTGTAAAACCCAGTATAATATTCCAGGAACAAGCCATTTATCCCAGATTGCGTGTGCATCACCTCTCCTGATGGGGCTACTAGGCCCAATATTGGCATTCCCTGGGGGGGCGGATTGGCCAACCACGCCAGCAGCGTGCTCGATTTGTCCCCCTCCACATGCATCCGTGCTCTGTAATTCTTATAGTCAAAGGAGCGCAGTCTCTCCACTTGAACCGCTACTGCCTCTCTAGCTTCCGAGATCTTAGCTTGCGCCCCCGGGTTCCCAGGTTGGAACATTTCCGTACTCCTGCCACCTTACTAATACAGATCCCCCTGGTCACAACCTTAAACGCATCCCAGTCGGTCGCAAGTGACGTCGCAGTCCCCTCGTTCTCCTCGAAGTATTGTTCAATACCCGTCCTCAGCTCCTCCCCAAAGACCGGATCTTACAATGCTTCCGGTCTGAGCCACCAGGTCGGTGTGACCTCGCCTCCCTGACACCACCTCATTCGCACTAGTAACGGGTTATGGTCAGATAGCGTTCTCGCCAGTACTCGCTACCTGTCACCCTGGAGTGCAAGTCATGGAGGAAAGAGTAATAGGAGCAACCTCTCTTTTCTGAATGCTGGGCACGCCATGGGTCAATTAGCCCCCAGTTGGTTTCCCAGGTGCCTCTTGCCATGGAGATCATATGCACCAGAGCACCACATAGCGGGGGTGAGATCTATCATGCTCCACATCTGTTATTGAGTTAAAGTCTCCCCCCAGTATTGTTGCAGTAGCTAAATATGTCGCTGGGCTCCCCGGCAATCTCTCAAAAAAGGACGTCTGGTCTACATTGGGGGCATACACACTACAAAAAGCTCTCCATTAAGCCGTTCCATTACCGCTACAAATCTCTCCTCTAGGTCAACCAAGTGCTGCAGTGGCTGAAAAGGGACCCCCACTCTAACCCACACCAAGGCACCCCTGGCAAATGCAGAGTAGGTTGTGTATTATAATTGGCCCTCTATCTCTTTTTTAGAGCCGCTTTCTCAGTTAGGTTAAGATGTGTTTCTTGAAGGAAAGCTATATGCACCCCTCGCCATACCAGGTAAGCATGCACCTTGTGTCGCCTCTGCATCAAATGAAGCCCACGCAAATTCCAGGTAATACATTTCAAATCATGAACCGTACCCTTTGGCTAAACCTTTCCTCCTTCGCACCTGCCACATGTCTAAGAGCACACCGGTATTATCAACTTCCCAAACCCTCCTCACCAACCCATCCCAATTAACCCCCCAGAACAGGTGCTACAACATTAGGACCCATCCAAACTATTGCTCAGACACACCCTCTAAGCCCATAAGGAGCCAACCCACACAAACGTATGGGAGGTAAGCCCTAGGCTTCAGAGAATCAGACACCTAGTCGTCCACCGTCCTGCACTCAACCCCATTATCACTGAACCCAACCCTGCCAGGGCCATACAATAACGAGGTTCTTCTACATATGGTCCACAGCCCTCTCCTACCTCTCATCTCTGGATAGTCAGTTAATGTTCAATCAAGTCCATGGTAATGCCCCCTCCCTAGCACCCCCACCCATTACTCTATACAGGATCAGCCACTGTCTACGTCACCCATCAATAATCTCATCCACTTTCCCAGCTGTCACATGGGGTAGTTGCTGGCTTCCAACATCCGATTGTTCATCGTTCTCTTCAAGGGACCCTCCTTCCGATACCATCCCTTCCAGGAGCTGTCCCTTCCCATCTTGCGAAATAGCCATGACAGCCTGCAAATCGGCAGTGCGCTCCTTCTCCATTTGCGTCGTCATCAGCCTCTGGGCCGCTGGTTGGTGACGCCGGTTGCGCCTCAGTCTTCGCAGTTGCGGTCTCATCCCAACCATATGCACACCACTCCCCGCTTCTCCAATTCCTGCTTTATACATCTCCAACCAGTCCCAGGCCTCCTCTGGGCTTTCATGAAATGATGACTTCCATCGTTATCTTTATCTTTAGGCGCGACGGAAACATCAGAGTATTGAATGCCCTCGTCCCACAGTGCCCACTTAACTGCTACAAACAATACACTAGGGCGCTGGACCTCAAGCGTACAACCCGGGAACTATGTGACCTTGCTGTTTTCCACTGTGTATGGTCCTGCCCTCCTGTCCTGGTTCAACAGAAGATCCCTGTCCTTATAGTGATGTAGCCTGGTCACCACTGGACGAAGGATGTCAGTCCCGCTTGAGCAACGGTTACCTTCAGCCAGTTTTCCAAATATTCCACCATGTCGGGTCCTTCTACCCCTTCTGGCAGTTCTACCACTCAGATGTCGTTTCTTCGATTCCTCCCTTCTGCATTCTCCGCTCACCTCTCCAGGGTCTGCAGCCTATGTTGAAAATCGGTCATCTGCTCTGCCATCGACTTCTGAGCCGGTTCCAGGACCTCCATGGCTATTTCTGTTTGCTTCACCCTGTCGGTCAGCTTTGCGTGCTCCGCTTGAAGCAGTCCCAGCCCTTGCGTCACATGACCGATGTCCTTTTCCAAGGCTTCCATAGTGTCTGTAATGGCTTGTAGTATTTGATCAACCTGCTGCTGGAGCATCTCCTCTGGGCGTTGTTGCGATCCCTCTCGTGCTTCTGTGACCTCCGTGTCATCCTCCTGTTCCAGCGGTGCTCCCACTTGTTTCCCCATGGGCTTCCCCTTGTCCTCTCAGGACTCGGGGATCTCATGTCCGTCGAGCATTCACTGTGGTTCACATCCTCTCTGCCGCTGCTCACTGTGTGTGTGTGACTCAGGCAGAGCGGCAGTCCCTATTTCGCCATTCGCCGCCCTCTTTTAGACTGGCCTACCCCAACAGGGTTGTTCGCCCAGCCCAGTCAGGCCTTTCCACGCTGCGCTCTCGGTTCTCCAGATGGACCTCTCTCTAGTAGGACCCGTCAGGGATATCATCTGGGCTTGGTCGGGTCTTCCTCTATTCAGTCTCGCCCCTGCCGGTGGGTTGTGTTCCGGGTGAGTATGAAGGGGCCTCTATTCTAGCAGCAGGGCCTGCTCCAGCCCAGCAATTGTCACCTGCGGCACTCTTCTTGTCAGCCGAGGTCACCCCACCAAGCCGTGCTCCCCACTGGTCAGTGTAGAGCGTGACCCCTCAGCAGCGTCAGCAGTTCGAGCAGCCTCTCCGCTGCATCCGCCAGCTCCCCCGCTTCGCGATGGCAGTGCCTTGGCCGCTTCTCGTCGAGGTCACTCACCAGTCCTTTCAGTTGTCCTATGAAACTCTTCATAGTTCCCACTACGGAACAAACCTAGTTCCAGATGAGAAAAAGGGAGGGTTCCTCAATCTCATAAGGATGAACCCAGGAATGGACTAAGAGTTCTAAATAGCAGAGTTTGACTCCATCCATTTTAGACAAAAGCTTCTGGGAAGGTTTTTCGGTAAGCAAACTGGAAGTGATCCAAAAGAGGGAATGCTTGTTTTGTGAAAATGCATAGTCTGCCATTGAAACATCACCAATCACTGGCTGTTGCACTGCATAAAATAAAAGCACTTCACAAACTCCCTGGAGCCATTGCGGGCTTGTAATATTCATCAAAACATTTTGCTTCATACACCATATGTGACAAAATCTTAGGTTTCCTTGAGCCTAAACTTATTTACAGGTACTGAAAGTGCTCAAAAGGGGTGAGTTGGCCAGCTCTGCACTACCTTAGTGATTCAGGACAAGATGCTAAAGCTCCTCAAAAAAGGCACAACGATGCTGGTCAAGGACTGCTGATTTTTACAAACTCTGAACTTTTTGTATCAACTTTCAAGGCTAAGACAGAACTGCAAAAAAGAAGCAACCAACCCCATGGAGCCTTTATTAGCTATAGCCTTTTGCAATGACCACTGAAGAAATTTAAGAACAGAAAAAGTAACCTTCTGCCAGATGTATATTTTCTCAGATGGATTACTCCATCACAACAGTGACCGATATCCATCTGCCGAAATTTAAATGACATTATGTCCTTTAGAATTTATATTTTGGTGGACGGGATATCCGTCACTGTTGTGATGGAGTAATCCATCCACTGAGATCTAAATCATGCTCTAAGTCTAATCCTAGGACAAGATGGGGAAAGCCATAAATTCATCGTAGTTGCAAAACAACATTGGCAGCTTTGAAATTCACCTTTATCCCACCCTGAACTTTTGCCACCAAAACTGAATGATGTATTCATCTCACCAGCTTCAGCCTATCCCACCTGGAGGGGTTTGAATTCCAGGAAAAATAATGTGTGTCATTTCAACCCTGGTATATGGCTACCACTTTTGCATCAATTTTCCCAAGGTAAAAATGACGCTACCACTTTTGCATCAATTTTCCAAAGGTAAAAATTACGCAAAAGTGACGCAAGGGGATTGTAAATCTGCCCCCATGTCATTAGTACACAATGACCTTCACTTCCATAGGGGGGGGGTCACTTATTTTAGTGTGAGATTACTGCCAAAACACTGTTTTATATTCATCTGCTGCTGGGACAGTTTCACAGAAAAGAGAGCAGTTTGCTGAGCAGGTGCTATGTTGTAATAGCTCTGCTCAAAACCCAACAAAGCAAGGATTTTTTTTCTGAAAAAGTAAAACACAAACTGGCTCTAATCCTCTGGAGGTTTCCCTCATTATACAAAAGTGATCTCTATTGTTTCCGGTTTGACAACACAAGACATTTTCTAGTGATCCTAACATGAAAAATGTGTGTTCTAAGGACTGCCCTAAATAGGGCAGTTATTTTAACTTACATTGGCTTATGTTTCTTTGGCAGATGGACTGACGAACATTGGTTTCCAATGGTAGGGACAACTGTATCTTTAGTGCCTGAAACCTGGTGCTCGTCGAACTCCAATTAAGGCTAGAGAAGTGCAACTTTTGGCTGATCCCCACATTGGCCAAACAGTAAATCACCATTAGAATCTCAAAGGAGAAGTGTTGAATGATGTAACCAGTAATGCTTATTTAAGCCTTAATCCATCGTGGTGAGATTAATATCACGTCTGTGTCCAAGTTTACTATGAACATTGTCAATGCCTGGCCCTTTTTGTCCTAAAACTTAAAAATCTATTTCTCCAGGCCCGTTTACCCTATTACAACGACTTTTGTGCCATTTTACAGTTGGGGGCGAGAATGTCCTCTTCATGGTGTACAGCCATGTTACCCTGCCCTGAGTGACTCACAGCGAGTGTCTAGATTCCTTGTTTTAGATTTTTTGCCCTAGTGTCACACTAATCTGTGTGTGTTTGCATAGGCGTAGGTCTATTGTTGCAGGTTTTACAACTGTCATGCGAACTAGAGGCGAACACCAAGATTGCCGGCATTTACTGTCAATGTTCTACTGTTCCTGTCATGGTTTAGCATGCAAAGCAGGAGAGCAGAGTTTTTTGCTTTGTGAATCTATAGTTGTCAGTAAACCTTTCTATGTGTGTCTTTGGGGTGGATGTATTATGGCTCCCTTGTGTAAAATTCTGCTGCTAATCCAGATCCTAGTTCTTACATTCCAAGTGTGTGTTATGTCCATGGTTCTATGTGTCCTGAGTAGTACAAGCACTGTGCATGATAGACATGGCCCTTTTTGCAGGTTTATTTCCAAATGTTTTGCCTTTTGCCTCCTATTTTTCTGACCCTGCTTTTGCTGGATATGGGACTCTGGGCACTTTACCACTGCTGATCAGTGCTAAACGGCATATGCTTTCTGTGTAAATTGTGATTAAGATTGCTTATCCATGATTTGCATATTTGATTGACTGGTAAGTCCCTAGTAAAGTATACTGAGTGTGCCAGGGCCTGTTAATCAAATGCTACCAGTGGGCTTGCAGCACTGGTTGTGCCAAAAATGAGTATCCCAGTAAATGTGATTTAGACCTGCCACTGCAGTGTCTGCAAGCACATCTTTAAACTGCCATGTCTACCTGGCTAGTTCACCCACTTGTCAGGCCCTAGCCTTCCCTTTTCTCATATGTAAGTCACCACTCAGTTAGGCCCAAAGTAGCCCTGTGAGCAGGGTGCAGTGTATATAAAAGGCAGTATATGTACTGGTGTCAATCAATCAATCAGTGACACTTATAAAGCGCGCTACATACCCGTAGGGTCTCAAGGCGCTGGGGGGGGGGGGGGTGCTGCTACTGCTCGAACAGCCAGGTCTTCAGCTTCTTCCTGAAGGAGAGGTGGTCTTGGGTCAGGCGCAGATCGGACGGGAGGGAGTTCCAGGTCTTGGCGGCCAGGTAGGAGAAGGACCTTCCTCCTGTGGTTGCTCTTCGGATGCGGGGGACGGCGGCGAGGGCGTGGTTGGCTGATCGGAGGTGGCGTTTGGGAGCGTAGAGGTTGACTCGGCTGTTGAGGTAGCTCGGGCCTTGGTCGTGTAGGGCTTTGTGTGCGTGGGTGAGGAGGCGGAAGGTGATTCTCTTGTTGATGGGGAGCCAGTGAAGGTCTCTCAGATGTCCGGAGATGTGGCTGGATCGTGGGATGTCGAGGATGAGTCTGGCTGAGGCGTTTTGGATCCGCTGGAGTCTCTTCTGGAGCTTGGCGGTGGTCCCGGCGTAGAGGGCGTTGCCGTAGTCCAGTCGGCTGGTGACGAGGGCCTGGGTGACGGTCTTCCTGGTCTCTGTGGGGATCCACCAGAAGATCTTCCGTAGCATGCGTAGGATGTTGAAGCACGCCGAGGAGACGCTGTTGACTTGCCTGGTCATGGAGAGGGAGGAGTCCAGGATGAAGCCCAGGTTACGTGCATGGTCTGTCGGTTTGGGTGCGGTGCCCAGGGCGGGAGGCCACCAGGAGTCGTCCCAGGCGGAGGGAGAGGAGCCCAGGATGAGGACCTCCGTCTTGTCCGAGTTCAGTTTCAGGCGGCTGGTCGTCATCCATTCGGCTACCTCTTTCATCCCTTCATGTAGGTTGGCTCTGGCGGCGGCGGGGTTGTTGGTCAGGGAGAGGATCAGCTGGGTGTCGTCGGCGTAGGAGATGATGCTGAGGTGGTGTTTGCGTACGATGGCCGCGAGGGGGCTCATGTAGACGTTGAAGAGGGTGGGGCTCAGGGATGATCCTTGGGGGACGCCGCAGATGACTTCGGAGGCCTCTGACTTGTACGGTGGTAGGCGGACTCGCTGTGTTCTTCCGTCGAGGAAGGAGATGATCCATTCCAGCGCCTTGTCCTGGATGCCGATGTTGCTGAGGCGCTGTATTAGGGTGCGGTGGCAGACCGTGTCGAATGCCGCGGAGAGGTCTAGGAGGATGAGGGCCGCTGTTTCTCCATTGTCCATCAGGGCTCGGATGTCATCGGTGGCGGCGATGAGGGCGGTCTCGGTGCTGTGGTTGGCTCGGAAGCCGGACTGTGAGGGGTCGAGGGATCCGTTCGTCTCGAGGAAGGCGGCCATCTGCTTGTTGACGGTCTTCTCGATGACTTTGGCTGGAAACGGGAGAAGCGAGATGGGGCGGTAATTCTTGAGGTCGGTGGGGTCCGCTGTTGGTTTCTTGAGTAGAGCGCTGAGTTCGGTGTGTGTTACATGTCATGATAGTGAAATACTGTGCATTTAGTTTTTCACTATTTAAAGGCTGTCTGTTTCAGAGGTTAATATGGGAGCTGCATTGTAACATCCTACAGTGTAACTTTCCTTTGGGACAATATAGAGAAATGGGGTTTAGGTTCGATGAACTCAGAATGTAATAACACACCTTTTAGTCCCGTATGCCCCGGAGGCCCCGCTTTGGGCGGTGGCACAGTTTAGGAACATATGCCGGCACATGTCTATTACTCGGTGGACAGCGAGAGGTTGTACCACTATGGGAGACTTATATTTGGGTCAGCGTTTCCTCACCAGAGAGGAGGCTGAATCAACGTTTAACTTAGGACATGGACAATTCCTTCAGTACGCCAAGATTTCGGTGCTTGCTCGAGACGTATGGCCATCATTCCCCGAAGAGCTGCCCATATCCGTTACTCTTAGGACTCTAGTCACAATAGTTGGGGGGCCACAGACTGGTGTCCCATATATATAAGGGGTTGCATGAAGACTTAGATGTAGGTCTGCTGCCAATACAGGGCAAGTGGGATGAAATACTTGAAACGCCCTTGACAGAAATAGAGTGGAAAAGAGTACATACAGAGGTCAACCAAGTTAGCTCCAACGTATGATTTAAGCCTATTCAATTTAACATAGTACACCAAACATACCTGACCCCACATACATTACATAACATATATCCGGATAGGTTCTCTAAATGCCCTAACTGTGGTTATGATGATGCTAGGTTCCTACACATGACATGGGAATGCCCTATGGTGTCCCCCTTTTGAGGGCCAGTCTTGGATCAGTTGAAGCAAGTTATGGGCTGGTCGATTCAGCACTCCAATACGCAGGTACTCTTGGGACTTATATCACGCCCCAAGGCAGAAAGCTTTCAAGATGTTTCCTGCAGCTGGGATTAGTGTTGGCCAAGAGGGGGTTGGCGATTAGTTGGATGAGTGCACAGCCACCTACACTAAAAGGTTGAGCCAGGGACCTGGTGGAGTGGGCGGCCACCGAGGTGGTCCGCTTGAGGCAAGCCTGGAGGGACGATAAATTTGAAGATGATGGGAGAGCTTGGCAGGGAATGATTCTAGAGGTTTCATTACAGGTGGGGGGAGGTCTCCCCTGCACGAAATACTAGGAGGACGCAGGTAGTTCAACTCGGTTTGGATGGCAGAGAAGGTACACAGCTCATCCCAGGCTAGTGGGTACATGGATAGGATTTCGCAAATGGTTTGCTTAACAAATGTCATGCTATGTAGATAAGGAGAGGTGTGTAGCTGGCTGACCCTGGGGGGAGGGGAGGGAGGGAGTTTTTTGTTTATAAATTTGAATATGTTTCAGATACTGTCCTTTCAGATCCCACTGTATCAGGATATGTACAGTAAAAAGCATCTGATATCCACTGATCCTTTATAAATAGAAACTGTATAGAAATGTTCTTGATCTATGTGTTGGGATGGATTGTTGGTATTGATGTGATGATTATGATTGTGGCATATTGTGAAGGTTTTTGGAAGAACATGCAACAAAAAATATATATATTTTTCAAAACACACCTTTTAGATTTAGTGGTTTCTAAATTGTGAGCTTGAAAATACAACATTTAGATAGTGGGTATTTTCTTGCTTTACCATCCTGTGTGCCTCTGCCTGTATATTCACCGTTTGGTTTACGATTGACAGGATCTGAGGATGTGCATTCACTCTAGACAATCACAAGGGGGGGTTAGTTGTGTCCTGCCTTGCTCAGGTGATTCATAGTTAGGCTGAATAGACCTAGTCTGCATTTAGAGTGGTGGGAGTAGTTTTCAGCAGCACCTGAATAGGTTTTGACTCATTTGCACAATGCTGTCTCCACCCCTTCTGGTCAAGCTGGACCAGGGAGGACAGACCTGCTTTTTACTGAGCTCAAAGACATGTGCAATAAAGGCTACAAAGACAAAATAGAATTTTAATGTATATTTTTTTAACTTCTTCATAATTTCACAGCGCTCAGTCAACAATGCATGGAGGACAGATTACACAGTATATCATCACTCAGAAAGTCACAGGTACAGTGGTCACATGAAAGGCCATTTGACAAAATTATTGTTGGAAGCTTATAGGGATTCTCATCCTTTAACTAAAGTCCATTCCTACAGACACCGATATCGCCCCCAATCACCCATACCTTTTCCTATTTACCTGGGAACACTCTGATTATCTAGATTGTATGTTCACCTTGCCAGTATCAAATCCAAATCTGTTTTCCTGTTAGCCTCTCTTGGTGGAGAAGCCCCCCCAAGCACCTCGCTATATTGTGCTCTGTCACTGCCATGGCCAATGCCAACCATAATTGTTTGTATCTAGGCTAAGTCTGCTCCCCTGGGATAAGTAACAAATACCATTTTTATTCAAGAGGGAACTTTGACCTTACCACATTCGCTATTATCCTCCCAAACTTGGACTAGTATTTCTGGATTAAAGGGGACTTCCCACAGCAGGTGATAGAATGTTCTCTCCTGTCCACAGCCTCTCAGGCAGAGTGTATTTTCTGTGCATCCCAGTAGATGTAATAGTGGTCTGGAGGACTATATCCTATGCAAAACCTTCCGCTAAATAAGCCAAAGGTGGGAACTTATCACCACCTCCTTCAGCGTGTGTAGCTATTACTAAATGTTCATCATTAATTGGACCTATGTCTTTCTCCCAAGTCTCCCTCAGTGGCCCCAGAGGGTCTGGAGATTTGTTCACCAGTTTCCTATATATTAGCCATATTGCCTTGTCTGCCAGTTGTTCTGTCAGCAACCAAAAATTCAATGGAGCTGCCTCAAGCAATTCCTAACTTCTTGTATATAACATTGGAGTCCCTGCCCCAACTGTAAATACTGGAGCCATTCCCCAGATCATACTCTTGCCGTATAGAGATAAACGTGATGCAGGCTTGACCCCTCCATATGTCTCTTAGTTTTTGTAGGCATATCAGTTCCCATTTGTCAAATCCTGACTGCTCCCCACTGAACAAATCAGATCACTTACCCAGAGTGGGGTCACCCCCATCAATCTTCCTCTCCAACAGAGACCCTTTGCGGCCTCCCGCCATGCCCTTACCACTGTTTGTGTAAGCACATACAATCCTCTTACCATTTTACTTCTATACAAGAGAGGTGGATTTACATTTGCGCCTATGGCCAGTTTGTCTACTCAATAGGTAGGGTCCGTACTATCCCAGAACACCCAGTCATTCACTGTGACCAATTGGACAGCCCAATCATATTTCTTGATATCAGAGACCAGCAGTCCCCGTCATAGAACCCTCTCTGCAATTTATGTAGAACTATACAGGAAACACCACCACCCCACAACAGGGACTGTATTTCAGCATCCAACTTTTGAAAAAAGGCTTGAAGGAGTGGGTAGGGTGTATTCTGCAAGCTGTACAGCAGGTACAGTAGCGTCATCATCTTAAATCTTGTCTCTAGTGAATCTGCCCAGCTGAACCAACAGATTCTGTGCGTAGAAGATCTGGGGTCTCCTCGTCACATATACCCCCAGGTATTTGAATCCATCCATCTCCACTAGGATTTTGCATTGAGACATCAATGCGTCAAGGTAGGTGTCCCAACCACCAGTGGGAATAGCAGGGACTTGTCCTAATTTATACGATATCTTGAATAGTTCCCAAATATACTGAAGAACTCAGAGATTCTAATGGTCTAGTGACATATAGTATATCGTCCACATATAATGAGATTGGTTCATCCCACTCCTCCCCCACTGGGATGCCCGAGATTGACCCGTTCACCACAGCGAGCATTCCGCCGTGGTGCGGGCACTCTAAAAGGTGGGCGGGGCTGCGTCGGCCAACGGTCGTTCGCAGCACCAGGGAGGGAGTGCTCCCGTCGGCACAGAAGGGGTTAATAGATCCTGCCTCATCCAGACCGCAAGTGGCTCAGGGGGTAAGGCAAAGGACATTGGGGACAAAAGGCACCCATGCCTCGTCCCTTTCCACAGGCAGAACAGACTAGATACTGTGGCATCAACTCGCATATGAGTCAACAGTCATAGATATAGATAAAGCAGGTGCCCGAGTTGAAGGTCAAATTCAGTAACTCCTTAATCAGCCCCAAAAAATTGTGCGCTCTGTCGAGGCTGAGCAGGTGTGCTTTCTCCCATATCTACAATCAAAAATTAGCTATGAGGCTTGATGGAGGCCTTTGCATCCTTGACTTTCATGAGTGCAATCCCCGTGCAGTTCCTGTGACCAGGAGCTTCTTTCACCCAATCTGCTGCTCTGATCGGTGCCTGACCTTTTATACACACAAGAGGCATGTGAACTCGCAAAGAAGCCCCCCCCATTTGCTCCCCCCACACACTAGCGGTGTGCACCGTCTTCCCGCCCTTTACACACTATGATGGACAGCTCACTTGAGGGACCCCGGCGCCCTTCGGCGCGATGGCAAAGTTAATCAGCCCGAAAAAATTGTGCGCTTTGTCGAGGCAGGGCAGGTGTGCTTTCTCCCCATATCTACAGTCGAAAATTAGCTATGATGCTTGATGGAGGCCTTTGCATCCTTGACTTTCATGAGTGCAATCCCTGTGCAGTTCTTGTGACCAGGAGCTTCTTTCTCCCCATCTGCTGCTCTGATCGGTGCCTGACCTTTTATACACACAAGAGGCATGTGAACTCGCAAAGAAGCCCCATGTTTGCCCCCCCACACACACTAGCGGTGTGCACCGTCTTCCCGCCCTTTACCCACTATGATGGACAGCTCACTCGAGGGACCCCGGCGCCCTTCGGTGCCCTTCGGCGCGATGGCAAAGTTGATCAGCCCCCAAAAATTGTGCGCTTTGTCGAGGCTGGGCAGGTGTGCTTTCTCTCCATATCAACAGTCGAAAATTAGCTATGATGCTTGATAGAGGCCTTTGCATCCTTGACTTTCACAAGTGCAATCCCCGTGCAGTTCCTGTAACCAGGAGCTTCTTTCTCCCCATCTGCTGCTCTGATCGGTGCCTGACCTTTTATACACACAAGAGGCATTTGAACTCGCAAAGAAGCCCCCCGTTTGCCCCCCCCACACACTAGCGGTGTGCACCGTCTTCCAGCCCTTTACACACTATGATTGACAGCTCACTCGATGGACCCCGGCGCCCTTCGTCGCGATGGCAAAGTTAATCAGCCCCAAAAAATCGTGTGCTTTGTCGAGGCTGGGCAGGTGTGCTTTCTCCCCATATCTACAGTCAGAAATTAGCTATGATGCTTGATGGAGGCCTTTGCATTCTTGACTTTCACAAGTGCAATCCCCGTGCAGTTCCTGTAACCAGTAGCTTCTTTGTCCTCATCTGCTGCTCTGATCTGTGCCTGACCTTCTATACACACAAGAGGCATGTGAACTCGCAATGAAGCCCCCCGTTTAAACCTCCCACACACTAGCGGTGTGCACCGTCGTCCCGCCCTTTACACACTGTGATGGACAGCTCACTCGAGGGACCCCGGCGCCCTTCGCTGCGATGGCAAAGTTACACCCACATGGTCACTGGAGGCAACTCTTCTGGCCCAACGCAGCTGTAGTGCAGGAAAAGCACTGTACATTTACCCAACAAGGTAGCACTTACTGATTAGCCAGTAGAAAGTACTCCAGTTAAGTATGGTGCAAAATCGCAAAAAAATCTGCAATTTCGCGGGAAAATTTTTCGAATTCGCAGATTTTTTTGCGATTTCACCCATACTTAATTACAAGAGGAACTCAACTTCCCCTCTTTATAACACCCGGCGCCCACCCTGCTAGATAGGTCCTGCATCCCCCGTCCCCCCACCTGCAGAGCACCTGTCGCCCCAACAGAAGCATTCACTAACAATAAGTGGTGTCTCAGCTCCACTGTGACCACCTGTAAAGAAATGTACATAGCATATACCCCTGATCTTTGGATTCAAACTGTAATCCCAAGTAGTCCTTAAGTCTCTAAAACCTAAATACACCACCCATGAGTCTTTAGGTCCCTTTTTGCACAGGGAAATCTTCCTGTGTAACTTGACCTAGTTATTGTCTTTGTTTCTGTAATGTTCCATTGTCCAGTTGGTCTTATTTTCAGGACAATCTAACAACAAAGCAATTTCATAACCAACACTTCATCACACTGCGTCTGAAGGGTTCCCCTCTTGTTGTTTCTCCTGCGACTCCTCTGCTGCTCTGTCTTGGAGTGGTTCTCCACGGCCATTCCACGGTCCCTTGCCTCCACTCTGGCAAGCTACACCCCAACCCTCTAGCCACTCAAATGATTCCTCCGGCAACTGTAAATACCATGTTTTACCCTTCACGGTCACTCGACGCTTTGATGGGATTAGCATCATGTATTTCAGTTCACGTTCTCTGAACTCTCTCTTCTCTTTCCTGCAGTGTGAAGTCAGGGAAAAAGCAAATCAGAGCATTTTCATAGTGGATATTTCCACACACCCTTGAAATTTGAAGAATCAAATCTCTGTCACAATAATGAATGATTTTGGCGAATATTATGGGTGAAGGAGTGCCTGGTTTGGGTGAGGGCACCAAGGCTCGGTGCACTCTTTTTACTGAGAAAAACTTGGAAATTATTTTAGGTCTCAGAGTGTGCAGTATAAAGTCCTTCAGGAAAAGGTCCACATTGGGGCCCTCCACCCCCTCTGGCACACCCACCACCCTGATGTTATTCCATCTTGCTCTTCCTTCTTGGTCTACAAGCTTCACCACCAGAGATGTGGCTTTTTGTGTTAAGGACTGAACCTGCGTCTCCAGACACTTTTTTGTGGATTGAAGTTGAGGTATTTGGACCTCTGCAGTTGTGACTTTTTCACTGAGCTTGTGAATGTCTGCCCTCAGCAAGTTCACCTATATTGTGGATGTGTCAATTTTAGGCTCCAAAGTGCCATTCACATCTTTAATTGCCGCCATAATTGCCCCTAGCGAGGGTTCCTCACTTTTGCTCCATTCCTGTGCCACATCGGCTTTCGGGCCTGCATAATTGTCAATTATTTTGGTCTGGGGCACCCAGGCTCCTTGTGATATACCATTGCAATAGGATACATCTTTCAATCTGTGCTCCCCCAGACACCTCATCCCAAACTGTATTGGTGGACTTCTCTCAGTTCCTCTTTTGCCACCCATCAGGCAGCTCACAGAACCCCAGACATCACCAGCACAGCTCGGGCACAACCATACTACTGGCCAAGCCTCTTTGTTGGGCCCCTGAGCTCTGCTAACTCTCCTGTGCTCTCAGAGGTTATGGATGTATTAATTAGGCTCCCATTTGATCAAGTCTAGTACAGCACCATTACTAGGGTCCCCGGCGCTTACAGCCACCAGAAAACTCATGGTCACTAAAATGTGGGGATCACTATCGCAGCCCAGGACCGGGCTCAAGAATATCACCAACCTCACTGCTGTTTCACTGCTCCTGACCTGCTAGCCTTCACCATATTTCAGGCCTCCTCTGACTCTGGGCCCAATCTTCACAAAGCCACTGCCTCCCTATCCCACATTGCGCCACTGCACACCAGCCACAGAGGGTCCCGGGTGCGACTGTGACTGCTGCACAAAGGCCCCAGCCACCAATTATGCCTCTTACGGGCCGGCCTCAATGCCTTACGGCTTCCGCTTGTGTTTCTTGTTGAGGTCACCTTAGTTCATGCGGGACTCCCTTCCTGCTGTAGGAGCCCCCTCCTCCCTTCATATTTGGCCAGCCCAGCTCCATCACTGATCAGCTGCCTCAGCCCAGTTCACCTCTGCTGCCTGGGTTCCTCAGGTTTACTTGCTGCATAGTCTACGGCTGATGAGCAGGCCCAGCACAACTACCACTATCCCAACTGTGGTTATGTCAGATCCCAGGCTCCATGGCTCCTAGTCCTGCCACAGTAATGAGGAGTGGGTTCCCCAGCACGTTAAACACTACTGTTGGGTCTTCTCCTCCCTGCCCTAGCATTCTACACTGAATGTTCCCTGCGTGGAACACTTCCAGGATTCTAGTCTCAGCAGTTGCTGCCGGGGAGTTGCTGTGGCTGGATGTCAATAAAGCCATTCCCTTACCTGGGGTAATTTCTAGACCACCTGGTGGGTGCATGGTAATGTTGTGTCACTGCAAAGAATTGTTGCTTTGTATTGTGTAATGATGTAATTTGCTTTGTATCTTTGCTTTACATTATAAATGATGTATTTTGCTTTGCATTGCTTTCTCCTTTTCTCTCCGTATCTTTTCCTTTTCTCTCCGTCTCTTTTCCTTCTGTTTCACCTTTTCTTCTATCCTCTCTTGTTCTTTTGTTTTCTCTATGAAGAAAGGGAGGAGTGTTGGGTCTTCTCCTCCCTGCCCTAGCATTCTACACTGAATGTTCCCTGCGTGGAACACTTCCAGGATTCTAGTCTCGGCAGTTGCTGCCGGGGAGTTGCTGTGGCTGGATGTCAATAAAGCCATTCCCTTACCTTTGCCGTGGATCCCACTTCTTTTCAACTACCCCAGGTGAAACCCACTGTGGGCCACAGGGGATTACGAATATAGTCCAGATTTTGGGGCAATGCTAGGTCACAGAGTGGACCTCAGCAAGCTTGCAGCTATCATCGGCTGAGGCTAAGCCATGCCCGGGGTATAAATATTAGACCAGAAACCACAGAACTTTATATCACTTCTTGAATCAAGAGTAACCTCTGTCAAGGAAAATTTCAGGAGAGCTGTAAGGAGGAGTACTGCCCCTTTGCTGTTTGTTGCTTTGCTGGGTTGAAAAAAGTTGAATAAGTAAAAAAAAAAAAATTGGTTACTATACTTTATGCAAACCGACTTTTTTTGTCTGTATGGATTCATTAAAGTATTTTTTGGTTAGCTATTAGATGAATGAATTTGAAGTAGTACTGATGATTTAATCAATAAGTATTGGAAAATATATAGGATAGATAATTTTTCGGTATCAGTCCTATAACTAGAAAGATTATAAAAAGGAATACCATAGGCATCACTGTATTTAGTTTGTTTAATGTCCCAGATGCCTTGTTGGTTTAATTGGTTTCCCCTGAGATAAATGCAGATTACAGTGAGTGCAGTCTCTCAAAGCATCACAGAATTGTGAATGAGAAAACTGTAACACTGCATTTAGGATTCTGCATCCAAAGTACAATCCCAGAGTGGACTGTTCTGTTGTGGATTATGCCACATCAGAGACTACACCAAAGACAGGCTGTGTATATCTGTGACGCCTGAGCCATATAGCCCAATCCACATATTGACCAAGAGAGGGGTTGTCAACTTCCAGAGTGCTACATCATCACCGGAGAAACTGAAGGCTGCAAGGACCCTGGGAGTGGCGTCCGCAGCTACCAGCTTTGGCCTCTGCCTGAATGGAGGAAGAAACTCTAATAGGGGGGCTCCTTCCAGAACAGGGAGCTAGATGTACACATGCTTTAAATCTGCACCGGCCACCCAAGAACTGAAACGATGAAATTGTGCTGAGATCTGCGACATGGGGATTGGTTGTCATAACTGACCACAAAACCAATTTGATGGGGGGTAATCTGCACCCCAGCCATAACACTTACCCTAGAGAGCTTGAACCCAGGAGGGGGGGAAACCTCCTTTTTTTTTTTACTGATATTTATCTTTATAAAACATGGTGCACTCACTCAACTAATGCTTGCTGATGGGGGCTGGGTCATGGCAAATGAAAAAGAACCGTCAACCTGTTTTACTTTTCAGGGACAACATACTCTTCCTCAGAATAAAAAGAATACAACTGCCATTCCTGCTTTTCTATGCCTGGAATGGTTTTGCCTTTATTTCTTCCCTGCATGCTAGCGGTAAGCTCTCCTCTCCGTCAATGTTCCTCAGGAGGTGAACACAGGGTGCGCGCTGTCTATTTTGACAGTTGGCCTTGGGCTATTATCTGTTTGAATTCACTATTCTGAGGCTCCAGAACATCATAATAAACTCTGTCGGCATTGAGGTTTTTTCTGATGAATAACAGATCCTCGGTAGGGTACTTGTCATCTTTTCCTGACCATATCGTTAAACTGTACTTTTTTGACTGCTGTAGCAACCAAAGGAGCTCATCCCAAGATTGACGAATCAGAGCAGCTCTGACAGGGAATGTCACAGACTTGCTAAGAGGGCTGCACATATATTCCATTTCTTTTACCATCTCTCAACTATAGCCTACATTATTTTTTCCAGAGTGCCATCCTGTTGTCCATCCCAAAGACAATGTCACATCTGTGATGAACGATATAACTGTATCGAGGAAACATTCAGCATCCACCGCTTGGGAAGATCCACCGGGGCCAAGCAGAAAGTCAACATTACTCCAAAGGGGTCTCTTCAAGGACATCTTCCTTTCTCGCAAAAGTATCATTGATGGTTTCACTGCTTCCAAACTCTTAAAGTCCAGCTTGATCCCTATACTGGTTTGCAGAATGTGATTGAGCCATTGATGTAAATTGATGTCGCTGTCAGTCTGAGGAGGATGCATCATGATTGGCTCCTCAATCCCGGATCCCCGCCCTTGAAGGAGGACGTCTGCTTCAATCATGTGTGCAGCACCTATTAATGCATCTTTCAACTGTAAGGTGCTGTTTGCCACATGATACCAGATAATTTCTGCCCCATCTGGCCTTTTAATCTGCTTATTGTTTAAAAAATAATCCAAAGTCCCTTCCTTCCATGATTCTTGATCCTTCTCCATTTTAACTCTCGACCCTACTTGTGTATTTCCTGGCTCTCATATACTCTGCGCTAAAAATATATATATATATATATATATATATATATATATATATATATATATATATATATATATATATATATATATATATATATATATATATATATATATATTCACAGAAAAAACCATAGGTTATAGACCATATATAGTTAGGAATTTGCATTTACAAAACCTTGAAAATTCACTGAAAAAACCATAGGTTATAGACCATATATAGTTAGGGATTAGCATTTAAAAAACCTTATTTTATTTGCACAAAACCATTGAAATTCCATATATAGTTAGTTGCACTAACTATATATCGCGGACCCGCAATCCACTGCTAATGATGTCACATATTACATCATTCATGACATGGTCAGTGACATCACTGATGACATCACTGATGACATCTCAAATGACATCACTGATGACATCACTGACATCTCATTTGACATTACTGATTACATCACTGATGATATCATTTATGTGATAATACATCTTCAGACTCTAATATAACCTTAGATACACTCAGTGTAAACAGGCACTCACAGACTGTCACACATCCATGGAGTTACTCACACACCTAGTCAGTCATGCAAAGAATCAATCACATCTCCATTTCCTCAACTATACAGTTATACACACCTTACTTATTCAAACATATAGTAACACATATTTACTCTCTTATACAATCCTTGATACAAGTTCACAATGATTCATACAGCCACTCACACATTCACTGGCTCTTATGTTCAGTTATTTATATATGTCAACTCTCACATGGAGTGTGTTTTACATATGTACTTACTTTGACATGTAGCACTGAGATATCCATTCACTCACCAATATACTCATGCACACAGTCAACTGTCCATACAGCTGTTTCTACATGCACTTTTGAACCCATACACCTAGGGAATCAACTGCTCACACATCTATGCACAGAGTTATACACCTCCCAGCCACCCACACACATACTCAGTCTCCCATACAAATACTTGGGCAACCATTCAATAACCCATATAGTTACTGATATAGCTACTGATTTAAACATGCAGCAGTTTACAGAACAACATAAATAATGATTGCCAAATTAAGACACTTTAATCACTAACCCATACACTCAGTGAGACACATTTAATCATTCTCTCATACAGTCAGTCATGCACCTACTAAATCCTTCATCCAGACACTTATACATCCACTCATTCTTCAATATGTAAGACATATTTTAACTTTACAGAAACATACAGTCACTGGGTGTTGTCATCAGTGATGTCATCAGTGATGTCATCAGTGATGTCATTTGAGATGTCATCAGTGATGTCATCAGTGATGTCACTGACCATGTCATGAATGATGTAATATGTGACATCATTAGCAGTGGATTGCGGGTCCGCGATATATAGTTAGTGCAACTAACTATATATGGAATTTCAATGGTTTTGTGCAAATAAAATAAGGTTTTTTAAATGCTAATCCCTAACTATATATGGTCTATAACCTATGGTTTTTTCAGTGAATTTTCAAGGTTTTGTAAATGCAAATTCCTAACTATATATGGTCTATAACCTATGGTTTTTTCTGTGAATTTCATTGGTTTTTTAAAAGCTAATATCTATAGCTGTAAAATATATTCTTTATTAAGTGACGTATCACGTAGCCCGTGAGACGCCTCATGATGCATCGCATAACCGTGACGTATCGTCTCTGCAGCGCAAACCAAACCCAAAACGTAAGCGCGCCAGAACACGCTTAAAGATATATATATTTTTTTTAACCTTAATTAGACAAAATCCACACGTGCACATATCACAAACGTTCAAAAAACACAATATGTCGGACTCCCGTTACGCTGCCGGTTAGCTGCCCGGTTAACGTACCAGGAAGCACCTTTACCGCGAAAAATCGCATTTTTTTTTTCTTTTGCCCCGCAGGGAACTTTAATAGCCCCCTCATCAATCCTAGGGGTTCAGGAGGGGTCTGCCTTACCCCTTTCATTCATTTACACCTTTTTTTTTTCCACCTCTTGTCTCTCGATCCCACAGAGAGACAAGATGGCGGCCGCTCCGGACTGTTTACAATGTTGACAGCCAATCAGCTACTCCTCAGACTCCCGTTACACTGCCGGTTAGCTTCCCGGTTAGCTGCCCGGTTAGCTGCCCGGTTCGCGTACCAAGACGCGTCTCTACAGCGAAAAAATCGGATTTTTTTTTTTTTTGGGGCCCCGCGTGGCTCTATAATATCCCCCTCATCAATCCTAGGGGGTCAGAAGGGGTCTACCTTGCCCCCTTTCCTTCATTTCCCCCTTTGTTTTGGCCTCCTCTTGTCTCTCGATCCTACCGAGAGACAAGATGGCGGCCGCTCCGGACTGTTTAGAATGTTGACAGACACCGGAGAGCCAATCAGCTTCGCTTCGCAAAGTTCCGATACGCGAAAAGTTCGCGAACCGGAGCGCTACCCGGAGCGCTGTTACAGATATATATCTTGTTTTAAACGTTAATTTCTCAAAATCCACTGAAGCACATATATTGAGACCTAGCAAAGGCACATCGGGCTAACAGTCCCTACAATTTTGCCAAGTTTCGTGGAAATCCATTCAGCCGTTCGGGCTAAAAGTGAGGCCAACCGCCCTATGGAAATTAACATGGGAAAAACGCGTTTTGGGACCCCCCTTTTTTCTCGGCCCCCCCTTGACGAACCCCCCCCAAATTTCCAGGAGCTGCTCAGAAACAAAATGTGCCATTTTCCTGAAAATTTCAGCCAATTCTGTCCACAAATGCCAAAGTTATTAGGCATAGAATTTTCAAAAGTTCCATAGAAAAAAAATCCTAACTATATATACCTACTGGCTATCGCCAGTAGGTAATATATATTACCTACTGCTCAGAAACAAAATGTGCCATTTTCCTGAAAATTTCAGCCAATTCCGTCCACAAACGCCAAAGTTATTAGGCATAGACTTTTCAAAAGTTCCATAGAGAAAAAATCCTAACTATATATACCTACTGGCTATCGCCAGTAGGTAATATATATTACCTACTGGCGATAGCCAGTAGGTATATATAGTTAGGATTTTTTCTCTATGGAACTTTTGAAAATTCTATGCCTAATAACTTTGGCGTTTGTGGACGGAATTGGCTGAAATTTTCAGGAAAATGGCACATTTTGTTTCTGAGCAGCTCCTGGGAATTTGGGGGGGGTTCGTCAAGGGGGGGCCGAGAAAAAAGGGGGGTCCCAAAACGCGTTTTTCCCATGTTAATTTCCATAGGGCGGTTGGCCTCACTTTTAGCCCGAACGGCTGAATGGATTTCCACGAAACTTGGCAAAATTGTAGGGACTGTTAGCCCGATGTGCCTTTGCTAGGTCTCAATATATGTGCTTCAGTGGATTTTGAGAAATTAACGTTTAAAACAAGATATATATCTGTAACAGCGCTCTGGGTAGCGCTCCGGTTCGCGAACTTTTCGCGTATCGGAACTTTGCGAAGCGAAGCTGATTGGCTCTCCGGTGTCTGTCAACATTCTAAACAGTCCGGAGCGGCCGCCATCTTGTCTCTCGGTAGGATCGAGAGACAAGAGGAGGCCAAAACAAAGGGGGAAATGAAGGAAAGGGGGCAAGGTAGACCCCTTCTGACCCCCTAGGATTGATGAGGGGGATATTATAGAGCCACGCGGGGCCCCAAAAAAAAAAATCCGATTTTTTCGCCGTAGAGACGCGTCTTGGTACGCGAACCGGGCAGCTAACCAGGCAGCTAACCGGGAAGCTAACCGGCAGTGTAACGGGAGTCTGAGGAGTAGCTGATTGGCTGTCAATATTGTAAACAGTCCGGAGCGGCCGCCATCTTGTCTCTCGGTAGGATCGAGAGACAAGAGGAGGCCAAAACAAAGGGGGAAATGAAGGAAAGAGGGCAAGGTAGACCCCTTCTGACCCCCTAGGATTGATGAGGGGGATATTATAAAGCCATGTGGGCCAAAAAAAAAAAAAAATCCGATTTTTTTCGCCGTAGAGACGCGTCTTGGTACGCGAACCGGGCAGCTAACCGGGAAGCTAACCGGGAAGCTAACCGGCAGTGTAACGGGAGTCTGAGGAGAAGCTGATTGGCTGTTATCATTGTAAACAGTCTGGATCGGCCGCCATCTTGTCTCTCTGTGGGATCGAGAGACAAGAGGTGGAAAAAAAAAAAGGTGTAAATGAATGAAAGGGGTAAGGCAGACCCCTCCTGAACCCCTAGGATTGATGAGGAGGCTATTAAAGTTCCCTGCGGGGCAAAAGAAAAAAAAATTGCGATTTTTCGCGGTAAAGGTGCTTCCTGGTACGTTAACCGGGCAGCTAACCGGCAGCGTAACGGGAGTCCGACATATTGTGTTTTTTGAACGTTTGTGATATGTGCACGCGTGGATTTTGTCTAATTAAGGTTAAAAAAATATATATATATCTTTAAGCGTGTTCTGGCGCGCTTACGTTTTGGGTTTGGTTTGCGCTGCAGAGACGATACGTCACGGTTATGCGATGCATCATGAGGCATCTCATGGGCTACGTGATACGTCACTTAATAAAGAATATATTTTACAGCTATAGATATTAGCTTTTAAAAAACCAATGAAATTCACAGAAAAAACCATAGGTTATAGACCATATATAGTTAGGAATTTGCATTTACAAAACCTTGAAAATTCACTGAAAAAACCATAGGTTATAGACCATATATAGTTAGGGATTAGCATTTAAAAAACCTTATTTTATTTGCACAAAACCATTGAAATTCCATATATAGTTAGTTGCACTAACTATATATCGCGGATCCGCAATCCACTGCTAATGATGTCACATATTACATCATTCATAACATGGTCAGTGACATCACTGATGACATCACTGATGACATCTCAAATGACATCACTGATGACATCACTGATGACATCACTGATGACAACACCCAGTGACTGTATGTTTCTGTAAAGTTAAAATATGTCTTACATATTGAAGAATGAGTGGATGTATAAGTGTCTGGATGAAGGATTTAGTAGGTGCATGACTGATTGTATGAGAGAATGATTAAATGTGTCTCACTGAGTGTATGGGTTAGTGATTAAAGTGTCTTAATTTGGCAATCATTATTTATGTTGTTCTGTAAACTGCTGCATGTTTAAATCAGTAGCTATATCAGTAACTATATGGGTTATTGAATGGTTGCCCAAGTATTTGTATGGGAGACTGAGTATGTGTGTGGGTGGCTGGGAGGTGTATAACTCTGTGCATAGATGTGTGAGCAGTTGATTCCCTAGGTGTATGGGTTCAAAAGTGCATGTAGAAACAGCTGTATGGACAGTTGACTGTGTGCATGAGTATATTGGTGAGTGAATGGATATCTCAGTGCTACATGTCAAAGTAAGTACATATGTAAAACACACTCCATGTGAGAGTTGACATATATAAATAACTGAACATAAGAGCCAGTGAATGTGTGAGTGGCTGTATGAATCATTGTGAACTTGTATCAAGGATTGTATAAGAGAGTAAATATGTGTTACTATATGTTTGAATAAGTAAGGTGTGTATAACTGTATAGTTGAGGAAATGGAGATGTGATTGATTCTTTGCATGACTGACTAGGTGTGTGAGTAACTCCATGGATGTGTGACAGTCTGTGAGTGCCTGTTTACACTGAGTGTATCTAAGGTTATATTAGAGTCTGAAGATGTATTATCACATAAATGATATCATCAGTGATGTAATCAGTAATGTCAAATGAGATGTCAGTGATGTCATCAGTGATGTCATTTGAGATGTCATCAGTGATGTCATCAGTGATGTCACTGACCATGTCATGAATGATGTAATATGTGACATCATTAGCAGTGGATTGCGGGTCCGCGATATATAGTTAGTGCAACTAACTATATATGGAATTTCAATGGTTTTGTGCAAATAAAATAAGGTTTTTTAAATGCTAATTCCTAACTATATATGGTCTATAACCTATGGTTTTTTCAGTGAATATATATATATATATATACTCGAGCAATTGTCCCAAGCGGGGGGAGCGGCTTAACAACTGGTGCTGGCGCCGATGTTTGGGGCATCCTCAGAGAACATGCTTGAGCAAAACCTCCAATTTAATGAAGACGCCGCACACCACTTCAACGGTTTTAACTTCGGTTCTTTATTTCCAAAGTTCCTCACCTACGCGTTTCGGACACAAATGTACCTGATCACGGTTCACAAACAGCTGTCCCTCATTTGTGTTACTTATTTATACACATGACACCACCTCAGCAAGTAACGAAGCATTATGGGCATGGTAGTTTGAGTGCACTTATTCTCGGTTTTATCCTAGACATTGTAATGGCAGGAGTCTGGTATTTAGCAACACACCTATTTATGCGTGTACAATAGATATATATATATAACCCTGTTTCTTAAATTTGCCATGCCTTTCAACCGCCCTAAGGAAACAAATGAGTGGCAACCAGGAGAGAGGGCGAGTTAGATCAGAACCTAAAGTAGTATAGCCTAAGCATCAGTAAAGTCATAGTACCTGTAGCCTTTCCTGTAAAACATTGAGGGGCATATTATCAAGCAGGGCGTTAAAAATGATTGCCGTTTTAGCGGCAGAAAACTGCTGCTGAAGCGGCGATAATGGGCTTGATAATATGGCCTTGTGAATTCCAATAGAAACCCATGTTCTGGTGTGAGCATGGGCTTCTATTGGAATTCTCCATGGCATATTATCAATCCCATTATCGCCGCTTTAGCGGCAGTTTTAGACTGCTAAAACAGTGATAATTTTAACGCCCTGCTTGATAATATGCCCCTTAGTTTTAGATGAGTATTAAAGTACTTGTCTTTATCAAAGTAAAGCAACTGTTTGGACAATCAGTTTTTGTACTGCTTGGTGACAGTTCAGTTTTGAGCACGCACATCCCTATCTGTACCTCCCTGAGAAGTCTGTGGTTTCTCTGTGAGAGTAAGGTGCTTAAAGCATTATACTTACTCCAGTTTTGTAGATCCAAAGTAGGACAGATCCTGAGACATCGGAGTAAAACGACCCCACCCCAACAGCTGAGACACAGTAGCCCCTTCTAGCCCATGGACCCCCCACAACAAGGATTGACATTTGCTTTCTTGTAATGTTCTTGATTTTTCTAAATTGGCTTGAGAATTTCATTGGGTTTTGTTCTTAACTTTGTGGTTTGATACTGTTTGATCCTATCATGCAAACATCGCACTGCTTGTCTCACAGCCTCAAGGGGCTCCGCATATTTTTTATTAATGGAACCATCTTTTGGCCTAGTAAGAAAGTGTCTTATTAAGTTAGCAAGTTCACTCTCTGCCGGTATAGTAATTCACTTTCGCACATGAAGCGTCCCGTTACATAAACACAAGCAAATGAGCCTTAAACTTACCAGAAGGACACATTCTTCAAATTCCTAACCTTAAAGGAAATTGGTAAGAAAATAAACTGCAGTCGCTCCGAGAATTTTGATGAGTTACACGCATAACTTAGGAATCCATCATCATAGTTTGTTTTTGGATACTTGTGCAATGTAATATGGGGCATGTAAATAACATTTGTTAGTGGAATACTGGAATGTTGAAAGCACCATTGAAGGCAATTGAGTAGTCTGCGCTACTATTTGCTGGTATAAGCCCAGAGCTCCAACATTCCGATGTTTGTCTTTTTGTTTTTCCCTTTTTAATTCAGATCATTCCACTCTTAGTACGTGGAATGTTGAAATAGCCTTATAGCCCTTGTCTCTCTGGCTATATTGGTTGTTAAATGCCCTCTCCCCAGTTATAGACCCACTGGGATTCAGGGCCACTAACAACCAGTCTAGCCCTTTACAGTGGGCTATAAGCCATATTAAAAGACAGCCAAATTGGGGGTTCATAGGGTCTCAATACGACTGGTCTCTACTGCCATGGCATCTTCTTCTGTGCGCTAATGAAATGTACACCTCTTGCCAAAAATATTCCGGAAAAAACAAAGATAATAAAAGAGGTTTAGCGGCTGATAGAGCCAGTACACCTACACTGAAGCGCTGGGTAGCTGCATCCTCCAGCCCCCCTATCCCGGCGGACCCTCTTGGAACCCATTGCGAAAACCAAGCGGAATTTTTCGACACCAAAATCCAGAACATTCTAACTACCCTTCCTCCACTTGACCTGTCAGTAGATAGGCTCACAATCACCCTACCTCCCCCGTGCGCCTCCTGGAACACTTCCCCCTCATTTTCCTGGAGACACTCCTATCACTTCTGCCTACAGTGAAAAGCGGTTCACCTAGAGACCCGACGCCTATGAACATCTCAGCCAGAGTCGCCTCCACTATTGTTCCCACAGTTACCCATTTGATCAACACCTCGCTCGGCTCGGGCATCGTCCCTTCACTCGTGAAGGAAGCAATGGTCAAAGCCCTCCTCAAAAAGCCTCATCTTGACCCTGCAGATCTGGGCAATTATCACCCTATATCTCTTCTACCAGGAATCTCTAAAATCATTGAGAAATATGTAAACCGCACCCTCTCTGAGTTTCTTGAAACCTCCAATCTGCTCCATCCCTCACAAACTGGATTCCGCCCTAGACAGAGTATCGAAACCGCTCTGATAGCGGTCATTGAGGAAAGTAGGAAACTGCTAGATGCTGGAGGTGCAGCAGCAATAATCCTTCTAGACCTGAGCGCAGCCTTCGAAACGGTGAGTCACCTGGTCCTGACTCATCGCCTCGGCAAGGTGGGAGTATCCGGCACCGCCCTGAGCTGGCTGCACTCCTTCATGAAAGGCCGCACGTTCCAGGTCTTCGAAGATGGTATAAGCTCTAAACCCCGGTCCCTCCAGTGCGGTGTCCCTCAGGGTTCGTCGCTAAGTCCAACACTTTTTAACGTTCATATGGTCCCCCTCGCATCCATTGTAGTGCCTTTTGAGATCCATATGGTTACCTACGCCGACGACACCCAACTGGTCGTAGCCCTAAATCAAGCTGCCCCCTATTCCTCGACCTTGAATGCCTGTCTTACGGAGGTGGTAAACTGGATGGGGTCCTCCAACCTGAAATTGAATGATGGTAAGACGGAGATCATGACCCTGGGTGACTTTGACAATGCTGCCCTTAGAACTATCTGGCCAGCTTGCATGGGTCCAGTACCATCCCCTAAGCCCAAAATAAAGAGCCTTGGCATCAGGTTGGATCAGAATCTGACGTTCCAAGTGCAAGCTAGTAAGACAGTGGCTACCTGATTTGGCCTCATCAAAATGGCTAGGAAAGTGCTCCCCCTGCTTCCCCTTCAAGCCAAGAAAACCATGATCCAGTCTATACTGCTCTCTAGACTGGATTATGGCAATATGCTCTACCTAGGATCTCCCGCCTTTGTGATTAACAAACTGCAGATCATCCAGAATTACGCAGCCAGACTGCTGACGGAAACGCCAAAACTGTCTTCCGCCAAACCCGCCCTTTGTCTCTTACACTGGCTGCCAGTGAGAGAACGAATCAACTTCAAATCCCTCTGCATTGTCCACAAATATCTCATGGGGCTAGGCCCCCCCTGATCCTATCAATGATCCAGCCTTACAAAGCTAGGAGACATCTGCGGTCAGACGACCTTCACCTCATCTTTAGCCCCAGAATTAAACCTGCCAGAAGTGGTGGCAGGCTCTTTTCTCTGAATGCAGGCAGACTCTGGAACTCTCTGCCTCTCCACCTCCGGACCGAACCCAATCACCACTCTTTTAGGAAAGAGCTAAAAACCTTCCTATTTCCCTAAAGCACTCCCTTTGTTTTTGTCATTCGGTCCAGTGGGTCAGTCTCAGCGCTGGGAGGCCTCCGGGTAGACATGCGCTCTACAAATGCCCTTTTCATTTAATTTCATTTCATTTTGCATTAACTGCCATTATCAACACACACGGGGCAGCATCAGTTCAAAGAAGATTATATGTGGGTAATCAGGATGTCTATGTGGGAAGTAATAATAAAGCGTATCTAATCATTATTTAACATTTGTCATGGAGTGGATGGAAGGAGGACATTAAGCATTTTGAAAGATGTATTAATATACCACGGAGACGTGTAACTACTAACAGTAAGGGGTTTGTGGAAAACAGCATGGAAAGATTAGCCTTTGCAAAGCTTTGTTTCACTCACCGTAAATCCCTAAAACAGGTTACACTTACTATACAACATATACTTTTATTACTGCCTGATGTTAGCCCGTTGTTTAATGTGCTTTTTCAGGTAAGAAGTGAAGTGTTTGATAAAAACAGCGGAAGCAAATATTAGAAGGTCGCTGTGCAGCTCAACCAGTGAGCAATGTGAGACTTAGCTGGATTTATAGAGTGCAATCAGACTAAGAGCAATGGGCAGAGGGACCCAATCTATCACCGCTCAACACCCACACCATGCGGCTGCCACTTGAAGGTTGAACTTGGAAATACTTGACCCTGATTAAATGGCCATCATTCTTCAAGAATTTGACACATCTGGCTCTTATCTCAAAATCGAAGGCAAGGATTTTAAAATAGATTTTGCAGTCAATTTATTTTCATTTGAATCTTATGCTTAAACATATCTTGCTACTTACAAAAGCACAAAATTGCATGAGTGTGAAAAGCAACACCAAACACAGCAGCAAAATTACAAGAGAAAATGAAATAAAAAATCCTGAAATTGAATAAAACAGCATGGTCAGCAGCAGGTGCGCCAGGAGACTTCATTTAATACATTAGCAGTCTTGATTCTTAGTTGTCTATGGTCACCTATAAACTCCACTTCCTGGAGGATGTTCTGCAGCCACATCTTGTGACCAAAGCAGTGTGCTAAATCAAGTAAGGTCCAAGTGAGAGCATCTCTTGGGCGGTGTGTGCAACTAAATAAAAATCCTATATTTACATTATGATTTCACATGTTTCTTAAAATCAATGGCCCTCATTACGAGTGGCTTAACATTTGGTGTTACAAGCACATGATAAGAACCCCCACTAATACATAAAGACTTCTCAGGCCTGAGAATTATCTCCACCAAAATCTGCATGTGCAGTATTTACCGGGCATTTTTCCTTCTTTAAAATCCAGCAGGTTTGTCCTCTTGATCTATCAAATAACGTGTTAAAAATGGCAACACTTATTACTGTTATCCCTGCACAAACAGATTTTCACATAGGCCTGATTCACAACAGTAACTTATATACTTTTGCGTAATTTTACACTTTTTGTGAAATTTACCACTTTTCAGTACTCACAAACTGCACTTTTGTAGTAACTTTTTGTATAACTTTTGTTATATGTCAACACTATACATAGTCAACCAATAGTATTGCAACACCCTACCATAGAAAATGATGGATGTAAAGACCTTCTACAAAGGTGTGAATAATGAAAATTATTACACTTATTCAAAGGTGTAAATTTTAAAAAGGGCAGTTTGTGCATAGCGGCGATAATGGGCTTGCTAATATGCGTTATAGAATTCCAATAGAAGCCCAGGTTATATGTCCTGCACATGTAACCTGTGCTTCTATTGGAATTCTATAACGCATATTAGCAAGCCCATTATCGCCTTTTTAGCGGCAGTTTTCTGCCTCTAAAACGGCGATAATTTTTACGAGGCTCTTGCTAATATGCCCCTCTGTTCCCTTGATAGCATTGATTCGATATTCAGGGGGTACACCATGATGACAGCAGTCAGACTTGTTTTTGGCTGTGTGCAGATTCTGGGTTGAAGCGCACAAGTACACAACCACTCTCCTGTTGCATTGTAATCCCAATGCCATCAAAAGCAAACTCTTCTATTGGGCCAATCACTAGATCTTTTCCAATTTCTAATTCATCTGTTTGTTGACCGACCAAACAAATCTTTGAAAATCATCTGCCAGCTAAAGTAACATATACCACAATGTGTTTGATTGTCCAAACACTGAATAACATCACAAATGCTCCTGATTAAACATCAGAACTTTAGCTGTTAGATTTGTGAGACCAGTTATCTTTTGATCGGTAGACAGACGGTAAGTTGCAAGTGATTTTAGTTCTACTGCAACTTCCTTCTTATCTCATTGCAACCATGAAGACTGGATATCGTCTGTTAACATGTTGATTAACTTTATAATTCGGTCAAGAGTAGAGACAATTGAGAGGCAGATGAAGGTTAGTGGGTTGTGTTAGCCCTGCTGACAGCTAGTTTAATAATGTCAAGGTATTAAAGAGCAGTTTTTATTTTTGGTATTCGAGTATTTTTTTTTATGCATTTATTTTTAGGTCGTCATCTTGTATATAATTCCAAGCGTCTTTATGAACATTTTTAGTAGTAGTTCCAATTTTTCCCTGAACAGAGTTACCATTAGAACATAGTGGACTTTTTGCAGTAATCATTTTCTTAGTTTTGAAATATTATCCTCTGATAGTACAACTTGATTACAGAAAATAGTTAACAGCTACTTGTGTAACAACCGTTTGGTTATGATTTTACCAGGAGCTGAAATCATGCATGAGTAATAATGCCTTACCACAATAATGAAATGCAACAATTATGCAATAGGGTATGGTAAAGATCCATTCACTCTGGTCTTCACTACAATACATTTAAGCCAAGGTATTTTCAGTTTATGAACACTGTACGCAAACATGAACATTTGGGGGTCATTTAGAGCAACACTGGTGGCATATCTGTGCCATAGAGGCAGGGCCGCACTGGCCGTAGCAGGCACCGGGCAATCCCCAGATGCGCCGCATGGATGGGGGGGGCCGGTTTGGGGCCCCAAGGGGCCGTTTTTGTTACAGGGACGTTTTTTGCAGCATAACTGCAAAATCGGCCCTGTAACAAAATCGGCCAAAAACCGGTCCTGCAAAGAGCTCAGCGGCACCCACAACCCCTGGAAGGGAGGGTGGGGGGGTCGGCCGAGCACTTTGCCAGGGCTGGTTTTGGTTCCCAGTCCGCCCTGCATAGAGGGAGCCACCACCACAGCACTGATGGGTTGCTGGGCGAGAGCCATTATTAAAGGGACTGATCTGCTACCCTTTTGAGTACAGAAAACTAATTCCCAAAGTAAGAGGTTTTTTCCCCTCAATAAAACATGTATTGTCCAGATGTTCAGGGTTTAGTCTTCCTGTGTTTGAAGGTCATTTAACATTTTCCCTGCCCGTTTCAGCCATACCTGACATGTGCAAAAAGAACAATTGATGGTCAGAATGCAAAACAATGTCATACATTCACCCCAGTATAGAAATCTGGGCTTAATTAAATCCATCATTTTGTTACTCACCATGCCATTCCAGTTTGGACCCAGCCATATGCAAATCAGTCTTGACCCTGCACCCAATAGGAACAGTCCAGCCCGAACTTCAAGGCCAGGCCTTTCCTGGAATGGAAACAACCATCCTAGGACCGGTTTCAGGATTTCAGCCCTCATCAGCCAGGATAGCTTAACTCCAGTGGCGTGGAGAGCACGGGACGCACTTCTGCGCATTCCCGTCCCACTCGGGGTGACAAATGCAAAAAGAACAATTGATGGAGAGAATGCAGAACATACATTCACTCCTGTACTGAGATCTGGGCCTAAATCCATCATTTTTTTGTTCACCATGCCATTCCAGTTTGGACCCAGCCATATGCAAATCAGTCTTGACCCTGCGCCCAATAGGAACAGTCCAGCCCGAACTTCAAGGCCTTGTCCTCCCTGGAATGGAAACAAGCAGCTAGAACTGGTTTCAGGCTTTCAGCCCTCATCAGCCAAGATAGCTTGACTCCAGTGTTATGGAGAGCATGGGACGCACGTTTGAGCATACCCGTTGCATTCGGGGGGACAAATGCAAACAACACAATTGATGAAGAGAATGCAGAACCATGTCAAACATTTACTCCAGTACAGAGATCTGGCCCTAAATGGATCGTTTTTTTGCTCACCATGCGTTTCCAGTTTGGACCCAGCCATATGCAAATCAGTCTTGGCTCTGCGCCCAATGGGAACAGTCCAGCCTGAAATGCCAGGCCCGGTCCTCAATGGACTACAAACAAGCATCCTAGGACCGGTTTCAGGCTTTCAGCCCTCATCAGCAGATAGTTTGACTTCAGTGGAATGGAGAGCACGGGACCCACGTCAGGGCATACCCGTCCTACTCGGGGTGACGGATGAAAAAAAAATAATTGATGGAGAAAATGCAGAACAATGTCACACATTCACCCCGGTACAGAGATCTGGGCCTAAGTCCATTGTTTTATTACTCACCATGCCATTCCAGATTGGACCCAGCCATATGCAAATCAGTCATGACCCTGCACCCAATGGGAACAGTCCAGCCCGAACTGCCAGGCCAGGGACTCCCTGGAATGGAAACAAGCATCCGATGACCCGTTTCGGGCTATCAACCCTCATCAGCTAGGATAGCTTGACTCCAGTGGCATGGAGAGCACAGGACCCAGTTCTGGGCATACCTGTCCCAATCGGGGTGACAAATGCAAAAAGAACAATTGATGGACAGAATGCAGAACAATGTCACACATTCACCCCAGTACAGAGATCTGGGCCTAAATCCATAGTTTTGTTGCTCACCATGCCATTCTAGTTTTGTCAAAGCCCAGCTCACCTGAGGTTCTGTTCAGTTCTGATGGAGGTTGAAGACAGTCCGACCCCACCCTGAAACTGCTTGTTCTAGCACACTAGTTTTAAAACAGTGCACTAAGAACCAGAAGCTCAAGGGAAGGGGGGAAGTGGGTAAAATAAAAAAAGAGAGACAACACCGTTCTTGCGTTTCCACTGTAGAAGAGCTGCTAAAATCTGCAACCCTCTCTGACTTCTGTAGAAACTGGTGCCTAATGAAACATAAACAAAGAACAGATAAGTGCAACCTGTTCCTAAATGTGTTTGTTACTAATCCTGAATCTTATTAGAAATTCTCTCCTAAAAGTACCTCTTGGATCCCGGTCTCAAGCTTCCAGGTTTGGAATGAATGTGTTACTGTTCTGGGATGTGTTTTCTATTACTGTAAAACTTTTGTAAAATCAAACGAATTTCATTATCAGAATTACCAACGTCTAACATTCCCCTGAATATAACTAAAGCCTAAATTCTTAATAGCAAACTCACTTTTCACACATTTGCAGACTTTTTATAAAACAAATATTGTACTTTTACATCAAAATACAGCAGGTAATTTGTGCAAGTCCTTGATTTACTGTTTGCATTGCTGTCAATGGTTTCCTCTGTTCGATTCTTAAAAAAGTTCCATGTAAAACAATGTTTATTTCACAAAGTTCCACAAAGTATTCTTGTAACAAAGGGTTTGAACCACAAAGTTTGTGGGAGATATCTTGTTCCAAATTGTCTTTACATGAATCCAGAAATCGCCGATAAAGTTATTTCAGGTAATAAAAGGTTTTGTACTTACTTGTTGCTGAAAAGGGATACTGATCAGTCTAACCTTATCCTCTTTCTCTTTTACAGGTCGATTGCAGTGGACAGAAGAGGGGCTGAGGCAAGAAGTCGCCGAAACCAGAAGAAGGAAGAGCCAGAAGCCGCGCCTGTTGAAGTCAATGAAGGTCTGGAGAGAGCAGGAGTGCCAGCGTCGAAGGACAAGCACTGGGTGAGGCTCAGGGGATGCCTTTTATAGACAGGGCTGGGTGTGGTTCGAAGAGCTGGGTGTGGTTCGAAGACCTGGGTGTGGTTCTCACAAGCAGGTGTGCAGAGCTTCAGTTATTATGCTAATGAGGTGAAGTAACACATGGCCTAGGGAGGAGTGTTCTAAATAAGCCTTGGTAAAAGCAAGGTCCAATGTTTTCTAAATAAGCCTTGGTAAAAGCAAGGTCCAATGTGCAAACAAGACAGCAATGTCCAAACTTGTGAATACATTGAGCAACATACACAGAAGTCTTAGGGAGGGGCTGAGATAACAAGAAAGGCTTTCAGTAGTATGTTTAAAGAGAGCTATTACAGAGACCACTTGTGCAATGAGAGGGGACATGCTCTTTGCTGTGCACAAACCCTAATAGTCGCCCCCCTCAAAGGCCCTCCTACTGAACGGGGTTTTTAGATAAAACTGTCTAATCAACCATGGGGCATGTACATAGGATGCTGGTTCCCATGAATTCTCAGTTTCGTCATATCCTTTTCATCCTACTAAATAAAACAGACGTCCATGAATTCTTTTTGCGTCTTTTATGCTTTTCACTTCATATTCTAGATTTCCCTTAGTTGGTATGGGTGGAGGTGGTGGTTCGGGTCGGTATTTGGGTTGTACGGCTTAAGCAAGGACACATGGAATGTAGCATGTACTGGGTATTGTTTGGTAAGTCCAATTTTACTGTTACTGGGTTTACTATGGCAGTTATACTAAAGGGTCCAACGAAACATGGTTGCAGCTTTCGGGATCCCTCTATATTTAGGTTCTTTGTGGAGAGCCATACTTTGTCACCGATTTTGTACATTGGGGCCTCAGATCTGTGTTTGTCTGCTTGTCTTTTCATGCTTTCTTTGTACTTAAATAAATGTTTCCAGGCCTTGTCTTGGATGTCACCTAATCTTGTTAGTCTATCTGTTACTGTAGGCAACAGGGAATCTTCTAATAAAATGGGTATAGCTCTCGGATGATACCCCTGCATGTAAATGTAAATGTAAATGTACAGGAATTTATATAGCGCAAATCACCGAGCGGTTTCTAAGCGCTTGCTTAGGGAACCCGCCCTGGTATTCCCCTGTGAGATAACCCCGGCAGGGTATCCGCAAGGTGAAAGCCAGGCATCCCGCCGCGAGGGGCCGTTGTGGAGATTAAGCAAGCTATTGCCCAGAGTCGCAGAGTGTGAACCCGTGAATCGAGTAGGCACCGGAGTGAGAATTGTCAAGTCAGACGCGGCGATTGAGGCTGCAGATGTGTTGCTTATTCTACCTCTCCACATAAACGCTGATAGCTGACTAATAGCTCTTTTTTAAAAACGGTTCCGCACTTATTGTTTGTGTGTGATTTTAACTTCTTATGTTGATACCTTTTCGTGAGAGCTTCTCACCTGCATAATTACCGCTCTTGGCCCCGTTCCGCCCCGGCTGAGTGCCGTTTGTGCGGAGGGTCAAACTGCAGAGTGCCATTCTCCGCCTTCTCTTCATCACTTCCCCCCTGCCTTACCCAGCGCAGGATAGCGGTCTAGTGGCTATTGACGAAGGTAGTATATCTTGCTCGCTTATGTGGCCAATCAGTTGATAGACGCGGCGATTGAGGATGCAGATGTGTTGCTTACTCTACCTCTCCACATAAACGCTGATAGCTGACTAATAGCTCTCTTTTAAAAACGGTTCCGCACTTATTGTTTGTGTGTGATTTTAACTTCTTATGTTGATACCTTTTCGTGAGAGCTTCTCACCTGCATAATTACCGCTCTTGGTCCCGTTCTGCCCCGGCTGAGTGCTGTTTGTGCGGAGGGTCGAACTGCAGAGCGCCATTCTCCGCCTTCTCTTCACCACTTCCGCCCTGCCTTACCCAGCGCAGGTTAGTGGTCTAGTGGCTATTGACGAAGATAGTATATCTTGCTCGCTTATGTGGCCAATCAGTTGACAGACGTGGCGATTGAGGCTGCAGACGTGTTGCTTACTCTACCTCTCCACATAAACGCTGATAGTTGACTAATAGCTCTTTTTTAAAAACGGTTCCGCACTTATTGTTTGTGTGTGATTTTAACTTCTTATGTTGATACCTTTTCGTGAGAGCTTCTCACCTGCATAATTACCGCTCTTGGCCCCAGTCCGCCCCGGCTGAGTGCCGTTTGTGCGGAGGGTCGAACTGCAGAGCGCCATTCTCCGCCTTCTCTTCACCACTTCCGCCCTGCATTACCCAGCGCCGGTTAGCGGTCTAGTGGCTTAATTCAGGCCTCCATAAAATGACGATATGGTGGAAGCTCAGCGGACGAGCTCAGCGGGAGCGCCGACTTTGCGCCAAAGTCGCGCCTAAGTCCAGCCCGTCTGCGCCCGTCCGCGGCCGGCCGCGACCTACGGCCACATACCCTGCCCAAACCTTCACTTACTCATCTGCTGACCTATTTTCTCTGCGACAGGCTGTTCCTTTACCGCCCGTGCCATAAGGATGGCCCAGGAGTGCGGAATCTCGACTATTCCACTCACAGGAACCCCCATTCCGCCGGGCCCCGTTCCTACTCCCGCACCCTCGCTCTCCACCTCTCCTGAGCTAGAGACGCATCCCCTAACCATCCTTTACCTAAACACCCGTTCCATGGTGAAACACCAACTGGAAATCCATCACTTACTTGAAGACAGCGCCGTAGATATTCTTCTCCACTCCGAGACCTGGCTCACAGATGATTCTGTACCCTACATTCCGGCCACCACTCCTAACGGTTACTATATTATACAAGCTAACCGCCCAGGGGGACAAGCTGGTGGTGTAGTTGCAGCCATTATTCGCAAAGAGCATATCTTTTCCACCTTAGACTGCACTCCCATTCCTAACACTCAAACTCTTGTTATCCAACTTTGCTCGACCAGGTCCTCCCTCACCTGCGTTCTTATGTACAGACCCCCTACCTACATGCCCTCTTTCCCACAACAAGTTGGGGACCTCGTCTCCCAGATCCTCATTAACCATGCCAAAGTCATCATTATAGGCGACTTTAATTACTGGCCCACCGACCCTCAAGAAAGTCGACTGTCTGAGCAGTTCTCAGACATTTTAACTAGCATGAACTGTCGGCAATTGATTTCCACGCCTACTCACTGTAAGGGCAACATATTAGATCAGGTCTGGACGGTTAATTTAGACATCTTGCCCCTACTGGTAACCCCCTGCTCTTGGTCAGACCACTATTTTATTTCCTTTTCAGTTGACCTTTCCATCCCCCACCGCCCCCCTCTTCCTACCAACATCTCAGCTCGCAATTGGAAGAATGCCAACCTAACTGAATTACACTCCCTTTTGGCAGCCTCAGTCCCTCCGCTTTCCGGCTCAGCCTCTCATCAAGCCTCTACCCTGGAACAATGGCTGACGGCGGCCTCCAACTCTGTAGCACCCTTAAAAACTATAAAAGCTATGCGTCCTCACGACGCCCAGCGATGGTTTACTGACCAGTTAAAACTGGACAAATTGTCACTTGTGTTACCACCTTCTGCCCTGCAACCTATGACGTCCAGAAATTCATAAGGAAGACCTGGCAGATACTAACCTCAGGAAAATTTAACTGGCCAAAACCCAGATTTGCGAACAGAAGGACGAAAAACATGAAAGACGTCCTCGTACACACCAGACCAAAGAGTAAATCACTGAAGTTATCCATCAGAGATATACACATGACGCCAGTTACTGGCCACTATCCTTGTGGTACATGCGGAGTCTGCAAATTCACTAACAGCACTAAGACCCTGCAATTAAGTGACAACATACTATGGGCCCAAAGAAGCCATAAGAACTGTAACTCGACGCATGTAATCTATCTAATCACCTGCCCTTGTCAACGACAATACATAGGCATGACATGTCGCAAAATCAAACTCCGCATAGGAGAACATCGGAGTAACGTCAGACTGAAGAAAAATACAACGAAACTATGTACACACTTTGTGGAGGCAGGTCACACCTGAGATGATCTCAGATGGACAGTTCTTGAAATGCTTGAATTCAAAAATCAAAATGCAGAGCAAATTTTATTCGAGAAAGAACAAAGATGGGTGGATCGGCTGAAGACAGACATACTGGGGATGAACGACCATATCCCATGGCACCAGTTTTATTGATCTGATTATACCAAATGTGGGATTAAGAATTGACCCCTGAGTGACCACCACCTTTTCTTATTACCCATCCATGATATTTGTAGCCCTTAAGTAGTGCAATATAGATTACATGTGCGGAAATTAAATTTCCAGCAATGGGTTTTTAAATGACTCTTACATATTACACACCAAAAGTATCTCGACATTTGATCCATTTGGTCACTCAGAGATACTGTTTTTCGGTTATTTGCAGCCCTTAAAGAGTGCAATATATTCGATCCTTCCAGTAATTTTCTGCCACGTCACTATTGCAATAATGTACCCTCAATGAGATCGATGTTTTTCAAGATACGAACTTAAATGCACAGTAACAACTATCTAGACTCTTTTGAGATATCGAGTGTAATCACTCGCTTACCCTCCATCTTACAAGTATTCACTTTTCCAAAAGTTGTCCCTTCTTTGTGTTAAGGCCCCATACATAGGACGGGGAAACAGAGTCCCGCCCATAGCCAGGGGCAGAGCCAGCACAAGGGACGCAAGACCGTACCACATGGGTAAGAATGGTGGCACTCGACTTTCCAGCATAACGGGTAAGAATGTCAATGGTACTAACCAGTGGCCCCCCCTCTTCTACTTGACAGTAAAATACCAGAAGCGACTCTGGGGCCCCTGTTGAAGTGCTAAGTTTGCGCAAAAAAGGTAACTTTTAATGCTATACGGGGCACATGAGTCACCATTTATTCCTTTTCAAAACTAATAAGTTTTATTAAGAAACAAGTACTGTTTACCCACTGCACGCTATCTATATTTAATCAGTGATTGCGGAGCTTATCAGTTCACTAATCTCCCTCCCAGTCGAGTAAAAGAACACCTCATAGACGGGACACTTACACGGCCATTATGCATGGGGAACAACTGTGTGTCTTTTGACAAAAAAAGACCGCTTTGCCGAATAACTATGTTTTTTTTTTGTTTGACATAAAGAGGCTGCTTTGGCGACAACATTTATTGTAATAATTTCCTATACCCCCCCCTCTCAGACTAAGAATGTTTCTCCTTCATCCTTTTCTCTCTGTATCAAGTCCATAATTATGGCGTTTTTTCGAATATTGGAGTATACAATAGCGCTCCATATATAATCGTATATGTTTGCCTTCTCACCTGGTAATAGCACCAACCTACTTAATAGTTTGTGTTGGCTTTCTCCACAGCATGGGAATTTCGAACGCTACATTGAACCCCACACAAATGGTGTGAGTTATCACGTTCTACAATTTTTGTATGTTTGTTTGTTTATACGTTTCTTGTCCTGACGAAAGCTCCTTAGACCCGACAGGGCCCAGTGAGCTGAAACATGTCGACACGCTCTCTAAAAGATATGGTAGTTCAATAACTCGACCACCAATATATCACAACGTTTTTAAACAATAGTGCCTAGCTATTAATATTAAATTTTCCTTTTTTTGATTAGACACTATTTTTTAGCCCATTTTCTTCTACTTTTGATCTCTGGACACTTCTACATGTACCAGAGGTAGCCTCGGGTGAGGCAGGCATCCAGCACATTAATCGATCACCCAATGACTACGCCATGACTCCTGATGGGGCAGAAAAAAGATATACCGCAACGAAAATACCAGGAAGTCTATGAGGGTTTTCGAATATAAACCAATGGTTTTGTAGAAACTAGTGTCCAGGGTTATAGTTATGATCCTCTGCTCAAAATTGAATCCACGACCCTACTGAAAAAATATAAATCCTCTATTTTAGAGGCAAAAGCATCTTACTTCTCCCGCAAAATCTTGGAGTCGGCTTCCAAAGCAAAAGACATCTTCTTGATTGTCAATGAGCTCTTCCTCCCCGATCGCGTCACTCTCCCCCCCATGCCTACTCAGGCTCTGTGTGATGAGCTCAATGCCTTCTTTCAGGACAAAATCTCCACGATCAAAAACAATATTCCTTCACCCTCTTCGTCCCATTCATTCTCACTTCCCCCGAAAACCCCCAGCAATTCAACACATTCCCTCCCATTTCCATCAGCGAGTTCCACAGCCTTCTGCATAAAGTCAGTTCCGGGTCTCCTAAAGACTGCTGCCCCCCCCACATCCTTAAAGAAATTTTTCTGACCTGCCCTGACCCTGCCCTGGCCCTTCTTAACACCTCTTTAGCCACTGGAGTAGTCCCAGATTCCTTCAAGCAGGCTGTAGTGCTACCCGTTCTAAAAAAGGCCAACGCAGACCCCTCAGTCTTGAGTAACTACAGACCCATCTCTCTTCTTCCCTATTTGGGAAAGATCTTAGAGACTTATGTAACCCAGTGTCTGAGTACCTTCATTGAGAGCTCATCTTTCCTGGACCCTCAACAGGCTGGCTTCCGCCCCCTCCATTCCACCGAGGCGGTTATCGCGGCAGTCATGGACACCTTAAGAACAGGCGCGGACAACAACATCCCTCAGGCCCTCGTCCTGTTAGATCTGTCGGCGGCTTTTGACACGGTTGATCACACTATACTGATCGACTGTGTCACTAACGCCGGCATTCAGGGCGTCGCTCTTGATTGGGTCCGATCTTTTCTTGACGGCCGCTCTCAAGCAGTTCACCTCTCCACCTTTTCTGCTCCCTTTTCCTCCCTCTCCTGTGGTGTCCCTCAGGGTTCGGCTCTATCCCCCCTCCTTTTTAATTTATATATGCAACCCCTTATGGTTTCTCTTCGCCACTCCCCTGCCACTATCTATAACTACGCAGACGATCGGCAGCTGATCTTTCCCTTGGATACCTCGACCTCTTCCCGCACCAATTTTCAAACCACCATGCTATATATCTCTGATTGGATGGCTCACAGCCAGTTCAAGTTGAATCCTTCCAAGACAGAACTTGTCCTGGTGGGTGGTCCGACCAATCCGTGGGATGACAATTACTGGCCCTCCTCTCTTGGCGCCCCCCCTTGCCCTGTCAGCTCTGTGAAAAGCCTTGGCGTTGTGATCTCTGGTGATCTATCCATGAAATCGCAGATCTCGGCTGTAACATCTTCCTGCTTCTTTCAGCTGCGCAGGATCCGCAAGATCTGTCGATTTCTCACCAGAGAGACACTCATTTTAGTCATCTTGGCTCTAGTCATCTCCAGGGTTGACTTTGCAAACATCTTATATGTGGGTATCCCTGCCTACCAGCTCCAGAGACTCCAACTGATCCAGAATCAGGCTGTCCGCTTGGTGTTCTACCAACCAAAACACCAGCATGTCTCCCCACTGCTGAGGAGCCTCCACTGGCTTCCAGTGGCCAAACGGTGCACCTTGAAACTCGGCTGCACTATCTTCAAAGCTCTTTACAATCTGGCGCCCGCTTTTATTTCCTCCAAGCTAAAGCGGTATTTACCAACCCGTAACTTACGCTCCTCCGCCGACAATCTCTTGTGCATTCCCCACAACCGCCGCAAGAAACAAGGTGGTCTGCGCTTTTCTTTTCTAGGCCCCTCCTTTTGGAATTCTCTTCCTTCCTCCTTTCGTCACTGCCCCTCTTATGAGCTCTTCCGTAAGACATTAAAAACGTTTCTTTTCAATGCTGCCTTTGAGTAACCACCTACCCTTGCCCGCTGTGTTTGTTATGAGCGCCATGAAACCGTCTCGGTGCACGTGCGCGGTATAAGATTTTTAACATAACATAACATAAGTCCATGGACATTTTAGGACTCAAGACCCCGCCGAGCCAGGAATTGAACCCTGGTACCGGGCTGACCTCTGCTTCCAGGTCTGCCTCCTCTAACCAGTGAGCCACACTTCTCCATGAAATAGAATGGTGAGCAAAGTAGAGCTGCATGCTCAGTATTATTATAAACAAACTCCGCTACAGGGAGAGCTTCCAACCATTCACTAGAATAATCAGCCAATAAACCACGTAGCGTTTGAAGTAAGGTTTGGTTCAGACATTCAGTTTGTCCATCTGTTTCTGGATGGAAAGCAGTGGATAATGCCACATCTATTTTTTCGCATAATTTTTTCCAAAATCTAGAGTTGAACTGGCTACCTTGATCTGACACCACTTTACTTGGCAAACCATGTAAATGCACAATTTCTCTTATAAACATATCGGCAAATTCTGCTGCAGTTGGCAATTTCCCTAATGGTACAAAATGTGCCATTTTAGACAAAAAATGCACTATCAATAATACTGTTGTGAAGGATTTTACTGGTGGTAAACCTACAATAAAGTCTACACTCACAGTGTGCCAAGGTTGTTTAGGAGATGGCATTGGTATTAACAAACCGTCAGGGGCCTTATGAGAAGATTTATGTCTTGCACAAACTGGACAGGTAGTGACAAATTGCTTAATATCCTTACTCATATTGTCCCATATTTTCGCACATTTTCCAGGGTTTTTACCCAGCCAGGATGACCCGCCAACGGTGAGGCGTGATGCCAAATTATCACCTGTGTTTGTAATTCTGTGGTGGGCACTAACAGCATGTTGTCGTGTTACAATAAACCTTGTTGTATTGAGTTATGGGAATCCTTTAACTAATCTTGAGGTGCCATTTGCATGTGTGCATTATATAGATCTGTGATGAAATCCTTCTGTTGTACTGGTGCCAAATGTTTTTGGGGAGGAATAATGGGTTCTCCTATTTTGTCGTGTTTCATGTCTGAGGTATGTCCGTATCTAGATAACACATCAGATTGAATTTGTTGTGCACCTGGTCTATAGGTTATAACGAAGTCAAATGTACTAAATAAATTTAACCAGCGCTTCTGACGTGGAGTTAATGCTTTTAGTGATCCAAAGAACTGTAGGTTTTTATGGTCAGAAAAGATGGTAACAGGGTACTTGGCTCCCATTAAATGGTGCCTCCCTTCAGAAAAGGCTACTCTGATAGCTAATAGCTCTCTTTCAGCCACAGTGTAATTTTATTCAGCTGGTAATAACTTTTTGGCATAGGATGTAATGGCCCTCTATTGCATCTCTTTGAGAGAGAACTCCTCCTAAAGCTACTTGTGAAGCATCCGCTTCGACAAAAAATGGCAAGTCAGGATTAGGATGTTTCAGAATTGGGGCTGAAGTGAACTTTTGTTTCAGAAGTTGAAAGGCGTGAGCCGCCTCATCAGACCAAAGAAATCGTTGCCCTTTCCGCAACAAGGTGGTTATTGGGGCCGCAATGTCTGAAAAATGAGAAATAAACCTCCTATAAAAATTGGCGAAACCCAGAAATTTCTGAACATCCTTCACAGATGATGGTTCTGTCCAATCAATAATAGCACTAATTTTCTTTTCAACCATAATTATTCCTTGAGGTGACAGGCAGTATCCTAAAAAGTCCACTTTGTTGACATTAAAAGTACATTTTTCTAATTTAGCAAAGAGATGATTTTCTTTTAACTTTGATAATACTGCACGAACATGTTGGGTATGTTCTTCCGGGTTCTTAGCGTAAATGAGGATGTCGTCTATGTATACTATTACACAAATGTCCAGGAATTAGTGTAGGACCTCATTCATAAAGAATTGAAAGGCCGCAGGGGCATTACACAACCCAAAGGGCATTACTGTGTACTCAAATAGACCAAACTTGGAAACACGCTTTGGTTACATTTTAAGACAGAGTTCAGCACAGAGCGCATTACGCTCATTAGGAGCCTTCGCAGCCTGAAATTTTAAACCTTTCGTTTCTGTGTTACATGAATGCTTGATATTTGTGTACTTTATTTTTAAAATTGATCCGCTTACTTGCACGCAAAAAACACGCAATACCGCGTTGGGGCGGCTGCTCCTGATACTCGAGAAGCTTACAGCTTCATTTTACCTGTTCCTTCACTGAGTGCCATAGCGGCAGACATCTTGGGTGGGGGCTGAGGCTCTGCACGGTCTAGTCGTCACAAGGACGCTAGACCGGTACTTAAGACGAGCAAATTAGGCGGCCTGCTGCTTGGAAACACGCTTTGGTTACATTTTAAGACAGAGTTCAGCACAGAGCGCATTACGCTCATTAGGAGCCTTCGCAGCCTGAAATTTTAAACCTTTCGTTTCTGTGTTACATGAATGCTTGATATTTGTGTACTTTATTTTTAAAATTGATCCGCTTACTTGCACGCAAAAAACACGCAATACCGCGTTGGGGCGGCTGCTCCTGATACTCGAGAAGCTTACAGCTTCATTTTACCTGTTCCTTCACTGAGTGCCATAGCGGCAGACATCTTGGGTGGGGGCTGAGGCTCTGCACGGTCTAGTCGTCACAAGGACGCTAGACCGGTACTTAAGACGACCATGCTCACGCGCAGCGGGTACGCGCTGCGGGATCGCCAGAGCATCGCCGGAGTCACGCCAGAGTCCAGCCCGTCTGCGCCCCCCCCCTCGGGGGCTCGAACTCCTGACCATCGCTATACATATACGGCAGAAGAGCTTCGTTGCTTAGATAACGGTCAGTTGCAACTCGATATAGGTGCTATTGCTAGGCTAAAAAAGCATGCCATACTGCGGCCGTACAACAGAAGTTCTAGAACCCAATACCCGGTACTAAAGATAGCTAGTCTGAATACTAGGTCCCTTCACAGTCATCATGTGGAGATCTATAACCTACTTCAGGATAGAGACCTCGATGTCCTGACACTCTCAGAAACCTGGATGGGTGAAAACTCCATGCCGGATATTATTGCTGCCCTCCCTAATGGCTATGACGCAATTTGGCAGAACCGCGCAGGGTCGGCTCGGAGGGGTGGGGTAGCGATTTTATTTAAAAAATCCCTATCTGTGAAAGAGATAATCTCAGAAACAGTGGACCTAGCTGATCTAGTAGGAATAAAGATTTCCCTAAACAATTCCTGCTGGGTGATTTTGTCAATCTACCGCCCACCCAACTCATCTCCACTTTTTAATGATTTATTTACACCTATTATGTCAGATCTATGTACAAGGTACAAAAAAATTGTGATACTAGGAGATTTTAACTTGCATTGGGATAGCCCCCAATGGGACTTACCAACACGCCAACTGGACACCACCATGTCCGCTTTGAGTTTTAGTCAACTTGTGAAAGTACCCACACATATCAAGGGTCATACTCTTGACTTAGTATGGTCCACAGACCCAAATGTCCTTCTCAAGGATGTGGTTCCCTGCATCTGGACTGACCATTACCTAGTGACCTGTGAGGTAAACATAAAAGATCGTTTAAAGCACCTACCCCGAGGTACTAGAAGGACCCGCAAATGGGCCGAGGTTGATTTAAAAAACCTGACCTCTGTGCTTCCGGAAATGACTTGTCTGACGAATTCTGATAGAAGCCTGGACGTAGAATATGCGGTCCTAACTCAGAGCCTGAATACAGCTATTGATCACATAGCGCCGGAAAAAACTCAGTCAATTAAGGGACCTGGTAAAGAGGCTCCATGGTTTACCCCATCACTAAGGGAACAAAAAAGAAAGCTCCGAGCTCGGGAGAGAATCTGGAGGAAAACCAAGCAGGATACTGCAAGGAACCAATATAAAGACTCACTCCACCTGTATAAAAAACTTATTTCACAAGCCAAGGCGGAGTACTACGAGTCTCGCCTACAGAAGGCCAGGAATATCCAGAAGGAGACATTCCAAATCCTGTCGGAGCTGAGTAAAAAACAGGAGAACTCTGAGTCTCCCATAAACTCTAACACCTTTCAGGAATATTTTTTAGAAAAGGTAAAGACTATTATCCGGGATATTAAGAGTAGTGTGGTGAATTGTGACACTATACATTCTGAGGTTCATAATCCTACTCACTGCTCTTTAGTACAGTTCCCTGAGTTGGACGAGCTGAGTCTAGAGCAGCTAATGGGGAAAACTAAATCTGGTTCCCCAGCGGACCCATGTCCCCCGAGTATCTTCCGTGTGGCACGCCCGCTATTGGAGGCTCGGATCATCTCTCTCCTTAATAGGTCCCTAGAAACAGGGTATTTACCTGGTGACCTTAAGGAGGCGCGAGTTAGACCTCTGCTGAAGAAGCCAGGCGCAGATCCGGCTGTCCTGAAGAACTATAGGCCGATCTCCCAGCTGCCTTTCTTTGCTAAGGTCCTAGAGCAACACGTGCTGAAGTCTCTATCACTGTACCTCGAATCCCATGGCTTACTGCATGAGCGACAGGCAGGGTTTCGAGCGCACCACAGCACCGAGCTAGTGATGCTCTCGTTGTTGGACGAACTGAGAGGCATGGCTGACGGCAAAAGGCCGAGCGCCCTGATCTTACTAGACCTGTCAGCGGCGTTCGATACCGTCAGCCATGACCTGCTCCTGGGAAGGCTGGAGGCCTTTGGGATCAAAGGCTTGGCCCTCAAGTGGCTGCGATCCTTCCTTTTGGGAAGGACTCAGAGGATACAACTTGGGGAGTCAATATCTGAAGTGGGCCTCTTAGAGTGCGGAGTTCCACAGGGCTCCGCACTGTCCCCACTTCTGTTCAATCTTTACCTGCAGCCTTTGATTGCATCCCTGGCTGAGTTGGGCTGCAGAGTCTACAACTATGCTGACGATACTCAGCTAGTGCTGAGTATCGATAACACAGGGACAGCACAAACCCAAGCTCAAAATATCCTGAGGTACACCGTAGGGTGGATGACGAAAAACCTACTAAAGATCAACCCGGATAAGACCGAGGTATTGGTAATTCCATCTACCACCTCACCGTGGAGTGATCTGTATTGGCCTGTTGAGCTTGGATCAGCCCCAAAGCCTAGTGCCAACGTAAAGAGTCTGGGGATTAAATTAGATTGTGACCTGTCAATGTGCAGTCAAGTTTCCGCTGTTGTTGGAACTTGCACGAACATCATCAGACAATTGAGAAAGATAGCTCCCTTCCTTTCTCATTCGATGATACGTTCAATTGTAGCAGCAACTGTCATCTCCCGGATCGATTATGGGAATGCCCTGTATCTTGGCCTCCCAAAAATGTTGACAAACAGACTCCAGGTCGTAATGAACGACGCCGCACGGCTAATCTTCAGAGTGCCCAGACGAACAAAGGCCTCCCCTCTTCTCCAAAACCTTCATTGGCTCCCTGTTAAGGAGAGGGTTGAATTCAAGAGCCTCTGTATAGCGCATAAGGCGATTTACGGCCATGCGCCGGCCTACATCAAAGCCCGCCTGGAAGTGTACAACCCGACGAGAACACTCAGATCATCAGACTCTCAGTTACTGGTCTGCCCCCGCTACAAATTAGTGACTAAGGGAGGGAGAGCCTTCTCTGTCCTGGCCCCCCAATTATGGAACAAGCTGCCTGAGGGGCTACGCAGGGAGATGAATCTCCTGCGGTTCAGGAAATCACTGAAAACCCTGCTGTTTAGAAGAGCCTTGATTGCAGTGTAGTCCTGTAGCTGCATCTCTCTCAGGAGTGAACCAAGTTATTGTAATGACATCGATTTCCAAGCGCCTAGAGGCCTGCAGGTGATTGGGCGCGCTATAAATCTAAATTAACAATAACAATAACTTTGTCTTGAAAGCAGTCTTCCACTCAGCCCCCTCTTTTACTCGGACCAGGTGGTAAGCTCCCCGCAGATCTAGTTTAGTGTATACAGTAGAATGTCTTAATTGAGCCAACAACACAGATATTAGAGGAAGAGGATATTTTTTTTATTGTAGCCTTATTTAGTCCTCTATAGTCGATACACATGCGCAGAGATTTATCCGGCTTTGGAATAAAAAAAAGTGGAGATGACACTGGAGATGTGGAATGTCGCTTGAACCCAGACTGTAGTAGGTCGTCTAGGTAGGTTCTTAAATATTTGGTCTCTTCGTCAGTCAAAGCATATACTCTGGTATTAGGTAAAGGGGGCCCTGGGATGAGATCTATACGGCAGTCATATGACCGATGTGGGGGTAACACACTAGCCTTCACTGGATCAAAAACGTCTTTTAAGTCAGAATATTCAGGAGGGAGACTTGGTTCGTCTTGTGTAACACTAGCACAGTGTATTACTGAGCTCTGTTCTGTACCTGCTTCTTGATAGCAATTGGTTCTACAGAATGAGGAATCCAAAGTAGCTGTTCTTTTCACCCAATCAATTTTTGGGTTATGAGTTGCTCAACAGGGTACCCCGAGAATCAAGCCAAAATTAGGGGTATCTATCAGATCAAAGCTAATCATCTCTGTGTGCCCGTTTTGACAGACCATGACAAGGGGACTTGTTTGTTTTGTGATTAATCCAGAGGTCAATTCTGACCCATCCACTGCACATACTGCTTCTGGACAAGGCTTTAGGCAAATAGGAAGACCTAATGTTTTAGCTAACTTATTATCCACAAAATTTCCTGTTGCTCCTGAGTCCAGTAGGACAGGGAGAGAATGTCTAACTTGGGTAGTAACAATTAAAAAGATCTGAATTATGAAATGTCTAGGTATGTGCGGTACCATGAAGGCTGCAGAATTAGAAGTTTGATTAAGATGTTTTCTCGAACAAGTAACCTCAACTGGGGGGGGGGGAAGTTGCATGTTTTGCTCGCGCCCCTGTCTCTGAGGAGGTTTTAAACAAAGGCGTAAAAGCTGTGTTCCACTGAAATTCCCTAGGTTTATACCTGCTTAAATACTGTTTTATGAAGGTGTTTTCCAAGTTTAATTTCTCTATTTCCTCTTGCATATGTTGCAAGATGCCAGACACTGATTCATTATGGGCCAAGTCCTCGTTTAGGGCCTGCGCCATATCCGTGGCGTCAATGCCCTCTGTTTCTTCCCCGGCATTCATCGTCCAACAGAACTGAATATTTTAAAGGCTTGTGCTTCTGTCAAAGCCCAGCTCACCTGAGTTTCTGTTCAGTTCTGATGGAGGTTGAAGACAGTCCAACCCCACCCTGAAACTGCTTGTTCCAGCACACTAGTATTAAAACAGTGCACTAAGAACCAGAAGCTCAAGGGAAGGGGGGCAGTGGATACAATAAAAAAATAGAGACAACACCGTTCTTGCGTTTCCACTGTAGAAGAGCTGCTAAAATCTGCGGCCCTCTCTGACTTCTGTAGAAACTGGTGCCTAATGAAACATAAACAAAGAACAGATAAGTGCAACCTATCCCTAAATGTGTTCCTGACTAAACCTGCATCTTATTAGAAATTCTCTTCTAAAAGTACCTCTTGGATCCTGGTCTCAAGCTTCCAGGTTTGGAATGTGTTACTGTTCTGGGATGTGCTTTCTATTACTGTAAAACTTCTGTAAAATCAAACGAATATCATTATCAGAATTACCAACGTCTAACATTCACCTTAATATAACTAAAGCCTAAATTCTTAATAGCAAACTTACTTTTCACACATTCCCAGACTTTTTATAAAACAAATACTGTACTTTTACATCAAAATACAGCAGGTAATATGTGCAAGTCCTTGATTTACTGTTTGCCTTGCTGTCAATGGTTTCCTCTGTTCGATTCTTAAAAAAGTTCCATGTAAAAAATGTTTATTTCACAAAGTTCCACAAAGTATTCTTGTAACAAAGGGTTTGAACCACAAAGTTCGTGGGAGATATCTTGTTCCAAATTGTCTTTACATGAATCCAGAAATTGCCGATAAAGTTCTTTCAGGTAATAAAAGGTTTTGCACTTACTTGTTGCTGAAAAGGGATACTGATCAGTCTAACCTTGATCTCTTTCTCTTTTGCAGGTCGATTGCAGTGGACAGAAGAGGGGCTGAGGCAAAAAGTAGCCTGAAACCAGAAGAAGGAAGAGCCAGAAGCCGCGCCCGTTGAAGTCAATGAAGGTCTGGAGAGAGCAGGAGTACCAGCGCCGAAGGATCTGTTCTCAGGTAAGTGGGAGGTAGACGAGCACAAGCACTCGGTGAGGCCCAGGGGCTGCCTTTTATAGGGCTGGGTGTGGTTTCGAAGAGCTGGGTGTGGTTCAAAGAACTGGGTGGGGTTCTCACAAGCAGGTGTGCAGAGCTTCAGTTATAATGCTAATGAGTTGAAGTAACACATGGCCTAGGGAGGAGTGTTCTAAATAAGCCTTGGTAAAAGCAAGGTCCAATGTTTTCTAAATAAGCCTTGGTAAAAGCAAGGTCCAATGTGCAAACAAGACAGCAATGTCCAAACTTGTGAATACATTGAGCAACATACACAGACATCTTAGGGAGGGGCTGAGATAACAAGAAAGGCTTTCAGTAGTATGTTAAAGAGAGCTATTACAGAGACCACTAGTGCAATGAGAGGGGACATGCTCTTTGCTGTGCAAAAACTCTAAAAAGTTTGGACCCAGCCATCTGCAAATCAGTCTTTACCCTGCGCCCAATGGGAACAGTCCAGCCCACCCATACTGCCAGGCCAGGGCCTCCCTGGAATTGAAACAAGCATCCTATGACCCGTTTCGGGCATTCAACCCTCATCAGCAAAGATAGCTTGACTCCAGTGGAATGGAGAGCACAGGACCCACGTCTGGGCATACCCGTCCCAATCGAGGTGACAAATGCAAAAAGAACAATTGATGGACAGAATGCAGAACAATGTCATACATTCACCCCAGTACAGAGAGCTGCTCCTCAATCCATGGTTTCTTTGCTCACCATGAACTTCCAGTTTGAACCCAGCCATATGCAAATCAGTCTTTACCCTGCGCCCAATGGGAACAGTCCAGTCCACCGGTACTGCCAGGCAAGGGTCTCCCTGGAATGGAAACAAGCATCCTATGACCCATTTTGGGCTTTCAACCCTCATCAGCCAGAATAGCTTGACTCCAGTGACATGGAGAGCATGGGACCCACGTCTGGGCATACCCGTCCCACTCGGGGTGACAAATGCAAAAAAACAATTGATGGACAGAATGCATAACAATGTCATACATTCACCCCAGTACAGAGATCTGCGCCTCAATCCATCGTTAATCACATGTGTAGTCCAACCATGACGTAAGTCTGATGTAGGGGAGTACGGCGAGGAGGGCAGCCCGGAGACTCCACAATAAAGGTAAGGGCACTTTATGTACTTTAATTATAATTGTATTTGAAAAGTATTTATTGAGGGGGTGGAAGGCCGGAGGGTCTGGGGCTGAACTCCGCTCCACTGCGGAATCTGGAGTTTTGAAAGAAATTTGCGTTCTCCATGGAACGCAGAGTATGCAAAAATCCGCAAACTCCACCAACGGAGCGGAGTTCGTGGCCCAGGGTTACCTACAATCCCCATTGTGGTCTTCACAAGTGTCTGTGAGAGAAATGTACATATTACACATCCACATATGTATGATCCACACTCTAATATTTTATGCTTTGAATTGTACTCACAAAATTCTGTCATTCTCAGTGCACAGTGCATCTCTAATGTAAAATAGCAATTATGCACAGCAATGCAGTACACTGATGTTTCTATGAATCAAAATATAGAGCAATGCAGACAACATCATGTAAACAAGTTACAACACATTTGTAGTGTTGATGATGCATTTAACAGTCACTAATACTGCAAAATGGCGGATGCCTGACCTCGCATATACGACATTCTGAAGCTCCCACAGCCAGCGTAAGTTGACCCTGTGGTGTACAGTTTCATCCACAGTGGACACAGCCATAGGGTAAAGTTGGTGATAGTGGTGGACCAAGGCTTTGTGTGTCTATGCTCATGACCGTGTACCTGGCGTACATGTATGCCACAGTTTGAAAAATAACTCACTTGGCTAGTGACACTGCTGCTATCAATACCTTCCCCATTTTAGTTGCTGTTTGCCACCTCTGGGAGCAATTATGCCAGGCCAAGCAGGGGTGAAGGCCCCTGCCTTCTCTCCAAAGGAGCTGTAGAAACTTGTAGAGAAGGTCCCTCCCATGTGTGTATAGCTCTATGGCTCACCAGACTAAGAGGTAGCTATGTCACATATATATTTTACTCTGTTCAACTCCATCCTATCCATTCCTATAGGCTACAATGTTCCTTTGAGTCCAAACCGTTGTCTGGGAGCTACCCATACCTCACAGACCCCTTCAGAGTGCCATACTACCTTGGGGTCACTTATTGGATGGCCTCAAGATGGATATTTCTGTATTGAAGTGTTGGAAATGTGATGTTCATTTGGGATCTGTATGCTCAGTCTACAAAGAGCAAAGCTTTACAATGAGTTGAGCTCATTACGGGCAGTGGTCCAGGCTGGGGCAGAGTTACGGTGCCAATGCAACTGATGCACAGAGTCATCTCCCTGTAGAACTGCAGAACCTTGACTGTTCCCAAAATGTTTTTTTGAGCCAATAGTATCCCTGATAACTTTAAAATGAAATGCATTTTGAATGTTGACTGAGGTAATCCCTTGACCTGACACCTCTCTCCATTGGCTCCATTGTCGATATGTGACATTTACTAATGACAGGCCCCTTATTCCCACTGGTCTGTTATCACTTTTCCATAAGTAGTGCTTGCATTGCACAGGCCGATTGCACGTTTGACACATTAGCAGGGCATACAGTTGGCTACTTCTGAAGATATTTTGATATTTGAATCTCCAGCTTTGTTACAATCAAGCAATCAAACAAGACATACAGTGGTATGCTGACTGTCATCCCTGTACCAGCACCAAATATGGGAAAAGATGTATCCTGTGTTGGCAGTACATACCAACGCCAATTCAATCAGATGTAGTATGGTATCCGATTTAGTAGTCCACATGTCCACACATCTCCAGAGAGGAAGCTCTTAGTGATACACATGCCAGCCCTTTCTTTGTGACCTAAGTCTTAGGATGTAGTCTGTTGGTGCTAACCTATGTGGACCTTATGCGTCAAGTCAATCCGCCTTGCTGTAAATGTGTTGTACAGTCATGCACAACTAGTTTATCCTTCTGAAGGTCAGATTGATGTGTTGTGTTTCATCATTGCTCACATCACAGTACATGTAGGATGGCCCTGGACCACATGATGTTAGTGGGCTGGCTTAGTCAGTGTACGTCATGAATAGGGTTGCTGATAGTCAGAAAAATAACTAAAAACGTGTGTATTCATGTCTTTGTAGTTCTTGGCATGTGAGAATGACACATGTAGTGTGTTAACTATTCATTAATGCTTGTGCTAGGTGTATACAAAATGTGGATGTCAACCAAACCGAATGCCTAAAACTTGCAGTTATAAACTGTGTATTCCTCTATTGTATCCATACAGGTCTATAGCCATCAGAAGCAGTCCATTTGGAAAGCCATTACCCGGAAGGTGCGGACCCTAGCATCCATTGCCATAAGAGGTGGGAGGACCTGAGGCGTGGGACCTGGAAGATCACAGAGGTCCAAATGGGGTTGCCCTCCCAACTTGGATGGGGTGCGCTCCAGATTCTGACTCCCTAATGGCCCGCATACTGGTGGTGGCCTACACGGAACTTGATGGTCAATTGAGAGCTCAACAGCAGTGGCAAGGGGTTAGTCCTGGCTAGAGGTATATATGTTGCATTGCCAACTTTGTGTGTTACACGCAGGCATTTCCACATCTATGTTGGGGTGGCCCATGTGTGACGCACAAGAAGAGTTACTGTTTGTGTAGGTGTGGAAGTTGGTGCATGCTGATGTGTTGTGCGTTTTGTCTTTCAGACCAGGAAGACAGCAGAGTCCAGTCCACTACCAATTTACTTTCTAGAGCAGACACATGAGTGAGTAAAGTGATTGATCAGCTATTGTTGTTTGATGTTGTGGGTGACATTTGTAACAAACAGGCCACCCGTCTTTCTTGTGTAAAGTGTGATATTCCCTCACTATTGTCTCTCATGTGAGTCTGGGCCTATTACATGAGACATGGCATGCAGTGCACTCTTCATGCAGTGCCTGGAAAGCACCTCCAATTGGTAAGTTGGAATTCAACAGTGACATGAGTGTGCAATCTGCATCACTGGTGCCATCAGCATTTGTGCCTGTATCCTGCCCAGTGTACATACATATCCCTGTTGTTAGTTCATCTGCAATAGTGTTTTTCAAGTGAGTATTTTCCAGAAACACTTGAGCCTAAAAATTTGATACACTGTCAAAACCTCTGGCAGTGTGCTGGAGTCTCCGGCGAAAATGTGCACATGAATGCGGGGTGGGGTTGGTTGCTTGATGGCGATATCGGCACCCATGGAAATAGAATCACCCACATGTGTACCTACAGAGGCACGCTCAGCGCGTTGTTTGTAATCTAGGGAACGGGTAAGAAGCATATATATGGATCACGTGATTTAAAGCGTACCAAATGAAAGCGAGCACATGAGGGAATTGGTAACCAGGATGCTGGCACTGATCAAGACTACCCTCTGACCGTCTAGGGTCAGGAGGATTTATAAATATGAGTACTGATGAAAAACTGTTAACAACAATAACATTTATTGAGACTAGTTCACCGCACTACTTGTTGCCATGGGCGGTTGTGTGAAATTGACAATCTTTACGTCCCATTTTAAAACCCCTTCTTTTCTATATTTGTCTATCAGAGCGGTGCTCCCATTACCTGCGCTGTGGCCAGGTGAGGTGGAGCTGTTCTCTCCTGCCACATAGGTGAGTGAGACAGTACACTTGGTGTATATGTTTGAGTGTATGTGTGTCTATCGATTGAAGGTATACATATAACCTGCTCTAAATAGGAGCATTGATCCTAAAGGGCTTGGACGCAGCAATCAAACCATGACTAATTGTTGTGTGTTTTCTTTCTATGTCTCTGTTCGTGTGCTCCCTGGGCCATTTGGCGCACTTTTTGGACCATGAAGTCAGGAGAAGGATGATCAAAATCATATTCAGGTGATAAAAAACCTTTTTACACTTATTATATAGCAGTAGCGCTAATGGTCCTGATGAAGCAGCAGGATACCTCTTGGCTCCGTTTAGTCTGCAGAAACATGCTGACCTAACACACTCACTAGTAGTCATTTGTTTATACTACTATTTTCGCACTCTTTTAATGATTTGGGAGTGAAGAGGTGCACATTAAAGTTCCTTACCCCTTCACTATCCAATTTTATCTGCTGATACACATTTCTCACTTATTGATTTCTCCACGTTCTTTGCACTGCTATTCAGTTGTCACCTGACACCCTCATATACCACATAGTTCACTGGGACTCACAGGGTAGATTAGGCTCATACATCTGCCAATCTGCTGTGGGTATACAATCTTACCTTCACGGTGTGAAGGATCCCAGATGATGAAGGGCGTTCCCGGTCGAAGACTGATGGGAATTTTTTCACAAAGAAGGAATACCCTAGGCGTGATTTCACTGGTTCATTTGATTAGTTGAGATTACTCCATCTTCTCTTATACAGATACTCAGTTTGTTGTTTCCTTTTTATTGACCCACTGCCACTTTTCGTTGGTGTACCTATGGACAACCCTCCATAGTATGTAATAGTACTATACCTGTATTCCTGATATGAGCAGAATGGTGTACACCATTTTAGCAATGCTAACAATCATACTGTGACTGTAAGTCAGTCACCTATAGATTACACATTCTACAACAATGTATAACGTCTCACAATTTTCACTGAAGTTAATGAAATATCTGTACTTTGTAAATCTACGTTTCATAAATACATTGTTGATAATACTATACAAGAGCTCTTTAACATTAGTGTGTGCACAGAAATCCACAAGTGAAAATGGATGGTCAAGATAAGTGTTAGTTTATCGCATATGATTTGACAACAGACAGGGGTGGGTTCTCCAATAGGGCTCTGGGGCAGCACATCTCTGAAATTCCTACACATTTACAGCAAAAAAGTATTAAATAGATCAAGTTATTTATAAATACAATTGTATCTCTAAACAAATCAATGTATTTAAGTCTGGGCTGTCTGTCACTGCTTTCCCATCCTTGCTTTGAAGCAGAAGACGGAAGCCAGGAAGTACATCAACTTTTGGCAAAATGATGCACGGCACAGGAATTACCTTTCTAAAGACCTTCATTACCATTATAGTCTATGGTGGTATACGCTGTAGGCTAGTGACGCTGTCAACATCACAGTATCAGGCGTTGGAGTCTGCATTCCTATGTGAGGCCAGACTTCCGTCATTCACAGGCATAGAACCCACCCTTGTCACACGGTAGGATTGGATGCAAGTATGATTGATTTGGAGCATTGTCCTCGGTAATGGTAAGTGTTATAATGCTAATGTTGCATTTTGCATGTTGTGCTGAGACCCCTGGTTACTCTATCCTCCCCTACTGTCACAGCCACAGCCCTGACTGCAGGTCGCTGGCCCCTTTAGAATTTGAGCTGCAGTATTTCTTCCCCCGCAAAATTGATCCAAAAGATAAGCAGGGTTTTTGATTCTGTGTGAAGCTGATCCAAATATCGGAGTCAAGTGCAAAAGGAGAAAAATTTGCTTATAGTAAAGACAGTTACATACTGTACGGTGTTAAAACTACTTAAAAGAACTGTACTCGCTATGTCATAAGGTTAAGCTTTAACCTGTTATGCTTTACTAAACCTAATAAAAATATAATAAAAAAAACTAAAAAACTAGACCTCTCATCATGCCCTTAACATTAATGCCAACAACGGATAATTTATGAATAAAGTATTTTAAAAATGTTAAGGCGATGCAATGTCAGCGATTGAGTTCCTCTTTTATTTCACGTTTTACTGAATCTTGCAATTCCAAGGAGTATTAGCTATTTCATCATGTTGTGTGACACTATTTGTTTCAAGCATCTTATTACTTTTGTATAGTGCATATTTTGAGTCATTCCAGTTGTTTATAAGGAGCTTTGATTGAGAGCCCTGGCAATGAGGCACAAGGCAAAGCAATTTGCCTGTTGGTAGGTTGACCACTTCTAAGAGGATACAGAACAATGTTCATGTATTTCCTTACAACTGGATTTCTGTATAAATGTGTGTGAAGGGGTACACAGATGTTAAAATATTTACAAGGCAAAAGGAAGAAAAAAACAAGTGCCTAACTGTGAGTGTAGTGTATGTTGGGGTGGTAAAGCGAGGGAGATGTGATGAAGTGTATTTAGAGAGAGTGAAAAGATGGTGCTTAAGAGGTAATAGATTAGGTTGAAGATGTGAAGATGGACAAGATGTGCAGAGAAAAAGGGCATACATAGTGCACATAACTGAAGGCTAACACACCTCAATATTTCATTCACAGTCTCAACATTTCAAATGTTCACCATTTATAACAAATCATTGATGTTACTCATTTATCTTAAACAGCTAATACCCATTGTCAAAGCCAGTAGTACTGGCAAGTTTTAGGTGTATGTCAGTTGTGGTGTTATATATCAGAATGCAACAACATATCAGAGAGAAACCAAAATACCGGTCAGGTGGCACACAATGGGAATCACTGAAATTTATGTTACATGTTCCCTTTTAGAGAGCTCCCCACTTTTTTCAAACCACTTAAATACCTGTCTGCAAATACTTCGATATGAGTAATTGAAACAAGCAGGTGGGGGTGCTTCACAGGACCTGGTTAGAGCATTGCCAGAGCAGGAATATATTTAATTAAAATCACGGTTTTACGATCATCAGGGCTAATCCCCACTGTCTCAGGCCCATGGATGTTTTACCTTTGTTTTAGAGAGGATCAAGAGCTGTACATCACATAAATGATTGCGGTTCTATTTCAGTCAAAAAAGAGAGTTTGCTGTGAGTTAAAGGTCTTTATTATTCAAATCTTTAACAAATCATCTTTATTTAAAGGTGCACGTTAATTCATATTGATCTAATCCTCAAATCTAAAACAGAAAGCGATAATCAATATTAGTCAATCAAATAATCATAATAAATTGCATTATCCATGTTTCATAAAGGAAATGTCCCTATTCTAAGAATAAAAAGGAAATGTGTCAGTCTCAGAGTTCCATAAAGATTCCTGATATCCAGGGAAATCATAAGGAATAAAGCTTTGGAGTAAAAGTCAGCTCAATAAAGCAGTAAACAATAACAGTAGAAACTTTTGACAAAAAGACGTTCAAGACATTCAAAAGAGTCCCAGAACAATGTCGAATAAGAATGTGTAGAAGTGATTTGAAGGATCTGGGGTCAAATCGATCTGGGGTCCAATACTAGCAACACCAGTATAGATAAATAAAATATTCCGGGACATTTTTACTAGAAATTTACGCAGCGCAGCAAGTCACCTTGCTGTGCTGCGTGGCAGGGAAAGGGGAGGAATGTGGCATTTTTAAAAGAATACAGCACATTCTTGCCTTTGTCTCCGTTTTGACTGCCTAGCGCCAACGCAGGCAGCCTTGCACCATGCTGTAAGTGTGTCTGCACTGCGTTGTAAGAAGTGTTGTTTTGTGCAGGAAGGAGCACCTTCCTACATAAAAACAAACAGTCCTGTGAGGCATATTCTTCTTCCTTTGTGTGCTGATGAATGCAGCACACATAGAAAGAGGAAGCAATGAGGAGAAATAAATATAATTCTCCTCGTTCTGCCTCCTCTGAGAAGTTGTATCTTTCGGGCGCATTCTAGGTCTACCACTTTTGGTAAATCTGGTAATGCATCAAAATCCATAGAAGGAAGTGTGACTTCGCGCAGATGAATATGGCTGCAAGCTAGAGGAGCTCTACCACGCTGAGCCAATATCTCCAATATATCCTGCAATTATCCTTTAGATTGAGCTAACTGTGATGAATAGTGCAACGCAAGACCATCCGTAACATAAGGTGGGAGAAAATTCCAAGATAAAGTGACGGTGGAGAAGCATTGGGATCAAGGACGTGAGGGCCATAACTCAGCCCAAGGACTGCCGTGAACACAGAGTGGCAATGGGAAGGACTCCGGTAACATACCGGAAGGGGGCGAGAACCTCCTCGGGTGGATTCTAAGGACTATTCTGGCAACAAAGATCCTGCCGCCGGCCCAAGCTGGAGTCTAAGCGCAGATTGAGATGCCCTGAGGGAGGTTGAGTGGAGCAGCCTGGGACATCGCGAGGGACCCACATCGCAGAGATTCCACAAGACTCTCTATTGGCTTCTATAAATGCAACTTTAGCAAATACAGTAAAGGCACCTGACATGGAAGTCCGATAAATTGGAATTGCAACTTACCCAATTCAAACCCTGACTATCTCAATACTAAAGCTCAATAAAAAAGTCAGACCACTGCATGAGAGGCAAAAAAACCCCAAAGGCAAAGAATCTCCTTGAGTTTCTTGTTACTGGCATTTGATCGCGAAAGAATTTGGCACCCTGCCCGATGCTTTGAACTTATTGCTAAAGGATATAAAGCTGGCCCTAAAGCAACAACTAGTACAAAAACAAAGTAGCACTCATAGAAGGCCCGACCAAAAACCAACAGACAAAGAATCTGGTCGCAATATGGAAAGAGTGACTACCACGCTGGAGATAACCGATAGCGACAGGGAAACCTCACAGCTGGGTGCAATGCTACCAAAACAAGATCTCGCAAAACTTCCAGCACGTGCTTTGGAAGTAAATCACAATCAGGGGGTTGACTTACCCCCCATAGTGCACGAATCTTGCCCGGAAGTGAGGCCCAAAAAATCACCATGTCTCCAACAGAGGAAATCTTCAATTAATGACAACAAATGGCCCGTTGCTCTATCTAAAAGAGCAAACAAAAAGACAAAAGAAGGCCAGAAACAAAGCAGTGAGAGATCATCTTTCAAACCAGCTTCCATCCAAGCTAATAAAATTAGAAAACAACTTGTCTAATGTATATCCACTGTTTAAAGGTAGTGGCAATATGAAGAATGCATTACGATATGCGCAACCACCTGCTTCTTTACCGCAGGCAACTCTGGCCTTGCCAATGATACTACCTAAACCAAATACAGATCCCACCATGGTACAACGCCTAGCATTACAACCCATTACACCAGGAACCCACTTGTTGGGGCTCCCACCCTTAACTACGCAAGACCAAAAGGAACCTTTGCCCGATAACAGTGGTAACACGACAAAAAATCCAGAAGTAGGACAACGCCCAAAACTCTCATCCGAACGCACTGAGATACTAGCTCATTCCACAACTAAAAAAGACCTAGGCGCCATCACTGACCAAAGCCCCCTATCTCGACACTTAGAGTACTCCATTCACTCACAGAGGGGACAGCAACACTCAGGATGGGTGGTGACTTCAGCCCCACAAGAAGCCTTTCCATCTGCGACAGAAAGTGCAGACCCACGGAGATCATTGCTAGTGCGTGAATTGATCAGACCAGTTATTAACAATTACTTTCCCCAGCCCACCCCTATAATGAAGGGCATACTAAAAGGTGTCTAGGCAAGGATCAACCGACCAAGCTGGCCCACTTTCCATGCTACCCTTCGGAAGGGAGGCACGATGTACTGAATCGATCCAACATACTAAGGTTACTTCAGGCTACTCCTATTCACTCAAAGATAACCTCAGATGACATATTGAGCGTGGAATTTAAAATTACTCCAGAGTTCTGCAATGGGAGGGAAGCCACATTTTTAACATTAAAAACAACTTCACTAGCAGAAGATATACTAGACTGTAAGGCCATCCTGGAGGAATGGGGCATAGGAATTTCAAAAATACAAGCACAGAAGTACCCAGCACCGTTAAGAAAGCTACTTGATCCACCCAACCCAAATGCCCACCCCTTAAGTATACTAAGGGGGACTGGGTCAATCACAGATAGATAACATAAATATATCTTGTATTCATACTTTAACTTGGGGCATGACCAGGAAAATAGTAACACAACAAACAGGGGGAGGACACCAACCCGACCGGAAACGAGTTCCCCGTATCTTGTCCAGTGAAGCCTCTGTCTATTCCTAGCAGTGGGAAGTGCCCATTATAGCCAAGAAAACTCAAAACTTTTCTGTCGTGGAATGTAGCTGTTGTCTCAAGACTTCTAAGCCCAAACACAGCAAAATCACTATTACTGCCATCCGATGTTCTCTGTTTCCAAGAAACATGGTCAGTAACCCCCTTAACAATTGCTGGCTTCCAGGAGATCCACCATGAAGCCAAGAAGAAAAACATATTTGGGAGGCCCTCCGGAGGCCTGTCAATATATCTCAACTTGAACATGAAAATAAAAAACACACTCAATTTTACCTGAAGATGGGATGCTTCAAGCGCTCATACTAGAGAGAGCAAAGTCTGCTGTGTCCCGGCTTAAAATCCTCCTGATTAACGTCTACTTTAACAGCTTTGGCTCAGCAAGAGCAACAAGACCCCGCCAGCTGTGTGACAATTTGGATCAAATCATTTGTGATCACGTTAATCATGATATAATAATCTGCGGCGATTTTAACCTACGGAAACTAGGATTATTTAACGCTGCCTGCCCAGCTCTAAATCCCTTAGGCATTCAAATAAATATTATTTTAAGTAAACATAGCCTACAATCCGTACAGATTTTAGCTAACAACTTAGAACCATCATCTTGAAGACCTTCAGGGGAATAAGCACCATTGACTATTTTTTTGCCTCGGTGAAACTCATGAACCACCTTGTGAGCTTTAAAGTGCATTTCTCAAATAACAGTGACCATCTTCCACTTCGCACAACCTTTAACATTAATCTACCTTAATGCAAAGGCCACAAGGTTCTGGGCACTTCCTGCAATGATGAAACAGTACATCTAACTCAAAGAATAAAATGGGGCCACGTCATTCTACGGAATCTAGCATCTTGGAAATTCGCTACTGGACAGTCCCTGCAAGCCCAAAGTGGCAAATACCTATTAACTCACTGGGCTCCCATTACTAGGGGCATCCGTGAATTATTGAATCCCCATACAGTGCCCGGGCGACATCAGTTAAAACCCATCAATAAAAATCAAACTATATTGGCTAGCTCATGGCACATACGTAAGTTGACAAAGGCACATGAGAAAACTCGGAAAGAACAAGCCAAAGTCGAACTGTTATTGGAACTCCAAGGTGCAAGACACAGCATAGGCAACTGATATGGCAAGAAAAAAATCAGCAGAGGGAAAAGGATTGGCAATACGTCCACTCAATCATTAGCAAACAATATCAGGCAGACCTATGGAGATACATCAAAACTAAAACAAGTCAAGAAGTCACAAGGGGCAACTCCATCACCAAAGCCATGTGGTCTTCAAATATAAATAAGCTTTATGTAGTCGATCAACCAGGATTTCAGCATGAACACTCAGATCTCGCTGATGATTCAGATGATTTTGTCTCCATATTTACGACTAACAGTATCCAAACAGCACTAAGCAAAACAAGATATTCAGGTGCACCTGGTCCAAATGGCCTCCCGGCCCAACTGTTCAAAGAAGACTCAGCATTACGGTCCGCAATACTTTCCTCACTGTTCAAAATCTGCACCAAACTCCATCAAGTGCCCGACAGCTGGAGGGGTTCAATATTGCATCCAATTTTCAAAAAGGGAGATAGACAGAATCCCACCAATTATTGTCTGATAGCCTTACTGGATATCGAGTCTAAGACCTACGCAGCCGCACTCTTAAAATATCTAGAGGCTCGGGCAACAACAAATGCAATACTTCCTTTCTGTCAGACTGGCTTTAGACCCAATTCCTCCACACTGGATAACATAATCACCTTATTCTATCTTGTCCACCAGGCGAAAAAACAGAAGACAACAGCTCTCTATGCATGCTTCATGGACTATTCATCTGCCTTTGATCTGGTGGGCAGAGGCATCTTATGGAGGAAATTCCAGGTGTGGGGTATTCCCAGCAGCCTCCTTAACGCTATCATATCATTATACACATCATCCCGGGTGAGAGTCAAGTTGTCAGAAACCATGTTAACTCGAAAGATTAACACCAATCAAGGGCTAAAACAAGGGTGTGTCCTTGCTCCAATGCTGTTTAATTTCTATACAGCAGATATGTCCCGGGCACTTATCAACGCTAATTTAATCCCTCCAAAAATAGGCAATATTAAGATCACAAAATTGCAATACGCGGATGACATCGGCCTCCTTGACAACTCAAAAATAAATTCTCTTCACTTATACTATAGTGCAAAGAAGATGAAAGTAAATGAGGCAAAACAAAGGTGCTATCCTTTGGAAGGACGCTTCAAAATAAGTAATAACTGGTCCCTTAAAAATCTCTGGAGCCATATCTTATAACTATCTGGGCAACATGGTTTTCTGCAAATAGTGCATCAACAACACACAAGCGCCACCTAAAGGATAAGGCAGCATTAATAACTACTAGACTCTGCTAATTATATACAGCCCTTGAAAGCCCCTCCTCAGCACCAATCAGAAAGGTGCTCAGGGCCGTATTACCATCTGCAATTACTTACGGCATCGAGGCCTTTCCAGGTCAACTCACCAAACCATTGAAAAACTACACCTAAAAATGTATAAAAGAGTGTTTAAACTGCCCTATTACACCAGGGGACCCTTAGTGACACTTGAATTTGACCTGGAATGCATCGCATAGTCTAGCATGGGGTCTTTTTTATAAAGTACTACTATAGATGCACTACGGCATTGCCGGGTACCGTCAAATTTATTTTGCAAGACATTTTCAAACATAAAATCAACCTGTAGTCCATTTATTTAAGGACAGCAGTAGTAACTCTACAAATCGACCTGACCACTCTAAACACGTCTTCACTGATGTCTACTGCAATAGAAAGCATAATGAAAAAATATACTAAACTACTTTAAATGTAAATTGATACTTGTATAGCGCACTACTCACCCGCAAGGGTCTCAAGGCGCTTGTACGAATACCGCTGTGGAACCCATCCTGGCTTTCCGTGTGAGGCATCCACTCCTGGGCACCCCCAAGGTGGAGGCCAGGCATCCTTAGCGTTGTGGGGGGCGTTGTGGATATTAAGCAAGCTATTGCCCAGAGTTGCAGAGTGGGACTCCATGATTGGAATAGGCACCGAGGCGAGAATTATCAAGTCCGTGGAATTTTTGAGCTCAAGACCCTGCCGAGGCGGGGAATTGAACCCTGGTCCCGGGCTAGACCTCTGCATCAGGGTCTGCCGCTCTAATCATTGAGCCACACTTCTTCACTTTCTAAGACCAAGGACTTGAAAAAAATGAATTCCACGCCGCCATTAAGCGCCCTGGCAGCATCATACAACAATGACAGCCAAGTTGGACTTCGGGCACACCCTTACCTTAACTGCACAATAGGGAAAGCTTGCCTGACCCAAATATTGGCAGTAAGGATGCTGGCAATACACATCAAAGACTTTAATCCTAACTGGCCGCTGCTTTCTAAAGTAGTTAAGTGTAGACTTTGCAGCTACAAATCGGAAACTTTTTTACATCTACTGTACAGTTGTCCGATGTTGCTCAACTCCCGCTAATCATAATTAAAGCCTCTCTTTTTAATTCATGGTATAAGAACATGCAATCATGCAATGAACTGGATTTTTAGCACCATGGTTCCCCTCGAATTGGGAAGAAAAGGCACATTTTTCAAAGCAGTGCAGGACTTCCTTAATAACTCACAACAAAGCACTGAGATGATCATGAATCATTAACTCTTAGCTTTTAGATCACGGACATTAAGAATTGTAGACTTTGATCACTTTGTAATTGAGTTTTTTAACATTAGTTGAAACACTTAATCCAATTTATGGTGGATTTTAACTCATTTTTATTTATTTTTCCCACAAAAGATAAGGGAAAGGAAAGAAGGAAGAGAGAAGGCCTGCAGACCCAGGGTTTCCATTTTTCGCAAATAATATGCCAGCTATACTATAGAGTTTTGCAAGGAACCATTATTCTCTTTTGCCTTTGTATACTATGTTTTTTCTTTTTAAATGTTTTCCATTGTCATGGTTTTAAGTAATTTATACAATAAACTTTTGTATTGACTCCACAAACTGGGATAATGCGGTGGCATGTGGGGGAGTGGATGCCTGCCCTGCCTAGGGAAGAAATAACAGCATCTGTGTGGAAAGAGGGCAGGATTGAGAGTGCAACGGCCGGGGCCCACAGATAGTAGGCCTCAGACGCCGAGCTACTGCAACATAGGTGGCGAGGCGAAGCGGGCCGTGACTGTTGGCAGTGAACCTATCCCAGAATATATGGGACAAAGCCGCAAACTGTTGGTATGGCTTCAAAAGAGAGATAGAGAGTAAAACTGGGTACCCGAAGTTAAAAACCTAAAGGACGACCACAGTAAGACGAGAGAGACCATAGCGGAGGCATTTGCTTCTTACTATGAACAACTATACAGATCCTCAACACCCTGCACTTGGAGGGGACTGTATGGAACTCCTAGCCAACATGCGTCTCCCCCCCTTTCACAAACAGAACAGGAAGTATTGGAAAATTACATAACAGAACAGAAAATCAGTGGAGCCACATGCTCTTTACAGTCAGGCAAGTCGGCAGGGCCAAACAGCATACCTGCCAAGTTATTTAAGGGAGTGGCGACTCTGATAGCTCCCCATATGCTGCATTTGTTTGAGGAGTCACTACAACAGGGTAGCCTGTCGGAGGACTAGAGAATGGGCACAATAGTGTTTATCCTGAAACAAGTTAAACCCCCAGAAGATTGTTCTTCATACAGTCCAATCTCCTTGTTTAATTTAGAAGCGAAGGTCCTGGGCAAAATCATAGCTACCAGACTTACCAAAGTAATAAATGGACTGATTCACCCAGACCAATCAGGCTTTGTGCCTGAGTGAAGCACTAGATTAAATCTAAGGTTCCTATATGGAGTGCTACAGGTAACTAAGACTAAACACTAAGAAAACACAGTACGTTTGTCATTAAGCCCAAATGGCATTACACAGCATAGAATGCCAATCATTATTTGAAGTATTGGAGTGTTTTGGCTTTGGCCCTAAATTTTGAGCCTGGGTTCAGCTACTATATATGGACCTATTGATCAGAGTAAGAGTCAACGGTATAGTTCTAGACAGGTGAGGTTGCACAAGAGTACGAGACAGGGATGGCCACTTTCACCCATGCTATTCGCATTTGCACTAGAGTCACTGGAGGCATGGGTTAGAGCTGACCCATTAATAAAGTGTATACCAATTGGAGGAGAGTGGGAAGAAAGAATTTCACTCTATGCAGACGACATTCTCCTGTATGTCACCAGGCCTCTCTCCACGTTACACTGGATACTGCATATATTGCAACTGTTTGGCAGCTAATCTGGATATCAAAAAAATTGGAGTACATCGGTAATATTTGTATTGATGGAAGGAGAGCCTCTTCTGACGACTATAGGACAGACCCTGGTGACCAAAATGAAATTTAGGTACTTGGGAATGGTGATTACACGAATAGAAGAGGAATTTAGAGATGATAATCTGCCCCCCCCCAACTACTTAGGCTAAGGAATGACGTGGTGCACTGGCGAAAGTTGCCCTTATCATTAATGGGATGGGTCACCATCTTTAAGATGATTGTGTACACAAAACAACATCAGGTGGTTGCGAGATTCAAACACATTTTTACTTATTCATGAGGAACATTTTACCTCAAATTTACTTTCGTAATATTTGAAAAAACATATCAAACTTTCACAAATGGATGCGATGAAATAAAGGACAATCCACATTTAACTCGATGGATATACAGTAAAAAATGTGTGAAAACCATGTGCAACGTGTAAAAAAGTTAATCAAACATACAATACTATAACGCAAAATTGATACATGAACTTGGCTGGAATTGCCCCTTCACCAATCCAAGGATTGACAAAACCAGAGCAAATACATTCACAGAAAACGCTCTAGGTACTAGGACATTTAAAGGGTCCAAAAGCATCTAATATGGGCTTGCAATAGTTCCTTTTTAGACAAATAAATGTATACATCCATATTCATACTCATTGAACTGGGATCCCCTATTGATCCTGGTCTACGCGTTTTGAACCCAACGTTTCTTTGCGGATTCTCTTCAGGAAAAGGGTTTGGTGAATTATGCAAGGGTAAAGGGGAAGACTTTTGAATTGAATGATCAGCAAACACCAGTTTCTTTCATATGGCATTATTTTCATGAATTTACCTTAGGGGCACGAAAAATAGGGTTGAAGTCCAACTTAGCTGTAGTTCATGGAAAGAATAATCAATCAAGTGCCTCGCGTTTTAAACTTAGGTTCTGTAAAGAGACCTGCTTGTAGACTACTTCTGGAAACGAATGTATCTTGAGTTATTAAGATTTTTTAGATTTATACTCGTACACCAAATCAAGAGAGCAGGGAAAGCTTGAGGATGTTTCATGTTTATCTGAAAAGAAGGAATATACTTGAACAAATAAAGTGTCTTTTTAATTGGTAGTAAAACTCAAAGTTCGTGATGGTTTGCACTGCCTCAATTAACTTTGAGTTTCTATGATCTTTATATTTGAGTGGATTCTTGATCTGAGTCTGGTTCCTTTCTGAAAAAATTGGAACAAACCTGTTTCAGTCTTTGCTTTTCAGCATGCTTCAAAATCCAATAAAAACTTGACACAACTTGTAAAAAATGCTTGCATTCAGAGTTACCTGTTTTCGGCATGCTATAAACTTTGGAAATGCCTAGTTGCCAAGACCTTCATGCGACAACATAACACGGTCTCTCATGCCGCTATTACTACTAAGTTGCATTCGCCTTATACTTGTGACTGTACTGTTTGTTCAGAGTGTTGCTTTATTCCTGATATATTTACAGAACGAGCACGTGCTGGTCCGAGTCTTATGCTTTTTTAACTAAGCGCATAGATACATAACATTATGCCCAGACTTGGAGACGTCAATAGGGATAATACAGGGGGGTGGATATTGTCAGGGGGGTGCACTGATAATGGATGGACTATCATCCGATCTAGAATATTAAAATGTGTACTGTAGGGAATGGCAGTGGCTGTCTCCAGGGTGTAGATCAAATGGATGAACAAATTGAACTGTGTTTCTACTATTGTGATATGCATCGATGTCTTTAATAACATTTTTAAAAGATCCATAGGAGTGCATGTCAACACCACGCAGCAGGCATGGAAGGCCTTCCCAGGGTAGAGTAATGCAGGGGCACCTCTAGGCTCATGGTGGCCCTGGGCAGGGAGCGTAGATAGGGGGCCCCGGAAGAGGGGGTCTGGGCGGTGCAGAGCGCGGAGGCCAGTGAAGAGGGGGGATGGAGGGTCAGGGTGTTTGGAAGTGGAACAGAGCCGGAGGCCACCAAATCCCTGCCAGGGGACGCCACGCAAATACGTATCCATCCTCAGAGGATTAATATATTAAGGATATATATTGGCGTGGTGGCCCCTGGGGTTTGGTGGCCCTGTGCAGGTGAACAGCTTGCACATGCCTAAGGCTGCCCCTGAGTAATGCAGTCATTTGAGCTGCGTTGTGTTACTCCTGGTTTATGAAGCCACTCAGGGCCATGCAAGGAGGCCTTATGTGGCTTCATGAATTGCATTTTGGAATTGCATCACTCTTGCATCAAGAGCGATCCACATTCTCTCATAAATATGCCTCTCTGTTGCAGTCTTCATGTAACGTCTTTCTTCTGTTGACCAATCAGCTTCTGAGGCAGCCATGGGAACGCGTTCACTCCCTATCTTCTCACTGGAAAACAATATTCTACAGACATCAATTTCAAATACTGCAACTAAGTTTTATCATCCTTCAAGTTTCCCAAGAATCCCTCATTCACGTCTACATTCCCATGTGTAGCCTTGTAACCTTATAAATAGTGAGTGTTTATTAGTTAACAATGGACTGTTTAGAAGTTGAAGCATCTGTATAAACCGCAAGAATTTTTGCAGAGCAACTATTAATTGGAAAAAGATAGTTGGAAGGCCAAGATTAAATTAAATACTTAGTTCACAGTTTCACAGCTCTGATAACTTTAATATTGCAGCATCTTAGCGTATGATTGCCTAGTGCACATTTTGCATGAAATTTTTGTGTTTTAAGTTAGTTTGGCACATTAATTAACATCACTTCTCAATAATTTTAGATGCTTACCCAGCATTTTCTTCCAAAGTAGATGCCGGATGCACTGGGCAAGCACACACTTTCAAGGGCCTACAGTTGCCGTGCTGCATAACATGCATATTACAGTAACTGTTGAACACATTAATGCAGTAAGTAATGGGCTAGTTTTTCAGGTGTATAATATTTCAAGACTATGCATTCACACTGGTTTATAAACATAGCTTTCTCACTAAATTAATTTGCTTTAACCCCTTCGCTGCGGGGGTAATCCCCCGCTGTTCTGGGGGGGAGTGGGGCGCGCACAGCGCCTGCATGCTCATGACGAGCTGAGCTCGTCATGAGCTACAGTGCTCCTGTGCTCATGATGAGCTCAGCTCGTCACAGGTGCATTGGCTCCCGTGGAATGCGCAGCACAACAGGGGAATTCTCCCCGCACCTGAGCATTCCACGGCCCATGACAAGCTGAGCTCGTCATGAGCACCGGAACACCGTGCCTCATGACGAGCTCAGCTCGTCATGAGCATGGAAAAGGCTAAAATATACCGCTGACCATTTAAGTGTGCTGACTACATAAAAGTCATACCCAGCTTTTACACCTCACCACTTTCAAATGTCACCAGCCGCTGCTGTCAACAGGCCTTTGAATTCACCTACTACCTATTCAAAATATACACCTGCATCTCACACTACTAGCACTCAGTCTTTACCTTTGGTTTATTCAGTGAATATAAATTGATTTGGATATAACATTGATGTACAGAGATGTGAAGTTAAGAACAGTTAAGAACAATAAATCAATACTTATTTATATTACCTTCTCAATATTATGGTCCTTGGTATATTATATTTTGATAGCACACTATTTTTAATACAATATTTAAACATAGATATGAATGACAGTATAGATCTAGCAGGCAATGCCTATATACGAAGGTCAGGGCTACCTCTGACCCTGCTCGCAGGCAGGTTGCTCCACACATTGCTGCATGGCTCCGCCTGCATTGTTTTTGCCTAATCTTGTATTTTTCACCTGTGCCTAACTTGCTTTCTTGCCCAGACTTGTTTTTATTCCTCTGTGGCTGTACTTGATTTCTTGCCCAGACTCCTGGTGGCCAACCACACTGGGAACCGCCCCAACACCTACCGACCACGCACGCAACCTAGGGGTCATCTTCGACTCCACCCTCTCCATGACTAACCAGGTCAATGCCGTCTCCTCCTCCTGCTTCAACACCCTCCGCATGCTCCGCAGGATTTACAAGTGGATCCCCACTAAAACGAGAAGAACGGTCACCCAGGCCCTCGTCAGCATCAGGTTGGACTACGGAAACGCCCTCTATGCAGGAGCCTGGGCCAAACTCCTGAGACAGCTCCAATGCATCCAGAATGCCTCTGCACGCCTGATCCTCGACATCCCTTGCCGCAGCCACATCACACCCCACCTGAGAGACCTGCACTGGCTCCCAGTCAACAAGAGGATAACCTTCAAGCTCCTCACCCATACACTCAAGGCCCTCCACAACACAGAACCAACGTACCTCAACAGACGACTCAGCTTCCGCACCCCCACCCGCCAGCTCCGCACCACCGACCTCGTCCTTGCCACAGTCCCCCGCTTCCAAAAAGCGACCTCCAGTAGCAGATCGTTCTCCCACCTCGCCGCAAAGACCTGGAACACCCTACCCATCCACCTACGGCAGACCCAAGAACTGCTGACCTTCAGAAAACTCCTCAAGACCTGGCTTTTTGAGCAGTAGCAGCATTCCCAGCGCCTTGAGACCCTCACAGGTGAGTAGTGCTCTTCACAAATGATATGATTGATTGATTGATTGATTGATTGATTGATTGATTGAGGGCTCACTAAGCCTAGTAGGAATTCCTCTCTGCTCCCAAAGTGCCTTCTTTCTCTTACACTCGAGCCTAGTTCTAGTTTGTTTTGCCAAGTCAAAACCAACAATATTTGCTGATTCCGAAAAGTGATGGCGTAATCTCTTCCAATACTGTTCATTTTAATGATAGACTAGTCAAATTCTGAAATAAAAACACCAGACAATAAATCATAAATAAGTTAACTGAAACAAAAAAATAAAATCTTCTCTCCAAACACAATAGAAAAATTGCGTCTGCTTTGTGTGTTCCCAAATCCGGCAAACATTAACTCCCAAATAAACACCATTTTTGTATCACTCCTGGTTGGAAGGTGACCCACATGTATTTCTAATTCTGTGCAAACTTAAGTGTCTGATATATAAATTATTGTGTGCATGTTATTCAATTGTTGCATACCAAAAACTGAATTACTGGCCCGAAATCACTTATCCAAATACACAAAATCAAGAAAAACAGAATTCATCTACTTTAGAGGAATTATGTCAATACGATGAGTTTGAACACTGCAGTAATATTGAGGCTAGGTGGAGGATATTCGTGTGGGGTTAAGAAAGTCACACAAATTTATAAGTTTAAAATAGGCATATAAAAGGCAGGAAACGTGCAGATGGTGCACAATAATGTAAATGGAAACCATTACATATTTCTTTGTAAAGAATGGCTTTCTAGGTGAGAAAAATATATTTCTATGTTAAAAAACAAATATAGAAGTTTGATATTGCACATTTCCTTAATGCATACTTCTCAGGGTTATTTCCATAATAAGCACCCACCCTTCCATGCACGAAGGGAGGACAAAGAAAAATATACAATCGAAGAATTTCATAGCCTGCTATGAATGCATGTATTTATACAAATTAACAACATGTATAGTCATTTTAGATCATAAATGTACCTGTACCACTACAATACATTAACACAAAAAAAATTACAGCACCAAAAACGCAAAAGCAGAATAAAATACGTTTTGTGTTCTCTAGTTTTGGAGGGATATGTTGCCTGTTTCCTCCGTGGTGTTACCTTGTGTTAGTTGTGTTCTGTTAAGTTGTGTACCATTAATGTGAAGCAATTGTGGAGTGGAGTGATTTTTGCTGTCTTTTTATCGATTGTGGATTTTTTTGCGTTGTTATTTTGTTAATACGTTGCATCATTGTGCTGTCTTTCTCTGTTACCTCGTGTTGTTATTTAGCTCTTTCATGTTTTATTTGTATTCCTTTATTGTTTTCATTCTTCTAGTACTACGTACCACACTGTATAATAGTTCTCTTGCAAAATAGTGCACTAATACACTCAAAGATGCAGAAAACCTAACTCTACATCTTTATGTGGCATAAATCATCATAAACCACGTCAAAGACCATACCTTAAAATAGCACTTGCTGGGCTCACTTAATGTTTTTATCACATCAGGAGCACTATAAAACATTAGGTTCTGTACATCAATCACTACCTCATGTTCGGCGCATTTGATATGCATGACAGAAACCAGTATGTGAAGGGGTTTGTATCTAAAACTGTTTTGGGAAAAAAATTGTATAGTCAGTTTTTTTCACATATTTGCATTTCATATCTTTATTATTTGAAGCACTAGGCGATGAAGTGGTGCGATCAGAATCAAAGTTCTAAAGCTGCATGTGAACACAGATTTCCATATTTCAATTGCACCTTATGAACCTTATGAACCCTCAAGAGCGCATCTCATTATGTTAAGACAATAGTTCTACCTAATTTATCTATATTACATTTTATTATGATTCATGCTGTGCTATATTATATGATGCTCAATATTTGTGATGTTGCTAAAATTAGTAGAACGCACTATCTACCAATAGTATGACCTAATATAACTGTCAAAACTCAGGGGTATATTAACAAGGGCCGGCGATAAATATCGCAAATCGCGCTTAGCGCTTGCATATTTACAGCTGGCTATCTCTTGAATTAATCACCCGGTCTGCTCGTTATCTACAATGCGCATCGCATAGGTAGTGTGGATATATCAGTTTTCCATGGTGGAAAATGTCGATATCCTAGATGATATGGCCTATGGTCTTAGCACAGAATCCACCCCCTATGCTAAGTATGCCTTAGTCAGGAATTTAACAGACGTTAAATTTCTGCGTTAAGGCATACTCAACGCAATTTAAATAATGGTTACCCTTCCTTGTTAATATCACAAAGCTGCCTTTGCGATATTTTCCCTAGTTGGTTTCACGGCCACGCCTACTTTGCATCTCATTAGCGGTGCAAAGTTAGGCGTGTTGGAAACGGGCGCTAAGCAGCGACGGCTCGTGGAGGGAGTTACGGTGGGGCAGGAGGGTGGGGAGGGGGAGGGGCAGGGTGGAGGTTGCTAAAAACCGGCATATGGATAATTGCAGGTAAGTAAACAATGTAATTAATAAAACGAATTTCGTAGTGCGCCTTGCATCGCAAAATGCAATGCAGCGCGAGCTACGAAATTGGTTTTATTAATTAAATTGTTTACTTACCTGCAATTATCCATATGCCGGTTTTTAGCAACCTCTACCCTGCCCCTCCCCCTCCCCACCCTCCTGCCCCACCGTAACTCCCTCCACGAGCCGTCGCTGGCGCTAAGTCAGCAAAACACGCGATAGCGTGTCTTTGCTGATGAGGCAATAAAATTATCACCGCTTTTTGGCTGAAAACGGACGCAAAAGCGGCTATAATTTTATAGTGCCGCCTTGTTAATATGCCCCTAATGGTCTCTCACCAGATGATTCAAATAAGAGGCTGAATCATCTTCTGATTATGTATTCTGGGTATTGTATTCTGAACTATCTTTGGTTGGGAGTCAATATTTTGTTTAAATGAACTGTTCAAGTGTAAATATGGTGTTGGAGACCTCTGTTAGAGACATTATAGCAACAGCTTATGTGTTCTTCTTTCATATTGTGTTAACTTATTATAAATCTTTCATATAATTTCTGTAACATTGCGATGCCATTTAGATTGTGGAATAATGTATCACAGGTAAGAATATTTGTTTCCTTAAATTTTAAATCATTGTTAATAATATTAATGTATTTATTATCAGTGTATATAATGTCATTTATGGTATGTTTCTTTTTGTTATTACATAATTGATAGTATATTTTGTATTTTTCTGTAAGTTATTTGGATTTTTATCAATTTTAATATTCGTTGTAGGGGAGCATGGTAACATTCTTGATGTTTTTCATTTGTTTTTTTTCATAATTGTACATGTATATTGTAATTTACTTTGGTCTATACTTTATTACATTTGATATATCTTTATGTTTTATATATTTATATGTTCTGTTTTAAATGTCTTTCACATTAGGAGTTTGGTTGTTGATATACATTCTGTTGGAAATTGGGATACTGTTTGTGGGGGGTGGAACAGGTAGCTTGGTACAGAGGCAATGTGTAAAGTATTTTTGCAACACTTCAGACAGGAAGAGAGTGAAAACACAATATAAAATGGACCCCACACCAGATTAGAAAATATTGTAAATTTTTTACAAATAAAACAAGACCAAAATAAAACAAATTAACCCAGCTATGGGTATTTGGTTGCATCGGGCCAGGACGAAGTCACAGTTTCAGACAAACCGCCATGGAGGGTGGCTGGCTAAGGGAACCCAGTTAGGCATGAGCTGTGAAGCGTTGCAAGGTCCCGTGTCAAGGAGGCATCAAACAGACAAGGTGATGCGAGGTCTGGGTAGGAAATGCTGCATGCATCATTGATTACAGTGAGCGAGGAGGGAGGCATGTGATGTGAAGTCCTGCATCAAGGATGTGCCACAGCCTAACTGGTTGAAAACAGACTGCGGTGATTGCAATGCAACGTTCTGCATCATCGCTGAGGCTGCTGTGGATATGAGGCTTGCAATGCAAGGACCCGCATCAGGATGCATCATACATCTGTGGTTCTGTAAAAGCTGGAGGTTGCGAGGTAGGTGCGGAGTCCTCATCACAGAGGCAATGCGTTGGGCCTGCTCTGCGTTGTGCCGCACAGCAGAGGAGATGTGTCGGTTCTGTTGGATCCATAGAAGGGCTTGCAGAGCACCTTCAGGTCCACGTCCTACAGATAAGTACTGGGTTGCACCAGTTAGCAGGGTTGAACTTACAATTGCTGAGTCCAGGTGCTGGTTACAAGAGATTAGCCCTTGGAATCAAACTAGTGGTCCTGACTACAGGTAACAGATCCAGTAATTCTCACCAGGGCAAGAGGGCAGCAGCTCATCACAATAGGTAGCAATCATTGAGGACCGCCATCCAGCAGTGTGGCAGTCCTTTCGGCAGCACCAGAGTCATTCTTCCTGACAGAGTCCTGCACAGGTCCAGAAGTGTACTGAAGAGTTGGTGTCTGAGGTCCAATATTTATACCTGATGCCTTCTTTGAAGTGGGAGAACTTCAAGATGACTCCCTTTGAAGTGCACAGGTTTGTTGCCTCTCCTGCCCTATGTCCAGACTAACTATAGGGGCTATGCAGTACTTTGTGCGAAGGTAGAACACAGCCCATTCAGCTGTAAGTGCGGCTGTGCCTAACTCACCTTGCTAATGAGGGCCAATCCAGGTACACCTAGGGACTCTATTGTATGTGGCTGTCTCAGAGGAATACACAAAGGCCAACTACCTACTACACCAAGTCATTTGATCCAGAGATAGGCTGCAGGCTCTACATGGCTAAGCCAGGAAAATGACAACTGTTTTCTAATTTAAAATCTGACTTCACCATAAAAAAACGATTTTACATTACAATTCTATAGCCACCAAACATAAGCTGTTTACATGTTCCCATTTGGAAGCGCTCCTTATTAATTGCAATAAGGTAACACCAATCGTATTGTATGGGAGAGGTATGCCATCCTGTAGTGTGAAATGAATTTAGGAGATTTTCACTATTAGGACTTGTATAACTAAAACGTACATGTCATACTTGCCTCCTTACTGATTCGATGCCTCGTCTCACCCGTGGCAACCAGGGAACCAGCTTCGCCTCGGCACCAACGCCTCATCTCTCCGACGGCATGCATAATCCATAGACTTTGTTTCCAAGGTATTGTTGTTTGGGTGTCTAGGTGCCTCCGTGCGCGATCTTTACTCATCTAGCGATCAGCGCCATCCTTTGGATTTATGCCTGTCATGGTGCCGTAATAGCCACAGGCGGAGCTATTTGTTTCTACAAGTTCGAATTTTGAACTAACTGTGCTAAAAGTAATATCTTATTACAGGTATGTTGCATGTTTTGAATTTTGGTCTTGTTTGGTTTAGATAAAGATACTTTATTTTTCTAAACTGGTGTGGTGTCCATTTGTGTTTTCAGTGTGTTACTGTGTATTTGGTACAGATACTTTACACATTGCCTTTGGAATAAGCCTGTCTGCTCGTGCCAAGCTACCAAGGGGTTGAGCAGGGATTATCTAAAGTGCTTAATCCCCTTGCAATGACTAAAACAAGGGTCCATAGTTGGGCAAAGGTGCATTCCTCTACTAATTAGAGACCCCCCATTTCTAACAAACAATTACCCTCACTCTCTTCCCTCCATTAAGATGTGACACCTGGGTAAACCTTTACACCTTGACTCTGCCCCTATACATAAAGCAATGTTAGAATCAAAGATGTCTCCTGAGTCATCAGCATCCTCATAAATCATATTTATCCTTCCACCTTTACACACTGTTCTGAAATTACCTTTTTTTCTGTATCTCTTGCAAAATCGTTAAAATACAGGACATGGTTTTGAATTCCCAATTTGAGCGTTACTCACAAATCTGTAGCAGTGTACTGCTTATTTTTTCCTAGGTTGATTATAACTTTTTTTTTATCTTGTTTTTGTGCCTACGTATGTTACCATTTCTCCCTAAAATGTGTATTTTGTGCGAACGTGTATCTCTTATTTTTCTGAATATTCAATGCTTTTGGTCAAATCTACTGCTGCTTTTAGAGTTAAATTTGCTGTAGCCCACAATCTTTCCTGTATCAAGTTATTATATGTCTTCATGAACACTTGATCCCTTAAAACTTGCTATAGGAAATTTGGTTATTGGTTGAAGGTGGGGAACCCTACTCAAGTAAAAGCCACAATTCCTGCCAGGGTGAAGTCACGAGCAAACCCCAATGTTACCTGTGCTTAGCCCCTTGATAGGTTGGCACAAAAGCAGACAGGCTTAATTTAGAGGCAAAACCTAAAGTATTTATGCAGCACTTCAAACAGTAATAATGTGAAATAACAGCACAAAAAAATACCACAACAGTTTATCAAACTAGAGTTACATCTAATAAATTATTGGAGACCAAAATGACGAAATTCCAATTAGTTGAACCAGAGCTATGCAATTTTAAAGATTAATTAAAAATAGTGCTCAAAAGCATAAAGCGGCAACTGTGGTAATCTGGATGTGCCACACCAGGACAGAGTCACAAGTCACAACTTCCGGTCGACCAGGATACAGCGTGGCCAGATACAGGCATTAAGTTAGGCAAAGTACCTTAAAATCCTAGGAGTGTTGCACAGTGGTGGTTCCGATGGGTTACAGGCTACTAAGCGAGGACCTGCGTTGATGAAGCAATGCATAGTGTCAATTTCAGGGAGCTGCATGTCTGCAATGTGAAGTCGTACACTGATGATGCATTGTACAGTGGCAGTTTCGAAGAGCTGTGAGGACATACAGTGAGAGGCATCACACAGCGCTGGTTCCAGTGCCAGATCTGTGAAGAGATGGATTGCACCGCGTTGGATCTGTCCACAAGGTGACAGCTGGGATAACAGAGCACCTTTTTGGTCCACTTCAAAGGGTTTAGGACTGGGATTGCACCACTTGGGGAACAAGACTCACAGCTCACAGAGTTCAAGGTAGTTGGATCCTGTTCTGTCTCTGAGGCGCTGATTAGGAGGCCAGCCAGCTAGCCTTTGGGGTCACACTGGTGGTCCTGGGTTCAAGAAGCAGTTCCAGTCCTTTCCACTCAGGAAGCAGAGCAGTGTGACAGCAGAGTAGCAGTCCCTCTTTCAGTAGAGCAGTACAGCAGTCTTTCTGAGTATTTCACAGGACCAGATGAAATGAAGATTTGGGTCTGAAGTCCACTATTTATCATTGATACCAGCTTTGAAGTGGGAAAGGTTTCTAATGGCTTCCACACCCTGAGGTGCCTGGTGCTTCCTTCCTCCTTGCCCAGCTTGTCTGGGGGCACAAAAGACCAGTGTGAAACCTTTGTGAGTGTGCTGAGGCAGAGACTTTGTGATGTGCAAGTATGGTGGGTGACAGCTCCAACCCCTATCAAGTGAGAGATGGACCCTACTGACAAAACCTATCCCCCCTTTGTCTCACTGTCTGGGAATAATACAAAAAGACAAACTGCCAGCTATGCCTAGTCATGTGACACAGGATATAGGCTACAGGCACCAAACCATTGGAAGAAGAAAATGCCGCGTAGCTCCACGTAGTAAAACAAAACCTCAGTGGTATAATCCGGGACCATCAGCAATATAATACATTAGAAAAAAACACCACTTATCTTGTTTTATGCCTTCCCTGCTCATCACCGCAGTGTCTCCCTTCTTCCTGCGTTCTCCTCCTCACGTCCCTGTAGGTATTACGTCTTCCGTGAACTGTGCATGCACAGATCACGCATGATGTAATTCCTACAGGGTAGTGAGGAGGAGGACTCCGGAAGAAGGGAGACACAGAGGCGAGGAGGAGGGAAGGGTAGAAGACAATGTAAGTGGTATTTTTCTATTTTCTGTAATATGGGGCTAGCCTCGTACTCTGCTACACCATGGAGGCGGAGATTTGCCCAACTTCACGTTCCCAGCGGAGCGCAAGTTGGTAAATCTCCGCAAACACCACTTGCGGAGCAGAGTATGACAACTAGTTTATTAGGAGTGGAGGACAGTCAATCAAGGTGATCTCACGTGACATCAGTGCTAAAGTCACGTGATTCCATGTAGTGTGTCTGCTGTGGTTAAATGGCTAGCACGCTATTTTAGGATCACATGCTTTGAAAAGGCGAAACTTTATTGAGATAGTGGCTCTGCCATAAACCTTGTGTTCATTCCTAACACCATTAAATAAAAGGTTATCAGTGGTGAATAGACCCAGTTTATTTGGAAGGCAATTCCTAGTTACATGATATTATCACTGAATGTAGGTAAACTAGAATTGACAATTTGTGTTTTATCAGTAATTCTAGGACTAAGCGCCTACGATGTTTGTCAGCGTTTCATCATTACGGAATGTTATAACTGTATGTAGGTAGAATTTAGAACTGGCAGATTATCTAACAAAGTGTGTTATCAGTTTTTTTAGGGGTAGACCCTTGGGATGTCTGCCAGTGTCTCATCACAGAGCCCCAGTGTATATTATCATTAAGCCCATGTACATGGGTAGAGAGGTGGTAAATCCACTGCTGCTCTTTCTCGAAAAAATATTTGACTATTTATTTCCAGGTTTGATTTATTCAATCACTGCCCAGTGTTCATCATTTGTTGTATGATTAGTCTGCAAAAAATGTTTAGTCAGCTTAGTGATGTTCTTTTTACACCGGATATTACTCCGGTCATCACAGACCCATTGTTTTATTTTCAAAGTGGTCATGCCCATGTATCTGATGTCACAAGGACAAATGATTAAGTATACTACGTTCACCGAATTACAGTTCTTGTGCCAAAGTTGTGTCCAAGTTTTTCCGGTCTCCAATACGAGTGTTTTTATAGCTGTGGTCAGATGACATATGCTACATGACCCACAGGGAAAATTACCCATGACTTTGGGTAGGCCCCAGGCGTTAAGCACTGAGGGGGTCATTGTCACTGACGTTTGCTTGGGTCGAGTATGCACTAGCGCGTCCTTGATACTCCTGGCTTTTTTAAAACAGAACAAACGTTTTTCCCATTTGATATTATTGCTTTCAGGGATCCGCCAGTGCTTGCAGATGAATTTGGTAACTGTGTTGGATGCAACACTATACGTGGTGACACATGTGAGTGGTATTTCCTCTGTATGTTTTGGTGTATACTCCAAAAGAGCCTCCCTGGTTTGGTTTCTCGCTCTCTAACAACTTCTCTTTGGGATAGTCTCAGGGTAGCCTTGCTTTGGCAGTTTGTTTGTTAGTTCGACAGATTGCAAGCGATTGTCTTCCACCTTACTGCAGTTTCGCCTTATACGGAGATACTGCCCAAAAGGGAGGTTCTCTCGTAAAGGTCTAGGATGGAAACTAAAAAAAGCCAGAATATTGTTCTTGGCGGTGAGCTTATAATGGGGTTTTGTCAGTAGTCTTTCTTCTGACTTCATTCTGACCATGTTTAGGAAAATCATCTCTTCTCTGTGGTAGGAGTTGGTGAACCTCAGGTTAGTGTCACACGTATTGATCCAATAAAAAAATTCCAGTAATTTGCATTCAGGTCCTTGCCAGATTACAAAAATGTCATCTATATATCTCTTCCAGAAGGATATATAGGACGAATAAGGATTTTTTGTGTTCAGATTGTGTATACACTAGAAGTCATGGAAAGAGAGTCCAGCCACACTCAGGGCGAATGTGCTGCCCATTGAAGTTCCTGTTGATTGTGAATGCTTCACTAAATATACCTTAGAAGCAGAAACTTGTTGACCAATTGTTTCTTCTCACATTATGATGTAACTGGTTCACTAAAACCAGATTATGAAACATCTGATGCACTTGTTTTTATCAGTGTCCAGTTTTCCACCATTACAATAGTTTTGGGATTAAACGGAGGCATTTTTTAAAACCACTTTTTCACCACTCACGACTTGCACTCATGTTATTCAAAAAAACCTGTTCCACTGTAATGAGGCCTTGTAGCACACCGAAGAGGCCCTCGGTCTCTCTGGTGGGAACCCAATGATGAAGCATGTCACCAACTAGGTTGGTGGATACACTCGTTTGTTGTAACTCCACAATGTGGCAAATAAACTAAATATGTCAACTACGAAAAATAAATACTGTGACAAACTCCCCTTTCTGAAAATGGCACTCATTGTGTCTTCCCTAGCAGGAGTGTCTAAAACATAGCCCTAGAAAGTACTGTTTACTCTGCTGCACTGCAATTAAATATGGCACTGCTGATAGTGAAGTGCATCTGCAAACCAGCAAATATTTAACAAGGAAATAACTCACTGCTCAGCATTGCTATGGGGCTGTAATAGGTCACGAGTGTGTTTCTAGATAGCGCGCACTGGTATTCTCTTGCAGTGGGCTAACCTCAAGAAGGAATTGCTTAAAGCTCCTGGCAACCTACCTCTTCCTCGCAAACCAGTGCTTTGCTGCTGTTGACATGCCACAAGAGGGTCAAACAATCCCCCCCCCCACCATTTCTCCATCAAATGCATGTGCCTTCAATTTTCCCTGAAAGCATACAATCTCCTCTGCTCACCACTTGGAGCCCCACAGCACATGCTTCTGTTCAGGAATTGGCATCATTCTGGTTTGGCAGGATTTCAGTAAATGTTATTCAGCCTTCGAATATTCGCCACTCATCACAAGAGTAAGAACTAGGGGTATTACATTTATTTCTTCAGGCAAAGCCAACAGATAAAGCCAGCTGGCCACTACCACACAACAAGGGGTTGTGTTTCATTATATATTGTTTTTATTATACTTAGATTTTACTTTTATTGTCATTTAATTATGCAATAATGTTATTTTTGCTTTGCTTGGTTTTGTTTGTTAGCCATCATGGTATCTGTGATTGGAATACCTAATCGTTCATTAATTGTTATTTACTTGTATTGGAATTTTTAATTTATTTCAAGTTATGTTATAATTCAGAACTTACTTATTAAACATAGTGGTGGAAAAGGACACGTATTAAAAAATATATAAATTCAGGTCACAGGGTACAGAGGCCTTGGTGTGGATTCTACAGGTGTGAATAGAATATTTACCACCTCTGCTGCAGAAGGACGTGCTGAGAAGACATTGGTAGAATAGGAATCTAGGCACGGCTCCCATTTAAACCAAGCAACAGCCCACAACTTAAGACAGCTCAACTATCTCTCCTACTTATTAGACTAATGTCTGGAAAAGTAATCGGCAAAACACAGAATTCTGGTACTCAGCAAAAAATTCATGTATGTAATAAACGCAGGCTGAAAATAGAGTCCATTCCTCCAGAAACAGAGCCAAGTTGAGAAACATTCTACTCCCTTGTGCCTTGTGCCTTTTATCACATAAAGCTACGTGATCAAAACAGAACCTGCTTTTTAGAGAGAATCCTGGTAATATCTTTGTAAGAATTTACAGATGTCTTACCGACAGCTTCATGATTATAGCCAGGCAGAAATAATGGTATTGCATGACAGTTATTACAATAAAAGTATATTGCAGAATAGAGCATAGTCTCCTCTTGAGGGGAAATGCTCTTAGATAAAGAGAGGTACCCAGGGACATCTTGGGCACAGATTGTAGGAGTTAAACACTATGGGGCATATTTATGAGTTTTGCGGCTCAAATTTCTGTGCTGCCCAATGTCACAGGGAAAGGGCAGGAATGTGCGTATTTGTCCTCTCATTAGTCCGTGCACTGGTGCTGTTTTGGCAGCCTGGCACCAATGCGGGCACCCTTGCATCGTGGTGCAAGCATGCCTGTGTTGCAGCCAAATTAAATTTTTTTGTAGGAAGGGACACCTTCTTGCTCAAGAGCAATCCTCACCGACATTTTCTTCTTTCCATCTGTGCTGAAGAATGGGGAAAAATGAGGAGAAATAAACATGTTTCTCCTCTTTACACCTTTCTTAGAGAAGTGCATCTTTTTGTTGCATTCGCGGGTTTGCCAGGTTTGGTAAACTGGGAATGCATCAAAACCTACAACACCCATAGTAAGCCTCCCTTGGGCAGAGTAAAGCAATGCAGCAATTTGCGCTGCGTTACATTACTCAATGTTTAAGAAGCCATTCAAAGCCAGACACAGTGGCTTTCCGTGACTTAACAAATGTGACTTGAAGGTTTGAGTCATGCATGTTCCACTTGTGTAGTACAAGCATGACGCAAAGCTCTCATACATTTTCTCCTACACGTCAAATTTAAACATGGGATTTTGTGCACTGTTTTCTGTCAGTTCCCTTGTCAAAAATTAAAACGTACATGAGTTTGGTGTAGGAATATGATCCGGGTTTGCATTATGCCTAGTAGAAGAGTGTTCCTATAATTAATACTGTATTTTATTAGGCCTAGGTAACATTTTATTTGAAATTTGTACATTTCTATAAAGTTTGCAATTTTTGGTAATTCTCTGCAGGCTCGAGAATTGTTTGCTCAAGAAATACCTCACTGAGAGATATTTTCTGCTCACAGAAAAATATCTCACAAGAAACTATGACTTACCTCATTTGAGTGGGTGAAGTGCTAGCAGGCTGGAGGATGTATCCTAATGCATACTTTTAAAGGAAGCTCTGGATATTGAAATTGGAATTCAACAACCATTTCTCAGGGTGACATCCTCAAAACGTGCAAATAAAGAAAATCGCATGGCCCTCGGATACAGAGCTTCTATTATTGGACTGAGGATTGATGCATTTCTTTTCGCAATGAGGGACACACACTATTACTTCAGTTTGTATTATTATTATTATTATTATTATTATTATTATTATTATTATTATTATTATGCGTGTAATTGATAATACTAATAATAATACTCATTAGTATTATACTCATCATAATCATAATAGCTATTTTTATATAGTTCTTAAAATCGGTTTTCTAAACATTGTAAATGACTTGGGTTACCATTACCAAATGTGGGTGCGCTAAATTTGTTGACTAGGGACTATGCATACCCACAAGAACGTCTATTTAAGTTGTTCTATCACTTTCGTTTCATGCTTAAACCTGTGCAAGTTTGAAACCCCATGTCAATACTTGTAATCCCCAATAATTGTACACCGTAAGAATTAACTGTAACTGCGGTAAAGTTACCTCCAGGGATATTGAGTTACCACCTCCTCTTAAGAGGCCCTATGTAACAAAGTGTTTGGGTCAGTCTTGTATTATTTAAATTACATGCCCTAAATTGATAAAACAAATATATTATTTCGAGTTTTAAGAACATAGGGGCATATTATCAAGGGGGTTTATCTCCGCTATTTTTGGCTTTAAAAGCCAAGAAAGCGGAGATAAAATTATCTCCCTATTACCTAGCTGTCGCTAACACCAGTTAGCGACAGCTAATAGGAGATAGCGACCATCTTGGGCCCCACTTTGCATGTTAGTGATATTTATCACTAATGACATGCAAAGTGTGCGTGCCAAGATGTTAGCGACTGGAAACAGTCGCTAACATCGCTATCTCCTATTACCAACTTTTGGAGATATTCGCGCTAAGCGCAAATATCTCCAAAAGCTAACATTAGCCATGTTATCCAATGGGAGGTGGATAACATGGCTAAGAACATTAGCTCGGTAATGCATGAATATCGCTGACTTTTCAGCGATATTCATGCATTGCGGCCGATTTTTATCGCATTTGCGATAAACTTTGGTAATACCAAGGTTTATCTGCGATAAAAACCGCCGCAGCTCTGCAGTAAATTTTTGTCTCTAACCAAATTATCGCTATTGCTTGGTAATATGCCCCATAGTTGGTGCAAAGAAAAGACACCTGTATCGAAAAATGTAATAAATACATTATCTGATCCATTGGAAATGAGATGTCATTACAACCTCAAAACTCATACAAATATCAATAGATAACTATGGATGCTATAGAAAAAATAAGAAAATGCAGGGTGAGAAGGAAGTGCCAATAAAACAGATTACTGGGCACGTGATGGAATACTTCGTAATATAGGATTGTGAACGTTTCGTTATTTGGATTATATCCTAATATGTTCCCTTGTTCCACTAAGGCAGGCCAATAGTCAAATGATACTTGTGCATCATATATATTTTTTAACAGTAAAGGAAAGGGATGGCAGAGGTGTAAAAGTATAAAGCAGAAAGTACCTTCCAAACATCCATCGTTTTTTTTTCTTTAAAACATGAAAGACAATAACAATTCGAGCATTACTTGTCCCGGGTGTGGGATTTTCAACACACATTCTTTCACACAGTCCAATGTCTATTCCTTAGAACAGTTATGAAACGATTTGCATGTCACTTGTGATTTTCATATTGATTGTTGAGGAAACAATAAATAAGATAAACGCTTCTTCTTCCAAGATCATATGTAGAAGGAGAACGCCTAGTTTATTTCTTTAAGGCATGTCTGCTAAAATTCAGGGCTGAAAAACCTCAAAATAAAATGCACTTTTCATAGGGATGTTCACCACGTGCAAATTACAGAGAACGTGGCTGAGCTTATTTTCAGAGGTTACATTTAACTTCTTCAACTTAATCCTACATTTGTATTAGATCATCGGCCCATGTGCAGGTGTTGCCACCTATACAAACTTGAACAAGCCCTACTACTTTAGTGCTATTCAAACGTGTAGTTCCTCCATCATTACACCTAAACCTTATTTAAAATTGTGTGTTAATGAAGTGTTACTGATAGCCTTTACTCATATCTCCTATTCTCAGGTTTAAACGATAAATGGTGTCCACCAAGAAACACCAGGGGTATAGTCACAAGAACATATGATAACTAGTGCAAGAGTAGCATAAAACAACTTTCACCATCGCAGTCTATTGCGAGAAAATAAGTTATAACCCTGTGGCAACGTGGAATTCACAACACGGTGGTAGCATACGATAGACTGTCAAAACTGCGGACAGCGTCCGTGAAACAACCACCTCGATGGCGACAGAAACACAATCCACAGCACCAAAAAACCTGTGATGGGCCAAAGCGTGATGAGGACTCCAGCGCTAAGCAGCGCCAGGCCTGCAACACACATGGCGCAGGTGGGAAAAATCAACATGAAAGTAGAAAAAAAAACAAAAACACAAACTGACAAACACTCTAGCACCAAGGAGGATGCCGGAGCAGGCACAGAAGACGAGCGCAACCCCACAAGCACCACGGACGACCAACCTGGGACTTAGGGGACAGGGAAGGGCAAGGACAAGAAGACGAAGACAAAGTTCAGTCCTCAGGCGAACAGGATCATAGTCATGGAGGTGATGGAACACCATCAATAACTGTTTGTCACCTCCAACGTGTCATTGGGCACCAAAAAGGGAATATGGTGGAACATCATGGACAAGGTGAATGCCGTCGGGGAGCACAAGAGGACAATGGACGAGGTCAAGAGGCGATGGAATGACATCAAGCGGCCGACCAAGGAGAAACTCTCTGCAAACCTGAAGGCAGCAACGCAGACTGGAGGTGGGGGCCCAGCGCCACAGTTCGAGCTGGACGACATGGAGGAGCTGGTGTCAATAGTCATCAGTGTGGAGACTGTGACTGGAGTCGGGGGATCGGACACTGCTCGACAGGACATAACACTACCGCAACAGGGTGAGTGACCACCAGGTACTGGGGGGACGGGTGGAGATGGGCAAAATGGCACACATGCCCAACCAAGCACAGCACAGTGCACACCCACAATGACTCTGGGTCCTCGCCCAGATCTACAGACTGTCACAATGTACAATGCCTTGTTGTCTGAATGTCAACATGCACCATGCAGCTACATACATGTGGAAACATTGTAATGCACTATCTCCCCTTCACATCGCAGAGCTGTCCCAGCCACTCTTCACTGGTGACGAGGACAACACCCCCATCGACACCCAAGTATTCCAAGACATCATTGACCTCATCCAAAACTCACCTCCAGGATCAGGGTAGGCCAGCTGCCTCGACCCCACCTACTACCCAAAGCACCCAGCAGGAGGCACCCACAGCACCTGCACCCCCCAAGACCCCCAAGAACAACACATGGCCTTCCAAGTCTGTGTGCTGGAGGGCCAGAGGGAGACCGCAGAGCAGGTGCGGGAGGGGTTCGACCTCATGGCTACCAAACTTGACACCATCCTTGGGTGTGTAGCCCCGCTCCATGGGCTCCAACGAGCCCTGACTCACATCATTGGAGTCATGACGCTGAGAGAAGAACACCTGTCCACTCAGAGTGGCTCCAGCGATACCAGCTGTGACTGAGCTGGCACACATGCCGAGGCTCATGGAGGACAGGGTGCGGATAGAGGCGGAAAGGATGGCAGCCGCAGCTGAACATCAGCGGAATATAGCAGGGATCTACCATGCCCTGCAGATCCTCATCGTAGCATTGCTGCCACAAGGCGTGGCGATGTTGAAATGCTGCTGCCCCCACACCATCCACATCTCTGCCCCCTTATCCACTAAAGTTAGCTGCTCATTCGTACTACGCCAACGTGGCGAATACCCACATTCAAGTACCATTGTGAAATCAAAAGGGGGCAGCAATGCCACGTGCGTCCCCGCACACCCGTACTGTTGACAAATCTTGTCCAACTGTGTCCCCAACAGAGCTTACTCGTTAATGCCCTCCACTTCAACAGCATATAATAAATATAGTACCGGTGCTGGTCAGCGTCCACGGCTGTGCGACTGAGAAAGGGTCCCGGTTCAATCAATTCATGCCTAAGGTGGGTGTGAAAAGATCTGCACTTCCGCCTGATTAGGCGTCCTGTGATGCTCCGCCTGGAGAGGCTCCACCACTCGACGACTTCCCTCAGGAATACTGCTGGCAAAAGTTCTGGATGTCTGCTGGGCTGTCGAGCAACCTTGTTTTCAAGTTCATGTCGACTTGAGTCTAGCAGGATATAACATCCCATATCGCAGGCCCAGGTTTCATAGTGTGGGTTTCACTCCTGTGAATTTGCACATGGATTCCTGCATGAGCATAGTATAGTCTGGGTAGATGAAAATAGTAGATCCATGCCACAATAGGCTCCAAGCTTCCCTGGTGAGTCGTAGCGCTTGTCTCGATATTTAAAATTCAGAAGCCTTGCCATGATGGGTCTAGGTGGACAGCCAGGGTTGGGTCTCGCCCCCAGCATTCTTTGTGCTCGTTCCACCATGAACGTAGACGTGATTTGCTCTGTTCCGAATAGCTCCATCAGTAGCCTATCGATGAACTGGTCGAGTCTCCCCGTGTTAGTGGACTCCGGCACCTCCATTATGCGCACATTGTTTCTTCGACTTCTGGCTTCCAAATCCTCATTTGTTTGGGCGACTGTCTGCATGACTCTCTTCTGCCGCTCCATCCATTTTGTTACTTGGGCTGTAACATCGTTGAGGTCTGATATTCGTCCCTCCCCTGTATCTAATCGAACCTCATGGCGTCTATGCTCTCACCTAGACCATCAAGTCATTTGTCCAATGTGTAAAATCGGCTACCTAGCACCTTAAAGCAAGACCTAAGGTCCTGCAGCAATGCATTGGTGTCTGTGTGGTTGCTTTAACCTGGTGCACCAGTGGATGTTCCTTCTTCTTCATTGCGCTGGCTTGTGCAGTGTCTTGGGTCTTTAGTGCGTCACATGCAAGTTGCCGCTGTTTGGGGACTCTGCGTGTCATCCCATCTGGGTACAGGTCGCTCCCCCAGTTGAGGCCTTGGTGCATATTTGCTGGTTTTCAGTCTCCATTGGGCCAACACTGGCTTTGCTGTGCCCTCCCTGTGTGCTGCTGCGCCTCTGTGCTCCTGTGCCTTTTTTTGATTGTTTCTGACGATCCGCGCCGATCTGTGCTCTAAAAAGCTACTGGTGCGGGGGTCCAGTCCTCGTCCCCGCGTTGGAAAATTCACAGCAAAGCAAACAGGCAGGAGAGGAGGGAAATAACCCTATAATATCTCAAATCAAATCAAATCAAAACAAAACACGCTTTATTCGATTCAGAGTTCAAAATCATAAAAGCATACATGATAAAAACACTTGTTACAGAGTGCGTCGTATTATAAAACAAGTCCAGATCGAAAAAATAATTTCACAGGTAAAAAATTTGGTGTTTCACATCAATCAATTTGTGATCATGACATTGTATTCCGAAACTTTACGACAAGGTTTAAAAAACAGTTTACTGCATAGATAACGTGATCTTCTTCCAGCTGTTGCAATTGGAGGAAGGCTAGCATACAGGATCGGATCCCCCATGCCTTAAGGATTGGTAGTAAGTACGCCCTGCGTGGTGCCTGATAAAATTTGCAGAATAGCACACAGTGTATGTTTGATTGATGGGAAATGTCATCACAGGGGCATACGAGATTAGCCATGGACCAATTATTACAATGAGGAAAAGTGACAAGGCGAAAAAAGGTGCCTAGCCTAAAACGAGTGAGCAACATGCGGGCATAGGGGCTACTAACTGATATGAGGTATTTTTGTAGCCCTTCATGAGAGGTAATTTGTTGATATCTAATAGTAGTATTTTTTACTTTTTCAACGTTCCACCTGGAGGTGACAAGGTGCTCCAGAGCCATCTTTTTGAGCAAGCCTCTTGGGACCTTCTCTATAGTAATTGGCCTTTCAAAGAATTCCGGGTGGCCTATCTCCTTGAACATGTTTCTCACATAGTGTAACCATTTAATTTTGGAAACTCCATCAAGGGAGAGACAATCATATATTAGATCTCTATTTAGTGAAGTCTCTGGGGTAATCCAAACCTTATGCCAAAGGAGTATGGGGGAGATCCGTATGGTGTCTAATATGTAAGGGAGGCCTGCTTCGATGTGCAACATATACGAGGATGAGGTTTTGGGGACACCGAGTAAATGGGCAATAAACTGGTTTTCACAGCTTTGGATCACCTGGGCATTTTCCGTTCCCTACAGACCAGCACCGTAAGTGGCGGTTGAAACGCACTTAGCTTTGTAGATATAAATTAGTTCTTTAGCTGGCTTCCCCCCTGGTTTAGTTGCAAGGTTTCTCAGAGCACCAATGGAGCGCACAAAGGCTAATTGCCTTGAATTCACCGCTGTTTGCCAAGAGCTCCTCCTATCAAAATGTACCCCTAAGTAAGAGAATGTATCCGTAGTTTCAATTCTCTTACCATCGAGGAAAATTGGGCAGGGCACCCTTTTTCTGTCATTCCCGCAAGCCATTGTATAGGTTTTTGATATGTTAACTCTTAAACCACGAAGATTCATGTAGGTGTTAAATTTATCCACAGTCCTCTGTAGCCCAAGTCTAGTCCATGACATTAAAGCAGCATCGTCTGCATATAACAATATTGGAATAGGGGTCCCTTTGATGGTAGGGTAATCTTGCTGAAAGTCCCTGAGATGTTGTCCAATTGTGTTAATATATAAGGTAAATGACAGGGGTGCCAAAATGCACACCTGCCTGACCCCCCTCTTTATAGGGAATTTGTCTGAACACTCCCCCCTGCGGCCATACCTCACCCTTGCACCTGCGTCTCTGTAAAGTTCCTTAATTTATAAAAGGATTTGACTGTCGATCCCCATGTCACTGAGTGTTAGCCATAGGAATTCGTGACCTACACAGTCGAAAGCCGAACTTAGGTCAATAAAAGAAATAAAAAGGTTCCCGCACTTTGCCTGGGTGTATTTCGAGATAAGAAGGGCCAGATTTAGACATTGTTCTATGGTCCCCCTTCCTGATCTGAAGCCATACTGCAGATTGGACATTACTTGATTTTCCTCCCCCAGGTTTGTATCCTATTTAAAATGATTTGACCTGCTACCTTCGCCAGCGCGTCCAACAATGAAATTGGCCGATAGCAAGTTAGATCATTCCTATTACCTTTTTTATAGATAGGTATAACTATGGCATCGGACCAGGTGGATATAAGGCCATGTTGATTCGCTTTATTTAAAACATTCGTTATCATGGGGGCCCACAATATAATATCTCTTTTCGTTTAGCGTGGGACTCTATGTGTAAATGTCACAGGTTAACAGTCTACTGAAACCCTCAGTCATTGAGGCAGTGTTGGTTTCTCTCTTCTCTGCAGTGTGCGAAGGACCGCAGTCATCAGTGTAATCAGACCGCAGGTCTGCTCCACTCACATGACCTTGTTGGAGGCTGCGCTCTCAGGAGAATCACTCTCTCTGCCCCAGCAGTCGCTCCACTCCAGCTCCTGGCCCCGAGTCCAGCAGACCAGTTCTGGCTCCAGCAGCCCACCGATGTTGCATCCAGTGAAGGGCCTACCGCGCCCGGGGCGTCATTTTGCTCTCATTCGTGGTGGGCTGCTCCGATTTTTCAGCAGGCGCGCAGCAGGTTTATGACGTGGGAGCAGGATCATGATGCTCCCACGCAATAGTGGTAACGGCAAGGAAAAGCTTTCTGCAACCAGTTTATACCAAATGTAGGGTTAACACAATGAAGGAATTGATTATAATATGTAAAACACCACCAAATGAATTTGTATGCTATAATTTTTACAAATTTTAAAAATCTTTTTTAACTTTGTATTAGAACGAAAATTTGTATGCTTTAAAAATTGTATATTGTGTATTTAATATATGTGGCTCTCAGTCGAGAACCAAATCAAATAAATAAAAATTTTAGCAGGATCATGGGGTGCTCCGAGCATTCCGCCTTACGGTCCATAGCTGTTTTCGGGCATTTGCACTGTTTTAATGCTGCTTTCTATTCATGATGCACAGGGGTTTCACGGAGCTTCAGCTCCAAGCGCCCATTACGGTCACTGGTCAGGCCACACCCCCAGATTAAATTATTCTTAAATTACCCCAGACCAGATAGGTTGGAGTTTCTTAGAGCCTGTGCTCTAGGCCCCTCAAATAATAATCTTTGTCAGATAGCACCATCATGTGGAACTGTTTAGGGGCTGCTAAAAACACATTGACAACCTGGTGGAAAAAGCCACGATGTCTTTGTGACTTCTCAGGCTTTCAATATTCTGAAGATGGAACACTTAGCCAAAGTTACGTCAGAAGCATGCAAAAGCTCTAGGGTTGTATTGGGACCTTTAATTAGAATATTTATCAAAGGATCTACAGTTACTGTCTTGGCCTACTGATTCAAGAGCCCTGAATCTATTTATCTATTGATGCATTGGTGAATATGCCCAAAATATTACTGGTTCTGTATTCGAGGGATCAACAATGTACTACCTTGTACCACTGTCTTATTGTATATCTGATTGCAATGGTTCTCCACGGGTTGTCTTTAGGATTTGGAAAGGGGACGGTTTGGTTGCATTTGCCTCTGGTTCCTTGCTTATGTTATTCCTCTCTTGTATGAACTGTTCGAACTAATGCTACCCTCATTAGTCAATGTTTCTAGTTCCTTATGAGGGACAATGCATTGTTCTGTAATTCGTTGTTGAAAATCAATACAAATTAATACAAAAAAGCACAGAATATAAAGCTAGCTGTGTGTACTGCAAAGTGCAAAACATTAAAGCTGCATTCATTAGAATGAAAATGTGAGCTACTGCCAAAGACCAGCTCAAATTTGTAAATGTGTGGTTTCACTTCTATATTTTACAGCATTACTCTTTTCCTATTCATTGTATTTTGTGCTCTTTCAAACTTTTACTTTCCATGTATGCATTTAACAAATTGCTGCATCATTTTCTCTCTAGATTTAGGAGGGTAAAACCTAGTATAAAATGATAGAGTGAAAGTGAGGCAAAATTCGATTAGGGCTATTGCGAATGAGGGAAACATGCACAATTCCTTGTTATTCCTCATTCCAAGATCTACGAAATCAGAATTGGATGCAAATTGCTCAGCCACCGAATTTTTGCATCCTCCATTAATTGTAATTAACACGTGCATTTTGCACAAGCATTCACAGTCCTGGTAATCACTGCCTAAACGTGTCTTCTCTAATGGCGCATCTAACTCTAGGACCTAACAGACATAGGTGCTGGAAGTAGGGGTATCGGAGGGGTTGTGCAGCACCCCCCAAAATGACTATGTTGGAGTTTAGAAGGTGAAATAGCAATAAAGGTGCCTTTCAATTATGTTTGTATTCTGTCATAGTAGTCAAATGTTAGGCAGTAGCGCTGCTACCAGTCAGGGTTGGAGGGAATGGGGGAGTCAAGATGAAAAAAAAAGACTTACCTGTGCGGCAGGCCTGCTGCCGCCTGTCCTCCATCCTCTTACTTCTTCCAGTCTCCAATCTGGGCTGATAGCAGGAAGCACCAGGGCTCCTAGGCTTCCCTAGCCAATCATAACACTGCAATGCAGCATTGTGATGGGTCTGAGCACTGTGGTTCGGTGCTCATACAGGGACTGGGAGGCTTTGCGTGTTCCTCATCAGGCTGTGTAATGCAGCCTGGTGGGGAAGATGACTGTTTGTCCAGCCCAAGAGGGTCGGTCAAACAGTCATGCGCACTTAGGGAGTGCACACTACTCCTCCCCTGCTCTTGCAACCCCCACCCTGCCACTGACTCCAATAGGAAAAATAAAATGATAATAACAACAGCGTTATTATCATTTTATTTTTCCTTTTCAGCATTGGGGCTACACTCCTTCGCCTTAGCGGAGGAGCCTCCACTGATGTTAAGCTCTGTTTCCTGAACTAAGTGTTAATCTTGCTGAGTGTGAAAGGAAAGGTACAACAACACAAAGCAAAACTTGAAATGTACAAATATTCAAAAATATATTAGCCACTATACTTCAAAGCACACATTTTGAAGCATGATGGAAAAAATGTTTTCATAGGATCAAAGCAAATCAAGACACTTTACTTGATGACGCGCAAATGATTTCACTGAATTCCAAATTCCACACATTATCAGTAGTGTACTGAATACTTTTATCAGGAAACGCACTTCTGTCAGATTTTAATGGAAAATGTCTTGTCTGTAAATGAAAATGTGCTACCACACCATGCTTTACTAATATATTTGCGGCAGTGTGCTCCAAAATGCACACCTTTACCACTTCCCTGATGAATTAATATGGCTAATGTCTACACTTTTTTTTTAGAGATGCTGGAATTTTTCCCAATCCTTGTGACTTCAGTGACATAACACTAATGGCAGCATCCCAGCTCTGAAGATGTACCCAGCACCAATGCTCATGGACCATGCGCTTTTATGAGGAGTGCTAGCTATCCATGAGCTGACATACTAACTCCTGGCTTTTGTACGCCTGTGTTGATGGCACGGAGTAGACTGCATCATGCAGGATCCACTGTAAAATGATTCCTTTTAATTGTCTTCCTTTTCCTTCCCTCTAACCCTATATCCTTTTCAAGTCTTGTTTCGTTTTATTCCACAGCCTTGCAATCTTGCGCTTATTCTGCAACTACATAATATTTAAATCTCATCAGCTTTTTCTTTATGAAAAAAAACCTTACATTATCATGTGACTGGCTGAGAACTCCCCACTAATAATAACTTCCTCAGCCCCCCTGTCAGCATTGTCTACAAAAAGAAACATTGTTTTATATAAATGGTGGACGCTTAATGGTCGTATGTTTATTAACATGAGGATGGTATGGTTAACAGTAAACCCTACAGTAGTTATGGCACTCCATAAATTGTAAGCTGAGCTGCAATGACGATAATAAAATAGCAAACCAAAAGCGCAGCTGATGTCCATTAGTGCTGCAGCTCATATTGCCTTTTTGCTTTGAAGGTTACTACAGTATGTTCCTACTCAGACCCCAGTCCTCCCTCTCACAAACAATGGATTCTTGGTCCTGCACACCTCAGTGGCCTTATTACAGATGTAACTGAAGCCTCACTTCGATGTTCTCATTGACTCCAATGGAGTCTGAATCCCGCAGCAGACATTTTTGCCAGGGCGAGGCTCCACGGACGTCTACTGATCCATTAAAAATGCAGTAGTGAGACTCAGTTAAAGCCTTCATCTGTGGCAATAACACCTTACTCTGTAGAAATGTGCAGTTGGTGCATATGTGGAAGGATTTGCTTTTGTCTAAAACAGAAAACAGGATGGGAATATTAGCTCTGATGCATGTGAGCTGTTTTTACAGAAGTAGCTAAATAAGAAATCTTAAATTGGCATTAGGCAAACAATATTGTATAGCGGCAAAGTTGTTGTCTGTGGGCCCATTGAGATTCCTGTGTGTGTGCTTTCTAAGACAAGTGTCCCTCTGCTGAAACTGTGAATGTTAGTGCCTAGAAAAAGCATTCAGTGCTAGATAGAAAAATGACTGGTTCTGGCATCCTTTCTTATCTCTCAGTTCATAGCACTAGTGCTGTCATCTACTACACAAAGGCCCACGCCACAATCACATAACACAAACAATGTCAAAGCCAAAAGATCTGGCCTATAAAGGAGATAGGCACTCCACACTAACTACAGCTTGGATGTTAAGCATTATCAAGGGGGAATCAGATGACATGATGGGTCAAACAGGAAAAGTATCCTGGATGCGTGGGTGTATGTTGGGAAAGAACAAATCAAGAGAGAATTCATCAAGGCTGAGATCATAGATGGGATGAAATTTCAGGATTGTGGTGTACAGAATGAGGAGGAATATGATGCGGGAGTGCATGACAGGAGACGACAGCCAGAGAATGGGGTGCACAAGATGGAGGATGGCACAAGATAAATGATCTTAGTATGGCTGAAAATACATGATGAGCGAGCACAAGAGAGGAGAGCACAAGATGAAGAAGCATCATGCAGTAACTATAACTAGTGCCCTTACCATGCACAGTGTTGTAATCACATTTCAGATGTCATTGGGGATGTTATGAATGCAGTGAACATGTCATGAGTGATGTAATATGGTAGAGTACACACAGTGCATGGCGAAGGCCCAAGTTATAATTGCTTTAAGGCATGAGTTATAGTTAATTGAGATAACTACAACTGGTGAATTTCAGTGCTTTTGCTATTTTAAAACATCATGTTCTAACTGACATTTTAACCTCACAATAATCTCCCTGTAATTTTTGCTTTTTTCAGAGAATTACTAAGTTATTTTTTTATGTAAAGTAACCTATTACAATTCCTAACTCTAACTTCACATTTTCTTTTGAATTTCTAGGTGTGTTTTTCAGCGTAAGGTAAGATGTCCTTTGCCCTGCGTAGTTGGGCGCAGAGCCGGCACCAAACTCACTGCAAATATGATGGTCAGAATTTTTAATCCCGCAGGTGGAATTTGAGGAATTTAATAATTCCGCATTACTCTTACAACGCTGCATTACTAATTAATTCTGCTGTTTTGCTCCTCAGGCAGAATTAATTAATCAGCACTAATTGTCTGCCCACTATTAATCAAGAGAAGACCAGAGCGTGGTGTGTTGTAGTAGTTAAAATGGTCTTTAACTTAAATGAATTGAGGTTAAGCACATTCTTTTTTTGTGGTCCTCATTCTGCCAATTAACTTGTAGGCGATACTCATTTCCCTTACGGAGAGCCGGATATGAATAGAGTCTCTCCACACATGAAATCTAGCTGCTTCCACTCCTACCCCTCACGCACATGGCATGCAGGGCCAGAACCAACAGCTATTTATTGACTTAATCATTGGACCCCATTCCTCTAACACCCATCAACCAACATAGCCCATACTTTCTCTTGACTTCTAGGGTCACATGCCATATCGGGTGGCTTATGCGTATGATACTATTTTTACACTCAGAGAAAAGGGGTGACACAGCCGATTTCCAAGCTTTACAGATCTCTTGTCAGCCCCATAAAATAATATACAAAATTAATCTAGCAGCCCTTTTTTTGAAGCCAAAATGCTATCTTGACCTAGTCCAAAAAATATAAGTACCATTGGTACTCTTATCTGGATTCCTGTAACATCCGTCAAAAATTCACATATGTCAAGCCAAAATTTAGTAATCACTGGGCAAGTTAAAACATATGGCAGTCATTTGCTACGGGGTCTTGGCATCTTGAACATACATACTGAATTCCAGAAAATTTTTCGTCAACTTCGCAGGGGACCAATAAACCTGATAAAGAGTAAAAATATGATTACGCTTAAGATATGCAGGTTTAACTGTCTCTTGGAGCAATGCAAAGGAGCCCAACCATGCCTCGCTCAGATTAATATTTTCCAGATCATTTCGCCAAAGCTTTAGGATATCCAGATTCATGTCATCCTCTACTTCAATCAAGGTACAATACCAAAAAGCCACTTCTTTATTAATTTTCCCCATTTTCGTAGCTTGAATTAGCCAGGCATCATCCTCCTGCTCCTCCCAATGTTGCCTAGCCCACCAAGCAAAGAGTTGGTAATATTTGAATCTAGGTAATTGTCAATGAGTACATAAAGTCAGAGATTCTCAAGTAATCAAATCCGCTCCTGTTTTTAAATCTCCCCACCGAGAGATACCAGCCTGCTTTAATGGTAGGCTGAGCAAGTCATCCAAACATTCTAGAGTGCCAGGGGTACCCCAAATCGGCGAATAGTCAGAATAATAAGATACATCCAATTTATTTTGTATATATAAACCCAATTCTTCACAGCCTGTAACAAGATATTAAGTCTAACCTTTTTAAAAACAAATTGGGTCCCCAAACTTAAAAAAGAACTACTCCTGTTCATCCCCCAAATCGCTAAGCCTTGGCCCATAAATAGTGCCTAATGCAGAATCATCTGGCTTATTTAGTAACATCCTAAAGTTCTTAAAATGAAACCCTTGAGCATAAACCCATAGATCTGGCAAAGCAAGCCCCCCCTTCTCCAACTTTCTCCTCAACCTTTTCCATGATATACGGGAACCTTTTTACACCCATACAAAACTTCCAATCTTGCCCTGTAACTTTTCTGCCTCATTCTTATCAAATGGAAGAGGTTTATTATTAAAAAGAAAAGTGATTTTTGGGAGCACAATCATATTGATCAAGTTGACCCTACCATATAAATTAAGGGGGAGATTTGCCCATCTAGTCAATAATTTCCCAACCTCTTGACTAATCTTCCTCCATTTAACTGTAGGGACATCAGCTAACTTCTGAGTAATTATAATACCGAGGTATCGCATCTGAAGTTTCACCCCAGGGTTCTGAGACAATTGATTCCACTCTATAAGTTCTGTTTTATCCCTATTTACACTATACTCTGAGACCTTCCCAAACAACTCTGCTTTAGCTAGCAAACTGGGGATGGAACCCTTGGGATTCTGTGTGTAGAGAATTAAATCGTCCACGTATAGTGCTAGCTTAGCCTCGTAGCTCTTATATCTAAATGGGAGAATAGTAGAGTCTTGTCTAATTAATGCTGCAAAAGGTTCAAAGTAAATATTAAATAACAAGGAGGACAACGGGCATACCTGCCTTGTACCCCGCATAATACTGAACCAATCAGTTAATTCCCCATTAACTAGAACTCTAGCTCTGGGTGCGCAATAGAGTGACTGAATTGCTTTTGTTAAATTCTTGGGAAATCCAACATTTCTAAGAGACTCCCAGAGGCACGGGCAGTGGACTTGATCGAACGATTTAGCAGCGTCAACTGCCACCAGAGTTACTGGAAGGTGAAAACATTCTGCTAGGTCCACTATACCCAGCATTGTACCTGTGAGTTCATTAAGCTGCCTTCTAGGAATGAACCCACTCTGATCACTATGGATGACACTTTTTATAATCTTTGTGACCCTGGCCCCCCAATATCCTTGTAAACACCTTCTAATCCATGCTCAGAAGGGATATGGGCCTGTAGGATTCAGCTACCAACGGGTCCTTATTTGGTTCAAGATTAGAAGTATTGTAGCCTCCGCCCAGAATGCTGGGGGGTTCCTCCCCATCTCTTAGTATATTATCAAAGAGCTCTTTAAAGTCTGATATTATATTGTCCTCTAGAGATAAGTACAATTCTATCGGAAGGCCATCTGGCTCGGCCGCCTTTCCTCTTGCCATCTTTCTCATCTGGGTACGGATTTCTTCTTCCCTTATTACAGAAGCTAAATATTCTCTCTGATGTTCATCTAGGAACGGAAGCTCAACATTTTCCCGAAAATCCTTAATCCTTTCCAACCCGGGACCTATCTCTTCTCTATATCATTTAGCCATATATCCCCGCACTTCTGCTCCAATTTTTACATTAGTATCCAATATCTAACCAGTAGAGTTCTCTTTTAAGCTACTTATTTGATTTCGAGCTTTATCAGATTTGGCCTTCCAAGCCAGAAGCTTGCCGCTCTTCTCCCCATATGAACAATTCTGGAGATTACTAACCTTCCATCTGTTTTTAAAATGATGTCCAGGAGACCTTTATATTCTAATTGAAGACTCTCCAGTTCCTTAGTAAGGAGTGGTACCTTAGAAAAGACTCTAAAGAGGCCCTCTGTAATTCCAGCTCCTTAATTTGAATATTTTTCAGAAGATCGTTCTCTCTCTTCCTGGAGCTGCGACTCTTCCTAATCATAATAGATGTAGCCTCAGCACTTAAAAATGCCTTAAACGGATCCCAAATAACCTGAATTTTCACTGAACCCTTATTATCCTTAAAAAACATCATAACCTCTTCACACATCTTTAATTGGACAGCCTCATCCAACAAAATTGTCCAGTCCAGAGTCCATCTTGTTACACCCCTCTTTTCTTGAAATCTCAGAGAAAGGCATACCGCAGAATGATTGGAGAGGGTAGCCAGCTGATGCTTGACCCTTTCAACCTCCTCACATAAACATTGATCAATTAAAAAATAATCAATGCAGGAGTGTATCAAGGGGAATAAGATGACAGGATTGGGAAAACAGGAAAAGCGTGTCTTTCAAGAAATCCTGGATACGTGGGTGCATGTTGGGAAAGGACAAGTCAAGAGAGAATTCCTCAAGGCTGAGATCATAGATGGGATAAAAGTTCAGGATTGTGGTGCACAGAATGAGGAGGCACATGATGCAGGAGTGCATGATGCGACATGGCAGCCAGAGAATAGGGTGCACAATATGGATGATGGCACAAGATAAAAGATCTTGGTATGGCTGAAAATACAGGGTGAGCAAGCACAAGAGAGGAGAGCACAAGATAAGAAGCATCATACAGTAACTATAACTTGTGCCCTCACCATGCACAGTGTTGTGATCACATTTCAGATGTCATTGGGGATGTTACGAATGCAGTAAACATGTCATAGGTGATGTAATATGTGAGAGTGCAAGCAGCGCATGGCAAAGGCCCAAGTTATAATTGCTTTAAGGCATGAGTTATAGTTAATTGAGGTAACTACAACTTGTGAATTTCAGTGCTTTTGCTATTTTAAAACATCATGTTCCAACTGACATTTTCACCTCACTATATTCTCCCTGTAACCTTTGTTTTTTTCAGAGAATTACTAAGTTATTTTTTTATGTAAAGTAACGTATTACAATTCCTAACTCTAACTTTACAATTTCTTTTGAATTTCTAGTGTTTTTTTCAGTGTAAGGTAAGATGTCCTTTGCCCTGCGTAGTTGGGTGCAGAGCCAGCGCCCAACTCACTGCAAATATGATGGTCAGAATTTTTTATTCCGCAGGTGGAATTGGAGGAATTTAATAATTCCACATTACTCTAACAAAACTGCATTACTAATTAATTCTGTTGTTTTGCTCCTCAGGCAGAATTAATTATTCAGCACTAATTGTATGCCCACCACTAATCAAGAGAAGACCAGTGTGTGGTGTGTTGTAGTAGTTTATCTTAAATCAATTGAGGTTAAGCACATTGACGTGTTCAGGATTTAAGTGTGAGCAAAACAAATTGACTACAAAAAAGTGAACCCAGCATATGGCAAAAGAATGCGCTGAATCCCCACGACCTCGCCATATTTGCATAAGATATATTCTAAAGGCCCTGCCTTCAAACATAGCGGGTATGTAGAGCCAGAGGGTGGAGGTGGTGTTTCTGCTTGTCTCCTGTAAAAGAGGTGACAGGGTTGAAGAGTCAGTGTGTATGCCAGATGTCTAGCATACTCACTCCTAGCAGGGAGTGTAGCAAGAGCTGTTGAATGAAACTAAAGGAGGGTGGATGCCACACAGTTCAGCCTCACTAAAGAAAAAAACAAATATATGGCATGCAAAGCAATAAACCCACCTCAACTGCAACCCTCATCTCCTAGACCAAGGCCTGCCAGCTGAAGGAGTTGCAGCGAGGAGCCTTCTGAGACATTTACCTGCATTGGAGGATGTGTCTCTTCCTTGTCCACAACCCCTCACCCTACAGACACTTCTATAAATATACGATGTCTTTCAAACCCAATCCCCCATTAATCCCCCTTGGTTAGCACCCCCCCTCATCTGGACACTCCACCAGCTACTTCAGCCTCCCAAACCCTTTATATCCCTAATATCTTCCCTCCTCCCACCATCAGGCACAGCCCCGTCCTCACTGCCTCCCCCCAGCTCCCTCCCCTTGCAGTTGCTATATCAGACTGCCCATCCCAATTTCTTCTCCTCCTTACTACCTTTCCCACCTTATCCAGGATGCTACTTCCCCTCTCTCCTCTCTTGAGCCCTTACCACCTCAAAACACTGATTATGACTCTTTGCACTCCCCTTCTGACCACACGGTCCTCTGTTCGTCCACCAATCTGAAAACGCCTCTCCACACTCTAGCCTCCCAACCTGTACACTACACAGACAACTTTCCCTGGACAAACCTGATCCTATTCTTCTCTCCAACACCGTCCCTTCCCCAGTCCCTATCACTCCTTTGACTCAGACTCTATCTAACATTGAAAACTATTTCCTTTCTTTGTCTTCTGAGCTCTCCCAGCTAAGAATGTTCTGAACTTGTCATCTGTACTTTCACAACTCGGGAAATATTTCAACTCCCTCTCCTCTGAAATCCGCCAAAACCACGTGATCTCCCCAAGTCTTAACTCACCAATCCCCTCCAAACCCCAACAATGGAGAACCATCCTGCGCTGCAACTGTTCCCATAGGTCCCCCATGCCACGTACCAACTCTCCCCCTCTGACCTCCCCGACCCCTGTAACTCTTACCTCCCTAACTATCCAATCGACCCTCCCAACCCCTCCCTACCATTCCTGTGATCCTGGGGATGAGCAGAACCCCTTCCTCCCACACCTTCCCTAGACTCCAACCTCCACTGGAATGACATTAAAGACCCTGCAACTAATCTCCTCTTGAATCTTCTGGAGATCAGTGACCCTAAACAAATCTGTCACTTTCCAACTCACTCCAAAGGGGCCACTCTTGATGTCATCATCACCAATGATGATTTGGCCTCCCTTTCCAGCATCATCCCCATCGACTGGTATGACCATCATCTCATCCTCTTCAAGATCAATACTTCTGCCCCCCAATGCACGCCAAAAGCATCAAACACAAGAAACTGTCAAGAAATCTTCATCTTATCCCACCCTGCGAACTTGAAAAGAAAATCAAAACCCAACTCCTTCTAGCTCCCCTCTCCCAAAATGCCAACACCCTCACCGAACACTATAATAATCAGTTACCTAGGTCCTAGACCAAGTGGCCCCCCAAACTTAAAACCTAAAGAAACATACCTTCCAAATCCTGTTTTAACCCTGATCTCAACAATGAAAGAGGCTCCCTTAGACATTCTGAAAGAACTTGGAGGCAACAACCATTTCCCTCCCATCTAGCCCTCCTCCGATCTGCTCGGTCCAGCTACAAAAAACACATTCTCAATAAAAAATACACCTTCTTCCGCACTCAGCTTGATAGGGCCAAAAATAGACTGAGAGAACTTTTCAACAGCATCAAAAATCAAACAAAATTTGCCCCCCAAAAGTTGACAGCCTCTATTGAGAAATGCGAAGAAATTGCAAAGTTCTTCTCTGATAAAATCACAAAAAATAGACCAATCCTTCATCTTAAATCTTCTTTCTCCAAACACACCACTTTCGCATGACATTTCTCCTGAATCTCTTTCCCCCTCAAATCCTCCACCTGTCCCTGCCCATCTCCTGTCCAGTTCCCTCCCACCTAACCCCAATCCTTCTCTCCCTCAGCAAATAAAAAACAATGCCTCTTGGCATAATTTTCACCCTGTCACCCAATACGAAGTCTACAACATCATCGCTAAGCTAAAACCATCCTACCACACCAAAGACCCTCTACCCCCTAACCTTGTCCAAGACCTAAAAAATATCATTGCCCCTTTCTGGACCACCATTATTAGGGTGTGTTCCTGCCTCCCTTTAAATGGGTCAAATCACACCCAATCCCAAAAATCCTAACGCACATCCCAACGATCCAAATAACCTCTGACCCACTTCTAACCTCCCTCTTCACTCCAAAGCTCTTGAAAAATGTGCCCTGCTCCAACTTGATAATCACACCAACACTTTTGACCTCTTTGACTCATTCCAATCTGGCTTTAGAAAAGGTTGCAGCACAGAATCTGCCATACTCAATATAGTGGACGACATTCATCATTCACTCCACAAAGGTGAATCATGCCTTCTCATTCTCCTCGAACTATTTGCTGCCTTTGATACTGTTAACCACTCCGCTTTATTTAACACTCTCAAAGTCCGCTTTGGCCTTAATGGCCTTGTCCTCAACTGGTTCACCTCCTTTCTCCAACACAGAACCCAACAAACAAAAATTGATAACTGCCTCTCCAACCCCACTCCAATCCCTCTTGGTGTCCCCCAGGGATCCATTCTCTCACCTGCTATCTTCAACCTCTTCATGGAACCTCTCGCCCTTATTCTCAAATAAGTAGGAATAAATGATCACCTTTATGCCAACCACACAAAACTTTACTATAAGATTAAATCCCACTCCGATAACCTTCACCTAAATGACACCCTGACCAAGACACAATTATGGTTCCACCATAATCATCTCAAACTCAACCCTAAAAAAACTGAAATCATTCTCTTCACGCCTAAAAACAACCCACTTCCCATATAAGAATGGATCTCTGACCTTAATGCGCTCAACTGCTTTCTCACCACTAATTCAGTTACGTCTCTAGGCATCACCATTAATAATAGCCTTACCTTCACCCCCCACATAAAAAACGCAGCCAAAGGAGCAGTCTTTACTCTCCGTCATCTCAAGAAAATGAAGCCCTTTATTTCGGCTGATGACTTTAAAACTGTTGTCCAATCGCTGGTCCTGACGAGAATTGACTATGGTCATGCCATCCTCGCTGGAACCCCTAAAGTCCACCTCGCTCCACTCAAGTCTGTGCTCAACCTAGCAGCTAGACTTATCTCTGACTACAAACGTTTTGATCACATCTCCCCCACCCTGAAAACCCTCAAATGGATACCCAGCGAAGGCAGATCCACCTATAAGATTGCATGTATCACGCACAAAGCCCTTCACCAAAACACCCCATGTTACCTCTCAGATAAACTAAACAAAGCAGGCTATGCATGACTGACGAGGAACACGAACGCTCTCACACTTACCCCCCCTGTTTAAAGGAAAGGCACTCAAGTTCGCTCCTTCTCCGGTAACGCTCCCTCCATCTGGAACTCCCTGCTTAAAGACCTACGCTGTAACCCCTCCTACTTCAACTTCAAAAAAGAACTCAAATTGTTCCTTCTCAACAAATACTGGGGTCCTTAATTCCTACCTCAGACACAGATCTCAGGCCATGCGACCATGTCATGTCCCCCTCTACTGCCCTCCAATTCTTTCCCCTCCACCTTCTCCTACCAATCCCCCCTCCCTTAAGCTACATTTCCCCCTCCCCCTTGCTCTATATATCTACTTATGATTCCTAGCCCTACGCATGACCTCCCACTGATTTACTACTCCTGCTACTCCCCCAACTCCTACTCACGTCTTCCCCTCCATTTTCTCTTCTTCCCCTCCCTTTTTCTCTTCTTTCTCACCCCCACCCACCCTCCCTAACATAAGTTCCCACTACCCACGCTAGCTTAATATAGTGTTCTATAAATAGCCTTCATATTTTATCTGCTTTCTTTTTTATATTGGATCCTGTTTTGTCAAATGCTTTTTAATATTATACCTCCTCACATTCCTGTAAAGCGCTCTGATACCCCTGGGTCTAGCCAGTGCTATAGAAATAAGTGACAAGCCAGGGAGACAGGAAAGGGTGTGCACAGGGACATCATGGATGGGGAGTGGGCAGAGAGACATTGATGTGTGTGGCCCAGACAGACATTAAATTAATAGAGGGACTCAAAGAGATGACATCTGAAACACGAAATGTCAGGGGTTAAACCGAAAGCAATGGGAGCTCAAAAGTGAAATTTGAAGCACAGGGGGCTACAAGCTGGAACTCACTATGTTGGACCTTCCCCAAATCATGATAAAGCTATGGTGACACAGTCCCCCAAGCACTTCCTGGGCTTACTTGGTTGGTTGGGATGTAATAGAGAGGAATCCAGAGATATATTCTGAAGCATTGTAAAATTTAGGGGTTAGCGGGAATCCATGGAATGTCATAAAGTTTTTATCTAATTCCGCAGGAATTCCACGAGTACAACACCACACGTTCTGTCATCCCCTAATCTAAAGCTATCCACAGTAGGTGGCAAAACCCTGCAGTAGATAAAGGTGGGCATGACCATATTTCAGATGATTTAACAGCATCCAGGATGGGATTATAGTAGCATATAATATAGTTATATAATAAAAAAAGGAATGCTGGAAGCCTATTATGTATCTGCATGGATGCCTTCTTTTTGGCCACTATAGTCTGTGAGCCTACTGTGTCCCTCATTATAACTGACCTTTAAATCCAAATTGTAATACTGGGTCTCAAATTACTGACACAGTGATACCTGTTAGACATCTAGAAAGAAGTAAGAGATAGGTAGGCAACTGTTATACGAAACGATTCTCCATGTCGCATCAAGCTGACCCAATCAACTACCTTTTCACTGCATGCTCTAAAAGAAATTGACTTTTATTATTCCCCTTTTCTGAAATCAGCACTTCTCATGTGCTCAATGATTAGTTGGCAACACTGTGGGTGCAGGGAACATTTGTACACCCCAAACTATTATCTCAACAAGCTGCCATGGGTTGATGAATCAGAGACAATGCCAAACCTTTGTTTCATGAGACAATGTGTTCCCAAAATAAGGCACCCCACTGCATAGCAAAATATAGTCAGTTAAGTAAAGGCACACTCAATGATTCAACTATAGATCAGGCATGAAATGTAAGTGATTCATTACAAAAAAACGTCAAATGGTACATAACAGATATCATACATGCAAGAACATAAAGTCAATGTCTTGAAGGCTTCCAGAACAGGGAATCACATAAATATTTTAAGTGGCAAGTGAGCAGCAAAATCAACAGAGAAATGGACAGCATTCCTAGTAGGAAAGCTCTGGATCACCCCAGAATCAGGGGATTCCATACCATTTTTTTTTTTATAAACACATTTTTATTGTTTCATTGGAGTTAAAACAGGTCACATTGATAATTGACAATCCGTGGCAAACGAAATCACAGGTGTAAACATAGTAGCAGGCTACATCCTATACAAAAGAAACACTATCATTACAACATCAACAGCCTTACAGCGGGTCAATGCACGTGGCCCTGACCCTTGTGCTCCATATATTATGGCATGTTTAGCAGGGCATCCTCACGCTTCATACACCGGCTTCCACTGCTGGGCACACCAGTCCATCCCGCGCCTCCATTGAGATATTGTCGAAGGCTTGGAGACCTTCTAGTGGGCTGCGATGTCATGCTTGGCAACCAGCAGGTCTGTCCTCAATATGGCTCAGTCTACACAGAAACCCCGACACAATAAATCACTTCCTGGAGGATCAGTAGTAGGGACAATTCTACCTCGATATTTAAGACATCGGAAAGATCAGCAACCACTGTTTCCCAGCACTGTGCTAAGATGGGACAGGTCCATGTCATGTGCAAAAAGTCTGCTGGGACTTGTGATAAGTGGAAACATGTGGGGCTGGCAAGGAGTCATGACTGAACAACCGGGTGGGGGTGAGGTAGGCACAACGTAAATAGTATGTTTGCACTAATCGGAGCCTTAAATGACATGGTCAGAACTCTGGGGATCATCAGTTCATCCTGACACACTTTGTCTTTCAAAGTTTCTAAACAACTCTCCCAGAGGGCTCTATGAGCCGTCAGTGTGTCTGGGCATTAGGGATCATTGTGTGATAGATTTTGAACACCGCTGAAGCTCCTGAAAGGAAGACATGTGTACTCTGCCAAATATCCCCTATAAGCGTAATGCCAATAGTGTCCCACTGACCAACCCCTCCAGTGTCGCTACCTCACCCAACCAGGTGCCATGACACAATGGGGCTTGTTGAGTGAGTTTAGACCACCATCCCATTTGTTGAAGAGCATCTTTTCACCCACTAAACACCAACCAAGTAAGCCCAGGAAGTGCTTGGGGGGCTTTATCATGATTTGGGGAAAGTCCAACACAGTGAGTTCCAGCTTGTAGTCTTGGTTGGACCACCTACCACTAATCCAGTCATTGACAACAAGGAGGTGTGATTCTAGATAGTAGAGGGAAAGATTGGTCATACCCAGGCTACCATAGTAAGAAGTGGGCTAACAGTTTGTGAACGCTACGTGAGGCTGCAAGTTGTGCCTTGGAAAGCAGTTGTCACTGTATCCATTTCCCTGAATCAATGGTGGCAAATCATTTGTGGGAACATTTGCAAGTGTTAAAGAAGTCACATTAGCATCATCATCTTGTATAGTCCTATCATCCCCATAACATTTAGCAGGAGTGTCTGCCACTTCTTGAGGCCCTGTTTCACCCTGAGAGTAAGGGGTGTGACGTTGAGATATATACCACGTCAGCCCTGGATTTAGGGCCATACAGGTGCCTAAGTAGAAAAAACTAAGGCGGCCTACAGGGATGGATGTTCACCAGTGTACACATTCCCCTGAGGGAGCTAGTGGGTCAAGCATCGATTTGGGAGGGTTAACGTTCAGTACTGTGTTCATATTGATAAATGCAATGTTGTTATACACGACAATATATGTACATCTAATAACGGAGTTGTATCACCTTTGTTGAATTCCCCTGATAGGACTCCTTCTCAACCCAATTCAGAAATACGTGGTCAGGCAGGTCGTGCGACCTAGACCCAAAGCAACTGATTGCAGATCACAAGTCAGACAAACACTTGAACAGGAAAACCCAGATCAATTTTAGAGATAGGCAGCAACATCACAATGGTCTCAGGAGATTGAGCCCCAATAAAACACGTGTGGAGGCAGGCCCTGCGACCTAAACCCAAAGCAACTGATTGCAGATCACAGGTCAGACATACAGTTTAACAGGAAATCGCAGATCAATCCCAGAGATGGGCAGCAACACCACAATGGTCTCAGGAGATTGAGCCCCAATAAAACACATGTGGTCGGAGGGGCGCGTGTTCCCAAAATACCATAAAGTCAGATGCCACACTTAATTAGGAATACTCAGCCAATCAGAACACAGCACACACTTTACACACAATGATCATGTGCTCCCCATGTCAAACATCTGGACACATAGCTACTCGCTCTGTACTGTGTCCACGAAGAGTCGAGACCCACATGCATTCATTATCAAGTAATCAGATTTATGGTTCTGAGACTAGGCCCAAATTCCTGTTCTAAAAAGAATGCACAAATCACTTTATTACCCTCTATGAAGTGTCTAAAAAGACAGCCAGAACCAGTGTACTTTGAGACATTCTTCAGACCCAGCTACTGTGTTTAATTAAACCAAATGTTCATGTGTCGACAAACACCTTTTGTCTTTCATTTTTTCAAGGTAAATTCTTATTCGAGCAACATTGAAGCCTTCAGGAATAGTCACAGAAGCTGTAGGCATCGAGGGCCACTGCTAGCCGGTTTAGTGAGATATAGGAGCATTTCATCTGTGTACAATGTGATGCGGTCCACGTGCCTAGGAGACCACTCCCAACTGCTTCTTTGTGTGTCACATCTCATAAGCTGCGCTGGGATTCAATGGCTAAAGCAAAGAGGAGTGGGGACAAGGGGCATCCTTGCCAGATCCATCAGCGTATGGAAATCTCGCCTCAAACCAACCCATTGAATTGTACATGAGCGGTTGGGTTGGAGTATTAAACTCGGACAAGGCCATTGAATTTGGACTGAACCCTGCCGTCTCTAGCACCAGGCCAAGTAACTCCAATCCATGGTATGGAACGATTTTTCAAAATCTATCAGGAGTAAAGCTAATTGGGGTGACAGAAGATGACAATGAGCTAGTGCCATGTGGAGGCCTCTCAAACAATGGCTTGTACTCCTAGCCACTGGATTCAAGCTAGCCTGGCTGATGAGGGTTATGAACCCGAAACCGATCCCAGGATGCTTGTTTCCAGTCCAGGGAAGACATGGCTTGGCAGTTCGGGCTGGACTGTTCCCATGAGGCACAGGGTCAGACTGATTTGCATATGGCCATGTCTGAATTAGGGGTGGTGGAGTGAGCTAAAAAATTATGATGGATTAAACCCAGATCTGTTGACTGGGGGTGAGTGCTTGATTTGCTCAAGAGCTCCGTCCATCATCCCCTTTGGTATCGCTTTGTACTTCTAGCTGGCATAAAGCCTCATTGTCTGCGTGTATCAAGGACCAGAGGACTGGCGCAGGTGCAATGTCAAGATGGGCACGAAGATCTTAACTTCTGCGTTGATAAGGGGTATGGGATGTAAATCAGCACAAGAGACCGAGACAGGGAGCGCCTTTAGTATAACCACAATTGTAGCTTGGTCAAGGTCCTGTGGGAAGGAACTGACCTGTATCGCTACCCTGTATATTAAAAAATGGGGGGGTGATGATGTCCCTGTATTTGATGTAGAATTCTATAGGGTAGCTATCGGGCCAGGTGTTTTGCCAGACGCCATCGCAGAGATAGCCTCAACAATCTCTTTCATTCTAATGGGTTCTTCCAGATGCCATGGCTCAAAAGTAGAGAGGTGTGGAAGTGGCACCTCATCAATAAGGGGGGCCGCAACTCAGCCTCCGGACATGGGGACGCCGCATTAAGCAATGAGAGGTAGTCTCTGAAAACGTAAGCAAAAGCAGGCGAGGCTCATTGGTGTGCCCATTGTCATCCACATTCTCTGGTATCAGCCTGCTGGCTGGGGGCTGGGATGCCAGACAATACAGGAGCTATCCATTTATATCTCCGTATCCTTAAACCCATACTATGGAGGCACATCAGATGTGCATTGCTGCTTCAAGGTAGATGAGTCTGATCTACTTATGGATCAATGTCAATTGTTTAGTGAGAATGCTGTGTTCAGCACTGGAGAGCTGTGTCTCAAGGCGAATGGCTCGGGCATCCAGCTGCATGACATATTGATGTCTCACTTTTTCTGAGTTCCTAAGTATGCTCTCAGAATGTCCCCTGATGGGGGCCTTGCACGCTGCCTAGAGAGTTCCTGCTGGTTGCACTGACCCCGTACTGGTTTGGAAATATTTTGCGATTCTTTGCCCCACTTTGTGGGTGCACGCCTCATCCTGAAGCTGCCAAGCATTGAGTTATACCATTTTCTTACATAGAAAATTAATAATTCTTCAGATTCATCATGTTATTAGCAAAATAATTACAGTCTTTGCAAATTAAAGCAGTTTTATTAAATGTTGTATCGCCTTAGCACCTAAGCACTATCCTACTATATGAATATTGACTCCACCCACTCTATGCTAATGTCATCAAGAGCTAGCAGAACAAACCAGTTGCATGAACAACAACAAACTATGAAGAATGAATTAGGTACAGTGACCTAGCAGAAATGCATTGGAAAATAAATATTATTGCGATCATGCTGAACAATTTCCATCCAGAACAGCAAGAACAATGCAAATAGAAAAACACAAATATGACTCTGCTTGACTGTGTGATGCAGAAACAATAAACAGTGTACATGCAGGAGGAGGCATGCATTTTGAACAAGATGGCGCCTAGGCCCAAATGGAGGCCAATTTAGCAAGAGCCAGGGGACACGCTTCTATATTTCATAGGAAATTTGCTTCAAGTGCAATAGCATCATGTCAGTATGAATACATAAATTTGAAAGTAATTCCACATTCTATATATTGGTACAGATGCAGAAAAAATATAAAACGCACAAAAACTCCAACACAGGCATTGTACAAAGTTCCCTCATGCCATTGAAAACTGTCCTGCATGCATCAGCAAGACTTGTGTCTTCCCCCAGAAAATTATCCCATATTGCGCCTATATTGACTCAATTACTTTGTTTTCCAATTGAACCGAGAACAAAGTTCATGCTGGGGTGTCTGGCTTATAAAGATAATCACCTCGACGCCTCACACTGGTAGTCTTCCGTCTTTAACCCCTTCCCTGCTCATGACGAGCTCAGCTCGTCATGAGGTAGCCTGGAGCTGTGCTCATGACGAGCTGAGCTCGTCATGACACCAGCAAAATGGCAATCCCCAGCACAGGAGGGGAATTGCCTTAGCAGCAATAGTGTTAAACAATCAGGGGTGCGAGGACATCAAAAAGTAAAAACAACCTGTTATTCAAGTTACCTGTGATTAATTTGAGCCAGTGGTTGCCGGTGTGGGCCTCCGGGACTCATTTTTAGGTACCAGCACTTATTTTTCCTCATCAGACAATAACCTCGAGCAAGAGTGAGAAAAACAGACCAAAAAAGAAAGAAGTGAGAAGAAAAAAACTGATAGATAAAAGTAAAATAAAAAATAACACAAGGGTATTTTATCTTCAAAGATTGTAAGCAAAAACCCAGAACACCATATTCTAATGGTGCAACCTTTTGTGTATCACCCTACTTGAAGCTCATCATTGTGATGAAGAACAGGGAATTAATTTCAGGAGCACCAATTACAAAGAATGTCAGTATGAGGTCACTTAACCAGTGGGAAAACACACATAAAGGGGGTCATTAGGATCGCGGACGGACTTGAGTCCGTCCGCGACCCCAGAGTATGAGGGAACGTCCGCATGGGCTGCGGCGTTCCCTCTGTGAAGATTAGGATGTGACCGCCAGGGTGGCGGTCATATCCTCAATCTTTAACATTGCGGCGGATGCAGCTTCAAGCTGCACCCGCCGCAATGTTAAAAATCCATGCACAGCATTTGCGTGCACAAAAAGGCAGGCACCGCGCAGTGCCTGCTGCATGGTGCACGCAAATGCAGGGGGGTACCATAGGTACCCCCCATGTCCACCCCCACCACCCCTTCACCCAAGGGGCCCGCAACGGGCCCCCGAAGTGAAGGTCCGTATGCTTTTCCACGGCGGAAAAGCCGCCGTGGAAAAGCATAGAATTGCAGACATCCTAATATGCCTGGCGGTGTCTGATAGACACCGTCAGACATGTTAGTGCTTTTCCGCCACGGTCGGAAGGCGACTGCGGCAGAAAAGCTGTGGACAGAATATCAGACCCACCAGCCATCCTAATTTGGCGGTGGGTCTGTGGAGGCTCCGCAGCGGTTTTCCCGCATCCTCCAGGCCGGCGGTGGCTTCCACCGGCCCGGAGGATGCGGGAAATCCGCAATCATAATTAGCCCCAAATCTTGAAAAACATACTTGCAATCCACATTGCAACCAACATAAATTTTCGTTTGCACGGGGGCCATAATGAACCAGCAAAAAATTAGCATTTCAAAGTTTGGCTTAGAATTGGATTATTTGTCCATTTTAAGACACAGAATTATGTGACATATAAAAAAGGGCTTTATCTCTGCTTTTTTGGCTTTAAAAGCCAAAGAAGTGGAGATAAAAATTTCGCCCTATCAACAACAGGGTGCTCACATGCAAAATCACATGTTAGCAAGATTTTTCACTACGCTTCCCTTTGCATCTCTAATGAGAGCCAAAGTGGGCGTTCCAGAGCAAAATAATAGGATGCAACAATTCTCCTATTATCAAGCTTCACGCTAACCCTATTAAAGACAAAGAAAGCAGCGCTAACCAGGGTTAATGCTGCTTTTTTAGGTCTGCTAATTTTCAGACTTAGCCATGTAATCCAGTGAGAGGTGGATTACATGGCTAAGTCCACCATAGGCTATCAATAAGGATATCCCTATCCTTGTAGTTTTATCGCTGCATTATCAGCGATAACCTCCCACCTAGGAGACCACCACTCCTAAGTCAGGGCAAGGGAGTTACACGCCAAGATAACCCCTGCTCACCCTCTAGGTAACGTGGCGCGAGCAGCAAGGCTAAACTTGGAGGCAATGTGAGCTAAGTATTTGCGCACGCACCCCAGCAACAACACCCAAGGCCCACCACAAAGGAAACTCCACACAAGGTTATATAAAAAAATAGCCTTTGTATTATAGTAAAAACACATTAGATAACACACAAACTTTACAATGTGCCAACAGGCACGGGCAGAATTTACAAGGGATTATGTACAGGACAGGGCCACATGGACCACTGTCAGGGGAAGGCACTTGTTAGAAATAATACTTGTAGGTATAACACTTAGCACATAAACATATAATGACTAGCACCAAAATTGTAAATGCAGCACACAACCAGTAATCACTGGTGAAGAGTAAATACCTCCTACGCAACCCTAAACACTGTAGGAAAATCACGCAGGGAACTAGGACCTTATCATCAGCACTTATAGGAACATAAACAATCACCTAAGAGGGTCACTTTTAGCAAAGGGGATAAAACATAGAATACCTAAGCAGGTCACTTTTAGCAAAGGTAATGGGACATAAACAATCCTCTAAGCAGGTCACTCTTAGCAAAGGGGATAAAACATAAAATACCTAAGCAGGTCACTTTTAGCAAAGGTAATGGGACATCAACAATCCTCTAAGCAGGTCACTTTTAGCAAAGGGGATAAAACATAAACACATTGCACATGAGCCATTAAAACACATTCAGAGGTGCAGGTAGAACATTTGCGCAGGAATCACATAGCACAACACTAGAACTGTCCCTCTGGCCAACTGGCCTCGCAACGGGCTGAAATGCCCTGAGTCTCAATGTCAGGCAGGCTACGCAGGCAGCCAGGAACACAAAGCCTAAACGTAGCAGTTGCCCACAAAGTGCTGAACAGTTGTAAATCAGATGGGCAACGTTGGGCAACGTTGGAGCCTCGTGGGCTCAAGAACACAGATGGGGCGAAAACACAGCATGGGAGCCACGGGGCTCTAACCAACTCACTGAGCCCCCCAAGAGCCTCTCAGGGCTCATGAAGCAAATAGGCACTAAAGAGCTTCAGCGCTCTAAACACATGTGGGCACTCAAGAGCCTTTCTTGGGCTCTAAACAAATATGGCACGCAGGAGCCTCTCTCAGGCTCGTAGAAAGGACTGTGGCTGGAGCCTCTCTGGCTCTGAACAAGTGTGCCTTTCGTTGGAGTCCCTCACGGGGGACTCAGACTCAAATAATGCCCCCAGGAGCCTCGGGGCTCCAATCACGAAGATGCGGGTCGTCGGAGTCCCTCACGGGGGACTCAGGGATCACTACAAATGCCCCCAAGATTGCCGGAGTGGCCCGCTGCCAACCGGGGCCACTCTAACTACACAAGACCCTGTCCCCGCACTCACTTGGTCCTCGCTGGTGCTGCGGGGGCAGGAACACTGCGCGGGGCTCCTCCTCACTCTGGGAGCCTCGTGGACAAGGCCGGCTGCTTCCTTCGTCTCCCGCCTGGCCCCGTCTCGCTGCACTCCGCCTGACTTCTGCTTCAGGGCCACCAATGGCAGCGCGGCCCTGGGGGTATGGAGGCGGGACTTCCGGGTCGTCGCAGGCAGCGCGGTGGCTTGGCGGGGGCTGCACACACTCCTGGGCTGCGGCGGTGATCACGGGGGAATGCCGGGTGGGCTCCGGCTCGTTTAAATAATAAAATAAAAACGGGGCAATGCCGGGTGGGCACCGGCTTCCAATTAAGATATAAAGCGAGGTGGGCACTCGCGATGCGCCGCAATTTTGGGCAAATGCTGGGTGGCACCGGCTCGGCAATCGGAGCACTCCCAAGCGCTCTTACGGCAAAGAAAAGCGCTATAATCAAAATAAAGCGCTCTCAGCGCTAGGCAGGCAAGGAAAAGCGCTCACAGCGCTAAGAGGCACAAACAAAGCGCTCCCAGCGCTGGGGACAAGGGAGAGCGCTCCCCAAGCACAAAGTCAAGCTCCAGCAGGGTCTGGAGGCAGGCAGGGGGGCAAGGCAGGGCCCAGAGCCAGCACACTGGGTCTCCAGGCAGGGAGACAATCCAAGTGGTGGTCCTCCTGGCCCCAGCAACAGCAGCATCCCCCTCTGGCAAGGATCCTGGAAGAGAACAGAACCAATTGTAAGGGGACACAGCCCCTTCTTATACTGAAAAACCCTTTGTCTGTGGGTGCAGGGTGGGGGGAAACTAGTCGCAGCTGGTTTTGAAGTACCCTTGATAGCTCAACCACCCATTTCATTCACTGGCAGGGCTAGGGTCATCAGTCGCACTACAGGGGGTGGAGCCAGCATTGTGTGGGGAAAGTCCAGCCCCATCAGGGACCAGGTACACTCCTCCCAAGCCATCAATATGCTAATCTCACACTCACCACCGGGCAGACCCATCCAGCCTTCCTGGAGCCAGGCTCACCAACCAGCCCCAGCCAAACACACGGCAGGCATATTTTACATTAATATGCCAAGTCCTAGAAGTGGCATTTCTACACATGACACACACATGCCACATACATCATTGCGAATCATTCATTCTCACGAGCTCACACATACCAAATTCGAGCCTGCACTCCCCACGCATCAGGAACTACCAGGGACACAGACATTCCCCATGCATTCCCATGGGAGAGCAGGCCAGCCTAACTACATGCACGCACTTTACTCTGGGACACAGGGAAAAAGTGCGCACAGACCAAAAATCATTACCACACATATCACAGATCGAAAGCAAGAAGATTAGGGGTGAACCTGCCAGAAGGGCCAAGTCCAACAATAACGCGATAACCATGCGATATTATCCAGCGATAGCGGGCGTTAAAAAAAAATATGCTAAGCACCCTCAGTTATGGATGGCGGAGCAACCCTTCAAGGGGCCCCCAACGCCTTTGGGGTGGGGGTGTATTCATCCTGGTGGTCCTCCGTCATATTCTACAAGGGAAACTCAACATTTTGTGTAAGGGAACTAGTTTGCACTTCCTATTTATGACAGGTGCAATCTACGACGAATGTCTTGGATTGACATAGGGCAAAATGCCATTGTGCACCCTTTTCGACAATTCCTTGAGACCCACCTTCCGAAATCTCTTTATAATACTTGGGCAAAAATTGCACACTCATTTATTATTGCATCCCAAAATAGCAGTAACTATTCAGGATATTCTTTAGCAACAGGCCACCTCTCCTTCCCGCAAACCCCCCTGCTCCGTTACTTACTTATTCGTCTTGAGTCTCCTTCCGCATTATGTCCATGACTTACAGCCTTGTGCTTATCCTGCAGAAACCACTTCATAATTTTAAACCTCATCAACCTTTCCTCTAAGTAAAAAATCCCTTTTATTGCCAGGTGGTGACCTGAGAACTCCCCACTAATAATAACATTGTTCAGCCCCTCTGTCAGCATTGTCTACAGAAAGGAACATTATTTTATATAAATGATGGCCGCATAATGCTCATATGTGTATTAATATGAGAACGATATTGTTAGCAGTAAATCCTACAGTAGGCACGACACTCCATAAATCGTAACGATAGCTGCCACGGCGATAGTAAAACAGCCAAACAAAGGAGCAGCCGATGTGCATTAGTGGTTAATCGCAGGCTGCGCTTTCCGGGAGAAGGTTAGTGCAGCATCTCTGCGTGTCAGGAAGGATGAACCGAGCAGCGCGTTGGCGCGCAGAACCAGGCCTGACTGTAATTCTAAATGAACGAAGCTGACCTGGGGTTGCCAACCAGAGATTTAGCTATTAATGCCATTTCCATTCCAATTAAATTGGAAAGCCTGTAGATTACAGGTCAAGTGAGACGCAGCAGCCATCAAAAAAATTCCCTTTTAAAAGCGCTGGGTGGAAGAAAACTTGATTGCTTGCGTTTTTTGTTTCCTCCGAGATCGAGAAGAGAGGCACATTAACGCTGCTTGTGATGCTTGTGAAGTTAAACAAAAAAAAAAAAACGTCAGGAAATGCTGAGAAATATCGAAAACATGTAGCGATTTTGGAGGTCATTTTCAAGATCGTGAATGCAGGAGGTGGTACGAAATAGTGACATAATACAGTAAAACGGAGTAAATAGAGTCTTTGGTACATTTGCTCTTGAAGAGAGGAAAAGTAAAAAATAAGATATTCAAGGGCATATGTACAAGAACCGGGGAAAAATATCGCTAACGTTAGTTAGCAGCAACATTTTCATCGCCGCGTACTGACACAAAATATCGCCACGTTAGCGACGTATGTGGAGATAGTTTCTCATCTCATGACGAGAATGTCAACGTTAACAGCAGCATCATGGAGATAAAAATCTTGCTGCTAACCTGAAAAGTGTGGCGGCAGGCCAGTCAGCGGCCAGAAACTGCGCGCAAATTTGCCTGACGCCACTTTTTATCATGTTAGGCCGGAAAAGCGACTAAAAAACTATGGGAAGCCGTTCATGTCAAAATTACAGACCCCCATATAAGACATCTCCTGAAATGCATGGGGTGCTGCAAAATGTATTTGACACACACCAGAATGAATGTAACATGTGTTAAAGCAAATATGAAACATGGCAGAATGAATATACTATCTAGTAGACAAATGAAATAACACACACTCTGAACTGGATAAAATATATACCGAGATGTATAGTAACTATGTTGAAACGAATATGGTGTTGCTGAAAAGAATACAACAAAAACTGCAGTGAATATGACCCTTATTGAAATGATATAGACTGGTGCTGAAATGAATATGCCCCACATTGGAGCGAATATGTCAAACATTACATTAAATCTAACACTCTTTAAAATGACTGTGACACTCATGAAATGAATGTCAGACATACATCAATGAATACAAGCCATGTTCAAATGAATATGACACATGTCCAAATGAATATAAGATACGTTGAAATAAATATGACTGGTGTCAAAATGAATATGATTAACACTGAACTGAATATGAAACATGTTTATTTGAATATGATTGCAGTTGAAATTAATTTGATGTACATTAAAATGAATATGGCCTACACTTAAATGAATATGAAGTGCTTTGAACTGAATCAACATCCACTGGAATGAATATGATACATATTAAATTGAATGCAACACTTTTTCAAATGACTGTGACACACATGAACTGAATGTCAGACAATCAGCAATGAATACAAGCCATGGTCTAATGATTATGGCACATGTTCAAACAAATATAAGATACGTTGAAATAAATATGATTAGTGTCAAAATGAATATGACTAACACTGTACTAAATATGACATACGTTCATATGAAGATGATTATAGTTGAAATTAATTTGGCATGCCTTGAAAGATATATGGCATACTCATAAATGAATATGAGAAGCTTTGAATTAAATACAGCATCCAGTGAAATGGATATTGCACATCTTGAAACAATTCTGACACATGTTGAAACATACATGACATATGTTCACACAAGTAACATGTTCATTGAATTTGTAAGTACACACTTTCAAAGGAATATGACAACTGTAATAATAAGTCTTGATCTGTTGAAATAAACATTACTCATGTCATAATGGATAAGACATGCATAGCAATGATTATAACAATTGTTAAAATTAATTTGCCCTATGTTAAAATGAATGTGATACACAATTGAATGAGTATGGCATGCACTGAAAGTAATCTAACTAGTGTTAAAATGATAATGACCTACACTGAACTGAATCTGATATATGTTGATATGAATGTGACCACAGTTGAAATGATTTTGTTATGCCTTAAAACAAATATGGTCAACGTTTAAGTAATACGAGAAGCTTTGAACTGAATGTGCATCCATTGTAATGAATATGGCATGTTTGGAACTAAATCTGAAACATGATGAAAACCTCATTTTGCTGCAAGACAAACTCTTGTTTAAAATGATGAAGTGGGCATGAGTAATTGCTCATTTTTTACATGCTCAACCTCTTTTGTTGCTGAATGTATTGCTGTTTTAGACTCTGAACACTATTTGATTTGAGCATTGATAGAGCGCACAACTGCCTGAAGGCGTCTAGGTCCTAATACCCTGAAACACAGCATGGCTGCAACTCTGACTAGGTGTGTGAGAGTTAGTTGACGAAGAGCCATGTTTTAGTGCTTTTCTAAAGGCCAGAAGTGTAGGGCTGTGTTTTATCCTGTCTGGGGGCATGTTCCAGGTTTTAACAGTCCCGACCAGGAAACTTCTTCCACCCCAGCGAGCTCTCTTGATCCTGGGTGTTTGTAGTGCTTTATGGTGGCCAGACCTTAGATTTCTCGGAGGTAAGTACCAGTTCAGTCGACTCTTCAGATAGTGAGGACCAGACCCATGGAGTGCCTTAAACATTAGGCATTGGGATTTTAAAGTAATCCTCTTGGCCACTGGGAGCCACTGCAAAGTTCTCAATTTGGGCGAGACTGGCTGAAAGTTTGGTTTATCCAGCAGCAGTCTAGCAGCCGCAGTCTGAAGACGCTGCAGCTTTTGAAGGTGCTGCGTTTGGATCCCTACGCACATCGCATTTCCGTAGCCCAGCCTGGACAAGGCTAGTGCCGTCATCAGGGTTTTTAAGGATATCGGAGGAATGAAGGGGTGAATTTTCCTAATCATCTTTAAGATGAAGAAGATCGAAGAGGTGAGGGAGCTGATCTGGTTTTTAAAGGACAATTTATCGTCAAAAATAGAGCCTAGATTTTTTCCTTTTGCACCGGGACAGGAAGGTCTCCCAGACAGGACGGCCACCATCTGGGTGTCCAAATTGAGGTGTCCGAACCACACAGGAGAACCTCTATTTTTCCCCCATTCAATTTCAGACAGTTCTGACTCATCCACTGAATGACCTTACTCATACAGCGGTTGAAACCATCTGCTGTCTCTTCAATGTTGCTGTAAATTGATACGACTAGCTGTGTATCATCAGCATATGAGACCACTGAGAAGCCGAACTTCCTGATGATTTTAGCCAGAGGGGAACATACAGATTGAACAGCGTAGGGCTTAAAGCCGAGCCCTGTGGTACCCGACACGGGAGAGTGAATTGTTCTGAGGGAAAGGTTCTGGCCTCCACCGATTGAGCCCTATCCAAATGGAAAGAGGGTAACCGTTTGAGGGCCGTGCCTCTGATTCCTATCTCTGAAAGCCTGTTGACTAAGATGGCATGGCTCAGCATGGCACTGCTGTCAGCGCACAGTGTATGTGCTATGAACCCTAAAACCTTCAGTCATTGGCTAATCATTGATTGGCATGCTAAGGCCATTGTGTATAATGCAGAAACTGCATCCAAGGCATGGAAGTGGAAAAGTCACCTGAGATCTACACTCCACTCAGTACGACAAGGAACCATGACATCAGGGCTACCATTGTAGCCTGATTGCTGCAGTGTAAAGCGGGCCGAGCAAATTGTTAAACTAACCCTTTTTAATAGGTAAATACCTCCCTTTTAAATATTAGTCACTCCTATGTTGGCGTTGCAGTCAACAAGGTTCGGAGACTTTAAAAGTGTCACATGTTGAAAATAAACATGACAAAGTCCCTAAAGCAATAAATCCCTAAAAGCTATTTTTGGTTTGGCAGGTCTTGCTGTCTGCGATATAAAACCATAGTGATTTCGAATTTTTAATATTTAGAAATAATAAATAGAAATTACCATTAATCTGCCTAAGCTGTCACCAGGCTAAACAGCATTCACTTTTGACAACTCCCAGACTGTTCTCAAGCCTGGTAATAGGTGTGCAAAATGTGTGAACTGCATCCCAGAAGCAAGCAATAGGCTGACCTGAATGGGCAGAGATGACCCCTCGGAATTCCACAGAATATTCACAGTGGAGGCTGTGAGCATCCTGTTGACACTGTAATGTCCAATCCGGCTTTACAGGTCTGTTGAGCCACATCTAACACTTGACAGAGAGAGAACAAGAAGCCAAGACAATTCTTGTGTATTTAATGCCTTTTACTGAAAGACCGTGCTTTGTTGTGACCTATCAGGCCTCAGTCTCTGGGTTTGTTGTGGGTACAGAGAGTGCTTCAAACTGCATTTTAGTGTTAGATGTGGGTCGCCCTAGGATTACCATGGTACACTCCCCACTCATACCCACAGCCTCAGAGCCCAAGTTATGTGTGGCCAAAGACCTTTGACATAGTGGATTTGTCCTGACACAATGCATTTTTGGCCTTATTAGAGTAACGCAAACAGGAACTACGGTAAAAATAGATTTGTCACGACCGGGGATCCTTTACTCCATTGGTCATAGAGGAACTAGGAGTGTCATAGGGTGTCCCCCCCTCAGGTCGATGAATTGTACAAGTCTGGACCCTCATCATTAGTCATTGCTCAGAAAAATGCTGAACTTGCAAAAGGATGCCTAGCAGACGGAATCTGCTGCACTTGGCTTTTGTGACCGGCAAGAAGGACCTGAGTAGTTTGGACCCCCTTCCTTTTGAAACAATAGTTAAGAAAGGTATACAAGGATGATGAGGCTGATCCTCTGGGCAGCTCCAGCAACCTAAAAAAGCTGAAGAGGACATTCCTGTGAAGAATGCTAGTTGACCAGTGGCAACTGGACCTGAACTGGACTTTGCTGTTTCCATCTGCCAGTCACCCTGAGCGGCAGATTTATCATTATTTCATGCAGAGCAGTGCAGCAAGCTACCTTGCTGGGTGAAAGAGAAAGGGCAGGATTGCACCATATTTCAAATAATATAGCACATTCCTGTACTTGCTTGCACTGGCGCACAATGTGCTGCCAAACTTCAATGCAGGCATCCGTGTGCCATGGTGCATGCGTGCCTGCTTTGCAGACAGGCTGGTTTTGTGCAGGAACAGACACCTTCCTGCGCAAAAACAATCCTCTGAGGCATTTCCTCTTTCTATGTAGGAACAAAAGAGGAGAAATAAAGATATTTATCCTCATTATGCCTGACCTGGGAAGGCATATCATTTTGCCCCATTCCCAGGTCTACCAGGAATGGTAAATCTGGGTATGTCCTAACATACTTGGGTGGATGCATGGGAAAACCCATGCTACAGCCATGAACCACCTCCCTAGGGCAGAGTAATGCAACACAGAAAATGTTGCCGCATTTTGTTAGTCTAGATTTATCAAGCCACGCAAGGTGACCTTGCATGGCTTGATAAATCTGTTTTAGTAGTTGTGTCGCCCTTGCGCCCCCTTGCATGGTGCAAAGTCAATGCAACCCATTGATCAATCTGCCCCTGAGAACCTAAAACTACTCCACATGGGGTCCTGTGGACTTTATAATTGTCCTCCTGTAGTAGTTCAGGCACCAAAGAAGTTTGGGAACTTTGCTCCAAAGCTTCAAGGGGACCAACGGCAAAAAGTATTTTATTGGCAGTTCCACAGTGTGATATTAAAATTCCTCAGAAAACGAAATACCTTGGACTTGGAAATTGTTTCAAACTTCCCTACTTCCAGGCCTGAGCAGGGCCAATCCACTTGGTGTATCCAGCTTGGTGAGGCGGCCCTGATACAACATTTTTTTATCTGATGAAATGCCCCTGATTTTTAATGCAGTGCCCTCCTGTGAAGGCCTCTGTTTCTCAATAGTTGGCTAGTCTCTTGCTCTCTGTGGGTCTACTGTTATGTACTTTATGTAAGAGAGGGACAGAAAAGACTTCTTTAGTAATCATAGTTCTGAATCTTTTCTTTTTGCATTTAGAAATCAACACAGTCACATATGTCTTCCAATGCCCTGTATTACTTATGCAGTGAGAATGTAGCTAGCTAGGGGAAAGTGTAATTCTTGTAAGGTCATAAGGGCATTGTTTGCACTGATGCTGGCATTGTAAACGGGCCATGCTTTTCTTCCACAGGTGATTAAGCTAAAAGAGAGCAAAGGACAAGGGAAGATGTCCTTTTCTCCTGCTTCAATGAGAACAGAAACAGAAATGAGACCAAATTCTTCCCACATATTCACATATAGAAAGAAGAAAATGCCTCTTTGATTAGTTTTTTTTTAGGATCCTGCCCATAAATATTCCTGCCCATAACACCCCTTATATGTTATGTTATGTTATAAAATATTTTATTACGCGCTCTGCTACTACAGAGTATCCTGGCGCGGTATGTAGGCACTAAACTGAACCCAGTCCAAACAGAAAGAGGCAGATAACTAAATACTAAAGGTTAAAAAGATGGGTTTTTAACCCTTTCTTAAAACCTGCCAATGTAGTTGATGATCGCAGAGAGAGCGGCAAGGCATTCCAGGCCCGTGCTGTTTGGACCGAAATTGACTGACCGCCCAGTCTCGCATATCTGATTTTAGGCATAGACATCAGACGAAGATTGGCCGATCGAAGAGCACGATGAGGCGTGTAAAAGGAAAACCTCTTGTGCAAGTATTGTGGGCCTTGCTGGTGCAGGGCCCGAAAGGCCAAAACCAATGATTTAAACATGATGCGATGTGCCACAGGGAGCCAGTGGAGCTCACGAAGATGGGCACGCGCACTAGTTCTTCATGGAAGATGGAACACCAGCTTGCCTCGCAACACCCAGGGACCCCGTAGACCTCCCAGCCAAACAGCACGGGGACCCAGTGCCTCCTCCATCGCGCCAGCTGCCTGTTGTCTCCTCCCCCCGCTGCTGCCCTTCACCATCTGGCCTGCAGCCGAGCAGGGGGAGTAGAGACTTCAAGTCCCAGCAGCCTCCGCGACGCGAGCGGAAGTCGCGTAGAGGCTTGGCGCCCGGAGGCGCCGCTTAAAGGGCCGGTCTTACAGAGGAGCGGGTGTCGGCCACAGCGTTTCAGGGAGCGAGCCTACCTGCTCGACGGACCTTCCACCAGCTTGCCTCGCAGCACCCAGGGACCCCGGAGACCTCCCAGCCAAACAGCACGGGGACCCAGTGCCTCCTCCATCGCGCCAGCTGCCTGTTGTCTCCTCCCCCCGCTGCTGCCCTTCACCATCGGGCCTGCAGCCGAGCAGGGGGAGTAGAGACTTCAAGTCCCAGCAGCCTCCGCGACGCGAGCGGAAGTCGCGTAGAGGCTTGGCGCCCGGAGGCGCTGCTTAAAGGGCCGGTCTTCACCGCATCGCGGGACCGCGCGCGGGGCCGTGCCCGGGGCTAAGCCCGGGCAAAGGGCGGGCCCTCTGTGGCCCTCAGAGGCCTGAGGAGACTGGGCTGGGCACTACCCCCTGGCCAATTTCGCAGCGACCAACAAGGTACAACATTTTTGTGATTAATATACATTGCTAATGGCTCCAACTGCATCTAAACCCACCACCAAGAACATGGTTAAAAAAACGCCTATCAACACACGCTCCGTCACAAGGACCACTGCCCAAACCAAGACACCGTTACCAACGTTAACTGCTATTGATCGCATGCTTCAACAGACAATTGTAGTGGTAGCAAATGCCATCGAAAATACAGAGAGACGTTTGTCTCTACCACCTAGTGCCTGTCTAATTCACCGCACACCACAACCTGTTGATAGCACTGTATATAATATCAACATGACAGCATTATCAAACGATTCCATTCTGATGCAATCTTACACAGGTCTCCCTGGAACTGTGCCTCCACCCACAGAAGACCTTCCTACATCTCCCACAAAACTCCAAGATAGGGACAGTCGCCTATCCCTAACTCCCAACTTACAGATTGATGTTTCACCACCCGAGGAACCGGGCCCCAGTGCTGCGCCTAGCGCATCATTGATTACCTGCGACAACGCAGATACTATGTATACAATAGATCTAGCCAATAAAAGCAGTGACAGTAGTATAACCAACCAGGGCACCGCCCATCGCAGAACCAGACGCACTCACATTAGGAAACCACAGGCTCCCTTTAGGGGATGTACGAAACCAAAGGGCAAAAGAAAGAAGACCATCTTACCAACACCCCCCACAGAACCATCTAATGGAATTGCACAATTGGTGCCTAATACAGGACTGGTAGTTAATATGGAGTCTATACTGGTCCAAATTACGGATGCTATGAAGCACCTTATTGCTCCCCTAAATGACAAACTTGAGCAAATAGGTAAAAAGGTGGAAAACCTGGAAAAATTGGGCCTAGCCAATTTAGACATCCTTGAACACCTAGGCCCACAAACTACACAAACTACACAAACCACCCTACCCATCCCAAATGTATCAACTAGGAATAAGGCTAAAACAACTGCCCATACTGCACCTAAACCACAGGCTCCACCAGTGAGTAATACGAATCCACCAGCATCTACCGGTAAAACAGTAACTTTACAAAGTAACGCCCATAACGGCCCATCTCCTTCCACCTCTCACAGAGCAACCGGGGAGGTGCCCAAGGACTATACCTCAGCAAGCAGGAACCCACCGGCGCGTAGCTACTATAACAATATCATCCCCGCCGTGATCAATCTTCCACCAGAAAGTAGGCCTCTGGTAGCAATCCTTGCTAACGTACCAAAACTCAAACCCTCCCAATTTGAAAACAGTGAAACTCTTAAAAATAAAATTTTACACTGGCTGGTCCATAATTGTGGCTTCCCCTTAAGTGGTGCAGGCCAGATTATTTCAACTCAAAGGGTAGGATGGGTGGGTCCAAGCAAAAAGGAAATAAACGGGGACTGCGTAATTATAAATTACAAAACCACCGAATGGGCGCGAGACTCCATCTTGAATGCACCCATCCCCTCTGATAATGAATACAATACAACCCTGTTTCCTTTGGATTATTTTTATAGAAACCTGGTGGGGTTTAAGATTCCTGTGCAGAATTTCAAACATCCCAGAGCAACTAATACACCTTATCCATCTGCACAGCAGGCACCTGTACAATTAACCGAGTATCCTTCCCACCCTTTGTATCCTCCGATCACTCATGCATTTAATAATCAGCATGTTCCACAACCACCTATGGAATTGTACAGAATGCCTAATCCCAACTATCTTAATTACCACAATACAATCGGGTCTGGAAGTAACATCTTTGGTCAATTCGCTGTTCCAACATCTAACAGATTCCAGATGTTCAACTCTCTTGATGAAAACGATTGACTCCCGGATACATCTACTGGAGAAAGTGAAATCCATATAGACACCTCTGCTCTAAATCTAAATAATTCAACCACGATAGCCAACCCCACCCGCACATGCCCGCCTGAAATCCCTCCTGCAAATGAACCCTCCATAGAGAACCCTACAATCAGCCCTAACGACATGGCAACAATAGTTAACAGCACCTGTACTGTTGTAAACCACCTAGGCGATCAAATGTCATCGACAGCCACAACAGAAATTATTCCACCCCATGTATCCAGGGACAGTTCACTGAGGGTTATCACGTGGAATGTAGCGGGCCTAGCTTCCAAGGTAAACACACCCGTATGGGATGACTTTCTTAAGCAAGGCTATGACATCATATGCCTTCAAGAAACGTGGGACAGAGCAGAAGTACATGTCGAGGGATATTCCTCCTTCAGCGTGCTGGCTGTGGCTTCGCAGGCTGGCCGCGCCAAGGGGGGGTTAGTGACCCTGCTATCTACAACATTGACTGAGTTTTGGGTCAGTAACCATGTAGTCTTGGGAGATTACGCATCCGTTTTGCGCGTGGCCCATAATGGACCTAAAGATCTAATAATCGTGAACTTCTATAATAACATCGCCAGCCACAGCCAGGGGCTGTTCATCTCTGACATCGAGCAGGCTATTGATGCAATGTTATCAAGCTCCTCTAAACCAGCTGTAATCTTGTGGGCCGGAGATTTTAATATCAAAACGTGCTCTTATGCACTTAAGGGGGCTTGTGGCCACAGGGAGGAATACTCTGGAAGGGAAACTACCAGCGTTTTCAATCACTTCCCACACAACATCCTAGGAAGTGCTTTGAATAACCTACTGGCCAAATATGATCTGGAACTCCTTGAATGCAATACGAATGCTAACAATGTTAGATGCCCGACATTCCATGGAAGGAACAGCCAATCATTTATAGACCACATTATCGTCTCCAGCTCTGCAACGTATATAAATGTGTGGGTAATTGAACAAACGGTCAGTGACCACAACAGTGTATCTGTCGAATTACTGGGCTGGCCGTCAAAAAGGAACTCTCACGGCCAACCTATCCAGGACATCTCCGTAGGAAGACCAAATGGGATGAGGGTGAAATGGACAAAAGTTGACCCTACCAAAATTATTACCAATGTAATTATTAATTGCTACGGAGAAGTGGAGTACTGTTTATCCCCAACACCATGCCCAGAAATCTTGCTGTCTAAATTTCTAATCATCACACAAACTGTTGAGAAATCACTGACATGCAAATCACGGGAACCAAGAAAAGTTAAGACAGCGTGGTTTGATGATAACTGTGCCCAGTCACTAAAAAGGCTAAAATCCTCGTTAGATACAAAACCGAGAGACCACTGTAAGATAAGGGAAGAGCGTCACAACTACAAAATCGCCCTGGCTGCTCGGAAGAGAGAACTACAGGACGAGGCATGGGTTAAATTAGATCAGGCAGCGGAAACAAAAGACCACAAACTCTTCTGGGACACTGTAAACAGTCCGTTCTTAAAGAATGACAACATCCCCGAACTTACTTCGCATGTCAGCTGTCAAGATTGGATTATACACTTCACTGGGATTTTTAACTCTGATTGTTCCTTAAATTGTACTTTGGCCTCAGATCCTAATGTTTTAACTGGAATGCCAATTAATTTTAAATGGGAGAAATTATTGTTTACAGTATCTTTAAATGAGGTGCGGGATGCTATAGAGAAAAGCAAGGGGGGGAAAGCCCCGGGCCCAGATGGGGTCCCTGTGGACTTTTTTAAATCCAAGATTGACCTATGGGCACCTATTTTAACACGCTATTTCAATGCTGCTATTGAGAATGAACTACCTACCTCATGGGGTCAATCCATTTTAGTGCCACTTTTCAAAAAAGGTTCAAGGGCTGAAGCACGTAATTATCGCCCAATTTCTCTTTTGGACTCGTCACTAAAAATACTGAGTCGCGTGCTTCTGGGAAGATTAGAGTCCTGGGTTGAGGACAATAATGTCCTATCGCCCATTCAGTACGGGTTCCGTAGGGGCATAGGAACCATGGAGCAGTGTGTGAACCTTGAGCTTATCATCGGCAAGTACACAAGAGCAAAGGAAGGGCATTTGTTCATGTGTTTTGCCGATCTAAGCTCGGCGTTCGATCTAGTGGAACACACACTGCTCTGGCCAACATTACTTGCTATGGGCGCACCCCCCGAAATCATTCATTTGTTGGCCAGAATGTACAGTAGCTTATCAAGCAAAGTTAGATTTGGACCAAATGGAGAGTGCACCCCCTTTTTTGAAATAGGCAGAGGGATTAGGCAAGGGTGCGTTCTCGCACCCTTGCTGTTTTCCCTTTTTATAAACCAGGTCGATCAGTCCCTACAAGAGTCCCATGCAGATGCCCCTACGATAAATGGCAAACAAATACCCGTCCTCTTATACGCGGACGACGCGGTCCTGATTTCCAGGACCGCGAATGGGCTCCAAAAGTTAATTGACAAATTTAATGTTTTTATTAAAGGCAGAATGCTCAAAATTAATAAGGGTAAGACTATGACTATGACCTGCGGGAAGAAACTAAAGAAAAGTAAGTCATTCTTCCTTGATGGGGATAAACTTGAGTCTGTGCAACATTTCTGTTACTTAGGCATCATTTTCTCTGGGGACGGGAGATGGGCAAACGAGCAATCTTGCATAGGCACGAAGATGATCAGAAATACAAACTGCATCTTCAGATTCGCCTCCAAACTAGGGGGGCGTAGAATAAGGGAGATGATTTCCATTTATAACTCTAGGTGCATGTCCTCTGCCCTTTACGGAGCAGGGATATGGGGATATAATTCCCAGATTGCCCTCTCCATCCAGCAGGAAGAAAATAAGTACCCTAAACGCCTATTATGTCTTCCTGCTTCAGCCTCAAACGAAATTACACATAGGGAGCTGGGCATACACCATGCCACAGACTTGATTGCACTACGTCCCCTCTCCCTCTGGCGATCCATCTGGGCCAAAGATGAAACCAAGTTTACCCAGGAATTAATTTTAGACTGTATTAAATTGGACCAGCACTTAAAAATCCCCTGGCTAAAACACATTTTTCACTGGTATAATTCCCTTTTTGGTCAGGATATTTTTAAAGATACCCCAACAGAATCAGTTTTAACGAAGCGTGACCTTAAAACCACCTACATGGATCATGCTGAAGGGATTAGAATGAAGGGGTATGTTACACAAAGTACTTTTAAACTGTACCTGGAATACAATTTAAATACAGGATTCCCATCATACCTTACATTCGTCAGTATTAACTCCCATCGTTTCGTTTTGGCACGCCTGAGGCTGGGTATAGACCACCATTTGGTGGCCTTCCCTACTACAAAGAAGCCGGGGTCTTGCCCGTGCCCATGCGATGGGAAATCGAAACAGAGTATCTGCCACTTTTTACTATTTTGCAACTTTTATACTGGTTTTAGAAAATTTTATCTAAAACAATTATTTTTAGAATACAATACGTGTGATATAAGAGCTGCAATGCAACTATTGTTTGACCTGCCGTCCCCTAACATATGTTACCGTGCAGCCACCTATGTTCTTAAATGTATCAGGCACAGGAAATCAATTATCATATGATTTCCGTTGGAAAAGACACCTATTGATCAATTGTGAGCTACTGTCAAACCTTATGCATTTCTCTTATACGTGAACTCCGGTTATTATCATGATTTTAGACCCCGTATCGATTGTTCCCTTGGCTCTGTACCCCCCTGGACTTATACCTTTTTAAACTTCTTGTATATAATTGTTGATAAATATGTAACAGACTTTACAGACAACGCACTTTAGTTATCCTTGCATATTTTTGCACATATTATTGCACTTTATGCCCAGTTCAGGCCTTTCTTTGTATACAATTGCTGCTAAAATACGTAAGAGATGTTGTAGACATTGCACTTTAGTTACCCTTGCATAATTTGCACACACTATTGCACTTTATGCTCAGTCTAGGCCTCTCCCTGACTGGTACTACCTCACTTAGCAAGTTTTGCACTACACTTTAAAATTGCTGCTAAATACAAACGTCCCCTTTTGCACACTTTGCACATATTATTGCACTTTAGGCCTAGCATAGGTCTCTTGTTTAGTACCATCTATTTGCATATTGTATCAAACGTTTAAAATGGCTGCTATTCACAAGTGATTATCCTACGGTATATTAATGTGATATGTTTTGCATTAATTTGCTAAATTGCTGCTAAATGCTATGTTCAATCCTCGCTTATTTTGCACACATTACTGCACTTTCGCCCTGTATAGGCCTCTTATTTTGTATTATTCCCCTTGGCATGCCTTGCACCAAATGTGTAAACTGACGCTATATTTAGTGTTTATTTTCTCTTTCAGATTTTATCTTGATTGGCTGCATTAATGTAATTGTTTTAGCAAGTTTCATTATTCTTTATAAAAGTGAATTCAATTGTATTCATGAATGTTGCTATATGGTTGTACCTATACAAACCGAATAAAGCATTTTGAAACGAAACGAGAAGTCGCACGGCCGCGTTCTGAATGATCTGCATTCGCTTTATAAGGTATTTAGGGAGACCACTATAGAGAGCAATGGCATAATCAAGCCTTGACAGAATCAGAGCACGCAAAACAGTCTCCTTAGCCTCCCTATGGAGAAGTGGAAGGAATCGCTTGAGTGACTTTAGGGTCACAAAACAGGTCGCAGTAAGTTTTTTTAGATGGGCTTCAAACTTAAGATCCTGTCCAAACCAGACCCCCAGGTTTTTGGCCGGGCCTCCATGGTAGCTAGGACATGCAAAATCTGTCGGCCAAATAAGCTCTCTAAAATTGGCCGGAAAATTGCCATAGAATAGTAGCTCAGACTTGTCCTCGTTGCATTTAAGCTGGGCTGAGACAAGCCAACGGAAGACATGGGTCAAACAAGAACGAACCGTCTGAGCGTCTAAGCAGTCCTTAGGCCAGGTGAACAACAGCTGCGTGTCGTCAGCGTATGACATTATTTTGGCTCCCCACTGCTCAGCCAGATAGATCAACGGAGTCATGTAAACGTTGAACAGCAGTGGGCTCAACGTCGAGCCCTGTGGCACTCCGGTGGTGAGCTTCTTGGGAGATGAGGCAAAAGGAGGCAACCATACCTGCTGCGACCGCTCAGACAAAAACGAGGACAGCCAGGCCAGAACCGCACCCGACAGCCCCACCTCTGCCAGCCTAGTCAGAAACTGGGCATGGGGCACCGTGTCGAAGGCGGCAGATAAGTCTAGCAAAACCAGGACCGCTCTGCCGCCTCCGTCAAGACACTCCCTAATGGCCTCTGAGACTTCCACCAGAGCCGTTTCAGTACTGAAAGCAGCCCTGAACCCCGATTGAGCCGGATGCAGGGCATGAGAGGACTCGATGAAAGTATTCAATTGCCTAAAAACTACTTTTTCGGTCACTTTCGCTAGTGCCGGGAGCAGTGATATCGGACGATAGCTGGAGGTAGACAGGGGGTCCAGGCTGGGTTTCTTCAACAGTATAGTATAGTATAATGCAAGGGTGCCTGCGTTGTTGCAAAGCAGCAACAAGTGTGCAAGCACTTGAGAGTTGAAGTGTGCAAGTGTGCCATATAGTTTAAATATGGCCCTTCTCAGCTCTCTCTCATTCACAATAAACAGCATAGAATATTGCCTTGCTGCAGTGTGCTTCATAAATTGTTAGTAAATCTGCCCCTAGACCTGAGCCTGCTGATCTTGTGGCACAGTTGTCTCTTCCCCTTTTTAACCATGGATTGTGGGGTGGGATGATGACTAGAAGGTGCCTCCTACTACCTGTATCCATCTAGGTCTTATGACATTTTTGTTTTCAATTTACTTGCAAGGGCAAACAGCCTACATCTTTGCTAAAGACAATTCAATTAATAGGCTTTGCAGACAATTTTGAGGGGAACCTATGGGAGTATCCTGTTCCTTCAACCTCCGGCATTGAATTTAACATGTTGTTTATTTTGTGCCAGCTTCCCTGGTGTTGTGGTTAGTTTTCTGTATGCTTAGGCTACCTCTTCCATTCAGTCCTACAGAGCCTTGACCACTTTGACTTGTCCGTTTCCCCGCATTCTTGTACACTTGCATGTACCAGTTCTACTTGGATCCCTTTCCTACCTGGATCCATTCCCTGCATTTAGTCCTCTTCCTTCCCATGTGTACCCCATCCTGGTATTGCTGCTTCAACCCACCTCAACAGGTTATGAACTCTAGTAGACTTCTCTTCCTGGCCTCCAGTTAATATTGGGTAATTTCTTTCTTTCACTCTCCTGCACACACTGGGTGTTTTTATGTATGAATGTATTTATTTTATTTATTTGCAAAGTTTTATATAGCGCTGGCTAGACCCGGAGGTATCAGACCGCTTTACATGAGGATCAGTGAGTTACAGGATACAGTTATATCAGTTGAATCAGCGAGTTACAGGTTACATAGTCACATCAATTTGAATCAAAGAATCACAGGGGGAGGAGGAGGGGGAGGGAAGGAGACACAAATGGGGAGACGAGGAAAAACAATGTCAGATGACCGGCTGGATAGGTGACGGCCAAGGGGCCAGACTCCTCTATAGCTGTATAGGACAGCTCCACCGGGCATCGGCCAAGGTTGCTCTGTGCAGGCAGTCTATTTTTTTCCTTTCCTTCTCTATTCTTTGCTTGTGCCATTTTCTCCCTATATCCTTTCATGCTTTGTCCTTACTTTGCTGTGTTTTTGTGACTAGACTCCTAGACACTCTCATGCGTCCTACCTTCCTTTTTCATGATAATGTAATTTTCATCACCTGGTCCCAATGAGACCTGACCTCCGTATCTATCTCTCCCCTGCCACACCCCTCTACTTGTGCAATTGCTTACCTGGTCCCTCTAACCATTACAGTCTGTTCCTTACCAGAATATTAACGCACTTATCTTTGGAGACTCGATCTAGCCTCAAATTCCTTTCCTTACAATATTCCCCAGGCATCAGACTAGATCCAGAAGTTTTCAAGCAGTACCCTTGTGTGTCAATCAATCAATCAATCAATCATAGACATTTATAGAGCGCTCTACTTACCCGGAGGGTCTCAAGGCGCTAGGGGGGGGGGGGGTGCTGCTACTGCCCGAACAGCCAGGTCTTGAGCTTCTTCCTGAAGGCGAGGTGGTCTTGGGTCAGGCGCAGGTCGGTCGGGAGGGAGTTCCAGGTCTTGGCGGCCAGGTAGGAGAAGGACCTTCCTCCTGTTGTCGTTCTTCGGATGCGGGGGACGGCGGCGAGGGCGTGACTGGCTGATCGGAGGTGTCGTTTGGGAGCGTAGAAGTTGATGCGGTTGTTGAGGTAGCTCGGGCCTTGATCGTGGAGAGCTTTGTGTGCGTGGGTAAGGAGACGGAAGGTGATTCTCTTGTTGACCGGGAGTCAGTGCAGGTCTCTTAGGTGTCCGGAGATGTGGCTGTGTCGTGGGATGTCGAGGATGAGTCTGGCTGAGGCGTTCTGGATCCGTTGGAGTCTCTTCTGGAGCTTGGTGGTGGTTCCGGCGTAGAGGGCGTTGCCATAGTCCAGACGGCTGGTGACGAGGGCCTGGGTGACAGTCTTCCTGGTCTCGGTGGGGATCCACCGGAAGAGTTTCCTTGGCATGTGTGTCGGTAGGTGGCGTAGTTCAGCTTTGTGTCAGTGTTGTCTGCGCCAGCAATTAGATGTGCGGTGCCTATATCAATGCCACCCGGAGTACTGATGTCAGTTCTTTTTGCAACTGTCCACAGCAAGAATGCAGGTCCACAATGAAGACTGACAACTGGACTGAAATTCTAAAGCCCTTATAAGGGTGACCCTCACACTGTAATCAGTTCTATGAGCGTGGAGGATGGGATGGCCTGTAAGGAATCTGCAGCTACATAGAGTCTCTACCAGATAAGGCGTTGCCAAAGGTAAGCAACTTGTTAATCTGATAGAGACATCTAGCCACAGATTCCTTATCTTAAAATAAAAAACCCAAGCAATGCCTCCAGGGAGGTGGGTAGCAAAGCTGATTTAAACCAGGATATCCAACAGGACCAAATGGACAAAGTGCCCGTCACAATGGACCTGACTGTCCATCCAGCAGTAATGCTCGGTTAACATGTGCAGAGATGCCCATGTTGCTGTCTGACGGATATTCAATACAGGGACTCCTTGGGCTAACGCAGTGATCGTCACCTTGGCTCTGGCGGAATGAGTACGTAAGCCCTCAGGGGGTTGCTATTTGGTTAATGCATAGCAGATATTCATGCATAGCACTATCCCTCTTGAGATGGTCCATTTCAGTAGAGCCTTACCTTTCTTAGCCCCTAGGCACCCCACAAAGAGTCGATTGTCTGCCTGGAACTGTTTTGTGCGATCAAGGTAGTGCTACTCCTCTCTCCTTGGGTCCAGACGGTGGAGTCTCACCTCCTTTGAAGTATGAGATGGAGAAAACAATTTGGCAGTGTAATATTCTGGCCTATAGGGAAAGGCATCACAACCTACAGGAAGAAGGAATCATGTGTCCAGAGTACCAGATTGTCTGGATCGAAGATGTTCTAAGGAGGGTATACAGAGAGTGCCTGCAATTCACTGACCCTTCTGGCCAATTTGTAATAGGCATTAATAAAGCAGTCTTCATAGTTAATAAATGCATTAAATGTTAGACCTGGCATCTTGGCACGGTTTCCCCCAGTCTTTTTGCGTCTGCCTCCTGTATTTTTTGCTGTGTATTCAATTTCGTTTTTGCTGGTCTAGATGCTTTGGGCACTTTGCCACTGCTGATCAGTGCAAAAGTGCAAGTGCTCCCTATGTAAATTGTGCATATGGATTGGTGTTTGCCTGATTGGCTTGTTTGACTTACTACTAAGTCCCTAGTACAGTGCACTGTGTGCACCCAGGGCCTGCAAGTCAATTGCTGCTAGTGGACCTGCAGCACTGATTGTGTCACCCACACAAGCAGCCTTTCAAAAGTTGGCTCAGACCTGCCACTGCAGCATCTGCGTGCAGTCTCTACTGCCTTGTCGGCCTAGCAAGTGCATCCATTTGCCAAGCCCAAACCTTCCCTTCTAGTACATTTGAGTCACCCCTAAGGTAGGCCCAAGTTACCCCTTTGGGCAGGGTGCAGTGTAGGTGAAAGGTAAGACATGTACTAATATGTGTGATATGTCCTGATAGTGAAATGCAGTGACTTTCATCTTTCACAATTGAAAGGCTATCTGTCCCATAGGATAGAATTGGAGTATATTTATATCTTATAAGTATAACTTTCCATTGGGACAAGGTAGAAAGGTGGAGTTTGGTATCTCTGAACTCAGAATATAAAAATGTATCTTTTGGTAAAGATGATTTTTGTATTGTGTGTTTGAAAATACCACTTTCAGCAAATAGGTATTTTCTTGCTTAGCCATTCTGTGTGCCTCTGCTGGTTTGGGGATTGACTGTCTGGTCTTGGAGTGACAGAGGCTGGGGATGTGCATTCTTTTCAGACAGCCACTGGGGAGGGGGGTGAGGTGTGGCCTTCCTTTCCTGGATGAGTCAGGGCTGGGGTGAATAGACCTGGGTTCCATTTAGAGTAGTGGGAGGAGATTTCACTGTACCTGAATAGGTCTGGCTGCCTTGGACAATGCTGTCTCCACCTCCTGCCGAGAAGCTCGTCCAGAGAGGACAGAACTGGTTTTGACTGAGCACAGAGTCCCTCTGCCACAAGAGAACACAGAGAAATGGAGCATAAATATTGGGGCCCAGACCCCATGACTAAAAATACTTCTTGACTCAAAAGGAGCATCTGCCATGGAGAAGAACTGGGAAAGCTAAAGGAGAAGTACTGCCCCTTTGCTGTGTGCTGTTTGGGGTTGGCCTGCAGTGGCTGTTTCTGCCAAGGAGGGGACAAAGACTTTGCTGTGTATCTGCTTGAAAAAGATCTCCAAGCGCTTGAAGTGGACCTTGCCTCCTGTTTTGAAGTCTCAGGGACACAAAGACTTCACAACCAGCTCTCCAGATATTCCTTGCTGGGAGTTTTGACCTGTTAAGAGGTGTCTGTTCTTGGGTTGGGCGCTGGGGGTTGTTCTTGCTGCCTGGAGCTGGGAAAAGAGAAGCAACTATGGAAGCGTGAAGCACCCATTTCCAACGCAACACCGTAGTGCGGGAAGAATTTCCACGCATTGCGATCGTGCTGCTGAAGAAACCGACACAGCACCTGCCCGCGGCAGGAGAAATTACAGCACGCCGAGTCTCGTGTACCGATCCCTGAAGTCCGAGATCACAGCACCGACTCTGATACAAGCCCTGCTGTGCGGCTGCAAGAACCAACGCATTGTGGGACCGCGGCTGAAGAGATCAATGCAGCACGGTTGGGGCCCCATCGAGAACCAACGCATCGCACCAGGGAGCCAAGTCTACAGCAACACCGGGGCCGCATTGTAAGGAACGGACCCATCACCCCCCCTGGAGAAAGGAATCAACGCATCACCTTTCCTGTGCATAAGGAACCTATGCATCACCTTCCCTGCGTCTATTTTTGATTATGATTTTGACAAATACTAGGCACTTTGTGTTAAAAGTGTTGCATCTATAGTGCGCTATAAAAAAAACTGTTTTTACCTTTTAAAAGTCAAATCTTGATAACTGCATGTTGGATTTTTGTCATTTTAGTCTTGTTTGGTTTAGATAAAGATTACTTATTTTTCTAAACTGGTGCAGTGTCCATTTGTAGTGTCTTCACTGTATTACTGTATGTGTGCACAAATGCTTTACACACTGCCTCTGAGATAAGCCTGCCATGCTCGAGCCAAGTTACCAAGAGGGTGAGCAGGGATTGTCTAAGGATGAAACTCCCTTACCCTGAGGTCCATACTTGGACAAAGGTACCTACCTCTGCCAACTAGAGTCCCCAATTTTAAGTAAGTAAGTAAGTAAGTAAATTGTTTATTGTGATGATTATTTAAAATCTTACAATATTACAGATCTCAGACAAAGACTAAAAACTGTGTTCTCAAATAAAAACACTAAAAAATGTCATTTTGTAAGTAATTAAATATCTACAATAGGCATTACATCTAATTTGCTTTTGACTATCATTAAAAACTTTACAAAGATAGCGTTTAAAATAATGTCCTTTGAGTTCATACAATTGATCAAGGCCTGTCTACATGTCCTTATGTCACGTACTTTGAAGGGAAACTTTAGTAACGATTTCCTCTCCTGTAAAAGCGTAGGGCAGATACAGAGAAGATGAAGCATATCTTACTCACCGTTGTTACACAGTCTGCATTTCTTTTGGGTTTTCGGTCTCTCCCACAGGGGAAGGTGACATAGGCCTGGCATAGTTCCAAATCTGGCTTTGAGGAGGACCTGTTTGTTTTTTTCTGTCCATGGTGTTACCAGGTATTGTTGGATTTCCTTCCTTTTATATCCATTAATTATCGTTCATGCGTGTTTTCTTTTGGTGAGGATAGCTTTATTGTTTAAGATGTATATATGGTTTGCAGTTTTATTAATTATTTTCTTGAACGATGACTTGTTTATATTGTTTTCCCATATTGGCGTGATCGCAAATTCCTTTATCGCCTCCCTTAGGTAGATCCACGCAGTAGAATTTGTGTCCTTATTTATTTCTCTCCATAAGAGTTGCGATATTTCGTTTTGGTGGTCATTTTTTATTTGGTTCCATACTTTTATAAAGTGGCCTTGCCTTGCATGTTGCTGGTTGGTCAGTCCAAACTCCAGCCTTACTTGGGCGGGGGACGCATTTTCTGGTAAATGGAATACAGCTCGATAGGCTCTGGTTATGATCTTGTTCAGGGTTTCGCAATCCTTGCCCATTATCACCTCACTGCCATATGTTATGGTCGGTAGGAGTTTTGCGGCAATTACATTCAGCAGGCGACCATATGTTAGGCTGGGAAGTGACTTTTGCACAATTCTAAATGCTGCAGTTAGTGAGTTCACTTTTCCTTGAGTCTCACTTTTTTGCAGTTGATATCTACCCTTCTCATCAAATAGCACACCCAGGTATTTATATACCTCTACTTGCTCCAGTTCCTTTGTATCCATAATCCATTTACTTTTATATCTTCTCTTGTTTTTGGTCACTACCATAATCTTTGTTTTAGTCTCATTTATGACCATCCCATTCTCTTTCGAGTATGTTTGAGTCCTCCTGATTAGACGCTGCAGTCCCACTTTAGTGTGGCTCAATAGTATGACGTCATCCGCATACATTAAATTCGTAAGACGCTTATCAGTTAGTTTCGGGGGATGCGCATTCTCGTCATCCAATATTTCCATTAGGTCCGCAAGAAACAAATTAAAACACAGCCTTGTTTCAGGCCTTCCTTTGCTGGAATCTCCTTTGATAGCGTTCGTCCGTCCCCCATCCTCACACTATCAGTGCTGTTGACCCCAAGAACAGAGAACCTGCTGTGGACGTTTGGGCACAAAACCTCACCCGCCACTGCTAAATTTGACAATCAGTAAAGACTGTCTCATCCTGCTGCAGAGAGATCTCTACAAACCCCAAAGGTCTTCCAGCTATTCTGACTCAACCTCACTCAGACACAATCATTCTTGCTCACGCGGACTCATTCAGTATCACCCTCTCTCTCACACTGACTCACTGTCCCACTAATTCTGACTACCTTAGACTCACTCAGACTTGACTCACTCAGTCTCACAAACATTAACATTCAGTTACACTCCCTGTCGGTCTCCATCACTCATTCATTATCACTCCTCTTATCACTCACAGTTCTCACTTTGAATCACTCTTTCATTGACACTCTTTTTTACTCACACATACATGCTCACATATACACACTCTCGCGTACACATACTCTCACATAAACTACACATTATTTAAAAGCATTTTTTACTTACCTTGCTGTCTGTGCAGGTCCTGTTTGCTGCTGAACCTTTCAGCTTCGGAAAATTGAAATTGAAACCTGCAGTCGCAGATTTGAGTTTTCAGTCTCTGCTCATTCACCCCACCCTTTCCCAACTCTGAACAAGCTCGAAAAGGGTGGGGTGACTTGCGGATTGATGTGTGGCCTCGGGCACTGCAGGGCTTCAGCCTGCAATGCCCCTGTCTAACTTTATCTGTGAAGCTTTACCACATCACAGATAGGGAGGCACTGAGGAGTGCCAGGGGCCTGAGGCCAGAGCTTGGGGTTTCAACAGCTGCAGATAATCTCTGATAGCTGGTGCAGGCTCAATTATGCGTCTGCACGAGACATCAGACATTGTCTCTGTTAGAAGGTGGTTCTGCCAATCTGAGCAGTCCAGATTTTTCAATTTTTGAGCTTTTACTGTGGGAAACCCTCATAAGCTGGGACTCACCCATAGTTAACTCATGATCAAGGAGAGTGCATGTGGATTTTACCGGTTTCCCCCTTGTGAGTGAAGGCCGCTGCGCTGCAGCCGGAGTAAGGGGCACTGGACTGATTACATATAGACATGTGTGTACATGCGTGTGCAGACGTTTAGGGGCTGCGCAGGGGAGATTCCTGTTGTGCACAACCCAGGAGCAGGTACAAATAGAATGGTGTGGCAGGAATGATGCAGAGTTGGGTGGTGACATGGAATAGGCTTTATAATATGGGCAGACACATGGAAGGGAAAGTCAATGTGCTTTACTGTTTTCACTGTAAGAACACTCCATTACTCTCCTCTGAAGATGGGGACCACATGGGGTAGTTTCACTTCCCTAGGGCCTACAAATTATAAACACGCCCCAAAGTACACTGTAAGATGTGTGAAAAGAAGTATTCTGCTGAGTCAAAAGCCATATCTGTACTGCTTATGGGTCATCCAGAAATGTCATATTCCTCTGACTCAGATCTAGGGCAGAAGGGCCTTCCTGCCAGCCCCCTCACAAATCTTTTAAAATGTCTTGCACAGGAAGAGGAGCTCTCTCTGTGGTGTGGTCTTGCTGAGGAAAACTGTTGCTGGGGCCTGGCGCCATGGGCAGTTGGAAGAAGGAACCTCCTGACTGTCCCAGGACCTTGGACTGCGCCTTTGAGGGAGTCCAGGGCCAGTGAAGAGAATTCTGGGCCTCTGCGCAATGAGAAGAGAGGCCCAGAAGGAGAGCCAGGTGAAAGGCTGGCATAGGAAACCAGTGAAGACCGCTCCCTGCCAAACTCAGGAGGGTGGTGAAGAGTGCCCAAAGTGGCTAGGGCTGGGAACCAGGAGCACAAAGAGGCCAGAATGGTAGAAATTGGTCCCCTGAAGATATGCCCCACAAAACGTTGGCGACCTTTGGCCTCTGAGCTGACCGACGATGGAGCACGTGGGGCTCCGCCGCTGATCTTAGATGTGCCCCCAAGGTGGGTCAGGTCCCGGGGGATGCCCCCAGAAGGAGAAGAAGTCAGGGAGAGCCATCACGCTCCCCCTGAAGGTGCCCAGGAGGGGGCCAGGAGCCTACCCTGGCCTCCGAAGAAGCAGAAGTTGGGGAGCGCCGTCTCGCTCCACGTGAAGTGATCCCCAGGGGCCCGGGACCCCCAACTCTGGGCCCCGTTGAAGGTAAAGTTGGGGAATGCCGTCGCACTCCCCGTAAAGACCTTCTAGGGGCTCGGGACCCCTAATTTTGAGCCTCAGTGATGCCGGAAGAAGGAGTAGTGCTGCTGCACTTCCCCAGTGGTAGGAGGAAGACAGGGCAGTGCGTTGCACTCCCCCAAGGTCCCGCCAGACCAGCAGCAGCCTCTGTGTCTTCCCGCAAGAGCGGGCAGACCAGATGGACGCACTGCCTCCCGCGGCTGCGCACAAAGGTGCGGGATGGACGGAAGCCGGCAGGAGCAGCCGGGTGGGCTTCCCGAGCTGCAATCACCTCACCTGTGAAGAAAGGGCCCCAGGAGGGACCAGGCCCGCAATGAGGTGCAGAAGCGGCGTGAGGCCGCCAACGATGGTAGCGCAGCTCTCCCAGAGCAGTTCGGGAGCCGCTGCTCTGTTATTCACTGTGCATGAGGAAATGCCCCAAAATGCCCTCGAGGGCCCAGGAAGGCCTGCAGAGAAAAACGGCTTGTTGGTGGCGTGGGGTGGCCCCAGGAAGATGGGGTAATCGCAAAATGCATGCAAAGGTGCAGGGGGAGCTTCAGGAGCAACACAGACTCCCCAGCACAAAAATGGAACGTCCCCACCCTCAGTCTCAGGGAGACTCAAAGGAGACTACCTTACAAGGGTTCATCTGTGTTTTAAAACCCATCTAATGCTGGAACTTTTGTTCTACATTCAGGAGCTGACGCTTAGGGTTACACTGAAGTGTGCAGAGTCAAACACGGATTGTCACTGAGGTGATTCCCCTTAGAAGTGGGAAGTTATACTTGCACAGGTGGTGCATTCACGAATAGCATTTCTTTTGAGGACTGGAAGTCACATGTGTAATGTGAAGACATAAAGTGGTTAGGTTGCTAGGTATTCCTGCTAGGGTGCCTGGTTGTACATGCTTAATCCTATCATTATAACTGGGATGCCTTTTAGGGCTTTACTTTCATTGCATTATGTGTGTGACCAGATATGATAACTGCTGTCATTCTAATGCCTGCACATGTATTCTTGCTACTGCATTAAGGGATGAACCACCCAGATTGTTAGCCACTATGATTCAGTGGTGTATAGTGTATGATCAGTATGAGATGCTCAGTCAGGATTATGTGTCACTATGGCAGGGGTTTCCATTAAATATGCTTGATGAGATAATTGGGTAGGTCGCCACTGGTATGGTGCAAGTGGGCAGGGCCCTCACTCTAGGTTATGGTCAACCTAATGCATTTGGGGGCAAGATGATGTGCGTGCATCAGAGTGGTGGTACTAGACCCCACACCCCCTAACGAAACCTATGTATATTTGTAAATTGTTGCATGGTATTGAGTAGTGTGTGTGTTTAATGAATGTACTCTTCCTTTTATAAAGCATAGAACAGACTGGACAATCAATTATTGAGGGTTAGTTCTGCGTCCTGGTAAATGGCGATTACTAGCTCACGCCACCTCCCTTGAGTTAGCCTTACACTGCTCTGCAATGCTATCCTCTGAGAGTTAAGCGATACAATGTGGTGTTTGGCTTCCAGTGAAGGACAAATGTAGACATGTTATTTGCGTAGAAACTGCCTCGTTTTCCAACAGTCTCTAACAGAGCTGCCTTATGTTCCTGCTAGATAGCTTTTCTTTTTATACCAAAGTGAATATAAGATTATTATTCACTATTGGTATAACAAGGGGGAGCACAGCCCTGGAGCCCTAAATGGACCCCCCGATGGGTGCATGCAATTAATAGAGAGCACTGTGGAAAGTAGAGTACACTCATCAAGGGTCCTCCAGTGATATCTTTCAGCAGGAGCCACTTAGTAGAAACAATGCCTCCACCGGCAATGGTAAGAGGATGGAAGGCCTTTGACACTCCAGTGGTGCCAGGCAGCAGTCTGAGAGGTACTCATACACCCAGTGTGCCTCCTAAGATTAAACACCTGATGCTCAGGAGGCCAGGAAATGATAGCGAGGTTAGAGAGGGCTAGTAAACAGCTTTGCATGGAGAGTGTAGGCAGCAGGTATGTCTCAGCCCTTCGGTCAAGAGGGAAAAGCATTTAACCCCTATCATGAGGTAGGAGTCATGGTGGCCGCACAGACAGAATCCCGCGCTGAGAGTCTGACGAGGAGTACATACTATCAAAGCACTCACATACATGGCAATAATTTAGAAGAGGAAAGTGGGAGGTTTTTTAAAAAATAATCGGGAGAATGTTTTTCTCCCATTTACTTCCAATGAGGCCTGGATCAGGTCTATTGTCATGTGTGGGACTTGCAAGTGCGCTGCCACAGGATCATATATCAGAAATGTAAATATACTTTTTTTTCTGTACCTGTTAGGAGCCCAGAGAAAGCGCTGTGAAAGGCAGAGAGAATGTGGCAAACATGTTGTCTGACTCACACAAGAGCCGTCCCTGTAGGCAGAATCCCTTAGTCCTGGATTTTTGGGCATCCGTGCTAAGCATGCTGTAATATCTAAGGCCATACTTTAATTCTAAAAATAAAACTACAATGCTCACAATGTATAGTGTAATAAACAGTCAGCATTGGCTGAAGGAGTCGCACATGACATAAGACTATTTGGCAGCTTTTTCAAAATTTAGACATCAGGCAGAGGGGGCATTATGGTACTTTATCGCTCGCTGAAGTACAGTTGACATTTCCTCTGTGCCCAAGACCAAAATGGTTATAGATATGGACAAACGGAAGCCCACATGTCCAGGGTTGTGGGCCCATGTTCGTTCAAGCTCCTAATCTGCACTGACACATACATGCCAAGAGCTTTGGAGACTCCCGATTCTGAATACATAAATGGCATTATTTTAGGTGTCTCCATCTTGAAATGGCCTCTGCTTCATTAGAAGTCAATAGGGGAAAAGATTTTTGCTCGATTGTTGTTTTTAAAATCTCCCTCTATGCTGTTCTAAAATGTTTGCATGTATGTAACATGCCGTACTTTTACTCTCCCCATTTGTCAGAAGTACTGCGACGTTGGCAAACACTCACCAAGTATTCGAGGACTATTCTAGAGTAGTAAACCCTCATCTCTTATATTATTTGGAGGGTATTTCTTATGTGCATCTCATCAGTCTCGGGAGCCAACACAGACAAGTCCTTCCTCTGATGTGAGCAGCACTCACCCATTGCAGGACCTGCAATAGGTATAGTATATTGATTTCTGCTCTGGACAGGCCAGGGATCGCTGGTACGACTGAAGCTCACACCTCAGTTTTTTTTGGAGTATTGGCTAGACAGTGCATGTACTGTCTCGAAGAGACTGCTGTACTGAATATGTGGGCCTCCGCCCACCCACATGCTTCCCATTTGCTCACTCCATTGTCTGTCTCATATTCATTGTCACCATTTGTACCTGGCATTCGTTGTAATGCCTCTTTTAGTGTTTAGCCCTCCCCCAGTGCATGGACCAAGTACTTAACCACATCACTGCTGCAGCAATTCCCCCTCTGTGCTGCAGATCCATTAATCCCATTGTTCATGGCGAGCTGAGCTCGTCATGAGCACACAAGCAGTGTACTGCATGACGAAAAACAACCACTGCTCCCGCTTTAACAACCACTTTTGGACCTAATTTTTTCAATTCTTTTTCAGCACTCTACATAGAGCTCATGCTTTATAGCTCCGTCTCCTCCCACCCACCCTCATGCCCCGTCACTGATCACCCCCTCCCCCAACCCGTCACTGCTTTTCCCTTTGTTGCACTTTCCCTGTTTCCTGCATCTCCCTCCCGCCACTGCTTGTTCCCTTGCACCTCCTACAATCCTGGGGTCTGTCGAGAGAAGGGAAGTTTGTCCAAGGCCAGGCACATAGTATAGGAATGATGTATCATTGTTGGTATGTTTCCTTTATATGTGATCCTTGCCCAGAGTCAGCTTTGGAATATAGACTGCAACGATACTTACTGTGCATTTTCTTAATAAGCGCATGGGATTTGAAGGATCTTCATACTCTTCGCTCATTCGAGGTGTTCTAGCGTAACGCTTTTTATATTTCCAGGTGTTTCACAGTGCTTCGAGCTTTTGTGTATATATAGTGCATAATATAGGGAGCTCTGGCATGTTTTCGCATTACGGTTCTGTGATTGTATATTTTTCACAGCTTTAATGCTTAGGTCTGTAGTCTCTCGTATAATTTTCTCACCTCATGAAATGGGAGTGCCTCTGAGCTCTTGCCCTCTTGCTCTCGTTGGACTATAGATTGTTAACTTGTTTAATACAGTAGACGCCTGCGGAGCATCTAGCTGCGCAGCATCAGCAAGAATATGTTAATTATCAGCTGTTGGCTGTGCTTTCGGGGCAGAGGATTCATCTTTATCCAATGGGGAGAGTGAAACGTCCTAAATGTGACTGTTGTGCTTCCAATGGAGGTGTTGCCACTGAGTGTTCATCTGGAGCGCTTTGTTGTGTTTCCTTATCTTTTTCCTTCTCCGGAAAAAGAAGCTGAAGAGTTTTTAGTACCTGGAAGCTGTTCATTTACTGATGCCAGAACAGGGTGATCCTGCAAGTTCCGATTCATGTACTAATACACTGGACAAATCGGCATCAGAATGTTTGTTTGCACATGCAGAAGGATGGCTGTGATCTGTCAACATCATTTTCTTTTTCAGGGTAGGTGTGCACTGTTCACCTGACTGACTAATCGAAGATGCATTATGAACAGACTCAAATGCCCTTACTTAGCACAGCGAATGTGTTTCCAACTGACCCGAAAAGCTCCACCACTTATGGCCATTTCTTTCAAAATCCCAGACCTTTGGAAGTTCCGCTCCTCTCCTCAGGCGGAGGAGCGTCGCCCCACTGCATTTCAGCACTGCAAAAAGGAAAAATAAAATGATAATAGTGCAATGTTATTATTATTTAATTTTTCTGTGCTGAGGCAGTTTTCAGGGGGGCTAAGTAGGGGGGAGTGGTGGCCCTCTCCCAAGTGTGCATGACTGTTTGGCTGACCGTCTTGGGCCGGCCAAAGAGTCATGCGCACTTTACATGAAGCAGTTGTTGTTTTCTCCCCGTGTGGTGCCCCTGACTGAGTGATTTTTGTCGTTTTCTGCTTTTCCCGCCTTTGCACCCCGCTCCTCGCTCCTGCCGCTGCTCCCCTGCGGCCCGCCCCCTTTTCTCTTGGACCCCCTCCCATTCCCATTCGCCACCCCACTCCTGCCTCCCAGCTGCTCCTCCCTCCCACTGGACATATAAGGCGCTTCCACGCGACGGGGAGCGGTGACCTCACCTGACCTCGTCAGAGCCGGTCGCTCCACCTGCAGCGTGGCTCCTCCTGAGTGCACCAGGTCTCCCTGCTACCACCGCCCGCTCGCCGCCGCCCCTGAGGCTGTGACACCTGTATCTCCGTTTTTCGTTCATTCTCTGTGCCAGCAGTTGTTGTTTTCTCCCCGTGTGGTACCCCTGACTGAGTGATTTTTGTTGTTTTCCGCTTTTCCCGCCTTTGCACCCCGCTCCCTGTCGCTGCTCCCCTGAGGCCCCGCCCCCTTTTCTCTTGGACCCTCTCCCCTTCGCCACCCCCCTCACGCCTCCCAGCTGCTCCTCCCTCCCACTCTCCATTTATGGCAGAGTCTGCGCGTACGCGCAGCGTTCACGTGCTGCAGGCGCGCCGATTGTGCGCCAAAGGCAAGCCCGTCTGCGCCGGTCCGCGCCTGGACAGCACCCAGCGCCAGGAACCCTGGATCTCGACGATGTCAACGCACCCGACGAACCTACGACGCCGCCACCCTCCGCGCACTCAACACCGGCCGGAAGCCCGCCTGCCACCTGGCCACCCCGAAATGCACCCACGGACCCTTCACCTGCCAAGAATGCAAATTCACCTGCAGCCATCCCGGGCCAGCACCCGCCAAGCCTACCACCAGCAAGAATCACCTCAAGAGCATCCTGCTCAACACCCGCTCAGTCCACCGACACGCAATCGAACTCTGGAACCTCCTAGACACTACTGCACCCGACGTCGCCTTCCTCACGGAAACCTGGATGAACACCTCCTCAGCCCCGGACATCGCCATAGCCATCCCCGACGGCTACAAGATCACCCAGAGGGACCGCACCAATCAAACCGGAGGAGGCATCGCCATCGTCCACAGAAACACAATCCGCATCACAACCAACTCGGAAGACACCCTCACAGCCGCCGAACACCTGCACTTCCAGATACACACCGACCCCAGAACCACCCTCAGAGGCAGCCTAATCTACAGACCCCCGGGACCACGCACTCAATTCAGCGAAGCCATGGCAGACTTCATTAGCCCGCACTCCCTCACCTCCCCAGACTACATCCTCCTAGGAGACCTCAACTTCCACCTGGAGAACAACAATGACAGCAACACCACCACCCTGCTGGACAACCTCACCAACCTCGGACTCAAGCAACTGGTGAACACCCCCACCCACTACGCTGGCGACACACTTGACCCCGTCTTCTCCTCCAGCAAGTACATCTCCTTCAGCCACTCCACCGGACTCCACTGGACAGACCACAGCTGCGTCCATTTCTCCTTCAGGAAAACCATGACCCACCACCACCCGCAACAGGCCCCCCGCAGAAGCTGGAGCAAGATCACCGCCGACCAGCTCACCACCTCCCTCAGCCAGAACCCTCCCACCATCACGACAGACCCCAACGATGCGGCCTGCAACCTCGCACAATGGCTCGCCAACTGCGCCGATGAACTCGCACCACTGAGGAAACCACCCAGCAGACCCCACAGCAAGAAAGCCTCGTGGTTTACCGACGACCTCATAAACTCGAAGAAAACCTGCCGCTCCCTGGAGAAAACCTGGCACCATGATCAGACAACAGAGAACATGACAGCCCTCAAGAACGCCACCCGCAAGCACCACCAACTGATCTGCACCACCAAGAGAACTACATACAAACAACAACTGGACAACAACACCCACAACAGCAGGGACCTCTTCAGCATCGTCAAAGAGCTCTCCAACCCCAGCGCCTGCAACAACGACATCACACCCTCGCAAGACCTCTGCGACTCACTCGCCTCGTTCTTTCACCGCAAGATCGCCGACATTCACAACAGCTTCGGAGCACAGACCACGCACACAACCACCGAACCAGCGCACCCAACCGCCACCCTCTGCACCTGGACCCAGGTCACCACCGAAGATACTGCCTGCACAATGAGCACCATCCACTCCGGCTCCCCTACCGACCCATGCCCATACCATATCTTCAACAAAGCGGACTCCATCATCGCACCCCAGCTCCGGGACGTCATCAACAGCTCCTTCACATCCGCCACCTTCCCGGAGAGCTGGAAACACGCAGAGATCAGCGTCCTCCTGAAAATACCCACCGCGGACCCCACGGACCTCAAGAACTTCCGACCCATCTCGCTCCTCTCTTTTCCTGCCAAAGTCATTGAGAAGACGGTCAACAAACAACTCTCCGCCTTCCTCGAGACAAACAGATCCCTCAACCAGTCACAGTCTGGTTTCCGAGCAAACCACAGCACCAAGACCGCCCTCATCGCAGCTACCGACGACATCAGGTCAATGCTCGACAATGGGGAAACCACCGCCCTCATCCTTCTGGACCTCTCAGCAGCCTTCGACACGGTATGCTATCACACCCTGATACAACGCCTAGGCGACACAGGAATCCAAGTCGCGGCCCTGGAGTGGGTCATCTCCTTCCACGCCGGAAGAACCCAGAGAGTCCGCCTCCCCCCGTTCCCGTCCGCGGCTACCGAAGTCATCTGCGGCGACCCACAAGGCTCCTCGCTCAGCCCCACCCTCTTCAACATTTACATGAGCCCCCTCGCAGCCATCGCACGCAAACACAACCTCAACATCATCTCCTACGCCGACGACACACAGCTGATCCTCTCCCTCACCAATGACCCGGACACCGCCAGAGCCAGCCTCCCGGAAGGGATGAGAGAGGTCGCGGAATGGATGAAGCTCAGCCGTCTGAAACTTAACTCAGACAAGACGGAAGTCCTCATCATGGGACCATCCCCCTCTGCATGGGACGACTCCTGGTGGCCACCCGCCCTGGGCACCGCCCCCAAACCCACAGACCACGCACGCAACCTGGGCTTCATCCTTGACTCCTCCCTCACGATTACCAAGCAAGTCAACGCCGTCTCAGTTTCCTGCTTCAACACCCTGCGCATGCTCCGAAAAATCTTCTGATGGATCCCCACCGCAACCAGGAAGACGGTCACCCAAGCCCTCGTCACCAGCCGCCTGGACTACGGAAACACCCTCTACGCCGGAACCACAGCTTAACTCCAGAAAAGACTACAGCACATACAGAACGCCTCGGCAAGACTCATCCTGGACATCCCCCGCCACAGCCACATCTCTGCCCATCTGAAAGATCTGCACTGGCTCCCCGTCAGCAAGAGAATCACATTCCGACTCCTCACCCACGCACACAAGGCCCTCCACAAAGCGGGCCCCAGCTACCTCAACAACCGCCTTGCACTCTACACTCCAACCCGCCAGCTCCGCTCCGTCAGCCTCGCTCTCGCCACCATCCCACGAATTCGCAAAGCCACCGCCGGAGGAAGATCCTTCTCCGATTTGGCAGCCAAGACTTGGAACTCCCTCCCCACCCACCTCCGGCTGACCCAGGACCATCTCGCCTTCAGGAAACAACTCAAGACCTAGCTGTTTGAGCAGTAGCGACCCCCCGCGCCTTGAGACCCTTACGGGTGAGTAGCGCGCTCTACAAATTCCTTGATTGATTGATTGATTGATGTTCTCCACTAGCTGTATTCTACAGCCTGGGTGGAGAACATGCTTGGGCTCCCAGTCACTCTCTGAGCACCTAACCATGGTGCTCAGACCAATCTTGACGCTGCAGTCATGGTGACAGTAGCATTGTGATTGGCATAGGGAAACCTGGGTGCGTCCTGCTTGCGATTCACAAAGAAGGAAGAGGAGGGAGGAGAGGTGGCAGCCTGCAGATAAGTGATTTCTTTTTTATAACCCACTCTCATTCCACAGCTTCTGCCAGGGAGGAGCTGCCACTGAGTTCTGGGTTTATGCAGTGGTCAAAGTGGGAAAAAAGTAGATTTGTGGCGAATCAGAGGGAGGAAATAACTTGAAGATTGGGTCAGTGGGCGGAGTAAGGGGTGCAGCCAGAAAGAGCAAAAAATCCCAATTTCTAGTATTTGTTTGGCATTTCACATTGTACATGAAGCAGAGAGACCATGAAGTTTGTGCACATAGGGGCATATTTTCAATAATGTGGTGAAGCGTACCGTTAAGCCAAGAAGGCTAACGACACGCTTCATCACTATTAAACGCAGGGCTGCACCATATTTAGTAGAATAGGGTGCAGTCCTGTGTTTCCCCTTGCGTGGGCGCTTACTTTAGCTGCCTAGCACCAACGCAGACACCCTTACACCATAGTACAAGGGTGCCTGTGTTGAGGGGAAGATTGTTTATGTGCAAGAAGGGGGACCTGCACATAAACTATCTTTGAGTGCCGTTTTGTAACTTCTATGTGTGCTACTTAATGCGGCACACATAGAAGTTATAAAATGTATTTTTTTTAATGATTGTTTATGTGCAGGAAGGGACATAAACAACCATAGGCAATTTGCTGTACCCATGTGTGCTGCACAAGGTAGCATTCATGGAAACAGCAAAAACTGGAAGAAATAAAGCATTTCGTCTTGTTTTGCCTGTTTAAGACCAGGTTTTACCTGGTCTTAATTTTGGCGCTGCCTCCAATTTATGCAACCCTTGTAAATAGGGGGCAGCATCCAAATCAATGGGTTTTGTGGTGGAACGCCCACCGCAACACCCATTGCCCTCCCCTTTCATGTTAAATACAGTGTGAAAGGGTGCCTTATTTACAAGGCAGTGTTAAGCCACATTAAATGGCTTAATGCTGCCTTGTAAATAAGGTGAGGCCACTATCGCCATCACAACATCACTGAGAGTGACGCTGTGGTGGCGATAGGTGCTTGAAAATATGCTCCCTAGTTTGGTGTACGTGCAAATCCTGCAGTGCTGATCCCTGACGAGTTGCACTAATACTGATAAAACAAGGCCAATGGAAGTATCAATGTGTGAGGCGGACTGGCCTCAAGGGTCCTGTGACCTCAATGACAGAGTCACAGTTGCTCTAGTGTTTGATGCTTCGGACTGCCCGCAAGACTGGAGGCTTAAATTCAGTGTGGGTTGTGGTGGACAGGCCATCAAGGTTAACCCACACTTGCCACCACTAGGTTAACCCTGCTGGTGCTAAGACACCAGGGCATCTATGGTCTAGCGGGCCTTCTAAAGTCAAGCACGGGAATGTGCTCCCACAGGAGAGTGGTCGGGTGGACTGGTTATGAAGGTAAATTTGGCAGCTCTGGCCATAGTGCCACATCCTCTCCCCCACTGAACACCATACTGCCCCACAGAGAAACTCGCACTGCTTTCAGCTAGAACCCAATTGTGCCCCACTATAAACACCTGGATGCGACTCAATTCAAATTATGCACTAGACAAGAGTATCTGAAAGAAACACGTTAGTGTTAGATTCCTTACCTTAGAATATCCCCAGGCGTCAGTCTGGATCCGGAAACTTTTGCGTAGCAGTACCCCTGCGCGTCGGTAGGCGTCGTCTGCAGGCGTCCCCTGCGGCTCCGCGTCCGTCGTCGGCGTCGTGCGCCGTGATGACGTCGCTGGAGTATATAGACGCCGCCTCCGCGCGCTGACGTCAGTTCTTCTTTCTTCCGCGCCAGTGGACGCAGATCTGAAGAGCAGTACTCCGGTCTTTGACCAAGTTTTTTCGAAGTTATTTCTCACTTTGTGCCTGATAGGATGCCTGGGTTCAAGCACTGTGATGACTGTGAGCGCACGATGTCGGTCACAGACCATCACCGCCTCTGTCTCCGGTGTCTGGGCCCCGACCACGACGTGGACTCCTGCGTCGACTGCCGGGCCCTCACCAACAAGGCTAGGCGGGAGCGGTCCCGCAAGCTACTGGAGCTCCGGGTGTCGGCCCCACGTCGGGACCGGGAGCGGTCCCGGTCTGGCCGGAGGTCGAGAGAGCGTTCGAGGGAACGATCGCGGAGCCGCGCCGAGCATTCCGGAAGTCGACACCACTCGTCAGGCTCGTCAGGTAGGAAGCACAAGAAGTCGGGGCATCGTCATCGTACCCCCGACTCCCCCCGACGCTCGCTCGATGCGGCCGGGGGCTCGGGTGACCCCAACCCCGCGGCTCCGCGAGAGTCGCCGGCGCGGCCTGCCTCATACCCTCCGGTCCCTGGGCACGGTGCGACGCCTGAGGAGATCGAGGCGTTCCTCATGGCCATGAGGGCGCTCGGTTCTCCGACGGGGCCTACGGTGCCTTCGGGCCCAGTGCTACCGTCTGGGGGCCCTGGCGGTTCGGGTGTCCCTGCCTTGGTGCCGTCGGGTGCTCCGGCCCCGGCGCCGCCGACGGCTCCGACCCCGGCGCCGCACGGGCCTTCGGGATCGGCGCCGGCTGGTCTTCCGGCCTCCCCGGCGCCGTTGCCATCGGGGTTACCCCCGACGCCGCCCCCGCGCGGCGCTGGTTCTCCGGTGCCGGCTCCGGCCGGCGGCGGGGTTCCGGCGCCGGCTCCGGGCGGCGCCGTCCCCTTACCTTCCCCGACGCCGGACGCGGCGTCGGACGGGCGTCGCTCGACGCCAGTCCCGGCGCCGATGGGGCCCATGAACCCCGAGGAGCCGGTCTACATCGTTGACTCCGAATACGGAGAAGATGAAGAGTTCGGTGAAGGTTGGGAGGGGTCCGAGGACCCTCTGTCACGCGAGTGCCAGTATGACCCGGACTGGACAGGTGACTTGGGGGATGCCAGTGGTCTGGACGACTCTCCTAACCCTGGTTTGATCTCTCCTCCTTCCGTGGCATCGGTGGAGGGAGCTGCATATTCTGTGGTGCTGATGAGGGCTGCCAAGGCCTTACACCTTGAGCTCCCCGTCGCGGCCGTGAGGCCTAACATCCTCACCGAGGTCTTCAAACCGCAGTCATGCCCACAGGAGCCACTGCTGCCGTTTAATGAAGCCTTGTCAGACGTTCTGTTGGGCACTTGGTCCAGGCCCGCTTCAGGTCCGCCTGTTGATCGGAACGTGGCCAGGCGCCACCGTCCTTGTCCGGACGACCCCAAGTTCCTGTCTACCCACCCCACTCCTGAGAGTCTGGTGATCCAGGCCTCGACCTCCCAGTCCGCATTCCCGTCGGCCCCAACCGACAGGGAATCCAAGAGGTATGACCAATTTGGCAAGAAGGTCTTCTCGTCCATTAGTTTGGGCCTGCGGTCTTGCAACACCGCTTGCCTCTTGGGCCGCTACACCCACTCTGTGTGGGATACGGTCGCGGAACTGCTGCCAGAATGCCCCATGGAGGTGCGGGCAAAACTCGGTCAGGCTGTGGCTGAGGGCCGAGATGCAGCGAAATATTCGATACGGTGTGGTCTTGATACGACCGACTCGCTGGGCAGAGCTATGTCAACGACAGTGGCGATTCGTCGCCACGCCTGGCTGAGATCCGCCAATTTTTCGGCAGACGTCCAAAATACCTTGATGGACATGCCGTTCGATGGCTGTCACCTCTTCGGTGACAAGGCGGACCACGCGCTGGAACGCTTCAAGGACTCCAGGGTCACGGCCAAGTCCTTGGGTCTCTCGACCCAGCGTCAGCAAACGGGTTCGTTTCGTCCCTTTCGTGGCCAAGGAAGGGGCGCCCCCACACGTGCTGCCAGCCACGCGCCGCAACAATCCTTTCAACGCGGTGGCGGCCGTGGAAACCGCCGTGGTGGCGGTCGGGGACAACGGCGGGGTCAGACCACACCTTCCCCCGCAGCATCTACCCCAAAATCCTCCTAGTCCGTGCTTTCGGCCCCATGTGACGCCAGTGGGTGGCAGGGTTCGCCATCACCACGCTCACTGGCGCACGATCACTTCGGACAGGTGGGTGCTGCAAATCGTCCGAAGGGGCTACTCCCTCCCCTTCGAGACCTCTCCTCCAGCCATGCCACCGCAGAACCACCGTGTGTCGGGGGACCACTTGACACTTCTGCAGGAGGAAGTTACGGCCCTCTTGGCCAAGGGGGCCATCGAGCGCGTTCCTGGGCCAGAAGTAGGGCGTGGTTGTTATTCCCACTACTTTCTGGTGCCCAAGAAGGACAAGGGGGGCCTACGTCCTATCTTGGATCTAAGGAACGTCAACGGCTTCCTCCGGAAGGAAAAGTTCAAGATGTTGACGTTAGCTCAGGTCTTGGCTGCTCTAGACCCACAAGACTGGATGGTAGCGTTGGACTTGCAGGACGCCTATTTTCACATTCCCGTCCTGCCGGCCCACCGGCGTTACCTGCGGTTCACGGTAGGCCAGGAGCATTTTCAGTTTATCGTGCTTCCCTTCGGCCTTACCAGCGCCCCACGGGTGTTCACAAAGGTGATGGCGGTGGTCGCAGCCCATCTGCGCAGGTTGGGGGTTTCAGTCTTCCCCTACCTAGACGACTGGTTGTTGAAGGCGGGCTCGCCCCAGACAGTCGTCCACCACCTTCAGATGACGGCAGACCTCTTGCACGACCTGGGGTTCTCCATCAATGTGCCGAAATCACACCTGTGTCCCTCTCAAAAGCTCCTTTTCATCGGAGCGGTTCTGGACTCGGCGCAGTTTCGGGTTTATCCTCCGGAACGGCGGGTTCGGGATATTCAGGCTTTGATTCCCATCTTTCAGCCGCTATCCCGGGTTTCGGTCAGGTTGACGCTGCGGCTGCTGGGACTGATGGCTTCCTGCATCCTTCTGGTGCATCACGCTCGGAGGCGGATGCGGGCTCTGCAGTGGGACCTGAAGTTTCAGTGGGCCCAGCATCAGGGCAACTTGTCCGACCACGTCTTGATCTCGGAGGGCACTGCGAGACAACTGCAGTGGTGGCTTACGGACCGCGATTGGGTCAGGGGCAAGTCCCTCTCCTTTCCCCAACCGGAGCACGTTGTCGTGACGGACGCGTCCCTCCAGGGCTGGGGTGGCCACTTGGGAGAGGCAGAGATCAGAGGCATCTGGTCTCCGGCGGAGTCCCGGCTCCATATCAATCTGTTGGAGCTGCGGGCGATTCGTCTGGCACTGAAGGCATTCCTCCCCTTTGTCAACGGGAGTGTAGTGCAGGTGTTCACCGACAACACCACCGCCATGTGGTACTGCAACAAACAGGGCGGTGTGGGGTCGTGGACCCTTTGCCAGGAGGCTCTGCGCCTCTGGCAATGGCTGGAACGTCAGGGCGTGACTCTGACGGTTCAACACCTGGCAGGTTCTCTGAACGCCAGGGCGGACGAACTCAGCCGTCGGTGCTTGATGGATCACGAATGGCGTCTGAACTCGGACGTGGCGCAAGGCATCTTTCTGCAATGGGGAGAGCCTTGGTTAGATCTATTCGCCACCGAAGAGAACGCGCAATGTCATCAGTTCTGCGCGTTGGAGTTTCCAAGACGGAACTCGCACGGCGACGCCTTTCGGCGCGAGTGGAGTTGCGGTCTGTTATACGCCTTTCCGCCTATACCACTTCTGCCCAGAGTGCTGAAGAAGATCAGGCGCGACCGGGCCCAGGTTATCCTTGTGGCTCCGGACTGGGCTCGAAGATACTGGTATCCCGAGCTACTCAGCATGTCAGTCGGTCCCCCGATCCGCCTGCCCCTTCAGGAGGACCTTCTGTCGCAGCAGCAGGGGACGGTCCTCCACCCGAACCTGTCCAGTCTCCACCTCCATGCTTGGAGATTGAGCGGCGGCAGTTGAGGCCATTTGACTTGCCTCCTGAAGTCTGTGATGTTATTCTGGCAGCCAGGCGTCCCTCCACTAAGTCGGTATACGCCTGTCGGTGGAACAGATTTGTGGCATGGTGCACAGCAAAGGCTGTGGATCCTCTTTCTGCCCCTCTTTCGGAGGTTCTTCTGTTTCTTCTTTCTCTTGCCCAGCAGGGCTCTGCTCTGGGCACTATCAAGGGCTACCTTTCTGCCCTTTCAGCCTTTTTAAGGCTTCCTGATCAGCCTTCTTTGTTCAAATCCCCGATTGTAACTCGATTCTTGAAAGGCATCACTCACATGTTTCCACCTGTTCCGTTTGTGATGCCTCAGTGGGATTTGAACCTGGTTCTAACTTTTCTGATGTGTGCTCCCTTTGAGCCCCTTCATTCTTGCCCTCTCCGTCTCCTGAGTTTAAAGACGGCTTTCCTGGTTGCCATCACCTCTGCCAGGAGAGTGAGTGAGCTCCAGGCTCTTTCTGTCCATCCTCCTTTCCTGTCCATTCATCCCGACAAGGTGGTTCTGAGGACTAGACCTTCTTTCCTGCCCAAGGTTGTTTCGGCCTTTCACATCGGGCAGTCCATCACCCTCCCTTCCTTCTTCCCGCCTCCGCATCCTTCAAAGGATGAAGAGCGGCTCCATCGTCTGGACCCAAAACGTGCGCTTTCATTTTACATGGATCGCACACGCCAGTTCCGGGTGGATGACCAACTGTTTGTTGGCTACGTGGGTGCGATGGGTCGTCCTCTGCATCAAAGCGTGCCACTCTTTGGCTCGGAAGGAGCCTCCTGTTGGGCTGAGGGCCCATTCCACTCGGGCCACGGCGGCTACCACTGCCCTGGGCCGGGGAGTCCCCTTGCAGGACATTTGCCAAGCGGCTACGTGGGCCTCGCTGCACACCTTTGCGAGGCACTACTGCCTGGACAGTCAAGTCCGGAGGGATGGCTTCTTTGGCCGTTCTGTCCTCCAGGACTTTCTGGTGTAGTTTTGTATTGGTTCGCAGACCCACCACTGGGGTTGGTATTGCTGGGGTATGTATTCTAAGGTAAGGAATCTAACACTAACGTGTTTCTTTCAGATGAACAAGTTACTTACCTTCGGTAACGATATATCTGTAAGAAACATTAGTTAGTGTTAGATTCCTTACCGATCCCACCCATCCTCCCCGTTCTGCGAACTGATACCTAGGGTTAAGGACATCCCTTTCAGGGCCCTAGTTTTACATGGCACCAGTGTTGGTTCTCTCATGGCTCTGCGTCTCCTGGCGCGGAAATGCTGTGTGCAAAGAACTGACGTCAGCGCGCGGAGGCGGCGTCTATATACTCCAGCGACGTCATCACGGCGCACGACGCCGACGACGGACGCGGAGCCGCAGGGGACGCCTGCAGACGACGCCTACCGACGCGCAGGGGTACTGCTACGCAAAAGTTTCCGGATCCAGACTGACGCCTGGGGATATTCTAAGGTAAGGAATCTAACACTAACTAATGTTTCTTACAGATATATCGTTACCGAAGGTAAGTAACTTGTTCAATAAGCTGCCTGAAAAGAAAAGTACCACCATCTTGGAAAAAGCACACACTGGGAATGCAAGATTAAGTAAAGCATGTGAAACGAAAACAACATAGCTACCTTTACCCTTTTACATTCATTATTCAGAAATTAATTAATGTTTTAGCCTGGAAGGGATCCGTTTCAATGTCCACTGTTTATATCATTAAAAAACGTAAGCAGTGGTTTAAAAAGACCTCTTTTCTGAACACAGAGCTGCCGTACACATTTTACAAACTGAAATAAGGACAACAGCAGATTAGGATCACATTTAACGTTTTTCACTCCACAGACCATTACAAAAGTGTATGCCAAGAGTCCACTACCAGACCACAAATATAGTTCTCGGGCATCATGTCAATATAAGTTTTCTTAGCTTTGGTGCTAAAGCATCTACTTTTATTCTCTTCAGAGGGTCTTAAAAACGGCTTCCAAATTGCTGATTTATTTGAGTAGGTACACACTGCAGGACTCGGCTAGCCTCTAAATACTATCGTGCTTTTTAGGTCTCGGCCTGATCCAGCTAATGCGCTGGTCTCGGCCGAGACATTTGGGGCTCTGAGAAATGCTACTTTTCCGGCGATCAGCTTGCTAGAACGCGCAGAAGAGCGCGTGCGTGGATGTGCGTTATAGCAAGCTGATCGTGCGGGAGGCAGCACTTGCGGTGACATGTGTGCACACCACGCGCGTACCCACTCGCGTTTTTTTATTTATTTAATTTCGCGGCTGTCAGCAACTAACAACAGTAAACAGAGAAGTTTGCCGTGGTACATTCACAATGTGGTGTATTCATCACTGCAACATCTCAGAGGATTTTCTTGATGGGATATTCATTCGCTCCGGACGTGTATCACATGTGAGTGCATTAACATCTGAAGATATGCCCTCATGCCCTTGCCGCCCACATAAATACACAGGACTGCGGCGCCTCTCGGTACACACCTGAGGTAGACGCTTGTTCTGCCGTACTCCGTAGCTTCTGTTGTGCATGCCTTTAACGCTTCGCAGGAGGCAGCAGAGCACCCCCACCCTTTGTAAGCCAGTTTGATTCAGCCGAGGCCTGTCTCATGTTTAGCCCCTTGAAGCGCCTCAAATTCGTTCATCACAATCTCTAGTGACACACGACAGCAGCCCGTTGTCCACAGGCCTGTGAAGCCTCGCTCTGTCAAGTTGTAAAGAGACCTGTATTGTTTAACTGTTGTGTGAGTGCCGGCCATGCATTAACTACACGTCTCTGGTGACAAATAGGACAGCGGCACCCTCGTTCATGGATTAGGGAAGCATAATAACTCCTTCATGCCGTGCAGAGTGATGCTCTTAAAGTGGGTTTTGGGTGTGTAGGAGCAGCAGCACCCTAGCGTATGGCTATATAAAGTATAACCTTATGATGCTCTGACGTGCTGCACTGCTGACCTCATTATTTTCCCCACCCCGTCCTTGCATAAATGTGGTAGCTGTCCACTTCTGTTTGGTTCGGGATACCAGTGCCCCCCCCCCCCACCCACTGGGTAACTAGGTTACTCGTTGCCCAGTTATTACCGTGCTGGTTAGTGCCGGGTGCGTCTTGAAAGCACCTCTTGGTGCTATACAAGTGTAAACGCTTTATCTCGCAGCAGTCGGCGCCGCTCCGAGGGCTCAGACATGATGCAATGCTGTTGCAATGCAATGCACACCCTCACTTAATCTAACCCCCACCCGAGATCCGCTTGAGGGCGTCCCTCACGCCACTCCTATAATCTGTCCCTGCTCTTTCTGTGACTGTTGTTGCCTACCTCTGTCTGTCCTTCCCTCCTCTGCCTGCCAGGCTTTCTCTCATTCGCTGTATGCATGACTTCCTCCCTGCCTGCCTATCTGCCTGTGCATCTTCCTTCATGTCACCCCTTTCTGTATATTTAGTTAGTGACTCCCTCCATGTGCACCTTCCACCTTTGCTGTCTGTTTTACTTTTCGAAATGGCTTAATGTCATCTGTCTATCTTCTTATTTGCTTTGGTCTTGCGCGAAACTGCCAATTTCGGTCCCCACTATCTCTCCCTCACTGTGCCAGTCTTCTATATTATACTTTCCTATAACAAGCATTAGAACAGGCAGGAAGAGGTTGCCAGCATTACAAAGTCAAAAATAACAGAAGACATGTTTTATGGTAATTGTTTTTTAATAGGGTTGCTCAGTGGTACATAATGTATTCCTGTTATTGTTAACTGCGAAGTACATCCGATCGTGCCTTGCACTTTTTCTGTACGAATGTGTAATACTCTTAAATGTGCATTTTAATAAAGAGCATCGTGGGTGCACAGCACAGAGCAGGGTGTTTTTCTAGTGAGTGAATCACTGTGCAGTCAGGTGGGGCCGTCTGTTCATCCTGTTCACTGTCTCTGAGACGTCTGGACTCACACGAGCCTCACTGCTGGTGACTCCCCCAGTGAAACGCAATGAACACACATGCCACCTCGAGGCGTGCTCTGTACACGCTTTATATTGACTGACGTGCAGACAGCAGACTCCATTGCTCAGGGATTAGAGCAGTGGTCTTGTAAGCCAGGGTCGCGAGTTCAAATCTCGATGAGGCCTCACCTGTTTTTTTACGCTATTTTCTATTCCAATTCAGAATTTGGTTCAATGGCATAAGATTAATATTTTCAGTGACGTTTCTTTTATATTACCAGTGTGATTCAGCAACAAAGAGAAAACTCCTCTCACACACCAGGCCTCTGTCAGGTGAGCCGACAACCACAGCCTGTCCACGAGAACCTAAAGCTCCAAGAGGACATAAAACAAAACACACATCACAACCACACACCAAGCAACACAACCTAACAAGCACAGCTTGAACACAGGATATTTGTGTCACACTGTCCGTGGACACCAGATATAAGGCAGTGGCAATCAGGAACCCCTGAAAACGCTCAGAAGAAAGTTAAAACTTACAAATTACGAGAACTCTGACCTTTTCTAGTTTAGCTCATGTGTGATCTACATTTGTCAAGCTCATCGCTAAAGGCAGATTAGCTGTACTAAATTACTAATGAGCATTTTTTAAAGAAATGCTTGCCCTAGTTTCGATTGAGCCCCAGACGCGGTCATCACCGCAGCAGTACTCCTTCAAAAAATATGAATCTTTGGGTGGCAGCTGTGGCTTTCGCTACGAGGCAGCAGCGACACGCAGCTAGATCTCAGGTGTGAGGAGGGTGGAGGGGGGGGGGGGGGGGGGCACTGATGGACACCTGATAACCCCGCAACTCCTGCTGCTGTGCTTCACAGCCGTGGGAAGTGCAGTAGGTATGGCAATTTATAGGACATGCGCCGTGTCAAAGGCAGTGAAAGGCACACCACCATAATGACGGGCCCAAAGAGACTTCAAACACTAAGCAAACCCGGTCGACTCCCGTCTCACTCCTCCGGCCGCTGACATCAACAGTCATCAAGGCTCCGCACCGAGTGGCGATAAAGGTCACGGACACCCCAGGCCTCCAGCCTTTCCCTGCAGTTCATAAATGCGAGCGGAGCTTGTGGTATGTGGTGCGAGCATGGGCCACAGTGCCCAAGGCCTTGGATCAGCCTCACCCTACGTCCAACGGCTGCAGAAACAGTACCTTCCCTGCGCCAAAAAGCGGCGTCAGAGGAGGACCACTGTGATTGGCTGTCAGTGTCACGTGCTTTTCAGTGCATGTTATACACACAATTCACCGTATCCAATTCATTCACATCCTTATCCAGTTTATTCAACATTCTATGTATCACAATGTGATTCATATCCGATTTCAGTGATGCTCATATTCATTTCAAGAACAGTGTTATTTGCCTCACTGTTATTTATATCAATTTCAAGAGTTCTTATATTTAAACCATTCTGTAATGTTCATTTTTTAATTTATTTTTAAATGAGCCTTTGTGTTATATCAAGTCTATACAAAACAGTACACTTGCCTACAGTAAATGACAGCACCTTAACACATGGGGCAGCATATATTTAATAGATTAACAGTCCAGCAGTTTCCCTCCATACTCAGAATGATTTTTTTCATATCAGGATGGCGCCTCCAGAGCATAATTGCATTCATGAAAGCTGAAATGGGGCCGAGATGGCACTTCAGATACTATTACATTTGGAGCTTTTGTCCTGGAATCAGTGTGTATACACATTCCCATAATGCCTCCATCCCTCCCCAATTTTACTCTTTGGGGACTCCACATCCTAGCTGCCATCGCTCCAGGAGGCGCGCACCTCTATCTGCGACTAGGGGTAGGAGCCTATCTAGCGCTTAAAGCAATCCCAAACTCCCGCAGCGCAGGCCGGGGACGGGCATGTCCTATGCCTAGTCAGAGCCCGGAGGACGCTGTGACCACCCTCTGACATCGTGATCCTGGGGTCAGTGCTCTCTCATATTGTACTGGAGAGCTGAATAGTTTGGATCTGTTAACATGTTTGGGTATAGCTCTATCCTGGTTGCTATTCTTTGGATGCTGCCTCTGGTGATCTTGAGGTTTTGATAACGCCAAATTACAAAGGGCAAACCCAAACCCCAGGAGGTTGAGGCGGAAACACCTTCTCCCTCTAAGAATACCAGCATCGATAAAATGTTGCAGAGGGCTATTGGCATAATTTCCACATAAATAGCCCTCACTGAGAGGACATTGTCTCTGGGAATCCCAAATGATTCAAGCTAGATGGCTCCTTATTATACAGCACAATTGGAACAAATAGTGCAGTGGACCATTTGGGGTTGGGTAAGAACCAAACCAGTGATGAGGAGGCAAATTCGTCCTCTAATCCACAGGGGCACACCTTAAAGTTACATCTCGACCTTCTTGAGCCACCAAACGACGTAAACAGCAGCACACAGCTCAGTTCCCTCTAGCCCTTGCTAGCCTATATGCTGACTCGAACATTATTGACCCTTATAATTCCAGCCTAGAGGGGACCATGCTTACACCTCCTTGGGCTGTAGACCTCATGGAGTCCTATTTTGGAAAAATTAAAGAATATCTACATAAAGAACTTTCCTCATTGACAGTACAGTTGGAGGCCATCAAAAGGGGTCTCAATTGCATTTTATCCCAACAAAAGCAAGTTGTATGTTCAATACCAGTAGCAGAGAATGGTGGCCAGGTTATGACCTCCAACTGCCAACTCAAACTGCTTAAGGACTCTAGCACCAGCCACACAGCCACTTTACCTAGAGATGCTGTAATTAGCCATGGTAAAGGGACTGAGGTTGTGGGTACTTTGCACACATCAAAAGCGTTAGGAGTTAATAAGGCCTTGTTGTCCTTTAAGGGAGACGGTGTGGTCTCACGTCTAGACTGACGACCTAGGAGCTGGGAAACCAAGGTTCGAGCCTCGGGGTCGACTCCACATCCTGTGATTCTCGGCAAATCACTTAATCCCTTAATCTCACCATGCCTACCAAAAACATAAATGTGTCCTTGTGTATGTAACTGATGCTCATGTAAAGCTCTCCAATACATTTGGGTAGAGTTTGCGCTCTATAAATCTGCACACACACAAAAAAAAATTTGTTGGTTATTTTATATTTTGGCATGGGTGGCACTAGCTAATCCTATGTTTAAAAGACTTTGCGGTAGAAATGACAAAAGACTTAGGGCCTGATTACTAATTTAGCAGTCCGATGGACTACCAAACCAACAGGGACGGTGCGGCTACCGATGGTCCGAGTGACGTATTACAAGTTTGATAATCGGACCGGCATAGGACCACTGTTACCACAGGGATCCACGATCCCTGTCAGTCTTGCAGCTGTCTGTGGCCCGCAATATGCTTGTGGTGCTGCTGCGGCACTGGCAAGCGAATTACGAGTTTCCTCACCGCTACAGTTTTCATGGTGGCAAGCCCTCCATGAAAAGTGTGGTGGTGAGGAAACTAAGGGGGCCAGGGGATGCATGCTGGGAGGAACATGGTTTGCACCCCTGTCTGTATGCATCCCCTGTTCCAGCACGGCATGGACTTCACAATCCATGCTGTGCTGAAATGCGCTGTGATGGTCACATGGCGCTGCCTTTCTAAGGCTCACATAAGAGTCTTTGGGCCGACTTGCTGCAGCAGGACTGCCCGACCTGTATTCCAATCGGAATACAGAAGGCAGCCAGACTACTGGTATGGCAGTCTTGGAGCATGGGCTGGTGTGACAGCCCACTCCAAGACCGCCAAACTCATAATCAGGCCCTTAGTCACCTTTTCGCTTGGAGTGGATGGAACTGTACAAATCCTATGCTTTAAAACTTTGCTAGAATAACAGACATTTGAGGTAAGCAGATTCAGTGGTGTTGTAGAGTGCCCATAGAAAGAAGCTGCACTCCTTGTAAACTTGGCAACTACCCAGAGTTCCCTGCTTCCTCTTTTGCATAATTTAGACGGCACTCTAATCCTGTAATGATAAAGATATATACATATGTGTGTGCACACACATGCATATGGATTTATATGCATGTGTGTTTTTTTTATTTTGTATGTGAGAACCCCTTTTTTATTCCTTACCTCCCTTTGCCTCTATCCCCTTCCTAAACCCTATAATCACCATTACCTCCTTTTACCTTTACCCACCCTAAAATCAAAAATTATTGTTACCTTCCTTTACCTTTAACTTCCTCTAAACCCTAAAATCATCCTTATCTCCCTTTATCTCTACGCTCACATAAAAAATTATGTTATTTACAAAAATACTTACCTATGTGTTGATTACAGTGTGACAAATGTAGAAATATTTATTTGCGTTGCAAATGGATGCATTTAGCGGATGCATGGTAAAGGCTGAGTCCTTATTTTATATTCTGTTATATGTGAGTTATATTAATTTTAGTTAATTTAATGTAGTCCTTATCATATCCTTTCTGAATATGTAATATTCATCTCAATATGTAATATTAATGTTAAAGCAAATCAACAAGTTCATTGCAAGCCATATTCATTTGAACAGGGGTCATATTCATTTAAACATGGCTTGGTTCATTTTGATATGTGCTTAATAATATCAAAGCATGCTACATTTATCTCAAATAGTTTCATATTCATTTAAAAAAATGCCATATTAATTGTAATAAAGACCATGTTCATTTTGATGCGGCAATCTTTATTTCAATAGGTGTCATATTCATTTCAAAGTGGTTCATATTCATCTTAACATCTGTTATATGCCTTTGAATAAATGTCATTTTCATTTCAATGAATGTCAGATTCAGCTTAACACCTGTCATATCAATTTTAACATGGATCACATCCATTTCAACATAGGTCATATTCATTTCAATACATGAAATATTCATTTTGATGTATATCATATTTATTTCAAAGCATAACATATTCATTTTTAAAAGCTTCATTTTATATTCAGCCATTTTGAATCAATTTTAATGAGGCTCATATTCATTTCAAATATAGTCCATTCATCTTAGTATATATCATATTCCTTTCAACGGATGTCTCATTCAAAATAACAAATCTTATATTCATTTTAACATGAATCATATCCATTTCAACCTGTATCATACTCATGTCAATGTGTATCAAATTACTTTCAAAACAAGCTGGATTCATTTTGATAAATGTCATGTTCATTTTGATGTTACTCGTATTCATTTTAAAACATGTCAAATTAATTTCAATGGACCTCATATTCATTTCAACTAATTTCATATGCAATTGAACATGTGTTAGATTTTTACAATCAATGTTAGATTTATTTCAATAGATGTCATATTCATAGTAACACTTGTTATATTCATTTTAAGATGTAACATATCCATTTTGACATACATCATATTAATTTGAATATGTATCATATTAATTTCAATGCATGCCATATTCATTTTGACAACTTTCATGAGAATTTCAGCTTTGTTCATACTCATTTTAAGGCATGTCAAATTCAGTTCAATGTGGCTTATATTTATTTCAACACAAGCCAAATTCATTTGAAATCATCTCCTATTCATTTCTATATATCTCATATTCATTGCAATCTAGGTAATATTTATTTCAACTCAATTTATATTCATTGCAACATGTGTTATTTTCATGTTAGTGTATGCTATTACAATTTCAATATGCATTATATTCTTTTCAGAATATAATTTATTTATTTCAGTAACTTATATTCATTTCAATCTGTCATATTCATTTTAATGTAGGTCATATTCCTATTGGCATATGTCAGTCATTTCAAGGAATGTCCCATTCTTTTTTATGCATATTGTATTTGTTTCACTGATTGCTATATTGTTTATAGTGAGGGCCATACTCATTAAAGTATCATTGATGTATATTTCAATATATCTCTTATTCAATTCAGAGTGTGTGTTATTCATATTAATCACTAAGTAGTATATTTACATTGCCAGGTATCATATTTGTTTTGGTTCAAGTCAGATTTACTTTGCCAGATATCCTATTTACCCTGACACATATTATAATCATTCTGGTGTGTGTCATAATCATTTTGCATCACAATATGCATTTCAGAAGGTGTGGTATATGGGGATCTGTAATTTTGACGTGAATGGCTTCCCATAAAAAACGCCTGTTAAGTATCATAAACCAAGAATTTTTTTTTAAAGAACCATGGATAAACTGAACCCGGTATCGCAGGAGAAAACACCCTCACAAACAGCCAGGAGGACCAGCTAGAGAGCCAGGAGAAGGGCAAAGAGAAGAGGAAAACTAGGTTCAGCCAGCAGGAAAACCAGGTCCTGATTGCGGAGGTGACAGTCATCTGCGAGGGATCTATGGTTGGAGTCCAGGGACAGGACACTGCTGAACATGACCAGCAACATCAGCAACATGGTGAGTAACAACCAGGGACTGGGACTGGGTGGATGGGGGGTGGATGGGCCCAATGTCATTCATGCACTCATGCACAGTTAAATATCTACCAGTGCACACCCACAATGATTGCAGATCTTGTCACAGATGCTCTTGTCCCTGGGTATAGAGACACACATCGCCCTAGTCAACAAATATATTGCAAGACACCTATTGGTGGGGTCATACACTTTGAAATATGCACAGAAAAGTAATTCTAAACATAGCCAAATATTCATATCAGATCACAATATAATGGCAACATGAAAGAGCTAAGTGGTACATAGCCTGGAGATGCAGCTGGCTGGTAAAATGTCCCCCTTGCCTCAACACCACACACGTACAATTGTCTGCACAGGGCTGCATCTCTTTGATGACAAAATGAGGATGAACTGTGAATGCAACAGATGATGTACACAAGTGAGCATGCCCCCACCGATGTCAGCACACATGCACCATTGTGCAAGGGTGTCTGAGTTGGCTTTCAGATTGTCTATGTGCATGAAGGGGGACCTTACTGCACATACACATTCTTGCACACAACTCAGACAGACGTGCAAAATGGTGCATGTTTGCTGACATCGGTGGGGGCAGGCGCACTTGTGCACATCTCCTGTCGCATACACAGTACATCCTCATTTTATTGTCAAAGGGATGCAGCCCTGTGTAGAAAATTGTATGTTTGTGGTGTTGAGGCAAGGGGCACATTTTACCAGCCTGCTGCATCTCCAGGCAATGTGCCCATTTCCATGTTCATTAGATGCAGCCCTGTGTACACCAAGTGAGAAAGCATGGAGTGAGTGCGCATACCATGAACACATGCATTGTCACAACATTGTGGTCATGCAGCCTTCTGCCTAAAAGGTGCATATCCCACAATGCACACATTCAGCACAGTTGAGTCAAAATGTCATGTCATACCATAAGCAGGGGGGACATGCCTTCAACAGTACAGTGCATGGACTACGCATATCAGGAATGTGTCACCATAATGTTTTACTTCGTGTCTTGTCTGTGTACCATACTCTCAGAAGTAAAAGAGTCCCTGTAAAGAAGTATGATAGGTCAAGTATGACACCAAGCAAGAATAGCAATTTAGCAAGCAAAATTCTCAAATAGATAAAAGGCACCCTCACCCCTTATCTCAAAAAGCACTCCTATACTCTCAAGTGCACACATGTGCAATACCTAAAACTGTACCATACATTAGTCCTGGTGCGACTTGCCCAACACACTGAGATGTGCATGTCAACAAGAATTGTTGGAAAGTCAACAGTGTCAGTGAACAAATATAGAGTCAGGACTGTCATCATCTGCACACAAACACTGACGGTAAAATTTTCAAAATAGTACAGCATGTATCAACCATACCAGCATCGACGTGCAATATTCTCAAACACACATCACCCTGCTAATTGCACATAATATGATGTGGGGGTAGGGTTGACAGGGCCTGAGCAGCACCAATGAGTATTTTTGAATACACAGCCCTGAAATCCAGGCCCACTTACACACTACACATGGTGTCAACATTGAGGTTAACAATTGTTGTAGCTATCTGTTCAGCTGGCAACAACAATAGAAATCAAAAAACAACGAAGTGAGTGAAGAGATATATCAGTCATGGACTTAATACCCTCTGTAAATTCATGAAGAAACAAAAAGAGTCCACTCAGAATTTAACCTTTCAAAAAGTGACTAAACCCACCGTTTGGTTTCTAGCATGGGAAAGCAACAACGTTTTTTAAAATAACCCTCACCCACCAAAAGCTCCCTTGGTGGCATGCTTCATCATCATTTTCTTCCCGCCCGGTGTGGGACGGGGCGTGCTACAACCAACGAATATGTGGGAGAACTTTGGAGTGTAGTAAACTATATGTATTGGTGTGAGAGTGGAAGGGTCAGGAATGAGTGAGTTTAAAAAATACCGGGCTTTATAGAAAAACTAAACTTTAATGCTCCCTATAGCTGGTATTGATATAAAACGGGGGAAAAAAGGAGGGAAACAAGCTTTAATGAGCAGCTCCCTCGCTCCGTCAAACCAGTTCAATAGAGTCATGTGTAGGCATTTTTCTATGGGTGCGAGAGATGCTTTGATGAATGTTTGACTACAAGCGCTCCTCCCCTCCTGTGTTGATGCTCATGGGGTCCAATTAGGAAACCTATAATATTGTCAATATTGTCAAAATTAAGAAATTGCATATTTGCTCTATTTAAGAATATCATCAAGTTAGGTATTGAATGAATGTCTTGCACAGAAGTATATTAATCAAAAACACCTAATAGGCAAACAGCACTAGGCATTCGTCAAAGTGGTAACAGGAATCATTGTATTTTGTCCAGAAAAAGAAGCTTAGGGGTAGGCTTTGAAACATGTTGACCAGTGAGAGAGCTGCTCACTAAAGCTTTTTTCCCTCCTTTTTTCCCCGTTTTTTATCAATACCAGCTATAGGGAGCTATAGGGAGCATTAAAATTTAGTTTTTCTATAAAGCAAGGTATTTTTTAAACTCACTCATTCCTGACCCTTCCACTTTCACACCAATGCAGATAGTTTACTTCACTCCATAGTGCTCACACATATTCATTGGTCGTAACATGCCCCGTCTCGCAGCCGGTGGGAAGAACCCGATAATGAAGCATGCCACCAAGAGACCTTTTGGTGGGTGAGGGTTATTTAAAAAAATCTCTGTTGCTTTCCCATGCTAGTAATCAAATGGTTCACTTGGGTTTAGTCACTTTTTCAACAACAATATAAAGTCATGTTGCACCTAGCTAGTTGTATGTATATGTGCACTGCATTGAGCAGCACTAATGGAAAAAGCTAATGTTATACAAAATTATGCATTTCTCCTTGGTTTGCCATACCAAGAACAGTTTATACCTGGTCTTAATCTTTTGCATGGCCTCCTTTATGCGCCACCCTTGTACATAGGGGCCTGTTGGACTTGGCCCTTCTGGCAGGTTCACCCCTGAACTTTTTGCCTAGTGATTTCTGGTCTTTGCGCACTTTGACACTGTGGCGCAGTGTAAAGTGCGTGCTCTCCCTGAGTGCGTGTGTGAGATTGGCCTGCTCTCCCATAGGAATGCATGGGGAATGTCTGTGTCCCTGGTAGTTCCTGATGCGTGAGGCGTGCATGGTCAAGTCTGGTATGTGCGAACTCGTGAGAGTGAATGCTGCGCAATGGTATGTGCGGTGTGTATGTGTCTTGTGCGGAAGCGCCACTTCTAGACATGGCTGAGTATGTGCTGTGAAGGTGCTGGCGTGTGATTGGCTGGAGCTGGCTGGGATGCCAGGCTCCAGGAAGTCTGTGTGGGTCTGCCCCGGTGGTGAATGGAGAGATTAGCATGAGTGATGTGTGGGAGGAGTGTACCTGTGTCCTGGATGGGCTGGGTTTTCCCCACACAATGCTGGCTCCGCCCCCCTGTGGTGTGACTGATGACCCTAGCCTGCCTGATGAATGAAAGGGGTGGTTGAGCCATCAACAATGCTCTCAGACCAGCTGCGACTGGTTCTGCCCCCACCCTGCACCCACAGACAAAAGGGAAAAGGTGTATAAAAGAGGGGCTGTGACCCCAGGAAAATGTTCTTGTTTGCTGCTTGAATCTGCCAGGGGCGTGCTGCTGCTTGGGCCCAGGGGAAGGCTTGCCTCCCCTGGGCTCTGCCCAGCCCCTGGACTCCTGAAGGACTTTTTCTGGACCTTTGGTTGCCATAGCGCTTGGGAGCGCTGTATTTACCCTCCAAGCGCCTGAAAGTCCTTTCTTTCCCCTCCTAGCGCAAGGAGCGCTTTATTTGCCTTATAGCGCATGGGAGCGCTTTGCTGTGCCTCTAGCGCTTGATGGCGCTGTGTTGTTCCCTAGCGCTCGGAGCGCTTTATTTTACTTTGCAGGTGCCACCCTGCTTGTGGCTGCCCTGGCGAGTGCCCACCTCGCCTCTACGTTTGGTTTTCACTTCGAGGGTGCCACCCCTCAGTTATGCCCAAGTGATCACCGCCGCGGCCCCAGACCCCGGAGAAAGATAGCTGCCGGCATCCCCCCCCGGCCGCACTGGGATTGGTCCAGCCGGCCGAGCCTCCTGATGATGCTGTCCCCGGGCCGCGCCGTGATTGGCTGCCAGCCCGAGGACTCTGGAGTCCCGCCCCCGCAGTCCGGGGCTTGTGTGGGCAGGAAGGAGATGTCCGGCCCGCCGCCTGGTTGTGGGCGGGGCCGGGAAGAAGTTTTCCGCTTCCCCCTGCCTGGGGGAAGCCCTTGTTGCTGTGCCGGTCTCCCGTGTCAAGAGGGAGACCGGAGATGTGCCGCCGCAGCCCAGGAGAGAAGGCTTCCCTTACCGCCGCCGAGGAGAGCGCAGATGACCCTGTGAGGGCAGACCGGTGAGTGGGGGCCGTGTGGGTGCTAAAAGAGAGGGGGGGCGTCCGGGCATATTGCCGGTGCCCGCCCCCTCCCTTCCGCGGAGTTAGTTGTTTTGGAGCCGAGAAGGCTCCAGGCGCCCCACTTGTTCCCCGGGCCCAGAGAGGCTCTTGGTTGCCGCAGGTTGTTTCCTTCGAGTCCCCAGAGAGGGGGACTCCAACGGCAGTGCATATTTTGAGCCAGAGAGGCTCTCAGCGGCATCCCTATTTCGAGCCTGTGAGGCTCAGGGCATTTCTTTGTTCACGGAGCCCCGTGGTTCCAAGAGGGCACCATGGTTCTAGGCGGGTTGGAGAGCCTGAGAGAGGCTCGAGTGCCCTGTTCATTGTTCCAGAGCCCAGAGAGGCTTGTGGGCCCATTTCTTTACTCAGAGCCCAGCGAGGCTCCAAAAAGGGACAAGCATATTTGTTCATGAGCCTAGAGAGGCTCCCACGATTGGCCCATCTTGCTTGCACCAGTTGCCCAGCACTTTGTGGGCAACTGCCACGTTTAGATTTTGGCGCAGTGGCGCAACCTGGACCCTGGACTTTGATGTGATTTATGTGCCAATATGATTTTGCGCAATTGTGTTCTTTGATACACCTCTGAATGTATTGTTGATGCATCATGTGTTTTCCTTCCTTACACCTCTGAATGGGTAGATTATTCATCATGTGTTCTCTTGTTCCTTACACCGCTGAACGTGTGTTGATGCGTCATGTGTTCCTTACACCGCTGAATGTGATGTTGATACATCATGTGTTTTGTCCCCAGGTCTATACCCCTAAATGTATGTTGATATTTAGTTAGTTGTTCTTGCTAGTGCAGGTGGTGCTAGTAAGGTCCTGGTTCCCTGCGTGACCTGTTCCTAGGGTGGTTAGGATTGCGTAGGTGGTACTTACCTGATTACCAGTAGTTACTTGTATTGAGCTACAGTGATTTTCTGTCAGTTCTAAGTGATATTCCAAGGGCTTGATACTGAGCTTGCCCCCTGACCAGAGTCCCAGGACCAGTGGACTCTATTGTGCCTTCCCTGACAAATTGCTGGGACTTGTCTGATCTCTCTTGGGCCCCTGGGGCCTCGCTGAAATGTGCCTCGCTTGTTCCCCTCAGCAGCTCGTGCACGGCAGCCGGTCCAAGCCTCGAGCAGCACCGCTCTCCCCTGAGCCGCGCCGCTTCGCTGGGTCGCCTGCATCCTGCCTTCCCCTCCTCTTCTGAGCCGCACACATTGGTCGCCCCAGAGAAACGCTTGTACCTTGCCGGTGGCCCGCTCAAGCCTCGAGCCGCACCACTCTCCCCTGAGTCGTGCCGCTTCGCTGGGCCGCCCGCTCAAGTTTACTAAGAAGGTCACTCGCATTATCCTTGCAACCAGGTCAGGAGGTACTGTCCGTTAGGCTCTATGTTTAAGTTCTAGGCCTACAAGTATTGTGTTCTAAAAGTGCTGATTCCTGACAGTGGTCCAGGTGGCCCTGTCCTGTAAATATCCCTTGTAAATTCTGCCCGTGCCTCTGGCACAATGTAAAGTGTGTGTTTTATCTAATGTATGTTTATTGGAATACAAAGGCTATTTTTATATATACCCTTGTGTGGAGTTTCCTTTGTGGTGGGCCTTGGGTGTTGTTGCTGGGGTGCGTGCGCAAATACTTAACTCATATCGCCTCCAAGTTTAGCCTTGCTGCTCGCGCCACGTTACCTAGAGGGCGAGTAGGGGTTATCTTGGCGTGTAACTCCCTTGCCCTGACCTTAGGAGTGGTGGTCTCTGACTGACCTTGACGCGAGTCTTGGCCAGCCAGGATCCCATTTCTAACAGGGCCAGCGTAAAAATGAATTGGGGTTGCAGTGGAACATCCACTGCAACACCCACTGCCCACCCCTTTCACGCTAAGCATAACGTGAAAGGGGGCCTTATGTGCAAGGCAAAGTTGAGACATGTTAAGTGGCTTAACACTGCCTTGTACATAAGGTGCAGCCCCAACAGCCACCACAATGTCAATAAAGGTGACGTTGTGACAATAGGGCCTTGTACATATGCACCTATGAATGTACATTGTCATGCTATCTGCTTGTACACCAACCCAATGCATGATCATACTATAAACACACACACAAATGCATCTCCCCTTTACATTGCAGAGGGAGAAATTTCACCTCCTGTACAGCAGCCTGTCCCACTCTTCAAAGATGAAGAAGAAGACCTAGTAACCATCGACCACGACACACTCCAACATATGCTTGACTCAATTGGCACACCATCTCCGTATGCAGGGCCATCAAGCAGTGTTGTGGAAACTACAGCCCCTGCACAACCAACCCAGCAGCAAGCACTGACCACCACAGCTGTCTCCCAGGACCTTGGAGGACCCACTTCTGGCATTTCAATGTCATGCGGTAGAGGTCCAGCAGATGTCTGGTCAGGTGTAAGTGGGGTTTGACAGCCTGGTTGACAAATTAGATGGATTACGTGGGTGTCTCAGTCCCATTCGGGACAACCTACAGACCATCACAGACACCCACAGTCCGCTCCATGCTCTCCATCATTTCATGGATGACATTGCTGGAGTACTGACTCAGGGACAAGAGCAACTGTCCAGTCTGAGTGGCCCAAGCGATGTCAGCAAGGTGTTGCATCATATGCGAATAAGCATTGTTAGACCTGGCACCATTGGCGTGGGTCTCCCTTCCATTTTTCGCTGTTGCCTCATGTGCTTTTGCTGGTGTTAGATGCTTTGGGCACTGTGCTCCCTACTGTACATTAATGTATGAATTTGTGATTCCATAATTGACTGGTTTGGTTTACTTGTCAGACCCTAGTACAGTGCACCAAGAGTGCCCAGGGCTTGTAAATCAAATGCTGTTGGTGGGCTTGCAGAACCGGTTGTGCCACCCACAGAAGCAGCCTGTAAAAGTGTGTCTAAGGGCTGCCATTGCAGAGCCTGTGTGCAGTCTGGTACTTTCATGCTGACTGGGCAATTGCACCCACCTGCCAGTCCCTAAAACTACCCTTTTCTTCATATCAGACACCCCTATGGTTGGCCCAAGGGCAGGGTGCATTGTAAGTATAAGGTAGGACAAGCCCTGATGTGTGTGGCAGGTCCTAATAGTGAATTACAGCCATTTTCGTTTTTCACTATTACAAGGCTACCTGTACTCCATAGGCCAGAGTGGGCAGTTAGATTATACATTTTATAATCCTAACTGACTCAGGGAACATGGTGGAAATTCGAGTTTAGTATGCCTGAACTCAGAATGATAAAATACATCTTTTAGGGAAGTAGGTTTTTACATTCTGTTTTTGAAAATACCACGTTTAGAAAGTAGGTATTTTCTTGACTAACTATCCAAAGCCTGCCTTTGCTAGGTTGTGTATTCCTTGTCTGGAGTTTGAGTGACAGAAGACCTGGTGTCACATTTTAAGAGTATTTTTAACCCAGAAGATATAAACACTACAGACGGGAAAAATGAAAAATGTATTAGGGTAAATTCAGTTAAAACATCGCCAATCACACCAGAGGAAGTGAAACTTGCACTCCAGAAAAGTGCAAGTGGGAAAGCAGCAGGTCCAGATGGTGTGCCGATAGATGTTTTCAAGTATGACCTGCACTTCTGGACAACCAATATTAGTGACAGTTTGTAATGCTGCTTCGGGTGGAGCTTTGCCAATCGCATGGGTTGAAAGTATTATTGTACCCATATTTAAAAAAAGGGGACAGGGAAAAGGCAAATTGCTACCGCCCAATATCCCTTCTTGATTCCTCTTCTAAAATCATGGGCCGAATTATGCTGGAAAGGCTTGAAGACTGGGCCAGCAAAAATGACATCTTAACGAAGACACAGTATGGTTTCAGAAGGGGTATTGGAATGGGGGAGCAATGTTTAAATTTAGACATGTTAATTGGGAAATACACGCCAGCTAAAGAAGGTACCCTCCACTTATGTTTCGTAGACCTGACTAGTGCCTTTGATTTAGTCAATCATCAAAAACTATGTCAAACGTTAAAAGGGCTTGGTGCTCCCATAGACATAATTTTTTTTAACCGCAAATTTACACCTATTTAACCTCAAGGGTACGGTACGGAAAATTAGGGGAATGCACACCTGACTTTGTAGTAAAGCGTGGTATCAGACAGGGATGCGTATTGGCCCCCCTTTTATTCTCCTTGTACATAAATAATGTGGACTAATTTTTACAAGAGTTGGTTGTAGATGCTCCAAAAGTTGGAATACGCCCCACCCCCGTGTTATTATATGCAGATGATGCTGTCCTAATGTCCAGAACTGCAAATGGCTTACAATGCCTAATAGAACATATTTCCCAATGCATGACTAACATAGACTTACAGCTGAATTTAACAAAAACATTTGTAATGTCATGTGGAGGCAAGAGACAAAAGTGTAGAGCCCCAACTTTTTCATATTTGGGGTTGCTATTTTGCAATAACAGCACATGGGACGCACATATTGAATTATGTAAAATGAAATTTTTAAAAAACGACAGAGGGAATCCTTAGGTTTGCGGCAAAACATGGGAATAAACCCCTAGAAGAAATTTTAAACTTGTATAGGAGTAAGTGTGTCCCAGCAGTTAATTACGGAGCCGCCATATGGGGGAGAGCAAACACGACAATCCTTCAAATTAACGAAAATAAGTTCCTAAAAATACTATTGGCAGTCTCTAGTGCAACTGAAAACATGATTGTACACAAAGAATTGTTTGTCCCATATTTAAGTGATACTCTCAATATAGCTGCCCTTATACACTGGCATGGCTTATGCACAAAGGAAGAAACAAAATTCTCTAAGGTTCTAATCACAGATTGTCCAGTGTTAGACCATAATATGAAATAGTGTGGCTGCGTTACATTTCTAAACTCTTGACAAAATGTGAAATAAGCACAGATGACCCCATAAGCATACGAGAATATAGCAAAAGCTACCTGAAATCGAGATATATTACTGCCACAGAACATGATAGGGAGAGGACGATTATGCAGAAACAGAGAGTGGCAGCTTATTATGAACGTCCATACATAAGAGGTACTCAGTTTACCTTATCTTGGTCCAGAACGTCCAGCACAGATTTTATTTGACCAGGCTAAGGATGCGCACTTTACATTATTTAACCGCTTTCCCAAGAACTGGGAAATGGCACAGAACTCTGCTCCCTTGCCCTTGTGATGGTAAAACCTCACAGTCCACTCTGCACTTAATTCTTTTTTGCCCTTTTTATCGGGATATCCGAAAAACTGTATTTTCGGAAATATGCTTTTTAACTATAAGGATGTGTTTCATTTTACATGCAGCTTGGACACTATGGAAATATTAGCTCTGTAATCTGCTTCATACAACAATCAATTAGAAAAGAAAAGATTATGCACTTTTGGATGCTCTTCTGTATTAACAGATGATGAGTAATACCATTCGTTAATCGCATTCTTTTGCACTGATCGCACTTGTATGAACTAGTGGCAGATTTTATCTTATGAACTTTTTGAAAATGGATTGTTATTTTATTGTGTTATCTTCCCCATGAAATCAAAATTTGCACATATTTTTTTATAATTAATCTTCCCTTCTGAATAATAGTTAGAAAGTATATTCTATTAGATACATGTGTGTTAATATGCTTTTATGGTGTTTGCCTTGTTGTCACCGAATAACGCTGTTTTGATTTGATTTGATTTGAATGACAGGACTGAAGAATTCCAGGAGACAGAATGAGTCAGCCCAGTGGTGAATAGAGAGATCTGCATCTAGATGGGTGGGAGGAGTTGCACCTGGGACCTGACTAGGGCTGTGCCTGCCTTCCACAATGCGGGCTCCACTTTCTGTGGTGCTGCTGATGTCTCTGCCCTGCAACGTGAAAGAAGGGGAATCATGTCAACAAAGGAGTCCAGGGCGGTACTTTCCCTCCACAAGGCTGGATCCACCTCCTGTGGGGTGTCTGGTGTCTCTGCCATGCACTGTGAAAGGAAAGAAGGAGTTTTGACAACAGAGTGCTCCAGAACTGGTTTGGAATGGGCAAAGGCCCCTCTGCCCTCAGAGGACAAAGGATTTTGGGGTATAAATATTGGGAAATAAGATCACGTTTGGACAACAAGAAGAATGATTTGCTGAGGAGTGGAACAAGAAGAAACTGAGGAGAGACTATCCCTAAGCTGAAGTGCTGCTTGGGGGATTGGCCTGCAATGGTTGCATGACTGCCAAAGAGAGGAGAAAGGGACTTTGTGTACTTTCATCAACTTGTAAGGATCTCAAAGGGCTTGGAACAGAGCTTGTTTCCTGCGGAAATCTCAGGGACAACAGACTTCAAGCCCAGATCCCTAAGAGATCTTTGGAAGTACCTGCTGGTGTTTGGGGCCTTCTGATGGACTGCGTGCCGCAAGGAGCTGGAAGTGTGACTCAAGAGGAAGAAGTGTGTCGTGTTCGCAGCCACTGCCATCACATCTCTGAACAAGGGTGTCGCCGCTGTAGCTGACGCATTGCACCCCATCGAGAGAATAGTCTCGCACCGAAGAAGAAACAAGTATCCGTCGCAGCCGCTGCGGTCGCATGTCTGAACAAGGGTGACGCCGCTGTGGCTGACGCTTTGCACCCCGTCGAGAAAAGCGCCTCGCATCCACGGAGAAGCGTGCCGCCTTCAGAGCTGCTGTCATCGCATCTCTGAACAAGGGTGTCGCTACTGCAGTTGTCGCATCGAGCGGAAGCATTTCTCATCAAGGGAGAAGAGTGTCGCCACTAAAGCAGCTGTTGTTGTATCTCTGAACAAGGGTGTCGCCGCTGCAGCTTACGCATCAATCCAAGACTTCTCGCAACATCGGGAAAGCGTGCCGCATCTGAAAGATCTTCACGTCTTTATTTCTATGCACCGGAACTTTGCCGCATTTCCATCGCTGCAACACGTTTGTTGTAGAAGCGTCACACATCGTAAGGTACATTGACTTAAAGTGTTGCATTTTAGCCTCTTCAGCGCGGCGCAAATTCGTGCGCTGTGATGAACGTTCTATTGGGTTTATGGACTCATGGCGGAACGGTTCCGTCATGAACACAGGCCAACCGACGCTCATGACGGAATCGTTCCGTCATGAGCATCGAAGGGGTTAAGAACTGACCAGAACTAAGCTAAAACTACCATTTTACGTACAGTATTGTGGATTTTTGTTGTATATGGTCTTGTGTTAAGTCTATATAAAGAATACTTATTTTTGATATAAAACCTGTGGATGTCCATCTGTAGTGTTGTCACTGGATTACTGTATGTGGTCACAAATGCTTTACACACTACCTCTGAGATAAGCCTGTCTGCTCGTGCCTAGCTACCAAGGGGGTGAGCAGGGGTTATTTTAGGAGTGTACCCCCTTACCCTGACTAGAGGCAAGGATCCCTATTTGACACAAGTACCTACCAGTGCCAACTAGAGACCCCCCAAATCTAACAAGCATGGAGTACATGGAGCAGATGCAAGCCTCTCTAATGGCAGCCACGGTTAAACACCACAAACACATTGCTGAAATCTTTCATGCACTGCCACTGCTCGTCACAGCAGTACTCCATTAAGGTGTGGCACAAATTAATGCTGCTGCTGCTTCAAAATCCACAGTCTCCAATTAAATTTGTGCAGTGAATCAATCCAAATGTACACTGAGTGACAGATGACAAATGTTCATGTTAAACTGTGTCACAGATAGGTAGTCAAATGACTGAGCATGCGAGATCTAGCCGTGCCCTCAATGATCAAATATGACCTACTAGCAATATCCCAACATTGCTCTACGCTAGTGATGGCAATAGGCATGTATGGGAATAGGTCCATGTCTGTTGCATGACACAAGTAGTGTCTCCATTTAGCATTGATAACAAGTCTCACTTGGCAGATCTACTCACACGCTATGGGGTGGACAAAGCTTGTTGTGATGGGGTCATTACATGTCACATTCCTAGGTAAAGCACACCACATGCACATAGATGATGATTAGCTATGGCACATATCAATCACCTATTGTAATCACAATGTCTGTTTCAGTGACGCTGTGGTGGTAATAAGGACTTAGCCTTAAGTGCATGTCCACTGTCAGACACTTCCTGTGGCTTAACAATACCTTTGAAACAAGGAACCCTCTCATGCTGTGCTCACTGTGAAAGGAGAAGGCAATGTGTCCAGGGGTGTGTGGTATACTGCACTTAGCACATAGTCAGATGCTGTATCACCATTTCAAGGGTGGCATCAATATGAGGCAATGACAAAAGTAACCGTGTGGAAAAGTGGATATGACGCGGGCACTAAAGGGAGCAATGCTACATTTTCCTATCTGTTTTCTGCAGAACTGTGTTCCGCCTTGTACCATGCACATTTTATCAGCTAATTTACAACATTGTAAATGAGCAGGAGGGTGAGCTACCAGCCACAGGAACAACCAATGTCCATAATGATGACAAACTAGCACATATGCGGCAAGTGTGCCTATGTCTGTGCAAGTTAGGTGGACTCAGCACCAGACTCTTAAGAATATGAAGGTTGTGGACATAATCTGTGGAACACAGTGCAGACATCCATCTGGCAGTACAACTGGTGATGATGACACTCCATCTCAGTCTTTTGTGCACCTAAAAGCAAAGAAGCCGGAAGAACATCAGTGAACCATGGCATTTGTTGTTGTGGTTCAATTACTACTAGTACAAACAAACAAATATAATATATAACTTAGTGTGTGGTCACAATTGTTAGTGTTATTATTAACCCATTTACCGCGGCAGGCATTCCGCTGCGGTGCGGGCATTCTAAAGGGTGGGTGGGGCTGCGTCGGTCAGAGGTCGTGTGCAGCACCAGGGAGAGAGTGCTCGCATCGGCCAATGGCCGACATGAGCACGGAACAGGTTAATATTATTAACGCATTTTAGTTATTAAAAAAACATAACAATAGTGTAGCCATTTGTGGGACTTTGTCAACAAGGGCTTTCATGGTGTACTGTGTACACGCCAGAAGGATAGGACAAAAGAACAAAAATACAAATGTAATGGAACCTGTTTGACATTGTGAATCATGTTAGCTGCAGCATTCTGGGAGCTGACACTGGCAATGGGGATGGAAGCAGTAAACCAAGAGAAACAAAGGAAAGACATGCAGGCCTATGGCAAAAGCAGCACACTAACTAACTACCACCACAAAATGGCCACCAGCCACATAGTCACTCACAGTCACAACAAGCAGGAGGCCTGGAAAACAATGAACTCAAACAGGCTCATAAGGCCAGACAAAGGAGGCATGCTAAACAACACAGCTTTAATGCAACAATGCAAAAACGAAAATCCACTGGGCCAAAAAAGGTTTGCAAGTTACACAACAACCACACCACACACACCCAACAAAGGCATTTACTTAACATACAAAAAAAACATTTTGCAATTCAATTCCATACCATCCATGCCCTAAATGATGTTTAAATTCAATGGACACCACAGAAACAGTTACTTCATGCACCCATGAGTAGCTCTGGGCCTACTGGCTGAAAGGTCTATTGGCAGACTACTGGGCTACAGAATTAAATAAATATTCAAATTGATTGCAAAAGTTTGAGAAACTGTAGTGAACTTTGCAATATGTTTCCTTTATAAAAGAAAACTATTTGACAAATTACATACAAAGAAATAACGAACTAGGCCCCTAATGCAACTACAAGCCACCCATAACAATACATTTAAAAAAAAAGATGAAATGTACAAAAAAATTTAAGTGCAATTCCCCAATCAAACATGAAATCTCAAATCCATTTATATATGATGCAGCATACACAAAGAGTGATCCTTCCAGCTCCAAATCCAAATGAAAAGTGAACAGGAAATGGACAAAGCACTGGGAGGAGCCTGCTGGACAGGAACAGGAAGTTGGAGACTCTGGGGCACTTTCTTCCTCTTAAAAAAAAGAAAATAAAGAAAAAGGACTCCTTGCACAAAAAAGTTCAGCCAAATGTCAATCTAAGGAGCTTTTTTAATCCAAATCATCATTTTCGAGAAGGTTTTATGCTGCTTGAGAGATATTTTTCTCCAGATTGCAAGTTCAGCGTGTTCGGCATTGCGATCTTCTGCCGGAAGTCAGATGGCGTGCCTGTTTGACGTGTTTCCAATCGCGCACTCTCGCTGGACTGTGCGGCTAGCTACCAAATCTCGTGGCCTTTGGGAAAAGATAGGAAATCTCATTGGCGAACGTCGGCATCCCTGTAAGTCACTCCTGCACGCACAAAAACACATTTTGGGCGTGCAAACACAAAAAAACTCTACTCTGTTGTGGAGCGCAGAGATTTTCAGTAACTCCGCATTCTACACGTATGCAGAGTTGTCAAAAATCTGCAAACTCTGCGAGAGGAGCAGATTTTACGCCCAGGGTTACCATGTTCCCACCATCATTGCGTGGTTCATCTCCCAGTTATCGCAGTCGTACCTACCATGCACAATAAATAAATAAAGACATAGATGATCAGTGCACTTTCCAATTGTCAAAAAGATCGAGCTCACATGCCAGCCTAATTGCTTGCATCATGAAACTGTTCTCCTCCTTATAGCCTGCAATGCATCAAATCATGCCCTATCTTACAAAGATGATCAACCAACGGTTAAGGAAGGGTGGTACTCTTATCTTGTGGTGCAGCAACTAGAGGAGGTGGCGAAAGTGTGAGAAATAGGCGTGCAGGTATATTGAAGGTAACTGAAGGCTGTGAGTTATTCTGCATGTCTCATAAGTATTTTCACTTGGGCAATTGCGTAACTCAGTAATTTCGTTTTGAGAGTCAGTAACATTTCATTCTCATTACTGATCTATGATCACTTGACTGAGTGCAATAACGACTTTTAAAAACTTCTTGAGTACTTTTACAATATTACAGGATTGTGGGTTGTAAAATGGAATAGCAGAAAACGGCTCTGTCCACTGAAGAGACTCACAGACACTTTCAAATGTTAACATTAAACCCCAGACAAGATGCTCTGTGAGATAATGAGGAAATCAATGCAGAATGTAGAACAAGGTCTGAGTAAAGGGATGTGGACTGCCTAACGGAATTCTGCCCGGATCGGTCTCCTGCTAAACTATGGCCAGTCTGCAGAACACATACTAACCATGTCTGCTGGCACAGAGAGGGTGAGCCGAAAGTTCTTGACTGGATTCTGTCCCCATCTGCATCATGCCGCTGCCAAAGGCTGGTTGACCCTTCTGACAAGCCACTAGATGTGCAGACATAAAATGAAGAGAAAAATTGTGCAGTAAATGTTTAGTGTACTTGTATTACTACAAAGTATTCATAGCTATGCTCCTGGTAGTCCCCTCACTCATGCCCCTCCATTTTTCATGTAGCATCTCCTGTCAAGATAATGTTGAGCCAATGCCGGAACTTGAACCTGGCTCCTGGTTCCATAGTAGGCGGGACCACAAGCCTGGTCAGCCACGGGTTGCTGCAGCATGTTGGCTGGGTGTGCGGTGGAGAGAAAAGAGGCCAATGCTTAGCTTTGCGAGGCCTTATACAGTGCAGTACCGAGGCACCCTCAGATCACGTCACAAGTGCCACTGCTCTTCAAGGCAAAACAGATGAAGGACTGCCTGCCTTGGCTCCTGCCCGTGGAGCGATCTAGAGTGCTCCACTTCTGTTTGCAGGGGTGCCTGGTCAGCCATTCGTTAATATGGTTCCCAACATAATAGCACAAAGTATATATATTGGCACAGTGGAGTGGAGTCTGTGAGAATGGCATTGTGCATGCTGGCTTCTGTACCAACGTTTTAACTTTTCCCTATACTTTACCAAAGAGAGATCTCCCCCCAACCCCCCCCTGTGGTGGAGATCTCCCTATAGTAATGTATAGGGAAAAGTAAAAAAATATATATTATCCATGAAAAAAGTATGTAAAATATTTATGCAGCACTCAAACAGTAATAAAGTGGAAACACACCTCAAGAAACAACCAAAATGACGCCAGCCAACAAAGCACTGCCTCCCCAAGCCGCAGCCATGGAGCAAGCAACAATGTTCAGGGAAATGATTGCTTAGCCTTGCACAGACCTCAAGCAGCAGTATAACAGAGCAATACGCATTATTACCAATCTCCACCATGTCAATCTACTAGCCTCAATCAACTCCACTCTGGTTGTCATGATAAACACCTTTACTTGGCAGTCGATAAATTGGAACTTCGATTGGATCTGATCAACACCCTAAAAACATCAGCATTAAAGCTGGAGCACAAACTATATGCCCTGGAACTCCGTAAGTAATTTGTTACAAAAAAAAGTGAGGAAGTCATCACATGCTCATGCCATCCAAAATCTGAGCACCCGCCCTCTTCTATCCACCATGATAATGGACTCGAAACAGGCCTTCCATTATCCGGTGAAACCAAGCACCCAAACTCAACCCCAGACTAGTACAGCAACTTTTGTCGAAATAGGTCACAATCAACCAGCTTCAGGCAACCCGGTCACCAGGACGAAGCCTAACTCGCCTGCCCACGAAGACCCATCCTTGTCTAATTCTGGTACAGAACTGCTTGCAATGTGTAAGGGTCTATCAAGGACATCTGATTTCAACCCCAAAAATTAAGTTATGCAACTGAATAACTTGGTCACATTAGCTACTACTGCCCAAATTACCTCTGAACTACTCAAAACATTGCGGCTCCTATATTGACTGACTGTAATAATCAAAGTGTAGCACCTCAACCAGATAATCCCTGGATCAGACCAATATGAAAAAAATCAAGGAAAAGACTGAAAAAAGGTGTGAAACAATGCCATAAAACAATGTCTATCAGTGGCAAAAAACGGGTGACTCAAACCCAGATGCACCCACCAAGTGATACCCCAGCTGGCCTGTCCCCCATCTCCCAGGGAAGTTACGCACCAAAGAAGTAAGCAGGCGGGTGGCACAAATCTACCCCAAGTAGTTCATACACTACCTCTTCCACTAACAGAGTATCATGAAATCTACTGGATCAATCAGCCAATCGGGACACCCTGTCTCTGGCACAAGCCCAGCTAGGGGCCTCTCAAGCTACACATGCTCAGTCCGGTCCAAGGCCTAAAAGTCACACACAGAGTCGGCTATTGCTGAAAAAAGTCCAAGTGCCCCCTGATACTGCCAATTTTCATGCCCAAATAGACCAGCAAGTGGATGGGAAATCTCAAACAAGTACTACAGCAACCTCGCTAGTAATAACAGTAGCTACATCGAATCTAGTGGTGAACGAACATCGTAAAAAATTATATTTACACCACTCTACCCCTCTGAGGGTCAGGATGATATACTAAACAGATCGTACTTGCTAAGACTGTTACATTCCATTCTGAGCCTTGCAAAATATCTACTGAGGATTTATTGGAAGTCAAATTGAAAACTGTAACCAATGGCACAAATTGGCTTGAATCAACAATTCTAACACTCAAATGCTCCACACTAGTAGTGGATATCCTGTCTAGTAAGACAATCATTGATAAGCGAGGGATAGAGATAATAGAATTTGTGCTCCAAAAATACCTTTATTCACTGAAGGAATAGTTGAGCAGTCAAAGGCCCAGGCTCTCCAAATAAGTATCCTCAGGGGGCAGGATATTCTCAACTCAACTTAACGTAAAACAAACAGAGGATATTACTTACTTACAACAATCAACTAGGACCAACAAGAAGTGTAGCCCTAGGTCAAATGTGTAAAATAGAGCAAGGAAACCATTGGATCTGGCTATCTACCACACTTCCATGTAACACAAGGAAACACTCCTAGCCCAAGTAGCCAATCACCTCAGGCCAAACCCAAAAGGAATTCAAACATAATCCTTGTATCATGGAATGTAGAAGGACTAGCAAAGCTACTATAGTCTACAACTGCGATGTGATTTATGCAGGCCGCAGACTTATTCCATATCCAAGAAACTTGGGCAAACAGTCCCAACCTATAATTCCCAGGTTTTATGAGCCCCATCAACCTGTCACAAGAACTAACATATTTGGGATGACCTAAGGAAGCATCTCAATTTATGTATGCCTTGATCTGGACTCGAAAGTCAACACTCTTAGCTAACACAATGAAATTTTCCAAATAGCGATCCTGGAAGGCTCATGAATAAGTGACCAGCCTCTGAAGGTTTTGCTTGTTAATGTATTCTTCAAATGCTTCAGCGTGGGATACAGGGACAGGTTGACCCATCTCCTAGACTTAGCCTTATATGAAAATATGACCCATGGACTTATCATTTGTGGCGACATCAACCAGCGATTCCTGGTAACCGACTGTGCAAAGCTGGCAACAGGATACAATAACACAGCATGCTAGCCAGTCTCTTCCAAGCTCATAGTTTGAATTCAATTCAGCACTCAATCAAAACTACATCCTCAACGTTTAGCCTCCAAGAATCCTTTAAGGGATTAGGCAATTTGGATTATGGGTTCACGGCGGCAAGAAATCAAGACTCTGTGGCAAGCTTTGATATTCTGTCTCATTTGAGAGAATGATCACTTTTCACTTGTTACTTCCTTAAAAAGCAAGCTCTAAGATCACAAAAACCTGTGAATAATTGCTGATTCAATGGGGGAGGAAAGTCATAATTTAATTAGAAGGATCAAATGGGGTCCAGAGAACTTGCAGAAATTTAAAGCCTGGGAGTCAACCAGAGGTATGCATCTTAAGACCTTAAGCAGCAAAACCCTCCTGGCAAACTGGGAGCAACTATTGGCAAAATATACAGTGTGCTTGGTAACAACTTACCCTCTCAAGCCATATCGCCCATTGCTTCGCAAAAAATAAAAAGCCCTCAAATCAATGGTAGTAACGTGAAGATATGTAGGTGTCATAAAGCCTGAGTAAGGGAATGTAAAGAAACAACTAAAGCCAAAGTAAAAGCAAGTTTGCAGATTCTAAATAAACACACACATAGATGGTCTGTGTTTTCAAAATGTGAACAGATAGAAAGAGAATCAACATATGTACACTCATTGATGGGCAAGCGGTGTCATGTGGGCTTGTAGAGATATCTCAAGAACAAAATTGGTCCAGCAGTGGCAAGAGTCATTGTTATCTCTGAATCACAGTGGAACCAGCATGTACAAAATCTATATGCAAACCAAAACAGTACCTGATGCGAACACAGAGCCCGAGAATGATGGCTCGGAGGTCCAGCATCCAGGGCAGCTGTCCCTTGGCAATTATATTTCCAAAAGCCTGAAGAAGACTAAGTCAACTCGGGACCCTGGCCCCAAACGGTGTACCGGCCCAGGACTTTCAATGAGATCCAGGCCTGTGGTCTGCAATACTGTTCCCCCGCTATCTAACTGTGTAGGTTCCAGAGAGCTGAAGGGGTTCCATTCTCAACCCCATATATAGGAAGGTCGACAGGGTAGACCTGCCCAACTACCACCTCATTGCTCTCCTGGATAAAGAAGCCAAGGCCTACACCTCTTCCCTCCTGAAAGAAATGGATGTTGGGCGGAAACAAAATATAATTCCAATCACTCAAACAGGTTTCAGGGGTAACTCCTTAACACAGTATAACATTGTGGCCTTTTGCCTACCTAAATCTTGCTCTTCACCTGCTTTGCGGACTACTCAGCAACCTTTGACCAGGTAGACAGGACCAGCCTATAGAGAAAGCTTAGAATGCCCTGCTTCTAGCCATCATATCTCTATATACATCTACCTTGGTTACAGTAAAGCTAACTCCAGCAACAGTTCCCAGGAAGATTGCGATGGGCAACTGCCTTATTTATTTATTTTATTTATTTCATTTATATAGCGCAAACAGCTACCCAACAAAGGGTTTCGAAGCGCTAGTGATCCAGTGCTTTGATTGGTTCAGGTTCTAGATGTTAAACAACCAGGTTTTTAAGGCCTTCCTGAATTTCATATAGTTGGTTTCCTGCCTAAGTGTCACCGAAAGAGAGCCTTAAGCAAGGATGTGTGCTTTCACCCTTGCTATTCAACCTATTCACTGCTGATATGAGTGCAGATTTGAAACAAGCGAACCTCATACCACCCTAAATTGGAAACACCAGGGTTACATTATTACTAAACGCTGATAACATCATCCTCTTGGACCACTCCAGAATAGGCCTACATAGAGCTCTCAATGCAATGCACAACTATGACGTGGCCAACAAAATGGTGGAATATGGCTTCAAGACTCAAATCCTAGTCTTTGGTAATCTTATCAAAGAGCCAAACTTCAGACGGAGCTTGGGACCCCTACACATTGAAACAGTTGATGCTTACAACTATCTGGGCGTCTCAATAACATCTAATGAAGGGTTCCAAAAGAAATTGAGGCACACCACCTCAAAGGCAGAGTCAACAATAATCAGTATGTACAAGCTGAATAACTCACCTGAAAGATCGTATACTGGCCAGTAAGATGTGTACTGGCCCAAATTCCGTATTCAATTATTAATTTCATTCAGTAAGCCTACCCAGCCCAACTAGTTCATGTCCTGGACAAATTCCAGGTCAAGACATTCAAAGGGTCTTCAGACTTCGATCGTACCTACGGAACTGCCTGATAAGAGTGGAATTTGGGCTTGTGGCCAAAACCTGGGCAATCATGGTGTCCTTTGTAAATTATAACTATATGGTATTTAAAGCCCCTACTAGGGGGTGTGGCTTGGCTGAAGAGCGGAATGGCTGCCTGAAACCGCAGCTCTGCCGATCGAGTAAATTAATCCGTAAATTATTGGCAATTCTGTTGTTTTGGCTTGGACCTCTCGACCCCAGGAGTAAGTGGAAGATATTCAGGCCAACTGGCGAAAATCCTGGGTCTGTGGAAGAAGCTGGTGCAGAGATAGACCCAGCTTGCTGTGCACCGCGGAGAGGCCTGGTACGCTAGGCGAAGCTGGGGGCTAGCGTGAGACCCAGCCCGGTGGTGATCTGCGTTGGAGAGAAGCGGACCGCCGATCCGGAGGACCCTGCGATCTCGGACTACAAAAGAACACCCTGCCGCCGGAGAGAACAAACGCTCAAGAGGCGACACAAGCACTGCGGACAGTAAGTGGACGTGTTCCTGCAGAAGCACGGGGCGGAATCTGCAAAATACTGCACACCGAGGAGGCAGCAGAAGCGCAGCAGAGGTGCAGTAACAGAAAAAGCCTGAGAAGTACGGATGCGGTGGGGCCGCGAACTGCGTGGGGATAATACTTGCGGCACAAGGGGACATTACGGCCATAAATTGCGGGACACTCTTGAACACGCTGTGGCCTATGGGCTCGGGCCCGTCATTGGGAGAAAGCGGCGCGGGCCGCCATGTTGGATGGGGCAGAACCGGTGTAGGGATCCAAACGGGGAGCGGCTAGGCGGAAAGGGGCCCTCGAACAAAGACTGCGCGGGGAGTTCTGGCTGCTGCAAACGGACTGTGGGAACTGTCCTGCCCCCATGGCTGATGCGCGATGAAATAGTACCTCGGCAACAGGGAATGTAAGTGCAGCCAAAAGGTGCACAGAGACCAAGGGAAGAACGGCATTTTAGCATACGGGAGCCCCTTGCACGGCGGGTCTGGCAACGTTTGTGGCACAGATAAAAATCTTTCAGCGCCCGGGGTAAAAGGCGCGAATTTCCATATTGACTTGAGCCCGGGCCACTGTGGGGATGGACCCAGTGTGTGACAGGGGCCACGTGCAATGTTAAGTGCACACCAGTAGGTGGCATCGCTGAGCTTGGAGAGAAAGTGTCTGCGTTGCTGTGAGGTGGATTGCCTGAGGCCAGGGAACCATACTTTGGCTGGCCCAAGATTGCAGGAGTAGGCTGCTGCGGAAGAGATACACCCCGGTGCGGGCGGGAGTACCCCGCTGGCTGCTGATGACGACTAACCATATCGCTGTATAACACAGGCGTCTAGTGTGGGAGATTTAGCGGTGCGGCACGGCAAGCAAGTAGAAGTGCGCTGCAGAGAAATCGACACACCCGCATCAGGGTCGCAGTGGGACGCTGCCATGGGTAAGCCAGACACAAGGCAGCCGAAGATCACCTTCGACAAGTCAAAACAGAAAACAACTGGTCAAGATCAACAAGACGATGACACTTCGAGGGAGGAGCGGAGCGGTTTGCAAGCAGCCGACATAAAATCAATGTTCCAAGAGTTAAAAACGAGCCTGCAGGGTATAGATACCAAAATGGACGCCCTGGCTGCACGTATGGACAGCATCACGAAGAGAATGGATAAACAAGAAGGGAGAGTAGGGGTGCTGGAAACACGAGTGACCGAAACAGAAGAAAGTCAAACGGATCTGGACAAAAAGGTATGCGGCATGGACAAAGTACTGGCACTAATCCAACAAAAGAATGAGGATTTGGAGGCGCGCCCGAGGCGCAACAACGTCCGCATCACGGGTGTGGCAGAATCGACACACATTGCAAACATGGAGCAGTATATTGAGCAGATGATGAAGGACCTCTTTGGAACAGGACTATCGCAGATGTTCCTCATAGAAAGGGCACACAGGACATTGGGACCCAGGCACAAAGCGGGAGCACTGCCAAGGCCCATCATTGCGCATGTCCTCAATTATAGAGACCGTGACACGATACTCAGAATGGCAAGAGACATGACAGATATGCAATATAAAGGCAATAAAATCGCCATATACCCGGATTTCACTCTGCAAGTACAAGCTGCCCGCAGAGAATTTATGCCAGCGAAGAAGATCTTCCAACAAATTGGGACAAAATATTCGTTGATATACCCCACAAAACTGAGGGTACAGTGCCCGGGCAGACCAACCTTCTTTGTGGATGCTAAAGCGGCTCTGCAGTATGCGAAACAGCTGGCCAAAGACCAAAAGAACCAAGCGCACTCAGAAGAACCGGAATCGGCGGACAGGCTAAGTGACATTGAATGATTGCTGATATTAAGGTTCAGAATTTGTAATGTTTATAATCTGAAATAGCCGGAATAGGGTCTGTGTCCAAACCTGGAGTGTTATGGGTTACTTAATCATGGCAGACGCCGTATATATGTGCATACACTTACGGGTGTAGGGGGTCCTGGAGCTGAAGCATTCAGGCCAGCGCTCGATCACCATGTCATGAGTACGGGGATAGTGTGAGACCAACCTGCTCACCCCAGGGGATGATTCCCGTTAAGTGGTTACCGAGAATGACTTTGTATATAGTTCCTGCAAGTGGGGAGGTGACCAGGGGGGTAATTGCACAACCTAATTGGGGGGTTGGAGCGGGTGGGGAGTACAGGGCTTCAGGTTTGGGAAGTTCTGAATTTAAGGGTTTGTTTGGAAGTGATATATCAGAAGGAATGGTTGGTTCCCTAGAACTAGACACTGTAAGGTCTGGGTCAATCTGTAAGAAACAAATTCACTCATTGTACTATGATTGGTTGAGTATATTGTGGCCCACTGGGCCGTTACATTGTGGCGCATTGTCCGTGTGGAAGAAAAAATATGGGAAGATGTACAACCTATGGATATTGTTGTGTGATGTAGTGCAGGCGCATATCTCGGATGAGACTGGCTTGTTCTTAGAACACCTCTTTTTGTACCCCTGCAGACGTGAAGCAAGTACAATGTCTTACCTGGCATGTGCGGGGCATGAATGACAGACGTAAAGCCAGATTGGTACAGGCCTTTCTACTTAGAAAGGAGATAGACATATGCCTCTTGTAGGAGACCCACTTGACTGTCAATGCCACACAGTTACTCAGACACAATAGATGGGGAGAAATAGTGCATGCTCCATATTCAAACTACTTGAGAGTTGTGGCGGTGCTGATCAGAAGAGGACTACAATGGAAAACTCATGAAGAAGTCAGAGATATTGAAGGCAGATTCATACTGTTGGTGGGGACGCTGTGTGGTATGAGAGTAGTGCTGGTGAATGTTTATGGCCCGAATGATGACAACCCTGATTTGTACAGTAATTTATGGCACAAGATACAGGCCTGTGGCCCAGCAGCAATTCTATGGGGGGGAGATTACAATGTTGTACTTTCGGACACGTTAGACAGACAGGGGGCAACTAGAGAACACCACCCTAGGGCGGCGGAAGCACTAGGAGATATCATAAGGGATGCAGAATTGGTAGATTCCTGGAGGGCGCTACACCCCGGGGAGCGCGCGGGCACGTGCATCACTGCACATAGAGCTGCATGGTCCAGGCTGGATTACTGGTTGCTGTTCAGGGACATCCACACTTGGGTGCTTGAGGTGACACACTTGCCCAGGTCGTTATCTGACCACGCCCTGGTCCGTATGACATTGGCCACGCCATCACAATATGTACAACCATTCATTTGGAGGTTCCCCTCCCGTGCACTACGGAACCAGGTTTTTAAGCAAGAGCTGAGAGAGAAATTGGAAGAGTACTTTGATATTAATGAGGGCACAGTGGAATCCCCGGGCACGCTATGGGAGGCTTGTAAAGTGGTGACAAGAGGCAACTGCATGTCGCTGAAAACGGGGATGTTACAATCCATACGGGATTCCCTGAGTAAACTAGAAGCAGAATTAGCCAAGCTAGAATCTGCTTTAATGGAAGCACCCACGGACGGCACATTGACAGAATTTAGATCGAAACTCACTCAGTATCAGGAAGAGGCGGACAGAGAAGTGGTGCTTCTGAATAAAGATAGTCAGGCTAGACGATATGGTGAAGGTGACTGAGCTGGGCGTCCACTGGCGAACATGCTGCGAGCGCCTAGGGGGACAGACTATATCATTAAAATCAGGGGAGTAGAGGGTGATCTGATTAGGGAACCCCCAGCCATACTGGACTCTATGACGGAATATTATAGGACTTTATATAACTCAAGGTGACGCCAGCTGATCAGTTACTAAAAGATTATCTTGATACAATAGCCTTAGCTTGGTTCAATGATGGAGCTAGACAATACATGGACTTATCATTCACACAAGATGACATAAGAGAGATCATAGCTAGTCTACCGCTGGATAAGGCACCAGGCCCCGATGGGTTGACGGTGGCCTTCTATAAGGAGTACGCAGACATCCTGGTCCCGAGGCTGCAAAATGTGTTTGAGGAAGCACTAGAATCAGGCATACTTCCACAGTCGCTGCGTGAAGCGATGATAATCACGCTGCTTAAACCTGATAAGGACCCCACTAACCCGGATTCTTACCGCCCGCTTTCATTAATAAATCTAGATGCCAAGATCTACGCGAAATTACTCGCGGATCGGCTTAAATACATGATGCCCCACATAGCACTATCTGATCAGTCAGGATTCGTAATAGGTAGATCCACTTCGCACAATTTAAGAGTAATATTTGGGCTTCTGCACTACCTGGACCCTAGGGTACAGGCCACAGCCGCATTATTGGATGCGACAAAAGCATTTGACTCTCTAGCGTGGAAATTCCGACTGACACTTTTTACCCAAATGGGATTCAGTCCGCTGTTTGCAAGGCGGATTGGTATACTTTACAATAGTCCAACTTCCAGATTACGGGTTAATGGGCAGGTCTCTGCACCTATTGATATAACAAGAGGGACTAGACAGGGATGCCCCCTGTCGCCATTACTCTTCGCTATTGCGACGGAACCATTGGCGGCACGCATGAGGCAACACCATACACAGCGTAGCATTGGTTTCACGTCAAGTGGACTGCTCATATCCATGTATGCAGATGACATTACTATATACATGATGAACCCAACGGAGAACTTTGATCCACTGATGAGAGAAATGGTACGGTACAGTGGCCTCACTGGTATAAATATAAATTGGTCGAAATCAGCGATGCTGCCCCTGACTGACGGTACAAACAAAATGTCACACTGAATTCCCAATAGATTGGGTTACGGATGACGTCAAATACTTAGGTATAAAGATAAGCCGCACTATTCAGGATATGGATGTCCAACTACGGAGTGGCCATGGAGTGGCTAGAAAGCAAAGTAAAGAAATGGAAAAAGCTGCCATTGTCGTTGACAGGCCGCATAGCTATCACGAAGATGGTAGACGTGCCCAAATTTCTCTATCTGTTTGTAAACATCCCCTTGCCGCTCACAGTGGTGTTTTTTTCGCCGACTTAGATCCGCCATAATTGAACTGGTTTGGGCGGGCAAGCAACCCAGAGTTGCCTGGAACCTCCTTACACTTCCCTTCCACCAAGGGGGTCTAGCAGCCCCGGACTTTGAGCTGTATGCATATAGTGCACAGGCCCAATACATACATTACTGGCAACACCCGATCCACTACCAACCTCACATGGCTATAGAGGGAAACGTGGCGGCACCCTGCCCACTAAAGACAGCCGTGTACCAGAGATACAAACGTTCACATGAGGACATTGATACCGTAGAGGTGGTGCATTTTCCCTGGTCGAACATTGCGAAACGAGCGGGTGTAACAGAAATGTATGCTCCGAGCATGCTGTTGGAAGGTAATCCATTGCTGGGACCACTGACAGACGCGGCGGTAGCACAGAGGGCACACAGCTGTGGTCTGAAGGTGGCAAGCGACCTACATCCAGATGACACTTTCCTCACCCTACAAACTATGAGCGCATCGGAGGTGCCCACGGCCTCAGAGCTACTACTATATTATCAACTGAGGGCGGCATGCAAACATCGATATCCTATGTTTCCTACAGCTCCACCGACATTATCAGCTCTGGAAGACGTACTTTCGAATAACTCCTCTCGTAAACTAATAACACGCATCTACAGACTCACACAGAACACAACACCGGTTACACATGCTGACTAGAGGTCGCAGTGGGAGGTGGAGGCTGGCATTAGTATCACAGAGAAACAGTGGACCTTCTGCTGCACTCAACTTGAACACCTATCTCCTAATTATAGATTGCGGTTGATACACTTTAATTATCTACACAGGACATACCGCACACCCAAACAGCTATTTAAAATGGGATTGCAGGCTGATGCGACTTGTTGGAGATGTGGGGAGCGAGAGGCTACGTTTTACCACCTAGCATGGGTATGTGGACCAGTACATAGGTTCAGGGTGGCAGTCTTCCATAAAATAGGGCAGATAGTGAGAATGGCACTAGACTCGGATCCACTTGTGGCCCTCCAAGGATTTGTGATGGGCGTGCCCAGTGCATCCCGGAAGTTGGTAGCTCGTCTTTTACTGCTAGCCAAGAGGCAAATAGCAGTTCACTGGAAACAGAAGGCTCCGCCAAAAGTATCAAGCTGGGTGGGTTCAGCGGTGTACTGTAAGAACCAACTGTCTGCTTACTGGGATTTAATGCTGCAGCATCCAAGGCCAGCCGACATTTGGCAGCCTTTGGTGGACTGGCTGGCAGGGGCGGAAGAAGATGAAAGCGTCTGAGAACATGAGTGGTAGCAGCACTGTGACAAAGTGGTGTTGGCGGTGAGTTGTGCCATGGGATGGGAATGCAGAGGGGGTTGTCAAGAAGTAGACGTCCTACAGAGGACGATGTTTGGACGGGTGGGTGAAGTGACTCAACGGCAGCAGTGATAGGGTGTAACGTCTGAGGTATGTGGGTGGTTGTAGTATAGTGCGTGAAAAGCAAAAACAACGGACATAGTGAGATCGAAAAATGGACACTTGTTCTAGTCACTGACCACCGTCTTGTGATAATCGCTTACAAGTGTTTTGTTGGTTAACAAGTTACATATGAATGTTGGAACTCTGCACAAGTGTACGGAACCGACCCGCAATTAGTGGTGTAACGCTATGTAGACAAGCTGCCTGCCTCCGGGTTGTTGGCTGAATAGCAGTGTAAAACTTGATGAATATAATAAAGGTTTTTGAAACTCAAAAAAAAAAAGCCCCTACTTACACCTTAAAAGCCACCCTTCAATGAATCTTTGTCCAGGAAGGGAACCCTTGCTCGCAATATTTACAGGACTCAACTGACACCCTCCAAATCAATCAGACTGTATTAAACAAACTACGCTCATATGTGCCGCTCTTAAAACCTTATTGAAAAAGCTACCCATTGAATGTCAGCCATAATGCTGAGCATACCAAATCAAGAATTCTTCAAGTGGTGGGGTTGTCATATGTTATTACAAACCGGATTACCTTACACCACAGCATACAGTGTGCTTAAAAGGGTTGCCTTCAACAAATTATGTTTGTAAGACGTAGGGGCCTTCAAACTAAGGAAATACATCTGCAATGGCTGCCCCTCACCAAAATTTTAAACTATGGACTTTGTAACTATAAAAATGAGTCATGTAATCTCATCTATTATGCTGTTGTCCCTCACTCTAAAAATCACACTGATGCCTGTTAAAACCACTCTTCCTCGCTCACCGCTTTCGGATGGGTAACAAGGCTAGGTTTTTGATGTTTACACTTCTGGAGCCAAAATAACTGGAAAAATGCAGAAAATACATCAATTATTATGCAGCAATTCCTAGAAGAAGCAAACAATGTCAGCAATCTCATCCATTGACAGTAAGCAATGGATCTAGCTGCCCATCGATAACCAATCGAGTAAGCATCTTCAAGCTCCTTATAAATCTTCTTGGAAAAGACTTTAAGCCACTACATACACTCCTTTGTTGTCCTGGGAAGGTAGTAACGCGGCCTATTTTCTTAACTCGGTTGAAAGAGCCTAATGATGGGAAGAATACTGTATGCACCTCAATCTTGATGAAGCACTTTAAGGTACTGCTCGTATTTGTCTACCACTGCCACATTTCTAATTTCCTTTAGCTCCATTGGTTATAATTTTTGCATTTCAATATTTGTTTTATTGAGACAGTAATCATTGTGTTTTTTTTTATCTCTTATGTGCTTTGTGTCCTACTGATTTTATGTATAAAGTGTTTTTAATTTCTGCATTCTTGCAACAGTTTAAATTGAAAAAATGTTTATTGACCACACAATAAAGGACATTGGTTTTGGACCAGGTTCTTACTGGTGGAAAGTTTACCTTCATATTTAGTCCAGTTTTCTGTAAGAAGAACTTGTCGATGAGGTCATTAGCAGTCAAGCTGCAGGCTCTGGAGAGGGTTGCTTGAGTCCTTGGTTGGAACTTCAAGTTGTAGCCATCATCAAAACGAAGAACTGGTTGATGACTAGAACTTCGCACGAGCAGGAAATGTAGAGCAGTTGTCAATGCGAAGAGTACCAGGTGTTGAAGCATTGGGTTTTCATCTGGGAAGATCTTGTTAGCAGTCAGATACAGATCTCAGATTGGCCTAGGAGAAGTCTACTCACATGTGTGAGATGACGAGCCCAGAACCTCCGGATTTGCACATGGAGTCCAGCTTCAGCAGTTTTAGATTTTCACTCTACCATTGGCCAACAATCCAAGACCTGGGGGTGGACCTCTCTCGAGTTAGGCTCCAGCAGGGGCCAGAAAAAGAGTGCAGTCGGGTCCAGCTGGTACTGGCCAGATGGGCAGTTACAATGAAAGTCCTCTAGAGGCTTGTTGTGCCTCTGTAGCTCAAACAGAATGACAGCCAACTGACACTTGGAGTGAATTTTGGGGTCCTTGGTTCAATATAAGCAAATCATGTCTTCTTCAGGCTTCAAGCAGAACAGCAGTCTTTCCTATGAGTCTCTACAGGTACAGGAGTGTTCAGATAAGGGGCTCTGAGAGTGCCACTTTTAAATCCAGTGGCAGCCTGTGTGGGGGGGGGGACATCCCAATCCCTAATCCTAGACCCCTAATCTGGTTATGGCCAGTTGTCCTGACATGGTTTTTGGCTCTATATCTGAGTGATGATGACTTTGAGCATGCTAACATCTATAATCTGTATTCTTGCTTTATGTTGGTCCTTTTAAATCCTTTTTCCAGACCTAGAAGCATAAACTAGAGGATAGCTGCTTAATATGATGATAGATCCCTTATTCTTGACTCTAATCCATCTATTGCCTATTGGCTTTGACATAATTATGTGTCCTTTCATCATCCTGCCTATAGTAGAGGGTGGATCCTGTAGTCCTGACTTTATATTACATATTGGTATGGTTTGTGTAGGTACTTTGACAGAGCTAAGTGTTATAACATCCTTCTCAGGCCTACAAGGCCCAGAACTAGAGAGACTCCATTTTGCTTTCTGTCCCTGCAGAGCTGAGATGCTTGCAGGGTAAAGGTAATATTTTAGTTTTGAGCTGTTGTTCGTCCTAAGCGAATCGGAGAGAACCGGCCAGAGCTGAATCTAATCAAGAAGTGTCCCTGGGCTCAGGTCTCTAGACGAAACAAGCAGTTGATCACTGTGGGAGCGTCTAGAGCAAGGAGCCTGGTGCATGGACCTGGTGGGAGGAGGCTACTGGCTGGAACTTTCCATGAGGAGACAGCATTCCATATTAGTGAAGTGCAGAGGCGGAGTCAGTGAGTTGAGCTGGAGTTGCAGACAGAGTTGAGTTGGATGAGCAGAAAGAGTTTAAGCTGGAAGTAGTTGAGTTGGATTGGAGCAGAGGAGAGGAGTGCAGTTGCAGGAGGAGTGGAGAATCAGAAAGAGTTTGAGTTGGAAGGAGTTATTGGAGCAGAAAGAGTTTAGTGCAGAAGGAGAGGAGTTGGAGCAGAGGAGAAGAGACAGAAGATGCTTGGAACAGAGAGGAGACAGACAGACAGTCAGTGAGCTGGAACTGAAGGAAGCAGTCAGAAGCAGTTACTTATCAAGAGGAGTTGTGAACAGCTGGAGTCTGAAGTAATGCCTTTTGGAAGAGACTGAAGTTATATCGTGGATTAATCTGTGGGAGCAGCTGGAGTGAATTGGACATTAGTACAGAGACAGAGTGAAGAAGCTAGTGGAGCAAACGATTATCAGAGCGGCAGAAACAATTAGACTGAAGTTGGAAGGTGGAGAGAGTTCGTGGGGGAGAGGAATCCAGTGTCCAAGAGTGCAGGAGAGGATCTAAGACGAGCTAAGGCACAGACGAGAGAGGAGCCCAGATGACAGCTAGAGCAAGACCCCACACTCCTCAGGTGATGCCTTTCCTTATCTTTAAATATTAACCTTGTCCCTACTATATGCCTAATCCTTTTTCTTTCAGCGGTGTGCAGTCTATTGACAGTTCCTGTTAGTTACATGTGGATGTGGTATATTAATAGAGCTTTACACAGACACCGCAGATCTGTGTATGTGTCTATTCCCATTTTATTGTTATTGTAATAAAGATACCCCAGTTATTAGTGAACCAGTGTGCATGTGTTGTTCTTATGATAGAGCTAACCTTTCTTCTAACCAGATGCTATATATAGCAACTGATGGATCAAAAGGGAGTAGGAGCGCTTAAATCAGGTAATAACTTTTGCATACAGTGTGTGTCTCTTGTTCTTAAAGCACAGGTAACCTTTTCTTCTAGTCAGGTGTTACAGCCCGAACAGATGCTGCCCCTGGTCAGGTAAGTAGCCACTGAATAATTAGGAAGAGAGAGGAGCCCTTGAGCTAGGAGAATAAGTTATACACTAAGTAATTTGGCCATTCCATAATATTATTGTACTAGTGAACCTTTAGTGAATAGTGAGAGAAACTTCCCAACATAGAGAGAGAGAGAGCTGAAGGTATTCATAGGAAAGTGATCGTCGTTGGTAAGCGGCGTTAATGAGAACACCAGGCGGGAAACAGGTGCGTAGATCCGCCGGATTGCGGATCGGGCTGTGAGTGAGAGAACACTAGGGAGGACACTAGTGTGTAGGTCCACCGGATTGTGGATCGGGCTGTGAGGGAGAGAACACTAGGGAGGAGACTAGTGCGTAGGCACGCAGGATTGCGACTTGCCGAGCGAGCACTGACTGTGGTCAGTGTGTAATGGTAACTAATCAGAACTGCCCCAGGGTAGATTAGTCTGGACCCATGTGGTCGCGAGACTATGAGGTATGAGTGTGGTGTAGGGCATGGACGTCCTTAGTAATCAGTGAGTATTCCTAGTAATCTCTATAGATTTAGTGGTATTTCTGATGATATGAGCTTGTATATTGCGAGTTCCCCATCCTCAGGTAGGTACCCAGGTGCCTGGACAGATGGGTCCTGAGGAGGGAGGTGGTTACGTTCCGGCTGGGTTGGAGGTGCTCTGAGGAGCTGATCCTATCTGGTCCGAGAATCCGGCCGTTACATCAGTTCTCCCCTTTCTCCATGTTTGGCAAAAAGTAGGCTATGAAAACAAAGATTGGGCAGGTCCAGGTGTGTCCTGCATTGGCAAGTGGCATGGCAACCATCTCCCAGTCAGGAAGGGGCTCGGTACAGATCTCAGGCTACCATTTGAAGAACAAGCAGGGCTTAACCCCCCCCCCCCAGGCCATTCTGCCCTGCAGAGGAATACCCTTCCCAACACCCAAGACCATTGGTGGTCCCCTCTCTGGAAGAATTAAACATAAAACACCAAAAGAGAGCCATTAACAGTCAAGTGTCCCTGGACATTAGCAGAAAGGTACATTTCTTCAGGGCAGAAAAACTGGCAACTAATAACTTTCTAAAGTGGCATTTTCCGAATAGGACTAAATAGGCCAATTCAACCATTGACGAGGATTTTAACTCACAATTCAGATAAATGGAAAGAGTATGTATCTAGCTGTTCTAAAACTGACGTTATCACTTATTGAATGTAATTAAGTGTTAGTCTATGGGAGAGCTAGCCTTGCTGCAATGAAAAAATTACTTTGGTGGTGTTTTGCTCCCAGGATATGTACAACTGTACACATGTCCTATGTTTTAACTACCATGCACCCTGCCATATTAGCCTTTACTGCCTATCTTAGGGTGACTTATAAGTATTAAAAAGAAATGTTTAGGCCTCGTACAATGTTTATTTTGAAAGGTCAAAAGGGATCTACTACAGGTTGCAGTGGCACGCCTGAAACATGTTTGCAGGGCTACTTTAGTAAGTGGCACAAGGAGTGCTGCAACCCACATATACATTCAATTTACAGGCCATGGGTACGTGTACTACCATTTGCTAGCGACTTATAATTAAATTAAATATGCCAATTAGGTATATACTTATTTTACCATGTTTGGAAGAGACAGCACAAGCACTTACCAGTGTTTATCAGGAATAGCATATGAAATAGTGATAATAATAATAAAATTAATAATAATAATAATAATAATAATAATAATAATAATAATAATAATAATAATAATAATAATAAGTGAGCTTGTAAAGCTCCTGGTTACACTCACTAGTGTGTCCCCACGATGCAGTCAATCATCCTGTCTGTAGCAATAACTCTAAGCAGGCTAAGTGGTGAACCTATATCTGGAAGAGCCAGGTCTTTAGTTTTTTCCAGAAGAAGTTTTCTAATCGTTCCATCCGGAGAGCAGGAGGGAGGGCGTTCCAGTACTTGGTGGCTAGGTAGCGAAAGGATCGGCCATCCATTCTCACTCTTTTAATTACTGGGATCTTAACCTGTCCCGTCTTCTGGGACCGCAGGGCCCGTGTTGGAGTGTAGGGGGACATTAGACTATGTAAGTAGCTAGATCCATTTCCCTGCAGGATGCATTGACTGACACACAGGGCCCTGAAAAGGATTCTCTCCCTCACCGGGAGCCAGTGTAGGACAGCAAGGGCATTCTTGGAGGAAGCTCTCCTGGGGAGTATCAGAACAAGGTGGGCCTCCGGGTTCTGAATGCATTGTAGTCCCTGAACACTCTTACCACTTGCTCCTAGGTATAGAAAGCATTCCCATAGTCCAGGCGGGAAGTCATCAATACATGGACTAGAGTTTTCCTGGTGGCTACAGGGAGCACATCTAAGATCTTCCGAAGGCCTTTCATTATTATGAAGCACCCGGCCACCGTCCTTGTGTGGTGATAGAATGAGAGCTTAGAATCCAGCCACATCCTGAAGTTCTTAACCTGGTTACTGGGGGTGGGGGTGAGGGTGGGGCCCAGAGTCTGCGGCCACCACATGGATGACCATATCGAGGGAGCCTTACTCACGATCAGGACCTCCCTCTTCCTGCCATTTAACATTAAACAGTTATTTGACATCCAGACTGCCAGCTCCTGTGAACAGTTGGAGAAATTGGTGGCTGCCTCTTCGTGGGATTGAGATAGGGATACCATTAGTTGCGTATCATCCACATATGACACAACACTGATTCAGCCCTGCTCTAAACCAAACCTCCAAACCATAACTATGTAGCCTAGGATCTATCACACTTTACTCATCGGTGAGGCCCATAACACTGCAAGTCACTCATTCACACAAATCACCCTGATCCCAAGATCAGTGAAAACCAGAGGATAAGCTGCTTGAATAGCGGAGTGTCCGACTTCATCTATTTAATCTAAATTCCATACATTATATACATCTGCAGTTTATTAGATCATTTCGTGGTTTTAATTCTCGAGAAAAAACATTAAGACACCCCACTGTTTGGTCAATGGATCAGCTAGTAAAAGTTAACTAATTGACATCAAGACCAGCTTAATTCTCCATTTATTTAATTTTTATGTAAAGATTTAATTTACCAGCATCAGAAAAATAAGTCAAAGACATATTACCAATCTTCTCGGCAATAGAAATCAGGGTTAAAGCAGAAGAGTTCCCAAAAACAGCCTCTCTATACTTTCTCGATATTCACCTCCCATCAGGACTCCATCCCCATCAAAAGTTAAAGTCAGGAAAAATGTCAAAGTCTTTGCACCAAGAAAAAATCAATCAGTCTGACAGCATGTCGTGGTGCGAAAAGTAATTCAAAAGCACGCTTTTTTTCTCTCTTCCAAACAACCTCTTTTATACCCTTTTCCCTAACTATCTATCTAAAATTTGAAACTTTTAAGGTGCACATTCAATTCTCATTGGTCCGTTCAAGGGGTGGATGAGGATAACCTCATCTCCTCATTGTCCATATTTCTGCCTAGTCATTGCTCCATACACAATAAGGTTCCGATTTTCATTATTACACTCTTTCACCCTTGTCCTTTAACTTGTCATTTTCATGTACTTTCCCAGGCTCATGACACCGACATCTTTAACTTGGCACCATTCTGCTCTTCAGGCCACGCTGAACTTGGCACCAGCCGGACAGGCAAAGGCTGCTTGCACATCTTTCGAGCACAGTCGCGCATGCTTAGAGAGACATTCATTTGAAGTCTGGCAAACCCTCCATGTTTTACTAGGCCACATGGGCCATAACGGAAGCTATTATAGAAACAAACAGAATTAAACATTAGATATTTGAAGTAAAACCCTTCTGTTTACCTACCCTCAATTCTTTGTTCACCCTGTTAGTGGTTACCTAGCGTTCAAGCCACAATTATGCATTGTTTTCTTACATTCTCCATAATTTCTGCCACAATTATACATTTAGGATGCATACATGCATAGCTTTTCATTAGGTTATAGCACTTCCGCACTATATTAGTAAGACAATTTCACATAATTAACGGATTAAGGTTTGCAACACAAGCATATTAGTATCCCACGTGTATTTGTGTGTGGGCTTTCTATTTTACGTTGGTTAATTTTAAAACCACACGATTAATACATATTACAGTTATGGGAAGGCGACTTCACGAGGGGTATACAAATTTTTTTGTTTTCAACCTCGCTCCATCAACACTAATGCTGTACTTCACAATAATGTCTGCCAGAGGGGCCATATAAAGATTAAAATGAGTAGGGATAAGTATAGAGCCCTGGGGGACCCCTTCAGCCAGCCTAATGCTCTTAGAATATTATGATCTTTGGGACACGTGGAAGCTTCTGTCCTGTAAAAAGGATCTTAGCCATTTTAAGGCCAGATTATCCAGCCCTCCTTCCTTGAGGCGCTGTAGGAGTAATAGGTGGGCCACGGTGTCAAATGCGGCACTGAGGTCCAGCAGGATCAACGCTACCATCTGCCCTTCGTCCAAGTGCCTGGGTTTGGTTTCTGTAGACAGAAGCAGTGATGACTCCGTGGAGTACGTAGCTCGGAAACCCGATTGCGTAGGGTTGAGTAAACTGTGCTGGTTAATGTGCGTTGTCAATTAAGTATTGACAACTTTTTCTGCTTTAGCAAAATATGGCAAGAGCGATACAGGTCGTAAGTTCTCCAGCTGACTAGCACTCACATCCGGCTTTTTTTTAATAAGGATAACCACTGCTTCTTTCCACCATTGTGGGACCACCCCTGAATCAAAGGAGAGTTTATGTAGGTGCCTGATATAGGGGACTAGGATCTCCATGCTCTCCCTCAGAGATTTTGGTGTCCTAGGGTCCCTTGGTGAGCCAGACTTAATGCTCAAAGCCGTAGTTTTGAGATATGCAAAAAACACAGTTGATGGACAGAATGCAGAACAATGTCTTACATTCACTCCAGTACAAAGATCTGGGCCTAAATCCATAGTTTTTTTGCACTCCACACCACCCTAGGTCAGACAATGGCTATATGCAAATCAGCCTTGACCCTGTGCCTCATGGGAACAGTGCAGCCCGAACTACCAAGCCATCTCTTTCCTAGACCGGAATCAAGCATCCAAGGACCGGTTTCTGGCTATCAGCCTTCTTCAGCCTGGATAGCTTGACTCCAGTGATGTGGAGAGCCTGGGACTCACGTCTGAGCATACCCAGCCCACTCGGGGTGAAAATTGCAAAAAACACAGTTGATGGACAGAATGCAGAACAATGTCTTACATTCACCCCAGTACAAAGATCTGGGCCTAAATCCATCATTTATTTGCACTCCATACCACCCTAGGTCAGACAATTGCTATATGCAAATCAGCCTTGACCCTGTGCCTCATGGGAACAGTCCAGCCCGAACTACCAAGCCATGTCTTTCCTAGACCGGCATCAAGCATCCAAGGACCGTTTTCTGGCTATCAGCCTTCTTCAGCCTGGATAGCTTGACTCCAGTGATGTGGAGAGCCTTGGACTCACGTCTGAGCATACCCAGCCCACTTGGGGTGAAAATTGCAAAAAACGCAGTTGATGGACAGAATGCAGAACAATGTCTTACATTCACCCCAGTACAAAGATCTGGGCCTAAATCCATCGTTTTTTTGCACTCCACACCACCCTAGGTCAGACAATGGTTATATGCATATCAGCCTTGACCCTGTGCCTCATGGGACAAGTCCAGCCCGAACTACCAAGCCATGTCTTTCCTAGACCGGAATCAAGCATCCAAGGACCGGTTTCTGGCTATCAGCCTTCTTCAGCCTGGATAGCTTGACTCCGGTGATGTGTAGAGCCTGGGACTCACGTCTGAGCATAGCCAGCCCACTCGGGGTTAAAATTGCAAAAAACACAGTTGATGAACAGAATGCAGAACAATGTCTTACATTCACCCCAGTACAAAGATCAACTGTGTTTTTTGCAATTTTCAGTGATCCATTCATCTAGCACGCTGCAGGCAGTTTCTATGTCATTTCCTCCCATTGGCCCCTCCTGCTGAAGGGCGTGATTGAAATTGGCTGCTAAAAATCTAGCCCATTTCCTCTGCAGTCTCCCTGCACTTGACTTCTTCAAGGGTGGAGTGTTAGGTATCATAGTGCTAAAAGGCATCATATAATGATCTATCCATGGAACTGCTTTATGGTTTTCAACCGTTAGCTCCTCCCAGTTGGCAAAAATTGGATCTAATAAGTGGCCATGTTGGTGAGACAGGAGGGAGGATTGCAGCACCAACTGTAATGCAGCCAGTTCCTGACAGAGCTCTTGCGCTGCTGTATTATCCATAGCTACGAAGTGTAGGTTCATGTCTCCTAACACCAGCTCTTTAGAATATCACAGTGCTGGTTTATTACTTGTTCTCTGAGGCTTGGTGCAAACTGTGTGATAGGGCCTGGTGGTTTGTAAATTAAGAAACCATTGCAGATTTCTAGTTACAACAAAAGATGTTTTACCAAAAGTAGGGTAATGAAGGCAAAAAATGTGTACATGCCATAAAAAAGAGGGTCATTTCCAACTGTGCAGAATTATTTTTTTTCTGAAGATGGAGCACTGTGCCCCTTCTAAAGATTATGGCAAGTGTACTATAGGTAGGAGAACAATGGGTGAAAACATTCAGGAGACAGTGGGCGTGTGTAGATTGTAACAGTAGAAAAAAGTGAGTAGGTAGGTGATCTAAAGGAAAGACAGCTTTGTTGCCCCATTAGCTGCAGCACATACTAGAAATGCACATTTTGACCTCAGATACAGAGACCGCTGCTCAGAGTAAGGGAATAGAGGTAGTGAAAATCCCTTGAAAGTGTTGTTTCTGATTTTCAAAGTCTTGGAAATAAAAAAACTGCTAATTCAACGCAAATTAATTTCGAGAAACATTGAACAGGAGCCATCTCAGCTAGAGCTATATGGCATTTTAGCTTTTTTGAAAAACAACGTGTGGCAAAGGGTGTTTCTCTGAAGTCCAATTCTAATGAGTTCCAAAGTAGAGGGCATAGAAGGTGAAATGGTTGGAAGTTGGATGCAGTGTGGCTTGGGTAAAGCTAGACGATTAAGGGCCAGATGTAGGTAATCCTAATTTACAGATTCTAAAATATCGAATTTTACAGAATATGTATTTTAGAATCGGTAAATGGGATGTAGATAAAAAATCTGTAAATAATACCAATTCGGTAAAATTTGGAATCGGTATTTACCGAATCAGAATTTTCCTAATCAGTACTTACCAAATCGGTATTTCCCAATGATTCCTATGGGCCTTTTGGCCCATAGGAATGAATGGGAAATACTGATTTGGTAAATACCGATTCGGTAAATACCGAATCGGAAAAAAACCAAAAGTGAAACTCAAGTAGCCAGCCAATCAGGTACTACCACCCTACCCCTCCCTACCAGGAAGTGGCTACACGGGCAGCTACAACTAATTAGAAGCTTCTGGAAAGGCAGTTGGAGCTGAGCTGAGTCCCTGAGCAGCAGAAAGAGTTTTGTGCACTTTTAAAACTGAAAAATGGCAAGCAGCAAAGAGAAAGAGCAGCCAGAGAGGAGGAGTAAAATGACATTCAGCAGCATGGAGCTGCAGGTCCTTGATGAGGAGGTGGTGAAGGTGCACCAAAAACTGTTTGGCAGCAGTCCCTCACTGTGGCAGAATCTGCCAAAAGGAAACTCTGGCTGGACATACTTGATGAAGTAAATTCAATTGGAGTGACAACCAGAGACACAGAGGACATGAAAAAGAGATTCTACGACCTCGGGAGCCAAACGAAAAAAAAATTGGATGAACTCCACAAGCAGGCAACCAAAACTGGTGGAGGCAAGAACCCAGCATCCCCCCTAGCTGACCATGCGGAGATGGTGGCATTAACCATTGAACCTGACAGCGTCTGCGGACTGGGAGAAGTGGACAGCTCAGCCAGAGCTGCAAGCAGAAAAGGTAAGACGCATGCACAGCATTCCCCCATTCCATCATCCTTACCTTTAACCTTTGTGGCCAAGTGAACCCCAGTCCAGTACTGCTAGCACTATACAGGAGCAATGCATCATGGTACATGTAGTTAGGAAATGTAAGACCATGTCATACAGCACAGCAACCAGCAAGTTAGGGAAATGATTGTAGAGAGAATAAAGCTAAAGTCAGAAATATTTTATTGTAGTGACTGTGAGACAGTAGCACTTAGCTAATGTACGCTCATATGTCCACAGGTGACACATCTCGCAGGAGTTCCCAGGAGACTGAAGGCACGGCACCAGAGAGGGAGGAGAGTCATGAGCCAGGTCCAAGTACACAGAACGTCTCACAGACACAGGTGCACCAAGTAGCCAGCCTCCTGCACAAGGCGCAGAAATGGCTCCAGAGTCCCCTGAACGATCACAATCCCCTTTGTTGCTGTCATCCCCAGAAATGCCAGTATCACAGCAAGAGACAACACCTGCATCACAACCAAGCAGGAGGCATGTTGTGGCCCCGCATTTAGACATGGAGTCATCAGCAGGTGACATGGAGGGTTTAGAACCACACACCTTGCCTGTGGATGGTAGCTCTGCCACACAGCAGACCAGTGCAGAGGTGGGCCATACTGGAGCAAGATCCCGCAGAGTCCAAGAAAGCAGTGCATCTGCACGTGTGGAGGGTCCAAGTGTGTTCCGTGGCTTGGAGGGGAGCCTGGTAAGAATCCGGAGGATGCAGGGAAAAGCCATCTTGTCTTGCCAACGCCAAATGAGGTCCCTGAACAACAACATGGGAGACATAGGAAAGGGCATCAGGGAACTAGTAGAGGTCAACAAAAACATGGCTGCAGGGATTCACGAAATGACCCAATCGGTGCAGCTGCTATGCACCAACCTGGACAATGAATTAGCATCAAGGCGCAAGGAAAGGCAGCGTGTGCATCAACAAAACAAAGCAATCAACCGCCTGGCCACAGCCACTTTCCTGCTATGCAGGAGAAGCATAAACATGCAGGAGGCTCTAACCCAAAACAGCAATGAGGTCACTAGGGGCATGGGCAGGATGACCAGTGCTGTTGAGATGCTGTTAAATGCCCAAACTGCACATACTGCTGCTCTGGATGTGCCAGAGAGTGAAGAGAGCACAAGCAGGAGCAGCATGGCAAGCTCCCTTGTCCTAGAGACCAGGAGGAGCAGCAGGCGCCATGCTGAGGCTACAGCCCAAACAGAAAGTGAGCACAGTGAGCACCATACAACTGGCACTGGGAAGAGAGGACGCAAATGACTATTACAGTTCATGTGGAAGTGATCCAGGACTCACATAATCCACTTTAAATAATTTGTGTTGCACATTTGTGCTTTAGAAACCCACGTAATGACACAATTAAACAACGTTGGGTGCATACTCCACCTGTCTGTGTGTCTTTACTTACTTAAAAAAAGTTGTGTGTGATCTCTTCCCGTCTGTGTCTGCCATCAGTTGGTGTTGCAACTCCAGATGTGTGTGGGTCAGGCACTGCTTACTCGTCATCATGGTCCTCATAATCAGAGATATCCACTTCGGTGCCCTTCTTAACCGCAAGGTTGTGCAACATTGCACAGGCTGCAATCATCTTGCTGCAGGTGATCGGTGTGTACTGGCGGGCCCCTCCACTTTTATATGGGCAGCGAAACCTGCTCTTCCACAGACCAAAGGTGCGCTCCACAATGTTTGGGGTAGATTTGTGTGCCCTGTTGTATCTCCTCTGCCTGGGTGTTGAAGGGTTGAGGTAGGGTGTGAGGATGAAGGACCGGAGGTCATATGCACTGTCCCCTATTAGTAACAAGAAAAAACATTACTTACATGCACACAAACACAAACACATCCATCTGCAACATGTATCAAGGGAGTTTCACACAGTGTCCTACCTAGTAAGTATCCTTCGCCAAATTCCCCCCCTGTCAGTCGTGCATAGATCCCACTGTTTTGGAAGATGTAAGAGTCGTGGGTACTCCCGGGAAATTCGGCTACTATGTCCGTGATTATGTATTTGGCATCACAGATCACCTGTACATTTATGGTGTGGGTGAACTTCCTGTTCCTATAAATGTACTCTGTGGCAGCAGGTGGACACATCGGTATGTGGGTGCCATCAATACAGCGAATGATGTTGGGGAAATGCGCCATCTGATAAAAGTCAGTCTTGGTCGTGAGCAGTTCTGCATGCGCTGCAGGGATGAGGTTCCGTGAGAATCGTAACGATGTTTTGGGCACGTTCGGATATGGACGAGTTTGGTATCTATGAACCGCAAATGACGAGTTTAGTAGGTGTACGCGTTTTCGCTACACTACTTGGAAAGGTTCGTCTTATTCGTGGGTTTCTCCATCTGAACCCTCGGGTTCCATTTTAGATACGGCATCCATTTTGTTTCTTGCCCTCACGTAGCCGACGAACGGACAATGTCCGCTTCATGACCCTGGGTTTCCCAAGCTCTTGCGGAAGATGCATATTCTTTTGAGTGTGTCTTTATGACTAGGGGGATGACACGGCAAAGGCAGATGGCTCCGCTCAGGCTCATCTTGCCGTGCTGGTCTATTGTTTCAGCCTTGCATGTGTTAGGCTCGAATCCTTTGATCCTGTGATCACGCTTCCGATATTGCCCCCACACTCTTTTCAATCTGTTGTCTGTCTTTGTCTTCCTTGCACCTGTTTCTGTCTCTTCTCGTTTACAACTAGAGTGGAATTTGCCTAATGGAGTGATAACGTGCTTTTACAGTTGGGAACCGGCAATGTTACTGTAATTATGTTCCGGGCTTCTGAAAACATGAATGAAATCCTTTTGAAGTTTACTGTGGGAACTGAGTTGTAACCTTTTGTTCGTTATGTTGTGCAATGACGAAAATGTGTATAAAAGGAGCGATCCACTTTTGCAATTTGAAGCAGACTCTCAGAACCTACACTCTGTTGTACTTCTAGCGATCTCTGTATCCCTGCAGTAAATAAACGCTGATCTTTGACGCCGAAGGAAGTGTCCCGTGTCTCTGTGATTTGTACGACGGAACAGGTAACCCACAAAGGTTTCAGGTTTCAGGCCTTAAAATAGCCCAGTCCTTCAGTTGGCGCCCAACGTGGGGCGACATCAGCGGTACCGGTCCAAAGCCTGACGATCGTGAGGAACTTCGTGTGAAATCTCCGAGGGAAGGTGCACCCCGCTTCATCGATCCTGTTGTCGAAATAAGTGGTCCGAAGATTTTTCCCGCGAAGATTCCCGCTTCCTGACGGCTGCGACGGACTGATGCCCTGACTGTCGACCTGTTTTGGCGCCTGGCGTAGTCCTTTGTACGGCGAGACGATAGACGGTAGCCTTCCTGGTGACGCCATTGTTCTTTCAGTTAAGTATTTGTGGGTCGCTCCCAGTAAACTTGTTGTTGTTGAAACTTGGTTGTTTGCATGGTTCCATTGCATTTGTGGTTCTTAGTTGTTGATTCTTAGTTGTTGGTTTTTTTTCTTTGACAGTTGCAATTGCCAAAAACCGAGGGTCTCGTATTTTTGCGAGGATATCGTAATTCGATAACCCTTGAAGTTTGAAGCTCGGTTAGTGTGCACGATGCCTGCCCGTAGTATTTCGTTTGGTTTCCTTAAATGTTGAAGCACGGATTCCCGGTTGGAGGACTCGTGTTCGATACCTCCAGTTGGAACTCCGATTTATGAGCTCTATAGTCGACACGGAGTGGGCCCTATTGTATCTAATGAATGTTGGATCCGTTATATGAAAAACGATGGTGTCCTTAGTTGGCCACCCCATGGTAGTTTTGAAACTGAGATTTTAGATAATCTCGAAGCAAAATTGTTTAAAAAGAAAGCTAGGCCAGCAATGTTTGATTCCTTTCGGTTATGGCGCAAAGAGGCCAGACAGAAAGAAATCAAGCAGGCTAAGAAAAATAAGAGAGAGGGTATCATTACGATGATGCAAGGTGCAGAACAGTATCAGCGAGATAAAGCTGAGAAGGAAGAGGAAGTTTCTACCAGACTGCATCGCATGGCGGTGGATAAATGTTATCTGGTTTTACCGTCAAGTTCTGAAAAGAAGGGAGAAGAATCGAAAGAGGATCCTTTGTTATCTTATCTATTAAAATCACCACCTCCTTATGTACAGGGTACTTCAGCCCCTGTAGTTCCTCCTGTTCTTCCACCTGTTGTTCCGGCGGCTGCTGGTCAGCCTGTCGTTGGTCCTGTTCCTCCGAATCCTCTTGTTCCTCAAGTGGGCCCTGCTCCTTTACCTGCTCCTTTACCTGCTCTTCTTCCTACTGCTCCTTTGCCTGTGCCTTCTCAGTCTATTGTTACTACTACTCCTGCTATCTTAGCTACTCCTACTGCTCCTACGTTTAGTCCTCATGTTGTTGCTCCTGTACTTCTCTCCTCTTCTCCTTCTGTTCGTAATCATATACCTAATTCTGTTGCTAATCTCTATTCTCCACTTTTTGGATCGTTACTTGAGTCCGATGCCTCTGACGTCTCTCAGAGACGGAGTCAAATTCCTGGTGGAAGGGAGAGTACGACGTTAGTAACTATGGCGCGCAGGTGGATTAGACACCCTGCTAAGTACACTTCGCGCATAGTTTTCGATACGTTCTCTCAGTTTAATGAGCCCACACAGAGATTCGTGTTCGAGGAAATGTGCAAATCCTTGAGAGAAAAGTGGGATAATGATGAGTTAGATAATGTACCGCCCAATATGACTGAACTTCAGAATCAGTTTTTGAACGGCATGATTGTTGATGGCGATGTACGACGTGCCTTGGAACGATTGTTAGCCTTTAGGACTACAGTGCCTTCTCGAGTGCCGTTTGACGACGACTCCGATGATCCGAAAACGACATCTGGTCAGTATCCTATGCGAGAAGTTCCCCCAGTGTGGATGCCAGGTAATGCTGCTGCCAATCCTCCAATTTTGCCACACTTCCAGAGAGTTTGGATACATCTCCCATAGAAGCGATCAGAAGTTTTGCAGGTGAAACAATCTTTGCCTGACCCGCGGAAGAATCCCGCAGGTTATTACAAGGAGTTATCCCAATTAGTGGATGCTTCTATTATGAACCTTGCTGACATCGACATGTTGTTTGGTAATGTCGTACCGCAACCGATTTGGGCAAAAATTTGTCAAGAGAATCATGCAGCTGAGTTAGGTGGTGATTGGGCTGCACTCGTAGCGGCTGATGGACGGCAAGTTGGTGGGGCTAAGCCTGAACAGTTAATTACGGATCTGCCCCAAAGAATAATTATGCTCATGAAAACACTTATGCCAGCGATGAGGGTGAACTGGGATATATTGTCTGCTTGCAAACAAATGAAAGACGAGAGTGTCTCTGATTTCTTTACTAGATTTGAGGAGGCATTTATCGATCATAGTGGTCAGGATATGAGCACTGAGGGAGGTCAGCGGTTGTTTGTAGATAAGTTTGTGTTGAATCTGTTACCTGAGCTATGCAACAAATTGAAAAATTCAGAAAGTGCATGGGCTGTTTCAACCACTGCTCAAATATTAGCGACGGCTCAGTATTATGAGAATAGGGAAAAAGAAGAGAGTGATCGTGCAGACAAGAAAACGAAAGAGCTTAAAACTAAGGTCTTGTTGCAGCAAGCGTATCCTCCGCGCTCGAATCAAAATGACTCGCAACAACAATATCGACCACAGGCGCAGTCTTCTAGGATGCAGTCACTCTCTGACTCTTCTGCATCCAGACCTATGCTTGGGTATAATCAGTGTGCATATTGTAGGGGTGAGGGCCATTTAAAGTTTAATTATCCCGTTCTAGGTGACCGAAATAATGGTGTTTCGGCCCGAGGAGGTCGTAGTGGTCCTCAGCAGGCATCTCGAGGTAGAGGTCAAGGCACCTCTCAAAATCAAAATGAGCATTCTACTCCTTCATCGGACGCGAACAATTGTTTTGATCAGCGAAATACATCGTCTGGTAGATCTGCACAGTATCATGTGGATGACTATTATGTTGAGCATGAGATTGGTGCAGACGACAATTACTAGGCCAGCCATAGACAAAGGGAGGGAGTAGTATCAGTTCCGTTTGATCAGAGAGGGCCTTACGTCACAGTTGCCACATCAGGCGTAGTTGAGCCTTTTCTGTTGGACACTGGTGCAGCAAAAAGTTCCATCATGCATTCGAAACTCCTGGTGCACCTTTGTCTGGCTTAACGAATGTTTCCGTTGGATTCTCTGGCGCCCCGGTTAGCAATCCAGTTTCTAGCCCTTTGTCCCTTACGATCGGGCCACGTGAGTTAGAGGCTCCTTTGATTTTAACTACTGGTTGTGGTGAGAATCTCTTGGGTCTGGATTTGTTGAAGCGGTTATATGCGACTCTGTACTGCTCTCCTACGGGAGTGGAGCTTACATTAGGTCAGAGAGTGGTCTCTCCTATGTACTTGTCAATCGATAAGCTCCCACCGGAATTGAGTTCCCTTCCTGCGTCTTTATGGGCAACAGGTCCCAATGATGTGGGCCTACTGGACATACCACCTTATGTAGTCCAATTGAAATCAAATGTGCCACGTATTCCTCAGTATCGTATCTCTCTTGATGGCGAGCGAGCACTATTAGCGATCATTTATGACTTGATCGAAAAGGATGTTATTGAAGAAACTCGGGGAAATGTGTGTAATAGTCCTGTGTTACCCATTTTGAAACGAACTGACCCATCTAAGCCTCCTGTGTACCGTTTTATAATTGATTTGAGAGAAGTGAATAAAATCGTGATCCCACAGTTTCCCGTGGTGCCTGACATTACAGCTTTGCTGACCCTGATTCCAGCCTCTGCCTCCTGGTTCTTGGTGATCGACCTAAAGAATGCTTTCTTTAGCATTCCGATTGTTGCGGAAAGCAGAGATCTATTCGGCTTCTCATTAGGTGGTCGTAGTTTTAGGTTTAAACGCGCACCACAGGGCTACTGTAAGAGTTCATCGATCTACAGTCAGGCCCTTAAGAGTCAACTTGATGCATTTGTGTTACCGACTGGTGCGGCCTTGATTCAATACGTTGATGACCTGTTAGTTGCTGCCGACACTGAGCAAATTTTCAAAACTGCTACAGTATCGTTGTTACAGCATTTATGTGACTTACATCACAAGGTGTCACCTTCTAAGCTACAGTATTGTTGTCAAGAAGTAACCTATTTGGGTCACTTATTGTCAAAGGAGGGAAGAAGGTTGACCCCAGAAAGAATTGCAGCAATTGCTCGAATGACTGTGCCAACAACTCAGAGAGATGTACGTGCCTTTCTAGGTATCACGTCATACTGCAAACAATGGATTCCAAACTTTTCATTGTTGGCGAAGCCATTGTTAGCTCTCACGTGCAAGGATGTTCCGACTCCTTTGCCATGGACTGAAGAGTGTCAGAAAAGTTTTTCTGAATTGCGTGATGCATTGTGTTCGGCTCCTGTGTTAGGTACTCCTGATTACAGCAAGCCGTTTACACTTTACGTTCACGAGAGAGAAGGTTGTGCGTTGAGTGTCTTGACGCAACAATTTGGTGGTAAACAGCGTCCATGCGCATATTTTTCTTCGACCTTAGACCCAGTAGCTAGAGCATTGCCGAGTTGTTTAAGAGCGACAGCGGCAGCTGCGGTGTCCATTCGACAGTCTGCAGGTCTGGTCATGGATAATATGCTTACGGTGATGGTTCCGCATGCAGTTGACACTCTCTTGAATCGAACGAAAACTCAACACCTGACGAGCGCAAGGTTGTCTGGTTATGAGTTGACACTTTTGGCAAGTCATATACAGATAAAACGTTGTAATGTATTGAATCCAGCGACATTGTTGCTGATTAATATGGAATCAGGTGATGTAGAACCACACGACTGTTACTTAAGAACTGAAGAAGAGACGAAGGGTCGTATTGACCTGAAAAACACTCCATTGGTAGATCCCGATGGTACTTTGTATGTTGATGGTTCGTGCTTCAAGTTGCCGAATGGTGATGTGACGACTGCATATGCTGTGGTGACGTTGAGTACGGTTGTGGAAACTGCGAGATTGAGTCAGAATTCAGCGCAAGCGGCAGAGTTGATTGCGTTAACGAGAGTGTGTGTTTTGTCTAAAGGGAAGCAAGTGAATGTGTTTACCGACAGTCAGTATGCATTTGGCGTAGCGCATAGTTTTGGTCTATTGTGGAGAGAAAGAGGATTTATGACGTCGCATGGCACGAAGATCCAACACGGACAGCTCGTGAACGATCTTTTGGATGCACTTACATTGCCTAAGCAGGTGGCAATCATTAAATGCAGCGCGCATCTAAAGGTTACAGATGATGTGGGTCGTGGTAACGCGTTTGCGGATGAGATTGCTAAGGAAACGGCCAAGAATTTGATGAGTTGAATGTATGTTACGAGTTCAGTGAGATGGCCGGCGGAGACTGGTATGTGTGAGGACACAGTTGACAGTGTGGAAACGATTCAGAATGAGGCTACCGAAACTGAAAAGACTAAGTGGAAAGAAAGCACGGGGAAGTTAGATGTGAATGGATGTTGGGTTGATTTGTCAGAATATCAGAGATGGATGTTACCAGATGCATATGTGCTTGCCGTTGTTACTATGGCCCACGGCATGTCACCTATTAGCGCGAAAGGTATATGTAAGTTGTTGTCTCCTGTATGGAAGAATGATGGGATTGCTAAGTGTGCTGAGAGAGTGGTTAAGAACTGTATGGTATGTTTGATGTATAATCCTGGCAAGGGCACCCCCACTCCACCTGGTCATTTTGCTCCTCCTACATGTCCCTTTGAAGTTATTCAGTTGGACTTCATCCATATGGAGAGATGCAATAACCTGAAATATGTCTTGGTTGTGGTTTGCGCGTTCTCCAGATGGATTGAGGCCTACCCTCTCAAGGATAATACTGCCCTGTCCACAGCAAAAGTTCTACTCAAGGAATATTTCCCCAGGTACGGCATGCCACGGATCGTATGGTCGGATAATGGAAGTGAGTTTGTGGGAAGTGTGATGAAGAGTGTGTGTAAGGGTTTAGGAATTCGCCAAAAATTTCATAGTGCTAATCATCTCCAGTCGGCGGGTTTAGTGGAAGGGTACAATGGTACTCTGAAACTGAAACTTGCTAAAATTCAAGCACCGACTGGTTTATCATGGCCTGATGCATTGCCTTTAGCTCTCTTATCGACCAGGGGGACTGTGCACTTTCGAGTAGGGCTTAGCCCATATGAGATTGTGTTCGGCTGTCCTGCGAACATTTGGGGAGTTCCAAGGCCTAAGGAGTTTGACAGTCTTGAATATCCAATGTTGATTGACTTTCTTTACGATCTGACTGCTAAATTGAGTTTGATTCATCACCAGGTTTTTGAGGCTCTACCGGCACAAACAGAAGGATCTGGTCATCGGCTCCAACCTGGCGACTGGGTGGTAACCCGCAACTTTGGGAGAAAACGTAATCTCGAGCCAAGGTTTGTGGGACCCTATCAAGTCTTGTTGGCAACAAGGACTGCAGTTCGGCTGGACGGCAGGAAGCATTGGGTGCATGCCACCCATACAAAGAAAGTCCTGCTTCCTTTGCCAGCAGATAACTGGATAAAGAAAGGAATTGCCCCGACTGAGACCGATACCATTTTACACTACGTGCCATTTAGTGATGCTCAACTTGTAGAGAACGATTTAGTCCAGTCAGATACGCCTGTTGAACCATCTGGAACTGTACCTTTGTCTTCAGCATTGGAGAATTCAAGTTCTGAACTGTCATCTGAACAATCGAACACTGTTTTGCCATCTGAACCATTGTTTGAAGAGCAAACTCGACCTGGAAAATGTCGATATTTTCTTCGATCGCGTGACAAGGACTAATAAAAATTCCCTTTTTGTTTTTGAATTCACATTACCCCCTCACTGTTGCTACGCATATTGTGGACATTGCATTTTTTTCAGATTTTTGAGTTCTTTTTATATATCACGTGTGTTCCTCTTCTGTCCAGCTAGGAGAGTTATATTAAACTGAATGTTCAATTGATTAAAACCTACCATCTGGGTTGGCCGTAGGGCCGTGCGGGTACCTACTTCTGTTTAGCAGGTTTCTGACACTAGGTCGGTTACTTTTGTCGATTTCTGGGAACTCCTGGGAATTGATAATTGCTATTCAGAACGAGGTGCGTCAAGAACGTTACGGACGGTCTTTAGAGGATGGAGTTCTCTAAGCTGTCGGAAATAGAGAGGACGTCGGCGCAAAGATCCAAATTGCATAAGATGTTGCGAACAAAATGTTTTTTGTTTCAGGTTTTCATGTTGTTCCTAACTGTTTCTATGCTACTGGTGGGTGGAGTGTGTTTTGGGATTCAGTCGTTATTGCCTTCCACTTCACCTACTCCTCCTTCTCATGATCTGAATTCTGTTCCCACTATTTCTCCACATTCCTTTCATCTTCTGCCCCAACATGAACAGGTTAGACGTGCGGAATTTATGAACAATTCCTTTGTCCAACTTCTGCATCAGCATCAGTTGGTGATGAATACTACCAACTGTTGGGTGTGTGGGTTAATGCCACATACCATGGATAAGGGTATTCCGTATTTGGTTCTTCCCTACAGCTCCCAGGGGTCAGCTCGAGCATTCCAAACCATGTTCCGTAGTGCACTAGATTCCTACCCCCGTCGAGAGCCACGCTCCACAGACCTTGGTTCCGGCCCGTTTCACAAGTCTTTGGCGATAGCGATTGCTGATCTAGATAGAGATATTTTTGATGCATCGCTTATTCCAGAGGAAGAGGTGCGAGCATACAAGGATCTGAGTGAGGCTGAGTATAGTATGTTAGTGGGTGATAGACAGCTTAAGAGCTTGTCTCCGATCTGGATCGTACCCCACCTTGGTAATTTCTGCCTGCAAGGTCTTGGTCGAAATCCAAGAGCTCAGCTTGGGAAGAGTGCTTGTACTGAGACGTACGTTTTACCGATGCTCTCTTCCCCTGTCTTCCTGACTGCCAAGGGTACCTATTTTGTATGTTATGATCGCGCTTATACGTGGTTGCCCCATGACTTCTGGGGCACCTGTTATATTGCGAATCTTTTGCCACCGACTTTCACAGTTGCCTCAGACTATCACAAGACCAGAGTTGTGAGAGGCGTTATTAGCAAAGAGGATACTGCCGGTCAAGAAGCAGGAGACTTCTTTAAGAGTTTCCTACCATTTTGGGGACCTATGGTTAATAGTAGGAACCTGAGACAGTTGACTCGTGTGGTAGAATCGACTGCTAACATAACTGCAAGTGCTCTTGGTAAACTGACAGCAGAGCTTCAAGTGGATAGACTTATGACGTTACAGAACCGTATGGTTCTAGACGTTGTACTCGCAGATAGAGGTGGTGTGTGCAAGGTGATCCATTCGAGCTGCTGTATTTTCATACCTGATAACGCTCCAACTGTTTATCAAGCCATCTCGAAGTTGCATAAAATCTCCGAGTCCATACACGTGGACGAAGGTGATTGGACGCTTCTAGGATGGTTTTGGGGTTTGATGTCGACTTGGGGTTGGAAGATTCTGATGATTGTAGGGGTTGTTGTGACGTTTCTGTTCACGTGTTGTCTTTGTGTTCAGTGTGGTCCAGCCTTATGTGGCCTTTGTGCTACAACGTGTATAAGAAGGCCATCTGTTACCAGAGAGACATTGATGGATAGAATAATGTTCCAGCAACAACTGAACGATCTGATGAATATCGAAATTGATTCTGATATTGACTAGTGCTTGCCTACATGAGGGCAAAAGGAGCGTCTGAGGTTCCGTGAGAATCGTAACGATGTTTTGGGCACGTTCGGATATGGACGAGTTTGGTATCTATGAACCGCAAATGACGAGTTTAGTAGGTGTACGGATTTTTGCTACACTACTTGGAAAGGTTCGTCTTATTCGTGGGTTTCTCCATCTGAACCCTCGGGTTCCATTTTAGATACGGCATCCATTTTGTTTCTTGCCCTCACGTAGCCGACGAACGGACAATGTCCGCTTCATGACCCTGGGTTTCCCAAGCTCTTGCGGAAGATGCATATTCTTTTGAGTGTGTCTTTATGACTAGGGGGATGACACGGCAAAGGCAGATGGCTCCGCTCGAGGCTCATCTTGCCGTGCTGGTCTATTGTTTCAGCCTTGCATGTGTTAGGCTCGAATCCTTTGATCCTGTGATCACGCTTCCGATATTGCCCCCACACTCTTTTCAATCTGTTGTCTGTCTTTGTCTTCCTTGCACCTGTTTCTGTCTCTTCTCGTTTACAACTAGAGTGGAATGTGCCTAATGGAGAGATAACGTGCTTTTACAGTTGGGAACCGGCAATGTTACTGTAATTATGTTCCAGGCTTCTGAAAACATGAATGAAATCCTTTTGAAGTTTACTGTGGGAACTGAGTTGTAAACTTTTGTTCGTTATGTTGTGCAATGACGAAAATGTGTATAAAAGGAGCGATCCACTTTTGCAATTCGAAGCAGACTCTCAGAACCTACACTCTGTTGTACTTCTAGCGATCTCTGTATCCCTGCAGTAAATAAACGCTGATCTTTGACGCCGAAGGAAGTGTCCCGTGTCTCTGTGATTTGTACGCCGGAACAGGTAACCCACGAAGGTTTCAGGTGTTGTCCCCTGGCACCGCTGGGCCTTTAAATCGCCCAGTCCTTCTGGAAAGCTGTTGTAGTAATGCATTCTCTGCAACATAGCGTCTAGGAATTTCTTAAAGAAATGTGACAGGCAGCTCTGGGACACCGCACATACCGCAGCAACCACACTCTGGTAACTCCCAGATGCAAGCAGGTGTAGGCTGCACAGCACCTGCACATGGAGTGGGATAGCGTGCTCCCTTGGGGTTGGGTGGTCCAACAGTGGGTGGAGGTCCCTGATAAGGTCCAGGATGGTTTGGGGGTCTAACCTGTACCTTTGTAGTATTTCTGGCTCAGGTAGCTGGAATAGGGTTTATCCTCTGCCTGTACACCTGCTCCTCCCTTCTCCAGACCCTCTCTCCTTCTGCCTGTAGCCGTAGCCGCCTCGTAATCACGTAGAATTCCGCCATTCTGGTGAAACTGTTGCATTTTGGGCCCTTTTTTATAGCCTGCACCTGGTTACCACCTGATTTCAATCCATAGTAAATACAGACTCTTAAATACCGAATTTCATGCAAATTCGATATTTAAGAGGTTACCTACATCTCAATAGTCATTTTTACCATTTCTTAATTTCCGATTCGGTAAATTTACCGAATCGGAAACTTCACATATTCAGTAAATTTACCGATTTGGAATCTTTACCGAATCAGAAACTTTACCGATTTGGCAAATTTACTGATTTGGAATATTTACCCATTCGGAATCTTTACCGATTCGGTAAATTTACCGATTCTGTAAATTTACCGATTCGGATGTTTTTGTGTCCCCTACATCTCACAAGCCAAATACAGGTCGGTAAAGGCCAAAATTCGGTATTTTTGGCCTTTATGAACTGGTATTTGGTTACCTACATGTGGCCCTAAGGGCCTTATTTCGAGTTTGGCAGTCATCCAGGGGCTCTGACAGTACCCCATCCACTGGTGGCTTGCTCAAGCCGAGTGTAATCCAAGTCAGATGGGGGATGCACGGGCGGTCTGACAGCGGTGGTCTGTTAAGCTCATAGGAGAGCTTAACATGCAGACCGCTGATGTGAGAGAGCAGACTGCATGTTCCTGGGGTGGTCCAACCATCACACTCGTAATATTGTGGGCGGGCCTGTGGTTCGGTGGGCCTGCAGTGTGGCAGTGGTCGGACTGCCATAGCGAGTACAGTTGTGCCAGGAGGCGGGCCCTAAGTCTAGTGAGCCTAGACAACTGTGGGGAGTGTAGCAAAGTATTATGCCAAATAATTATCACATCAGTAACTTGTAGATCTCTCTTTTCTTTGTCAGGACCCAGCCGGCTTGAGGATGGTATGCAAAAGTTGGAGTATACCTCTGTGGAATAAGCAGCAAATGATTACAGGGGTAGAGAAATGAGTAAACTATTGCAGTAGTGCAGTTCGCCTGCAAACTGAGATTTGGTTGTTTCGAATGGGATGTATTTGCAGATCCTGCATAAAATCAATGTTTGATATTGACCTGCTCTCGCTGTATTGGTTTTAAAAGATTTGGTGCTCATGAATAGGCTGAAATGGGCCTCATGAATTCCGGTGGAGCGAATGAACTTCACTGTTTCAGATGGAAATGAACAGAGTCATTTTGAGAGGCATGTGCTGATAAGGAGTGAAACTTAAGGTTTTTCAGGAATGTACCATGAGAGTGCCTAAGGCCATACAATGTCAGATGACATTGGGATTGCTCCAACAATTTACCTGATCATATATCATTGCTGATGCTAATTTGCATCCCCAACTGCAATATCTTAGAGATTATTATAAATCTCACACGTCTGTAATTTTCTTCCTTCTTTTTCCAGTTTGCAGTCTACCTGTAATGTATTTTCCTAATAGACTATGTGCTTCCCTTAAAATATGGATCCCTAAATTTGTTTTCCATTTAAAATGTTATTGTAAATGAATACATAAAATGAAAGGAAATTAACACTTTTACAGCAGATCAATATCAAGCAAAGGGAAGGGCGAAAAGGATTACTTCAGTCGACCAGAAATTAATGAGTCAAAGAAGATGGGGTAGGAGAGGGATAAAAGTAGAGGGGAACAAGAACCAAGGGAACTGTCCTTCTGGAGGAAAAACATAGGACTGAAATTGCAACAAGTCAGTCCCTGCTCTCGGTTGACACCTAAGTAATCAGGTTCAGGAAATGAGGACCTTGCCTGAGAAACAGAAATAGCCTACCACCACATATTTCATTCAGGCTAAGTTGCTGAGACACTCCCCTTCTGTGGCTCTACCTTTTTAGAGGCCTTGCCCTAATAGCTGTTTGGTTTCAATTGTGATGGCTGGCTATACTTCATAAGGGGCATGATCCCACCAAAGTGAACTCCTCTACCTAATCTGTTCATGCTTCCAAATGCCTTGAACCTCCCTGCATGGTGGTGCATACCATAAAGCCTCCAGCCATGTGGAGGACCAGCCCCCAAAAGGCCATAGTCTCCATATACTCTTCCTTGCTACTGCAGTATCTCACTTCCACTTCTTGCCTAATTGCTTGGCCAAACTCCTGGACCCCCACCAGGCAGGTTTTCAGCCACTACACTCAACATGAAGCAGTTCTCCTAAGTGTAGTAGATGACCTAAAGGAGGGAGCAGACACGGGATGCACACAGGCATTGATCCTGCTCGACCTGTCCGCTGCATTTGATACCTTGGATCACACAATATTAGCGGATAGAATGGCAGCAGCATGCCTGAGAGGAACGGCCCTGGGCTGGATGATCTAATTTTTTGGGGATCGCACCCAGTCTGTATGGCTAACACCATTTAACTCGGCCAGGGTCAATACTACCTGCGGTGTACCCCAGGGCTCGTCCCTATCCCCCCTTTGTTCAACCTCTATATAAGCCCCCTGATCCACTCCCTCTAACGCACGAGGGTTAAGGTTTTTAATTATGCAGACAACATGCAGTTGATTTTCCCAACAGATGAGAAAGAGGATTCTAAGTTATTTTTTCATAGCACCATGCTATTTATTAAATACTGATTGTGCAATAATCAGCTCAAATTGAAATCTGATAAAAAAGAGATAATCATCGCCAACAACAGACTCCACCATTGGACGTTGGACCACTGGCCAGCCACTCTGGGCACTTTACCCACACCTAAGACCTCTGTAAAGAGCCTGGGCATCCAAATTGATGTTAACCTATTGATGCACACACAGATTAACCTGGTTACATCTTTATGTATGTACCAGCTAAGAAATGTCAAGAAAATTACGAGATTCTTCATGAAGGAGGCAAGTACAGTGATCATGCTAGCCATGATCATGTCCAGACTGGAAAATGCCAATGCCATCTATCTGGGCCTACCAGCTGGTGTAGAGCGGGAATATCGTCGGGAAAATATCAACTAACCTTAATATCGCCGCAGAAATATCTACAAGAAGAAATATTGATGTCAAAAATATAGTTTGACCAGAATATCGACAGACAGGTAAGTAATATCGATAACATTAATATAGTTGTAATAAATATCGTTTACAAAAACATAGTTTAGAAAAATATCATTTTTTAAATAATTATAAGTAATTTAGTGTTTTTAATGAGTATTGTTTGTCAAAGTAGTATTTTTTTTAGCATTTTATTAGTTAATATTGTATTTTATGTTGAATTTAGTGTTAATAGTTCCGTAGCGGGTTGTGGGTTTATAGGGGAATAGGGTGGGAAGTAATTTAAATATAATAAAATAATTGATTAATTAATATGTTAATTGAATATAAATAGTGTAATAAATAATAGTTAATTAATTTCAATTAGTTAATTGATTAATAATTATGTAAATTAATTATGTTAATTGTTTAATTAATTTTAGGTGTGTGTACTGGAATTTTTAAGTGAAAATGTAGTGAAGTAATTACATTTTAAGTGAATAATTATTTAATTAAGGATAAATTAAATATAAATAAAGAATTGTTGATTTTTAAACGAGTAAATACATTTAGTAATTTTTACCCCTACACTATCCAACGCTTTCCCTACTGTTGCACCCTCTGGAGTGGGAATAGTCATTTTTACCCCTACGCTATCCAACGCTTTCCCTACTGTTGCACCCTCTGGAGTGGGAATAGTAATTTTTACCCCTACGCTATCCAACGCTTTCCCTACTGTTGCACCCTCTGGAGTGGGAATAGTAATTTTTACCCCTACGCTATCCAACGCTTTCCCTACTGTTGCACCCTCTGGAGTGGGAATAGTAATTTTTACCCCTACGCTATCCAACGCTTTCCCTACTGTTTCACCCTCTGGAGTGGGAATAGTAATTTTTACCCCTACGCTATCCAATGCTTTCCCTACTGTTGCACCCTCTGGAGTGGGAATAGTAATTTGTACCCCTACGCTATCCAATGCTTTCCCTACTGTTGCACCCTCTGGAGTGGGAATAGTAATTTTTACCCCTTCGCTATCCTACGCTTTCCCTACTGTTGCACCCTCTGGAGTGGGAATAGTAATTTTAACCCCTACGCTATCCAACGCTTTCCCTACTGTTGCATCCTCTGGAGTGGGAATAGTAATTTTTACCCCTACGCTATCCATCGCTTTCCCTACTGTTGCACCCTCTGGAGTGCAAATAGTAATTTTTACCCCTACGCTATCCAACGTTTTCCCTACTGTCGCACCCTCTGGAGTGGGAATAGTAATTTTTACCCCTACGCTATCCAACGCTTTCCCTACTGTTGCACCCTCTGGAGTGGGAATAGTAATTTTTACCCCTTTGCTATCAAATGTTTTAACTAATAATATTTTTTATATTTTAATTATATGTATGTATTATTGTTGTTATATAAAGTAATGTGTTAAATATATGTATATGTACACATTTATTAAGTTTATAATGAAAAAGTGTAGTTAATTTGTTTTAAATAGTTAAAATATAAAAGTAACGTAATGTATTTTGTTAATAGTACTTATATTTATTTATTATTTAATGTAATTTTAATTAATTTAAAAAGTCGATATTTTTTCATCTATATTTATTACAACGATCTTTTTGAGTAGATATTTATGTACTTACCTGTTTAGGTATAGGGTGTCGATATTTTTGTAAACGATATTTATACAACTATATTTTTGTCAACTATATTTTTGTAATCGATATTTCAACACCCTACCCTACCAGCTAACCAAACTAACAGACTGCAGCTGATACAAAACCAAGCTGCCAGATTAATATTCAAGCATCCAAGACACTGCCATAAAAAGCCATTGATGAAGCAGTTGGCCTGGCTCCCAGTGGTTCAGCGGTCCATGTTCAAGACAGGCTGCATAATTATATAATTTTTAATGCACTCTACAACAGGGGCCCTAAATTCATCACCTCTAAGATCTCACCATATCTCCCCAATCGAAATCTAAGATCAGCCTCAATGAATCTGCTGACCATTCCTAGATTCAAGTGTAAGAAATGGGTGGCACTCTCTTTTCCATGTTGGGCCCCAAACTTTGAAATTCCCTTCCGAGCGTCATCCGATCAATGCTGGACTACATGGGGTTCAGACGCCGATCCTCATACGCATGCTGTGATTGTTACTGTTAACGATCCACCCTATTTCAGATATTGACACGATTATTCTTAAGAGAGATTACTCAGCATCTCTGTTGAACACGATCTAGTACAAAACCGTGAAGATTTGGATAATTTGCGCTTACTGATTTTGACACTTACCTCTTATTTGAGTGTTTATATTTATTCTATGTAGCCCTGATGAAGTCTGTGGTTGTTACCACGAAAGACAAAACACATGTTGACTAGGCTCGAGTTTGAAGATCATCACAGAATCAGAGAATAACTGAAGAACATGAGAAAAACGTGTGGATTTCGATTTTACTGTTAACCTTTGTGTAATTTAGGTCAGGATATATCAGAGAGTACATGGGGTTCAGGAAAAAATTGAAACCCTGGCTGTTCACCCAAGCTTATTGCTAGATCCGACCACAGGACGGCTCCCAATCTCCTTTAGCGCCAAGAGACCTTTTGGTGTACATGCGCTCAACAAATTCCCTAAAGTTAAACATAAATATATAGGTTAGTGTCTATGTGCTGCCTATAAAGTAGGGGGAAGTGATAGGTATGATGGTGCTCTTACTCACGTAAAAACAGTAGCACGTGGCCAAAGGCAACCGCGGTATATTCCAGCAAAAAGTGCTCACATTACTTAGAAGAAAAGCTCTGTCCCACAGTGGTTGATTAGACTATAAACGTTAAGACTGCCCTGACTGAAAAGAAGTAGATTCCTGCCCAACTGTCCATATGTGGATGAGTTATATCTCCCCTCCCTTGCTGTGCAACAACGACTGCAACACCAGCACCCTGCTCGACAACCTCGCCAACCTTGGACTCAAGCAGCTGGTGTCCACCCCCACCCACCTCGCCGGACACACACTCGACGCCATCTTCGCATCCAGCAGAGACATCGCCTTCAGCCACGCCACGCCACAGAACTCCACTGGACAGATCACAGATGCATCCACTTCACCTTCAGAAGAACGACGACCCACCACCACCAGCAACAGGTTGCCCGAAGAAGCTGGAACAAGATCACAGCCGACCAGCTCGCCGCCTCCCTGAGCCAGCACCCTCCGGCCAGCTCAGCAAACCCCAGCCAGGCCGCCGACAACCTCACGAAGTGGATTAGCAACTGCACAGACGAACTCGCCCCACTGAGGACCCGGCCCAGCAGACCCAGCAGTAAGAGAGCCCCATGGTTCAACGACGAACTCAAGAGCTCCAAGAAGAACTGCTGAGCCTCGAGAAAGCCTGGAGAAGGGAACCCACGCCGGACAACAGGACCACCCTCAAGCTCGCCACCCGGAAACACCACCAACTGATCCGCATCGCCAAGAAAACGGCTTTCAAAAACCGACTAGACAACAACGCACACAACTGCAAGGAACTCTTCAACATCGTGAAAGAGCTCTCCAACCCCAACGCCGGAAACAACAACATCACCCCTTCGCAAGACCTCTGCAACTCCCTCGCTTCCTACTTCCACAACAAGATCGCGGACATACACGACAGCTTCAGCACTCAACCAACGCACGCCACGACCACAGGACCTCCACCCACCACCACCCTCCGCGCCTGGACCCCGGTCAACACCGAAGACACCGTCCACACGATGAACTCCGTCCACTCCGGATCTCCAACCGACCCCTGCCCTCACCACGTCTTCAACAAAGCCGACGTTGTCATCGCACCCCACCCGCGGGACATCATCAACACCTCATTCGACACCGCCACCTTCCCCGAGAGCTGGAAGCACGCCGAACTCAGCGCTCTACTGACGAAACCTACAGCAGATCCCACCGAACTCAAGAATTACCGCCCCATCTCGCTCCTCCCGTTTCCAGCCAAAGTCATCGAGAAGACCGTCAACAAACAGCTGGCCGCCTTCCCCGAGACGAATGGATCCCTCGACCCATCGCAGTCCGGTTTCCGTGCCAACCACAGCACCGAGACCGCCCTCATCCCCGCCACCGACGACATCCGAGCCCTGATGGACAACGGGGAAACAGCGGCCCTCATCCTCCTAGACCTCTCGGCGGCTTTCGACACGGTCTGCCACCGCACCCTAGTGCAGCGCCTCAGCAACGTCGGAATCCAGGAGAAGGCGCTGGAATGGATCGTCTCCTTTCTCGACGGAAGAACACAAAGAGTCCGCCTACCACCGTACAAGTCAGAGGCCACCAAAGTCATCTGCGGCGTCCCTCAAGGATCCTCACTGAGCCCGACTCTCTTCAACGTCTACATGAGCCCCCTCGCGGCCATCGCACGCCAACACAACCTCAACATAATATTCTACGCCGACGACACCCAGCTGATCCTCTCCCTGACCAACGACCCCGCCACCGCCAGAGCCAACCTGCACGAAGGGATGAGAGAGGTAGCCGAGTGGATGACGACGAGCCGACTGAAGCTGAACACAGATAAGACGGAGGTCCTCATCCTGGGCTCCTCGCCCTCCGCCTGGGACGACTCCTGGTGGCCCCCCGCCCTGGGCACCGCACCCAAACCGACGGACCACGCACGCAACCTGGGTTTCATCCTGGACTCCTCCCTCTCCATGAACAGGCAAGTCAACGCCGTCTCCTCGTCATGCTTCAACATCCTGCGCATGCTGCGGAAGATCTTCTGGTGAATCCCCACAGAGACCAGGAAGACCGTCACCCAGGCCCTCGTCACCAGCCGACTGGACTACGGCAACGCACTCTACGCCGGAACCACCGCCAAGATCCAGAAGAGGCTCCAGCGCACCCAGAACGCCTCAGCCAGACTCATCCTCGACATCCCACGACACAGCCACATCTCCGGACACCTAAGAGACCTGCACTGGCTCCCGGTCAACAAGAGAATCACCTTCCGCCTCCTTACCCACGCACACAAAGCTCTCCACGACCAAGGCCCGAGCTACCTCAACAACCGAATCAACTTCTATGCTCCCAAACGCCACCTCCGATCCGCCAGCCACGCCCTCGCCGCCGTCCCACGCATCCGCAGAGCCACTACAGGAGGAAGGTCCTTCTCCTACCTGGCCGCCAAGACCTGGAACTCCCTCCCGGCCGACCTGCGCCTGACCCAAGACCACCTCTCCTTCAGGAAGAAGCTCAAGACCTGGCTGTTCGAGCAGTAGCGGCACCCCTCCACCCCCCAAGCGCCTCGAGACCCTACGGGTAGGTAGCGCGCTCTATAAATGTCTTTGATTGATTGATTGATTGTGTGTGTCTATAAACCAGAGATGAGTGCTTCTAGCTTCTTCAAGGCTCTGCTGAAGTTTTGTTGGCCTACCCCGCTGCAAACCGTTCATGCATGGAAACTCCCAGCCAACGCAATAGCTCCAGAAACACAGATAGGTGATATAGGAGCTTTGGCTCTCTTCAACAGAGAATAGAGGAGCATTGCCTCAAAATGTGAACTGCAATGCGTGCAGAGAAACTGAGCAGTTACTCTGCCTGGTGACCACACACCCTCCCTTCATCCCGCTGTATTGATTTTGATTAGTTTGAACTTTGAATCAACCATTGTATGCAGGTCTCGAGAAACACCTTGGTATGGGTGCTAGTCAGATCAAGCAGAGCTTAAATTGCCTTGGTGTGTTCTGCTCACATATGCCAGTGTAGGGTCTTGAGGGTCAGGCTGTGGTTGCCCCTTTTCATTGCCAGTGGTGGTCTCTTTTAAGGGTGGAGCCACTGGCCTAAAGTCAAGCGGACCTCAAGGATGGGAAATGTTGACATTTTTTAGGATCGCCTATCTGGGCCAATATTGCTCCTCAGGGACCTCATCACCCAGGGCCCGGCCAATAAAGAGTGGGTACTCTGGAGCCCGCCCAATGCATCTGTGGTTGGCATTGTTCACACCCAATTAGTGCAGCTAAAAATGCGGTTACCTGTGGGCGGGAGCAATTTTTTCATCTTTTTCCCTGCCTGCTTCTGAGTGGCCAGGGAAACAGAGAAAAAGTATGCTCTCATCAGGCAAGAGCATTTTTTATGCTTCCGCCTGCTAAGAGTAGAGAGAATGACAGGTTTTATGAGTGGTTGTAAGGGTGAGTGAATGGTTGTATGAGTGGCTCTAATGTAATGTAAAATGTAATGTAATTTGACTTATATAGCGCACAAATCACCCGAAGGTCTCAGGGCGCTTGCTTAGGGAACCCGTCCTGGTATTCCCTTGTGAGATACCCCGGCAGGGTATCTACAAGGTGAAAGCCAGGCATCCCACCGCGAGGGGCCGTAGTGGAGATTAAGCAAGCTATTGCCCAGAGTCGCAGAGTGTGACCCCGTGAGTTGAGTAGGCACCGGCGCGAGAATTATCGAGTCCGTGGAATTTTTGAGCCCGAGACTCTGCCGCGTCGGGAAACGAACCCTGGTCCACGGCCGCTCTCAGCCTCCGGGTCTGCCACCTCTAACCACTGAGCCACACTTCTCCACGGAGGAGTGAGTGGGTGTGTGAGTACTGGTATGGGTCTGTGACTGGATAGGTAAATCGTTGTGTGGGAGAGGGAGCGGGGGTAGGGAGGTTGTATGGGGTGTGCATAAGTGTGTGACTAAGTGAGTTAGTGATGTCATCAGTGACGTAATTTGAGATGTCATCAGTGATGCAGTGAGTGATGTCACTGACCATGTCATCAGTCATGTAATATGTGAGATCATAAGCAGTGCATTTCGGGGCATAAGTTATAGTTAGCTTAAGTAACTATAACTGCTAAATTTCACAGTTTTTTTACAACTGAAATCTGAGCTCAACCATAATGACCCTGTCGCCTTTGGGTTTTTTCAGTAAAATAATAATATATATGTGTGTGTGTGTGTGTGTGTGCCCCTTATATTCTATTTCAGCAGACTAATACAATCTCAATTCATTAATGTTCTGATGGCATGCAGCTCTACATGAGGCCTGATCTTTTGCTGACATTTCCAAACTCAAAACTGTATTTGGCTTATCGAGAACTGAATTACAAAATCTCACTCATATCAAAATCTTGCAGGATAGAATTTCTTCTATTTTCTTTTAGCAAGTACCCCAACATGTAACATTTTGTCTAAACCTTCTTTCCTGAATCTGCTTTTTTGTCAGTATTTTCAGTATTCTCTTTGTTAGACCAGCATCCTTGGCATGGTTTCCCTTGATTTTTTGCCCTTTGCCCTCCTGTTTTTGGCAATTTTGCTTCATCTTTTATTTTTATGTGATTCTGGGCAAATCACTTAATCTCCCATGCCTAAAATGAATGTGTGTCCTCATGTAACGTAAATGTTGCTATGTAAAGCGCTCTGATACCCCATTCGGTTCGGGTCTAGTTCGCGCTATATAAAACTCTGCAAAAAAAAAAGTGCATGTGCTCTTTACTTCAAATACGATAACATTGGTTTGGCCACAATTGGCATATTTGATTTACATTTAAGTCCCTAGTAAAGTGCCCTACATGTGCCAAGGGCCTGTAAATCAATTGATACTAATGGGCTTGCAGCACTGATTGTGCTACACACTTAATTAGGCCTTTAACATGTCTCAAGTGTACCACTGCAGAGCCAGTTTGTGCAGTTTTGAACTGCCATGTTGACCTGGCAAGTTAACACACTTGTCAGGGCCAAACCTTCCTTTTTATTACATATAGGTCACCCCTAATGCAGATCCTGGATGGCCCATGGGCAGGCTGCATTGTATTTGAAAAGTAGGACATGTACGTTTAAGTTTTGCATTTCCTGGCCATTATTCTTAAATTAGTTTTTCACTGCCTATCTGTCCCATGGGATAACATTGGGATTTCCTTATAACATATTATAAGTGTTATTTCCAATTAGGAAAATATGGGAACCCCACATTTTGTGTCTCTAAAATCGCAATTTAAAAATACAACTTATGATGAAGGTGGGTTATAGATGTCAATTCTGAAAATCCCACTTTAAAAAAATTATCTAACAACCAGGGGTTCTGGCTCTTATCAGTAAGGCTAACCCAATATTAAAACAACTAAGACCAATTTGCCAATACTGATCATTCTCTACTCAATTCTTTATTGGGACACAAGTGAAGAACTCAATGTGACCCAGAAACCTCCATTTCAATAATCTTTATTCTGTCATATAAAATGTTTCTTTTTTCTTTTTTACTCCAATTGTACAATTTTTTAATTATAAAACATTACAATACACTACAGCCAAAATTTACGAAACACTTATAAGATAACATCACAAATTTTTAATGTAAATCCAACAATTAGACAAAAAGGTTTTGTGGAACACATACAACATTATATGACACATAATCCAGGACAAAGACAAGACGTTTGACACATAAAATTCACATGACAAACAAGCCCAGAAAAATATGACCTTGTTCACAGGTTTTTAACCTTATGTTTCGGGCTACTCAAACAGTGAGTTATTTACAAAAATACTTAAACTGTTTAAAAGTTGATTACATTTGTTTTTTTATCAATCTTTTTACATTTGAAGTCTCCTACACTTCAAAGGCCCAGCTCGGTATAAATGCTGGACCTCTTACACCACCAAATAAGAACCCATCAGGAACTGAGGACATTCTACCTGCAAGAAGGACTGCTATGCTGGCAGGAGGGACTGCCACTTTGCTAACCTGCTTTGATGTGTTGGCCTGGTGCCTGCTGATTTTTGCCTGGGAGTGAGAAGGACTGGTCCTGCACCTCTACATCACAGAACCAAAGTATCTAAAAGGACATGCTGGCTTGCCTCCTGTTTCTGAAATCTCAGGGATATCAAAGACTTCACTCTGCAACCCGCAATCAGCACTTGGACTCTGTCTGCTGTGAGTCCTTTGCAAAATTGTGTCAATCCAGTCTTGGCCCCTTGCAATTGAATTGTCTGTGCTGCAACCCAGAAAATCCACGTATTGGCAATGTTGTACCAATCAGAACCAGCACATTTCCTTCAAGACTGACGCACCGCTGCTGCTGGCTTAACCGCGGACACTGCAGTGCCAACAGCACGGCATACCATCCTCTCTTTCTGACACATCTCCGACTTTGCGTGGCTCTGCACCAACTCATTGCTTTGTGATGTACACATCGCCTACAGCCCAGTGGTTCGGAGATGGTTCATTGACCTGATGTTCCTCTCATCTTGACTCTAAACGCATCCTTGGCTTAGCACTCCTATTGCCGCATTTGCGAGTTCGACAATGACATATCTCCTCCTTTGCTCCACCCATTGTCCTCGATGTTGACGGATCCAAGGTACTGTTCAGTGGACCAATACTGGTCCCTGTATTCGACCCGCGCGCCATCACAGTCACCCTGAACATTTGGATTGGCCCTGGTCAAGGGCAAACAGATTCCCCCTGTTGGCCCCATTTGTTTCTAACCACTACAAAATAGTTTATTCTTTAAAAAAAAAATCTGTCTTGACTTCTGCTTATTGGCTTTTTGTCGATTTGGTCTTGTTACACTCATAAAAATATTGGTTATTTTTCTAAACTTGTGTGGAGTCCTTTGGTGGTGTTTTCACTGTGCTTCTGTGTGTTGTGTGGACAAATACTTTGCACATTGCCTCTTAAGTCTGACTACTCTGTGCCAAGCTACCTAGGGTGAGAACAGGTTAGTCTAAAGTGTGTTTCTGACTTACTCTGAATAGAATTGTGGTTCCTGCTTGGACAGAGTGCATACCTCTACCAACCAGAAACCCAATTTCTAACACTCTTCAGAACAATGCCTTAGCTTCACGTGTAATTCCTATTTCGCCCTCAAACCAAACATCGTCAATTAAACAAAACTGAGTCACTACCAACTCCACCTCCTTGAAAAAAATATAACTAAACGGCACCAACAGACTTGTTTAAGGAAGCCTACAATTGCTTACATTGAATGAGGACGTCTTCCTGATTAGGTTCCTTGAATTGAATATGCAACCCCCATAAAACGACCCATCTCTCAGCTGAAACACATAAAAATTGAGCTAAACAGATTCATCTCATCACTACCTGATCTCCCTTCATTCTCTTGCTGTGCTCCTGGGTCTCAAACTCTTCCCAGGTCCTGATTGGAGATCTAAAAGCATCCCCGGCAAAATATGCTCTTAACAGCCCAGCTGCCTTCAATATTCTTATTGCTCAATCTCTCTCTTTCCATCCATCCATTCTAGGTTTACTTCTCTCCTCTCTCTTTTCTCCTTTGATTTCGTTCTCTCAAGCTTTCACTCTTCTCTCTAACTTAGCCTCGCTGTGCCTGCTGCCGGTAGCTTCCAGGAGATGGGGAAAGTGGCAGAAGCCCCAGGAGTAAACCCCAGTCCTAAAAAAGGGGCATCCAGGGGCTCATCCCGCTGGGGCAGTGCCAGTAGAATAAAAGGCTCGTCTGCACCTACTTCCCCCCCAGCCACCATTTGTCTTTGACTCTCGCACAACTTTTTATGATGTTTTAAAAACGTATTCCTTCAAGTTCCTTGTGCTACATGATGTCTGATTGGTCTTCTTTGGTTATTGTTTTGGCACTAGTTCTAATGTTAACTGTGCAGCCCTCTACAGCCTTTTTGCAAGGTTAGAGCTTCAGAAATACAGACATAAATACTTTATTTTTCTTCAAAGTTTATGATAATTGTGATTAATGCTACCTTCTTGGTGGCCATGTAGAGGTCATTTTACCCAATACCAAAAGGTCAATGCACATTAAACAACTTATCCTTAAACACTACTTTACGATTCAGTTTCTTCAAGTCTAACTGAGCTCTGTCTTCCTTGATTTCCCATAAGACCTAAGCTGTGCAGCCCTTGCCTAATTAACAAGCTTTTTGAAAAATTGTGCAACGACAGGGTGTCAGCTTGGCTGGTTGGAACTTCTGCAGCCGTTTTTAACCTCCAGGCTACCTGAATCACCCATGGGAAGATCCTGACAAAGAGGTCATTATTCCTGCTTTTTAATGCCAATTTAAAAAAATTGTAAAGAAAAAAACAACGTGTAATGCCACTTTGAGTAGAAATGGTTACTGCTGTCCCAGTGTAGAGCGAGGGGGCTTGTTTTCTTTCTTGTTCCCTGAACTGCACTCACCAAGTCATAAAACACCTTTTAAAAAGAAACACACCAAGCGGAGGTCCGCTGCTTCGGCGTCATTAAATATTTATCGGTACAACAGTACAAGTTTCAGAATGAAACACATATCAGGCTCTGTAAATTTAATAGCACCGCGCAAGAGAAAGAAAATGCGGAGCTGGCAGGGTGTACAACTGGACTTAACAAATGAGGGGCTCACCACGTGCCAGAAATTAAAGTGCCAGCCACTGACCACATCCGTGCGCTGCACACGGAGGGCTTGCTGCTCCTGTTTTCACAAGTGGGTTTTATTAAACCTTCCATTTCTTTATTTTCACAACATACAGCGCCCTTTGAAAAATTACCTCAAAGTGATGCGTTAAGTAATGACGTGAGAAACTTAACATTTTAGGTGGTTTATAGAGTTCTTTTCCAGGGATGTTAAGTTACTCTGCGGGTGAAGTGCATGGGAACAGTGACCCTGAATGCAATTGTGGCGGGGTCAGTGAATGTAAGGGCGTGATCAAAAATAAGGCGAAAAAGGACAATATATTCTGTCACTCAATTTTGGTCTTTCGCCTTCTGGTAACTGCATTTAAAATAATGCACACACCGTTAATGAAAAATATATGCAAGGTAAAATACCCTATAGGAAATTGATCCTTTTACGCTATGGAACCTAAGTTGAATAATGCAGTCCTTGTATTTGTCGGTGTGTGTAACTAGACACTCAGACACTCACAACATTGAGCGCCTCATTTATGAGGTTTTGCTGTAGGGCAGCACCGCAGACCTTCCTCCTCTGTTGCCCGATGGCAAAAGAAAAGGGCAGGAATGCGCTGTGTCTACCAGATACGCATATTACTATCCTTTTCCCCTATGCCGGCGCACAACCGACTGATGTGCGCCAACGCAGGCACATTTGCACCATGGTGCAAGGGTGCCTGACTTGCTAGGATACATTTTTTCGAGCAGAAAGAGAAACCTTTCTGCACAAAAACAATCACAAGAGGCTTTTCCTCTTTCTACGTGTGCTGCAGAATGCAGCACACATAGAAAGAGGAAAAACGAGGAGGAATAAAGATATTTCTCCTCATTGTGCCTCCCCTAGAGAAGCGTAAGTTGTTGGCGCTGCCTCAGAGATACAATTTCTCGTAAATCTGGAGTAGTGACAAAATGACATGGATGTTTGCTGGGAACACCCCCAGCAACACCCATTTCATGCCTCTTTAACGCAGACACAGCGTTAAAGGGAACAATACATTTGCTCCCCCTATTAGCGAAATCGCTATTTTTTTTACTTTGATGCATTGCATTTAAGGAATCTCAATTTGAGATTCCTTAAATGCAATCACAATTTAAGTAATCGCAATTTTGCGATTTCTTAAATTGCGATTTTTGCATTTGGGATGATGCATCCCAAATACAAAAATACTGATCACAAAGGGGCAGATTCTAAGAATCTGCCCCTTTGCGACCGGTTTTTCCTTTGATGCATCTATACCTTAGAGCATGATTTACAGTTTGACGGAGGGGTTACATTGTCATAGATGTAACGTATATGATGACAGCCTTGTAACAAATGGAGTAGAATAATATGCACTTGTAAAAAGGCGGAGGGAACATTTGTCACATTTTGACAGAGTAACCCATCTGTAAAATCTAAATCAGACTCAGAGGGCCAGATGTCGGTAACCTATAACAGACTAGCAACATTGGGATTGCGAGTCGCTATTAGGAAGGGATGTGTTAAAGGCGTCCCTTCCTAATAGTTGCCCTGGTATGTAGGAATGTTTCACGACCGGTAATGCAGTCGCAAACCATTCGTAGTTATCACCAACTTTAAGCTGGTGGTAACCCATTCGCAAATGGGAAGGGGTCCCTAAGGGACCCCTTCCCCTTTGTAAATGTGGGCGCCAACATTTTATGAGAGCACCAATGCCTACTCCTAAAAAGTGAAAAGGTTGCTTTTTATTTTTCATTTTTGAAATGCATACAGTTTTCCTTTAAGGAAAACGGGCTGAATTAAAAAAAAAAAAACGAATTGCTTCATTTAAAAAGCAATCACAGATATCGGTGGTCTGCTGACACCAGCTGGCCACTATCCCTGTGATTATAGCCATTCACAATGGGTTGGAAATTTCCACCTGCTTCATGAATATTGATGAGGCAGGTCAATTTGCGACCCACTGCAATACATTACGAGTGTCAATCACACTGTTTTACAGCGGAGTTATGCGATTTTCTACTAGCGAATTGCAAAAATGTGCTATTAGGAAATCGCAAACACTCGATTTCATACATCTGGCCCTCAGTATTTAAGATAAAACTAGTGTTTTCAAAATATATATTTTTGTAAAATGCAAGCAGACTGTGCCTAGTTCAAACATTTCTTAAGTTAAAAAGGTGCACTTCAGAACTCAGCTAGTAACACCCCTACAATACTGTAATGAGCCATTCGGAGTCTACTGTGCCTGCTGACATCAGACATGCGCCACCTTGGCCGTGGTGCAGTCAAGATGATAAATAAAGGGGATATGGGTTGCTTGTGGCCAGTCCTGGATAGATTACTGTGTGCCTGTTTCCTTCATTACTTAGGTGAGGATACCCTGTACTTTTATGATCCCTGTCCACGCAGCACACTGGTGACGAGGCGGATCACTGCGAGAAGACTGCAGCATCGGGACCCACCTGCAGGACCAACCGGCAGTTGCAGTGGCTGCGCATGTACCCTGCATGCAGCCAGTTGATGACTCGAGAGCCTGCAGCACTGTGACCTGAGGTGGGAGTGAGCCGCGCTTGATGTCTACTTGCCCTGACTGCAGCATCTCCTTCAGGAGGAAGATCTGCACCGTGCACACGGAAGACACTAACTGGCACAGCACCATCCAGTCAGTGCCTTATTTGTGCCGGTGCTTTCCGGTGCTGAGCACCAGCACTTATTTCTCAGGGCCCGGTCTATGTAGGGGTGGACAGAATTAAACATTCATAAATATTCAGCAGGGGAATTCCAATTTGACGCACCCTGAATGCTTCCCATCTAACCCAGTCTCCTCGTTATGTGGGACCTGTCTTGTTTTCGTCTCTTCTGCCAACTCTTGCGCTTGTTTTTACTTTTAATCAGGCTAGGGGCAGGTCAGGGAAACACTGGATGACCGTGGCAGGTGGAGTAGCAGAACCCATGATTTGCATGCAGAGCACTACCACCAAGACCAGCCGAGCGGCAGATGCCATGTACTGGAAGGGCCAACAACAACCATACTGGCACAATAGCAAAATAACAGACACCCCGAGAACCATGCACACACAGATATACATGTGCAACGGCAGAACCAGGTGCTCCACCCACAGGCTGGGCTGTGAGTTCCTGTGGTGCCACCCAAGCTCTGCTCTCCACTCACCAGAATTTTGTAGTCACCTAACCCAATTCAACGCAGATCTCAAACACCAACAGGTCTTAAAATTCTTAAATTTATTTGCCCCTGGACAGTGCATGCAGTTGAAGCGAACGGCAGAGAATAGAAACTGAATCTGTTCCGCACAATTGCTCACTCACACCTGGCGTTAAATGCTGCTCACTACTGGCATGCTCCTTTGCACGGAGGTCATTCTTGCCGAACCAGGGTCACTCATGTAAAGTGCTCCAATACCTTCAGCCGAGATAGCGCCAAATAAATCTGCAAGGAAAAAAATGTGATGCAGGTTTTGAGCATGAATCCATTATTTCCACTTCCCCCTCCCATCCTCCAAAATATGTCCAGGGTTCTTCTCAGACACTACAGCATGCTTCTTAGGAGATGTACGATCCCGGGTACCATTTCATGCCAGGTGTGATGTCACATTCAGTGCAGTAGTTTGAAGCTGTACCAGAAAGTATGTAATTCTCATAGCACTATGGGGCAGATTTATGTTAACTGGCGCATCCCCAGGGATGCGCCAGTTAACATGCGCCACAGTGCGCCACAGCTCCGCCAGCCATGGTGCGCCGCATCTGTGCCCGAAATGTGGCGCATTGCTGGAGTTGCGTCGCAAGCGCGACGCAGCTACAGCAAGGCTCGGTGGGGCCCCATTTTAACAATGCTGCATCAAGACCTACGCCTGCTTCAAGCAGGCGCAGGCTTTTGACGCAGCATTGGCTTAAAAGTGACTGAGTGAAATCTCATAGATTTCACTCAACCACTTTTGCGAGGCGCACCTGCCCCGGAACGCCCACCCTGCGCCGGAACGCCCACAAGCGGCGCAGGGCTTTACAACGTGACGCATCTGCCTAGATGCGTCACGTTGTAAATCGTTCGTAGGGATGCGCCACGTTTACGCCGCCTTGCGTGACGCAACAGTGGCGTAAACGTGGCGCAAGGGCCTCATAAATCTGCCCCTATATGTTTAGAATGGCGGGCTGCGTCAAGAGTGTTGCTTATGTGGTGATATTTATTGGTGGTAAATGGGCATTGGGAGAGTCCAACAACTGCCTTGTCAGTGTGCTTCACATAGAGATGGTGTTTTTTCCTTGTTTTCATGCCTGTCTCGCAGAGGGCCTACACGCAGTCTTTCCATGGCTGCTGGGCTGCCTTTAGCCTGGTGTGGAAGGTGCCCAAGCAGGGCACATGCCATGCAGGCAAATGAGCTACTATTAGAATCAGAACTTTGAAAATCTGTGAGACATAGTGTAGGCTGCAATTCTTTCAAGTTTTGGAAGGGTGAGTTTCAAAAACCCAGGGCAGTAATAGAAAAGATGCAACACTTCAGATAGGTGGCTTAGGGAGTTGGTACTTCCCTGTTGTGAAAAAAACAGGAAAGTCAGCAATTTCCAAGTTACATGATGATGGAGAGAGTGCCTGGATGCAGGGTCCGGTGAGTCCATGGAGTAATTAATTCAATGCATCAATATGTGTTTGGCCTCATAGTCATAAGTTCAAAACCTGCAAGGCCATGCAGACTTTCATCCTCTAGGTCGACAATATGAGTATGAGTATTCTTGAGTTGGAAACACAGGACAGAGCGTGTGTTTCACAAAATACACATTATTAACTGGAAGCAAGCATGCAAAACATTGAGGAACAGAAGCAAGACAAGATGTCCTAATGGATGATAGCAGGGGCATAGTAATTATTGGTGCAGCCGGTGCAATGCACCTGGGCCCAGTCTGGCTTGCACTAACTGATGATATTTCAGAGGGTGCCTGTGCCCAGGATTCGTAGTCCTGGTCTCGTCAGTGGCCCTAATGGTGTAGCTCGGTTTAGGAACCTACACAACACTGGTGAAAAAATGTTGAATGTCCTTGCCGAGCTATTTCTTAGTGTAAAATGCATGCTTTGACGCGAAGATGCATTTTGTGCTAAGAAAATGACCTCACAGCCCCATCAAGGGAATCTTCTGGAATTATAGTGCAATTCCACAGAATCAAAGTCCACCAATTCCGTTCACCCCTACTTTATTTCTCCCTTCTGCCAACACCTCTTGCTACTCTCACTCATCCCTCCCTTTTTCTCCTGTGGACTCCTTGTTCACCTGTTATTCCCTCTTTTGCCCCTCACCAGACCTTCCCTCCTGGCGGCTTCATTTTAGGTCAACCAAGACCGGACACTTATTTTGTATCTTTTTTTATTATGTTTACGACAAATAAAGTCTGGCTGTATTGAAGGATCAATTGCCTTCAGAATGGTTGTCAATTTATTTCTATGCCAAATGAAAGTTGAGGGCCTGATTCATAAAAGTAAACTTGCATGTTTGTGTAAGTTTACCCTTTTTCAGTATTCCCAAAACTGCATTTTAATAGTAAGTTTACAAGGGCAGAGACTCTGAAATCGGGGTAGAGAACTTTGCATATAAAAAGAAAGGACAGGTCTATCTTATGTGTAGAGTTCTCTGCCCGGACTGCGAAGAAAGTGATAAATGGAACGCTTGAATTAATCTTAGCCATTGGTAAATACTCCATCTTGGGTTGTTTGTGTTCCAGTTCCGGGAGGACCTGGCTTGGCAGTTCAGGCTGAACTGTTCCTAATGGAGCAGGGTCAAGACTGATTTGCACATATCTGAGTCCAAAATGAGGTGGCATGGTGGGCAAAATAACAATGGATTGGGATGCAGCCCGAGTGATTACCAGTGACTGATATTAATTCAAGCATTCCATCCATCAATGTTTTGTATACTTAATATGTCGCCCTAAGTGGGACGGATGTGCCCAGACGTGGGTCATGTACACACTGTGTCACTGGAACCAAGCTGTACCCGGCTGATGAGCTCATAGCTAGGGTGAATATGGTCCAGGGTTGCGTGTGTGCCGATTCAGGTGAGACCTGGCTTCGCAGTCCCAGCTGGACTGTTCCTATCTGAGCAGGGTCAAGACTGATTTGCATACAGCTGGGTCCAAACCTAGGAGGGATGGTGTGGAAAATAACGATGGACTGGGATGCAGCCCGAGTGAATACCAGTGGTTGAGTTTAATTCAAGCATTCCATCCATCACTGTTTTGTATACTAACTCTGTTCTAGCTATTCAGAGGCGGATGTGTGGTCCCTGCTTCGGACCATTCAATCCAAAAAAGAAAGTATACCTATATAAATGATTTCTATTTCAGTCTGCATTTCCAAGAGTTCCATTCTTTGAAGCACCACATCTACCATCTTTGAATAAGGTGACATCTGCCAAATTTGAAAATTTGAGTGTCCCTCGTTTAGGATGCATATAATTTGCACTAATCTGAAAATGTGCAATTTTACATATGGGAGTCACGGTATGAAATATTATATTTTTGTACATTCCCATGCACACGGATGTCGCTAGTCTTCGCTGTGCTTGTTTCTGCAATTGCTGAGTTTTGCATAAGCACCCTCGGTCTCTGCTTGGCAGATACTGTCGATTTAATTATTCATTTTAGCTCGGGCATCCTGCTCACGCCCATTTTTGCAAATCCCGCACAAATGTGTGACTGAAATTTCCAAGTACTTATGCACATTTCCATTTACAATACACATCTGCATCCTTTTAGTAAATCTATCCTGATGTTTGGCTGATTCATAACTGCATTACTGCTTTGCATTCGACATCTTTTTGCCACTATAATAATTAGATTTTGAGTTTCATCGAAGAAAATGTGTTCAGCTTTTAAAAAAAAAATGTTTCACCTTTGAATAACTTCATACAATTTTTTGTCTCAAAAATGACTAACAGTTTTTCCTCATATATGATTATCTACATTGTTGCCATTAGAAGCTTTCAAGAAGTTAATAGAAAGGAATACAAACTATTATTGTGGTGTTCCACCTGTATCAAAATTCATATAATGTGGAAACAAGGATAAGCTAAATGTTCCATTTAACTAAACGTTTTGGTACGTGTACAAAATTAGTTTTCATCATTTTCAGTGGTCTACATCCTTACAACATCGATAGACAAAGGCCTTGTCCTTCCAGGTACTCATGAAAATAAATACATTGGATAATGGAGAGAAATAATAGACGTTAAAGTGTGTGGATGTTGTGCTTCACAGACTTCCTGGCTCATTTCAACACGTCTTTCTGGTGTCATCACAGTTTGTGGTTACTTTGCAGTAGAAACGACCCTGTCTTCAAAGCAGGCTATATGCTACCCATAGATTCTTATCACACAATCCAACTACATCTAGCACTTTCAAAATTGCTTCAGCCACAGTTGCAGCAGGCAAGGTGAGATAGCTAATAAACTGTGAAAGGCAGTTCTCTCTGTACAAAATGGGCTTCAGAAGAAATGAGCAGTGCATTGGCACAACAGAATCAAAAGTCGAAAGAAATGCTATTGACAAAATGTCATTTTGAGGGGGAAACCTTCCTGGGTCGTCCATACCTTCCAAATCAAGGGGATCAACTGGTAATTAATTCTTTGAAAATTGAGTGAAAACCTAATTGTGCTGCAATCAAGATTTAACCGAGAAATAAAAATAGAAATATTCCCAATCCCTCCTTTTGTATTTTACAGTGATTTTTTTAAAACAAATATTAATAAAAGTCCTAAACACTGTAATAAAATCACTGATATGTCCATAACTGTGGAGAGACCATGAAAAAGCAAAGGGCATACTGCAGCATCTATGCATGCATTGGCAAAACCAATAAGTCTCACCTATTCGAGATCTATTGGCCTAGTAAATGCTCTTTTATCCGTGTTGCATAGCAGCCTGGCCGCTGTGCAACATGGCTTAAAGTAAAGAAAAAAGGGCCATGGCATGACCAGCATTGACCACGTCATAGCACTTTTATTTTCAATACTTTTAGCAAGGTTGCACAGCAATGCAGTGCTGTGCAACATTGCAGAAAGTACATAAAAAATGTTAGGCACGTCTAGTGTTGACTTTTCTTTTCTTTACTTTCAGCCATGTTGAAGCTAAAGAAATTTAAACCACACTGATGCGGCCCTAGCACGCTTTTTATAGCGGGCGGTGATGAGGAAGGTAGAAGCAATAATGGCATTGTGGGAGTGGGCAAACATGGGTGAGGGAGGGATGGGCTATGGTTAAAGCTACGACTTGAGGGGAGTCAAGCATGGATGGGGGAAAGCTGCAACAGGGGTTAAGGGGGAGTTGGTGGACGAGCAAGTGTTGAAGTGGGGTTGGCAAGCATGGACAGGGAAGGAGTAGACTACGGTTAAATCAACAATTGGAGGAGGAGGTACGCAATGATGGGTTCAAGGAGAGGGGATCGGTGATCAGACACCCAATGGGGATCAAGCAGCAACAGGAGGGAGGTGATGGGAGGGATGGGGCAAGCAGGCAACCATGGAATATGGATGGCGTAGAAGAAGTGGGTACCTTACCTGAAAGATGATGCACTCTTATGAAGTGCATTACTAGAAAATAATAATAAAAAAGTACTTCTCCAAGCACGAGGCCAGAGGACGGACACTGGCTGCAGACAGGAGACTGTATTTGGTCCATACAGATGAAGAAATTGTGAAGATGGAGGTACTGATCAATGAGAAGCAAGGACATGAGAGTGACCTGGACTCCAAACAATGATAAGCAATGAGTGGGATCTAAGCACTTGTAAGTTTTTTTAGTTACAAGACGCTCTTGAGTGACCGTGCTTGAGTTGCCAAGGTGAGACCTAGAAAGGATGCATTGCTTCCACAATCGAGCTAGGGACTTATTTGTTAGGTTGTTAAATATTGGACGGATTTGTTAGCATGAGCTGAAAGCCATTTTGAATTTCTGGCAGCCATTTTAGTTAGCCATGTGCTGCCACGTGCTCGCCATGTGCTCTGTCCTCCCTCAGGGTTGACTGCTCTTGTAATCTGCCTAGAAACGAACTATATTCAGCATCTTCCACCTTCGCACAGGCTCAGTTGAGCTTGTAGCTGTCCTTCCAACTGTTCCTAGTCTGTAAATGTCAGGATGTGTTCATCAGAATTAGCAACTGTTAGCTCCTCCTACTTTGTTGAGCAAGCAGATCTTGCATGTCCATATTAGTAATTTTTCATGCTTACATGTGCCAGGACTGCCCCTTGGTCTTATGCTGAATATGTAACCCTAAGCATATTTAAGGTCCCAGTGTTCTGTACTCCTTAAACTGCCTCATTCAGTTGCTAAGGCTTCTGTGTGTCGTAGTCTCCCTCATCTGAGGTGAATAAATGTATTCTTTTATATTTCAGCTTCTGTGCCAATTTCAAGTATCAATGGGACCCCTGAGAAGGTTTCTATGTCCACCAAGGTGTTCCTTTGTTATTAGCACTTTAACTCTTATCAAATGCATCTACCTACCTTTTCTACTTCCCATCCCCAAGCTAAAACAGACAATTTGTGGACCAAGTTAGCAACACTTCTCCAGCGCACTGTAGCATGTGAGGCAGTGCCTGACGCCAATCAATACATCTACTGCCTGAATAATTACTTGAACAACAGCATACAGAAACTTCTCTTGTAGATCCAATGAAGAGCATGGGATGATGTTTATTTAAAGCATTTTGGCCATCATTGTTAGAGACGACAAGGGATTGAGAGTGGTTCCAAAATCTAGTTAAAGAATTTATGTCCCTTAACCCTACTCTACAAAGTACTCTTAATAGTGGTTTACTCGAAACCATCTCAATCTTAACGTTTTCAAACCGGAATTCCTCCTCATTACCCATTTAACCAAAATCTCAAGATCGACCTATGGGTGAAGCATCTAATTTCCCCCAACTGCTCCCCTCACATTCTGTGAGAACTGTGGGAGTTACTCTAGACAAATACCTGAACATGCAGGATCACATCAGTACTGCCACCGAAGGTGTGAATTCTGACATAAGCATTTTAAGGAAATTGAAACCCTTCCTCGCTCAGGACGTCCTTAAATCTGCGGTCCAAGTCCTAGTAATTCCCAGGCTGGATTACGAAAGTGCTACACTCTGTGGCCTGCCTAGATGCAAGCTGACTCATTTAAGGGCCTCTTTTAACCCTGCTGTCAGGCTCTTTACTGAAATAATAAGAAACAAACACATCTTCCCAGTTTTAAAATTCATGAACTGACTCTCTTATGAGACAAGAATACAAAAAAATATTGCATGCATGACCTTTAAAGCATTACATTCTAATACCCCTAGGTATTTGGCACAAATGCTAGAATTATTGGGTGGATGCAGATCATTGCAAAGTACCATCTCCTTACTACTGAAACCACAGATTTTCCACAAAAAGAAAACATGCAACAGAGTCTTCTCTGGTATCGCCCCAAAAATCTGGAATTTGCTGCCTCCGGAAATCCCTCTGATTCAATCTACTACCTCCTTCAAATAGGAATTGAAAACAATTCTACTGAACACATTTTTGCTCTAAGATCACATCTTCCTTTCTCTCTTGATCTTACCCTTGACTATTATTCTTTTGTTGATCATGACTACTATCCTGTTGATTTCCTATAGAGGTCCATTTCCTCAAATTGCTATGCTTCTATGATTGTACCTCTCTCATACATGCAACTGTTCTCTTGTGTCGTACTTGTCTTTTACGTCACCCACCTGTGCTCTTATACTCTCATGGGTTGTGTTTGTGCTATACCAAACTATATAAATAAATAAATTATGCAGGTAGTGATAGCTGTAAATTCAGTATGTGCCAGCTGTCATATGTGATACAGCACTTAAACATAAATCAGGTATGAATTTGTTCAGCTTTATTTTGAATACATCGCTCCAGATGTGGCCTTATTTCACTCCATTGGAATGAGGATGAAATTGATCCAGGTTGGGTTGTCTTTGTAGCAGAGTAGTGGTATAAAGGTCTGAAAGAGTAGTTTTTGAGCTGATTGATGCCCCATAATATAAAAATAGTCAGATAGTGATATGTGTATGGTGAGTGTATATTTATTATACAGTTGGCCAAGAGGCCTGCAAGAGGCTCCATATTATGTATAATAATTTTAGGTTTGCCTGAATGGGACCATGCAGTGATGCCTAAATTTTAAACGTATTGTTAGGGCTTCCTTAAAAAAGAACATCTTGGTGTATCATTCTATAGCCCTTCCAGAGAAGACGCTGTACTGTTACCGAGCAGGGGAAGGGGGAAAAGAAAGTACATTTGCACTGCAAGGGAAAAAAGAATCCCCTTTGCTGGCAGGGTTGCATCAAGGAAAAAAAAAGTAAAACCAGAAAATCTCTGTTGATGAAGCTGTGCTATACCACCTCTCATTGTCCAGCACCATATTGTTAATAGTCGTGGTATTATCAGCTGCAGTCCAACACCATGCATGCCCCACTGGCCCCCAGCAAAGAGGATCCACTCCAAACCCAGAGCCACTTCCCGGCTGATCTGGTGCTTACCAACTCCCTCCCCACACAAGAGAGAAGACTTTGTGATGCAGAGTGGTGGAACACTCCAAGTACCAAGCAATGTCCATGAAATAGAAAAGACTGATGAGAGAGTCAGGCCCTCCACCTGAAAGATCTGCTGATCGACTGAATCCATTATTTTGTCCTTGAGACCAGCAGCAGAACAAGAGAGTAGCATCACACACTACAGTGAGATACTTCGCATCCAAGGCTTGCACCTATAGCCCCACAAAGAATCTCAGCTCACTCACTATGATCTGCCCACAGGCCCCAGGTACTGGAAGAAAATAAAACAAATATCCTTTGACCACAACAAACACCTCTGCCTGGAACCCTCATGCTCCACTTTTTTATGAAATCTGTTTTTATTAACAGAACACCATCAGAGAAACATGAGCAGAATGCCTACACCCCAACTGGCTGGCTAGCTGCGACCGGAATGCAAAGGCAGGGCTATGAGCAAAGTAGGCTACTAGACATTAAACACAGCAAGCCGCCTACAACCCAACCGGGCCCGCCGTGTCAAAAGGGGATGAAGCCTAATAAATAGTACCACACGCGGGAGAGAAGGCTTATAAAGAAAGCTAGAGTTCATGGCAAGATATTTTGATTCTCTGAAGCTTGGGGGTCAAGGCAGTGATCCAGTTTTAAACAGTAAACACAACAGAAAAAGAGAAACCCCAGTAACCCATCCCACCCCCACCCCTTCTCATCAGTGAACTAAAAGGGAAATAGGCGTGTGTCTGCTCTAAGGCCCCAAATGCTGTGGTGGGGTCGGTGCATCAGAGGGGGATGATGTGCCGACATTGCTCACGGGTATGGAGTAGCTGCAGTGACTTCCGGTATGAGTTTCAGGATACGCAGATAGCGCAGACAGGAGAGTTTACGGAATTCAATGGAAAGAATAGTTAGGAAGGGGGCCCAGGTTTTGGCATAGTCCTTGTCCCTACCTGCCGCTACCATGGCAAACAGATTCCATATTTGGAGTAACCACTGTGCGTGGTCGGGGACTTTATCGGATTTCCATCTAGCCAATATTACCCTGTGTGCAGCGTTCAGCGCAAGCGCTATCTGTCGTCCCCTAGTGGAGCGTAAGGGAAATGTTATCGCATTAGGGAGGCCCAGGAGTGTGTAATTGGGGAACCGAGGTATAGAAGTGTTAAAGGCTCAGTCAATGTCGTCTAGCATCTGTTCCCAGTAGAGGGTTAGTTTTGGGCAGTGGCAGAGCAGATGAGTAAGCATCCCGGGGTTACCGTTCCCCCTTGGATAGTCTAGCGGGGGTATATTACCAATACATAGAAATTTTAAAGGCTGTTTCAGTATGGCTTGAGGAGTATGTAGTGTGGTGTGCCCAATAGAAAATATCTTCCCATTCCTTATCTGATAATGTGCGCTCAAGTTCAGCTTCCCAACGTTTTTGTCCGGCTGTGCAGGTCTCCAGGATGGCGGGGGTCAAGCGGGAGTAGATTTCAGAGATAAGAGTTTTATAGTTATTTTTGGTAACCAACCATTTCTCGAATGGCGTCAGTGGTCGAAAGCCCAGAGGACGGGTTTTGGGGTCCGATATCCAGTGTACCATCTGGGTGTGTAGGTATGTTCCGTAACATGCAGGCTGTAATCCAATTGCAATTTTTTAAAGGGAATAAGGCTTTTATGGTCAAATGAATGCCCCAAGCGTTTACAGCCCCCTTCTACCCAGCGCAATGCTGACCTTGACATTTCTCCTGGGGGGAAAGCAGGGTTCGAGAACAGTGGAGTCATAGGAGACAGGAAGGAAGTCAGGGTGGCCATCTGGGAAACCTTGTCCCAATAAAGCATTGTGGGTCGAGTGACTGGCGAAGAGTGTAGGCCTCAAGTGCTTGCGCCTTCGATAACCAGGCATTTTTCCAATTATGATGGCCAACCACAGTTTGAGCTATGAAGACCCAGTATTTCTCTGTCATGGAGCGATTCCATTCCAACAAGTAACATAGAAGGGAAGCATGAAAATACCTAGAGACGTTAGGAAAGGCTAGGCCCGCAGTTTACTTGGACCTTTGAAGCAGGACTTTACGCAAGCGCGGAGAGACCTGGCCCCAGACAAAGCGCTCAAGCACCTCCTGTATTTGTCGTAGAGCATGGGGCAGAGGTTCCAGTGGTAGTGTTTGGAACAGGTAGAGGGCTCGAGGTAGGGCGTTCATTTTAACCGCAGATAATCTCCCAAACCATGTCAGGGGAAGGTCTGCCCTAATTTGGGAAATAAGGGTAGAATAGTTTACCTCTGCAGTTATCGTCAAGTATGTGAGTCCCTTTGAGACCCAATCAAAGGGAAAGCGCAGCCGGAGATCCTCTTCTGTGCGCAGACTAGCAGTGAGATTGAGGACTTGGGATTTCTGTGCACTCATTTTTATTAAGCCCGAAAACTGATTAAATGTCTGGAGGTCCTGCATGATGTCCAGCAGGGATGTAATAATGTCATCTGCATATAGGCTGATGAGGTGATGATCTAGGTTGAAGGGGATGCCTTGCGCGAGGGGGTTGTCACGGACCCTCTGAGCCAGAGGCTCCATGTACAGAGCAAAGAGCAAAAAGCAGAAGGGAGAGAGGACATCCCTGTCGTGGTCATCGGCCCACCTCAAAAGGCTCGGAGAGTAAGCCATTGACTCGAACTGCGGCTTTAGGGCCACTGTAAATGCTCCCAATCCAGCTCTGAAATCGGGGCCCCACCCCAAAGCGATCAAGAGTGGCGAATAGATAAGGCCAATGCACACGGGCAAAAGTTTTTTCGGCGTTAATCGCCAGGAGTAGGGCCTCTTCTTTAGACCGTTGAACCTTATCTATTAGATGACAAAAACGTTTAGTGTTGTCTCCACCATGTCTTCCGGGAATAAACCCAGATTCGTACGGATAAATTAGTCCCGGCATGTAAACGGACCTTACCAGGAGATTGGAGACGTGCTTCCTGGCCCTTTAGGCAACAGGGCTGACACCAGCGAAGACTCGCGCCACGACTTGCCGGACACGCTTCGCGAGTCCCGCTGCGCGGATCTCCGCGGGAGCTGAGTGAAAGGAGGGGCTTGTGCGAGGAAACCGGCAGGGCTGCGAGCTGGGAGCAGGGACTCCGTGGACCAGGAGTCCCTGCGAGGGCCTGATCAACGCCAGCTGGCCGGCTCTCCCTGCCGGCCCCGCCCCCACCCGCCCACGGAGCTGAAATAGAGGTTTGAAAGTAGCTTCAGCGGGATACCTCTGCAAACGGACCTTACCAGGAGATTGGAGACGTGCTTCCTGGCCCTTTAGGCAACAGGACTGACACCAGGCGAAGACTCGCGCCACGACTTGCCGGACACGCTTCGCGGGTCCCGCTGCGCGGATCTCCGCGGGAGCTGAGTGAAAGGAGGGGATTGTGCAAGGAAACCGGCAGGGCTGCGAGCTGGGAGCAGGGACTCCGTGGACCAGGAGTCCCTGCGAGGGCCTGATCAACGCCAGCTGGCCGGCTCTCCCTGCCGGTCCCACCCCCACCTGCCCGCAGAGCTGAAATAGAGGTTTGAAAGTAGCTTCAGCGGGATACCTCTGCAAACGGACCTTACCAAGAGATTTGAGACGTGCTTCCTGACCCTTTAGGCAACAGGGCTGACACCAGTTAAGACTCGTGCCACGACTTGCCGGACCCGCTTCGCGGGTCCCGCAGAGCGGATCTCCGCGGGAGCTGAGTGAAAGGAGGGGCTTGTGCAAGGAAACCGGCAGGGCTGCGAGCTGGGAGCAGGGACTCTGTGGACCAGGAGTCCCTGTGAGGGCGTGATCAACGCCAGCTGGCCGTCTCTCCCTGCCGGCCCCGCCCCCACCCGCCCACGGAGCTGAAATAGAGGTTTGAAAGTAGCTTCAGCGGGATACCTCTGCAAACGGACCTTACCAGGAGATTGGAGACGTGCTTCCTGGCCCTTTAGGCAACAGGGCTGACACCAGCGAAGACTCGCGCCACGACTTGCCGGACCCGCTTCGCGGGTCCTGCTGCGCGGATCTCCGCGGGAGCTGAGTGAAAGGAGGGGCTTGTGCGAGGAAACCGGCAGGGCTGCGAGCTGGGAGCAGGGACTCCGTGGACCAGGAATCCCTGCGAGGGCCTGATCAACGCCAGCTGGCCGGCTCTCCCTGCCGGCCCCGCCCCCACCCCGCCCATCTCGCTAACAGGGATTTATTACCGGTTGTACATCCGCTGCGCGGGAGCGCCCGGGGCTAAGCCCGGGCAAAGGGCGGGCCCTCTGCGGCCCTCAGAGGCCAGAAGAGGCCGGGCTGGGCCACAGACTTTGGTCGAGTATTTCTATTCCATCTGTGTCTAGATTCCCTGGGAATACGGGTTATGTCCACTCGTAAAACTAGAAGCATGGCTGTGGCTGTTGCCGGCGCCAAAAAACTGACTGGGACTTTGGACGACTTTATTACCCGCACTCATGCATTAATCGATGAGGGAATCATACTCATGGACAGGAGAGTATCACAGGACCTGGCCATGGCCAAGCGCTCATCACTGGGCCTGATAGCACAGGCTCAGACACCCAGCACTGATTCTCGGCCACAAATTCAGGCCCTAGTACATAGTCATGGTGAAAACGGGGACACGGATGCCACAAACACTGTCCAGGACCTGGAGGCCTCACCCAATCTAAACCTTCTAATAGAGAGTGGAACACAACCTCACGAGTCAAACACTTGTGATACTACTGCCGCTATTAATCAGAGGGGCAGGATTGAAGGGGCTGTCCCCAAGCAAAAACATAAGGGCAATAAACAAACTACTTCCAAACGAAAGAAGGCCCAGATTCCCCCCAAAACCCCCAACGGTGATAAGCTCCCAGATGCTCCATCCAGCTCAACAGGGGGGTCACTTCCTAATAAGATCGGTCTACCCTTGAATCTTCTTGATGACACTTTAATTGACCAAAGTCTGGAGGAAATCTTAGAGCTTAGTGTTGATGTTGGAAATTCACCCACAGTGCCACCACAGGAGGAGGACGGTTTAACCACTAGTAACTCCGCGATTTTTAATATGCTTAAAATAATGTTAGAACCCATAGAGGCTAGACTACGTTGCCTGGAAACTGTCCTAAAAAATATACGCAAGGACATAAGTGCACCCAGTTTTACCTTAAATAACAAAACTGCCCAGGCTACTAATCAGACTAAATCATCAAAACCCCAGGCAACTGCTAACAAAACTTTGGAGACTAATAAAGTGGCGAAGAATCGCTGTAATACTTCAAATCAGACTGTCCCTAATACTAAGCCCCCTGTAGCAGAGAGAACTAAGAAAACCGATCCCGCCCATATACCCTCCGATAACAACCCAACTCCTCAGGTTGCACCCAGGGATGGCTTATCCCAGTCTGCAAACCCTGAAGCACCTGATAAAGTGAAATGTAGGGCTCGAAAAAATATCCACCTCCCTCCTGATGCTTGTCCCTATGTGGTGATTCTCACTGGGGTCACTGAAATCCCTGCATCAGAACAAGAGTCGTATCAGGCTTTAAAAAATAAAGTATGCCACTGGTTAGCCAACAACTATCCCCTTCCGCCAAACATTCCTTGTAACATCCTGATGATAGAGAGAGCTCCATGGGTAGGAGGTAATAGGAAAAATCTTCCAGGGGATTGTGTAGTGGTTACCTTCGAGAACACTGAGGTCGTAGACTTTATTTGTAGCAGTAGGGCTCCCAGATACCAGGCGAGCACGGTGACTGCTAGACCACTTTCATATTTCTATCTCCCACAAAATCAAGTCGACAACCGATGGAGTTGCTTTAAGGGTCCCAACGTCCGCAAACCCAGACAGAAATCCAACTTTCCCTGGGACTCACAAACCCTTGGTCGAGAGGAGGGTTGGGACGGGGGATGGAATTTAGCCAGGAACAGAGGAGGCAGACCACCGCAAGGTGGCCCTTTTTTTGGCCCGCATTTCATTCAACCCTATCATTACCCCCAACAGCTGAATGGTCCTGTTAATCCCCTGCATTTCCCAATGGCGAATCGCTTTGAATGTCTCTCAACCACAGACTGGGTTGACTGACATATACAGGGCCCCCCAAAGGGAAGGGGACCTCAGACCATCTTAACTTCTCCCTGCGAGGTAGTGACAACAACAGACCCGCCCATATGTAATCTTCCTTCTACCCCTGATAAGAGTCTGGTGGAGTTTGAGAGCCAGAGTATACCTATTCCCCCTACCGATCCTTTGGCGCTTTGTAAAATTCTCACCTGGAATGTGGCAGGTTTAAATTCAAAGGCTCTAGACCCTATATGGCAAGGGTTTGTAAAACAATACGACATTATGGGATTTCAAGAAACATGGGATACCACAACAAATTTTGCACTGGATGGCTTTTGCAGTTTTTCCACTCCCGCAGTTTCTGGTGCAAGAGGAAGAGCAAAAGGCGGTCTATTAACACTGTGTTCCTTGGATCTGGTAGGAGTATTTAAACAAATAGAAACCGTATCCGCGAACACGCTAGTCGTGGAGTGGACCCTACCTGATTCCCAAACTTTTTTATTGGTTAACTTTTATAACTCAAAGGAGTCCTCCTGCGTGAATAAACATTTGACTTCTTTATCAAATTTCTTGTCAGCCTATAGATATGATTGCACCCCTGCCCCAGAGATGATAATCCTAGGTGATTTTAACATTCACCCCTGTGAGGGAGATTGTCTTAACGATAGATATGGGGGCCTACCAACAGAAGCCATTCCCCACTTCGTGCATACAATTGAGGGTGAGTGTCTTGAGTCCCTCTTAGCGAACTTAAATTTATTTGAACTTGATCAAAGTAAGAAGGATCCCAGAGCCCCAACTTTTGTGGGCAAAGACGCCAATACCATCATAGATTTTATTTTTGTATCATCTGGGGTTTTGGCAAAGGCACGCGAGTATACGGTGGTCACTGCTAGTTTCAGTGATCACTATCCTGTTCTCTTGTTGCTGGATCTAGATTGTTTTCGGACCCGTATATCGACAGAGGTGGTAGCCCCAAAGGACTTGAAGACTAAAGACCAGGGAAGGCGCCTAAAATGGGAGCAGGTAGTTCCCGAACAATTTTTCCAGTTACTCGCCCAAGAGTCCGAAGCCAACATGGCAGTGTGCCTGGATCCAACTGCCCGGGGATCTGAGATTGTGGTTGCCTATGAGGAGATTTGTGCAAGGATCTCCAAGAATTTGGAGTTAATGTCTGCTGGGCAAAGGAACAAGAAAACATATAAATGGTTTAACAAGGAATGCTCGCAGACACACAGTGCCCTGCTGAAAGCCCTAAAACAAAAACCTAGGGACAGGCTTTTAGTGGCTAATCTAAGGAAGGATTATAAAATCGCAGTTCTCAATCGCAAATCTCAAATTAAGGAGGAAGCGTGGGAAAATCTATTATCTTTGGATGTTTTGAGAGATAGTAAAAAGTTCTGGGCCACTGTTAACCAGCCTTTTTTTTCCGAAGATGGGAAAACTGACATGGATTGTGTGATAGAAGATGGCAGATGGTTAGGCCACTTTGAAAATATCTACGAATCCACAGCACCTGGTTCACCTGATAGTGCCCATGACTCTCCCAACTTGGTAATGGAATTCAGCACCTTGGAGGTCGAAAGGGCGATTAAAGACACAAGTAAACACAAGGCCCCGGGCCCTGATGGGGTCCCTGCAGATCTCTACATCCAATACCCACAATTTTGGTCAAAGATATTAACGAATGTTTTTATTGCTATACCCACAGCTGGCTTCCCTTCCTCTTGGTCCACCTCCATCGTCGTGCCTATATTCAAGAAGGGGAACAGGGGGGACCCGGCCTGCTACAGGCCAATCTCCTTGCTGGACTCTGCCGTCAAGATCCTGGGCAGAGTCATCTTGCAAAGGCTCGGGGATTGGCTTGAGGAGAGCGGGATCCTGTCGGACCTACAGTATGGCTTCAGGGCACACAGAGGGACCATGGACCAATGTCTTAACCTTCACCTTATTATTAGTAAGTACACTGTGGTGAAGGGGGGGCTTCTTTACTTAGGATTTATGGATTTATCATCCGCCTTTGATTTGGTCAACCTCTCAAAACTGTGGATTATTTTGCGCAATATGGGTTTGGACACAACTCTGGTCAATTTTTTGCACGACCTTCATTTAAATTTGTTTGCTTCTGTTAGGGTGAACAGGGATGGAGGTGCACAGCGAAGTTTAAGTCCGGGAGAGGTGTTAGACAAGGTTGCATTCTGGCACCTCTCCTTTTCACACTGTACATCAACTCCCTGGGGAAAACATTGAACTCAGTCACCCCGGATATTCCACGTATGGGGGGGGTACCTATCCCGGTCCTCCTATACGCGGATGATGCCGTCCTCTTAGCTCGGACTGGCACAGGCTTTCAAAAACTACTAGATCATTTTGGCCTCTTTATGGAAGCACTGGACCTTAAGATTAACACTGCCAAATCTCATGTCATGGTTACCGGTTCACGAAAGAAACACACGAAGATCAGGTCCTTCAGCTGTAACAGCTCACCAATCTCCAGGGTCCCTTTCTTTTGCTACTTGGGCGTCACTTTTGATGAGAAAGGAACGTGGGGCGCACAAATGAGGCTAAAACAGAATGGAGTTACCAGATCCACCACAGCCCTTCTGCATTTCGCCAAAAGATTGGGCTCAGGACCCATGGAAGCCATGACTCGTATCTACAAAGCTAAATGTCTGGCAATTGCTTCCTATGGAGCTGCTATATGGGGCTATGTTGCAAGCCCAGGTATTCAAATCGCAGAAAACAACTTCATACGAGCCTTGTTATCACTCCCAAAATCATCCCCTATACATACAATTCATAACGAAATAGGCCTGGGCCACGTTACTGACCTCCTAAAAATGTCCCCAGTGTTATGCTGGGTTAAAACCTGGACAAACGAGGAAATCAGCCTAAATCAATGTATTCTTAAAGACTGCATGTCTCTGGACAAAGCCGATAACATCCCGTGGCTGGCGTATGTTAGAGCGGCATGCGCGAGGCTAGGACGTCCAGAAATGTACTCTCTGCCACATAATTTAAAAAAAGAGGATGTAAAATGGGTCAAACTGCATTTCCAAAATTTGTTGGAGGGTGAAAGGGAAATGGTTGAACTTGGCAAACCAATGGTACGTTCACTCTTCCAACTTTCCTCAACTACGGCCATGGAACCTTATCTGAAATATGTCACCAAGCCCTATCATTGCTTTTTACTTATAAGGTTCAGGTTCAACCTAATACACCTTGTGCTTGGCTCGCAGTCAAAGTGGGGTTCACCAGAAAACTTACCCCCCTGTGCCTGTGATTGTTTTTCTATACAGGACACCCTTCATTTAGTCATGCTCTGTGAACATTACCCGGTGGCTCGAAAAAAATTCCTGGTCCCTATTCTGAAAGATCTGAACTTTGTCCAGGTTTGGCCAGCATTATTATACTTACAGATGCTGAGCTCGGTACAGGTCACATATGGGGTTGCTTGTTTTCTGGTAGCAGCTGCCAGACAAAATAAATTAAGAACTGCTGCTACTATGAATCACCAAATTTGACATTTGCAAACTTTGTTGGAAACTACCTAAATACGCTGAAATGGATACTTACCATATCTATCTTTCATTTTTAAATTTGGTAAATTTTTAACAAAAAGTCTTTACTGTGTTCTTATGAAGGAGTTGCAATCTTTTTTCATACATGTTTAATTGTATTTTAACTTGGTATCATGTACGATGTTCTGCTTTTATGGTTTTAATTACCGAATAAAGTTTCTTTGACTGACTGACTGACTAGTCCCGGCATGTGGGGGTTTAACCTATGTGCCAGGATATTGGAGAATAGCTTTGCGTCTATATTCAATAAGGAAATTGGGCGGTAGGAACTGCAGGACACAGGGTCCTTGCCCGGCTTGAGGATGACTGAGATAGAGGCCTGTAGCATAGATGGGGTGAGGGATCCCGAGTCTGCGAACGAGTTAAACAGGTGAGGAAGTAGAGGGGCAAGATCAACGCAGTACATTTTGTAAAATAGAGCACTGAAACCATCCGGGCCGTGGGCCATTTGCAACTTCAGGCAAGAAATTGCTGAGATAACTTCCTCAATGCATATGGGCGCCTCCAGGGTGGCTGCCACGCCCTCGAGTAGAGGCGTCACTGCAGACTCTTTCAGGTAGACAGCCACGTCGGGTAGTAAGGAGACGTCGGCCTCATAAAGGGACTGGTAGAAGGATCGAAGGACTGAGACGATCTCGGCGTCCCCAGTTAGGAGTCGACCAGACTCGTCACGCACCAACCGGACAGAGTGAGCTTCTTGTTGGCTGCAAAGGCAGTGTGCCAACATGTGTCCACCTTTGTTACAGCTCACAAAATGTTTATGCTTTAGGCGGATCACGGCATGCTCGGCTTGTTCCAGATCAAGAAGCCAGAGATGCAGGCTTCACTTTTCCAGCTGTCCGCAAATGCGGCGGGCACCGGTGCGCTTGTGTACGGCTTCTAATTCCTTAACAGTGGCCTCAAGCTCTGCGCGCTTTGTCCGTCTGGTCTGATTTGCAAAGGCGGCCTTAGCAATGAGCGCTCCGCGAACTACTAGCTTTAGTGCTTCCCATATCGAGGATAATGGTGTGTCTGCTCTGTCATTCGTTGCTATGTAGTCAGAGATGCAATGTTTTATGTCAGTGACCACATCCGGGGACCGGAGCAGGGAGACACGCAGGCGCCAGTGCGGTGTAAAAACAGAGCGCACTGTAGGGAAGCGTAAGGATAGGGTAATGGGTGCATGGTTGGTGAGGGGCTGTGCTTCAATAGTACATTCCGTGACAAGTGCCCAGGCAGCTGAGGTCACTAGGAAGTGGTTTAGGCGGGCATACATTTTATGGGCCACCGAGTAGTATGAAAAATCTAAATCGTGTGGGTGTAGGCAGCGCCAAGCATCTCTTACCCTGACATCGCACAACCACTCCCCCCCTTTGTGGACAGTGCACCGGCGCCTCCAGAACGGGAGCCAGATCGATCTTGTCTACTGTTCATCACGAGGTTAAGGTCACCCCCCACCACCACCTCCCAATATGGGGAGCGTAATACCTCTGCACAAGCCTCCAACTGAAACTTCTCTGGGTGGACATTGGGGAAATAAATAGAAGCCACTGTGCAGGAGGAGGAACCCACTCTGAGCCGGATTGCCAAGAAGCGGCCCCCTAAAGTGTTTGGCTATGAGGATGACTACACCCCTCTTTTGCTACCGGATGAAGACAAAAACTGGTGAGGGAAATGGCTATGCCATATGCGGTGGGTGTCAGACTGCAACAGATGGGTCTTTTGGATGAGGCATATGTCCTCCCCGAGTGTTCTAAGAGACACAAGACGGCCTATCGTTTAACTGGATTGTTTAGACCCCGGACATTAAGACTGACTATCCTAATATCCAGAGGGCAGATAAGGGGGGGAAGCTACTCGGGAATGCAGTTCGGACTGTTACAGGGGAAGGTAGCTAAGGGTCAAGAGCGTGCAGCAGTTACGCGTGGTTTCAAAAGAGGAGCACACAGAGGGGAAAAGCCACCAAATCTCACCCACAGAGGGGAAAACATCAAAACCTGCAACAAGGAAGAAACGCCAAGGAAGGGTGGAGATTAAAAAAACATGACTAGTGTCCGTCATAATGCCCGGAGTCCAGGGGGGAAAGGCCAGCGCCGTTGCCCAGATCGGGAGAGATCCAGTACTAGGCTGCCTACCTGCAGGGGGACTGTCCATAAGTTCCATGCAACACTCAGAGTCATCCCCCCAGCACCCCTCTAGGTGGCTGTTCCAGAGCCATCAGAGTCGCAGGTCATGGTGTGGTAGGACGGGTTGTCAATTGTGTTAAGGTGGAAAGTACAGCTTCTCGTTTCTTGTCTTGTGTGACCTGATAGGGCTTTTTGGTGGGTGTCGCCCTTCCCACTCGCTGCCATCCTCCAGAGGGGCAGGTGCGCGGCGAGCTAGATTGCACCACCTCGGCCGTCACGTTGTTGCTTTCAAGGCCAAGAAACTTTAGGGCCTCGGTGAGAGAGCAGATCTGCACCAGTTTGCCACCATGTTTAAAGATGAGGCGAAAGGGATGGCCCAAGGAGTACGGGACATTATGTTCACAAAGATGATTGGTCACAGCCTTCAATTCACGGGGTTTGGCGAGTGTGGAAGCCTCTAGGTCTTGATAAATTGCCGGTGAGTGGCCTTGGAACTGTATGAGCTGGGCCTCCCTAGCTTTCTTAATAATGCATTCTTTTAATTGGAAATCGAGTACGTCTGGTGGTGGGGCTTTGTTACCTCGTGGGAGGCCCACTCTATGGACTCTGTCCATTTGAATGGTCACCAGCTCCTCCTCTCCAAGGATCTGCTGGAACAGAGCCCCAACATAGGCCCGGGGTTCGTCCCCCTCTTCCTTCCACGGTATGCCTCTAATCCTTACGTTATTCCGCCGGGAACGATTTTTGAGATCTTAGGAATGGGCCTGTAAGTCAATGTTCTGCTCCTGGAGACGCAGCAGGTCCTGTTGTAGGTGCTGGATCTCTTCATCCCTGCTGACATCGTGTTCCTCAAGGGTCGCTACTCTCTCTCCAATTTCCTCGACAATGCGACGCATTTCAGTTACGTCTGCTGTAAGTTGGTTCTTGAGGTCCTGGATGTCATCTTTTATGGCAGCAAATAGTTCCACCATGAATGCTTTGGTGGCCGGCGAGTCATCACCGTCCATTGCCCCTGGGGTTTTCTCACCTGCACCGAGGACTGCCCAGTCTTTTTCAGGAGGAGCTCCTTCAGAGACTACTCCCTCCTGGCGCGTGCAGCCGCCAGGGCACCCACCACCAACAGACAATGATTGTGAGCTACCACCCCCCTGTACTAAGGTCGAGCGGTAGGTAAATTGCTCCGTACAGTGAGTTGTTGTGGTGGCAGGGTCAGCGCCCCACACAAGTCCCTTCGGTGGTTGGCAGTTCCGCAATCCCCTATCTTTCAGACAAGTTCAGGGAGCCCCAGGGGCACAGGGCACACCGACCGCCGAAATGCAGACTGATGGTACTGCACTCCCGATCTGCTCTACACGCTGGAGGGCGCATCTCCCAGGGACAGCAGGACGAGGTACGTCTCAAGTGCATGGGGACCAAATGAGCCCAGGGCCCCCGGCGCCGCCCCTCCAGTTCTGCCAACAGAGGGGGGGAGCCACCGACTGCCTGCTGCGCGACAACCGGACTCAAGCACCGCAATGCTAGGGAATATCGGTGGATTATGACGGCCCCTCAGACCCCCCCCACTCACGACAACCACCAGTCCACCCCAGGAGCACCCCGTCACCGAGTTGCAGAATGACAAGGCTTTCTAGGCTAGCCCGTCACGACGGCACGGGCTGTAGCGCACCGGGAGTTAAGGAGAAGGACCACAAGGGGCTCCACTCGGTCCGGCCGACAGGAGGGCCTCTGCTGCTCAGGCTGCTGCAGTCAAACAGATATCAGCCTCTCCGGTGCCGAGGGAGTCAGACAGGTTCAGTCGTACAAGGAGAGCACAGCGAGAGTCTCCGATGTCTCGCACTCCCAGTGCAGGCCACCTCCACAGCTCTCCACGAGGCCGCTGAGGCCTGCTCCGCCCGGCGGCTCCTAAGACTGCAGCCGCACCGTCAGCAGGCGCACAGCTTGCTCCAGAGAAGCTCCGCAGTCCCCCAGTGACCCTACGGGTCTTTGCGGTGTGTGATGGCAGCAGGAACGGGCGAAAATGCAAGGCTTAGAAATGGAGGAGCCGGAGGAACGCAATCCTACGTCCTACCGAGCTGCCATCTTGGCCTCCATGCTCCACTTTTTGAACACTACTTAAATCGCAAGGGCTTCTCCCCTTTTTTGTTGTTTCTTTTCGTGTCATTTAAATACAGCACTTAATTATGGCAGCCAACCTATATGCAGAACAAAGTATTATTATGAAAATGCAGATTCTTGTGCAAGTGGGCTGATCCTGGAATTGCCCAAAACACCCCCTTCACTGCCTGACAGCTGCAAAAAACATTTCTACTGCGAAAATAGGCGTGACATACTATCAGGGCCGGACTGAGAAACAAAACCGGCCCTGGCAAAGTGCTCGGTCGCCTCCCTCCCCACGGGGGGTTGGGGGTACCGCCGAGCTCTTTGCCAGGGCCGGTTTTCGGCCGATTTTGTTACAGGGCCGATTTTGCAGCTATGCTGCAAAAACGGCTCTGTTACAAATACGGCCCCCAGGGGCCCAAAACCGGCCCGCCACCTGTGCGGCGCACCGGGCGATTGCCCGGTGCCCGCTATGGCCAGTCCGGGCCTGCATACTATACAAGACAAAACCTAATGCATTTGTGAATGCTTGATTCGTTAGTAGTGTGGTCTCCTCAAATATCTGGAACAAAAAACTGAAAGTCTGATTCACAAAGATAAATTGCACTTTAGTATAAGTTAACAAACATTTGGTATTCACAAAAGCATTTAGGAGTTGTATTTTTATCAGTGCGGGTCTCCACACATTAAGAAAGGGCTGGCTGTGGTAAGTAAACAAAATGGTACAAAAGGCGTGGTGATGGACGGAGCATCTGTACCAATCAAACACTCACACCCAGTCAACAGATCTGGGTTTAATCCATCACCATTCTTTAGCCCACTCTGCCACTCCAGTTCAGACAAGCCTGGCTGAAGACAGCTGAAATGTCAGAAACCGGTCCTAGGAAGCTTGTTTCCGGTCCACGGAAGGCATGGCTTGGCAGTTCCGGCTGGACTGTTTCCATGAGGCACAGGGTCAGACTGATTTGCATATGGCCATGTCTGAACTGGGGTGGTAGAGTGGGCTAAAGAACGGTGATGGATTAAACCCAGATCTATTGACTGGGTGTGAGTGTTTGATTGGTTCAGATGCTCCGTCCATCACCACCCCCTTTTGTACCCCTGTGGTAAGTAAACAGGCACTGAAGCGGTGTACGAATTCAAGTAGATTTATTGTGGTGGAAAGCTCACGACGCTCCAAGGCATCCGGTCGGACACTCCCAGCAGCAGGAACTGCGGTGGAACCGAACTGTAGCCTAGGAACCCCCGAGGGACTTCGTAAAAACACATTCGAGGGCACACGGTGGAGACTGTGCGTCCTCAACAAATAACAAATAAAAGGATAGCACATACTATACTGTGCTATCGTTTTATGTGCTGAGACACTATTCATGAAGATACTACCAATAAATCCCTTTGTGACTAGCAAAGAATTGTAAACTTAAACTAAAGTGTAAGTTTAACTTTTTGAATCAGACTCAAGAGTCTCTAGATCTCCAATTATTGATGAGTTGCTATTGAGTAATAAGACAGCAAGAGAACCAACATAGTGCAAAACCCATTACTGATAGCAGGATTGCTATTCAAGGCTGAAGTTCTATGGGATCGAATCCATTTGGGAGACATAGTCTAAGATGGAGGTAGGGTTCACCATTGTCGCTGATGGAAAAAGTGGTAGGTATCACTGACATGAATGACATCTAATTGAAGTAGTACAATTCGAAAATAGACTGTTGTTAGTGTTTTTATGCAACTTGACAGTGATTGATTACTTTATTAATTTTCAGATGCAAGGTGGATGTTTGATGGGAAGGACAAAGTCTTATCAGTACCATGAACATATTTTCAGTATAGAGGTTATGAAACAGGTTAGTGAGGGTTGTGTACTTATTATTGAATAGGTGATGTTTGTCTATATTTTGGCATAACTGTTTGTTCTCCATCGACCCCCAGGCTCTTCATAAGCGGTCAGGGGTCTCATGGGTTCTCTGAAGGGCTAGAACACGAGCAGAATCAGTGAATAGACATGCAAAAGACATGCCAGAGAACCAGCAGTGTAATACTATCAGTCCCAACAAGCAGCCCTTGGTATCAGTTCACATACATACAAACATACACACATTCACTATCTTGTATCTACAATTATTTATTACGGACTATCCTAGTACAAAACAACTAGAAATTAATTATTATTATAACTGTTATGTTAATAGTATAGGTGAATTACAATAAGGTTGATAAAATTACATAGATAACATTGCACATGCAACCTAACAGAAACCTTACTTTATTATCTACCATACTGAGAAATATAGCTACAGTTCCAGGATGAGAGTATGCCCTGCCTTTGCACACAATGATTGTCCCCGGGCAGCATTCTCATCATTCAAATGTCCTTCAGAATGCCTTCCTGCACAAAGATATTTCTCCCTCCTCGATAGTTTAAACATAGGCTTTATAAAGTGGCTTCCAATGAGTACAAAGTGTGATGCTCACTTCCCATGTTGTTTGTGAGAATAAGTTGCAAGAAATGTACGCTTGTAGTGCGCAATACTAGCAATGTGGACTGCTTTTTCTGTGTGCCCTACAGAGGCTGGATTACATATTGGCATTGTTTGCGCAAGGCGCACCTTTGAAAAGCTGCGCCAGGTGCAAACAATGCCAATGCACCCCATTGTGGTGAATGGGCTGCCCTTGGGCAGCCGCTAACTTGCGCTGCCCTTGGGACAGCGCATTCATGTGAAAACACGGAGCAGCTGTGTAATATGTAACACTGCAGCTTTAATAGAATGGTAAGGACATCATTAGCTATGTCACCTTATGTTGTCAAGGCAATGTTCTTATTTCAGTCAGTTGATGTCTGCTGGCATTGTATGTGGATGGGATCTTTATTCCTGGATTAAACTTCATTTAATATATCTTCCTGTATCTTGGATTCATTAATGAAGATACTTCACTGGCGTAGTCGGCATTGGAAACTTTTAAAAGGAATATATGGATATTTTATGAAAAGATCCCAACATCAGTTTTGTGAGGAGTAAAACCAACTGAATACGTTAATCCTTTCTTAACTGGCAACCAGTGTTTGATCTATCATCTCTTGATTACTTCATATCAAGATTTCAACATCAACAACCTTGACTGTATTTTTCATGAGTAGAAACTGTTTTTTTTTATCACTTCTACCTATATCAAGCTTGAAAATAAGCGCTTTATTTTTCTTCTGACCGTCAATTATTGAAAGCTTTTAACTTTATCTGCATGCCCAAGCGTTTAAAATCATTACGCAGCCTCGTTTAAGGAAGCTTGCATCCTCATGCAAATTTGGAGCTTTAATTGATGAACGTATTCGTGATCAATTTATGTTTGGTTGTGGGATAGAAAAAGTTTCGAGATGAGTTATGGCTAAAAGATGAACCTTCCCTTGATGAGGTATTATCTATTGCCAAGCGTATTGAACATTCTCTTAAATGTGTGGCTATAATTTTAAAAAGTGCCGAAAAAGAGAATAAGGTCCAGATGGTAAAAACTAAAAATGATAAATATGTCAAAGATGCCACTAGACCAAAGTTTAAAAAATCTGGTTCCGAACTTAAATGTTTCAGATGCAGCAAACCAGGTCATCTTGCTAATGACCAAAAATGTCCTGCCCTCAAACAAACATGTTCTAAATGTAAGTTGAAAGGTCATGTCTCTTCTTTGTGTAAAACAAAAATTAGATCTAAGGTAAAAGAGGTAGAGATTTTTGAGAAAACTTCTTCGGGATCTGATTGTGATATTGAGGTGGTTCAATCTATTGGGGATGGTGGGGTCCCGCGTAAAAGACCTGATCCTATTGATGAAATATTAGTTGAGGGCGAAAAAACCAAAGTTTTGTTCGATTCTGGTGCCAAAATTACCATCATTTCTGATGAATTTTTCACTAGGAAATTGAAAGGTAAGGTATCTCTTATAAAACCTGAAATCATTCCATTGGGATATGACAAGAAACCGATAAGACTACATGGTTACTTTATGGGTCTTATAGAGTACAAGTCTAGGTTTGTGTCTGGTAAAGTGTATGTCTCAAAGAAGGGTGACAGCATCATCAGCTGGTTTCATCAAGGTGATCTGGGTGTATATTTAGATCCTAATGCCACTCCTTGCATACAATTGAGAGACAGAATTCTTAATGTTATAAATGAAGAAGTAAAATTAATTGAAGAGAAAAAATTAATTGAAGGGAAGTCAATGGAAGACAAATTTACATGTGAGTTAAAAGAGACATTTCCTAATGTTTTTAAAGAAACTCTAGGTTGTCTTAAAGGTTATCAACATAAGATACGGGTAAAGAATGACTCTATCCCTGTGAGCTGTAAGGCCCGGGGTGTACCTTTAGCTGTAAAAGAAGATATGAAAATAGAAATTGGAAAACTCATGGAGAATGGCATAATTGAAGAAATAGAGGGTTGTGAATGGATGGCTCCAGTCGTCGCAGCGCGAAAACCTAATGGCGATTTGCGCTTATGCATTGATCTCAGGCAACTGAATAAATGTGTAATTGTTGACAGATATCCTTTGCCTAATATTGCAGAGTTATTGGTATTGCTAGGAAATGCCAAAGTCTTTAGTACAATAGATCTTACCTCTGCCTATCACCAGATTGAATTGGAGGAGTCTAGCAGAGATCTTACGTCCTTTATTACACCTTTTGGCACGTATAGATTCAAGAGGATGCCATTTGGGTTAGTATCTGCTTCTTCTGTGTTTCAGTGGGTTATGGAAAAAGTATTAAAAGATGTTCCTGGTGTTTGTATATATCAAGATGATGTATTAATCTTTGCAGATAATGTGTCTGACCATGAGATAACATTAAATATGGTATTGGAAAGATTCAGCAAACACAACCTCACTGTGAAAGCAAGCAAGTGTTAATTCAGGTCTGATTCTATTAATTACTTAGGACATAACATTTCAGGTGATGGTGTGAAACCTAAATCCGAATTGGTAGACACCATAAACAAAATGGTGGCACCGGAAAATAAAACTGAACTCATGAAGCTTTTAGGCATGATAGAATATTATGCAAAATTTGTCAAAGGCTTTGCTGAATTAACAGTAAACATGAGGTGTTTGTTGAGGAAAGGTGTGGAATTTCAGTGGTCTGATCAATGTGAGAATGAGTTTGTTGAAATTAAACAAAGGCTAAACAGTGCTCCTGCGCTAAAAAGTTTCAATCCTAAGTTCAAGTCTATTCTAGTCACTGATGCAAGTGAGAAAGGGTTAGGTGCTGTTTTGAAGCAGAATGGTCCCGAAGGCATGCAAACCATAATGTTTCTGTCCAGAAGTTTGAGAGATGCTGAAACTCGTTATTCTGTCGTAGAGAGGAAAGCATTGGCTGTGTTTTGGGCAGTGAGAAAGCTAAAGAAGTTTCTTTGGGGTCTGGTCTTTGATGTCCATACTGATCATAAACCCTTAGTCGAAATTTTTAGCAAGAAAGGTTTGGATCTGATATCTGGTAGGATATCAAAATGGGTTATTGGCCTACAAGAATATAGCTTTGGTATTCAATACATTCCGGGTGTGGATAATGGAATAGCTGATGTTCTCTCACGTTTAGTTTCTAATAGTGATTTGGAAGATGATTATTTGGATTTAGATGATGAACTGGTTTGTGCTGTGGATTATGAATTTCTATCTGAGAAGAAATGGTCTGAAGAGTTGGGAAAGGATGTTACTTTATGTGAGGTTATGTCTTTGTTGAAAAATGGTTGGGTGAATTGCTAAGTAGGTTCTGTTTTGACTAAGCCTTTTTGGACGGTTCGCAGTGAATTATCTGTTGATAATGATTTACTGTTTCGTGGGACAAGGTTGATTCCTCCATCTAGTCTTAGGAAAGATTTGATAGATTTGGTTCATGTTGCTCATTCTGGTTTATTCAAAAGTAAGGAGAGGCTTTGCATGTCATATTGGTGGCCGGGCATGGATAAAATGGTTGAAAGGGTGATTAGAGATTGTATACACTGTAATGTTAGCGATAAGTCTTATAGTACGCACACACAACCTATGTTTTTAAGAAGAAGACCTAATGGTCCTTGGCAAGACATAGCTCTGGATTTAGTGGGTCCCATACAACATAGAGATTCTCAGGTTTTTATACTGGTGGTTATTGACATGTACTCAAGATGGCCTGAGTTATTTTTTTTGTCAGGAATTGATTCAAGTAAGATTATCCAATGTCTGAGTGAGTTATTTTGTAGAGAAGGTCTTCCTGCAACCATCTTATCAGATAATGGTGTTCAATTTGTTTCCAAGGAAATGGAACATTATTTATCTTCTAGGGGTATTGCACATAAGACCTGTTCTCTTTACCACCCTGAGGCCAATGGTATGGTCGAGAGATTTAACAAAGTAATCAAGGACACTATTAGTTTAGCTAAAAACTTATCATCTGATTGGAAAAAATGTGTTTTGGCTAAAATAGAAGAATATCGTTATACTCCTCATGCTACAACTGGAAAGACTCAATTTTTGTTGTTTCGTGGGAGAATTCCTAACATGCATGTTGAACCTTTTTGGGTTAATAAGTATGAAGTGTTGAAGGGTAAAGAATGTGTGTGCAACAATGATGAAATTGTTAAAAATGAGATGGATAAAGCTGAACGTAGAAAAGCATATTTTGATGTTAAAAAAAATGTCAAAAAAACTGTTGTTTGTGTTGGAGATATGGTCATGGTCAGACGACCTGGCATGGTGGGTTGTTCTGAAACAAAGTTCATGAAGCCCATCAAAGTAATCAAAATTTTCAACAATGCTGTGCAAACTCAAGATCATCGCATTTGGAACTTAAATAGAGTTGTCATTGTTAGAAAGAAATTGCAAGAAGGACTGAATTTTGATTCCAAGGAAAAGGATTTTGTAAATAGTAAAGCAATCGTTTCTGGAAATATTAGGTCTTCTACACGTGTGTCCAGAAGGCCTAGTTATCTTACTGATTTTGTATAGTTTGTGTATCTTTATAATTTTGTGCATGTTGCATATCTTACTATCTATTTTTTTTTCTTCTTTTTCTCTCTGTTTGTTTGAAGGGAAGAGGATGTGTAATATGTAACACTGCAGCTTTAATAGAATGGTAAGGACATCATTAGCTATGTCACCTTATGTTGTCAAGGCAATGTTCTTATTTCAGTCAGTTGATGACTGCTGGCATTGTATGTGGATGGGATCTTTATTCCTGGATTAAACTTCATTTAATATATCTTCCTGTATCTTGGATTCATTAATGAAGATACTTCACGCTGCTCTGTGTTTTCACAGTGCAGGCAGGTGTAGTCAGTGACTGTACCCGCCTGCAAGGGGATCTCTGGGATGGTCCTTTGGACCTCCTTTACCTCCTGCAGAGGCTGCGCTCAGGGGGTGCACTGACAGTGCGCCACCTTTTAAATGGTGCACTGTCTGCGTGCCTTCTGAGGACTTCTTCGACTCTGCGCCTGTGTCTGTAATATGGCATGGGCACAGTCAAAGGAGTTCCCTCATTTGCATAGGGCATACCCCTAAGCATGCCCTATGTTGATAGTGCTGCTGCTTTAAGTGCACCAGTGCTATCGGTGTTATAGAAGTGGACGCACAAGCGTCTGCGCTCCCTTCTATAATACCAAAGTGCCCCGGGGTTCTGCAAAGCGGGTGCACACGCATGTATCGCCCCAAGGGGACCTTATGTAATACGGCCCCAGGAGTGTACATTATGCAAAAGTATTAGGAACAAGAAAGTCTATGGACAGTTTGTACAACAAGTGCTAACATCATGAATTATTATTCACACAGAAGTTTCGTTACATGCTCCATGGGGTACAGGTCATGGGTCAGAAGTTGTATGTTGTAGGTCATAACCTGGGGTTATAGATGGAAATCTATGACACATAGTTATTAGTGCTTCCCTGGAGTGTGATTTTATAATATTGGAATGGAGGATGTTGTTGTTGAATTTGAAGACATTGAGAATTTCTACATGGGCCTGAAGAAGTAGGCATTTTTAAGGAAGTTCTTTTCAATGTGTTTCTCAAGGATGCAAGGGCATGTGAGGCTTTATTTGTATTGCTAATATGATACCTGATCTTGTCTATTTTTTCTCAAATATTGTCATGGTTGTGAAAAACATCTGTTCCCTATGCAAATCCCACATTCTTTTCAACTGACCAAAGAGTGTCTTTGATAATTGTTCATTTGTTGGTTGAATGTGGTGCCGGAAGGTTTGAAAATGTCCAGGATCAGATTAATGATTCATTATTGGCTTGTAGATGGATTCTGTTTGCAGTTTCACTTGTAAGAGGTGCCTTTGACTCTTGTGGAGAGGATTCTTCATGGGAAGATTAGAATTTCTCCTGTTCCTTTTTAAAAAGAATTTTTCCTGTTGGTAAGTCCATCTGTTTTAAATGGTGAAGAGACATTTCATTGCAGAGAGTTTATCTTCAGGGTAGCCGGAGTGTGGGAATTATCCGTCAAGTTGTGGTCAAGTATGCCAACGATAGATTTTGTAACAGCTATGCAAGTGGATATATTTGCGATGATGTGCTTGGAAGGATTAAATTGTTGGGCAGGGCTCCAGTGTTGAAATCAGGTTGGAATTTCAGGTACATCATGCCAAAACCAAAGCAATGCTAACAGCTGCTTCTAGATTAGCTGATTACAATATGTAGATTATGAGGAAGAACAGACGTGCCACTACGGTACATAGTCATGGATCCAATAATAGCAACATACACAGAAAACAATCTGTTTATCACTTGATAATTATCACCCGTGAATAACAGGGGAGATTGTCTACTTGTATCACTCCATGCTCCAGCTTAAGGATGGTCTATCAGTGACTTTAGCGTGTGGTAGCTGCAACGGTAGGGTGTTAAAATATCGATTACAAAAATATAGCTGACATAAATATAGTTGTAAAAATATCATTTACAAAAATATCAACACCCTATACTTAAACAGGTAAGTACATAAACATCTACTCAAAAATATCGTTGTAATTAATATAGATGTAAACAATATCGACTTTTTAAATTAATTAAAATTACATTAAATAATAAATAGATATAAGTACCATTAACAAAATACATTACATTACTTTTATTTTTTAAATATTTAAAACAAATTAACTACTCTTTTTCATTATAAACTTAATAAATGTGTACATATACATATATTTAACACATTACTTTATATAACAACAATAATACATACATATAATTAAAATATACAATATATTATTAGTTAAAACATTTGATAGCGTAGGTGTAAAAATTACTATTCCCACTCCAGAGGGTGCAACAGTAGGGAAAGCGTTGGATAGCGTAGGTGTAAAAATTACTATTCCCACTCCAGAGGGTGCAACAGTAGGGAAAGCGTTGGATAGCGTAGGGGTAAAAATTACTATTCCCACTCCTGAGGGTGCAACAGTAGGGAAAGCGTTGGATAGCGTAGGAGTAAAAATTACTATTCCCACTCCAGAGGGTGCAACAGTAGGGAAAGCGTTGGATAGAGTAGGAATAACAATTACTATTCCCACTCCAGGGGGTGCAACAGTAGGGAAAGCGTTGGTTAGCGTAGGAGTAAAAATTACTATTCCCACTCCAGAGGGTGCAACAGTAGGGAAAGCGTTGGATAGCGTAGGGGTAAAAATTACTATTCCCACTCCAGAGGGTGCAACAGTAGGGAAAGCGTTGGATAGCGTAGGGGTAAAAATTACTATTCCCACTCCAGAGGGTGCAACAGTAGGGAAAGCGTTGGATAGCGTAGGGGTAAAAATTACTATTCCCACTCCAGGGGGTGCAACAGTAGGGAAAACGTTGGATAGCGTAGGAGTAAAAATTACTATTCCCACTCCAGAGGGTGCAACAGTAGGGAAAGCGTTGGATAGCGTAGGGGTAAAAATTACTATTCCCACTCCAGAGGGTGCAACAGTAGGGAAAGCGTTGGATAGCGTAGGGGTAAAAATTACTATTCCCACTCCAGGGGGTGCAAATGTAGGGAAAGCGTTGGATAACGTAGGGGTAAAAATTACTAAATGTATTTAGTCATTTATAAAATAACAAATATTTCTTTTTATTTATTTAATCATTAATTAAATAATTAATCAATTAAAATGTAATTAATTTACTACATTTTCACTAAAAAATTCCAGTACACACACCTAAAATTATTTATAAAAATTAACATAATTAATTACATAATTATTAATCAATTAACTAATTGAAATTATTTAACTATTATTTATTACACTATTTATATTCATTTAAAACATTAATTAATCTAATATTTTATTATATTTAAATTACTTCCCACCCTACTCCCCTATAAACCCACAACCCGCTACGGAACTATTAATACTAAATTCAACATAAAATACATTATTAACTAATAAAATACTACAAAAAATACTACTTTGACTACAAATAATCATTAAAAACACTACATTACTTATTATTATTTAAAAAACGATATTTTAGTAAACTATGTTTTTGTAAACGATATTTATTACAACTATATTAATGTTATCGATATTACTTACCTGTCTGTCGATATTCTGGTCAGACTATATTTTTGTCATCGATATTTCTTCCTGTAGATATTTTTGCAGCGATATTTAGGTAAGTCGATATTTTTGCAACGATATTCCCGTTCTGTACCGCTGCAACATTATGGTGTCCCATTGTGTAATACACCTAACATGCTGCCTTTGCTGTCTCGCAATAGCCTCCTTCTCTGCTTCTGCCCAATCTCACAGTTTCCTGTCCCATTTTTCATAGGCAGGTTGGGGTGAGGATTCCAGATTTGAGTGAGGAAAAGTCATCCTGAGCTTCAGACTGAAGAGGTGGCTCCAAGATTCATTTGACGGACTTCCTGTTACAACTATAGGGCCACAAAAGCAAATTAAGTTGTTAGCTAAGAATGCCTGACAGCCACTGATGCCAACGTGTAGATTAGGAGCTGAGACCCAACCCTCAAAAGTCGCACCCGAGTCTGGTCACCCAAGACAGATGTTATCACAAGTTAATGAAACTGCTTGTTTCACTGTCACAAGAGATCAGTAGGCCAGTGGCAACTGGTCTTTGGTTCGGCTTCCACCCGAATTCAAGGTACATCAACCCCTATGGCCAATGTTGCCCCACCATAACTATGGAACAGAGAGGAGCCAGAGGAAGACCCTCATCACTGGATTAGCCTCCTCAGCATCCTGTATGGCTTGGATCAGGACCACTCCATTTAAGTATTTGAAGGTTTGCCTATAGACCATGAAACTGGACTGCTTTGACTGCGTGGTAACTCTTCATACAAGTCTTATTTGCCTCTGTGGCCTCCTTACTCCCAGAGTTGGTCATTCACAGTGGGCCGGAGTAGTAGTTTTCAACTCTATGATTCCAAAGTGAACTGCTTTTACCAATGCTTGTTTGCATTTTGAATGAAAAGCATTAATTTATTATTGGTTGATAATTTACATCTCGGTAACCCTCTAGCGGATTTTTGTCACTGAGGTGTAATTTTATAGATAAAAATACAAAATACAAATTGGTGTTGGATTTTTATTGACCTTTCATGCTCACTTATTTTGTTACTTCCTTATGCTTTACACTTTCCTTTGATAAAAATGGACTGCTCAGAGTCACTGCTACCCAGGGTCGATCTAAGGTTTTTCAAACTAATCTGGCTGGATCCAGTACAGATATGTGAATTTATAACAGTGTGGTCTCATAACCACGCCATACAATTAACTGCCTTCCTCATAGTCTATACCAAGAAAATTGGAGTTAGGCTTGAGAATTGGCACCAAGGCTATTTTCCAGACCCTGGGGGGCAGCCCAATTCTTTCCTATGCCTCTATATATACAGCATGTAAATGAGGGGCTAGTACAGCCTAGTAGGCCTGATAGAACTGTGACGGGAAGCTGTAGGTACAGGAACCTTGCCAGTGCCAAGCTTTTTAATAGCTCCCAGCAAGTCAGTCAATGAGAAGGGGGCATCAATTGAGTCTGCCTGCAGTCAGGACAGAGAATGTCAGGGGCTCATTTACAAGCCCTGTTCACCGCCGAAATGTCGCTTTTCATGATGCTCCACCAGCGCACACTGCAGAGCCATATCTATGAGGCCATGTAAAGTCCACCATGCATGGCTTTTCATGGCCTCAACGATATAGTTTAACGCAAAGCAGCGCAAGTCACTGCATTGTCTCACACTGCAAATGGGAGGCATGCCAAGGGTGTTATGGTGGGTGTTCTGACTTAACACCCATGGCATTTGACACATTCCAAGACTTACAACTGCTGTAAACCTGGGAATGCGTTAACAGCCTAAGCCTTCCCAGGGGTGGCATAACAGTTGTTTTTGTGAAGGAAAGTGTCCTGTTCTGCACATAAACAAACAGATTTCAGTGACAATACCCTGCACCATAGTGCAAGCGTGCCTGTATTGGTGTTAGGCAGCCATTTGTGTGCCAGTGCAGTAAAAGAGGACACGAATGTGCTGTATTTCACAGGTACAATGCATTCCTGCCATTTTCTTTTTACCTATGGCAGCGCAGCATGAAGGTATGCATTGTTGCCCTATGGCCAAAATAGGCGAATGAGGCTCCAAATGTATTTACCCCAAGACGTCTACCTCCCATACTAAGGACATGGTTTGAGATGTCCACAGTGCTTTATATTAATCGTACAATGTTTCATTGATCTGCATGAGTATTAGTAACAGCTCCCGACGGGATCTCTACTGCAATAATTGGATTGTGAAGGTGTTCATCTCTCAACACACAAGTCAGCAATCATCCGGCTTTATTAGGTTCAGAATGTCAAAATGTCAGACACTGCTGATAGTTCTTAAGGGATAAGCGATCTATAGTATCCAGGTATGTTCTCTTAGTATTCACCAACAATGGTCTGAAACAAGATGAATATGACCGTGGTACTCAATGTACGGCCGGTGGGCCTCCAGCAGCCTGGCAGACCTTCCTTGGCGGCCCACAGACCTCTTACCTTTTTCAGGAAACCACAACACAGCTGCTCCATTTGTAGCAGGCTGCCTGGGCTCTCAGTAAACACAAAAGAGGACCAATGGAGCAATCACAATAGCAACCTCACTTCTACTGGGCAGTGGAGCATTGGCCCCCTGTGAGCCTTGCATTAAAAATAAAATGGCAATGAAAAGATTTAATTGCCATTTTGTTTTTCCAACAACTGCACCCTCCGCACTGCAGCATTCAGCCTTCCCTGAGCCCAGACACATGCAGGGCATCTCAGCAGCAGAAGACAGGAGCAGTGGCTGGCTGGATACTCCACAGTGTGCATGTCACTTTGGCCGGCTGTCTTGCGCTGACGAAAGTGACATGAGCACTTTAAAGCTCTCCACCTAGCTGTCTCATACAGCTAGTTGGAGACCAAGCACAGGCCTAAAAGGCCTGAAGAAGAGTCCAGCCAGCAATCCTGGCCCTGCTCTCACAGCATGAGAGCTGCACCAGGATTGGTTAAGGGACATGCTGCAGGAAAGGAGAAGATCAGGACCGGAGCATGGATTGCAGCCAGGTAAGTGATCTTGTTTTCTTTTACTCCAGCCCTCTATTTCCATCTCTCCTGCCTCTCCATCGCCATAGCTGGCAGCTGCCACCCAGTTTGACGCTGTCCCTCACACCCCCATTTCACTGCAAATTTCTTTTTATAGGCCTACCTGTCTCTGTTCACAGGTGACCAGCATTTCTCTTGTTTGTGCATATGTGTTTGCAGGTGAATACTGTATTTGTCTAGTAAAGTTTAGAAACAGTGGTGATTTTCTTTTACTCTCGTGGCGCCGCCCCCTTTGACCACTGCCCCCACCTGCTCAATGGTGCGGCCCCCGGCCACAAACTAGACTGTACATTTGGCCCCCCAACAAAAGTTTGTGCGTACGCATGGTCTAAGTCATATTGACCCCATAAGTGGTATTAATGCCCACCCCCCAAAGACAGACCTTGAAGGCTTCCCACTCCAACCTCAATCAAACAGCAGTCCCATTATTCTCTGAAAAATGTATGATATAAGTGTTCAGGTTAATGTGCGCCTTCTAAAAAGTCAGTGGAGCAGAGAAACATATTTAGCCTTGAATAAATGTCATGGATGAAGAAGAAATGCATTACCTCCCTGTCTCACAGGTGGTGTGCTCACTGCAGATCTTAGGGTCCCCTGCTGGCGCATCTAGGAATAAAACCCTTCTGCCACCTGAATCACCTGTGTGCCTGGTAGAGGTAGTCTGTAACTATCCAGTTCTAAGGAATGGATATAATTGAAGTCCCCATACCAAATGGATAGTGTATTAGATTGTGCTGTGACAAAAGGTGAAAATCTGTCAAAAAATTCTATCTGTGAAGAGACAGGGGCATGAATACACGTTAATTGTCAAGAGCTGACTATCAAATTCCCATTGACGATTACGTATCTGACATCTTTATCAAAATCAGTCTATAGGCGCTATATAAGAAACATAATATTAATAATAATAATAGTGTACATTATAGGGAGGCCTGGTCGGATCCATATCAATGCACTCCAGGCATAATGGAGGTAGGACGATTTGAAGACCTTTCCATCGATTCTGCAAGTGAACCTCTTCAACCCCGGAGAAATCAGTTTCCAAAAACAAGGCAGTATCAATGCCTTGCATGTAGAGAAGTGTAAATCATGGGCCATTTGATCATGTTTCCTATCCCTTGGATGTTCTATGTGTGTCATATACCATATCTAACACTAAAGTAGGCAACCAAAAGACTGGCCCTTCGCCAAAAAGATAGTGGAATGTACCCAATGCAGAAGAAACAAAAACATAATAACCAGAACCAAGATCTCCCAAATTAAGACTTGGACCATAAATATCTACATTAAGGGCCTCTGAACCTTTTTGCAATAAGAGCTACTTTTGTCCAATAAAAACCATCTTCAGCTATAAGTGTTAGAGTTGTAATAGTGGCCCCAACGGACAAGAATACCCTAATGACCACACTATGCAAGGTCATCAGAGGTGTTGACCTTAGTGCATCAGAATAGTTGCTAGCAGTAATATGTAAAAGGTCTTGCCAATTTGGAAATTCTTTACAATGGTAAAACATAATACCTATACCTGCAATGCCACAGGCATCAAGATAATAATATTACATCAAGTTTTACCATTGTCATGATTTATCACTCAATTATAAGCTTTAAAACATTTTAGAAATTCAACGAAGACCTATGTGATAGATTTACAGCTTGTTACTCCCCCCTGAAGGCCAGTCACACAGACACTTGTAATCAGAAACCACTACCTTCAGATCACCTCATTTTCTGACATTGGGGTTATAGATAAAAGTTGGGAGTCAATGTCCATATACAAAATGTATTTGTCTATGATGTGGTTCATGTTTGCCCACGAACCAGGAGAGACTGTGGTCCCAGGGCAGACTTTGTATCTACACGTTCAGCTCTTTCCAGAGAATCTTGTTGTTCAATGTTAGCTAGTTCCAGGGAGTGTTTTAAGAGTGCAAGTGGGATTTTTTTTCCTTCAGCAGCTAGGTCTTTACACACAACCACATTTGGGTCTGACAATACTTTCTGCCATGGCGATTAAGAATCTTACGTTTTGCAGGAACCATCAGCATAAAATGCTTTTTTTGTTTTGTTTGGAAAGATTAAACTTTATTGAAATAAAAGGGGAGGGGGAAGAGGAAAGTTAATATAATAAAGATACATATGCACTGTGCTACAAACATATAATCAACATATTGTAATATATGAATGAATGGTTGTTTTAACAACAGAGAAAAAATATATGAAAAAATTAAACAATTCTGGTCATTCATCTGAAAATTAACAATACAATTCTATAATAACTATACACATAGTACTACAATTAGAGAGAAAAGGGAATGCCAAGGAGGCTTTGAAACCTCTTGTTGCAAATTACGTGCATGAGAAAGCTTACCACAGCAATCGATGAAAGTCGTAACTGGAGACCATATACTTAAGCGTTTCACAGCTAGAGACAATGGATATACATAAACAGTGTCTAGTCCATGATTGTGACATACAGCATACCACCAGGCCTGAAAGGAGAGATCACACAAATTCTTCCAATGTTTGGTAATTTGTTGAAATGCTACTCCCAAAAGTGAATCTAAAACATGAATGTTTAAAGGACACTAAGACCAATCTTCAGATAGGGAGGCTGAAAAAATATTAGCAAAAGTGAACCACATGACGAAAGATTAGGGTAATTTGCTTCCGAATTTTTTCCCAGAAGCCATGAACAAATGGGCATGTGAAAAGTAAGTGCATTAAGTCTGCACCCACAGAAGAGCAAATGTAGGGTAATTCAGTGTTTATCTTATGGATAAAAGTTGGGGAGAGAAGCAATCTATTGTAAATAAAGAAAAGTGTCTGAGTAGTGTTTGCTGCTTTAGACGTTTTCCTGATCTTAAGCCTAATTTTGTTCCATATTTGAGTGGACCAATTAACATTTAAATCTCGTTCCCAATCCACTTCCACTTAAGTGTGATCTCTGGAGAGGGTCAATTTATGAAGATATATATACATTTTGGAAGCTTTGGGATCCGAAATCAGAAAGTTATGGGTAATGTTAGAGGTAATAATGGGGGGGTATGAAGATGGCAGAGATTGGTTAATAAGTGAGAATAACAAGGACCCCCTGTTTGACCAATTACAGAAAATTCCTAGGTCAGGGACATGACATGTGAAAATAACAACCTAGGCAATTTACTATTTGCTTGTAAAATATAATAGTGGAGAGGCAGCGAGCGAGCGAGGTTTTCCCACGTTCCACAAGGACCCCCATTGAGGACCTTTGTTTTGACTAGATATGATTCGCCCGTTATTGTGACACCGCATCAGCGGTTCCCGGGATTGTTTATTTGCCAATTTTAATATCGTCATCACTGAGCCCAATTTGGCGTTTCCCATCTGGGTATTATTCATACTTGTGTCACTAGGCAATTTATTGTTGTCCTGAGGATGAAACTTGTATTTTAATTGGGTTTGAAACGTCGCCGACCTAAATACACTAAATGCATAACTATCTTGTGATTTACCACTTGCATATGTGTATAACTTGTATTGTCTGTGTATGATTTATGATATTCAGACCGTCACAATTTGCCTATAAACTCCCTTGTCTGTTTCCCTTGAGTGTGTTAGTTGGGCACCGGTTGGTGTCCCACTTGTATCACACCGATTTTATATATATTCTATTCATTGAAAATTAAACTGTCCAGCTAGACATATGATATAGAACTATTTAGTCTATATTTATTTTTGATTCATTGTTTTTTTGTCTAGGGACCATTGTCTCTGCTGATACCATAGTTTCTGGAATCACTCCAGATTGTGGCAAACTTGATGGGACTCAATAAGCACCTTCAAAGGAGAGGATCATAGATAACTTCTCTAGCCATCATTAGAAGCCATCCTCCAAAGAAGAGATCAATTGATGGACCTTCGATCTTCTCTGACTGGCGAAAAAAATGAAGATATTTTTCAACCCTTATTATCCCTCTGAGTCCTCTTCCCCGTATTCTAAAAAACTGATACCCTCCTTAATGTATATCGATGATCAGTACTGTACGGGGTTTGAAGGAGAGCTGAATTTCCACTATCATTGTCTCTGTGTCTTCAACCCTGTTGGACAGTTTATGTTGATCTGCACCTAATAATGACAAATCAGTTGTTTTAGATTCAGGCCCTTTGTTGGAATCTTTGAATGACACAAGGATAGACTCTAGATTGGTCTGTGTGAGGGAGTCTACTGTCACAGGGATCCACACCAAATGCTTGGCCCTGTACAGCTGTGGACAATTCCATGTCTGTTCCACTATGGCAAGTCTTTGCTTTTATCATTGCGTGGAGGAGCTGGAGTCAACAGATGAGCGAAAAATTAAGCAACATGGAAGGGGGGGTGAGGCAAAGCAGACCAATACAAGAGATTTACTATAGGGTTCATTTCCAGCACACTACGTGTGCAACCTTGCTCCATCAATCCACTCTTTGATGATATTTTATATCATCACTAATTAATTAAACAGATGCCAACTTTTACATTTCACCTAACTCAATGTCTTCAATCTTTCTGTTAAAATTCTTTTCATTTTTCATATGAAGATCTTTCACTTTCTTGTACAAATGTCCATTATGCTCTTCTAATTCAATTTCAATAATATTTCTTTTCTTTCCTCTTGTATTCATTGTGTATGTCTTTTTATGCTTGCAACATTTGCAACAAGTTATTATCCCTAAAATAAATAGGGCTATTCCCACCATTGGCATTAGTATTCAACCTACAAAAATGTTCCTATGTTAGAAAACCGACTACCTATAGAGGAGAGACCATCTGTAAGTCTCTTTCATGCACTATCAACCTCCCGTGGTTTGAGTTCTCTTTCTAAACGTGTAATATTTCTTACATAACCCTTAAGTTCTACACTATTGTCAGGTATGTAGGCGCAACAGTGTTGCGCTTTTAGCATTCTGCAGACTCCGCCTTCTTTTGCCAACAATGTATCAAGAGCAAGTCGATTTCGTAAAACCATTGACCTTACCGCAACCAGTTCAGTATTGATCATGAACAGTCCTCCAGCAGTGTAAGTCGATAAATGATCCACCACTGTTGACAATTTGCAAATTCTTTGAGTATTCAGAACTACTCCCACTGAAGGTATCAATGCACTAAATATATCACCTACAATTTTTGAAAAACTACCTCTTTAACTACGTATTAGTCCATTAGTTTCTTCATTGTTTCCAGTGATTATGTTCACATGATATACTTTTGGGAATACTATTCCAAAATAGCAACTCCCATACCAATGATCAGGCAATTTGTAATATGCTTTGTTCCCACATATATAATAAATTCCAGGAGATACTGGCTTGGTTCCCTCTTTGAAACCCCAACCCCCAATTACCTTATAATTGTGTTCACATTCACTTGAACCAATAAATATATTGATATAATAACTCTTTTTCTCCCTATGGAGACAGAGTTTCCCTTTCTTTTCAAAGTCCAGCAACATAGCAGCATGAGCTTTGCCATTCTAGGTGTATTCTTTATTTTCTGCCCATTTAGGAATTTTTCGTTTCTGTTCTGTAGCTTTTCTCTGGAAATCCTCTCTCCTTTTCTCAAGTAAATTCAAAAATATATTTTCTTCTTCATGTAAATTGCATGTTAAAATATTCTTGTGTGCTTCAGCTATATCTATTGACTTATTGTTGGAAAATATTCACCCATATGACGAGTTATGTCACCCTTAGTATTTACAGGATTCAGGTTACTATAATTAAGTAGTTCAGAAAAATCACATCTGAATTAGAATAATAATATTGCAAGGGTCCTTGTTTATAAAAGAAACTAGCTAGAATGCTACATGAAATCCCATAGGTTAAGGGCAAATGGTGATAAGTGACGCCCTCAGCTACAGATAATGGTAGCTTCATACAAACATAGCAATCGCTTATTTCCATTGAATCTACATAATGTGCTAACAAATTTTCAAATACGTTCAAATGTTGTTCTATTTCTAATTTTATTGTGATGCTTCTAATTCTATTCGTTGCTGTCTAAAATGAACTTTTCTTTCATGTCTATTTCACTTTTCAGGTGCATCTACTTTCTCATGAATGTTAGTGTCATTCTTCTCGCTTTTATTCATTAAGTAAGGAATAGCTACTGTCAGTCCTAACCATACTATGATTAATATTATTACCATACTACATGTGCATATTCTACAGCATGTTTTTAAGCAGTTTCTTTTCGGCTTCCCATTAACAGTATGAGCAGCCATTTTTCGACTAAGGAGTAGGTGTGGGCGGAAAATCCGTTCCGCTCGCGGGTTTTGCGGATTTTCGGGAAATCCGCAATCCGCGAGATTTGCGAATTTCCCGCAAAATCCGCAAATCCGCGAGCAGCGGATTTTGCTCGCACTGCTCGCACTGTTCGCGTGAGTTCGCGCCCCGCGAATAAGTGCAAAATTGCAGAAATACGATCTTGGCAAAACTGAAAGTAACTACTTACCAGGTTCAAAAGTTCAGGCACATCATTAGTAGCCATTTCCTGTAGTGCTTCCTGAGGGGCCCCTCCAGAGTTCAGTTGCCAGTTGAAACTATTATGTGACCCTGCTCTGAACCTCAGAATAGTTACACATATGCCACAAAGGTCCTGAATTACAGCTAAGGGAGACAAGCAGGAGCCAGGCTGGAAGTTAAAATCCATTAATCAGCCCCTAATTCATTATTGTCAGTTGGGGCAGGGCAGGTGTTGTAACTAATTTTGCAACAATGAAAGCACTTAGCAAGTGCAAAAGATCACTAATCAGGGCGCACTAAGGAAGCAGGTGCCAGCTAAAAAAATATTCTGTGACACATTAATCAGCCCCAAATTAATTCAGGTCACTTGAGGCAGGGAAGGTGTGCTTTGCTTTGCCGAAAATAATGTACACTGGACAACCAGAGGGTGTAGTGATGAAACAGAGGGTGGCATGGGTGGGCCAGAGGGTGGCATGAGTAGTCAGAGAGTGGCAGTGGTGACAGAGAGTGGCAGTGATGAAGAAGAGTGTCCCAAACAGGCTGGACACGTAGAAACAACAAGTTCGCAAAACTTGCGACCCGACAGGTAAGTTCGCAAATTGCGAAATTGTAAAAACCCTCGCGAACTGGCAGAAACACGGGCGAACACAAAAAAAAAAAATCCGCAAATTCGCGGGAATTCGCGGATTTTGCGGATTGCGAATCCGCAAATCCGCAAAATTCGCGGATTGCCAATCCGCAAAATCCGCTCATGCTTACTAAGGAGACTTAGCTCCTCTTTGAGACTTTTCATAGAATTTCAACCTGTGAAATCTTTCAAGTTGGTCTCACTTCTTCATCTGTTGGATCATCAATTAATTTGTCATCACTCGTGATGACTCAATTCTAGATTTTCAAAATCTTCAAGGATGACGTAGGTCCATTCAGGGCCTCTGAACTTAATATTCAGTCTTTTCAGCCGTGGACTCTTTCTTCTTGGTTGTTCTGTGGAAAGCCCAGTTTGACTTGATATTTCGTTTAGTTGCTCTGGTTCTTCACCTATTGTTTTAAGGCAACATTTCAATCTTTTGACAAAGCCTGGCCACTTATCTCCCTTTCTGAGTCTTTTAGCTGGTACTGTGCTTTGTTTTTCTTCAATTTCTCTTTTATTCTCATTTAGTTGTGGCAACATTTGTACACCTTCATCATCTGTATCCCTCTCTATCTGACTTGGTCCAGGTCTTGCTTCTGTTTCTTCAGCCTGAATGTTAATCTGGCCTTGTTCAGGAGTGTGCTGTATTTGGCTTTGATTTTGTTTCTTTTCTTCTTCCTGAACCCGTTTTTCTACATCTATCTGACTCTGCTCAGGTATCTCGATCTTTTGTTTTTCTTCTTTCTGAGCCTTCACCCTAAACCTATCTGTCCCTCCTCAGACTCTGGAACTGTGACAGGTATCTGAAATGTCTAAGTATATTGATCTCTCCTTATTTGTTCCTGCTCAGAATTACTATTGGCTTTGATTTATGTAATCTGAGTATGTTCTTCTATTCCTGACTCATCCTCAATATCTCTCTGTCTATCTAAATAAGTCTGGCTTCTGGTTCTCACAGCATCTGCAGGAATATCAATCACTGCAATCCATTCATCCTGATTGGTGCTCAGTTGTTCATCAGCAACTACTTAAGAATCACTTTCTTGAGACTCCTCAGCTGTACAACCTTCTGCTTCAGTTTCATCAGGTTCAGTCACTCTTTTAGTGTGACTTGCATGGATCCAATTCGGAATTACTTTGCACTTTACAGCTGTAGTGGTGACCAATATCACTTGTTTTGGCCTTCCCCACCTCGGAGCTAGACAAGATTCTTGTGTATGTCTGTTTATCACAACCCAGTCACCTGGAATCAGATCATGTGCTGGTGTTTATTGTCTGGTGACAGCGACTTCTCCAATCTAGTGAGAGATAGAACACACTTGGTCAGCCAGTTCTTTGCAGTACTCTAGTACTAAGTCATCAGATGTATTTATCAGCTTGTGTCCTGGCTCCCATGCCTGCCTCACTGCTCTTCCCATGAGTATCTCATGAGGACTCAAGCCTGTGTTTCTGTCTGGTAGGCTTCTGAGTCCCATCAAGACAAGAGGTAAAGCATCTGGCCAAGCTAACCGAGTAGATTCTTATATCTTTCCCAATCTTGATTTGATTGTGCCATTCAGTTGTTCTACCACCCCAGAAGCCTCTGGGCGATATGCACAGTGCAGTCTTTGCTCAACTTTAAATGCTTCACAGAATAGACCAATTATTTAATTATTAAAATGACTTCCTCGGTCTGATTCAATTGTTACTGGAAAACCGAAACCCCCTTGCATTCCTCTGCAAGGGGGTAACTGAATAAAGTCAAATCTGAAGACGAACAAAAGGACCTTCTGCTTTCCCAAATTTTCTTGGCAACACAACAGTTTTCTTCCCAGGATTCATTTGCTGACAAATTAAGCACCTATGGCAAAGACTCTCTGCTACATTTCTGAACTTTGCATTGAACCAAGTTTGTCTGAACAATCTATTCATGGTGTCCCGCCCTAGATGGGAATCACCATGTTACATCCTAGCCATAGGTTCAAGCATATTGTTCTGCATCATTTTGCAAATCTCTCACTTCTTCCCACATTTTCACTCTTTCAAGCAACAACAGTTCGCAGCTGTTCTATTTCATTCAATTTTCTTGTTTATTGCCATTTTATTTTTGGCACAATATTGAGCTAATTGGTCAGCATATCGATTACCTGCTGTCACTCTGTCATTGCCAGATTGGTGAGCAGCACACCTGACCACAGCCACTTTTTCTGGTCATTGGATTGCTTTCAGCAAATCTTTCACAAAATTTTCATTTTAAATAGGAGTACCCGATGAAGTCAGAAACACCCTTGGCCAAAATCATGCACAACTCCATAGCCATATTGGCTATCAGTATAAATAGTCACTTTTACATTTTTCCCAATTTTGCAAGCCTTCGTCAATGCAATTAATTCAGCTACTTGTGCAGATTTGACTCCAGGTAAATAGGATGCTTCGGCTGGACCCCATAAAGTACATACAGCATAAGCAGCACTTAAACCTCCTTCCTCATGTAGCATGCATGAACCATCGACAAATAGCTCATGTTCTAAGTTTATCAGTGGCTCTTCTCTTATATCTGGACGAGGTTTAGTACAGTATTCTGTAGGATCAATACAATTATGTTCGACTTCATTTTTAACTTCTGCAAACGGTGAATCAGGCAATAATGTTGCTGGGTTCCGAATATTACACCTAGCAATAGTCACGTTTTCTGCACCTACAAGAATTCCTTCATACTTAGTCAGCGGAGTAGGTGTTAGGTACTGAGTTTTAGTCCCGGTCAACAAAATCACAACTGCATGTGGGACATATACAGTTATTGGATGTCCCATAATAATGGACTCACTTTGCTCAAGACTCATGCAAGTTGCTGCTACTGCTTTTAGACATCCTGGCAATGCAACTGCCACTGGATCTAGTATAGAGGAAAAATATACAACAGGACGTCTCATCAGACCATGGGTCTGAGTCAGAACTGAAAGTACACAATTGTCTCAGGTATCACAAAACAATGCAAAATCTTTTGAATAGTCAGGCATCCCTAACACTGGAGCTGAGCACAGACAACCTCGTAATTTTAGAATAGATGACATGCTTTCATCATCCCATTCTACTGGGACTTTTGCTCTTTTCTTTGTCATTTGTATCAATACTGATTTCTTTCTGCGTTTGAGGTAGACTCATGTTTTGAATTGGGGAGGCATTTTCAACCCTAGAGGCACAGAGGCAGAGACAACCAACGAAACACCACCCTACCTGACAGCGCCAGCTTGGGAGAGCGCACAGGGACCCACCAGCGGAGCTGCACTTCCCGCCACCAGTCGCGCCGCCGCCTAGGGACTACAAATCCCATCAGGCTCAGCGGCGGCGCGTTCCCCGACGCGGTAAACGCGCCGGGAGGGGCATTACAAAACAGGAAGCCCTCGGTGGAGCGGGGGGAGGCATTTTCAACCCTAGAGGCACAGAGGCAGAGACAACCAGCGAAACACCACCCTACCTGACAGCGCCAGCTTGGGAGAGCGCACAGGGACCTACCAGCGGAGCTGCACTTCCCGCCACCAGTCGCGCCGCCGCCTAGGGACTACAAATCCCATCAGGCTCAGCGGCGGCGCGTTCCCCGACGCGGTAAACGCGCCGGGAGGGGCATTACAAAACAGGAAGCCCTCGGTGGAGCGGGGGGAGGCATTTTCAACCCTAGAGGCACAGAGGCAGAGACAACCAGCGAAACACCACCCTACCTGACAGCGCCAGCTTGGGAGAGCGCACAGGGACCTACCAGCGGAGCTGCACTTCCCGCCACCAGTCGCGCCGCCGCCTAGGGACTACAAATCCCATCAGGCTCAGCGGCGGCGCGTTCCCCGACGCGGTAAACGCGCCGGGAGGGGCATTACAAAACAGGAAGCCCTCAGCGTCGCGGGACGCGAGCGGGACGCCCGGGGCGAAGCCCGGGCAAAGGGCGGGCCGTCTGAGGCCGTCCGAGGACTTCAGAGGACGGGACGGGCCACCCCGCTGACATCCACCAATCCCGAACATCCCGCGAGTAAGATTAAGATCTTGATATACACTGCCCAAATCGGCGATCAACCTTCTACTCTCTCTGCAATGTCCACAAGGGGTAGTCGCAGCAAGACTGCTGCAGGAGCAGGAAAAGTTACCGGGCCAATTGATAATTTCATCTTCAGGGCCAATGAAGCAATTGATCAAGGAATATCCTTATTGGAGCGAAGAGTCTCCTTGGAACTGGCCCAAGCCAAACGTTCTTCCTTGGGTCTCCTTGCCACAGCAAACACCCCCAACAGGAACAATCTTGCTGATGGCGTCCCCGGACTTAGTGCCAGTGTAGAGATCCACACTATACCTAACATCGTGGACTTATCAGTAACACAACTGCTCTCAGACTCATTACGGAGCCTGGAGAAATCACCTAATTTAGACATTACTGATAACTTTAATACACAACTGGATTTCGTCACTAACTCTATCCCAACAACAAGTCTACCAGAGAGTTCGGGCATAATATCTATTGTAGAATCCCAACTACCTCCAACTTTAATAGGAGACATTGCATGTGACCAAGTCACAGACCCAATTACATCCACAGACCCTGACCCGATGGCTAATAACTCTTCCCCTCCTCGAGATGTGACCACTATACATACTCTTGTGGATTCAACCCCTACCTCAAGAGCATTACGAGGGTTAAGGGAAGGAGCCATACAGAAACAGAAGCAGCCCAAAGGCTCTAACGCACCTAATGGAAGCCCTCTTCCCCAGAGTAAGCAAGGGAAAAATCCACCCAATAACCAAAAAAAGGCTAATAAGAAACCTAATGTAGGGTCAGGTCACAAAGGAGGCCCGGCCCTTAAGGAGGGGCTATCAGAAGATTGCTCAACAACAAACCAACTTATAAAAAAGGTTGGGGAAATCATATCTGCCCATCTCGCTACTATTGAAAAAAGGCTAGGGAATATGGAAAAACAACTTAACGAATTAAGTGCCCTAGTCAAAAGCCCACCAACCAAAGACACACCAGTCTTAGCGGCAGCAAAATCACATATCCAACCTCCCTCGGGGCAGGCTGCGAAGAAACCAGCTACAGTTCCTAGTAACATACGTAAGCCAACCCCACCTCCAAAAGAAGCACCGAAACAAACAAACCCATCAACCTCAAATACAATCCCACGGGGGAAACAACCCAACCCAACACAACTGAAGGGGGATACCACTAATAATCATAGGGACAAGAATAAAGGAAATCATGGAAGATTTCATGCTAACTTGCCCCCCGGATCTAGTCCATACGTAGTGGTAATGACGGGAGTCCCCGAGATACCGGACAATATCGAAGAGCCTACCTGGTCTCTTTTAAATAAAGTCAGCTTCTGGTTAAATAATAACAGACCCCTACCCCCATACTGCAGGAGTAAAATCCTAACAGTCAGAAGAGTACCGTGGGTGGGCCGCGAAACACAGAAAACACATGGTGACTGTGTGATTGTTAACTTTGACGACCCACGCACAGTAGAACATATTTGTTCATGGAGAAGTGAGGGGTATAGCGAAGGTATAGAAACAAGGCACCTTTCATTCTTCTATCCATCTAGGAGATTCAACCAGTACGACCATACCTTTGAAAGAAACTGGTGCCAGGCGGGGCAAGAAGATGTGGGAAATAACTGGGGTGAGTGGGGGCTAGATAATCATAGGCACCCCCATAGAAACACACTAAGCAGAGATGCCTACGGGGGCATACCAGTCTTCAATAGATTCAGCAGCCTTGAGATGGTTGATTGACTCCCTTCACCTCCGGGGCTGCAGAACACTGAACTGGAGGGAATAAAACTGGGTTGCCACGATGAGTCAGATAAAATCACAGAGCTGTATGATAAGGAGAACCCAAGCACCCAATTGGCCCAAAACCATCATAGGCTGCCACTAGCAAGGAAAGGTCAAGCTATGGACCATACCACAGGCTGTGAAACATCCAACCCCTCAGATCCATATACCCACAAAAACTCTAATAGTATGTTAACAATCATCAGCTGGAATGTAGCCGGACTCCAACAACGGGTGTCGGACCAGGAATGGTTAAAATTTATATCTAACAAAGATATTATAATGTTACAAGAGACATGGGCCACCTCTGAAATAGCCATAGAGGGTTTTGAATGTTATAGCATCTGCGCTCAAAAGCCACTCTTTGGTCGCCCTATGGGAGGCTTGCTGATCGGGTTCAGAACAACTCTAGGGGGAACCATTAAGCCAATACCAACTAAGAGCCGAAACATTCAAATCATCGAGTTCACATGTAGATCACCGATACATCTGATTAACTTTTATAATAATGACTTTCACTCGACCCCTAATAAGAACTATATTGAGCTATTCGATAACATTACAAAAATAACCGAACCAGCAAACAACAGTGTAAATAATGGGATCATCCTAGCTGGAGACTTCAATGCTAAACTGTCGGAAACTAAAGCAGGCGCTAATCAACTAGATAGGGCTACTAAACGTGGGAATGAATTGAAAAATTTCATAAATACCCACACCCTATCAAACATAATGGATACATTTATAAGTAGCGATACTGCTTACATTCCAACTTTTAGAGGGAGAGATTTCTCGAGTACAGTAGATTACATCTTCACGTCTGTGGAACTACTGGATAAAGTCATACAAGCAGGAGTGGTTGAGACAGCCTTTGGAGACCATAATGCTTTGGAACTTAGCTTAAGAGTGGGCCCAATCCAAGTACCCCCCCGCACCTTGGGAGCAAGGGATATCATGACATCAACAGATACCCTGAGGTTAAAGTGGAAAGGGGTGAATTGCGGAGCCATTATGGACACAATTACAAATAATCACCAACCAACAATCGCCTCCTGTTCACTTGCCGATGGGAACCACCATAGAATAATTAAAGATTATGAAAATCTGTGCCATGTCATTAAGACTCTACTGACAGTCCCCTACAGGAATAATAACGGCGAACCTAGGTGGTTTGACAGCTGTTGTTCAGGGGCAAATAAGGCTCTTCGTAAGGCACTTAATTCCAAACCAAGGAACCAAGCTGATGTACGTTCCGCAAGGCAAGCCTATAAAACAGCTATAGGGATAAGGAAGGCCACCATGATAGAGGAATATTGGAATGAACTCTCAGTTTCCGCTGCCGTGGGTAATAGTGCAACTTTTTGGCCCGCTGTAAGGAAGATGCGGGACATGGGGAAACAACTGTCACCAATCAGCTGTACTATCTCAAGTCAGAATTGGGAGCAACATTTCTCTAAAATATATGCCAATCCTGTTGCTCACATAGAAGTCCATAACCATGACAAACTGAGCCCATTGGATATAACCCTGGGGGAGGTCGTTCTGGCCATCAACCAAAGCCTGGGGAACAAGGCGCCAGGGCCAGATGGCTTCCCAATTGACTTAATCAAACACAAACCAGAATTTTGGGGGCCTATACTGGTAAATGTTTTCAATAGTGCATCGATAGGCGCCATCCCCGCTACCTGGTCAACAAGCACCATAGTGCCTATTTACAAAAAAGGCGAAAGATCCGACCCCGCAAATTATAGGCCCATCTCACTCCTAGACAACACCCTGAAAATTTTGGGCCGGGTGCTGTACAACAGAGTAAATGATTGGGCCGAAGAAACAGGGGTGCTGGACAGATGTCAGATGGGCTTCAGAAGCAAGGTTGGGACAACAGAACAGTGCCTGAATCTCAACCTTATAATAGGCAAATATACCGTAGCCAAGGCCTCTCCTATTTACTTGGCCTTTATGGATTTGTCGTCCGCATTCGACCTAGTGAATAGGTCGAAGTTGTGGGCGACACTCCTCTCATACGGCCTTGATGAACCTCTGGTACACTTCCTAGCCTACCTACATGTGGACACTAAAGCCCAGGTACGAATTGGAATGGAGGGTGAAATTTCAGGGGCAATTAAGGTAGAAAGAGGCGTCCGACAGGGGTGCGTTTTAGCACCCCTGCTGTTCATCATGTATATAAACGGACTAAGCGACTCCTTGAAAAAAACAACAACGGATGTCCCGAAAATTCAAGGGAACCTGCTACCCGCACTCCTCTACGCAGATGATGCGGTGATCATGGGCCTAACACCAAATGCTCTCCGCGCCCTGGTCAAGAGTTTTGCACATTTTATGGGGAACCTGGACTTGAAGGTGAACTTTAAAAAATCATTTATCATGACATGCGGGCCAGGGGCCAAACAACTTAACTCTATCTCGATTGGACAAGAGAAGTTATACTCCACCAACTCATTCCCCTACTTAGGCATGGTCTTTGCTGCGAACGGCCTGTGGAATGGGCATCTTGCCCACGCCACAGGCAAGTTCTCAAAGGCCATAAATTCAATCCTAGCCTTGCCACGACCAAAAAGGTCAGAAACAACCGAGGCAATTGTAAAAATTTATAAATTGCAATGTGTCCCGGTTGCAACCTATGGCGCAGAAATTTGGGGGACAGTGAGTCCATCTAGCCTGCAGACAGAAGAAAACCGGCTATGTAGAAAACTTTTAGGAGCTCCAATATCCTCTTCTGGGTATATCTGCCACGCCGAGCTCAACTTGCCCTATATAACCGATTTTATTTCCACGCGACCTGCAATATTCTGGCTGTCCATCTGGGCCAATGAACGTGCTACCTTAACACAGGAAATTGTGTCCGAATGTTTAAACTGTGATAAAGGTATGAGCATTCCGTGGCTTCGGGCAACAAAGGAAAGCCTAGATAGCATTGGCAAAACTCATCTTTTTAACGACCCTTCCCAGATTAAGAGTACGGACAAAAAGGACACACAAATTGAACTCTACGCCCTCTTTAGGGAAAAGAGGTTGGAGACAGAACTACAAAAACAAACTGTCAAATTTTATGTGACCAACATAAACAATGACTTATCTCCAAAACAAATACCTCTATACCTAAGACTCCCCATGACCAACTGGGAAAGGTCACTTTTATTTCGCCTTAGAGCTGGATCTTTAAAATATTCACTTTCCTTTCCCATGGGCCATAGCACAAGGAATCCTGGACATGAGCTTGGCCCCTGCCCCTGCGACGGACACAGCAGGCAAAATGACTCACATTTCTTCTTCCATTGTAAATTGTTCATGAAATATATTAAGTGGTTTTTAGTCCCATATTTTAAAAAACAAAGACCAGTTTCCCTAATTCAATCATATTTTTTGCTTTTAAAATTAGAAAATGATGAACTGATTTTCCGTGCTAGCTCATTTCTGAAAGTTATCTCCTATGCACGGAAATCCATGGAACCTCCCTGAAATGTTTACGTGCCTAAAAAATGCCCCCCTCGCATTTAGTATTTTAGCTAAATTGGAATGCACATTAATATGCACTTTAACAATTTGACTTTGATTGTTTGCATTGATACTTGAAAAACCAATTGCAGTTTTCTTTTTAATTATTCATGGAAATTGTCTGAACTATTTTTTAAACATGTACTTTTTTAATGTAATATGTGACTTTTATGGATTTCTTGCAATCCGAATAAAGTTTTCTTTGAATTGAATTGAATTGAATTATTCTGATTCTTTCAGAAGTAACCCTTCTGACACCTCTCTGTATCTGGTGCCCCAGATATTTCACTGATGTGGTACACAATTGCAGTTTCTCAGGTAATACTTTGTGTCCTCCTTTATCTAAATGACTCAATAGAGCAATGGTATCAACAACACAGTCAATTCGATTCTTAGACGCCACCTATAGGTCATCTATATATTGCACCAGAACTGATTGTCGGGGCAATATCAAGGATTCAAGGCACTTTTTCAATATCTAATTACAAATCAATGGACTTTCAGTGCACCCCTGAGGGACACGATTCCAAACGTAGATATAGTCGTTGAGTTTGAATTAGAAAAGATACTTGCTATCTGGGTGTAATGGTATGAAAAGAATGCATGGCATAGATCTTTTACAGTAAACTAGCCTGCTGCCCATGGTATTTGATAGCATGGTTTGGCACAACTGGACAACATGGGACAACAATTTTATTAATTTTGCGGAGGTCTTGTACGACCCTGTACTTTCCGCTCGGTTTCTTTATACCAATTATGGGTGAATTACATGGACTGCTCTTTATCTCCTGCAAAATTCCTACGTCAACTAGTCGTTTTATTTCTAGTGCAACTTCTGCTTTTATTTCTGGGCTCATTTTGTACTGTCGAATATTTCGGTAAACGGCACCTTCTTTTACTGTCACTTTTACTGGATCAACATCTGCCATTAATCCTACATCTTTTCTGGTGAGATCCCACACTTTAGGATTTACCGTATGTTGTAATTCTTTTGGCAAATCTTTTAAGGTAAACTTTTTATTTTCAGTTCCTTGTTTTGCTAACATAATTTTATAAATTCCATCTTCATATGGAGTTTCAATTTCGACACCATTTGGTGTGCAAAATATAGTGCAATTCACTTTGCACAGGAAGTCCCTACCTAATAGGTTTACAGGACTAGAATCACATACAAAAAACGTATGCATTTCTTTAAAATTGCCATTTTTAACTTCCATTGGTTCTGTAACTGGGGTACTAATTTGTTCATTAGAAACGCCCACTACTTGGATCGCTTCTCCTGAGAGGGGTAGGTTTGGAGCGTCTGCTGTTCTTACAGTTGAATGGGTAGCGCCAGTATCCAACAGAAAGGTAGCCTCATTTCCTTCAACCTTTCCCTCAATATATGGACCTGACTGATCCACCTGCAAGGATGCGCCAAGTACGCACTCCTCGTCCTGCCCTCTCAGGCAACGTCAGAAACTGTCTTCTTCAAAATATGTATCACTCGAAAGAAATTGGGGTGTCACTGTGTCCCTTTTACACTTCCTTCCCAACTTGTGGTATCCACACTGTATGTGGGCTGACTCCCAGGGTTTGGCATCGGAGCCAATTGTAACTGGTTTTGTATTACCTGTTGTTGCTGCCTTTTCAATACTTCATTCTGGATCTGTGAATTCAAATGATCATTTAGCATGTTATTATTTAATACAGCCTTACACTTGTTTTTCCAATGCGCCAACTTGCAACACCAATGACAATGAAATTTCTTTTTAGCTTCATCTCGGTTAAACTTTCCCATAGGTTTATTTCCATTTCCATCTCCTTGGGTCAGAATATTTTTCATTGGAAATTCTTGTTGCTCTGGTAATTTTACTTGTGCCCACATTACTTTTTCTTCTAAATTCTTTCGCTTATTGTCCAATTCATCTTCACAATATTTTGCATATTTGAGGATTTCATCAGTTGCTATGGCCTGCCAACAGTTCTTATGATCTTTAATCCATTGTGAAATTTCTGGTCTTAGCCCAGACACAAACCGATATATGAAATGTGTCATGTCCTTGGTATCAATGTTTTCTAAACCACTATACTGTTTAAAAACTTGTAAGAGACGTTCATAATATGCATGCACAGATTCAGCTTAATTCTGTGTAGTTCTGTCTATCCTAGTCCAATCAGTCTCTTTTGGAGGTACCTTCCATTTCAAGTACAATATTACCTGATTATATTTCTTCATTACCTCATCTGATGGGGCTCCCGTTTTTTGATCTCTAGGATACTAATCACTTGGCCAATCTACTGCGATTTTACATTCTGTCCATAAATCAACAGGAACAATAATATCGAATAACCCATCTAAATCTTTTAACAACACTTTTGAAACTTTTACAAATCTTTCGACTTGTCTGTACCATTCTACAGTTTTTTTTCGTAATTTAGGGAAATAATTTGTAAATGACAAAATATCTTGTCGGGACCATGGGACATGTACATAACCTCCACCTGGCACTTCTCTCATTGGACACAACCTTTCCACTTTTTCTGATTCTTTCAATATATACTCTGATGCAGTGCTTTTTGTTTGAGCTTCTTACTTTTTCTTTATGCATCTAGCTTTCCATCTGTCTAAATCACCCCATTTTTGAAATAGTGATAACAACTGTTTGATCTGCAATTTTCGTCCTGACACATTCATGTTTTTTAAATCTTTGTCAGAAAATTCAGCTCAATATGGTTTCTTCAACACTTTCGACTTACCAATATCAATTGCCATTTCATTTGCCAAACTCATTAATTTTTCATGACATGTTTTTGTATTTCGAGTAATACTTCCACATATAAACAACAATTCATCTTCATTTAACGCATTAATCAATCTAACCCCATATTTCCAGCAAGCAGTTCTTCCAATTCAACTCTTTTAGGTTCAAATAAATTTTATTAATTAAATCAAGGGTGTCAAAACAGAGTTCAAAGCAATAATGAAGAATATACAGTAAAAATCAATCAAAACAATACTTCAATAACATTATATGAAATGAGCCTAAGGATAAAACAAATAAAGTGGCATATCGTAATCATGAGATATTAGTAAAATACTGAAGAACGCAAGAACTTTTAGGGTAATCAGGGAGGTTTTGAAATGTCTTGTTGGTTTGATTGCAAACGAAAAGAGCGAGTAGCACAATCACCAAGATACATCGTAACAGGGAGCCATAAATCTAGATGTTTCACTGCCATATGAATAGGAAAAACAAAGGAAGTATCCAGTCTATGGTTATGCCAAACATTATACCACCACGCTCTAAAAAGAAATTTTTGAAAAGTCTTTCCAATTAGCTGTAATTTGCTGGAATGCGACTGCTATCAACAAGTCAATGATTTTAACATAAAGTGCAACATTTTCCCAACAAGAAGAAAGACTTCCCAAGAAAACATGAACGAAAGAGAAAGAAATCAAAATAATTTGGGACCATACTTGTTTCCAAAAATTATGTACAGTCTGACAAGAAAATAACATGTGAAATAAATTTGCATTCGTTGAGGAGCATGTCCAACAAACATCCTGAGTTGTAGAATTTTGTTTTACTGAAGTCATGCGATGTAAAGACAAGTCTGTTATACAGTCTGCGTTATATTAGCTGCTCTGGACGATTTGCGAATTTTGATCCATATCTTATACCAAAGAGATGTTGGCCAAGATGTAGCAAAATCACATTCCCACAGCTCTTCTACTTTAGATTTTGGCCAAATAGTGTCAATAGTATGGAGATACTTGTAAATAGTGGAAGCCTTAGAAGTGGTTTGTAAAAAGGAGTGAAGTTGGGAGGTAGAGTTCAGAGTAATAAGAAAGTATGGGAGTTGAGCAACTGAGTGTAGGTAACCATTACTGCCTCCTTAAGCAAAAGGTATTTGTGAATGAAAGAAGCAGGTAAGTTAAATGATTGACCGAGCAACGAGAAAGGTATGAAATTCAACTGTGAGAATAGTTGATAAATCCATATTAACCCATTTTGTCGCCAAGTCCTCCAGTAGAATTTTTTTTTCAGAACAAAATGTTATTGTTGTTTCAGGTAAGATTGCAAGACATCCACAGTACTCCGAACACCGGAGGAGCTGTGAGCATATGATCAAAAAGCAAAGAATAGCAATCAATACAGTAGTCAGGATAAAACATTGGTATTGAACTACCCTTACCCCCCCGAGCCCTGAAAAACTACCCCCACCCGGGTCCCACCCTAGCCCTGTTCACGATGTCCACCTGGGTCTAAGCAAAGCAGTCTGTACAATAGTGGTAATACACTCTTACCCTCGCCCCGGTCCTCAGAACAATTGGTCACCAGTTACATCCTGCTGTATCGGCGGCTCCAGCCACAGCCCCCTGTATTCCGCACACCTCTTCCATATTTTGTAGTTCTTTCTGGGGCAGCCACGGGCCTCAAACACTGGGTGTTCCAGTCCCATATAATAATCCAAACCCCGCTTCCATACCTCTATCGGGGGAGCCCTAGGGTCTTTCCAGGCGCGGGCCACGTCCCTCTTGGCCACCGTAAGGCCCAGAAGTAGTAAGTGTTGTTTGTATATGTTGCCACCCACTTGCTCCAAGATATGTAGAAGGCCCAACTTCGATATGAGTGGGAGCTGCCAGCCCAGCACCTCATCCAAGCAGTCCCATACACGCCCCAATATCTCTCCAATGTCCCACAGGACCACACCGTGTGAAGGAAGGTGCCCACCTCTCTGCCACACCTCAGACAGTCGGGGGAGGCAATCAACCCGGCCCGCCACAGTCTCTCTCTCGTGTTGTCAGCCCTATGTAGGTATTTAAATTGGATAAAGCGCAATCGTACAGTGATGGCCGCCTCCCTCGGAGCCGCGAGAGCCTCCCTCCATCCCTCCTCATCAATTTCTCCAACGTCTCTCTCCCAAGTAGACCGCAAGCCGTTCAGAGAGGGGGAGCAATGAATAACAAGTGATTGATAAATGCGGGATATTTTCTTTTCCACCAGTTCCTCCATAAATAATTTAGCTTCTAGTGGACTGAACTCCGGTAGGGAGTCCAGTCCCTCCAAGGCAGGGGAAATGGCATGTCGTAACTGCAAGTATTTAAAAAATTGGGTATGGGGAATGTCGTACTCGTCCCTCAGCTCCTGAAATGATTTAAGGGTTGTGCCCTTCATGACATGTCCCAGTGCTGAGATCCCTATCGCGTCCCAGCCATGAAACCCTTGCAAGGTCGCCAGAGCCGGCAGACGACCGTTCCGCCACAGCGGGGTCTCCTCAGTCAGCCTGTTCCACCAACCCATATGGCTAATCGCCCGACGCCAGACCTGCAAGACAATGTGCGTAACAACTGGGAGCCTCTTCCTCTTCCCCACCGAGTACAGTAACGTATGTAATGTATCTGATTCCATCAAAAATCTCTCTAGGCCATACGCCGGATCGCTCCGATCTCCATATCACCATTCGTTGAGCACCAACAAATGGGATGCTTGATAGTAGGATAGGATGTCCGACGACGCCAGGCCACCGCAGTACGTAGAGAGGAAACAGGTGTGGAGGGCCACATGAACAGCACCACCTGCCCAAACGAAGCGGCCTAGCGCTGAGTTAACCTGGCGAAACCACTGCGGCGAGACAGGATAGGGGTGGTTCTGTAGTTGGTAGAGCAGACGAGGAAGGGCCACCATCTTAAAAAAGGCCGAGCGGCCATACAAGTTCAAGGGCATACAGGACCACGTTTTCATATTGGACGCCCAATTGCCAAGTGCCACACCATTTCCCAGGGTCCATAAGGTGGATTTCTTCACATTAAGATAAAGCCCCGAAACCTCTCCAAACACCCTCATTATATCGAGGACTCTCGGGCCCGACCTATTGAGATCTGTAAAAAACAGTACGTCGTCTGCATAAAACGCAATCCTGTCGGACGGCCCAGCCTCCCATTCAAATTCCTTCATCTGCGCGTCTATGTGCACCCACGCCGCAAGAGGTTCCATCGCGAGAGCGAACAGGTACGGTGAGAGAGGGCACCCCTGTCGGGTACCCCATCCAATAGGGAAGGTGTCCGAGATCGCGCCGGCCACTCGCACCGATGCCGTCAAAACAGTATATAGCAGCCGTATATACGAGAGAAAATGGGGTCCGAGATTTAGGCGAGGCAGGAGCGCTTGTAAGTAAACCCAGCTCAGCGAGTCGAAGGCTCGATCGATATCAGCCAACAAAAGGGCCGCTTGGGAACCGGGAGCTTGCATCATTTCCAAGGCCACTTGGGCCGCCTAATGTTGTGTCTGGTAGCCCTGTGCGGCATGAAGCCAGCCTGGTCCGGGTGAATCAGGGTGGTGATCAACGGGAGGAGGCTGTTAGCTAGTGCCTTCGCCAGTATCTTCGCCTCAGTATTCATGGCGATCTGGAGGTCTCCCTGGCTTGCAGAAAACCACGATCTCAGCATGCCTCCAGTCATTCGGTAGGTGACCTGACTCTCTAGCAGCATCTAATGCCTTCTTGAAATGTGTCCCTAATTGGAGCTGGTATTTCCGAAAAAACTCGCAAGGGAACCCGTTGGGCCCTGGGGCCTTCCCAGCGTTCAACTCTCCAAGGGCCTTTCACAATTCTTCTGCGGACAGTGGAATCTCAAGACGACTACGCTCCTCATCAGAGATCCCCCGTGGCGGGAGATCCGCTAGAAATTTATCAACAGCCTCTGCCGGGAGAGATTCCCTAGGGGCATATTGTGCCGCGTAATAGCGCGCAAAGCTGTCAGCAATGACCCTTGGATCGGATAAAGAATTCCCGGTCTCATCTCGCAGCGCCGGCAGCGTCTGAGTTTGGAAGGTGCCCTGGCAGAGTCTATACAACATTGAGCCGGACTTGTCCCCCCACTAGAAATTCTACTCTGCGTTGCAAGCCACACCTGGCATGACTCTTCAAGGTGTAGGGAAGCCGCATCTCTCTGCGCCTGCAGCAGCCGTCTTATGTCCTCCTCCAACCCCGTCTCCGTGCATTGTCTCTCCAGGGTGCGGACCCAATCTGCCGCCTTCTCTAGATCCTCCCCTCGCGCCCTACGGGCCTTCCCGCACCAGGCTATGTCTAATCCTCGGAGTGTGGGCTTCATGGCCTCCCAGAGGGTCACAACATCTAACCCAGACCTCTCATTTTCATCCCAGCAATGGTCTATGGCCTCTCGCATATGAGACTGGTAATCGTCCTGTTGTAGGTGCCAGGTAGAGAGGCGCCATCTAAATGGCTGCCGCCTCCTATCACGAAGGATATCGATCGCAATGGGAGAGTGGTCAGAAAGCCCACGCGATCGTATAGCCGTTGATTCTACTCCCCCTATCTTGGCGCAGGGAACGAACAGGTAGTCTAGCCTTGAGAAAGATTGATGAACCTCCGAGACATAAGTGTATTCCCGACTATGTATGTGCTGATAGCGCCATGCATCTGTCCATCTCATGCCCCTCACCATGTCATTCAATCTCGTAGGGGCAGCAACCGGCTGCCCACCACCCGGCCTGTAGCGATCCACATTTCCATCCATAATATCATTCCAATCACCCCAGCCAGCACATCGGGAATCTCAGCCCAGACAGTGAACAGTTTTTCCACCAGAGACCATTGCAACGGGGGGTGAGCATACACACTACCAAAGACTACCAGCTCACCACCAATCGTTCCTTTAACAAACACGTATCTGCCCTGGGCATCTACCCACTGTGTAGAGTGGACATATGACACCCTACGGTGAATCATTACCGCCACTCCCCGGGACCCCCAGACAAAACCAGCGTGGAACACCTGCTGATATCCATAGCGCTGCAAACTAAGGGTCTTGGTACCAAGGAGATGAGTCTCTTGCAACAGTAGGACATCAGCCTTCTCTTTTTTCCCCTGTCGCAGCACAGCGCCCCTTTTGATTTTATCCAGCATGCCCCTTACATTCCAACTCACTATTCGTAGCGCTGCCCTGGGGAGCTACGAAGCAGGACCTCGAGCTGCCATCATCCGGGAAAAGCTGCAATCGCCTGGGCGCAGGGAAGTGCAACTGCCCATATGACATGAATCGAACCTGGCGGACCATCGTGCTTGAACGAGCTGCCCCTATCGTCCCCAAACTTACGCGTCCCCCCACCCCCAAGCCCTGAACCAAACCCCAATACAACTCCCCAAGTCCTGCCTCCCCTCTCCCCTATACCTCAACAGCATTGAAGTATCTGTCACGGTGTAGGAGCGCCCCAACCCCCAACGGGAGGTCAGCGGCCACCCACTCCAATGGATCCCCATCAACCACACCCTCAACCCCCAACTAGCCCCACCAAGGGGCAATTAACGCCTGTGGAAGACCGGACTGCTGCTACCCTGGGGCAAGTGTCCGCCTTGCAGCCTCCCACCCTTTCCCATCCCACATCCCGTAACTGCTAGTCTAAGTCTGTAACACAGGATGGCGTACTTCCAGCAATCGTTCATCATCTCCGGCTGGGCCACTCCCAGCCGCCTGCGGAGGACCTTTTGGTGGAGCGGGACCACCAGTTGCTCCTACTACGAGAGCGTCAGTGGGTCTGCTGCGGCGCCGTCGAGGAGGACAAATCAGAATCTCTAGCCGGTGGAGTGTGCGGCCGAACTCGAACTGTCTCATCAGTCCATGCGAACACTTCTTCTGGAGAATTGAAGAACAGGGTATGTGATTGATAAACCACTCGCAGACGGGCTGGATAAAGTAGAGCATACTGGATTTTGAGGCCCCTTAGGCGGGCCTTGGCCTCTGTGAAGGATTGTCGTTGTCGCTGCACCAGCTTGGTGTAGTCCGGGAATATCAGAATCCGGTGATTATCGCACATGAGGGGTTCCTTCAAGCGGGCTTGTCTCAAGATAGTGTCCCGATCATGATAGTTAAGCAGTTTGACTATTACAGGCCGTGGGCGCTCTCCAACTGGTGGCTTCGGAGCAAGTGCCCTGTGCGCCCGCTCTATAACAAAGCAGCAAGAGAGGGACTCCGGTGGCAGCCATCCCTCCAGCCATTGAGTAAGAAAGGCCTCCATATTCTCTTTTTCGCAATCCTCCGGAAATCCAACGAACCGTAGGTTGTTGCGCCGAGCCCGCCCTTCGGCATCCTCCACTCGGACCGCCAGGCCCTTCTGAATCCATTCCATGGTAGCGACTGTCTTCTTTAAAATTGCCACGTGGTTCTCCACTTCGGTGATCCTTGTTTCAGCCTCGGTGATGCGGGCCACCGCGTTTCGTAATCCTGGCGCAATAGGGTGACATCAGCTCCAACTGCCCCTATCTTGGCATCTAAGGTGTCTCTAGATTGGGGTGATTGCCTCCAGGAGCGCAGCATTATCCGGCCCCTGGGGTGGAGGACCCCCGGTGGCCGTCAACCGGGGGTCCTCCGTTCCACCCACACTGGTGAATTTGTCGAGGGTGCCTTGTTTCGAGGCTCTGCTGCCGCCCCCGCCTCTGGTCATGGCCTGTAACCGGTGGGGTCAGCCTGGTAGGGAAGCTCCACTTGTAACCCACAAGGTTTCGCTGTCTCGGCCCGAGGGGCAAGCCGCCCGCCGGCAGGCCCACCAGCTATTCTCCCCGCCGGGCCCCGGGCCTAGGCGGCCAGGCAATCCACAGCACAGTCCGCCAGATCAAGGAGCCGTCCTCCGCTTCTATTTCGTGAGCCCCGGATATCTCCTTAGCTCGCCCCAAGCTACCATGCAGCTCCACCAACTTGTGGTCAGCTTATATCCGTGCAGTCTCTAGGCCCCGCGTTGCTCTTGGCCGCTCAGCGTAGTCTGTCTATGGCTGATGGGGCGGCCAAAGAGGGCCCCACGCCATGGACCAGGCAATGCACTGTGTACCCGGTGCCCAGGATCACTGCATTGCTGTTAGGGGGCTCCCCAGGGGGGGCACGCCGTGGCCCGACCCAAACGCCGGGTTCTCCACGTCCTCCCTTCCTCTCCACAGCCTCTCGAGACTGCCGCCGCGCGCCCCAGTGCACACTCACCACAGGGGTTGCGTCTCTGGGCCAAGGCCTCTCTCGGGGTCCCTGCCGCCACCTCCGGTCAGTTGGTCGATGCTGCGCCGGCCGCGACCACTCAGCAGCCGTCTAGACCCCTGGTGCAGCGTCGGGCCGGATGATACACACTGCCAATGGCCGCTCGCCAGTATCTGCGCCCCGGTTCGGGGCCGGGCCGCTTCGCGGCCCCTCTCTGCCGTCCGCCGTCTGCCTGCGCGCTCCTCGGGTGCCTCCAAAATTGAGGTCCTGGCGCCAATCTTCAGTGTAGGCCGCTCCGCCTCAGGGGCCGATTGCACCCGATCGGTGTTGCTGGTGTGGCTAAAAGTCACACCGCACCTGCCAGAAACCTCTCGCTACTCCTCACTGCCGCGGGACGAGCACAGATGAGGGGGACGCAAGATAAATGTCCAGAGGATTGATCGGCGGGACGGAGCTCTTCTAAGCTGCGTCCGCCATGTCAGCCACCTTAGCCACGTCCCCGAAAGGTTAATTTTTAATTAGTAAATTTTCATTGGACCAAATGGTGGAGTTAAGAAGTTCCTTCACTGTATTAGGAGGAAAAGGGGTAGAAGATAAAAGCAATTTGGAGGTGAATTTGAGTATGGAAGAGGATAATGCTTGTGGTTTACGTGAGAAGGAAAGATATTCAGCAAAAGAGAAGGGGGACAGGAAGAGACGCTCAATCGTAGTCCATAAAGGACAATCATCTGCAGGATCCTGCAGCCAAAAAGAGGCTTGTCGTAGAAGAAATGCCTTCTTATAAGACGGAAAATCCAGAAAATTAACTCCACCATCCGATTTGGGACGTATTAATCTAATAAAGGACATCCGAGATTTTCTATTATTCCATGAAAAGGAAGAGAGAATGGAGTTAATCCTCCTAAATTTAGTGGGGATAGGAACCAGAATGTTAGAAATAGTATATATAATTATAGGTGACAACATAATCTTCATGGTATCAAGACGGCCCCACCATGATAAATAAAGAGGATGCCATCTGGCAGTCAAATCCGATATTTTCTGAATACATTTGTTCATACAAAGGGAAACTGTATCTAAAATTGAGGAGGTAATGTGTAATCCCAAATATGTAATGTGAGTAGGACTCCAAGTGAAATTAGAAGCACTAAAATCTGATTTAAAGGTATATTTTGTTAAAGGTAGAATCTCACATTTGTCATTTAATTTATGCCCAGAGATTTTGGAGTATTCACGCACCTCTGCCAGAAAGGCAGGTATGAAGTCACTTGTGTTAGACAAAAATAGTAAAATGTCATCAGCGTATGCAGCAAGTTTAATATGGGAGTGTAGTGATTGAAAGCCATGTATGTCAGGGTTTTGACGTAGTTTAGAAAGAAAGGGTTCCAAGGCCAAATTAAAAAGGAAAGGGGAGAGAGGACAACATTGACTGACACCCCTGACTAGATTACAAAATGAAAAGACTAAAACATTGGCACAGACTCCCGCACAGGGATTTGAATAAAGAAGGAGATTAAAGAAATAAATTTAGGGCCTAAACCAAACCATTTAAGAGCAGAAAATAAATAAATCCATTCAACTCTATGAAACGCTTTTTCAGCATCGAATGCAATCGCTGCAAGGGGATGTTTCAAATATGAGGATTTGGATAAAACATTAAAAAAGAGTCTAGCTTTTTGTTGATAAGATTTATATTCAACCTAATTTACTTAGTTCTAGGAGACCTCCAACAATGGGGCAAACCAGCTGATTCCTCACCATGTTCATGTGATAAATTCTCGACACAAGACACCCTCCATCTAATTATGTATTGCAAAAACTTTTCTGAGGCACGTAAAAAATGATTGTTGCCTCCATTACGAGAAGCGGGGTTTCTACAGGTGAGGCCTGCACTGTTATATCTGCAACTGTTGAACAGTGTGCGGGTTATCTTTAGTGTAGCCAGTTTTCTGGTGGCTGCAGCAAGAGTGAAGAATAAAAGAACAATATATATGAACTGAGTTTTTGCCCCCATAAGACCAGCTGATCACCACCCTCGCCCAGAACCCACCCACCGACCCCACCAACCCAGACGCCGCAGCCTGCAAGCTCAGACAGTGGATCGACGACTGCGCCAACACCCTCGCCCCGCTCAAGAAACCCTCCAACAGCCATGCCAGCAAGAGAGCCACCTGGTTCACCGACAAGCTCCAGACCTCCAAACCGGAAACTGGAGAAGATATGGCTCCACCAAAGCACACTGGACACCCACGCAGCCCACAATGATGCCGCCCGCAGACATCCCCACCTCATCAGATTAGCCAAGAGATCCTCCTTCAAATACTACTTGGATAACAATGCACACGACAGCAAGGAGCTCTTCAGCATCGTAAAGGAACTCTCCAACCCCAGCACCAACGCTAACGACATCCCGCCCTCACAAGAACTGTGCGACTCACTAGCCATCTTCTTCCACCGCAAGATCGCTGACATCCACAACAGCTTCAACACCACGACCACCTCTTCAATATTTTCATATTGAAGAAACAACCATTGGTGTATGTATACGTTTTCACCTGTACTTTCTTCTAAGTATGGGATATTTTTTCAAAGTGATATACCAATATATCCGCTGGACCCTTCTGGTTTGAGGAATATATAGGACTTGTAGGTACACCAAAGTGCGGGGGTACCCAGAGCCAATAACTGAGATGTTCCTTGCAATGGTTTTTCTTTGTGTTCCGGGTATACAGCAATTAATTTAGTAAAATATAAAGAGTGAAAAATAGGGATCAAGGAAACCTGTATATTTCCAAAATGCTAATTAAATATGGAGCTTCGAAGCAGTGGCTATTTTCACATCTCCAAATGTGTGGGTACTCATACTAGCATGAGACCCTGGTTCAGCCAGTAGCTAGGGAATCCTAGCAAACACGTACATTGTTTAAAACTAGGCTTCCAGGTAAAGACAGGATGGGTGACTTCTGTGGCTCTCACCAGGTTCTGTTACCCAGAATCCCTTGCAAACCTCAAACTTTGTCAAAAAAACAAAATTTTCCTCAAATTTCTGTAGTGGAAAGTTCTGGAATCTGTGAGGAGCCGCACACTTCCACCCACCAAGCATTCCCTCAAGTCTGATGATAAAAATGGCACCTCACTTCTATGGGTAGACCTAGTGTTTGCAACAGTATATGGCCCAAACATATTCTGAAGACTTCAATATTATTGATTACAAGAAAGACTTGATTTGTGAGTGAGTCACCTTCATTTTTGGTCTCAGGCTTGCCTGGCAACCCAATCATTTCAGAAAACTAGACTGCAGGAGTAGTCCAGGGAGATGTGTCTTGTGTGGATTTCCCAAAGTTTTCTTACACAGAATTCCATGCAAGCCACCAACTTAGCTAAAAAACACACAGTTTCCTTACATTTCTGTGTGGAAAAGTGGTGGTATCACAAGTCTGACACAAATTTCCTACCACCCAGCATTCTCCCAGGTCATCTGTGAGATTCTGCAGCCACTAACATGGTTTTAGGCCGTGACGTCTGGCACTTCGTTTTCGGCTTACACAATGGTGAATGAGCATGATTGATCATGGCTTCAATATGGGGAAGATTTTCTCTTCAATAGGCAGCTAAATCTCCTCAAAAAGACATTTTGGAGTTAAAAACATTCTCAAAATGACCATTCAAATTGTTTTTTTGCACGAGGAGTCATTTTTTTATTTTACTTTTTTTTCCAACAGGAAGGGAGTGCCATAGAGCCTCCAACTTCCTGTTCAGCAGACTCCTCCCAGTCCTTTGTCCATCTCCTGGTCACTTTTCATTTGGATTTGGAGCAGGAAGGGTCATTCTCTGTGTCTGCTGCATATATACCATTGGATTTAAGAACTATGTATTTGAGATTTCACAAGAAAGTTAAATAAACTGTTGTATAAGGGCTTTGTTTAATTGCTAGAGGTAATACATCAGAATTTATTTCTATTTTTATTAATTTTGAAAATGTATTGTGATGGGATGGCTTGTAGTTTCAGTAGGGACCCAAATATTTTTTGCATATGAATTATCTTCTTTTGTAAAGAAACAAATTGCAAAGTTTAGTACATATTTTTAATTTAAAAAAATCATTTTGCAATATTCTTTGAATTCACTGTGTGACCTAGTCTTCAAATAGGCCTTCCAGTCAGTAGGCCCAGAACTAGTCACAGGTGGATAAAACAACTGTTTCTGTGGTGTCTGTTGAATTTAAACAAAACGTAGGCCATGGATGACATTAGATTAAAATACAAAAAGTGTATTTTTGTGTGTTATTTCATATTTTTGTTTTCTGCAAACAGTGTATAAGTGGGGTAATGTTTTTAAAATATATGTGGTGTTGTTAAAAATGTTGCCCTTTTAATTTTCGTTTTTGTCTTTGCTAAATTAATGCTGTGTTCCCTCTGTTACCATGCCTTCTTTGTCTCGCCATTGTGCGTATGTGTTTGCCATGGACACCATTGTCGTTGCTCCCTATGCCTTGTACCCATTTTTTATACTCAGTCTCCATAGGCGTGCATGTATTCTTTGTTTTCCATGCCTCCTGCTTGATTTGTGACCATGTGGCCAGTGGCCATTTTGTGTAGACAGCCAGAATGCTTTTGCCATATGCCTGCATGTGTTCTTTGTTTTTGGCCTTCTGCTTGTTGATGTGACCATGTGGCTGATGGCCAATTTGTGTAGGTAGCAAGTGTGCTTTTGCCATAGGCCTTCATGTGTTCTTTGTTTGCGGCCATGCATCCTTGCTTGTTGTTGGTGTATTTTCTGCACATAATTTTTCATCTTTTGTAAAGGAAACAATTTAGTAAATTTTCTCCATGTTTTTAATACATTTGCAATATTCCTTTTAATTCGCTAGTCTGCCAATGCGCCTCTCAGCCAGTAGGCCCAGTACTAGTCATGGGTGCATGAAACAACAGTTGCTGTGGTGTCTGCTGAATTGAAACATAATTTAGGACATGGATGGAAGTAGATAAAACACAAAATGCATTTTTTGTGGTTTTCACTTTTATTGTTTCCGGAAAACAGTGTATAGGTGGGGTATTGCCTTTGGAGGGTGTGTGCTATTGTTTTAAAAAGTTTTAGCCGTGTTCATTTTCTGTTTTGGCCTTACAGAATTAATGCTGTGTTCTCTGTGTTACCGTGCCTCCTTTGTCTTGCCAGTGTGTGAGTGTGTTTGACATAGGCCATCATTTGTCTTTGTTCCACAAACCATGTGGCCATTGGCCATTTTGTATAGTCAGTGTCCATAGGCCTGCATGTTTTCTTTGTTTTCTATGCCTCCTGCTTGTAGTTGTGACTATGTGTCTGGTGACCATTTTCAGTTGGCAGCCAGTGTACTTTTGCCGTAGGTCTGCATGTGCTCTCTGTTTGTGGCCATGCCTCCTTGCTTTCTGTTTGACGGTGTGGTCAGTGGCCATTTTGTGTCGGCAGCCAGTGTGCTTTTGCCATATGCCTGCATGTGTTCTTTGTTTTCCAGGCCTCCTGCTTGTAGTTGTGACTATGTGTCTAGGGACCATTTTGAGTGGGCAGCCAGTAGTGTGCTTTTGCCATAGGTGTGCATGTGTGCTCTGTTTGTGGCAATGCCTCCTCGCTTGCTGTTTGACCATGTGGTCGGTGCCCTGTTTCTGTAGGCAGCCAGTTTGTTTCTGCCATAGGCCTGCATCTGCTGTGTTCTCTGTGTTACCGTGCCTCCTTTGTCTGGCCAGTGTGTGAGTGTGTTTGCCATAGGCCACCATTTGTCTTTGTTCCCCATACCATGTAGCCATTGGTCATTTTGAATACTCATTGTTCATAGGCCTGCATGTGTTCTTTGCTTTCCATGCCACCTGCTTGTTGTTTGACCTGTAGACATTATGTGTAGGCAGCCAGTGTGTTTTTGCCATAGGCCTGAATGTGTTCTTTGTTTGTAACCATGCCTCCTTGCTTTCTGTTTGACCATGTGGTCAATGGCTTGTAGTTGTGACTATGTGTCTGGTGACCATTTTGAGTAGGCAGACGGTGTGCTTTTGCCATAGGCCTGCATGTGGTCTCTGTTTGTGGCCATACCTCTTTGCTTGCTGTTTGACAATATGGTTGGTGCCCATTTTGTGAAGGCAGCCAGTTTGCTTTTGCCTTAGGCCTGCATGTGTTCTTTGTTTTCCAGCACTCCTGCTTGTTGTGACCATGTGGCCATTTTTGTGAGGCAGCCAGTGTACTTTTGTCATTGGCCTGCTTGTGTTCTTTGTTTGAGGTCATGACTTCTTGCTTGCTGTTTGGCCATGTAGTGAGTGGCAATTTTGTGTATCAAGTCAGTGTACTTTTACCAAAGGCCTGCATGGGTTCTTTGTTTGTGGCCATACCTCCCTGCTTGCTGTTTGACTATGTGGCTGGCAGCCATTTTGTGTGTTATGCTTGAGGCCTAGTAGCTCAAAGCTCATACTAATGTACTGCATGAATAGTGTTCTATATATTATTATGTACTTTTTTGTATTTTTGATCTGCACTACTCCATGCCTTCCAAATCCCTGTAGGCTCGAAATTCAATTGTCATGGCAGCAAGTAGTAGTCCCCTTCACCTAGTACATCAGAAATGTAATCATATATTTATTTTATTTTAATTTTCTGATAATTTTTTCACAAACTGTTTTTATTTAATTTCAATTTGTTTAATAATTATATTTAGTTTTACTTGTTAATTTTTTCACATTTATTTCAATATTTTTATTTTATTTTTATTTGGTTTACTTTTTTTCAAATTCTTTTATTTTCTTAAATTCTTTTTAAATATTTAAAAAAAAATCTTTAAAAAAAATTCTCCCCAACTATTTTTTTTCTCCTCATTTTCCTAACACCTGGCATCAACCCCATGTGCTATTGGCAGCACACATCTGCACAACAACATTCTTTTTCTAAGGATTATTCCATTGTCACTTTTCTTTTGTCACCTACACCTCCCTGAGTGCCACAGCCCATTCCCAACTTGATGCACATAAAACAAACACCTACAAAAACTGTCACCTACTGCCAGTTCATCGGACATTGGCAGTGGCACCAGCATCAGAAAGTGGACCTCTCCAGTGTGGGACTTCTTTTCGGTTAGCAAGAAGGAGCTGAGCATTGCCATATGCTCCATAAATGTAAATGTAAATGTAAATGTATTTGAGCTTATATAGCGCACAGCTACCCGCAGTGGGTTTCCCGGCGCTTGCTTAGGGAACCCGTCCTGGTATTCCCCAGTGAGATAACCCCGGCAGGGTATCCACAAGGTGAAAGCCAGGCATCCCGCCGCGAGGGGCCGTTGTGGAGATTAAGCAAGCTATTGCCCAGAGTCGCAGAGTGTGAACCCGTGAGTCGAGAAGGCACCGGAGCGAGAATTGTCGAGTCCGTGGAATTTTTTAGCCCAAGACCCGCCGAGGCGGGGAATTGAACCCTGGTCCAGGGCCGATCTCAGATTCCATAGAGAGAACACCACACAATCCAATGGGAGGAGCACACAAGTGGTGTTGGTGAAAGGCTGAGCAGGGAATCTGATCCAATCACAGTGGAAGGTAAATGTGAGGAAGACATTTTGTTATGCAAATCTGCCCTTTCCCCAGAAATGTAGTAGTATCGCCCACATCAGCAACATCACAATGGCATAAGAATCAGTTTGCAGTACCAAGACAAGAGCAGACAGTGACTGCCCTGCTGAGATGCACATTGAGCCAACCACCTTCTTCTCTCAAGAAGTCATCTGCATTAGTGGCACTAGAAAAGAAAACAATCCAGGCTACTATTCCTGGCAAGTTTAGGCAGGAGGTACAGTACAAACGCAGCCACCCAACGCCATGTTTGCACAACACAAAGCTGTCTAAAATGTTAGCGCTGGACTTCCTCCTTTTTTAGATCTCGCCTGAGCAAGCGCATGCGTTGCTCTGGCGAGACATTCAGTAAACGGGTTTCAAAAGTGCTACCCACAGGCTTTTGCTGCCCACCAGCTTGCTGTTACATTCACAAGCGGGCGCTACATGCACAGCTATGCCTCTCCTTCATTCACGAGCGTGCACACACAACTCCCGGGGTCTGTTCCTCATGCGCAGCCAACGCTTGTTATACAGGCTTTACTAATTCACTTTTACGGTTTAATGTAAAAGAAAAAGCAGACACTGAAATTCGTGTTTCTATTAAAAGAAGTTTAGAAATGTTATTCCCACATCCCAAACACAGACAGAGTGTACCAGTGACATCTGCTTTCACTTTTGGAGCTGCATGCTCGACGCTGCATCTGCTCTCACTTTTGGTGCCCCGCGCGCGACGCTGCATATGCTTTCACTTTTGCCGGGTTTAAAGTGTTGCACTCACCGCTGTCGAAGATTTGAACAGCCGCACTGCCAATGCTTGTTTTCTCCGATTCCTCAGTCTTTCTTTTACGTCTATATCGCGCCAGCAGAAGTTCGGCAAGTCTTTCTTTGATGTTTATGTCCTGTTCAACATGCTGGCCAGGTTGGAGGTTTCAGTGCAAGAGGGAGGAATCTGTTCGCAGTTGGATCTTTCCCGTTGGTTTTGCAGAAGCTGCGAAACGTTAATGGTGTTTCGGTTTAGCTTAACTATCCATCTATAGAGTGTCTGACTTTGGTGAGTTTGAGGACACTTGTCCTCTTTCTGTTTCTATAGTTCAGCTAGCGGTTGTGATCTCCCCGCTCCTTAGTCTAGCTGCTATTTTCTTTCTGAACTCTCCTACTGACGTTGTCAGTCTCTTGCTGGTAGTCTATGTGTTTTCAGTCTACCACAAATTTGTCTGAAAGGTTGGAATTCCATAGGTACCTCTAAAATTTGTTGTTTCTGGAATTTTAGGTGTGACCACAAATGTCTTGCCATCAAATACAGCACAATAATTTGCTAGTATACTAGGCTTGAATAATGCACATTGAGCTGAATTGCAGCTCCTCAAACCCTGACAAGCCAGCCCTCGATTTAGTTGCATACTCCTCACTGCACTGCCATTATCTCTGTCCTGGAGTCATGTTGAATACAACCTTGTAAGAATTCCTTTGTGTGCTCCTGCCTCAACACTGCTCCCCAGTGTCCCTGTGCAAAGTTGGTGTTAAATGGTCCTCTGCAATGTGCTGCTTCATACTCTGTTCATTGCAGCTGGAAGGCTTCTTCAGTAATCACCCAAACACCAACTAACCGACTTTGTGCAGTCCACACCAACCAGCAGCCTTCTCGTCCACCCTCGTCCATCTGCGCACAAATGAGGGCGGTGTTGCATCACTTCGGGATCCAGCTACTAGTAGCACTGATGCGCTTTATCAATGAAAATCAAAAATTATAACCCACACACAAAAAGCCCGGTTTGTGTCTTCTACTTTGTATGTGATACAAGAAGTGTCTAAAGTGGCTACAACAGATATTTCCCTGCTGTACACATACCCTCGCAAATACAAATGCCCTCTCGATAGTTCCCCTCCCTCTCATTCACCCTCTCATCCCTCACTTCTTTTTGCCACCTCTATTCACACTGCCCTCTCCACCTGCTGCCACTGTCTGTTGGTTCCCATATATTTAAAAGGCACCTTTTTGCTTCAAGTCTGAGTTGTACCCCCCAAACTTCCTGCATACAATGGGTCACCCAGGCCCAGTAGTTGTGCAACAGTGGACACTCCCAGAGTATGTGAAAGTAGGTCCCCACCTCCCCGCACCCCCGTCAACAAAGCCCATCCGTGCTCCGGCCCATTCGCTGCAGTCTAGTCCCTGAGAGGTAAACTCTGTGTAAGATTATTAGCAGAATGAGCCGGAGCCTGGCCGATATGGCAACCTCCTTAGGGGAGGCAAGTGCAATTCTCCATTCTTCCTCATCTATATCTAGGCCGTAGGCTTCCCATTTACCTTTAAGGGGGAGTAATAGGTCCGGGGAGTTGTTAATGATTTTTATGTACCTGAGTGATATGGCATGTTCGGGGAGGTGGCCATCCAGAAGCCTATCATCAAGCAGTGAAGCGGTAGGGGGCTGTCTGCCCTTGGGAATGTTTGTCTGGAGGGAGTGTCTAATTTGTAAGTATCTAAAGTGTTCCGAATGTTCCAATTTGTAGGTGTGCTGGAGCGAGGCAAAGGGCACCATCCCCTTCGGACCCCACAAATCTCGGACGTGAGAGATGCCTATGAGGTCCCATTTCCGGAACTCCTTGGTGCGACCGAGCGTGCCCAGTCTCTCCGAGACCCATAAGGGTGTGGCCATGGTAAGGGTGTCGGCCCATCCTAATTTACGTTGTACTATATGCCACAACTGCACTGAGTGTTGCGTGGGCCCTGTCAGTGGATATCGCCCCGGTCTGGAGTAGAGCGCAGCTGCAAAGTTTCCACCAGGCATTAGCCACCTGTCCATTCCGTACGCTGGGTCATTCCCATCACTGTACGTGCCCTTGTTAATGGCTGAGAGGTGCGCAGCCCAGTAATATTTACAGATGTCAGGAAGCGCTATGCCGCCATCGAACCACCCCAGGGTCAGTTTCTGGAGGGATATACGGGGCGTTCCAGCCCACAGTAGCTCCCTCTGCGCAGCCTCGATGGATGTGAAATGGGAATGCGGGGCCAGGTCTGGGTAGTTTTGTAGGGCGTATAGGAACCTCGGCAACGCCATAATTTTGAAGAGCGCCGCCCGACCGAGGAGGGACAGTGGGAGCTGTCGCCATGAGGCAGCGTCTCTTTTGAATCGCTGCAGAGGCGGGAGAAGGTTCCTCTCACACCTGGCAGCCGGCTCTTTGGAGATAAAGACACCCAAGTAGCAGAACCCCTCTGTGGCCACCTCGATAGGGCAGTTTTGCGGGAGTGCAGGAGCATCTCCCCGCAGGACATACAGGGTGGACTTGCCCCAGTTAATGCTGCATCCTGAGTTTTTCTGGAAACTGGTGAATATGTCCATAGCCACTATTAGTGACTTACAAGGTCGTGTGAGGTAAAGGAGGACGTCGTCCGCGTGAAGTGAGATCCTGTCCTCCCCACCGTCAGCCCATCGTATCCCCTTCAGGGACAGGTCCTGCCTGATCCATGCGGCCAGGGGTTCCAGGGAAAGGGCAAAGAGGAGGGGCGAGAGGGGGCAACCCTGTCGCGTTCCTCGTCCGAGTTCAAACATATCAGAGATTCTATTGTTGACAGAGTCCTGAGCCAAGGGCACCGTGTAGAGGAGGCGCACCCCCCCCTATAAAACTCGGGCCGAAGTCCAGTTTGCGGAGGACCGCCATCATATATGACGACTCGAGCATATCAAACGCCATTGTAGCGTCTAGGGACAGCACCACCGCATCCTCTCGGATAGTATGACATCTACCCAGAACTCCGTGTAGCCTTCGGAGGGTCAGAGCTGTGTTGCAGTGAGGCTTAAAGCCAGATTGGTCCGGGTGGACTAGGGCGGGCAAGACCGGTTTGAGCCTATTGGCGAGGACTTTAGCAAAAATTTTGGGCTCCGTGTTGAGAAGGGATATGGGCCTGTAGAAGGCACAGGGGTCTCTTGGATTCCCCTCCTTGTGGATGGCCACTATTGTAGCTATACGTTGATCACGTGGTAGAATGCCCCGATCCCTGCTTTCCTCAAACATCCACTTTAGGTAAGGACCAAGGCCCCCAGGTGAGAGCTTCTACAGTTCTATTGGCAGGCCGCTTGGTCCCAGCGCTTTTCCCAACCGGAGATCCCCGATCGCCCGGGTGAGTTCTTCAACGGTAAGTGGTGCCTCCAAGTCTTCTCTCTCCGCGTCCGAGAGAGTGGGCATTCGGATGTCGGTTAGCAAGGAGACCGAGTCTTCCTCCGGTCTATCCGAACCTCTACTATATACCTTTTGATAATGAGCCGCGAATTCCCTGACTATATCACAAGGTTCCGTAAGTACGGCTTCACACTCTGTTTAGAGCTCTGCAACTATTCTCTGGACCTGCTGTTTTTTGTTTATCCAGGCTATGAGCTTGCCTGCCTTATCCCCTTGGTCGTATTTCCTACCTTCTTTATCTCTGGCTGTGTTCTTGGCAGCGTCAGTGACTAGGGCCCTATATTCCGCCGCCTTAAGTTCCATAAGGTGAACTGCCCTGGGCTCACCCTCAGCGTGAGCCCCTATTTCCAACTCCAGGAGGTCCCTTTCCATATTGGCGATTTGTTCTTCCCGCTCCTTTCGACGACCAGAAATCGCTGAGAGGGCCTCCCCTCTAAGCACAGTCTTAAAAGCCTTCCAGAGCACCATGGACGAGGCCACCGTACCATCGTTTTCTTCAAAGTAACGGTCCAGTGAAAGGAGGAGTTTCTGTACAATAGTTCCACCGCGCAGATACCATGCGTTTATCGGCGCGTTGCAGCCCTCTCGTTTGTCACCAATAGTGAGGTGGGCAAGTAACAGCAGGTGGTCTGAAAACCCTCTTGCTATGTGAGTAGCCTCCTGAAATGTAGTGTTGTGGTACTGTGACGCTAGTATGTAGTCGATGCAGGAGAACGACCGGTGTGGGCCAGAGAAGAAAGTATATTGCTTGTCTCAAGGGTGGCAGATGCGCCATAGGTCCGTAAGACCAAAGGCCTCAGGAAAGTCTGTAAGCCACCTGTGACCTGGGCGGAAATCTGTCTAGGGTTCCAGATACCACAGCATTAAAGACCCCTTCCTATCAAAAGGCGCCCCTCTGGGAGTGAAAAGAGCATCTTACCTAGATCCTGGTACGATTGTGTTTGGAGACCAGGCGGAATATAGGCCGTGACTAAGTTTATCTTGCGACCCTCCCATGTGCCCGAGACTGTAGCATAGTGTCCTAGGGGTCAGAGTCTGTGTGTTCTATGACCAAGGGGAAGTTACGACGAAGCAGGAGGCCCACCGCACGTGACCCTGAGGTGAAGCCGGCGTGTGTCGCCATGGAGTAACCCCACCGGTTCAGCGCGTGACATGTGTTGCCCAGTAAGTGAGTCTCTTGTAAGAGTACCACATCGGGAAGGTGTTGTTTGAACAATAGTTCTTTTGAGCTTGTCCCCCAACCCGTTGACGTTCCAGCTAAGTAACTTTAGACTCTTATCCCACTTCTTTGAAATGTGTACCACCTCTCAGATTCTCCTCCTTGCATTTCCAAACCTCCTGCAAATGTATGAACCAACATTTCTGTCGTGAAGCCCTGCGCAAAGTAGCATTTATTTCAACTGAACAGTAGTATCTCTGACATGACGTCACCAACATTTCACAACTCACTCCAACTGCCCCTTACCTCTCCCCCCACGTTCCCAACTCCCACCATCTCAACACCCCTCCCTGCTGCCCTGCTCCGCAGGTTTAAAACTACCCACATCCCAAATTAGCAGAGAGCCTTTCACCCAGTTACACACCCCGGAAAAGGAAGAAACTCCCCCTAACTTCATTATGGAAGATATCTACAAGTCTTGCAGATTGGTTCGCCCAGTGGCTTTACACAAAAGCGTTACTAAGTGGGTCTATTCCTCCCCTGTAAACTGACAAATATTGACCAGGTGCAGCACAATACTGCAGAGGTTGACACTTATCAGTTTTGTGGGTCCCTCAGTCTCCGAGCCCAGCCACTTCACGCAGAGTATCCCATCTCGGGCTCGCGGAGCGGGACCTCCAGAAGCGTTGACTCTGACCGTCCTGTTCAGATCTCCCAGCCGCGGATTCCGGAGATGCGATCCGAGTGTCTCTCCAGTTATTGCCCTCCGCTCCCTCTCCAGCGGTGGGTGCCCCCCTGTCAATCCAGTCCTGCACTTCCGATGGTGAAGTAAAGAAGAGGGATTTTACCCCCGACAGGACCTCAAGCTTGGCCGGTAAAAACGTCATGTATTTGATGCCTCTTTCTCTAAGCACCGCCTTTACCCCTACAAAGGATCTGCTCTCCTGTTGGAACTGGAGGGTAAAGTCAGGGAAGACCCGAATCTTGGCATTCTCGTAGAGTAGGTCCCCAGCCCACCTGGCTGCCTGCAAGACGGCGTCCCTATCACTGTAGTTTAGGATTTTCGCAATGATTGTCCTCGGTGGTGCCCCCGGTTTCGGTTTTGGGATGGGCGCCCGGTGTGCTCGGTCAGCGGTAAATATGTTGGACAGACGTTTCGGCTTGAGGTGGTTGAGAATCAGGTCCTCAACAAAGAGTTCCACACTGGGCCCCTCGAGGTCCTCCGGCACGCCGACTAGGCGGATGTTACTCCTTCGGGCCCTCCCTTCCTGATCCCCCAGCCGGAGAGACATCTGGTGAAGTTGATGGACCAGTTCGTTAACTCTCCGTTCCAGTTGCTTCGTAGACGTCTGGAGTTCCGTAATGCTGGCCTCGTTAGCTTTTGTCTTTTCTGAAGTTTTGTTGAGGTCCGTTCGGAAAAGGTTAACTTCTATGGCCATCTTGTCTATTTTGGTTTCCAGGTTCATGTCCAACGATTGAATGGCAGTCATGATGTTGTCCAGCGACGGTTCTTTTTGGCTCTGTTGGTCGTCCTCTGGCACTTCGGTTCGCTGCGTGCACCTCTTTACTGTGTACTTGTCAAGATTGTTCATCTGGGTGAATGTGCCCTGCTTAGGCCTCATGATTGCGCTCTTTTCCTAGATCAGGCCCGTGAATGCGGCTGGTGTGGTGGTGCGGTCGGGGCCTTCGTCCGTGACCCGGGACCCTCGGGGCCGCCGCGAACGCACTGCACCACCAAAGGTCAGGCCCGGCTTCCAGGCACCGCAATACAGCAGGAGGCACGTTGTACTTCAGCCGCCGCCAGCAGGCGCCTCGGCCCAATTCGGAGCGCCTATCCCTACCTCTCAGGTGGCAGGCCCGCACTGAATGTCAGCCGTGGGTTTGTAGGCCGACTCAAGCACTGCAGGCCAGGTGTACCCTCAGCAAGTCCTTCTCGGCCAGCAATTCTGTGCCCACCCCGGGGCTGGGGCCCCCAGTACACAGGGCACAGGGGGGGTGTCCAATAATGACGTAGGTCCTGGGCAGTGATTTTGTCCCCCGTCGTGCCGCTGCAACCAGTTGCTGAATTGGGGCCCCCCTTCGGTCCGCCGGGCCCAGGCGCCACGCCGCGTGGTCAATTGCGGCCACCACCGCCGCCCCTCGCCGCTCTGCAGCACAGCCAACAGCCTCCTGCCCCCTTGGGCTGATGCGGCTCACCTTCTGGCCTCACGGTCGCCACGGGCAATAAAGCAGGGGCACCAAGGATGTGGAGCTGCTCCTCCTAGGGCCCGACAGGCCCAGTCTCGACTAGGCCTCAAGCTGGGGACTCGCCTACCCCGGCAAGCCGGCCGCGACTCGCCCTCTCTTCGGGCCCTCTCCTGGTCCACTGCTCACAGGGCCGTCGCTCGGTGGCAGATGAGCGCAACGGGCTGGAGTCGGACCACTAGGTGCAGTGTTGTACGGGGAACCTAGCGCCACTAGTCAGATGCAGAAATTGGCAGATCATGACCGGATTTCAGCGTGTTGGAGGCTCGGTTGCCTGGAGCACCCGGTTCAGGCGGCCATTTTAGCCGGCGCTTAGCCACGCCCCCCAAAATCTGTATTTCATTGGTATGTAAAGGCAGAGCTTAAGTCCAGTGCAAAGGCAAAGGCAAAAGAGAATGAGCAAGATGGAGCACAAATGTATTTCCATCATGGGTACAATGGCTGGTATTTCCACTATTTGTTGTGGCATTCATGAATCCGATAAAATACTACAACCCTCTGATATCAATGACAATGTCCTTGTAGGATGTTATAGTGGCACCAACACTCAGTTTTAGAAATGTTTCTAATTGGTTATTTGGGGGGCTCATCTAATTGTTTGACAGACCTACTTTTGAAACATCAATGTATGTAGTAGTATAAGGCTTTATTCGTTAAAAACATATCATAAAAGCATCACATTTTATAAAACACGTTCACACATTAAAAGGAGATTTGATAGTCCATTTACACCAAATTTTAGATTTAAAAACAAAAATTATAGGACCACAATTAAAGATTAAAATCACAATTTAACCATGTTCTTTAAAATGCAAATTAAACTCTTTGTATAAGCCTTTTTGCTCTAATGGACCATGCCCACGATAAAAACTTTGGAAGACCACAAACGTACAATGACCATGTGTCTGACATCAAAATACGAAGTGCCTCATTATAGTGCCTAGTGCCCAACAACCAACATATTGGTTTAAGCCACCTTTTCCTCGGCTGCACATATGCCAGGCAGGCAAACAGGATATGGGCTACAGATTCTATTCTGGTTTGGAGGATGGGGCAAAAAGGTGTTGTTTGGGACAGGGATTTCCAGCAAGCAGTTAGAGCGCGCACTCAAAGAGCCCCAACCCTGAATCTAAAGTACAAAGCCGTATCAGCAGTTTTCCAAACAATATCTAGGTAGGGTTCCCGAAATGGCACATCCTTGTACCTTAGGAACTCTTCCGTTAATCTGCCAAGAGTTGGGTCAGTGCTGGTTCTGGAGGTGGGCCATTTCCAATAAAGGATCTTTAGAGTTGACTGAGGGGGGGAAGACCTGCTATCCCAGGCTTCATTAAGGCCTAGCTCGCCAAGTAGAGATTTTACATCTTTTAACCATTTTATTTTATGCCATCCTGCCATCGACATTACTTCTGCTAACCCCTTCGCATACTTAGCCAGTTCTGGTACTGGCCACAGCCGGGCCCATAAGAGCAACGGCTGGACTTTTGCCAGATCGTTGATAGAATGGCATCCTAAGTCAAGCAGCAAGGGTTTCATTGGGGTGCTCTGCGGGAGTGACATAAGGTCCCTTAAAAACTTATTTTCCCACCTTGTCAATTGATCTATATTGGAAGTGCCCGACAACTCAGCCCCATAAAGGGCAGAACTGACTCCCTTGTAAATGTCGATGACAGGGGCAATCGGTGTGATCGAAGAGGAGCGCTGTTCCTTAGGGAGCGCACCCGTAACCCTCTTGTGGTTTAGCAACATTTTACCAAGGTGTGGGGTCCACCTCATGGTATCTGAAATACGAATACCTAGGTAATCAAATACAGTGACCCTTTCCAGGGATACATGATTTAATACTGGAGGTCGCCCAAGTTTTTTCGGGGGGGTAGAACACCAAATACTTTGTCTTATCTGTATTTATTACTAGGCCTTGTTGGATACAAAAAGCCTGAAAATTATCTAAGAGGCTTTGGAGGCCCGCTGGGGTCTTAGATATTAAAAGCATGTCACGAGCGAATAAGAGGGTAGGAATTCGCTCCCCCACCAGAGATTGAGCATCTGATGGTTTTTCTTGCAGGTGCTCAACCACACCATTCACATATAGTGAAAAAAGGGTGGGAGCAAGAACACATCCCTGGCGGACCCCTCTCTCCACCAGAATTCTATTAGTTCTTTGGCCTTCGGTGCCCCACCTCACTTGTGCAAAGTTTCCTTCGTGGAGCCTCACTAGAATGGACAAAATATTGGAAGGAATCCCCATATCGGACAACACTCCCCAAATATGTTCTCTAGGACAAGGTCTAAGGCAGACTTTAGATCAATAAATGCGAGGTAAAGACTGCCTTTGCCTATGACGACCACTTTCCAATAGATTAACAATAATCTAAAGGCCTGCTCTATTGTCCCAGTGCCAACCCTGAAACCCGCTTGATAGTCAGAGAGAATCTCGTTTTCTTTAGCCCATTGTAGGATTCTCTCAAGTACCACCTTTCCAACAACCTTCTGGGTGGAAACTATTAGGCTTATTTGGCGGTAATTTGAAGGGTCGTCCCTAAGCCCCTTTTTAAAGATAGGGACGACCTCAGCCCCCTTCCACGATTCGGGGATGGCGGCACCTTTGTCAATAGCGATAAGTACAGTGTGAATAAACTTCCCCCATTTCAGCAGATCAAAGCGAAGCAGATCCCCGGGGATGCCATCCGGGCCAGCTGCCTTTTGGGGCACAATACGACTAATCGCATGTTCAAATTCCTTGATTGTGAACAGGAACATGGTGTTTTCTCCTAAGGGTATGTGGGGACTTCATGGAGCAGGATCACTAGCAGCTCCTTGCTTGCAGGTATACAATTTTGAAAAGTGGTAGAACAATGCCTGGCCAGTAATATTACATGTAATAAGGTCGCTATCAGGACTATTCCCAGCTCTTATGGTGTTCCAGAAGCAACCCACATCCCTTCCAGCACTGGCCTCTTTTAGTGTTTGCCAGTACAGGTCCTCCCACTCCTTTTTAGCATTTGTTGTCACAGCTTGTACTCTTTCCTAGCATGTTGGATCAGAGATTGTGACTTCGCCTTAACTGCCTTGATTAAAGCGGACTTCTTGTGCCTACATTTGGGTGTATACCACCCCTGCTTGCCCTTGAGCCTCTGATGCCTTTTCTCCCTCCCCCTCGCATTTGTATCAGGAATAGATTTCCTACCGACTTAGTGGTATCCTGAAATACTACCGTTACTCTGGAAGGGTCAGAGTGTTCCAAAAGGATCATATCTAGCTCGCTTTGTGAGGCTACCAAAAATGTTCCTATGGTCTGAACTTTCTCTTCATCCAGGGCAACTTTGCACCACTTAAGGCGCCTTCCACAGTTAGATGGAAAAACTTTAAAAGTGGTCTTTATTTTACTTGGTACAACTTGGCCATTTTGGCTTGGCCACAAATGTTTTAAGCTTAAAGAAAGCAGATTGTGGTCACTGTCTACAGTGGGTATTATTACCAAGTCCTGGACAGATTGCCAAAGCGTTATGTCAAGGAGGATATAGTCGATCCTTGACGTAGGGTTGGCCCTGTTATACGTATGGGCACCAAAAGGATCTGCAACAGTTCTGCCATTTGTTGCTCTTAGACCAAAATCCATAGTCAGAGCATTCAGCTGGATCGCCCTTTGTGACCATCTTTTTATTGGCTGAATTGCTAACGTGGGTATACTCCTCCTTGTATCATCCTCAGTAAGATCTAGGATGTCCTCTTTCGTAAGGGGCTCGAATGTACAATTAAAGTCCCCCGCGACCAGTACTTGTGTGCCATAACGGCAATCTCTGAGTACTCTTTCTAACCTTGCTACTGTAGGGGATAGGGAACCACCTTTAGTGTCCCTGGCTTATATATTAAATATGTCAAGAGTCCTCCCCCTGTTTGGGCCTCTTAATGAGATCCTGAGAATTTCTGGCGAATTGCGTTGCTTTTGAGTAATGCTACAACCCAGGGAAATGCTCTCCCAAATAAGAAGCCCACCTGAAGGTCGACCCCTCCCAGATGTTGGGAGTACTGCAGGTAAAAAATATGTAGTGTAGCCAACTCTATGGTTAGGTTCCAAACTCCAGGTCTCCTGGAGATGCAGATATTATAAGACTCCACCAGGGTATTCCAAACTGGGAGATCTAGCTTTCTGGCAATACCTGCTATGTTCCAACTAATAATCCTCATCATCAGTGCATCAACCACTACTTGATCCTGAGAACAATTTGGTCATACACTAGATAGGATTGAATGCTCACCTGCAGTCTCAATTGCCAAACACAGCGGGGAGGGAACATGCAGAGACGGAACATTGCTCGGAGCAATAGGTAGAGCTGCTGAGGTTATGCAGGTGCCTATGGGGACAACATGTGTATCCTGGCCGTTAAGCGAACCAAGCCTAGACTCTGGATTATTAACTGATTCCTCCACATTGATGCTCCAACAGTTGATCTCCTCGGTTTGGAATAATATCCCATGTCTTTCCCCCAAGTGTATTATTTCCGTGTGGGTTAGATTAGGAGGGGTGAGGTAGATCCCAAAAGGTTTATTAGGAGTCCTGCACCCATAAAGCCTTTTATTGACATCAGGGACAAGCAAGAGATTAGTAAGCGAATAATCGCTGTGTCAATACCCAATATTGGTTCAATAGTAGTCAGTGCCTCTGCAAAAGACAGAGTTTGGATAAACATGGGAGTCGACAGCAAACCCTCCCCAAAATTGATTTCCATTGCTCTGTCCTTGATGCCAACATACTGGCTGTAGGTGAAAGTATCCCAAATCATGTGTGCTAATTCCTCTGTCGTAATTCGACGATGGCCGAGTTAGCGCTTAGCTGTGCTACACGTTTTCCCACTTAACTTGACTATACTCGGAAACGCCATTTTGTGTGTTACGGCGGCCATCTTAGATCATAAGCGGCCTCGTGGACAGCATGGCCTTTAGTCCATTGTCCGTGCCACTGACCACTCGAGTTTGCCCAGCAACAGGCTATTTTTAGTACTGGTCAAGCCCGTGCATGCGCAGTCCCCACTGACCAGTCGTCCCTCAGGAATGTGCCACCAAACTGACCAGCGGGGTTGTAACCCCTCCAATGAGCTGGCTGTGTTCCAAAAATGACCATATATGTACATAACGCTTTGTAACTTTGTACCGCCTATTGTTTTATTACCTGCAAATTGTATAAAAGAGCGAGTCACACCGATGTTCGGTGGGATACTTCTTGCATTACCGAAGGGTGCTGTAGGAATGTACCACCACCCCATGGGGTCTTAATAAACTTGTTCTTTGAATTTTTCAGTTTCCGTGCCAACAGTTCTTTCGATGTAAGTGGGTTATCTTCGGAGCATGTAGGCCTTGGGAACCCGATACTACAAATTGGCGACCACGAAGGGACTCATCGGCGACTCGGATGCCCGAAGGAGAGGTCGTGACGAAGGTTTGGACACTCGCCATGGACGCGCGCTGCCACTGAGTGACCCGAGTCTTGGCACCCACGGTGTTTCTTCCTTTCCTTCCGATCTGACCTTCCAGGTGGCGCCGGTCTCCGACTGAGTTTTCGATCGTCTGTGTTGCTGGATAAAGTGCAGTTTGGCTGATTCGATTAAAAGACCTTGGCAGTTGAAATCTGGACCTTTGAGGCTTTGGGTAAGATTTGTGATTGGTAAGGTAGTCTGCGGACGCTTACTGAAGTTCTATGATTTGTGATCGGTAAGGTAGTCCTCGGACGCTTACCGAAGTTCTATGACCTATGACTTTGATTTGAGTTAGTTAACATTTGTGAATTTGTGAACTTTGAATATATATGTGTAGTGCACTTCACATAGGCAGGCATGTAGATATGTTTCTCAAATTTTGTTTTTTTCCTTTGAGCGGCACGTTTGTGTGAAGTACTGTAAGTGCCATTTTTATACGGTATCGCGCTTTCGTGATACTTTTTGAACATGCCTGTTTTAAGCACACTCCGAGGGATGTGCTGTCTTGGAAATGGTACCACAATTAGGTTAGCGGAAGCACAGCCGGCTCCCCCAGAAGGAACACCAAATCGGGACATGTATATCAAATTTGGCCTTCCCCCTATAATGTACAGTAAATTATGGAATAAGTACACTAAATCGGATCCTGAATTGCAATGGCCTCTACATGGGTCGTTCGATTTGCGTAAAGTACAGTTTGTGGAGCAATGTTTGTTTCAACGAAGGTCTAGACAAAACATGTTTGATTGTGTACGAATGTGGGAGAAAGCGGTGCGTGAGCGAATGAAACGTGAAGTTGCCTTGGCGGACAAAGAGCAGCGCAAGGCTGCTCGAGATAAGGCTTTACAGCTTGAGGAAAAGGAGGCTCAGGAAAAGAAAGAGAGGGAGGAACGGGAACGCAAATTGCAAACGACTGGTCAATTCCCTATTCGTCGACCGCTTTATCCTGTCCTTAATAATGAAATTGATGATTTTTCATTGCTAGATCGATCACCGCCTCCGTACGTTACGCCCACGGCTCCAACTGCAGACTCGGACGACGACGGACAGGATAAGCCGGGAAAGAAGGGTGTATCTGGTGTCAGGTTTTCTGCGGAGAGATCCGCACATTTACGTAGTTGGGCTCGTAGAGTGAATACAAATTTTGTTTCTCAGTCTGAACTTGTTACTGAAAGGGGTAATTGGACAGAACAAGAATTACTGTATTTCTTGGCTACTTTGGCAAATGAAGCTGTTACCGCATATCGTCAATTTTCAGATACGCTAGAACCTAAGGCTGTGACGTTCATCGTGAGAATCTGGATAAAGGTTTATTTGATTTTGCAGATGTCGATGCCTTTTACAAGCAACTGATCCAGCTGCGCGATGAGACTGCCAGATTGCGGGAGGAGCGGAAAAAGAATAAGGAGTCCGGGCCGGAGTCTAGTGGGCAATCTAAGGAGTGTTCTCTCCGGGGTTCAGATAAGAGTTCTGTATGCATGTTATGCCTATGCGTGAAGCCGCACCTTTGTATGTTCCACCAAAAGGGGAAGGTACAGATGATGATAAAATGTCAAAGGATGCGAAGGGGTACTTTATATATAACTGGGTGTATACGCCTTGGAATAGAGCGGATGTTATGGCGTTAAAAAATTCTTTACCTGACCTTCGTAAAAATCCGGCAGCGTTCTATGAAGGGGTGGAAGGGGCTATTTTGTCTTGTGTGATGACTCTTGTTGACATAGACCTGTTTTTTGGGTTAATACTTCCGCCTGACATGTGGAGACAAATTCGTAAAAATAATGATGAAACAATACTTGGGGGAACATGGAAAGAAATAAATGCAGCTGATTTAGATAGGGAACCGGCATGTAAGCCTTGCCAGTTGATTTTAGACCTCCCGGCAGCTATTTTAATTAAATTAAAAACGCTCGTACCTTCTAAAAAGATCGATTGGACTATGTTAGCCTCGTGCAAACAAAAGCCAGACGAAACGGTTTCAGATTTCTTTACACGCTTCGAAGAGGCGTTTCATGATTACAGTGGTCAATCTTTAACAGACGATACAGGTCGGCATTTGTTTGTAGATAAGTATGTGGCTAATCTCCTGCCGGAGATTGCAAAGCGATTGAAATCGAGTGAAAGTTCCTGGGCCACGGCGACCCCTGCGTCTTTGTTGACTATGGCTCAGTATTATTTGCGGCAGGAGTTGGAGGCTAAAGAAAGTGTTGATAAAAAAGCGAAAGAATTGAAAACGAAGGTGATGTTGGCACAGGTTCGTGGAACACAGGGTAGAGGGAATGAAAGAGGTAGACGAGGTGGAGGAAATACGTCGTATGGTCGTACGGATATAGCGGAGGATCAATGTGCTTATTGTAAAGAGTTTGGGCATTGGGCTGAGGATTGTCCGGTACTTCGTGAACAACGTAGCCAGCGTGGGCGAGGAGGCGGTAGGTCGCGGGCGGTTATACGGGGGGGAGAGGTGGTAGAGGTGATCGTGGAAGGGCTGAGGAGAGGGGCCGTGGCCAGGACGAACGAAATACTTTTGATAGACGAAACAAATATCAGATATTGGAGGGTGAGAATGTGGAGCACCAGGATTATGTGCATGCATAGGACTGCGTAGGATGGGGTACGGAACCAATTGAAGTGCCGGTAGATCAGGAGGGTCCATATGTAACAGCGGGCATTTTGGGTTCTACTGATCAATTCCTAGTCGACACCGGAGCTACTCGTAGCGCTTTGTCAAAGAAATTGGTTCCGAGGGCTCCCCTGTCTGGCGAAATTATAACATGTGTAGGGTTCGATGGCACACCCTTCCCTAGCCCATTGTCAAAACCCCTTGCACTCTGTCTTGACAAATTTTTTAGTTTTGGTCAATTTTTGCTATCGCCCTATACACCAGATAATATCCTGGGCATTGATTTGCTTAAATATTTTCGAGCAACGATACGGTGCGCTCCTGAGGGAGTGCGGGTCATCCTGAATGACAATTACCCTGACCCAAATAGGTTTTATACTATACTAGACGTTCCAGCTTTGGCCTCTCTCCCGCACACGTTATGGGCAACCTCAGACACGGATGTGGGGGAGATGCGTATTCCACCTATTCATATAACTGTTAAGGAGGGGGCCTCTCTACCACGGGTGCCACAGTATAAGATTTCAAGGGAAGGTGAAATTGCCCTGACTCATATTGTTCAAGATTTGATAACTGCAGGAGTGGTGGAAGAAGTTCCTTATAATGTCTGTAACAGCCCTATTCTTCTGATCCTTAAGAGAGATACTGATGACAAAGTCTATCGGTTTATTATTGACTTGAGAGAAATTAACAAAATTGTCATTCCCCAATACCCGGTGGTGTCCGACATTACGACCTTGCTTACACTGGTACCACCAACGGCAATGACCTTTAGTGTAATTGACTTGAAAAATGCTTTCTTTTCCATCCCTGTCCATCCCGATAGCAGATATCTGTTTGGCTTCACGTTAAATAATAAATCGTATAGATTTTGTCGTGTTCCTCAAGGTTACACTGAGAGCCCGAGTATCTACAGCCAGGCTTTGAAAAGACAGCTTGATTCCTTTGAGTTACAGTCGGGGGTTGTCCTTATCCAATATGTGGACGACATTCTGCTTGCTGCAGATTCTTATGCACAATGTGAGGAGAGTACGATTGCGCTGCTTTCTTTTCTGGCACAGAATAATCACAAGGTTTCTAAGAAAAAGCTACAATACTGTAGACCCAAGGTGACCTACCTCGGTCATCTTTTGTCTAAGGAGGGGCGTGCATTAACATCAGACCGAATTCAGGCGATTTTAGATACACCAGTCCCCCGCACACAGAGAGATGTATGCGCCTTCATAGGGTTAACGTCCTTTTGTAGGCAGTGGATCATGGGGTTTTCGCACATTATAAAACCCTTGCTAGCGTTACTGTCCAAAACTACGCCAATGCCTCTTGAATGGACAGATGAATGTCAAAATGCTTTTGAACAATTGAGACAGGCCCTTTGCTCTGCCCCCGTATTAGGTACACCAGATTACACGAAGATTTTCACATTGTACGTACACGAGAAAGATGGGTGCGCGTTATCAGTGTTAGTGCAGACACACGGGGACAAGCAGAGGCCATGTGCATATTTTTCAGCCATCCTTGATCCTGTAGCACAAGGGTTACCTGGGTGTTTTCGAGCAGTTGCAGCAACAGCAGTAGCTATACGGCAGAGTGAGGGAATAGTGTTATCGCACAAATTGTTGGTGTTAGTTCCCCACGCAGTAGATGCCCTGCTAAATCAAACAAAGACCCAATATCTCACGAGTGCACGGCTAACAGGATATGAGCTTACACTGTTGGCGCCACATATCACACTGAAAAGATGTGCTACCCTGAACCCTGCCACTTTATTGCCCTATCCGGTCGAGGAGGGTCAGGAAGAAAAACATCATGACTGTGTTTTCCTGACCGAGGAACAGACAAAGGGTCGTGTTGACTTACAGGATATGCCACTTCCAGATGTGGATGGGGAACTGTGGGTTGATGGATCGTGTTTAAGGCTGCCAGATGGCACGACTTCCGCAGCCTATGCGATCACGACACTTAAGACAGTGGTGGAAACAGCTAGAATACCACAGAAATCGGCTCAAGCAGCAGAGCTGATAGATTTGACAAGAACCTGCGAACTGAGTGCTGGCCTATGTGTGAACATATACACAGACAGCCGGTACGCCTTCGGAGTAGCACATGACTTCGGCCTACTCTGGAGAGAGCGTGGGTTTTTGACTTCTCATGGAGTACACATTTTGCACGGAGAATTGGTGCGTGATCTCCTAAATGCGTTGCTTTGTCCAAAGAAAGTAGCGATAATAAAATGTAGCGCCCATAAAAAGATCACCGATGAAGTGGGTCAAGGAAATGCCTTTGCGGACAGCATAACGAGACAAACGGCTATGTCCCGAACTGACTCCCCCATGTACGTGACAAAATCCCAAGCTGAGCGACGGAATGATGCTAGAGCGGAGATATTAGATATTCAGAAATCAGCTACTGAATCAGAACTTGCGGCATGGGCAGCAGATGGGGTGCTAGATGATGAAGGGTGTTGGAGAAGCAAGGACATGGAGAAATGGAAATTGCCTGCAGCTTACTTGCAAGCGATGGTCCAGATGACACATGGGTTGGCGCACGTGGGGGCTCTTGCATTTACTCGACTGTTAACACGAGTTTGGGAGCATCCCGAGATTGCTAATACTGCCAAGAGAGTAGTGCAGACCTGCCTGATATGTTTGCAGCACAATCCTGCAAAGGGGACCCATACTCCGAAAGGAGGGTTTGTTCCACCTTCTGCACCATTCGAGGTACTTCAAATGGATTACATCCAGCTTGAGCGCTGCAATAACCTTAAGTATGTCTTAGTGGTGGTGTGTGCTTTTAGCAAATGGGTTGAGGCCTTCCCCACGAAAGATAATACAGCTTTGACAACAGCTAAGGTTTTGCTCAAGGAGTATTTCCCTCGATTTGGAGTTTGCAAATTTTTGTGGAGCGATAATGGGCCTCATTTTGTCGGGAAAATTGTGGAGTATGTGTTGAAAGGCTTGGGGATTCAGCAGAAGTTTCATGCTGTGTTCCACCCTCAGTCAGCAGGTCTTGTTGAGCGGTATAATGCCACGTTGAAACTAAAACTGGCTAAAATTGTGGCGTCCACGTCATTAAAATGGCCGGATGCCTTACCGCTAGCATTGCTCTCTCTCAGATCGGTCCCCCACTCTCGAACAGGCCTCACACCATATGAAGTGGTGTTTGGAAGGCCTATGAATATTTGGGGGGTGCCTAAGCCGCGATTGATACATGATGTGCCTTGTATAATGATGAACGATTATTTGGCACGATTAACAAATGATTTACTTTCTATTCATCAACAGGTTCGAGAAGCGCTCCCTGACAACTCTACTGGAGAAGGCCATGATCTTCGCCCTGGTGACCACGTCATGATTAAATCGTTTGAGAGGGCGAACAGCTTGGAACCGAGGTGGAGAGGCCCCGAGCAGGTCCTCCTGGCGACTCGAACAGCTGTACGAGTGACCAATAGGAAGCGGTGGATACATTCAACACACTGCCGTCGTGTCTCTCCTGATCTAGTGAATCCTGCTGTGTTGACCGACTTCCAAGAGATTCTGGAGAAAGAAAAGAGCCCAGCTGTGATATCGGCCGAAGTTGAGGGAGCCTTCCCGGACCACACTGTTTCTGGACGAGAGCGCTATAATCTGCGGCCACGATAGGAAGATTTTTTGGGTTTTCGAGACTGGTTGGTTACCGCTCTGGGGTTTGTGAAACGGAAGCCGGGAATCTCAAGGGGGGGGGATCAGTTCTGCCAAGAGTAGCGACACCCGTCTTGACCCCGGAGAAGAAAACAACGGCTACCTCGGAGCTCAGCACCGTATTTTTCTTTTTTAGGTGTAATGCACACACATGTACATTTGAGAATTTGTGAACTTTCTGAACTATTTAAGACTTCGAAAAATAATTGAACTATGGCGTCTTCTGCATCACGGGACAAAAGAATACTTGGTGCCATCCTTTTTGTCTTAACGATTGTGGTAATAGCAGTGATAGCTTGGGAAGTCGAACTTGTGGTGCCTGCACGTGTACATTTGCTGCCGACTACCCCGGCTCCATCTGAACATTTTCACTTCACTTTGCCTTACAATGAAGAACGGCACTGACAGACTTATTTGAACAATAGCTTTATTCAAATCCTGCATCATACACATAATATGACAAGCACGTCTAATTGCTGGGTGTGTGGGATGTTGCCCGGGCACCAGAAGAAAGGGGGCACTCCACTCATTCCACTCCCGTTCTCACACAATGGATCCTGCAATGCCTGGTATACTCTCCTCTTCACTTTGAGATGGCCAACAAAAGGGGGGGTGCTTTTCCGTTTGAATAAAATTTGTTACCATGACCGGGATGGGTATCCACGAGCTGAGGGTACTCGATTCGAATGGGAGGAGTACCGCCCCGATAACGTGTCTGCCCCACGTGTTTACAGCAACCAACGTAACATTAATGTCTCTAGCTCACATGTTATTAATGTTATTGCCACTAAAGCTGATGTGTGTATACGCAATAAAGGTACAATATCGGTTGGGAAAAGCGAATGCAATACTACACTTACGTTTGATAGCCCAAATGGCATATCGTTTGTAGCATCTCGAAATACGTATTTTATTTGTGGAACGAAGGGTTATCATCAGCTCCCGTTGGGATGGTTAGGCACTTGCTATGTATCTTTTGTACTGCCCCCTGTATTTATTGCCCCACCAATGTATCATAATGACTATATTCTTTATCATGATTTCGTGCTGAATCGTGTTAAACGTGCTGTTGTTCTGGACGACATCGACCAGACGGACACTGCTTTACAACAGTATGTGGATTTCAATTTGGGACTGTTTTCTTTTGTTGGGGCTGCTTTGAATAGTCGAAAGATACGACGACTGACCCGTGTTGTTGAGGCTATAGCAAATGATATTGCCATTGCATTAGGGAATATTACTGAAGAACTTCAGATTTCTAGGATTGTTACGCTCCAGAACCGAATGGTTCTAGATGTAGTTCTAGCTGACCGTGGGGGGGCATGTAGAATCATCGGAAGCAGCTGTTGTGTATATGTACCTGACAATTCACCATCTGTTTATGATGCCATTTCGAAATTGCATAAGATAGCTGCTGAAATACACCCGGATAATGGAACTTGGACTCTTTCAGGGTGGTTCTGGTCAATGCTTACCACTTGGGGTTGGAAATTGCTAACGATTTTATGCATCATTGTGGGGATACTGTTTGGTGTATGCTTATGTATTCAATGTGGCCCTGCTTTATGTTCTATGTGCTTATCGGCTTGCATACCATCAAGACGAGCTCTTGCTCATGATAAAATGATGCTTCATAAAGAAGTAACTCAAATAATGCTAATCGATATTGAAGATGAACACCCTGATTATGTTCACTATGAGGTAGCTTCAGCTAAACGCTAAAAGGGTCGTCTGTCGTAATTTGACGATGGCCGAGTTAGCGCTTAGCTGTGCGACTCGTTTTCCCGCTTAACTTGACTATACTCGGAAATGCCATTTTGTGTGTTACGGCGGCCATCTTAGATCATAAGCGGCCTCGTGGCCAGCATGGCCTTTAGTCCGTTGTCCGTGCCACTGACCACTCGAGTTTGCCCAGCAACAGGCTATTTTTAGTACTGGTCAAGCCCGTGCATGCGCAGTCCCCACTGACCAGTCGTCCCTCAGGAATGTGCCGCCAAACTGACCAGCGGGGTTGTAACCCCTCCAATGAGCTGGCTGTGTTCCAAAAATGACCATATATGTACATAACGCTTTGTAACTTTGTACCGCCTATTGTTTTATTACCTGCAAATTGTATAAAAGAGCGAGTCACACCGATGTTCGGTGGGATACTTCTTGCATTACCGAAGGGTGCTGTAGGAATGTACCACCACCCCATGGGGTCTTAATAAACTTGTTCTTTGAATTTTTCAGTTTCCGTGCCAACAGTTCTTTCGATGTAAGTGGGTTATCTTCGGAGCATGTAGGCCTTGGGAACCCGATACTACACCAATACCATCATGCAAGTTCTGCTGGTTGCAAATGAACCTTGCAACTCGCATGTTCCTAAAGTTAACTAGGATGCAGTCGCCTGGAATATCCTTAGTCCTGCTTCCCACCCAGCTAACTTGTCTAGCAAAAAGGACCTGGCCATCAAGTTGCCTCGGTAGAGGCCTATTGTTGTTTAGCCAGAATGTGGTTTTGTTTTTAAGTTCGGTGTATGATTCAGATTTGCCCGGCATTAGCCGTGGAACTCCCGTCAGAACACCTACATAGGGCATACAAGCCTGAGGCAAATTGAAATGGGTAAACTGGTATCAGTACTATCACCCGCATCAGGTTTTACAGGTAGGTCTTTACTCTGCCTCACTGCATTACTACGAATATGTTCGCCTTTCTGGCTCTGTATGGATACACTGTCAGTAGTTCTCTTATCCCCTTTGGTCAATGATTGGTTTATTGGCTTACTGGCCTTATTTGTTGTAACAACTGTCACTGGGGGATTAGTTCCACTCGGGGGCCCTAGAACGCCTTTTTGGTTTGGAGATGCATGTTTGCCCATTTGTGAGGGATCTACTGATGGAATTTGCTTCTGTTCGACTGTAACAAGGCTATTTTTAGAGTGGAGCTTAATTAAAGACTTTACAGAAAAAAGTTATCAAGGGTCCCTTGCTCGAAGCGATCGAGTCTTTCTGTTAGAACTTTTACCCTCTCGAGTACCGGCAGTATGAGAGACTTCACAATTTACTCAATTTGAGCGATGAGGGAGATTTCTTTTACAGGGCTTTGAGGACACACTATGTTTGGGCTGGTGTTGGTTAACAGGGCAGTATTACTGTTGGCTAGTCCACTGCTTATTGGAATATTAGAGGATTTCTCCAAAAGAGTCTCCATTCTTTCCCAAAAGCATGCATCAGCTGATGGGCCTCTGTTATTAGTTTGGTTGGTTACAATATCAGCTGCATTATTATTAGTATTCTTCCCCTTTATTGAATTGTGTTTAGCGACCATTTTCTTTTGTTCATTGCCACCTACATTCCCCTTATAATTTTTTACGGTTGGGCATTCCCTAATAGCGTATTTAAACTTACGCCTAGCCATCTGCCCTCTAGTTGTTACACGTGGGCTATCACTGCTTGTACTTAGCTGCGAGTCAGAGACCGAATTGAAATTTAGTGACGCATCGCAGCACCCATTGTCGATAGGAACCACTACCTGGAATGAAAGATCGACAATGGCCTAGTTTTGGAAAGTAGAGGGGGTCAGTGATAACCTTACAGATAAAGGGAGAATCTCAGGAGATGCGTTGCCCACCATATGAGCTGTATCCTGAGATGTTGGAATATGGAAGACCCCTGGGAGAGCGGCAAAGGATGGTGCCAATATCGAGTCCCGGGAATTAATAGTAAACATCGATATATTAGAAGAGGGCAAGGGGGGAAGGGAACCAGCAGGGAGCGAAAGGAGGCGTTCTGTGCTTTCTATAGCATTAGCCACCACCACGATGGTTTTCTGCAGCATGCGATCGATTGCTGTCAGGCTGGAAAGCTGGGGATTCACAACCCCTTTGTGTTTTGGGACAGGAGCAAGTATCGCAGGGTTGTGCTTCACCATTCTTCACCACTATAAATACGGGGGTAAATAATATGAACACAAATGCTATACAGTCAGCTAACGCCACCAAATACAACACAAAATATACCACAGTATGAAGCAACAAAAGATAGCACCCTTCGCGCAACAAATGCTATGTGTCTGAGAAACTTTACAGCTTTTTTTTGCGCCAGATGATAATCATACAAAGGCCCAGTTAAAAAATAACAGGCTACAAGAGCACAAATACACAAACCCAAGAGAGGTGGCCCAGCCCGGCCTCACCCAGCCACTAACGGTCACAAACGGTCCCGCCTTTGTCCCGGGGTTCTCCCGGGACGCTCCCGCGCTGCGGGGGCCTGAGTCATTTAAGTAGACCACGCGGTGTCCTGTGGGCGGGGCTGAGCAGCGAACGCGGACCAGGTGTTTTCAGGTCTAGCAGGGACTCCTAGGAGATTGAGTCCCTGCAGCGTTCAGCACGGCCCACTTTATGCCCTTCTCGCCCCCACAGCAGGTATGGCAGCAACCGCCTCGGCAATAGCACTTCCCCAGGGTCCAGAAGCGAAGCGGCACCCGCGAAGCAGGACCGGCGAAGCGGGTGCGGCAAGTCGTGATGTTATCCTCCACTTAAGAACTCCAAGCAACAGGGCTCCTCCTTCAGAAACAGCAAAGTAAGTTCCTGTGGGATAGATGGTACAGGGGGTTTAAATGTGCGCGGTGTCCTGTAGGCGGGGCTGAGCGGCGAACGCGGACCAGGTGTTTTCAGGTCTAGCAGGGACTCCTGTGAGATTGAGTCCCTGCAGCGTTCAGCACGTCCCGCTTTATGCCCTTCTCGCCCCCACTGCAGGTATGGCAGCAACCGCCTCGGCAATAGCACTTCGCCAGGATCCAGAAGTGAAGTGGCACCCGCGAAGCAGGACCCACGAAGCAGGACCCGCTAAGCGGGTGCGGCAAGTCGTGATGTTATCCTCCGCTAAAGAACTCCAAGCATGGCGGCAGCCGATGTCAACTGACACACTAAGGAAAAACAAACAAGGCAAAAGACAGTCTGTGTATTCAATTCACAATCAGACAATAATACAAACACACTATTGCCAGTATACATTAGTACATTTCAACTGCATATAGTGTAGTACAGTCGACAACGTTTCGAACCAATTGTAAATACAGGTTCATCCTCAGGACATTACATATATGCCTTTTTGATCTGCTCAGCCTCTATTTATAGCAAAAGTTACGAAACCATATATTATAACAGACATAAAACATTGAGAAACAAAAGGGGAGACAAACAAATTTCATAGGTTAGGGCATGTAGAAAAACACTATACATACACACATATTTTAATAGTAATAACCTCCAATGTACCACCTTTGTCCACAGGAGTGGCCGCAAATCTAAAACCATAGCTCAGTTCTAGTGACACATAGCGAACCATGCAGATCCAGAACTACATGCAGGTGAGGAAATATAGATAGCCAATAACGTGATGCCAAGGTTGCAATACTACATCGTCATATCTATGGTGCATACAATCAAATGACTGGTGTTGTGCAGTGTCCATTACCACACATTGCGATGGATAGGGTGCATAAAGTGGAATTTCAATTGCCCGTCACCTCACCATAACGCTACTACTATCGCTTAAGTCGTACCTACTATTGCTTTTAAAAACTTTTTCTAAAAATTGTTTATCACAAAATAAATCGGTCCGGCTGGACTAAGAATATAGCGTCTATTGAGCCTATATTGATTTGATATAATTGCTTTGTCTAGGGACCACTGTCCTGTTTACAGATATAGTTACCCTAAGGTCCCTAGTTTATTGCTTCCTTGGGTTCCCTTGTCCACTGAAAAAGAACTCCAAGCAACAGGGCTCCTCCTTCAGCAACAGCAAAGTAATGGATGCCGGTGTTACTTGATCAAAAAGTTGTTTTTGTCAATTCTGGGAGTATGTCTGACAGAGTAAAATGTAGTCTTTTACAATGCCTGCTACAAAAGTTATTTTTCAACTTTTTTCCCCCTCGGGGAAACAGTTGCTGATGTGGTTTGATTTTAAGTGGGTATATTTTCGATCCGGAGCATAAAGGAAAGTCTCTGCTCCTCGGTTACCCAGAGTAAACCTGACACAGCAGAAAATCAAAGGTTTTCGAGTGCCGGGTTTGGCGGCAGCTGCATCCCGGAAACTGCTTCTGCGGCGTCCTGGTTCACAGGTCGTTCGCTTCTCCCCGCCCTTCTACTCACCCGCGATCTTCCGCTGGCCTGCCGCGTTTGTCCGTTCCAGACGAGGTACCACGTAGTTGCAGACAGAAGTGTTGGCGTTTCAAAAACTCTTTCCGTTCCCTTTGACTGCCGTTTTTTGCCGCTTTATTTCATTTCCCAGGTGCATGTGATATACAGAACAGCCACTGCATGGATATGCTCGATATTCCTTCAGCCACTTTCCCAGTTCCTTGAGCTTTGGCGAAGGCTCACAGCACCATAACCAGCAAGTAATTCCAAAAGTGCTTAATTTAAATCAAAGTGACATAAACGGTAGAGGACGGTCTACGCATTTCAGCTCCCAGCCTTCTACTGGACCATCAGTGTATATTGTCCAGAGACCTACACGTGATATGCTGTCAATACCTATGCTTTCATACATTTCTACCTTTAAGGGGTCATCAAATGGTATTGGTATTACTTGTCTAATAGGGTCTGTACCATTGGAGAGGGCAACCGCCTGACCATTATAAAAATGGATAATTAGTTTGGGGATCTGTAGTGATTGATCACTTGTGGGCTGTTAAGACATTTCCTTATCTTATTCAATTACGTAGATTTTCTTTTCTAACGTTATATATTATCCCGCACAAGATAGGAAATCTGTTTACTTATATCTAAATGATACACTGCATAACTTAAAATTACACACTGCCATTACTAAGTGGCCAAATTTCTATTTACGTGCACATTTAAATATTCAGCAATTCTAAACTACATACTAGGGCAATATTTCAGTGGTCATTTCCCTCTGGATACATAATGGGGTATATCTCTCCTGGGCTCTGAGTTTACAGAAAGATGGATCCCTAACCTATGTTCTGAGTAGTATGTTGACTTGAATGTTCTGCTCTTACTCAGGTTGAAGTCTTCTGAGACCGGTTTTGCAACCATCTCCTTGACACAATGTCAGAACGTATACTGGTTGCCCAGCCTCAAATCAGCTACTAAATTTTGATCACTTTTGACTGCCTAGTCGAGCTTCCTTGGATCACGGACTTACCACCATGATCCTAAATATTGTGTCTTTCAATTCATACACAATCTAGCATGTAATACTAAAATAATCCATATTACAATACCAAATTATGACTCTTTAAATAAAAGAACACACTGTCCTCACCTTAATAATGCCAAACTCCGAGTTCTGCCCACCCACGGGAATAAGAACTGTAATAAAATCGGTGTCTGCTTACATTCTTTCAAGATGCGCAATTCACTCATTGGGGGTAGGCAGCATTCCGAATGGTGGCAATCGGTGAGGCCAAGTGGAACCCCTGGCTGCTGAGCTCGCCAATATGTTGGAGGGAAATATGCTTAACAAAAACCGTGACACAATTGACAAAGTAATATAAGTTTAATCACAATCAGTGGGGGATCAGACACCTCCATGGAGGCTGAAAAATGCTGTCCAAAGTACTGCCCATGGGCAGCAAAATTTATAGTCAGACGCAACAAACCACTTAGCAAGTATAACGTCAGATGACTTAATGGTCTTTCCTGATTTTCTCGATTGCAAAACAGAAACTCACTGTGTGCGTGTAGGAACTCGGAATTTAAGCATACAAAAGCTCATGTTCATGTAACCTCACAATATGTGGTCATATCTTACTAAAATGCTTATTGAGCCAAGGTATCTGACCTTTGCAATGGTGTTTTCTTTGCCAAGCTATCGGACCTTTAGGTGTGGCCATCTGGTATCTCAACCTGTGTATGTGTTCTCAGGAAGGGGTGTGATGAACCTAGCTCTTATGTGATTGGTGCAGCTCAACTCATTTCTCTAGGAGATAAAGATTGTGGTGACCTCTTTTGTGACCTATTTGTTACGATGGCTTATCTGCACTAACCATCAAAGGTTCAGTCAAGTTTCCTGAAACTGAAGAAAAATGTGACTTTTTTTCGTATGCTCAGCTGAACTAACCAAAATATGTTCCATTGAGTTTCCCGAGAAAAATGTGTGATCTAACTGTCTATTTCTTCTGAACCCACTGCTTTTCACCATATTTTTTTCCATGTATGGGCCTGTCATTTAATACATAGGTTTAAAACTATCTCTAACCTTAACGGTCTATATGGGGGTCTGGGTCTTAGATCTGTGTGGGTTGCTACACAATGCACCCATTCTTCCCTTTATCATATGTGTGTAGCCTAATGGACAAATGTGAATATTTCTGGTCTTTTGCTATAGGTGGTTCAGATTTCTCAAAAGTAAAACTCTTTTTCAAGACGTGTGCTCTAAACTTAATGTGGCCAACTCACAAACTTTAGTTTGTACTATGTGAAGTAATACTAGTGCAATACTACTCACATGTTACAAAATTATATTTACTAACCAAGGGCTTCTCCTGTCTTTTTGGTGCAGAAATCTCCACCTTGATGGCTTATACCTCCTTACTCTTAAGCCTATCTTTCAGTTGTAAGCGTGGAAGGGACCAGAGCGAGTTTGTGGAAAATGGAGAATGCTTACTATGGAAGGGTTTGAGGAAAACTAAGTGGAGGTGTAGGAGCTCAGGCTACTACAAAAATGAAAGCGCTTTACTATTCACAAATTGCACTTACACACTTCCTACAGCCCTAAAGCTGTCAAAACACTATTAAAGGTACTGAAGCCCAGACTTGAAAGGCAGGAACTTGCAATAACACCTCAAAGGAAGTCAACTTAAGGAGAAGTATTCCAACTTTTACAATGTATGAATATTTTTGTTAAATGTTAAAAATATATATTCCTATTAAAAATGATTTTAATGTTTTATAAATTAATAACTTTAAAAAATCACACAAAACTAAACTTTTAAATGTGCATTAAAAAATTCAAAATAGACTAAATTAGTCCTATAAATAAATTATAACAACACTCACTAGGTATTAAATGTAATTAAAAGTTTACTGTAGTGGAATATATTACATTTTTCTTTAAGAAATATTTTAATTATTTAATAAACTTTTAATATGATTTTTTTCCTTTCATGTTTTAAATTAAACAGTTTTAATAATGTTTTAAAGTATAAACTTAATTTTTGTTCCCTAAACTTCTCTATAAGGAAGTCTCCACCACGGTGGTGGAGATCTCTTCTTATGTGTGAAAAGTTACTTTTAGAAACTTTACACTTCTAAATCCTGCTATATGTGGTGCCATCAGGGGGTGGAGACAGCCAAGTATGAACATACATGTAAATCTACACTCAGAAATGGTGAATAGCAAAATTACAAATAGCAAAAAGCATAGATTTACACCAAGTTTTCGCAGTAAATCATGCATGTGGGTAAATCTACACATATCAATCAATCAATCAATCAATCAAAGACATTTATAGAGCGCACTACCTACCCGTAGGGTCTCGAGGCGCTTGGGGGGGGGGGGGTGCCGCTACTGCTCGAACAGCCAGGTCTTGAGCTTCTTCCTGAAGGAGAGGTGGTCTTGGGTCAGGCGCAGGTCGGCCAGGAGGGAGTTCCAGGTCTTGGCGGCCAGGTAGGAGAAGGACCTTCCTCCTGTAGTGGCTCTGCGGATGCGTGGGACGGCGGCGAGGGCGTGGCTGGCGGATCGGAGGTGGCGTTTGGGAGCGTAGAAGTTGATTCGTTTGTTGAGGTAGCTCGGGCCTTGGTCGTGGAGAGCTTTGTGTGCGTGGGTAAGGAGGCGGAAGGTGATTCTCTTGTTGACCGGGAGCCAGTGCAGGTCTCTTAGGTGTCCGGAGATGTGAATATGTATATACCTTTTTGATTCAGGCTTCATACAATACATACTGATGTAGACAGCGCACACTAGACCAGAAAAACATAAATATTTTGGTCATCAGCACAAAAAAATTATTTACAGAATATGTATTGTGTACTCAAGTAGATTTTGCATCTTATGAAAGTTTACATTGCCCCATCTTGATTTAAAATATGTGCAAAATTGTTTCATTTATCTGTACTTTGTAGATTAGTGGTGCATCATTTTCTGTACTTCTTGATGGGAGAATATGCCATTTATTAATTTGTTTAGTTTAGTTCTGCCATTCTTACATTCAATTATAACATCTGTAAATATAATAATAATTCTTTGAAGATTAACTTTTTTGAAACAAATTGATCATTTTGTTAATCGATATTTATATGTACTTATGGGCATTGTAAACGTGTTAGATTCATTAAGCGTTGTGTTGTATATGCTTTAGGGCAACCATAAATGAACATAATTTACAACATTGTGGTTACATGTACATACTACATTATTCTCCTCCCATAGGCCCAGCATTTACATACTTGCAATCACGAGCATCTCCCATGTTGTACACTTGTGTGTGATTTCTAGCGTTGCACTTTTAGCTTCTTGTACCTGACAGATTCTAATATGCACAATCTCGATTTTGAGATACGCATATACTTACATGACTCTTGCAACAATCGCGTTTTAATGCCTACCTTATTTTTGTGTTGAGTCTGTTTGCATTTGTTCAGTGTTTGGTATTTAATACTGCACTCTCCTGGCACCGTAAACCCAAAACTCTATATTATGTATGTGCACATGTCTTAGTCCCCCTACATTGAAGCAGTGGCATTGAGACTGTTTTGAGAGCATCATTGTTAATGATTTTGTTCATGTAATAAAGGTGATTGCTATAGCAACGTTGGAATGCAGGTTAAATTCACAACTTTTAAAGGATGAGAGTCCTGTATTGTAAATCAATTACTGTTTACTGGGAGCAATCTGTGTTAACACACTTCATTTCACTCCTTCCAACAGTTTCCTTAATGTGTATGGATCTTTCCCTGATGGCTGCGAAATGTGGCCTGGTAGCAAGTGTGCTGCAGTGTGAAGGCAGAAAGATGTCTGTGAAACAACTACACTCTCATGGCAAAACACTTAGACAGGTGTAAGGTACAATTTCTGTTAATTTTCCATTTTTATGTACTTATACCGACGTGGTGGCTGGGGCGCAGCAAAAACACACAAAAAAAGAAAATGGCAGCCACCATCTTCTTTATTAAATACATGGGGAAGGGACGTGAGAAGGGTCCTCCTCTCTGTGCCCCATTTTGGGCCCCGGGAACCACATCTCCTTGGGCCAGATATATTAATTAACAAGAAGAGGTTGACTGCCCCACTCCCCAAACCCTGTTCGTCCTCACGCAGGGACCCCATGCCCCAGGGCCAAAATCATAAAAAAATGGAGGGGGCCATGCAGCTCTATTCCTGAGCCTGTGAAGGCCCGAGGGACCCCATCCCAAGGGGCCGATTGCATAGTAAAAGGGGAGGGCCACACGGCGCCCCACCCCAAACCCTTTTAGACCCTGGTGACCCCATTCCCTAAGGCCAAAATAAAGTTTAAAGGTAGTGGGCTGTGCGCCCTCCTTCGCTGAGCCACTATAGGCCACCAGCACGGGTAGGAAACATGTGTTAGCTCCTGTCTGATGTAAGCATTTTTAAAACTCCTGCCAGACAAGAGTAAACATGCAAGTCTGCTCTCAACTGGAGGAAGATTTAAATGTGTTCACGCCGGCTAGGAGCAAACTTGAGTTCTTTTTCCCTGCCTACATTCCCAAACAGGGAAACAGAACACATATTCATATTGCTCCCACCCAGAGGGAGCAAGCGAAAAACAGCTGCTCTATCTGGGTGGGAGCAATGCCAAAGCCAGTTGGGGCTAAGGGGGCACTTGGGCTTTCCTCAAAGCCTCTAACAATATGTTTGGTGGGTGCCCCAGGTGGGCACTGGGGCATTTATCTATAATTATTGCTTCCCAAGGGGAGATGTGGTGTCCAGGGTTGGGAAGGCTCAGGAGGGGGGCTCAGGAATGGGGTCCCCTGGGCCCCAGAAATGTTTGGCGATGGGGGCTGCATGCCCCCTACCCTGTTTAATTGCATTTGGACCCAGGGGGAGGGGGTCCCATGGACTTTCAAGGCTTTTGGAGGGGGTCCCGTGGTCCCCCTCTTTTTAATGAAATTTGGCCCTGAGGGATTGGATTTATAGGAAAGTGCCTCTTTTGACATGGTTAGCCCCAATTTTTCCTGGATCATGATCTGATTATAATCAAAGTGCAATGGGTCCCTGCTAACCAGGTTCTCAGTGCCAGAGCTCTTTACTAAACCTGTACCACAATTGGCACAACTTCAGCAACCCCTGTAAGTCCCTATTAAATTGTAATCCTAATACCTAGGGTTTGGCGCCTGTAGAGGGTCCATTGTGCCTGCAGTACAAATTGTTCCACCCTAGCTACCCCTCGCAAAGTTAATTGCATGTCTTGGTGCACAGAAAACTGAAGAGTCGACACAGCACACCTCCCTGTGTGTTATGCCACAAACACTGCATGAGGTTTAGGTGAGTCATCCCTACAACAGGCATTACTGTTCTAAGGCAGGTCAACACTATATCACATGTGTGGCTATATCTATCTGATCAGATAATACCATACATTAGCTACGTCCATTCTTGAATATTTAAGGGCTCAGGGAAGCAATAAAGAGTATATGGGCTGGACACGCGTCATTATGGTTTCCCTCACACCATGATGGCTTCACTGTACCCAGGGATGTTTGGTACAAAACATCTCATCCTAATAAATCCACAATGATGCTACTGTTGGATGTATTAACATATGCATGCAGAAGGCACCTTAGAGGCACCCCCTGAAAACATATTAACACTGGTGTGGTCTCTGACTAGTCTTAGCCATCCTGTCACTACCAGAAATGTTTCTGACCTCAGTGTAGAGAGCCTTTGCTATCAGAGGCCTGGAACAATGCCTGCTCTGGGTGGAGATGCTTCATACCTTTTCCAAGCTTGAATGACATTCCAAGGCAGGAAGCTTTGAAGGCGATGCCGCCTTTGAAGTATAACCCAGGCATCTCCAGTTAGTTGAAACTGCACAACCCCTGTCCTGCTGCACTTTTGGTGGGAAAACTGGTGGGATACTTAGTCACACTAGGAGGTGTGACCATATTAAGCCAGCATCATCCCTAAGGTGAAGCAGGTGATGTAGACCCCCACCTTTCCAATTCCTCCATCTTTTCCCGATGAGAATTAACTAAACAGGGCCAGGATTATTCCCATTATGCAATGGAAGTGGTCACAAGGGGGTATTGCCACCCTAAAGGTAGGTAGCCCATTACCTACTACCTGTTACTCCTTTTAACACACCAAAATTTTGAATTCAGGTGGCACCTCTGGACCCTAAACTTCAGATTTGATGGACCTAAGAAGATAATGGCCAAAGGACGGCTGCTGACCCGGGAACAGAGTACCTTCTGAGGAATGTTGGTGTGAAATTCTGTGGCCTGCCTCAAGGACTCGACCATCATGGTGTGCTGTTTCATCCTGCTGCTATGAGGCCTCCAAGAAGCCGGGAGCACCTCCAGTCCATTGACAATTACAAGAGAAATCCTTTAGGGGTAGAGGAACTACGCCCCTGCAGACTGCAAGCACCAAACCTGCAGAGTCCAGATTGCTGATGCCAAATCAATAAGTCAACCAGAAGCAGTACACCAGCTCCAAGGGGCAGATCTGTCCCTCCACCTTTTGAGAGGACACCAGGATATACCAAAGCTGCAATACACAAGGTACCGGACTGCTGCAACCAACAACAAGAAAAAGTCCAATTCGGATTCCAACTGCCAAAGAAGCAAGCACCAATTGAGGGACATCAGAACCCCTGAGATTCAATTCATGAGTGGGCCACTGTCTGGAAATTGTCCTTGCAACCTGTTTCCTCTGACTGTGAAGAATATCTTGACACACAGAGCCCGGCTGGCCTACCTCCTCAGAACCTGACCCGCCTTACCAACAAACCAGCTGTGCTCCCATGGTCCTGCGGCACTTGCTACTTGATAGCTAATTTGAGGTCCCCCATATTACCCTCTAAATTCCCTTGTACAGCCAGTTTTGAGATGGCCCCCTTTTTAGTAGCGCCTGCTAACAATGACCTTGGCACCCCACTCCCGGCCAAATCCAGGACACTACCAACAATCCGCTAGTATAACATAGGACCTGGCCTGGCTACTCTCCTAAAACCCAAAGGTGAACTCTGAGATCCAAGTGAACGATTTTCCATACATTTTTCTATTTTTCTTCATATACTTCTATTGTGCATATTTGCGCACAAATGTGAATTGTTTTTTGAACTATACAAAAGAAGTACTTACCTGTGAATAAAGTTCTTGGTCCTAAAATAATATGAAACTCTGTGTTATTTTTGCAAATTGGACTCAGATTTACTCTTGAGTGTGTATTTCATTTATTGCCTCTGTGAGTACAACACATGCTTAGAACTAGCCTCTGATAAGGCAACCTGCTCACCCACACTACCACAAATAGAGCGTTAGTAGTATCTACTTTTGCCTCTGTGACCAATCTGGGTGTCACTGGACTCTCTTAACAGTGTATTTCATTTTAGTACACTATATATAGAGCCAGCTTCCTACACAGGTGGGTAGCAGTGTGGTCCTTGACTTTGTGTTTGCTGATACTACTTTGTCAATAAGTGACCACATGAGTAAATCTAAAAATTGTTTTAGCTAGTTGTTTTTTTCAATTGGTCTATTTTTCAAAATTTCTAAAATGAACTGCTAGGGCCTTGTTTAAGTCTCTGAAATTAGTGGTTAGAATTTAAAAGGCTTAATTTTAATTAGGACAAAGTGTTTTATGTTAAGATGTTTTCACTTCTCCAAAAATGTCCCAACTTCAGTAGAAATAGTGTCTGACACAGAGAACCAGGCTCAGGAGCTCGACCTGACATCTTACATGGCTCTCTGTGAAAGTTATAGTATTAAAACTGGCTCTCATGCTACCATTGCTAAACTTAGAAGGCTATTAGCAGAATATGATAGAGACCATCCAGTGGCGGAAGCTGTGCCCCCTGTGGAATAGATTGATGGTAACCCTTCTGAGGAGCTTTCAGGGTCCGTGCACTTAGAAACTCAAGAGGAGTCCTCAAATGAGGAACTTGCTCTAGAAAGGTTGGCCAGGAGGATAACGGTAGAAGTTCAACTCCTGGACATAAAGAAGCAGAGAAAGGAGATGGGCCTAGAACTCGTCTCTGGTGGCAGCACCTTCATAATTAGGGAAAGAGAGGAATATTTATACCCAAAAATCCCCAAAGGGATTGTTCTCAAATATACAGATTGTGATGATATCACCAAGTGGGTTACTGCTTTCGAGAGATCTTGGATCAGCAGGAAGGTCGTTAAGAAGCATTGGGGCTCTCACTTGTGGGAACTGTTCTCAAGTAAATGCAGGGACAGATGCCTGACATTGAATGAGACAGATGATGAGTCTTATGACCTCATAAATGGTACCCTGATTGAGGGTTTTAGACTCACCACTGAACAATATAGAATTAAATTCAGGGAGACTCGAAAATCCCACAGTCTGTCCTGGGCGGTTTTGTTGACTATTCAGTTCAGACACTAGGTGGCTGGCTGAAAGGTAGCAATGTCCACGACTATGATGGGCTTTTCAATTTAAGCATGAAAAAGCATCTGTTGAGTAAATTCTATCAAGAGAAGCTATATCAGTTCCTGGTAGGTCTAGGTCCACTTTCTCCTCAAGGATTGGGGAAGAAGGCAGACCACTGGGTTAAATCATGTGTGACCAAAATACCACTGATAGGGGTGACTAAAGAAAGAGGCCAAAAAGACCCCTCAAGGAAAAGATTGTGACCAAAATTATAAAAACTAAAATGAATCTTCTAAAGGCCCCCAAAAACCTGTTCAGCGAGGGTGGATCCAAATACTCAGCGTAAGCGCGGGTACCAGGGTAAGAATTATCATCACTTAGGGGCGTGGCTTGGATGCCGAGGAGGTAGGCAGCGTGAGCCCAGAGCTCCGCGCCCGATCCCGGATAAAATCCTGTTAAATTATACGAATTCCGACAGCAATCGATTTACAGCTTATACCTACCTGGACGGCTATCCGGAACGGCCCGTGCTGAAGCGCAGTGAGGCCGCTCGAGAATTGGGCACTAAGTGGAGAAGAAACCGAGTGTGAAGAACAGCCCGACTATCGAGGCCTGCGGCGGCTCACACCGTTAACTGTTATCGAAGACGGGATCTGTCTTTGGCCCTGACCTGACGAGGAACCTCCCACCCATTACCCATAGACCACACCAAGATGGGGAAGACGAAGGGGAAGGGGGACGGGGCCGCTAGCTCTGAAACGTTGGACGGAGCAGATCAGGGCCACACCGACCTACAGCAAATGCAGGACCGCATTCTGGAAGCTATCTCGGCCACAAAGGATGCCCTGCAGCAGGACATTGCCCAGGTGGCGATAGGCTTGGGGCTCCTGAGAGCAGAAAATGATAAACTTAAGGATAGGGTCAAAAGCACGGAGGTAACCTTACAAGAACTGGCCCCGGTGCACAAAACTATGGAAGGGCGGTTGGGTGATGCTCTGGACCGAATACAGGCGCTAGAGCGAGGAGCGGAGGATGTGGAAAACCGTAGTAGGTGCAACAACGTCCGCCTGGTGGGCCTTCCGGAAAAAACAGAGGGCGATGATATGGTGGGTTATCTTGATCAATGGCTGCGAACTGAAGTAGCACCGGAGGGGCTCTCACCCTTCTTTTCATTGGAACGAGCACACAGAGACCCGGCCCGGCCGCCCGCCCCTGGCCTGCCTCCCCGTCCCGTGGTGATCAAACTTTTACATTACAAGGACCGGGACTGGCTGTTGCAGAGAGCCAGGGAGGCAGGCCCCTTTCAGGTCGGCAACAACAAGGTGACCCTGTTCCCGGACTTCACGTTTGAGACACAGAAACTCCGGGCTAGCTTCCTGTCGATTAAACGGGAGTTGCGTGTGGAGGCCATCAAGTATTCACTCCTTTTCCCAGCCAACCTCAGAATAGTGGTGGATGATAAGACTCTCTTTTTCCCCACATCAGCAGATGCCTGGGCATGGTGGGACACTTATAAGGCCGGGGCGGATGGAGCCCGGTTCAGGGCTGCGGAGGAACAACGGAAACAACCGACTAGGAAATCGCAGCGCCTCCAGAAGCGCCGGCAGAGGACTGGGAAACCAACGGCGTCGCAGACGGAGGAAGAAAGGAAGGCCGCTCTTCAAGCGGTGGTGGACTTATCAGGAACAGTACGCAGTCAGTCCGGTAAGGGCTCAGACTCTGAGGAACAGGCTACTGGATCAGAGACGGACCTTTCGGAACTTGGTAGCGGCAGAGGACCAATTGTAACACCACAAACGTTGGAAGAGATTCTAGAAGCTTGAGAAAAGAGATTTTGTGTAGCGGGATGGCACATTGAACACGAGGGGCCATGCCCGTAGATGCCAAGAGTTAACAGGCAGAACTATGGAGACTCGTGAGTGTTCATGGGGGGATTGTGGGGCGGGTGAGGCGGGAATATCTCAGTGTAACGAACACCCTCGGAATCGAGTCGTGCCCCACTGGCCCTTAAGGTCACCGCAGTGGAGACTGCAGACTTTAGTGAGCATAATCGAGGGGGTTTCACCCAGTTGATAAAAGTTTGGATGGGAACTTCTTTGGTTAAGATAGGACCTATCCTGGGGGTGCGGATACCGAGAGTAGTTTGGGGGACTCGAGGTGGGGTTGGTGGGGTTTGGGGACTAGTTGTTGGGAGAGGGTGGGGGGGCCAGAGGTGTGCCAGTATATGCGCATGGATGAAGATTGATACTGACGTGTTCAAGAATGCAGGGGGCAATGGCTAATACGGGAGCTTTAAAATGTGTGACCTGGAATGTGCGGGGGTTACACACCATGGTGCGCAGACATAAGATACATGCTTACTTGGTCCGTAGAGGGGCTCACATAGCACTGCTCCAACAAACACACCTTACTAAGCAGGAGGGCATAGCGCTGCAAAGAAGATGGAGGGGACAGCTGTTCAACACGACGTACTCTGCGTTTGCAAGGGGCGCTTTGATATGGATCCGGGCTGGGGTTCCCTTTCAGGTGACCAAACAGGTGATGGATCTGGAGGGTAGATTTGTAGCCGTGGAGGGGAGGCTCAGAGGCCGGGTCGTGTCACTGTGTAGCGTGTACGCTCCTAACGTAGATTTGCCCGCCTTTCTGACGAAGCTCTCAGGCAAGCTGGCGAGCTATTTGACAGGCCCCATACTCATGGGAGGGGACTTTAATTCAGTAGTAGACGTCACGTTGCATAGGTCTCACCCACCACTGCATACATCACCAGTGCATAGACTAGCGAAACGCAGATTGGAGTGGTAGGAGAGATGGGATCTGGAAGACGCTTGGAGGGCATTGCACCCCACAATGAGGGATTACTCATTTCACTCCAGTATACATGACCTACATGTCCGGCTAGATGTGTTTCTGTGCTCTTCCCTCATACTCCCGGCTGTAGCGAACGCTGAGTACCTGACCTGCACATTGTCTGACCACAACCCCCTATTGTTGTCCCTGAATTGGATGACTGAAATATCACGCGTCCCGACCTGGCAACTACGACCAGATACTCTGGACGATTTATTATTCAGGGAAGCTTTGGGCGAGAGACTGACTCGCTATTTTGAGAAGAACAGTGGTACCGTGTCCTCCAGGGCAACGGAGTGGGATGCCTTCAAAGTAGTGATCTGGGGTCATTGCATAGGGGCTACTGCGGGCACCTGTAGGACGTTGTTGGATGACCTCGAACGTGCTAAACGAGAGCTGCGGAAATTAGAACGTGAGCGCCCAAATCATCCCGAGCTTCAGGACGCAGTTAGTAGGGCCAAGGAAGCAGTGGCGGTGGAATTGGAACGTCTAAGGAGTTTTGACCACAAGGTCTACTTGACTAAGGCGCATGCAGAGGGCGATAAGGCGGGGACAATGCTGGCCAGGCTTGCCAATCTTACTAGGCGCAGCCACCCGATCTTATCCATTGAGGAGGAAGGGGGTGTTGTTTATCACACCCAAACAGAGATCCTAGATAGGTTTCGGACGTACTACGAAGTATTATATGAGAGCGGGTCGGAGGGCAGAGAGGTCGAACTTGATGCCTTTCTTGAAGGACTGCAACTGCCACAGCTGGAACAAGAAGAAGCGGATGAATTGGGCCGAAACATCACAGTAGGGGAAATAGGGAGCGCGGTGAAACAGATGGCTTGGAATAAAACCCCGGGACTGGATGGGTTACCAATAGAGTTTTATAGTAAATACCTGGAGTTCCTAGCCCCACAATTGCAAGAGGTGTATAATGTGGCAAAGTCAAGAGGGAGACTGCCTCAATCCATGCGTGAGGCTCTAATGATCCCGCTGTTGAAGCCTGGAAGGGAAAGTAGTAACCTGTCCTCATATCGCCCGCTGTCTATGTTGACGACGGATTATAAAATCCTGAGCAAAATACTAGCTAACAGGCTGCTGAGCCATATGACGGGCCGGATACATAAAGACCAATCGGGATTTATCCCTACATATAATACTACGAACAACATCCGTAGCCGGACTCGGCTACTCGGGACCAGTTGTCGGGGGCATCGGTGCCCCTCGTGTTCTCTATCGATATTGAGAAAGCGTTTGACAGTCTGGAGTGGGGATATCTCTACAGAGTGATGAGACATTTTGGGCTGGGTGAAGGCTATATCGGTTGGACCAAAGTGTTGTACACGGCGGCCACGGTGAGAGTCCGGGTGGGCTCTCTCATCTCGAGCCAATATCAGGTGGGCCGCGGAACTAGACAGGGATGTTCTCTGTCCCCCCTGCAGTTTGCGTTGGCGATGGAACTCATTGCGGCTGAGGCCCGTCAGGGCGATACTATAAGGGCCTCAATTACAGAGCCAGACCACAAGCCATTTCGCTGTACGCGGACGACCTTCTGCTGTTTTTAGCGAACGCGGAGGAGGAATTGGAGGGAGCAAAGCGGCTCCTCGGAATTTTCGGGGGACTGTTGGGCCTAAAGGTTAACTGGGCCAAATCCTGTTTCTTTCCGCTGCGAAAAGGAGAGGCGCAACCCACCAACCTCCAAGCACTCAAGTGGGAGCCTCACTGTTTGCATTATTTAGGTGTATATATATACCATACGGCAGCAGACATGCTGGACAGCAATGTTACCCGCTGCATTAATGCATTGAAGGGGAACATGTCCTTTTGGGCCACTCTTCCGCTCTCGATGATGGGCCGGTGTCATTGCTAAAGATGATAGCGCTTCTGAGGCTGTTATACTACTTCCGCACGTTACTGGTGTGGATACCGAGCTCCATCTTCCGACGATTACGATCACTGGTGATAGCATTTCTATGGGGTACAGGCAGACGCAGGATAGCGCTTGACACCTTACTGCGGCCCAAAGACGAAGGAGGTATGGCAGTGCCTGACTTTGAGTGCTTCTACTTGGCGGCACAGTTGCAGTCCTTTACTCAAGATATAGTGAGGGTCTACCGGGGTCCGGAACCGGGCAGAGACGAAGGCACTCCGCGCCATGTGCTTGCGTACATTAACCTCTACCAAAGACTTCTCATTAGAGACTTATCCACGGAGGAGCAGACGTTTAGGCTCTGCTGGAACCGAGCACGCCGGAGAGCGGGGACTAGGCGAATGTACGCACCGGAGATCCCCTTGGGGATGGTGACAGCACTTTCTCACGGCGGGGACTGGTCGAGACTGCAGGGTTGGGAGGATGCAGGTCTACAGATGCTGGGTGACCTCTATGAGGACGGGGTGCTGCTCCAGTTCCAGACCCTGCAGGAACGATTTGACTTGCCTAGAGGGGACTATTTGATGCACTCTGCTGTAACCGGAGCCATGCAGGAGCACTGGGGGGAGGGGTTGCAGGAGCCTGCCACTTCTATGGCCTGTCAATATACAATGATGGCAGCCGGCACTTATAAGGTTGTGACCTGCCTATATTCCCGGATGCTGGGAGAAACCCTGCAACCACTCACCGCCCTGAAAGCTAAATGGGAAATGGATCTCCAGATGGAGATCCCCGACACCACCTGGGAACAATTGCTGCGGCGGGCGGAGGAAGAGCACGAGAAACGCCAGATTTCAACTGATACACTTTTACATCCTACATAGGGCATATCTCACCCCAGGGAAACTAAAGAAATACTTTGGAGTTGAGCAAGCGGCCTGCCCTAGATGCAATACAATGGAGGCAGATCTGGGGCACATGCTGTGGGATTGCCCCCATTTGAGGGACTACTGGCCGGAGATCGGGGAGGCACTGAATAATGCTACGGATAGGGAATTACAATACACCAAAGCGGTAGGGGTACTGCACTGGTTTCCTCACATGCCCAAGAATAAGACGACCAGTAAGTTTATAGACATGGGGTTGTTACTAGCGAAGAGGGAAATCCCTAGGAATTGGAAATCCAAAAGAGGGCCCACGTATAAGCGGTGGTACAATGAATGCCTGAAGTGGGCGGCGAGCGAAAGCACTCTGCGATACCAACTGGCTAGACGCACAGCAGATGAAAAGGCGTTAGAGAGAGCAACAGCGTGGGAGTCACTAGTGCAGGCGCTCCATGATGGTTCTGGAGAGGAAGAGGGAGGACATACAGACACCGATATGAAAGATCCCACTAGCACACCGGGTACACACTCTTAGCGAAAGGAACATTCCTCCTTGCAAGCACCAGAACATATGTTATCTAGTAATCCAGGCATAGGCGCAGGCATGGGGGGGAGATGGCAGGGGTGGGGGTTCTGGGAGTTCGGGGCAGGTTGGTTGTTAGGGGGAGGGGGAGGGGCGAAAATGTAAAAGCGGGCCACTTTATCCTGATGTCCGGAAGACGAGAAAATGGGGTAATTGCGGAGACTGAATATGTAACTGACGCCGCCCCGCCTTCGGGATGTGGGCTCATTGGCTGTGTAAATACTTTGCTCAGGCAGACTCTCCACTTACTTGCTGCATTGATGGCATACTTAACACTGTAATTTATATGCAAAGATTTGGTACTGCAATAAAAACGAGGTTAAAAAAAAACACAAAAAAACTTGGTGTCATGACCGTCAGACTCTTGGATACTGAACTGTAGACCTTAACTGTTAAAACTAAAAAAAATATATAGTGCTCCTTCAGTAAATGCATTTGTAAATCTTTAGATGGGCTCACAGGTGGGCCCTGACAATGTCAAGGAGCCCAATGAGGCAAATCGAGTCACAGAAGGTGTGGTGAATGTAGCTACCCTGGCAGTCTGGCCCAGTAATCTGGAGAAATACTGCAATAGGTGTCTTCAAAACTGTACTTTCCTGGAGAGACCTATACTGTCCTTAATGCTGATAATAAGGGAAGGATGTGGCCGAGGTGAACCCACGCACATCACACGCTTCCTGTTTCACTGTGCCCCTCCCCTGGATGCCGTTTGATTCTGCTGTTCGCTGTTTCTCCGCTCCGTGCAAAAACGTGTGGAAATCTGTTGAAATTCCCTGAAAGCTGAATACCTGAAAGTCTGGGAGCCTGGGAGACCTTAAACCGCCCCAAAAAATACACCCGAGGTGAGCCGTCCATTTGGATGTATTTACACGATATACCGGAGGCAAAATGCTCTCGGGCTCTCCTTGCTCCCTGCTACTGACATGCTGCCATCTGAGCGTTTCTAATGTGAAGGGTGGCTGAAGACGAGGTAATCCGTTTGAACGAACGCAGCTGCTGAATTTGGATCTTTCTTTGATTTTTGGTGGCTCTCAGGTCCTCAAAGATCTTAATCCTATTAATTCTAATAATCGCACAGAAAGATTGCAGCTACGCAGGATTGGGGCAGCTTTGTATCTACAATTACCGCGGACGCCGAGGAGGGGCCATCTAGGCATTACTAACACTCTATAAGGGGACTACCTGTTCCAGCATGCCCTGCGGTCCCGAGGATGCGGCCTGAGCGGCAGAGAGAGCTAAAAGGGGAAGAAAACGCGTTAATAAGCTGACTATCAACCAACTTTCAATTGCTCCCGTCTGCTCATCCGTGTTTTTTTGGGGGTGGGGCCTCAGCCAAACAAGGTCTCCCCTCCACACGAGGGCTTGAAACAAACAACACAGCTTTTCTCCCTTCGTTGTTTATAGCACAACCGAGTGGAGCCATACAGCTTGCTCTCATCCCCCTGCCTCGTTGCTTCCCCTGCCTTAAGGCCTTATACTATTCTGTGTACGAGAATGGCAGCGAGAGTTAGGGGCAAACAGGCTAAAACGGACACGGTAATAGAGCTTCTAAAACCACTGACGGTGGCCGTACCTGCACTTGTGTCTAAAGGGGGGGGGGGGGGGGGGAAGGCAGAAGAAAGGCACAACAAAGAAACGCCTTAAAACTTAAAGCTATGGAAGTGGTGGAAAAGAATAGACAAAACAATTACAACATCTCAATCAAATCTGTGGAGGAGGATGAATACTTGGGAGAAGAAGATGAGGATGCACAGACACTATCTGAACTATCGGCTGAATTGAGTCTGTTGGCGGTCGAAGACAAAAGTTAGGGGAATGGGTGGGACAAGGCAAACAAAACGGACAAAATTGGTAAGAGCACAATCAGAGGGAACGAGACCAATCGAGCCCTAAGCATTATCCCCTTTTCTCCAAACCGGTGGTCCAGCAGGGGCGATTCATGAGCACACCGAATTGGGAGGAGTTGAAGGGAGCGGCAAGATCACAGAGAAGAAGGGGATGCTATAAAAGCAACACTGCCAGTGGCAGTGGCAGAGGGAATGGCAGAGGCAGTGGCAGTGCCAAATGCCAGTTTGCTTCCCCCGTCTACCTTAATACAGTCACCACAGCTCCAGGCTCCCTTGACTCAGGCTACACCTCAACCCCACCCTCACCCCCAACCGCAATCTCATGTTCAGAACAGTCTTGATAAGATTACAAAGGCAGCTCACTATGCAGAAGAAGCACCGCTCGGGAAGACTCTCTCCTCGTTACCCATTCCATCTCCAATAGACCTTGCAGGTTCAGGTTCAAGCCTACAATAGATCCAAGAAGATGTCTTATGTACCCTCCCTAATACACCAAAGGTGAACTTGGTAGAGGAGATGTTGCTAAATATCCTTCGGGAAATAAGGTGTCTTAAAATCTCCCAAGCGCATGAGATATCACAACTTCATAGTAGGCTTACAAAGATGGAGGAGCACTTCGGAAATCTCCCCAGAGGGTCTTGGAGGCTGAAGTCCCGGTCTCAACCCTGGAAGATACATTAACCGCTGTTCAGAAAGACCTCTAAGCAGCAAATAAAGATAAAACTCAAATGGAGGCAAAGCTGCCGGACTTAGAAAATTATAATAGATGGTCCAACTTACGACTAGTGGGCATTTCCAAAAGCTTGGAAGGTACTGATGTGGTAAATTGGTCAGAGTCACTTTTTAAAAAGGCTATACCAGAGCTGCAAGGTGACCTAACAATCACAAGAGCACACAGAGTCCAGGCACATAAGCCTAATAATCTTAAATATCCACGTACTATACTACTGAATTTTTCAGATTATAGGGTGAAAGAGAAAATCCTGAACACGGCCTTCTCAAGAAGAACTTTCAATGCAGATGAAGCAAAAAACTTTCGGATTTTCTCGGGCATGTCAGCAGCTTCTGCTCACACACGTAGGGACTTTGTTAAGATGATTGACTCCTTTAAGGCTAAGGGCGCTCAAGCCATGATTGTTCAGCAGTCCAAGTTGAAGGTGCTAGCCAAAGGGATTTTTTTTATATTTACAGATACACAAGAAGCGCAGTTATTCATGGAGGGTCTCTCTGCATATCCAGGTGTGAGATAATCAAAATTCAGTAGAAATGTTTGGAAATCTGAAGACCTCATGTATACATTTTGCGATTGAAAGGGGCGGCCGCAAGATGTCTCAGGAAGCGCACAAGGATGCAATAAAATGGCATCCATAAAGAAGAAAGGAAAACAGATGGGGACGGAAGTGGGACACTGGGGGATGCCGTCCCCTCTAGGGGGGTTTGGGAGGGGGGTTGGTGAAGGGGGTGTAGCAGTGGTAAAAAAGAGAGTTCATATTCTAGGAAGTTATATGGTCAGCTGGTTGTACAGTTACGTTATGGGAGAAGTTAGTTTCATTAGCTCTCTCCACGCTAAGGCATTTTTTCTGCACTTAAAGGCACTTTTCAATTCAGGTTGGGGGTCTCATTGCATGTCCTAATCTGAATAATTTTGCACTTTAAGGCAGCTTGCCTTTGTCAGATATTGGAAGCTATTTTAATTTGCACATGGTTGCTGAGTTTGCATAATTATTTATCTCTGGGTAAAGGAAGTCATATTTCCCAAAATAATTTTATACTAATGATGTTTTTGCCCATACTGTTGATTCCCTTTTTTGAGCTCAGGTTCGCACATTTTGCACATTTTGCACTTTGCGAAAGGTTCAAGTTCTATGCTACTTGCACTTTAAATGCTGATTTTGCACAATGCCTGGGTAAAGGAAGTTATATTCCTCAAAATAATTTTGCATTAATGATGTTTTTACATATTCTGTTGCCTCCACTTTTATAACCCAAGTTTGCATATGCTGCACTCTACTTGCACTTTAAATGCTAACTTTGCACAACTTTTTGCTGCTCTTTGGAGTGGTGGTTTGTGTATTTTCCACAAAGAAGGTTGTCTGAACCCTATGATCTCCGCACTTTTTGCATTAATTCTGTACATACTCTTTATGTTTCTTTCTCTACCTCAGTGTCTCGTATTTTGCACATCGCTATCTGTCTACCCTATATATGAACATTAATGAGAAATAAGCTGAACTTTTTGTCTTTTAATACTAATGGTTTGAAACGCAATAGAATGTTGGTTAAAATGTCTCGGTCCAGAAGTTATTTTCCTACAAGAAACTCATCACAGAGCCCTGGTTGACTCTGATAAAATTTTAAAGGGCTGGGCAGGTTATAGAATTTCATCAGTAGCTGGGCTGGCACAGAGGGGGGTAAGCATCTTAGTAGGAAGGCACGTAGTGTTTTTAGTGGAAGAGTCACATACAGACCATAGTGGTAGATGGGCATTCGTGTATGGTAAATTAAATCAGGTAAATACGATATTAGTTACAATATATGCACGGTCATAGATGACCCACTTCCAATTCTGCAACTGAAACAAGCATTGACGGGCATACCTGGGCAAATAATATGGGGGGTGATTTTAATTGTTTACAAAATCCTATAATTGATTCATCGAAAAAAGACCAGCGCCAGAACAAACCCCAAGTAGCCATTGCTTTACAAAGCTGCAAAACAGACCTGGAGATCGTCGAATATTGGCGTTCCCACAATCAATATAAACGTGAATACTCTTGCCACTCTGCAAAATACAACTCAGCATCTAGGTTGGACTTCTTTATAACATCCAATGGTCTAGAAGTTCGCAACTACGAACATCTACCATGCGTTACTTAAAATTGAGTTAATTATAGGAAACCAGGAAAAAGAGGGACCTTGAAGATGGTATTTTAACAAATTGAACCTCGCAGAACTACAATGGTGTACAGACATTGAGGAGGAGATAGAGGAATTTTTTAAGCTGAATAGAGGGTCTGCACCAATCAATGTGATTTGGGACGCCTTTAAGGCCACATTGAGGGGAATAATTACCTCCAAAGAAATACCGAAACAGAGGGCAAAAAGAGAGAAGAAAATTAATCTACAGACTAAGCTTGTGCACGCTAACCAAGAGCACTACAGAGTCAGATCTCGAGCTTCTGGGCAAAAGGTAGCAGAAGCAAAAAAAAATAATTAGGGAATTTCATTACGATTTAGGTGACGCAAATACTAGTCTTTATGCCGAGAAGCTCTATGAAGAGAGTGAATATACAGGCAGACTCCTAGTGTGGCAAGCTAAAGAAAATCAAATTCGCAATAGGATAGATCACCTCTTGGATCCTGTTACCAAAGTGCATGTGAAGACTACTGCGTCTATAGGTGAGATGTTTTTAAAACACTATGAGGGAGTTTATCAGACTAGTGAAGGGGCTGCAAGCGAAACCATTTATGAATTTTTAGAGGGCGCTTCAAATTCCCAAATTAGCACCTTGGCTGCTAAGCAAATCCCCCTCCTGTGCTGAAATTTACAGAATGCCCTTTTACATGACGAGCTCAGCTCGTCATGAGCACACGAGAGGTGTACCTCATGATGAGCTGAGCTCGTCATGAGCATCGAAGGGGTTAGGTAACGAGTACAAAAAATGTTTAGTTGAGGAGTTTCCAGAGGCAGAACTAGATGCAGTAATCAGCTCCCTTCCTAGTGCCAAAGCCACTGGTGAGGATGGTGTTCCCACGGAATAAAAAAAAAAATTGATGGTACCCTTTGCAAAGAGTTCCTGCTACTAGCTAATTATTTATTACAAGGAGGGTCCCCGCCGGATTCTTTTCGCACTGCAGTGGTAGTCAGTATTCTAAAAAAAGGAAAAGATAAGGAAAACATGAACTCATAGAGTCCTATAAGTCTATTAAATACAGACTACAAAATCTTTACGAAACATCTGGCGAACCGGTTGAATAAAATAGTAGGATCACTTGTCGGTCCAGATCAGTGTGTTTTTATAGCAGGAAGACACCGCCATACTAACACAAAATGTTTATTGGAGGCATTGGATTATTTTAACATTAATAAAGTGGAAGCACAGATTTGGCTTTAGATGCTGAAAAGGCTTTCGACCTTGTGTCAATGGACTGCCGTTTTGCGTTTTTCCACAGCTTTGATTTCCTGATTGATTTTATCTCCCTCCTGAAACAACTATATGAGAACTCTAGGTCACAGATTATTATTATTAATATAAACGTTGGGACATGTCAAATTAAAGGAGGCACGCGCCAAGGCTGCCCTCTATCGCCAATTTTATTTGCCTTATTTATTGAACCCTTGGCGATCGCAATTAGGGGGAAAATGGCCGGTACAGTACCAGTAGTCGGAATAACATATATAAAACTTTATGCCGATGACATTGTTCTCTTTCTAAATTCAGAGCCTTCCAGTCAAGTGGAAATTTTAAAAATCTTCTCTGATTTCCAAAAACTAGGAGGCTATAAGATAAAGACAAACAAAACGGAAATTATCTTATGTAATTGCACGATAGACAATTTAATAATAGAATTTAGGCAGATATATAATACCCTCCCTAAGAGATATTTTGGAATTTTTATCTCTGAAAACTTGGAAGATCTTTGTCCACTGAATTATATACCTCTAGTAAAAAGGGTTGGCTCTCAATAAGATCGCTGGAACCAATTGCCGTTATCAATAATGGGTCGTGCCGCCCTAATTCACATGTCTTTCCTACCACTTTTTAACTTCCTTTTTAGTGCAGCTCCTTGCACAATTCAGGTTACATTTTTTTTAAAAGTGGATGCCTTATTTTCTTCCTTTTTACGGACAAATAAGACTCCGAGATTAGCACTCAGCACTTTGAACCTCCCGACCGTACAGGGAGGGTTGTCACTTCCAAATATTAGGGATTATTATTACGCTACCTTTGCACATCATAGTTTTCGATTTTTTTTCACAGAAGATCACGAAGCAGATAACTGTTTTATGAGGAAGATGTTGATTGAACTCAAAATTAATGACCCAGTAAGAATCACAAAATAACCAAAGAAGGTACACTATAAGTCTATACAGTGGCTATTTAAGCATAAAACCCGGCTCCTGAAATACTATGATATTTTTAGAATAAGTAGTTCAACTAGTTTAATGAATTTAAATATAGGAGAGAGGGGCACCCTGGATAAAAACATTGTGAGACTCTGGAAGGATAACAGCTTTGAAATAATTGAGGATTTTTTACTAGGGAATAGATGGAAGTCTTGGGAGGAAATTGAAAGGTTGATCCAGCATTCGAATACAATCCTGAAATGGTCTTTTATTAGCCTCCATGCCGAACTAAGAGAGTTAGACATAGGTAACTTATTTGACAAAATACATATAACTGAAGCGCTAAATAGTGTGACGCAGAGGAAAATTAGCACTTGGATAAAAAAACTCAATGAAGATAACTCAATTGTATTATATAATAGGGCTAGAGACAGGTGGAGAAAGAGGGAAGATATTGAGATCAATAAATTAACGTGGGATAAAGTTAATAAATTAAATAAGTTAATAAATTTAACATGTCCATTTTCCGAGGTGCTAATTTTAAGCAAATGCAATTCTACAGTAAATGGTTAATCTATAGAACACCCTCGTTTCTCCACAATATATATCCTCAAGTGGAGGATAAGTGCTTCCGTTGTGAAGAAAAGGATATCTGGAAACATATAATTTGGGATTGTACCAAAATACAGGATTTCTGAAAGGACGTAGGAAAATACCTCAGTAATATAATCAATGCCACAATCACATTTAATGAATTAATTTCAGCCTTGAGTTGCTCCCCTAGTTCCACTCCCTGTGACGAGTCCCTATTCATAGCATCACTGGTAGCAAAATCTATTATTTTGCAATGTTGGAAAATTGATAAAGTACCAACTCTAAATCCATGGAAGGCAAAAATATCTAGGATTCAGGGAAGGGAAAAAAAATATGCACTGAGGTCAGGGGCCCTTAGAAAATACGATAAATACTGGAGTGTGTTCGAATGGTAGTTATTGATTTTCAACTTCTTTCTCTTTTTTTTGAAAGGTACTGTTAGCCTTTTTTATCAATATATTGCACTATGCACATTGCACTTTTCAAGTATTATACTCTCTTAGAATTCATATTTGTATTTTTATGATATACTGTCAGCCTGCCTATTCTTATATAATGTATTCTGTACTTGATTAATTCTGTTGCGAAAATTGGCATGTAATGTTTACCCATTGTCTATGAACTCTAAATAAAAAAATAAATAAAAAATGCTGATAATAAGGATAAGGCAAATCCGATGGCTTTGGTGTCCTTTGGAGTGGGGAGTGGTTACTGGCCATAAAGGATGGTGGTATCTTCTGCAATTCCTGTACAGTGTCTGCTTGGCAATGATCTGGCGTCCTCGGCATGGACTGAGGCGAAAAGAAAAACCCATGCAGCCATGCTGGTTATACCAGAGTGGGTGTGTGTAATAACAAGAGCACAGAGTAGAGCCTAGGGTGAAAAGAAATGTTGGAGCCTCAAATTATGGCCCAACCTTCCAATAGAAAAGGCAGAAAGACTGGGAAAACAACTTCCAGACAGACCTCAGACCAGGTCCAATCTCCTCAGGGAGAAGACCTATAAGCCCCAGAGGAAACTGAATCCCAGGAGCTTGGGTCTTACACTGCAAAGCTCTTGGGTCCAGGGGGGCCCTCTCTGTAACATTTGTGCCAGGGGCAGAGATCTGTCCCACTCTTGAAAGCCTAAAACAGCAAGCTGTGGATCAGGAGAAGGGAGATGTCAGTGGCTCTCACTGGACCTATTGGGAGGAGGGTCTCCTTTACACTGGAGCCAGAGACCCAAAAGCTGGTGCCACTAGGAGAGAGGTAGTGCCTCAGCAGTTTAGAGAGTTTCTCGTCACATTGGCCTATGACATCCCCCTAGCTGGTCATCTTGCCCAGACCAAAACATGGTGAAGGTTGGTAAACCCTTCTACTGGCCAGGTATGTCCCAGAAGGTGAAGGAGATTTATAACTCCTGTGTCTCTTGTCAAGCCAGTGGCAACACAGGTGGCCAATTGAAGGCTCCCTTAACTCCACGGCCAGTGGTCGGAGTTCCATTTGAAAGGGTAGGGATTGACATTGTTGTTGCCTGGACCCACAAACAGCATCAGAAACAGATTCATATTGGTAGTAGTGGGCCATGCTACCAGGTATCCTGTAGCTATTCCCCTTAGAACCCCCACTGCCCCTGCAGTGGCTAGGGCTCTCCTCGGCATCTTTACCATGGTGGGGTTTCCTAAGGAGGTGATTTCAGACCGAGATACAACCTTTATGTCTGCTTACATAAAACACATGTGGGAAGAATGTGGAGTGACCATCATGTTCACTATCCTATATCATCTGCAGACCAATGGACATGTTAAAAGGTTCAACAAGACTTTGAAAAGTATGATTGAAGGACTTCCTGAAAAACTCAGAAGGAGATAGGGTATCTTACTGCCATGCCTGATTTTTGCCTTAAAGGAGGTGCTATTGAATGGAGTTGGGTTTCCACCTTCTGTTTTGTCATCCTGTAAGGGGATCGTTGTGTCTTGTGAAGGATGATGGGGGAAGCCTCTCAAAGAGCCTAAACATGATATTGTGGACTATATGATTGGCCTTCTTTCCAGAATGGCTGAGTACATGGGAAAAGCAAACAAAATCCTGAGGCCAGCCAAGATCTCCAGAAGCTCAGGTATGATCAAAAGGATGCCAAGGCAGAGTTCCTACCAGGGGAGAAGGTATGGGTTTTGGAGCCTGTGGCTCGTAGGGCCCTCCAGAGCAAATGTACTGGGCCTTACCCTCTCCTTGAGAGAAAAGGGGAGGTCACCTATTTGGTGGACCTTGGCACCTGTAAGAACCTCAACAGGGTCATCCATGTGAACCGCCTTATACCCCATCATGACAGGCCTGAAGCCAGGGACCATGCTGAAGGTCACAGGTGAGGATCATGAAGTAGAGAGGAAACATCTCCCTGTCCCCCTCTCTAACAACTCTAATGATGAGTCAGTCGATGGAGCGGTCTTGTCAGACACCTTCACTGCTCAACAGCAGACTGATTGAAGGCACATCCAAAATCAGTTTACTGAGCTCTACTGCTTGACCCCTGCACTCTAACGGGTGTTCACAGGATGTGGACACTGGGAACAGCCTACCTGACAAGAACAAAGTCTACATGCTGTTTGATCATGTTAAGGAGCATTAAAATTGAAGTAAGCAAGTCATTGAATCATCTGAAATCCACCGGGCCAGCCCAGTTGTTGTAGTCCCCAAAACTCAATCCCAGGGTGGAAAGACATAGATGAGGTTTAGTATGGACTCTAGAGGCCTCAATGCAGTAACCAAAACAGATGCACACCCAGTTCGTAGGGCTGATGAACTGATTGACAGGTTAGGGGCAGCCAAATATCTCAGTACTTTTGATCTCACATTAGGGTTCTGGCAGATAGGCTGACCCCTGGAGCAAAAGAAAATGTCAGCATTCTCAAACCCAGATTAGCATTACCAGTTTACTGTTATGCCCCTTGGATGGAAGAATGGCCCTGCCACCTTCCAAAGGTTGGTGAACAAGGTCTTTGCATGTTTGGAATGCTTTAGTGCAGCTTATCTTGATGATTGCTGTCTTTAGCTCCACCTGGCAGGACCATCTAATAGACTATGGAAAGTCCTTGAGACTCTGAGAAGTTCAGGCCTCACCATTAAGGCAAGAAAGTAGGGCAGTACACAGTTGTGTACTTGAGCCACCTTGTAGGTGGAAACAAAGTTCAGCCCTTACATCCCAAGATTTAGACAATTCTGGATTTGGTAGCATAACTTTTTTTGACTGAGTACTACAAGAGGTTTGTGAAGGGAAATGGGTCCATTGTGCCCTCCTCACAGAAGTGACATCCAAGAAGATGCCCAGGAAGATTAAATTAACATTGAGCTGTCAATAGACTTTTGATACTCTGAAGGAAGCAATGTGCTTAGTACCCTTTTCGAAAGCTCAAGATTATACCAAGCAGTCCAAAGTCCAGGCAGATGCCTCTGTAGTCTGAACATGGGATAGGAGTGGTTCTATCCAGAACAATGATAATGGCCAAGACCAACCTGTTGCTATTAGAAGCTATTAGCAGGAGGTTACATCACAGCGAGCAGCGTTAGAATACCATTGAGAGGGAAGCCTTTGCTGTGGTTTGGTCCATGAAGAAGCTGAGACCATACTTGTTAGGTTCTCAATTCCTAGTTCAAATTGACCACAGGCCTTTCAGATGGATCATGCAAATGAAAGGTTGAAACCCCAAATCATTAATGTGGTCCATACCTCTACAGGGAATGGACTTTCAGAGTAACACAGACCAGGGATGGCCATGCCTATGTAGACGGCTTTTCCAGGTTATTACACTTAGAAGATGAAGACTTTCTGGGAGAAGGTTAGTTTAATTCTCTTTCATTTGGAGGGGGTCATGCAGGAAAGTGCCTCTTTTAACATGGTTAGTCCTCAATTTTTGCCTGACAAATGATGTGATTGTGAATGAAAGTGCACTGGGCCCCTGCTAACCAGATTCCCAGTTACAGTGCTCTTTCCTAAAATGGTACCATGATTGGAACAATTTAAGCAATTCCCTTAAGTCCCTAGTAAATGGTACCCCTGGTACCTAGAGCATTGGGACTGAATAGGGTGCACCAGGGCTGTAGAATTAATTGTGCCACCCTAAGGACCATGAAAACTGCCATGGCAGGTTGCGTGTCTTGGTAAAGAGAAAACTAAATAGTTGACATGACAAACTTACCTGTGTGTCATGTCCACAGGTACTGCATGAGGTATAGGTAAGTCACCCCTATTGCAGGCCTTGCTGTCCTAAGGCAGGGTACACTATATCACATGTGTGGTCATACCTGCCTGAGCAGATATGACCTTACAATATTTAAATCCATTATTGGATATTGTAAGCGCACAGGTTAGCCATACATGGGCTGGACACCCATCATTATGGGTTCCCCAGCATCATGATGGCTTCACTGTACCCAAGGATGTTTGGTACTAAACATCTCATCTTAATAAATCCATACTGATGCCAGTGTTGGATTTATTTATAAATGCACACACATGGCACCTTAGAGGTTCCCCGTGAAAACCTACCAAACACTGGTGTGGTCTCTGAACAATCTGAGCCAGCCTTCCATCACCAGACATGTTTCTGATCTCATGGGGTGAGAGCTTTCGCTCTCCGAGGCCGGAAACTGTGCCTGCTGTTGGCGGAGGTGCTTCACACCTCCTCAAGTGCGGAATGACATTTCAAGACGGGAAGCTTCAAAGGTGATGCAGCCTTTGATATGCAATGCAGGCATCTCCAGGTAGTGGAGGATTCCAATTCCCTCCACTTTTGGCAGGAGGACAAGTGGGAAACTTGGTCAGATTAGGAGATGTGCCCCCTAATCTGTGCCATGCCCACAGCCAAAAAAGACACACAGATGATGAGAAGTGAATCCCAAAACCAGTCTCAGGATGCTTGTTTCTGGTCCAGGGAGAGCCTGGCCTAGCATTCTGGACTGGACTGTTCCCATAAGGGAACAGGTTCAAGGCTGATTTGCATATGGCTGGGTTTAAACTGGAAGGGCATAGGGAGCAAAAATAAACTATGGATTTAGGCGCAGATCTCTGTACTGGGGTAAATGTTTGACATTGTTCAACATTCTGTCCAACAATTGTTATTTTTATAAATGCCCACAGACACTACATGAGGTATAGGTATGTCACCCCCTACTGCAGGCCTTACTGCCTTAAGGCTAGGTGCACCATATCACATGTGTGGCCATATCTGTCTGAGCAGATATGACCATACAATATCTAGGTCCATTCTTGGATATTGTAAGTGTGCAGGTAAGCCATATTGAGTACATGGGCTGGACATTATTCATTACGGGGTGCCCAGCACCATGAAGGCTTCACTGTACTCAAGGATGTTTGGTACCAAGCATCTTGTCAATAAATTCACACTGATGCCAGTGTTGGATTTAATAATAAATGCACACTAGAGGTTCCCCCTGAAAACCTACCAAACATTGGTGTGGTCTCTGACCAGTCTTAGCCAACCCGCCATCACCAGATATTTTTCTGATCTCATGGGGTGAGAGCCTTCACTCTCAGAGGCCGTGAACAGTACATGCTTTTGGAGGAGGACTTATCAAGGCAAGAAGCTTCAAAGGTGATACCACCTTTGAAATGCAACTCAGGCACCTCCAGTTAGTGGGGGATGCCAACTCCCCTGTCTGGCTCCACTTTTGGCAGGAGGACTGGCTGGGAACGTAATCATATTAAGTGGTGTGCCCAAATTCAGCCAGCACCATCCTTAAGGGGAGGCACGAGAGGTGGACCCCACTGTTCCATTTCCTTCATCTTTTCTTGGAGAGAATTAGCCAACAAGGGTCAGGGTTATTCCTGTTACTCAACAGAAGTGGTCATAGGAGGGTGTAGTCACCCTAAAGAGTAATTTTCTTTTCTTTTGTAATGCACAGAATAACTCGAAAATCTCCAAAGATTAACCAGAAGCTAAAAAGAACAGAAGTGTCAAAGTATATCAATGATTACAAACTAGTCATTTTAAAAATGTGGAATGTGATCTTGGACATTCAGTATGTTGCAGATAACTCACTTGCTGTTGCATGTTATGTTACATCGTACATAACAAAATCTGAAAAAATTTAGATGAAAGAAATGTGGGAAGAAACAGAACAAGAGAAAAACCTTAGTAAACCAGTGTACAGCTTTACTTTCAAAAATGCTTTCCCACCGAGAAATTGGATTGTATGAATGTTCAGACTGCTTGTGCTCTTCAAGTTTAAATTCAAAGTCACAAGGAATCATTTGGGTAAGTTTAGGTCTTGCCTGCAAACGAAATAGAGTGTTGAAATCATTTGAAGAAATTGAAGAATTAGCAGTAAATGAAATAGACAGAACAGATAATCTGAAAACGAATATGTTGGACACTAACTGAAAAGGAGTCAACATCTGGAACAGCTATGTCTGTATGAAGTACTTCAACATTACAGCTTGAAAAGAAATGTTAAGCAGAATGTAAAATAAGGAAAATATGCAGTGGTTAGATGTCATGGTTTTTTAGTAAAAGATGCAAAGAGTAATCTCATAAACCACAAGAAAGTTAGTTGTGAAACTTTAGATAAGCGAGAATTTTACTATTTAGCACTTCTGCAACTGTTTAAGCCATGGTGTAGTGAAAGTGAATTATTTGGAGACTTTGACTGTTACGAAGATTCTTGTAATACATGTAAAGGTAGCGCATGTACAATTTTTGCTAGATATTTAAAAATGTTGAATGATGAAGTTGAACAGGAAAAGACTATCACAGCTGCAATTAGTAATGAAAGTTCTCAAGATAGTGAAACTAGTGGTCCATGTAGTCCCAATCTTCTTGGACGACCAATAATAGAAAATGAAGGAGCTATTGCTATGCATGAAGTTGAAATTAAGCATGGGCTGAAAATTCGTTCCGCTCGCGGAATTTGCGGTTTTTCCGCGTGATCCGCGAATCTCGCAAAATCGCGGTAAAATCCGCAAATCAGCGGGGAATAATTTTCAGCCAAGCACTTACAGGGTTACACCAGCAGGTGCAAAAGTTGAAGCTAATTTTTTGTAACCTTTTACAAAAGGGTTACAAAGAAATTAACTTCAACTTGGGCATCTGCTGCTGTAAGCCTGTAAGTGCTTCCTGGCGCCTCGTCGCCTACTTGCAACTATTCTCTGACCCTGCTCTGACCCTTGAAGCAGGGTCAGAGAACAGTTACAAGTAGGCAATGAGGCGCCTGTCACGAAAATTAAACCTCAACAGGAAGCACTGACAGATATAAAAACAAGCATTTGCAATGCAATAGGTCTCGCATTAGGAAAGTTTGAGCTATTGGTCTTGGTCTAGCTAAATTAATAGCTTTGTCATTTACAATGCAATAGTTATAACTTTCGCAAATGTGACACCTATAGCATTTGTAATGCAACATGTTTTGTATTTACGTGACTTAGATGTATTGATATTACAAATTACAATGGCTTTTATTTTTTTTAAAATAATTAATATTTAAATAAAAGTGATTTTAATTTATAATGGCAATAGCTTAAACTTTTGTAAATAACTTTTGTGAAGATTATGTTCAGTGTATTTTATTGTGACGAAAATCCAAGAACAGAAGTGAAATATTAACATCTTTTTGTGATATTTGTAATAAGGCTTGAAACATTGAGAGAACATATTTGAACCAGTTTTTGTTGAATGGTTGCACAGATTGATGCTGTGGTGGTGCTAAATGGTGCTGTGGTGGTGCTGAGTGGTGCTGTGGTGTTGCTGAGTGGTGCTGTGGTGTTGCTGAGTGATACTGGGATGGTGCTGAGTGATGCAGGGGTGGTGCTTAGTGGTGCTGTGGTGGCGCTGAGTGATGCTGCGGTGGTGCTGAGTGATGCTGTATTGGTGCTGAGTGGTGCTGTGGTGGTGCAGAGTGATAATATGGTGGTGCTGAGTGATGCTGTGGTGGCGCTAAGTGATGCTGTGGGGGCGCTGAGTGGTGCTGTGGTGGTGCTGAGTGGTGCTGTGGTGGTGCTGAGTGATGGTGTGGTGGTGCTGAGTGATGCTGTGGTGGTGCTGAGTGGTGCTGTGGTGTTGCTGAGTGGTGCTGTGGTGGTGCTGAGTTGTGCTGCGGTGTTGCTGAGTGGTGCTGTAGTGGTGCTGAGTGGTGCTGTGGTGTTGCTGAGTGGTGCTGTGGTGGTGCTGAGTGATACTGGGATGGTGCTGAGTGATGCAGGGGTGGTGCTTAGTGGTGCTGTGGTGGCGCTGAGTGCTGCTGTGGTGGTGCTGAGTGATGCTGTGTTGGTGCTGAGTGGTGCTGTGGTGGTGCAGAGTGATAATATGGTGGTGCTGAGTGATGCTGTGGTGGCGCTAAGTGATGCTGTGGGGGCGCTGAGTGGTGCTGTGGTGGTGCTGAGTGGTGCTGTGGTGGTGCTGAGTGATGGTGTGGTGGTGATGCTGTGGTGGTGCTGAGTGGTGCTGTGGTGTTGCTGAGTGGTGCTGTGGTGGTGCTGAGTGGTGCTGTGGTGTTGCTGAGTGATGCTGGGGTGGTGCTTAGTGGTGCTGTGGTGGCGCTGAGTGATGCTGTGGTGGTGCTGAGTGATGCTGTGTTGGTGCTGAGTGGTGCTGTGGTGGTGCAGAGTGATAATATGGTGGTGCTGAGTGATGCTGTGGTGGCGCTAAGTGATGCTGTGGGGGCGCTGAGTGGTGCTGAGTGGTGCTGTGGTGGTGCTGAGTGATGGCGTGGTGGTGCTGAGTGGTGCTGTGGTGGTGCTGAGTGGTGCTGTGGTGGTGCTGAGTGATGCTGTGGTGGCGCTAAGTGATGCTGTGGTGGCGCTGAGTGATGCTGTGGGGGCGCTGAGTGGTGCTGTGGTGGTGCTGAGTGGTGCTGTGGTGGTGCTGAGTGATGCTGTGGTGGTGCTGAGTGGTGCTGTGGTGGTGCTGAGTGATGCTGTGGTGGTGGTGAGTGATGCTGTGGTGGTGCTGAGTGGTGTTGTGGTGGTGCTGAGTGATAATGTTGTGGTGCTGAGTGATGCTGGGGTAGCGCTGAGTGATGATGTGGTGATGCAGAGGGCAGAAAGGCACAAAACGCAGTCTAACAAAGGGCAGAAAAACAAGGGAAAAACGAGTCTAACAGAGGGCAGAAAGGCACAAATAAACAGTTTAACAGAGGAAAGAAGGGTGGAAAAACGAGTCTAACAGAGGGCAGAAGGGCACAAAAAACAAGTCTAACAGAGGGCAGAAGGACACAAAAAGAAGAGAATAACAGAGGGCAGAAAGGCACGAAAAACGAGTCTAACAGAGGGCAGAAGTGCAGAAAAACAAGGGAAAAATGAGTCTAACAGAGGGCAGAAGGGCACAAAAAACTAGTCTAACAGGGGGCAGAAGGGCAGAAAAACAAGGGAAAAACGAGTCTAACAGAGGGCAGAAGGGCACAAAAACAAGGGAAAAACAAGTCTAACAGAGGGCAGAAGGGCACAAAAAACGAGTCTAACAGGGGGCAGAATGAATCCCGCCCTGTGTGTTTGTCCAAGAAGATGCCACCTTTTTGTGCAATACCTCTACTCAACTGGAGTACTTTCTACTGTCTAATCAGTAAAATCTCCCTCGTTGGCTAAATGTATAGGGGCAGATTTACAATAACTGGCGCATCCCCAGGGATGCGCCAGTTATTGTGCGCCGCAGCTCTGCCACCCATGGTGCGCCGCATCTTTGCCGTAAAAGCATCGCATTGCTGGAGCTGCGTCGCAAGTGCGACGCAGCTCCAGCAATGCTCTGTGGGAACATATCTCCCCTATGCTGCGTCAAGCCGTGCTTCTGCTTCAAGCAGGCGCAGGGTTTTGACGCAGCATTGGCCTAAAAGTGACTGAGTAAAATCTTGTAGATTGAACAGGAACGCCCTCCCCTGTGCCGGAACGCCTCCTGATGGCGCAGGGCTTTACAACGTGACGCATCTCTCAGATGCGTCACGCTGTTAATGCTCAGCACCATGGTGCATCTTTTGTGCTGCCACTGCGTCAACAAAGTGACGCAACTGCGGCGCAAAAGAGGCGCAAGCGGCTTGTAAATCTGCTCCATAGTACTTTTACTACACTGTAGCTGCGTAGGGGGCCAGAAGATGTGTCTCCAGTGACCATGTGGGCCTGTTCCTGTGTTACAGGCACACATGGTCACTGGAGACACATCTTCTGGCCCTTTACGCAGCTGCAGTGTAGTAAAAGCACTATACATTTACCCAATGAGGGAGCACTTACTGGATTAGCCAGTAGAAAGTACTACAGGGCAAATCGCAAAATAATCCGCGATTTTTGACCAGGTGCAAGCAACTCTAGGCCCCAACAGTGGAACGGTGTGTTGATGTCCCAATGTAAGATGTCCGATATTACTTGTTGCTTGGTTTTTGATAGAACTCCCTCCGCTGAGGTGCATCAGACTTGGTGCTTCTGTAGCTAACTGGTGCACATGATTATTGGGCTTGGTTGACACCAGTCGGTGGAGTACACCGTGGTACAACAGGTACAAACAGTTAAAACTGGGTCTTGATTGTATGATTGAGGATGTCAGAACTCAGATGCATCAAACTCTAGGTCCCAACAGTGGAATGGTGTCTTGATCCCACAATGAAGGATGATAGAACTTCATTTAAGAGTGGAGTTGAAGGTACTCCCTTCAACCAGGTGCAAGATACTCTAGGTCCCAACAGTTGAACGGTGTCTTGATTCCACAATGGAAGATGTACGATATTACTTTTTGCTTGGTTTTCATAGAACTCCCTCCGTTGAGGTGCATCAGACTCAGTGCTTCCGTAGCTAACGGTTGCACATGAAACGGGGTCTTGATTGTATGATAGAGAATGTCAGAAGTTGAAGTTTGTTATTATTAAGTATGGGCGAATTTTGCGAATTCGCGATCCGCGAATTTACAGATATGCAAATTTGCAATCCGCAAAATTCGCAAGTTCATGCAAATTTGCGGATTTTTGTGGTTTCGCGGGTGTTCGTGGGGAGCTTTGCGTGTTCGCGGGTCGCTTTGCGTGCTCGCTGTTTTTTTTTTGCCTGGTTCATCACTGTCACCCTCTCGTTTTTTATGCCCTTCTGACCTCTGTACCACTTGTTTTTGTGACTTTCTGCCCTCTGCCCCACTCTTGTTTGTGCCCTTTTGCCCTCTGCCTCACTGGTTTCCGTGCCCTTCTGCCCTCTGCCTAACTCATGCCCTCTGTCCCACTTTGTGCCCTTCTGCCCTCAGCCATAAGTCAGCTTCAACAGGAAGCACTAATAGATAAAGTAAAGCAGGTGATCCAGTTGAAGGTCAAATTATGATACACAGTCATTAATCACCCCAAGTTTGGGGTGAGTAATGATACTGTAACTGAATTTGAGCTTCAACTCTGGCACCTGCTTTACTTTATCTTTTAGTGCTTCCTGTTGAAGCTGACTTTTGTAACTATTTTAGAGGCTCTGGCAGCTTGCCAGCGCCATTCTAAAATAGTTACAAAAAGTCAGCTATAACTTTTGACCCAATCCGTTCCGCTCGCGAATTTTGCGGGAAATTCAAGAATCTCTCGGATTGCGAATTTACCGAAAATCCGCATAATCCGCGAGCGGAATGGATTTTCCGCCCATGCTTAGTTATTATTTCTGCGTACCCCCTCTGATCTGCTGCAACCAAGTCCATGCTTTCGAATTGAACAGTACATGGCTGTCAGGTTTTAATGAACAGTGAGTCTGGCCTACAATGCAGACAGAAGTGTTCACAATTCAGATTGAGTTCAGTAGTCAAGTAGCTACAACGTCTATTGGAATATACATATTATGTTTTTAGTATACTTGCTTGAAGACATTTTTTGAAATGACTTATAAGTTTCCAACAATGACAAAATTTAATTTGCAAGTGCAAAGGAATACTGAATAGTCTACACTGGAGACAGCAGAAATGGTATTTGAATTGTTTTGTTTTATTTATGCAGATTTGTCTGCAATTTATGTTGTTGTCTTTTGTGTAGAGGAATTGAGAGACAGTATTCATGATTGTCTACCATTAACACGGCAGATACCAGTGTTCAAAATTCAGATCGAGGAGACATTGCTCCAATGCGCTCTGTTTACACCATGCATACGTAACATTACAGGCTCCAGACACGCTTTTTTTTGCTTCACGTATGACCAACTGTGTAGCTGAATTCCACCTTACATAGCTGTGGGCCCTTGCTGACCTCTTTCTCTGGCCTACACGGTAGACACCAGTGTTCACAATTTATATTGAGTTGCTATTGCAGATGATGTTCTGTTGATGGCAACAGATATTACTCCTAGTACGGCCTACCTGTTTACAGCACACATCATCGATGCTTGTTGACATGCTGAATGATTTTGATGTGGCTATCTGAGTACACTAGAACTGATGGACCCTTTATGATACAGTCTCTTTGTGTATTATTTCAGATCTATTAATTGTGTCTCAATATACCACAAGTTGTGTTTCTTTTGCGATAGAATATTTTTCTGTATTACTTCACATCTACTTTCCCTACCTTACTGCAGTACAAACTATTGATTCTTTTAGTATTGAATGTCAGTGTGTGATCCAATGATTACTGTTGTAGGTGAAAGCAGCAACTATTCCATGAGGGCTGGTTTACACTGACTCCACACGCCTCCACCACAGACGTCACTGGATATTTTTTTATTTATTTATAATTTTTATATAGCGCAGACTTTACCCAAAGGTGTCAGAGCACTTCACAATAGGAACGTTAAGGATACATGAGGAGAAAATTACAAGTGAACAAATTACAAAAGCAAACATTAAGTTACATGAGGTAAAAGTGACAATTGTGAGCAAACAAAATACAAGAGGTCACAAACAGTACATTACAGGAGGAAAAAAAGTGGCATGTGTGCAAGTTACAAAGGCGTAAAAAGTATAAGTAGAGGTATAGTACTACAATAAATGGAAGACACTCAAGCACAAGAACAAACGTTACGTAGGCAATGGTGGCACTTGTGCAAGTATCTAAAGCTAACAAAATGTAGGAGGTAGCAAACAGTGTGTTACAAGAGAAAAGTGACGTGTGTATGTTACAAAAGAGTACCAAACACAGGTAGAAGGATAATACTTCAATAAATGGCAGACACTCAAACACAAGAACAAACGTTACGTAGGCAATGGTGGCACTTGGGCAAGTATCTAAAGCAAACAAAATGAAGGAGGTAGCAAACAGTGTGTTACAAGAGAAAAGTGACATGTGCATGTTATAAAAGAGTACCAGACACAGGTAGAAGGATAATACTTAAAAAAATGGCAGACCACTCAACACCACTCAAACCACAAGAACACACTGGGAAGGCACTTCCATAGTCATGGAGAATAGAATTTCCTATAATGGAAGGTCCCCTTTCAGATAATAGAGAGGGTGAGCATTATATTTGGAAGTGTCTTTGAAGGAGGAGAACTTTAAGGTCAGTTTTGAGGGCCTGGGAGGAGGTGGTGGTCCGGAGCTGAGGCGGTAGTGAGTTCCAGATTTTCACCACGTTGCCTGAAAAGGATTGGGCCATCGATCTTTCCTTCTTGAAAGTGGGAGGGTCAATCAGTAGTTTTTCAGCATTACCTGATGGTCTAGAGCCTCCAGAGAGTTTCAATTTATTTGCCAGATAGCTAGGAGAGGAGGAGTAAAAGGCTTTGTGGGTAATACAGTCAATCTTGTAGAAAGCTCGTACCTCGATGGGAAGCCAGCGGAGGGTGGATAACAAAGGTGTGATGTGGTCGCTTCTTTTAGCCCCATAAATAAAAAGTGCTGCTGATTGGAGAACAGATTTAAGGGGAGACTGGTGTGATTTGGGGAGGCCAGTCTGGAGACGACCAGCAATTGGACTAGGGTTTTAAGGTCTTGCTCCGAGAAGAAGCCACAAATTCCCCAAATAAGGCGCAGTTGGTATCGAGCAGACTTTGCAACAGAATTGATGTGGGAGATTAGATTGAGTTTTTTGTCAAGTATGACACCAAGGGATTTTGCGCTGTCGACAATGATGGGTTTATTGTTAAGTAGATTCATCTGATCAATCCATGATTGAACCGGGGGAGGAGAAAGTGAGCAGGAGTGGAGGAGGAATTCAGTTTTGGCGGGATTCAGAATCAGTTGATGAGTTGACATCCAGTTTTAAATGGAGTCGAGAGTAGAGCTTAGGATAGAGAGATCGTGAGTGGAGGCAACCTTGAGGTAGATTTGAGTGACGTCTGCATAGAGATGATAGTGGATCATGGATTCACTTAAGAGATTTCCCAGTGGTTCTAAGCAGAGGTTGAACAATGCGGGTGCAAGTATGGAGCCTTGAGGAGCACCTTGACCTACCGCCAAAGGAGATGAAAGACTGTTCGCTATTTTGATCATTTGGGATCTATCAGAGAGGAAGGAAGCAAACCATTTAAGCACAATGCCCTCCATGCCCATTCTCTGTTGAAGAGTGTTGAGGAGAGTGTTGTGATTGACAGTGTCAAAGGCTGAAGAAAGGTCAAGGAGGATTAGAAGACAAGACCCTCCGAGTCAAGTATCCGCAGCGGGTCATCAATCACTTGCACGTAGTGCAGTTTTGGATGAAACCAGACTGAAAATTGTCAAGAAGATTATTGTCCTTGATGTGACCAGAGAGTTGTTTCGCTACACATCTTTTTGTGATCTTCGCAAGAAAGGGTAGGTTAGTGATGGGGCGGAAATTGTTGAGGTCATTCGCATCAGCAGTGAGTTTTTTAAGCAGAGGGGTGACCTGCCCAGTTTTGAAGGAGACTGGAAGGGAGCCTTGACAGAGGGAGAGGTTGACCAGAGTGGTCCAATAGGAAAGAGAATGGGTATAGAAGTCAATGGCATGGCACTAGGGATGGGGTCAAGGGAATGGTTGCAGGGCTTTGTTTTGCGGATGCACTTGAGGAGGGCATCTTCCGAGATGGGGTTCTGCCAAGTGGACAAGGATTTGCGCTCCTCTGGAGGGGTAGGATGAACAACCTGATCCGCAAGTGATTTCATTTTTTTGTCAAAGAATATAGTGAAATCCGCTGCTTTCTTCGTAGAATCCTCCAACTTGGAGGTTGGGAGAGAGCAGTTGGGAATCTTGATGAGATCAAATAGTTGTTTGGGTCTATTTTTGACTGAATCAAGGAGGGTTCTGAAGTGCGACACTTTCCCAAGGAAGATGTGCTTATGGTACTTGGATCTTGCTGAACGAACAGTGGCCAAATTATGGGTGGAGAGAGCTTGCCTCCATTGTTTCTCCAGGCATCTTAGGTGCTTTCTTTCTTCATGAAGGGATTTGTTGAACCAAGGTGCTGAGGGAGTTGGCCTTTTCTTTTTGCATTGGAGAGGAGCGCCCATACCCACCTCCACTAACTATCTGTGTCCGTGTGTTAATTATCTATGCATGATACTGCCCCTGGGCCGTATTACAGTACATTGTGCTGTGGGCAGTGTATGTAACTATGTTACTTCTAGTAGCGAGGAAAACTTTGGTAATGTAACTTTTAAGTGTATGGCTATCATAGGTGGAAGGCTGCTTTACAGACAATGAATATTGATGAAGATGGTCGTTGAATGTTGTATGTGGTACAAGATATGTGTACATAGCAAAACTTTTCAGAATAGCTCTCTAACCAGAAGAGGTGTGTCTGACAAAATGCTGTAGAGAGAATGACTAAAATGGGTTGCGTCCTTCAATCAATCAATCAATCAATCAATCAAAGCATTTATATAGCGCACTACTCACCCGGAGGGTCTCAAGGCGCTAGGGGAGGGGGATCCGCTACTGCTCGAACAGCCAGGTTTTGAGCTGCTTTCTGAAGGCGAGGTGGTCCTGGGTCATGCGTAGGTGGGTGGGGAGGGAGTTCCATGTCTTGGCGGCGAGGTAGGAGAAGGACCGTCCCCCTGTGGTGGTTCTTCGGATTCGGGGGACGGCGGTGAGGGCGTGGCCGGTCGATCGAAGCTGGCGTTTGGGAGCGTAGAAGTTGAGGCGGCTGTTGAGGTATCCTGGACCTTGGTTGTGTAGGGCTTTGTGAGCATGGGTGAGGAGACGGAAGGTGATTCTCTTGTTGACCGGGAGCCAGTGCAGGTCTCTCAGGTGTTCGGAGATGTGGCTGCGACGGGGGATTCCAGGATGAGTCGTGCAGAGGCGTTCTGGATCCGCTGAAGTCTCTTCTGGAGTTTGGCGGTGGTTCCTGCATATAGGGAGTTGCCGTAGTCCCGACGGCTGGCGACGAGGGCCTGGGTGACCGTCTTCCTGGTCTCAGTGGGGATCCACCGGAAGATCTTGCGTAGCATGCGCAGGATGTTGAAGCACGACGAGGAGACGGCGTTGACTTGTCTGGTCATGGAGAGGGAGGATTCCAGGATGAAGCCTAGGTTGCGTGCGTGGTCTGTTGGTTTGGGTGCGCTGCCTAGGGCGGGGGGCCACCAGGAGTCGTCCCAGGCGGAGGGTTGTCGTAATTGGCCCGTCCGTGTTAGCGATTAGCTGAACCTACACGTTGTCCTCCTTAACTTGGCTACATACGATAAACGCCATTTTGAATGTTGCGGCGGCCATCTTAGCTCATGAGCGGCCTCGTGGCCGACGTGCCCTTTTGTCCTTTATCCGTTCCACTGACCACTCTCATCTGCCCAGCAACAGGCTATTTTTAGTATTGGTCAAGCCACACATGCGCAGTTCTCACTGACCCGTAAACCTTCAGGAATGTGCCACAAACTGACCAGCGGGTTTGAAACCCTCCAATGAGCTGGCAGTGTTCCAAAATATGACCATATATGTCTCTAAGACTGTGTTTTAACTTGTGCCGCCTGTCTTTTATTGCCCCAAATGTGTATATAAACGGGGTCACACCGATGTTCGGTGTGATACCTCTTGCAATACCGAAGGGTGCTGTTTGAGTGTACCACCACCCCATGGGGTTTTAATAAACTTGTTCTTTGCCTTTTACAGCTTCCGTGCCAACAGTTCTTTTGTGTATGTGGGTACTCTCTGGAGCGTGTAGGCCTTGGGAACCCTGAAATACTTCAATTGGCGACCACGAAGGGACTCATCGGCGACTCGGATGCCCGAAGGAGAGGTCGTGACGAAGGCTTGGAAACTCGCCATGGACGCGCACTGCCACGAGTGACCCGAGTCTTGGCTGCCAAGGTGTCTTTTCCTTTCCTTCCGATCTGACCTTCCAGGTGGCGCCGGTCTCCGACTGAGTTTTCGAGTGTCCGCTTCACTGAGAAAGTGCCGTTTGGCTGATTTGGCTTACAAGACCTTGGCAGTTGGAATCTGGACTTTTGAGAATTGGTAAGCTTTGTGTTCGGTAAGGTAGTCTTCGGACGCTTACTGAAGTCCTGAGATTTGTGTTCGGTAAGGTAGTCTTCGGACGCTTACTGAAATTCTGAGATTTGTGATCGGTGAGGTAGTCTTCGGACGCTCGCCGAATTTTGTGAACTTTGATTTGAGTTAGCTAACATTTTGAATTTGTGATCTTTGAACTTATATGTGTAGTGCACTTCACATAGGCAGGCATGTAGAGATGTTTCTCTAACCTTGTTTTTTTTTCTTTGAACGGCACAATCGTGTGAAGAACTGTAAGTGCCATTTGGTCTGGTGTCACGCTTTCGTGATACTTTTTGAACATGCCTGTTTTCAGCAAACTCCGGGGAATGTGTTGCTTAGGAGATGATGCATCAATTAGGTTAGCGGAATCACAGCCAGCTCCCCCAGAGGGAACACCAAATAGGGAAATGTATATCAAGCACGGCCTTCCACCTATTATGTACAGTAAATTATGGCATAAGTACACTAAGGCCGATCCCGAATTGCAATGGCCCCTACACAGGTCATACGATTTGAGTAAAATCCAATTTGTCGAGCAATGTATGTTTCAACGTAGGTCTAGACAAAATATGTTTGATTGTGTACGAATGTGGGAGAAAGCAGTGCGTGAACGAATGAAGCGTGAGGTTGCCTTGGCGGACAAAGAGCAGCGCAAGGCTGCTCGGGATAAGGCTTTACAGCTTGAGGAGAAGGAGGCTCAGGAGAAGAAAGAGAGGGAGGAACGGGAACGTAAATTGCGAACGACTGGTCAGTTTCCTATTCGCCGACCGCTTTATCCTGTCCTTAATAACGAAATTGATGATTTTTCTTTGTTAGATCGGTCACCGCCTCCGTACGTTTCACCGACGGCTCCGACTGCGGATCCTGAGGATGATGGGCAGATCCAAGTGAGCCAGAAAGGGGTATCGGCTCTCAGGTTTACTGCGGAGAGGTCCGCTCATTTGCGCAGTTGGGCTCGTAAAGTGAATAAGCATTGTGTTACTCAGGACCAGTTGGTAACAGAGAAAAAGGGGTGGTCGGATCTTGAATTGATGTATTTTTTGTCCAGTTTAGCGGATGAAGTTGTAACTGCATATCGTGAAGTTTCTGAAACGTTAGAGCCTAAAGTTTTGTCGGTGTATCGTGAGAATTTAGCTAAAGGTGATTTTGATCTTACAGATGTGGATGACCTGTTCAAGCAGTTGATCGCGCTGCGGGATGAGGCAACCTATTTGCGAGAGGAACTGAAACGGAGGAAAAAGGAGTCCGAGTCGGGAAACGGCGGGGCGGTTAAGGAGTGTTCTCTTCGTGGTTCAGATAAGAGCTCTGCGTTGCATGTTATGCCTATGCGTGAAGCCGCGCCTTTGTATGTTCCACCAAAAGGGGACGGTACGGATGATGATAAATTGTCAAAGGATGCGAAGGGATATTTTGTGTATAATTGGGTGTATACGCCATGGAATAGGGCAGATGTAATGGCACTTAAAAATTCTTTACCTGATCTTCGAAAAAACCCAGCGGCATTTTATGAGGGGGTGGAGGGGGCTATATCGTCTTGTGTGATGACTCTTGTAGATATAGATTTGTTTTTTGGGTTGATATTACCACCTGACATGTGGCGGCAGATTCGTAAAAATAATGATGAGACAATATTGGGAGGGACATGGAAAGAAATAAATGCTGCAGATTTAGATCGGGAACCAGCATGTAAGCCTTGTCAGCTAATTCTAGAACTCCCGGCTGCTAGTTTGCGCAAATTGAAAACGCTTGTTCCCGCCAAAAAGATTGATTGGACCATGTTAACGTCGTGCAAGCAGAAACATGATGAAACGGTTTCAGATTTCTTTACGCGCTTCGAGGAGGCATTTCATGATTACAGTGGTCAATCTTTAACAGACGATACGGGTCGGCATTTGTTTGTAGATAAGTACGTGGCTAATCTCCTACCGGAGATTGCTAAGCGATTGAAATCGAGCGAAAGTTCCTGGGCCACGGCGACCCCTGCGTCTTTGTTAACTATGGCTCAGTACTATGAGCGGCAGGAGGTGGAAGCTAAAGAAAGTGTGGAGAAAAAGGCGAAGGAATTGAAAACGAAGGTGATGTTGGCGCAGGTTCGGGGAACACAGAGCAGAGGGAATGATAGAGGTAGACGAGGTGGAGGAAATGCGTTGTATGGTCGTACGGACATTGCGGAGGATCAGTGTGCTTATTGTAAGGAGTTTGGGCATTGGGCCGACGATTGTCCGGTACTTCGTGAACAGCGCAGTCAGCGTGGTCGAGGCAGTGGAAGGTCAAGAGGAGGTTATACTGGAGCGAGAGGTGGCGGAGGTGATCGTAGACAGGTTGAGGAGGGGGGCCGTGGCCAGGGCGAACGAAACACGTTTGATAGACGGAATCAATATCAGATTTCGGAAGGAGAGAATGTGGAATACCAGGATTATGTGCATGCATAGGATTGCGTAGGATGGGGTAAGGAATCAGTTGAAGTGCGGGTAGATCAGCAAGGTCCATACGTAACAGCGGGTATTTTGGGCTCTACTGATAAATTTCTAGTCGACACAGGAGCTACTCGTAGCGCACTGTCGAAAAACTTGGTTCCGAGGGCTCCCCTGTCTGGCGAAATGATTACGTGTGTAGGGTTCGATGGCACACCCTCCCCCAGCCCATTGTCCAAGCCCCTTGCACTATGTATTGACAAATATTTTAGCTTTGGCCAATTTTTGTTATCGCCCCATACCCCAGACAATATCCTGGGCATTGATTTGCTTAAATATTTTCGAGCAACAATACGTTGCGCTCCAGAGGGAGTGCGGGTTATCCTGAACGACAACTATCCTGACCCTGATGATTGTATTGAGCCCGATAGATTTTATGCCATATTAGATATCCCTGCTTTAGCCTCCCTGCCGCACACGTTGTGGGCGACATCAGATACGGATGTGGGGGAGATGCGCATTCCACCAATACGCATTACTGTTCAGGAGGGGGCCCCTCTACCACGAGTGCCACAGTATAAGATTTCAAAGGAAGGTGAAATTGCATTGACACATATTGTACAGGACTTGATTTCTGCAGGGGTGGTGGAGGAGGTCCCTTATAATGTTTGTAATAGCCCTATTCTCCCGATTCTAAAAAGAGATTCAGATGGCAAGATCTATCGATTTATTATTGATTTGCGTGAAGTCAACAAAATTGTCATTCCCCAGTACCCAGTGGTGTCCGATATCACGACCTTGCTCACTTTGGTTCCCCCGACGGCCACCACTTTTACTGTTATCGATCTAAAGAACGCGTTCTTTTCTATCCCTGTTCATCCAGATAGTAGATATCTGTTTGGTTTTACGCTCAATAATAAATCATATAGATTTTGTCGAGTTCCTCAAGGCTATACTGAGAGCCCTAGCATCTATAGCCAGGCTTTGAAAAGACAACTAGATTCCTTTGAATTGCAGTCTGGTGTTGCGCTCATCCAGTACGTGGATGACCTTTTGCTTGCCGCCGACTCCTACGCACAATGCGAACAGAGTACACTTGCATTACTCTCCTTTTTGGCACAGAACAATCATAAGGTTTCTAGGAAAAAGCTTCAATATTGTAGACCCCAGGTGACCTACCTTGGTCATCTGTTGTCTAAGGAGGGGCGGGCATTAACATCTGATCGAATTCAGGCGATTTTAGATACACCAGTCCCCCGTACGCAGAGAGATGTACGTGCCTTTATAGGGTTGACATCCTTTTGTAGACAATGGATCATGGGTTTCTCACATATTATAAAACCTTTGCTAGCATTATTGTCAAAAACCACACCAATGCCTCTTGAGTGGACAGATGAATGTCAGAAAGCTTTTGAACAGTTAAGGCAGGCCCTTTGTTCCGCACCTGTGTTGGGAACACCAGACTACACAAAACTTTTCACATTATATGTACATGAGAATGATGGGTGTGCATTGTCAGTATTAGTGCAGTTACACGGGGATAAGCAGAGACCTTGTGCATACTTCTCTGCCATTTTGGACCCTGTAGCACGAGGGCTGCCTGGGTGTTTTCGAGCAGTAGCGGCAACAGCAGTTGCCATACGACAGAGTGAGGGCATAGTGTTATCACACAAATTGCTGGTGTTAGTCCCCCACGCAGTAGATGCCCTGCTAAACCAAACCAAGACCCAATATCTTACGAGTGCACGACTTACAGGATATGAGCTGACACTCTTAGCGCCACACATAACGTTAAAAAGATGCGCTACTTTGAACCCTGCCACCTTGTTGCCTGATCCGGCCGAGGAGGGTCAGGAAGAAAAACATCATGACTGTGTTTTCCTGACTGAGGAACAGACAAAGGGTCGTGTTGACTTACAGGATGTGCCACTTCCCGATGTAGATGGGGAACTGTGGGTTGATGGATCGTGTGTACGGCTGCCAGATGGTACGACTTCCGCAGCATATGCGATCACGACTCTTAAGACGGTGGTAGAAACAGCTAGGATACCACAAAAATCGGCTCAGGCAGCAGAGCTGATAGCTTTGACAAGAGCCTGCGAATTGAGTGCTGGCCTATGTGTGAACATATACACAGACAGCCGGTACGCCTTTGGAGTGGCCCATGACTTCGGGCTTCTTTGGAGGGAACGCGGGTTTCTGACATCACACGGGGAGCACATTATGCACGGAGAATTAGTGCGTGATCTCCTAAATGCGCTGCTTGGCCCTAAAAAAGTAGCGATAGTGAAGTGTAGTGCCCATAAGAAAGTTACGGATAAGGTGGGCCAAGGAAATGCCTTTGCAGACAGCATAGCAAGGCAAACGGCTATGTCCCGAACTAGCTCCCCCATGTACTTGGTACAATCACAGGCTGAACGATGGAGTGATGCTAGAGCAGAGATACGGGATATACAAAATTCAGCTACAGAATCTGAGCTTGCGGCTTGGGCAGCAGATGGGGTACTAGATGACGAGGGTTGTTGGAGAAGCAAAGACATGGAGAAGTGGAAATTGCCTACGGCTTACTTACAGGCGATGGTCCAGATGACACATGGACTGGCCCATGTTGGAGCTCTTGCAATCACTCGGCTTTTAATACGAGTTTGGGAACATCCCGAGATTGCGAACACTGCAAAGAGAGTAGTGCAGACCTGCCTGGTATGTTTGCAACACAATCCTGGAAAGGGGGCCTATACTCCGAAAGGAGGGTTCGTTCCACCTTCTGCACCGTTTGAAGTCCTTCAGATGGATTACATCCAACTCGAGCGCTGCAATAACCTGAAGTACGTCTTAGTGGTGGTGTGTGCTTTTAGCAAATGGGTTGAGGCCTACCCCACGAAAGACAATACAGCTTTGACAACAGCTAAGGTGTTGCTTAAGGAATTCTTTCCTCGCTTTGGAGTTTGCAAATTTTTGTGGAGCGATAATGGGCCCCATTTTGTCGGAAAGATTGTGGAATATGTGCTGAAGGGGTTGGGGATTCAGCAAAAGTTCCACGCTGTATTCCACCCTCAATCAGCAGGTTTGGTCGAGCGGTACAATGCAACGTTGAAGCTTAAGCTGGCCAAAATTGTGGCGTCTACATCATTGAAGTGGCCAGATGCGTTGCCGCTAGCACTACTGTCTCTTAGATCAGTACCCCATTCACGAACTGGCCTTACGCCTTATGAGGTGGTGTTTGGCCGCCCCATGAATATCTGGGGAGTGCCCAAGCCGCGATTAATACATGATGTGCCTTGTGTTATGATGAATGATTATTTGGCACGATTAACAAATGATTTGCTCTCCATTCATCAACAGGTTCGAGAAGCGCTCCCTGACAACTCTACTGGAGAAGGCCACGATCTTCGTCCTGGGGATCATGTGATGATCCGTTCGTTTGAAAGAGCAAGCAGTTTGGAGCCCAGGTGGAAGGGCCCCGAGCAGGTCCTCCTGGCGACCCGCACCGCCGTACGAGTGACCAACAGGAAGCGGTGGGTGCATTCGACTCACTGTCGTCGAGTCTCTCCGGATCTGGTGACCCCTGCTGTGCTTACAGACTATAAAGAGATCCTGGAGAAAGAAAAGAGCCCAGCTGTGACGTCGGCCGAAGTAGAGGGAGCCTTCCCGGACCAATCTGCTACTGGAAGAGAGCGCTACAATCTACGACCGCGATAAAAGAAGATTTTTTTGTTCCCTTTTGAACTGGTTGGTAACCGCTCCAGGTTTGTGAAACGGAAACCGGGAATTCCAAGGGGGGGGGATCAGTTCTGCCAGAGTAGCGACACCCGTCTTGGCCCGGAGAAGAAAACAACGGCTACCTCGGAGTTCAGCACCGCATTTTTTTTTAGGTATACACGTACGTGTATTAGAGACTACTTGTGAGAAACTGTGAACAGTTTGTGTTATTTGAGACTTCATACAGAACTTTCTTGAGCCATGGCATCAAAGACATCGCGTGATAAGAAAATACTGGGTGCCCTTCTTTTTGTTCTCACGATTGTGGTGATAGCTGTTATAGCCTGGGTAGTCGAACTTGTGGTGCCTGTACGTGAACATTTGCTGCCGACTACCCCGGCACCGTCTGAACATTTTCATTTCACTCTGCCTTTTCATGAAGAGCGCCACCGTCAAACGTACTTAAATAACAGCTTCATTCAGATTCTTCACCACACACATAATATGACCAATACCTCTAATTGCTGGGTGTGTGGAATGTTGCCTGGGCACCAGAAGAGAGGGGGCACCCCACTTATTCCACTTCCGTTTTCGCATAATGGGTCATGCAACGCCTGGTACACCCTCCTCTTTACCCTGAGATGGCCAACAAAAGGGGGGGTGCTTTTCCGCCTCAATAAGGAATGTCCCCATGACAAGGATGGGTTTCCACGGGCTGAGGGTACACGTTTTGAATGGGAGGAGTATAAGCCCGACAATGTGTCTGCTCCACGAATATACAGCAATCAGAGAAATGTGAATGTATCAAATGCTCATGTTATAAATGTCATTGCTACAAAAGCTGATTTATGTATCCGAAATAAGGGCACGATTGCAGTGGGGAAAAGTGAATGTAATGTTACTCTCAAGTTCGATAGCCCGAATGGCATTTCATTTGTTGCATCCAGAAACACCTACTTCATTTGTGGAACGAAGGGGTACCATCAGCTTCCAGTGGGGTGGTTGGGCACATGTTATGTATCATTTGTGCTACCGCCTGTATTCATTGCCCCTCCGATGTATCACAACGACTATACTCTGTACCATGATTTTGTTTTGAACAGAGTTAAGCGAACTGTTGCTTTAGAGGACATTGATCAAACGGACACTGCGTTGCAACAGTATGTGGACTTCAATTTGGGACTGTTCTCCTTTGTGGGGGCTGCACTGAACAGTCGGAAAATCAGACGGCTGACTCGCGTTGTCGAGGCTGTTGCAAATGACACTGCCATTGCTCTGGGAAATATTACCGAGGAACTACAGATTTCTAGAATTGTCACCCTCCAAAACCGGATGGTGTTGGATGTTGTTTTGGCTGATCGTGGGGGGGCATGTAGAATTATCGGAAGCAGCTGTTGTGTTTACGTGCCTGATAACTCTCCATCTGTGTATGATGCGATTTCCAAGCTGCACAGAATAGCTGCCGAAATACATCCGGACAATGGAACTTGGACACTTTCTGGATGGTTCTGGTCCATGATTGCAACTTGGGGCTGGAAACTGCTGACAATTCTCTGTATACTTGTGGGAGCAATGTTTTTTATCTGCTTGTGTATCCAATGTGGCCCTGCCTTATGTTCAATGTGTCTATCAGCTTGCTTACCATCGAGACGAGCTCTTGCCCATGACAAACTAATGCTACACAAAGAGGTGACGCAAATTATGTTAATTGACATCGAGGACGAACATCCAGACTATGTTCATTATGAGGTAGATTCAGCTAAACGCTAAAAGGGTCGTCTGTCGTAATTGGCCCGTCCGTGTTAGCGATTAGCTGAACCTACACGTTGTCCTCCTTAACTTGGCTACATACGATAAACGCCATTTTGAATGTTGCGGCGGCCATCTTAGCTCATGAGCGGCCTCGTGGCCGACGTGCCCTTTTGTCCTTTATCCGTTCCACTGACCACTCTCATCTGCCCAGCAACAGGCTATTTTTAGTATTGGTCAAGCCACACATGCGCAGTTCTCACTGACCCGTAAACCTTCAGGAATGTGCCACAAACTGACCAGCGGGTTTGAAACCCTCCAATGAGCTGGCAGTGTTCCAAAATATGACCATATATGTCTCTAAGACTGTGTTTTAACTTGTGCCGCCTGTCTTTTATTGCCCCAAATGTGTATATAAACGGGGTCACACCGATGTTCGGTGTGATACCTCTTGCAATACCGAAGGGTGCTGTTTGAGTGTACCACCACCCCATGGGGTTTTAATAAACTTGTTCTTTGCCTTTTACAGCTTCCGTGCCAACAGTTCTTTTGTGTATGTGGGTACTCTCTGGAGCGTGTAGGCCTTGGGAACCCTGAAATACTTCAGGTGAGGATCCCAGGATGAGAACTTCCGTCTTGTCCGAGTTCAGTTTCAGGCGACTGTTCTGCATCCATTCGGCTACCTCTTTCATCCCTTCGTGGAGGTTGGCTCTGGCTGTGGCGGGGTCGTTGGTGAGGGAGAGGATCAGCTGGGTGTCGTCGTCGTAGGAGATGATGTTGAGGTTGTGCTGGCGTGCGATGTCTGCGAGGGGGCTCATGTAGACGTTGAAGAGGGTTGGACTGAGCGAGGAGCCTTGAGGAACGCCGCAGATGACTTTGGTGGCTTCAGATCTGAACGGGGGGAAGCAAACTCTCTGTGTCCTTCCGGCGAGGAAGGAGATGATCCACTCCAGTGCCTTCTCCTGGATTCCGAAGTTGCTGAGTCACTTCACTAGTGTGCGGTGGCAGACAGTGCCGAAGGCCGCGGAGAGGTCTAGGAGGATGAGGGCTGCTGTTTCTCCGTTGTCAAGCAGGGCTCGGATGTCATCGGTGGCTGCGATCAGGGCGGTCTCGGTGCTGTGGTTGGCCGGAAGCCAGACTGCGAGAGGTCGAGGGATCCGTTTGTCTCGAGGAAGGCGGCAAGCTGCTTGTTGACGGTCTTCTCCATGACTTTTGCAGGGAACGGGAGCAGCGAGATGGGGTGGTAGTTCTTGAGGTCGGTGGGGCCGGCTGATGGCTTCTTCAGTAGAGCGTTGAGTTCGGCGTGCTTCCAGCTCTCCGGGAAGGTAGCAGTGTCGAAGGAGGTGTTGATGATTCCCCGCAGGTGGGGTGCCTACAATGGGAAATGTTATGAACTAATCAAAAGCTTTTTTTAAGGTCACATGGTAATGGGAACTCAGTGCGGAAGGAGACAGACCGCACCCAATGCAATTTTGAAACAATATATTTACTATAATTTGTTTATTACAGTGAGAAATATATAAATGTTTGAAATATTTTAGATTATCGCTTGCTGTCACATACACTTTAAAGTTATTTACATATACATTTGAGACAACATAGATCTATGATGTAAGACAGGGCCTGGCAGTGTGAACTCTTCGCACATGTAACGCGCAGCGGGCACGATCCCATACGTACATGACGTAATGTGCGGCTTGGTACTGCATATACGTCGCATACCAAACAAGTAGGTGGTGTGACCTTGTCCGTATATGTTGTTACGCGGGACACTGTGTCACAAACGCATTGGATTCCAAATGCGCATCATTTCAATATGGTGGATAAGATTCGTGTGCTGATGGAGCTTGGTAGACTACCGGTTCTGGATTTTAGTTTTGTCTCCAAAAAAGAAAAAGTGATATACATATTATTGGGGGGAAGATATGAAATAATAAATAATTTTTAAGTTAAAAAAGGATAATTAGTTGCAAAATATTAAAAAACAATTAGAAAAAATTTAGCTTTTATAAAGGTTAAAATATGAAATTAAGATTAAAAAACCTTTGAAATTCACTGAAATAAACATAAGTTTTACAGATGTTATAGTTAGGAATTAGCATTTAAAAAACCTTTGAATTTCACAAAAAAAACATCGGTTTCAGGGACGTTATAGTTAGCTTAACATTTCACTCATACAAAACGATAGAAATTCCCCTGTTATAGTTAGTTGAGATAACTTGAACTCACGCCCCCGCAATGCACTGTTGATGATGTCACATATTACATCATTCATGACATGGTCAGTGACATCACTGATGACATAATAGTTAGGGATTAGCATTTACAAAACCTTATTTTACTCACACAAAACCATTGAAATTTGCATATATAGTTAGTTGCACTAACTATATATCGCGCACCCGCAATCCACTGCTGATGATGTCACATATTACATCATTTATGACATGGTCAGTGACATCACTGATGACATCACTGTTGACAACTCAAATGACATCACTGACAACATCACTGATGACATCATTCATGTGATAATACGATGAACCTCTTCAGACTCTAATATAACCTTAGATACACTCAGTGTAAACAGACACTCACAGACTTTCACTCATCCATGGAGTTACTCACACACCCAGTCAGTCATGCAAAGAATCAATCACACCTCCATTTCCTCAACTATACAGTTATACACACCTTACTTATTCAAACATATACTAACACATATTTACTCTTTTATACAATCCCTGATACAAGTTCACAATGATCCATACAGCCACTCACACATTCACTGGCTCTTATGCACAGTTATTTATATATGTCAACTCTCACATGCACTGTGTTTTACATATGTACTTACTTTGACATGTAGCACTGAGATATCGATTCACTCACCAATACACTCATGCACACAGTCAACCGCCCACACAGCTGTTTCCACATGCACTTTTGAACCCATACATTTAGTGAATCAACTGCTCACACATCTATGCACAGAGTCATACACCTCCCAGCCACCCACACACACACTCAGTCTCCCATACAAATACTTGGGCAACCAATCAATAACCCATATAGTTACTCATATAGCTACTGATCAACACATGCAGCAGTTTACAGAACAACCGACATAATGATGCACAAATTAAGACAGTTTAGTCACTAACCCATGCACTCAGTGAGACACATTTAATCAGTCACTCATACAGTCAGTCATGCACCTACTAAATCCTTCATCCAGACACTTATACATCCACTCATTCTTCAATATGTAAGACATATTTTAGCTTTACAGAAACATACAGTCACTGGATTTTGTCATCAGTGATGTCATCAGGGCCGAAGACGGCTGTAATGCCAGAAACCGGTCCCCGGGAGCTTGTTTCCTTCCCAGTGTAAGAATTGGCTTCTGTAGTTTGGTTTGTCCTGTTCCCATCATGCACTGGGACAGGAACAGACTAATTTGCATACAGTCAGGTTCTGAAACTGGGATGGTGCAGTGAGCTAAAAAACGGTGTTGGATCTAGCCCTGATCTTTTGACTGGGTGAGAGCTTTCTGTTTAATTCAGAGACTCTGTCCCTCACCACCCCTTTTTGTAAATATTTTTGTCCACCCTAAGCGTGGAAGGGTATTCTCAGATGTGAGACCCTTGCTCATTGCACCATCAGGATTCAAGCAAACCGGGCCGAAGACGGCTGTAATGCCAGAAACCGGTCCCCGGGAGCTTGTTTCCTTCCCAGTGTAAGAATTGGCTTCTGTAGTTTGGTTTGTCCTGTTCCCATCATGCACTGGGACAGGAACAGACTAATTTGCATACAGTCAGGTTCTGAAACTGGGATGGTGCAGTGAGCTAAAAAACGGTGTTGGATCTAGCCCTGATCTTTTGACTGGGTGAGAGCTTTCTGTTTAATTCAGAGACTCTGTCCCTCACCACCCCTTTTTGTAAATATTTTTGTCCACCCTAAGCGTGGAAGGGTATTCTCAGATGTGAGACCCTTGCTCATTGCACCATCAGGATTCAAGCAAACCGGGCCGAAGACGGCTGTAATGCCAGAAACCGGTCCCCGGGAGCTTGTTTCCTTCCCAGTGTAAGAATTGGCTTCTGTAGTTTGGTTTGTCCTGTTCCCATCATGCACTGGGACAGGAACAGACTAATTTGCATACAGTCAGGTTCTGAAACTGGGATGGTGCAGTGAGCTAAAAAACGGTGTTGGATCTAGCCCTGATCTTTTGACTGGGTGAGAGCTTTCTGTTTAATTCAGAGACTCTGTCCCTCACCACCCCTTTTTGTAAATATTTTTGTCCACCCTAAGCGTGGAAGGGTATTCTCAGATGTGAGACCCTTGCTCATTGCACCATCAGGATTCAAGCAAACCGGGCCGAAGACGGCTGTAATGCCAGAAACCGGTCCCCGGGAGCTTGTTTCCTTCCCAGTGTAAGAATTGGCTTCTGTAGTTTGGTTTGTCCTGTTCCCATCATGCACTGGGACAGGAACAGACTAATTTGCATACAGTCAGGTTCTGAAACTGGGATGGTGCAGTGAGCTAAAAAACGGTGTTGGATCTAGCCCTGATCTTTTGACTGGGTGAGAGCTTTCTGTTTAATTCAGAGACTCTGTCCCTCACCACCCCTTTTTGTAAATATTTTTGTCCACCCTAAGCGTGGAAGGGTATTCTCAGATGTGAGACCCTTGCTCATTGCACCATCAGGATTCAAGCAAACCGGGCCGAAGACGGCTGTAATGCCAGAAACCGGTCCCCGGGAGCTTGTTTCCTTCCCAGTGTAAGAATTGGCTTCTGTAGTTTGGTTTGTCCTGTTCCCATCATGCACTGGGACAGGAACAGACTAATTTGCATACAGTCAGGTTCTGAAACTGGGATGGTGCAGTGAGCTAAAAAACGGTGTTGGATCTAGCCCTGATCTTTTGACTGGGTGAGAGCTTTCTGTTTAATTCAGAGACTCTGTCCCTCACCACCCCTTTTTGTAAATATTTTTGTCCACCCTAAGCGTGGAAGGGTATTCTCAGATGTGAGACCCTTGCTCATTGCACCATCAGGATTCAAGCAAACCGGGCCGAAGACGGCTGTAATGCCAGAAACCGGTCCCCGGGAGCTTGTTTCCTTCCCAGTGTAAGAATTGGCTTCTGTAGTTTGGTTTGTCCTGTTCCCATCATGCACTGGGACAGGAACAGACTAATTTGCATACAGTCAGGTTCTGAAACTGGGATGGTGCAGTGAGCTAAAAAACGGTGTTGGATCTAGCCCTGATCTTTTGACTGGGTGAGAGCTTTCTGTTTAATTCAGAGACTCTGTCCCTCACCACCCCTTTTTGTAAATATTTTTGTCCACCCTAAGCGTGGAAGGGTATTCTCAGATGTGAGACCCTTGCTCATTGCACCATCAGGATTCAAGCAAACCGGGCCGAAGACGGCTGTAATGCCAGAAACCGGTCCCCGGGAGCTTGTTTCCTTCCCAGTGTAAGAATTGGCTTCGGTAGTTTGGTTTGTCCTGTTCCCATCATGCACTGGGACAGGAACAGACTAATTTGCATACAGTCAGGTTCTGAAACTGGGATGGTGCAGTGAGCTAAAAAACGGTGTTGGATCTAGCCCTGATCTTTTGACTGGGTGAGAGCTTTCTGTTTAATTCAGAGACTCTGTCCCTCACCACCCCTTTTTGTAAATATTTTTGTCCACCCTAAGCGTGGAAGGGTATTCTCAGATGTGAGACCCTTGCTCATTGCACCATCAGGATTCAAGCAAACCGGGCCGAAGACGGCTGTAATGCCAGAAACCGGTCCCCGGGAGATTGTTTCCTTCCCAGTGTAAGAATTGGCTTCTGTAGTTTGGTTTGTCCTGTTCCCATCATGCACTGGGACAGGAACAGACTAATTTGCATACAGTCAGGTTCTGAAACTGGGATGGTGCAGTGAGCTAAAAAACGGTGTTGGATCTAGCCCTGATCTTTTGACTGGGTGAGAGCTTTCTGTTTAATTCAGAGACTCTGTCCCTCACCACCCCTTTTTGTAAATATTTTTGTCCACCCTAAGCGTGGAAGGGTATTCTCAGATGTGAGACCCTTGCTCATTGCACCATCAGGATTCAAGCAAACCGGGCCGAAGACGGCTGTAATGCCAGAAACCGGTCCCCGGGAGCTTGTTTCCTTCCCAGTGTAAGAATTGGCTTCTGTAGTTTGGTTTGTCCTGTTCCCATCATGCACTGGGACAGGAACAGACTAATTTGCATACAGTCAGGTTCTGAAACTGGGATGGTGCAGTGAGCTAAAAAACGGTGTTGGATCTAGCCCTGATCTTTTGACTGGGTGAGAGCTTTCTGTTTAATTCAGAGACTCTGTCCCTCACCACCCCTTTTTGTAAATATTTTTGTCCACCCTAAGCGTGGAAGGGTATTCTCAGATGTGAGACCCTTGCTCATTGCACCATCAGGATTCAAGCAAACCGGGCCGAAGACGGCTGTAATGCCAGAAACCGGTCCCCGGGAGCTTGTTTCCTTCCCAGTGTAAGAATTGGCTTCTGTAGTTTGGTTTGTCCTGTTCCCATCATGCACTGGGACAGGAACAGACTAATTTGCATACAGTCAGGTTCTGAAACTGGGATGGTGCAGTGAGCTAAAAAACGGTGTTGGATCTAGCCCTGATCTTTTGACTGGGTGAGAGCTTTCTGTTTAATTCAGAGACTCTGTCCCTCACCACCCCTTTTTGTAAATATTTTTGTCCACCCTAAGCGTGGAAGGGTATTCTCAGATGTGAGACCCTTGCTCATTGCACCATCAGGATTCAAGCAAACCGGGCCGAAGACGGCTGTAATGCCAGAAACCGGTCCCCGGGAGCTTGTTTCCTTCCCAGTGTAAGAATTGGCTTCTGTAGTTTGGTTTGTCCTGTTCCCATCATGCACTGGGACAGGAACAGACTAATTTGCATACAGTCAGGTTCTGAAACTGGGATGGTGCAGTGAGCTAAAAAACGGTGTTGGATCTAGCCCTGATCTTTTGACTGGGTGAGAGCTTTCTGTTTAATTCAGAGACTCTGTCCCTCACCACCCCTTTTTGTAAATATTTTTGTCCACCCTAAGCGTGGAAGGGTATTCTCAGATGTGAGACCCTTGCTCATTGCACCATCAGGATTCAAGCAAACCGGGCCGAAGACGGCTGTAATGCCAGAAACCGGTCCCCGGGAGCTTGTTTCCTTCCCAGTGTAAGAATTGGCTTCTGTAGTTTGGTTTGTCCTGTTCCCATCATGCACTGGGACAGGAACAGACTAATTTGCATACAGTCAGGTTCTGAAACTGGGATGGTGCAGTGAGCTAAAAAACGGTGTTGGATCTAGCCCTGATCTTTTGACTGGGTGAGAGCTTTCTGTTTAATTCAGAGACTCTGTCCCTCACCACCCCTTTTTGTAAATATTTTTGTCCACCCTAAGCGTGGAAGGGTATTCTCAGATGTGAGACCCTTGCTCATTGCACCATCAGGATTCAAGCAAACCGGGCCGAAGACGGCTGTAATGCCAGAAACCGGTCCCCGGGAGCTTGTTTCCTTCCCAGTGTAAGAATTGGCTTCTGTAGTTTGGTTTGTCCTGTTCCCATCATGCACTGGGACAGGAACAGACTAATTTGCATACAGTCAGGTTCTGAAACTGGGATGGTGCAGTGAGCTACAAAACGGTGTTGGATCTAGCCCTGATCTTTTGACTGGGTGAGAGCTTTCTGTTTAATTCAGAGACTCTGTCCCTCACCACCCCTTTTTGTAAATATTTTTGTCCACCCTAAGCGTGGAAGGGTATTCTCAGATGTGAGACCCTTGCTCATTGCACCATCAGGATTAAAGCAAACCGGGCCGAAGACGGCTGTAATGCCAGAAACCGGTCCCCGGGAGCTTGTTTCCTTCCCAGTGTAAGAATTGGCTTCTGTAGTTTGGTTTGTCCTGTTCCCATCATGCACTGGGACAGGAACAGACTAATTTGCATACAGTCAGGTTCTGAAACTGGGATGGTGCAGTGAGCTAAAAAACGGTGTTGGATCTAGCCCTGATCTTTTGACTGGGTGAGAGCTTTCTGTTTAATTCAGAGACTCTGTCCCTCACCACCCCTTTTTGTAAATATTTTTGTCCACCCTAAGCGTGGAAGGGTATTCTCAGATGTGAGACCCTTGCTCATTGCACCATCAGGATTCAAGCAAACCGGGCCGAAGACGGCTGTAATGCCAGAAACCGGTCCCCGGGAGCTTGTTTCCTTCCCAGTGTAAGAATTGGCTTCTGTAGTTTGGTTTGTCCTGTTCCCATCATGCACTGGGACAGGAACAGACTAATTTGCATACAGTCAGGTTCTGAAACTGGGATGGTGCAGTGAGCTAAAAAATGGTGTTGGATCTAGCCCTGATCTTTTGACTGGGTGAGAGCTTTCTGTTTAATTCAGAGACTCTGTCCCTCACCACCCCTTTTTGTAAATATTTTTGTCCACCCTAAGCGTGGAAGGGTATTCTCAGATGTGAGACCCTTGCTCATTGCACCATCAGGATTCAAGCAAACCGGGCCGAAGACGGCTGTAATGCCAGAAACCGGTCCCCGGGAGCTTGTTTCCTTCCCAGTGTAAGAATTGGCTTCTGTAGTTTGGTTTGTCCTGTTCCCATCATGCACTGGGACAGGAACAGACTAATTTGCATACAGTCAGGTTCTGAAACTGGGATGGTGCAGTGAGCTAAAAAACGGTGTTGGATCTAGCCCTGATCTTTTGACTGGGTGAGAGCTTTCTGTTTAATTCAGAGACTCTGTCCCTCACCACCCCTTTTTGTAAATATTTTTGTCCACCCTAAGCGTGGAAGGGTATTCTCAGATGTGAGACCCTTGCTCATTGCACCATCAGGATTCAAGCAAACCGGGCCGAAGACGGCTGTAATGCCAGAAACCGGTCCCCGGGAGCTTGTTTCCTTCCCAGTGTAAGAATTGGCTTCTGTAGTTTGGTTTGTCCTGTTCCCATCATGCACTGGGACAGGAACAGACTAATTTGCATACAGTCAGGTTCTGAAACTGGGATGGTGCAGTGAGCTAAAAAACGGTGTTGGATCTAGCCCTGATCTTTTGACTGGGTGAGAGCTTTCTGTTTAATTCAGAGACTCTGTCCCTCACCACCCCTTTTTGTAAATATTTTTGTCCACCCTAAGCGTGGAAGGGTATTCTCAGATGTGAGACCCTTGCTCATTGCACCATCAGGATTCAAGCAAACCGGGCCGAAGACGGCTGTAATGCCAGAAACCGGTCCCCGGGAGCTTGTTTCCTTCCCAGTGTAAGAATTGGCTTCTGTAGTTTGGTTTGTCCTGTTCCCATCATGCACTGGGACAGGAACAGACTAATTTGCATACAGTCAGGTTCTGAAACTGGGATGGTGCAGTGAGCTAAAAAACGGTGTTGGATCTAGCCCTGATCTTTTGACTGGGTGAGAGCTTTCTGTTTAATTCAGAGACTCTGTCCCTCACCACCCCTTTTTGTAAATATTTTTGTCCACCCTAAGCGTGGAAGGGTATTCTCAGATGTGAGACCCTTGCTCATTGCACCATCAGGATTCAAGCAAACCGGGCCGAAGACGGCTGTAATGCCAGAAACCGGTCCCCGGGAGCTTGTTTCCTTCCCAGTGTAAGAATTGGCTTCTGTAGTTTGGTTTGTCCTGTTCCCATCATGCACTGGGACAGGAACAGACTAATTTGCATACAGTCAGGTTCTGAAACTGGGATGGTGCAGTGAGCTAAAAAACGGTGTTGGATCTAGCCCTGATCTTTTGACTGGGTGAGAGCTTTCTGTTTAATTCAGAGACTCTGTCCCTCACCACCCCTTTTTGTAAATATTTTTGTCCACCCTAAGCGTGGAAGGGTATTCTCAGATGTGAGACCCTTGCTCATTGCACCATCAGGATTCAAGCAAACCGGGCCGAAGACGGCTGTAATGCCAGAAACCGGTCCCCGGGAGCTTGTTTCCTTCCCAGTGTAAGAATTGGCTTCTGTAGTTTGGTTTGTCCTGTTCCCATCATGCACTGGGACAGGAACAGACTAATTTGCATACAGTCAGGTTCTGAAACTGGGATGGTGCAGTGAGCTAAAAAACGGTGTTGGATCTAGCCCTGATCTTTTGACTGGGTGAGAGCTTTCTGTTTAATTCAGAGACTCTGTCCCTCACCACCCACTTTTTGTAAACCAATTTGGGTTTAGACAGGGTCATGGAACCGAAACTGCCTTACTAAAAGCGGCAGATGAAATTAGGATGACATTGGATAAAGGTGGAGCGGCAGTATTAATATTGCTGGATATCTCCGCAGCCTTTGACACGGTCGATCATGGCATCTTAATCGACCGTGTCTCAGCATTAGGCATTCACGATAAGGCCAAAGAGCTTCTCGCCTCCTTCTTAATGGATCGTCCACAGACAGTAAGAATGGGTCATTTTTCCTCCCTTACCTTCACCCTTCCTTGCGGAGTGCCGCAGGGATCCTCGCTAAGTCCAACTCTGTTTAATATCTATGTTGCAGACTTGGCGAGGGTGATAAAAACCTACGGTATTGCCCTTACGACCTACGCCGACGACACACAACTTGTGCTATCGGTGCACAACGATGGCGCAGCAGTTGCTGCCAACTTTCAAGAAGGTATGCTGGCAATCAGTTCCTGGATGTCATCAAACAGCCTCAAACTTAACTCTGATAAAACAGAGGTGATAACATTCGGGAAACTGGAACCTACTTGGTCCCCTATATGGTGGCCAATGAAGATGGGAGCTCCACCAGTACCTGTCACTAAGGTCCGCAATCTCGGAGTCACGTTTGACAACAAAATGACTTTCCATCACCATGTCAATTCTGTGGTCTCCTCATCCTTTTTCATCCTGAAAAGGATAAAAAAGCTGTTACCCTTTCTTCCCACTTCAGCTGGCAAAACTTTAATTAGCATGTTGGTTTTTCAAAAACTGACTACTGCAATGCCCTTTTTCTGAACGCCCAGGAAAAAGTCCTCAACAGGCTGCAGTTAGGTCAGATCGCCTCAGCCAGAATCCTACTGGGCATCCCGAAGTTTGTTTCAATCTCCCCTTACATTCAACAACTGCACTGGCTCCCTGTTAAGAGCCACACAAAGTTTAAGGCACTGTGCATCGCCTATAAAGCTATCAATAACCTAGACCCACAGTTCCTCAAAGACGCCCTCTGCCCACTTGAAAATGCAAGAACGCTTCGTTCCTCTTATGCCCATCTGCTCAAAGTTCCGCGAACTAAAAGAGCCAACTGGGGTGACAGATGTTTCACGATTTCCACTGCTAAAATCTGGAACACTCTCCCCCTTCACATCAAAACTGCTCCCACACTCCTCAGCTTCAGGAAGAAATTAAAGACCTGGCTTTTCTCACGTTAAATTTGTTGCCACAGCAGTATTCTGTAATCTGAGCGCCGAGACACCTCCGGGTATTTGTGCGCTATAAAAAACGCGAGAAACATAAACATATATGCGTGCTTCGAGCGCTTACAGGTTCTCGTACCGGGGAGCTCACCCAATGCGACACGGAAGTGCACGAGCGGAAAGCTGATTGGCTCTCGGGTGTCTGTCAACATTCCAAACAGTCCAGAGAGTCCGCCATCTTGTGTCTCGGTAGAATCGAGACACAAGAGGTGAAAAAAAGGGGGAAATAATTATAAGGGGGCAGGGTAGATACCCCCTGGCCCCCTAGGTTTTCTGAGGGGGTCTAGAAGGAGCCTGTGCTGCAAAAAAACTTTTTTTTTAAATTTTCACGGGGTAAGCGCTGGGTGCGTTCCCATGTAGGCTTCCAGCTACGCGTACCCAGAGCGTACCACAGGAAAAAACAGTGAAAGGGAATAGTGTAAAATAAGAATTTGGATTGCTTAGTGATAGGGTAGCTCTAAAAAGAGCTGTTGTGTTATTTGGGTGATTTAAGTACCTACAAGTAGGTACTGATGCAGAGTCTAAAATTCAAGAGAAAGACCTCATCTGCGAAATGTACATCGTCTCCTCTGTAGATATCTTGCATGTTGTAATGCAAGTTATTGTGGTATATGGAACTCATACCATAGTCTCTCAGGAAAGCAGAAACAGATCCTTTTGGGACCCCCTGAGAAGGTCTAGGGGGTGAGGGGCACTCTACCCTGTACCCTTTCCACGTTCTGAACTATTATATTTCACTCTCTTCTGTAACTACACAAAATGGCGGCGATAGGGTGCATCAGAGACAGACAGTGAGAGAAAGGAGGCAGGAGATGAAGAAGAGATGTCAAATACACATTGGAGAAAATATAGTGGGAGAAGGGAAGTAAATATGAGTAAACTTACTATGTAACATAAAAATGTTGCACTCTATACTATAAGTCTCACGCTATACTACAATCACTTCGCTACTACCTCATAAATTAGAAATAAAAATGAATAATATGTCAAACAATTTTTAATTTCTAAATATTATTTTATTGTTCTGAATTTTCATAATTTGAAAGAACTTGTAACATGTCCTCATCAGGAATTTCCTATTCAATCATATTATCAGGAATCTCCTCATGAATAGTCGCAATGATGATTGTTGGAACTCTATGGTCTCCAAATATTCAATAAATTTGCTTCCCTTTACGTTCATCCCCCACTCACCTTCTCTCTGTACCTATGCTTCAGTCCTCTTCCCCTCTATTTCTTCCCTTCGCTCACTCACTCATTCCCCTTGCCTCACTCACCTAACTCCACTTTGCTCACTCCTTCTCTCACTCCCTCTGTCCTCTCACTTCTTCAATCCTCTTCCCTCACTCCCTCTCTGTTACCTTCACCCCCATTGTCCCCTCACTCTCTCACGCCCCTTCACTCACTCTCACTGACCTTCCTTCGCGCATTGTCGTGAATGCACCCTCACTCACTCCCCCTTCTCTCTCACTCACTCCCCTTTCCTTACTCCCCTTTCCTCATTTAGTTTTACTAACTCACATTCCTTTACTATCTTACTCACCTTCAGTTCATTTCTCTCTCACTCTCTTCCTCTCTGTCACTGAATCTATCCACCTCATTATCCTCTTAGTAATTTGCTCACCATCTATTTCTTTTTCCCTCTCTCTGTCCTTCACCATTCCTTTGTCTCCCTTTCAGTGTCCTTCACTCCTACTTTATCTCTTAGTCCCATTTTTTGACTTTTAATCCTCTGCCTTGTCTCTTGTATTTTGAAATATATATTATAAAAATTATAAGTAGTTTTTTTCATCTTCCTCAGATATTAAATTTAGTAAAAATGTGTAATTAAGTTTACATTACTTATAAGGTAAGTTTGACAAACAAAATGTAGTTTCTCATCACTCTTTTCCTTAACCTCACTACTGTTCTCTCACCCCCGTTCCCTTACTCCGCTTCCCTCACTTATTCTCATTCCCCATGTTTACTCCCCTTTCCCTCACTCCCCTCCCACACTCACCTTCTTTCAGTCCCCCTGCTTCACTTCCCTTCCCATCTCTTCTCTTCCTTCACTCCCTCACTCATTCCCCTTCCCTCACTCACCTTACTCCGCTTCACTCACTCCTTCTCTCACTGCCACTGTCTTGTCACATCTTCATTGTCCTTCCCTCACTCCCTCTCATTTAGCCTCACTACCTCTGCCCTCACTCTCTCAGTCCCCTTCCCTCATGCTTACTCCCTTTAACTCTCCCAGACTCCATCACTTACCTTGCTATGCTTCCTCACTCAGTCCTCTTCTCTCACTCTTTCCTTCACTCCCTCTGTCTCCTCACTCCCTCACTCCCCTTGTATTACGCTCACTTGCCTTTATCCACCCTCTATCACCACTCTTTCCTCAACCTCACTGTTCTTCTCTTACCCTTCCCCACCCCCGTTCCCTTACTCCGCTTTCCTCACTTATCCTCATTCCACATGTTCACCCCCTTCCCCTCACTCACCTCCCACACTCACCTTCTTTCAGTCCCCCTTCTTCACTTCCCTTCCTTCGCTCCATCACTCATTTTCCTTTCCTCTCTCACCGTACTCCACTTCACTCACTCCTTGAGAATATGTATAGAATATAGCTCTTTTTGGACAATTTGAGGTAGTTCTAAAAAGAACTGTTTTTTTTCTTCTTTTTTAGTTTTTTTTTGTTTAGTTTTTCCGAACGTTTTGAAATTTTTTTGGTATTTTTTTTAGAACAAAAACAAAACTAGGGAATTCCAAACTGCTCAACAGGAGCAAAAAAAGGGGAAAAATTAGGGCAGAGGGGCGCAGCGGTGTTCTTCCCTTGTTCTCACAATTATTTGAATGCTCTGCTCCCCATAACAGAGCAGTTGGTCACACTGCTTACAACGAATTGTAATGTCACTAAAAACAGGTTGAATATTTGGAATCAACAGTTCTGGTCTTCCTCTCACTGATGATGTGGAAGCTCCGGTAGAAGTGGAGGGGCCTTCTTGTGGTAGATTGCGAGCCAGGGCTCTGGTGGTCTCCCGTCCATAATTAATCGGGTGCCTCCTCTCAACATGCCTGATTAATGTTGCATTTCCAAAACTATATTTCCGGGTGGGTTCTCCACGTGAGAATAGTGTCACAAATTTTACACGTGACTTTTGCTGCATTGCATTTTTTCTCCCCCTCTGGAAAAGAGAAAAACATCCAAATGAAGTGGTCCTTCACTTTCTCTGTGGGGGGACCTCAGGCAGGAATCCATTGGAAGAGTCTGAGGACTGGTCCTGGGAAGGGTTCTGGGAACCAGACATGATGGTAGAAGTTTTGTTTTTGCAGGAACAGGCAAGAGGTGTTGTCTCAGCAAAAGCAAAGAGGTTTTGAGGGAAATGGGTGGGGTGTTTCCCTACTTGTGAAAAAAAACTGTTATTAACAATCAAAAGTGTTGTTTTAAGGTCACATGGCTTGACGCGCGCTTACGCTATGCGCCCCGGGGCGCTTACGCGGCGCGTACATAGGCGCTTCCAGGAACTCTTCTGGGGGGGTGTCAGAATGACATTTTGCTAGATTTTATTAAATGCGTTTAAAGGTGAAATACGGATATTAAAAATTAAAATTAGTACTTTTATAAGTATGCCACTGAATTTCTTGCATAATTATTTACTTCAAATCCATAATGATATATTTTTTCGCACGCTGGAATAGCGCTCTCGCTACGTTTACAGGTGCGTTTACGGGTGCGCGTACCCTGAGTGCTCCAGGTAAAATGATGAAAAAAAAACACAGGAAAAATACATTGAAAAAATAATTTTAGACAAATAGACATTAGTTAAATAATTTTATAAAAATTATAATAATTAATAGCTGTAAAAAAAAGCTATTAAAGAAATGTAATAATTCACTTTAAAAACCGTAGGTTAGAAACTCGTTATAGTAAAGAATTAGCTTTTTAAAAACCCTTTGAAATTCACTGAAAAAACCATAGGTTTAACACTCGTTATAGTTAGGAATTAGCATTTAAAAAACCTTTAAAATTCACTGAAAAAACCATAGGTTTCACACCAGTTATAGTTAGCTGAACATTTTACTCATACAAAACCATTAAAATTCCCACGTTATAGTTAGTTGGCCTCACTATAACTCGCGCGCCCGCAAACCACTGCTGATGCTGTCACATATTACATCATTCATGACATGGTCAGTGACATCACTGATGACATCACTGATGACATCTCAAATGACATCACTGATGACATCACTGATGACATCACAAATTACATCACTGATGCCATCATTCATGTGATAATACGATGCACCTCCTCACCCTCTAATCTAACCTTTGATACACCCAGTGTTAAATACAAACTACCATTCTTGAAACCATTGACACACCAATATCAGTTACTACATACGCACTGACTGATTCCAAAGACAACACACACATCCACTTATTCACACATACAATCTCTCATACATACAGTCATTCATCAATACAACACTATCATATCCACTCATACACCTATACATACACTCACACACTGCCACTCATCCATGGAGTTACTCACACACCTAGTCAGTCATGCAAAGAATCAATCACACTCCCATTTCCTCATCTATACAGTTATACACACAAAACCTTACTTATTGAAATATATACTAACACATACTTAACACATTGATCCATACCGCCACTTACGCAATCACAGGCTCTCATGTATAGTCATTGATATATGCCAACTCTCACATGCATTGTGTTTTACATATGTACTTACTTGGACATGTAGCACTGAGATATCCATTCACTCACCAACACACCCATGCACACAGTCAACCACCCATACAGCTGTTTCCACATACACTCTTGAACCCATACACCTATTGAAACAACTGCTCACACATTTCATTTTTTGCACAGAGTCACACACCTCCCAGCCAACCACACACACACTCAGCCTCACATACAAATACTTGGGCAACCAATCAATAACCCAGATAGCCACTCATATAGCTACTGATCAACACATGCAACACAACAACAGACATAATGATGCACACATTCAGACAGTTTAGTCACTAACCCATGCATTCACTAAGACACATTTAATAACTCACTCATACAGTCAGTCACGCACCTTCTAAATCCTTCATCCAGACACTTATACATCCACTCATTCTTCAATATGTAAAACATATTTAAACTTTACAGAAACACACAGACACTGGATGATGTAATCAATGATGTCATCAGTGATGTCATTTGAGATGTCATCAGTGATGTCATCAGTGATGTCATTTGACCATGTCATGAATGATGTAATATGTGACATCATCAGCAGTGGATTGCGGGCACGCAAGTTATAGTGAGTCCAACTAACTATAACGTGTGAATTTCAATGGTTTTGTACGAGTAAAATGTTCAGCTAACTATAACTGGTGTGAAACCTATGTTTTTTTCAGTGAATATATATATATCTATACTACTATTATAAAGGAAGAACTTTGAACCTTTGAGGAGGGTAAACTCGGGAACCACAGCGCCAATCCACACACCGGATACATCGTTGTAATCGTCAGGGTGTGCAGATGGACATAGGCTATATAAACATAATAAATATACGTTATTTAAAAAATTTACAGAAAAAAAAGTAGTCCCTTGGAAGAGGCGCCGGGCGCGACGTGAGTGCCCGATGTGAGAAGCGCGGGGAGGAGCGGCGTCCAGGAGCGTGAGGAGGACCAGCGGACATGGCGCGGGGAGGAGCTGTGAGAAGAGGCAGACAGGCGGGAAGAGAGGTGAGCGGCGGATGAGGTAAGTTATTTTTTTAGGAGCGGTAAGCAGCGGAAAAATTAAGCAAAAATGAAAATCGTGAGCAAGAGGAAGCAAACGGAGCATTACAAAAGTGAGCCCAACGGTGCATTACAGGAGGAAAAAGTTATGTGTGCAGGTTACAAAAGCGTACATCGTGAGCAAGAGGAAGCAAACGGAGCATTACAAAAGTGAGCCAAACGGTGCATTACAGGAGGAAAAAGTTACGTGTGCACGTTACAAAAGCGTGGAAAGTAAACATAGAGGTATAGGAGGAGAACTTTGAACCTATGAGGCGGGTAAACTCGGGAACCACAGCGCCAATCCACACACCCGATACATCGTAGTAATTGTCAGGGTGTGCAGATGGACATAGGCTATATAAACTTAATAAATATACGATATTTAAAAAATTGACAGAAAAAAAAGTAGTCCCTTGGAAGAAGCGCCGGCCGTGACGTGAGTGCCCGACGTGAGGAGCGCGGGGAGGAGTGGCGTCCAGGAGTGCGAGGAGGACCGGCTGACATGGCGCGGGGAGGATCGGCGGACAGGCGTTGAGGAGCGGCGGACAGGCAGGAAGGAGTGGTGAGCACCGGATGAGGTAGGTTATTTATTTATTTATTTAGGAGCGGTGAGGGGCGGAAAAATGAAGCAAAAATGAAAATCGTGAGCAAGAGGAAGCAAACGGAGCATTACAAAAGTGAGCCAAACGGTGCATTACAGGAGGAAAAAGTTACGTGTGCAGGTTACAAAAGCGTACATCGTGAGCAAGAGGAAGCAAATGGAGCATTACAAAAGTGAGCCAAACGGTGCATTACAGGAGGAAAAAGTTACGTGTGCAGGTTACATAAGCGTAGAAAGTAAACATAGAGGTATAGGAGGAAAAAGTGATGTGTGCAGGTAGCAAGAGGAAGCAAACGGAGCATTAAAAAAGTGAGCCAAACGGTGCATTACAGGAGGGAAAAGTTACGTGTGCAGGTTACAAAAGCGTAGAAAGTAAACATAGAGGTATAGGAGGAAAAAGTGACGTGTGCAGGTAGCAAGAGGAAGCAAATGGAGCATTAAAAAATGAGCCAAACGGTGCCTTACAGGAGGAAAAAGTTAAGTGTGCAGGTTACAAAAGCGTTCAAAGTAAACATAGAGGTATAATACTACAATATATGTAGTAAGGCTCCGGGGGACCCACGGGGACGGGGGCCCTGAAGCCTAATTGCTCCCAGACAACGTCGGGACGGGCTGCTAGTATATATATATATATATATATAGTCCTCGTGAAATTTTCTAAACTAATGGCCCACTCAGGTCAGTTCCTGTATTAAATGTTTTGAGGTTCTTCATCAAGCGGGCAGAGAGAAAAGGGGGTTACCAAAACACATTTTCTCCATGTGAATTTCTGAAGCAAACATTAGACAAGACTACAGCCCGAACTGCTGAACGGAATTACACCAAATTTGGCAAAAAAGGTAGCATTTGCTTCAGAATGTGACCTTTTTGTAAAAGGCTGTTCAGTAGTTCCTGAGAAATTCATATATAAAAAAATATTATTATCTGTGACCGCAATGGATCCTCGAACCCTCCAAATTACGAGCTTGACTCTGGCTGCCAACACTTCAAACCAGGAAGTGTTGGCAGCCATCTTATGACTCAGCTGAACCAAGTCACAAAGATAATATGAAAAAAAGAAGACAAAGTGGCAGGGTAAAAACACCCTGACCCCCAGAGTGACCCCGAGGGCCACAAAAAGCATTTTTTTTTTAGTATTTCAACTAAATAAAAAAATAACAAAGTGCAGTCTCCTGCATTTTGTTTGAGGTTTCAGGGACGTTATAGGTAGTTTGACATTTCACTTGTACAACATCATAGAAATTCCCCCATTATAGTTAGTTTAGCTAACTAACTTGTGCCCCCACAATGCCCTGCTGATGACATCACATATTACATCACTCAAGACATGCTCAGTGACATCACTCATGATATCAATGATGACATCTCAAATGACATCACTGATGACATCATCCTTTTGATGGATTGGCACACCACCTCTCACCCTAATATAACCTTTGATACACATACTCTAAAATACAAACTACCATTTTCACCAAAAGCTGTATACAGTCACTCATACATGCACTCACTCATCATATGTACTCATACACCTATACATACACTTACACACTGCCACTCATCCATAGAGTTACCCACATACATAGTCACACATGCAAAGAAAGTATCAAACATCCATTTACTTGCATATACAGTTATACACATACTACCACACTTACTTCTACAGAAACCAACACACACTTACTCTCTTAAACAATCACTTATAGAAACACATACTCATTTATACAGGTACTCATCCAATCTCTCACTCTCACATATACTTACTGACATACATCAATACTCACATATACTAGTTTAAAAAACACGTAGTTACTATGTAGTTATGATGGACACCCCAGCCCTGGGGACCATCTGCCTGGGCTATGGTAATGTTGGGAGGGGGGCCACACCACCCCCCACCTGGAGCCCTGTCATGGCCCTGGGGACCGCCATCAGTGATGTCATCAGTGATGTCATTTGACCATGTCATGAATGATGTAATATGTGACATCATCAGCAGTGGATTGCGGGCACGCAAGTTATAGTGAGTCCAACTAACTATAACGTGTGAATTTCAATGGTTTTGTACGAGTAAAATGTTCAGCTAACTATAACTGGTGTGAAACCTATGTTTTTTTCAGTGAATATATATATATCTATACTACTATTATAAAGGAAGAACTTTGAACCTTTGAGGAGGGTAAACTCGGGAACCACAGCGCCAATCCACACACTGGATACATCGTTGTAATCGTCAGGGTGTGCAGATGGACATAGGCTATATAAACATAATAAATATACGTTATTTAAAAAATTTACAGAAAAAAAGTAGTCCCTTGGAAGAGGCGCCGGGCGCGACGTGAGTGCCCGATGTGAGAAGCGCGGGGAGGAGCGGCGTCCAGGAGCGTGAGGAGGACCAGCGGACATGGCGCGGGGAGGAGCTGTGAGAAGAGGCAGACAGGCGGGAAGAGAGGTGAGCGGCGGATGAGGTAAGTTATTTTTTTAGGAGCGGTAAGCAGCGGAAAAATTTAGCAAAAATGAAAATCGTGAGCAAGAGGAAGCAAACGGAGCATTACAAAAGTGAGCCCAACGGTGCATTACAGGAGGAAAAAGTTATGTGTGCAGGTTACAAAAGCGTACATCGTGAGCAAGAGGAAGCAAACGGAGCATTACAAAAGTGAGCCAAACGGTGCATTACAGGAGGAAAAAGTTACGTGTGCACGTTACAAAAGCGTGGAAAGTAAACATAGAGGTATAGGAGGAGAACTTTGAACCTATGAGGCGGGTAAACTCGGGAACCACAGCGCCAATCCACACACCCGATACATCGTAGTAATTGTCAGGGTGTGCAGATGGACATAGGCTATATAAACTTAATAAATATACGTTATTTAAAAAATTGACAGAAAAAAAAGTAGTCCCTTGGAAGAAGCGCCGGCCGTGACGTGAGTGCCCGACGTGAGGAGCGCGGGGAGGAGTGGCGTCCAGGAGTGCGAGGAGGACCGGCTGACATGGCGCGGGGAGGATCGGCGGACAGGCGTTGAGGAGCGGCGGACAGGCAGGAAGGAGTGGTGAGCACCGGATGAGGTAGGTTATTTATTTATTTATTTAGGAGCGGTGAGGGGCGGAAAAATGAAGCAAAAATGAAAATCGTGAGCAAGAGGAAGCAAACGGAGCATTACAAAAGTGAGCCAAACGGTGCATTACAGGAGGAAAAAGTTACGTGTGCAGGTTACAAAAGCGTACATCGTGAGCAAGAGGAAGCAAATGGAGCATTACAAAAGTGAGCCAAACGGTGCATTACAGGAGGAAAAAGTTACGTGTGCAGGTTACATAAGCGTAGAAAGTAAACATAGAGGTATAGGAGGAAAAAGTGATGTGTGCAGGTAGCAAGAGGAAGCAAACGGAGCATTAAAAAAGTGAGCCAAACGGTGCATTACAGGAGGGAAAAGTTATGTGTGCAGGTTACAAAAGCGTAGAAAGTAAACATAGAGGTATAGGAGGAAAAAGTGACGTGTGCAGGTAGCAAGAGGAAGCAAATGGAGCATTAAAAAATGAGCCAAACGGTGCCTTACAGGAGGAAAAAGTTAAGTGTGCAGGTTACAAAAGCGTTCAAAGTAAACATAGAGGTATAATACTACAATATATGTAGTAAGGCTCCGGGGGACCCACGGGGACGGGGGCCCTGAAGCCTAATTGCTCCCAGACAACGTCGGGACGGGCTGCTAGTATATATATATATATATATATAGTCCTCGTGAAATTTTCTAAACTAATGGCCCACTCAGGTCAGTTCCTGTATTAAATGTTTTGAGGTTCTTCATCAAGCGGGCAGAGAGAAAAGGGGGTTACCAAAACATATTTTCTCCATGTGAATTTCTGAAGCAAACATTAGACAAGACTACAGCCCGAACTGCTGAACGGAATTACACCAAATTTGGCAAAAAAGGTAGCATTTGCTTCAGAATGTGACCTTTTTGTAAAAGGCTGTTCAGTAGTTCCTGAGAAATTCATATATAAAAAAATATTATTATCTGTGACCGCAATGGATCCTCGAACCCTCCAAATTACGAGCTTGACTCTGGCTGCCAACACTTCAAACCAGGAAGTGTTGGCAGCCATCTTATGACTCAGCTGAACCAAGTCACAAAGATAATATGAAAAAAAGAAGACAAAGTGGCAGGGTAAAAACACCCTGACCCCCAGAGTGACCCCGAGGGCCACAAAAAGCATTTTTTTTTTTGTATTTCAACTAAATAAAAAAATAACAAAGTGCAGTCTCCTGCATTTTGTTTGAGGTTTCAGGGACGTTATAGGTAGTTTGACATTTCACTTGTACAACATCATAGAAATTCCCCCATTATAGTTAGTTTAGCTAACTAACTTGTGCCCCCACAATGCCCTGCTGATGACATCACATATTACATCACTCAAGACATGCTCAGTGACATCACTCATGATATCAATGATGACATCTCAAATGACATCACTGATGACATCATCCTTTTGATGGATTGGCACACCACCTCTCACCCTAATATAACCTTTGATACACATACTCTAAAATACAAACTACCATTTTCACCAAAAGCTGTATACAGTCACTCATACATGCACTCACTCATCATATGTACTCATACACCTATACATACACTTACACACTGCCACTCATCCATAGAGTTACCCACATACATAGTCACACATGCAAAGAAAGTATCAAACATCCATTTACTTGCATATACAGTTATACACATACTACCACACTTACTTCTACAGAAACCAACACACACTTACTCTCTTAAACAATCACTTATAGAAACACATACTCATTTATACAGGTACTCATCCAATCTCTCACTCTCACATATACTTACTGACATACATCAATACTCACATATACTAGTTTAAAAAACACGTAGTTACTATGTAGTTATGATGGACACCCCAGCCCTGGGGACCATCTGCCTGGGCTATGGTAATGTTGGGAGGGGGGCCACACCACCCCCCGCCTGGAGCCCTGTCATGGCCCTGGGGACCGCCATCCCCCAGGGCTGGCTCCTGAGGTGTCCAGGGGTGCCTACCCTCGAGACACTGCAGGAGCCTGCTCTCTCTTCCAAATACTAACGCAGATTCCTTTTCCATACGGGAGCTGCATCTTAGCAGCTCCCTGTATGGAAAAGCAATGCCTGCTCCCGCAGGATGTTGGGAGCTGGTAGGGGGGGCTGGTGTATAGGGCAGGCCCTGGGGGATGGGGACCCCAGGGCGATAAGTGGTCCAGGAGGGGGGCCACACAGCCCCCCTCTCGAAATATATTATATATATATATATATATATATATATATATATATATATATATATGGATGCAAAGGTACAGCAGCAGCGCCTGAATCACGGAGGGGACACAGCTTACTGGGGCACACTGGGTGCTTGAACGCTTCACACTGGATCAGATAATACCATTGTGAAACTGCCGGAATGAGAGACTGTAACAGAACTCACTGCGAGTTAATACACGGTCATAAACTACCTGTCCCAGCATTCACTACGAGGGGTCACATGATACTAATTTGGCCCAAACCTGCCACCAATTGCTACTAAAGAGGGAGGCAGACCGGGACTGACCTTCAATATGCCGTTACAGCCCAGCCCAAGAAGAAGATGCGGACAGCATTGAAACGCGTTGGCAGGCAGCAGTAAATGACAGTAGTTGGTTTCCCCTCTGCATCGCTTCAATAAAGGATTTTACCTACCTGCGGTGAGTGCGTCTCTCGCTGCAGAGCCTTTGAACAAAAACAAATTAACACGACAGCTTCGTCGTGGAGAGATGCACCACCTGTGACGAGAGGAGGGAGCCGTCGGAGACAGGGGCCGCCCAAACACCGCAAGTCTGTTTTGGATGTAAAGGTACAGCAGCAGCGCCTGAATCACGGAGGGGACACAGCTTACTGGGGCACACTGGGTGCTTGAACGCTTCACACTGGATCAGATAATACCATTGTGAAACTGCCGGAATGAGAGACTGTAACAGAACTCACTGCGAGTTAATACACGGTCATAAACTACCTGTCCCAGCATTCACTACGAGGGGTCACATGATACTAATTTGGCCCAAACCTGCCACCAATTGCTACTAAAGAGGGAGGCAGACCGGGACTGACCTTCAATATGCCGTTACAGCCCAGCCCAAGAAGAAGATGCGGACAGCGTTGAAACGCGTTGGCAGGCAGCAGTAAATGACAGTAGTTGGTTTCCCCTCTGCATCGCTTCAATAAAGGATTTTACCTACCTGCTGTGAGTGCGTCTCTCGCTGCAGAGCCTTTGAACAAAAATATATATATATATATATATTTTCCCAAGAAGTCTGCTCCAAAGAAGAAGACTAGGCGGCACTCGAGGTTCGTGGTGTCAACCAATTTATTTTTAAACCATGGGCATGACGCGAATCGGGGTTTACTTCCTTTTTCAAATGCCCCCCTGGTTCAGTTCGCCACTGTTACTCACAGTTCCCCTCATTTCAAATAGTGTCCTTCCCACTTCCGCAAGTAATGTGGGCAGCCTGGAAAACACGGCCTGGATCCGCCTCTATTACCACAAGTGGACAACATTTCCCAGCATGCAGCGTCCATCACACGCTGGTGGCGGTCCCAGTATCGGTGCAATTTTAGCAGGGGAGTGACCGATGTGCCATGTAGTCAGGCGGGGATTGCGGCAATTGTTCTGGGCACTCACTGTTGGCAGTAATGGTCCTCTCCCCCTGCCTCGCACATCAGTCTGTCGCGGAGCAGAGAACACAATTAAAGTAAAAGTGTTGTCCCATTTTTTTATTGAAAGGCCGGCCCTGGTGTATGGGGTCCCCGGGGCAATGAGTGGCCTGAGGAGGGGGGCCACGCAGCCCCCACTCCAAAAATTTAAGGAAAGATAAAACACTGTCCATGCCCTGGGGGATGGGGTCCCTGGGCCGATTATAGCCTAGGAAAGGGTGTCAGGCGGCCCCCTTCCAATTTTGTAATAAAAAAGGGGGTCATGCCCTGAGGTATAGGGTCCCCAGGGCCGATAAAAAGGAAAGGAAGGGGGGGCCAAACAGCCCTCTTCTTAAAAAAAAAGACCGGCATTGCAACAGAGGCCCGCCCCCTCCCTGAAGCACTTTGCAAACACGCAACCTGAATGAGTGGGTCTATAACTGCATGAATGCATGATTTGGTATGTGTGCGACTGACTGTATAAGTGTGTGATTAAACGTGTCTTACGTGTTAGTGATTAAACTGTGTGAATTTCTGTATCAGTCTGTCAGTTGTTGTTTAAGTGGCAGCATGGGTTGGTGAGAAGCTACATGAGTGTCTATATTGGTTATTGTTTGGTTTTCTGAGTGTCTGTATAGGTGCCTGAGTGTTTGTGTGGGAGGGTGGGGTGTGTGACTCTGTGCATAGATGTGTGAGTGGGTGATTCACTGGGTTTATGGGTTCAAGAGTGCACCTATAAAGGGCTATATGGGTGGGTAAGGGTGTGTATGGATGTGTTGGTGAGTGAATGGATGTTTTAGTGGTACATGTGTGAGTAACTACATATGTGAAATGCAGTATATATGAGTGTTGGAGTATATAAATGACTATATGTGACGGTGAGTGATTGTCAGAGTGGCTGTATGGATGATTGTGTGCTTTCAGTGATTGTATAACAGAGTAGCTATGTGCTAGTATCTGTATGAATAAGTGAGGTGGTTTGTGTATAACTGTAGAGGTCAGTAAATGGGAGTGTTATTAATTCTTTGCATGACGGACTAGGTGTGTGTGTGTAACTCTATGGAGTAGTGGTTTGTGAGTGTTTATATAGGTGTATGAGTGCATATGATAGTGCTGTATTGATGAGTGACTGCATGTATGAGTGAATGTATGGGCGAATGAGTGGATGTGTGTGTAGAGACCTAGGAATTAGTGAGTGGGTATATAGTAACTAGTATTGGTGTGTCAATGGTTTTGAAAATGGTAGTCTGTATTTTCAGTGGGTGTATCAAAGGTTATATTAGTTTGTGACGAGTTGCATCAGATTATCAAGTGGATTATGTAATCAGTGATATCATCAGTGATGCCATGTTAGATGTCATCAGTGATGTCATCGACCATGTCATGAATGATGTAATATGTGACATCATCAGCAGTGCATTACGGGGGCGCGAGTTATAGTTAGCTCAACTAACTATAACAGCCGAATTTCTCTGGTTTTGTTTGAGTGAAATGTCCAACTAACTATAACAACCATGGAACCTAAGGTTTTTTAAATGCTTATTTCTAACTATTAACGTCCCTTAAACCTATTTTTTTTCAGTGAATTTCTAAAGTTTTTCAAATGCTAATTTCTAACTATGGCTACGAGATAGGATATGTGAAGAAAGAAGACAAAACGCACAGAAAGAAGCAAATGAAATGCAGAAACAAGCAACAGAAGTCCAGAAAGAGCAAGAAAGGTGTAGAAAGAAGCATGAGATATGCAGAAAGAACAAACAGAGGTTCAGAAAGAGGCCTTGTTGCAAAGTCATCCTGTGCCCTGGGCACCCCCAACTTTTTGCTGATTGGTACTGGTGATAACTCACTTGGAGTGACACTGGGCTCTGCCTAACCAGGCCCGGAGCCAGGGCCAGGGCTATGCTGAAAGACACTTAGAATGCAGTAAAAATACCTACATACAATAGGGTACGCTATGGGTTAGGGCACCCCTGTGATTGGCATGACCTCTCCTGTAGGACCCTTGTGCATTATAGGGCATGGGGATTAAAACTACCTTTAGGTCCCTAACATATAATAGGACATGGCTGTTTAGAGGCCAGCAGCTCTTTTCTGCACTTGCATGTGTGCACTGCTGAGCCTGAGGTCAGTTTAAAAGCAGCCAATACAGGTGCAGAAAGAAGCAAGACAGGTGCAGAAAGAGGCAAGAGAGGTGCATAAAGAGGGAAGAAGGGTGCAGAGAGAGGCAAGAGAGTTGCAGAAAGTATCAAGAGAGGTGCAGAAATAAGCAAGAGCAGTGCAGTAAGAAACAACAGAGGTGCAGAAGAAGGCAAGAGGGGTACAGAAAGAGGTAAACGAAGAGCAGAAACAGGCAAAAGAAATGCAGAAAAGCCTATAGGGGTACAGAAAGAGGAAAGAGAGGTACAGAAAGAGGCAAGAGAGGTGCACAAAAAAAGAAGAAGGGTACAGCAAGAGGCTAGTGGGGTACAGAAAGAAGCAAGTGAGGTGTAAAAAAAGCAAGAGATGTGCAGAAAGAAACAACAGAGGTGCAGAAAGAGGCAAGAAGAGTGTAGAAGGAGCCAAGAGAAATGCAGAAAAAAGCAAAAAAGGTACGGAAAAAGGCAAGACGGGTGCATTAAGGGGGAAGAGGGGTGTAGAAAGAGGCAAGCTGATGCAGAAACAGGTAGGAAAGGTACACAAAGAGGCAAGAGGTACAGCGAGAGGCAGGAGGGGTACAGAAAGAAGGAAGAGAAGTGCGGAAAGAAGCAATAGAGGTGCTGAAAGAAGCGTGATGGGTGCAGAAAATGGCCAGAAAAGTGCAGAAAGAAGCAACAGAGGTACATAAAGAGGCAAGGTACTTGCAGAAACAGACAGGAAAGGTACAGAAAGAGGGAACAGGAGTAGAGAAAGAGGCAAGAGGCAAGAGAGGTTCAGAAAGAGGAAAGAGGGGTTCATAAATAAGTGAGAGGGGTGCAGAAAGAAGCAAGTGAGGTGCGGAAAGAGGAAACAGAGGTGCAAAAAGATGCAATAGGGGTGCAGAAAGAGGGAAGAGGGGTGGTGAAAGAGGCAAGGGGGTACAGAAAGAAACAAGAGACCAGTAGAAAGAAACACAGGAAGTGCATAAAGAAGGAATAGAGGTGCAGAGAGAGGCAAGAAAGGTGCAGAAGAGGAAAAATGGATGTAGAAAGAGGCACAAGTGTTGCAGAAGGAAACAAAAGAAGTACAGAAAGAAGGAACAGAAGTGTAGAAAGGGACAATAGGAGTGCAGAAAGAGGAAAGAAGGGTAGAGAAAGAAGCAAGGGGTGCAGAAAGAAGCATGAGAGCTGCAGAAAGAAACAGAAGAAGTACAGAAAGAAGCAACAGAGGTACAGAAAGAGGCAAGAAGGGTGCACAAAGAGGCAACAGGGGTGTGAAAGAGGCACGCGGAGTGCAGAAATAAACAAGAACAGTCAAGAAAGAAGCAACAAAGGTTTTGAACGAGACAGGAGGGGTGCAAAAAGAGGGTGGATAGGTGGAGAAAGAGGCAACGGGGTTCATAAAGAAGCAAGAGAGCTGCAGAAAGAAACAAAAGAAGTTCAGATAGAAGGAACAGAGGTGCAGAAAGAGGCAAGAGTGGGACAGAAAGCGGGAAGAGGGGTACAGAACGAGGCAAAAGGAGTGCAGAAAGAAGTGAGAGATGCAGAAAGAAACAAAAGAAGTGCAGAAAGGAGGAACAGAAGTGCAGAATGAAGCAAGAGGGTTGCTGGAAGAGTGGTGTGAAAGAGGCATGGAGTTGCAGAAAGAAGCAAGAGAAGTGCAGAAAGAAGCAAGAGAGATGCAGAAAGAGGAAGAGGGGTCGAGAAAGAGGCAAGAGGGGTGCAAAAAGAAGCAAGAGAGGTGCAGAAAGAAACAAAAGAAGTGCAGAAAGAACAGGTGCAGAAAGAAGCAAGAGGGGTGTACAATGAGGGAAGAGGGTTTTGAAATAGGCACAAAGAGTGCAGAAAGAAGCAAGAGGAGTGCAAAGAAGCAACAAATGTACACAGAGGCAAGAGGGGTGCAGAAAGAAGGAAGAGGGGTGCAGGAAGAGGCATGTGGGATGCAGAAAGAAGCAAGAGCTGTGCAGAAAGAAAGAACAGAGGTGCAGAAAGAGGCTCAGGGGGTACAAAAAGATGGTGGATCGTTAGAGCAAGAGGCATGGTGGTGCAGATAGAAGCAAGAGAGCTGCAAATAGAAACAGAAGTGCAGAAAGAAGGAACAGAGGTGCAGAAAAAGGCAAGAGGGTGCAGAAAGAAGCAACAGAGGTGCAGAAAGAGGGAAGAGGGGTGGAAAAAGAGACAAGAGAAGTGCAGAAAGAAGCAAGAGAGGGACAGAAAGAAACAAAAGAAATGCAGAAACAAGGAACAGATGTGCAGAAAAAGTCAGGAGGGGTCCAGAAAGAAGGAAGAGATTTGCAGAGAGAGGCCAGAGATGTACAAAAAAAGAAAAAAAGGTACAGAAAGAAGCAACTGAAATGCAGAAAGAGGCAAGAGATGCTCAGAAAGAAGAGAGAGTGGATTGCACACCATTAGTATCAATGTAACACCCACATTTAGCAATAAGTAACAGGTGACCATTCTGGGTCTGCAAAATACTTTCTACCATGCTGTAACACCTGTTGCTGCATTTTTGGCAATGTTTGAGCCGTTTGAGGTGGAAACACTTTTTTTGTTCAAATCTGCAGATTTGGCAGCAGATGATGGATTATGTGGCTAATGCGGAAAATGTATAATTCTGTGAAAGTCTGTGCAGGCAAACAGTTGCATAATTCCAGTGGCCCTGCTCATACCTCTGACTAGGTCCAGGAGTGCTCCTCAGTGATTCCTTCTTTTGTTTCTCTCAATGAGTTCATAGTTTACTATCTATGGAAACGATGAAGACTAGGCCTAAAGATATAATTCCAAAACACACACTACAATACCACATATTCACTGTCGATAACACATGATTCCACTCTACATAATTCCTATACACTAAATACCACACACTTCCAATTTACATAATTTTACTGCACAACATACCACATAATTACCACACAACATACCACACATAACATACCACACAACGTACATCCACCCCACTCCAAAATACATTGGAAAAAAATATATACATTTACACAGTCAATAGCTCTTATTCTTGCAAATGCAAGACCAATTACATTACAAACGCTTCTTTAACTGGTAGTTACGTTTGCAGACTGGAGGAGAAAGGGTGCTGGTCCTCCAACCAGAGCTCAGGAACTCTGCTGCGTAGGGCTTTTTGGCACCCAAAGTCCCTCAGCAGTAAATTGGACTTCATTCCCCAACCCGTAGTGTGCCAAGAGGTGCGTTTGCAGAGTGGTAGAGAAAGGGGGTGTGGCCTCCAAAGACCTCTTAGCAATCCCACTGTGTTGGACTTACTGGAGGTAACAGGAGGAGTAGATGGACCCCAAGGACATCTTTGGAGGCCAACTACCCATCCTATTACCTCCAGTAAGTCCCACATACAGTAGGATTGCTACTTTTTCATAGCAGGACATGAGTCCTTTGCCCACCACTCTTCAAACATGCCTTCTTGCACACTCTTGACTGGGGATTAAAGTCCTCTTCGCTGCTGGTGGTCCTTAGGAGCCAGTGAGCCTACCTGCTACCTCCAGTAAGCTTTAGCAAGTGGGATTGCTGAGAGGTGGACACAGGCCACGTCCCTTTCTCCACCACTCTGCAAACAGGCCTCCTGGCACACTCTTGGTTGGGGGATGAAGTCTCCTTGATTACTGTGGTTCCCTGGAGGCCAACTAGCCGGCCAGGTATCTCCAGTAAGCCCCACACAGCTGGACTGCTGAGAGAGGTCTGAAGGCCACGGCCAATTTTACACCACTCTACAAATACTCCTTGTGGTGCACTGCTGCTTGGGTGATGAAATCCACTTTAGTCCTGAGGTCCTCAGGACACAAGAGGACCTCTTTGACCCACCAGCAATGCATCAAGAGGTGTGCTTGCAGAGTGGTGTAAAAAGGGTTGTGGCCTTGGACTACCTCTCAGCAATCCCACAGTGTGGGGCTTACTGGAGGTACCTGGTGGGCTGAGGATACAAGGGTACTTAATCCCCTAACCAAGAATGCACTAGGATGCATGTATGCAGAGTGCATCTTAATTGATTTTGGGTCAGGGGACCCAATCCCCTGGGGCATGGCCATATATTGTTTTGTTTTTTTAAAGGAGGGGACCCCCTCCTGAGGCCTTTTAAAGTCCCAGGGACCCCATCCCCTAGGGCTTTGCCTCTTTTTGTAAGATTTGTTTTTAACAGGAGTGCGGCTGCATGGCCCCCTTCCTTGGGCCACTTTTGGACCTGGGGACCCCATGCCCCAAGGCCTGGCCAGACTTTATTTATTAATTTTTTGGAGAGGGGCTGTGTGGCCCTCCTCCTGAGGCCAATCATGACCCCGGGGAACCCATCCCCCGGGGTCTGGCCTTACATGGGGACCACAGGGGGAGACCCAATGCACCTGCGGTCGCAGCTGACTCCCACATACCGCTGGAGCCGGCATTGCTTCTGGGCAAAGGGAGCTACTTACATGCAGCTCCTCTTCTCCAAAAGCAATTCTGCTTTGCTTCTTGTAAGCGAGAGCAGGTTTCCAGCTCTCGCTTCCAAGAAGCATAGCGGGGTTTGCTATGGCAAAGTCCTGGGGGTGAGCACCCCAGGACGTTGCAGAAGCTGGCCATGGGTTGTGACAGTTCCTGGGGCCATCTAGGGCTCCAGGGGGGAAGCCGCACAGCCTCCCTCCCAACTGATTAAAGCCCCGTGGAGGTGGTGGTCTATGGGGCAGTGTGGGGAGGGGCAGGATCCCCACCATTCTAATTTAAATGATTGTTGCCCCAGGAAGGTGGCCGTCCATGGGGCTTGCAGGGGCCTGTGAGGCCTCCGCTCTAAAATTCAGTGTGCTCTGGGGAGGTGGTGGTCTCCGGGGCAGTGTGGGGGCCATGTGCCCCCAGCACATAATAAACTGAGCCCTGGGAAGGTGGTGGTCCCCGGGGCTGCTGGAGCCCACGAGGCCACAGCACATTAATGAAATATTGCCCTTGGACCTGGCCCACCCAGGGACTCAAAGACAGGCATCACGGGAGTCTGCGCTTCTTTTTTTTCCCGCCTGATTCATGCACCCAGTGCGAATTCGGCCAAATGCATTTAAAAAAAAGCTCTTTTTTTGCCCTGGAGGCGGTGATCCCATGAGCAGCCAAAATACACAGAATTGATGAAGGAAATGCAGAACAAATCAAAACATTCACACCCAGTCAAGAGGTTTGGGTTAAATCCATCATTATTTTGCTCACCATGCTACCCCAGTTTAGACCTGGCCATGTGCAAATCAGTCTTGACCCTGTACCTCATAGGAACAGTCCAGCCCGAACTGCTAAGCCAGGTCCTCTCTGACCCGGAAACAAGCATCCTAGGACTAGTTTCAGGGTTTCAACCCTCTTCAGCCAGGATAGCTTGATTCCAGTGGCACAGTGATCCCATGACCCATGTCTGGGCATACCTGGAGCACTTAGGGCAAGAAAGCCAAAGACAAACAATTGATAGACGGAATGCAGAACAAATCAAAACATTCACCCCCAGCAGGCCTATCGAGTCACAAGATGGCTTCCAATACTTCCTGCTTTGGAGTGTTGACAGCCAATCAGAATCAAACTCATGCTCGGCAGGGTTTACAAAGTCTCCTCGCCCCTCAGATGCTAATATATATATATTTTTTAATTCCCCAACAACTACTGAATGGATTTACATCATTTTAAAAGAGAGTGCCTTCTGAACCAAGACCAACGTTATTGCCAAATTTGGTGTAATTCCGAATAGCAGTTTGGGCTGTAGCTTTGTCTACTGTTCCTATGGAAATTAACATGGGATAAATGCATTCTGAGACCCCCCTTTTTTCTCGGACCTTGCTTTACGAATCACCCTGAAACTTTCAAGACAAGAGCTGACCTGAGTGAACCATTAGTTTAGAAAATTCCATGAATACACGTCAAACTGCGCCAAATATATTGGCAAAAGAGAAAACACGTTTTGAATAGAAACAAGATATATATACTCTACTACCTACTGCAGGTGTTTTTCAGTTGCCTATATCTTATATATATTTTATTCAGACTGCTTTTCAACTAAAATGCAGTCATTCTGGTGATTCCCAGCCAAGCCTATGACAAAACAGATGCAACGTTCATACCATGTTTATTTACCAGTTTGTGGTTTGTAAACAAATAAATGTAACCATGTCCATTTCAAATTAGTAACAAACTGTTCAGATGGCAGATGAAAGTACTCAGATTTAATCTAAAACAAAAACAAAATAACAAGCAGTACCTTACAAGTCAAAGACTGCGTGAAATATCACTATTGCTACGCGTACAATGACCTTTAAACAGCTATGTGTCAACATGCACGAATGAAATAGTATAGCATCAACTCATTTGGAATTACAGATTAATGATATAAAAGAGTTTACTGTGTTCCTCATGGAAAATACAGAATTTGTTGGAAAGCGAAGTGCAGAAAAGTTTAAGAATTTCACATTCAGGACGTATATTAATGAGATTATGCTGTCAAATAGAAAGTAAAATTCAAATCAGATAATAAAACTAAGCTAGACTTTCAGTCCCTAATGTTACATAAAATGTATAAAGTATAGTAGTAACTAAATCTCCAGAATAGATACCTGCTCCAGAATCGTCCAGAAAATATATGTTTTCAATATAAAATGTAATGGTGAAATAAGAGAAAGCATCCCCATTAATTACGTTGTCAAGGTCTACATATGACTCTAATTTGCAATCCATTAGTTAGGTAGTCGCTCATATTTGTTTTATGTAATATCAATACTACTACCAGGTCAAAGAAAAAAGAACACCAAAAGCTAACTAAAAAAACGTATCTGGTCATATGATTAGAAAGGGAAATAAATATGCATTATTCAGATTGATTGCAACAGGTCCCCACTCATTCTGATGTTTTTTGTTGTGCAGATTATTCCCCTCATTTTAATCAGGCAGGTAATCCCAGTGTGGGGGCAAAGGGAAATTGTATTATGGCTTGTGTGGTAGTCACATATGCTAAGACTCTCATTTCGAGTTCAGGGTTAAATTCCGATCGCTGTGCAAACATGTGGATCTGAATTATGAGCTGTATATTAATTATGACGTGCTCACAGTCCCCCCCCCCCAAATAAACTCTGGCAGGTCTAATCTGCCAACATGTATCGGGAGAAAAGGCCCCGAAAGAAAGGGTGAAGACTCGGATTTAGGTTTGTTATAAACTGATTCTGCATCTTTCTGTTGAAAAAGTTCAATAGAATGTATTTACCACCTCATCGTGAAGTAACGGTATTTTCCACTTGTGGTATACCCCACCCTATTCAAACCTGCAATGGGGGCCTATGTATTTTCCTAGAAAAATGAGTGAAGGGAAAACAATAATACCAATATAATTTGGCTGTGGAAAATGTCCTAAAAAAGGAGAGTCTAATGTTTATTTAGTTGAAGCAAAATGTAGATGTGTGTATCTTGGTTCAAAAGATGTAAAACTAAGTATGGATTAGGAAAAAAAGAATATTATAGGAGATACAATGTCTAAGCAGTGTAGTAAAGTGCCAGAAGACCAATAACCTGTGCTGAAGAGAACAATAATATTAGTTGCTAATTTTATTAACTTTAAACCTTTTTGGTTCAGAGGGCTTCTCTTACTCTTTTACATTCTTCCCCTAGACCTGAAACCATCCACACTTTTCCATAGACCGGAAATTATGCCTTACACATTTTTTGTCAGTTTATGTCATTGCCAAGAGCTCCATATGATGGTTAACACTGCCCACTTCTGTCGCCAGACACTATTGTTCTTGCTATCTTATTGTATGTGTGCATGTGTGTATGCATCTAAGTATATGTGCATGATTGTATGTGGTATTTCTATAGCACACACCTGGCCAAAAAAACAGCAGATCACTGTACAGGATCAAAGACAACCATAAAGTCAATGAGTAATAGGAGAGGTTGCTGGTTTGGGGACTGTCAATATATAGTGATGTAATGTAATGGGTGACAGCCTAATCAAGCAGAAACCACAATCCTTTTCAGGGTGAAGCCACAAGCAAACCCTATATTAACATGGGTTCAACCCCCTGATATCTTGACACAGAGCCGTCAGCCTTAACTTAGAGGTAATGTGTATTTGTGTGACACTTCAAACAGTAACACAGTGAAAATTAACCTCAAAATGATCCCACACCAATTGAGGAGAATAGAGATTGTTTTAACAAATAAAGCAAAATGACAACAAAATCCATCAGTAGACCTGGATATATGCCAATTCGGAGATTTCAGTGAAAATAGCATCAAAAAGCACAAAGCGTCTACTGTGGATATCAGGTTGTGCCAGACCCGAGACAAGTTCAGGCTGACTGCGATCGAGCATGGGTCGGCTGCAGCGACCACTCAGGCCAGCTGAACAAGAGTACCTTAGGTCCTGGTTGCATAGCGTTTCAAGGTCCTGTTCCAGGGATGCATCATGCAGCCGAGGCGATGCGTCAATTCTGCGGGAGTGCAGAGCTGAGATCTGCGGTCCTGGATTGACTTTGAAGATCTTGTTAATGAGGGCTTGCAATGTGAAGACCAGAGTTGAGGGTGCATTTTGCAGTTGAGACGAAGCCTCAGTTCTTAGGAGCCTGCGTCAGGAAAGCTTTGCTCAGGCGACGGTTCCAATGTGGGCTGCTAGACTGAGGAAGAATCTTTGTGTCAGGAAAACCCTTGCAGCAGAGGAGATGAGTTGGTGTTGCTTGGGATTGTGCCATGCTGCAGAGGAGATGAGTTGGTTCGGCTGAAGCCACAGATGGCTGGCAGAGTATCTTCAGGCCCACTTCCAAGGGCCCAAAACTGGTGTGGCAACACTTGGCAGGGTGCAACCCACAGACAACTGATTCCAGGTGCTGTTGTATTTTTTATGTTTTTATTAGATATGTCCAATATGTTTTACTAAGGAGCCCTGATAAAAGCCCGTAAAGAAAACAGCGAGGCTCGAAACACGTCGTCATGATCAATCTATGATGTGAAATAGTTGAATAGTAAATCAGGATAAGTGAATTGATTAAACCAGGATAGTAGAAATTTTTTGTACATACATATCTGCCATAGTAGGTTGAGGCGTATGTTTGTATATATATATATATATATATATATATATATATATATATATATATATATATATATATATATATATATATATATATATATATATATTACCTACTGGCTATCGCCAGTAGGTATATATAGTTAGAATTTTTTCTCTATGGGACTTTTGAAAATTCTATGTCTAATAACTTTGACGTTTGTGGACGGAATCGGCTGAAATTTTCAGGAAAATGGCACATTTTGATTCTGAGCAGCCCCTGAAAATTTGGGGGGGTTTCGTCAAGGGGGGGCCGAGAAAAAAGGGGGATCCCAAAACGCGTTTTTTGCATTGAGTTTTCCATAGGGCGGTTGGACTCACTTTTAGCTCGAACGGCTGAATGGATTTGCACGAAACTTGGCAAAATTGTAGGGACTGTTAGCCCGATGTGCCTTTGCTAGGTCTCAATATATGTGCTCCAGTAGTTTTTGAGAAATTAACGTTCAAACCAAGATATATATCTGTAACAGCGCTCTGGGCAGCGATCCGGTCCGCTTACATTTCGCTTATCGGAACTTTGCGCGCAGAAAGCTGATTGGCTCTCCGGTGTCTGTCAACATTCTAAACAGTCCGGAGCGGACGCCATCTTGTCTCTCGGTAGGATCGAGAGAGAAGAAGAGGTGGAAAACGAAAGGGGAATTTAATGAAAGGGGGCAAGGTATCCCCCTCTTAACCCCCTAGGAATGTTGTTGGGGTTATTAAAGGGTCCCGTGGGGAAAATAAAAAAAAAAATGATTTTTCACGGTAGAAGCGCTTCACGGGCCGCGAACTGGGCCGCAAACTGGTAGCGAAACGGGAATTCGCCATTTTGTGCTTCGTTAATTAAATTACTAGGTATAAGGGGGTGCGGGAGACGTATCCTAATCCCCTTACTAGTTATAAGTGGGTGCGGGAGACGTATCCTAATCCCCTATGTTTCCTGAGGGTGGCTGAGGAGGCTGATATATGTTGATACATCTCTTCCAGCGGCTGTGCGTGAGCTTTTTTTTTTTTTTTGCTGCGTGACAGTCCGGAGCGGCCGCCATCTTGTCTCTCGGTAGGATCGAGAGAGAAGAAAAGGTGAAAAACTAAGGGGGAATTTAATGAAAGGGGGCAAGGTATCCCCCTCTTCACCCCCTAGGAATGTTGTTGGGGTTATTAAAGGGTCCCGTGGGGAACATAAAAAAAAAATGATTTTTCACGGTAGAAGCGCTTCACGGGCCGCGAACTGGGCCGCAAACTGGTAGCGAAACGGGAATTCGCCATTTTGTGCTTCGTTAATTAAATTACTAGGTATAAGGGGGTGCGGGAGACGTATCCTAATCCCCTATGTTTCCTGAGGGTGGCTGAGGAGGCTGATATATGTTGATACATCTCTTCCAGCGGCTGCGCCATCTTGCCTTTTTTTCGAATGGCACAATTTTGTCGTGCACGGCAGCCATTTTAGATGCCAGGCTGGTCCCAGGATATCACCTAACCCTGCGGATGTAGTTTATGGCCCCAGCTGTAGAGAATTCAGACATGCCAATCCTCCTGATTTAGGCGTGTGACTACTGATTTCAGTGCTAGTCTCCCGCCTCCCGATTTCTGCAAGCAAAAACCCGGGGGCATATTACGAACAACTAGCGATAATTTTTGTCTCTAACTTGTTTAGAGACAAAAATTATCGCCGCACATCGGCGATTTTTATCGCAGATAAACCTTGCTATTATCGCAGAAAAGTCAGCGATATTCATGTATTATTGACCTAATGCTCTTAGCCATGTTATCCACCTCCCATTGGATAACATGGCTAAGAACTGCTCAGGGCAGGTGTTAGATTTTGGAGATATTCGCGCTTAGCGCGAATATCTCCAAAAGTTGGTAATAGAAGGTAGCGATGTTAGGGACTGTTTCCAGTCGCTAACATCTTGGCACGCCACTTTGCATGTCATTAGTGATAAATATCACTGACATGCAAAGCCCAAGATGGTCACTATCTCCTTTTAGCTGTCACTAACTGGTGTTAGCGACAGCTTGGTAATAGGGAGATAATTTTATCTCCGCTTTCATGGCTTTTAAATCCAAAAAAGCGGAGATAAACCCCCTTGATAATATGCCCCACGATTCCTTGGGGGTTTCAGCCGACAGGGCTTGCTATTGTGTTACATGGTAATTTTTCCATGAAACGTCAGAGGGTCGATGCAGGGGTTCTAGAAGAGGTGATAAACCATTTAAGCCTCATGAACAAGCGCATGGTCTTTTAAAGATTTGTGAAGTACTCGGGGCGGCGGTGTGTGTGTGCCCTCTTTCAGGAGCGGGCGGGGGGGCACTGCCAGCAACTTGCCAGGTCAGGTAGTGTTCAACACGTGCATCACCCTTTCTCTGCCTGCTATTGCGCTCCATGCTTCGGAAAGGTAAGAAAAAGAACGTGCATTTGAGTTTGAAATGTCCGATCCTGCAGCAGCACACTTCCAAAGCCCACACATGACAATAACCCGATTCAAGGCCCCATTCACCCGTTTTTCAAAAAATAGATAACACTCCAACAAATTAAGGTTATAAAACTTTATTAACTTTTAACGATAATGAACAGAACAAAAACTAAAAACATTTAAACATTTCTTAACACAAAAAGCAACAATGGTTAGAAGCTGTCTTTTGTGCGAATAGTCCCAAGGCAGCACAACGTGCAGAGTTCTGGACGGCACCCAGGTGATGTCGCCTGGGTGCCGCACTGGTTTAGGGATCCTACAATGCTGCTCCGAAAATTGGCGTGGGGCGTCCCGGGTGGGGCGGGGGGAGGCCTCGTCAGTAGCGGTCTGTTGTGCGAATAGTCCCAAGGCAGCACAACGTGCAGAGTTCTGGACGGCACCCAGGTGATGTCGCCTGGGTGCCGCACTGGTTTAGGGATCCTACAATGCAGCACAGAAAAACAGCGTGGGGCGTCCCGGGTGGTGCGGGGGGAGGCCTCGTCAGTAGCGGTCTGTGTCCAGTGTCACATGGCTGACACAACATGTACGACAGGCACCCAGGTGATGTCCAGTAAACTGCCGCACTGGTTTTGGTATCCTACAATGCTGCTCCGAAAATTGGCGTGCGGCGGCCCGGGGGGGGGGGGAGGCGGCGTGAATGGGCCTCCCCAGGTGGCGGCCATCTAGCTGAGTTGCGCTTGCTCTTGCGGCCACAGCGTCTCGCTCACCATGTTGTGGAGTTGCTCCCACTCTTGCAGTGCAGCGATAGGCGGCTGCCACATGGCTGTCAAAATGGCGGACGGCTCCTCGGTTTTGGGCCTGGTCCACTGAAATGGCCCTGGGACACCTTGGAACTCGGACGCTTGCCTGCTAGGGCTTGGGCTCCATTCTCGAAAAGCGTCCCCTCAGCCGTGAAGATTGTATAAAAGTCTTGGGGGCCCCCGACTCCCGCAGTCTTCCGGTGGAGAGCGGCTGCCATGATTGCTCGCGGAATGACCACGACGGAGCCACGAGATGGTGGTGCTCTCATGCTGACGCCAGCTTCAGTCTGAATGATCCAGAAACAAGGTGGGGCTTTCATCGTTTGGGAAAAAAAATGTTCTAAACCAATGAAAAGTGTTATTTTTAGGTCATATGACCAAGCCTTCCATCTTTGGGAAACCAAAAGTAAAATGAACCAATGAAAAGTTTTATAAACAAGTCACATGACCTGTTCTGCGGCATAGGGCTACAAAAAGCGTAGAAAATCCATTGGCACGTGAGGCGGCGTCAGTAGCGGACCGATGTGCGAATAGGCCGAAGGCAGCACAACGCGTCGAGATCCGGATGGCACCGAGGTGGTGTCCAGCAAATTGCCGCACTGGTGTGGCCATCCTACAATGCTGCGCCGAAAGACGGCGTGTCCAGCTGAGTTGCGGTCACTGTCAGTAGCGGACCGATGTGCGAATAGGCCGAAGGCAGCACAACGCGTCGAGATCCGGATGGCACCGAGGTGGTGTCCAGCAAATTGCCGCACTGGTGTGGCCATCCTACAATGCTGCGCCGAAAGACGGCGTGTCCAGCTGAGTTGCGGTCACTGTTGCGGTACAGTGACTCGAACGCGCCCAGATCCGGATGGCACCGAGGTGGTGTCCAGCAAATTGCCGCACTGGTGTGGCCATCCTACAATGCTGCGCCGAAAGACGGCGTGTCCAGCTGAGTTGCGGTCACTGTTGCGGTACAGTGACTCGAACGCGCCGAGATCCGGATGGCACCGAGGTGGTGTCCAGCAAATTGCCGCACTGGTGTGGCCATCCTACAATGCTGCGCCGAAAGACGGCGTGTCCAGCTGAATTGCGGTCACTGTTGCGGTACAGTGACTCGAACGCGCCGAGATCCGGATGGCACCGAGGTGGTGTCTAGCAAATTGCCGCACTGGTGTGGCCATCCTACAATGCTGCGCCGAAAGACGGCGTGTCCAGCTGAGTTGCGGTCACTGTTGCGGTACAGTGAGTCGAACGCGCCGAGATCTGGATGGCCAAGTTTCAAGTTTCATCTGGCAGTTTTTCTCCATCCCTCCTGGATCAAAGAAGGTGAATGCTATGCTGTCCTATGGCAACATGAGCATCAACCTGATGAATACGGCATTCGAAAATCATAAATGCCCTAATGCACCCAAGAAGTAATTTTTTTTTTGCTCCAGTTGAGCCGTTTTCAATGCCTGTTTTTTGTTGTTTCCCCTCCATCAAGAACAAAACAAAAATACAAGGCGCTAAGATCCGAATGGCAAGTCCTGGATGTTGAGTGCCTCAGTTGAGAGTTCTGAGCAGTGCTTGTAAGACTATCTGAAGTTTATTATAAGAATCAGAGTAAGTTGAAGATTGTCTGAAGCTTATTTGCACCTGCTGCAGCTTCACTAGGTCCGGCGGAACTTTTTTCCTTTTCCTTTCTGCTTCTTTTCCTACAATGCGTTTCATCTGAAGACACGACCAGGTCCCTGAATGTGTGCAGGGGGACGCTATTGATTGAATGAAAATGGCGGCTTGACACAAAGCTGACTCAAGCGTTACTGTTGGTGCTATACAGACAAAAATTGGTTTTCAGTTTGTACATTCTTCAGGTTTTTTTTTTCCATCCAAGTCTGATTGAGAGTTTGTAGAAAAATGGCTTCAGATTTTCCACATACTACTCTTCAACATTCTTCCTAAATGTAAGAATGTGAAACTCACTAGGAGAACGGCTGTTTCTGTTTCCTTTCAAAATGCTGCCACCAATATTTTCTGAATGGAAGACACCATCTTGTAGCATAAAGGGCCGAAAGGGGTTCTGGTCTGGCCGATGGTTGGTGGAGACATTTTGACTATATCTTGGACCTGCCCGGCCTCGCCCAAAATGGCGCCGGTATAAATGGGACTCGTAACTCTTTGCCCGCAAATGTATATCTAGAAAATGTTATTGTAAGTGGCCCTGTCGTATTTTAATTACAAAATGTACGTCCACCGATTCCGCAACTGTTAGACACCTTTGTTCTTGTCACCTAATGGCCCGCTCGTTACGTTCTTCTACAGTGTAAATGTCTCCTCATCATATACGATTTCAGTTTGCTCCGTGGCCGGCCCACGTGGTTGTAGGCCCGTATTTGTATACTGACATTTTTACAATAAAGGTTTTTAAAACAAAACACGGTAGTAGTATTTTCATTTGTAAAGTTTTTACTTTTAGTGACTGTTTTCGAATCAGTAAAAGGCAAGTGAAATAAAGCAGTCCAATTACATGACGGATAAAAGGTATAATATGTAGGAACGCAGTAAAGATAAATGGTCAAGGGCAGTTGTGTTTTCCACTCCTGCAACATAAAGTGATCGATAAGAATCTGATAATCAGGCGTATCGGCGACTAAGACAGCAGGCCGAATCTCTTTTACTCAACGGCTCCGTCATGGAAGGAAGAAACGCCCTTTTTCTCGAAAAAGGAATATATTTTACTTGCAAGACAGTTGTAAATTTTCCGGGAAAGTACATTAGCCTGGAATATTATAACATATGTTTGAAAAAAAAATATTGTTCGAAAATAATAAAAAGCGTAATTTTTAGGTCATATGACCAAGCTTTTCATCATTAAATTAACAAAAGTAAAATGAACCAATGAAAAGTTTTATTAACAAGTCACATGACCTGTTATGCTTACGTTACGCGCTGCGCGCCGCGCCTCGGATCACTTCCGGGTGCGCTAACGCGGCGTGTCATAAAACGCATTACGCGACAACGTAGGTCAAGAATATAGTCAAAATGTCTCCACCAACCAGCGTTCAGAACACAACCCCTTTCAGCAGTCCAAAAAGTTCTGTTAAATGACAACAGAGGGGACAGGCAACAAGAACCATCAGTCAAAGAGGGGAGGGCAAGTTCTTCTCTTCCGGGTCATGTTGGGGCGCTACCGGAACTGATCGAATTGGTAGTCTACAGTGTTTCTGGATGTTTCAGACTAAAGCTGGCGTCAGCATGAGACCACTACCATCTCGTAGCTCCGTCGTGGCCATTCCACGAGCAATCATGGCAGCCGCTCCCCACCAGAAGCCTGCGGGAGTCGGAGGCCCCCAAGACTTTTGTAGAATCTTCACGGCTGAGGGGACGCTTTTCGAGAATGGGACTCAAGCCCTAGCAGACAAGCGTCCGAGTTCCAAGGTGTCCCAGGGCCATTTTAGTGGACCAGGCCCAAAACCGAAGAGCCGGCCGCCATTTTGAGAGTCCTGTGGCAGCCGCCTATCGCTGCACCGCAAGAGCGGGCGCATCTCAACTACATGGTGAGCGAGACGCTGTAGTCGCAAGAGCGGGCGGTAAACAGCTGAATGGCGGAAGAGGCACAGTGTAGCAAAAGCGGGCGGAATGGCAACTAAAACGATAAAGGGGCGCCCCACTACAGCTTGTCTTCAGGTCAAACGGATTGTGGGACAAGGTCCAGAATTGAAGAGTCATCAAAAGGCAAAAAGTTCCGCCGGACCCCGGGAGCCGGCCGCCTATGTCGGGGGCGATCTCAGGCTACACCAGTGCTATAAGACTTGGGGAGGGTGTCGGAGCCAAGCGTCTTCTCCGAGTCCATGGCCATCACACCGCCCCTCAGGGGCCTCCGTCAAGCTGTTTAGGAAGGTAACATATCACATTGTTTTCTAATGCAGTCAGGTCCACAAACGACACTCACTTACTTTGAGAATAGTGAAGCTGCAGTAGGTGGAAATAAGCTTCAGACAGTGTTACAAGCACTGCTCAGAACTCTTAACTATGGCACCCAACATCCAGAACTTATGCTATTTGAGAATGGTAGTGACATCGAAGCATCTCAGGGACCAAAACCATTAACGTACTTTCACGTATGAAAATCTTACTTGGGGAGGGGGCAGGAGCGAAGCGCCCCCTCCCAGTCAGCGCCACCACACCGTATGTTGAAAATCTGAAGCCATCGTTCTACAAAGTCAACCAAACTTGGATTGAAAAATCTAGAAAAATGTACAAACTGAAAACCAGTTTTGGTCTGCATAGCATCAGTAACAACGCTTGAGTCAGCTTTGTGTCAAGCCGCCATTTTGATTCAACAAAGCACAGGCATTGAAAAAGGCTGAAATTCAGAACTCTAAATTATGGCACCCAACATCCAGGAGCTTGCTATCTGGATCTTGGAGCCTTGTGCTGTTTTCGATCTATTCACACATCGGTCCACTACTGACATCATCTTATAAACCAACGTTATGTAAATAGTTTTTTATTAAAATGTTTTACCCTGTTTCTTTGCTGGTGTGTTGTCTATATTTTTAATATTTGCATAGGGTTTGTCGTTATTTTGTGCGGGATGGGTGATGGAGCCGAGCTGTCTTGCAGCCCTCATGGTGTGGAGCTCAGTTCATCTCACTATTTTCGTATTTCTCAAGAAGGGTTGTTCCTAATATTTCTATTTTAGCGAGGTCAAAAAGAGATCCAATTAGTGGCCTACTGATTTTGCTCGATTACTTTTATTTTTTTACACGATTTTTCACTATCTGCAAAGACTAAACAGAGTATTGCGACTTTGTGCTTGTTTGTAAATAGAGAATGATCCAAAGAGAACCAATTCTAAAACAGTAAATGCTTGGACAACAATCAATCAAATGGAGAGACAAGGAGGCACGACGGATTACAACGGGGGTAAAGGCCTGCGTTAACTACCCTTCAGTATCTGCAAAGAGAGAGTACTACTAAGGCAAAAGAGGGGAGGGGGGGGGGTTGCAGCGTTCAAAGCACATCAGCGTGCATAAATACGAAAATGTTTTTATCTATCACGTACTTGACATTTTAAAGCTTTTCATATTTGCTATTAAAAAACCAATGAAATTCACAGAAAAAACCATAGGTTATAGTGGATATATAGTTAGGAATTTGCATTTACAAAACCTTGAAAATTCAATGAAAAAAACCATAGGTTATAGGCCATATATAGTTAGGAATTAGCATTTACAAAACCTTATTTTACTCGCATAAAACCATTGAAATTCCATATATAGTTAGAAGCGCTAACTATATATCGCGCACCCGCAATCCACTGCTGATGATGTCACATATTACATCATTCATGACATGGTCAGTGACATCACTGATGACATCACTGATGACATCTCAAATGACATCACTGATGACAACTCAAATGACATCATTGATGACATCTCAAATGACATCACTGATGACATCACTGATGACAACTCAAATGACATCACTGATGACATCTCATTTGTCATCACTGATCACATCACTTATGTGATAATACAATGAACCTCTTCAGACTCTAATATAACCTTACATACACTCAGTATAAACAGACACTCACAGACTGTCACTCATCCATGGAGTTACTCACACACCTACTCAGTCATGCAAAGAATCAATCACACCTCCATTTCCTCAACTATAAAGTTATACACATCTTACTTATTCAAACATATAATAACACATATTTATTCTCTTATATAATCCCTGATACAAGCTCACAGTGATCGATACAGCCACTCACACATTCACTGGCTCTTATGTTCAGTTATTTATATCTGTCAACTCTCACATGTATTGTGTTTTACATACGTACTTACTTGCTCATGTAGCAATGAGAAATCCATTCACTCACCAACACACCCATGCATAGTCAACCGCCCATATAGCTGTTTCCACATGCACTCTTGAACTCATACTCCTAGTGAATCAACTGCTTACACATCTATGCACAGAGTCACGCACCTCCCAGCCACCCACACACACACTCAGCCTCCCATTCAAATACTTGGGCAACCAATCAATAACCCATATGGCCACTCTTATAGCTACTGATCAACACATGCAGCAGCTTACACAACAACAAACATACTGATGCACAAATTAAGACAGTTTAGTCACTAACCCATGCACTCAGTGAGACACATTTAATCACTCACTCATACAGTCAGTCATGCACCTACTAAATTCTTCATCCAGACACTTATACATCCACTCATTCTTCAATATGTGAAACATATTTTAACTTTACAGAAACATACAGTCACTGGGTGTTGTCATCAGTGATGTCATCAGTGATGTCATTTGAGATGTCATCAGTGATGTCATCAGTGATGTCACTGACCATGTCATGAATGATGTAATATGTGACATCATCAGCAGTGGATTGCGGGTGCGCGATATATAGTTAGCGCTTCTAACTATATATGGAATTTCAATGGTTTTATGCGAGTAAAATAAGGTTTTGTAAATGCTAATTCCTAACTATATATGGCCTATAACCTATGGTTTTTTCATTGAATTTTCAAGGTTTTGTAAATGAAAATTCCTAACTATATATCCACTATAACCTATGGTTTTTTCTGTGAATATATATATATATATATATAAACTGAAAAAACCATAGGTTTCACACCAGTTATAGTTAGCTGGAAATTTTACTGACATAAAACCATTGAAATTCCCACGTTATAGTTAGTTGGACTCACTATAACTTGCGCGTGCAATGCACTGCTAATGACGTCACATATTACATCACTCATGACATGGTCAGTGACATCACTCATGACATCACTGATGACACCATCCAGTGAATGTGTGTCTTTCTGAAAAATATATATTAGTGAGTAATGTTTACATTTTTAAATATATGTATTAGTGTTTCACTTTGTGTATAAGTAGCTGCATGGGTTGGTGAGTAGCTACATGTGTATGTACATGGGTTATTAGATTTTTTTTAGTATCAGTATGAGTGTCTATATGGTTTGGTGGGGGTATTACTTAGCACATAGATGCATGATTGACTGACTCTCTGTTTGTATAAGTTTTGAAGACAGCATATGTGCAGGACTGTATGGGTGAGTATATGTGTATGTTAGTGAGTGAATGACTGTCTCACTATTGTCTTTATCAGTAACTACATATGTTTTAATCTAGTATATGTGAATATTGATGTATGTAAGTGAGTATATGTGAGAGTAAAAGATTGTAGGAGTTCCTGTTTAAATAAGTATGTGTTTCTATAAGCGATTGTTTAAGAGAATAAATGTGTTTGAATTTCAATAGACGTAAGGCGGTAGTGTGTGTATAGCTCTATATGCAAATAAATGGATGTTCAATTGTTTATTTGCATGTGTGAGTATGTGTGTGAGTAACTTTTGGATGACTGTCAGTGTGTAACAGGATGCATAGGTGTATCACTACATATGATGAGTGAGTATATGTATGAATGAGTATATTGAACTGTTTGTGAATGAGTAGATGTGTATACAGATGGTGGAATGACTGAATTGGTTGTTGTAACTGATATGGTTATCTCCATTTTTTCAAAAAATGTTAGTTTCTATTTTTGAATATGTGTTTCAAGGGTTACATTACAGTGATAGGAGGTCTGTCACTCTGTCACAAGGATGGTTTCATCAGTGATGTCACGAGTGATGTCACTGACCATGTCATGAGTGATGTAATATGTGACGTCATCAGCAGTGCATTGCACGAGCAAGTTATAGTGAGTCCAACTAACTATAACGTGGGAATTTCAATGGTTTTATGTCAGTAAAATTTCCAGCTAACTATAACTGGTGTCAAACCTATGTTTTTTTCAGTGAATTTATTAGGTTTTTTAAATGCTAATTCCTAACTATAACTGGTGTGAAACCTATGGATTTTTTCCGTGAATTTCAAAGGTTTTTTAAATGCTAATTCCTAACTATAAGTCTCAGTTTATATGTAAGACTGTTAGCGCTCTAGTTGTTCTTTAGAACACTCTGGGACATTCTGTAATTGGGCTATATTTGGGCTACATCTGGCTGATATTTGGGCTACATTTGCTTTTTTTGTCTCTGGTGGCCATCTTTGGGCTACATTGGGCTACATTGGGCTACATTTGGGCTCTAACATGTATATAGCCCAATGTAGGCCAATATATATTTTTTTCAAAGTTAATTTTCGTAAAAACCACTTGAGCATATATCTTGAGACATAGCAAAGGTACATCAAGCTACCAGTCCCTACAATTTTGCCAATTTTTTTTTTTTATATATTTTTTTTTTGCCTTGGAGCGCTCCCGGTGCGCGCCCCGGTGAGTGCCCCGGAAAGCGTAGTTTTATGAAGCGCCCCGGGGCGGGCACCGGGGAGCGTCCCGTAAGCACCAATATCACAAACAAAAACATAATCGTGACGTATCGCGAGGCCGCGTCCGCGTGATACGCACGGCGTAAGCGCACCCAGAAGCACTCGAGCGAATACGATCGCGCGACGTAAGCGTCCGACGCGCTTACGTGACGCGCCCTTGGGCGCACCCCGGGGCGCGCCCCGGGGCACCTAGCGTAAGCGCGTCGGGTCATGTGAGCTGAAAATAACACTTTTCATTGGTTAATAACTGTTTTTTTTCACAAGTAGGGAAACACCCCACCCATTTCCCTCACAACCTGTTTGCTTTTGCTGAGACAACACCTCTTGTCTGTTCCTGCAAAAAAATCTAATTCAACCATGTCTGGTTCCCAGAACCCTTCCCAGGACCAGCCTCAGACTCTTCGGATGGATTCCTGCCTGAGGCCCCCCACAGAGAAAAGTGAAGGACAACTTCATATGGAAGTTTTTCTCTTTTCCAGAGGGGGAGAAAAAATGCAATGCAGCCAAAGTCACCTGTAAAATTTGTGACACTGTCCTATCACTTGGGGATCCCACCCGGAAGTATAGTTTCGGGAATGCTACTTTAATCAGGCATGTTGAGAGGAGGCACCCGATTAATTATGCACGGGAGAGCACCAGGGCCCTGGCTCGCAATCCTCCACCCGATGGCCCCTCCACTTCTACCGTAGCTTCAACATCCTCGGTGAGAGGAAGACCAGCAGTGATTATCCCAAATATTCAGCCAGTTTTTGCAAATATTACAATTCGTTGTAACCAGTGTCACCAACTGCTCTGTTATGGGGAGCAGAGCACTGAGCTAATTGTTAGAAAGAGGGAGGAACACCGCTGCGCCCGTCAGCCCTAATTTTTCCCCTTTTTTTTGCTCCTGTTGAGCAGTTTTGCATTCCCTAGTTTTGTTTATGTTCTGAAAAAAATACCAAAAAAAATTTAAAACGTTCGGAAAAAGTAAAAAAAAAATTAAAAACTAAAAAAGAAGAAAAAAAACAGTTCTTTTTAGAACTACCTCCAATTCTCCAAAAAGAGCTGGGGGGCATATTATCAAGGGGGTTTATCTCTGCTTTTTTGGCTTTAAAAGCCAAGAAAGCGGATATAAAATTATCTCCCTATTACCAAGCTGTCGCTAACACCAGTTAGTGACAGCTAATAGGAGATAGTGACCATCTTGGGCCCCACTTTGCATGTCAGTGATATTTATCACTAATGACATGCAAAGTGGGCGTGCCAAGATGTTAGGGACTGGAAACAGTCCCTAACATCGCTATCTCCTATTACCAACTTTTGGAGATATTCGCGCTAAGCGTGAATATCTCCAAAAGCTAACACCTGCCCTGAGCAGTTCTTAGCCATGTTATCCAATGGGAGGTGGATAACATGGCTAAGAGCATTTGCTCGATAATGCATGAATATCGCTGACTTTTCAGCGATATTCATGCATTGCAGCCGTTTTTTATCGCATTTGCGATAAACCTTGCTAATAGCAAGGTTTATCTGCGATAAAAATCGCCGATGTGCGGCGATAATTTTTGTCTCTAAACAAGTTAGAGACAAAAATTATCGCTAGTTGTTGGTAATATGCCCCTATATTCCTTACATATTGTGTTGTTCTTTTTTTCAATGAATGTGTACTGCATAACAATTTGGATGAAATGACTGAATGAAAGGGAGAAAGAGACTGATGGAACAAATGACAGAAGGGGAGTGAGTAAAGGTGAGTTGATCACAGTGAGGAATGCAAGGTGAGTGAGGGTGAGAGAAGGGGGAGTGACAGAGTGAGAGGATAGAGGGAGTGAGGGTGAGACAGAAGGAATGAGGGAAGAGGAGTGAGAAAGTGAGAAGACAGAGGGAATGAGAGAAGGAGTGAGTGAAGTGGAGTAAGGTGAGTGAGAGAAGAGGAATTACTAAGGGAGCGAATGAAGGGAAGAGAGGGGAAGGGAAGTAAAGCAGGGGGACTGAAAGAAGGTGAGTGTGAGAGTGGAGTGAGAGGAAAACAACAATTTAAGGGGCAGATTTACAAGCCCCTTGCGCCACCTTTGCATCACGTTTAACATGAGAAAAATTACGCAAAAGTGGCGCAAGCGGCTTGTAAATCTGCCCCTAAGTCTCTACAGGTAGGTACTTAATAAAAAAAAAACAACAAAAAGATTTTTTTTTTAAAAACAGCTAAATTTTTTTGAAACTGTCATTCTTTTTTCCCCATGGTATGCTCCCCAGTGAGCTCCCCGGTGCGCGTAAAACATTTTTTTTGCCCCGCGGGGCCCTTTTTTGGCCCCCACATCAAAACTAGGGGGTCAGGGGGGGTCTACTCTGCCCCCTTTTGGTCATTTCCCCCTTTGTTTTTGCAACCTCTTTTGTCTCGATTTTACCGAGACACAAGATGGCCGCCGCTCCGGACTGTTTCGAATGTTTACAGACACCCGAGAGCCAATCAGCTTTCCGTGCTCACCTCGCGTGGCGCGCCCAGAGCGCTCCCCGGAGCGCGTACCGTGGCGCCCTTATAGATATATATTTTTTTTAACCTAAATTACTCAAAAACCACTGGAGCTCATATCTTGAGACATAGCAAAGGCACATCGGGCTACCAGTTCCAACAATTTTGCCAAGTTTGGTGGAAATCCATTCAGCCTTTCGGGCTAAAAGTGAGTTCGACCGCCCTATGGAAATTAACATGGGGAAAACACGTTTTGGGACCCCCCTTTTATCTCGGCACCCGCTTCACGAATCCCCCCCAAATCCCAGGGAAGGACCGGAGCTCGACGAGGCAAATTTGAGGAAATTTTCAGGCAGATTCGTCAACCAACGCCAAAGTTATTCACAATAGAATTTTGAGATTTTGCATTGAAAAAAATCCTAACTATAACTACCTACTGGCGACTGCCAGTAGGTAATGTGATATATATTTGTAGGGCGTCATAATTGTTTTTTGACTCCATGACATATTATTTTTGAGTCTATGACATATTATGTAATGTAATGTAATGTATAGGCATTTATATAGCGCACTACTTACCCGGAGGGTCCCAAGGCGCTTCGACCGCTGCGAAACGCTTCCTGGCTTCCCTGAGAGATGGTCCCTTAATGGGTATCTCCAGGGTGAGACCAGGCATCCCCGGCGGTCTGGTGGGGCCGTTAGTGAAGATGAGGCAAGCTAATGCCTAGAGTTGCCGAGTGTGATCGCTGATCAGAGTGGGCACCGAGGCGAGAGAATTATCGAGTCCGCTGACCCTGGTCCAGAAACCTGCCACGCCGGGAATCGAACCCTGGTCCCGGGCCGTCCTCTGCTCTCGGGTCTGCCGCCTCTAACCAGTGAGCCACACTACTTCACTATTATCTACAAATGATGATGGTAAAAGATATAAAGGTTATATGTCATCAAATAATGTCAAAGTCATTAATGTTAAATGTTGTATAAATTGTGTTTGATATATGTGTTGTTCTAGAAAGAAGAGAGTTTCCTTATCAAAATAAGAAACAAAAGTACTGAAAAAATAGGGTAAATAAATAACCCCACCACAAAAAGTATATAGTATGGTTACTGCTCTCAAAGAAATAGGATTCCAGGTCTTGTTTTTGTTTGCATATGCAAGCCCAATAGTAGCATTTGATTTACAGGCTATGGGCAACCTGGTACACTTACAATGGACTTACTATTTGATCCACTATGCATATCATGAAAAAATCAATTATAGATACATTTTACACATGGAGCACTTGCAGTTTAGCACTGGTCATCAGTGATAAATTGCCTAGAGTCCTAAACCCAGCAGAAATGAAAAGAAGTACGCAGTCAAAAACAGGAAGTCGGGAGTAAAAAAGGCAGGGTGAAAAACACGCCAAAGACGCTATGTTTAACAGTTTCTATATTGGCATGGAGGGGCTGCGCCTCACCCATGCCCACCAGGTGTCCCAGGTACACCACTCACCCCTACCCTATCTGGCTCTAACTGGCCTTGATAGTTAGGCATGCCTGTCGCAGAACCTGAAGTACTTCCCAGAGATTAAATAGGTGGTCTTCCCAGCTGGTGCTCAAGACAACTATGTCGTCCAAGTATAAGCAGATCTGAAGTCCTCTATTTCAGGCATAATCCGGTTCACCAGCCTCTGAAAGGTTCCAGGGGCCTTTGTTCAGACTAAAGACCATTACCTCAAATTGGAAGGGACCCTCTGGTAAGGAAAATACTGACCTCTCTTTAGCCACATCAGTTAGGGCAATCTGCCAGTAGCTTAAAGTCACGTCAAAAGTATTCAGGAACTTGGCATCCTACACCCAATAATGAACTCATCAACTCGGGGGGGGGTGGCGGGGGGGGGGGGGGGGGAGCTTCAATCAGTCTTGGTGAGTGAATTGAGCCCCATGTAGTCCACACAGACCTGAGTTCTGGTATGGAGTCTGGTGGGGACTTTTCTGTGTTTTTTTCAGTGTGGTGTCAAGACCTTGTAGTCAACTAATAGATTTGAGTCAAAGTGTGAGAATGCTCTTTTAAAGATAGTGACATTTTGTACTGGTGGGTCCTGAGGACACGCCTCATACCACTCCAATTACAATGCGAACACCTGTTTTGGTATTAATATGATTGTGGTGTGTGTATCTTTCCATACTACCTGCTATTGTACAACTATATGGTGAGGAACAGTGTGATGGTAATGCTTGGAGGTGAAATTCATATGTTTCAAAGTTGCCTGTTCTCCTACTTCAATCGCATTCTTTGCTAGCACGCTGTTATTAGTTTTCATGCGGCAGTGATCGGATATGAAAGGATTCGAAGAAAGAGGCTGAATGGAAAGCTGCATGCTTGGAAAGAGTAATTTACAGCTTTGAAAGAAGAGAATAACGACTGTGTCAAGGGTGTCGAGACCTTCTTACCGAAGTAGTAAAGTAACCCTCAGGCAGCCAAGTAAAGCAGATCGCAACAAAAAAAGAAATAAAATAAAGTTCATATGACAAAATCCAAAGTCCATTTTTCATCTGCAAACGTGTTTTAGAAATGACATGCTTGAAGTGTTATGAAATATCATATTTTGCATTCGTTTTATATCTAATTTTCCTTGACACGTTGATGACTAGAAAAACATCCAATGGAATGGAAGGGATATGAAACCTTATTTTATGGTTTGTTTTAACCTCAGAAACTTTCTGGATAATTCATTCAAGACACACATAATGCATACATTAAGAAGCAGTACAATACTTTTCCTTTTGATTGGGAATTTCCCTCTTCTTCTTTTTCTATTAGTAATTATCATCTGCTATTCTAAGTCTCAAAAAAGCTGACATGTGCACATGAACGCCGCAGAGGAAGGATGACTGTAAAAAACTTTTTTAATAGTTTCTTTTCGCATAATGTATATATCTGGGAATCAAAAAAATCAATTTGTTTCAGAGGTTTAAAATACTTTCAAGCATCGATATAGAAAGCAACATATCTGTATAACACTATAAGTAATTCACCTCAAATGTTGTTTTTTTTTAACTCGTTCATTCCAAATCAAACTTCTCGCACTGAGACTCTATTTTAATGGCTTGGCTGTTGATTACTAAACATCTAAGATATCTCTGCACAGCTCTAGTTGCAGAAGACATTGGAATGGTTCAATATGATGATGAAATACAACCATTAAAATCAGCCTCCCATCGATGTATTTTGTTGATTACCTTTTTTCCTATATTTATGCTATGTTATTCTATGTAATGTTATGTTATGTTATGTTATGTCCTATTAAAGACATTATACAGCACCTGCTCAATTTTAATGGAGTACCCCAGCACTACCATTAAGGTCCTCATAAACTATTGGCAAAAGTGATGGAGATAATAAGACTGCTACTAAATTTGGAAGCATCCATGATTTTAGCATTTTGTTTGTATTCCCCTATATCAGACTTCAGATGTAAATTACGGGGAGCTTGTTCCAATGCCAAACTGCAAGAAAGGGGAGGATCTGCACGTTCTTGGTCTATTGATTTGTAATAGCGGGAAACAATTAAAGAAAATAAACTAAGGGCCTTGTACGCCTCAGAACGTTTTACCCTGGTACTAGAATAGCAAGGCCTTTTACAATGGAGTGCCACATGAACATGGCACAGAACCTTAAAAAACAATCCACTCGAGTACTGGAGGGTATTCAACAAGGGAATAGAAGCACCACCACTCTAGCAGCAGTATTTTTTGCAGGCACGATAATAGATATTCATTCATGCCCTAATACAGCGCTTTTCTGTGGTCCAAGTGACTCGTTACCAAGGACTGGGAGACAATTTTTCTGCAGTTTACAGGTTCCAGTTGAAGGTCTTAGGTAGCATGCGCAAGATGCCATAACATATGCCACATTTCTTCAAGCTGTGTGTTGTCGCTTACGTCCACTTTTGAGGGGATAGAATAGGTCCCAGATCACTACGAATTGGAGGAGGAGAGTAAAGTGATCAAACTTTCGCCATGCGGAAGATAGACTGGGCAGTCTATATGATGCCTTGTTACCGGTACTCACAGACGTGTCCAATCTAGGTAGTGCAAGCATGGAGAAAATAGATATACAGCAGATTCAAATGATCCATACCAATCTAGGAAAAATGACCTTAGAATATTTCTATCCTATGAAATCTTTAAAACAGGACAAGTTGTCCGCCCACCCTTGGTATAATAAGTCTTGTCGTAAGGCAAAAAGGCACTGTTTTTATCTATTAGAGCCAAAGATCGCCTATCTATAAGGTCAGCAAGAGTTAACTATAAAGTAGCTATACAAGTAGCAAAGCGAAAGTGGGAAGATGATAATTGGGCCACACTGAAAACCGCATTAGGGTATAGAAACATGAGGACTTTCTGGGGACTTGCTAATTCCGGTACAACATCTCCGCGAAGTGCCGTCGAACCTAACCTAGATGAACAGACTTGGCGGGAGCATTTTGAAACACTATACGCCAAAGAATCTGGAGATGATTCTGTCTATAGTTGTGATCCATCAGATGTTGGTCATGTGGTTAATCGGGATTCATTTCCCATTACCGAAGGAGTCATGGACTTGAGTATTAGTATAAAAGCAATACAGGCCGCAATAATAAGAATAGCCCCAGGGAAAGCTCCAGGTCTGGACAAGATCCCTGGAGATCTCTTTAGGTCCGAACCTGATATCTGGGCCCCTTACTTTTGGATACTTTTTAACTCAATTTTGCAAGGTATGAAGATCCCACCCAGCTGGCTGGGTGCAGAAATGATTCCAATTTTTAAAAAGGGCTCCCCACTCCTCCCAACTAACTATAGACCCATAGGTTTAATAGATATTTCTCAGAAAATATTTTCACGGGTCTTACTCCTCAGATTGCAATTTTGGATGGAAGGGGAGGGGGTACTGTCCATACTACAGGCAGGGTTCCGAAAACAATTGTCGACCCTGGACCAAGTACTGAGACTACAATTGATCGCTGGAAGACCGTAAGCCTGCAGGGGGTAGTCTCTTCCTGATCTTTGTAGATCTGAGATCTGCATTTGATCTAGTACCCAGGGAGAAATTATGGTTAGTTTTGGGTGAGATGGGGGTCCCTGCATATTTAATTCAACTTTTTAAACGCTTACATGAGTGCAATTGCGCGCAAATTAGGTATGGTAAGGATGGCAATGTCACAGCACCCATACCCATTAACCGCGGCGTACGCCAGGGGTGTGTGCTCGGGTCAACTTTATTTAGCCTCTACATCAATGGCCTGATCGATGCCCTGCTTGCGGAAAAAGACTTGGATGCCCCCAAGTTAGCCTCCCGTAGTATCTCAGCAATGATGTTTGCTGATGACACTCTACTGGTTTCTAACTCGCCCATGGGAATTCAGAGGGCTTTGGACAAATTTGAGTTGTTTTGTAGAGCCAGAGGTTTAGAAATAAATCCACAGAAAACAAAATGTATGTCTTTTAATTGCCCAAAAAGCACACGCCCTAACCCGTCCCTAAATGGCAAACCCCTTGAGAGAGTGTCGTCATTTGTTTATCTAGGCATTACAATCTCTGAGACTATGGAATTGGGGGCACACATTATAAAATCTACGCTAAAACTAGCACAATCTTCAGGTGGCATCAAGAAGGTTTTTAACAAGTCTAGCAAAACAACCATTAGCCCAGCCATTGAAATCTATAGGTCTCAGGCTAGAGGTGGGGCTCTATATGGCGCAGAGCTTTGGGGCCGCCTTAATTTGAGTAAACTAACACAGGTGGAGAACCATTACCTAAGACAGCTATTCAGATTGCCACGTAGCACTCCGCTAGTTCTGCAACGTTTTCATACAGGCATAATTCCAATAGCAGAAGTAGCGAGCCTTAAACCCATAATGCACTGGCGACGTTTATGGACCACCCCCGAACTTACACCTTATCGGGAGGAATTACAAGATGTATTGAGGATACGAGGTGCTGCAAAATTCCATTTGTTGGCATATAATAAATCCTTATTAATTAGTATGAGTCTAGGGGATTGCTGGTCTGAACCCGAGTCCGCCTGTCTGTTAATATCTAAAGACCAAGTGAAGGCTTGCTATAAAGAGTATAGACTATCTCAACTCCACACCTCTTCAAGAATTGTGAAACTCACAAACGGGTTTCTGGAATTAAAAGCGAACCCTTACTTTGAGCCTGCACTGTATCTTATAAATCCACCAGCAGCCAGGAAGCTCTATCTACAATATAGACATGGGGTCCTTCCACTCCGCTGCTTTACATCCAAGTGGCGTGATCACCAAACAATTCAATGTCCTGCATGTGATTACCATGAGGAATCTGAGCTCCATGTCTTCTTCAGCTGCCCAGGCTATCACAAGGCAAGGAGACGCTGGCTGATGCAGATGTGCAGGAACCTTGGCAATAGGCGCTGTCTCGAAGCTTTCAGGATATTGAAAACATATACCAGCATCCCAATAGTATATTCGGTTGTTGTTTTTTTGTTTTCGATGTGGTACACTAGAAGGGTTTATCTGAAATCGCAAAATGTCCCATTTTTATGCCCTATGATGATGGACATATCTAGTATAAGCAACTCCCCTATTGTAAAACAGTTCATGTATAGCATACATTTTCTTTAACTGTAAAGTTTTTATACTTGTTGTTTCTCTTTCAGCTTATTTATTTACATATTGTACTATGCACTTTCCGAAACTGATTGTGTAAAACTTATCCTATCCCAAATCTCAAAGAATCCAAACTAATTCCACTACGAGAATAGGTGCACAATTTTAATTGGTTTGAACTTTTTATTAAGTATGACTAATAGTATGATGTAACAGCATGATGTAGCTTTATTTCTTATGTAAATGTCTGTTTTGGGTTATACTTTTTAGGTCATATTGACCTAAATAAAGTTTCTTTGAACTGAACTGAAATCAAACTTCTCGCACCGAGACTCAATTTTAATGGCTTGGTTGGTGATTACTAAACATCTAAGATATCTCTGCACAGCTCTAGTTGCAGAAGACTTTGGAATGGATCAATATGATAATGAAATAAAACCATTAAAATCAGCCTCCCATCGATGTATTTTGTTGATTACCTTTTTTCCTATATTTATGCTATGTTATGCTATGTAATGTTATGTTATGTTATGTTATGTCCTATTAACGACATTATACAGCACCTGCTCAATTTTGTTTTTTTTTAACTCGTTCATTCCAAATCAAACTTCTCGCACTGAGACTCTATTTTAATGGCTTGGCTGTTGATTACTAAACATCTAAGATATCTCTGCACAGCACTAGTTGCAGAAGACATTGGAATGGTTCAATATGATGATGAAATACAACCATTAAAATCAGCCTCCCATCGATGTATTTTGTTGATTACCTTTTTTCCTATATTTATGCTATGTTATGCTATGTAATGTTATGTTATGTTATGTTATGTCCTATTAACGACATTATACAGCACCTGCTCAATTTTAATGGAGTACCCCTGCACTACCATTAAGGTCTTCATAAACTATTGGCAAAAGTGATGGAGATAATAAGACTGCTACTAAATTTGGAAGCATCCATGATTTTAGCATTTTGTTTGTATTCCCCTATTTCAGACCTCAGACGTAAATTACGGGGAGCTTGTTCCAATACCAAACTGCAAGAAAGGGGAAGGATCTGCACGTTCTTGGTCTATTGATTCGTAATAGCGGGAAACAATTAAAGAAAATAACCTAAGGGCCCTGTATGCCTCAGAACATTTTACCCTGGTACTAGAATAGCAAAGCCTTTTACAATGGAGTGCCACATGAACATGGCACAGAACCTTAAAAAACAATCCACTCGAGTACTGGAGGGTATTCAACAAGGGAATAGAAGCACCACCACTCTAGCAGCAGTATTTTTTGCAGGCACAATAATAGATAATCATTCATACCTTAATACAGTGCTTTTCTGTGGTCCAAGTGACTCGTTACCAAGGACTGGGAGACAATTTTTCTGCAGTGTACAGGTTCCAGTTGAAGGTCTTAGGTAGCATGCGCAAGATGCCATAATATATGCCACATTTCTTCAAGCTGTGTGTTGTCGCTTACGGACACTTTTGAGGGGATAGAATAGGTCCCAGATCACTACGCCCCCACTCATGTCACCAGATGGTATTTGCCCCTCCGAACAAAATTATCTCAGTTTTATCGCCACTCAATTCAAGCAGTTCTGATTCATCCACATGGGCAATGAGCTTAGTCATTCATGTAAATGTTGTGTGCTCATGATCGTTAGAACTGGATATTAGGAGCTGTGTGTATATGGGTGCAATTCTTGCTCTTGTGGTGCTTACTTGTCACCCTTTTTTTGTTTCCCTTTGTTTGTACTCTGCTTTATTGAACATAAGCATTACGAATTTGCTATTCACTGTTCGGGGGATATTCACATGGGCTTATCTCCAATTTAACTCCAACTTAACGCATCAAAAGTGGAGATAGATTTAACAACCCATTCACAAGCTGGTGCAAACTTCAGACATCGCCAGTATTCCTGTGTTAACTGCCCCAGTATGTATCTCCATGGTGAACACCACCAACTAACCGTAATGAGATACTGAGTAGGCGTTCCCGTGCAAAAACACACAAAAAAAACACAACACCACTTTCCCAATGAACTACCAGATTCGCAATGCGAGTCGAAACCACACGATAAGCCACGGTAGCAGCAGGTATTTAACACCTGCCTCCTGCAGGTGTAAAGCCGGCCGACTTCCTGCAGTAGGCAACGGAGGCCTGCACACAGCCACACCCGAAGAACAAACATGGAGGTACTCATCATGCAGCTCGGAGCCAAAACACCCACTGCCACCACCCCCAGGACCCGGACCCTCACCCCCGACCACCACAGATGCAGAGCAGAGTAAGACAAGACAGGGGACCTACCGAAAATGCACCAGTCTCACAGACCTAACGCCAGAGGAAGTCATTGACCACTACAGGCTCAAAAGGACAACCATCATCCGCATCATGACCCACATCGTCTACAGGTTGACAGTCCCAACACAGTGGAGAATCAACGTCCCTCCGCAGACAAAGCTGCTGGCTGTGCTGCACCTGTTGGCCTCTGGTACCTTCCAACCAACAACTGCCAAAGTCGGAGAGGTCTCACAGCCAGCCCTATCAAAGTTTATCACACCTTTCCTGGATGCCATCCTCAGCTTCATACCCCAGTACCTTCACATCCCCCACGCTGCGCAGGAACAGCAGGAGACCAAGCAAGGCTTCTGCACCATAGCTGGATTCCCAGCCGTAGACTACATACATGTCCCACTTATGCCCCCTGCAGATACTGCACACCACTACCACAATAGAAAACTCACGCATTCCATCAATGTGCAGGCAATAGTGGACCATCGGGTACTCTTGCCTAATGTTGATGCAAACTACCCCGGCAGTGTGCACAATTCCCACATCTTGTGACAGTCCATCATCAACCAGTGCTTCCAGGATGGCACATATGGAACTCAACTGCTTGTTGGTAAGTGCCAAATCAACGCACCACACACCTCAAAGCCACCATTACACAATGCACTACTGTGGGAATGCACATGAGACCAAACCACATACAACATGGCAATTAACATGCCCACCTGCCAGACATGACAACACTACTCCAAGGTGATCCTGGGTTACCCCTGCACACAATACAGCTATATCATGGCACCACAACCACACAACAGATGAACGTGTGTAGATGCAGAATGCAGCCATGTTCGAAGGATGCAAGTGACCCATGAATGGCAAGGTATACAACGACAAGTGAGATGTGGATGTGCAGGACAGACATGTGTAGGCAAACTACAGATATGTCCATGCAGACCACAACTGCTGGTGACTGGAGAGTAGTGAGCAGTGGACGCAACCATGTTACACCATGACGTGGCTCAGATAGCAAAAATGTAGACCCCTGCATCCCCCCCCTGTGTGCATGAGCGTAGCTGGTGGGCCCTGAGTATGCCAGGGATGAGCAGGGGTGTGGATAAAAACTCCATGGGGCAGAGCGTGGTTCTCTCCTTCGGAAAGGCCAACGTCACTGACAGGGCGGCGCCGCGCAGTCTGCCACGAGGCCGACACAGTGAGCAGCAGGGCCTGCGACCATGTGTGCCTGCTGCACCCCAGGACGCTGATACCCAGACCCGGCCTGCCCGCCCCACCGCCCTAAGGTTGCACTTCTCACCTGCTGACACCGTTATGTGTCAAAGCGGGCCCACCATGTGCCGGGGCAAGCTCCAAGCCCCAGTTCCGCAACCTCTGCAGCCTCTGCAGACCATCGTTTGCCCCACAATGCTGGCCCACATTACTCCTTTCTCATTGACATACTCTACCGGTGTCTCCTTCGTAACAGTAGGTACCACATGTGGTACCACTGTGTCCTGAGTCCTGAATGGCAGTGACCCCAAGTCTGTGGCAGCGGCCACAGTGCCAGAGTCCCTTAGATCAGTGAGGCATAATTCCATTTGGCAGGCCTGCAAATACGTAGAGCTGCTAACCTTGTTCAACGCAAGCCGGCGACACGTGGTGCCACTTACCCTGTTCAACGCTAACTGGCGACAACTGGCGACAACTAGTGCCACTAACCCTGTTCAATGAAAGCCGGCGACACTTGGTGCCACTAACCCTGTGCGCCGTGAGTCACAAGCAACCTCCGGCGGAACATCGTTGGTGTCCGAGCCTTCTGGCCTGGGGGTCGGAATAAGCAATGGGCAGGTACGGACTTGGTGTCTGGCATGAGTCTGTGGCATTCAAAGCCTTCATGTTGCTGAACACAGCTGGAATGTGCCCTCTGTACCATGCCCTAGGGGTAGAGCTTCCATTCTCCCCCGAGACACTCCCTGGAAGGCACTTAGGACACATATGAGACACTGCTCTGCCCTTATGAACCCTATCCCAGTCTCCCGCAGGTCAGCTTCCTGTGGCATTGGGCCCATGTTGACCGCTGTGCATCCGGGGCCACTAACCCTGTGTGACTTAAGTCATCCCCTTTTGTTGTTCTGACATTGCATTTCTGCATGCCTGATAACTATTGGAGATGTTGCCAGCACCAGCTACTCCCTGAGGACTGGCTTACGCTCACCCCACATACAGCCAGCACAGGCATCACTGGATTAGTGGGCCTGCCATCACATCCTGCCGAACCAAGCATTGACTCTTTTCTCCCTGTACTGTCATAGGTGATCAAGGATATGCACTCTGCCCTTGGATGAAGACACCCCTCTGAGACACACCCACCCAGAGGCAGTACAATGCGTCCCACATACGCACCAGGGTCATCGTGGAATGCAAATTAGGCATGTTGAAGTCAAGTTTCAGATGCCTGGACGGCACAGGTGGAAAGCTCGTGTTCAACCCAGACATCCTGTGCAAGATGATCGTTGCATATTGTGTGTTACACAACATCTGTTTATGCACCAATGCCCCATGGATCCCAGTTCCAGAAGTACCGGACAATAATGGGGACAATGAGCCAGGTGGCCCACATCCCACTGCAGCTGCAGCAGGAATGGCCCATAGGGAATACCATCATTGAAAATTACTTCTCATGAGCACGTGACATTGTGGCCGTCCCTGGCAATCATGGGACAGTACAAAATGTCCAAAAACACAGCATGTGTGAATAAAACATACTTGCAGGTTACAGGTTGTACTTGTACATGGTCACGTCACAGTTTCCTGCTGTGCCAGATGTGATTTGCCATCTCGTGGACATTTGCGGCACCAGTTGTGTTCTGTGTTCTGTTGTGGAGGTGTTGCTGTTTGTACCGGGATGTTGTCAATGTCAAGGTGCACTTATACTTATGTGTGTATTCTGCACTGTGATTGATTAGCTCCTGCGGGCCTGATTTGTATGCTACTGGTCCCTTTCAGGTGGTGTGCCTGTCAGTTCTTTGCTTTAATGGTGCTGAGATGTTGCAGGCTTGGGTAACTTGTGCTCTTTGTCGAGTTGCGACTCTTGGGCATGGTTTGACCACAGATATGTCTGAGTGTGACCTGCTCCTTTCCGTTGTTGTCCGCATTCAGCCACTTCAGTGTCGTGCCGTGTACATTGTCATGGTGATTGGACTGCAGCCATGCTAGTCGTCATGTGGTGTCTCTTGCATTGTCAGTGTGCTGACATATATGCATGTTTGCTGTGTTTTACACATGTGCATTTGTTGGTTGTGTGCTTGTTGATGTGTTGTGTGGGTGCCCCTTTAGGCAAATAGTGTACGTGGGACTACTTGGTGTTTGTGTGTGTGCTGAAGTGTTCCAGCGGGATCAGAGACATGTGGGTGTGCAGGGTGCTCTACTTAATTGTGCATGTGTGCCACTGTGCCCATCTCCCCCTGTCCTCCCACTCCCTGGTTGGTGTGCACCCTGTTGATGTGGTGTCAGGTCAAGTTGAACAGTGTCCGGATCCCCAAATCCTGTCACCATCTCCCGCCTGGTGACTGTGGCCACCATCTTCTCCATGTCATTCAGCTCCTGGTGTTCTGCTGACCCCCCCTCCTCCGGGGTGCGTTGCTGCTTTCGTGTTGGCAGCAAGTTTCTGCTTGGTTTTGCCATTCACATCAGTCCAGGGCCACTTGTGCTCTTCCATTGTCCTACTCTGGCTTGCGACGGCATTCACATTGTCCGAGGTGGTGTGCCATCTTTGCCTGTTTGTTACCAATGACACGTTGGATGTGACGTTCAGTTGGTGGTGGAGTTCTGGCTCATCCGTGGCGATAATCGGGATTTCCTGGCGACTGTACCCCGTCTTCCTCTTCCTCTTCTCATTGGCCTTCCACGGGCCCTGTATTCCTGGGTGTTCCTCCGTGGGGACTGTGGGGTTCATGGTGTCCTCTGAAGTGGGTCAGGGTGCATCCGTGGTACTCCGCAGTTGATGTTGTATTTTTAGTAGCATTTTCCATATGCTGTTCTAGTGCTTTTTCCCACATTACGCGTGGAGATTGCTGGCCTCTAGCTGCTTGTCACTGTTTTCTTATCGTGTTTGGGCACATCGCGTCTTTTTATGCGTTGGGATTTGTGTTTATCCCTCCGTTGCAGTGTTTGTATCACGGACATTGGCTGCGTTTTTGGCGGACTATCCCATGGTACCGCTGTGTTGTGAATTCCACGTTAACACTGGTTTATTTTCTCGTGATAGGTTGTAATGTGTAAAGGTGCGTTAGCATTTTTTGGTGATGTTTAGCACATGTTCTTAGGCAAATACCCCTTAGTTTAGGTTTTGTCGAACTCTGGCAGAATAAAGCAAGCAAGCCCCTTTCTTTCCTATCGACCCCATGCTATAACAATAGAGCTATACAGCAAACACACATTACGATTTTTGTCTGCTTTGATGTCTCTAACCGACTTCGGCAGATTGAACAGAAACTTTTTATGGAAAAACTACATTCTTGTGGCATTGATTGAACTCTGTTGCTGATTTTAATTGAACTACATGAAGAAATGCTGGTTCAACTAAAACTCTCCAGGGTGGCGGGCTTAACTCTGAAAATATACACCATGAATAAGCAGAAAGAAGGGTGTATCCTGGCCCCACTCTTACTTGCTTTGTAAATTGCTGACTGACCCGACTCACTAGCTCAAAAGGAAGGTTACTCTCCAAAGTTAGGATGTACAACAACAAGCCACCTAGCATCTTCTGATAACATGTTTATTTTGTTGGTAACCCAAAAGAGACTTCATTATCATCCCACCTGTCTACATGAGTATAACAACAACAGCCTGAAAGTTAACGCCCTGAAAAATAAAATAATATCTTTTGACTGTCCTAATCCAAAGTTTGCTTGGACTTTATAAAACACAACTGTGGAACAAGTAGCACACTACTGATATCTTTGGATTGAATTAGAGAACACATTAAACTGAAACATCATAAACCTGACCACTAAAAGTATAATGCACTAGAACCTTTTTTACAAAAAATGCTTTGAAGGTGCTACGGGTTCTAGTATACCTACAGCTGCCAAAAAGTCGTCCCTCTTGTACTGTAGCGGTCATTGATCCTAAATGATAAGTACGTCACCAGTTTTGGAACTCTGTACCTAAAAAACATGCAAACTCAATTAAACCTAAAATCATTTATTTCCCATTATGCTTGAGGCTTGAGCTTTGAGTAACTGCTTTGATTACAAAAGTCAACCTGTACTTCATTAATTTGTTTGTGAATGTGCAAATTCAGAAAGTCACAATTTAGAGTGCAATTAGGAACAACGTAACAACTTATTCTATAGCATCTCAACAATCATTAGACGAGGGCGTATTCGAATTAAGGTTTATCAGCTGCTCTCTTAAAGGATCCTAACTCAACTGATAAAAAGGCCGAAACATTCTTGCTAAAGACATCTCAAAACAGAAATGTACAAACATTCGAAGTATTTACTATCAACATATATGACTCCAAGATAAAAGTATTTTGACTCTAATAGAAAAACAGACACAACATAGGCCTTAACATAGGTTGTGTTTACTATATATTAAAATTTTTCAATTGAAGGCTCCTGGAATTCACTAAATTTGAAGTGCAAAACAAAATTATCTTTTGGTTCCTGCTCAGGTATCAAAGCAAACTCCTAATCATTAATACAATTCATCATCAATTTGACTCAATAAAATTAAGACTAGACCCAAACAGTAAACCCACAATACGTCACAAGCAGAAATTAGTACAAATGAGTATTAAAAAACAATTGTTTAGTGTCAAGTTGATATGTTCGTTCTCTTCTTTTATACAAAACATACGATTAAAAACAGTAAAAACTATACAAAGTTTCCAATTAAATTATTACATTCAAATTAAAGAAAAAGCAATTCATATACAATAATATTCTACCAAGAGAAAAGTTAACACCGTTCTTAAAGCTAAAAAACAAAGGAGAGGAGAAAAATACAATATTCTTTGTCATTCAAAGAAACACATATGTAAACAGATTTTTTTGCTTGCCAGAACTTGATACATCAACTTCCGTTTGGTATCTATCGATCCTGCCATTGATACCAATTGTGCAAAATAGTGCGTCAACACGTTTCGATGATGTCCTTTTACTTTATACCATCTTTCTCAAGACAGTCATACTATGAAGAGCATCGACCAACTGCTTTCAAGCAGTGCAGAAGAGAAACAATCCTTACACAATGATAACTTACTAATGTAATTGTGCTATGTTTGATTTGTGGTTGGGAGGGTGGGTAGGTCTGCTCCATGCAGTGATTGTTTGGTCGGCCCACTCAGGCTGCCCAAAACAGTCATATGCACTTCCCTGTTTACCCCTCCAGCCCCTGGCTGCATGCCTTGTCCTGTTGCAAATTATCAATCCCACTGCCGCATCTCAGTGTTGTGATTGGCTCAGGGGAGGGAGCCTGGCTGCCTATTCCTATTCCTTGAAGCAGATGCAGGAGATCAGGAGCAATGTAGACACGGGACCCGGCTTCGAGGTAAGACTCCCCTTGTTAAAATATTTACAACACCCGCTCACACACACACACCTGCGTCCACGCCCCATCCAGTTCTCTTTGCGGCGTTTACCACCTCCCTTGGTTTCGATCTGCACAACATGTTCATTCTCCCTCGGTCCCGGTCTCGAGTTTGAACTACAAACTCGAGACCGGGACCGAGGGAGAATGAACACGTCGTGCATATTGAAACCAAGTTAATTACGGACACCATACGAATTGGTTGTGAATAATGGCACCATTCTGATGGCCTGCCTACCACGATGTACACCGAATAGGAGGAATTGACTATTTTCTTTTATAATAAGGCTATTATTGCCATGCACACTTGAAGCTCTGAACAAAAAAGTCTTGAGAGAATAACTACCGACAAACGTCCTCAATATCTTTCGCCCTGAAGAAGTCCTTCGGACGAAACGCGTTGGCTATGTTTTGCATGAAGACTTTGAATAAAAGCAAGAAAGAAAACTTTAAGTCCTACTGAATTGATGTTCTTGATTATTGTTCTGACTACTCTTGTCATTGTGTATTGTGTGGGGTGCTGAACCATTGTGTTGTATTGCAAAAGTGTTGGGAGTCTAGGGGTATATGACTTCAGGTTCCTGGCACCCACAACAAATAATTGGACCATAAAACATTGGATAAAGTGCAGTCATCCTTGCCTTATATCCCTGTTCTAGTGTCCTTCATTATTTATTTTCTTTGTATCTTTAAAATGTATTTGGGAGGCATGGCTACTTTGATTTGTGCATTGTTTGACATCACTGCGGTGTTATTGCATCGTCCGCCAATATTTTATTGTACCTTCCGCAGCGGTGGCTATGCTGTAGCTCTTCCGCTATCGCTCCCATTCACTCCTGTGTGCGACCGCAGCGGTCGGAAACAGCGGTTCTGACAGCGGGACCCTCAGGAATATCCTAATTTTCCGTGCGGTGTATCCGCTATCCTTGCAGCAGGTTGTTGCTTTTCCGCTGCTTTTTTCCGACCGCTGCTGTAGCTTTTATGCCGTCACCGCCCGCGTTGGGCGGTTTTGGTAGGTCCGCTACCGCCGCGGTCGGTCTTTTGTGGCGGTTGATCCTAATTTGGATGCCGGTTTTTCCACGGTCCTGGTGGGCGGTTTTTTCCCACCTCCATGGTGGTCGGGGTGATTTTCTGCCCGCTATCCTAATGGCGACCCTAGTCTCAGTTACCCAACATATTTTGTGAAGGGTTCCACTGTAGCCTTGGGATCCTTTGAACACAAAGAGAGCAAGTGTGGATTTTCAGTACTTCACGGATGCCAATCTCATAAAGTCAGATTATTTACTATTCTTTACCAATCGCAAGCAATAACTAGTTCATACCTATGGTAATGACATGAACCTGGAAGGATTCGAACCCCAACTTCCAATCAATGCTTATTCACCAATAATACCTACCTCACCCTCAAGAAATGCATCGCTAAGAAAACCAAGATGGTCTGTTGCAATCTGTCTCCTGAAGAAACTGAAACCACGCCTCTGTTACAAGTCTAACCAACACCAGGTGAAACTTTAAGTCTTATCTCAATAATCTAAGTAAACTAAACTTTAAAATCAATCTAAGGCTGGCCTAACGTTTAACAAGTGGCCCAGCGGAATCGATGTGTGGCATATGCCCCCCTGCGCCTTATTGCGTCTTACAGCACGGGTTCATTTGTGCCTGCACTCTAGGAGGACGCCGAAGGGAAGGGGGAATTGAGAAGATAGAGAAAAAAAGAGCAGCCCAACATGGTCCTTCACACTTGCTGTAATTCTCATTCCTTGCGTGTCTTTCACTGGTTTGAATAACATACTGCTTCATATGTGGCAAAATGTTAATTGCACTTTAATTATTTCTACCTTAATTCTTTCAAAAATCATTGTACATCTTTTACCTATATTTTGTATTCATACCTTTAACACTCGTTCAAGTTTCTCGGAATTTACCTTCCTTCAGCTAGTTGTGCAGACCCAAGTTTTAGTCTTCAAAATAAATCAGTGAGGCTGAGCTTTTTCAGGTCTTTGCAAAAAACATGTCACTGGGTTGCAAATATCCTTCCCAAATGTCTTTTCCAGTACTGTTTGTCCTACACAGTACTCCACTAGTTATTTTTTCAAGCAGCTCAACGTCGTTTTTTATAGCTCACTGAATATTGCTATTCAAGAATTATTCCTGAATTAATTATTGCTGTGATAACAGTTTGCCAAATAAAATGTCTTGTTTTTGCTGAGACTATTTTGCCATGGTCTGATTCACTTTCATCCTAAAACAAATTAGCGATACTTTATACAATGTGCTTTCAAATTTAAATGAAATATACAGTACTCTCTTTTCTTGCTTTTTTCACTTTACAAGTTAATTGCGATGTGTGCAGAGCAAGTGGCTACACGTACAATTTTTGTGCTTGAGGGTTGTGGGTGATTCTCTAAGATGTTCAATTTCTAACAGCTGCAACATTGCCTAGCAAGGGAGTGACAGTCAGGGTGTGGTTTGTATATTATTGGTGGGTGATTCTCTAAGATGTTCAATTTCTAACAGCTGCAACATTGCCTAGCAAGGGAGTGACAGTCAGGGTGTGGTTTGTATATTATTGGTGTCTAAGATGGCTGTCGAGATCACAACCTTTTCCAGAATGTTCTACCCTTTGAAAGCTTTGGTAGCTTTTTAGCAAAATGTCTTTACAGTGCATGCTGGTATTATTGTGTTACTGGAAGTTAGATCTAAATTCAAACAATTCTTTATTAAAATGTATATCACTTTCCATAATACATAAAGTTTGCTGTGGCATTAGGTTCTCTCCTGGTAGGTAGCCCTAAAAGAAAATCCTTCAAAGATGGCTTGAACTAGGGGTTGGCAAACACTATTCTTTCTAGCTACAATTACACCTTCTGCATCCAAACATAGCAATCCCAAGAGTGGGTTTCTATATATAAGACCTACAATAAATGGGTTTATCGGACATTTGCGTGGTGATTATGACAGCCTCCTAGGGAATACATTCATAACTGCCTTCCAGAATATTGGAAACGTTCTGCTCCAAGACCACCAAGTCTTCACATTGGCCCTCCTTAAGGGCATTCTACTTGCAACAGCACATCTCATCAAGGGACTGAGAAAATACAACCATATCGCTCCTTCCTGGAGGGATCTCCACTCACTTTACTTCCCTTAATAAATTTGACTTGCTCAATTTGGCAGCTCACATCTTGCTAAAAACCAGCTGCATCATCGGCAAAGCTTTCACAACTTGCAGCACCACTTACTTGGTTGACAAGCTCACAACCTCCAGTGGTTCTTGGGAAGACTGCAGCTAAGACATTATCAGACTGAAGTTGAAAAATTGCATACCATGAACAAGGTAAAAGATCTTATTCAACTGTGCAACCATGTATCCATTGGGAATGCACCAACCCTGCATCAACTTAGAAGATCTGAAAGAAGTCCGTAAAGAGCACGACATCATGGTGTAGTACCCATAAAGCTTTACTCTCAGAAACAAGCTTCTCCTCCTGTCACTTTTAGACTGGATCCTTGCTTTTGACTTGCACAGCTCTATGTTGCCTTTTGGCTAGGGTTATTGAATATAAACACCACATAGATTCCACATATAATTGTAACCCCTTTTGGCACAGACATGTGTGATACATGTCAGAAGCCCTTTACTATAAAAATAACTATTGCTTAGCATCTGTATAGGTGGTTTTTGACCATGCACTGTAGTCTCTAAAAACAAGTATTGGCATAGCCAATAGGTCTCGCCTTTGGGGCTTTATAAGTGTTTAGCTAGAGCTATTGGTTTGGCCTTGGTCTTGTTCAAACCTCCCAGAGCATAGCATGCCTCGCAGAGCAGCACATGCTCTCTGACTCTAGAATCCCCAGTTTTTTCATCCCACTTAAAGTCTGTCAGTTTATTTACAAACACAGACAGTCCATGTATCAACCTACAACTAAACGCACAGTCCTGCCACTTCAGAAACTCTAATACTGTAAGAACAGGGAGAGGCGCTTTCATAGCTTATTTCACATGTGGGAGGGTTGCTTTTTGAAAGAAGGATAAAGCAAACGCCCAGGGACTGCATATAACACCAATCTGAACGTGGTCCCCATTTTCTGCTAAAAGGAAACAAATGCTGCGGTAAATAGAACTATCAGCCCATGATCACTGTTAGACCTGGCATCATCGGCTTGAGTCTCCCTTCCATTTTGATGGATGGCCTCCTCTGTTTTGATATGTTTTTTGCTGGTTATATGCTTTGGGCACTGTGCCACTGCTATTCAGTCAGATTATTACAAGCACAGAAACTTGACTGTGTTGCGCACTCTTCACCTGGTGTGAAACACCACTTTATGAACAATCAATTTAATCAGTCTGTTCTGATTTTTATTTTACAATTTTTCAACTTTCTTTTCTTAAGACACAAAAACTCATTTTACAGAAAAAAATATTCTACCTAATCTTCATCTCAGTGCATATGACATGAAATACTAATACTCATCATATACATATGAAGGAACAAAAATAATTGCAATCGCATATATTAATTCATTCAATGTTCATTACCGGTGCACAATGCATTTCGGAACTTGAAGTAGTTCCTTCATCAGAGGATAATCTGTAGATAAAACATATAATACATATATGAAAATACATTAAGATACCATTGGTGGTTTACAATCTCTTTGTTTTACTATAATGCTACCTTAATAGTCTCTCTAAATATAAGTGTCATGAGTGACCAAACAACCTGAAAATGTATTGCGGATGTGTCTCCCTACCTGCCACAGAGATGTGCTTGCCTCAATATTCTTATACACCAATTCTTATACACTGCTATTCAGTGCCACAGTGCAAGTGCTCCCTATGTTAAATTGATGTACGAATTGGTGATTCCATGATTGGGTTATGTGATTTACCTGTCAGCCCCTAGTATAGTGCACCATGTGTGACCAGGGCTTGTAAATCAAATGCTGCTGGTGGGCTTGCAGCACGGGTTGTGCCACCCACAGAAGCAGCTTGTAAAGTGTGTCTCATTTCTGCCATTGCAAGGCCTGTGTGCAGTATAGTACAGCCATGTCGTCTTGGCAAGTGCACCCACTTGCCAGTCCCTAAACCTTCCGTTTGCTTCATATTAGACACCCCTATGGTAGGCCCAAGGGCAGGGTGAATTGTAAGCATAAGGTAGGACATTCTCTGATGTGTGTAACATGTCCTAATAGTGAATTACAGCCATTTTCGTTTTTCACTATTGAAGGCTACCTGTTTTCCATAGGCTAGAATGAGCAGTTAGATTATTACATTCTTATAATCCTAACTGACTCCACGAACAGGGTGGAAATTCGAATTCCGTATGCCTGAACTCAGAATAATAAAATACATCTCTTAGTAAAATTGGTTTTAATATTCTGTGTTTGAAAATACCACTTTTAGGAAGTAGGTATTTTCTTCCGGTAAAGTAGTCAAAATATCGACTTTTAAATATCGATATGATATAATATCGATATTTTAATATTGAAAGTAAAACATATAATGTCAATGTGATAAATATCGCTATTTGTATGTGTATATTAATATCAAAGGTTAAAATATCGAATGCAAAAATATTGTGGTGTAAAAATATCGATAGATTGTATTTTTTACTTATTTTTTTATTTATGTTGTAATATTTTTTTACTTTTCTAATTAATTTTCAAATTTATTTAATAAATTATTTTATGTGTTTTCTAAAAGTATATTTAATTTTAGGAGCGGGATGTTGGGTTTATAGGGGATAAGGGTGGGGAGTGTTTTAAAAAAGTAAAATTTAATATTTTTTTGTTTAAAAATGGGGTAAATTTTGTAAAAAATGTATAATATTAAAAAAAATATTTTAAAAATATTTAGGGGTGGGTTGTTGGGTTTATAGGGGATAAGGGTGGGGAGTGTTTTAAAAAAGTAAAATTTAATTTTTTTTTGTTTAAAAATTGGGTAAATTATGTAAAAAATGTATAATATTAAAAAAAATATTGTAAAAATATTTAGGGATGGGTTGTTGGGTTTATAGGGGATAAGGGTGGGGAGTGTTTTTAAAAAGAGAATTTTAATTGTATTTTTTTATTTCTGTAAATTTTGGATAAAATAAATGTATAATTTTAAATTGAATTATTTAAAAAATATTTATGAGCGGGATGTTGGGTTTATAGGGGCTAAGGGTGGGGAGTGTTAAACTAATTTAAAATTACATTAAAAGTAAAAGATTTATTTTAAAATAAAAAAATTAAAAAAATATTTTTGGTGTTTAATGGTGGGTAAGGGTGTGGAGTGTTTTAAAAATTTAATTTCTAATTTACAAAAAAATATTTTAAATTTAAAATAAAAAATGTCTTTTTAAATTAAAAAAAATGAGTTTTGCTGTTCAATGGGGGATAAGGGTAGGGAGTGTTTTGGAATAATTATTTTTTATAATTAATGGTTTTTAAAAAGAAACATTTTTACAAAAAAATTCAAATAAAAAAATGAATTTACTATTTCGTAGAGAATTTGTTTGGAAATTTCAAGAATTTAAAATGACATTGAAAAAATATTTTTACATTTTAATTTGTTTTAATAAATTGAATTTTACATGAAAATATTAAATAGTTGTAAATAACAAATGTGTAGGTGTATGATGTGTTGTTTATAAGTTGTAAGGTTGTGAGTTATTTCAATTAATGAATGGAATTTTTAATTGTAAATTTGTTTGAAAATTTCTATTAAAATTTGTTTTCTAAGAAATTTAGTTAATAAGGGATAATGTTATGTACTGAAAAAAATATACATTTTTACAGTTATATGTTTGTTATTTTGTTAAAAATTGAAAAGTAACTTAAACATTTTTATATTTGTATTTAATTTACATTAATTGTCCAGCACCTACCCCAATTTATTGTACACTGGAGTGGGAATAGTAAATTACTTTTAATTAGTGTCCCGCACCTACCCCATTTTAATGTATACTGGAGTGGGAATAGTAAATTGTTTTTAATTAGTGTCCAGCACCTACCCCAATTTAATGTAGACTGGTGTAGGAATAGTACATTATTTTTAATTAGTGTCCTGCACCTACTTCAATTTAATGTATACTGGAGTGGGAATAGTAAATTATTTTAAATTAGTGTCCAGCACCTACCCCAATTTAGGTCGATTCTTATCCTGGAAAAAAACGTCCGTACAATTTGTATGCGGAGCTCTCGCTATACGAATCATAAACATGCCGTATGACCCGACGAGTACGATCCGGACCGGGGTACGAGGACGTGATTCGTGCGGTCCACTTCAGGTAAGGGCGATTCGTATGGAAAAGCACACAATCACATACACACCGTACGGTCCGTACACCCCATGATTGCGGGGTACGGTGTTTACCCCTGCGATCATTGGGTATACGCACCGTACACCTATGATCGCAGGGTGTACGCACCGTACACCCAGCGAACATGGGGTACGGTGCGTACACCCCATGATCAGAGGGGTACGCACCGTACCCCTTTGATCATGGGTGTACGTACCGAACCCGGGGGGCCCGTTCCGTATCTGGTTTGGGGCGAACTCTGCTTTTACAGCTGTTTTCAGCTCCCGCAGAAAAAGGGTCATACGTGTGTACCCGACATGAATCAAACTTGCTGGGTCGGAAAAACCAGCCGTGAACCGTACAGATGTCGCGTACAGTGGGTTCCGAGGGAGATTCATACGGGGATTTGATTCGTACGGTCTCTGTACGATTCGTACAGAGTCCACCTTCTGGTACGAATCGTACTTCGTCATACGTACGGGGGACGTTGCAGGGTACGATTCGTACAGGAAAAACACTCCGAACGGCTATTCGGAGTGGTTTTTCCCGAATCGGAATTGACCCCTTAATGTAGACTGGAGTGGGAATAGTATATTATTTTTAATTAGTGTACAGCACCTATCCCAATTTGATGTAGACTGGAGTGGGAATAGTAAATTATTTTTAATTAGTGTCCAGCACCTACCCCAATTTAATGTAGACTGGAGTGGGAATAGTAAATTATTTTAAATTAGTGTCCAGCACCTACCCCAATTTCATGTAGACTGGAGTGGGAATAGTAAATTATTTTTAATTAGTGTCCAGCACCTACCCAAAATTAATGTAGACTGGAGTGGGAATAGTAAATTATTTTAAATTAGTGCACCTACCCCAATTTAATGTAGACTGGAATGGGAATAGTAAATTATCTTTAATTAGTGTCCAGCACTTACCCCAATTTAGGGGCCGATTCTGAATCAGTAAAATCCCCAACGAAGAGTTTTTCCTGTACTATTCGTACAGCCTCAACGTCCCCGTACGTATGATAAAGTACGATCCAAACCCAAAGCAGTACCAATCTGTCAGGACCCCAGCACGAGTTGCAATAACCATAGACATGGAATGGGCAAAATCAGATCGGAAATGGTGCGTGAACCACATCTCGACTGTACTTATTCGGCGGCCATCTTAGTCCGCCGATTCCAAATCTAAATTAGCTGTCTAGTGTTTCAAGCTGCAGCTGCAGGGCAATCTAGATGAAGCGCAAGCGCTAAAGGAATTGCGCACTTCACCGCGACATCAACCATGAAGGCAGCGTTTTTTTGAAGAGCTCAAGATTTGTAGATTTTGGAGTCTTAGAAGCATTGCGAGCTATAGTATAGAATAGAGAGAGTCCTGAGAATTTGAGATTTAAAGAGATAAAAGAACCTACCTCAGAAATACTCACGAGAGAGTAAGGTCGTTGGAAACAGTCACTGTCTGAAGGAATATCACGGCGCTGACGCACCGAATCTGAAGAGAGAGAGAGAGATAACGTCAAAAGAATCCCGAAGCTAAGTGACATGTAGATAATGATACATCTCTTAAAGCGAATGTTAAGATATTTACTTACATATTTGCCTGACGTGAAGGTATCTTCAAGGATCCTAAGAAATAGAGAAATAAGTGGCAATTAGTTATAATAAAAGTCGTCTTTCTACAAAACTAAAAGAAGCAGGAAGACAGTATTACAATACAAGGCTTAACACAAATAATAAGAAGTAAGTGGAGATAAGCAGGGTAGACAATATAAACGGGGTTTAGTATAGAGTAGGGAAAGAACTAACAGATATTCTTGTGTTATAGAAGTAATAAGAAAGGTCCCAGAAATAGTGAAGGAATCTCATAGAAGAAAGAAAAAGATAAAAGTAGACAACGTCTAATAGTGAAGTAAGTAGAGAAGTGGACTAATAATAGAAAGGTAACAGGATATGGAGATCTTCTACAAGTAAACAAATTGAATTCCTAATTGCAGGTACAACTAAAGGACAAAGGATATAGATGAGAACTATTTCAGGACAAGACAGAAGAGAAGCATAAATCCTGGGAAATAAGGGTAGGTGAAAGTTAGTAGAAAAAGAATTAAAAAAGAGAGACATCTAGGGTTGGATACTTAATTGTACATTCCTTTCTAGGTTTTTGTTCCACAACCATTGAAGTCTGCAGGACAGATCAGGAACTGAGGAAACCAGCCAGGACCAGTCTCTTCTTGTTTGGTATTTTATCCAATTCCCCTTCCCCCATGGGAATAGCCTAGAGGCTCATATATTTATTTTATATATATATATATTCACTGAAAAAACCATAGGTTTCACACCAGTTATAGTTAGCTGGAAATTTTACTGATATAAAACCATTGAAATTCCCACGTTATAGTTAGTCGGACTCACTATAACTTGCGCGTGCAATGCACTGCTGATGACGTCACATATTACATCACTCATGACATGGTCAGTGACATCACTCATGACATCACTGATGACACCATCCAGTGAATATGTGTCTTTCTGAAAAATAAATATTAGTGAGTTATGTTTAAATATTTAAATACATATATTAGTGTTTCACTTTGTGTATAAGTGGCTACATGTGTTGATAAGTAGCTACATGCGTATGTATATGGGTTATTTGATATTTTTATTAGTATTAGTATGAGTGTCTATATGGTTAGGTGGAGGTATTACTTAGCACATAGATGCATGAGTGACTGACTCTTTGTTTGTATGTGTTTTGAAGACAGCATATGTACAGGACTGTATGGGTGGATGAGTGTCTATATGTGTTTGTTAGTGAGTGAATGACTGTCTCACTAGTGTCTTTATCAGTAACTACATATGTTTTAATCTAGTATATATGAATATTGATGTATATAACTGAGTATATGTGAGAGTAAGAGATTGTAAGATTTCCTGTTTAAATAAGTATGTGTTTCTATAAGTGATTGTTTAAGAGAATAAATATGTGTAATTTTCAATAGAAGTAAGGTGGAAGTGTGTGTATAACTCTATTTTCAAATAAATGGTTGTTCAATAGTTTATTTGCACGTGTGAATATGTGTGTGAGTAACTTTTGGATGAATGTCGGTGTGTAACAGAATGTATAGGTGTATCTCTTCATATGATGAGTGAGTATATGTATGAGTGACTATATAGAACTGTTGGTGAATGAGTGGATGAGTATATAGATAGTGGAAGTACAGAATTGCTTGTTGTAACTGATATAGGTATGTCCATTTTTTTAAAATTTCAGTTTCTATTTTTGAATATGTGTCTCAAGGGTTACTTTACACTGAGAGGAGGTCTGTCACTATGTCACAAGGATGGTGTCATCAGTGATGTCATGAGTGATGTCACTGACCATGTCATGAGTGATGTAATATGTGACGTCATCAGCAGTGCATTGCACGCGCAAGTTATAGTGAGTCCGACTAACTATAACGTGGGAATTTCAATGGTTTTATATCAGTAAAATTTCCAGCTAACTATAACTGGTGTGAAACCTATGGTTTTTTCAGTGAATTTAATAGGTTTTTTAAATGCTAATTCCTAACTATAACTGGTGTGAAACCTATGGTTTTTTCTGTGAATTTCAAAGGTTTTTTAAATGCTAATTCCTAACTATAACTGGTGTGAAACCTATGGTTTTTTCAGTGCATTTCATAGGTTTTTTAAATGCTAATTCCTTTGTATATCGAGTTTCTAACCTTTTTTTTTTTACAATTTGCTGTTTTTTTTAAGTATTCATTTTTTTTATGATTTTTTTTTTTTGCGCTCTGGGTGCGCGCACGGGGAAGCTTTCAGCTAAGCTCTCCTGTAAGCTTCTCCGTGCGCTCATCTGAAAGCGCACCCAGAGCGCAACTGTCGTTCGTGAAAAAAAAATATGAATGAAAAGTTAATAATAATGCAAAACATTTCGTACCATACAAATAAAATTTGTTTTTTTTAATATGGAAAATGATTATGCATTTCTATTAAAGTTTGATGACGTCACTTCGGCGCGCAACGTACGTGCCCTCGGAAGCGCATACGTGCGCGGCGCCTAAACGCACGCAAAAGCGCCTACGATCGCGCCACGTGTGCGCCCCGGAAGCGCCTACGATCGCGCTGCGTAAACGCACCCGGAAGTGCACCCGAGCGCGCATCGTAAGCGCGTCAGGTCATGTGACCCTAAAATAACACTTTTCATTGGTTGCTAACAGTTTTTTGTTACAATGAATGAAATCCCCACCCATTTCCTTCACTTCTTCTTTCACTTTTGTGACTGAAAGACCTGCATTTTTTGCTGCTCCATATTCCTGGATTCATTATGGCTGCCAGATCATCCAGCAGTGAAGATGACTTCATTGATGAAGAGCCACCTACCCCAAAGAAGAAGGGACATTTCATTTGGAAATTCTTTAAATTCCCAGCAGACCAGAAGAAGGTGAATGCACCAAAAGTAGAGTGCAGGATCTGCAAAAAGGTCCTGTCACGGGGTAACCCCCAAAAAAAGTACTCTTTTGGAAACTTTACGATGATCCGACATGTGGAGACCAGGCACCCCCAGAATTTTGCCCGGGAAAGTGTCAGGGCTCTGGCACAGGAGGTTCCTAGAGATGGGGCCTCTACATCTACAGGAGGAGCAACTTCTTCCGGAAGAGATCAATCTCAGGGGCAGGTGGCAAACATCCAACCTGCATTCAACCATGGGGTCGTCAGATGCAGATACTGCAATCAACTCCTCACCTATGGGGAGCAAAGTGTCCTGCTCATGGTTCGGGCATTAGAGAACCATCACTGCCCTTCCCACCCCTAATTTTTTTCTTTTCTTTTTGCTCCTGTTGAGCAGTTTCTATTCCCTGTTTTTGTTCCTCTTCAGTTAAAAGAAGAAAACCAAAAGTTCTTTTCAGAACTACCTCCAATTCTCATCAAAGAGCTATAATCTTAAAAAATGAAGAGTAAGTGAAATATAGTGCATTGATAATTGAAAGGAGAATGAGTAAGAAAGAACAGAAAGGTATGAGAGGTGAAAGGAAGTGAAGTAGGAGGACTGAAAGAAGGTGAGTGTTAGAAAAGAAATTTATGACACAGTGAATAAACTGGAGGCCTCATTTCTGAAAAGTGACGCATCGCTACGTGAAAATAGCGATGCGTCACTTATCTGGACGCACTCCTTATGACATTCCACATATGTCATATTTAATATATGACTAATCAATTCGCAAGGAGTTACAGATATGTCAGTATTTCTGACATATCTCTAAACACAAAAGTAACGCATTGCAGGAGTGCGTCACAAAAGTGACGCAACTCCAGTAATGTGTCCTTTCACATGGAAAAAGCACCATGTGAAAGGTTTGCTGTGAAGCAGGCGCAAGATTTTGGCGCAACTGCATCCTAAAAGTGACGCACTGCGTCATTATTACCAAGCTTTTTGCAAGGAACACCCCCTCTGCATGCATTATACCTGACACTATTTTTTAAAAAGTGACGCATGTAGGTACATGGGTCACTTTTTAAAACTCTGCGCAATATTGTATCTGCATCAGGTATAATGTATGCAGAGGGGGCAATCCCTCGCAAAAAGCTTGGTAATAACAACGTACTGAAATCTATGAGATTTCCCTGCGTCGCTTTTAGGATGCTATTGCGTCAAAATTTTGCGCCGGCCTCGCATCACTTTTATGTTTACACATATGTCAGAAATACTGACGTATCTGTAACTCCTTGCAATATGATTCGTCATACATTAAATATGACACATCTGGAATGTCATAAGGACTGTGTACAGAAAAGTGACGCATCACACCAGCAGTGTAATAAAATGTGCCTCGTTGCACTATATTTATATTTAAATCTCAAACATTTCACTGCGTCGCTATTACAAAGCTTTTTGTGGGGGAACACCCCCTCTGCATGCATTATACCTCACGCAGATATAATGTGGCGCTTGATTTTAAAAAGTGACCCATCTACCTAGATACCTCACTTTTTAAATATAACGCAACGCAACACATTTTTTTACACTACTGGTGCAATGCGTCACTTTTCTGTGCGCACTCCTTATGACATTCCAAGTAACGCATTGCTGGAGTGCGTCACAAAAGTGACGCAACTCCAGTAATGTGTCCTTTCAAATGGGGAAAGCAGCATATGAAAGGTCTTGCCTCAGTCTAACACCTGCTGTAAAGCAGACACAAGATTTTGACGCAACAGCATCCTAAAACTGACGCAGTGAAATCTCAAAGATTTCACTGCGTCGCTATTACAAAGCTTTTTGCGAGAGAACACCCCCTCTGCATACATTATACCTGACGCTATTTTTAAAAAGTGACGCATCTAGGTACATGGGTCACTTTTTAAAACTCTGCGCCATATTGTATCTGCAACATGATTCGTCATACATTAAATATGACACATCTGGAACGTCATAAGGAGTGCGCACAGAAAAGTGACGCATAACACCAGCAGTGTAATAAAATGTACCTCGTTGCACTATATTTAAAAAGTGACGCATCTAGATAGATGCGTCACTTTTTAAATATTGCATAACAATGCGCATTTTTTTACACCGCTGGTGCGTCACAAAAATTGACGCACAGGAAGCGCAAAACTAACAGCGCAAGGCCTTCATAAATATAGTCCTGGATTTAGGGGGTCAGAGGGGGTCTACTCTTCCCCCTTATGATCCAATCAGCTTCCTGCGCGCAAGTCGCGTGTCGCGCCTGGAGCGCACTCCCGTGCGCGCACGGGAGCGCGGCTATCCCGCGCGCAAAACGAAAAAAAAATTTTAATGCCCTGCAGGACCCTATTTTAGTCCCTACATCAAACCTAGGGGGTCAGAGGGGGTCTACTCTTCCCCCTTATGGTCATTTGCCCCTTTTTTTTTCAAACTCCTTGTGTCTCGATTTTACCGAGACACAAGATGGCGGCCGCTCCGCACTGTTTAGAATGTTTACAGACAACTGAGATCCAATCAGCTTCCTGCGCGCAAGTCGCGTGTCGCGCCTGGAGCGCACTCCCGTGCGCGCACGGGAGCGCGGCTATAGATATATATATTTTTTTGAACCTAAATTACTCAAAATCCACTGGAGCACATATCTTGAGACATAGCAAAGGCACATCGGGCTACCAGTCCCTACAATTTTGCCAAGTTTGGTGGAAATCCATTCAGCCGTTCGGGCTAAAAGTGAAATCGACCGCCCTATGGAAATTAACATGGGGAAAACGCGTTTTGGGACCCCCCTTTTATCTCGGCCCCCGCTTGACGAATCCCCCCCAAACTTTCAGGGAAGGACCGGACCGCCATGAGACCATTTTCCTGAAAATTTCAGGCAGATTCGTCAACCGGCGCCAAAGTTATTCAAAATAGAATGTTGAGATTTAACATTGAAAATTATCCTAACTATAACTACCTACTGGCGACCGCCAGTAGGTAATATATATATATATATATATATATATATATATATATATATATATATATATATATATATATATATATATATATATATATATGTATGTATGTATGTATATATATATATATATATATATATATATATATATATATATATATATATATATATATATATATATATATATATATATATATATATATATATATATATATTCACAGAAAAAACCATAGGTTATAGAACATATATAGTTAGGAATTTGCATTTACAAAACCTTGAAAATTCACTGAAAAAACCATAGGTTATAGACCATATATAGTTAGGGATTAGCATTTACAAAACCTTATTTTACTCGCATAAAACCATTGAAATTTCATATATAGTTAGTTGCGCTAACTATATATCGCGCACCCGCAATCCACTGCTGATGATGTCACATATTACATCATTCATGACATGGTCAGTGACATCACTGATGACATCACTGATGACATCTCAAATGACATCACTGATGACATCACTGAAGACATCTCAAATGACATCACTGATGACATCTCATTTGACATTACTTATCACATCACTGATGACATCATTCATATGATAATACAATGAACCTCTTCCGACTCTAATATAACCTTAGATACAATCAGTGTAAACAGACACTCACAGACTGTCACTCATCCATGGAGTTACTCACACACCTAGTCAGTCATGCAAAGAATCAATCACACCTCCATTTCCTCAACTATACAGTTATACCCACCTTACATATTCAAACATATACTAACACATATTTACTCTCTTATACAATTCCTGATACAAGTTTACAATGATCCAAACAGCCACTCACACATTCACTGGCTCTTATGCACAGTTATTTATATATGTCAACTCTCACATGTACTGTGTTTTACATATGTACTTACTTTGACATGTAGCACTGAGATATCCATTCACTCACCAATACACTCATGCACACAGTCAACCGCCCTTACAGCTGTTTCCACATGCACTTTTGAACCCATACATCTAGTGAATCAACTGCTCACACATCTATGCACAGAGTCACACACCTCCCAGTCACCCACACACACACACTCAGTCTCCCATACAAATACGTGGGCAACCAATCAATAACCCAAATAGTTACTTATATAGCTACTGATCAACACAAGCAGCAGTTTACAGAACAACAGACATAATGATGCACAAATTAAGACAGTTTAGTCACTAACCCATGCACTCAGTGAGACACATTTAATCACTCACTCATACAGTCAGTCATGCACCTACTAAATCCTTCATCCAGACACTTATACCTCCACTCATTCTTCAATATGTAAGACATATTTTAACTTTACAGAAACATACAGTCACTGGGTGTTGTCATCAGTGATGTCATCAGTGATGTCATTTGAGATGTCATCAGTGATGTCATCAGTGATGTCACTGACCATGTCATGAATGATGTAATATGTGACATCATCAGCAGTGGATTGCGGGTGCGCGATATATAGTTAGCGCAACTAACTATATATGAAATTTCAATGGTTTTATGCGAGTAAAATAAGGTTTTGTAAATGCTAATCCCTAACTATATATGGTCTATAACCTATGGTTTTTTCAGTGAATTTTCAAGGTTTTGTAAATGCAAATTCCTAACTATATATGTTCTATAACCTATGGTTTTTTCTGTGAATTTCATTGGTTTTTTAAAAGCTAACATCTGTAGCTGTAAAATGTATTCTTCTTTAAATCCCAAAATATATTTTAGATGTTTATTGATATTTTTTTTTTTTTATATTTTTTTTCTTCGCTTCCGGTAAGCGAACCGGGAAGCTTTCCGTTAGCTCATCTTGATGCCGCGACCTAGTCCGCGGACCGGTAAACGTTTCGTTAGCGCAACTGTGACGCGTCGCGGAAGCGCGACGTATCACGTTGTCGCGTAATGCGTCTTATGACGCGCCGCGTTAGCGCTCCCGGAAGTGCTCCGGACCGCGAACCGGAAACGATCCGGGACGCGGCGCGCACCGCGTAACGTAAGCGGAACAGGTCATGTGACTTGTTTATCAAACTTTTCATTGGTTCATTTCACTTTTGGTTTCCAAATGATGTATGACTAGGTCATGTGACCTAAAAATAACACTTTTCATTGGTTCAGAACTTTTGCTTTTCCCAAATCATGAAAACCCCTCCTTCTTTCCTCACTCTGACTTTCATCTTGGTGAGAGAAAGACCATTTTCCAGTCATTCAGCAATGGCTTCTATCCTTGCTTCTGCTGGTGGACCCCCACCACCACCTCAACCTCCTCATGAGAAGAGAGGACCACCAAGTCAATTCATCTCCAACAGAGAGGAGGAAGAGGAGGACCTAGAAGAAGAGGACACAGATGAACCTGAATTTATACAGGAGTTGCCCCGTGTTTCCCGAAGGAAAACAAGTTTTATATGGCAGTTTTTTTCCATCCCTCAAGGGGAGAAGAAGGTCAATGCGAAGTATGCCATCTGCCTCATCTGCAAATACCGATTATCTAGAGGCACTGATAAAAAGTATAGTATGGGCAACTATACTATGCATCGCCATATGGCCAGGTGGCATCCATTAAACTACAGCCGGGCAGAGTTAAGGGACCTGCAAGATAATCCCCCGACAACTCCTGTGGCCAGATCAACGTCAACTATTTCTTTGACAGGAAGAGAGGCACAGGAAACTGTGCCAAATATACAGCAAAACTTCAAACACATGAAGTTTACCTGCTTATATTGTGGTGCTATGCTCTCATGTGGAAACATGAGCGTGAAATTAATCAACATTGCGTACGAAAACCACAAGTGCCCTAACCCACCCAAACAGTAATTTTTTTTTTGCTCCTGTTGAGCCCTTTTCAATGCCTGTTTTTTGTTGTTTCCCCTCCATGAAAAACACAAAAAAAACATAAAACTGTTCTAAAAATACAAAAAAAACAAAAAATGTTCAGAAAAAATAAATAAATAAATAAAACAACAAAAACATTAAAAAAAAGTTCTTTTCAGAACTACCTCCCCTTTCAAACAAAATTGCTAGAATGTTTAGCACTCTGGCAAGCTCTATTTCTTTTGGTTCGCTTTCCTGTTCGCTGCCCGGTTCGCGAACTTGAAGCGAACCAAAAAAATATTTTTTTAAAAAAAAGAAGAGTTAGTATAAGGGAAGTAAACAGAGAGTAATGTTAAAAGAAAGACAGCTATAGGGAGTAAACCAGAGATACTGTTTAATAGATCTATTTATTAATTCAGGATGACGATAAGGTGTGATTTCTCCTGAGGTTTGTTTAAGGTGAGACCTACTCAGGGTTACAGATCAATTTTACACTTGTTGAAGAATACAGAGCAGATAATGCATGTAAAGGCCTACCAATGAAGTAAGTCATGTCCTCTTATTACATCATTCATGACATGGTCAGTGACATCATCAGCAGTGCATTGCGGGTAAAAAGAGTAGAAAACATTTACCTTATAATTCTTGTTACCTTTTTAAAATATTTTTTCATACTTTCAATCTGTAAAAGAGAGAACAAACATTTCCAAAAATATTAAAACATGTATTTAAAAATTAGAAAATAAAAGGGAAAAGGTTCAAGAAGAAACAGTTTTTCAACAACTTTGACATTTACAGAAGCCTCTGCTTCTCTACGTCCCCTACACAATCCTAAAGATATATATTTTAAACAAACAGTATCTTCATGCTGATGAACTGAGGCCTATTTTGGAACATGGTGCTTCTTTTGCACTGCTGATGTCTCACAATAGTGATGCAATAGCAGCGCAAAAAAGATGTAAAGCCATCATAAAATTGTGTCTAACATTTTAAATGATTGTTTCAGGATGCAAATAAGATGTGTGCTTTCAAGAGCTTTCTTTGATGTGAGGCCTATTCCTTTTTTTTAAAAAAAACAGTACCCTGAAGTACAGCACTGTAAGCATTAAAATTGACACTTACAGAAGACTCAGTTTCTCCATATCTACCTCACATTTCTAAATGTATATCATAAGTACAAAAAGCAGAACATTAATTATACATGTTAAATGGTTTATTTTTGCTGTTCTCAGAATGTATCAAATTTCACTTAAATCAGTGACTTGAAGGTATTCATCATGTAACAGCGGGGAAAAAAAAACACAATGAAAATGATTGTGTTTAAAAAACCCATACAACCTAAGAAATCTGAATTCAAAAGTCCTTACAATTAACTTACTTTCAATGACGTCGAAGGATGTCCTATGAACAGCGTCCACTCTGTTGTGCTATAAATATTTTTAGCCCGCCACTTTCTGAAAGAAAACCTCCATCGTTTTGAAAAATATGTTACATACAAGAAAAGACTTCTCACATTCTACCACATGTTTCCACTAGGCCAAATCATGTTGCAGCGATTCACAAGTCTTGTAATTCTCCCAATCAAATCCCGTCATTTTCTATTTTCGCAACTTTCAAAAAGAAAACATTTAAGATTATTTTCACAATCCTGGACTACTAATATCTTACCCTTCTTTGTCACTCATGTTCTCCTTTTCCTATGACACTGATACTGCTTACTATGAAGCAGACTTACTTGCATCAGGTTTATATAGTTGGATTTTTAAATTGACATTATAATTAAAAGTTTTGGACCAATAATCTAGACAGCATTGCAGACTTACATTCCCTCTACTTGATGAACCTTTTGCAATTCTTCACAGGAAATCCCGAGATTCTTTCTTTAAAATTTTGGTTTTAAAAACACCAGGTAAGAATTTTTAAGGTCAAACGGCAATTTTTTTTTGAAAGTTACAACGGAATCATTGCAGAATGACCAGCCGTTTCGAGACTTTAAATAAGCTGTATAATGTCCTGATGTTGTTGAAGGACCATCGTGATAGATAATTGCTACAGTTAAAAAAGTCCTTCCTGATATTGACAGCTGAGAAGCCACAATTTTTTTTATTAAAGTTGACAATTTTGATCCATCAGGCCTACATCGTTGGATCATTAAAATGACATACTGGCCATATCTACGTATAAATAATGTTGACATCATTTCAGATTTACATTGGCTACACTCCATGTTGTGATCCGCTGCATTTACTAGCTTATTAAAGGAGACTGATTTACTGTCTGGCAAAGTTAAATATATAAATCTTTCTGAGTCTACACTAGTAGTACTTGATACCATACAGTTCTCGCAGTCATGCTGCCATTGATAAGAAAGCCCAAACAGGTGATCTACATCTACACCCTCATCTTGCAATACATCAAGCATATACATTAAAAACTCCTGACAATCTTGCTGATTATTTTCAGAGAAGTCTGTTTGACCTGAACATTCATCTAACAGATAACGAACTTCAGACACACTTTCTACTTTTGTTCGATCAGTGCTACATTTCTCGAAAACAGAATTCAACAAACAGCATAAAATTTGTTCTGAATTCAACAGAATCTGTTCTTTTAAACTCTCTAGTGAAAAGAGAACATTAACCACTACATTTGCATAGCAGTTGACACCAGAACTGTTTTCAAATTGAAAACCGACAACATCTTCAACAGAATCCACTTTCTTTCTGCTATCAATTTTCGGTTCATTGACTTTTGGTCTTTTTGCTACAACCTCCCTACTATTACTGATATTTCTACGTTTCCGGCCTACCACACGTTTCTCAAACAAAGGATATTGAGGCAAATGTGGCGCATACTCTCTTCTTAACCTATTGTATTCCTTAACACAATCTAGATCCGCACAAATGTTTGTGACATCACAGTCAATCAAGTACAATCCCGATAAAGTTCTAACTCGTGACAATGCCACATATGCCATACCCTCCTTGAACACAGAACTGCCAATATTCACCAATGCACTGTCTACACTTAAACCTTGCGATTTATGGATTGTCACCGCATATGCCAAGCAAACAGGAAACTGTTTACGGCGAACATATAAGTCTTTAACAAGCAAAAACCTAGCAGAACAACGACCAATTAGCTGTACTTCCTCAATGCCATCAAATTTAATTTTTAAAAATTCTATTCCATCTCTATTTCTGTATTTCTCAAAATCAACAACATTACCCATTGATCCATTTACCAGACCTCTTTCAACATGTAAATTCCTTCTCAAAATGATTCGGCAATTTAAACACACATTCAAAGTCTTTTCAAAACCCGCTGTTTTAGATATAGTCTTCTCTAGTGAATCCAATTTTGATTTCAAATTCTCTGACAAAATAATTGTTGATCCCATATGCTCTATTTTGTCAATAGCTTCAAGTTTCACAATCTCTTGCTTTTCTAAATTCAATATTTTGTTGTTGAAGATGGCACATTCTGCAAGAGTTGGCATCAAACATATTCCGGATTTCTTCTCAGTAATTTTCTGAAAAATATTCTCAGGCACAATCTCTTGTTCGGGATATAAATTTGAAAGTAATCGTGCATTTAAAGCTTCTTTTCCATGCTCGGTCACTTTTCCAATTCTAATATCTTGTAGAATATTCTTGTAATCTTCATCCTTCGCCTGACTCATATTTTCATGCAGTTCAGCATAATTGAAGTTTAACCATATATTGACGTTGCCAATGCTCCCTAGGCACTTCCTGGTATCTTCATGCGTGAGTATTTTGAACACAGGTTGACCTTTTACTGGTGTCAGCATTAAGAACTACTGAGAGGCTGCTAGTCGAGCGCTCAGTTGCTGCTTTTATTTGATAAAGAATTGCACTTGATTTATCCCTTGTGTCCGATCCCCCCTGCATTTAGAACTACTTTTTAGGACGAAAAAAACGGACTTTTAAAATCGCTTTTAAAATTGTTTTTCTCAAACGCTCCTACCCTCGTTAGGCAGATAAATCATTTCCATCTGTCCCCGATCCCTGGGTGCTGGGTTTAGACCGGCCCCGGGCTCGATCCAGTTTAGGCGGCCATCTTAGGTGGGGGCACATTCGCCGAGCGGTCTAGTCGCCCTATAAAAGGAGGGCTTAGTGACCAGACCGGGGATTAAGAACTACTGAGAGGCTGCTAGTCGAGCGCTCAGTTGCTGCTTTTATTTGATAAAGAATTGCACTTGATGTATCCCTTGTGTCCGATCCCCCCTGCATTTAGAACTACTTTTTAGGACGAAAAAAACGGACTTTTAAAATCGCTTTAAAATTGTTTTTCTCAAACGCTCCTACCCTCGTTAGGCAGATAAATCATTTCCATCTGTCCCCGATCCCTGGGTGCTGGGTTTAGACCGGCCCCGGGCTTGATCCAGTTTTGGCGGCCATCTTAGGTGGGGGCACATTCGCCGAGCGGTCTAGTCGCCCTATATAAATAGTCCCTTATGGCTCCGCGCAGCGGACGCGAGCAGCGGACGCGCCGGACTAGCGCAGCGGACGCAAGCAGCGGACGCGCCGGACTAGCGGAGTTTCGCCAGAGTTAAGCCCCTCTGTGCCCGTCCGGGCCCAACCGGGTCCGGGGCCAGTAGCTATGCCCGATGTGAGTCCCCAGCACTCCATCACGATCAGGTATACGAAGGATGAGCTCCTATCCTACCGAACACCGAAATACGACAAATGCTGCTACGTTGCCAAAGACGGAAAGTGCTTTAGGGGATGTAGAGTTTGCCACCTGGATGTAGAAGATGCCATCCCCACTACCTTGTGTCGGCTTGCCCTGCTTAACTGCAGATCACTCCCCTGCCACGCTACAGAGATTAACTCCCTACTACTGGACCACAAGTTTGATGCCTTGTTTCTCACTGAGACTTGGCTATCTGACACCTCGGGTCCGGATGCGGTGATAGCGCTGGCGCCGGGATATCTGATCTACCATCTTGACAGAGGCACAGGGAGAGGGGGGGTCTGGCCATTTTATATAGGGAGTCACTGAGTTGTAAGGCACGTGAGGCAGGGGTCAAGGACTGTGAGAGCTGTCAATTCTCGCTTCAATTTTCCCCTACCTACACGTTGACAGGCCTCCTAGTCTACCCGCCCCCTGGAAACATGGGTGATTTTACATCGTCACTAATGGAAACTACTACTCTGTTGGCTGCGGCCGCATCCAACTTCATCTTGCTAGGAGATCTCAATTGCCATTTCGATGAAGAAATTGACCCTAGGGCTACTAATTTGTCGAGCGAGCTGAGCGCCCTGCAGATGAAACTGATAAATACTGGGGCCACCCATGTCAAAGGTCATCTTCTTGACCCCATCTTTTCGAACATGACGGGTATATCCGCCATGCCTCCCCTCGCTCTTCCTAGGTCTGACCACTCACTGATCATGGCTAACTGGGAGATTAAGTGTGATGACACGCTCCCACTCAGGGAATTTAGAATAGATAGGGCATGGTCAAGGCTCCCGGTAGACACTTGGAATGCCCGTCTGGAGGACACTCAGCCTGAGAAGGGCTGTGACCCGGTGACTGCAGATGTTATAGTGAGGAACTGGTTGACCAATGCACTGGACCATGTGCTTCCCCTCAAGAAGATGCTCATTAGGGACAAGAGAATGGGGTCTGCCCCTTGGTATACCCCAGAGCTCAGAACCTTGAGACAGAACTGCAAACGCGCGGAGAGATTATGGAGAAGGTGCCCGGAGATAGATAGCAGGGAAAAATATCGCATCGAACTTAGAATATACAAACGTGCTATACGTACTGCTAAGGCCTCCTTCTATGGGGAGAGAGTAAACCATGCTGCGTCCTCATCCAGGGAAGCTTTTATAGTGATGAAGGAGCTTCTTAAACCACCTGAGCCTACTCCTGTCTATGATAGACCACAGGAAAAAAGTCTGGAATTAGCCACCTACTTCAAAAACAAAATCGACATTATTATTAGTTCTCTCCCCTCGGTCTTGGGAACATCGCCCCCTTCTGAGGACTTCAGCATGTCGGAAAATCGACTGACGTCATTTGGCCCTGTTTCTACAGGTGAAGTACTGAAGGTCCTCGGGAGCATGAAAAGTGGCTCACCTCGGGACCCTGTCCCGATGCGGTACCTTAAGCAGGCCGCCCTGGCGATAGGAGAGCCCCTGACCGATCTGATCAATCTCTCGTTCACTCAGGGGACAGTGCCGCCTGACTGGAAAAGTGCGGTTGTCAAAGCGCTTCTGAAGAAGCCGGGCTTGGACCCGCAGAACTTGGCCAATTTCAGGCCCATCTCCTTACTACCAGGAGTGAGTAAGATTGCCGAGAGGCTGGCGAACCATCGGTTATCAAACTTTCTTGAGGAGAATGGCCGGTTGAGGGACTCCCAGACGGGATTTTGACCAGGCCATGGTACGGACACGGCTCTGCTAGCAGTGGTAGAGGAGGCCAGAAACACTTTGGATGCAGGGGGATGAGTGGCAGTGATCCTCCTGGACCTCAGTGCGGCCTTCGATACCGTCAACCATGGGGTGCTGATACAACGTCTAGCTGAGTCGGGTGTCACAGGAGTGGCCCTGGAATGGTTGGCCTCCTTTTTGGAGGGGCGTACCTTCGAGGTTTGGGAAGGAAATGCAAAATCCCCTCCCCTCCCACTCCACTGCGGGGTGCCACAGGGCTCATCCCTTAGCCCCACGTTATTTAACGTGTATATGGCACCCCTGGAGGGTGTGGTGTCTCCGTTTGGCTTTAAGACCATAAGCTACGCGGATGACACCCAGCTAGTGGTGAGTCTTACACAGCTGGAGAAACAGCCTGAGACACTCCATGCTTGCTTGAGAGATGTGTTTGATTGGATGTCCAGGTCATCGCTCAAACTGAATGGCTCAAAAACTGAGCTGATGATCTTGGGTCATTCAAGTTTTGCCCTCTCGCCAAGCAGCTGGCCCAACTGCATGTGCACCCCGCCTGACCGAAAAAAAGAGATCAAGAGCCTGGGGGTCTGGCTGGAGCCGGACTTGTCCTTTAGGACACACGCCAAGAAGATCGCGCGCGTTTGTTATGGAATGCTCCGGTCGGCCCGTAAGGTTCTCCCCCTGTTACCAGAACTCTCCCGGAAGCTGTTAGTCCAAGGATTAATCATCTCACGCCTGGACTACAGTAACGCGCTCTTTCTTGGAGCACCAGAGTCAACGTTTAAGATCCTGCAACAAGTGCAGAACGCAGCAGCAAGGCTGCTGCGGAATGTTCCGGCCAGGCAGTCAGCCAGGCCTGCTTTAAAAGCACTCCATTGGCTCCCTGTTAAAGAGAGAGTTACCTTTAAGGCCCTGTGCATCACTCACAAGAGCATACAGGGGAAAGGACCAGCTATTCTGAAGGACATGATTCGCCCTTATAAGTCTACAAGAGCCTTACGCTCTGACAATAAACATTTCCTTCAGACTAAGAGAATCAGGCGAGCCCGCTCAGGGGGCAGGAGTTTTTCTATCCATACAGCGCTCGCCTGGAACTCCCTCCCATTCTCGCTGCGGTCCGAACCAAACCTTCTCAGATTCCGGAAACATCTGAAAACGTATCTGTTCCCAGAATAACTGTAGTTTCTCTGTTTTTTATTAGTAGCCTGCTCTTGGTTTCTATAAGCGCTGGGATGCCTCATGGTAACCGTGCGCGGTACAAAATTCAATAATAATAATAATAAGCTGCAGAAGATCTCCGAAAACAATGATGTGTTTGCCACCAAATAACACATCATATTCAGTTTTAAGTACTTCTTGCATTCTCAAATGCACAAAGGCAAGCATGACATTGGAAACCATGCTTACTTCGTCAATGATAAGTAGTTTCATTTTCCTCAAGACTCTTGAAACTTCACAGCAAGCATCCCCAGATAACTTGTGGTATTGTAATTTGTTGTCATGCTCCACTGGCAGCATCAGTAGACGATGCAAAGTAATACCTTTAATGTTATGTGCTGCCAGTCCAGTAGGAGCGGTGACAACACAAGACAGCGATGACTCAGTCCTTTCCTGCAAATAACAAGAAATTGCTTTAATGAGGAAACTTTTTCCAGTTCCCGCTTCTCCACTCACGTACAGTCGGACAGGCTTCAACGATGTACATGAGCACTCTTTCTTCTCATGACTTAATCCGTGCTCAATTTGCTTGGTAACTTCATCATATATTTTCCTCTGCTCAACGTTGAGTTGTTTTTCCAAGTCTTCTAAGTTAACTGAATCCTCCTGAGCATGTGCCATGGCTCTTTCCACTTCATTCATAGCAGTGGCAGCTTCATTTTCGATAATAGGTCCTCCAAGTGGATCTTGACTCAATGAAACAGAACTCTGACTGTCCTGAGAACTGTCTCTGGCAATCTCGGCTGCAATCGTTGCTTCCTGCTCAATTTCCAAAGTTAGCATTTCTTGATATTTGGGAAAAGCAGGACATTCTATGGTCTCCTTAGCAGCAGTGAAAGAGTCTTCGTAACAGAGGAAATCTCCAAGCAGTTCCTCTTCTGCACGCCAAGGCTTGAAATGTTGCAAAAGTGCTAAATAGAAAAACTCCTTTTTTTCTGGAGATTCGCCACTCAATTTTCGATGGTTTACTAATTGGCATTTTCTTTGCTTGACCAGGCATCCCTCACTTCCAATTACAGCATACACTCCTTTCTCAATATCTTCTTTGATGTTCCTCTTGAATATATAATTTTGTAGAACCTCATATAGACAAACATTCTCAAGGTGACTGCTTCGATTTGGATAATATGTATCCAACATGTTGGTCTTCAAAATGTCGGTACTGTTTGGTTCCTTTTCTGCCAAATACTCAATTTCCCGGACAGGTTTTAGAACTCGATTTCGCGTTGCAGCAAGACCAAGACTCGCCCAAACGATACTCCTGGATTTGGCATAGAGACTTGCTGAAGACAATCGATCAGAACATTCGTAAGTAAGCATGGGCGAATTTTGCGGATCTCGCGTTCGCGAATTTTGCGGATTTGCGGATTCGCAATCCGCAAAATCCGCGAATTCCCGCGAATTTGCGGATTTTTATTTTTTTTTGTGTTCGCAATTGTTTCTGCCAGTTCGCGAGGATTTGGTACTAGTTCGCAATTGCGAACTTACTTGTCGGCTCGCAACGGTCGCGACTATGTTGTTTCTACGTCTGGTTCATCATCACAGCCTCCCAGCACCCTCTGTTTTACCACTGGCACCCTCTCTTTGACCCATGCCACCCTCTGTTACATCAATGCCACCCTCTGGTTCATCATCACTGTAGAAGATGGGGGGGAAAAGCAAGCCCACCTGCCCTGCTTGAACTGACATGAATTAATTTGGGGTTAGTTTATTAACAACACCTGCCCTGCCCCAACTGACAATAATGAATTAGGGGCTAATTAATGTGTCACTGAAAGAATTTAAAGTTCCAGCCTGGCACCTGCTTGTCTGCTCCTTTAGCTGTAAATCAGGACCTTTGTGGCATACAGTTAAGGTCAGAGCAGGGTCACACAATAGTTGCAAGCAGGCAACCGAATTCTGGAGGGCCCCCTCAGGAAGCACTACAAAGAATCGTTACAAATCATGAGGTTGACCTTTTGCACCTGCTCATTGCTTTTGCTTTTGCTGAAATCGTTTTTCGGTTTTTTTCGCGCTATTCGCGGGGCGCGGCGTCGTGCGAAACCGACCGCGGAAGCCGCCAATTCGTGCGAATGAGCATTTTATTTTTTTGCGGCTTGTTGTTTCGCGAGTTTTTTTGCAGTATTCGCGAGCCGCTTGCAGCGCAACACGCGAATTTACCCCAAGGTCGAGTACGGGCGCGGCCATTTTGTTTGCGTGACGTATTTCCGTTTCCGCCCGCTATGTATAATCTCGCGCAGTAAGCGCATTGCGAGTAGAGGTTCGCACAAGATCGCGCGGGAAATCTAGAGGTTCGCACGAGATCGCGAGGAAAATCTCGCGCGAACTTACTTTTGCGCTCGTGAACGGGCGCCGGCCATCTTGTTTTTCATTCATTTCCTGTGTCTGGGCATGGTGTTTAATCCTCTTGGTATCTTTGCCATCCTTTGCTTGTTTTCAGTTTTTTTTTACGATTTTGCTTCTTATCTATCCCTCTCTTTTCCTAGCTGTATATTTTTGTCTTTTCTGCTATTTTTCTTTACTTTTAAACTACTTTTTTAAACTCTTTTCTTTTCTTCTTCCCTATCCTATTCTTTCTTAATTTTCTACTTCTTCCTACCTTACCTGCCCAGACCATGGTCAAGCCAGGCGCCGTGAAGCTGCCCAGGCACTTGAGGGCCGCAGCGGCGGCGGGGAGTAGTGCTGGACCCAGTGGCAGGACAGCATGCGGGAGATTGAGGGGGGAGCAGGTGACGCGACGGGAGATCTTCAGCCCGGAGGAAGTGGGCGCTCTGGTCTACTTCGTCCAGCGCCGCCTGCCCAGGACCATCGCGGGAGGCGGCAGGATCGCGGCCGGCGGCTACAACATGCGGGAGCGCCGGAAGCGGTGGGAGAAGGTGTGCTGGGCCATATCCCACCTCTACGGGGTCCAGCGCACCTACAGCCAGGTCACCCATCGCTGGACGGACCTCCTGGACCGCGAGCGCGACCTGCTGGACCAGCTCGGCTTGGAGATCCCCGGGCTTGGTGAGTAGTAGTAGCCATTTAATCACTCACTACTATGATGTTTTCTCCTGCTCTGTGTTGTTGTATTGCAAATATTTGTTTTTTACATGGAGCAAGCCAATAATGCCGCTGATGACGATTACATTGTAGTTAAATTATATTTCAAAATCTTCTGTGCATTTCAGGTGCACTGCTCTCCTTCTCAGTGGCGTTGCTACTATGCTTATTTGTATTCTATTTCGTGGTCTCATTGGCCTGAGTAACTATTATGTATGAGTGTACTTTACAGAACTGCGTAATGCTAGACACTAGGGGGCAGATTACATTTACAAGCCCCTTGCGCCACGTTTACGTTGCCTTGCGTGACGCAACAGCGGCGTAAACGTGCCGCATCCCTGCGAGTCATTTACAGCATGACGCATCTAGGGAGATGCGTCACGTTATAAAGCCATGGGCCTGCACCACAATGGGTGCGTTCCTAGTACGCAGGGTGGGCGGTCCAGCGGCTGTGCGCCTCGCAAAATTGCCTGCGTGAAATGTACAAGATTTAACGCAGGCACTTCTGCGACGCTGCTACGTCAATTCAATTCCTTATGTCTGCTCGAAGCAGGCGAAAGGACTGACACAGCATGTTAAGTATTGGGTGGCCCTGAGCATTACTGGAGTTGCATTGCGTTGGCGACGTGACTCCAGCGATGCGCCGCTCTTACGTGACGAGATGCCTCACGCAAGTGCCTACCCTTGCGCCAGGGCGCGCCGCATTGTAAATGAGGCACATCTGCCGTGTCGCAAGGGTAGTTTTGCGTGACGCATTTCATCTGGCGCATCTCTGGAGATGCGCCAGAACGCGTAAGTAAGTATGCCCCTAAGGGGCAGAATTGCAATTACTGTCGCATCCCTGCAAAGTAGCAGGGATGCGCCATTAATTGTGCGGCCCGCTACCACCACCAAACATGGTGCACCGTATTTGCAATGCGGCGCACCATGGGCCCAAAACGTCACCGAAGCTTTACTGCTGGAGTTGCGTCGCAACGATGGCGCAGCTCCATCAATGCTCTGCGGTACCCTATCTCCCCAATGCTGGGTCAAGCCGTACGTCTGCTTCAAGCAGGTGCAGGGTTTGTGTGACGCATCATTGTCCTAAAGGTGACTGATTGATATTTTGTAGATTTCCCTCAGCCACTATTATGATGTGTTCCAGCGCAGGAATGCCCTCCCTTGCGCCGGAACGCCCCCTGATGGCGCAGGGCTTTATAACGGGATGCATCTCCCAAATGCGTCACGTTGTTATAATACTATACGCCGCACCATGGCGCCCTTTTTTGTTTAGCTGCTGCGTCACAAAAGTCACGCAAGAACGGCGCAAAAAAGCCGCAAGGGCTTAAATCTGCCCCTTCCTTTGTAACCCTGACAATAAGAAAAATAGTGGCGGTGGATTGATAGTTTGACTATTTAAATGACTGGTAATGTAGCAGGCAACTGTTAGTGTTGTCACTGATCTGACTGAAATCACAATGGAGTTTGTCTGTCACTTTGCGTCTTGCCTGCGGACTGCTGCCTGCCAGTCCTAGGTGAACGTTTCAGTACTTTGTTTAGTGAGTTACGTGACTTTCGAAGTCACAGGTCCGCAAATAAATGAAAAGTAACCATAATCAATATAATTTCGCAGAAATATTTTGTTATTGTTCTTTTGAAATGTTTGATTTGGTTGACATTGACAAGCAACAATCATCCATGTTTTCTGTTCTTTCTTTCATGTTGTACGTCAGCTCCCCCCAGGGGCGAGAGGAGGACACAGGAGCAGCAGGCGGCGGATGCTGTTCATCAACAGGGCCAGGATCGGGCAGGCGAGGGCTCCTCTGCTGGCCCCAGTAAGTTTTCATTTTAGACTAGTACCTATTTTTCCTAGCGTTCCTCATTTGACTTTTTTCAAAATTGTCTTTGCTCTTCTTGTAGACTGTATCTAAATTCTTATCCTGCCTCTACTATGACTCCCTGTGGTATTACTAGATTATTCTTATTAGTCTGTCTGTGTAGCTAACTAAGATTGCACGGTTGGCGAAACTCCCATGATTCTAGTCAGCAATAGCTCTATCAACTTAGTGCAGTCCTCTGGGATTGTCCATAATGTCTTTTGAAGTGTTCTATCTGGACTCATGCTTGCAAAAATTGCAAAACCTTTCGCTCAGTCACTCTAGTCTGGACCAAAAAACACAGATTGTATTTAAGTTTAAAAGCTTTATTAAAAGTAAACACATTTATTAAAATGAAGTCATAATAAAACTAAACGTTTAACTGATAATGGAAAAGTGGTTAGTGCTGACGATTAATTGAAGACATTTCTTGTGGTCGAGCCGAGCTCTCACCTGGTTTCAACTTGATCTTGTTGTTAGAAGTCCATCTTCTGTCTGTGTGGAGAAAAATGGTGCGTGTTAAAAAAACAGCCTTCATCAGTTGTGCCAAAAAGTGCAGCAAGACAACCTTCCCTGGAAAAAGGGACATTTTTTTTAACTTTAACGTAGACAGTCACAAATTACATTGTTTTCACATGTCTTCATTCCTAGACCAAATACTAGTGACTAGTGAGTGCTTTATTCTAACATTCTTAAATGTACTTTGTAGGTGGAACATCTGGTGGCGGGGCCAGTGTGGAGGTGGTGGTGCTCGACACGGAGGCGGAGGGCGATTCTTCAGGGGAGGAGGTGGCGGCGGCACCTGTGAGAGTTGAGACGGTGGTGGTGGCGGCCAGAGGTAAGCTCTTATATATTCCTTACTTATTGAGATTGAAGACTAGCCGGGAAGGCAAGAATATGAGATGCATGGCTGGGTGAATGATGAAGCAATGATGGGTGGAAGGACAACAGCCTGGGTGGGTGACACAGAAACTGTATGTGTCCATATACCTGGATCATGCTACTATCTGACTCTTAGATAGCATATGTGTATCTAGAGCAGGGGTACTCCTAGTACGGCCCGCGGGCCGGTGGTGGCCCGGCAAGCCTTCCTTGGCGGTGCGCAGACCTTGCAGACAATCACTGCTCCCCCGGCCCCCACAGAGCAGAGGCTTTTTTGTATTTCACCTGTTAGCGCCCCTGCATCTCCACTCTGACAATCACTGCTCCCCCGGCCCCCACAGAGCAGAGTGGAGATGCAAGGCCACAAAGAGGTGAAATAGAACAAAGCCTCTGCTCTGTGGGGCCGGGCAAGCAGTGATTGTCAGGGTGGAGAAGCAGGGGCGCTAAAACAAACAAAGCCTCAATAATATGTTAATGGTCTTTTAAAGACCTGTTAAGTACTTTGGTGTTGTTGTCTGTGTGTGCGCGTTGAGGAAGCGGTCTCAACCCGGGCTGAAGGCTGACACAGATAGACACACACAGTGAGATGACAGAGGGGGAGGGAGAGGGAGGGCAGGAGGGAGAGAGAGATGGAGGGAGGGCAGGAGGGAGAGCAGGAGGGAGAGAGATGTATGTAAATGCTGGGTCTGGTGGCTCAGTGGATGAGGGCATCTGCTGCAGGGACCTGTGTGCAACCTCATGGTCACAAGTTATCGTTTTGCTTTAGCCCCGCCCCCTCTGACTCCGCCCCCACCAGTGCGGCCCTCGGCCCCAAACTACACTGTAAATGTAGCCCCTGAGAGAAAGTTTGTGAGTACCCATGATCTAGAGAGAGTAGACGGTCAGTGGATGAACTAAGTGTAACTTTGAAGAGCATGTAACACTGCACCCGCACGTCCGTTCCAGTGTAGGAAAGGCAAGGAAAAGAACTTTTAATTTTGTCCAAATACTACCATAAATAGTAGCAGTAGTTTGTATTGCAAGCACTGCATAGATCCGGTTATTATGGTGGCCACTCCCTACCTCTCTTAATAAGTTTAGTAGTACTCAGTCATTCATGTGTGGATGTATCACTGGTCACTCAATAAAAAGCAAAGCACCTAAAGTCATCCCATATATAAGCAAAAACATCCCATGTGAAGTGATAGATAATCAGATTATTTATCTTCTTCAATTTTCCATTTCTAGTACTCATTTCCACTGTAGGGTGAAAGTTAAATTAATTAAGCAGTAGCCCTTGAGTTGTAACAGAGTATTCTCAGTGCCACCCGTAATAGAAAAGTAAGAGCTTCACCACCTGCATGTACTGGACGGGTGCAGTAACGCAACGGCAACGCAAGTCTAGGTCACTCCTCATGGCGTGCGTCTCTTTTTCTCGGGTGCAAGTTTACCGCGCTGGCATTATGCCGGCTTGCAGAAAATAACGTACCAATTTTCCAAAACAAGAGATAAGAAGAAGAATAAGACTGGTGTACTTTCATAGTCGACTCCAATGGAAGTCCACAGTGCTCGTAGAATTTGTTCCTTAAACTCCCACTAATGTTAGAGCAAGGATGAAGAAGTGTGAGGTTAGATAGATACTGGCCTCAATAGTTATGTAATGCGCTTGCAAGTTGCTAGTTGTACTGCAGCACAAATTTCTGCTGAATGATTGAGTTAATGTTAAAGAGCATTGGTTACAGACTATGTCTTTCTTTCTTCATATAGGTTCTCCTTCCAAACGAACAAGGAGGAAGGAGCTGGCTAGAGCGGCCCGGCAACGGAGGATCGAGGCCACTGTTGCGGAATATCGGCGGCTGGTGGCCCTGGAGGACGTGGAAAGTGTGCAGTCGACAACTACAACAACGTCGTCTGCATCGGCCTCCGTGGCCCCACGGGCTGCCACCCAGCACAGTGGTCCACCCAGACTGAGCCGGGCTGCCAAAGGCAAACGCCACCGCCGAGCAGCAAGGCCAACAGCTGCCTCTCACAGGCATTGCACCTGCAAGGCAGTGAAGGCACGCCTGCGCCGCACTACCCTGATGGTGTCCCGCCTTCAGCAGGAGCTCGCCTTGCTCCGCGAGGAGCATGATGCCCTGGCCCAAAAAGTTAACAGCATCCACCCATAGTGTCCCTTGCCCCTTTTTGAGAGACTTTTGGGGGGTGGGAATTGGGAGTTGGGTTTTTGGGGACTTTTGAAGGACAATCGTTGGGGTTAGGGAGGGTCTTGCGGGAGATTATTTTGTTAGGGATATAAATATACTTTTTCAAACTTTATCTGAGCATACCTGTTTTTTACTGCTTGCCTGGTGGGTGGGGGTTTAACGTTGACTGTTTTCCTGAAAGTTTAGTTCCATTTTCTTCCTTTAAGTGTAAATGCCCAAATGTTTTCAACACTAAGTGCCTCTCACAGACTAAGTGAAGTGAATCCAAGAGTCCTAGGACTTTAGTAGTACTACCTTCAGTCTCTCGTCTCTCGTACTAATACTCCATTATACCCCCAAACCACCAAACGCTTATCTTACCTGTAATTTGTGTTTGAAAGTAGGGCTAGACCCAGGGCTGGCTCCACGGGAAACACCGAATAACGTTGGCAATCTTGGTCGGATAAAATGTCCTCATAGCGGTGGTACTAGTGGTGTGACACAGTGGCAGTTGCATGCCTATGAAAAAAAAGAAAATGAAATCTGGTTTGTCCTCCTGAGCAATTCAACGGTACAACTGAGAATATAGCAGGTGACAGAAGTACAGTAGAGCAGTGCCACATTGTAGCCTAACAAATGGTAAAGTATAACTACTAATTCGGTTGAAGTTCTTTCACATTAGCAATGGTTCTTTGTCAAGCAGAGTAAGAATATATCCTCGGATTTCTTCACCAGCCTGTTGCTATCACCTTATCCTCCCCACCCAGCAAGTGTGTGGATTTATTGCTGTAATAATAATGTAGTCACACATCAATCAAAACCACACAGCCCGGGGGAAAAGGGTTAGGGTTTGAAAAATGGATGGGTACGGGGGTTTTTGGGAAAGGTTTTGGGAGACAAGAAAAAATAGCACAGCATAGACAAACTATTGTGAACATAAACAAATCTTTGGGTACAAACCTATCCATCAATCTTTGAAAGTGCATGCACTACTGCATGCATGTCAGTGAAAAGTAAGTAGTACATTCGACAACTGTGGAAAGAAAGAATGCGACAGTACAGGGCCTGTGTGGAATTATTGATAACGATATTCAACATAAGGTCTCTGTAGCCAGATACCCGAGAGCCTTGCTGGTCACTATAAATCCATTCACAACAACACTCAATGGGGTTGGTCTGGAAGGTGTCAGGTTTACTCCCCGTGATCCAGTCGATGCAAATATGGTTCCACCTCCAAATGTCACCAACACCCAGAAGTGTAAACACAGGGTGTTCGAGCCATTAGGCGGGGGAGAAAAATAACAAACTAAAATAAAAAATGTGGGATGGGTAAAGGTAGGGTCAGCAGGGAAAGGATACCTGTAACAGAAGACAAGACAGGCATCAGTGAAGTGCTGTCCTAACATACAAGGGTACTCTCATATAGTCTCACTAAATAACCAAGGAAGTAGACAAGTACCTGAGCACCAAGAAAACATGACCTTGGATAGGAAATACTATAGCCCTTCTGCCACAATCTGTGAGGAAGGCCTAAGAAACACATAAACATATAGTTAACGAACACACTCCTGTCGCACCAAACACACTCGCGTTATACTAAGACATCAAACCCACTACTCACAACATACCACAAACTTGGTAGAGGACTCAATGTACAAAGGGGGTTCCAAATAGTCAAAGCAAAGATGTATGGTCCAACAAAAAGGAAGAGGGAAACGGTAGTGTGTAGGAAGCAAGAACTACAACACTGCGCTCTCTAAGTAATGACCCAGTAGAGAATCTTTGGTGAAGGTCAAACAGAAAAACGTAGTTGCGACCACCACTGAATTCTGCCAACAACACACCCCACGGTGCACTACACAAAGAGAACTGGGGTAGCCTGTAGTTACCTCACTACATGCCCAGTTATGGAGGTCCTTTGAAATACACAGTTATACAACGGAGACGCGTAGTTGTCCTTACTACCGCGCTCCGTTTTAATAGTACAAAAACGATCCCCGATGTGAACGCTAACACATGGTATAGACCGCCACTGTGCTCCGCCACACACAATTCAACCAAACAGGAATTCATCAAAGGTAGAATTCTGTTAGAAAACAGTCACAGAACCTCCCTTAACAATCCGTTCAGGCAGTAATCAGCTGACCGCACCGGCGGCCGAAGAGTTTAGAGCGGCTTTACCTGAAGACGCGTGAAGTCCGTCTACCGCCAAGGACAGAACACGGAAGCGCTCCCCACTGAGCCTCAGGGGGGGGGGGAACCGGGGAAGGTGATAGTCCACAGGAGACACGATAGAAAAGCATGCAGAGCGTCCGCTCTCATGCCGGTGCAGAACAGAAACCAGAATAACGCGCAACAGGAAGCGCGTCTGTTCCCCAGATAAACTTCCTGCAAGTCTCCCGCCTACTCATGGGAAATGTAGTTTCATAGTACGGTAGGCGCTTAGGGGCTGCGTAACCTGACAGAAGGTATAGTAGATAGAAAAGGAGAAATTGCTTTTTTTCTAGGTGTCCCCTCACTCACCAGGGTTGCCCCTTGGTGACATGCTTCATCATTGGGGCCATCCCAGTCCTCTACGGCCTGGGGCGTGCTGCGACTTGCGAATTACGTAGGAGCACTTACAAATGACTATGTGTGGTGCAGATGTGATAGTGGAGTGGACTAAGTGATGTGTTAAGGGATCAATTTAGAAGCCTAGAGAGAGCCAAGAAATGCAGTCACAGTCAGAGAAAAAGGCAAGGGATACTGTATCTATGTGGTTGTAGTGGTCCTGTTGGAAGTGGTAAGTAAGTTGCCTGCAGAAAAAAAATCCTCCTATTAGCGGCACTCCTCCATTGCAGCCGACGCTTCGTCCATCGATGTTGGTCACCAGAAGACACCCTGTAAAAAAAAGCACAGCATAGACAAACAATTGAACATAAACAATTCTTTGGGTACAAACCTATCCATCAATCTTTGAAAGTGCATGCACTACTGCATGCATGTCAGTGAAAAGTAAGTAGTACATTCGACAACTGTGGAAGAAAGAATGCAACAGTAAAGGGCCTATGTGTAAATTATTGATAACAATATTCAACATAAGGTCTCTGTAGCCAGATACCCGAGAGCCTTGCTGGTCACTATAAATCCATTCACAACAACACTCAGTGGGGTTGGTCTGGAAGGTATAGTAGATAGAAAAGGAGAAATTGCTTTTTTTCTAGGTGTCCCCTCACTCACCAGGGTTGCCCCTTGGTGACATGCTTCATCATTGGGGCCATCCCAGTCCTCTACGGCCTGGGGCGTGCTGCGACTTGCGAATTACGTAGGAGCACTTACAAATGACTATGTGTGGTGCAGATGTGATAGTGGAGTGGACTAAGTGATGTGTTAAGGGATCAATGTAGAAGCCGAGAGAGAGCCAAGAAATGCAGTCACAGTCAGAGAAAAAGGCAAGGGATACTGTATCTATGTGGTTGTAGTGGTCCTGTTGGAAGTGGTAAGTAAGTTGCCTGCAGAAAAAAAATCCTCCTATTAGCGGCACTCCTCCATTGCAGCCGACGCCTCGTCCATCGATGTTGGTCACCAGAAGACACCCTGTCCACTGCCTGCCTGATGCTGAATTGTGGCTCGCTACTGTGAAGCCTGACTCCATCCTTTTTTCCCCATTGCAGAGACTGAAACCCGGCCTGTAATTATTCAACGAAAAACAGGAAGTGATATAATATTACAACACCACTGATAAATAAATATAAGGTATGTAGGCTGTGGAGTGCAAAAAGTCACAATTTGATTTTCCTAGTAGACAGTACAATATTTTTGAAAGTGCGTACTCTGAGTCACCTTTTGAAGGATAAATAAGTATGGGCAAATTAATGTAGCGGATCTTGCCCCTCAAGCTAGGTGTACTGTAAACTGTGTTTTAGAACAAAATTAGATCTTCCTAGCAGTGCTCCCACCCAGACCCTTACTAAAGCCAGTCGCAAAAATGTAGAAGACCCCCAATCAAATCTCAAAAAACGAGGCCTAGCAGAAAACTGGTGACAAAACTTACTTTGGAAGTAAAAGTAGGCCGAAGTACCCCCTTCCTAATTACCCATTACCCACCGTGGATTGCATTCAAACCACTTGCAAGCAACCAAGCAAAAGTAGCCATAGCCAGCATCGCTCCAAGACTCGAAATCCCCCCACTCAAACACATGCAATAGAAATACTGCTAACCCTAACGAACCCTAAGTTAAGAATAGTGGCAAAGGCTTTCTTTAACTATGCCAAATCCCCCCTTTCCCACCATGGATTTTCTTCAAATGACTTGCAACCAAAATTACACATTCTCACGAGTGCTCTAAGACCCCAGAACTCAGTTGGAAAAATCTAGAACACCCCGAAACACATGCAATCCTGCTGCTAGGGCTAACCCTAACGAACCCTAAGTTACAAAAAGTGCCAAAACTAAAGGCTTTTCCGCGCGGATTTTGTCCCAACCACTTCTACCCGGTATTACACCTTCCCAGGAATGCCCCAAGACCCGTCACAACCCACCCGCCAAGAAGCATAACACCCCCAAACAGGCCAAAAGCAAAATCTCATACTTGCAATATTTCTGGGCCTTCGGTCCAAACGCGCTGCGTAGCTAGGCCATAAGTAGGGGTTGGCACGACGGATTTCCTGAAAAGCAAATGCAATCAAGATTAGAGTGTCCCAGCAGTGCTCCCAGACCACGAAACTCACCCACAAACACCAGGAAGCCCCCCAAACAGGCCCCCGAAAACGCTACATAGAGCAAAATGTCAGAAATAGCCCAAAAAAAAATCGGCCTGGATTTTGTCCCAACCACTTCTACCCGGTATTAGACCTTCCCAGGAATGCCCCAAGACCCGGCAACCCACCCGCCAAGAAGCATAACACCCCCAAACAGGCCAAAAGCAAAATCTCATACTTGCAATATTTCTGGGCCTTCGGTCCAAACGCGCTGCGTAGCTAGGCCATAAGTCGGGGTTGGCACGACGGATTTCCTGAAAAGCAAATGCAATCAAGATTAGAGTGTCCCAGCAATGCTCCCAGACCACGAAACTCACCCACAAACAGACGGAACCCCCCCTAAGAGCACCTCAAAGGCAAGCAAGTCATCAAAAACACAAAAATAATTCCGCCTGGGATTTGGTCCAAAACACTTTTATCCGGTATTAGAGCTTCCCAGCAATGGCCCCAGAGCCGTCAACCCAGGAAAAAACGAGTAGAAGACCCCCAAACAGCCAAAGAGCAAAAGTACAAAAATGGGGACTTAGTCAATTTTTCACAAATTTCCCAAATCATTCAGCGCGCGCTCTGCAGCTAGGCCCTAAGTCCCCTCTGCCACCATGGATTTGCTTCAAACCTCTTGCAAAGTAAAGTATATATAGCCAGCAGTGCTCCCAGACCACGAAACTCACCCACAAACACCAGGAAGCCCCCAAACAGGCCCCCGAAAACGCTACATAGAGCAAAATGTCAGAAATAGCCACAAAAAAAATCGGCCTGGATTTTGTCCCAACCACTTCTACCCGGTATTAGACCTTCCCAGGAATGCCCCAAGACCCGGCAACCCACCCGCCAAGAAGCATAACACCCCCAAACAGGCCAAAAGCAAAATCTCATACTTGCAATATTTCTGGGCCTTCGGTCCAAACGCGCTGCGTAGCTAGGCCATAAGTCGGGGTTGGCACGACGGATTTCCTGAAAAGCAAATGCAATCAAGATTAGAGTGTCCCAGCAGTGCTCCCAGACCACGAAACTCACCCACAAACACCAGGAAGCCCCCCAAACAGGCCCCCGAAAACGCTACATAGAGCAAAATGTCAGAAATAGCCAAAAAAAAAATCGGCCTGGATTTTGTCCCAACCACTTCTACCCGGTATTAGACCTTCCCAGGAATGCCCCAAGACCCGGCAACCCACCCGCCAAGAAGCATAACACCCCCAAACAGGCCAAAAGCAAAATCTCATACTTGCAATATTTCTGGGCCTTCGGTCCAAACGCGCTGCGTAGCTAGGCCATAAGTCGGGGTTGGCACGACGGATTTCCTGAAAAGCAAATGCAATCAAGATTAGAGTGTCCCAGCAATGCTCCCAGACCACGAAACTCACCCACAAACAGACGGAACCCCCCCTAAGAGCACCTCAAAGGCAAGCAAGTCATCAAAAACACAAATTTTTTTCCGCCTCGGATTTGGTCCAAACCACTTTTAGTGCTTCCCAGCAATGGCCCCAGACCCGTCAACTCACCTGCAAAGAGGTAGAACAACACCCCCACAAGTGCTGAGTCTTTCTTCATTGGGCGTAAACCAGCCCTCTGCTTTGATGGAAATAGGAGTCTGGAGGAGGAGGATAGAGGAGCATGTTCTTCTGAACTTGTGAACCTGAGGAATGCAGACTGCGGCACCTTCAAATAAATTAGCAAACAAGTGAAGACAGTTCTGCTGATGGGCTTGTTTTTGTGATTATCTGATTAAAGTTTGAATTATATTAACTGTGCACAACAAAGAAAGACAGACACACAGGAATAAAAGTGAATAAGGATGAAAAAGAAAGTTATTGATTCGTTGTCTCATTTTCAGGGCTCGAAGTCGGTATCACTGTCCAGGAATAAGAATAAGGCTTCGTCATCATACTCTGCGAATTCAGCCAGGGTGAGGTCAGTGTCACCTGACAGAGTAGAAATTCCCTCATCTATGTTGCTGGCCACCTCCTCTTCATCCGGCACGCTCTCTCGTACTCTGAAATCTGGTGGTATGAGGTGCTGATTCATCTTGATCATTGTTAACCTCTCCACATTTTTGGGCGAGAGGCGGCTCCGTTTGGGAGTTACAATCCCACCAGCCGCACTGAAAACCCGTTCAGAAGACACACTTGCGAGTGGGCAAGACAAGTAGTTTAAAGCCAGGTTGGTGAGCTGTGGCCACAATTCTTTTTTCCCATGCCAATACGCCAATGGGTCAGAATTAACATAGACCTCTGTGGAGTCATTCAGATAGTCCTTCACCATCGACTCAAGGTCCTCCTCCAAGGTTCCTCCACTTTGCTTAGCTCTTGCTGTGCCTCTGACCTTTTGAGAACCAAACCCACGCAGAGCTAGCCAATCCTCTTCAGCCTCCAATGTTTCTGTTGTCTTTCGTGCAGATGATCCGGTTGCCGGTGTCTTTAACGGCTGAGAGGTCACTTGTGCCACAGCCACAGGTGCAGAAGTGGATTGTTTTGACTGGGGATGGCCTGCTGATGTACTGCCATTTCCTTCAATTTCCAGCCGTTCTGTTTCAAACTTCTTGGCTGACAAGGCTAGCCAACGTTTGTACTTTGTAACATCTTCATCACCAAAAGGAAAGAATGCTCTGCCTGCCAGCGCCTTTTTGTAGCGTGGATCCAGAATAGTAGCACAAATGTAATGCTGTTCTGAGTGGATCTTTTTAAGACGTTCATCACCTTGTAGGAGCTCTAATAATTGCTCAGCCAGAAGCAAAGAGTCTTGCTTTTTGTCATCTTTTCCAAACACAGAACACACCTCCTTCAGTTGGTCCTCCAGCATGTACAACAATGGGATAGCTTTTCCCAAATTAGAGTCCTCCTTGCTGACTGCACGCGTGAAGACCTCAAAAGGACGAAGCATGCGTGTTAGGCTTTCAACTATGTTCCATTGCGGCCCACCCATCCTCAGCTCCTCTATACCCTCTTTGAAGAAATATTGATCGAGTTCCGTATACTGCTCATACAGACGCTCAAGCATGTAGAAGGTTGAGTTCCAACGTGTTACCACCTCCTGGATGAGTGCTTTCACTGGCATTTGACATTGATATAGCATGCTCCTCAGCTGCTTCCGGGCCTTAAAAGAATGCCTGAAATGCTTGCAAATTTTTCGGCAGGTCTCCAATACACTGTACGCTGCACTGCGTTTATTACCCAAGAATTTTTGGACAACCAGGTTTATACAGTGCGCCAAACACGGCACTCTGAAATAGTAACCGTCCCTCATGGCCTTAACTATATTGGCGCCATTGTCCGTGGAAACATAACCAACCTTGCGTTTTAGTGGGGACAGACAGTTAAGGACCTTTGTGTTAAAGACATCCAAAATGTTTTCTGCTGTGTGACGTTTCTCCAAACCAAACATGGCTAGTGTTGCATGTTTCCGAGCACCTTTAAAAACAATGTTAGTGTCAACACCTGAGTTTAGCTTTGCTTTAGCCCCTGAAAAAGAGACCCAGTGTGCAGTGATGCACATGTAATCAGCGCCTGCGCCACTGGTCCACATGTCTGTTGTCAGATGTATAGTGTGAACAGCACTCTTCTGCAAAGCTGCCCCAATCACCTTCAGAACATCTTCATGTAGTGCTGGAACCGCAACTCGGGCAAAATAGAACCGGCTAGGAACCTTCCATTTAGGGCAGAGCGCTGTCACTAATTCTAGAAAACCAACCCCTTCTACAAAAGAAAAAGGGAGAAGGTCCAGAGCTAGCATTTTAGCCAGCTTAGTGTTATACAGACGGGTCATTGGGTGGTTGCGTTCATATTGCGCTTCTGTAAACAACATCTTTTTAATGTTGCCCTGGACCAATGATTTACGGGATGATGATGATCTCTTCGACCCAGTTACGCTCGCTGATGAACTTTTCCGCATTGATGTCTCACTCTCTCCCACACTCTTAGTGTGGCTCCCATGGGGTGTGCTGCTGACATGGGAACTGGGTGTAAGTGAAGTGTTTGAATCGTCTTCTTCTACCTCCTCGTCATCAGCAGATGACAAATCAACGTTTTCATTACGTGCAATTCCGGCTTTCTTGTCCGCCTCTAGGTGCGGAAACCATTGGACAGCGTGCCTTCTCTCAAGATGACCTCTCTGGCCTCCGGTACCATAGTTAGAACCAAGCTTACCACGACTAAATCGAAGCTTACAAAGGCTACAAATGGCTACGTTTTCCTTTTTTGGGCAAACACTAAAGAAGTCCCAAACTGGAGACTTGAAATGTCTTCGGGGGCCGGAGGAGGCGGCGATACTGGTGGTGGTGGTCCTGCTGCTAATGACAGATGAAGTGGAGGATGTGGATTGCCGAACTTCAGTACGTTTTGCACTTTCACCACCACGAATTGAGGTCGAGGACGAGGTGGGTACCTTCTTGCGAAGAAATATGGAAGCGGTAGGTTTTGGTGTACTACTTAACTCCAAATCTAATGATTCCATTTCCATTGCCTCCTCGCCGACATCATCATCACGCTCAGCAGCTTCTCGGGATAGGGTCAAAATGTCTCTTTGCTGCATGCCCGGTGGGGCTGCAGTGACCTTTGTGATGACTGGCTCGTCGTCATCGTGAGAGGCTTCATCACCAGCAGTATCTGTCACTTCTTGTTGAGCCTCATCACACTCCATAGGTTTGAGTTTTTGGACGACCTTCCTTTTACGCTTAGGTACCGGTGTCAGATCATGGTGTGCCTCACTGTCAGACCGCAGTTGTGGTTCCCAAGACAGATCACTTGCATCAGAACGAGGTGGGCTTGAAGAAGATGTAGACACCCCCCTTGATCTTTTCCTTGCTAGGGATGTGGAAGACAATGAATGATCATCAGGAGGAGTGGCTTCCAATGATACCTCAGCTTCATTGTCGATTTCCAAATGTGCCCCTACTTCGGGAGGAACAACTATTGTGGGCACTTGTGAACCTCCATGCACCTTTGCTTGCGCATCTCCTTTTGCTGCCTCTCCTTCCACATGTACTTGGGCGTGTACTTGCACATGGTGTTGTTGTTGCGGCTGTGGTTGTTCAACACTTGTCAGATGAGTTACAACAACCTGTGTTGATTCAGGGACATTGCTGCTACTTTCTTGCGATGAGCCAACATCACTGGTCGATGGTGATTGGAGAAGTACACTGACTGCCTCTGAAGCACTCAAGGGCTTTGACTTAAGTTGGCGTGGTGGTGGAGGCACTGAACCCAATGGAGCAGGGGTGCTGCTCCCAGCTTGGTCCCCAGCAGATCCTGCTGCTGCAGGCATACTTTTTTTTTTGCTCCCAAAAAAAGTGGCGGGTGGCACACCAGCCTCCTTGATAACTTGCTTCTTCTGCTCCTTACTAGCAACTTTCTTGCTAGAGGAGCTACGGAGAACTTTCTTTGGGGGCGGGGCCATCTTCTTCAGAGCAGGTCAGACAGCAGGCCGCAGTTGCACGAATTGTAGAGTTGTCTGAGGCCAGACGTGACGTCGCGTGACGTTATGCTGCACACACACACCGCTGCAGGACTTCTTCCTGGCACTGGTGGTTCTCTTGAGTCTTGTGCACCTAAAAAAAATGGAAGACAGAGGAACATCAGTTCAGTTATAGAGCACAAAAAAATCGAAAAACACTGCAAAATCAGCACAATCCCAATCCATCCATGCCCTCCATAATGTTTAAATTCAAGACAACCCACAGAAAGACTAGGCCCATGCAAGAACCACTACCCCTGGGCATAAATAAAGGTTGAAAAGTAGGCAAAATGGTTGGAGGCCTAACAACAAAGCCTGCATTTAAAATGGCCACTTGCCTGCCAGCACATGGCCAGTGCCTGTAGCTGCACTCAAAATGGCCACCAGCCACATGGCATGTCCCTCCCCATGAACACCCCCAAAAATCGAAAAACACTGCAAAATCAGCACAATCCCATTCAATCCATGGCCTCCATGATGTTTAAATTCAAGACAACCCACAGAAATACTAGGCCCATGCAAGACTCACTACCCCTGGGCATAAATAAAGGTTGAAAAGTAGGCAAAATGGTTGGAGGCCTAACAACAAAGCCTGCATTCAAAATGGCCACTTGCCTGCCAGCACATGGCCAGTGCCTGTAGCTGCACTCAAAATGGCCACCAGCCACATGGCATGTCCCTCCCCATGAACACCCCCAAAAATCGAAAAACACTGCAAAATCAGCACAATCCCATTCCATCCAAGGCCTCCATGATGTTTAAATTCAAGACAGCCCACAGAAAGACTAGGCCCATGCTAGACTCAAATACCCCTGGTGAAAAGGCCACAAGTACAGGCCCAAAAAACGAAAATCACTGAAAAATCTGCACAATCCCATTCCATCCATGGCCTCCATGATGTTTAAATTCAAGACAACCCACAGAAAGACTAGGCCCATGCAAGACTCACTACCCCTGGGCATAAATAAAGGTTGAAAAGTAGGCAAAATGGTTGGAGGGCTAACAACAAAGCCTGCATTCAAAATGGCCACTTGCCTGCCAGCACATGGCCAGTGCCTGTAGCTGCACTCAAAATGGCCACCAGCCACATGGCATGTCCCTCCCCATGAACACCTCCAAAACCGAAAAACACTGCAAAATCAGCACAATCCCATTCAATCCATGGCCTCCATGATGTTTAAATTCAAGACAACCCACAGAAATACTAGGCCCATGCAAGACTCACTACCCCTAGGCATAAATAAAGGTTGAAAAGTAGGCAAAATGGTTGGAGGCCTAACAACAAAGCCTGCATTCAAAATGGCCACTTGCCTGCCAGCACATGGCCAGTGCCTGTAGCTGCACTCAAAATGGCCACCAGCCACATGGCATGTCCCTCCCCATGAACACCCCCAAAAATCGAAAAACACTGCAAAATCAGCACAATCCCATTCCATCCATGGCCTCCATGATGTTTAAATTCAAGACAGCCCACAGAAAGACTAGGCCCATGCTAGACTCAAATACCCCTGGTGAAAAGGCCACAAGTACAGGCCCAAAAAACGAAAATCACTGAAAAATCTGCACAATCCCATTCCATCCATGGCCTCCATGATGTTTAAATTCAAGACAACCCACAGAAAGACTAGGCCCATGCAAGACTCACTACCCCTGGGCATAAATAAAGGTTGAAAAGTAGGCAAAATGGTTGGAGGCCTAACAACAAAGCCTGCATTCAAAATGGCCACTTGCCTGCCAGCACATGGCCAGTGCCTGTAGCTGCACTCAAAATGGCCACCAGCCACATGGCATGTCCCTCCCCATGAACACCCCCAAAAATCGAAAAACACTGCAAAATCAGCACAATCCCATTCAATCCATGGCCTCCATGATGTTTAAATTCAAGACAACCCACAGAAATACTAGGCCCATGCAAGACTCACTACCCCTAGGCATAAATAAAGGTTGAAAAGTAGGCAAAATGGTTGGAGGCCTAACAACAAAGCCTGCATTCAAAATGGCCACTTGCCTGCCAGCACATGGCCAGTGCCTGTAGCTGCACTCAAAATGGCCACCAGCCACATGGCATGTCCCTCCCCATGAACACCCCCAAAAATCGAAAAACACTGCAAAATCAGCACAATCCCATTCCATCCATGCCCTCCATGATGTTTAAATTCAAGACAGCCCACAGAAAGACTAGGCCCATGCTAGACTCAAATACCCCTGGTGAAAAGGCCACAAGTACAGGCCCAAAAAACGAAAATCACTGAAAAATCTGCACAATCCCATTCCATCCATGCCCTCCATGATGTTTAAATTCAAGACAGCCCACAGAAAGACTAGGCCCATGCAAGACTCACTGCCCCTGGGCATAAATAAAGGTTGAAAAGTAGGCAAAATGGTTGGAGGCCTAACAACAAAGCCTGCATTCAAAATGGCCACTTGCCTGCCAGCACATGGCCAGGGCCTGTAGCTGCACTCAAAATGGCCACCAGCCACATGGCATGTCCCTCCCCATGAACACCCCCAAAAATCGAAAAACACTGCAAAATCAGCACAATCCCATTCCATCCATGCCCTCCATGATGTTTAAATTCAAGACACCCCACAGAAAGACTAGGCCCATGCACCACTCACTACCCCTGGTCAAGGCCCCAACAACAGGTCAAAAATCGAAAAACACAGAAAAATCAGCACAATCCCATTCCATCTATGCCCTCCATGATGTTTAAGTTCAAGACAGCCCACAGAAAGACTAGGCCCATGCACCACTCACTACCCCTGGTCAAGGCCCCAACAACAGGTCAAAAATCGAAAAACACAGAAAAATCAGCACAATCCCACATCATCTATGGCCTCCATGATGTTTAAGTTCAAGACAACCCACAGAAAGACTCAGTCCACCCACCACTGAGTACCCCTGGGCAAAAGGCCCCAAAACAGCCCAAAAATCGAAAATTCCAAAATTTTAGTTGCAGCAACTGTAATGCCCCAAACAAACTTACTTGTAAAATTTCTAATCCAACAGTGATCCAAAGAAAGTCAAAAAGGCCTCAAATCCAAAGATCCAGCAGCATCCACAAAAAGTAATCCTTCCAGCTCCACATCCAAATGAAAAGTGACCAGGAGATGGACAAAGCACTGGGAGGAGCCTGCTGAACAGGAACAGGAAGTTGAAGACTGTGGGGCACTTCCTTCCTCCCACCCCCCTGCCCCCCTCCCCAAAATAGACTCCTCGCTAAAAAAGTGCAGGCAAATGTCAAACTAAGGAGTTATTCACATAAAAATCATCATTTCTAGAAGGATTATGCTGCTTGCTGGTGGATTTCTTGTGCAGAATTGCAAATTTATATTTTCGCTCGCCGCATCTCAAATCTCGCAATTGCGAAGTACCGCGAGACGTGATCTCGCCGTACTCGCGTTGACAAACTATCGCTGGCAAGCCGCGATGACGTAATCGCGCTCGCCAATTCCCGCGGGATCACACAGCAAGATCCAAAATGGCGCAGCACTCGCAAACTATCGAAAATAACAACTCGGCAAACGATGATAAACGCCGCGCGCCGCAAAAATTGTATCACCAACGCCGCGCGCCGCCAAAAAAATCCGCTGCGTGCGAATTTGCGGATTTTGCGGGAAATCCGCAAATCTCGCGGATTGCGGATTTCCCGAAAATCCGCGAGCGTAACGGATTTTCCGCCCATGCCTATTCGTAAGCTCCGATTTCTCGATGCGACAACATCTTCAGACTGAAACTGTACAACTTCTTGCTGAGGCTCTTTTCATGGGAAATGTCTTCCCACATATCCTTCAGTTCTGTCTTTTCTTTTTTGGTGATGTAAGATGTCACATACCGAGCCACAGCCATACAGTTGTCAGCCACAAACTGTATATCCATGTTAGCATTCCACATGGACAAAATCACTGGGTTGTAGTCGTTGATGTACTTGGACTCTTCGTTCCTTTTCAAATTGTATGTATTTTTGGGTGATTTCCTCGTCACATTATGTCGCAATGAAGACATCAAACTGTTCACTCTTCCTTTAGAAATCACCGGTCGTGGAAAGTTGAAACGACATTTGGTGTAGAACTTGTCCTTGTTTCTGAATTTACGACGACAGTACTTTCCACAACGATGGCTTTGGAAACGTAGAACTTGTACTCTTAGGCTTTTCTTCTCCGTTGCGTTTGGAACAGCACACGTAGAATACTGTTCTATGAAATTCATCACTAAGTCATCCGGATCTGTTCCAAATTTAGGTGCATCCTTGATCCACAACAACATATGTATATGAGGAGCACCTCTTGCTTGGTACTCCTTTCTCCAGAAGAAATCCAACACCTCTCCAAGAGGTGGATTCTTCTTATTTGTGATGAAAGACATCATAGCTTCAAATCTATGATTGAAGTACCTGCATACATTCACTGGATCCAAAGAACACAGTTCTCCAGGTGTCTTGAATTCAATGTTTTCAATATTTCCATTTGCCTCTCGTAGAAATTCAAGTAAGTCTTCCCAGCCATACTCGGCACAGCTCAGAGTGAGGAACCATGTCGGAGTTCCTAAGTTCCTCAGCATACATTTTAAATCACCATGACGACGGTACCAGTACTCATTAGTACCACGCTGATAGGCCATTAGATTAATTAAGTGAGAATCCAAAATACTGTCTTGGACATTGACTTTATGCATAAAATCACTTGCCGAGATGTTTCGCATCTGTATACCACTTTTTAAGATGTGGTTCACTGCATATGACAGTCCAGACAGATCGCTTTCAAACAGGAGATGAAACAAATAGGGAATGCATTGACGAAACCTAGGATCTTCTGCATACAATCGTAAAGTCCGGTATTCAGATGCAGGAATTTGATGAGGTCGCTCATCATATCTTCCTCCTCGACCTGTGGGAAATAGCTGTGGGAAACACAGAGCTTCCAAACTTTCCTCCCAAACACTAATGGGACTCCCTTTGGCTTGTTTCATTTGAAACAACTCAATAGCATTCCCCATGACTTCCTTGGAATGCAAAGGATGAACACTATAATGTTCATATATTTCTTCACTTTTAGAGGCCTCTACTTTCTCAATTTGGCCAGCACACAAATCGCTATCCTCTTCATCACTTACTTCCTCTTCTGCAACATATACATTCTTATAGTACTTATTATTTTTCATCAAATACAATGTTGCCTTTTTGACTTTCCTAACATCCACTAAATCTTGCCATATTTTCTTATTCTTTGTCGGAACCCCATTAACCAAGATAACCAGAGGTTCCTCTTCCACTTTTTCTACTCCAATTGTGTTAATGTTTTTGTTCAAATCTAGAGGCAAATAAACAACTCTTCCCTTTAATCCTCTCTGTAAATCTGCTGGAGGCAACTTCCCTGTCTTTGGCTCCATTCTTACAATAGCCTGAAAGGGATGGATACTTTGAATCAAAATAGATGCATAAGTATTTAAATCCTTCAATTCAGAAGGAATCTCAACCAATTCCAGATTATTATGAACTGCCCTAGCAGGCATCTGGTTTTGGTTTAATTTATTACAACAATAAGTACACACACGTTGATCCGATCCCAAATCAAAATAATTTTCTACCATCAAGTATGTGGCAAAATCCTTCCATTCACTATTATTTTCCCTTTCACTTTTTGCATATAAATCCACTAACTTAGTCTGATTCTTATAATAAGTGCGTCGACAACATACACAAGTGAAATTAGGCCTCTCACTTGATTTCATCTGAAACGTGGCAATTTCCTTCTGAAAAATATCTGTACTGGAAACCTGTACATTATCTTCAACATTACCCTCTACTTCTGGGTCAATTTGAACATTCTCATCTTTACTACCAAAGTAACAAAACTCAATTTCTTCACAAATATTCTTCACATCTATTTCAGAACCATGCAAAAGAGCAGCACATAATTGTTTAAGCATAATTGCTGGACTCTTAGCATAATACAACATTCTCACTAATTTTCTCACTTTATTATGATGCACTGCTAGCATCCTGAAATGATGAAAAACACTCTGGCATACTCTCCTGGAAAGACAAGCCAGTGAATGACCACGCAAACCTGTCATTTGTCTCACTCTGCAAGGATCTAAATCTTGCAACAACTTCATTTTCTGCTTCAAACTTTTCTTATTAAATGTCCGTATAAAATCACAAAGCAAATTGATGGAAACCTGTCGCACACTGCAAATAGAACTACACTTCCAAATGTACACAGGACCCTTAGGACGTCTTCCTAAAACCTCATCACTTAGCGCCTCTTCTGTCTCTGTTGTCACAAGTTTTTCTTTTTCAACTGGACAACCATCCTTCACTTCATAAGCTCGACCACTGGTGTCAACTGCAAACACCAAATCATTATCCTGAAAATAACTCTCCTCATTAAAAAATGCCTCACAACTTGAACTATGCATCCATTCTCCGGAAAACACTTCACAAAAGTTACTACGATTTACTACTCTCTTCCATCTACTTTTTGTTTTGAAATCAGAAATTACCTTGCTTAGTTTCCTAATTCTATTAATTACCAAAATAAACAACTTTCGCTTAATTTCAAAAGCATGATCAATAATTTTCTCTACATTTTTCTTCTTCTTATAAAATGCCACTTTCTGTTGGCCTTTCTTAATATTTTTTAATAAATTAACTATTATCCTGTTACGGAACATTCGTTTTCGAATGTCCCTAAACTGTTGTTTCCTTCTACTATCATGCACAGAGTTATCTCTTCCTCTACCAGTAACATTTTTGATGGGTCTTTCCTTTCCATTTAAATTGCTTTTCTTTTTCTGAACTGAAACATTTTTGGGATAAATTCTTTTTTTACTAAAAATATTTCTTAAGAATGATTTTGTGCTCTTACCCGGAGCTTTCTTGGTGTTTTGAAAAGTATTTGGGGAAGAGGACTGCTGCAATAAAAGATCATCCTGCTGTCATTGACGTTTTCTAGCCTTTCTAATTCGATTTTTTGTTGGCATTTTTCAAATTAAGAAAAGATCTGCAGTTGAATCTGTGGAAAAATATAATAAAAAATGTTATTAACCACTATTACCAAACAGTAAATGAATAACAGTCATCAAAAACTTAATGCCCTACTTATTATTTAACATAGCAAATCTTTTGCACCAGCACTGCATCACAAAAATGACACACAGTGGTACAAAACAGGCATACAACAATCATAAATCTCTCCCTAATATTTTAAATGATTAATTCAGGATGACGATAAGGTGTGGCCTATCTAAAGGTTTGTTTAGGCCCAGATCTTTGGACTGGGGTGAATGTGTTTCATTGATCCACATTCGGTCCATCACCTGTTTTGTTTGTTTGAGGTGAGGCCAACACATGGTTCCAGATAAGATTTTCACTGAAGAAAACAAAGGAGATAATACATGTGAAGGCCTACCAATGAAGTAAGTCATTATTTGAAATCAATTACATTTCTGGATATGTCCTGCTAGAGCTTCATAGGTTGTTTTGGGTCATATTTATAAGGCATTTGAGTGTCTATGATGTTATTTTACCCTTTTTAAATGGAAAGCGTACCTCATAGGGCAAGTTTCTTGTAAATACGCTCCCACTTGCGCTTGGCAAATTTAGATTTTGATTATGGGAGTTACATAGCCATGTTAATAATGTCCAAAAAATGGTGCAAGGGCATTCCAGAAAACGCTTTCATGTGTCTCAAGGACATTTTCAGTCATTTCCTCTTGAATGCAGGTATACAATTGATTTATATGCTGTGTTTAAAAACGATTTTTTGAAATCAATTACATTTCTGGATATGTACTGCTAGAGCTTCATAGGTTGTTTTGGGTCATATTTATAAGGCATATGAATGTCTATGATGTTATTTTTCCTTTTTAAATGGAAAGCGTTCCTCATGGGGCAAGTGTCTTGTAAATACGCTCCCACGTGTGCTTGGCAAATTTAGATTTTGATTATGGGAGTTACATAGCCATGTTAATAATGTCCAAAAAATGGTGCTAGGGCATTCCAGAAAACGCTTTCATGTGTCTCAAGGACATTTTCAGTCATTTCCTCTTGAATGCAGGTATACAATTGATTTATATGCTGTGTTTAAAAACGATTTTTTGAAATCAGTTACATTTCTGGATATGTCCTGCTAGAGCTTCATAGGTTGTTTTGGGTCATATTTATAAGGCATTTGAGTGTCTATGATGTTATTTTTCCCATTTAAATGGAAAGCGTACCTCATGGGGCAAGTTTCTTGTAAATACGCTCCCACCTGCGGTTGGCAAATTTAGATTTTCATTATGCCCTTACACCATTTTTGGGACATTATTAACATGGCTATGTAACTCCCATAATCAAAATCTAAATTTGCCAACCGCAAGTGGGAGCGTATTTACAAGAAACTTGCCCCATGAGGTACGCTTTCCATTTGAAAAGGGTAAAATAACATAATAGACACTCAAATGCCTTATCAATATGACCCAAAACAACCTATGAAGCTCTAGCAGGACATATCCAGAAATGTAATTGATTTCAAAAAATCGTTTTTAAACACAGCATATAAATCAATTGTATACCTGCATTCAAGAGGAAATGACTGAAAATGTCCTTGAGACACATGAAAGCGTTTTTTTGGAATGCCCTAACACCATTTTTTTGACATTATTAACATGGCTATGTAACTCCCATAATCAAAATCTAAATTTGCCAACCGCAAGTGGGAGCGTATTTACAAGAAACTTACCCCATGGAGAAAGCTCTTCAATTTAAATGGGAAAAATAACATCATAGACACTCAAATGCCTTATAAATATGACCCAAAACAACCTATGAAGCTCTAGCAGGACATATCCAGAAATGTAATTGATTTCAAAAAATCGTTTTTAAACACAGCATATAAATCAATTGTATACCTGCATTCAAGAGGAAATTACTGAAAATGTCCTTGAGACACATGAAAGCGTTTTCTGGAATTCCCTTGCACCATTTTTTGGACATTATTAACATGGCTATGTAACTCCCATAATCAAAATCTAAATTTGCCAAGCACAGGTGGGAGCGTATTTACAAGAAACTTGCCCCATGAAGAACGCTTTCCATTTAAAAAGGAAAAATAACATCATAGACACTCATATGCCTTATAAATATGACCCAAAACAACCTATGAAGCTCTAGCAGTACATATCCAGAAATGTAATTGATTTCAAAAAATCGTTTTTAAACACAGCATATAAATCAATTGTATACCTGCATTCAAGAGGAAATGACTCAAAATGTCCTTGAGACACATGAAAGCGTTTTCTGGAATGCCTTAGCACCATTTTTTTGACATTATTAACATGGCTATGTAACTCCCATAATCAAAATCTAAATTTGCCAAGCACAGGTGGGAGCGTATTTACAAGACACTTGCCCCATGGAGAAAGCTCTTCTATTTAAATGGGAAAAATAACATCATAGACACTCATATGCCTTATAAATATGACCCAAAACAACCTATGAAGCTCTAGCAGTACATATCCAGAAATGTAATTGATTTCAAAAAATCGTTTTTAAACACAGCATATAAATCAATTGTACACCTGCATTCAAGAGGAAATGACTGAAAATGTCCTTGAGACACATGAAAGCGTTTTCTGGAATGCCCTAGCACCATTTTTTGGACATTATTAACATGGCTATGTAACTCCCATAATCAAAATCTAAATTTGCCAAGCAGAGGTGGGAGCGTATTTACAAGACACTTGCCCCATGAGGAATGCTTTCCATTTAAAAAGGAAAAAATAACATCAAAGACACTCAAATGCCTTATAAATATGACCCAAAACAACCTATGAAGCTCTAGCAGTACATATCCAGAAATGTAATTGATTTCAAAAATCGTTTTTAAAAACAACATATCTGTTTCAGCTTACATAAGAGACCATGGAATGGGCTCCATGTACAACAATAACTTGTGTTATTGCATGCCAGAATGCTACACCGAATATGCAATTACAATTTCTCAAAGAAACAAAATCTATTTGTATATCACTAGAGACAAAGCCACATTTTAAAAACACAGCTTTCTTCATCATTTTCTCCTTAAATCATACTATTCTCTATCTAAATTAAATAAATCTTTTCTCACCTTAGCAAATACTTTTTCAGTTTTGAAAACAGTCTCAGAAATACACCAAATTGTCTTCAGCAGAAGAAAAAGGATGCACTCCAGAGGCTGCAGCTATTGAAAGCACAGAAATACAGATATTCATTTCACATATCTCTCATATTAGCCAATCATAACTCTTCCCTCACTTTTTTCAAATCAAAACCCTTCCCCCCTCTGCCCTCTCTGCCTTTTTTCCATAGCAACCACCTCCTGGAAGACCTCTCATGTTTGCAAATTCACACAACAATGTTTCAATTGAACTCTGAACTCTCAGTGCACCTGCGTATCCAGTGCAATCTTTCATTAAATGTTTCTTCCTTGACCATTCAAATTACATCTTTCAAAGAACACATCCATGCACCCTAACTTTCTGTTTTCAGAAATGGAAATGCACCAATCACTGCTAATGAATCATTAGCATTGGAAATCCACAGTTTTTTTCTTTACAAACTCCTACTGTTTCAACTGCCCTTTCATTACCACACTTCATCTGACTGCAGCACAACCTTCTCCCACCATGTTTAATGTCTGGATTGTTGGACCTAGTTACATCCACTGGGCTCAAAGGTATGCTGAGAACAGAAATTTACCTAACCTCAATTTACAAGATGTGGAAATTAAGTGGTTGGGCCAAAGAGGATTAAAATGTCACCAATTGATACCATTGGTGAAAACCTTTATGCATTTGCCAAAACCTGACCTGTTAATTGTGCACTGTGGAGGTAATGATTTGGGCACTTTGACTGGGGTAGGTCTGGAAATGCTTTTAAAGGACACCTTTGAGCAATTAATGGCACTTTTTCCTCAAACTGCCTTGGTATATTCCAATATATGCCAAAGACAGAAATGGAGGTGGTCCAACCAATTTTGTCCACAAATTGAGAAAGCGAGGAAGCATGTAAACAAATCTGTTTCAGCTTTCATGAGAGACCATGGAATGGGCTCCTTGTACAACAATAACTTGCGTTACTACATGCAAGATATCTACAGAGGAGATGGAGTTCACTTCTCAGATGAGGGCAACAGAATTTTCATTCTGAATTTAAGACTGTGCATTGGTACCTACTTATAAGTACCTAAATGTACCATAAACCCAAAAGCTCTTCTCAGAGCTACCCTTCATCTGATCACTCACAATTATTATTTTGTTCTAACTTTTTTCACTAATTTTCCACAAAATACGCTCCCCGGGCCGCTACCCGGTTCGCTAACCGAAAGCTAACCTCGCGGAATTTTTTTAAAAAATGTTTTTTTTCCTCACATATAAGCCTCCTCAGCCACCCTCAGAAAACCTAGGGGGTCAAGATAAGTCTACCATGGCCCCTTCTACCCATTCTAAACATTATTTGCCCTCCATCTTGTATCTTAATGCGACCGAAACACAAAATGGTGGACTCCCGTGACGCTTAAGGTTCGCGGACCGGACCGTTTCCCGGGAAGCGGTCCTAAAAAAAGGTGGGAAAGTAATTTACAGAAAAACGACTAGAGACACTCTCACCAAACATAGATTAGCTCATACTACATAACAATCCCTTTCATTTTCACAAATTTGATTGAAATTTCATTTAGCCATTTAGCCTGTAGACATCTCTAAGTACCGTGAGGTAAATTACTTCACAAAACACATCTGAAGTGTTGGAATTGACAACCAATGAAAATGTTACTTTCATTTTCAACTTTTATTACCTGACATTTGATTGGTTATATACCTGAATATATATAAAGGAAGAGAAGGAAACACAGCCATTTTGACTGCTACTTCGTGAAGTGCACAACAAAAAATCAACTGATAACTTCAACTTATATTTAAAAGGTAAGATATTATTTATAAAACTTAAGTATGTTCTGTACTGAAACCTAATTAGAAAAACATTTTCTGAGAATTATATTCTATCACTCTGTAATACTTATAGAAAAAAATAGACTACTCTGTTTTAGTTATGGCAGAGCCATTCCAAGAAATTTCCAAGACCATAGGCTAAAAAGGAACGTGCGCGAAGCCCCCTCCAATTTACATAAGTGGCCCCTTGCAAGGAGACCATTCACAGGCACTGAGGGGGCCCCATTGTCCAGCATTTTGACGCCCCCACAGTTTTAACTGTAAATCCACACGCATATCTCACACCTTCATAGGTGTGAGAATTGATTGTGGTCTAAAAGTTAAAACTGTGGGGGCGCAAAAATGCTGGACAATGGGCCCCCTCAGTGCCTGTGAATGGTCTCCTTGCAATTGAGGGAGCGTCTCCTTCTCCCTCCCCTATACCTCCTGACACCATCCATGGGAGGCCCAAGGAGGGGGCCCCCTGCAATAGACCTTAATTGCAGGCGACACCTTTCTTTGTGAAAAAAACACTATATAAATAACCAAACTGCCAATCTGTACTGAAACCCAACAATGCCCTTTCTGTACTGATATATTTTTTAAAAATTCATTTTTCAGAATTGAAAATGGAAGCACAACAAAAGAACATCAAAACTGAAACAGAAGAAAAAATTGAGACACAAGATGACATGGATTTCTATGACGACACAATAAATAATGAACTTGTGCAATGCGTAGATGCAGTAGATTTTCTACTAAAAAATGAAGAAAAAAATGATCAGGATTTTTTAGCTTTTCTTTTAAATTTTGAAAAACAAAATGAAAAATAAATTTTAATTTCTTAATTCAATAAATAAAAAAAAAATACTTTTAAAATAAAGAAAACAAAAAAAAACAACAAAAACAACAAACAATTAACATACAGTATTAGAAAAGTCTATCATTCTTTTATCCTTATAATACGCTGCCCAGAACGCTTTCCGGTTCGCGAACCTGCGCTCACCACGCAAAAAACCTCCTGGGCCCTTTTAAAACCTCCACATAAAACCTAGGGGGTCAACGAGGATCTACTATGCCCCCTTATGGTAATTTCCCCCTTTGTTTTGGCCTCCTCTTGTCTCTCGATCCTACCGAGAGACAAGATGGCGGCCGCTCCGGACTGTTTAGAATGTTGACAGACACCGGAGAGCCAATCAGCTTCGCTTCGCAAAGTTCCGATACGCGAAAAGTTCGCGAACCGGAGCGCAGCCCGGAGCGCTGTTACAGATATATATCTTGTTTTAAACGTTAATTTCTCAAAATCCACTGAAGCACATATATTGAGAGCTAGCAAAGGCACATCGGGCTAACAGTCCCTACAATTTTGCCAAGTTTCGCGGAAATCCATTCAGCCGTTCGGGCTAAAACTGAGGCCAACCGCCCTATGGAAATTAACATGGGAAAAACGCGTTTTGGGACCCCCCTTTTATCTCAGCCCCCCCTTGCCGAACACCCCCCAAATTTCCAGGAGCTGCTCAGAAACAAAATGTGCCATTTTCCAGAAAATTTCCGCCAATTCCGTCCACAAACGCCAAAGTTATTGGACATAGAATTTTCAGAAATCCCATAGGGAAAAAATCCTAACTATATATACCTACTGGCGACCGCCAGTAGGTAATATATATATATAGATATCTATATATCTATATATATATATTGTCATAGAATAAAATGTAAGAGTCTGACAGAGTGAACTGCCCAAGTTGCACTTTGTACCTGAACAGAGATGGCAGAAGGAATAAACTTGCAGACCTTAGGAACCGTATTAGATTCAATTCAAAAAGAGCTGGGTGGAGTTAGAGAGGAAAACCAAAGTCTTAGACAAAAAAAGTAAGTTCAAGGAAGGAGACCGCAGAACTAGAGCAGAGGTTGAGACAGCCATTTAGTTCGGGAAGAGAAGCTTTAGATCCCACCTTAGAGGGTACAAATAGTATGACTACACAAGTAATCCATTCTCTGTCTCCAGTCATTCCCTTGGCTTCTCCAGAACGATTTAGTGGAGACCCACAGAAGACACAAATATTGATTACACAATGCTCATTACACTTCATGTGCCGTCCTTCGTTTTTCCCTGACGCGCAATCTAGAGTGGCCTTTGTGTTATCGTATATAAGTGGAGACACACCGGCGTGATCTATGCCCCTGGTTACTAGAGATGATCCCTTACTGCGAAATTATGAGGAATTTAAACAGGAATTTCTTCGAATATTTGATTGACGAAGGATCTCACCGGTTGTCGACAACAAATTACTTCATTTGCGGCAAGGAAACTGGGACCTAGTTTCTTATGTGGCTCAATTTAACAAACTGGTGGTAGAGACAGATTGGCCAGAAAGTAAAAGAGCAGCAGTCTTCTATTGCGGATTGAAGGACGAACTTAAGTTTGTACTGGCTCAGATACTAAGTAGACCAACTAAGGTTTCAGCTTTAGTAGATCTGGTATTAGAGATCGATTTCCATCAAAGCGAGAGAAAAGGTGAAAAAAGAAAATAATTTAAGCCAGTAGTTCCAAGGTTCGACAGGGTTCGACCTGAAGGCAGTAGAAGTACAGATGTTCAACAAGGTGGTCAACAAGGTATAGAATCCATGCAAATAGGAACAATAAGGGGGCCATTGTAAAGGGAAGAAAAAGAAAAGAGGAGGTCTAGCAATTTGTGCATGTATTGCGGTTCGGGAGGGCATTTTGTCAGGAATTGTCCGAAGAAGCCAAAGACTTTTTATAAGCTGAAGGAAAACTAATTGCACCACCTGTGGGTGGAGTTGAACAGGTGGGTGCGAATCAAAAGCCAACTCCAGGAGAACACCAAGTAGCCTGCACCATCACAGTCTTCGGCTCCACATTTAATCTTGTCTATGATTGTCAAGTTTCGACACATAACACTGACTGAAGTTTCAGTAATGATAGATTCAGGAGCCACTGGGAATTTTTGCTACTTAAAATTTGCAGATAAGGTCGGAATTCAAGCAATAAAGAAATCAAAAGGCGAACCCATTAGAGCTGTGGATGAGACGAATCTCTCATCCGGACCCATTGTGAGTCATTGTGAATAGATACAATTGATCTCCAACGATGGGCATCAAGAAAAGATTCAATTTAATTTAATCAACGCTCCTCAGTTTCAATTGATACTTGGTCTTCCATGGCTCACAGAGCACAACCCAACCATCAATTGGAGTTCCAGAACGATTGTTATGGATTCAAACTACTGTCGAGAGAACTGCCTTGGAGAAAGAGGTAAAGCTTAGGAGTGTAATCCAGGTCATTCCTTGTATTCCACTGGAGCTTCGTTGTGTGTCATCAATGCCCAAGAAATCCCCGAAGAATACAGAGAATTTGAAGATGTGTTCAATGAAGTGGAGGCAGAGCAACTTCCTCCCCATCGAGTATACAATTGTAAAATAGAAATAGAACCTGGATCAAACTTACTGTGCAGTCGAGTGTATGCTTTAACAGAAAAGGAACACCAGCACTTGAAAGAATATTTGGATAAATACTTGGCTAATGGTTTCATTCGGCCTTCACAGTCCCCTGTGTCCTCGCCTTTGTTTTTTGTGCCAAAGAACGAAGGAGATCTGCGGATGGGTATTGATTATAGAGCAATCAATAAAATCACCTAGAAGAATCAGAATCCTTTACACCTCATTTCCATCCTTTTGGACCAAGTTAAAGGTACACAAATCTACGCAAAACTAGACCTAAGGGGAGCGTACCACCTAGTTTGAATGCTTGAAGGCGATGAGTGGAAAACATCTTTTAGAACAAGGTTTGGTTTATTAGAGAACCAAGTCATGCCTTACGGATTGTGTAACACCCCAGCAGCCTTCCAGCATTTCATTAATTATATTCTAAAATAATTCATAGATCAATGTGCAATTGTGTAGATCAATTACATTTTGATTTTTTCCTCCGACAAGAATGAACACCAAGGTCAAGTGATAGGAGTTTTGCAGAAGTTGAGAGATAACAGACTATTTGCGAAACTGGAAAAATGTGTGTTCAATGTTACTCAGGTGGAGTTTCTGGGATTTGTCTTTTCTCCAACGGGAATACTCATGGATCAGTGGAAAATAGAAGCAGTAACCAACTGGAAATCCCCTATTAGTGTCAAGGAAGTACAAAGTTTCATTGGATTAGCAAATTTATTTTAAAGGTTTATCAGCGAATGTTCACACAAAATCATTTCTCTTACACAACTACTTAAGAAAGGACTTCGATTTGAATGGTCAAAGGAATCAGAAGAAGCCTTTCAATCTTTGAAGAAAGATTTCACTTCGGCACCGATTCTACAACATGCAGACCCCACTGAACCCTTTTATGTGGAGACAGATGCGTCATATCAAGCGGTAGGAGGGGAGCTGTCTCAAAGACATAAAGTAACTGGTCAGTTACATTCCGTTGCCTACAGGTCTAGAAAATTGACTCCGGCTGAAATAAACTACACGATCACAGAAAAATAACTGTTGGCCATTAAGGACGCATTCAAAGAGTGGAGACATTATCTTATGGGAGCCCAATATCAAGTGACTGTGTTCACGGATCATCGCAATTTAAAATTCTTAAAGATTGCAAGAACACTTACACCTAGGCAATTGTGATGGTCATTGTATTTTGCTGATTACCATTTCGTGATCACTTATCGACCAGGGGCGCAGAACGGAAAGGCTGACGCTTTATCAAGAATCAACACTGAGAATCTGAATACCCACACAGAACATCAGACCATAATTCCAAGCTAAAAGATCATAGGAGTCACCACTTCAATCAACCTGGAAACGCATATTTCAGAAGTCATGAGTCCAGAGGCAATGCAAAATTGGGCTAAGGAAGACGAAGGCAGAAAGATTATCCATCAGCTGCCCTATTTTAAGGAAGCATTGTACATTCCCACTAAAATATTGCAGCCACAAGTAATGCAAGAATGTCATGATGGCTTGTTAGCTGGGCATAAAGGCAAAGCTAAAACTTAAGAGCTAATTAAGAGACACTGTTGGTGGCCAAATATGACCAAGGACATTGACAAATACGTAAAGACCTGTGAGATTTGTGCTCAGGGAAAGACTGAAAGACAGGCTCCAAAAGGGCTACTCCAACCATTACCCACACCCCCTTATCCCTGGCATACAGTCACTTTGGATCTCATCACAGACTAACATCTTAGTCAAGAGTTTAACACCATTTTAGTGGTAGTGAATACATTCACGAAAATGGCACTTTTAACGGCCTTAAAAGGGGTTCCCACTGCAAAACAACTAGCTACTCAGTTTAGCACACAAATAGTGAAAATCCATGGAATCCCTAGGATAGTTATTTCAGACAGAGGCTCACAATTTATTTCCCATTTTTGGAAGGCTTTTATGGAAGGTTTAGGGACAGAGGTCCGATTTTCCACCAGTTATCATCCAGAAACCGATGGGCAGACAGAGAGGGTGAACCAGGAGTTAGAACAGTATCTCAGGCTGTTTCTTTTGAAGCAGGACGGAAACTGGTCAGATTACCTGTGGGCGGCTGAGTTTGCCCATAACAATGCAAAACATTTATCAACGGGCTACTCTCCTTTTTACCTGAATTATGGTAGACATCCTAATTCTACCATTAGACAAACAGAAGTTACAGTCCCAGCAGTCAAAGAAATAGTCTCCCATTTAGAACAGGTCCATCAAGGTGTGATTGAGAACCTGAAAGTAGCAAAAAAAAGATATAAGGGCTATGCAGATAAAAGAAGACGAGAAGGTCCTCCATTAGAGAGAGAAGATCGTGTTTGGCTAAGCAAAAAGAACTTAAGATTAAAGGGAAATAGAAAATTCCAACCTAGGTTTATTGCTCCTTATCAAGTTGAGGAAAGAATAAACCAAGTCTCATATCGGTTAAGACTACCAGCTAAATTGAAAATTCATCCTGTCTTCCATATCTCCTTGCTAAAGAAGGTTTCTGCAGAGTTGCGAACAAATTTGCCTCCAAAACCTATTGAATTAGAGACAGGAACAGAATTTGAGTCAAGAAAATTCTAGATTCCAAAAGATCACGAGGAAAACTATATTATTTGATAGACTGGAAAGGATATGGTCCTGAGGAACGATCTTGGGAGCTGGATGTTGATGTTTATGCTCCAAGGTTCATTAAGTCTTTTATTTATTTTTATTTATTTGTAAAGCGCTGCACTCATCCCATTGGTATATCAGGCGCTAAAGCACATGGTCCAGTGGAACAGAAAGGGTCAGGCTAGAGTTTCTTACATTTTGGGGAACAGGTGGGTCTTTAGTTTTTTCTGGAAATCCAAATGGTTGGAGGTGAGCCGTAGGCCCAGAGGTATCTCATTCCATTTTTTTGCAGCAAGGTATGTGAAGGATCTTCCACCGGACCTCACTCTCTTGATACGCATTGTTCTAGCCAGGGCTAAATTAGTTGACCGCAGGTTCCTTGAGGGGATATAAAATTCAATTTTGTCCTAGAGTATTTTTGGGCCGCTTTGGTACAGTGCTTTATGAGCGTGGCAGAGCAATTTAAATACTGCTCGTTGACGCACGGGTAGCCAATGCAAGATCTTCATGCACTTTGATGCAGAGCTCTTCCTATTTTGGTTGCAGACTAGTTTGGCTGCAGCGTTTTGAAGTATCTGAAGCCTAGTGAACAGGTGCTCATTCATGCCGACAAATAGTGCATTACCGTAGTCAAGTTGACTTATTAGCAAGGCCTGCATGACTGATTTCCGACAGTCCATTGGTATAAACGGGAACAGTCTTGTTAATAATTTTAGCGTCGCAAAGCCCCTTCCACTGAGGATCCGCACATGGTCCTTCATGGATAGGGTGTCGTCGATAAAGACGCCTACGTTTTTTGCACATTGTTTAGGATTTGGGGCAGTGCCCAATGTTTGTGGCGACCACGTGGTGTCCCAGAGAAGTTTAGCCCCTCCAAAAAGTAGAATCTCAGATTTCCCCGCATTTAGTTTTAAGCAGTGCTTATTCATCCATTGAGACATCTCTGTCAGGTAGTTGTGAAGTTTATATTTGGAGGCTTCAGGCCTTTCCTCCAGTGCTACCATTAATTGCGTATCATCTGCGTATGAGCAGATGCCGATTCCCCACTTCCTGCCAATTTTGGTCAAAGATGAAACATAGGTATTAAATAGGGTCGGGCTAAGTGATGCCCCCTGAGGGACACCACTCCTGGAGGTCCCACCAGCGATTCCCCACCAAACCAAGGGGGAGAGAACCTTCCTTGTTGGGGGGTACTGTCAGGACCCCAGCACGAGTTGCAATACCCACAGACAGGAATGGGCAAAATCAGATCAGAAACGGCCCATGAACCACTCCTGGACTGTACTTATTCGGAATCAGCGCACTAAGATGGCCGTCAATTCTGAGATCTAAATTAGCGGTCTAGTCTTTCAAAGCGCAGCTGCAAGGCAATCTAGATGAAGCGTGAGCGCTAAAGGAATTGCGCACTTCACCGCGACATCGACCCTGAAGGCAGCGTTTTTTTGAAGAGCTCAAGATTTGTAGATTTTGGAGTCTTAGAAGCATTGCGAGCTATAGCGATATTGTTTTCCTAAAAGTATAGAATAGAGAGAGTCCTGAGAGTTTGAGATTTAAAGAGATAAAAGAACTTACCAGAGAAATACTCACGAGAGAGTAACGTTGTTGGAAATAGTCACCGTCTGACGGAATAGCATGACGCTGACGCACCGAATCTGAAGAGAGAGAGAGAGAGAGATAACGTCAAAATAATCCCGAAGCTAAGTGACATGTAGATAATGATACATCTCTTAAAGCAAATGTTAAGATAATTACTTACTGATTTGTCTGAGGTGAAGGTATCTTCAAGGATCCTAAGAAATAGAGAAATACAATTAGTTATAATAAAAGTTGTCTTTCTACAGAAGTAAAAGAAGCAGGAAGACAGGAAGACAGAATTACAATACAAGGCTTAACACAAATAATAAGAAGTAAGTGGAGATAAGCAGGGTAGACAATATAAAAGGGGTTTAGTATAGAATAGGGAAAGAACTAACAGATATTCTTGTGTTATAGAAGTAATAAGAAAGGTCGCAGAAATAGTGAAGGAATCTCATCGAAGAAAGAAAAAGATAAAAGTAAACAACGTCCAATAGTGAAGTAAGTAGAGAAGTGGAATAATAATAGAAAGGTAACAGGATATGGAGATCTTCTAAAAGTAAATAAATCGGAGGGGCGTGGCTTGCAGCCGAGCATGGCGGCAGCTTAGAGGACGAGCTCTGTGGTTAGAGCGGCCTCTCCATAGATCCAAACACCCATCCGCTTGTTTACAGGCCTCTATCGGGGTGGACCCGACGCCCAGGACCGGGCGGTGTTGGTGGCAGTAATTCCGGCTGTAATCGAAGGCCAGGAGGTAGAGTTATCACTGGGAGCTCCTGAGGCCTGCACGAAGACCGGAATCCGGGAACTATCGTAACCGAAGAGCAAGACAGGAAGTGCCGGTGGCCGGGGCAAGTCCGACCGGAAGTGCCCGATGCTCAGAGAACCAGCCGACGGAGAGTGCCGGAGATGTTCAAAGGAGCGGAAGCGGTCGCAGAGTTAAAGCGGAGGTGAGAGCTCCGTAGAGTGTGGCCGGACTGTGGGCAACGGGACTCCGAAGGTGACGCCGCCATAAAGAACAAACCGCCAATATTCAGGAAAGGTGATCAACATATGGGCCGTGCAGGACCTCCCTACTATATTGGAGGGTAGTGTGGTCTAATCGACAGAAGGGCGCAGCGGCCAAAAGGAAAGTAAACTTCGCCGATTTGGAGGAGGACTCCCGAAGCTGACTCTAGCCACGGGCGGGACCTCGTGATCTCCCCGACACAGCAGCAGGGGCACCGGGTGCTCGCTGCCGGACCAGACGCATTGACTTTGAGCCGTATTGCCCCATCCGGACATCGTGAGTGTTGGGCGACATCGGCGCACTGGGGAGAATCAAGCCGGCCATTGAGAGGTGGTAAAGAGAGCCCCGGTGACCCGTCGCACAGTAAGTTCCGCAAGTGTCACAGCGCATCAACTGACACACAGCCCCAAGCGGAGATTGGGGCAGTCAGGATTGCCTGGGAAACGTACAAAAACTGCATTCAGGTGGTGGTTGGCAGAGCCTCCATGAACAACCCCGGGACCTTATAAACAGTGGCATCTCATACTGGCATTTGAGTGCGCTGACGAGAATACAGTGGCCTACTTGCTTTAGTTATATTTCTTGAGCAATTGAGCTGGTGCGGTGTGGACACCGGGGAGTCAATGATTCGGGGTGGGTGGGGATGTACGCCGGCCTCGGCAAAGACATCGAAGAGAGCCCCGAAATAGGCACGCCATAGTAGACGCCAAGATGGCAGGAAAGGGTTTCAAAGGTGGCACAACACAGGCGCGCTTCGAGAAATATGCCTATGAAAGGGGTGCATCCTCCCCACCGGAGGGGAGACAATCCGGCGGAAAATCAGCAGAAGGGGCAGGAGGGAAAAAGGCGACGCTGGATGATGTTATGCGAACATTGACACAGGTGCAGACCACAGTGGGCTTGATTTCTACCGAGATCACCCTACTATGAGCAGACCTCCAGAAAATATCGGAAAAGGTGAGCTCGCTGGAGGTGGTCACGAAATCGTTGGTGGAAGATGTGTCAGAGCTGCCGACAGCGATGGAACGTGTGACAGCCGAGAACAAAGTGTTGCAAGAAAAGCTTGATGACCAAGAAGGGCGGTCCAGGAGAAACAACATAAGGATCCTGGGAGTTCCGGAATCGGAAGGTACTGAAGCGACAGACTTATTCGTAGAAGACTTGATCAAAACAAAATTACAGCCTAAAGGCCTGTCCACCTTCTTCTCGGTTGAGAGAGCGCATAGAGTACCGGGTGGCCGACCAAAGCAGGGAGCAGCTTCAAGACCCATCCTAGCACGATTATTTAACTTTCGTGACAGCGACACTGGCCTTCTTTCCGGACTACACGGCGGAGGTCACCCGGCGCAGACGAACGTTCCTGAATGTCAAAAGAGAGTTGAGGACACGAGAAATTCAGTACTCAATGATTTTCCCGGCCAGGCTGCGACTTGTAGCAGATAACAAGACTTGGTTTTTTGACACTCCTGAAATGGTGCAGGACTGGCTGGAGGGGTGGAGACCAGCCACTCAGCTCCGCCGATCGAACAGGACACAGGGTGAACGAGACGCAAAGGATCGCGCAGGCTCATGGACTCTAGGACAAGAAGAGAGGGAGCATCCACCAGTGACAGAAAGGGTAGAGGAAGACCCTGAGTAGGGGCAATGACCAACCAGTGGGTAAAGAACAGTTGCTGAACATGATAGCTGCCTAAGAGACTGCCATTGGACACTGGGCGAAGGGCCTCCGAAGAGAGTACGAGAGGTCGCCGACTGTGGGGTATTCCTCACCTCAACGAGCAAGTATTCTATTTGAGGGATGGGTTAAGAACTCTGCTAAGTTGGGGGGGCGGGCAGTTACAAGTCCATGTGGCATGTGGGCAGGGAGGCGGGAGTTCAGGGTGGGGTAGTTATAGATGTTCACACCTCAGAACAAGAGGTATTGTTTGTTGACAAATTGACTCAAAGTAGAAAAATACGATGCAAGGTTACTGATAACACAAAGTCTGTCTTACATAAGCGACCACATGGGGACTTACTAGCGGCACACATGGGTGCCTCACTCCAAGATATACATGGCACAACGCATACAGGTTGACACCCCGCAGGGAGGCCTCCAGATGTCACCAGTGACGCCACTACAGCTCATGTCCTGGAATGTACGGGGCCTGGGGGATAAAATCAAGCGGGGACTAGTTGTGCAGGGCATTAGGAGAGCGAATCCAGCCCTGGTTCTTCTCCAAGAGACACACTTAGTGGGCACTGCAAGTCAGGCGTTAAATAGGAAAGGTTACCATATGATAGTACATTCTGAGTTTACCTCTGGATCACGACGGGAACGGGAATTCTGCTGCAGAAATTGTCCCCGTTTATACTTCAGTCTACCAAAACAGATGACCAGGGCCGCTTCGCGGCTGTGCATGGACAATGGGAGGGCAAACCACTGACTATAGTATCGGTCTACATACCTCCGGCGTTGCATGCCATTACGTTTCCGGATCTGGGGAGGGTGATTTTGTCATTGGGGGAGACTTTAATGTGGTCGTACATAACACACAAGATAGATTCCCGGTTAGAACACAAACTCCTGGTCCCTCCCGATTCAGCGATTTTCTTGAGGTGCAAGGGTTGGTGGACGTATGGCGAAGCTTGCACCACAACGAGCTGCAGTACACCTACTACTCAGCGACACATAATAGTTTGTATCGCATCGACTATATCATCACTTTGGGCGATGGCCGCCTCACCATAGACGAAATACAAATTAAACCTAGGGGAATATCTGACCACTCACCAATAGCTCTTACTATGTCATGTCCGGAAAGGGCCTATAAGAGACTGTATCAGATACGCCCGGGATATCTCACGATACCGGCTATAAAAAAGGAGTTGAAGAAAGCGACTCGGTACTATTTTGCGGAAAATGCGGCCTCGGTGGAGTCCCCTACGACTCTATGGGAGGCCTACAAAACAGTTCTGAGGGCGCAGGCCATATCAACCATAGCGGGGTACAAACGCATTCAAGGGAGGGAACTCTCACAGCTAGAATCAAGCCTTGCGGAGGCACACAAAGCTCACATGGTAGACCCGACAACGGACACACCACACTCTCTTCAATTATGTCAACAACTACACGATGATCACCTAAAACGGCGGGCTATGGAACACATAGCGGCAACTACACATAAAATATATGACGTCGGGGATAAGGCCGGCAAACTTTTGGCTTGGTTGGAAAAGAGAAAGGAAGGGGGTAGGAGTATATTGCAGCTGAAAGATGCGGGAGGGATGACGCACACACGTCCAGCGGCAATCGTTGAGATGCTGGCGGACCACTTTCAGGAGGTATATACCCCAGAAGTTGAGGTCACGGAAGAGATAGCAGTAGCAGCGCTCGGTGATGTGCCGACGCCGACTCTGTCGCAAGATGCAGTAGATGAGCTTGACTCGGACTTTATGGCAGAAGAGGTGCAGGTAGCCATCAATACAATACACTCCGGTAAGGCGACGGGCCCTAACGGCATTCCGATCGAATGGTATAAGGCAATGTCGGAAACGCTGAGCCCGCCCCAACTGGCCATGTTCTCAGATAGCCTTGACCGAGAGATCATGCCTCTCGGTCAGCGATCGTGGCGATCCCGAAGCCGGACAAACCACAAAATGAGTGCGGGTCATACCGCCCGATATCACTCTTCAACGTGGAGCTAAAATTTTAGCGAAGCTGTTGGCCACCAGGTTGATGCCATACCTCACCCAGTTGATTCATCCAGACCAATCGGGCTTTATGCCACACAGGAGTACAGCATTGAACCGCCAAAGAGTACATGGAGCGGTGGCGCGCACGCCACTGCTGACAGAACCGGCGGCCATTCTATCCTTGGATGCCAGGATAGCATTCGATATGGTGGAATGGCGATACTTCTGTTCTGGCCCATATGGGCTTCGGTCCTAAATTCATCTAGTGAAGTAGTGTGGCTCACTGGTTAGAGGCGGCAGACCCGAGAGCAGAGGACGGCCCGGGACCAGGGTTCGATTCCCGGCGCGGCAGGTTTCTGGACCAGGGTCAGCGGACTCGATAATTCTCTCGCCTCGGTGCCCACTCTGATCAGTGACCACACTCGGCAACTCTGGGCATTAGCTTGCCTCATCTTCACTAACGGCCCCACCAGACCGCTGGGGATGCCTGGTCTCACCCTGGAGATACCCATTTAGGGACCATCTCTCAGGGAAGCCAGGAAGGGTTTCGCAGCGGTCGAAGCGCCTTGGGACCCTACGGGTAAGTAGTGCGCTATATAAATGCCTATACATTTACATACATTTACATCTTCTGGAAACGGCTCTTGTATAATAGTCCGGTGGCACGAGTAACAGCTAACGGTCACATCTCCCGTGAGATACCACTGAATAGAGGGACAAGGCAGGGATGCCCGCTCTCACCATTGCTGTTTGCAATAGTCTTGGAGCCTCTGCCCACAGTCCTTAGAACCACCCCATTGCTCAGAGGGGTCAAGTGGGGGGACAACTGGGAAGATAGAGTTTCCCTTTATGCTGATGATATGTCGATATATCTGACGGACCCGGAAAAGGGCATCCCAGTACTCCTCGCACTGTGTGAAGAGCACGGACAGGTGTCTGGATATAAGATCAACTGGACAAAATCAGTCATATATGAGCTGAGGGGTCCCTCTCCAATTCTATCAAGCGACTGCCCACTAGAACTAGCGGACACATCATTCAAATACCTGGGGATGCACGTAACACGCAATGCTGCTGATTTCTATGAACAGAATCTATTGCCACCGTTAAATAGACTGAAGAGGGATGTCGGACACTGGAAGACCCTTCCTCTGACACTGCTGGGGAGGGCAGCATTGTATAAAATGATGGTACTACCATGGTTCTTGTACGAGCTGGAGAATGCTGGAGAATGCTCCGAGTTTGGTGCCACCACACTATCTACAGAGGGTGACAGCAGTGGTGAATAGCTTGCTATGGGGCGAGCGCCCACCGCGAATACCACATTTGAAACTCTACAGAAGCTGGTACGACGGTGGGATAGCCCTGCCTAATATACAACTATATTATTGGGCGACTCAACTCAAAGTTGTCAACCAATGGTTACATGCCCCGAAGGACGACCCGGCTTACCTGGCAGACATAGAACAGCTGGGCACACATGGTCTATTGGCGCCGCTATACCACAAGGGCTTGGCGGGAAAGCTAATGGGACCAACCAAACACACAGTGACACTCTGGCACAGTGCGCAGGCGAGGCTTAAGTGGAGGTGAGTCATAACGAAACTTACACCTTTATGGGACACCAAGGCACTGGGGCACTTGCGGTGCACCAAAGGATTCACCCAGTGGGACAATATAGGAATTTTCACAGTAGGAGACATGTGGTCAACAGATGGGGTAGTCCCGTTCTCGCACCTTCAACAGAATTATAACCTGGGTCCCAATGAAACATACCGATATATTCAAATTAGGCACGCACTTATGACAGTGATACCAGCAGGAACTAATGTCTCGGAGTCCTCTCTGGTGGAGAACCGCCTGCTCACCAATTATATGCAGACTATCGCCACTTCCCTCACTTACCGTAAACTACTGAATAACTTGCCAGACCCCCTAGTTAAGTTACGGGATAAATGGGTGAGTGAACTGGGAGACAAAGATGAGACGGAATGGAATGCGGCACTGGCGTCCCCGAGAGAAGCTGGCATTTCAGCAAGGTTTCGTCTAGTGCAACTTAAGATCCTGCATCAAATATACTTCACAAGGGCCACACTACATAAACTGCACAGGGCGGACCATCCGTATTGTCTGAGGGGCTGTGGTGGGGAAGGCACATTCATGCATACACTTTGGGAGTGTCACAGATTATTGGCGATGGGTACTGCGCACCATCTCTCAAACACTAGACACAACATTGGTACCCGACCCCCGTACAAACCTACTACATGTATGGGGACCTACTGAACTGACACGTCAGGGTCAATTGTGGGCCATTGTGGGTTTCATGGTCGCCAAATGAGATATAGCTCAGAAGTGGGGGGCGGTGGAAAATCCAACTCTGGCCCAATGGTGCAGGAACATGGATGTGATTATGGTGACTGAAAGGGCGGTGTACGAAATGAGAGCTAACCCGCGCAAATGGAATAAAGTGTGGTCACACTGGAATAAATACCGGGGAGACCTATGTGACCCTCTAATAGAGGACGACATAGAAAGCTCAGAAGATGATGAAGAGGAGGGATGAGAAACGATAGTTAAAATTCAGGACGGAGTTAAGCTGAGTAGCCGGCGGACATTACACGACAGGGCAGGTACAGGGGGAGACACCCAGAGGAGGGATGAGGAATGTAGGCGCCTAGACTGGCCGCGAGTGAAACTTTACACAATTAGGGGCAGTGCTATAAGATATTTGTAACACTACTGAGTCAAAAACTTGAGTTATGTTTAGAAAAATACAAAAGTAAGAGAAAATATGATTTTGTGGTAAATGATGTTATGGTTTTTAGTGCCGTACTGGTTAACTTGCGGCCGGACTGGAGGTTGCCGGCTAAACAGCTGTGTAACATGCATCTGATAACAATATCTATGAAAAGCAGCCAGCCTCAGGGTTGTAGGCATAAAGCAGTGTTTTGTTGGCAACTATCAATAAACCTCCTACAAACCAAAAAAAGTAAATTAATCGAATTCCTAATTGCAGGTACAACTAAACGACACAGGATATAGATGAGAACTATTTCAGGACAAGCTAGAAGAGAAGCATAAATCCTGGGAACTAAGGGTGGGTGAAAGTTAGTAGAAAAAGAATTAGAAGAGAGAGACATCTAGGGTTGGATACTTAATTGTATATTCCTTTCTACGTTTTCGTTCCACAACCATTGAAGTCTGCAGGACAGATCAGGAACTGAGGAAACCAGCCAGGACCAGTCTCTTCTTGTTTGTTATTTTACCCAATTCCCCTTCCCCCATGTGAATAGCCTAGAGGCTCATTTTAGGTTGACCTCTGGATTATTGCCTAGTGGGATTCGGAACCTAGCATCTCTGTTCCTGTGCAGTTTAAGTGGTAAGACAATCATATATATATATATATATATATATATATATATATATATATATATATATATATATATATATATATATATATATATATATATATATATATATATATATATATGTATATGTATATTATATATATATATATATATATATATATATATATATATATATATATATATATATATATATATATATATATATATATATATATATATATTCACTGAAAAAACCATAGGTTATAGACCATATATAGTTAGGAATTCGCATTTACAAAACCTTATTTTACTCACACAAAACCATTGAAATTCCATATATAGTTAGTTGCACTAACTATATATCGCGCACCCGCAATCCACTGCTGATGATGTCACATATTACATCATTCATGACATGGTCAGTGACATCACTGATGACATCACTGATGACATCTTAAATGACATCACTGATGACATCTCAAATGACATCACTGATGACATCACTGATGACATCTCATTTGACATTACTGATCACATCACTGATGATATCATTCATGTGATAATACGATGAACCTCTTCAGACTCTAATATAACCTTAGATACAATCAGTGTAAACAGACACTCACAGACTGTCACTCATCCATGGAGTTACTCACACACCTAGTCAGTCATGCAAAGAATCAATCACACCTCCATTTCCTCAACTATACAGTTATACAAACTTTACTTATTCAAACATATACTAACACATATTTACTCTCTTCTACAATCCCTGATACAAGTTCACAATGATCCATACAGCCACTCACACATTCACTGGCTCTTATGCACAGTTATTTATATATGTCAACTCTCACATGTACTGTGTTTTACATATGTACTTACTTTGACATGTAGCACTGAGATATCCATTCACTCACCAATACACTCATGCACACGGTCAACCGCCCATACAGCTGTTTCCACATGCACTTTTGAAACCATACATCCAGTGAATCAACTGCTCACACATCTATGCACAGAGTAATACACCTCCCAGCCACCCACACACACACTCAGTCTCCCATACAAATACTTGGGCAACCAATCAATAACCCATATAGTTACTCATATAGCTACTTATCAACACATGCAACAGTTTACAGAACAACAGACACAATGATGCACAAATTAAGACAGTTTAGTCACTAACCCATGCACTCAGTGAGACACATTTAATCACTCACTCATACAGTCAGTCATGCACCTACTAAATCCTTCATCCAGACACTTATACATCCACTCATTCTTCAATATGTAAGACATATTTTAACTTTACAGAAACATACAGTCACTGGATGTTGTCATCAGTGATGTCATCAGTGATGTCATTTGAGATGTCATCAGTGATGTCATCAGTGATGTCACTGACCATGTCATGAATGATGTAATATGTGACATCATCAGCAGTGGATTGCGGGTGCGCGATATATAGTTTGTGCAACTAACTATATATGCAATTTCAATGGTTTTGTGTGAGTAAAATAAGGTTTTGTAAATGCGAATTCCTAACTATATATGGTCTATAACCTATGGTTTTTTCAGTGAATTTTCAAGGTTTTGTAAATGCTAATTCCTAACTATATATGGTCTATAACCTATGTTTTTTTCCAGTGAATTTTCAAGGTTTTGTAAATGCTAATTCCTAACTATATATGGTCTATAGCCTATGGTTTTTTCAGTGAATATATATATATATATACATACATATATAAACATATATCATCTGTATATCTATATAAATACAAACATAAATGCATGCATACATATACTTATATGCATACAGATGCATGTTATTTACATGAAAGTTGAAAAAACACTAATAAAAGCAAAGCTAAAAAGCCACCTCATTACAAACAGAATGGCTTTAACTTAAACGAGGGCGAGATCTATTGCATTTTCAATGCTTGTTTACTTTGGTTCCATCAAGAAGGCATTCAGATGTGTCACACATTTGCCATAAATTCTGAATGTTAGCACTCTAGTTGCACATTAGATCACTGTAGTAAAGCTACTGCTCACCAGGGACGTCTGCTGCTGGTATTCAAAGTGCATGTTTCAGTCTGCATGTCAGAATTTTTTTAATGAAATAGAAGAGGATTTGAGAAGTCACTCAAAATGATCCCTAATTTTTCTTTCTGAAGCACTAATCATACTTTCTATGGCAAAATTAACCCCCTCATGTTGTTCCTTTTTAAGTTGAGTGTTTTCAGACTTACCACTTCATTCCAATCAAGATGGCTTCTGGTGTGCCATACTTTTGTCATAAGTAAGACTGTTAGCGCTCTAGTTGTTCTTTAGAACACTCTGGGACATTCTGTCATTGGGCTATACTTGGGGTACATCTGGGTGATATTTGGGCTACATTTAGGCTCTTTTGTCTCTGGTGGCCATCTTGGGAGACTGTATGTCAGAATTATTTAATGAAATTGAAGAGGGTTTGAGAAGTCACTCAAAATGTGCCCTAATTTTTCTTTCTGCAGCACTAATCATAATTCATATGGCAAAATATACCCCCTCATTTTGTTCCTTTTTAAATTAAATGTTTTAAGAGTTACCACTTTATTCCAATCAAGATGGCTTCAGGTGTGCCATACCTTTGTAATAAATAGGACTGTTAGCGCTCTAGTTGTTCTTTAGAACACTCTGGGACATTCTGTCATTGGGCTATACTTGGGCTACATCTGGGTGATATTTGGGCTACATTTGGGCTCTTTTGTCTCTGGTGGCCATTTTGGGAGACTGCATGTCAGAATTTTTTAATGAAATAGAAGAGGATTTGAAAAGTCACTCAAAATGTGCCCTAATTTTTCTTTCTGCAGCACTAATAATACCTTCTATTGCATAATATACCCCCTCATGTTGTTTCTTTTTTAATTAAATGTTTTAAGAGTTACCACTTTATTCCAATCAAGATGGCTTCAGTTGTGCCATACCTTTGTAATAAGTAGGACTGTTAGCGCTCTAGTTGTTCTTTAGAACACTCTGGGACATTCTGTCATTGGGCTATACTTGTGCTACATCTGGGTGATATTTGGGCTACATTTGGGCTCTTTTGTCTCTGGTGGCCATTTTGGGAGACTGCATGTCAGAATGTTTTAATGAAATAGAAAAGGATTTGAGAAGTCACTCAAAATGTGCCCTAATTTTTCATTCTGCAGCACTAATCATACTTTCTATGGCAAAATATACCCCCTCATGTTGTTTCTTTTTAAATTAAATGTTTTAAGAGTTACCACTTTATTCCAATCAAGATGGCTTCAGGTGTGCCATACCTTTGTAATAAGTAGGACTGTTAGCGCTCTAGTTGTTCTTTAGAACACTCTAGGAGGCTGCAGTAGAACACAAAGGAATCAACTGACAGTCTCTGTCCTTGTTGGATGTACATGTTTTACTGAGAATGTCAGACTTCATTTTCACATGACTGAGAAAGATAATGTGAATTTACAGAAAATATGCTTTCAGTTTAGCTTATAGATCCCCTTCCAAACCACTGTGGGAAAATCATGAGATATTAGTTTTCTTTCAAACAATATTCATGATATCACAGCAGAAGGTTTTTTCACATGGTAAAATCACCTTAGAACCCACCACAATTCCTAAAACGAGTATGGTACCATCAACAAATGATTTATAATGTAACTAAAGTCCTAAAACCCTCTATTAACTACAATGCTTTTTAATGAGGTGCTATCATGTATATTGGTCCCAAGATGGCTGCCAACACTTCTTGGATGAAGTGCTGACAGCCAATCAGATCAGATGTGTGGTTAGGCTCCGCCCAGATATATATCTTTTTTTGAACCTAAATTACTCAAAAACCACTGGAGCACATATATTGAGACCTAGCAAAGGCACATCGGGCTAACAGTCCCTACAATTTTGCCAAGTTTCGTGCAAATCCATTCGAGCTAAAAGTGAGGCCAACCGCCCTATGGAAATTAACATAGGAAAAACACGTTTTGGGACCCCCCTTTTTTCTCGGCCCCCCCTTGATGAAACACCCCCAAATTGTCAGGGGCTGCTCAGAAACAAAATGTTCCATTTTCCTGAAAATTTCAGCCAATTCCGTCCACAAACGCCAAAGTTATAAGACATAGAATTTTCAAAAATCCCATAGAGAAAAAATCCTAACTATATATACCTACTGGCGACCGCCAGTAGGTAATATATATATATATATATATATATATATATATATATATATATATATATATATATATATATATATATATATATCACTGAAAAAACCATAGGTTTCACACCAGTTATAGTTACCTGGAAATTTTACTGACATAAAACCATTGAAATTCCCACGTTATAGTTAGTTGGACTCACTATAACTTGCGCGTGTAATGCACTGCTGATGACATCACGTATTACATCACTCATGACATGGTCAGTGACATCACTCATGACATCACTGATGACACCATCCAGTGAATGTGTGTCTTTCTGAATAATAAATATGTTTTATATATGTATATGTAAAGGTCGATGGAAGAATAAATGGTTAAATAAGTGTCTTAATGGATAGAAAAAAATGATTGGTTAACTAGCTTATTAAGTGTATCATAGTGAATACATATATTAGCGAGTATTGTTTCAATATTTCAGTGTTTGTATTTGTGTCTCACTTTGTATATAAGTGGGTGCATGGGTTGGTGAGTAGCTACATGTGTGTGTATATGGATTATTAGATGTTTTTTTTATTATCTGTTTGATTTGGTGAGGGTGTTACTTAGCACATAGATGCATCAATGATTGACTCACTGTTTGTATGTGTTTTAAAGACAGCATATGTGTAGGATTGTAAGGGTGAATGAGTGTGTATATGTATGTGTTAATAAGTAAATGAATGTCTCACTAGTGTCTTTATCAGTAACTACATATGTTTTAATCTAGTATATGTGAGTATTGGTGTATATAATTGAGTATATTTGAGAGTGAGAGATTGAAAGAGTTCTTGTTTTAATAAGTATGTATTTCTATAAGTGATTGTTTAAGAGACTAAGTATGTGTAAGTTTCCTTAGAAGTAAGGTGGTAGTGTGTGTATAGCTGTATATGCAAATAAATGGATGTTCAATAGTTTATTTGCATGTGTGAGTATGTGTGTGAGCAACTTTTGGAAGACTGTCGGTGTGTTAATGGATGTATAGGTGTCTCACTACATATGATGAGTGAGTATATGTATGAGTGACTATATAGAAGTGTTGGTGAGTGAGTGGATGTGTATATAAATGGTGGAATTATTAAATTGGTTGTTGTAACTGGTATAGGTATGTCCACTTTTTTTTAAATGTTAGTTTTTATTTTTCAAAATGTGTTTCAAGGGTTACTTTACAGTGAAAGTAGGTCAGTCTCTCTGTCACAAGGATGGTGTCATCAGTGATGTCATGAGTGATGTCACTGACCATGTCATGAGTGATGTAATATGTGATGTCATCAGCAGTGCATTACACGCGCAAGTTATAGTGAGTCCAACTAACTATAACGTGGGAATTTCAATGGTTTTATGTCAGTAAAATTTCCAGGTAACTATAACTGGTGTGAAACCTATGGTTTTTTCAGTGAATTTGATAGGTTTTTTAAATGCTAATTCCTAACTATAACTGGTGTGAAACCTATTGTTTTTTCTGTGAATTTCAAAGGTTTTTTACCTGCTAATTCCTAATTATAACTGGTGTGAAACCTTTGTTTTTTTCTGTGAATTTCATAGGTTTTTTAACTGCTAATTCTTAACTTTTTCTAGGGCTTCATACTTATGTACTTTTTAGTGAATTTCTAAGGTTATTTTTTCGCAAATCTCTATAGCTGAGAAAGGTATGTTTTCATAAAAATGAACCCTATATTGTATATTAATATAATATATTTTTTTAAAGTATATTCATTTTTTTTTAAAATTTCACTTTGGTGCGCTTCCGGTGCGCGTACCGGTGAGCGCCCCGCTCCGTCAGCGCACTTTTAAAAAAAAAATAAAAAAATAATAATGAGAAATGGAAAATGAATAAGGGAGCAAAAGGAGAGAAGAAAGAGGAAGAAGACTAAAGTTGAAGTTCTGGGAGAATGTGAATGGGTGATGAAAGTAAAAAGAAGGAGAGTAAAGGATGGGGAATGACAGGTAGTGACAGAACTAGAGAAAAGGAACAGCGGTGACAGAGGGAAACAAAATAGCAGTGAGTGTAAGTGAAGAGGAGTGAAAGAGGGTGGATAAAAGTGAATAAGGGTAAGACATGGGGAGTGATAGAGAGAAAGAACAGAGAGAGTAAAGGAAGGAGTGTCAGAAAGGGACTAAGTGAATCAGAAAAAAAAGGTAAGTGAAGGAGTTCAAATGAGCAGGGACACTAAAAGAAGTTGAATGTGGTAGGAAAGTAAGGAAAAGAGAAGTAAACATGGAGGATAAGAATAAGTGAGGGAAGCACAGTAAGGAATTAGGAGTGAAATAGGGTGAGAGAAAAGTAGTGAAGTTAAAGCAAATGGTGCTAATAAACTACTTTTTTTAATCACACTTACCATATAATTATTGAAACCTTTACTCCATATTAAAACTACACTTTGTATCTGTGAAAGACAAAAGAAAAAAAAGTTAGAATTAGTAAAAAAATATATTTTAAAATAGAAGAAACAGGTCAAGAGGAAAAAAACAAAAAAAGTATACTAAGAAATAAAGCAAGAGTGAAGGATGCAGAAACAGAAATAAAGTAATGTAGAAAGACAAAAAAGAGGGAAAAGGAAATAGAAGGAGAACAAATTACTGAAGATAACTAAAATACTAAAAGAATGTGACATATCAAAACGAAATCAGGAAAGAGAAGTAAGTAAAAGGAAAATGAGGGAAAGGGAAAGGAGTCTAAATGATGATTCATTAATAAGAAACAGGAATGGAAGGTAACTGAGAGTGAGTGAAGGGGAGTCACAGAGCGAAGGAATGAAAGGATTGAGGTTAATATAGAACGATAGAGGAAAAAGGAGTGAGGAAGTAAGCACACAGAAAGACAAAGAGAAGGACTGAGTGAACTGCAGTACAATGAGTGAAGATTGCAAAAAGAGTAAAGGAGCAAAAGAAGGAAATAGAGGGGAAGAGAATGAAAGCAGTGGTACTGAGAGAATGTGAAAAAGATGAAAAGTGGTGGATGGGAGAGAGGAAATGCAGACAGTTGAAATTGGATTGAGGAGTTGTGAATGAAGTGGAGTAAACGAACAGTGATGAAACAAAGTGAAAGAAAGGCAGTGTAAGTGAGTAAAGAGAGATAAATAAGGGTGGAAAAATGAAAATGAGTGTGAGACAATGGGAATACAATATAAATTACACAATGCAAACTATAGAATAACTTATACAACATATTACATAGTTTTTTTGCTGTTCTCAGAATATATTGAATTTCACTTAAATTAGTGAGTTCAAACTCTTCATCATATAACAGCGGGAAAAAAAAACACAATCTAAAAGATTGTGTTTAAAAAAAACATAAAAACTTATAACTCATATAAGTACACTAATCTTTAATTCACTTACTTTTCCGTGAGGCCAAATAGAAGATAGTGAAGGTCTTTTTGGTGGAAAAAAAGTCTGCTGTTCTCTATAACTTCCATTTCATCGACTTCCTATGAAAAAAAATCTAAGAACATCATACCTTACACTTTCCTTACGGCCAAATCGTGTCTGATATATGAGTATTTTTTACTTTGAGATCCACTTACAGTACCTATATGAGATAAATAATTTAAAACATTAGATTAACTAACTAACTAACTAACTTTTATTATCTATTCCCGTCTTCAAAGGCCAATTCCCTTTACTAAAACTTTGGTTTTAAAAACACTAGGTAAGAATTTGTAGAGTCATAAGGCAAACGTTGTTTATAAGTCAAATGAGAATCATTGCAGTAACTCCATCCTTTTTCACATTTTAAGTAGCATGTATAATGTCCTGAAGTTGTCGAAGGACCGTCATGATAAATAATAGCTTCAGTTGTGAAGGTTCTTCCTGAAATTGATAACTGAGAAGCCACAATATTTTTGATAGAAGTTGTCAATTTAGTTCCTTCAGGTCTACATCGTTGGAAAACTAAAATGATATACTGACCATAACTTTGTATAAATAATGTGGATAGCATTGGATAGTTACATTGGGTACACACCATATTATGATCTGCTGCTTTAACTAGATTTTCAATTGACACTGATTTACAGTCTGGTAAAGTCAAATATATAAATCTTTCAGTGTCTATTCTAGTATTACTTGATGAACTACAATTGTGGCAGTCATGATGCCATTGATAAGAAAGGCTGAAAATATTATCTACATCTACACCTTCATCTTCCAAAACACCAAACATATACATTAAAAATTCCTGACAATCCTGCTGAATGTTCTGTGAAAATTTATCTTGACCAGAACACATATCTAAAATATTTCGAATTTCTGTTACACTTTCTATTTTTGCTTTATCACTGCTACACATCTCAAACACAGAATTCAATAAACCACACAATCTTTGATCCCGATTTTCAAGAATCTGTTCTTGTAAAGTTTGAAGAAAAAAAACAACTATAACCACTACATTTGCATAGCAGTTGACACCAGAACTATTTTCAAACTGAAATCCAACAACATTTTCATCACAATCCTTTTTCTTTCTGTTTTGAATTACAGTTTCATCTACTTTTTGTCTTTTTGCTACTACCTCACTGCAATTATCCTCATTTCTTCTTTTTCGGCTTACCACACGTTTTTCAAACAGAGGATATTGAGGCAAACGTGGAGCATTCTCTCTTCTTAACCTATTGTATTCTTTAATACAATCTAGATCTGCACAATTTTTTGTCTCATCACACTCAATCAAGTACAATCCTGATAAAGTTCTGACTCGGGATAATGCCACATATGCCATACCCTCTTTAAACACAGATCTTCCAATGTTCACTAAAGCATTATCTACACTTAAACCTTGAGATGTATGAATTGTTACTGCATATGCCAAACAAACAGGAAACTGTTTTTGGCGAACATATAAGTCTTTTACAAGTAAAAATCTAGCAGAACAACGACTGATTTGTTGTACTTGCTGAATACCATCAAATTCTATTTTTAAAAATTCAATTCCATCTCTATTTCTATAATTCACAAAATCAACAACATAACCCATTGCTCCATTTACCAGACCTCTTTCAACATTTAAATTCCTTCTCAAAATGATACGACAATTTAAACACATATTCAGAGTCTTTTCAATAGCAGCTGTTTTAGAAATACTTTTCTCTAATGAATCCAATTTGGTTTTCAAATTTTCGGACAAAACAATTGTTGCACCCATATGCTCTATTTTATCTATTGCTTCCAGTTTCACAATCTCTTCATTTTCTAGCTCTAACATTTTGTTGTTGAAGATGGAAAATTCTTGCAGAGTTGGCATGAAACATATCCCAGATTTCTTCTCAGCCATTTTTTAAAAAATATTTTCTGGAAGAATATTTTCATTTGGATACAAATTTGAAATTAATCGAAAATGTAAAGCTTTTCTCCCAAGCTCACTTACTTTTCCAATTCTTACATCTTGTAGAATATTTTTATAATCTTCATCCTTTGCCTGTCGCATATTTTGAAGCAGTTCAGCATATTTAAAATTTAACCATATATTAACGTTTCCAATGCTTCCAAGGGACTTCCTGGTATCTTCATGCGTGAGCATTTTAAACACTGGTTGTCCTTTTACTGGAGTCAACTGCAATAGATCTCCAAAAACAATAATGTGTTTTCCTCCAAATAACACATCATACTCTGTTCTAAGAATTTCTTGCATTCCCAAATGCACAAAAGCAAGCATTTGAGACCATGCTTACTTCATCAATGATAAGAAGTTTCATTTTCTTCAAGACTCTTGAAACTTCAGAACACGCATCTCCAGATAACTTGTTGTAATGCAATTTATTATCATGCTCAACTGGCAGCATCAATAAACGATGTAGAGTAATCCCTTTAATGTTATGTGCTGCCAGACTAGTTGGAGCAGTTACAACACAAGACAGCGGTGAATCAGTTCTTTTCTGCAGATAACTTGAAATGGCTTTAATCAGAAAACTGTTTCCTGTCCCCGCTTCTCCACTTACGTACAGTCGGACAGGCTCAAATGATGTACATGAGCACTCTTTTTTCTCATGTCTGAATCCATATTCAATCTGTTCTGTGACTTCATCATATATCTTTTTCTGCTCAACGTTTAGTTGTTTTACCAAATCTTCTAAGTTAACTCCATCCTCTTGAGCTTGTTCCATAGCTCTTTCCACCTCATCCATGGCAGTAGCAGCTTCATTTTGGATAATTGGTCCTCCTAGTGGATCCTGGCTCAATGAAGTAGAACTCTGACTGTCTTGAGAACTGTCTCTAGCAATCTCTTCAGCAATTGTGGTTTCTTGCTCTATTTCTTCATTCAACATTTGCAGATAATTTGGAAAAACAGGACATTCTATGGTATCCTTAGTTGCATTAAATGAGTCTTCATAACACAGAAAATCTCCAAGTAGTTCCTATTCTGTACGCCATGGCTTAAAGAGTTGCAAAAGAGCTAAATAGTAAAATTCTCTTTTGTCTGGAGCTTCGCAACTCAATTTTCGATGATTAAACAAATGGCCTTTTCTCTGCTTCACTAGACATCCTTCATACCCAATGACAGCATATTTTCCATTATTGATATCTTCTGTGATGTTCCTCTTATAACTGTAGTTTTGCAGAACTTCATATAAACAAGTGTTCTCAAGGTGAGTACTTCTATTTGGATAGTATGTATCCAACATATTTGTCTTCAAAATATCTGTACTGTTTGGTTCTTTCTCCGCCAAATATTCAATTTCTTGTACAGATTTCAAAACTCGGTTTCGTGTTGCAGCAAGACCTAGACTCACCCAAATGATTGTTCTTGATTTGGCATAGAGACTTGCTGATGATAACCGAGCAGAACATTCATATGCTCCAATTTCTCGATGCGACAACATCTTCAGACTGAAACTGTATAATTTCTTGCTTAGACTCTTTTCATGTGAAATGTCCTCCCACATTTCCTTCAGTTCTGTCTTTTCTTTTTTTGTGATGTAAGATGTCACATACTGAGCCACAGCAATAGAGTTGTCAGCAACGAACTGAATATCCATGTTAGCATTCCACATGGGCAAAATCACTGGGTTGTAGTCGTTGATGTACTTGGACTCTTCATTTCTTTTTAAATTATATGTATTTTTGGGAGATTTCCTCGTTACAGTATGTCGTAGAGATGACATCAAATTATTTACTCTTCCCTTAGAAATCACTGGTCGTGGAAACGCAAAACGACATTTCGTGTAGTACTTTTCCTTGTTTTTAAATTTTTGACAACAGTACTTTCCACAACGATGAGATTGAAAACGTAAAACTTGTTGCCTTAAACTGTTTCTTCAGTAGTTTTTGGAACAGCACATGTTGAATACTGTTCAATGAAACTCATCACTGTTTCATCCGAATCTAATCCAAATTTGGGTGCATCTTTAATACATAACAGCATATGTATATGAGGAGCACCTCTCGCTTGATATTCCTTCCTCCAAAAGAAATCCAAAACCCCTCCAAGGGGAGGATTTTTTTTGTTGGTAATAAAAGACATCATAGCTTCAAATCTATGATTAAAATATCTGCAAACATTCACTGGATCCAAAGAACACAGTTCTCCAGGTGTTTTCAATTCTATATTTTGTATGTTTCCATTTGCCTCTCGTAGAAATTGAAGTAAATCGTCCCATGCATACTCAGCACAGCTAAGAGTAAGGAGCCATGTAGGAGTTCCTAAGTTTCTTAGCATACATTTCAATTCCCCGTGACGACGGAACCAATACTCATTTGTTCCACGCTGCCATGAGATTGATTAGCTGAGATTCCAAAATACTGTCTTGCACATTGACTTTCTCCATAAAGTCCCTTGCTGAAACATTTTGCAGATGAGCTCCACTTTTCAATATATGATTAACTGCATAAGAAAGCCCAGACAAATCACTTTCAAACAGTAGATGAAACAAATACGGAATGCATTGGCGAAACCTTGGATCTTCAGCATATAATCTTAAAGTCCGGTATTCAGCTGCAGGAATTTCAACTGGTCGATCTTCATATCGTCCACCACGACCTGTTGGAAATAACTGTGGAAAACAACGAGCTTCCAAACTTTCTTCCCATACACTAATGGGACTTCCTTTTGCTGCTTTCATTTGAAACAAGTCAATTGCATTCCCCATTACTTCTTTGGAATGCAAAGGATGAACATTATAATGTTCATATATTTCTTCACTTCTAGACACATCAACTTTTTCAATTTGGCCAACTGAACAATCACTGTCTTCTTCTGTAGCTGTTTCCTCTGCTCCAACACTTACATCTTTATAGTACTCATTGTTTTTGACCAAATACAACGTTGCCTTTTTGACTTTACATCCACTAAATCTTGCCAGATTTTCTTACTCTTTGTCGGAAACCCATTAACTAGAATAATCAGAGGATCCTCTTCTACTCTTTCTACACCAATTGTATCAATATTTATCTTGATATCTAGAGGCAAATAAACAACTCTTCCCTTTAATCCTCTTTGTAAATCTGTAGGAGGTAATTTCCCTATCTTAGGCTCCATGCGAACAATAGCTTGAAAAGGATGGACACATTGAATCAAAATTGATTCATAAGTATTTAAATCCATCAATTCAGAAGGAATATCTATCAACTGAAGATTATTATGAGCAGCTCTAGCAGGCATTCTATTTCCATTTAATTTTCTCAAACAATAATTACAAATACACTGATCAAAACTCAAATCCAAAGAATTCTCCACCAACAAATAACTTACAAAATCCTGCCATTCACTATTATTTTCCAATTCACATTTTGCATATAAATCAACTAACCTAGTCTGAATCTTATAATGAGTCCATCGACAACACACACAAGTTAAATTAGGCCTTTCACTTGATTTCACCTTAAACTTGGTAATTTTCTCGTCAAACTTTTCTGTACTTGAAATCTGTACATTGTCTTCCACAATACCATCCAATACTATATCCATTTCTACACTGTCCTCTTTGTTCCCAAAATAACAAAACTCAATTTCTTCACAAATAGTCTTCACATCCACTTCAGATCCATGCAAAAGAGCACTGTTTAACTGTTTAAGCTTAAGTGCTGGACTTTTTGCATGATACAACCTTCTCACTAATTTCCTCACCTTATTATGATGCACTGCTAACATCCTAAAATGATGGAAAACACTCTGACATATTTTTCTAGAAAGACAAGCCAGTGAATGCCCATGCAAACCTGTGCTTTCTCTCACTCTGCAAGGATCTAACTCTTGCAAGATCTTCATTTTTTGTTTTAGACTTTTCTTACTATATGTACGTGAGAAATTTCGAAGCAAATCGATTGAATCCTGTTGCACACTACAAATACTACTGCATTTCCATGTGTACACTGGACGCTTAGTACTTCTCCCTAAAACTTCATCACCTAACACCTCTTCTGCATCTCTAGACATAAGTTTCTCTTTTTCCATCGGACAGCCGTCTTTCACCTCATATGCTCGAACACTGGTGTCAACTGCATGCACCAAATCATTTTCCTGAAAGTAACTCTCCTCATTAAAAAATGGCTCAGAACTTGAACTATGCATCCATTCTCCAGAAAATACTTCACAAAAATTAGTCCGATTAATAATTCTTTTCCATCTACTGTTCGATTTGAAAACATCAATTGCCTTATTAAGTATTCTAATTCTATTGATTACTAAAATAAATAATTTTTTCTTAACTTCAAAATCCTGATCAAAAATCTTCTCTACACTTTTCCTTTTCTTGTAAAAAGCAGCTCTCTGTTTACCTTTCTTTTCATTTTTTAGCAAATTTAAAACTACCCTATTGCCAAACATTCGTCTACGAATGTCCCTAAATTGATTTAACCTTCTATTTCTATCCATAGTCTTATCTCCTGATCCAATAGAGACATTTTTTGAGGGCCTCTCCTTCCTTTTTAAATTTGTTGTCTGCTTCTGGATCTTCTTATGACCATTAACATTACTTTTTGATCTACATAAATTGTGAGGAAAAGACTTAATTGTCTTACCAGGAGCTTTTCTAGTGTTTTTTGAAGTACTTGTTGTAGAAGATTCTTGTATTTCCTTTGATGATTTTGATTTTTTACGTATGGTATATTTTCTATTCCTTTGCCTTGATGGCATTTTTGCTTGCTTTTAAAATGTTGATTTCAATCTGTGGTTCTGAAAAAAATAAAACATAAAAGACCACTATTAGCAAACAACAAAGTAATGACAAAAAGAAAACAATATAAACACTAATTTGCAACATATTAAAGTTTATACCACAGCAACTCAGGGCCTTATTTATGAAGGCCTTGCGTCACCAGTGCATCCCATGTTAAAAGAGACACACTGGTGCCATAAGGCAGTCATAAATAAGGACCAAATGTAAATACCATTGATGTCCCCCCAAAATCGTTTTTTGAATAACATTTAAGAAACACTGCGCAGAACCTATGTACAACCACTCAATATCACTTTGGGAACCTCACTGTTTCTCAAAATACAAATCCTTTATCTTGCAAATGTTGATAGCAAGTATTATCAAAAAGCAATAAACAAATCAACAGGAAACAAACTCAGGGCCTTATTTATGAAGGCCTTGCGCCACAAGAGCGTCACTTATTTCCCATGTTTAAAGTGATGCACCGGCTGCACAAGGCAATCATAAATAAAGGCCAAATGAAAATACCATTGATTTGCACCCAAAATCGTTTTTTGAATAACATTTTAGAAACACAGCAAAGATCCTATATACAAGCACTCAATTTCACTACTGAACCCTCACTATTTCACAAAATAGAAATCCTCTATCTTGCAGATGTTCATAATAAGGATTATCAAAAAGCAAAAAACAAATCAACAGCCAACAAACTCAGGGCCTTATTTATGAAGGCCTTGCGCCACAAGAGCGTCACTTATTTCCCATGTTTAAAGTGATGCACCGGCTGCACAAGGCAATAGTAAATAAAGGCCAAATGAAAATACCATTGATTTGCACCCAAAATCGTTTTTGGAATAACATCTTAGAAACACAGCAAAGATCCTATGTACAAGCACTCATTTTCACTAATGAACCCTCACTATTTCACAAAATACAAATCCTCTATCTTGCAAATGTTGACATCACGCATTATCAAAAAGCAAGACACAAACCAACAACAACAAAAACTCAGGACCTTATTTATGAAGGCCTTGCGCCACAAGAGCGTCACTTATTTCCCATGTTTAAAGTGGTGCACCAGCTGCACAAGGCAATCATAAATAAGGGCCAAATGAATATACCATTGATTTGCACCCAAAATCGTTTTTTGAATAACATTTAAAAAAAACTGAGCAGAACCTATGTACAACCACTCAATATCACTTTTGAAACCACACTGTTTCCCAAAATACAAATCCTCTATCTTGCAAATGTTCATAGCAAGTATTATCAAAAAGCAAAGAACAAATCAACAGCCAATAAACTCAGGGCCTTATTTATGAAGGCCTTGCGCCACAAGAGCGTCACTTATTTCCCATGTTTAAAGTGATGCACTGGCTGCACTAGGCAATCATAAGTAGGGGCCAAATGAAAATACCATTCATTTGCACCCAAAATCGTTTTTTAAATAACATTTTAGATAAACTGCTCAGAACCTATGTACAACCACTCAATATCACTTTTGAAACCTCACTGTTTGCCAAAATACAAATCCTCTATTTTGCAAATGTTCATAGCTAGTATTATCAAAAAGCAAAAACACAAACCAACAACAAAAAAAATCAGGGCCTTATTTATGAAGGCCTTGCGCCACAAGAGCGTCACTTATTTCCCATGTTTAAAGTCATGCACCGGCTGCACAAGGCAATCATGAATAAGGGCCAAATGAAAATACCATTGATTTGCCCCCAAAATCGTTTTTTGAATAACATTTTAGAAACACTGCGCAGAACCTATGTACAACCACTGATTATCACTTTTGAAACCTCACTGTATCCCAAAATACAAATCCTCTATTTTGCAAATGTTCATATCAAGTATTATCCAAAAGCAAGACACAAACCAACAACAAAAAAAATCAGGGCCTTATTTATGAAGGCCTTGCGCCACAAGAGCGTCACTTATTTCCCATGTTTAAAGTCATGCACCGGCTGCACAAGGCAATCATAAATAAGGGCCAAATGAAAATACCATTGATTTGCACCCAAAATCGTTTTTTGAATAACATTTTAAAAACACTGTGCAGAACCTATGTACAACCACTCAATATCACTTTTGAAACCTCACTGTTTCCCAAAATACAAATCCTCTATCTTACAAATGTTCATAGCAAGCATTATCAAAAAGCAAAAAACAAACCAACAGCAAACAAACTCAAGGCCTTATTTATGAAGGCCTTGCGCCACAAGAGCGTCACTTATTTCCCATGTTTAAAGTGATGCACTGGCTGCACAAGGCAATCATAAATAAGGGCCTAATGAAAATACCATTCATTTGCACCCAAAATCGTTTTTTGAATAACATTTTAGAAAAACTGCTCAGAACCTATGTACACCCACTGATTATCACTTTTGAAACCTCACTGTTAAAAAACAAATCAACAGCCAACAAACTCAGGGCCTTATTTATGAATGCCTTGCGCCACAAGAGCGTCACTTATTTCCCATGTTTAAAGTGATGCACTGGCTGCACAAGGCAATCATAAATAAGGGCCAAATGAAAATACCATTGATTTGCACCCAAAATCGTTTTTTGAATAACATTTTAGAAACACTGCGCAGAACCTATGTACAACCACTCAACATCACTTTTGAAACCTCACTGTTTCCCAAAATACAAATCCTCGATCTTGCAAATGTTCATAATAAGTATTATCAAAAAGCAAAAAACAAATCAACAGCCAACAAACTCAGGGCCTTATTTATGAAGGCCTTGCGCCACAAGACCGTCACTTATTTCCCATGTTTAAAGTGATGCACTGGCTGCACAAGGCAATCATAAGTAAGGGCCAAATGAAAATACCATTCATTTGCACCCAAAATCGTTTTTTGAATAACTGTGGAAATTTGAGAAATTGATGTACATAAACAGCGTTCATTATTCCATTTTCCCGCTCATCTCCCTGTAAGCACCATGAATACCGTAAACTATTGACCGCATCACTCTGCCAGTAAAAGCCCGCACCCATATGTACATGACAGCCATTTTAGGCACCCTGGCCTTTTTTCCTGCTCATTAGAATCACCGGCTTCCCTTCTGCGCGTATCTGAACCCCCCTCTCTCTCTCACATGCATAGACTATGAAACCCTCTCCCTCTGCGCGACCCTGCCCTGAAAGGCAACCCTCCTGCTTGACCCACGCAAACCCCCCATTCCCTCTTGAAGAGGCATCCTTCGCCTTAGCTGACATAGCCCTCCCCAGCTGCACCTGACTGCCCCCGCTCTCTCTCGCACGAGTCATAAGACATCTCTCTCTCTCTGTGCGACTCTGTCCCTGTACACACCCTGGCTCCCCCTCCCTTCTCCCTCACACGGGCAAGTCATAAACCTTCTTCTTCTGCAAAACCCTGTCCTTGGGAGTCACGGCCGCGCCTGACCAGCACCTCCTCTCCTTTCATGAATAACCCATCTGTTAGTAAACCCTCCCTCCGCGATTGACTGTCCACACATGTCTGAGGTCATCGCCTAAGCCAGGAGATACTGTTTACTGCTTATTGTATGGAATCACTCCTCTTCAAAGGACCCACTATTGATCCTGGGCACCCCACCCCCTGGGCTATGATCAGGCGCACACATCCTAAAAGTTGGCGGAACACTCAGCTGCGTGATTACCCTCCCCTCTTATCAGCAGGTCAAGGGTCCCTATTGTGAACATATGTGGGGTAGGATTGACACGAGGATCATTGGGATGTCTTTTCCGTGTTTCACAATGTCGCGATTGTAATGCTAAGTGTTTTGTAAGGTATAAAAGACGACGTTTCAGCTCACTTGTTAGAGCACCTCCCGAAAGACACTGTGTTTCGTGTCCGAAATGACAGGCTCTCCTCATGAGAAATAAATCCTGTTCTTGTGACTCCTGCTCCCAGCGCCCGTCTCTTTATTTGGTAACTATTCAGAATGGAAACTAAGAGGCGTCTTGCGCCAGCCATCCGGGCATCGATACCAGTATGGACTCACATTTTACAATTGGCGTCCCAACGCGGGGTCCATCAGTGACATGAGGTCCAGTAAGAGAGATCCAGACGATGAGGTGAATATCTAAATGATCGGAGTATACCTGCCTTGAGAGGGCCCTCGTCCGGCTACCGATTGAATGAACTTCACCGATTCTGAACGGACCCCTCTCGAGTGACCTACTGTCCTGACTGGAATCCCACAGGAATGCTGCATAGAGTAAGAGAACGATCGGGCGCTGGAGGGGGAAGACGAAGAACTATCCGCATGGTCCGGTCCGGGTAAGATTAAGTAGGGCGTTTTTACGCCTGATTGGTAGGGTGGTTCTATCCACCTGATTGGTTGATTGATTGTATTGGAATCGGTATTTGAATACTGATATTGTTGTTATTGGTTCATTTAGCTTTGGATGCTACTTGAAATATTGGTTCTCTTCTTGAGAACGAGACATTCTCTGTTTGCAAACGGCGGTGAATAGGAACGTTCGCCCCTCTTTGCAGATAGAGAAGGGTAGGTAATGCAGACTTTTGTCCCCGTTGTAATCCGTCATGCCTACTTTTCTCCCCACTGATTGTTTGGAATCGATTAATAATCGATTGTTGCTCTTTGAGATCTTCCCTGTCTACAAACAGAGACGAATAGAAATATTCTGTCTTCCTTTATGGATAGCGAAGGGCAGGTAATGCAGACGTTTGTCCCCGTTGTAATCCGTCATGCCTGTTTTTCTCCCCACTGATTGATTGGTTGCCTGGACATTGTTGTTCCAGGAATTGTTTCGTTTGAGGTATTTTCTATTTGCAAACAACGTGGAATAGAAATATTCTGTCTAGTCTTTGCAAGTAGTAAAGGGTAGGTTATGCCCCTTTGTGAATTCGTCAGTCCTACCCACTCCCCACTGATTGTTTATTTGGGGGGTAGCTCGCATGGTCCGTCCAGGAGGCTACCCTTATGGAGGACATATGCTCCCCACTCATGGGCCATTTAGTGGAAGTAGACCATCTGGTCCGTCCAGGAGGCTACCCTAGTAAGTGGAAGTACATCGTTTGGTCTGTCCAGGATGATACCCTAATGAAGGAATATATGTTCCCCTTTTGATCGATAATCTAGTTCCACCCCGGACCATTTATTGGAGGTAACTCGTCTGGTCCGTCCAGGAGTGCCCCTAATGAAAAGGACACATAAAAATATGAAGTGATCACCGTACCCTATTAACAAGAAACTTTGGCTCGAAACACGCTAAGGAAAAGAAGAATAAAAATAAAAAGAAATCAGGCTAAGTCAGTAACCCCCTGATGAGCTTTTGACTTCACTAAAAATAAGAAACATTAGAAACAGTTCGTAATAAGAAATATAAAATGCCGAAAAATTTGATAGCAAGACAGCCACGAGGTAGCTAGGTTCCGCTGCCTACTCCTGCTCCAAACATGTCTGCCTCATTGCCCACCACGCCCAAATAACGGTCACATGAAATAGATACAAATCAATAGGTACCTACCCCCATTCCGGAAACTCCCGAAGTGCCACAGGTCCGCGGTTACGCCCATCCGGAAGGCGAGGCCTCGAGGCATGCGGGGCTCGCCTGGCCGCAGTCGGAAGGGGAGGCTGTGGGGCGGACGGCCCAGAAAACCGTGATGGCCTCTCCTTCTCTCCTCTCCTGCTGCCCTGCAGGCCACGGGGGGGGCTGTCTTGCCTCAGCCACCGACCACCCCCCCCTCTCTCTCTCTCGCCTGATGGGGCCCGCAAAGGAGGCCGAAGCCAAGGCGAGGACGGCGGCGCTTACAGGTAGTCCCGCCACATGTCGACGCCTGGACAATTGCAGGTAGTCCCGCCACATGTCGACGCCTGGACAATTGCAGGTAGTCCCGCCACATGTCAACCCCTGGATAGTTTCAGGTAGTCCCGCCACATGTCAAAAGGGGGGGGCTGTTTTGCCTCAGCCACCGACCCCCCCCCATCTTCAATAGCCGGCACGGCCAATACCGAAGCGGTGGAGCCGAGAAACGGCGCGGGGTCGCTGGAAGGGGGAGGTGACGCGAACGAGCCTCCCCCACCTCCCTCCAGGTGGAGGCTTCCAGCGACACCCCAACGCTCTTGCTTAAAGAGGGTCCACATCGAAAAGCGGTCTTTTGCCCGGGACGGGCACACGCCCCATGCCTTCTCTCCTCAACTTTGAAGATTCTATGAGAGCCGGGGGGCCCCCCGACCCCTCCGCATGGGCGCCCCCGTCCCCCTCACTGGGACCCGCGACATCGACGCACTCCTGCCAGCGCCTGCCTCAGTTTGGAAATGGCCAAAACACAGCCAAGGTACAGACTTGTTCAGTTCCGGTGGAACACCAGAATGACCCGGTAGGAAAATTGTTGCCGCCCTCCCCACTCTTTGACTGATGGTCCATATTGTTAGACTGTTACCACATTGCGAAAAACTTTTTGAACTGCCAACGGAAGGTTCTGGTCCAACCATGAGTCATTGGAGACATTCTGACTATACCGGAACCTGCCTGACCTCGCCCAAAATGGCGCCGATACACGAAACGAAACTTTCGAACTCCCTGTTCACCCGGATTGCTCGAATATTGATGCTCTGAGATATGTATGCATTTTTGGACAATGAAAGTCGATAAGATGGATAGTGATTATGTGCTTAGAGAAGAAAGCAATACAGATATTGATCATGTGTTTGGACAATGAACTGATTTAGGGTGGGTACTAATTATGATTGGGAACAATGAATTGGTATAATTTAGGCACTGAATGAGCATTTGAATAATGAATTAATGAATTAATTGAAAAACTGAATTCTTGATATGCATCATGCTTGCTCTGTAGGAAAGTTCGATACAATTTTATTGCACTGCCGCACTTTATGCAATGAACTGCCACCAACTTCGTTCTTCTTATGTACAGTTCCAATCTGCTCCGTGGCCGGTCCACTGGGTTGTAGGCCTGTATTTATACACCAGCACTTTTTATTAAAAGTATTTTTGAAAAAGAAAGCATAGTTGTAGCGGTTGCATTAATGAGTTTTGAATGTATTACTACTGTGAGCAACAAGAAAGTATGATGAAGGCTGAAGGTTAAAAAGGACACAATATTTAGCAGCTACATTATGTGTCACAGGCAGCCGGAAAAGTGTTTTAGAAGCCTCAAAACGACACCACAGAAATGCCACCTAACCACCACCCTTGCACACAACCAAAAGGGGTCGCGACCAAGTGACTCATGTAGATACGCAGATCGTCAATGATTATCTATCTGACATTACTGGTCCCTCTGGGCTTAAACGCCGAGATGGTAAAGAAATGCACTACGTGGAGATAGGTCGAGTATGTGGTAGGTAAAAACATTTTCGGATTACTGCATGCTGATGTGGTTTGAATGCTGCCCCCCCACCCCTTCTTTCTACTCCCTTCTGCAGGTCGCGTTGGAACATCGGCTGAAGTATGGGAGAACGACGATCGAACCACCGACGGAAAAGGGAAGAAAGGAATATGAGCATAGTCCTTATGACGATAAGTTTTTAAAAGACGTAGACTTAAACATGACTGTTCCTCCTTAGAACATAGCGACTGGGAGGATGGACTGACATAGAGACTTGACGGGTACTGCATGACGAAAATTGACTCGAAATAACACGTTAGAGAATGTAACTAGACGTTTGACTAGGTAGGGAAAGGACAAAAGAAAAGTGCACGGGTAAGGGTTACCAAGACTGCACCCGTCTGGGAAGTTAGAAATGTTGCTGATGTTCAAAATGTACTGCCCCCCCTTCTCACACTCTTATAGATCTAGCCAAGCTGCCCGACTGTTCCCCCGATCAATACTTGCCGTTGCCTCAGCCTGGAGAACTTCCCACCAAAGGAAGGAACTGAAAAATGGTTTAAGATCCAACCATGGGTAAATAGCGCGACCAGGTTCATTTCTGATCGACTAACCAAGGTGTAAGTATTGGCAATTGAGAACGCTCGGAGAGATAACAAGCGAGAGGGAAAAGGAGGGAAAGGTAATAAGAGCTAAGCACGTAGGTAAATAGGATAGTAAAGATACGAAGGATATAAAAAAAAATATAGATCTTGTTGGCCAACTATTATTTTCTGTTTTGTTGTGAATGTCTTATATATGTAATACAGGTACTGTCTTCCTTCGTCTGAGTTTGTGTGTGTGTGTACTGTAGGGGTTTATGTTCTTTCTTTGTTTGCGTCTCTCCGTTACCTGACCCCCTACTGTTCTGTGTTGTGAACGCACTAAATGACCTATTTTTGTACACGTCTCTCCCTTTCTCTATCTCTCTTCCTCACTCTGTCTCTCTCTCTCTCTACATGTCATACGTGTACCAAATGGCTCGTTTAGATTGCGGACGACTCTCACTCTCTATGAGAGTCTCCCTATTTCCTCTCCCTTTTTATGGTAAAATCGTGCCTCGCTGGCACCAGTCTGATTGGATACTTATTGAACGCGAAGGTGTTCAGCGAAATTGACCGAAACTAAAATGATTGTATCTCGCCATATTACTACCTCTCCTTTCTGCAAAATGAATGAACTCGAATTGGCTGAGAAGGAAAGGACAGGTAAGACGACTAAGGTCCCCCAATCTGGCCTTTTTATAGGGGAACTGTATGTCTATGGCACCTTATTTTTTTGTTCATCAGAGACGAACGCCAACGTCTAGGTTGACCTCCAATGCCCAGATTGCCCCACCCCCCCTTTTTTGCACCCAAGCGCGAGCGCCCGAAGCATCCCCGCCCCATTTGATAGACCCCAGCTGCTGTCCCAGATATAAACATGACGACCATGAGTAACCGTCGCCCCTCGAGAAAAGCTGTTTTTGCCCTGACTCTCGATGATAGCGCCCCTGCTCTGTTTGAAAAGGTTAGCCAGCCTTGAAGGGAGATGTTCCGAAATGTTGAATTTGATGAAATGCACAGTTGATGGGAATCTTGTTTATCCCCATTTGAGTTACAAATGGGACGATGAATAAACTTGGCATGAACTAAGTAGGAATGCCGACATATGCACTGCTTGGTAATAGACCTCTGACTGTGACCGATGAGCGTATCTCCCAAGTGCGTAGGATTAAGGGAGGAGTTCACATGCATAAATGTCTTCGTCTGCCAGTTCTCTAAAAGCTTGTTTTGTACCTATTCAAAGATTCACGATCACCGGAGGAGAAGGGTCGGACGTGATGTACAGCCTAGCTGCAGATCTTGAGACACATGTGACCTCGACCAAAGGTGGAGCTGCAGAGCAACAAGATGCGGGACGAGACTGCAATTTCAAACGTGGAAAATGAAACTTGACAGGCTGCCCTGAAGCCCTCCGTCTGCTAACCCACGTGTGCCTGGAGTCTCCGTCCCCCTTCTTTGGGCCCGATTGATGGGCCTGCCTGCTTGTTATCCTTTGCTCCCCTGGTCCCTTTTGTGTGTCCCAGGAACTCTGACCCAACTCCGCTCTCTCTCCTATCGACTATTTGAACCACACCCACCCTCTTTTCCATGTGACTTCACGCCAAAAGGAACGGCATTCAAGTGGAAATAGGGTGTTGCCACGGAAATATAGGTGCCGAGCATAAGGCGCCACTAAAAGGACTGGTTAGGAAACAGGACTGTGGTCTAACAGCAGAGGACAGACTGCACCTTGCAACGTGAAAGGTTGAATACGAGCTGGACCTATAGCTCCACCGCCGGTGCTCAACAGCGCCAACGAGAGGATACGGACTAGAGCCTACCAGTGATGGCTCACTGCTAAAAAGACACTGTGACGAAGAGATCTTGTGTATTGAACTGAATTCCGCCCTCAGCTGCTTGGTCAAGATGCTCATTGGTCGCATTTTTTAAGTCAGATACATTTATGCTATGTAGTGCGTTTGAATGTTAGGAACTCGACAAATGCAATTTCCTATGTGCTGCATCCTGCCAATCACATCAACTGTCCATGATTATATGCCAAATGTTAATATTTGACTAATGCCAATTCTTCAACCACGCCTGTGTATTTTTGTACCCCCATCAATTACAAAAATGAACTCTGTAATATAAAAAGGGGCGACTGTGGAAATTTGAGAAATTGATGTACATAAACAGCGTTCATTATTCCATTTTCCCGCTCATCTCCCTGTAAGCACCATGAATACCGTAAACTATTGACCGCATCACTCTGCCAGTAAAAGCCCGCACCCATATGTACATGACAGCCATTTTAGGCACCCTGGCCTTTTTTCCTGCTCATTAAAATCACCGGCTTCCCTTCTGCGCGTATCTGAACCCCCCTCTCTCTCTCACATGCATAGACTATGAAACCCTCTCCCTCTGCGCGACCCTGCCCTGAAAGGCAACCCTCCTGCTTGACCCACGCAAACCCCCCATTCCCTCTTGAAGAGGCATCCTTCGCCTTAGCTGACATAGCCCTCCCCAGCTGCACCTGACTGCCCCCGCTCTCTCTCGCACGAGTCATAAGACATCTCTCTCTCTCTGTGCGACTCTGTCCCTGTACACACCCTGGCTCCCCCTCCCTTCTCCCTCACACGGGCAAGTCATAAACCTTCTTCTTCTGCAAAACCCTGTCCTTGGGAGTCACGGCCGCGCCTGACCAGCACCTCCTCTCCTTTCATGAATAACCCATCTGTTAGTAAACCCTCCCTCCGCGATTGACTGTCCACACATGTCTGAGGTCATCGCCTAAGCCAGGAGATACTGTTTACTGCTTATTGTATGGAATCACTCCTCTTCAAAGGACCCACTATTGATCCTGGGCACCCCACCCCCTGGGCTATGATCAGGCGCACACATCCTAAAAGTTGGCGGAACACTCAGCTGCGTGATTACCCTCCCCTCTTATCAGCAGGTCAAGGGTCCCTATTGTGAACATATGTGGGGTAGGATTGACACGAGGATCATGGGGATGTCTTTTCCGTGTTTCACAATGTCGCAATTGTAATGCTAAGTGTTTTGTAAGGTATAAAAGACGACGTTTCAGCTCACTTGTTAGAGCACCTCCCGAAAGACACTGTGTTTCGTGTCCGAAATGACAGGCTCTCCTCATGAGAAATAAATCCTGTTCTTGTGACTCCTGCTTCCAGCGCCCGTCTCTTTATTTGGTAACTATTCAGAATGGAAACTAAGAGGCGTCTTGCGCCAGCCATCCGGGCATCGATACCAGTATGGACTCACATTTTACATAACATTTTTAAAAAACTGCGCAGAACCTATGTACAACCACTCAATATCACTTTTGAAACCTCACTGTTTCCCAAAATACAAATCCTCTATTTTGCAAATGTTCATAGCCAGTATTATCAAAAAGAAAAAAACACAAACCAACAACAAAAAAAATCAGGGCCTTATTTATGAAGGCCTTGCGGCACAAGAGCGTCACTTATTTCCCATGTTTAAAGTGATGCACCGGCTGCACAAGGCAATCATAAATAAGGTCCAAATGAAAATACCATTGATTTGCACCCAAAATCGTTTTTTGAATAACATTTTAGAAACACTGCGCAGAACAGATATACAACCACTCAATATCACTTTTTAAACCTCACTGTTTCCCAAAATACAAATCCACTATCTTGCAAATGTTCATAATAAGTATTATCAAAAAGCAAAAAACAAATCAACAGCCAACAAACTCAGCGCCTTGTCTATGAAGGCCTTGCGCCACAAGAGCGTCACTTATTTCCCATGTTTAAAGTGATGCACCGGCTGCACAAGGCAATCATAAATAAGGGCCAAATGAAAATACCATTGATTTGCCCCCAAAATCGTTTTTTGAATAACATTTTAGAAACACTGCGCAGAACCTATGTACAACCACTGATTATCACTTTTGAAACCTCACTGTTTCCCAAAATACAAATCCTCTATTTTGCAAATGTTCATATCAAGTATTATCCAAAAGCAAGACACAAATCAACAGCCAGCAAACTAAGGGCCTTATTTATGAAGGCCTTGTGCCACAAGAGCGTCACGTATTTCCCATGTTTAATAAAGTGATGCACTGGCTGCACAAGGCAATCATAAATAAGGGCCAAATGAAAATACCATTCATTTGCACCCGAAATCGTTTTTTTGAATAACATTTTAGAAAAACTGCGCAGAACCTATGTACAACCACTCAATATCACTTTTGAAACCTCACTGTTTCCCAAAATACAAATACTCCATCTTGCAAATGTTCATAGCAAGCATTATCAAAAAGCAAAAAACAAACAAACAGCAAACAAACTCAGGGCCTCATTTATGAAGGCCTTGCGCCACAAGAGCGTCACTTATTTCCCATGTTTAAAGTGATGCACCGGCTGCACAAGGCAATCATAAATAAGGGCCAAATGAAAATACCATTCATTTGCACCCAAAATCGGTTTTTTTAATAACATTTGAGAAACACTGCGCAGAACCTATGTACAACCACTCAATATCACTTTTGAAACCTCACTGTTTCCCAAAATACAAAACCACTATCTTGCAAATGTTCATAATAAGTATTATCAAAAAACAAAAAACAAATCAACAGCCAGCAAACTAAGGGCCTTATTTATGAAGGCCTTGTGCCACAAGAGCGTCACGTATTTCCCATGTTTAATAAAGTGATGCACTGGCTGCACAAGGCAATCATAAATAAGGGCCAAATGAAAATACCATTCATTTGCACCCGAAATCGTTTTTTGATTAACATTTTAGAAAAACTGCGCAGAACCAATGTACAACCACTCAATATCACTTTTGAAACCTCACTGTTTCCCAAAATACAAATCCTCTATTTTGCAAATGTTCATAGCTAGTATTAACAAAAAGCAAAAACACAAACCAACAACAACAAAAATCAGGGCCTTATTTATGAAGGCCTTGCGCCACAAGAGCGTCACTTATTTCCCATGTTAAAGGTGATGCACCGGCTGCACAAGGCAATCATAAATAAGGGCCAAATGAAAATACCATTGATTTGCACCCAAAATCGTTTTTTGAATAACATTTTAGAAACACAACACAGGACCTATGTACAAGCATACAATTTCACTACTGAAACATAACTATCTGCTTCCAAATATTCTCCATAGAGCAAACAAGTCTCTATCTAAATAAATAAATCATTACTTACCTTTACAAATGCTTTGGGAGATTAAGAACAGTGTCAGACACACACACACATTTTTCTTTAGCAGAGCAAAAGGTGTGCACTCAATACACTGAAAGCAGGACTGGCACAGAAAATCTCTAACTTTACACACATATGCCTTATTTCAACCAATCAAATGTCTTCTCTCACTATTTTCAAACCAACACCCTTCCTCCTCTCAGACCTTTCTATCTGTTACCATAGCAACTCCCTCCTAACTGAACTCTCAAGTTCAAAAGTTTATTCTACAATGTTGCAAATTAAGTCAGCAAGCATGTTTGACCTCTCAATACACCAGCTTATCCAGGGCATTATTGCTTTTAGTGACTTTTTCTTAACCATTCAAATTGCTTCTTACACACAACACAACCATGCACCCTAACTTTCTGTTTTCAACTAACTGAATCCACCAATCATTGCTTGTGATTCAACAGCAGGGAAACTCCACAATTATTTTTTTGTAAACTCCTACTGTTCCAACTGCTATTTCATTCGCACACTTCATCTGACTGCACCAGAACCTTCTCACATCATGTATTCTGAATGCATTATTGAACATAGCTACATCCACTGGGCTCAAAGGTATGCAGCAAGCAGAAATTATCACAACCTTGATTTATCAAATGTGAAAATTAAGTGGATTGGCCAGAGAGGATTGAGGTGGCATCAATTGATACCATTGGTGAAAACCTTTTTGCATCTGCCAAACCCTGACCTCTTAATAGTGCACTGTGGTGGAAATGATTTGGGCACTATGACTGGGGTTGGTCTGGAAATGCTTTTCAAGGACACCTTTGATCAATTGATGACACTTTTTCCACAAACTGCCTTGGTATATTCCAATATATGCCAAAGACAGAAATGGAACTGGTCCAACCAATTTTGTCCACAATTTGAGAAAGCACGGAAACATGTGAATAAATCTGTTTCTGCTTACATGAGAGACTGTGAAATGGGTTCAATATACAATAATAACTTGCGTTACAACATGCAAGACATCTACAGAGGAGATGGTGTGCACTTCTCAGATGAGGGGAATAGAATATTCCTCCTGAATTTAAGACTGTGCATTGGAACCTACTTGTAGGTACCTAAATCAGCCACAGAACCCAAAAGCTCTTTTCAGAGCTACCCTTCCTCTGATCATTCAAAACGTTTATCTTTTTCTAACTTTTTTCACTATTTTTCACCAAAGTACGCTCCCCGGTACGCTTATCGGTGTGCGTACCGAGTGCTCACCCCGCAAAATTTTTCAATTTTTTTTTTTTGTGCCTATTTGAGCATCCTAAGCCCCCCTTAGAAAACCTAGAGGGTCAAGAAGTGTCTACCGTGCCCCCATCTACCCATTCCCAACGTTGTTTGTCCTCCATCTTCTGTCTCGATTGTACCAAACGACAAAATGGAGGACTCCCGTATCGCTGCCGGTGCGCGTAAGCGCTCCATAAAAAAAGTTGGGAAAGTAATTTACAGAAAAACCACTGGAGACACTTTCATCAAATATAGAATAGGCCCTACTACATAGCAGTCCCTACCATTAGCCCACATTTGGTGAAATTCCATTGAGACATTTAGGCTGCAGACCTGTCTAAATATCCTGAGGTAAATTACATGACCAAAACACATATGAAGTGTCAGAATTGACAACCAATTAAAACGTTTCTTACATTTTCTACGATTATTTCCTGACATTTGATTGGTTATGTACATGAATATATAAAAAAAAGAGAAGGAAACACAGCCATTTTGACTACTACTTCCTGAAGTACATTTGAAAAGAAATTACACTGACAACTTCAACTGCTTTCTTAAAGGTAAGTTGTTATTTGGAAAAGTGAAGTATGTTGTGAACTTTCGGTTAATTTGAGAAAAAATATTCAGTTACTTAAATACTATCCCACTGTAATAAAAATAGATTGAGATAGACTTCTCTGTTATAGTTATGGATTAAGTTAGGCTTCCCTTATATTATTATAAATTTACTTAGGCTTTATCACATACACTTTTATATATTTCTAATTCCAGCCTAATACCATACACTACCCAAAGATAGCTTCACTATTAAAAAATCCAAACTGCCTGTCTGAACCTCAACACAACAGTGCCCTAACTCTACTGTTATATTTTTTTTAATGCCATTTACAGCAACAAAATGGAAGGAGAACAGGATATTTCTTTTGAAATTGTTTTGGACAACAACACAGAAGAAACAATTGCTGAAAATGATGACTTTGATTTTATGGATGAGTCTCTGGACCATGAATTAGTTCAGTGTGTGGAATCAATGGAATCACAGAATACAAATGAGGACATTCCAGACAATATATTATTAGAAGTTTTATTAAATTATGAAAAAGAATCAGAAGAATAAATGTATATTTAATAATCACAAATTGTTCGAGCCATTATTCATTTTTATATGTAATTCACCAAGTAGATAAAAAATGTTTAAAATATAAAGTGAGACTTATAGTATACTGTGCAACTTTTTTGTGTTACATAGTAAGGTTGCTCATAGTTACTTCCTTTCTCCCACTATATTATCTCCAATGTGTATTTAACATCTCTTTATCATCTCCTGCCTCCATGATGTTTCTGCTTTCCTGACAGACTATGCTATGAATTCCATATACCACAATAACTTCTGTAACAACATGCAAGATATCTACAAAGAAAACGGTGTATATTAAATTATAGACTCTGCATTGGTACCAACATGTTGGTACTTAAATACAAAAAAAACCCAACAAAAAGAACAATTAATAAACATACAATTTTTGAAAGTCTGTCATTCTTTTTTCCCCATAGTACGCTTCCCGGACTGCTCCCCGGTGCGCGTACCGGGCGCTTCCCCCGCAAAAATCGAATTTAAAAAAAAAAATGTTTGGCCCCACGGGGCCCTCTTAAAGCCCCCACATCAAACCTAGGGGGTCAGGGAGGGTCTACTCTGCCCCCTTATGATAATTTCCCCCTTTGTTTTAGCCACCTATCATGTCTCGATCCTACCGAGACACAAGATGGCGGCCGCTCCAGACTGTATAGAATGTTTACAGACACCCAAAAGCCAATCAGCTTTCTGTGCGTTAGTCACGTGGCGCGCCCGGTGCGCTCCCCGGTGCGCGTACCGGGGCGCGCTTATAGATATATATATTTTTTGAACCTAAATTACTCAAAATCCACTGGAGCACATATCTTGAGACATACCAAAGGCACATCGGGCAACCAATCCCTACAATTTTGCCAAGTTTGGTGGAAATCCATTCAGCCGTTCGGGCTAAAAGTGAGGTTGACCGCCCTATGGAAATTAACATGGGGAAAACGCGTTTTGGGACCCCCCTTTTATCTCGGCCCCCGCTTGACGAATCCCTCCAAACTTTCAGGGAAGAACCGGAGCTCAAAGAGGCCATTTTGAGGAAATTTTCAGGCAGATTCGTCAACCTGCGCCAAAGTTATTCCAAATAGAATTTTGAGATTTAACATTGAAAAAATATCCTAACTATAACTACCTACTGGCGACCGCCAGTAGGTAATATATATATATATATATATATATATATATATATATTGTCATAGAATAAAATTTAAGAGTCTGGCAGAATCGTACCAAACACCGTATGACAAAAAATACATACGATTTGTATCCGGTTTATGCAGTACGCTACGTCCGTACATAAACAAGCAGCAGTTTCCGGCCCAGCAAGTACGATTCGTGTCGGCGACACGCCGTTGGACCCTTTTTCTATGGGAGCTGAAAACTACCGTAAAAGCAGAGTCGGGTCCAAACCTCACCCCGATACGCGACAGACACGCCATGAAACCCATCGACCGTGTCATCCCAGTCCTGTACGCCTATGACCTGGTGCACAGAAACCGACGGCGGCGCGGACGGTGAGTACAACGCACCGCAACAAAGGAAGTGTACATGTACGGGGCACCACACGATCGTGTATATCACCATTGCAATAGTGATAGGAGCCACACACACGCCATTACTGTTGGGGTACGGTGCAAAGCACGCTCGCGTATATCACCATTGCAATAGTGATACGAGCCGTACACATGCCATTAATGTTGGGGTACGGTGCGTAAAACGCTCGCGTATATCACCATTGCAATAGTGATACGAGCCGCACACACGCTATTAATGTTGGGGGACGGTGCATCACACGCTCGTGTATGTCACCATTGCAATAGTGATACGAGCCGCACACACGCAATTTATGTTGGGGTACGTTGCTCACATCTGAGGAATGTGTGGATATGATTCCCAGCAATGCCCAGACATAGGAGAGGTGGGTGGATATGACTCCCAGCAGTGCCCAAACATAAGAGAGGTGGGTGCAGAGGACTCCCTGCAGTTCCCAGACATAAGAGGGGGGTATAGATATGACTCCCAGCAGTGCCCAGATATAAGAGAGGTGGGTGCAGAGGACTCCTAGCAGTGCCCAGATATAGGAGGGGTGGCTGGATAGGACTCCCAGCAGTGCCCAGACATAGGAGGGGGGTGTGCACAGAACTCCCAGCAGTGCCCAGACATAGGAGGGGTGGGTGCAGAGGACTCCCAGCAGTGCCCAGACATAAGAGGGGGGTGTAGATATGACTCCCAGCAGTGCCCATACATTAGAGAGGTGGGTTCAGAGGACTCCCAGCAGAGCCCATACAAAGGAGAGGTTGTGTGTAGGACCCCCAGCAGTGCCCAGACATAGGAGGGGTGGGTGCAGAGGACTCCCAGCAGTGCCCAGACATAGGAGGGGTGGCTGGATACGACTCCCAGCAGTGCCCAAACAAAGGAGGGGGTGTGCAAAGGACTCCCAGCAGTGCCCAGACATCGGAGGGGTGGGTGCAGAGGCCTCCCAGCAGTGCCCAGACATAGAAGAGGTGGCTGGATAGGGCTCCAAGCAGTGCCCAGACATAGGAGGGGTGGCTGGATAGGACTCCCAGCAGTGCCCAGACATAGGAGGGGGGTGTGCACAGAACTCCCAGCAGTGCCCAGACATAGGAGGGGTGGGTGCAGAGGACTCCCAGCAGTGCCCAGACATAAGAGGGGGGTGTAGATATGACTCCCAGCAGTGCCCATACATTAGAGAGGTGGGTTCAGAGGACTCCCAGCAGAGCCCATACAAAGGAGGGGTTGTGTGTAGGACCCCCAGCAGTGCCCAGACATAGGAGGGGTGGCTGGATAGGACTCCCAGCAGTGCCCAGGCATAGGAGGGGCGTGCGCGTAGGACCCCCAGCATTGCCCAGACATAGGAGGGGGGTGTAGATATGACTCCCAGCAGTGCCTAGACAAAGAAGGGGTGGCTGGATAGGACTCCCAGCAGTGCCCAGACATAGGAGGGGTGGCTGGATAGGACTCATAGCAGTGCCCAGACATAGGAGGGGTGGGTGCAGAAGACTCCCAGCAGTGCCCAGACATATTTTGGGGTGTGTGCATAGGACCCCCAGCAGTGCCCAGACATAGGAGGGGTGGCTGGATAGGACACCCAGGAGGGCCCAGACATAGGAGGGGGTATGCACAGGACTCCTAGCAGTACCCAGACATAGGAGGGGTGGGTGCAGAGGACTCCCAGCAGTGCCCAGACATAGGAGGGGTGGCTGGATACGACTCCCAGCAGTGCCCAAACAGAGGAGGGGGTGTACAAAGGACTCCCAGCAGTGCCCAGACATAGGAGGGGTGGGTGCAGAGGCCTCCCAGCAGTGCCCAGACATAGAAGAGGTGGCTGGATAGGGCTCCAAGCAGTGCCCAGACATAGGAGGGGGTGTAGATATGACTCCCAGCAGTGCCCAGACATAAGAGGGGTGGGTGCAGAGGAATCCCAGCAGTGCCCAGACATAGAAGGGGTGTGTGCGTAGGACCCCCAGCAGTAACCAGACATAGTAGGGGTGGCTGGATAGGACACACAGCAGTGCCCAGACATAGGAGGGGTGTGTGCAGAGGCCTCCCAGCAGTGCCCAGACATAGAAGAGGTGGCTGGATAGGGCTCCAAGCAGTGCCCAGACATAGGAGGGGGTGTAGATATGACTCCCAGCAGTGCCCAGACATAAGAGGGGTGGGTGCAGAGGAATCCCAGCAGTGCCCAGACATAGAAGGGGTGTGTGCGTAGGACCCCCAGCAGTGCCCAGACATAGGAGGGGTTGCTGGATAGGACTCCCAGCAGTGCCCAGACATAGGAGGGGGTGTAGATATGACTCCCAGCAGTGCCCAGACATAAGATGGGTGTGTGCAGAGGACTCCCAGCAGTGCCCAGACATGGGGGGTGGCTGGATAGGACTCCCAGCACTGCCCAGACATAGGAGGGGGTGTGCGTATGACTCCCAGCAGTGCCCAGACATAGGAGGGGAGGTGTGCACAGGACTCCCAGCAGTGCCCAGACATAGGAGGGGTGTGTGTAGAGGACTCCCAGCAGTGCTCAGACATAGTAGGGGTGGCTGGATAGGACTCCCAGCAGTGCCCATACATAGGAGGGGTGCAGATATGACTCCCAGCCGTGCCCAGACATAAGAGGGGTGGGTGCAGAGGACTCCCAGCAGTGCCCAGACATAGGAGGGGTGGCTGGATACGACTCCCAGCAGTGCCCAAACATAGGAGGGGGTGTGCAAAGGACTCCCAGCAGTGCCCAGACATAGGAGGGGTGGGTGCAGAGGCCTCCCAGCAGTGCCCAGACATAGAAGAGGTGGCTGGATAGGGCTCCCAGCAGTGCCCAGACATAGGAGGGGGTGTAGATATGACTCCCAGCAGTGCCCAGACATAACAGGGGTGGGTGCAGAGGAATCCCAGCAGTGCCCAGACATAGAAGGGGTGTGTGCGTAGGACCCCCAGCATTGCCCAGACATAGTAGGGGTGGCTGGATAGGACACACAGCAGTGCCCAGACATAGGAGGGGTGTTTGCGTAGGACCCCCAGCAGTGCCCAGACATAGGAGGGGTTGCTGGATAGGACTCCCAGCAGTGCCCAGACATAGGAGGGGGTGTAGATATGACTCCCAGCAGTGCCCAGACATAAGAGGGGTGGTTGCAGAGGACTCCCAGCAGTGCCCAGACATAGGGGGGTGGCTGGATAGGACTCCAAGCACTGCCCAGACATAGGAGGGGGTGTGCGTACGACTCCCAGCAGTGCCCAGACATAGGAGGGGGTTGTGCACAGGACTCCCAGCAGTGCCCAGACATAGGAGGGGTGTGTGTAGAGGACTCCCAGCAGTGCTCAGACATAGTAGGGGTGGCTGGATAGGACTCCCAGCAGTGCCCATACATAGGAGGGGTGCAGATATGACTCCCAGCCGTGCCCAGACATAAGAGGGGTGGGTGCAGAGGATTCCCAGCAGTGCCCAGGCATAGGAGGGGTGTGTGCTTAGGACCCCCAGCTGTGCCCAGACATAGGAGAGGTGGCTGTATAGGACTCTCAGCCGTGCCCAGACATAGGAGGGGTGTGTGCGTAGGACCCCCAGCAGTGCCCAGACATAGGAGGGGTGGCTGGATAGGACTCCCAGCAGTGCCCAGACATAGGAGGGGGGTGTAGATATGACTCCCAGCAGTGCCGAGACATAAGAGGGGTGGGTGCAGAGGACTCCCAGCATTGCCCAGACATTGGAGGGGTGTGTGCGTAGGATCCCAAGCAGGGCCCAGACATAGGAGGGGTGGCTGGATAGGACTCCCAGCAGTGCCCAGACATAGAAGGGGTGGCTAGATAGGACTCCCAGCAGTGCCCAGACGTAGGAGGGGGGTGTGCATAGGACTCCCAGCAGTGCCCAGACATAAGAGGGGTGGGTGCAGAGGACTCCCAGCAGTGCTCAGACATAGGAGGGGTGGCTGGATCGGACTCCCAGCAGTGCCAAGACACAGTAGGGGGGTGTGCGTAGAACTCCCAGCAGTCCCCAGACATAGGAGGGGTGTGTGCGTAGGACCCCCAGCAGTGCCCAGACATAGGAGGGGGTTGTAGATATGACTCCCAGCAGTGCCCAGACATAAGAGGGGTGGGTGCAGAGGACTCCCACCAGTGTCCAGACATAGGAGGGGTTTGTGCGTAGGACCCCTAGCAGTGCCCAGACATATTAGGTGTGGCTGGATAGGACTCCCAGCAGTGCCCAGACATAGGAGGAGTGTGTGCGTAAGACCCCCAGCAGTGCTCAGACATAGGAGGGTTGTGTGCGTAGGACCCCCAGCAATGCCCAGACATAGGAGGGGTGGCTGGATAGGACCCCCAGAAGTGCCCAGACATAGGAGGGGCGGCTGGAGAGGACTCTCAGCAGTGCCCAGACATAGGAGGGGAATTTAGATATGACTCCCAGCAGTGCCCAGACATAAGAGTGGTGTGTGCAGAGGACTCCCAGCAGTGCCCAGACATCGGAGGGGTGGCTGGATAGGACTTGCAGCAGTGCCCAGACATAGGAGGGGTGTGCGTATGATGCCCAGCAGTGCCCAGACATAGGAGGGGGGTGTAGATATGACTCCTAGCAGTGACCAGACATAGGAGGGGTGTGTTTAGGACCCCCAACAGTGCCCAGACATAGGATGGGTGGCTGGATAGGACTCCCAGCAGTGCCCAGACATAGGAGGGGTGGGTGCAGAAGACTCCCAGCAGTGCCCAGACATATTTTGGGGTGTGTGCATAGGACCCCCAGCAGTGCCCAGACATAGGAGTGGTGGCTGGATAGGACACCCAGGAGGGCCCAGACATAGGAGGGGGTATGCACAGGACTCCCAGCAGTACCCAGACATAGGAGGGGTGGGTGCAGAGGACTCCCAGCAGTGCCCAGAGATAGGAGGGGTGGCTGGATACGACACCCAGCAGTGCCCAAACATAGGAGAGGGTGTGCATAGGACTCCCAGCAGTGCCCGAACATAGGAGGGTGTGTGCACAGGACTCCCAGCAGTGCCCAGACATCGGAGGGGTGGCTGGATAGGACTTGCAGCAGTGCCCAGACATAGGAGGGGTGTGCATATGATGCCCAGAAGTGCCCAGACATAGGAGGGGGGTGTAGATATGACTCCTAGCAGTGACCAGACATAGGAGGGGTGTGTTTAGAACCCCCAACAGTGCCCAGACATAGGATGGGTGGCTGGATAGGACTCCCTCCCAGCAGTGCCCAGACATACGAGGGGTGGGTGCAGAAGACTCCCAGCAGTGCCCAGACATATTTTGGGGTGTGTGCATAGGACCCCCAGCAGTGCCCAGACATAGGAGGGGTGGCTGGATAGGACACCCAGGAGGGCCCAGACATAGGAGGGGGTATGCACAGGACTCCCAGCAGTACCCAGACATAGGAGGGGTGGGTGCAGAGGACTCCCAGCAGTGCCCAGATATAGGAGGGGTGGCTGGATACCACTCCCAGCAGTGCCCAAACATAGGAGAGGGTGTGCATAGGACGCCCAGCAGTGCCCAAACATAGGAGGGGGTGTGCACAGGACTCCCAGCAGTGCCCAGACATAGGAGGGGTGGGTGCAGAGTACTCCCAGCAGTGCCCAGACATAGGAGGGGGTGTAGATATGACTCCCAGCAGTGCCCAGACATAAGAGGGGTGGGTGCAGAGGACTCCCAGCAGTGCCCAGACATAGGAGGGGTGTGTGCGTAGGACCCCCAGCAGTGCCCAGACATAGTAGGGGTGGCTGGATAGGACTCACAGCAGTGCCCAGACATAGGAGGGGTGTTTGCGTAGGACCCCCAGCAGTGCCCAGACATAGGAGGGGTTGCTGGATAGGACTCCCAGCAGTGCCCAGACATAGGAGGGGGTATAGATATGACTCCCAGCAGTGCCCAGACATAAGAGGGGTGCGTGCAGAGGACTCCCAGCAGTGCCCAGACATAGGGGGGTGGCTGGATAGGACTCCCAGCAGTGCCCAGACATAGGAGGGGGTGTGCGTACAACTCCCAGCAGTGCCCAGACATAGGAGGGGGTGTGCAGAGGACTCCCAGCAGTGCTCAGACATAGTAGGGGTGGCTGGATAGGACTCCCAGCAGTGCCCATACATAGGAGGGGTGCAGATATGACTCCCAGCAGTGCCCAGACATAAGAGGGGTGGGTGCAGAGGATTCCCAGCAGTGCCCAGGCATAGGAGGGGTGTGTGCGTAGGACCCCCAGCTGTGCCCAGACATAGGAGAGGTGGCTGTATAGGACTCCCAGCCGTGCCCAGACATAGGAGGGGTGTGTGCGTAGGACCCCCAGCAGTGCCCAGACATAGGAGGGGTGGCTGGATAGGACTCCCAGCAGTGCCCAGACATAGGAGGGGGGTGTAGATATGACTCCCGGCAGTGCCCAGACATAAGAGAGGTGGGTACAGAGGACTCCCAGCATTGCCCAGATATTGGAGGGGTGTGTGCGTAGGACCCCCAGCAGGGCCCAGACATAGGAGGGGTGGCTGGATAGGACTCCCAGCAGTGCCCAGACATAGAAGGGGTGGCTAGATAGGATTCCCAGCAGTGCCTAGACATAAGAGGGGTGGGTGCACAGGACTCCCAGCAGTCCCCAGACATAGGAGGGGTGTCTGCGTAGGACCCCCAGCAGTGCCCAGACATAGGAGGGGGTTGTAGATATGACTCCCAGCAGTGCCCAGACATAAGAGGGGTGGGTGCAGAGGACTCCCACCAGTGTCCAGACATTGGAGGGGTGTGTGCGTAGGACCCCTAGCAGTGCCCAGACATATTAGGTGTGGCTGGATAGGACTCCCAGCAGTGCCCAGACATAGGAGGGGTGTGTGCGTAAGACCCCCAGCAGTGCCAAGACATATGAGGGTTTGCTGGATAGGACTCCCAGCAGTGCCCAGACATAGGAGGGGTGTGTGCGTAGGACCCCAAGCAATGCCCAGACATAGGAGGGGTGGCTGGATAGGACTCTCAGCAGTGCCCAGACATAAGAGGCATGGGTGCAGAGGACTCCCAGCAGTGCTCAGACGTAGGAGGGGTGGCTGGATAGGTCTCCCAGCAGTGCCCAGACATAGGAGGGGGGTGTGCATAGGACTCCCAGCAGTGCCCAGACATAGGAGGGGTGTGTGAGTAGGACCCCCAGCAGTGCCCAGACATAGGAGGGGAATTTAGATATGACTCCCAGCAGTGCCCAGACATAAGAGTGGTGTGTGCAGAGGACTCCCAGCAGTGCCCAGACATCGGAGGGGTGGCTGGATAGGACTTGCAGCAGTGCCCAGACATAGGAGGGGGGTGTGCATATGATGCCCAGCAGTGCCCAGACATAGGAGGGGGTGTATGATGACATGCCCTCCATGAATGACAACAACTGTGTCAAGATTTGTGTTTGTCCATGGAGGACAGTCAGCATAGATGTCTGACCAACGTGAATCTCCAGGAGTATGTCCACAGACTTGGCACTGAGGGCAGCAGGGGAGACAGGGCAGTGGCTGCGGTGCCGGGGACGAAGGAGACACAGGGGCAGCACGGACCAAAGGGGCCCTAGCAAATGGGAGGGTGGAGATGGGTCTGGAGGAGGAGGGGACAGACATAGCGGTGACAGATGCTGTTTTTGCGTATTCCCCCTCCTCCTGGGAGTCTGAAGCCGAGCCGTCCACATGATAGGAAGTGTCTTGCTCAAACGGTCTGGCCAGCTGACTCCCCTCACCCTCTGTGCAACTGCCTCCCTCTGACTCCTCAAAGCAGGTGGCACTGCGGCTGGGTCCCTCTGCCTGGTCTGTGCTTGTGTCTCCTCCCGTTTCTGTTGATGATGCTGTTGGCAAGGAGAAAGGAAAAAATATATATCAGTCACCTGTACACATCAGACACATGAGCACAAAATCATTTGGGCACATTTAAATTCATGGCATGCATCATGAGTAACATGCCACATAACTCAGCACATTTTAAGACTATTACTGCGCAGTTGTAATAGACACAACACTCCTTGCATACAAAGATACTAGTAACAGACCAGGACACAACTTGAATGAGAGTCACAATGATGACCCACTGTATGTCAACAGATCAGGTTTTGATCCATCACCGTCCTGTTGCCCACTCTGCCACCCCAGTACAGACATGGTGATGTGCAAATCAGTCTGACCCTGTGCCACCTGGGAACAGTCCTGCCCGAACTGCCAAGCAATGCCATCTCTGGACCGGAAACAAGCTTTATAGGACTGGTCACTGCCATCACAGCCGCCTTCAGCCAGGCTTTCGTGAAACCCAGATCTGGATTCAAGCAAGCATGGCTGAAGACGGCTGCAATGCCAAAAAGGGGTCCCAGGAAGCTTGTTTCCAGTCCAGGGAAGGCATGGCTTGGCATATCTGGCTGGACTGTTCCCATGAGGCCCATGGTCAGACTGATTTGCACATGACCATGTTTGAACTTGGGGTGCAGAGTGGGCAACAGAACAGTGATGGATAAAACCCTGACCTGTGTGAGTGTATGATTGATACCGATAATGCCTCCATCACCACCCCCTTTTGTGACACTCCTCACAGGGGCATCTATCACCAGATCATACAGTTGCTAGCACATAACACACACTGGCTGTCAAGTGAAGTGGCCCACATGTCCAAAATCCTGACAATGTCTAAGCTAATGTGCCTGCAATTGTGAAGATCAAAATCATTGCTGCATTGTTGACACACCCTCAACCACATTAGAAATGTGAACACAGTAGTGTGCACACCAAGACAAAACAGCGTTGCAACACCAATACATACATGTTGCACAAATCTGTGAGGAGCAATCATCTCTGTGAGCAAACAACATAGCCTGTAAAGCCCCCAATGACAGCATCACAGGGTAAGTGCATAGTGATGACTTCACATCACAAATTACATCTACAGCTCACCACTGACAAGGCCAAACAGGCAGGCCCATCACAACTCTCCTGCACAACACCCCCATCACTCCGTCAATGTGAGTGATACAGCTCAAGAAGTGAAAACTCAGAATCAGGGTATCAATATTTGTGCAGCAATTTAAATAAACCCATTGGTCACCTCGTGTGGCTGGCCATCCATATTAGTCACAAACAACCAGCAACATATTCCTATGAATAGGCACACAGGCACTGCCTAGTGTGAGTATGCACAAGCCAAATTTTGTATACATGGTCAGTGTGCACATGGACCTAACACATGAGAAATACAAAGTATGCCAGGGACAAATGCACTGAGGCAGACCCATGCTGAGCTCCATGTTGAGACTCATGATCAGTGCCAAAAATCATGAAGGCCAAACACAGTGCACAGGTCGAGGAACAGTTAAGGTACCAACAAGTGTCACAGACCTCCCTCCAACATGATGATGTGCTAAGCAATAAGCATACTCATACCTTGCACCCTAGGAGTACATGTGCAAAATGAAAATACACAAAGCAGGGGACACATGTGGAGGAGGGGAAGGGATGTAAAAGAGCATCAGCCGAATATGGGGAATAGAAACTACAATGCATAAATTGCCTGTCCGACCAGACCCCCCAACTGTGGGAGTGTTACCCGGCTTCAGAGCACCGCAGGTAGTATGTGACATACAAGACAACAAACAGACATGTATCTACCCCCTCCTTGCTGCTGTCCCTCCTGCAACTGCCTGGGGAGGTCTGGAAATACCACTTCCGGGAACCGGAGCATGTGGGTGTGAGGTGACGTTCGCCACCATGCCGGCGAGGAGCTTCAAGCTTCAGCTGGACCCGGGCGATACGCCGGGTCCAGCACCGGATGTCCTGCTACCTCTTCCTGATCTTCATCATCCTTCGGCGAGGGTCCCCCACACACCTGACAGCCCTGGCTATGTCCAGCCAGATCTACCCCTTCTCATCGGCAATTACCTGTGAGGAACACAAAGTGAAACAACACCACTACACCTGCTCCATGTCCCAAAGACACACACTTGCACAACATTGACGATGACAACAGGGCATAGGATGCTGACAGGACTTGCATCATTGTCCATGTGAATGTGGCCTGTGAGCATACACAAATGCACTACATGCCTTTGAAAGGCAACAGATGCCATAAGGGTGCAAACCACTCAATGATCATGGCACACACTGAACAAGACATGCAACTGCAGGGTGGTGGGCAGCACGTGACATGCTGTCACATTTCCCACTACACCTAAGAACCCTCAGCAGACCACACATATACACCCTGGCACAGACCATTTGATTGTCAGTGTCAACAGTGTATACAACCCTCACTTTGCACATGTCACACTTGACAAAGATGTAACACAGGCATCATGCTAACTGTCCAAGTCATGCACACGACACTGCATACTTGTCAAATCAGATGGCTACATCTGTGGCATACGCCATGCAGCTGTGTTGCAAGACATCACATACACCCTTTGCCAGGTGACAACGAACATTCACAATCCTCAATGTCCATGAGTTCAAACCATGCATTTGTCCAACATCCACACAGGTCACCAAAAACAATTAACTACAGTGAGTACATTCATCTGTCACTCTGGGGGGAACACTGTTTCATCTCAGTAAATCATGGCAATAAAACATGCAAGGTGTGGCACAGCTGAATGTGTGATTCACATTGCATTGAATGTCACAGTTAGCACAATGCAGGTAAGCAGTGAACACTATTTAACTACATCATTCACTGCATGGGAGATAACACAATGTACACACCCGGCACTCAGTGCCAAACCACATTGCATGTCTGTTCCTCAAATACACAATGGCTGTAGTGACACACGCACAACAGGTGCACAGTCCAAAGCTAGTGCAGTCATCACTCACCTGCTCCCCTGGTCTCCCATACAGCTTGCTGTAGTTTGGTAGGAGGGCAACCAGCAGGGCCTGTTTCTCCTCCTCACTGAATGCAGGTGCCCTCTCCCTGGTCAGCAAAATCAGAGTCCAGGAAATGCAGAGACAGCAGCAGTGTTGTCCACTCCAATGTTGTGCAGGCAAGTGCCCTCTCCCAAACACATGCAACCTTAAATCAGTATTGCTGAGGTGCTTTCGGTATCATGAGTAGAGTGTGATAGGCCAGATTACTTAGCATCCTATGTTTCATCCAATTCCATTCCACATAAGGGCCTGAGACACATTTGCATGGTTTAAAAATTGAGCTTTAGCTCCACAACAAATTTTGCAACATTGTATAGTTTTGCCCAACTGAATTTTGCAGGACACCTGTAGCACACACTCAAATCTCAGTTTCCTTGACAACTAGTCTGCATTCTGGGCATTCTACTCGTCCCCTGGGTGTTCCCTATGTATTTTCTGGGATCCCTACAGAAGTACGGTGCGTTTTTCGTCGCAAATGCCACATATTCAATAGTGAAACGATGCGCCCACAAACACGCAATGGCGTGGTACGGTCCGCTCGCGTATGGCCCCATTGCAATAGTGAAATGTCCTGCACACACGCACGTACTATTGCGGTATGGTCCACTCGCGCATGTCACCATTACAATGGTGAAACGTCCTGCAGACACGCACGCACTCTCAGGATACGGTTCGCTCTCGTATGGCAACATTTCAATGGTGAAACGTCCCGCACACACGCACGCACTCTCGGGGTACGGCTCGCTCACGTATTGCACTATTACAAGGTTGAAACGTCCCACACACACGCACGCCCTCTTGGGGAACGGCTCGCTTGCGTATGTCACCATTACAATGGTGAAACGTCCTGCACACACGGACCCACTCTCGGGGTACGATGCCTTATACACAGTGCGTTTCACACGTCCATGTAAATGCAGGTGTACAGTGCGTTTTACACAGTGCGTTTCACACGCTGGAGTCAAAGCAGGGGGATGGTACGTTTCACACAGTCACGTATGGCTAGTGATATGAGGGGCACACATGGCGGGGATGTAGCAGTACGGTTAACACAAGGATTTCTATCAAGTTCTTGTCATTGCATACTTACATGAGCTGGGCCCTAGGTGTGGAAGGCACTGAAATAGCACAGCATATCATTTCATGTTGCACAATTGATGTGTGATGACCTGGTGACACATGTGATGTGTGATGGGGCACTATGTGGTACACATCACATTTCCACTTGCTCCCTCTGTATCATCATGCACTTTGGCAATTTCTCAGTTGTCATTTTGACAATAATCATGTCCCTATGTAACAATGTACTGTGTGTGTAATTCTTAATGCAGATTTTTCAGTTTGGGCTCCGTATAATGCATCTGCTGCGGGTGCATCTCCAATGAGTCTGTGTTGTGACTGAAATGGTTTTGCATGTACGCACACCATGGCACATGTGCCTTTTCAAGGGATTTTGTGTCTGATGGCATCATACATCAATGATCCACATGCATACATGTCTGCATCTTGACAATTGTTGTGGTCTTGCATTGTCACATACACACCTCATTAGCAAGTTGTATGATATGTCCAATAGATATTCCATGTGACCTGGGTCTGTGCCTTGCAGTCAGCTGTCTGTATGGGATGACAACCTTCTAATGCATGTCTGGTGATGTGTGTCACTCCAGTGAAATCTTGCTCTGCTCACTCAGAGCAGCCCTGCACTTTTTTGGTGTGCATGTAACGTTTATTACTATTACTGAAGATTTATCTTGGTAATTTTTAAAGTACCATGAAGCTGCCACATGTGTCCAGGATGTATTGCTTACACCAGACCTCATAGTACCTTGATGTGTAGTAGCAAGGTTGCATGTGCTATGTACATTGGAATATTTCTGGCTGACAGTTGTTCTACATTATTCCTAAATATGTACTGCAGGGCACCACCTCCACCAAGGCCTTTTCCCGACTTGGAGACCATGAGGGAACGTGATTGCATCCGTCTTTACAGATTCACTCAAGAGCTGATTCAGGACTTGATGGACAGGCTGGAACCACGTCTCCAACTGCGACTAAGGTATCCAACTGCGCTGACAACAAAGCTAAAGGTGATGACAGTCCTAAACTTTTTTGCCATGGGTATGTTTCAATTTACCATTGCAGATGTTGGGGGTATGTCCCAGACCATGTTCAGCTGTGTCCTACGTGATGCCTTATCTGCCATGTTAGAGCACATTGATGAATTTATCAAATTTCCAAACCCTGAAGAGTTGAGAGATGTCAAGGATAAATTCAATGCACTGGGAGGGATTCCTCATGTCATTGGGTCCATTGATGGTACACATGTGGCTTTGGTGCCACCACAGGCTCAGGAGCAGGCCTACCGCATTAGGAAACATTACCACTCAATAAATGCCCTTGTGATGTGTCTTGCTAACATGCTGATTTCCCATGTTTGTGCGCGTTTTCCAGGATCGTGCCATGATGCATTCATCATAAGGCTTAGCAGGGTACCACAGATGATGCAGCAGCTGCGCAACCATTGTGCATGTCTTGTTGGTGGGTATACTCTGTTTGTCCTCTATGTTTAACATTTTAATTTGCTCTGACAAAATTGCTTTACCCTACATTTCAACACGCTATATTTTTTTAGGAGATGCAGGGTATCCCAACATGCTGTGGCTCATGACACCGCTCCGCAACCCAAGGACAGCTGCAGACCATCGGTACAACAAGGCACAAGGGCAGACCAGGCGTGTGATTGTGCAAACATTTGGACTCCTGAAAAGCAGATTCCGGTGCCTTGATAAGATCGGTGGATCCCTTCCATACATCCCGGTCAAGGTGTGTAACATCTTCATTGTGTGCTGCATGCTGCGCAAAATGGCAGTTGAGAAGGCTGTGCCACTCATCCTGGATCCTGATGAGCTGGAACATCCACCCATTGAGGATGAAGGGCTTGGGCATGATGCAAGTGATGATGAGGAGGAAGAGGATATCCGAAGTAGGCTCATACCCAACTTCTTTTCTTAATGGTGAGTCACTGGGTAGTTGTGTGCATGCTTGTGACAAGGAGTGGCATGTGTTGCATACTGTGTGTCCAGCTGACTGTATGTGAATACACTTTGATGTTTGTTGTGATGTGTCACACAAGTTACACAAGTAATGACACACACATATGTGCAATGATTGTTTTAGAAATGTACATATGTACTACATTGTGATGTATTTTCACATGACCATGTCTGTATGCAATTATCATTATTTTGTCCCCTTGTGTGCCTGTCTTTCCCAGGTCGCTCTGCCTGTTGTCTGTTCGTGTCATCTTGGTACTCCTGCTATTGATCATGATGATTGCAATGTGTGTCGAATCACTGTTCCATGCACAGACCTGTGGAAATGTCAGTTTTGGTAAGATATCTAAACATTGTTTTTTGTGTTGGTTTTCTATAGGAATGTGTGGGAGCTTTTACTGTTCTTGTTGTTGAAGCATACATACATGTGTCATTAACATGGATCAAGATGCCTGTTGCAACACTCCCAATACTGGACACTCACCCTTCTTCTCAGTCATCTGTTGTTGATTGATGACTCTGGGGAATGCATCAATGTGTGTATACCATGGTCCACAGACATTGCAGATGTGACCAGTTTACATTGTGTGTGACATCACAACCACAGGTTCTGTGTGGATTTGGAAACTCACTGTGTGCAGCAGGATGTGTGTGGATCATCAAATTGATGTTGTTGGCCAGTACACTTAGGTTTACCTATTGACATGTTGTGAAGGTGTGGACCACTTAAGGTCCTACATGTTCTGACAATTGTCCAGTGAGTGTGTTCGTATGGATGCATTGCCCCCTGTGCCAGTATGTAATGTCACTGTCAGGTCGCAACATCTGTGCTGGTGGAGATCACTGCTTTGCAAGACTTCTTGGTAACTTTATGTCAACTTTCTATGCCCATTATTCCAGGAATATTGCACTGATGACGTAGGAACGTAGAGGTGTTGGTAATGTAAACACTTCCGTTACACCAGTCGGTTGACGTTAATTGCAGAAAAGTCTTGTGCCGTGCTGCATATCCTGGTCACGGTAGGGCTGGTTTACTGGGTTTGTTCCTCATTACTCTTGTAGAGTTTGCTCACACCTGCTTGTCATGTTTGTCATTGTAAGGCACAGTTTGATGAGCCAATGCTTGGCTCTTGCTAGGCTTCCTTGTGTTTAAATAATCCCCTTCCTCATTGCATCAGCTAAGTACGGCTCTAACAGGTGATGTGTATCTTACTTTCATGAGAGGCACTGATTCCTAGGACTGACTACAGTAATTTGATTTTTGTGAGTAGCAATGCTTCACATTCAATTCACTGTATTTTTTGAGCCACATTCATACACTGTGAGTTAGTTTGTGAGCGCCTGGTTCGAATTGCATTGAATCAGCCAGGTGAGCGTTAGACCCCCTTCATTTTGGAGGCAAGCTCTGCTACCTTTGATGTGTCTGTGTTGAAAACTGTTAAGTACTATCATTTCTAAACATGTGCAGGCAAATTGGATACAGTGGCTGTGGTTAATGTACACAGGTGTAAAAGTTACAGAATATGTCATTAGTATAATGTAAATCAGTGCCAAGAACAGTTGAATTGTAATACTTTGTTTACCTTTGTTTCAGATCTCCCTCCCTGTTGTTCCCATCCTCTCCTTCCCTCGCCTGATCTCCCTTTTGAGTCTGTTATTCATATTCAGACCAAGGGGCTATCTGGAGATGGACCCCTTTGAGCATCAAACAAATCAGAGGATCAAAGGTACCGACAGTCCCTGGCAGTCGTGTGGAGATTGTTTCACCAGCTTTACAGGTACCATCATTGCATGACAGTTATTTTCTTCTGAGCAATGCCACAGGCCATGTACATTGCCTAAAGCAGCATGTCTTCACAAAAAATGTCCACCATTTATGTATGAAATGTTTTCCAAAGTGTACATTGTGCCCCATTACTGTCACCGCAGATCTCTTGCCAGTCTGCAAGCGTCATCTATGGAATACTTTACAATGATTGTGCATATGTTGTTATGTGTACTGGTTCAACATGCATTGTGTTTGTAATAGCTCATGGTCCATTTTGTGATTGAAAGACATGTTTGTGTATGTATTGTTTGAGCTCAATACCCACAACGGACATGCAACACTTGCTGACGCTGTTTGTCCTGTTCCCCGCTTGCTCTCTTGGTGCCTGGTCCTGATGCCGTCATATTTGGTGATTGTTCCCACATTTTCTAGCAGTGACCGATGAGTTACCAGACACTCCTTCCTTTCCATACACATGTAACATGCTGCTGTGCAGATATCCTTGTCTTTGTGTGCCACTTTTGCATGGTGTCTCACACCTTCGGCCATCATGTGTTCAGACATTCTTGATGCTGCATCCCCAGTGACACCGCAGATAGCAGATTGTCCGTGCCACAGTTGCACCACCACCATGACAAAGGCAGGCCTGTCAGCGCATGCAACGTGCACAGTGCAAGGCCCTGTGGCAATTGATTGACACTAGTTACACTACGGACTCATGCTCCTGCCACCCTCCACACAGTGAATACCAGACAATCATGCACCTGGTATCAGGTAACCCCTAAGAGCACACATTACAGCTTCGCAGGCTGTGTGTGCAACTCATACTGCCAACCCAGCACTGCCACACATAACAGTGCATGTCCGTACAAGCAGCTCATATGCGTCGTTCTGCACACATGCTACTTACATCAGCACAACAATGCACTCTGTTACCTCATCCACATAACAGCACAACACAAAGCCATCATTACTGTGACCTGGTTGTAAGTAAGACCCAAACACTACTTCTACATTGCCAACCCAGATGGATAGTATACGACCCGCAAGGACGACACCAACTTTCCAGGAGTATGATTGATAAAAGTATGTGAGGTACACCCCCAGAATGACATACTACACCAAGTAACAACTGTGGTGATGCTCACATTGTGCATCTCTGACTGAATTTTCGTTGATTAGAATCAGGAGATCCTCTGCATATGATATAATTTAGACTCTAGACATGGCAATCAATTCAGCCTGCGGGCCAATGGAAATATTGCCTAAGTATGCGTACTCTGAGCAGAGCCCTGCAGCATACCCCACTTGTGTGTTTTGACTAAGGAGTAGATGTTGTAGGTGCGGACCTGATGTGTGCAGTCAGATAGTTATGACAAAATCCAGTTCAGCACTGAGGACAACACACCTATGGTCTTCATGTAGTTCTGAAGATTGTGATGGTGTACGGTGTCAAATGATGTAGACATGTCGTACAGCACCAATGCCGCCTTGGAACCTCCATCTACATACCAGCGTATAGAGTCTGCCATTTGTATGAGGGCCACCTGTGTAGTATGGGTGGGATGGAAGTTGGATAGTGAGTAATGAAGGAGGCTATTAGCTTCAAAAAAGGCCATCAGTTGCTTCCAAGAAAATTCTACATAAATCTTTGCCAGGACTGATAGATAGATCTTGGTGTATGATTGTAAGCTTAAACAGGATCTGTGTTGCCTCAAGTAAAGATGTGCAGGATAAACGTGTGTCTCCACACATATGGGTTACAGACCAATCTGACCTAAGGGTTACCCATGATGTTTCAGTGTTCATAGTTTATCTTAGCAAGGATGGTGTTGTGGTTTGTGGTCAGGGGGTCAGTTTGGAAAGTGGATTAACATATGCTAATGGAGCTGAGAGGCTTCAACATAAATTGAGTTCAAATCGTAAACCACAGGGCTGCAACACAACTTTCCTGATTGCTCCTCGGATTTGTAGTAGTACTTCAGCACGCAGGCCCACAGCTAAACATGAAAAAAATGTTTTCCGTGGTAGAGCTACTCCTGCCTGGAGAACAGACACACTACCATCCTGCTTTGCTACATCAATGTTTGCATGTAACTCACCAAATCCACACCATTGCTAACTCATGATGCAAGTCCCTACACATGCTGGAACCGACCTTCAGATAAATCCACTCCTAGTCAAGACAGACAGCCACCCAGGTCCACAACAGCATCCGCCTAAACTACATCAACAACCTCTACACAGGAAGAAGAGCCAAACTCCAGGAGGACATTTGGAAAATGCAGGCACATGCGTACACCTCATCATCAACACCCCCTGCCACAGCTGCATAACCGTCCACCAGAGATACCTACTAGAGTCAGTAGTGACCCTTGACCCTGCTTGCAGGCCAGCTGGCCCCCTGCCACTAAACAGCTCCACCCGTTCCCTGCCTGCTACTGCGTGTAGTGTGACTTTGCAGCTGCTGTGCCCAGCCTTCCACTGTGCACTTGCGGTTGCCTACTGTATTTTCCACAGTGATTTGTAACTTGTATTATCTTCCACCTCCGTGTATGCTGTGCCCTGTGTTTCCATTGTAGCAGCTAAAGCGTGCTCATGCAATTTAAGATAAACACCCGCACCCTTGCTTCTACGCATCCCTTCCCGCTGCTGCCCCTGTGGCAACGCCCCCTTGCCAACACGCTCCAGCCTCCTAGATGCACCTCCCTCCATGCTTTAAAATGTCGGACACTGTGCGTCTGCACAGTGGACGTACACAGCGGGTGCACCACTGGCGCACTAAAGGTGCACCAAAGGCAAGGCCATCTGTGCCTGTCCGTGCCTGGACCATGCCCAGCGCCAGAACCCCGGGTCTACAAAGCCACCACAACACCAGCCTGCTCAACTACTCCAGCACCCTCCACGCACGCAACCCCGGACGCAATGACTCCTGCTACTGGGCTACCCCAAAAAACACCCAAGGGACCTCCACCTGCTGGAACTGCAGCTTCTACTGCATCCGGCCCCCCAAACCATATAACAGAGTACCCACCACCTGCAATGTATCCTCCTCAACACCCACTCTGCTCGCAAGGATGCCATTGTACTCTGGGACCTCCTACACTCAACCACCCCTGATGTTGCCTTCCAGACGGAGACATGGCTGAACGTCAACTTGGCACAAGACATCGCCATTGCCATCCAAGAGGGCTACCAAATCTCCTGCAGAGAGCCCACCAACAGAGTGGGAGGGGGGATCGCCACAATCCACAAGGACTCCCACAGAGTCACAAACAACACCAATGACACCGCCAAGCATATGCACTTCCAGATCTACACCGACCCCAAAACCAGCCTCAGACTGACTCTCGTTTCCAGACCACCCAGACTCCCACCACACTTCAGCAATACCATCACCAACCTCATCAGCACACACGCCCTCGCATTCAGGGACTTCATCCTCCTCAGGGACCTGAACTTCAAATGCAAATACAACAACAACGCCAAACGTACCGCCCAGATCAACAATAAGGGTGGGCGGGCGGCTACGCTCCGTGCACGGAGTGTGCGTAGTGCCGGCTTCTACGCATTTTGCGTAGCAGGCGTAGAATCCGGCACTCCGCATGCTCCGCAGACGGAGCATAGCTGGCCGCCACCCGCCTCCCTCCCGCCCTCCCTAAATGCTTTAAATTAAAAGTGTAAAAGAATTAAAAGGCACTTACCTTGCCCGCCGCTGCCCGCCGCGTCTTCGGGGCTCGCTATCTTCAGTGCTGCCATCTTGTGTACTAATGCGCATGCGCATTTCTTACGAAAAAATGCGCATGCGCGGCCGCCCGCGCATGCGCATTAGTACACAAGACGGCAGCAATGAAGATAGCGAGCCCCGGGGACGCGGCGGGCAGCGGCGGGCAAGGTAAGTGCCTTTTAATTCTTTTACACTTTTAATTTAAAGTATTTAGGGAGGGCGGGAGGGAGGCCTGCGGTGCGTAGTGGGGCTACGCGGAGTGCGGAGGTGGGCGTAGTTTCTCGCCCACTTCACGTAGCTCCGCGAAGCCCCACTACGCCCACTACGCCCAGGGTTAATCAACAACCTTGGCCACCTCAGACTGAAACAGCTTCTGACAACACCCACACACCCCACTGGACCCCATGTTCTCCGCAAGTCCCCACATCTCTGTCAACCACACAACCAAACATTGTTGGATTGATCACAAATGCATCCACATCACCTACAGGAAGCACACCAAACACTACACCACCCAACAGTTTCCACACCAGTCTTGGGGCAAGGTCACCAAGGACCATAGGACCACCAACCTCCCCCTGGGACCACCCACCACCCCCACCGCCCCTACCAACCTCAACACCACCACCATCAGCATCATACAGTGGATCAACAACTGCACACACACCCTTGCCCCACATAAGACCTCCGCAACCAATCACAAGAACAAGAAAGCCACTTGGTTCACCAAAGACCTCCGGCCCTCCAAACACAACTGTTGAAAACTGGAGGAGAACTGCCTCTGTGACTGAACACCAGACAGCTACACAGCCCACAAGAATGCCCCCGCAAACAACACAAACTGATCAGGACTACCAAGAGACCCGCCTTAAAGGACCGCATACACAACAACACACACAACACCAAAGAGCTCTTGAACATCGGGAAAGACCTCTTCAACCCCAGCTCCAACACCAACGACATTCCACCCTCACAAGAACGGTGGAAATCAGTGGCCAGGGAGGTGTAGATATAGCTCCCAGCAGTGCCCAGACATAGGAGGGATGGCTGGATAGGACTCCAAGCAGTGCCCAGAAATAGAAGGGGGTGTAGACATGACTCCCAGCAGTGCCCAGACATAGGATGGGTGGCTGGATAGGACTCCCAGCAGTGCCCAGACATAGGAGGGGGTGTATATATGACTCCCAGCAGTGCCCTGACATTGGAGGGGTGGCTGGATAGGACGCCCAGCAGTGCCCAGACATAAGACAGTTGGCTGGATAGGACTCCCAGCAGTGCCCAGACATAGGATAGGGGTTTAGATATGACTCCCAGCAGTACCCAGACATAGGAGGGGTGGCTGGATAGGACTCCCAGCAGTGCCAAGACATAGGAGGGGGGTGTGCACAGGACTCTCAGCAGTTCCCAGACATGGGAAGGGGTGTGCCTATGACTCCCAGCAGTGCCCAGACATAGGAGGGGGTGTAGATATGACTCCCAGCAGTGCCCAGATATAGGCGGGGTGTAGATATGACTCCTAGCAGTACCCAGAAATAGAAGGGGTGCCTGGATAGGACTCCCAGCAGTGCCTAGACATAGGAGGGGGTGTAGATATGACTCCCAGCAGTGCCCAGACATAGGAGAGGTGGCTGGATAGGACTCCCAGCAGTGCCCAGACATTGGAGGGGGTGTAGATATGAATCCCAGTAGTGCTCACACATAGGAGGGGTTGCTGGAGAGGACTCCTAGCCGTGCCCAGGCATAGGAGGGGGTGTGCACAGGACTCCCAACAGTGCCCAGACATTGGAGGGGAATGTACGTAGGACTCCCAGCAGTGCCCAGACATAGGAAGGGGGTGTAGATATGACTCCCAGCAGTGCCCGGACATAGGAGGGGTGGCTGGATAGGACTCCCAGCAGTGCCCAGACATAGGAGGGGGTGTGAGTAGGACTCCCAGCAGTGCCCAGACATAGGAGGGGGTGTGTGTAGGACTCCCAGCAGTGCCCAGACATAGGAGGGGGTATAGATATGACTCCCAGCAGTGCCCCAACATAGAAGGGGTGGCTGGATAGGACTCCCAGCAGTGCCCAGACATAGGAGGGGGGTGGGCACAGGACTCCCAGCAGTGCCCAGACATAGGAGGGGTGTGTGCACAGGACTCCCAGCAGGTCCCAGACATAGGAGGGGTGCCTGGATAGGACTCCCAGCAGTGCCCAGACATAGGAGGGGAGTGTGCACAGGACTCCCAGCAGTGCCCAGACATAGGAGGGGGATGTGCACAGGACTCCGAGCAGTGCCCAGACATAGGAGGGGTGGCTGGATAGGACTCCCAGCAGTGCCCAGACATAGGAGGGGTGGCTGGATAGGACTCCCAGCAGTGCCCAGACATAGGAGGGGGGGTGTAGATATAACTCCCAGCAGTGCCCAGACTTAGGAGGGGTGGCTGGATAGGACTCCCAACAGTGCCCAGACATAGGAGGGGTAGGCACAGGACTCCCAGCAGTGCCCAGACATGGGAGTGGAGTGTGTGCATGACTCCCAGCAGTGCCCAGGCACAGGAGGGGGTGTAGATATGAATCCCAGCAGTGCCCAGACATGGGAGGTGGTGTAGATATGACTCCTAGCAGTGCCCAGACATATGAGGGGTGGCTGGATAGGACTCCCAGCAGTGCCCGGACATAGGACACATGCATATCCACCATTGGAGGTTGCAGGGACCCCCCCCACCCCTCCATCCAGACTCAATTGTGTCTAGTCATGTAACAGCCCGCCAAACAAATAAACGACAAATGGACTAATGAAGTGTCATGTACATCCCAGCCATGATGTGAATGTCCAGGTGGTGAAACATGTACTCCCACATGGAAGGAACAGGGTTGAAAACCCTTAGATATAAAGCACCTAAATGTGAGTCATGTGCACAAATTCCCGGCATTACAATTAGAAACATAATGTCAAGGCTGAAAACATTTTCATGCATAGTGTGAATAAAATATGATTGTATCCCTGAAGGCATTACTACATACTACAAACCCAAGCACAGTGAGTAGCAATGATCAGAACTCATTTGTGAGCAGGCATGGCCATTGCTGAAGGGAATGTACAAATATATAGGAATTCTACACATCACAACAATTGTGCATTTGTCTGTACTGAAGATCTCATGTGTCACTAAGGGACTATGTCTGTACAAAAACTGAACACACACAAACAAAGAGTAACTGCTGCAACATTGTGATGGCACAAAGATACCATGGTCCAAATCATAACCATCATGAAATAGTCATCTTTCACAATCCCTACACATTAACATGACAACAACTCCTAGACATCCAGCACCTAAATAAAGTACTTGAAATGCAAATTTTCTGAAAAAAAAAATAACATGCTTTATTCAGCTCCAAAGCAAAAAGATGATGGAAATTAGTCCCGGATGTAACATGGCCAATGGTCAGTCCACAAAATAAATCTTGTTTGGGGACATAGTGGAGTATTACAACCCCAAATTTGCCTGCACACGGATGAATCAAAGGGTTGGTGACCCATGGGGAGCATCATCAGGGACAGGGTCCGGCACCACAGGGACAGTAGAGGGAAGGGTAGGTGTTGTGGGTGTAGGGGGGGAGGAAACATCCTTAGTGGGGAGTGCAGCGCCATAGGTGGTAACATATAAACTGCTGCAAATAGCTGCCAGATCCGACAGACTACCACCTGCACCCAGGGATGAAATGGGAGTGGAGGTAGAGGGCTCTGCGTCTGGCAGAATATGTGTGGGCTGCGTGCGTGATGTCTGTCCCCTCTCCCTGTGGGTGTGCCTACATCCCCCTGAGATTGGGTGCCTGGAGCTCTGCGCTTTGACTTCCGTGTGGGTGTGCTGGGTGTCTCTTTTGGGGTGTGTGATCTGGTGCGTCTGCGTGTATGGTGGACAGGTATGAGAGAGGAGGATGTAGATGGGCCTGAAGGAGGGGGGGACGCTGCAGGAGGGCAAGTGCTGCCGTCAGTGAAGAGTCTATGGACAATAAACTCTGACGTTGATCAGACATGTCCGATGACATGCCCTCCATGAATGACAACAACTGTGTCAAGATTTGGGTTTGTCCATGAAGGACAGTCAGCATGGACGTCTGACCAACGTGAATCTGCCGGGGTATGTCCACAGACTCGGCACTGAGGGCAGCAGGGGAAACAGGGGCAGGGGCTGCGGTGATGGGGACGTAGAAGACACGGGGGCAGCACGGACCAAAGGGACTCCAGCAACTGGGAGGGTGGAGATGGATGTGGAGGTGGAGGGGAAAGACATAGTGGTGGCAGATGCAGTTGCTGCATATTCCCCCTCCTCCTGGGAGTCTGAAGTCGAGCCGTCCACATGAAAGGAAGTGGCTCCATGGGTCCGGCCGCCTGACTCCCCTCACCCTCTGTGCCACTGCCTCCCTCTGACTCCTCAAAGCAGGTGGCACTGCGGCTGGGTCCCTCCGCCTGGTCAGTGCTTGTGGCTCCTTCTGTTTCGGTTGATGATGCTGTCAGCAAGGAGAAAGGAAAAAAATATATCAGTCACCGGTACACATCAGACACATGAGCACAAAATCATTTGGGCACATTTCAATTCATGGCATGCATCATGAGTAACATGCCACATAACTCAGCACATATTTAAGATTAGTACTGCGCAGTTGTATTAGACACAATGCTCCTTGGATACAAAGATACAAGTTACAGATCAGGCCACAACTTGAATGAGAGTCACAATGATGAGCCACTGTATGTCAACAGATCTGGTTTTTATCCATCACTGTTCTGTTGCCCACTCTGCCACCCCAGTACAGACATGGTCATGTGCAAATCAGTCTGACCCTGTGCCACATGGGAACAGTCCTGGCCGAACTGCCAAGTAATGCCATCCCAGGACCAGAAACAAGCTTTCTAGAACTGATCACTGGAATCACAGCCATCTTCAGCCAGGCTTGCGTGGAACCCAGATCTGTATTCAAGCAAGCATGGCTTAAGACGGCTGTTATGCCAGAAAGCGGTCCCAGGAAGCTTGTTTCCAGTCCAGTGAAGGCATGACTTGGCATATCTGGCTGGACTGTTCCCATGATGCACATGGTCAGACTTATTTGCACATGACCATGTTTGAACTTTGGGTGCAGAGTGGGCAACAGAACAGTGATGGATACAACCCTGACCTGTTGACTGGGTGTGAGTGTATGATTGGTACAGATGCTGCCTCCATCACCACCCCCTTTTGTGACACTCCTCACAGGGGCATCTATTACCAGATCATACAGTTGCTAGCACATAAGACACACTGGCTGTCAAGTGAAGTGGCCCACGTGTCCAAAATCCTGACAATGCCTAAGTTAATTTGCCTGCAATTGTGAATATAAAAATAATTGCTGCATTGTTGACATACCCTCAACCACACGGGAAATGTGAACACAGTAGTGTGCACACCAAGACAAAACAGCGTTGCACCACCAATTTAAACATGTTGCACAAATCTATGAGGAACAAACATCTCTGTGAGCAAACAACATAGCGTGTAAAGCCCCCAATGACCGCATTGTCCAGCATCACAGGGTAAGTGCATAGTGATGAATTCACATCAGAAATGACATACACAGCTCACCACTGTAAAGGCTAAACAGGCAGGCCCATCACAGCTCTCCTGCACAACACCCCCATCACTCCGTCAATGTCAGTGATACAGCTCAAGAAGTGTAAACTCAGAATCAGGTTATCAATAACTGAGCAGCAAATTAAATAAACCCAAGGTCACCTTGTGTGGCAACCCATCCATATTAGTCACAAACCACCAGCAACATATTCTTGTGAATAGGCACACTGACACTTCCCAGTGTGAGTATGCACAAGACAAATTTTGTACACATGGTCAGTGTACACTTGGAACTCCATGTTTAGACTCATGATCAGTGCCAAAAAACATGAAGGCCAAACACAGTGCACAGGTCTGTAGTGTAGTTCCTATATTCCCAATAGGCTCTGCGCATTGGACATAAACAGCAGTGTAGATGTAGGACTGAGGTCATCTAGGTCTCTACTGACTATGTTAGACTTAATTAATTTTGCCAGCTAGCTCAGAGGTCACTAGAAACTTTCTCGAATGAATAAGGAGGGTTCAACTTCCCTGATTTAGACAAGAAGGGATTAGCTTCTGACAACCATATAGCATGACAACTTTGCTCCCCCAGAATAAGGAGTATATCTCCAGAGTCGTGTGAAAACAATAGACAGCTATTTCACTCAGTCAATCGTGCATGCTAAACTTCACCAGGGGGCAGAGAAATAGAGAGACGGGCTTTTTCAATAAAAGGTGTTATCTTATTGAGCAGTCTTCATTCTCATGCAAGAGAAATGAATTGCCACAATTGCAATACTTATTATGAAGTAAAGTGCATACAGTAAAAGGAGTATTATAAAATAATACTGTAAAAGCATTGATATGGTTTCTTAGCCATATGATACTTTAAAACGGATAAAATATTTACATACATAAAAATATTGACTAACAAACTCAACTGGTGCTTCTAAGATACGCCTACCCCGGTGTACTTGACCTAAGCCTAATACGTGGGAAGGAGTAAGTAAGTTGCAGTGTTAAGTTAAGTTGGGTTTTTTGCCAAGAATCTGTATCAAGAATTCTCTCTAAGGTTTGAATCAGCTCCGTACCTTGGTTATAAAATGAAGGAGGTCTTGTATCTCGTTTCTCAGGACTCGATCTCCCAGTAACCCGCAAGGATGACTGGAAACACCGGAGCTGGATTTCTCGGCGTGAGAAAATGCAGCTTCTCCAGTCTGTCAAAGGGGAGGGGAAGCTTCTTTCGGCTCTCGCATCAGCTGGGCTTCGGATAAGTAGATAGCCGCTCTGCTCCACATCACCGTGTGTTGCTTAAGGCAAGTGTTGGTATATTTATACCTGGAAGGTGCCGTGTTTGAAGCAAGGTTGGACATAAGATGTCAATAAAAGATGTCACTAAGAACTGACTGTTCCTTTAGTGCTCGCAGGAGTTCAATGACAAATCAAAACAAAAACATGGGGAATTCCCAGGTTGCTGAAGCTTTGGTGTGTCGAAAGAACTCGTTGTGTTCTCTAGGAATCTAAGGAAGTAGCCTTGCGTATTTGGGCTGCTTGGGCTATGACTGAATATGGGTAAGATTCTTATGCCTTCATTAGTACATGATTTATCATACCCACATAAGGGCATGAATCAGGAATATTTCATTAGGGTCCCAGATAAATTCACAACAGGTCGTGGAACAGCGAAGGTACCAACACGTGTCACAGACCTCCCCCCAACATGATGATGTGCTAAGCAATGTGCATACTCATACCTTGCACCCTAGAAGTACATGTGCAAAGTGACATACACAAAGCAGGGGACACATATTGATGAGGGGAAGGGATGTAAAAGAGCATCAGCCGAATATGGAGATTTGAAACTACAATGCATAAATTGCCTGTCTGACCAGACCCCCCAAATGTGGCAGTGTTACCAGGCTTCAGAGCACCGCAGGTAGCATGTGACACACAAGACAACAAACATACATGTACCTACCCCCTCCTTGCTGCTGTCCCTCCTGCAACTGCCTGTGGAGGTCAGGAAAAACCACTTCCAGGACCCGGAACATGTGGGGGATGAGGTGACGGCCGCCGCCATTTCGGCGTGGAGCTTCAAGCTTGAGCTGGACCCGGGCGATACGCCAGGTCCAGCACCGGATGTCCTGCCACCTCTTCCTGATGTCCATCAGCTTTTACCGGGGGCGCCCCACAGACCTGACAGCCCTGGCAATGTCCAACCAGATCTCCCCTTCTCATAGGTAGTTGCCTGTCAGGAAGACAAATTGAAACAACATCACCACACCTGCTCCATGTTCCAAAGACACACACTTGCACCACATTGACGATGACAACAGGGCATAGGATGCTGACAGGACTTGCATCATTGTCCATGTGAATGTGGCTTGTGAGAAAACACGAATGCACTACATGCCTTTGAAAGGCAACAGATGCCATAAGGGGTGCAAAACACTCACTGAGCATGGCACACACTGAACAAGACATGCAAATGCAGGGTGGTGGACAGCATGTGACATGCTGTCACATTTCCCACTACACCTAAGAACCCTCAGCAGACCACACATACACACCCTGGCACAGATCATTTGCTTGTCAGTGTCAACAGTGTATACAACCCTCACTTTGCACATGTCACACTTGACAAAGTTGTGACAAAGGCGTCATGCTAACTGTCCAAGTCATGCACACGACACTGCAAACTTGTCACATCAGATGGCTACAGCTGTGGTATATGCCATGCAGCTGTGTTGCAAGACATCACATACACACTTTGCCATGTGACAACGAACATTCACACTCTTCAATGTCCATGAGTTCAAACCATTCATTTGTCCAACATCCACACAGGATACCAAAAACCATTAACAACAGTGAGTGAATTCATCTGTCACTCTGGTGGGAACACTGTTACACCTCAGTAAATCATGGCAATAAAACATGCAAGGTGTGGCTAAGCAGAATGTGTGATTCGCATTGCAATGAATGTCACAGTTAGCACAATGCAGGTAAGCAGTGAACACTATTTAACTAAATCATTCACTGCATAGGAGATAACACAATGTGCAAACCCGGCACTCAATGCCAAACCACATTGCATGTCTGTTCCACAAATACACAATGGCTGTAGTGACACACACACAACAGTTGCACAGTCCAAGCTAGTGCAGTCATCACTCACCTGCTCCCCTGGTCTCCCATACAGCTTGCAGTAGTTTGGTGAGAGGGCACCCAGCAGGGCCTGGTTCTCCTCCTCACTAAATGCAGGTGCCCTCTCCATGGTCAGCAAAATCAGAGTCCAGGGAATACAGAGACAGCAGCAGTGTGGTCCACTCCAATGTTGTGCAGGCAAGTGCCCTCTCCCAGACACATGCAGACTTAAATCAGTGCTGCTGAGGGGCTTTCAGTATCATGAGTACAGTGTGATAGGCCAGATGACTTAGCATCTTATGTTTAATCCAATCCCATTGCACATAAGGCCCTGACACACATTTGCATGGTTTAAAAATTGAGCTTTAGCTCAACAACAAATTTTGCAACATTGTAAATTTTTGCCCAACTGAATTTTGCAGGACACCTGTAGCACACACTCAAATCTCAGTTTCCTTGATGACTAGCCTGCATTCTGGGCATTCTACTCGTCCCCTAGGTGTTCCCTATGTTTTTTCTGGGATTCCCACACAAGTACGGTGCGTTTTCATCGCGAATGCCACATATTCAAAAGTGAAACGATGCGCACACACACACACACAATGGCGTGGTACGGTCCACTCGTGTATGGCACCATTACAATGGTGAAACGTCCCACACACACGCACGCACTCTCGAGGTACTCCTCGCTCGCGTATGGCACCATTACAATGGTGAAACGTCCCGCACACACCCACGCACTCTCGGGGTACGCCTCGTTTGCGTATGGCACCATAACAATGATGAAACGTCCCGCACACACTCACGCACTCTCAGGGTACGCCTCGCTCGTGTATGGCACCTCGCTCGCGTATGGCACCATTACAATGGTGAAACGTCCCTCAGACACACGCACGCACTCTCGGGGTACGCTTCACTCGCGTATGGCACCATTACAATGGTGAAATGTCCCGCAGACAAGCACACACTCTCGGGGAATGCCTCACTTGAGTATGGCACCTCGCTATCGTATAGCACCATTACAATGGTGAAACGTCCCGCACACACGCACGCATGCTCGGGGTACGCCTCATTCGCGTATGGCACCATTACAATGGAGAAAAATCCCACACACATGCACGCACTCTCGGGGTACGACTCGCTCACGGATGGCACCATTACAATGGTGAAACGTCCCGCACACACGCACGCACTCTCGGGGTACGCCTCACTCACGTATGGCACCATTACAATGGTGAAACGTCCTGCGCACATGCACACTCTCTCGGGGTACGGCTCGCTCGCGTATGGCACCATTACAATGGTGAAACATCCCGCACACACGTGCGCACTCTCGGGGTACGCCTCGCTCGTGTATGGCACCATTACAATGGTGAAATGTCCCGCACACACGCACACACTCTTGGGGTACGCCTCGCTCGCGTATGGCACCTTGCTCGTGTATGGCACCATTACAATGGTGCAAAAATGTAAGGTACGAGTGCACTGTTGTTTAGTTAGAAGTTTATATTTTCAGAAAGTTCGTTTCGTCAATTTTGCAGCATGCAGAAACAGAGTGGCAACTCTTGTCGTAGGCGTCTTAATTGAAAGTCACAATGTCGTGCTCCCCATCCAACTGTGAGAGCATCCCCTGTTGCACAGCTTGTAAATCCTTCTGGCTATTCCAGAGTTCCTCAAAATATTAAACCAACAAAATATGTTTTACTTCTTTCGAATTTATTTCATTCTTAAGCTTTTCAAAAGTTCATTTTTCATTCATAAATCATTGTTTTTTCGGATTATCATCACTTTCAATACATTCGTCCAATGCATTTCGGTCATAGATGACCTTCATCAGGGACAATCAGCTGAAACAAGGTATACAAATGCCAATCAATGAATGGTTAAATTATCATTTACAAGCATCTAATCAAACAAACATTGTGATCAAAATGGTGTTCAAACATGATAAACCCAGTGCATAGGTGCTGTGTAACGTGCATATCAAAAATAATGCCAACTTGGCCCTCACTTATGCTCATGTTCATTAATCCTTCAATAACACATCAACTGAAAAGTACGACATGACTGTAAAGTAAAATAACATTGACCAACTCACTTTAACTCTTAAAACAGTTTGCTGTTTTCAAAAACCACTTTATCGCAATGTTTCTAAACTTATATTTCTGACGATGAAACGCCTTTTGTTGTCTTCCTTAACTTAATCCAAATGATGCCGGCATTACCGGGGCATCTGACCTATAGCGTTACATTTGATAACAACGAAGTGACCTCAAATAGAATGATGACTTCTGATTGGCCCGAACTCCGATCACATGATCGAAAAACCGGCCAATGAGGAGGTTAACATACCCACTGTTTAATCTGACACTCCGCTTTGTGGACAATAAAGTTTTCGCGTATCCAAGTAATTGAAAAACAATAATAAAGATTTAGCAACAATAAAGATTTAACAAAAATAAACATTTAGCAAAAATCATAACGTAATGAAATGAGGACATGTCTCATGAGCTACTGGGTAAATATACAGACGTCCATACGCATAGGCAAGGCTGAAGCACCAGAGTGCCTAGTTCTAGTTACAACTAAAAAGAGTAAACCATTATGCAATGTCTTAAGTTTAAAGGTAACAAGTGAATTCAGTACGATCATTGAGTCCAAATGGCTTATGGGAGTTCAGAAGATACATCCAATTGTTTTCCCTTTTGAGGAGAAAATGATTGATATCCTGTCCTTCTATTTTATTAATTGTTTCCAAAATCAAAAATTTCAGTGGGGACACATTGTGTTTCTCTTCTTTGAAATGTGTGGCCACTGTCGATTTCACATTTCCAGTTCTAATGTTCGACTTATGGTCATTAAGTCTTATTTTTATTTTGCGTGTGGTCTTCCCCACGTACACTTTCCCACAGGGACATTTTAACATGTATATTGCATTTGCTGTATCACAGGTAGCGTTTACATGCAACTTGATGGTGTGTCCTTTCATCGGATGTGTCACTGTGTTCCCCCTGATGATGTTATTGCTGTGCCCACATTGTAGGCAAGGTTTCGCTCCTCGGAAACACGTTTCTTTTGGACTTTTTTGTTTCAATATTTCCCCTAAATTTTTGCCCCTAGTAAAGGCAAAAATCGGTTGTTGTTGAAAGGCTTGTTCAAAATCAGGTTCCACTCGTAGAATGTTCCAATGGTTTTTGATGATCTTTTTGAATTTATAACTCATAGTAGAGTATTTAGACACAATTGTCACCCTTTCTTCTTTCGCCTTAGGTCTTGTTTTCAGTAGATCCTTCCTAGGTATGCGACTCACTTTCTCTATGGATTGTTTTATTAGATTGTTTGGATATCCTCTGTTGCGAAATCTTTCTCCCATAGTCTCCAATGCGTTCTTTACCTTGTCTTCATTTGAGATAATTCTTTTTGCTCTCATCATCTGTGATATAGGTAAATGTGCTTTTAATGGTTCCTGATGAAAGCTATGGAAATGAAGAGTATTATTCCTGTCCGTTTCTTTGCGATACATTTCTGTTTCTATTTTCCCTTGATGTAAGTTGACTCGAACATCCAGAAAAGTGATGGAGGTTTTTGATATCTCCCAGGTCAATTGTATTCTCTCGTTTTTGGCATTTAATTCCAACAGTGCCTTCTGTAAAGTGTCTTCTGTGTTATTCCGTAAGAGAAAAATGTCATCAATGTAGCGTACTATCATTTTTAAATTGTCTGTTCATATTGGGTTGCTCAAAATTAGTTGTTCTTCATATGCTTTTATGTATATGTTGGCATTCACTGGGGCGGCACAGTTGCCCATCGAAGTACCTACCAATTGTTGAAACCATGTGTCATCCATTTTGAAATAGCTATGATAAAGTGTGAAGACTATAAGTTCCATAAGGAACACTTGCATAGGTTGGTCATAATCCGTAGATAGAATAGCTTCTTCCATAGCTTCGATACCTTCTCCATGAGGTATTGCAGTATACAAAGATTTAATATCGGCAGTACACAGTAGCAATTGTTCATTGGTTGCTATCTTTAACATATCCAATCTGATCAAGAAATCTGTGGAATCTTTAATGTAGGTAACCATTTTCTGTACAGTGGGTTGCATGTATTTGTCTATCAGTTGTCCTGTTGGTTCATGTATACTGTCCTTTGTCGAGACAATAGGACGTAACGGTGGGTTGAGCAGATCCTTATGCACTTTTGGTATCATATAGAATGTTGGACTTTTAGGGTTAGTTTTGATTAGAAAATTTCTGGTTTTTCCCTGTTATTACCCCGTTTTCTTTAGCTCTCCGAACCTCCGAACGATTTCTGCCAATTTGTTTGCATATTCTTGGGTAGGATTGTGATTTAAGACAGCATAGGTGTTAGTGTCCGCTAAATGCTCTTTGACTTCATTTTGGTACATAGCCGTGTCCATCATCACAAGGCCTCCTCCTTTATCTGCTTTAGTGCAGATGATGTCTTCATTATTGACAAGTCTCTTTAATATGCTCATTTCCTTGTTAGTCAGGTTTCTTTTGATCTTTTTTTTCAAATTTGATCTTATTCAAATCTTGTTTGACCATAGTCTCAAACAGGTCTAGTGTTTTATGACTTGTTGGAGCCATAAAGGTACTTTTGGTTCGCAATCCCTTTAATTGATCAGATGCTGCAGTGGATGGTTTGTCTGCCACGTGGTCAAAAAAGTAGCGTAATCTAAGGTTACACATGAGTTTGAAAAAACTGATTTCAAGTTCCAATGAATTTGTCTGGGTAGTAGGGATGAAAGAGGTGCCTTTTTGTAGCACCATAAGTTCTTGATCTGTCAATTTGTGCTTGGAGATATTAATGACTAGGTGTTCTTGCCGACTGTCTTCTTCTTTTCTTTCTCCTTGGTCTTGGTTGTAACACTTCTTGTGTTTGGTGGTTCTTTACTTACTTTACTTTATTTTATTTGTATAGCGCATAAATCACCCGAAGGTCTCAGAGCGCTTGCAGAGGAAACTCCTATCAGAAACCCAAACAAGGCAGAGGCAGATCTAAAAGAGCCATGTTTTTAGCTGTCTGCGGAATCTCAGATAGTCAGGTTCCATCCTAATCTGGAGGGGCAGGGAGTTCCATGCTTCAGGAGCTGTTTTACTGAAGGCTCTGTCACCGTTTCTGGCCGTACGAACTCTGGGGACACTTAGGAGGAACTTGGTGGATGATCTAAGTGTTCTCACCGGGTGGTAGACCTTAGGTTTTTGTTCTAGATAAGCTGGGCCATGCCCATTGATGGATTTGTGGACCAGGCATCATAATTTAAATTTAATACGTTTTTGTATTGGGAGCCAGTGCAAGGTTTTTAAGCAGGGTAATGAGGGGGTGCGGGAAGGAAGGTCAAGCGCCAATCTGGCACCGGTGTTTTGTAGGACCTCTAGGCGGGCCAGCAAGGTGGTATTTGTTGAAGCCAGGAGTGTGTTCCCGTAATCAATTCTACTAACAATGAGTGCCTGTACTAGAGGCATACGAGCTGAGAGGGGGAGCCATTTAAAGATTTTTCCCAGACTACGCATGAGGCCGTAGCTGGTGCCTACTACTTTGTTAGTATGTTCAGACATGGACAGTTTATTATCGATTATTACCCCTAGATTTCTCACTGAGGATTTGGGCGTGGGACATGGGTCAAGGGAGGCTGGCCACCAATCATCGGACCAGATTCTATCTGCCTTTCCAAACAGCAGAACCTCCGTCTTTCCTGCGTTCATCATTAAAATGTTTCTGGTCATCCAATCATGAATGTCTACCATGCAGTTTTTATAACTCAATTTGGTTACGTCCGGGTTCTGATTGATAGTGATCAGTATTTGCGTATCATCCGCGTAGGACACGGTTCCAAAGCCGTGTGCTCGAATGACTCTAGCAAGAGGGGATACATACAGGTTAAAGAGCGTAGGGCTCAATATGGACCCCTGTGGGACGCCCTTATCGTTATCATAGTAGTTGGAGGAGTGGGCACCAACTTGGACCTTGGACCGTCTGTTGGTCAAATAGCTTTTTATCCAGCACAGTGCGGAGCCTTCGACACCAACCTCAGCAAGACGTTCTAAAAGAATGTGATGCGAGATGGTGTTGAAGGCCGCAGACAGGTCGAGCAAGACCAGTATGGCTGACTGGTTGGAGTCTAGTGTCAATCTTATGTATCCACAACTTCAAGGAGGGCAGTCTCGGTGCTGTGGAACGCCCTAAAACCTGATTGTGAAGGGTCCAGGAGCTTGTTTATCTCCAGATGTGATTTGAGGTGTTTATTTATCAAGGATTCCATAATCTTACCAAACAGGGGATGGAGTGAGATGGGCCGATAATTAGGGAGTGATTTAGGATCTGCAGAAGGTTTTTTTAAGATTGGTCTGATTACTGCTTCCTTCCAATGTAGTGGAACAGAAGAGTAGAGTAGGGACTGATTTAGCGTTTTCGTTAAAGCCGGGATCAGAGCAGGAGCAACTTTAGATAAGATTTGTGCAGAGGCAGGGTCTCCAGGGGCTCCCGACTTCATATGTAGTAAGATTGCCTCAACCTGTGCTTCAGTGAAAGATGGAAATTCCCTAATTGTGGGAATAGAGTTGTTGGGGTCACTCCAATTGCTGGTCAACGAGACTGCCTGACAGGTTGGGGGTGACTGAGGAAAGCATTTATGAATTCCATTAATTTTGTCTTGAAAATATGCTGCCACAGACTCTACCCATTCTTTAGATTCATCGAGTGACTGCGAGCTGGCAGGGGTTCGGTGAAATCTTTCACTATGTTGTATAGCTCTCTCTGTGAGTTGGAGCCAGAGATATCCTATTACCAAGATATGCCTTCTTCGCCTCAGCGAAGTCGCCCTGGATCGTCTGGTTGGGCTGTGCCTACCTCTAAAAAAGGCCCCTCCACGGTATCTGAGACTGTAGAAGTGGTCGGTTTCTCTGCTAAATTCCTCCCATCCTGAGTGTTAGTTGATTCCTTTGCTTGTGTGGATGATGTTGTTTTTTTTAGATGGATAGCTTTTATTGAATGGTGGTTTATTGGATGCATCACTTCCAGACGAGGAAGTATCAGTATAAGGGGGATATGGGAGATTCCTTCTCCTTTGGGCGTACACATCCGCCCATGTGTACACCTCCCCTAGTTTGTAGTCCAAAGTGTCACGTTTGAACTTTCTAATCTTGCGTTCGTTGACTTCTTGGGTATGTCGCTCAATCTGTTCCTTTGCCTCCTTTAAAGTTGAATCAAGTTCTTCAGCAGTCATCATTTTAGACAATTCTTCTGTTAGTTCGTCCATCTCTTTGGTCAACTCTATTAGGATAACCGAAAGTTCTTCAATTATCAACAAAATAAGGTCCAAAAAACATCTGTTAAGAATAGCATACCACTTGTCTTGGAAGGCTTTAGCATTTTTACAGAAGGAAGGCTTCAGGGCTATGCGAAGCCCTCTTGGTATGTGTTGAGCTTTATGGTAGAGTATAAGCGTGCTGGCGTGAAGTACGTGGCATTTGGATATATAAATTAGTTGATTGATGTTTGAGCCTTGGTCCTACTAGACTACAACTGAGTCATCTCTTCCTGTATTAAAGAATAAAATCTAGAAGCTTCTCCTTCTTGAAATGCAAATGTATCTGCCCTTGCTTCGGTGCTTTTGCTGATTTCCTCATTCTGCATTGTTGCGGAAATGTTTAATCAGTCACTCTTGTTTGAAGTCTAATGTGCTTGCTGCTCACCTTTGGGCCAAGTGGAATACGTCAATGTGCAAAAATATAAGGTACAAGCGCACTGTCGTTTAGTTAGAAGTTTATATTTTCAGAAAGTTAGTTTCGTCAATTTTGCAGCGTGCAGAAACAGAGTGGCACCTCTTGTCGTAGGCGTCTTAATTGAAAGTCACAATGTCGTGCTCCCCATCCAACTGTGAGAGCATCCCTTGTTGCACAGCTTGTAAATCCTTCTGGCTATCCCAGAGTTCTTCCAAATATTAAACCAACAAAATATGTTTTACTTCTTTCGAATTTATTTCATTCTTAAGCTTTTCAAAAGTTCATTTTTCATTCATAAATCATTTTTTTATCAGATTATCATCACTTTCAATACATTCGTCAAATGCATTTCGGTGATAGATGACCTTCATCAGGGACAATCAGCTGAAACAAGGTATAAAAATGCCAATCAATGAATGGTTAAATTATCGTTTACAAGCATCTAATCAAACAAACATTGTGATCAAAATTGTCTTCAAACATGATAAACCCAGTGCATAGGTGCTGTGTAACGTGCATATGAAAAATAATGCCAACTTGGCCCTCACTTGTGCTCATGTTCATTAATCCTTCAATAACACATCAACTGAAAAGTACGACATGACTGTAAAGTAAAATAACATTGACCAACTCACTTTAACTCTTAAAACAGGTTGCTGTTTTCAAAAACCACTTTATCGCAATGTTTCTAAACTTATATTTCTGACGATGAAACGCCTTTTGTTGTCTTCCTTAACTTAATCCAAATGATGCCGGCATTACCGGGGCATCTGACCTATAGCGTTACATTTGATAACAACGAAGTGACCTCAAATAGAATGATGACTTCTGATTGGCCCGAACTCCGATCACATGATCGAAAAACCGGCCAATGAGGAGGTTAACATACCCACTGTTTAATCTGACACTCCGCTTTGTGGACAATAAAGTTTACGCGTATCCAAGTAATTGAAAAACAATAATAAAGATTTAGCAACAATAAAGATTTAACAAAAATAAACATTTAGCAAAAATCATAACGTAATGAAATGAGGACATGTCTCATGAGCTACTGGGTAAATATACAGACGTCCATACGCATAGGCAAGGCTGAAGCACCAGAGTGCCTAGTTCTAGTTACAACTAAAAAGAGTAAACCATTATGCAATGTCTTAAGTTTAAAGGTAACAAGTGAATTCAGTACGATCATTGAGCCCAAATGGCTTATGGGAGTTCAGAAGATACATCCAATTGCTTTCCCTTTGGAGGAGAAAACGATTGTTCTCCTGTCCTTCTATTTTATTAATTGTTTCCAAAATCAAAAATTTCAGTTGGGACACATTGTGTTTCTCCTCTTTGAAATGTGTGGCCACTTTCGATTTCACATTTCCAGTTCTAATGTTCGAGTTATAGTCATTAAGTCTTATTTTTATTTTGCGCGTGGTCTTCCCCACGTACACTTTCCCACAGGGAGATTTTAACATGTATATTGCATTTGCTGTATCACAGGTAGCGTTTACATGCAACTTGATGGTGTGTCCTTTCATCGGATGTGTCACTGTGTTCCCCCTGATGATGTTATTTCAGTGCCCACATTGTAGGTAAGGTCTTGTTCCTCGGAAACACGTTTCTTTTGGACTTTTTTGTTTCAATATTTCCCCTAAATTTTTGCCCCATTACAATGGTGAAACGTCCCGCACACACTCACGGACTCTCGGGGTACGGCTTGCTCACGTATGGCACCATTACAAGAGTGAAACGTCCTGCACACAGGCACACACTCTTGGGGTACGGCTCGCTCATGTATGGCACCATTACAATTGTGAAACGTCCCGCACACACGCACGCAATCTCGGGGTACGCCTCGCTCACTTATGGCACCTCGCTCGCGTATGGCACCATTAAAATGGTGAAACATCCTGCACACACGCACGCACTCTCGGGGTACGATGCGTTATACACAGTGCGTTTCACCCGCCGGAGTCAAAGCATAGGGATGGTACGTTGCACACGGTCAAGTATGGCTAGTGATACGAGGCGCACACATGGCAGGTATGTTGCATTACGGTTAACACAAGGATGTCTATCAAGTTCTTGTCATTGCATACTGACATGAGCCAGGCCCTAGGTGTGGCAGGCAAAAATATAGCACAGCAAATCATTTCATGTTGCACAATTGATGTGTGATGACCTGGTGACACATGTGATGTGTGATGGGGCACTATGTGGGACACATTAACTGTCCACTTGTCCCCTGTGTATCATCATGCACATGTTGTCATGCACATAAGCACTGGGATTGCACAGACATCACTTCCGGAACATGTCACATGATGGCCGGTACCGTGACAATTTCTCAGTTGTCATTTTGACTCTAATCACGTCCCTATCTATCAATGTACTGTGTGTGTAATTCTTAATGCAGATTTTTCAGTTTGGGGTCAGTATAATGCATCTGCTGCGGGTGCATCTGTAATGGGTCTGTGTTGTGACTGAAATGGGTTTGCAATGTACGCACACCATGGCACATGTGCCTTTTCAAGGTCTTTTTGTATGTGATGGCATCATACATCAATGATCCACATGTATACATGTCTGCATCTTGACAATTGCTATGGTCTTGCATTGTCACATACACACCTCATTAGCAAGTTGCATGATATGTCCAATAGATATTCCATGTGACCTGCTTCTGCGCCTTGCTGTCAGCTGTCTGTATGGGATGACAACCTTCTAATGCAGGTCTGGTGATGTGTGTCACTCCAGTGATATCTTGCTCTGCTCTCTCAGAGCAGCCCTGCACTTTTTTGTGTGCATGTAAAGTGTATTACTATTACTACAGATGTATCTTGGTAATTTCTAAAGTGCCATGAAGCTGCCACATGTGTCCAGAATGTATTGCTTACACCAGACCTCATAGTACCTTGATGTGTAGTAGCAAGATTGCATGTGCTATGTACATTGGAATATTATTTGGATGACAGTTGTTCTGCATTCTTCTAAAATTTGTCCTGCAGGGCACCGCCTCTACCAAGGCCTTTTCCTGACTTGGAGAGCATGAGGGAACGTGATTGCATCAGATTATACAGTTTCACTTGAAATTTGATTCAGGACTTGACGGACAGGCTGGAACCACATCTCCAACCGTGCGACACAGGTATCCAACTGCGCTGACACCAAAGCTAAAGGTGATAGCAGCCCTACATTTTTTTGCCACAGGTACATTTCAATTTACCATTGCAGATGTGGGGGGTATGCCCCAGACCATGTTCAGCCGTGTCCCACGTGATATCTTAGCTGCCATGTTACAGTACATTGATGAATTCATCAAATTTCCAAACCCTGAAGAGTTGAGAGATGTCAAGGGTGAATTCTATGCCCTGGGAGGGATGCCACATGTACTTGGGTCCATTGATGGAACACATGTGGCTTTGGTGCCTCCACAGGCTCAGGAGCAGGCTTACCACAATAGGAAGCATTAGCACTCAATAAATGCCCTTGTGGTGTGTCTTCCTAACATGCTAATTTCCCATGTTTGTGCACGTTTTCCAGGATTGTGCCATGATGCATTCATCATGAGGCGTAGCAGGTTACCACAGATGAAGCTGCAGCTGCGCAACGATCGGGCATGTCTTGTTGGTGGGTATACTCTGTTTGTCCTGTATGTTTAACATTTTAAATTGCTCTGACAAAATTGCTTTACCCTACATTTCAACACGCTGTATATTTTTAGGAGATGCAGGATATCCCAACATGCCGTGGCTCATGACACCGCTCCGCAACCCAAGGACAGCTGCAGACCATCGGTGCAACAATGCACACGGGCAGACCAGGCGTGTGATTGAGCGAACGTTTGGACTCCTGAAGAGCAGATTCCGGTGCCTTGATAAGACGGGCGGATCCCTCCCATACGCCCCGGTCAAGGTGTGTAACATCTTCATTGTGTGCTGCATGCTTCAGAACATGGCAGTTGAGAAGGCCGTGCCACTCATCCTGGATCCTGATGAGCTGGAACATCCACCCATCGAGGATGAAGGGCTTGGGCACGATGCAAGTGATGATGAGGAGGAGGAGGAGGATATCCGGAGTCAGCTCATACGCAACTTCTTCTCTTAATGGTGAGTCACTGGGTAGTCGTGTGCAAGCTTGTGGCATGGAGTGGCATGTTTTGTATACTGTGTGTCCAGCTGACTGTATGTGAATACACATTGATGTTTGTTGTGATGTGTCACACAAGTGTTGATGTACATTGATCTTTACAGAGAAGGCAAAAGCGCTGGAAGAAGAGCTCACAAATGCGGCGACCAACCTCACTATACATTCTTTGCCCCCGAACGATGACATCCAGTCATTAGAATGTACCAAGACAAAAAACGAGGCAAACTGGGACACATTCAAACTATACGACCAGTATAAGATCGCCAAAACGCTGTCGGAAATTAAACCTAACAACCACTACCAAGACCCTCTACCCGAAAAATGTTTAAGAGATATCAGCCACATTCTGGTTCCAATATGGACCAAAATAATAAATGCATCACTATCACAAGGGATCCTCCCTGACTGCCTGAAAACAGGTCAAGTGGTTCCCATAATCAAAAAACCTACAGCGGATGCAACAGATCCGAATAACTTTCGCCCAGTGACTAACATCCCTCCACTGGCCAAACTAATCGAGAAATGTGTGCAGGGTTAACTAAGCCAATACATCACCAAGTTCTCCTTACTAGATGACTGCCAATCAGGATTCAGAGCAGGACATAGCACGGAAACGGCTATACTACATATTGTGGACGACGCGCTACAAGCCCTAGACCAAAATCGAGCTTGCCTACTGATTCTCCTGGACCTGTCATCTGCATTTGACACGGTAAATCACAAAGCCTTACTGGCCAGACTTCGAGATAGGATGGCATTAACTGGAAATGTGCTGAAATGGTTTGACTCTTTCCTACGGAACAGGACACAAAGATTCCTGGTCAATCATTCTACCTCAACTCCATGTCCCAACTCAATAGTAGTCCCGCAAGGATCGACACTTTCTCCAGACCTGTTTAACTTGTATGTTGAACCACTTACAGAAATTCTCAGAGAATCACAGATATCCTACCACATGTATGCGGATAATACGCAAATTTACATAAAGGTCGCCTCCGTTGAAGACATTGATCAGATGAACGAGTCCTTAGGTAGGGCACTGCAATGGTTATCCACCAATCACTTGAAGCTAAATGCTCGCAAAACAGAGTTCCTACTAATTTCACCACCAAGGTGCCATTCAGAAATAAGGGAATGGACCAAACTAGTGACTGCACTAAACTGCACCCCAACACTAGTCGAATCAGCTAAATCGCTTTGAATCACCCTAGACGAGAACCTCAACATGAAAGCTCACATTAATGGAATGGCTAAAAGTGCCCGCTTCCACCTTAACTACTTAAGGAAAATGAAACCTTACATCTTTGAAGCTGATCTAAAATTAGCAATCCAATCTCTTGTTATCTCTAGGATCGAATACGGCTGCTCCACCTTAGCAGGTTTACCAAAAATGTCAACAGCTTCGCTAAAAGCCTGCCTCAACGCAGCGGCAAGACTTATCACAGGATCAAGGAAATTTGATCATATATCCCCTCACTTGAAAGCATTAAACTGGCTACCTTATGAAGCCAGAATCCAAATGAAGTTAGCATGTATCACCCATAAAGCGCTACACTTCAACACTCCTAGATATCTAGCCAAGAAAATTAAGATATCTGGAGGTGACAGACCAGCTCGGAGTGCCGTTGAACTGCTATTGCGGCCAGCCAGATTCCGAAAGAAAAAGACTTACGACAGAGCGTTCTCTGGAGCTGCCCCTAGAATCTGGGATTCTCTTCCTCCAAGCATTAGGAAGATTCGCAATATTGCATCATTTAAGCGGGAAGTGAAGAGCCACATGATGAGCAAATACCTTGCATAGATACGCTGTCCTGATCTAGGGCTGCTCTCAGAAGGAGAAGCTAAACTTGAATAATATGAGAGCTAATTGTTGACCCAAGACTGGTGCTTTATATAAGACGCAGATGTACCCTTACCAAATGCCCTGAAGGGCAATGTGATAATATATCTGTATCTCACAGCCTAAACCTTACCCTCTCCTACCTCACTCTTGTCGGGGTATATGGCATATGATATAAGCATAGCCTTACCCCACCTCTTAATGCGAATTGCATGGTGTCTGTGTTTCTCATATATACTGTCTCACACAATCATAGCCACACTATTATCTACCTCATAACAGTTTTGTTCTTAGAAAGGTTAACATTTTGTTAAGCCAAAACCTTACCATTGCCTACCTCACTTTGGCGGTGATATATGGCATATGATATAAGCTTAGCCTTACTCCACCTCTTAATGCGAATAGCACATGTGTTTTTGTTTGCATATATATTGTTCACACAATCATATTCATTCTATTATCTACCTCATATCTGTTTGTTTCTTGTAATGTCAACACTTGTGTTAGTTAACCTATTCCGATGATAAGCGCTCTGATACCCACGGGTCTTGTTCGCGCTATATAAAACTCTGCAATAAATAAATAAATAAATAAATGACACACGCATATGTGCAATGAGTGATTTTTTAATGTACATATGTACTACATTGTGAGGTATTTTCACATGACCATGTCTGTATGCAATTATTATTAATGTGTCCCCTTGTGTGCCTGTCTTTCCCAGGTCGCTCTGCCTGTTTCTGTTTGTGTCATCTTGGTACTCCTGCTAATGATCATGACGATTGCAATGTGTGTCGAATCACCTTTCCATGCACAGACCTGTAGAATGTTAGTTTTGGTAAGATATCTTAACTTTTTTGGGGGGGTTGGTATGCTGTAGGAATGTATGGGAGCAGTAACTGTGCTTGTTGTTGAAGCATCCATACATGTGTCATTAACATGGATCAATATGCCTGTTGCAACACTCCCATTACTGGACACCCACCCTTCTTCTCAGTCATCTGTTGTTGATTGATGACTCTGGGGAATGCTTCTATATTTTTAAACTATGGTCCTGAGACATTGCGGATGTGACCAGTTTATATTGTGTGTGACATCACAACCACAGGCTCTGTGTGGATTTGCAAACTCACTGTGTGCAGCAGGATGTGTTTGGCTCATCACATTGATGTTGTTGGCCAGTACAGTTAGGTTTACCTATTGGCATGTTGTAAAGGTGTGGACCACTGTAGGTCCCACATGCTCTGACAATTGTCCAGTGAGTGTGTTCGTATGGATACATTGCCCCCTGTGCCAGTATGTAATGTCACTGTCAGGTCGCAACATCTGTGTCGGTGGACACCACTGCTTTGCAAGCCTTTTGGTAACTTTATGTCAACTTTCTATTCCCATTATTCCAGGAATGTTGCACTGATGACGTAGGAACGTAGAGGTGTTGGTAATGTAAAAACCTCAGTTACACCAGTCGGTTGCCGTTAATTTCAGACAAGTCTAATGCCGTGCTACATATCACGGTCACTGTAGGGCTGGTTTACTGGGTTTGTTCCTCATTACTCTTTGTAGAGTTTGCTCACACCTGCTTGTCTTGTTTGGCATTGTAAGGCACAGTTTGATGAGCCAATGCTTGGCCCCTGCTAGGCTTCCTTGTAGTTAGATAATCCCCTTCCTCGTTGCGTCAGCTAAGTACGGCTCTAGCAGGTGATGTGCACACACGTACGCACTCTCGGGGTACGATGCGTTATACACAGTGCGTTTCACCCACTGGAGTCAAAGCAGGGGAAGTGTACATTGCACACGGTCAAGTATGGCTAGTGATACGAGGCGCACACATGGCAGGGATGTTGCATTACGGTCAACACAAGGATGTCTATCAAGTTCTTGTGATTGCATACTGACATGAGCTAGGCCCTAGGTGTGGCAGGCACTAATATAGCACAGCAAATCATTTCATGTTGCACAATTGATGTGCGATAACCTGGTGACACATGTGATGTGTGATGGGGCACTATGTGGGACACATCAACTTTCCACTTGTCCCCTGTGTATCATCATGCGCATGTTGTCATGCACATAAGCACTGGGATTGCACAGTCATCACTTCCGGAACGTGTCACATGATGGCCGGTACTGCGACAATTTCTCAGTTTTCATTTTGACTCTAATCACGTCCCTATGTAACAATGTACTGTGTGTGTAATTCTTAATGCAGATTTTTCAGTTTGGGGTCAGTATAATGCATCTGCTGCGGGTGCATCTGTAATGGGTCTGTGTTTTGACTGAAATAGTTTTGCATGTACGCACACCATGGCACATGTGCCTTTTCAAGGTCTTTTTGTGTGTGATGGCATCATACATCAATGATCCACATGCTTACATGTCTGCATCTTGACAATTGCTGTGGTCTTGCATTGTCAAATACACACCTCATTAGCAAGTTGTATGATATGTCCAATAGATATTCCATGTGACTTGCTTCTGTGCCTTGCTGTCAGCGGTCTGTATGGGATGACAAGCTCTAATGCAGGTCTAGTGATGTATGTCAATCCAGTGATATCTTGCTCTGATCACTCAGAGCAGCCCTGCACTTGTTTGTGTGCATGTAAAGTAAATTACTATTACTACAGATGTATCTTGGTAATTTCTAAAGTACAATGAAGCTGCCACATGTGTCCAGGATGTATTGCTTACACCAGACCCCATAGTACCTTGATGTGTAGTAGCAAGATTGCATGTGCTATGGACATTGGAATATTATTTGGATGACAGTTGTTCTGCATTCTTCTAAAATTTGTTTTGCAGGGCACAGCCTCTATCAAGGCCTTTTCCTGACTTGGAGAGCATGAGGAAACGTGATTGCATCAGATGATACAGTTTCACTTGAAATTTGATTCAGGACTTGACGGACAGGCTGGAACCACATCTCCAACCGGGCGACACAGGTATCCAACTGCGCTGACACCAAAGCTAAAGGTGATAGCAGCCCTACATTTTTTTGCCACAGGTACGTTTCAATTTACCATTGCAGATGTGGGGGGTATGCCCCAGACCATGTTCAGCCGTGTCCCACGTGATATCCTAGCTGCCATATTAGAGTACATTGATGAATTCATCAAATTTCCAAGCCCTGAAGAGTTGAGAGATGTCAAGGGTGAATTCTATGCCCTGGGAGGGATGCCACATGTAATTGGGTCCATTGATGGTACACATGTGGCTTTGGTGCCACCACAGGCTCAGGAGCAGGCTTACCACAATAGGAAGCATTAGCACTCAATAAATGCCCTTGTGGTGTGTCTTGCTAACATGCTGATTTCCCATGTTTGTGCACGTTTTCCAGGATTGTGCCATGATGCATTCATCATGAGGCGTTGCAGGTTACCACAGATAAAGCTGCAGCTGCGCAGCGATCGGGCATGTCTTGTTGGTGGGTATACTCTGTTTGTCCTGTATGTTTAACATTTTAAATTGCTCTGACAAAATTGCTTTACCCTACATTTCAACACGCTGTATATTTTTAGGAGATGCAGGATATCCCAACATGCCGTGGCTCATGACACCGCTCCGCAACCCAAGGACAGCTGCAGACCATCGGTACAACAATGCACACGGGCAGACCAGGCGTGTGATTGAGGGAACGTTTGGACTCCTGAAGAGCAGATTCCGGTGCCTTGATAAGACCGGCGGATCCCTCCCATACGCCCCGGTCAAGGTGTGTAACATCTTCATTGTGTGCTGCATGCTGCACAACATGGCAGTTGAGAAGGCTGTGCCACTCATCCTGGATCCTGATGAGCTGGAACATCCACCCGTTGAGGATGAAGGGCTTGGGCACGATGCAAGTGATGATGAGGAGGAGGAGGAGGATATCCGGAGTCAGCTCATACACAACTTCTACTCTTAATGGTGAGTCACTGGGTAGTCGTGTGCAAGCTTGTGGCATGGAGTGGCATGTTTTGCATACTGTGTGTCCAGCTGACTGTATGTGAATACACACTGATGTTTGTTGTGATGTGTCACACAAGTGATGATGTAATGACACACGCATATGTGCAATGAGTGATTTTGTAATGTACATATGTACTACATTGTGAGGTATTTTCACATGATTATGTCTGTATGCAATTATTATTAATGTGTCCCCTTGTGTGCCTGTCTTTCCCAGTTCGCTCTGCCTGTTGTCTGTTTGTGTCATCTTGGTACTCCTGCTAATGATCATGATGATTGCAGCGTGTGTCGAATCACCTTTCCATGCACAGACCTGTAGAAATGTCAGTTTTGGTAAGATATCTTAACATTTTTTGGGGGGTTGGTATGCTGTGGGAATGTATGGGAGCTGTTACTGTGCTTGTTGTTGAAGCATCCATACATGTGTCATTAACATGGATCAAGATGCCTGTTGCAACACTCCCATTACTGGACACTCACCCTTCTTCTCAGTCATCTGTTGTTGATTGATGACTCTGGGGAATGCATCTATTTTTTTAAACCATGGTCCTGAGACATTGCGGATGTGACCGGTTTATATTGTGTGTGACATCACAACCACAGGCTCTGTGTGGATTTGCAAACTCACTGTGTGCAGCAGGATGTGTTTGGCTCATCACATTGATATTGTTGGCCAGTACAGTTAGGTTTACCTATTGACATTTTGTAAAGGTGTGGACCACTGTAGGTGCCAGATGCTCTGACAATTGTCCAGTGAGTGTGTTCGTATGGATACATTGTCCCCTGTGTCAGTATGTAATGTCACTGTCAGGTCACAACATCTGTGTCGGTGGAGACCACTGCTTTGCAAGCCTTTTGGTAACTTTATGTCAACTTTCTATTCCCATTATTCCAGGAATGTTGCACTGATGACGTAGGAACGTAGAGGTGTTGGTAATGTAAACACTTCTGCTCCACCAGTCGGTTGCCGTTAATTGCAGACAAGTCTAATGCCGTGCTACATATCACGGTCACTGTAAGGCTGGTTTACTGGGTTTGTTCCTCATTACTCTCTGTAGAGTTTGCTCACACCTGCTTGTATTGTTTGGCATTGTAAGGCACAGTATGATGAGCCAATGCTTGGCCCCTGCTAGGCTTCCTTGTGTTTAGATAATCCCCTTCCTCGTTGTGTCTGCTAAGTACGGCTCTAGCAGGTGATGTGTATCTTACAATCATGAGCCTCACTGATTCCTAAGGCTGACTACAGTAATTTGATTTTTGTGAGTAGCACTGCTACACATTCAATTCACTCTATTACTGTGAGTAAGTTTGGAAGCTCCTGGTTCTAATTGCATTGAAGCAGCCTGGTGACCGTTAGACCCCCTTCATTTTGGAGACAAACTCTGCTACCTTTTATGTGTCCGTGTTAAAAACTGTGATGTACTATCATTTCTAAACATGCATAAACATTGGATACAGTGGCTGTGGTTAATGTACACAGGTGTAACAGTTACAGAATACATCATTAGTATAATGTGAATCAGTGCCAATAACAGTTGATTTGTAATGCTTGTTTACCTTTGGTTCATATCTCCCTCCCTGCTGTTCCCATCCTCTCCTTCCCTCGCCTGATCTCCTTTTTGAGTCTGTCCTTCATACTCAGACCAAGGGGCTATCTGAATATGGACCCCTTTGAGCATCAAACAAATCCGAGGATCAAAGGTACCGACAGTCCCTGGCAGTCGTGTGGAGATTGTTTCACCAGCATTACAGGTACCCTCATTGCATGACAGTTATCTTCCTCTGAGCAATGCCACGGGTCATGTACATTGCCTGAAGCAGCATGGCCTCACAACAAAATAGCACCATTTATGTATGAAATCTTTTCCAAAGTGTACATTGTGCCCCATTACTGTCACTGCAGATCTCTTGCCAGTCTGCATGCGTCATCTATGGTATACTTTACAATGATTATTCATAAGTGGTTATGTGTACGGGTTCAATATGTATGGTGTTTGTAATAGGTCATGGTCCATATTGTCATTGACATACATGGTTGTGTATGTATTGTTTGAGCTTAATACCCACAACGGACATGCAACACTTGCTGACGCTGTTTGTCCTGTGCCCCGCTCGGCCTTTTGGTGCCTGGTCCTGTGGCCGTCATATTTGGTGATTGTTTTCACAATTTCTAGCAGTGACCCATTACTAACCAGACACTCCTTCCTTTCCATACACATGTAACATGCTGCTATGCAAATATCCTTGTCTTTGTGTGCCACTTTTGCATGGTGTCTCACACCTTCAGCCATCATGTGTTCAGACATTCCTGATGCTGCATCCCCAGTGACACCGCAAAAGCCAGTTTCCAGATTTTGCGACACACATGCCTCCAATATGCTCCACCATCCATCAATCCATAATTAAGGCAGACAGCAGATTGTATGTGCCACAGTTGCACCACATGCATGACAAAGGGAGGCCCGTCGGCACCTGCAACGTGCACAGTGCAAGGCCCAATGGTCATTGATTGACACAGGTTACACTACCGACTCATGCTCCTGCCACCCTCCACATAGTGAACACCAGACAGTCATGCACCTGTATCAGGCAACCCCTAAGAGCACACATTACAGCTTCACAGGCTGTGTGTGCAACTCATACTGCCAACCCAGCACTGCCACACATAACAGTGCATGTCCGTACAAGCAGCTCATGTGCGTTGTTCTGCACACATGCTACTTACAGCAGCACAACATTGGACTCTGTCACCTCATCAACACAACAGCAGAACACAAAACCATCATTACTGTGACCTGGCTGTAAGTAAGACCCAAACACTACTTCTATATTGCCATCACAGATGGAAAGTAGACCACCCGCAAGGACGACACCAACTTTCCAGGAGTATGATTGATAAAATTTTGTGAGGTACACCCCCAGAGTGACATACTACACCAAGTACCAATTGTGGTGACGCTCAAAATGTGCAGCTCTGACTGAATTTTAGTTGATTAGATTCAGAAAATCCTCTGCATATGACATAATTTAGACTCTAGACACGTCAATCGATTCAGCCTGCGTGGTAATGGAAATATTGCCAAAGTATGCGTACTCTGTGCAGAGCCCTGCAGCATACCCCACTTGTGTGTTTTGACTAAGGAGTCGATGATGTAGGTGTGGACCTGATGTGTGCAGTCAGATAGTTATGACAATATGCAGTTCAGCACTGAGGAACACACACCTATGGTCTTCATGTGGGTCTGAAGATTGTGATGGTCTACGGTGTCAAATGCTGTAGACATGTCGGACAGCACCAACGCCGCCTTGGAAGCTCCATCTACCTCCCAGCGTATAGAGTCTGCCATTTGTATGAGGGCCACATGTGTAGTATAGGTGGGATGGAGGCTGGATAGTGAGTAATGAAGGAGGTTATTAGCTTCAAAAAAGGCTATCAAGAACATTTTACATAAATCTTTGCCAAGACTGATAGATAGATCTTGGTGTATGATTGGAAGTTTAAACAGGATCTGTGTTACCTTAAGTAAAGATATGCAGGATGAACGTGTGTCTCCACACATCTGGGTTGCAGACCAATCTGACCTAAGGATTCCACATGACGTTTCAGTGTTCATAGTGTATCTTAGCAAGGATGTTGTAGTGGTTAGTGGTCAGGGGGTCAGTAGGGGAATTGATTAACATATGCTAATTGAGCTGAGAGGCTTCAACATAAATTGAGTTCTAATCGTAAAACAACTGGGCAAGTCCCTACACATGCTGGAAATGATCTTCAGATAGATCCACTCCTAGTCAAGACAGACAGCAACCCAGGTCCACAACAGCATCCACCTAAGCTACATCAGCAACCTCTACACAGGAAGAAGAGCCAAACTCCAGGAGGACATTTGCAAACCACATGCACATGTGCACACCTCATCATCAACATCGCCTGCCACAGCTGCATGACCATCAAATGAGATACCTACTAGAGTCAAGAGTGACCCTTGACCCTGCTTGCAGGCCAGCTCATACCCCTGCCACCAAACAGCTTCACCTGTTCCCTGCCTGCTACAGCATGAAGCGTGACTTTGCAACTTCCGTGCCCAGGCTTCCACTGTGCACTTGCAGTTGCCTACTTCACTTTCAATAGTGATTTTTAACTTGTATTATCTTCCACCTCCGTGTACACTGTGCCCTGTGTTTCCATTGTAGCCGCTAAGGCGTGCTCATGCAATTTAAAATAGACACCGCACCCTTGCTTCTACGCACCCCTTCCCGCTGCTGCCCCTGCGGCAACGTCCCCTTGCCACCACGCTCTAGCCTCCCAGATGCACCTCTCTCCATGCTTTAAAATGTCAGACGCTGTGCGTCCACACAGTGGACGTACACAGTGGGTGCACCACTGGCGCGCTAAAGGTGCATCAATGGCCTTCTGTGCCCGTCCGCGCCTGGACCATGCCCAGTGCCAGAACCCCGGTACCCAAAGCCAAAACCAAACTGCTCTACTACTCCATCACCCTCCACGCATGCAACCCCGGACGCAATGACTCCTGCCACAGGGCTACCCCAAAAAACACCCAAGGGACCTTCACCTGCTGGAACTGCAGCATCTACTGCATCTGGCCCCCCCAAACCATTTAATAGACTACCCACCACCTGCAATGCATCCTCCTCAACATCCACTCTGCTCACAAGGATGCCATCGTACTCTTGGACCTCCTACACTCAACCACCCCTGACGTTGCCTGAAAGTCACCTCGGCACAAGACATCGCCATTGCCATCCAAGAGGGCTACCAAATCTCCCGCAGAGAGCCCACCAACAGAGTGGGAGGGGGAATCGTCATCATCCACAAGGACTCCCTCAGAGCCACAAACAACACCAACAACACCCTCAGCACCGCAAAGCATATGCACTTCCAGATCCACGCCGTCCCCAAAACCAGCCTCAGAATGACTCTCATATACAGACCACACAGATCCCCACCACACTTCAGCAACACCATCACCAACCTCATCAGCACACACACCCTCGCATCCACGGACTTCATCCTCCTCAGGGACCTGAACTTCCAACTCAAATACAACAACAACGCCAAATCCACCAGCCAGATCGACAACCTTAGCAACCTCAGACTGAAACAGCTTGTGACAACACCCACACACGCCACTGGACACACAGTGGACCCCATGTTGTCCGTAAGTCCACACGTCTCGGTCAACCACACTACCAAACATTAGTGGGTTGACCAAAAATGCATCCACTTCACCTTCAGGAAGCACACTAAATACCACACCACCCAACAGTATCCACGCCACTGCTGGGGCAAAGTCACCAAGGACCAAGGGACCACCACCCTTGCCCTGGGACCACCCACCGCCACCACCAACCCCAACACAACCACCATCAACATCATACAGTGGATCGACAACTGCGAACACACCCTTGTCCCACACAGGACCTCCACCACCAATCACAACAACAAGAAAGCCACTTGGTTCAACAAAGACCTCCAGCCCTCAAAACACACCTGTTGGAAACTGGAGGAAAATTGGCTCTGCAACTGAGCACCAGACAGCTACACAGCCCACAAGAATGCCACTGGCAAACAAAACCAACTGATCAGGACTACCAAGAGGCCCGCCTTAAAGGACCGCCTACACAACAACACACACAACACCAAAGAGGTCTTAAATATCAGAAAAGACCTCTACAACCCCAGCTCCGACACCAATGACATTCCACCATCACAAGACCAGTGAAAATCAGTGGCCACCTTCTTTCGCTGCAAGATAACCAACATACACAGCAGCTTCAACAACGATACCCCCTCATCCACCACAAAGCCCTCCACCCCTGCCACCCCCACACGCACCAGTCGCCTGACCGCCTGGTCCAACACCAGTTACAAACACACCATCAAGCCCATGAACTCCATCCACTCTGGATCCCCATCTGACCCATGCCCCCACCTTGTTTTAAACAAAGCAAGCACAGCCATCGCACACCATCTCCAAAAAACTATCAACATCTCCTTTACGGAGAGCTGTCAGCACACCGAGATCAACACCCTACTGAAGTAACACAAGGCAGACCTAAATGACTTAAATAACTTTCGGACCATCTCCTTGCTCACTTTCCCTGCAAAAGTCACGGCGAAGATTGTCAACAGACAGCTGACCCGTTAACTAGTAGACAACGACATCCTGGACCCATCACAGTCCGGCTTTTGCAGCAACCACAGCACGGAGACGGCCCTCATCACCACCACCAACGACATCTGGATCCTGATGGACAAAGGAGGACCAGCCGCACTCATCCTTCTGGACCTATCAGCAGCCTTCAACACGGTCTGCCTCTGCACCCTAACAGCCCGCCTCCGTGACGCTAGAATACAAGAGATGTACCTGGCCTGGACCACATCCTTCCTCTCCGGCAGTACCCTGAATGTGCGCCTCACACACTTCTGCTCCAAGACCACCAAGATATTCTGTGGCATCCCACAGGGATCATCCCTCAGCCCAGTACAGTTCTATATCTACATGGCACCACTCAGCCACGTTGCCCAACAACACAGCCTCAACATCATCTCCGCCAACAACACCCAAATGATCATATCACTCACCTGAGACACCCACACCACCAAAGCCAACCTCCAAAGGGAAATGAATGCCTTAGCAGAATGGATTATGGACAGCAGGCTGGAGCAGAATTCCGACAAGATGGAGCTCCTCATCAACACCCCATCAGCCTGGGACGACTTATGTTGGGCAACATCGCTAGGAACAGGCCCAGCACCCACCAACCACGCACACAACCTGGGGTTCATCCTCTCCATGGCCAAGCATGTCAATGCTGTCTCCACATCATGCTTCTACACCCTGCGATAGCTCCGCCAGATCTTCAAAAGTATCCCCTCCAACACAAGTAATACCGTCACCCAGACCCTCGTCACCAGCACACTGGACTGCGGGAACACCCTCTATGCAGGAACAACAACCAAGCTCTGCAGACAGCTGCAACACATCCTGAATGCCTCGGCACGACTGATCCTCAATGCCCCCCAACACAGTGACATCACACACCACCTGAGAGGCTCCCCGTCAGGAAGAGAATCACCTTCAAACTCCACATCCACGCCCAAAAAGCCCTACACAAAGCCGTACCAACATACCTCAATGACGGACTCAGCTTCTACACCCCTTCCCACAGCCTCTGGTCTGCTAACCTCGCCCTCGCCATTGTTGAACGCATCCTGAAATCCACCGCCAGAGGCTGATCTTCTCCCACCTCGCCACCAAGACCTAGAACACTCTCCCAAACAACCTACATCAGACCGAGGAGCTGTTGCCTTTCACGTGACTACTCAATACCTGGCTCTTCGATCAGTAGCAGCCCCCTCCCATCCACCCAGCGCCTTCAAACCATAACGGGTATGTAGCGCACTTTAGAAATATCCTGTTTGATTGATTGTTTGTTTCACAGTGCCACTGTCAACTACGGGCAGACCTTCATACTCCTCAGCCACACTCAGTAGGCACTTCACAACCACAACCAAAAATATACTAATATGGACGTCTCCCATCCAACACCACGTTGCTTGTAGTCCGTCCAGCCACCCTTGCCCTGGACAACATTCATCACTTCCACAGTACAACTTCATGAGGCTGATAGATTTCCTACATCAAGAAAAAGACCTGGTAGTCCCTCCCTGGACACCAACACGTTACCCATGACCTGTACACCTTCATGAGACTCTTATGTAACTGTCTGTCAGAGCAGTATGGAAACCTCCCCTCAGCAGATAGTAACCATCAGGTTGAGTATTTACTACAATGGATGTAGTTAATCATACATTGTGACCTATGTGTGTCCCCAACCAGACTCAGATCCCAGTGTTGTATGGCTTGTGTTTGTTCAACACTTTGGCATACTTTGACATATCCCAACACGTATGTTGTTGACTCTGGGGGGGAAATACTTCAACATCAATACCTATTGTGTTATAATTATTTTATTCTACATCTTGTGAGTGAAATGTGAGTAGGTGTTAGGTGTTGTACAAAAATGTGGGGAATCCAAAGTTCACAGAAGGAGATGTGATGCCTTGCAGTTTCAGTCAACAGAGTCCAGAACACAGTGTATGCCATTATTGGTGAGACTGCGACCAGCAGGTCCATGTTGGAGAGTGTGACAGTCAATATGGTGTTGCTGTTGCACAGAAAGGCAAGATGCCGGACCAGGTGACCTGGGAGATGTGCATGGCCCTCTGCCTCTCAACCTCGTTTCCATGGATGACCTGCCTTCTTTGGGGGACCCTGATATGCAGGCCTTGACGATGCGTGGGACTCTCCATCAGATGTATCCACCTCCTCCTCCCTCCCTGTGCCTGTTGCCAGTGTTTGCCTAGATGTTTGTGGCCTAGTGACAAAGGGAGGATGCTGCATGTTGTTTGCAATCCGACGGAGTGAATGGCTGATGTGCCTCTGCACCTCCAAGAGCTCATCCAGTCTTGCCTCCATCCGTCCTTGGTGTAGTAGTTGACTGGCGTGTTGCTCGGCCCGCTGGTTTTTCAAAGCAATGAGGGCCCCCACTCCCTGGCTGAACACCCTGGTATCCCACCGGTATCCCTGCATGATGTTTCTGAGTTCAGACATACCAGGCCCGTCAGCTTGCTGGTCAGGTTCTCGTCTCCGCCTTGAGCTACTCCCACCACCCCTGCCCACACAAGCCTGGCCTGCTGTTGTGAGCACATCAGGTCGATGGGACTCCTGAGGGTTGACAGTGGTGGTGTTGTCTGCCTGCTTCTGGGTGTCCGCCGAACCTTGACCCTCATTGTCAGACTGGCTCAGTTGTGGATTATTTGCAGGGGTCCGAGCTGTCTGCTGGGATGTGGCAGGAGTTGATGTGGTGGTTGGCGCAGATGCCCCTGATCCAGCTGCTGCATGGGTTTGGGATGCAGAGGTGCCAGGTTGGTCTGTGTCATCCATGGAGTGATGAGAGGCATCGCTGTTGGTGGGATCAGGGTCCTGTGGAGCCTGGGACTGTGATCCTTCTCCCCCCTGTTTGGGGGTAGATTGTGCACATTGCCCTGTGTGTGAGAGACAGAAGATGTTAATGGCATTCAATGCAAAAAAATATGTTTCATATACATTTTCGTTGTCACTGTTACGCCTGTTTTAGATTTTTCACACTGTTCAGTGGTGGTGTCAGATTGATCTGTGTTCAGGACATATTTTAATGTGAGGGTCTATTTAAATTGAATGGCACTGGCAGGCATTTCAGCAGTGATTTGAGAGCCATTGTGCACCACACCTATGCCAAAATGGATGCAACACTTTCACACTGTGAATTCCCATAGTGTGATAACAGTACATGTTTTTCCGGCATATGTGCCATGGAAGTGGCACATTGCTTGAGTTGTGTCGCTGGTGCAACGCTGATCCAGCAATGCTCTGTGCAGGCCTGTCTGCACAATGCTGTGTCAATCCTTACATCTGTTTCAGGCATGCACATGTTTTTGAGGCAGCATATGCATGAAAGTGGCTGAGTGAAATTGTTAATATTTAATTCAGTCACTTTTGTGAGGTGTTGCTGTGATGTGACAGGCAGACAATGCACACCATACCACATCACAACCACACCATATCCAGTCCAAATACTTCTGCCGCAGGGCTTTGGAACGTGACACATCTCCCATGTGCATAACCTCACCTTGTCAATACCCAACACCATTGCAGTAATATTTGTGCGTCCACTGCGTGAGTAACGTGTAGATATGGCATCGTGGTATAAGTGCAAGTGACTTGGGAATCAGGCCTGTGCATGTTTTGACTTAGATGCTTCATCAAATCTCTATTTGTGATGTTACATGAGGGTGGTCATAGTGGAACACTACATTGCCTGTCCCAGCTGGCTATGTTTATGTAAGGGCTGTGTGTGACAGGCTGTGCTGGTAGTTTGAGTGTGTGTTGGAACTGTGCCTCACTCATGGTGTGGCTGTCCCCCCTTGGACCATGGTGCCATGACTAAGTGTGAGCGCAAAATCCGTTCCGCTCGCGGATTTCGCGGATTTTCGGTAAATCCGCAATCCACCAACTCCCGCGAATTTACCGAAAATCCGCGAATCCACGAGCGGCGGATCCGGGCAAAAGTTCAAGCCTTCAAGCTTGAAGGTGATGTAACTATTTTAGGATGGCGCCGGCAAGCTGCCTGCGCCATCCTAAAATAGTTACTAAGTTAGCTTCAACAGGAAGCACTAATAGATAAAATAAAGCAGGTGCTCGAGCACCTGCTTTATTTTATCTATTAGTGCTTCCTGATGAAGCTAATTTGGTAACTATTTTAGGATGGCGCTGGCAGCTTGCCAGCGCCATCCTAAAATAGTTACAGGATGATGGATGGACAGCTCACTCAAGGGACCCCTGCGCACATCGGTGCGATTGCATAGTAACACACACATGGCCGCTGGAACTAGTTGATGCTCAAATTCAGTGACTCATTCATCAGCCCAAAAACAATCGTGAGCGTCGTCGAGGCTGGGCAGGTGTGCCTTCTTCCCAAATCTACTGTCGAAAATCAGCTGTGATGCTGGATAGAGGCCTTTGTATCCTTGACTTTCACGAGCGCAATCCTCGTGCTGTTCCTGTGACCAGGAGCTTCTTTCTCTTCATCTGCTGCTCTGATCGGTCTCTGACCATTTATACACACAAGAGGCACTTGAACTCGTACAGAAGACCCCTCCCCATTTTAAAAAAATCCGCAAAATCCGCGAATCCGCGGATTTTGCAGATCCGCGAATCTGCAAATCCGCAAATTCGCGGATCATGAATCCGCAAAATCCGCCCATGCTTAGCCATGACCATGTTTGTGAGTTCAGGTTTAAGATATCTGACCTTGTTGTCCTGATGTTACTGTTTGCACTGGTCACAGGATGACCTTTTGCAGCAAACACCATGGCCCAGTGTCAGATAGGTTGTCAGTACTTTCTCACTCCCTGTACATTGAGCATGGTCCATGGGTGTGTACCTGTTTTTTTCATCTCTGTATTCGATGACGCCAGACCCCGATCGCGGCAGTTTGTATTAAGGTGTCTACACTTCTATCAGAGTGTACACAGTGTCGTGTATCTGAGACACCGTAAAATATGTTAAGGGCTTAACGTAAGGACAAGACACGACGAGTCTCCGACAGTTACAATAAATAGAGCAATGGGTATCAAAGACACAATACAGTACGGCATCGGCTATATCCGACACGTTTCCGCAAAATTATCGCTAATTGTGACACCCACAGTATTAATAGTCCATTTCTGACTGACACCGAAATCCGTAACAAGACACCATATCAGTGTGCCATAATAATCACTGCTATCTACGAGGGATTTAGATTTCCTAAGCAGACAATAAGGAGGTCATTTGAGAAAAACGTAACCAGTATGAAATACATAGATTAGATCTTCAACCCTATATTATCAGAAAGGGATTTTTAGAAAATGTTGTTTTAATCGAATACAGAAACTCTGAAATAGGATTCAAGAACTGTTTTATACTCTCTGAGTATTAAAGTAGGGTGGTAACTTCCTGAGGAAGGCGGTTGATACGCCAAAACGCGCGTTGAAGAATAAATGATTCAATTACTACTTGATTGACAACCTTTGTAAAATTTTATAATTTCTAATTGTGTATTAAAATAGATTTGTATGTATGTAACCCTCTTTTGTTTGTGTAATGAGAAAAGTAATGTTTTGGAAAAACAAGGGGAACCCAGTAGGTAGCTATGGACCAAGGGTATCAACTAAGTTTAAGGAAAACAAAGGTCCTAAGCTTAAGTAAAATCCTGCAATAGTATTATATAGACCACAATAGGCTACTATATACTTCTCTCCCTTGTCCAGCCGGACAGGGAATTTATTAATCAAGTGAATTATTAAAGGTTTAGATACATTTGGCAACAAAACATTTCATTGCAGTAAGTATTTTTCACCCTTCAAGAGATGTCAGCCCATGCTCAGCTTTATACCGCAGATTACATTAAGCATTTATGCTCTGGGCCCTCTCTACTGTCTGATACTCCAGATGTCCCAACAGTGACTATCTCCTCTCTGCCGAACAACTTGAAAAACTTAAAAAGAAACAGGTTCGCCTACAGCTCATGGTGCTAATGCTAACCGATTATTTAAAAGCTGAGGTTATACCAGTTGGTCTCCAAGTCCGAAATATCCCTGGTATTTTTACGGACAACCCAAAGTACGTCTCTAATTTTAGTTACATTGGAACCACATGCTCAAGGCACTGGCTTGTGCTACGCATAGACATAGCCACAGAAACACTAAAATCCCTAGAAGCAGAAATTAATGACTTATTGGAGCAGATTAACGATTCAGATCCCACTGCAGAGTGTAAGAAGTTACTTGACCAAGTAGAAAAACACAGTGGCAGATTTCCATCGAATTGAACAAAATAAGAAATCAAACAAAGTCAAGAAAGATATCAAGACCTATAACATAGAGAACACCTACCCCTACCTACACAAAGACTTTTATACCAACAGGCCACACTTTAACCCTAACAGTAGACCCTGGGGTAGATACAACAAACGTCAAAATAAAGTAGGTTTCTCTGACACCTCAGAGGATTCCTCTGATAGCTCAGACCCAGGTGAAGGAGGCAGTAATCCAAGACGAGGAGGAGGGGCCCAGCCTAATTTTTTATCCAGAGTCCAACCCAGCACACCTCAAAGGGGACGGGTAAAAAAACCTCAACAATGGGTCAATGCCCCAGGCGAGCGCAATACCAAGAACAACTTTTACCAGTGGTAGACAATACTGCAGGTACTGACTCCCCATTTCCCGCCAAACAAACATCCCCTTTTGAAATAATACCCATTTTCAACTTATCCAAGCACATACTGCAGTACTCAGAAGTAGAACTTCTGAAAAAAGGCTTATCCTTTGTACCCACTGTCCGCCAGAACTACATGGAGTTGCAGACTGAACTACTGAGATTCTTCAGGCTAATCCGCCTCAAGGCTTTCTTTCAACTGCATCCGCCAACCTCGATTAATGCAAACACACCATTTCGCCCCCCGTCCACATTCCTCCCAACTGCCAGCATGATTCCATCAGAAATCACAACATTTGAAAAACTAGTCCAAAAAGATCTATGCGACCTAGAGAAGAAGAAACTATACATTCCATATAACATCTCACGTGATGAGAAAGATGCCATAAGCACGTTGAAAACAAACCCATCACTTGTAATAAAGAGTGCAGACAAGGGTGGTGGGATTGTTCTCCAGGATATTGATTCCTATAAAAAGTGTAATACAACACCAACTTGGGAACACAGACCATTACCAAAGATTACCCAGAAATCCAACTAAGGATATCAAAGATATCATACTTAAACTAACAACGGATGCTCGTGCCGAAGGCTACCTGAGCAAAAAGGAACACTGCTTCCTTAATGTAAAAAGCCCCCACCTACCAGTCATCTACACTCTCCCGAAGTTTCACAAGAATATTGACAAACCCCCGGGGAAACCCATAGTCTCTGCCTGCGGCTCAATTCTGGAACCACTAGGAGCTTATGTGGATTTCTTCATAAAAGACTTCGTACCATCTACAGCCTGCTACATAAGGGATAGTATGACGATGATTAACTTGGTAGAACACTATCCCCATGACCCAGCAGTTAATACACTCTGCACTATGGATGTAGAGTCGCACTACACAAACATCCCTCAGACAGCGGCTCTTCTGGTTATCCAGAAAACTCTTGACTCAGGTCCCCGCCCTCATAGGGTCCCCACACTTTTCATCCTTCAGCTGTTTGAGTTATGCCTATCTATAAACTTCTTCATTTTTGATAATGTATATTAAGAACAAATAAAGGGCACTTTCATGGGGGAAATTTTTGTCCCCAACCTGGCTATCCTGTTCATGGATGCACTTGAAACTGGCTCCATCCTGACGGATGGGAACCCATTCCGTTCAGGAATAGCACTCTGGCGTTGTTATATAGACGACATTTTCTTGATCTGGAACCTCGATATTGCTACACTGCATTTGTTTCTCCACTGGTTAAATAATAACTGTGCAGACCTCAACTTCACCCTTGCCCATGACAAAATACAAATAGCCTTCCTGGACTTGACAATCTATCATAATGAAGGCGAACTGTTAACACACTTGTATAGAAAGCCCACAGAACGAAACACTCTTCTAAGCTATGACAGCAACCACCCGAGGGCTTTGAAAGACTCACTGCCATATTCTCAATTTTTGAGGATAAGGCGTAATTGTTCATCCAAGGCAGACTACTTCAGGGAAGCTAACACTCTGGCCAATAAATTAAAAACACGTGGCTATCCTAGAAGACTAGTAAAAAATGCATCCAAAAGGGTGTGGTACTGCCCACGTGAGGTTCTCCTCACACCGAAGACACGTGACAAAACAGAGAGGATAGCCTGTGTAAATACCTTCTCCCCTGTTTCGAATAAAATTTTAAAATCTATCCTCAAGCATTGGCCAATGATAAATGCAGGCCCAATAAACTTAGAAAGACCGTTATTTGCTTTCCGGAAAAGCATGAACCTGAAGGACCACTGGCTCAGAGCAGCCCTACCGGCCCCCATCCCGAAGGTAACTATTGAATCCAACTGGGGACTACCACCACTCTTGGGTCACGTGAAGTGTGGATGCTGTAATGTATGTGATTTCACGATTGAGGCTCGCAATTTTTGTCACAATGGTATCACTGTTGAAATTAAAAGCTTTACTAACTGTAACAGCAGTAATATCATTTACGCAATACTTTGCCCTTGTCCTAAAATGTATGTGGGCCAAACCACTCAAAAAGTAAAGACCCGCATATGCCAACACAGGAGCCGCATCAGATGTGGGACTCCAAATGCTCCACTTGTTGAATATTTCTCAGAACGGAACCATACCGCTGATGACATCAAATGGACAATCCTAAAAGCGGTCACAAAGAGGAGGCAACTTGGGTCAACTCCTGAATCAAGAGGAATTGACAACCATAATCCAGTTCAACACCATCCACACAGGACTGAACAGAAGTGAGGACTGGACAACACTTCTATAGCAGGATACCTCTGAAAGACATTGGTTAATCTGAACTAACTCACAAAGGGTTATCCAGCCCCAGGAAAAGCACTACGATCAAATGTACTCAGAGTCATTATAACAACTGTAATGCTTCTAATTTAATCTCACATCTTCTCACCATGTCACCTGAGACGCCATCAGCACCCCCTTACAAGTCATGAGACCTGGTTTACCGCTCACACCATCAGGGAACCACATTGTCTCAACCCGATGCATAAGGTTTTAATTATCACAATGCACCTGTACCTAAATATCATCATTAGGTATTTTAATATCACAAACACTTGCGCTGTATGTTTATAATCACTATTATGTCACTTGGCCTCTCCACTCATGTACCTGCACGATAAGCGGCTTTCTCTTAATTGCCTCCACAATCTGCGCACCTCTTCAAGATGGCGGCCATATTTAACTGAAGTCACACTGGGCCCTATCGAGGCCCCTGTCACGTGACCTTTTGGTTCATTACCAAGATGTCTGCCATCCCCACTCAAGCGCGCAAGCGGACCAGCACAGCGGTCCGTTCGTATCTAGACATTGCTCTAATCCCCGGTAAGTCCCTAGCTCACTGGTTTGCCGTAGGGACGCCCCTCTATGCTCAATCTTAACCACCGTTCACCCTTTCTTTAGCGGATCCTTGAATTAATCGACCGCGGTTCAATGATGGTCATCTAGCCCACGTTGCTCCCATAACCGGCTCACTACGGATACCCCGATAGGCCTCAACTCTAACGAGCCAACGGTATGTCCCGCTCCTTTTAGCCATTCACTCCAACAAAGCTTCCCCGCACAGTAATTAACCCTTATTCCCTCCCTCACAGCATCTGCGAGTCCAACCCTGCGCCCAAAAGACTCGAGCCAGTAACCAGTATACAACGTACACACCAACAGGCACACAGCTTCTGCGTGTCCAACCCTGGGCCCCAGACACTCGAGCCTATAATCACTACACCACGGATACGCCGACAGGCTTCCACCTCACTGAGTCCACGGTATGTTCCGCGTCTCTAAGCTAACGATTACAATAGCTTCCCCGCACAAGAATTTTAACCCTTATTCCCTCCACAGCATCCGCGTGTCCAACCCTGTGCCCTAAAGAACCAAGCGAAGCTTACCATCTCAGCACCTAGCGCGTATCTATCAGTTACGCCCTACTACCCACGCCCTCAACCTCGGCGGAGGTAAGCTACCAAGCAGGCACACTGGCAATCCCACACCAGTCCCAAACTTGTGACCCAACGCCACCCCATGCACCCTAAACCCGTATTTTGAGCTGAATTGTTTTACACGCTATACTCCTTAGTCAAAATCCTAGTCCATTCCCAGTACAGGTGCACACTGGTCTCCTCGCCACAATCACGGAGGAGCCAGTTAGTCACTCAATTACCCTCAGTGCACCGAACACTAAATGTTTGTTTAATTGTTTTTATCTAATGACCATGCCCGTTGGCATTACCTTACCACTGCGGTTCCAAAGATTGTTTACATAATGTTGGAAAAACGGCTAAGCTGACGTCTCTTAAAATTATTTCTGGAATTGACGCAAATTCTGTTATTTCTTGTTTCTTTCTCCTGTTTCCTTCCCAACAGGCATATATATTATTCAAACCAGGCAAAATAATTCTCAAAGTCCTGAAGATGATCCCTTTATAACTTGAGCACAGGATCGAAACGTTGACTCCTTTGAGTAGACATACGTTTAACCAATGTACATTAATGTGTGTATGTGTTACTCCAGGAAACACTGATAATACCTATTCTGTAACGCCCTGAACGTCTCAGGATCGTTTAACAGACACGATAATGAGGACGCAACCACTTGTGAAGGGTTAGTTATTTTAATGAAGGCAAAAATAATACAAAGAGTAAACAAAAGTTATAGTCACTGGAATCCTCCAGGCTAAGTATGTTACCAGCCCACAGCACGGATGGTCCTAACCGTCCTCTGCATATACGCCGATCCCGGCGTATGCCAACAGAGGGCAGAAATGAAATGGCCGACAATGCCAATCGGCAGGCTGTGAGGGGCACGAAGAGTGTTGGGGAGAATCGAGGAGTCAGGGAAACACCCAGCCGGGGTCTCTACCTGACGGGAGCAGCCGCTCAACCTCCTCCTCAGACTGCACCGGGACGCGGAGTCACCTCCTGGTGATGCGTCACCGATACCCCAATCAAAAGCAAGAAGACTGAACCGAGAGCAGCCGCTCGATCGATCCTGTGGACTTCCGAGTCTGTAACGCGGCAAACACCTCCTGGTGTGCGTTACAGCTGGCAGTCCCTGTATCTCTGGTCGGGCTGGGAGTTACGACTCCAACCAGCATAAGCGCCACTGCGCTTTGACTCAGCCGAGTCAAAAAGCGAAGCTCAATGGTTGACCGGTAGAGCTTCCGGGTCCTTCACAGGTGACGATGGGGCAAGACACGGCCCAGGGAGTAACGACTCGACCTACCTCCGTTCTTGCCTTACTGGAGCACCACTCCGGAACGCTGCTCTTCACGAAGCAGGTACGTCGGTGTAAACACAATATCCGACAGCGTTGTACCTCCCGGTTCCTCCCTTTATAGGGGGTGTTTTCCTTGAGTTATGTAACAGCTCTCCTGTTTACATAAGGGCGTGTTTTCCTTGAGTTATGTAACAGCTCTCCTGTTTACATAAGGGCGTGTTTTCCTTGAGTTATGTAACAGCTCTCCAGTTTACATAAGGGCGTGTTTTCCTTGAGTTATGTAACAGCTCTCCTGTTTACATAACCTCTCAACCGCTAGGCATCCTGGGAGATGTAGTCCGTTTTCGCTGGTTATCGTTTTCCTCCCCTCGCATGACAGGAATTCTTGACAGTACATCCTCCCTCTCAGCGGCTCCCCACGGGGCCAGCGCTGGCAGGAAAACGCCGATGGAACAAGGAGACCAAGCGTGGAGCATGAACCCCTTCAGCCGGTTCCCATGATTGCTCCTCCGGGCCATAGCCTTTCCACGCAACCAGGTACCACAGCTTCCCCCTGCGCCATTTGGACGCCAGTATGCCCGACACTTCATACTCCACCTCCGACTCCACGCATACCGGCCTAGGTGTCCCAGACGGCTTGGAGGGTGCTGGTTTGAGCAATGATACATGAAAGACAGGGTGTATCCGCAATGACTGGGGCAAGCACACCTTCACGTTCACGGGACCCATACACTTGGTAATTCGATAGGGGCCCATGTACTTGGGATGGAACACACTGTTCTTTCGAAACCTCATGTTTCTTGTGGATATCCAGACGTAGTCTCCAGTGCGGTACAGTGGCCCGGGCCTTCTCTTCCTGTCTGCCGCAGCCTTGTATCTTCTCTTGGCCTCTATTAGGACAGCCCTTGAGCGCATCAACGTGTCTTTTATGTGTGCCACCCTGTCCGCTGTGGCGGGAATCCTGTCCTCTCTGAACGGATGTAGAAATGGCAAGAACCTGGGATGTTGGCCATAGTTGCTATAGAACGGAGATGACTGTGTGGAGCTGTGAGTGGCGTTGTTGTAGGCTATCTCTGCAACCCATAGCAAGTCGACCCATTCCTCCCTGCCCTGGTCCACAAAACATCGCAGATACTGTTTGAGCGTTTGGTTCAGGCGCTCGGTTTGGCCGTCCGTTTGAGGGTGGTAGCTGGTGGACAGGACGGTCTTAACATGCAGCGCAGTGCACCAAGTCTTCCAGAATTGCGCAGTAAACTGCGACCCCCGGTCCGACACGATCACCCCAGGTAATCCATGCAGTAGTACCACATTCTTTAGGAGTAGTGACGCCAATTCCCCGGCCGTAGGGACTCTCTTGCAGGGGATGAAGTGCCCTGAAAGGCTGCCGGGGCGTTGCACAGACCGAACGGCATGACGAGGTACTCAAAAAGGCCGAACCTGGTCTTAAAGGCGGTCTTCCACTCGTCTCCGTCCCTCATGCGTACCAGATGGTATGCCCCTTTCAAATCCAACTTGGTGTAGATACGAGCTTTCTTGACCTGTTCCAGAAGTACACTGATGAGAGGCAAGGGGTACCGATTTTTTATGGTTATCGCATTCAATGCCCTAAAGTCCACACAGGCTCTCAGCTCCCCATTAGCCTTCGGGATGAAGAAGAGTGGCGAGGCGGCCGGAGACTTGGACGGGCGGATGAATCCTAGCTTGAGGAGTTTATCAAGGTACCCCCGGAGATGCACGTTTTCAGGCTCCGTCAGGGCATACAGCCTGCCGCTGGGAACGCTGACCCCTGCCACTAGGTCGATCTGGCAGTCAAACGGTCTATGTGGTGGTAGCACTTCCGCCTTCACCTCATCAAATACATCCTCAAAACTGTGATAAGCCTGGGGGAGAGCCACATCTTTTTCTGCCGCTGTAGCCACCGTCTGACTCCCGCTCTCATCTGCGTCAAGGGATTCCGTTCGTATTCCACAATGCAGGGTGCAATGCGGTGACGTCATTCCGATGCGATGTGTTGGCCAATCCACAGAGGGGTTGTGTTTCTGTAGCCACGGCAATCCTAATATGACGTCATATTGGGGCGCTCGGATGATGTTAAAATCGATTTGTTCCAAATGGTTCCTCCCATATCTCATCGGAAGGACCCCCGTGTGCTGCCCGATGGGCCCCGTCACCAATCGCCTTCCGTCTACAGCATAGACGTCTTCGGGTACAGCTTTGGGAAGAAGCACTAGCCCTAGCCTGCATGCCTCGTTGTGGTCCATAAAATGCCAGTGGCCCCTGAATCCACCATGGCCACAACGGGTATCCACTGGTCATGCACTCCCACGTGCACCGTGAGAAACAGGTGTCGTTGTCCCTTAGTGACCGAGTTGGAAAGTGAAGGGATGGATGAGTGACTCCGAGATGCCCCTTCTTTGGTCTGGGAGTCCTCTAGTTTTCCGCGGTATGTCCACCACGGCTGTTACCGACCGGTTGGCCCAATAACGTCACGTCTTCGGTTTGGCAGGGCATTCACGTACGTAGTGGCCTTTTTTGCCACAATATAGGCACAATCCTTGTTTACGGCGTGACTCTTTCTCCGTGGCTGTGAGGCTCGCTCGTATTGCGCCGATGTCCATGGGTTCTCCCTTGGATGCGGTGGAAGTTTCAGGACTTCCCACTGTCACATAGGATGGAAGGGATTTTCCTTTTCTCCCATGATCCCCCTTTCTTTCACTTAGCCTATGTTCCAGCCGTAATACCAGGTTGATGAGGCCCTCACATGTCTTGGGTTGAGGGTCAATATGAGCCACGGCGTCCTTGAGCTCATCGCACAGCCCTTGATGGAAGAGCGCCGTCTGTTTAGCAACAGGCCACTTGGTTTCTGCAACCAGCCTTCGGAACGCGTTGAGATACTGCACCAGGTCGTTGGATCCCTGTCTCAACTCAAGCATTTCACGGTCCGCCGTGTACGAGTCAGCCCTTCTGTCGAATACCTTCAGGAATTCCTCACGAAAAGCACCCCAATCACATAAGATCGGGTCGTCCCTGCTCACCAGAGGTACGGCCCATTGTGCCGCGTTTCCAGCCAAATAGGAAATAAGGAAAGCCACACGAGCCTGACTCATGGGGAACGCCTTTGGTTTGCATGATAAATGTAGCGCCACTTGTGTGAGGAATACCTGCACTGTGTTAGGATCCCCACTGTACCTCTCTGGTGTTGCCAAGGGGATGGCTACCGGCATTTCCACTACGACCGCAGGGGTCTGGTTCGTGAGGGAGGTGCTGGGCGTGAGCGGGTCCAATTGGATAGCATCCAGTCTGGCTTTTACATCGGCTGTTTCTTGCCTAGAGGCAGCCAAATCAACTTGCACGGTCGCTAAAGCAGCCAACACATCATCAAGTGTTGCCATGTCTGTTATCGACCGGGAGACAGTTAGTGTTATCAGGGTCGGATATTTTGTAACGCCCTGAACGTCTCAGGATTGTTTAACAGACACGATAATGAGGACGCAACCACTTGTGAAGGGTTAGTTATTTTAATGAAGGCAAAAATAATACAAAGAGTAAACAAAAGTTATAGTCACTGGAATCCTCCAGGCTAAGTACGTTACCAGCCCACAGCACGGATGGTCCTAACCGTCCTCTGCATATACGCCGATCCCGGCGTATGCCAACAGAGGGCAGAAATGAAATGGCCGACAATGCCAATCGGTAGGCTGTGAGGGGCACGAAGAGTGTTGGGGAGAATCGAGGAGTCAGGGAAACACCCAGCCGGGGTCTCTACCTGAAGGGAGCAGCCGCTCAACCTCTTCCTCAGACTGCACCGGGACGCGGAGTCACCTCCTGGTGATGCGTCACCGATACCCCAATCAAAAGCAAGAAGACTGAACCGAGAGCAGCCGCTCGATCGATCCTGTGGACTTCCGAGTCTGTAACGCGGCAAACACCTCCTGGTGTGCGTTACAGCTGGCAGTCCCTGTATCTCTGGTCGGGCTGGGAGTTACGACTCCAACCAGCATAAGCGCCACTGCGCTTTGACTCAGCCGAGTCAAAAAGCGAAGCTCAATGGTTGACCGGTAGAGCTTCCGGGTCCTTCACAGGTGACGATGGGGCAAGACACGGCCCAGGGAGTAACGACTCGACCTACCTCCGTTCTTGCCTTACTGGAGCACCACTCCGGAACGCTGCTCTTCACGAAGCAGGTACGTCGGTGTAAACACAATATCCGACAGTGTTGTACCTCCCGGTTCCTCCCTTTATAGGGCGTGTTTTCCTTGAGTTATGTAACAGCTCTCCTGTTTACATAAGGGCGTGTTTTCCTTGAGTTATGTAACAGCTCTCCTGTTTACATAAGGGCTTGTTTTCCTTGAGTTATGTAACAGCTCTCCAGTTTACATAAGGGCGTGTTTTCTTTGAGTTATGTAACAGCTCTCCTGTTTACATAACCTCTCAACCGCTAAGCATCCTGGGAGATGTAGTCCGTTTTCGCTGGTTACCGTTTTCCTCCCCTCGCATGACAGGAATTCTTGACATATTCAAAACAGTGCCCTGATTGCTCACTCTCCTTGCCTGAAACACTTTTCTCTCTACTACCTTTTCTCCTATCGTTTTTCAGTACGGTACAGGACTGTGCCTTACTGCAATAAAATGTTTTGTTGCCAAATGTATCTAAACCTTTAATAATTCACTAGATTAATAAATTCCCTGTCCGGCTGGACAAGGGAGAGAAATATATAGTAGCCTATTGTGGTCTATATAATACTATTGCAGGATTTTACTTAAGCTTAGGACCTTTGTTTTCCTTAAACTTATGAGAAAAGTAATGACCACATATATTTGTTTTTAATTAGTCATGTATTTATGTATTGAATAAAAACCAAAACGTATATTTTAGCCTAATTTTTCTTTTGTAGTGTGTTTGTCATACCCTCCGCATATTAATATTTGTATGTACCTATGATTGCCTAGGAATAGTTTCTTCACATATGCTGTCCCCCCATGGACCATGGTGCCATGACCATGTTTGTGAGTTCAGGTTTAAGATAACTGACCATGTTGACGTGATGTTACTGTTTGCACTGGTCACAGGATGTCCTTTTGCAGCAAACACCATGGCCCAGTGTCAGCTATGTTGTCAGTACTTTCTCACTCCCTGTACATTGAGCATGGTCCATGGGTATGTACCTGGTCCATATGGGATGCTTGAAATTGGGCTTGTTCGTACACAGTAGTGGTGATAGGGTTGTCCTTAGTTTAAGCTTCTACACCATCCCCCTTGCAGCCTTCTGGCCCTGAGCCTTGCACCCACCCCCATGCTGTTGACCAAGTTCAAGTTCAAGTTCAAGTTTGGCATTTATATAGCGCACTACTCACCCATAGGGTCTCAAGGCGCTTGAGGGAGGGGGGAATTACTTATCAAATATCCAGGTTTTGAGTTGTTTTCTGAAGGAGAGGTGGTTTTGAGTAAGGCGAAGGTGGGTGGGGAGGGAGTTCCAGGTTTTGGCCGCTAGGTAGGAGAAGGATCTTCCCCCCATGGTGGACCTGTGGATGCGTGGTATTGCGGCGAGGGCTTGATTTGCCGATCGAAGTCCAGGACTCTTGGAACGCCTTCAGTAGCGGACCCGATCTCCAACTAACATTTATATCCTGCGGCAGATTAATTCCCGCCCCACCCGCTAAAGAATCTGTGAAGCCGTTCGCGCTTTCAGACGGCGTTCAGCACACTAAAAGGATGTGAGTGTTGCTACACTTTACAACAGCGTACCGCTGGGCGGACGCTCTCAACCTCTGACACTGACCAATTTGGCTCAGAGCCATTGTCCTGCTCTACAGTTTTTGCTGCCACCCGTGCAACCACCTGTGCTCACGGTGCAGTGAATACTCTACCCAGTCCCTGTCCTGAGGAGAACCTAGAACTTTGTTGGTTTGAAATGCGTAGACCCCCAGCCTATGACAAGAAAGAAGTGTGCGACTTGGGATCAATTTACCCCACTGATGTGGGCCTTAGTGTGTAACTAGACAGAACACGTAGTCACAGGTCTTGTGGATAGGCAGGCAGTTGTTTTCCACCTCGCTTTCCGCCTGTCCACCGGTATTGCAGTTAAAGGACTGGTCTTGTATTGATTCTTCATGTTATATGTTCTCGATTTTTCAATTGATTTGGATAGTATGTATGGAATTTGAAGCTGTTTCTTGGTGTCTATTTAATGTATAAAGATTTATTATTCATGTCTGTATATTTTGTATTCATGGTGTATACAATTGCTTGGTTTTGTTTTGTGACTAAACTGTTTTGATGGTGGGTTTTCCTTTGATGTCACGTTCTCATTAACTTTGAAGATTTGTTTTATAATTAAAAAGAAATGTTTTGCTAAAAAAAAGGGTTGATCATGCAGCACTCATTGGCTGTGTGGGTTCTGATTGTAATTCTAAGCAGTCTGGCCAGCCAAATGCTTTTCTGTTTTTGCAATTGTTGAGGTCCTGGCTGGTCAGGGTTTTGGACCCAAAACCTTCTAGTACGCACGGGAGTACTATCCAGCCACCCCTCCTATGTCTGGACACTGCTGGGAGTCCTACGCAACCCCCTTTCTATGTCTGGGCACTGCTGCGAGTCCTGTGCACACCCCCTCCTATGTCTGGGCAATGCTGGGAGTCCTGTGCACACCCCCTCCTATGTCTGGGCACTGCTGGGAGTCCTACACACACACCCTCCTTATTCTGGGCACTGCTGGGAGTCCTATGAACACCCCCTCCTATGTCTGGGCACTGCTGGGAGTCCGATCCAGCCACCCCTCCTATGTGTGGGCACTGCTGGGAGTCTTACGCACACCCCCTACAATGTCTGGGCACTGCTGGGAGTCCTACGCACCCCCCCTCCTATGGCTGGGAACTCCTGGGAGTCCTATGCACACCCCCTCCTATGTCTGGGCACTGCTAGGAGTCATATCTTCACCCCCCCTCCTATGTCTGGGCACTGCTGGGAGTCATATCCAGCCACCCCTGTCATGTCTGGGCACTGCTGGGAGTCCTACGCACACCTTCTTATGTCTGGGCACTGCTGGGAGTCCTATCTACACCCCCTCCTATGTCTGGGCACTGCTGTGAGTCCTACGCACACCCCCCTCATATGTCTGGGCACTGCTGGCAGTCCTGGGCAACCGCCTCCCTATGTCTGGGCACTGCTGGGAGTCCTGTGCACAATCCCCTCCTATGTCTGGGCACTGCTGGGAGTCCTACGCACACCCCCTCTTTTGTCTGGGCACTGCTGGGAGTCCTACACACAACCTCCTCCTATATCTGGGTACTGCTGGGAGCCCTATTCAGCCACCCCTCCTATGTCTGGGTACTGCTGGGAGTCCTACACACACCCCCCTCCTATGTCTTGGCACTGCTGGAAGTCCTATCCATCCACCCCTCCTATGTATGGGCACTGCTGGGAGTGCTACGCACACCCCCCTCCTATGTCTGGGCACTGCTGGGAGTTATATCCAGCCACACCTCTTGAGTCTGGCCTATGCTGGGTGTCCACCCATGTTACATGAGTTGTTTGTATACTCACCAGGCTCCACGACTCCTAGAATTCCATGTACTCCCACCGGTGGAAGCAGGGCCATGACCTTCCCCTCCCAGGGCTGGAACTGTACTGGTCTGCAGGGACCACCACCTCCTGTGTGAGGAGCGTTGGCGTAGTCCTCATCCATCTTGCGCTTGACCATCCTCCGCAGATTGTGCCACCTGGCCTGGCAACCCTTCCTGGTGTGCCTGATGAGTGCAACAGCATTCACCCTATCGATAATCCTCTCCCACATGCGTGTTTTCTACGCTATGCTGGTCTGTCTGACCAATGTACCAAACAGCTGTGGCTGAACTCTGATGACTTCATCTGCAAGGATCTCCAGCTCCTGGTTAGTGAACTTTGGATTCTTTGGTGTAGTCATGTTGTGGGGCAAATGTGGTGGGGGGGGTGACTGTGTGTATGGATGGGGGTGTGGGTCAGAATGTGAAGGGAGTGTGTGGGTCTGAATATGATTGTGGGTATGTGTGAAGGTGGATGTGTGCATTTGTTGGTGTTTTGTCCGTCTCTGTCAGAAAATGGTTATGTTGCAAAGGCAGATGGTTTGTGGGTGTGGGCACTTTTTATTGGTCCATTTGTGGGTGTGGCTTATTTTGAGATTGTTGTAAGGGGTGGGTCTGAGTTAGGCCCTCTGTTTGCCATTTTTGATCTGGCCAGGACATTGCTTTGTACACAGGAGGTATGTTTAGTGGTGTTGTGTGACTCTTTTGAACACTCCTTGTGCTTTTTTTGGGGTACTTGTCTGTTTTTTTTTGAGGGGGGGTTTGATTTGTGCTTTATTGTGTAGTTCTCTCATACTCGACGTATTGATGGGGTACGCGTGCGCTTCTTTGAGGTGGGTTTAGAATCGTACTTTATTGTGTAACTCTCATACGCAATGTATTTATGGGGTATGCGTGCGCTTCGTTGAGGGGGGGTTCGATTCGCACTGTATTGTGTGTCTCTCTCTTATACATGACGTATTGGAGAGTACGCGCTCGCTTCGTTGAGGGGGGTTCAATTCTTACTTTATTGTGTGGCTCTCTCATACGCGACGTATTGGCGGGGTACGCGTGTGCTTCGTTGGGGGGTTTGATTCTTACTTTATTGTGTGGCTCTCTCATACGCGACGTATTGGGGGGTTACGCGTGTGCTTCGTTGATGGGGGTTAACTTTCTATTTGATTGTGCGGCTCGCTCATACACAATGTTTTCCGTACAAATCGCAGCTCATATGTGACGACGTTTTCCCGTACGGATTGCAGTTAAGGTCTCCAGTCAGGATCGAACTTGGCGGGTCGTACGCCTGATTACAAATCGTACGGTTCACTAGCCGAGTCCGTATCATACGGTTCTTTGCTACTTTTTCATATGGTTCGTAAACATTCAGACGGAATCTTTGTAAACGGATCGTACTACGCAATTCGGACGGCATTGTACGAACCCTACGGAAACGGCTACAAATACGTATTGTAGGACGGTTTCCTTTCCCGAATCGGAATCGACCCCTATATGTTCGTAGTGTTTTTTTATTGTGAATTGTAAATATATTTATTTTATGTTATGAGTGATGTTTATTTTTTGTATTAATGTAATTTATTGTGGTTTTAAATAGCGGTGGGTGTACTATGCGTAGTGGGGCTACGCGAAGCTACGCAAAGTGGGCGAGAAACTACGCCCACCTACGCACTTCGCCTAGCCCCACTATGCGCTGCCTGCCCCCCTTCCCTACATACCTAATTTAAAAAGCGCTTACCTTGTCCGCTGCGTCCCGGGGCTCCCGCTTCTCGTTCACGCCGCCGTCTTGGATACCAATGCGCATGCGCGGTCGCCCGCGCATGCGCATTTCTCCCACTAATGATGGAAATATGGAAAATATTCATTGAGAACTTAACGTGGTATCGATAAGTAATGATACCTTATAAGTAATCCAAATATACTGTACAGTAGTACAATAACAAACAGACCATAAACTGCAGGTCATAATCTTCACCGGATGAAATTAAATGGAACCCCCCCATTATTGTAACCCCTGATTTTCTCAGTCAAAAAGTATATATTTGATTTAATATGCTTGGTCCATTCTTTTCAGAATACAGGCCTTAATACCAACTGACAAACTATAATCTAATTATCTATAAACATGTGTTTCTCGATGGATTGAGGATTTAATAAAAGCTAATTGGAGTTTGTACAGCCACATGGGACATGTCGAAGATGTGGGGATATGTCCTCTGTGTCACTTTCAGGGGAGAGAAATATCTTGATTGGACAGGACAGGAAAAAAAGGCAGTGGTGAGGTTTTTAGGTCAGCTGCGCATGTGTTATATTACAATGTTGGAGGGTGCCGGAAGAAGATCCAATATACTCCGTGTGTTTTAGCAGCCAAACAAAGTAGACAATAATGCTCAAAAGCATTGTATTGTGTCCAAGTGGTAGCTAAAAAGAGGTGTTTTATGAAGGCATTTTAATGCTCTTCTTTAAAGCCAGGCATTTGACTACTGTGAGCAAAGGGGAACTAGGTGTGCAGTGGTACATTCATGTAAAAGACATAGGGATATCTGCCACAGAAGCTGAATTAAAATCCTGTGCAAACTTTATTGCTAAATTTCAAGCAAGCGATATGGCAACTTATAAACACATAATATTTTCTGTACATACGTCTGCAGCCGCGACCCGCGCAGGTAAGAGCAGTCGGGCGATGGGGCTGGGTTGCATGTTGGAGGGGAATTTGACAGTCGACCAGAAGGGAAAATTAAATACATAATTAATTTCCCCTCATCAGTCAAAATCCCCCTCACCCAGCCCCACTGCTCTTACCTGCAAGGGCATTGGCTGTAAGTGGGGCAATACATTTCTTTTAAGCTTACTGTTGTCGATTGTTATCTGAAAGCAATTCCCTTGCCTATATTATGATGTAGGCCTTGAAGTCTTGTATACATTATGTAGAATGCAGTATGAGTAAGTTGGAGAACATTTGGTAGAGGAGAGCTGGTGTTTTGAGACGTGCTGTACCATGTTGGATGCAATGAAGGAAACTGAGCATTTCTACTGCTTAAGTGTTCTTTTAACATTGGCAACGAGTTGAGGCGTCCACTTAAGAAGAACTCAGCATGTGAAGTTGTTCTTCCTTGGATTTTAAAAGAACTTTGGGGCATATTATCAAGGACAGGCGATACATTATCGCCGCTTTTATCGGCAGGAAACTGCTGATAAAGCAGCGAAAATGGCCTTGATAATATTCTCTATGAATTCCAATCGAAGCCCATGTTAGATGTGAACACATCTAACATGGGCTTCGATTGGAATTCATAGAGCATATTATCAAGGCCATTTTCTCTATGAATTCCAATCGAAGCCCATGTTAGATGTGAACACATCTAACATGGGCTTCGATTGGAATTCATAGAGCATATTATCAAGGCCATTTTCGCTGCTTTATCAGCAGTTTCCTGCCGATAAAAGCGGCGATAATGTATCGCCTGTCCTTGATAATATGCCCCAAAGTTCTTTTAAAATCCAAGGAAGAACAACTTCACATGCTGAGTTCTTCTTAAGTGGACGCCTCAACTCGTTGCCAATGTTAAAAGAACACTTAAGCAGTAGAAATGCTCAGTTTCCTTCATTGCATCCAACATGGTACAGCACGTCTCAAAACACCAGCTCTCCTCTACCAAATGTTCTCCAACTTACTCATACTGCATTCTACATAATGTATACAAGACTTCAAGGCCTACATCATAATATAGGCAAGGGAATTGCTTTCAGATAACAATCGACAACAGTAAGCTTAAAAGAAATGTATTGCCCCACTTACAGCCAATGCCCTTGCAGGTAAGAGCAGTGGGGCTGGGTGAGGGGGATTTTGACTGATGAGGGGAAATTAATTATGTATTTAATTTTCCCTTCTGGTCGACTGTCAAATTCCCCTCCAACATGCAACCCAGCCCCATCGCCCGACTGCTCTTACCTGCGCGGGTCGCGGCTGCAGACGTATGTACAGAAAATATTATGTGTTTATAAGTTGCCATATCGCTTGCTTGAAATTTAGCAATAAAGTTTGCACAGGATTTTAATTCAGCTTCTGTGGCAGATATCCCTATGTCTTTTACATGAATGTACCACTGCACACCTAGTTCCCCTTTGCTCACAGTAGTCAAATGCCTGGCTTTAAAGAAGAGCATTAAAATGCCTTCATAAAACACCTCTTTTTAGCTACCACTTGGACACAATACAATGCTTTTGAGCATTATTGTCTACTTTGTTTGGCTGCTAAAACACACGGAGTATATTGGATCTTCTTCCGGCACCCTCCAACATTGTAATATATGTGAACACATCTAACATGGGCTTCGATTGGAATTCATAGAGCATATTATCAAGGCCATTATCGACACTTTAGCGGCAGTTTCCTGCCGATAAGAGCGGCGATAATGTATCGCCTGTCCTTGACAATATGCCCAAAAATTTTAATATTGGCTGTGAGCTGGTTCCAGTGACTTTGATTTAGTCATGGCTGTTGGACAATCAGCAGCCAACGGTGCCTTTGTGTTGTGTGCTAGGAAAATTTGGAACATTTTATTTTATTTATAAACGGGTGCCTTTAGCCTTTTTCATTATCCGATGAGGAGACCCAGTATTTGAAACTAAGAGTGTGTGAGCCCCTGAGGTTGCTAAGGAACTTTTACTGTAGCCGGTGTTAGCAGTAGCTATGAGTGTGTAGAGCGTGCTGAGATTGACACGTGTTCCCTGCACAAGTGATTGCCAGAGTCGTCATTGGTGCTGTGTGAGCCCAGGTTGAAAAATGCGTTCAGTGTGACCAGCTGCGCAAAGCTGGTTTCGGCGTGTCTCCCGCGTTCTCGTCAGAAAGAAAGTCAGCTCATTTGTCAGCTAATGAATATGACCAGGAAGTATTTGACTGGCACATAAAAGTTATAAAACAATGGTTTGCTAACCAGTGTTGTCATTAATTTTGGACAGGTGCACATGAGAACAGTGTTTCCCCTTTTTACCAAGCAACAGAGAGGAGATGATAATATCTCTTTCACCTCCCATAGAAAAACTGATACACCTACATCAGTAAGGTTTTAGTGTTTTTATTTCTTTCATTGTGCTTTTTACTTCCTTCTCTCATTCTTTTCATTTACTGTTGATGCACAACAACATTTGAAGACTTTCTGTTCACCTTTCTCTTTCATGCAGGCAATTGCAACAGAAAGTATGGCTCTGCCTCTGCAATTTCCCTCAAAAGCAGGTGATCCAATCCTACTGTGGCAAAAATGGAAAAACTAGTTGACCATTATTTAATTGCAATAGTAGGAGACAATTCTCAGCAGCAAGAAAACAAGGAGTTTTATTGAGTAATCTAGGTATTGAGGGGTGTAACGTTTATAAACGTTTGGGAGAGATCACCATAGGAAATGCTGAAGGGAAACCTGGTGATATTTGTATGATGTCTATGATGATGTTGGAGAAACACTTTGGTCCCAGGATCAATGTAGTTATGGAGAGACACAAATTATTTACGAGAGTGTAGAACAAGACAGAGAAAGTGGGCAATTATATAGCGTCACTCAAGAGTTTAGCACACACTTGTGAGTTTGATGATTTAATAGAGTCATTAATTAGAGATCAATTGGTACGCTGTACTAATAGCCTCAGGGTGCAGGACAAATTGCTCATGAAAAAACCTTTTCTAAGAGATGCAGTGGGTATAGTAAAAAAGTCAGGATCTCACGACGTGGTGGATCATGGAGATGCAGAATAGATCTACCTCTTCTGATGAGAGTGTAGTTCTCCTCACATTAAGTACTGATGAAGATGACGAATGTCATGTTATGGTACATAAAGTGAGAACTACCAGTATCAGGGGTAATAGTTCTGACGCTAAAGGCAAAGTTAATGCCATTAAGGATGTGAAAACAAATTAAATGAAAATAATTAAATGTTTTAGGTTTGGTCTCAAACATTTATCTAACAGCCCCAATTGCTACGCCAGAAATGTATCTCACAGGACGTGTTGCAAAAGAGGACACCTGGCAGTACTGTATCAAAATACTAAAGTGGAAAGTAGGAGTCCGTGCATGCTTATTATAAAAGGTTGCTCTTGGCTTGTAAACAGTATAGTGGATACAAGAATTTGAGTGAAAAGGATATGAGTCATTTTGTGTATCGATTTGTGTGGTTTGAAACCGGAGATAAGTGAAATGATTAAGCAGCATATGTTATGTTGGCACACTTGTTCAATAGATGAGGTACTACGGTTTGCAAAATATTGCAACAATGATGTTGAGGCCAGACAGCGTAAACTCAAGGAAAAGGCAATGTGGGCACAGGTAAAAGTTGCAGAACAACAAGAAGCCCAGATGACAAATCAATCTAGTGGTGCAGGACAGACCAAGTTCAAACCTAATATTGGTAAGGGAAAAGGTCAGATGAATATGGAAGAAGCTAAAAGGAAATGGCCATGTCATAATTGCGGAAAATTAGGGCACTGGAGGAATGAGTGTAAATTACCTCTGAAAGTTAACGCAGAAAATCAACTATTGAATCCACAGGTGCAGAATGAGGTGAGTTATCAACAGCCGCGACAGTAGCAGGTAGTTACTCAGCAGTGTCAGGTGCCGAAACCACCTCTCCCAAAGAGTGTAAATCCTCAAAGATACAGTACAGTGGCAGTATTCTACGGAGAAGAGCATTTAACGAAGTTGCAGTGCACAGCTGCTGTTTCACAATATTGGTAGAGTAGGGGATATATGTCTCAGTCCTTGCTGGAGGGGAGGTGATGCCTAGATTCTCGTGATGCATTCCGGTTGCGAAGTGACAAGGTGGCACCTCGATGTGACGCGACGATCCGGTGCAATGAGATAAGATGGCACCCTTGATGCAATGACGTGAAGACTATACGTGCATGCCCGGTGGCCGTGCAGCGACCTCTGTAGCTTTGGAGCTGCGACAGGCCCTGCGACATGCTACTCCGGTGATGGGACGCAACCTTGAGACAGCGACACGTTTCTCTGGTGATGCGTTGGGTAACAGCTTTGAAGAAGGCACGCTTCTCTGGTGATGCGGCGGCAACCTCTGCATCAGGGTGGCGGGCATAGAGGGCTCTGCCCTCTCCTGTCTCAAATCCTTCCTGTGTGATAGGGCACAGGCTGTCCATCTCGCTGGTTTTGCTGCCTCTTCACGAAAGGTGGAGTGCGGCGTCCCTCAGGGCTCTTTTTTATCCCCTCTTTTGTTCAATTTATACATCTATCCCCTCATTTTTATGTTGCAGCAGCTCGAGGTCACGGTGTTTAATTACGCCGATGACCCCCAGCTTATTTTTAATCTCTCTCACTCCCCCTCTTCTGTTCAGAACTTCCAAACTGTTATGTTATTCATCCAAGATTGGATGAACTGCAACCACCTCAAACTCAACCCTGACAAGACAGAGTTGGTCTTGACAGGAGGTGGTTGCAGTCCCTGGTCCCCCTCGTTTTGGCCCCTTTCACTTGGTGTCCCCCCCCTCCCGGTCCCTAAAGTTAAAACCCTCGGGATTTTCCTTAACTCCCAACTCTCTGTAAACCCCCAGGTCAGTTCGGTGGTTTCTTCTTGTTTTTTCTCCCTCCGGACAATTAGGAAGATATCCCGCTTCTTCTCCCTTCCGGCACTGAAATTAATTGTGATGGCAATGGTGCTCTCGCGTCTCGATTATGGGAACATAATCTATAACGGCGCACCGGCCTATGCCATACACCGCTTGCAGCTAGTGCAAAATCAGGCTGCCCACTTGATCCATGGGTTGCCCAAATTCTATCGAGTCACCCCATTGCTGAAATCATTGCACTGGCTGCCTGTGAGGGAGCGGGCCTTATTTAAATTAGGCTACCCCACCTTCCAGGCCCGGATGGGCACTGCCCCTGAGTTCATATGCTCAGCCATCAAACCTTACCTGCCGGGCAGAGAACTCCGCTCTACCCACATGGCACTCCTGGCCACACCCCGCTTTAAGAAAAAGAAAGCAGGCGGGGTGAAATTTGCGGCCCTTGCACCTGTCTTCTGGAACTCCCTCACTATGACACTTAGATCCTCAACCTCCTATTTGGAGTTCCGGAAGAACCTAAAAACCTTCCTTTTTTCCAGAGCTTTTGCCGCCTAGCCTGTCTTTTTTGTTGCTGCTGCTGGTCCCAGTCCTCAAAGCGCCATGAAACCACTGGGTATAAGCGCGCACAATAAATGTTTTTAAATTTAAATTCTCCGGCGATGCGACGACAACAGCTGCAACTGCGACACGCTTCTTCTGATGTGTCACGCTTCCAGCTCCCAGCGACACGCAGGCTTCTGCCGACAGAATTCCCAGCAAGGAAATTCAGAGGGGAGCTGGTGGTGAAGTCTTTTGTCCCTGAGACTTCAGCAGGAGGCAAGCATAAGTTCAAGCCCTTGGAGTAATATTATGCAAGATGATGAAAGTTCTTTGAAAGGTCCTCCTCCTTTCCTTGGGAATAAAGAAACCACTGCAGGCCAACCCAGCAGCACAGCACACTGGCAGGGAGGCAGTCCAAACTACTGCAGCTTCCTTGGTTCTTCTCCTTGGCAAAGGTTTGTCTTGTTGTTCCACAAGTGATCTAAAGTCTTGGGGTCTGGGTCCCCATATTTATACTCATATTCTCTTTGTTCTCTGAAGGTAGAGAGGCCTTTGCCTAGTCCAAACCAATTCTGGTCAGTCCTGGAGCACATGACTCCTTCTTTCCTTTCCCAGTGTATGCCAGGGACATCAGACACACCACAGGAGCTGGAACCAGCATTGTGGAGGGAAGGCACAGCCCTATTCAGGTCCCAGGTGTAACTCCTCACACCCATCTACATGCAGTTATCTCTATCCAGCCCTGACTCACCCTGTCTCCTGGAATCCCCCAGGCCCTGTCACTCAAACTCCAGACAAGGAATACACAACCTAGCAGAGGCAGGCTTTAATAGTTAGGGAAGAAAATACCTACTTCTAAAAGTGGATTTTTCAAACACAGAATGTTCAAACCAACTACACTAAAAGATGTATTAAATCATTCTGAGTTCAGACATACTAAACTCGAATTTCTTCCTAGTTCCCTGAGTCAGTTAGGATTATAAGATGTTATAATCAAACTGCCCATTCTGGCCTATGGAGAACAGGTAGCCTTGCAATAGTGAAAAACAAAAATGGCTGTAATTTACTATTAGGACATGCTACACACATCAGGGCATGTCCTACTTTATACTTACAATGCACACTGCCCTTGGGCCTACATTAGGGGTGTCTGATATGAAAAAAGGGAAGATTTAGGGACTGGCAAAGGGGTGCACTTACCAAGTCGATATGGCAGGCCTGAGACACTTTACAATTTTCTTCTGTGGGTGGCACAACCAGTGCTGCAAGCCCTCTAGCAGCATTTGATCTACAAGCCCTGGGCACACATGGTGCACTGTACTAGGGTCTGACAAGTACATCAATTAACTCAATCATGGAGTCATTAATCAATACATCAATTTAACATAGGGAGCACTTGAACTGTGGCACATAATAGCAGTGGCACAGTGCCCAGGGCATCTAACCAGCAAAAAAGATCAAAAACAGTGGAGGCAATCAGTAAAAAAAGGAAGGGAGACTCACCTCAATGATCCCAGTCTATCAGGTAGGTGTTGAACCTATTGATCTCGTTCACTTGTCTGAAGTCAATGCAAAAGTGTAGGCTGCCGTCTGGTTTGGGTACAATCACCACAGGGTAACACAAATTACCCTGGGAGGGTTCTATTATTTGGGAGTGTAGCTTGGCAGTCACTTCTCTCTCTAATCCTTCTATTCGTGTGGCCGAAATACGGTAAGGTTTTAATTTCACTATCTTGTTGTCTAAGGACACTATATCATGCTGTACTAGGGAGGTCAACCCTGGGGTGGTGGAAACTGTATATGCAGGTCTCCGCTCATCTTCCTTTCTTCTGGGGTGTTCAGCTCTCTCTCTCTTCTTCAAACGATCTCTCTCACTCTCTGACACATTCTCTTCTCCAGACGCCCTCGTCTCCTTGTCCGCTTCTTCTGGGCTGGTCTCCGACAGAGACATCATAGCGTCCTCCCTGGCTTTCCACGCCAATACTAGACCACTGGGCATTTCCGGTTCGCACAGTGTGTCAGCATCGCCTGCAATAAGCTTCCGGTGCACCTCATCCTCTTCACATGGTTTTGAAAGCCAAGCCGGTGTGGATGTAAACTGCACACACTGGTCTTGCAATGGAAGCCTTGAGACAGGTTTGAAAGACTACTTGCGGGGGTGGCACAATAAGTGCTGCAGGCCCACTAGTAGCATTTAGGTTACAGGCCCTGGGTATATGGTATACCATTCTACAATGGTCTTACAAGTAAACTAAAGATGTCAATTGTGTGTACACCAATGTCACCGTGTTTAGGGTAGAAGCACATGCACTTTAGCACTGGTCAGAGGTGGAAAAGTGCTTAGAGTCCCAAGGCAAACAAAAAGATGCACACAAAGTAAAGAGGTAAGAAGGCAAAACGTTTGGGGTAAGACTAAGGATTACAGGTCTAACAGAGCTATACCTTCTCTTCAATCATAAGTCGCTTCTCCAAAGATAGGTCACGTTATGTTATTTCTGGTGTCCTCATCCTCTTTTACTCCCTGCCCATTGGATCATACTATTTGCATCCCTCCTAACACATGCACATGTGGATCTGATCTGATTACCTGGATTACAGCTCCGCTTTCTCTCAGTAATAACATCAAGTGGTAAACATCAGTCATATGAGTGAGTGAGTGAGTGAGTGAGTACAGCAAACATGTTGGAGCAAATATAATGCTTCACTAGTGTTAACTGTCCCTAGTTTGTTAAATTCAGACACATTACAACATTTACAGGAATATATATTTGTACGGAGATGCAATCGGAAAAAAGTGGGCGCATCCTTTTTAAGTAGGCATCAAAATCATTTGGCAGGTAGGTGCACAAGCCATATTACTTTTAATCTGACCTTTCACCTAACAGAGGCAGAGGTTGCCATATTCACACCTTATTATCAGTAATTAATAGCACAGCCAACCAGATAAAATATGTATAACTTAATTTTAATTTTTAAAGCATTGAAATTGTAGTTAAACTGTTTATCAAAACATATGAAATCAAATTTGAAACAATCTTGATGGTTTTGTTTTTCTATCTCAAATATCTTCAGTTCTGGTGCAGAGCTGCAGTCTGTGACTCACATGAACAAAGGTCTCTACCTTTCAAAGATTTTGCTTTGAAAAGGTTACAAAGACATGACACATTTTGGAAGCTACTATATTGTTTTCAGTACAACATTTCAGTCTGAGAGAAAAGAACAAACTTCTAACACGTCTCTAATGTCAAAAACATGGCAACTGTCTAGCAATATCCACCAGATTTCCACTGGAACAATAATAGTTTTTTTTTCAAATTAAGAAGAGCTAAAGTTATGAACTTGGATGACAGAAGGCTTTGATGAGGGACGCCTAATTCACAAATGTTTTGTGCAGGTGTCACTCATATGCACACTTTTTCAGTTTTTTATCAGAATACAGAAATAATTCATCCCAAAATCAGGACTTCCAGAGTCTTCCGGTAGAAAAAATCCTATATAAGTATTTCTGAAGATACACATATATAACATATTTTATAAGTCATATGTATCAGGTAAAGTGTGTGGCATGGGTGACCATGGGGTCAATTAGGGTTAGACAATGTTAGCAGCTACCACACCTATTCACAGCCTTTATGAATATTATGGGAATTACAGAAAGTAAACAGGCCCGAATACACTGCTTAATTTTTGTGATATTTACAACAAGGGGTGGTGAGGGACAGAGTCTCTGAATTAAGCAGAAAGCTCTCACCCAGTCAAGAGATCAGGGCTAGATCCAACACCGTTTTTTAGCTCACTGCACCATCCCAGTTTCAGAACCTGGCTGTATGCAAATTAGTATGTTCCTGTCCCAGTGCATGATGGGAACAGGGCAAACCAAACTACAAAAGCCAATTCTTACACTGGGAAGGAAACAAGCTCCCGGGGACCGGTTTCTGGCATTACAGCCGTCTTCGGCCCGGTTTGCTTGAATCCTGATGGTGCAATGAGCAAGGGTCTCACATCTGAGAATACCCTTCCACGCTTAGGGTGGACAAAAATATTTACAACAAGGGGTGGTGAGGGACAGAGTCTCTGAATTAAGCAGAAAGCTCTCACCCAGTCAAGAGATCAGGGCTAGATCCAACACCGTTTTTTAGCTCACTGCACCATCCCAGTTTCAGAACCTGGCTGTATGCAAATTAGTCTGTTCCTGTCCCAGTGCATGATGGGAACAGGGCAAACCAAACTACAAAAGCCAATTCTTACACTGGGAAGGAAACAAGCTCCCGGGGACCGGTTTCTGGCATTACAGCCGTCTTCGGCCCGGTTTGCTTGAATCCTGATGGTGCAATGAGCAAGGGTCTCACATCTGAGAATACCCTTCCACGCTTAGGGTGGACAAAAATATTTACAACAAGGGGTGGTGAGGGACAGAGTCTCTGAATTAAGCAGAAAGCTCTCACCCAGTCAAGAGATCAGGGCTAGATCCAACACCGTTTTTTAGCTCACTGCACCATCCCAGTTTCAGAACCTGGCTGTATGCAAATTAGTCTGTTCCTGTCCCAGTGCATGATGGGAACAGGGCAAACCAAACTACAAAAGCCAATTCTTACACTGGGAAGGAAACAAGCTCCCGGGGACCGGTTTCTGGCATTACAGCCGTCTTCGGCCCGGTTTGCTTGAATCCTGATGGTGCAATGAGCAAGGGTCTCACATCTGAGAATACCCTTCCACGCTTAGGGTGGACAAAAATATTTACAACAAGGGGTGGTGAGGGACAGAGTCTCTGAATTAAGCAGAAAGCTCTCACCCAGTCAAGAGATCAGGGCTAGATCCAACACCGTTTTTTAGCTCACTGCACCATCCCAGTTTCAGAACCTGGCTGTATGCAAATTAGTCTGTTCCTGTCCCAGTGCATGATGGGAACAGGGCAAACCAAACTACAAAAGCCAATTCTTACACTGGGAAGGAAACAAGCTCCCGGGGACCGGTTTCTGGCATTACAGCCGTCTTCGGACCGGTTTGCTTGAATCCTGATGGTGCAATGAGCAAGGGTCTCACATCTGAGAATACCCTTCCACGCTTAGGGTGGAAAAAAATATTTACAACAAGGGGTGGTGAGGGACAGAGTCTCTGAAATAAGCAGAAAGCTCTCACCCAGTCAAGAGATCAGGGCTAGATCCAACACCGTTTTTTAGCTCACTGCACCATCCCAGTTTCAGAACCTGGCTGTATGCAAATTAGTCTGTTCCTGTCCCAGTGCATGATGGGAACAGGGCAAACCAAACTACAAAAGCCAATTCTTACACTGGGAAGGAAACAAGCTCCCGGGGACCGGTTTCTGGCATTACAGCCGTCTTCGGCCCGGTTTGCTTGAATCCTGATGGTGCAATGAGCAAGGGTCTCACATCTGAGAATACCCTTCCACGCTTAGGGTGGACAAAAATATTTACAACAAGGGGTGGTGAGGGACAGAGTCTCTGAATTAAGCAGAAAGCTCTCACCCAGTCAAGAGATCAGGGCTAGATCCAACACCGTTTTTTAGCTCACTGCACCATCCCAGTTTCAGAACCTGGCTGTATGCAAATTAGTCTGTTCCTGTCCCAGTGCATGATGGGAACAGGGCAAACCAAACTACAAAAGCCAATTCTTACACTGGGAAGGAAACAAGCTCCCGGGGACCGGTTTCTGGCATTACAGCCGTCTTCGGCCCGGTTTGCTTGAATCCTGATGGTGCAATGAGCAAGGGTCTCACATCTGAGAATACCCTTCCACGCTTAGGGTGGACAAAAATATTTACAACAAGGGGTGGTGAGGGACAGAGTCTCTGAATTAAGCAGAAAGCTCTCACCCAGTCAAGAGATCAGGGCTAGATCCAACACCGTTTTTTAGCTCACTGCACCATCCCAGTTTCAGAACCTGGCTGTATGCAAATTAGTCTGTTCCTGTCCCAGTGCATGATGGGAACAGGGCAAACCAAACTACAAAAGCCAATTCTTACACTGGGAAGGAAACAAGCTCCCGGGGACCGGTTTCTGGCATTACAGCCGTCTTCGGCCCGGTTTGCTTGAATCCTGATGGTGCAATGAGCTAGGGTCTCACATCTGAGAATACCCTTCCACGCTTAGGGTGGACAAAAATATTTACAACAAGGGGTGGTGAGGGACAGAGTCTCTGAATTAAGCAGAAAGCTCTCACCCAGTCAAGAGATCAGGGCTAGATCCAACACCGTTTTTTAGCTCACTGCACCATCCCAGTTTCAGAACCTGGCTGTATGCAAATTAGTCTGTTCCTGTCCCAGTGCATGATGGGAACAGGGCAAACCAAACTACAAAAGCCAATTCTTACACTGGGAAGGAAACAAGCTCCCGGGGACCGGTTTCTGGCATTACAGCCGTCTTCGGCCCGGTTTGCTTGAATCCTGATGGTGCAATGAGCAAGGGTCTCACATCTGAGAATACCCTTCCACGCTTAGGGTGGACAAAAATATTTACAACAAGGGGTGGTGAGGGACAGAGTCTCTGAATTAAGCAGAAAGCTCTCACCCAGTAAAGAGATCAGGGCTAGATCCAACACCGTTTTTTAGCTCACTCCACCATCCCAGTTTCAGAACCTGGCTGTATGCAAATTAGTCTGTTCCTGTCCCAGTGCATGATGGGAACAGGGCAAACCAAACTACAAAAGCCAATTCTTACACTGGGAAGGAAACAAGCTCCCGGGGACCGGTTTCTGGCATTACAGCCGTCTTCGGCCCGGTTTGCTTGAATCCTGATGGTGCAATGAGCAAGGGTCTCACATCTGAGAATACCCTTCCACGCTTAGGGTGGACAAAAATATTTACAACAAGGGGTGGTGAGGGACAGAGTCTCTGAATTAAGCAGAAAGCTCTCACCCAGTCAAGAGATCAGGGCTAGATCCAACACCGTTTTTTAGCTCACTGCACCATCCCAGTTTCAGAACCTGGCTGTATGCAAATTAGTCTGTTCCTGTCCCAGTGCATGATGGGAACAGGGCAAACCAAACTACAAAAGCCAATTCTTACACTGGGAAGGAAACAAGCTCCCGGGGACCGGTTTCTGGCATTACAGCCGTCTTCGGCCCGGTTTGCTTGAATCCTGATGGTGCAATGAGCAAGGGTCTCACATCTGAGAATACCCTTCCACGCGTAGGGTGGACAAAAATATTTACAACAAGGGGTGGTGAGGGACAGAGTCTCTGAATTAAGCAGAAAGCTCTCACCCAGTCAAGAGATCAGGGCTAGATCCAACACCGTTTTTTAGCTCACTGCACCATCCCAGTTTCAGAACCTGGCTGTATGCAAATTAGTCTGTTCCTGTCCCAGTGCATGATGGGAACAGGGCAAACCAAACTACAAAAGCCAATTCTTACACTGGGAAGGAAACAAGCTCCCGGGGACCGGTTTCTGGCATTACAGCCGTCTTCGGCCCGGTTTGCTTGAATCCTGATGGTGCAATGAGCAAGGGTCTCACATCTGAGAATACCCTTCCACGCTTAGGGTGGACAAAAATATTTACAACAAGGGGTGGTGAGGGACAGAGTCTCTGAATTAAGCAGAAAGCTCTCACCCAGTCAAGAGATCAGGGCTAGATCCAACACCGTTTTTTAGCTCACTGCACCATCCCAGTTTCAGAACCTGGCTGTATGCAAATTAGTCTGTTCCTGTCCCAGTGCATGATGGGAACAGGGCAAACCAAACTACAAAAGCCAATTCTTACACTGGGAAGGAAACAAGCTCCCGGGGACCGGTTTCTGGCATTACAGCCGTCTTCGGCCCGGTTTGCTTGAATCCTGATGGTGCAATGAGCAAGGGTCTCACATCTGAGAATACCCTTCCACGCTTAGGGTGGACAAAAATATTTACAACAAGGGGTGGTGAGGGACAGAGTCTCTGAATTAAGCAGAAAGCTCTCACCCAGTCAAGAGATCAGGGCTAGATCCAACACCGTTTTTTAGCTCACTGCACCATCCCAGTTTCAGAACCTGGCTGTATGCAAATTAGTCTGTTCCTGTTCCAGTGCATGATGGGAACAGGGCAAACCAAACTACAAAAGCCAATTCTTACACTGGGAAGGAAACAAGCTCCCGGGGACCGGTTTCTGGCATTACAGCCATCTTCGGCCCGGTTTGCTTGAATCCTGATGGTGCAATGAGCAAGGGTCTCACATCTGAGAATACCCTTCCACGCTTAGGGTGGACAAAAATATTTACAACAAGGGGTGGTGAGGGACAGAGTCTCTGAATTAAGCAGAAAGCTCTCACCCAGTCAAGAGATCAGGGCTAGATCCAACACCGTTTTTTAGCTCACTGCACCATCCCAGTTTCAGAACCTGGCTGTATGCAAATTAGTCTGTTCCTGTCCCAGTGCATGATGGGAACAGGGCAAACCAAACTACAAAAGCCAATTCTTACACTGGGAAGGAAACAAGCTCCCGGGGACCGGTTTCTGGCATTACAGCCATCTTCGGCCCGGTTTGCTTGAATCCTGATGGTGCAATGAGCAAGGGTCTCACATCTGAGAATACCCTTCCACGCTTAGGGTGGACAAAAATATTTACAACAAGGGGTGGTGAGGGACAGAGTCTCTGAATTAAGCAGAAAGCTCTCACCCAGTCAAGAGATCAGGGCTAGATCCAACACCGTTTTTTAGCTCACTGCACCATCCCAGTTTCAGAACCTGGCTGTATGCAAATTAGTCTGTTCCTGTCCCAGTGCATGATGGGAACAGGGCAAACCAAACTACAAAAGCCAATTCTTACACTGGGAAGGAAACAAGCTCCCGGGGACCGGTTTCTGGCATTACAGCCGTCTTCGGCCCGGTGGCAGGGTATACTCAGACATGAGTCCCTTTCTCACTGCTCCATCAGGATTCAAGCAAGCCGGGCCGAAGAAGGCTGAAATGCCAGAAACCGGTCCCCGGTAGCTTGTCTCCTTTCTGGTGAAGAATTGGCTTGGTAGTTTAGTCTGCCCTGTTCCCATGATGCACTGGGCCAGGGACAGACTGATTTGCATATAGCCAGGTTCTGAGCTGGGATGGGGCAGTGAGATAAATAACGGTGATGGATCGAGCCCTGATCTTTGGACTGGGTAAGAGTGGTCTGTTTAACTCAGACACTCTGTTCATCACCACCCCCTTTTTGTAAATCGTTTTTGGCCACTATAGGTGTGGCAGGGTATACTCAGACATGAGTCCCTTTCTCACTGCTCCATCAGGATTCAAGCAAGCCGGGCCGAAGAAGGCTGAAATGCCAGAAACCGGTCCCCGGTAGCTTGTCTCCTTTCTGGTGAAGAATTGGCTTGGTAGTTTAGTCTGCCCTGTTCCCATGATGCACTGGGCCAGGGACAGACTGATTTGCATATAGCCAGGTTCTGAGCTGGGATGGGGCAGTGAGATAAATAACGGTGATGGATCGAGCCCTGATCTTTGGACTGGGTAAGAGTGGTCTGTTTAACTCAGACACTCTGTTCATCACCACCCCCTTTTTGTAAATCGTTTTTGGCCACTATAGGTGTGGCAGGGTATACTCAGACATGAGTCCCTTTCTCACTGCTCCATCAGGATTCAAGCAAGCCGGGCCGAAGAAGGCTGAAATGCCAGAAACCGGTCCCCGGTAGCTTGTCTCCTTTCTGGTGAAGAATTGGCTTGGTAGTTTAGTCTGCCCTGTTCCCATGATGCACTGGGCCAGGGACAGACTGATTTGCATATAGCCAGGTTCTGAGCTGGGATGGGGCAGTGAGATAAATAACGGTGATGGATCGAGCCCTGATCTTTGGACTGGGTAAGAGTGGTCTGTTTAACTCAGACACTCTGTTCATCACCTCCCCCTTTTTGTAAATCGTTTTTGGCCACTATAGGTGTGGCAGGGTATACTCAGACATGAGTCCCTTTCTCACTGCTCCATCAGGATTCAAGCAAGCCGGGCCGAAGAAGGCTGAAATGCCAGAAACCGGTCCCCGGTAGCTTGTCTCCTTTCTGGTGAAGAATTGGCTTGGTAGTTTAGTCTGCCCTGTTCCCATGATGCACTGGGCCAGGGACAGACTGATTTGCATATAGCCAGGTTCTGAGCTGGGATGGGGCAGTGAGATAAATAACGGTGATGGATCGAGCCCTGATCTTTGGACTGGGTAAGAGTGGTCTGTTTAACTCAGACACTCTGTTCATCACCACCCCCTTTTTGTAAATCGTTTTTGGCCACTATAGGTGTGGCAGGGTATACTCAGACATGAGTCCCTTTCTCACTGCTCCATCAGGATTCAAGCAAGCCGGGCCGAAGAAGGCTGAAATGCCAGAAACCGGTCCCCGGTAGCTTGTCTCCTTTCTGGTGAAGAATTGGCTTGGTAGTTTAGTCTGCCCTGTTCCCATGATGCACTGGGCCAGGGACAGACTGATTTGCATATAGCCAGGTTCTGAGCTGGGATGGGGCAGTGAGATAAATAACGGTGATGGATCGAGCCCTGATCTTTGGACTGGGTAAGAGTGGTCTGTTTAACTCAGACACTCTGTTCATCACCACCCCCCACCCCCTTTTTGTAAATCATAATTTTTGTGATATGCACTGTCTGACCATCCCATATTCCTTCAAAACAAATAAAAGGCTGTTGAAAGGCTAAGAACTCTGCCATTTCCAATCGCAAGCCCAGCTGTGAAAGGAGGAAGGTTATGCGTGGGGTTAGCTACCCCGCCATTTAAATAAATCCTTGCTATAGAAGTATCAACCAAAAGACATCCAGGCTTTGGTGGGAAAATAATCTTCTTAACAGAGAGCTATGATTGCTTGTGGTGAAAGCCAGAGGTCCCTAGAAGCATATCCACCTGACACCTTCATTTGACTAAGATCATCACCACTGGGAGAGGGAATGTGAGGACCATATAAGAGACAGTCAAGACAGCCCAAGGGATATGTTGTGGAATCATGCATGTCTTTACCACGCTTGCCTCTACCACATGTTCTTTAACAAGCTTATGCCTTTACCACGCATCCCTCTGAACAAAAATGTAAGTATATAGTGGGTAAAAAAAACTAAAACTTAAAGCCCTTAGATATATATGCATTTGAGCAAGACCGCAAGTTGGTAGAAATGCATCATAGAGATGTTGAAGTAAATCCTTTCTTGAACTATACTGTGTCCTGAGTGAGCATCTGTATCTGTGGTTTATATTGACTGGTTGGTATGCTACACTGGTATCACGCTCCACTGCTCATGGGTCTGGGGATCCAGGAGGAGCTTTCTCTCCTTTGGAGATAAATAAATATATATATAACACATACATACATACATACATACATACATACATACATATATATATATATATATATATATATATATTACCTACTGGCGGTCGCCAGTAGGTAGTAATAGTTAAGACCTATTTTCCATAGGAAATCCGCAACATTCTATTTGGAATAACTTTAGCACTGGTTAACGAATCTTTGCGAAATTTTCAAAACTGTTGGGACTCTCCGTTCCGCTCCTATCCTTGAAGTATCGGGGTGATTCGTCACGCGGGGGCCGAGAAAAGAGGGGTTCCCAAAACGTATTTTCCCCATGCAATTTCCCATAGGAACCTTTAGTCGCAGCTACAGCCCGAGCTGCTGAATGGAAGTACACCAAAGTTGGCAAAGAGTTAGACCTTGGTTCAGAGTCATGTCTTTTGGTTAAATGGTGTAAATCGGTTCTGTAGTTGCTGAGAAAATCAAAAGTAAATTCACAAATATATCTATGGCCGCAGTGGATCTACGCATCCTGAGCACACCCTGAGCGCACCCCTACGATCACAAGCTGCATGCTAATTGGCTGTCAAATGTCTGTCAACACTCCATACCAGGAAATGTTGGCAGCCATTTTGTGCCTCGGTAGAAGCGAGGCTGTAGAAATGAGTGGAACAAGTGTGCAAAACGTATAAAGGGGGCAGGGTAGAAATACCCTGACAACTAGACCTGCTTAGGGAGTCCCACAAGGACCATCAGGGCCGAAAAATGTATTATTATTTTTTTTAACTGCAAAATATGTGCAGGGTGCGTGGATCCTGCCGTAAAAAATAAATAAAACGAAGCACGGTCCCCCGCGCTTCTTTAATAATTAGCCCACAGGGGGGCTAAATCCCGGGGGCAAAAATATTTAATTTAATGGGGGGCCCAGAGTGGGACCCCAGCCCCAAGGATATAAAAATAAATGGTTGGGGAGGCTCAATCACCACCTCCCCAGCAAAATACATAGGTGGGGGGATCAAAGGCCCCAGCGACCGCTACCCCCGGGGCTTTGTAAAAAATGGTTGGGGGGCTCAGAGGCCCTCCAAGCCCCAGTATTTTGTGGAGGGGGGGCGTATGGCCCCCCTCCTGTAGCCGTCAATGGCCCTGGGGACTGCCACCCCCCAGGGCTGACACCTGCAGTGTCCCAGGATGCCCACCCTGAGACACTGCTGTTGGGTATAGCACGGCGGGAGCCGAGGCTCTCATCCTGTTATAGCACACTTGATTTAAATTTTGAAAGAGAGAGCAGGGAAACCTGCTCTCTCTTTCAAAATGCAAACCATATTGCTTTTCCACACGGGGACCTGCATGTTAGCAGCTCCCCATGTGGAAAAGCAATGCCAGCTCCTGAAGGATACGGGGAGCTGGCTGGGAACGTGGGGGCATTGGGGTTCCCACCACGGTCTCTAACATTGCATATAGGCCCCGGGGGATGGGGTCCCCGGGGAGAATAGAAAATATTCATAGGTGCTATTTTTTTTTACAGTAAAATTAAGAGTGGCGCACCCAACGCGGCGCTCTGCGCGACCCCCTGGTGTGCATGCGTTGGGTGCACGACTCCTAACGTGTAGGGTACCCGAATCCAGCGCGTTGGGTGCACGACTTCTATGCGTTGGGTGCACAACTATAACTCGTTGGGTGCGAATTATGAGGTCAGGGTGTTGGAGATGCAAAAAGGATTTAACCAAAGGCATCAATTTGTGCCACTTTAACCCTCTCTGTCCAATCCATTTAATGTCTACATTTGGCAAAGCTAGCTCTTTGTCAATGTAATGTAATGTAATTTGATTTTTGTAAAGCGCGACTTACACTCCACAGAGCATCTTGGCGCTGACCACTCATGTCTAGAGGTGTTTGACCAGGGAGCTAGTGGGGCAGTGGTAGGACGATATCTGGTGTCTCTGGGGATTAGTTTTAGACTAAGGCTAAACAGGCTGTGTCAGTGAGTTTAAAAATCCATATCTTTAGAGCCTTTCAGAAAAGGGTCTCTGACGGGATCTGGCGCAGTTGGAATGGTAGTTTATTCTAGGCCCTAGCTCCCAGTACTCCAAGGAATTTTCCTCCTTTCGTAGCCAGTCTAAATTTGGGAGTCACCAGCAAGTTCAGGTTGGCGGGAGGGCACATATCTTCCAAACCTTTTTGACAGGTAGGTAGGACCCAGCTGGTGGTAGGACCTAAAGGTGATTACTAGGATTTTGAATAGCACCCTTTTGTGGATGGGCAGCCAGTGCAGGATCTTAAGTGCTGCTGATGCTGACGACTTCCTGGGCCATCTCAGCACGAGGCCTCAATTTTCTGCATATCTTTGGCTCCAGAAAATATAGCTGTGTCCCACAATCCACACTCTTAGCATCTTGAAGGGAGGTCTGGATGCACTCGGAAGGTGTCTTTATGTGAAATGGCAGTTTGAGAAGTAAGATTGTTCTAAAATGGTGGATAAGACACAGTTTTTAAAAAAGAAAAGAAATGATTGGCTGTTTAACAACATTATAGACTGAAGAGTAGGCTGCATGTTTCTGTTTTTTAAAAGCATGTTTTTTATTGGTTAACAAAAAGTGTTGAAAGGAACATTAAATAGGATAAGGTGATATTCTGAAAAGTCAAACACACTTGCTGATTGGATAAGCAAAATTGTGTGCTGAATTTGTGACCTGTATGCTCAGTTGAGTGTTCCGTGAACTGTTCCTATGGTAACAGGCAGTGAGCAGATTGGGGGTAGGGTTCAAACCTATGTCAATTAGAAAGGGTTGAAATGTGTAACCAATAGAAATGTGTATTAGCTTTTGAATAATGTGGGAAGCAATGTGATTTGATATTTACATGTATATGTGTGCCGAATGAGAGGGAAACTTTGCCATTTTTTTGTTTTGATAAGAGCAGTGCAGTACAGAGATTCTGAATAAAAAAATCTGGTGTGTTACTGACATACATCTTAATCTACAAATCAATTTGAAAGGTGAGTTATTAATTTGTGTGGGGTTGTATGCGGTGTTTGATTTTAATAAGAATAATGTGTATCTCCTGGTAAAGTCCAGAGAGTAGTCTTGCTTGTCTAGAATCACACTGTGAGAGTGTGTTAATTTGGGAACCATTGTGAGAGAAGCTTTTGGTAACTTCATGTGTTTGTTGACAGATAACTGTTTTAAACTGTGTAATGATGTACAGTTTTAGTACATTAGAAGTCAGTCATTGTTTATGTATTTGAAAAATGAGTAAGGCTTCCACACTAAACTGCAGTTCCAAAATATGAGGAATGTGTTCATGCACTTTACCTCTTCCAGATTAGTAAACGTGTTTTGATCAATTCCAAGGGATAGTTTGGCTTGTCCTGAATCACACAGTGAGTCTGTGTGCATTTGGGAATCATTGTGAGATAAGCATTTGGGTAGCTCATGTGTTTGCAGACACATAACTGCTTAAATATCTATCCTGTTGACAAGTTTTGGTAGAATTAGAAACCAGTCACTGCTTATGTATTTGCAAAATGAGTCAGGTTTCCACAGTAAAGTGCAGTTATAAAACGTGTGGAATGTGTTTAGTTATCTTACCTCTTTTAAGCTGGTAAATGTTTTTCGGGAAAGTCCAAGGGATACTGTTGATTGTCTAGAATCACACTGGGAGGCTGTGTACATTGTGAAATCATTGTGACAAAAAATATCTGGGATTTTGAAGACATATAACTGCTTAAAAAGCTATCTTGTTTTCAAGTTTTGGTAGAAATAGAAAACAGTCATTGCTTATGCATTTGCAAAATGAGTCAGGCTTCCACAGTAAGTGCAGTTCTAAAATATGTGGAATGTGTGCAGTCATCTTATCTCTTCCAGACCAGTAAATGTTTTTTGGTAAATTCCAAGGGATACTGTTGATTGCCTAGAATCACACTGTGAGTATGTGTGCATTTGGGAACCATTGTGAGAGAAGCATGTGGGTACTTCATGTGTTTGCAGACACATAACTGTTTCAAAACCTATCCTGTTTTCAAGTTTTGGTAGAATTAGAAAGTAATCATTGCTTATGTATTTGCGAAATGAGTCAGGCTTCCACACTAAAATGCAGTACTGAAATATGTGGAATGTGTGCAGTCACCTTACGTCTTCCACACTAGTAAATGTGTTTTGATAAACTCCAAGGGACAGTTTTGCTTGTCTAGAATCACACTGTGAGCCTGTGTGCATTTGGGAACCATTGTGAAAGAAGCACTTGGGTACTTCATGTGGTTGCAGATACTTAACTGCTTAAAAACATGTGCCTGTTCTCAAGTTTTGCTAGAATTAGAAACCAGTCATTGCTTTTGTATTTGAAAATGTGACAGGATTCTACTCTAAAATGCGGTAATGAAATATGTGGAATGTGTGCAGTCAACTTACCTCTTCTAGACTAGTGAATAGTGTTACTTGTGTAGAATCACATTGTGCATTTGTTTGCATTTGGGAACCGTTGTGAGAGAAGTTTTTGGTAACTTCATGAGTCTTTGTAATACTCTAATAATTTAGTCAGTATCCAAGTACTCATGCAGTAATTCAGAGCCTAAGAACATGGACTGCTTCAAACACCTATGCACTATGCATGTAATCTACTAACCACCTACACACTTGTGTTTCAGACCTACAATTCACCAGTCATTATCCATACACTCCTACTAACACAGTGTTTCAGCTCTTGCACTCCTTTAGGGATCAATTCAGCACCATGTACTAACCCATTTACTGAAGCAAAACTCAACCAATTATAAATTTACTCAGTGTCTCTTCTTTTACTAATGTAATCATTCAGTCAGTATCCATGTACTCATGCAGTGAGCCAGGCTTTAGGACATGGACTGCCTCAAACTCCTATGCACCATGCATGTAGTGATCTAACCACCTTTACACATGTGTTTCAGGCCTACAATTCCCCAGTCAGTATCCATCCAGTCCAGCAAACACCCTGTCACAGCTCCTGCAATCCTATAGTGACCCTTCCAGAATCATGTACTAATCAATTCACTGAAGTAAAACTCAACCAATTATAAATTCACCCAGTGTCTCTCCTTATACCACTGTAATCATTCTGTCAGTATCCATGTACTCATGCAGTGAGCCAGGATTTAGGACATGGAATGTTTAAAATTCCTATGCACTAGGCATGTAGTGCTCTAACCACCTTTACACATGTAGTTTAGGCCTATAATTTCCAGTCTGTATCCATACAGTCCAGCAAACACCCTGTTGCTGCTCTTGCACTTATATAGTGACCATTTCAGCTCCATGTACTAATCCATTCACTGAAGTAAAACTCAACCAATTATGAAATAACCCATTGTCTCTCCTTATACTACTGTAATCATTCAGTCAGTATCCACGTACTCATGCAGTGAGCCAGGCCTTAGGACATGGACTGCTTCAAACTCCTATGCACTATGCATGTAGTGCTCTAACCACTTTACACTTGTGTTTCAGTTCTACAATTCCCCAGTCAGTATCCATACAGTCCAGCAAACACCCTGTCGCTGCTCTTGCACTTATATAGTGACCCTTTCAGCTCAATGTACTAATCCATTCACTGAAGTAAAACTCAACCAATTATAAATTCACCCAGTGTCTCTCCTTATAATACTGTAATCATTCAGTCTGTATCCATGTACTCATGCAGCGAGTCAGGCTTTAGGGCATGGACTGCTTCAAACTCCTATGCACTATGCATGTAGTGCTCTAACCACCTTTACACATGTGTTTTAGGCCTACAATTCCCCAGTCAGTATCCATACAGTCCAGCAAACACCCTGTCACAGCTCCTGCAATCCTTTTGTGACCCTTTCAGAATAATGTACTTATCCATTCACTGAAGTAAAACTCAACCAATTATACATTTACTCAGTGTCTCTCCGTATACCACTGTAATCCTTCAGTCAGTATCCATGTACTCATGCAGTGAGTCAGGCTTTAGGACATGGACTGCTTCAAACTCCTATGCACTATGCATATAGTGCTCTCACGACTTTTACACTTGTGTTTCAGGCCTACAATTTCCAGTCAGTATGAATACAGTCCAGGCAAAAACCTTGATTTTGATAATTGTTCTCCCCTGAGACGGATGCCGGGGGATTCTCCTGCTATTCTTTTTTAAAAACGCTACTTGTGGCGTAATTGTCCGTGCAATGGACAAATACCTTTTTATCTGTGCTTTTAATTGTAGGAGTAAAAACAATTGCTCAATTGCTCACCTTACAGCGAGACTGCTTCGCTGAGGCGCGATTTCTGATTTCTCTTGGTCATAGCGCTGCCCTTCCCAGGCGCGATCACGTGACCTGACCCACCTCACCCGCCATCTTGAGGAGGTAAGGGTTGCGCTCTAGTCCTTCAACCCCCCCGCCCTCTTAGACTACTTAAGGGGCGGATATCCTTCGTTTAGGCAAAAACCTTGATTTTGATAATTTTTCTCCCCTGAGGCGGAAGCCGGGGGATTCTCCTGCTATTCTTTTTAAAAAACGCTACTTGTGACGTAATTGTCCGTGCAGAGGACAAATACCTTTTTATCTGTGCTTTTAATTGTAGGAGTAAAAACAATTGCTCAATTGCTCACCTTACAGCGAGACTGCTTTGCTGAGGCGAGGTTTCTGATTTCTCTTGGTCATAGCGCTGCCCTTCCCAGGCGCGATCACGTGACCTGACCCACCTCACCCGCCATCTTGAGGAGGTAAGGGTTGCGCTCTAGTCCTTCAACCCCCCCGCCCTCTTAGACTACTTAAGGGGCGGATATCTTTCGTTTAGGCAAAAACCTTGATTTTGATAATTGTTCTCCCCTGAGGCGGAAGCCGGGGGATTCTCCTGCTATTCTTTTTAAAAAACGCTACTTGTGACGTAATTGTCCATGCAGAGGACAAATACCTTTTTATCTGTGCTTTTAATTGTAGGAGTAAAAACAATTGCTCAATTGCTCACCTTACAGCGAGACTGCTTCGCTGAGGCGCGATTTCTGATTTCTCTTGGTCATAGCGCTGCCCTTCCCAGGCACGATCACGTGACCTGACCCACCTCACCCGCCATCTTGAGGAGGTAAGGGTTGCGCTCTAGTCCTTCAACCCACCCGCTCTCCTCTCCCCCCTTTCTATGCATAAAATCGAAGGATCATCCAGTCCGCGCAGCGGGCGCGCCGGAGGCGCGCCAGAGGCAAGCCCGTCTGTGCCTGTCCGCGCCGGGACCGGGCCCAGGGCCACAATCCCTGCCCAAACCGCGTCAGACATCAACATGATGTACACTAGCTAAGATCTACTGGCACGCCGGCCAGCGCCCAATATCCGCTGCATAAACGTAACGCCATCAGAGATGCACAGTCACCGTGTCACCTATTGCCCCCACTGTAATTACTCAATACCGTCACAACCATCTGACGTCAACTTTTTGCCATCAAAAAACGGTAGAAATACTGCCATCACCTTTGCCCTTATCAATGCGCGATCACTCGGAAAGCACAGGCAGGAGATCTTTGATCCCATAACCGATTTTAAACTAGATGTGCTGTTTGTCACTGAGACATGGACCGATGATACATCACAACCAGACCTAGCTATAGCAGTACCAGAGGGATACAAAGCCTACTGCCAGGACAGGCCCAGACAAAGAGGAGGTGGGCTGGCTATAATAGCGAGAAATTCTTATCCTGTTAGAACGACCCCCATCCCATCAACATCTTGCAAAGCTATGCAATTTGCCATTAAGCTATCTCCTTTGTTTAATTTCAAAGGTATACTAATATACCGCCCCCCGGGATCCAGAACAGCATTTCTAACCAGCATAAATACTATGATGGAATCAGTAGTCACGGAAAGTGCTTTCACGGTCCTAGGAGATCTGAATTTTCATTTGGATCAATGTCAACAAACTGACACGGTCACCCTTACTTCTGATCTGGAATGACTAGGGCTAAAACAACGGGTTACGTCCCCCACCCACCTAGCCGGCCACATTTTGGATCCTATTTTTTCCAATCTATAAGGCCTACAAATAACTTACATATTACCCATGCCCTGGACTGACCATCATGCAATTTTCGCTACTATATCTATCAATACCAATTGCGATATCAAACCCACTCCCACCCCTAAACAGCCTTTCAAAGATTAGAAAAATATCAACCAGGACGACTTAAGACTAATACTGGATGACACCCGTCCTAGGCTGTCTACAGAGCCCAACTTAGCACTACAGCAATTTCACATCTGGCTTAGTCAAGCCACGAATCAGTCAGCCCCTACTAAAGAACTATCAAGAAACAGATCCAAACCTACTGCCCCCTGGTATAATGAAAAACTAAGGGCACAAAAGCAAATCAACCGTAATAAAGAAAGATTACGGAGGAAAACCTATGACACAGCTAGCAAAGAAATTTACAAGGAATCTCTGACACTCTATAAAGCTATGATCACCAAAGTTAAAAAAGATTATTATACCGACCAGATTCAAAAAGCCAAAAACTCCAGTAGACAATTGTACCAAATCACTAAATCTCTATCAGGCAATGCCCCGGATCTCACTCCCCCTCCATCGCAACTCTTATGTGACTCCTTAGCGTCCTTTTTCTTTACCAAAGTTGATGACATTTATCAAGCTTTCTCAGCAAATTCACTTCCCAGGACAGATAACCCTCCCATTCCACCTCCAGATAACATGTTTTCCAGCTTCCAACCGGTTACAACAGACCAAATAAAAACCATACTGTCCTCTATCAAATCAGGATCAGCATTGGACCCTTGCCCACTCTCAGTATTCCTGCCGGTAATGGATTCTATTATACCACTACTCACTCAGGTCTGCAATACCACTCTACTCTCAGGCACTTACCCAGACCCCCTAAAAAATACCCTACTTAAACCCCTGTTAAAAAAACCTTCCCTGGATAAAAATGAGTTAAAAAACTACCGACCCATTGCAAGTCTCCCATTCGTGGCAAAGGTGATCGAAAAAGCCATGAACATTCAGATCTCTGAATTCATTGAAAAATACCATCTCCTGGATGACACGCAATTTGGATTCCGGAAATATCATGGGACAGAGACAGCCTTGATTAAAGCTGCCGATGACATCAGGGTGATTAGGGACCAGGGGGGAACAGCCATTCTGGTAATGCTGGATCTATCAGCAGCCTTCGACACGGTCGACCACACCATCTTGGTCGACCGTGTCGAGGGATTTGGCATTTGCCACACTGCCAAAGACCTAATTGCCTCCTTCCTAGCCAAAAGAACGCAGGCTGTTATCCTGGGACCCTTTCAATCGGCCCAACTCTCATCTCCTTGTGGAGTACCTCAAGGCTCATCCCTAAATCCGACACTTTTCAACATTTACGTGTCGGACCTTGCTAAAACCGCCAAAGCACACGGGATGAGCCTAACCTCCTACGCCGATGATACCCAACTTGTTCTGGATATCAAAGGGGACAGAGATCTAGTAGCAGAAAAATTTAAGAAAGGACTTGTAGACATAGGAGAATGGATGACCACCAACTGCCTTAAATTAAACTCAGAAAAACCGAGGGGCTCATTTTTGGACCCCTTCACCCAACCTGGCCTTCAAGCTGGTGGCCAGAAGCCTTTGGCACCCCTCCCACCCCCACTGCCAAAGTCAGGAACCTCGGAATCATCTTCGATGAAGGTCTAAACTTCATGCACCATGCCAATAAAACAGTCTCCGCAGCACACCTAAAATTGAAGATGATAAGGAAAATACGTCCTTTCCTTCCGGAATCAGCCATCAAAACATTAATCACTTCTCTTGTCCTTTCCGCTCTGGATTATTGTAACGGTCTTTTCCACTATGCCCAATCCAGAGTAGTATCCAAACTACAGACAATCCAGAATGCAGCAGCCTGCCTACTCTCGGGTAAAACAAAATACGAATCTATATCCAAAAGTATAAAGGAGTACCACTGGCTCACCATCCGAAACAGAATTCATTTCAAGTCCCTTTGTATCGTATTCAAGGCGCTTAACAACCAAGGTCCCCACTTTCTGAAAGATCAGCTACAACGATACAGACCCAGCAGAGTTCTACGCTCAACTACCCTCAGTCAACTGGTTGTTCCTCGTACAAAAACAGTATCCTGGGGCGATCGTCGCTTTCTGGTGGCTGCCCCTAAGCTATGGAACACGCTACCCCTAAACATCAGGGAGAGTCCCTCCCTCCTTCAGTCCAGCAAGCTTCTAAAAACGTGGCTCTTTAACCAATAACTGTTCCTTCCTCTTGCTAATTATCATAATTAACCGGTTTTATCAGCGCCAAGACGCCTGAGGGTATAAGTCGCGCTTTACAAATACCAAAAATAAATAAATAAATACATAAATCAACTGTCTCTCCTTATACTACTGTGATCACAAGTCAGTATCCATGTACTCATGCAGTGAGCCAGGCTGTAGGACATGGACTGCTTCAAACTCCTGTGCACTGTGCATGTAGTGCTCTAACCACCTTTAAACTCATGGTTCAGTCCTACAATTCCCCAGTCAGTATCCATACAGTCCAGCAAACACCCTGTCAATGCTCTTTATGTTGTATAGTGACCCTTTAGGCTCCATGTACTAATCCATTCACTGAAGAAAAACTCAACCAATTATGAATTCACCCAGTGTCTCTCCTTATACTACTGTAATCATTCAGTCAGTATCCATGTACTCATGCAGTGAGCCAGGCGTTAGGACATGGACTGCTTCAAAGTCCTATGCACTATGCATGTAGTGCTCTAACCACCTTTACACATGGGTTTTAGGCCTACAATTCCCCAGTCAGTATCCATGCAGTCCGGCAAAAACCCTGTCACAGCTCCTGCAATCCTTTAGTGACCCTTTCAGAATAATGTACTAATCCATTCACTGAAGTAAAACTTGATCAATTATAAGTTTACTCAGTGTCTCTCCTTATACCACTGTAATCCTTCAGTCAGTATCCATGTACTCATGCAGTAAGTCATGCTTTAGGACACGGACTGCTTCAAACTCCTATGCACTATCCCACAGGGATGGTATCTTCCCCTGCAGCCTTCCTGGCAGGTAAAGAAGCAATAGCCTGGCTAAGCTCTAGCCCAGTAATATCTTCCAAAAGTTGATCCATTTCTGAGATATTACAGATGTTTATTGCATTCTCATCCAGATAGTCCCGTATTGAGACTACACATGGAGAATACTCCGGGGTATACAAAGAACTATAAAAGTCCACAAATTGTTCTAATACGTCATTCGGCTGATCATGTAGCATATTATCAAATTCTCAGATATTAGCAATCAGAGTGCTAGCTCTGTCCTCCACAACCTTGTAGACCAGGATTTTTCTGCCGATTTTGTCCCCTCCCTCATATTGCGTTATTCTAAATTTATGTAGATTGGCACTGTTTTTTTGGAAGAGTTTTGCCTTAGTGTCAGCTTTTAATTGACCTAATTTTAGACTTATTTCAGCTACAGCAGGTAGATTTAGCCCTAGAGCTGCAGCGAGCAGTATTTCTTGTGCGCCAATACTAGAGGTTAGAGCTTCATTCAATTTTCGGCACTCCAGGTTTTGTCTGAGCACGTATCCTTGCGTAAAGCCCCGAATACTTGATTAACAGGCGTCCCAGACCATGGTGCATGTAGTAGAGTTCTGATTAAATTCAATAAAATGAGTAAGATGTCTGATACTAAATATCTAGGGAAAGAGAATGGTCTGGGACAAGGAGGAGTATATGGAGTGGAAAATAAAGGCATTATAGAGTTATGATCCGAAGAGATTCGAGGACACACCTCCATAGAGCTGGTATTGAATAATTTATCATTAACTAGAGCCATATCCATACGGGAGCCTGATTTGTGAGGCGCAGAGTAATATGTGTACCCAAGAGTGTTTTGATGTATGTAGCGCCAAGCATCTTTGATGTTATGAATACGGCAGATATCCAGAATAGAAACCCTGGTTTTACGCATCCGCTGAAAACGACCGGGCCTAGTGGTATATTGTTGATAATCCATAATGCAGTTGAAATCACCCATTATAATGAGCTCTCCCTCTCAATTCAGAAGTTCTACGTTCAAGTGGTCAAAAACCCTAGGTTCGCCCTATTTGAAACATAAAAAAACACATAAAACATATTTATGATTTTCAATACTTAGCTAAGCAATAGCCCATCTGCCGTCCTTATCAAGAGCAGTTTTCAGAGTTTCTGCCCTAGGTCGTTTGTCCTTAAGGATGGGAACCCCTCTAATAGAAGCCCCAAAAGCAGAGCAGATTATAGTATCATATCCAATTAGCAGCAGTTTTTTTTCATGAGCAATATGCGTTTCAGATAATAAAACAAAGTGCGGGTTATGCAATCTCAACTCTTCCGACACTAAGCGTCTCTTACTCTTACTATTTCACCCCGCAACATTCAAAGCTAAGCATCTTAATATATGCATTCAAGAAAAGAGACAAAAAAGACATGATTAACCAAGTGGAATACTTCCGCTCCAGAGCAACAAAGAAATAAATATATTCTCATACTTTTAATCCCCTTTATCGCATGTCTCCCCATCAGATTAAAAATACATTTTTTATTGTTGCCGCTGGTGGTTCTGTCGTCTTCTCTTCTGGATTTTGAGATGCCTGCCTCTGTTCTTCCCAGGTATCTGGGTCCCCCCCCCCGGGGGAAGAGTGAGCTGGGTGGGGGTCGGGGTAGGAAAGGGGTGTAGGAATGGGTGTAGAGAAAAGTATGGAAAAGAAATAAAAAGTAGTTATGCGTTGCGCAAATGTCCGTTATCTCGCTCGCCTTCATGCCCGCCTGTCGGGTGTGTGACAGCAAGGGTCCTCACACTTCCCTCCCCCCCGAGTATGACAAATGTCTCTGCGGGATATGGCAAAGGATATGGTCATCGTTGGTCTTCATTGTCTCTCTTATCATTGGCGACGATGAGGTAGAAACGTTGGTCAGTGTGTGCATTATCGAGGTAGATTTGTTGATTAAAGTTCAAGGTCTCTGCAGGATATGGCAAAGGATATGGTCGTCGTTGGTCTTCATTGTCTCTCTTATCATTGGCGACGATGAGGTAGAAACGTTGGTCAGTGTGTGCATTATCGAGGTAGATTTGTTGATCAAAGTTCAAGGTCAGTGGTTGTTGGGAGTATGCTTGAGCTCTTGTCTTGTGCATTTAGAGCTGATAAGCTGGTTTCGGACCTTGTCTCTTCCTTTGGGCGTGTCCTTGGCAGTGTTTTTTTTTGCATTTTAACACGCGCTTCACCCTTGTCATATGCCCTCTTCTTCGGCCTCGTCTGTCGAGGCTCTCCTCTTCGCTCCTGGGCTTTGGTGTTCCATCTCTTCTGGGGCTGGTCCTTGTAGGTACCTGTGTAGGTCGTTGGGGTCATCGAAGGTTTTGCTCCCGAGTCTGTCTGTGATTCTCAGTCTTGACGGGCCTGCGAAGGAGAAGGTGATATTTTTTTCCGCAGGGTGTCCCGCTGGGCTAGGAAACCCTTCCTCACTTCCACCGTTAGCTTAGATAGGTCCTGCGTGATTGTTACTTTCTTTCCGTTGATTGCCATTGGTTTGCCTTTCCTGGCTATTGCGAATATTGCCTCTGTGTGGTTCTCACGTAGTGGTTTACATATGATTGGTCTTGGGGTGTTGCTGTTCGATTGTTTCTTTGCTGGGATGCGGTACGCTTTGACGAGCTCGAGCGGTCTTTCGAAAGTGAGGCCTGTTAGTTGGGGGATCATGTCCTCCAGCATCCTGGCGCACGCCCCCGGGGCGTCATTTTCCTCCTCCGGTATGCCCAGCAGTCTTATGTTCCCCTTGCGGCTCCTGTCGTCCTGCTCGGCCATCGATCTCTGTAGGGCTGTTGTTCTTTTTATGACCAGACCTAGGTCCTTGTGTGTTATATTTGCGCGGTCTTCTAGGTTGCCAATTCTTTTTTCCGCTTCGTCTATTCTGCCATTGGCTTTACTTTGCTCAGCTCTTATTGCGATTAGTTCCATTTGTATACTGTCCACTATTTTTTTTTGTTGCCTTCGCCTGGTCGTTGCCTTCCGTTATTTTCCTTAGTAATGTATCTAGAGTGGTTGTTTCGCTGCCCGGGTCTGCGCGCTCTTTCGCGGGTGACGCTGTTGGATCGTTTTTGTTCTTCTTTTGGGCATTTGTGATTAGGTTGCCCTCCTTCCCTGCCATTACGTCAAAACCTCTCCTGACTTGGTGTGTTTGAGGTCTTGCTTCCGTTGGTTGTCGCTTTGTAGGTGTCTTTTTTTGTCTTTCGTCCTCTTTCTTTCTTTGGATCGGCCCAGTTGTTAAGTTGCAGTCCCTGAAGCGGGGTGGCCACTTGACCACTCTAGTCTTTGTCCTGGCCTCCGCCAGTCTCCTGCGGTTATGCCCTATTTATTCCTTGCTGTGTCGAGCTCCTGGGGTTGTTCTGCGTTTGGGCCTGTGTGCCACCTTCTGGCTGTAGTGGTGCTATCCCGTGGTTCGTTAGTGCTGCTTCGCGCCTCGATCTTCCGCCAATCCGGCTGTTTCCTTCTTAGACCCACTGAAACGCTGGCCTCCTTGGTCTTAGACACTGGCATATACTGGTGGGGGTTATATATACATGTATCTGCGAAACAACTAAAAATGAAACTATGGAAAAGAGTTTTTGCTACCCCCTTTCTGTCCAGGCTGTCAGATCCTGCATACTTAGGTACTTAGACCCACTGAACCGCTGGCCTCCTTGGTTTAAACACTGGCATATACTGGTGGGGGTTGAGTTTCCCTTGGCTTCGCTTCCTGTTGCCTTGTAGTTGGGTTGCGCTAGCTCCTTTGGTCGCTTGGCGCTGCTCGATGTCTAACCACTTCCTGTTAGACCTCCAATATGTCCGCCTCGGTTGCTGGCAGCTTCTTTCCCTTGCCTCGCAGCTCCGGCACTGATGTCGCCTTAGGGGTAAGCCCGGTGGACAGATGGGTAGGTAACAGCTTCTGTGCGCCTTCGTCTATGTTGAATATAGACTGTGTGGCGTGGTCGGCGTTCCGCTTTGCAGCCCCCACTAAGATGGCCGTTGCCGCCTCAGTCGCCTCCGTTACCGGCACTGAGTCACTTCTTGCACCTGCGCTTGGGTCGGGGGTAGGCGTTCAGTCAGCACCCCGGGGCTTGCTGTTTGTGGTTTAGAGTCGCGCTGCCCGGCGATGATCGGGTCGGAGGTTCGGCTCCGCCGACCTTACCAATATGGTCGCCTCAGCGTTTCTGTGCGGCCCCCTTCCTCTCTTCTTCTCTGCGCCCGGTTGTGCTGTGCCTTCTGCGCTCGTAGGGCTTGTCGGGTTAGGCGCTGCGCCTGATGTCGGGGGTTGATATATTTCCTCGCGCTGCTTCTATCTGGCTGCTTGACGCTGTTGTTGTTGATCGTCTCCCCCTCCTTCTACTGCACCAAGATGGCCACCCTCCGCGCCTCCGTCCAGGCGCCCCCCTCCTACTGTGTTGATCCTCGCTAGTTGGGGGTTAGGGTCGAGGGGGTAGTTTGCATGAGGGTGGGGAGTCGCGCGTTGCTTATTTGCCGGCTTGCACGGGTGCTCTTACTTGGGGGCTTGCGGTGGTGCACGGTTCTTCTTAGGAGCTTGCCGCCATCTTGTGCTCCAAAGTTCTCGTCTCATCGGCAGCTTGTTCGGCTTCGTGCATCCGTCCAGCGTGTTCTGCAGGTTCGAAAAAGGATGCCACTGGTGCCCCTTCAGTTCATGCACATCTACATGTGTTTCTTCTTGTTTCTTCCTGCGTTTTTGTCCTTTTGCTCGCCGTTATTTAACTCGGGGGGTCGGGAGCTCCGGACTCAGGTCTGCTGCCTCCTCGCCATCCAAGCCACGCCCACACCAGCGGCAACAATAAACCCCCATGACAGGCCAAACACCGGTAAACCTATCCACGAACCTGAAGGTCGTCTCCATGAACGTCAAGGGCCTCAACCATCCAATCAAACGCAGGAAAATACTAGAACACCTGGCAAAACTCAAGGGGGACATATACACGCTACAGGAGACCAAACTCTCAGAGGAAGAGGCTAAACTACTTAAGGCAAGATGGATAGGCGACATCCTATGCTCACCTGCTAAGGGAAAGAAGAGAGGCGTGATAACTATCCTAAGCAAGAAAGCTAACCTCACCATCCAAAAGACAAAGACGGACGAAGACGGTCGCCTGCTGATAACAAGTGTCCAAAGAGGAACTGACCGACTACACGTGGCGAACATCTATGGACCAAACTCTGAAGACAAAGGGTTCTGGCAAATGGTAGACGGCGAACTCGGCGATCTACTACAGGATGACCTGCTGATTGTAGCTGGCGACCTGAACAAGACAATGGACCAAGCAACGGACAGACACCCAAGCAGGCGAAGCCACAACTCTCCAGGCAGCAACACCCTCAAAGACCTATGCATCAAGCATCATCTAGCAGACCCATGGAGGCTACAACATCCCACAGCGCGTGAATACACCTTTTATTCACACCCGCACAACTCCTATAGCAGGATCGACTATACATTGATGTCCAACAACCACACGCACCTAATTGAGAACACGGAGATAGCCCCAATAACCGTCTCCGATCATGCGCACATATCCCTCACCCTGAACGGCAAACATAATGAGAGCGCGACGAGAAGGTGGAGACTCAATGACGACATCCTACAGAACAAAGACAATGTAAAAGAAATAGAGGAGTCACTAAAGAACTACCTGGAAGACAATGACAACGGCGAAGTGGGGAAAGACACCATCTGGGAAGCACTCAAAGCAACACTAAGAGGCAAACTGATAAACATCAAATCAAGGATGAACAGAAGCAGGAACAAAAAGATCTCAGAGATAGAAGAGGAAATAGCAGCACTGGAGGGAGGCCACTGCGCAAACATAACAGACAAGAACACACTCACCACGCTCACAAAAAAAAAGTACGAACTGAACAAAATCCTAAGCGAACGAGCAGGTTCGTGGCTAATAAAATTCAAGTCGGTGAATCTATGCAGGGAAAACAAAGCAGGGAAACAGCTTGCGTCCTACCTCAAAGGGAAGCAAAGACAACACACGATAGCAGCAATAACAGACAAAAACAACAAATCGCAAACAACAAACAAAGGCATACTGGAGGCCTTCAGGGAGTTCTATCAAGATCTATACTCTGAGGATAAAAACCTGAGCAAAGACGGAGGCAGCTCCCTCCTCAAAGATGTCAACCTGCCGAAACTCAAGGAGGAAGAGAAAGCACCCTTAGAGGCGGACATAACGGAAGAAGAAATCGAAGCTGCAATCAATCAGCTAAAAAGGAACAAAGCCCCAGGACCAGATGGATACTCCACCGGGTTCTACAAGACCTTCTGCCCCAAAATCAAGAAAATACTATCGGAAACCTATACCGCCTGCATACAAAAGGTGAGATGACAAACACCATGCGGGAGGCCAACATCACGATAATACCCAAGGAAGGTAAAGACCCCCAATTCCCGAAAAACTACAGACCTATTTCGCTCATAAACGTGGACTGCAAAATCTATGCAAAGGTGCTTGCGAACAGACTGAATAGAATCCTACCGGACATCATACACAACTCACAAGTGGGATACATCAAACACAGGCTGTCGCAAGACAACACAAGGCTGCTATGTCACCTAATCAACCACACAACACAGAGCAATGAACAGGCGGTCATGATAGCACTGGATGCGGAAAAGGCCTTTGACAGAGTCTCGTGGCCCTTCCTAAGGAACTGCATGACAAAGTTCGGGTTAGGAGAAAAATACATAGCAATGACAATGGCCCTATACAACAAACCAAGAGCTAAAATAGTGGTGAACGGAAGCACATCTGAATCACTCCTACTAGGAAGAGGAACTAGGCAAGGATGCCCACTGTCACCAGGCCTCTTCCTACTGGCACTTGAACCACTACTTGCAAAAATAAGAGACAATGAGGGGATAACGGGTGTTAAGATCGGAGATAAAACAGTGAAACTCGCAGCATACGCAGACGACATCCTCATCACGACCACCAACCCATCAACGTCAATCACAGCGCTAATGGAGACAATAGGTGAATACGCAGAGGCATCCGGATACAAACTCAACAAGGACAAATCGGAATGCAAACCAATGAACATCCACACCACAAAATCAGTACTCGGAGACTCCGGCCTAGCCTGGCAAACCAAGCCACTCAAGTACCTAGGCCTACAGTTTGGAAGAGACCTAACGGCCACAATACAGCACAACGAGGACTCACTGCTAAAAAAAAGTTAAAGATAGACTAGAGCTGTGGTCGCCAAAATACATCAGCTGGTGGGGAAGGATTGAGACGATTAGAATGATGATAACACCCGCAATAAACTACACGCTAAACATGCTACCGCTCCCAATGACAGAAAGCTTCCACAAAAAACTGGACAGCATGATAAACATCTTCCTATGGAGAAACAAAAAACCACGAATTGGCCTACCCAAACTGAGGCTAGCGAAAGAACTAGGAGGCCTCAACCTGGCAAACTTCAAAACCTACCAGACAGCCTGCCTGGCCAAACAAGGTTTCGCATGGATCGATGAAACGCAACAGTACAAGCCAGTCTGGCTAGAACTGGAGGGAGAGCTCCTGACTGCTAACAAACACCCCCTATGGTCAAACACGATCCTGAAGCATACCAGAGAAGCACTGATGAGAGTAGACAGGCGAATGACACAGAAGCTGAGAGGTACAACATGGGAATCCATCTGGCTCAACACAAAAATATCATATCAAGGGGCAATAATGAACTATGACACATGGATCAAAAAGGGAATCAGCCTCCCCAGACAAATGGAAACTAAGGGGAAGCAGCTGACCTTCTCAAACCTACAACAACTATACAATCTCCCCAACAAAGAGCTATACACATTTCTGAAGATAAGAACTGCCATAACCAGAGCAAACCTAACCCGAGAGGAACCGAGCATCGTCAAGTACGTGCAAATGCTAAATTCGGCAGGCCACCAGACAGCGAAGATCTACAAACTACTCGCCCCAACCACCATGTCTCTAAACAAGAAGACAACAAACTCATGGGCAACACTCCTAGGCAGACAGCTAAACGAAAAGGAACAGGCGCAAATGTGGTGCTCAGCTACAAAAAACAAAATCACCCCACAACTGGCACAAACAAAATACTGGCTACTCCACAGGGCCTACTAGACCCCATCCAGGCTCCACAAAAGTGGCATAGCAGAATCAGGCGACTGCTGGAACTGCCAGAAGGAGGAGGGCACACTGGAACACCTCATCTTTGGATGCATCAAAGTCAAGAAGTTCTGGGCCCAGATAAACGCATTCATAAACGACATGCTCAAAACAGACTTAACTATCAACTATGTGACATTGGCGACAGGGCATGTAACGACTAACCTGAACAGTAGGGAAGAAAGAGATCTACTAGACCTGCTTCTCACAGCGGCCCTAAAGATAATCTTAACGAACTGGAAGAACACGGCGAAAGCAAACTTCAAGACATGGATCAACTGGGTCACCTTCCTAAGAGGAGCAGACAACATCACAGGCAACTTCTCGAAAGAACACACTCCCAAAGAGCTCATGTGGGAACCTCTCGATGAACACTTAAAGAAGCCGCACTAACTGACCCCCCATACCCCCCCCCTTTTTTTCTTTTTCTTCCTTCTTTCCTCTTTTTTCTTTTCTCTTCTGCAACAGGCCAAGGAAAAGAGACATCAAAATGCACTGTGAAACAAATGCCAATGTATATGCCACTTTTATTTTTCAATAAAAATCTTTAAATCAAAAAAAAAAAAACATTTTTTATATATTTTTATCCCACAAACCACACCACCCTGCGGACCCCTTCTGCTCCATGTTCTAATCCATTCACTGAAGTAAAACCCAACAAATTATGTATTCACCCAGTATTTCTCCTTATACTACTGTAAACATTCAGTCAATATCCATGTACTCATGCACTGAGCCAGTTTTTGGACACGGTCTGCTTCCAACTCCTGTGCACTATGCATGTAGTGCTTAACCACATTTACACTTGTATTTTAGGCCTACAATTTCCAGTTAGTATGTATACAGTCGAGAAAACATCCTGTCACTGCTCTTGCAATCTTATAGTGACCCTTTCAGCTCCATCTACTAATCAATTCACTAAAGTAAAACTCAACCAATTATGAAGTCCCCCAGTGTCTCTCCTTATACTACTGTAATCATTCTGTCAGTATCCACGTAATGATGGAGTGAGCCAGGCTTTAGGACATGGTCTGCTTCAAACTCCTACGCACTATGCATGTAGTGCTCTAACCACCTTGATACTTGTGTTTCTGCCTTCAATGCTCCAGTCAGTATCCATACACTTCAGCAGACACCCTGTCACTGCTGTTGCAATCCAATAGTGATCCTTTCAGCACCATTTACTAATCCATTCACTGAAGTAAAACTCTACCAATAATAAATTCCCCCAGTGTCTCTACTTATGCTACTCTAATCATTCAGTCAGAATCCATGTACTCATGCAGTGAGCCAGGCTTTAGGACATGGACTTCTTCCTCTGCATGTAGTGCTCTAACTACCTGTACACGTGTATTTCTGTCCTACAATTCCCCGGTCAGAATCCATACAGTCCAGCAAACACCCTGTCACTGCTCTTACACTTCTATAGTGACCCTTTCAATTCAATGTACTAATCCATTCACTGAAGTAAAACTCAACCAATTATAAATTCATCTAGTGTCTCTCCTTATACTACTGTAATCATTCAGTCAGTATCCATGTACTCATGCAGTGAGCCAGGCTTTAGGACACGGTCTGCTTCACACTCCTATGCACTATGCATGTAGTGCTCTAACCACATTTACACTTGTTGTTTAGGCCTACAATTTCCAGTCAGTATGTACACATTCCAGAAAACATCCTTTCACTGCTCTTGCAATCTTATAGTGACCCTTTTAGCTCCATGTACTAATCCATTCACTGAAGTAAAACTCAACCAATTATGAAGTCCCCCAGTGTCTCTCCTTATACCACTGTAATCATTCTGTAAGTATCCACGTATTGATGCAGTGAGCCAGTATTTAGGACATGGACTGCTTCAAACTCCTATTCACTATGCATGTAGTCCTCTAACCACCTTGGGACTTGTGTTTCAGGCCTTCAATGCTCCAGTCAGTATCCATACACTTCAGCAGACACCCTGCCACTGCTGTTGCAATCCAATAGTGATCCTTATGCTACTCTAATGATTCAGTCAGAATCCATGTACTCATGCAGCGAGCCAGGCTTTTGGAAATGGAATTCTTCAAACTCCTATACACTATGCATGTAGTGCTCTAACTACCTTTGCACGTGTATTTCTGTCTACAATTCCCCAGTCAGTATCCATACAGTCCAGCAAACACCCTCTCACTGCTCTTGCAGTTGTATAGTGACTCTTTCAGCTCCATGTACTAATCCACTCACTGAAGTAAAATTCAACCAATTATGTATTCACCCAGTGTCTCTCCTTATACTACTGTAATCATTCAGTTAGTATCCATGTACTCATGCAGTGAGCTAGGCTTTAGGACATGGACTGCTTCAAACTCCTATGCCCTATGCATGTAGGGCATTAACCACATTTACACTTGTTGTTTAGGCCTACAATTTCCAGTCAGTATGTATACAGTCCAGAAAACATCCTGTCACTGCTCTTGCAATCTTATAGTGACTCTTTTAGCTCCATGTACTAATCCATTCTCTGAGGTAAAACTCAACCAATTATGAAGTCCCATAGTGTCTATCCCTACATTACTGTAATCATTCTGTCAGTATCCACGTATTGATGCAGTGAGCCAGGCTTTAGGATATGGACTGCTTCAAACTCCTATGCACTATACATGTAGTGCTCTAACCACCTTGAGACTTGTGTTTCAGTCCTACGATGCCCCAGTCAGTATCCTTACACTTCAGCAAACACCCTGTCAATGCCGATGCATTCCGATAGTGACCCTTTCAGCTCCATGTACTAATCCATTCACTGAAGTAAAACTCAACCAATTATAAATTCACCCATTGTCTCTCCTTATACTACTGTAATCATTCAGTAAGTATCCATGTACTCATGCAGTGAGCCAGGCTTTAGGACATGGACTGCTTAAAACTCCTATGCACTATGCATGGAGTGCTCTAACCACCTTTACACTTCTGTTTCAGGCCTACAATTCCCCAGTCAGTATCCATACAGTCCGGCAAATACCCTGTCACTGCTGTTGCTGTTCTATAGTGACCCTTTCAGCTCCATGTACTAATCCATTCACTGAAGTAAATCTCAACCAATTATAAATTTACCCAGTGTCTCTCCTTATACTACTATAATCATTCAGTATCCATGTACTGATGTAGTGTATCAGGATTTAGGACATTGACTGCTTCAAGCTCCTATGCACTATGCATGTAGTGCTCTAACCACCTTTACACTTGTATTTTAGTATACTGTCCAGCAAACATCCTGTCACACCCTGTCACTGCTCTTGCAATCTTATAGTGATCCTTTGAGCACCAAGTACTATTCAATTCACTGAAGTAAAACTCAACCAATTATACATTCACTCAGTGTCTCTCCTTATACTACTGTAATCATTCAGTCAGTATTCATGTACTCTTGCAGCGAGTCAGGCTTTAGGACATGGACTGCTTTAAACTCCTATGCGCTATGCATGTAGTCCTCTAACCACCTACACAATTGTGTTTCAGGCCTACACTTCCTCAGTCAGTATCCATACACTCCAGCAAACACCCTGTTATTCTCCTTGCATTCCTATACAGTTATGTATATACCTTGAATTACAATTTCAATTAGTGATGAGAAAAGAAAGTGGTTAAATGATTTTTATATAGAATGTGTTTCCATAGTGATAGAAACGTATAATTTATTTATTCACTAAATTACATTTATTTATGTTTAATTTTTTACAGATATTGTTAATCATCATTAAAATAAAGTTATCATGCCTGAAAAATGAAGAAAGAGAAAAAGAAAGCTAAAGGACAATTACTTGAAGAAAATTCAACAACAAGTATTTGATGACCAACATCATGTGGGTAAAAAAAAAATCGTCCGGTTAGACAACTAAGGAATTCATCAAAAAACTTTCTAACCCCAGAAAGTGTGCAGAATGTGGAAACTATTGAGAATGATTCAACCAGAAAAAATAATAAAAATAACAGGAAAGGAAAAAAAGTAAATTTACAGTCAAAAGATACGATGTTGGTAAAAGAAGGCAACAACAGTATAAAGAAATACTTAAAAACAAATTGTATAATAGAGTGGTATATAACTTGCTCAAAGAGGTGAAAAAAATTAGACAAAGAGCACTGTTTTATAAAAACTGGAGTCAAGCTAGCCGGGCTGATGAGAGGTGTTACCTCGAAACCGGTCCGGTCCTCGGATGCTTGATTCCGTTCTGGGAAGGACATAGCTTTTGTAGTTCGGACTGGACTGTTCCCATGGGGCACAGGGTCAGAGCTGATTTGCATATCGCCATTGTCTAACCCAGGGTGGTGTGGAGTGCAAAAAACGATGGATTTGGGCCCAGATCTTCGGACTGGGGTGAGTGTGTGACATTGATCCACATTCGGTCCATCACCTGTTTTGTTTGCATATTCCGCCCTAAGTGCGCTGGGGATGCCCAGACGTGGGTCCCAGGCACTCCACACCACTGGAGTCAAGCTAGCCGGGCTGATGAGAGGTGTTACCTTGAAACCGGTCCGGTCCTCGGATGCTTGATTCCGTTCTGGGAAGGACATGGCTTTTGTAGTTCGGACTGGACTGTTCCCATGGGGCACAGGGTCAGAGCTGATTTGCATATCGCCATTGTCTAACCCAGGGTGGTGTGGAGTGCAAAAAAACGATGGATTTGGGCCCAGATCTTCGGACTGGGGTGAGTGTGTGACATTGATCCACATTCGGTCCATCACCTGTTTTGTTTGCTTATAAAAAAAAGAAGCATATTGAATCCTATGTTCAAAAGGCTTTTGAAGTAAAATAAAACTATTCATTTCAGTTTTTGATTACTAGAAAAACCAATTCATTTAATGAAGGCCAAAAGTAAGAGGAAAAGAGTACTTAACAGAACTAATTTTTGTGATTTTTTTTTGGTAAATGGAAACACAGTTCAATTACAGAGCCTTTCTTTATTGAAGAGAGTTATTTTCAGACATATTATTTATTGCATGCAGTTGATACCTGTGGTCGAGCTTATGAGGTTAGAAATGGTTGTCCAATTGAGAAAGAGAAAATGGTGTCCAGTAATGCAGAAGAAGTGTTATCAGATGAAGTGCTAGGCAGACGTCCTAAAGCCCCAGTGTACACTTGTAGTAGTATTTGTAGTGTACAACAAGAATCTATTGATATTTTATGCAATTTCCTACGAGAATACAGTAAAAAAAAGTGTTAAACAAAAGATTAAGATGTTGCAAGGACTAGACCCTTGCAGAGTGAGCAAAAATACTGGTTTGCAAGGTCATTCTCTTGCTTTTCTTTCTAGAAAAGTACGCCAAAGTGTTTTTCATCATTTCAGGATGTTAGCAGTATATCATTCTCAAATGCGGAAGTTAGTCAGAAGATTGTGGGGCATATTTTCAAGCCTGGGCGATAAAATAATCGCTGCTTTATCGGCAGGAAACTGCTGATAAAGTTGCAATAATGGGCTTGATAATATGCTCTATGAAGTTCCAATCGAAGCTCATGTTAAATGTGAAGGACATCTAACATGAGCTTCAATTGGAATTGCATAGAGCATATTATCAATCCCATTATCGCCACTTTATCGGCAGTTTCCTGCTGATAAAGTGGTGATAATTATATCCCCCAGGCTTGACAATATGCCCCCGTATTATCCAAAAAGTCCAGCACTAAAATTAAATGAGTTGAACAGTGCTCTTTTGCGTGATTTAGTATCAGATGTGAAGAAGGTTTGTGATGAAATTGAGTTTTGTTACTTTGGTCCTGAACAAGAGAGTGCAGAAACTGAGACATTAATAGAAATTTTTTTTGAAGAGAATGTGCAACATGCTACTACAAAAAATGTTGAGGAACAAATGTCAAAGCTTAAGGTGATTTCAGGTGAAAGGCCAATTTATTCTTGTATTTGTTGTTGCCGAACTCACTATAAAAATCAGACTAGGATTGTTGATCTGTATTTAAAAAGTGAAAGAGAAAATGATGATAAGTGGACGGAATTTGTAACTTATTTGTTGGTAGAGAATTGTTTTGATTTGGGTTGTGATCAACGTATTTGTAAATATTGTTATATTAAACTAGATGAGAATAAAATGCCCGCTAGAGCTGCCCATAATAATCTAGAGTTGGTAACTATTCCTCCAGAATTGATAGATTTAAATACCTAGTCTATTCCCATTCTATGTGTGCACCCATTTCAGGCTATTGTTCGTATGGAGGCTAAAAAAGGTAAATTGCCTCCTTCAGAGTTACTGAGAGGATTAAAAGGAAGAGTTGTATATTTATATCTAGATTGAAAGAAATGTTTTGAAACTATTGGTGTATAGTGTGTAGAAAATGAACCACTAGTCATTCTTGTTAATGGCGTGCCTACAATGATTAAGAAAATCTGGCAGGAATTAGTGGATGTTAAGAAAGTGCAAAAGGCAACTTTGTATCTGATAAAAAACAATAAGTACTATAAAAATGTGTATATGTGAGAAGAAGAAATACTTTTAGCAGAAGATACTGAAACGTCAAGTAGACAAATTGACAAAGTGGACATGCCCAGAAGTGAAGAAATTTAAGAACATTACAGTGTACATCCATTTCATTCAAAAGAAGTGATGGGGAATACTTTTGAGTTACTCTAAATCAAAAAAGCGAAGGGAAGTTCCATGAGTATATGGGAAGAAAGCTTGGAAGCTCGTTGTTTTCCACAGTTGTTCCCAACGGGAAAAGGAGGATGATATGATGAATGACCTGTGCAGCTCCCTGCATCTGAATATCGGACAAGAAGTTTGTATGCAGAAGATCCAAGATTTTGACAATGTATCCCATATATATTTAATCTTTTGTTTGAGAGTGACTTGTCTGGACTTTCATATGCAGTCAATCACATATTTAAAACAGGAGTACATCTGAAAAATGTTTCTGCAAAGGAATTTATGGATAAAGTGCACCAGAGAGATGATCATTTAGAATCTCAGCTGATTAATCTGATGGAATGTCAGTGTGGCACTAATGAATATTGGTACCGTCGTCATGGAGAACTTAAATGTATGCTAAGCAACTTAGGAACTCCTACATGCTTCCTTACCCTAAGCTGTCCTGAATACGGTTGGGATGATTTACTTGAATTTCTTCGAGAGGGAAATTCCAATATAAAAAATATTGAATACAAGACACCTGGAGAATTGTGCTCTTTGGATTCTGTTAATGTATGCAGGTATTTTAATCATAGATTTGAAGCTATGATGTATTTTATCTGCAATAAAAAAAATCCTCCTCTTGGAGAAGTTGTGGATTTCTTTTGGAGAAAGGAGTATCAAGCAAGAGGTGCTCCTCATATACATATGCTGTTATGGATCAAGGATACCCCCAAATTCAGAACAGATTCGGATGATACTGTTTTACCTTTTATTTAAGAATATGCTACATGTGCTGTACCCAAAAGCACAGGAGAAGACAACTTAAGACAATAAGTCTTACGATTCCAAAGCCATCGATGTGGAAAATACTGTCGACAAAAGTACAAGTCTAAGGATAAGTTCTACACCAAATTTCATTTTGCATTTCCACCTCCTGTAATATCCAAAGGAATAGTGAACAGTTTTATGCCAGCTATGCGACATACCAATACAAGAAATTCTCAAAAAAACCACCTACAATTTGAGAAGAAGAGAAGAATCAAAATACATAAGTGATTACAATCCGGTTATTCTGTCCATGTGGAATGCTAACATGGATATTATTCAGTACGTTGCGGACAATTCGATTGCTGTTGCTCGATTTGTAGCATCTTACATTACAAAATCTGAAAAGAAGGAATTGAAAGAAATGTGGGTAGAAATTTCTCACGAGAAGAGTCTAAGTAAGAAATTGTACAATTTCAGTTTGAAGATGTTATCCCATCGAGAAATCGGAGCAAATGAATGCTCAGATCGGTTATCATCTGCAAGTCTATACTCCAAATCTAGAAGAATCATTTGGGTGAGTCTAGGTCTTGCTGCAATGTGAAATCGAGTACTTAAATCTGTACAAGAAATCAAATATTCAGCAGAAAAAGATCCAGAAGTACAGATATTGTGAAAACAAATATGTTGGACACATATTATCCAAATAGAAGTCATCATCTTGAGAACATATGTTTCTATGAAGTACTGCAAAATTACACTTTTAAATGGAATACCACAGAAAACATCAATGATGGAAAATATGCAGTGATTGGTTCTGAAGGATGTTTGGTGAAACAAAGGAAGGGATATTTAACCGAATGTATGTGAACCGGAAAAGGTTTCTTAATTAAAGTAATCACCAGCTATCTACAGAAAAGAACTGAGCCCCATCTGTCTTGTGTTGTAACTGCTCCAACTGGGTTGGCAACACACAACATTAAAGGACTTACATTACACTGTTTACGTATGCTACCTGTGGAGCATGAAAACAAATTGTAATATCACAAGCTATCTGGAGAAGCTTGTTGTGAAGTTTCCAGAGTGCTAAAGAAAATGAAACTTCTGATTATTGATGAGGTAAACATGATCGCAAACTTAATGCTTGCTTTTGTACATTTAAGAATGCAGCAAATTCCTAAAACAGAGTACGATGTCTTATTTGGAGGAAAACATGTCATATTATTTGGAGATCTACTGCAACTTACTCCTGTAAAAGGACAACCAGTATTTAAAATACTTAGGCATAAAGACACCAGTATTCTTTGGTCAGCGTTGGAAACGTTAATATATGGTCATATTTTGAACACAAAGAACTCATTACAAATATGCAACATGCAAATTATGGTGATTATGGAACTATTCTTCAAGATATAAGAATTGGAGTACTACCAGAATATGGCAAACAAGCTTTGCAGAGTCAATTACTTTCCAATTTGTTTTGAAATTAAAATATAGTTCCTGAAAAAATATATATGAAATATTCAATGAACAACAATTGAAGCTGCAAAATGAAGAAATAATAAAAATGGAAGCCACTGATAAAATAGAGCATGAATGAATCACTATTATTTTGACAGAAAAATTGAAAACAGAATTGGATTCTTTAGAAAAAACGATATTTAAAACTGCTGGTTTAGAAAACAAACTATATGCATGTATAAACTGTTGAGTAATTTTAAGGCAACATTTGGATGTAGAAAAAGGTTTAGTTAATGGAGCAATTCCCAAAGTTGTGGATTTTGTTAATTATCAGAATAAAGATGGAATTACATTTTTAAAAATTAAATTTGGTCTGATGGAAGAAGTAAAACAAATTGGTCGTTGTTCAGTTCGTTTTTTGCTTGTTAAAGATTTATATGTCCGTAGAAAACAGTTTCCACTTTCTCTGGCATATGCAGTGACTATTCATAAATCTCAGGGTTTAAGTGCAGACATTGCTTTGGTGAACATTAGAAGTACCGTGTTTAAAGAGGGTATGGCATATGATGCTTTGTCCCGAGTCAGAACTTTATCTGGTTTGTTCTTGCTTGCTTTTGATGACACAAAGGTTACTGCAGATGCAAACTGTGTAAAAGAGTATAATAGGTTAAGAAGAGCATATGCTCCCTATTTAGGTCAATATCCTGTATTTGAAAATCATGTAATAGGTCGAAAAAGAAGGTATGAGAATATCTGTAGTGAGGGTATAGAGAAGGAAAATAACTAAATAATGTATAAAAGGACACTCTTGAAGAGATTGTTGGCTATCAGTTTGAAAATAGTTCAGGTGTCAACTGCTATGCTAATGTAGTGGTCAATGTTATTTTTTTTCTTGAAAGTTTGCAACAGCAAATTATGGAGAATCGGGAAAAAAGATTTTGTTCATTCTTACATTGTATTTATGAAAAATGAGAACTGATAAAAATAAAATACAAAGCGTTTTGTGATATTCATAATCTTTTGGATGTATGTTCTGGTTCCACACAATTTACGCAGAATATCCAACAAGATGCTCAGGAATTTGTAATGTATATGCTTACCATATTGGAAAATGAAGGCATAGAAATTGAAAATCTTTTTGGCTTTTGTTGAAAAATGGAAACTTCATTGTGAAAATTGTATGTTTACATGTAGCACTAAGATAAACACTGAACGATTTATATATTTGACATTACCAGACTGTAAATCAGCAATAAACAAGTTAAAGTAGCAAATCAAAACATGGAGTGCAGCCAATGCAAATCAGAAATGTTATCAACATTTTTTATACAAAGATATGGACAATATATAATTTTAATGATGCAACGTTGTACAGTAGATGGAAGGAAATTGGATACTTTAATAAAACATTTTGTATCAAGTCAACTATCAATATCAGGAAGGATTCTTTTAGCAGTAGCAATAATTTTCCATGATGGTCCTTCCACAACATCTGGACATTACACTGCCTATTTAAAATGTGACAATGGACGGACATATTCTAATGATGCTCAGTTGGTTTTTAAACAACTTTTGCCTAGCGAATTACCAAATTCCTTCCTAATATTTTTGAAGCCAAAGTTTTGGAAATATAATTCACCTTCTAAGGAATTTATTAATATGTATTAATACGATTACTATTGGACAATTTAAATATAAAGGATTTCAGTAATACCATTTGGCCTAGAGGAAAGGTGTATCATTGAATTATGGACTTTTTTCTTGCACATTCTCTCAGTGTATACTTTTAAACAACAACATATACAGTGTCTATAAACTCAATTCAAGACATTTTTTTAGGAGTAAGCATGTGTGGTTTGTATTATATGGTATGTTATTGAGGATATTGTTTTTTTTTAAACAATCTTATTGATTATTTTTTTTGCCAGCTGTTATGTGATGAGTACAATTGAAATCACTGTGTCTAGTGAAATTCAATATATTCTGAGAACAGCAAAAAAGCAAAGAAAATAATTTATAAAATGTTAAAATTATGCTGTGTTAAAAATAAATAATGTTATATATTATAATTTTATTTTTTCTTCTCTTTCACAGATCCTAATTCTAAAATATGAAATTTTTAGATATTTATATTATAAAAAACAACTGAAAAAAATGTGTAGCGTTTTTTTTATTTCATTTACTGTGAAGGTAAGTCTAACTAAGTATTAAAATGCACAATGGCCTGTGTTTGCACACAGGTGAAGAAAGGGGAGATGGACGGAGTAGATATGTGTGGAAAGATGCTCTGTGGGTGTTTTAAGTTACAGTTTAAAGTTAACATGAAAACTGAGTGTCACTGGGGGCCAACTAATACACCCGATATGTGCAGAGAGTTGTATTGCAGAGAGGTAAAAAATGGGGCATGGCTTCAGAGCACCTCTCTGCAATGCAGCGGTATGGTATTCAATAGAGAGACATGATGGGCTAGAAGGGACCAGAGACTTTCAGGATTAAAAGAGACAAAATTCCTTAGCTTAAAACACGTCACAGAGTGTGTTTGCACATGTCACATCAGGCCCCATCCCTTCCCTTCACTAATCTATAAACATGTCCTATCGCTTTGCCAATACCTAACTACTTATAAATGTATCTTGTTCTCTCTTTGCGGTAATGAAATTACTTTACTTATTAGTCATATAGTTAAGGATTGGCATAGCCACTAACCTTAGTAAGTTAATTTATTTATATACTATGCATGCACACCTGCAAGAAACTACCAAGTATTAATACAGTCTTCAAAATACCCAGTTTATAGCTATGTACTTTTGGAATCTACCTGTCATAGGATACGGTGTGACCTGAAAAAAAAGATTTGATTGGTTCATAACATTTCTCATTGTACCTATTGAAGGATTGCAATCATTTCAATCATTCTTCTGTGAGCATCTTTGGAGAGATAACTCTGTGCTTACCTTCTGTCACTCTCATGCAATTTTTCAATCTATGAATTAGCAATATGTTCTTATTGTAACAGTCTGCCAATACCTAAGCACTTATGGGGAACATTTAGAAGCATCCTGTGCCATCAATGTGGCACTTTTTGTAACATAGTGATAGCACAAGACACTCTTTGATATTTACAAGAAGAGGAAAAGGCACTCTGTGTAGCTTTTCTTCTCCATGTAAATACGACCTCATCATACACACCACTTTGTGTTGAAGGGGTGTTCTATAGGTGTTGCTGTGCGTGTTTGCACAGAACACTCATAGAACAAGACACATGTCCAGATTTATCGGAAATCATAAATCTGGACATGTGTGTGAATGCTGCACCATCCTCCAATTGGTGTAGCAAGGTACAACAAGGAGAATTGTTTTCATTTCTCCTCATTTTTTCTCTTTCACTATATGCTGCATTGTACAGCATACATTGAAAGAGAAAAACGCCTTCACTAATTGTTTTTGTTTTGGGGGGACGTATGTCCAGATTTGGGTTTGAAGGAGCCGCCCCAGAAGTGCTCGGTACTGCCGGTGGTGGTGGTAGACTGTCCCGCAGTCTTCAGGACTCCTCATGTGCCAGGTTAACAGGATGCAAATATTGTAAATGCTTCAGCATACTTGCTGTCCTGCAAGAGTATTTTTTGTTTGGGTCTCCCGGGACAGGACAGCTTTGCAAATTTAGCAAGTCACTTTCGTGGCATTGACTTTTTTCTGTCCTTCTGGAAATGTGAAAAATTTTCAGACGATGGAAGTATACTTTTCAGGACGTGGAGGCTCAGGTACAAATCCTTCTGCATTGGAGAGTTCGGAGTCAGAGGATTCCCACTGTGCTGAAGCCATTTTGAAAGAAAAAACTGGTGTGCAATCAGGAAAAAATTAGGTTCTTCTTAGTAGAGCTGTTCCTCTAAAGAAAGTCTAAGAAGAGTGACTGAAATGGGTGGGGTCCTTCAATAGTTGAAATAGGAACTGTTACGAACCAATCAAATCACTTTTTTTCCGGTCACATGGGGTCCACTTCGCGAAATTGTATTCAAACGTAATATAGGTTTATTAAAAGTAAAAGTATATTATTTTTATGATTACATCAGATAATGTCATGCCCTAATATTTATATTAAATACATATATATATATATTTTTAGACATTAAAAAATTTCACGGGAGTCATGCACCCAACACGTCGAACAAGTATATGACATCACGCGGAAGCGCCCGATCGTCGCGTATCGTAATATGCATATGTCCCGTATGCACCAGGAGTCGCTTACCGGTTGCGCAGCAATCGCGCAGGAAAATATGTACCCATTGCACACCCTACACGGATCCTACACAACAATCCTAAAATGGCTTTGGGTGCGCGAATCCCCCCAAAAAAATTGAAAAAAAAACAAATGTAAATATATTTAAATACATTTAAAAAATATAAAATACATAAAATAATATTAGAATAACAATATTTTAAACATTTTTTTTTAAATTTATATTGAAAATATGTAATGTAATGTAAAAAATAAGATACCTAAAAATAGATTAAATAAGTGTAGTAAATCAATATGATAGAAATATATATAACAATACATTTAAAAATTGTCATTGAAAACACCTTTGAAATTCACTGAAAAAAAACAGGTTTCAGCCTGTTATAGTTAGGAATTAGCATTTAAAAAACCTTTGAAATTCACTGAAAAAACCATAGGTTTCAGACATGGTATAGTTAGGAATTAGCTTTTAAAAAACCTTAGAAATTCACAGAAAAAAACATAGGTTTTAGGAGTCGTATAGTTAACTGGACATTTCACTCGTACAAAAGCATTGAAATTCCTCCATTATAGTTAGTTGTACTAACTATAACTCACACGCCCGCAATCCATTGCTGATGATGTCACATATTACATCATTCATGACATGGTCAGTGACATCACTGATGACATCACTGATGACATCTCAATTACCTAGGTCTGCTCAGGGGGTTCCAAATGCACCCCCAGGGCCCAAGAAAATCATTAAAAAAAAGAAAAAATGGCAACGATTTGCGCTGGGGTCGCGGGTTCTCGTGTTTCATTTTAATGAGGCCCTTGGGTGGGTAGGTTCCATGGGTATTTCTTAAAAAATAATAGGATGGGCTCGCAGATATCGCGGGGGGTGCGCTGAGGTCTGCACAGCCCCAGAACTTCACTGATGTTGGGAGGGGGGTTGTGCAGCTCCTTTCTGGAGCCTTGTATGGGCCCGCAGCTCTCCATTTTTGAGCTGACTGATCATAACTCTTCCTGTAGGAGCCAGCCAATTGGCTCAGAGGTCTCCCATTACCAGTGAGCCCACCGGCCCACAGCTCTCCCTCTGCGAATGACTAGTTGTCTCTCTGCTCTTGCCCTGCAAGAAGTTGGGCCCGCAGTTGTAGCTATGCAAGCTAATACTGGAAATGTACCATAGCTCTCTCTGTGAGATACTACCTTCACGCTGTTTCCCTCCATATCACCCTCCTGCACCTATGCCTTTAGAAGTCGACGTCCCACATCTTTATTTATAGTAGTGGGCCTGCAACAGTTTTTGTGCGAGCAGGCCGGTAGCACTCCTTCTACGAGCCAGGCAGTCGACTCGCAGGTCTTCTTCTACGAGCCGGCGGCCATCTCGCAATTGTTCCTCTGTGAGCCGGACGGCAGCTCTATCTGTATGAGCCAGCAAGTTGGCTTGCAGTTTTTCTTGTACGAGCCAGCCCTCCGGCCCGCAACTGTTCATCTGTGACTAGCCCATAGCTCTCTTTGTATGAGCCAGCAAGTTGGCTTGCAGTTTTTCCTGTACGAGTCAGCCCGCCGGCCCGCAACTGTTCCTCTGTGATGCGGCTTGTAGCTCTCTCTGTACGAGCCAGCTAGTGAACTTGCACTGGTTACTCTCGGAGCCAGCCCTCTGGCTTATAGCCCTCTCCATGGGAACCATTGGTGGGTTCTCAACTATTATTTTTTAAGAAATTCCCCCTGAACCTAGCCAACCCAAAGGCCTCATTAAATGAAAACGTGCGACTCCAGACTAGCATAATTATGCAGGTAGTACTGTTCCATTGTAGAAATCATTGATGTCGTTTCTTTGTATGAATTTTTATAATTATATTTGTGAATATTTTCATAATTATAAATTTGAATATTTATATATAATTATTTTAATTATATTAATCTGTTTTCAAAACTGTTATTTCTTTACAGATATTTTGCATCATTATTAAGAAAGAGATACAATGACAAGAAAACAAAAAAAAAGAAAGGAGGTTTATTTGAAAAAAAAGGAAAAGTGATATTAGATCCAGTACAACATAGATGTTCAAAGAAAAAGTCTTCTGTTAAGAAAAGTTAAGTTTTTTTTTTTAAACTTGCAAAAACAGTTTTTAATATTAAAAATATAGAACAGACAGAAGAAGAACAGTGAAACAACAGCAAAAGAAAAATGTACAAAAAAGTCAAAAAAGAATTATGTTGGAATACGTAATTTTTAGAGATTAAAAAATGAATATATAAAAGTAGAGTACTGCGGAATATACTAAAAAAAAATAAAAAAAATTCAAAAGATCAGCATTTTACAGACAAAAAAATGCAGATTCTAAGTGAAGAAGCTTTTGAATTAAAAAGAAGATTGTTTATCTTAATTTTAAAAAGATTGAAGACTTTGAATACAATAATTCAGCGTATGAAGAACAAATGTAAGAGCAAAAGAATTGTAAATAGAACACATTTTTGTTAAATATTTTCAGGGGAATGGAAGCATACTTCTAGTACGAAACCTTTTTTAATGAAGAAAGTTATTTTCAACAAAATAGTTTAGTGCATGCAGTTGATACCTGTGGTCATTCTTATGAGGTGCGAGATGGTTGTGCAATTCAGAAAGAAAAGCTAGTTTCTAGAAATGTTGAAGAATTAATAGCTGAGGAACTTCAAGGGAGACGTACCCAGGCTCCAGTGTTCACATGGGATTGTAGTAGTATTTGTAGTATATGTCAAAAATCTATTGACATTTTAGTAAATTTCTAAAGAGAATATGGAAGAAAAACTTTGAAACAGAAGATTAAGATATTACAAGGACTGGATACTTGCAAAGTAAAAAAAAATACAGGCTTGCAAGGTTATTTTCTGTCTTGTCTTTCTAGGAAAGTGCGTAAAAGACATTTTTATCTTTTGAGAATGTTAGCAGTACCTCATTCAGAATGCAGAAATTAGTTAGAAGATTATGCTACGTGAAAAGTCCTGCTTTATGTCTAAATTAAATTAATACAGCTCTTTTGCATGGTTCAGTGTTGGATGTAAACAAAGTATGTGATAATGTATAGTTACGTTATATTGCTGCACAAGATGAGTGTAGAGAAAGTGAAACTTTAATAAGTGTTGGTATTGAAGAAGAAGAGGAAGATACTACTGATGTCAAGTTTGAAAAAGAAATAACAAAGTTTAAAGTAGGTACTGGTGAAAATCCCAACTATAGGGCCGATTCCGATCTTGGTCGGAAGGGCACCGAATCGGGTTCGGCATTAGCGGATCCAATTTGGAGGCTGATTTTTAGGGGTGGGCTTCAAATTCCGTTCCGCTCACGGAAATTGCGATAATTTGACATTTCAGCGTTACGCGCAGAGCGCGAAAATGCCCAAATTTCCACGATCTGCAGCGTACCGGAAATTGTTTTCATGCTCGCGCTGTCAAAATACATTCTCGCGAGCGCTATCGCCTTACCTGGATCCCTGCATTCTGTGGTAAAATTAATTACCTGGTACTGAATTTCTATGCGGTAAAGTCAATAAGAATAACTCATAATAAATAAGAGGCAAAATCCGTGATATTTGAGGTTTCTCAAAAAGGGTTTTATTCCTATAAAAGGAATTGGGTGATTAGCATATTGGCTCGAGCCAAGGTGGCATACCGTTCCGTCACCACATAGGTTCGGGAAGGGACAGACTGACAGAGTCAATGGTAATATGCGGATATGCAAGTATGCGACAATACATTATTGACAGGCATTCATATATATAGTCAATGCATTACAGTAAAGACATATGCAGGAGGCGTAACAGCTGAGAAGAGAGATAAGAGTGCATGTACGTAATACAAAGAGGCGTTACAATAGGCGTGCATGAAAGCGTGAACAAGAACGTCATTTATCATGATGTCACAAGTAGGCGGATCCATGAGTGAATCCGGCAGTGTCAGCAAAAATACATGGCAGAGATGCGCGCGCAGCAGTATGACGTGTAATGTACGTGTAACTTGAGGGGTGAAGGGGGACTTGACATTTAGCCCTACATGTGGAGACAGATGTCTGGATGTCAGATCAACCTAATCCCAAATCGTATCTAATATCTCATGTTTAAGGAACTGTATTATCTGGAAGGAAAAGGTCTCTCGGACAAGAGGCTATTCTATACTGACTGTGAGTGCGTGTATGAGCGTCTACGTGTCTGCATGAGATGCGAGGGGTGCGAGGGAGGGCATGGGCCTACCATGGAAACAGAGCCATGAATTACTTGCATAGAGACAGTGAGGCCAAGCCCTTTGCTCTGCAGCTGGAAGGATGTTGACATGAAACTACTAGACAGGAATGTATTTTCGAGGAGTGGAGCAGATAATTCGAAGGTTGAATACAGTCTTGGCAGGCAACAGGCTGAGCCAAGTACCGTTAGCCGCACAGGGAGTGAGGCAGAGGTCACGGGTATAGATGCAAGCCCAGGTTTAAGATTCAGAGTCAGAAGGCAGGAAAAGGCTCGATGGCAGAATTCAGGGCCTACTTCGCCAGAGCTGAAAAACGTGTAAAGTACACTACATAAAGACGTTGGCATGGCATATTTAGGAACGGACTATATGACCCATTCACGGTGGATCTGAAAGAGGACATGTTAACGTTGGACGCAAATGTATTTGCGTCTTCATAGCTTGAAGTGGAGGGAGCATACATGTACTTGTAGCGTGTACACGGAGTCGTTGGGGTCTAAGATAGGGGACACAATTGATCACAAAATTTATATTACCTCATTCCCTCCTTGTCCCCTACGGACCCTTCATGATATATCGATCTGCATGAATCGATCAATCTGTTCATGTAACATCATTTGCTCTTCTTTCTTCTTTTGACGTTTTGAATGGGAATTTGAATGCGGAATACATGATGTGGCGCACAGGCCGCAAATCGCCGGTCCACATTGTAAACATAGGCAGCAACTGAATACTATGAGAAGGCCAATGCCTAGGAAAGATAGGATCTTCCATCCCCAAGTGGTCAACGTTGTCCAGAACCAACCGGACCAAGTCCAGGTGCCTGGATTCTGATGTATCAGACTTGCAATTTTATGAAGACGTGTTATAGCTTTATATACCGTTGGCGCGTTTTCTGGAATGAAAACACAGCAACTTGACCCGATGACCTTACAAGCTCCACCCCTATCAGCTAGGATGACGTCAATGACGAGACGATTTTGAAGAACAACAACCCGCATGGCGGACTGCTCTTCTGTTAAGTTGCCTAGAGCGGAGGTAGTTTCATTCACTACTGCTTCGAGGGTTCTAGTTAATTTGCGTATCAGTTTACTATTGAAAACAGCACCTAAGTAGGGGAAGAAACCTTTATTGAAGTCTGTGTATTGCTCCCATGCCGTTTCAGTGTAGTCGACAATCGGGAGATCTCTTCGGAATCTATTGTTTACTAGATTGATATTTCTGTGATAATCAGGAGGAGCTAGGAAGACAGGTGGCAGAAGGAATGCAATGTAACAGGTACCATACCAATCTGGAGGCAAACGTATGTATGCGGTATGGCCACAGACAAAGTAGGAATGACGAGTAGCTCTAAACGTGGATTTGCCTTGATCACTGAATTCGATCACAGTAGTACATTTACTATGACCTAAGTGTATGGAACCATTCTTTCTGATACATAATTCACCTTTGACTGGTAACACTGACATAGCAGGTAATACTGGTGCGGATTCGGATTCAACAGTAAGAATCATGAGGTTAATTGTGTAATTACCTAATCCATATACTTCATTTTCTAGATCAGTTCCTGTTCTAGTGGGAAGTCCCTTCTTGTCAGGGTAACAGACTTTAAGCAGAACTAAGTTCAGGTTTCCCCAAACCCAATTCCCATCGTAAACAGCAATGTCAGAATCTAAGGAATTAATCAATCTAAACCATGCCCCACAGGAGCCATTGTGAGTGAACGGGTACGGAAAGAGGGGCAGAACTCCCTTGTATTTCTGGTAGGGAGGGAGTCGGCCACATATCCAGCAGTTTGTAGCATTGTTAGTCTGATGGGAGTGATGTAACATACTAATGAATGTGTTGTTGCGCAGCGCAAGTCTGTAAGACAATTCATGGGGAGGTAATTCGCTAAAAGAATGTTCGGCAGTGATATTGTAAGCAGATTGTGCACGCTTGAAAATAGGGTAGTACATGTGTAATAATATACTGGCAGCAATAATAAGAAGGCTTAGGAAAAACATAATCAGTAATGTCACTATACAGTGACTACGAAGTGATTTACAATATGCACGTTTCTTGAGTTGTCTCTGTCTATCTCTCTCTCTATCTCGGTCTAGGGGATACATGTCAGAAACTAATTTAACCGATTCACCTAGGGGAGGACTTAAACAATTAAACTGTCTGACTTGCTAGACCGTAACTTTAGTCTATATTCTTCGGAGGCAGTTTTCTCAACCAGGGGGAGTTTTGAGTCAGTTTGTGGAGGAGGGCAGGGCTTAGAGTCCAAGTCCGAAGGAAGTCCGTGAAACTTTTTGATGTGGCTCGAGTGCAGCCATCCTTTTCTGCCCTCCAATTTAACAGCCGTCCTTGTCGTCAGAAGAACCAACTTCGGGGTCTGCCAGCGGGGCTCCAGTGGACTTCTCCGGTCAAAATTCCGCACGAACACAAAATCGCCAGGGACCACTTCATGGGGCTTCACCTCGGTGTTGTCGGGAAAGGCTGCAGCTACCTGTGAACGACAAGATTGTAGTGCAGACATCAAGGAGGCAAGGTAATCTGTCAGCATAACGCAATCAACATCTGTGATTTTACGAGGTATAGGCGTCCCCCACATATTTGGTGGCCTACCGAAGACCACTTCATACGGGGATAGCCCGGTTCGAGAGTGCGCAACCATCCTCATATAGAAAAGGGCAACTGGCAAGGCTACTATCCAGTCAACGCCTTTCTCTCTACATATTTTTGAAAGTCGGATCTTTAGAGTCTGATTATGGCGCTCCACGAGACCTGCTGCCTCGGGATGCCGGACACAGTGGAACTTCCACTGATACCCTAACAGGAGTGTTATGTGTTTCACAAGCTCGGATGAGAATGGCTGACCGTTATCTGAGTACACGATACGGGGCAAACCATACCGTGGGAAGAACTCGCGAACCAGCTGCTTGGCAGTGGTCGGAGCAGTGTAATCTGGGACTGGATATGCTTCTGTCCATCGGGAAAGTGCACATACGACTACGAGGACATACTTGAATCCTCGACAACGTTCCATCTGGATATAATCCATCTGGAGGACTTCAAAAGGGTGATCGGGAGGCTGAAATCCACCTTTCTATACAGGAATGCTTTTACCTGGATTGAACTGACAACAAATCATGCAAGTACGCACTTTTTGTTTCGCTGCTGCTCGTAAGTTCTTATTGTACCATATGTGTTGAATGCTATCTAGCATTGCCTTTTCTCCTAGGTGTGCTGGGCTATGTATAGTGTTAATGATGACTTGAACCATAGAATCGGGGAGAAACCATGTAGATTTTCCCTTTGTCATCCATCCCTGATCTGTTTGGATCCCTCCTAGTTCAGTCCACTTCTTTATTTCATCTGGTGTGGCATGTGTCTGTATGTCAATTACATCATGTGCGGGATCCTTGACTGTCATGCAGTGTGATTGCGTCGGGACTATTGTCTTTGTCAAGTCAGTTGCATGCATTCGATTCTGGGCAGTTTGCTTAGCTGTTCGGTCTGCCAGGTCGTTACCCTGGGAGATCCGTGAGAAGTTAAGTAACCTCTCTCTCGCCAAAGGACTCCGAAATCGTGAACGACTCCGAATGCATAACGTGAATCAGTGTATATGTTAACTCTCTTATTTTTGGCTTGAATACAGGCTTGTGTCAGAGCGATGAGCTCTGCTGCTTGAGCTGACAGGGTGTCGATACAATTTGTTTCTATAACTTCGGTGTCTGTCGTGACTGCGTAAGCTGCCACTAATTCTCCTGTACCTGTTCTCATACATGAACCATCCACATAAAGTGTCAGGTCTGGGTCTGGTAATGGGACATCTGTCAAGTCTTGTCTGGGTTTCGTCGTAATAGTGATGACTTCGATACAATCATGCTTCAGTGGGTCTACACCGCTTAATGACAAAAGTGTGGCAGGATTCAATGTGCTGCAGCGTCTGATTTCTATGTGTGGTTGAAACAATGTCAATTCATAACCTGTCAGTCTTGCTATGGTCAAGTGTTGGGTCTGTGTACGATTTAAAAGGACTTCCACGGAATGTGGAACTTGTACTGTCAATTGATGTCCTAATACTATGGAATCGCTCTGTCTGATTGCTAAAGCTGTCGCTGCGACTGATTTCAAACATGCAGGTAAAGCTTGGGCTACTGGATCTAATGTGCTAGAAAAGTAAGCACACGGTTTGTGTGAACCTGCTTGTTCCTGAGTGAGGACTGACAAGGCAGTACCTTCACGTTCTGTAACAAAAAGTGTAAAGGGCTTACTGTAACATGGTGTTGCTAAAACTGGTGCTTGACATAAGGCTTTCTTTAAGTCTTCAAAAGCTTGTGTATGTTCCTGAGTCCAAGGGAGGACAGTCGATGTCGCTGCCTCCTGAGTCGTCAACTGAATGAGTGGCTTTGCTAGAAATGCATATTGGGGAATCCATTGTCTGCAGTACGAGGTGAGGCCTATGAAAGCCCGCACCTCCTTTTGTGTTTTCGGTGGTGACATGTTTACAATTAACTGGATGCGGTCTGGAGTGAGCTGTCTCCCCACTTTGGACAGCAAGTGACCCAGGTACACAACTTGCTGAACACAGAATTGCAGCTTTGAAGGGGAAACCTTGTGCCCCTTGTCAGCCAGGAAATTTAAAACCGTCAGTGATGCTTTTTCACATTCGGGTTCGCTTCGGGCGGTGATCAGCAGATCATCGACATACTGGAGTAGGGCGGTGTTAACAGGCATGTGGATACTGTCAAGTTGTCTCTTCAGTGCTTGGCTATAGGTGCTGGGGCTTTCTGTGAATCCTTGAGGTGCGCGTGAAAATTTGAAACTTCGTCCATTTAAACTGAATCCGAACAAGTATTGGCTTTCTGGATCAATTGGGACGCTAAAGAAGGCGTTCTTGAGGTCAATTACAGTAAAGAACGTCGCTTCTGAATCAATAGCTGTCAGTAATGAAGAGATATCTGGAACCACAGGATACTGTGGTACAATGCATTTATTCAATTCGCGCAGATCAATAACTAATCGATAAACAGGTGGTGTATTTGGATCAGTACGTTTAAGAACTGGAATGATAGGAGAATTACATACATTGGAGCCGGTTTCCACGACCACTCCTTGTGCAATGAGCTCGTCAATAATTCTCAGTAAAACCACTACAGCATCTGGAGGTAACTTGTATTGTCGAATTCGTGGTAATACCACTCCTGCTTTAAGTGTGACTCGATATGGTGTAATTTGCATACAACCTACATCAGTGGGGCCTTTCGCCCACAAGTGTGCAGGTACCCTCTGTAACCGGGGATCCATGTCTCTTAATACATAATGGCCTTTAAAATCTCGCAAGAATAATCGTACTCCTTCCGGAGAACAGCATATTATAGCTCCTAGAGCTTTCAGTGTCTTTATACCTAATAGGTTTTCTGGACATGCTTTTGTAAGTAATAAATCTGTAGTCCGTGTCAAAGGACCAACTGCAAGTGGAAGTGGCTGTGATACTTCATTAATAATAGGCTTTCCTGAAAATCCAAGGGAAACATTCTGTGAGCCTGAGAGGGGTGCCCCTGGAACCTCATTGTGACTGATGGTGGTCCTGCTTGCCCCTGTGTCAATTAAAAACTTTCTGTCTTTTCCTAACACTTGACTGTGTACATAAGGACCCTCTTGATCTACAGGAACTTCAATAAGGGGCAAGCCAAACTCCCTCTCTAGGCCGTTTCATGTGTATCGCTGATAATCAGGGTAGTCATTCTGTGCATACTGGTACATCTGTTGTGTCGTGTTCTGTGTTGCAGTAATAGGCTGTTGCTGTGGCACTGCTATAGTTTGTGATGAAGCTGGCATAGGCGGAATATGTTGTATATTCTGTGGTGCTTGTTGCTGGGCCTGATCTTGTCTAGGTACGCGCGGTCTCTCCTTGGTCTTACCCGTGGAGATATTGTGTTTCAGAACTGCACAATCGTTTACATAATGACCTGGCTGTTTACAATAGTTACATGTCCCTTTAACAGGAGCCGTCGAATTACTAGGCTGGGTCGCACCCTTTTTGTGACCATCAGCAGGAACTGACTGGGCAACTAACATTTTCATTTTCGTGTCTTTCATGCGTCTTTGTTCATGTTCTTGTTCTTCTCTAATTCTATTCTGGTGGTACTGTAACATTTGTAACATTTGTGAAGGGGTGTTAGCTTGCCAAGTGCTTTCGACTTTCAGTACTCTGTTCTTAACCTGGGGCAGTGAATTCTCAACTAATTTTGTTACAAAAAGGTGTGGATAGGACTCGCTACTTGGTTTCAGGCCGCTATTAATACCAAAACATTTCTCAAATCGAGTATAAAAATCACTAGTGTCTTCATCGGGTTTCTGTTTACAGGCTGAGATTGCACCCCAATCTTCCTTTTTCGTACTTAATAAACGTGGCAACACTTGCACTAACAATCCTGGTAATGCTTTAACCTTATCCCCAAGCCCTTGGCCTGGAATTCTAGTATTTTCTTCGTTTTCTAATGCAGTCCAATCAATCTTTGCATTTCCCACTTCCCATTCTTTTTCTTTAAGTTTCTCATAAATACCAGGAGGCAGTAGTACTTTCAATATCTTCATAAGGTCGGGATAGGTATAGTCACCCATGAGTAACATGTCTTTTATTTCACGGTGAAAACCTGCGGGATCTTTATCATGGCTAGGTACTAGTTTCTTCATTTCCAATAATTCTATTTTGGTTATGGGTGTGAACACAAACACACGTCTAAGTGTATTATCGGCGTTCTGAACTGGGTGCACTTCTCGTAACGGTTTCTGTCTATCCAGGTAATACATTTTTCTTTCCATGGAGTGTGCTGAATCAGATTGTGGACATAGGAAGGCACTATATCTGTGCCGTTGTTCTAGAATTACCTTGATTAGATCGGTACCTAGACCTCTCCACTTATTCATGAGTAGTTCTGCTAATATATCAGGCAGGGGGCCTGGATCGGAATGTTGGCTTCTATATAATAGAAGTAGGTGTTGTATCATGTATGTACCAGCTAAACGCTGTTCACTTGGTGTCATGTTCAAAAATGTGTGTGCTAACGCATCATCACTATATTTCTCGGGACTGTCAGCCCATTGTACTGCTGACCTCGCTAATTCTTGTTCATCCATAGAATCTAGTACATGGTACCCCATTCATTCTCGAAGTCTGTTATCAGTAGCTTGAAATAAGTGTTCAGGAGTTCTTGGATTACACATGGCTTCTTGAAAAATTCTTTTACTTTCTGGACGCACTGGGCACATTGAATTATTAAAGGGTCTTCCTTTACCTACATACGCTATCGTTTCTCTAACTGGTAATTGTGCTTGTCCTGTAGCTTCTTCTGGTTGCTCCTCTTCTGAGGACTCAAACTTGTCTGATTCATTTTCTGGTTCTAACTGTCTTGTTTCATGTATTTTTATTACTACGCTTCTGATTCTTTGATACATGTTTTTTATACAATTCTGTTTATCATGGCTCCCGTCTGCTATATTCTGACCCCATCTATGAAGTGCTTTCATTTCCTCCGGGTCCATCCCCGGCCTATCTTGTTCTCTTATTAAGCAGTTTATAAAAAAACGTAATATCTTGGCTTGAATGTCAACTTTCTGATGAGCCATGGCTTCCTTAATACTTTCAGGTCCCTGCCCTGTTTGGACAAAATGATATATTCTGTCTAGATGTTCAACCATTCCGGGTAGGGTCAACAAAAAGTTGGTGACCCGTCTTAGTCAGACTGATGCTAGTATTAATCTTTCATCATTTCTACCGGGTACTGGATCATATCTACAATCCCCGAGACGTTCTTTTATTATATCGAAATCGGCTGATCGAGGTGTACGTTGTTGTGCTAGATCCCTGTAAGTCAATCTATGTACTTGTGGAGGTGTCTGGAAACCTATCGCCCCTCCGGACGTGCCTCCTGAGGCACTGGCTCCGAAGGGGTTGTTCGGGTGAAAAGTGGGAGGAATGGGTGCGGGAAGAGCTGGAAGAACGGGAGGAAGACCCGGAGGGACATTCGGAACGGGAGGTAGAGGTGGAGGAGTAGCTTGTCGCGGGGGTAGGGGCTGATTGTCTCGGGGTCGAGCGCCGCCAGTAGGAGGTGTGCGCGGCGGTGCGGCATTAGCATATGCGGGCGCTACATCATCTAGATAGGAGGAAAGGAAAATGTCCTTCGCGGTTTTGGGATGCATTTTAGTCGGGAGCATGGGAGGTGGTTGATCTTTTGGTACTTCCGGAGTGGCCTTAGGTAAACCTTCGGCCAGGAAAGGATACATACCATTCCTGAGGGTGTTTAGTTGTCTGTCTACTTGTTCTATTTTTACTCGGATACCTTCCTCAACTAATACGTTTTCTTGGGCCTTGTCGGAATCCTCTTTCCTTTTCTCTTCCTTTCTAAGTGCTTTTTCTGTACGCCTATGCGATTCTTTACGCCATAATTCGATGGCATCTTTCTGTGACTGTCTGGCTTTCTTTTTTCGTAATGCTTCTTCTACCCTTATGATGCAATCTGAATCCCATGTCCCTGCAGCGGGCCATCTCTGATTCTCTGCTAGATCTTTAGTGTAGTCCACCCATAAATCGAGAAATAGAACGGCATCTAGGCTGTGCTTGTGGTACATAAAGTACCCTGGAGTGTCCCTAGGTGGGATGGGAACAGCTTCCTCGAGTACCCCTTTTCTAGTCTTTATCTGTCTTAATTTGGAGAATAACGGCATCTTAAAAATCTGGCTACTTAGTGCTTACTCAGATATGAACACAATGAACACAATAATCACAATAATGACGATCGAACAATCACTCATACCACGACATTTTGAGACACATTAAAACATTTTGAGATGAACAATAACAATTAGAATGTAACTCGCTAACTGCATAATACTAGATACACTGCTCAACAGTGCAGACTGGATATACTGCTAAACAGTACAGATACACTGTCTAAAACAGTGCAGACCAGGTCTGTGTACCCAAACCTGTCTTGACCGGCACAACCTAATGCGCACGTCTAGATGCGTCCCCAGCAACGGTACTCACCGGGAAGCACGGAAACAGAAGGCCTCGGAAACTCTGGACTGGACTCGACTGGATTCGGACTCGACTCGTGACGCAGATACTTCGGAACTTCGGAACCTGGTGGGCCTCCGTATACCTCGGATCTTGCTCTCTCAGCTAGGCTCTGGTCGGGATCCTCCGCACTTCTCACCGCCTCGTCTGGGTGTTGATCGCGGCCTCAGTCACCTCCGTTGGCCTGAGGGAGATACAGGAAATCCTGCGGGTACGCGTAGTTTCCGTCCGGCTGTGGCAGGGGGCTAAGCCTGCAAAGCACCTCCGGCGGGTGAGATGGGGGAGGGGTCCCTATTCAAGCGCCAATTATGTGGTAAAATTAATTACCTGGTACTGAATTTCTATGCGGTAAAGTCAATAAGAATAACTCATAATAAATAAGAGGCAAAATCCGTGATATTTGAGGTTTCTCAAAAAGGGTTTTATTCCTATAAAAGGAATTGGGTGATTAGCATATTGGCTCGAGCCAAGGTGGCATACCGTTCCGTCACCACATAGGTTCGGGAAGGGACAGACTGACAGAGTCAATGGTAATATGCGGATATGCAAGTATGCGACAATACATTATTGACAGGCATTCATATATATAGTCAATGCATTACAGTAAAGGCATATGCAGGAGGCGTAACAGCTGAGAAGAGAGATAAGAGTGCATGTACGTAATACAAAGAGGCGTTACAATAGGCGTGCATGAAAGCGTGAACAAGAACGTCATTTATCATGATGTCACAAGTAGGCGGATCCATGAGTGAATCCGGCAGTGTCAGCAAAAATACATGGCAGAGATGCGCGCGCAGCAGTATGACGTGTAATGTACGTGTAACTTGAGGGGTGAAGGGGGACTTGACATTTAGCCCTACATGTGGAGACAGATGTCTGGATGTCAGATCAACCTAATCCCAAATCGTATCTAATATCTCATGTTTAAGGAACTGTATTATCTGGAAGGAAAAGGTCTCTCGGACAAGAGGCTATTCTATACTGACTGTGAGTGCGTGTATGAGCGTCTACGTGTCTGCATGAGATGCGAGGGGTGCGAGGGAGGGCATGGGCCTACCATGGAAACAGAGCCATGAATTACTTGCATAGAGACAGTGAGGCCAAGCCCTTTGCTCTGCAGCTGGAAGGATGTTGACATGAAACTACTAGACAGGAATGTATTTTCGAGGAGTGGAGCAGATAATTCGAAGGTTGAATACAGTCTTGGCAGGCAACAGGCTGAGCCAAGTACCGTTAGCCGCACAGGGAGTGAGGCAGAGGTCACGGGTATAGATGCAAGCCCAGGTTTAAGATTCAGAGTCAGAAGGCAGGAAAAGGCTCGATGGCAGAATTCAGGGCCTACTTCGCCAGAGCTGAAAAACGTGTAAAGTACACTACATAAAGACGTTGGCATGGCATATTTAGGAACGGACTATATGACCCATTCATGGTGGATCTGAAAGAGGACATGTTAACGTTGGACGCAAATGTATTTGCGTCTTCATAGCTTGAAGTGGAGGGAGCATACATGTACTTGTAGCGTGTACACGGAGTCGTTGGGGTCTAAGATAGGGGACACAATTGATCACAAAATTTATATTACCTCAGTTCGCCGACAAGTTTTCCCGATCCAGTCGCATGCTCCACAAGATGTTGCCATGTTGGTAGCCGTTTGCGCTATCTTGCGAGAGTTCGCGCCCGCAATCACGTCATTCATCTCGTGATCATGCACCGTGAGAGAATGATCTCTCGAACACGTCATTCTCCACTGCGAGCAAGAGCGTGAGGATGCGAACACGTCATATCGAACGTGACAAGGAGCGAGAAAACCTGAACACGTCATTCTCCCCCAGACGCAGTGCAAAACTTAAAAGGGATGAGGAAGCTCGTGTGACTGCGTTCTGTTTTACTTTTTGTTGTAAAACCCAGGATGACCTGTCATCAAAAAGGACTCCCAAATAAGTGAAGGAAGACACAGAGGAAACCTCCACGCCATTACAGTAAAAAATCTTTCTAGGTCGGTGACATACTGTCATGGAATGCGACTTTCCATTGTTCACAATCAGATCCAGTGAGAGCATGAACGCCCCAAAAGCATCTAAGAGCCGTTGTAGACCCGTACAGGCTAAAAGAACTGCATTTGTCCGCGTAAAGGAGGACAGGGATTGGGCACTCTCCCACTCGCGGAATGTCCAACGCAGCCTCTACTAGCGATTTGTCTAGAGCACTCACATAAAGAGTAAAAAGCAGGGGTGCCAAAATGCAACCCTGTCGTACTCCCCTTCCTGAGTTAAAAGATAAGTATATATTCGCCGGCCTGGGATAGCCAAACAGAGGCTGTGAGATCTTGGTGGAGGTTAGCTAAAAATAAACTAAGCAGGGATCAACTCCCTTTTCCAGTAAAATATTCCAGAGCTTTGATCTATTAACCACATCAAACGCACTGGATAAATCCATAAAGGCCAATGTTAGACAACCCTCCTTGTCCATAGTGTATTTGCCTAATAAAAGATGCACATTTAGACACTGATCCATAGTTCTCCTCCCACATCTAAATCCATATTGCATATTGGACAGAATATCCCTTTCATTTACACAGAGAAGTCAATGAGGGATATAGGCCTGTAACACCGTGGGCCCCCTCTCTGACCCTTTTTAAAAATGGGAATAATGATAGATTTTGACCAGGAGGCAAGGAAGGGATTTTAGCCCAGAATTGAAGGTTACTTTTAAAGAGATCTGCGGGAACCCCATCTGGGCCCGGTGCTTTGTTACTAGCAGTGTCTCTTATGGCTTTCTCAATTTCCCCCTCATTAAACTCAATCGGGGTACTAGCCTGATATAGGGAGGACCATGGAATACAATCCACATCCCTCCTTGACTCATAAATCACCTCAAAATGAGAAAGCCATTGGGCTTCTTTGATGGTGCAATACTGAGCTTCATTATCCCCCCCCCCCCAAAAAAAAAATGGGGTGCTGATGATGGTCCAGAACCTGGAGCTATCCCTTAACACCTCCACAGACAATAAGGAGTTCCATGTCTCTTCCTTAATCTCATTTTTCCGCCAGTGAAGGACTAACTTACACTCCTTCCTCCACCTGGCTATCAAGTTCCTATCCCAGGGTTGTTTTTTCAGGACAGGGGATAATGAGCGATGAGCAAATGAGCATTTCTCATCACACCACTTTAGGCCACATTTGGGTCTCAGTTTGGTTTTAGTAGTTAAGTCAAGACGCATCTGACTACAAATGCCCTAAAAAGCACTGAGTACCGCAACCTTAGTGTTTAGGGGGTCAATACAAACAGTAATACCATCTGAGCAATTCTCCCACAGACCCTCGAGGAATGTATCAGGGATTATATTGGCCCATCTAAGCCTCCTCCCCTGATCACAGGGTAACACCTTATTCAGGACCCGGTTCTTACCTCCCTTGCCCAGGATGGCAAAAGTAGTAGCCAAAATTAAAATAACCGGGTTATGATCACTCAAAGGGGATTCCTGAGCATTATAAAAGTTAACCTTATTCAATAACACGGCTGACAGGAAGATGAAATCTATCATAGAGTTACTAGCCTTGAATTTAAATGTGCGGCACCAATCTTCAGGATTAACAAAACTAGCTTCAAAAAGATCAGCATCAGTTAAAAGAGACTCAAGGCTCTCCCCCTGCCTGGTGTGCTCAAAATGCGGAGCGTAGGCACAATTAAAGCCATGTGGATCGTCAATTAGACAATGCGAGTCACAATAATCCGTATGAAAATCGCCCATTAATAAAACATAATAAAGAGAAGTGGATTGCTTTGACTTATAATCCATAAAAAAATAATTCAGAGAACTTAAATGTATATTTACATAATCACACTCCCCCGAATTGTATATATTCACCAATAAAAAATGTGTCTCATTGTGCTTACTAAGTTCCAATATCAGACAGTGTGGGGAGTCAATCTCAAGCCTTTTTACAGAGCCCCTTAACTCCAAGGAGAGGAGAAACAGCAGGCCTCCTTTTGCTCTGCCCGCCAAAGCTGGACGTGTAGGTACAAAATATGAACTAAAACGGTCCAGCCCAAAATTTTCCTTTATATCCCAGGTCTCCTGGAGAGCAATTATGTCATAGGTTTTTATATAAGATAACCAATTAGGGTCATCTCTTTTCGACCTTAAACCCGCGATATTCCAACTCAAAATACTGCATTTATGAGTATGGTCACCAGGTCGTTTGGCGCTACTCAGCCCAGTAGGAGGTGAATACACTCCACATTAATGATATTAGTAATTTCAGGTGTAAAGGTGCTAACAGGCCCTGTAGTCACCACTAACTGTATGTTAAACTCAGGGAGAGTAAGAGCGGGTTGACTAATAACTTTCTTTGATATTAAGGCAGCTACTGGAAGCAGTCAATCACAAGCATCTAGGCATGACAGAGGGGCAAATCTATTAGCAAGATCAAAGTGTCCTGGTCTCCCTGAGGGTCTGCTAAAAATGACCTGACCACCTTCCCCTGAAAAAAACCCTAAAGGTAAAAGGGAAATTTCCCTGCAATTACATCCTTGCCTTCTACTCCCTAAATGCTCCAAAAGAAATCAAACAACCTGCTCATTATTAAAATTGGCAATTACACAATCGCCCTCCCCTTCCTTCATAGAGTGTCCAACCCACGGTGCCTGCCTTGCCATTATTAGTTGATTAGTCCCATCCCCTGGCCCCAGCTCGATTCAATTGTGAGGTAAGACAATGCATGGTCTTTCCATTAGCTGGTCAGTTGATTCCAGGTGATCATTTAGCATTAATCAAGTGTTTCTGTGTGGTCTGTTGAATATAGACAACATTTAGGGCATGGATGGCATTGGATTGAGTTGGGTAGTGTGTTTTTCTGGGGTGGGCTTTCAGATGTTGGGCCTGGCCATGTGGCTGGTGGCCATTTTGAAGCCTAGACCTGCAAGCTTGTCTGCCAACAGGCCTGCATTCATCCAGTAGGATCAGAGCAGGTAGCCACAGCTTTATTAATCAAGGGTTTCTGTGTGGTCTGTTGAATTAAGACATCATTTAGGGCATGAATGGCATTGGATTGACTTGGGAAATGTGTTTTTTTGGGGTGGGCTTTCTGACGTTGGGCCTGGCCATGTGGCTGGTGGCCATTTTGAAGCCTAGGCCTGCAAGCTTGTCTGGCCTTGTCTGTCACAGCCCTGCTTTCATCCAGTAGGCTCAGAGCAGGTAGCCACAGCTTTATTAATCAAGGGTTTCTGTGTGACCTGTTGAATTAAGACATCATTTAGGGCATGGATGGCATTAGATTGAGTTGGGAAATGTGTTTTTTGGGGTGGGCTTTCTGAAGTTGGGCGTCTTAAAGACATGCCTTTGTTGTGTGTGTCTGGTGTATGTTGGTGTGCAATGCATGCACCTTGCAGACCTTTTTGGGGCCTGTGAATTTTCGTATTTGCATTTTGTTGCATTAAAAAAGCAGAACTGTGCTTTAGCATGCATCCTTTGCCTGGCTTTCATAGGTCTTTTGTCAGCTCCTGGCGTTTCCCAGGCCCCATGCTTGTTGCTTGTGATTTGTGAGTGTCCATGTAGCTGGTGGCCTTTTTTTGTGGTGGGAGTTATTAGTACCCTGCTTTTGCCAGATAGGCCTGCATGGTTTTCCTATTCACTTACGGCTTCCATCCATCCACCCCCATTGCCAGCAGCAGCTCCATGAATGATATGATGCTCAAATAATTTAAGGGCAAATAGGGTCTACCCCACTTCCATTATATTTTTATTTTGGTGTTTCTTATTCTATTTCCTATCCTTACTAAGAGTGTAGTGTGTGTGCACACAGTAGTATAGCATAGCCCTTGTTGACAAAGTCTCAGAAATAGCTAGACTATATCTTTTGTTTGCACTAGTACAGTAGTAACTAAACCACAACAGCAAATGCATTTCACTGATGTTCTTCTATGGCTTATTTGCTTTTAGGTATGCAAAAAGCCAGAGGAGGAGGTGTCATCATCATCACCCATTGTACTGCCAGCTAGACAGTAGTCCTGCTGCGCATCATGTCCACGTGTGACCACAAGTTGTTGTGCATCTGCGTCCTGCCTGACATCTGAAGAAGAAGGCCCCAAAGAAAGGTACCAGGTCCAGTACCAAGAAAGTTGCCCATGAGAAGAAGGAACAGAAAAAGGAAGTGCAATTAACCACGACTGGTGTGCCGGCCAATGTTTTTTTGGGACCAAAAAAGGTACACCTGCAGCAGCGTTGTCCGGGAACCAACCTGGGTGCAGCACCTCCGCACCAGCGGTCCAACCCGACCAACCTAGGCCCAAGCCCTTGAGTGTCGCAGAGGTAGCCAGTCTACTAACGAGCAGCGATGTTGAAATGTCATTATTGAAAAGTAGTACACAATCAACGCAGGCGGAAAGTGAAACTCAGCAGATAAGTTTGCAGCCACAACAACAACAGCAGCAGCCGCAAACAACAACTGCAGCAGCCACAAGAACAGCAGCAGCCTCAAGAACAGCAACAGCTGCAAGAACAGCAGCAGCCTTAAGAACAGCCCACAATAGTAGGGGCATTTCAGGAAATCGAGCTTCCTGCAGACAAAGTGGAGCAAACCACTGTTTCGGAAGCTCTATTGTCTTCCAGAGCACCAGCAAGGAAAAGGAGGCTTAGTCCATCATCTTCTTCTTCAATCCCCACTTCTGATGATCATGATGCCACTTGGCAGCCACCAGCTCAGTCTGAGACTGATGCACGCCACAAGACAATGCTCCTGAAAAGGAAGGTTGCAGAAAACTTAGAGATATGGAGGTAGATGTAGAAGAGGGGGATGATGTTGATGAAGACGAGCCAGTCATCACGCACAGCACTCCTGCCCCAAAGGGGATGGAGACCAACATTCTCACCCTATCCAGAAAGGCTGCTACTGAGCGGGATGTAGCATGGATACCACCAACACGGTTTACATCACCATGACCTCCAGCTGCCATATTTTCAAAGACCCGGCAGGGGCGTACATCCAGCTCAACCATCTCAGTAGGTAGTGGTAGTAAAGGTCACAGTGTAGCTGCACAGAGTCACATTCCAAGCACACCCTCAGGTTCATCTGGTATTGAAAGTGGCACATCCAACAGTGCCAGAAAGTTCTCCTCGCTAGTTTGGGACTTCTTTTCTGTTAGCACCAAGGAGGAGAAGGTTGCTATATGCATAATTTGTCGACAAGGTGTTCGGGGGGGTAAGCTTGGTACAAACTATGGTACCGGAGGCCAAGTAAGTCATCTCAGAATACACCACACCATCATGTCGGAGAATCACCTACTTCACTTGAAACAAAGTAAAAAAGCACAACTCATTGAAGTTGGGCATGAAGAATCAGGGGACGATATTATTGCAGTAGAAGGTGAAGAAGACGGAGGCATTTCTAGCCCTGTCCCCAGTAGTGTAGTGGTACCACCCACATCCTCCTCAGTAACATCTGAGTGGCACCTTAGTAAGAGCCATATTTAGAGTGAGGCTGAGACACCAAGGCGACCGAGTACTGCAATGTGACAAACTGCATCATTGAGCCTAAGTGGGTTAATGAAAACAACAGCACCACAAAGGAAAGTAATCCAGCCTACCATTGAAAGCATGTTTAGGGTGGAGGGGCAGTTCCAACACAACCACCCAACGGCACAGTTGTACAATGCGAAGCTGGCTAAAATGTAAATACTGGACCTTCTCCCTTTTTCATTTTTGGAAGGGGTGGGTTTCCTTGAATTTGTGTCAGCCATCTGCCCTAAATAGAAGGTTCCCAGCTGGTCCTATTTCGCAGGGATTGCTGTTCCAGCACTACATCATGATGTGCTGGACTTGGTTGGACAAGCTTTGCAGCAGAGTGCTGTTCACAATATCCACCTGACAACAGACATGTGGACCAGTTGCCAAGCCACAGATTACATGTGCATCACTGCACACTGGGTCTCTTTTGTGGGGGTTAGAGATAAGCTATCTGAACGAGGTGCTGTTGACACAGCTGAGATTTTTAAAGCTACTCGGAAACATGCAACTGTAGCCATGTTCGCCATGGAGAAATCTCCTACTGCTGTAAACATTGTGGAAGAGTTTTGCAGCAAGGTTTTTGAATGGCTGCGACCAAGAGGGCTTAGTATTTGTTTTGTTGCCACAGTTAATAGCATTAATGTATGTATGGCCATGGATCTTGGTTCCTATTTCAGGGTTCCGTGTTTGGCGCACTGCATAAACATTATAGTTCAAGACTTTCTGAAAAAAGAACCCATAGTCAGCAAGTTACTGACCATCTGCCGAAGAAAATGCACTTATTTCAGCCATTCTTTTAAAGCTCGGAAGCAGCTGAGGATCATTTAACGTGAATATAATATGCCAGTCAAAGCTCTCATCCAGGAGGTGGCAACACACTGGAACTAAACGTTTTACCTGCTTGATCGTCTGTTTGAGCAGTACAGGCCACTCAATGAATATGTCATGCAAAGACTGGATGCTACTGTGAAAGGCATGACCCTTCAGATGGACCAATGGTGCCTAGTTAAATGCCTGACTGACATGCTTCATCCTTTTGAGGTCTTCACACGTGAAGTCAGCAAGGAGGACCGTGCAATGAGCCAAGCTATCCCATTATTGCAAATGCTAGAGCATCAGCTGAAGAAGGTATCTGAATCATACAAAGGTGTAGGGGGAAAAAAGAAGCCTATGACTTGGTGGAGAGCTTAGCCCGTCGCTTAGCTGAAAATACAAGGGTGCAAAATAATATTTTGTCACAAGAACATTACATTTCTGCCACAATTCTGGATCCACGGGAAAAATTGGCACTGAAGACATTAATTCCTTTTTCAGAGATGGATGTTGCCCACTAAAAAATTTGGATAGCTTAGGCAGCGAGTAAGTTGGAAAATGATCGGCTGCTAAATAAAAGCCCGCTAGATCAACCCACAAGAAGTATTGCTGCAGGGCATGCAGCATCAAGTGCAGCTTCGGAGACTGAGGGCAGTGCGTTTGGCTTACACCACTCACCATCACTATTGACAACAGCAACAACAACTGGATCATTAGGCCCAGTAGAATCGAAACACGATTGGTATTTACAGTTAGGCATTGGTATTAACACAGTGCTGATGCACAGAGAAAAGAGCATGAACAAAACTTAGCAGCAGCACCCCTGAACATTGAGCGGATGGTCCAGGCCTATATGGAAGACCCAACAGAGGTGTACATTGATCATAACCCATTGCAGTATTAGTGAAGGAAAAGGGCTGAATGGCCACTGCTCAGCAGGCTGGCAATAAGCTATCTGGCTTGCCCTGTCGCAAGTGTCTCTTCCAAACGTGTTTTTAATGCTGCTGGTTCTATTGTAACAGTGAGAAGGACCAGTCTCTCGCCCAAAAACGTGGAAAGGTAACAATGATCAAAATGAATCAGCCCTTCATACCACGAAATTACACAATACATGAAGCAAGGGAGGAAGATGAGGACAGCGGCTCAGGTGATTGACGTAGTGTGTCACATGATTACCTACTACTGACTGAACCCCTAGAGTTTGAGGACGAGCTATACTTCCCTGACAATTAGGCTTGCACTTACTGTCTTCCTCACTAATTTCCCTTTATTTGTGTGTCTGTCTTTCCGGTTACAATCTTTGAATCACAACAAATCCATCACCACCGTCTTCTACTCTTCTTATTTCAATATACAGGTTTCAGGTGTCTGCATTTAACAGTACAGTCCTCCGAATCCAGATCCTCCGCTCCATCCTCCTAAATCTCCCTAAATCCATGGCCCTCAAGACAGATGATGATTGGATGATGCAAAATAGAAGAAAAAATAAAATCTTTCCTAGTCCCGCCAAAAGAAGTGGAACATGATGACTACTATAGCTATCCTCCTTTCAGAGCCGGGAGAGACAGCCCATTAACTGGAATTGAGATGGACCAGGTAATGAATGATTGATGTCATGCATTGGACGCAGACTGAGTGATTTTGTTGTTGTTTCTTGTGCACGAAGTTATTACATTGTGCACTAATCATCTTTCTACAGTACACAAATGTACCTCAAGGTAATTTTCCCCTTCTTGCAACTATTTTTAATAAGAAATGTGTACTTCTACTGCAGCTTGATACATTGCTTTTAATTGAATACAGGAAGGGGACTCAATCTGCACACTGAGTATGACAACAGCACCGTCCATGCTAACTTAAGGTGAGAAGGAACAGGTAATGAAAATGAAAGTCATGCATTTCACACCTGACTCTGAGCAATTGTTGTTTGTGTTTTTGTTGTTTGTTTGTTGTGCATGAAGTGATGTCAAAGTGTACTAGTAGTCTTACTGTACACTGTAAAGAGTGACTAGAGTCAACAATATTTCTACTCTTGTGTAATAACAAAATTGTACTTCTACACTGCAGGCCAATCTTCACAGTCAAGTCAAGAAATACTTTATTCGGTTCAATTGCAAAAACCATAAAAGTACAGAACACATAAAAATGGTCCATAGGTCACCAGGCAGCATAACGACATAAAGATACAAAAAAGGGAGGGAGTACCCATTTAAATATGCAGCACATGATGCCAAAGTTTAAAAACAACAATATGTACGTCATTCTATAATTGAAAAAAAAAGAAAGCAACATAAAAGAATTTAGATTAAAACTTGATTCAAGTTACAATGGTCAGTATTTACAGTAAATCATCTAGGACCAGTTGATGTTTTTGCTGAGTCTCACTGCTATAGTTAAGAATTTAGCTACATTGTAAATTTCCCATATGTCTGATAATAATTGAAGGTGCAATAAAGCTGGCTTAACTTGCCTAAACCCTTTCCCCTTTAACAAAGGTATAATAAACATTTTCCTGATATCCTTAAAGTAATCACAAAAAAACAAAAAGTGAACAGTATCCATAATCGAACAACCGTCACATTTGCACAAATCTAGGTCCAGTTGCTTGGTCCAGCCAGGGCGGCCTGAAATTAATAGATGGATTTTATTCAATCGGAACTTGGTTAGAAGATACCTATGATTTGAGTTGTTGACAATCTTTAGGTAAAGTTCCAGATCATGTCCCGGGGAGACAATCAATTGGTGAGTCCTAACAGAAGGCTTTAACAGCTCCATGCCTTCTCTGTCCATCCCTCTGTTCAACAAAAAAGTATTTGTAACCCACTTCAGATCGCCTTTCACCAGGTTGGATGGTTTGGTGAACAATTCAGGCCAACCCAACTTTACACACATTAGTTGTACATATTTCAACCAAGGGATCTTGTCCCAGCGATCTAGCATTAGGCAGTCCTTCAAAATGTTGTGATTCACTTCAAGCTCCAGATTAAGCCAGACTGATATCCATTTTAAGAGGGGGGCCATGGCGATTCGGTCCTCCAGATAATCCACGCCGCATTCCTGGTGGACTATGGAGCTGGCCGTGGATCTTGGCAGAGAAAGAATCGTTTTAAGGAAGTTATCTTCCGTTACCTGTAGCGATTTAACTGGCCTAAAACCCCACAAGTCTGCGCCATACATGGCGATGGCAATGCATTTAGCAGCATATACCTTTAGAACTGCTTCGAGAGGTTTCACCCCTAATTTACGTGAAAAACCCAGCACCGCAGAGATAGAGCGAGCCAGGACCTTTTTTTTCTCCAGCATTTGGGGGTGCCAAGTAGAACAATCATCAAAAACAACCCCCAGGTAGGGAAATCTGGAGACTCTTGTCAGCTTGTGCCCGTTACAATGCAGTGTCATGACATTTTTTTTGCCCTTCCCTTTCTGGCCCATCACCATGACATGGGATTTACCATAGTTAACACTTAAGGCAAGGTTTATCATAAAAACATAAAAAGAATTCAACAGACTTTGACGACCCACTGCAGTTCTAGCTAGGAGAGCAGCGTCATCCGCGTATAATAATGCGGGCAATAAGTACTTCCCTGCCCTCGGGATGTCCTTACACGTTGCACCCAAAACACCACCCAGATCGTTTATATATAGTGTAAAAAGCAGGGGAGCAAGAATGCATCCCTGCCTTACACCATTGGTGATGCTGATTTTACCCGTGCAGTTCCCTTTTCTATCATATCGTACCGTAGCTGTAAGGTCCCTATGGAGGTCTGCTAAGAAATACAAAATATTTGAGTCTATTCCAATGCTAAGAAGCTGGCCCCACAACTTGGATCTGTTTACTCGATCAAATGCCGAGGACAGATCCATAAAGGCAATATACAGAGATCCTTGCTTCGCTACTGTGTACTTCCCAATAAGCAGTTGTAAATTCAGGCTTTGGTCGATGGTACTGCGGCCCTTTCTGAAGCCGTACAGAAGAGGAGAGAGGGTGTTGATCTCCTCTAACCATTTAGTAAGTTTGCATAGGACCACTCTCCCTAAGACCTTAACTGCGGAATCGATAAGAGATATAGGGCGGTAATTACCTGGGTCACCCCTGTCCCCTTTTTTTTAGATAGGGACGATCACCGACTGAGTCCATGTCTCTGGAATTCCTGTTTTTGAAATTCTGTTAAAAACATTTGCTAAGACTTTGGACCAAAATAAAATATCAACTTTAAAAAGGTCAGAGGGGACACCATCCGGCCCGGGAGCCTTATTACTAGTCATTTTGCCAATGGCCACGGCCACCTCTTCCTCGTCCACGGTTAGGGTATAAGGCAATTGGGAAAAGGTGGTCGGACCCTCTGCCCCCAAAGTCTCCTGTTCGTAAACAGACTTAAAGTGCGAGTGCCATTTATCTTCTTGAATTCCACAATCCAGTTCATTATTACTAGAATCAGCAAAATAAGGTTGATTGACCACGGCCCAAAACTTGGCGCTACTTTTCAACACATCAATTGATGTCAAATCAGCCCAAGCGTCCTCTCTAATCTCACGCCGCCTTCTTTCAACGACTGTCTTATTATCTTTCCTAAGAGTAGCCACGAGCAATCTGGTTTGGATTTAAGTGCTACTTTAAGTTTATGATTGGCCGCAGAGCAATTCTTATCAAACCAGCCTTCCTTCCCTTGTGCTTTGCCTTTACCCTGGCGTGTCAGGTTGGAGAGAATGTAGAAGCAGACCTTTCTATACGCCTCCACAACTTCATTGTCCCCAGCCTGATCGTCCATGCAGAGCTTTAGTTCCTCCCGGCTACTATTGCAGAGATTACAAAAGAACTCCTCTGGGATTATCTTGCACCACTTAATTCTACGTGCTTGGTCAGTCAGCCGCATATCACATTTGTCCACCAAGTTCGATATGCTTTCCTTGGTGACAATTACATTCTTAACCTTTAATACAACTGGGTTATGGTCACTAAAATGGGACCGCACGACTGAATAACTAGTAATATGGCTTCCACAACTACTGCTTAAAAAAATATAATCGATTACAGACCCGCTACCATGTCCTGTAAATGTGGGAATATCCTCGTCGCACCCAATGGGTAGCATTAACCCATTTTCGGCCAGCAAGGATTCCAGGAAAATGCCCTGTTCTGAGTGTTCAAAATGAATGTTTTCCTCATCCGGAGGGCCAAATAGAGTGTTAGGAGGACATTTATCCTGACAGCCATGGACATTGAAATCCCCCATTAATATAGTAATACATTCAGACTCTGTAGACTCTTTAAAGTTAGACAGAAAAGAATTTAACCTCATCAGGTTACTAACTGGGTGGTCCCTATCAAAAGAATTATAGAAGTTCACTATCAGCACATTATGGAAACCCCTGTGGGTAATTTGGACCGCGAGACAATAGGGACAATCAGTGGCTATTTCCGTGTATGTGCCCGGAATTGTAGCAGATATCAGGGTAACCATGCCCACTCTAGCCCGCCCCCGCGTAGAGCTAACAGCTGGTAGGGAAAAAGTGGTAAAACCATCAACTGTAAGTATGTTTTGCGTGTCCCAGGTCTCCTGCATGGCTATTATATCCATAGTGCCTATGAGATCCCTCCAGAAGGGGTCATCCACTTTGCTCTTGAGACCAGCAATGTTCCATGTTGCCAAAATGATCTCCCCCCTTCCCGATACTTTGTCCGTTTTTTCGCACAGTGAGGCCCCACCTTCAGCACCCTGATCAGTAATTAAGGTTAGGTCGGTGTTTAACTCCTGCACAACCTGAATACTATTTTCATTTTGTGATCGAGTAGGAGGAGTATTTTGTATCTGACTGATTGGTGAGCCCTGTTTTTGTCAATCAACCCAGTCCATATTTGGCAAACACTCATAGCGATTAGCCATTGGGATGTTAAAATGGTTTTCATACCCAATCGCAGTCTGATGGTGATAGTGTGGGTGACCATTCTGTAACCCTGTAGTGAACCCTCCTTGAAAAGGTCTACCTCTTCTTCTCCTGACCAAGTTCCAGCCATCATCACTGCCCTCATCCCACACATGGGGTTGCACCTCCCATGGGGAATTAAACCTCTGTCTAGCTTTTTGTTCATGTGGACCCCTTAACCAGCTCCATCTTGTGTCCACTTGATTTACTGGTAGGTGGAAATAAGAGAGAGGCCTGGCGGTGACAGTACTCGCTTTATAGCGAGAGGTAGCTCTACAAATATGTTCTACCACCTGAGGATTCTCAAAAGTTACCACAATACAATCCCCTTGTAAGTTTTTTCTGTTCCCGCCCACCCATGGGGTTCTCTCCACCATTGAGATGTTACTGGGAATATTCGGCGGTAGGGGATGATTTTTTGATAGCCAGTGGCACACTTTATTTTTCAATGCCTTGAAGGATTCTACTTCAGATGGTGAAATTTCAGTGACCCCAGTCAAAATTACTACATAAGGACAGGCATCAGGAGGGAGGTGGATGTTTCTTCGAGCCTTCACCTTATCTCTTGGGGCCGAGTCCAGATTAGGAGTCAAAGGTGTGGGGTCTTTGAATGTGACTTGGGGGGTTGTCTTGGGTTTAGCTGGATTATGTATTTGTTTGGGGTCAGGGTTCTTCGCTTTTACACCTCCTGGGGTTGGGATATTGCTAGGGTTCTTTGGCACGGTATTCTTGGGCGCAGTAACACCTTTATCAGCCAAAGGTAGCTTGTTTTTTGTATGGGATGCCTTGTTTTTCAAACTAAAACTAGGGGCACTTATGTCCTTGTGGATATTTTTCAATACTGTCTCTAGACAGAGTAGCCTAACCTCTATAGGTTCAAGGAGGGCCTTTAACATTTCAAAAATATTGTTGTTCGTCATGCTTAACCCACTACCATCCTGGTTAGTTTTGGCCAGATTATTTACTTCACCACTTAGTTCCAAGATTTCCTCCAAACTATTGTCTACAATAGTATCATCCGGGAGACTTAATGGTAGGCCAACATTCACCGGATGTGCCCCCCAGTATCATTGGCGCAAAGTGCCAAGTCACTACTCACAGTCACAGGATCTGGGGTGGTTGTGTCCCCGTTGTGGGTAATTTGTGCTTTCTTCCCTTTGTGAGTGGTAGATTTATTGTCCTTTTGTTTAGGTATTGCCCCCTCTTTCAACCCCCTTTGATATATAACACTGGCCGTGGGTAGGTTCTCCGTCATATCACTAACCATACCACCCTCTGTCAACAAATTGAGGTTAGGGGTGGCCTCCAAATCCTGTTGGGAGCTTAGTACATCATAATCCCCAGCATTATCTACCATGGCAAGGGCATTAGGGCAGGTCACAGTATTAGGCGTACGTGCCTGCACAATAAGGCCTAAGGAGGATCTCTTAGCCATAGCTAAATCTTGGGACACCCTTCTGTCCAATAAAATAATCCCTTCGTCTATTAAGGCGTGAGTACGAACAATAAAATCGTCAAGGGTGCCAGTCAACTTTTTTGCCCCCCCCAGCGGCCATGCTTCTAGTCTCCCGACAATTCATGACAGGCCTTACCACTACTCACCAATATAACAGTTAGAAATCTCAACACTATATTAACAAGCCCAATTGAATAGAAATTAAACAGAATAACAGAAACAATCAGAGTACACCCCTATTAGTTTGAATATAAATATATGTAGGGGTCAAAAAGGCTTACAGTTCTGATGTCCAATAGTCAATAGGTTGGTGATAAACGAGCAGGGTGTATGGCCCAGGGCAGGCTTCTCAGGCCTCTGAGGGCCACAGAGGGCCCACCCTTTGCCGGGGCTTCCACCCGGGCGCTCCCGCGCAGCAGGATACAGGGATTCTTATGTGGTACAACCTCCAATTAAAAGAGTGGGCGGGGCAATGAGGGAGAGCAGCCCAGGTGTGACGGACGCAGGTTTTCCAGGGACTCCTGGGAAAGCGAGTCCAGAACCCGTTGCTCGCAGCCCTCCTGCCCAAGTCCACGCTCACAGGCAACTTCCAAATGACAGTCTGAGTCCCAGGGCGATGCGGGACCCGCAAAGCGGGTTCCGCGAGCGGTGATGTCCAAAGAGCTTCGTGAGTCTACCACAGCAGGCTGATTCGGTGAATCCTGCGTTGAAACGGCGGGCGGGGTACTTTATCTCGTTCCGGTGTGGGAGGGGCAATGAGGGAGAGCAGCCCAGGTGTGACGGGCGCGGGTTTTCCAGGGACTCCTTCCTGGGAAAGCGAGTCCAGAACCCGTTGCTCGCAGCCCTCCTGCCCAAGTCCACGCTCACAGGCAACTTCCAAATGACAATCTGAGTCCCAGGGCGATGCGGGACCCGCGAAGCGGGTTCCTGCAAGCGGTGATGTCCAAAGAGCTTTGTGAGTCTACCACAGCAGGCTGATTAGGTGAATCCCGCGTTGAAACGGCGGGCGGGGTACTTTATCTCGTTCCGGTGCGGGCGGGGCAATGAGGGAGAGCAGCCCAGGTGTGACGGGCGCGGGTTTTCCAGGGACTCCTTCCTGGGAAAGCGAGTCCAGAACCCGTTGCTCGCAGCCCTCCTGCCCAAGTCCACGCTCACAGGCAACTTCCAAATGACAATCTGAGTCCCAGGGCGATGCGGGACCCGCGAAGCGGGTTCCTGCAAGCGGTGATGTCCAAAGAGCTTTGTGAGTCTACCACAGCAGGCTGATTAGGTGAATCCCGCGTTGAAACGGCGGGCGGGGTACTTTATCTCGTTCCGGTGCGGGCGGGGCAATGAGGGAGAGCAGCCCAGGTGTGACGGGCACGGGTTTTCCAGGGACTCCTGGGAAAGCGAGTCCAGAACCCGTTGCTCGCAGCCCTCCTGCCCAAGTCCACGCTCACAGGCAACTTCCAAATGACAGTCTGAGTCCCAGAGCGATGCGGGACCCGCGAAGCGGGTTCCGCGAACGGTGATGTCCAAAGAGCTTCGTGAGTCTACCACAGCAGGCTGATTAGGTGAATTACTCACTTAAATTGTAAAATGCTATGTTGATGGATATGTGTTTAGTCCAACTCTTTTAAAAAAGTACTCTAAAAACAGAGGATGTGCTAAGCGACGTGCCGTCACTGTGGGCCTGCTCTGTCCTGTTGTTGTTTAAGGTCAATGCTGGAAATAGACTAGAGTAGAGATGATGCATACATGCCCCCTCTGAAAGTGTTCTTGTTGCACTATACCATAACTTGTGCATTTCTTTCAACTTTGTTTCTCAGTATCCCTTTTGTTTTTCCATCTACAATTACAGGCTGGGCCTTGCCCTGTACTTGGGAAAAAATTACAATGCACACTTACCTTACCAAAAAATCTACATTTTATTATTATTATTATTATTAATCGGGTTTTGTAGAGCGCAAATAACCCGGAGGCCTCGTAGCGCTAAGTACCGTCATACTAAAAGGAAAAAAAGTTAAATGAACAAGTAAGTCTTCAAATCCTTCCGAAATTTTAAAAGGCTAGGTTCACTGCGAAGGGAGGTGGGCAGAGAGTTCCATTCTTTTGCGGCATTCCAGGAGAAGGAACGTCCGCCCCATCTGGTCCGTCTGATTTTATTGACAGTAGCCAGAAAGGCAGTGCTAGATCTTAGGGGCCTGTGAGGAAGATAGGGTTTTGCCAAGGAACAGATCATAGTGGGGGCATTCTTCCACATGGCTTTGTGCATAAAACAGAGAGATTTAAACAGCACTCTGGCCTTAACAGGAAGCCAGTGCAGTTTCCTCAAGGCAGTGGTGGCTGATTCTCGTTTATTGAGGCCTAAGAGGAGGCGAGCTGCGGCGTTTTGAGTCACCTGTAGCTTTTTGATTGTAAATGCAGGGGCGCCTAAGTATAAAGAGTTCCCGTAATCCAAGCGGGACAGAATAATGGCTTGAACCATTATTCTGCGAGCTTCAAAAGGGAGAAGAGGCAGCACTTTTCTCAGCATACGCATTAGCCCAAAGCATGTGGCAGAGAGAGTAGTAGCTTGCTGCATGAAGCTGAGGTTGGAGTCCAACCAAATGCCTAAGCTCTTTATATGGCACTTTGGTTGAGGCGTGGGGCTCATACACGGTGGCCAGTCTGACAAAGGACTGGGAATGGTTGAATTGCCTAACACCATGAGCTCAGTTTTCTCGCCATTTAATTTTAAATGCGAGGTAGCCATCCACTGAGCCACCGCTACCAGACAGTTACTTAGATTGGAAGGGGAAGAGTCTGCCTGATTCATAGATACGACTAATTGCGTATCGTCGGCGTAAGTTATTATATCAAGGCCGAAAGAGTGCACTATATCAGCTAACGGCTGCATATAAATATTAAAAAGAGTAGGGCTCAATGAAGAGCCCTGAGGTACACCTTGATCCAAGGGCCAGACTTTTGAGTAGGTAGTACCCTCAACTACCCTAAAAGAGCGATTCTCCAGGAATGATTGGAGCCAATGCATGGCCTTCCCAGAAATTCCCATCTGGTTGAGGCGGTGAAGGAGAATGCTGGTGTTAACGGTATCAAAGGCGGCACTAAGGTCGAGCAACATGATTGCTGTAGTGCCGCCTTGATCCATTTGCTTCCTGGCCAGCTCAGTTACTGCCAGGAGGGCCGCCTCAGTTCCCAATTTTGGACGAAAACCAGCTTGGGAATCATGGAGGAGATGATGGTTCTCTAAAAATTGAGTGATAGACGAGTTGACGTGTTTTTCTAGGAGTTTGCTGATCCACGGAAGGAGGGAAATAGGCCGGTAATTGGCCATATTTTCCGGGTCCAGAGTGGGCTTCTTCAGCAAAGCCTTAACCTGTGCACATTTCCACGCGGTGGGTACTGAACCTGTGGAAATGGAAGTGTTTAATATGTTGAGAATAACAGGTTTGACAGTGTTCTCAATTTTTACTATCTGACAGGGAGGAGCAGGGTCTGTGGGAGATCCTGATTTTATTTTCGTCATGATAGCCGCAGGTGAGTTCTCATCCAGCAATGGAAACTCATCTAATTTTGGAGTCGTGACGTTAGGTAAGCTGGTTCCCGTATCCTGGGATAGATTAGGTGATTTAAAAGCAGAGGCAATTTTTTGTATTTTGCTATAAAAGTACTCAGCTTGACTCTCACAGCGAGCCTGAGCTTTACTCGGGTCAGCAGGAACCAGGGGGATATCAATCAGGAATTTTGCTATCTGAAAGATTTCTCTAGAAGAGTTGGAGGCAGTTAAAAAATTTTCCTCGAACTATAAAGTTTTAGTTCGTCTGATTTCTAATTTATATTTTTTGATGGCTTCAAGATGTGTAGTTTTATCTATCTTGCTACGAGAAATCCTCCAATTTCTTTCAAATCTTCTGCACGCCCTTTTTAGTTCTTTAAGTTGAGGGGTGTACCAGGGTGAGTCCTTGGATTTAGTTTTTTCTTTAAGGGCCTTAATAGGTGCAATAGAGTCCAAGGCTGTACACAGCCATTTGATGTAATTCTCGTATTGCAATGCTGGATCTGTCGCCCTTTGGGGGGGGCAGCTGAAAGCAAATTAGCCCATTGATCTGGAGAGACTTTGGACCAATCTCTTCCAAATAGGGTAGTGCGAGGAAGGGGCTGTAGTGACATAGCTGGCGTCCACTGAATGGGTATTAAATAGTGGTCTGTCCAGGTAAGAGGTGATGGAGTCCCTACTTCCAGTCTATTGTCATTACTGAAAACACCATCAAGAAGATGGCCCTTTTCATGCGTAGGCTCAAAGCCTTTCTGTATGATCTGGAGAGCTGCCATACTATCCAAAAATGCCTTAGCCGTGGAGTTGTTAGGGTCGTCTAAGTGGATATTTATATCTCCTAGTATAGAGAAATAGGATCTACTAACCACCAAGTTAGCTATTTTAGATTGGAGTGATTCAATGAAATCTCCTATTTGATTGGGGGGGCGGTAGATAAGTACACCAGAAAATGAGTCTGTAGGTGAAAATTCAAGAGTAAATAGCATACTCTCACAGTTAGAGATACCAGCCGATGAGGTTCTACAGAGGTAGTGATTTTTAAGAAGGATGCCTAGGCCGCCTCCTCTACCTTCTAATCTATCTAATCTCTGCAAAGTATATCCCATTTGCAGGATGGAGGTTATATCCGAGTCAGAGGCGTCTTTTAACCACGTCTCCGTCAAGAATATTACATCTGGCTCGTTTTCCTCCAGCAAGAGAGACATTTGCGTGGCATGTTTGGTCAATGACCGGCAATTTAAGAGAAACATTTTGTAGGTTTTGCCAGAGGGAGACTTGTCTTGATGGCTGGTCAGTGAGAATGTACAGTGAGAGCAGATCCCAGAGGGAGAGTTAGGGAGGATGGAGTGCCGACAGGTGTGAATAATCGGAGGCATTAGGTTTTTTAGTGTGGTAGAGTCATACCTCATCGATCTACTACAATCTGGTCTGCCTTGCACAGGGGGTATGGCCCCTAGTCCCGTCCGGTCGCGGACGGGCGCAGACGGGCTTGCCTTTGGCGCGCCTTCGGCGCGCCGCCGGGGCACCCGCTGCGCCCGCCCGCTGCGTGGACGGGGGACTTTGATGTTTATATCCACTGTAGGGGGCGTGAGGAGGGTGGGATCGTCGATCATCTAGACCGCGATCCTACCCCTACCCAAGATGGCGCCCAAAATGAGTTCAGCGCCGAGCGCCCGAACTAGCGACGCTTGTCAGCTGAGGAGGGGGTAAGAGGCCGCCCTGGGCAACGTAGTTCTTGCACCAAGGTAAGGCCAACAGGATATTTAAAATCTATCCAGTAAAATATATACAGGTTTTAAAAAGTACAGCTTTTAAATTCAATAATTCCTGTTCGCGTTTAGAAAGTCCAGAAAGGAGCAAGAGTGCTCAAGGGCCCCCGGCTTCCGCCTCAGTGGTGAAAAGGAGTATGACAAATACCTCGATTAAGTGAAGAGGGACTCCTTTTGTATCCTGGGAGGGCGGGATCGTCGATCATCTAGACCGCGATCCTACCCCTACCCAAGATGGCGCCCAAAATGAGTTTAGCGCCGAGCGACCGAACTAGCGACGCTTGTAAGCTGAGGAGGGGGTAAGAGGCCGCCCTGGGCAACGTAGTTCTTGCACCAAGGTAAGGCCAACAGGATATTTAAAATCTATCCAGTAAAATATATACAGGTTTTAAAAAGTACAGCTTTTAAATTCAGTAATTCCTGTTCGCGTTTAGAAAGTCCAGAAAGGAGCAAGAGTGCTCAAGGGCCCCCGGCTTCCGCCTCAGGGGTGAAAAGGAGTATGACAAATACTTGATATTTTTAGTAGGATTTTCCAGGCGGACAATGGCGACTGGTGACACCCAAGATTGATGGACGAGAGAAGACCAAGAGGAATCAAGATGCAAATCTAGTCAACATTTTTGACCAAGATATCACAGTAACAGTATCAACTTTCATCATCTTTTAAATAATTTGATTATTTGTTTTGACTACAATCTTTACTACAGTGTATTCTTCTTGTTGTTGTTATTATCATTAGGTTTGCCTCTTTGTTTATGATTCATCCCTACCAATATTTAACATTTTTATTTGCTATCGCTATCTGTAAAAGTATTAAGCATGGAACAACTGAACAAGAAGTGTATGTAATCCGGATCTCCTTATCAATCATCATCATGCATGCATTTCCTTTTTCTCCCTTAACATATTGATATGGATATGGTAGTCTACAGATTTTTTTGTTTGGTGTTTGTCCATGCCTACTGTCTGTTTTTCATTTTCAAACCTTTCCCCAAACCTCCCCTTTCCACCCATTTCACCCATTTCACAAACCCTAACCTTCTTCCCCTGGGCTGTGTGACTTATTGAGGTGTGACTAAATGCAGCAGCCGTGCCAGTGTCTACTACTACTACTACTACCACCACCACCACAATCATGGCATGCTACAAGTGGGAAACCATCATCACCATGCAGCCATCGCTGTGCCTAAGTTAAACATCAAGCAAAGGTAAGAGAAGTTTGGGGGAGGCATAATTAATAATGGACATCTTTTCAATCAATCCACACACCCCTTTAAGCCAGTTAAAGAATGCATAGACTAGAAGAGAGAGACTGACAGTACTAGTAAGACAACTCAATCAGTAAAGGGTGTCGCATGTATCTATTAATGTCTTACACAGTCAGCCAATTATTTAAATCAAACACTGGCTATGGGCGGACCTGCACCAGCAAGAAAACAGTGTGATGTAAAACTGTAACCCCACCTACAAAACATTAACAACATTGTATGTAAAGTAGAAATATGGATTTAATATAACCCTAACAAAAATAAACTATGTAAAAAGAACACAAAATCTGACCCACCCCTCCCCCTAACCCCAACCAATGTCCGTAACGAGAAAGTCCAAATAAATGTCCAAAACCCCAACGCCCATGTCCGGCGGGGATGTCTTTGGAGGACACACACTGCCTCCTCTAGTAGGGCGATGCTGCGCTTTAGAGCGTGGCAGTTGCGGCACCAGAGATGGAAATGCAGCAGCGGGCAGCCGCCAGACTGTGGCGCAGTACCGCTGGAGGGTGGTGGCTGGGGCCCGGGGCACTGGAGGAGGCTGCAGCTGCTGCCGCCTCCTCCTCCTCTTCCAAGACCACCAGCCGCCGATATTTTAGTAGGATTGCATCCAGCTTGCGGCGCCGTGCCTTGGCGGCCAACTCCTTCCCATCTGGCTCGGAAGGAGTAGCTGTATATCAAAAAGAAAAAAACAAGACAATCGTAAAATATACACTTAGAAAAACAGTAAGACAAGTTAATTATACACATAGTGGCATGGTAGCACTATAAAGCACAGTACATAGCATTTCTGGTATGTATCGATCCTCCCACTTGTTTGGGCTTTAACATTTGCAGGATTTTTTCAGGCATTCAACCAACCATGCATCAGATTCTTTAATATCAGCCACCTTTGCAATTTGCATACTTGCATCACATGTATCCTTCTTTCTGTCAGTCAAAAATAATAAATCTCGTCAGTCCTTCTTCCTTCCACCCGTCTTTCACTTTTTAGTTCAACACCAGGTGATCTGATCTGACTTTTAGTCTTCACCATAGAACTTTCAAAGCAGAGTTGAAATCACAGATACATCACAGATACAATACAATACAATACAATACAATACTCCCGCCACTAATGTCTTTACTAATGTCAATTAAAGGGTATCTTCACTCTTCAAATGTTCACAACAACTCTTACTTACTTAGGGCATCATTGGGCAGGCGGGCGGGCGGGCTTAGTTAGTATTCTGGAATCAGAATGGAAGACTGGATTAGTGTTGATAAGTAGTAAGTAGTCGATCCGCGAATCCCCCGATACTACTTGTTGTCCAGATGAGATCGGTCAATTTAGTTATTGCAATTGTTGTTTACATAATTGTTTTTTGACCGTTCTTTAAAAATATTTAATTTATTTGACACCATTCATCAATGTTTGTCTCTTTCTTATATCTTTCCTGTTCAGCACCCAGGGGCAGGCAGACAGGGGCGCAGTCGGCGGGAGAACACCAGCAACAGGAGGACACCAACACGGGCTCTTCTGCTGGCCCTAGTAAGTCTTCTTGTTTTTAATAATAATTCTTATTCCATAACTTTTACTGCACCATATTTCTCCCGAACTATTGTTTCAGTTTCCTAATGCTATTTTTTACCAACAATTATCCTTCGATCTGTACTGTTTCGAAAATCTTGTTATCTCTGCCTCTGCTATGATGACTCTCTGTACTACTACTACTATTAGTCTGTCTGTACTGTAGTAGCTAAGCTTGCCCAGTTGGCCACTCTGATTCACCAGTAGCTCTAGCCATTGAGTCCAGTCCTTTGGGTCGTCCTCTTGTACTACTTCTTGTCTTATTGATCTTGAATCTATGTTAATCTTGAGGCCTTGACAATTCACAGCAACAAATGCCCAAGCAGATTTATTACTATTTCGATATGATAGGACATACTACTACTGTTGTAGGGATTTTGCACATACAGACCTTTGCCCAAGAAAATAGGATGTTGGAGATGGTAGGCTGGACCTTCCTCACACCCCTCAATCAGAAGTTCAGAACCCACCACAATCCCCTGACCGACTAGTTATAGTAGCGTCTTGTCCCCAAGATGCCCAACAAGAAGAAAACTCAGAACATAACACACCCTCCTCTCAGTCGTGGAAGCAATGCACATGCTTCCTTATTTTGCTCACTCATGTACGTCCTCACCAAATACCACCAATTCTATGTAAGTTCAAAATGTTTATTGACAAGCTCTGTACATTAACATAAACATTCTTACACCTACTTACAGTTGTTAATTTATTCATGATAACTGAACCGTGGTGGAAGCACCACCATCCCCAAGGTAAGAATTTAGTTCATATAAATTTATAACTGAAGATCTCTGAGTTAAGGGAACTGTCACCTTAGAAGAACCTAGTACTGATAGTTGTTGCATCATAACCTCTGGAAAGCTCTGGTTCGTAGAAGGGAATCTTCCGTCTGTAATGTGAAAAATTAAATGGTGTGCGTTAGTATATTGCAAGCATTTCTCAGCCGTGACAAAAAGTGTAGCATTTATGGATCAGCAATATGGACTAACAGTACACCAGAACACCAGAACTTCTCAAAAAAGTGGCTTGCTAATGTTTTGGTTGACCGCTTGTACGCAACACTTAGACAGTAGCAGTGTGAGGTCATGTGGGCTCAAAGGTGTCTTATACAACAAGCTCCATGGTAACCTCACATGTGCAAAAATATAAGACACAAAGGTAAAATGGTTGCATGGCTCGGGCTAACTAAGCAAAGGCTAGAATGACCCTAGGGACCATACATAACTACTAGTGTCTACTTGACTACTACCTGATTTGTACTAGTGATGTATGTTATATACTATTAACTCATTTTTCAATCTTGCTACTGACCAATAGGGGGAGGTGTATATGACGCCTAATAAATGTGTAATGTTTTCTAGGTGCACTACCCACGACCACCATTGCCGGGGCCAGCCAAAGCGACTCGGAGGGAGAGGATGCAGCAGTTTCCGAGGATACCGATGGAGCGGTAGGGGGAGTGCCAGCACCAGTGGTGGGCGGTGGTAAGTTAGAGTCATAAATCAACTGTTGTTGACATTACACTCACTGCAAGGGTTGCCCCTGCCAGGCCGGCGGTAGTCACCGCCGACCCCGCAGGGGCAAACCTCCCGCAATCCCTGTAGAAAAGACCCCTGCCGTATTACAATGGCTGGGGGGTCCGCGGCAGATAGAAACCATCTGCTGATTTTCCGCACCGTTGACATGTCGACCTAGCGGAAAAGGTTTCAATATGGTGACGGGTGCCTGAACACACCACCAGCCATATAATCTGCATTTTGGAATGCCTTTCCGTGGAGGCATCGCCGCCATGGAAAGGCATGTGGAGTATGCTTGGGGTGCCCGTTGCAGGCCCCCATTGAGGGCACCTACCTATGCTGTGGTACCCCCTGCCTTTCAAAGCACAACATGGCAGGCTCCGCGCGAAGCCTGTCATGTTGTGCTTGGAAAAGCACAACATGTATTTTTAGCATTGTGGCGGGCGGTGCTTTCAGCACCACCCACCACAATGTTACAAGTATGGGGTGCGCCCGCCACTGTGGCGGGTGCAGCCTAATTGTCCCCACGGGACCCCCGCCCTTATGGCGGGTGGTTCCTTTTTAGCATAAGGATGGCCATCCGATGTCCTAAGTAAGTAAGAGTTGTTGTGAACGTTTGAGGAGTGAAGAAGACACCCTTTAATAGGCATAGGGGCGGGAGTATTGAGTAACCAATGGCCTCATCTATCTGTGATTTCAACTCCGCTTTGAACATTTTATGGAGAAGACTAAAAGTCAGATCAGATCACCTGGTGTTCAAATAAAAAGTGAAAGATGGGTGGAAGGAAGAATGGGCGAGATTTAATAAATGTTATGTACTTACTGTGCTTTATAGTTCTACCAAGCCACTATGTGTATAACTATAACTTGTCTTACTGTTTTTCTAAGAGTATATTTTACAATTGTCTTGTTTCTTTTTGATATACAACTACTCCTTCCAAGGTTGATAGGAAGGAGTTTGCTGCCAAGGCACGGCGCCAGAAACTGGAGCCAATACAGCAGGAATACCAGTGGCAGGTGGTCTTGGCGGAGGAGGAGGAAACTGCTGCAACACTTGAAGCCTCCTCCAGTGCCCCGGGCCCCAGCCACCGCCCTCCAGCAGTACAGCACTAACGCATGGCGGCCATCGCCGCCCTAGCCGCAACACCATCTCTGGGGCCCCCACCACTGTTGCTCCAGCTGCCATACTCTCAAGCACCGCGTCCGCCGTTTAGAAGAGCAAATGGAGTGATGTGGCTCACTGGATAGAGGCGGCAGACTCGGAAGCAGAGGACGACCCGGGACCAGGGTTCTATTCCCGACGTGGCAGGGTCATGGACCAGGGTCAGCGGACTCGATAATTCTCGCCTCGGTGCCTACTCTAACCAGGGATCACACTCGGGAACTCTGGGCATTAGCTTGCCTCATCTCCACAACGGCCCCCCACATACGCCGGGGATACCTGGTTTCACCTTGGAGATACCCAGTAGGGACCATCTCACAGGGAAAGCCAGGACGGGTTCCCCAGCGGTCTACAGCGCGGAGATACCCCATGTGGGGTGATTCATGCGCTTTACAAGACATCATTACATTACATTACAAATGCGTGTCGTCCTCTTATCCCGCCACCAGTCCCTGTCTTAGTTCTGCCCCGTTTTTAGTTCTTGTTTGGGTCGGTGGGAATTGGGCGTTGGGGATTTTCGGACATTTGGACTTCAGTTTCTTTCTTACGGACATTGGTTAGTTGGGGTTAGGGAGGGGGTGGTTCAGCTTTTGAGGGTTTCCGTTTTACATAGTTTATTTTTGTTAGGGTAAATTAAATCTATATTTATACTATACAAGCAATGTTGTTAATGTTTTGAAGGTGGGGTTACTGTTTTACATCACACTGTTTCCTTGCTGGTGCAGGTCCACCCATAGCCAGTGTTTGATTTCACTAATTGGCTGACTGTGTAAGACACAAACAGATAGATGCGACACCCCTCATTGATTGAGTTGTCCTACCAGTACTTTGTCTCTCTCTTCTAGTCTATGCATTTTTTATCTGGACTCAAAGGGGTGTTTGAATTCATTGAAACATGTTCATTATTAATTATGCCTCCCCCAAACTTCTCTTACCTTTGCTTGATGTTTAACTTAGGCACAGCGATGGCTGCATGATGAAGATGGTTTCTTTTTCTATTCTAACATGCCATGATTGGGGTGGTGGTGGTAGTAGTAGTAGTAGACACTGGCAGGGCAGCAGCATTCCTAAAAAAAGAAAATGAGACAGTCATTCACCTTTGAGAGACTGTTTGAGGAGTAGTAGAATGAAGTACAGTACAGAACTTACCGAGCAACAATAATATGCTAAATATTTTACAACAAAACCTAATGGTGGTGGGGATAGCCTACTAGACAGAGTTACAAAAACTATAGTTGTGTCGAGTCACTTGACTAGGCCTACAGCGTAACAGTTAGTGCTGTGTATGAGGAATACCAAACAAATCCAATCAATGCTGAGGTATATGTTCCTTTGTTAAATGAAAATCACCTCTAAAATATACTGCTCATGGGTGGGCAAGAAGAAGATCTTCGCTCTGCCTTGAAATTGAAGTACTGTCGCTTTCGCCGCACCCGCCCCATCAAGCGTGTGATTAATTATTGGTGTCCATTTAACTTAGTCACACCTCAATAAGTCACACAGCCCGGGGGAAGAGAGTTAGGGTTTGTTGAATGGATGGGAAGGGGTTTTGGGGGAAGTTTTGACAGTGAAAAACAGTACGAATGGATAAACAAACAACAATCTTTGAGGATTACCATATCCATATCAATATGTTAAGGGAGAAAAAGGAAATGCATGCATGATGATGATTGATAAGGAGACCCGGATTACATACACTTCTTGTTCAGTTGTTCCAGGCTTAATACTTTTAAAAATAGCAAATAGAATTTTTAAATATTGGTAGGGATGAATCATAAACAGAGAGCAAACCTAATGATAATAACAACAACAAGAAGAACACACTGTTGTAAAGATTTTAGACAAAAAAAGGAATCAAATTATGTAAAAGAAGGTGAAAGTTGATACTGTTACTGTGTTATCCTGGTCATAAATGTGGACTGGATTTGCATCTCGGCAATCCTCTTTGTCCTCGACCTCTCATCTTTTAATCTTGGGTGTCGCCAGTCGCCAATGCCCGCCTGGAAATTTTTTTAGATTTATTGGTAAGGTAAGTGTTCATTGTATTGTTTTCCCAAGTATATAGGGCAAGGCCCAGCCTGTAATTGTAGATGGAAACACAAAGGGGATATTAAGAAAGAAAGTTGAAACAAATGCACAAGTTATGGTGTAGTCATAGTGCAACACAAGAACACTTTCAGAGGCGTCAGGTATGCATCATTTCTACTCTTGTCTGCTTCCAGCATTGATCTACAACAACAACAGGACAGAGTATGCCCACAGTGACAGGCCTGATGGGCCGGCACGTTGCTTAGCACATCCTCCGTTTAGAGTATTTTTTTTAAAGAGTTGGACAAAGGCAAAGCACATATCCATTCCAAACATAGCATTTTACAATTTAAGTTAGTTTATTAAAAGCACCGCAGTCATCCCGCCTCTACTCTCGGTCTGCTGTGGTTGTTGTTGACGTGTTTACCTTAAGGCTTTTATGCCATGCATGAAACGTCCTCCTGGCTTGTTATTATTCCATCAATCATCTCTGATACTTCTACTGACTGACTGTGAAGGTCGGCCTGCAGTAGAAGAAAAATGTTGTTATTACACAAGAGTAGAACTATTATTGACTTGATTCACTCTTTAGTGTGTACAGTAAGACTACTAGTACACTTTGAATTCACTTCGAGCACTACAAACAAACAACAAAAACACCAATCGCTCAGAGTCAGGTGTCCAATGCATGCCATTCATTTTCATTACCTGTTCCTTCCCATCTAGTTAACGGGCCGTCTTTTTCACCATCATCATCATGGACGGTGCTGTTGTCATACTCAGTGCGCAGATTGAGTCCCCTTCCTGTATTCAATCAAAAGTAATGTATCAAGCTGCAGTAGAAATACACATTTCTTATTTGCAAGAACAGGAAAATTCACCTTGAGTTACGTTTAGTGTGTACTGTAGAGATGATTAGTGCACAATGACATAACTTCATGCACAACAAACAACAACAAAATCACTCAGTCTGCGACTCTGCGTCCAATGCATGGCATCAATCATCATTACCTGTTCCATCTCATTTTCATGGGCAGTCTCTTTCGGCTCTGAAAGGAGTATAGCTATAGTAGTCATCATGTTCCACTTCTTTTGGCGGGACTAGGAAAGTTTTTAATTTTTCTTCTATTGTCCATCATCCAATCATCATAAGGACAATGGATTTAGGTGGGAGATTCAGTATGATGGAGCGGAGGAGCCGGATTCGGAGGACTGTACTGACAAATGCAGACACCTGAAAGTTGTATATTGAAATAAGAAGAGTAGAAGATGGTGGTAATGGAATGGATTGTTTGTGATTCACAAGTTTGTAACCGGAACGACAGACACACAAAGCAAAGGAACAAAAGGGAGGAAGAGAGTAAATGCAAGCCTAATTGTCAGGGAAGTATAGCTCGTCCTCAAACTCTGGGGGTTCAGCCAGTAGTAGGTAATCATCATGTGACACACTACTTCCGCTGTCCTCCTCATCTTCCTCCCTTGCTTCATGTATTGTGTAATTCGGTGGTATGAAGTGCTGATTCATTTTGATCATTGTTAACCTCTCCACGATTTTTGGCAAGAGACTGGTCCTTCTCACTGTTACAATGGAACCAGCAACACTGAAAACCCGTTCGGAAGAGACACTTGCAACTGGGCAAGCCAGATAGCTTATCGCCAGCCTGCTGAGCAGTGGCCATTCAGACCTTTTCCTATACCAATACTGCATTGGGTTTTGATCAATGTACACCTCTGTTGGGTCGTCCAGATAGGCATGGACCATCCGCTCAATGTTCAGGGGTGCTGCTGCTAACCTTTCGGGCTCTTTTCTCTGTGCATCAGCACTGCGCTTATTAATGCCTAACTGTAAATACAAATCGTCTAACGATTCTACTGGACCTAATGATGATCCAGTTATTGTTGCTGTTGTCGATAGTGATGGTGGGTGTTGTGATCCAAACGCACTGCCCTCAGCCTCCAAAGTTTCACTTGATGCTGCATGCCCTTCTGTAGTACTTCTTGTGGGTTGATCTTGTAGGCTTTTAATTGACAGCCGTTCATTTTCCAACTTACTCGCTGCCTCAGCTATCCAAGTTTTGTAGCGGGCAACATGAATCTCTGAAAAAGGAAAGAATGTTTTCAGTCCCAATTTTGTCCAGAATTGTGGCAGATATGTAATGTTCTTGTGACAAAATGTTATTTCCCATTCTTTTATTTTCAGCTAAGCAACAGGCTAAGCGATACACCAAGTCAAATGCTTCCTTTTTGTCCTCTACACCTTTGTATGATTCAGACACCTTCTTCAGCTGATGCTGTAGCATTTGCAATAATGAGATAGCTTGGCCCATTGTACAGTTGTCCTTGCTGACTTCACGTGTGAAGACCTCAAAAGGATGAAGCATCTCAGTCAGGAATTTAACTAGGCCCCATTGCTCCATATGAAGGGTCATGCCTTTCACAGTAGCATCCCCTCTTTGCATGACATATTCATTGAGTGGCCTGTACTGCTCAAACAGACGATCAAGCATGTAATACGTTGATTTCCAACATGTTGCCACCTCCTGGATGAGTGCTTTGACTGGCATCCTATATTCACATTGAATTATCCTCAGCTGCTTCCGAGCTTTAAAAGAATGGCTGAAATGAGTGCATATTCTTCGGCAGATGCTCAGTAAGTTGCTGACTATGGGTTCTTTTTTCAGAAAGTCTTGAACTATAATGTTTATGCAGTGCGCCAAACACGGAACCCTGAAATAGGAACCAAGATCCATGGCCTTAAGTACATGACTGCCATTATCTGTGGTAACAAAACCAAAAGTAAGCCCTCTTGGGCGCAGCCATTCAGAAACCTTGCTGCGAAACTCTTGCAAAATGTTTATAGCAGTATTATTTTTCTCCATGGCGAACATGGCTACAGTTGCATGTTTCCAAGTAGCTTTAAAAATCTCAGCGTGTCAACAGCACCTTGTTCAGATAGCTTATCTCTAATCCCCACAAAAGAGACCCAGTGTGCAGTGATGCACATGTAATCTGTGCCTTTTCAACTGGTCCACATGTCTGTAGTCAGGTGTATATTGTGAACAGCACTCTGCTGCAAAGCTTGTCCAACCAATTCCAGCACATCATGATGTAGTGCCGGAACAGCAATTCTTGCGAAATAGGAACGGCTGGGAGCCTTCCATTTAGGGCAGATGGCTGACACAAATTCAAGGAAGCCCACCCCTTCCACAACCTAAGCATGCTCTCAATGGTAGGCTGGATTACTTTTACTTTGCGGTGCTGTTGTCTTCATTAACCCACTTAGGCTCAACGATGCAGTTTGTCTCATTGCGGTACTCGGACACCTTGGTGTCTCAGCCTGACTCTGAGTATGGCTCTTACTACGGTGCCACTCAGATGTTACTGAGGAGGATGTGGGCAGTACCACAACACTACTTGGGACAGGGCTTGAAATACCTCCCGCTCCACCTTCCACCGCAATAATATTGTCCCCTGATTCTTCCTGACCAACTTCAATGGGGTGAGTTTTTCTACTTTCTTTTAACTTAAGTAGGTGATTCTCACACACAATAGTGTGGTGTATTCTGAGATGACTTGCTTGGCCTCCGGTACCATAGTTTGTACCAAGCTGACCGCTCCAAACACCTTAGTGACAAATTGAGCATATTGCAATGTTCTCCTCCTTGGTGCTAACAGAAAAGAAGTCCCAAACTGGGGAGGAGATCTTTCTGGCACTGCTGAATGTGCCACTTTCAATACCAGATGAACTGGAGGGTCTGCTTGGAATGTGGCTCTGTGCAGCTACACTGTGACTTTTACAACTACTACCTTCTGAGATGTTTGAGCTGGATGTAGGTCCCTGCCGGGCCTTGGAAAACATGGCAGCTGGAGGTCGTGGTGGTGTAACCTGCGTTGGTGGCATCCGTGCTACATCCCGCTCAGTAGCAGCCTTTCTGGATAGGGTGAGAATGTTGGTCTCCATCCCCTTTAGAGGGGGATTGATGTGCGTGATGACTGGCTCATCCTCTTCATCTACATCACCCCCCTCTTCTACATCTACCTCCATAACTGTAAGTTTTTTGGGAACGTTCTTTTTTAGAAGCATTGTCTTGTGGTGTGCATCACTCTCAGACTGAGCTGGTGACTGCCAAGTGGCATCACGGTCATCAGAAGTGGGGCTTGAAGAAGATGATGCACTAAGCCTCCTTTTCCTTGTGTTCGTCTGGAAGACAATAGATCTTCCGAAACAATGGTTTGCTCCACTTTGTCTGCAGGAAGCTCGATTTCCTGAAATGCCGCTATGTCAGGAGCAACAACTACTATTGTGGGCTGTTCTTGCGGCTGATGCTGTTGTTGTTCTTGCGATTTAAAAAAGGGGGTGGTGATGAACAGAGTGTCTGAGTTAAACAGACCACTCTTACCCAGTCCAAAGATCAGGGCTTGATCCATCACCGGTATTTATCTCACTGCCCCATCCCAGCTCAGAACCTGGCTATATGCAAATCAGTCTGTCCCTGGCCCAGTGCATCATGGGAACAGGGCAGACTAAACTACCAAGCCAATTCTTCACCAGAAAGGAGACAAGCTACCGGGGACCGGTTTCTGGCATTTCAGCCTTCTTCGGCCCGGCTTGCTTGAACCCTGATGGAGCAGTGAGAAAGGGACTCATGTCTGAGTATACCCTGCCACACCTATAGTGGCCAAAAACGATTTAGAAAAGGGGGTGGTGATGAACAGAGTGTCTGAGTTAAACAGACCACTCTTACCCAGTCCAAAGATCAGGGCTTGATCCATCACCGTTATTTATCTCACTGCCCCATCCCAGCTCAGAACCTGGCTATATGCAAATCAGTCTGTCCCTGGCCCAGTGCATCATGGGAACAGGGCAGACTAAACTACCAAGCCAATTCTTCACCAGAAAGGAGACAAGCTACCGGGGACCGGTTTCTGGCATTTCAGCCTTCTTCGGCCCGGCTTGCTTGAATCCTGATGGAGCAGTGAGAAAGGGACTCATGTCTGAGTATACCCTGCCACACCTATAGTGGCCAAAAACGATTTAGAAAAGGGGGTGGTGATGAACAGAGTGTCTGAGTTAAACAGACCACTCTTACCCAGTCCAAAGATCAGGGCTTGATCCATCACCGTTATTTATCTCACTGCCCCATCCCAGCTCAGAACCTGGCTATATGCAAATCAGTCTGTCCCTGGCCCAGTGCATCATGGGAACAGGGCAGACTAAACTACCAAGCCAATTCTTCACCAGAAAGGAGACAAGCTACCGGGGACCGGTTTCTGGCATTTCAGCCTTCTTCGGCCCGGCTTGCTTGAATCCTGATGGAGCAGTGAGAAAGGGACTCATGTCTGAGTATACCCTACCACACCTATAGTGGCCAAAAACGATTTAGAAAAGGGGGTGGTGATGAACAGAGTGTCTGAGTTAAACAGACCACTCTTACCCAGTCCAAAGATCAGGGCTTGATCCATCACCGTTATTTATCTCACTGCCCCATCCCAGCTCAGAACCTGGCTATATGCAAATCAGTCTGTCCCTGGCCCAGTGCATCATGGGAACAGGGCAGACTAAACTACCAAGCCAATTCTTCACCAGAAAGGAGACAAGCTACCGGGAACCGGTTTTTGTCCACCCTAAGCGTGGAAGGGTATACTCAAATGTGAGTCCCTTGCTCATTGCACCATCAGGATTCAAGCAAACCGGGCCGAAGACGGCTGTAATGCCAGAAACCGGTCCCCGGGAGCTTGTTTCCTTCCCAGTGTAAGAATTGGCTTTTGTAGTTTGGTTTGCCCTGTTCCCATCATGCACTGGGACAGGAACAGACTAATTTGCATACAGCCAGGTTCTGAAACTGGGATGGTGCAGTGAGCTAAAAAACGGTGTTGGATCTAGCCCTGATCTCTTGACTGGGTGAGAGTTTTCTGCTTAATTCAGAGACTCTGTCCCTCACCACCCCTTGTTGTAAATATTTTTGTCCACCCTAAGCGTGGAAGGGTATACTCAGATGTGAGTCCCTTGCTCATTGCACCATCAGGATTCAAGCAAACCGGGCCGAAGACGGCTGTAATGCCAGAAACCGGTCCCCGGGAGCTTGTTTCCTTCCCAGTGTAAGAATTGGCTTTTGTAGTTTGGTTTGCCCTGTTCCCATCATACACTGGGACAGGAACAGACTAATTTGCATACAGCCAGGTTCTGAAACTGGGATGGTGCAGTGAGCTAAAAAACGGTGTTGGATCTAGCCCTGATCTCTTGACTGGGTGAGAGTTTTCTGCTTAATTCAGAGACTCTGTCCCTCACCACCCCTTGTTGTAAATATTTTTGTCCACCCTAAGCGTGGAAGGGTATACTCAGATGTGAGTCCCTTGCTCATTGCACCATCAGGATTCAAGCAAACCGGGCCGAAGACAGCTGTAATGCCAGAAACCGGTCCCCGGGAGCTTGTTTCCTTCCCAGTGTAAGAATTAGCTTTTGTAGTTTGGTTTGCCCTGTTCCCATCATGCACTGGGACAGGAACAGACTAATTTGCATACAGCCAGGTTCTGAAACTGGGATGGTGCAGTGAGCTAAAAAACGGTGTTGGATCTAGCCCTGATCTCTTGACTGGGTGAGAGTTTTCTGCTTAATTCAGAGACTCTGTCCCTCACCACCCCTTGTTGTAAATATTTTTGTCCACCCTAAGCGTGGAAGGGTATACTCAGATGTGAGTCCCTTGCTCATTGCACCATCAGGATTCAAGCAAACCGGGCCGAAGACGGCTGTAATGCCAGAAACCGGTCCCCGGGAGCTTGTTTCCTTCCCAGTGTAAGAATTGGCTTTTGTAGTTTGGTTTGCCCTGTTCCCATCATGCACTGGGACAGGAACAGACTAATTTGCATAGAGCCAGGTTCTGAAACTGGGATGGTGCAGTGAGCTAAAAAACGGTGTTGGATCTAGCCCTGATCTCTTGACTGGGTGAGAGTTTTCTGCTTAATTCAGAGACTCTGTCCCTCACCACCCCTTGTTGTAAATATTTTTGTCCACCCTAAGCGTGGAAGGGTATACTCAGATGTGAGTCCCTTGCTCATTGCACCATCAGGATTCAAGCAAACCGGGCCGAAGACGGCTGTAATGCCAGAAACCGGTCCCCGGGAGCTTGTTTCCTTCCCAGTGTAAGAATTGGCTTTTGTAGTTTGGTTTGCCCTGTTCCCATCATGCACTGGGACAGGAACAGACTAATTTGCATACAGCCAGGTTCTGAAACTGGGATGGTGCAGTGAGCTAAAAAACGGTGTTGGATCTAGCCCTGATCTCTTGACTGGGTGAGAGTTTTCTGCTTAATTCAGAGACTCTGTCCCTCACCACCCCTTGTTGTAAATATTTTTGTCCACCCTAAGCGTGGAAGGGTATACTCAGATGTGAGTCCCTTGCTCATTGCACCATCAGGATTCAAGCAAACCGGGCCGAAGACGGCTGTAATGCCAGAAACCGGTCCCCGGGAGCTTGTTTCCTTCCCAGTGTAAGAATTGGCTTTTGTAGTTTGGTTTGCCCTGTTCCCATCATGCACTGGGACAGGAACAGACTAATTTGCATACAGCCAGGTTCTGAAACTGGGATGGTGCAGTGAGCTAAAAAACGGTGTTGGATCTAGCCCTGATCTCTTGACTGGGTGAGAGTTTTCTGCTTAATTCAGAGACTCTGTCCCTCACCACCCCTTGTTGTAAATATTTTTGTCCACCCTAAGCGTGGAAGGGTATACTCAGATGTGAGTCCCTTGCTCATTGCACCATCAGGATTCAAGCAAACCGGGCCGAAGACGGCTGTAATGCCAGAAACCGGTCCCCGGGAGCTTGTTTCCTTCCCAGTGTAAGAATTGGCTTTTGTAGTTTGGTTTGCCCTGTTCCCATCATGCACTGGGACAGGAACAGACTAATTTGCATACAGCCAGGTTCTGAAACTGGGATGGTGCAGTGAGCTAAAAAACGGTGTTGGATCTAGCCCTGATCTCTTGACTGGGTGAGAGTTTTCTGCTTAATTCAGAGACTCTGTCCCTCACCACCCCTTGTTGTAAATATTTTTGTCCACCCTAAGCGTGGAAGGGTATACTCAGATGTGAGTCCCTTGCTCATTGCACCATCAGGATTCAAGCAAACCGGGCCGAAGACGGCTGTAATGCCAGAAACCGGTCCCCGGGAGCTTGTTTCCTTCCCAGTGTAAGAATTGGCTTTTGTAGTTTGGTTTGCCCTGTTCCCATCATGCACTGGGACAGGAACAGACTAATTTGCATACAGCCAGGTTCTGAAACTGGGATGGTGCAGTGAGCTAAAAAACGGTGTTGGATCTAGCCCTGATCTCTTGACTGGGTGAGAGTTTTCTGCTTAATTCAGAGACTCTGTCCCTCACCACCCCTTGTTGTAAATATTTTTGTCCACCCTAAGCGTGGAAGGGTATACTCAGATGTGAGTCCCTTGCTCATTGCACCATCAGGATTCAAGCAAACCGGGCCGAAGACGGCTGTAATGCCAGAAACCGGTCCCCGGGAGCTTGTTTCCTTCCCAGTGTAAGAATTGGCTTTTGTAGTTTGGTTTGCCCTGTTCCCATCATGCACTGGGACAGGAACAGACTAATTTGCATACAGCCAGGTTCTGAAACTGGGATGGTGCAGTGAGCTAAAAAACGGTGTTGGATCTAGCCCTGATCTCTTGACTGGGTGAGAGTTTTCTGCTTAATTCAGAGACTCTGTCCCTCACCACCCCTTGTTGTAAATATTTTTGTCCACCCTAAGCGTGGAAGGGTATACTCAGATGTGAGTCCCTTGCTCATTGCACCATCAGGATTCAAGCAAACCGGGCCGAAGACGGCTGTAATGCCAGAAACCGGTCCCCGGGAGCTTGTTTCCTTCCCAGTGTAAGAATTGGCTTTTGTAGTTTGGTTTGCCCTGTTCCCATCATGCACTGGGACAGGAACAGACTAATTTGCATACAGCCAGGTTCTGAAACTGGGATGGTGCAGTGAGCTAAAAAACGGTGTTGGATCTAGCCCTGATCTCTTGACTGGGTGAGAGTTTTCTGCTTAATTCAGAGACTCTGTCCCTCACCACCCCTTGTTGTAAATATTTTTGTCCACCCTAAGCGTGGAAGGGTATACTCAGATGTGAGTCCCTTGCTCATTGCACCATCAGGATTCAAGCAAACCGGGCCGAAGACGGCTGTAATGCCAGAAACCGGTCCCCGGGAGCTTGTTTCCTTCCCAGTGTAAGAATTGGCTTTTGTAGTTTGGTTTGCCCTGTTCCCATCATGCACTGGGACAGGAACAGACTAATTTGCATACAGCCAGATTCTGAAACTGGGATGGTGCAGTGAGCTAAAAAACGGTGTTGGATCTAGCCCTGATCTCTTGACTGGGTGAGAGTTTTCTGCTTAATTCAGAGACTCTGTCCCTCACCACCCCTTGTTGTAAATTTTTTTGTCCACCCTAAGCGTGGAAGGGTATACTCAGATGTGAGTCCCTTGCTCATTGCACCATCAGGATTCAAGCAAACCGGGCCGAAGATGGCTGTAATGCCAGAAACCGGTCCCCGGGAGCTTGTTTCCTTCCCAGTGTAAGAATTGGCTTTTGTAGTTTGGTTTGCCCTGTTCCCATCATGCACTGGGACAGGAACAGACTAATTTGCATAGAGCCAGGTTCTGAAACTGGGATGGTGCAGTGAGCTAAAAAACGGTGTTGGATCTAGCCCTGATCTCTTGACTGGGTGAGAGTTTTCTGCTTAATTCAGAGACTCTGTCCCTCACCACCCCTTGTTGTAAATATTTTTGTCCACCCTAAGCGTGGAAGGGTATACTCAGATGTGAGTCCCTTGCTCATTGCACCATCAGGATTCAAGCAAACCGGGCCGAAGATGGCTGTAATGCCAGAAACCGGTCCCCGGGAGCTTGTTTCCTTCCCAGTGTAAGAATTGGCTTTTGTAGTTTGGTTTGCCCTGTTCCCATCATGCACTGGGACAGGAACAGACAAATTTGCATACAGCCAGGTTCTGAAACTGGGATGGTGCAGTGAGCTAAAAAACGGTGTTGGATCTAGCCCTGATCTCTTGACTGGGTGAGAGTTTTCTGCTTAATTCAGAGACTCTGTCCCTCACCACCCCTTGTTGTAAATATTTTTGTCCACCCTAAGCGTGGAAGGGTATACTCAGATGTGAGTCCCTTGCTCATTGCACCATCAGGATTCAAGCAAACCGGGCCGAAGACTGCTCTAATGCCAGAAACCGGTCCCCGGGAGCTTGTTTCCTTCCCAGTGTAAGAATTGGCTTTTGTAGTTTGGTTTGCCCTGTTCCCATCATGCACTGGGACAGGAACAGACTAATTTGCATACAGCCAGGTTCTGAAACTGGGATGGTGCAGTGAGCTAAAAAACGGTGTTGGATCTAGCCCTGATCTCTTGACTGGGTGAGAGTTTTCTGCTTAATTCAGAGACTCTGTCCCTCACCACCCCTTGTTGTAAATATTTTTGTCCACCCTAAGCGTGGAATGGTATACTCAGATGTGAGTCCCTTGCTCATTGCACCATCCGGATTCAAGCAAACCGGGCCGAAGACGGCTGTAATGCCAGAAACCGGTCCCCGGGAGCTTGTTTCCTTCCCAGTGTAAGAATTGGCTTTTGTAGTTTGGTTTGCCCTGTTCCCATCATGCACTGAAACAGGAACAGACTAATTTGCATACAGCCAGGTTCTGAAACTGGGATGGTGCAGTGAGCTAAAAAACGGTGTTGGATCTAGCCCTGATCTCTTGACTGGGTGAGAATTTTCTGCTTAATTCAGAGACTCTGTCCCTCACCACCCCATTGTTGTAAATATTTTTGTCCACCCTAAGCGTGGAAGGGTATACTCAGATGTGAGTCCCTTGCTCATTGCACCATCAGGATTCAAGCAAACCGGGCCGAAGACGGCTGTAATGCCAGAAACCGGTCCCCGGGAGCTTGTTTCCTTCCCAGTGTAAGAATTGGCTTTTGTAGTTTGGTTTGCCCTGTTCCCATCATGCACTGGGACAGGAACAGACTAATTTGCATACAGCCAGGTTCTGAAACTGGGATGGTGCAGTGAGCTAAAAAACGGTGTTGGATCTAGCCCTGATCTCTTGACTGGGTGAGAGTTTTCTGCTTAATTCAGAGACTCTGTCCCTCACCACCCCTTGTTGTAAATATTTTTGTCCACCCTAAGCGTGGAAGGGTATACTCAGATGTGAGTCCCTTGCTCATTGCACCATCAGGATTCAAGCAAACCGGGCCGAAGACGGCTGTAATGCCAGAAACTGGTCCCCGGGAGCTTGTTTCCTTCCCAGTGTAAGAATTGGCTTTTGTAGTTTGGTTTGCCCTGTTCCCATCATGCACTGGGACAGGAACAGACTAATTTGCATACAGCCCGGTTCTGAAACTGGGATGGTGCAGTGAGCTAAAAAACGGTGTTGGATCTAGCCCTGATCTCTTGACTGGGTGAGAGTTTTCTGCTTAATTCAGAGACTCTGTCCCTCACCACCCCTTGTTGTAAATATTTTTGTCCACCCTAAGCGTGGAAGGGTATACTCAGATGTGAGTCCCTTGCTCATTGCACCATCAGGATTCAAGCAAACCGGGCCGAAGACGGCTGTAATGCCAGAAACCGGTCCCCGGGAGCTTGTTTCCTTCCCAGTGTAAGAATTGGCTTTTGTAGTTTGGTTTGCCCTGTTCCCATCATGCACTGGGACAGGAACAGACTAATTTGCATACAGCCAGGTTCTGAAACAGGGATGGTGCAGTGAGCTAAAAAACGGAGTTGGATCTAGCCCTGATCTCTTGACTGGGTGAGAGTTTTCTGCTTAATTCAGAGACTCTGTCCCTCACCACCCCTTGTTGTAAATGTTGTTGTTCTTGCAGCTACTGCTGTTGTTCTTCTTCTTGTGGCTGCTGCTGTTGTTGTTCTTGCGGCTGCTGCTGTTGTTCTTGCGGCTGCTGCTGTTGTTGTTCTTGCGGCTGCTGCTGTTGTTCTTGCGAATGCTGTTGTTCTTGCGTCTGCTGCTGTTGTTGTTCTTGTGGCTGCAGCTGTTGTTGCGGCCACTGCTGTAGCTGGTACTGTTGCTGTTGTTGTTGCTGCCTGTCACTTATCTGCTGAGTTGCCTGCGTTTATTGTGTACTACTTTGCGTTGATGACATTTCAACATCGCTGCTCCTTAGTAGACTGGCTACCTCTGCGACACTCAAGGGCTTGGGACTAGGTTGGTGGGGTTGGACCACTGGTGCGGAGGTGCTGCTCCCAGTTTGGTTCCCGGACAACACTGCTGCAGGCATAACTTTTTTACTCCCAAAAAAATGTTGGCTGGCACTCCAGTCGTGGTTAATGGCACTTCCTTTTTCTGTTCCTTCTTATCACCAGCAACTTTCTTGGTACTGGACCTAGTACCTTTCTTTGGGACCATCTTCTTCAGATGTCAGGCAGGACGCAGATACACAACAAGTAGTGTTCACACGTGGACGTGATGCGCAACAGGACTTCTGTCTGGCTGGCAGTACAACAGGTGATGATGATGACACCTCCTCCTGTGGCTTTTTGTGCACCTAAAAGCAAATAAGCCAGGAGAAGAACATCAGTGAAATGTTGCATTTGTTGTTGTGTGGTTAAGTTACTTACTACTGTACAAAAGATATAGTCCAGCCATTTTTGAGACTTAGTCAACAAGGGCTATGTTGTACTACTGTGTATACACACACTACACTCTCAAGAAGGTTAGGAAAGAGAATAAGAACCACCAAATGAAAAATGTAATGGAAGTGGGTCGGACCCTATTTGCCATTAAATTATTAGACCATCACATCATTCATGGAGCTGCTGCTGGCAAAGGGGGTGGATGGATGGAAGCAGTAAGCCAAAATGAAAACTATGCAGACCTATATGCCAAAAGCACGACACTACTAACTCCCAACACAAAGAAAGGCCACCAGCCACATGGCCAGGCCCAACAGCACCAGAAAGCCCACCCCCAAAAAAACACACTTCCCAACTCAATCCAGTACCATCCATGCCCTAAATGATGTCTAAATTCAACAGACCACACACAAAAACACTTGATTAATAAAGCTGTGGCTACCTGCTCTGAGCCTACTGGATGAAAGCAGGCCTGTTGGCAGACAAGGCCAGACAAGCTTGCAGGCCCAGGCTTCAAAATGGCCACCAGCCACATGGCCAGGCCCAACAACATCCTAAGACCCACCCGAAAAAAACACACTTCCCAACTCAATCAAGTACCATCCATGCCCTAAATGATGTCTAAATTCAACAGACCACACACAGAAACACTTGATTAATAAAGCTGTGGCTACCTGCTCTGAGCCTACTGGATGAAAGCAGGCCTGTTGGCAGACAAGGCCAGACAAGCTTGCAGGCCGAGGCTTCAAAATGGCCACCAGCCACATGGCCAGGCCCAACAACATCCTAAGACCCACCCCAAAAAAACACACTTCCCAACTCAATCCAGTGCCATCCATGCCCTAAATGATGTCTAAATTCAACAGACCACACACAGAAACATTTGATTAATAAAGCTGTGGCTACCTGCTCTGAGCCTACTGGATGAAAGAATGCCTGTTGGCAGAAAAGCTTGCAGGCCTAGGCTTCAAAATGGCCATCAGCCACATGGCCAGGCCCAACAACATCAGAAAGCCCAACCCAAAAAAAACACACTTCCCAACTTAATCCAGTGCCATCCATGCCCTAAATGATGTCTAAATTCAACAGACCACACACAGAAACACTTGATTAATAAAGATGGGGCTACCTGCTCTGAGCCTACTGGATGAAAGCAGGCCTGTTGGCAGACAAGGCCAGACAAGCTTGCAGGCTTTGGCTTCAAAATGGCCACCAGCCACATGGCTAGGCCCAACAACATCAGAAAGCCCACCCCAAAACACACACCCCACCTAATGCAAGTGCCATCCATGCCCTAAATGATGTTTAAATTCAACAGACCACACACAGAAACACTTGATTAATAAAGCTGTGGCTGCCTGCTCTGAGTCTACTGAGTGAAGGCAGGCCTGTTGGAAGACAAAGCCTGACAAGCTTGCAGGCCTAGGCTTCAAAATGGCCACCAACCACATGGTCAGGCCCAACAACATCAGAAAGCCCACCCCAAAACAACACACTTCCCAACTCACTCCAGTGCCATCCATGCCCTAAATGATGTCTAAATTCAACAGACCACACACAGAAACACTTGATTAATAAAGATGGGGCTACCTGCTCTGAGCCTACTGGATGAAAGCAGGCCTGTTGGCAGACAAGGCCAGACAAGCTTGCAGGCGTTGGCTTCAAAATGGCCACCAGCCACATGGCTAGGCCCAACAACATCAGAAAGCCCACCCCAAAACACACACCCCACCTAATTCAAGTGCCATCCATGCCATAAATGATGTTTAAATTCAACAGACCACACACAGAAACACTTGATTAATAAAGCTGTGGCTACCTACTCTAAGTCTACTGGGTGAAAGCAGGCCTGTTGACAGACAAGGCCAGACAAGCTTGCAGGCCTAGGCTTCAAAATGGCCACCAGCTACATGGCCAGGCCCAACAACATCAGAAAGCCCACCCCAAAAAACACACTTCCCAACTCAATCCAGTGCCATGTATGCCCTAAATGATGTCTAAATTCAACAGACCACACACAGAAACACTTGATTGATAGAGCAGTGGCTACCTGCTCTGAGCCTACTGGATGAAAGCAGGCCTGTTGGCAGACAAGGCCAGACAAGTTTGCAGGCCTAGGCTTCAGAATGGCCACCAGCCACATGGCCAGGCCCAACAACATCAGAAAGCCCACCCCAAAAAAACACACTTCCCACCTCAATCCAGTGCCATCCATGCCCTAAATGATGTCTAAATTCAACAGACCGCACACAGAAACACTTGATTAATACAGCTGTGTCTAGCTGGTCTGAGCCTAATGGATGAAAGCAGGCCTGTTGGCAGACAAGGCCAGACAAGCTTGCAGGCCTAGGCTTCAAAATCGCCACCAGCCACATGGCCAGGCTAAACAACATCAGAAAGTCCACCCCAAAAAACACATTCCCCAACTCAATCCAATGCCATCCATGCCCTAAATGATGTGTAAATTCAACAGACCACATACAGAAACACTTGAATAATAAATCTGTGGCTACCTGCTCTGAGCCTACTAGATGAAAGAAGGCCTGTTGGCAGACAAGGCCAGACAAGTTTGCAGGCCTAGGCTTCTAAATGGCCACCAGACACAAGGCCAGGCCCAACAACAGAAAGTCCACCCCAAAAAAACACATTCTCCAACTTAATCCAATGCCATCCAGGCCCTAAATCATGCTTGAAAATGAAATACATTCAAAAAACAACAAATTAACAGTTGCATCATCATGCACACACCCATTAGACCATGACTAGCTCTGGTCTTCTACTGACTACTACTACCCACAACATTAAAAAAAAGGAATGATAGTTCCCAAAATTAAATTGTAGTTGCAACAACTGCTTTCCCCCAATCAAACACACACAACAACCACTTACTTACAAAATATTCCATTCAGAAATCCTCAAATCCAATTGCAATGATGCAGCAGACAGAAAGAGTGATCTTTCCAGCTCAAAATCCAAAGGCGCAATGACCAGGAGATGGACAAAGCACTGGGAGGAGCCTGCTGGACAGGAACAGGAAGGTGGAGATTCTGTGGAACTACCTCCCCCTCCCTACCTTTTTAAAAAAGGACTCCTTGCACAAAAAGAACAGCCAAATATCAAACTGAGGAGTTCTTTTTATCCAAATCATCATTTCCAGAAGGTTTAATGCTGCTAAAGCTGATATTTTTCTCCAAATTGAAAATTTCACATGTTCGAGTTCTCAAGCTTCACATTGCTTCCGCTGGTGCATCCAAAATGACTTGATCGCGTTCTCTCGCTCTCTGTCACGTTGAATATGATGTGTTCGGGTTCTCTCGTTCCTTGTCGCATTCGGTATGAAGTGTCCGCATCCTCACGCTCTCGCTCGCAGTGAAGAATGATGTGTTCGAGAACATGATCGCTAGAAGAAAGATGTGATCGCAAGACGAATGACGTGATCGCGCGGCCAATGACATTAATGCGGGCTCGAACTCTAGAAAGATAGCGCAAAATGGCTACCACAATCCAACATCTCATGAAGAATGTGAAAAACGTGGAAAACTTGTCGGCGAACGTGGGGATTCAGGTAAGGCGATCGCGCGAGAATGTAATTTTTTGCAGCGCGAGCAAGACAAAAATTTCTGGTAAGATGCGGATTGCGGAAATTTTTACATTTTCGCGCTCTTATCGCAATTTCCGCGAGCGGAACGGAATTTGCGCCCAGGCCTAAAAATAAACTCTTACATTATCCTGCTAAGTGAGCGCAAACGCAAAGTTGCAAACAATTAAGATTAGTAGCGCAGAAGAGCTCCTGTGTCAAAACAATCACAGAAGACTTTTAAACGTAATTTACCTGTAATGTAAGCAGCAGTATTGTAGCTGGTTGGAAAAAAAAGATATTCGCAATATATTTCACAGAGCAGAAGAACAGACACAAAGTAGTAATAATTAAATAGATAACTCACCAAGACCAGGGACCTCCACTCCTAGAAGGTCCAGCAGGTCCTGCTTCCGATCCAGGATTTTTCGACCACCGGTGCGTCAACTGGTTCTGGGTGCGCCGGACCCCAGAGCAGCGAAATACTGCCCGGCGCACCTTCACCCACCGCTGCCGATGCTCTAGGAGCTGTACCCGGACCCAGGCCTGCCACCTGCTGCCAGGGTTATGGGGAGGTGGGGCTGCACAAAAAAAACCAGTGCAGCCAACTCCACCTCCCCGAATAAGGCCTGTGCCTGGACCCCTTTGGGCGCCGGAAGGCAGTCGCGCCTCTGGCTCCTGCGGCGAGCTCTACCCTTGCACATGGTTCTGGGGTAGAGGGAGAGTGAGACGGGGCGGGAAAGAAAAGGTAATAAAATTTGAAAAGTAAGTAGAAGAAATAAAAAGTAAAACAAGAAGTTTTTCCCAATGGGAGGTATTATTTCCTGCTCCTAAATCAGGACTCAAACTAACAAACACAAATCACAACATTCATTTTTTGGAACGGGAGAACACTTACCAGAAAGGAACACACCCAATCTAATTTTAAAAAGCATGCAATTTATTGTAATTAAAATACAAAGATATCAATGAATAATCAATTAAAAACATGAAATACACAGATAAAATACACAAGTAAAACCACCTAATGTGGATGTGGAGAAATTAATCAAAAAAGAAACTAGTATCTGTCTTTGTTATATCATTTCGGGCCCTCGTTTGTCAACAATGGGGGGAATAATATTCCTTTGGACCAAATTGATTGTTGGCAACGCCGAATATGACTTGGCAATTGGCGTCGACGCGTTTCGGAAGCTTAAAATGATAATGGCTTCCTTCCTCAGGACAGTCTCTATATGTATTCTCCACAGGTTAGTATCAAACCTAATGCACAAATAAAATACAATACAATACCACTATTAGATCCTAACGTAATGATGGCTGATTACACATTTTTTTCTCTTATCCTAAAGAGGACTGGATTCGCTACCATCTCTGAATTTATGCCCAAGTGTCAAACCTGATTATAATAACAGAAAGAGCCCGTTTGTAAACACAGGGAGTCTATGGGTAATGATCAATCCTTCGTATTATTATACATTTCACCACATTGTTCATGATTCAGTCATAGAAGAAGATATTTTACACCAGGAACAGTTATGCGTGAATATTTCACATGTTTTTCCCATAAAAAAGTGCACTTGTTAAAGGCATTTCATTTCAAACATTTTTTCATATCCTAAACAGGACTGCATTCGCTACCGTCTCTCAATTTATGCCCAAGTATCAATCATGATTCTAAGAAAAAAGAGGGCCTATTTGTAATCACAAGGAGTCTATGGGTAATGGTCAATCTTTTTTGTTAGTATACATTTCACCACATTGTCTATGATTCAGTCATCGAAGGAGATTTTTTACACAAGGAAACAGTATTTCACATGTTTAAGTCATTGCATTTCACGAAAACACCTATTTCTCCAAAACTATCCAACCTAAATTTCAAAACCTACTCAAAAAACATATATATTTCCGATTACTCTAAAGGCATTGTGCATACATTTTAACCTTCTGGTAAGTGTTGTCCACATTCTCTTAACATGCATACACGGCACTCATACATCCATCATGCACTATATTATTATTGCTTACTAACCATAATGATTATATTTCCCGTAGAAATCTACCAAATGTGTAGTATTCCTGTGATGATCGCCTATAATGGTCTCAGGCTTCCACAATCCTATCTGTAATTAGGAGAGATATAACGTTAAGTATAGGGGTATGACGTACCCTGACCCCATTATTTAAAGGGCATTTTAATTTATTTACCTCGATGTGTAGGAAAGCACCTTTATTCCAACTCAAGTCTGTTTAAAAGCTTATTCAGTAATGGACTTGTCGCGTTCCTGCATAAATTACAGAGTATCAGTTAGTTATTTCTCTACTGCGTATTAGTCAATGTTGACACAGAGCCCATAGATCTATTGTTAGGTTTTTATCACAAAGGGATTTACCTTACGTATTTCACAAAGGGGCGTGCTCAATTTGATGCCTCCCAGTCACTCTTAGTGCTGTGTAATACTGCAATGATATTTGAAAGGAGCATTTCACTTAGTTAGAGGGAGACATAGTCTATCTTAGTTCCCAAACTGCATTTATTGTTAATGTTTGTTCCTTACCGATAGTTGCGGGTCAAACCTCCGAAATGGGGTTCTCATGCGCAGCCGGGTAGTATCGTGCACGTGGCTGCATGGAAAATATATGAATATAGTGTAACTTGATTTTTAATTTAAATTGAAGGATGTAAATAATAGTTACTAGCTAGCTATGGAGTTTTAGCTTAGTTAAGTGTTGACTAAACTCTCTCTTCATAGCGGCGCGTTTCCCATTGCTAGTTTCTTACCTATTGTGAGCACACGGCTGTCTTTCCCGGAGCTGCTCTACGTGGCGTCTCTGCGATCACCGCTTCGATTAATGTTATGTCGGCTCGCCTCGTTTCAGTCGTCGCTTTTAAGGCTCGTCATGCGGTCACGTGATTTTTAGTTTGATCTTCGCAACTGACCTGAACCACTTAGGTTTCCTGTTTAGTTTAATTTAAAGGAGCAAACAAAAACTTTATTGCTCACTTTTAAAGAAAGGGCATTCCCTGTATCGCGTATACTCTGTTTATTCTGTTTCCGGTTTTATTAATTTTCGTATTTTAGTATAAAGAAGGGGGTAAACAAAAACTTTATTGTTCACTTTTCAAGAGGCGTTCTCTATATCGCGTCTGCTTTGTTTACTCTATTTCTTTTTTTATTTATTTTAAGTATTTTAAGATCGAAAGAGCGATCAAAAAACTTTATTGCTCACTTTCTGAAAATTATTCCCTAATTTAGAGTGGTGGCCAGAAGGGTTGTTTTTGTGTGTACATTGTTTGAATGGGACTATACTGAATGTTCATGTCTTAAGTATGAATTGAATCAATAGCAACTGCTGCGGGTTTTAAAAAATATATATATATGGGTAGAGAATCCAATGAGAAAAATATGGTCCCAGGAGGTGGCCTATTCATTTCTAATGTCTTAGCATTTCTATCTCAATTCTCAGGGAGGTCTGGAAGCCCAATGTTTTCGCTTTACAGTACCTATGTGTCCGTGGCACATGTCGCATATGTTACATACCCCTTGTCTACTAGTGGTATCTTAGAGTAGAATGTCTATTTAATCCAGTGGACAGTTCTATGACACTATTCTCATCCAGTCCTCTTTCGTATTGAGGCCTCGATTGACAGTATCCAGCGTGGAGATATACCACTGTTCCCTGTTTTTGCGTTTGGTATCAAGGTTACCTCCTCTTCTAGAGGCAGTGATTTTCTCTATAACAAACCATGAGAACTCTGTATGTTTGTGTTGTAGTTTCTTAAAGTGATCAACCATAGGGGCGTTCTCTTTGTTGGTTTTGAGTGCGGACCTGTGTTCCAGAAGGCGCAATCTTATTTCTCTGCCCGTTTCTCCTACATAGGCTAATTTGCAGGGGCACAAGATTATATAAACAAGGTTGCTGCTTCTGCAATTGTTCAAAGTTTTAGAGGTTATGGTATAGTTGTTATAAGTCAAGGATTTGCCAATAATGCAGTTTTCGCATATTGGGCAATTACTGCACTTGTGGTTTCCCACTGCTTTACTGCCATTAATCGTGAGTTGATTATTTTGGTTCTGCTCTCTGTATGTATGAACCAGATTCTGACGGATGTTTTCATTGCGTCTAAATGCAAAGATAGGTTTTGCCAATTTCGCCTCTTTGCCGTCATTTAGGATATGCCAACTTGAGTAAATTACATTTTTCAGCTTATTGCTAATATTTGAAAATTGGCTTACAAAGACTAGTTTTGAATCACTTACCGGTTGTTTCTTTGAGGCCGGATCTGGGTATATCATGCTGTCTCGGTTATAGAATCGTGCCCTTTTGCATGAATTCTTAATGAGTTTTTTGGGGTATCCCCTATCTTGTAATTTCTCACTCAGTCTGTTTGTATGTTTTGAATAGTCTTCCAAAGTGGAGCAATTCCTTCGAAGTCGAAGGAATTGTCCAAATGGGACATTGTCCTTTTGGGAACGGGGATGGTAACTACTATAATTCCACCTCCAGCTTGCCCTCGATATTTTTTATGGTGATATCTAGGAAGTTTACTGCTTCTCTGTCAAATACTGCTGAGAATCGGAGGTTCTCATCTCCCAAATTTAACCACTCTAGGAATTCCTCCAGGGTATCGATTTCTCCTTCCCAAATGAAGAAAATGTCATCAATGAAGCGCCGCCATAATGAGATGTTTTCAAAAAATGGCGACGCTTCATTGAACACATGTTTCTCCTCGAACTTGGCAACGTATAAACATGCCAGGCTCGGCGCACAGGTGGCCCCCATGCTGGTGCCTTGCGTTGGAGAAATAACTCATCTCTGAATAGAAATATATTGCTTTTCAAAACTAGAGTTATGCATTGCATTATGAACTCAAGATTGGCGCCTCTAAGATCTGCATTGCTTAATATCTCTTCCACCACATTGATCGTATCATTTTGTGGTTTGTTGGTGTACAACGCCTCTATATCGAGGGTCACCATAATCTGATTTTTGGGGTTGTACACCAAGCCTTCCACAATGGAGATCATATGTGCCGAATCTCGCACATAAGAGTCTTGTTTTAATACAAGGGGTTTTAGGAAGGTATCAGCGTATTGGCTCAGTGGTTCAAGGCGTGAGCCAATGCAACTCACAATGGGTCTCATGGGGGGATTTTCCACACTCTTGTGAATTTTGGGGAGACCATATATCGCCGGGGTCCTAGCGTCTTTGCTGTATAAAAATTCAAATTCCGCTTTGCAAATCAGATTTTTATCAAAAGCATTTTTCGCTATTTCCCAAACCTTTTTGTTCAGGGTCTCCAAAGTGGTAAAAGGAACTCTTTGATAGTGTTCTTTGACCTCTAACAGATCCAACATTTTCCTATTATAGTCTTCAGTATCAAAGACAACTACCACTCCGCCCTTGTCGGCGGGTTTGATGGTTAGCTGCAGGTTGTTCTTTAAGTCTGTCATAGCTATTCTATGATCTTTAGACATGTTGTTCTTGTCAGGGTATGTGTGCTCTAAGATCTTTTTTATCTTTGATTCCACAACTTTTTCGAACACTTCCACATTTTTACCCACCTGTGAGATGGCTGGGGTGAAGGTTGATTTTTGTTTAAGTCCCGAGATATTATTGGGGGGCTATAGTCTCTTCCTTCAAAGAATTCCTTTAATCTAATTTTGCGGAAGAATGCTTTAAGGTCCTTCTCTAAATTAAATTTGTTGACATTGGTGGTGGGGGCGAATGTAAACCCTTTTTCCAAGACTTCCAATTCAACTTTGTTTAGGGGGTAGTGAGAGAGGTTGATGATTGGAAATTTGTTCGAGTTGTTTGAAAATATTGACGGTATCGTTGACTCCTTGTATTGGGATATTCCTGAGGGGCCTGGTTGTGTTGGTAATTTGTCCTGTAACCACCCCTCGGGCCTGGTATTGTTTCCTCTGATACTGTCCCCTGTATGGGTATGGTTTCCCGCCTCTCCTTTGGCGGTTCTCTAAAAAATGGTTACCTCCATTTTGTTCACTATTGTAACCACCATTCCCGGTAATAGAACCCTCGTCTTCGCTACTTGAACCAGAGGTTTCAGAAAATGTGACACTTTTCTTGGCTCCTCTGTTGTATATTGGTCGGTTCTCGACATTCCTTTCCTCTCTTGGTTGTTGGAAATAGTCCTTATTATTTTTGGGTAAACTAATTCTATGCTATATTTGTTCACATCTTTTTTGAGTTTTATGTTTTTTTTGTTTAACAAATAGTCTTTATATCCGTCCATTTCTGCATTTATTTCGTCTAACCTCTTTTTAGCATCATCTACCGCTGACATTTCCTGAAGTGCCTGTTCTAGTTTCTCTATTTCTTTCCATTCTAATATTACCCTATCTTGTGCAGTTTCAATAATTAAGAGGATCCAATCCCGGCTACACCTATTTGCAATGTGTGTCCAGGTTTCTAAGAACTTCATGTTATCCGTAAAGAGACCTGGTTCATTGCGGACCTGTAGTCCCATAGGTATAACACCTGTTCTTGCGTATTGTATTTGGAACTCGGCGTGGAGTTCGGTCCTCACTGCCTTTTTCTTAAGGTTCAGTATGTTACCCCATTTGTCGTTATTACCAGTAACAACCACAATCTTATTAGTATTGTTGGTTGAAGAGCCAACTATTTTAGTGAATTGGTCTTCTGTAAACGCGAAGGTTTTAAAGGGGTCCATAGTCAAACTCAGTAATATAGGTTTTATGTTAGTCACTGAAAAGCGATCCGAGATTTCTCTCCAGCACCAGGCTGTACCAGGTAGGTATAAAAGGAAGAGAGGGGCTCTTAATAACCCAAAGGGAAATGGAGCACCAATATACTGAAAAGTAAAACAAGAAGTTTTTCCCAATGGGAGGTATTATTTCCTGCTCCTAAATCATTTTATAAGAAATAAAAAGAGCAGGCAATAGAAAAAGAGTAAAAAAGTAGCTAAAAAATACTCAAAAAGTAGACAAAAACCAAAAATATAGAAGCAGGAAAATATTCAGAGAGATAATAAATATATTTTTTTTAAAGTGTCTTGAAACAAAGGATTGGAAAGATAGAGGGAGGATTGAAAAGCAGGCCCAAGAACCATATCAATAGAGTCAAAAACAAGATGTCCCATTGCGACCAAGTGCACAAGTTTTCTCCCCGAGCACGCAAAAAGTGCAGCGAACACGAAAAAGCGTTCCCGAACAGGAAATACGTACTGCGAACGGGCCCGAGCATGCATTGCGCAACCCCAAAAAGGAAGTAAGCATTGCGAGCGGGGGGGACAAGTGAAAACAAGATGGCTGTGCCCATAAGCGACTGCATGGGTAAGTTGGCAAGACATTTTCAACGCGATCACACAGAAAATATTGCGAACGGGCGGGAAAAAACATCTGCGTCTTCACATAATTTCCGCATGTTCGCGGAGATTTTTAACATTTTCGCGATAGTTTGCAAAAGTGAATTTCGCAAATTCTGCCCACCCCTACTGATTTTCCGTCCAAGTCATACACTTGTCCTGACATCGAAGTACCATGCGAAAAAGCTCGAAATCTCCGTCCGAATCGTTTCCGCGTCCGAACCGCTCTGTAACAAGCAAACCGCGGCACGCAATGGAGACGTTTCACGACCGAGCTAGTATGATACTCGATTCGGACAGTCAGATCGAGTTGGAGCATTCAGCTTGCAATAGCTCCCGAAGTAGGACTTCGGAGGTCCACGTTGGACCACCCTTCACCCGCAGCCTTACGATAATGACACAGGGGTAGACCCAACACAGGCATGTACGGTGCGGATGGCACTGATACATACCCACTGTAGGGGGCGCACTTGTCTGCTACATACCCATTCAGTCAATGGGAGCCCATGTACGTGTCGTATAACCGGCTCCCATTGACTTCTATGGGAGTCCGACCAAACTGAGTCCAACAGCATACGGTCGCATTGTATTTGCTCGTTCGGACTGCAGGAGTCCGGCTCATTGGAAAACACCCCAGATCCGGGTCGGTCGGACTGGTTTCCGACCAAGATCGGAATCAGCCCTTATGTTTGTATTTGTTTCAGATGTACTCATTATAAAATTCAAATTAGGAATGTAGATGTGTTTTTACAAAGTGAAAATGAAATCAATGATAAATGGTGAGAATTTGCTGGTTATCTGTTTGTGGAAGGTCGTTTTGAGTTAGGTACTGTACAATGCATTTTAGAACAAAACAAAATGCCAGCTAGAGCTGTCCATAATGACTTAGAATTAGTACCTATACCTCCCGACCTTAAAGATTAAAATACATAGGAGGCTATCCTTGTACAATCTGTGCCCCCTTTTCAGGCTATAATTCGTATGGAGCCTAAAACAGGTAAGCTGACTCCAACAGATCCACAAAGAGGTTTAAAAGGAAGCATTTTGTATTTACCTTTAGATTTTAAGTAAAATGTTGAAACTGTTGGTGTAGAAAGAGAGGATGCTGAACCTGTAGTTATTCTTGTTGATGGTGTACCAACGAAGAGTTGGAAAATTTGGCAAAAGTTAGCATATGTGACAAAAGTGCAAAAGGCTATATTGCATCTGGTGCAAAATTTACTATATAAAATGTAAATGTAGAAGAAGAAGAAATTACTTTTGAAGATGAAACTGACATTTCAAGTGGACAAATAGAAAACTCAAAAAAGAAGAAATGTATCAACGTTATACTATACACCCACTACATTCAAAATAACTGATAGAAGATACTATTGATTTGCTCCAGATGAAAAAAGCAAAAGGAACTACCATGAGTGTGTGGGAAAAAAGTTTAGAAGCTTGTTGTTTTGCACAGCTATTCCCTACTGGAAAAATTGGACAATATGATGAATGACCAGTTCAGATTCCAGCTCCAGAATATCGTACTTTACCACTGTTCTAAGAAGATCCAAGATTTCGTCAGTGTATCCGATGTTTGTTTTATCTTTTATTTGAGAGTGAACCACATATTGAAAACTGGAAAGCATCTCTTACATGTTTCTGCAAAGGAATTTATGGAGAAAGTTGAAGAAAGAGACAAACATTAAGAATCACAGTAAATTAATTTGATGGCATGTCAACGTGGCACTAATGAATATTGGTATCATCGTCAGGGAGAAGTAAAATGTATGTTAAGAAATTTAGGAACCCCTACATGGTTTGTTACACTTAGTTGTGCTGAGTACGCATGGGATGATTTACTGGATTTTCTACAAGAAGAAACTTCAAATATAGCACATATTGAGTTGAAGACAGCTAGAGAACTGTGTAACCTGGATTCTGTAATGCATGCAGATATTTTAATAATAGGTTTGAAGCTATGATGTCCTTTATCTGTAATTAAAAAAATCCACCTTTTGGCGAAGTTATTGATTTTTTTGGGAGAAAAGAATACCAAGCTAGAGGTGCTCCTCATATACAAATGCTTTTATGGATCAAGGATGCACCTACATTTGGAACTGATTCGGATTAGACTGTTTTGTCTTTTAATGAAGACTATGTTACCTGTGCGGGTCCAAAAACAAGAGGAGAAAATGTCATAAGACAGCAAGTTTTACGGTTTCAGAGTTATTATTGTGGAAAGTATTGCCAAGAGAAATATAACTCAAAGGATACATTTTATACAAAATGTCGATTTGGTATTCCACGTCCAGTAATTTCCAAAGCAAGAGTGAACAGTTTTATGTCAGCAGTGAGGCATACCAATCACCCAAAAGTACTTACAATTTAAAAAGAACAGAAGAATCGAAGGACATCAATGATTGCAACCTGGTGATTTTGAAGATGTGGAATGCAAATATGGACATATAATATGTTACAGATAACTCAATTGCTGTTGCTCGCTATTTCACGTCATATATTACCAAATCTGAGAAGACATAATTGAAAGAAATGTGGGAGGAAATTTCGCGGAGAAGACACTCAGCAAAAAATTGTTCAGCTTTAACTTGAAGATGCTTTCACATCAAGAAATTGGATCGTACGAGTGTTCGGATCGATTGACATCTGCAAGTTTATATTCAAAGTCAAGAGGGATCATCTGGATAAGTCTTGGTCTTGCTGCAGCTCAAAATCGAGTTTTGAAATCTGTACAAGAAATTGAATACCTGGCACTGAATTAACTGGAAAGTACAGATATTCTGAAAACAAATATGTTGGACATGTAATAGAAGCCCATACCTGGAAAACATAAGTCTATATGAAATACTGCAACATTATAGTTTTAATAAAAATGTCACAAAAAATATAACTGAAGGAAAATATGCTGTAATTGGATCTGAAGGATGTTTGGTAAAGCAAGACAAAGGAAATCTGATTTATCACAGGAAATTAAGTTGTGATACTCCGGATGAAAGAGAGTTTTTCTATTTAGCTCTTCTGCAACTCTTCAAACTTTGGCAGACAGAAAGGGAATTACCTGGACATTTTGACTGCAATGAGGATTCTTTTAATTCATGTAAAGGTAGCATTGAATGTAAAAAAAAAACCAAACTATCTACAAATGTTGAACGAAGAGATTAATCAAGAAGGAACTATTGCAGCTGAAATAGCTGGAGCTAGTTTCCAAGATAGTCAGAGTTCTGGTCCACAAATTCAGGATCCACTAGGAAAAGCCATACTTGAAAATGAAGCAGCAATAGCAATGAGTGAAGTGGAAACGGTGATGCAGCAAGCACAACAGGACAATATAGATTTGGAAAATTTAGAGGAACGTCTGAATAGTGAACAGAAAGAAATATATCACCAAGTTACACAACAGATACAACATGGATTACTGCATGAAAAAAATGATTGCCAATGTACATTATTTAGACCTATTCTTATATACATCAGTGGACAAGCTGGAATGGGGAAAAGTTTCTTGTTTAAATGTTTGTCAAATTATCTACAGAAATTACAGATTCACATATGTCTTGTGTTGTAACTGTTCCAACTGGGTTAGCAGCACACATTAAAGGGTTTACATTACATCGTCTACTTATGTTACCAGTAGAGCATGAGAATAAATTGGAATATCACAAGATATCTGGAGAAGCTTGTTTGGAAGTTTCAAGAGTACTAAAGAAAATGAAACTTCCAGTAATTGATGAAGTAAGCTTGGTCTCAAATGTAATGCTTGCGTTTGCACATTTGAGGATGCAGCAGATTTTAAAAACAAATTACAATGTTTTATTTGGAGGGAAACATGTAATGGTATTTGGTGATTTACTACAACTCACACATGTGAAAGGCCAACCAGTTTTAAAACTCTTCTTCAGGAAGACACAAAAAAATCTTTGGGATATATTGGAAATGTGAATATTTGGAGTTTTTTTTAATATAAGTAACTTATCAAGAACATGCGACAAGCAAATGATGAAGATTCTTCAAAATATTAGAATTGGTATCTTAACAAAGAATGGAAAAAATGCTTTAGAAAGTCGGCTACTAAAAAACTTGTTTCCAACAGAAAATAATGCGGCTGAACACAATCTACCAAAGAATTGCAGAAAAGGAATCTATAATTTGCCTTATGCCAACACTGAAAGAATGTTTTGCATTCAATGAAGAACTATTGAAAAAAGGAAAATGAACTGATAATGAAAATGGTTGCTATTGATAAAATAGAACATGAAGGAGTAACTATTCTTTTGTCAGAAAAATTGCAGGTAAAATTAGACTCTTTGGAAAAATGAATATCTAAGACTGCTGGTTTGGAAAAGACCTTGGATGTCTCTGTAACCTTCTGGGTAATATTACAGCATAATTTAGATGTTCAAAAAGGTTTAGTAAATGGAGCAATGGGGAAAGTTGTTGACTATGTTAGTTATGCAAATAGAGATAAGAATGACTTTTTGAAGATTAAATTTGATCAGATTGTAGAGGTGAAACAAATTGGATGGTGTTGTGTTAGTTTCGTGCTTGGAAAAGATTTGTATTTTCGTAGAAAATAGTTTCCTGTTTGCTTAGCATATGCAGTGACTATTCATTCATAAATCTCAAAGTTTAAGTGAAGACAATGCTTTCGTAAATGTTGGACGTTCTGTGTTTAAAGAGGGTATGGCATATGTTGCATTGTCCCAAGTAAGTACGTTATTCGCATTTTATTTGATTGATTTTGATGAGCAAAAGGTGTAGATGTAAATTGTGTAAAAGAATACAATAGGTTAAGAAGATTCAATGCTCCTAACTTAGGTGAATATTCCATTTATGAAAAACGTTTAATACGTCCAAAATGAAAATATGATGAAGATTATACTGAGGTTGCAAAGAAAAAAAGAATTGAAAAGAATTTGTAAAAGGATTTGTAAAAAACGTTACTTCCTGAGGCGGAAGCCGAGAAGACTTGAGCTATTTGTTTTTAGGATTTTTTAATATAGTTTGACTAATTCTTTGCTCTTTTGCACCATACTAGAGCGTTCCCCCCACTTACAGCCGAGTAGGTGCTGGTTGGTGGGTTGGAACTTACGATCTCCTCTTTGGCCGCCATCTTGCTGGAGGCTCGAGGTTAGCGGTCTAGCTTCCCTTCCATCCCGCCCTCACAAGTGTAAAATGATACCATCTACACAGAGGTGCAGCGGACGAGCGCAGCGGGCGCGCCGATGGTGCACCGAAGGCGTGCCAAAGTCAAGCCCATCTGCGCCCGTCCAAGCCTGGATTGGGCCCAGGGTCAGAAATCCTGACCATGCTCCCATACTTATGGATGTAATTAACAACCAGCCTGAGGCCGAGACCCAAGCCGCAAACTTTTCCAATAAGAGCGATCTCCCTTATTTTAGATATAGTTCTAAGCACCTCATGGCCCTAAGGACCGCAATAGAGCAGAACTGCTCTAAATTACATTTGAAGGGTGAAAGTGCTACTTGTTCGCACTGCGACCTATCAATTACAATCAGGCATAAATTAATCAAGGACAGGAAGAGTCACAAGAAAGACCACTGGCAACCTAGATGTAAAACATTTTCCTTTTTGAGCCGTAACTGCAGGTCACTACTCAAACACAAGTTTGAAACTTTTAACTTGTTATTAGATGAAAAACCCGATGCCCTCTTCTTAACCCAAACATGGCTAAACAAGAGCTCATGACCTGATATTGCGGTGGTTGTGTCTGACAACTATGCAATTGAGAGGTTTGACCGCCCCAATAAAACAGGAGGCGGCATAGCTGTTACTTTTAAAAAAAGAGTATAACTGCGATTTTATGAGCCTTCCCAACTCGAATGGCGAAGCAGCAGTTTTCAAACTTGCCATCACCCCTAACTTCACGTTCTCTGCTTTGCTGGTCTACCGTCCACCCGGTCCCGCCACAGCATGGACGACTGCTCTACTGGAAACCATAAGTCCCCTAGCTTTGACAGCCGCCAATTTTCCTCTTATTGGAGATTTTAATATACATCTAAAATCTAGCTTGCACCACCACTTCAGATTTTATATCCGATCTAGCCGCCCTGAACCTTAAGCTGTTAAATTCAGGACCAACCCACACTGCAGGTCACCTACTTTACCCTATCTTTTCCAACCTTAAGGCAATTAATGTTCTCCCGGCGTTGCCACTTAGCTGGTCAGATCATTATTTGATCAGGTTTTCACTCCAAGCAGCCTCACAGGAGTGTAATGTTCCCTCGGATCAACCAAGGCAGATAAGAAATTGGAAAAAATTGGACATGGAAATTTTGCCTCCCAATGTCCATGGTGAAGCGCAAGGGCCTACGACCTCCAGCCCCTTGGTTTACTGAGACACTAAAAAAGGATAATTCTGAGTGTAAAACCTTGGAACGCAGATGGAGGAAAAACTATTCCTCGGACGCGAAAAAAGAGTACAAAAGTAGATTAAACAAATATCGGACCCTCTGCAATAATGCACGAGCAGATCATGTGTGTTCCACTTTTGGGGAGGCCCTAAATCGCTCCCAAACCTTATTTAAGTTGGTAAAACAACTTGCAGGATCTAAAACTAAAGCTACGCCTCCAGACCTAAACAAATTGCAATGTGAAGCTTTAGCGTCTTTTTTATACAAAAGGTGGACAAAATCTATCAAAGAATTACGGCAGCCCAGAATAATAGTTTCCCATCTGACATAACACATCTGCGTCCTTCTGCTCACAACATAATCAGCAGATCCGACACAGATGCCCCTCAGAATCCTGGAAGCATCCTGGACAGCTGGCCCAGACTAAACACAGACACTCTACTTAAACTACTTAATACCATTAAATCTGGATCACCAAAAGACCCTCTACTCTGTACGATACTCAAAAAGCTTGGCCCACATTTATTTGACAGTATCACAAACTTACTTAACACCTCCCTACAAGAAAACACTGTGCCTCCCGACTGGAAACATGCCATGTTTCACCCATTGCTAAAAAAGGCTGGAGCGGATCCTAATCAGCCCTCCAACTTTTGGCCCATCTCTCTGCTACCCATCTTGTCCAAGATTTTGGAAAAACATGTGAACCAAACCTTAACTGAATTTGTCACCACCCAAGATTTACTACCCTCCTGTCAATCTGGGTTTAGAGCGGGCTTCTCGACGGAAACCACTCTACTAGGAATCAGGGAAAACATTTGAGGACTTTGGACAAAGGAGAGATGGTGGCCCTAATATTTCTGTATTTAAGTGCCACCTTTGATTTTGTATCACACACTGTTTTAATTAATACACTTCGCTCTCTTGGTATTTGTGGTTCAGCATTAGAGTGGCTCATCTCCTTCCTGACTGGATGGACGTTTCAGGTCTTTTCTCATGCAGCATGCTCAGACACTCATGTCTTTGAACATGGTGTACCTCAGGGTTCTATACTAAGCCCTCTATTGTTTAATTTGTATATGAGCCCTTTGGCTATGGTGGTAGAAGAAGCGGGTCTATCAATGTATTCATACGTGGATGACTCTCAGTTAATTTTTTCCCTTACATCTGAGAACATGGGTCCCCCGTCCACCCTCAAACGTGGCTTAGTGAAAATAGCAGGTTGGATGCAAGATAACTTTCTCCAACTAAACGGGGAAAAAACGGAAGTCATCATATTAGGCAAAAACAAAAACTTGTGGGGCCCTCAACATTGGCCTAATGAGATGGGCTTGCTCCCTGTCCCAGTTCCACAAGCGCGTAATCTAGGTGTCATCATTGATGACTCTCTTAAGATGCACAAACAAGCTGAGAAAACCGCAACTACGTGCTTTGCCATTTTAAAATGGTTGAAAAAGATATGCTGGATGTTGCCTGAGCCAACAAAGAAAACCGTGGTCAATGCCTTAATCACCTCATGGATTGACTACGGGAATGTCCTTTATTTAGGCTCAAATAAAGCAACCACCCGTAAACTACAGGTAATTCAAAATTCAGCGGCCAGGCTAATATGTAATATTCCTAGATACACCCCTACTACCCAATATCTTCGGGAACTTCACTGGTTGAAGGTTGACAACCGAATCAAGTTTAAAGCATTAGGTTTTATGCATAAAATTAATTCTTCTAAATACCAGTTGCCTAATGAAATACCAAATTCATACTTGATATTTTTGATGCCAAAATTCTAAGACGATATGAATTACTGAATATAATTTGGATATTTCAGCTACAAATGATTTTAGAAACATCATTCACCCTATTTGAAGCATGTAAATATGATTTTAGAGGTGTATGTTGGTCATCATCAACAAAATGTTTTCAGAAACATAATTTGGCCTCTTGGAAAGGTGTGTATATGAATTCAAAATTTTATTTTGGATATACTCAATATTTTAAGAAACATCATTCGGCCGATAGGGAAGATGTTCGTAATTACGGTTTAAATTATTAATTCTGTTTTTTCATATTGCGTTTCAAAATTTATGTTTGAAAGAAGGTGGTGATATATTTGATATTTGTATTATATATATATATTTTGGATATACTCAATATTTTAAGAAACATCATTCGGCCGATAGGGAAGATGTTCGTAATTACGGTTTAAATTATTAATTCTGTTTTTTCATATTGCGTTTCAAAATTTATGTTTGAAAGAAGGTGGTGATATATTTGATATTTGTATTATATACTATATTACAAAGGATGTTTATTTGTAAAAATGTAAATACCAAGTTGTGTTTGTTGTAGACATTTTGAAGAGAAATATGGTCTTTTTTAACAATCTTATTGATTGCATTTTTTTGCCCGCTGTCATCTTATGATTAAAATTGAAGTCACTGTTTATGGTGAAATTCAATACAATCTGAAGACAGCAAAAAATGGCAAAATGAGTATGTGTTGTAATTGTATACTTATGTTGTGTTGCGAAAACTATTACATTATATGTAATAACAGAATTATTTTCTCCTTTTACAGACCTTACTATTAAAGTTTAAAATATTTTAAATTTGCATTTAAAAAAGAAGTGAAATTATATTACTATTAACCTCATATTTACTTGGAAACAGGTAAGATTAATCCACCCAGGTACTACCCTTGCAGTCTATCAAATACACTGTGACTCTCCATGCCTATCTCCAGTCACCCAGCCAGTACTAGACACTAATGCAAATTCTCCACTAATACCCAAGTACTTATAAATTCAGCATACATTCTCCTCGTAATCATCCAGTCACTGCTGATGTACTCATACTATGGCCCAATCACTAACAGAAGCAGTCCTACAATTGTCTGTGCACTATCCATACAGACCTCTAAGCAGGTACATACTACTCATTCACTCATCGAAATACCCTGGTTACCCATGCAGTCTAGCAATCACCCTGTCAGTCCACATGCACTTCTCCAATCACCCATCTAGCGCGGTGTACTTATCTAGTTACTTCGCTTATACCAAAGCACTTATAAATACACAATGCAGTCTCTTTACAGCACTATAATCATTCAGTTACTAGTCTTGTATTTATGAAATGGCGTAAGTACTAACACAATTAACCGCTATTATTATTTATAGTAGGTTTTAGTGAAAATACAGTTAGAAAGTAGCATTTAGAAAACCTTGGAAATTCAGTGAAAAAATATAGGTTTTAGGCACGTTATAGTTAGAAATTAATATTTAAAAAACCTTTCAAATTCACTGAAAAAACCATAGGCTTCCGGGACGTTATAGGTAGAAATTATCATTTAAAAAATCTTAGAAATTCACTGAAAAAACAATAGGTTTCTGGGACATTATACTTAGTTGGACATTTCACTCATACAAAACCATAGACATTCCACCGCTATAGTTAGTTTATCTACCTATAACTCACGCCCCCGCATTGCACTGCTGATGACGTCACATATTACATCATTCATGACATGGTCAGTGACATCACTGATGAAATCTCAAATGACATCACTGATGGCATCACTGATGATATCATCAATGTGACAATCTGATGCAGCTCCTCACACACTAATATAACCTTTGATACACTCACTGTAAAATACAGGCGACCATTTTCGATATCATTGACACACTAATACCAGTTACAACATATCCACTTAGCGATTCCTAGGTCTACACACACATCTACCCATTCACCCATACAATCACTCATACATGCAGTCACTGATCAATAGAACATTATCAAATGCACACATACACCTATATAAACATTGACACACTAGCACTCATCCTAGTCAGTTATGCACTCATCCTAGTCACTCATGCAAAGAATCAATCACAGTTCCATTTACTCACCTACATAGTTATACACACACCACCTCATCTATTCATACAGATAGTAACGCATACTTAGTCTCTTATATAATCTCTAATACAAGTATCACACATGTGCACTGAGACATCTCTTCACTCAACAAGACGCCCATACACACACTTACCCACCCATACAACTGTTTCCAAATGAACTCTAAAACCTCATACACCCTGCCAATCAACCACTTATGCATCTATGCACAGAGGAACACCCCCCCCCCCACCCAACCACACACACACACACTCAGGCTCCTATAGAAAAATATGCAGGCAACTAATCAATAACCCGTAAAGACATTCATGTAGCTACTAACCAACTGATGCAGCAGCTTACACAACAACAGAGAGAGTGATACAGACATTCACACACTTTAGTCACTAACCCATGTATTCAGTAACATACATTTAAAGATTCACTTAAACAGCCAGTCACACACCTACTAAATTCTCCATCCAGAAATGTATACATCCATTCATTCTTCAATACAGCTCTGTATATATATAATATTCACTGAAAAAAACATAGGTTTCAGGGGAGTCATAGTTAGCTGGGCATTTTACTTGTACAAAACCATAGAAATGTCCCCGTTATAGTTAGTTCAGCTAACTATAACTTGCGTGCCCGCAATGTACTGCTGATGATGTCACACATTACATCACTCATGACATCACTGATGACATTTCAAATGACATCACTGATAACATCATCCAGTGAATGTGTGTTTTTCTGACAAATAAATATGTTTTATATATGTATATCTCAAGAACGATGGGAATATAAATGGGTATATAAGTGTCTAAATGAATGATTTGTTTTGTAAAGTTGATTGTATAACTGACTGATTAAGTGTATCTTAGTGAATACATGGGTTAGCAAGTAATGTTTAAATATGTCTCTATCAGTCTCTTACTTTGTGTATAAATGGCTGCATGGGTTGGTGAGTAGCTACATGAGTGTCTATATGGGTTATTAGTTGTTTTGTTGAGTATCAGTATGAGTGTCTGTATGGTTCGGTGGGGGGTATTACTTCACGCATAGATGCATGAATAATTGGCTCACTGTTTGTATGTGTTCAAGACAGTATATGTGCAGGACTGTATGGGTGGATGAGTGTGTGTATAGTTGTGTTAGTGAGTAATTGACTGTTTCAATAGTGTCTTTATGAGTAACTACATATGTTTTAAACTAGTATATGTTAATATTTGTGTATATAAGTGAGTATATGTGAGAGTGAGAGATTGGAAGACTTCCTGTATAAATAAGTATGCGTTTTTATAAGTGATTGTTTGAGAGAGTAAGTATGTGTAAGTTTATGTAGAAGTAAGTGTGGTGGTGTGTGTATAACTATATATGCAAGTAAAAGGATGTGTAATATTTTGTTTGCATGTGTGTGAGTAACTATGGATGAGTGGCGGTGTGTAACAGGATGTATATGTGTATGAGTATATATGATGAGTGAGTACATGTATGAGTGACTGTATAGTACTGCTGCTGAATGAGTGGATGTGTGTGTAGATCTTAGAATTACTGAATAGGTGTGCTGTAACTGGTATTGGTATGTCCATTGCTTTGAAAATGTTAGCTTAAATTTTTAAGTGTGTGTATCAAAGGTTATATTAGGGTGAGAGGAGGTCTGCCACTCTATCACAAGGATGATGTCATCAGTGATGTCATTTGAGATGTCATCAGTGATGTCATGAGTGATGTCACTGGCCATGTCATGAGTGATGTAATTTGTGACATCATCAGCAGTGCATTGCGGGTGCACAAGTTATAGTTAGCTGACCTAACTATAACCAGGGAATTTCAATGGTTTTGTACGAGCGAAATGTCCAACTAACTATAACGCTCCTCAAACCTATGTGTTTTTTTAAGTGAATTTCTAAGGTTTTTTTAAATGCTAATTTCTAACTATAACGTGCCTGAAACCTATGGTTTCTTCAGTGAATTTCAAGGGTTTTTTAAATGCTAATTCCTAACTATAACATGCATGAAACCTATGATTGTTTTAAAGTGCATTTCTAAGGTTTTTCAAATGCTAGTTTCTAACTATGCCTACAGAGGTAGGACATGTGAATAAAGAAGAAAAAATGCACAGAAATAGGCAAAAGAAATGCAGAAAGAAGCTACAGAAGTCCTTCAAGATGAAGAAATGTGCAGGAAGAAGCAAGACATGTGCAGAAAGAACCAACAGAGGAGCAGAAAGAGGCCTTATTACAAAATCATCCCGTGTCTACAACTTTTTCAGACGGGAACTGGTGTTAACTGATTCTGTCTAACTGAATTGTCTCCTACCTTTATTTCCATTACACAATTTAGTCATTCATGTCTAATAGCTATTGTTTATGTCACATAGAACTGTAACATGTAATGTGGAATTCACTGATGTAGGAGGTTTGGTTTGAATACAGCAGAAGCAGTTGGAGTTTGCCTCATCAGGATGCCTTAGCTCTTTGCACAAGAATGTTTTTTTGAAACAGCTGAAGACAATAATATATGGCTTGACCAGAAATGTACCGAATGTGCTTCTCAGAAGTGCAATGTTTGTGTTCCTCCTCAAAGTTCCAATGTGGGTAGAACTATTACCAATGCTCACACGCACTAGAATGAATCTACTGTACAAGAGATTGCTTACTGTTCTGCTGTTGATAAATTTGTGTTAGAAAAAAACGGAGTACCAGTTTACCTAAGAAGTTTGATAATTACATTTTATAATTTTTGTTGTTTGTTTTCTTAAAGGATACATATGGTAATCATATCCTACCTTTATTTCCATTATAAAATGTAGACTCATTGCAGTGTAATAGGTATTGTTTATACACTCTAGGCAAAACAGCACTTTCACACCACTAAGGGTAAATACTTTGCTTCGGGCTGTATGCTACAGCGCCCACAGCACATCAGTTTACAGCACTCAGCTCACGGTTTAGGCGCACGCTTTCATACCAGAACCTCACCTCACCACTATCTCACTCTGGGCAAAACACCACTTTCAGACCGGTAAGGGTAAATACTTTGCTTCACACTCCCTCTATAGCACATCCTAACCATCTTACAGAGCTCACAGCGCTCCTCCTATCCTCCTCTTTCCTTCTCTTTTCTCCCTTTTTTTCCCTTACTCGCTTCAATGGAATCACTAAATGGCGGCCAACACTTGCTAGTTGCAACCGCTCGCACCCCTTGCAGCCAATAAGCAGGAAGCTCATGCTCGTAACGCCTCAGCCAATCAGATGGCAGAATTCCCAAATACCGATATCTATAAATTTTGATATTTCTCAAGAACTATTGTTTCCTATGGAAATTAAAATGGAGAAAACTCGTTTTGGGAATCCTCTTTTTTCTCAGCCCCCCTTGACGAATCAGCCCAATCTTTCAACATAAGAGCATATATAAACAAAGAATTAGTTTAGAAAATATCATGGAGATTCATCAAACGACGCCAAAGTTATAAGGAAAACAAAAAATGTTCTTCCTAGGGAAACTTGGTCCTAACTATAACTACCCACTGGCGACCGCATACATATATGATTTATTTGATTTTATATTTATAAAGCGTGAACTAATACCCAGAGGCATCTAGGTGCTGAAAAACTTGAGAAAGAGAGGCAACTCAGACAGTAAACCTATTGAGAGCGAACTACAGGGAAAAAAGCCAGGTTTTAAGGGCCTTCCTGACAGAAATCAGGTTGGAGGAGTTTTTTAAATAGGTGGTGAGACAGTTCCACGGTTTAGAAGTGGTACTAACAAAATAATTTCCACCCAGTTTGATTGCTGGAATCAAGGGACTTCAACTAGATTTAGGGTGGATGACAGGAGGTTTCTTGGTGGAGCATACTAATGATATTGGTATATTAGATATTCCAGTCTAGAGTTGTGTAGGGCTCTGAAAGTGATACATAGGCTTTAAAATCCTTCCTTTTCTTCATGGAGAGCCAGTTGAGGGAATTAAGAGCTTGTTTGGCAGAATGATGACTGGGAATCCCTAACAGGAGCCGAAAAGCCATATTCTGAAGAATCTGTATCTTGCTAAGAAGAGTCTTCTGTAGACTGACAAAGAGAGCATTACAGTAGTCTAACTTAGAGAGGATAAGCGCAGAAAGAACAGTTTTTTGGAAGATCATGAGGTATGGATGGAAAGATTATCCTGGGAGTTTTTAATATATAGAAGGTGGACAAAGTGATGGCATTTACATGATGTTTAAAGGACAAAGCTCTGTCAAAGATAACTCAGAGTTTTTTTGCTGTTGTTGCTGGAATAGGGAGCAGGTCAAGTTCCTGAGGCCACCAACCAAGAGACCAAAAGGAGGTGTTACAACCGAAGAGCAGTACTTCGGTCTTGCCTGAATTTAATTTCTGGTAATTCTCCATTATACACTTACTAGCCTGTTGTCTGTATTAACTACTGGCAGACGCCAGTAGGTAGTTATAGTTAGGAACTAGTTTCCATAAGAATATCATTTTTGGACTTGCCTCTTCCTATGGTGTTGTTTGAGCAATCGTCATTAAATTTTCCCAAAAAGTGTCAAGGTATGATCTGGTTGTCATGGATAGTTTGGGGATGATCCGTGCAGAGCGGACCAAAAAAATAGGGTGTGAAAGAAGGGTGTGTTTGTAATGTAAATTCTCATAGGAGCCTTTAGCCGCAGCTGGGGCCCGAACCGCTGAACGGGCATACACCAAATTTGGCAGTGAGGTAGCTGTTGGTTCAGGGGAGTGTATTTTGCTTTTTGGGAATAAATAAGTTTATTAGTTGTTGAGAAATGTAAGTTTAAAATTTGAGTAATATCTCTGGCAACGGATATTTTGTGGAGGTTTCACAATTAATCGCAAATGCACTTGTCAGCGGGAATGTTCTGATTGGCTGGATGGAACCTTAACAGAAAGTTACAGCAACCATTTTATTGCTCGCAAATGGTTCCCAGGGCTGAAAATTTCTGAAAAAGCTAGCATAAGGGGTCAGAGTAGAATTACTCTGACCCCATATATAAGGAATAGGGTGTTAGAGACACAAGTTATGTGTCCAGAAATTGATTTTTTTCAATTAGGTACAATAGTCATGATGATGCAGCGACCGCCAGCGTCACCCCCATGTATCATCTTGGGGACATCATCACTATCAACGTTGTTGGAAATATTGTTGGAAATATACAAATATATTTGTGCTTCCTTAATACGCATTGTTACAGAGATATCGAGATTTTGATAAATGTTGTTATAGAGTTATCTACTGTGATGGTTAGAAGTAATTATATATTAAAAAAAAATATGTAGTGGTGGCTATTAAATTCCTGCTTTTGCTTTCATCTTTCACTGAGCTAGCCATGAGCTAACCATGAGGTTTGCGAGGGTCAATCTCCAGCTTCACCGCGAAAACAGAAAATAGGTTTTAGAGATTGTTGTTCTAGAAATACGCTAGAAAAACATGACTATAGAGAATACTGTAAGAAACCCCTAGTATGTAAAATTCTGTAGTATGTGTGGATACATGTGTTTTGCACTTTATGGAAAAGGCGCGATCTTTGTGGTTCACAATGTCATCACAATATCCTGAATATCTGCAAAAACGGAAATTAAGTCTGACAGATGGATTTTAAAGAAAGTTATTACAAAAACATGAGTTTAAACATGTTTTTAAAGAAGTATGCATATAGTAATAAGTGTTCGGTAATGTTCAGAATGGACTTTTTCATATATTATTTTTGGATGGTAGTCATTAAATGCCTGCTTTTCTTTTCCGTTTTTGCACTGTGTCCACGGGGATCAAGACTTTATCACTAATCTCAAAAATGTAAAAAATATTAATCTACTGAAGAAAATATAATCTTATAAAAATACACCTCAATGATCCATTTTAGATATGAAATTCAATTTAAATACCTTAAAAATTCAATAAAGCAATCATAGGTTATATGGACATTCTAGTGGGAATTAGAAATAGAATCTGAAAAATCTTATATATTCACTGCAAAAACAAAGGTTACAGGGACATTATAGTGAGGATTTGGCATTTTATAAACAATAGAAATTAACTGAAAAATCTAAAGCTTACAGGGTCATTATAGTGAGGAAATAGAATTGAATAAAACATAGATAATCAGTAAAATGAAACAAAGTTTACATGAACGTTATAGTTCAGCTGACATTTCACTCATACAAGACCAGAGAAATTCAGCAGTTATAGCTAGCTGATCTAACTATAACTTGTACCCTCGCAAAACACTGCTTATGACCTCACATATTGCATCACTCATGACATGGTCAGTGACATCACTAATGACATGACTGATGACATCTCAAATAACATCACTGATGATGTTATCAACAGAATCTACTGATGACATCTCAATGACATCACAAAATCTCTCACACCCACTCACACCCCAATATAACCTTTCATTTACCCACTCCAGCTTCCACACTGCCATTCTCAAATCCATTGACATACCCTTACCTGTATGTACACACCCACTCACTGATTCATAGGTCCACACACACATCCACTGAGTCATCCATAAAGCCACTCATGCACCTCCTCACCCACTAATACAGTATCTGATATATATCCATTCATATGCCCAAACAGCCACTAACACTCTCAGTCACACATAGAGCTACTCGCACCCTTTCTCACGAATCCAGAGTCAATCACACCACCACTTACTCACCTATACAGTTATACACACATCAACTCACTTATACATACTAAGGGTGGGCGTAGTTCGCGTAGCCGCACTCCGCGGAGCTACGCGAAGTTGCTCTTGCACTCCGCGAGCTTGCGTAGTAGCTTGTTTGACCCGTTCGCGAGCAGTTTTTCTTCTTTGGGACCACGGTGCGCGTGTTCGGGGCGCTGCAGTCAGGCTCGGGATGTGTAGTGCACGAAGTTACCCATGAGGTGGGCTATGGGCGCGGCCATCTTGTTTTTTTCAATTGTCCCGCCATGCTCGCAAGGTATTCTGTGCCAGATTGCAGTTCTGCGTTTTCGGCAACTTGATCTTACCGACAAGCATCCTCGCGCGCCCTAATGACCTGATCGCACATCCAAATGACGTTATCGCGTTCGCACAGTCGCACTGGATTGTGCGGCAGGGTTTACAAACATCGTGGCACACGCGACCGGGAAAGAACATAGAGAAAGCGAACGCAGAACCAAGGTAAGACATTGCCGCGAGCGCAAGAACGCTATTGAGCGTGCGAGAACTACGCTACGCTGCCGATTGCGGAGTGGTCGACAACTACGCGTTCTACGCGGACCGGGGAGTTGCTGAAACTCTGCAAACTACGCGAACGGAGCGTAGTTCTACACCCAGGCTTAATACATACAGCTACTAACACATATTCACTCACATATACGGTCTCTGACACAAGCACACACTTACCCATACAGCCACTCCTACAATCACTCATTCACACATACAGTCAGTTATATACTCCAACACTCACCTATATACCACTGACACATCCATTCACTCACTGACACAGCCATATGCACACTCACTCATCCATACAGCCCCTCACAGTCACACTCAGGAACCCATAAAGACTTTGACTCACCCACTAACTCATCCATGCAGGCAGTCACACCCACCCACAGAGACACTCATACACCCATACAGGTAGTCAGACAACCAATCAATAACCCATACAGCCACACATGTACCTACTCACCAACCCATCCAAGTGAAAGACTGATAAAGACATTCAAACAAATTAGTCAATCTCCCATACATTCACTGAGACATATCTAATCACTCATTTATATAGTCAATTACCCACTAAATCACCCATACAGGCACTCAAACACCCATGGATTCATCAATGCAACTTGAAGTATATATATTTTACACTCATAAACTTTTTAGAAATACTCACAGTCACCAGATGATGTCATTAGTGATGATTTAATTTGAGATGCCATCATTGATGTCATCAGTGGTGGTCCTGAACATGTCTTGAGTTATGTACTTTGTGAGGTCCTAAGCAGTCTATAGCAGGGACAGGAGTTATAGTTCACTTAGCTAACTATAAGTGCTGAATTTCTTTGGTTTTGTACAAGAAAAAAATCAGCCTAACTATAACATCCCTGTAACCTTTGTTTTTGCAGTGAACATATATATGTTTGTATATATATATATATATATTAACTGAAAAAACCATAGGTTTGACACCAGTTATAGTTAGTTGGAAATCTTACTGACATAAAACCATTGAAATTCCCACGTTACAGTTAGTTGGACTCACTATAACCTGCGCGCCTGCAATGCACTGCTGATGACGTCGCATATTACAACATTTATTCTTCCATCGACCTTTACATATACATATACAAAACATATTTATTTTTCAGAAAGACACACATTCAATGGATGGTGTCATAAGTGATGTCATGTGTGATGTCACTGACCATGTCATGAGTGATGTAACATGTGACATCATCAGCAGTGCATTGCAGACGCGCAAGTTATAGTAAGTCCAACTAACTATAACGTGGGAATTTCAATGGTTTTATGTCAGTAAAATTCCCAGCTAACTATAACTGGTGTCAAACCTATGGTTTTTTCAGTGAATTTAATAGGTTTTTTAAATGCTAATTCCTAACTATAACTGGTGTGAAACCTCTGTTTTTTTCAGAGAATTTCATAGGTTTTGTAAATGCTAATTCCTAACTATATATAGGGCCTCAAACCTATGTTTTTTCCTGTGAATTTGAAAAGTTTTTTAATAGCAAATTTCTATAGCTATTAAATGTAAAAATCATATATTATATATTTATGTAACACTATTTTTTTATGTATATTGTTCATGTTTTTGGTTTTTTTAATGTTTTTGGCCGTGAGCGCTCCCGGTGCGCGTACCGGTGAGCACACCGGTAAGCGCAGTCTTGAGGCGCGCCCCCGGTGCGCGTACCTGATGAGCGTCCTGTTAGCGCTATTGCCGCAAACGAAAACATCATCGTGACGTATCACGTAGCCGCGTCCGCGTGATGCGCACGGCGTAAGCACACCTGGAAGCACCCATGCGCATACGATCGCGCTACGCTACGTGCCCTGGGGCACGTAGCGTAAGCGCGTCGGGTAATGTGACCTGAAAATAACACTTTTCATTGGTTCAGAACATTTTTTTTCTCCAAATGATGAAAGCCCCCACCTTTTTTCCTCATTCTCACTTTGTTCTTTGACTGAGGAAGACCTGTTTTTGATAAATAGCTACAGTAGCAGCAGCAGCAGGAGCATCTCAACCACCACCACCACCACAGTGGAGGAGAAGAAAAAGAGGAAGAGGAGGAGGAGGAGGAGGAGGAGGAGGAGAGGCGGTTCCTGCCTGAAGATAATACCCCCTATAAGCCAAAGGAGCACATTGTCTGGGAGTTTTTTAAAATCCCAAGGGGCCTAAAAAAAGTGAATGCTCCCTAAGTGACATGTCTGATCTGTGGCACTGTACTTTCCAGGGGGAACCCTGCCAAAAAGTATTATTTCGGCAACAACACTATGATTCGCCACATGCAACTCCGGCACCCAAACAACTATGCTGCGGCAGAGGTCAGAGAACTGACCAGAAACCCTCCCCAATCTTCTCCCAGCACCTCCCAAAGTAACCAACCCACTCCATCGGGTCCAGAGACAAGGGAGATGGTCCCAAATATCCAAACCCAGTTTGGAGATTTTAAAATAGTTTGTAAATTTGGCGGGACTACAATTTGCTATGGAGAGCAAAGTATTAAACTGATTAACCGTGCTGGAAACAACCACAAGTGCAAAAACAAAACTTAATTTTTTCCTTTTTTTTTTTGCTCCAGTTGAGCCGTTTACAATTCCCTGTTTTTTGTTTGTCCCCATATAAATTACAAAAAAAATATAAAATTGTTCATAAAAGCCAAAAAAAGTAAAATTTTTTCCAAAAAACAATAAAAAAATATAAAACAACAAAAAAAATAAAAAAAACAGTTCTTTTTAGAACTACCTCCAATTTATAAAAATATGCTACATTTTTTAAAAACTCTGTCATTCTTTTTACCCCATGGTACGCTCCCCCGTATGCTCCGCGGTGAGCGTACCGGGCGCTCCCCCCACGCAAATCGTAAAAAACAAATAGTTTGGCCCCGCAGGGCCCTTTTATGGCCCCCACATCAAACCTAGGGGGTCAGGGGGGTCTACCCTGCCCCCTTTTGGTCATTTCCCCCTTTGTTTTTGCCACCTCTTGTGTCTCGATCCTACCGAGACACAAGATGGGGGCCGCTCCGGACTGTCTGGAATGTTGACAGACACCCGAGAGCCAATCAGCTTTCCGCTCGCGAACTCGCGTAGCGCGCTGGAGCACGCCCCGGTGCGCGTAACGGGGCGCGCTTATAGATATATATATTTTTTTGAACCTAAATTACAAATTTAAGGAAAATTACAGGCAGATTCCTCAACCGGCGCCAAAGTTATTCCCAATAGAATGTTGCGGATTTCCTATGGAACACAATCCTAACTATAACTACCTACTGGCGTTAGCCAGTAGGTAATATATATATATAATATTTATATAAATATATATATATATATATATATTACCTACTGGCGATAGCCCGTAGGTATATATAGTTAGGATTATTTCTCTATGGAACTTTTGAAAATTCTATGTCTAATAACTTTGGCGTTTGTGGACGGAATCGGCTGAAATTTTCAGGAAAATGGCACATTTTGTTTCTGAGCAGCCCTTCGTCAAGGGGGGGCCGAGAAAAAAGGGGGGTCCCAAAACGCGTTTTTCCCATGTTAATTTCCATAGGGCGTTTGGCCTCACTTTTAGCTCGAACGGCTGAATGGATTTGCACGAAACATGGCAAAATTGTAGGGACTGTTAGCCCGATGTGCCTTTGCTGGGTCTCAATATATGTGCTCCAGTGGATTTTGAGAAATTAACGTTTTAAAAAATGTATATATCTGTGACAGCGTCCCAGATCGCGTACTTTTCGCGTCACGGAGCTTTGCGAAGCGATGCTGATTGGCTCTCCGGTGTCTGTCAACATTCTAAACAGTCCGGTGCGGCCGCCATCTTGTCTCTCGGTAGGATCGAGAGACAAAAAGAGGTGAAAAACGAAGGGGGAATTTAATGAAAGGGGGCAAGGTAGACCCCTCTTGACCCCCTAGGAATGATGTTGGGGTTATTAAAGGGTCCCGTGGGGAAAATAAAAAAAAATTGATTTTTCACGGTAGAAGCGCTTCTCCGTTCGCGAACCGGGTCGCAAACTAACGGCTGAATGGATTTGCACAAAACGTGGAAAAATTATAGGGACTGTTAGCCGGATGTGTCTTTGCTGGGTCTCAATATATGTGCTCCAGTGGATTTTGAGAAATTAACGTTTAAAAAACAGATATATCTGTGACAGCGTCCCAGATAGCGCTCCAGATCGCGTACTTTTCGCGTAACGGAGCTTTGCGTAGCGAAGCTGATTGGCTCTTCGGTGTCTGTCAACATTCTAAACAGTCCGGTGCGGCCGACATCTTGTCTGTCGGTAGGATCGAGAGACAAGAGGAGGAGAAAAACGAAGGGGGAATTTAATGAAAGGGGGCTAGGTAGACCCCTCTTGACCCCCTAGGAATGATGTTGGGGTTATTAAAGGGTCCCGTGGGGCAAATAATAAAAATTAGATTTTTCGCGGTAGAAGCGCTTCTCGGTTCGCGAACTGGGTCGCAAACTGGTGGCGAAACGTGAATTCGCCATTTTGTGTTTCGATTGAATTAAATTACTAGGTATAAGGGGGTACAGGAGACGTATCCTGACCCCTTTTGTTTTCTGAGGGTGGCTGAGGAGGCTCATATATGTTGATACATGTCTTCCAGCGGCTGTGCGTGAGCGTTTTTTGTTTTTGCTGCGTGACGTCTGTTAACGTTCGATTCGATGGAAATCAGGAACTGTTGACCGCCATTATGTCACTGCGAGTAAATATTTTGTTAAAAATAATTGTTATAAATTAATCCTTATTGATAAACATTGTCTGCGCCATCTTGTCTTTTTTGCAATGCCACACTTTTGTTGAGCACAGCAGCCATTTTAGATGCCTTGACCAGACCCACTCTCTGCACGCCGCCGATCCTCAGCATGGCTCTCCACCCTCGCAAGCATCTCCCCCACGCACTGGTCACCCCCGCTCTCTCTCTCATGCATGGGCCAGAAACCTCATCCCATGTGCGCTGCTCTTCCCTGAGAATCACACCCTGTGCCCGCCCGACACCACCCTTTCACCCTATTCACTACCACACTCTCTGACACTCCTCTTCCTCTGTGTCCGATTGTCCAGGCCGGTCCCAGGCTATCACCTAGCCCTGCAGATGTAGTTTATGGCCTCAACTGTAAAGAATCACCCCTCTTCAAAGAAGTTACAGTAGATCAAGGCCCCCACCCGATGAGATCCGTCACACTACACGCGTTCCTGCAATCTGATAACCATCCTGTATTGTGATTGGAGAGGGGATTCTCACTGTGAGGGTGTGTGGGACCGAGCCTGAAGCGGAAGATTCCAGGGATGCCTTTTTGTACATCAAAGTCTTCACAATTATGTGTCACATTAAAAATATATAGCACTCCAACAAAGTAGAAGGAACATAACACTTTAATAACTTATAAATATATACATCGCAACAAAAACAGTAAACACCTTAAAACATTTTTTATCAATGTTCAGTAGAGGTCTGTTGTGCGAATAGTCCCAAGGCAGCATATTTACCTAGAGTGGTGCTTTGTAGGACATTCTGAATGGAAATTAACCAGAACTATAACCATCATGTTTCATTTGTGTAATCGTTTTATGAACATGTACATTAAAAAACTAAAAGAAATGCCAAGAACGTCCCATGTGAAAGTGAATTTTATCTGGCAATTTTTTTCTTTTCCTTCTCATGAAAAGAAAGTTAAAGCCAGGTTTGTTACCTGCCTCATCTGCAAAAAAAAAATTCTCGAGAGGGACCGAAAAAAAATATAGCTATGGTAATCATACCATGCATCGGCACATGGAGAGGTGGCACCCTCTTAATTATTCTAAAGCACAACTTCGAGATTTGGGGGATAACCCCCGACCGGCAAAAACATCCACCAATGACTTAGCAATAAGTGAGTCAGAGGCAAGGGAAACGGTCCCAAATCTGCAAAAGAACTTTGGGCAGATGAGATTGACTTGTGGAGCATGTGGAAAATTAATTTCATGCGGAGAGATCAGTATTACTTCAATAAATACAGTAATCAATGATGCATTAGAACTTAATATCAATTCATTTTCTGGACGTGTAATCAGAACCTGTCCCATGTCAATTCATTGTTCGAACGTATAATCAATACCCATCCCGGATCAATTCATTGTACGAACATATAATCAGTAAAAAGTGCGACAAGTGCAACAAAATCATATCGATAATTCATTGTGAGCAAGTACCAAAAGTGTCGACAATTCTAACCTTCAATAAATACAGTAATCAATGATGCATTAGAACTTAATATCAATTCATTGTCCGAATGTGTAATCAGTACAAGTCCCATGTCAATTTATTGTTCGAACGTATAATCAATACCCATCCCGGATCAATTCATTGTCCGAACATATAATCAGTCTTATCCCATATCAATTCATGTGCTAAAAACTGCATACATATCTCATGATATCAAGGCTGAGCAATCGGGGCACAATAGTTTCATTTGTACCGGTGCCATTTTGGGTGAGGTCAGGAAGGTCCAAGTATAGTCAAAATGTCTCCACCAACTCGTGGTTGGACCGAGACCTCTTTCGGCAGTCCAAAAGTTTTCGTTGCAGGGTAGTAGAGGGGACTGGCGACATGAACCATCAGTCAAAGAGGGGTGGAAGGCAAAAATCTCTCCTACCGGGTCATACTGGTTTCCCACCGGAACTGATCAAGTTGGTAGTCTTGCAGGATTTTGGTGATTTCAAGACTGAGGCCGGCGCCGGCATGAGCACGCCGACGTCCCGCGGCTACGTCGTGGTCGTTCCGTGGGTGATCATGGCAGTCATTCCCCATCGGGGGTCGGGGGCCCCCGTGGCTCTTATAGAATCTTCAAAGTTGAGGAGAACGTTTCTGGATGCAGGACTCATTTTCTAGTTGAACTCAGAAGCGCCGTTGCACCGCAACAGTGGACGAGACCCCCGCTGGGTGAGCGGAGCATCATTGCCTCGCAATAGTGGACGAGACCTTTTATCGGGTGAGTGCAGCGTTGCTGCATCGCAAGAGTGGAGGAACCCTTTTGTTGGGTGAGTGGAGCGTCGCTGCATCGCAAGAGTGGAGGAACCCTTTTGTTGGGTGAGTGGAGCGTCGCTGCATCGCAAGAGTGGAGGAACCCTTTTGTTGGGCGAGTGGAGCGTCGCTGTATCGCAAGAGTGGAGGAACCCTTTTGTTGGGTGAGTGGAGCGTTGAGGAAAATTAAGGCACTACTACTACCAAGAGGCCACGGGGTGGCCACGCCAACCTGGGCGGGTTAAATACCTACAACTTAAACCGCCGAGCTTTCACTGCAAACTGTCCTGAGCCCCTGAAGAAATGCCGGGAAGGCATGAAACGCGTCGGGAAGGACGTTTTTTGTTCAAGTGCAGCGCAGCTGTTGTCTGAACTCAGCTTTCCTTTATCAATAAAGACAGCTTACCGAAAAGTACCTGTGTGAGGCTCTCCTTCAGCAGGCATCTGTTGGTGTGGATATTTTGCGACGCAGCCTGAGTCGCAGGAAGAGTCCCGCTGCATAGCAGTCCCGCTTTGGTGCCACACGACGTCGGAGCCTGGGGTCAGGTACAGCTGATAGAGGATGCGAGCAGCGTGACTTTCAGCAGCTGTTGGCAGCACAACCCACTTGGGATTCATAAAGTTTTTTTCAGTGACTGCATGGCGACTCCCTAGAGGAAAATTAAGGCACTACTACTACCAAGAGGCCACGGGGTGGCCACGCCCACCTGGGCGGGGTAAATACCTACAACTTAAACCGCCGAGCTTTCACTGCAAACTGTCCTGAACCCCTGAAGAAATGCCGGGAAGGCATGAAACGCGTCGGGAAGGACGTTTTTTATTCAAGTGCAGCGCAGCTTTTGTCTGAACTCAGCTTCCCTTTATCAATAAAGACAGCTTACCGAAAAGTACCTGTGTGAGGCTCTCCTTCAGCAAACATCCACCTTGACGAAATGAAGAGACGGACCCCACGGCTTCAGGAAAGGCAATGATTTTATTCTTGCAACCTTTCAAGGATGATGCATTTCAAGCATCAAAGTGCTCTTGATCACACAACGAGCACCGCGTCAGCTCCACTTTTTAAAGTTTTCATATGCCACCTCCTTCTGTGAGTCACATGACCACTCCCATAGACATTGAGAAAAACTATACAAAGCATTCTCAAGAGCTAGTTTTAAAACCTTGCAAAATACATTACATTGTGTAAAAAAAGGTCATATTGCCTGATCATAAAATATCAAACTGATAATTGATTTTCCACAGCGTAAATGCTGGTGCCCGTATATATATCCATAATTAAAGTGGCTGGTGCTATAAATATTTATCATAATAAATACCTATATACATTATATATAACTAAATTACTTCAGGAGTGACAATTATTAATTCCTGCTTAATGCATGACGTTTGGCTTGTCTGTACCTTTATAGTAGAGTTCTGGAACATACACTTTAACATTGTCTGATACCTTTCCTTATCATAACGATTCATAGAATCTTTGTGAAGTATATAACATGCTCCATTAATATACATACTTTATACAATGTTATATTTACATCATATTGCCCACCCAATACTCCAAATATTGCCACCACCTTGATTTTAAAATGAGACCACCCGTTTGATAATTAATACAACCAATTAGAACAATTTTCAATCTATACTCCAGTTTTTATCAGAACTAAATACACAATTAACTCTAGTATTGCATTTGTACCATGTTTGCTCACTTTACATCTTAGAATGTCTATTGTTCTCTCCATGAGATTATTTGGCATGTGCTTATATTACAAGTGCAATAACCTGTGATACCCTCAAACTAATACCTACAAGGTCTATTCATATATCTAAAAATCCAGATACTCAGACCTTTTCATATTGATCCTCACAAAAAAAAGAGAAAAAGTGTGTGTACATTATTTTACAAGTGTTGTCTTAAAAAGTATTTGTGTATATATACATAGTCTGGTATGTGTCGGGAATTTTCTAGTCAGATAGTTATCAATACTTATAAATTTTATCTATACTTTATCCACAAGTTTTTTCATCAGGTATAAATAAATCACTATTAAATTCATCTATGGAAGCAAAGTATCAGTTGAAAATTAAACGGAATATGATATTAATCTAAAAGTTAATTACATTCTATAGATAACTTTGCAACTCTTCCATCGTATTCAACCCATTAGGATATTTGCTATCCAAATCTACTATGTATCTTGTCTCCTTTCTCCTTAGTATTTTTCCCTATTTCCCCCTCTTCTAAGGGGGGGCCTCTGCATCAATTACAAAATACGTAAGGCATGCTAAGTTGTTGTCATGTGTGGATTTGAAATGCCGTGCAACCGGATATGTATTATAGTTATTCATGATTGCCCTGAGATGCTGCAAAATCCTGACGTGCACCTGTAGCTTAGTGTTGCCCAGATAGTGCAAGCCACAGGTGCACACCAGGACATACACAGCATACTCAGTCCGACAATTATAATTGCCTTTGATTGCTGTCTGTACATTGGAGAAAGGAGTATCAAAATGGGTTGTGTTCATCCCAAATTTGCAGATGTTGGCAGCACAACCCACTTGGGATTCATAAAGTTTATTTTCAGTGACTGCATGGCGACTCACTAGAGGAAAATTAAGGCACTACTACTACCAAGAGGCCACGGGGTGGCCACGTCCACCTGGGCGGGGTAAATACCTACAACTTAAACCGCCGAGCTTTCACTGCAAACTGTCCTGAGCCCCTGAAGAAATGCCGGGAAGGCATGAAACGCGTCGGGAAGGACGTTTTTTATTCAAGTGCAGCGCAGCTGTTGTCTGAACTCAGCTTTCCTTTATCAATAAAGACAGCTTACCGAAAAGTACCTGTGTGAGGCTCTCCTTCAGCAGGCATCTGTTGGTGTGGATATTTTGCGGCGCAGCCTGAGTCGCAGGAAGAGTCGCGCTGCATAGCAGTCCCGCTTTGGTGGCACACGACGTCGGAGCCTGGGGTCAGGTACAGCTGATAGAGGATGTGAGCAGCGTGACTTTCAGCAGCTGTTGGCAGCACAACCCACTTGGGATTCATAAAGTTTATTTTCAGTGACTGCATGGCGACTCACTAGAGGAAAATTAAGGCACTACTACTACCAAGAGGCCACGGGGTGGCCACGCCCACCTGGGTGGGGTAAATACCTACAACTTAAACCGCCGAGCTTTCACTGCAAACTGTCCTGAACCCCTGAAGAAATGCCGGGAAGGCATGAAACGCGTCGGGAAGGACGTTTTTTATTCAAGTGCAGCGCAGCTGTTGTCTGAACTCAGCTTTCCTTTATCAATAAAGGCAGCTTACCGAAAAGTACCTGTGTGAGGCTCTCCTTCAGCAGGCATCTGTTGGTGTGGATATATATATATATATATATATATATATATATATATATATATATATATATATATATATATATATATATATATATATATATATATATATATATATATATATATATATATATATATCAGCAAACTTCTTCAAAACATCCACCTTGACGAAATGAAGAGACGGACCCCACGGCTTCAGGAAAGGCAATGATTTTATTCTTGCAACCTTTCAAGGATGATGCGTTTCAAGCATCAAAGTGCTCTTGATCACACAACGAGCACCGCATCAGCTCCACTTTTTAAAGTTTTCATATGCCACCTCCTTCTGTGAGTTACATGACCACTCCCATAGACATTGAGAAAATACTATACAAAGCATTCTCAAGAGCTAGTTTTAAAACCTTGCAAAATACATTACATTGTGTAAAAAAAGGTCATATTGCCTGATCATAAAATATCAAACTGATAATTGATTTTCCACAGCGTAAATGCTGGTGCCCGTATATATATATCCATAATTAAAGTGGCTGGTGCTATAAATATTTATCATAATAAATACCTATATACATTATATATAACTAAATTACATCAGGAGTGACAATTATTAATTCCTGCTTAATGCATGACGTTTGGCTTGTCTGTACCTTTATAGTAGAGTTCTGGAACATACACTTTAACATTGTCTGATACCTTTCCTTATCATAACGATTCATACAATCTTTGTGAAGTATATAACATGCTCCATTAATATACATACTATATACAATGTTATATTTACATCATATTGCCCACCCAATACTCCAAATATTGCCACCACCTTGATTTTAAAATGAGACCACCCGTTTGATAATTAATACAACCAATTTGAACAATTTTCAATCTATACTCCAGTTTTTATCAGAACTAAATACACAATTAACTCTAGTATTGCGTTGGTACCATGTTTGCTCACTTTACATCTTAGAATGTCTATTGTTCTCTCCATGAGATTATTTGGCATGTGCTTATATTACAAGTGCAATAACCTGTGATACCCTCAAACGAATACCTACAAGGTCTATTCATATATCTAAAAATCCAGATACTCAGACCTTTTCATATTGATCCTCACAAAAAAAAAGAGAAAAAGTGTGTGTACATTATTTTACAAGTGTTGTCTTAAAAAGTATTTGTGTATATATACATAGTCTGGTATGTGTCGGGAATTTTCTAGTCAGATAGTTATCAATACTTATAAATTTTATCTATACTTTATCCACAAGTTTTTTCATCAGGTATAAATAAATCACTATTAAATTCATCTATGGAAGCAAAGTATCAGTTGAAAATTAAACGGAATATGATATTAATCTAAAAGTTAATTACATTCTATAGATAACTTTGCAACTCTTCCATCGTATTCAACCCATTAGGATATTTGCTATCCAAATCTACTATGTATCTTGTCTCCTTTCTCCTTAGTATTTTTCCCTATTTCCCCCTCTTCTAAGGGGGGGCCTCTGCATCAATTACAAAATACGTAAGGCATGCTAAGTTGTTGTCATGTGTGGATTTGAAATGCCGTGCAACCGGATATGTATTATAGTTATTCATGATTGCCCTGAGATGCTGCAAAATCCTGACGTGCACCTGTAGCTTAGTGTTGCCCAGATAGTGCAAGCCACAGGTGCACACCAGGACATACACAGCATACTCAGTCCGACAATTATAATTGCCTTTGATTGCTGTCTGTACATTGGAAAAAGGAGTATCAAAATGGGTTGTGTTCGTCCCAAATTTGCACTCCCGACAGGTTGAGCACTTAAAAAATCCATCTTTCATTTTTAACCAGGTACTGCAACTACCTAATTCTGGGTTTGCTCTCACTATCCTGTTGCGCATGCAGCTTGCCCTCCTGTAGGCAATGGTAGGGGTATCGGGTAGTCTATTGCCCAGGATTCCATCAGTCTTAATGATGGGCCAATTCTTTTTAATGATGGATTTAATCTTCCTCTCCTGCTTGCTGAAAGAGAATATCAAGCGTGGAGCATCATTATCATTCACCTCTTTAGGACTCTTTGATGCAAAAAAGACTCCCTCGATCTTTCCTGGGTTTTGGCCAAAGCCTTTGATAGTGTTGAATCACTGTACCCCCTTGCTTTTAAGCGCTCTACCATTTCTTTGGCTCCCACCTCAAAGCTCTCAGGAGTGCTACAGATTATTTTAAGACGCAGGAGCTCCCCATAAGGGAGACTTTCAGTCACGTGTCTCGGGTGTCCACTGCTGGCATGTAGAATGCTATTGCCAGCAGTGGATTTACCAAATACTGATGTTGTGATGGTGTGGTTTTCTACTTTAATCTGTACATCCAAAAACTCTGATTTAATTAAGCTTACATTGGATGTAAAAAAAGAGAATGAACTGATTTTTGTTTAGTGACTCCACAAAATTACAGGCACTTCATTCATCTCCCTCCCACACACAAAACACATCGTCAATAATTCGCATCCAATGCCATACTTGCTTAAAACCTGGGGTGACTATGAGATCCCGCTCCTCCCACCAGCCAACATGTAAACATGCATAGCTGGGGGAGAAGCAGGATCCCATCACCACACCCCTGATTTGCCTCCAAATATCCTTGCCAAACATAAAGAAATTATTATGCAAACACCAGCTCACCAATTCACATAACATTTTGTTGTGACTGTAATATTGGCAGGGTCTCCGCCTAAGTAATGCTTCATGGCTTCTACTCCCTTATCGTGATCATTACAGGTGTATAATGAATCTATATCTAACGTTAGCATACACCAGTCATCTTGCCAGTTAATTAGATTCAATTTGTTTAAAAAATCTCCAGTATCTTTAACACCATCGCTGCTGATGGTATCCTTCTCCTGTGCTCGGCCCTAATGTAAATGGGTGTGGTCACACACGAGAGGTATACCTCATGACGAGCTGAGCTCGTCATGAGCATCGAAGGAGTTAATATAACTAGGTAGACTGTTTACAAGATCCTGCAAATAAAAATCAATATCTCTGCTCTGGAAATATTCTCACTTATACTGATGATTGCCGAGATGATCGTTCTTCCGGGTGTTGGAGATTTCATCTCATGTACTTTTGGAATCAAATACATACTTGGCATCACACGGTTTTCGGAATGGAAAAAAACAAACTCTATAGACGATATCAAATTTTCCCTTTTATATGATGTCAAGCGCTTTTTCAATACAGCAAGTATTTTCCAACTGTCTCATGGCCTCGTTGACATAATCATTTTTCAACTGTCTCATGGCCTCGTTGACATAATCATTTTTCTGCCAGAGTACAATATTCCCTCCTTTTTTTGGATTTATTGATTACAACTTCGTGATTTTTGCTGAGTTTGTCCATTAGGTTTGCATATTGTACTTCATTGAAGGTTTGGACGCGCTTGTGACTCTTCACTTTCCGATTAAATTTTTTTAAATCCTCGACCACACATTCTTGAAATATGTCTACTGCGTCTGTTCTGTTCTATCTAGGACCCCAATCAATATTGTGACCTTATGCCCCTATACGGCTATAATCAATACATATCCCTATAATGGCATAAACGATCAGAGCCATATTTCAGTAACTCGTCTCTGCAGCTCATTACAGTACATGACACAGCAGAAGCCACTTCCTTAGATTCCTAGATAACACACCGAGTTCTTTCGACAGCTCAAACCCCCAGCAACCTGGGAAAGCCCCGCTATCTTTGTTTTGATTACTAATAGAACTCCTGCGAGCCCTGTAAGAACGACCAGTTCTTAGTGACAGCTTTATTGACGTCTTATGTCCAAGAACTTACGTCAAACTCGGCACCTTTCAGGTACCAATAATACCGACGTTGCCTTAAGCAAACACGACGGTGGTGGTGAATACTGGAGCAGAACAGCTGTCCCTTGCAGAGCCCAGCAGATGCGAGAAGCCCACGGACGCTGCCCCTCCTCCTCCTTGACGCGCTGAGAGAGACGCTGTCTTTTCTCCTGCCGAGAAAATCCAGCTCCGGCGTTTCCAGTCTACCCTTGTGGGTGACTGGAATATCGAGTCCTGAGACATTCTATTCCAGAGGTACGGTGCTGACTAAACCCTTAGAGAGAATTCTTGAAGCAAACCCTTAGAAAAACCAACTAAACTTAAACTACTACTTACTTACTCCCTCCCATGCATTAGGCTTAGGTCAGGTACACCGGGGTAGGCGTAGTTAGAAGCACCAGTTGAGGACGTTAGCCAAATGTATATATGAATGTATATATTTTATTCATTTTAACCATCTTATGGCTAAAAAACCATATCAATGCTTTTACAGTATTATTTCGTAATACTCCTTTTACTGTACGCACTTTTTATAATAACAAGTCTTGCAATTGTGGCAATTCATTCCTCTTGCATGAGAAGGAAGACTGTTCAATAAATAATACCTTTTATTGAAAGCGCCCGTCTCTCTATTCTCTGCATACTGGTGAAAGTAATTCTGCACAAGTGAAATAGCTGTCTATTGTTTCACACGACTCTTGAGATTGACTCTTATTCTGAGGAGCAAAGTTGTCATGCTAATGCGGTTGTTGGAAAACTGAATCCCTTCTTGTCTGAGCCAGGGAAGCTGATCACTTCCTATTCAGTCAAGAAAGTTTCCAGTGACCTCTGAGCTAGCTGGTACAAACCCAATTAAGTCTAACATAGTCAGTAGAGACCTAGAAGACCGCAGTCCTACGTCTACACTGCTGTTTATGTTATTCCAATGCGCAGGGCCTATAGGGAAAATAGGAACTACACAACATGGCGCCCAACGTTTGGTAAGGCGATAAAACTAACGCAAGACGTTAGAGTAACTCAGTCGTGCTTTTTCACACAAACCCTTTCTCCCGTAAATACTCCAATAGACGTCTGGAGTGGGTGAAAGGTTAAAATCCGCCTGAACTTAGTAGGAAGAGATTCCTATGTAGAGCTTCTGGTTTAATCAATGTTGAAGGATATAGTGTTCCAAAATATTGTGCACCTAATCTTTGTTTCCTTGGAAACCTGCTCTGCAAACCTTCATTAATACAATGTCAGAAAATGGCAATTACAACGGAACCAATGAAGTAGCAGTAGACGCGAATCAACAGGGTCCCGATGTTACAGGGATTAATGAACCTGGTGCGATTATCATCCCGGTCAACATAAAAAAGTCTATAACTTCAAAACTTATAGAAAACGGACTGACCTCACGAGATGGTACAGTCGTTTTTGTGATAGAGGCACACGAATATCGGCAGACAGAGGTATTCTAATCTTGGATAAAATTTCCAGCGGCAAACGCTACAACACACAAATTCCACTATTACAAAATAGAGGATCCACCGGAAGAGTATGCTCCTTTCGAGGAGATTGAAATACCATTAAAATACCAAGAGCACCTGCTCTGGTTTAAAGGCGCCCTAAAACACAATGATCACATCACCAGGCTCGGTCCACTAGGTAGACCAGGAGCAACGTGGCCAGTTCTAGCCAGCTACACACCACATCCGGACATCGAAAAAATGTTTCGCGAAGAGCTGTTAGCACAGCTAAAAATATTAATTAAAATACATAGACAATTAGTCCAATATGTAATGTGGACTGCAACAGTCCAAACAGCTGTTAATGTTCCACAGCTGACCCCTCATCAGGGGAACACAAATAAAATTACACCACAAAACATACAATCATGTCTTAGTAAAACACCCATAAAACGGGAACAAATCCCTTTCTGGTTAGCACAGAAAATTACTCAAATAGAGACAGTATTCCCGAATACTACCCCTATTGAGAAACACAGAATTCTGACCATCTGCCTTCCAATGGGGGTCGCACAACACGTGGAGGACTGTGACACTTGGGGTACAGTCTTTGCTTCCATTTACACAAAAACACATGGTGTTCTGTCCATGGCGGTAATACCAGATGTGCTGAAACAAATTCAGAATGAATACGGTCCAGAGCCTGCTTTAACTCTTGGTATGAAATGACGATTCTCCAATTAATATGAAGAGAGAATCTTGATTTCATTAAAGACATACGGAGGCTAACATTATGCAAATACTTTTATTTGCTGCCCAAACATACAGCCCTTTAAAGAATGTCGTTACATCACAATAAAATAGAACTTTAACAACATAATAACTAGGTTGAGCAGGCTCCTATCTTCCTCGTGGGTTGCGATGACACAGGAGTACAGTGAAGAAATTTCATCAAAAAAGTTATTCCTTAAGATTGTCATCTGAGAAGGAAAGAAAATGCCATATAGTGAAAAAGGCAACAAACAATAAATACAATTTTTCTGAAAAAAAAACATTTGACATTAGTCAACCCAAATCTCTCAGGGAGAGGAGGGTGGGATAATGTTAGCCTCCGTATGTCTTTAATGAAATCAAGATTCTCTCTTCATATTAATTGGAGAACCATCATTTCATTACAAGACCGGAGGCTACCATTATGCATGTTTGAAGCCATGCAAAGCTGCACCGCTAACTATCGGTCTCAAGTAGAACTTCGAGAAGGTACTTGCATTAGACCAATCTGCAGCTTTAAGTATTTCGGGCAGAGAACACCCAGCCCAAAAGACTTTGCTAGCCATTGCACCTCTAGAAGAGTGAGCACCAAACCTAGATAGAATAGTATTGACTTTGAAACCCAAGAATTCTATTTCTTGAGTTGGGGTTAAAATAGATTTTTCAAAATTTATGATAAAACCCAAGTCTCGAAGGAGGTTCTTAGTGATATCTAAATGTTCCAAAATTTCTGTCTTGTCTTGAGACATGATGAGGATATTGTCTAAATAAATTATAAGACGAATCCCCCTTTCCCTTAGGTAACTGACCACCGGACGAAGAACCTTGGTGAAACACCAAGGGTCTGAAGATAGACCGAAGGGGAGACATTGGAACTGATAGAGAGTTCCTTTCCAAGTAAATCGGAGATATTTGTGACATTCCTCGTGCATGGGAATGGTGAAATAGGCATCTTTCCGATCCAATTTCACTAGCCAGTCTTTGGTTTGAAGAATGTCCCTCAAAAGATGGATACCCTCCATATTGAAATGTCGGTAGATTAGAATTTATTTTTTTATTTTTTTTATTTATAACAGGTCGCCAACCCTTGTCTTTCTTCTTGACTAGAAAGATAGAACTAAGAAAGCTTTTTGTTAGTTCTGAAAGTGGAATTTTTATAATAGCCCCTTGCTCTAACATTTGGGAGATCTGTCTCTATTAATTTGGAATTTTCATTGTCTAAAATGAGTTCTCTGGGAGCTCTTTCCTGAAAGGGTTCTTCCCAAAATTCTACTTTGAATCCCACAACAGTCTCCAAAACCCATGGATCTTGAGTGACTCAAAGCAAATTCTCTTTGAAGTTTCTCAATCTTCCTGCCACCTTTAAGGGGATAGAAGGGGTTGTCCTTACCGTAGTTTCCTTGATTGGATGATCGAGGTCTGCCACGACGGGATCTTGAGATCTTGAGCCCCTTCCTCTTTGTGGATAGAAGTTTGAGTTTCCACGGAAACCTCTATAGGGACGATAGCCTCTGTTGTCTTGATAAAATTGGGACCGGAATGAGGTGCGGCTGACAGATTGTCCCCTTCTCTCAGCCCTTCCAAAAAGTGATCGAGTTCCAAAGACTCTACGCATATTAGACTGTGCCCTACTAAAGGCGTTAAAGGTGAGGACATACTTCCCGAATGTTTTAACGAAGTTGTCTCCGAATAAGAGCCCTTTTGTGTTGGACAGATCTTCACTAGCTGAGAGATCAGCTAGTTTCGGGTTCATACTTAGGAGAACAGCCTTTCTACGTTCAGTGATTACATTCGCGTTAGCATTGCCAACAAGGCAAATAGCACGTTGTGACCAACGTCGAAGCACTTCGATGTCTATAGGTGTGTCATTAGCTTTAGCTTCCTCTGTGATATCCAGAATTTTAGAGTGGTCCCATTACATCAAGTAGCTTATCTTGAGCTTGTTTAAGACATCTTTCAATTCCTTTTCTGGGATCCCTTCCAGACTTGAACAGAAAGGTGATTAGGTCAGGATCAAGGTTAGGAGTATTACAAATCTTGTCCTCCGAAGAGGGACGAGGGCATTCGTTCCTTAAAAGATTACGGGTATTGATATCAAGGGGTTTTCTAACCCATTGTGATAGATATTTACCAACATGATCCATAGGCCACCATTCGGTGCTACGGGGGTGACGGATTGTAGTGGGATTAAACATTTCCCCACCAAATGGGTCTTTGACTGAGGTAGAAGTAGAAGGAGTTTCTAGATCTTCGTCACTATCTTCAAATGAATCTTGAGGATCAAAGATACATTTGTCAAAATTATCATAGTCAGTTGGTTGACTTTCAAAATAATCATTAAAATCATTTGTCCCATAGAGGGTACCGCCTTCTATTGTGTCGCTAGGGACACCTCTTCTCCCTGCCTCAAGTAATTGAGGTCTATCTATTGTGCTGCAAGGAGCACCAATAACTCTTGTGGCGCAAGGGCCACCAGTCTCGTATGCATTGTTGGATGTTTCAATAGAATAATTTCTCTTTTGGAGTACTTTTCCTTTTTTCTGCCCTGCAGATGTTGAAGGGGATTCCCCATCCGAGAGTGAGAAGTAATTCTCCTCCGCAGGTGAAACTCTCTTTCTCTTTGCGAGAGCAGCATCAACAGCCTCTCTAATAGAAGATCTAAATTCCTCTCTAAAGAGGTTTCTAATGTTGTCAGGCAAAGGTTCCTTAGGGGAAACATTTGCATCATTAATGTTGTCTTCCATGACAAATAAGGTAAGTTATAATAAAAATTGTACTCCAGATAGATTTAATAACTTTCTCAAGGGTTAATTATAAAGGAAGTATCCTTGGAATGATTTCAAGAAAAGACTTTCCTTGTAATAGCGAGTTCTTCACTTATCTTAAAAGAAGAAACTCCTGTGCCGATTCTGTTAGAAACCAGTAGGTGGCGATCTCCTTCCAGTATTAATTTGTGTAAATATTACTATTTTCGGTTAGTTTTCAGATTTAGGCTCTTTAAAGGTTCGTACTCCCCGTCTCTGTTACACTCTCGAGAAAGGTGTAACCATGGAGACCAGAAGAGTATTCTATCAAATCTCCGCGCATTGAAGCGCGAGGATGTTCTACGTTTCCGCGTCTCCCAGCTAGTTGCTAGAAGACGCGTGAGGCTTCAAGGGAGCATAATGGGCATGCGCAAGGCCCGTCAAGCTGGCACGTACCTGTGTCTCTAGGTTGTTAAGACACGCAGGAAATCAAATATATATGTCAGCGTTTCCGCTTTTTCTTCGATGTCCTTTTTTTTATTTTTATTATAAACAAGAGAGGCGCTTCTAATCTCTTACGGGTCCTCACTCACTCGAGGCTTAGAAAGTTCAGAAAAAACTGACTCTACAAAAGTCAATGATTAGAAAATACTTGAATACTTACCACAAATTAATTTGCACCGATCTCATAAGGCAAGCAGAAATGAAAGGCTAATCCCGACCATAAATTGGACTGGGAAAAGTTATCATCTAAAAAGACAATGTCGCTACAATGATGTTAAACAAGTTAAATTAAACCATATTAAAGCAGACTCTACAAATAGTTGAATAAATAAGTAAACATTAGTTATCTAATAATAGTAGAGTCATAAAATTCATCTAAAATATACCAAAATATTCATAAATAAATTAAGATGGTATGCCAGAAAAAATAGTACTTATCTGTGTCAGAGCAGTGAACAAAAGAGGAAGATAGGAGCCTGCTCATCCTAGTTGTTATGTTGTTAAAGTTCTATTTTATTGTGATGTAATGACATTCTTTAAAGGGCAGCATGTTTGGGCAGCAAATAAAAGTATTTGCATAATGGTAGCCTCAGGTCTTGTAATGAAATTACTGAAAGACTTCAAGCAGGTCTCGGCTATATTACTAGCCAACAGAAAAGGAGAAGCAGCATCTGTGGCGATCTGCCAAAAATTGAAAGAAACAGATATAACAGATCAACCAATTGAGCTTTCCAGAATCATAGAAAAATGCTATGATGAATTATGTAGAGATAGTTAGGGTGGGAAACCAGTAAAACCCCAACTACTCGAAAATCCAGACAAATGTATTTATTAAAAATAATCTAAACAATCCTAAAAAGAGCTGGGATGGAAATAAACAGTCCACTCCCAAAGAAAAAGTTTTCTAGTCCAGAGGAAGGTCTCCTCAACGGAGGGAAAGAACTCTGACTCGAGAACACCAGTCTCCCCAGAGGGAGCACTCTGAGAAAAGATATAACCTTAGAAATAGGGATAACTTGAAAAAGCCTTATAGATATCAAAGTATTGATACACGTCCCTCTCGATCTTTTTCACAGAAATCGGAAAGAAGAGGACGGTCAGACCCAAGGGAAGAGCACACCAAGTCCAAAGACAAGGAACCTGCTCAAAGTAAAAAATTACAATTCCCAAGGAATAAGGTAGCCAGTATTAGAGTCGAGAATACTGAGGACACAGCTGAAAAATGGAGAGTGGGCACAGACAATGCTAGACAGTGCAGCAGAAATCAGCATAGCTCGCAAGATGCTGATGACTCATCTGGAGACAGTGGACATGAATGAATACATTCAGGTAGAAACTGCAGACACCAGAATTAGCGAACCTGATAAGATATACAAAATAACACTGCGTATAGAGGGAGATAAGAATAGGAAAATAAGGGGTCTGTTTTGGGAAAACCTCTCAAAAGGCTATGACATCCTGTTAGCTGAGAAAGATTGGCCCCCGGAGTTTGTCAGGGAATGCCCTCATGGCAAAGAAATGATTATGTCTGTCTTCTCGAATCACATTCCAATTCACACTAAATATGTATATGCAAGGAAATGGGCAGTAGCACAGGCACCAGCATTATATAAAAATCATGTAGGATGGGATGAGGACTCTCCTCCTCACATAATCCAGTTAAAATGTCAACCAACTGCACAAAGGCAGTACCCAATTAAGCAAGAAGCTAAAAAACAGGTCAGGGAGATTTTAGATCAACTTGAATACCAGGGGGTGATTGAAACATGCACCTCTCAAATGAACAATCCTTTGTTTCCTGTCTCCAAACCAGACGATTCATATCGTCTACTCTTGGACTACAGACACCTTAACTCATGTTGCAAAACATTTGCAGTACAAAATTTGCATAGTGCTGCACTAATGAATAACATAGTTCAGAAAAAATATAAAACAACATTAGACATATCTAATGGGTTCATTTGTCAAAACATTGCACCAGAAAGTAGGTACTTGACCGCTTTCTCAATAATGGGGTCACAGAAATATTTCTGTAGGCTCCCACAGGGATTCAAGAACAGCCCAGGACTATTCTCAGCCAGAGTAACAGAGTTACTACAAATATATGATGATGAGGAATTATCTTATGTCGATGACATCTATCTCACAGACGACGACTTGGATACTCACTTGAAAAGGGTGAACACCAAAATACTTGGGTTCGCAGCAGAGGGTTACAAACTAAACTTTAAAAAGTCAAGAATTGCCCATCTAACAGTCTTATTTTTAGGATATGAATTATCAAGTGAAGGAAAAAGCCTAGCGGACAACTTCTTAGAGAAGTGCGCTGTACTCCAAGCACCAAAAACGCTGAAGAACTTACAATCGATTCTAGGCTTCCTGATTTTCTGAAGAACATATATATTAAACTATGCAGAAAGGATTAAACCTCTCTACGAATTAATTAAACCTGATTTTAAACCAATCAACTGGACTCAAAAACACACGGAAATTTTGAGATCACTGCAAACAGACATGTTAGCAAAAACAAAATTAGAAACACGTGACAATACACGCAACCTTGTAATCCGAGTCATCCCAGGAAGATGCGGATTCACGTACCTGACCTCTAATGAGGGAGAAACGGTACCAATAGCTTACAAATCTCACTTGTACACACAAGCAGAAAAAACATTCAGTCTCACAGAAAATACTGTGAAAGCAGTGCAAACTGCTATAGCGAAAGAATGAGAACTAGCACAAGGCAAAAGGATCACTGTTCTCACAGCAGAATCCGCCTTCAAGGCACTATTCAGCCCAGTAAACATGCCTACAGTGCCACTGGATCCGAAATGGATACAGTGGGAAAATTCTCTTGCTGCAGAAGACGTGAAATACTATTTCGCACCGGACATGAAAAAACTGAATCATTTAAATTATGAAAAAGAATATCCTCTGCCAATTGAAATTCTCCCTCTAGAACAGTACTCCTGTATAATCTATACAGACAGATTTGTACAGCACTACAATGTAGAAAACAAATCCTACGATGCAGCCTGCGCGATTGTTAAAGGTCGCAGGCTGTGCGGGAAATTCAGACAGAAAATAACAAAAACTGAATCACTGAGAAAATGTTCGGCTCAGCGAGCTGAAATCAGATCCTTAAAGATGGCGCTTGAAAATGCCGAACGTGAATTCCCGACACTAATCGTGTGCGATTCGCATTTTTGCGTCAGTTCTTACAATAATGATTTGCAGAGATGGGTTCAAAATGATTACAAAGACGACACAGGTGCCACAATCAAGCATAAAATGCTTTGGAAACAAGTAGTTCTTTTACAGAAAGAACTACAAAAGACTCACGTGATACACACTCTGAGTCATCAACGTAATGGCGTTCACGTTGCAGGGAATTCATTGGCTAATACAGCCATGACAGAAGCAACTAAACCGGCTTCCGTAGCCACAAAAAAGCGTTCAGAAAAATACACGTCTTCAAAAGGCAACTGTGCAGCACTACCCGTGAACTATCCACTCAATTATACATACGTAATTAATGCAAACTCTGTTCCTTTTGCTCGAATCCCTGGAGTGGGGGATAGTGTCATTCCAAACATGAATCGGAGAATATTTTTAATAGCAGACGCACACATGGGATTGGGTCCAAGGCACAAACAGATGAAGGAATCTCTGACCGAATTACAATCAGAGTACTGGTGGCCGGGGATGAGCGTGCAACATCAAATATTTGCAAAAAACTGCCAAGACTGCAGCAGAAATCGCAGTTGTGAGCCGGTCCAGCCTGTAGCCAAGATACCCTTTATGGACAGGGTAATGCTGTCCATATGCAAGAATGCGCCCCATAATGCTTAAGACTAAATCTCACTTTAAAAATGTGGCCCCAGCACTCGGCTGACGCCAAAACTGTTATAAAAGATTTGCGAGTCTTTATCGGCACATACGCAATTGTCATGCTTCTATCTGACCAGGGTCCTGCTTTTAGCTTTTGAGCTTATAAGGAGGCCATGATCAGTATGGGCATTGGATTGCGATTCTCGTGTCCATTTCACCCTGAGGGAAACAGTGTAGTGGAAAGAAAAAAACGAGACATAAAGCAATCTATAACAGCAAAGGTATTAGGTTCGGGTGATGGGTGGGTCAAACATTTAACAAGTGTCCAACGTAGTCTTAATTATTTGCCAAGAAATTCTCTAAAAGGTTTCAGCCCGTACGAACTATTGTTTTGAACTAGAATGTATGTTCAGGATCTTGATAGTCAGGCTTCAGTGGTAAAAGATAAAAATAAAGACTTCGACATCAAATATCGTTTGGCTGTTTTACAGGACTTGAATGAAACAAGAAAATCCTTAAGCAGCATAAAAATAAAGCAACAGCCATCTACCACTGAAGACACACCACCAGTCCCAGCAAGACCTGTCTGGATTCCAGAAATTGGGGATCTGGTCAGAGAGAAAATAGTGGTGAAGAAGGAATTTGGGCCTTCTTACAGAAAACCAGTACCTGTCTTAGCAATCAATGGAACAAGATCAGTAGTACTACCGCCACTTGCTGGTAAAAAGGAGAACCGAGTTGTATCAATCGACCTGGTAAAACCACAATCATGTGGCCTATAATCAACAGTAGGCCAAGTGGACTCCCAAGAAATAACAGAATACCCAAATTTGCAACAATCCAAGAGGTTCAAACTGAAAGACTAATCACATTTGATAAACCTGCAGTGCACAGAGAAGGACTATGCAATAATGCCATGGAACTTGTGCCTATTGAAACACAGATTGAAACAGTTTGTCATGTAACACCAGTCTACAATGATGTGGCATCAGAATGTGCTAATGAAAGGCAAATTGAGAAAACAAATTCCAACAATTGACATAACTGCCTCTGAAGATCAAAGCGACTCTGAAGTGACGCCAGAAACAAAGACTTTTAAAGAAAAAGCAACAGAACTCTTTTATCAACTCAAGGAAACTTATCTTATTTCTCCATGGTTAGAGTTTTGGTTTGGGCTAGGTGTATTTTTCCTCCTGCTTTGGCTCATCATGGTACTTTGCTTGGGAAAATTCATTGAGGGAAAATACAGTTTAATGGAAACAGCAAGTCAGAACATCAACTTAGTTCTGAAACCTCACAAATCATCTCACGTCAAGAAAAGAGAACTATCATCAGTAAATGTCACAGCCATTCCATTACCCGACGGGGTAGTGTGGGACAAGACTGAGTATGAATATATGGCCAGGTCGAGATCTTGAAACATCCTCACCAGTTTAAGGTTTCATTAAGTGACTTTGTAAAACCAAGTACATTCAGTGATGATTGGGATTTTGAAAGTATAAATAATATGATGTCAGATTTAGTGTTATCAGCAAAATTTACAGAACATGATTATTTACAAGGTTCATCTAATTATGAACAGATGCACTGTTTTTCACATTACGCAGACCACTATTTACATAAATCTGCTCAACCTAGAAATGTTTTTAAATATAACCAATGGGAACATTGTGCTACTCCGCCTAAAAGTAGTTCAAAAACGTTCTATGAGAAATTCCAATACTTCTCAGGGTTTAACACAAGTAATGCAGAAACATTTTATTATAAACTGTTGGATAAAACAGGGACGAAAACAATGCTGACAAATACTAAATTGATATATTCAGAAGCATTTTATGAAAAAATGATTACATTTGGTTTTGATTTCTGGAAAAACAACATTGAAACAAAAACAATCTGGGGTACAAAAGATTGGCAGGTACAAGGCCTAGAAGCACTATTTCGAGCCTGCATGATCCCAGAACAAATAATGTTCTTAAATGACACAATTCACCAAACAACCTGTCTTGGCCTAGCTAAGATTAAAGACCTTAACAAACCGTCTATTCCAAAGCCAATACCTGATAATGCAACCACAGATATTGAAATAGACGTTTCCAACATTTTAAATGAAAACAGAACACATCCTGATTGGAAAAAGTGGTTAATCTGGCCTACAGACACGAATAACTGTCAAGATAGATTCCTGAACAAAACACAGGGGTTAAAAATTACCAGACCAAACCCTAGATACTCCCAGAGACAACATCCAGGGATAGTAACAACACACAGTGTAGGGAAACTGTGCCTTGAATGGCTAGAAACATCCACACTGGCAGAAATTAAGCAACACTTATCTTTACTTAAAGATGGTGCTGATTTGCGCGATTTCATAATGGGACCACGCAAACAGCGTCAAAAACGTTTCATAGCGGCAAGTGAATATGCGGCATACAACAAGGCATGGAAAGTAATGCAAATTGAAACAGCAGAAAAAATACGAGAAATTGATCGTATTCATTTGGAAAAATCACTTTCTGTTGTGCACAATGGGTTAATGACTCTGTCCTCTAGAATATATTCACTGGACAGTATTGTATCATCTGCCATCGATATAATAGATAAAGACTTGCTAATGTTACAACATGGCCAGTCCCAATTACGTTCTATAGTACAGCTAGGCTGGACTTTGCAAAATCTTCGTTCAGGCTATGTGCCATGGCGTCTAATCAACACAACGTTATTGTTTTCCATCTTTAACCTTACTGATAAACAAATCAGTTTGGCACAGAAAGGAGCAGACTATACAATCCTGAGCATCGAAAGATCTGTCATTGAATGGATAATACACGGGGTTATCACAATTCCGATAACGACTTTCCGATTTAAAAATTGCCTTGAGTATATACCGACAGGCCAGTATGAATGGGTTGGGTAAAGGGTACATTAAGTCATCATGGAAATTACCTTATACACACACATGCTATAGTGACAACAACAAAAATGTATTTCTTAGTGGTGAAAATTGCAAACATTCACTAAGCGGTATACTTTTGTGCCAGGGTATTAATTTACATGGGACCTGTGAAGGGACTTCAAATAACCTTTCATGCCACCAGCACGTTACACCTGCAACGCAGATAGAGCCTTTCTTTAGGCAACTTTCTAACAGAGTTACATTTTAATAACGGATCACAGCTGTTGTGGCTTGGTGCCAGGGAAAGCATATCTCATAAGCATGACTTCCATGGTCACTTGCTGTATGCAAGCATTGTTTCCAAACGGCCCTGGAGATTCCGAGACTCCGATTTGTCCTCCTTTGAATATCTCGTCTATACGAATTGATACCTTAAGCAGAATGAAGTCTGTGATTTTGCAGACAACAGTGCCCATCATGTCATCAAAAGAAACGTATGATCTCCAAGTTGCAAGGACAACGTCGGAGATACATGAACTTTTATCAACAAATTGCCCCGTGCATTTCACAGAAATGCTCAGCCAAATCCTAAATATGTCGGATGCCATTGGTATCTCAAACGTATTTAAGACAATTTTTTCGGGACTGTTAACACCATTCAAAGCAGTTCTGGGCATTATTCCCAATTTTGTCCATTCAGTCTTCTGCGGCCTATCACTACTTTTGGGACTTGTAGCAGGCATTTTATTGTTGACCCTCCTGCTCCGATATGGCAAGCCAAAACACAGACATGACTCCGGCAAGGATGGAAGAAACAATCCTAGCAATGCGCTAGAGAATGCATAACTAAGGTCCTTGGATTGGCCCGGCTGAGAGATCTGAACATGACCTGGTTTCTTTCATTCAGACCTATATGGCAGACCTGCATCTTACCTGTGCTTCGATGTATGCTATGCGGAGAAGAATGCATGTTAGACACCTGTCTTGCACTACCATCAGCAGTACCAATGGATATCAATACTTTGCTAAGTCCTGTAACGGCTCATGCATCGTGTTGTCCCCAGCGGCTATTAATCCTGATGACGGCATTCGTTGAGACTCCTGCGCTACGACTAGGTGGTGGCAGTGAAGCGATAAATGAAAGCAGCATCACCCAGGTACGACCTTCTGTGAGCATTGCTGATCCAGACATCGATGATAGCAATCATTCTCACAACTGCCAGGTTACTGCACTATTGAACCTGGTCGAACTGTCACCTGAATATGTAGACCTATTATTTGAGAGCCTGTCTGAAATGATGTTCTCCCCTGAACAGAAACAATAACTTATTGGAAAAACATTCTGGCGCATAGCGTTCCCATGAATTCTGAATTCGGCCTTCAGTTTTGATAAACAAAAGCTATTGAAAAGCGTTTGGAACTCTATTTCCCCGTTCCCCATGAAATATTTTTGAATCAGACCTTTTTTCAAAATATTTACATTTTTTTCTGGCACAAATACTTTTGCTTAAAGTAGAACTATTCATAAAGAACAGAGCTTCTATTTTTAGTAGATCTAGAGACAAAAACCTTACCTCGGCCTCTAGCACATTTTACAGCAATTGGATTTATATGTGATGAAATAGTCTCGCCCTTCTTTTCTGTATTAAGAGACATTTCATGTGTGATTTTTTCGCAAAATCGTTCAACTGATTACATATGCAATAATTTTTTAATGATTACTATGCTTAAAAACGTACAGTACCTATACTCTCATGTATTTCATATACGCCATTTCAAATGCAATATGTATTTTGGGGTGGGTAGGAATACACGCGCATCTTATTGCCTTAGTTTTTAGTAATTTGATGGACAGAAATTCGTGGAGTGGGTGTTGTGTTCTATCTAGGACCCCGATCAATATCGTGACCTTATGCCCCTATACGGCTATAATCAATACATATCCCTATAATGGCATAAACGATCAGAGCCATATTTCAGTAACTCGTCTCTGCAGCTCATTACAGTACATGACACAGCAGAAGCCACGTCCTTAGATTTCTAGATAACACACCGAGTTCTTTTGACAGCTCAAACCCCAAGCAACCTGGGAAAGCCCCACTTGCTTTGTTTTGATTACTAATAGAACTCCTGCGAGCACTGTAAGAACGACCAGTTCTTAGTGACATCTTTATTGACGTCTTATGTCCAAGAACTTACGTCAAACTCTGCACCTTTCAGGTATAAATAATACTGGCGTTGCCTTAAGCAAACACGACGGTGGTGGTGAATACTGGAGCAGGACAGCTGTCCCTTGCAGAGCCCAGAAGATGCGAGAAGGCCACGGACGCTGCCCCTCCTCCTCCTTGACGCGCTGAGAGAGACGCTGTCTTTTCTACTGCCGAGAAAATCCAGCTCCCGCGTTTCCAGCCTACCCTTACTGGTGACTGGAATATCGAGTCCTGAGAGGAGATACCAGACCTCCAACATTCTATTTACAGAGGTACGGTGCTGACTAAACCCTTAGAGAGAATTCTTGAAGCAAACCCTTGGCAAAACCAACTTAACTTAAACTACTACTTACTTACTCCCTCCCATGTATTAGGCTTAGGTCAGGTACACCGGGGTAGGCGTAGTTAGAAGCACCAGTTGAGGACGTTAGCCAAATGTATATATGAATGTATATATTTTATTCATTTTAACCATCTTATGGCTAAGAAACCATATCAATGCTTTTACAGTATTATTTCGTAATACTCCTTTTACTGTACGCACTTTTCATAATAACAAGTCTTGCAATTGTGGCAATTCATTTCTCTTGCATGAGAAGGAAGACTGTTCAATAAATAATACCTTTTATTGAAAACGCCGTCTCTCTATTCTCTGCATACTGGTGAAACTAATTCTGCACAAGTGAAATAGCTGTCTATTGTTTCACACAACTCTAGAGATTGACTCTTATTCTGAGGAGCAAAGTTGTCATGTTAATGCGGTTGTTGGAAAACTGAATCCCTTCTTGTCTGAGCCAGGGAAGCTGATCACTTCCTATTCAGTCAAGAAAGTTTCCAGTGACCTCTGAGCTAGCTGGTACAAACCCAATTAAGTCTAACATAGTCAGTAGAGACCTAAAAGACCGCAGTCCTACGTCTACACTGCTGTTTATGTTATTCCAATGCACAGGGCCTATAGGGAAAATAGGAACTACACTACACGTCTTTAGGCTTCATAGGGACAAACATACGTGTCACTTTAAAAGGGCTTTCTCCTGCTCCTTTTTGCACAATATCTATTCCTTGTAACTCTTTCTGAGTACTTAATAATTCCATCACATCTGGTTGTACCAGTGGACTAGCTGCTTTACCCAAATCACACAGTGTTAACAACAATTTTGCATCCGCAGCCATGGCTAAAGGAGGTTTAAACTGAGTTTTTGCAAGTACACTGCTGCTATATTCTTCTGCTGCGTTGGTTGGTTTTGTTGCAATAAACTTCTTTAACTTGAGCTTTCTTATAAAGCAAGAAATATCTGACCTTGTGCTAGTATAATTAAAAGTACTCTCAGGGCAGAAATTTAGGGCTAGGAGTTGTTTTTCAGTTGCTGTTAAGGTTTCATTAGACAAATTTGTGATTGTACAATCATTCATTGCTTTTTTTTGTTGCTGTACCATGGTTTCTTTTTTTGTTGTGGTGGCATTCTGGCATTTTCTCCTTGCTCTCCGCCTTGCATTGCACCTTTTCCTGGTTTGTTGTTCCGCGTTCTGGGGCGGAGAGTTTGCAAATGGTCTTCCACTAAAAAATCTATTTCTTCACCCAAATCCAGTATTTTGCTTGCTGTGCATCCTTCCGCTCTACTTAGCTCTGAGTCCGATGTACTCGACATATATATATATATTTACTGAAAAAAACATATGTTTCAGGCACGTTATACCTAGAAATTAGCATTTAAAAAACCTTAGAAATACACTGAAAAAAACATAGGTTTCAGGAACATTATAGTTAGCTGGGCATTTCACTCGTACACAACCATAGAAATTCCCCTGTTATAGTTAGTTCAGCTAACTATACCTCGTGCCCTCGCAATACACTGCTGATGATGCCACATATCACATCACTCATGAGACATGTGACATCACTGATGATATCTCAAATGACATCACTGAAGACATCTCAAATGACATCACTGATTACATCATCCAGTGACTGTGTGTTTTTATGTAAAGTTTAAATATGTTTAATATGTATAGGGAAAGGCATATTGAAGAATTAGTGGGTGTACTGTATAAGTGTCTGAATGGATGATTAAATAGGTGCATGACTGTCTATAAGTGAGTGATTAAACGTATCTTACTGAATTCATGGGTTAGGGAGTAAACTGGGTGAATGTCTGTATCCATCTGTCTGTTGGTGTGTAAGTGGCTGCAAGGGTTTACGAATAGCTACACGAGAGTCTATATGGGTTATTGATTGGTTGTCTGAGTATCTGTATGGTTGCCTGAGTGTTTGTGTGGGTGGGGTGTGTGTGACTCTGTGCATAGATCTGTGAGTGGGTGATTCATCAGGGGCATGGTTTCAAGAGTACATATGTGATGGACTGTATGGGTGGGTGGGTGGGTGTGTGCATGGGTGTGTTAGTGAGTGAATGTATATCTCAGTGGTATATATGTGAGTAACTACATATGTGAAAGACATTATATATGTGTGTTGGAGTATATAAATGGCTATAAGTGAGAGTGTGTGATTGTGAGAAAGGCTGTATGGATGAGTGTGTGCTTGTATGAGTGATTGTGTAAGAGCGTAAGAATGTGCTAGTGTTTGTATGAGTAATTGAGCTGGTGTGTGTATAACTGTATAGGTGAGTAAATGGCACTGTGATTATTTATTTGCACTGACTAGGTGTGTGAGTACCTCTATGGATGAGTGGTGGTGTGTGAGTGTCTATATAGGTGTATGAGTGCATATGATAGTCCTGTACTGAGTGATACAAGTATGAATGGCTGTACAGGTAAGTGAGTGGATGTGAGTGTAAACCTAAGAATCAGTGAGTGGGTATGTAATTATTGGTCTTGGAGTGTCTATCGTTTTGAGAATGGCAGTCTGTAATTTAGAGTGGGTGTATCAAAGATTATATTAGGGTGTGAGAAGATGCATCAAAATATCACATGGATGATGTCATTTGAGATGTCATCAATGATGGCTTCAGTGATGTCATTGACCATGTAATGAGTGCTGTAATATGTGACATCATCAGCAGTGCATTGCGGGTATGCGAGTTATAGTTAGCTGAACTAACTATAATGGGGGAATTTCTATGGTTTTGTACAAGTGAAATGTCCAGCTAACTATAACATCCCTGAAACCTATTTTTTTTCAGTGAATTTCTAAGGTTTTTTAAATGTTAACTTCTAACTATAACATACCTTAAACCTATGGTTTTTTCAGTAAATTTCAAAGGTTTTTCAAATGCTAATTTCTAACTATAACGTGCCTGAAACCTGGTTTTTTTTAGTTAATTTCAAAGGTTTTTAAATGGTTGTTTCTAACTATGCCTATAGAGGTAGGACATGTGAAGAAAGAAGAAAAAAATGCACAGTAAGAAGCAAAAGAAATGCAGAACAAGCAAAACATGTGCAGAAAGAACCAACAGAGGAGCAGAAAGAGGCCTTGTTGCAAAATCATCTAGTGCCCCTAACTTTTTCAGACAGGTACTGGTGGTAACTACTCTGATTAACCAGGCTTAGAGCCAGTGCTATGTTAAAAAAACACTTAGAATACAGTGAAAACACCTACATACACTAGGGAACACTATGCGTTGGGGTACCCTTTGTGATTAGCATGACCTCGTCTGTAAGGCCCTAGTGCATAATGGGGCAGGGGGATTAAAAATACCTCTAAGTCAGCGGTGCAAAAATATGCTACTTTAACTAGTAGTTGCGTTTGAGGAGTGGTGGAGAAAGGGTGCTGGGCATCCAACCAACGCTCAGCAAACCACTCCATCAACGGCCACGGAGCGGGAGGACCGCAGCCCCCACAATCCCTGGCGTGACTGCCACGCCCACCGACACGCGATCTTTGGCGCCCAGAGGCGCATTTAACACCTGCGCTTCCTCAGCAGAGCGGGGGAAACACTTGCCATACCCGTTGGTTGCCTGGAGGCGACCACTGCTCCCTTTGTTGAGAGGGTTAATTTCTGCTGCCCGTGGACACTGTTGTTGGACCTCCCCGCCGCCGCAAACCACTCCATCAGCGGCCGCGAAGCGGGAGGACCACAGCCCCCACAATCCCTGGCGTGACTGCCACGGCCACCGACACGTGATCTTTGGTGCCCGGAGGCACATATAACACCGGCGCTTCCTCGGCAGAGCGGGGGAAACACTTGCCATTCCCGTTGGTTGCCTGGAGGCGACCACGGCTCCCTTTGTTGAGAGGGTGTATTTCTGCTGCCCGTGGACACTGTTGTTGGACCTCCCCGCCGCCACAAACCACTCCATCAGCGGCCGCGGAGAGGGAGGACCACAGCCTTCACAATCCCTGGCGTGACTGCCACGCCCACCGACACGTGATCTTTGGCGCCCGGAGGCGCATTTAACACCGGCGCTTCCTCCGCAGAGCGGGGGAAACACTTGCCATACCCGTTGGTTGCCTGGAGGCGACCACTGCTCCCTTTGTTGGGAGGGTGTATTTCTGCTGCCCGTGGACACTGTTGTTGGACCTCCCTGCCGCCACAAACCACTCCATCAGCGGCCGCGGAGCGGGGGGACCACAGCCCCCACAATCCCTGGCATGACTGCCACGCCCACCGGCACGCGATCTTTGGTGCCCGGAGGCGCATTTAACACCGGCGCTTCCCCCGCATCGCGGGACGCACGTGGGCGTCGCCGGGCTAAGCCCGGGCAAAGGGCGGGCCCTCTGTGGCCCTCAGAGGTCGAGGAGGCCGGGCCAGGCGCACCCCCCCCAACATCAACATTATAAATGCCCTAAGGTATCTTGCCTTTCACCTACTAATGACTGTTTGATACATTTGGATGGACTACGGGACATTTCTATTTTCTACATTCTATGAGAGGGACAAAACGCCGCCTTGCACTTACCTAACATTCCACCTACGAATATTATTGTATTATACGGTGTACGGCTTATTACTTTGCACTTTTTTGCAAAACCCTAATTTGCACCCACTGTCTTTTGTCCTGACTGATCAGAGTACTACTTATATTGTGATTTGATAAACTTACCAATATCTTCATTATGTCTACTATGGGCACCCGAAGCAAAACAGCAGCTGGGGGAGCTCCAGTGATAGGCCCCCTAGATAATGGCCAACGATACCATAGATCAGGGCATTTTACTCCTGGAGCATAGGGTTTCGCAAGACCTAGCCCTAGCTAAACGATCATCCCTTGGACTTATTGCATCAGCGACCACACCTATCCAGGCTAGAACTAGTAACATCAGACCGTTAACTGATGTACGTGCCGATATTCACAGCATACCAAATGAGGTAAATTTATCTGCATCAATTCCCCTGATAGACTCTGACTCAGAACCTAGTATGGATTTGGAAAAAACTCCTAACCTATCCATTAATCCTACATCAGAAGAAACAACCACAGACAGTATGAGGCAACTAAGAGGCAGGCGGGAGGGTGCCATACAAAAACAAGCTAAACACACATCAAAGCATTGTATGTCTAAGGTTAGGAAACACAGTGCGCCTAAACAAAAGCCTAGGAAAGGCACTAATCCTAATCCACACTTAAGCACGGGCCGAACAAAGGCAACCATTGAGATAGATAGCGAGGAGCCCCAGGGGAGGTTGCCAGGCACTGAGGACAAACTTGATGCAAATATTGCAAATGATCCCCTGCTGGAAAGAATGGGTGAACTTCTTAGCATCTATTTGTCACCAATAGAATGTAGACTCACTCGTATTGAAAAGCAACTAGCTGAATTAAGCATCCCCATTAAGAATATCTCTAGAGATGGTGCGCCTACTGGCGTGGGACCCAAATTAAGCTCCTCAAAACCCACATGCACTAAACCTAAGAACCCCCCCAGCTCCAACTATAACCACAACGTCCAAAACCCCACAGGTCTCAGATAAAGGGATTACTGCCAATTACTTGGCAGCAAATTCTAGCACTAACCACATGGCTACCCCTCACACTACTAAAGTAGTACCAGAGCCAGGGAAGGGTCAAAATACTGAACAGAGCAAGGAGATGTTAACGAGTCAAACTTATAACCCTGCGAAAAAGTTTTCTACGGTCCAGCCCGCCCAAAACACAGCAACTAACATGAGGCAGATTCCACCATGTACTAACCTGCCGCCTGAATGTGGGGCGTACATGTTGGTCCTAGTTAATGTTTCTAAACTTAGGAAGGATCAAGAAGAAACCCCTATATCCCTCAAAAACAAAACTTTATATTGGCTAACTGCAAATTGCAATTTTCCTATGGAAGGGGCAAGGGAGATCATTCATACCCAGAGAGTGGGCTTGGTAGGCCCATTGAGAAAAAAGTTTGAGGGGGACTGTATAACAATAAATTTTAAGAACCCCCAATGGGCAGAAAAAACATTGGTGCTCCATTACCCTCACCATGGGAATTTAATACCACCCTCCTCCCACTGGGCTATTTTTATAGACATTTGATATCCCCTAAGCCAAATATGGCGAACAATTTCACCGCATTACACCAGGATTTAAATTATGGTGCTAGGATCAATTCTCCACTTTTTTCCCAGAACCAAGATTTTAATTACCTGAATGGCCCCGCCTGGCGTCATCAGGCCCCAATGCCAGAACACCCTCTGCACTATCCCCAATTCCCAACAATGTCCCACTATGACCATAGGGAAAGGTCATATCCAGCATTCACTCCAAATCAATATATGCCGCTGAATGAAGTCAGGCCACTATTTAACATCTCAACTCATAATCGGTTTGAATATTTTTCTAATCTAGATGAGCAGGACTGACTGGATAAAATGGACGATAGCAACACCAGAAGCTTAGCTACAAGTAATGAAAATAAGGGATATTCACCATTAGCTGAAGACAGAACAAACCAGAGTAGACCAGCTGATGATATGTATGTAAATAGCGGCCCCCCAGAGCTGTCAACACCACTGAGGACACAGCGAGGAGTGCTGGGAGCAAGCCCACCAGACATCGCAGTAATTGTGGGTTATCAATTCTCAGCTGGAATGTGGCGGGGCTGGAATCTAGGCTCTCAGACCCCTTATGGGCTAAGATAATTGATGGCATAGACATTGTTATGTTTCAGGAAACATGGGCTGTTGGGAATTTGCACATAGAGGGCTACCACTGTTTTAGCATAACATCACCTAAACCCAGTTTTGTCCGAGCAGTGGGCGGTCTGTTCATTGGGATTAAGATTTTGGCTGGTGGTTCAATTAGAGATTTGTCCAGTGGGAATCTGAATATTCAAAATATTGAATATAAGTTAAAGTCAAAGACCAGGATTTATTTATTTAACTTTTATAATAATGATTTTTATTGTGTACCGAATAAGAATTTTCAGGCATTGTCAAAGGCTTTACATAACCTGGAATTCAGCCCATTAACTGATGTAGGGTCAGGGATTTTAATTGGGGGCGATTTTAACGCAAAGTTAATAAAGAATCATGGGATTGAGGATAGGACCCATTTAGACCAAGTGGAACGAAGGGGTACCGAATTAGCTAATATACTAATTGAATTTGCCCTTGGTGATGCTATGATAACAGGTTATAATCCTAGTGCCCCCCATGCCCCCACGTTCACAAGTAGGGACAGTAGTTCTACTATTGACTACATTTTTATGTCGCCCCATCTAATAGATTGCATAGTAAAGTCTACAGTGATGGTGACATCATTCGGTGATAATAACCCACGCATAGTAACCTTGAACTTTGCCCCCAGTCCGATTTACACAAATCTAAATTGTGCAAGGGATATCCCACCCTCGACTGACGGACTGCGATTAAAATGGAGGGGGGTTGATAGCGGGGCAAATTTGGAAAGTGTACAAACTATACACCCGCATCTGATTAAGTCTTGCTCATCCACGAACGGCAATCGTCATAGGATAATTGCAGATTTTGAAAAACTGTGCTCAACTATAAAAACTCTTTTGTCAGTCCCGCTTCCTAAGGAAGGTAAAGAAACAAGGTGGTTTGACTCAGCCTGCTCATTAGCAAATAAGGAACTAAGAAGGGCACTTAATACTAAACCTAGGGGCAAAATGACCGTCCAGATAGCCAGGAAACAGTATAAAATAAAAATAGCAGAAACAAATGCTACACTACTTTCTGAACAGTGGGAATCGCTGGTGACCAGCCCAAATCTGGGGGGCAGCGGACCTTTTTGGTCTGCAGTCAGGAAAACAAGGAAAATGGGTAAGAAGCTTACTCCAATTAGCTGCAACATAACTAGCAGTGTATGGGAGACCCATTTCTCAAAAACTCTATGCAGCACCGCCTGAGGAGTTGTTGACTCCAACCCTAGGACAATTGCGCGGCCTACAGATCGAAGCCCACGAAGTAGAAATAGCTATAAAAGAGAGCCTAGGAAACAAGGCAACTGGTCCTTTTGGACTGCCCATTGACATTATTAAGTATAATTCGGACCTATGGGCACCAATTCTTCTTAATGTCTTCAACAGCTTACCTACAGCGGCTATGCCCGTTACTTTGGCAACTAGCATTATTGTCCCAATCTTCAAAAAGGGAGACAGGTCGGAACCAGTTAACTACCGCCCGATCTCCCTTTTGGACAACACCTTAAAAATTTTGGGACGAGTAATTTATAATAGAGTACTTGAATGGACTGAAGACACAGACTTACTGGACCCGTGCCAGATGGGATTCCGGAGCGGGGTAGGGACAGTGGAGCAATGCTTGAATCTTAAATTGATAATCGATAAGTATAGTATTGCTCGATCGTCCCCCACCTACCTTGCTTTTATGGATCTTTCATCCGCTTTTGATCTAGTGAATAGATCCAAACTCTGGACAATCCTACTAAACCACGGGTTAGATGATGCCCTTGTCGGGTTCCTGGTCTATCTCCACACTGATCTGAAAGCACGGGTCAGAATTGGGATGGGCGGTGAAGTTTCTGGAGCTATTGATATAGGCAGGGGGGGTGAGACAGTGGTGCGTTTTAGCACCCCTGCTGTTTATTATTTACATTAATGGTCTATCCAGTAGTCTGAAAAAAGTTACTAGTGATGTCCTGATAATCCTAGGGAAACCTTTACCTGTGCTTTTATACGCAGATGATGCGGTGCTTATGGCCCGCACACCAAATGCCCTCCGCCTACTTGTTCATAGTTTTGTTCACTTTATGGAGGGATTAGATCTGCAGGTAAATTTAAAAAAATCTTTTATTATGTCATGTGGCCCCGGGAAAAGGAAGCTCAACACCATACAGATAGGCACAGATAAACTCAAATCTGTTCCTACATTTCCTTATTTAGGATTGGTTTTCGCTGCGAACGGCTCGTGGAGTGGGCACTTGGCCCAAGCCACGAGCAAGTTCTCGAAAGCCAATAATTCTATTTTGAGCCTGCCCCGCCCGAGGAAAATAGGTGCCACTAGAGCTATTTTAAAAATTTTTAGACTACAGTGCTTACCTGTTGCCTCATATGGAGCCGAGGTTTGGGGGTTGGGAAGCAGCCCATGTATTCAGCTGGAAGAAAGCCGTTTTTGTAGGAAAATATTGGGTGCTCCAATCTCATCCTCTGATTATATTTGTCATAATGAATTAAATCTTCCATATGTAAGCGACTTTATTAGAGCCAGACCAGCACTTTTCTGGATTAGAGTGTGGAGGAACAACGCAGCCATCCTCACACAAAATATTATAAAAGACTGCTTAAACTGTGATCATGGTATGGCGATTCCATGGCTCTCAGGAGTTTTTAAAACTCTGAGCGCCGTGGACAGAGGCAATCTATTCTCAGACCCTACTAGGATCGAACCTAAGGATAATGCTGAGGTTAAAAATGCACTGTATGCACTTTATAATTTTGAACGGATGGGAAGAGAGTCTTCGAAATCAACTGTCGCAAAATACTTGGGAAATGAATTGTGTAGGCAACCACTCCCGCCCTACCTCTCCCTACCCATGACTAGCTGGGAGAGATCACTTTTGTTCCGTTTAAGAGCGGGTTCAGTGAAATTTCTGTTGTCTTTCCCATTTGGTTATCAACATAGTAATGACTATAACCCTTGCCCATGCGATGGTGTTAGTTCACAGGAGTATTTGCACTTCCTATTCTTTTGTAAATTTTATCTTAGATATATTAAATGGTTTTTAACCCCTTATTTTAAGAAACATAGACCACTTTCAACTAATGAGTCTTATAGAATGTTGGTTTCCCTGGATTCTGATGAACTAATTTTCCGCACTAGCACCTTTCTGAGACTGATAATACGAGTGCGCGAAATGATGGAAAATCCCTGAAATTAGCCTCAATAGAGTAGAACTGTACTACATTTTAATCATGACATTTTAGTTATGAAATCTTTGTAATAATGTATAATGTAAATGAATTGTTGTTTTTAACTGCTGTACTTTTATGAATTTTATGAAATTCGAATAAAGGTCTTTTGAACTTGAACTTGACTACAGCTCTGAATAATAACTGTAATAATGTTCCTACTATTCTGGATAGGCTTAATGGCTGTCTTTTCCTTACTTGTGAATGGACACCATCTCCCATAATGCTCTAGACTCTGCAGTATCACAAGTGAACCTGGTATTGAAACCTCATGCATCATTTTATCGTGAACTGAGATACCTGTCTTATGTGAACATTAAAAGCAGTTCCAGTTCCTGATGGAAGAGTTTGGGAAGAGTTTCTTATGATGTATTTGGTCCCACTGAACTTTTAAAAATACTACATCTATTCAAAATGTCTTTAAATTATATCATCACCTCCAGTACATACTCTGAGGGTTGGGATTTTGAAACAGTTAATGATATGTTGGGTGATTTAGAACTGTCTACAGCATTTACAAAAAATGAAATGTTTAACGACTCATCTGATTTTGATATTATGTACTGTTACCAACATTATGGTCATCACTTTCCGCATTAAATAAGTGCACCACTTAATGTTTTTACATACTACCAATGAGAGCTTTGCCCAACATCACCAAAAGGTAGTTCACAAACGTTTGCACAAAAGTTTGCTTATTTTTCTGGGTTTAATACATCCGATCCACGCTCATAATATTATAAGGTTGTACCTACATCTGCAAAGAAAAGTATGCTCACTAAAATGAAACAGATATATTCTGCATCCTTTATTGCCCAACAATATTCGACGTATGGAAAGACACTATTGACATAAAATCAGACTGGGGTACTAAAGAATTGCAGGTTCAGGGAACTGAGTAACTATTAAGAGCATGCCTTATACCACAACAGAGGATTTACCAGAACGACACTGTGCAACAAACTTCCTAACTTGGGATAGCCAAGATTAAACACTTGAAGACACCTTGTATTCCCTTACTTACTCACTTTTTTGAGGGATGACAAAATTATGCAGAAAATGGCGGGGGTACACTTGATGACATTATGCACGGAATTTCATACAATTCAATAGACCCCAATTGGAAGGGATGATTAGTTTGTCCTATTGACACAAATAGTTGTCAGTCAAGATTTAGGGATAGCATTGAAGGGTTTAGTATTCATACGACTGACTAATGCTCTATACAAAGAAAACATCCGGGGGTGATGACATCATGCAGTGTTGGGAAGTTATGCCTAGATTGGATAAGAGCCTCAACACTGTCACCGGTGAACCAACACTTGTCCCTGCTCTTAGATGACATGGATCCTAGGGATTTCATGTTAGGTCCCCATAACCCACATCAAAATTGCTTCCTATATGCTGTTTATTATGAAATCTGGAAAATCTCTCAATAGGAAGCTACAGAGAGATTGCGGTACATTGATAGAACTAAGAAAAGGCTTAGACTGTGGTTGACAATGGTATTACCACACTTACATCAAGGTTTTATTCACTGGGCAACATTGTATCTTCTGCAGTAGATATAATGGAACAGGATTTGCCCATCTTACAACACGGACGATTACGGTTACGTTCAATTGTATCATTAAGCTAGACGCTACAATCCTTACACTCTGGTTATGTGCCCTGGCAATATATCAACAGAACGTTTCTGCTCTCTGCATATAATTTGACTGAAAAGCAGACAACAAAGGCATAAAGGGATGCAAAGTATACAAATCTGTGCAATGAAAAATTAGACCAGTTACCTTTCAGCGTGGCAGAGGCACCATCCACAGAATGGTTAATTTGTGGCCATATAACATTGTGAGTCACAACTTTCCAGTTTCAGTATTGCCTAGAACACCACCAGGTAGGAAGGTATTAAGCAATGGGTAGGGAATTCATCCATGAATCTTAGAAATTACCATATAGATTTAGATGCAGGAACAGGGACACTGAAGTGTTTCTCAGCTCTACAGACTGCGAGAATTCTTTGAGTGGATCTCTCATTTGCCAGAACATTATGCTTTATGTGGCCTGTAATGGTTCAGTACCTAACTTTTTCAAGCGGTTAAAGTGTTCCCCATCTGCCGTGATGAATCCAGTGTTCAGGCTGCTCTCAAATGGGAGTTACTTAATGCTGAACGATCAAGGATGTTGTGGGATGCTTCCAGGCATTGCATGCCTTGTCATTTTAAGTTCCAGGTTTACTTGCTGTATACAAGTATTGTTTCTACCAACCCACACAGTCAGGGAGGCGCTATTATGGCCTTCATTGAATGTTTCCTTTATTAGGTTTGATACACTGAGCCGAATGAACACCATGCTATTACAGAAGGATGTGTCCTTAACCTCAGCCTAAAAGACTTTTGATCTCCAGGTTGAGATACAGGCACTGGTACGAACAAATTGCCCTTTCCATTTAGGCGAAATGGTACAACGTATCTTTAACATGTTTGATATGAAGGATATAGTACATCTATTTAAGACCAAAGGTTCTGGACTATTAAGCACCTTTCAGACAGTCTTCGGAGTGATTCCAGCCTTTATACACTATTTGGAAGCATTTTTTTTTATCTTCGCAATGGACATCCCAGTCACCAAGGAAATGGAAAAAGCAATCTTGGAGCGACGTTACTGTGATCGCATGGTACTCCTATTTTGGCACCCCTCAACTTCGGGAGCTTAGCAAGTCTTGGTTCCTATCATTTCGACCAGTCTGGATTGACTGTGTTTTGCCTGTCCTCTGCTGCTTGTTCTGCGGCTATGAATGCATGTTGCACCTCTGTCTAGGCATCAGTTGTGCCTCTGGACGTGGATGCATAGCTGGACGCATTAAAGGCCCACATACTGCAGTGTCCCCAGTGTATTCCAATGTTGATGTCAGCATTCTTAGAGCCACCATGGGACGCTTCAGCTCCTGTTGGATTGGATACCAGCTCTACTACAGGCACACAGACTTTGGATGTTACAAATGCTTCCTCAGCATAGGCTGTGGGAACTGAGGAAGATCATCTTTGCTCAATTGACCTGATCTGTGAGGTGTTACAGAGAGCATCGTAAGTGAAGGCAAGCAGCAGTGATGCTGTGTCTCCCACACAGGACACATAAACATTTGTGTGCTGGGAAAGATTTGATCTTTTTTCCAAAACAAACAAAATTGGAATTTCAAACATATTTTTTCCTCTCTTACTTTTACTGGGCACCATAGCTTCCAAACATACTCAGTGGCTCAGACTATATGTAATGTAATGTAATGTAATGATGTCTTGTAAAGCGCATGAATCACCCCACATGGGGTGTCTCCGCGCTGTATTCAAGCAAGCCGGGCTGAAGACGGCTGGAATGCCAGAAACCGGTCCTCGGAAGCTTGTTTCTGGTCCAGGGAAGACATGGCTTGGCAGTTCGGGCTGGACTGCCGCCATAAGTGTGGCAGGGTATGCTCAGACGTGAGTCCCCTTCTCACTTTGCAACTGGATTCAAGCAAGCTGGGCTGCAGACGGCAGGAATGCCTGAAACCGGTCCTCGGAAGCTTATTTCCGGTCCAGAGAAGACATGTCTTTGCAGTTTGGGCTGGACTGTTCCCATGAGGCACAAAGTCAGACTGATTTGCATATAGCCATGTCTGAACTGGGGTGGCAGAGTGGGCTAAAGAACGGTGATGGATTAAACCCAGATCTTTTGACTGGGTGTGAGTGTTTGATTGATTCAGGTGCTCCGTCCATCACCCCCCCCTTTTGTACCGCTTTTGGCCGCCATAAGTGTGGCAGGGTATGCTCAGACGTGAGTCCCTTGCTCACTTTGCCACTGGATTCAAGCAAGCCGGGCTGAAGACGGCTGGAATGCCAGAAACCGGTCCTCGGAAGCTTGTTTCCGGTCCAGGGAAGACATGGCTTGGCAGTTCGGGCTGGACTGTTCCCATGAGGCACAGGGTCAGACTGATTTGCATTAGCCATGTCTGAACTTGGGTGGCAGAGTGTGCTAAAGAACGGTGATGGATTAAATCCAGATCTTTTGACTGGGTGTGAGTGTTTGATTGATTCAGATGCTCCGTCCATCACCACCCCCTTTTGTACCGTAACCGTATTACATTCAATAATCTGTAATTTCCAAATGGGAACGGGTAACCAGTTCATGTTTGGTGTCCTTGAAATTGTAATGAAAATCCTAACTTATTTTGAAGTTGGATTTTAAATTACAATTTTGAAAATGATACTTTTGGAAAGTTATCGAGTTGGGGATTGAACCTATTTACTCTGCAAGGTTGGGCCACTTTTAGAAAGTTGGCATTTTCCTACCTTATCCATTTAGTGACTGCAGCCTGTTCCTGATCACACACCTGAGTGTAGTTGGCAGATGGACTTTGTGTATTTCCTTAGACAGCCAAAAACAAGGAAGAGCTTAGGTGTGCCTGGATGGGTCACCATTGACAGGATGGGACAGGCTAGCTGGACACAGCCCTACGTACTCTTAAATAGGCTGTGCCCTTCCTCCACACAAAGGGATGCATGACCACTGTAGTTAGTCTGGAGCCAGGGCAGGACAGGCAGGTTGCCTGGGGACTTCTAAGGGAAACCTCTAGATGCTTCTCCCCCACTTCAAAGGCTCAGCTAGGTATAAATACTGGATCTAAGGTACTAACTCTTCAAAACACTTCTTACTCTGAGGGTACTCTGCCATGATGAAGGACTACTGTGCTGCTGAAATCACTTCCCCTCTGTAGGACTGCTGTCTGACCTGCTGCCCTCCTGCCTCAGTGAGAAGAACTGGACCTGCATCTGTTGAACCTAGGATCCCAGAATGCCTCCAAGGGCTAGTTGTCTGGCTCTTTGACTTGAGCCTCAGGGACAGAAGGCTCCAAAACCCATGACCTCAGCACCTGGACAATGCCATCTGTGAGTCTGCACTGCCAAGTGGTGCCACCCCAGTTCTGGAACCTTGAAGCAGGTCCTATAGTGCCTTACCAGCCTATGTGGATCCAGCGGAACCGACACATCTCCTCTGCTGTACGGCTCAGCCCTGAGCAGAACCAAGGCAGTGCCACTGCTGCGTGGATCGGTTCCATCGCAAAGACCTGCATCACATTATAGGAACCACTGCTGCGCAATGCATCCTTGGTGCAGGCCTTCCCAGCCCTAAATGACAGCAGCCTTTACCACGATTCCCATCTCCGCATCATAGCCTTGAAGCTTCTTGGAACCGATGCATTGCTTCAACTGCACAATGAGGACCATTGCAATCCTCCACAAACCAGGATTTAAGGAACTTTGCTCAGTGGGCCTACCTGGGTCCCTTAGCCGGCCCATTTTCAGCTTTGTCACAAATTTGTTTTACTTACCAGCAATTGAAGTTTAGCAGCTTCACTCATGCCCACTAACGAATATTTTATAAAACATTTTTTTACTTTGTCAATTTAAAGCGTGTGAATAAAAATCAAACACTAGTAAAAAATCCTTTAAAACATAGATTTTTAAGTGAGTAAGATATCTGCAAAAGTTACCCTCAAGAAGAGTAACGTCTACAAAAATAAGTCATGTCACGAAAACATGCCACCGCATGAAAACATCCATCACATTTTTTTTTAAATGTTAGGGCGAAATTGTGCGAAACCAACACACACCCAACTTCTCAAAATTGCAACTTTTTTTTAACTGTATACAACTCTGATAGGGAAATAGTAACTATGCAGACCCAGCTTCACAGCTGTCAGTATTATCAAAAACACAGCAATATTATCATACTTTATTTTAATTGATTTGTCTCGAATGTTACCTTGTCATAATAGGTACATATTGGTGAATAGTGATAACAAGCGCTCCTGCTTTATCCCCTTCTAGTCCCTTAAGGGAGCAGCGAGATAAATTAAAGCAGGTTTTGAAACCTGATTGCCTTTACTCTGTATCCAACTAAAACCATACATTAGTAATTTTCTTTCAGAAAATGTGTAGTCTGTTTTTCACACACATATAATGAATTCTCGGAATTCTTAGTAAGGGGACAGGAATTCTATTCTCTCCAAAGGGACCTGCCATCATTAGTACGAATCTTTTGATGGATTTATGCAGCCTCCAGTTCACATTAAATCAAAATCACAGTTACTGGTGTTCTTCAGTGGAGCTTTCGGCACAGAGAGGGATGATGTTATGCAAATTAATTATCAAATCAACCAGAAAATATCAACTATTTCCTATTCTACCTGTCTCTGCATTCAAGGACAAAAACTCCTTTAGTGAGCAATCGTAATGGCCTGCGTCATCAGCAAAACACTGTGATATTTGATCATGTCTAATTCCAGTGCTCTTGTCTTATGTTACCATAATGAAGAGGCATACATTTTCAAACAGGAAAGATCGAGGCAGAAGATCATGTCCATCTATGCACCCAAGATCTGGGACAACTTCTCTGTATTGATGCTTCAAATAAGGAAAAATGTAACACTGCACATCTTTAAAGAACACTACATCAACATGCAGTCGTTCTGCACTTCTCCTCTTAGAAAGCACCTACCACTCCTTGCACTCGTGGCCTTGACTTTGACCCTGTGCAGTGCTCCTCTCTCCCAGCTGTAGGTTCACACTACACAAATCCCACATAATTCTAAGGTCACTCAAACAGATGACAAAGATCTTTAAGAGCCATATTCTGTCTACTCTGGGAACCTCAATTAGGGCGTGAAGGAGCACTGGCACCCAAATTATTATTATTATTATTATTATTGCATTTCTTATATAGCGCCAGAATTGACCCCCGAAGGGGTATCTCCGCACTTGCCTTGGGAACCCGTCCTGGTTTTTCCCTGTGAGATAGCCCCTACAGGGCATCCCCAAGGTGAAAGCCAGGCATCCCGCCGCGGGGGGGGGGGGGGCCGTTGTGGAGATTAAGCAAGCTTAATGCCCAGAGTTGCAGAGTGTGAACCCATGACTAGGTCAGGCACCGAAGCGAGAATTATCGAGTCCGTGGACATTTGAGCTCAACACCCTGCCGAGCCGGGAATTGAACCCTGGTCCCTGGTCTGACCTCTGCTACAGGGTCTGCCTGCTCTAAACAGTGAGCCACACTTCTCCGATTGAGATTCACAATAAATATAGAACCCATAGCTGTTTCTCCACATTATTTTTACCAGGTAACACCTGACAGAATGTGTAGGGGGATTTAATCATTAAACGTCTTTTTATCTTAAAAGATGGAAAACACATGGTGTCACTGCATTGTTCCTCATTCCAAGAGGCAGAACACAGAATCATGCCGCAATCCTGCACCTGGTAACAACTGAAAACCCCAGAATTGCTAATTCTTGGTACGTGATTACAGGGTTAGTTTTTTCTGGGAGAGAATACGCGGCTAGAGGTTATAATGAATGTATATGAGTGCACATGATACCTGGACTTAGGAGGAGGCAGTGTGGGTGAACAGTTCTGTTTAGCATAAACTGCAAACTGGCTTTCACCTCCAAACTAATTTTGTAAATGCTGATCTTGAGTGCAACTAACCTACGCTGATTCCTGTTGCTCTGTATATGTATTTCAACAGAACGTTTTTACGGTTTTCACAATATTCTGTCATGTAGTTCCCACTAATTTGTAGGATCTGCATGTTTGTGGACAACGCAAACTTTGGGTGTGGTGCCTATGTTGATTTCATGCACCACGTAGTATAAGTTGGACTTTCGCCAATGATGAAGCAAAGAGAATCTATGCACTTATACAGGAAGAAACCACTGACCTTACTACTAATCACACTAAGGAACAGAACATTGGACAATTATTGTACTTATCAAAAAAGGAGATAAACCAACCATTACACGCAAGTACATATGATAAAATGTAAAGGATACCCGGGGGACTGACAGTTCCCCTAAAACTATCACTATGTAAGAATGTACAACGTTCAAGGACCGTTGGTTCGCAATACTAAACAAGTGTTCGTTGGATTTAATTTTAATATTAATCTAAGAGGTATCTAATATCCTTGAAGAACTAAGGAAAGAAATATCCATAATCAAATCCGAACTTGACAATTCCATGTAAGCAGAAGAGTGGGCAAAAACTTTGGAAGATAGTAACAACGAACTACTGATACATACCTAAGAGGTGAATGAAAGCAAAATTCACAAATTCCGTAGGGGTGCGATTGATTATAAATTAGGGGAGGTCTACACGTGGGCTAACATATATGCCAAACGAAAGCAGAATAAACCGTATACCTAAAACACAGATACGTCCTCTTCTGAAAGTGACATTTCAAATCAACCCAGAAATACATGGAATCCAACCACATCAACAATTGTTTCGAACTTACCCATAACAACAGGAGTATCTTTTTTAGAGGTAGGCCCGCCGATCAGGGGGACCCAGGCGGAGAAAAAGAAAAGAGCAAAGTAAAAGAACAAACACACACTATCATGGCGAGGAAAGACAAGGGAAAGAAAGGAGGGCAATAGGCAATTTAGTCATAAACATCTCAGATTACCATTTCTCTGAACTAAAATTGAAAACATCACAAAAGGGAACGTCATTCGTACCCACTACCCACACCAACGGTTTGGAATTAGACATCAGCTTTTTAAGCTAATGAGAAAGTTGATACTGCAACACTTTTTTGACAATGTGGTTACCGACCATCCAGTTATTGAAGAAGACTTATTGAAAGGGTTGAAAGTGAAAAGCACCTTTATGGCTCCCATAAGCCACATGAGCTTGGTCATGTTTGAATCACTTGTGAAAAAAGACATTTCCAAATGAAACTTTTGGAGAAAATCCAAACGTAACATCTCACTGAAAAATAATTCGTCCATGGCATAGAAATCAACCATCATTTGTCAAAAAGCCAACAAAGGGGGAGCATTAGTAGTTTTAAACACCAGTCACTACAATACCAAGGTGGAAACTCATTTATTGGATCAAGAGACATACATGAAACTAGATATAAATACCACACAACGGTTTCTGGAGGTGCTAAAATCAATTGTTTATACAGCCTTCGATCAAGGAATAATCAGTGAAAAAGTAAAAAGATTCTTGTTACAAATGAATCCGAAAAGCCCAACCATATTTATGGTACCCAAAATCCACAAAGATCCATTAAAACCACCATTCCGCTCAATAGTGTCTACAAGAGGAAGTTTGCACAAGCCGGTAGGCAAGTTTCAAGATCGCTATTTACAACCTAGCGTTGTAAAAATGAGTACATTCATAAAAAATACAATAGATTTTTTTAAATAAAATCAATCAAATCACCATCACTGAGAATGAAGCCATATTGTTATGTACCATAGACGTCAAATCATTGTACACTTGAATTCCACATCAACTGGTAATAGACGCCTTTGAACATACACTGTTGTTACACACTGAATATGTGGAAGGATTAAAGGTATTTCTGATGGAGTTTTTTACATGGCACCCTATTTCATAGCTATTTCAAGTGAGAACAGGACTGGTTTCTACAAAAGACGGGAACTTCGATGGGCAATTGTACCACACTATCACATGTTAATATTTTCATGAGACATTTTGAAGAGGAGATCATCTTGTCAATACAAACATGGAATTCACATATTAAACTTTTCATAAGATTCATTGACAATATTTTCATACTATGGAACGGCACAGAGACAGCACTCAATGATCTTCTCATCAAAGTCAATCAGATAGACGACAGAATTCAATTCATGCATGAGATTCAAGAACAAAACATAACCTTCCAGGATGTCAGAATCACCAACACTACAACAGGTTTTGGAACAGACTTGTGTTGAAGAAAAACTGACAGAAACAACACCCTCTCGTATGAAAGTTTGCACCAACAATCACTAAACCATCACTTGCCATATACTCAGCTTTTGAGGGTGAAAAGAATTGTATCCAACCCAGAGAAAAGTGTGTAACGCATAAACAACATGATACACAGATTCAAAGAACAAGGTTATCCTGTAGAAGTGTTAACGCAAGCAAAAGCCTGATGTTAACTTAAATCAAGGGAGGAATTATTACTTTCCAAAGATAAACCCACACAAGACGGGAAGACAGTAGTGTCCAAATTCTCGACGATGATTGGCCCATACAAAAGAATCATCAGAAAACATTGGTCAATACTTAAACTAGAACCGGATTTTAATCATATCTTCGACTGACAGGCAATAATCCCCCTTCAGGACAAGTAGGAGGAGAACACGGCGGCCGTGAGTTAAGCAGTCGCCTGCCGTGCCGGGGAATACTTCCTGCTATGCCTTGCTAAGCTTTGCAAGAATCGTGCAGGAAAATGTGCAGCATATTTATGGCAGCATAATAAGTAGTTATAATGGTCAAATATTCCTACCTTGCTGGGTTTTTGGACTTGGGATGTGTTGGGCTGCATCGGTGGATTTTCCGCGTTGTCTCGTGGCTGCCTCTGCACTGAGGAAGAGACAGCGGTTTACGGGTGCTTGCTGGTTGCGGTTCCGGGTGTGGAGTTGGCAGAGCCAGCATCTGTCGCGTGAGACGGAGACAGAGTTGGAGCCTACAGGGAGACTGGAGCGGAGTCTGGAGAGCGGAGCGCCTGCTGTGGAGATTGTAACGACAGTAAGCTGGTATGAACCTGCAGCTGGAGCTACAGGAGTTGAAATGGTAGGAGAAGCGGCAGTACAGGCACAAAATTCAGAGGGCCAGGAGTTTCAAGATAGGGGTGAGTGCGCCAAAGGGCTCCAGGACGGAAAATTGGTGGCACCTGCACCTTATTGCCTGAGGCAAAAGGGGTTATCCAATGTGTTAAAATCAGCCTAGAGCAGCAGCATTCCACTGGCATTTAAAGAGGCTGAAATAGAGAAAACGGGTAAACCAACAAGATCCCCTAAAAAAAAAAACTCCCAAAAACTAAGTCAGGTAAAAAGTATAAGGGGGGGGGAGTGCGTGAGCCCGAGACACAGGTGGCCCAAGGGGTATTGGAGGCACAGGTGACACAGGAGCTTGGGGCAAGTGCTGTTTATCAAAGTACTAAAGACACCAAAAAAGCACCCCCGCAAAGCAAGGAATTTTCCGGTGGGAAGCCTGTAGAAGTCGTTGAAGACAGGTCATCTCCCTATCGAGTCTATAAGGGAAAGTGCATAAAAAATATAAAAAACAAAGGCATTTCCGTAGATTCTAAAGTGAGAGTAACACCTTCCTTGAGGTCCTATTTCAAAGTTCTCCCCCAAGTTTTGGATGTGGTGAAGCAGGGGGAATCTCTTAGGAGAAGTCAAGGACAATCAGGCTTTGAAAAGCCACCCTGCCTTTCTGCAAGTATGACAACAGAAAGCGCCCCGCCCTTGACTCTGCCCAATGATAGTTTGGTCACATCTCCTATTGCTGACGTCCCACTGATCTCAGCTGGCTTATTGTTAAAACCTATAGGTTTATCAGTAATGGCTGCTCAACTATCGAGTGCAACAATCGATTTAACAATTAACCTCAACAATCGATTTAACAGTGGGAAACAGGGTTGAGAAGTTAGACGGAACATTAATGTGCACTGACGGTGTAGTCTCAGCTATCCCCGATGATCCAGTCTCCACGAGAGTGATGTATGGAGACCTGGAAGATAAATCCTCCTCAGGGAATTCTCTAGAATCGCGATTTCTAACCATGGCTTTAGATATCAAAAAGGGGTTCGCAGTTTCCGAGTCAAATCATGGCGAAATTAAACTTTTTTGCGAGTCCTTGGAAAAAAAGTTTGTTATTTTAAGCTCCAGGACAGTAGCTTTAGAAAATTCTGTAGAAGACCTTAAAACCAATCTGGGTACAGTTAAAGCAGACATTTCAATACTAAAAAAAGAAGAGGCTTCACTCCGAGATCGAGTTGAGACATTGGAAAATCACTCCAGGTGCAATAATCTGCACCTTTTGAAGGTACCAGAGGGTAAAGAGGGGGATGACCTTAAAACCTTTATTATCACCCTCATAAAAGAAGCTGTGGGATTTGAGGAGTCAGAGGAAGAGCTAAGGCGTGATATACAGAGGATCCACGGAGACATTTAGGAGACATCCGAACAAAACTAAACTGAGAAAAATCTTAGTAAATTTCCTTACCTTTGAACTGAAGGAGAAGATTTTAACTGCCGCTCTCAAATTGAAGTCTCTGAAAGTGAGAGACTTCACCTTCGAGATTAGGTCGGACCTCTCGCGAGTTACTCTAGATCGGCAGTGGGAATTGGGGAAAAGGATGGAAGACTTTAAGAGTCTGGGTTCAACTGTTCAGCTCAAATTCCTGGCCCAATTGAAAACTATGCATAATAATAAGATGCATAACGTGTGAACAGTACAGGAGGTGGATGATCTTCTTGAGAACTTAAAGACCTGAAAAATTAAATTTTATCTTAGGAAGTACCTGTCTACAAAAGGGGGCCGCTGAAATGCATCGGTTAGAGTTTGGGCAGGAATTTAGAAGGGTAGAAATTATCAAGATTAAGGTATCATATCAGTTAGAACACTAGTATCTATCAAGGTTAAGGAAGAATTTCACTTAACTCACTAGGTTAGGCACATTAGTAGAAAATTGAGGTATTAAACTTTCAAGATACAGATTATCCATTTATTTGAGCATAGCACTAACATTAAGTAAAAATGGGTTAGAGCAGGAGTTCCCGGCAGGCAGAACCTAGTCTTGTCTAGGTAAATAGGGGCAGGGTTCTCCAGGGAGGATTTGGGGGGTTTTTGGGGTGTGAGGGGGTAGCACGGGTAGGGAAGGAGATGGGAAAAAATAAAAAAATAAAATTCTCTTTCGTCTTTTAGCCTCAGGATGTTTTATTTTATGTTGTCTTTGGTGTGGTGTTAATGCTTTATGGGTTGAGGCAAAGTATAAGTGCTGTTCTTTTAGTCCACCATGATATTGTTAAACTGCATTTCATGGAATGTAAATGGCCTCCAAGTTAAGAGCAGGAGGGAACAAATCTTTCAATATTTGAAGGACTCACCGGACATATAATTATTCTGCAAGAATCCCACCTCACTACAGAAGAAATATGAAAATTTGTGGGAAACTTAGGTGGGTAGAGCACTGTCTTTGTTCCGATCAAATGGCTAATATTAGGGGAGTCGCTAGTTAATTAAAAATCAAGCAGAAATTAGCCTTCTAAACGTCTTGACCGATGCCAGTGGGAGATGGGTCATAGCCAATTTCTCTTTAGAAAGTAGGTCTGTCACAATAGTTGGGTACTATGGCCCAAATCAAGATGACCCCTCAATTCTGAAAATGATCTTCTCTAATTTGTTGGGGTTTCCTGATACGTTAATTTTTGCAGGGGACTTTAATATAGCGCTAGACCCTTCACTTGATAAATCCCCAAGCAGTAGGGCAAATCTCCCATCTAAGTCTAGAGCGTTGTTAAAATCCATGATGAGACAAAATGCACTGGTTGACATCTGGAGGGAGAGGGCGGGCACCCAAGTGGGGGTGTCTTTTTATAACAAAAAACACCGACACAAATCCAGGATCGATTACATGGTAATAAGTAACGATCTGAGAGGTAATATCTAAAGCATAGGTTATTTGAACCCTCACTTATCAGATCATGCGGCAATCTGGATGGACTTAAAATTAGCAGGGGATGTTCAGCATAGGGTCTGCTCATTCGACTCCACACTTCTTTTAGATGAGGTCAAAACTGGCTATTTGTCTCAGGAGAGTACATTTTTCTTAAATAATAACATTGGTTCAGCTAACTGTATGGTGGTCTGGGACACTTTTAAAGCATTTTTGAGGGGTCCTGTCACAATTAGGATGTTGTATAAAAACAGACAGTATAAGGGGGAAATCTCATCTATTGAGAGACAAATGAAGGAGACGGAAAATAAGATTATTAAAGAATCAGCTCAAGATAAAATTCTGCCATTAATAGCAAATTTGGACTCTTTGAAAGTCAATTTAAAAAGTATAGTCCAAGATAGATTATCTAGAAGATGTGAGGTGAGCAAACTTGCTAATTCTGAGTACAGTGAGGGGGCAGGTAGGCTACTAGCCTGGAAGGCCAAAACAGACAGAGTGCGTAATTTGATTAAACAAATAGATGATGCAAACATTAAAACAAACAACCAAGACGAGATTGGAGAGGCTTTACGCACTTTTTTAAGGAATTGTATGAGGAAGATAATGGCGTAGAGACAACTTCAGCTGCAGACTGGTTAAAACCGATCCATTTGCCAGCATTGGATTTAATTCAACGAGAGAAACTAGAGGAGAAAATTTCTTATCAGGAAGTTAGGAAGGCTCTTCTAGCCTGTAAAGCAGGTAAGGCGGCAGGGACAGATGGCCTTCCGTCCAAGGTGTATAAATCCCTGGGCGAGGAGATAATACCTTTTATGACTATGGTTTTCAATAAAATCTTGATTGAATGGGTTAAACCACCGACCTCGTGGGGAGAGGCAAATATTATTTTGATTTTAAAACCTGGAAAAGCAGCTACGAAGTGTGGGTTGTACAGACCTATTTCACTCCTCAATTCTGATTATAAGGTTTTTACAAAGATTTTGGCTGACAGGATGGGTGTAGTTGCAGGTGATCTACTGCATACTGACCAGAGGGGTTTCATTAAAGGCAGAAATCTTTTCGATCTTACACACGATTTAATAGGTCCGATAGAATTCGCCTCTGATTTTTCCCTTCCATTGGCAGTATTGACACTAGATGCAACAAAATCCTTTGATAGGGTTAATTGGAACTACCTAGCCACCATACTGGAGAAACTGAACTTCGGCCAGAAATTCCATCAAACTATTAACCTCATATATAGTGACCCCTCGGCAAGGCTGGTGGTTATTGGTAAATTGACTAAACCCTTTGATATCAAGAGAGGTACTAGACAGGGCTTCCCCCTCTCTTCTTTCCTCTCCTCTTTGATTTGTATATTGAGCCGTTTGCTCTGCGTCTCAGGGAGGAGACAGCTATTCTACCTTTTAAGAGCAGTACATGGGAGAGGAAGGTAGCCCTGTACGGAGACAATATTCTTATCTTTTCGTCTGATCTAGAGGCCTCTTTTCCTTAAGTAATCAGGTTAGCTAAAGAATTTGGTTGAGTCTCAGGTTATGAGATTAATGCAGATAAAACTGACACCATGACCTGGAACCTGCCACGGGGAAAAACAAGACCAAGTAAGAGATGAGGTACCTGGGAGTCAAAATTGTACCTAATATAGACAAAATTGCTGAAGTAAATCTCCTGAACACCTTAAAGGATAGTCAAAAATTAATGAGATCCTGGGCTCACCTTCCTTTAACTATTCTAGGTAGAACCAATTTGATTAAAATGACCATTCTTCCTAAGATAACATTCCTTTTTAACACCATATCGCTACATTTTGATAAATCAATAATTGACAGATTTCAGCAAGCAATCAACTCTTTTGTTTGGGCGTTTAAAGCAACCAGGATTTCCTGGAAAAAAACTAAGACGGAGAAGGGAAAAGGGTGGTTTTGCGTTACCAGACATTCAGTATTATGCAAGGGCGTTTCAACTGACCCACTCGAGAATGTTGCTCAAATCTCCAGATCTTTCAGTCAGAGGAAAGATGTTTAAAGCCATGTTAGATCAGGCCTGGCTTCCGCATGAAGGTTTTCTTTTTAAATATGGGAACAAAAAGTTCTTTAAGAAAGTAAGGCTGAAGATTTTAAGGGGTGCGGCGCTATTAGGGGCAAGGCTTAGAGCAGTGACTGGTATTGAATATCATTCAAGTTTAACACCATTGTGGGACAGCCCGGGGTCAAAAGGTTGCCTAAAAGATGCGTTGGCTTTGCCCTTAAAAACAGCTGGGCTACTAACATGGGGAGACTTAACTGAAGATGGCTCTCTTCTATCTTGGGCAACTCTTAACGAGAAATTGGTTTATGGCATGTCCAGATTTAAATATTTACAATTAAAAAGCTGGTCGCAGATCCAAAAATGATCAATAGGGCAGTGAAATGCCCTAGAATAAGTTCTGGTCAAAAAGTTAGAGCGCAGAAAGGAGGTGTCATCTTTTTATTGGGCAATTGAGGAGGCCATAGATGGGGATTTTAGACTAGCAGGAGAACCATGGGAGGAAGCGATTCCAGAGTATATTGGGTTGAGCTTTGGCAACCTTCCTATGGGACTTTTCTTACAACTGTGAAACCAGCATGGCTGTGAAGAAATCACTATTTCACCACTTATATGGCCTACTTATCCCAGGCGAGACTTTTTAAGATGTCTAGAGGCCCAGCGGCAAAGTGTAACAAATGCAACATGGAACGAGCCCCGGACACACGTTTGTTTTGGTCTTGTACTGCAATCTCGGAGTACTGGGAAAAAGTGAGGGCTACCTTAAAATCCATTCTAGGTTACCCACTATGTATCACACTTAACCTGATAATTCAAGTGGAAATAACTGGCCCTATCAGAGGCTTTTTGTTTTATGCTATAATAATTCAATTACCATTTTTCAGTCTCTTCTCATCTGGTGTTAGGTTCTGTTCACCATGGTAATACACTGAAAATCGTCTAGTGTTTTGTGGCTAATGGAAAATTGATAAGCATCACTAACTTGGTTCACACACTTTACAACAGACTACAGTCCATCCTGGTAAAATATCTTAAGAGGGACATCACTATACTGATGGGGACCTCAATGCCTAGAATGGAAGCAACAACACCAGGTATGAAGAAGTCATGGACAACCATGGCCTTAGCGACATGAAAAAGAAATGATGAAAAACAAGCATATATCTGCACCCTGAACAATCTGGTGATAGAATGAAGTGTATTTCCACAGAAAAGAATACACAGGGTAATGTGGGTGCCACCAGACCACCCAACAGAGAATCAGATCACCCATATCTGCATTGCAAAATCTTTTGGAGGTCCCTGCATTATGTGAGAGTTATGACAGGAGTGGACATGGCGTCAGACCATCACCTTGTCTTGGTTAGATTGAAGCTAAAGCTGAAGAAAGCATGGTTGGAACCAAAAAACCGAGCCTAGCGATACATATAACACTACCCTCCTCAAAGATGCACAGAACTAGAGTCACCCTCAGGAACAAGTTTCAAGTCCTGCCAGAACTAAGTAAAGACAGAGAGCCAGTCACATGTCAGTGGGAGAAGATCAAAGAAAATGTGATATCAACCTGCCAGAAGTTATTGGGTGCCAAGAAACACCAGCATAAAGAATGGTTCTCCACCAAGATTCTCTGAAAAATCCAAGAAAATTGCAATCAACACAAGCCAAATAAAAGCAGAAAAAGCAAAACCTCCAGCCAGTCACCTGAAACCAACAAAGAAGCAAAGAGAAGTTTAAGGACAAACAAATAAAGATTCATTAGTAGTCTTGCCACAGATGCCCAGAAAACAGCAAGTCATGGAATCTTGAAAGAACTCCAGGACAAAAAGAGGAAACTCTCCAGCAGATACAGCAGCACATAAAGACCACCTGATAAAGACAAAGCTGTGAAGATAAACAAGGGTGGAGGACTTTGAAGAACTGCTGAACTATTCAATGTCACAGACTCCACCAGACATCCAGCCAGCAGACAAGGACTTTCCAAATGGCTGCAGCAGACCAACCAAGGAAGAAATATGGAATCGAACAATCAATCAATCAATCATATCATTTGTAGAGTGCACTACATACCCGTGAGGGTCAGAAGGCACTGGGGGGTGAGGAATCCTCCTACTGCACGAAAAACCAGGTCTTGAGGAGTCTTTTGAAGGTCAGCAGGTCTTAGGTCTGCTGTAGGTGGATGGGGAGGGTGTTCCAGGTCTTGGCGGCGAGGTGGGAGAATGATCTGCCACCAGAGGTTGCTCTTCGGAAGCAAGGGACTGTGGTGAGGTCGAGGGCGGTGGAGCGGAGCTGGCAGGTGGGGGTGTAGAAGTAAGGGTCGTCTGTTGAGGTACGTTGGTCTGGTATTGTGAAGTGCCTTGTGTGCATGGGTGAGGAGCTTGAAGGTTATCCTCTTGTTGACGGGGAGCCAGTACAGGTCTCTCAGGTGGGGTGTGACGTGGCTGCAGCAAGGAATGTTGAGGATCAGGCACGCAGAGGTGTTTTGGATGCGTTGGAGCCGTCTAAGGAGTTTGGCCGAGGCTCCTGTATAGAGGATGTTTCCATAGTCCAACCTGCTGCTGACGAGGGTCTTGGTGACTGTTCTTCTTGTTTCAGTGGGGATCCACTTGTAGATTCTGCAGGGCATGCGGAGGGTGTTGAAGCAGGAGGAGAAGACGGCATTGACCTGTTTAGTCATGGAGAGGGTGGAGTCGAGGATGACCCCTAGGTTGGGTGCGTGGTCGGTGGATGTTGGAGCAGTTCCCAGTATGGTCGGCCACCAGGAGTCGTCCCAGGCCGAAAGGGTGGATCCGAGGTTGAGAACCTCCATCTTGTCCGAGTTCAGCTACAGTCGGCTGTTCCTCATCCGTTCAGTGACGGCCTTCATTCCTTTGTGAAGGTTGGTTTTAGCGGTGTAGGAGAGGATCAGCTGGGTGTCATCAGCATAGGAGATGATGTTGAGGTCGTGCCTACGGGCAACTTCCGCGAGCGGTGCCATGTACATGTTAAACAGCGTTAGGCTGAGGGATGAGCCCTGGGGTACGCCGCAGATGATCTTGGTGGCTTCCGGGCAAAGGGTGGATGCTCTGTGTTCTACCGGATAGGAAGGAGGAGGTCCAGATCCCGGCATTGCGGAGGCATGATCGTAGAGTGTGGTAGCAGACCGTGTCGAAGGTGGCTGACAGGTCCAGGAGGATGAAGGCCGCTGTTTTTCCGTTGTCCAGCAGGGCCTTGATGTCATCAGTGGCGGCGATGAGGGCAGTCCCGGTGCTGTGGTTGCTGTGGAACCCGGACTGGAAAGGGTCCGGAATATTATTCTCCTCGAGGTAGCCGGTCATTTGTTTGTTAACGGTCTTCTTGATGACCTTCGCCAGGTACGGGAGCAGGGAGATGGGCTGTAAGTTCTTGAGGTCCTTGGGGTCCGCCTTGGATTTCTTGAGTAAAGCGTTGATCTCGGTGTGCTTCCAGCTCTCCCAGAAGGTTGCTGTCTCGAAGGAGGTGTTGATGACTTTCCAGAGATGGGGTGCGATGGCTGTGCTGGCTTTGTTGAAGATGTGGTGTGACATGGGTCTGACGGAGATCCGGGGTGGATGGTGTTCATGATATTGATGGTGTTGTCGTCATTGATGTTGCTCCAGGAGAGCAGGTGGTTGGTACGGATGTTAGTCGAGGGGGCTTATGTCTCAGTGGTTGTCGGGGTGGTCGTGGCGTTGAAGCTGTCATTGATGTCTGTGATCTTGCGGTGGAAGATGGTGGCCATGGAGACACACAAGACTTGCGAACGTGGGACGTCGTTGGTGTTGGAGCTGGGGTTGGAAAGTTCCTTCACGATGTTGAAGAGCTCTTTGCTGTTGTGCGCATTTAAGCGGTCTTTCAAGGTGGCCCTTTTGGCGGATCTGATGAGGTGATGATGTTTGCAGGTGGCATTCTTGTGGGCTGTGTGGTTATCTGGTTTTCGTTCATGGAGCCAGATCTTCTCAAGCCTTCGGCAGGTTTGCTTGGAGGCCCAGAGGTCTTCAGTGAACCCGCTGGCTTCCTTGCTGGTGTGACTTTTGTAGGGTTTCTTGATCAGGCAAGGGTTTTGGTGCAGTCTTCGCTCCACTGTCTGAGGTTGCGGACAGTGGTGGGGGGGTCGGTGGGGTTGGTGGGTGGGGTCTGGGCGAGGGTGGTGGTTAGCTGGTCTTCGGTGACTATGCTCCAGCAGCAGCGAAGCATCTGTTGTGTGCGGTGGTGCATGGTGGCTTTCTTGAAGGTGAAGTGTATAAAGCGATGGTCAGTCCAGTGGAGTTCGGTGGTGTGGTTGAACGAGAGTTGGGGGCTTGAGGAAAAGATGGAGTCAAGCGTGTGGCTAGCATTGTGGGTGGGTGTTGTGATGAGTCCGAGGTTGGCAAGATTGGCGATCAGGGTGGAAGAGTTGGAGTCGTTGTTGTTCTCGAGGTGGAAGTTCAGGTCCCCAAGGAGGATGTAGTGCATGGAGGCAAGGGTGTGTGTGCTGACGAAGTCGGCGATGGAGTCGCTGAACTGTGATTTGGATACCGAGATGGTCTGCAGATGAGGGTTCCTCTGAGGGTGGTGTTGGGGTTAGTGTGGATCTGGAAGTGCAGGTATTCGGCGGTGCTGAGGGTGTCGTCTAATTGGTTGAGACTCTGAGAGTGTTCCTGTGGACGATAGCGATTCCTCCTCCTACTCCGTTGGTGCGGTCCATGCAGGTGATCTTTTAGCCCTCTGGGACAGCTATGGCAATGTCGGGTGACGAGACGGGGTTCAGCCAGGTCTCCGTCAGGAAGGCGACGTCTCGGGACGTTGAGTCTAGTAGGTTCCAGAGTTTAGTGGCGTGTTTGCGGGCGGAGCGGTTGTTGAGGAGGATGCATCTTAGGTCGTTGGTGCTGGGTAAGATGCAGTTCCAGCAGATGAAGGCTCCATGGTTGCGCTTTGGGGCGGCTAGGAAGCAGGTGTTTGATCGTTTGGTGTTCAGTGCGTGGAGGGTGCTGGCATCGTAGCGGTGTCAGGAGTCATGGTGCTTGCAGGGTACAGGGGTCCTGGTGCTGGGCGTGGTCCAGGCGCGAACGGGCGCAGAGGGGCTTGCCTTAGGCTGCGCGGCCTCCATATGAGGGGATTTTTGAGGGAGGAGCAGCTGGGAGACGGGGCGGCGAATGGTATTGCAGGGGGGGCGGGGCCCCAGGGACACTGCGGCAGGAAAAACAGGCGGGCCATGGCAGAACTGGGCACAGGATGGCACAGGAAGGAAAAAACAAGTTTAGGCAAAAAGACAAGTTCAGGCACAGAGGAATAAACAAGTAAGGGCAAGAAGGCAAGTTAGGCACAGAGGAATAATCAAGTATGGGCGAAAAGGCAAGTTAGGCACAGAGGAAAATACAATATTAGGCAAAAACAATGCAGGCTACGGCAAGCAGAGCCGTGCAGCAGCGTGTGGAGCGACCTACCTGCCATGAAGCCATCAAAATTTGTGAAATGGGAAGGAAGCTGGACCTGTCAACATTCCTGTGGAGGCACTGAAGGCAGATATTGAAACATTAGTAGACAGGCTCTATTTCATGTTTGAAAGGATCTGGGAAGCAGAAAAGGTGCCATTTGACTCGAAGGATGGTTTTTTCATAAAAATCCCCAAGAAAGATAACTGGAGCAACTGTGCAAACTCCAAAGGGACAACTCTTTTATCAACCACAGGCAAAGTGTTCAACAGAGTTCATCCTGAAGAGAATGAAGGAACAATTAGATGCTCAGTGTTGAGACCAGCAAGAAGGCTGCAGCAAAGGTAGATCCTGACAAGACAAGATTGCAACATTGCACATCACTTATCATCATTGAACGTTCGATGGAATGGAACTCCCCCCTCAAGGTCAATTTCATTCACTATGAGAAGGCATTAAAAAGTAGAGAGCAAGATCCTTTGGAAACTTTTCATCCAGTACATTATGTCAGAAAAACTCATAAATATCATCAGAAACTCTTAAGAGGAAACAACATGCAAGATAGTCCATGGAAGCCTTCTAAGTTGGAGCTGGAGAACAACAGGGGTTAGGATACTGAAGAAATCCTCAGCAGGGAGAAGAAATGGTATCCAGTGGATACCTGGATGCAGATTCACAGCCTTGAATTTGTAGACAACATGGCTACACTCTACCATACCCATCAGCATATGCAAGAGAAGACCAACAATGTGGAAGCGGCATCAGCACAACTCCACTTCACGATCCGGAGGGGAAAACCAAGATCTAGAAGGCTAACACAGCCAGCACATTTTCATTTACTCTTGCAGGTGCTGCACTGGAATAGGTTGTGGCCTTCACCAACTAGAGCAGTGTTATTGACAATTAGGGTGGCACAGAAGGCGACAGCACTGCAAGAATAATTTCCAAGGATGTAATGCATCAAACCAAGCACAGGTTTATTTACATCAATGTAAAATGTATAATTGGTCCTTCTGCAACAAACACACTACAGTGAACAACCAAACAAGTAAAGATCTTTATCAGCACCTTTCTGAGGATAATACCCTACCGTGGAGGCATTAGTCTACTAAGCCACCAGACTCTGCAAAGATTCATTTATGCTTAAATCCAGCTGTTGTGGGAGCACAAGTGATAAGGTGGCAGGCCTACTTGGTAATTAACCACAATTATGATTTACTGTGTTTTAACCTGCTTAAGTACTCAAATGTCCCATCTCTGTTAGTTAATGGAGGCATGATCTTGGGATGAGATGGACGCATTGCAGCATTCTGGTGGATGATCTCTATTCCCTGGTGAACATACTGGCCGCCCTGCTGCAGGACAGGTGCCACTTAAGTTCACTGTTTGTGTAAACAGTGGCAACAGCTGATATCCTTGGTAAACCAAAAACCTGCAAGAGAGGGGGAATGTAGAGCCAGAAGGTGCAGGCCAGGCACTGAAGAAGAGGGTGTATCCCTTGTCAGGCACTAGAGCCATCTAACCATCTATTGCGCTATGTGAGCACCCATACAGCCATCAATGCACCCAGCATACATCTGTGGCTGCATGTATATTTTCTGTCTTTATGTGTGTCTATATGTGCTGTTTATGAGCCTCTTGGTATTATGCGCAAATCCGTGTTTGTACTTTCTGTTTGTGCATCCAAACATATCTCACAGCAACATACAGTAATAAAATAAAGAACACATACACCTAAAATATGGCAAACTACCTGCTTTGTCATTTTTTGCTTATTTTGTTGTTCGACCACTGGATGAGCATTGAGACTAACTAATTTCATCAGCAATTATCAGAAAAGAGACCACAGATTGATAGAGTAATGGCCTTCGATTTTCTAAGTTAAATTCAATTTCCTCATCAAAGCAGATAAAGATGGAGGGCCTGATTTTGACTTTGGTGGAAGTAGTGTGTACCCTCCCCATGGCGAAATACTTTATGGCTGCCATAGCAAGGGTTCCCCCGCCCACTAAATTTAGAGATGTCTGCCAGCCCAGCCAGCACCAATTACATTTAGGTAAACCTCCCTCACAGAGGTCCCTGTAAAAGTTTGAAGTCCAATTCTGTCAAACTTTCCCAAACAATGTTATTTTCAAAAACAAAATCCCAAAGTGTGATTTTGTTTTTGAAATTAATACAAATTACCTCTTTGCCATGGGAGTTGTTCCCCTTGGGGTAGGGTCATTAAAGGTTTTTGACACGTTTTGTATGTGAGTATGTGAAAGCAAGAACTGGCCTTGTGTGGGCCCACTCTAAATATGGTGGGCAGACACATAGCCAGACATCTGACAGCATGACAGAGTAAGTACACACAGGAGATGATGTAGTCGCTGCTGTTTATATACTGAAGTTCCACCCTACTCAAAACAATGCGGGTCAAACTTTGCCACCTTTGTGATGAAGTAACCTCTCTGCCAAAGTCTAAATCAGTCTCTAAGTATTCGAAAAGAATGCCTTAATCCGACTATCCTTCCAAGAATCATTTCCAAGGATGTAATGCATCAAACCAAGCACAGGCTTTTTTACATCAATGTAAAATGTATACTTGGTCCTTCTACAACAAACAGACTACAGTGAACAACCAAACAAGTAAAGATCTTTATCAGCACCTGTCTGAGGAAAATACCCTACCGTGGAGGCATTAGTCTACTAAGCCACCAGACTCTGCAAGGATTCATTTATGCTTAAATCCAGCTGTTGTGGGAGCACAAGTGATTAGGTGGCAGGCCTACTTGGTAATTAACCACAGTTATGATTTACTGTGTTTTAACCTGCTTAAGTACTCAAATGTCCCATCTCTGTAAGGAAATGGAGGCATGATCTTGGGATGAGATGGACGCATTGCGACATTCTGGTTGATGATCTCTATTCCCTGGTGAACATACTGGCAGCCCTGCTGCAGGACAGGTGCCACTTAAGTTCACTGTTTGTGTAAACAGTGGCAACAGCTGATATCCTTGGGAAACCAAAAACCTGCAAGAGAGGGGGAATGTAGAGCCAGAAGGTGCAGGCCAGGCACTGAAGAAGAGGGTGTATCCCTTGTCAGGCACTAGAGCCATCTAACCATCTATTGCGCTATGTGAACACCCATACAACCATCAATGCACCTAGCATACATCTGTGGCTGCATGTATATTTTCTGTCTTTATGTGTGTCTATATGTGCTGTTTATGCGCCTCTTGGTATTATGCGCAAATCCGTGTTTGTACTTTCTGTTTGTGCATCCAAACATATCTCACAGCAACATACAGAAATAAAATAAAGAACACATACACCTAAAATATGGCAAACTATCTGCTTTGTCATTTTTTGCTTATTTTGTTGTTCGACCACTGGATGAGCATTGAGACTAACTAATTTCATCAGTAATTATCAGAAAAGAGACCACAGATTGATAGAGTAAATTCAATTTCCTCATCAGAGCAGATAAAGATGAAGGGCATGATTTTGACTTTGGTGGAAGTAGTGTGTACCCTCCCCATGGCGAAATACTTTATGGCTGCCATTGCAAGGGTACTCCGCCCACTAAATTTAGAGATGTCTGCCAGCCCAGCCAGCACCAATTACATTTAGGTAAACCTCCCTCACAGAGGTCCCTGTAAAAGTTTGAAGTACAATTCTGTCAAACTTTCCCAAACAATGTTATTCTCAAAAACAAACTCCCAAAGTGTGATTTTGTTTTTGAAATTAATACAAATTACCTCTTTGCCATGGTAGTTGTTCCCCTTGGGGTAGGGTCATTAACCCTTTCGCTGCGGCGGCTATTCCACCGCAGCGCTAACTGGGTGGGGCGGCCGCGCGGTGGCCGCATGCTGGTGACAGAAACGCTCCATCACCAGCCGCGGTTGAGCTGTGCTGGTGACGGAGCGGTTCCGTCATGACCCGCCCCACTCATTAGAACGGCCGCGCAGGCGCGAAATCAGCGCCGCGGCGGCTGGGCCATGACGGAACCGCTCCGTCATCAGCACAGCCCAACCGTAGCTGATGACGGAGCGGTTCCGTCATCAGCAGGGGAGGGGTTAAAGGTTTTTGACACGTTTTGTATGTGAGTATGTGAAAGCAAGAACTGGCCATGTGTGGGCCCACTCTAAATATGGTGGGCAGACACATAGCCAGACATCTGACAGCATGACAGAGTAAGTACACACAGGAGATGATGTAGTCGCTGCTGTTTATATACTGAAGTTCCGCCCTACTCAAAACAATGCGGGTCAAACTTTGCTTTGGTGCAAAGGGTACTCTGTCACCTTTGTGATGAATTAACCTCTCTGCCAAAGTCTAAATCAGTCTCTAAGTATTCGAAAAGAATGCCTTAATCCGACTATCCTTCCAACTACCTTCCCCCAAAAAACATTATCATGCAATTATTCTTTAACATAAAAGGGAAAGAGTGAGGCGATGAACACTTATGATAAGTCAGGAGAGGCAAGTGGAACAAATCCAATATGATCAATATCCTGCCAATAAAGTGCAGAGAGAAGGAAGTCAAATAATGTTTGACATCTGTTTCCACATCTAAATACTGGATGTGACAGTTGACCCTTGTTCTCTAATTTGCAATAAATACATAGGTACCTATATATTTCATTGACAAAATTATCAAAGCTGGATGAGACACGGAATAGTCTAGATCATTGAAGATCATGTTAATCAAGGTTGCTACCAGATAAAGCAACAGGAAAAAGTGGCAAAGATTTTCCATTTCACTGAAACCCGTTGAAATGGAATTGGTATTATTTGGCCATTTTCCTGTCTCCTGGCAGTGCTTAATATGACTGGGCAGTCACTGCAGCGCCAGTATCAATGGACCTACAGGCAGGCCTTCACAATGACATGATATGTCATTCCATACCACATTCTGCTAAAGTTTTCATATTTATTGACCTTTCAGGAGTGGTGAATGCAGCAGAAATGTTCCGTGTGATTACTTTTTGGGGGGCAATGCCCAATTTCTTTTCACACCCTCACATAGACTGTCATTATTAGGTAATGTGCATCCTATATTCTTTTTGTTTTTCTTATACTTACACTGATCACTTAGGCTTATTGCTCATGACATTCTTGGTTCGAGCAGGAAAGGTCTTAAAGAAACTTTGAACCTGTATGTGTGCTGAGGGTGCACACACTCCTCACATATGGAGAGCATGTGAAATGAGACACTACTGGGCGATTATGATGTCGGTCGGAAACTCTTCTGACCGAATCGGTTTCAAAATCATTTGTGATTGAAGTGGTTTCTGCGAGTCCCACCGACTAATTGCAATGCTTTTTAACATCATTCTGTAACACTCGCATTGACTTTAACCCCTTCCATGCTGATGACGAACCCCAGCCGTCATGCACTACGGTGCTCGTGTGCTGATGACGGCTGGGGTTCGTCATGGCCCGCCCCTGTTCATTTGTTTACCGCACAGCGGCGGAAACGGGCCAGCAGGGAAGGGGTTAATGGGAGCCTGTGTTCCGAACGAGGACACAGACTCCCATTGAAAAAAGGGGTAGTTGTGGAAAACCTTGCACCCTGTGGCGGCACCTCATGGTGCCAGCCACACTGAGCACGGTTGGAAAGAGGGATCTCTTGAATACCCCTAGGGTCCCAACTGCTGGCCTACAGGTGAAAGGAGGCTTGCTACCGACCCCAAAAATCAGATGCCGACAGCAATTTTGTTTCTGACAGACCGATTCGGAACGCTATCAGAATCAAACATTGCAATCCCTTGGTCGGAAACAGTGTCCATAGAGCTCTATGATTTGGCTCCGAATGACTTGGGCTGTCCAAATGCAGACCCGAACCGATTCGCACAGCCTGAATGGTTGCCTTGCATCGTAATCGGCCGTTTGGAAATGTATCCGATTCGGGCGGAAACATAGGTTCTGAATCGGATTCGGTGAATCTGAATGCCGTTTGAAGCCTTTCTGACTGACATCGTAATCGGCCCCTATATGTAAAATTCAGTGAGCACGCACCATGCATGCCTTACATGTGCATCATTTGCATACAGTTATCCCACAGAAAACCTCATAAGCATAATTTTTACAAAGTCCCTAATTCTCCTGGGAATTATGCGAGTTACTTGTGGAAATTATTACTCAATTTCCCTTTCACCTAATTCTGTTTTCTTTTACAGGTCCTAACGTTTGACATTTATTCTAGAGCATGGGAGGCAGCAAAGTGGTCACAGTGCTCTCCATGCACATTCACAAGTATTTTGTTACATAGTAACGTGACGGTTCAGAAGTTGCAAACTTCCTGTAATTCTCACATATAAAACTATTGCTACCAATAGTTTTCGAGGTTTTTTTCACGTGGGTTAGGAAATTCAGTGGGGAACATGCAGCACTCTTTTTAAGTTGTTTGGAAAAAGAAAAAGCATGCCAAAATTCATACCGTATTAAGTTGTGAGGAAAACGTTTAAAAGTTTACTCATGAGTAAATAACACATGCATTTTCAGCAAGAACTAGCACTCACAAGGAAATATTACACGTCTGCAGGGAACCGCATGCGAAGAGTAAATGTAAGAAAACAAAAAAAAACTGTGGGGCTTATTTACAAGCCCCTTGCGCCACTTTTGCGTCCTTTTTTTAACATAGAATAAGTGACGTACTGGTGGCGAAAGGGGCTTGTAAATAAGCCCCTGTGAGCTATGGGTAGACAAATATTTGGGATTATGCAAACTTGTGTAATAACAATGCTACACTCTTCGAATGAAAAAAAAGAAATAAGTATATGCACGTATTCAGGGGCGGCCTTAGGCATGTGCAAGCTGTGCACCTGTACAGGGCCACCAAACCCCAGGGGCCACCACGCCAATATATATCCTTAATGTAATAATCCTCTGAGGATGGATACATATTCGCGTGGCGGCACCTGGCAGGGATTTGGTGGCCTCTGGCTATGTTCCACTTCCAAACACCCCGACCCCCCCCCCCCCCCCGTCTTCACTGGCCTCCATGCTTCGCCCCGCCCGGACCCCCTCTTCCGGGGCCCCCTACCTAAGCTCCCTGCCCAGGGCCACCATGAGCCTAGACGCCCCTGACGTATTTGAATATGCTGGCAGCTGATGGAGAATCGTAAGATTACCTAGCGGGTTAAAAGGTACTATGTAGAAATGTGAACTTTCAGCAGTACCTGCCCTTTATATGTTCCACCTAACAATGCCATCCCAGTAAAGATCGCGAGCGGAATCCATAGTCACTATTTAGGAGCGGGAGTACAATAATTAGTCTTATTCAAAACCATGTCAAGGCTGCACAAATTCCATAATGGCCATGCGATCCATTCCTTGAATGCTCTGAAAATACGTGAAAAACACAACCCAATTAGGTTTCTCTTTATCCAAGCGTGAACCAATTCAGTAATTGATGCCCCTGTGATTAATGAAAGCAATGACATTGTCTGAAATAATCTAGTTAAAGAATCCTGTCACAAAAAGGTCACCATACTTAGGATGTCTATAAATTACCGACAGTCTGAGATGGACCAGTGGAAGCAGATTTACCATTACAAATTTCGAGGAAGAAATGAGGCCCTTGTCTCAATTTTTGCAGATAACACAGTTTTAGACATTCTGAATTAATTGCTAATCCTTTACTTGAAAGGGGGCGTGAAGTGGAACTGTATTATGAGTCCTTCTGCATTCGAGAGAGAGAGACATTGCAAAGCTGGAGCCCATGGTCAGATTTAAGTAAAATATTATTTGTAATAAACTCTGGCAGAAATTGTTTATTTTCCAATAATTTGAAAATGTCATGAATTTCTTTAATGAATTCGCAGTTCCTAAAAGAAGTTACAACATGTACATGTTCAATTCGTTTACTAAATATAGAAACGGATTACAATTGCAACATTTCAGGTTTGATAGAATGAATTCAGACTTTTTTATCCGGACAGATCGAGAGAGAAATAGAATTGTGCCACTGCAATCACTGAGAGTAGTGCTTCATTAGCAAACTTACCCCCTATCCCCCCAAGTCTAGCAGGTGCTGTCAAATGCTAGGGTTGATAAATATCAAAAGGTCCTAGGGGTCAGATGTACGACTCATACAATTTGCGAGTCGCAAATTGCATCGTTTTGTGACTTGCAATTTGTGACTCTCAAATTGGAATTAAAAACAGTGTCTCAGACACTTATTGCGATTCCTAATGGGGCTGCACATTGCATGCCTCATTAATATTCATGAGACAGGTGCAATTTGCGACCCCGTTGGGAATGGCTAGCACTCCCAGGGATGGTGATCTGCTGAGGTCAGCAAACCACCATGTCAGTGGCTGCTTTTTGAATAAAGCAGGTTGGGGCGTGTCCAAGATGGCGTCAGTGTAGGTAGCTTATTTTGGAGCTCCGCCAGACTTCTAGGCCCAGCAGCAACATAGCAGGGGAAAAGGGCCTCCTGTCCAGGAATTGGCAGCCATCTGCCTGTGGGACACCGGTGGGGGCACAACTGGGAGTCGGGCGGTTATGAGAATGGTTGACGACTCGGCCACCTAAACGAAACCATCTGGAGTTGCATGGGGGTGTGTGGCTCCTGCTGGCCCGGCACCCCGGCACCTGCTGAGTAGGAGTCGGCTGGCTGCCCCTCTGAACCTGTGCTAGTAGTGGTGAGTGACTCTGCCCGGGGCCGGCAGGGCTGGGGGAGGTGCAGTGAACGCGAAATGTGTGGAGACTGCAAGGCTTCCTGCTGAACATGGTACATGGTTCGAGAGACTGCGGCAGCTGGGGGCGGTAGACTTTCCCCCCCTCTCCTGCATATCTTCCTCAGGTTCGTTTAGACCCTCGGTGGCTATGGTGTGTAGTATACAGAGTGGAGAAGGTAACGCGCCCCCACCAGCACCTGCTCACAACCCTCTGGGGGGGTCTCGGATGAGGGCTGACGACTGTGGCCTGCTGTGGTTCACTTTAAGTGGACCTGTCCAACCTGTTCCAGCAAGCAACAACCCCAGGAGTGGGGGCTGTGGGATTTGAAGACACGTCTCACCTCCCCCCGGCAGGGCTGGAAGTGTGGGGGCATCCAGGTTGTGGTGGGGATGACCCCGGGGGCCCGCACCAGTTCCCTACTAAGCATATAAGGCAACAATTGGAGGCAAGGGCAATAGATTGAGGCCTTTTGCAGCCCACTGGTAGTGGACCCGCCTGCCCGATAGACTTTGCTTTCTGATTGGCGTCTGTTCTCTTGCCCGGCCCCTCTTCCTCCTTGTTGGGAGTGGGCTTAGAGGCTTGGAATTCTCAGGCGGGGTATGAATATCTCGTGAACCTTAGGAGGAGAGGTTCCCAAATGTGGTGTGCCATTTGACATGCAGCTGGTGAGTCGGTCCTTGGCCGGGATGTCTACCCACCGACAATCAAAGAAAGATCCTACAGTAAAAGACATGTTTGCCTGATCAAACGCGAAAAGGGCGGATGTGCCAACCACGCCTGAGGAGCTCAGGACGCCCACAGACAAAGCTAGTGGAGAAGATAATGGCAGGGATGAGTACCCAACCACTAAAGCATTTATAGAGCAGCTATTTAACACCCTTCACGATGACTTCACAGAGCTCAAATGAGACATCATGTCAGACATCAAGGGGATCAGACAGGATGTTGAGGCCTTTGACCAAAGGTTGACATTGGTGGAGCAAAATCAGGACGCCTGAGAGGAGGAGCTGGAGGGTCACCGCTGGGAGCTACTGGAACTACAGGACCAGAATTCAGAGTTGCGCTACCAGGTTGAAGACCTGGAAAAAAGGTCCTGGCACTTCAACATTCGTATTAAGGGCATGCCGGCCTGGGCAGTCTCGAGTGAACTTTAGTGGTCTGTGATCCGTCTTTTCAAACATGTGACATCCTCCCTACGGGAACAGGAGATTGTCCTGTACCCCACACATTGGGCGGTAGACCGACCAGCATGCCTGGCCAGGCCCAAGCCATAAACACCTGCGTACACTACTATAAACAGAAAGAAGCCATAATGACCAAGACGAGAAAGCTGAAATTAATTACATTTGAGGGCTTTAAGGTTTGGCTTTATCACAATCAATCCCCTTCCACGCTACAGCATGGGAGAGGCCTCGAACCATTGACTGGCTTCCTCCAGGCCTAGGAAATTCGATACAAATGGGGCCACCCTTTCTGCCTGCAGTTCGTCGGGAAGGAGGTACTTTCGAGACCCACGATCTGCTGTATGTGCCATGCTTTTGACAATCCACATTCTCCTAGTCGCAGGTCCAAAAACCCACGAGCGAGGGGAGGGGAATGAGGCATTCCTCCAGGTTGAGACGGAAAATGTTGAATAAGCCTACCAAAGCTGACAGCCTTGAGGAGCGTTCATGTCTACTCCAAAACCTAAAGCAGAACGGGAACCCTGTACCTTCCACTGACGGCCATTGAGACACTCAGGGCACCGGTCCCCGCTGGCCTCCTGGTCTTGTCAAATCCCGGGATGGCAGCTGTAGGGACGGTCTGGGTCAACACCCCAACTACCCCGGCTGGATTGTATTCTCCAGAGTAGCTTCAACCGGGTGATAAGCTCAACACCAACACTTGCCTGTAACATGGACCCCAAACTTAATGCTCCACTTGCGCCCTGAGGGGAGATGTTGTTCGATTTACTAATTCTACTTTGTTATTCTCTGCTCTCCAGATTCCATCCTTCCATCCTTTTCTTCCTTTACGTTTCCCACTCAGTTCCTTAATGGGGGGGGGCTGGAACACTGTGGCACCTGGGTGAGTGGGCAATGTTGTGCATGGTCGTTGACCATGGTATCCTTGCTTAGCCTCAATGTCAGAGGCTTTAACACTCCAACGAGCAACCAGCAGTTCTCTCATTCCTCAAAGACTCAAAGTGCGATATTTGCATGCTACAAGAAACCCACTTGCTTCTCAAAGATTGGCGATGGAAACGCTTTGTCTTTGTGGCACCAAAGGAGCAGTGGGGGCAGGCTTCCAACCAGGACTCGAAGCCCCAGCATCCAGCGGGGCCGCCAGCTGACCGGCAGCCCCTCCCCCTCACCACCAGGTATTTTTACTGCTTGCGCTTCCCTCTCTGCGGGAAACGCCTCGTCTTTGTGGCACCAAAGAAGCAGTGGGGGCAGGCTTCCCACCAGGACTCGAAGCCCCAGCATCCAGTGGGGCCGCCAGCGGACCGGCAGCCACTCCCCCTCACCACCAGGTATTTCTACTGCTTGCACTTCCCACTCTGCGGGAAATGCTTCGTCTTTGTGGCACTAAAGGAGCAGTGGGGGCAGGCTTCAAACCAGGACTCGAAGCCCCAGCATCCAGCGGGGCCGCCAGCGGACCGGCAACCCCTCCCCCTCACCACTGGGTATTTCTACTGCTTGCGCTTCCTGCTCCGCGGGAAACAATTTGTCTTTGTGGCACCAAAGGAGCAGTGGGGGCAGGCTTCCAACCAGGACTCGAAGCCCCAGCATCCAGCGGGGCCACCAGCGGGGCCACCAGCGGACCGGCGGCCCCTTCCCCTCATCTTCGTCATCAGGTGGATTTAATTGACTGCAGTTCCCCGCAATGCAGGACGCGCGTGGGTGTGAGCCGGGCTAAGCCCGAGCAAAGGGAAGGCCGTCTGTGGCTGTCAGGGGCAGACAAGGGCAGGGCAGGGCCCTGTCCCTTTGAGGCTTGTGACAAACTGGAAATCTCTGAGGACTGGTAAGGACTGTAGCTCCTGGGATTCAACGTAGCCTGTTCCACTGTTATTGAGCCTACGAGCATATGAGTACCACTGTTAACAATAACTTATAATTACAGCGTGTTAGGATTAATTCTAAATTGATTAACTTCTTTTAGGTTTAAACTCCAGCCCAAACAATTTAACCCTAATGGAGAAATGAAAGAGCACCGTGGGTACTTTAGACCCTTTTGTGGTTAGAGCAGAATCACTCCTTAACCACGAGATTCATTTAACCGAGCGTCGACTCTCACTTGACCCCCTACAGTTCCCGTTGACCAGGGCGGAGGAACACACAAACCCATTAACCCCAAAGAACACGACTCACTTAATATCTGCTCCCCCCCCCTCAATACCCAATCTCGACTCAATAACACCCAGGAGAAGGAGGTTGAAAATCCCATTGAAGTAGGGAAAGGCCCACAAACAAGGAAACAAACTAAACAAATGAAAGGCAGCTCAATGGGAGAGAGACAGAAGGGAGAAAAACAGGGCTATGTGGGAAGGGCAAAAGACTATCACGGCTCTAGCCTCTTGGGAACAGTCTCAATTCAAACCCAAACAGAGGTAGTTGCCAAGAAATTCCGAAGCACAGACAGGTTCCCCAACTTCTATCCCCCAAGCAGCCCAACAAGATCAGGGGTTTTCCATGGAAGGCCTCATTAAAAGCATTCTGGAAGACAAGCTGAGAGAAATGACCCTACAGCTGACCAATCTTCTCGAAGATAGATTTGTTCGCATTGAAAACAAGTTAGACCAATTAAAGCAGGACGCAGTCTTAATTATGTCTCGACTGGAAACTCCTAACACGATCCAAATTAACTCAAACATTACACAACCTTACAATGGCCCTTGCAATCCTTCAACTCACCACATTGAGGTTGGCCCAACAATTGAATCTCAGCTAGTAACTCCAAAGCACCGTGAAAAAGAGAACCGTACTTTGAAGGTTTCGGCTAGGGTCGAGAACACGAGAAATCAAGGGAAGGATAGTGCCAATCATAATCCCTCCAATTCCTTTGTCCATCCTAACACAGACATTCCAGATCTCCCACCTGTATCCTGCCCATACGTTTTGGTTCTGGCGGGGGTTCCACCAATAAAACAATGTCAGTCCGAATCTTGGCTCTCCCTACACAACAAAATAGTGGACTGGCTGTTCAGATATAAGCATTTTAATCCCTAGTACACAAATAAAATCCTAATGGTCAGAAGAGTAGGGTGGTTGGGCTCTTCCTCAAAATCAATCCAGGGTGATTACATTGGTATAAATTTTAGGTTGCCCAGAATAGTGCAATCCCTCCTAACTCAGAAAGAGGAATCACATACAACTCCAACAGCGATCGTGTCCCTCCCTCTGGGTTATTTCTATAAACCTGTTGCTATCCCCTGTATGAAAACAAATGGCTCCATAATAGCTCCCAATAGATTTGAGCTTTTATCAGTTTTAGAGCAGGTCGACTGACAACCAACAGCACCATTGGGGCCCGTTCCAATTACACTTGAGGGATTTAGCAGGGACGGATCAGCAGTATCACCTCCTACTTGCCCTCGGGTAACAGGGCAAGCAACAACTTTCTCGACTAATCCCTCTAACCTTAGCCTGGTCCTTTTTGAACAAAACCAAGAACCAACCCCACCTAATCATTGCATTAATTCACTCGATACGGGAGCACCAAATCAAAGAAACAACTTAGGCCTACCCCTGGCTCCCCCAATGGTCAATAGGCACCTAAAGGAAAGAGGTGGCACCATCACCGATACAAACTCTCCAAAAGGGGCCTCTCTCAGTGTCACATTCTGTAACATTGCTGGCCTTCGTTCTAAGATCACTCAAGAAGATTGGCTTACTTTTGTGCGGACCCACGATGTCCTGTGTTTACAGGAGACGTGGGCCGTACAACCAATCCATTTAAATGGGTATAAAACATTCTTCTCAGCAGCAGTTAGTTCAACATTTGGGCATGCAAAAGGTGGACCAACAGTCTATATCTCGAACTTAGCACAGGTGGGAGAGATTACTATTTTAAAAAATGTAGAGAATTATCAAATAATTTCATTAGCCATAGATAACTCTCCCCTCCTTCTGCTAGTAAACTTTTATTACAACCTACAGCAATTAAAGCTAATAGAGACGTGGAAGGAAATTCGTCACTACCTACTAGAGTTTAATGATAGCCAGAAAGGGAAAAACTCCATCACTCTGTGGGGTGGCGACTTTAATGTACCTCTCTGTGACAGAAACGATAATATCACATGCAGATTGTTGGATGAGCAGGAAAACATTGTCACCCACTTTTCCCATTCACGTATAGGGATGTGCATGAACAAGACGATGTCGCTCCTTCAACTGACCCTAGCAAACACATTTTTATATCCCCGTACCATTAAGCTCAACCTTTAACGGCAGAGGAGCCTCGAGCTGCCTCGATTTTATTCTTGTGACAACCAGGGCCTCTTCCCTAATTACAAACTTTAAAACTTATGATTGGGCATTTAGCGATCATTTCCCGATATCTGTTAAGCTTTCTGTGCAAAGTGCACGAGATAGACAAAAGCCAACGCCTCATTACCAGGGGAAAAAATCTGTCTATTAACAGATTGAATGGTTAATCTATAAAATGGGCCACTTAGATCCGGAAGTGACGACTGGAAAGGTTGTCAGTAAATGTATGCCCGCAATTAGTTTATGTTCGGAGGGTTGCTCGACCCCACAGGAGATCTTAGATAATTTCAAAATTTTAGTCAAATCTGTTAACAAAACCTTAACTATGATACCAAAAGGAAAAGCTAAAAGGAAGGCTGGTTGGTTTCATTCCTCTTGTACTAAAGCCCACTCTAACCTCAAAACCGCTCTAAACAATCCTAACAGAGATATGACAGAGGTTCTACAACTTAGGAAAACTTATAACAAGGTCCTAAGACCAAGAAAAATGGAATTAAAAGAGGAACTATGGGTAGCCTTACACGCTAGCTGCCAATCTAATGACAGCGCAGCATTTTGGGAAGTAATAAACACACCATTTCTCTCTGGTCCAAGGAAGTCTGGGAAAATTGAAGTTTCAATCTACGAAGCAGATTGGTTAACCAATTTCTCACAGATCATTGGCCAACCAGAGGATATAACCCAAACGCATTGCAATTCAGGGAATAGCACAAGTAGTTTAAGTCCCCCTTGCATCTCGCTGGCCCTAGATTTTACCCTGGCTGAAGTCAAGCACGCCCTAGCTGCCAGTAAAGAGGGAAAGGCCCCAGGTCCTGAAGGGGTACCTGTCGATTTCTATAAATAGAAAACGGATCTCTGGGCCCCAACAATACTTAGGGTACTAGAAGCTACTGGTAAAGTTGGCCTTCTGGAATCATGGTCAGAATCCATTTTGGTCTCGGTCTTCAAAAAGGGCAATCGCAATAGTCCATCATGCTATCACCCTATTTCACTTCTAGATTCATTGGGCAAGGTGGTTCACCGTACTCTATTAGAACGACTGCAGTCCTGGACGGAAGATAACAACATCGTATCTGATCTCCAGTATGGTTTCATGCAAGGCCTCGGTACCATCGAGCAGGTCCTTAACCTGACGCTACTTAGGGGCAAATATGTAGACGCGAAGGGCGGAAGACTACATATGGCCTACGTAGATCTTACTGCAGCTTCGCCTGCGTAGTTCATACTAAACTGTGGGATATACTTACAACAATGGGTGTTGATCCCCTGTTGGTGAACTATCTGTGGGAAATTTACTCTAACACGACCGCAAAAGTGAGATATGGATTGAGGGAACAATTATCTGCACCATTTAGGGTTGAGCGGGGAGTAAGACAGGGATGTATCCTGGCACCCTTTCTGTTCAATCTTTATACAAATGGGTTGGAACGGGCCATGCTGGAAGGGTGCCAGGACCTACCCCTGGTACAGAAGCGTCCTATCCCCGCTCTCCTACATGCTGACGATGCGGTGATCATCACCCGTACGCCCATTGAACTCCAATGCTCCTTAAATCAGTATAATTTTCAAATCTAGACTTAAAAATTAACATCAAGAAGACTTTTATCATGACTTCTGGTTGGAAATTAGATAAAGGAAAGAACACCTATGTAAGCAACTCCAGGGTGGCCTACACTCCCACCTATCCTTATTTAGGAGTTGTAATAGATTAAAAGGGTACCTGGAGAAGAGCTATAGAGGTCAGAAGAGTGACATTCTTAAAAGCCATAATGGCACTAGTAGCTTTTAACCAGAGATTGGGAAAACACCCCCGGAAGAGATGTTACGTATTTACCAGGCTAATTGCGTTTCTACAGCTATATACGGTGCAGGGGTGTGGGGATATGTACAGATAGAATCCATCCAAAAAGTGGAAAACAGCTTTTTAAGATTCCTACTTGTAGTTCCCCAAAGCATGTCCACACTCAGTTGCCATCTAGAATTGCGCGCCCCCTACATTTCGGACATCATAAGGATGCAACCTATTCTTTTCTGGCACCGTCTCTGGACTGCAGATAAGCTAGCTTTTATTCAATCAGTTGTGACAGATTGTATTAGCCTAGCGCACGCTAATAAGATCCAGTGGCTACAATATGTTAGGAGGTTTTTAACTGACCTGGGTCTGGAGAAATACTATTACACTCCATTAGACATGGCTTCAATTATGAGGAAGGCGTCAAAAAATCTATGCTTAACGCACTTAGCTGACATACGTCTGCTAACCAAAGCAAATAAAACCTCTGTTCAGAATTCCCTGCTAATTCAAATATCACCAACGATCCAGCCTTATCTAACTTGGAATCTAACCACCTATGATAGACTGTTATTGACCCGATTTAGACTGAACATCTTTCATCGGTTTGTTACTTTTCCAGTGGTCAATGACTGCTCAAATCCGTTATGCCACTGCCCCTGCGACAATACTTCCCCCAATCTCTTTTACATCTAACCCTTTTCTGCAAATTCTATAAGGAACCTAGAAACCGATTGCTTGTACCCTTTTTGAAAATCTTGGGCCTAAGTAAATGTCGGCCCGCTTTTCTGGTTCTTCAATTTCGGGAATCAGATCTTTTAGCCTTAAACATAGCCAGGTTCCTTAAATTTTGTATCCGGCACAGAACAAATTTGTAACTTGAGTTTGGATGAATTTTAAACTTTTGTCACATGTTTTTAACTGTAACACTCGGAATGTAAAATAATTTTTACGATGTTAACAAATTATTTTGCTGTTTTTAACAACTAACTTTGTACTCCTTTTGGAAAACGAATTGTTCTTTTATACTGTGTTTATACTTTTATGGGTTTTTTTAAAAACGAAAACAAATAAAGTAAACAATTTGAATTTGATTGGCGATGGTTGTGTTCTTGCGGTTTGGACCAACAGTATTTTTCATCTGGGGTAGCTTTCCTTTTTGCCACACACTTTGCAGGGACAGTAGAGGGGGTCTTTCTGGACATCCCGAGCCGACTGTTAGCACTGCATGTACAAATACAGGGGACCTGGTACTCAATAGCCACTGTGTGTGCAGCCAATGACAAGCAGGAAACCTTTTTCTGGGATTTGTTGGGCCACCTGGTCTCCACCCCAGATTGGGAGATGGTGGTGGGCGACTTTAATGGCATAATGGACATGAAGAAAGACAGATCTATCCTCTGAGTGAGCCATGGTGGGGGACTCACTCTGGGTACTAGGTGCTGGCTGGGTGAAGCAAAGCTAAGGTACATATGGCGCCACACACACCCCATGGAAGCAGACTACACATTTTTATCAGCGGCTCACCAAACATACACATGCATTGACTGCTTCCTCACACCTTTAGGGATAACGCGGTACACAACATCGGCCAACATAGTGGTGGCTGCCCTTTCTGACCAATTCCCTATCAATTAGCGCTTGCGCCGTAGTAAGCAGTCGATGACCCCTCGTCGCAGGCGCCTTAATACAAAACTCCTCACATACAAAAAAGTATGAGCGGCGACCCTAGGAGCATACACCTCCTTCCTGGAGCTTGCTGATACTTCTGAGACGGACATTGCCACCCTGTAGGAGACCTTCAAGGTGGTCCTTTATATATTAATTTTCAAATAAATGCTAAAAGTTGCCCAATTGCGACAACTTATTTTCAAAACCGGTCTGCTTCTTCTAAGAGTTGTCGACAACATTTCGACCTTATAGGGATAGAAGGTCTCTTCAGGAATGAGTGGATATGGGGCACCTAAAAAAGTGGTATCAGAAAATATATCTACATTAGACAGGTGGACTAACGCAAAGTGAAGGAAATATATATGGTATAGCAGTCCATGTAGGACGGTTATACACTACCTGCTCGATTCTGACTGCAGTGTGTGCATGGTGATAGTGACACCGTGAGGAAGGTGAATAAAAACAACTTACAGAGATCCCGGCCGGGACCTAGTTGTAGTAAAGAAGGCAAACGGACGCATTCATATTTTAAGCTATTTCCAGTTGAAGGTCATGGTCACAAACATAAGTACCAGTGATTCAGACTTACCGCTGTAATGACTAAATATGACCTGAATAAGGAGCGCAGTCTCGCTGTCTGTTCCGGTCTGCGACTTGAGTACAGAGTTGCCTGTTAAAGTAAGCATGTAGCCAGTGTTTAATTAATGCGTCCATTTACCTTCTTTACTACAACTAGGTCCCGGACGGGATCTCTGTAGGAGAGTAGGGTCTGCTATCCTATGGTTAACCCAAATTTTTGCTTTTTGCTTCACTGGTTTATGACTTAATGTGGCTGTGGGCCTGCTAATCAGACCCACAGCCTGCTGTTCTCTCTCTAAATTACTGCCAATGCACTCTAGGTGCATTACGAATTGGAACTGGTTCACCTTATTGGCCCCTGTAACAGTGTACCCTAGGTACCCAGAGCATAGGTGCATCCAAGGCCTACCAGGGGCTGCAGCATGTATTGTGCCACCCCTGGCCTCCATATTTGACACAACTGGCTGATCACTCAGCTGGGGTAAGTTGGTGTAATCACCTCTTACTTAAATATAGTATCCCTATATCTAACCTTAACTGGACACATATGTTTCTATCAGCCACTCCTATGGAAGGCCTCATCAATCCTGGAGACGGAGTGCTTGGAAATATGTGAGATGGTGCTCTAGCATGAGCTGAGCCTGTCTGCAGCTGTCGGGAACCACTCCCTTAGCTGTTCCAGTATATTGCCATACCATATACTCTTAAGTGCATTATAATCCTAGCGGTTATATGCTAACACAGGGCTGAATAGATTGAGACATGCCCGGGGCACACAAGGTGTCCCCGTGCATAAGCCAGTCCAAACCGGTCCTGGGACTTTCCAGACCCAGGCCTGGCGAGGAGCTGGACAAAGGAAAGGGGGTGTAACCGCCCCCCTTCCTGGTCCCACCCAGAGGAGGGACCTAGCAGGTGATCCACCCCTCAGATTGGGAATAAGAGTTGGAGCAGTGCCAGAGCACCTCAGATCATCTTGAATCAACTTGAAACTAAGAAGACGATTGGACTTCGACATTCTGCTGCACAGAAGACTGAAGAGCATCTCACTTGTGGTCTAGGAGTGGCCACCCTGTGAACACAGGCACCATCCAGCAACTCGACATCTGCTTTGCCGCCGCCTCCCGACGGAGCCCGAGCCCAGAGCCTGACAAGACCCAAACTCCCAGACTTCTCAAAGCCGGATCCACAGTCCCTGCAAAGAAGGGACCCGTGGAGGCACCGAGAGATGTGGGACCGGACCTCTTGAAAGACCCCTGAGAAACTGACTGCGCAGCATCTGAGGCATCCTCGACGTTGTGCTTTGGGGACAGAGAAGCCCCACCACCGAGCAGCCCTTGCACCGAAGATCAGCCCCCCAGGATCTCTACGATCTGCGTGGGGCCCTTTTGCATTGTGCCACTTGACGCGCCATCCCGGCCACTTGCCAGGTGGTCAGCGACCATCTTGGTAACGAAACCTACAAATTACACTGCGGTTTTGGTTGCTCCAGACTTTCTCTTCCTCTTGTAAAAGGGAGCACCCACTCTGACCTTGCTGGTCCGAATGATAAGCCTTTTTCAATTTCTGCGTGGCTTGCATTAGCCAAGGCCTGTTTGCTCCAATCAAGTTGCCTATAACGCCAACAGGGAGAAACCTGCGTAGGACAGCTTGTGATTGACTCCTGGACGTCCTCGACCCCTCGTGTCCACGTGGCTGCAGAGTAAAGCTACACCTCAACGCCTGTTTGCACCCGACATCGCCTGGTTCCAATCTGGATCCACGGTAGTCACTGGCTAGTGACTTTGAACATTGTCCCCTCTGCTTTCAGGTCTTCACAACTTCAGATCCACCCTTGGATCCACCAGAACTCTTCACATCGAGCCGCCTGCAGCATCTTCAGCTACAAGCACCATCGACCAGCGTGACGAAACCTGACACTACTTCGACCCTATGCACCCACGTCCTGTGGGTGAGGTAACTCAGCAACGCCGGTGTTCCCACACTGGTACACACCTCTAGGGCTTGTGTCTTAAGTTTCAGCTTTCTAGGTCACTCGGAAGGTTCCTAACTAACTTTATAACTTTAACGCACCATAGACATTGCATTGGTGAGTGCGTGCACTTTAAACACTGCACCCGAGTCCCGCTGGCCTTTACCGACTTAGTCACTGCTAGTCCCGATCAGCTCCAGCGATTCCCAAGGCCCTAGGCCTGTTTCCTTTTCGATTGGTATCTCTTATACCACTTTCTTAGTATATGGTTTAGGTGGCCCCTAGGGCTCATCCGTATTGTGCAACTTTTGTGTATTTTAAACTGTGTTTTGTTTAACGCTTGTGCTTCTGTGCTCATAAAGAGTTCAGGGGATATTTGTAGTTAATAAATATATATATATATTTTCAATATATATCTGTGTGGTGTCCTTTCATTTGGTATTCAAGTGGGTTGTGTATGGTAATACAGCTGGCTTCACATGCCTTTCAGAGTTTAGCCTAAGACTGCTTTGTCCACGTTACCACTAGGATAACTGGTCTATAAGGTTGACTTACAACCGATCATCATGAGCGTTGCTTGGCATGGTACAAGGGGATCACTAGAACTAGTGAGCATTATATACCAAGCCAACTTCTCACAATCTCTGTAAGTTGTTTTTATTCACCTTCCTCACGGGGTCACTATCACCATGCACACACCGCAGTCTGAATCGAGCAGGTAGTGTATAACCGTCCTACATGGACTGCTATACCATATATATTTCCTTCACTTTGCGTTAGTCCACCTGTCTAATGTAGATATATTTTCTGATACCACTTTTTTAGGTGTGCCATATCCACTCAGTCCTGAAGAGACCTTCTATTCCTATAAGGTCGAAACGTTGTCGACAACACTTAGAAGAAGCAGACCGGTTTTGAAAATAAGTTGTCGCAATTGGGCACATTTTTGCATTTATTGGAAAATTAATATATAGGTCAATTCTTTTCCTCTGCAAAAAACAAAAAACGAATCCATGTTAAAGAACCTCATGTCACTTCTTCCTTAATTGTTGTAATATGTTTAGTTTTTTTGTTAGAATTTATTCACTTGGGACACGATTACACCGTTTTGAAATTGTACAAATGTATATAAATGTGTGATTTGTTTACTTGTATACCCCCCTTTTTTTCTGGTATTTAATATATTCTTCTTGTGCATATACCACTTACTTGCCTTTCGTCTCTTGTATATCACCCATATTGCCATTGTGCATTTATAATATTATAACTTGTTGAGTATTTACCCACAGGAGCCATTGTTTTTGTTTAAATACTTTGCCCAGGCTCCCAGTGAGTAGGGTTCCCCTGTCAATTGTATCAATAACAGAGAACGGCAGCACAAGCATTGCCGTCTAGAAGCTTAGATTAAGTAGCTGGAGACAGCGGATGCCCAGTCAAGGGCTGTGGCGGTCGACCACCAACCTACAGCTATCCGTAAACAGCTACACTCAATAGACATGGTTAAGCCGGAATATTCTCTGTTATGACTGCACCAGAAATATTATGCTGGGGGGAACAAGGCGGTATGCATGTTAGCGCACTGCCTTTGGGGGCAGGTCAAAGAATGGCAGATATCCGAAATTCAAGGGGTGTATAGAACCACATGTAATACTGGTAAGGAAATTGTGAACACTTCAGAGCATTTTATAGTGCTCTTTACACCACCGAACCCTTACAGGATGAAGCCAGATCTGGCCCAGGTCTATCTCCCAGGTGCCGATGCACCCATTTACACTGCCCCAGAAACAGACAAAACAATACAAGAGATACTCACTCCTATTCACAAGCTACAACTACACAAAGCACCAGGCCCCGACAGCTATGGAGGGAATTTTACAAAATGTTCGCCTCCCAAGTAACCCCAATTCTCACACGCCTATTCAACTCCATTGATAAACGAGGAGCACTACAAGACTCAATGAGACTTGCCATCATCACAGTTATTCCCAAGCAAGGCAAAGACCTGAAAAGCTGTGCTCTATACTGCCGGACCTCCCTGTTAAATGTGGTTGTGAAGACTTTTATTAGTGTACTGGCCCATAGGTTGGCACCCTACGTGCAGGGAGTGGTCGACTCTGACCAGGCTGGGTACATACTGGAGCGAGGATGCAGCAACAAGTTGAAGAGACTCTGTCATTCATTTGACAAAATACAGCATTCCCGGATTCCAGCTCTCATATTGGCGATCGATGCAGAGAAAGTCTTTGATTGGGTGCTCTGGCTATATCTGTACCGGGTGCTTGAACACGTAGGCCTCTGACCACGATTCCGCAGTTGGGTCCAGTCTTGTTACACAGCACCCCAGGCTAGCATTTGCATCACTGGTGTGCATTCGCCCACCTTTCCAATAAGGCAAGGGACCAGACAGGGCTGACCCTTGTCTCCTCTCCTTTTTGAGCTCGACATGGAGCTGCTGGTGGAACGGATGAGGGACAACCTGAAGGTGACCAGGATCCAGATGGGAAGGAGGGGGCAAAGATCATGTTATAGGCCGACGATGTGCTCCTGATCCTTGCATATCGATCCAGCTCTCAGGTGGTCACCTTGACAGAGCTATCAGAGTTTGGGGAGGCATCATGCTTTAAAATGAACCGACAGAAATATTTTATCCTGCATCTGACCCTGCAGGACTTTGGAATAACCCAGCTTTGGAACCATTTTCCATTTCAATGGGCAGAGGATGGGGTCCCATACTTTGGAATACAGATACTTCCCACACTCCCAGCCACCACGGACCTACTTGCCCTGACAAGATCAGAAATCAGTAAATTGAAGCACCAAGGCTTTTCATGGTTGGGAAGGATGGCAGCCATCAAAATGACACTACTCTCTAAGCTAATCTATGTAATGCAAACTCTGCCATTCCAGACCCCCCTCCCAGCACACGAATACTAGATAAACTGCAGGCTCTGATCTGGGACTTTATCTGGGAGGGTAAGCGGGCAAGAAAGTCTAAAGCACTGGCTTTTCTCACACTGGCTGCAGGAGGGTTTGGTGTTACGAACATCTGCAATTTCTGCCAGACGGCCCAGCTGTATACATGGTAGGGTGGTCCCGTACACTCACAGAAAAACACTGGTGCTTCATAGACCAAGCCATCTGGGTACCCACATTTAGAAAATACCATGGCTACCTAAACCACGCAGGCCAGTGGGTGTGTACATCTCCCCAGTCACGAGATCAACAATTGGAGTCTGGGACAGGGTACAGTGAAAACATGACCTCTCTACCCTGATATCCCCACAGACACCTCTGAACTTGGGATTCAGGGTGTCACAGGAGGCTAATTTCAAAAGGGTGGGTGATCTCTTTGACAAAGACAGTCTCTTGGATTTCTTCACACTACAAACATGTGACACCCTCCCAGAAACAGCGAAATAGCAATACTTGGCAGTGGCAGACTGGGTAACCTGCCAGTCGATCCAACTGCATGCTAGGCTCCTGAAAGGATACAACCTAAACACGTTGTACCCTGAACAAAATAAGCATTCAGACAACGGCTTCTTGTGGGTGCATCAAAAAAAAGTTGGCTTACATTTTACAACTTTACGTTAATTGATTTGCTTTTTACAACGTTTGTGACTCAGAAAAATTGTCCTATATTTAATCATTCAGCTTGCCCATGTTATGTACTCATGACCTGTAAAAACAAACGCTTTGTAGTACGATAACATACCATTGGCTCCCAACCATGTACTCAACACACCACTTCCCCGTTTATTATTCTCGGTTGCCTGCTCTTTTCTAGCCATCTACTCATTTATCGTTTCATGTGCTAAAATGTATGTATGTCATGTGTGATTACATTATTTTTAATTATTAGGAAATTTGGAAATGTTATCTTTCTTGTTGCTATTACTATATTAATTTCTTTATCTTAAATTAATTTTAAGAGGCAAAAGCAGGCTTATGGAGTGTCGTCCATTTTAACTTAAATATTGGGTAATGTAATCAAATACTTTTTATAAAATAGATACATATTTTTAAAACAGATTAAGGGGCTATCCACCAAAATAGGTTCAGTGATTATTTTAAAAACAAATGACAAATTTTTACTTTAAAATTCTTTGTTAGGAAAATATAATAACATGTACAGCAATTACAAAAATAATTACGAACTATATAGACTAAATACAAAAAATAAGATATTTTTAAAGAAAACAAAACATATTAGTGTTAGCATAAAAGACTGAAGAAATGGCAAATATGTAGGTGTCTTCATATTAATAAAAAAAAAGCAAAAATTAGACAGAGATGATGTATTATTGAAATAATCATTCTGGGGCCTGTATTATGCATATGGTGCACTGTCCCCGTTTGTGCTACCGCACACTTTTCAAAAGGTCAGCCAGGTGCAAACAGGGGCATTGCTTTCAAAAACAAAGAATGTGAAGCCCCTAGTGCAGCTTATTCAAGTGAAAAATGGACCGGCTGCTTCAAAGTCACTCCGTGTTTCACAGTGCAGGTTTCATGCCGCCTGCAATGTGAAAAGGGATTAGAGATCCCCTTGCAGGCAGGTACAGTGAGTGACTCTACCAACCTGCAGGAGATGTCTGGTTGGTCCATTGGGACTCGTTGGCTCCCAACCAAAGTGCTGCTTTAGGTGGTGCACTGAAAGTGTGTCACCTTTTAGTGCCACACTTTCAGTGTACCTCCTAAGGGCATGTTTGCCTCTGCGCCTGAGTCCCCAATACGGTGCAGGCACATAGAAAAAGTAATTACCTCCTATGCATAGGACCATGGCCAATGCAAATGAGAGAACACCCTTTCATGATAGTGCTGGTGCTACATTTGTGCCAGCAATATGAGTATTAACATTGGGGACGCACAAACGTTTGCAGCCACTTCTGTAATACCATTGTGCTCTGGGGGTGCGCAAAAGGACTGTTTATAAGAGCCCTGAATCACTTTTCTACCATGTAAAGTGGTGCATGTGTGACACAGGGCTCTCATAAAGATTTATAAAGCCACGCAACACCACCCTGCGTGGCTTTGAGTGGCCTCATAAATCATGAGTAAGGCGAAGCAGCCCAAATTACTGCGTTGCCTTACTCTCCACCTTAGAGGCATTCTATGGATGTTGCAGTGGGTTTTCCCACCCAACACCCAGAGAAAATGCTGCCCCAGATTTACAAAGTGGATGTAAACTTGGGGAAGTGTCAAATCTGTATGCCTCCTGAGATGAGGCATAACAATTGTGCTTCATTCTGCTTCACACATAGGGGTCGATTCCGATCCGGTAAAAAGTGCTCCGAATCGTCGTACGGAGCGTTTTTTCCCTGTACGAATCGTACCCATAAGCGTCCCGTACGTACAACGAAATACGCTTCGTACCAGGAGCCGTACTCCGTACGAGTCGTACAAGACACCGTACGACTCGTATCCCCGAACGAATCGCCCTCGGAACCCGCTGTATGCGACTTCTGTACGGTTCGCGGCTGCTCTTTCCGACCCGGGAAGTACGATTCATGTTGGGTATGCTCCGTACGACCCTTTTTCTACGGGAGCTGAAAACTGCTGTAAAAGCAGAGTTCGCCCCGAAACAGGTACGAAACACCCCCCCCCTGGGTACGGCGCGTACCCCCATGATCGCAGGGGTATGGCGCGTACCCCTTCGATCGTGGGGGTACGGACCGTACACCCCTGCATACATGGGGTACGCCGTGTACCCCATGTATGGTGGGTGTACGCCGTGTACCCCATGTACGCTGGGTGTATGGCGCGTTCCCCCATTGATCGCAGGGGTACCCCTGCGATCATGGGGGTATGCGCCGCACGGTGTGTATGTGATTGTGCGCTTTTCCGTACAAATCACCCTTACCTGACGTGGACCGTACGACTCGCGTCCTGATACCCTGGTCCGGATCGTACTCGTCGGGTCGTACAGCATGTGTATGAGTCGTACGGAGACGGCTACGGATGCGAATCGTACGGACGGAAATTTTACCGGATCGGAATTGACCCCATAGAAGGGGGAAGAGAAAAACACCTCATAGGATTGTTATTTAGCAGGAAAGTGTCCCTTCCTGAACAAAAACAATCCTGCCTGCAACGGAGGCACCCTTGCACTAGGGTGCAAGGGTGCCTGCATTAGCGCTAGGCTGCCAAAATGGTACCAGAACAGGTAGGAAGGCCGGAAATGCACCATATTGCTTATATATTGTGCATTCCTGCCCATTCACTTTGAAGTAGGGCAGCACAGCAAGGTGCCCTGCTGCACTGCCCTATGCTAAAATGCCATAAATGAGACCCAAAGTGTGTCGTAAGTCTGCTGCTTCCCGCAGATCCCTGTGGCAACCCCGGGGCATAAGGTATAATAGGTTCCTGGTGTGTTTCTACCAAATTATTACCATCACACAGGGTAGATCCCCTATGTCCCAAAAAGAAAGATTGAACTTTTGAGAGAAAATGAGAGCTGGAAGATATCTCTCATTTCACCCATACTGAGTTATGCTGTGGTTTGAGAAAGTGGTTATCCCCTACCACCCTAACAGACCACTCTGATCAGCTTCCCCTCTCCTCGCCATAGTACCCAGGATAAAAAGAACCAGATATGGTGACCGCTCCTTTGCCTACAACGTGGCCAAACTCTGGAACTCCCTCCCCCTCCATCTGCGCTCTGAGTCTAATCTGTTTCCATTGTGCAAGCTTTTGAAAACTCTTCTTTTTAATAAATATGGATAGCTCTTAGCTGTATCCTTGCCCATGTGGTCCGCAGCACTAGGACGCCTAAGGGTAGCTATCACGCTTAAAAAGTGGTCTTTTCATTTAATTTCATTCTTATTATATGGAGTCAGAAAAACCTGTCAGAGAAAATGCGAGAAGTACATTCTCACACAGTCTCACTACATACCCCAAAATCAGCATGCACACACTAGTTGGAATTTTAGACCACCTGATTGTGCAACAACAAACACACTTGACCCATGATTTAGTATAAAAGACATGGTTGCAAAGTTATTGAACTTTAATCAACAATACATAAACTTTGCAAATACAGAATAACTCCTCATACATCTGTGACCACTCACACCTCATGCCAAGTTCCCCAAACCATCAGATCTTGTTCCATTCTTTCCTGATCCAATCCTTGTGTTCTTGCCATCTTTCCAGGCTCTCTTTCCGTTATCTGACAAACACCCTCCCCTGAACTCTCTTCTCACTTGACAACATACAGCACACTGAGTTTTCACCTGTACTCTGTTCTTCTACCCCTGAGGGTGTGACTCTCCACCCCCTAAAAAATACCATCTAACGCCCCTGCAACCTGTCCTTACCATGACAAATAAAATGCAGCAACTCAAAACAGCCCCCCATTCCCAATTCCTATCAGGGATCACTGACATAATATCGATGTCAAAAATATAGAACTACAAAAATATTGAGTAAAAAATATAGAATACAAAAATATCGAATCCCTATCTCCAAACAGGTAAGTACAAAAATATAGAATCAAAAATGTTGTTGTAAAAAATATAGATAGTCAAAATATCGAATATTTAAAATATCTTAAAAGTAATTTAACATTAATGTAATAATAAATATAATTAACTTAACCATACTTAAAATACTTAAATAACCTTAAAATTAACAAATAATTATTGTAACTAAAAGTATGATAATAATAATATATATAAATATATGTATATATATATGTATATATATATATATATATATATATATATATATATATATACACACACACACACACACATATATATATATATATATATATATATATATATATATATATATATATATATATATATATAAACATAATATTAACAACAAATATACAATTTTTTACCATAGGATAGCAGGAGGGTTAAATTTACTATTACCACTCCAGTGAGTGCAACAGCAGAGAAAACATGTATAGCTAGGGGTAAAAATTACTATTCCAGAGAGTGTAACAGTAGGGAAAGCGTTGGCTAGCGAGGGGGTAAAAATTACTATTCCAACTCCAGTAAATCTCCACAGTAGGGAAAGCGTTGGATAGCGTAGGGGTAAAAATTACTATTCCCACTCCAGAGAGTACAACAGTAGGGAAAGCGTTGGATAGCATACGCATACAATTTACTATTCCCACTCCAGTGAGTGCAACAATAGGGAAAGCATTGGATAGCGGGAGGGTAAAAATTCCTATTCCCACTCCTGAGAGTGCAACAGTAGGGAAAGCATTGGATAGCGTAGAGGTAAAAATTACTATTCCCAATCCAGAGAGTGCAACAGTAGGGAAAGCGTTGGATAGCGTAGTGGTAAAAATTACTATTCCCACTCCAGTGAGTGCAACAGTAAGGAAAGCGTTGGATAGCGGGAGGGTAAAAATGACTATTCCCACTCCAGAGAATGCAACAGTAGGGAAAGCGTTGGATAGCATAGAGGTACAAATTACTATTCTCACTCCAGTGAGTGCAACAGTAGGGAAAGCATTGGATAGCGTAGTGGTAAAAATCACTATTCCCACTCCAATGAGTGCAACAGTAGGGAAAGCGTTGGATAGAGGGAGAGTAAAATTTACTATTCCCACTCCAGAGAGTGCAACAGTAGGAAAATTATTGGATAGCGTAGGGGTAAAAATTACTATTCCAAATCCAATGAGTGCAACAATAGGGAAAGCGTTGGATAGCGTAGGGGTAAAAATTACTATTCCCACTCCAGAGAGTGCAACAGTAGGGAAAGCATTATACAGCGTAGGGGAAAAAAAATACTATTCCCACTCCAGTGAGTGCAACAGTAGGGAAAGCGTTGGATAGAATAGGGGTAAAAATTACCATTCCCACTCCAGTAAGTGCAACAGAAGGGAAAGCTTTGGATAGCGTAGGGGTTAAAATCACTAGTCCCACTCCAGAGAGTGCAACAGTAGGGAAAGAGCTGGATAAGCGTAGAGGTAAAAATTACTATTCCCACTCCAATGAGTGCAACAGTAGGGAAAGCGTTGGATAGCGTAGGGATAAAAATTGCTATTCCCACTCCAGAGAGTGCAACAGTAGGGAAAGTAAATACTTCATATATGAATAAAAATTAATTAAATATTAATACCAATTACAAATATTTTAAAATAATTAACAATTTTATATAATATATTAATTAATCAATTACAAATACAAATGAAAATTATTTTTTGTAAAAATGTAACTACTAATACAAATTATTTACTAATTAACAATAAATTAATTAACAATTAAAAAAATAATAAACAATTACAACAAAAATAACCAATAATTAAATGTAAAAGTTGAATTACTTAAAATTCTATTACTTCCCACCCTATTCCCCTATAAACCCACAACCCACTACTGAAAAGAAATTAATAAAATTAAAATAACTATCAATTATTCAATTAATTAAAATTAATTACCAATTATATTTTAATTATTTTCCAATTTATAATTAATCAACGATTACTTCAAAATAAATACCAATAAATAAATTAACATATTTAATTAATTATAATTAAATTACTTCCCACCCTATTCCCCTATAAACCTACAACCCGCTACATAAAAAACATTAATATAATTAACATAATTATCAATCAATCAATTAATTAAAATTAAATACCAATTATATTTTAAATAATTACCATTTGATAATAATTAACAATTAATTCAAAATAAATACCAAGAAATAAATTAACATATTGAATTAATTATAATTAAATTACTTCCCACCCTATTCCCCTATAAACCCACAACCCGCTACAGAATTATATTATGCAAAAATTAAATACCATAACATTAATTAATTAAAATAACTATACACTTTTCACACATACAGTAAAAAACACTTAAACAAATTGATATTAACTTACTTACCTCAAATTCGATATTTTTGTTGTCTATATTCTGTCCATTCTATATTTTTGTTGTCTATATTCTGTCCATTCTATATTTTTGTTGTCTATAGCCTGTCCATTCAATATTTTGTCCATTCTATATTTTTAATTCGATATTAATGTAACTCGATATTTTAACCTCAATATTTTGAGTGTATACCCCCTATCAGCATGTAGAGAGGTTGGGTGGATTTTACTTTTTTAACCTTTTGCTACCGGTGATAGACATAGTCTCTGCCCCCTTGCTTTTGTGGGTCAAAATCTGGGCCTCAGAAGAGTTACAGTTTTCAAGGGAGATCATCGAAGACTGTATTAACTTGGACAAGCCTCCGAGGATCCCTTGGCTTCGTTTGTGATGGATAGATTACTCCAGATTGGACTGGGTGAGTAATTTGACACCCTGTCAAGCATCCCCACTAATGCAAAGGGCAAAATTCAAGAGGAGTATAGTACTGGGTAAAAATGCGCCATTTCCAATTGGAGGCACCCGGCTCCAATTGCCCTTTTCTGCATAAACATCAATAATACCTTTCCCTCACCATGAACAGCCAGTTGTATTTTCATTTAACAAGATTCCATCTTAGCACATTGCACTTTTTTGTAGGGTTCCCTAAACAATTCGGGTGGACAGACAACCTTATTCTTTGCCCATGCAACAATAGAACTACTCAGAGCACTTTGCACTTTATTCCTTTTTGTGCACTTTTTAAAGATCCAAGGATCAGATTTGGGGTGCCCTTACCAAAGAACATTCACCCATGAACATATTTAGAGGGCTTCAGATATTTGCAATCATTGACTAAACCTGTTATTTGCACTGTAGTGTTACATTTGATCAAATCAGCAATGGCATTAGGAAACCATATGAAGTACAGTAACTAAGGGGGAATGAGGAAACAAATTATGTCACACAGGAACTAAAATCAATGGTCATTACTTCATCTACGTACAATCATGTAATAAGCTTGTATAGGAACTTTTATCTCTTTTATAATATTTTTAATGGACAAAAGAATGTATTTTAAACTTGAATTGTGTATTTTAAACTTGGATTGTCTTTTTGGTTGAAACGTTCATGGCTATGTGCCGGATAAAGTTAATTTGATGATGATGATACACATAGTCTGGAAGAGGCAGTCCATGCCTCTCTAGACTCTAATATTTCCTACCTAAATAACCCCCTTCCCCCCTTCTACCTATCCTGGCCCATGTCTTGCTTTGGCATGAATAACCCTGGGAGAAGACAAGTCTGCGACTTGCTTCCGCTGGGGGCCTTCATAATGCAACAACAAACACACAAGACCCATGATTTAGCATAAAATGCCATTTATTAGGACATGGTTCCAGACTCTTATCATCCCCACCTAACTCCCGCCCCGACCCATGTCCTGTTTTGGCACGAATCACCCAGGAGGAAGAGTAGTCTGCGACTTGCTTTCCCCGGGGGCCATCTTTGTAAATTACACCATTCTCCTTAAAATGATATGTATTAGAAGGATTGTAAAAAATCATATTCAACTCAGCTGTTATCATACAAATAAGGACAAATGTTTGAGAGACTCCAATCATATTTAATCAATTGTTTATATCCTATTACTCTAAATATATCTAAAGCAGCACCAGATGTCTAACAGCTTGGTTGAATTTGTTCTTTATAGTGTGCCTAGTGGAAAGCCTCAAAAAATCAATGGGGGAATGGATCACTTGTCCTGAGTAACCAGTGTTTTGTAATGTAATCGTTTCCGGTTCAGATAAAAAACCCTCATTCACGTACCAAGGCTTGAATGGCGGTGTATCTTTATTCTCCTCCTTTATTTTAGCCACGTGACAGCATCATCATCGGGTTTAACTGTATGCTTCCTCCACCCGGAGGTAGACCACTGGTAAGTGCAGTAGTGATTAGTGATTAGAAAAATTGGGGTGATCAATAAAAAGGCTTCTGTGACCAGTCGAAGTGAATTTTAATTAATGCTGGAGAAAAGCCTGTTTAAAAAAATTGGGCGTGCGTAGGACGCTGGAGTTAGTGGGCTTCCGCACTTACTGATGTCCATAAAACGGTCAACATGTTTCAGCCACTAATTGCCCATAAGGGGTCAGGTTGGCTTTCTTCAGGACCTATTGTCTATAGTGAAGTATTGAAAAGGTTTTAGAGAAAGCTCTTGAATAGTTGATAAGACTACAATATCACCAGGCATAGGTGAGGTTAGTAAATTTTAAATTAAGATTATGTAGAGGATGTATGGATGAGTACAGTAATGAAGCATACAGTAAACAAAATAGAAATAATCACTAATTATGTAAGCGTGTTACCATATCACAAGATGAAGTGTGTAGAAATGACGCACAATTCAAGCAGCAGCTCATCACCTGATAACTGCTCAGTGAATTTAGTAATCTGAGGGTGCAGTCCATGATACCCTATTCTGATACATAAGCTCCTATAAAACTTACTCTTACTCTTTCACAAACACAGCCCCGCTCCTCAAAATCCCTAAACGTGTTCAGCCACAACCCTCTCCAAGACTGTCTGCATAACCATTATGGCAAATGTTGTATGATGTCTTTGATTTCCCATCTCAGCTCACCTTCAACTTACCCCTCCATTCATTTGTATACCTATTTCCTTTCATCCATCCACAGTACTATCCAGTGTTACCTTTCTTTGTGGCTGCTTTTGTACTTTATAACACATACTTTAATACATAAACACCTCGAGGGTTTGCCTTAACCACGCATATGCCTTAAGTGCTCTTGATGCAGAAATGATTGACGGGAAGGATCAGGAGAGGAAGGACTGGGACGCAGCTTGGTAAATAGGGATGGGACCGGAGGTGGGAGTTAGGGGGTTGGGGTCAGGCAGTTTTAAGAGCTAGTGCCAAATTTAGGGCTCAGGGCCTGTGGCTAGCTTTGGGGTCGTTTTTTAGGGTTAGGAGGATGAGTTTTAGGGCTCAAGACAGTAGCGCTGGATGTGGGGTAGTTCCTGGGGCTCGGTCTTAGGGCTCAGGGTGGGCAATAGGGGTATTTTTTAGTGCTGAACCAGGTATGTTGCAAGGATGGGGATAGGATTTAAAGGGCTCAGGGTGGGGGGGCGGGCAAATCTTTACCATGCATATATGTAGTGTGGCCTAAGGCCTGCATTGCATGCATGTTATGTTAGCATGGCTTATTACAAGTTTAAACGCCATTTTACCTTTTGCCGCTTTTGCAAACAACACTGAATATAGCTGTTTTTGTAAGTTAGGCTTCTTGAAGGTCTACACATGGGAAAAGGTTTGTTTTCGAAATCTCTAGACTTACACCATGCCCCTATTCTGCACAGTGAGTGCTGAAGCCGTCAAGGTTATCATAACATGGTAGCTGTTGTTCGACATGATCAAGTAACATTTTTTAGACACAACAATTTGGCAGCTGTGAGCCAACTGAGATTCTATCGCCCCTATTATTGCACAGTTGCCATAATTTCACACACTTGGAAGATTTTCCGTTTCCAGGGATGCCGAGAGCTTTAGCTGATCCGGATGTGATTTACTCTTACTGAGCGGAAAGGTAATGGAGTCCCCCAAACAAGCCTAAGAGACCTTCTATAGTTTATAATTAGGGCTCCCGGTTTTATGGTATTTATTTTCTTGACATTTCCGTCTGTATTTATCCATATTTATTTTTTGGGCATCATTTCTGTATTTATCCGTGTTAGACCTGTCTGCCCTTTGGGTAGTCCCTCCTAATTAATTATTTATTTTGTCCCCTTTTTGGCCCCTCAAACCTTTTTATCTTTTTATGTCCACTGGATTTTTGTGGTATTGACCTGGGGGTTAGATGCTCTTTTGCCTCATAGTCCTTCTTCCTGAGGCCTAGGTGCCTTTCCTGACTAAAAACTAGGAGATACACAAAATGGTGGCTATTAACTGCCATAACTGCCACCCTAGGAGAAAGACCCATAGGGTAGAATAGGGACCTTCCAGAATCTTCTGGACCCTGCTGGACCCTTGGTGGTCAGCCTGTAAAAGGCCAGGGACAGGGTAGCCATTTTGTGAAGTCCAGAGAGCTTTAGGAGTGAGGCAGTGGCGTGGGGAGGTGGGCGCGCAAGAAGTAGTTAGTTTATCTGAAAGGTAGACAACCTCTTCGTGAGGGCGTTCCCCCCCTAGCCCTTGACCGAGCCCTGACGTTGGTTTATGACATCTGAGGGAAGCGGCTTTGTAATTTCTGCTGGCCCCCTCGGGTCCCCCTTTTCCCCTGCCTTCATGGACACTGCCTGCTGACTGTGGCAAGCCCGGCTAGTCCGCCTTACCGGTTCCCAAGAGAGGGAGTCAGGAATAAGTTAGTCGACCTGTGCTGCCCGGAGAGTCACTGGTGGAGAGGATAGTGTCTGCGGGGGTGGCGCCGTTCAGTGCGCATGCCCAGGGGTAGCGTGGCCGACTGTTGTGGAGAGCGAGGTAGCGCTGATCAGCGCGCAGGCCCAGAAGCAGTGTGCCTGACTGCCGGAGGAGAGGAAGGGAGGCAGCGCCTTGCTGAGACACTGCTCCCCCGCGCCTGCTCAGTGGCGCGATCATCGGGGAAGCTGAGGAGACGGCGCGAGCGGCCGAATCACCGCTAGTCCCAGGCAGGCCTCCCCTCGGTGCCGGTTTGGAGAACAATTGACCCGGCCCACGAGAGAGGAGCCGCCGGGAGAGGAGGTCTGGTGACTAAGGGCTGGTTGACTGAAACGGCACATCACTCGACTGGCCCGCAAGTAAGGTGGAGACAGGGGGGGGTTGTTGTATGACTGGGGAACAACCGTGATACCGAAAGGGAGATCTTTCTTGCCCCCTAATACCTTGGATAACTGAGAGGCCAGCCCTGACAGATTTGGGGAAGACTGAGACTAAAAGTCATCAGGATTAAGAGTAAAGAAGAATAAGTGAAGCAAGGGAAAGCAACTGTGCTGAAGAAGAAAACTGAACCCCTGTGGCTGATAAAGATGGGGATTGTGGTTTAATTTTGTATTCTCTTTCAGAGGTGGAAGGGGAGGAAAAACTATGACCTTGCCTTATTCAAACACCTGAGTTAGCTATAAATGAGCTGATTGCAGCATTGAACCTGGCATCTGAAACCCTGGGGTTACTCACCTGATTGTAGGGAAAGTGTCACACGGTGGGTACCAAGGTATCATTCCAGGTTCCTATTGCCTGGATATTCCCAGGGTGTTAAGCCAGGGTGTATTGTGAATTAATGGTTGAAACTGTTTTATTGTAAAGCCAGAAATGCAGAAGTAATTGAAGAAGGAGGGAGTGAGGAAGTTTACAGAAACAAGAAGCGTAAATGCACTGAATTCATTGTAACTGTGGTACTGATTTAGCATTTGAACACAAAGTAAGAAGTTAACAACAAAAGAGATCATAAAGCTTTTCTACTTTTATAAAAAGTAAGGTGTAGTGTCATTTTTGGATGGATGGGCACTGAGTTACTGAGTGGGTGAGACGCAAACTTAACACATGTACTTTGGAGTAGGCCTTCCTATTTAAGTGCCAAGCTACCTTATGTGACTTGGAGACCCCAGGTCCAACAATCCGCATTTGCTTTTGCTACAAGGAAAAGACGCCGCTACAGCTAATATTTTTCTGCATTTATTTAAATTGACAATGAACACCGGGCCCCTAAATTAAAAAAGCGCAAACATCTTCACCAATCCTTCTCTGGGCAGCAACCAAGATGTGGAATAGCATTCCTCCGTCCTGTGAAAGGTCACTACAATCAGCACGTTCAAGAGGAATGAAAGCGCTCCTAGTTGAAAACAAAATTACACAGTTACCATATCTCACACCTTGGACATGCCTGGTTCTCAATTGTATTTCTAGAACATCCCATATAACACTTTCCGTAGTCACTCATTGTTTCTAGATTAGACCTTAATGTCTAGCATTGAACAGGAACCACTGTAGACTCAGAATTTCTGTTTGCTGCTCCAATCCAGCCTGTTCTTTGGGATAAGTGTACGTGTGGGTAAAATGGCATTTCAAAATATACAGTCTCTATGTATGTATGCTCACTAGTTTCTCCTCATTGCATAACTCCAATGCAAAGTTCCCTTAGGTAACGTGATGTGGTCTGCGCTGCACAAAAACATTAAATAAATCAATGAACGCTATAGGCAAAAGCGCGATTGGTGTGAAACTTCCACCCTCCACTTCCGATTTACTCTCATGTGGATATGTTTTCAACAACTGTCTCTAAAGTCAGCTGTATCGTAAAACCTTTCTCTAGGGGAACATGCACAATAAATGTCTGAGTTACTTTTACACCCTGGTAACAACGTCCTGCTCTACATACAAACGTAAAAATAAATTAATTGACCAGACCACCCCGGGTGCCCCGGCACCACCCCCGCCCCTGGCACTAAGGTATTAAAAACAGAGTACTGATTGGGATCTCTTAAACAGACACCAAGCGCACAATAAAGGATAGAACAGGTTCTGGGAGCTTTCTAATAAAAGAGGTGCCTCTCAAGTTTGTGTCGTGCTTGTGCACTCCTGGCTTGGGCGAGTTCAGACGAGGGCTGGTAGGAGACTTGTGGGGGGGGGGGGGCGGGCGGGCAGTGAAGGCCGGGTGGGGGTACTTCACAACATGAGGTCAGTGGAGGTAGACTGTGAGGCGGGACGACGGAGGAGAGAATCACGGTTGGAGAGATGTGTAAATAAACACTTACAACTCCAAGGCCAGTTCATAGGCAGAGAAACCATACATGCTCACATTCCCCCAGCAGGGGAATCCGTGCAGGGGCACCCAGGGTGATTCAGTCACTCCTCCACTCGCTGTCCGTGGTTTGAGAGCCGAGGTGATGCCCCCAACTCTGCGGCCCACGCACTGCAAGCAGAGCCGCCACAACAAGCAATTCTGACTCGTTAGAGAATTACCTTGTGAATAGGAATGTCAGTGGGCTGGCGCAGAGATAAAGCCGACGGTGGCAACAGGAATGCGCCTTCACACCTGGTGGTCCATAGTGCAGGGAAACAGTTGTCTGTAGTGCAGAAAACAGGAAGAATAGGCAGATGAGCCCCCGAAATAAAGGCCAAAAGTTATGAGGGAAGGGCCGGAGGTGTTGGAATGCCCACACAGTGACTCTATGATCAGACCAGGAAAGGCTGAGGGGCACGATCATCACTGAAAGACCCTGCGGCCATAGTCCCACATGAGGGCAGTAAAAGACCCTGATTGAAGGATTGCAAGGAATTTCCTGGAACGGGGGTGTGGCAAGGAAACTATTCACTGGAGCACGGCACAGCGTGCAGCAACATTTAGTAGTATTTTCCCATTTATACATATAAATACAGACAAAGGAAATATCGATTTCCGTCTGTATTTATATGTATAAATCCATAAAAACTGAAAACCGGGAACCCTATTCATAATACATAGTTCCTATATAGGGAGGGTGTTAAAACAAGGCGCTATAAGACCTGTTTTCACCATCATTGCAATATGATTTCTCCTTTTGTATTTTTTGGAATTGTAATAATTATGACCATATTATTTCTAATTATATGCCTGCCTATGTTGGCTAAGATAAAGCACCTGAGATCACGTTGTTAAAATAAATATTTTAACCTTACCCGAGTCTCTAATTTACTCCTGTTGTGGACTGGTATTAGAGTATAACAAAAGAGTGTTCTCATTCCCCACCATTCCTGAGTTTGTACTGAGTCGCATGTTCTAGGTTGTCTAATCATTGATTACTTTGCTATAGGATGAAGAGCTAATGTGAAACTTATGCTAGCTGGTTGGGGGTTTTCTAGGCAGCGAGGTGAGTTTCTGGTACACCACAATTCACTGATGTCCTAGGTCTCTGTGCACAGTGCTGTGTATGAGCAGGATCCTTGCAACATATACCTTTACCAATCATGCTTTTACAATTAAATTTGTAGTAAAGGCGTGCATTGTAAAGGCCAGCATGGTAATGATGCTGTCATTGTTAAGACCACGTTGTTAAGGCATGCATGGTTTAGAGTGTCATGGTTCCATCACACAACCGTGGTGGACCCACCCCTGAAATAACAGTGGTTGTTATCTACGTATTGTGGGCAACTATCTAACTTTGACAATACGTACCCATTTCTTGCACAATGGTGCCCAGTCCTGACATTTAAGGTAACCTTCAACAATATGGAACTCACTTCATGGACAATGGTATTCTATCCATAATGGTGATAATTCATGTCATATTGTCTGTATCCTTCATATTTTTTAGCATATCCCGCATAATGCTGGCCCTAGCATAATTTGGACATTTTTGGAACCTGGACCCCAGTCCCTGGCATGATGCTGTTGCTTGCATGATATTGGAATATGATGAAAATGACTGGTATTTAGTGATGACATATACTCATTTAATGCAGAATCAGGGTATTTGTGATAACAGTGTGTTTGATCAGTTGATGAAAGTGGCCCACTGATGTTTATCTTGTTTTTTCAAGAAATGAAATGCTTGTGTTGTAAGAAAAATGAAGTGTTTAATTAAAAATGTCAAAATGTTCTTTCCAGGGGATTTTGTAGTGTAGTTCCTATATTCCCAATAGGCTCTGCGCATTGGAATAACATATCCTATGGATTTGGCGTAGGATTCATGTCAATAGGTCTCTATCAAATATAGTAAACTTAATAGTGAGTGTGCCAGCTAACTCAGAGGTCACTAGAAACTTTCTCGAATACACAAGAAGGGATTAGTTTCTGACAACCGCATAAACATGACAACTTTGCTTCCCAAGAATAAGAATATATCTCTCAGAGTCATGGAAACAATAGATAACTAGTTCACTTAGTCGAGGGCGGAGCTTTCCAGCGTTGATGGCGGACGCCTGAAAGCCGAGCTCCGCCGATTCGCCCTAATTATCCTTATATAATCCTTCCTTCACGGCGCAAACTGGCTGGATAGCACGGCGCACTGCCCCTGGCCTCCATCGGCACTCCCGAGCCCAGTGTGAGAGGCACGTGAACCCTGTGTGGGAGCAAAACGGCGGAATAGCGGACCGGGACTGAGGGCCTCGGAGCCGTGGCCTGGAGTGGATCTGCCCCCAGAGAGCGTGACGCGACGTGCGGTGCGGGCCGTTCCACAGGCCCGGCGGCGCCGGGAGCGGAAAACTTTCACCCCCGCCACCGAGAGCAGGACAGAGAGCGAACACAATGGTGAGTGCCGGACGCTGGGGAGGGTGGTGCCCGGCACGGGAGGACGCTCGGAAAGGACACTGAGGCCCAGAGCGGATGCTGGGAGTACTTGGCCTGTCCGAAATTGGAGAGTGGTCGGACACGTTGCTGGGCTGCGAGACAGAAGCAAGACCTGTATCTGAGCAGTCGGGGGACCGCGGGGATCCCCTTGCGACGGTGGTGAACGGACCGCGCCTCTGGGAGCTGGAGAGGGGCCCTTGACTGCACGGAGCACCCCAACTGTGTGGCCAGGGAGTGGGACTTGCTGGGGACTACGTATACACTAAAAGGATATTGGCATCCCATATTAGCTGCTCATCCCCCTCTCCATGAAGTAGCAACTTACCTCTCCCAGCAGTTGGCACATCCTGTGGGATTAGACCTGGGGGAGGCGCGTTGCGACGACTGCAGTGGGCCTAAGGCAAACCGGAGGCCAGCAGGCAAGACGGGCGGCACGCCATTTTGGCCTATTCCTGCTTCCTCCCTCCCCCTTTGACGGGGAGACAGACTGCTGCGCTGTGTGTGCCCTGCACAGTGAGTCGGGAAGTGTGACCAACCAAGCTACCCAGCGCCTACTGCAATAGATTCGCTGAATGGCCACTCCCGCTTGATGAGAGCAGCTACCATGTCGAGGGAAGCGCAGGAGATACTAGGTGCCCGCACGGGAGCTGGGTCACGAAGGCCACTGAGGCCATCTCTCCCCCGGAACTGTTCCGCGCAAGGAGCCGCTGACGGTCAGCAACACTGCAAGATGGGGAAAGGCCCCCATCCTGTTAACTTTAGATACCCCAATGAAGGGATTTGCACCGTTCACATGGAGCTTCCCGCCATACTCCCTGTTAGACCCGCTCTTCCGCGGCGAACTGGCGGAGGCGATTGATGTGTTCTTCGAGAAAAATGTGGGGACTGTGGAGGACTTCCAAATGATTTGGGAGGCTTTCAAAGTTTATATTAGAGGCATAGCGATGTCCAAGCACTCCAGTGTCCTAAAGACTATCAGGGCCACCTTAGCAGATCTTGAGCTCCGATTGCAGGCACTTGAGGCACGAAGTCGCTCTAGCCCTGATGACGCCACAGAGGATGACATTAAGCGTCTCCTGGCAGAATACCACGAAGCCGCGGACAGAGAGGTACAACAACTAGGTAAATACGCCACGGCCCGCACCTATGGCGAGGGAGAGAGACCGGGCTCGGTCCTGGCCAATGTTATTTACGGCCAACGGAGAAAGGCGCTAATCTCAGACTTACTAAACTCGGATGGAGAAAGGGTGACAGATGAGGCAGAAATCGCAGCGACCTTCAGAGACTATTACGCGGAGCTATATTCTTCCAGGAGCGGCGACATGTCGGCCGACATTCTGGACTATTAAGACCACATACAACTCCTGTTCCTCCCAAACTCCGACAGGGAGTTTCTGATGTGCCATATTCAGATTGACGAAATCAGAGACGCGCTAGCCTCCATGAGAACAGGCAGTGCGCCAGGCATCGATGGACTGTCTGTCGAATTCTATAAAGCGTTTCAGGAACAACTGTTGCCGCACATCCATACCCTCCTGGAGGACATATGTGTGCAAGGTACCATGCCCAGCTCCATGAGAGAGGCGATGTTAGTTACCATTCTGAAGCCGGGTAAGCCACATGATGACTGTAGCTCATACCGCCCATTATCGCTTCTCAACGTCGACACCAAGCTCTATGCCAAGGTACTGGCTTATAGGCTCGCGCTGCTGGCTTCGGATTTATTGGCCCCAGAGCAGGCAGGATTTATCCCATCCAGAAACCTGACTTACAACATAAGAACGGTGCTGGGTACCATACAACACGTGAAGCAGGACACACCAGCGGTAGCGCTCTTCTTAGACATGGAGAAGGCATTCGATTCCGTCGAACTGCCATTCCTTCTTCAAGTGCTACGCCGTATGGGACTTGGCAAACCCTTCATCCAAGTGATAGGAGCGCTATACGACGGCCCCTCGGCTAGGGTCCGAGTGGGTAATGCGGTCTCCCGCCCCCTATTCATAGGGCGGGGCACCCGTCAGGGATGCCCTTTATCCCCTTTATTGTATGCACTCGCCGCAGAGCCTCTCGCTTGTGCGCTCAGAGAGTACCACAGCCACGAGGGAGTTCGGTTCCCCACGTACAAAATTGTTGTATCTATGTATGCGGATGATACGTTGCTGTATGCCCACGACCCCGCTACTACGCTTCCCCCCCCTCCTGAGAGAGGTGGTTCGGTTTGGTGCACTATCGGGGCTCAAGGTTAACTGGGCGAAATCGGTAGTGCTGCCGCTCACTCAGGCGACCACACGAGTGGAGACAGAGTACCCTGTCGAGTGGACGGAAGACCCGATTAGATACTTGGGGATCCAGATACACACGGACCCAGACCAACTGCTAGGACAGAACTATGGGAAGGCGGTCAGTAAGCTAGAGGACGATACAGAGATATGGTGCAAACTCCCCCTTACACTGCTTGGCCGCATTGCCATAATGAAGATGATAGTGCTGCCGAGATTTCTGTTCCTCTTTAGCGCACTGCCGATTGTGCTCTCTAAGGCCTTCTTTCACGGCTTGAACAGCCTGATGATAAAAATAGCAAGGGCAGGGACGCAACCGAGAGTCAAGTGGACAACGCTCACCCTCCCGTACAATATGGGGGGACTGGCGGCGCCAGACCTCGAGTTGTACTACAGGGTAGCCCAGGCGTCGCACTTGCACACTTGGGTACATGGCGACAGGCAAATCCCACATGTTAGGATGGAACGACTATTCGCCCATCCATTACCACTCCCAGCGACGATCTGCCAACCGCAGGACCGCCGGACAGAAACGCGGGATTCCATCTACTGTACTAACCGTGCCTGCCACTCACTACTGTTCCGACAGGGGGGGCAGTGATTTATTCACCGGAGATGCCGATAGAGAGGGGATGCGTTGGCTCCCGCCCATGGTAGACAAAGCGGTCACGCAGGGTCTAACAAACTTGGGGCTGTGCAAGGCGGGCGACCTGTTCCTAGACGGCACTGCCAAAACCTGGGACCAAACAAGGAGGGATGGAGTTGAGCCACCGCTACTCCAAAGATTCCACTTCCATTGAACTCGGAGCGCCCTCTCTGAATTTTTGGGCCCGGACAGGGCGGAGCCTCCGGAAGTCCCAGAACTAACGTACATAATCACACACAAAGATCCCAAGAAGCTGTTGACCAACCTCTACAGCATAGCTAGATCGCATGGGGAGCACAGACCTTTCAAAGCTCGGGTGGAATGGCAGAGAGATTTGGGAACGACACTGGACGACGCGACGTGGCGTTACTGCTGTGACAACACGAAACGTATTTCCCTAAATGGGAACCATTGGCTCATACACTTTAAATTCCTCCAAAGGGTGTATTACACCCCAGCACGGCTTCACAGATATGGGCTGCGACCGGAGGCCCACTGCGAGCGCTGCCGGGCGGCTGATGCAGTCTTCCTGCACCTGTTGTGGGAATGCCCGGGCATACAGAGATTCTGGCGAGATATATTCACCGAGATGAGCAAAATACTGAAGGTGGACTTGGACATCGACCCGGGGTTAGCACTCATAGATAACTCAAGGGGGCTCTCGGGGGCGATACGTAGACTCGCAGACATGGGGATGCTAATGGCCAGGAGGGTAGTGGCCTAGTGCTGGATGCGAGGCCCTCTACCGACTAAGGCCAGATGGGCCCGGGACATGCTGTACTGTAGCACACAGACGGAGACATACAGTGAACTGTTACCTCCGAAAAGCCGCCCGAAAAACTTCTGGGCCCTCTACAAAACCTACCTGCAGGGGCAGCAGGCTGAAGACACAAGTTCTACGGACAGCGGTCCACACGGGTTGGCGGCAGACCCTATGTATGAAGTGGCCTAGAGACCTGGCGCGAGCGAGGTACTGCGGGAGCGAGTCGGGGTGAGCCAGCAGGGGAAGGGACAAGGGGGCAGTGGGGACAGACGAGTTGCGAGGTATACCAGCGTGGGGTTCACTAAGGGGACCACACACCACACGGAGATGCCTCTGGATATCGCACTAAAGGTTAGAGGAGGGCCGGGATCTCCATCGGGGCCCTTCTACAATTGACCTCACAGATACCATCAGATACGGGGTTTGGGGGCAGGACGGGTATGGGAGGACACGGGCAATGGGGTACGGAGCGGGGAACTGTTGTGAGGCAACGGGCGAGGGTAGGGGGGTAGTTCTATAAGGAAGCTACAGGGTTGTTTTAGGGGGAGAAAAAGTTAAAAACGCACATGAATATTAGAGGTCGCCGGCACATCTGATCAATACTAGATAATGAGAACACGAAATCCACACTGCGCCGCCGAACCCCCGGGTTGTCGTCCACCAGGCTGTGTACTGTATGAAGTGGAGTTGACTGTAATACCTATGACGCGGCCGGCCCGGGGGGGTTGTAGGCCAGAAGCTTTGTAACCTGAAACTACCTATATGTGCAATAAAAATTTTTTTTTAAAAACTAGTTCACTTAGTCAATCATGCATGCTTATTTTCTACAGAGTTGCAGAGAAATAGTGAGATGGGCATTTTCAATAAAGAGGGTTTATTGAACAGTCTTCTTTCTCATGCAAGGGAAGTGAACTGCTACAATCCTTAGGCAGACTGCAAAGTATAATGCATACAGCGTAAACAGTAATATGAAATAATACTGAAAGAGCATTGTATGGTTTCTAAGCCATAAAAATACATACATAAATAACATAGACTAGAATACTCAACTGGTGCTTCTAAAATATGCCTACCCCAATGTACCTGACCTAGGTCTAGGATGAGGGAAGAAGTAAGTATGGTATTTTGCATAGGTTTAGTTTTGCCAAGAATCTACCAAAGGTTTCTCTAAGTTCTAATCAGCTCCATGCCTTAGAATGATGGAGGTCTGGTATCTCTGTTTCGGGACTCGATTTCCCAACACAAGGCAAGGGGAGCCAGAAACACTGGAGCTGGATTCTTGGCAGGAGAAAGGCAGCTTCCTGATCAGTGCGTCAGCTGGAGAGTCGGCTTCCTCCGGCACTTGCTGTAGCGAGCTGGTTCGGGCAAGTAGGTCTTTGAACTGCTCCGAACCACTGTATCTTGCTATAGCAAATGAAGGTATATTTATACCTTGAAGGTGTTTAGGAATGCCATAGTTTAACGTAAAGTCGGGCATCTGAACGTCATAAAAGAACCCCTGGGGAATAGTTGTTCATTGTAAAGTAACTGAGTTCTTGGAGAAACCAATATTCAAGCAAGGGGAAGTTGACTAATGACTTAGGCTGGTTTTCCAAGAAATCTTTGTGACGTTTGGTGAACAGATGGAAGTAGCCATACCTGTATTTGGGTAGCATGGGCTATGCCTAAATAAGGGCTTGATTTCTATGCCTATTTAAGGGTAACGTGAATTATACCTTTATAAGGGAATGAATCGGGAAAATTCAGTTGGAGCCTAAAACGCCACACAATTTCAAGTTTGTGTAGTCAAGATCAAAAACATGTATTTTAATGTTTACATCTTCATTGATATGCAAGCTAAAGCATAGGGTCAAAATTATTACATTTCCAAAACATGATGCCTATTTATAAGAGATGATTCTCGTTGATTTATGTATAGGGTGACAGACGGCTCTTACTGCTTTCATTGTGTTTCACAATGTGTTTACAAAATGTTTTTGAAAACTCCTCCTGAAAAATGAGGCTTAAATCTGTGGAAGCTGTCACCAATGTTATTTGCCTTATGTGCTAAATATGCCCCATTCGCGCTATTTGCAAACAATAGTCACAATATTTCAGGGGAGATGCCACAAATCTCCATACAATGTGGAATTTCAATTATATCAATTTATGACAAGTTTTTCTGCCCCCTTCTGCTTAAGATTTCACAAAGGGTAACTAACGTACCCATATATTTCCTATTGGACAACCCAAAAATCCCCAATAAACTGGTATTTAACCTCTACAAATTGGTTATCAATGTTACATGGCTTTTGCACTTACAAATGCTTTGTCTGGGGGTCTCTAGTTGGCAATGGTATTTACCTTTGTCCAAATAGGGACCCTTACTTCTAAGTCAGGATAAGGGGATGACACACCTTACTAACCCCTGCTCACCCCCTTGGTAGCTTGGCAGGAGCAGACAGGCTTATCTCAGAGGCAGTGTGATAAGCATTTATGAATATACACAGTAATACAGTGAAAACACTACAGATGGACACAACACAGGTTTTTATAAAAATAAGTATTCTTTATATAGACTTAAACACAAGACCACAAATGACAAAAATCCACAATACTACACTTAAGATTGCTTTAAAGATGATAACATTTATTCAGTACAATTTGATGATGAATGCAACAAAGTTCTTAACAAAGTACCTGGATGCGTAACGCAAAGTAAACAAAAGGCTTGCAAAAGGAGAGATGCGTCGGTTCCGTGATCCGGGGGAGATGATGCCTCATGCCTCAATGCTTTTGTAGAGTAGGGGATGCGTTGTGATCCTTACAGGTGCGGAGGTGATGCGTAGATTCTCGGCCTGTGGGCCCGTTGCGGTGCGCAAGATGGCGCCTTGATGCGATGCGATGATCCGGGATGCGATGCGAGAAGATGGCGCCCTTGATGCAGCGATGCGATGACGAAGCGTAGACGCCCTGGGAGCCTTGCGACAACTCTGTACTTTGGAGCCGCGACAGGCCCTGCGACACACTTCTCCGGTGATGCGATGGCGACTCTGTCGATGGCGTCACGCTTCTCCGGTGATGCAACAGCAGGCAGCTTCGATGAACACACGCTTCCAGGGACATGCAGCAAAGGCTCGCTTCTCCGGCGATGTGACAATTTCAGATGTGGCGGCGACATGCTTCCTCTCGATGCGTCGTGTTTCCAGCTCCCAACGACACCCAAATGTCTGTAGTTGAGATTTCCCAACAAGGAAATTCAGAAGGGAGCTGGAGATGAAGTCTTTTGTCCCTGAGACTTCAGCAGGAGGCAAGCCCAGTTCAAGCCCTTGGAGAATATTCTGAAGATGATGAAACTCCTTAAAAAGTTCCTTCTCCTTTCCTTGACAATAAAGCAACCACTACAGGCAAACTCAGCAAACAGCACACTGACAGAGGGGCAGTAAAACTCCTGCAGCTTCCTTGGTTCTTCTCCTTGGCAAAAGGTTTCTTGTTCCAGAAGTGATCTAATTTCTTGTGATCAGGATCCCAATATTTATACCCCAAAATCCTTTGTTCTCTGAAGGAAGAGAGGCCTCAGCCTAGTCCAGACCAGTTCCTGAGCACTTTATTTACACGGCTCTCTTCTTCCATTCACTGTGCAGGGCAGAGACACCAGGCGCCCCTACTGGAGGTGGAGCCAGCACAAGGGCCTTCTCTCCTTTCACAGTGCAGGGCAGACGCATCAGACAAGCCACTGGAGGTGGAGCCAGCATTGTAGAGGGAAGGCCCAGCCCTATTCAGGTCCCAGGTGCAACTACTCCCTCCCATCTAGATGCAGATCTCTCTATTCACCACTCGGCTGCCCCAGCCTGTCTCCTGGAATCTCCCAGCCCTGTCACTCACAAACCCAGACTGAATACACAACCTAGCAGAAGAAGGCCTGAACAGTTAGGCAAGAAAATACCTACTTTCTAAAAGTGGTATTTTCAAACACAGAATATTAAAACCAACTTTACTAAAAGATGTATTTTATTATTCTGAGCATAGGCATACTAAATTCGAATTTCTACCATGTTCCCGGAGTCAGTTAGGATTATAAGAATCTAGTAATCTAACTGCCCATTCTAGCCTATGGAGAACAGGTAGCCTTCAATAGTGAAAAACAAAAATGGCTGTGATTCACTTTTAGGACATGCTACACACATCAGAGCATGCCCTACCTTATACTTACAATGCACCCCGCCCTTGGGTCTACCATAGGGGTGTCAAGCATGAAGCAAAGGGAAGGTTTAGGGACTGGCAAGTGGGTGCACTTGCCAAGTTGACATGGCAGTACTAGACAGCACACAGGCCTTTAAATGGCAGGCCTGTGACACACTTTACAAGCTGCCTCAGTGGGTGGCACAACCAGTGCTGCAAGCCCACCAGCAGCATTTGATTTACAAGCCCTGGGCACACATGGTGCACTTTACAAGGGGCTGACAGGTAAATCAAATAACCCAATCATGGAATCACTAATCAATACATCAATTTAACACAGGGAGCACATGCACTGTGGCACTGAATAGTAGTGGCACAGTGCCCAAAGCATATAACTAGCAAACACATATCAAAACAGAGGAGGCAATCTGTCAAAAATGGAAGGGAGACTCACGCCAATGATGCCAGTTCTAACATGCCTCATTTATGAAAAATAATTCCCAAATAATGTTTGGGTAGAAATGTAATCCTCCATCAATTTGAAATGTTATTGAACTACAAATTACCAAGGGCCTGATCTAGAATTTTGCAGACCAACTGTTATTCCTTCGTCATGGAGAGACTGATCCGTCCATATGACTAGCGCTCCATCTGTCAAGCTGATATACATCCTAACAGAACTCCATCCATCATGCTAGAGGGCGATCTGTCAGCTGAACCTCAGTCCACTGTTATTATTCCTTCTGTCCAATGTCAACAGACACCACTTTGGCAACGTTAGTACCTTGATTTCTTTTGCCATCAGAGTGAGTTGGAGGCCACCTCATGATAAAGCACAGCAATCGCGGATGGGTATTCCAATAGCAGATGTGTACGTCAGCATTGATGGTTTTTAGAATTTGGGTTATGAGTTGACTGGTTGAACCTTCTCCTATATCAAAGCGGACACCAGGTAAAAATAATAGATCCTCAGACCCAAATCTTCATTACACCTCTGGCCCTGTGGATGACTCAGAAGGACTGCTTTGCTGGTCTACAAAAAGAAATGTTATTCTGTTGCCCTGCTCCCTGAGAGAAACAATTGGACCTGCATCTTGATCTCATGACCACCAGAGTGACTCTAAGGTCTAGTTGGCTGGCCTTCTGATCTTTTCTTTTTGTATAAAGAAAAACTTTCCTTGATTACCTAAACCTTAGGCATAATCAAACTGCCAACAGAATCATTGTTAGCATTCGATAGAATAATATTTTTAAATGAATTAACGTTGATAATATCAGTGTAAATCATTTCAATTAAACAAAAAAAGTTGGGAATTTTAACCCAAATTCTTCAATTAGATTTTTGATGACATAAGTAGTAAAGTAACCTTGGCTGCCTCTGTCAGTACTAACTTAAAAATAGTGCTGCCACTCATCATACTTCCAAAGTTGAAACACACATAGTTATGGGAGTTAACCACTCTGCTTAGATGGCAATAGCCAGCTCCGGAGCCTGAGAAGAGCAAATTAATGTTAACTGCTGATCGCTTAGCATGAAATTGCTGTCTTGGAGTGGAAAGTGGCAGAACTAAGGTCAGCTTTGAAACCTGGAGAAACTAAAGATGCCTAATCATAGTTATTCCAGCGCACCCCCTAGGCATCTTAGCTGTAGTTACAAAAGGGGAGAGAACCAAGTTTTACCCTTTCAGACAGGAGAAGAGCTCATAGCAGAGCTGAAGGCAAGTCTGCCCAGTCCCAGCCGACTTCTCAAATCTTGAAACAGTGGATTATGAGAATTGTTGGCAAGGATGTGGTTGGACTCTTATTAAATTGGGATGGTGTGCTAGAATTTCTGCGTTTGTTGGCTAGGTCACAGGATAATGTGGCCACCACAAGAACCTTATCCTCATAACAACACCATACCTGGGAAGCCTCTATATGAAAAAAAGGCTTTATTAGATTATTATTTCTCATTCCTGCTAGAAGATGACTTAAATCCTGCTAGTATCAGAACTCGAATTGTTTTGCAAAGTTCAAGTGGTTGAGCTCCAGTTTGCTTGTTTCAGACACACAAAATGATGAAAAACTTGACTCCCAAGAAGATCTGTTGACCCCAGAGGACTCTAAAATGGAAGATCTGCCAAAATTAACTGGAGGGACTGTGAGAAAATAAGATTGGGAATATCACCAAACAGTGACTAGCACAGAAGGTAAAGGTGACACTTCATTCCTTACATCCTCAGAACATTTCTGGACATGAGAGACTACACCTCAAATTCATTTCAAGTCATTGGAATGGTTTTAATTATTCATGCAAATAAAGATTACTTACTACTCCATGAAACTGTGTTTGAACTTATGCTCACAAATTTGCATTCCACCGGATCCAATCAACTTTTCATTCTTCTGAAACCTATGATTACCATTGAGGTTGGTTGAAAAAACCCTTTTTCAAGTTAACAACTTAAAAATAAACTTTTTGTAAAATTCCATAATGATCAAAATATATTAGCATTCTACATTATCATTTTGGTGTTTTGGTGACCTTTTCAATGTATTCAGCCTTCGGCCCTGTGGTTTATAATGTCACCAGAATCCCTTGATAGAAGCATTAGGCCATATTACAGAGTTACCCTTTGTTTATCATCTCTGTATAAATATATATACATATTTACAAAACGTTCTGCTTCATTTTGAAATCAAATACAAACATTTCATTAACAACATTCTTGTGCCCGAAAAATGTTCTTCTTTTAAAAAAAAAGGTTTTTTTCATACCGTGCTTCTCCTTTCCCAGCAAACCTCCATGCTTAGGCTCTCTCATGGGCCAATTCACAAAGCAATTTTCACGTCTTGTTTAATTTTTTTAGGTCAATGGCATGATTTAAAGGGGTAAATTCAAATGTTCATTTGCAAAGCATGAACTTACACAGATAAAGTAATGCTCACTATCTGGGGGCATATTATCAAGAACAACGTTAAATGTTTTCGCCGGTTTAGCAGCAGAACACTGACGCTAAAACGGCGATAATGGGCTTGATAATATGTCCTTGAGAATTCCAATAGAAGTCCATGTTCTGGTGTGAACATGGGCTTCGATTGGAATTCTCCAGAGCTTATTATCAAGCCCATTAACATCGCTTTAGCAGCAGTTTTCTGCCGCTAAACCGGCGATAATTTTAACGCCGTTCTTGATAATATGCCCCTATCTTGTTTGTTTGTCTTTATTCGAAAACATTAGCAAGGCACGTTTCCACCCTGGGCATAGTCAGAGATTTACCCCCATTCAGAGTAGAAGTAAGGGGCATATTATCAAGAATGGCGTTAAAAATTATTGCCGGTTTAGCGGCAGAAAACTGCCGCTAAATCTGCGATAATGGGCTTGATAATAAGCGCTTTAGAATTCCAATTTGAAGTCCATATTCTGGTGTGAACATGGCCTTCTATTGCAATTCTCCAGGGCATATTATCAAGCTCATTGTAGCTGATTTAGTTGCAGTTTTCTGCCTCTAAACCGGCGATAATTTTAACGCTGTTCTTGATAATATGCCCCTAAATCTCTTTCGAGGTTGAGAATGTGGAGCAAAGAAACACCTCAAAGTGTAGCGATGAAGGAGCAGGGATTTCCCTATGAGGAAAAATATTTTCAGTGTGCAGAAATATAGACAAAATGCAAAATCACTTATCAGTGTATTTGCATCGATGTTACTGTAAAATATAGAACATTTACACATTAGTAAATGTAATGTATTTCGATGTCAGCACTTCTGGCATGTTTTGAGAATATGTGTTGTAAATTTCTTTCAAACATAGGAAAAATCCTACTAAAAGAAAAGTAAGATATTCTTCTGTAAATTGGGGCTTATCAGTCACCTCAGGCTCCTACAGTTGGGTATGATTCCAGGATGTTATATCCTGACTTTTCTGTTATGCATGCCCTGGCTGTGGAATCTTACAGTGATGACATGGTTTGGAATTTTGTCAGTCAAATGAATCACAGTTGAGTGGGCTGAGCTGCCTTCTGGCTGATTCTGGTGGGGTCTTAATCTGATCTACTTAATATCTCCCTATGATCTTGTACCATATTCAATAAAACCTCTTTGAAACATCTGAACTGAGTGGACTTGATCACTACAGAATTTTGGCGACGATCTTCAAAAGAACCTGCATCTACCACCTCTTCAAACTTCAAGCAACCTCAAGTACAGACTCCACAGTAACTAAATCTAAGCTTCTACCTTCAACTGGCATCCTTGATCCCACCAGTGACCCCCCATTGGTCGCCCACAGCAGTCTGCCGGTTGTTCCTGTGTGTCTGGGGAAGTGCTGTTTCTGGAGCTGCCCATTTCGTCTTGGGGGTCTACCCCCCATCATCATTACGCCTTTATGCTGTACCTTCTGTGAGGGTAAGCCTGCCTACGTTTGCCATCTGTGCTTAGCTTTGAGTGAGGATAAGCCTCCATCTGCACTCCACGTGTGTTGTGCTGCGCCTTCAGTGAGAGTAAGCCTGCCAAAGTCTTGTGCTGCCAACCCATGCGACTTGTGCTGTGTTTTTTGTGAAAAGAGGCCTGCTTTACTATCTTTAATGCCACATTGACATTTTTACTTCTGTCTGTCCAGTATCGTGCTTTTATCACAACAGAGTTTGCACTTTCTACATTGTTTCCACCACTTTTGCTTTAAACATATTTGGCTAACAACAGCTTCTGAGCATTTCCTTTGGGAACATTGATCATCTTCTGCTCTGTTGTGACTTGTCTGCACTATGAATTTGCCATTCAGCACTGGTTCCTACGAGATGTGGTTTTCACCTCTGACATCTTTTCAAGTATGTACGTTACTTTAGCAGTGTTATGTGGGAACTGGGTACTTCACCAGATGTGTGCATTGAGACCCAGAGACGCTACATCAGGTAAACCTTATTTCACCTTTTGGTTTTTGGGCAACGTTGAGATCTCTCCTCTCGTGCGTTGCCCAACCGTCATCTTCATTTAAAAAATACACAAGACTCACAACGTTGTTTGCACGCGCTTACCTTCGTCCAGTCTTGGTTTGCGCGCAGTCCTCCCTGGGGTGTGCTTGTGATGCACATCTCACATTGGCTGCGGTTATGCCTTCTGGCGTTTTAGCGCACGCCTATGCCTTGAGCCACTCTGCTCTATGTCTCATAGCGTGCTGCCATTTTAAGATTGGCAGATCAGGACCGTTTTGTTTCCTGCAAATTCCGAAGGTGTTCTTTTTCAATGTTGCCAAACTATTGACGCATCGATAACGTGAAGAAGCTTCTAGTTACGGCTTGCAAGTCCTCATGTTTTTCATCTGTATAGCGGATTCTGGAGTTCTGCATTTCACTGGACAGTGTGGCAGAAATCAGTGTTCTACCTAAGGAAAGGGACGCACTGCAGTTAGAACACCTGTTGGACTGAGGTACATTTTCTATGCATTGTTATCTGCAGTACAAGAGGAACCTATGACTGTGTGAGCACACAGGTGGATTTCATTCAAGGTTTCAAGTTCTTCTGCCTGTGCTGGTTTTCAGATCTTGTTTTAGATTTTCCTCTTACTTTGTGTCGGAGGGGAGATATTCCTAACATTACCTGGTATTGTCTAACGAAGTGGTTTGCACAATTTCTGCGGACAGTTGTGCTGATCATTGTTTAAGGCATTGTGTTACGCATTCTGGCATCTTGTTCTTTGGTATGTTTTATTGCCTTACACCTGCATGTTTAATTTCTCTCTTAGTTTGCTGGCAATCATAGGTTTGTTCATGTTCTTGTTCATTGGAGCCAATGCAGACGATTGTTACACAGGTGTGTATTTGCTCACCAGCGTGGGTCACAGCTCTAAGCCATTACATTTTGCTTAATACTCTATTCATTCACATTGTTGTTTATGTAGTCCATTTTCCACTGTCCCATGCTTCCCACTTGTCTCCCAACACAGGGAATGCAATGGGTTTTGGTCCCATTTGCCAGCAATGGGTCTATGTCACATCTGCTCACTGCACATTTATATACGTTTCACATGTGTTTTGTTTTGTTTACCTTCCTACAAGGAATCTATGCAAGGGTTTTAGTCCCTGTGCATCCGTACGGGTTTCTACCCAGGTGCTTTATTTACCCTTCTTAGGGTGTGTTTTGGGTGAAATCACACTTTATGCACAACTTTAGCCTGCCTCCCTTCCGGGAGCAATGCAAGGGTGTAAGTCCCTCTGCATCTTTTGCGCATTTTCATTCCTAGAAAATTAGTCATGGGTTCCTACCCATTTGTTTGGGTTCCTACCCAAACACTGTCAGTTCTACCCTTATACAGAGGATTCATGCAAAGGTTATAGTCATTTTGCATTAGCATGGGTTCTTACCCAAATATTACTTTCATTGTTTGGAATATGTCATGAGTACCTACTCATATGTGCTGTATTATCACAGTTACATTACTACAGTGCACAGAGTGGTTTTTCCACACAAAGTTTGTCCTTCCACTGATATGTTTATGGTGAGTATTCCCAGTTTTGTGCACAACTCATCTCTATTCCAAGAGATTAGTCATGGGTTTTCATCCATGCATTTGAGTTTACATATCTCTCTTACGTCTTTTCACTATTTAAGTGTATTTCATGCTTTCATTGCTAAGTATGTTCAGTTAATATTGTATTTTATATTGCTATATTTGCACTGTTATCTGTGCATTACATTTATGTCATTGTGTAACGAAAATGGTGTTTAGATGAGGAATCACCCTTATTTTTCCCAATCTTCCTGGTTTCTTTCTTCATGTCTGTTTTCTTTCTGAGGTTTTCTTCTCGTGTCTCTTTTGAATTTTGGGCTTTCCTCTGCTTTTCTGTCGTTTTTCCTTTCACTGTTTTTGTCGCAGCCTGTAGCCTTGTGTTCTGTTAGTTTTCCATTTTCAGCCTCCATTCATTCCTATTCTGGCCAGTGGGTGTGCTTTGGAGCAGTCTTTTGTGCTTTCTTTTCTTTTCTCTCTGACGTTGTTGTTTTTTTCTTCTTTTCTGTTGTGTATAGACGGGAGGATCGTTTCTATGTTTGTTTCATTTCTTCTCTGTCCCTTGCTTTTCACTCTTGTTGCGTTTCTTTCGATGCTTGTTCTCTCACTGCTTTTCTTTTGATGGCTGTTCTCTCATTTCTCTTCTTTTAGTGGTTGTTCTCTTTTTATTGTTATTTTGTTTATTTGGGAGAAAGGGGGATATGTTATATCCTGACTTCTTTGTTATGCATGCCCTGGCTGTGGAATCTTACAGTGATGACATGGTTTCGAATGTTGTCAGTCATATGAATCACAGTTGACAGGGCTGAGGTGCTTTCTGGCTGCTCCAGGTGGGGTCTTAATCTGATCTGCTAATATCTCCCTATGATCCTGTACCATCTTCAATAAAACCTCTTTGAAACATCTGAACTGAGTGCCCAATACAGGAGTGTTCCTTTTCGTACAAGCCACAACTTTTTCCGTCAAGCCCACAACAGTTGCCAGGCTCATTGTAGGACTTGAATCATATAGCGGCCCATAAACGAGGTTATGTGTTCCACAAGCTCCACCAAAAATGTATTTGTATTGCTGGTACGCTTTTTGGATCAGAATTATAAATTATACCAAAATGCAAACATTTTCTGACTCGAGAACTCCACATAATTCTAGAATCAGGTTAAAAACTGCATTTAAACTACCTTGAGCATGTCCAGGATGCCCTTAAAAGACAAACAATAAACACAGCCAATGGGTCCAAATTATACGTGTCTCGAACAACGTTCCCGGATTGTGGTGAGTCCCTTTGTTGTACTGCCTAAATGTCCCCCAAAAAATGGAATGATATGCAGTTCACAAATATTGCTCTCAATCCGTGAGTCAAATTTCAATGAATAATTTTATTTGTTTAACTTCCAATATTATGTTGGATATTATTCGTTCTTCCACACTTTGAATTATATTTGGTTCGTAACAATAATCTCGTGCAATCTCCTCATAGCCAAATGAAAGTCATCTTATGCCAAAGCATTTGAGAAACGAGAAACTTAAAGAAAAGAAAAGAAGAGAAAAGAAAACCATAAGTTAAATGTTAACACACTGTTTGTTCTGTTAGCAAATAATGCTCAAAAGCCAATTTCACCCAGTTGCTAGACGTACAAGATGCTTCTCCTGTTCAACCAATAGACTATCTAAGTGACCAAGTTGAAAACCATGAATACAAATTTGCCCAATAACAGAGAAGAATAATAGGGGTGTATATAGTGAAAAGTAGTGTGAAAGCCAAATTCAACACACGTGGTGTAATGTGCTGCGTTGTAAATTCCCATGTTCAACACGTAATTTACCAACGTAGTGATGGTGAGAGTGACAAGTTTGACACATGTAACACAGCGATTAACTGTGCAATCCCATTAGTGAAATGCAGCATGCCAAGAACGTCCTGTTAAACGCATGTGACGTGGTATGTAACTGTGAAAAAATGCAACATGCTGTAATTGTGAAACTGATGGTGCCCAGTTTGAGACTCATGTGGTAACTCATTATTTAGTCTTGTGTTGAAATGGAATGTATAAGGTAGAATGTAGAATGTTTGTAGTGCTTAGAATGTAGTATGTGAGAGGCAGAATGCTGGTCAGACCTGAGCTGCATCTCAAGCTGGCCGCACCCTTATTTCTTACTAGCTACATCATACTTAATAAAGAAGATACAGAAGCAAATATATGTGTGGCAAGCAGTTACTACAGATTTTGCGACATCGTGAATCGGGATGGATTTGCCTTAGGATTTAATTTCTGGTCATTTTTCTGCGTTTGGACAATCCTGAAAGTTGGCAAAAGGAAATTCTTCACTTTCGAGGCAAAGAAAACAACCACAAATCGTCTTTCAAGAAGTTTACAGCTATTAACTATGAGCACATCATATTTTTGTTAGTGCTATCTATTTGTGCCATCGTTAATCCTAATGGCTAATCTTAACGTTGAAGGTCTCTTTTGAAGATTGTCCAGCGCTACTTCAAAACGAAAAGTCTGGTGAGCAACTACTTACTTTAAAAAATACGCGGCATTGTCTGCAGTGTCCTCGCTCTATCGGTGTTCCAACGTCACCCAGCGCGGTGCGTTGTGGGTACGTTCTACGTGACCTGACGTGAGGTCACGTTTAGCGGCCATTTTAGAAGCAATTTATCGGAGTCTTTGGCAGATTGCAGTCACATCGGAGCAGGGCAAACGCAGACAGTGCAACGAGGACAGCGCTAATATACTGTCTTTCAATACGGTATTTATTTATTTATGCAATATTTTCTGGCATTTACTCTGTTTCTCGAACATTAAAGGGTGCTGTCCAAAGAGATCTTTCAAGAATCGATTACTCTAAATTAATTTGAGTACTTCAAGTATGGATGTTGTGTAACCTGAAGTGTATTTTTCGACATTCATCCTAATTGGCATAATTCTAGTATCGTGCTCCAGTACTATTTTTGTGACTTTCTTTCATCAATTTTTAACATTTGTTTTATTTTTGCTCATTTTTTTTACCATGCCGTCTACCAGTGACAGTTCTTCTAGAGAAGCATCTTTACAGGGCATGATTTTAACTCTCCAAGGGAATTTTTGACAGTTTCTGGTGATCCACCAATCGCATGGCTGGATTGGAAAGAATATTTTCTTAATTATATCGCTAATTTGGAGGATGTTGGTAGATCATTTTCTCCAGAAAGGAAAAAGTGGATTCTTTTATTAGGCTTGGGTCCTGAAGGATTGCGGATTTATAATCAACTACACAGACAAGATAGAGACGGTGGAGACATTGATGTGTTTAAAGCAGCTTTACTGGATTTGGGTGACCACATTTCACCGAGTGTCTGTATTGCGGTCACTAGACATGCATTTTTTCAGAGAAAGCACGAAAAAAGTGAATCTATTGATGATTACGTGTCTGCATTGAAAAAACTAGCTATCAAATGTAAATGTGCTTAACTACATGATGAATTTATAAGTGATCAGGTTGTGATGTATTCAAAAAACAAATCTATTCACCACAAGTTGTGAGTGGAAGGTGATAGTTCTTTGAAAGAAATTATTGCCATGGTCAAAAAAGCTGAGCTTTCTGAACGGTGTGCTAAAGCGTCACAAGCCAATGATAAAAGAGATGTTGAGGTTGTTAATACAATTTCGGATAGTAGGAGCAATTATAAAAGTAACAGAGATGTCAGGGCAGGATTAGTTAAGAAAGATAATGCTGAAACTAAAAAGTATTCTGAGTTAGTTTGTTACAGATGTGGCAGTCATTCCCATACGGCTCATTATCCGAAATGTCCTGCTAAAACAACGAAACTTTTGGTATGTGGTATTGTGGGTCATTTTGCCAAGGTGTGCAGGAAAAAAGATGCAGAAAAATTACAAAGGTAAAGTTGCATGTATTCAAGAAACAGAACCAGATTACAGCTCATCATCAAGTGATGAGAAAATTCATTTGCAAGGGTCTACGAAAAAGAAAGTGGTTTTAAATATCTCTGATGGGTCGTTCAATAAACCATTGTGCCAAGTTTCTTTAGGAGGAGTTCTTACACAATTGGCTGCTGATACGGGTTCCCCTTTCACAATTATTGCTCAACACATTTGGGATGAACAGTTTGTTTCCCAGATTGGTGGGTGGTAAGAACCTCCTGACATTGCTCCAGAAAGTTATACTGGAGAAAAGATTGACATTTAGGGTTTTGGGTGTTGGCCTTCAGATTTAAGGGAATACATGCCACTTGCAAGTTGTACATTTCAAAGGATGGGCCGTCCGTTTTAGGGTGGAAAGACCTGAAGAGCTTAAATATCATTCTGGATCCTAATAGCAAGGAACAGGTGTTAGTTTCTTGTGAGGGTGATGATACAAAGAAATGGGTACTCAATGAATTCCCCTCTGTCTTTTCAAATAGTATGGGCAAGTTGAAGGGGTTTACCCATCATATACGTTTAAAGGAGGGTGCAGTCCCTAAGATTCACAAAGCGAGGAATATTCCGATGATCATTAGGGATGAAGTCAAATCTGAACTTGAGAAATTATTAAATTCTAAGGTAATTGAGACAGTGGAAGCAGCAGAGTGGGTGTCCCCGTTGGTCATTGCACGCAAGGCCAACGGAAAGGCCCGCTTGTGTGTGGATTTGAGGTATTTAAATACTCAAATACTCGTTGATCAGTACCCACTTCCCTGTATAGATGAAATGCTGTCTTTGACCAGAGAGGCTAAGTGGTTCTCCACTTTGGACCTATCAGCGGCATATCACCAAATAGTTCTAGATCCTGACAGCAGACATTTGACATCGTTTTGTACCCCTTTCGGTTGCTTTAGGTTTAAGTGTATGCCGTTTGGCTTAGCCTCGGCAGCCGCCGTTTTTCTGTGATTTATATCAAGATTATTTGTTCATATGCAGTAGTAATTTTCTTCCAAGATGATATTTTAATAATGGGGAAGAGCAAGTCTCATCATGACACCTTACTTAAACAAGTACTCAAAATCCTCTCTGACAATGGGTTGGTTGCCGAGTTAAGTAAATGTAAGTTTTCAGAAAAATCCGTTGCACACCTAGGGCATGAGATATGTGATGGTGGTTTCAAACCCAAAACAAAACTAGTTGAAGCGATTGTCAATTCTCCTGAAGTGGAACAGGTTTTGGGAAATGTCCTCTCTCAAGTGTCTGAACAAGGCATAGAAATGATTATTGCATTTGCATCATGTTCCTTGTCACCATGTGAAGAAAAGTACTCCGTTATTTAACGGGAGACTTTAGCCTGTGTGTGGGCAATGGACCATTTTAGAAAGTTCATTTGGGGAAAACAGTTCACTCTCCGTTCTGATTATAAACCTTTGACCAAGCTATTAACGACTGAGGGTTTATGCAGAGCATCAGCCAGGATTGCAAGATTATCCATGAGACTTCAGGATTTTGTGTATACTATTGAGTATATTCCAGGTGTCAAGAATGTCGTTGCAGATTTCTTGAGCAGATTTTCTTTACCGTTGAGAGAAGTTGCTCATAATTAATGGAATGATTGCTGTGTTGCTGGAGTGTTTTCAGATTCGCAGGGTTTATCAAAATATGAGTGAGAAAGCGAACGTACAAAAGATGTGATCCTTAAAGGAGTCAAAGATAGAATCACTAATGGTTGGCACACTCATTCGAAGGCTGATCCCCAGTTCAAACCATTTTGGGAGGTTAGAGACGAACTAAGGGGCTCATTAGGATGACGGGCGGACTATGTCCGTCCGCCATCCTGTCGGAATTCGGGACCTTATGGCGGGGGTCCCGTGGGGGGTATTAGGATGTGCCCGCCTCAATAGTGGGCACATCCTGAATTTATAGCATTGTGGCGGGCGGTGCTCTCTGCACCGCCCGCCACAACGCTATAAATGCATTAATGCATTTGCATAAACAAAGCGGCAGGCACAGCGCGGTGACTGCCGCTTTGTTTATGCAAATGAAGAGGGTACCACAGGTACCCCCCCGTGTGCAGCCCCCACCTCTCCTTCACTCTGGGGGCCCACAGGGGGCCCCCAGAGTGAAGACCGCATGCCTTTCCGTGGCGGTATTGCCGCAATGGAAAGGCATCTCACATAGCCCATTGTAATATGGCTGGCGGTGTCTAGTAGACACAGCCACCATATTAATCCTTTTCCGCCCCGGCCGCAAGGCGACCGAGGTGGAAAAGCGGCGGACGGTCTTTCCCTCCACTGAGGTTCCCCCTCCATACAAATATGGCGGGGGGAATTTGAATGCGGATGTCGGGCGGATTGCCCCTGCCAGGCTGGCGGTAGCCACCACCAGACTGGCGGGGGCAATCCGCCCGACATCCTAATGGGCCCCTAAGTGTGGATGGCATATTTGTGTGCCGGGGTGATAAGCTAGTTCCGCCAAAGGGGGTTCGGTCGAGAATCATTACCTTAGGACATGAAGGACATCCAGGTATCTCCAGAACCAAGAAGAATATTAAAGTTCTATACTGGTGGCCTGGCATTTATTTAGAAATTGAGAGGTCTGTTAGAGAATGTATTAGTTGTGAGTGTTCAGATAAAAGTCAGCAAACACTCAATTCATCAATGTCTTCATTGGGTTGTCCCAAATTACCGTGGGAGGAATTAGCATTGGACATCATGGGACCCATCACATTGCAAGATGAGTCTGTGAAATGTATTTTAGTTCTAGTAGATTTGTTTTCAAGATGGATAGAGTTAAAGGTTGTGGACATAGTGAATACACAAATGGTTATAAACTTCTTGGATGAGTGTTTCATTAGAGAAAGCCTCCCTGCTTCCATTTTGTCTGATAATGGAGTGCAGTTTAAATCGGATGCTATGAAGGTGTTCATGGAGTCTACTGGTGTCAAGCAGAGGTTTGCTGCTTTATATCATTCTCAAGGTAACTCTGTTGTGGAGAGAGTTAACAGAGTGATTAAAGGTACATTCCAGCTTGCCAACAAGGGAAAAAAAGATTGGTGTTGTGATTTAGATGAAATGTTGTGGTCATATAGAATAACGGTACATGATACTTGTGGAGAAAGCCCTTTTAGGTTAATGAGAGGCAGATTTCCTTATTGCAAAATGAATCCTGTTTGGATGGGCAGAAGTAGGAAATATTTTTGGGATTCAAGGATTTCAGAGAAAACATTAGCAAATCTCTGGAAAAAAACGAAATGTATTTTGATAAAAATATGGAACCAAGGAGACACAAGTAGAGGTTGGTCAGTTAGTTAGGGTCAAAAAGTCAAAGAAACTTGGGAAACTTCAACCACGATATTCAAATCCTAAAACAATCACCAAAGTAATGCGCAATACGGGTATGTTAGATGATGGTAGTATTCATCTCATGAGTAAGATTGCTTTTGCTAGATGTGGGGAGTCTGGTAACAATTTCAAGGAGGGAGATGGTGGTGATTGTCTTGGTGATTTGGATGACTACTGGTGGTTATGTCCTGTTACTGCTTTGGAGTCGAATTCTGTCCAACCAACAGTGGTCCATTCTCGTGACAACGTTGTTGTTGATGACAGTGTTCCAGAGGTGACAGGTAATGGGGATGTGGGTCTTGAGATTAATTCTGATCCAGCTCCAAATGACTTTGTTTCTGAGAATTCTTCTAATGACGCTACTATGGAACAACAAATTTACACCATGAGTGGAAGGAAGGTTATTGCACCTAAATTTCGAGGAGAATATATTTGTAAGTAGAGTTTTTAAGTTATTTTTAAAACCATCTTATTTTCTTCTCTCTTTTATATTTTATTAAGAAGGGAGATGTGTGGTAATTCAGTATTTAGTCTTGTGTTTAAATGGAATGTATAAGGTAGAATGTAGAATGTTTGTAGTTCTTAGAATGTAGTATGTGAGAGGCAGAATGCTGGTCAGACCTGAGTTGCATCTCAAGCTGGCAGCACCCTTATTTCTTACCAGCTACATCATACTTAATAAAGAAGATACAGAAGTAAATATATGTGTGGCAAGCAGTTACTACAACTCACAAAGTGTACTGGACAGGTAGTGCCAAGTTCACTGAAAGAAACTTATGATAGTGATCCGATCCAGGAAGATGTGTCCAAATGCTTCATCCAGTCTGGATTCACGTGCCAAATGACTGTGAAACTTAAACCCTGCGAGCTATAGAAAACCTAAATTTAGGACTATCGTAAACTGACGATGTGGGGGCCATCTTGAAAAGGTGTAAATACAGACTGCAAAAACATACTCACCACAAGTGTGAGCCATCATGCAAGGATCTCTGAATAGAAAACAATCAGACTACCTAAACGTACACATCTAAAAGTTACCATGTCTATAGAGACAAACCACAAAGTAAATGTATACATCTTTGCCGTAGCCCAATAGTCAAATCACTGCAGTGATATTGGCGCTTGAGCATTATTTGCTAACAGTACAAACAGTTTGATAACACATGACTTATGGTTTTCTTTTCTTTTACGTATCTCTTTGACTGTGCTGTTTCACCTATTGGTAATACTTCGTACATACGAATGTTTTTTTCATCCACAGTGATAAGGGTGTGAACACGACTTCCACCTCCTTCTTTGAGGTAGTCATTGTACCACACGATTGATGGTTATAGGTAGATTATAATGACGCTTGGCCAGTTGGTCGGCATTCTTGTTGACCTACATGTACATATTTTTTCACAGATCTGGTATCCCCTGACAAAGGGCAACTCTAGCCCAAAATGCATTGGGATCGGATGGCTTGCATTTGTCTATGAAGAGATTGCATGAGATCATTGTAATGAAACAAATATAATTCATAGTTTGGAAGGAGTAATCAATCAATCAATCAATCAATGCATCTGTAAAGTGTGCTACATACCCGTGAGGGTCCCAAGGCGCTGGAGGGGGTGGGGGGGGGGGCTGCTACTGATCGAAGAGCCAGGTCTTGAGAAGTCTTCTGAAGGCCAGCAGGTCCTGGTTCTGTCGTAGGTTGGTAGGTAGAGCGTTCCAGGCCTTGGCGGCGAGGTAGGAGAAGGATCTGCCGCCGGCGGTGGTTTTCCGTATACGAGGAACTGTGGCGAGGGCGAGGGTGGCAGAGTGGAGGTTGCGGGTGGGGGTGCGGAAGCTGAGTCGGTTGTTGAAGTATGTTGGTCCGGTGTTGTGTAGTGCTTTGTGTGCGTGGGTGAGGAGTTTGAAGATGATTTTCTTGTTGACGGGGAGCCAGTGTAGGTTTCTCAGGTGGGGTGTGATGTGGCTGCGTCATGGGACGTCGTGGATCAGTCGTGCTGAGGCGTTTTGGATTCGTTGTAGTCGTCTCAGGAGCTTGGTTGTTGTTCCTGAGTAGAGGGCGTTCCTGTCGTCGAGTCTGCCAGTGATGAGGGCCTGGGTGGCGTTTTTTCTCGTGTCTGGAGGGATCCATTTGAAGAACGAGCGGAGCATCCGGAGGGTGTTGAAGCAGGACGCGGAGACGGCGTTGACTTGCTTGGTCATGGAGAGGGTGGAGTCGAGGATGAACCCCAGGTTGCGTGCGTAGTCGGTGGGTTCCGGGGCTGTGCCTAACGATGTGGGCCACCAGGAGTCGTCCCAGGCTGATCGGGTGGGTCCGAGGAAGAGGACCTCCGTCTTGTCTGAATTCAGCTTCAGTCTGCTGTCTTTCATCCAGTAGGCGACGGCCTTCATTCCTCTGTGAAGGTTGGCTTTGGCGGTGTGGGGGTCTTCGGTGAGGGATATGATCAGCTGGGTGTCGTCGGGGTAGGAGATGCTGTTGAGGTTTTGCTGTTGTGCGACGTGGACAAAAGGTGCCATGTAAATGTTGAACAGTGCCGGGCTGAGGGAGGATCCTTGTGGGACGCCGCAGATGATCTCGGTGGTTTTAGAACGGAAGGGTGGTAGGCGGACGCTCTGGGTTCTGCCGGAGAGGAAGGCTGTGGTCCAGGCCACGGCCTTCTCTTGAATTCCGGCGTCATGGAGGCGCGCTGATAGGGTGCGGTGGCAGACCGTGTCGAAGGCAGCTGACATGTCCAGGAGGATGAGGGTGTCTGTTTCTCCTTTGTCCATCAGGATCATGATGTCGTTGGTGGCAGCGATGAGGGTGGTCTCGGTGCTATGGTTGCTGCGGAAGGCGGATTTGGAGGGGTCCAGGATGTTCTTGTCTTCGAGTTAGCGGGTTAGCTGTTTGATGACAATCTTCTCTGTCACTTTTGCTGCGAACGGAAGCAAGGAGATGGGCCAGAAGTTCTTGAGGTCCTTGCGGTCCGCCTTGGGTTTCTTCAGAAGTGCGTTGATCTCAGCGTGTTTCCAGCTTTCCGGGAAGGATGCTGTCTCGAAGGAGAGGTTGATTGTTTTCCAGAGGTGGGGTGCGATGGTTGTGCAGGCAGTGTAGAAAACATGGTGAGGACACGGGTCAGATGGGGATCCGGAGTGGATGGAGTTCATGGTTTTGATTGTGTCTTCGTTGCTGACGCTGGACCAGACGAGCAGGCAACTGGTGTGGGTGGAGGTCGCTGGGATCGTGGTCTTGGTTGTGGGTTTGGGGGTGTCGCAGTTGAAGCTGTCGTGGATGTAGGTGATCTTGCGGTGAAAGAAGGTGGCCAGGGAGTCGCACAGGTCTTGTGATGGTGGAATGTCATTGGTGTTGGAGCTGGGGTTGGAGAGTTCTTTCACAATGCTGAAGAGCTCTTTGGTGTTGTGTGCGTTGTTGTCTAGGCGGTCCTTGAAGGCGGTCCTTTTGACAGTCCTGATGAGTTGATGGTGTCTGTGGGTGGCGTTCTTGTGGGTTGTGAGGCTGTCTGGTGATCGGTCGTGGAACCATTTCTTCGCCAGCTTCCGACAGGTGTGCTTGGAGGTCCGGAGGTCTTCGGTTAACTAGGCGGCTTTCTTGTTGGTGTGGTTGGTTGTGGAGATCTTGAGAGGGGCGAGGGTGTTGGTGCAGTCGTTGATCCACTGTTTGAGGTTGGTAGCGGCGGAGTCGGGGTCGATGGGGTCGGCGGGTAGTCTCAGGGCGAGGGTGGTGGTCAGTTGATCCTTGGTGACCTTGCCCCAGCAGCGGTGTGGCAGCTGTTGGGTGCGGTGGTGTGTGGTGGGTTTCCTGAAGGTGAAGTGGACGCATCTGTGGTTGGTCCATTGGGGTATGGTGGTGTGGTTGAAGGAGATGTGGGGGCTTGCCAAGAAGATGGGGTCCAGCGTGTGTCCAGCGGCGTGGGTGAGTGTTGTCACGAGCTGTTTGAGTCTGAGGTTGGTGAGATTGTCAATCAGGGCGGTGGAGTTGGCGTCGTTGTTGTTCTCGAGGTGGAAGTTCAGGTCCCCGAGGAGGGTGTAGTCCCTGGAAGTGAGGGCGTGGGTGCTGACGAGGTCGGCGATGGTGTTGCTGAACTATTGTCGTGTTTCGGGTGGTCTGTAGACGAGTGTTTCTCTGAGGGTCAAGTTGGGGTCGGTGTGGATCTGGAAGTGCATGTGGGCAGCAGTGGTGAGGGTTTCATCGGTGTTGGTCAAGACTCTGAGGGTGTCTTGGTGGATGATGACGAATTCCCCCTTCAACTCCATTGGCACGGTCTTTGCGGGAGATCTTGTAGACTTGGCGATGTCTGGTGCTGAGGTGGTGTTCAGCCAGGTCTCCATCAGGAAGGTGACGTCGGGGCGGTAGAGTCTAGGAGATCCCAGAGTTCGATGGCGTGCTTGCGAGCTGAGCGGGTGTTGAGGAGGATGCATCTGAGGTGGTTTGGTTCTCTGGTTGGTGGTTTGGCGGGCTGGATGCTGATGTATCTGCAGTTCTGGCAGGTGAAAGGCCCTTGGGTGTGCTTCGGGATGGCCTGGCAGCAGGGGTGGTATCGTCCGAGGTGGAGTGCGTGGAGGGTGCTGGAGTCGTAGCCCAGTCTGGCATTGCGGGGTGCGCGGGGTACAGGGGTTCTGTCACTGGGCGCGCTCCAGGCATGGACGGGCGCAGATGGGCTTGCCTTTGGCGCGCCAGCAGCGCCCCCACTGCGCGCGTCCACTGCGCTTCCGCGCTGCGTCCTCCATAAGAGGCGAAGTGGGAGGGAGAAGCAGCTGGGAGGCGGGACTCTGGTGGCGAATGGGCGAGGGGACGGAACACAGAAGGCAAAAGGGGGTGGGCCGCAGGGGAGCAGCGGCGGGAAGTGGGAAGCAGGGAGTGGCGGGGGCACCGACAACAAGTGGCCCAAAGGAACGCCTTAAAACAGAATACAAAATACAAAATAGAAATGCCAAGATGGAAAACAAATTAGCAGTTCAGTGGAGAATGCAAACAGTCACCAGGGGCACACCAGCGGCTAACTCCTGGCAGTGGCAGCAGTGGGGCAGAGTCACGGGCACACAGGAGGAGCCCTGCGGCGTGGGGAGCGACCTGAGGTCAGGTCACAATCATTGCCGCGCGGCGACCTCCATAAGAGGCTACGTGGGAGGGAGGAGCAGCTGGGAGGCGGGAGTGGGGCGGCCAATGGGTGAGGGGACGGCACACAGAAGGCAAAATGGGGCGAGCCGCAGGGGAGCAGTGGCGGGAAGCGGCGGGGAGCGGGGGGGCCCAGAGGGCAAGGGGCGCAAAGGAACGCCTAAAAACAGAATACAAAATACAAATGCCAAGGTGGAAAAACAAATTAGTAGTACAGTGGAGAAACGCAAAACAGTCACCAGGGGCACACCAGCAGCGAACTCCAGGCAGCGGCAGCAGTGGGGCACACAGGAGGAGTCGTGCGGCGTGGGGAGCGACCTGAGGTCAGGTCACCCATGAAGAATATCCAACCTAATATTGGAAGTTAAACTAATAAAATGATTAATTGAAATTTGACTCACGGATTGACAGCAATATTTGTGAACTGCATATAATCCCTTCTTTTTTGGACATTTAGCCAGTGCAACAAGAGGATGTTCCCCAAACAGGGAATGCTGTTCGAGATATCTATTTCTTACACTTCGTGATCAAAGAGTGATACCCTGCTGCACGACACAACTTGAGTAAGTTTAGAAGCCTTTCGGATAACTTGGAGTGCATGATCCATTCAATTTGAGAAACAAAGTTATACTTTTAGATTGGCTCCTAAGAAACTACAACTATAGACAATACCCTAATCCCTTCTACTAATATGTTTTCAGTATCTCTGCGAAAGGAATGAATAAAAATGTAGAATATGTGCAAGCAATACAACTTGTCAAATCCAAATTATGAACAATTTCTATAAAAATAAACATAGAAAGGACAATAAATTGTTAGAAGATTAATGACTTTTGCTTCAAAAGTGACCTTATCCCCGCTAATATTATTTCTGAACAATTTTCGCAATTTGTTGGTTTATGTATTGCAACCAAGTTGGTTAAATGGATGCATGAAAAAGAAAATATTATTTATAATGTAGAAGAAATAAGCACATGTTCATTTGCATTACTATTGTTGCCTCTAGAAATGTTGTAGGATAAAAGGTACTTAAGAAAATGATTACAGTGGCAATGCCTATGTTTTCCACAGGATCAGGGTGTAAGACCCTATTCATCAAAATACAGCTATGCATCATTTGTGCTCCATTTTAATGCATTTAGTAATAATACAGCACTGTTGGTGACTTTCAGTATGCTGTGCAGGTTGATTGATAGAGATTCCTGCATGCTATTTGCCACTAAGGGACACCTTTTCATTATTGCATGCTGAGAGAGTGTAATTTGGCACATGGTAGCTATTTTAGAAACAGCTGAAAGCTCTTGCTTCCAATGTAGAAACAGATGCGAATGTCCGGGAAAGAAATATTGCCCATTCTCCCTGTTTCTTGTTCCTTTTTGAGCAGTGGCAGATTCTTCGTGTACTAGTAGTTTGGAAAAAGTGTGCCCATTGATTATGGATTAAACATGGATTAAATCATAATCACTTGAATTCGCATGCACAAAAAAGATTACATAAAAAGTATACTATATATAATAAATTAAGGATACCAATCAGAAAATTACATAGAAATCTGTTTAAGAATGAAAAATAGTGCTGCTTAAAACTTCATAAGGAGGATCACATGCAATAAAAAAACAGACATTTAGGCACATAGAGAAAACTAAAATCGTGCTTATGATATAACACATCGTGGATTCTGTTCCCTCCTGTTTAAGACACACTGAAAAAAGAGGCCAGAAAATAACAAGTAAAAGGATTAGGTAATAGCTTCAAAAAGTGTAAGGCAGGGCGACATTGTCTAAATTGAAGACTTTGCATTAGAGGAGAAATAAACGTCTTCCTTTCCTCCCTGTACAAACTATAGAAAAATAGGAGATGGAAATCACATTTGGAAGAACAAGAGTCACATGAACAGACTAGACTGTAAGGGTACCCCTAGAATGTGTGTTAGAAGGATAACTCAGAATGAGCGGAATGTAATTCAGCCTGAACCTTTTTAGGAGATAACGGGGATGTTTTAAAAAAGTTAAATACACGGGGTCAGCTGGATTTATTCTGGGTGCTTGGAGGTATAATTTTATCCTGGACTCGATACAGTTGGTCTCCCATCTCACTCTCCTCTGCTTTACCAGCAGTAGTTCTTTCAATTCTGACATTGAGATGGAGTTACATGTGGTCGATCATCAAATAATTTGGCCTGACCGACAGTATTAAGACTATTCATTACAAATTGAAAGCACTTTACTTTGGATAGGGCATGAGGTTTTAGGGAATCTCTCAAGATTTCTTGTGTAAGTTTCAGCTGGTCCCTTCTGCACACTGAATGTCGCAAAAGGGGTTGAGGAAATTAATCTGGTCTTTAATAAGGGGAACATCGAGCTCAAGGTGACAATTATAGGAGGAACACGTTTTCGGAAAAGGCCTACCAAACGATTCCAAAAGCAGTCCTCTATTTGTTGTAAAAACTTGTGGTTCCCCACACAGCAGGCCCATAGGTAGCAACGGATGTCGTTTTTGCTTCATACTTTTTAATTACGTTAATTGGTTTGGACTCTAACCTTTTTATACACCAAAATAGAGCCCCTATGCTTTTTTTCCCCCACTATCCTTCTATTTGCCAGCATATTTTGCAGATATTTTTAGAGTCAAATAGGACCTCTAGGTAGGAGAAAGAGTCCACTTTCTCCAGTTTCCTCCCTTCAATGTTCCATCTAGGGATTTGTTTTGGTCTCTCTCCTGCCACAAGCACAAAAGACTAAGGGGCACATTTACAAGCCTCTTGCGCCTCTGTTATGCCGCCTTTGCGTCACTTTTGTGACGCAGCGGCAGCGCAAAGACAGCGCCATGCTGCGGGGTATTTACAACGTGACGCATCTGGGAGATGCGTCACGTTGTAAAGCCCTGCGTCACATGTAGGCATTCTGGCGCAGGGGGGGGGCGGGGGGGCGTTCCTAAAAGTGGCTCAGTGAAATCTACAAGATTTCACTCAGTCACTTTTAGGGCCATGCTGCATCAAAATCCTGCGCCTGCTTGAAGCAGACGTAAGGATTGACGCAGCATGTTACAGGTAGGGCACCCCCGAGCCTTGTTGGAGCTTTGTTGTGCTTGTGATGCAACTCCAGCAATGCGTCCCGCATCTGCCCATCCGAGCGCCATGGTGCGCCACATTGTAAATGCGGCGCATCAGTAGAGGTGCATGGGTGGGCAGATATGTCGCAACTCTTCTGGCGCATCTCTGCTGAGCCAGAAGAACTGCGTCATCTGCATAGAGAAGTAAGGGCACTGGAGTAAAATTAATATTTGGTACATCAATAACAGACTCAGCAAGGGCAGGTTCCACACCATTGATATATAGTGAAAATAGGAAAGGGGTGAGTACACACCCTTACCTACTGCTACAGGTTATTCCAAAGGGTCTAGTGCTTTTGTCCTCCCTACCATAAAGAACACAAGCCGGGGCACCAGAATACATGTCACAAATAAACGTAATTACAGGTTTATCTACGCCCATGCCTTCCATTGTAGACCATAATTATACGTGGGCCACTAAATCGAAGGCGGCTGACAAGTCCATAAAGGCCATGTAGAGGTGACCTCCCTTAACCACAGGATATTTGACAATTAACAAGTTTAGGTCCCTTTTCCCTTTCAGAAGCCATACTGGGCTCATGATAGACTATTCCTTTCTTGAGCCCAAGCCGCTAGCCTATTCAAGAGCAAATGGCCCACTAATTTTCCTGTGCTGTCTAATAGTGATATTAGTTTTTTCATTTTTTAGTACGGCCTTGTCCTCCTTTTTGAAAATAGATATGATGACTGTCTTTTCACAGGAGGGAGGAATACCTGCTTGAGCTATGACATTAAAAAGGATAGTGAGTAGTGGGGCCCATAACTCTTGGTTATTTAAAAAAGAAGTCTATCGGGACCCCATTAGGTCCAGGTGCTCTTGAGGAACTGCAATGGTTTATGGTGGTTTTAATTTCATCCAAATGAAAGGATAGATATCCTTCAGATACAGTCACCAAATGGCCGGGTGACAATGATGCACCCTCACCTGGATGCCCAAAGACCTCTCCAAAATGGGTCACCCAGGCCTCCTTAGTAACATTTAAGTTGGTGGTGATTTCTAGATCGTCATTAAGGAATGGGGCATTGATTATGTTCCAAATGACTTTAGGACTGCTGCCTGTGTCCCAAGCCTCCTCTCTTAGAGCCCTGAACCTACCGGTTCTTGCTGCTTTATTCGTGAAATTTAGCAGTTTTGCCATGGTCACATCTCTTGGTTTTTCTCTTAGAGCAGTATGGAGGTTCTCAAGAACCTAAGAACAGGCAACATCAAACCAACAAACTACTCATGCGCATGGGTAGTATAGACCGTTATTAATTTCCGCTACAATTCATTTAAAAGCTTATGAAATTTCATCATTCAATGGAATGGGCTCTAGGCAAATAGAGATTTCTTTGGATATCTTTGCAGCAATGCTACATGTATATTTCAATGTATCAATTTTCCCTCATTTCAACACTATCCTATTTTTCCTAGCAATCAAAGGATTTGGGAATCATTTTCCAAGAGAGGTATTGCTAGGATCCCAAAGCATTTGGCAAGTGATCGTAGCATGTTCAATAAATACATAGAATGTGGCCTCGGTATGGGATATCCGGGTTTTTCATGGGTTCAGAAACCAGGATGTAATCGATTGTTGATTTATGAGACTGAGAGGAGAATGTATATTCTAGTTGGCCCATGTTGGTGTCAATTGAGTTAGTTACCATGAGGTTCTAGATCACTAATTGTCTGTTTAGTGTATTGCTGTATTCATTGTGACAGAAGGGGTGTATTGTATCCCCTAAGTCATCAACCAGGCCACACACCCCAGAGTCTGCTCCATTACAGCTATGGACATTAACATTGCACAGCTTTATGATATCAAGAAGTCTGTGATGATTTTTCATTAGTTGGTCAATATCCTTTTCAATTGGTTCTATGACTGAGGCCATACTACCTGCAAAGTTGTTATTAGAAAAGTTAATTAAAAGACAGTCCCTCACCTTTTACCTTTGCTTAAAGGAATATGATTATAAGACAAGGTATTGAGAAATAACATTATCTTAATCCTGGCTATTAAGGTGACTAAAACTCCACTTGGGCGACCTGCTCTAGATTGCGCCCCATTATGCTGAAAAGTACAATACACATTGATATGTATCTGCATGGCTTCCAATGTTTTTTTAATACAAAGAAAATTGTATTTTTAAACAATGGATATCCAATCGTAATTGCACTTCTTCTGATTGTAGCCTACTATGTTCCAGGAAATTATACTTAGGGTGGCCGTATCTTTACTCATGTTCACTATTTCTACTTGAATATGAGGAGAATCAATAGCATCCTGGATTTAAGAAGGAAGAGACTTGTAAGGGGGAACTGGGAGTCAGTCACATGCTTCAAGATCACTTGGTGGTGAAAATCTATTCCTGATAAACGTGGGTGAACTAGCCAGAATGTTACAACAACTGGAAGGGGGTGTAGGGCTGACCCTCACATGAGAACAGCTGTTTAACCTTGGAGGTCTGTAGAAAAAACCCAATGGAAGGGCACAAATCTGAGTGTCAGACTGCGGGATATCGGCTTGTACATTGAATAAATGCTCTACCAGTCATTGGTTATTAAGGTTAACGACTATGCTGTCCACCTAATACATTTTTGGCCACGACCCACCCAAGACACTCGTCTTGCCATATTGATGTGATTATATAACTTGGGGTGACCCACATGAAATTTTGACAACCAGTGTAAAACCTTGTCCGTCAGCTGCACCGTGAATTCCTGTTGAGTCAGCTTCAATTCGTGGGTGTTGGAAATGATAATGACAAGAGGGCAAGGTGCAGGTGGGAGATCTAGTCTTCTGGCTTGCACACTGATCAGAATGCTCTGGGAGCTCGTAGGTCCATGCAAAATTGGCCCTTACATTGGTGGCTGTATGGTTCCCCAAGTGACAGCCAGCTCCTGATAGAATGGATTTAATTCATAGGGGGTTATTGAAGCACCCAGCCCCAGGTTGACTGCAGGTATATGCAGGAGCTTCCAGGGTCACAGCTGGGATTGATTGTGATGGATAAGTAGGAGGATAAGCCGTTAATGCTGAAACAGAACAGTGGATTGAACTCTCTGGATGTGATTGTAAATGTCTTGGATTTCCCACTAGTACACTCTCTTGTCCATTCCACTCATCCCCTAAATCAATGTTGAGGATGAGCTTTATATTCTCCTCAGTTTTTGACAGTATAAGCAAGATGGGCTGCAACAGAGTATTGAATGACTGTTCCAACTGTTGACACAAGGAGTCTCCGGGGGAAGATGGTTGTAAAGTGGGAACAAAGGATGTATGCGGACCTAGAGAATAAGCTGTTAGCATATTCTTACGCACTTTAGTGGGCTTAGTCACAGAAGCTACTTTAGTCCTCCTTTTCCTTTTGGGTACACTGGGGACCGCCATCTAACCTGAGCGATTTAGAGTTGGTAGTCAAGACTGTCACGATGGGAGCTTCATCGTGAGCAGACCGCTCTTCTGTCTGACCCAATCCTGGAATGACAGGGCTTAAAAAAGGGAATCTTACCTCTTCTAAGGAGAGGTGATGCCCATAATCTATATTTCCTTAGAGAGCTGATCCACTGCTCTAGTCAGGAAAGAGTCCAGCGTGTTGATTTCATTGCCCAGATCGAATGCCCTTGATTAACCTATTTGGGAATCACCTTGCAATTTGATCCCAGAGGTTAGAGGGGTGGCCCAGCCTCCTCCAGGCGATGACAGGCATGGATGGGCCCGTCGCTGGCCCGGGCTTTGCTTGGGCACATCCCTACAAAGGTCCTGTGACCTGCATCACACTTTTAGGCGTGTTCCTCATGTCCTCAAGTGCATTGAGAGGTGGGAAATGAAGTCACCCAGCAGAAAGGCAGGAAAGCAGCAGGCATTGAAGACGCTGGTGACTACACTGGCCGCGAGAAGCTTCACACTTTTGAGTGCGTTCCTCAGGTCCTCAAGTGCAGGGAGAGGTGGGAAATGAAGTCCCTCTGCAGAAAAGCAGGAAAGCAGCAGGCGTTGGAGACATTGGCAGCTACACCGGCTGGGGGACCACAATGCACTTTTGAGCATGTTCCTCAGATCCTCAAGTGCAGGGAGGGATGGGAAAATAAGTCCCCCAGCAGAAAAGCAGGAAAGCAGCAGGCGTTGGAGAAGTTGGCTCTCTCTGACCAGCAAGATGCAATTCCACAATTTGATGTGACCGGAGACCTAACCCAATGGCATACGGCCAAAAGTCATGAGGAGCAGCTCATCCCCACTGTGCACTATGTCTGTATTATGGAAATTATGACAGTCCATTAGTTGTTGGCTACATGACTATATTTTACAAATCTTTTGGTAATTAAATCAAACCTGTGCTGTTAGGCCCTGTATATTAATTGCTATGATGGCAGTAATCCTTACCTCTGTGATAATTGGAAAGAATTGATATGTGCCGCCATGCTATGCATACTATTTCTAAAGCTGTGCTGATGTGTGAAATTATGATTGCCAAAATTGCGGGGAAGAAACAATACAGGAGTTTTGCTTGAGATAAATTGGTCTGCACTTTATTCCTGATATATTTTTGAATTTGTATGGTTCAGTTGTATAAAGTAACAGAAAGGGCTGAAATACTAATAAATGTATTTGTCCAAGAATCGGACTGTATTGAATTTTCAGTCACTGAGGTGCTCTCGACCTGTCATCATTTTAGCTCAAATAAAGGGAGTGTCTGACATAACTATTATATGGTCCTTTTTAAAACAGTCCTGAAGAGACCCATATACTAACATGTGGGTCGAAACGTCGACTCACATCCCTGGTTGTAAGTGGATTGAGTTTCCATTTTGCTTACGGTTTATGGAAGACTATGTATCCCTGTTCTACAGATGATGTTCATGTGTTTTAATGGAAATATATATATATTTTCAAAACACAATGATCCCTGCACCTTCCACACTCTATTTATTAAATGCTAAATACATTGAATTTGAATTACATGGACTGACCCTGTGAATTCTTAAAATTGATTGTTCGGGGAAGATTTACTAACATTTGGCACAGAGCAATGCAGCAAGACAACTTGCTATTTTGAGGTTCATCAAATGGAGAGGGCAGACATGTACCATATCCACTAAGATATGGTGCGTTTCTGCTCTATCTCTCTGCACTGACACACTAGTGACTGCCTAGCGCCAATGCAGGCACCATTTCACCATGGCGCAAGGGTGCCTGCTTTGTCTGCAAGATTGTCTTCCGGCACAAAAAAACCCCATCTGTAAGGTTTTTTCATCTTTCTATGTGTGCTACTGACTCTAAATCACTTACAAAGAGGAAAAAACAAGAAGAACTAAACATATTTCTCAGCATTACTTCATGCCTGGGAAGGCATAGTATTTTGATATATTCTCAGGTTTACTATTGTTAGGAAATCTGGGAATGCGCCAAAAAACATGCGTGGATGCGTAAGAACACCCACGGTCCACCTATGGAACACGGTTCTGGGGCAGAGTACCACAAGTAAGCAACTTGTGCTGTGTTGCATTACACATGCTTTATTATGCCACAGAGAGACACATAAGGAGGCTCTACATGGCATGGTAAATCTCACTTCACAGTTTGCTTTGCCCTTGAATCAACATGCATGACACAAGTGTATCATAAATCCTCGGTATATCTGGGCCTGAGTGGCTAATAGGATTAGGATAGAAACAAGACAATGGTAATAGGTACATGCATGATTTGAGCAAGTGTATCTGGAAATGAATTTCCACTGGGCGATTGCATATAGTATTGTTGATCTAGTTTGGTTTGGGTCTGTAAGGGTTTGGTCCATGTCCATAAAGATATGCAGGCAAGCATGGTGAACAAAGTCAATATAGCTGCTTATGAGTCACACATTGGTTTCACCAAATGGCGGACAATTGCATGGCGAGGAAGGAGGAGGCATGGAGACCAAAGACAAAATGGCTGCTTATGAGCCACGTACTGCTTTTGCAAAAATGGTGGACAGGCACATGGCAAGGCAGGGAAAGGCATGAGGAAAAAGAGAACATAGCTGCTTGCCCTGGAGTCCCTTCCTCCACAATCAAACACATGCTGAGGTTGAACACAGTCCATGGATGAGTGATGCTTACTCTTTTGAATCCAAATTCAAAATAACCAAGGTTTTAAAAAAGAACAGGAAAGAGTCTTCAGGAGAGGAAGAGTAAGTTGATACTCAATCTACAGTAGCCTCACTCTCTGTAGCAAAGAAAGAAAGAAACAAACAAAGTTGCATTTCATGCAAATAAAATTATCTGTATTGTCTGCTCAGGTAAAAACACAGTTAAAAATAAATTTTTGAGGTGATTATTGGTATACGGCATTTAAACAATACACACTTGAGTTCAGATTATCCTTGTTGTTCCTGTGGTCACAGTATAGGATTCAAATGAAATCTCATTTCCCGAATGCCTCGTGTCCATAACACAAAATGCCGGAAATTACATGAGATTATACTGCTGCAAAGGAAGTTTTGCCCAGGCATATTCTATTCTAGGTGTTTGCCTCCTCGGAGTAGGTGACCCTCCGATAAAGGGGACACTGGTTGTTTCTGTATTATTCCCTAAACCTTTCTGCTCAAATGGGGTAACAATTGTTGCTTTTGCATTTTATTTGCTTAACTTACATGGTCAGTCAGAATTGTGGTGTCCTCCTTGTCAATGTCAAGCCTACTCTTTCTGTTACTCAGAATTCTAACATTGATCTCTGCAAGTTGGGTCCCACATGGACTAGCAGGTATGCATAAAGGGAGCGCAGCTTGAGACAATGAGGAATGGGCTTTAACGGGCTGACTCCCAGAGGACTTAAAGAACTATAGACCCAGATATACCAATATTAGCTGATAGGTGATTTAGAAGTGGCTTGGCTCCTTCCGTTACTGATGCATTAGACTGGTTGACAATTCCTAAGAACATATCAGAAATACTGGATATATGTGGCCCTACCTTCAACTCCATCTAGCAGAAAGGGTGCCTTATTCTGGCCATTAGAACCAACATGTAACAACCTTCCACAGGATGCACAGAGGCATTCTTTTTAAGCGAAGGTTTCTCTACATGGATGTCATTAAGGGGTCACCTGGGTCACTGCTGCAACCACTGGCTTTGTGACCACTGGCATCGTAGGTGGTACAATAATTTTCAGAAAGACAGGTGTAGCTGATCTTTACGGACATTGGTTGGAGCTCAACTGTCTGTCTATTTTGTATTATCCTAATAGTGAATATTTCCTTATTTGCTAATAGTGCAATAAACATTGAGTAGAAATGGCTGCGGTGTGACCTTCCCTGGCAGCTGAGGTAAGCAAACAAAATCTATCAAATGTATGTTGTGTGCCTGCGTGCAGGGTTTGAGTGTGTTTGTGTAAGAGATATGTATGTATGTATGTTTAAGCACACTTCATGCTATATTTTGTTGCAGATAAGGTGATAACTAAATTACGGTGGTTAGGCTCATATAGCTGGCATGAAGCCCAAACACACGAGGATCCTCTCTGCGTTGGATCTTGGCCATTCTTGCATATGTGGGCTAGAATCAAGGTAATAAGCTATTCTTTGATTAATACAGTCTTCATATCTAATCCACCTGAAGAATACTGATCATCGAAAGTTACTACAGCAGTTGATAACTCACGAGTTCCATCAATTTAACCACATTGCCCTCTTTTATTGTTTTTGTCAGAACCTCATATTGTGTAAAAGCTAATTTTGCTTACAGGCAAATCCTTACGGAAACAGGGCTAGACCTTCCACACGGGACTCAGGGAGCATACCAATGGACTGGTAAACATGTAGAAGTTATATCGACTAGATGGACTACTCCCCAATTCAGATTTGTTGCTGCAATGACAATGTTTAGAGTACTGTGCTGGTCTATACAGTATTGGAATATTTAATGATTCTCGTTTCACATCTACCTATAAAACCTACTCTTTTAAACATGTACTATCACTAAACCTGCTTTTTTAAATTGCTGGGAAAGTTTAAACTTGTTTAATGTCCTTAGAATTGTGTGGGTGAGTTCATTCTCTACTCCAAAACACTAATTGAATATCAAATAATGCACATGCAGTTTTCTTAAGTGGGTAGGAGTCTATTTAGACTTTTTTTTGGAATGTCATGCACTTTTTATTGAAAATGTTCTCAAACTTTTTAAGCTGTTTTGGTCCTCTATTTGATGTTGTGGCTAAGGTAAGTTTCACAGTAAACAAAATATAAGAATCATCTGCTAAACCTCCAACCTAAGATGGCCACTGGACAGGAGCTCCTTTAGTGAGCTCTGGGTTGGGGATCACCAGAAAAGGTCCATATCCCCATTTAACCCTACCACCCGTCACCCTCCTGCCCACTGTAACCAGTAAAAACAGGGGGAGCTGGCCCAGATTTAGATCGGAGGCCCCAGGGCCCTTTAGGAAGGTCTAAAATGGATCTATTTGACTTCATCATCTCCTGCTCATCTGAATTGCAGAAACTTGTCTGAGCTGACGCCCTGCCCAGATGACTGATGAGCAACACTCTCGAGTGACCTACCTCAGTCCTTTTAGTTCCATCACGCCGTGGTACCTGGAGACCCATCCTCTCTATTGCCTATTAGTCCCACTGGCGTAACGAAAAGTGAGGGGGCCTCCCTGTACGGTACATAGGGGGGCCCCCTCCAGGTTCAATCAGGAGCTCTCCCGGCTAGAGTTCATTGCCGAGGGGGCCCCTTGGAGCTAGGGCCCCTCCCCGCACTGCATGGGCTGCAGGGGCCTGTGTTACGCCCCTGACAAGTCCCTTCCCTACCCAACCATCATGTTGAGTCCTGACCTATCCGTGTCTGGGAAAAACTCTTATACTATAGTCTACCCCCCAAAGCTCTCCAAACCGCTATTAAATCATTCAAGCATGCTACCCTAAAAAGACACCCTGAGATGCTGATATCCGACCTGCACTACAGCGTGGACATCGGCACAGTCAATAATGACCTTATCTTCTACTCCAGAAGAACCGCCTCCTGGCAAAAAACCCTTGCACACCTTCTCAATATTGGCTTAACCAGGAACATTCCATACGGCACCAAGCTCACAATAGCATCCTCCCCAACCTTTCGAGCTGACCTCACCATCGCCCTCTACAAAAACGGCATCATTCTAATCAAAGACTCAACCAACAACCTCAATAAATTCTCAGACCTCTTCCCCCTCCTCAGAAACCACGTGCACAACTCTGATATGGTAACCAAAACCTGCACAAATGACCCACCGTCCTGCCAGCCTTAACATGCCTAGCCATCCACATACCAACCCTCCAAGGCCCTCTTTCTCAGTTCATCCTATCCTCCCCAACATTTCTCCTGTCCCTGGCTACAGAATCTCCCCTACACCTGTGATCTCCTCCCACCTAGTGACCCACACTGACAGAAAGATTGATATGCACCCAATGTCCCATCTCTGAGAGAGCTAGCCCTCTAATGGCTCCCACCACTGACCACCCCTACCATTATAATTCATCCCCGGGCACCTATAATGGAACCGCCCCTAGACCTCCGAGCTCCTCCCCCAGCCATCGACCAAAGTCACAAGCTAGGTACTCCTCCAAAGACCCCAGAGCCTGCTCAAGCCAATCCTTCTCCCCTTCCACTGTTACCTGCTCTCTTGACTGCTCCTGAAATTTTGAACCCCTGCCCTTTAGCACCCCCAGTTTATAATGACTTTGAAATTCTGCACTCCAGAGCGGCTTAACTCACCATGAGCCTTCATAGCTCCATTCTGGACCTCATAAACCTCCTTCACCTTGCCAAGATCTCACTTGCTAACCTCAAGCCACGCATACTTCCCCCTCACAGAACACCAAGCCTCCCAAGCACCCACTCCCACTACCTCTGAGACATCTTTGCCCAATCAAACAACCCTGCCTCCTCTCTGAGGAGGAATCCCGCGCTCTCGCACTCTTACAGGGCTCCCACCGCCTCCTCTAAACCTCTTGACCTCACAGGATATGAAATCCTAGCCATCCTCCAAGACCACAACTCTGTCCCAGCCATCCCCCGTCCGCTAGATACGAGTCCTGAACACCCCATCAGCACAGTCACAATCAACCCCAACAGGACAGCTACCCTCCAAAACAGAAATGTGTAAAAAGCAACCACGCACCTGTATTTCTATCCGCCCAGACTCCTAACACTCCTACAGACACCCCTTCTATCTGGTCTTTTAATCAACTGCAGTTCAACAGTCAAACATGCCGCTGATATTGCTGACCTCGTCCTGGAAAAAAACCTAGGCCTCGCCATACTAACTGGATCTTGGCTAAATGAATACTCTTTCCCTTGCCTGGACTTATTAGTCCCGCCCAATTACAACATCGCCAGATTGGATAGACACTCCAACAAGAACGGAGGAGGCAGCATTGCCTGCATCTACCAATCCTCCCTGCTTGTCACAGAACTCTCAACAGACTCCACCGACTCCTGTGAATACTGTGCACTCTCCATCGCAGCAACTCATTACACCTTTGTTAATTGCACATTTTTTACCACCCCCCCAGGTTCCAACGACTCTTTCACTGATCACCTCTTGGAAATCATGACAACAAAGATTTCCTCCAATGCCACAAAGGTTTTCCTGGTTAATTTCAGCCTGCACTGGAATGACACTAAAGATCCCTATGTCAACGCCATCAAAGACCTCCTAACCGACCTAGCCCTGACTCAAGCCTGCTCTCTGCCAACCCACTTGACGGGATCATTTCTAAGGATTCCGCAGTCAAGCTTATCTCCATAGACCCTTGAAACTGGTCTGCCCATCTCTCTATCTCTTTCATTTTACCCGGTACCCGCAAGACAAAGTCGAATCAACCGGTAATTCCCAAACACTGGACCTGAGATACAAAGAACCTCGACCTTATAAACCTAGAGGCTCACTGCAAATCTGCCCCCCCCTCGCACATAACCATGGTCAGCGACCTCAATGAGCATTACTCGTCGTCCATTTCAAACATTCTGGATGACCTTGCCCCTCTTAAACTAAAAAGAACACAAATCACTGGCTCCCTCAACATGGAGAGGAGATCCATATGGCAATCTGAAAGAATCTGGAGACAACAACCCTCTGCAACGCATCTAAAACTTCTCCGCCAGGCGAGAAACGCCTACAACAAGCACATCCTCAATTGCAAAAAGGAATATTTCATATTGGAACTGGGGAACGCCAAGAAAAGACCCCAAAAGCTCTTTGAACTGGTCAAACTCCAATCTAATAAACTGGCTAAAACACCAAAAGAATCCCCCATATCGCTAATGTCGTCAGATGAATTCTCCTCCTTCTTCACTGATAAAATCATGGCATTAGGAAGTGAACTCATTACCACCACCTACTACTAACCCTTTCCTGTCCTGCCTCATTCTTCTGCACCAACCATCCTGGCCTCTCCTAAAAACCGAGCCAGCTGGACTGACTTTGAATACTATAACGAAGACTCCATCTCAAAAATCCTCTCTACCTTAAAACCAAATAACCACTTCAATGACCCGCTACCTTCCAACTGCCTTGCTTCTGTCTCTCAATCCATCATTCCTTGCTGGACTGCAATTATCAATGCCTTGCTCCAGCAGGGCTTGATCCTGGACCCTTTGAAAGCCGGCCAAGTCCTCCCCATTTTGAAAAAACCCTCACTGGATCCAGCCTCCTCTGAAAATTTCAGACCTATCTCCAATATCCCGCTATTAGCTAAAGTATTGGCGAAGTGTGTACAACAGCAACTAAGTCAGCACACCAACAACTTCCACCTACTTGATGACTTCCAATCTGGATTCAGACCAGGGCACAGCACTGAAACTGCTATGCTCCATATTGTGGATGATGCCCTTCAAGCCCTAGACCAAGGCAAAACCTGCCTTCTAATCCTCCTTGATCTATTCTCCACCTTCGATACGGTCAACCATGAAAAACTACTTGAACACCTCAAATTCAGAATGGGTGTGGATGGCATGGTACTAGAATGGTTCAGGTCCTCTCTCCACAACCGCTCTCAGAGATTCCTCATCAATGGCAACCTATCAGTTCCCACCCCGGTCTTGGTCGGAGTCCCCCAAGGTTCAACCCTGCCCCCACCCTCTTTAATCTTTACCTAGAGCCACTCACCGAAGTTCTCCGTACCGCCAACATCTCCTACCATATGTATGTGGACCATACCCAAATATACATCAATATCTCTTCGCTCAAGGAGATCCTCTCCCAGAATGAGACCCTCAAACTGACTGTCCAATGGCTAGCCAATAACCAACTCAAACTTAATGCAAAGAAAGCTGAATTTTTCCTAATCTCCCCTTCAAATGCCACCCGGAGATTCAGATGTGGATCAAGGCCATCACAGCCCTGAACTGCCCACTGACCATTATGGACTCTTCCAAATCCCTGGGCATAATCCTCGACTGTAACCTGAACATGCGAGACCACATTAACTTGATGGCTGAAGCAGCCAGATTCCACTTGAGTTACCTTTGGAAGCTGAAACCTTTCATTGATGCTCCTGACTTAAAAAGGGCAGTTCAAGCACTAGTCATCTCTAGACTGCAATATGGCTGTTCCACCCTTACAGGACTACCCAAGATCTCCTTAGTGCCTCTAAAAACCTGCCACAACGCGGCCGCCAGACTAATTACAGGCACCAGGAAGTTCGACCACATCTCGCTAAACATGAAAGCGCTGAACCGGCTCCCTCAAGAGGCCAGAATTCAGCTGAAACTGGCATGCATTATACACAAGGCTTTATATACAAACTCTCCTGCTTATCTGGCACAGAAATTAGTGATATCCAGAGGAAGCAGGAAATCCCGGTCCACTAGAAACTTCCTACTCCAACCTGCCTCCTTTCACAAAAAACAACCTACAACAGGGCGTTCACCGGAGCAGCACCAAGAATTTGGAACTCTCTCCCACCTGCCATCAGAAGGATCCCTTCTCTAATATGTTTCAAAAAGGAGACCAAAACCTTCCTCATGGGTAAATTCCTTGTCTAATGCCTGCCTCAACCACCACATTGTGCCTGACTAATCTAAGACTACCGCCTTCCCAGATCACCAACTCCGCACGTCGAGAACATATGGGACCTTTGTTGTTACTGACTCTGATGGTGATTTTAACCATACATGTTGATCTTGTATATTTCTGAACTTTAAACCTTTTGTTTGTTCAACACTGTATTCTGTGTAAAGCACTCTGATACCTTCACAGGTCAAGTACGCGCTCAATAAAACACAAAATAAATAAATGAAACAATAATGAGCATATTTTGTAAGTAATTATGGTTGGCTTTGTGTTGATCAGAAAACTACTTGACTTCAAAACCGTATGAAACATTGTCTACCTGAAGGATAGTCAACAGGTCGAACTGAGCATTTCCAAAAGGTATGGTCACGTATGTGCAATTTACATGTGTAAATTCATTCTTACACTTTTGAGAAACTTTATCATTTTTGTCTTTTTTAATTTTCCCTATATTTTAACAGATCTCTGACCTGACTGTGGAGCCTCCCTATAGAAAAAAAGGCATCATTGAAAAAAAAATGTTAAACTCAAAAAAACTATTTTCGTGATGAATACAAATTGACAATATTTGTATATATTTATTTCAAATAGGGAACTGCAATTGAAAAATGCTACATCACTATTAACTTAATTTTGAAATAAATGTTTAATTATTGTACCTTTAAATTAATGTAAATTATTAAATATGTTTCTGAAGTTTATATTAAAATGTAATTCTCATCTAAATTAAAAAACATTTGTTCATTAATAACTATTAAAAGAGGTATATAGAATTAGAAGGTATCCTGTCAAGTCTCATGTCTACTCTGACAATACAGAAATAACATCCTTGTGTTGACCCTCAATAATGTCAGTGGCAAGATGTACAAAAAGCAAATTTCCTTAATAGTTCTTTTAAGAAATTGGGGTATTACTTGAGTGGAAGGCCAATTCAAGTAATATACACAAACCTTATCAGATGTAATCATAAAAATCAACAAATAAAACAATGCCTAACCCTCTGGTAGCTTGGCACAAAAGTAGCCAGTCGTAACTTAGAGGCAATTTGCAAAATATGTATGCCATACTCAAACAATGAAGTGAAAATACAAGTAAAATCACAACCCAATTTAGAAAAACAGGGCACATTTTAATAAATAAAATGACACCAAAGTGACATAAATCTAAAAAGTAGAACTAAATCTATGAATTGTTAAATTTCTATTTTAAAATAGTACCTAAAAGGACAAAGCACCACTCGTGGTTACATGGTGGTGCTGGACTTGGTAAAAGTTATAGGTTTAGGGAGACCACAATGAAGCATACATCAGATTAAGCGGCCATGTTCATCCTGCAGCAGAGTTTATGTTCTCAAGTCCAAGTCCACATGAGGAACTTAGGCTGGAGCTTCACATTGGTGGTTGTCGCAAATAGGTCATTGTTGGAGCAAGGGGCAGGTTGCCGATGGAACGTCGCATTGGGGGTTGGCATGGGTGGTCGTTGTTTGGTGCAAAGGCCTGGTCATCACTTGAGATTTGCATTGGTGGGCCATGCAGTGGTTGTTGCTGATGCAGATGGCCATACTTTACACAAAGAGCAGGTCATACCTGTAGCTATACATTGGCTGGTGATGTGGACGGACGTTTCTTGGAGTGAACAGAACACTCGCAGTAGCGAGGAGCCCAAAACCTTTGGATTTTCACCATGAGCTCAAGAGGAGTACACTTTAGAACCAGCCAATGGTCCAGGACCTGAGAGGAACCTCTTTTAGATTTGGGCTCGCTCCAGGATAGGCCAGTAGCAGAGCTCAGGGAGGTCCAGTTGGTGCTGGTAATTTGAGCTGTTGCACCAGAGGTGTCTGGCAGCTTGGTTTGTCCCTGTGGCTCAAATAGGAGGTCTAAGTGACAACACAGGTTTGGCATAAAGCACAGTAAGGCTGCGCCTAATAGACAATGAACAAAACAGGTTGCCAGTACTGTGCAACAATTTGCTAAGAAATAGATGAATGAGCGAACAATTGCTCATTCCCAATTGACCACTCTTTCAGTCAAATAATCTAGTAGAAAAATGAATTTTACTTTTATTTTTTTGTTCGAAAATCAGAGTTATTTTTAAAAATGTTGTTTTCAACAATAAACATCAAGCTTATTGAACAATAAGGAGGAGTGGGGCATATTCATGGACGGGAAAAGTGATTGTGGGGGTGAGTTAAACGTATATCTGACAAAATACTAGACACCATAGATGAACACAAAACAATGGGTACACATAAATTGATGACAGGGGAAGTGGTGACAGTTGGTGGTGTAGTTGTTTTTAGAGTGAGGGAACTAGATGATTGGTTCTCAACAGTAGGTTATACCCTCGTCCTATTTACAATCACAGGAAAAACCTAATACATTTAATGAAAAAATGCATCGATACAATAACAAAGACCATCTAGAACATCAATAATTCCTAGGTTGCAATTATTATGCAGAATAACGATTGGTCTGAACACTCAAAAATGACACCACGGTCAACTAACACCTCGGTCAACGCGTTTCGAATCCTTGTAAAATCAAAGGATTCTCTTCAGGACCATACACATTTAATCTGCAAGACATAATGGAAATAAAATAACAATCTGTCAGTCATATCCAAGAGAGGCTGTCAGCTTTCATTCAATTCAGCACACATTCTCAGTTTATTATCTGTCGGAGAATTTATGAAGGCTCAGAGCTGTATTAACTGCAAATTAAAATAATCGGAGGTTGTAGGTCAGAAAACAGTTTGCTATGACCTGCCAATAGACGTTAATGAAACTGGTCTAATATACTCACTAGAAAGTTAGTTCTGTCATGCCCAATTACAGATTAGGAGTCCAAATGTTGCGAATCCATGTTCGTCAAATCTTTAAAAGGCTTCGTGGTTGAGCCTGTGAAAAGGATATGAGGAATGGTGTTCAGAAGAAGGCATGGGCTGATTCAAAACAAACTAAAATGGGCCCGGTATTAATAAATCTGATTGCCGTCGAGTGTGTCGAGTGCAGCGCGTGTGGTTAATTAAGGATGGACCAACTTTATCGCGCTTAGTACGTGCACTATCTCTCCTTCAGACCATAAATATGCTAGTCTTTAAAAGTCCCGTGGGGAAGTACAGGGATACCGGTTCCTATCTCCTACATCTAGTGCTATCATTGCGCTTCGCGTTCGTACTGCCTAACACTAATGAAAGGATCGTATGCTGGGGAAGTTCCGCTCATTCAAATGGCGGGCATGTAGTACAAGCTCTCTTATTCTCTAAATGCCAGTTGGGGGTGCTTAAGCTCCTGATTTACCTGTGGCTGTGCATCCGTCTCCTCCAGTCTGCATCGCATCCAGGCGTGAAAGCGATAGAACTGGTTCCGGGTCTTACCATCTTTAATATCCTGCGCTTCCGGGTTCGTGTGTAGATTCCTTGGGATTTGTAGTTTGTATTCGGGTTTGTAGTTTGTTATGGTAAACGCGAGTGGAAATAACTTCCCTTTGGAGGAATAGATCGCGTTGTAATTGAATGAATTTGTAGATTAGTGGGTCCTCTAACAATTACATTTATAAATGCAGAAGGATTAGTTCAAAAAATCTTCGTTTTGATGGAAAAATGGATCACATTATCACTTGCATTCTGGCTCGTTGAGAGGTTCTTATGGAAGATTTTAGAGAGTGTAGGGCATGATAAGAAAATCAGTGAGTCGTCTCGCAATTAAATTTTATATACAGTTAGCAAAAAATTCATAAATTATAGAGCTCGGACATTTCGTTCAGACCTTGGGTAGTGGTATTAAATTTCAGAATCAGCATTGCTTCTCGTTGTCGCAGCCTGGCCTCTAAGTCTCCGCCTCTAGGGTCATGATCTATTTTGGAAATTATCGTCCATCTGAAATCTTTTTCTCCATGGGATTGATCGATCCAATGTTGGACCAACGGAGCTGTGAGGACTTTTTTTCTTATTCTGGACTTGTGTTGCGACATCCTTTGTCTTACTCCCTGGGTTGTTTTGCCTATATATAGTTTGTCGCATGAGCAGAGTATTCCATAGACCACATTCCTTGTCTTGCAATGCTGATTCTGAAATTTAATACCACTATCCAAGGTCTGAACGAAATGTCCGAGCTCTATAATTTATGAATTTTTTGCTAACTGTATATAACATTTAATTGCGAGACGACTCACTGATTTTTTTATCATGCCCTACACTCTCTAAAATCTTCCATAAGAACCTCTCAACGAGCCAGAATGCAAGTGATAATGTGATCCATTTTTCCATCAAAACGAAGATTTTTTGAACTAATCCTTCTGCATTTATAAATGTAATTGTTAGAGGACCCACTAATCTACAAATTCTTTCAATTACAACGAGATCTATTCCTCCAAAGCGAAGTTATTTCCACTCGTGTTTACCATAACAAACTACAAACCCGAATACAAACTACAAATCCCAAGGAATCTACACACGGACCCGGAAGCGCAGGACATTAAAGATGGTAAGACCCGGAACCAGTTCTATCGCTTTCACACCTGGATGCGACGCAGACTGGAGGAGACGGATGCACAGCCACAGGTAAATCAGGAGCTTAAGCACCCCCAACTGGCTTTTAGAGAATAAGAGAGCTTGTACTACATGCCCGCCATTTGAATGAGCGGAACTTCCCCAGCAAACGATCCTTTCATTAGTGTTAGGCAGTACGAACGCGAAGCGCAATGATAGCACTAGATGTAGGAGATAGGAACCGGTATCCCTGTACTTCCCCGCGGGACTTTTAAAGACTAGCATATTTATGGTCTGAAGGAGAGATAGTGCACGTACTAAGCGCGATAAAGTTGGTCCATCCTTAGTTAACCACACACGCTGCACTCGACACACTCAACGGCCATCAGATTTATTAATACCGGGCCCGTTTTGGTTTGTTTTGAATCAGCCCACGCTTTCTTCTAAACACCATTCCTCATATCCTTTTCACAGACTCAACCACAAGGCCTTTTAAAGATTTGACGAACATGGATTCGCAACATTTGGACTCCTAATCTGTAATTGGGCATGACAGAACTAACTTTCTAGTGAGTATATTAGACCCGTTTCATAAACGTCTATTGGCAGGTCATAGCAAACTGTTTTCTGACCTACAATCTCCGATTATTTTAATTTGCAGTTAATACAGCTCTGAGCCTTCATAAATTCTCCGACAGGTAATAAACTGAGAATGTTTGCTGAATTGAATTAAAGCTGAGAGCCTCTCTTGGATATGACTGACAGATTGTTATTTTATTTCCATTATGTCTTACAGATTAAATGTGTATGATCCTGAAGAGAATCCTTTGATTTTACAAGGATTCGAAACGCGTCTACCGAGGTGTTAGTTGACCGTGGTGTCATTTTTGAGTGTTCAGACCAATCGTTATTCTGCATAATAATTGCAACCTAGGAATTATTGATGTTCTAAATGGTCTTTGTTATTGTAACGATGCATTTTTTCATTAAATGTATTAGGTTATTCCTGTGATTGTAAATAGGATGAGGGTATAACCTACTGTTGAGAACCAATCATCTAGTTCCCTCACTCTAAAAACAACTACACCACCAACTGTCACCACTTCCCCTGTCATCAATTTATGTGTACCCATTGTTTTGTGTTCGTCTATGGTGTCTAGTATTTTGTCAGATATACGTTTAACTCACCCCCACAATCACTTTTCCCATCCATGAATATGCCCCACTCCTCCTTATTGTTCAATAAGCTTGATGTTTATTGTTGAAAACAAAATTTTTTAAAAATAACTCTGATTTTCGAACAAAGAAATAAAAGTAACATTTATTTTTCTACTAGATTTTTTGACTGAAAGAGTGGTCATTTGGGAATGAGCAATTGTTCGCTCATTCATCTATTTCTTAGCAAATTGTTGCACAGTACTGGCAACCTGTTTTGTTCATTGTCAAATAGGAGGTCAGCCAAATAACCCTTAGAGTACCTTCTGGGAAGTCTGGGTACAAGGCAAGTGGGTCCAATCTTCCTTTATCATTCAGCAGAGCAGTCCTTCCTCTGAATCTTCCACAGATACAGATGTGTTCTGATGAGAGGTTCTGAAGTTGGCACCTTTATACCTAATGCCAGCCTAAATGTGGGGGGGATGCCTGGCCTACTACTAAACTAGTTCTGGTAAATTCTTCCCCTTGGTTTTGCTTGAAACTGTCTAATGTGACAAAAGCAAGGGCAGGCCTGGTATCAGATATCTTTCTGTGAGTTGCAGGTAGCATACTCTGAAATGTAATCATGGCAGGGCACAACTCATCCCTTGCCATCCTGTCAGGGAGAAATAGTCCCTCCTCTCCTAGGCCCCTTTTGTTCCCATTTATGGGAGGAATACACATCATACCACAGAAGAGTTATTCACAATCATGCGACCCTGGATACTGGTAGAAAGTCAAAATTGCTTTTGGCGAAAAAATGCACATTTCCTAATAGTGGTATATTCACAATAGTGACTGTAAATTTGACTTCAGCATTAAAGAGAATTTTAGATTACAGTTCTCAAATGACAATCAATTCCCCAGTGATAGCCTTGCTATATGAAAAACAACTTTGGGAGTTTTTATTTGGCAGGACATGTAAAACGTACGTACACCTAACCTACCTTTTTAAATACCATGCACCCTGCCGGAGGAGCCTTTTAGAGCCTACCATAGGGGTGACATAAGTATTACAAAGGCAGGTTTAGGCCTGGTAAAATGTTCAATTTGCCAGGCCAAAATGGTAGTTGAAAACTGAACTTCAGGCTGTAGTTGCAGGCCTGAGTCATGTAATAAAGTACTACTTTAATTGGTAGCACAATGAGTGCTGCAGTCCACTAGTAGCTTTTAATTTAGAGGCCCTGGGTCATACAGCATCATTTACTAGAGACTTATAAGTATATTTAATAATCCATTCAGGTGTATATCAATATTATCATGTTTAGAAGAGAGTTCACAGAGTCCAAAAACAGGCCACAGACAAAGGAAGGCAAACATCTGGGGTGACCTTTGGGTGAATCTGGGCGTCATCAAGCATGGCAAGTGATGTTCTTTATATTCTGTTTCTTTGCTTCAAGTACTTGTTCTTCAGTGTAAGGGCAGCGCAATACACACTGACAAAAATGAATGTTTGTTTTTAAATGCATGTTATATAAAATAATTAATAGAAAAGTGGCTAAGCCACAGATAGGCTTCATACTTTTGATACCCATCATATATGCCTTCTAGTAAGGCAGGAAAATTTAATTTTGATTATCATAACTTATACTATCAACACACAGTTTCTTAAATTTCTATCTAGCTCTCTGAATTGTGATTTCAGTGTAAAAAAGTTGTGAATGTTATATGAATCAACTAGCTTACCCGTCGCAAGTTGCTGCAATCTCAAAAGAAAGGAAATGTGAGGAAACGTATTCATTTTAATATGGTAAACATTTTAAAGTGTTGTTTTAATTCTGTTTATTAATTCGAGTTCTTGTGGATACACATTTTTTTTGGTTTTCTGTCTGGTGCGTACACAAATAAATCAGAAGGTTTTCCGACGCGTGAGCTGACCACATACAGTTGTCCATGTGAGAAGCACGGATTCTCCAAATGTAGTCCACACACTTGCAGCGATTGTCCTTGTGCTTTGTTGATGGTCATTGCAAAAGAGAGTCGCACCGGAAACTGTAAACGTTCAGTATTGGAAAGATTATGAGGGCCCTGGGGGCCCGGGGGGACGATATTTAACAAATTATTTTTTCTTTTTTTTTTTTTGCCAGAAACCTTCGCGGGAGTGTACTCAACAAATTTTAACATTTATTTATTTATTTTTTGCCAGATACCTTTGCGGGAGTGTACTCAGCAACTTCCCAAAGTTTCATTCTGATCGGATGAATGGTGTAGTAATGCATAAAGGACAAACAGACAGACAGACATACATTTGTTTTTATATATATAGACTAGCTATCCCGTCGCACGTTGCTGCGATCTCAGAAGAAAGGAATGATAACATTTAATTTACATTGTGTCATTTTTATTTAAACATATTCATTTTAATATGGAAAACATTTTAAAGTGTTGTTTTAAGTCTGTTTATTTATACAAGTGCATGCGGATACACGATGTGAGAAGCACGGATTCGCCAAATGTAGTCCACACACTTGCAGCGATTGTTCTTGTGCTTTGTTGATGGTCATTGCAAAAGCAAGTCGCACCGGAAACTGTAAACGTTCAATGCTCAACCCTCTGGCAGCTTGGCACAAAGCAATCAGGCTTATGCCGCACTTCAAATGGTTCCTGCGTCATCGCCAAGGATCCTGCTGACAAGGGCTTGTGATGTAACGTCCATCATTGAGGATATGTCGCACAGCTGAGGTGAGGCATCAGTTTAAATGAGCTGCAAGGTTGCAATGTGAGAACCTGCATTGTCATTTAGGCTAATGTCAACGATAGTTTTGCTATGTGAGGCCCTGCATTCAGGAAAGCTTTGCACAGTGGTGGGTCTGATGAAGGGTGCTAGGTCAATGGGGAGTCCTTGCACTGAGAGAATTCTCGCAGCTGAGATGTTGTATCGGTTCTGCTTGGAATTGCACTACACAATTGCAGAGATGCTTTGGTTCTTCTGGAACCACATATGGCCTGGCAGAGCACCCTCAGGCCCACTTCTGAAGGTCCAGGACTGGAGAGGTACTGATTGTCAGGGTAGGACTCACAGATGGCAGATTCCAGGTACTAGTTTCAAGGTTAGTTGAGCCTTATATATAGGAATAAACAATATTTTATAAGGAAACCATAATCTGAAATATATTTTTGCCAAACAATGTAGATACTAAATGTTCATCACCACCTCTTAAAAAACATCTTTGTCAAGAGTCCTGATGAAACATCAGAGTTGCAATGTACCAGTCATTGGATTATATCTTTACTTTGGAAAATTTGGAGACTCATCATGCACAGTTATAAACTAATTCTCAAATAACAGTAATCAACATGGCCATTTGAAACAAAAGAATAACAATGAATTTATAACTGAATTGTATCTTTACACAAATCATTGTCCAATGCATCATGCACAGTGTAAAAAATAACTAGTGAGCAGTAGATGTTAATGATAGTTGACTCCGTAAAATGTCACAGTGAAAAACATGCGATTAACAGACAAAGTATACAGTAAAATAAACAGCACTTAAAATGGCCAACTTTTCCACTGATAGTATTTTAAGGACTACACAACCACCCAATTCCAACTTTAAATCAAATTGAACATTAAACATTAACAAAATATTTTGGGTTAGAACATGGTTCTTAAGCAACTTGCTCATGGTATTCAGACAGGCTATCTACCATGTCATAAAACTCAAACCTGGCAAATAGATGGAAAACACTTCCATGATGGCATATAGGCTAACCTCATGTAAAACGTTATACTGTGAAGCTATATGAAGTGCTACAGTGTATCTTGATGGACCTAATATTGAATGGGTAAACTACTCTGAGTGAAAACTGGACTGGACCATATGCTTCACTAGAAAGCAATTTGTAAGTGTAAACTAATGACAAATTGTGCCTGTTGTACCATGAAAGTGAGGAACTTCTCTTTATGGACAAACAAATTCAGAAAAAAACATGCAATCTCCCCCTTGTGGGAGCAGGTGCAGGACGGATTTGCACATGGGTGGGTCCAAACCAGAATGGCCTGGTGAGGGAAAATACTATGAATTTAGGCCCAGATCTCTGTAGTGGAGGTGAATGTTTGACATTGTTCAGCATTCTGTCCATCAATTGTTCTTTTTGCAATAACCACGCTAAATGGATTAGGTATGGCCAGATGTACGTTCTGTGCTAACCATGATACTGGAGTCAAGCTAGCCTGGCTGATGAAGGGTGAGACCCCAAAACCGGTTCCTGGATGCTTGTTCCTGGTCTAGAGAGGAGCTGGCCTGGCAGTTTGGGCTGCCATGTTCCCTTGGGGACCAGGGTCAAGACTGATTTGCATATGGCTGGGTCCAAACTGGAATGGCATGGTGGGAAGAAAACATTGGATTTAGGCCCAGATCTCTGTACTTAGGGTGAATGCTTGCCATTGTTCAGCATTCCATCCAACAATTGTTCTTTTTGCACTTATAGAAAATTGGCATTTTCCTGTCTGAAATTAAAGACAAGTTCCCTTTGGAATAGGCCTAGATGACATATACAATGTAACTGCGTACAGGACAAATAACAGGTTTACACCTTCACACTTATAAAATAAGATATCTCAACTCTAATGAGCCAAATTAAATTAAAATCTAACACATAAACTAATGCAGTACAAAATGTCTCTTTAATTACAATCACATAAAAAACAATGAATTAATACAAAAGATTGCATTTATACATTACATATACTCCATAAAATCACAGCCACATGTATTGCAAAATTCCATAAAACATAACATACAGACACATACAAGAGAAAATACTATTTCAGACTCCTGAATTAGTCATTTACATGGACATATCACCTATATCGTGAAAATATGGTCTGGTTAAACCTCTACGTGTATAATACCACAAACATGTTTCCTTACAGATTGTGTCATTTGAGTAGCGTCAACGTGTTTCAATGGTTTTTTCAAAATACATCCATCTTTATCAAGACAAATGGATTCATAGAGTTTTCTCTATATCTTATTTCCACATTGTTAATAATCCTTTGAAAAAAAAATTGTTGACTCTAATTTTGTTTAAAAGTCGAATGGAATTCTCATATTCTAGTCCAGTGGAAACAATCTTTAAAATACAGGGCTGCCGCCTCTTTCCTTGTCTCTTTTGGGTAGCTTATAGTATTGAGCATTATCGTTCCAGTTGGCTCCACCTTATTAAAATCTGCTTGCAACCCCTTTTGTCACTTTATGGTTGAACGTTGTAGATGCACATTTCTTTGCACCACCCAAAGGACAAGAGTGTTTTATTCCTTCACGTTCTACTAATACAATGCAGCCTTCTTTCTCCACGATATTCTCTGTCATGAAATTCATTTGACATTTTCCTGTCTTAGTCATTTGGTGCCTGCAGCCTCTTTCTGGATCACATGACAACGTATAGTTAGTAGTTGGGCTTTGTGTATTCCTTCTGGACAGCCTCACACATTAGAGAGTCTAGTTGTGATTGGATGGGCCATCAACAGCAGGATGGGAGAGAAGAGCTGGGCATATTTCTGGACCAGTGGATACTCTGCCAATAGGAGGGACTGCTGTGCTGTTAAAAGAACTACTCTACTGGACTGCTGATTAACTGATGCCTTGCTGTGCTGACCTGCTGGCTGCTGCCCTCCTGCCTGCGTGATAAGGACTGGACCTGCATCTCTTGAATGCAGAACCCAGAGTGACTCTGAGGACTAGTTGGTTGGTCTCCAGATCTGAAGCCACAGGGACACATCAGGGTTCCAACAACCTTGCACCTGTACCTGGACTCTGCCATCTGTGAGTATAACTTGCCAAGTGGTGCCACCCCAGTTGTGGACCCTTGAAAGTGGGCTTAAGGTGCTTTTCCAGCATCTGTGATCCAGTGGAACCGACACATCTGCTCTGCTGCATGGCACAAACCCAAGTAGAACCGACACCTTGCCTCTTCTGCATGGACTGGACTCAATGCAAAGACCTGCATCAAACCTTTTTAAACCGTTGCTGCACAAAATGCCTTTGATGTAGTTCCTCCTCTTCCTCATTGACAGTAGCCTTGACAACGCCGGACTCAACCTCGTATCCTCACAGCTCATTGCAACGGACCCATCGGCTAGACTGCGTGAACCAAGCCCTCGTCAACGGGATCCTTGATGACAATGCAGGACCTTGAACTGCAGCCCAGCCACAGTCCGGGACTGATTTATCACATCAGCTGCGTGGTGCATCTTTGCAACATTCCACAAACCAGGATTTAAGGTCCTTCTTTCAGTGCTTCTAACTGGGTCCCTGTAGCTGGCCTCCACTCTATCATAATCAACATTAACTTGTAACTTTGTCCAGTCCCAGTGCAACTAGATATTCAGAGTTGGCACCTTGTGCTTTCTGGCTGTATTTTCACCAAAATCTTTAGAACTGCATATCCCCGGTTCTAGTGATTGGGATTTTGTTGATTTTGTCTTGTTCTATTTTTGTTTAAATAGCTCTGTTGTTCTAACTTGGTGTGAGATTGTTTTGGGGTGGTGTTTTTCACTTTATTACTGTTTGAAGTGTTGCACAAATACTTTACACATGGCCTTTAAGTTAAACCTGATTGCTCTTTGCCAAGCTGCCAGAGGATTGAGCACGGGTTAATTTAGGGTTGGTTTGTGCCTCTGAGAAGGATTGTGGTTGCTGCTTGGCCAGGGCTCACTCCCTGTCAACCAGCAACCCAATTTCTTAGAGCAAGTAAGATATTTCAGAAAAATGAATCTATAGCATACAGTTGAGATGTTTTCCTTCAGGGCTTTTCTTTGATGCTTAGTGTCATAATATTAGCCTACCAGTATTTCGTCGTTATGCTTTAAGTTGTCCAAGGCATGTAATCTTCCAGTAACTTAAAAAGTATATTCAGAGTTCTGGGCATTCAAAAAACATCATCTGAATAGAGTAAGCCAGGAAAATCCCTCAAACTCACACACAGAGAGTCCAGGTGCCTGCCCTTCAGAGCATTTTTGAGGCCATAGATGTACAAGATAAATATAATAATATGCTAAAACGCATCTTTGTCATACCCTCCTAAACAGTGGAAATTAATTTGAACACTCCTCATCCTATCCAAATCTAACCCTTGCAGTTAGATCAGTATGGAGATACTGCAGAAAGTTTAGCACATCCTCTGATACAACCTTCAGAGCCAGTATGGACCACAGCTGATTGATTGTACTGCTATATACCTACCCAGTGGCCTAGACGATGGTTAACAACGTGCATTCTGAGCCTAATGTGTTGAAGAGAGAGTCACAACAGGGCTTTTCTCTGTCCTCCTCCTTTTCATTATTGCCATGGAATCATTGGTGTGTAAAGTCAAACAGCACCATGCCATCAGAGGCCTCTCCTTCTTCATCAGGAGGTGGATACTATCAATGTATGGTGAGAACGTTATGATATTCATTCAGAACCCAGAGGTTAACCTCAATCCGGTGCTAGAGGAGGTTGTCATGTTTGGACTACAATCTGAGATTAACATTAACTAGGACAAGTCATATGTATATACCTTTATGAAGATAACTCAGTCTCTGATGCTGGCCACTCATTCCTATGTTGGAGGGTGAGATAGCGTGGCATTGAAGCACACGGTAATGAGATGTGGTCATCTGAGATAGCTACTGACAACTGATGGAGAACCAAGCTATACCACTAACCTTCGAAAAGGTTGGCCAAGAACGTTTAAATGAACATGGGATTATGGAGATGAGATAGCTAGATGATCATGGGCAATTAATAACTCCTGTCCACTTTAAAACCTACTAGCCCACTTGGCATGATTATATCTCATAGCTATAGGTAGGCCGTGATAGCCTGCTATGAATAGTATCCATAAGAACCTCCAGAATTTACCCTATGCTGCAAGTTGTTGAAAGTGGAGTCTACCAGTGGCTGGGTATTCCAATTATGTAATATACTGAATGATGTCATATCTTTAGCGAATACAGCAACAATGTTGCTGTGGGAAAATGGGTATACTGTTGTGCACATTTAAACAAAAACATTTTGATGAACCATGTGTACAAACTAATATATTTAATGTTTTTTACATAGGGCTTACTACACACCTAAATAGCTACACAGAATAGACTCAAATTGATCTCATGAGTGCAACAAATGTCATACCGAACATGCTAATTTTCTACACTTGGCATGTTTATGCCCTAGTATAGTAGCTTGTTGGGTGGAGACACAACAAACAGTGACACAAATAAATAGTATTCCTGTGGGACTATAGCCTAAGTTGGCTCTACTGGGGTATGTTGAGAAGATACCCAAAGCGGCTTGGAGGTTGATGGCACAACTACTATTATTAGTAAACACATTTGATAAGGGTTCCAGTGTCATCGTTGGCCAGGTAGCTCAATAATGTTACCACGTGTAACACTAATACTGAAACCATTGGCACTATGTAGTCACTGAAATCCAGACTGAAGGATATATCGGGGATATATGCCGCAGAGAAGTGAACCTGACTAGTCTGAGATGCTACAATCTATCACACAAAGGGCATGGGCCTCAACATAAATGATGGGATTAATACAAACGTGGAAGCGAGCAATGGTTCGTCCAATCAAGAAAAAACCCACAGCGGACGGGAACTTATTAGTGAATCTACGACCAGTCTCACTGTTACTTTATTTCTCCAAAATTGCAGAAAAAGTGGTTAATATACAGCTTGAGGGACACATAAAGGAAAACAATTTACTATATCCCACACAATCTAGTTTTAGGCCAACCTATTCAACTGCGTCAGCTTTGCTTTTTGCTACCGAGACGATAGGGAGGAGAGTAGACGAAGGGCTGACAACTGCACTGGTCTTATTAGACCTGAGCTCAGCATTTGATACAGTGTCACACAAGCTGCTCATACACTGCCTAAGAAGAGGGGGTGTGGTCGAGGCTGAAATGGACTGGATGGTATCTTACCTGCATGACTGCAGATTTCAGGTGATACAATCTGCGTACACATCCAAACCCATTACTCTGGCACAGGGGGTGCCACCGGGCTCAATATTGAACCTAACTTTTTTCAATCTATACCTCGCACCCTTGACTGGCATTGTAGAAAAACATGGAGTTTTAATCAGGTTGTACACAGATGACACACAGTTACTGTTCACTCTGACGCCTAACTCACCCCAAGCAGCTAATAGCTTTACAGACTACCTGAACGATCTGACAAGATGGATGTCAGACAACTGCATGAGTCTAAATGGCAGTAAGACAGAGATACTGATAGTAGGGAAGTCTCCATCTATATGGTCTCTGGTTTGGTTGCCAACTATGCTAGGACCAGTTCCATCCCCGAAGACTGAGGTGAAAAATCTGGGAGTATAGATGGACTCTAAACTATCCTTTGATGCCCAGATTAATAGAGTGAGAGGAAAATGCTTCGGAATCCTGAAAGCCCTGGACATTCTTCCTATAGCTTCTAGAAAAACCCTGATCCATGCACTTGTAGGTCAAGAATAGACTACGGGAATGTGCTGTTCCTGGGCGCAACAAAAAATGGTCTTCAGAAGCTGCAATCCATCCAGAATGCAGCTGCCAACTGGCTCTGAGCCTGCAGAGAAAGGCACCTTATAAGAATGCACTGAATACACTGCATGAGTTGCCTGTTCAGAAACAGATCACATTCAATGCTCTGTGTTTTGGCCATCGTATTTTGCAGGGAAAAGGTCCTGCTTACCTGCACAACCTACTCCTACCATACGAAAATGGAACACCAGTTAAGATCTACAGGGACACACCAGGTAAAAATCCCTAGGATAAACAGAATGCGCATGGGTGCAGGCTCTTTCAGATATTTGGCAGTAAAGAGCTGGAATGAGCTTCCATGTCCCTTCGAGAGGAACAATCACATATATTTTTCCGCAAGAAACTAAAAACATGGCTTTTTATACAGTAAACTGAGACTAACACAAATTGCAAACAAATGATTTTTGAAATTGCAGTTGGAATTGAATTAGCGCGGGAACACACCAGCTGGTCTAACCAGGCGCTTCATAAACCCAAACTAAACTAAATCCTGACAAAGGATTATTATGGAAAATGTTACATATGCCTAAAGAATAGATGATATATGCCATAATTGTGATTGTTGTGTTGATGTTAGATTGTGTAATGGGCGGCCTCTGTTTCTGGGGGCTCTACTTACTGCAAGCGTAAAATATTTTTTGATTTGATGAGTATAAAAACCTTTTAAAATCTGACATGAATATTTTATACATTTTACTTAGGAACAAATCCTTCCCATTGGACTTGGTAGCAGGAAGCAACTTTGTATCTGCTGTAATGTCTTCTGTACGTATCTGTTCTGTTAGTGACTTTCAGTCTTCACCCATTTTTTAATCTAATTTGGAAGACTACAAAAATGTAAACACTTTGCTCTTGGGATTTACAGTTTACATATACAATTCTTGTTTTTTATCTACCTCCTTTCTCGCCTATTTTTGGCACTATTTCTGTGAACAGCGAGATTTTGCTAACTAGACTAGCAATTTACCACTCTTATCCCTTGCACAAATACCTTTTGGGAGTCTGTTTATGTACTGTTTCAAAATTTGCGTGGATCTGCATAACTGCCTCGTGTAACCTAATCAAAACATGAACCTTGTCCTTGTAGGGGTTTACTTCTTTAAGGAACCACATATTTTTTGCCAATTGCACAACCATGTTGTTTCCGTCTTCCAATGTTAAAACCACAAAAAGAAGACAGTAATCTCATAAAAATATATGGGTAAGCTATCTGAATTACACGGTTTTTCAATCTAAAGCACAGATAAAGTCAATTGAGCATGACAATTATACTTATCTTATCTTATCTTATCTTATCTTATCTTATCTTATCTTAAGGGAGACTTGTATAGCGCTCTGTCACCATAGGTTTCCTGGCGCTGGGTGGTACTGAGAGATGTAGAGAGGGGGAGCTAGCCAGACTGTGTAAAAAGATTGGTTTTAAGAAGTTTTCTAAATTCCAGCAGAGACATGGAGGATTTCAGTGATAACGGCAACTAGTTCCAGAGTTTGGGAGCCAGATGAGCAAATCTGCAACCACCATATTTTTTGAGTTTGATTGGGACTGCAGTCAGAAGTTGACGATGGGAGGACCGAAGGTTACGTGCCGGATGGTAAGAAGTCACTAGGGACTTTAGAAAGACGGGGGACGTACCAGTCACAGCTTTGTAGGTCAGGCAGCCGATCTTAAATGCGTCTCTCTGTTCGACCGGCAACCAGTGGAGTTTACAGAGCAGTGGTTTTGCAGACTGATTCTTTGGGGTCTTAAAGGCTAGTCGGGCCACCTGATTCTGCACAACTTTCAGCCTATGGAGCAGGTATTTCAGTAGGCCATGATACAAGGAGTTGGAAAAATCCAGGCGGGAGAGCACACGGGCGATCAGAACTTGTATCAGGGCTTCAGGCGAGAGTAGGTGGGAAACTTTCCTGATTCTCCAAAGCTGAAACATACAAGAAGATACGACTGCACCAACCTGAGGCTTGAGGGAGAGCTCTGAGTCTATGATAACCCCCAGGCTCTTTGCCGATTTAGCCGGGATGGGCGGGGGGCCAGCTCTGTAGGCCAAAATTGTGGGCACCAATGAATGGAGCTACTGCCAGGAAGAATTAGCTCAGTCTTCCCTGGGTTCAGCTTGAGCTGATTGAGGTTCATCCATTGCTGGATATGTAACATGACCGCCTGACAGTCGAGAGCTGCGTTAGAGGTGTTAAGAGGAAAGATGATTTGCAGGTCATCTGCGTGATTGAAGACAGTAATGTCCCAGCTCTTCAGGGAATGGATGAGCGGGCGAAGATAAAGATTAAAAAGCAGGGGAGACAGAGAGGAACCCTGAGGCACTCCACAGATGAATGGTTCCCTAGTAGCTGTGAAAGGACCCAGGTGAACAGCCTGGGTTCTGCCTGTCAAGAAGGATTTAATCCAGACCAGGGCAGAGCCCCGGATGCCGGCTTGCTCGACACGGTGGAGAAGGGTGTTATGGTCCACCGTGTCGAACGCTGCCTACAAGTCCAGAAGGATCAGGGCCTGAGGAGACCCTTTGTCGGCATTGCTCCTGAGAGAGTCCATAACCGCTAAGATCACAGCCTCAGTAGAGTGGGCAGGTCTGAAGCCAGCTTGGTTAGGCTCAAGGTAGCCGGAGGACTCGATGAACTGAGAGAGGCAGCAGGTGACATGTGCCTCCATGATCTTAGAAAAATAAGGCAGGAGAGAAATAGGCCGATAGTTGGCAAGGTCCTCTGGATCGGCTCTGGGTTTTTTCAGCAATGGTACCAAGGCAGCCTCCTTGATGGAGTTGGGTACAATACTGGCCTCAAGAGAGGTGTTTAGTAGAGGCAAGATGCAGTTGGGCAGAGCCAAGCAAATGTCCCTGAAGACAGAGGGAGGGTAACAATCATTGGGGAAGCCAGATTTGACTTGAGAGGCAAGTTTGGCGAGGGAAGGAGAGTCGAGGAGGGGGAATTGGGACAGTGAGCATGGGTTACCAAGGGAGGGGCAAGTGGAGCAGCAGTGGGGCAGGGGGGATAGTGTTCTTGATCTTAATTATCTTTTCAGTGAAAAAGCTATTTAAAGCATCACAGGATTGTTGGGTGGGGACCTGGGAAGGGAGAGTTCTGGCATCAGATGTCAACTCGCCCATAATTCTGAATATTTCCTTGGACTTGTTGGGGGCAACAGAGATTCTTTCGGAGAAGTATGAAGATTTCGCAGCTATAATTGCACTTTTGTATATTTTTCGTGCCTCAACGTAAGCCTCTCTGTCGAGTGGTTAGTAAAAACGCCTCCACCTGCGTTCCATCTGACGCATTTTAAGTTGCTGGGATTTCAGGGAGGTATTGAACCACCTGTGTGACTTGCTGTGGCGAGAACGGGGAAATTTGGAGAGGGGGGCGAAAAGATCACTGGCTTTGGTGATCCAGCTGGAAAAGTCGTTTTCCAAGGCCTGGACTGTCGCATTGCTGCGCAATGGAGGTTGAGTGTCAGCCAAGGAAGATAGGAAACCTTGTGAATCAAGGGTGCCCCATTTGCGAGCGACCCCGCCTGCTACGGCAGGAGCTTTAACACGGCCCCTGACTGTAATCACTGTGTCGATTAGGTGATGGTCCGACAAAATAAAGGGGGTAACCACAGGAAGGAGAGAGTGAGGTTGTAGGTCCAGATGTGGTCTAATATGTGACCCCTGACGTGAGTGGGGGAAGAGACAAGTTGATTCATATTGAAGTTAGAGAGGACTTTGAACAGCTCTGCAGCATGGGGGCCAGCATCGCTGTCGTTGTACCAATAGTTAAAATCGCCGAAGATGGCGAGTCGGGCAGATGAGGTGATCAGATTGGCTAATTGTTCGCTAAAAATGGCAGGAAACAAAGGCATAGAGGACGGGGGACGATAGAGGACAATGAGAGTAAGGGCTCCCTCTCCTGTTTCAAGACTGATGATAAGATTATCTACATCGACAAGAGTGAAGGAGGATGTGGAGATGATTTTAAACTCCTTCCGTATGACAGCTGCCACCCCGCCACCGGCACGGCCGGGGGCACGATTGATGTTAAACATATAGTAGTCAGGGGGTAGGGCTGCCAAAATATCGGGGAAAGAGTACGTACTGATATACTGCTGGCCAGATGTCAATCAAACAGTAACTGGCTTATGATTGTTTCCGTGCTGTCCCCAATTTAGTGGCTCATCTGCATTACCTATGTGAAATGTCATGGTCTAAGTGGAACGTTAGGGTCTCCAACCATCATTATTGGAGTGAGAAACATTACCAGCTCCAGCATAAGTTCTTTCAGTGGAAATGGATCATTTTTTAACACACCATAATGATTTACTGTAATTCACCTTTGCCCCTAAATATAGCTTACAAGTTCTGCCATCTACCATTGAAATCTACTAATCTAAGGTCATCTCTTTTGTGTAAACCTATTTAGTAACTCATCTGCATTACCCACCCCATGGTCTAAGTGGAATACTATTGACTCCACCCATAATTACTGGAATGAGAACCATCACCACCTCCAGCATATGCTCTTTCAGTGGAAGTGATAATTGCTTATGACACCATAATGATTTACTGTAGCTTACCTTTGCCCCTAAATATATCTTACTGGTTCAGGCGCCTACCATTGGAATCTCCTGACCACCACTTCTCATTAATATAGGCCTTCTTTCTGATGATATAAACAGCTCTCCTTACCAGATGAAGAAACAAGGAGAGTCTCTTATATCAAGATCACGTACAATTTAGTTTTCTCTAAAAAAGTAACAGAAACCTGCCTCTTCCAATAGTTAATAATTCATTTGCATTAACACTGTGGTGCCTCATCTAAAGAAACCTTGTCTGGATCCGTCCTAGCCTAAACATGGCAGACCAATGTCATTTCTCCCTTGTACCTCTAAGGTGGCTGAAAAATGGGTAAATCAGCAGTGTTCCATCTTTATTGAGACCAAAGAGCTTCTTCAAAGGACTCAGTTGGGCATGACTTCTAGCGTCAGATTCCATCCTTGAAGTCATGGACAGGGGTAATACAGTGACAGTGCTGATGAAGTTAAATCTTAGTGCAGCCTTTTCGCACTGCGCCCACAACCTCCTGCTTGAACGAGTGTGGGCTTGTGGTGTCGTGGATATTGCCATGCAGTGGTTAGCCTCCTTTCTTCAGAACCCTTCCTTACAGGTAGCATTCAAACCCTTTCTTTCTCAGGTTGTCCTATTGCGTAAGGGGGAGCCCCAGGTCTTTTCCTTGAGCCCTACATTAAATATTCTGTATTTACGCCCCCTGGTTGGTATCATCGAGCGATATGTATTTAATGTAATTTCGTACACTGATGATACACAATTGGTTATAACCCTGTCACAAAATGGAACTGACACTGCCGCACTGTTGAGGGCCTGTTTGACGGAAGTGACCCTGTGGATGGATCACAGTTGTCGCAAGCTAATTGCTGGAAAAACTAAAGCTCTAATCTTGGGTCACCAGCCATCCAGCTAGCCCTCTGCTGGTGGCAAGTCGTGCTTGGCCCTCTGACACTTCCCAAGCTGAAAAGTCAAGAACTTTGGCATCTGGTTCGATGCCAAGCTTTCCTTCGATAGTCAGATCACAGCTCTTGCAGGCAAGAGCTTCAGAATCTTAAAATCCCTTAGCATGATTCTTAGACTCTTCCCTGAAGTTGCCAGAAAGACAGTAGTCCAAGCCTTGGTCATTGCAAGGCTTGACTTTGTAATATCCTTTATCTGGGAGTTACACAGTCTGGGTTGATGAGACTTCAGCGTGAACAAAACACAGCAGCTCTCCTGCTACTAAACTAGGCGGTCTTCTTTGGGCTCTGCTCTTTCAAAGTTGCACTGGCTGCCATTCGAGAAAAGACTTGGGTTAAAAGCTATGTGCTACTGTCTTTAGATCCTCTAGGCCAAGTTCTCTGGCTACTTGCACCTTTTCTTTAAGCCCTATATACCCCCTTGGAGGTTAGGATCTGCAGGGTTGTTGCCAGCATTGGTTTCCATTGTTAAAAAGGCACCAATTGGAGGATGCTCCTTTTTTAGTTTTCAACCAGACAAACAATGGAACTCAATGACTTTACTAAGTAGACAGGAACCTTCAGAACTACTGTTTGGCAAAAAATTAAAGACTAGTGGGCATATGCATCAAGAATCGGTAAAACAAGTCCTTATTTGCGATCTTAAGGTACCGCAAATAAGGACTCGTTTTCCGCAATGCATCAACAGATTTGGTATTAATTACCGAATCGCTAAAAATCGGTAAAATATACCAAAAACACGATAGCGAGAGTCCAAAATAAAGATTAGCAAATAACGAATTAGCAAATACCGGATCGGTATTTGCGAGTTCGGTATTAGCAAATTCGCAAAACAAAGGTCACGTTGGAGACAGGATGATGACATCACAACCAAGAAGTCTTCCAGCCCATGCTTCATTCAGTGCACTGAGGAGCTCAGAGTAGGAGGCAGAGCACAGGAGCTGAGGAGAGAAACACTGATCCCACAAACCAGCAGTACCACTGCATTCCAGGATGGAGAAGGCTGCACCCCAAAACAAAGACACGCCCATAAAGAGGAAGAGGAAGTTTTCTGACAAAGAACTTGAACTTCTGATCGAGGGGGTGAGCAGCAAGTATGTCAGGCTGTTTGGTAAGCTGTCATTAAAGGTGCCTGAGGCGGAGAAGCGCAAGATCTGGGTGAGCATCAAGGAGAGGGTAAATGCTGTTGGAGTCACACACCGCAGCGTAGACGACCTGAAAAAGAGGTGGTATGACCTCAGGATAAGGGCAAAGGAGAAGATCGCAGAAAGGGTGAAGGATGCAGATGGCACCTTAAGGGGGAACATCCAACGTCACATCCAACACAGCCCTTGAGGACCTCGTTGAGGGTACCATTGAGCCTGAGGCAGTCGTGGGGGACACCCAATTGGACACTTCCAGCGCTGCGGCAGGAGAACAAGGTAAGATGCATGCCAGTGCTGATACGCAGCATGTTGTCTACCCATGCCCATCCCTCCAGGCCAATCACAGTGCACAGGTAGTAGTGCCTAACGCATATACCCTCACCAAAGTGTTGCATCATGGGAGTTGTAGTCATGTCATCCAAGTGTGCATGTATGATCTCCAATGTTAAAGAAATGAGACCAGCAGCACAGGGCCAATAGTCTGTCCAAATATGTCATTTATGTAGTCGAAAGTATGCAAGAAATATACATTTAGACAAAATATTAACAATGCACTGTTTCATACACAGATGCATCACCCCTGGACTCTGATGACAGCGGATGCCTCATCATATCAGAAACCCCAGCAGGGACCGATGCAGAGACTCCGCACGGACGTCATCTCACAACACCACCAACACCATCACCACCACCACCATCACCACCACCACCACCACCCCGGACAACACCACCACCACCACCGTGGACAACACCACCAAGCCACAGGGCAAGTGTCCCCTCCCTGCAGGTGATGGAGATGGAGCAGAGGACAGCAGCCACAAATGTTCCACGTCAGTCAATTGTCACTCCGCCAGCTCAAACACCAGCACATGTCCGAGTCAGACAGCAGGGCAGGCCTCTGGGAAGACTTGCAGAGGGATCTGAAGAGCCGACACATGGCTACAGTGTGGTTGAGTCATGGATGCTGCATGTTCAGCGCCTGTAGGGGAGACACATGGGAGCAATTAACATTAACATGGCAAAATTGGCTAGCAAAATGGGCACAATGACAGACGCTGTGCGTGAAATGACCACAGCCGTTGCTGAGGGTAACAGAGACATCAAACTGTGCCTACAGGAGCTCACCTATGCCGTCCTAGCAAGGCAAAACAGGGAGCGCAGGAGGTATCGCCAGAACTTGCTCCATTCCAATGCATCCATTAGGGACATCACAAAGCTCTGCAACAGCACTGCTGTACTTTCACGGAGATCTGTGTCACTGCAGGTCGACCTGGGCCATTACTGTCTTGATGTGGCCATGGCCTTGGGCCAAGTGACCACTGCAGTGGTGCATCTGCAGTCTGGGACTTTTAGTGCCAGCAATTTGGGAGTGGAGGAGGGGAGTGAGGCTGCAGCGTCTCTGTGCCGGAGCCCAGTGATAGGAGGCGCAGTTCACGCAGCTCCACAGCCACTGACACACATCCTGGTGATGTGGAGGAGTCATGCAACAGGAGGCTGGGGGGTACGTGGAAGACGCAAATAGCCATGTTCTATAGGGTCTTTGGCCATGGTGATGTAACCATGGGCTGCCTATATTACTTCAAGATACGCCTGTGATGACAACGGATATGTATCCTTAACAATGTTTTGAGTCTGTGTCATGTAGACTTATCATTAATATTCACCCGACAAGTGCTCATGTGTATTAAACATTTGCACACCATATTATGGTGTGATGGCTCATTCTTACCTGTCTCTGAAGTGATGTTGTGTGATGTATGTCCGCCTCCTTTGACCTTCAGCTGTGTTAGGCACGTGTGCCAGTTGGTGTTGGGGGGGTTGATGTGCACGAAAGTTGTCATCTCCGTCCACCTCTATTGGTGTCCTCCTTCTTGTGGCAATGTTGTGCAGCATGGCAAATAACGGTATTATCCGGCAGCAGGTTACCGGGTCATACTGCAAGGCACCTCCTGCCTTGTGTAGGATCTGGGAGCGACTCTTGAGGATGCCAAAGGTTCACTCTACCACATTCCTGGTACTGATATGTGCTGCGTTGTAGTGCTGCTCCTGAGATGTTGCTGGGTTGAGGCAGGGAGTGAGGAGATATTCACGCAAGGCGAATGCGCTGTCACCTGCAGGGTTGGGAGCAAAGGATTAATGGCATGAATACAATTACATATGTGAGGAGGGAGTTAATGATGAGGCATAAGTATGTACCTAGTAGGTGTCCCTCTCCAAATTCACGGTTGAGTAGACGCCTGTGGATGCCACTGTGTTGGAATATGTATGCGTCATGTGTGCTTCCAGGAAATTTTGCTACAATGTTTATTGTGATGTGCTTGGCATTGCACACGACCTGCACGTTAATGGAGTGATAGGACTACCGGTTGCGGAATATGAATTTGTTGGCTGAGGGGGGACAGATGGGGACATGCGTGCAGTCAATGCATCCTATGACATGGGAAAATTGTGCCACCTGGTAGAAGTCCTATTTGGTGCGGTGCAACTGCTGTGGGGTTGTGGGGAAGGTGATGTGGGTATGAATCATTGTCAATATGGCATCTGGGAATTTAAGGAAGAAGCGTGAAAGTGCTCTTAGCGACACGCCTCCGGCTACTGCTACAACCCAGCAGGTGCAGACTGCATAGGACCTGGATGTGGGCAGGCATGGCATCCCCTTGCCTTCTTCTAATTCCACATCTTGACGTGTCTCCAAAGAACAATTGTTTATACTTTATCACATTAAAAGTGTTCTTTTTCCTCCTTATGTTACAGCAAAACAAAAGTAATTATCGGATGTATGACGTTACAACGCATACTTTTACAACGCCTACCTTTACAACGCAGTTTTTACACTGCAACATCCATTACAACGCATACCATTACAACGAATTCTTTAAAACTACCTTTACAATGCATTCCACTACAACGCATACTACATTTGCAATGCATACCATTACAACACATAACATTACATTTCATGTAAGGTAATTATTGGATAGTGTAGGGGTAAAAATTACTATTCTAACTCCAGGGGGTGCAACAGTAGGGTATGTGTTGGATAGTGTAGGTGTTAAAATTACTATTCTAACTCCAGGGGGTGCAACAGTAGGGTAAGTGTTGGATAGTGTAGGGGTAAAAATTACTAATCCAACTCCAGGGGGTGCAACAGTAGGGTAAGTGTTGGATAGTGTAAGGGTACTTTGTGTTGTAATGCTATGCGTTGTAATGTTATGCGTTGTAATGACTGCGTTGTAATGGCATGCGTTGTAGTGGTGTGCGTTGTAGTGTCATGCGTTTAATGGTTGCGTTGTAAATGCATGCATTGTATTGGATGTTGTGTTGTAAAAGTTTAGTTGTAATGGTAGTGCAGAGTAAAAGTTGCGTTGTAAAGGTTGTTTCCCGTAATTATCATTATTATGAACTTACTTCCTTGAAAATTAGCTTGGGCATTTTCCGTGCCGAAGCACCAAAATTAGCCCCTCACACAGAACATGGACTACTGTAGTAGGTTGTGGATCTTATTGCCACTGATTCCTGTTTAGTTTACAACATTAGTGAAAAGTCCATAGGATAATGTGGCTGATGTTTTAATTATATTCATTACCCTATCAGAAAGAGCACCCTTCTTTTGTTTTTTGAAGTGGCATTTAATGCACTTGAGCAAATGTCAAGACCCTCTGACCCAAACGTTCCAGTAGCAGTGATACTTTGATAAGACAACTTGCAAACTTTTCCGTTTAGACATTGGTCTCTTTCCCCTTGGGTCCCGACAAAAATCCCAACATCTTGAGAAGGTTTCTAGATGTTTGTTTTCCTCACTGGCTTCTTAAGCCAAGTATTAATACTTTTTGCTCCATTTTTGACATCGCTGTTCTAGAATCTTCATTCTCTTTTCTGCATTATATCCTTATGATATACATCAACTGTTATTTGCTGAGGCCTTTCAGATATGTTGTGACGCCACCAGATACATTGTTAGTAACTTCCTGCTCCTGCATTGATGGCCTGACCTCTTACGTTATGCTGTGCAAGAGACTCTCCACTGTATTTTGCAGTTCACCCTCCCCTTTATCCAGTGGTAATAGAGGTAAGCTATTGGCCCTTATCACTTTTGACCTCTCAGTTATTCGTTATTGGGATCTCGGCACCTTTGCACCAAATTCTGTTTGACCTTTTTTTATCTCTGCATCTTACATTTTTTAACAAACCAATTCAGTCTCCAAGTTTGACCTATGGTTTCATTATTTTCATTTGATCCTGTATTAAGTTTTAGGCGCCCGGCATCAGACTTTGTTGGTTTGATTCCATAATCCCTTGTTTGATTATCCAAGATAGGGAGCGCTGCTGGGGCAGTTTCCTTTCACTCTCAACTAGCTCCTTACCAGGTGCTCTTTAGAAATTGTTGGGATGACTCATTACCCCCAGTAGATATCTGTTCAGTGCCACATCTTAACTCCTTTAGATAACAGTTAATGCAGGGCTGAAAGGGGCCAGTAAACTCCTTTCCTGATTCTTTATACTTACGAACAAACAACAAAAAAGTGGATTAGAACACGGAGAGTAGAAGTAAGCAGTTTTGAATTGGTATGGTACCAAAATTGCGCCGTTTTAAGAAAAAAATTCACAATTGGAGATTGTAATAGAAAAGATACACCCAATGGGACGGTACTTTTTAAACAATCTTTTGCATGTGACATTTTGACTGACAATATTTCTGACAATTATATTCCGACATACAACCTTTGAAACAAGCAAACTTGATCTACAATCCAGAGAGTTTTTTGCCAGTTATTTACCAGTGGTGTTAGGAATTGGGCGGCTCTCCACTTGCCCTTTCGCTCTCCTATTTTATGGACTTGCTCCTTTCTTTGCATTGTATCCTGAGCCTTACCCATCTTTTCCCCAGTTTCTCATGCTTATAAAGAAAACATACTAATCTGCCTCTCAAACCTTTGCCTCCTTTTGTTGCTCTCTTGCTTGAAAATTGTACGTTCTGAGAGGCGTTCCATTCAGATGTAGGTAAATCTTATGTGGGTCATTTACAGCTTAAAAATGTCGGCCACTTGCATCATGTCACCTTATCTCATGCAAAACAGCAGGCATCTAAAACGCATAAAAATAATATTTACTATGGTATGGAAAGATTTGTGTTGTTACACCATGGGGGGTCACTCAGCCCACTTTGCAGGGTCACCCTAAACATTTTGCCTTCACCCCTCCTGAATTCTGTTTTTTTATTTTTTGTTGGCATTAGATCTCTCTGAACTTTATCACTGCGAACCTCTGGTTCCCTCACTGATTGCTGCCCCCCTCACGTCCTGCAAGAGGCCTTCACTGCCTGTCCTGTGCCCCCTTTGACACTTCTTAATGACTCACTTAAAATGGGCTCGGTCCCTAGTTCCTTTAAGACCGCTGAAGTAGTGCCCATTCTAAAGAAACCCAATGCTGACCCGTCCCTTATGAGTAATTTCCGTCCCATTTCCCTGCTCCCTTATCTCAGCAAAGTATTGGAAGCCCATGTCACCAGCTCCTTCATTGAACGTACTCAATTCCTTGACCGTCTACAGGCTGGTTTTAGAACTGCCCATTCAACTGAATCGGTCATACTTTCGGTGATGGAGGAGCTACGAAGGGGGGCAAACCTTAAGACTATCAGATCCTGATGCTCCTGGATTTGTCGGCCGCATTTGACACGGTCGACCATGATATTTTGGTCGACCGTGTCAGTGATGCCGGCATCCAGGGGCTGGCCCTTGAGTGGGTTCGCTCTTTCCTAAGCGACCGTCACCAGACTGTCCGTCTCTCCCACTTTACTGCTGATAAAGTTAGGTTGACATGTGGAGTCCCTCAGGGCTCTTCCCTTTCTCCCCTTCTTTTTAATTTGTACCTTACCCCTCTTATTCGTTCTTTACGAGGCTGTAACGTCACTGCATTTAATTATGCAGATGATATTCAGCTGGTCTTCGATATTGACTCATCGGCCCAATCCATCCACAATTTTCAATCTACCTTGTGTTTTATTAGTGACTGGATGGGGGAAAACCATTTGAAGCTCAACCCCGGCAAGACCAAGCTGGTCTTGATCGGGGGTGTCTCTAATCCTTGGAGCTCCAACTTTCAGCCTCCATGTTTTGGCCCTACCCACCGCCCTGTGGACTCTGTTAAAAGCCTCGGAGTCACCATCTGCAAGGACCTTTCGATGAAGCCTCATATCAATGCCATGGTCTCCTCCAGTTTCTTCCATCTGCATAAGGTCCGGAAGATATCCCGCTTCCTGACCACGGAGGCCCTTACCCTGGCTCTTTTGACCCTCATAATCTCCAGGATAGATTACGCCAATTCCCTCTATGTTGGCATTCCTGCCAACCAGTTGAACCGTCTGCAGCTGGTACAGAACCAGGCCGCAAGACTGATCTTTCATCAGCCCAGGCATCACCATGTCCGTCCCTTGCTTAAAACCCTCCATTGGCTCCCGGTAGCCAAATGCTGTGAGTTTAAACTAGGCTGTGTTATTTTTAAAGCTCTGGCTGGCCTTGGCCCAGCCTTCATCTCCTCTTTACTTCATCATTACTCCCCGCCGCGCAACCTCCGGTCCTCCCATCTTGCCTTGCTTGCTATACCTTTTTTTAAGCACAAGAAGTATGGAGGGCTCAAATTCTCGTTCCTTGCCCCCTCTTTCTGGAACGCGCTCCCTCTAGAGTTAAGACTTACTGCTTCTTACGCTCATTTCAGATCTCTCTTGAAAACCTACCTGTTTCGCAAGGCATATGATTAGGTACTCTCCTTCCGCTTCTCCTTTCCTTTTCTCTGTTATCTGCACTTCTCTCTGTTTGTCTCAATTTTGTCAATAGCGCCATGAAACCGGTGGGTGTAAGCGTGCTCTATAAGAGTTTTTTTAACATAACATAACATAACAACCTGTGCTTACGTTCTTGTGCTCTCTCCCTAAAACATTATAACATTGGCCTACAACTGATTGGCACATTTAATTTACTTATAAATCCCTAGTATATGGTAGTACCTGGCACCCAGGCCCTGTAAATTGTATGCCACTAGTGGAGTTGCTGCGCTCATTATGCCGCCCACTAAAATATTCTACACCTGGGTTAGACAAAGGCACAGAATCCATGTGGCTGAGCATAGAGTAAAACTACTATGCTCAGGCAAATCCCAAAGCTGCTATCAGAATTTGAGAGCAGCATCTGGATTAGATGGGGAGTCTGTTGCCCCAGGGACTGCCGGGTGCAGTGGAGCACAGGAGCGCGAGGCAGCAGCAGGAACAGTTAGGGTTTTTTAATTTTTTTATTAAACCCTCCCTCCACCCCCTAGTCCCCATCCGAAGCTCCTGCTGCCCTGCCGACCACCACTCCATACTGGCAGAAGCTGCAACTGAAAGTAGGACATGCGTTTTTGAGTTTTACATGTTCTGGTAGTGAAAAACTTCCAAATTCGTTTGTTAGTACTGTGAGGCCTACATCTCCCATAGGATAACATTTGGTTTGCCTATCACAGTTAATAAAGGCTAACTTTTGATTAGAAGCAGGTAGAAGTGTCAGGTTTAATTTAAAAATTCATTTTTTTAAACAGTTCTTTATTCAAATGTTACAGTTTAATCCACCGACCCCCCCAACCCATACAGGCAACATTAGACACTAAACGCATACATCATCTTGATGTTATCCCAAGCAAAATTATTTTACATAAGGTGATACAAATTAAATGAAAAAAGCAGGAAACAAGAAAAAGAGCAAAATAAAATCCAAGAACGTTTCTGTTACGGTAATTTAAACAACATTACTCATCCGGTCTCCCTATCCATTGTGTGAGAGGATGCCATATTTCTAATCCTTTTCTTTTCTTCTTCATACCCTTCCAGCTATAAATAGCTATTTCCAGGCTGTATGTAGCGAAAAATGGTGCCCGCCATTGCTGGAATCTAGCCAAGCAGATGCCAGACAAATTCTTAGTACAGCCATTGAGATAAACAGAAGTCCCTGCAGGGTATCGGGTCTAGTATCCCTATCTATCCCTAATATTATTTCAGCTGTTGTGATCTCAATAATAGACTCAAAGATTCCAGATAGAAAAGTAGAAATTTCTTGTCTGATGGTGCTTAAAGTTTGACATGTGGCCAGCATATGTATCAGATCGGCTTCGGACATCGCACATCGAGGGCATAATGTACCTTTTCCTGTGCTCTATTTAGATATCCAATCTGGGGTATAGTATAATCGAAAGAACGTCTTATAAAATTGGGCTTGTAATTTTGGTGGACATTAATAAAGAGTTTGAAAATTCCAATGCTTTATGCGTTAGAGTCTCTGAGATGCCTAGTTTGTTCTGCCAGTTAAGGGTATGTTTATGTAAGTCATCAGGAAGGCCTGCAACTAAATCCATATAGATTTCTCCAATTTTAACCCTGTCCGTTTGGACCACTGTTTCAATAGCTAAAGATTTCTTGAAGGCCATGCTGCCACCCCCCTTTTTTAAGATAAAATCCCTAGCTTGTAGATATTTATAGAAATCGCGAGATTCTAACCCAAATTTAGTTTTTAAGGATTCGAATGAACGGAAGCCCGTTGAATCATACAGCGAGCCGAATTGTGAAATTCCCGATCTGACCCATCGCATTATACAAGGATCAGTGAAAATCTCCGGGAGATTTGTATTTCTATCTAAAGTAGTGTAATAAGAAAACCTGCCTATCCCCAAGAGTTTTCGCACATGGGTCCAGACGGTATAAATGCCTTTGAGCGTTTTAAAGCGCACTTTTTTAAAGTGACATTCGTATGTTAATCTCCACAAATGGTCACTTGCCTCATTGCCCAGAATAAGTTCCTGTGGAGTTGGGACTGACGAATCTGGGTTATATCCTGCTTGGGGGTTAAGAGCAATCTACTATATTTGAGAATTGTAGCCCACAAATAAATTTTAAAGTTAGGCAACGCAAGACCGCCTCTTTCCCTTGGTAGGGTAATGAATCCGTGGGATCTACGTGTTCTTCCATATCCCCAGATAAAACGAGAAAAGATATTATCTATATCTTTAAATATCAATGGGTCGAAGTTTAAACAAATTGCTCGAAAAAAGTACAAACTTTTAGGAAAAAATAACACTTTAATAAGGTTGCATCTTCCCATAATTGTTAAATGTAAATTATGCAAACTAGTTAAGCTTTTTTCTGTCTGTTTCAAAAGTGGATTCAAGTTAAAGTTCACTAAATTATTTAAGTATGAGGTGATATCAACGCCGAGATATAGTGCATTATCCATAACCTTTTTGTCTGAATAAAATTTTACTATTTATTATAATTTGGGTTTTAGTTTTGTTCAGTTTATACCCTGATATCTCACCGAACCTTTTCGCTTCTTCTTCCATTAGCTTAATTGCCTTCCTTTGATCGGCTGTAACACTTGCAATATCGTCTGCAAAAGCCAAGGTCTTAGTTTCACCATTGGTAGTCTTCAAAATTCATTGGAATTTTAAATCCTCTTCAATGGTAAGGGTGGATACTAAGTCACAATTTTGAGAGTGTCACTCTTATAAAGTTGGCGGTTTTCTGCCTTAGCCATTAATGTTCCTCTGCCAGTCTACTGTGTCATATGACTGTGAATGGCTTAGCTGTAGAGCTTTGTGTACTACTCCCAGACAGTTTCAAGTTAAATGTATTTGTGTAGGTAATAACAACTATTGCAATATTAATAATTAATTATTCTGTGAAATTCATCTTATTCAAGCACTAAACCTTCTGCAGTCTTCTTCTGTGCTTGATTTTAAAACAAAGCGGTACAAAAGGGTACAAAAGGTGATGGATTAAATCCAGATCTGTTGACTGGGAGTGAGTGTTTGATTGGTTCAGATGCTCCGTCCATCATCACCCCCTTTTGTACCGCTTTGTTCTCCATAAGTTGGCAGGGTATGCTCAGACGTGAGTCCCTAGCTCACTTCGCCACTGGATTCAAGCAAGCCTGACAGAAGACGGCTGTAATGCCAGAAACCGGTCCTAGGAAGCTTGTTTACGGTCCATGGAAGGCAAGGCTAAGCAGTTTGGGCTGGGCTGTTCCCAAGAGGCACAGGGTCAGACTGATTTGCAAATGGCCATGTCTGAACTGGGGTGGCACTGTTGGCTAAAGAACGGTGATGGATTAAACCCAGATCTGTTGACTGGGTGTGAGTGTTTGATTTGTTCAGATGCTCCGTCCATCACCACCCCTTTTGTACTGCTTTGTTCGCCATAAGTTGGCAGGGTATGCTCAGACGTGAGTCCCTTGCTCACTTTGCCACTGGATTCAAGCAAGCTTGGCTGAAGACGGCTGTAATGCCAGAAACCGGTCCTAGGAAGCTTGTTTCCGGTCCAGGGAAGGCATGGCTTAGCAGTTCGGGATGGACTGTCCCAATGAAGCACAGGGTCAGACTGATTTGCACATGGCCCTGTCTGAACTGGGGTGGCACAGTGGGCTAAAGAAAAGTGATGGATTAAACCCAGATCTGTTGACTGGGTGTGAGTGTTTTATTTGTTCAGATGCTCCGTCCATCACCACCCCCTTTTGATCTGCTTGATTCGCCATAAGTTGGCAGGGTATGCTCAGATGTGAGTCGCTTGCACACTTTGCCACTGGATTCAAGCAAGCCTGGCAGAAGACGGCGGTAATGCCAGAAACCGGTCCTAGGAAGCTTGCTTCCGGTCCAGGAAAGGCATGGCTTGGCAGTTCGGGCTGGACTTTTCCCATGAGGCACAGGGTAACACTGATTTGCATATGGCCCTTTCTGAACTGGGGTGGCAGAGCGGGCTAAAGAATGGTGATGGATTAAACCCAGATCTGTTGACTGGGTGTGAGTGTTTGATTGGTTCAGATGCTCCGTCCATCACCACCCCCTTTTGTACCGCTTTGTTCACCATAAGTTGGCAGGGTATGCTCAGACGTGAGTCCCTTGCTCACTTTGCCACTGGATTCAAGCAAGTCTGGCTGAAGACGGCTGTATTGCCAGAAACCGGTACTAGGAAGCTTGTTTCCGGTCCAGGGAAGGCATGGCTTGGCAGTTCGGGCTGGACTGTTCCCATGAGGCACAGGGTCAGACTGATTTGCATATGGCCATGTCTGAACTGGGGTGGCAGACTGGGCTAAAGAGCGGTGATGGAATAAACCCAGATCTGTTGACTGGGTGTGAGTGTTTGATTGGTTCAGATGCTCCGTCCATCACCACCACCTTTTGTACCGCCTTGATTTTAAAACAAGCATAAAAACAGCCAACAAGTTTTCAATAAAAATTCAGTTCTTATAATAATAATTTCTGAATGATTAGCCTACCAATATATGCAATCTATAAGCCCTCTCCCACGAAGTTACATGTCTCATTGAAATCATTAGGAAGAGGTGCACAAATGTACCAAGCTGTTGTATAGTCTCTGAGTCTTCCCTTAATTATGCTTCTCAGCCTCTGTGACTGCCTCTCATCCTGCTTACTTTGTCACAAGATTTACACCACAGTGCAAAGGTGCAAGATATGCCAGAGCTCTATAGTGACCATGCTTGTCTCCTCTAAAGGTATCCCCATAGGGCCCGAATAGCTATGTTGTATCTTGCTAGCTAGATGTCATCTTCTCCTTTGCATTCTACAGCCATTGACCTTTCCTCCACAGTCTTGATTAATTTCACCTGTGTACAGTTAATTCTGGATCGAAACATGCCAAAGCATCTATGGTGGCTTTGCAGAGAGACAGCACGTGAATTATGTCCTCTAGGGCTTCATCGCAGATCCTGCACTGTTCCCTGTGATCCTTTCTTCGCCAAGGTGGGTAATGTGCTTATATTGGCATTATCCCCAGTCTGTATTTTAGAAACTGCTCCTTTGTGCAAATGATGTAAGGGGTTGCTAAATAACCTTTAGGGGATAGCTTCATGTAATTAAAGAGAGTTAGCCACCCATCACTCTGTCTTGCCAGCATGTGCTTGTCCTTCAATAGGGACAATTCTTTGGTTTTTGAGTTTATTATTGTTTTCAGCTCACTGCAGCTCAGGTTTAGGGCCCAAGCAGATGAGAGGTCCAATGTGACAAGTGTCCTTTGTAGGAAAACTATCATAGGGGATCTGTCCCTCCCCTGTGTGTCCAACCACAGGTGATGACCCAAGGGGCCCTCCTTAGAAATTTTGAGTCTTTGGCATCAGCTCACAGAAGACACCTGTCTGCCCATTGCTTTACCTTGCCAAACTCCAACCAGATGTGTGCAGGGGATGTATACACCAGCAGATTGAAAACAGCCTTGAAGATTTTTGAAATACTGGATTCAAGTGTAACATTGTCTTGGGCCCTCAGGGCATCACTCCTGTAGGCTAATGTGGGAGGATTTTGTCTTGCACCATCTGCAATATTGGAAAGAATGAAGAGCCCTTAATTTTCCTATACAGCAAGCCTAGGCCAGCTCAAAGTGCTTTGCCTTTCCTTTTGAATTCCTCCTTTTGAGCTGCAAAACCCCCCATTCGGATTAAAGATAACTCAGAGAAATGTGTACACATTAGTTTGTTCCACATTATCAGTGCCCAGGTACCATTGATGGTTTTTCAACTATTTCCTTGAGAATGTAAGTGTTTGGGTAATTTTCATATTAGTAGTCAACCCATTAGCCATTTTGTCCTGCTAACAAGAACTAAGTCAACTGATTACAGCAGGTTTGATACGGTTAGTCCTCCCAATTTCGGCACATGGCTGTTATGTTTATTTAGTAAGAGCTGGAGATCTGAAAGGATCAAATTAAAGTGAGCCCGGGCCAACATTAAGTCCTGTTGTAATCCTTCTGTTGTTGGTATGTGCCTGAACAAATGGGAGCCGTCCCCCAGTTTTTTCCTGATTTGAGTGTCTGTATGCAACATTTGCAGTTCACATATAGTGAGACAAAGGGGACAAGGTGTTGGCAGGATGGCTCATTCTGCCTGGATTGCTAGAGTTGGATCTGTTTACTGCAGGAAAGGGCTGCCTCCAGCACACACACACACACAAAGTAACCTGACACTAGTTGTTTGTCACCCTAAGATTTTTTGGATCCTTTGCAGAGGAAGGAAATATCCCCCCACTTTAACGATGACACCAGGTAAAAATATTGGACCCTCAGAACTCTTGTTCAGTTCACTACTGGACCTAGATTCATTAAAGAAAAAGAATCACTTGTTAACGAGAGTACTGCCCTGCTACTTGTGGACTACCTTGTTCCTCAGAGGACTTCCCTGCTGCTACCAGGGGACTGTCCTGCTCTTTGATGGCTGCCTTGTTTACCAGCGAACTGCAGAGGACGTCCATGCTTCTTGAGGCCTGTTTGGTTCCTCAGAGGAATGCCCTGCTGCTTGAAGCCTGCCCTGCTCTGTGGGATGAAAGAATGGACCCTCATCCCAGGCTAAGCTCTGTGACTCCAATGGTCAGTTGGCTAACATCTGGTTCTAAGCTGATGGGGCACAAGCTCCATAGGCCTTCCTGCAGCTGCCCAGCTGCCATGCTGCACTGAACGTGCCTGGACCTGTGTGTGGACCTACTTGAGCCCTGTTGCCCTCTGCTGGATTGAGTCCCTGATCCCAAAGACATGCCTCCCCAGGTCCTGTGCCCTTGGTTGGCATCAGAGACTACTGCTCCTTAATTAACTGAAGATTACATCAAATCCAGTGCAAAGCAATACAAAGCCTCCCAAAGCGATACAGTGCACACCTAGCACCATGAACATAAAGTTGTGGGCTCAAATTGGTCTTGTGCCTGGCCTGTTCTCCTTTACTTGTGATTGCCCCTGTCCAGTGAGACCCGATACCAACAGTTATCACTTTCTGGTTGGTGTTATTTGTACTTAAACTTAGTCAATATCTCTTGTTCTACTGGTTGGATGTTTGTTTTTTTAGTATCATTTTAATTATTACATTCTTTTCTTTATTTTTCTAAATTGGTGTGGGATTTTTCTTTTATTGTCACATAGTTACTGTTTGTGTGCTGTTTAAATACTCTACACAGTGTCTCTAAGTTAAGCCTAACTGGTTTTCTGCCATGCAGTCGTGGCTAAGAGCGGTGGGGCCGGGGGGCATTTTTTTGACAGACAACGATGAGGGAAAATTAAATAAATAATTAATTTTCCCTCATCGTCATCTGTTGAATTCCCCCGACCCTGCCCCACTGCCCCACTGATCTTACCTGCAAGGGCCGTGGCTGGTGGCAAGCTACCAAGGGATTAAGCACAGGTTAATTTAGTGACTTTTGTGGTCCGCCCTGACAATGATTGTGGTTGTTGCTTGAGTATGGCAGTCAGCCCCGCAATCAATAACCCAACTTCTTACACACAGGAAAGTGCTCCCCAACCTGTCTCCTGACACATCGTGCTTTTCAAAGGTATCAAGCTCAATTATAGCCTCAGAATTTAAAAAACGCATTGAAAGGCAAAGGCAAGTTGGGGGAGGTTTGGCAAGTAAGGGAAAGAGAGTGAGCACGTTCATTAGAAGGATGCAACTCAATCATACACATGTGACTTTAATGGAGAAGTGTTCAAGTGGGGGAAAAATATGAATAGGAAGGAAAGTCATCCAATAAATAACAAGGAACTGATATTGACAGGAAAGTAATGAGAAAGCAGCTGAAGCAAAGCTCACTTCAACTAGAATTGTATCCTGAAGCTGTCTATAGCTAGCCCACATATACTTAGGGCCTCATTTAGATCTTTTTGGTAATGGTTCCACTGTCACTTTTTCAATGAATTCTACGCCCGCCTAGTTGTCTGTCCTCTAACTCCATTTAGTGGCCGGTGGGTCATAGATGAAAACTGCCCCACAGACTCCGCCAGGAATTCTTATGTGAATCAATGGCATCATAGGCAGAAGCATCTGTCAGTGGAAGCCCAGCCAAGAAGACCGCAGAGGAAATCACAATTTGCCTTTCAGTCTGTAGCTAGAATAACTCCTAGTTTGAGGTGGTGGAATCAAAGGAAATGAGGTAAGAAAGTACCTTTTTACTGTTTTCCACTCCCGTTTCCATCTTGAACCCCATAGTCAGGGTCCCTTCTTTTTAGCTTCGCCTCCACCATGATGCCAAATGACTCCATTATCACAGGAATCTAAGGTAAGCAACTTTTGCAATTGTCTTACTATAAATCATGTGCTGTAGCATTGTGTATTTTTGCATTGCTTTTACAGTTTCCAATTTATCAAGATAAAATGAACACACCTGTATTGGCACTTGAAAGAAAATGTTTTTTGTGTTTGGAGATGTTGTGTTTGTGGTGTCTGTGGGTGTGCATTCAATATCATGTGTATATTGTTTGTATGGCATGTAATATGTAACAAAAAGGGGCATAACACATTACCTACCTATGTTTTTTAGGCAAGCACAACATATATGTGTATTGACATGAAAATAAGCAGTGCTTACCAGTTTCCACTCCACCAGGGGCTCACTCCGTCAACAAACCGCCGTTTGGACAATGCCATCACAGTGGGGCATCTGAATAGGCTCAGTGCTATACTGCGGGTCTGATGACGAGGGAGCCAGCAAAACCAGCACACATCTAAATACGGTGGGCGGGACTCCGTCAACTCAATGTGAACTTGAAACCACTGCCACGGAGGGACGGCAGGAGAACCGTCATGATGTAAATCAGGCACTGAGGCTGCTTTCGCACAAAAACTTTCAACTGATTTTTCGACAAAGGCATTAACGCACAAAATACTGCAATTCAATATGACGCACTGAAAGTAAAAAAAATGAAACAATTCAAACACAGCCACACCAGCAAAGTTGCAAACTCGTCTTCAGTATTTGAGAACATGAGTTCTTGGTGTTGATTTTACTCCAAATGCAGGGCGGCTTCTAACTCCTACTGAACAAGAGTTTGCAAAATATCTTCTTGTCAGATCAATAAGGAAAACCTGATAGAAATCAGTCTGAGCTGTAGTATTACAGCTACAGACGCTCTCTTGATCTCAAGAGCATATTGATCGCAGGAAATGCCGAATTACACTTTTAATTACTCTGCAGTATGCATATTTCACTCTGCTATCTGCCCCGAACAGCTCTTTCACATTAGCCAAGCTGGCCTTGAAATACAGTTGTCTTCGGGGAGCTAAAATGAGACGATGTACACTATGAAATGCTGAGCAGTGTCTTTGAAAAGATAATAATTGTGTTTTAAGAACAGGATGGTTCAAAGCGCTGTTCAGCTGGTGCCTTTTAATTCTAATTTAACAGGGTTCTCAGAAGTCCTCGCCCCAACATCAGGCTGAAGGCCATCTTGCAAAGTTAAAAACATTGCTTCAATGAAATATTTTAACATAGAAAGGATGATTTCAGAAAACTTCTATACTATTTAAAACAAAGTTAAGGAAAACTAAGCATTTTTTTCATCTGAGTAGAGAGACATACTATTCTCACCAAGTTAAAAGAGCATTAATTTCTAGTCTGAAAGGCTGATTTCTGCTCTCTCTCAACTAAGAAATAGTGTTGATTTCATGACCCTGTGATATTATGTCATATGTACCGTACAGCCATATCAGACTCAGGGCCCCATTATGATGAGGTCCCTGGAGTATGACCTGGTGTCTCACTCGGTCCCCACCAGCATCTTGTCATAGTACCATGGGCATCAATAATTCTGTGGCACCAGAGATGTAGGATAGAATGAAGAGTATTATTAATAAATCCTTAGAAACGAGGAATTAGTATGATACTTCTGGATTCAACTTCCCAGTTTTTTCTCCATTGCACCTTTCTATTTCGTACTTTTAGTAGTCAGAATGTCTGTATGAAATAGTATAGATCTGTGGTAATTCTGTGAATCTTGTAATGGCAATGCTCTTAACTCTTGCTTCTTGCCCCAGCAGGATTGCCAGGAAACTAATGAGTGCTCCGACCCCTCTATCAGCATACCCAAAGACTGATCATCTAGAGCAGTGCTTCTTAAATTTGACTACTGTGGATCCCACTTAATCATTACTGGAGTCCGGGAAACCTCACTGAATCACTATTGGAATCAGGGGACATCACTGAGAAGTTACTGGAAGCCATGGACACCCGTGTAAGCAAAATCAATAGCTTAAGTTGCAAAACAATACACAACAATGCAGAAACAATGATTCATCCCGTGAACACACAAATGATGAAATATTTAATTCTCAAGCAAATATAATAAACAAATCAAAATACTAATGGGATAATTGGAGATTCTCTAAATTCAACTGAGACCACTCATCCTACTTACCCTATTCTATTAGATGAACTGTTTTTTGCTTTCAATTACAAATTCTTTCATTGACACACAACATTTTAAAATTTTCAATTTTCCTTCTTTATATATATATGGTTTATTATTCTGTTAATTTTTTTTTTTTTCTAAGCAGTCAGGGACCCCCTGAAAAGTTGTCACAAACCCCCAGAGGTTCGCAGACCAAAGGCTAAGAACCACTGTTCTAGAGTGCTTTTAAATTAGCAGATTTAGTCACATTGCATGAAAACCTTTTTCCTGACCCTTTAATCTTCAAAAGCAAATGCCATGTGAAATGAATCTCTTGCCTGACTAACGTGAAAGAAATTTGTGGATGTCACTGATTTATATAATAGTTATGTGACAAGAAACACCTTTTCAGGGGCTGTATTATAATTGTGCCCTGTGGGCACAACAGGTGCTTCTGTTTGGTCTGCCCCACGGCACAACTGTATTACAGAAGGAACTGCAGATGCTTGTGCATCCACTTTTAAAATACTGATAGAGCTGGCCCACTTTGGAGCTGGGCAGCAAGCGACAAAGCCATAGGGGGCCTGGGATAGAAGCACACTCACCACAGAAGCCCCGCTCCCACTCTACGGACTGCTACTGGGGAAGCAGCAGCATTATAGACAAAGGCGATTTGGGAACAGCACGCTCCTCAGGAGAGGGCCTCTGCTGTGTCCGATGAGGGATATGAACCACCTGGGGATGTTTGTACTGGACATTGCTCTCCACTAATGCTGTTGCGACTCTCCATTTGCCGGCCCAACTGGGAGCGGCCCGCTCAGCGGAGCAACAATCCTCAGCACTGCTCAAGAGAAGTCTGGTGCCCCTCCCTCATCATACACACTGAGTTTGACAGCCGACATAGGGGACATTACAGAGGTGAGAGGGGATGGTCTTCTACTTGATAGAGTACACTGGGTGATCCTTGAGTTTGGTGTGACCTGTATTCACTGGGCGATTAAAGAAAAATGGTTCTGTCGGGTAGAACTGACATTGATTCAGGGTACAGTAAATGTAATTAGAAATGGCATGCTCTCTTAACAGACAAATATTCAAAAACAGTACTCAATGAATCATTTCTACGCTCAACGAGATTTGATCAAGTGTTTATCAGAATTCGCATTTTTGTTACTGATGGTTGAGACATCGCTCCTTCTGTTAGCCCCACCTGATTTATCCGGAATCATTCCTGAACCCCAAATTAATGTTAATTCTACCCGACAGAATCATTTTCTTTAATCGTCTCATTACCCAAGATCTGAGGGACACAGGGTCACCCCATTTTTTGACCTACTGTATTCACTGGGGGCCCAACCCCCTTGATGTGTTGGAGCTATGCTGGAGCCCCTCCCTCTCCTCCCTGGGGACTGTCCCCTGTCCCCATTCGGGTGTGAGTGAGGGCCAGTCCGGGCATGGTTCCATTGATGTTGAGTCCCAGCTTGAGGGACATTAGAAATGTTAAGGCTACATTAGACTCCAAACTGGATGCCCTAACGATTGAGATGACCATGCCAAGGGCAGATCAAGCCAAACTGAGAGATCTAGTCGAGTCCAGTGAATCTGCCAGGGCAGAGTTGGGCATCTCTGTGTCATACATGAAATCTTAACCACAGACTCTGCAAGCAGAGGTAATATTTCTAGGTACCTGTGCGAACAATTCTGAGTGCAGATCAAGACATTCAATTAATCAATCAGGGGTTTATAGAGCGCAGCACTCACCCGCGAGGGTATCAAGGCACTGGGTGGGGGAGGGAGATTGGGAGCTCCGGATCAGTTGAAGAGCCAGGTCTTAAGGTCCTTCCTGAAAGTGTGCAGGGTTGGAGAGTGTCTGATGTTCATGTGGAGCTCGTTCCAGGTCTTTGCTACGTTGTGGGAGAAAGCTCTCCTGCCTGTTCTGTTCTTACAAATCTGGGGGACCTCTGACAGGGCGAGGTCAGCGGAGCGTAGGTTTCTCTTGGATATGTGGAAGGATAGTCTCTTGTGAGGTATTAGGGTCCGATGTTGTTGAGGGATTTGTAGTCATGTGTTAGGAGCTTGAACGTGACCCTCTTCTTGACAGGAAGCCAGTGGAGGTCTAATAGGTGTTGAGTCATGTGTGTGTGGCATGGAGTCCCGAGGACAAGTCTGGCGGCAGCATTCTGGATGGTCTGGAATCTGTGAAGGAGAAACCTGTTGATTCCAGTATATGGGGTGTTGCCGTGTTGCCATAGTCTAGTCTGCTGGTTCTGAGCTCGGGTGTGACCTTCTTTCTGCAGTCGGGGAGATCAATCTGAAGATCTTACAGAGAATGCGCAGGCAGTTGAAGCTAGTGGAGGTGACGGTGTTGACCTGGTGGTTCATTGGGAGGGCAGAGTCAAGGATGATGGAGAGGTTGCATGAGTGGTCTGTAGGTGTGGGAGGGTTCCAGAGGGTGGATGACCACCAGGAGTTGTCCCAGGCGGAATTACAGGGTCCGAGGATGAGAGCCTCAGTCTTCTCTGAGTTCAGCTTAAGGCAGCTGTCCTTCATCAAGGTTGCCACATTCTTCATTTCCTCCTGGAAACAGAGTCTGGTGTCGTCGGGATAATGTTCGTATAATAGGACTTCCAGGAGGAGTGGAGGGCTCCAATATGGACCTTTCCTTAGAGGACTGACTGCTCCACACTGTCCTTGATGAACAACAATCTACCTTCTTCTCAGTGGAGTGGGTACATGGAGTGCCTGGCAGGACGCTCCTCTAGGATCCCTGCCACAGCTGGTAGTGGTGAGACACTTTAACTACAGAGATCAATATCATATACTACAAGTTGCTTGCAAAAGGGTCCCTGGCATGTGGAGAACAGTCCAGTGAATATGTATCCAGAAAAAAACAGTAGCAGTACAAACTTAAAGTGGCTCCTTTATGCCAGTTAAATGCTAACTTCGGCAAATTGGACTGTGATATTTCTTGATGTTCCTGGTTAAACTGTGGATCCTGGACTCTGGTACTCATTTCTTTACATCCCTGCCATGGCCTGCCAGTGGTTGAAGCGAAAGGGGTATACCCGCCATGATACAATGCAAATGCTTGTGAGAGGAGGAGACAAAGGTCTCCTTGCCAAAGCCTGTGAAATAGCCTCTCAGGCAATGAGGGAGCTGGCTCTAGAAGTTGCAGAAATTGAGTCTCGCCATAGCCAACCCACGAGCTCCCTCACTCGATCAACATCCTCACTGGAAGGAGACCAGGCGAGCGCCCTGAGCATGATGACTGCTGAACTGGTGATATGTCTGAGGCGATTGAGATGGTTACTCTGGGCTGTCTAGCATTGTTGGGACCAATACCTGTCCCAATGTCATGGCCCAAACCTGTATGCTCCTTTCATGACTTTGAGGGTGCTCCCAGTGTTTCACAATGTAGCTGATAATCACGCCTTGAGGTCACGGGCAGAGACAGTCGTCACCAGGCTGGGGGATCTTTCCGACCATAAACTACTGATGACATTTCCAGACTTACATGACTGATGCGAGCTACCTGAGGATCAATTCCTAATTTATAATGCACTGGTGGCGGCTATCGGGATGACCTGGGGCCCAGACTGCACTGAACCGATTCCATCGCTGGTTCTTCAGACGCTGTTGGAACAGGGGTCTGGGAGACATGCGATTACACTGCTGTATAGTGGACTGCTAGATCCCAAAATATCCACCCTCCAGGGGTTGAAAGACAAAGGGACACAATTCACCGGCCTTGAGCAAACAGACACTCAATGGAATCCGACATTGAGGCAGGTGCGCAGTATATCCATGAACTCTTGACTGAATTATACAGAATTGAATTATGTCCAGCAGGATTCTTTGACCCCGCTTCACCTTCTCCGTATTTTCCCAGGATTCTCACCAAAGTGTCCACTCTGCCTATGTGACGAGGAAGATTTTTATCATATGGTCTGGAACTGTTCGGGGTCACAGAGTTATGTGGGGCGGCTATTCAACCATTTTTGGGGATTATGGACTGTACCTTGCAGTGCGATCTGTTCCACTGCCTACGGGGCCTCCTCCAGTATACACATAGGAATAAGTATGTTGTTCATTTCCTTGACTTATCATGTGTGCTTGTGAAACACTGCAAAGCTACGGCTTGGAAATCAGCTACCGTGCTGTCATTATCCCTTTGGTTGAAAGATCTCCTTAAATGGGCCACTGCTGAGGTAGCAACATTGAGCACTTTCCCCTCAATACAGGGAGCATGCCCACCAGTAGATGCATGGGATGCATACCTCAATGAGCTGTTGGCCAAAACTGATGAACACCCACCCCCAGAAACTAACGTTGCTCCTACATAAGTGACTACTGGTGAGGGGCGTGACAACCTGTCCTCCGGGTGATAGTATTGCCCCACCCAGGAATTGGGATGAGGGGCCCATGATTTTTGTATCTCCCCAGCATTCCCTCCTGTGTTAACACTGTTGTCTTATGTTTCCCCAACCCCCGCCCCTGCTACTTATCTCGCTCCCCCATGGGTTCAATTATCCAGTCGACCAAGGGGTCGGTCCCTCCGGGGCTCCTTCTCCAGGGTTCGGCGCCTCTGCTCCTCCAAGCCTGCCCCCCAGCGAGGTACTCTTGTCCCTCACAAACACAATAAAGATTTCTTTATTGTCTCTTGTTCCCTTTTCTTAGTTAATGTTGCTCTGATTGGTGCACCAAATGTGCTGCTGCTCTTGTTACACAGACAACACGTGGTCTCCTTCTTCCATCTGAAAGGTTGCTCCGGGCAGGAGTGATGGCTTTTATTGTTCAAGCAATCTGCATTGCCTTGGCCAGAGTTCTGACAACTATAATCTTTGTATGATGTTTGTAGGTGGGATATCATTGACATAGCACATAGATATCTCGGTCACGCTACAACAAGCTGTTTTTGAATACTCTGCTGCACTGCACTTATCCCCCACTTGCATCACTGGTTTCCTATATAACTTCAGGTCTCTTCCAAAACATGCTGTCGAAATCTGGAACATGTTAACCTCATGTTTACCTGACATTGGTTTCATAACTAAAATCTGGTTGAATTCTACTACTTTACCAGCCAACACGCCAGCCCTTCCAGAAACCTACAACATTTTGAGACCAAACAGAGAAGGATGCACAGGTGGTGGAACAGCCATAATTTTTAAAGGCAAAATTAAAGTCTCTCTCATAGATGCTTCACTAGAGGAGTGGGCACAAATTTGCGTTTTTAGGGTTGAAGTCTCCCCTAAGGATTGTTGGAGGAGCACTTTGTTATACCACCCTCTGGGATTCAGATTGATTTTAGTCAGCTGCTGACTGAATTCATCGCTCTACAAGTCCTTTCATCCAGTCATTTGGATGGATGGATGGATGGGTTTTTATATAGCGCAATATCACCGCCAGGTCTCAAAGCGCTTTGCATTGGGAACCCGTCCTGATTTTTCCCTGTGAGATAGCCCCTACTGGATATCCCCAAGGTGAAAGCCAGGCATCCCGCCGCGGGGGGCTGTAGTGGATATTAAGCAAGCTATTGCCCAGAGTTGCAGAGTGTGAACCTGTGATTCGAGTAGGCACCGAAGCGAGAATTACCGAGTCCGTGGACATTTTTGGGCTCAAGACCCTGCCGCGTCGGGAATTGAACCCTGGTCCCGGGTCTGATCTCAGTTTCCGGGTCTGCCTCCTCTAACCAGTGAGCCACACTTCTCCTTTCATTAGGTGACTTCAACTGTCATGGAGAGGATTGTTCTAACATTGAGGTAGCACAACGTACCTCTGATCTAACCACACTAGGTCTTACACAGAAAGTCATAGGGCCTACCAATCTTGCAGACCACACTTTAGATTTGATATTTACGAACTTACTTTGTGAAGCCCCCAACCTCTACTCTGGACTGACCACCCCCTAATTGACTTTCAGACTGCAACCCCCAAGGTGCATGAACGTATACAGATTGCTAAAAAGATAAAATGTCCCGTACTCTTTCGCAAATGAATTTAAGTTCACACTTCCATTGGCAGATGCTGATGTAGATACATTTTTCACAGACTACCAATCAGCATTAAACTTGGCATTTGACAAAATAACGGCTCTGAAATCTTGTTGTACTTCAAACCATGGCAGTCACGTGCCCTGGTACACAGCCGACCCTCAAACTGAAAAAGTATTGTGCAAAAAAACTGAGAGGCGATGGCGCCAATCAAATATCTGTGCTAATAAAGAGCCATGGGCCTGATGTAGGTATTCCTATATTCTGATTCGGTAGTTAAAGGTAGGTAAATAGGAAGGGGGCAGATGTAGGTAATTCTTATTTTAGAATTGATTCCTATGGGCCTTGAAGCCCATAGAAATCAATGGGAAATACCAATTCGGTATTTACCGAATCGGTAAATACCGAATCCTGCAAGGGTGAACGGGGTGTCACTTTGACACCCTGTAGCACCTCAATTCCAGGCTTGTGTGCCATTGGCACACATACCTGCCCTAAGGGCATGTCTGTGTGTCACATGGCACAGGTGTACATGCACAGATGTGCATGTACACCTGAATTCGGTATTTTACCACCCAATTGTATTGGGTGATAAAATACCGAATTCTGAAGGCCTGTAGCACTGTAAACAGTGCTACTTACATCTGGGATTTACCGAATCGGTAAAGTTACCGATTCAGTATTTTACAGAATCTGTAAATTTACAGATTCGGTAAATTTACCGATTCTGTAAAATAATGGCCCCTACATCTCAATCACCAAATACCGGTCGGTAACGGCCGAATTCGGCCGTTACCGACTGGTATTTGGTGACCTACATCGGGCCCTATATAATTTGTCCTTAACCAGGTATCACCATTACATTAAAAAAAAACCTAAGCCATACATCTCTCAACAAATTATTCAGGCAGGTACCACTTCCAAGGAGTTATTTAAAGTCCCTAATACTTTTTTTAATCCATGTGCCTGTTCTGAAGAGACTGTGCCCTCACAAGTCCTATGCGACTCCCTTGCGAATCACTTTGGAGGAAAAATTAATTCAATCTATGAGAATTTCCCCCACAATAGCTGATTTTGACAGTAGGCAGTCTAATTCCACTTTTGGGCCCACTAATTCTGATGTCGTTTTAGGCAATTTCAATCCACTTTTGCATGATTCCATTCAGAGAGCATTGATAACTGTCAAATCAATGTCTCCTTTAGAATGTTGTCCCCCCCCATATTTCCACAGTCCTGTCCTCTCAGCTTGCCCCACCTCTGTTTGTTATTCAACCTGTCCATCAATACTGGGAAAGTCCCCTCTGCCTGGAAAGCATCACAGGTCACCCCAATCCACGAAAGTCCAATATGTCACCAAGGGATCTTTCCAATTATCGACCCATCTCTATGCATCCCCTACTGGGTAAGTTGAGGGAAGGTTAAATAAACACTCAACTTATGGAATACCTTAAAACAACTAAACTGCTGGACCCTTTTCAATCAGGATTTAGACCAATGTACAGTCCTGAGACTACTCTTTTAGCGTTTACCGACCTCATAAGATGCTTTTTCGACAAAAATATTCCTTCATTACTCCTACTGTTGGATCAGTCTGCAGCACTCAACACTGTATTTCACCCCAGGATGCTGCAGAAATTGCGAGAGATATCCATATATAGCACAGTACTAGCATGGTTCAAGAATTTTCTAACCAACCGAACTCAGGATATCAATTTAGGTACCTTTAAATCGCGCACCCTAAAACTTGACAAGGTGGTGCCACAGGGCTCCTGTCTCAGCACTACACTTTTTAACATCCATGTGGCCACCTATGCCAAAATATCTAAACTGTTTGTTTTCGAAACATTGTCATATGCTGATGACACCCAGCTAATCATCACTCTCGATAATGGTCTGAATAATGCAAAAGCTCATTTCTCAGCAAGTATGACAACTATTGCCGCTTGGGTGACAGATAGCTGAATGCCAATGAAACAGAAATTATGCAGTTTGGCAAGGCTCTGGACACCTGACTGATGGCCCTTTGAATTGGGCCCAGCCCCAACACCTAAATTAGTTGTAAAAAAAAAGTAGATGTTCACCTTGACCAATCTCTCAGTATGAAAGAACAGGTTGTGACTACCATAGGTACCTGTTTTCATATGCTGCGTCTCTTATGGAGATGTTTTCCCTTCCCACATTCTGTGAGGAAGACCTTGGTCCAAGCAGTAGTTATTTGCGGCTTGGATTACTGCAGTGCTTTATTGGCCTCCACCAGTGAGACAGTCTTGAATAAACTGCAAGTTGTTCAAAATACAGCAGCACGTCTCATCAACAATCTTCCAGCCAGGATGGGCTCTTCTTCTCTTCTACGCTCTCTCCTTTGGTTTCGGTTCCATAGAGAGAATTGTTTTAAAAGGACGCTGTCTGACACACAAGCCCTTGAATGGAAAAGTCCCAAGCTATCTATCCACAAAGCTTGTCTACTACCAGCCAGGCAGATCTTTAAGATCAAGTGACAGAGCTTTGCTCACAGTCATCCGGATTAGAACATTTCGATCAGGATGCATATCGTTTTCAGATTTAGCCCCTCTATTGTGGAATGAACTCCCACACCATATACGTAAATTTACAGACTGCTTCAAATTTAGGGAAACTTCTCAAAACAGCGTTGTTTGTGGCCTATTATTGGATTATATGTCTGTGTTCTGGGTGGCACTGAGATATTCCTCCCAAGGTGATTTGTGAGCGTTACAACTTAATCTAATATAACATAACAATATTCGGTGGGTCCTGGCCAAATTATAGACACTTCTTGCATTCTTATTGTTAGTGTTGCCTTGCTTATGCGAATATCTTAATATGTGATGTCCTTCTATGGGGCATGTTGTCTTTACTTGCCTCCTTTCTTCTAAAACATTTTAAAAATCTACTTGGAAAAAAAGTGAGTGTGGACGTTGCTTTCTATTCACCCTAGGAGAGCAGCACAACTTTTGCCTACCAACAAAAAGAAGCAGGGAGGTGAGGGTGACTACAGGTGTATATTGTTTTTTCTATCTTTATTTGTTCTGGAGGATGTTGGATGCATTCCAAACACACAGGAATAGACCTTGTTCTGTGGTCCAGGTGCAGTCGGAGAATATTATATTAATGACGAAATTTGTATGGGACTTACATTCCCCTCTCTTAAAGCTTGAGTTTAGCTGTTTATTTACTGAGCTGTATGGTATTCATTTTGTTGGCCTCAGAACAAAGTTTTGGCGAGCTTACTCAGATCTTAATCAGTAACCACGCAGAGTACTTTTACAAATCTCTAAATCAATTTAACACTTCTATAGGTGGTCCACAAGTTCAGCACATAGACCGCACCATTTTACGTGAATAGGTGCATTGACCTTGAGAGCTGGCAGGCTATAACTGTGCCTTGGATTGTTTGGTGGAATGCAGTACTCACTAGTGAAAAACTGTTAGTATGCAACTCAGCATCATTGACCCACTGGGCATTTATTTGAGAGCTGCAGGCACATTTACTCTACTGTCTCTAGTAATTAGGGAACTGCAGGATGTGTCCCAATTTGAATCGGGAATCCTCGTCCTCTGGAGTGACCAGCTGGTATTCTTGCCTGTGGTTGTTAGGTTTGTATTTTGCTTGCCATGCCCGTTCACATGATATATGCAATCCTACCCCTCTCTAATTTATCTGCCCTTCATTTTTATTAATAATTACTTGATCTTTTCTAAACTTTATTCGGTCGTTCCGACCATCAAAGTGCAAGTGCATACATTACAGAAGTTCAGTTGATACCAATGTAGCCATTTTACAATCAAAATCAGAATTTGAATATCGTGTTAAAACCAACAACATAGGGAGTTTTTGATGCTCGTCTCTAGTCTTTGGTCTACTTTTAAAAGTGCCTGTTTTGTTATCTTGAATATAGGGTTCCCTTTTAATTCTTTTTTGTTGGCTGTTAGAAGGGTGAGAGGGTCACTGTTGTTGAGGATGTCTTTTTCTAGCGATAGCCAGGTCGGGGTGTAAGGTTGATTGTGTAGTAGTATCCAGTGCATTCCCTGTCTGGCCACTGCGGCTAGCTGGAATGTTCTAGGGTCAGCCACGTTCAGGCCACCTAGCTCCTTTTTCTGTCTCCTTGTTTTAGGCTTATTCTGGGTTTCTTGTGCCTCCAGATGAATTTGTTGATAATTTGATCTATTTTTTTGTAGAAGTCGTTTGACAGCGCTAGGGGCAGCATGCTGATTAGGTAGTTGACAATGGGGGAGATCATCATCTTGACTGTTTCTATCCTGCCCCACCAAGTGATGTATTTGGGCGACCATTTCTCAAGCAGCCCTTTTATCTTATCGAGCGTGATTTTCTTGTTTTGTCGTAGGGTATTTTTAAGGCACCTCCCGAAGGTGATACCCAGGTATTTGATGGATCTTGTTTGCCAAGCTAGTCGGAAGTTGCCTAGAACTTCCTTAGTTGTATGTATGTTCAGAGGCATATATTCCGATTTCTTCCTGTTGAGTTTATACCCGGAGTGTGAGGCGTAAATGTCTATGGTGTGTATGAGCGCAGGTATTGATTTGGTGGGATCCTCTGTTGCTATAAGTAAGTCGTCTGCGTAGGCAGCTAATTTGGCTGTGGTCTTGTTTATTTTTATGCCAGCTATTTCTTCATTAGCTAGGATGTCCCTGATCAATGGTTCTAGGGCTAGCAGACACAACAGTGGGGATAATGGGCAACCTTGTCTGGTCCCTCTTTGTAGGTCAAAGGAGGTCGATGTCGTACCATTGATGGCGATTTGAGCTTTGGGGTTCTTGTATAGGGCCAAGACCTTCTTTGTGTATTTGTCTCCCAGGTTATATGCCTGCCTGCATTGTTCTAGGAAGTGCGAGGAGACTCTGTCAAAAGCCTTTTCTGCATCTAACGTGATCCCAACTGCCGGATTGTAAGAGTTCGAGCAGTGCTCAGTGACAGAGGCAGACCCCTCGACATAGCCACCTGGAAAGAAACAGGCCTATCGCATCCTGCTCAGTTAGAAGAGAAGGGCTCACCACTAACCTTCAACAACATGAAAGAAAAGCACACCCTCCCTGTCAGTGAACTATACAATTTTCTGGCAATCAATGCGGCCATCTCAAATGCGAACTTACACAAGCTGACCCCTTCAATATTCCAATACATGGAAAACATAAACAAGACAAGCCATCAGATATCACAACTACATAAACTACACCGCCCAACATCCACAAAAGTCAACGCCAAAAGCACAGAATACTGGGAAAAACAGACCAGCACAAAACTAACAGAACAAGAACTACAGTCTATATGGAAGGCCCCCACACGCAACATAATATCGCCAGTATTAGCCCAAACAAAATTCTGGTTGCTGCACCAGGCATATTGGTCTCCAACTAAACTAGCTAAGCGAGGCCTTAGGGAAAACAACATATGCTGGAACTGTGATAGAGAAGCAGGAGACCTAGCCCACCTTGTCTTCCACTGCAGTAAAGTCACCAAATTCTAGAAAAAGGTATTCGCCTACATCAATAAGGTTCTAGGATGCACCCTTAAAGAAGAATTTAGCACCATAGTCACAGCACACCTCAACCCAGACGTAAACTCACTACAAGACAGACACCTTCTAGATTTCCTCTTGACCAGGGCAACAAAAACAGTAATAGCCAAGTGAAAAGACACCTCCAAGGCCACCTTTAAAGGATGGCTGAACTGGGTGACGTTCCTAAGAGGGGCTGACTTAACGGCACTAAGATACACACCCTGGAGAAAGGCCAACAGAGAGATGTGGACATCTTTAGACAGCTTCCTTGACCCCTACAAACCACCATAGACCGTGTAGAGAAAAACACAAAGTGAAAAACCCACAGTGCTAACGGTCGACCCACGGCAGCGAGATGTACGCTTACACATCATATTTTCATGTTATGTCAAGCACGAGCCTGATAAAATATATTATTGAAACACACGTATGCCACAGTAAAAAGCGGAACGCCCCAAGGGCTATATATATATGTATGCGTATATGAACTTTCTACCAAACGATATTCATTTAGCATGCTACTGCCAATGATGACACAGCAACTCAGGCAGAGGCCGAGAAAGACATTTTCAACCAAACGCTTTTTTGTGTATGTAACTCATAGATACCAAAGTTAACAGCGAAATGTTATAAATGTTAAATGTATATGTGCATGTTGTTGAAAAATAATAATAATAAAAAAATATTAAAAAAATAACAACATAGTATGGTTATTTAAAATAATTATAAAAAATAGATAAAAACAAGAATAAGCCTTCTAATAATATTAAAATAAACCCACACAGGATTTTTAAGAAAGTGCAAAACAGTCAAAGGTACAGTACAGGCAGAGTAACGATAATTTGAGACATGTTTAACTGTTTCGAGTGTCCTGGAGCAACCAGTGCAATGCTGTACTCCCTCGGAAGATCGTTGCCAAGGAATTTTGAAGAAGTTCACAGGGAGGCAATAAATCTAAACTGTATGTAGAGCTTCCTGTCTTGTGGGGCTGATATTACCTCCATATACTGTTCGTACATACCTATCCACTTAAACTCTGATGTCCGACGGACATCAGAGGATTGGGAAACAGTTGACCGAAACACCCAATTTAATAGTGGGATTTTACAACGTCTCTGCTGGGTAGGATGCTAGGATCAGAAACAACCCACAGGGTACCCAGGCCTATGACAGATAGCAGTGCTTTAACCTTGGTAAACCAGTCTATTTTTTTAAACGATCACGTTTATAAAGGTCTTCAAAGGCTGTAGCCTAGTGGCTGAGCTCAGGTGTTTGTTTTATTCATAGCCAAAAGAGAAGGGGAAGGAGCCTAGCTTTATCCACAACAGTGGACCTACCCATATCCAGGCTCATGGGAATAAGTGGGGTACTCTGGGAGAGAGAGCATAAAGATCTTAAAAATGTATTTTCAGTGTGTAGAAGGCCCTCGAGATTGTCAAAACCCCAGATTTCGGTTCCGTATAGGGCAGATGTTACTACCTTCTGATCATAAATCTGAAGTAGTGCTGCTATTGGCCTAGATTGAGAGGTCCGTGCTCTTTCAACAATGCCCTAGAGGTTTTCTTCTGCTGAAGGTTCCTTTTGATGATGTGGTGCTTCCATGCCATTGTCTCTGAATACGTCACCAACAAATAATCAAAAGTAGACACTTTCTCCAAAGAAGTCCCTCCCCAGGGTCAGTTTACCTTTGAACGATTTGTGAGGGTTCATTGTCAGGAGCTTAGTTTTTGAGGTATTAACCTCCAGTCCTCTCTAATTGTAAAATGCCATAAATCAGTCAAGAAGGAGTTGAAGGCCACTAGGGGTCTTCAAGACTCCTAATGTGTCGTCCGCGAATAATAAAGTTGTTACTTTTCCACCCCCTAATGTAGGTGCGTCAGCAGGAACTTCCTCCAAATGATTCACCACCCCGTTTATAAAAATTGAAAACAGGGTGGGAGCCAGGACACACCATTGCCAAACCCCCCTAACAAATTTAATGTGTTCAGTCAACTGCCCTTGATCACCTAGGCGAACCCTTGAAGATGTATCTTCATGCAGCCGAACAACCAGCGCAAGAAGCTCCGGAGTAACGCCAGATCCTGTAGTACCTGCCATAACTTGGGTCTTGGGATAAGGTCGAAGGCCAACTTTAGATCATTAAAAGCGATGTACGGGGGCGTGGCCTGCTGAGTAGTGGAATGGCCGCTCTTTGAGTGCGCTCCGCCGGCCGGGAGAAAATCCTCATAAAATCCTGCACTTCGGATTGACTCTGCATCGCACAGACCCACTGCACGGACGGCGGATAGCGTGGGTCAGATGCGGGAAAACTCTTAAGGAATCCTATGCAATTTGGGGCTGAGAGTGACAATGCGTATGCCGGACGGCCGCAAGGCATCGCGCTGAACTACCAGCGGGGAGCACTGTAAATTAAGCCTGCGGCTGCCGAGTTACCCAAGGCCTCTGGCTGCGGAGAGGAGCTCCACCTGAACGCTGCCGAGGAAACATCTCACCCGCAATAGGATGCCCTGCAGGTGTGGCGGGGGAAGCTGCAGTGGCCCTACCTGCCACTGGACGGGAGTGAGCGGTAATTGTACGCCTACGGACCCTCGGTGTGTTAGCCCGGGGACAGCGCAGCCGGCGGAACCGCGGCGAGCCGCGGTTGCTGCATGCACGATTTTGGGAAGCTGACACCAGTTTTTGTGTGGCAAGACTAGGTTGCTGTGCAGCGGTGGCTGGAAGAAGCAAGCTACACCCCTAAATTACAGGTACCTTGGGCGCCCGATCTCCGGCGCCCAAAGAAAATCCGACACGGGGACCCAGGGCCGCCATTTTGTGAAGTCTTTTCATCATTGCCCAACATCATTGCTTGGATTGCGGGGCTGCCGAACCAGGACTTTGGCCGCCAGGGATTGCTGGGCACAGAGGGGGATCTGAGCTGCGGTGGCTGAAGGGGGTGCGCACACCCCTGACCTGCAAATACCTGCTGTGCGTGTACCCAGGTACCCAAAGACACTCCGAAAGGCGGGCCCAGAGCCTCCATTTCGCGATGCTTTTAATTGTTGCCCGCTAACATTGCTTGACCTGTGGGGCTGCTGAGCCACAACTCTATATAAACCATGAGAGGCGCACCCATGGCAAAGGTTGGACGAATTTGGCTACGCTGCGGGCGCTGTTTGATGATCCTTTGAGGGAAAAGTGATGGGTTGGGACCGGGTGACATTGAAGATTGGCGCTGGAGCTGTTGGTGCCCTCTACTGATGCAGCATGGATGAGCGATCGCTTACGTGCGGAGGAGCTGAGACTGCACTGCCCATGAGGTGAACTATGTCTGGCGGCATTTTTTCTATTTCTATCAATTGAACTTGAGGACTCTGTTCTGAGCAGCACGTGACGGGTGGTAGACCCAGAGGGGCAGCTGAAGTTGCTGAGGCCCGAGAAAAGAACGTCTTTCTTCACTGCTGTTAATATGAATGTGAAGCCCTGCCTGTTTGTATGTGGAAATGCCGGACAGCAAGCTTAGATTTGCGGGGCACACTCTGGCTTAAGAAGACTATGAGTTATACAGATTACGGGGCATAGAAGGGAGATTGCAAGCGAGAGTGAAGCCAGGCGAGAGCAGCATTGTGCCCTGAGGGGAACAGGAGGTGTGTCACCGCGAAGCCCCCACAAGGGTTGCCTTGACTAACTATCCCTATAAAACGTTCGGCGTCTCAGCCACCATGGGCAAACAGGATGCTAAGCAGTCGAAGCTGACCTTCGAAAAATAAGCGCTCCTACCGGCACGTGGACTCGGGGCAAGAGACACAAGCGGAGGGCCAACGCAATTTAAGTGTGGAAGATCAGGGAGAAGATCTGAGAACACTCATGCTAGAAATGCGGTCTAGTCTCCGCAACATTGACACTAAACTGGATTCCTTGACGTCATAGCTAGACTCTGTCAAGTCGCAGGTATCAACGCATGAGACACATCTTGATGTGCTTGAAAACCAGCAAACTGAGTTCTATGAGTTCCAGGTAGAGACTAAGGAGCAGCTATTGTACATGGATGAACTACTAGGGGGTCATCACAGCTAAAAATTATGAGTTAGAGGCAGGATTGCGATGCAACATCCTCTGCGTAACCGATATTCCAGAGACGACCACCATATCTAAAATGGAGACTTATATTGCAGATCTGTTGCATGAGCTATTTGACCCACACCTCTCTGCAGTCTTTGTGGTGGAGAGAGCGCATATATCGCGGTCACAGAAACCCCCTGTTGGTGCGCTACCCAGGCCTATAATTGCGAAACTTCTGAATTATCAAGACAGAGATATGAGTCCTGAGGATGGCTACAGAAAAGGGACAGTTCACGCATAAGGGAAACAAAATCTCGTTCGACCCAGATTTTACTCCAGTGGTGCAGGCGGCGAGACGAGAATTCCTCCCGGCTAGAAGCGTTCTTTTGCAAGCACAGATCCCCTATTCTCTGCTGTATCCAGCCAAGCTAAAAGTATTGTTTGATGGAACTGCCCACTTTTTTATTGATGCGAAATCCACACTGAAGTTTGCTATGCATGTAGAAGGAAAGAAGAATAAGGGACATCACGAAGGCACAGAGGTGGCAGGAGGTCATCTAAGTGACAATGGCTAATCTGGGTATTGTATTTCATGTATATTGACCCTGTTACGCTGCTAAGATAGGGGGCCAGAGACCGGTTGATTTAACTGTGAATATAATTTTCGATGCCCCCTGCCACGCTGACTTTTACTGTTTCAAAGCGATGTGGCCTTGGACGTACTGAGTCATCCGCAGATTTCCCGGCCACCTTGTACAATACAAGGTAGTTTGCCGGGAATGTTACGCCCCCATGGGAATGTTCCCTTTTTTGATGAGTATTTGTTAGTTCTCAGTCCCTGGGATGGGTAATCTACAACCTGATTGGGGGGTTGGAGTGGGTGGTGGGTAGAGGGGAGGGTTTGTTCTGATAGTAAATGCCAGAACAAATGTAATTTGGTGTATAGCCGATTTCATTTCTGGAGGGAGTACGTCACGTTGTTTTTATTTCCGCAAGATCCTGTAAGAAACTGGCACACATATGTCCGATAATACATTGAACTGTTTAACTTGAATGTTCGAGGGCTCAATGATGGTTGATGTTTATTTGGCCCGGCACAACATTGATATCTGCCTACTACAGGAAACACATTTAAACACTACGCCATCCCAACAACTTCTCAATGGCAGGTGGGGTCATATTTACTCTGCTATATACTCAAACTATGCACATGGGGTAGATGTATTGATTAAACTAGGGCTAGACTGAAAGGAGGGCAGATACATCTTGATACAGGGGCTTTTATGTGTTGTATCCATAGTCATCGTGGCCTTATATGGCCCAAATGTCGACTCCCCTGAATTCTTTCACACTGTCTGGGTGAAAGTCAGGGCAACTGGCTGCAGTATGATTCTATGGGGGGGACTTTAACGCCATCATAGATGATGTACTAGACCGGAGGGGAGCTGCTCGGACTCTGCACCCGGCGGCTAGCACCGCCCTGGAGGTGAGAATTGTTGATGGAGGGTTAGTTGATATATGGCGCAGTAGGCACACCTCACTGAGGGAAGGTACCTGCAGTTCCGATCATCACAGTGCATGGTCCCGCTTAAACTATTGGTTGGTATATCAGAATGCGGCTACTTGGACAACTGGAGTCGAGCACATGCCACGTTCCCTGTCGGATCATGCCCCATGCCTGTTGAAATTATTGATCCCGAACAGGCCCAGCTTCTCGTGGCGCTTCCCACCACACGCCCTACATGATGAAGCCTTTAAAGAAGAGATCTTGAAGGATATTGCTGATTATTTTGAGCTAAACGCAGGGTCGGTGGACACAGAGACTTCCCTTTTGGAGGAATTTAAAGTTGTTATTAGAGGCCAATGCATAGCCCGTCAAGCGGGGTGTTGAAGGCCATAAGAGGCATGCTCGCATACCTAGAGACTAACACAAAAGAACTTGAGACTCAGTTTTATGTAACAGGTGATCAGAAAATGACTTGTCTGCTAAAAGCCAAGTTATTAGACTACGCTGAGGAGGCGCAGCGCGAGGTGAAATTCTTGGGTATATATGCGGAGGCCAGTAGATATGTAAGAGGAGAGGCCAGGTCGCACGCTGGCGGGCATGATTAGATCACCCAGATACATGACATACATTCACGAAATACATACTGCACCAGACACCACGATTAGGGGCCAAGGGGAAATATTAAATGCCTTCTCCGGATTTTATTCCAACCCCTACACTGCCACTCAGGAAGCATTCCCAGAGGGAAGGGAGTCCTTTATGGATTTGAATGGGCTAATCTGGCTTAATAACATTCACAGAGAGTATATGGATCTCCAGATAACCATGGAAGATGTCGTTCAAGTTATAAAGAGCCTGCCTCTCAATAAGGCACCTGGCCCAGATGGCCTAACCACAGCCTTTTATAAGGGTTATGTTGAGGAGCTGGTGCCTAGACTTCTGGTGGTATATGAAGAGGCATTGGAGGAGGGAATACTGCCTGCTACCATGAGAGAAGCTATGATTATCACATTGTTAAAGCCTGGTAAGTCAGCAGAGGAGATGGACTTCTACAGACCTTTCTCTTTGATGAACGTAGATGTTAAAATTCTGGCCAAATTAATAGCTAACCGGGTGCAGCAACTGCTACCTATGATAGCGCTTCCCGACCAATCGGGGTTTATTCTGGGAAGATTGACAGCACACAACATACAAACAATATTATCAACTTTACACTATCTACACCCTGACGTTCTAGCCGCAGTGGTGTTTTTGGATGCCACTAAAGCTTTTGACACCCTCGAGTGGCCATATTTATTTGCTATATTGGGGTGGATGGGCTTTAGTCTGCTTCTCATTAACAGGATTCGTCTGTTGTATACCCTACCCAGAGCCCAGATCAGAGTGAACGGCTTGGTCTCTGACCCCTTCCCTATTTCTCGAAGTACAAGGCAGGGATGCCCCTCTCCCCGCTACTCCTTGCAATAGCAATGGAGCATCTAGATGCCCGAATCCGACAACACGCACGGGTCATTGAGTTCAGCTCCAGGAACCTTCTTAAATTGCTGTATGCAGACAATATAATCCTTTACCTTATTAACCCAAAAGAAAACCTGGACCCAGTGTTGCATGAATTTATTTGATTTGGTCGCCTGGTTAGGGTTTCTGTAAACTGGTCAAAATCTGTAATTTTTCCCCTGACGGACACTACCCCACAGGTCTCTTCTGAGTATACCCTGAAAAGGGAAGCAGAAGGGGTCAAGTACCTGGGTATATGGATAAGCCGGGAAATTCAAGAAATTTGGAATTTAAACTACTGGAGTGCTGCTATGTGGCTAGAGGAGAAGGTCAAGCTATGGGCAAGGCTGCCTCTGACACTTACTGGGAGGATTGCTTTGGCTAAAATGGTCATATTATCCAAATTCCTGTATTTATTTGCAAACATTCCGATTCCACTCACATCACACTTTTTCAACACTCTCAGATCGCAACTCGTCGCATTGGCATGGGCGGGCAGACAGGCAATAGCTTCCTGGGATATGCTGACATTGCCTTTGATCTAGAAAGAAAGAAGGGTTTGGCTTAAGCGCAGTAAGGCTACGCCACATTCATGTACAACAAAGCAATTGCCAGTACTGCTCAAATATTTTCTCAAAGAACCAAAAAGCTGAGGACCTCGTTCTCAACTTCATAGACCACTCTTTCAGTCTTGAAATGTATCTCAAAAATATTTTTATTTGTTTGAAGAACATTTTTTAGTTATTTCTTTTTACTTTTAAACATCCAACATTGATATGTCACAAACTAAAGTGATCCTACTTGTTTATATAAATTGTGGTAAAGAGGGGGAGAAAAATCCAATAATTGGAGAAAATTGGTGAATATGAACATTGGGGTGTTAAGAGACTGTGCAAATGATACAAAAATAAACAACCTAAACAATTTAGATTCAAAGACTCATTCATCAAAATCATACGACGTCAATTATAGCACATGTATTAAAAAAATGACAAAGAAAGTGGTGAGGGGGGAAAGAGAAGATAATTTGGAGTATGTGTAAGTAAAATTAGGAGTAAAAGCCCTGAATCAAATCATTTCACAATCCAGGGTTCAAAGGGAAAATAATAAGGGTGGGCGTAAAATCCGTTTCGCGGGCGAATTTGTGGATTTTCTGCGATTTCGCGATCCGCGAATCTCGCGAAATCGCGGTAAAATCCGCGAATCAGCGGGGACGAATTTTCAGCCAAGCCAGGGTTACAGCAGCAGGTGCAAAAGTTGAACCTAATTTCTTTGTAACCTTTTACAAAAGGGTTACAAACAAATTAACTTCAACTTGGACACCTGCTGCTAATTGCTTCCTGGCGCCTCGTTGCCTACTTGCAACTATTCTCTGACCCTGCTCTGACCCTTGAAGCAGGGTCAGAGAATAGTTACAAGTAGGCAACGAGGCACCTGTCCAAGGAATTAAACCTCATCAGGAAGCATTTACAGATATAAAAAAAACAGGAAGAAGGGAGAGGATGGCAAATACACACATTTTGAGTTGTCAGGAGGGGTTAAACTAAAAGAGACCTTTACAGCACAATTTTCATATGCATTTTGCTAAAAATAAAAAGCTGTATGTTCTGTAGGGGCAACTCAGGAATCTGGCCCTTCAGAGATGCGGCCTCTCTTTCTTTCTCTCGTTCTCTCTCTCCCTCTTTCTTTCCCTCTCTTTCTCTCTCTCTATCTATCTATCTATCTATCTATCTCTCCCTCTCCCATAAACGACTGCATGGGTAACTTCGCTATGCAAGCGGCTCGCGAAGACGCAAAAAACCCTGCGAACACGCAAAAAAAACGCAAACACGCAAATAAACAAAAATCCGCAAATTTGCACAAATTCGTGAATTTTGCCGATCGCGAATTCGCAAATCCGCAAATTCGCGGATCGCGAATTCGCAAAATTCGCCCATGCTTAGAAAATAACATATTATTCTTATGATCACCCTAAGTGGTTAGGCCATCTTATACTTTATATTTACAAACTGAATTGGCCTAAAGAAGCTGGAAAAATAAATTTCTCTTCTGGAAGACACTAAGTCACAGAATCAAAATACAATAAATTCAATGCAATGAGGTCATAAGGTCAATACAAAAAGGTTGACGCGTTTCGAATCCCTTTAGTTCATGGGACTCTCTTCAGGACCAAAACAGATATAATCTGGAAAACATAAGAATCAAAGAAACATTCAGTCAGTAACAGCAGCCAAATGACTCTCAACTTGACATTCAGACCAGCATTCACTCAAGCAGTACCTGTTGGGCTTTCTTAAATCTTTATCTGCGATATGACTGTGGGCATAAAGAAATATATGCATCTCTGTTAGAATACAGGAACGATGGTATGTTCTATGAATGGCATTAATATTAATTCTACTCACTTATATGGGACGATTGTAACTCCTATTGATCAATTTATTTGACAAGTTCAGTTCGGGGTGGGAAGGACCTGCTCTTCTACCTTGTTTTTCATTTGTGTTTCCTGTTAAAAAAGATGTGCATATTTTTACTGACATGCTCGATGACGTCTTGTAAGAAAATCAAATCGAATGTTCAGGTTTTGTAGTTGTCAATCAAAGGTTAAAATATTCTTGTTCTGCAGGTTTTTCAATGCCCCAGAAAGGTTGTTTGGGTGAAAGGTTGTTTGGGTGGGGCAAACATGGGAGAGTACACGTTATACGCGCAAAAAGGCGCAGTTGTTTTATATCTATTACAATGTAATTGCTTTTGCCTTTATCTGAGACAGCGTGAGTACGTTGGTACACCCTTGCCTTCATGCCTGTAGTGGCAGGCTAAATAGTTGTTTACTACGGCCACAGTGGTGTGAGGGATGAAAATCCTACATTGTCACTCAAACGTCTAAGCCCACTGTTCCAAACGGCCACTCTGTTCGACATATGTGCCTTTTTGCACCTATACCGTGTACTCTCCCATGTTTGCCCCACCCAAACAACCTTTCTGGGGTTGGTACATTCACCCCAGTACAGAGATCTGGGCCTAAATCCATTGTTTTTTTGCTCATCACACCACCCCAGTTCAGACATGGCCATATGCAAATCAGCCGCGGCACTGTGCCTCATGGGAACAGTCCAGCCCGAACTGTGAAGCCAGGTCTTCCCTGGACCGGAATCATGCATCCTAGGACCATTTTCTGGCTATCAGCTCTCATTAGTCAAGATAGCTTGACTCCACTGTTGTTTTTGTATTTGTCAACCCGAGTGGGACTGGTATGCTTAGACGTGAGTCCTGTGCTCTCCACGCCATTGGAATCAAGCTATCCTGGCTAAAGACGGCTGATAGCCAGAAACCGGTCCTAGGATGCTTGATTCCGGTCCAGGGAAGACATGGCTTGGCCGTTCTGGCTGGACTGTTCCCATGAGGCACAGGGTCAAGGCTGATTTGCATGTGGCCATGTCTGAACTGGGGTAGCGTGGTGAGCAAAAAAACGATGGATTTAGGCACAGATCTCTGTACTGGGGTGAATGTATGACATTGTTCTGCATTCTGTCCATCAACTGTTGTTATTGTCATTTTACACGTAGCATGGTCCTGCTCGGTGCCCGCGGACTATTGGTGTAAGATTTTTATCTCGGTGAACCAGATTGTTGGGCGGTCAGATACCCCATCCCCCGAGCTGGGTATACACGAGGGTATGTCAAAGGTACTCCACCCAAATCACGCAAATTACATGCATTGCTTTTGCTATTTGCCAAGAGACAAGTGGCGATACACTGGGCAAGAAGAAGGTCGCATCAATCAAGGGTTGGCTTGCTGATGTAGTTTATGGCCGGAAAAACTGGAAACATTCTGGGAGCTCCTGCCACCAACTTCCCGACCTCGCGACATCTGGGAGCCGTTCATTCAATGGGTTCAGGCACAACAAGAGGCAGCCAAGGTTGAAAACACAGCAAATGTGTAACCCCTGAGGTAGATGGAGAAGGTATATGGAGGATACTAATGAAGTGTTAGACCGATATTGCTAAAATCCTTGTGTAAGACGATGACTATTGGATGGGTATATATAAGATTGCATGTCTTTGTGGCAGCACACTGATGATTTTAAGCTCACATATTTGTGTATGACTATTCTGATGTTGTGAACACCCCGAACCTGAAAAGATGTTTAACTATGTGTACCTTTCATTACAAGACTGACGTGACCAAATGTTGAATATTTGTACTACTATATGACTTCTATCTGCACCATGACTCAGGATAGATTTAACAACAAACTGGCTTGTTCTGTTGTTGAAATGCTTTGTAATTAATCAAAAGGCTAATATAAAAAATATAAAAAAATGTAAAAAGAACAAAAAAAAAACGATGTACAAACTAGCTTGCTCAATGTTCACTGTTTTACATGCCACCAAGGCAAATCTGAAAACTTGGTCTATGGTGCTGACTTTCCTCCTAAACCCAGCTTAGAATGGGGCTAAGATGTAGTTTTCCTCCATCCAATCGGTATTCTTAGACAAAAGGGCACAGGGGAAGATCTTCTGGACACCATCGATTTAACTAATCGGCCTATAGTCGGAGTGCAGTACACGGTCGCCATTTTTGCAGACCGGGATTACTTCTGCTCCCTTCCAAGATGGTGGTATTGGTGCCCCAGCAGCAATTCCATTGGAAAGTACCCACATATATTTGGACTAGTTGGGGATATCATTGAGAAAGATGTCTCCCGGTACGCCATCTGGACCAGAGCCTTTGTTCTTAGCTGTTGATGTTACGCTTTGAGTAATTTTGGTTCTTGAGAACAGTTCACTGGATCGAGTGCCAAAGAAGGCACGAGAGGCTTCAGTATCCAACTCTGCCGACCCAGTGTAAACAGCAGAAAAATGATCAACCCAGGCAGCTACAGAGATATTACTATTAGGCAGCCTTGGTCTGTCGGCCTCTCCCCTTGTAACCAACATCCAAAATTGTTGGGAGTCTTTCTCCTGGCAAGCATCACAGATTTAATCCCAGGAATTTTTAGCATAGTCTTTTTTTGCTTTTGCTTGGACTACCTTGTAGGTCTTCCTGTCCTCTCTAATATTCGGAACATTATTTGTTCTGACTGCAGCAGCTAGGGCTGCCCTCATATTCTTCCAATCTTTATTGAACCAAGAGGATTGTGGGCAAACAGACGGACATTTGCGTTGATTCTGACTCGGCAGTGTGAATATGGAGGATATATGCTCAAAAAGAGATGTAAGCCTATCTGTTACCTTTAGGAGCTCCTCCCGTTGGTCACTCAAATTATGGGAATTTTCAATACCTTTATATAATAATGTTTTATTGCAACAGATTTAGAGGTATCTATTGCAACCCGAGCCCACTTCATTCTCCTATTATTGTTTGTGGGACAGATCATCTTGGTTAATAAAATGGTGCTGGATGGGCTTCTATGTCTTGTCCAGAATGATGTCAAGCTCGAGAGGGTTGTGTTCGCTATCGATGGTAATCCCAACTAACATATCCCTCACTTCAGGCCAAAATCTTACATCAATCAATAGCAAGTCGATGTGACTCCTGTTCGAAGTTCTATTGAACGAATTTGCCCCTATCCTATCAGACTTAGTGCAGACATTTGATGCCCTTAGGCCACACTCCAGGGTAATTGCTTGGAGCTGCAAAGCTGGTCACGTCCATTTTTTAATTGGCAGTAGGTCAAGCGGGTCAACGGACCACATCTCGTCTATGCGGTCAGTATTGGTTAGATATTCAGAATCGAGTGGTTCAAAAGTCACTTTAAAATCTCCAGCTATTATTAAGGGCAAAGGCAACTCTCTTTTCTCTAGGCAATCTTCCAGCACTTGGAGTGTTGAAGAACTACAGCCATCTTTGGTGCCTCGAGCATAGATGTTGAATATGGCCACAGACTTGCCATTCCTTCCCTTGAGAGGTACTACAAGAATATCAGGGTTATTGGTCTTAATTCATTTTGTGGAACATTGTAAATCAATTCTTATCCATATCAAAACCCCTCCGGCCCGTCGTCCTGGTCTATTAGTGACTGCTGGGCGACATATAGTGATGCAACCAGAAATGAAAACTGGTGCTGTAGCACATGTTTCCTATAGTATACAAATATCAAAGAGTTTGATATATTTAACTTGTAGGGGAGTGCTACCTTATGTCTTAAACTGGCCACCTTCCAAGATAGTATGCGTAATTTGATGATTAGAACTTCCGTGTCGAGGCTCACAGAATGATGTTCATCTATTGCGCATCTTGGCAATACGCTCATGGATGGAACTTGGTCAGTGGTTGCTGTCCAAAAGCTGTGAAGAGGTGGGGACCTCAGAACTATGAGACTGATGTATATAAACTAGCAATTGGTTTTCCTGTAGCTTATCCTTGAGGGCTAAATGAACTGTTAAGTCTGGGAGATGGGATGTCAAATGAGTTGGTGATGCTGGGGATCCCAGTCAGTCAATATTGGCTAAAGTTGAATCTGGATCCAGTGAAATGCCATACGAATTACTGGATTGGAGGTGTGGTGTACCAGTTGGATTGTATTCCAACTGGATTCTGGTGGAAGAGGGCGAACATGTCTGTGCCTCAAGAGCTATTAGACTGAGTTTTCATTGCTCAAGTGTAATTCAATGGAATCCGAGAAGCGGTGGGTTATCCTTTTTGCCCATAGGATGTAATTTCTAATGACTGATCTGCACCCCCTTACCTTCCGTAATCAGTGAATTGATGTATTTATTACAGAGTTTGTATCTTCGTATTTGGCATGCAATTGGATTTTAGGCACATTTATCATGTAAATGCTCTTAGTAGGGCCCTGAGTCGGTTCATGCCTATTACTTAAATGTCGTTCATTACCTGCTACATGTGAATTATTTCTACACATATTTTTACACACTAATGAATATGTTGCCAATGTGGGAGATTTAGCAGAGGAGCAAGTGGAGATGAACATTAAAGGAACTATGCTGATCACGGGATTTGGAGCACCTATACTTTTCAATAGTGTGGTAGTATTCGTTGTGGTACCCTCTGTCAATGAGGGGGTGCGTGTTATTGTTGGATCTTTATCCAGAAGGAGTTTAACTTGATCGGTAAGCACCAGTATAAGTGACTTGAGGATAGTGACTTCAACCCTAAGCTCATTGATAGTTGTTATGGCATCCAGCTCAGATATAGTGGGCTTTGTTGGACTACTCTCTACCCTTCGCCGAATTTTGTTTCTCCGGGATGACATCTGAGTTTGACAGAGAAGATACCATCTCTATTTCTTTTTTTTTAAAATATTTTTATTTGCATTTTATTCATCCACAACTCAACAAACATGTCATCATTAGCCATACCCCTCCTCCCTTCCACCTCCCACCCTCCATGCATCGTCATGATTAACAGTACATTTTCCTTCCTCTCAGACTCTCCCTCCAACCCTTCGTTTAGGTCTCGGTGTCCCTCTTCTAGGGGTCGCTCTCTATGCCTCCTCCTATGCCCACGCTTGAACTCACTCCACCTTCTAGGTTGAGAGACCTCCATCTAGGCCATTTAATGTCTCCATTTACCCCATACCCTACCAAATTTCTTGGGGCATCCCCTTGCCTTATAGGTGACTCTTTTGGCTGCCTTGTACAAATCCAGGCCTCTCCTCTATTCCTCCAATTGCGGTAGTTCCGCCACCCCCCACTTTCTTGCCACATCCCTCTTGGCCACCACTAGGGCCAGGACAAGAAAAATCAATGACGGGCGTGCCAAATCCAAATCATTAGTCATGCCCAGCAGGACCAGATTAGGGTCTAATGGCAGTACAGTCTGCACCACCTTTCCGAACTCTCTCAGGATTTCCGCCCAGTAGGTTTAGAGTGTGGGGCAGGACCAGATAGTGTGGTAGAAGTTCCCAATACTGTGTCCACATCTCAGGCAGCTCAGATCCTCTGCTCTTCATATCTTGTGCAACCGTTCCCTATCAAAGTAAGTCCTATGTAGGATATTAAATTGGATCAGCCTCAATCGGTGTTTAATAGCTACCTCCCTCAGGTGCATCAAGACCGTATCCCAATCCGCATCATCCATTACCCCTACATCCTCCACCCACTTCCTCCTAAGGGTAACCATCCCATCTGGTATATTATTCATCAGTGTTCTGTATGTTAGGGATATTGCCCTTTCTGGGATTTGTTCCTGTTGGAGGCGGCCCTCCAGGGGGGCTTATTCCGGGAGTCTTTCCACCTGAATCTCCTCTGCCCACCAGGCATGTCTCAACTGTGCATATTTAAAGTACTGAGTGCGGTGTAATCCAAAGTATGTCTTCAGTGTCGGAAATGACATCAGTGTCCCTCTCGCAATCACATCGCACAGTGCCGCTATCCCTATGGCATCCCATCTCTGAAACCCCTTCAGTTTGTTCATTTCTTTCAACCATGTACACTGCCATAGTGGTGTCTGTCTAGTGGGCTTCTTATCCCAGCCTATACCTTTGGTCGCCCTGTTCCATACTGACAATGTGAACCTGGTGGCCTGAAGTAGGGCCCCTCTCCCTTTTCCCCCATATATGCATGTACAAGCCGTCATACCTCTTCTCTCCAGGGCATAGATGGGGTGTATGGCTGGGGCATGGAGCCAGTCATTGATGGGGGCCACGTGTTCTGCCCAGTCGTAAGCTTCGAGGTTGGGGAGTGAGATCCCACAACTATATGGATGTCTGTTAAGGGTCGCCAACGCTACCCTGGGCTGTTTACCCTGCTGCAAGAGGGCTCTCAATTCTGCATTTATCTCTGTGAACACCCTGTGCAGGAGGGGGTAATCCTCCTTTTGAAATGCGTATAAATACCGCAGCAGTGTCACCATTTTAAACATCGCCGCACGGCCTAGAATCGTTAGAGGGAGCAAGCGCCACCTATTAGCGTCCTCCATAAAGTTGTTTATTATGCGCCTGATGTTTATCTCGGAAGATCGAGCCCTATCTAGTGTTATAAAGATCCCACTGTACAGGAACCCCTTGCTCGTCATTTGTAGTTGCTCTGGCAGGTTCGACCACTGTTCTCGGCCTCGTGGATCATAGAGTACCGACTTGTGCCAGTTTATCCGGTATCCGGCGTGTGCCCCGAAGCTCTCCAGCTCAGCAAACAGCACTGCCACCGTAGTTTCTGGGTGTGTGATATATAAGAGCACATCATCCGCGTACAAAAATATTTTTTCCTCTACTACATCTGTCTGTCCCAGTCTGAACCCTCTAATGTATTCACTCTGTTGAATCGCACACGCCAATACCTCAATGGTTAGCGCGAACAGCAGAAGGGACAAGGGCACCCTTGTCTGGTCCCTCTCAGCACCGGGAAGTCACAACATAAGATCCCGTTCACCCTGACTTTTGCCCTGTGGTCCGTGTATAACAGCTGTATCCACTTCCGGAACTTGGGTCCAAAACCGAACCGCACCAAGACTCCTTCTAGGAAGGGCCAGTGGACTGCATCAAATGCCTTTTCAGCGTCTAGTGACAGGAACCAGTGTGGGTCTTGTCTCCCACTCACATCCTGTAACCAATTATAGGTACGTTTGAGGTTCAATCTGGTGGCCCTATCTGGGAGGAACCCCATCTGATCCAGTTGTACTAGCCCGGACGCCACCTCCCGGAGCCGAAGGGCCAAGATAGTTGCCAGGAGTTTCACTTTATGTTCAAGAGGGAGATGGGGCAGACCGATGCGCAGTCCTCCACTGGTTTACCCGCCTTGTAGATCGGGACTATCGTGGCCATGCGCAGGTCTGGCGATAGCTCACCCACTTGTACTGCCTCTTCAAAGAGTCCCAATAAATGTTGGGCCAATAGATCTGAGGTACGTTTAAAGAATTCCACAGGGAACCCATTTGGGCCTGGCGACTTCCCTGCACGCAGCTTGGCCAAGGCTACCTTAACGTCATCTAGCTTAACGTCAGCCTCTAAGGTTAGTTGTTACTCCTCTGTCAGAACTTGTAAATCAATGTGTGACATATAATGTAGGGCGTCCTCCTGCGTCCCTAGGTCCCTAGCGTCACACATTAGTTTAAAATGCGCCGCAAAGGCCTCCGCTATCAACTCGTCCGACCGCACTAGGGTACCCTGGGCATCCCTGACTTGTTCTATCCATTGGGCGTCTCTCTCTTTTCTACTGAGCCATGTTAATAATTTCCCCGACTTGTCCCCCACGTCATACAGGTGATGGAGTGTGTCCAGTGCCTGCGTTTTGGCCTCTCCCGTCATTACATCTCTATAGTGGAGTTGCACTATCGTCAGCCTCCGAAGGGCCTCCGGTGTTTTAGTAAGTTGATACTCTCTGTCCTGTTCCAGAATCTTAGCCTCTAGTGTCATAGCATCTTTCTGCGCTTTCCTAGTCTCTTCCGCTAACCTGTTCTGTATTCTGTCTCGTAGTACCACTTAAAGGCCTCCCAGAAGATCACCTTCGATGAGACCGAGCCCTCATTTTCAGCAATGTATGTCTTAACATCTGCTCTGATACCTTTCAGTATGTCTATGTTCTGCAAGTCCCAGGCCGTCAACCTCCAGGTCCCCTCTTTCCCTACCCTGCCTCCCCCCATCGACGCTAAAAGCGGGGAGTGTTCTGAGATCCCTCTAGCCTGGTATTCAGCCGTATCGTTAGTTGTAAAAGTGTGTCTGGACATGAAAATATAATCGAGCCTTGAGTAGATCTTGTGTGCCCCTGAGAAGAATGAGTAAGCCCTACCTTCTGGGTGTAGCCATCGCCATACATCAGTCAGCCTAGTGTGGACATTGTTCTAGTGAGAAGGGTTGGGATCTGGTCTCTAGCCCTATCGCCCGTCCTGTCCTGGGTCAGGAGCATCACATCATTAAAGTCTCCCCCTATCACCTGAATATTGTTCGCCATATTGAGGAGAATATCCGTTACCCCTTTGAGTGTAGCCGCTTGTAGTTTTGGGGGTGCATATACCAAGACAATCTTGTACTCCTGCCTTCTCCAGGTACCCCTCACTCCCACATATGTTCCCTGGGTATCGCTCCATACCCTCAAAATCTGGAACGGAGAGTTCTTCCTACCCAGAATGGCCACCTTCCTGGAGCCTGTGGTGAGCCCCGCAAGCGCCTGCACCGTGAATGGCCCTCTAGCTAAAAATCTGCATTTGTTGCCCTGTAGGTGTGTCTCTTGGAGCAGGATTATGTCAGGGCTTATCCGTTTTATATAGGCATGTACTAGTCCTCTCTTTATTTTACTCCCCAGGCCATTAACGTTCCAGGTCACAACTCTAAGCCCCTTTCTAGCCTGTGGCGTCTGTGTGTGGCTATCCGAAATCAGGCCCTGATTCCCTTCTTGTGATGCGTAGAGTCAGTGCTAGCAGGGCGTCCGGGACACGGACGTGGATGACCTTTGTAACATGTTCGAACTCTCTCTCCCTCCCCCAACCCCCTACAAAACTTTCATGGTCTTCGCTGCTCATTCCCCACCCCCTATTCTTCCCCCCAACTTTCTCCAACTTAGAACAAAAACAACTTTCCTCATCCCCCCACCCCACCTCCCTCCCCCTTCCGTCCCCTCCGATATATAAAACAGGATAGAGGACTATCCGGTGGAGAAGGTCTGTCACCCTCCCCTAGTTCACCCCTTCCGAACCAACGCTACCAGTCTATGAAACCAGCATATAGAACTTGTCCAGTAAACCTACTGAAAAATGTAGTAGGGTAAAAAACACTTACACAATAGGTATAGGGATGAATCAACTTGCGTGCTTCTGGCAATGAGCCAAGATCAAGTCTGCCCAGTCTGTCCTGTGGTCAAGAATGTGAGTCCTGGGTATCGTCCAGCGGGCCCTTTGTTTGCTTGACCAGTTCCTGTTCCAACTTGTGAATAGCTGCTACCAATGGATGCTGTGAGGGACCCTCCACTTCCTCCTCTCCAGACGAGTGACCACCAGTGTCTTCCTCCCCCTCTGAGCGAACATTTCTCTCAAGGCAGTGGAATCTGGAGCCCGCCAGGGCGCCTGTGACCGGGGATGCCAAGTTCCGTCTCTGTCGGCCTGTCACGCTTTTCATCGGATATGGTGTCGCCTGCACCCGCCGTCTGCGCCCTGATCCTTTCTGCCTCTGGGTCTTCGGCAGCTCCCACTGTGGCCCGTTCGAGGTTGTCACTTTGGTGTGCCTCGTCTCTCTCCCTCCGCTCTCCGGAGTACAGGGCGCTCCTCCAGCCACTCCCAGGCGTCCTCCAGGTGGGTAAAGAAGTATGTCTTCTCCTTGAATATTACCTTCAATTTTGCCGGGAAGAGCAGCATGTATTGGATACGCATGTCTCTCAGTTTCGCTTTCACTAAGTCAAAGGAGCGCCTCTGTTTCTGCACCTCCTGGCTGTAATCAGGAAATATCATGATGTGTGCATTTTCTAGTCGGATCTCCCCCATTTTCCAGGCTTCCCGCAGGATCAAATCTAGGTCGGCAAAATTCAGGAAGCGTGCAATGACCGGTCGTGGCCTCGCCTCCACCGGTGGTTTTGCCAGGAGTGCTCGGTGTGCCAGTTTAATCAGGAAGCAATTTGAAAACTTTGCTGTCGGGAATGTCTCTTGAAGACAGAAATACAGGAACAACACCATATTTGTCCCTTCCAGTCCTTCTCTAAAGCCCACAAAGCGTAGGTTGTTGCTGCGGGCTCTATTTTCCACGTCATCCACCTTCCATTGGAGTTGCCGGTGTGAGGCCTGCAGTTCCGACATATCTTTCTTGAGGGTATGAATAGAGTCTTCCCCCTCGCCCAATCTGGTTTCCGCTGTTGTCACACTCTCTGTCAGATTGCGGAAGTCTTGTCTCATCAGTGTGACCTCCGACCCCACTTCTCCGATTTTGACCTCCAACGCTGCGCATGACGCTTGTATATCTTCTCTGGACGCTTGTATGGCCCCCATCAATAACTCTGTGTCTGTGCGCGTATCCGGGAGTTCAGTCTCATTGTGTGGCTGGGCCGTGGCGTAGCGGTCTAGGGTTCCCTGCCGTGGAGCCCTTGTGGCTGCCTCCTTTTGTCCTTTTTGCCCATGATAGTCGTCCTCGCTTACCGGCGGATGGCAGTGAGTCCCCGGGCAATCCACACCTCTCCTCCTCCGGGAGGCCCCCTCCCGATATTCAAGTGAGAGAAACCCCCCCAGTCGTTCTCCTGTCAATCCCCTCGTGGAATCTCACTCGTTGGCCCTGATATCGGGTCTGCTGTTAAGTGAGGCGTGGAGCACTCCGTTCGGTATCACCAGTAGCAGACAAGGTGGCCTCCTGCCGACCTCACATTGGTGAGCCTCCGATTCTCCTCAGGAGTGCAGGTGTGGTTCCCGTATTAAATAGGGGGGAGGGAAGAAGTCCCCATAGCGTTCCCCTGCGTCTCCCCCTCCTGGCAGCTCCCACCTCAGCTCCGTTCCTCTCCGGATACCTCTGGTCTTTAATTTTCCCCCCTCACAGCACCAGAGGACACAGGGTCAATGTACCACCAGGCCCCACCGCCTAGGAGGCTCCGGTGTGCTGGCCGTGCAGTGCCACGGTGTAGGCCCCTTGCTCCGCCATCAGGCCTCTCGCTCTATACTCCGCTGCGCCCCCCCGGGCAATACCGTCGGCACCTGCGGTCTCACTGTCCGCTTTGTTATGCTGTGACTGGCGGGGTCGGGACAGGGTGGGGTCCTCTCCGCCTCTCTCCGCCTGCCTACCTCAGCGGCTTGTCAGCACCGGGTCTCGCTGTCCTCGCGGTTCCACTCCTCCGGTGGTCTTTTCTGTGCCCGCTGCCGTCTATCTCTTCCGTCCAGCCGTATGCTACCTTCTGGTCTCGCTTCCCAGCCTCCGCCGGTCAACACACCTCAGCAGCCGCCTTCGCTATGGACTCACCGGGTCCTTTCAGTTCTCCGCTGCCATCTTGGGACGATCGTCGGAGCAGGGGCGGACTTTCCAGTAGTAGTTCTCGGCAATTTCTTCACGTTGGGCTCCTTTTCTGATCCCCGGGTGATGTCGGGGTCCTTAGCGACCCCCTGCTCGCAAAAACAGGACTCTCGGGCTGTAATGTAAAGTCGGATCATGGACTGCTCGCCAGAGCTACAGAGGTTCGCTTCCTACTCGGTCATGTCGTTGGCCACGCCCCTACCATCTCTTTTTCTGATCCCACTTCCGGAAATTAGCCAAGGGGAAGATAATATCACTAGGGTCGACAGTACTAACAGTATCTACATTGTTCCTTCCTTTTGAGTTAGACTATATTTCTGCTGATAAGGAGTTCAGGCTTCCTTCATTAACAATCTCGTTATAAACAGTGGTTTGCATAGAGTTTCTATGGCTAGGGGACTTATCCATTAAGCTCCTTGTAATGTGTTTAGGGATTCATTTAACAATTGTGGGGAATAGGCTAGGGGCTAGGGGGGTTGAATCTCAATTGGGGTAGATACATTTTCTCCAGTGGGTAAATTAGAGTCAGGATCTAAAATATCTTGACACTCTATCAGTAAATCATCTATGAAATCTAAGACACAGTTGTTAGCTATAGACCTACGGACTAAATTGGTTTTTCTAGCTTTAGCAACTTTAGTAACTTTCAGACGTGACCCAGTTGTGGTTCTGACCCCCCATTGGTGTTATTCTTGCATTTCCCCATCCTGTTTACAACAATATATGGTAAATGTTAAAATCTTATGCAGTTTACTTAAAACAGCTGTCTGTTAATGCAGTAAGGACTTGCTAAGAGAAGAGACTCACCAGGTGCTAGCTTAACATAATTAAAAACAAAAAGAAAGGGATGGAAGGTCAATGTCCGGTACTCACAGTTTAAATCTTTTGCAGGGAAAACAGTCTGTTATGTCCCACTTTACTTGTTCAGATACCAAAAGGGGTGGCCCTGCCCTGCCTCCTCCTGGTAATGACAGGCAAGGACGGGCCTGCCCTTGGCCTGGGCTTTGCCCTGGCCCGGTACAAGCGCGTTGGCGCTGCGGGAGCCCTTTGCGACTTATCAAGCGCCTCCTGGCGTGCAACAATGATGACGGTGGCAGGGAGCGGCATTGCAGGTCGGAGTTTGTGGTCCCAGCCTGAGGGAGCAACAGGTAGAACGGGCATCCTGCCCTGCGGAATCCCTTCACGACTTATCAAGTGCCTAATGGCGTGCACCATCGATGGCGGTGGCAGGGAGCCGCGTTGCAGGCCGGAGCTTGTGGTCCCAGCCTGAGGGAGCACCAGGCAGCAACAGGTAGAATGGCTGTCCCGCCCTGCAGGAGCCCTTCCCAACTTATCGAGTGCCTGCTGGCGCACAACAATGACGGCGGTGGCGGCGGCAAGGAGCCGCATTGCAGGCCGGAGCTTGTGGTCCCAGCCGGAGCCAGCAACAGGTAGAACCTGCGTCCCCATTTTTAATCATTATCTTACTGTGTGTCTTTGCATTCGGGATATTTTATGATTTTTTTATTTTTTTCGTGACTTGCTTTATTTTCTCATGTTATATTTGCTTCCTTCTTTCGTTTCTTTCCATACCCTTCTCCTGCTTCTACACAGCACCATGGCAGAGCAGTGGAGCAGCAGTGCCAGGCCCCCCCTAAACCAGAACCACCAGCCACATACCTTGCGGTCGGCCGTGCAATGAAGGGGCGCAGCCCCACAATATCTTCTCTGAGGTAGAAGTGGCTGCGCTTAATTTTATGTGCTACACCACCTCCCCTCCACTTTGACAGAAGACCTGGCAGTCGGTACGGCCCCCAGAAGCAGAGGCAGCACTGGGAGAGGGTGTGCCGGGCAATGCGATGCTTCTCTGGGGTATGGCGCACCCAACAACAGTTTATGCACCTGTGGGCCAACATCCTGGATAGAGACCAGGACCTGCTCGACCTGCTGGGTGTGGAGGTTATAGGGCTCAGTGAGTAATAATTATTTATGTGTTGTGTTTTATGCCAAAAAAAATTATCCAAATAGCAAGCATGCTGCTCATGCTCAGGTAAGGTAAGTCAAGTTTATGTTACAAATATTATGTGATCATAATCTAGAGTAGACAGGTGCTGTCAGTGCTACCTAATCCTGCTCTTTGGCATTCGTTTGGGATGTTTATTTAATAAGTCATGCAGATACTCTTCTCACTAAGATAGTGGTAGTTATTAGTATTATTGAACTAGCATGTTATCTCACTTCTCTGTGCCTTTATTTTTTGTAGCTCATACAGTTCCAGCTACCATGTGATCTCCGAGTGATGTGTTGTAACTAGTAGCTATGCATGCATCTATGCATTGAAAATAATTGCAGGCTGAGTTGACCCATCAAAGGGTGAGAGATTGAGAATGAGATGAGAAAAAAGATAATTTGCAATTTATAGGGTTAGGAAATTAAAGAATAAGTCCACGATACTAATAGGGAAGGATATCTGACATGTTTTTGGGGAGATTATTTGTGCCACTAATCATTTTTTAATTTAATTTTCCTTATTTTATACTTCAGCATACAGGGCCAAGAGGGATACCACTGAGGCACCGGTGGATGAGGGATCTGGAGGTGCCTCCAAAAGTGCTGCTGACCAAAGCTATGCTGGACGGAGTAAGTCCTCTTGGTAATTTTAGTATTAATTCCCTATCTTTTACCACTTCACATTTAGAATGAATTTTCTACCTTTTCACTGTGCCTGTTTCCAACTCCTCTTTGAACTATCAGTTTCCTAAATTCTTCTTATCTGTGCATTATCATATTTACTTATTTTCTATATTTCAAGTTTCTCTACTTGACAGAATCTGTAATTCTGCACTAGACTGCATGTCTAATTAAGGTATTTTATGCATGTTTGTTGAGAAGGCTTTCTTTTTCTTGCTCATGTTCAAACAGTCAAAGTAGAGAACTCACCAGCAGAGAAGAGGTAGAATGGATCTCAGCATCATTGACCCACTGAGAACTGATCTGGGAGTGCAGGCACATATACTGTACTCATTCTTGTAATAAGGGACCTGCAGGTTGTGTCTTGATTTGTGTCAAGTCTCCTTACCCTCTGGAGTGACCTGTTGGTATTCTTGTCTGTGCCTGTTAGGTTTACATTTAGATTGCTGTAATATTGCATTTGAGTGTGTGATCTTTCTTGTATTCAAAAGGGGATGATGAACGGAGTGTTTGAGCAAATCAAACACTCACCCCCAGTCAACTGATCTGGGTTTAATCCATCACCATTCTTTGGCTCACTCAGCCACCCCAGTTCAGACATGGCCATATGCAAATCAGTCTGACCCTGTGCCTCACGGGAACAGTCCAGCCCGAACTGCCAAGCCATTTCTTCTCTGGACCGGAAACAAGCATCCTGGGACCGGTTTCGGATTCATTATCCTCATCAGCCAGGCTATCTTGAATCCAGTGGCCAAGTGAGCAAGGAACTCACGTCTGAGCATACCCTCCAATTTAGGGCGAACAAAGCGATAGAAAAGGGGATGATGGACGGAGTGTTTGAGCAAATCAAACACTCACCCCCACTCAACTGATCTGGGTTTAATCCATCACCATTCTTTAGCTCACTCAGCCACCCCAGTTCAGACATGGCCATATGCAAATCAGTCTGACCCTGTGCCTCATGGGAACAGTCCAGCCCGAACTGCCAAGCCATGTCTTCCCTGGACCGGAAACAAGCATCCTGGGACCGGTTTCGGATTCATAATCCTCATCAGCCAGGCTATCTTGAATCCAGTGGCCAAGTAAGCAAGGTACTCACGTCTGAGCATACCCAACCAGCTTAGGGCGAACAAAGCGATACAGAAGGGGATGACCGAGTGTTTGAATGGCTCAAACGCTCCGTCCATCATCCCCTTTTGTATCGCTCTCTTGTATTGAGGCATGATTGTTGATCAAGTAATGGTTGGGTATTTCCTGTGCTCCCTGGTCCAGCAAGGTACCAAAAGAGAGAAGGGTGTGAGCAATGGGATCTCTGGTTTTAAGTTCAGATGGAGTGTACTCAGATGTTTTTTATTGAAAGTCCTAGGGAAAACGTTATATATATCCCTTTTTAGATCCAATCATGTACATGATTGTATTTTACACTGTCAGGCATCTGAGGAGAGTTGGACATTGGCTGTGGAATAACCTGGATTTTGAAGTGTAACAAGACGGGGCAGTTCCCCTTCAGGAGTTGCAGGGCAGAAACGTGTTACCTGTGAGCCACTGGAGCCACTGCTAAATTAATATATTACACTTTAATTTAATTCAGCTAAAATATTACACTTTTAATATTTTAATTTAGCAATGTTAATGCAAACATGACGTTACATATTTACATGAGCTCAGCTGTTTGCATTTCATCCGTCTTGGCCTCTCCACCAGACTCCTGAAGACAGGAGGAAGAGGAAGAAGCAGCGAGGGCTGAGCAATGATACAGATGCAAAGACTTGTTTAAAATCAGAGCACACTCCAGATGGATATCTGGATTGCGCATTGAGAGGTATAGCTCAAATACGACCCTCTAACACAGGAACTCTTCTTTTTATTTAGCAGAAATACTTTGCATGCCTCTTGGCAACACAGTATATCTGCTACAATGGTGCTGTCAGGACGCACACCAGGTCATCTCTGAGGTCTTTAAGGAGCCAACTAGAGTAGCAGAGGAAGGCCCCCTACCACTGTCCCAGCTTCTCATAGGGCTGTGCTTCTAGTCAAATCAAGCAGCTGGGAGAGGGGAGAGGGATTGAGTTGGGTCTTCCTCTGAAAGCTAGTCCTGCTGCTTTGTCTTGCTCGTCATTAGGAATCTTGGTCTGCTGGTTCCAATGTTGACTGCTCTGCTGCTGCCATTGAGCTTCTGAGCTGCTAGCAAAGGAAGAAAGATAAGAAAAAATACCTTTTCTCTGTGCATGTGTGAGTGAGTGTGTTTGTGAGTGCTTGAGAGAGAATGAGACTGAGTTACAATGTGTTAGTTTAAAATGTCTGAGATTGTCAAAGACAACAACAGTCTGGGAATTTATCAGTCAATAAGAGAATAGAAAGGTAGTGAGTGAGTAAAGCAATGTGAGTGAGTTAGAATGGGTGAAAGGGGAGAGAGATTGTGAAATGGAGTAAACAGGAGTATGTGGGGCTTCTATCAATAGTGCATCTGGTGAAGTTGTTCCACAGCACAGAGGCGCTGGCGCAACAGCATCTGCTGCACTATTAAAGCAGATGACCAAGACACCAGGAGTCCAAATCAGAGCCCCTGTACACCAGTAGTTGTGAGTGAAGGTAAATGGTTGTGAAAGTATGAGTATGTGCAACTGTGTTTGTGTGCTAGAAACAGTGATTGAGAGTTTATGGGTACATTTGTGTCTGAGGGCACCCAAGGAAAATCTTGCAAACAATGAGAGGTAACAGCAGCCACCACTGCAAAGCAATATTGGGCCCTACGTGGCAATATATGCTTTTTCTGTTGGTCATTCCTCTCCAGTTGCTTTAAGTAGTTGGGTGGCAGTCAACTTGTTTGGGGGAGCTGATTTCCAGCATGTATATTCTGCTTCCTAGTTGGCCCTCCATATCCTTAACTGAATCAAAGCATGTGAGTCTACTTCAAGTGCTATTATATCTAAGTCCCAATAGGAAGCACTTCAATGTCATAGAAAGAAGTAGGGTTGGCCACAGTTTCTTAGGAAACACTCCAAATGGATTTGCTCTCATAATGAAATCTGCCAGTGACAAATTCCATGAGCTGGATCACTTTTGTAGATGATGGAGCACATCCTCTTTTGTAATATCGAAATGCACCTTGCAGCTAACACCAGCACAGAGGTTTGCTACAGGTTTTGTGTTCCATGCATTTATAGTACTATATAGGCTGGGTTCTGCTATCCTTTCGGTAGGGCACTTATGGATTGTTTCTGATGAAAAGCATGTTTTGCTTGAGTTAAGATTAATGGGTAGTGGGTATATATGAAACAGAAGTTTAAGAATACGTTGGTCTCGAGTCGCACAAGCGCTGTTTCAAGATGGCCACCCCTCGCCGATTTGCGGCGAAATCTGCCAGTTTTTGATGAATAAATGCCAATTTAACACTGGAATTTTTATTTTATACATGAACACCATGTTTAAGAAGAAGAAAGCGCTCTGACCAGTACCTTTTGCAGCCTGACGCATTAAGTATGGCTGAGATAATTTGAGGTGCGTATTAAGTTTCCTGAAAAATGTGAAATTGATAAGGCGCATAGAATCCCCTCTCATCGCAACCCAAGAAAAGATACGCCTTGTCAAATGATTTTGAAAGTGTTGTGTCATCACCATCTAATTTTAATAATAATGGCTGCCAGAGATATCCCTTCATTAATGGTAAATGGGAATAAAATGTTCATTCATCAAGACTTTGTTAAAGATACAGTCAATATTCGTTAGGAATTTGCAAAACTTTGTCCAAGGCTAAGAAATGCTGGTTATAAATATGGATTGTTCGATCCGCCTACTATGCGAATATGGAAGGGTGGAATTTCTAAATCTTTTCAACATCCTGAAGATCTTCTCCGTTATCTGGAATGGCAGTCTCAGTCATCAATTACAAATGAAGCTACCACATTTATTCATTGTTGCTTGATTTTTACTGCCAGTATGTTTAATTGATTGGAGTATTCTTTCAGGGCATGTTAAGTGGGTTATTCTTGATATGCTTGTGTGTGACTCAGAAGTTCTATATATGTTTCTATATTGTATAGTTAATTTTTTTGGTGTCTGTTGCTGTCTTTTGTGTCTTTATATATCAATTCTCGAGCTACAATTCTGTAATCCAACTTTTTTACCTACCTTCTTCTCTACCTTTTTTTCTTTTTTCAAAATGTCAAGTGGTAATGGTATTTAAATTGTTGCATTTTATGTTAAAAGCTCCAGGCACCCTCTTAAACGTACAAGCGCTTTAGATTATTTAGCTAGGTAAAAAGCGGATATTTGTTTAATTCAAGAAACTCATGTAGATGGTAAAGTTTTATCCTCTATGAATACAAAAATGGGTTGGGACTGTTATTTCATCTCTGGCTCTCAATAGGAAAAATGGGGTAGCAATACTTTTTGCAAAAAAAAAACATGTTCAAATTTTGCATAAGCATTCTGATTCAGAAGGTCATTTTATTATAGCTTAAATAAAACTTTACAATAAGTTTTTTTCACCTAATTAATGTATATGGTCCTACTAATGATGACCTGGTGTTTTGGTTAAGATTTACATCCGAGGTTCTAAATTTGGGTAATGGTCCCCTGATTATTGGCAGAGAATTTAACCTTATATCTGACCCTTTACTGGATAGAATATATCAAGTCAAATTTCTTCCCCCAAAAGCATTTTTCACGCTCAAAGCATTTTTCAAGACTACCAAAATGGTTGATATTTGGGGTCTACATAATCCTACTGACAAACAGTATACTTTTTTCTCTAACCCTCATGACTCTTATTCTAGATTGGATTTTTTCTTAATTTCTTGTAATCTAATTTTCTCAATTGCTAATCCAGACATTCAGAATATAGATAGTTTTGACCACGCTTTAATCTCCTGTATTTTATGCAATGAGTCCAACCAGAATCTTCATAATCGCTGGTGTATGAATACCAATATTGTTCTTAATCAAAATGACCAACCTAGACCTTTTATCAGCAATTCAAGACTTCTTTTCATTTAATGAAGATGGCTCCTCATCTATTAATAATCGATGGGACGCATTTGAAGTGTATATTCGATTTAAGGCTATTTCTATTTATGGCACATTGAAATAAATTACTTAACATGAAAATTGAAGAATTAGGAAGGCAGATAGCTAAATATAAATGTCTATACATTACTTCTAATAAACTCCTATATAAAGAAAAATTACAGAAACTTCGTCATGAATGTAATGTAATGTAATGTATGTGTCTTGTAAAGCGCACTGCTGCCCTGAGGCATCGTGGCGCTGTAGACCGCTGGGGAAACCGTCCTGGCTATCCCTGTGAGATGGTCCCTACTGGGTGTCTCCAAGGTGAAACCAGGCATCCCCGGCGAATGTTGGGGGCCGTTGTAGAGATGAGGCAAGCTAATGCCCAGAGTTGCCGAGTGTGATCCCTGGTTAGAGTTGGCACAGAGGCCAGAATTATCGAGTCCGCTGACCCTGGTCCACGACCCTGCCGCATTGGGAATTGAACCCTGGTCCCGGGCCGTTCTCTGCTTCTGGGTCTGCCGCCTCTAACCAGTGAGCCACACCTCTCCATGAACTGCATTCTATTTTAAGTAATAGTGCTGGATTACAAATTTCTAATAATAAATCTAAATTTGTTTTGTTTTAAATCAAATTAATGCTATTCATTCCCCAAATGGCTCAATTGCTTTATTCCATGAAGAAATTATTAAAGAATTCATGAATTATTAGTCAGACTTCTATAATAAGCCACCTTCTTCAGATACAGCTATAATCGATATTTTTGGGAAAGTTGTGGGTTTCCTAAAATTTCACAAGTTGATGGAACTAAATTGGAACTCCTGATTCCAACTGAGGATATACTTTCAGCTCTTAAATCACTTAAGAAATCTCCAGGTCCAGATGCTTTTCCTGCTGAATCTTATAAAGTATTTTCATCTCACCTCTCATCATATCTGCTTTTTTTGTTTTCCTACTTTAGCAATACTGGGTCTATGTCCAGGTTATTTGTGGAAGCTCTGATTATTGTCCTCCCAAAACCAGATAAAGACCATTCATTGGTTACCAATGATTTTCCTATTTCCTTAATAAATCAAGACTGTAAACTGTATGCTAAGATCCTTGCGTCTAGGTTAGCTTGTATACTTTCCTCTATTATCCATATAGACCAGTCTGACTGTAAAAGAAAAAGAGACATTCATCAAATAATATTAGACTATTATTTCACCCAATTGAAACTGGAGCTTTATTTTGTTTTCCTGCTGGAGTGGAGAAAAGGCTTTTGATCAAATTCATTGGCAATACCTTTTTCGCTCCCTGTATGCATTACATTTTGGTTCCTTATTCATCCTATGATTTTAGCACCCTAATATAGTCCTTGACCCCACCAGGTAGGTCGCTCCTCCTCTGCACTGCACCACCTATGCCTCCCTGCCCCAGCTGCCGCTGCTGAGGACATTCGAGGCCCTCAACCACCAGCAGGCTTCCACCTGCGCCTCATCCCTGGTGGCCATTGGTAGGCCGTAGGTAGGTTTCTTCATCCTCCGCTTTATTGCTTTTATTGTATTGCCTGTATTTTCATTGTTGTGTCTGCTGTTGTCTGTCTTGGCCGCTGCCTGTAAGTGGTCCGTGCCCCTTTGTCTTCCCTCTGCTCCCCTCGCTGTCCCCGTGCTCTCTCTGCCCAGTTTTCCATTCTGTTCCCCTTGCTACCCCGGTGCCTCTCTGCACATTCTGCCCTCTGTTCCACTTCTTTTTCCCTCATTGTTTGTGCCTCTCATTTTTTTCTTGTTTTTTGTGCCTTTCTGCCCTCTGTGCCACTCGTTTTCCCTCATTTTTTGTGCCTTTCTGCCCTCTGTTCCACTCATTTTTCCCTCGTTTTTTGCCCTTCTGCCCTCTGTTCCACTCGTCTTTTTGTGCCCTTCTGCCCTCTGTTTCACTCGTTTTTCCCTCTTTTTTGTGCCTTTCTGCCCTCTGTTCCACTCATTTTTCCCTAGTTTTTTGTGCCTTTCTGCCCTCTGTTTCACTCGTTTTTCCCTTGTTTTTTGTGCCTTTCTGACCTCTGTTCCACTCTTTTTTCCCTCATTTTTTGAGCCCTTGTGCCCTATGTTCCGTTCGTTTTTTGTGCCCTTCTGCCCTCTGTGCCACTCGTTTTCCCCTCGGTTTTTGTGTCTTTCTGCCCTCTGTTCCACTCGTTTTCCCCTCCTTTTTTGTGCCCTTCTACCCTCCGTTCCACTCGTTTTTTGTGCCCTTCTGCCCTCTCTGCCACTTGTTTTTCCCTCGTTCCTGTGCTACTTTTGCCTTCTGTTCCACTCATTTTTTTGTGCCCTTTTGCCTTCTGTGCCACTCGTTTTACCCTAAATTTTTGTGCTCCTTTTTCCTCCTGTTACCTTTGTTGTCCCTCATTGCCCTTTCCGCTGCGTCCCCTGTGGCCCCACCCCCCTGACTGCCCACTGCCCATTCGCTGCCCCAGCCTCCCAGCTGCTCCTCCCTCCCCCCTCCCCATATATACCAGCAGCTGTGCTGCTGCGCCGACGGCACGCAGAAGGCGCATCATAGGTGAGCCTGTCTACGCCTGCCCGTGCCTGGACCGCGCCCAGCTCCAGAACCCCTGGCACCCGCACCCGCCAAGACGACTGCCGCCACGGTGATGGATTAAACCAAGATCTTTTGACTGGGTGTGAGTGTTTGATTGATTCAGATGCTCCGTTCATCAGCACCCCCTTTTGTACCCCTTTTGGCCTCCATAAGTGTGGCAGGGTATGCTCAGATGTGAGTCCCTTGCTTACTTTGCCACTGGATTCAAGCAAGCTGGGCTGAAGATGGCTGGAATGCCAGAAACCGGTCCTCGGAAGCTTGTTTCTTGTTATTATGCTTTACTCATGTAAAAAGATTCCAAACTGGCAAAGCCTTTATTGGTTTACTGCAGGCAAACCTTATGATGCACTGACATTATCACTGCTGGCGATCTTGCATAGAGTGGTCATTAGGTATTCTTGTCTGATGTGGCCACTTTTACAACACTAATACTTATAGCGGAGAATGATTTTCATTGAACAAAATTAGGTCTTATTACAAAAAAAGGTCTGTGAGCCCTGATCCAGATTATTATGGTCCAAATCCAAATTTGGTAGTTCTTAGTTCCAGTTATTCTATTTTTGGTTTCACTGCATAAGGTGCATTCCACTATCATTTGGGTAATAGGCCAGTTGTTCTGTCGCCAACTTCATGGACCAATCACTCGTTATTGTCTGTTGAGTACCAGAACCAGGGGACACTAGTGTTAGATATGGATCAAAACACAAAAAGAATAATGTCCTGGAACATCTGAGAGATGGGAAAGATGCTCAAATGAAAAATGATTTACTTATCTACACAGACAAGCCATTGATACTGCCTGCCTGCAAGAAACTCATCTCTCCTGAGTTGAATGGGTTCACTTGCAGAAAAGTTAGAAAGGAGGTTTTCAACACCTCCTACCTCTATTATGCATGGAGTGCATTGATATGGATCTGACCAGTCCTCCCCTATGATGTACACCACAGTGATGTAGATAAAGAGGGCAGATACATAATCATCAATGGAAGCCTTGATAATCAGCTCTTGAAATTAGCTTGTATTCATGCCCCTGTCTCTGCACAGATAGAATTTGTTGGCAGATTGTCAACTTTTGTCACAGGACAATCTAATACACATTGCTTTTGGCGCCTTGACACCTTCGGGTTTTAGTAGCGCAATACAAATTGCTTTTCAATTCAATTCTTTGATTGTGTCCATTCCTTTGAACTAGACAGTTCCAGACTAGACTACTTGCGGCAGGTGTACAGATGCTTTGGTTGGGGAAAGGGTTAATTTCATTGATGTGCCAGAGGAGGGCACTCAGATCTCTGGAGAGCACCCCACCCACTAGACAGGGAATGAATGCATTGCTTCCCCATCCGCGACATACACTCAAGGCTCATACACTCAAGGCTAGATGTGTTCCTCTGCTCCACTGGCTTTCAAGAAGGTGCACATTAACATGAACACTTATGTTGGTCTTTTTTACCTTAATCTGGTTATATATGAAATGGGTGTTGACCTCTCTCCTGTATTCCCAACTGACAATTTCAGCCCAAAACACTATCAGACATCTCCTATAGGGAAGAAAGAAGAACACAGACCACACTTTATTTTGCAGAGAATAATGGGACTGCTGGATGCTTACGATTGGAGTGGAGACATTTTAAGATCTGTCGGCACGGGTGGGCATTAATACCATCTACGGGATCCATACAACATTGACCAAAGACATTCAAGGGCTTGAATCAGAAAGTAAACAGCTAGAAATAACACATTCATCCTGTTTCAGCCCATTATTGGTGAAAACCAAGAGCTCATACCTGGATACTATAGGTAGCATATCCCTCCAGAACTATTAGCAGTATCGTTGCGACATTCTGAGTCTACTATAGCTGCATGATTGCTGGCTCACCTCATGAGTGAGGAATACCCCCACTATCCAATTATGGCAGCTCACTTCCTTTCTAGAGCTGTTGCTAAAACTCAGACACAGATCAATAAAGCATTGCACGATTATTATAAAGCACTGTACACGTTTCAAACCATGTGCTTCATATAGGAGGTGAAAGACATCTTCGACTGAATAAATTTGCTTTCTATTTTTCAACATCAGGCAGACTCAATTGATGGCCCTTTTCAATGGCTGAATTGTTGGGAGCAATTAAGGAGCTTGACACTGGCAAGTTTTCCAACAGCTTTCCGCCACAATTCTATGCCGCATACCGGGCTGTACTAGCCCCTCATTTACATGTGGTATATATGGAGGCATATGAAACAGGATGGCTCCCCAGCCCCCCCCTCCACGGTTCGTGAAGCACTCCTGGCACCATTACTTAAGCCTAACTCCAACGTGCTGAATATAGACTGTGAGGAAAGCGGTTTATCATGTGGTGTGGTTGTGAGCCTCCACTGTTTATTACATTTCCTACCTTTACTGAGTCCAGTCAGATTCATTTGAAAAACCTAAGATCAACCCTTCAGGCTTTATTAAAGGAACAAGTGTAAAGCATTAGGAAGTACCAAAACAGCTGACTAAGAAATAGACCAGAGTCAATATAAATCCAACATCAATGTACAATTATATGTTGTATTTGTATCTATAAAATGACTCCTCGATGCCAACAATCCACTGGAAGGTTCCAGAGATATAAATTATTAACCAAATAATAAATCACTGCTTTACGTTCGAAACGCAAACAAGCATTGGCAAATAAGGTGATTAGCAGTTCACTTTGGAAACTTTTGAAAACTTTTATAGAGTTGTAAACTACTACTCCATCCCACTATGGACGACAAACTCCTGCAGAATGCAGGGACCGAGTCAATGAGGCTTGTTTGGAGAGTTAGCCTTGTTTGGAGAGTTACAGTGCAGTCAAAGAAGTCCAGGTCCAGGCTCTATGGGTAAACCACAACCGACTTTACTGGAGTGGTCCTGATGCAAGCCATACAGGATGTTCGGGATGCTGAGGAAGCTGACCCAGTGTTGGCATTCTTCCTGGGGCTACTCCTCGGTGCTCAGTCATGCTGGGGTGACTTTGGCCACAAGGGCCAATAGCAATTGCATTCAGGTGGCAGTCCTACCAAATACCAGTTGCCACTGGTCTACTGGTCTCTGGTTACAGGTTACAGGGAAACCATCAGTTTCCTTTAACTGGTGATAACTGCCATCTTGGGTGACCAAACTGCACTCTGGCAACATTCCTGGGTCTAGTAGACTTGTTTGCAACTTTTAAGGGTTGGGTCTCAGTCTATGTTGGAAAGTGGGTTATGAGTATGGGTAAATATGCATCTACCACTGGCAATAAGGACTCAAACACTGTCTAGGGCTCAGATTAGGTGAAGGTAAATTATTCCCATGCTCAACCCCGGGTAGTAAGGCTGCGAGCTGACAGGCTTATCTAAGGAGTTAGGTATGTAAAGCATTTAAAAACAACAATTCAGTAAATAATTAAGACACAAAACACAATATAAATCAACACCAATTTATATAAATAGGAAATATGCTTATCTTTAAATTGACATAATTATGACAAAAATCCAATATAGGGAACCGGAGATATGCATTTTGTAAGATTTAGCACTATATAGCACTAAGAAACCTATAGTGCCACTTTGGGACATCTGGTCATGCTTGACCGGGGCAAAGTCAAAGTTTCAGGCCGACTGCGATGGAGCACTGCTCAATTACCCTTTGAGGTGGGCCTCAGTTTAAATTTTACCGTTGGACTTAGAAACTTTTCTGGAGCTTTTTCTGCTGGTGTCATCGATGCTCTTTACCAGGCCGAATTCAGTGAGGGTTTGCCTACTTGCCTACCAGGGAGCTCCTGGTCAAACTCTGGAAGTCGGACCTTCAAAGCTTTTCAGCAGGACGAACCAGCAGGTCAAGCTGGTTCGTCGTTTAAAGGTGGCTGGAGTGGCTCACACGGTTGAGTCAGTCGCCTTATGGAGATTTTTCCAAAGTTGCGCCAAACTTCTCCACACTTCAGGAACTGTTTCCAGCAGTTCCTCTTAGGTTCTAAAGCACCCAAAACCAAATTCAAGGATCTGGAAGCTCCAAGATGGTCCTTGAAAGGTTGGGACCACAGTTCCCACAATTCACCTGAATAAAACCCTTACAAATCTCCTGGACGCACTCCAGGCTAGAGATTCTTGGTGGTGATGATCCAGGTGAGCTCTGTTGACCTGTAGCTTGCAGGGAGTCCACTCTTTTTTCCTCTTGAAGCCAAGTACTTTCAAAGGGATGTAGTTCCAGATAATGCAGCAGGCACAGTCAGTCGGAAGGCAGGGCCTGTTGTTGCACATCACATTTTCAGCTTGGCAAGCATTCTTCTTCGCTTAGTTCCAAGCAACAGATCTGAGGAGCTCTGCCCCTCTCACATATTTATTCACTGCTCTCTGGGGTCTAGCAGGAAAGCACTCCTGTCCAATGGGGTGCAGGGCAACACCCCAGAGCATTCCCACTTCATCCAAAGTGTGGCATAATCTTCTGCCAGAAAGCACTTTTCCTCCAACCAATATTCAGTATGGCTGAAATCTCAGCGGAGGAGCAAGAACTAGTTAAACCAACCTCCAATATGGCTCATTTCTATAGTTTTCCTCCTCCTACCATCAGCAAATTCCTGCCTTAAGCCTTCCATCTTGCTGAGTCAGGGGAGCTATTGGGTACATGGACCTGGCATTCCCTGCTTGTCCCATTCCCTTGAAGCTTTGTACTTTACAATCCCCTTCCCCCCTGCTCTGGCAATCATGTGTAGCAGCGCTCTCTTCAACAGATAGCTCTCTGGGTGAGCAACATATTATTTCATCAAAGTAGCCTGGCTAATCCTGTTACCTATGGCCAGTCAAGGAAGACCACAGGAAGGGTGAATGTTGGCTTACAGACAAGAAAGTCTTATAACTTATTTTCTGTATACTTTAGGATACATTCAACAATGGTATATTGATGGATGTATAAATACCATTCTCCTAAGTCCTTGAATGGTATTTTTTAACGAATTCCTAGCAATATTTGTACATTCATAAACCATTGCAATGGCATCCTATGGGGGCTAGGCATTCACACTGGGGGAAATGAAATGTGCAATTTCTACATCATCAGGGCATTTAAAACATATTTTATAAAGGATCTGCTTAAGGTTACATCAACCCACCACCCCTGGGACACCAAGGGGAGAGTTGAGGGGTCCTGAGTATGGAAAGATAGTGTACATCCTCACTCCACTGGGCTCATAGTACTAAAGTCGATTTTGGGAAGTACTTTACTACAATGGGGGAGTAAAATGTCCCTCCTTATAAGTACATGACCCCTCACCCTACCCCTAGGACACATAATAGAGACCCTAGGGGTACCTAATATGTACAATTATTGTAGATTATAATTTTTGAGTGCCCTTACCACCAAAGTCAAATCTGGGCACAATTTATATATATAAGCAGTGCTGCAACACAGGGCTGGTTGTAAAATGACCTCAGGCTCTCAGAGGTGCACACATGTAAGTGCAACAAAGGTTGCTCGGCTCTCAGCCGCCACAAACTATGATATACTAGGGACTTAAATGCATTTTTAATCCCCCTGCTCTATAATCCACTAGGAATTTATAGGGTAGGTCATGCCATTCGAGGTGTACCCTAATGCATGTGTGTGTTTGCAACATACTAGTGGGTGTTTTCAACATAGCACTGGCCCTGGGCCTGCCTAGCAGAGCCCCAGGCACTCTCAGAGTTAGAATACCAACATCCAGGGGTCTCAAATGAGGCAAAAATTGGCGGGACACTGCAAAAAGGTTCCTGGTTTCTAACAGTCTCACGCGCTGCATGTTGTCCATCAGCCAAGGCAGGCTTCTTCAGCTTTTGTGGCCCGGTAGCTGTAACAGGAAGTCAGCCAACTGACTCTTGGAGTCACCTCTTCTGTTTGAGGCTTAGGATTACTTTTTGACACTTAAAACTGGAATTCTCACCCCATCCACCTGCGAAAAATTTAACAGGGAATTGTGCAGATGGGCAGAGGGTGGGGATACTGAGACACAGCAAAGACAGCATGATGGGCGAATTTCTTAGACACAGCGAGGCATTATGATTTTGCCGCTCCAACACACTAAAGACACTGATAGACCCCCTTAAACTAGAGCACACAGCAATATTAGTAGACAGTCTCCCCTGCTGTTCACAGGTGAAAATTATCAATTGATAAACACATAGGTCTCATTTATGGAGTATGACGTAGGACAGCCGTACGCCAATGTGAAATGTCAGGAATGCTCTGAATTTATAAATTAGCGTGCATTTTTGTCCTTTCCCCCTGCACTGGTACACACTTTGCTGCCAGGTGCCAACGCAGGGACCACTGCACCATGTTATAAGGATGTTTGTGCTGCATGGAGGATTGTTTTTGTGCAGGAAGGGGTACCTTCCTGCACACAAACAATCCCAAGAGGGGGTTTCCTCGCCTTTTCCCCAACTTTTCCTCTTTCCATGTGTGCTGCATTCTGCAGCACATATGGAAAGAGTAAAAGGCGAGGCGAAATAACATTATTCTCCTCCTTACGCCTGCTCTGGGGAGGCATACGTTTTCGGCTCTGCCCCAGATTTACTTGATTAAGTTAATATGGGGCAGAATCAAAATCAATGGGTGCTGCGTGGGAAACCCCTTTGTGGCACACATGGAAAGCCTCCCAGGCGCAGAGTAAGGCGATGCAGCAATTTGTACTGTGCCTCCTATGAGGCCACTCAAAGCGACATACAGTGGCTTTCAGTGGCTTCCTAAATCCTAATGAGAGCACTACATCATGCATGCACCACTATACATAATGCAAATATGATGCAGGGCTCTCATAAATAAGCCTTATAGATTTCCATGTATGTTGCTATTATTGGATAGATGACCATGTAGCGAAGTGGCACGCCTGTTCTTCCTCACACTATTAATATTGTAATTGACTAATCTAGAAATACCTGTTAGCTTTGGTTTGGTTTTGGCATGATATACCTGAATTTCCAGCATGATTCCAACACTGGAGCCCTGCCCAGCAGTACAATCCAGACCTCATCAACCTGGCAAAAGTAATTAATTACATAGCTGATAAAGATTTCATCATCGACATACTCAACCTCAACTTGGCGAGTAATGTCAATACTAAGGCTACCCTGAAGATAAGCATTCTGTAATGAAATTTCTCATTACTATTAAAAACAGATGGGCTTACCAACAGGAAACATGTTTTTTAAAGGTATGAAAGGATATGCTTATCTCCCCATTAAGAATCCTCCTCACAAGAGTCAAAGGTGCCTTTTACAAGTTAAATTACAAACAGGACATATGGACAAATCCATTAATGAACATGAATCTGATACCAGACCTTCCCAGACCTTACAGCACCACATTCAACCAACACATAAACCTTTATCAACACACTCTTTGTTGAGTTGAAAGGAATGTGGCATTTGCATAAGGAATAGATGCTTTACATCATCATGCCAATATTTTGGAAAACATTTTTTGACAAGATCAGGTACCATAGTGCGACTTCTAATAAAGCCTCACTTTGTACTTGAATCCTTCCAAGCAACCCACTAAAAAGGGCTTCCTTAAAAATGCCTACTCCTGAAGACCCTATAGACATCATAAATGCCTTCAAATGCTGGCACAACGGCCTCCTATTCACCGTAATGAAATCACACTCGAGGGGCCTTATTTATGAAGGCCTTGCGTCAGCTTTGCGCCGCCGGTGCGTCACTTTTTGTGACGCACCAGCGGTGTAAAAAATGCGCCATATTTAAAAAGTGACGCATCTAGGTAGATGCGTCACTTTTTAAACCCCTGCGCCACATTATACCTGCGTCAGGTATAATGTATGCAGAGTGGGCGTTCCCCCGCAAAAAGCCTCATAATAGTGACGCAGTGAAATCTATGAGATTTCACTGCATGGAGGATTGTTTTTCCTATGAGATTTCACTGGGTCACTTTTAGGACGCTGTTGCGTCAAAATCTTGTGCCTGCCTCACAGCAGGCATAAGACTGACGCAAGCCCTTTCACATGGGGCTTTCCCCATGTAAAAGGACGCATTGCTGGAGTTGCGTCACTTTTGTGACACACTCCAGCAATGTGTCACTTTTGCGCTTACAGATACGTCAGAAATACTGACGTATCTGTAACTCCTTGCGACATGATGCGTCATACATTAAATATGACGCATCAGGAATGTCGTAAGGTGTGTGCAGTGAAAAGTGACGCATCGCTGTTTTCACGCAGCGATGCGTCACTTTTCATAAATGAGGCCCCAGGGAAGCACGAATACCTGTGTGCCATAGGTTTCCCTCTCTAACCACAGGTTATGACCTACAACAAACGACTTCTGACCCATGATCTGTAACTCATAGCGCATGTAACAACACTACTGTGTGAATAATAATTCATTTTGGGGGCACTTGTATGAAATATCCATGGGCTTTCTTGTTCCTCATGCTTTTGCATAATGTACACACCTGGAAGGTACACGAAAAATGTAGTTCACATGCTAGTATTGTGCACTATAAACGTATATTTCTTGCAACTTATTCTCACAAACAACACAGGAAGTCAGCATCACACTTTGTACTCGTTGGAAGTCACTTTATAAACCATATGCTTTAGCTATCGAGGAGAGGGTAATATCTTTGAGCAGGAAGGCATTCTGAAGGACATTTGAATGATATGAGAATGCTGCCCGGGGACAATCATTGTGTGCAAAGGCAGGGTAAGCTTTCATCCTGGAGCTGCAGATACATTTATAAATATTTCAATATCACCTTTGACCCTGTCACCAGGTAGGTAGCCCCCCTCAGCCGCCACACGGTACCCCTGTGCCGCTGTCCTGCTACCGCTGTGTTCTCGCTTGGTTGCCTGTGAGTCCGTCCTTTCTCCTCTGCCTCTATCTCCTCTTCTTCCCACTGTTTACTGTTTATTACTCTTCTGCCCCTGATTGTTGCCACTGTTTACTGTTATTATTCCTCTGCCCCAGATTGTTGTTTTGCCACCGTTGCCTCTGGTGCCCTGCGCCCTCCCCCCCTCGGCCCCCCCCACTCCCCTCCTTCGTGATTCCTGCCGCTGCCTCCCTGCGGCACGCCCCCCTGGTGCCTCATTCACTGCCCTGCTCCCGCCTCCCAGCTGCTCCTCCCTTCCATAGCCCGTCTTACGGAGGCCGTGCAGCGGCCGCGTACAGTGAACGCGTGCAGCGAACGCACTCAGCAGGCACACCAAAGGCAAGCCCGTCTGCGCCTGTCAGTGCCTGGACCGCGTCCAGCGCCAGAACCCTTGGACCCCGTAGCCGCCACAACACCAGACTGCACTACGACTCCAGCACCCTCCACTCACTCAATCCCGGACGAGATCACTCCATCACTCCTGCTACCGGGCCACCCCGAAGCGCACCCAAGGGCCCTTCACCTGCCGAAACTGCAGCTTCACCAGCATCCGGCTCGCCAAACCATCAACCAGAGAACCCAACCTCCTCCGATGCATCCTCCTCAACACCCGCTCCGCTCGCAAGCACGCCATCGAACTCTGGGACCTCCTAGACTCAAACACCCAGACGTCGCCTTCCTGACGGAGACCTGGCTGAACACCACCCCAGCACCATACATCCCCATAGCCATCCCAGAGGGCTACAAGATCTCCTGCAGAGACCGCACCAACGGAGTGGGAGGGGGAATCGCCATCATCCACAAGGACACCCTTAGAGTCTCGATCAACACCGAGACACCCTCACCACCGCTGAGCACATGCACTTCCAGATCCACACCGACCCCAAGACCACCCTTAGAGGAATACTCGTCTACAGACTACCCAGACCCCACCACGTTTCAGCGACACCATCGCCGACCTCATCAGCACCCACACCCTCGCCTCCTCGGACTCCATCCTCCTTGGGGACCTGAACTTCCACCTCGAGAACAACAATGGCACAAACTCCTCCCCCCTGATCGCCAACCTCGCCAACCTTGGACTCAAACAACTCGTGACGACACCCACCCACGCCTCCGGACACCCACTGGACCCCATCTTCTCCGCAAGTCCCCCACGTCTCCTTCAACCACACCACAGAACCCCACTGGACAGACCACAGATGCGTCCACTTCACCTTCAGGAAACCCACCACACACCACCATGCCCAACAGATGCCACTCTGCTGCTTCGGCAAGGTCACTGAGGACCAACTGACCACCACCCACGCCCTGGGACCAACCGCCAACCCCACCGACCTCGACACCGCCACCATCAACCTCAAACAGTGGATCAACGACTGCGCTAACACCCTCGCCCCACTCAAGACCTCCACCACCAATCACACCAACAAGAAAGCGGTATGGTTCACCGAAGACCTCCGGACCTCCAAGTGCACCTGTCGGAAGCCCACAAGAATGCCACCCGCAGACACCACCAACTCATCAGGACCGCCAAGAGGACCGCCTTCAAGGACCGCCTTGACAGCAATGCACACAACAGCAAAGAGCTCTTCAACATCGTGAAAGAACTCTCCAACCCCAGCTCCAGCACTAACGACATCCCACCATCACAAGACCGGTGCAACTCACTGGTCACCTTCTTTCACCGCAAGATCACGGACATCCACGACAGCTTCAACACCGCCACCCCCACATCCACCGCCAAAACCACCACCCCTGCGACCACCACCCGCACCAGTCGCCTGACCGCCTGGTCCAATGTCAGCGATGAAGACACCATCAAGACCATGAACTCCATCCACTCTGGATCCCCATCTGACCCATGCCCTCACCACGTTTTCAACAAAGCCAGCACAGCCATCGCACCTCACCTCCGGAAAACAATCAACATCTCCTTCGAGACCGGGACCTTCCCAGAGAGCTGGAAGCACGCTGAGATCAACGCCCTACTGAAGAAACCCAAGGCGGACCCCAAGGACCTCAAGAACTTCCGGCCCATCTCTCTGCTCCCTTTCCTGGCGAAAGTCACGGAGAAGATCGTCAACAGACAGCTGGCCCGCTACCTCGAAGACAACAACATCCTGGACCCATCCCAGTCCGGCTTCCACAGCAACCACAGCACCAAGACTTCCCTCATCGCCGCCACCGACGACATCAGGATCCTTATGGACCAAGGAGAAACAGCCGCCCTCATCCTTCTGGACCTATCAGTAACCTTCGACACAGTCTGCCACCGCACCCTAACAGCACACCTCCATGACGCTGGAATCCAAGAGAAGGCCTGGACCACATCCTTTCTCTCCGGCAGAACCCAAAGCGTCCGCCTCCCACCCTTCCGCTCCAAGACCACCGAGATCATCTGTGGCGTTCCACAGGGATCATCCCTCAACCCGACGCTGTTCAACATCTACATGACAACACTCTCCCCAACATAGCCTCAACATCATCTTCTACGCTGACGACAACCAGCTGATCATCTCCCTCACCGAAGGCTCCCACACCACCAAAGCCAACCTCCACAGAGCAATGAAGGCCGTCGCCGATTGGATGAAGGACAGCAGGCTGAAGCTGAATTCAGACAAGACGGAGGTCCTCATCCTCGGCCCCAACCCCTCAGCCTAGGACGACTCTTGGTGGCCAACATCGCTAGGAACAGCCCCAGAACCCACCGACCACGCACGCAACCTGGGGGTCATCCTCGACTCCGCCCTCTCCATGACTAAGCAAGTCAACGCCTTCTCCGCTTCCTGCTTCAACACCCTCCGAATGCTCCGCAGGATCTTCAAATGGATCCCCTCCGACACGAGAAAAACCGTCACCCAGGTCCTCATCACCAGCAGACTGGACTACGGGAACACCCTCTGCGCATGAACAACAACCAAGCTCCTGAGACGGCTACAACGCATCCAGAACGCCTCGGCACGACTGATCCTCGACATCCCCCGACGCAGTCACATCACACCCCACCTGAGAGACCTGCATTGGCTCCCCGTCAACAAGAGGATCACCTTAAAACTCCTCATCCACGCACACAAAGCCCTACACAACGCCGGACCAGCCTACCTCAACAACCAACTCAGCTTCTACACCCCCACCAGCAGCCTCCGCTCCACCAACCTCGCCCTCGCCACAGTTCTACGCATCCGGAAAAACACCGCCGGCGGCAGATCCTTCTCCTACCTCGCCGCCAAGACCTGGAACACTCTCCCTACCAGCCTACGACAGACCCAGGACCTGCTGGCCTTCAGAAGACGTCTCAAGACCTGGCTCTTCGATCAGTAGCAGCCCCCCCACAGCGCCTTGAGACCCTCACGGGTATGTAGCGCGCTTTACAAATGATATGATTGATTGATTGAATATAGTAGATAATTGAGGCGGGTTTTCTGTTCGGTTGTATGGACAATGTTAGGTATGTTCATTGCAACTACCTTATATTTAGTCACCTGTGCCATTAACATAACAGTTATCACAATAATTCTTTTCTATATGTTCTGTACTAGGATAGTCTCTAAAAATTATTATAGATACAAAATTGTGACTGTGTGTGTGTGTGCGTGTTTGTGTGTGTGTGTGTGTACGCTGATTCCAGGGGCTGCTTGATGGGGAACATAGAATTACATTGCTGGTTCTCTGTCATGACTTTTATATGTCTCTTAACTGATTCTGCTCAAGATCTAGTTTTTCTGAGAACCCATGAAACCCTGCCTGACATCGCACATATGTGGTGTTTATTGGCTGTTACAAATAGCCCAAGGGGCGAACTGGCACTATCAGTTATGCCAAAATATAAATACACATCACCTATTCATCGATTAGAGCACAACCCTCAGTAACCTGCTTTATAACCTCTAAACTGAAAATATGTTCATTTCATTGAAAAGACGTTGGCAAATCAAAATGCCCTTCCCATCAGCCACCCACCTTTCATCTGAAAATTAATTAAGTAATCAATCACTGTCATGAAAACATTAATTTTAACTCTTTCCTACACTAATAACATTTCATTTGCAGATCCTGCTACTTCAATGAGATGTCTTGTATGTCAGTCATACATGACACCTTTTGTATCAGGGTCAATGGTGAACCCTACCTCCATCTTGCACTACGCCTCTCAAATGCATTTGATCCTATAGACCGTCAGGCTTGAATAGCATTGTGTTGTCAGTAATGGGGTTTAATGGCATTGCACTATGCTGGTTCTCTTGATGTCTAGTTACTCAATAGCAACTCATCAAGAATTGGAGATCTAGACTAGCTGTTTTTGTTGCACATAGTTAAGGAGACGACACTGCTCAAAAGCAAGCATTTACAAATGCAGTAGACGTGGTCTTTTTAATACCTCACTAGTTCAGCTGTAGAAGATTTTTGGTGGCTGTCAGGTGAGGGAAGGGGGTGTTCAAATCTGCATTTTTATAATAATACCTTGTTCTACATACTGAATGGCCACCCTAAATATGTGCTGTATTTAAATGGTTTTACTGTTTGTCAATCTGTCCGACTCATGAAGAGAAGAAAGCAGAGAAGGCTTCGCTGCGATTCAAACTAGTGTTAAAAATTTGGAGCATGAGAGTTCCATGCAGAGCTGTCTTTGGTGATCGCAAGATCATTTTTTTCTCTTTCTTCTAGTAGCTGAGGTCTGGTGGGCAGGCCATAGTGAGGGAGTAGAGTCTTTGCGAGGCTATAGGTGTCAGCCTTGGATGCGGAGTACCTCACCATAGTGTGTGATGCTACACCCTCGCTCTGCCGCTGGTCTCCAGGACAAAAGAAGTGATTCTGTAGATCAGCATACCTTTCTGGTGGATGTTCAGCTATTCTCCTCAATCTTCTCCATTTCACGGACAGTGCTTGGTGCTTGGAGTTTTTCGCCACTCTGCACTACAAAGTATTCTCTCTTGTGTGTGGGGTTGGGGCAGGGAGTTTGAGAGCACCGAAACAGCATGGAAGTAGCTCTGAGTATGGAGTGGCACCTCTTTGCTTAGGGCCAGTGGGGCTTGCATACTGCTTGGCTGCTGATGATTATACTGTGACTGTTAGAACTGGGGGTCTCTAGTTGGCAGAGGTAGGTACCAATGTCCAAATAGGGACCCTTGCTTCTAGTCAGGACGAGGAGATAACCCTCTTAGATAACCCCTGCTCGCCCTCAAGGTAGCTTGGCCGGAGCAGTCTAGGCTAACCAGAGGCAATGCGTTAAGTATTTGTACCAACACTCACAGTAACACAGTGAAAACACCACAAACTGATTCTACAACAGTTTAGGAAAATAAAGATATTTATTCTAAACTACACAAGACCAAAACGGCAGAAATCCAACATACACAATGCAAGGTTACGGTTTCAAATGAGTTCTTCAGGTTGTAATCAAAGTTCTTTAAGTTACGATCAAATAATCCACAGATGCGTGAAAAGTTCACAGTTGCGTCACGTTGACTCACAGTACCTTTTAGATGCAACAAAGTTCCACAAGCAGGAAGCTGGTGCGGTGGAAACAAGCAACACGTTACTCCTGAGACCCTGGGGAGGCGATGCGACAGCCCCGCTGCAGCAGCGGGCGTGCGGCGACGAATCCGGTCTGTAAGGGGAGGAAGGCAGCTTGCGTAGATTCCGGTGCGTAGGTTCCGTGGGAAGTTTGTTCTCGCAAAGGCACGATGCGATGATCTCGTAGGGGCTGCGACGATCTCCGGGGCGACGATGCGCAGTCCAGCGGTGACCCTCTCTCTCTCGCAGCTCCTCGATGTGATGTTTTCTGCGACGATGTTCGCAGCGACGTGATGCGGTCCACAAGCAAGCGGCGCGGTGATCTCACCCAGCGACAGGCTCTGCGACGACACTCGCAGCGATGTTCGATTCCCCTGCACCGGCCTGGTGCGTCCCGCAGATGAAGGGTGCGACGGCCTCGGCAGCGATATCAGACGCTGCGCCGATCTCGACCTTCGTAGCGGTGGGAAACTTCTCGCACTGTCGGGGTTGCGCTCCGCAAGCGAGCGATGCAACACTTTTCAGCTTCACAAGTTTCTCAGCTTAGTCTCAAGCTTCCCAGCTCGGGTTCAACTTCTAGAGGCCCCACAACTGGATCAAGCACTCTACGAAGGACAGAACTCTCTCAGCAGAGTTCAGGGAGACTGGGGGTGAAGTCCTTTTGTTCCTGGGACTTCGGAAACAGGGAGCCAGCTCTTCTCAGGCCCTTGGAGATTCCTACAAGACAGGGGACACAGCTCACAGCAAAGTCCTTCGCCTCTCCTTGGCAGCAAAGCAACAGCAGGTCAGTCCAGCAGAGCAACAGCAGGACAGTCTTCCTTCTTCAGAGTCAGCTTTCTCCTTGGCAGAGGTTCCTTCTTGATTTCCAGGATGATCTAATTTTCTGTTGTCAGGGGTCCTGTACTTATACCCCTAAAGTCTTTGTTCTTTCTGTGCATGTGGGCCCTGAGCCCGGTCTGAAACAGTTCTGGGTGGATCCTGAGCACCTTGATGTGCTGGCTACATCTTTCCTTTCAGAGTGAGGGGCAGAGTCCTCAGCCGCCCAGCAGGAGGTGGAGCCAGCCTTGTGGCAGGCAGGCACAGCCCTATTCAGCCCAGGTGCTAACTCCTCCCACCACTCAGGTAGCAATTGCTCCACTCAGCCTAGCGCTGACTCATCCAGCCTCTGGGGCATTCCCCAACTCCTGTCACTCACAAACCAGACAGTCAATACACAAACAGTCTCAGGCACACAGAAGGGTCAGACAAGAGAACAGCAACTTTCTAAAAGTGCGGTTCTCAAACACAGGATCTAAAAACCACCTTTCCTAAAAGATGCGTTATTAAATTCTGAGTTCAGGGATACTAGATACTTATGTCCTATCTTGTTCCTATGGGAAGAAATGCCGTTAACCACTGTAGTCAGCATCCCCCATGTTAACCTATGGAGCAAGATAGCCTTACAATAGTGAAAGACGAAGAGGCTGTAATTCACTACCAGAGCATGGCACCTGCACCAGTACATGCTCTACCTTTCACATACACGGCACCCTGCCCAGGGGGGTACCTTGGGCCTTCCATAGGGGTGACTGATGTGCACGAAAAGGGAAGGGTTAGGCCTGGTCAGCGGGGACGCGGACCAGGAGGACATGGCAGTTCTAAACTGTCCGTAGGCGCTGCAGTGGCAGGCCCGAGACACCATTTTAGGGCTACTCCTGTGGGTGGCACAATCAGTGCTGCAGGCCCACGAGTAGCATCTGTCATCACCGGCCCTGGCACACCCAGTGCACTTTACGAGGGACTTCATGGTGATACAAATATGCCAAACATGTATATCCAATCAGAATAACACTTTATATAGGGAGCACTTACACTCTGGCACTGATCAGCAGTGGCAGAGTGTCCAAAGCATCTAAACCAGCAAAAACGAATCCAGCACAGCATCGAAAAATACAGGAGGCAGAGGCAAAAAGATAGGGGTAATCACGCCAAAAGATGTCAGGTCTAACAGTGACTATCAACAATATGGTTCTGTGATACACAATAGGAGGTGGTATTAATGAAATGAGAACAGCTCGATCCACGGAGAGTTTCTGGTTTTCCTTTTCATTCCCTGATGCGACCCTGCCAGCAAAGGGGATTCTGAATTCCCTTACAATGCTTGGTAACAGTAGGGCGTCTTCTCTGGAAGGGATATAGAATGATAGACCAAAACGTTCATTTTTAGGGAAGCTCTACTAAAAAGTTTAGACTTAAGGCATCCTTGCATGGATCCATTCAGGCATAATTATAAATGATGTAGAACCTCTCGGAGGCTTCTTGGCCAACCATGTAAGAAATATATATCGAGTGTACACATATCTCTAGCAGAAAATCGTTATATTGCTGGGCATCAATCAGCTCAAATACTACTTCACCCTCTTCCAAAACTGGATAGCTCACCTCACCTACAAACCAAACCCAATGTAGATCAAATTCATCCTCACTTCCATTGGAACGATGGAATGGAATGCATTCAACACAAAACTACACAGATTCCCACCTGATTTCTGTGCAAGGCCTTTATAACCATGACAGCTAAAACATACTCAATCTAGCTATCACTAGCTTCAGAATAAAACATAAATATTTGAGCTAGATTTTGGAACCACTGTCCAGCCCTTGTAGTCTCTTTTTTGAAAAAAAATAGTTTATTGGCATTTTGAAAAAACAACTGAGGCATTCCTTATAGTAGTATACTCAAACATTGTTGCATAGGGTAGAATCCGAGATCAAACATGTAAATTATTGAACAGACTGCAGTTTGGAAGTAATAATAATAATGGTACTGTGCTCCACAGTCTCTCAGCAGAGGGGATTAGGGGTGTAGGAAAGGGCCGGTCATGGGAGACCATCGATTTACACACACAGTTTGGGGGTGGGACCTACAGCATCACACCCTCACATTCTCAACTTCCCATAATCTACCCAGGCTCGGCACTTGCCAATCTACCCAGAGAGGGCACTGGGGAATGGGGGGACCTGAGGCCAACTAGTCCCACCATGTGCTCTCCCGTCTTGCGCACATCTACAGACACAGCCGTCTCATCATGCAATCTAAAGTTAGAGGTCACTGCCACCGCCTCCCTGTCCCCATCCAGCAAGTCTACAATTCTGCCCCAAATTTCCATCTCATGTTCCGCATTTTTATCTCTTCACACCTTCCCAACTCTTATCAAGCTGACAGTAAACATCAAACAAGGAAGGGAAGAAGAATAGTAGTGAGGGAAAGGAAGGTGAACTGAGAGAAGAGGGGGGCAGCCCAGAGTGATGGTTTAGCTCTCCATAGAAGTGGCCAGGACCCCCGCTGAGTCCCACTTTGTGAGAAGGCCCTGGGTTGGAACTCCACAATGGGTCAGTGTTGTGAGTCTCTCTCTCTCTCTGTAGGGTCCCCACACATGCAACCCCACACAGTACCTTATATGCAATTCATCCATCATGGGCCTCCTACTGACATCCGTGTCACCAGGTTGTTGCTCTACCTTAGTCGAACCACAGCACAGGGCAACCCCTGCTAGACCAAGTCATTTTCATTCCCAGGAACCTGAGTTTCATCAGCAAGGTCCGTTCCAGTGTTGGAGGACATCACAGAAATGACTGACTCATGGCTTCCTCCCTCTCCTGACGCTGCAGTTCCAAATTCAGGGCACACCCCCAACTTTGCTCTCAGAGCTGAGTGATGTCTGTGTCTGCTTTTCCTTCTCAGTGGGGGTGTGGCTCCCCATCATTTACAGGCTCTGACAAGGGCACCTCCAGATGCTGATGGAATCACTCCCTATGATCTCCAACCAGTTCCAGGCATCTTCCAGTGATGGAATGAAGTGCGTTCAACCATCATTTATCACCTTCAGCGTTGCGGGATACAGCAGCATAAAAGTAAGACTCATGGCTGTCAGTTTTTGTTTGACCCCACTGAAAGATTGTCTTCGCAGTTGAATGGTTCTGGTATACTTCAGAAAGATGTGCATGGTGGGGTTCTCGAAGGATGCGTCCCCTCATTTATGCACCTCCTGCAGAATGGCGTCCTATTCCCCATAATTAAGAATCTGCACTATGACAGCTCTGGGTGTGCCTCTTAGTGGTGGGGGTGGAGTGGGCCCAGGGACCTGTGTGCCTTTTCTACAACAAATATCTGCAATAGATTCCCAGCCGTTAGTGCTGTCCGAATGACCCCTCAGCACCCTCTGGAAATCCCACAGACCTCTGATTGCATCTGTGAGATCGCTCCTTCGTGTCCTCCTCTATTGCTTCAAGTTCGTGCAATCGTGCTTCGTGTGTGGCCACCCAATGCAGACATTTCTTCCTGCATTTTTTTTGTACCTGCTGCTGCTGCATTTCCACTGACCTCTCAGCCACCTTGTGGAGATCTGTTCAAAGTAGACTGACGTCCATCGCCATGGCTTTGATCTTTGCATGCATGGCCAAGTCTGACGCCTCAATAGCTGCTAGGATCTGGGCATCTATGAGTTCTCATGAGTCCTGCAGTCGCTTGCCACCATCCACAGGGTCCCTCCGCCTGCACTCGGGCCAGTGAATTGATCCATGTTCATAAGATGCACAAGCCTGGATGCCCTATCTTTGCCCATGGTGTGTGTCGAGTTCAGTCAACCTGCGTCACCACAAAGATCCCGGCTGTCAGGTGCCATTGGCAAAGTCACATCTACCAACTCTGTCCATGCCAGCCATCCACTATTTCTGTCTCCTAGGCCACCACTTCAGCACCTGTATGGTCCACAGCCCCCCAGGGAAACAATTAATTGGGTTCAACCTATGGCCAATCCATAGCGAACCACCACAAATCTCACAGGTCTCTGGTTGCAGCAGGGAGTCATTTCTCTGGCTCACAGGGAGGGTGGCACAGCGACTGGCATGAGATGCATGTGGGCCACCAGCACCAGTTACCAGTTTCCTCAGATAGGGGCAGTCTGTGTCATGTGAGCCCCAAGGGACTCAAGTGGAGGCGCAGGTTTGCAGAGTTTAGATCTGGGGGGCCGATCAATGTCTCATGGCACTTGCAACCCAATGCATAGGCAAAGCTCTAGCAGCTGGGTGGATCAGGCTGGGGGGTTCTTGCAGCACACAGCCCCCACGGCTCACCTCCTATTGATCAGGCCAGTAATCCAGGGGCTAGGCCTGAGGTACTCCAAGAGTGAGCTCACTGCCCCTCATCAGCACCGGGCAGCCGTGTGTACAGCATTCCGAGTATGTCAATGCTGGGGGCCGCCAATCAGTCACAGACCTCCATTCTCTTGAGGTACCGAAAATTATTTACCACCTCCCAATCATAGTTATATTCACAACCAATCCCCTTCCCATTACCAATAATTAGTCGGTTGGCAGTGTAGAAGGTCCAAGCATTTATTATGACAAACAAAACTCTGCCAGAGGAGCTCCTTGCGACCTAACCCCACAAGGTCCGCCAAGAAGACTGCTGGCACACTGTCAGGACATCATATATATACAGTTGCATATGCAGAAACATGGCCCAAGATGGAAAAATACAAGCTGGAACAGTTTGGTACAGAAAGGGAAGCCCATATATGGCACACAAAGGACTCTTGGTTTAGCTCATCCTAGATTAGCAAGGTCGAACGGGTGACTCCCTTCTGCCAGCTCGGAGACAACCCGCCCCTCACCCCTTCTGGAATGTGCTTATCAGGCCTTCTCCTGCTACCTACAACCTTGACGGGCCTAACGAGCTGAAACAGCAGTTCTGCAACAGTTGGGCTAATTCTCAGGAGAACAACTTTGGTGCAAGGAATGAATGAGGTCTGCTAATGTACGACTCGAGCGAGGCCACAAAATGGCGTCGGTTGAGTCAAGTGAGTGAAAAATGCAGAAAGTGGTACAAGCTGAAAATCTAAAATACTGTAATACGGATTTATGCTAATGTTTGCGTGCATATGCTAATTCGTTTAGATACATCAAGCTAATCTTAAAATATCGATTATATGTGTTGTATAACCGAAAATCGATTCCGGTTCCTCAAACCCTCCTTTTAGCGTCATGTAGCTAAATACAAGGCAGGTATTAGTCCTCAAAAATGTCTTCATTAATAGCCATCAATTCGTGAAATTCCTTTTGCAGCATTTGAATTTTGGCAGGGACCGGGGTAGGCACACACAGTGATGTAACTCGGGAGGCACAATAAGAGCAACAAGCCGGGCCACATTGCATCAGAATGCAGCAGGTGAAGATAATGCCAGCAGCTCCTCCCAAAATCAATAACAACTTCCATCCCCAAGTGGACAGGAGCCCCCAGAACCAACTCGACAATGACCAGGACCCATTATCAGTGTGCATATCAGAAGCAATGCGATGCAGTTTTTGAATGGCTAGGCGAACGGAGGGGGTGGAGTCTGGAATATATACGCAACAAGAACTGCCGATCACGCGGCATGCTCTGCCTCGATCAGCCAAGATAACGTCCAAAACCATACGGTTTTGGAGCGCAACAAGTCTGGTCGCCTGAAGCTCAGCAGTTAAGTTGGTCAGGATGTCAGTAGTTATGTTAATGACATTTTCCACTATCCTGGACAATCTCCTTATTTCCCTGCTATTAAAGATGGGTCCCCAGAACGGCGCTAAACCTTTGCTAAAATCCGTGAATTGCCTTAAGGAGGTGTCGGTCTGATCGACTTCGGTCTTGATAAGCTGCCTGCGTAGTCTATTGGGTACCGCTGAGGGTGCCGGGCCTACGGGGCGTAGTTGGTGCGTCCTGTGATAATCAGAAGGTGCTATATATACGGGTGGGTATAGGAAGGACATGTAGCATCGTCCAGCCCAATTACGTGGTAACCAGGTATATGCATTTTCCCCACAGACGAGATAGACATTGGGTGGTTTAAGTAACAGGGGGCTGATGCGTTTCTTTAGACGATAGGTGTAATTGCAGACACTATCCCCAACCTGTATACGGCCTATTCCTTGCACACAGAATACTGAGGAAACCTTCAAAATAGGAATAGGTACAACACGGTCTCTTGTAACATTTCGTTCAATAAAAAGCTGGAAATATTGAGTAGCATTAAAATTTCTAAAGCCATAAAGTTCTTCCTGCAACCAAGTATCATTCCTAGCTACTAAATACAGCTGCATGCATGCCTGTGGCTCTATTGTCCCCCGTCCCCCATTTCCCTTTTGGTCAAAACCATAGTGCGCATCATTATCATCCATAACCATATTGTGTTCATAAATATCGAAATCTCTGCGAGTTTCACCCCATTGACGGTATATAGCTGAAAATAGTTTGAACCAGGCCTCACAGCTTCCTAGATAGGACAAAGGTAGTGAGAGAAACAAATCGTGGTTATGCACCACAGATGGCAGAAGCCAACACACCCAGCAATCAGTAGTGTTGGTAACACTGTGTGTTTGATGAAGCATTTCAACGAATATATTTTTAGCATAGGTCTGGCGATGTTGTTCTTTGTGGGGGGCTAAAGTGTACAGCAAATGCTCAGAGGGGGCAACAGTGGATTGTAGAAAATTCTGCACAGGGTATTTATGTTCCAAATATACGAACAAGCCCATAAACACAGCAATAATGACGGCTATAACTACTACAAATGCTACCTTGACCCTCGTGGTCCATGTGGAAAACATAGGCTCATAAAACGGTATATGTTGTGGTGCAATTGGAAATTTTTCTTCTAAAATGATACGGCCAAAAGGGTACATTCCTAGCTAAAAGTCCAAAAATAAGCTCGGGCCTAGCAGTCCGTCCTGCCAGAGGGTTCTTCTCCCTGTGTCCGTCAGAGCCTCACAGGTAGACTCCTATCGTTCATCTCAAGCAAACAGAAGAGTGGTGATCAAACTTAATTTTGTTGGGGCAACCTGGCCGTTGACAATAGCGGATCATCTTTCTGAACAGAGCACAGTGATCAAAGTTCCAGCTCTCAACGTGTTCAGTCCAGTGTCTCGCTCAGCACCTCAGACCAACAAGCTAGCAAACCCTATCTATTCAATCGAGTCTTTCCTTTTCTCCTAGTGTTGGGATCTGAGGCACCGCTTTTTGTTTTCCTTGGTCGCAGGTTGTATCGCACATTACCCGGAACTTCCTGATCAGAGAATGGTTCACCAGGTACCTTTCGGGCATGGGAACTTTCGCTTGACAACTGGATTTAAAGCAATTGCAGATTCAGCGGAGACCAAGTTATCTGATCTCCTCACTACCTCCTCTAGCCTTGGTTCGTTCTCACAGGCGTCGGAGAAGGGTTCAAATGCAGCAGCTCTCTCAGTTTCCTGCGTCAGAATTCCCCCTTGGCGTTGCTGATCAAAGGGAAGTGGAAGCGGCAGCCTCTTCAGATGGGAGACATGGATCCAGTGTTTCCTCCCATCCACTTTAACCGCCGTCCGGGTGGCAAGCAGAATCTGCTGTGGCTCGGACCACCTTGGAGCCAAACTGGTGTCACGTTCAAACTTCTTGACCAGCACCCACTGGCCGGGTTGCAGACGATGTCCGGGGCCCTCTGGCAGTGGCTGCAGTATGGACGCTACCTGCTGGTGAACAGAACGAAGGTCTTTAGTTAAAGCATAGAGGTAATCGATCAACATAGGATATTCAATGTCAGAAAAAGATTGTGGTCTGGGTACCCCCATACGTTTGCGGGCCTGCCGAAGATTATTTCATACGGGGAGAGACCAGATCGGGAGTATGGGGTAACACGTAGTGACATAAGGGCTAAAGGCTAGGTGTCAGGCCATTTCAACCCTGTGCTTTCCTGAATCTTGGCCATCTTCAACTTGAGAATACCGTTGTATTTCTCCACGAGCCCTGCTGATTGTGGATGTCGGGCAGCGTGGAACTTTTGTTTTATCTGTAGGCCCTCACAGATATGCTTGACAAGGGCCCCATGGAAGTGTCCTCCATTGTCCGACCAGATCAAACGGGGCAAACTAAAGCGGGGTACAAACTCTTTAAGAAGGGCCTTTGCTGTAGCCATAGCAGTATTTTCTTTAGTGGGGTAGGCCTCAACCCATTTGCTAAAAGCACAAACCACTACCAGGACGTATTTCAAGTTGTTGACACGCTCCATATGAATGTAACCCATCTGGAGTACCTCAAAAGGCAGCGTTGGGGGTGCAAAATTCCCACTCAGGACACTTTCTCCCTTCCCTGGATTGTGTTGTAAACAGACCATGCAGTATTGGACCAACCGGACAGCCGTCCTTTGGATATTAGGGTTGTTCCAAACTGGGTCCAGGAGCCCGCAGATACCTTTTGCTCCTACGTGTGGGCCATACGCCATAGTCACAACGGCCTTTACTAGTGCATTGGGCAGTAACCATCTTTGCTTTTCTGTCAGATCAACCCAACAATTATTTTCATCCAGTCTTCCTATATCCTTTTCCCATCTCTCTAATTCTGCGGGTGTAGCTTCCTTCTATAGTACTCTCACACTCTCCATGGTGTTATCAAACAATTCAGATTCCTCCAACCATCTGGCAGAAGAGTTCACAAACATAGTCAACATTGGGGACTGTGCTGTCTGTTTGGCCACCTGATCCGCGAAAGCATTTCCCTCCCCCACCTCATCCACTATTGCTTTGTGCGCACTGCATTTGATGATGGCTAATTTATTGGGCAAGGTGAGGGCATCTAGCAGCCACAAAACCAGGGGACCGTTTTGTATTTTCTGACCATGGGAAGTAAGAAAACCCCGCTCCCTCCACAGCCGCCCAAAGCTATGGGCCACGCCGAAGGCATATTGGCTGTCTGTGTAGATATTGACTTCGAGTCCCTCACTCAACTCACAGGCTCGCAATAAGGCCAAAGTTCAGCAGCTTGGGCTGACCGGTGAGGTACTCGGAATGTTTCGACTACTGTCTTTAGAGTGGTGATTGCATATGCAGCTGTTGTGTTTCCATCTTTTAGCTTAAAAGAAGACCCATCCACAAATAACTCCCCCTGAGGGTCATCTAGAGGAGTGTCAATGAGGTCGATCCTGCCCTTAGTTTCTTCTTCAGTGCGATAAATGCAATCATGTGTGTCATCGGTAAGTTCACTCGGAGGGAGTGGTAACAATGTGGCAGGATTTAGTGTTGCGCATCGAGTGATTGTGATATGTGGTGCAAACAACGTTAGTTCATATCCAGTGAGGCGTGCACTTGTAAGATGCTGTGTTTTTATCTTGTTTAGTAATGTGTCCACAGCATGCGGCACCATCACTGTCAGATTGGAATTTAGAACAAGTCCTTCTGACTGCCGGATTGCCACTGCAACAGCTGCAGTGGCCCTCAGACAGCTAGGAAGTGCTCTGGCGACATTATCCAGTGTGGCTGACAGATAAGCGCACGGTCTTTGCTTACCACCAAAGTCCTGCGTTAACACCAAAAGTGAGCAACGTCATGCACGTACAGTACAAAATGTTTACGGTAGTCAGGAGTGCCTAAGACAGGAGCAGAACATAAAGCAGTTTTTAAAGAGTCAAAAGAGTGCTGACATTCATCCGTCCAGGGGAGGGGTTCATGCACATCTTTAGTAGTCAGATGCAGCAGAGGTTTAGCAAGAAGGGAAAAATTAGGTATCCATTGGCGACAGTAAGAGGTAATGCCAAGAAAAGCGCGAACTTCGCGCTGCGTGCAAGGAACAGACATTTTAGAAATGGTAGTAATACGTTCAGGTGTTAGTCGTCTACCCTCCTTCGATAGTAGATGACCCAGGTAGGTCACCTCCTGTCGACAGTATTGGAATTTAGACAGGGATACCTTGTTACCTTTAGCCGCCAAGTGGTGCAACAATTTAACAGTGGCTGTTTTGCAGCCCTCTTCCGTGTCCGAGGCAATGAGTGGGTCATCCACATATTGCAAAAGGACGTTGTCTGCTGGCAAGTCCAGGTTGTCTAGTAATGCTTTAAGGGCCTGGCTATATATACTGGGACTTTCAGTATAGCCTTGAGGTGCGCGACAGAAACCAAGCTTCGTCCAGATAACGAGAATCCGAAGATCTGTCTGCTATCAGGATGGATAGGGATGCTGAAGAAAGCATTTTTCAGGTCTATGACTGAAAAGTACTGGGCAGTTGGTGGAATCATTGTAAGGATCGTGGTGATGTCGGTCACCACGGGGTACTGCGGTACCACAATTTTGTTCACAGCTCTAACGTCAATCACAAAGCGGTAAGCTGCGCCCTGACCCTGTTCACTAGAATCAGGACTTCTTTTTAAAATCGGGAGAATCGGGCTATTGCAAATATTAGCAGCCGTTTCTTCCACCACCCCTTTATCGATCAGGTCTTGGATAATCGACAGCAAAGCCCGTTCTCCCGCCGGTGCTATTTTGTACTGTGGGATACGCGGCATTTTTGCACCTTGTTTCAGCGTAATGTGAACCGAAGGAATTTCCAACTTACCCACATCAGCATCCCCTGTTGCCCAAAGCGTTGCTGGGATGCCATCAAACTCTGGGGGAAGGGATTCATTTTTAGCAAAGCATTGTTTCATGTGGTCAACGTGGGGTTGTATCGTTAGATAGACCCCGTCAGCAGAGCAATGTATTGTCGCATTTAACTTCTTTAACATATCCAAGCCCAGCAAATTTTCTCTGCAATGTGAGGTCAGCAAAAGAGGAGTGTCAATGGTGGCGGGACCGATCGAGAAGGGGAGAGGTTTGGAGATGGGACTGACAACTGGGACTCCCGAGAACCCCACTGAGACATTATTTTGCCCAGACAGAGCCGCCCCTGGAACCAATGATCGAGCAACAGAACTATTCATTGCTCCCGTGTCAATTAGGAAATTCTCAGAAGTCCCCATCACTTCCCCTCAGAAGTCCCCATCACTTCCCCTTTTACATAAGGTCCCTTTTGATTGACCGGGATCGACACTTGGCCCCTTCCTTGTCCCTGGCTGTCCTATGCTTGTAGGTATGCATCCTGATCCTCGTATTCATAATCATCATGATAGTATTGCTTGCCCTGGTGGTTATCAAAATGATTTCGCTCAGACTTGCCTGATCCCTCTTCTCTACGCATATCACTCCGGTCGGGGCCTCCTCGTCCACGTCCTCGCCAAGCAACAATGGACACTGTGCCTTCCAATGCCCCATCTCTCTGCAGTAGGAACACTGGTTCAGGCCCACAGTTGGAGCCCCGCCCGTGCCTCGGCCTGCACCCGCCCCTCCGGACATGGGCCCTCTGGCTCCTCTTCCCCCTCCTTGTCCCCGGACTACCTGCTGTAGTAATACTCGTGTTTTAAGGTCTTTGGCCTTCTTTTCCACCTTCTCTTTACTCTCATTCTCCCTATGTTCATAGTATTGGGCCATGCCTAAAATCACAGAAGGAGTAGAGGTAGTCCAGGTACTTTCTGCCGCTTGCAAACGTGCAGAAATCTCCGGAGCCAAGTTTGTAACAAACCTGTTCACGAACAACCTAGTCTCACCTTCCGTAGCCAAATCCTGTCTGCTAAAATCAATGAAGACTCCCTCAAAGCTAGTAAAGAAGTCTGATACGCTTTCATTCTTTTTCTGTCGGCAGGCAGACAGTTTATCCCAGTCGACCTTTCTCGGCGGTATTAAAGTGTGCATGAAGGCTATAATTTTTGCTGGCAAAGATGTTATTTCACCCTTTGGTTTGTCTCCCGGTTTGCGATCTCGGTCCCACCCTCTCAACTCATCCCATGTCCCCCCTAGTTCAGCGTGATCAGAGTCATGCACTTGTCGCCATATGTCAACAGGCACAAGTAGCCCGAAGAATAGCTCCACATCTGCTAACGTCATCACGGCAGAAGCCGCAGCTTCAGTCAGTTCTTTGTAGTAGGCAGTAGGATTCTTTCGGGGGTCGGGCAGTTGGGATTTCAGAGCAAGGACCTCACTTCTTTTCCATGGAGTGTACACCCATTGCTCCTGGAACTGGGTGTCTACCCGTGCCCGGGTGATCTGTTGGGTATCATCGCGTAGTTCTGGAACTTCGGGATGATAAATGGGATGGACCTCTTGCATAGGATGTTGCGATGTCCACTGAGGGCTTTTTAAGAACAACCTGCCTCGATACTGGACCAGGGTGACTACGTTTTTGTATACGCCTTCTGGGGTCAAATTAAATCTATGGGTCCAGTCTCGAATTTCATACTGTATCTGAGGAGCACTCCCGTTATCGAAGCTGACCTCCCAAGACCAGATGAGGGAATTAGACATCTGGAATATCACATGTTGCTGCATCACTGGCTCTAAATCTTTCACAGTACTCCAAATGTCAGCCACAGTATATGCGTCACTCCTTATCCATTTGACGGCCTGGTATGCTAACACTTCCTTCTCACCATATGCCACAGAGGATCTAGTGAATAGTCGTTTACCATCCAACCCTCCGGATGCCCCTCTTGGAGTCTGTTCCGACATACCGGGCATGGTGCTGGCCGATTGGGACGCCCACACTGGACTCGGGATGCTTAATTGCACGTGAGGGGATGTTAGAGTCTGTCTGGAATCAGGGACAAGGTGGCCAGGTCCCCTGTAGAGGGAGATGGTACACCGGGCTCACATCTAGGGGTGACAGAGCCTTGTTCCCCTTGTGCGGATGCTTGCGGCGCGGCCGCCGTTTGAACAGGGACCGCGGGATATATGCGCTGCGGAGCATATGGCGGGGGAGGTCTTTTGTCTAGCAGATCCTCTATCTCATCTTCAGCTTCATTTCGCGTTACATAGCTCTTATCCACTTGCAGCCTAAATCGTCTATCTTCCTTCTCAATATTCTTTTCTGTTCTATTCTTGTCATGTGCAATAGCTTTCTGCGTTATAGTTTGCCCTTGCTGTATCTTGAGGAGTTTTTCTGACCGAATACGCCTGCTCTTTGCCTCTTTCTGCCATTTGTTAAGGGTGTCAAACATAGCCTGTCGGCTACGTTTAACAAACAGACGCTCTTGTAAATACTGAATCTTTTTCTCATCAAAAGATCCAGTTTTTTGCCACTGTAGTTCAACATTATCCTTTGTGTACTTGTGCCACAAGGAATTAAAAAGAAGGGGGCCAATACCGTGCTTGCAATACATATCATGACTAGGCGTTCCCTCCGGGGGGGCTGGTTGACTTTCATCTAACCGCACGCTTTCATGGCGGATACAGCCAAAACATAATTTGTTAAGGCAAGGCAAGTTCCCTTTCTCTATTCTACTCGAGCTGAAAAGGAATTGAGTGGTATTATTTACAAAATAACAGAATCAAGTATCATTAATTACAATTCTCTCATTCACATGGCCATGTTTCCATTCAAAGTCATACTCTCGTTGCAAAATAACCCTTCAACTTGACATAAAACGACAACACCAAGATTTCGTAAACCACAAAACAGGAAAAACAAAGGAAAGAAAACAATATGTTGCAAACAGAAGGTGGAGTCCGTCGACTCCCACCTATGGAGAACTCTTTCAAATATCCAAAGCTGCAAAGAACATCTTTCGACAACAGTCTTGTCCTTAGACTGCCCGGAGAGAGCTACACAGGTTTTAAACCACAGACCAACCTACAAGCCATCCGACAGTATTCATGGTTCATCTCGCCGCTCCAGATCTGTCCGAGTGCTACCCAATCACAACCATCGGCATTCCCGAGAACAGTCTGGCCGAGCGAGAACCGCAGTTCCCCAAAGGCGTATAGTCTCTATCTCCAGTGTTTCTACACAAAGCAAACCAGAGGCATCTGCACGTGCAATTCCACCATTGCCCCGTCAGACCCTCTATTCAGAGTTTCTCCATGACCACAGATCACCAAATGCCAGGTACCAAGATCGAGAGTTTCAGAAACATAATTCGACACAAAACGAGACGACACACTCACCTGGTGCACACAGGTTTGTTTGCACGTTCCCCACTGCCAACCCTCGATAAGGCCAATGTGGCTGGTTCTCGGGTCACAGTGAAGGACTCCGGCGTGGGGCCACTAGCAGCTGAGGTTCTCGGAATCGGGAGGACGGAGCAAACCCCAAATTCTCGCTGGTCTATGCTGCAGCCCCCCCTCGATCGAGAGGACCACTTTAATGTCCCGGTTGTCGTCTGAAATACAGAGGGACGACCCCAACGCGGAGTCCCGGCGGAGTCGCCAACTGAGGTACCGAAAAATATTTACCACCTCCCAATCATAGTTATATTCACAACCAATCCCCTTCCCATTACCATTAATTAGTCGGTTGGCAGTGTAGAAGGTCCAAGCATTTATTATGACAAACAAAACTCTGCCAGAGGAGCTCCTTGCGACCTAACCCCACAAGGTCCGCCAATAAGACTGCTGGCACACTGTCAGGACATCATATATATACAGTTGCATTTGCAGAAACATGGCCCAAGATGGAAAAATACAAGCTGGTACAGTTTGGTACAGAAAGGGAAGCCCATATATGGCACACAAAGGACTCTTGGTTTAGCTCATCCTAGATTAGCAAGGTCGAACGGGTGACTCCCTTCTTCCAGCTCTGAGACAACCCACCCCGCACCCCTTCTGGAATGTGCTTATCAGGCCTTCTCCTGCTACCTACAACCTTGACGGGCCTAACGAGCTGAAACAGCAGTTCTGCAACAGTTGGGCTAATTCTCAGGAGAACAACTTTGGTGCAAGAAATGAATGAGGTCTGTTAATGTACGACTCGAGCGAGGCCCAAAATGGCGTCGGTCGAGTCAAGCGAGTGAAAAATGCAGAAAGTGGTACAAGCTGAAAATCTAAAATACTGTAATACGGATTTATGCTAATGTTTGCGTGCATATGCTAAATCGTTTAGATACATCAAGCTAATCTTAAAGTATCGATTATATGTGTTGTATAACCGAAAATCGATTCCGGTTCCTCACTCTCCTCCAATCTGCAGCTCCTCAGGGACCTGACAGCATGCCAGAAGGGGACCAGTCTCTTAGAAGCACTTGTTCTGTGTGGGCCTGCACCAGTTTCCCTGGCCAGTGCACCGCAGCATTAATAGGTTCCTTGCACCAATGGGGAGTCTGAATGGAGTCGAGGCCACACCCAACATGATCCCGCTCCACAGGGGACACCTGCCCCACCTGGCTGCTACCAATTAGCGTCAGCAGTAGTCACACAAGGGCCTGCCTCAGTCTCAGGGTACTGCGTATGTCCTCTCTGTTAGGTGGCGTCGGGTAGCGGTCGAGAGCCTGCCCACAATGATGCTGCCCCCATCACTTGGGCCCCGCTTGTGTCCCCAGGCGCAGGGCCTCCAGCTGCCACTCTCCTTTTCTGCTGCACTGGGCTCCTTCCACCGTAGAAGAGGTAGGGGGAGTGAGGGAAATCGGAATCATCATTGGCGGCACTTCTCCTTGTTCCTCCGCCATATCGGGATGCACGTTGACAACCAAGCCATCTCACCATGTCACCAGCCTGGGGGCTCCAGCAACACCAGGCCTCCTCCTCCACAAATGCCCCAAAGGCTCTCACTGCCGGTGAGTATCACACAGACACAGACCCAGCAAGCTTCAGGAGTCAACATAGCCACCACCACATGTACCCCACTACAAGGGTGGGGTCACAGCCCAAATGGGGTTTGGGTGGCAGGATGGGCAAGGATGATTAATTCAGGCAGGGAGCCAGCGTTTAGCACTGCCACTCGGCCATCTTCCTGGACATGCCCCCAGCCCTTGTCATCACAAACAATAATGGAGGCAATGCTTTAAACACACATTATCCCCTGCTCTTCATTGGCTCTACTGTAGAAGTTTATGTATTCTGCTGTTCAAGTATCCAAGTATTGAACCAGTAGATGCAGTGAGTGGCGTCAGACAATGCTTCTTGTTACAGGTCAGAGCTATTAACTTGTTTGACAAATTATTTGCTTTGGCTTGGTGATGGTAAGTAAGATGCAGTGGACTTCCCCCACGCCCGAGAGTTTAAGTTCTAGCAACAAAAGAACACCTGAAAAATATGTCCCTAGACTGAATGAGAAAGCAATTCATCAGTTTTAGGTTCTGCTTTGGCTGCACATGCACTGTTGCTCAAGAGCCTCTTGTAAATTAAAACAAAAAAACTCAAAAAGGGCTTAGATCCTATGTATTACTGAACTTTTCTTACCATTGGTTGGAGAACACATCACTCTCATTTCCTCGCTCTTCATTCAGTACCTCCAGTTTCCCGTTTTTTTTTTTTACTGTCAATGCTGGGTTCCTTTGAGCATGGACCGAGAACAGTTTCCTGCCTACATTCAGGATCCGTCCTGTGGCCGCAGTCTTGGAGAGGTACTTTTTTTTATTATGCTCTCGTAATGCACTCTATAAGAGTGCATCATTTTGCAGGCAGTGTCTACTTATCCCTCGGAGTCATACCCCACCAACATTGCATGGCTGCTTTCCCCAATCATTCCCACCACCTCCTTCCCGTCGCTGCCTGTTCCTCCACTGCATGCCCGTCCACCAACCCCATGACCTTGACCCCCATTTCTGCTTTTCCCTATTGTTGCTTGCCTGTCACCTCCTGTTGTAGATTTAACCATAGCCCGCCCCAGCATGTAAATGCTTGCCTGCCCCACCCCAGACCCCTGATATTGCTTCCCCCTTCCCTGCCCTCCTGACACAACTGCTGTTTGCACTCCCATTGCTTGCGCATCCACCAACCCCATTGACCACCTTTGCTGCTTCCCCCTTCGTTACTTGCCTCCCTCTCCTGTCATAGATTTAACCATAGCCCACCCCCTCCCTCACCCCTGCTTCTCCACCGGACACTATTATTGCTTCCCCCTGCCCCACTGCTCGCACAAAAAGCACTATGACTGCATCAGAGTGCTTATATTTTTTTTACCTTCAACATGACTGAACATAAAGAAAATAAAAGCACTATGACACAATCAACACTATGTGTGTCAGTGCGTTTTTAATTAACTTTGCAACAATAAGTGAAGAAAGTAGAATGCTATGACATGGTTAAGAGTGGCCAAGTAATAGCCCTTCTTTTTCTTTACTTTCAACCGCGTTGCACAGCGGCCAGGCTGCTATTCAACATGGCTTAGAAAGTAGTGACTTGGCCAATAGATCTTGTTTAGGTGAGATCTATTGGCTTTCCCAATGATTTTTTTGATGTTGCTATAAGATCTTTGCTTTTTCAAGGTCTCCATTGAATTATGAGCATGTCAGAGACTTAATTGGAGTATTTCGGATTTTTTATTGTCTCATTTGTTTACAAAACTCTCCGGAGTAGGACAAAAAGAGGGCTAGGGATTACTGTTTTAGGTCAAGCCTACGCAGCGCACATGCGCTGTCTGCAAGACCTGGAGTACTTGAAAAATGACTTGGCTCCCGCCTGCTGGCTTCCCATTGGTACATTGCAGTGTTTCTCTTTTATTCTGCTCATTGCTTCCCTGCCTTGGTTTTTCCTACGCTGAGTCAGGCGAGGTATATGGAAGGTTAGTGTAAGAGGTTGCCCCTGCACAGTAAAGACACAGCCCGCATGGCGGAAGCAACCTCTTAGAACGGGCGTAGAAACAGCCTTCTTACTTAGGGCGGAGACAGCCATAATTCGCCAAGTGAGAAGAAATTCACAATTTGCTCTGAGCAGAACTGAGTAGCAAGCCTCCCTCCATTTGTTGTATCCCCTCCATGGCCTCTCTCCCTCCTTACTTTCATGCTGATCTCAGCCAGAACAGTAAGTGCCTCGCAAACGCATCCTCCCTTTATTTTTCGAAGGGGAGAAGTGGGGGTTAAGTTTGTTTTTAATGTAAGCTCTCATTGCAAGCAGCATCTATGCCTTCACCCCTGCGACGCTGTAAAAACGTACAACTAAAGCTGCATGCTTAATTTATACAAATAAGCAGTACAATCAGAAGGTAGGCAGCGCATTACAAAGCAGAGAAAGTTATTTGTTTGCACATTATTTTTATTTATAAATCCGCTTCCTTTCTTTGCCCACATTCGTTGCAGGATTAACACATCCACAATATTAAGTACCTCATCAGAGTAGTATTTGTCAGACAGCAGCATGTTGCCCCAAAACCACTATTAACAAGACATCCATTTACCAGAAGCATATGGACACGTTTAAATATATCAATATCCCTTTTTTGGGGGATACATTTGTATAGTTGCAGCGAATGCTGTGAGGGAGGAGGTCCTACAATGAGGTCTTTTGGGGTGAACTGAAAGTTAACTGAACAGTAAAAATAATATGATTTGCGCAGCCAACGGGGCAGCTCAAAAGTATTTTTTTTTCCAACTCTTTTCTATTTCCCCTTGGGTCACATGTGGTCTGCTTCTCTTTTATTTGGACCACCGTGGCCTCTGGATAAACATGCGATGGCACATTTAAATATATTTTGAATCCTGTCCAGAGGTGTTGGTAGTGTCATTTTATGGTACCTTTATGCATCCTGCAAGGTTTACATAGACGCACGCTATATTATTGCAGTAGACGACTCAGTGAATTGCAGAACGTTCATCCCTGCATCCTGTTGCTACTAAATAGAAGACATGAGTTTATTTTTCCGACTTGGGGGGATATTCACAAGGACACAACTCTGAATTACCCCACCGTAATGCAAGAAATGCAGAGGTAGATTTAACACCCCATTCACAAGCTGGTGCAAACTGCAGACATTGCCAGTTTTCCCTCGATAACTGCCCCAAAATGTATCTACACAGTGGACACCATCAACTAACCCTAATGAGATGCAGAGTGGGCGTTCCCGTGCAAAAACACATGAAAAACCACAACACCACATTCACAATGAACTGCCAGATCTACGAAGCGAAACAAAAACAGGCTATAAACTGCGGTGGCAGTAGGGAATTAACACCTGCCTTCTGCTGGTGTTAAACAGGACGACTACCTACAGCATGAAAGGGAGCCCAGCCAAGAGCCACACCTGAAGACCCACAGATAAAATGGAGACAATGATCATGCAACGCGGATAGCCATGAGGGCCACCACACCACCCGCAACCACCCCAGGCCCCGCTGGCCCTACGCCCAGACATCCAAATATCGTGCACGACACAAGAGCCACAACAAATGCACGATGATGCACAGTGCCAAAATAAATACACATGTGTGGCCAGAAGAATGAGAAACAGTCACACAGCACTGAAATAACTACCAAAAACTTTATTGAAACACAACACAAAACAGCAATGTGGAAAACTCCTGTCGAGTCCGCCAGGGCCAATCTCGATGACACAGCCCAGAAGAGAAAGAACAAAATCAGGATGTGTGTCATGCGCACATCAAAGGAGCGAGACACAGGGAACCATAGAAGGAAAGTAAGCCAGAGAGGGAAGGAAAGGAAGAGAGAGAGAGAGAGAGAGAGAGAGAGAGAGAAAGGGAGAGAGAGTGAGAGGGAAGGGAGAGAGAGCGAGAGAGAGGGAAGGGAGAGAGAGTGAGAGAGAGCGAGAAGGGAGAGGGAGAGAGAGAGAGAGAAAGAGAGAGAGAGAGAGAGAGAAACAGAGGGAAGGGAGAGAGAGAGAGACACCGCTGACCCTGCGCACACAGACCCAACCACTCACCTGCTGCCACTGGTGTGTCCATCAGAAGGCACACCGCTTGCCCGTGCAAGATCCAGGCCCTGGTCACGCCACCATGGCATGGTCAACATCATGCGGGCCCGCCCCATGGCCTAGCATGTCCCACACATGACGCTGAGTCCTAAGTTATCAAAGGCGGAGACGACATCAGTGCACACATCATCATTGCAGGCAGCACACCCGCTCAGCAATTACGAGTCCCACCACCCTGTGCAACGCCAGTCAGCAGCACATGGCGGTCGGCCCGTGTTGGCTGCAACGCCTTGGGTGCCACTTTCCCTGGGCTACGCCAGTCAGCATCAAGTGGTGGAAGGCTTGTGTCAGCTGCAAGGCCTCAGGTGACACTAACCCTGTGCAACGCCAGTCAGCGCCACATGGTGGAAGGCCTGTGTCAGCCGCAAGGCCTTGGGTGCCACCAACCCTGTGCCCAGCAAATCATGGGCCCTTTATGATTGAGTCATCCAGACACCACTGGCAGAGGGGAATGTGAAGTTGTCGGCCCCTTACATTTGCGGGGTCACATGGCCTGTGACACCTGTGCCGTATGAGTGTGGTGTGTGTGCAGACCTGCCCTCAGGGAGTGGCAGTAACATGCCAATAACTAGACCAGTGAATTGCACACCACCAGCGTGTACACCTGTGACAGGTCACTATTTCAACCCCCCCTCGGAGCGTCAGCTGAGTGGTCTGGCCTGGCGTACGCCGGACCAGCACAGGGCTTGCAACAATGACTCAGGGGCTCTGGGCGTGGTTATGTCCATGTCTGGTCCACGGAACCCGGAACGCAATAGGCAATGTAGCACACGGTTACAGGCATCCCACTAGATGAGCATCATTGACGTAAGAGAAATCACTGTCCCCACTACCATCCACACATTCATGCAGGAATGATGAAAGACATGACACAGCAGTGCGTTACTGGATGTTTATTTCACATCCAGTGGAGTGTTGCAGCTAGAGCGGTACAGAGCCATGCCAAGCACACCACACAATATGGGCCCGGTGATGACAGGGACTGGGGAAGAGGAAGGGTACAGTCCGCAGTCTGGTCCCTGTGTCATTGGTCATCAAACAGGATATGGCATTCCATGTCGTGGTTGAAGGTGAGTGCAGCGGCGTGTATCCGGGGTCAGTGGGAGGTCATGAGGCCATGTGCAACACCAAGCAGAAACAGGCCAGGTGGCGGAGATGATTGCTACTGCTTCCTTCTGACAACAATCCCATCCACGTCCTCGTCCCTGTATGTCTACTCTGTCCCACCTGTGGGTGTTGCAGTACCGGCTGCTGCACTGTGTCCCACTGACACATCAGGTGCCGGAAGTGGGTTGTTGGCCGCATTGTGTGGCAGTGGCATATCAGGTGCCGGAGTGGATACGCCTGCCACACTGTGAGACACTGACACACCGGTGGGGTGGAGATCTGTACGGTGTGGGGGCAGCAGCATTCATGAGCGCCACGCCTTGTGGCAGCAGTGCTATGATGAGGATATGCAGGGCATAGTAGATCCCAACTACATTTTGCTGATGTGCAGCGGTGGCTGCCATCCTTTCTGCCTCCATCCACACCGTGTCCTCCATGAGCCTCCGCATGTGTGCCAGTTCACGGCTGGATTCGCTGGAGCCAGTCTGTGCGGACAGGTGTTCTTCTCTCCGCGTCATGACTTCAGCAATGTCAGTCAGGGCTCCTTGGAGACCATGGAGCGGGCCGTGGGTGTCCGTTAGGGACTGGAGCTGGTTCCTGATGGGACCTGAACACCCATGGATGGCATCCATTTTGATAGCCATGAGGCTGGACCCCATCGAAACAGCTCAGCCGTCTCCCTCTGGCTCTCCAGCACACGGCGTTGAAGGCCATGGTTGGTTCCTGGGGGTCTTGGGAGAGTGCCGGGGCTGTGGGTGCCTCCTGCTGGGGGCTTTTGGGTAGTGGGTGGGGTCTCCTCAATGCAGCTGGTCCATGATGTTTTGGAGGGTAAGAGTGTCGATGCTGGAGGTGTCCTCCTAGTCATCAGCGAAGATTGGCTGGGACTGCTCTACAGGGAGTGTTGGCGGTGCCCCTGCAATGTGAAGGGGAGATGGTGTATTATAATGTGTCCACATGTGTGTAGCCGCATGGTACATGTTGACATTAAGACAGCATGGCATTGTACATTGTGACAGTTTGTAGATCGGGGCCATGACCCAGAGTCATTGTGGGATTGCACTGTGCTCTGCTTGATTGTGCATGTGTGCCATTGTGGCCCTCTCCACCTGTCCCACCAGTTTCTGGTGGTCACTCACCCTTTTATGGTTGTGTTGTGTCCTGTCGAGCAGTGTCCGGTCCACCAACTCCAGCCACAGTCTCCACACTGAAGACTGTAGACACAAGCTCCTCGATGTTATCCAGCATGAGCTGTGGCACTGGGCTCCCACCTCCAGTCGGCATTGCTGCCTTCTGGTTGGCTGCGAGTTTCTCCTTGGTCTTTCGCTTGATGTCAATCCATCGCCTCTTGGCCTTGTCCATTGACTTCCTGTTCTCTCCTACGGCATTCACCTTGTCCACGATGTTCCGCCATATCCCATTTTTGGTTCCCAATGACACGTTGGAGGTGACAAACAGTTGTTGATGGTGTTCCATCACCTCCGTCATCAGGATCCTGTTTTCCTGCAGACTGAAGTTCGTCTTCCTTTTCTTCTTGTCCTTGCCCTTCCCTGTCCCAGAGGCCCCAGGCTGGTCATCCGGGGTGCTTGTGGTGTTGCGCTCGTCCTTTGCGCCTGCTCCGGCGGCCTCATTGTGCTTTGGTGTTGGTCAGTTTGTGTTTGGGTGTTTTTTCTACTTTTATAGTGATTTTTTCCACCTGCCATGTTTGTATTGCAGGCCTGGTGCTGCATATTGCTGATTTCCTCATCGTGATTTGGCTCACCGCATGTTTTTTCACGTTGAGGTTTGTGTTTTATCACCGTCGAAGTAGTTGTATCGCAGACATTGGACGTAGTTTCGGCAGACTATTGCATGCTACCACCTTGTTGTGAGTTCCACATTAACGCAGGGTTATTTTCCTGCGATCGGCTGTGATGTGTAAAGGTGCGTTAGCTTTTTTTGGTGATGTTTAGCACACGTTCTTGTGAATATACCCCTAGGTGTTTTCTGTTGTTACAGTCATTACTTCACAGGACGATCCACTTGTTGGGTCCGGTATCTGCCTGAGAGAGTGTGTTTGTTTTGTAAACTTATTACTATTTTTTTTAATGTAGGTTTCTGTGTTCAATTAAAATTGTCCTTCATATATATTTTATGTACCTTGACACTGCCGGGTTAGGCTTGGGTTATTGAATGTATATTTGTTTAATTTCCTATGTGAGTAAAAAATCCTAGGCCATCAGCTAAATAAGTGAACAATTCACCTGAACCAGTGGTTTGTATATAATTTTTATTTGCGATTGTTCCTTTTACCATTGGTTCAGGTGAATTTTTCACTTATTTAGCTGATGGCCTAGGATTTTTTACTCACATAGGTTGTTACCCTGCCCTAGGAGTCTGTATATTACCCCTACCCAGGGGGTCCTTGTTTTTCTCATCTATTTGTTTAATTTCACCTCTACATTTATCTATATAAACATGCACTAATCCCGCCTTTGCCACTTCGGTCAGGGAAAAATATATGCAGATTTTTGTCTTGGGATTTTGGAAAGGCCATGCAGTGTTTTTATTTTTGCTAAATGACCTTTTTGGTTTGCTGTTTTTAAGTTTATATTTCTTGAGAGAGCTGGTGTTGCTGTTTTTTCATTATTCATTTGAACCAGGCCCACATAAAAATACAGCCCACGTCATAAAATACTGCTAAGCGGTGAAGCTAACTTCTTTTTGTATATCATTACATACTTGATGATACCGGTTCTGTTGTCGCTGCAGCTTTTGCATATCGAGCCTCTTGTAGTTTTGCTAAACTCTGAAATTAGAGTAATTTTGAGGATTTTGGGCTCCTTGGGCAAAAAATATACTAGGGGGAGCAGCGGTTGTTCAAATCAACTTTTTATTATTAAAGTTTTTATGCTAATTCAACTCGCATGATATCAAACAATATTGAATTTTATGCTATAGGTTGTGACAAAGTAAACTACACACAAAATATAAACGTCACTTTCCAGCTTGGCTTATTAAGGTTTGAAACTTGGGGCCCGGGGCATTTACCCATGTCTTTAAAAGCTGCTGCTGTAAAGTCCATGCACCCTCGCCCTTGTTTTGCACAGAAGTACATAGTTTATACATTTTAGAAAAAATATTCACCATTTTGTAGGATGCTAACCCACTTGGTCTCGATGAAGCATAACCTCATAACTAGGTGTATATGAAAAGCTGCACAACATATAGATGTATTTTCCATATACCATGGTTTGAATATTCGGATAATTGCATTAGAAACATTTGTGGCACTTTTCTGCATCTGTTTGACCCGACGTGCGCGCTGTCACACACTTCCTTTTACATAGAAGAGATAAAAATGTCTTGCATCTCCGCCTCACATTTGTGTGGGGGAGGGTGGGTGTCCCACCCATGCATGTTACTATGTTTCTCTTGGTGGCTGCAGTCGTGGGGTTGAAGCAGGAAAGGGAAGAGCTGGTCGAGCCCCTGAAAACTCAAGCCTAAACTCTGGCTCATCTCTGTTCTCTTGGAACGTCTAGCCCATAATGAGTTGAGACACCAAGTGGCTTCGGCCTTTCCACCCTCCTTCTAACCAGGATTTGAGGTTACAGCCAGAGCTTCAGACTTGGGAACTAAGTTCTAGTCTTGGCGTCGCCACAGTGTCTTGTGACGCTGGTCAAATCACTTAATTTTCCCATGCCCATAAGAACAAGCATTGGCATAGCCAATCGGTCTCGCCTTTGGGACCTTATAAATGTTTAGACAGAGCTATTGGCTTTGCCAACATCTTTAACGAATGCTGTAGAACAGCAGGGCTGCTGTGCAGCATGTTGGAAAGTTATAATAAAAAAGTGTGATAAGCATTTTTGTTACCTTATATATAACCAAGTAGACATTATGTACAACTGTACAACCCTATTAATGAAATAATTTGTAATGCAATAGGTCTTGTATTTGCGAGTGTTTGAGCTATTGGCTTTGTAAATGACAATTCCTTTTATTTATGTGTTTCTAAAACCTGCAATTGGTGTGTAAACACGCACTTTATACTTATAGTTGTTGCTTACGAGAAGCAAGGCTAGCAGTAATTGTGCCTCTATTACTGACAGCCTTGTCAGTAATAGACTATTAGTACAGTAAGGACTTTAAGTACAAATTGCGTGTTTAACCGCACCACTTGCAGGTTTTAAAAACACATAAATAAAAGAAATTGTAGTTTACAATGCCAACAGCTCAAACTCTTGCAAATGCGGGACCTATTGCATTGCAAATGCTTGTTTTATTTCTCAGTTACATCTTGCTTGCAGCACTGTTCGGTTGTCACAAAAATGCCAACGCCTTAAGCACAAGCTGATCCCCTTGATTTGTAAGGCATGGGCGACCGAGAAAGATTTCCCCTTTAAACTGACATTTTGTAATAGAATTTGTTTTGACTTTTGATTCTGTTGTGCCAATGCTCTGCTCTTTTAATCTGAAACCCGTTTTGTACAGAGACAACAACCTTTCAGTTTGTTAACTATCTTATCTTGCCTGCTGCTGCAACTGTAGCTAAGTAATATTGAAACTGCTGGAGTAGTTGGATTGTGTGATAAACATCTATGGTTAGCACATTGGCGGTTTCGAAGACAGGGCAGTTTCTACTACAAAGTAACCCCAAAGCGTGAAGACATGAGAAAGACGTCTTGAAGTGACCCAGGAAACCTGTGAAGCAGAACATCCATAAACTTTAATGCCTATTATTTTCCTCCATCATCCAATGCAATTATTTTCACGAGTTTCTTAAAGGACATGGCCATAGTCTATCGATGTTGTAGGACACGACCATTGTCTATCGATGTTGTAAGGACATCGACAACTGAAAATCATGGGGAAAGATGTCGTGTACATATACCAAAAGCTTTGTTTTGGTTTTCATATTTTATCAATTTTAACAAAGGTGGAAAACCAAAAGAACAGTGGGGCATATTATCAAGGAGGTTTATCTCCGCTTTTTTGGCTTTAAAAGCCAAAAAAGCGGAGATAAATGTATCTCCCTATTACCTAGCTGTCGCTAACACCAGTTAGGGACAGCTAGTAGGAGATAGCGACCATCTTGGGCCCCACTTTGCATGTCAGTGATATTTATCACTAATGACATGCAAAGTGGGCGTGCCAAGATGTTAGCGACTGAAAACAGTCGCTAACATCTCTATCTCCTATTACCAACTTTTGGAGATATTCGCGCTAAGCGCGAATATCTCCAAAAGCTAACACCTGCCCTGAGCAGTTCTTAGCCATGTTATCCAATGGGACGTGGATAACATGGCTAAGAGCATTAGCTCGGTAATGCATGAATATCGCTGACTTTTCAGCGATATTCATGCATTGCGGCGATTTTTATCGCATTTGCGATAAACCTTGGTAATACCAAGGTTTATTTGCGGTAAAAATCGCCGCAGCTCAGCGGTAAATGTTTGTCTCTAACCAAGCAATAGCGATAATTATCGCTATTGCTTGGTAATATGCCCCAGTGTTTCTTCTTACCCAGCATGGAAAAATTGTAGATCATCATATGAGCAAAACCAGTTGTAGGATTTGTGACAAAAAAGTGTATGAAAGTAACGGAAGGTAAATCAATCTTTATTAAAAACCAGGATACCTTTTCATTTATTGGACACAAAATCTAAATATTGCAGTTGTACAAAGATATTGAATGCAAGGTAAGAATCAGCCACAAGTAGGAGAAATTTACGAAACGGGTGCAGATGTGTACTGGAAATTGAAAATGTGCATAACTACTTGGAAATTTCAAGGTCACCCATTTGTGCGTGACTTGCAAACATGAACGTGAGCACGATGCCCGAGCCAAAACTATTAATTGCAAAATGTCCCAGCATACATTAAATCAACAATGTCTGCAAAGCATAGACAGAGGGTGCTTATGTAAAACTGAACAGTTGCAGAAATATACGCAGAAAATGCAAATGACATGTGTGTGCCTGGGGATTTACAAACATATATTTCTTAGCTCGACTCCCTTATGTAAAATTGCACAGTTTCAGACCAGTACAAATTATGTGCATGCTAAACTTGGGAAACTCAGCTTTGCAAATTTGGCGGATGTCACCTTTTCGAAGATGTTAGGTGCCGTGCTTGAAACAATGGAACCCTTGGAAATGCAGACTGGAAGCGAGATCACCTGTACAGAGATCCAAATGCAACTTCTGATGGAACCTAGGTCTTTTTTCTTTTTTACCCTACAGTTGGCACTGCTTATATTGTTTAGCTCTATAAAACAGCTCAAATAACATGTGTGTTCTGTGACATTGGAAAACTATATTTTTCTCTCAAACTTAATTGACAGACGATAATTATGTTGGTAGGGATAAAGCTTTGGGACATAGTCGATATTATCCATCATAGTGGACTCAATCTTGGTAAAAAGTTTCAGTTTAAAAAAGTTGGTATTCATATTATTCATGCCGGGGCGTATTTACAAGCCATCTATTCAATAGGAGTCAAAGGGGTAAACAAGGGTGAGGCTGCCCCCCACTCACAACATTATAAACAACAAAGGCTTCACCTAAATGACACCTAATGCTAAGAGGAATGACAATACAAGGGTTTTCAATAAACTTCTCAATTCCCTTTAGTGTGATTACTTACACTACTCAGATTTTCACGGTGTATCATTACCTACTTTTAAAACAACCATCCAGGCTAGGCTCCACCTCCCACCAATGAAAGAAAAATGTGTAGGGGGAGAGAGAGTACCTCACGGTAGGAACACCAAAGGGGTTGCTGACTAGTACACGCCAGCTGATTATGATTGGTTATCCTTGATTGTAACATTTGATTGACGGGTAAGTTCCTAGTAAAGAGCACTAAGTGTGCCAAGGGATGGTAATTAAATGCAACTACGGTGGCTGCAGCACTGGTCATGCCGCCCACATGAGAAGCTGTGTAAATGTGTCTCAGATCTAATATTGTAGTGTCTTCATGCACAGTCTTAGAATGCCATGTTGGCCAGGCAAGTGCACCCACTTGCCAGGCCCTAACCTTCCCTTTTCTTTCATGTAAAGCACCCCTCAGGTAGGCCCAAGGTACCCCATGGGCAAGGTGCAGTGTACGTTGAAGGTAGGACATGTATTGTTGTGTTTTACATGTCCTGATTGCGAAATACTGTGTATTTCGTTTTTCACTGTTGAAAGGCTGTCTGTCCAATAGGCTAACATGGGAGCTGCACTCGTCTCAGCACAACGCCTCACCTCCACAACGCTGTGCATCATCTGTTGGCTTCGTTTCCAAGGTACTATTGTTTGAGGGGGGTCCGTGTGACTTCATGTCCGGACCACGAACCTCACGGTGGGCACCATACTTTGGATTTGTGCCTGTCATGACGTCTTAATAGTCCAGGTGGAGGTATTTTGTTTCTACAGTTCATCGAAATAATACCATGTATAAACAAGGAAATTTGAGTGTCACAAACTCTAAAGGGTGCACCTTAAATTTGTTCTAAACTTAATGGTCTGTATATGGATTCTTTCTTTGTCATTGTTTTCTAAGTAACTGTCACATTATTCGGTTCAAACATGGCCTTTTCTTTCTTTTTAGAGGTTGCCAAGGCACGAAACCTGATCTAAATGCTTGTAATGCCCAATTTAATTGTATTGTCTCTCTTGATTGAGCCAGTCCATGTTGCAACAATTCAAGATCATGAGGTCTAAGGCTGAGGACAGAATATGATTTAACAAGTGCACTCTTTTAGAAAGTGTATGCATTCCATTGTCAATAACTTTAAAAAACAGTTTGCATGTTTTCTTAATCTGGCTGTCTAATTCTTTCTGCTCCTACGTTTTCTGAATATTTGTTCAATTCATTATAAATGGCATATATCTCTTTAGTCAGGAATCGTTTATTTCTTTTAGGATGTGGTTCCAGAAGAAAGTCAGAAAAATCCGTGTTTTAGTTAATTATGGAAAAAATGTTGTTCCAGCCGTCACTCGCATAGCTTAACTACACTATATGTGTCAACTACTATAGGTATTTGTGTGTTATAACCTGTGTCATGTAGATTCCCTTTTGGTCCAGGAGTATTGGGAAAAAAGCAACTCATACAAATGTCATAATCATATAGCCATAAGGCTAAAGCTTCAAAAGGGAACTGAGTTGAATTATAAGTTCCATTTTGAATCCTTTCATTTATATCTTTGTCTGATATATTTACTCGCAAATGCAAATTATTGAACAAGGTCAAATTTACTTTTGGTATGGTTTCTTTAAGTCTTTCCTTGCTTCAAATCCCAGACAGGTAGGTGCATATTATCAAGCACATGTGATAATTATCGCAAAACGCGCAAAATCCAGCGATAGAAGGTGATAACATGCATTAGCGTGGGAAAAGCAGTAAAAAATGACCCGCAATAATGTAAACCTTGATAATAGGCAGGTGTAGACTTAGCCCTGAGATCCACCTCCCATATTACAAATGGTTAAATTGGATTAATGGGCCTTAGCGTGACTTTGATCATCGATTCGCGGGTCTGGAGAATTCTTGTAAATATTGCTATGCCGTTTTAGCGATGTTTACCCATGTTGTTTTGTGAGGAACGCCCACTTTGCATGTCATTAGCGATAATAATAGCTGACATGCAAAGTGGAGAAAAGACGGCTGCTAACTCAAGGAAACACGCGTTAGCGTTTCCTTGATAATAGAGCGATAATAGTGCGATATTTAAATCACTGCTTTTTGGCCGAAAATGGCCACTAAAGCGGCAAAATTGGGCTTGATAATATGCCTCGTAGTCTGTTGGATTGTTTTGTTCTTTCTTTAGGTATTGTGCAGGCCCAAAATAAGGTTTATTTGCCTTGGACCTGCAAAAACCTTTGTCCCAAAACACTTTAACCATCAATGTTTGCTTTTGAATATTCATATCCTTAAAGAGCCAGATTTTGACTAAGCTTAGTAGAGTAAATGAGCTTGTTAGCAGTAGTAAGACCTTTTGGAAGATTTTGCAGTTTCTGTCTGAAATAGAATTGTAAAGGGTGTGATCTGTCAGAACTCTGAAAATAAAATCATTTCTTTAAGAAATTAGGATGACTATCAGGAGGCAGCACCTTATTGTGTTCCCACTGAGTGTAATTGTGAATTTCCTATTAATAGCTATTCTGTATATGAACTAATGTACATGGTGATGAGAACAATATATTTATTTGCAATTAGCTGAATTCAAATAGCTTCATTGTTCAAAGTAGCATATGCCTGTAAATAATTTTTTTTAACAGTCTCAGTGTTCCAATCATATGAAATAGAATCGGGTATGACAACTCATCCTCTGCTGTGTGTCGCTTGCCCCAGCTACCTGGTTTTCATTTGTTTTCTCACTGTTGTTTACCATTAGTATTATTCCCTCATTGTGTGCGAGTCATTTCTGCTGTAGCGTTGCTCCTTTTGACTTTAAATTGCATAGCGCCATGAAACCACTTGGTGTATGTGCGCTTAATAAATACATAACATCTAGCCATAATCACTGTTTAACTCCTCCTGCATAGCTGTAACACTGTTGCATAGCCGTAACTCCACCTGACATGGCTCCACCTTGCATAGCCTTTACCATTGGATCTCGTAAGCACATCTGCACTCCTTGTATTAACTGTTAACTTAGCCTGTATAGCTGTTTATCTCTGTTTGTTGTCATTTTTTGTTGTATTTTCTTCCGTATCCACTATCGTCAGCTTTTCTTGTTGTTTCACCTGCTCCTGCATCACAGGACCTATCAAATGGAGGCTGCAGCATGGCTGTGCCACTGACATGTGCAGCCAGCATGCCACCAGCATGCTGAAGCCACACCAAAGGCAAGCCCGTCTGTGGCCGTCCACACCTGGACCTGCCAGTGCTAGGAACCCTGGTTCTTCCAGCCAAACAAAGGTACGCCACCGCAGACCTCCGAGCCCTGTAAGCAGGGCGCACCAACAACAACTTCTGTTGCACATCTCTATTCACCACCAGAGGACCATTCCCCTGCCTGCACAGCCACTTCAGATGCAACACTAAAGCAACCAACAATGCCGGAGACACTACACACACAACTGAGACCGCCATGGTACAACTTCAGTGCATTCTCCTCAAAGCATGAACGCTCAGCAAATACGCAACGGATATAAGGGACATGATCACATCCCATACCCAGAAACCTGAATGAACCCCGTCATTACCAGCACAATATAAGATAACACACCCGGGGCCTTATCACACACCGTGGACTTTCCTTGTTTGTTCCGAACGCACCTTTTAAAAGATGCACCCAATGCAAACAAGGAAAATGTGCTGTATTAGGATGAATTATCTGTCCCCAGGTCAACTGCGAGCTCATGCTGCCCTGGTGGCAGGACATTCATGTGAAAAACGGAGCAGCTGCTTTTAAGCCTGCTGTTTAACAGTGCAGGCGGCAACATGCCTGCAGTTTTAAGGAAGATAAATTATTCCTGTGCAGGTGAACGTAGTGAGTGACTGCACCTGCCTGCAAGGGGATGTCTTGGGGGTCCATGGAACCCCTCTTCCCCCTCAAGAGGGCAAGCATCATTGTATGCTCCTCCTGACAGCTTCTTTGTCTCTGCTCCTGTGTCTGTAATATGGTTTGGACACAGAGGCATAAGGGATTCCCTCATTTGCATGGAGTCACACCCGTTGCAAATTATGGCGTGCCCTTTGATGATAGAGCTGATGCTTTTTGTGCGCCAGCGCTATCGGTATTTCAGAAGGGGACACACAAGTGTCTGTGGCCCCTTTGGTATTACCAAAGTGGCCCAGGGGCATGAAAATCTGTAGCAAATGCCTGTTGCACTCCGGGGCACGTCCATAAGACAACACCAGGACCAAACCAACAAACACAGAGGTAGAATTGCCATCATCTACATTGACACTATCCACTTTATGACCTCCTCAGATGACTCGACCCGATAATGGAGTACCTCAACTTCCGACATCACACAGACAGAAAAAGAACCATCAGACCACCAGGGCCATGCCCATCTTCTGCAATGCCATCCCGACCTCATCATCCCAATTGCCATTGACTCCAGGCACTACCCCTTCCTAGGGGATCTTAACTCCCACCTTGATGCCCCCAGAGACACCAAGCCAACCCACTCCCTGGAAAGCATGAGCAACATCAGCCTCAAGCAACTTGTCATAGAACCTACTTACAATGCAGGACACATGCTCGATACAACGTTCACGTCCAACAAGAGAGACTGAGGCACTAGATGAATTAGCCCCGTTCCAACCCTGCCGCCGTGCCAGAAAAAGGCCCTCAGCCCCCTGGTTTTCAGAACACCTTAGACTCCTGAGACAGGAGGTAAGGAGGCAGGAGCGCGTCTGGCACTCTGGATGGGACCTAAAAGATAAGGAAGCTCATAAGACTCTGTTGAGGAAGTATAAGGCTGAAATCATAAAGGCCAAACAAGAGCATTTTACGGCCTTAACAACTTCATTGTCCTCCCCAAGAGAGCTCTTTAGGGTTGTAGACTCACTTATAACCCTCCAAACCCCAGATCCTGTAGTAGCATCCCAAGAGCTTTGTAACAACACTGCCTCTTTCTTCCAGGCAAAAATATTAGATATCTACTCTGCCTTGGAGCTGCAAAAATCCCTTATGAGTGGGCCCCCTGCTTTAGGGGCTATGGACCACGCCCCGGCTGAAAAACTCCCTTTGGGAATTTTAGATTCCTTCTCCCCACTTTCTTTAGAGGATTTGGATAGCCTCCTTAATAAAACTAAATCGGGCTCTCCTCTGGATGTGTGCCCCCTCAGGATCCTTAAACAGTGCAGGGAAACTCTCCTGCCCCCTCTGGTTGATATCATGAACAGAGCCATGAGAGATGGCCTCTTCCCCACCCAATGGAAAAGTGCGGTGGTAAAACCTCTTTTAAAAAAGGCCTCCCTGGATCCGTCGGTTTTAAAAAACTTCCGGCCCATTTCACTACTTCCAGCTCCAGCAAAGATGTTAGAAGCGCATCTTAACTCGCATCTTGCTGCTTTTGTAGAGAGCTCGGCCTGTCTTGACTCCTCTCAACATGGTTTCAGGAGGGAACACAGCACTGAGTCGGCCCTTACCATAGTGTTGGACAAAATCCGCACACGCGTTGATGAGGGCCAGACCATCCTTCTGATCCTTCTGGATCTGACGGCGGCCTTTGATACCCTTTCTCCCTCAGTATTAACATCTCAGCTGAGGGAGATTGGGGTGCAAGGTGCAGCTCTAGATCTACTCACTTCTTTCCTCAATTATCGAGTGCAAAGAGTGAAGTTGGGGGAGTATCTATCTCCATCCCTTCCTGTGCAATGTGGGGTCCCCCAGGGGTCGGCTCTTAGTCCGACCCTATTTAACATCTATGTGACCCCACTTGCCAGGCTTATTAGATCCTTTGGGATGGAGATAGTTTCCTATGCGGATGACACCCAGATCCTTGTCTCTCTCTCCCAGTCTAGCGTCCCGACTGCCTCCAATTTTAGATCTTGTATGGAGGCAGGCGGTCAATGGATGATCCTTAATTCGCTGAAACTGAATGGAGAGAAGACAGAGGTAATGGTGTTTGGAGGGAAAGATGACGTATGGTCATCCTGCTGGTGGCCAGACTCACTAGGAGCCTGCCCCACCCCTACCTCCTCTGCAAAAAATCTCGGGGTTATGATTGATCCTGCCCTCAACATGGGTAAACAGGTCAGCAGAACCATCTCCACCTGCTGGGGCATTGTTCATATCTTGAGGAGGATCAGGCATTACCTATCCCTGCAGGCAAGGAAACAGCTTGCTGTTGCCCTCATTGGCTCCCGGCTGGACTACTGCAAAGCGCTGTATGCGGGAATGAATAAGAGTCTACTGCAGCGCTTGCAGGTAGTCCAGAATGCCGCTGCCAGGTTTGTCCTGGATCTCTCTAAACGCACCTCAGCCACAGCGGCCAGAAAGCTGTTGCATTGGCTTCCTGTTGAGGACCGCATTCACTTCAAGACCCTATGTATGACATACAGGGCTTTAGCTAAAAACAGTCCCACTGGTGTAGGATCCATCCTATCCCGCTATACTCCCTTTAGGGATCTGCGTTCCTCTGGCAGACTTCTCCTATCTACCCCCCGTTTCAGCAGAGCGAAATGGGGTGGCAGGGCCTTCTCCACCTTGGCGCCCAAGTGGTGGAATGCCCTCCCAATGGAAATAAGATCCCTACCCACTCTTCAGGCATTCAGAAGTGCTCTGAAAACACATCTCTTTGTGCAGGCGTATCTGTAGTGGTGTAGTGCTTACATTTATGATTTGCTTTGTTAGGCGCCTTGATGCCTTCGGGTTATTGTTTGCGCGGTATAAATTTTATTCAATCAATCAAGTACCACCATGCCTCACAATTGACCTGCACCGACCACTAGTGCTTTCACTTTACCATATCAGGACCTACCAACACTGGCACCATCCATGTGCAGAAACTGGAAATAGATATCAGAAGACCAATGGAACAATGCTCTTGACTCCCACGTCCAAGAGACAACATCCAACCCAGAACAGGCTGCAATGAACTTCTCCGAGTGAATCACAGAATGCGCTGACACAATCAATAATGCTAAGCCAGTGGGGGGGCGGAGCTAGCCAGCAAGCGTGATGGCTGCCTGAAACCGAAGCTCCGCCGTGCACACTGCAAATATCCTGTTTGGACACTGTTAGAGCAACGTTCGTAGCCCAATTCCTGCTTCCCCAGACCACCTAAGATGGAGCGGACTGGCGTTATCCCCTGCGGCAGCGAGAAAAAGTATCCTGGACGGAGCGGCGTCCCGACGGTATCCCTGAATCGGTAGGCCGAGAAGCAGCGGACTTGCGTGCGCCCTGTGCCTGGGCGACGTCACGGGACGTGAGGCTGCCGGGAGTGGTCTGGACCGGAGCTTCGGCGCAAGCCTGATTCTACGTGTGGGAAGTGCCGTGCGTGCGGCGGCAGGACAGGGGGCGAGACACAACACGATCCCTCGGAACCGACCTCCCGGAGCTGCGCCTACACCCGCCCCTGTTTATCGGCATATTGTGAGGGCCCCAGTCATCATCGTGGGCCTCAGACCGGCGGGAGACCAGTTGCTGCTGTCCCAGAGTCTTCTTGGGGCCGGAATACATCAGAGGCAGCTTCGGTTGCCCTCATCCCTGGAAATTGACAAGTAAGGCTGCACGTCTTCACACTCGCAAGTTGCGCGACAGTCAGACTTTCCTCACTCGGCGAACTTGATGTGCCATTGCGCTGCCTGGGCTGAGAGCAAGGTTGCGCCTGCTGCATGGTGACCCTCTGGACCGGGTAGTACAGAGACATATGGGGAGTGGGCACTCCTCTTGTCCTCCCGGTCGGAAATTCACTTGATGGCTAGCTGCCACTAGAGAAGGTCCTCGAGAGGCTACTAGCAAGTCTATTCTGGATAGGTGGCCTACGCCATTGCTGTTTTGAACTAGCGACATGCCTAGACCCTGTGGCGCGACAGTTGCTGCATGAGGAGACGGGGGAGATAGGTAGTCTCCCCTCTGGCACTCTGAGAGCCGTTCTTGTAGCACAGCAAGAGGCACAACAAGAAACTCCGAAGTGCAGGGGGAAACGGCTGCATGCTCTGCAGTGCAACCAACGGAACGCAAGTTTCTCCGCAAGGCGTGTGGGCTGCCAGCCACAAGATGGGCAAAGGAGATAGAACTCAGAGCAGGCTGCCCTTCGCACAGAAACGGATACTGCAGCAGAGCCCACAGACAGAAGATGGGACTGTGACGCGATCTGAGGAGGCTCAGGGTACTAACTCAGACATTAAGGCCATGCTGCTTTCTATGGAGCAAAGTCTGCAGTCCAGCATCTCCGCCCTGGGCACCAAAATGGATGCTATGACTTACAGAATGGACCGTATGGCGGAACGGTTGGATAAACATGCTGAACGACACAATATGGCCTAAAGGAGGATGACCGAAGTAGAAGAGGCGCAAACAGACCTAGACACAACGAATAAAAAAAATGGAGAGAATGATGCAAGTCTAACAGGACAAAATGGAGGATTTGGAGGCGCGGTCACGACGGTGTAACTTCCGCATCACGGGCCTTCCGGAGAGCACACAGACTGGCCCAATGGAGCATTTCGTGGAAAAGCTACTTAAAACACTTCTGGGAGATGGAGTGTTCTCTGCCATGTTCACGGTGGAGAGAGCACACAGGTCACTAGCCCCGCGCCCAAAACCCGGGGCGCCTCCTCGCCCCATAATAGTGAAGCTACTTAACTATCGGGACAGAGACACTGCGCTCAGACTGGCGAGGACCAAACGACAGTTGCAAAATGAAGGGTCCGCCATATCGCTGTACCCAGATTTTACTGCAAAGGTGCAGGAAGAGCGCAAGCAATTCATCCCACACAAAAAGCGCCTCAGAGAGATGGTCTGGACTACGCTCTGCTGTACCCAGCCAAGCTGCATGTTAACAGATGTGGGCATTCGCATATATTTACGGACCCCAAGGCACTGCAGCAAGCTATGAAGCGCTGGTCGAGGGAACAGGACTCGAACAATGAAGAGACTCTGGAAGCGGATGGGAGCGACAGCCAATTGGACGACCAAGACTGATTTAATTTACTGCAAGGATGCTGGCTGCACATCAGTACTGTGATAATCCGGTGAGGCCTTCGAGGGCTCCCACTGGAGGGGAAGCAAGGGAGGTTACTCCAGCCTACGGAGAATGCAAACTGTACAGATAAGTGGTTTGGGGAGTGGGAGGAGGTAGGTGAAGTTTGTAGATCTAGATGCACAACTTTTTCCTGCTGGTCCCTGGTTTTCCTATATTTTATATCATGAGTTCTAATTTTGGGCATTGAGCGCTGCTTCACTCTGAACTGGGGACGTTGATCAAGCAGTGATTTACGCTGGGGACGAAGCAGCAGGGAGAACATAAGAAAAACTAACGGATTGGAAAACGTTGCTCTATTCACAGATACTGTGCATGGCGGGGGTGGGTGGAGGGCTACTCGAATGTTCTAAGATTGTAGGTAGAGACAATGTCTTCAGGCTACCTTGGCCCCTGCGCGTTAACCACACTTGAGATGTTGGTATTCAATGTTGGGGTATCGATGCTGGGGAGGAGGGAGGGAGATAGACTTCTGTCGGACCAGGTTGGGGTGGGTCTGCTGTGGGAGGGGCGGTGGAGGGCTGGGGAGTGGGAGTTAAAGTTTGAAGAATTGATGCTGGTTCCACACATTGGTAAGAAGAATACATGTTACACTGTAATGACTCGCTGCTGTAGCCCATCCCAATGGCTCAGATGACTAGTACTTCCGGAGCGCATACTGAAAATCCCATTGAAACCCTTAGGGCTTTAACCTGGAATGTCAGAGGGTTGAACGATTACAGGAAACTGCGGAAGGTGTTACACTATTTGCAGAGACACCACATTGACCTAGCTCTTATTCAGGAAACACATCTCCCTCTAACTAGCAGAATGCTACAAAATAGGGGTTTATCAGGCAACGCCACAGTAGCTGGGTTCACTACACATTCTAGGGGAGTCCTGACGTGGGTGAATCCGAGATCTAAGTTAGATTTGAGACTAGTGCAAGCAGACCCAGAGGGTAGGTACCTCATATCTAGATGCACGGGGAAGGGACATGATCTGATCGTGGTTAACGTGTATGGGCCAAACTACGACTCCCCAGATTTTTAAGAAAAGCTAGTGCGATGCTGTCGAGAATTCTCCAATGCCCAGATGCTTTGGGGGGGTGACTTCAACCTAGTGATGGATCCGGAGTTAGATAGGTCTTCGGGTCCTCAGTGCAGACCTTCTGTGGCTGCAGTTGCACTTCAGGCCGAGTTACTGACGTTAGATTTAGTTGATGTATGGAGAGGGAGAAACGCCACTAGAGGAGGTTACAAACATTACTCAGAATACCACGACATCCACACCAGGATTGATTACTGGCTGGCCTCCTATTCTGTCTCTAGTCACACATTGTCCTGTACGGTTTGAGCACGTACCCTCTCTGATCATTCGCCAATACTGCTGGTCCTGGAGACACCGATCCGTAGGATCCCTCCCTTCACTTGGCGATTACCCCGTACTCATTGCTTGACGACGTCTTTAGAGGGGAACTGGCAGAGGAAATAGATCTCTTTTTTGAAAAAAACATTGGATCCGTTGATAGCTTTCAAACAGTGTGGGAAGCGTTCAAGGTATTTATACGAGGGGTGGCTATGGCCAAACATTCAAGTGTCCTAAAGGCAATACGTCAACGCTTGAGATACCTGGAGTCGCAACTGATTGATCTGGAGAAACAACAACTGTCTGACTCTGATCCCGCAATAGTGGCTCAGATCAGGTCCCTTATCTCAGACTTCAACGAGGAGGCAGACAGGGAAGTTTGCCATATGGGGAAATACGCGACAGCGAGGACTTATGGAGAAAGCGAGCGACCGAACTCTCTCTTAGCTAAAATTTTACGCAACAGCAAGAGAGCCCCGAAATTGACTGAACTCGTAACGGCTGCTGGGGACGTTGTCACATCAGATGATGAGATCTTGAAGGAGTTTAGAGACTTTTACTCGGGCCTGTACACTTCTAGAACTGAAAACCTAGAGGCAGACATGGATGACTACCTAGAACACATACAAATGCCATTCTTAACACAATCGGATCGGGAGTTTTTAATGTCCCCTATACAGGAAGGCGAGATATCAGAAGAATTAGCTAATATGCACGAACACAGCGCCCCTGGGGCGGATGGATTAACAGTGGGGTTTTATAAGGCGTTCAAAGATAAACTAATCCTGCATCTTTCCTCTCTCTTTGACGAGGTGTGTGAGGAGGGCTATATGCCACAGTCTTTGAGAGAGGCCTTAATAGTCACCATTCTTAAACCCGGAAAGCCCCCTAATGCCTATGGGTCGTACAGACTGTTATCTCTACTGAATGTAGATGCGAAGTTATACGCTAAGGTTCTAGCCACACGACTTGCTCTAATAGTTCCAGAACTGGTGGCTCCGGAGCAGTCCGGCTTTATACCTGGTAGGAACCTAACCTACAACATTCGCACGGTATTGGGGACCATTCAACACGTAAGGCAAGACACGAAGGCTGTTGCCATCTTTTTAGACATGGAGAAGGCCTTTGACTCCGTTGAGTGGCCGTTTATGCTGAGAGTTTTGCGAAGGCTGGGCCTCGGGGAACCGTTCTTGCAAATGGTCGGTGCATTGTATTGGAAGCCACTGGCCAGACTGCGCATAGGTGATTGTGTATCTGACCCATTCGAAATTAGCAGGGGTACGAGGCAGGGCTGCCCACTATCTCCATTGTCATATATGCGCTGGTCGCAGAGCCACTGGCCTGTGCACTACGGGAGTATCATTGGCACCGTGGAGTTAGCTTACCGTCATATAAAATTGTAATCTCAACCTATGCTGACGATTCACTACTTTATGTCCGAAACCCGGAGGCAAACCTGACTTCAATGTTGCGGGAGGTGGTCCGCTTTGGGGCGCTATCCGGACTCAAGATTAACTGGAACAAGTCGGTAGTGTTCCCGCTGACTCCAGTGACAAACCACTTCAAAATGGAATATCCGCTGCATTGGTCTACAGACCCGGTGCGCTATCTAGGAATAATGATCCACTCAGACTCAAAGGTGCTGTTCCGTGAGAACTATGGAGTGGTCTTTAGCAAATGCGAGGACGATGTGGAGAAGTGGTGCAGACTCCGACTATCATTAATGGGACGTATAGCCTTCATGAAAATGGTGGTGTTACCCCGGTTCCTCTTTCTCTTCAATACTTTACCCATCATACTATCGAAGGCTTTCTTCAGAAACCTGACGAAACTTATGGTTCGTTTAGCCTGGGGCGGGAAACAGCTGAGAGTACAATGGAACACCCTTACGCTACCGTACGAGCTGGGGGGCCTGGGATCTCCAGACATGGAACTTTACTACAGAGTTGCACAGGCCGCCCATTTGCACACGTGGTTACACGGAGAAGCAACCATTCCACATGTAAGGATGGATTATTTGCGGACCCCCTCCCGCTACCAGCCACGATATGCACCCCGTGGACCGCAGGATAGGAGTGCTAGACTCCATTACAGCCACGAAGCATGCATGGTACTCGTTGTTGAGGGCCAGGGGAGGCAACTTGATTTATTCCCCCCTAATGGCAGTGGAATGGATGCTGTGGATACCGCTGGTCAAGGAGAAGGGTGAGGTTCCGGCGTTGCATGAGCTGGGAATTGGGACCGCCGGTGAGCTGTTCGTAGATGACACAGTAAGAACTTGGGACCAGGTGGCTCAGGCAGCGGATGGCACATTGCTACTACAGAGGTTTCAGTTCCATAGAGTCCGCAGTGCTCTGAGAGACGTTTTGGGTCCGGATATGGAGGAGCCTCTGGAGCTTCCAGAACTTTCCCATGTTATTAAAACTTAACAATCACGTAAAATGACAGCACACTTATACAAGGCAATCACTACCCACAGGGCCCAGGAGCCCTCAAAGGCCAGGCTTGCATGGCAGAGAGATCTACAGATCACCATGAATGACACCATGTGGAAATACTGCTGTACGAGCACCAGGAAGTTGTCCTTAAATGAAAGACACCAACTGATCCACTTTAAATTTCTGAAAAGAGTGTATTATACTCCAGAACGGCTGTACCGATATGGTCTCAGACAATCTCCAGAGTGTGAGAGGTGTCATGCGCCTATCGCTGACTTCTCCCACTTGGCATGAGGATGTCACAGAATACACGAGTTCTGGGAGACGGTGATAGCGGAATTGGGAGAAATACTTGACAATGTACTGCCCGCAGACTCGGCCCTGGCGCTGCTGGGACACTCCAGGGAATTGCCAATGGCGATGCGACGGTTGGCAGATATGGGCTTGTTGTTGGCCCGGCATGCTGAAGCACGATGCTGGATGAAGAAACAGTGGGCTAGTGACATGTTATACTGCTGCACTCAATCGGAACACTACAGTGAACTACTCCCCACCCTCAAGCCGCCTGAAGAACTTCTGTGGTCTATATAATACCTTTAGAAGCACCAGAGAGGGCACTGCTGACACCCAACCTGATGGACAGGCGGAGGCACAATAGTGGTAATGCAGACCCAAGCTCAATTTTAATCATATAGTAGGGGTTACCCAGATGACTTGGTTAGAAGGCTGGTCAGGGACTCTGTGAGACGTTCAGGACACTGCACTACAGAGACGTCACTTCACTGCGAGGGCTGTAGCATTTTTCTTACTCTTTAAACCAGTGGCTCGGAAAGGGAAAGTACACTTATGATATTCTGGGGTGAGCTCTCACATAGAGGGACATCACACGGACTGACGCATCACGTAGAAAGTTAGTTAGATAACACGTAGTCTTGGGAACCAGATTGGAAGTTGGGGGGAAAGTGGAGGGGTATCAGAATCTTAGGGGCGGGGTGGGTTGTAATTAGGCGACTTTACACTAGCGTGGGATCTTTTAAACCAGAAAATACACCTCCGCTGCATGCTTTCAGTATAAGACCTACACTGTACTAGCATATGGTTGTCAAGATACCCTGCAACCTGCTCCTACATTGTTATTCCGATAACCAGAATTATTATTTCATCACAGGGAAACGTGCGTCGCCGGACCCCAGGGTTGTCAGCACTATGGCTGTGTATCTCCAAACTGCTTGAAGCCTGACCATTGAGATTGTTACGCTGCCGGCCCTGGAGGTTGTAGGCTGCAAGCCGTGTATAAACCTAAGTACACAAATAAAGGTGTTATAAAAAATAAAAAATAAATGCTAAGCCAGCCAAATCAAAAGGACCTGCAAGAAGAGCCAGCTAGTTCACTGCAGAACTGAAATGCATCAAATGCAACTGTCAGTGACTAGAAACGAAGTGGCGCACTAGCAAAGAGACAGAAGTTCATACCACCCTCAAGATAGCACTCAACCAGTACCACTGCCTCCTGAAAGAAACAAAGATGAATGCCCTAGCAAACCACAAAGAAGCCAGCACAAACTGCAGCAAGGGGCTCTTTGCCATTGTAAAGGAGTACTCTAACCCCACAGCCACCGAAAACAACATTACCCCCTCCTAAGTGCTGTGTGGCACCTAAGCATGGGCGAATTTTGCGAATCTGGCGTTCGCGAATTTGCGTATTTGCCAACTCGCAATCCGCAAAATCCGCGAATTCTCGCAAATTTGCAGATTTTTTTTTTGTGTTCGCAAGGGTGTCTGCCAGTTCGCGAGGGTTTGTTACCAGTTCGCAATTGCGAACTTACTTGTCGGCTCGCAACGGTCGTGACTATGTTGTTTCTACATCTGGTTCATCATCACAGGTTCCCAGCACCCTCTGTTTCACCACTGCCACCCTCTGTTTCACCCATGCCACCCTCTGGTACATCAATGCCACCCTCTGGTTCATCATTACTGTAGATTATGGGGGGGAAAGCAAGCACACCTGCCCTACTTCAACTGGCATGAATTAATTTGGGGTTGGTTTATTAATGTGTCACTGTTTTAAAATTCCAGTCTGGCACCTGCTTCCTTATCAGTAATTTGCTTTCTGTTGCAGTGCATTTTTTTTTCCAGGACCTTTGTGGCCTACTTGTAGCTATTCTATGAGCCTGCTGTGAGGGTCAGAGCAGGGTCATACAATTGTTGCAACTAGCAACTAAACTCTCTGGGGGGGCCCCAGTCAGGAAGCACTACAGGGAATGGTTACTAATGATGAGTTTGAACTTTTGCACCTGCTGAGTGCTTTCAGTTTTGCAAAACTCGTTTTTCTGCAATTTCGTGGGATTTGCGGGGCGCGAACTTGCGCGAGATCGAATTTGGAAGCCTCGAATTCGTGCGAATATGCGATTAGTTTTTTTGCGGCATGTTAGTTCGCAAGGTTTTGTGCGTTTTAGCGAGCCGCTTGTAGAGCAACGGCGCGAAGTTACCCTCGCTGTCGTTCACGGGCGCGGCCATCTTGTTTGCATGACGTATTTCCGTTTCCGGGCGCGATGTGTAATCTCGCAAAGTGTGCGGCTCGCTAGTACAATTTTGCGTGTGTTCGCGAGGACAATCTCGCACGAACTTACCCATGCGGTCGTGAACGGGCACGGCCATCTTGTTTCTCATTCATTGCTATGGTTCTGGGCATGCTTCTTCTATCCTCTCTGAATCATCTCTGCCATCCTTTGCTTGTTTGAAGTTTTTTTGATCTATTTTACTTATTATCTATCCCTCTATTTTTCTAGCTCTATATTTTTGTGTTTTCTGCTACTTTTGGTTAATTTTAAACTACTTTTTTAAACTCTTTTCTTTTCTTCTCTTCCCTATTCTATTTTCTTTATTATTTAGCTTCCTTTCTGCCAGACCATGGCAAAAGGAGCCGGGAAGCATCCCGAGAAGGGGAAGGGTCTCGCACCCCGTGCCCGGCTCCCATGCGGGCATTTGAGGGGGGAGCAGGTCGCACCCCGGGAGATCTTCAGCCCGGAGGAGGTGGCCGCACTAATTTTTTATGTTCAGCGCCGCCTCCCCAGGACCATCATGGCAGGCGGCAAGATCGCTAGCGGGTACGGGATCCAGGAGCGCCAGAAGCGGTGGGAGAAGGTGTGCCGGGCCATGTACCACCACACTCGGGTCCGGCGCACATACAACCAGGCCACCCACCGCTGGACGGATGTCCTGGACCGGGAACGGGATCTGCTCGACCTGCTCGGCCTTGAGATCCCCGGGCTTGGTGAGTAGTAGTAGCTTTTTTTTTACTATGTTTTCTCCTGCTCTGTGTGTTATTATCTTGCAAATTTTTGTTTTTTACCAAGAGCAATAATGCTGCTGATTACATTGTAGGTAAATTATATTTCAAAATGTTCTGTGCATTTCAGGTGCACTGCTCTCCTTCTCAGTAGTGCTGCTACTATGCTTATTTGTTTTCGATTTTGTGCTCATTTCATTAGCCTGTGAAATTGTGCATGAGTGTAGTTTAAAGAACTGCCTAATGCTAGACACTAAGGGTCAGATTTTTAATTTCCGGCGCATCCCTGCAAAGTAGCAGGGATGCGCCAGTAATTGTGCGCCATGCCACCACCACCCATGGTGCGCCGTATTTACAATGCGGCCCACCAGGGGCCCAAAACATCACCAAAGCGTTACGCATCTGTGCCGTAAAGGCGGCGCATTGCTGGAGTTGCGCGCAACGATGGCGCAGCTCCAGCAATGCTCTGGGATGCCCTATCTCCCCAATGCTGCGTCAAGCCGTACGTCTGCTTCAAGCAGGCGCTGGGTTTAAGTAACGCATCATTGTCCTCAAAGTGACTGATTGAAATCTTTTAGATTTCCCTCAGCCACTTTTTACAATGCGTTCCTGCGCAGGAACGCCCTCCCTTGCACCGGAACGCCCCCTGATGGCGCAGGGCTTTACAACGTGATGCATCTCCCATATGCGTCACGTTGTTAATATACACCGCACCATGGTGCCTCTTTTGTTCTTCCGCTGCTTCACAAAAGTCACGTAACAATGGAGCAAAAGAGCCGCAAGGGGCTTCTAAATCAGCCCCTACAGACTCAAGTCCAGTCCTTCCTTTATACACATGGCGATAAGAAGAAATAGTGGTGGTGGATTGATAGTTTGAGTATTTTAATGACTGGTTAATGTAGTAGGAAACTTTAGTGTTGTCGCTGATCTGCAATCACGATGGACTTTGTTGTCTGTCACTTCGCGTGCTGCGGACTGCTGCCTGCCAGTCCTAGGCAAACCTTTTAAGTACTTTGTTTAGTGACTTTCCAAGTCGACGGTCCGCAAATCCAGCAATACTAATAATGTAGTAGACCACATGAGATCGGTCAATATATCCCGTGGAATAGTTGTCTATTTGCTATTTCGCCAAAATATTTTGTTATTGTTCTTTTGAAATGTTTGATTTGGTTGACAAATCTCATCCATGTTTTCTGGTCTTTCTTTCTTTCATGTTGTACATCAGCTCCCCTCAGGGGCAAGAGGGCATTGGAGGAGGCTGCTGCTGCTGCTGAACTGGATCGGTCAGGCGAGGGCTCCTTTGCTGGCCCCGGTAAGTTTTAATTTTAATATAGAGTACCTATTTTTTCCTAGCGTTCCTCATTAGATTTTTTTTAAATCGTCTTTGATCTTCTTGTAGACTGTATCTAAATTCTTATCCTGCCTCGACTATGACTCCCTGTGGTATTACTAGATTATTCTTATTAGTCTGTCTGTGTAGCTAAGTCAGATTGCACATTTGGCAATTCCATTGGACTCTCATTCTAGTCAGCAATAGCTCTATGCACTCAGAGTGCAGTCCTCTGGGATTGTCTTTTCAAGTCTTCTAAATGTTTATGCTTTGACAATTGCCAACAATAAAAAGGTGAATGACCACCAAGAATGAATAAGATACTACTTTACTTTTGGTTTGGATAAGAGGACAATCCATTCTACTACTGTTGCAGGGACAAACCTGCACAAACAGAACTATGGACACTAAATAGTGCATTGTTTATCAACTATAATAGGCGCAGGTAGACTTTCCACATACCTCAGTGATATCAGACTTTGAAGAACCCCCAATCTCCTTACTGACTAGATGGTGTGGCAGAGTCATTTAGCTCCCGAATTCATCGATGATTGATCCCCAATGATGATTATCCAACGCAGGACAAGAGTACGGAGTCAGAGTCCAGAAGTGTCAGAGGCTCGGGCTCATGCTTGCAAATTGCAAAACATTTTGCTCATTCACTCATGAACAAAAACTACAGAGTCTATTTAAGTTTTAAAGCTATATTAAAAGTAAAAATATTTATTAAAATCAAGCTTGTCATAAAACAGAAACGGTTGATTAAAAATGGAAAAGTGCTAATAGTGATTTATTTCACACATTTATTGTGGGCGAGCCGAGCCCTCACCTGGTTTGAACTTTAATTTTTCTTTTTTGGTGATGAATCGTTGGTCCCTCTGTCCTAGTGGTGATGATGATGATTTTTTCTTATAAGTGAAGCTTCTGTCTGTTATGAGAAAAATGGTGCGTGTTAAAAAGCAAGCATTCATCAGTTGTACCAAAAAGTGGAGCAAGACAAGACCCTTCACTGGAAAATTTTACTTTAGAGTAGACAGTCACAAATTATTAGATTGGTTTCTGTATTCACATTTCTTCTTTCCTAGACAAAATGCTAGTGAGTGGTGTATGTCTATGTATGTATGTCTATGTCACTGTATGTATGCCTGACCCTCCTGTACTTCGGCTTGAGCGCTGCGACGCCTGCGGGTAGCTATCGCGCTTTATAAAAACCTATTCCATTCCATTCCATTCCATGTCTATGACATCTAACATTCTTAAATGTACTTTGTAGGTGGAACATCTGGAGCTGGGCCCAGCGCGGAGGTGGAGGAGGGAAGCTCTGGGGAGGAGGCAGTGCAAGTGCCGGAGCCGGACCAAACTGCTGTCGGGTTGCCACGGTAGTGGCGGGCAGTGGAAAGCTCTTATATTCCTTACTTATTGAGATTGCAGACGGCATAGTGTGCTGCTCCCCGTGAGAAAACGTAAGGTTTGTCCAGATGAGAGACATGAAGAAGAATGATCGACATTTAGGGGCCTATTATGATGGCGGACGGACCTGAGTCCGTCCGCCACCATAGCGTAGGAGGGACCGTCCGCAGGTGCAGTGGCGGTCCCTCCGTGGTAATTAGGATGTGACCGCCACCCTGGCGGTCACATCCTGTATTTTTATTATTGCGGCGGGTGCTGCTTGAAGCAGCACCCGCCTCAATGATAAAAATGTAAGTTGTGCATTTGCATGCACAAAGCGGCAGGCACCGCGTGGTGCCTGCCGCTTTGTGCAGGCAAATGCAGGGGGGTACCATAGGTACCCCCCATGTGCACCCCCCACACCTCCTTCACATCTGGGGGCCTGCAACGGGCCCCCAAAACAAAAATCTGTATGCCTTTGCACGTCGGAAATGCCGCCGTGTAAAGGCATGTGTTCCTCAAGACATCCTAATATGGCTGGCGGTGTCTGATAGACACCGCCAGCCATGTTAGTGCTTTTCGGCCGCGGACGGGAGGTGACCGCGGCGGAAAAGCTGCAGACTGAAAAACGATCCCCCAGCCATCCTAATCTGGCGGGGGGTCTTTTTCAGTCCGCTGCGGATTTCCCGCATCCTCCGGGCCACCGGTGGATTCCGCCGGCCCGGAGGATGCGGGAAATCCGCAATCCTAATCTGCCCCGTAGTTTGAATGGATGGATGCCTGGATCATGGTACTATCTGACTCTTAGATAGCATATGTGTATCTAGAGAGAGTAAACGGTCACTGGATGAACTAAGTGTTACTTTGAAGAGCATGTAACACCACACCCGTACGTCCGTCCCTGTGTAGGAAAGGCAAGGAAAAGAAGTTGTAATTTTGTCTGAATACTACCATGCATAGTAGCAGTAGTTTGTATTGCAAGCACAGCATATATCCGGCTATTACGATGGCCACTCACTACCTATGTTAATAAGTTTAGTAGAACTCGGTCATTTATGTGTGGATGTATCACTGTTCACTCAATAAAAAGCAAAGCACCTAAAGTCATCCCATATGTAAGTAAATACATACCATGTGCAGTGATAGATAATCAGATTATTTATCTTCTTCATTTTCCTTTTCTAGTATTCATTGGCACTGTAGGGTGAAACTTAAAATAATTAAGCAGTAGCCCTTGTAACAGTGTATTCTCAGTGCCACCCATAATAGAAAAGTAACAGCATCACCACCTGTATGTACTGGACTGGTACAGTAACGCAAGTCTGTCTCACTCATCATGGCGGGCGTCTGTTTTCCTCAGGTGCAAGTTGACTGCGCTGGCATGATGCCGGCTTGCAGAAGTTAACGTACCAATTTTGCTAAACAAGAGAGAAGAAGAAGAATAAGACTGGTGTACTGTCATAGTCGACTCTAATGGAGTGAGTCAATAGTGCTCGTAGAATTGATTCCTTAAACTCCCACTAATGTTAGAGCAAGGGTGAAGAATTGGGAGGTTAGATAGATACTGGCCACAATAGTTATGTACTGCACTTGCAAGTTGCTAGTTCTACTGTGACGCAACTTTCTGCTGAATCATTTTTTGTTAATCTTAAAGAGCATTGGTAACAGACTATGTCTTTCTTTCTTCATATAGATGCTCCTTCCAAACCAACCCGGAAGGAGCTGGCTACACCGGCCCGGCAACGGAGGCTGGAGGCCACTGTCGCTGAATATCGGCGGCTGGTGGCCCAGAAGGAGGGGGACATGCAGTCTACCACTACATCTACAGGGACTGCTGCATCCTCCTCTGCGCTCCCTGAGCCACCCAGACGTCGCAGGTCTCCAGCGGTACGGAGCCGGGGTACCGCAGCCACCCACCACCGCCGAGCGAAGAAATCAGCTGCCCCCCACAGCAGTTGGAAGAAACGTATGCACCGCCTTTCCCTGAGGGTTTCCTATCTCGAGCAGGAGCTGCTCAACACCAAAACTCTGCTCGAGACACTCCGCAAGGAGCATTCCGACCTGGCCCGGAAATTCAACAGCAACAGCCAGCAGTAGGAGGAGACTGTCCCTTGCCCCTTTTTTAAAGACTTCCGGGGGGTGGGAATTGGGAGTTGGGTTTTTTCACTTTTTTGGACTTTTCATTGACATTCGTTGGGGTTAGGGAGAAGGGGTGGGTTGGGTCTTGTGGGAGATTATTTTTGTCAGGGATATAAATATACTTTAAACTCTATCTAAGCATACATTTTTTTTTTACTGCTTTTGAGGCTGGTGGGTGGGGGTTTAACAGTAACTTTGTTTTGGTGACACTTAAGTGGCATCTTGATTCAAGTTGTGTAATTAATTGCCCAAATGTTTTCAAAACTAAGTGCCTCTCACAGAGTAAGTGAAATCAAGAGTGCTAGGACTTTAGTAGTACTACCGTCAATCTCTCGTCTCTCCTAATACTCCAATATACTACCTCCCACCAAACGCTTATCTTACCTGTAATTTGTGTTTGAAAGTAGGGCTAGGCCCAGGGCTGGCTCCACGGGAAATGGTGCTTAAGGTTGGCAATCCTGGGCGGATGAAATGTCCTCATTGCGGTGGTACTAGTGGTGTGACACAGTGGCAGTTGCATGCCTATGGAAAAAAAAGAAAATGAAACCTGGTTTGTCCTTACTGTAGCATTACAACGATACAATACAGAATATAGCAGGTGACAGTACACTAGAACAGTGCCACAATGTAGCCTAACAAATGGTAAAGTATTGAAAGTATAACTAGTACTTGCGTTGAATTTCTTTGACATTGGCTACTACTACAAGAAATAGTACTGAAGCTGAGTAAGTCTAGAATATATCCTCGGATTCCTTCACCAGCCTGTTGCTATGACCTTAATCTCCCCAGCAAGTGTGTGGAATTATTGATGTCATTTAGTCACACATCAATCAAAACCACACAGCCCGGGGGAAGAGGGTTAGGGTTTGGAAAATGGATGGGAATGGGGGTTTCTTTTTGGGTAGGTTTTGTTGAGAGAAGAAAAAAAAGCACAGCATGGACAAACAATAATTGAAGATAAAGAAATCTTTGGGTACAAAGCTAACCATAAATCTTTTACGTGACATAAAGGAAGTGCATGCACTACTGCATGCATTGTTACTGAAAAGTAAGTAGTACTTTCGACAACCGTGAATGACAGAATGCGACAGTACAGGGCTGCAGCGTTTTCACTTGCCTATCTCTGCACTCAGAGAAGCACTTCTTACATTAAATTAGGTTTAAAAAATAGCCGAAGTAAAACCTATAGAATGGCTGTAGGGATCAATTTAGAAGCAGAGAGAGATCCAAGAAATGCAGTCACACTCATAGAAGAAAACAATGGATACTGTATCTGTATGTTGTTGTAGTTGTCCTGTTGAATTTGGTAAGTAAGTTGCATGCAGCAAACCATTCCTCTTATTAGCGGCACTCCTCCATTCCAGCTGATGCTTCGTCCATCAATGTTGGTGACCAGAAGACACCCTGTCCACTGCCTGCCTGGCGGATGCTGAATTGCGGCTCGCTAATGTGAAGCCTGACTCCAGCCTTTTTTCCCCATTGCACAGACTGAAACCCGGCCTGTAATTATTGAACGAAAAACAGGAAGTGATATTACAACACCAGTAATAAATAAATATAAGGTATGTACGCTGTGTAGTGCAAAAAGTCACACTTTGAGTTTCCTAATAGACAGTCAAATATTTTTGAAAGTGCGTACTCTGTCTGAGTCTCCGTTTGAAGGATAAATAAGTATGGGCAAATTAATTTAGCGGATCTTTCCCCTCAAGCTAGGTGTACTGTAAACTGTGTTTTAGAACAAAATTAGACCTTCCCAGCAGTGTCCCACCCAGACCCTTACTAAAGCCAGTCCCAAAAATGTAAAAGACCCCCAATCAGATCTCAAAAAACGAGGCCTAGCAAAAAACTGGTGACAAAACGTACTTTGAAAGTAAAAGTAGGTCCAAATACCCCCTTACCCACCGTGGATTGTATTCAAACCACTTGCAAGCAAGCAAATGTATCCATAGCCAGCATCGCTCCAAGACTCGAAAACCCTCCCACCCAAACACATGCAATAGAAATACTGCTAACGCTAATGAGCCCTAAGTTAAGAATAGTTGCAAAGGCTTTCTTTAACTATGCCAAATCCCCCCTTTCCCACCATGGATTTTCTTCAAATGACTTGCAACCAAAATTACACATTTCCACGAGTCCTCTAGGACCCCAGAACTCAGTTGCAAAAATCTAGAACACCCCGAAACACATGCAATCCTGCTGCTAGGGTTAATCCTAACAAACCCTAAGTTACAAAAAGTGCCAAATGGCTTTTCCTTATTTTGTCCAAACCACTTCTATCCGGTATTAGACCTTCCCAGCAATGCCCCAAGACCCGCCAACTCACCCGCAAAAAAGCACAACACCCCCAAACAGCCAAAAAGGAAAATCTCATACTAACAAAATTTCTCGGCCTCCGGTCCAAACGCGCTGTGCAGCTAGGTCATAACTTCCGTTTTCCACCACGGATTTCCTTAAAAACAAATGCAATCAAAATTAGAGTGTCCCAGCAGTGCTCCCAGACCCGAAAACTCACCCACAAACACCCAGAACCCCCCCAAAGAGCACCTGAAAGGCAAGCAAGGCAGCAAAAACGCAAAAATAATTTTGCCTCCAATTTGGTCCAAACCTCTTTTATCCGGTATTAGAGCTTCCCAGCAATGGCCCCAGAGCCGTCAACCCAGGCGAAAACTAGTAGAAGACCCCCAAACAGCCAAAAAGCAAAAGTACAAAAATGGGGACTTAGTCATTTTTTTGGCAATTTCCAAAATCACTCCGCGCGTGCTCTGCAGCTAGGCCCTAACTCCCCTCTGCCACCATGGATTTGCTTCAAACCTTTTGCAATCTAAAGTATCCATAGCCAGCAGTGCTCCCAGATCCCGAAACCCACCCACATACACCAGGAAGCCCCCCAAACAGGCCCCCGAAAACGCTACATTGAGCAAAATGTCAGAAATAGCAAAAAATAATTCCTTATGGATTTTGTCCAAACCACTTCTATCTCTATCTTAGACCATCCCAGGAATGCCCCAAGACCCGCCAAACCACCCGCAAAAAAAACACAACACCCCCAAACAGCCAAAAAGGAAAATCTCATACTTACAATATTTCTCGGCCTTCGGTCCAAACGCGCTGTGCAGCTAGGTCATAACTCCCGTTTTCCACCACGGGTTTCCTGAAAAACAAATGCAATCAAAATTAGAGTGTCCCAGCAGTGCTCCCAGACCCCAAAACTCACCCACAAACACCCAAACCCCCCCCAAAGAGCACCTGAAAGGCAAGCAAGTCAGCAAAAACGCCCAAAAAATGTCGCCTCCGATTTGGTCCAAACCACTTTTATCCGGTATTAGAGCTTCCCAGCAATGGCCCCAGAGCCGTCAACCCCGGCGAAAACTAGTAGAAGACCCCCAAACAGCCAAAAAGCAAAAGTACAAAAATGGGGACTCAGTCATTTTTTTGGCAATTTCCAAAATCACTCCGCGCGTGCTCTGCATCTAGGCCCTAACTCCCCTCTGCCACCATGGATTTACTTCAAACCTCTTGCAATCCAAAGTATCCATAGCCAGCAGTGTTCCCAGACCCCGAAACCCTCCCACAAACACCAGGAATCCCCCCAAACAGGCCCCCGAAAATGCTACATTGAGCAAAATGTCAGAAATAGCAAAAAAAAATTCCTTATGGATTTTGTCCAAACCACTTCTATCCGGTATTAGACCTTCCCAGGAATGCCCCAAGACCCGCCAACCCACCTGCAAAAAAGCACAACACCCCCAAACAGCTGAAAAGGAAAATCTCATTCTTACAAAATTTCTCGGCCTTCGGTCCAAACGCGATGTGCAGCTAGGTCATAACTCCTGTTTTCCACCACGGATTTCCTTAAAAACAAATGCAATCAAAATTAGAGTGTCCCAGCAGTGCTCCCAGACCCCAAAACTCACCCACAAACACCCGGAACCCCCCCAAAGAGAACCTGAAAGGCAAGCAAGTCAGCAAAAACGCAAAAAAAAATTCACCTTCGATTTGGTCCAAACCACTTTTATCCGGTATTAGAGCTTCCCAGCAATGGCCCCAGAGCCGTCAACTCACCCGCAAAGAAGTAGAACACCCCCACAAGTGCAGAGTCTTTCTTCATTGGGCGTAATCCAGCCCTCTGCTTTGAGGGAAATAGGAGTCTGTAGGAGGAGGATAGAGGAGCATGTTCTTGTGAACTTGTGAACCTGAGGAATGCAGACTGCGGCACCTTCAAATCAATAAGCAAACAAGTGAAGACAGTTCTGCTGATGGGCTTGTTTTTGTAATTAGGTGATTAAAGTTTGAATTATATTAACTGTGCACAACAAAGAAAGACAGATACACAGGAATAAAAGTGAATAAGGCCGAAAAAGAAAGTTATTGATTCATTGTCTCATTTTCAGGGCTCGGTGTCAGTGAATAAGAATAAGGCTTCGTCTTCATACTCTGCGAATTCAGGCAGGGTGAGGTCAGTGTCACCTAACAGAGAAGAAATTCCCTCATCTACATTGCTGCCCAACTCGTCTTCATCCGGCGTGCTTTCTCGTACTTTGTAATCTGGTGGTATGAGGTGCTGATTCATCTTGATCATTGTTAACCTCTCCACATTTTTGGTCGAGAGGCGGCTCCGTTTGGAAGTTACAATGCCACCAGCAGCACTGAAAACACGTTCAGAAGACACGCTTGCGAGTGGGCAAGACAAGTAGTTTATAGCCAGGTTGGAGAGCTGTGCCCACAATTCTTTTTTCCCATGCCAATATGCCAATGGGTCAGCATTAACATAGACCTCTGTTGAGTCATTCAGATAGTCCTGCACCATCGACTCAAGGTCCTCCAATGTTCCTCCACTTTGCTTACTTTTTGCTGTGACCTGTTGAGAACCAAACCCAAGCCGAGTTAGCCAATCCTCTTCTGCATCCAATGTTACTGTTGTGTCTGGTGCAGAGGATCCGGTTGCCGGTGTCTTTAACGGCTGAGAGGTCACTTGTGCCACAGCCACATGTGCAGAAGTGGATTCTTTTGACTTGGGATGGCCTGCTGATGCTGATGTACTGCCTTTTCCTTCAATTTGCTGCCGTTCTCTTTCAAACCTCTTGGCTGAGAAGGCTAGCCAACGTTTGTACTTTGTAACATCTTGATCACCAAAAGGAAAGAATGCTTGGCCTGCCAGCGCCATTTTGTAGCATGGATCCAGAATAGTAGCACAAATGTAATGCTGTTCTGAGTGGATCATTTTAAGACGATCATCACCAAGTAGGCGCTCTAATAATTTCTCCGCCAAAAGAAAAGCGTCTTTCTTTTCTTCATCTTTTTCAAACATAGAAGACACCGCCTTCAGTTGGTGCTCCAGCATGCGCAACAATGAGATAGCTTTTCCCAAATTACAGTCCTCCTTGCTGACTGAATGCACGAAGACCTCAAAACGACGAAGCACGTCTGTCAGGCTTTTAACTAGCTCCCATTGCGCCCCATCTAGCCACAGGTCCTTCTGAGCTGGACCCAGTGTTAAGAAATAGTGATCAAGTACCGTATACTGCTTATACAGGCGCTCAAGCATGTAGAAGGTTGAGTTCCAACGTGTTGCCACCTCCTGGATGAGTGCTTTCACTGGCATTCGACGTTCATGTAGCAGGCTCCTCAGATGCTTCCGTGCCTTAAAAGAATGGCTGAAAAGGTTGCACATTCTTCGGCAGGTGGCCACTAACTCGCAGGCTGGACTGTCTTCATCACTCAAGAATTTTTTAACAACAAGGTTTATACAGTGCGCCAAACACCGCACTCTGAAATATTGACCCAGCACCATGGCCTTAACTACATTGGCGCCATTATCCGTGGAAAAATAACCAATCTGGTGTTTTTTTGGGGACAGCCAGTGAAAGACCTTTGTGCTAAACTCATTCAAAATGTTTTCTGCTGTGTGACGTTTCTCCAAGCCAAACATGGCTAGTGTTGCATGTTTCCGAGCAGCTTTAAAAACTTGGTCCGGGTCAACACCTGCGTTTAGCTTTGCTTTAACCCCTGAAAAAGATACCCAGTGTGCAGTGATGCACATGTAATCAGCGCCTGCGCCACTGGTCCACATGTCTGTTGTCAGATGTATAGTGTGAACAGCACTCTTCTGCAAAGCTGCCCCAATCAACTCCAGCACATCTTCATGTAGTGCTGGAACCGCAACTCTGGCAAAATAGAACCGGCTAGGAACCTTCCATTTAGGGCAGAGCGCTGCCACTAATTCTAGAAAACCAATCCCTTCTACAAAAGAAAAAGGGAGAAGGTCCAGAGCTAGCATTTTAGCCAGCTTAGTGTTATACAGACGCGTCAGTGGGTGGTTGCGTTCATATGGCGCTTCTGTAAACAACATGGTTCTAATGATACCCTGGACCAAGCATTTACGGGATGATGATAATGACTTCTTCGACCCAGTTACGCTCGCTGATGAACTTTTTCGCATTGGTGTCTCACTCTCTCCCACACTCTTAGTGTGGCTCACATGGGGTGTGCTGCTGACAGTGGTACTGGGTGTAAGTGAAGTGTTTGACACGTCTTCTTCCTCCTCGTCATCATCAGATGAAACATCAACGTTTTCTTGACGTGCAATTCGGGCTTCCTTGATCTCCTTTAGGTGCGCAAACCATTGGACAGCGTGCTGTTTCTTAAGATGACCTCTCTGGCCTCCGGTATCATAGTTGGTACCAAACTTACCACGACTAACTGCATGCTTACAAATGCTACAAATGGCGAAGTTTTCCCTTTTTGGGCAAACACTAAAGAAGTCCCAAACTGGGGACTTGAATTGTCTGTGGGGGCCGGAGGAGGCGGCGATACTGGTGGTCATGCTGCTAATGCCAGATGAAGTGGAGGATGTGGATTGCCGAACTTTATTACGTTGTGCACTTTCACCACCACTAATTGAGGTCGAGGTGGGTGGAGGTCCCTTCTGGTGAGGAAGAAATATGGAAGCGGTACGTGTTGGTGTACTAGTTAACTTTAATGATTGTGGTGTTTCCACTGCCTCCTCGTCGGCAACATCATCATCATGCTCAGCAGCTTCTCGGGCTAGGGTCAAAATGTCTGTTTGCTGCATGCCCGCTGGGGCTGCAGTGACCTTTATGATGACTGGGCCGTCGTTGTGAGAGTATTCATCAGCAGCAGTATCCGCCACTTCTTGTTGAGCCTCATCACACTCCATAAGTATGGGACTTTGGACGAGCTTCCTTTTACGCTTAACTACCTTTGTCAGATCATGGTGTGCCTCACTCTCAGACGGCAGTGGTACTGGTTCCCAATTTTGATCCATATCATCAGAAGGAGGTGTGCTTGAAGAAGATGTAGACACCACCCTTGATCTCTTCCTTGCTAGAGGTGTGGAAGACAATAAATGATCATCAGGAGGAGTGGCTTCCTCAAATGATACCTCGCCTTGATTGTCGATTTCCTGATGTGCCCCTACTTCGGGAGGAACAACTATTTTGGGCACTTGTGACCCTCCATGCACCTCTGCTTGCACATCTCTTTGCGCTGCCTCTCCTTCCACTTGTACTTGGGCTTGTACTTGCACATGTGGTTGTTGTTGCGGCTGTGGTTGTTCAACACTCGTCAGATGAGTTAAAACAACCTGTGTTGATTGAGGGACATTGCTGCTACTTTCTTGCGATGAGCCAACATCACTGGTCGATGGTGATTGAACAACTAGACTAAGTGCCTCTGCAGCACTCAAGGGCTTGGACTTAAGTTGGCGTGGTGGTGGTGGTGGCACTGAGCCCAATGGAGCGGGGGTGCTGCTCCCAGCTTGGTCCCCAGCAGATCCCGCTGCTGCTGCAGGCGTACTTTTTTTTTTACTCCCAAATAATGTGGTGGGCGGCACACCAGTCTCCTTGGTAACTTCTGCTCCTTACTGGCAACTTTCTTGCTAGAGGAGCTACGGGGAACTTTTTTTGGGGCCATCTTCTTCAGAGGAGGTCAAAACAGCAGGCCGCAGTTGCACGAGTTGCAGTGTTGTCTGTGGCCAGACGTGACGTCGCGTGACGTCATGCTGCATACACACACCGCTGCAGGACTTCTTCCTGGCACTGGTGGTTCTCTTGAGTCTTGTGCACCTAAAAGCAATGGAAGACAGAGGAACATCAGTTCAGTTATACACCCCAAAAAATTGAAAATCACAGAAAACTCAGCACAATCCCAAGCCATCCAGGCCCTCCATGATGTTTAAATTCAAGACACCCCACAGAAAGATTAGGCCCATGCATCACTCACTACCCCTGGGCATAAAGGTTGAAAGCTAGGCAAAATGGTTACAGACTTAAGAACACTGCCTGAATTCAAAATGGCCCCCTGCCTCCCAGCACATGGCCAGGGCCTGCCTGTAGCAGCACTCAAAATGGCCCCCGCCCACATGGCCTGTCCCCATGAACACCCCAAAAAATCGAAAAACACAGAAAAATCAGCACAATCCCATGCCATCCATGCCCTCCATGATGTTTAAATTCAAGACACCCCACAGAAAGACTAGGCCCATGCACCACTCACTACCTTTGGTGAAAAGGCCACAACAACAGCCCAAAAAAACGAAAATCACAGAAAAATCAGCACAATCCCAAGCCATCCAGGCCCTCCATGATGTTTAAATTCAAGACACCCCACAGAAAGACTAGGCCCATGCATCACTCACTACCCCTGGGCATAAAGGTTGAAAGTTAGGCAAAATGGTTGCAGACCTAAGAACACTGCCTGCATTCAAAATGGCCCCCTGCCTCCCAGCACATGGCCAGGGCCTGCCTGTAGCAGCACTTAAAATGGCCCCCACCCACATGGCCTGTCCTAATGAACACCCCAAAAAATCGAAAAACACAGAAAAATCAGCACAATCCCATGCCATCCATGCCCTCCATGATGTTTAAATTCAAGACACCCCACAGAAAGACTAGGCTCATGTACCACTCACTACCCCTGGTGAAAAGGCCACAACAACAGCCCAAAAAAACGAAAATCACAGAAAAATGAGCACAATCCCAAGCCATCCAGGCCCTCCATGATGTTTAAATTCAAGACACCCCACAGGAAGACTAGGCCCATCCATCACTCACTACCCTGGGCATAAAGGTTGAAAGCTAGGCAAAATGGTTGCAGACCTAAGAACACTGCCTGCATTCAAAATGGCCCCCTGCCTCCCAGCACATGGCCAGGGCCTGCCTGTAGCAGCACTCAAAATGGCCCCCACCCACATGGCCTGTCCCCATGAACACCCCCAAAAATCGAAAAACACAGAAAAATCAGCACAATCCCATGCCATCCATGCCCTCCATGATGTTTAAATTCAAGACACCCCACAGAAAGACTAGGCTCATGCACCACTCACTACCCCTGGTGAAAAGGCCACACAACAGCCCAAAAAAACGAAAATCACAGAAAAATCAGCACAATCCCAAGCCATCCAGGCCCTCCATGATGTTTAAATTCAAGACACCCCATAGAAAGACTAGGCCCATGCATCACTCACTACCCCTCATTACCCCTGGGCATAAAGGTTGAAAGCTAGGCAAAATGGTTGCAGACTTAAGAACACTGCCTGCATTCAAAATGCCCCCCTTCCTCCCAGCACATGGCCAGGGCCTGCCTGTAGCAGCACTCAAAATGGCCCCCACCCACATGGCCTGTCCCCATGAACACCCCAAAAAATCGAAAAACACAGAAAAATCAGCACAATCCTATGCCATCCATGCCCTCCATGATGTTTAAATTCAAGACATCCCACAGAAAGACTAGGCTCATGCACCACTCACTACCCCTGGTGAAAAGGCCACAACAACAGCCCCAAAAATTGAAAATCATAGAAAAATCAGCACAATCCCATGCCATCCATGCCCTCCATGATGTTTAAATTCAAGACACCCCACAGAAAGACTAGGCCCATGCACCACTCACTACCCCTGCTGAAAAGGCCACAACAACAGCCCAAAAAAACGAAAATCCCAGAAAAATCAGCACAATCCCAAGCCATCCAGGCCCTCCATGATGTTTAAATTCAAGACACCCCACAGAAAGACTCAGTCCCCCCACCACTCAGTACACCTGGGCAAAAGGCCCCAAAACAGCCCAAAAATCGAAAATTCCAAAATTGTAGTTGCAGCAACTGTAATGCCCCAAACAAACTTACTTGTGAAATTTCTAATCCAAAAGTGATCCAAAGAAAGTCAAAAAGGCCTCAAATCCAAATATCCAGCAGCATCCAAATAAAGTAATCCTTCCAGGTGAAGAATCCGAATGAAAGTGACCAGCACATGAAGAAAGCACTGGGAGGAGCCTGCTGGACAGGAACAGGAAGTTGGAGACTGTGGGGCACTTCCTTCCTCCCCCACCCCCAAAATGGACTCCTTGCAAAAAAAAGTGCAGGCAAATGTCAACCTGAGAAGTTATTCTGATAAAAATCATCATTTTCAGAAGGTTTATGCTGCTTGCTGGTGGAGTTCTTGTGCAGAATTGCAAATTTTGTATTTTTGCGAGTGCGAGATTGTTGCTGCACGCTGCATCTACCTGTTCGCAATTGCGAACTCCCGCGATACGTGATCACGGCGTACTCGCGTTGACAAACTCTCGCTGTGCAAGGTGGCAAGCCGTGATGACGTAATTGCGCTCGCCAAACTCCCACGGGATCCCGCAGCAAGATCCAAAATGGCGCAGCACTCGCAAAATATCGAGAAAAACAACTCGGCAAACGCTGAATGACGGTAAGTGAACGCCGCGCGCCGCAAAATTGTATCACCAAGAAAAAAAAATCCGCTGCATGCGAATTTTCGGTAAATTCGCGAGCGTTCGCGGATTGCGAATTTACTGAAAATCCGCCAAATCCGCGAGCGGAACGGATTTTACGCCCATGCTTATTAGTGGTACAGGTCTCCCATCCCCAAACACCCTCCCAGTCAAGATGGCTACCTACCTGTTAGGTGAAGTTGAACAATGCAATGGCTTCCAACTGTTTTTGGGTGGGAGAGAGTGCTCCATCCTGCTGGGGGTGGTCCAGGGGTAATGGTGGGAGTAGTGGTATAGGTCTCCCTCCTCAAACAGACCTCACAGGGAAGATGGCTACCTACCTGTTAGTTTGATGAGGGTGATGTAATGGCTGACACAGGCTTGTGGGTGGGGTGGGGATGGGCTCCATCCTGCTGGGGTGTGGGACAGGGGGCATGGTGGGAGTAGTGGTACAGACCTCCCACCCCCAAACACCCTCCCAGGCAAGATTGCTACTTACCTGTTAGGTAAAGATGAACAATACAATGGCATCTAACTGCTTCTGGGTGGGAAGGAGTGTTCCATCCTGCTGGGGTGTGGGCCAGGGGGCATGGTGGGAGTGGTAGTGCCTGTGCTCATGCTCCCGTGGTAATATTGCCAGCTACGTTAAGGTAAATGGGAGTTAGTGAAGATTGGATCTGTGAGGCAGGTTTTTGCGGTTGTGTGGTGCAGATGGATGGGATTTGTCTTGGGTGGTGCATGTTTTTGGTTGTGCAAGGCAGTACATATCAGTGTGTTGGTTAACATTTGTTTGTACTTACCAGCCTCCACTCCCCCGGATACTCCTGTGAGACTCTCTGGATGCAGTATGGCAAGCACCTTCTCCAATGGTGTGAATGTTTTCGGTGGGATGGGAAGGCCACTATCAGTCCGGTTATCCAGCTCCCAGTTCTTGCTCCTCCTCTATTTGACAACCCTCTTCAGATCATGCCACTGCTTAATTATCTCCTTCTTTGATCGCATGGTGGTCCATACTGCATTGACCCTTTGTACTATCCTCTCTCACATTTGAGTCCTTGTGGCTAATGGTGTCTGTTGAACTATGCTACCAAACAGTTGTGGTTCCACTCTGACTATCTCATTTACCATGACTGTCAACTCACTCTGTGAATTCAGGCATTTTATGTGTGGGCATGGTGTGTGGTGTGCAAAGTGTTTGTGGGTGCAGGGGTGTGGGTGTGGTGTTGGTGTGTGAGGTGTGTTATGTGCTGGGGGATTGTTGGTGCTGGTGTGATGGTGGTGGTGATGATGTTGGTGGTGTTGAGTGTGCTGTGTTCTTTTGCCTCTCTTCTCAGATCTGGCGGATGCCCTTCTCTTCTCAAGTGTTGCAAAGGATTATGGTCAGTGAAGGGGCTGGTTTATACTCAGCTATGTGGGTGTGTCCAAATGGGGTTTTGCTGTCACGTGTGTTGTGGGTGTTGTCCTGGGAATTGTATGTGTCTGGCATGTATGTGTTTTATTGGGATGTGTTTGGGGGCATGGCTACTTTGATTTGTGCAATGTTTGGCATTATTGTGGGGTTTGTGCATCGTCCGCCATGGTTTCTATGGATCGTCCCCTGAGGTGGCTATGCTGCAGCTCTTCCGCTGGCTCTCCCATTCACTCCAGTGTGCGACTGCAGCGGACAGAGACAGCGGATCGTACAGTGAGAGCATCGGGGATATCCTAATTTCCTGGCGGTGTCTCCACTATGCTTGTGGCAGGTTGTAGATTTTCTGCTGCGTTTCCGACCGTCGTGGTCGGATTTTGGATATCACCACCCGCGACGGGCGGTTTTTATTTGCCCGCTTCTGCTGCGGTCGGTCTTTTTGGGCAGTTGATCCTAAATTGACCTCCGGTTTATCCACGGTCCCGGCGGACAGTTGTTTTCCACTTCCATGGCGGTCGGGGTGATTTTCCGACTGCCATCCTAATGGGCCCCCTAGTGTTCCTACACTTCTCCTGATAACAATTTACCTTATTTGTGTAAATGGACATATCACTCATAGCCCCCCAAAAAAACGCAAATGGAAGCATCAAGATTTTTTCTTAGAAAGTTATAAATTCTGCTGATGTATAGCTGAGGTACTTGGACTGCAGGGAAAACTACCAGCCCCAGACATTTCTGAAAATGAGACACGCAGCGGAGCCTAGGGTGGTGTCAATTGTGTTGTTCCATTATCTTTGCTTTCCAGAATTGCCTTCCAAACATGAAACTTTGGCTAAAAGTGCAAACTTTTATGGCTTTCTGTGAGTAAATACTCCAGAATCTATTAGGGTCCACACAATTCCTGTCACTACCACTGTCACTTCCTGCCCTTCCCCCAAAAAAAACAGAACCCCAATGGCGTGGTGGCTGAGCATATCACCTCCAATTGAAAAGGGTCCTAAAACGCATCATAGAAACATCACTATTTTACTTTCAAATTCAGTCATTCTGGCAATAAGCTGGCTAAGCGTAGCTGGCAACCAGAGAAAAATACAAACCAAATGCCATCTCTGAAAAATAGACATTATGTGGAGTTCAGGGTAGAGCAGCATGTGAATCCTACTATATTTTCTGACCTATTCAAAGATCATACTTCGGATAAAATCATGACCCTTTTCTCCTATTTCAGTGAGGGAAATTCAGAATCTGCAGGGGTACACAACATTCCTACAGCACAGAATTCACACTCTTCCCCCAATAAGAAAGGTACCGCACTTGAGTGGCTGTGACATGAATGGATTATAGCAGTGACAATATGTAGTCAATTACAAACAAAAGACATCAATAATAATTGTTGGAAGCATTTATATAAATCCAAAACAACCAAAGAAAGAACAACAGCTCCAGCAGTCTTGAAAGTTATAAAAGTACTGAAACAACACTACCAAGAAACAATGTGGATGATTGCAGGGGATTTTAACATTTACCTTTTACCTTTTGAAAAGCCCTAAATATGGAAGCAAAAGGAAGAAGATGCATGGCATATCCCTGAGATATGTTTAGGGAAAGGTAAGAAGGACACTGCAGGAAAAAGTTTGACACCACTCTCAACCAGCATGGCTTCAGAACTTTAAATGGCAGAAATGTTTCAGAACAACTACTCTCCTGCACGTATATCTAAAAAATGAGTTTTTCAATTATTGATTACATTTGGTTTTCTACTCATAACCACAAACATATCAGCAAATTTTGAGTGCTCTCTAGTCTGATTAGTGACCATGCAATTTTGTGCTGCAACCTCTCTGCAAACACGCCCAGGTTAAGCCCCAAAAAAAACATTGGAAAGCAGGAGGATGTAAGTGGCCAATATAGAATAAAATGGTCCACTGAGATGCCAAATTAAAAATAATGGAAGTCAATAAATTCCTTGAAACACAGAAAATCATAGCAATGGACAAAGCCACATACGTTTTGGCAGTTGGTGCAGAAAAGCTAAAGCAGAAATGCACAGCTCTGACAAAGTGGGCCAATTATATCACAAATCTGTATTTAAGAAGGGAAGTAGGAAAGCCTGAGGAGCACTCCGGAGCTGTAGGTGCCGAGCACCTCACGAGATCTCAAAGTAATGGAATGACAGCAGTTGAAGCGGAAGTAGAATAGATACACCAATTGCCTTATTCTGCTCAGCAGAAGCCCCTGGATCAAACAGCCTGCTAGCCAGTATATTTAAACCTGCAAACAACAAATAGGTAACTTTGTAAGTCTTTAAGCATTCCATGTTGACAATTGACATCCTAGACAGCTGTAGAGGTCCAATATTAACCCCATACAGAAAAAATGGCTCAACAAGCCAGCTGCCCAATTTCAGACTGACTGCACTTCTCAATGTGGATTGAAAGTGTTCTGCCAAAGCTTTAAATCTGGATCTAGAAGAATGGGCGACATTGAGAGCATTAATTCCCATCACGCAAAGAGGATCCTGGTGTGGGAATGGCACTGAGGACGATTGGATAATTCTTTCCTCCTTGTTTGAAGCCTCAACACAGAAAAAAGCTCCCCCACTTGATGCTGCAGTTATCAATTACACAACTACATTTGATTGAGTGGACTGTGCTACGCTCTGGAAGAAGCTTCCCAACCGGGGGGTTCAAGCTATCCTTTTAAAAGCCATCATGACCCTATATGTAAAAACCTGGGTTAAAGTTAAAGTTACATCCAGAGTAACACAAAAAATACCTTGACAAATCAAGGGCTAAAGCAGGGGTGTTTTTTTAAAACACTTGCTGTTTGATTTATATTTGGCAGATATAAATAGCCAAAGTAAGGACACTTCCTAGCAGGAAACAATCTCCAGGGTCTACAGTATGCTGATGACACAATCATATTCGGTCATCTGGCTGTTAGTATGCAACGAACGCTGGATGCATTGGCCATTTATTGTAATGAAAGTAGAATCTTGATTAATTCCTCAAAATCCAAATTTTTTTATTTCCTAAACCCAAAATGGTACACTAAAATCTGGGGACTTTTGGGAAAAATCCTAGGCGTAAATAGCTATTGTTTCCCTTAGTGGTCAACTAGTTTCATGCCTATCCCCAAGGCATTTCATCAGGACCTAGAAAGGGGAAAAGATGTTCCCACTCCAAGTGTTTCAATAAACACAATAATAATAATCTAACTAAACTTACAGCACCTAATTGGTCTGTGTTAAATCAAAAAAGACCTTCAAGGATAAAGAAAAAGGAACTGGTCCCAGGATGCTTGTTTCCGATCCAGGGAAGACATGGCTTGGCAGTTTGGGCTGGACTGTTCCCATGAGGCACGGGGTCAAGACTGATTTGTATATAGCTGTGTCTGAACTGGGGTGGCGAAGTGCGCTAAAGAATGATGATGGATTCACCCCAGATCGGTGAATGGGGATGAGTTTCTGAAAAGTGTCAGTGCTCTGCCCACCATCTCCATGTGTTTGTGGTGGTCACAAAAAAGCCAATGTCCCTACTTCTAAAGCTCTACATCCTCATTGGATTCAACAGGCTACGTCATTTACCTCAGCTGATGTCAGTTTCGTTTTTGACCCTTCTTTACAGACAAAAGAATTTCTTTAGTATGAACATGTTCACCCTCTCCCTTCTTCCTTACTTCCTTTGGATGAGTACAAATGTCTCATTTACTCTGATGGTTCAGCTCAACCCGCCTTTGGTTCAAAGCAGATTTATTTGGCAGCTTGCACTATTGTCATAGGTAGAATAAAACATTTAGTTTTTATGTCTACCTTGGTGAGCATGCAGTCTCTGGTGCTCTTCTCTTACAGGAACATGCATCAAAGGATTTTGCGATCGCAAATGGTGCGAATCACAAAAATCAGCCGTTTGCGACTGCAAAATCTGCTTTTGGAATGCATGAAGGGTGAAGGCCCTCGCAATTTGAGAATTTGCAAATATTTGCGAATTCTCAAATTGCGATTGCATTTAAGGAATCGGATTGTGCGATTCCTTAAACGCAATGCATGAAACTTTCGAAAACTTTGTAAAATGCACTTTTGTGCATTTTTCAAAGTTTCATGTTGTGCACACACATGCCCTTAGGGCATCTGTGTGCACAACATATGTGCACAGATTGATTTCAGGGGTGCAACAGGGTGTCCTTTGGACACCCCTGCACCCTTGAAATGGCATTCTAAATTTGTGATTTGCTAATTGCTAATCGCAAATTGAGAATGTCTTCCCATTCATTCCTATGTGCCTCTAGGCAATTTGCGAGTCGCAATTAAGGAATATTAAGAAATCAAAATTTGTTCAGCGATTCCTTGATGCATTGCATTTTGCAATTCCTTAATTGTGATTCCTTATTTTTCGCAATTAAGGAATCGCAAAAAGCAATATTGATGCATGTGCCTGTTAGCTCTTGAATGTGCCAATCCTAATTTACCCAGCCTTGTTTTTTGTGATTCTTTTTACTGCTTACAGTCTTTTGATGACAAATATGTTTTTTGGGGAACAAAACAATTTTCAGGATTCTAAAGGTAGCACAATCAAGCATAAAATGCTTTGTGTTCCGGTGGCGCCCCTTAAGGTAGGCTTGTCCCTTACACATGTTGTTCATACATTAGCACATCAATTTGCCAACAAATTAAAAGCTCCACTGTGTTGCGTCCACCACAAACTGATCTGTTTATTTCCAATAATCCTTTGGGTTCTATTTACCTTCATCATTTAGGTCCTTTAACATCTGACACTGCTTTAAAATATATTTTAGTTGCAGTGAATTCTTGCACCAGGTTTCTTTGAGTTTGGATGCAGTGCTCTGCTGATGCTCACACTGTTATAAAGGATTTGATTGTCATTATCTTGACTTATGCCTGTGCCACTTTCTGTTCTGACCAAGGTCCAGCTTTTGCTTCTAAGTAAGGCTTACCGTGATTCAATTAAGTCCATGGGGGTGCAGGTGCATTTCTCGTCTCCATAACAGCCAGAGGGCAATTCTGTTGTGGAGTGGATGAACCATGACTTAAATCAATCTTTGACAGCAAGGGTATTAGGTCCAGGCAGTGAATGGTTAAGTCACCTTTATGACATTCAACATGCTCTCAATATACTCCCAAGAAGATCTCTAGATGGGCGGACCCCGTATAAAATGCTTTTTCGTATCAAGATGTTTATTCCAGACCTTGAAGGTCTAGCTATTGTGGGGGCTGCTGCAACATTTGTCAAATGATGACAACTGTGCAGTTCTACAAGATCTACAAAAGTTTTGTGATGCACTGGCGAAATCTGATTTGACTTCACCTGAAGAAGCAGCAGTTCTGATTCCTGTTTCAGGCTGGCAACATAATGTTGCTGATCTGGCAGGTGGAAAGGTGGCGATTGAAAAAAATTATTTGGTCTCTCCTACCGTGCACCTCTTCCAGTGCTTGGTCTTTGCGGTACCTGTACTCTGATTTTACCTCCGAAGCAGGGGATCCAAGAATAACCATTTTATTTCAATTTACCATGCCAAGCTACACCATATGGCTAATACTGAATAGTATGCTTTGAGGTGTCCCAGCACAGGATCTTTCTTTACAGCCCGTGAGCTCCTTTCTGATTCTCCCTGGCTGCACAAGTGGGATGTCATGTCTTCAGTTAAGCTGATATCTATTTTACCTTCCACACCCTCTACAAATGTTTATACTGATCCATCCCTAGAGTCTACTGCAGGAGTGCAACCCTTAAATTCAAATCGAGAAGGCCTCAGTTGAAACAACGGAGTCTGGAATTATATCGATCAAGACAAGTTTTTCGTCAGAACATTTTTCGTTGTCTTCAGCTTTATTCCTGTAACCAGCCAGGATTTGTGTATTCATATCTTGGTTAAAACAAACTTATTTAGTTCTACCTTGAACATATGTCTGGATTGAGTATCCCATGGTATTCTTGTTCATGTGTATTGTATTTGTGACAGATTTTTTCTCTTGATTAATGGTCACCACCTCCTGGAACATTCTGCTGCAGAGCCTGTCGGCGGAGTGTGCCCCCCAAATTCATTCTTGCATAAAATAAAAAGAGATCAGTCCCTTGTTAACATTTCTGCGGTCCCAGGAATTGATGGAATTGTATGGTACAAAGTACCATTTGATGTATTTGGTCCTACGGAGACCCTACAGATACCATATGTTTTCCGTGTATCTATGGGTAATGTGATAATACATGGGTTGCAATTAGATGATTAGGATGTAAATGCTGAGAATTTGATGTTTTCTGAATTGCAATATTACACAGTTTTTGATACTGAAGATTTATTTTTGAATTATGCTAACTATGCCGATTTGTTTTACTATCAACTTCATGGTCATCATTTTCTGCACATAGCAAAGGGGCAGCATCACCACTTTAACTATACTCAATGGGAACATTGCTCAACTCCATCTCAGGGTAGTTCCAAACCACACAAAATGAAGTACACTTATTTCACTGATTATAACCTTTCAGATCGGGTATCATATTATTAAAATTGACTTTCAATCTTTCAAACAAATATGTGCTTACTCAGACCAAGTTAATTCACGTATCTTATTTTATTGACAATCTAGATGTTCAGTATGACTTCTGAACACAAATGTGTGCCATTCTTATTTCGTGAAAACTACTTCAAAGTTTACATTAAATATACCTGATCCACTTCACCCACATTACAATACTGTAAGTCTTATTCTGTAGATAAATTATGTCAACAATGGTTAGAACATTGCACATTGTCTGCTGTGAAATACCATCTTTCACTTCTATTGGAAATCAAGAAACTTTCCGATTTCCTTTTGAGTCCGAAATCCTCTCCTTCAAAGCAGTTTGTTTATGCTGTATATAATGACTTTTGGAAATTGTAACAAATGGAAGGTGCTGTGAGTTTACACCAGATTGATCAGGATAATTTAGAGAAAGTGCTTGCTGTTGTCGACATCAGCAGTAATACCTTATCATCTCGTATTTACACTTTAGATAATATGGTGTCTTCTGTTATTAATATCGACCAGAATGAAGGGTCTACCTTGTATCATAGTTAAAATGAACTTAGATTGGTTATGCAATTTGGTTGGACACTGCAAACACTGACAAATGGGTGCATACCTTAGCATTAGCTGAATTATAGCTCATTATTGTTGTCATTCAATTTAACATGAAAACAGCAATAAATGGTGATGAAAGATGCAAGGTATACCATGCTACATAGAGAAAAACTTGAACTGCTGCCCTTCACTGTAGCGGAAACTCATTCAACGGTTTGGTTAATACACTGGGGTATCTCTTTGCGCATCTCGATGTTTCAGTTTACTGCCTGCATGAAACACTTCCCTGTAGGTCATTATGAACCCCTTGGAAGCTGTTACATACATGATTTATGATCCAAAACTTTTATATATCATTGTCAATGGGCTGAAAGAGAAGTTTTTCTGAGGGGTGAAATGTGCGATTTCACTGCTGGAAATTCCCTTATCTGCCAACAAGTAACAATCCACAGTGCCTGTAATGTTTCTGTACCCAATCTGGCCTGGTATTTGAAAGGAATTCCAGTTCCCACTATTATTCCCACCCTCATATTGATGTCATATTGCAGTTATCTTGTTCATGACTGCTGCGGTCTGCGGGCGGGAATTCCATATGTAGTGTTGTTTCCCAGTTAGTTACTTGTTGCAAAAATATTCTGCTTCCCCCTCCACATGGGAGTATAGATAGTTCGCTGTGGCCTCCATTCCAACCCTGAAAATAGATTTCAATAAGGTAAGCTGATGCAAATCGCTATTGTTTCAACAAGAAGTGGCTCTCACTTCAGCACGCAAGACCTTCGAAATGCAGGTGGCCAGAATGTCTAGTGAAATACAATCATTATTGAATACAAATCTCCTCCTGCATTTCAGCGAGTTGATACATCAAAAATTTAATGAGCCTGATACCACGGGCCTGGAACAGCTTTTTAAGCTAGTGGGCTCTGATCTAGTGACTTCTTTTCAAACTATTTTCGGAGTAGTACCCAGCTTCTAAACATTCAATTTTTTTCAGTGTATTTGGTGGGTTCTCACTGCTGCTCTTCTTGATTTAGGTCATCATCGTGCTGTTCCTTCTATTCTTCAATGGCTGCTCCATATGTGGTCCTGCCCAGACATGCACACTGCAACTGTACCGTGAGCGAATGCTACAATTTTTTTGGAACAGTGCCTCTAGATGCTCTAGATGCCGAATTTTGTCTGACTTTCTGATAGGCTTACTTCACCTGTGTGCAACCTGTGTTTCATTGTATCCGGTGCCCCTTTCAGGGGGCCCTGGATATCTTCCTGACTACCCCATCTTGTGCTGGCCTGGATTTCGAACTGTTGATGGGTCTCCTAGTGGCCATATAACCAGCACTGTTCCTTGGATATGCACTTGTATACAACCCAGTGTTGGGCCAGTGGCCGGAGGTGGCCCCCGTGCAAATGCACAGCATCTTCTGGATCTCAGTTTCATCAAAGTACACACAGGTTCTTCTTGGATGGTTCTATCGACAACTGGAAATTAGGAGCTTGTTTGTTCTTTTGGCCTGCTCAATTGGATAGCAGTTATTTTCAATTTGGAAGGCTTCGATATCTTACTGGAATTGATGTTGTTGAATTTGGCATCTTGCATCTTGGTGCTGGTGAGACGTTGTAACTGGATATATTTTTGTGCACAAAAGTTCTTTTGCATTCGGCAAGATTATTTTTCATACTTTCTTTACCTGCAATTGCTTAAGAACTTTGGTTCTGCTTATCATTTCATTTCTGACAGCATTCGTTCATTTGAATAACTTTATTCAATCCAGTTAAAAAGCATAGATATTGAAAGAGCATACAAAAAATTGTATATTTTACAAGCCCTAGTCAGTAGCACCTCAAATTAAAAATGTGTCCAATAAACAGAATGTAGGGAAATGGTGCCGCTAACCAGTAAAGTGACTACAGTGCAAAGTCAAATATCTCAGTTCCCCTATAAGGACCCCATTTTATAAATAATAAAAATGTACTTACAGATTAAATGACGATCGAAGACATAAAAAAACACATATTAACCTCCTACCTAATACTCTTTTATCAGCTCCATAGTATGCAAAATAATAAATTGGAACAATTAAAAAATTCTACGATTCTCAGTTATACAAATTGTCTCCTTCGGTATGCAACCTTTACAACGCAACTTTTACCACGCAGTGCTATTACAACGCACGTATTACAACAAAAACAATTACAACGCATTACACTGGGGGGCGCTCTAGGATAAGGAATAGTTTTAATTTACTATCCAACAATTTCCCTAGTGTCCATGGAGACTGGAGTTGGAATAGTAAATTAAACTATTCACTATCCAGCACCCCCAAGTATAATGCGTTGTAAAGGTTTTCGTTGTAATACTTGCGTTGTAACAGTATGAGTGGTAAAAGCATGCGTTGTAACGTCATACAACCTCTCCTTCGCCTGCAAGCCCAAAGAAATGAAGCTACAGAGAAACAAACAAAAGGGTAATTGAGCTTTTCAACAAATACAAAGCAGTGCAGTATTGTGTAAAGTTATATCGTTTTAAAAGTGGTAGAATATATCTGGATTGTTTTTCTTTATAAAAGTGACTGAAAAAGAAAACATGGAGGTCAAATTGTTCAGAAAGATTATTACATGGGCAGCGGATCAAATCATGAAAGGAATAATTCCTTGCAGGGAAACCCAGCATCAAAGGAATTAAGTTGGTGCAGAACCTCAGGAGAATGAATCTTTGTTGAAGGTTTCTGACTTCTTCTAAGTATGAATACTCGCCCTCCATTGGAGACAAGGTCAATTAATACAACATTACAATGGGTTTCTCATGATACCTTTCCTTTTTTTCATGAGCTGCCTTTGCTAAAAATAATGCTTTAAGTCTATTTTTGGGAAATTTGGGACAGGAGCTCGGGTTTGTGAATAATTCAGGTACAGCTAACAAAGACAATACAGATTTAACATACTGCAACTAGACTATTTTCTGTACATTACCCAGTGACAGACAGTTTTTTTTATCATAGTCTGGGTTAGGTCTACTGAGTCTCTTCTCCATATTGAATGACATAGCATGATAGGGGCAATTCTTATGATGTCAGTCACGTAGGGTAAGCCTAGTTCTAAATGGCAAACCTAGTTAGAAAATGAGCCGTAAGAGAAACTACTCTCTTAAAAATACCATCCCCTAACTTTTGTAGAGAGTCTATTGAAGCTGTTCCCCACAGCCCTGCCCCATATGTTGTTGCCAAGATTGTTTTAGCACTACAAATCTTTTTTATTGTGGCAATAGGTTTTGAGACCAATTTATTAGTAAACCTAGAGACCACAACATTTGTTCGCTCCATTTTTAAAGCCCTGATAGTCACCATGTCTGACCAAGATTGTTTTTATCAAATGAAACCCCTAAATAGGGAAAAGCCTCCACTACTTCTAATGTTCGAGTTCCAATATGAAAGAGGATGAAGCCTTATGGCTGAAGTAGTTGACCTCATGCCTGGGGAACTGGGTTTGAGTCTGCGCAAAGACGCTCAACATCCTGTGATTCTGGGCAAATCACTAAGCTAAATGTGCTTAACAAAAATGAATGTGTCCTTCTGTAATGAGACTCGTGTTCATGTAAAGCACTCTGATACCCCATATCTCGGGTCTAGTTCGAGCTATATAAAAGATGGAGTTCTTTTAGATGGGGCTAGCCTTGTCGCTAAATGAAAAGATTTGGACTAATTTATTCTTAGATCCAGAGATAACATGAAACTCACATAGGCTTCTACATAGCATTGTAATGCACGCCTGCCCTGGCTATTAAGACGGCATTATTCGCATAGGCCAGGATCGGGAGTGTAAAAGGGGGAAAAGTCCAGTGTGGAGCCAGCTAGAGCTGCTTCCACCCCAGTTGTATAAAACGAAAATAAAAATGGGCAAGGACACAGCCTTGTCTAATGCCCTTCATAATTTAAAAAATGTGTGTACATTCCCCATTCCTTCTGTATCACACACACCCCGATGCCTATGAGTACATATGGCGAATTAGGTTGACTAACTGTGCATTTATGGCCATCCATTAGTTCCCATTGTTTGACATAACTTATGCAGTCAAATGCAGCCGTTAGGTTCATAAAGGCCATTTAGGTCTGGCCGTCCTTTGCTGCGGTATACTTGCCGATATTCAGGCTCAAATACAGACACTGGTCTATCATGCTTCTACCCTACTGGAAGTCGTACTGGGCTGGGATCAGGATATTTTTATTCCTTGCCCAATCTTGTAGCCTGTTTAACAAACTGCGTCCCAACAATTTTGCAGTACTATCTAGAAGGGAGATAGGGTGTTAATCCTGGGGTTTAGGTATGTCTCCCTTTTCATAGATTGGCACTGTAATACTTGTGTTCGATGATGTTAAAGGAATCCACTTAGATATTACATTAAATATGATAGTTAACAGTGGGGCCCACAGGTCTTGATACTCTAGGAAAAAATCAATTGGTACCCTGTCCGAGCCTGGCACTTTGGTGTGGCTACACTTGCCCAGAGCAATTCTTACTTCATCCAGGTTAAATGACAAATGCTCCAGTGGGGGCTGGGAAGTACCAGTTGGCTCAAACGTAGGTACAGTCTCAGACCCAAAGATATGCTCAAAATGGGCCACCCAGGCATCTTCACCCAAGTGATTATCCAGGGTTATCTCTGTATTATTCTTAAAGAAAGGGCTAATTATCACCTTCCAGAATTCCCTGCTATTCTTGGAGGATGCAGCCTTTTCCAGATCTTCCCAGGCATCTTCCTTCAATTTCATTTCCCTATTTTTACGGACTGTCTTATATGTCTTGTGCAGTGCCTTAATCAAGACCTGATCTCTAGGAACCCCTATGCGGGCCCTACGCAGGTCTTTTACAGCTCTTGCACAAGCCTCATCAAACCAGTGGGTTCCCAACATTTCCTTGATAATTTTTTGCCGGGTCGGGTACATTTAATTTCCCCAAGTAGGACTCAAAACATTGGGAGCAGAGTGTCTGGTGAAACATCAAGATCTAGGCATTTAAGGACTGAGTCCAACTTACTGGATACGATCTGTTGGATGATACATTTTCTTGTCAGTGTTATCACTTAACACTGACCCCAAACAACACAAGGGAGAGTACAGCATGGTCAGTGAATTTGGAGAATTTAGTACCAATGGGGAAATATTTCCACGATAGGGAGCAGAGGCTACTATGAAATCAATGAGTGATTCATAGTTGCCACGAACACGAAAAAAAGATTTTTCTAAAGCCTACTAAGTCTGGGACTACCTTATTATATACTTCCAAGTTTCTAGTGATTAAAATTCTATTTCGGATATTTCCCATATTCATGGTGTATAAAATTAAACAATGAATCACACTCTATGTCTTCCAATTCACAGACAATGTCCATTGAATGGGTACATGGCTGGGTGTCAAAATCACCTACCCATAAAATGTTGATCTCCTTATTTGGCATTACCCCAGTGATTTTATCCAGTTCCTTTTCCAATGACCCTTTCACCAATGAAATGTTCCCACCAAAATTATTATTATAATAATTAATCAATAACCAAACATGGATGCTTCCTTCTTCAAAAGCTATGAAACGGAAATAGGGCAATAAAAGCTAGTAGGAATCCTTTAGCTCTACCCAACAAAGAAGAGATTGCACCAGTTTGATATGATCGATACCCATTAGAAATATCGAGTTTATTGCCCAAATCTCCTGGAAGCATATTATGTCTTGATCCTGCCAGATAGACAGACACTTAGTTTTACCTATCTTAGTAGTGAGGCCCGCAAAATTCCATGTAGCTATTTGTACCCCTCAATTCTGTTCTCCTATCAAAATCACCGGGGTCAATGCTCCTATATTGTTTATTAGCTCTTTAGCCGTGGCTGAACTACCAATTATACCTCCCAGGTTTAGTCGATCACAGGTCTCTAAATCAGTCAAGGGGGCAAATTATTTCACTAGCTCAAACTACTCTCTGGTCTAGGAAGACTAACGGGCCTCGGGTAATAAGAAGAGTAGGGCAAGATAGCCTAGTGGAGACTCTCATATAGTCAGGGTATGGTAACAGTGGGGGCCTATAAAAGTATGCCAGTAGAGACACAGTTATCTGGGAGCCAGACAGGGGGACATTTGAGCAAGCCTGTAACAAATTTCTTACAACATACTGGTTGTTAAAATTAACAATGACACAGTCACCTGTTACATCTATTGTAGAATGTCACTCCCATCCCACCCTCCTTGCCATACTAATGTGCTCATACAGTCTATTGCACTACAATATATAACCTCTAATATGGGTAGAGAACCAATGCAGAACTTTATCCATTCGCTGGTCCGTCAGTGGTCCTCGCTCAACAGTGGAACATTAACTAAGACAACGACGTAAGGTAGGGCTGCTGAGGAAAGGTCTAAGATATGTGTCTGGCTTAGGCCAGTGGTTGGCAAATCTACACTCTGTGCTACCTCGCTTACCCATCTCTTCCTGTTTGCATGCATCCTCGTGGATCTGGTATAATTTCCACTTGGGCGTTTTTGTTTATACCTGCCTTGAACAGGGGGGCGGGATGGGGGGATATGGAGAGGAAAGTCAGGTGCTAACTGAACCTGGTAGATTTTTAGCATTCATTTGCTAAAGCCCCTTGTCCCCCTTAATGAGTTCCCCGGGATACCAGAGCTTGCCCTAACATGGGGAGAGATGCTGTGGTAAGGGCGTTTCCCTGGATGAACCCCCTGTTAATAAGGTTATCTAATTTCTCTTCGATCATCACCAGTCTATTGGTTAATGGTTGGAGCAGCTAAGAAATCATCGGTCCCAATTTCCAGAAACAAGTCCTTACTTAACCCCGCCAGGGAGGCTTTATCCAGGAACAACAGGCCGTAAGCATTGGGTCAAGAGTGGTTTTAGTCGCTCTTGATGCCTTCAGAGTTTTCAACTTTACTTTCCCTCCAGGTTTTTATCTCTTGACTGCTTGCTCAATTAAAGAGCAAAAGACACCCAATTGATGGACGGAATGCAGAACACATCAAAACATTCACCCCCAGTCAGGAGATCTGGGTTAAATTCATCATTCTTTTGCTCAACATGCCACCACAATTTAGACCTGGCCATATACAAATAAGTCTTGACCCTGTGACTCATGGGAACAGTCCAGCCCGAAATGCCAAGCCAGGTTCTCCCTGGACCGGAAACAAGCATCCTAGGACCGGTTTGGGGTTTCACCCCTCTTCAGCCAGAATAGCTTGATTCCAGTGGCACAGTGAGCCCAGGACCCACCTCTGAGCATACCTGGCACACTTAGGGCGAGAAAGTTAAAGACACACAATTGATGGACAGAATGCAGAACAAATCAAAACATTCACCCCCAGTCAGGAGATCTGGGTTAAATCCATCATTTTTTTGCTCACCATGCCACCCCAGTTTAGACCTAGCCATTTGCAAATCAGTCTTAACCCTTTGCCTCATGGGAACAGTCCAGCCCGAACTGCCAAGCCAGGTCCTCCCTGGACCAGAAACATGCATCCTAGGATCAGTTTCGGGGTTTCACCCCTCTTCAGCCAGAATAGCTTGATTCTAGTGACCCAAGTCTGGGCATAGCTGGCGCACTAAGGGCAATAAAGCAAAAGACACGCAATTGATTGATGGAATGCAGAACAAATCAAAACATGTACCCGCAGTCAGGAGATCTGTATTAAATCCAAAATTATTTTGCTCACCATGCCACCCCAGTTTAGACCTGGCCATATGCAAATCAGTCTTGACCCTGTGCCTCATGGGAACAGTCCACCCGGAACTGCCAAGCCAGGTCCTCCCTGGACTGAAAACAAGCATCCTAGAACCGGTTTCGGGGTTTCACCCCTCTTCAGCCAGGATAGATTGATTCCAGTGGCAGAGTGAGCCCAGGACACACGTCTGGGCATACCTGGCACACTTCGGGTGAGAAAGCAAAAGACACACACATGATGGATGGAATTCAGAACAAATCAAAACATTCACCCCCAGTCAAGAGATCTGGGTTAAAACCATCATTCTTTTGCTCACCATGCCACCCCGGTTTACTAAGTTTGGAATCAGTGGTAGTGGATATCATTTTTTTACTGCTATCCTATTTAGCATGAGTTAGTCACTACATATACACAATTCTCTACCATTTTTTATAAGAAAAAAGAATTGGAATGATGCAGGTGACTTTGAGTGGAGGATGAACCCAGTGGTCAGATTCTCTTCCCAGCACCCTTCAGATTTTGATTTTCAGGCTTGATTAATGCATTTGGGAGCAAAGGATTAGGTCAATCCCAAAATCATGGGACCTATCAGGTGGCAGGGTACTTGCTCTTGTATTGTCCAAAATGTTGATTACATCATGGTACTCCTTGGCGAGGTTTTCTTTCATACTTTTCTTGGCTATGGTGTGTACATTGTGAATTTAGGGTTACTTCTCTAAAAATTTTTGGGTTATGAGTCTTTAGCCAATGCATATATTTTGTGACGTCAAATAAATGGAACACTATGATTTCTTTATTGTCTTTTCCAATAGACATATAAAATTTGTATTTTTAATCAAAAGTTCAAAAATACAATTATCCACTTTCACTAGCATCTTTTTTAACTTAATTTGCAATGAATGTGGTTAGAAATGATGTTTTTCATTATTTTATTTATATTATTCAGAATAAGTTGACAATTTTAGGTTGTTTTAGGTCCTAAATGCAATTATAAATGTAATAAAAATTAAAAATACTCATTAATTCTATTTAAGTTGTAACACGAACAATTAAATAAAGTGTATTTAGAAATATATTTTGTAAATTTCAATGGTCTTGCTTTTTTGTGGGAGTGTGTTTTGTTTTAAGATATCCCTTACAAAACCCTTACTTAATTTTCCCTTCACACCACTCATGCTGAAATAATTATTCCTGAATTTCCCACAACTCCCTCTTGCCTTTCCAGATTTATTACAAAAATCAATGTGTAGTTATCTATCTGTGCCACTTTGGGGCATTATTTTATGAACACTAAAATGCTGTTTTTGAATTGGTCCCATTAGCTGCACAACAATGTTTTTATAATGTGGGTGTAAGAAATTGGGTTATTGGTGTAGGGGGTGGAAACCTCACACAGGCAGCAACCACATTACTTGTCAGGGTAAACCACCATGAGGCACAAAACAAGTCTGTGCTTAAACCTCTGGTAGTTTGCAGAAACACAGTCAGGCTTAGCTAAGAGGTAGTCTTTATTCAGCATCAAAAGAGTAATAAAGTTAAAAAAACAACAAGAGAAGCCCCGAATCAATTTAGAAAAATAGAGAAAATTTGAATAAACAAAATGATACCAGAACACCCAAAATCCAATCCGTAGAACTGGAAATATTGAGTTCTAAAATTTTTTGTGCAAATAGCGTGTCAATGCACAAAGCGTCACTCACAGTCATCTAGTCCCCCTGGACTAGGAGCAAGTCACAATTTCAGGCTGACTACAATCGAGTGTTACCTTCTTAAGTCCTGTGCCGGGAGCTCAGTTCGTATTGGAGGAAGCTGCGAGGAGGAGCATTTTGGCATGAAGAGCAGGTCGAGCATCGCTGATGGTCACTGCAGTAGCGCACAAATCCGGTCATCGCTAGAGCTTTGTAATGGGCTGTTGTTCCTGTACTGCAAAGTGCAGGTCTTGCATTGCCGGTCGTCACAGACCCTCGCCGTCAGCACAAAGAGAATGTCTTTCTGGAGTTTCGTGTTAGTGTTCGTTGTGGGTTGTTGTTGCTAAAGGATGAAGGGCAGGCCTTGCGTTTCAGGTTGTCATGAACATTCGCGGTCAGTGCATACAGCTGGTCAGCAAACTGACCCTGGGTAGTCTGGAAGCTAATCAAGCATTCCCAGTCTTCCTTTATCAGGTTGCGTGGCATTTATTTAAGCAGTAGAGCAGTCCTCTGGTAGGTCCATTATTTATACCCGGTGCCAGTCTTTGTGTGCAGGGACTCCCTGCCCAACTCCCAACACTGGTTCTCGAAATTGTTTTTCCCTACCATGGTCAAGGCTCCAAACTGTCTGGGGTGACAAAAGGCAGGGACTGCCTGGTGTCAGTTTCCTTTGAGTGCAGTGTAGGAAACGTCCTTTAAAATGTAAGTGTAAGTGAGGCTGGGCACAGCTCCTCCCCAACCAACCTGTCTGAATGGCCCACCTTGTCCTGTCAGGATTTTTACCTTTTTTTCTTGGAGGAGATTCCACTGACACCAGGACTTGAGGGGACACCTCTCGGGGATCAGGCCTCACTCCAGCTGAGACCAGCAGCAGGGCTCAGGCAGGTCCAAGCAGGCCCAGTTCCAGCTGGGCAGTTGCAGGAAGGCATCTGAAGGTTATTATGTCCTTTGGCTCACACAGCATGTCATCCAACTGACCCTTAAAGTCATACCGGGTAGCTTGGAAGCAAGTCAAGCAGGTCCAGTCGTCCTTCTTCAAGCAACAGGGCAGTCCTTAAAGCAGCATGGCAGTCCTTTAAGCAGCATGGTGATCGCTCATATGAATGGTTTCATTAGTGGCTCTGAAAGTCCATTATTTATACCTGGTGCTAGCCTTTGTGCGGCAATGACTCCAAGTCGTACTCTTAACACTGGTTCTGGATAGTTCTTTTCCTTCTGCTCAGGCTCCAAACTGACTGGGCTGCAAAAGGCATGGCAGGCCTGGTTCCTGGTTCCTATGTGCATGCTGTAGGAAAAGCCCTTTAAAGTGTAAGTGAGGCTGGGTACAGCTCCTCCCCTGCCAGCTTGTCAGGATGGCCCAACTTTTCTACACATAAGTCCCTGCTGTTTCACTGTTGGAAGCAATACACACAACTAACAGCAAAGTCATTCACAGTCATGTGAACAAGGACACTGTTATGAAGACACAGTTGGTTGGGACAATAAAATGTCAACATTCTATAAGTGAGACTTTCAGAACCGTAGCCTAAAATCTAACATCAGCATTAAAGAGGATTTTAATTTACAAATAATTTGAGCGTCAACAGTTTATTTCCATCTGCTCCCACTCTAAAAATAGCACTTAGTAAAATTAATAAGGTGGCCCCGTGTTAATCAGATAGCTAGCCTTACAGTAAAAAATGACATTCGGAGTTTCTCCACTGTTGGAACATGTAATACTTAAGTACACATGTCCTACTTTTGAAATACAATGGACTTATGAGTGAAAAATAGGTATTAAAACGGAAGGTTTATTTTTCCTGGTCGAAGTTACAGTTTAATACTGCACTACAGGCTACAGAAGCAGGCCTGAGGTATGTTTAGGGCTCGCCTGTTGTGCGCATGCGCACAGCTGGCGAAGCTCTATAGGGGCTTAAACAGCGTTTAACCAAGCACGATTCCACTGGCGATTTCTTGCAGTGCATGTGCTTTTTAGGTCATTGCACAAGCGCAAGCCCTAAAAAGCGCGTGCACAATGCCACCAGCCGCCTGCCTCGCATTACCACATCAAAGGCAGCTTCTCAGCGTGCGCTCATCCCCTAATTATTCACGGCCGGCCGGACGTACTTTCAGTTTCACGGCCGCCGGCCGTGTCTCCTTTTATGCATCGACTTTTTGCATTTCTCTTCTTGTGACTTCTGGTGACTTGTTTTAGTATGCACGCCTTACTTTTTGTTTACTGTTGGTAGTAGATTGAAGCATTGCATTTCAAACTTTTTTGGCCAGAATCATCTTAGGCGAAAAGTTGTTTTTCTTCTATAGCTATAATCTGATCTTTCCTTAACTTTGCTCTACCAAAGAGTGCCGCAGCGGAAGAGGATTCACACTGGGTTTGCTTGTCATAAATGCGGGGAGTAGGTTTCCCCACCCTCCTTTTGGTTTGCGACCATTCCACAATGAAATCTTCTTATGACTCAATCCGTTCATTTGTTTGTTGAAAACAGGCTGGCTACTGTAAGCGAAATCTAAATATCCTGCAAACACATGCCAATCTTTCTTCTTGAGGTGCGACAGTCTTTAGGATTGATTGATGTGGTTGAATAACATACGGTGGAACTGCATTATGAAATAATGGGCAAAACTGCTTCAACGCCAGGCCACATCAAAGGGTTCCGCTGCCCCGCCCCAAGGCTCGCAAAAGGCTCTCCTCCCTCCCCACATCAAAGGCATCAATCACCCTCCCACAGGCTTCCCCAGCGATGCCCCGCCTCCTGCTTCACGGCCATCGCTCACCCCCTCCGCTAGTCGGGTTTTCAATGAAAAGTTTCCTGTAAGTATCTTGTTTACACATCAAGAGTGACATTGTTTTGATATGGCTTGAAAACTCTCTCTGCACTTTAAAAGAAAGGTCTGCGTACAAACATTGCCTAATCTTCACCTTGTATTCATTAAACCATGTTTGCTTACATTCTTTGCTGGCCCACAGGTTTGGTATTGTGTAAATGGTCCCACTGCTTTGTGCTATTTGGTATTGCCTGATGTTTTTGGCACTGTTGCACTTGAAGAAATGGCAGTCCACGGTCACCTTTGAATTGGAATGTGGCACTTTAATGAAATTTCGCCTTTGTCTTTTAATTGGTTGGCCCTAGTCGGGCTCCTTTTACTGCAGTAGATAAGGCTTGACATTTTGCACCCAGAATGTTATACATGCCTTTGTTTACCCATAGGGCGGGCATTTTGCCCTGAAAGAAATCCTGAATTTTAACGGCACACGATGTTAGTTCATATGGCTTACCAATAATGCATTCTGCACCTTGAAAGTAATGCTTGTTTACAATCATTCTTGTATTAGCTCGTGGCCCTGTACTGAATGGTCCGACAACTTGGCCCCTTGCACTCTGTAAGAAATGATTGATTACAATCGTTGTCGGATCGGCATGTGATATCTTTGTGAGTGTGCACATTGCACTCTGACAACTCGGCACTTTGAAAAAAATGCTCGTTTACAGTCATTGTTGGATCTGCATGTGTCACCTTAACGAGTTTGCACCCACCATACAGCTCCACCAAGGCACCCACCACACAGCTCCACCGATGCACCCAACACACAGCTCCACCGATGCTCCAACTAAGCTCCACCAATGCACCCACCACACAGCTCCACCAATGCACTGACCACACAGCTCCACCGATGCACCCACCACCGATGCACCCACCACACAGCTCCACTGACACAGCTCCACCGATGTACCCACCCCACAGCTCCACCAATGCACCCACCACACAGCTCCACCGACACAGCTCCACCGATGCACCCACCACACAGCTCCACCAATGCACCCACCACACAGCTCCACCAATGCACCCACCACACAGCTCCACCGATGCACCCACCACACAGCTCCACCTACACAGCTCCACGGATGCACCCACCACACAGCTCCACGGATGCACCCACCACACAGCTCCACGGATGCACCCACCACACAGCTCCACGGATGCACCCACCACACAGCTCCACCGAGGCACCCTCCACACAGCTCCACCGATGCACCCACCACACAGCTCCACCGATGCACCCACCACACAGCTCCACCGAAGCAGCAACCACACAGCTCCACCGACACAGCTCCACCGATGCACCCACCACCCAGCTCCACCGATGCACCCACCACACAGCTTCACCGACACAGCTCCACCGATGCACCCACCACACAGCTCCACTGATGCATCCACTACACAGCTCCAACGAGGCACCCACTATACAGCTCCACCGAGGCGCCCACCATACAGCTCCACCAAGGCATCCACCACACAGCTCCACCGATGCACCCACCACACAGCTCCACTGATGCACCCACCACACAGCTCCACCGAGGCACCCATCACACAGCTCCACAGATGCACCCAACACACAGCTCCACAGATGCACCCACCACACACCTCCACCAAAGCACCCACCACACAGCTCCACCGAAGCACCCACCACACAGCTCCGCGGAGGCACCCACCACACAGCTTCACCGATGCACCCACCACACAGCTCCACCGATGCTCCAAATAAGCTCCACCAATGCACCCACCACACAGCTCCACCAATGCACCCACTAAGCTCCACTGATGCACACAACACTCAGCGCAACCACAGCATCACTCAGCGCAGCCACAGCATCACTGGTTCAAATATGTTCTTTCAATGTTTCAAGCTGTTTTCAAGCTTCCACGCTTTAGTACAAATCACAAAAAGATGTTAATATTTCACTTCTGTTCTTGGATTTTCGTCACAATAAAAAACACTGAACATAATCTTCACAAAAGTTATTTACAAAAATTTACAAATTAAATACATTAATTAAGTATTAATTATTTAAAAAAAATTAAAAGCCATTGTTATTTGTAATATCAATACATCTAAGTCATGTAAATACAAAACATTTTGCATTACAAATGCTATAGCTGTCACATTTGCAAAAGTTGGCATTGTAAATGACAAAGCTATTAATTTAGCTATTTTAAAAAATAACACATACATAAAAAAAATGTCATTTATAAGACCAATAGCTCAAACTTTCCTATTGCGAGCCCTATTGCATTTCCACTGCTTGTTTTAAAGTGTTACTGTGGGTGACACAACAAGTGCTGCTGCTCATTATTAGAATTTAATGTACCTGGATACAGGTAGAACCATTTACTAAGAACCCACAAGCAAATTATGTGTGCCAATTAGGTGTAGGTTGATTTTATCATGTTTGAAGGATGGAGCACTTTAGCACTGGTTAGCAGTGGTAAACTGCAGAGTTCAAAAGCCAACAAAAACGAATTCTGAGGTGAAGAAACCTGCAAAGTGTTGAAAGAATATGTGTGAAGTTTGCAGAGGAGCTATCTTCAGCTTAGCACACCCATACTAATATTTATACATACTGATTCAAATTTTACAAATGAGCTCATTTTCATCTTTTAATATATGTGTAGAGAGTGATTATTTTACATTTCAAAAACCAAAGTATGTCCCAAAAACACTAGGGGACTTGTTTTCAAGCTCTGTGCGCCACTGGAACGTCACTTTTGATGACGCTCCGTTGGCACACACTGCAGAGCCGTATCTATGATGCCACGTAAATCATCCTGCGTGGCTTTGCATGGCCTCGTAGATATGGTGTGAATCAACTCAGCTCAAATAGATGCATTACCTCACACTCTGATAGGTAGGCAGGCCATAGTCATTACAGTGGATGTTCCTGCTCAATACCCATGTCATTTGACACATTCCCTGATTTACATGCTGTAAACCTGGAAATGTGTCAAAAGCAAACTCCTTCCCAGGTGTGGCGTGAGCTTTGTTTTTGTGAAGGAAGGTGTCCCTGATTTCAATGCAGGCTCCTTTGCAGCATGGTGCAAGGGAGCCTGCGTTGGTGATAGGCAGCCATTGGGGCGCCAGCGCAGTAAAAGAGGACAGGAATGCGCAGTATGTCATAGATGTGGCACATTCCTGCTCTTTTATTTTGATGTAGGGCAGCGCCGCAGGAAAACATGCAGTGCTGCACTATCCTAGGTATTTAACCCCTCCCCTGCTGATGACGGAACCGCTCTGTCATCAGCTGCGGTGGCGCTGTGCTGATGACGGAGCGGTTCCGTCATGGCCCGCCCGACCGTCCTGCGCGGCGCGAATTCCACGCCTGCGCTGAGCGTTCTATTGAGCGGGCGGGGCCATGACGGAACTGCTCCGTCATAAGCACAGCCCAACCGACGCTGGTGACGGAGCGGTTCCATCACCAGCATGCGCCCGCCGCATTTCCGCCCCGCCCCCTTAGCACTGCGGCGGAATAGCCGCCGCAGTGAAGGGGTTAAGAAACTCACAGATGTTTCCATAACAAATTAGAGCTTCCATTTCTGTGGTCATCAGTTCAAGTCCAATAAAGTTTACTGCTGAAATATCATGCTGGTTGGAATTCAGCAACAAATAAATACTGTCGTCCTCACTAATTTGAAACAACATGGGCCAGCAGCCTCTAGCAGCAGGAGATTTATTTAGATCGGCGTTATCACCAATCTCCCAGCCAGTCCATCAAGATAGGTGAAAACTGTGAAAGGCCATTTACTTGCGCTTAGTTGCATTTTAATTTCTTCAATTTCTCCAAATTAAACTCTTTGGAGAATGCAGCGGAGCAGCATGTGAAGCTTGAGGAACAAACAATGTATCCTCCTGGTTTTCGAAAGGATCACAGCGATTGGACACAACAGTGTAGAATCTATAGGAGGTAAAATGTAATTTGTAATTTTATGCTCGTGCTGCTCTTACACTTATTGCTGGCACAATCTTATTCAGACCCCACGAAGCCAATTAGAGATAACTGCGATGAAGAAAGGATTTGAGTCGTCTACCTTTCATCAATGTTTGCAAAAGAGGCAGTACATAAGAACCCTTTAAAATGTTCCTAAGCCATATGTATTTCTTAGTTTGGCTGTATTCCCATTTGTTGTGTTTTATTTTTTGCATATTTATTAAAAGGACGACCGACTGCCTAACACGGTGGAAATTTCGATCAACCTGTGACGTGAAGCAATTTATTGTAAACATATTTAAAGTTAATTTGTAATTTTATTGTTCATGTCCTTTAGTGGGCCTGTGCACTCAAATAAACGTGAGGAACATAATGGATAAAAAAGGATCATGATACAGCACTAACAATTGGTCACGAAACGGATTTTCACCTGTGCACGATGAAATGTGGATATGCAAATATGACAATCAATGGAGTCAGGGTAGGGTCACTTCTCACGTGTTACATTGTAAAAGTTAATCGTTTTGTTGTAGGTGGAGATCTACGAGGGTGCATTAAACGTGTTCAGTTACAATTCCTAAGTTTTTCATAAATGCTTTCCCGATTAACTTGTTTCCATTTTTAATATATTTTTAGACCAGGAGCACGTTGTTTAACTTTGCAGTATATGCACTTTAACACCATTCAAACTATTGTCTTGGTTTTGGAGGCGTGACGTATGGGACAGAAAGTTACAGGAAGTTACAGTATTGGTCACAAATACTGTTTTTGCCTAATGTGATCCACCAACAAGTACAGCTAGATGGCTGCCTGTACCTACAATCCACACTGGCCAAACAAACCTGATGCATTGTGCGGCAACATCCAACACATATAATTCCCAGTAAACTACGCCTATCACGGTTCCAACCTTTATTCCACAACCCATACTCAGTGTACTCAGTGCAGGAGACCTTCACCACCACCTGAACTACTATCTTATTTACAAAGAAATATAGAGACTGGATTCACCAGAAATGGTGCGCCTTCCTGAGGACAGCACAACAAGCAGAAATATCTTTATTGGCCGTCTCACAGATGGCCAATGCACGCAGACCCCCTGGGTTGAAAGTGGGGCCAGAGCATATTTGCCTTAGGACCTTGGTCAGGAACTGAGGAGTGTTAGAGGCCCACACTGGAGAAGTAGCTTACCGCATCAGGGTATCGAGTAGGGGAGGTAGGCGGGGGCTACTTGTAGCTGAGTGACAGCTAAGCACAGAGTGGGAGTATATAAGGCCCTGTTGCAAGGACATCTGGCTGATTTAGGAAAAAGCTGCAGGTGGTGGTGAGAACTTTTGAAAGAGGGCTGTGTAGTGATACACATATTAAGAAAGAAACACGAGCATCTGACATTCAATAGTGGGTCTGACCTTGCCACACATTCCCGGCGTAATACAAGAGGGTCAGGAGTTCTGCAGGGATACGCTGATCTGATGATTCCCCTGGCGATCTCAAGCTGGGGGGGAGGTCTAGTCCAGCCCAAGAGAGTGTAGAAGAGTGGTCCCACCACGTGGAGGCTGGTTCCAGGCCCCTGCCTGGCGACGCAACTAAAGCTTCAAGCAAAGAACAAGGAGGCCACGGAGCAAGAATGGTGAAAGAGAAGGGTGACAGGGCAGCAAATATAATCTCTAATTCCACACTACCACTCCCACTGGACCTGGGGGCACAGGCGCCGACCCTGACCGCAGGCGAGGATGAGATTGTGCAAAACATAGAACAAAGCCCCTCTATAGCGGATGTGTTGACTGCTGTTCATGCCAGGAGAATGAGATGATTCATAAGATTGACTCAGACAGCATCAATGTTAATCTACTCCGATGGAATCTAGGGAAGGTTTTGGATAGAGTGACCACCACTGAACAAAACGTGTAAACTCTTCAGATGGAGCTACATACCCTGAGGGAGACGGTCATCGACCTCCAGAAGCATGTGGTGCGCCTCGATGACCGAGCTGAAGATGCAGAAGGAGGTCATGTAGGAAAAACCTTTGCTTTGCTAGCTTCCCTGAAAAAGCAAAGGGACCGTCTGTGGAACTATTTCTGGAAGACTGGCTGGTTGCTGCTTTGGCCCCTAAGAAACTCTCCAAGTTTTTCCCAGTGGAGAGGGCACACAGAGCATTGGTCCCACCTCCGGGGGTGCCGTCCAGGGCTCTTATCGCTCAATTTCTCAACTTCTGTGACTGAGATGCCATCCTGCAACTCACCCAAACCCTGGGCCCGCTGACATATGAAGGCCACCAGATTTCCATCTACCCGAACTACACACAACTAGTGCAGGAACAACGACGATCCTTTCTGGCAGTGATAAGGCGCATGCGAGACTTGAATCTCAAACATAGCCTCCTCTTTCTGGCACAATTGAGAGTCGAGAGCATAGGTAAGGCGTTATTTTTCTTTTCAGAGGACAAAGCAAGTGGTTGGATGCTAGAGGCTCCCCAGGTGCTTGCTTGGAACACTCCACAGAGAAATGTGGATGTAATGTTGAAGAGGACCTCATAGCATGGGTGTCTTTGTTATGAAAAATATAGAAAGAATTGAAAATAAAATGTGTCGTCATTAGTAACAATTCATTATTATTTTATACAATATGTACCTATTTAATGCAAGGAGAGAATATTACATACCTTATATAGGTATGTCGCAGCCCTGTCTCACCTTCCTTTGCCTCCAGCGCTCTCCTAGTGCCAGCTTTGAAACCAATCTGCACTCCCTTGGTGCGGCGCAGCTCCCTCCTGCATCGTATCTGACTCCAACTCATGGGGGTAGTCTTCCCTTGGGTGACGACAAAACCGCGCTCAAGTAAAACTCCATCTACCCTTGTAAATGTGGTAAGGGACCTACTGTCCCTTCCAATTACTTCCACATGTGGGAATCCTACCCCTCGTCTATTTTTAGGGTGGCTGAGGAGTGCTTTAACTGGCTTTAACTTGAGGAGAAGTTTGCTGACCTCAAGCAAGATATCCGGGCTGTCAAAGAGATCATGCAGTCTCTACTACAATTTTCCATGAAGACGGAGAAGGTATGGAATATACTCCCTCCTCTGGGGATGTGCAATGCAATCCTCCTGAATTCTTCGGGGATGGGGACGAACAATCCTTTACCCGATTCCCACCTAGTTCCGGCTGGAATTCTAGACCTCTTCTTAACCAGCAATCCAGACGGCGTAGGTTTCAGCCTCAGCTCTCGGAGGAGGACACCTTCGCTCTTGTACTCTCATACAATGACACAGGGCCAGGCGCCTCCTCTAAGGTGCCTCCTCTAACTCACTATTAACATCCCCGCTATTTCCCCGGTCCCTGACAGGGAGCCCAGGGTCAACTCCAGATCGGTTAATAAGGAAAACCTACTCCAAATTACTACCACTCATCAGGAAGAGATTAAAACCTCTCCCTACATTAATTTGATGCTGATCAACTGTATATCAGCCATGAAACATGCTGCTGACATCTCTGCACTCATATTAGCGTAAGACTTAAACTTAATGATTCTCAAAGAAACCTGGCTCAACAAGGCCTCCTCCCCTATTCTTGACATCTTAGTTGTGCCATTATACAATGTGATCGTCTGGGGAAAATGGGGTGGGGGCATTGCTTTCCTTCATCGCTCCAGCTTAACTATAAAACATTCTCAGAATGTTCTGCTGTCTTCCTGTGAACTACTAGTAGCATAAATTTGGAATAAGGGCAAGGTTGTCTGTGTGCGTCACACAATTTACCTTCCACCGGGTGACCATTTGCTCTTCATAGATCAAATCATGGAGGTTATCAGCTCTTGTTCAGATTAACTATACCATATCTTCCTCTGAGACTTCTACCTCCGTTGGAATGACACCAATGATCTTTTAGTCAACTCCTTTAAGTCTTTCCTCTCAGATCTCAACTTATCTCAGTTCTGTAAGGGACATACCCACAACAAAGGTGCAAACGTCGACCTCATTATTGCTAGAGACAATATCATCCAACTGGATGACATCCTACCTTATGACTGGTGGGATCATCAACAAATCGTCTTCCACATTCTGGAAAAGACCACACCCAGAAAGGGACAACCTCTTAAAGTTAAACAACTGTCTCGCAGCATGAGAGACACCAACAATAATGATCTTACTTCCATCACTATGAATAGACTTCAGCCGCCCCCTGACATGACCAACCTTTATGATATTTCTGAGCACTACATTAGCACTGTGAGAAATATCTTTGACACCATTGCACCGAAACAACTTATAAGGATCCCCCTCAAACAATCCAAACCTTGGTTTAATGGTACCCTAAATGGCGAAAGCCGTAAACTTAGGTTTTCAGAGACTCTCTGGAGAAATGAGCCTTCCACTACTAGCCTCTATCAACTTAGGAAAATGAAAAGTGCCTACAACAAAAAAATCTGCACTGCTAAAACTGACCATATCAGGAAGCAGCTGGAAGGTGCTAAAAATAGACATGATATGCTATTTGAAATCATCAAACAGCAAGCAGACCACACGTCCAACCCCAACCTGGCTTCTTTGACTCCGCTTCCTAGCAGGGAGGACTTCACAGTGCACTTCTCTGAAAAAACTAAGAAAATTGAACAGGATTTGTAACCTAACACTCCCAGAGTGCCACCTCTAATCTACACCACATCATCAGGAGAACTTGGGATTCCCTCTCCACTCTCCCTACCTTTGGGTTGTTCTCCCAAAAATGATGCCTCTTGGAATTCCTTTATCCTGCCAGATTGCACAGAACTACTACACTCTATGACAACTCTTAAACCGGCCAACCACTTCAATGATCCTCTGCTGGCAAAATTCTACTGCTTTGGTCGAGGATCATTCATGAATCGCTCCTGCAAGGGAGCATCCCTGATTGTCTCAAAATTGGGCAAGTAACTCCCATCCCTAAGAAGCCCAACTCGGATTTATCTGATCCTAACAATTTCTGACCGGTCACCAACATCATGACACTAGCCAAACTCCTCAAGAAATGTGTCCACAAGCAGCTATGCAACCATATAGAGAAATTTCAGTTACTTGACCTTTATCAATCTGGTTTCAGAGCAGGGCATAGTACTGAAACTGCTCTAACTCACATTGTGGATGACGCTTGGAAATCCCTAGATCAAAATGTCCCCTGTTTTATGATCCTTCTGGCCCTGACTTCTGCATTCAATAACATCAAATATGAAAACTTGATTAATATTCTTCAATTTAGGATTAAGCATGGGCGAATTTTGCGAATCTCGTGTTCGCGAATTTTGCGGATTTGCGAACTCGCAATCCGCAAAAATCCGCGAATTCTCGCGAATTTGCGGATTATTTTTTTTGTGTGTTCGCGCGGGTTTCTGCCAGTTCGCGAGGTTTTTGTTCAATTTCGCAAACGCGAACTTACCTGTCGGGTCGCAAGTTTTGCGAACTTGTTGTTTCTACGTGTCCAGCCTGTTTGGGACACTCTTCTTCATCACTGCCACCCTCTGTCACCACTGCCACTCTCTGACTACTCATGCCACCCTCTGGCCCACCCATGCCACCCTCTGTTTCATCACAGCACCCTCTGGTTGTCCAGTGTACATTATTGTGGCAAAGCAAAGCACGCCTTCCCTGCCTCAAGTGACCTGAATTAATTTGGGGCTGATTAATGTGTCACAGAATATTTTTTTAGCTGGCACCTGCTTCCTTAGTGCTTCCTGATTAGTGATCTTTTGCAATTGCTAAGTGCTTTCATTGTTGCAAAATTAGTTACAACACCTGCCCTGCCCCAACTGACAATAATGAATTAGGGGCTGATGAATGTGTCACTGTTGGATTTGAACTTCCAGCCTGGCTCCTGCTTGTCTCCCTTAGCTGTAATTCAGGACCTTTGTGGCATATGTGTAACTATTCTGAGGGTCAGAGCAGGGTCACATAATAGTTGCAAGTAGGCAACTGAACTCTGGAGGGGCCCCTCAGGAAGCACTACAGGAAATGGCTACTAATGATGAGCTTGAACTTTTGAACCTGGTAAGTAGTTTCAGTTTTGCTAAGATCATATTTCTGCAATTTAGCGCTTATTCGCGGGGCGCAAAGTTGAACTGGGAAGCCGCGAACTCACGCGAACAGTGGGAGCAAGCCATAAAATCCGCTGCTCGCGGGTTTGCGGATTTCGCGGGAAATTCGCGAATCTCGCGGATTGCGAATTTACCGAAAATCCGCAAAATCCGCGAGCGGAACGGATTTTCCGCCCATACTTACTTAGGATGGGTCTCTCAGGCAGTCCGAATGTGGTTTGCCTCTTTCTTACATAACCGCACTCAAAGGATTAAACTCAACTAGTCCCTCACATCCAGTACCCCGGTCGGGATTGGAGTTCCGCAAGGATCAGCACTCTCATCCATGCTCTTTAACCTCTATATGAAGCCTCTCACCGTCATTCTGAACAATTCTCAAATTCATTACCACATGTACACGGACAACACACAACTGTACCTGAAGGACTCCTCTCTAGAGGACAATAAAACCTTAAATGGGGCTCTCTCGCAAACTCAACAATGGTTAGCCCAGAACCATCTTTTTTTTAATACCCTCAAAACGAAATAGCTGCTGATTGCCGCACACAACCACTGTGCACCCATCTACATATGTCTAAAACAACTCACAGCCCTTAACTGCACCCCTCACGTGGATGATTCTGCTAAGTCATTGGGAATTACCTTGGACAAATACCTTAATATTCAAACTCACATCAGCACCACCACTAGGGGTGCCAACTTTCATCTTAACACAAGTAAGAAACTCAAGCCTTTCCTTCTGCCAGAAGACTTACAGCCTGCAGTACAATCCCTGATGATATCATGACTGGAATATGGCCGGGTGACCCTTGCAGGGCTACCTAAAGGGAGCTTGGCCCCTCTCAGAGCCACGCTCAATGCATCGGCCAGGCTCATCACAGGCACCAAAAAACGCGATTGCTTCACACCTGACCTTTTGCAGCTCAACTGGTTGTCTATTGAAGCCAGGATCTGTTTCAAAATAGCTTGCCTCACACATAAAGCCCTGCATTTCAACACTCCGGCCTATCTGGTGAACAAGCTTGTTCTTTCTGGATCCGGTCGGGACTTTAGAAATACGTCCTCACTACTCTTGAAACCTCCTAAATTTAAAAAGAAAATTACATACAAATGTGCTTTCTCCGGCCTTGCACCTAGAATTTGGAACGCTCTTCCTACGGAGATGAGAACCAATCCCTCCACTTCCTATTTCAAGAAACAGGCCAAATGACTTTTCCTGAGTGGACATTAACTGCATCATCATGTACTCTTTCTCTAGTCCCCTTGTTGACAGATTTGACATTTATCCCAACCTATCTTTCTCTATGTATTTTTGATTGGATGTTAAACTGTTATTGTACTCTAGGGCCCTTATGGAACTATAATAGAGGAATACTTCTTGGGCCGATTACAGATTTGTCATTTACTCTACTATGCTGTGACGAGCCACTAGATGATTGTTTTACTGAATGTTACGGGAAATATTTTGCACTGTAAGAGAAACTGAACTAGTAGGGCCTTCTACCGGGTATCTGACTTTGATTGCTTACTACTTGTTGTTTTGCAATGTTGACCTCAACTGTTCTGAGTTCATGCATGCTTCTGCCTCTGTGTACAGCGCTCTGATACCCGAATGGGTCATGTTCGCCGCTAAGGATTTTTACACCTATATTTAATAAAGATATTGGTCTTTAGGAACTGGTGAGAAAAGGATTCTTGTCAGCTTTACGTATCATTGCGATTAATGCTTCTCTCAAGGCGGCCGGAAGCTCGCCCCGTTACAATGCCTCGTTGTACACCTCCACTAAGTAATCTGATAGCTGGGAGGCATATCTTTGATAGAATTCTCCTGGTAGGCCATCAGCCCCAGGGCTTTTAGCAGTGTTCAATTGCTGATTGGCCAACAGATCCTCCTCCTTTTGGATGGGCCGTTTAGCTCCTCCAACACCTCCGCCTCAAATCTAGTGCTCTCAATCGAGTCCAGGAATGCTCGGAATCTTTCCGGTTGCTCAGAGGGTGGGCGCACATAGACTCACTTGAGATGCTCAGCCGGGGTATCTGCGATTGCAGTTTGTGAAAAAAACTATGGTACTGTCGTGGTTCTGAAGCTGTACTATCAGGCCTGACCTGATTCTCTTGTTTAATTAAGTGAGTCAATAGCGCTCCTTTTCTATCTCCCTGCCTATGCAATCTCTGCCTGTATGTGGTGTGTACATGTTTTTCTAGTCTCTGCACAGCTGTCAACAGTGACTCTCGTGCTGTCCGCCACTCATCCAACCTATGGGGGGCCCCTGGGAGGACTCCCTCTAGATCATCCACTGCAGGCTCTTGTTTAGCTATGTCTGATTTCAACTGTTGACGTACCCTACATGTTGTTTTGATACATTCCCCTCTTATGACCACTTTCATGGCTTCCAGAGCGCGTGTCGAGGCTGTCCCACAATTAGTCTCAAAAACTAATTTTAGAACTGTAAGCACCGCCAATGCAAACTGGGGATCCATTAGTTTCTCTGTCCGGAGCCTCCACAGTGGTACCACAGTGCAAGCTCTCACCCCACTCAGATTTAACAGAACAGGTAAGTGATCAGACATGTATCTTGGTAAATATGCTACACCCCTCATCCTAGGTTCTAGATCTGTGGAATCCTGTGTCTCTTGCGATGTGTTTATGGAGCCGTGTCCGGAGCGTGTCTCACAAGAAGTGTAGTGGTCACAAAAAAACACAGGATTCCGGCCATACTCTGCGAGAATCCATCTCCAACTGGAGAACCTTCCCTTTAATATCAAACTTTCTATATCAGAATTTATAATTGTCACTGTTAAATAGACGGTCATTAAAGGATCTAAACTACCGTTGACATATTTTGCCCTGAAGAAGCCCTTGTTTGGGTGAAACGCGTTGGCTGGTTTCATCATCTGCACACTTTGCACAGCTGAAAATAAAAGACGAACAACAGCATCTAAATATATTGTATCATTGAGTGCTTACATGTTTTTCTGTTGCTATATGTTGCCTCTCATCCTGTTCATTTGTGCAGGAGAATTAATGAGTGGGCGTGTTTCAGATGGCGCCCAGCCGTCCTCCGCACACACCCACTGTGACGTCGGCGGCCGGGGGCCGTCCAACGCAACCAACAGGTTAAAAAAGAAGGAACGTGTAACGTAGATAGATGACAGAGTGCATGAAATAGTGAGGAAAGAAATCCCTCTGAGAGTGAGTCGTTAAAAGCACATCAGATTTTCCTTTGTTTTGTTTTTTCAAGTTTATATATTGTGAAATGGACCCAAAATTGTCGGAGTGCTTACATGACCATCAGCTACATTACACATAGTTGCATGTATTTGTTTAACGCCAGTAGGTCATGTGAAGAACTATTAACTTTTCCCCTAGGATAGTTTAATTAACATTAGTCAATACATAGACCCTTACTAAGATGGTGGAAGGAACACCACTGAGAAGCAGACAGTAGCGGTCTGCCCTCCGTACAGAGCATTGGTCCAACTGCTGCATTACAATGCAGCCTGTCAGACCGCAGACATCGGGGATAGGGCCTCCGCCTCCGACCGGATCCCAGATCTCGTCGGGACGGAGAATCTGACTCCTATCCTTGCAATGGGGGCAGTGCCTGCACAGGCACCACAGTAGGGTTTAGGAGGTCCTTTTCTGACTGCTAAGTGGCCTGAGGGGGCAAATATAGTGTCTTTTCACACATCCATGCACCGTGTGCCTGACACCACATAGTGCCTGACACAAGGTGAATGGATGTGCACAAAGTGCCTTTTTCTCCTGCTACTTGTGCTGCAGCCCTTTTCTTGGGCCGTAGCACAAGATGTAGTAGAAAAAGGCACTTTCTGACTGCCTCTACTGCAGCCTGATTGCAAGAGGGCAGGTGGAACTGCCGACTCATTGTCAGACGATCACCTGCCTGATAATAGCAGTCATCATAATAAGAGCCATCGTTTTGTAACCCTGTCAGGCCAATAATCACCTCTGAGAGTATGAGGAAGTCATATCCTCACGGAAGATTAAATGAAAATCAAGACCGTGCAATGCAAGAAATCTTAATTCGACACATAACCATTCTTTAAATATGTCAGTTTTTACATCAGTACTGCTATCTTAAACAAGCCTTTAGACTGTAAGTAATTCTTTGTTGCTATGCACATATCTATCTGCCTCCCTTTACAGTACACATTTAAGTTATTGTCATATATGGCTTTCACCAATATGTGCACTTCTATTTATTATAAGGAGATACAGAGGCAGAAAAAGTATTACATTACTACATCCTTATGATGTATTAGACTGAAATTATCCATAAAAAACTGCAAATAATTGGCTGAGAATCACAAAGTAGTGAATTCTTCTAGAATAAAAGAAAAACGCCCGGGTAAATCTGGTATGGCTTGGTATCCTTTTCAGCAAAAAAGGAGAAAAGTACAAAAGAGGCAAATGTAGCTTTTTGAAATACTTTCAAAATAGTTTTTGAAGTACAGAAGCATGAGAGCAATGTACCAGCTTCCCTTCATTTCAGAATGGAGGCCAAGTCAATTTGTCATTTCATAATATGAGCAGGTTAGTAAAGCAGGGCAGGCAATTGAAGACAAGGGGGAAATGAAGTGGCAAGAACCTAGGAGGCCCAAGAGCCAAAGAGACGGAGCCAAGGAGCCGCAGACAGGGTTGGGTTTCTCAGCTCATTACGGTTTCTGTATCTTACAAAGTCAAGGAAATGGTTTGGAAGGGCGCCAGTGCTGCACCGCCTGCACGCCCCTGTTTTGTTAAGGGAATGTGATTCTGATATGGCCGTGTAATTAAAGTGAGGTGTGAAGGAAAATCCTGTCTGGCCTTATAATGCAAGTTTGAACACAAACACATTTGGTCTTTCAAACTTTGTTAGAGTTCTGAAGCACAGAAATTGAGGTAAAAAGTAGGTACCTTTTCCAGCTTGGATGCTTTTCACCTTAGTAAAATCTCGAAATTATGCCACTTATCTCTGCATAAAAAACATTTTCGATCAATGCGAAGATGAGACAACTTTTCTATAGTTTCTTTCAACAGTTCACTGTTTCCTCATATTTCATGATGCGACGCTGTTGATCACATAAGGAAGCCCAGTTTTGCCATGCCAAAGTTGCCATGCCCAATGCACCTGAAAGGACACTTTTACAAAAGCAATATAAAATTTACTGATTGGTCAAGATACTAATTTAAGTACTACCAACGTTAGGTGCGTTCAGGGCACTCTATTCTTCGGACCGCTACTGAAAATCTCTCTATGGATAACAAACACAGTTAGTGTGAGTGCGACAAGAGCCCTCGAAAGTCATCAACTGAGGAGTTGTTGTGCTATCACTGTCGATTATAATTAGACAGAGGGTATAGTCTCAGGGAAAACAATTAAAATTATGTTTTTTCCTGAAAAATGGCAGTTCCAAGAAACAATGCGGAAACATTCCGTTGAGAAATGGCCCTCTCTGAAGGATCACACCAAATGTTTTCTGTTCCTCCTCCTCGTTTTTTGACCTTCTTTTCATTGGCTTTAGGACTCTGGACACTTTGCCATTGCTGACCAGTGCTAAAGTGCATATGCTTCTTGGGCCAGATGTACTAACGATTCTTGCGTGTGCAAATTGGTTTTAGACCTATTTGCGAACACAAAAAACGTGTGGCCCAAGTGCTAATCCTATTTTGCAAGTCACAAATCAATTTGCGCCTCGCAAAATAGGATTAGCGTCTTGCTATTAGGAAATGGCGTTGCAAGGGCGTCCCTTCCTAATAGCGACTCCTGAAGCTATGTATGACTATTTTATGACTGCAATTGCGGTTGCAAAACAGTCGCAGTTTACTACCCTTCACCCAAGGGTGGTAAACCACTTGCAAATGGGAAGAGATCCCCAGGGGACCCCTTCCCCTTTGTGAGTCGCAGGGACCTCTGCCTGCCCTTAAAAAATGATACCAAAAAGTTTCATTTTTATTTTCCAAATGCATCCCATTTCCCTTTAAGGAAAACAGCTGCATTAAAAAAAACTGCTTTATTTAAAAGCAGTCCCAAACATGGTGGTCTGCTGAACCTAGCAGACCACCATTCCTGGGAGTGCCAGCCATTCCAGATGGGGGTCGCAAATTGCGACAGCAACAATAATATGCATGAGGCATGCAGTTTGCGACCCCATTGGGAATTGCAAACAGTGTCTCAGACACTGTTGTGCAGCCCAATTTGCGAGTCGCAAATGCGAGACACAATTTTCGACTCTCAAACTGGTGGGTCGTACATCTGTCCACTTGTCCACTAAAGATGGAAACATTGGTATATACATGATTTTCATATTTAGTTTGCTTATAAGCCCCTTGAAAAGTGGTATACCGTATACCCAGGGCATGTAATGTAAATACTACTAGTGGGTCTGCAACACTGGTTGTGCAACCAACAAAAGTAGCCTTTTAAACCTGTCTCAGGCCTGCCATTGTAAGACCTGCATGTGTTTACTGACACTTCGACTTGGCATTTAAAATCACTTGCCAAGCCTTAAACTCCCCTTTTATTACACAATGGTCACTCCTAAGGTAGGCCCTAGGTAGACCCAAGGGTAGGGTGCTATGTAAGTAAAATGTAGGACATGTACGCTTATGTTTTGCATGTCCTTGTAGTGACAAACACCCACATTTGTTTTTCACTAATGTGTGGCCTACTCCTCTCATAAGCTAGCACTGAGAAATTCATAATACACTTTTAAGCTGTATTTCCTGATTAGAGAGGAGAAGCTGCATCATGTATCATATCTCTGAAATAGTAATGATAAATCCCTTAACTGGTAAAGTTGGATTTAACATTACTATGTAATATTACTATTAAATGGCCATTTCTCTGCTCTTACTGTTCTGGGTGCCTGTCTCCAATATGTGTCGGAGGTGTGTGACAGCTACACTTTGTGCATTCCCTCTACACAGCCACCAAAACTCAAAGGGAGGGTGTGATTGAGAACTCCTCTTCATTCATCTGCATTCTGATAGCTCTTCCTGGCAGAAAGAGAGGGAAACTGACACACCTGATTAGGCAGTGTCCTGTTTCCCACACAAAGGGCAGATTACCCCTCTAATAGTTTGGAGTCTGGGATGAAAGAGGGACCTGTGCACTTCAAGGGCATACTTTGAAGCCCCCCCACTTCAAAGGCACAACTGGGTATAAGTACTGGGACCAAAACAGTACACTATTGGACTGTAAAGAACTCTGCCAGGAGTAAAGACTGCTGTGCTACAAGGCGTGGTAGTCTTCTTGACTGCTGCCTCGGAAGAACTGTTTTTCTGTTTTGGTGTGCTACCCTGATGCCTGCTGATCTGTGTCCTGCTGAGGACATGGAATAGATGTATCTGACTGGGACCCAGAGTGACTCCCACTGCTTGCTGGCTTGCCCCATGCTTTGAAGTCTCAGGGCCATCAAAGAGTTCCTTCAACTCTGCAACAGCACCTGGAATTTGACATCTTTAAGTCCTGCCCTGCCAAGTGGTGCCAATGCAGTCCTGGGCCTTTAAGAGATGATTTCTGCTATCCATAACCATCACAGTGCAGTTACAACTTGGTGCTGATCAAAACCGATGCATTGCCCTTCAACACAGGAGCTGAACAACAACATAGCTTAGAAAGACTGCCCGGCTTGAAGACTACAGATAGCGCAACTAAACAATCATGCAGTTTCTGCATCGTAAAGGGGTTAAGCAACGATGCTTCCATCACCTGTGCAGCTAGGAATCGACGTATCAGTACTTTTTCAGTGGGACCTGCGCAAGCCCTGCAGCCGGCCTGCCCTCCATCGTGGTCAGCCTGAACTTTGGATTTCCCCCGGCCCAGCGTGAATTCAAGTAACCCCATAGGACCTATTTCTTAAGCACTACTTTTTGATATATTCATTAAAACATTTGGTTCAGTGACAGAATATCCAGCACACACATATCGTGCCACGGAAATTTTGGGTGAAACGTGTCTTTTGCATACATATCGTTTTTGATATACCTATAAAGGTAATTAAAAAACATATTAAATGAAATATATGGTTTACACTAATATGGATAAAAATATGATAAAAATATTGTTTTCTTGCAGAGATACATAGTTTAAAATAGTAAAACGTAAATATTTTAATATGTAACCATAATCTAAAGTATATTACATAAAATCAAGTAACATTTAAATTTAAAAATAAATATTTACATATGTAAATATACATAAATAAAAACATTTGCGACTATATATAAATATATATTTTACATTATGTTAGACCTGACATCCTTGGCTTGAGTCTCTCCTCCATTTTTTTCTGTTTGCCTCCACTGTTTTTCGATGTTTTGCTGGTATATGCTTTGGGCGCTGTGCCACTGCTGATCAGTGCCACAGCGCAAGTGCTCCCTATGTTAAATTGATGTATCTATTGTATCCATGTTTGGCTTATTTGGTTTACTGTCAGTCCCTAGTCTAGTGCACCAGGAGTGCCGGGGCTTGTAAATACAAATGCCGCTCGTGGGCTTGCAGCACGTGTTGTGCCACCCACAGGAGCGGTCTTGTAAAAGAATGTCTACGGGTCGGTCATTGCGAGACCCACGTGCAGTCTGGTACTGTCACGCCGGCTGCGCAAGTATACCTACTTGCCAGCCCCTCAAACCTTCCCTTGACTGCATGTTGGTCACCCCTATGGAAGGCCCACGGGCCGGGTGCATTGTAAGTATAAGGTAGGACACGCCTGACCAAGTTGGCCTGTCCTAATAGTGAACTACGGCCATCTTCGTTCTTCACTATTGCGAGGTAGCCTGCTCTCCATTAGTTAGAATGGGCCGCCGGGATTATTAATGCTATGATCCCAGCTGGCTCGGGGAGCATGGTGCAATGTCGAGTTTGGTATCCCTGAACTCGGGGTTTAATTACGCATCCGTTGGTGTGGATGGTTTTTGGACTCTGGGTTCGAAAATAGCACTTTTAGAAAGTGTCTATTTTTTTGTCTAACCATATCTGGTTCCTGCTGGTCTTGCGTGTGTGTGACAGGAGCCGGGTGGCTCCACAGGTCTGGATGAGTCAGGGTGGGATGAGTGGGATATTTACGTTGAGAGTAGGGGGAGAGTAGTTGTTGATAGCCTGCCTTGTCTGATACAATGCTGGCTCCACCTCCTGCCAAGCGGCTGATGGCTCTGTGCCTGCCATGGACGATCCTAGCCCCACCTCCTGCCAGGAGGCCGATAGCTCTGCTCCTGCCAGTGACAATGCTGGCTCCACCTCCTGCTGGGCGTCTGCGGACCCAGCCCTGCTCAGTGAATAAGCCAGGTGCTTCTGCCTGGCTCCACCCACAACAGACCCAGGATGTTGGGAAAGTCCCCGGCATGGACAAAGGGATCAAAGACGAAAAGGGGTATAAGAAAAGGACCCCTGAACTAAGAAATCAGATCACTTCTGACAAGGAACCCTGTAACCAAGGACAAGAGGCCTGCTGATCTGAGGACTTGCCTACCCCTTCTGCCAGTGTGCTGTTGTTGGGGGAATCCTGCAGTGCTTCTTTATTTTTGCCAAGGAACCAGGAGAGAGGAACTGTGTGTGTACTCTCACGCTTGCTAAGAAAATCTCCAAGGACTGGAAGAGTGCCAGTCTCCTGCTGAAGTCACAGGGCTAAAGGACTTCATCTGCTTAAAGTGCTATTTGCTGGAACCTGTGAATCCAGCACCTCTGAACGAGTCAGCAATCTCGATGCCGACGGACGTCGCCGAATCCAGCTCGACGTAGTGAATAACGGCCCCAGTGTCCCGCTTCCTCGACGACCGGCCGCCGGGCCCGACCGACGCCAGCAGCAACGCCAGTGAGTGGGAGTACGGCTCTAGCTCCAGAGGACCTCGTGTCTGCACCGCTGCTGATCGCATCAACTGTGTGCCCTTTGACGCCGTGAGCGCTGCTCACTCTGTGCAACCGCATCATCGACGACGCCTCCTGAGGCCTGACCGGCACAGAAGACGCGACGCCGGATTGCTCGACGCCGCTGATCAGCGTGTGCTTCCTTTTCTTAAAGGTACTGTGTTGTTAGGAGTCCGTGTGACTCCGGGCTCGACGTAGCGCTCCTCGCGGTCGACGCCGAACCTTTGGATTAACTTTTGCCTCGACGTCGTGTAGCCCCCGTGTGGGTTACCTTGTTGCTAAGAACTGTGTTTCCAAGAAGAAGATTTGCTTGATACGAAAGACTTTTTGCTAAAGAAGAAACTACCTTTGAACTATCCTTTTTCCTTCCCAACGTATTTATTCCGATTGTGTACAGTTTTGTCGTTATTTGGTCTTGTGCTAAGCCTTATATAAAAATACTTATTTTTATAATACTACTGTGTCGTGTCCATTTGTAGTGTATTCACTTTATTACTGTATGTGGTCATAATTGCTTAACACACAGCCTCTGAGATAAGCCTGTCTGCTCTGCCAAGCTACCAAGGGGGTGAGCAGGGGTTATCGAAGGGTGTGATCCCCTTGCCCTGACTAGAAAAGGTGTGTCCCTATTTGTCAGAAGTGCATACCTCTGCCAACTAGAGACAGCCAGTTCTAACATTGGATGCAGCGGTGAGGATTTGGACCTTGCATTTATGACCCATGTACAGTGATTAGTGTGCGCTACATAGTGAAAGCAGACCATAGCGCAGTCACAATCTAATTGGGAAGGATCCTATTTTTTGTTCTCTGCTTTTCGGAAGCTTGATTTTTTTTTAACACTGCCAGTTTTGACCATGAGTGACACCGGAGTCACTACCCCTGTTGTTGTTGTGGAGGAATTCTACAGAGCGAAGATAAACGACTACGGCTTGAAGAAACTGAAAGCCTTCTGCAAGCAGTTTAAAGTTCCTACCAAAGGCCTCTCGTTGAAGGAGGAATATCTCAAAGCTTTGGATGCCCGGTTGGAATCCAGAGATCCCACTGATCCGGTGGTGGTACCGCCAGTGGAAGGGGATGAGGAGGCGCCAGCGAATGGGCCTGAGTCCTCTCCCGGAAGCAGTGTTTCCTCCAAAGGTCTTTCCCCTGAAGAACGAGAAGAAAGGGCGAAAGAGCGAGCATACAACATGGAAATGGCAAGGCTAAAGATAAATGGGCAGTTGGAGTTAGAAAATGCAAGAGGTAGAAGAGAAGCTGATTTGGAGACCAAAAGGTTAGAGTTTGAACGAGAGAAGTTAGCTTTGGAGCGTGATACCAAGTTGAGGGAATTGGAGATCCAAGCTAAGAAGTTAGAGTTGAATCCCTCTGGTGGCAGCATCCCATCTGGGCCAGCAGAAAGTAGGTTTTATTTCCCGAAAGATGTGATAAAAGATTATAATAGGAATGAAGATATTGGTCAATGGTTTAAAGCATATGAGTTAGCATTGTTGGCCCACCGGGCCCCTGAGAAGGATTGGGGAGCGGGGCTGTGGGGTCGCTTTGTGAATGAGGGGAGCGATACCCTGTTAGACATGCCTGTGGAGGATAGGATGTTGTATGCTCATATGAAGGATGCTTTAATGTTACGGTATGGCCTAACCCCCGAGAAGTACAGACAAGCTTTTAGAGAATGTAAGAAGTTGCCTGGTACGACGTGGGTTGAATATGTGTCTTATTTTTGCAGAGCCATGGATGGTTGGGTAAAGGGCAGCAAAGTGGAAAGTTATGACGCTCTTTATGATTTGTTTGCTTGGGAGCATTTGTCGAATAACTGTTTTCCAGAGCTGCGCCAGCACCTGATTGATAGCAAGATATCTAACCCTAGAAAACTTGCTGAGGAGGCGGACCGCTGGGTCAGTACCAGGGTCCACAAGGGTCCAGTGGGAGACTCAGCCAAAGGTGGGCAGGGTCCCCAGCAGAAGAGTAGGGGGGACAAGGGTAAACAGAAGGAGTCTCAGAAAGGGCCCCAAAGTAATCCCCAAGGGAACCAAGGGAAAGGTTCCCAGCCTCCCCCTGAGAAGAAGCCAGGGGCCCCGACGGGTAAACCTGTTCATAGGGGCCCCCTAACCTGCTACGGTTGCGGGCAGGTGGGACACCGGTTTTACGACCCCCAGTGTCCCAAGAAGGATTCGAATGCACCACCGCGTGCACCCCCCCGTCAGTTGCCTTGGGAGGGGAGGAGATGGTTGTCCATGGTGGGAGGGGTCCCGCAGAAATGTCCCTGGTCTCGCTAGGAGACATGCAAATGGTCCCTCCACCCCCTCTGCCTAGTAACACTAGTAAATATAGGCAGTGGGTGACCATTAATGGCCATAGAGTGGAAGCTCTCAGAGACACCAGAGTGAGTGTGACAGCTGTCAAGTGTCACTTGGTGTCCAGAGAGCAGGTGGTTCCCCACGCATTCTACCCCGTGATAGCTGCCGACAACTCCCAGAAAGAGTGTGAGGTAGCTCAGGTTTCCTTTGAATGGGGGGGAGTTTCAGGTACTCTTCAGGTTGCTGTGAGGCCCGCCATGCCTGTCGATTGTCTCCTGGGCAATGACTTAGAAGACTCCCCTTGGGCTAAGGTGGAGAGGGAGGCGCACTTGAAAATGTTGGGTGTGCCAGAGTGGGTGTGTGCAACCACTCGATCGATAACAGCGAGTAAGGGTGTTGATGGGGTACCGGAGCCTGAAAATACGGCCCAGGACCCAGCTGTGAAGAGAAGAGGCAGGAGGCGCGGGAAACCGGCCCCCATAGTTCCCGTGGTCCAGGAGGAGGTAGACCCTGAGGGGGATGCCCTGGAGCCCACAGGGGAACAAATTGCCGAACTGGGAGACCTGCCCGAGCTGACCCATTGGCAGCAGGATGGTGGTCCCTCCAGGGAGGAATTCTGTGCGGAACAGAAGGAGTGCCCTTCTCTTGTGGGCATGAGGCAGCAGGCCTCAGCCCAATCCTCCGGTGATCAGTCAGGGTCACATTTTGTGTACTGGGAGAACGACCTCCTGTATAGCGAGCCTAAGGCTGCTGAGCCTGGGTCAGCCCGTGTGCTGGTGGTACCCCAGCGCTTCAGAGCCTTCCTACTGGGTTTGGCTCATGACGTTCCGTTAGCTGGACATCTGGGGCAGGGCAAGACCTATGACAGGCTGGTCACCCATTTTTATTGGCCTCAGATGCGTAGGGATGTAGAGATCCATTGCAAGACTTGTCGCACTTGCCAGGCAAGTGGGAAAAGCGGAAGGAAGCAGAAGGCTCCCCTCCAACCTTTTCCAGTGGTCAGCACCCCCTTTGACCAGGTGGGTATTGACATTGTTGGGCCCCTGGACCCCAAGACAGCCCTGGGCAACAGGTTCATCCTGGTCTTGGTGGACCATGCCACAAGGTACCCGGAAGCCATCCCTCTCAGAACAGTGACGGCACCCGTGGTGGGACGGGCACTGATGGGTGTTTTCTCCCGGATGGGGTTCCCCAGAGAGGTGGTGTCGGACCGAGGCACCAACTTCATTTCGAACTATATGAAGTCTCTGTGGAAGGAGTGTGGGGTAACCTACAAGTTCACCACTCCTTGCCACCCTCAAGGAAATGGGCTGGTTGAGAGATTCAACCAGACCCTTAAAGGCATGATTATGGGTCTCGAAGAACCAATGAGGCGGAAATGGGACGTCCTCTTGCCATGCCTGTTGTTTGCTTACCGTGAGGTGCCGCAGAAGTCTCTAGGGTTCAGCCCCTTTGAGCTCTTATACGGTCACCCGGTAAGAGGGCCTTTGAGTCTGGTCAAGGAAGGCTGGGAGCAATCTCCCAGGAAACCTCCCCAGGATGTATACAGCTACATGCTGGCCTTTCGGAACCAGACTAGGCGCTTCAGAGAACTTGCTCAGGCAAATCTGGAGGCCAGCCAGGAGGAGATGAAGCGTTGGTATGACCGGAATGCCACTCTGGTAGAGCTTCAGCCTGGTCAGGAAGTGTGGGTCATGTCCCCTGTGGAATCTTGTGCGCTCAAGGACAGGTGGACTGGACCGTTTAAGGTTGTGGAGAAGAAGAGCGATGTCACCTACTTGGTGGACTTGAAATCTCCCAGGAACCCCTTGCGGGTCCTGCATGTCAACCGTTTGAAGCCCCACTTAGAAAGGTCCGAAGTGGGCATGCTCCTAGCTACGGATGATGGAATGGAGGAGGAGAGTGAGCCTCTTCCTGATCTCCTGTGTGCTAAAGAGCAAGATGGGTCAGTGGATGGTGTTGTCCTCTCTGACACACTGACCCTTTAACAAAAACAGGATTGTCGCCACCTGTTGGGACAATTCCCGGATCTGTTTTCCTTGGTTCCGGGTGTCACTCATTGGTGTGTCCATGACGTTGACACCGGAGACAGCCCTCCTGTGAAGCACAAGGCTTACAGGGTGACTGACAAGGTCAGAGCGTACATTAAGGAGGAGGTCTCCAAAATGTTCGCGTTAGGGGTGATTGAGTCCTCCAGCAGTCCTTGGGCCAGCCCAGTGGTCTTGGTCCCGAAGGCTGCAGCGCCTGGTGCTTCACCCGAACTCCGGTTCTGTGTGGATTACCGAGGACTCAATTCGGTCACGAAGACTGACGCGCACCCCATCCCCAGAGCTGATGAGCTCATCGATCGGTTGGGGGCTGCCCGGTACCTTAGTACGTTTGATTTAACGTCTGGGTACTGGCAGATCGCCTTGACTGATGGGGCAAAGGAGAGGTCAGCATTCTCCACACCAGATGGGCTATACCAGTTCCGGGTGATGCCCTTTGGGATGAAGAATGCCCCTTCCACCTTCCAGAGGTTGGTCAACCAGGTCTTGGCTAGACTGGAGGATTTCAGTGCCGCCTACCTGGACGACATCGCAGTGTTCAGCACCAGCTGGGAGGAACACTTGCGCCACCTCCAGGAAGTGCTGTTGGCCCTGCGCGGAGCAGGCCTCACAATCAAAGCCAGTAAGTGCCAGATTGGGCAGGGTTCTGTGGTGTACTTGGGGCACCAAGTAGGGAGCGGCAAGGTTGCCCCCCTGCAACCCAAGATTGATACCATCCTGGCTTGGGCGTCGCCCAAAACCCAAACGCAGGTGAGAGCCTTCTTAGGACTCCAGGTTTATTACAGGAGGTTTGTCAAGGATTACGGTAACATTGTGCACCCCTTGACTTCGCTGACTTCCAGGAAGCAGCCACGAAATGTGATCTGGACTGATGCCTGTCAAACGGCCTTCGACACCCTGAAATCTGCAATGTGCACAGCACCTATACTCCAGGCACCCGACTTTTCAAAAGAATTTATTGTCCAGACGGACGCTTCGGAGCATGGCTTGGGGGCTGTTCTAGCTCAGGTGAATGAAGAGGGCCAAGACTTGCCTGTAGCCTTCATCAGTAGGAGGTTACTTCCCAGGGAAGCGAGGTGGAGTGCGATAGAGAGAGAAGCCTTTGCTGTGGTGTGGGCGCTGAAGAAGCTAAGACCCTACCTGTTTGGGACTCACTTCCGGGTTCAGACAGACCACAGGCCCCTCAGATGGTTGATGCAGATGAGGGGTGAGAATCTGAAACTGTTGAGGTGGTCCATTTCTCTACAGGGGATGGACTTTACGGTGGAACACCACCCTGGTACAGATCACGCCAATGCTGATGGTCTGTCCAGATTGTTCCGCCTTAGTGATGAGGACTCCCTAGGTCAAGGGTAGTTCTCCCCACATTTCAGCTGGAGGGGACACGTGTTAGACCTGACATCATTGGCTTGAGTCTCTCCTCCATTTTTTTCTGTTTGCCTCCACTGTTTTTCGATGTTTTTCTGGTATATGCTTTGGGCGCTGTGCCACTGCTGATCAGTGCCACAGCGCAAGTGCTCCCTATGTTAAATTGATGTATCTATTGTATCCATGTTTGGCTTATTTGGTTTACTGTCAGTCCCTAGTCTAGTGCACCAGGAGTGCCGGGGCTTGTAAATACAAATGCCGCTCGTGGGCTTGCAGCACGTGTTGTGCCACACACAGGAGCGGCCTCGTAAAAGAATGTCTACGGGTCGGTCATTGCGAGACCCACGTGCAGTCTGGTACTGTCACGCCGGCTGCGCAAGTATACCTACTGGCCAGCCCCTCAAACCTTCCCTTGACTTCATGTTGGTCACCCCTATGGAAGGCCCACGGGCCGGGTGCATTGTAAGTATAAGGTAGGACACGCCTGACCAAGTTGGCCTGTCCTAATAGTGAACTACGGCCATCTTCGCTCTTCACTATTGCGAGGTAGCCTGCTCTCCATTAGTTAGAATGGGCCGCCGGGATTATTAATGCTATGATCCCAGCTGGCTCGGGGAGCATGGTGCAATGTCGAGTTTGGTATCCCTGAACTCGGGGTTTAATTACGCATCCGTTGGTGTGGATGGTTTTTGGACTCTGGGTTCGAAATAGCACTTTTAGAAAGTGTCTATTTTTTTGTCTAACCATATCTGGTTCCTGCTGGTCTTGCGTGTGTGTGACAGGAGCCGGGTGGCTCCACAGGTCTGGATGAGTCAGGGTGGGATGAGTGGGACATTTATGTTGAGAGTAGGGGGAGAGTAGTTGTTGATAGCCTGCCTTGCCTGATACAATGCTGGCTCCACCTCCTGCCAAGCGGCTGATGGCTCTGTGCCTGCCATGGACGATCCTAGCCCCACCTCCTGCCAGGAGGCCGATAGCTCTGCTCCTGCCAGTGACAATGCTGGCTCCACCTCCTGCTGGGCGTCTGAGGACCCAGCCCTGCTCAGTGAATAAGCCAGGTGCTTCTGCCTGGCTCCACCCACAACAGACCCAGGATGTTGGGAAAGTCCCCGGCATGGACAAAGGGATCAAAGACGAAAAATGGTATAAGAGAAGGACCCCTGAACTAAGAAATCAGATCACTTCTGACAAGGAACCCTGTAACCAAGGACAAGAGGCCTGCTGATCTGAGGACTTGCCTACCCCTTCTGCCAGTGTGCTGTTGTTGGGGGAATCCTGCAGTGCTTCTTTATTTTTGCCAAGGAACCAGGAGAGAGGAACTGTGTGTGTACTCTCACGCTTGCTAAGAAAATCTCCAAGGACTGGAAGAGTGCCAGTCTCCTGCTGAAGTCACAGGGCTAAAGGACTTCATCTGCTTAAAGTGCTATTTGCTGGAACCTGTGAATCCAGCACCTCTGAACGAGTCAGCAATCTCGACGCCGACGGACGTCGCCGAATCCAGCTCGACGTAGTGGATAACGGCCCCAGTGTCCCACTTCCTCGACGACCGGCCGCCGGGCCCGACCGACGCCAGCAGCAACGCCAGTGAGTGGGAGTACGGCTCTAGCTCCAGAGGACCTCGTGTCTGCACCGCTGCTGATCGCATCAACTGTGTGCCCTTCGACGCCGTGAGCGCTGCTCACTCTGTGCAACCGCATCATCGACGACACCTGCTGAGGCCTGACCGGCACCGAAGACGCGACGCCGGATTGCTCGACGCCGCTGATCAGCGTGTGCTTCCTTTTCTTAAAGGTACTGTGTTGTTAGGAGTCCGTGTGACTCCGGGCTCGACGTAGCGCTCCTCGCGGTCGACGCCGAACCTTTGGATTAACTTTTGCCTCGACGTCGTGTAGCCCCCGTGTGGGTTACCTTGTTGCTAAGAACTGTGTTTCCAAGAAGAAGATTTGCTTGATACGAAAGACTTTTTGCTAAAGAAGAAACTACCTTTGAACTATCCATTTTCCTTCCCAACATATTTATTCCGATTGTGTACAGTTTTGTCGTTATTTGGTCTTGTGCTAAGCTTTATATAAAAATACTTATTTTTATAATACTACTGTGTCGTGTCCATTTGTAGTGTATTCACTTTATTACTGTATGTGGTCATAATTGCTTAACACACAGCCTCTGAGATAAGCCTGTCTGCTCTGCCAAGCTACCAAGGGGGTGAGCAGGGGTTATCGAAGGGTGTGATCCCCTTGCCCTGACTAGAAAAGGTGTGTCCCTATTTGTCAGAAGTGCATACCTCTGCCAACTAGAGACAGCCGGTTCTAACACATTATATTAAGCTTTTTGCATTTTTTAATAAACGAATATGAACAGATCATATATACATCGATATTTAAATATATATAAGTGCATAAAACATAACTTCTTTTTTAAATGAAAAAAAATTAAAAAATCACAAAACACATTCACTAAAAATGTTAATAAAAATTTACATTTATACATATATTTATATAGTATATATTCAAATAATATACAATTGAAGAACAACACATCATAATATTACATATGTTTAAACAATGATAAAAAACACTAAACTAGGCAAAACGAGACATACTATTTCCACTCCAAAGGGGTAACATTTACAATTCCCTCTTCAGTCTGTGCAACTGTAGGGAAAGTGTTGCACTCCTGAAGGGTAAATTTGACTAATCGCACTCTAATCTGTGCAACAGTATGGAGAGCGTTGGGTTCCGAAGGGGTGAAATATATACTATTCCCATTCCAGTCTGTGCAGCAGTAGGGAAAGCGTTGGAAGGGTCAGAATTAACTATTCCCACTCCAGTCTGTGAAACAGTAGAAAAAGTATTTCAGTTTGAAAACATACTTTATTACCAATAATATTTAACTAAAATACTAAATTATAAATATATTTTATAAATAAATGTGTATCTTTTTATTATTATGAATTAATTATTAAATACATTCATTATTAGTTTTAAATTTACAATTTTGTAATTAATTGATATTTCCAAAATCTACTCCTCAAACATAGCAACACAAAAATAAAATGTATTTAAAATTACAAAATGACACAATTAACATATTAAGTAATATGTCAAAGAAGTATTAGTAAATCATTAGATATGTGTTAATAATTTGCAATTGAATAACTTCCCATTGTATTCCCCAACAAACACAACAATAAAAGTATAGTTGCTAAATGTTTCTGATAATTCTTAATTAATTAAACATTTAAATAAAAAACATAACTAATTGGAAATTGATTATTATAATTATTTTCCCACCCTATACCCATACAAACTAAAGAACCAACACCTAATAAATACCATAGAAAAAATAAAATTACACAATGTATCTATTTAGTTATCAATTAACTTATTAATAATAAACAATTATTAGATTATTAATGAATTGTTACTGCACTGCCTTCCTGCCCTAAACCCCTACAAAGAGGATACCCACACCTAAAATATTACTTACAATTACACAGTCACATAATTAAATATCAATTAAATAATTAACAATAATAACAAATTAATAAATAATTAAGTATACTTAATTAACTTCCCACCCTGTACCCCTACAAACCTGACAACCAGCTACCATGCTATGGATTACTATTAACAATTACATTAAAAATTACAAATATTTATAATTAAAAATATATTTAAAAATGTTCCCAACAATTATACAAAAATATATACCATCTTAATTAGGATTTGAACTAAAACACTCAAAAATAATTTTTAAATGATTGTTTTACAACAATATTATTGCGAATGCTATTAAAAACATAGATATTCTTGTAAGCTATATTACTTATCTAAAAATCGATATTTATGTCCACGATATTTCTGGATCACGATAATAATGTATCAGGATAATAAAAACTTGATATTTGAGTAACTCGATATTAAGGATTCTGTATTATGTCAAAATACCAAAAATTCATTTCTCCGGTTTTACATATTGGATTTCTGTCATTTTGGTCTTGCTTTACTCATAAAATCATTGTCTATTTTCCTAAACCTGTGTGGAGTCTTTTGTGGTTTTTTCATTGGGTTATTGTGTTGTGTTGCATAAATACTTTACACATTGCCTCTTGAGATAAACCTGGCTGCTCTGTGCCAAGCTACCTGAGGGTGAGCACATGTAATCTTTTATGGGCCGATTACGATGTCGTTAGGAATGCTTTCCCAACTAAATGGGTTAGGAATTCTTTCCTAACTAATCATATTCGGGGAGTCCTAGCAACCGATTTTGATGTGTATGTATGCTTACGGATTCAGTTTGCTCGTATTCCCATTGACTTGAATGGGAGCCTGTGTACCACACGTGAACACTGTCTCCCATTGAAAAAAAGGGGAGGTTGGGGAAAACCTTGCATCCTGTGGCGTCCCGGGCACCCCATGGTGTCTGCCGCATTGTGCATACTTGGGAATAGACGTCCCTTGGGTATCCCCCCACCAGTCACATTCGGTCACCTACGGGAGAAGGGGGGCCTGCTGTGATTCCCAAAGCCATTTAATCTCAGTAAAACCAATTTGGAATGGCTGACTGAATCGGTCATCGTACCCCCTTGTTCATATACCATCTTCATTAAGCTGTACAATTCGTCTCTGATTGACTCGGGCTGCGTAAAGTGCATTCAGAACAGTTTCGGACAGCCTGGATGGTTTTCTAGCATTGTACTCGGTTGTCCGGAAGTTTGACCGATTCGGTCAGATATAGGGGTTCCCGATCGTATTCGATATTAACGAATCCCATCTAGAGCCCTTCCAAACAACATCGTAATCGGCCCCTAATTGTGTATCTGGTGTACCCTGACTAGAGTTTTGGTTCCCACTGGGACAGAGTGCAAACCTCTGCAAACCAGTAACCCCTGTTCTAACACACATGTTGTGGGAACAAACATTAAATCAACAAAAACAGCCTGTCGGAAACACAGGACCTGAAAGTAATTGGAGTGGCCAGCTTATTACTATAAATTATATCTGTCACAAATAGCAGAAGTAAGGGCAGCCTGGTTGGGAATTGTGGTCATTATTATGGAGATGGGAAAGAGAGTCCTAAAACTCGCTATCGCTAAATACAAAACCACAATTTGCTATTGGCAAGCACTGGCTACCACATTGGCCGTCACTGATGATATCAGTGAGCCAGGTATTGTTCCGGGAAGAATGCTCCAAACCACATTAGAGAGACATTATTGTAGTTTAGAAACCTAATCCACTGCCATTCAGCATTACGGCAACTCTGGGGCCTCTAGACAGGGGAGGAAGGAGAGGAAAACGCAAATCTAATGATGAAGAAATAGAGATGTTAGTGCAGTTGTGCATTGTGGAGAGCGATAGATGGCTTGTGAAGGTCACTCTCACATTTCCTGAGTAAACAAAAGGGCACATATGAGCCAGCATCCATCATAGTATTCACACTATTGGGTAACAAATAAGAGTCAAGACTAGATATGCAATTTCTGGTATGACCCCTGGTCCTGTACAAAGGAAAGCCTTGCTAACAGGAGTCAGGCAGCTGATGCCTCAGGATATGGACCACGTACTGACTCCAACCATCCACACACATGACGACATGATAGAGCTGATGGCTTGAGCATCAGACACATATTCAGCAGTACCTTTCACAACAGGTAAGTAAACCATACAAATATCAGGGAGGCAAAAGTATAAATTGAGGTACAGGCCCACATACATCTGTTGTAGCACTCACATGCAAACATACTAGGCCCAAACACCTTGTGTAAACAAAAAAGAGGCAACATTTATTCCATGTCAGAAGCTAACACTCACAAGTCTAATGCATCATAATAAATGTAGCTTATAAGCAAATGATTGCTCTGCCTACTCATACTCATCTCACAGTAGCTCTCAGAAAGCTATCTTCTGCAGTATTGCATCACTACAGTGGCAACTCACCTCACTCTCTTGACTAATTGTAACTTTTAATGAAAGCAACAGCATATAAGCATTAGAAATGAGGGCCCAAAAAGTTTGAAAGAGAAATATTAACTGTATTCTGTGTATGTTTTCTTGCATGTTACTGCTCTGTTGCAATACAGGGCCATCAGTTTGTGTGGAAACAGATGTGCAGCCCACTGAGGAGGAAGATAACAGCCGAGACAAATAGGCCACAGTAAAACACCAAGGTGATGGGTGGAATGCTTGCAAAATATCTCACCCACTGGTGGCACCTGTGCTACGTTTCAGATCATTGATTCTGGACCACTGCTCCCTTTCAGACAGAGAGAAGTCGTATACAAATCAGCTTTTGTCCTGAATCTATAGGAAGAATGCACTGAAGGGCCACATCCGCTTTGAACAGGAGCACAACAAAACTCAAACTAGTAGGCCTGAGGGCACAATCTGGGGAAAGTATCACATCAAGTCAACTATTGTTCCCAATTAACTGAGTCAATGGAGCATCAACTACAAGAGCTAGTGCAGATTCTACCACTACAACCTCTCCCTCTGTCAATCCTCATCACATTGCACTGCATCCAGTTCCTACAGGTAAAAGGCAATGTAGCCAAAGGACATCATTCAGTGAAAGTGTAAGTGTGGTAGGAACACCACAGCAGCACTAGTTCAGAAACTGCAGAAACACAAGACGTTCTTGCAGCAGAGTCAACACAAAGTCACGTGTGGATTGAACTAAAGGGTGGAGATCGTCAACCAAGCTGCAGTGAATGGACAATGGTGCTTCAAGTTCATGTTCACCTGTCAATAAATGTGTTAGTTCTATGAAAATTCTTCTTTTTGTGTATTATTTTCGTATTGTGATTAGGATAGTCGTCTCAAAGGCAGTGACTGGACATACTGTCCTGCAAGTCCTTACCTCTGTGGCTCTTGCAGTGTCTTGGCTAGATGGTGGTGAACGGAGGGCATTCATCATTGTCATACTTTCCTGTTGCTGTGGCAGGCACTTCCTCATGGCATGGAAATCTTCTGAAACCTTACAGAGGTTGTTATGATTTTTGCAATAGGTGTTAGGTTTATATTCCATTTTTGTATTTTCCCAGGATATCTTGCAGCTAGGAGAGTGATAATGCATGTAGCATTACATACCATTTGTATATTTAGTGTGTGCAGGCTCTTTCAAATGTTACACTTTTTTCACTTCCAAACAGGGGCATACCAGCATATGGGTGCTATCTGCACATCCTACCAGTTGTGGGCATTCAACCATTGGGTAAAATGAGATGGCTCAGTGACCTTAAGCTTGGCAGGGGTCAGGCCCCGGACTGGCCGTAGCGGGCACAGAGCAATCCCTCGGTGCGCTGCACAGGTGGGGGGCCGGTTTGGGACCCCTGGGGGCCGTTTTTGTTACAGGGCCGTTTGTGCAGCGTGCAAAATCGGCCCTGGCAAAGAGCTCAGTGGCACCCACAACCAGGGCCGGACTGGGAACCAAAACCGGCCCTAGCAAAGTGCTCGGCCGGCCCCCCTCCCCACTCGGGGGGGGGGGGGGGGTTGGAGGTGCGGCCGAGCGCTTTGCTAGGGCCAGTTTTCGGCCGATTTTGTTGCAAAAACGGCCCTGTAACAAAATCGGCCCCCAGGGGCTCAAAACCGGCCCCCACCCTTGCGGCGCACCAGGGGATTTCCCGGTACACGCTATGGCCAGTCCGGGCCTGCCCACAACCCCCTAGGGTGGAGGGGGGCCGGCCGAGCACTTTGTCAGGGCCGGTTTGGCAGGGGTGCTGGGGAATGAAATGTAGAAGTGAATTCTAAATACCCTGGGCTGTATTCACAAAGGTAAACTTACACTTTTGTGTACGTTTACAATTGTTTTCTAGTCACAAAGGAATTTGTGAGTAGTAGCTGTATGAGTGCGTATTCACTGCACATAAAAAGATAGGCATAAAAATGTAAGTTTACCTTTATGAATCAGGCCCCCTGTAGTCCAGAAAAATGCTAAACACACTTGAAAGGGCACTTTGTGGAATCCCACCTGTGACATCTACCATCTCATTGTAGCTACCCGAGCCAAGCAGATTCCAAAATTTGTGTTGGAATTGCTGGGGTGCATTGTGCTTGCCTGTTTAGCAAGGATGCTTGTCATTGATCAACTCGGATATCAGTTGCCTCCTCTGTCTGTACTTTGAATAAACCTATTTTGTCTGCTCAAATATTTTTACCTTTTGCCTGAAAATTATTTTTATTCCCATCATTCTCCCCTTCACCATCTGCCTTACCTTTCGTAAAGTGCAACTATTGTGAAAGTTTGCGTGGCATTTTGGGCCTCCTTTAATACTTTGCACCTGTTCATCCCCTGTCTCTACTTGATGATATGATAGTGGTCTATACCTCAAATTGCTGCTTTTGCAAATGTTCACTATTGGCGATGGCTATGTACGTGGCATTTGTGAATCGCTATTTCAAAATCACATTTTCGGAATCTCAATACAACTTTAACAAATGTAGGGGCATATTACCAACAACTAGCGATAATTTTTGTCTCTAACTTGTTTAGAGACAAAAATTATCGCCGCACATCGGCGATTTTTATCGCAGATAAACCTTGCTATTAGCAAGGTTTATCGCAAATGCGATAAAAAACGGCCGCAATGCATGAATATCGCTGAAAAGTCAGCGATATTCATGCATTATCGAGCAAATGCTCTTAGCCATGTTATCCACCTCCCATTGGATAACATGGCTAAGAACTGCTCAGGGCAGGTGTTAGCTTTTGGAGATATTCGCGCTTAGCACGAATATCTCCAAAAGTTGGTAATAGGGGATAGCGATGTTAGGGACTGTTTCCAGTCGCTAACATCTTGGCACGCCCACTTTGCATGTCATTAGTGATAAATATCACTGACATGCAAAGCGGGGCCCAAGATGGTCGCTATCTCCTTTTAGCTGTCACTAACTGGTGTTAGCGACAGCTTGGTAATAGGGAGATAATTTTATCTCCGCTTTCTTGGCTTTTAAAGCCAAAAAAGCGGAGATAAACCCCCTTGATAATATGCCCCGTAATTTTCTCACTTCACCGTGCTGTTTAAACAAACCCGTACTTCGGAGGCTTTTTTGTGCATGGAGGGCATCTTCCTACAATTGTAAGTTAGTTTGGAACTGCTTTATGATTCACAAAGATTTTGTACATCAAGGTCATTATTCTGTAGCACTGTAAACACTTTTTGAAAATCAAGACTTCATTATGTCGCACTGATGCAATTGAAAGTGATCAATTGCATAAGAAGCCAAACTGGGGAAGTGTCAGATATGATTATGGCCCATATGCTGGCTGAAGCACAAAATACAGCTGCACACATTTGAATTGCATATTCATTCAGAATGATAGGTAAATTCAACTGTTACAATTCTGTACACTCATGCCCGGTCCACACAGGTGACTAAGCCAAACTTCTTAACGTGAATCACATCATACCCTTTCAAAGGTGGAAGAGTTTTAGCACATCCTCTGGCATTACTGAGTTTATCTATGTAGTATTTAATTCTCTCTACCGTTGCCTCACCAGATTAGGCGAGTCTTTCTCGTATATGATTGTCTTGAGCTGTAGTGTGTTGTACAATATGGAAAAATTACAAACTATAGATATTAACCCGAAAGTTCAGGTACATCACACTCAGTTCCTGCTCCCATGACAGGACCAAGGATGGACATGAGGAACTGCCTGATGGAATCACTTAAGTTCCAAAGGATTTTTCTACCAATGACATCTGATAATGTATGTCAATGATTAAATTTCTGGCATACCAAATATGTTATCTTCAGTTGCTCATGCCTCCATTTCAGAGCATCCTGAACACACTTATATCTCACCCTCATGCAATACTTAAGGATTTGACCCATCAATCAACATAGTCCTTGCACAAACCACCTACAAACAATAGTTATTTTCTTAAGTAATTAATCCAATGGAGTACAATAAAGTGTGTGCTTTGCTGTTTACAATTCTCACAATTTGTTTAGACACGACCATAACGTTGTTTTGTTTATAGCTTCTTTTAAAAGTGAGAACAGATTTTCGTCACACTATACTTTATAGCACTGCAAAATAGCACAATGCATTTGACAAATTGCATATCGATCATGCATCCAAATAATAATTGGTTTATATTGATTATAGACCAGCAATTAAAATACAAAAAGTATGATTTACATTAATTAAAAATCCAGTGTTGACTAATTTGATTCATGCAACCCCTTGCATTTACCAACTGTAACATAGGGCTAGATGTAGAAAGTCGACAACGTAATGATTTAAATGTACGAAACCACTGCAATTCGTTGAAAACATTATATTGTCATTCAAATTCTCAGCTAACTATTATGTTGATTTTTCTTTCTTTCAGTGATTTTCTAGTTTTTTTTAACGAAAAAGTAATAACTTTTTGTCACACATAAAGCCTACCCCCGCCATGTGCGGCCTAGGGTTAGCCGCAGGGTCAGGCCGCCAGCCCCCTGCAGGCAGCCACCCCCACACTGCGCATGACCTTCAGCTTTGAGCTGCTTTGGGGTGGCGGCAGGGCATGGCCTGTGGCCAGACCCTGCATCCAATCCATTAGCGAAGCCTAACTCCACAAGCCACTTTGTACTCCAGGAAACCCATCGACTAAAACCTTTTAATGGGGATTAGATGTGCAGTCCCCCTTCCCGAGCCTCTTTGGGTCCCGGGGATCACATCCGCAAGGTAAAACAGATATTTGGAAACAGAAGGGGGTGAGAGGTACCCCTACCCAAACCACCAGGAGTCCAGGTGACCCCAAACCCCACTGTGTTTAAGGGGAAGAGGCACACGGCCCAGCTCCCAGAGCCAATAGAGGACCTGGGGACCCGATTCCCCCAGGCCATAACTTAAATATATGGGAGAAGGGGAGAGTGGCCCTCCACCTAACCATAATAGGCCCTAGGGACCCCATACCCAGGTCAGTATGCCATTAAAAAGGGAAAGGTCAGGGAGGCTGTGAGGGCCCCCTCTCTGAGCCTTAATAGGCCCTGGGGTCCAAACCCCTGGGCCTGGGTGGCATACAAAAGTGGAGGGGGACCCTTCCCGTAGCACTTATAGGCCCCAGGGACTCAATCCTCCAGTATCAATAGCCATTAAAAAAGCAGAGGGAGGCCATGCGGCCGCCCCTCCAGAAGCTCATTCTAGCCCCAGGGAAACTAGTCTCTGAACCCTGCATTTCTTTTAGGTGGGCCGCCTTGTGTCCACCCAGGGCACCCACAAAGGAGAAAGTTTGGGGCCAATGGCCACCGTGGTCCCAGCTGGTTGCCTGGATACTGCAAAAGACATCATTAGTCCCACCTGGAGAAGCCATTTCTTCATCCTCCCCAGCAGGTGGGAGTACTGCGTGTTTCTTCGTCTGAGGGAGAACAGACAGGGAAAAAAGTCTTCTCCCACCTGGAGGGAGCAGTTTTTAAATCTCCAGCTGATTGGGAACAGGCTTTCTTTCCCTGCTCTTGCGGGCCGGAAAGGCATGTTTGCTTTCCCGGGTTTGAGTTTTAAAAATACTCCTGCTGGGTGAGAGCAACATTTGTTTCCCTGCCTGCGCTGACATGGGCAGAAAAACTACTGAGTCCCGGGGTGAGCTTCTTGGGACATAATAATTGAGCCAGACCCAAGGGATGGGATCCTGGGTCCTTTACTGGCTCTCCTCCCTTTAAAATTGTGATTGGTCTAGGGGATGCAGTCCCCAGACTCAAATATGTATTGGGGAGGGGATCTGAGTGGCACCCCTCCCGTTTATAATGTAATTTGGACCCAGTGGATGGCGTCCCTGGGATCTAATAAGGTTCAGGATGGGGGCTGTGTGCCCCTTCCCCACATATTACCCCTCAGCCCTGAGGGATAGCCCAATGGCTTCACAGAAGCTCGGTGAGAGGGCCTAATGCCCCACTCCCCAAATTAGATATATTTTGCCATCCTCAGGACCCTGGCCCACTGCAGCAGCATAACTGCAAAAAAATCTGGGCCCTAGGCAGGGTACCACTGAGAACCCACCATCAGGTCTAGGGCGTCAGGATATCCTACCTTGCCCCCTAATGTCTTTTTTTATTTTTTTAGAACTGGGAATGAGTCCTCATTCCTAAGATGGCTGCTGATACATCCTTGTTGATACAGCAGCATCAGTTCAAATCTGCCCAGAGGCAAACACAGAGTGCATACAATAAAGGCGGCCCTGATTAATGCTCACTCGGTCGCTAATCATTCCCAAAAAATGTTTATCTACTCACCGACGAGCCTTTAGACTTGCTCTTTCTCACAGAAACCTGGCTAATGGAGCACTCTAACCCTGTGATTAAGATGGTCATCCCTGATGGCTTTAAAATCTCCAGAGTAGATAGGAAATCTGGGCATGGGGGTGGTGTAGTTGTGGTAGTGAGTGAAGTATGGGAGTGTCAGTGAAGTGAACTTAAGGAGCTGCTAAATGTTAAAGCCCTTAACGTCTGCATCAAAATCTCCCCTCACTATTCTTCGGGGGGTATACTGATGTGTAGACCTTCTGGTCCTACTGGCCCTTTTCTTAAAACACTCAATGAGGTGATCACCCCTCGTGCACTCCGCTACTCTCACTTTGTGCTCCTTGGAGATTTCGACATCCATGTGGAGAATGTTGAGTCAGGGGAAACACATGATTTTCTTAATTCTCTGCAGTCGACCCACTTCATCAATGTGTTCCCTCTCCCACATATAGCAAGACCCACATTCTGGTCCTAATCTGTTCTAGCATCCCACTCACTGTGGCTGCCCCCTTGCCAGTATCATGGTTAGACCACTACTTGATTCACTTCTCATGACAACCCGAAATTAATCTATGCTGACTTGGCCACTTATAGAACAAAAGGGTGAAACTGTCCATAGAATTCACCCAGTGGCCCTCAGTCTCGCTCTAGCCAAACCACAGCCCATGGTCACTGACGATCTGAATATTGCACTGAGTAATTTCAATAATTGGATTCAGAAGGCGGTGGCGCGCCTCACCTCTGAGTCGCGGCCTAGGCACTTTAAAAATCCTCACTCAACCTTGCTTTTCTAACTCCTTGAAAATGCAGAAACAACAATGGACAAGGCTGGAATGGAAAAGGAGACAGGATTATTGCCCTATGGCCAGAACCTCCCTTCAAAAGGGACAAAAACATTAATATGCCACCATTGCTCAAACTAAAAGCTCCTACTATCCTGAGCGTATTGCCATGGCGGGCAATGACGCCAAAGAAATCTTTAATATCGTTCAAAGCTTTGTAGCTACTAAAGGAAAGACCGGCAGCCACACCCCATCTCTTCCCTAGTGTGAGGAACTGTCTAGATTTTTTATTAACAAAGGTTTAGGCTCTGTAATCCTACTTTGGTGAACGGGATCACCGTCCAGTAGCTATGGTACCTGCGCGGCTGCCGTTTCCTCCCTCCCTTGTCAAACTTACAGCCTTTGAACCCATTCCTGCGGCGGACATACTAATTGCTCTCACCACCCTCAAATCCGACTCACCGCCAATCCGTGCCCAGCCACACTGCTGGCCGGCTCCTCTGTAGTGATTAATCCAATGATGAATGAGCTGACGAATGCATCCTTAGCATCTGCTACAGTTCCTCTTTTTGGAAGCAAGAAATGAATGTGCCACTTCTTAAAAAAATTTCACTAGAGCCCAGTCTTCCAGCCAGATATCACCCTATTTCTCTTATCCCTGCTGTGGCCAAGGTTTGTGAGAATCTAGTCAATAAACAGTTGTCTGCTGTTGTGGAACAGCATGACCTTCTGCACCCGGCACAATCAAGTTTTAGAGCCTCTTACAGCACGGAATCTGTGTTGGTGGAAATCTCTGAGTCCATACGCAAAACATTAGATGCTGGGGCAGGGCAGCACTGGTCCTTTTGGACCTGTCGGCAGCATTTAACACAGTTCCACACGCCCTGCTCCTGTCTTGTCTTCAGGACATTGGCATAACATGTACTGCATGGAATTGACTGAAATCCTTCCTTGAAGATAGAGCTCAGAAAGTCTGGATCCCAACCTTCACAGCTAACTCCCAGAATCTGCTGACCGGGGTTCCACAGGGCTTGGTCCTGAATCTGCTATTGTTCAACATCTATTTGTCTCCCCTCATTCGGATGACAGAAGATTTGGGTGCCAAAGTCATCGCATTTGCTGATGACACTCAACTTCTTTTTACTTGGAAAAAAAATGAGACGTCCTCCTCCAATGTCAAAACCTCTATGACAGCAGTGTCTCCACGGCCTATTCCTAGTTGTCAACCCATTAAGAACTTAGGGATCTGGTTCAATGGAAAGGTAAACTTCAGCCCACAGATCAACAAGTTGACTGGAATGTGCTTTGGCATTTTCAAATCACTAAAAAGGTTCCTGTAGTTACTCCCTCTTTCTGCAAGGGAAATGGTCAATTGTGCACTCATTACCTCTCGCATTGATTATGCCAATTCATTATATATAGGTGTGCCTGGCTATCTACTGGACAATTTTCAGGTAGTGCAAATGTCAAGACCAGAACCCTTCTCAACCTCCCTAGGAGGATCAGTGTAAGGTAGCACCATCGTAACCTGCACTGGTTACCAGTGAAGTTAAAGGTGAAATTTAAGTCCCTGGTAATGGCACATGCTGCCCGTTATGGGCTCGGCCTGGTGTACTTAAGGAAACGGTCTCAGTTATATGCTCCTACTAGGCAGCTTTGCTATTCCACAATGCTGATGGCCTGCACCCCCAGGTTCTACCTTAAAAGTGTAGGTGGCAGCTCCCTCGCGTACACGATGGCAGTGGCCTGTCACCAACTCCCTTGACTTACTAAGCCTTCAGGATCCTAAAGAGAGATCTAAGACCTTACTTTTCAGTTAAGCTGTCTTTCCTTTTCTTTTTTCTCTGTCTCCACACTGAGCTCACACCGGGACACTGAATGGGGACAACTGATTTGGGATTACCCATTTTTCTTAGCCCCCACTTGACAGATACTCCCTGAATATTTCCAGGATGGAGCTGAGGTGAAAAAAAAAGGATTTTTGAAAGTTTTGTGAAGATTCATCAAATTGCACCAAACATCTAAGCAAACATAAAAATGCATTCCATATGAAAATACGATCCTATAACTACCCAATGGGGATATATATATATATATATAGAACTTGGTGAGCATTGTGATAACGGCAGACACCGCCCACTGGGGATTGCACTTGCCGTAGGATGTCTGCTCTTCGAGAATCCATCCCGGGTTTTCGTTATCTCAGTGCTGTAATCACTTGGAGTGCCCTGTCCTATCATATTTAAAAAGAGGGTCGGAGAACTATTTTAGTCAAACCTCAGCAGCAGTGATGAAGTTTGCAATGAACGAAATGCGTCTGCATTTTGCCACAATAAAGGATTTGTTTGCAGCTTTTCCTGGAGTCTGTGGATGTTCCCCTCCTTGCAACTTTCAGGGGGACTGGTGCATATATATATATATATATTCACTGAAAAAACCATAGGTTATAGTCGATATATAGTTAGGAATTTGCATTTACAAAACCTTGAAAATTCAATGAAAAAACCATTGGTTTTAGGCCATATATAGTTAGGGATTTGCATTTACAAAACCTTATTTTACTCGCATAAAACCATTGAAATTCCATATATAGTTAGATGCGCTAACTATATATCGCGCACCCGCAATCCACTGCTGATGATGTCGCATATTACATCATTCATGACATGGTCAGTGACATCACTGATGACATCACTGATGACAACATCCAGTGACTATGTTTCTGTAAAGTTTAAATATGTTTTACATATTGAAGAATGAGTGGATGTATAAGTGTCTGGATGAAGAATTTAGTAGGTGCATGACTGACTGTATGAAAGAGTGATTAAATGTGTCTCACTGAGTGCATGGGTTAGTGACTAAACTGTCTTAATTTGTGCATCAGTATGTCTGTTGTTGTGTAAGCTACAGCATGTGTTGATCAGTAGCTATATGAATAACTATATGGGTTATTGATTGGTTGCTCAAGTATTTGTATGGGAGACTGAGTATGTGTGTGGGTGGCTGGGAGGTGTGTCAGTCTGTGCATAGATGTGTAAGCAGTTGATTCACTAGGTGTATGAGTTCAAGAGTGCATGTGGAAACAGCTATATGGGCGGTTGACTGTGCATGGGTGTCTTGGTGAGTGAATGGATATCTCAGTGCTACATGTGCAAGTAAATACGTATGTAAAACACAATACATCTGAGAGTTGACATATATAAATAACTGTGGATAAGAGCCAGTGAATGTGTGAGTGGCTGTATGGATCACTGTGAGCTTGTATCAGGGATTGTATAAGAGAGTAAATATGTGTTAGAATATGTTTGAATAAGTAAGGTGTGTATAACTGTATAGTTGAGGAAATGGAGGTGTGATTGATTCTTTCCATGACTGACTAGGTGTGTGAGTAACTCCATGGATGAGTGACAGTCTGTGAGTGTCTGTTTATACTGAGTGTATGTAAGATTATATTAGAGTCTGAAGAGGTTCATTGTATTATCACATGACTGATGTCATCAGTGATGTGATCAGTGATGTCAAATGAGATGTCATCAGTGATGTAATTTGAGTTGTCATCAGTGATGTCATCAGTGATGTCACTGACCATGTCATGAATGATGTAATATGTGACATCATCAGCAGTGGATTGCGGGTGCGCGATATATAGTTAGCGCATCTAACTATATATATGGAATTTCAATGGTTTTATGCGAGTAAAATAAGGTTTTGTAAATGCAAATCCCTAACTATATATGGCCTAAAACCAATGTTTTTTTCATTGAATTTTCAAGGTTTTGTAAATGCAAATTCCTAACTATATATCGACTATAACCTATGGTTTTTTCAGTGAATTTCAATGGTTTTTTAATAGCAAATATGAAAAGCTTTAAAATGTCAAGTACGTGATAGATAAAAACTTTTTCGTGTTTATGCACGCTGATGTGCTTTGAACGCTGCCCCCCTCCCCTCTTTTCTCTTAGTAGTACTCTCTCTTTGCAGATACTGAAGAGTAGTTAACGCAGGCCTTTACCCCCGTTGTAATCCGTCCTGCCTGTTTGTCTCTCCATTTGATTGATTATTATCCAAGCATTTACTGTTTTACAATTGATTCTCTTTGGTTCATTCTCTATTTACAAACAAGCACAAAGTCGCAATACTCTGTTTAGTCTTTGCAGATCGGGAAAAATCGTGTAAAAAAATAAAAGTAATCGAGCAAAATCAGTACGCCACTAATTGGATCTTTTTTTGACCTCGCTAAAATAGAAATATTATAAACAACCCTTCATGAGAAATACGAAAATAGTGAGATGAACTGAGCTCCACACCATGAGGGCTGCAAGACAGCTCGGCTCCATCACCCATCCCGCCCAAAATAACGACAAACCCTATGCAAATATTAAAAATATAGACAACACACCAGCAAAGAAACAGGGTAAAACATTTTATTAAATAACTATTTACATAACGTTGGTTTATAAGATGATGTCAGTAGTGGACCGATGTGTGAATAGGTCGGAAGCAGCACAAGGCGCCAAGATCCGGATGGCAAGTCCTGGATGTTGGGTGCCATAGTTCAGAGTTCTGAGTTTGAGCCTTTTTCAATGCCTGTGCTTTGTTGTTTCCCCTCCATCAAAAACAAAAAAAATATATAAAACTGTGCAAAAATACAAAAAAAAACAAAATATGTTTACAAAAGCAGTGCTTGTAAGACTGTCTGAAGCTTATTTCCACCTACTGCAGCTTCACTATTCTCAAAGTAAGTGAGGGTCGTTTGTGGACCTGACTGCATTTGAAAACAATGTTATATGGTACCTCCCTAAACCGCTTGACGGTGTGATGGCACGGACTCGGAGAAGACGCTTGGCTCCGACCCCCTCCCCAAGTCTTATAGCACTGGTGTAGCCTGAGATCGCCCCCGACATAGGCGGCCGGCTCCCGGGTCCGGCGGAACTTTTTGCCTTTTGATGACTCTTCTATTCTGGACTTTGTCCCACAATCCGTTTCACCTGAAGACACGCTGTAGTGGGGCGCCCCTTTACCGTTTTAGTTGCCATTCCGCCCGCTTTTGCTACACTGTGCATCTTCCGCCATTCAGCTGTTTACCGCCCGCTCTTGCTACTACAGCGTCTCGCTCACCATGTAGTTAAGTTGCTCCCGCTCTTGCGGTGCAGCGATAGGCGGCTGCCACAGGACTCTCAAAATGGCGACCGGCTCTTCGGTTTTGGGCCTGGTCCACTAAAATGGCCCTGGGACACCTTGGAACTCGGACGCTTCCCTGATAGGGCTTGGGTCCCATTCTCGAAAGCGTCCCCTCAGCCGTGAAGATTCTACAAAAGTCTTGGGGGCCCCCGACTCCCGCAGGCTTCTGGTGGGGAGCGGCTGCCATGTCTGCTCGTGGAATGGCCACAACGGAGCTACGAGATGGTAGTGCTCTCATGCTGACGCCAGCTTTAGTCTGAAACATCCAGAAACACTGTAGACTACCAATTCGATCAGTTCCGGTAGCGCCCCAACATGACCCGGAAGAGAAGAACTTGCCCTCCCCTCTTTGACTGATGGTTCTTGTTGCCTGTCCCCTCTGTTATCATTTAACAGAACTTTTTGGACTGCTGAAAGGGGTTGTGTTCCGAACGCTGGTTGGTGGAGACATTTTGACTATATTCTTGACCTACGTTGTCGCGTAATGCGTTATATGACACGCCGCGTTAGCACACCCGGAAGTGATCCGGGGCGCGGCGCGCAGCGCGCAACGTAAGCATAACAGGTCATGTGACTTGTTAATAAAACTTTTTATTGGTTCATTTTACTTTTGTTATTTTAATGATGAAAAGCTTGGTCATATGACCTAAAAATTACGCTTTTTATTGTTTTCGAACATTAATTTTTTTTAAACATATAGGTTATAATATTCCAGGCTAATGTACTTTCCCGGAAAATTTACAACTGTCCTGCAAGTAAAATATATTCCTTTTTCGAGAAAAAGGGCGTTTCTTCGTCCCATGACGGAGCCGTTGAGCAAAAGAGGCTCGGCCTGCTGTCTTAGTCGCTGATACGCCTGAATATCAGATTCTTATCGATCACTTTATGTTGCAGGAGTGAAAAACACAACTGCCCTTGACCATTTATCTTTACTGCGTTCCTACATATTATACCTTTTATCCGTCATGTAATTGGACTACTTTATTTCACTTGCCTTTTACTGATTCGAAAACAGTGACTAAAAGTAAAAACTTTACCAATGTAAATACTACTACCATGTTTTGTTTTAAAAACCTTTATTGTGAAAATGTCAGTATACAAATACGGGCCTATAACCACGTGGGCCGGCCACGGAGCAAACTGGAATCGTATATGATGAGGAGACATTTACATTGTAGAGGAACGTAACGAGTGGGCCATTAGGTTGCAAGAACTAAGGTGTCTAACAGTTGCGGAATCGGTGGACGTACATTTTGTAATTAAAATACGACAGGGCCACTTTCAAAAAAGTTATCTAGATATACATTTGCGTGCAAGTACCATGGGGGACGTTAATTCGAACTTTCAATAGTACAGTAATCAATAACACATCAGAACTTAATATCAATAGGGATGTCGAAATATTCAATCAATTCTCGTCCCCGCCCGCCATGAGCATCAAAACTGCATTCATATCTCATGATATCAAGGTTGTTCACCTAGTACACAACAATGAGTTACGAGTCCCATTTATACCGGCGCCATTTTGGGCGAGTCCGGGCAGGTCCAAGATATAGTCAAAATGTCTCCACCAACCATCGGCCAGACCAGAATCCCTTTCGGCCCTTTATGCTACAAGATGGTGTCTTCCATTCAGAAAAAATTGTTGGCAGCATTTTGAAAGGAAACAGAAACAGCCGTTCTCCTAGTGAGTTTCACATTGTTACATTTAGGAAGAATGTTGAAGAGTAGTATGTGGAAAATCTGAAGCCATTTTTCTACAAACTCTCAATCAGACTTGGATGGAAAAAAAATCCTGAAGAATGTACAAACTGAAAACCAATTTTTGTCTGTATAGCATCAACAGCAACGCTTGAGTCAGCTTTGTGTCAAGCCGCCATTTTCATTCAATCAATAGCGTCCCCCTGCACACATTCAGGGACCTGGTCGTGTCTTCAGATGAAACGGATTGTAGGAAAAGAAGCAGAAAGGAAAAGGAAAAAAGTTCCGCCGGACCTCGGGAGCCGGCCGCCTATGTCATGTGCGACCTTTGGCCACACCAGGGCAATAGTGAAGCTGCAGCAGGTGCAAATAAGCTTCAGACAGTCTTACAAGCACTGCTCAGAACTCTCAACTATGGCACTCAACATCCAGGACTTGCCATTCGGATCTTGGCGCCTTGTGCTGGTTCCGACCTATTCACACATCGGTCCACTACTGACATCACCTCATAAGCCAACGGGGCACCCCACGCCGACTTTCGGCGCAGCATTGTAGGATGGCCACACCAGTGCGGCAACTTGCTGGACACCACCTCGGTGCCATCCGGATCTCGGCGCGTTCGAGTCACTGTACCGCAAAACTGACCGGAACTCAGCTGGACACGCCGTCTTTCGGCGCAGCATTGTAGGATGGCCACACCAGTGCGGCAACTTGCTGGACACCACCTCGGTGCCATCCGGATCTCGGCGCGTTCGAGTCACTGTACCGCAAGAGTGACCGCAACTCTGCTGGACACGCCGTCTTTCGGCGCAGCATTGTAGGATGGCCACACCAGTGCGGCAATTTGCTGGACACCACCTCGGTGCCATCCAGATCTCGGCGCGCTGTGCTGCCTTCGGCCTACTGTAGCCGCAAGTGCGGATGCAACTCAGTTGGACGGCGAGTGAAACGCTAAGGGGCGCCCCACTGCAGCCGAGGAGCCTCCATCTTGGGGGAGACGCACAGCCCCCACTGACTGACGCGACCTCACAGGCCAACGGGGCGCCCCACGCCGTCTTTCAGCGCAGCATTGTAGGATGGCCACACCAGTGTGGCAATTTGCTGGACACCACCTCGGTACCATCCGGATCTCGACGCGTTGTGCTGCCTTCGGCCTATTCGCACATCGGTCCGCTACTGACGCCGCCTCACGTGCCAACGGATTTTCTACGCTTTTTGTAGCCCTATGCCGCATAACAGGTCATGTGACTTGTTTATAAAACTTTTCATTGGTTCATTTTACTTTTGGTTTCCTAAAGATGGAAGGCTTGGTCATATGACCTAAAAATAACACTTTTCATTGGTTTAGAACATTTTTTTTTCCCAAACGATGAAAGCCCCACCTTGTTTCTGGATCATTCAGACTGAAGCTGGCGTCAGCATGAGAGCACCACCATCTCGTGGCTCCGTCGTGGTCATTCCGCGAGCAATCATGGCAGCCGCTCCCCACCGGAAGCCTGCGGGAGTCGGGGGCCCCCAAGACTTTTGTAGAATCTTCACGGCTGAGGGGACGCTTTTCGAGAATGGAGCCCAAGCCCTAGCAGGCAAGCGTCCGAGTTCCAAGGTGTCCCAGGGCCATTTCAGTGGACCAGGCCCAAAACCGAAGAGCCGTCTGCCATTTTAAGAGTCATGTGGCAGCCGCCTATCGCTGCACTGCAAGAGTGGGAGCAACTCAACAACATGGTGAGCGAGACGCTGTAGCCGCAAGAGCGGGCGCAACTCAGCTGGATGGCCGCCACCTGGGGAGGCCCGTTCACGCCGCCTCCCCCACGCCCCCCCCCCCGGGCCGCCCCACGCCAATTTTCGGAGCAGCATTGTAGGATACCAAAACCAGTGCGGCAGTTTACTGGACATCACCTGGGTGCCATCAACATCTCAGCTCGTTCTGCTGCCTTGGGACTATTCGCACAACAGACCGCTACTGACGAGGCCTCCCCCCGCACCACCCGGGACGCCCCACGCCAATTTTCGGAGCAGCATTGTAGGATCCCAAAACCAGTGCAGCACCCAGGCGACATCACCTGGGTGCCGTCCAGAACTCTGCACGTTGTGCTGCCTTGGGACTATTCGCACAAAAGACAGCTTCTGACCATTGTTGCTTTTTTGGGTGAAAAATGTTTAAATGTTTTTACAGTTTTTGTTCCGTTCATTATATTTAAAAGTTAATAAAGTTTTATAATCTTACTTTGTTGGAGTGTTATCTATTTTTTTTAAAACGGGTGAATGGGGCCTTGAATCGGGTTATTGTCATGTGTGGGCTTTGGAAGTGTGCTGCTGCAGGATCGGACATTTCAAACTCAAATGCACGTTCTTTTTCTTACCTTTCCGAAGCATGGAGCGCAATAGCAGGCAGAGAAAGGGTGATGCACGTGTTGAACACTACCTGACCTGGCAAGTTGCTGGCAGTGCCCCCCCGCCCGCTCCTGAAAGAGGGCACACACACACCGCCGCCCCGAGTACTTCACAAATCTTTAAAAGACCATGCGCTTGTTCATGAGGCTTAAATGGTTTATCACCTCTTCTAGAACCCCTGCATCGACCCTCTGACGTTTCCTGGAAAAATTACCACGTAACACAATACCAAGCCCTGTCAGCTGAAACCCCCGAGGAATCGTGGGGCATATTATCAAGGGGGTTGATCTCCGCTTTTTTGGCTTTAAAAGCCATGAAAGCGGAGATAAAATTATCTCCCTATTACCAAGCTGTCGCTAACACCAGTTAGTGACAGCTAAAAGGAGATAGCGACCATCTTGGGCCCCGCTTTGCATGTCAGTGATACTTATCACTAATGACATGCAAAGTGGGCGTGCCAAGATGTTAGCGACTGGAAACAGTCCCTAACATCGCTATCTCCTATTACCAACTTTTGGAGATATTCGCGCTAAGCGCGCATATCTCCAAAAGCTAACACCTGCCCTGAGCAGTTCTTAGCCATGTTATCCAATGGGAGGTGGATAACATGGCTAAGAGCATTTGCTCGATAATACATGAATATCGCTGACTTTTCTGCGATAATAGCAAGGTTTATCTGCGATAAAAATCGCCGATGTGCGGCGATAATTTTTGTCTCTAAACAAGTTAGAGACAAAAATTATCGCTAGTTGTTCGTAATATGCCCCCGGGTTTTTGCTTGCAGAAATCGGGAGGCGGGAGACTAGCACTGAAATCAGTAGTCTCACGCCTGAATCGGGAGGGTTGGCATGTCTGGATTCTCTACAGCTGGGGCCATAAACTACATCCGCAGGGGTAGGTGATAGCCTGGGACCAGCCTGGCATCTAAAATGGCTGCCGTGCACGACAAAATTGTGGCATTGGAAAAAAGGCAAGATGGCGCAGACAATGTTTATCAATAAGGATTCATTTATAACAAAATATTTTATCGCAGTGACAAATTGGCGGTCAACACTTCCTGATTTCCATCGAATCGAACGTTAACAGATGACAGGCAGCAAAAAAAAAAAAGCTCACGCACATCCGCTGGAAGAGATGTATCAACATATATGAGCCTCCTCAGCCACCCTCAGGAAACATAGGGGATTAGGATACGTCTCCCGCACCCCCTTATACCTAGTAATTTAATTAAAACAAAGCACAAAATGGCGAATTCCCGTTTCGCTACCAGTTTGCGGCCCAGTTCGCGGCCCGTGAAGCGCTTCTACCGTGAAAAATAATTATTTTTTATTTTCCCCACGGGACCCTTTAATAACCCCAACAACATTCCTAGGAGGTCAAGAGGGGTATACCTTGCCCCCTTTCATTAAATTCCCCCTTCGTTTTTCACCTCTTCTTCTCTCTCGATCCTACTGAGAGATAAGATGGCGGCCGCTCCGGACTGTCACGCAGCAAAAAAAAAAAAAGCTCACGCACAGCCGCTGGAAGAGATGTGTCAACATATATGAGCCTCCTCAGCCACCCTCAGGAAACATAGGGGATTAGGATACGTCTCCCGCACCCCCTTATACCTAGTAATTTAATTAACGAAGCACAAAATGGCGAATTCCCGTTTCGCTACCAGTTTGCGGCCCAGTTCGTGGCCCGTGAAGCGCTTCTACCGTGAAAAATCATTTTTTTTTTATTTTCCCCACGGGACCCTTTAATAACCCCAACAACATTCCTAGGGGGTCAAGAGGGGTATACCTTGCCCCCTTTCATTAAATTCCCCCTTCGTTTTTCACCTCTTCTTCTCTCTCGATCCTACCGAGAGATAAGATGGCGGCCGCTCCGGACTGTTTAGAATGTTGACAGACACCGGAGAGCCAATCAGCTTTCTGCACGCAAAGTTCCGTTTCGCGAAAAGTAAGCGAACCGGAGCGCAGCCTGGAGCGCTGTTACAGATATATATCTTGTTTTGAACGTTAATTTCTCAAAAGCTACTGGAGCACATATATTGAGACCTAGCAAAGGCACATCGGGCTAACAGTCCCTACAATTTTGCCAAGTTTCGTGCAAATCCATTCAGCCGTTCGAGCTAAAAGTGAGTCCAACCGCCCTATGGAAATTAACATGGGAAAAACGCGTTTTGGGACCCCCCTTTTTTCTCGGCCCCCCCTTGATGAAACCCCCCCAAATTTTCAAGGGCTGCTCAGAAACAAAATGTGCCATTTTCCTGAAAATTTCAGCCGATTCCGTCCACAAACGCCAAAGTTATTAGACATAGAATTTTCAAAAATCCCATAGGGAAATAATCCTAACTATATGTACCTACTGGCGATAGCCATTAGGTAATATATGTATACACACACATATATATATATATATATATATATATATATATATATATATATATATATATACATCCAGCTCGAGTCCCTGCAAGTTGCATTAAAGAGATCCAATCTACTGATCGATAAAGACCATTCTTCCGTGGATAGAAAGAACGAACAAGGAAAATTCCGGCTGGTAACTCCTTATTCGGCGGAAGCAAATTATCTGAAACGCATGCTCAGAAAGAATTGGCATATTTTAAAAACTGACAGTTGTATCAAGGATGATATCCCTGAGTACCCCTTGGTAACCTTTAAGAAATCAAGATCTCTTAAGGACATGTTAGTTCAAAGTCACCTAAAGAAAATCGAAAGGAAACCCAATACATTGGCAGATCTAAAGGGCTTCCATCCATGCCATCATTGCAAAGCGTGTGCGCACATCAAAAGAGTCAAAACCTATGAGATTCCGAACACTGGAGTAGTGAAAACAATCAACAAATACCTCACATGCAACACCTCCTACGCAGTATACTGTCTTAAATGCCCGTTTGGACTAATGTATATCGGGAGCACGATTAAACCCTTGAAATTAAGGATTTTAGAACACTTGAGAGCTATTGACAAAAATGATCAGTCATATCCTGTTGCCCGACATTTCCAGCAAAAACACTCAAGCAATAGACACCAATTGCAGTATTTCGGATTAGATCATATACCGGAAAATCCCAGGGGTGGTGACAGACTGCATAGTTTGAGGAAACTTGAGTCTCGATATATTATCGATTTAATGACCAAACATCCGAATGGTTTAAATGCAGGGGAGGAATTGGCTTCTCATATAGGTCACTAAAGGGAATAAGTTATTTGAAAATGTACAATCTACAAATAACCCTGAACTGTTTCTCTGTGTGAATGTCGTAGAATACCAAAGCAGACCAAATGGCATGTGATGTTCAAAATGTACGAGGAATTAACATGAAAAATATTATTCCAAGTGAGGTACTAGGAAGAAATGATAATGTCGTGAGGATATAAATAATTTGTGCAGCTACTGAAGGAAAACTAGTAGTCAACTCTAATGGTCTATGTATTAATAGTTTTTTCGTTTAAACTTTGCTCTTTTGTAGAACTTCCACAGTGTGAATTTTGAAATTATGAAAGGATATTGTTATTTAAAGTTTAGTAATGGGACGGAACAAAAATGAATCAAGGGTGACTTGCCGATCCACGGCGTTATGTCTTCTACTCGTCACTTGTTGTGTTATAGTACAATGGCTTGTAATTTATTGACATAGTGATTTAAAAGGGAGGCGTAATGCCGTCCCAATATGGCTGAGAGGTTGCCAGCAAAGCGAGATCCTTAAGCCGATACACGGCTAGATACCATGAAATGTGACAGCTATTATTTTTATGCAAATCATGTTTTCTCTTAATTTAAATCACGGCTGTCAGTAAATATGCTCGAAATTACCGTGAGCATTTACTGGGGCTAAATGAAGTAGGAAAGCCTTTACATTGTACATTAATTCACAACGTGCCGTATATTGTGAACAACTTCCAATATGGTGTAATGATTTCTAGTCCCTTGTTTGTTTCACCCTCTTATCACGAGTGCACGCTGTTAAAAACATGGCGCCCACCATCAATGTTTGTAACATTGAGGAAGGCGGAGCGCCGAAACGCGTCTGTTGCGAACTTAAAATAAATCAACTGAAAACGACCCCGGAGTGCGTGGTTTATTTTGCGAAAACTGGTGGAAACTGTGAGCTGAATATATATATACATATATATATATATGTATATATATATATATATATATATATATATATATATATATATATATATATATATATATATATATATATATATATATATATATATTCACTGAAAAAACCATAGGTTAGAGACCATATATAGTTAGCTGGACATTTTATTGACATAAAACCAATGAAATTCCATATATAGTTAGTTGCACTAACTATATATCGCGCACCCGCAATCCACTGCTGATGATGTCACATATTACATCATTCATGACATGGTCAGTGACATCACTGATGACATCACTGATGACATCTCAAATGACATCACTGATGACATCATCTAGTGTCTGTGTGTTTTTGTAAAGTTTAAATATGTTTTACATATTGAAGAATGAGTGGATGTATGGAAGACTGAGTGTGTGTGTGGCTGGCTGGGAGGTGTGTGACTCTGTGCATATCAATGTGTACTTGTATCAGTGATTGTATAAGAGAGTAAGTATGTGTTAGTATATGTGTGAAAAGTATGGTGTTCTGTGTTTAACTGTATAGATGAGGAAATCGAAGTGTGATTGATTCTTCACAGGACTGACTAGGTGTATGAGTGCATATGATAGTGTTGTAATAATGAGTGACTGTATGTATGAGTGATTGTATGGGTGAATGAGTGAATGTGTGTGTAGACGTAGGAATCAGTGAGTGCGTATGTAGTAACTGGTATTGGTGTGTCATGATATCATCAGTGATGTCATTTGAGATGTCATCAGTGATGTCATTTGAGATGTCATCAGTGATGTCATCAGTGATGTCACTGAAGTATGGTGTTATGTGTTTAACTGTATAGATGAGGAAATGGAAGTGTGATTGATTCTTTACAGGACTGACTAGGTGTGTGAGTAACTCCATGGATGAGTGGCAGTGTGTGAGTGTCTGCATAGGTGTATGAGTGCATATGATAGTGTTGTAATAATGAGTGACTGTATGTATGAGTGATTGTATGGGTGAATGAGTGAATGTGTGTGTAGACGTAGGAATCAGTGAGTGCGTATGTAGTAACTGGTATTGGTGTGTCATGATGTCATCACTGATGTCATTTGAGATGTCATCAGTGATGTCATTTGAGATGTCATCAGTGATGTCATCAGTGATGTCACTGACCATGTCATGAATGATGTAATATGTGACATCATCAGCAGTGGATTGCGGGTGCACGATATATAGTTAGTGCAACTAACTATATATGGAATTTCATTGGTTTTATGTCAATAAAATGTCCAGCTAACTATATATGGTCTCTAACCTATGGTTTTTTCAGTGAATTTTCAAGGTTTTGTAAATGCAAATTCCTAACTATATATGGTCTATAACCTATGGTTTTTTCAGTGAATTTCATTGGTTTTTTAAAAGCTAATATCTATAGCTGTAAAATATATTCTTTATTACGTGACGTATCACGTAGCCACGTGAGACGCCTCATGACGCGTCGCATAACCGTGACGTATCGGTTCTGCAGCGCAAACAAAACCCGTAACGTAAGCGTGCCGGAGCACGCTTACAGATATATATATATTTTTTAACCTTAATTAGACAAAATCCACACGTGCACATATCTTGAGGCCTTGCTAAGGCACATCAAACAAACAGTCCCTACAATTTTGCCAAGTTTGCTGGAAATCTATTCCCTTAATTTTTTTTTTACTGTTTCTCTTGGTTTTCCCCTTGTTACGCTTACCGGGACGCTACCCGGTACGGGAACCGGACGCTCCAAAAACACAAGATGGCGGACTCCCGTTACGCTGCTGGTTAGCTGCCCGGTTCGCGTACCGGGAAGCGCCTCTACCACGAAAAATCACGGGGGACTTTAATATCCCCCTCATCAATCCTAGGGGTCAGGAGGGGTTTACCTTGCCCCCTTTCCTTCATTTCCCCCTTCTTTTTTCACCACATCTTGTCTCTCGAACCTACCGAGAGACAAGATGGCGGCCGCTCCGGACTGTTTACAATGTTGACAGCTACGCTGCCGGTTAGCTGCCCGGTTAGCTGCCCGGTGAGCTGCCCAGTTCGCGTACCGGGACGCGCCTCTACGGCGTAAAATCGCAAATTTTTTTGCCCCGCGGGGCACTTTAATATCCCCCTCATCAATCCTAGGGGGTCAGGAGTGGTCTACCTTGCCCCCTTTCCTTCATTTCCCCCTTCGTTTTTCACCACATCTTGTCTCTCGATCGTACCGAGAGACAAGATGGCGGCCGCTCTGGTTTGTTTAGAATGTTGACAGACACCGGAGAGCCAATCAGATTCGCTTCGCGAAGTTCCGTTACGCGTCAGGTACGCGAACCGGTGCGCTAACCGGAGCGCTGTCACAGATATATATTTTTTTTTAAACGTTAATTTCTCAAAATCCACTGGAGCACATATATTGAGACATAGCAAAGGCACGTCGGGCAAACCATATCTACAATTTTGCCAAGTTTCATGTAAATCTATTCAGCCGTTCGAGCTAAAAGTGAGTCCAACCGCCCTATGGAAAAATGAATGGGAAAAACGCGTTTTGGGACCCCCCTTTGTTCTCGGCCCCCCCTTGACGAAACCCCACCAAATTTTCAGGGGCTGCTCAGAAAAAAAATGTGCCATTTTCCTGAGAATTTCAGCCAATTCCGTCCACAAACGCCAAAGTTATTAGACATAGAATTTTCAGAAATCCTATAGAGAAAAAATCCTAACTATATATACCCACTGGCTATCGCCAGTAGGTAATATACATATATAAACATATGTAATCTGCATATCTATATAAATATAAATGCATGCATACATATACATATATGCATACATATGCATGTTATTTACATGAAAGTTTTAAAAACACTAATAAAAGCAAAGCTAAAAAGCCACCTCATTACAAACAGAATGGCTTTAACTTAAACGAGGGCGAGATCTATTGCATTTTCAATGCTTGTTTACTTTGGTTCTATCAAGAAGGCATTCAGATGTGTCACACATTTGCCATAAATTCTGAATGTTAGCCCTCTAGTTGCTCATTAGATCACTGTAGTAAAGCTAGTGCTCACCAGGGAAGTCTGCTGCTAATCATGGTTTGCAGCCATTTTCCCGCATTTTTTATCCCGCAGACTTTCAGTCCGCATACCATTATCCCGCAAGGTCATTGAGCTCGCATACCATTATCCCGCATTTTTTCAAAACGCATGTGCATTTATCGCGCATGCCTTTACAAAGAATTACGTTTTAAAGGCATGTATGGTAAATGCATTTGCGTTGTGAAAACCACGATGACGAGAGAGGTAAGTGGGTTTGTGTTAATTTTTTCGTAGGTTAGTGATTGTGTAGTGTAGTGTAGTGTTGTGTAGTGTAGTGTTGTGTTAGTGTAGTGTAAAGTTGTGGTGGTTGTTTAGTGTAGGGTCATGCTGGGGGTAGTGTTTTAGGGTTTAGGGTTGTGTTGTAGTGTTTGCGTAGTGTAGGGTCATGCTGGGGGTAGTGTTTTAGGGTTCAGGGTAGTGTTGTAGTGTTTGCGTAGTGTAGGGTCATGCTGGGTGTAGTGTTTTAGGGTTTAGGGTTGTGTTGTAGTGTTTGCGTAGTGTAGGGTCATGCTGGGGCTAGTGTTTTAGGGTTTAGGGTAGTGATGTAGTGTTTGCGTAGTGTAGGGTCATGCTGGGCGTAGTGTTTTAGGGTTTAGGATAGTGTTGTAGTGTTTGCGTAGTGTAGGGTCATGCTGGGGGTAGTGTTTTAGGGTTTTGGGTAGTGTTGTAGTGTTTGCGTAGTGTAGGGTCATGCTGGTGTGTAGTGTTTTAGGGTTTAGGGTAGTGTTGTAGTGTTTGCGTAGTGTAGGGTCATGCTGGGGGTAGTGTTTTAGGGTTTTGGGTAGTGTTGTAGTGTTTGCGTAGTGTAGGGTCATGCTGGGGGTAGTGTTTTAGGGTTTTGGGTAGTGTTGTAGTGTTTGCGTAGTGTAGGGTCATGCTGGGGTGTAGTGTTTTAGGGTTTTGGGTAGTGTTGTAGTGTTTGCGTAGTGTAGGGTCATGCTGGGGTGTAGTGTTTTAGGGTTTTGGGTAGTGTTGTAGTGTTTGCGTAGTGTAGGGTCATGCTGGGGGTAGTGTTTTAGGGTTTTGGGTAGTGTTGTAGTGTTGGCGTAGTGTAGGGTCATGCTGGGGGTAGTGTTTTAGGGTTTTGGGTAGTGTTGTAGTGTTTGCGTAGTGTAGGGTCATGCTGGGGGTAGTGTTTTAGGGTTTTGGGTAGTGTTGTAGTGTTTGCGTAGTGTAGGGTCATGCTGAGGGTAGTGTTTTAGGGTTTAGGGTAGTGTTGTAGTGTTTGCGTAGTGTAGGGTCATGCTGGGGGTAGTGTTTTAGGGTTTAGGGTAGTGTTGTAGTGTTTGCGTAGTGTAGGGTCATGCTGGGGGTAGTGTTTTAGGGTTTAGGGTAGTGTTGTAGTGTTTGCGTAGTGTAGGGTCATGCTGGGGGTAGTGTTTTAGGGTTTAGGGTAGTGTTGTAGTGTTTGCGTAGTGTAGGGTCATGCTGAGGTGTAGTGTTTTAGGGTTTTGGGTAGTGTTGTAGTGTTTGCGTAGTGTAGGGTCATGCTGGGGTGTAGTGTTTTAGGGTTTTGGGTAGTGTTGTAGTGTTTGCGTAGTGTAGGGTCATGCTGGGGGTAGTGTTTTAGGGTTTTGGGTAGTGTTGTAGTGTTTGCGTAGTGTAGGGTCATGCTGGGGGGTAGTGTTTTAGGGTTTTGGGTAGTGTTGTAGTGTTTGCGTAGTGTAGGGTCATGCTAGGGGTAGTGTTTTAGGGTTTTGGGTAGTGTTGTAGTGTTTGCGTAGTGTAGGGTCATGCTGAGGGTAGTGTTTTAGGGTTTAGGGTAGTGTTGTAGTGTTTGCGTAGTGTAGGGTCATGCTGGGGGTAGTGTTTTAGGGTTTAGGGTAGTGTTGTAGTGTTTGCGTAGTGTAGGGTCATGCTGGGGTGTAGTGTTTTAGGGTTTTGGGTAGTGTTGTAGTGTTTGCGTAGTGTAGGGTCATGCTGGGGGTAGTGTTTTAGGGTTTAGGGTAGTGTTGTAGTGTTTGCGTAGTGTAGGGTCATGCTGGGGTGTAGTGTTTTAGGGTTTTGGGTAGTGTTGTAGTGTTTGCGTAGTGTAGGGTCATGCTGGGGGTAGTGTTTTAGGATTTAGGTTAGTGTTGTAGTGTTTGCGTAGTGTAGGGTCATGCTGGGGGTAGTGTTTTAGGGTTTAGGGTTGTGTTGTAGTGTTTGCGTAGTGTAGGGTCATGCTGGGGGTAGTGTTTTAGGGTTTAGGGTTGTGTTGTAGTGTTTGTGTAGTGTAGGGTCATGCTGGGGGTAGTGTTTTAGGGTTTAGGGTAGTGTTGTAGTGTTTGCGTAGTGTAGGGTCATGCTCGGGTGTAGTGTTTTAGGGTTTTGGGTAGTGTTGTAGTGTTTGCGTAGTGTAGGGTCATGCTGGGGGTAGTGTTTTAGGGTTTAGGGTAGTGTTGTAGTGTTTGTGTAGTGTAGGGTCATGCTGGGGGTAGTGTTTTAGGGTTTAGGGTAGTGTTGTAGTGTTTGTGTAGTGTAGGGTCATGCTGGGGGTAGTGTTTTAGGGTTTAGGGTAGTGTTGTAGTGTTTGTGTATTGTAGGGTCATGCTGGGGGTAGTGTTTTAGGGTTTAGGATAGTGTTGTACTGTTTGTGTAGTGTAGGGTCATGCTGGGGGTAGTGTTTTAGGGTTTAGGGTAGTTTAGTTGTTTAGTGTATGCTAAAGGCATATTCGTTCTAAAAGTTTTCGTTATTTTAATTTGCGGCCTAATAGTACATGCGGGATTTTTTTTGCGGACTGATGGTATGCGGGATTTCGTCATATATTCGCTAATCATACTTTCTATGGCAAAATGAACCCCCTCATTTTGTTCCTTTTTAAATTAAATGTTTTAAGAGTTACCACTTTATTCCAATCAAGATGGCTTCAGGTGTGCCATACCTTTGTAATAAGTAGGACTGTTAGCACTCTAGTTGTTCTTTAGAACACTCTGGGACAATCTGTCATTGGGCTATAGTTGGGCTACATCTGGCTGATATTTGGGCTACATTTGTTTTTTTTTGTCTCTGGTGGCCATCTTTGGGCTACATTGGGCTACATTGGGCTACATTGGGCTACATTTGGGCTCCAACATATATATAGCCCAATGTAGCCCAAAATATATTTTTCAAAGTTAATTTTCGTAAAAACCACTGGAGCCTATATCTTGAGACATAGCAAAGGCACATCGGGCTACCAGTCCCTACAATTTTGCCAAGTTTGGTGTAAATCCATTCAGCCGTTCAGGCTAAAAGTGAGGCCAACCGCCCTATGGAAAATTGCATGGGAAAAACACGTTTTGGGACCCCCCTTTTTTCTCGGCCCCCCCTTGACGAAAACCCCCCAAATTTTCAGGGGCTGCTCAGAAACAAAATGTTCCATTTTCCTGAAAATTTCAGCCAATTCTGTCCTCATAAGCCAAAGTTATTCGACATAGAATTTTCAAAAATCCCATAGGAAAAAAATCCTAACTATATATACCTACTGGCGATCGCCAGTAGGTAATATAGGGGCAGAGCTTGCTGGCGTCCATGCCGGACGTGTGAGCGTTGAGCTCCTCGCTGTTGCCCCGACACAATCCTACATAACTATCCTAAAAGTGCCTTTACTGCCTTATCTGTGGTGGAGGGCTTCCCTGCTCCTCACAGTGCGTCCGGACAGACCAAAATCGGGCGGCTCGGCGGCCGCGAGCAGCACCACGGAAGAGGACCCAGCCGGTGGCTGACCAGGCCTGAAGCCGCGGCCTTTCCTGCGAGAGCGCTCCGACGACGTCACTCTACGTGCGGTCTGTGAGGCCCTGTGCGACTCGGACAGGAGGACCCGAAGTCGGAGGTGGAGCATCCAATTCCTCAAGCTCTCTGCGCTCCTCGCCGAGAGTCGCAACGGCGGCGGAAACCTACAGTGAGGCGACCCGGACTTTGGCAGGTGATTGCCGGGGGCGGCTGCGGGGCTCCTGGGGAAGCTGCTACCGGGTGGCGTTGCCTTGATCCCCCCATATGTACCGCTCCTAATGCCTGATCTGGCCGTGAATGGCCTATGACCGCCGGTGCACATAGCTGAGTGCTCGGCGCCTGCAACGCTCCGTTTTGCCTGTGACAGACTGGTGCCTAGACCTGGGACGCCGGCGATCGGCGATTGGGACAGTGGGCACCCTGGGGGTCTCGTTGGGCCCTGCGACGCGGGAGTGAAACCTTGTCCCCCCAACCGACCCTAATCCTGGACACTGCGACCCCCGAACCTCACTAGGGGCGGCAGCCCTACCGATCACAGAGTTGAGGGGCGCTGTGATGGTGACAGGCTGGCATACTCTGGGGCAAGTGAAGGCCGCCATCTTGAGGTCGGGTCTGACCCTGAGGCGGCCATTTCCTGCAGCGTTCAGAGTTGACTTTGGCTGCACTGCAGTACTAACCACACGTAGGAGGTCTGGACCGGCACAGTCAGGTGTGGAGGGAGTGACTGGCTTGGGGGAGCATCTGCCAACACTCGGGGCCTGAGAAGGGGTGAGGCTTCGAGAACACCTAGCCCGGGATCTGCTCTGTACCCTCATCGAGACGGGCAACACGGCATAGGGAAACACTGCACAGGCACTGCAGTGAGCTCACTGGCAAGGACTCGAAGTGGGCCACAGCTTGAAGTGTATGGGGGGGCGTACTGCTGTAGTGAACCCCAATAACCCTGGTATTGCGAGGAAGCTGAGCACTGTTACCTGGGGATTGGAGTCTGCACCGACGCTGAGAAGAACACTAGAACGCGCTGACGCACTGTAAACACCAGGGGTGTAGTTCGCTTGCATGTCCACCAGACTAACCATGGGCAAAAACGATAGAACACAATCTAAACTCACTTTTGAGCAACGGCGAGCCAAGGGGTCTGAAGTGCCGGCTCCGGAGACGTCCCCCAAAAGAACGACCTCAATGGGTCCCATAAGCTCGGATATCCACGACATGCTGGTTGCGATGGAGAAAGGGATACAGGACAGTATAGCATCGGGTGGGACTAAAATTGATGCCCTGTCCTACCGCATGGATCGCATGTCGGAACGAGTGGATAAACATGCCGAGCGCCTGGACATGGTGGAGCGCCGGCTGACGGAGGCGGAGGAAGCTCAGTCGGAGTGGGACAAGGACCGCAAAAAATTTGGAAGGCTCCTGCAGGTGATCCAAGACAAATCGGAGGATTTGGAGGTGAGGTCACGAAGATCCAACATCTGCATCGCAGGAGTGGCGGAGACTACACAGACCGGCAAGATGGAGCTCTTTGTGGAGAAACTCCTCAAGGTCCTGCTTGGGGATGAGGCCTTTTCCCCCATGTTCATTGTGGAGAGGGCCCACCGCTCTCTAGGTCCCAAGCCGAAGCCGGGCGCAAACCCGAGACCCATCATAGCGAAGCTCCTGAACTACCGGGACAGAGACACCGCACTACGCTTAGCTAGAGACAAGGGCACGCTGCAATACGAAGGGATGGACATCTCGCTCTATCCGGACTTCACTGCAAAGGTCCAGGAGGAGAGGAGGCAATTTGCACCTTACAAACAACAGCTGCGTGATCTTGGATTGGACTACGCGATGCTATACCCGGCGAAGCTTCGGATTAACAGACAAGGGCACTCGCATTTCTTCACTGATCCCAGGGAGCTGCAGAAGTCACTGAAGGTGTGGTCGAGGGAGCGCAGGAATAGCCCTAGTAAAGACCAAGAAGACCTTGCTTCCTCTTCGTGGCTGGAGGAGCAGGATTGAGCGCTCCGCATTAGTCTGGTTCGGTCACGGCCTTGCTGTGATTGCCGCTACACTGTTGGGTAGATGCTGCCCAGCGTGGTGCAGCATACGGAGTGACAATGGTGTTGTATGCCATCAACACGGATGAAGCCCTGGCTTTGAACTTGGAATTTCCGGCTGGGTGAGATCTTACTGATTTGTTTCTGCACTGTGGGGATCCGGGGGGGGGTCCCCCTTTTTTGGAGTGGCAGGGCCACGACACAATTCTAGCTCTCTGAGTGGAGGGGCCGTGCAGCAGTTGGTACACAGGGGGGAGCTGCATTTCCGGAGACAGAGGGGAGTGACACTGCGCGTTTCTCAGACTAAACCTTATGTTGGCACTGAACGTTTGCAAGGGGCATGGCACTGGAGTGAAGTAGCAAGGTGGTTTTGGACAGATACCTACTTGCTTTGCTGGCAACGTCTGCCCCTGTGCTTTTGGCTTACAGGCTCCGTAGAGAGTCATTTCAGGGACTGTTTTGGTTGGGTTACTGGGGTGATGGAGGGTGGTATTGAGATCTGTCTGACCAGGTTGGGGGTGGTCGGCTGTGGGCGGGGGGAGGGGGATTCTTGTCTGATTTGGTTGGGGCTGTTCTTTTTGATGAGTTTGGGAACTCTGTTTCAAGGGGGGGATGTGCCGGGTGTCAGGTGTGATGTGGCAAGCTCTGTGGTCCGGACTACAGAACCCAAGAGTTCTAGATTTCTTAAGTATAACTATCAACCAGTACGGAACATAAATGGAAGACAATGAAGCCCTAGGTTTGAATGGTGGCCCGGGTCTTTTGAGAGTGATGTCATGGAATGTGAGGGGGTTGAAGGATTACAGGAAGTTACGGAAGAATATGAGCTATCTACGCAGGCACTGCATAGATGTTGCCCTACTTCAGGAAACACACCTCCCACTCTCCAGTAAAATGTTGGCTGCTAGAGGTCTGGGTGGTTGCAGTGTGGCGCTGGTTTCACTACTCACTCGCGGGGGTGGTGACATGGGTGAACCCCGGCTCGAACCGAAAGCTGACTCCCGTATCTGCCGATCCGGAGGGCAGGTACCTCATTGCCCGGTGTACGGGTAAAGGTCAAGATTTGCTGTTGGTAAATGTTTATGGTCCGAATTTTGACAATCCTGCTTTCTACTCAGCGTTGGCGGATATGTGCAGAATGCATGTTGGTTCCAGAATGATGTGGGGGGAGATTTCAGCTTTGTGATGCACCCAGGACTGGATCGTTCAACGGGGTCAGCCCGCAGCCCTGCGGCGGCTGCTGCTCTCATGCACTCGGAACTAATCAAGTTAGACTTGGTGGACATATGGAGACACAGGCATCCAGGGAAGGGAGGGTACACGCATTACTCAGCCTACCATGATATACACACTAGGATTGACTATTGGTTTGTGTCGACCCCGCTCTTGAGATCTGTGATGAATTGCACAATTCTCCCCCGCACGTTATCAGACCACTCACCACTGCTTTTGTCCCTCACTGCACCTGCTAGGAAAATTACCCCATTCACATGGCGGTTTCCCCTGTATTCTTTATTGGACGAGGTATTCAGAGGGGAGACATAGACACGTTCTTTGCAACCAACTTGGGATCAGTGGATTGCTTTCAGACGGTGTGGGACACCTTTAAGGTCTATATCCGTGGGATGACGATAGCAAAACACTCTGGGGTACTCCGTTCTATAAGACATAGGCTCAAACAGCTTGAAACGCAATTGGCAGATTTAGAGAAGCAGCATAGGCGTACGTCGGACAGAGACACGGAGGAACAGATTAAGACCCTACTTAAGGAATTCAATGAGGAGGCGGACAGGAAGGTCAAACATATGGGGAAGTATGCCACAGCCCGAGCATATGGAGAGAGGGATCGCCCGGGGGCTTTGTTAGCCAGGTTGATGTGAAATGGCAGGCCCCAACTTGTGGTGGAGGAGCTGGTTACGTCCTCGGGTGAGGTAGTCACGGAGGAAGCTGACATAGTTGCGGAATTTAAGGACTATTACTCTAAACTCTACAGTTCTAGAGTTGGGCAAATGGAGGATGAAATTGACGACTACCTGAGTTATATCAGGATGCCCTTCCTAGAAACTTCCAAAGAGAATTCCTCATGATGCCCATCCAGCGAGATGAGATACTAGAGGCGCTGGAAGGCATGAGGCCATCCAGTTCGCCAGGCACTGATGGTCTCACAGTAGCTTTTTATAAGGCCTTTAAAGATACTCTCATACCGCACTTAATGTCCTTCTTTGATGATATATGTCAACAGGGTAGTATGTCAAAGTCCATGCGTGAGGCCCTTCTTGTCACAATCTCCAAACCGGGGAAGTCCCCTAGGGAGTGCGGTTCTTACAGGCCGCTTTCTCTACTGAATGTGGACGCCAAATTATATGCGAAAGTACTAGCGGCGAGATTGGCTATAATTGTCCCAGAAATGGTCGGCCCGGAACAGGCGGGCTTTGTGCCTGCTAGGAACCTAACGTATAACCTCTGCACGGTTCTAGGCACCATTCAGCATGTGAGGCAAGACACCAAGGCACTGGCTATATTCCTGGACATGGAGAAGGCCTTTGACTCCGTGGAGTGGCCCTTCATGCTACGGGTATTACGGAAGTATGGGCTGGGGGAACCCTTCTTACAAATGCTAGGTGCCCTTTACTACAAACCCTTGGCACGGTTCAAACTGGGAGATACCCCATACCTATGGAATTGGACTTCTTCCGGCGCTTGAAGACCCTGATGCTGAAATTTGTGTGGCAGGGGGGCCGGGCTCGGCTTCCATTTGCAGTACTTCGTCGGCCACGGGGGGAGGAGGGGGTGGGGTTCCCCGACATGCATTTATACTACAAGGCGGCGCAATTAAGAGTGCTGGTGGAATGGTCACAACCCCTTTCGGAGAAGCATTGGCTACATATGGAACGTAGTGTAGCTGGGAGATCCATCTGGGATTTGGCCTAGAAACCTAAGGTGGACCGACCCAAGAATGCCTATATATGCACTCCTACTAGTACTGTCCTGAAAGTGTGGGACACGGTCACTGGGGATGATCGTTGGACCACCTTTCCGTCACCGTTTACCCCTATCCATAGGAATCCGTCCTTTCCGCCGGCAGAACGAGATGGTCCGTTTACGCAGTGGAGTGAGGGGAGCTGCAGGGCGCTTACTCACCTGTTCCATGGGGCGGACCCCCTTACCTTCCACAACTGCATGAGGGACTACGGGGTCCCGCCCACTGAACGGTTCCATCATACTCAACTCCTACACTGGGCTACTTCACCCGAAGTGTGAGATGCGGCCACGAGACAGCGGACGTCCTTCGAGGCGTTTATCATCCGCACTTCCTGTATGAAGGGGACGATCTCCTTCATATATAGACTGCTCCTGGACACGGTGATATTCCCAAGACCCCGCTATATGGAGCACTGGGAGAATTGTCTTGAGCGGGACATTTCGAAAGCCGAGTGGGAGGGGTTATGGAGAGATATCAAGGCCCACAACCACTCGATTGGCCTTAGGGAGGCTCATTTGAAACTTATGTATGACTGGTACCTTTACCCGTCCAAGCTGCACCGCATTTTCCCGTCGACCTCCGACAGGTGCTGGAGGGGGTGCGGCTTGCTGGGAGATTTCCGCCACATATGGTGGGATTGCCCAATCATCAAGCCTTTCTGGTCAGAGATACTAGCTCACATTAAAGAGGCGATTGGATATCCGATCCCGGAGTCCATGGACTATGTCCTGCTGGGGCTTCGTGATCCGATGCTGACGCACCAGACTAGAGCTGACAAACGGATTATATGGTTGTGCCTGGGTGCGGCTAAATTGACACTGGCGGCGGCGTGGAAGAAGCAGACGGCGCCGGCGACCTCACTGTGGCATGCGCGGTTGTGGCACCTACTGAGTTTGGAAAGGGTGTCCGATATCTTTCTGGGCAATTTTAAGAATTTCATGTTTACATGGGGCCCCTTGGTCAGGTTTCTGTCCCGGGGTCTTCCATCAGCTTTATGCCCATCAGCATTGCGAGCACTACACCTGTTTCAGATTTGATTGAAGAGACGTATGCTTCCAGGTATGAATGAGTAATGAGCTGCCAAAACGGGTGGGGGGTGGTGGGGGGGGGGGGTTTGGGTTGGGACTGTTGATTTTACTTGTTTACGCGACTTCCGGCAATTGGTAATGGATTATAGAGGACTCCGGCGCTGAGATGTTCCTAGATGGAGGCTTGGCCTATCGCTTACTGCATCTGATGGAGATCTGATATATGCCACTATTGCGAATGGACACTGACTTGGCAGTCACTGTGCGGATTATCCTTCTTGCATTCCAGTGCTTTGGTGGGTGGGCATTCCCGGAGTCCCCCCTATGGGAGCTTTTGATCTTTGTCGCTATGTTTGATTGTTTTTTTCTCTGTTTTTGAAATCAATAAAAATAATTTTGAAAAAAAACTGGGAGATACAGTCACTGACCCAATCGACATCAGCAGAGGCACCAGACAAGGCTGTGTCCTGTCACCGCTGCTGTATGCACTAGTGGCAGAGCCCCTGGCGTGTGCGATCAGGGAATACCACGAGCACGAGGGAATCAACTTCCCTGCATATAAGATCGGTATATCCACGTATGCGGATGATACATTGCTTTATGTCAGGGAACCGGAGGCTAATCTTGCTTCAGTTCTGCGGGAGGTGGTGAAATTTGGAGCGCTTTCCGGTTTACGGGTGAACTGGGACAAATCGGTGGCATTGCCGCTCACTCCAGTCACTGCCCCGTTCACTATGGAATATCCGCTGCAGTGGACTTCGGATCCAATACGGTATCTGGGGATCCGTCTACACACTGACCCCGAGCTATTGGTTCGGGAGAACTACGGGAGGGCATACAGCAAACTTGAAGACGACGTGGAGACTTGGAATAGATTACAGCTGTCCCTGATGGGGAGAATAGCGATAATGAAAATGGTGGTACTGCCTCGGTTCCTGTTCCTCTTTTCCAACATACCTGTGGTTCTCCCCAAATCCTTCTTTCGAAGACTCACGCAGACCCTTATTAGGCTGGCGTGGGGTGGCAAACAGCCCAAAGTTCAATGGAAGACACTTCTACTTCCCTATGAACGGGGGGGCCTGGGAGCACCGGACCTAGAACAGTATTATCGGATCGCGCAGGCGTCGCATCTACACACGTGGATCCACGAAGCTCCTGACATACCACATGCTAAACTGGAAAGGCTGTTTGCGGAACCGGTTCCTCTCCCGGCCACGGTATGTCAACCGGTGGACCGCAGGACGGGGGTCTTGGATTCCATCACGGTTACGAACCATGCATGGCATGAATTACTGAAAAGGCAGGATGGTGTTAGGCTGTACTCCCCTCTTATGCTGGTGGAATGGGCGGTATGGATCCCCCCGCTCGCGGACAAAGGGGTGGTGAAGGCACTGCAGGAACTCGGAATCGCAAAGTTAGGGGATCTGTTCTTAGACGGCACCCTGAAGACGCTCCCTCAGATTCTCCAGTCGCAGACGGGGAAGTCGCTCCTCCACAGCTTCCAATATCATAGGGTGCGCAGTGCCCTGCAGGGACTGCTTGGCCCGGAGCTGGCGGAACCTCAGGAGATGCCGGAACTTACCTATGTTATTAAGAACCCCGCATCCAGTAAACTGGTGTCGAGGCTTAAAAAATGGGGGACAAACATAGGGCTTGTCTGCAATCTCCGTCTAGGGTGGCCTGGCAGACTGATCTCCAAACGCAGATCTCTGATGAGATGTGGGGCTATTGCTGTTCCAACAGCAGGAAAATATCTCTGAACAATAGACATAGATTGATACATTTTAAATACTTGCAGCGGGTCTATTACACCCCAGAGAGGCTGCTTAGATATGGCTTGAGGGGTTCCGCGGAATGTGAACGCTGCCGTTTCCCAAACGCGGACTTCATACACATGGCTTGGTCTTGCCCCGGCATCCACAGGTTCTGGACGGAGGTATTCGCAGAATTAGGCCTGATCCTAGGCATTGACCTTCAGCCTGATCCCGCCATTGCATTGCTGGGTTATTCCAAAAATCTCCCGGTGGCGATGCGTAGATTGGCAGATATTGCCATGCTGACTGCCAAACGCACGGTAGCCATGTGCTGGATGAGAGGGCCCCTTCCGACGAAGAAGAGGTGGGAATCTGATCTGCTGTACTGAAATATGCAGTCGATGGCTTATAGCGAACTGCTTACCCCCAAGAGTCGCCCCAAGAACTTCTGGGGGCTGTATAGGGCCTATCTGGATGCTAAAGATGACACAGACCCGGAATCTGACCAGAGGACGTAGAGGAATGTGATGCTCGGGAAGAGGAGACTGGGCACCTGGAGTGCGCTAGCGCGCTTCATTGAGGAGGCAGCGGGTATATAGGGGGGGGGTCATTCCTACCGGGGGCCAGGTGCTGCAAAGGGGGAGCCTGACCTGTACGTGAGTGGGAGCATGATGCCGGGAGGGGGTGGAGTATGCTGAGGCCTGGGTCCTACTCTGAGCTCATTCTGTTGGGTGGTCCACTAGGACTGATACATCAGGCGCACGGACGACTCGTCCATCGCGACACACGCTGAGGAGTCTGGCACACTTTGGGTGGGAGGGTTCTACTGGGGAGGGAGCGGGTGTTTGGTTAAGGGGGGGTTCTTTTTTTTTTTTTAGTACAGGTTTCTTTAAGGTACGCTAACTCCTGGTCTACACACTCGAAGCTTCCATCGTATCTGAGCACCATCATCGGCGAGGCCGGTGGTGGCACGCACATCATGGACACACTATGTAACACCAGGGAATGATGGTTGTGGTCCGCCTTTGGACATTAAGGTATTCTGCATTCATGTTCTTAGCCCTCGTTGCCGCCAGGCCCCCGGGATGCTGGCATGCAGGCTGTGTAAACTCTCCAGGGGTTGAAGTGCTGTGATGGTGTGGTCTGCTGCCGGCCTCAGGGTTGTAGGCTGTATAAGCTGTGTGCCAATTGTATATGCAATAAAGTATAAAGTTAATTAAAAAAAAATATATATATATATTTATATATGCTCAGAATATCTGGAGTGTGGTGCATATTTTTCGTTGGTGGTAAATATATACATGTATATATATATTTACCACCAAAGTGACATATGCACCGCATTCCAGGAATTTTAATTCATCACTGTCAATCCTTTATTCCATCATCACCAACATGTTTCATCTACCAAGGCCATGAACACAACCTTGCTGGTCCAAACACAACAGGTTCATGAGTGCATGTGCAAACGTTTTTTTTTTTTTTTTTTGGTAAACCTTTATTCGTATTGCAATCAAATACAGGTACGGGCCTACAACCTTCTCGGCCGGCCGCAAAACAGGGTAAAAAGTAGCAATCAATACAAAGAATCAGAGCAGTGCAAAAGCCGGAACGACATGTACCCAGGAAACAACACGTAGGCATACGGTCAGGTCCGAAATCAGGATTACAGAGGTTCATTTTTACTACAAGGAACTGAAGAAGTGCCATACAATCACACGTGGTCCTACAACTCAGCACGCAAATCAGGATATCCACTATAAATATAAACACCGACGAAGTAGTGAGGTTACGGCACATAAATCAGGAGAGACATTGGCACAAATCCGATGAAGAACAATCCCCAACCCCACCCCTCAAAGCAGTACACGTTACAGGAACCACGAATGAAGACGACACTATAGAAAAAGACGAAGACTAAAGGGCCATGGAAACAAAAAATGGACAAACCCCATCCCCCTACCCCCACCCTGCACACCCGCGGAAGGCCAAGGCCTACACCCCCAGCCGCGTGCCTGTCGCCCTAATGGAACCCGAAATTTAGAAAAGAGAAAGAGAAAGGACAAAGAGCGTAAATGGAGGAGGGCCCTCAAAATCGCCACCCGGCCCCGCCCATCACCCCTGCACATGGATGAAGTCCAAAAGCAAAATGGAACATCGCGGAGAGCGTCAAGTACCAAGCACATCAAAAATACAACCCCAGTACAAACACACCCATAGCACTGTCAGTTAACGTGAGGGCCACCGAAACCTAAAATGCATCACCCCTGGCCTCGTCTATCAACAAAACCACCCAATGATCCCTTGTCAATCGAGTTACAGTACTTTTTGGAGGATCTGAAGGATCCAAGCGAATCAGTCCCGAGTAATACCAAAAAGGGGTTCAGCAGCTCGAGTCCATCCAATATCACGCCACAGAGTCCAAGCACAGTAATACCCTCCATGAAGTGGAAATATCACTGTCCGGCGAATGCCACGGTGTTATTGGGGCAGCCCGAAAAGGAGAACAGCAGCGCGTCCCTAGGATCAGGATAGGCATGTGTCCCAAAGAGGCACTCACGTGTGCATCCGCGCTGTCCAGGGAGGACGAAGCAACCAGGTCTCTCGGTAGTTCACGGAATCCAGGCGGGTCCTGAGTCCTCCCCAAGGAAGTAGAAACGGGTACAGAGGCACTCCATTGAATTCGGACTATGTCCGCACTGGGCGGTGAAACAACAATGGCGGCCAATTTTCGATTCAGGTCCCAAACATTGCAAATCAGAGACCCGCGCAGATCCGTTAGGGCGGCCAGGACGTCTTTGGGCGTGGGCTCCATTGTGCGCCGCAAGCATCCCACGTCCATGTCTACGGCAGCCATCCGACCGGGACATGGTCCGTGATGAGGGGTGTCAGCCGCCATCTTCGTCAGTTCATATAAAGGGGGGTCCCCGTAAGGATAGTGTATTGTAAGGGACATACACTGAAGTGAAATTACCAAAGAAACAATTAGACAAACATAAGTGACAATTTAAGAATTGGTATACGAAATTTATTACCAAAACACAGCGTGATTGCTGGTAACAATTAATGAATCAACTTATGCGAATTGACAAGCCCCAAGAAAGGAAGGGAGGGTAGTGCTCAGGGAGGTGAAAAAGAATATGGAATGTTGACACAGTGTTAAGAAGGATAACATCCAAATTCAGTGACAGTACACATCAATTACAATGCAAATGCCAAAAAATTAAGGCAAAATTCCAAACATAGTCAATAAATCATATTCGACGGTCACATCTAATTGCTTGATGGATCGGGGGTGTGCCGGAACCTCAAGAAGGGAAAAGTTGACGTTTCGACCCCTATTGGTAGGCTAATTAAAGTCCTTAAGCGGGGTCTTCATCAGGACGTCAAATTGGAGAGGGGGGGGCAGATCTGTGTGAAAAATAATTAGACTTTAGTACGTTATAAGGACGACAAATGTTCATCCTATCTATTGGGGGAAATTTTTTTTATTTTATTAAGTGAATTACCATGGAGTACGGCCCAGCCGGGCTCTGTACAGGATAGGGACGCCACACCAGAAAGTCGTGGTCAGTCCAACGAGGTGGGAACCTCAACTACAGAGGAGACAAACATAACTGTAAGATAATAAAATTGGCTATTTCTGTTGAAAAAGCTTCTGTCATGAAGGGTCGGATAACACTCATACTCATGAGGGAAACCGGTTCAGGAATATTATTAGATGTCACATTGGGACATGGGCTGTGTAGGAAATTACCTCTAAATGATGTAATCCTGCCTGTCAACCACGTCTTTGTACGATGCAAGGAATTAATTAATAAATATGGCGCTGCTTCAGTCTCCAATAATCAACTGGAAGGAGAGAGTAGAATACTAAGTGTGATAAACATGCCTAGTAAATTCCATAATCGCTGCAAGTGTGTAACCAACGAGCGAGTCTCGTGTTTTCACATATTCAAATGACTGATACTTACAAGAAAATGAGGCGTGAAGCCTAAGACATTTAGTCGATCTCCGTCATGCAAGAGGAGCGGAGTTGTAAACACACGGACTGAATCAGAGCGGGGTAGAACCACCGGCGCTCGCGTGTTAATGTACTACATAGCACCCAGGTCCCCGTGACTGCATGGGTTCAACCCCCCTTTTGTGTAACATATTCTGAGCAGGTGCTGACCTGCAAGGTTTTTCTTAAAGTAAATGTATCCATACCATGGTGGAATCAGAGCTATTGTCCTACACTGAGGAGTACATCAACCAGCTCACTAAAGATTTGGCTACCACCTTTCTATCTACTTCTGTCCCGACAATTGACATCACTTTAAATGATAAGATCTCCCGTCTAGAGAGATTAGAGAAGAAGCTTATACGAACTCGGCTACATGGGCACCTCTTCACGAGATATCTGCAAGAAAATATCATCCCTGTTGGGCTGCAAATCAAAATCGAGCCTGTGATTTTCGTAGATGTACCTAAGTTCAAAGAGGGGTTCAGTTACGTGGCCAATAACTGCTCCCGGCACTGGATGGTGCTGGGAGTCGAGACGGCTGCGGAACAAGTTGTCTCTATAAGTAAAGAAATCGCAGACCTAAAGGCTGAAATCCTGGGAGATACCACACTTACTAAAGCCAAAGAAGCCATAGATAATTTGGAAGTCACAATCAAAGACTTTGATACTACAGCCCAAACAAAAAAGCTGGAAAAGTTGGCACGAGACCTCCGATTGTTTGATAAAAAATCAGTTTATCCATATCTACAGCCAGATTATTATAAACAGGACAATCAGGGTCGTTTTACCAATCGCGGCCGCGGGGGGTACAGAGGACGAAGGAATTTTACTACTTTTTCCGACTCCTCATATAGTTCGGGCAGCGACGGAGAGGCAGGACCCAGCACCTCTTACTCCTATCCACCCTACCCCCCTCAAGACCCTTTCTACCAACAATATCCTCCACAATTCCCACCTCATTTTTTAGACCGAGGCCGGGGCCAATGGCGCCCTCCACGGGGCCGTGGGAACAACTGTCCCCGCGGCCAAACAAGAGGACAGCAACAGAATCAGGCGGGATGGGATGCCGGACGAGGCAAGCAGCAGAAACAGGTGACCTTCCGCCCGGAGGCACACGGGGAGATCTCGACCCGCAGGAACACATACAGGTGGTAGATACTGACACCAGACATGACCCCACCATGTCGACTACCACCAGTCCAGTGATTAACATCTCTAAACATACCCTCCAGGAAGAAGAACTTAAGGTCCTCGGCCGAGGACTCTCGTATGTTCCCACTGCTTCGGTGAACAAATTTCTGCTCAAAACTGAATTATACAGCTTCTTCAGGAAGATAAGGCTACAATATTTTTTCCGAAATCAGACCTCAAGACCACAACATTCGGTCACTGGCCTTAGGACACCGTCCACCTTTTTTCCACCAACGTATGCCATGAACAGTCGTATTCTTGCTTTTGAGGAAATTGTCACCTCATCTGTAGACCAATCTCTCAAACAGCACACATTTCTGAGGCTCAATCTACCTGGAACTGAGAAGAAGGCCCTGACTTCTTTAAGCAATAATAAAGATGTAGTCATCAAACCCGCGGATAAAGGCGGCGCCATTGTGGTACAGGATCTTTCAGACTACAAGGCAGAGATCTACAGACAATTATCTGATGGCATTAGTTACCGTCTGTTACCCAGTGACCCCTCGCGGGAACTGGCTAGCACTATCCTGAGAGTCACACAGAAAGGACTGGACACGGGTTTTCTGAGCAAACAAGAATTCGATTTCCTCAATCAGAAGTTTCCAAGACTAGCCACAATTTATACTCTTCCGAAGGTGCACAAGAACCTCAACAAACCCCCAGGACGCCCCATTGTATCTGGCTGCGGATCACTGTTGGAGCCCCTGTGCCAATATGTGGACTTCTTTCTTAAGCCCATTGCCCTTAACACAAAGGCTTACCTACGAGATACTACTCAGGTGATCAACCTGATAGACGAAAGACCGTTTGACTCTCAACAGACACTCCTAGTCACTTGTGATATCATATCACTCTACACCAGCATCCCACAGCAAGATGCCTTGGAAGTGATGCGAGAGCCTCTAGACACTCGAATTGCGCCTGTTCAGGTTCCCACACAATTCATTATTGAACTATTGGAGATTGCCATGATGCATAACTTTTTCATTTTTCAAGAAGACTTTTATTTACAGACTAAGGGGGTAGCCATGGGGGCTACTTTTGCTCCTAATTTGGCAATAATTTATATGGATCATTTCGAACATCAACATATCTTTCCAGAATCCAACCCTTTCAAAGCTCATCTGCCACTCTGGGTCAGATATATTGATGACGTTCTGTGCATCTGGGAAGGAAATCAAGACCAACTTCAAATTTTTCACGATTGGCTGAACACCCGGAACCCTCACATCCAGTTCACGATGGAATCCAGCAATAAAACCATACCTTTCCTAGATATTTCGATCTATGTAGAATCAGATCATCTACAAACAACACTGTTCAGAAAGCCGACAGAGCGCAATTCTTTATTACAATACCAGAGTCATCACCCGAGGGGCCTCAAGGACAACCTCCCGGTAGGGCAATTCCTACGAATTAGGAGAAACTGTTCTACAAGAGCCAACTACCTCAAAGAGTCGGAGGTCCTAAGTCAACGCCTCATATCACGAGGTTATCCCTCCAGGATGGTAAAACGAGCCAGAAAACGGGCCTGGAATAATCCCCGTGACTCACTACTTAATCCCGAGAATCTACCACGTGGAGCGACTGACCGTGTCATCTGTGTAACTACCTTTTCAACACGTAGTAATGACATAAAAAAGATTATCAATCACAACTGGCCTTTGGTGGCCGAGGTCATCAACCAAACTGAACTGCCTCTTCACTCCTTCAAGAGAGCCAAAAACATAAGAGACATGGTGGTCCATTCTTATCTAGAACCAGCAAGCCAACCCACTCTAACATCACTCTGGAATTTGCCCCCGTTGGTTGGCCATCACAGATGCGGAACTTGTACCGCCTGTGACACGACCATCCAGACAAAAACTTTTGACCATGGGGGTAGAACGTATAAGCTCAAACACTACACGAACTGTAACTCAGCCGGAGTCATTTATATCATTCGGTGCCCATGTAGCCAGTTATACGTGGGCCAAACTCAACAAAAAATTAAGTCAAGGATTTCATCCCACTGCAGCAGATTAAGATGCAAGGTGACAGGGGCCCCCCTGGTTGACCATTGGTTAACAGCAGGACACACAGTCACAGACCTACGCTGGCTTGTGATTGAGAAAGTTACCTTAGGGAGAAGAGGAGGGAACTTCGTAACAATACTAAACACACGTGAGTCAAAATGGATGTCCCTTCTGGACTCCATTAACAATGGCCTGAATGAACAGGACAGTAGTCTAGCACAGTTAGCAGCACTTGGACAACGTTAATACACCTCTAACTGTTGCCTAATTAAATTGCTCACTTCCCTTTCTTCCTGAGTACACATATCTGCTGTAAAATGACGATTTTCCTTTTGAAATAATTGATCAGAGCATGTGCTTTCGAAAAAAAGAAAATTTTTTCCACCTTTGACCTCGTGTGCTGAGAGTCACGTGGGTTTCTCTACAGTACACACATGTGTTGCAGATTGGTTATTGTCTTTTGATTCATTGTTCCTTAATTTATTGTTGTCTGGTTTTTATCCTCCTGTGTGTGAGATACACCAGCGAACGTTTTTCACTATGAATGAACTATTCCATTTGTTAAAGTATGCTGGACAGTTTAAGTCCACCTTAATAATTGTTCCCTCAAAATCGTGTCCTCTGGTCTTCATCCTCCTGTGTGAGAGATGCACCAGCGACTGTGAGTTTGTAATCTCTACAATACGTTCGACATAATTCTCATATTAATTCTATGAAATTACAGCACAATTGTAAATCAATCGGGATAATGTACGAAGGTACACCCAGGCCCTTAGCGACCTTTGGTGAGTAACTCCTTCATTTCCATGACTCACCTCCTATTTGGCCACTCCCCCAACTCCGCATTCAAGCTGTTGCGGAGTTCATGGCTATACCGATGCAGACTACGCTGCCTGCTTTTTCTGTGAGTAACTGTCTCCTCAACCACTGCCCTCATTCAGTGTTGCCGTGACCATTTAGAGATCTTAGCACTGAAACGATACATTTGTAACCCTTGCCTTTAGGATTAATACACGAGCGCCGGAGGTCCAACCCCGCTTTTTGAGACGGCGCTGCCCGCTTCAATTCCGTGTGAGTATTTGTCAATCCCAGCATTGGGAAAGCACGCGACTCGCTTGTTGCTTAATTTTAAAACGATACAAATGTATCCCCCATTTCAGAATTAACATGCGAGCGCCGGTGGTTCTACCCCGCTCTGATTCAGTCCGTGTGTTTACAACTCCGCTCCCCTTGCATGGCGGAGATCGACTAAATGTCTTAGGCTTCACGCCTCATTTTCTTGTAAGTATCAGTCATTTGAATATGTGAAAACACGAGACTCGCTCGTTGGTTACACACTTGTAGCGATTATGGAATTTACTAGGCATGTTTATCACACTTAGTATTCTACTCTCTCCTTCCAGTTGATTATTGGAGACTGAAGCAGCGCCATATTTATTAATTAATTCCTTGCATCGTACAAAGACGTGGTTGACAGGCAGGATTACATCATTTAGAGGTAATTTCCTACACAGCCCATGTCCCAATGTCACATCTAATAATATTCCTGAACCGGTTTCCCTCATGAGTATGAGTGTTATCCGACCCTTCATGACAGAAGCTTTTTCAACAGAAATAGCCAATTTTATTATCTTACAGTTATGTTTGTCTCCTCTGTAGTTGAGGTTCCCACCTCGTTGGACTGACCACGACTTTCTGGTGTGGCGTCCCTATCCTGTACAGAGCCCGGCTGGGCCGTACTCCATGGTAATTCACTTAATAAAATAAAAAATGTTTCCCCCAATAGATAGGATGAACATTTGTCGTCCTTATAACGTACTAAAGTCTAATTCTTCTTCACACAGATCTGCCCCCCCTCTCCAATATGACGTCCTGATGAAGACCCCGCTTAAGGACTTTAATTAGCCTACCAATAGGGGTCGAAACGTCGACTTTTCCCTTCTTGAGATTCCGGCACACCCCCGATCCATCAAGCAATTAGATGTGACCGTCGAATATGATTTATTGACTATGTTTGGAATTTTGCCTTAATTTTTTGGCATTTGCATTGTAATTGATGTGTACTGTCACTGAATTTGGATGTTATCCTTCTTAACACTGTGTCAACATTCCATATTCTTTTTCACCTCCCTGAGCACTACCCTCCCTTCCTTTCTTGGGGCTTGTCAATTCGCATAAGTTCATTCATTAATTGTTACCAGCAATCACGCTGTGTTTTGGTAATAAATTTCGGATACCAATTCTTAAATTGTCACTTATGTTTGTCTAATTGTTTCTTTGGTAATTTCACTTCAGTGTATGTCCCTTACAATACACTATCCTTACGGGGACCCCCCTTTATATGTACTACATAGCACCCAGGTCCCTGTGCCTGCATGGGTTCAACCCCCCTTTTGTGTAACATCTTCGTCAGTTCGGCCCTGTCCCACTGCACCTCATTGTGGGGACCGGCCCCAGCACAGGGCGCTGCTAAGTGTACGCCCGGAACACAAAGTTATGAGGCGGGTTTCCCAGGGAGAGCCACCAAAAGGCTAAACAAATGACCCTGCCACTCCCTGGGGGCTGCCCGCCTGTCTCGGGGGCGATCCTTGGTCCGAAGAGGGGGGCCAGGAGTCACGCACCCCCCTCAACTCCAGTAAGCCTCTCGGCCCCCAAGGCTCTTCGACAAGGGACCTGGCTGATGCTGCCTTCAGCGGCACTCCGAGACAACGGCACCCTCCGACCGTCTCCACACCACCAGAGGCGGCCGCCGTAGTTGCAGTCGCCGCCGGCCGCCCGTTGCAATCGACACCCCGGCTTCGTCACTGCACGGGCCGCAGAGCAATGGGTGGGGAATTCTCCGGCTTCACATCACGCAGGAATCTCAGGAGCAGGTGGTAAGTGAACGCTCCCCTTCTTTTATCCAACTATACCTTTGTAGTTCAGAACGAACAACAGGATGGGCATGCAGGGAGAGAGGGCTCACGGAGCCGAGCGGCTATGCGGCCATTTCGGTTGCTGGCTTGGCCCCTCCCCGTGCAAACGTTTTTTAACTGCCAATTCCTAACTACAACGTCCCTGAAACCTCAGTTTTTTTCTGTAAATTTTTAAATGCTAATTTCTAAATATGCCTACATAGGTAGGATATGTGAAGAAAGAGGAAAAAAAGGTGCAGAAAGAAACAAGAGAAGTTGAGAACGAACCAATAGAGGTGCAGAAAGTGGCCTACTTTGACTGTACCTTACAACAAACTCATACAAAGTAGCCTAATCACTAATTCTTCTCCCAAGATGTTTTAAACCTCACTTTGCTCTTGAAGGTTCACTATCAATCGACTGCTCAGAATGTTAGGCCTACCTACCAAATATAAAACAGCAATCCTAAGCATATCACTGTTGTAAGTCTGACCAAGTTTGTGAAGGTATGCATGCATGTCTCTGCTTTTACAGAGTGACATGGTACATAAAACTAAACATACAAATACTTGAATACCTGTGTTCCAAACAGCATACTCTGTAAATATGTGTACATGAAGGTGTATGTATTCCTTTCTGCTCATAAAACGGCACATGGGTATTCAATAGTATATTTGAGGGGCTCTATAACACCTATATACATAAGACATGTCTGCCTGTGCAACTGAATGACAGAGCAGAACTGAGGTATTTACCCACCTATAGAATAAGTTACCCACTTTTTAAGCTACCATCTTCAGATGCATAACACAAGTGAGAATGCATATATAAGTAGACGTATACCCCTGTCAGAATAGCATGCAGACCATTAAACTTGACAGCCTTCACTTCCCATGCAGAAAGAAGGAAGAGGGGTGCAGAAAGAGGTAAAAGGGGAGCAGAAAGAAGCAAGAGAGGTACAGAAAGAAACAAAAGAAGTACAGAAAGAAGAAACAGAGGTGCAGAAAGAGTGAGGAGGGGTGCAGAAAGAGGAAAGAGTGGTACAGAACGAGGCACAAGAGTGAAGAAAGACGCAAGAGAGGTGTATAAATAAGTAATAGATGTGCAGAAAGAAGAAACAGTGGTGCATAAAGACGGATGAGGGTGGAGAAAGAGGCAAGCGAAGTGCATAAAGAAGCAACATAGATAAAAAAGGGGGTAAAGGGGTAGAGAAAGAGGCAAGTGGGGTGCAGAAAGACAACAGAGAGGTACAGAAAGCAACAAAGGAAATGCAGAAAGAAGCAACAGAGGTGCAGAAAGAGACAAGAGGAGTGCAGAAAGAGGGAAGAGGGGTGCATTAAGAGGCTTCTGCGGTCCGTGGTGGGAGTTCTGGTGGAGGAGTGTGGCTCACTGATTAGAGCGGCAGACCCTGATGCAGAGGTCTGGCCCGGGACCAGGGTTCAATTCCCGACGCGGCAGGGTCCTGAGCCCAATAATGTCCACGGACTCGATAATTCTCGCCTCGGTGCATACTCTAATCGTGGGGTCCCACCCTGCAACTCTGGGCAATAGCTTGCTTTATCTCCACTACGGCGGCCCACCCGCTGCGGGATGCCTGGCTTTCACCTTGGGGATGCCCAGTAGGGGTTATCTCACAGGGAAAAAGCCAGGACGGGTTCCCAAGGCAAGCGCCTTGATGCCTTCGGGTGATTCGTGCGTTATATAAGTCGCAATACATTTACATTTACAGGCAGGCGGGGCGGAGGAGGGGCAGGGTGGGGGGTGATAAACATCGGAATATGGATGATTGCAGGTAAGTAACCAATTAAATTAATAAAACGAATTTCGTTCCATGCCCGACTAGGTCCAGAAGTGCTCCTCAGTGATTCCTTTTTTTTGTCTCATTGAGTTCATAGTTTAGCTTCTATGGAAACGAGGAAGACTAAACCTGAGGTTACCACTCCACAACACAGAATACCAGACCACATAATTACTCTTCACAACACATAATCCCACTTTACATAATTCTTATACACTAAATACCACATACTTTTTATCCACATATTTTCACTCCACAACATACCACATAATTCCACTACACACAACATACATCCACCCCACTCCACTCCAAAAAACATTGGTAAAAACATTTACATTTACAACGCCAATAGCTCTAACTCTAGCAAATGGGAGACCTAGTACATTACAAATGATTCTTTAACTAGTAGTTGCGCTTGCAGAGTGTTGGAGAAAGGGTGCTGGGCCTCTGACCAGCTCTCAGGAATTCCACTGTGTAGGACTTACAGGCGGTACCAGGAGGGCTTCTTGGCCCCCAAAGTCCCTCAGGAGTAAAGTGGACTTCATCCCCCAACCCATAGTGTGCCAGGCATCGCATTTGCAGAGTGGTGGAGAAAGAGGACGAGGCCTCTGAAGACCTCTTAGCAAACCAACTGTGTGGGACTTACTGGATGTAACATGAGGGGTAGTCGGCCCCTTAGGACATTGATGGGGGCCAACTACCCCTCCTAATACCTCCAGTAATTAAGTAGCAGGATTTTGGATGGGGATTAAAGTCCCCTTTGCTGTTGGGGGTACTTAGGGGCCAAATAGCCAACTGATACCTCTAGTATGTCCCAGATAGTGGGATTGCTGACAGGTGGACACAGGCCATGTCCCCTTTCTCCACCACTTTGCAAACGTGCATCCTGGTGCATTCTGGGTTGGGAGATTAAGTCCCATCGAATCCCGAGGGTCCCTGGGGGCCAAGTAGCCCACTATGTACCTCCAGTGAGCCCCACACAGCTTGATTGGTTGGAGTGGGCTGAGGCCATGCCCCTTTTTTACACCACTCTGCAAACGGGCCCAGGGGTTGAAGTCCACTTTAGTCCTGCGGTCCACAGAACACAAGAGGATCGCATTCGCCGAACCAGCAATGCTCCTCCCAACATAAACACAGCTTGGGGGAGGTGGCAGTTCCTGGGGAACCACGTGGCCCCGCACATATGATGCGCATTGCCCTCGGGACCTGGCCCATCCAGGTGAGTCCTGCCCAAATATATATTTTTAATGCTTTTTTGGCCCCTGATCAGGCCTAGGGAGTCAGGGTGTTTTTACCCTGCCCCCTTTTCTTTTTTTGTGACTCAGTTGTACTGAGTAACAAGATGGCTGCAAACACGTTTTGGTCTTGAGTGTTGACAGCCAATCAGAATGAAGCTTGTGAGGTTTTGCGGATCCTTCTCCGTCACCAGATATCGATATTATTTATTTTCGAATTTCTCGGGAACTACTGAATAAATTTACACCATTTAACAAACAGCACGCTTTCTGAACCAAGAGATACCTTTTTGCCAAATTTGGTGTAATTCGGTTGAGCAATTCGCGCTGGAGCTTTGTCTAAAGTTTACTATGGAAATTAACATGGAGAAAATGCGTTTTGGGACCCCATTTTTTCTCAACCACCGCTTCACAAATCACCCCAAAATTTTCAAGACAGGATATGACCTGAGCGAACCATTAGGTTTTAAAATTTTGCAAAGATTTGCCAAATGGCAACAAAGATATTGGCAAAAGAAAAAATGCTTTTCCTATGGAAACTGGGTCCTAACTATAACTACCTACTGGCGACCACCAGTTGGTAATATAAACATATATAATACATAATATACATCAATCAATCAGTCATTCAGGGATTTTTAAAGCGTGCTACTCACCAGTGAGGGTCTCAAGGTACTGGGGGGATACAAGCAGCTCCATACGTCATCAGAAGAGCCAGGTCTTGAGATCCTTTCTGAATTATTTATTTATTTATTTATTTTAGTCATTTGTAAAGCGCGAACAGCTACCCCCAACGGGGGTGTCCCGGCGCTGATAACGTGTAAAGTCCTAGAGGGTTAGTGCAGTGTTGGGCGTAGTCAGATGCAGAGGGGGAGTTTGTTCCAAGTCTTGGCTGTGATGTAGGAGAAGGATCTGCCACCTGTTCTGGCCCAGTGTGGTGGTCTTGAGGGACCAGTTGATTATTTGTGGTAGTTTGGGTGCGATGGCGGCCCTTTGGAGGATATGCGGTGGGCAGGGGTCAGTAGGTGCTCTTGAGTGGATGCTTTTCGTAGTCTTTGTGGTATCTTCTGTGGTGAGAGAGGTCTGATTAAGGAGGGTCTGCTGGAAGGCTTCACTGGTGGGGGTGTTGGGTCGGTGCTGTAATCTTGGTCATCAAAGTTGTCATAGAGCGCCTTGATCTTGAGGTGGATGAAGGAGTTGAGTTTGTTGCTGAGGACTTGGGATGGAGGAACGTTAGTAGTTTTGCTGTTGGGTCTGGTGTATTCTTATGTGATGGCAAAGAGTTCCTTGGAGTTGTGGGCGTTGGAGACAATTCTGTTTTTCATTAAGTTTCTCTTTGTTAATTTGATGAGTTGGTGGTGTGCTGTGGTGGCAGCCTTGTAGGTGGAGCATGCTTCTGCAGATTTTTCTGTTTCTTCACGTTTTCTCCAGTTGTCGGCAAGAGTGCTTGGATTCTCAGAGCTCCGTGGTTAACCAGATGGCTTTCACGTTGTGTCATCTGGTGGGGGTCTGGAGGGGGGCGAGAGTGTTGGCACACTTGACGATCCATTGGTGGAGGTTGTTTGCTGCTGTGATGGTGTCTGTCATAGTAGGGGGAGGTGTCCAGCTGAGGGCAGATGTGAGGTGGTCTTCAGTGATTTTTTTCCAGTTTCTGCATGGGAGGCGTGGCATAAGCTTGTGTGCAGTGGGTTTCAAGAAGAGAAAATGGACGCAGTATTGGTCCATCCAGAGTGGTTCTGTAGTGTGTCTGAAGCAAAAGTGTTGTTTCTTCCAGAGAAGATTGGGTTGAGAGTGTGTCCTGCTGTGTGTGTGGGGGTGGAGATAAATTGCTTCAGTCCACTGCTGGTGAGGTTCTCCAGGATGGCTGTGGTGCTGGGATCGCTGAAGTTGGCTAGGTAGAAGTTCAGGTCTCCAAGAAGTATGTAGTCTGTGGAGGTGAGGGCATGGGGAGAGATGCAGTCTGCAATGTCATTGGTGGAAGGGGAGCAGTGTCCGGGTGGTCTGTAGGTGAGTGTTTCACAGAGCATTGTCCTAAGGTTGGGCAGGATCTGGAAGTGGATGTGTTCCATGAGGGGGGAGGTATCATCTGAAGTGGTGGTTGTTAGTCGGAAGGAGCTTTTGTGGACTATGGCGAGGCTTCCTCCTTGGTAGTTGGGATGGTGTTTCCTCAGGATCTTGTATCCGTCTGGGATGGCGGTTGCAATGTCTGGGTTGGAGCTGGCATTGGTCCATGTCTCTGTGAGGAAGGCGATATCGTGCGAGTGAGTGTTGAGGAGGTCCCAGATTTCTACAGCATGTCTGTGCAGGGAGCATATGTTGAGGAGGATGCAGCTCAGGGGCTTGTGTAAGGTGGTGTCCAGTGGGTTGGGGTGGCTGTCTGGGTCCGGAGGTGAGTGAAGGTATTGCAGCACTGACGGCAGGAGGACGGGCCTTGAAAGTTGTTCAGAGTCGAGAGCTGGCTGTTGTTGTTGCGTCCCAGGTTGAGTGCATGAAGAGTGCTGGGGTCATCACGGTTTATGGGGGGCGGGGGACCAGGGTTCCTGGCACTGGTCTCAGTCGGGTCTCAGACAGGCACAGACCGGCTTGCCTTTGGCACACCTTTGGCACGCCAGCAGAGTGCCTGCGGCGCGCAGCCCCTCCATTAAGTAGGGGTCGGGGATGGTGAGTGGGAGCATGCTGGGGAGAGAGGCTGTGCGGGCAGCAGCGGCGGGGAAAAAAGAAAACGCAAAACAGGAAAACAGAAAAAAAGACAGAAAAATGCATAAAAGGCAAAACAGGCAAATAACAGGAGAGGCAGAGAGAGGCAAAAACAGAAAGAGGAAGACACACATATAGCGGAGTAGAGGAAGACCAGGCTTTTCCACTAGATCGCCAAAGATGAGGCCACCAGAAGGGCCTCAAACACCTTACCTGGATCACCAGTGCCTTAACAGTGGAGCTGTGCGAGGGAGGAGTAGTTACACTGACCAGGAGGTGTTTGTATATATGTATGTATATGAATATGTATATATATATATATATATATATATATATATATATATATATATATATATATATATATATATATATATATATATATATATATATATATATATATATATTGTCGCTCCAGGTTGTCCAGCTCTTGGGTAGCACACGAGCAGCAGCTTAATTTATGTGTAGGTGAGGACGGGGATCCGCTTGTAGATGCCGCTCCGTTATGGATCATATAGAAACAACAGTGGTCCCTGGCAAGGAGACGGATGATTGAAAATGAATATAGACTCAGTCAGTTCTATATTAGCAAAGGCATGCCCAGCTGGGCAGAGGTCCTCAAGGTTTATATTTAAATCAAAGTTTGCAAGACACAATAACACCTTCAACAATTCACGTGCGTGGGGCACAAGCCTGTACCCAACCACGACAGTACACAGACAAAAACATACACAAAGGGCTTGTAAGGCAAAATCAACAATCTCTGTAAAGTTCCAATTTTAGACAGAGAATTTCTTGTAGGTACCATTACGTAGTTTTGTATAGTAAATCATTACATAAGTATATGGTACACAGTGAGTCGACAACGTTTCGGACCCCCTTACTAAATGATGGGGTCCATCATCAGGACAAAGCAATGGTTGCCTTTTAAGTTATAAGCCTCTTTAGCCTAAGGGGAAGAAGGGAGGACAAAAAATATACATTAAGTTTAACTACACGCATAATGATAGTAACATTGTGCAGTGGTTATTCAACTAATTCGCTTATATCCTGGCGGAGACAGCGAGTGGTATTAACGTTATGGTGTCAGCAGGCATGTGACTGAGTGAACAAGCACATACTGTTGGTGACTTGGTAAGTGGCATACAGCTATTCTGCACAACCTAAGAAAAGTGTCAGTGAATAGTTCTCAAGATTAAAAACAAAAGGGTGACAGCACAGTCAAGTAAAAAAACGGCGCAGTGGTGCGATTCAATTGCAAGGAGAGAGGATACCACAGTGGTTGGAGGTGCAGTGATACACTTATATTACAAAAAGAGATGTTGAGCTCACCAAAGGGGCATATAGTTTGAGAGCTCACAGGCGAGCGTACAGATGAGTGATTTAATCAGGACCAGAATTAGATGGCTTGTCCGAAATGTTCGGGTTATCTAAAAAAGGGGGAGGGAATAGCAGCGATTATGACGGGAGAAAGCCATTATTATATTCGGGCGGTAGGTGAAAATGAGGCGGCTTACCAGTAATTCGCAAAGGAACAGTTCTGAGGTCCAGGGGCGGGGTAGAATTAATACCACGTTTCCGCATGTACCTGTATACAGGGTTTATGTTTTAAAAGGGGGGGAAATCCAAGAATAGGTAACCAATGGCACATTACAGTGAAGCCGAGTGGGGCTTACCTTGTGATCCGGGTAATACCGGTAGCGCCGTGTCGCGCTGGGGTCCTGCAACCAGGAGGGCCTGCGGGTAAGGAGAGGAATAGCGGCCTGGTAAGGCAATTGGGCAGGATGAATTGCGGGGCCATAGAAACGAGCGAGGAGCGCGTCTTGAACTTACCGGGTCAGTCGGCAGCACTTGATTTCCTGGTTGAGGAAGTCATGTGATCGCGACCCATATAATATGCTCGGCCATTGGCTGGGTTAAGAGCATGGGAATAAAGGAAGGACCAAGGCCGGACGGCCATATTGGGTGAGGCGAGTAAGAGACTTAGGTAGATCAGGACAGCGTGAATAGGGAAAAGTGCAGAGTGGTGACATTTGCGTCTTTTCAAAAGAGGAACATATAGAGCAAGGTCAAATTAGTGTAGTCCAGTCCTCTTGCTGGTTAAGACCAGAGTTCAAACTGTCTGTCCTTATTATCCATTTTAACTCCTCTTTGTTGAGCAGGAGATTGAGGTCACCTCCTCTTGGTGGTATTGTCACTTGGTTTATCACCGTCCAGTGAATATCATTTTCAGTGTGCTGCTTGGAGGTGAAATGCTCAACCAACGGAGCATTAGGGGTCCTACAGCATATTCTGCTCCGGTGTTGGGAAATCCGCAGCTTGACTTTTTGCTTGGTTTGCCCCACATAAATCAGGTCACATGGGCATAAAATTGCATATACAACATTACAACTGTTGCATATGGTGAATGTTTTCAACACATTTCTAGTTTCCTTGTACACAAATTCTTTACTCTCAATAGTGAAGTCACATACCACGCATGTTCCACATTTAGCATGACCCCTAAGAGGTGTCGTGGCCGAATGGTCATTAATCATTCTTTTTAGTGGGGTTGGGGATGGTAAGGCTGCTCTCACTAGATGGTCTTTGATATTTTTGCTTTTTTTGAAAGCAAAAAGCGGGCGTTCCCAGTTCAATTGCACCGAGTTTAGAATATGCCAGTTTTTCCTAATGGTTTTCGTGACTTTGTTGGACACACTGGAGAAGGTTGTGACACAAACCAGTTTATTTGTAGTTGGTTTAGGTTTATTTACCAAGAGGGTCTCACGTGGACAATACCAAGCTCGCTTCATAGAGTTTTTAATGAGGCGACGAGGGTAGCCTCTTTGTCTTAATTTGGTAGCTAGAATGCTAGCTTCATGAAAGTAATCCTCTTTGTGGAAATTGTTCCTTCTCAACCGGAGGAACTGTGAGTAAGGTAAGCTATCTTTCAGAGCCCTAGGGTGACAACTATTGTAGCTTAGAAGCGTGTTTTTCTCAGTAGGTTTGTGGTATAAAGAGGTATAGAGTAGGCCATCCTGATGCTGGATGTTTAAGTCCAAGAAGGGGATGGATGTTTTGCTGTGAGTCAGTGTGAATGTCAGCCCACTGCAATTATTGTTGAGCCAATGTAGTAAGGCTGGGAAAGCGTCAATGTCATTACCCCATATCATGAAGACATCGTCTATATAACGTCTCCATGTTAAGATGCCTTGGTAGAATGGATTGCTATCAACGAGAATCGTATTACATTCCAACCAGTCCATGTACAGAATGGCCAAGGTAGGAGCAAAAATGACTCCCATGGAGGTTCCACGGACCTGCTGGAAATACTGATTATCCTATGTAAAGAAATTTTGTGTAAGGCAAATTTCGAGGAGCTGAATTATGAAAAGTGTGGGGACCCTATGAGGACGAGTTCTTTGGTCAAGGATAGTCTCCATTACGGACAGTGATTCTCTCTGGGGGATGTTCGTATATAACGATTCAACATCGAGAGTACAGAGGGTCTCAATGTTATGATTAAATGGATAGTTCTCAACAAGGTTAATCATGTGAGCGCTGTCTTTTATATAGCATCTGGTCGCTGGAACAAAGTCCTTTAAAAAGAAATTAACGTAGTGGCCCAAGGGTTCCAAGACCGAACCGCAGCCCGAGACGATCGGGCGACCTGTAGGTTGGTCAAGGCTCTTGTGTACTTTGGGCAGAGTATAGATTACTGGTGTTCTGGGGTTAAGAGTATTAAGAAAATCATACTCATGTTTACTCAAGTATCCATTATCCAGAGCCTCAGTAGTGATAACTCTGATTAAGGCTTGTATTTCTTTGGTGGGGTTGGTGGGGAGTCTACAATAGTGGTCCGTATTTGATACTTGGCGTAGTAGCTCACCTTTATAGTTGTCAATATCTTGCAATACAATTCCTCCTCCCTTATCAGCTGGCTTGATGATTAGACTGGGATTATTTTTAAGTGTGGAGATGGCAGATTTCTCTTCTACGGAAATATTGTACGGTACAAAAATGTGAGATTTTGCCAGATCGGTGGTTTCTTTAAGAACCACCTTCTCAAATGTAAGGATTTCCTTAGGAATCATGCCCCCCATGGGGGAGAATCTGGAGGGTGGTCTGAAGGGTGTGGACACAGGTTTGGGATCAGTTGGGTTAAGTTCAAAATAGGCCCGTAACATAATTTTCCGGAAAAATGTCATAAATTCAGACTGCAGATCAAGGAAGTCTGGGTAGGTAGTAGGGACAAAGGATAAGCCTTTGCTCAGGACAGAGATTTCATGAGAAGACAATATATGGCTTGACAGATTAAACAGAGGAATAGTAAGTTCTGTGTTTACAGCCTCTGTCACCATTGGTAGAATCTGTTCCGGGTCTGTCGCTCTCCCGGGGGGTTCTGCCATCGTGTTTGCTGTTTCACAAGGCCTTTCTTGGGGGGGTTCTTGCTGGCCTCTGGCTAAAAAATGGTTTTGGTGCCGTTGCGGTCCGCCACTCGGGCCTTCCCCGCCGTCTGAATTGTCTGAGGAGTCGGCTGATGAGTCAGTGAAACCGACAACCGTGTTCCTTCTATTAAAGCAACCCCAAGGCCTAGGTGTGAATTGGTTTTGGTTGAGGTTACGGTTGGTGTAAAAATCCTTCTGAAGGTAGGGGTATGCGCGTTCAGAAGTAAATGATTTAATATCTTTTTTCACTTTGTTGTCCTTCTTATTTTGTTCTATTCTGTGAAATTCCTGTACCGTTCTATCAATTTTTTCAAGGAGTTTCTTAGCCTCAGTATTAGTGTTCTTATCCGTTATTTGCTTCTCTAGATCTTTGATTATCTCATCTAATTTTTTGAGTTCCTCAGAGGCGGTTTCAATCCCAAGGACTAACCAGTGCCGAGAGCAGGTAGTCCCTATATTGCTAAATCCTTGAATATACTTCGGGTTGTCAGTGAACACCCCTGGTATATTTCTAACCTGGAGACCCAACGGAATCGTATTGGACCTTAAATAATCAGTAAGCATAATAGTCATAAGTTCCAGTCGAACATATTTCTTTTTTTGTTTTTCTAAATCCTCACTTAGATTGGTACTTGCAACTGCTGTTGGTTCCTCTAGATCAGTGAATAGGGAAGGGCCTTCACAGATTTTCTTAATGTACTCTAGGGAATAAAGGGGGGTGTCGTCAGACATAACAGGGTGATTGGAGGGGACACAAGGTGTTGTGGGCAGTGATGTGAACCACAGGGAAGTGGGAGGGCAGGGAGGGGAGGACCCACTTAGGTGAAGTGGAAGGGAACGAAGAAACCCTTGCAATCTAGCGATTGCGCACAGTATCTATTTTAAACACACCCGCCGATGGGAGGCTCCGATGAGACTGTGCATTATGGGAAGTGTGGTGCGGAAAGCACACAATCAAGTCCTGTATGGACCCCACAAGTGGGCCCGTCCTCTATCCCATGTACGCCTGCCGTTTCACTTCGTGACCCCCAAGGGTAACGGGGTGGTGCATACTCCGCGACTGGATTGCTGCGTGTAAATTGTCGCTCCAGGTTGTCCACCTCTTGAGTAGCACACGAGCAGCAGCTTAATTTATGTGTAGGTGAGGACGGGGATCCGCTTGTAGATGCCGCTCCGTAATGGATCTGCCCGACGCGTTTCGAAGCTCCATCTGCTTCTCTTCAGGGGCTTTAACGGTAGCGGTGTGCGCACCCGCTGACACACTTCTCCAATTTCCATATGACACACCCGCCGATGGGAGGCTCCAATGAGGCTGTGCATTATGGGAAGTGTGGTGCGGAAAGCACACAATCAAGTCCTGTATGGACCCCACAAGTGGGCCCTTCCTCGATCCCATGTACGGCTGCTGTTTCACTTCCGTGACCCCCAAGGGTAACGGGGTGGTGCATACTCCGCGGCTGGACTGCCGCGTGTAAATTGTCGCTCCAGGTTGTCCACCTTTTGAGTAGCACACGAGCAGCAGCTTAATTTATGTGTAGGTGAGGACGGGGATCCGTTTGTAGATGCTGCTACATTAATGGATCTGCCCGACGCGTTTCGAAGCTCCATCTGCTTCTCTTCAGGGGCTTTAACGGTAGTGGTGTGCCCACCCGCTGACACACTTCTCCAATTTCCATAAGTCCTGTATGGACCCCACAAGTGTAGTATATACATATATATATATATATATATATATATATATATATATATATATATATATATATATATATAGATATATAGATAGATATATACGTATATATGTGTACAAAGGAGACAGGCGTGCCCCCATTACGCTGTACCGCAACGCTGCCAGACCCCGAGAGGAGTGCTTAATCCATGAGGAGGAACCAGGAGGAACCAGGAGCTGGTGATCGGAGGATCTCGGAGAATTTGTAGATTACTCGCGGTGAACCCCGGTAAGCTGGGTAAGTGAGGGAAGCAACAGGAGCCGGGCATGAGAGTGCCACTATTGTGAAGTATACTATTCATGATTAAAAAGAGCTACTATTTCAGCAGGAGGGATGATACCGGGTTGTAAAATGAGTGACAAAGAGTGTGCGGCTAGGCAATAGGAAGCCTTAAAACTTTTTGAAGAAACCGCTTTACCGGTGGTGAGAGACAGAGGTGTGTCAGCCCCCACAGGGATAAATGAACTGGGGAAACAATTGCAAGAGTATGAAAAGTTTAAAAGAAGAGAGATCTCACGATGGTGGGAAGTGGCATCACCACGCCAGCATCTACAAGTAGGGAGAGTCCCATGTGGGCTGCGAATCATGACTACCCCTACATATGAAAATCTGCAATCGGAGATGTTGTGTGAATGGGTGGAAAATAGTGCTACTAGCGCTACAAAAATTATGCTAATTTTAGTAAAACTAGCGGAACAGGAAGGACAGGAAGTAGTAATCAAGATAAAGGAACTGAATGAAATCTTGGAAAAAGGTGAGGATCAAGTTAAAGTAAATAAATTCAGGAGCAAAATTAAAGCCAGGCTGGAAAAATACGAAAAAAACGTATCAAAGATGGAAAGGCTACTATATTCCTTCACGACTGCCTTGATTATAAATCAGGGCGTATTTATACGTTTGAAAAAAAATTTGCCTCTGTTAGGAGACAAAAGATTCAGAGTGGTATTATCGAACAACAAGCAGTCTCGCAGAGCGAAGCAAGCTCAGACACGGGCTCAGAACAAGAGCAAGAAGATCAAAGTGGAAGAGGAATAAAAGATGTAAGGCTCGTTGTCACAGATGAGTTCCGTTTTATGCATCTGGAGGAACAAACAGATCATCGCACCATGATGGGTCGCGGAAGAGGAAGAAGCCGAGGAAGAGGAAACAGAGAAGCAGAGGAGAAGGCTATAGAAGGAGCTCAAGAGTGGCAAAAAAACAGATCCATGCACTCCAATGCGAAGAAACTAACAAAAAAGTAATCAATAACAAGATAGTAATAAATGTAAGTAAAATGGTTTTATCTAAAGAAGAACAATCGGTGTTAGAATTGGGACTCCCTACTGTGATGAAAATAACTTTAATTATCCTAATAGTAGAATGGACCTATATTGATTTATTAGAAAACTTACATTTTCCAAAATGCTTCTAAGTCATAACCCTCAAAACTCCTCTATACCGGCAATACAATCAATTACCCTAGACGAACCAAACATCTTGAGTGTGAATGATGTACCGGTCTTGGGAGAATTAATAGCACTATTCAATGACGCCAACCAAGAAATGGAAAATACAAGCGAATCACATATAAATAATGATCCAACAAAATTCCAAACCTTCATATAAGGAAGAGACGACCTTACTCCATTTTGACCACCTTCTAAATTTACACCGCAGTCTGCACAAGATAATTTGGACATTTGTGGCGAGAATGTAACCAAGGATATTAAACAATTATATCACAAAGCCTTTCTGAGGAAGAAGACATATAATCCAAAAAATTTCTATTACATAAAACCCTGGCTAAAATACAAAAAGAAGACGGTCTACTGGTGAAACCCTCAGACAAGGGGGAGAGTCGTGCTTTGGGGTTGAGAACTCTACAAAAAAAGAAGCACTCAGCCAATTGAATGATCGTGAATGGTATTGCAGGATCAGTATGTAAGAATATGAAGTGGTAAAGGAACAATTCTTTGCGAGGTTGGACATATGGAGACAAGAAGAGCTGCTGAGCTGGGATGAATTTAAATTCATTAAACAGGAAATAACAGTGATACTGGTCTTCTATATGCTCCTGAAGGTGCATAAAAGCACGACGAGCCCTCCTGGGAGACTGATAATTTCCTCATGTGGTAGCTTGTTTGAAAATGCATCAAAATATATTGATTATTTTTTAAACCCCATTCTAAGGACATTAACATCTTCTATCAAAGAGTCTACAGACCTTCTTAAATGTATATATGATATACGTTGGAATGAGACAAGTATGATACTGGTGACTCTTGACATTACTACTTCATACACAAGCATAAGGCACACTGATGGTCTTAAAGGGACAGACAGAATATTTTTTAAACAGAAGACCCTTGAGATTTGTAAAACAGAATCATATGATTTTGGAGTTAATGAAGTGGTGCTTGACAAGGAATATCTTTTTATTTGTTTGGGAATTTTTCCAGCAAGAGCAAGGGACAGCGATGGGCACCTGATTCGCCCCCAGTTAGGCTAATCTACATCTTGGCTGGTGGGAGAAGCAGGTTCTTGGTGGACCTCCCCTAGATCAGTGGTCAGAAAACATATTATTGTGGGTCAGGTTCATAGACAATGTTTTCGTGCTTTGGCTGACCACGGAAACGGAAAGAGGTCTATTCATAAGGGACCTGAACCAAAATACGCTTAATCAGAAGTTTGTGGGGCAGTATAGACGAACCTCCATAGACTTCTTAGATATCAGAGTAAAACCAATGGTAGATAACCATTTTCAAAATACCGACAGCTGGAAATACTATTTTCCACGCACATATCTCCCACCCGCACCATTAATTAGGAGTATACAATTTGGGGAGTTTTACAGACCCCGGAGAGTGTGCATGGAATGATCCGGAAGAATACTGTAGAATAGAACAGGAAATGATTAACAGGTTTGTCAAGAGAGGATACTCACCTAATGTCATAAATGGAGCAGGCACCAAAGACAGGAAGTTAGAAAGGCAGAAAATGTTATTTGAACCATCTAAGACCCAATTGAAGAGGGTTGAAAAGGGACTAGAACAACATAGATTCATAACAACTTTCAACACTGAACATTGACATTCGGTAAAAGATGATCCAATTTTGGGCCCTAAAGTGAATAAACACCCGGATATAACATATAGGAAGTCCAAATCATTGAAAGGTCTGATGGTAAAAAGTGAATTTCAGGAAAGGAGGGGGGGAGACCCACTTGGCTACAACAGAAAATGGATTTTTAAAAAGTGTTTTAAATGTAAGCCGTGCCAACATGGTTTGAATTTCACACATTTTAAGACATTTTTTAATAAAACTGTCACAATCAAAGGCTTTTTAATGTGTATTTCAAGTTTTGTGGTATACTTATTGCAATGTCCCTGTTCAAAAATGTATACAGGAGTTCTACTCTACCAATGTATAAAAGAATTTTGCAACACCGTAGATCAATTATCAACCAGGATAGGACCTATCCGATTGCCAGACACTTCGAAACCCATCATCCAAGCAATCCTTCAAGCTTGCAGTATAGCTGCATAGCGGGAATTCCCAGAAGCAGAAGAGGAGGGGATAGGGAAAAAGAACTCAGAAATCTGAGTATTAGAGTTCAAAAGCATAAAACCTCATGGATTAAATATCGATGAGGACTTGTATACTTGCTTAAATTGAACAGATGTAAATGAAACAATAAGAGAGAGTCTGCACACAATGGAATCATTTGTTTTTAAAATTATTTTTGTAAAGACGAAATACGAAGATTACCGGCACCTAATGTTAATGAAAACTTGAATTGACGGACTATTTTATAACTATTCAGTACATTTTTTATTTCACATTTTGGATCAGATTAGTGAGGATTGAAGTGGTTATTCTTTTGAACTGGAATGAAGTCAGTGTGAAAGGATTACACTGACAAGCACTTGCACTTTAGATTTGTGAGAAGGTTGTGGAATGTCAAAAGACGGACATTTGCCCCCCCTTTTTTCTGAAGTGAATGGCATAGTATATGAGTTTTTATTCTTGTTTTTTAGAAAAATAATAATATTGTACCCACTTGCACTTTAAGAGTCTAGTGTTGTAGAAGAATGTACAAGGATTAGATAGAAAGGAGCTTTATCGTGTTCACTAAAACACTAACACACTTGTTTTGAGCAATTAATTATGAAAAGAATGACCACTGACAAAGAAAATTATTTAGTATATTTTTGATTGAGTGTATAGTAAAGTATATGAAATGCATTCTTGGTTTTTATAGGAACAATATACTGTGAAACACCTGCACTTTAAAAGTCTATTATTGTAGAAGAGTAGTCATGGGTCAGATGAAGAACTGATTGATGTAGACCAAAGCACTAGCACTTTGTGATAAATAATACTGTGTGAAATAAGCACTAGTACTTTTTCGGAAACTGTGAGAAATGTTGCACGTGCACTGTAATGTTCAAAACTGATTGTCTGTGACAAATATTTTAAATGGATATTATTATAAACGAATGGCTAACTACGCGATTATAAATTGATCAACTAAGTATTGGAAGAAAAAAACGCAAGTAATTATTTTTCTGTGAATTGTATAAATCCTGATTTTGTTGATCAGAAACGCAAGAAGTACCCATGTAGTGAGCATTTAATAATGACTTGTTTTCTTAAATCAAGTGAATATGCTTTTTTATCCATTTTTGTGTCTGAATTGACATGTTCCAAGATGGCAGCCAGTTTAACATCGAAAGAGAACTGTGTAGTGCCGATGTAAAATGTAGTCCTTCGTTGATGTCTTTAGTTGTAATTACTATTTTAATGCTAATGAAATGGCGTTTTTGCATCATGAACAAGGCAGCGCGAGCTGCCGAAACGCGAAGATGTGATTGTCAAGAATAAAGAAACTTAGGTACCAAATACCTATTGGAGTGATGGATGACTATTGAACAAATGTGATAATCCTATGGAAATCGCAGGCGAGGACTAGGGAGGACCTCCTCGTGTACAAATCTAAGACCCCACAGCCAGCTGTAGAAACAAAACAACAACCCGTTAGGCTCATTCTAACATATTCAAAGCAGGAGAAAGAACTTAGGAGCATCATTAGACGTATTTGGCACTTTATCCAGGAAGATCCTGTGATAGGTGACCTGATGCCCGCCAATCCTTCCATCTCTTTTAGAAGATCTTTGAGTATGGGGAATATGTTGGCCAAGAACAGTCAGGAGAGCTATCGGAGGGACATGTGGTTGACCACTAGAAAGGGATTTATAAATGTCTAATATGTAGGGCCTGCCAGTTTGGAAGTAACACGAAAACTTATACAACTGCCTTTTCCAAGAACATCAGAGAAATTAAACAACATTTAACATGTAAGACTGAATATTGTGTTTATGTCTTGGAATGTGATTTTCATTTAAAATACATAGGCAGTACCAAGCTGGCAGTTCATAAACGTGTCTTGCAGCATTTAAGGGCGATAACCAATAAGGACCAGAGTTACCCAGTTGCAAGGCACTTTGAGGCAGTACATGATAGCAATCTGCAGCATCTACGTTATTATGCTATTGAAGCTGTCCCTGTGATGAGAAGAGGGAGGGATAGAGAGGCTAAATTGCGATGACTGGAGAAAACTTATATCTTAGAGTACGACTCTAAGTCTCCGGGTGGATTGAACGCTACAGAAGATCTTCATACCTTTTTATGATAATCTACCTCATCCTCATCCACAGCATAAAAGTAGATCTGGCCCAACCAGTGGTGAGCAAGAGAGCATTAAGTAAAATGAGACATAACTGTTGGAATGCACTCTCACTAATCGGTATGGATAGTTGAGTCCTCAACCACAACTGGGAAATGGCCTAAGGAACAGAAGACCTGCATATGAATATTTGTTTTATTGATTGGCCTCCCCAACTTTTAGTGAACGGTTTTTAGACGGAAGGGTAGGTTTTTATCTTTTTTTCTTTTTATTGGTCATTTCAGAATGGGGCACTGTTATTTATTTAAATGGATATTTATAGAGTATTCTTACATATGCTTTTAGTTTTTAGCCTTTTCCTCTTAAATGGTCGCACAGGATATTAGATGAAATGTATTGGATATAGCATGCGTTTGCACACCTGATTAATCTTGAATTACTGCGGAAATTGCCTTTTTAGGCATTATGGCACTTTATCTATTTATTTATTTAGACAGGGGTCTATGCAATTAGTTAGTAATTAAGTTATCCACTGTACATGTGCAGCATTAGTTACAGAATTAAATATTGTACCTTGGAATAATGACCCTGAAGAGTAGTGGTGGATTCAGGAGCCACACCACAAAAACTATTGATACATTTAAGATATAGGACTTCAGGCAGGCTAATATCGGGATCGAGGTTAACACACAGTAGGCACATTTTTATTTTTGTTATGATTATGGGTATCTACCTGTGTTTTCTTAATTAATAGGGAATACACAGTTGGATATGAGTTCATTTCCACCATTATTTTTCTTTATCATTCCATTAAACAGTTATTGAAATCAGGGTCTAACAATGCATTTAAGTAAGGAATTTTTAAATCATGTACAAATATCATGCAAAGCGTATATAAATGTTGCGATGGTACATTTTAAATCTTACAGCATTTAAGCTGATATGTACACATTTATGTTTGATACTTACGCTATGTACAAGTGACCCAGAAATTACGAATGTATTTTTTCTATTTCTATTGAATTGGGCATGCACTAGCACTTTAAAAAATGTGAGGAATTAGCTAAGCGCAGTCATGTGATCAAGGCCGCTTGGACGGTCGAAACGCGTCAAGAAGGAACACTGGTGAAATAAAATTATTTGCACTAAGAAGGTCTTCCCTCGTCATTCTGCACGAAGCGGAGGAACAGTGCCACGAGTTTGGATATATATATATTTATATCACTGCTACAAAAAGGTTGCACTTGCTTGGGAAGCACTTCGATGTCATCGTAGGTAAAAGAAAACCTTTATTGGTAAGAGCAGTACACAGCGCTCCGATCGCTTCAGCAGTCCAACACCGCATCCGTTTCAGCCTGAAGTGTTTCGAGATGAAATCTCTTTATCAAAGACACAGGCGTGATGAATGTGTGCGCGACACAGAGGTCCTTAATTTATGCAAATTAGCTCGCCCTGAATGGGCCGCCCGTACCTGACAGAGCGAGGCATGCTGGGCCCAGTAGTCCGTGGCTGATCGTGAGACAATCCTGCACCATTTACCACCGCAAATTCCAAGCCCACGTATGGGCCTCAGAGCGCTAGTCATTCTCTCAATCCAGTATGGCATCACCCAAAGGGATCCGGTAGTTACCAGTTCTCAGGCCCCCATAGTTCATGAGGTGGTGCATTCCCGGCAGCGGGACCGCCGCCTAAACATCACTGCTACAAAAAGGTTGCTCCAGTGAGCGTCACAGAGCTGCATTGCAGAGAGGTGTAAAAAGGGGCGTGGCCTCTGAACACCTCTCTGCAACACAGCTCCCTGGTGCATACGGGAGGTGCCTGATGGGCTAGTTGGCACCCAGGGACCCTCAAGATTGAAGAGGAATTAATCCCTTAACTTAAAACTCACCACAGGGCGCGTTTGCACAATGGTGAAGAAAGGGGGCGGGCCTGAGGTGACATGTCTGCAAACACGCCCTGTGTTCAAATCACTAGTTGATTCCTAGGGTCCAACTAGTGGGCTAGTTGGACCCTAGGGACCCTCAGGATTCAAGGGGCTTAACCGCATCGCTGCTGCGGCGATTTTTGCGCTGTGCGGCTTTTTTCGATTTACCGCATTACATGACGAGCTCAGCTCGTCATCAGCACACGCCACCCGTGGCTGATGACGAGCTGAGCTCGTCATCAGCAGCGAAGGGGTTAATCTCCCAACTTAAAACGGACACAGGGCGCGTTTACACAGGGGCGAAGGGAGGGGATAGGACATGAGATGACGTGTGCAAACACGGCCTGTGGGGTGTTTGAAGTTGGGGAAATAATTCCCCTTCAATCCTGAGGGCCCCTGACGGCTAACTAGCCCACCAGGTGCTTCCAGTAAGCGCCACTGCGCTGCGTTGCAGAGAGGTGGCTCAGGCCGTGCCCCTTTTTACACCTCTCTGCAATGCAGCTCTGTGGCGCTTACTGGAGGTATCTAGTGGGCTACTTGGACCCCAGGGACCCTCAGGATTCAAGGGGACTTAATGTCCCAAATTAATATGGACACAGGGCGCGTTTACACAGTGGTGAAGGGAGGGGATAGTATAGGAAAGTGGCTCTATTTATAGTGGACCAAAGTAATATTAGGTGAACTACGAATTCTGATTTACTCACCTGTTATCAGGAGAGACCTCAGTGCTGAACCTTTGAGCCCAGTACTGATCCTGAAAAGTAATTCTATCCGTACTTACCAGTAACTTGAATTTCCTTCCATAGGCTAACATTGACTGGTTTCACTTGGAAATTCTTCTAAGCGTGGAGTTTTGGAACTTACAAATATTCCCCGAAAATCAGCCGAACTAGGAATTCCAATTTACTCACCTGTTATCAGGAGAGACCTCAGTGCTGAACCTTTGAGCCCAGTACTGATCCTGAAAAATAATTCTAACTGTACTTACCAGTAACTTGAATTTCCTTCCATAGGCTAACATTGACTGGTTTCACTTGGAAATTTTTCTAAGTGTGGAGTTTTGGAACTTTAAAATATTCACCTAAAATCATCCGAATAACGAATTCCAATTTACTCCCCTGTTATCAGGAGAAAACCCAGTGCTGCATCTTGTAGGCTAGCAGTGACCCTGAAAAGTAATTCTAACCGTACTTACCAGTAACTTGTATTTCCTTCCATAGGAATCCATTGTTGGTTTTCACCAGAAAAGTTTCACAAACTACAAATATTCCTTAAAAATCGTCTGTATGCCTTATACACATTCTTTCAACTGTTTACAGGAGATGCACCAGTGCTGGATCCAGGATCCACCACTGAGTAACAAAAAGTAACAATCACACTACGTACCTGCTAAGTGAATTTTCTCCCATAGGATAACATTGGTGTTTCTATGTGAAAAAGTTTCTAAGTGTCAACTTTTAAAATGCAATAATATTCTTTAAAAATAACTACCGTAACCAAAACACTTTTACTCAACTGTTTACAGGAGATGTCCCAGGACTCAATCTAGGATTCAGTCCTGTGGTTAGAAAAGTGATCCATAAAGTAACTAATTGCATTTAGCTAGGAATCCCCATTGAGCTCAATGTTGAATTCTGTTTGAAATTGTGTTGCCCATTGCAACAACTGTAACTACTGTACTTAAAAGTCTATTGCCTATTTGCAAAGTATTTACACTAAAGTAAATCATTCTGAGAAAGTATATTTTGTAATGTAATGTATAACGTAATTTTTTTTTAAAATCTAAAAATAAATAGCTTAAAAAAATGTAGTACATTACTATCAAAAAATAAATATAACAATTAATACATTTAAAAATTGTCATTTACAAAACCTTTGAAATTCACTGAAAAACCATAGGTTTCAGACATGTTATAGTTAGGAATTAACATTTAAAAACCTTCGAAACTCACTGAAAAAACCATAGGTTTCAGACATGTTATAGTTAGGAATTAGCATTTAAAAAACCTTAGAAATTCACTGAAAAAAACATAGGTTTTAGGGGAGTTATAGTTAGCTGGACATTTCACTCGTACAAAACCATTGAAATTCCTCCGTTATAGTTAGTTCTGCTAACTATGACTCATGCGCCCGCAATCCACTGCTGATGATGTCACATATTACATCATTCATGACATGGTCAGTGACATCACTGATGACATCACTGATGACATCTCAAATGACATCACTGATGACATCACTGATTACATCATCCATGTGACAATCAGATATACCTCATCATACACTAGTATAACCTTTCATCACTCACTGTAAAATATAAAGTACCATATTTGAATCCATTGACACACCAATACAAGAACCCACTCAGTAAATCTTAGATCTATATTCACATCAAATCACTTACCAATAGATTCACTCAACATGCTGTCAATGATCAATAGAACACTATCAAACATACTTATACACCTATATCGAAATTACACACCAGCACACATCCTATTCACTTATGAAGTCATCCTACTCACGTATGCAAACAATGGATCATACTTACATTTAGTCAGCTACACACTTATACAAACACCACTTCATTTATTCATATAGATAGTAACTCATACTTAGTGTGTTATAAAATCACTATTACAAATATACAGTTATCCATACAGTCACTCATACAATCACTGAGTCTTATGTATACTTATTTATATACAACAACTGTCACATACACTGCTTTTTTTTTCTAGTGTGTTGGACATGTACCATTGAGAGATGTATTTGCTCATCATCACACTCATAAAGATATTCACTCACACAAACAACTGTTATAACATGCAGTCTTAACCTCATAAACCCACTGAATCAACTATTCACACATCTTTGGGCAGTCACACAGCCCCCACCGAACCACACACACATTCACTCTCCCAAACAAATACTCAGTTAACTAATCAATAACTTATATAAACTTTCACGTAGCTAGTAACCAACTGGTGCAGCAGTTTACACAACAACTGACAAAGTGATACATATATTCAGACAGTTTAGTCACTATCCAATATATTTAGTGAGACACTATAAATTAGTCAAGTAAACCATCAATCACACTGCTACTAAATCCTCCATCCAGATATTTAAATATCCATTCATTCTTCAATGCAGATTACTATATATATAATACATATTTAATTAAAGAAGCTAACCACATTCACTGGATGATGTAATCAGTGATGTCATTTGAGATGTCATCAGTGATGTCACTGACGATGTCATGAATGATTTAATATGTGACATCATCAGCAGTGGATTGCGGGCGCACGAGTTATAGTTAGCAGAACTAAATATAACAGAGGAATTTCAATGGATTTGAACGAGTGAAATGTCCAGCTAAATATAACCCCCCTAAAACCTAAGTTTTTTTCAGTGAATATATATATATATATATATATATATATATATATATATATATATATATATATATATATATATATATATATATATATATATATATATATATATATATATATATATATTAACTACTAGCGGCCGCCAGTAGGTAGTTATAGTTAGGACCTTATTTCCATAGGAAAGGTATTTTGTCTTTCACCAATATCTTTGGCGCCGTTTGATGAATCTTCGCAAAATTTTCAAAACGAAGGGCACACTGAATTCAGCTGCTGTGTTGAAAGTTTCCAGGTGATTCAGCAAATGGGGGCTGAAAAAAGAGGGTCTCAAAATGCTTTTAATCCATGTTAAATTCCATAGGAAACTTTTGATGCAGCTACAACCCGAAATGCATAACGGAATTGCACTAAATTTGCCAGGAAGGTACCTCTTGGTCCAGAGTGCAATCTTTTTGTAAAATGGTGTAAATTCTTTCAGTAGTTGCTGAGAAATGTTAGCATTTCTTAGATATTCAGATAGGGAAGCGGAGGAATCACAAACCCTTCTGACCTCGTGCCCGAGATCTGATTGGCTGCCTAGACTTCCAGTGTTGGTATCCATCTGTGACTCAGTTGACCGAGTCACAAGAAAAAAGGTAAACAACACATTAAAAAACAAGAAAAGGGGTGTGGGTAGTAACACCATGACCCTCTAGGTCTGCTCAGGGGGTCCCACAGGCTTCCACGCTTCATTTTCTTTAAGCCCCCGGGTGGGCCAGGTCCCGGGGCAATCAAAAATTAAGTTGCAGGGGCCCGCGCGGGCCCCCACAGCCCCAGGGACTGCCACCTCCTCAAGGTTTTAAATTAAAAAATAAATCTGTTAGGGGGTTTCTCCTCCACGCAGGCCCTGGGACCGCCACCTCCCTGGGGCTTCGCTCAAAATAATGTGTGGGGGGTCAACCCCCACCATGCAGCCCTGAGGACCACTATCTCTCCGGGACTACTTTGTCAAATTGAAGCGGCACCGCATGGCCCCCCGCCTGGAGCCGTAGACAGCCCTGGGGGCCTCCATCCCCCAGGGCTGGCTCCAGCAATGTCCTGGGGTGCTCATCCCCGGGACATTGCAGTTTACTATGGCATGGCGGGAACAGCTCAAACACTGCTTCGCTTCAATGAAGTGAGTGCATTGAAAAGTACTCTCCCTTCCATGAAGAGAAGTAGAATTGCTATGGGTAGAGGGAGTTGCATGTTTGCATATCTCAGTTTGGACAATTTAAAAAACTAATGCTATGAGTACACAAAATAATGGGAAGGCAATAGAAATAATATCCACTATAGTTTCTGCCTTAAGAAATATCATGTAATGGCTTTGACTCACTTACAGGTACAGTTAGTGATATGTCACTGGTAAACACGTGCCTTTTTTCAGCAATAAATGAACAACCTGAGTTCCAAAGAAGACAACAGAAGCATGTGGACATTTGGCTGCAAATGTTTGGATGATCGGTTGTTTGAATGGTTAGTCCTACACCAAACATCAAACCTTTGTAGATGTTCAGGAAATATTCAGTTAAAAATTGTTCATTATATCTCTGAATTATCAAAAGGCCTATTTCAAGTTACCTCAAGTCTCAAGGAAATTCAAACTTCTTATGTGGCCATACAGGCCTCTCTTACTGTTACAGAGCATAAGGAGGCATCAAGGCAGTGCATCACATCTGTTTGTAAGATAGGTAGTATGTGATATACCCGAAGGAGGTTGTTTGTGACATACACAAAATCAGTCAGGTGGATTAAGAAATGCATATCAAAGTACTACTTAAGGACAAATTATGAATTTAAAAACATTTTGTCATGTGGAGCTATGAGGCCTGGTTAGGTAAAGGCATTTTACATGGTCACGTTCTTACTTTGCCTTCTCTCCCTAAATATGGTGACATTTGACACACATTCATTTGCTTGCACACATGGGATAACATTCTTTACTTACCATACCACTTCATAAGCACTCTATCAGAACACCTTGAACATTCTGTACAAGGACAAAGTTTAGAACACAAGATGTTATTTGTTTTGGGCCGCTCTGCATCAGAGCTATCACAAAATAATAAACAATAGGGGCCTGATTGGGACTGCAGCATGGTAAAGAGAAGCATAATATTATTTTTTGACATCAAGCCTTTTTTTTAAACAGAGGAGCATTTCGCTGGCACTGAGAGGTTAAGCCATGCTAGAATCCCAGCACAGCTTATTCCTGTTTACCTCAAGCTAGGAATGCTGTCCAGCACTACACCAAGATGGGCAGCTTGATGACATAACCCACAGGTATAGCTCATCACCCTAGACATGATGGGATGCACTAGGTAGCATTACACCATATTACAATACATGTATGCAAGCATATATTCTCTGTAATAAGCAACATGGTTTAACTGTTCATTTTTTTTTCATCATCCTCGTAAAGCTAATCACATTATTCTGTTTCCTTCTATTGATCATTGCAGCATAAGTATTTTACTCAAGAATCACAATGTAAACATTAAAATGCTTTACTGCCTATGTCTTGCGTAACTCTTTGGGTATGCATAAGTAATTAGGTGAAAGGGTTCTAGATCTGCCACCATGATTTTCATGGGGTGTCAGGGTTGTCATGATCCAGGTTGTACAATCCATTTGTTACCCTGTCAGGTTAGGGGTACAGATGGTGCACTGTGAGCTAGCAGGACTCCGCCCAACCTATCCAGAAGGTGTGCAGGGAATCAGTCTCACACAGTTCTGATGGTTATGTTGTCTATTAAATGTACATTTTTACTTGAGAAAGTATTAGCCATGCACCAATGTAGAAAACTATTTCATAAGAATGTTTTCCAAACATTTGATGATATTTATTTTCTATATATTGTGAAGTTGTGTTTTTCATTTTTAATTATGTCTATCCCTCAGAAGTACAGGACTTGACCATTCAATTCTTTAAAAACGTTTTTTATTGCAATATTTAGTTAGCTTATTTTGCTTTACTAGTGATTAAAAATATTTCACTAAATGAACAACAACATATTGTAAGAAATTGGGTTATTATTTGAGAGGGATGAAAGCCACACTAAAGTAATGAATGCAATCCTTGTCAAGGTGAACCACAAAAGCTACTAGATAAACCTCTGCTTAACCCTCTGGTAGCTTCTCACAAAAACAGTCAGGATTGACTTGGATGCAATGTGTAAGGTCTTTATGCAGCACTCAAACAGTAATGAAGTGCAAACACAAACAAGAAAATCCCATTACAATTTAGAGATATAGAGATAAATTTAGCAAATAAAATGAAACCAACACAATAAAAATCCAGTAAGTGGTACCAGAGATATGAACTGTTAAAGATGTTAGTAGAAATAGCACAAAAAAGTACAAAGCGCCAACTTCCATTATCTGGCCATGCAGGACCGGGTCAAAGTCAAAAGTTAATTACTACTCCAATGGAGCCTGCACAAGGTTCACCCTGGTGGAAAGTTTAGCTTCTAACTTTGTCCTGTTTCACGTGAGAAGCTCTCTCACGTGAGAAGCTCTCATTGAAAAGGTTGTCAGCATTTATGTTGCAGACTGGAACAGGAAAAAGGGTTCTTAATTGGTCGGTTGCATAGACTGAAGTCTTATGCTTCGGTGATCAATTCACAGTGGCATGGACAGCAGGGTGGTCATTGTCAGAGCCAAGAGCTGGTCAACAATCAGAACTTCGATCTGGTGGGAAAGGCAGGTTGGCCGTTGTTGACATGAAGAGCTCCTTGCGTACAAACTCTAGGGTCTGTATTCGGGAAGGTCTCTTTGACAGTTGGATGAATTTCCCACTTTAGCTTGGGTGAAGTCCATTTGCAAGGGGACAAGGGCTGGTTCTTTGAAACACAAAGATTCAGACACTCTGTTTTCTCACGTGGGGTCCTGTTCTTGCAGTTTTAAGGTTGGCACACTGCAACACAAGCCAAGGGTCCAAGACCTGTTGGGGCCTCCTTGAGTTTAGGACTCACTCCAGCAGAGGCCAGCAGAGTCCGGGCAGGTCCAATTGGTGCTGGTAAGCTGGGCATTTGGTGTAAAGGTGTCTGGAAGATTGTTGTGTCCTTGTAGATTAAATAGGAGCTCAGCCAACTGACCCCTTCCTTGGTCCTGGGTTCAAGGCAAGCAGGTCCAGTCTTCCCTCAAGCTTCAGGCCTAGGTGTGAGCTGTGTTTACCATAGACAGGACAGGCATGAAGTCAAGAAGTGGCCAGGTTCAACCATCAGTCCACACTTTGAAACTCAGGGAGGGGCTCCCCAGGCCATCCTGCTCAGGAGAGAAACACCGTCCCCACAGTCAAGGCCCTTTTGTCCCCTGTCTGGAAGAAATACACAACACATTACAAAAGAGCCATTAACAGTGGCCCTGAACAGCAGCAGAAAGGCAATTTAGTTTAAACAGAATAATTCCAGCTTTCTAAATGTGAAATGTCTAAAATAGTAATTGAAAATAAGATCTTCCCACTAAAGAGAAATTAAGTTACAATTCAATTGAGTGGAACAAGTATTTCTCTTGCTGTTCCCAAACTAATGTTATCCTTTACTGAATGTAATACGGTAACTGTAAGGAAGAGACAGGTAAACTCCATTGAAACTCCCCTGACTTACTTTTGTTACAACAGTTCCCCTGCTTGTCCTCTGAATACCGATGACACCGCACCTGGAACAAAGAGGAAAAAAGCGTCAACCAAATGAAAACTGACTCTCTCTGCCTTACACAGGAAGAAGGTGGACCGGCTCAAACTAGGACCCCATCCGGAATCTCAAACAGAGGATAAAAGAACTTCCCAAAGACATGAGGGGTCAGTGAAAACAGAGGGTGGGGTTGTGGAAACCCGGAAGATGGCAAGAATGACAGGTCGAGGAAGACGCTGTTGGAGACCAGGGAAAGAATGACTGTGGAGGTCTACCGGGATGGTGGAGAGACTGAAAACACTGAGGCCGCAGACGAATGGAGTGAGGAGTGGTGAAATCACACGGGAGATGCCTATATGCTGCTGCAACTCAAGAGAGTTGCAGCTTTTGTGGTACATCTTCCAGGTGGGGGAAGGGAGTTGGGGGGAAGATTGTACTAAATATAGGCCGGGGTAACCATAATCAGACGCAGGAAAGCCTGCGTCAAGAAAGATTTTTTTTGTTTCCTCTCATATTGAATTTTTTTTCTCTAATTTTGCAGGGTGTTTGCCAGTTACACTGAATAGTATACAGGAGTATCAGTATCAATACTATCCAGGTATTGGAAAGGAGTGAATAACAGACCTGCTGCTGATATAATTGAACCTGTATCAGTTTTATTTTTACCGGAGAGCATATTCTGACAAGTATTCTTTAAGGTATCCAATTGGTTGTAATTTTTTCCTGGTTGTCCTATGAATGGCTTCTCACTCCATCTCTTTTGCCTTTTTCTTACTTTTCCTACCTTTGGGGAATGCCAAAATCCAGGAAAATAGGGCTAGGGCAATAAGACAAACCTGTGGAGATTTCTTTCCTACAAGCCACTGACCTTAAGTTTAGGTATTTCTTTTCTTTCAATCACCCCTGAGTATGGTGTAGGATGCTGCCCTTAATCTCTCTCTACTAAATAAAGATACTTACCGCCACCTTCTTTTTTTTTAAACGAGCTTCCTGGGTAACACCCTCCTCAAAGAAGAAGAAGACCTAGAGGAAAAGAAGAAGGGAAGAATCAACCCAAGGAAAGAAGACTGATACTCTTTTTAAATTACCCCTATCTATCATTACTTGCAATCAAAGCTGCCAAGATTGAGAAACACATTCAGCCTCCTTGTTTCTTCTTCCGACCATCCCTCACACAGTAACCCAATGTTAGTCTATGTGGGAAAGCCATAACATGATGAAAACAGCTTTGTTTTTTTTTTCACTGCAAGGACATTTACAACTTACCAACATGTCTTAAATTTTTAATACCAGGCACCCTGCCCTATTAAGTGTCAGGGACTACCTTACAGGAGAATTAGAAGTATTAAATAGGAAGGTTAGGCATGTCAAAAGGTTTACTCTGCCAGGTTAAAATGGCAGTTTAAAAGCAGCACACGCAAACTGCAATGGTTAGCGTGAGATGTGTTTAACAATGCTACTTTAGTGGGAGGCACAATAGTGCTGCAGCCCACTGATATCATTTACATGCCTGGATACATGCACTATCATACACAAGAACCTTATAAGTCAAGTACACGTACCAATCAAGTGTAAGCCAATTTTAGCCATGTTAAAAAGGGAGAGCTGAAGCACGTTACTTCTTATTATCAGCAGTAAAGTGTGCAGAGTTCTAAAGTTAACAAAAACTGGTTAAGCAAACAAAAGCATAAATCTGGGATGAACCTGTAGAAAGGGTCAGACCCAACACATATGTAATATTTTTCAATAATTTTGTAACTCAATACAAATACAAAGCAAACATTACAAATAATGTAATAAATAGAATTGCAATTTTTCACATGTATAAAACCTATTTTTTATCAATATTTTGGATATACTTTTTAAAATTAATTAATTGTACTTTTATTAAATATATATATTTTAAGATTGTGTGAACATGACTATTTTTTTATAGCAGAAATAGTCATCCTTATTTCAAATGTTTCTTTTTTCTTTAGCATTTCTGAAACAATGTTGATGGTTATCCCTTAAATCCACTTCTTGCTAATTTACAGAGCTCAAAATGCTTATTGTTTGGAAGTTATTAAGAAATAATTCATACATGAGATTCAAGAATCTAAATTACTGATTTCCAAGTTGAAAATAGATAAACCCACTCATTAAATTAAAATGGCTTCCTAATCTAGGATCCTATGTACTAAGAACTGATTTGCAATAGTCTCAAATTGCACACTGAATTTTTGCAAACCGATTTTGCTTTTGCAAACCGACCTCTGTACAAATAGGTTGATTCACAAAACACTGAAACAAATAGGGTTGTGGAACAAACTGCCTAGTGAATATGAATTAGGCAGGACACAATCTGCAACCCCCTGCGAATGGCCACAATTACATGGATCGTGGACTGCAAGTGTCAGCAAACCACCATGTCTGTTATTGTGTTTAAAGAAAGATTTTTTTTAAATGCAACTCATCTTCCTTACAAGAACCAGGACTTTCATTTTAAAAAAGAAAATCCTGTTTAAAAAAAGGACCACTGCCAACTTTCCTTGAAACAATTTTTAATATTTACAAAGGGGGAGAGGTTCAAAGGGGACCAGGAGGAAGTGGCCATCATTTGCTAGGAGTACCCCCTGATTTTTTCCGTATCTGTTCTAGCTGTTGGTAGAACTCTGCACATTTTACCCCAGCTATCCAATAGCAAATTACCTGTGCTTCATGTTTCAATATGGTTGAATTTGCATACTCATATTAGCTTACTTATAAGTCCCTAATATATGATATTTAGTGTACTCATGGCTTGGAAATTAAATTCCACAAATGGCTGCCTCACATATTGTGCCATCCACTACAATGGCATTGAAAAATGGCTTCAGGCCTATCACTGTGGCCTGACTGGAGCAGTGTACAAACTGTAATTCAACCAGCCAAAACAAACCCTTTTAGCAGGTTTAAAAATGTGATTTAAGTATTAATAAGACACTCCTAAGCAGGCCATGTAGCCCACAATGCAGGGTGCATGGTATTTAAAAACATGTCACTACAGTGACTAGTACCCTAAAGCTATATTTACTTTAGGACAACTTGCTGGCTCATAGAAAAACAGTGGTAAGCAATATTAAATATTGATTTTGCTACCTTCTGTTGGGGAACAACTAGAAATATGATGCGATAACCCTTTTTAATACTTATTAGAAGCCCAAGTCAATATTGAAGTTAGAACTTTAATAAATATTAAGGAAAAATTACTTTTGAAAGTTACAATATCCTTGTCTAAAGCTCTTGAAGACTAATCTCTGTGAGTTTTCCCTCAGTCACCCAGCTAACGAATGGCCCTGAATGGGGTGTGAAAACTGCTCCCAGAACCCACAAAGGCCTGATTGTTGAGAGGTGTTATTCCTGTTGGACTTGGTCCTTTTTGCAGGGTCATCCCAGAACATTTTGCCTTCCTCTTGGATTTTTTCTGTCCTGTTGTTGGCTGTTTTATGACTCTGGGCACTTTACCACTGTTGATCAGTGCTAAAGTGCATATGCTCTGCCTATGGTAAATTGATGTATGGATTAGTGATTCCATGAATGGCCGGTTTGGTTTACTTGTCAGACCCTAGTACAGTGCACTGAGTGTACCCAGGTCTGTACCCAGGTCTTCTAAATGAAATGCTGCTGGTGGGCTTGCAGCACTGGTTGTGCCAGTCACAGACGCAGCCTGTAAAATTGTGTCTCAGGTCTGCCATCACAGAGCCTCTGTGCAGTCTGGCACTGCCATGTTGACTGGGAAAGTGCACCCTCTTGCCAGTCCCTAAACCTTCCCTTTTCTATATATTAGTCACCCCTACGGTAGGCCCAAGGACAGGGTGCATTGTAGGTAAAAGGTAGGACATGCCCTGGTGTGTGTGGCATTTCCTAATAGTGAATTACAGCCATTTTTGTTTTTCACTATTGCAAGGCTACCTGTTCTCCATAGGCCAGAATGGGCAGTTTGATTATAACATCTTATAATCCTAACTGACTCAGGAAACCAAGTTGAAATTTGAGTTTAGTATGCCTGAACTCAGAATGATAAAAAACATATTTTAGTAAAGGTGGTTTTAACATTCTGTGTTTTAAAGTACCACTTTTAGAAAGTAGGTATTTTCTTGCCTAAATGTCCAAGCCTGCCTCGGCTAGTTTGTGTGTTCCTTGTCTAGAGTTTGAGTGACAGGGGCTGGGGGATTCCAGGAGACAGGGTGAGTCAGCACAGGGCTGAAAGAGCTATCTGCATGTAGATGGGTGGGAGGAGTTGCACCTGGGGCCTGAATAAGGATGTGCCAGCCTTCCACAATGCTGGCTCCACCTCCTGTGGTGCGTCTGATGTCCCTGGCCCACACTGTTAAAGGAAAGAAGGAGTCTTGTAAACAAAGTGCTCCAGGACTGCACAGAACTGGTTTGGACTGGGTACAGGACCCTCTGCCTTCAGAGGACAAAGGATTTGCTAGTATAAATATGGGGACCCAGACCCCAGAATTGTAGATCACTGTTGGGAAATAAGAAGAACCTTTGCTGAGGAGAGGAACCAGAGAGAAACTGAAGGAGGAGACTGTCCCTAAGCTGGGCGCTGTTTGGGGGATTGGCCTGCAGTGGTTGCCTGACTGCCAAAGAAAAGAGAAAGGACTTTGTGCTAAGTATGGGCCAAAAATGAGTTCCGCTCGCGGAATTTACGGATTTTCCGCAATTTCGCAATCCGCAAATCTCTCGAAATTGCGGCAAAATCTGCCAATCCGCGAGCGGGACGAATTTTGTTCAGGAAGCACTTACAGGGTTACAGCAGGTGCCCAAGTTGAAGCTATTTTTTTTGTAACCATTTACAAAATGGTTACAAAGAAATTAACTTCAACTTGGGCACCTGCTGTAACCCTGTAAGTGCTTCCTGAGCGGCGCTCCGTTGCCTACTTGCAACTATTCTCTGACCCTGCTCTGACCCTCGAAGCAGGGTCAGAGAAAAGTTACAAGTAGACAACGAGGCTCCTGTCACAAAAATTAAACGTGTACAGGAAGCACTATGATGGACAGCTCACTCGAGGGACTCCGGCGCCCTTCGGCGCGATGGCAAAGTTAATCAGTCCAAAACAAATGTGCGTTTTGTCGAGGCTGGGCAGGTGTACTTTCTCCCTAAATCGACTTTCGAAAATGAGCTATGATGCTTGATGGAGGCCTTTGCATCCTTGAATTTCACAAGTGCAAACCCCATGCAGGACTGTAACCAGTGGCTTCTTTCTCCTCATCTGCTGCTCTGATCTGTGCCTGAACTTTTATACACACAAGAGGCATGTGAACTCACAAAGAAGCCCCCCCCCCATTTGCCCCCCCACACACTAGCGGTGTGCACCGTCTTCCCGCCCTTTACCCACTATGATGGACAGCTCACTCGAGGGACCCCGGCGCCCTTCGGCGTGATGGCAAAGGTAATCAGACCAAAACAAATGTGCATTTTGTTGAGGCTGGGCAGGTGTGCCTTTTCCCCATATCTACAGTCGAAAATTAGCAATGATGCTTGATAGAGGCCTTTGCATCCTTGACTTTCACGAGTGCAATCTCAGTGCAGTTCCTGTAACCAGTAGCTTCTTTCTCTTCATCTGCTGCTCTGATCTGTGCCTGACCTTTTATACACACAAGAATCATGTGAACTCGCAAAGAAGCCCCCCCTATTTGCCCCCCCCCCACACACACTAGCGGTGTGCACCATCTTCCCGCCCTTTATCCACTATGATGGACAGCTCACTCAAGGGACCCCGGCGCCTTTTGGCGCGATGGCAAAGATATTCAGCTGTAAACAAATGTGCATTTTGTCGAGGCTGGCCAGGTGTGCTTTCTCCCCATATCTACAGTCAAAAATTAGCTATGATGCTTGATGGAGGCCTTTGCATACTTGACTTTCAGGAATGCAATCCCTGTGCAGTTCCTGTAACCAGTAGCTTTTTTCTCCTCATCTGCTGCTCTGATCTGTGCCCGACCTTTTATACACACAAGAGGCATGTGAACTCACAAAGAAGACTCCCTGTTTGCCCCCCGACACACACTAGCGGTGTGCACCTTCTTCCCGCCCTTTACACACTATGATGGACAGCTCACTCGAGGGACCCCGGCGCTCTTCGGTGCGATGGCAAAGTTACACACACATGGTCACTGGAGGCAACTCTTCTGGCCCTACGCAGCTGTAGTGCAGGAAAAGCACTATACATTTACCCAACGAGGTAGCACTTCCTGATTAGCCAGTAGAAAGTACTCCAGTTAAGTATGGTGCAAATCGCAAAAAAATCTGTGATTTCGCAGGGAAATCTGCGCATTCGCTGAATTTTTTGCGATTTCTCACGAATTTGCGGACCGCTGATTCGCAAAATTCGCCCATACTTACATTGTGCTACTTTCAAATCAACTTTTAAAGGATCTCTAAGGTCTTGAGATGAAGCCTGCCTCCTGCTGAAGACTTAGGGACAACAGACTTCACCAACCAGCTCCCCTGCCTTCCCTTGCTGGGAATTGAAATGCCTGCAGTTGAGCTGGGCCTTCTGAAAGACTGTGTGTCGCTGGGAGCTGGAAGCGCAACTCAAGACAAAGAAGCATGTTTCCGCCGCAGCCGTTGTCGTCACATCACTGGAGAAGAGTGTCACTGTCGCAGCAGACGTTGCATCGGCGGAGAAGCGTGTGGCAGGACCTGTCGCGGATCAGAAGAATCATTGAGTCGCCGCACGGTCATCGGGCGTGCACGCCTCGGTGTCACATCAAGAAGAAGACCCCATTTTCTTTCATTGCACCGGATCTTCATCGCATCACAGCGCTGCTGGTCGCATCGCCAAGAAACCGACACATCACCTCACCACGTGGAGAAGAATCGACACATCGCCTACGCAGCAGTGGGGACCTGACGCATCACCGTTCTTGTGTGTAAGGAACCAATGATTCACCTTCCCTGCAACACTTTCTTTGTATAGCGTTACGCATCCAAAGGTACATTGAACTCAAAGTGTCGCATTTTACATATAAAGAGAACTAAGCTAATTCTACCATTTTTAAAGTACAGTATTGTGGATTTTTGTTGTTTGTGGTCTTGTGTTAAGTCTATATAAAAATGCTTATTTTTATACTACAACTTGTGTGGTGCCCATCTGTAGTGTTGTCACTGGTTTACTGTATGTGTTCACAAATGCCTTACACAGTGCCTCTGAGATAAGCCTGTCTGCTCGTGCCAAGCTACCAAGGGGGTGTGCAGGGGTTATTTTAGGAGTATACCTCCTTACCCTGGCTAGACGTAAGGGTCCCTATTTGGACAGAGGTACCTACTTCTGGCAAGTAGAGACCCCCAAATCTAACAGTTCCTCTAGTAGGAGGACAATTGGTGTTGGCCTAAGAACTTAATTTACTTCAAAAGGGCCTCCCCTGTCACTAGCAAATGTCAGGTGACACCTGGACAGGCTGCCTATTTGTCTTTCCAGTCAGCCAGACTCCAAACACAGTGAGGGGAGGCTGCCTGCAGAACTAGTTTGGAGTGACCACAGAGGAGGTGCTGCTCATTACCCAGGCAACTCCTCTTGGTAGGCACACAGGCTCTGCAGATGGGGATCAAGGTTTCACCATTTTGGATTTTATGAGTGATGGGCACTGTGTGATTGTTTGCAATACGGGAGAGTCATCCCCACCCACAAGCTAGTGCCAGGCATAAATGTAGCATCTCCTGGCACCCTCTTCAAAACACCTTCATGACCTGAGGACTAACAGAATAAGACTGGACCTTCTTTTTATGATCTGAGAGAAGCCCTAACAGACTCGCCCTGCTCCCTTTAGTACCCATGACAAAGTAGTGGACTCCAAGAGTCATAAGGCTGACCACCTGTTCAAGCTATAGGGGCACAGCAAGATTCAAGAGGCCTTTTCCTGCAACTTCCCAGCTGACCATTTCCAGCTAGACCAGCCCGAGGATCTGCTGCTAAAATCTGCTGGAGTGAGTACTTGCCCCAGGAGCTATCCCTGAGGCTCTGAAACTATTAGTTGTGTCTGGCTTTATTTCCCCTACAACCCCTGAAAACTTGGAACTCTTCAACTCCCAGACATCCAAAGGACTGGTACAAACCTGAAAGCTGCAGTGCTGCAGGGCCGAAGATTCAGGTATCTTCCACTCAGAGCTTCTCTTCGGAAGCAAATCCACCAAGTTGGACCTTACAGAGATTGTATTGTGTCATCATCTTCTATTGAGGTCAGGTTAAATTTGGGACTTTTTCGGTTCACCCTGACAAGGATTGTGATTATTACTCAAGGTGGGTAGTCACCCCCTTGACTAATAACCCAATTTCTGACAGTGACCCACTCTCTTTTATGAATCAGCTGTCATGCCAACTTTGGAGTATGTAACTCCAAAGCAATAGTGATTCTGAAACTATTTCTGTTAGCATAGGAACAATATATGCCATTATTTGCCACATCTTGACGTGAAATGGTGCTTTCTAAACAGAGACCATAAATAGTCCTAAACTATCACCTATTATAAAACAACATTACTGTTAATCAATAGTGTATAACAAGCAAAGGTTCTATGGGTCTCAGATCATGGTACATGAATATATAAACAGAGAACAGAATCAGAAATGCTGGTAGTTTGATTTCACTAAACAGATAAACAGATTAGTAGTTCTTAAAACTGAATTAAAATATAAAATACAATTTAGGGTCATAAGTAGTAGAAAAACTTGTATGTAATACATGGTAGGTATTACAAACCAGATCACGTGTGGTACAATTAACAACAAGTTTGTTCATTGAATGGGAATAAAGCTTCAATTGCAATTACATAAAGGATCGTTGATAACAAACAATTTGACAACACATGCCTATTATTGCAAAACAGATCCCTTTTTATCTTGAGGCACTACAGGGTCAGTTTTAGCAGTAAAATGCCATAAATCCCTGCATTCCCTTGTGTATCTTACAGCAGTCGATGTCAATTTTGATGCTAAAATGAATAAGGGTAGTAACACCAATTCATTATGTATCTTCTTTCTCATCTATTCTCTTATAAAGGGAATTCATCTCTATCCTCTTTATGTTCAATGAGTTGGAGCCTTGGTTGATTCAAGACTGTGCCAACTCACTACATGTAGACAGCAATAAGAAATATGTTTAAAGTATTTCAAGTTGCCTGAATACAAAAGTTGTTCTGACTTAAGTCTGAGCTTGACTCAGCATACTACCCCAGGGCCTATATAACTCGAAGTCGGCTTTTACACTGTCAACGCCTGGGGTGAAAGACATTGCCGGCGCCCCCAATGACCTTCTTCTCCACAGTTTCCCTCACTACCACCCTCCAAAGGTGCACCTCATCTCTCCATTGTCCTCCTTCACATGTTTAATTTCTATTATGGGTGTCTGAGCACTTTATATCACACACATTATACAGTGAAAAAAGGTGCTAAACGTATGCAATGCAGTTTCACGCAGCTCTTTGATGACAGTTCATAGCTCACTGTGCTATATTATGTTATGTTATGTTATGTTACAGCGTTCTTTTATAGCGCACGGCTACTCGAAAAGAGTGTCCCGGCGCTTTCCACCTGCATCTCAGAATAAAAATAACACAACACAGCAAAAGAATGAGAAAAAGAACTGAAACTAAAGCAATAAGAACAGCCTAAAGATTAAAAAGCCAGGTCTTCAGGCTCTTCCTGAACTGGAACAAATTGACAGTGCTGCGCAGCGAAAGAGGAAGCGAGTTCCACAGCTGTGGGGCTTTGCAGCTGAAAGAGCGCCCTCCCGTGCGGGCCTTCCTCAGCCGAGGGACCACCGCTTTGTAAAGGGATTCCGAGCGCAAGGAGCGGACTGGTCGATAGAAGGCTAGTCTCCGCCGCAGGTATCCAGCCCCTGATCCAAACAGGGCTTTGTGCATCAGAGTCAGGGATTTAAACTGGATCCGCTTCCGGACAGGCAGCCAATGTAGCGCCTGAAGCAGCCCGGAAGCTCGGGCTCGTCTACGCAGGCCAAAGATAGCCCGGGCGGCAGAGTTCTGTACCACCTGTAGGCGCTGAACTAGGTAATCAGGGAGGCCAAGGAAGAGGGAATGCCCGGATGTATGACGTTACAACGCATACTTTTACTCCGCATACCATTACAACGCGGTATTCACAACGCATACCACTACAACGCATAGCGCTTTGGGGTGCTGGATAGTGGTAAGTATAATTTACTATTCTAACTCCAGTCCCCGTGGACCCTAGGGAAGGTGTTGGATAGTAAATTAAACTTACCTCTTATCCTAGAGCGCCCCCCAGCGCCATGCGTTGTAATGGTATGCGTTGTAATGCCTGCGTTGTAATGGTAGTGCGTTGTAAAAAATGCGTTGTAACAGGTGAATACTGCATTAGCATAATCAAGCCTCGAACCGACGAGAGCCTGCACAGTAATACGCCTGTGATCCTCAGACAGCAGGGGCAGGAATTTACGGAGCATTTTCAAAATTCCATAACAGGTGCCAGCCAGACCCAGAATGTGTATTCGCAGCGATAGCTGGTTGTCCAGCTTGACACCCAGGTTTTTAGCCACCAAGGAAGACTGTGCAGGAGGGCTCATGTCGGACGGCCACCAATGCTGCCACTCCGGATCGACACAGCAACCAAAAAACCGAACCTCGGACTTGCTCGAGTTGGCCCTTAGACTGTTCCGTTGGAACCAGTCAAAGACCAATGTAAGACAGTCCCGAATTCTCCCTCCATCAAACTCCCGGTCTTTCCCGCATGTGAAGAGGAGTTGCGTGTCGTCGGCGTAAGAGATGATCTGGGCCCCATATGCTTCCACCAAGGCCGCCAAAGGGGACATAAAGATGTTAAACAACGTGGGGCTCAACACAGATCCCTGTGGAACCCCAACTCCCAATGGCGGCATCTCGGCAGAGCTCTGGGAAACCCAGACCGTCTGGCGGCGGCCTTCAAGGAAGGATGTAAACCACCTGAGCGCCGTCCCCCTAAGGCCGATGTCATAAAGCCTCGCTAAGAGCGCCCTGTGGGGGATGGTGTCGAAGGCCGCCGATAGATCTAACATGACCAGCATCACCCTCCTGCCGACATCAAGAGTCTCCCTGATGATCTCAGTGACCTCTAGCAATGCCGTTTCCGTACTAAAATGAGGACGGAAACCAGATTGAGATGGATGGAGCAGATTGTTAGCTTCCAGAAAGCGCGACAGGACACCGTGGACGTGTTTTTCTGTGATCTTCGTGAGGGCCGGAAGAAGTGAAATTGGCCTATAATTGGCCAGAACCTCGACGTCGAGACCCGGTTTCTTTAGGAGGGGGATCACCATCGCTCTCTTCCAAGAGCTGGGGACCCTCCCCTCCCTCAGCGAGGCGTTGAGGATGGGATTAACCAGCGGATTCACCACCTCCGCCATCCCAGCCAAAAATTTGGCGGGGCAGGGGTCAAGTGGCGAGCCAGATTTCAAATTGGCCAACAGCTGCCTGGACACATCGCTGGAAACAGCAGGAAAATCAGACAGCACCACCGTCGGTGTGTGCGGAAATCCGCACCCAGCCCCGGTGACGCCGCTTCCATCCTCCGGACCTTCCACAAAGGAGGCCTGAATCGCCTTGATCTTATTAGTGAAGAAGCCGGCCAGATCACCTGCCCACGTATCTGAAGAAACTAGAGGGGGCGATTGGGAACTAGGGGTCGTGAACTCCTTCACAATGGTGAAGATCTCCTTACAGGAGTTCGCGGATGCCTCGATCCTCCTAGCCAAATAGTCCCTCTTAGCTCCCAGAATGTCCCGATGGTAGGCCTTCACCATCGCCTTGTAGGCGAGTTTAGCCTCCCCATCATACAAACATCGCCAGGCCCTCTCGGCCACCTTACATTGGCTGCGAGCCACACGAAGAGCCTCCGTAAACCACGGTGCAGATTGCCGTGCCACCGTGGATCGGAGGGCTACCTTGGGGGCCAGATCGTCCAGCCTATCAATGAGCCACCGCTGCAGAGCCTCAGTGTCGCTATCCAGATCGCCCGAGAGATGGCATGGGTGATCCAGAAGCGCCTGTTCCAGCATGTCAGGTGTCACTCTGTGCAGCGCTCTCGAGGCCGGTCTAGACAAGACCGAGGCACTGTTATCCGGCCGCGCACTCTCCAGCACCGAAAATCTGATCAGCCTGTGATCGGACCAGAGCACCGGCAGGGTGTCAACCTCCGTAAGAGGGACAGACGAAAACACCTGATCCAGGGTATGCCCCTTCTCATGGGTTGGCCCCGACACGAACGGCAACAATCCCAGTGGAGATGTAATAGCCAACAGTTTGACCGCATCCGAGTCATCCGCTACGTCAAGGTGGAAGTTGAAATCACCAGCCATGACGCAGTGCTGTGAGGTCAGCACCAACTCAGAGATAGCTATCTGCAGATCTTCCAGGAAAGAACCCAGAGGGCCTGGTGGCCCGTAGACCAACAACCCCTTCAGGGCCTGGCCCGGGGACAGTCTGAGCGTGAAGGCGAGCGACTCAGCGCTCCCGATGGAATTAAGAGGAAGAACTGAGCAGGAAACGCTCTTTTTCACCACTACCGCCACTCCCCCGCCTCTACCCTTCACTCTATCCTGCCGGAAGATATTGTACGACGGAGGAATGGCTGAGAAGACATCCGGATTGGAAGCCTCTCCCAACCAGGTTTCGGTAAGTAGCAGGCAAAGGGGATTTTCCCTAACAAGGAGATCGTAAATATGCAGGGCATGGCAGCCTACCGACCTTGTATTCAGCAGCAAACAAAGATGCTGTGCGCCAGCCGTTGCAGGGCGAGGAACATTAACATGGGTCCAGTAAGGCGTCCAGCCACAACACGGACAGCGGCGTTTACCCTTAAATCGCCCCGGGAAAACGGAAGGGCAGGAGCTAGAGAGGCCCCGCAACTCCCGCAACATCGCAGAGGTATAACAGATCATCTCAGCCAGTGTGTCACCGGACCAGCGTCCCCCGCCGCCCCGTCACCTCCGGGATGCTGACGGGCGCAGACGGGCAGGACTCCGGCACGACTCAGGCTAAGCGAAGGCGTCCACCTGCGCGTCACGCTGCGCGTGAGGGAGCAACTTTAAATAGGCTCTCCAATCAGCCCTGAGCATGCGAGTCCGCTCCAAGATGGCGGCCGCCGCTGGCTGAGGTGTCCCAAACAAAGATGGCGCCCAAAATGACCCCCAGGACCCGGACCCACCGAAATGGTGGTGCTTGGCAGGCAGAAAATGCCGTTTTTTAAATGCAGGTAAGGGGAGAGAGGGGCGCAGGCTACAGGCAAGCAGGCTAAAAACAGGGAAAAATCGAACAGAAAAACGAACCTAAATACAAAAACCAGGCAGCATTAAAATACTCTGCGCTAGTATCAGCGCGAGTGCAGCGATGTGGTAGATGGTCTGACCAGCACCGCGCTAAAGCCCGCCTTAAATAGGCTCTCCAATCAGCCCTGAGCGTGCGAGTCCGCTCCAAGATGGCGGCCGCCGCTGGCTGAGGTGTCCCAAACAAAGATGGCGCCCAAAATGACCCCCAGGACCCGGACCCACCGAAATGGTGGTGCTTGGCAGGCAGAAAATGCCGTTTTTTAAATGCAGGTAAGGGGAGAGAGGGGCGCAGGCTACAGGCAAGCAGGCTAAAAGCAGGGAAAAATCGAACAGAAAAACTAACCTAAATACAAAAACCAGGCAGCATTAAAATACTCTGCGCTAGTATCAGCGCAAGTGCAGCGATGTGGTAGATGGTCTGACCAGCACCGCGCTAAAGCCCGCCTTAAATAGGCTCTCCAATCAGCCCTGAGCGTGCGAGTCCGCTCCAAGATGGCGGCCGCCGCTGGCTGAGGTGTCCCAAACAAAGATGGCGCCCAAAATGACCCCCAGGACCCGGACCCACCGAAATGGTGGTGCTTGGCAGGCAGAAAATGCCGTTTTTTAAATGCAGGTAAGGGGAGAGAGGGGCGCAGGCTACAGGCAAGCAGGCTAAAAGCAGGGAAAAATCGAACAGAAAAACGAACCTAAATACAAAAACCAGGCAGCATTAAAATACTCTGCGCTAGTATCAGCGCGAGTGCAGCGATGTGGTAGATGGTCTGACCAGCACCGCGCTAAAGCCCGCCTTAAATAGGCTCTCCAATCAGCCCTGAGCGTGCGAGTCCGCTCCAAGATGGCGGCCGCCGCTGGCTGAGGTGTCCCAAACAAAGATGGCGCCCAAAATGACCCCCAGGACCCGGACCCACCGAAATGGTGGTGCTTGGCAGGCAGAAAATGCCGTTTTTTAAATGCAGGTAAGGGGAGAGAGGGGCGCAGGCTACAGGCAAGCAGGCTAAAAGCATTAAAATACTCTGCGCTAGTATCAGCGCGAGTGCAGCGATGTGGTAGAAGGATTGTAACTTATGAACTTCACATGACAAAACCATCTCTGTGACAAAAGGAGTAACCCACTGAGCAGTGTACATGAAATACAATTCTGTGATCTGAATGTTACACATGATTTGCAGCAGGCATCTTGTGCACTACTTTATGATGAGTTAACACTGCCACTAGACAAAAACTCACATTTCTCCTGCAGGTAAATTAATCTTTATATACTTATTCTTGTCTGAAAATTGCTAGGTGACAGGGAACTCTCCAGCAAGAGCTTTATGTGCCAGATGTACGAAGGTAAGAGTTTGCAATTTCCAAATAGTGAACTTTTACAATTCTCCATTTGGCAATCACACACAGCAATGTGCAAAATTTGGTTAACACATACTGTGATTCACAGTGGGTCGTAAATAGACCTACCTCCTGAATATTAATGAGGTAGTTCTCGGTTTGCGACTCATTGGGAATAACAAAAATCACAGAAGTGGTGGTCTGCTGGGGTAAGAGCAGACCACCATGTCTATAATTGCTTTTCAATAAAGCATTTTTTGTTTTTTAAATGTAGACCTTTTTCCTTAAAAGAAAATGTGATACGTTTAAAAAAAGAGGAATGAAAAGTTTTCTTTTCTTTTTTTAAGAGTAGGCAATGACTGTGTGAGCACTGCCTGCTCTTACAAAATGTTTTACTAGCATTCTCAAAGGGAAGGGGGTCTCTGAGGGACCCCTTCTCATTTGCGAATGGGGTACCACCTACTTGAAGTAGGCAGTAAAATACAACAGTTTCAAATCTGAATTTACTTCTCAAAACATTCACACATACCACGGCCATTCGGTATTAAGAATGGACACCCCCAACATATGGAGCAAATGGAATTACTACTGTATTAATATGTTTGAACCCCCAGTTGTTTTCTCTTTGGAAGATCCTGTAACACCATAGAGATCACTACACTACTGCACCAGCCATATAATGTACAATGGTGACGACTATGATTATGATTTATTTTGTCAAATTGTGAATGGAAATGTTGTTTTGGTTGTTTAATAAAAAAATGTAGTTTTTAAAAAAAGAACGGACACCCCAAACATGCCCCTTCCTAATACTCAATCACAAACCCAAATTGTGATTCGGTAACAGGTTACCGAATTGCAATTTGGGCCATTGTACATATGAAATGCCTTTTGTGTTAACAAATGGCCCAAGTATGTGAATCAGGCCAGTTGCAAACAAAAAAAAAGCTTTGTTTATTTGGCCTAAATCCCATTAAATATTACAAAACTCAGCACCTCTTGACTTCTGCCCCCAGTGCAATTAAACGCATTGCACCGCCCTAAAGCCGGCCCTGGCGCAACACCACACTATATAATGAACAATGTTCCAGTGTTAGTGTAATGCTTAGGTCCAAAGTATCAGAGTGTTCCACCTTGCTTCTCACAGTGGCAGCAGAGTATTTACATGGGGTGTTCCCCTCAGAAGGTTCCCTTTTTTCCCGGGGCATCAACATTGCCTAAATTTGCATGTGTATGTGTGGGTATATTAATACATACAATTCTGGTAATGATGGAAGTGTGGGCAATCCAGTTTCCTTCAAGGCATAATCAGGTGTGACATATACCTAAGCACTTTACTTTACACTGGTGAAAACATAATAGAATATGATGCCTAATTTATAGAGGATTGTGTATTTTAACAGCATTAGACTAATAGGATACAAATACCACTTAGCAGGAAGTTTCAAGTTCTCGTAAAGTATTTTATGAGAATGTAAATAAAGTAAATGGAGAAAAAAAACAATAAGTGCTGGTTATCATTAGGGAAATTTAAATCTTTCAAATTGGCTCTTTTTAAAGGCTTCTTTTGGAAACTTTCTTATTGACAATTAACAAATACATGGATACATCAAGTAACTCTTGAAATAATGTATATTTTGACACCACTTCATTTCATCTTTCTTTCCATGTGCTCATGTTTTATAATTTATCCTGCTAATCATACAAGTTACAAAAGGTGTACACAGATTTTTTCTTAACCCATATCAGCTTCTTTTCAATTTCAGACATTTAAAAAGTCAGGGTCAAATATATAAAAAATGGGAAATGCCACTACAACGCGGCCTTTTCCACGCAAACCTTAACCACGCATGCATTACAACACATTACAATCCATAAGCGGTTACCACGAATAGTCTTTACCATGCATACCTTTACTATGAGATACGTAGTAAAGGCATGTGTGTTAAAAGCTACAGTTAGAAAAAGGGGGCTTGGGGGGTCTCCCCCCAAAAATAAAAAATAAATGTGTGCGAAAAAAAAAAGGGTGGTTGGGGGGTCTCCCCCCAAAAAAAACAGCACCTGTTCTAAAGTCGGGAAGTGGAGGCAATCGGCGTTGTTTTAGAGGAAACTGAATGACACTTCCGCTTATAGTTTTAAATATATAGACAAAGGCAAGTGCTGAAAAGTGGCGGTTGATTACGATTTGTGTGCAATAAACCGAGGAAAAGGTTTAACCTACTACGAGTGCTGATTCTTGCGGGTTTTCGGACCACAGAGCTTCAATATATATATATATATATATATATATATATATATATATATATATATATATATATATATATATATATATATATATATATATATATATATATATTACCTACTGGCGATAGCCAGTAGGTATATATAGTTAGGATTTTTTTCCTATGGGACTTTTGAAAATTCTATGTCTATTAACTTTGGCGTTTGTGGACGGAATCGGCTGAAATTTTCAGGAAAATGGCACATTTTGTTTCTGAGCAGCCCTTGAAAATTTGGGGGGGTTTCGTCAAGGGGGGGGTTGAGAAAAATATGGGTGGTCCCAAAACGCGTTTTTCCCATGTTAATTTCCATAGGGCGTTTGGCCTCACTTTTAGCTCGAACGGCTGAATGGATTTGCACGAAACTTGGCAAAATTGTAGGGACTGTTAGCCCGATGTGCCTTTGCTGGGTCTCAATATATGTGCTCCAGTGGATTTTGAGAAATTAAGTTTTAAAAAATTTATATATCTGTGACAGCGTCCTGGATAGCGCACCAGTTCGCGTACTTTTCGCGTAACGGAGCTTTGCAAAGCGAAGCTGATTGGCTCTCCGGTGTCTGTCAACATTCTAAACAGTCTGTAGCGGCCGCCATTTTGTCTCTCGGTAGAAACGAGAGACAAGAGGAGGCCAAAACGAAGGGGGAAATAAAGGAAAGGGGGCAAGGTAGACCCCTTCTGACCCCCTAGGATTGATGGGGGATATTAAAGTGCCCCGCGGGTCCCCAAAAAAAAAAAAAATTGTTTTTTTCGTGGGGTGCGCCCGGTTCGCGTACCGGAAAGAGGTCTGGGGAGCGTACTATAAGGAAACAAAAATGATTGACTTTTAACTTATTGTATGTTTATTGATTGTTCGCTTTGTTTTTTTTTTTATTTTTTTATTCACGTAGCTACATGTAGGTACCAATGCAGAGTCTATAATTTAATAAACGCCGTCTCCTTTGTAAATATCTTGCCTGTTGTTATAGAAGTTATTGTGGTATATGGAATTCATACCATAGTCTGTCTGGAAAGCCGAAACAACATGGTGGCAGGAGATGATAAAGAGATGTTAAATACACATTGGGGATTATATAGTGGGAGAAAGGAAGTAACTATGAACAAAGCTAGTATGAAACACCAAAAAGTTGCACAGTGTATTTTAAGTCTGACTTCACGTTATAATGCATTTGCTATAGTTTTCAATATACATCTAAAAATAAATAATGTGTCAAACAATTTTTGAATTAAGAAATTAAAATTTATTTTTCATTTTGTTTTTCAAAATTTAAAAGAAAATCTAAAAAATCGTGATCATTTTTTTCTTCATTTTTCAGTAGAAAATCTACTGCATCTATACATTGCACAAGTTCATTGTTTATTGTGTCGTCGTAGAAATCCATGTCAACTTCTGTCTCCAGTGGTTTTTCTGTAAATTACTTTCCCACCTTTTTTGAGCGAGTGCTTGTCAGTGTGTTTCCCGGTACGCGAACTTGCAGCGTTACGGGAGTCCTCCATTTTGTGTTTCGGTAGAATTGAGATGCAAGATGGAGGGTAAATAATGTTCAGAATGGGTAGATTGGGGTAGTTTAGACGTATACTGTCTCCCTAAGTTTTCTGAGGGTGGCTCAGGAGGCTCATATATGTCGTTAAAAAAAAATTTTTTTTATTGCGTGGTTAGCTGCTGGTACGCGAACTAGTTAGCGTACCGGGAAGCGAATATAGGTGAAAATAAGTGAAAAAAGGTACATTCGAAATTTCAAAAGAGTACACTAAGTTAAGGTAGCTCTGAAAAGAGCTTTTGGGTTTTGTGTATGTTCTAGAAACTTATAAGTAGGAACCAATACACATTCTTAAATTTAGTATGAAAACTTTGTTCCCGTCATCTGAGAAATGCACGCCATCTCCTCTGTAGATATCTTGCATGTAGTAACGCAAGTTATTGTTGTAGATGCAGCCCATTCCATGGTCCCTCATGTAAGCTGAAACAGACTTATTTACATGCTTCCTCGATTTTTCTATTTGTGGACAAAATTGATTGGACCACCTCCATTTTTGTCTTTGGCATATATTGGAATATCAAGACACCAAATTGTACCTGGTGGTCAGAAGAATATGCTATTCACCAGGAATCACAAAGCAAATACGATGCAACAAACACCAGTGGGAACACACCATGCAAACTAATATGTGCTATTCGGCCCAGTAGAGGCTCAAGGACGAGTGGAAAAAATTCCCATCAGAAGCCACACTGTACTACCCTCATTTACATCATTTGGGTTCTCCTCGCCCAGGAGACAAAACAATACGGCCGGTCAAATGTTACCGTGACCGAAAAAAAAATGTGAGAGGGGAGTATTGGTGTTGAGGTGGCGACTGAGAAAAGCAGTGTAAAGTGATGAGAGTGATAATAGTGAGTGATTATAAAATTTAGGTAAACTGGGTAGAAAGCAACAGTTTATTAGTGTCTCCCAGTTCCTAATGTTAAAATAAGTGCAAGAGCGGATTTGAAATAATATCCGCAATCAGTAGTGGTCAACATGTTTCTGCATTTGAAGAAAAAAGTTTCCATGCATTCTTCAGGACCAGTTCTTTAAAAACTACTGCTTTCGTGAAAGAATAATAATTAAAACAGATATCACCTGAAAGAGTCCAGGTTATGTGCTCAACCATGTACTGTTTATGCACTGCATCATGAGCATAGGATCCACCAGGAAAAACAAAGACAAACAAGAGAACATGAATATATCATATTCCCACGGTTTTCTGATACATTATCAAATTAAACCTTAAATTCATGACACCCAAAATTGCACATGTTAGGACATAAGTTCCATTTCAAGCACTCACCCATAAACGATGGTTGAGGAGCTTCACCCCACCTGGCTACTGCTCAGGTATGAGGAGCACCGCTCTAAAGTGGAAAAATTGAATTGAAAGAAAAGAGGCAACCATGACTTAGTTAAAAATATCCATGAAGTGGTATATGGATAGCTCATGAACGTTTACTGTCTCCACTCATACTGTAGAATCATGTTAAAATCACTCAGCTTAAAACGATTAACTCTCTAAGTAATCAACTAGATATTCTACATGTTACAACCCTCAGTATGTGATGCTGTACACGCAGAATACCGTATAAATTAAATTAAGGCAAAGTCTAGCGGAACCCATTTTTTATGTTCAATCAGATGTCCTCGCGTTAATCTGCCAAAGGTGCAAAGAGATACTAGAACGCGTTAAGCACTAGTAAATTGTTGTGTCTTGTAAAGCGCACTGCTACCCGGAGGCCTCGTAGCGCTATAGACCGCTGGGGAACCCGTCCTGGCTTTCCCTGTGAGATAGTCCCTCCTGGGGGTCTCCAAGGTGAAACCAGGCATCCCCGGCGTTTGTGTGGGGCCGTTGTGGAGATGAGGCAAGCTAATGCCCAGAGTTGCCGAGTGTGATCCCTGGTCGGAGTAGGCACCGATGCGAGAATTATCAGTCCGCTGATCCTGGTCCAAGACCCTGCCGCGTCGGGAATCGAACCCTGGTCCCGGGCCGTTCTCTGCACTCGGGTCTGCCGCCTCTAACCAGTGAGCCACACCTCTCACATGGTGTCCTAGTAGGACACCATGTGGGTTTTGACAAAATATAACGAAACCCATCTTAAGTGAGACATCATGCTGCTTCAGGTAAGAGACTCACAGCTATATTGAACACTCCGAACCCCAGCGTTTTGAAACGCATTAGATATGAGAGCGTCCTGCGTTTAAACACTAGGAAAACAACACGTGGGTTTTTACGGAGTATAACGAAACCCGTCTTTGATGAGACGTCATGCTATTTTAGGTAAGAGACTCACAGCCATGTAAAACACTCCGAACCCCAGCGTTAAAAACGCATTAGATATGAGGGCGTTCTGCGGGCGGCTTACCTCTCCGTCGGTGTCTCCCGACAGGCGTCCGAGCTGTCTGGGGGGGCACCGATTGTGGAGTAACCGCAGTGTTTATGCGATCGTTTCCTGAAATTGAATCGCGTGACCCGCCGTGGTCACGTGATCGCTTTGTGATGGGAAATGTAGTTCGGAACACGTAGTGTTGTGCGAGGAGCAGGCGGTGAAACCCAGTTTACTGAAATCATGCCTAACATGCTGACAATTGTATATTATATGTCGCATGTTATGTATTTTATAAATACACACTTTCCTGTAAGAAGAATATTTTTATGGACACAACAGAGTCATATAGTCGGTATGTGTGTGTTGTCATTCGGAGCACATAGTGTTGTGGTTTGTACGAACAACAAACTATAAAGCCCAGTATCAGTTGTTTTATATGATCATGCCTAACGTACTGACAATTATGTGCTACGTGTTGCATATTGTCTGTTTTATAGATACACAATTTCCTGTAAGGGGAATTTTTATGAGCCCTGCAGAGTCATAAAGTTGGTGTGCATGTGTTGATAATAACACATGCAGGAAACCGGAGATATGTTGGTAAGCTAATGATTGAGTAGTCGGACAACAGACTAGGTAATGGTATTATAGGGACATCCACGGTATAGGCTCATTAAGTCCCGCCTTGTCACTGTTTAATCTGTAGACCCATTTTTGTTCAATTTTAAACAAAAACTGTCCGACATCAGGGCAAAATTCAGGAATCTTTGGTTGTTCTAAAACAGTCCAGTGAAAATCATTGTGGCTATGTCCTTTTTCCAAAAAATGTGCAGTGAGGCGGGTTGCTTGTTTTCGGCACCGCACTGTACTTTTATGTTCTTGTATTCTGGTCCTCACCTTCCTGGTTGTCATGCCAATGTATCGAAGTTGGCAAGGACACGTTATCAGATATATCAGGTTACTGCTGTTACAATTAGTAAACCTGGTTTGTGTCCATGGCCTTGTAGTCCCTATGTCTATGCTGGTGGATTTGCAAGTTTGGGGACACACAGAACATGCTCCGAAGGGATGGTGGCCCTGGACAGGTGGCAAATCCCACAACGTGCCCACCTGTCTGGGTTCTTTGTTCCGTGGACGTGTATGGACTAGCTGGTCCTTGAGGTTTTGTCCTCTTTTAAAAGCAAAAAGTGGCAAGGGAATATCATCGCCCACAGTTTTTAGGATCGACCAATGTTTTTTCACAATCTTTTGTACTTGGTTGGATCTACTGTTAAATGTGTTAACAAAGGTGATACGGTTGATTTTATCTTTGGGAGGATATATCTCTAACAATGATTCCCTGTTATTATTAGATGCCCTCTTTTTGGACTGACGAATGATTTTCTTTGGATAGTTTTTTGCACTGAGTTGTTGTTCCAGATTTTTCGAGTGGGTCTCAAAGGCCTCTTTATTGGAACAGTTCCTTTGTACTCTTAGAAACTGGCCAAAGGGCAGATTGTCCCTCAGAGCCCGAGGATGACAACTGTCGTATCTCAAAAGAGCATTCCTGGCCAGGACAATCTGCCCTTTGGCCAGTTTCTAAGAGTACAAAGGAACTGTTCCAATAAAGAGGCCTTTGAGACCCACTCGAAAAATCTGGAACAACAACTCAGTGCAAAAAACTATCCAAAGAAAATCATTCGTCAGTCCAAAAAGAGGGCATCTAATAATAACAGGGAATCATTGTTAGAGATATATCCTCCCAAAGATAAAATCAACCGTATCACCTTTGTTAACACATTTAACAGTAGATCCAACCAAGTACAAAAGATTGTGAAAAAACATTGGTCGATCCTAAAAACTGGGGGTGATGATATTCCCTTGTCACTTTTTGCTTTTAAAAGAGGACAAAACCTCAAGGACCAGCTAGTCCATACACGTCCACGGAACAAAGAACCCAGACAGGTGGGCACGTTGTGGGATTTGCCACCTGTCCAGGGCCACCATCCCTGCGGAGCCTGTTCTGTGTGTCCCCAAACTTGCAAATCCACCAGCATAGACATAGGGACTACAAGGCCATGGACACAAACCAGGTTTACTAATTGTAACAGCAGTAACCTGATATATCTGATAACGTGTCCTTGCCAACTTCGATACGTTGGCATGACAACCAGGAAGGTGAGGACCAGAATACATGAACATAAAAGTACAGTGCGGTGCCGAAAACAAGCCACCCGCCTCACTGCACATTTTTTGGAAAAAGGACATAGCCCCAATGATTTTCACTGGACTGTTGTAGAACAACCAAAGATTCCTGAATTTTGCCCTGATGTCGGACGGTTTTTGTTTAAAATTGAACAAAAATGGGTCTACAGATTAAACAGTGACAAGACGGGACTTAATGAGCCTATACCGTGGATGTCCCTATGATACCATTACCTAGTCTGTTGTCCGACTACTCAATCATTAGCTTACCAACATATCTCCGGTTTCCTGCATGTGTTATTATCAACACATACACACCAACTTTATGACTCTGCAGGGCTCATAAAAATTCCCCTTACAGGAAATTGTGTATCTATAAAACAGACAATATGCAACACGTAGCACATAATTGTCAGTACGTTAGGCATGATCATATAAAACAACTGATACTGGGCTTTATAGTTTGTTGTTCGTACAAACCACAACACTATGTGCTCCGAATGACAACACACACATACCGAGTATATGACTCTGTTGTGTCCATAAAAATATTCTTCTTACAGGAAAGTGTGTATTTATAAAATACATAACATGCGACATATAATATACAATTGTCAGCATGTTAGGCACGATTTCAGTAAACTGGGTTTCACCGCCTGCTCCTCGCACAACACTATGTGTTCCGAACTACATTTCCCATCACACAGCGATCACGTGACCACGGCGGGTCACGCGATTCAATTTCAGGAAACGATCGCATAAACACTGCGGTTACTCCACAATCGGTGCCCCTCCAGACAGCTCGGACGCCTGTCGGGAGACACCGACGGAGAGGTAAGCCGCCCGCAGAACGCCCTCATATCTAATGAGTTTTTAACGCTGGGGTTCGGAGTGTTTTACATGGCTGTGAGTCTCTTACCTAAAATAGCATGACGTCTCATCAAAGACGGGTTTCGTTATACTCCGTAAAAACCCACGTGTTGTTTTCCTAGTGTTTAAACGCAGGACGCTCTCATATCTAATGCGTTTCAAAACGCTGGGGTTCGGAGTGTTCAATATAGCTGTGAGTCTCTTACCTGAAGCAGCATGACGTCTCACTTAAGACGGGTTTCGCTATATTTTGCCAAAACCCACATGGTGTCCTACCAGTGCTTAACGCGTTCTAGTATCTCTTTGCACCTTTGGCAGATTAACGCGAGGACATCTGATTGAACATAAAAAATGGGTTCCGCTAGACTTTGCCTTAATTTAATTTATACGGTATTCTGCGTGTACAGCATCACATACTGAGGGTTGTAACATGTAGAATATCTAGTTGATTACTTAGAGAGTTAATCGTTTTAAGCTGAGTGATTTTAACATGATTCTACAGTATGAGTGGAGACAGTAAACGTTCATGAGCTATCCATATACCACTTCATGGATATTTTTAACTAAGTCATGGTTGCCTCTTTTCTTTCAATTCAATTTTTCCACTTTAGAGCGGTGCTCCTCATACCTGAGCAGTAGCCAGGTGGGGTGAAGCTCCTCAACCATCGTTTATGGGTGAGTGGTTGAAATGGAACTTATGTCCTAACATGTGCAATTTTGGGTGTCATGAATTTAAGGTTTAATTTGATAATGTATCAGAAAACCGTGGGAATATGATATATTCATGTTCTCTTGTTTGTCTTTGTTTTTCCTGGTGGATCCTATGCTCATGATGCGGTACATAAACAGTACATGGTTGAGCACATAATCTGGACACTTTCAGGTGATATCTGTTTTAATTATTATTCTTTCACGAAAGCAGTAGTTTTTAACACCTTGGCTGCTAGGTGTTTTCCCCTCCTGCGCTGACTTTTTTGATTATTATGGTTTTATGACGAGCTCAGCTCGTCATGAGCACAGCTCAACCGTGTCTCATAACGAGCTGAGCTCGTCATGAGCATCGAAAGCGTTAAAGAACTGGTCCTGAAGAATGCATGGAAACTTTTTTCTTCAAATGCAGAAACATGTTGACCACTACTGATTGCGGATATTATTTCAAATCCGCTCTTGCACTTATTTTAACATTAGGAACTGGGAGACACTAATAAACTGTTGCTTTCTACCCAGTTTACCTAAATTTTATAATCACTCACTATTATCACTTTCATCACTTTACACTGCTTTTCTCAGTCGCCACCTCAACACAAATACTCCCCTCTCACATTTTTTTTTCAGTCACGGTAACATTTGACCGGCCGTATTGTTTTGTCTCCTGGGCAAGGAGAACCCAAATGATGTAAATGAGGGTAGTACAGTGTGGCTTCTGATGGGAATTTTTTCCACTCGTCCTTGAGCCTCTACTGGGCCGAATAGCACATATTAGTTTGCATGGTGTGTTCCCACTGGTGTTTGTTGCATCGTATTTGCGTTGAGATTCCTAGTGAATAGCATATTCTTCTGACCACCAGGTACAATTTGGTGTCTTGATTTTGAGTTTGGGGCGTGTACCTGGGTAGTCGTTAAACTTGCCCTCAGACCCTCCTCTCTATCGTTTTTGTGTATATATTGGAATATACCAAGGCAGTTTGAGGAAAAAGTGTCATCAAATGCTCAAAGGTGTCTTTTAGGAGCATTTCCAGACCTACCCCAGTCAAAGTGCCTAAATCGTTTCCGCCACAGTGCACTATTATGAGGTCAGGGTTTGGCAAATGTAAAAAGGTTTTCACCAATGGTATCAATTGGTGACATTTCAATCCTCTTCGGCCAATCCATTTAATTTCCACATTTTGTAAATTGAGGTTGTGTAAATTTCTGTTATCAGCATACCTGTGAGCCCAGTGGATGTAGCTATGTCCAAGAATCCAGACTGAAAACATGGCTAGAGGAGTTTTTGCTGCAGTCAGATGAAGTGTGGGAATGAAATGGCAGTTGAAATAGTGAAGTTTGTAATGAAACAAAAATGTGGAGTTTAAGTGCAAATGATTCATTAGCAGTGATTGGTGTATTTCCATTGCTGAAAACAGAAAGTTAGGGTGCATGGATGTGTTCTTTGAAAGATGTAATTTGAATGGTTAATAAAAAATGATGTTATGAAAGATTTCAGTGGATTAGCAGGTGTACTGAGAGTTCAGAGTTCATTTGAAACATTGTTGTGTGAACTTGTGAACATGAGAGGTCTGGCAGGCGGTAGTTGCTATGGAAAAGAGGTAGAAAGGGCAGAGGGGGGAAGGGTGTTGATTTGAAAATAGTGAGGGAAGAGTTTTGATTGGCTGACATGAGAGATATGTGTGATGAATATCAGCGTTTCAGTGCCTTTGTTGGTTCCAGCCTCTGGAGTGCATACCTTTAATTCTGCTAAAGAATAATTGGTGTGTTTCTGAGTCTGTTTTGAATTTCAAAAAGAATTTGTAAAGGTGAGTTATCGTTTATATATTTTAGATAAAGACTAGTATGCTTTTTTGCGTAAATAAGAAAGTCAGCTGTGTATTTAAAATGATGTTTTGGGTCAAGTGTTTTGCATTCTGCTTTGAAAGGTGATTTTGGATTCTTTTACCAATTGTAATTGTAGATAATGTAAATTATTAGTACTGACAAGGTGTGTATGTACATAGGAGCTGTGCTGTGTTTTCAAATTATGATCAGAAAATCGTTTTTAAGGAAAAGGCATGCTTTAAAAAATTATGAGAAACTATGTACTTGTGATGTGACTCCTGCAATGCGTCGCTTTTGCGGAACAGATATATGATGCATTTGTGTTGGTATTGTTACGGTGTATATGTAAAAAATGATGCATAAGTGTTGCATGGGCATTGTAAATACTCTCCTATGTGTGCTTAGCAATTTTAAGTCACTTCCCCCGGGTTCAAGGGCCTTGTGAATACGTCCCCATGTGTGTCTGGTCATTTGAAGTCACTTTCCCCGTAGTGCAAGGCCCTTGTAAATACTCCCCCATATGTGCCTGAAAAATTTTCATTTTGATTGTTTGAGTTACATAGCCATGTTAAAAGTTATTGAAAAAAAGGTGCAAGTTCCTTAAAAACCTTTTTTATGTGTATTAGGGCATCTTAAGTCTGTTCCGCATGAATGTAGGTGTATTATTGTTTTACATAAAAGGTTTAAAAACTTTTTTTGAAATCAAATGCATGCATACTTAGGGCCCGATGTAGGTGGTCGTTTCAGGCCATTTACCGACCGGTTACGGCCGATTTCGGCCGTTTCCGACTGGTAAATGGCCAATCGGTATGTAGGGGCCTAAATCCAAGGCCACATGTAGGTAAATCTACATTTACAGAATCGGAAAAATTATCGGTTCGGTAAAATACCGAATCGGTAATTTTACCGATTCTGTAAATTTCCTATGTAGGGCGGACTCTTCTGAGTCTCAAAGGCCTTAACGTATCGGTATTTTAGCATGAAATCCAACTTCCACCTGTGCCTGTTTTGAGGGTGCCAGAGGGTGTCAAAGTGACACCCCCTGCACCCTTGTGAATTCTTTAATTACCGATTCGGTAAATACCGAATCGGTAATGCCTAATCATTGTAATTGTAGATAATGTAAAGTATTAGTACTGATAAGGTGTGTATGTACATAGGAGCTGTGCTGTGTTTTCAAATTATGACCAGAAGAGTCCTACCTACATATGGGTGGCTTTAAATCGGTATATTTATCGATGTTTTATTTTACCGAATCGGTAAAATTACAGATTCGGTAATTTTACCGATTCGGTAATATATTGCCCCTTACATGACAAATTTTGTTATCTGGTCGGTAACGGCCGAAAATACCGTTTTTCGGTCGTTACCGACCGACCTACATCTGGCCCTTAAAGTCTTAGAGACAGATTTATGATGGTTGTGCGTCTCTTTTGTGCTGTTGGTGCGTCACTTTTGTAAAGCAGGAGAGATTTACAAGAAGCACCATGTTGCAAAACAGCAGCCGCGGGGCGAGGAGGGAGTTACGGTGGGGCAGGCATGCGGGGAGGGGGAGGGGCAGAGTGGAGGGACGTAAACACTGGCATATGGATTATTGCAGGTAAGTACACAATTTAATGTGTGTAAAGTTTTATGTGGGTTTTTTTTTGCAGGGTGGGTAGTCATTTGCATGAAAGCCCTGTAATACTATCACTATCACAGTAAAATTAAAAAAAATTTAATGAATCATCTTTATAGCGTTGCTGAATCAAATTCTTACTCTTGATTTACTGTTTGGTATTAGTGGTTAATAGCATTTTTTATTATATTTTACCACAGATTCACCTGCAGATTATTGAGAAATTAGACAATGCCATCTAAAGATAGAATCCGAAAGTCTACGAAACGTCAAAGACAGCAGATTACAACATTTTTGCAGCAGTCCTCTACATTTAAATCACCTCAACGCACGAAGAAAACTTCGGGTAAGCGAACAAAATCATTTCTTAGAAACATTTGTAGAAACAAAAGTATAACTACAGAACAAGTTTTAGTGCCGAGAAAGAGAGCCAATTTAAAAGGAAAGGAAAGGCCCGTCAAAAAAGTTTTCTGCTACAGCTGGAGATAACTCTGTGCATGGCAGTAGAAGGGAAAATGTATTCAGGGACATTCGTAGGCGAATGTTCCGCAACAGGGTAATTGTCAATTTGCTAAAACAATTCAAGAAAGGCCAACAGAAAGCGGCATTTTATAAGAAAAAGAAAAATGTAGAGAAAATTATTGATCAGGCTTTCGAAATTAAGCGAAAGTTATATATTTTGGTAATTAATAGAATTAGGAAACTAAACAAGGTAATCTATGTTTTCAAATCTAATAGTAGATGGAAGAGAGAAGTAAATAGAAGTAATTTTTGTGATGTTTTCTCAGGAGAATGGATGCATAGTTCAAATAGTGAGGCATTTTTTAATGAGGAGAGTTATTTTCAGGACAATGATTTGGTGCATGCAGTTGACACCAGTGGTCGAGCTTATGAGGTGAAAGACGGTCAACCGGTTGAAAAAGAAATACTTGTGTCTGCAGATGCAGAAGAGGCGTTAAGTGATGAGGTTTTAGGGAGACGTCCTAAGGGACCAGTGTACACCTGGAAGTGTAGTTCGATTTGCAGTGTGCGACAGGATTCCATCAATTTGCTCTGTGATTTTATACGGACATTTCATAAGAAAAGTGTAAAGCAAAAAATAAAGATGTTGCAAGAATTAGATCCTTGCAGAGTGAGACAAGTGACAGGTTTGCGTGGTCATTCACTGGCTTGTCTTTCCAGGAGAGTATCCCGGAGTGTATTTCATCATTTCAGGATGCTAGCAGTGCATCATAATAAAGTGAGGAAATTAGTGAGAATGTTGTATTATGCTAAGAGTCCAGCAATTATGCTTAAACAATTAAGCAGTGCTCTTTTGCATGGTTCTGAAGTAGATGTGAAGAATATTTGTGAAGAAATTGAGTTCTGTTACTTTGCTGGTAAAGAGAACAATGTTGATATTGAACCACTAGAAGAAGGTAATGTGGAAGACAGTGTACAGATTTTCAGTACAGATAAGTTTCATAAGGATATTTCCACGTTTATGGTGAAATCAAGTGAGAGGCCTAATTTTACTTGTGTGTGTTGTCGACGGACTTATTATAAGAATCAGACTAAGTTAGTGGATATATATGCAAAAAGTGATATGGAAAACAATAGTGAATGGAAGGATTTTGCCACATACTTGATGGTAGAAAATTGTTTTGATTTGGGAGCGGACCAACGTATGTGTACTTATTGTTTTAACAAATTAAACCAAAACCAGATGCCTGCTAGGGCGGTTCATAATAATCTGGAACTGGTAGAGATTCCTTCTGAATTGAAGGATTTAAATACTTATGAATCTATTTTGATTCAAAGTGTGCATCCCTTTCAAGCTATTGTAAGAATGGAGCCAAAGACAGGGAAGTTGCCTCCATCAGATTTACAGAGAGGATTAAAGGGAAGAGTTGTTTATTTGCCTCTAGATTTGAACAAAAACATTAACACAATTGGAGTAGAGAAAGTGGAAGAGGAACCTCTAGTTATCATAGTTAATGGTGTTCCGACAAAGAGTAAGAAAATATGGCAAGATTTAGTGGATGTTAGGAAAGTCAAAAATGCAACATTGTATTTAAAAAATAATAATAAGTACTATAAGAATGTATATGTTGCAGAAGAGGAAGTAAGTGAGGAAGAGGATAGCGATTTGTGTCCTGGTCAAATTGAAAAAGTAGAAGCCTCTATAAAGGAAGAAATGTATGAACATTATAGTGTTCATCCTTTGCATTCCAAGGAAGCTATGGGGAATGTTATTGAGTTGTTTCAAATTAAACAAGCCAAAGGGAGTCCCATTCGTGTTTGGGAGGAAAGTTTGGAAGCTCGGTGTTTCCCACAGCTATTTCCCACAGGTCGAGGAGGACGATATGATGAGCGACCTGTTCAAATTCCTGCTTCAGAATACCGGACTTTACGATTGTATGCAGAAGATGCTAGGTTTCGACAATGCATTCCCTATTTGTTTCATCTCCTGTTTGAAAGTGATCTGTCAGGACTGTCATATGCAGTGAACCACATCTTGAAAAGTGGTATACAGATGCGAAACATCTCGGCAAGGGACTTTATGGATAAAGTCAATATCCAAGACAGTATTTTGGATTCTCACCTAATTAATCTCATGGCGTGTCAGTGTGGTACTAATGAGTACTGGTACCGTCGTCATGGTGATTTAAAATGTATGCGGAGGAACTTAGGAACTCCGACATGGTTCCTCACTCTCAGCTGTGCCGAGTATAGCTGGGAAGACTTACTTGAATTTCTACGAGAGGCAAATGGAAACATTGAAAATATTGAATTCAAGACACCCGGAGAACTGTGCTCTTTAGATCCAGTGAATGTATGCAGGTACTTCAATCATAGATTTGAAGCTATGATGTCTTTCATCATGAATAAGAAGAATCCACCTCTTGGAGAGGTGTTGGATTTTTTCTGGAGAAAGGAGTACCAAGCAAGAGGTGCTCCTCATATACATATGCTGCTATGGATCAAGGATGCACCTACATTTGGAACAGATCCGGATGACTTAGTGATGAGTTTCATAGAACAGTATTCTACGTGTGCTGTTCCAAATGCAAAGGAGAAGAAAAGCCTAAGAGAACAAGTTCTACGTTTCCAAAGCCATTGTTGTAGAAAGTACTGTCGTCGTAAATTCAGAAACAAGGACAAGTTCTACACCAAATGTCGTTTCAACTTTCCACGACCGGTGATTTCTAAAGGAAGAGTAAACAGTTTGATGTCTTCACTGCAACATAATGTGACGAGGAAATCACCCAAAAACACATACAATTTGAAAAGAAACGAAGAGTCCAAGTACATCAACGACTACAACCCTGTGATTTTGTCCATGTGGAATGCTAACATGGATATACAGTTTGTGGCTGACAACTGTATGGCTGTGGCTCTGTATGTGACATCTTACATCACCAAAAAAGAAAAGACAGAATTGAAGGATATGTAGGAGGATATTTCCCATGAAAAGAGCCTCAGCAAGAAGTTGTACAGTTTCAGTTTGAAGATGTTGTCGCATCGAGAAATCGGAGCTTACGAATGTTCTGACCTCTTGTCTTCAGCAAGTCTCTATGCCAAATCCAGGAGTATCGTTTGGGCGAGTCTTGGTCTTGCTGCAACGCGAAATCGAGTTCTAAAACCTGTCCGGGAAATTGAGTATTTGGCGGAAAAGGAGCCAAACAGTACCGACATTTTGAAGACCAACATGTTGGATACATATTATCCAAATCGAAGCAGTCACCTGGAGAATGCTTGTCTGTATGATGTTCTTCAAAATTACGTTTTCAAAAGGAACATCAAAGAAGATATCGATAAAGGAGTGTATGCTGTAATTGGAAGTGAAGGATGTCTGGTCAAGCAAAAAAAATGTCAATTGATAAATCATCGAAAATTGGATTGTGAATCTTCCGAAAGAAAATAGTTTTTCTATTTAGCTCTTTTGCAACTTTTCAAGCCTTGGCGTGCAGAAGAGGAACTGCTTGGGGATTTTCTCTGTTACGAAGACTCCTTCAATGCAGCCAAGGAGTCCATAGAATGTCCTGTTTTTCCCAAATATCTACAAATGTTGAATGCAGAAATTGAGCAGGAAGCAACAATTGCAGCCGAGATTGCTAGAGACAGTTCTCAGGACAGTCAGAGTTCTGTTTCATTGAGTCAGGATCCACTAGGAGAACCAGTTATCGAAAATGAAGCTGCCACTGCCATGATTGAAGTGGAAAGAGCCATGGCACTTGCTCAGAAGGATGCAGTTAACTTAGAAGAATTGGAAAGACAACTCAACGTTGAGCAGAGGAAAATATATGACGAAGTTACCAGCCAAATTGAGCATGGATTAAGTCATGAGAAGGAAGAGTGCTCATGTACGTCGTTGAAGCCTGTTCGACTGTACGTGAGTGGAGAAGCAGGAACTGGAAAAAGTTTCCTCATTAAAGCAATTTCATGTTATCTGCAGAAAAGGACTGAATCATCGCTGCCTTGTGTTGTGACCGCTCCAACTGGACTGGCAGCTCATAACATTAAAGGGATTACTTTGCATCGGTTACTGATGCTGCCAGTGGAGCATGATAACAAATTACAATACCACAAGTTATCTGGAGATGCTTGTTGTGAAGTATCTAGAGTCCTGAAGAAGATGAAACTTCTTATCATTGACGAAGTAAGCATGGTTTCAAATGTCATGCTTGCTTTTGTGCATTTGAGAATGCAGGAAGTTCTTAAAACAGAGTATGATGTGTTATTCGGTGGCAAACACATCATTGTTTTTGGTGATCTTCTGCAGCTGACACCAGTGAAAGGACAACCAGTGTTTAAACTGCTTACACATGAAGATACCAAGAAGTGCCTAGGGAGCATTGGCAACGTTAACATATGGTTAAACTTCAGTTATGCTGAGCTGCGTGAAAATATGCGTCAGGCGAAGGATGAAGATTACAAGAATATTCTACAAGATGTTAGAATCGGGAAAGTGACTGAGCGTGGTAAAGAAGCTTTACATGCACGCTTACTGTCAAATTTATATCCAGAAAAAGACGTTTTGCCAGAGGATATTTTTCAGAAAATTACTGAGAAGAAATCTGGAATATGTTTGATGCCAACTCTTGCAGAATGTTCCATCTTCAACAACAAAATGTTGAATTTAGAAAAACAAGACATTGTAAAACTTGAAGCTATTGACAAAATAGAGCATATGGGAGCAACAATTATTTTGTCAGAGAATTTGAAATCTAAATGGATTCATTAGAGAAGACTATATCTAAAACTGCGGGTTTTGAAAAGACTTTGAATGTATGCTTAAATTGCCGAATCATTTTGAGAAGGAATTTACATGTTGAAAGAGGTCTGGTAAATGGATCAATGGGTAATGTTGTTGATTTTGAGAGATACAGAAGTAGAGATGGAATTGAATTTTTAAAAATTAAATTTGATGGCATTGAGGAAGTACAGCTAATTGGTCGTTGCTCTGCTAGGTTTTTGCTTGTTAAAGACTTATATGTTCGCCGTAAGCAGTTTCCTGTTTGCTTGGCATATACGATGACAATCCATAAATCGCAAGGTTTAAGTGTAGACACTGCTTTGGTGAATATTGGCAGTTCTGTGTTCAAGGAGGGTATGGCTTATGTAGCATTGTCACGAGTCAGAACTTTATCGGGATTGTACTTGATTGACTGTGATGTCACAAACATTTGTGCGGATCTAGATTGTGTTAAGGAATACAATAGGTTAAGAAGAGAGTATGCGCCACATTTGCCTCAATATCCTTTGTTTGAGAAACGTGTGGTAGGCCGGAAACAAAGAAATATCAGTAATAGTAGGGAGGTTGATGCAAAAAGACCAAAAGTCGATGAACCCAAAAGTGAAAGCAGGAATAAAATGAATTCTGTTGAAAATGTTGTTGGTTTTAAATTTGAAAATAGTTCTGGTGTCAACTGCTATGCTAATGTAGTTGTTAATGTTCTCTTTTCACTAGAGACTTTCAAAGAACAGATTGTGATCAATTCCGAACAAAGTTTATGCTGTTTGTTGAATTCTGTGTTAGAGAAATGTAGTGCTGATAAAACGAGAGTAGAAAGTGTGTCTGAAATTCGTTTTCTGTGAGACGAATGTTCAGGTCAAACAGAATTCTCTGAAAATATTCAGCAGGATTGTCAGGAGTTTTTAATGTATATACTTGATGTATTGCAAGATGAAGGTGTAGATGTAGATTATCTATTTGGCCTTTCTTATCAATGGCAACATGACTGCGAGAACTGTAGGCTATCAAGTACTAATAGTGTAGACTCAGAAAGATTTATATATTTAACATTGCCTGACAGTAAATCAGTATCCTTCAATAAGCTAGTAAAGGCAGCCGATCAAAATATGGAGTGCAGCCAATGTAAGTCTGGAATGCTGTCCACGTTAATTTTACGAAGTTATGGCCAGTATGTCATTTTAATGTTCCAACGATGTAGGCCTGATGGAACTAAATTGACAACTTTAATTAATAATTTTGTGGCTTCGCAGTTGTCGATATCAGGAAGGACTTTTAAAACTACTGCAAATATATATCATAATGGTCCTTCAACTAATTCAGGACATTATACAGCTTATTTGAAATCTGGAAACGGTTGGTCATTCTGCAATGATTCTGTTTTAACTTTCCAAGAAAGATTGCCTTTCCACCTTCAAAATTCTTACCTGGTGTTCTTACAACCAAAATTTTAGGACAAAAAGCTTGGGATTTGTTCAGAGGAATTTCAAGATGTTCTAATGGCTCCTACTTTATATGGCCTTGTGGATAATTGTAGTACAGAGCGAAAACTGTTTGTTTTTATAAGCAAAGTCAAGTAGCAGATCAAAATAAGGAGTAGAGGAAATGTAAGTCTGCAATGCTGTCCACATTATTTATGGAAACTTATGGATGAAATGTCATTTTACAATTTCAACTACATAAACTGGAAGAAAATAAGTTGTCGAGTCTAATTAAAAATGTTTTGGCTACATAGTCATCGATTTCAGGAAGAACATTTGCAACTGCAGCTATTATATAATATACTGGTCCTTTGACAACATCTGGATATTACACAGCTTATTTAAAATTTTTAAAATGGCTAGTCTTTCAGCAAACATTACTAATTGACTATGAAGCAATGTTGCCTTTTGACTTGTTTTTTGAAGTCAGAATTTAGGGTAGGTAATTGGACTAGAATGATTCTAGGTGTTGCTGTAATTTAGTGTGCTGTTTCAAATTGCTTTGTATGTCTCAGTTTTCTTAAAACAATTGAGTTTATCTTTCAGAAAGTGGCGGGCAGAAAATAGTAACAGCACAACAGAAAGTAAGTTACTTTGGAGAAGTTCCTATTTCTGCTTATTTATATTATTTGGGTTTTTTAAACACAATCATTTTGATTGTGTTTTTTTTTCCCCGCTGTTATATGATGAATACCTTCAACTCACTGTTTTCAGTGAAATTTGATATTTTCTGATAACAGCAAAAATAAACCATTAAATATGTTTAATTAATTTTCTACTTTGAATTGTGATTTCTAATATATATATGGATTGGTGTGGCTCACTGGTTAGAGGTGGTAGACCCGGAAGCAGAGGTCAGCCCGGGACCAGGGTTCAATTCCTGACGTGGCAGGGTCTTGGGCCATCGTCAGCGGTCTCGATAATTCTCGCCTCGGTGCCTATTCCAACCATGGGTCCCACTCAGCAACTCTGGGCAATAGCTTGCTTAATCTCTACTAATGGCCCCATCAGCGCCGGGGATGCCTGGCTTCACCTTGGGGATGCCCAGGAGGGATCATCTCTCAGGGAAAGCCAGGATGGGTTCCCCAGCGGTATACAGCGCTGGGACGCCTCTTTGCTGGGGCAGCTGTGCGCTTTACAAGTATACCACATTTAACATTTAACATTCCTTAAGTCTCATGCTCACACTTTTTTTACCACCTTCTATTAATTTAAATTTTTTTGTTCTTTCTTACACAGATTAAAAGTATAAAAAAGATAATTTAGTACGGTAATGACAATTAAAAGGTAAGTGTTTAGTACTCTTTACGTTACATGTCTATCAGATTTAACTTTTATTAGTTCCACTGCTTCTTTTCTTTAACCCTTAGTTTCCTGTCTTTGCTACTTCCTTCATTTCTTTTTCTTTTACTTACTTATACTACTCTTTTCACTTCTTCTATCAGTCCCTCTTTCAACAGTAACTCTGTGTTCCTCCCTCTATTTGTCTTTCTTTTTACATTACTCTCTGTTTATTTATTCGTCTTTTTTTTAAAAATATTTTTTTTAGTTCGCTCCCGGTTCGCGTACCCGAACGCTAATCGGGAAGCGAATCAAAAGAAATAGAGGATGCTAGAGTGCTAAACATTCTAGCAATTTTTTTAAAAATGGAAGGTAGTTCTGAAAAGAACTTTTTTTTATTCTTTTTGATGTTTTATATTTTTTTTGTGGTTTTTTTGAGGAAGGGGAAACAAAAATGATTCACTTCAAAGGGCTCAACAGGAGCAACAAAAAGAAAATTACTTTCTTGGACGTTTTGGACATTGATGATTTTCAAATGATGTATTTATTAAAGTAATACTCATCTCTCCGCATGAAATTAATTTTCCACATGCTAGACATGTAAATCTCATCTGCCCAAAGTTCTTTTGGAGATTTGGGACCGTTTCTCTTGCCTCTGACTCACTTATTGCTAAGTCATTGGTGGATATTTTAGGCGGTCGGGGGTTATCCATCAGATCTCGAAGTTGTGCTTTAGAATAATTAAGAGGGTGCCACCTCTCCATGTGCCGATGCATGGTATGATTACCATAGCTATATTTTTTTCGGTCCCTCTCGAGAGTTTTTTTTTGCAGATGAGGCAGGTAACGTATCTGGCATTAACTTTCTTTTCATGAGAAGGATGAGAAAAAAATTGCCAGATAAAATTCACTTTGATATGGGACGTTCTTGGCATTTCTTTCAGAAAGCCACTTGTCCCTTGCTCCTGTTCCTCGTCTTCCTCTTCTTCTTCCTGGTTGAAGATGACCTGGCTAGACGATCCTCTCTTCTTTGGTGGTGGTGGAGGTGGTGGAGATCCACCAGCAGCAGCTAATACAAATGCCATGTCTTAGCAAACAAAAACAGGTCTTTCTCTCATAAAAATGAAAGTCGGAGTGAGGAAAAAAGGTGGGACTTTCATCATTTGAGAAAAGAAAATGTTCTAGACCAATGAAAAGTGTTTATTTTACGTCATATGATCAAGCGTTCCATCATTAGGTAAATAAAAGTAAAATGAACCAATGAAAAGTTTTATAAACAAGTCACATGACCTGTTATGCTTACGTTCCGCGTTCCGCGCTGCGCCTCGGATCGATTCCGAGCCTTTACGTTTCGCGCCTTGGTTCGCGTTCCAGAACGCTTCCGGGTGCGCTAATGCAGAACGTCTTAAGGGACATTACGTAGTAACGCGATATGTTGCGTTTACGGGACGCATCGCGATGTGCCTTTCTAACGCGGTATTTGCACTAACGGAACGTTTACCGTTTCGCGGATCGGCAGCGAAACAAGAAAAAATTATTTAAACTATAATATAAATAGAATTTAAAAAATATAATACAAATATATATAAAATATATTTGTGAATTAGAATAAGAACATATGTTACAGCTATAGATATTTGCTATTAAAAAACCATTGAAATTCACTGAAAAAACCATAGGTTATAGACCATATATAGTTAGGAATTAGCATTTACAAAACCTTGAAAATTCACTGAAAAAACCATAGGTTATAGACCATATATAGTTAGGGATTAGCATTTACAAAACCTTATTTTACTCGCATAAAACCATTGAAATTCGCATATATAGTTAGTTGCGCTAACTATATATCGCGCACCCGCAATCCACTGCTGATGATGTCACATATTACATCATTCATGACATGGTCAGTGACATCACTGATGACAACATCCAGTGACTGTCTGTTTCTGTAAAGTTAAAATATGTCTTACATATTGAAGAATGAGTGGATGTATAAGTGTCTGGATGAAGGATTTAGTAGGTGCATGACTGACTGTATGAGAGAGTGATTAAATGTGTCTCGCTGAGTGCATGGGTTAGTGACTAAACTGTCTTAATTTGTGCATCATTATATCTGTTGTTCTACAAACTGCTGCATGTGTTGATCAGTAGCTATATGAGTAGCTGTATGGGTTATTGATTGGTTGCCCAAGTATTTGTATGGAAGATTGAGTGTGTGTGTGGGTGGCTGGGAGGTGTGTGACTCTGTGCATAGATGTGTGAGTAGTTGATTCACTATATGTATGGGTTCAAAAGTGCATGTGGAAACAGCTGTATGGGTGGTTGACTGTCTGCATGAGTGTATTGGTGAGTGAATGGATTTCTCAGTGCTACATGTCAAAGTAAGTACATATGTAAAACACAGTACATGTGGCTGTATGGATCATTGTGAACATGTATCAGGGATTGTATAAGAGAGTAAATATGTGTTAGTATATGTTTGAATAAGTAAGGTGTGTATAACTGTATAGTTGAGAAAATGAAGGTGTGATTGATTCTTTGCATGACTGACTAGGTGTGTGAGTAACTCCATGGATAAGTGACAGTCTGTGAGTGTCTGTTTACACTGATTGTATCTAAGGTTATATTAGAGTCTGAAGAAGTTCATCGTATAATCACATGAATGATGTCATCAGTGATGTGATCAGTAATGTCAAATGAGATGTCATCAGTGATGTCATCAGTGATGTCATTTGAGATGTCATCAGTGATGTCTTTTGAGATATCATCAGTGATGTCATTTGACATGTCATCAGTGATGTCATTTGAGATGTCATCAGTGATGTCATTTGAGATGTCTTCAGTGATGTCATCTGTGATGTCATTTGTGATGTCATCAGTGATGTCATCAGTGATGTCACTGACCATGTCATGAATGATGTAATATGTGACATCATCAGCAGTGGATTGCGGGTGCGCGATATATAGTTAGCGCAACTAACTATATATGCGAATTTCAATGGTTTTATGCGAGTAAAATAAGGTTTTGTAAATGCTAATCCCTAACTATATATGGTCTATAACCTATGGTTTTTTCAGTGAATATATATATATAGAGGAGAGGCAAGTCCTCATGAACACACATAGGGACATGTTTGAAAATAATGTGATATCATGGCTTCGTTATATAGACAATGTTTTCGTTATTTGGAAGGGAAGCATGCAGAGCGCACAAGAATTTGTCAACCTGTTAAACATTAATGAGTTTAATCTTCACTTCACCTCCAACATGAGTGACTCCAAATTAGAATTTTTGGATGTCCAGATACAAATAACCGACGAGACACTCATCACCTCTGCCTACAGAAAACCTTCTGCTGGTAATGCAATATTACATGCATCCAGCGCACATCCACGTCACTTAATAGCTAGCATACCCTACGGGGAATTGCTACGGCTTAAGCGTATCTGCAGCACATCAGAGCAATTCGATGTCTGCAGTCAATTATGCTTAGAGCGCATGCGCAAAAGAGGGTATAGTGAGGAAATTTTGAAAAAAGCCATGATAAAAACAAGTGAAAGACCCAGAACCACCCTACTACCCAGCACCAGTGAGAGTAACATGAGCGCAGCGGATGAGAATAATTCACCTAGACTCATCACCACGTACTGTAGACAGGAACGCAAAATACGCAACATCATAAACAAAAATTGGCCCATAGTTCTAACCGACCCCATTCTGAGAAACACGTTGCCAGAACATCCCAGCGTAACGTTCAGGAAATCTAAAAACATGGCTAATCTCTTATCTAGGGAGATTCCAACCGGGTCCACCAATATTCAAACTTGGATGCCCATAAGCAATGGCTTCCGCAAGTGTGCCACTTGCAGGGCATGTAACTTTGGAGCCAACACTGCCACATACAAAACCCCTTTCAAAACAAAAGAAATATCCATCAGGGGCAAATATGACTGCCGCACTGAGTACGCTATATACGTCCTCACATGTACATGCGGCTTGCGATATGTAGGCAGCACTAAAAACCCTGTTTACATGCGTATCCTACAGCACATCCGTGCAATCATTAACTGTGATCCGGCTTACCCGGTAGCCCGACATTTCAAGGTGAGTCACAATAAGAATGTGAACTGTTTGACATACTTTGTAATTGACCAGGCACCGGTGTTAAAGCGAGGTGGGGATAGGGACAAGACTTTGAGGCAGTTAGAGACCAGATACATCCTGAATCTTAACAGTAAGCATCCTAACGGCCTCAATGATAGGGAAGACATACATACCTTCCTTTAACTTAAGTCTAAATTGTCCTGCCTGATTCTCCATCTCCACCATTATGTAATCACAAAATCTGTATCCTTTCCGGGCGTAATGCAATAGATCTAGCCAACAAATGCCCTAGTGACTCATACATGGTTGACCACGAACTTATGATCAGTTTCTCTATCCTGTTAATTTTACCTCTCTTTTTAATCAGGTGATCAAGGGCAGACCCTGCCCGAAACGCGTCATGCCAAAATCTAAGCTGCAAAATGGTTGAATAAACGCCTGCTGTGACACTCTGCAAATTCGTGTGGTGGTCCGTATTTTCTGTTGGTTCATCCTGGAAACAGAATTCGATCTATATATATATATATATATATATTATATATATATATATATATAATATATATGGATTGAGGGTTCCGGACAGAGGTAATTATATGAAGGTCTGGGGGCTTCGGGGTCACGTAAGGGTACAGGGGAGGGGTATAACCTTTATCCAAGAGTATGCCTTTACCATGCATGAATTTACAATGAAAATCGTTCTAAAAGTATGCGTGGTAAAGTAATATTTGTGGTAAAGGTTATGCGTGGAAATAGCATTCCGTTGTAACGCATGCATGGAAAAGACATGCATTGCAACGGAATGCTTTACAACCATAAAAAATAGTTATGAAAAAAACTCAGGGCGGAGGACGCAGGCCTCCTAAGTGTAAGTTTTCATTAAAGGTCCGGTGCCGCTCCATTTCAATGGTATGGATGACTGCCAGGGGTCAAAAGATAGGCACAGCCTGGGAGAAAAGGTACAGCATGATCAGATCAGAGGTGCTAGAAGGGAGCAACTCATGTTGTTCTCGTTCTTCTTCTGATGTCCTTATTGTGCAAATGAAGCATCTTGGTGGCCTCTGCATTACACGAGATCCGCTGTGACATGCCACAGCTGGCATGGTATTTTGGGGGAATTTGTTTTCTTATTTTATCAAAGCCAGATCCTGAGGGACTAATCGTTTGACACAGTGCCGCATAGGAGGCTCCTCGATAGGCTGGAAATGATGCGTTTTGGGGGACATGCTCTAGCCTGGCTTACCTCCTATTTAGAGGAGAGAGAGAAGGTGATTTGGACTCCTCCGTTTTCCTCCCCCTTGCCTAGCCTACAAGTTGGAGTCCCTCAAGGTTGGAGTCCCTCAAGGCCCAACGCTTTTCAATCTGTTTATGTCCCCTTTAGCAAAGCTGGTAGAGTCTTATGGTGTAAAGATAATTTCATACCCTGAAAACACCCAGCTGGTTTTCTCTTGTAACAGAGGTAATGAGTTCAATGGGGGCATGATTAGATCTTGCCTCACCAACGTCTTTAGGTGGTTGGAAGTAAACCAGCTGAAGTGAAATTCTGACAAGTCAGAAATAGTCTTCTCCGGCCTGTCTACAGTGCACGGCTGGAGCCAATGGTGGCCAGAGGAATTTTCTCCTCCCAGTGTGACTAAACCTACAGTCAGAAACTTGCGAATTCGTATCGATGATGCTCTTCCTTGTGGAAAGTGAGCCCATAATTCTATCGATGCCCAGGCTGCTGGCGCAAACCGCCTCTTAGTTCCCATTCTGAATAGTTACCAAAATAAAGAGACGGGCGCTGGAAGCAGGAATCAAGAACAGAGTTTATTTCTCATGAGGAGAGCCAGTCATTTCGGACACGAAACACAGTGTCTTTCGGGAGGTGCTCTAACAAGTGAGCTTGAGACTCTTGCTTTTATACCTTGCAAAACATTTGATGGTACAATCAGGTCAGTATGTCGCAAAAAGAAGACATCCCTATAATCCTCGTGATGATCCTACTCCACATACGTTCACAATGGGGACCCTTGACCTGCTGATAAGAGGGGAGGGCAATCATGCGGCTGAGTGTTTCGTAGGATGTGTGCGCCTGATCATGGCCCAGGGGGTGGGGTGGCTAGGCATACAATAAGGGCAGTAAATGGTATCTCCTGGCTTAGGCGATGGCCTCGGACATGTGTGGTCAGCCGAACTCGGGGGAAGGGGTCATCAAAGGAGTGGTATTCATGTCTGCGTGGACAATCGAGCGTGGAGGGAGGGCTTGTCAATAGAGGGGCATTCAGGGAAGGGAAGGAGGTGCTGGTCAGGCGCGGCCGTGACTCTCAAGGACAGGGCTTTGCGGAAGAAGAGGGTTTATGACTTGCTCATATGAGGAGAAGGAGGGGGTCAGGGTGCGTGCAGGGCCAGAGTCGCGCAGAGAGAGAGAGAGAGAGAGAGAGAGAGAGAGATCTTATGACCTGTACATGAGAGAACAGGGGCAGTCAGATACAACTGGGGGGGGGGGCTATGTCAGCTGAGGCGAAGGATGCTTCTTCGAGAGGGAAATGGGGAAGGCCTGGGTCAAGCAGGAGGGTTACCTTTTCACATCAGGATCGCGCAAAGGGAAAGGGTTTCATGGTCTATACATGAGAGAGGGGGTGCAAGATACGCGCAGGAGGGAAGATGGGGATTCCAATGGGTAAAAAGGCCATGGTGCCTAGAATGGCTGCACATATGCATAGGGGTACGGGTTCTTACTGGCAGGGTGATACGGTCAATAACTTACAATATCCATGGTGCCCACAGGGAGAGGAGTGGGAAAGGAAGGGAAATGAGTGCTGTCTATGTACATCAGTTTCGTCAGATTTCACAGTCGCCCCTTTTTACATAGCAGCAATCATTTTTGCAGCTGATGGCATTACAGGTAGACAAGCATCGTTGACGAATTAGCACTTTGTCGATACTAACATGTGGCGTACAATCATAGACAGTCAAGGTGATGGGAAGAACGCAGTACATAGGAAATTACTTTTTCGTTGTGTTCCGGGCAATTAAACGCACTACATAGCATAAATCTTTCTGACTTAAAAAATGTGACCAATGAACAGGTTTGACCAGATAGTTGAGAGCGGAATTCAGTTCAATACACAAGATCTCTTCGTCACAGTGTCTTTTATCAGCGAGCCATCACTGGTAGGCTCTAATCCGGGTACTTTCGTTGGCACTGTTGAGCACCGGCGGTGGAGCTATAGGTCCAGCTCGGTTCGATCCTTACGCGTTGCAGGGTGCGGTCAGTCCTCTGCTGTTAGACCACAGTCCTGTTCCCTAAACAGTCCGTTTGGCGGCGCCTTATGCTCGGCACCTATAGTTCTGTGGCAACACCCTTTTCCCATATAATTGCAGCTCTTTCCTTTGGCAGAAAGTCACGTGGGAAGGTGGGTGGATGTGGTTCAAATAGTCGATAGGAGAAAGAGTGAGCGGAGTTGGGTCAGAGTTCCTGGGACACACAAAAAGGGACCAAGGGAGCAAAGGATAACAAGCAGGCAGGCCCATCAATCGGGCCCTAAGAAGGCAGACGGAGACTCCAGGCACACGTGGGTTAGCAGTCGGAGGGCTTCGAGGCGGCCCGTCATTTTTTCATTTTCCACGTTGAAATTGCGGTCTCGTGCCTTGTTGCTCTGCAGCTCCACCTCTGGTCGATGTCATACGTGTCCCAAGGTCCGCAGTCAGGCTGAACGTCACATCTGACCCATCTCCTCCGGTGATCGTGAATCTTTGAATAGGTACAAGACAACGTTTTAGAGAAATGGCAGAAGAAGACATCTACGCATATGAATTCCTCCCTCAATTCTCCGCATTTGAGATTTTATGCTCATCGGTCACAGTCAGAGGTCTATTACCAAGCAGTGCATGTGTCAGCATTCCTACTGAGTCTATGGCAGGTTTATTCATTGTCCTATTTATAACTCACATGAGGATAAATGACATTTCCATCAACTGTGCGTTACATCATATTCAATATTACAGAGCATTTCCCTTCAGGAACAATCATATTTTCAGACAGGGCGGGGGTGCTATCGTCGAGAGTCGGGCAAAACAAGATTTCCTCAAGGGTCAACAGCTACCCCTGGTCATTACGTCTATACCCGGGACAGCAGAAGTGGTTCTATCAAAAATGGGGCGGGGATGCTTCGGGCGCTTGCGCTTGGGTGCAAAGGGGTGGGGCAATCTGGGTATTGGGTGTCAATCTAGACGTTGGCGTTCGTCTCTGAAGAACAGACATAGGATGCCATTGACATACAGTTCCCCTATAAATGGCCTGATTTGGGGGACTTTTAGTCGTCTTACCTGTCCTTTCCTTCTCAGCCAATTCAAGTTCATTCATTTTGCAGAAAGGAGAGGCAGTAACATGGCGAAAATACAGTCAATTTAGTTTCGGTCAATTTCGCTGAACACCTTCGCGTTCAAATATGTATCGAATCAGACTGGTGCCGGTGGGGCACAATTTTACCAAAAAGAGGGAGGAAAAATAGGGAGACTCTCATAGAGAGTGAGAGTCGTCCGCAATCTAAACGAGCCATTCGGTACACGTATGACATGTAAGGAGAGGGAGAGAGAGAGAGAGAAAGAGAGAGAGATAAAAAGGAGTGAAGAGAGAGAGAGAGAGAGAAAGAAAGAGAGATAAAAAGGAGTGAAGAGAGAGAGACGTGTACGAAAATAGGTCATTTAGTGCGCTCACAACACAGAACGGCAAAGGTCAGGCGACCCGCAGATACAGACAGAGGGGAGACATAAATCCGTACGTTACACACACGCAAACTCAGACAGGGAAGACGGCACATATATTACGCATGTACAAGACATTCACGACAAGACAGGAAACAATTGTTAGTCTACAAGATCTGTTTTTATATTTTCTACATATCGTTACTATCCTATTTATCTACGTGCTTAGCTCTTTCTGCCCTTCCCCCCTTTCCCTTCTCGCTTGTCATGCCTGCGAGCGTTCCCAATTACCAATACTCACACCTCGGTTGGTCGATCAGAAATTAACCTGGTTGCGCTAGTTACCCATGGTTGGATCTTAAACCATTTTTCTGTTCCCTCCTGTGGTGGGAAGTTCTCCAGGCTGAGGCAACGGCAAATATTGATCGGGAAAACAGTCGGACAGCTTGGCTATATCTGTAAGAGTGTGAGAAAGGGGGGCAGTGCATTTTGAACATCGGCAACATTTCTAACTCCCTAGGCGGGTGGTGCCGTGGCAACCCTTACCCGTATATTTTTCTTTGTCCTCTCCCTACCTAGTAAAAGCGTCCAGTTATATTATTTAACGCGTCGTTTCTAGTCAATTTTTTTTTCTTTTCCCGTCATTCAGTACCTGTCCAGTTTCTATGTCAGTCCATCCTCCCAGTTGCTATGTTCTAAGGAGGAACAGTCATGTTTAAGTCTACGTCTTTTAAAAAAACTTTTATTTGTCATAAGGACCATGCTCATATTCCCTTCTTCCCCTTCTCATTGGCGGTTCGGTCATCGTCCATCCATACATCAGCCAGGGTTCCGACGTGACCTGCAGAAGGGAGGAGAAAGAAGGGGTGGGGGGGGGCCAATATTCAAACCTCATCAGCATGCAGTAATCCGGAAATGTTTTTACCTACCACATACTCGACCTATTTCCACGTAGTGCATTTCCCTACCATCACGGCGTTTGAGCCCAGATGGACCAGAAATGTCAGACAGATAATCATTGACGATCTGCGTATCTACATGAGTTACTTGGTCGTAACCCCTTTTGATCGGGTACAAGGGTGGCGGTCGGGTGGCATTTCTGTGGTGTCGTTTTTAGGTCTCCTAAAGCACTTTTCCGGCTGCCTGTGACACATAGTGTGGCTGCTAAATATCGGGTCCTTTTTAACCTTTAACCTTCATCATACTTTCTCGTTGTTCACAGTAGTAATACATTCAAAACTCATTAATGCAACCGCTACAACTATGCTTTCGTTTTCAAAATACTTTTAATAAAAAGTGTTGACACATAAATACAGGCCTACAACCCGGTGGACTAGCCACGGAGCAGATTGGAACTGTACATAAGGAGAACAAAGCTGGTGGCAGTTCATTGCATAAAGTGCGGCAGTGCAATAAAATCGTATTAAACTCCCCTACAGAGCAAGCATGATGCATGTCAGTAATTCATCTTTAACAAATTCATAAATACATTATCCAATGTTCATTCATTACCTTAAATTACACCAATTCATTTTCCAACTCATAATCGGTACCCACCCTAAGTCAATTCATTGTCCAAGCACATACTCAATATCCTTCATATCTACTTTCATTATCCAAACGTTATATATATCTCGGGGTAAAAAGCTTGCGCAATCAGGGTGCAACAAAGTTCATTAAAAACGTCTCATTTTGTGTCGGCGCCATTTTGGGTGGGGTCAGGCAAGTTCCAGCACAGTCAGAGTATCTCTAGTCTCGCATGGTTGGCCCAGAACTTTCCATTGGCAGTTCAGAAAGTCTCGTGCAATGTGGTTAACAGTCTAACAATATGGACCACGAGTCAAAGAATGGGAAGGGCGGCAACAATTTTCCTACTGGGTCATTCTGGTGTTCCTCCGGAACTGAACAAGCCTGTGCCGTGGCGGCATTTTAGCCATTTCCGATCCGAGTCTGGTGCCGGCAGGAGTAGCACCGATGTTGTGGTTCCCAGCGAAGGGGGCGGGGGCACCCATGCAGGGGGTCGGGGGCCCCCCGGCTCTTATAGAATCTTCAAGGTCGAGGAGAGGCGATATGGAGCGAGTGCCCGTCCTGGGCAGAAGACCGCTTTTTGATGTTGACCCTCTTTAAGCAAAGAGTGTTGGGGTGTCGCTGGAAGCCTCCACCTGGAGGGAGGTGGGGGAGGGTCGTTCGCGCCGCCTCCCCCTTCCAGCGACCCCGCGCCGTTCTTCGGCTCCATCGTTTCGACATTGGCCGTGCCAGCCATTGATGATGGGGGGGGGGTGGTCGGTGGCTGAGGCAAGACAGCCCCCCCCTCCCTTTTTGACATGTGGCGGGACTACCTCCAACTCTCCAGGGGGTTTGAGATGTGGCGGGATTGCCTGTACCTATGCAGGCGATGGCGTGCGGCGAATTTGGCATGTGGCGGGACTACTTGATTTGCCGCCGTCCTCGCCTTGGCTTCGGCCTTCGACGAAAAGCCGGATCGGGTGAGAGAGAGGGGTGGTCGGTGGCCGAGGCAAGACAGCCCCCTCTCTCCCCGCGGCCTGCAGGGCGGCAGAAGAGAAAAGATGGAGAGGTCCTTATCATCCTTTGGACCGCCTGCCCAACATCATCTCCTCCTGACCGTGGCCAGGCGAATCCCTCGTGCCTCGAGGCCTCGCCTTCCGGATGGGCGTAACCGCGGACCTGTTGCACTTCGGGAGCTTCCGGAATGGGGGTAGGTACCTATTGAGTTGTTTCTATTTCATGTGACCGTTATTTGGGCGGGGCGGGCAATGAGGCAGACATGTTGGGAGCAGGAACAGGCAGTGAAGCCTAGCTACCTCGTGGCTATGTTCTGCTATCAAATCTTTTCGCCATTTTACATTTCTTATTACGAACTATTTCTAATGTTTCTTATTTTTGGTGAAGTCAAAAGCTCATCAGGGGGTTACTGACTTAGCCTGATTTCTTTTTATTTTTCTTTCTCTTCCTTAGCGTGTTTCGAGCTAAAGCTTTCTGTTAGTAGGGAACGGTGATCACTTCATATTTTTTATGCGTCCTTTTCACTAGGGGGGTGTACATCTGGACGGACCAGACGAGTCCCCTCCAATAAATGGTCCGGGGTGGAACGAGATTATCGATCAAAAGGGGAACATATATTCCTTCATTAGGGTATCATCCTGGACAGACCGAGCGATGTACTTCCACTTACTAGGGTAGCCTCCTGGACGGACCAGTCGGTCTATTTTCTACTAAATGGCCCATGAGTAGAGAGCATATGTCCTCCATAAGGGTAGTCTCCTGGGCGGACCATGCGAGCTACCCCACAATCACCAACCAGTGGGGAGTGGGTAGGACTGACGAATTCACAAAGGGGCATAACCTACCCTTTTCTACTTGCAAAGACAGAATATTTCTATTTCACGTTGTTTGCAAATAGAAAATACCTCAAACGAAACAATTCCTGAGACAACAATGTCCAGGCAACCAACCAACCAATGGGGAGAAAAACAGGCACGACGGATTACAACGGGGACAAATGTCTGCATTACCTGCCCTTCGCTATCCATAAAGGGAACAGAATATTCCTATTCGTCTCTGTTTGTGGACAGGGAAGATCTCAAAGAACAACAATCGATTATTAATCGACTTCAAACAATTCAGTGGGGAGAAAAGTAGGCATGACGAATTACAACGGGGGACAAAAAGTCTGCATTACCTACCCTTCTCTATCTGCAAAGAGGGACGACGTTCCTATTCGCCGCTGTTTGCAAACAGAGAATGTCTCGTTCTCAAAAGAGAACCAATATGTCAAGTAGCCTTCAAAGCTAAATGAACCAATACCAACAATATCAGTATACAAATACCGACTTTCAATACAAACAATCAATCAATCAGGTGGATAGAGCCACCCTACCAATCAGGCGTAAAAACACCCTACTTAATCTTACCCGGACCGGACCATACGGACAGTTCTTCGACTCCCTCCTCCAGCGCCCGATCGTTCTCTTACTCCATGTAGCATTCCTGTGGGATTCCAGTCAGGACAATAGGTCACTCAAGAGAGGTCCGTTCAGAATTGGTGAAGTTCTGTCGATCGGCAGCCGGGCTAGGGCCCTCTCAAGGCAGGTATACTCCGATCATTTTAGACGTTCACTTCTTCGTCTGGATCTCTCTTACCGAACCCTATGTCACTGATGGACCCCGCGTTGGGACGCCAATTGTGGAAAGTGAGCCCATAATTCTATCGATGCCCAGGCTGCTGGCGCAAACCGCCTCTTAGTTCCCATTCTGAATAGTTACCAAAATAAAGAGACGGGCGCTGGAAGCAGGAATCAAGAACAGAGTTTATTTCTCATGAGGAGAGCCAGTCATTTCGGACACGAAACACAGTGTCTTTCGGGAGGTGCTCTAACAAGTGAGCTTGAGACTCTTGCTTTTATACCTTGCAAAACATTTGATGGTACAATCAGGTCAGTATGTCGCAAAAAGAAGACATCCCTATAATCCTCGTGATGATCCTACTCCACATACGTTCACAATGGGGACCCTTGACCTGCTGATAAGAGGGGAGGGCAATCATGCGGCTGAGTGTTTCGTAGGATGTGTGCGCCTGATCATGGCCCAGGGGGTGGGGTGGCTAGGCATACAATAAGGGCAGTAAATGGTATCTCCTGGCTTAGGCGATGGCCTCGGACATGTGTGGTCAGCCGAACTCGGGGGAAGGGGTCATCAAAGGAGTGGTATTCATGTCTGCGTGGACAATCGAGCATGGAGGGAGGGCTTGTCAATAGAGGGGCATTCAGGGAAGGGAAGGAGGTGCTGGTCAGGCGCGGCCGTGACTCTCAAGGACAGGGCTTTGCGGAAGAAGAGGGTTTATGACTTGCTCATATGAGGAGAAGGAGGGGGTCAGGGTGCGTGCAGGGCCAGAGTCGCGCAGAGAGAGAGAGAGAGAGAGAGAGAGAGAGAGAGAGATCTTATGACCTGTACATGAGAGAACAGGGGCAGTCAGATACAACTGGGGGGGGGGGCTATGTCAGCTGAGGCGAAGGATGCTTCTTCGAGAGGGAAATGGGGAAGGCCTGGGTCAAGCAGGAGGGTTACCTTTTCACATCAGGATCGCGCAAAGGGAAAGGGTTTCATGGTCTATACATGAGAGAGGGGGTGCAAGATACGCGCAGGAGGGAAGCTGGGGATTCCAATGGGTAAAAAGGCCATGGTGCCTAGAATGGCTGCACATATGCATAGGGGTACGGGTTCTTACTGGCAGGGTGATACGGTCAATAACTTACAATATCCATGGTGCCCACAGGGAGAGGAGTGGGAAAGGAAGGGAAATGAGTGCTGTCTATGTACATCAGTTTCGTCAGATTTCACATCCTATGCGCTCCCAAGTTCAGGCTCTGGTCGGGACTTGCATTGGACTGCTTCAGATGGTGAGAAAGTTCCTTTCACTTCTTCCGCTAGACTGCAGGAGGAACATGAGCCAGGCACTGATTACATCCTTTATCTAGGTGTGTCAGACTCCCTCCTTCAACATCTTCAGGTGGTGCAGAACGCTGCAGCCAGGGCGATTCTTTGCCTAAGACTGAGGTCCCATATGGCACCACATCTTAAAGCACTTTATTGGCTCCCAGTTAGGGAGCGGATACCGTTTAAGACCTTAGTAATGTTTATAAGACTCTTCATGGTAAGGAGCCTAGCTACCTTACAAGACTTGTTGGTTGGTACACTTCGACTTGAGCTCTTAGATCAACCTCAGGGCTGCTTATTTGCGTCCCAAAGGTACGCCTGGCAAACAGGGGGGTCAAATCCTTCAGCCTCTTGAGGGCAAAGACATGGATTAAACTTCGGCTACCCCTTAAACTTTCCTAGGATTTAATGAGTTTTAAAAAACTGCTAAAAATCTGGCTCTTTGGAAGTTAAACCATCTCTAGGCTAGCAGCTATGTGATTCTGTAGCGCTAGGAGACTCCTGAGCACTATATAAACTCTTCCATCCATTCATTCTTTCATTTATCCTCCCGTATTGTGAATTTGGTTGCTGAACTGAAGCCACATCTTACAAGTTAACCAGAATGTACCTTGTGGAATGTTGCTCTGAGCTTCTGCATCCTTGCAAATTTTCCTATGGTGAACAAATAGGGAAGTAATCAGGATAAAAACTTCGGGGAATATTAATCAACGGTTTTGCATCGCCCTTGCACCATGCAAGGGGGTGTGGGGTGAAGTGAAACCTAGAATGAGATTTATAAAGACCAGCGTGGCTTGCTAATACTGGAGTAACACAAAGCAGCACAAGTCACTACATTGCAATACTCAGCCCCAGAGAGGCTTTCCATGGGTGGAGCCGGGTGTTCCCATGCATTCACCCATGGATTTTGGTGCATTCCCAGATTTACCATGAGTGGTAGACCTGGGAATGCATCAAAATGCTACCCCTTCTCCGGGGAGGCATTCTGCAGCAAACATAGTAAGAGGAAAAACCCTCAAAGGATTGTTTTTGTGCAGAAAGGTGCACAAAAATCCAGGACTGCAATGCAGCCACCCTAGCACGATGGTGCAAGGGTGCCTCTATTGGAGCTAGACAGCACATAGTTACCAAGTGCAAGGAGAGGACAGTAAAGCAACATACAATGTTAAAAATGGCTGCCCGCTCCTCTTGCGCAAAACAGCACAGCATGGTGTCTTGCTGCGCTGCGATACATGATATTTTGATAGATCTGCCCTCCTTTTTGAGAAACACCACCACTGATTCATGGTTGTCTGCTGATTCAGATGGAGAGGATTTAACCTCAACCAGCTTCATAAACCCAGAATGAATCCCATATGTATGACTTAAGGCAAGATAAGAGGAATATGACTAACTCGTGGAGAAAGACTCACTGCCTGACATCGCTCAGAATCCCTTTTCCTGCCACTGATCCCTGCTACAGGAGTAGCACAGCTGTTTGCCAATAGCGCCGCTGAGAGACTGTGAACGCGAGGCCGCAGAGGAGGACGAGGCGCCGGCCCCAGGACTGCGAGGACCAGCATTCACCACCTTCAGCTGGTCCTCTTCCTGTGAGAGCCGCGCCCCCTTCCAGTGCCCCGCCCCCAGCGAAGCGCTACAACTTCTCGCGGCACCCGCTGCGCGGGTGCCACTCGTGGAGAAAGACTCACTGCCTGACATCGCTCAGAATCCCTTTTCCTGCCGCTGATCCCTGCTACAGGAGTAGCACAGCTGTTTGCCAATAGCGCCGCTGAGAGACTGTGAGTGCGGGGCCGCAGAGGAGGACGAGGCGCCGGCCCCAGGACTGCGAGGACCAGCATTCACCACCTTCAGCTGGTCCTCTTCCTGTGAGAGCCGCGCCCCCTTCCAGTGCCCCGCCCCCAGCGAAGCGCTACAACTTCTCGCGGCACCCGCTGCGCGGGTGCCACTCGTGGAGAAAGACTCACTGCCTGACATCGCTCAGAATCCCTTTTCCTGCCGCTGATCCCTGCTACAGGAGTAGCACAGCTGTTTACCAATAGCGCCGCTGAGAGACTGTGAGCGCGAGGCCGCAGAGGACGAGGCGCCGGCCCCAGGACTGCGAGGACCAGCATTCACCACCTTCAGCTGGTCCTCTTCCTGTGAGAGCCGCGCCCCCTTCCAGTGCCCCGCCCCCAGCGAAGCGCTACAACTTCTCGCGGCACCCGCTGCGCGGGTGCCACTCGTGGAGAAAGACTCACTGCCTGACATCGCTCAGAATCCCTTTTCCTGCCGCTGATCCCTGCTACAGGATTAGCACAGCTGTTTGCCAATAGCGCCGCTGAGAGACTGTGAGCGCGAGGCCGCAGAGGAGGACGAGGCGCCGGCCCCAGGACTGCGAGGACCAGCATTCACCACCTTCAGCTGGTCCTCTTCCTGTGAGAGCCGCGCCCCCTTCCAGTGCCCCACCCCCAGCGAAGCGCTACAACTTCTCGCGGCACCCGCTGCGCGGGACGCACGCGGGACGCAGCCCAGGGCGAAGCCCGGGCCAAGGGCGGGCCCGTTGTTGCCCGTTAGTGCCCGATAGAGACCGGACCGGGCCATTCCTCTTTCAACAACGACCCAGCAACAAACAAATATGCCACCTAAAACAAGAAGTACCTCAAAACCAAAATCAAAACACGCGCAGGAGGTAGCACAAGTAACAGGCCCTATCGACCTATTCATATCGCGGGTCCATGAGACAATAAACCAAAGCATAGCTCTGATGGAGAAGAAAGTATCATTAGATCTCATGAGTGCAAACGCAAAGCGCTCTTCACTAGGCGCTATAGCAAATGCCACCTCTCCAATCAACCCTAACACACAAAACTGCTCTCTTCCAGCGACTCTGTCAGTACCAGACTCAAATACCGTCCCGTCGGTAGTAGACCTGTCAGTTACGCACTCTGAGTCGGATCTTTCTATAACTTTTGACGACCTGGAAGCAACTCCCGACCTAGCTGGCTGTCATACTCAGGGAGACGTCCAACCCATCGAAATTCTGTCCCAGCAAGGCGAGAGAGAAGGGGCAATTCCGAAAACCCATCCAGCAAACAGTGAAGAAATACCTAGCGTATCGTGCCAGGAACACACAACAACTCATTCAAATCCCTCAATGTCCCACAGTATACTACATCTCCCCAAAACCACCCTTCCACATAAGGCAATCTCCAATGACATTATCATAAATCAATGTAAAACTTGCAGAATTACCTCGCAAGTTCTTACTACAACCAAAGACTTATTATACCAATACCTAAAGCCCATTCAGCTAAGCATCAGAAATCTTGAAGCTCAACTAACTATAATCTCAGCCACCCTCCTAGATTCAAACACTCGTATAGACATAAAGGGGCAGCGTAACATCTCGCACCCACCCAAAAAACAGAATCAAGTACACATGCAGAAACCAGCTAACCAAACAAACCCAACATCTTTAGCACAGAAAAATTTAAAACAAAACACTACATTACCCAAATCCACAGCAAACACGCTTCATCCCCAGAAAGAGAAACCACCTGTCAAAACAGTACAGCAAACTGTAAACACAGATACAGATAAGGTAGACACTCCAGGTCCAGCAATAAACACAGACACCAGCAGAGTCTGTTCAGAAAATAAGTCTAAATCTTTTTCATCGAAACCTCTGCCCCCTCAAAAAACACCCAAAAACACACCCAAAAAAACCCCAGTAGTCAGACGTCCTGCCCATTTGCCCCCGGAAGCTACTCCCTATACAATAGTCCTCACAGGAGTACCTGAGCTAACTGACGATACACCAGAAACTGCATGGTCACTCAAAAACAAAGCCATGCAGTGGCTAAGCATCAATAGACCCCTTGAATCCCATCTATCGGGAGGGATCACCACAGCCCGCAGGGTAGCCTGGATAGGCAAAACGAAAAAATCAATACGCGGTGACTGCATCATCGTAACATGCAGAGATCCCTCAACCGTAGACCATATTTGTGCTTGGCCTCAGCTCGACAAAAAAGGGGGGATTGACGCCCGACACCTTTTTTTCTTCTACCCCCAGCGAAACAACATCGCAATCCACCACCTTGGGCATGGCACCATCTCCCCAAAGATTCGCGAAACCAGGACTCATGGTACCAAGCACCATGGAATCAGATGGAATACCCACATGAATACATAACCAGGGGTGGACCGAGAGAAAGGTTCATAGAACGTCAAATGCCTTACTGGCAGGACAGACCCTACCAAGCATACGAAGGATGGCAGGGCTTCCCAACCCAAAACCGTTTTGATTGCCTCGAAATGGTCGACTGACCACTCTTGGACAAACCTAGTTATCACAAACCCGATACCACACAACACTCAGCATCCGATAAGCAGCACATAGCATTTCCAGAGTCTCCCCATATACTTGAGATACCATTGGCATACCCAAATAATCTCCTGTCCAGCACTTCACCAGCAGAAGCGGATACCAACTTGGGATCAAGCATCCAGCAAGATGCAGTCAATATTAACAACCTGACAATATCTGCAAACGTGGAAGAAACACAAACCATGAGTCTAGCTATTGCCTATTGGAACGTCGCAGGCCTAACCGCAAAAATAACATGCCCTCTATGGCTGGACACAGCAAGGAGCCAACAAATTCTGTGTCTGCAAGAGACCTGGCGAACAACCCCTCTTCATCTAGTGGGTTATAAAACATTCTTTACCAAAGCAACACCTAGTACAATGGGAAGGCCAAAAGGTGGACTCATGATCTATTTTTCTAATACTGTTCCACTTACTGTGAAACTATTAAAGGAAACACACATCTTCCAAATTATTCAAGTTACGCAGCTGACGGCATCAAAGAGAAACTTATTCATATTCATAAATTACTATAATAAAACGGACACTCTGGAATGCTGCTTACACTTAGATGAAATAGTGGCATATATATCCTCACTTCAAAAAACAAACCACAACTCAACACTTAAATATATCTGGGGAGGTGATTTCAATCAAACACTGTGCCCAAATCACAAAAATGGAATCTGCGGGTTACAGAACGAACTTGGAAACCCCATCCCTCACTTTGCACATACTCCGGGTGGCAATAAGCTAAATGAAATCCTCTTCACCTTAGACTTAGATTTTGCTAACGAACTAGTCAATCCGGTCCAGGAATTTCTACCCACCTTTCATGGGCGAGGCTGTCTGACAACCATTGATTATATTCTAGCTTCAAACACATATAAAGGACTACTAAAAAACTACAAAACAGGGTCTAATCCAACTAGCGACCATTACCCCCTTAGTGTGGAACTCCTCATGAAAAAAACAGGTTCATTCTCACCAAAAGCCAGCACCCTCGACCAACAATCGCTGGCTATAAAGAAGAAGAATGGCTACGCTATTAAATGGTCAAAGATCGACCCGGAAGAGATAACACAAAGGGTACTCGAAAAAACACACTTATGGTTAACGGACTGTCTGTCTGCAGAGGCATCCCCAGAATCAATCATCATCTCCTTTAATAACATCCAAGGAGCAATAAGGGAAGAGCTATTTAAAAACACAGCAAACAAACCAAGACTTCCTATGACGAGATGGTTTGACACTGATTGTCGAAAGGCCCTTACATCCCTCAAAGAAGCTCTAAGACAGAAACCGAGAGACGCCCAAATAATCTCACAACGGAGGAAAACATACAATAACGCCCGGAAAAACCGCAAGCAACAGATAAAGCAAGACCTATGGCATCAACTACATGACAGCGCATTAAGGAAAGACAGCACCGCTTTTTGGCAGACCATAAGATCACCCTTTCTGGACAACATCACTGACCCAAACCACCTCGATGTGGCAATAACCGAGGATGACTGGGTCTACCACTTCTCAAAAATCTTCGGAATACCAACGGACCTCCCCCAAACAATTCAACCTCAAGACCCGGAACAAGCAAAGAACAACAACTATCCCATTAAGTTACGCTTCACTCTTAACGAGGTCAGAAAGGCAATTAAAGCCTTAAAATCTGGCAAGGCCCCCGGCCCAGATGGGGTTCCTATGGATCTGTTTCTACATAACATTGATTATTGGTCACTAATAATCACACGGGTAATGGCTGCAGTCACTGAAACCGGACTCCTCCAATCATGGTCAACATCTACGCTATTGCCAATATTCAAGAAAGGGGACCGTAATGACCCCGCGTGCTACCGACCGATCTCCCTTCTGGACTCCACGGGCAAGATTGCAGGTCGACTACTCCTGGACCGACTACAATCTTGGGCCCGAGAGAATAACACCATCACAGACCTGCAATATGGCTTCCAGAAGGGGCTTGGAACGGTGGAACAGGCCCTAAACCTGATCCTTCTGGCTGGAAAGTACGCACGCGCTAAAGGAAGTAACATCTATCTGGTCTATGTAGACCTGAGCGCGGCATTCGACTGCGTACAGCATGCAAAGCTATGGCAGATTATGGCAAACCTTGGAGTGGACCCTCCCATACTAGCTTTCCTGAGAGAGTTATATACAAATGCGGAGGGCCGAGTTCGTTACGGCACTGGCGGCGAATTATCACGTCCCTTTAAAATATCAAGAGGAGTAAGGCAAGGGTGTGTACTGGCTCCCTTCCTGTTCAACCTATACACAAACGGGCTTGAACAGGCCATGCTGGAAGGGAGCCAGGACCTCCCACAGATAGATCACCGCCCGATTCCCATCCTCCTATATGCCGACGACTCGGTCATCCTGGCACGGACACCTAACCAACTCCAGCGGCAGTTGAACAAATATGTGTTATTCATGGACTCCCTGGGTCTAAAAGTAAACATTAAAAAAACTTTTACAATGACCATTGGACCAAAACGTGGAGTCTCAAAGCCCATACTCATCAATAACAGTAGACTGGAAAAAACATCGGTATACCCATACCTGGGCATACTAGTGGAAGACACAATGACCTGGCATAAGGCAATTGAAGCCAGAAACCTCAACTTTCGTCGAGCAGTATCAGCACTAAGTGCTTTCTCAAGGAAACTAGGTAAACCAGCCCCAGCGGAACTGCTAACGATATACTATGCAAAATGCCACAGTGTGGCCACATATGGAGCAGGCATCTGGGGCCATGGATGTATTGACCAACTCCAGGTTACGGAGAATGCTTTTATCAAATACATCCTAGCTCTCCCCCAAAGCTCCCCGATTCTAGCCTCACATCGGGAGCTGGGCATGGAATATGTGACCGACACCATACGAAGCCAGCCTCTCCTACTCTGGCATAGTATATGGTGTAACCCCGAAAGTCACGTAACACGCTCCCTCATCACCGAATGCCTTGGCCTAGCATACTGGAGGAAAATACCGTGGCTTAACTATATTCACAAATTTTTCCAAGATCTTGACCGCGAGCAATACTTTTTAGAACCACCTTCAATAGAAGATATTTCAAAGAAACAGTTGAAGGAACTATGTATGGGCCATCTAAGAGAACTCCGCAATCAAGCCGAGATTATCAAAAAGCATAATGAAAAAATCCGCACATCGCAGACAGAGAAACTCATACAGCCTTACCTGACGTACTTCCTTTCGAATTATGAAAAATTTCTATTGACAAGACTACGGTTCGATCTTTTCTTCCGCTTGGTCTCATTTCCTGAAACAAAGAACTGGTCTTGTAACCTGACGCGATGCCCTTGTGACGGAGTCTCCAAACAATCAACGATACATGTAGTCCTGTTTTGTAAATACTACAGACTAGCAAGGAAAAAATAGATTTTGCCCCTCCTCCGTTCAAGCGGTCTCAGACAATCAAACCTGGCACTTGCCTACCTACAATCCCCGAAATCCCCGCATGAAGCAAAGTTGATAGCGACCTTTTTAAAAATAGTAATATCAACCCGTCGTAAAACTGTCTTTTAACATTGTATCCTTTTTTTAAAAAAAAGAAAAAACAGTAACTCATTTCGTTATTTCTTTGCTTAGTATAGCGACTCCATACATGTGCTCAAATGACCAATGACCTCTTTTGATTTTGTTCTATTTTTTGTGTTTTTAAAAATGTACTTTTCATGAATATACAATTTTATAATCGAATAAAAGTTGATGAAATGAAATGAAATGACTAACGTAGAAGACTCGAAATATCCTCGCAGGAACCTTCCTTCCTTAGCCTACAAGGGTCTCTCTTGCAAATAGATACTCCCTTCATATACCATTAGGTTTAGGTGATATAATTGGAAGATGAAGTATTCCAAAGATTAGAAGTATGTTGGTAGGTACGAAACTCAATTCCCCAAATTCCAGGGGTGGCAAAACTGATTTCACATATCGTTTAACCCATGTAGATATATCACAGTAACCCCAAAGTCGCAACCTTAGCCGTTCAGCAGCCTTCAAGTAGCTGATGTGGGGTCTTAAAAGGCCAAGTAGAAGAAACAGCAGAAAGTAAACAGAATTCTTAAAGCCATGTTTACTTTTTGACCCTTCCTCTTGCCATAGCATCCCCATGCGACTAAGGGCATCAAAGGGAGATTCAAGGGTACCAGATGAAAAGTCAAGGATACCTGTGGCTATCCATTCACAAATATAAACTCACAACTTATTGGTTAGTTTGTACTCAAATTGTTCTTTAATAACAAGGATTCTACTTGAGGGCGCAGTAATACTTCCAATTTAAATGGCTGGCATTTTAAAGCAGTGCGCGTTTGTACCTGCGAACAGCACGCTTACAGCTGCTGCGGTCACGCACAGTCCACAGAGGCCATGCCAGCAAAAACACTGCTGGAATCCACCTCTCATGCACGCCTCGCGTTTTGTCACCTAATAAAATGACTGCTTTAAACGGCGAGAAAATAGACGCTGACATTTGCAAGGAGTTCCTTGCAATAACCTTCGCCGCCTGACATTGCTCTTTGTGCCCCGCTCAGAGGCCTGTGCCTCTGCAGCACCTTATTCACATTTCTGAATCCAGTGTTCAATTCATCAGCTCCCAGTTTCTATTAAACCAGCATGTCAGTCAGAGTGCCGGAGGGCTCCGATGCACAAAATCACTTACGCATTGTAATTTATAATATATGGATCCCCCAGGAAAGAAAAAAGGGAATTTAATACTTTCTTATATTCAGTGGAAAAGCACATGCAAAGGCTTTTAGTGTTTTAGTGGGGTTTGTGCTCTTGATGGTGGGGGGCTACGGGCGTCCTATACCATTAAAGCCATAGGAGAAACGGAGCACTGAAAAATACAGTATTAAGACTCAGGAAGTATGTTGTACAATTGCAAGCTTCTGTTTACATCAATTGCACAGCCACATAATATTCTTAGTTTCTGTTCATTAGTGAATCAGTAGGGATGAGTTTAATGCAGAATTTACACACTGGTGGGCGATGCCAATGCGGAAATACATTTATTCTGTATGTTTGTGTGTGCTGTGGTTTCTGCAGAGAATACAACAGTTGGTAATAAAGCACTGTACAAGTGTGTGTGTGTGTGAAGGGGTAGATTTACGATCCTATACAAGAGGAAAAGGACACTTTAGCCCGCACACTTTTACTTCACGTGCCATTTCCCCGCAGTTTTTGCACAGCACAATCTTTTACAATGCAGGGCTTTACAACGCAATCCATCACAATGCATTCCCCATTACAACGCAATTTACTATTCTAACTCCATGGGACGTTTCGTTGAGGAATGTGTTGCAATAGTTTGTGTTGTAAAGCCCCGCATTGTAAAAGATTTTGCTGTATAAAACATGCAGGGTATTGGCAGGCGGAGTAACGCACGAGGGGTAAAAGATGTTTCCCATGCAAGAGCAGTGATGCCTTCTGATGACAAGAAGAGAGCTGGTCCTTTCATGATTCTAAAAAGTTCTTATTGAGGCCATTGACACCAGGACACAAATATATTTTAGCATGGAAACCTAGTTCTCAACAATCACAATTCTTGTCAGGGTGAAGACACACATAGACTCCAAATTAATCTGTGTTTAACCCTCTGGTATTGGCAAAATAATAATAATAGTAATACTTTGTTTTATATAGCACAGCTATTCACTCGTGAGGGTATCTAGTTGCTGTCCATAGGTATGGGAAGATTAAGTAATTTGCCCAGAAATACAGAATGTTGAGCCAATGTCCAGACTCAAACTTGGATCCCCAGCTCCAAAGTCAGCAGCTCTGACCATTATGCCACACCCTCTCCTCCTAAAAACAGCCAGGCTTAACTTAGAGGCAATATGTACAGAATTTATGTAGTTCTGAAACAGTAACAAAGTGAAAAAAGAACACAATAAAAAAATCCACACCAATTAAAATAAATACGCTAAAATGTAACACATTATCTGAGATCAAAAATTCTAAAAAACAATCAGTTGACCTGGAGATATGCAAATTTAAGGATTTTAGGTAAATCTAGTGCCTAAAAGCACAAAGCGCCACTCGGTGAGGCTGACCATGATGGAGTGCGGGCAAGATGCAGAGACCAGATTAGTCCCATTGAAAGAGTTACCTTCAAAAGTCCAGCACCAAGATTTCCATTTGTGGGTTAGGGGGCTGCGAGCAGCAGGGACAGCATCACAGATGGTCATCAAAGTAGCATGAAAAGCAGGCACGGCATCACGGACAGTCGTTGTAGAGTGAGCGCCCTGTCAGACATCGTGGATGATTGTTGCTCGAGATTCACATTGGTGGTCACCGAGGGCTGTCAATGCTGTAGCACAAAGTGCAAATCTTGCATTGCCAGGCATTGTTGTCAGTGTCAAGAAGAGTTGGGTAGCCCGGAGCTTCACATCGGTGGGTGGAGAAGGTAGTAAGATCTTGGTGAGAACAGGTCCATTTGTGGGTGCAAAGAGCACAAAACTTCACGATTCCTCTTTTCATACTCCCAGCTTGCCAACAACTATTGACCCTTTGTCTCGCTGTCTGGGAGAAATACACGACCAATTGTCAGCTACCTCTATTCATGTGACCCAGGATACAGGCTGAAACACCAAATGGTTAGGGCAAGAACATACCAACTTGCTGAAAGTTTTTTATGGTAGGGGGTTGGGCCTATATTTTTACATCCAAGCTATGCCACCAATACAACTAGTAACAAGAAAGTGATTGTACATATTATTGGATTACGTTTTTGGGAAAACTCTTTTCCACAAGTAAACATGGTTTGGTGTTTTTTATTTCACCTTGTTTTTTCACTGCTAATTTTTAGCGTAGAAAGAGACATTAAATTCATGCCACAGGAAAAGGACATACATAAGTTTTCAACAGTACATCAAGAAATAAATACAGACAAGTTAACATTTGGCAAACACATGACAATAAACATTGACAACAAGAAATGACCAGTCCTCAAGTTGAAAAGAAAAAATGTGGCGGTGCAGACATATTTATAATTTACATTACTGTGCCCCGCTACAAACAGCTAGTCGATGATAGAAATACTACAGACATACTGCCTTGTTTGCACACTGCGTGGGTCAGTGGGATAGTAATTGTTTCGGCTAGCTTTGTTTGGTCGACGCGTTTCCGAATCCTATTACCATTGGAGGATTCTCATCCCGACCAGGACTCGGTCGGACTCTAAAATATAATAAAATGTTTCAAGGATATAGAATAAAATTAGGACTTATCTCTCTATTGGTTCTGCTGTTACCACTGTTAAATCTATTCTTACCTTTCATGCAAAAGAGGTAAGTGCAAGAACTGCTTGATATTTGAAACCAGGCCGTGTCGCAATGATCAGTAGGTTTATATGGAAAAAGTAGAGTAGCTATCTTTTAAAGGTGCACCCCCATGACCATTGCCACAAAATACTTTTGTCAGAAAAGGTTTAATCATACGTTTTAAATACACCATTCCACTAAAAGCGTTGCTGAGTTAACACGGTGCTTGGATTTGCCTGTGTTCTTTTTAAAGAGGGCCAAATCGATGATGACCTAATTCTTTCAATATACGGGTCATTCGTGATTCAAACATGAGGTAGGATTCAATCAATTACCACAATGTGGTTGTTCCTGTTTAAGCCTTGAAAAATAACAATACATGTAGACTTAAATGCAGCCACAGAAACGCCGCTTGCTTTTCCATCATGTATTCACGTTGTAAAGCCAAAGGAAAGTGACTCACTCTGGTGAATGCAGCACTTCTTTGCCTGGCAGTGGAAGGGACGGGACCTATCTATGCTTTTTGTTCCTGAGCTCCTACAAGGTTAAACATGTGGGCAATTGTTGAAATGGGCAATTATTTAGAAAAGCTTCGGTATTAGTGTAAAAACAATGCGCGCTCACGCTTAGCTAAAACTTGCCTGAACAGCTGATAAATGATCTCCTCTCTCCCTGCATGTAGTGTCCGACCATTAGACACGGTCTAGTGTTTGCAGCCTGTAATCACACATTACACACACCCAGCACCTACGTCACTGGGTCAGGTGACGAGGCCAATAAATGGGGCCGGGCGCACGTGCTCGTGGCCATTCCCACTACCCCCATCTGGTGTCTGCGTCCACATTATTGCTGCTCCTAACATGCGGGCCTAGGGCCCTTCACCAACTTTACACTGGCGACGAGGCCGGTAGTGCAGCCCATGCGTGCCACTACCCACAGCAAAAGAAAAAGGGGAAGAGAGCTGCCCGCCTGCAGGGCATCCCCTGCAGCAAGGCGCAGCGCGCCGGGAAGCCGGTGGGCACGTCTGAGCCCCACAGCCTGCATCGACCGGGAGGCCCACCGCACCAGCCTTGAAGGACGAGCCGACCGGAGCCCACCCGCGTCGGCCGCCACCATCCAGCACCACCAGGGAAGAGCGGACCGCCCAGTGCTCACCTGAGACGGCCGTGAAGCAGTGACCCCACCGGAGAGGTGCACCGGCCGGGCCGAGCCCACCCGCCACGACCGCAGCCCAGGACCTGGCCCGTCGGCCGAACGTGAGCCGGGAGCGGGAGGTGACTCCCCCGGAAGACTGTGCACCAAAGCGGAGCCCACCCGCTATAGACATCAACTCTAATGCCCAATTATAAGCAGGACCAGCGGAGCCCACCCGCGGCCTGCCCGAGGTGTCCCCTGTCCCCGCCGAGTGCATGAGTGAAGGCGGTGGGTGTAGAGACTGTAGACGGCGTGGGGAGTGTGCAGCCGGACCCGTACCTTAAGTGAACTAGGAGGGGGAGGGGGCGGAGTAGCTAACCGCCTCCCGACCCCCCTCGCAACGTGGTCTGGACATTCAACAGGCCAGCGGAGCCCACCCGCGGCCCGCCGGTAGCAACCCCAACAAAGAAAGAACTTGTCAGACTCCACGCTGCCGGATCCGATTGATGCACATATAACTCCACCTCCCTATCTCACCAACACGCTCGTATGAACAACACAGCGTGCTCGAGTGATAGGGCGAGGGATAACAGAAAACAACACAAGGAGGGGACGGAAGGGGACTGCAGGGAAGGGATAGCTGAAAGACAAGAACACAAGTACACAAATTATAATTTGGCAATCAGGGGATCCTACTCTCATTTCATTCTCGCTACTTATGCCTAGATATTCACCTTTATCAATAGCAGATTGCTCCACCTCCTCCCTTTGTCTTGAATAGTGTTAAACGTCACACTAGCCCCCTAAAGAACACAAACACCGGTTATTGTCAGATCATTCACAAAACCCAAAAATAGCCTACTACTAGTGTGGTGGAACCTACCCTGCCTTGTGTTGAACTGTGCTCAAATAATATCCTTGTGTATATTCCACAACCTTTGTGATATCCAAAAACAGTCTTCTTCTTGTGAGAAGCTAATTTACTCTTGTACATGAATACAAATACACTCCTAGAGGGACACGGTAAGACGTAGCTACCTACTACCGTCTTCCGCTCTCAGTTCCACAAAGCAGTCTCTTTGATTGCTCAACTCCAAATACGGCAAGGTGTAGGATCTCCCCCCACTACCTTCCGCTTTGGCACCTAATAATTAAGACACCAGTGACTTACTTCGTAACGGTAGTACACAGTATGCGTCAAACCGCTGTACTCCGTTCTCACTGCGGTCCGCTAAACGAGACAATCAATCTGACTGAAATAAGCTTAAGCGCTTTCAGTTCCCTTAGCCAGCTACTCGGTGGCTGCTTATGCAGAAAGCTTCCGCTCTATCATAACAACGCGTTAACTTTCACGCGCCGTTATGCAACTCACTGTTTGGAAGCAGCGTAGCGTAGTCCCGGTCCTTCAAATCGCCCAACACTTCGCAGGTACTGGAAATCCAAAAACAAAACAAACAGTCTGAAAGCGCATTCCGCGCGCTGCTGGAAAAACCACAGGACGCATAATTTCCCAGCGCGTCCTTGCTCCCTTCGAGCGGTGACTAACCAGGAAACATGAACCAAAATCCCTTAATAAATCCAGAATAGAGGAAACCAACTCAGCGCTCCTCTCAGGTCTCTACTAAAGACTGTTTGTTGCACAAAATCACGAACAAAGTCAGGTGGTCCCACCCTTCCTTTATAGAGCCACACCCCCTACCAGGGCTTATGGGAGATGTAGTTCTTCAATGTTAGGTAGGCGCCTTGGCAAACCCTGACAGTATGTCCCTGTCCCTAGCGCCTTCTATGGCCAGGCTTAGCAGGAAACCATAAACGAAAAGACGGCACCTTCCCATGAGCAGGCACCTCAGAACCGCCCACCCCTTGCATGTACTCCTCATTGACCTTGTTCAAACATCCCTGCACCCCATAGTGAGCCCTCTGCAGTATTAATGCCTTTTCCTTAACTAATGGCTGAATTTGGAGATCAACCGGAATATCAACCGGAGAAGAGTTGGCATCAGTTCCAGATTTAGCTAGGAAGGGGAACATTCCAGGGGACCTATGCCACACATTCTTACTGGACCTCTCCGCCCTCATCATGCAATTAACCTTCCCTGTACGAATGATAGACTGTTTATCGTCCACTCCCTCCTTGATTGGCAGTATCTGTTGGGTCAATGTGTTTGTCTTCTGACTACTCAACCCAGTGCGGACGGTGACCACCTCTCTCTTTGCCAATGTGGCCACCCTAAACTGACATGCGACTACCGCTAAAGGTGAGGATGCAGAAGACACCAGATGTTCCTGACAATACCCAGACAAAAAGTGTACTGTTCGAGTTCTCTAGTCTATAGAAGGGTTGTGGAACGTAAACCACGGCATCCCCAATATGATCTCGTATTGAGGAGCTTCTATGATGTTCAATGATATCATTTCCACGTGTCTCCCTTCTGACACATTTATGGACAACATTACCTCAGCTGTCTTCTCAACTATTAGACCAGATTTTATAGGCTGTCCATCTACTGCCAAGACCTCCTCTGGTATATCTCTAGGTACTCTGGGTATAGCTAAGCGAGACACTAACCCATTATCAATGAAATTACCTGTGGCTCCTGTGTCCAGCATAACCCTAACTTGATGACTTTTTTGCTCATACTCTAATGACATGTTAAGAACCAGGTGTGACCCATTCACTCCTATACCAGGTGAAGATAGTGAAGTGAGTCTCCAATCAGGTATCTCTTTCTCTCGGGAGGAAAGTGCTAACAAGTTGTCTGTCTCCCTTCCCATAGAGGAAACAGCTATTCTTTTATTCTTATTCCAACTAGAGGAGTTTTGGGGCTTAGAAGGGCATTCACGCACGTAATGCCCTTTTTTGCCACAATACATACAAAGGCCGTGTACTCTTCTGCTTTCTTTCTCATCATGGGACAGAGGAGATCTAATAGCTCCTATTTCCATAGGTTCGGCCCCGTTTTCCGTTGCCTCTAGAACTCTAGGAGGGGAACTCACTATACTATTGTAACCCCTGTCCCATTTTCTTCTATCCCCACTCAGCTCAGTCAGCCTACCATCCAATCTCAGGACCAAGTTCACCATTTCTACACAAGTGGTGGGTTGAGGATCTATGTAGGCCACAGCGTTCTTCAATTCATCCCTCAAACCCTGATAGAATAGAGACATTCTTTTGCCTTCGGGCCATTCAGTTTCGGCAATCAAACGATTGAACATGGTTAAATACGTAATCAAGTCACTCCTACCCTGACGCAGCGACAATAACTCCTTATCAGCACTGAAATTTGTGGCCCTCCTGTCAAAAACTTTTTCGAATTCTTCCCTGAACGCAGTCCAGTTGGACAACATGGCATCATCTCTTTTCACCAGAGGAACCGCCCAATTGGCTGCATCCCCCACTAGATAAGAGATTGCAAACGCCACTCTGGAATGATTCGTCGGGAAGGAAGCGGGCTTACAGGAGAAATGAAGCAAAATTTGGGTCATGAAGGCTTGTGTTTTACGAGGGTCCCCCCCATATCGTTCTGGGGTAGCTAACGGAATAGGGGGAGGAACAGTAACCTGAATCTGGGAAGGGCCTGAAGAAAAAGGGTTTTTTGATAATTGTTCAACCCTATCCTTAAGAAGTACAGCCTTCGCCTTGGACGCCGCCAGTTCTTGTTGAACTAATACCAGAGCCCTCAACACATCATCCAAGGTGGCCATATGTACCCCAATCAGACCCGGCAGTATGCAATTCGTAGGTTCGTGATTCTGTCAGACTCCACGCTGCCGGATCCGATTGATGCACATATAACTCCACCTCCCTATCTCACCAACACGCTCGTATGAACAACACAGCGTGCTCGAGTGATAGGGCGAGGGATAACAGAAAACAACACAAGGAGGGGACGGAAGGGGACTGCAGGGAAGGGATAGCTGAAAGACAAGAACACAAGCACACAAATTATAATTTGGCAATCAGGGGATCCTACTCTCATTTCATTCTCGCTACTTATGCCTAGATATTCACCTTTATCAATAGCAGATTGCTCTACCTCCTCCCTTTGTCTTGAATAGTGTTAAACGTCACACTAGCCCCCTAAAGAAGACAAACATCGGTTATTGTCAGATCATTCACAAAACCCAAAAATAGCCTACTACTAGTGTGGTGGAACCTACCCTGCCTTGTGTTGAACTGTGCTCAAATAATATCCTTGTGTATATTCCACAACCTTTGTGATATCCAAAAACAGTCTTCTTCTTGTGAGAAGCTAATTTACTCTTGTACATGAATACAAATACACTCCTAGAGGGACACGGTAAGACGTAGCTACCTACTACCGTCTTCCGCTCTCAGTTCCACAAAGCAGTCTCTTTGATTGCTCAACTCCAAATACGGCAAGGTGTAGGATCTCCCCCCACTACCTTCCGCTTTGGCACCTAATAATTAAGACACCAGTGACTTACTTCGTAACGGTAGTACACAGTATGCGTCAAACCGCTGTACTCCGTTCTCACTGCGGTCCGCTAAACGAGACAATCAATCCGACTGAAATAAGCTTAAGCGCTTTCAGTTCCCTTAGCCAGCTACTCGGTGGCTGCTTATGCAGAAAGCTTCCGCTCTATCATAACAACGCGTTAACTTTCACGCGCCGTTATGCAACTCACTGTTTGGAAGCAGCGTAGCGTAGTCCCGGTCCTTCAAATCGCCCAACACTTCGCAGGTACTGGAAATCCAAAAACAAAACAAACAGTCTGAAAGCGCATTCCGCGCGCTGCTGGAAAAACCACAGGACGCTTAATTTCCCAGCGCGTCCTTGCTCCCTTCGAGCGGTGACTAACCAGGAAACATGAACCAAAATCCCTTAATAAATCCAGAATAGAGGAAACCAACTCAGCGCTCCTCTCAGGTCTCTACTAAAGACTGTTTGTTGCACAAAATCACGAACAAAGTCAGGTGGTCCCACCCTTCCTTTATAGAGCCACACCCCCTACCAGGGCTTATGGGAGATGTAGTTCTTCAATGTTAGGTAGGCGCCTTGGCAAACCCTGACAGAACTAGCAGTGCCAGCGGAGCCCACCCGCGGCCTGCCGGCAGCACCCCAGCGAGGAAAGACACTTCTGAGCCAGCGGAGCCCACCCGCGGCCTGCCGGCGGCACCCCAGCAAGGAAAGACACTGCAGAGCCAGCGGAGCCCACCCGCGGCCTGCGACAAGCATGGCAGGTCTCCGCCGCGCAGCGTGTGCAAGGTGAAGCTGCTGCAGCGGGAGACCGGAGAGTGGAGCCTGCAGGGCCGGATAATTACCAGCGTTTGAATAGGCATAGCGGCGGAGCCCACCCGCGGCCAGCCTCGAGTGCCCCCGCCCAGGGAGGAGTGACGGGAGCGACACACTCCCCCGCCTGAGGGAAGCATCAACACCCCCCCCCCCGCCCACGTGAGGACTGCCGAGGCTGCCTCGGGCTGGGAGGGGAAAGCAGGAGAAAAGGAAGCGCCTACAAGCGGCCAGCGCCGCCAAAGATAACCTTGAAAGTGTGCCAAATAAACTTCAAAGTGTGCGAGACACTGAGCCTGTTATCCCCTGCACATCACCACACACCCAGAGAACTGCCTCGCCATCATGCCTGCACCCTCCCACCCCCAAAAGTACACAAAAACAGGGAAGGGACTCACCAGGAAGGCAGCGTGAGGCCAGGTGACCAGCAGCAGCTCCAGCCCCCCTGTGTGCAGCCGGTGAGGGACAGACAGTAGAGCCCACAACACAGGGAAGACAAGAGCCACAAATAAGGCTGCTGCTAATTCGGAGTCTACCACCATCTAGTGGCCAAAAGGAAAAGTGCACCTGCATCAATAAGAAAGAAAACAAGCATTGCACAATACCAGTCAAATCAGCAGTAGCAAGGGGTAACAGACTGAGTAACGCCCCCAAGGAGAATCTACTACCACGCAGCAAGTAAGTGCGCAACCATGCAGAAGACAACCACACACACCAGCAAGGAGTCGGCAGATGACACTTCCAGCGTGACGTGGGAAGAGGCACGAACGCCTCACTAAGCATCCAAGCACTGACAGAACGTCTAGAGGGAAACGACTGCCAAGCACTGGAAGAACGTCCAGGGAAAAGACTGCCGCGATCAGAAGACGGAGAGAGCAGCGACTCCTAGTGGCCACAGGTGTTCACCGCAGTATCAACGACTCCCTCCAAAGGTCCAATGCAGCAAGTACCCGACGACAGCAAGCAGCAAGTACCCAACGACACGCAACAGGCGTCCAAGAGCCCTGAACAGTAAGTGCGCAGATAACGCGCCACGTGGCAATGCACAGCTACCGCAAGGAGAAAGAAGAGCGCAGGCAGCGCCATCGCGCAGAACAGTATTCGCGGACGACCACACGACGTGGCGCCTACCAGGAGCCGATCAACAGAATGATCGCCCATCAAGTGCTGACCCACGACGGGTCCCCAAGAACTGTTGTAGCGCAAAAGGACGACCACACGACGTGGCGCCTCCCAGAAGCCGATCCACAGAATGATCGCCCATCAAGTGCTGACCCGCGACGGGTCCCCAAACAAAAAAATTGTTAAAGTGCAAAGTCCGACAGGACGACAGAAAATAACCTGCCAGACATCGGCAGAAGTGGACCGCCAAACGGTCCAGGACGTTCAACCAAGACAAGGTCTACGGACGTGGACCAACGAACGTCACCAACAAGAATCAAGAGAAGAGGGTTTGCGACACCAACTCTGGCTGCTGAGGAAGAAGGAGAAAGTGTCCCCGACGGGGACAAGACCAGGGGTACACATGCAGCGGGCACGCCCTGCATGGAGGAGCTAGGTCAGGAGAGAAGACACAAGATCGGACTAAGTGATGTCGCGAAGCTGGAAGGAAGAAAAGGAGAGATCTGAGTGGCACGTCTGCCACCGTGAAAAGGAAGGAAGAAAAGGAGAGATCTGAGTGGCACGTCTGCCACCGCGAAAAGGAAGGAAGAAAAGGAGAGATCAGAGTGGCACGTCTGCCACTGCCAGAGTGGAAGGAAGTATATCCACGTGGCCTGTTGCCACAGTTAAGAGTGGAAGGAGAAGTCAGTGCGAAGCAACGTCCCCACAGTGAATCAACCAAGGAAAGAGAGAGGAGTGCAGGAAGACCTCTCACACTCCCGAAGAGAAGGAAGGCGACAAGTGCTAGGACAACTGTGCGAGGAGCACGAGGCCGGAAGAACACCAGTGGCAAAGAAGACCAGGCCGGAAGAACACCAGTGGCAAAGAAGACCAGCTGATCTGATCGACGATGTTTCCGCACACCCAGGATCTGCAGAGAGGAGCAAGCGAGACCGTTTGTGAGATCCACCTCTGGGGTCACACGGACACTGGACAATGCCAGCCGTGGTGGACCAGGGGCAGAGGCCTCCAGGACGACAGTCCCCGCGACGAGAGATGGTCATCCAACGCCCATCTGAAAGGACAGGGGAGGGCGAAGACATCGCAAGCAAAGACAGAAACCAACAGCTACCTTCGGGACGAGGCTGCGGAATCTGAGGTGAGGCACATCGTCTCCTCCACCATACCCACACTGACGGCGGCGTTAGAGCAACTGATGTGGCACATCCAGCCCAGCGCAAGTCTGAGAAAAGCGGACCTCAAGGATATCCCGTGGCAGGGGAACACCAACAAGAGAAGTCATCCTGGTGAGAGGGATGCCTTTCAACAGATCTGACTTTGCTAAGTAAGACAAAGACCACAAGTGAAACCAAGGCCGAGACCGGTATGTGAATATCATTCCACAGCGAACAACAAGAACTCTAACTGCACCCGTTGCCATGGAAGTCAACAAAAGAAAGACTGTGAGGACAATTTGGTTGCCGCGTCGTCAACAGACTGTTACCATCGAGCACCACAAACCGGTGCCACTGTAAACTGATGTTCCCCGCAGCAGATTGAACATCATCTGTGATTCCAAGCAGCGGCGGATAGAAAGCCACTGCGGAAGCTGAACACTTTACTGCATCCTGATACATGTTGTTTTCCCCACAGGTTGATTTCTGAATGTGGGTCTTTGCAAATAAAAAATGGGAGGGATGTAGTGTCTGAGCATTAGACACGTTCTAGTGTTTGCAGCCTGTAATCACACATTGCACACACCCAGCACCTACGTCACTGGGTCAGGTGACAAGGCCAGTAAATGGGGCCGGGCGCAGGTGCTCGTGGCCATTCACACTACCCCCATCTGGTGTCTGCGTCCACATTATTGCTGCTCCTAACATGCGGGCCTAGGGCCCTTCACCAACTTTACACCGCATACATTCCTTGGGCGTCTTCGTCAAAACGGAAGCAGAATTCGGTCAGTTCAAGTCCTAGCTAATAGATTTCGAAAGCCAATTGTGGTCACATGGTATCGGCTGGGCATTCGGGTCAATGTATTTATTTATATAGCGAAGTGGAATCGTACTGCCAAATGCTGACAAAAGTTTAATAAGGCAACGCTTTTAGGGGGTTATATGTCCATGTCATTTCACAGTCTATTGATTTCGGACATTTCATTCATTCCCCTTAGTGCCGTATTAAAGCGCATAATCAGGTAAGCATCTCTTTGGAGTAATGTACGCTCCAAGTCCCCTCGTCTCGGGGTCGGTTTGATAACGCTCATGAGGTTCTGTGACAATTATAAGTGGTGTTTTCGACTCGTTCAAATATGGACGAGTTTGGTATCTATGAACCGCAAATGACGAGTTTAGTGGGTGTACGGGTTTTCGCTACGCTGGTCTGAACCGTTCGTCTTATTCGTGGGTTTCTTCATCTGAACCCAAGGGTTCCATTTTAGATACGGCATCCATTTTGTTTCTTGCCCTCAAGTAGCCAGCGAATGGACACTGTCCGCTTTGTGACCCTGGGATTCCCAAACTCTTGCGGAAGACACGTGTTCCTTTGAGGGTGTCTTAATGATGAGGGGGATGATACTGCAAAGTCAGATGGCCCCGCTCGAGGCTCATCTTGCCGTGCCGGTCTATTGTTTCAGCCGTGCATCATTAGGCATGTCTCCTTTGATCCTGCAATCATGTTTCCGATATCGCCCCCCTACACTCTTTTTGATCTGTTGTCTATCTTTGTCTTCCCTTGCACCTGTTTCTGACTCTTTCCTTAACTCGTTTACAGCCGGAATAGAATGTACTTAATGGTGGGATAACGTACTTTTACAGTTGGGAACTGGCGATGCTACTGTAATTATGTTCCGGGACCCTGAATACATGAAAGCAGCCCTTTTGAAGTTTACTGTGGGAACTGAGTTGTAACCTTTTGTTCGCCATGTTGTGCTATGACAGAAATATGTATAAAAGGAGCGATCCACAGTTGCAATTTGAAGCAGTCTCCTAGAACCTACATGCGTTGTACTTCTTGTGACTTCTGTGTTCCCTGCAGTAAATAAACCTTGATCTTTGACGCCGAAGAAAGTGTCCCATGTCTCTGTCATTTGTACGCCGGAACAGGTAACCCACGAAGGTTTCAGGTGTTGTCTCCTGGCACCGCTGAGCCTTAAGAATAGCCCAGTCCATCAGTTGGCGCCCAATGTGGGGCGACATCAGCGGTACCGGTCCAAAGCCTGACGATCGTGAGGAACTTCGTGTGAAATCTCCGAGGGAAGGTGCACCCCGCTTCATCGATCCTGTTGTCGAAACAAGTGGCCCGAAGACTTTTCCGGCGAAGATCCCCGCCTCCTGACAGCTGCGACGGACTGATGCCCTGACTGTCGACCTGTTTTGGCGCCTGGCGTAGTCCTTTGTACAGCGAGACAATAGACGGGCCTTCCTGGTGACGCCATTGTTCTTTCAGTTAAGTATTTGCGGGTCGCTCCCAGAGTCCTTGGTTGTTGTTGGTGCTTGGTTGTTTGCATGGTTCCATTGCATTTGTGGTTCTTAGTATTTGGTTCTTAGTTGTTGGGTCTTATTTGACGATTGCAATTGCCAAAAACCGCGGGTTTTGCATTTTTGCGAGGACATCGTAATCCGATTACCCTTGACGTTTGTGAAACTCGGCTAGTGTGCACGATGCTGGCCGTAGTACTTTGTTTAGTTGCTTTAAAAGTTGTGGTGCGGATTCCCGATTGGAGGACTCCTGTCCGATACCTCCAGTTGGAACTCCGGTCTATGAGTTATATAGTCGACATGGAGTGGGTCCTATCGCATATAATGGTTGCTGGGTCCGCTACACTAAAGATGACGGTGTCCTTAGTTGGCCACCTCAGGGTAGTTTCGAAACAGCAATTTTGGATAATCTAGAAGCAAAAATGTTCAAAAAGAAGTCTAGGCCCGCCATGTTTGATTCCTTCGGCTATGGCTCAAAGAGGCCAAGCAGAAAGAAATCAAACAGCTTAAAAGAAATAAGAGGGAAGGTATTGTTACGACGATGAGAAATGCAGAGCAATTTCAGCGAGACAAAGAAGAGAAGGAAAAGAAAGTTTTTGATAGACTACAACGTATGGCGGTGGATAAGTGTTATCCCGTTTTACCGTCGAGTACTGATAAGAAGGGAGAGGAAGCGGTAGAGGACCCTTTGTTGTCCTACCTACTGTAGTCGCCACCCCCATACGCACAGGATACTACAGCTCCTGTGGTTCCTCCTGTTCCTCAACCCGTCATTCCGGCAGCTGCTGGTCAGCCTGTCGCTGGTCCTGTTATTCCAAATCCTCTTGTTCCTATTCCCTTACCTGCTCCTGTTCCTACTGATCCACTGCCTATACCTTCTCAGTCTACTGTTCCCGCTACTTCTGCTCTTTTGGCTACTCCTACTGCTCCTGTTTTTAGCCCTCATGTTGTTGCCCCTGTACTTCTCTCCTCTTCACCGTCTGTCCGTAGTCGTATACCTAAAATGTCTCTTCCAGAGAGTTTGGATACACCTCCCATGGAAGCGATCAGAAGTTTTACAGGTGAAACAATCTTTGCCTGACCCCCGCAAAAATCCGGCAGGATACTATAAGGAGTTATCCCAACTTGTGGATGCTACTATTATGAACCTTGCCGACATTGACATGTTGTTCGGTAATGTTGTACCTCAAGCGATTTGGACGAAAATACGTCAAGAGAATCACGCAGCTGAGTTAGGCGGTGATTGGGCTGCACTTGTAGCGGCTGACGCATTGCAGGTTGGTGGGGCTAAGCCTGAGCAGTTAATTACGGCTCTGCCTCAGAGAATCATTACACTTATGAAGACACTTATGCCAGCAATGAAAGTTAATTGGGATAAACTGTCTGCGTGCAAGCAAAAGAAGGACGAGAGTGTCTCCGATTTCTTTACAAGATTTGAGGAGGCATTCATCGATCATAGTGGTCAGGATATGAGCACTGAGGGAGGTCAGCGATTATTTGTAGATAAATTCGTATCGAATTTGTTGCCTGACCTTTGCAACAAATTAAAAAATTCTGAGAGTTCGTGGGCTGTTTCTACCTCTGCTCAGATATTAACCACGGCTCAATATTACAAAAATAGGGAGAAGGAGGAAAATGATCGTGTGGACAAGAAAACAAAGGATCTCAAAACGAAAGTTCTGTTACAGCAAGCGTATCCTCCCCGCTCGAATCAGAATGACTCTCGGCAGCAAAATAGATCGCAATCACAATTTTCTAGGTCGCAGTCGCGTAATGACTCTTCCACGCCGAGATCTATGCACGGATATAATCAATGTGCGTATTGTAGAGGTGAGGGTCATTTGAAGTTTGACTGTCCGGTTTTGCGCGACCAAAATAGTGGTGGTTCGGCTCGAGGAGGTCGTAGTGGTCCTCAACGTATGGCGGTGGATAAGTGTTATCCCGTTTTACCGTCGAGTACTGATAAGAAGGGAGAGGAAGCGGTAGAGGACCCTTTGTTGTCCTACCTACTGAAGTCGCCACCCCCATACGCACAGGATACTACAGCTCTTGTGGTTCCTCCTGTTCCTCAACCCGTCGTTCCGGCAGCTGCTGGTCAGCCTGTCGCTGGTCCTGTTCTTCCAAATCCTCTTGTTCCTATTCCCTTACCTGCTCCTGTTCCTACTGCTCCACTGCCTATACCTTGTCAGTCTACTGTTCCCGCTACTTCTGCTCTTTTGGCTACTCCTACTGCTCCTGTTTTTAGCCCTCATGTTGTTGCCCCTGTACTTCTCTCCTCTTCTCCGTCTGTCCGTAGTCGTATACCTAATGCTGTTGCTAATCTTTACTCTCCTTTTGGACCGACTCTTGGGTACGATGTTTCTGATGTCCCTCAAAGACGAAGTCAACTTCCTGGTGGTAGGGAACGTGATACGTTAATAAATATGGCACGTAATTGGATTAGGTATCCTGTTAAAAACACCCCGCGCATAATTTTTGAGACATTTTCTCAATTTAATGAGCCTACACAGAGATTTGTGTTTGAGGAAATGTGTAAATGTTTACGAGAAGTAATGGATAATGACGAGGTAGACAATGTGCCGCCTAATGTGACTGAACTCCAGCATCAGTTTTCGTGTGGTATGATCGTGGGTGGTAATGTTCGACGTGCTGTAGAACATCTTCTATCTTTTCGGCCTACTGTACTCCCTCGAGCACTGTTTAAGGACGAAACTGAGGAATGGATGGCTACACCTGGTCAGTATCCCATGCGAGAAGTCCCCCCAGTGTGGATGCCAGGTGATGCGCAAGCTAATCCTCCGATTTTGCCACACTTCCAGAGAGTTTGGATACACCTTCCATGGAAGCGATCGGAAGTTTTACAGGTGAAACAATCTTTGCCTGACCCCCGCAAAAATCCGGCAGGATACTATAAGGAGTTATCCCAACTTGTGGATGCTACTATTATGAACCTTGCCGACATTGACATGTTGTTCGGTAATGTTGTACCTCAACCGATTTGGGCGAAAATACGTCAAGAGAATCACGCAGCTGAGTTAGGCGGTGATTGGGCTGCACTTGTAGCGGCTGACGCATTGCAGGTTGGTGGGGCTAAGCCTGAGCAGTTAATTACGGCTATGCCTCAGAGAATCATTACACTTATGAAGACACATATGCCAGCAATGAAAGTTAATTGGGATAAACTGTCTGCGTGCAAGCAAAAGAAGGACAAGAGTGTCTCCGATTTCTTTACAAGATTTGAGGAGGCATTCATCAATCATAGTGGTCAGGATATGAGCACTGAAAGAGGACAGCGATTATTTGTAGATAAATTCGTATCGAATTTGTTGCCTGACCTTAGCAACAAATTAAAAAATTCTCAGAGTTCGTGGGCTGTTTCTACCTCTGCTCAGATATTAGCCACGGCTCAATATTACGAAAATAGGGAGAAGGAGGAAAATGATCGTGCGGACAAAAAAACAAAGGATCTCAAAACGAAAGTTCTGTTACAGCAAGCGTATCCTCCCCGCTCGAATCAGAATGACTCTCGGCAGCAAAATAGATCGCAATCACAATTTTCTAGGTCGCAGTCGCGTAATGACTCTTCCACGCCGATATCTATGCTCGGATATAATCAATGTGCGTATTGTAGAGGTGAGGGTCATTTGAAGTTTGACTGTCCGGTTTTGCGCAACTGAAATAGTGGTGGTTCGGCTCGAGGAGGTCGTAGTGGTCCTCAACAGGCTTCACGTGGTAGAGGTCGTGGTGTTACTCAAAATCAAAACGATAGTTCTAATAATTCATCAGATTCAAATAATTGCTTTGATCAGCGTGGTTCATCGTCAGGTAGATCTGCTCAGTATCATGTGGATGACTGTTACGTCGAACATGATATTGATGACGGTAATTACTAGGACAGCCACAGACAAAGAGAGGGAGTAGTATCAGTTCCGGTTGATCAGAGAGGGCCTTACGTCGCAGTTGCCACATCGGGCGTAGTTGAGCCTTTTCTGTTGGACACTGGTGCAGCGAAAAGTTCCATCATGCATTCGAAACTCCCTGGCGCACCTTTGTCTGGCTTAACGAATGTTTCTGTTGGATTCTCTGCCGCCCCCGTTAGCAATCCGGTTTCTTGCCCTTTGCCCCTCACAATTGGGCCTCGCGAGCTGAAAGCTCCTTTGATTTTGACTACTGGTTGTGGTGAGAACCTTTTGGGCCTGGATTTGTTGAAACGGTTATATGCGACCCTGTACTGTTCTCCTGTGGGAGTGGAGCTTACTTTGGGTCAGAGAGTGATCTCTCCTATGTATTTGTCAACTGATAAGCTCCCACCGGAATTGAGTTACCTTCCTAAATCTTTGTGGGCTACAGGTCCCAATGATGTGGGCATGCTGGACATATCACCTTATGTTGTTCAATTGAAATCCAATGTGCGATTGCCACGTATTCCCCAGTATCGTATCTCTCTCGATGGTGAACGAGCGTTGTTAGCGATCATCTATGATTTGATCAAGAAAGATGTCATTGAGGAAACTCAGGGAAACGTGTGTAATAGTCCTGTGTTACCTATTTTGAAATGCACTGATCCATCCAAGCATCCTGTTTACCGTTTTGTTATTGATTTACGGGAGGTGAACAAAATTGTGATTCCACAATTTCCTGTGGTGCCTGACATTACGGCTTTACTGACTCTGATTCCAGCCTCCGCTTCTTGGTTCTCAGTGATCGATCTGAAGGATGCTTTCTTTAGCATTCCGATTGCTGAGGAAAGCAGAGATCTATTCGGCTTCTCATTAGGAGGTCGCAGCATTAGGTTTAAACGCGCTCCTCAGGGCTACTGTGAGAGTCTAGCGATATACAGCCAAGCCCTGAAGAGTCAACTTGATGCGTTTGTGTTACCGGCTGGTGCGGCCTTGATCCAATATGTTGATGACTTGCTGGTGGCTGCTGATACAAAAGAGATCTGCAAAACTGCTACGGTGTCGCTGTTACAGCATCTCTGTGACTTACATCACAAGGTGTCACCTTCTAAACTGCAATATTGTTGTCAAGAAGTAACCTATCTAGGTCACTTATTGTCAAAGGAGGGAAGAAGGTTGACCCCAGAGAGACTTGCAGCGATCGCTCGAATGACTGTGCCAACAACTCAGAGAGATGTGCGTGCCTTTCTAGGTATTACGTCATACTGCAGGCAATGGATTCCAAATTTTTCATTGCTAGCGAAACCATTGGTAGCCCTCACGTGTAAGGATGTTCCAACTCCTTTGCCATGGACTGAAGAGTGTCAGAAAAGTTTTTCTGAATTGCGTGATGCGTTGTGTTCGGCTCCTGTGTTAGTTACTCCTGACTACAGCAAGCGGTTTACACTATACGTTCACGAGAGAGAGGGTTGTGCGTTGAGTGTTTTGACATAGCAATTTGGTGGCAAGCAGCGTCCATGTGCATATTTCTCCTTGACCCTGGACCCAGTAGCTAGAGCATTGCCGAGTTGTCTAAGAGCGACAGCGGCAGCTGCGGTGTCCATCCGACAATCTGCAGGATTGGTCATGGATATTATGCTTACGGTGATGGTTCCGCATGCAGTTGACACTCTCTTAAATCATTGGAAAACTCAAGACTTGAACTATCATCTGATCGACAGGACTCTGTTTCGCAACCTGAACAATTATTCGAAGAGCAGACTCGTCCTGGGAGAAGCAGATATTTTCTTTGTTCTCATAACAAAGACTAATAAAACACTTTTTGTTTTTTTTCCCCTTTTTTGAAATTCATATTACCCCTTACTGTCATTTTGAACATTATGAACAATTGCATCCTCCATTAATTTTTGAGTTCGTTTCCACGTGTGTCTTTCCACAGCTAGGAGATTTTGTATTACGCTTGAATGCTTGATTAAAGAACCTTGCATCCGGGTTGACCGTAGGGCCATGCGGGTACTTCCTTCTGTTTAGCAGGTTCCTGACACTAGGTCGGTACTTTTGTCGATTCCTGGGAACTCCTGGGAATTGATAATCGCTACTCAGAACGAAGTGCGTCAAGAATGTTGCGGACGGTTTTTAGAGGATGGAATTCTCAAAGTTGTCGGAAGTGGAGAAGACTTTAGCTCAAAGATCGACACTACACAGGGATGTACGAACAAAATGCTTTCTGTCTCAGGTGTTTCTGCTGTTCTTAACTGTGTCCATGCTACTGGTGGGTGGAGTGTATTTTGGACTACAGTCGTTATTGCCTTCTGCTTTACCTACTTCTTCTTTTGAACCAAAATCTACTCCGACTGTTTCTCCACATTCCTTTCATCCTCTACCCCAACACGAACAGGTTAGACGTGCAGAATTCATGAATAACTCTTTTGTCCAGCTTCTTCATCAACATCAGTTGGTGATGAACACTACTAACTGTTGGGTGTGTGGGTTAATGCCCCATACCATGGATCGGGGAATTCCGTATTTGGTCCTTCCTTATAGTTCCCAAGGGTCAGCTTGAGCATTCCAAACTATGTTTCGTAGCGCACTAGATTCCTACCCCCATCGAGAGCCACGCACTGCAGATCATGGTCCTGGCCCGTACCACAAGCCTTTGGCGAGAGCGATTGCTGATTTAGATAGAGATATTTTTGACGCATCGCTTATTCCAGAGGAAGAGGTGCGAGCATACAGAGATCTGAGTGAGGCTGAGTATAGCATGTCAGTGGGTGATAGACAGCTTAAAAGCTCGTCTCCAATCTGGATCGTACCCCATCTCCGTAATTTCTGCTTGAAAGGTCTTGGACGAAGCCCGCGAGCTCAGCTCGGGAGGAGTGCTTGCACCGAAATGTATTGTTTTACCAACGTCCTCCTCCCCTGTTCTTTTGACTGCCAAGGGTACATACTTTGTATGTTACGACCGCGCATATACATGGTTGCCTCGTGACTTCTCGGGCACCTGTTATATTGTGAATTTGTTGCCACCAACCTTCACAGTTGGGTCGGACTATCACAAGACTAGAGTTGTGAGAGGTGTTATTAGCGAAGAAGACACTTCCGGTCAAGAAGCAGGAGACTTCTTTAAGGGTTTCTTGTTGTTTTGGGGTCCTATGATCAATAGTAGGAACCTGAGACAGTTGACTCGTGTGGTGGAATCGACTGCTAATATAACTGTAAGTGCTCTTGGTAATCTGACAGCAGAGCTTCAGGCGGACAGGCTTATGAAGTTAAAAAACCGTATGGTTTTAGACGTTGTCCTTGCAGATAGAGGTGGTGTATGTAAGGTGATCCATTCGAGTTGCTGTATTTTCATCCCTGATAACGCTCCAACTGTCTATCAAGCCATCTCGAAGTTGCATAAGATCTCCGACTCCATACACGTGGACGTAGGTGATTGGACGCTACTAGGATGGTTTTGGGGCCTGATGTCGATGTGGGGTTGGAAGATTCTGATGATCATTGGGGTTGTTGTAGCATTTCTGTTCAGTTCACTTGTTGTCTTTGTGTGCAGTGTGGTCCTGCCTTATGTGGCCTCTGTGCTACGACGTGTATAAGACGGCCATCTGTTACCAAGGAAGCATTGATGGATAGAATGATGTTGCAGCAACATCTGAATGATCTGATGAATATCGAGATCGATTCTGATATCGACTAGTGCTTGCCTACATGAGGGCAAAAGGAGCGTCTGAGGTTCCGTGACAATTATAAGTGGTGTTTTCGACTCGTTCGAATATGGACGAGTTTGGTATCTATAAACCGCAAATGACGAGTTTAGTGGGTGTACGCGTTTTCGCTATGCTGGTCTGAACCGTTCGTCTTATTCGTGGGCTTCTTCATCTGAACCCACGGGTTCCATTTTAGATACAGCATCCATTTTGTTTCTTGCCCTCAAGTAGCCAGCGAACGGACACTGGCCGCTTTGTGACCCTGGGATTCCCAAACTCTTGCGGAAGACACGTGTTCCTTTGAGGGTGTCTTAATGATGAGGGGGATGATACTGCAAAGGCAGATGGCCTCGCTCGAGGCTCATCTTGCCGTGCCGGTCTATTGTTTCAGCCGTGCATTCATTAGGCATGTCTCCTTTGATCCTGCAATCATGTTTCCGATATCGCCCCCTTACACTCTTTTCGATCTGTTGTCTATTTTTGTCATCCCTTGCACCTGTTTCTGACTCTTTCCTTAACTCTTTTACAGCCGGAATGGAATGTACTTAATGGTGGGATAACATACTTTTACAGTTGGGAACTGGCGATGCTACTGTAATTATGTTCCGGGACCCTGAATACATGAAAGCAGCCCTTTTGAAGTTTACTGTGGGAACTGAGTTGTAACCTTTTGTTCGCCATGTTGTGCTATGACAGAAATATGTATAAAAGGAGCGATCCACAGTTGCAATTTGAAGCAGTCTCCTAGAACCTACATGAGTTGTACTTCTTGTGACTTCTGTGTTCCCTGCAGTAAATAAACCTTGATCTTTGACGCAGAAAGAAGTGTCCCGTGTCTCTGTCAATTGTACGCTGGAACAGGTAACCCACGAAGGTTTCAGGTGTTGTCCCCTGGCACCGCTGGGCCTTAAGAATAGCCCAGTCCTTCACTCAGGACTGTCTATCTAATGTCTTTTTCTGAGTGCTTAAGCGCATCAAAGTGGGCATCCAAAGGTGCGTTAGGCACTTTATTCATGATCCTGGATCAGTGTTGGGCAGCCGCGGCCTGTGGAGGGAGTTCCGTGGGGCAGACAGGCGGGGAGGGGCAGGGTGAGGGGTGGTACACACCGGAATATGGATGATTGCAGGTAAGTAAACATATAAATAAATAAAACGAATTTCGTACCGCGCCCTGCATTGCATATTGCGATGCAGGGCAAGCAACGAAATTCGTTTTTTTGATTAAATTGTTTACTTACCTGCAATCATCCATATTCCAGTGTTTACCACCCCACACCCTGCCCCTCCCCCGCCCCGCCTGTCTGCCCCACGGAACTCCCTCCACGGGCCGCGGCTGGTGTTGGGTTATTCTGTGTCTAATCTCCTGTCTCATTTTACCTATATCGGTCAAAGAACAAGGGCAACTGATTGCGTAAACCACATTCCTAGTCTTGCAGTTTGAAAAATCTTTATGTATCCACTTGTCATTGGCGTTGATGAATTCTGTACCTTCTCTAGTAGAGCTACATGCTTGTCAATTTCCACATTTGTGGTGGCCCACATTGGTGGTAGATTTAAAAAAGAACGTAGCGTTTCCGATTTCTTTGGGCGATCATCCGATGCCCTAATGATTAATTGCCCAATACTTGTGTTCTTTTCAAGTGCAAATAATAGGATCTGGAGGTCCTTATCAATGTCTTTAAAAAAGTGCCAATTCTGGCATACAATTTTCTTGAAAGAATTTGTGTGTGGGCCATATGTGGAAACACACAACAGACGCTTAGTTGATTTTTTGGGTTGTTTCTCCAGTAGAAGTTCACGTGGTGTTAACCATGCCCGTTTGCATGAGTGTTTGCGTAATTTTGATGGATAACCTTTCTCCTGTAATTTTATAGTCATATCTTTTGAATGTAGTTCGTAATCTTCTTTTCGTGTGCAGTTCCTTCGAACACGCAAATACTGGCCATATGGCAAATTCTCTTTGAGGCTTTTCGGGTGGTGACGTTTGAAGCTTAGAGCCGTGTTCTTATCTGTAGGTTTAGTGTAGAGTGTTGTGATCAATTCAGAATCCGTTGGCCGTACCTCTACGCCTAGAAATGTAAGGCTGGTAGAGCTGTTGTTCAGACTAAATTGAATGTGTGTTCATTCAGCCACTCATGAAATCTCATGAGTTCATCCTCTGTGCCGGTCCAGATGCACCAGACATCATATATATATATTGATACCATTGAGCCACACAGTGGCCAAATGGATTGTTGTTGTATATGTGTCGCTCCTCATACCTAGCCATGTAGAGCACCGCCATTTCCAGTGCGAATGGACATCCTTTGGCGGTACCTTTTACTTGAATAAAGAAGTCAGATTCAAACTTGAAGTAGTTTATTTTAAGGGCCAATAAGGCCAAAGATATGATGAATTGAGTAGGAACGCGATGGAGGCATTCTCTGCTTTCCAAGTATGATTCTGTGGTAGCAGGCCTCAGCCAGACCCGCTAGTGCAAGGGGTTCACCCTTCTCTGCACAAAGTCCTCAGACCAATAGGAAGAAGTAGGCACAGAAACTGGAATAGAAAAAGTAACATTTATTACACCTCATGAGGTGGTGCTACGGTTCAAACAGTACCCTTCGGCATTGCAAGAAGTAGCACCATGAGCCAAGAAAGCATGGTTTATTTATACGCGCACAGGGGCTCAAAAGAAGGTGGTACAAACACAAGAGCACATTTTATGTACACATAAGGTAATATCGAGAGGCATAATTTATCAGTGGGAGGAACTAACAGTTTTGGAGGTCGACAAACACATTCCTATCTGGAACTAATCACTAACAGATGTGGACCCTACTTGACATGCGCCAAACTGAGGGATGCTAAATATAACTTGTTGCTGGGCAGATTTCAAGCGCCGTGGACAGGAAGATAGGACAAAGCACATGGTCGACACGAGGCAGCATGTAGCAGACAAGATGGCTGCCGTAAATACAAAATGGAGTCCGCTAAATGTCAAGATAACGACTAGAACTGAGAAGTCTTCTGCTAATGCTTAATCTAATCGCTGTCAAATTACAATAGACGACCCTTTCAGCATTAGCTGAAGACATTCGCTCTTCTAGGATAATCTAAATATTCATCCTGTATATTAATTTGCATCATGTCAGCTACGTCTTTATCTAACATGTGTTGTGCTTTCGTTTTCACAATATTCTTCCTGGTTGGCACACAGGCAGTAATGCACATAGAACATAACATTGGGCCACAATGGATACACATACAACAGGTGAAAATCACTGCAATTGCGATACATACGACAGTCAGTAGTTTCCAACCCCAAGCAGAGACTAGAGCCCAAAACCATCCAGTAAAAGACCAAGTGCCATTCTTTGTGTGAATGTCTGTAGCTATCTTATGTAGTTTAAAAATTGCATCATACACTGAGGACGAATTATCTGGGATAAACACACAACCACTACTACCGATAAATTTACATGCTCCTCCTTGATCTGCTAGCGTCACATCTAGAACCATCCTGTTCTGGAGCGCTACAATTCTAGCAACTTGCAGTTCTTCAGTAATATTTCCTAGTGCTATTGCAGTCTGATTAGTTACAGCTTCTACAACTCTAGTTAATCGTCCGACTATCCTGCTATTCAGTGCAGCGCCCACAAAAGAGAACAGACCCAAATTGAAATCAACATATTGCTGTAGACCAGTATCTGTTTGATCTACTTCATCAGTGCTTATAGTCCTCTTGCTTCGATTTAATAAAACATTTTTGTACAGTTTAAAATCCCGATGATACGATGCAGGTGCCAAGAAAACAGGGGGTGACAAGAAAGATACATAACATATACCTGACCACCCAACTGGTAGTCGATAATATCCATTACTGCCAAATACTAGATATGTGTTATGCGAAGCTAAAAAATAAGTATTATTCATTCCATCTATTTTTAATACAGTAATACAATCACTGACTTCAAATGGGATATGCCCAATGCTTTGTACTCATAAGTCTGCTTTAGTCTTTGTAACAGTAATCACAAATTGTTCACTTTTGGAAAAGTCTCTTGTGTGGGTGAAAACGCATCACGTAGAGAAATTGTCCGGTCGGTATTCCTACCATTTCCATATAGTTCCATTGGCTTGAGGATACCCATCTTTGTCCTGATAAAACTGTTTATTCAAACAGAAAAGAAGTCCACCTACTGCAGGTTTCCTGGTTGCGAACAATAAGGTGTACCAGGCTCGACAAGAGCCATTGTGTGAGAAAGGAAGTGGACTAAAAGGCGTTCCTCCTTTCTTTTGATGCGCTGGAATCATCCCACATATCCAACAGTTAGTGATGTTCGTAGCGTCATGTGTGTGGTGCAGCATCTGAACAAAAGTGTTATTGAGATACGACTGACGGTGTTTCTGCTCATGATATGGAAGAGTGAAATGCTGGTGCTCCTCCGGGACTGGGGAAGAAACAACAAACAACTCACGAGCAGGAATCATCACTTCAACAGACCAAGTAATCACTGCTATAATTGTCAAAGCAGCAAAAACTCCTATAACACCTAATATTTTCCTTTGTTTATTCATTTCAGCAAAACAATAAATTCTCTCTAAAAAAACAAAATCAAAAATAATCATAGGAGCTCTTCTCCCGTGTTTAGACATTGGTTTCTTCACCGAAGATCAAGACGGGTGTCACTACACTACGCAGGGCTGATCCCCCCCCTTGTCATATTGGCATTCTGTTTCCATTACGTGGGTGCATCGCCGTGTTTGAAACACCTGTCCTTGAGTGCGCTGTTGAAAGGTGCAATTGGAGTCCCAAGTGAAGGGTGCGCTTTTCACAGCTGGTGCACGTGGAGATGCAGGACCAGCCTCGAATTTCTATTCCTCACATAACCAAAGCAAAATACCTGCTGCACTCTCCCAGGGGGTAGTTTTCACAAACAGTTTTTTAACAAGCCATCATTTTACTCCTTCCTCCACCAACCCATTTTGACCAGTAGTTCTTGATCACGGTGCAAACATTAGTCCCTTTACAGTTTATCTCATTTATACGTCTTGCCCAGTTGGCATTTTAAGTTGCATTCTGGGAAATATGTAAAAAACAACCAAATTAGTGCCGGAAAAAACATTTTATAAACAAATTGTTATTAATGTCAATAAAGTTGTTGTTAAAAGGGTATTAGGCAATCGTCCCAGCTCAAGTATGGATGATTGAATATTTACAGATCTCGGTATCAGTGTTAAACTGATTAAAAACATACAAGTCTAAGTGACTTAGTTTCATACATACTGTTCTTGAAATACATATTGTATTTGTTAGTGAGAGTATTATTAACCCCATGCGTGCGGCGTGAATGTTCATGCTACGAGGGGATTTACAGAGTAGGCGGGATTCGGATGGACAGGGGCCGTCTTGCACACACGCCCACTGTTGCGCGTGACAGCTCCCGGCCGTCGCGAGCATGCAAGGGGTTAACATTCTCAACTTAATCGTCCTCCAATTATGGCTCTGTGCCAGAGATTTATACTTTTTTGTGCGCTTGATAGTAAGTTCCAAATCCGATCTTGTCGAGGCTAAGTGCCAGATCATAAAACAACAGTTGATGGACAGAATGCAGAACAATTTCATACATTCACCCCAGTACTAGAAACCATTCCTAGGATGCTTGATTCCGGCCCAGGGAAGACATGGCTTGGCAGTTCGGGCTGGACTGTTCCCATGTGGCACAGGGTCATGGCTGATTTGCATATGGCCGTTCCTGAACTGGAGTGGCTTGGTGAGCAAAATAACAATGGATTAAACCCAGATCTGTGACTGGGGATGAATGTTTTGCCATTATGCAACATTCCATCTATCATCTTATGTGTTTTGCTGTTCACCCTATGTGGGAAGGGTATGCCCAGATGTGGGTCCCGTGCTCACTACACCACTGGAGTCAAGCTATCCTGGCTGAAGACGGCTGATAGCCAGAAACCGGTCCTAGGATGCTTGATTCCAGTCCAGGTAAGACATGGCTTGGCAGTTTGGGCTGGACTGTTCCCATGATGCACATGGTCAAGGCTGGTTTGTATATGGCCATGTATGAACTAGGGTGGCTTGGTGAGCAAAATAACGATGGATTAAACCAAGATATGGCACTGGGGGTGAATGTTTTGCCATTGTGCAACATTCCGTCCATCATCTTGTGTGTTTTAAGTGCCAGATCATTATTGTCTTCCATAACTCTGTCGGGGTAATAGTCCATACCTTATAATCATTTCTACTGTACACCATGTTTCATCCATGTTGCTGATAAAATACTTGATGTTTCATTAGATTGTCTTGTTCGGCAAGCCTCTTGCAGGTGTACGTACATCTCTTCGTCCCGGTTTAGCCCTGTTGAGAACTTGGTTTTGAATCTGATAATTAATCTTGATTCTAATCGTCTCAGTTTGAGGGTTCTGTTCCCCCTCTTTCATGTGCAGATACTGTTTCAAACCAGAGTATGTTATGTCTTTCCATGTCCTTTCACCATGGGTTAGCATATGTTTGGACATGGCATATGTTATATCTTTCTTCTGATTTGCCCTTGAGTGTTCGAGAATACGATTTTTGAGGTGACAAATCGTACTCCCAATGTAGCGTTTGCCACAGTAGCACTCCAGCAGGTATACAACATATGTGGTGTCGCATATGATATTGTAATCGATGTTAAAAATCTTTCCTTGCGGATAGATAAGCACTTTCATATTCTTGCCAATCTTGCCTGTTCTTGCTTTCATTTCTCCGTATTTGATGTCATTATATTGGTAGCCACTTTGTAGGAACCTTTGATTTCTTTCTTTGAACTTCAGGAAATTTCCTTTGTATTGGAACAATTTCTTTTCTTTCTGATGAATTCACTATATGGTTTATTCTTTTTCAAACTCTCTGGGTGGAGTCTCTTTCCATGGAGCACACTGTTGGTCGCAGTGGTCTTCCTGAATACTGTTATTTCTATCTGGTCTGATTTCACATATACCTTGGTGCCCAGAAATACAATCTCACTTGCACTGATGTTATGCGTGAATTTGAGACCGACATTATTGATGTTTAATATCTCCAGGAATTCTAGAAATTCAGATTCAATTCAGTTCCAAAGGAGAAAAAGGTAATCTATGAAACGTAGCCATGTGCGTTTGGGCATGTGTGTTTGTGTGTGTGTGTGTATATATAATTGTTAGAAATGGGGATCTCTGGTTGTTAAGGCTTGCACCAAAGCCAGGCAGAGACCACCACTCTAGTCAGGGAAAGGGAGTTAAACGCCAAAGATAACTCCTGCTCACCCCCTTGGTAGCTTGGCACAAGCAGCTAGGCTTATCTCGGGGGATGTGTAAAGCATTTGGCAACTCACACAGTAACAGCGCACTAGGCACACCACAAAAGGAACTCCACACAGGGTTATATAAAAATAGCCTCTGTATTATAATAAAAATGCATCAGATAGTAATCACACAATATACACTGTGCCAACTGGCACAGGCAATATTTACAAGGGATTATTTACACATGACAGGGCCATGTGGGCCACTGTCAGAATTAGCACTTGTTAAAGAAATAGTAAAAAGTAAGATTGCCTATGAACTTAGAACACAGCCAGTAATCACTGGCAGACACTATACTCAGCGTCAACCTGTATTATAAATCAAAACAGGTACAGTATCATATATAGCGAGAACTCTATTCTGCGCCAACCTCATGAGCAAAAATAGGATAAACCATAAACTCCTAAACATCAGGAAATACACTTAATAACATAACCTGCAGTAGGGAATACATCAAACCTAGACCACAGTAGAGAAATAAAAACGTAGGTAAAACCTAGTAAGCACAAAAGCACATCTATCATCATAAATCCAGGTGCATAAATCATACTACAAACATTACATTTCTTAGTACATATAAAAATTACATTAGGGCCTTGCGCCCTACAAAACCTCATAGGGCCCTGGGCCAACTGGCCATCTATAAGGGGCTCAAATGTCTTCTGTCCACAAAGTCAGGGTGTGCTGCCAATGCAGCGACAGTCAGGGAGGCGCACTCGGCGCAAACCTAAACGTGGCAGCTGCCCACTTCTTTCTGGGCAGCTGAGAGACTCAATGAAGGGCCTAAACATTGCATCTGGCACTAGGTGCTGCGCAGCTGTGCAGGCCAAGGTAGGGATGAAGGAGTGCATCTCACTCCTGGATTAAAAAAATGTTGTCCCTCTAAAATAAAGAACCTAAAAGGTGCAGCTGCCCACAAGTTTGCTGGGCAGCTGGAGAGTAGAATTGTGGCATGGGCCCTCACTGGCCTTGGGGAACAAATGTGCCACACGTTGGAGCCATCTGGCTCTGAAAATAGGGGGGAGGCCAAACTGTGGAGCCATCGGGCTCTTGAAATAACATCAGCAACCTGTAGGAGCCATCTAGGTCCCGGAAACAAACTATGCAAAAGGTTGGAGCGCCCCGCTGCCATCCGGGGCCGCTCTGGCAAATGGCCCCACTATTGGGCCTGGGAAAGTAGGGGGGCAAGGGACCCTCGGGCCCTTCAACAACTACAGGTTCCCCAGCTGCAGCTGCCCGCATTGGCGGCGCAGCTGTGAAGTACAGCACAGGGTAGGGAGGAGCACACGAGTGCTCCCAGCGCAGCCCCCATTCACCGGTTCCTTCTTGGAGGTGTCTCTGTGGCATCCTCCTCTTGGCGCGTCCTCTGGGGCTCCCCTCACTCAAGGGAGCCCTGCCACACACAACGCTTCACCAGGTGCGGAGGCGCAACTTCACCTGGTCCGCCTTCTCGGGACCGGGACTTTGGAAATAGAGCCCTCAGGGCTTTGTGCGGCTTCTCCCCGGCCGCGGGGGGGGGGAGCGGAAATGACGCGCCCTGGGCCCGCCCCGAGTCAGGCAGAGCCACCTGGCTCCCGGGTCGGGCCAGCACTGGCAGCCCAGCGGCAATTTAGAGCGCTGCTCAGGCCGCAGCAGTGAAATGCGGGGTGGGCACCCGCTTGGATAAATAATTAAAGGAGCGGGGTGGCACCCATATTACTTTAAATAAACACACAGGCAAAGTTGCGGGGTGGGCAACTGTGCACTAGATAAAAAAGGTAAATGCAGGGTTGGCACCTGCTCTGTTTACATAAAAGGGGCAGGCGGCCATAATGCGGATAAAGCGCCTGCAAAGTCAAAGTTAGGCGGACCTGATGCAGGGTAGGCACCTGCAATGAAGGGGGCCACAGGGGGAAATCCCTGAGCTGAGGATTCCCTTTTACAGGACCATCAAGGGGGACAGAGTACTCACAGGGCACAAAAGAGCATTAAGCTCTCAAGGATAAAAAGGAAGCCAGTCTTTCTAAGGTCCTGAAACAGAAGCAAGGCAGAAGGGTCCCAAGAAGTCCTCCCAGCATCCAGGGGCTGGGCAGAGCCCATGGAGGCAAGCCTTCCCCCGAGCTCCAGAAGCAGCACGCCCCTGGCAGATTCCAGTCCAAGACAAGAACATTTACTTGGGGTCACAGCCCCTCTTTTATACACAGAAATCCTTTGCTGTCAAAGATGCAGGCAAGAGGAGAACCAGATGCAACTGGTACTTGAGCACTTTGTTTTGCTCAGCCCACCTCCCTATTTACAGGACAGGCCCGGGACATCAGGCACACCACAGAGGGTGGATCCAGCAATGTGGAGGGAAGGCACAGCCCTATTCATGTCCCAGGTGCACTCCTCCCTCCCATCAACATGCAGATCTCTGCATTCACCACTGGGGCAGACCCATCCTGACTCCTGGAGACAGGCACACCAGACAGCTCCAGCCAATCACAAGCCAGACAGTCAATTCACATTCACTGCACAGACATGCTAACTTCTAAAAGTGGCACTTCTCCACTAGACACAATAAATCTGCGCACATCACCGCGCAGCATTTAACATCATGAGTTCCCACATACCAAACTCGCCCCTGCACTACCCACATATTAGGAATTACCAAGGGAACCCATATCCCCCATGCATTCCTATGGGAGGGCAGGCCACTCTCAGCACGCACACTCAGAGTGCGCACGCACTTTACACTGGGCCACAGTGATAGAGTACGCAGAGGCCTAAATCACTACCAGCATGCCAGAGGCTATAGGCAAAAAGTTTATGGGTGAACCTGCCAAAAAGGCCCAAGTCCAACACAACCCCCTTCCAGCAAAAACACAGGGTAGACCAAGCATTCCCTTGATGGGCTTACCTGCTTCTGGTGAGAAAACACAGACGCAGGTCCTCAACAGCAGGGACACCCTCCGGTTTCACGCCACTCTAAATCAATGTGATTTCCTCTGAAAAAAAACTCAGGACCAACTAGGCTACGCACTGGTACTCCCTAGTTGTCCACGGCCAGGACCAGGCCCTCAACCATCCAGATACCACTGGTCCTTGCCAGTCCACAGAGTGGGGGGCAGTAACCCCTGGCACACAGTAGCCAATCTCCACTCTTCTTCTCAGTGTAGTTCCACCTACCGCCTGAGGTCTAAAATCACCAGCTACACCGGGGTCATAGGCGAGTACTTCCTCCCTCTGCACCCCCTTCCAGAGCACTATACCCTCCCAACTGGAGTGGTTCCCCTAGAAGGCAAGACTGGTCAGGACACTGATTACAGTTGCCCTTTGTTTTAGACAAATGCCCGGAAAATCAGGACTTCAAGAAGGTGACACCAAACTAATGTGTCGTGTGACAGTCTGCCTAGCGCAGAGCTCACTAAATCCTGTCCACCTGACAGTGTGTGAAGATGCTCCAGGACAGAAGCGGCATCACCATGGCCAATCCTTGGTGACACAGGCCTTCTGGAAGGCCCCTGACCCACTGGCTCCTCCACTGGGGACTCTTTACCCCTCTCATGCCTCAATCTGGATTTCTGTACCCTCCACTTAGGAGTGGCACGGCCAGGCACCAGAACTGATGGAGGCCTGATTACAGGCACTCCCAGCTCACCTAACAAGGGAGATCCTTCTCAAAGAACAGTCAAACAGGACAGACTAGGCTCCCTACCTGGTGTTCCCTCCAAGAACCATCCAGTACTGGAGACTGAGGTGCGGGCACTTTGGGACACAGCCCAATCTCACTCCTTCTCCTGCAAGACAGGATGTGAGTACCTACAACCTCTTTACTACAAGGTCACCTAGCTGGGCTACTCTGAACCACTTCTACCCTTCTGGGTTGGAAGACACATGCACAATTCTTCTAGTATCACTCCCAACGCATGCTCCCTAAAATCAAAGAACTTAGAAACTTCAACAGGGGTTGGCGCGACTCCAGAAAAACAATTACGGGGCAGGATCTCGCTGCGCGAAAAGACTGAAGCGCCCTTTAACACCTTTCACTGGCTAACCAATCACCCAAATGACCAGTGCACCACAACAATCATCCACACTCTCCCCACAAGACTGGTGAGACAGCCACTTGACTGCCCCTGAATCACAACCTGTACCCCTCTTACTGAGCACCAGGTACCATACTCCGGGAATTGAGAATGAGACTACTGCACTGGACAAATATATTGCGGCCACCACTGGATCCTACCCTACTGGGGAATCCAGAAAACTTACAATGCACTTAGGAGATGATCCTCCCACCAGAGCTAGTTACTCCATGCCAATTATGTTACCACTGTAGGCCAACCCAAGAAATAGCAGACAGTACAGGGGCAGTCACTCCTTCAGCATCAGGCCAACCCAAGAACAGACGGTACAGCAGCAGTCACTCCTATAGCTCATGCCTTCAGGCCAACCCCATAAAAGACAGTCCACCCAAGGACAGTCTCTCCTTCAGCATCAGGCCAACCCAAATAACAGTCTACACAATTGCAGTCACTCCTCCAGATTCTCTGGTTTTGCCAAGAAACCTAACTCACAGTGCAATCATAAAACATATATCAACAAAAATGATATTTAAAACAAACTCAAAGACAATAATCCCCAAAAATGTGACTATCTAAAATGCAGAATTTGTAGTGCAGCCAGTTGTCACTGCGGTATTGAGCAAATGCAAGTCCTATCCCACCGCTGCCACCAATGCTAGAGATGGGGATCTCTGGTTGGCTAAGGCTTGTGCCAAAGCCAGGCGAAGACCACCACTCTAGTTAGGGAAAGGGAGTTACATGCCAAAGATAACCCCTGCTCACCCCCTTGGTAGCTTGGCACGAGCAGCTAGGCTAATCTCGGTGGCGATGTTAAAGCATTTGCGCAACACTCAAAGTAGCAACACACTAGGCACACCACAAAAGGAACTCCACACAAGGTTATATAAAAATAGCCTTTGTAATATAATAAAAACACATCAGATAGTAATCACACAATATACACTGTGCCAACTGGCACAGGCAATATTTACAAGGGATTATTCACACATGAGAGGGCCACATGGGCCACTGTCAGAATTAGCACTGGTAAAGAAATAGTAAAAAGTAAGATTGCCTATGAACTTAGACCACAGCCAGTAATCACTGGCAGACACTATACTCAGCGTCAACCTGTAATATAAATCAAAACAGGTACAGTATCACATATATAGCGAGAACTCTTTCTGCGCCAACCTCATGAGCAAAAATAGGATAAACCATAAACTCCTAAACAGCAGGAAATACACTTAATAACATAACCTGTAGTAGGGAATAAATCAAACCTAGACCACAGTAGAGAAATAAAACAGTAGGTACAACCAAGTAAGCACAAAAGCACATCTATCATCATAAATCAAGGTGCATACATCATACTACAAACATTACATTTCCTAGTACATATAAAAATGACATTAGGGCCTTGCGCCCTACAAAACCTAATAGTCCCCTGGGCCAACTGGCCATCTATAAGGGGCTCAAATGCCCTCTGTCCATAAAGTCAGGGCGCGCTGCCATTGCAACGACAGTCACGGGGGCGCACTTGGCGCAAACCTAAACCTGGCAGCTGCCCACTACTTGCTGGGCAGCTGAGAAACTCAATGAAGGGCCTAAACGTTGCAGCTGGCACTAAGTGATGTGCAGCTGTGCAGGCCAAGGTAGGGTTGAAGGAGTGCGTCTCACTCCTGGATTAAAAAGCATGTCCCCCGTAAATAAAGAACCTAAACGGTGCAGCTGCCCACTACTTGCTGGGAAACTGGGGAGTAGAATTGCGGCATGGGCCCTCACTGGCTTTGGGGAACAAATGTGCCGCACGTTGGAGCCATCTAGTTCTGAAAATAGGGGTGAGGCCAACCTGTGGAGCCATCGGGCTCTGGAAGTAACATCAGCAACCCGTGGGAGCCATCTAGGCTCGGGAAACAAACTATGCAAAAGGTCGGAGCGGCCCGCTACCATCCGGGCCGCTCTGGCAAATGACCCCGCTATTGGACCTGGGCAAGTAGGGGAGCACGGGCCCCTCGGGCCCTTCAACAACTACGAGTTCCCCTGGGGCAGCTGCCCACAACAGCGGCGCAGCTGTGAAGAACAGCACAGGGTAGGGAGGAGCACACAAGTGCTATCAGCGCAGCCCCCACTCACCGGTTCCTTCTTGGAGGTATCTCTGCAGCGTCCTCCTCTTGGCGCGGCCTCCGGGGCTTCCCTCACCCTGGGGAGCCCTGCCACACACAACGCCTCGCAAGGGGCGAAGGCGCATCTTCACCCGGTCCCACTTCTCGGGACCGGGACTTTGATAATCAAGCCCGCGGGGCTCTGTGCGGCTTCTACCTGGCCTTGGGGGGAAGCAGAAATGACGCGCCCTGGGATCGCCCGAGTCAGACAAGGCCGCCTGGCTTCCGGGTCGGACCGGGGCAGCACCGGCAGCCCAGCAGCATTTTAGAGCACGGCTCGGGCCCTGGCAGTGAAATGCAGGGTGGGCACCTGCTTGGATAAATAATTAAAGGAGCGGGGTGGCACCCATCTTAATTTTAATAAACACACAGGCAAAGTCGTGGGGTGGGCACCCATGCACTAGATAAAAAAGGCAAATGCAGGGTGGGCACCCGCTCTGTTTACATAAAAGGGGCTGGTGGCCATAATGCTGATGAAGCGCCTGCAAAGTCAAAGTTAGGCGGACATGAGGCTGGGTAGGCACCTGCAATGAAGGGGGCCACGGGGGGAATCCCTGCACTGGGGATTCCCTTTTACAGCACCACCAAAGGGGACAGAGTGCTCACAGGGCACAAAAGAGCATAAAGCCCTGAAGGATAAAAAGGAAGCCAGTCTTTCTAAACTCCTGAAACAGAAGCAAGGCAGAAGGGTCCCAAGAAGTCTTGCCGGCATCCAGGGGCTGGGCAGATCCCAGGGAGGCAAGCCTTCCCCTGAGCTCCAGCAGCAGCACGCCCCTGGCAGATTCCAGTCCAAGACAAGAACATTTACTTGGGGTAACAGCCCCTCTTTTATACACAGAAATCCTTTGTTGTCAAAGGTGCAGGCAAGGGGAAACCAGATACAACTGGTTCTTGAGCACTTTGTTTTGCTCAGCCCTTCTCCCTATTCACAGGACAGGCCAGGGACATCAGACACACCACAGGGGGTGGAGCCAGCATTTTTGAGGGAAGGCACAGCCCTATTCAGGTCCCTGGTGCACTCCTCCCTCCCATCGACATGCAGTTCTCTCCATTCACCACTGGGCAGACCCATCCTGACTCCTGGAGCTAGGCACACCATCCAGCTCCAGCCAATCACAAGCCAGACATTCAATTCACATTCACTGCACAGACATGCCAACTTCTAAAAGTGGCACTTCTCCACTAGACACAATAAATCTGCACACATCATCGCGCAGCATTTAACCTCACGAGTTCGGACATACCAATCTCGCCCCAGCACTCCCCACATAACAGGAATTACCACGGGCACCCATATCCCCAATGCATTCCTATGGGAGGGCAGGCCACTCTCTGCACACACACACAGAGTGCGCACGCACTTCACACTAGGCCACAGTGCTAGAGTGCGCAGAGTCCTAAAATCAATACCACCATGCCAGAGGCTAAAGGCAAAAAGTTTAGGGGTGAACCTGCCAAAAAGGCCCAAGTCCAATAATAATTATATATGTCTGGCTTTCTTTTAGTTCTTGGTGTGTGATGGTAGTATGTGGATGGCAAACAAAAGCCACATTAAAGCTTGGCTCATTTTTGGATTGAGTGTCATAGAAAACTTTGAGCTAAGCCAAAGCAAGGCCTGTACTGTTGATCTTGGCATGTGCCTTAAGCAGCTCAGTCACCTCTACTAAGAGAATTGGGAACATTTACAGCAATACCTGGATGGGACAGTGAAAATGTATTAGAATAGGTATTACTCGAAAGGTTCGGTTATGTGTCATTCTGGCTGTTTTTTTGGGGGGGGAGATGAATTGTCGAATGTGGCCTCAGCCAAGGTACTTCTGTTTTTCATAAGGGTCTAGTTTGCATGGATGGAGAGTAGAGGGCTAGCTACGCAGTGTATTGAACCTTAGGGCTTCCTTTTGAGAATGCATGTTGGAGAGGTGAATGGAGCTTGCAACAAGGTGGGAACCAAGCAGTGTTGGCAGACTACCAGATTCCCCGTGATTCCAAAGATGAAGAGCAGACTCAAATGTAAAAAAAATATCTCTGGAGATATGTTTTCATTTAGGAATCATAACATTTGTGTGATGCACTTGACACTACACCTCGCTTTTGGCCAACCTCGGATGTAGGGAATGCGTTCCAGCACACACCTGAGAGAAAGGACAGGCGTATATGGATTTATTATTAATGAACCTTGCACCCTAAACATCAAATGCCAACTGGTATGTGTGGGATACGCAGGGAGGATACTTTTCTTCTAGTAAACACCATGTGGCTTGTCTTATGCTAGAGCCTGATCTCTGAAGGCCACGGTGCGGGCCCTGTGTGAAGTTGCACCAGGTCCAGAGGACGGGGAGGGTGAGGGCATCTGAGAGACATGAGATAAGCAACGAGGAGAATGTGGCTCCCGCCTCTGAGGCAGAAAATCAGATGGCTGCTTTCTCCAGGGCTCTTTGGCTACATCCCAGGGTTATTATTTGACGACACAGTTGGATAATGTTTTGTTGGTAACTAACTTGATGAGCTGACCGGTGAAGAAGTGCATACAAGTGCCGAACTTCCTTTCAGTTCCCTAATCATTAAAGGAAACTAGGGGGGATTTCAGTGGAGGAACAGGTGGGGCAGAAAGAAACGGGGTGTGGGAATGCCCAGTCCACCACAGCAGCACTGATGCACAGCCTGAGTAGATCAGTGAACCGAGGCTCAGGCTAATTCTGCACGTTAACTATATTGCAGGAGTAGAGACCACACTGTGATCCTTATTTCGGCAGTCAGCTGCCAGTCACTCCCCTCAGCTGAGAGACGAGGGCAGCTGCCCATCCCTCTGCAGCACCAGGCGGCCTGAGGAAAGCAATGAACTTAGGGTCTGGGAGATGCAACTGGAATACAGTCCACCAACTCACTTATTCAAAGGAAATACGTTTTTTCCTGTATTCATTTTACAACACGTTACATTGTGTTTCGTACTAATTGTAAAACATTGTTGTATTTCCATTATTTACCCATTATTTACCCTTTTAGGCAACATTCACATCTACATTTTCCATTTATCTGTAAATTTCAGAGCTTAATGGACCATCCTTAGATATTATACGAGGTGCCTAATTGATTTGCACAATGTAAAAGAAGGAATATTGAGTACTACATTATGGAGTATTGATGTAAATAAGAGATCTGACCATTAATATGCGCCTTCCCGAAGTTCTGCAGACACCTGCACTGGCAGAGAACCTGCTTGGCAGAAAACTAAAGCATCAGAAACCCTGATGTCAAATGCGAACTAACTGACACATAACAGTAACACTCTTTAAAGGCCAAGTTTGATGCTCGCACAATGAACATAACTGCAATTGAGTGGCTTATTTACAAGCCCCTTGCACCCCTTTTGCGTCAATTATCCCCATATTAAAATAGACTCACCAGCGTAGCTATAACCCCCTAAGTGTTTGCTACTGATGATGCTCGCGGTTAATATGAAGACGTTTATAATGCGGCCGCCTTTTCTGAACTGTGTGGCTAAAGCAAGGACACGCAGGCGCAGTCATAAAGGCAAGTACTGGTTCTAACCCCGGACAAAAGCCGCAGAAAGAAAGCAATAAGGGGGCATATTACCAACGATTAGCGATATTTATCGCTAACTAGGCTTAGCAACAAATTTTTTATCGCTAAGCATCGCCGAAAATTATCGCTGAGATAACTTGCTAACAAGTTTTATCTCAAAAGCGATAAAAATCAGCCAAATGCGTGAATATTGCTGAGAATACAGCGCTATTCACGCATTAGCGACGAAATGCTCTTAGCCATGTTATTCACCTCCCTTTGGATAACATGGCTAGGAACTGGTCTGAGCAGGCGTTGGTTTTTGGTGATAGCGGGAATATTTCCATCGCTACGCCTGTCTTGCTAATAGGCGATAGCGACGTACGCCCACTTTGCATGTCATTAGCGATAAATATCACTGACATGCAAAGCGGGCCCCAAACCGCTCGCTAACGCCTAAAGCTGTCGCTAACTGCTGTTAGCGACAGCTTGCTAATAGAGCAATAGAATTATCGCCGCTTATAAACCGGCGATAATTGCCTATCGCCCTGCTTGGTAATATGCCCCTTCACTTGTTACAACCTTTACGTAATCCCTCTTTTTCCATTACAGAAACAAAAACACACACGAGGCCACAAGAAGGTGTATTGCGCATGTTACGTAATCACCACCTCTGTTTCATTCGCTGTTTGATCCCGCTTTGTATCCGCCTGCATCGCTTTTGTGCCCTTGAGGTCACTAACGTGAAAAATAATAAGCAAGTTAGTAATCTTTCCATTTTCGAAAGGTAAACAACAGAACAACGTCAGGAATGAAGGACTCCATTTTCCAGGAATTGAATCTGGCTTTGCAGCTTGGACGAAGGCTCGCGCACCCGCAGCCATCTCTTTGCACATCTGCAATGGCATGTCTGGATGGATAGTCCCTCTGGCCTCCGTTCCATTGCTGTGATGTTGCTGGCAGACCCCCAAATCACAGCAGCAAGATAAAGACAACCTTTTCCCTTCTCTTAAAGGGCACCGAGAAATGTTAGGCGCTGATCTGGGATTTGAGAGAGGCAGTTTCCTTAAGGTTAGCAGAGCTGAGTAATCCTTCACGGAAGGGAGTCTGACTGGAAACGCTCCAACGTTACTAAAGCCAGCAAGACAGATAAAGTACATGGACGTTAGTGAGCAGGATGCCACCGCCGCAGCTGCCATATCACCCAGGGATCTAGAGAAGTTGTGAACGAGAAAGAGAAGAACATCGTAAATCAGGAAAGAGGCAATGAACTGTACAGCTGATTGATGATATCAAGAGAGATGGGATGGTGTGCGTAAAGAAGATGGCCATCACCTATGGTCTTTCTCGGACAGAAAGAGTTTAGAGTAGGGGTGGCCACATACTTCCAGGAGGATCGGTCCCATGCTGGAGGCTCTGTATATTTCCGTTTAAAACGAATTTATTGATAAAACTAAATGTAACTTTTTACAGTCAGACTGTTATTTTTATTTACGGCTATTAATACCTTTCAAAAGTACGTAGAAAACAACACAATTCAGATGATCACATCAGACAGCAGAATAAGTCCGCAAATACTTCTAAAACAGAGAGCAGATACAGCACGCTTGTTATAGCTTGCACACCTTTGTAGATTAAACATATTCAAACATAATCAGCTATACAAATACTCAATAATCATTGGACAACCTGAACAGATCGTATGATTGAAAGAGTGATATGAACGGAGTTTGGGATCCTGATATTACTCATGAAAATTGTAAGAAATTGGGCAGATGCTTGTCTGGGGGCTGAGCCCTGGTCAAACAGCAACCACAATCTTTGTCAGTGTGAAGCCCAAGCCAACCCTACATTAACCTGTGCTCAACCCTTTGGTAGATTGGGACGGAGCAGTCAGTCTTAACTTAGAGGCAAAGCGTAAAATATTTGTGCAACACTTTAAACAGTCATAAAGTGAAAACACCACATAAAAAGGATCCCACATCCAGTTAGAAAAATAGAGTAATTTGTATTTAAAGAAATAATGTTACCACTCTTACTCTTATCCTGCAGTGCTATCAATTCCTTTTGGGACAGTGTATTCAGGTTTCTCTCGTTACTATTTGGCTTTCAGATTAATGGAGTTCCAAACTATCATTAAGGGAGGTTTTAACTCTCGCCTATCCTCCCATAGCGATGCCCTACTACTTGATATTCTACTAGTAGCAGCTTTCAGATCCATCCTTACCAATTGGAAAAACACTGCATCCACCTCCTTCAAATCCTGGCTGAACTGGATTGAGCATGTAAGAGGCACTGACAACATCACCTTACAACACTTCCCTTAGAATTCACAACATAGTCTTTTACGGGGTAAACTCGATACCTCCTTCACTAGCAATAAGCCACCATGAACTCTCATCCCTAATATGCTTCCTAGTTCCTCCTTCACTTGTCAGACAAATATTCAATGATTTTCACTAAACTGATCTGAACACAGTGCGCTCATATCCCTCTTGCTCCTACAATCCTGCAATACATCGAGAATTTAGAGCCGTTGTCAGTATAAGTTGTTTTTATTCAGTGTCTTTAAATGCTCTCTTATGCAGATGCAGTACACTCTTTAGATTGCCATATATAGTATCTGTACATCTCACAACTGGAGCATTTTTTTGGCATTATGTTACATTATAGTGTCTTGTAATGCGTATGTCCTATCACTATCTTCTGCTCCTCATTGCCAATGTGTTTATGTATGATTTGCTTTTTCCTCTGCATTTTTTCACTGTGTGTTTTAGATCTTATCAGACCACTAATGCAAACTATGTCTCCTCTGTTTTACCTTTGCTTTCTCCTTTTTTTGGATTATGTTTGTTTCATGTAAATACTGAATAACACTATTTGAATTAAAAAAAAAACAAGACCAAGACAGTAAAAATCCAACCAGTAGAACCGGAGATATGTATTTTTGAAGATTGCTGAAATGAGTACCTTCAATCCTGGTTTGTGGAATGTTGCAATGATCCATGTCGAAGAGGCTTAGCGTAGCAGACCTGAAGCTTCGGTTCTGAGATTTGGCAAGGCTGTGATGCAAGGGCCTTCACTGCCATCGAGGATCCTGTCCATGGGGCTTGCGATGTAAAGTCCAGTGTTGAGGATGCAGCTTGCAGTCAGGGTGATGCGTCAGTTCCGAGGAGCTGTGAGGCTGCGATGCGGAGTCTGTCATCGAGGCGGCTGTCAAAGAGGGATCAGAGGACCTGCACCAAGGATGCTCCATGCAGTGGTGGTTTCAATGGTGCTGGGGAGGCAATGCAGTCTTTTCAAGGGGAAGCGTGGCAAGGCCGAGGAGATGAGTTGGTTCTGCTGGACCCATAGAGGCTGGCAGAGCACCTTAAGCCCATTTCGAGAGTCCAGGCTTGGGGTGGCACCAGTTGTCAGGGTAGTCTCACAGATGGCAGAGTCCAGGTGCAAGGTTGTTGGAAGCTGTTGTGTACATTTGTCTTCAGAACAGGATTCCAGTATACTACCCCTTGGAGTCACACTGGAGTTCTGGACTCAAGGGATGCAGGTCCAGTCCTTCTCACCCAGACATGAGTGCACCAGGCAGCAGGTTAGCACAGGAGGGCAGCAACACTTCAGAGCAGCAGTCCAGCAGAGTGGCAGTCCTTTCAGCAGCACAGCAGTCCTTCTTCCTGAGAGAGTATCCATAGGAAGTGTACTGAAAAATTGGTGTCCGAGGCTCTGTATTTACACCCTTTCGTGTCTTTAAAGTGGAGAGAAGGTTATAGAGGAATGCCTTTGAAGTACATAGGCGCTGTGCCTTCCTGGTCCTGTCTACAGACTAACTACAGGGGGTATGCAGCCCTTTGTGTGGGGGCAGGACACAGTCTATTCAAGTGAAAGTGGGGTTGGGCCAAGCACCTCCTACCCATCCTGCCAATGACGGCCCATCCTGTCGCACCTAAGCTCCCTATTGTGTGTGGCTGTCTAGGAGGAATACACAAAGCCCAACTGTCAACTTCACCCAGTCATGTGACCCAGAGACAGACAGCAGGCACACAAATGTCTTAGGCTGGAAATTACCAACTTTCTAAAAGTTACATTTTCAAAATTGTAATTTAAAATCCAACTTCACCATACGTTTGGATTTTTCTTTACAATTCCCAAACCACTAAACATGTATGTATGTATGTATGTATGTTCTTATATAGCGCTCGACTTACCCTAGGGCATCTTGGCGCTTGCATTGGGAACCCGTCCTGGCTTTTCCCTGTGAGACAACCCGTACTGGGTATCCCCAAGGTGAAAGCCAGGCATCCCGCTGCTGGGGGGCCGTTGTGGAGATTAAGCATGCTTATTGCCCAGAGCTGCATAGTGTGAACTCGTGCTTAGAGTGGGCACCAAAGCTAGAATTATCGAGTCCGTGGACAATTGGGCTCAAGACCCTGCCGCGTCGGGAATCGAAACCTGGTCCCGGGTCTGACCTCTGCTTCAGGGTATGCCTCCTCTAACCAGTGAGCCACACTTCTCCACATGAACTGGTCAACTGTTCCCACTTGGAAATTACAGCTTATTAAATGTAATAAGGTAACAGTAAAGTTATCATATGGGAGAGGTAGGCCTTGCAGTAGTGAAAAACGAACGTAAGAGTTTTTCACTACCAGAACATGCACAGCTTAAAAGCGTACGCACTGTGTTTTAAATACATTGCACCTTGCCCACTGGGGTGTGCAGGGCCAACCCTAGGGGTGACTTATATGTATTAAAACAAAGCATTGGTACAAAAAGGTTCACTTTGCCAGGTAGAAGTTCAAAACTGACCACAGAGCCTACAATGGCAGGCCCAATACATGTTTAAAGTGCTAGTTAGGTGGAAGGCACAATAAGTGCTGCAGGCCCTCTTGTAGCATTGTAGCATTTAATTTACAGGCTCTGAGCATAGGTAGTGCTACTTTGCTAGGTACATACAAGTACATTAATATGTCAATTGGGTATAAACAATCTAACAGGTTTTAAGGAAAGAGCTCATGCTTTAGCACTGGTTAGTAGTGGTAATGTGTGCAGGGTCCTTGACCAGCAAAATGGAGTCATCAAAGCAGGAGGTCTGAAGGCAAAAAGTTACAGGGGAAACCACGCAAGAATACAAAAAACTGCAGATGAATAGTAATCCAAGTTTAAGTTTCAAGGGATAATACTTAGAAATAAATAGAAATAAAAATCAATCATATGCAGTATGCTGAGTAGTGGAAAGAGTGAGGGCCCATGTGTTTGTATAATTTGCTTGTATATACCTAAGCAGCTACGAATATGTGCATGTGTGTCCCGGTTTTGCCTTTAAGGAAGCCACTTGTAGAAAACGTTACAGCAGTGTCAGTCAGTGTATACTTCACTCTCTTTTGCGTCACATGCATTTTAAAATCAGAATTGCAGAGAAAGCAAAATACAGGATTAATATTTGGCTAACCAATGATAGTCTGTGATATCTACACATTTTCATACAAATTTACTTTGAAGACTGAAATTATTGAAGGTGGAAAGAAAAAATGCATCTATGCAAACATTTGAATATTGTAAAATATATACATTCTGACATACAAAGAAAGACACTTTCTTCAAGTTGTGATATTTCAGAGGCTTTCATTAATACTAACAATCTTGAAATAATGAATGAAGACAGGCTGTAACTCACTGTATATTATCCATAATGCAAAACATTGATGTTAGGAAAGGGCAGACCCATAATCTGAGCGGAAAAAAGTTTTAGAGAGGTTTTCTGGTGATATGTCATTTTTTTTTAATTCAACATGTGCACTAGTGTAAATCTTCTCAGCTATCAATGGGAAATTAGTGAGATGTAAAGAAGAACACCAGGAAAATAATCTGGGGGAGATATGTATCTCTTCACCAAATTGTCTACAAATTAATTAAATATAAAACAAACAAAAAAATCAAACAGCAACAATCATTTACGTTAAACCAGCAAAAAAATGTTCCCAAAACAATATCACATGTGTAATGAAACTGCATTTGTAACAATCGTTTAGTTCAGAATTTCTGAGACAACATGAATGACCAGAAAGCAAGTGACTGTAGATCTTGTATTTGTTTGCACTTTCTTTTAGCTCAAAATACCCCCCATGACCAAAATAGATGCAAGGATCCATTTCGTGTTAAAATGCATCACTAGATGTCGGTTTTGCATTTTCAGTAATCTCACTTGTTTTTTGCAGGATTTTGCATAATTACACAAAAAAAAATTGGGCAATTTTGCACACTTCTAGTTAAGGCTTCCCTAACCATTTATTTATCAATTGAAGAGAAGTGATAGAACGATCATCCCAAAAAACACTCTATAGAGAGATTTACTCTATATATAGTGCAGAATTACTCGAACAACATGAATGACCAGAAAGCAAGTGACTGTTTATCAGGGATCTTGTATTAGTTTGCACTTTGCTTTAGCTAAAAATACACCCCCATGTCCAAAATAGATGCAAGGATCCATTTTGTGTTAAAATGCATCACTAGATGTCGATTTTGCATTTTCAGTAATCTCACTTATTTTGCAGGATTTTGCATAATTACACAAAAACAAATTTGGCTAAATTTGCACACTTCTAATTAAGGCTTCCCTAACCATTTATTTATCAATTGAAGAGAAGTGATAGAACTATCACCCCAATAAACACTCTATAGAGAGAATTACTCTATATATAGTGCAGAATTACTCGAACAACATGAATGACCAGAAAGCAAGTGACTGTTTATCAGGGATCTTGTATTTGTTTGCACTTTGTTTTAGCTCAAAATACAACCCCATTTCCATAATAGATGCAAGGATCCATTTTGTGGTAAAATGCATCACTAGATATCGGTTTTGCATTTTCAGTAATCTCACTTATTTTTCAGAATTTTGCATAATTACACAAAAATTAATTTGGCCAATTTTTGCACACCTCTAGTTATGGCTTCCCTAATCATTTATTTAACAATTGAAGAGAAGAGATAGAACGATCACCTCAAAAAAGCACTCTATAGCGAGAATTACTACACCAATAATATACAGCAGAGAATATTAGCTCAAGGGTGTTCAAAGAGGCTAATAAACATGTGGTGAACTCAGTAAAATGGCTTCAAGGAGCTACTTCTCTGCAGTGATCTTGTTGGCTGTCATATTTCTAGGATGGCATTCCAGTGCTGGGGCTTTCACATCTTTGGGGCTGGTTCCTAATGACCCGGTACTTTGGGTTAAAGCTGTTGGAAGCAGGCTCTTCCACTGGCAACAGTTCTTCCATCAAGTTCTCCCACAAAAGCCTTTAAGTGGGATTACTCACAGTGGTGCATTTGTTCTCTGTTGAATCGCTTTCCCAATTTCAGTCACTAAAGACAAATAGGTTCCACAGGAGGCTCCAGCATTTTACCGCTATGCAATTCTCCTTAAATGACAGGTAAAAGCTTAATCAATATTATCAGTACATTCAGTAACAAGAAATGCTTCCAGGGGACAGTGGCTATTTCTGTATATGAATGTTGTGTGCTCTAAGCACACCGGATTCTAAGGGAAAAGTTTCACAAAAGATGACATAGACTGTCGATAGCAGACTCAGACCCACTCGAATTTAGATCAGGAGGATGACTGATGGCATCCCAGGAGCAAATCATTTCTAGCAGAAGAATTGAAGCAGAGGATTTGGTGGTTTGTCAGGTATTTTATTTACATTTGCAGCAGAAACGTTACACCTTCGAGCATTAAACTCTCTGAATTAGGGCTAAACCATCGGAATGCGTAAAAGAAAACCTAAGCATTGTTGTGAACATTTCACCTTATAATCAACTAGTTCTACCATTCTCTAATCCACATTTTTGTTAAGAATTAAGGCAAGAGATGGGCAAAGTTGTTCTGTACCTCTGAAATTCAGTGGAGTGAGGTAAAGATGACACCCTTAGCCTGAGATGAAGTGAAATCCATCAGGCTCACAGGGCAAGGCATCTTGCTGCCCGTACTTGTGCATTACGCCTGTCACCCTTCCCACAATACAAGTGAAAGGGAGCTCTACCACATTATAAAGATGTGTATTTCACCTAGAAAAATAATGACTCCTGAATAACAGTTATGACTATGCAATTAATGTAAATATAAGTAAGTATAGAGCTACCGCAATTTCGTTCTGAAGTCCAAAGAATTGCACACATAAAAAGTGCAGAACTGATGGTGCAGCAGTCTAACATCTGTATATAAATGTAATATCGCTTTTTGGTCTAACACACTGGCGCATTGTAAAATTATTGCATACAAGTCCAAGAATTCCCAAAGTCACTTAGAAGTTCACTCCTGCACCCTATTTACAAAAATGGTCCACCATGAAACCCTACTTATTGCATTGCTCTAGGTAGAGGCTGAGTTCTTTACCAGTCTATTACTGTGTTCAAATATCTAATAAGGAGCTGCTAGATATAAGCTAGATTTTTCGTTCCATCTACATTAATTGACAAATCTCTCAAATCCAAGGAATTAAAACGTATGTTTTGAGCACTTTGAAGTAGACTTTTAAAGGGTATTGATAGAGCGCGATTGTGCTCTTTCATTTGTAGGGGTGCAGCATAACCACAATTAGTTAGCACCTGCATTTATTCCTTTGTCATGTAAACATCGGGTCATTAGAATTTGAGATGTAATGAAGTGTAAAAGTGAAGTGATAGAAATATTTTGTGCAATGTGAAGAAATTAACATGGTAATTCCGTTCTACATGATGACGATTCTAGTGTACATTTATAACTGACTAATGAAGTTTATTTACTAAAATGTAATGCATTGATTTAAATATGCACCATATTAATGTCTGTGCATATGTGTGATTAACGAAGTCCCTTGGTTATTCTTATGTTAGCCGATTATCAGTAGGCCTCATGTGTATTTCTCTGGCTCTCACAATGGGTTTGTTTTTAATGTTCATGTGTATGTGGAATCTTCTCTTTCTCACATTTCTGTTGCAGTTGGAGAAATTCATTGTTGTTAGAATAATGCTTTTATTTTAGGAGCTAAGATCAAGGAGGAGAGAATGCATTTGAACAAGTGGTGCTGATAATGTGAGATGGTGTTCTTTCGCACTGGAGAAGGCTTGGGGAACCAAGGTCATTGAGTCAGTGGCTGGGAGTATCGAAACTAAATGGTACGAGGAGGTGTCCAGCTGGATGAGGCAATTGCATGTTGTGTAAATAGTTTTTCTTATGGTTTTGGTGTTGGAATTAGGGACAGTGCCCCAGGGGTTTGAGTTACGAGAGGAGAGGAGATCGATGGAGCATCTTTGAACGAGCCCTGTAGCTTTAGGCCACTTGACTTATTCAATGTGAGTGCACTTCTTAGGAAGTCCTCATGCGCTGACACCTTTTCCTAACTTGCTATTTCCTGGCTCAATTACATGTCAATATGTAGAAAACACACAAGTGGTTTTATAAAAGTAAAAGGACAAAAACTTTTTTCACATTTCTGCTTGGGATTAATTGTTTTATTGGGGGCAAAATATTACTCATGTCAACGTCTTATTAATTTTCTCAGGACTGATGCGCTGTCACATGAACAGACTCCGCAATATAGGTACCATACGTTTTCGGATTAAGATGACATGGTTAAAAAATTCTCAAACCCATGTGGGGGCACAAATTGCTCCGTAGAAGTATTTCAGGCGAGTTACTGAATTTTATAATATGTCGCTGCTCCATAAGTGGTTGCCCAATGTAAATTCAAATCACAATGTTTAATGGGTTGTCTTCTCAATATGACAATGGCTATGAGTGGTAACACTGCAGTAATGCAAGGATGTCTCTGAAAAGCCTATCCTGGGTTAAAATACAACAAGGTTTGGTGCAGGACACTTAAAACAAAAGCATTGTGGGCCATATTATCAAGCCCCAGCGATAATTATCGCTAAGCGCACTTAGCGCTAGGATAAATATCTCCGGGTAGCGTGGATTTTTATCACTGAGATAGCGTGCTATTAGCAATGCTTATCTCAGAAGTGATAAAAATCCTCGCGCTAACTGCTAAATGAGAGATTATCACTGGAAAATCAACGATAATCTCTCGAAGTTTGGCGTTAGTTGATGATAGGGGCTCACAAACTTAGCCATGATATCCACCTTCCATAGGGTATCATGGCTAAGTCAGGAAAATACCAGGTGTAAAAAAAGCAGCGCTAACCGCGGTTAGCGCTGCTTTTTTATCACTAACAGGGTTAGCGATATCCTTGATAATAGGAAAAATGTCGCTAAACAACATTTCTCCTACTATTTTTCTCTGGAACGCCCCCTTTGCATCTCATTAGAGATGCAAGGGGAAGCATAGAGAAAAGGGGTGCTAACATGCAAATTTGCGTATTAGCACCCTGTTGCTGATAGGGAGATAATTTTATTTCCGCTTTCTTGGCTTTTAAAGCCAAAAAAGCAGAGATAAATCCCTTGATAATATGCCCCTGTGTCTCTGCAGCTCCAGTCAGGCTCATTTTGTTCTGTGTACACTTCCAAGGCTTAGCCAGCATCTGGAAGCAGATCAATCAATATGGAAATTGGTCAATTGATTGTCACTTCTTCGTTGCTATCTCCTCCACCCATTGCAAATTAACTATTTCTGTCAATTTTTGTTTAATGTCAACTCAGTAGTTGATATTGGCCTCTAAGTCTGGAGGTTGAGCTTAACTGGTTTTCTTAATTATACTGGTACTAGGAGCAAAGTAATGAAAAGCAGTGTTACTTTCAAGTGATTTTCCAGGGCAAAACACGTTGCTAATTTGTGTCAATTTTGTATTGCAAACAGTGTTAAATTTTAGTAAATATACCCCCAAGAGTGCTTTTTTCAGTGTATGTACAAGGTATACCAATCAAATAAGGATTTGGGTCCTTCCTATACACTGAATAAAAATGTATAAATCGCAACTCACCTGCCCATCGGTAAGGTGAAGGTGGAGGCATTCAGGCACCAGTCTACCAGTGTAGCTGTAGCATCAGGTGGTAAACAGCAGTGGCCCCTAGCGCTTCATGTTCTGTAAATAAAAGATTGTATTATTACACATAGAAAGAGGAAGTAACAAGGAGAAATATAGATATTTCTCCTCGTTTTTATGCCTCACCTGGGGAGGCTTATCTTTTTGGTGCATTCCTAGGTTTACAAGGTCTGTAAATCTGGGAATGCATCTAAATCCATGGATGCATTGGAACACCTACTCAACCTGCATGGGTACGCCTCTGTTGCGCAGAGTAATGCAACGCAGTGTTTTGCACACCTTTACATTACTTGAGATTTATGAAGCCAAGCAGGGGCACGTAAGGTGGCCTTGCATGGCTTCATAAATCTAATTTTCCATTTGCATTGCTCTTGTAACACATTGTGTGGTGCAAGAATGACGCAAAGCTGCTCATAAACATGCCCCCCCCCCACCCAGAGCGCCTCCAGACCTCAGCACCACCATGACACCTCAAAGCGAGGCCTACAGCAACAATCTAGAGCCCCAACCTTAGCAGCATATTGTATGGGGCCGCTTAGCCACATTAAATTCACGTCACATAAGGGGGCACCGGCTGGCTGATGAAAGAAAAACTGCTTACGGCCCGCTGTCTGGTCCGTGCAAATTATGGGCCCCTTAGACATTCATTCATTATGGCGGTCAAAACCTGCTACTTCAGTCAGGCATCGGGTTCACTAATGGCCTTTGTTGCTGTCCTTGCCGCATTCCAGTAGGGGGTGCTCACGTCGGAGAGACTCCTCTTCACCAACAATAACAGAGTCAGGAGTGGACGCAGGATCCTATTTCATCTCTCAGCATTAAGTAAACGCTGCCTTCTTGTGGTAGGAAGAATTCGGGTAGGTTTAGGTGCGGATTGTTGCTGGATTTCGAGGTTGGCTGAGGAGCACGTCAGCGATTTTAGTTTACAGCATGGCCAAGCCCTATGCTGTGGTAAACATTTTCATGCATGAAATGTATAGTGGTGTTTGTATTAAGGCATCCAAAATGAAGGCGTTTGCACAATCTCGACTACAAAAAGAGGGTCTATTTTCAAAATTCTAGTTCTAAAATCTTGAATTCTGTTTTCAGGATAAATAGAAGCGTGCATTTCATAATGAACAATACAGGATAAAAGCAACAATTCCGAGTTTTCACACTAGAACTATCATGTTTTTGATCTATTATTAAACTGGACGAAAACTCCTAAAATGACATGGCAGCATAATTCTCAGATCATCATAAATAGTGATAAAATATATCCATTTCATAACTTTTGATTTCATGCCCTCCCATCAGGTGTGATCTTATCACAGTGTTTCACATACCACAGCTGAAATAATCTTTGCCATTCACAGACTTGAATGACTCCCCCATGAAAAGTACAGTCATTGATTTGTCACTATTTCTATTAGATCCCTCACATTTAACTTCATTATTTCATCCTATAGTCTAATCTTGAAAGCAACGTTCCCAAAAAAACGCAATTAAATTCTTCGCTGTCTTTTTTTTTAATGGCAACAAGAACAAAAATCTACAAAAATATCTTCATCGTTCCGATTAAAATGAATCGGGCAATCTTCTGGAAACCGTCTCAGAGAAACATTTAATTTCATGCGGTTTAATTTCCCCTGAACAAATGAGCTTGTTAGACAAAACCTCCATCGGTGGCTATAATTAAAAGAAGCGTTCACGGATGCGCTCGCTATGCGAAGATTAGCCCTCAGTGCTGATCGGGTACTTTGTTATGAATAAAGATATCACGCTTCATTTTCATAAAAGAGAACTCGGCCTGTCGATCATCGTAGGACCACCAGCTCCCATGACCAAAAAGAATACAATATGTTGAGAATTTCCCAAACCCCCTAGGCTGTTAATTTGGTTTCAATGAACCAGTTCAGTAGATCAGTTTGCAAGAAAAAATTCAAATACGAGATTTCCTCTTGATCCCTTCAATTAAAGATATGTGTGATGTCTTTCAAGTTTCATTTATATTTTAACGATAGTTTAATGGGGCGCAAGAAAAGAGAGAACAAAGAAGGACACTATAAATTCTGGCTTTGCTAACATGCATTGTATACTGTGCTTTATGTCAGCTGGCCTAATCTAGCTCCCTTCGTTATTGCATTCTGGATGCGCATAACCCACAGTTCGAAGCATATGGCTGTCAGTGCGGGAGTCAGTGAGTGAAGCTGCGATCCCAACACTTTCAAGGAAAGTGAGTCCCAAGGAATTGTTTCCCGAATGGAATTTTCCTTCCTTTCACCCTTCTCTTTTCTCCTTGTCATTTTTCTTTTCTTCTTCTAATTCGTTTTGTTCATTTCAATCTTTTTCCCCTCCTGCTTTCTTTTTTTCTTTGATCTTTCTTACCGTTTTTTCCGTATTTTCCTCCGTTCTTTAGCTTTTTCACTCCAGTTGTCTCTCACACTTGACTGAATGAGCATTAAAAGCCAGTTTCTTCGATACTATGTCAGTGTAAATTGCCTAATTCTGCTACTATTCTTAATTGTTTGGCAGACCCATGGGAAGTTTTATAACAGTTTTTGAACAGCTTTTCACCCTTTTTAGGTCCAGCCAAGAGTCAGTGTGCATGCGCCGCTCTGCGGGACTTGCTGTACTGAAGTATGGAATAGAAGCCTCGCCCACTCTCCGCCCATATTTGTCATTGGCTTGTGTCATTGTCGTTCGTAAATGCTGGCTTCTGATCCAGAATTCAGCTTGTTAGTCCCTCCTTAGTACTTCCTTGTCTTCATTTGTAACCTCCCATGGCTACAGACCCTTTTACTTTGGTTGTTACACCGTACATGTTATTTAGTCTGTAAGCACTATTTTCTTTATTGAGCTTCTCTTACTGCAAGCACGATGTGCTTTGCTTACATTCAGCGTGCCATTCGCGCTCTTTTCAAGCAGCCCGTGACAATGGCAGCCGCATCTTTCCAATGCCATAAGTCTAGCAATTTTTAGAAAGGTGGGCAAGCCACTGGAAGCTCGCGTTAGGCTCTAGCCAGGTGCCTGGCTGTGCCTCAGTTCAAGATCCTCTTCGAACCTCGAGCCTAAAACAGGCCAAGGATTCATTTTGCTCTCCCGGATGCTGCATGCTCCCATGAGTAGGGAAAATGTATCCAGGGTACAAAGACAGGGGCTTACATACCGTGGTCTCAATCCTTCAGCCGGCAGAAGACAATTACTATTTACTCATGTTTAAATTCTCAAATGGAATGAGAGGTGAGGCCGTTTTGAGGGTTTGTTTTGCATGTGGTGGAAACATCAAGCCGTTAGTCCCCTTAATAATAATCTATGATAATAAAAATATGTAGATGGGAATTTTCTACTTCTCCTTTTTGCGCTCAACACAGTGCAGCTTTCTGCTGCCTCCTAATCTGTGCCGTCTTCTCACCACCCAAGTTTCCGGAGCCCCTCTTCTCTCTCGGATGCTGCATGCTCCCATGCGTAGGGTACAGGGCACATCTGCTGCCTCCCAGGAAGTTGTACATCTGCACGCATCACTCACCACAGCATATGGTGCACGGTCCTCAACCATCTACGCTTAAAGGTGTAAAACTCTTCCCACTTTCCACTGCCTTCCCCAACCCCCAAAATCTGCAGGTCAACCAACCACAGGGGAGGGGGGATACGACAACTAATGCTTTACTGCACAGTAGCACAACTCTCTCTTCCAGCACCCACACGCACAGCACCCCTTCCATGATTTCGGATCATGGCATCCCTTCCATGCTTTCAGATCCTGTCACATTGGCCTCAAAAAGGATTGTTCTGTCTTTACTTGTGATTGTTTGCTGTGTCCACACATCTCGATCACCAAGGTCTGCCTCCGTCTCTGTATTTTTTTTTTTAACTAAAGGATCCATTCTTTTGTTGCTATGCAACAGGGCACAGTTAGGAGCCATTCATGTCTCTTTTAATTGTACAGTGAACTAAGGAAGATAACAAACAGTATTGCAATTGACCTCTCTTACGCTGAATCATTCTTTGAGGGCATGTAATGGTCGGTTACCTGATGACAGACCTGGGCATCCCACCTTCGATAGATCTGGTCAGGCAACAATAATCGATTATATCTTAATAAATGTTGAAATCTGGCACATAGTTGCGAAGTTTCTTATCTGCCCCCGTGAAGAAAGCGACCATAACCCATTGGTCGTAACGCAGGATTATCATCTAGTAGAAATAGGGCAAGGCCTGGATAACCCCTCATTAGATAATTTAATAGTGGTTGAAGGAGGGAGAAGAATTCGCTGGGGCACGATAATCCAATCTCCAGAAGCAATTAAGGATATGTACACTTGCATTATTCCTTTGTTAGAAAAGGCAAGTCTCATCCCTGGAAACTGTGCCAACCTAGAACCTGATAAAGACCTAGGCAAAATCCACCAGGACTTGGTTGCAAGCCTGACAATTCTTTTTATAGTAGTAACCCCAATAAGGGCACTCACCATAGAGAAAAAAACCCCTGGTACAACAGGTCATGTAGGGATGCAAAGAGAGCCCTGTTGCTAAGTCTTAAGGGGGGTAATAGTACGTGCATAAGGGAAGCAATGGTGTTTTAAAAAATATATATTTTATAAGCAAAATCTGAATGGGAAATGAAAAGATGGCAGGCCATTAAGAATGCCTTGTATCATAAAGACATAAGAGGCTTCTGGAACTTAGTACTTACTGTTTTGAATTGAGGACAGGTGTACCATTGAGCCAAACATTGGCGAGGAAGCCTGGCGTCTTTATTTTAAGGATTTATATTCAAGCCCACATAACGGATCCAGTGAGAGTGGGATGTCGGTTTGTTGCCAAATCTTTGATTCTCCTGGGGATATAACCCCCTGTACCTTTGCTGAGGTAGTAGCTGCACTAGCCAAGGAATTACCAAATAAAGCTCCTGGGATAGATAGAATTCCCGGGGACCTATACAGAAACAAACAGGTAGCGTGGGCTCCATACCAAAACATTTTTTAATGCAATTCTTTATGGCATGTCACCCCTTCCCCCCCTCGTGGGCTGGGCAGAGATTATCCCTATCTACAAAAAAGGGTTGCCCATTTAACCAGCAAATTGCAGGCCAATTAGCCTTATTGATGTAACATAAACATTTTTTGCTACAGTGTTCCTGGGAAGACTCCAGGAATGGATGGAAGACCTTAATATTTTAACTCCTTTACAGCAGGCTTTAGATGTAAAACATATTCCATAGATCAGTTATTTAGGCGTCAATTGATCTATTGGAAGCAGATAGTTCTGGAGGGTGGTAGCCTGTACCTTACATTTGCGGCCTTAAATCGGCGTTTGATATGATGGACCGCGACTAGTAGTGGGGTATTATGCTGGACATGGGAGTACCACCATACCTTTGCCATCAGCTCAAACGCCTCCACGAGGGAACATTTGCTAGGATAAGGGTCGGCAAGAATGGGAAACGAACGGCTCCTTTCCCTGTTGGAAAGTGTGTGAGGCAGGGTTGTGTGCTTGGGCCGACCCTCTACTCACTCTTTCTTAACGGGTTAATTGGAGACCTTCTTGCAGTTAAGGATATTGACTCCCCAAAACTAGTTAACCGCATATTTCCTGCATTAATGTTTGCGGATGACACCCTGCTCCTCTCAAAATCATCAATGGGGATACAGCGTGTGTTAGAGGAATTTAGCCTGTTTTGCAAAAAGAGGAATTTGGTGGTAAATATTAAGAAGACAAAATATATGGTCTTCAATGCTAATTCTATAAATTGCCTGCACCCAAGAATGGATGATAAAAAGGGTCCCTATCTTTGACTATTTAGGTCCTACAATTAAATGATAAAATGGGGTGGGGACCCCAAATCAATAAAGCTAATTTAAAGTTAACCCAGGACATTGGGGGGATTTTAAAAGTCCATAAGAGATGTGCCCTAAAATTTATAAGCCCGCCAGAAGAAATCTTTAAGGTTCAAGCAAAGGGAGCAACCATGTATGGAGCTGAACTATGGCAACATAGTTTAGCTAATGCCCTTACTGTAACGGAAAATAATTTTATAAGACAAATTTTGAGCCTGCCCAAAAGTACACCCTTAGTACCGCTAAGGATGGACCTGGATATCCTCCCAATTGCGGACCTAATTTCTTCACGCCCACTGCTTTATTGGCAGTGGCTGTGGAGTACGCAAGAGCTAGGTTATTATAGGGAGGAATTAAAGGCTGTATTGTCTACTTTGGGGGCTGGTAGTATCCAGTGGCTGTCATTTATTAGGGATATATTTTGTGCGATAGGAAGGTAGGATTTATGGATCGCACCAGAGGAGTCATTCCTAGCTACTTCAAAAAAATCTTTAGCTAGCGCATTGAAAGAGCATAAACTGACACGTATCATACAGACAGCTAATCCCTCTAGTTTAAGTTATGGGTTTCTGGATATAAAGCACCAATATAAAATGGAGCAGGTGTTGGATTCTGTACAACCACCATTAGTAAAGAAGTTGTTTTAGCAGTTTATATATGGGACGCTCCCGCTCCATGCACAAACCAACAAGTGGGCGGGCTCTGCTAACCATTTTTGCCCTGGGTGCCTAGTATAGGAAGAAACTGTAATTCATGTGTTGTTCTTCTGCTTGGCATATAAGTGGGCCAGGTCCAAGTGGGTGATTCAAATCTGCAGAAACCTGGGCATTAGATGTTATAAAGAATTCTATAGGGTTTTAAAATCTGATACTAACCCGGTTTTTGTTGCTGCAATTTCTAAATATTTATTTTCCATGTGGTGTAAGCGAAGGTATTTGCTGAAAAATGTATGTGAGAACTAGTAACACCTGCTCCTATTTGCCATTTGTTGTGATCCTGGGCTCTGTAAAAAACATAGGGCCCGATTCACAGAACTAACTTAAGACAAAATCCTAAACTTACTCCTTTTGGTTTCACAGAAGTTAGGATTTTTTTCTTAAGTTTGTCTTAAGACAGACTTAAGACAGACTTAAGTTAGGATTTTGTCTTTAAGTCTGTCTTAAGTCTGTCTTAAGTCTGTCTTAAGACAAACTTAAGACAAAATCCTAACTTCTGTGAATACCAAAAGTAGTAAGTTTAGGATTCTGTCTTAAGTTAGTTCTGTGAATCTGGCCCATAGTCTGTAAGCGTAGGTATCTGTTGAATAAGTTATGTGAGAAATAGTAATACCCGCTTAACTGGCTGCTATTGTGATCTTGGGTTTTATATAAATATTGGATGTGAATCCTTCTTTTTTAAATATCGTTAGTTTAAATTATATTTTTAACAAATGGTTTTAACTCTTCATATTTCCCATAGTGATGATTTTCATTTTATCTGCCTACTTCCCAATGGGTGATTCTTACTGCTAGGTATGATAATTAGTGTTCTTTATGACACTGTATTCCTTTCTTGACATGAATTTTTAGATGCTGTAAATTTATATGAGCTTTTATTGCTGTAAACGCCGAAAAAAAGTTTCAAGAATGAATGAATGAATGAACAAACATTAGGCAAATATAGTGCATTTTTAGACTGAGGAAGTTCCGGTGGTTCGCTTTGCGGCAACAGATTCCTTCCTTTGCTGGTTCCTCTCCTCACAGCCACTGGTCAGCAGTTCCAAAGGCCTGCTGTTCTGCAGACTAAAGAGAGGCTTGGCTGACTGCAGTGCATGGGCTTTCGAGACTGGGAGAAAGTCTGCTTGTGCTGCACATCAGCATGAGCTCCAGTGAATCTACCAGGAAAATTGGAAGCCCTTCTCTCGCTCAGCTGTTAGTCTGTGGCTAAAACGAAGCAGAGAGCTTGAAATGCTTTAAGTGGGCCTGACAACCATCAAGGACCCCGGGGACACGTCTGATATTCCCAAAGACACGACTTCTAAAAATACAGCTTGTCACCCCCAAAAATCCAGTGAGCATACTTCCAATCCTGGAAACAATAAGAGGCATATTAACAAGAGAGATATTGCCGCTTTTTCAGGCACATAGCGCCAAAAAGCGGCAATTTAATTATCGCAATATTTACAAGGAAACACAAAAATTCTTTAGCGCATGTTTCCTTGATTTAGCAGCCGTTTTTCTTCCACTTTGCATGTCAGCGATAAATATCGCTAATGACATGCAATGTAGGCGTTCCTTTCCATTACTCAATGGAATTTCTTGCTGGCATGGTATCGCAATATTTACAAGCCTCAAGCAAACCTGCAGTGCAATGAAATAAACCGCGCTAACCGCGGTTATCGCAGGTATGTAATGCCTGGTTTAGAAAGATACTTACCCATACTTATAATGGCAGGTGGATTGCCAGGATACGTCCATGCTTGCCTATTATCAAGCTTCGCATTAGCGCACTCACAATATTGCTGGATTCCTCATGCTAATCACCGCTATTGCTGGATTTACATTGCCTCAGTAAAAAGCTTTGATGATACACCGCTAACCTGGCACTGTTATGTTATGTTAAAAAAAATTGTAAAGCGCAGCTAACACCTTAAGGTTTCTTGGCGCTTATGCTGAGGACAGTGAACGAAGCGTGAGGGGGAGAACTAATTGTAGGCCTCAATGAAGAGGAAAGTCTTGAGAAGGGATCTGAACCTGGTGTATGGGGAGGGAAACCTAAGAGGAAGGGGAAGGGTGTTCCAAAAAGAGGGAGCTAAAAATGAAACCAGAGATACACTGCGGTACAGAAAAACACGCTAAGTGCGTTTTGCGATAGTTATCGCATTCTGTTGATGATATGCCCCTAAGAACCCAGCTGTGAGAATAGAACTACCATCTACTGAAGTTAATTTATTAATTTCTTGATGAACTAAACCACAATTCATCAACACATTGTCTTGACTTTTGTTTCAGTTATATGATAACTTTCTCTAGATCACATTCTCTGCCTTTATTCATATTATCTTATCCCCTGGTCTGTCAAATGTTCAAGTTTATTTTCATAGGTTGCTTTCAGGAAGATATGCTAGATTTGGTCCAGACAAAGCTGCTGGCTTGAGCAAGACATGGGTTCAGATTATATTTTGACACTGTGTGATTTTTGGGCAAATGTATCTGTGTTCTTCGAACTCTAAATGTACATGGTAATGTGTTTTCAGTTACGTACCTAGTTGTATACCAAGTACGTTACGGTGTCTCTTGAGTTGATCCTTCCCAGCACACATTACCCTGTTGTACCATCTGCACCCCCTACCCAATATGTTCCTGCTACAATAAAAATGTTATGGGTAGAGCGTTTTTTTTAGCTCCTTGCACCCTCCCCTCCACCCATCACCTCACTTTTCAGTGTATTGACCTGTGAAGTGAACTTGTAAACGGTCTTAACCCCATGTGCGCTACGCATTTTCCCGCTGTGCGCTGAGTTTTTAAAAAACCCGCGGTTCATGACGAGCTCAGCTCGTCATGTGCATAAGACAGGCGTAACTCATGATGAGCTGAGCTCGTCATGAGCGTCGAAGGGGCTAAAAGAAATATAAGTGTTTCCATGAGTTCCTTTAATTCAGTGCGAAGTCATATCTATTTTTATCCTGCAGGTAAAAACTGCTCTATGGATAACGGAGGCTGCGCGCAGGATTGTTTGAATGTAAATTGGGGTGCAAGACGTCCATGCGATGCTGGTTGGAAGCTTCATTACGATGGTCAGAGCTGCGAGCGATGGTAAGCTAAATTGATCTTTTTCTCACTAGCAGGTTGTTTTGTTATTCTGTAAACTGATGCACTTGCTCTGACTGGTTTTCAAAATCTTTGAAACCTGAGTGGGCCAGTGTTGTGTTGCAAAATGAGGCTCTTTGTCCCCTGTCCCTTGCAAAATGTGATGGGGGCACCCAAGTCTGCCATATCTCAGAATCATTGGCCTTGAGCTGAATGCGGCCCCCTTTATCCCTTTCGCTGCTAGGCCTTCCCCTTTCTCCCTTGCTAAGCCTTTTTTGGGCTATTTGGGGTAGTTCGCGATTAGGCACCTGTAACATTTTGTCAACATAAGGTATCCACACCAAATTTTCATCCTTTTCTTCCAACATCATGAAAATTTTAAAGGTGTCCAGGGTTTGTGCATTTCCTAGGAGGGGATCCAGAAATTAGCAAAAATACAGATAAATATATATATATATATTTTTAAATGTGGGAAAAATTGCTGCAGAAGATAAGCCTTTGTTTTTTTCTCTACAAATGGTATCAACAAAGGGTTTATGGTGCTGGAATAACCATCTTCACAGCTTTCAGGGACAGGCAGACTTTTGTTTTTTTTCTAAGTCCTCATATTGCCAGCTCTCATGTTGAGAATCTTCCTATCTCTCTATGCTGTTTGCGATGACCATCAGAGAGAGAAAGGAGTACTACACTATGGAGAATGCTGTTTCTGATATCCTTTCCGGTTTCTATGTACCGCCCTTGGGAGTAAACAGTGGGAACTTCAGAGCCTCCGGCACATTGGCTTAATCATTGGACCCACTTGTTTTTTCTTTCCATTCCATCAATAAAGTCCAGACCATAACTCTACTCCCTATATCACAGGCCATATACAATACACTCGTTACAATAATGCTTTTTAAAAGTTCAGCAAAGGATGGCGGGTCCTCAGACTTCCACTTCTTACAAATCTCAAGTCTTGCAAGTAACATCACATTAAAAAAAAGTTTAGAAACAGCACCTTGCCCCACCTCTTCCTCTGGTGAGAGCCCAAAGGACACCATACAAGGGCTTACCTTAATTTGTTTACCTCCGAGCATTCCCAGAAATTTGCAGATCTCCGACTAGAATTTCGTGATTTATTGGCATTTCAGAAACATATGTCTGTAGTCTGCTTCTTCTGTCTTACATCTTGGGCAGTAGTATTTATTACCGGTAACCTTTGTTAACTTCTTCGGAGACCAATAAACTCTGTTAGCAGTAAATAAGTGGTTGCGCTTAAATTAAGCTAGTTTCAAAACTGCTCGTAGCATTTCAAATGATTTTGCCCATTTAATTTCAACCTCCTCCTCGTTGAGCTCCTCACTCCATAATTTCCTAACATCAGCCTCAGTCGTATATTCTGCGTCTATAAAGGCCTAATACCAGTAGGAGATTTCCTTCTCCCAATGCTCTGTTCTTGACATCTGGTCTGACTTAGGATCTTCCTCCTCCTGTGCCTAATCCTGTGCTGCCCACCAGGAACCCAATTGGTAATATTTGAACCTTCTGAGCTTTCCCTTGGTCAGACTACTAAGCATCTCCCAACTCACTAGATTCCCTTCTTTCATGAGGTCTGCCCAATAATACATACCCGCATCTTTTAGCGGTTGACTCAATTGATCTTTCAAACATAAAGGGGTCCCCGGTGATTCCAAAATTGGTGCCCTCATCGAATAGTGAGGAATTTTCATTTGTTTCGGAACATACAGCCAAGTTCTTAAAGTTGTGTTCAATAACTTTAATCTGACCTTTTAAAAAAACTTTGGGTCACCATACTTAAATAAAAAGTGTTGTTTACCTTGACCCACTTCTCCAAGCATTGCTGTGAACGATACCCCCAGGGATGACCTGTCTGGCTTATTTGCTAGAACAGGAACATTTTGAAATGGAAAGCAAAACAATAAACAAGCAGGTCTGGCAACGCCAACCCTCCTACTCCCAGTTTCCTCCGCAATTTCTTCCACCCTATCCTTGAACCCTTGGATGCCCAAATAAAATTGCTGATTTTCCCCTGTAGTTTAGCTATCTCCTCTTTTTTAAAAGACAACAGGATTGAATTAAAAAGAAACGTAATTTTGGGAAGTACAACCATTTTTATAAGGTTACCCTACCATAGATGTTTAACAGAAGGTTTGCCCATCTCAACAGTGTAGAAGATACCTCCCACTTACTTTGTTCCAATTTTCGCTTTGGAGATCTTCCAGTTTCTGTGTAACAATTATCCCCAGATATCACATTCTTGTTTTTACACCCTGAATATCTGCTTCCTGGTTCAACTGCATAATCTCAGTTTTGTCTATGTTGACTTTATATCCCGAGATTAAACTAAAACCCTCTGCTTAACTCCTCAGATTAGGTATTGCCTCTTTTTAGTTGGTTGTGTATAAAATCAAATCATCTGCATAAAGTCCCAATTTCAGATTAAACCCATTAAACAAAAAGGGGGAAACCGTCATGTCTGCTCTAATAGAAATAGCTCGGGGCTCTATGTATAAGTCAAACAGAAGTGGAAACAATGGGCATCCCTGCCTTGTACCTCTTGTTATGCTGAACCAATTTGATAGTTCGCCATTGGTCAATACCTTGGCTCTGGGGCTCTGATATAAATTTGTCACCACCCTCATCAAATTCTCTGAGAAATTAAACCCTTTAAGAACTTCCCACATATATCCCCAATTAACTTTATCAAATGCTTTAGCAGCATCCACTGCTACTACTGTCAAGGGTATTTTTTTAATTCAGCAAAATCAATATCTCCTATCATCTGGAATGTAAGCTCATTTAATTGCCTACCTGGGATAAAGCCCCTTTGATCAGAATGCACTACCTCTTTTATCACCTTTTCCATATGCGCTGCTAAAATAACCAAATAAATCTTATAATCAACTTTTAAAAGAGATATCAGTCTATAGGAATCAACCTTCTGTGGATCCTTATTGGGTTTAAGCAGTAAGGTAATCGTGGCTTCTGACCATGAGCTGGGAATGTTTTCTCCCAAGATATATTGTCTATTGCATAATGACCCAAATATAGGTACTACTATGTCTAAGAGGGGTATGTATACCTCCATCGGTAAAGCATCTGGCCCGCAGCTTTCCCCTGGCCATTTCTCTACATTGTTTCCTCACCTCCTCCTCTGTGATCTCCTTTCCAAGAGATGTTTTCTGATCTTCAACTAGCTGTGGAATATTTTCCTGCATTAACCAATCATTAAAACTCTGTGGATCTAGAAATACAGTTTCTTGGTACAAATCACTTATAAACCCTCTAGCTTCCCTCAGTATATCTACATTTGCATAGAGCTCCTCCCCTGATTCCCTACTTCTAAACTCTTTATTATGTTTCTTGCTCTGTCTACCTTACTTTTCCAGGCCAACAAAGAACTACATTTTTCACCATCGGCAAAGTGTCTGAGTGTGCTTACTTTATCTTCTCAAATATTTTTTTTTTCCAGCTGGGCCTGGAATTTAGCCTGTAGATCCACTAGATCCTTTTCCAGGGTAGGGATATTATTTGTACCTTCTTGTGAGGGTTTCTGCAAAGCTTTCTCTTTCATCTTAATCTCCCTGGTTCTACTCTCTTCATCCTGTTTTGCCATCTTTCTTTCCCCCCAATTATAGACCTAAGGATTCCTCTCAAATACCCTTTAAGAGCATCCCAGACCACTTGCTCACTTGTAGAACCTATTTTCACCCAGAAATATTCTTTAGTTTTCTCTTCCAGATCTCTTATAGCGTCTTCATCTAATAGAATCGTTCTATCTAACGTCCATCTCCTTTGCCCCTCACTTTGATGGATGTTTAGAGACATTACCACTGCGGAATGATCACATAAAAATGCAGGGGAATGCAATACTGGTTCTATATCCGTGAAGAGAGCTTGATCTACGAGAAAGTAATCAATGTGGGAAGGATGTCTATATTTTTGTTGTAATACGTACATTCTCTTGTCTCTCCATTCTTACAGCACCAGATATCTACCAGATTAAATTATTTTATCATGTTTTTCAGTTTAGCAAATGCTTTTGGGGGGACAACATATTTTACCCTTGATGTTCTATCTAAATCTTTGTTTAAGACCAAGTTAAAGTCCCCCCTAGGATTCTAATAGACACGCTTCAAGCTTCACTAGAGGCCCTTGATTATTCTCATTAGGTTCATATAACGCTGCGCATATCAGGGGCTTATCCTGTACCAACATAGTGGCTACTATCCATCTTCCTGTATCGTCTGTTTTGTATTTTACCACCTAATTTCTGAGTTGTTTCTAATAATAATAGCCACTCCTCTCTTACTCCCCCTTTGATCTGAACACATCACCTCCTGAACCTAACTCAACTTAGAGAAGCAATTTCTACATTCCTGCTTCTCTAAATGTGTCTCTTGTAGGAATATAATTTGTCCTTCACTTTAAAAAAAATTCCACCACCTTACGCATCTTTCTACGCCCCCGCAGGCCATTTACATTCCAAGTTGTGAAACTTAGGTTTTTTTGCATTATCCATTTTATTTACCTAAGAACCTCCTGACCTTCTCCCCCATCACCTTATCATATTCCTTCCTCGTCAAATGCAATGTTCTGAGGACAACAGTTTTTTTCTTTTTTACCCTTATGCACCCCACCCCCTGTGCCCCCCACACCCCTCACAGGAAACCCCCATTTTACTCCTTGGGCACTATGACCCGCCCTTCATGACCCCTATTTTCCGGGAAGGAGGAATACCAAAATGAATAAAGAAAATGAACATTTAAATGGATAGTCAACTGTTGTATGCATACTTAAGAACCTTTCCCTATACCATAGTACAATGCTAGATACAAAAACTCAGAACTCACACCTCCATCTGAGCCAAAAAGACGTCAACTTCTTCTGAGTTGTGGAAGTTGTGCATCTTGTTGCGCCACATCACCTTTAACATTGCAGGAAATTTCATCTGCACCCGGGCTCCCTTACTCCTAAGCTCACTTATTCGCGAGCCCGGCACCCACTGCCTTTAAGCCGTTCTTCTACCTAAATCAGACCTTATTTGATAGCTAAAGTATTTCAGACTTTAGAACCCCCTCCTTCAACGCTCTTCCTAAAACTAATTCCTATACTGCATATGTCTGAAAGCATACTAGAATTTTTCTTGGCGTTTTCCTGGCAGGGTTTATTTTAAAAGGATCCTTGTGAGTCCTCTGGATTTCTTTTTACAATTCAATATCCGGCTGTCTTTCAGAATACCATTCCTCAGTAAGTTACATACGAAGACTTTAATGTCTCCCTTCGGCGCCTTTTGGAACCTTGAGAAATCTCAGATTATTACGCCTTGTATGCATCTCCAACCGTTCAGTGTCCTCTTCTAATGACCTATTCTGCTTTTTTAACATCTCTAGTTTCTTCGTATTCTCAGTCATAGTTTCTGACAGACCTTTCACTTCCTGTTCCAAGTCCCCAATTTTTTTAGCTATTTAGGCAAATTTCCCTTCTAAATTCTCACGTTTATCCTGGATTTCCCTTCGGTTACCTTCAGATATCTCAAACTTAGTCAAAATATCATTTCTTAAACTCAGAAACATATTTGATATCTGTTTCTCAACCCCTCCTGCGACTCCACTAGCCTCTCCAGCACCCGATGGGTTATTTGTGGTCGTACTTGGCAGAGTATCCAAACCCGAAACATGATGAATCACCGACTTTACTGGGCCCTCTGGATTCTCTGAGTTCTTTGAGCTCTCGTTCCCCCCTCCACTTCCTTGAGTACCTCTTTGCAGAATAGAATTAAAGGTGGAGGCTTGATGGGAGGGAAGGGAGGGGGATAAATCGACGTTTGACCCACCATCCACCTCCATCTCTGCTTCTATTTTGGCCTCTTTATTCCCTCTTAGTCCTTCCATTGCTCCACCAAAACTAACTCCAGTGCTAACTCCAGTATTGGGCCCAATACTGGCTCCATACGCGGGTTCCAGAGTGTCTCCTTCAGTTAAGATTGAGAACTTGTTTTCTAAGGTTATTGTAGCTGAGAGAGGAGTATTCTTATTCCTCCCACCATGCAGCATCGCAATCTTCTCCATGATTTTAAAGTAAGACACTAAAGATAGGAGCAGTTTATTTGAAACACACACCACTTTGGGACCACAGCGTCTTATCTTACCCACAGATTTCCCCCTTTTCTTCCTCAGAGAAACTAAAAGTGGGACCTGGAGCTGAGCCTCGCTTCTACTTTTAGTGCCCCCCCTTGATCACCTCCTTTCCAATGTCAAGCAAAAGATTGCAATCCAGTTTGCTTTCATTTGTATTTGCTTATGCTTAGTAACATTACACAGGTCAACAATTGTAAAAACAATCTGCCAGCATTCATGCACAACTAGAAAATATTCTGGAATGGATTAATTATTAACATTCACTGCCACATGTATAACAAGTGAGAAGTAAAACTGCTGGAAATGTTAAATTTACATCAGATTTAGTACTACTGTGCTATGTGACATTTTAAACAAAACAGTAAAGCAAGATTCATGCAAATGTTACAGTACATTTTGTACCAGCCTTACGAAAAACCACGGTTCACCTACAATTTAATAAAAACTAAACGCGTACAAAATTTACAACAATATTAAGACAACAATAATTATGAACATGGTTCCGACGCAGAACTGAAAGTCTATGACAAGTATAAGCTCCATCGAGCTTTTTATAAATACTTTGTAGAATAGGTACAGTAATGCTCAAAGTACAGTTCCTTTGACATCTTCAAAATACGTTCCTGTTAATCCACAAATGGTGCTCGTTTTACGTTAACATTCCTGTTAAATGCGTGCGTTGAATTTATTTGTTATCCAAGCGTAGCAGCTGCTCCTTAACATTTACTGTTAAGGACATTAATTGGCCATCTTCTTCGACCTCCACTCTTTCTTGTCCATTCTCAATAATTCTCTTTGTAGTGATCTTTCTGCCATTGATTATTTTGCTAGAGGTGGATACTGATTTGAAGTTGCCCATCCCTGTGCCCCCAAACAAAGATGAAGAGAATGAAGTAAAGCCTCCATGGCCAAGTGAACCAAATGAAGAAGAGAAACCTGTGTCAAAGGGGGAAAACACAGTTCCAAAAGCAGGGAATCCACCAAAGGCAGAAACAAATTGTCCCCCTGCTCGGTTTCGATGTCCTCTCAGACCTCTTCGGTTCCCAAAAATGTCATCAAATGGGTCCTCAAAGAAATCAAAAGAAAATTGATCTCTTCCTCCAAAGAATTACCGAAACACATCCTCTGGATTACGGAATTGGAATCCAAATTCAAATGGACTGTCATAATGACTTCCACCACCTCCTCCGCTTAAACTTTCTTTTCCATATTTATCATAAATATCAAGTTTTTTGGCATCTGATAAAACTTCATATGCTTCTGCCACTTGTTTAAACTTCCGTTCTGCTTCGTCCTTGTTGTCAGGATTTTTATCAGGATGCCACTTTAACGCCAACTTACGATATGCCTTTTTAAGATCTTCTTGTGATGAATGTCTATTAACTCCTAGATCGTCATAATATTCAACCATGGTGGAATCTGTGTTCAAACAGCAGCAGAGTCCTGTGCCCGGCGGTCTCTCCTCAGCTGGGATGGGTCTTCTCGCCGCTGCCTCGTCCGCTGCAAGCTACTCGCCTGCTCTCCCTCGACTCCGCTTCCCGGTCGTTGCCCTCAGGAGAATCAGGAGCTGAGCGTAAGAGGTATCTATTTTTACTCTGCGCTTCTTTAACTCCTTGCGACTTTGGCACTTTCTTACTTAAGCGTCTAACAGCTCCACCTCCTTTTCTAGAGCTATTCCTTTCGGAAATACCTTCTATTTTTTACGTGAATCTATGTGGGTCTCCCCCTCTTCCTCCCTAGGCGAGGAATTGCTCATCGGTATACCAATGTCAGTAATCACCTCGCCACTATCCTTTGAGGTTAATTCCTCTGCCGGGGGTGCCTCTGCCATCTGCCTATCGCACCTCTCACCTTCAACAAACAGCTTTCCCCCACACTCCACACTATGCCCCTCACCCCCAGTACCTCACATTAAACTTCCGTGGAGTTGGCTGGCCTCGCTCAACCTTTTCAGACTTTTCAGGCTTTCCAAAATGCCCCACCTAGACACTGTCTCCTGCAGGCTCCCCCAACGGTTGCTTAGTGCTGCCTCTGCCTCTGCTAACCCGGTACTCGAACCACAGCGAGAAGGCTTGCATCTGCCTCCAGCGGACTGCTGCTCTCCCCCATACTCCAACACAGACCTCCGCGCTGCCTAGTAGGCTGACTCCCATGGACGAGGGTGAATGCTGGTTTTCCTGCTGCGTTTCCGTCTAGTTTTTGCCACATACACAAATGCAGAGAAAATTTAACCAGGTATGCTCTTCTTCTCCTCCTACAACTTTTCAGTCGACTTCCAGCCGAATTCCACATCGCGTAGTGCACCTCTATACCATTTCTCCTTCCCGCATCCTCAGGAGCTCACGCAACGGGCGTCAGCCTGCCGCCATGTTCCCTCCAGCAATACTACCTGACCGGCAGACATTTGTCAAAAAGCCAAAAGCTTCTACACAGTTTTGGCATTTTACCAGGACATAGCCTGTTACTTTTTGTGCTTTCATCCTTCTTCCAGTTAGTGGTACCAATGAGTGTGAAAGCAATAATGGATCCCAGAATGCTATACATTTCTAAAAAGTAGACAGCATTTTGAATTCAGCAAGTCGTCATTTTTGTAGATCCTTCTAGGTTCGTTTATAGAAACTAACAGTTGAAAGTAAGAAATATTGAAAATATTTGGAAAAAAACAGCCTTCAGTGCCAATGGTTTCACCTGTAACTTATTTTAAGTATGACAGATTTTCTAAAATAATATACTGTTACATCCGCTGGACCTTTCTGTGAGGTGGAAATATATAGGACTAGTAGGTTCACCAAGAATCCAAGGAACCCAGAGCCAAACACTGAGCTGCGTTTTCCAATGGTTTTTCATTGTGTACAGGGTATATAGCAATTCATTTGGTAAGGTATAAAGAGTGAAAAACAGGTATCAAGAACTCCCAAGTATTTCTGAAATGGGAACGAAATATTGAGTTTAGAAGCAGTAGATCCTTGCTCATGTTCAAAATTGTTTTTTACCTCTATTAGCATGTGAATTATAGGAAATTTTCAAAGAGACTGCTTTTTTACACACTGTCTTACATTTGGAAGGCATAAATGCATAGACGGTCAATAGGTAATAAGAATTGCTCTACAATTCTGTGTTCCCCTAAGTCTCCTGATAAAAATGGTACCTCACTTATATAGTTAGACATAGTGCCCGCGACAGGAAACGGGCCAAAATGCAACATGGACACACCACATTTTTACAGTGAAAAATTACTCTTTTCTGCAAAGTGCCTAGCTGTGGACTTTGAACCCTAGCTCTGGTGGCACCCAGGGAAACCTAGCAAACCTATACATTTTGAAAACTAGACACCCAGGGGAATCCAGGATGGGGTGACTTGTGTGGCTCCCACCAGGTTCTGTTGCCCAGAATCTCTTTCATATCTCAAACTTTGCAAACAAACAAATTTTCCTCATATTTCTGTGATGGAAAGTTCTGGAAGCTGCGTGGTTCTAAAAACTTCTACCCACCCTGCATTCGCTAATATCTGCTGATAAAAATGGTACCTCACTTATGTGGGTGGGCCAAGTGCTTGTGGCAAGGATGGGACCCAAAACTTATTGTGGAGCACTTTTTGCGTCGGACGGCTCCCGGCCGTCCGACACACCGAAGGGTTAAGTGATTGTGGGCCCCTGGAGATCTGGAGGTCCCATAAGCTGAATGGGCCTATATTATGCCCCTGGAATTGATAAGACTAGTGACAAAAAGCTGAATACTGCCTTTTAACAAACCCATTGACTGCAAAAGCATGAGTGAAACCCGTCCCTGGCCTGGCTGTGCGTCTGCCCCTGCTTGCTCTTACTTTTCACATTATTTCTAATCTGTCAATGCTGAGGGATTCTCCCGCTGCCCAGTCTGGTCAAGGTGTTGCTGATGCTGATTTAATGACTTCTGTTCATTCCGCATTGGTCAAGGAGCAGCCACGCTGCCATCCCTTCCCCTTAACCATGGTCTCCTAAAGCATTGACTGGTGTAAACAGGTGGAAGGGAGCCTGGGGCTTGGCCTTTACTTTGAGCTGCATGTTCATGGCATAGCGTGGAACTTAAACAGTTGTATATGGGGCAGTATCTCCCCGTCTCCCAGTCTTGGTGCAAGACTATTATCGTATGGCCTGGTCTTTGTGTACTTCATGTATACAACTGATCCTCCTATCTTCTGTTCAATCTTCACCTGGTGACATGAGTCATATATTTTAGGTCATTCTCTAAAGGGTTTTAATGTATTTGCTTAATAAGAAGAGTAAAGCAGCGAGACGAAGATTATCCTTGTGTAACAGATTAACCTAGATAACCTAGATAGACCTGGTTTATTATTATTCAGTAATTCAGTGCCTTTCAACATGGCAGTGCAAACAGGAATTTGCAGATTTGTGAACCAGTGATTAGGTTAATCAAATCCCTGTGTTGTGAGGCATGGGGTGGGTCTTGCAGTGGGGTTAACGGAACAGGAGCAGTAGGTCCTGTGGGAGTAGAAGTGTTACCAACAGCTAAAAGTGATTTAATGCAGTGCCTTTAAAGGGGGAGCTCCCTGGGTCGAAGAGCTGTATGCATTGTTTGGGGTGGTCGTCTCGATCCATGTACTCACTAACACTGTTTTTTCCCGTCTGGGCTTTCTGATTACTCCCTGATGTTATGCACTTACAAGATCCAAAGGCGAGACCGATTGCATCAGAAATGCTTGTTACTTCATATATATGCATCTATGTACACATTCATACATGAAATTTATATTCAATGTGTGAGTTAACTTCATTACCACGTGTTTCATTTAAACAAATTATTAGAGTGATTTAATTGCCACATTAAAGTTACACATGTGAGGGTATTAAGTTGATTAATTGGTGGTTGAAACTATGTTGCCATGAGGCACAGGGTCAGACTGATTTGCATATGGCCATGTCTGAACTGGGGTGGTGGAGTGAGCTAAAGAATGATGATGGATTAAACCCAGATCATTTGACTGGGGGTGAGTACTTGCAATGTTCAACACTCCGTCCATCATCCCCTTTGGTTTTGCTTTGTCCGCCCTAAGTTGGCAGGGTATGCCCAGACGTGGGTCCCTTGTTCACTTTGCCACTGGATTCAAGCTAGCCTGGCTAATGACGGCTAATTAGCCAGAAACCGGTCCCAGGATGCTTGTTTCCGGTCCAGGGAAGACGGCTTGACAGTTCGAGCTGGACTGTTCACATGAGGCACAGGGTCAGACTGATTTGCATATGGCCATGTCTGATCTGAGGTGGCGGATTGAGCTAAAGAATGATGATGGATTAACCCAGATCAGTTGACTGGGGGTGAGTGCTTGCAATGTTCAACACTCCGTCCATCATCCCCTTTGGTTTGGATTTGTAACTATGTTATGCCTATTCACAATCAGCATTGATTATTGATTTTATTTTATGTGCGTTTCATATTGTAATTCTCTTCCATTTTGGATCTAAAAAGTTTAACTTGACATAAGGTCTCAACTGAAAATGCTTTCTTTAATTTGTTCGTGCACTCACCTTTACTTAGCAGGTGCATTATCAGGCTACTGGTTAGCTGGAGAAAGACTTATTGTTTGTATTAGACAACTGATGAAGAGGAATCTGGTAACAAACTTGTTGAAATAACGGTCTATGGAGGCCCAGGATGGTGTAAAGCTTAGGTTTGAGTGCTGCAGTCCCAGTTTCAATGAGATGGGAACTTGAGTTAGTGTTCTGATGCCTCTAGCAGCCAACAGTCAGTTGGTTCCTGGTAGTGTAAGGAGAGATAAGGATGTTTTTGAAACTACTGTTATATCTAATTGGTGTTTTCATAGTTAGGCAGATGTCCCCTTGAATTTGGGAAGGAACAGAACTCTCTGCTGAACTTTTTTATGAGTGTAAACTTTATGCTGAACACTTCTAATAATTTTCCTGAACTTTCACAGAACGCCGATCTAATGCTGAAACTTCCTCTGTTCCCTTGATAGTACTTCCCATTAGCAAATCCTGTTCCTAACCTATGTTTATATTAAAAAAGGGAAGTTTCTTTATGGTATACCTATTTGCGACAATTTGCCTTATTCTTGTTGTGGCTGTTCCCATTCTGTACATCATATTATTACAGCTCAACTTATTGAGATATTTGAGCCTGCAAACTACATTGCTGTTGTTTGTGAATTTATGTTTACTCTGTTTAAATATTGGATGAATTGATATTCTAAAATAAAACTATTTAATCATATTTTTTGATTCCTGATTCTTATTGTGGAGTCACATTAGCTTCACAAGTTGTAAATGTGTTTCTAATGCAATCTCGCCTAATCTCTCTTACAGCACTTCAAAGTCAACTAAGAAAGGTCCATCCAACCACTGGAGAAATATATTTGATGAATTTAGGAAAATAATATGGTGTATGTTCCAAAGTGTCATTAAATTTTTATGAAAAACTTATTTCCATGTTTTAAAAACGTTTCGCTATCAATAGTTGGAATATTGGTTTCACAATATATATAATATAAATTGTTTTGTTGTTATAGTTGCTACTATTTTATCCTGTTTAAACCATTCGTGCATTTTTGTGTCACTCGCTGATTCCCTTCTTCTTTGCATCACCTGCATGTGGTTGGGGGTATGAATGTAAGCTGATGAGGGATATTGTGGTGGGGGTAGTGTCAGACAGATACATTATACACATTGGCTTGTGCCGAACGCCATTTCTCCTTCAGTATAGAGGGTTAAATTTGGGCGTGAGCTTGATACTCCCATGTACAAAAAGAACACAGTTGCACGGCGCAATCAGGTAAGCCATACACTGCATGTGCAGACCATGCACAGCGCATGCCATGCTGACCATTTTTTATCATCTTCAGACCATTATTCTCAAGTGAGGTATTCTAGTGAAACTTAGTTTACTATAGATTGCTCTTGGCCGGGTATGAAACCTTTGAAAACCTTGTTGGTATGTCCCACAACACACATTCTGACAGGATGTTGAGGCCAAATGAAAAGAATGAGTGGCTACTTGTGCAGGACATAGGTGTGTTGCATGCTGGAAAGTGAATTACACAACACACTTTTCCTATGATGCAGATCCAGAGGCAGGATGTAGATGGGCCAGCTGGACATGGAGGGAGGTCTAAGACGGGTGTCTTGGAAGGACAGTTGGTGGGGGGCCTGCGGTGTGCCCTTATTAATGCGTGGTCTGTCATCAGGAATTCAACAGAAATTCATGACCTTCAGGCCCTTTGCTCCCTGGACATCCTGTGAGACCTGGCTTATGGACTCAGGAAGCCCCAACATAGTAGCAATGTGTCCGTCTGACTTTAAGATCATGCAACGTCCTCGTCTTAACCATCGGGGTGGCAGGATGGATTCCTTCCTGATTAACAAATTGACATTGCCTTTATTGACTTGATGCTTTGCAGAGATTTTGGGTTTCTTCTTTTCCTCTTAGACCACAGTATTGCAAGGTGGATAAATATGCTGGGTTCCACTGTTGGTTATATTGACTTTTTTTGTCTTTTGCCTTCCACTTTCTCTAATACATGGCATTTTTTTTTATAGTTTTTAATAGTTTAAAATATTAATATCTGGGATGATGCCCCATTACATACCAGTGAAAAATGCCTGCTGATGTTCTTGTAATGCTAATTAAGGGGACCGCTCAAATTAAAACTCACCAATTACATCTGATCTTTGGAAAACAAAACTTTATGGTATGGAGAGCGCCCTACTGGTATGGTCGGACCACTTTCATTTCATTTACTACAAAGCCCACCCCCAAAGTAGTAGATGAAAAGAGCCTGCTTTCTAAATTACCAAAGATGTGGCCATGGAAAAAACTCTCCATTCCTGACTTAGCCGAAAATTTGAGACTCCAACCACTAGTTCTCTAGAGTCAACAACGTTAAGATATGCAAGATATACTAAGTAGATAGACAAAGCACTTTATACAGTTTTAGCATATACCAATTTTAATAGTAAGATACTTACTCCTTCTCCCTCGTGGTATACACCATCCTTCAGAGTGGCTAAGTAAGACTGTAAACAGTTAGAGTTGATTTGGTGTCACAACTACTCTTCAGCAAGGAAACAGGTCTTCAGGGAATATAAAAATTGGCCAATTCTGCAGAATCCAACTTTTATACCAATAAATATGAGTGCGGGTAGCTTGGCCAGAGAGTTGTTTCAAATTTTTCAAGACTTTTCAGCAGCTCAATGTGACGAACTCTCTGTTGAACACATCTAGCATTTGGTAGACATGTTTTCTGACTTGTTTGCGGAAAACATTTCTATGATTAATGACTGTTTGTCCCATCAGCAACAATCCTTTTGTATTGGAGGCTGATTTAGCAACCAGGCTAAATAGGGCAGGGCAGAATGGAAAGGGGCGACCAATCGGTCCCCCCGAACGTATGGCAGAGTACCACGATCCCCCCGGGAAGCCATCTTGGGCGGGAGGCGAGTCTCGGCTGGTATGCCCGAAGCGGCGTAGCCGGGGCGCGCCTTTTCCCGCCCTCGAGTGGGTTGGCCTAGACACTAACGCGGCTGGCCACGCCCTTGGGGCAGGCAGGGGCGGGTTTACGCCCGCCCTGAAGATGGATAAAAGGAGAAAGAAGACCAGAAGGCATCCTCTTGTTCCTGTGCTCTGACGCTGCACCTCCTCGCTGCACGTGAGCTCGAGACGGAACGAAGAGCCAATTTTGAGCGTTGTAATCCTCTTGTTTGTTTTCTAGATACTCTGCTGGAGAATGCCGAAGAAGGCGGGAAAGCGAATGACTACCGACCAGATGCTGCGTGTTCTCATGAAAGAGGTGACCGACCTAAAGAGGCGAATGGATAAAGATGAGGAAGGGGGCCCGAAACGTCCTTTGGAGGGAACAGCCCCGGGAGGAAAAGGCAAGAGGCCCAGGAGGGGAGCAGCTGGGGGAGATATCCCGGGTCCCAGTGTCCCGCTCGAAGCACCCACTCCCGTGCCGGAGGAAGGGAATCCGATTCCCGTTGTGGTCACCCCCGTGTCCGGGGAAGATATGCCGCCCGAGCTGGCAGCACAATTAGCAGCGTGGTTGGGTAAAGGTAGCGAGGGCGCCACGGCTGTCGACGCGCAGGTGTTGATGAAGCAACTGCGGGAAACTCGAGAAGCAGCGAGGGTATCCACGCCGGCCGCGGCCGTAGAGAAGCCACAGGGGACGGTTTTAGTCGCAGAGACAGCGTCCGGTTCAGGTAAGCGGCCATTGCCGATTGCGAGGGAAGAGTCGGCACCCTCTCGAAGGGAGAAGTTGGGTCAGCATGTCCCTTTAGCTATTAAAGAAAAGATATGGGCAGGGGAATATGTAAACATCTTCTCGTTGCTTACTGATCATTATGAGATGGAGCATGTTAAAAGTCAGAAGGACCTCATGCATCCGAGTGTTTGGCGCGCAAAGATGGCCGCCTTTAAGGTAAATGAAAACATTGGCAATTGGGGCAAGGCGTGGGGGGTTTTCACATCGATCTTGGGAGAACGGAGGCCCGAATTGCTACCCGAATTGCCGATTTATCAGTCACGGATCATGGGGTACTCGGTATCACACGAGGGTAATCATTGGTTTTGCTATGATAATCTTTTCAGAAAAGCAAAAGAACATGATAAAAACTTAACTTGGGATTGTTATGATTCTGTGTCCTGGTCCAAAATGAAGGATACTGGTATGTTGAAAGTGCCATTAGTAGGGAGTAACGTGGGCGAATCCTCCCGTCAGTATGCGGGGACGCCCTTTCGATCAGGTACGGGTACCGACAATCACTCGAGGCCTACCGGTAATGCAGGTAAAAAGGGGGTTTGTTGGAACTTTAACAGGGGTAAATGTACTAGGCCCCAGGGGTCGTGCAAATTTAGACACGAATGTAGTGGGTGTGGGCAATCATCCCATCCTGAGTCCACGTGCAGAGCCAAAACGGGTGATAACGGGGGTAGAGGAGGTGCCAAGCAGGTCTAACATAGTCCGAGGGGCGCCTTTACCTACCCCGATTGATACCTTGGCAATGATTCCCTGGCTCAATGAATACCCGGATCGTGCTTCCGCTGGGGTGTTGCGGAACGGGTTTTCATATGGTTTCCGCATCCCAGTGGGGGACTTTCAGGGTGTGGAAAAATGCAAAAATCAGATATCGGTCTTGCAGCATACGACCGTGGTACAGGAAAAGATCCGGAAGGAGGTTACTCGAGGTCGAGTCGCCGGTCCGTTTAGTGTACCCCCGGTTGCTAACTTTGTTTGTTCGCCTTTAGGAGTGGTCCCCAAGAAGGACCCGGGTGAGTTTCGGCTGATACATAATTTGTCAGCCCCACGTGGTCTTTCCGTAAACGAAGCGATAGACCCGGAAATGTGTTCGGTGCGGTACGCATCCTTCGATGAGGCCGTGGCCATTTTGAATCGCCTGGGGCCCGGTGCGCTGATGGCAAAATCTGATATCGAGTCAGCGTTCCGGTTGCTCCCGGTACATCCAGACGATCAGCGTCTCCTGGGTTTCATGTTTCAGGGTCAGTATTACATGGATAGGTGTATGCCGATGGGATGCTCTATTTCTTGTGCCTATTTCGAGAAATTCAGTAGTTTCCTACAATGGGTCTTCACTAAGAAGACGGGTTTTCAACATGTGATGCATTATCTCGATGATTTTTTGTTCCTGGGGGCAGCCGGGGATCCGGAATGTGGGCAAGCTTTGGCTGCATTTTGTGTTTTAATGAATCAGTTTGGCGTGCCATTGGCACCAGGTAAGACGGTGGGTCCTTCGACTTGCCTCGAGTTTCTGGGGATCGAGTTAGACTCCGGAGAAGGTTGTTTCCGTTTACCAGGTGATAAAGTGTTAAAGTTCAGGGCATCCCTGCAAATGTGTATGAGTGAAGCTAAGGTTAAGCTGCATCAATTACAGCAGTTAGTGGGGCAGTTGAATTTTGCCCTAAGAGTTATACCAATGGCCCGCCCTTTTTCCCGTTCGATCGCTCAAGCCATGGTCGGACTGAAGGAGGGCCATCATCGCACAAGGCTCTCGGCCGAGGTCCGCCAGGACATGCGCATTTGGTTGGCATTTCTGGCGGATTTCAATGGTCGAGTCATCTGGAACAAACCGGCCGTGTCCTCTGAGGAGCTGGGGCTGTGGACAGATTCGGCAGGGAGTATAGGTTTTGGTGCCATTTTCGGTACTCGATGGTCTGCACAAAAATTGCCGGCATGGTGGCGCGACAGTGGACTGACAAGTAACATTGCTTTCCTGGAACTCTTCCCCATTTTGGTGGCCCTGAGAACGTGGCCTGAAGGGTTCAGAGATCACTCTGTGGTATTCTGGTCTGACAATATGACCGTGGTTGAGTGTATCAATAGCCAGGCAGCACGATGCAAATGGATTTTGAGACTGCTCAAGGAAATCGTATTACTGTGTATGCAATTGAATGTGCTATTCAAAGCAAGACATGTCCCGGGGATAATGAACCAGGTGGCTGATGCCCTTTCTCGTTTTCGTATGCAGGCCTTCTGGGGTTTTCTTCCCACAGCGGACCCGGAGCCAGCACCCTTTCCCGAAGCTCTCTGGTCTCTCGGTGCCCCGAACTTCGTAACCTCGTGGGAGAGAGTTTAGCACCCAGGACGAGGAAGGCATATGAAGGGGCGTTCCAATCCTATTTAGCCTTTTTGGGGACTGCTAGAGAGGAGCTTTGGGGTCAGGAGGAATGGGTAGTGAACTTTCTGATGTCTTTACATCTGGCAGGGAAATCGGTGGCCACGGCCCAGAGGCATCGGGCTGCCATTTCCTTTGTTGCTAGGGCTCATGGGATACAGGACCCGACAGCGTCTTTCGTTGTGCAAAAAGCGCTACGAGGGTGGCAACGCCTTGAGGGTCGCAGGGTAGATGAGAGGCGCCCGATAGGTTTGGATAGGTTGGCCCAGTTATTATCCAGACTCCCTACAACATGTTCATCTCACTTTGAGACAGTGTTATTCCGAGCCGCTTTTACGCTGGCATTTCATGGAGCTATGCGGGTAAGCGAATTAGTGGCGAGGAACAAGCAGGATGTTACGGGAGGGCTGTGCGCAGAGCACGTTCAAATCAGAGGGGAGACGATGACTGTCTCGTTTGTAAGGTCCAAGACCGATCAAAGCGGGATGGGCGACTGCATAATTATACACAGGATTCCCGGGTCGTCCATGTGCCCAGTGAAGTGTTTAGAGGATTATTTAACATGAAGGGTGGCATCATGGGGGGGGACCTTGTTGAGACACGCGGACGCCACCCCACTGACAAGGTTTCAGTTTCAGCGGGTGCTTGCGATGTCAATTACAGCTGCGGGCTTGAACCCGGGCGAGTTTGGGACCCATTCCTTTCGGATAGGGGCTGCTACAGAGGCTACAGCCAGGGGTCTGAATGTAGAACAAGTTAAACGTGTGGGGCGTTGGTCCTCCAATTGTTATAAACGGTATGTGCGTTTGCACATGTTGTGAAGCTGTAATGATGTACTCACGCTTCTTGTTTTGTTTGGTTTTCAGTTACGCAAGCCCACGAGGCGGGGCGGACTATGCAGTCGACCCAACACCGGGACAGCGGTCAGACATCACCGGCTGTGAAAAAGGAGGTGTGGGTCGTGGGCCACTCATACGTGAGGCGTGCCGCGGACGTATTCAAGGCAGGTGACATGGTGCACGTGGCTGGGGAATACGGGTACAGTGTGTCCTTCTACGGAAAGGGCGGTCTCTGTATTGACCAGTTTCAATCATTTTTCGAGGGTTTGCTAGGGCGGACGAGGTCACCGCCGTCTGTAGTCATAGTACATCTTGGGGGCAATGATTTGGTCACCACTGGTAGACGACTTCTCCTGGAGGCGATGCTTTCCACTGTAAGTTGGTTAGCGAGGAGAGTTCCAGGGTGCACAATTGCGTGGTCCCATATGATCCCACGAAAAGTGTGGCGGGGGGCTATTTCTGTTTCTGCTTTAAATCACTCGGTGAGAAAAATTAATAACAAAGTGAGTAGGTTGTTCCGGTCCAATGCACTGCATTCTGTCTCGCATGGGTGTATTAATGATGACAGTATGTATTTGGGGGACGGTGTTCATTTGTCTCGGGTGGGGAATGAGGTACTCATAGGAGACTTCATAGCTTGGCTAAAGATGTTAAAACATGACCTTTAGATAGGAGTGTGGTGGGGGGTCCGGATAGCCGGTCAACTATCCGGACCTGTGGCGGTAAGGTCATGATCGGTGAGCACTAATTGGAAGATCCCTATGAGTGGGCGTTACCCATTACGGATGGGGGCGCTCGGGGGAGGTGGCCATTGGCCCCTCAATGGGGAGGCGGTCCCTTCTAAGGATGGGTCGCCGAAAGGAAAGGGAAGGCGGTCAAGGCCCCTTCATGGGTAGGAGGGGTTACAGCCCCCTCCTGGTGAATTTCCCGGGGCCAGGACGTCTGCGACGGCAGATGTGGTAAGTTGTGTGGGGTGTGGGGGGGGGTCTACGCTACCTTCTAGATACCTCACACGAGCCTCGTACGACCTTTAAGTGGCGTCGAGTTTTAGTGGGGCCCCCGTCAAGTCAAGGGAAATTGGAAGTTGCACTTGAGGTATGCCTCCGTGCCGCCCCTCACAAGGGAGGGGGATATGTCTGGGTTAGGGATCTTGACACCGGTTACGACCTTGCCGTTGGCCCTTAAACGTTAGGATGTACAATTTCAAAATTTCAAGTAAATGTTTTGTAGGATGTTAGTTCGGCTAGGAGAACCTTTGTATTAGAGGATATGTTAAGGTTAGCCAAACATCGCAATGTGGTAATGAAATTGTACATAATATGAAACTGTTATTTTAATGTTTTAATTTTGTTTCATATTTTAATAAATACGGCCGGGAAGGGTAACTCCCTTTCCGCCTTCCAAAAATTCAAGAACTGTTTCCGGTTTCCCATCCTTGGGGAGTGTGTTGAGAGGGGGTGGCGGGTATCTCAGCCATATGGAAAGGGACGACCAATCGGTCCCCCCGAACGTATGGCAGAGTACCACGATCCCCCCGGGAAGCCATCTTGGGCGGGAGGCGAGTCTCGGCTGGTATGCCCGAAGCGGCGTAGCCGGGGCGCGCCTTTTCCCGCCCTCGAGTGGGTTGGCCTAGACACTAACGCGGCTGGCCACGCCCTTGGGGCAGGCAGGGGCGGGTTTACGCCCGCCCTGAAGACGGATAAAAGGAGAAAGAAGACCAGAAGGCATCTTCTTGTTCCTGTGCTCTGACGCTGCACCTCCTCGCTGCACGTGAGCTCGAGACGGAACGAAGAGCCAATTTTGACCCACCCACCAGCCCCTGAAGACAGCGAGTGGTTTTTAATGAAGTTTGATGGATAACTCCGATTTTCGTTTACAGGTTGTGGTATTATCGTGAAGATTTTGAGTATGCAATAAAGAATGATCGATTTGTGTTATGTTTGGCAAATAAAGTAATTCTGCTGTAGTGTTCATCAGTACGCATGCTTTGAAGAAAGTTGTTGTTGCTACTGTTGGTTAGATATAGTCATTTAGTATTTAGTTAGCATTGTCGTATTTATTTTGGTCGGGCGGTAAGGTCATGATCGGTGAGCACTAATTGGAAGATCCCTATGAGTGGGCGTTACCCATTACGGATGGGGGCGCTCGGGGGAGGTGGCCATTGGCCCCTCAACGGGGAGGCGGTCCCTTCTAAGGATGGGTCGCCGAAAGGAAAGGGAAGGCGGTCAAGGCCCCTTCATGGGTAGGAGGGGTTACAGCCCCCTCCTGGTGAATTTCCCGGGGCCAGGACGTCTGCGACGGCAGATGTGGTAAGTTGTGTGGGGTGTGGGGGGGGGTCTACGCTACCTTCTAGATACCTCACACGAGCCTCGTACGACCTTTAAGTGGCGTCGAGTTTTAGTGGGGCCCCCGTCAAGTCAAGGGAAATTGGAAGTTGCACTTGAGGTATGCCTCCGTGCCGCCCCTCACAAGGGAGGGGGATATGTCTGGGTTAGGGATCTTGACACCGGTTACGACCTTGCCGTTGGCCCTTAAACGTTAGGATGTACAATTTCAAAATTTCAAGTAAATGTTTTGTAGGATGTTAGTTCGGCTAGGAGAACCTTTGTATTAGAGGATATGTTAAGGTTAGCCAAACATCGCAATGTGGTAATGAAATTGTACATAATATGAAACTGTTATTTTAATGTTTTAATTTTGTTTCATATTTTAATAAATACGGCCGGGAAGGGTAACTCCCTTTCCGCCTTCCAAAAATTCAAGAACTGTTTCCGGTTTCCCATCCTTGGGGAGTGTGTTGAGAGGGGGTGGCGGGTATCTCAGCCATATGGCAGTGAACAGCCTTTACTGAGACAGGTTTACAGAGGACAGCCTTCATTGACCAATACTCTAGGCCTCATCCTGCTCTTGGAGCATTGAGAGCCTCTGTCATTGCAACAATTTGTCAAGATTGCTAGCTAGATTTCATCAAGTTCTCCTTTAGACCCACTGCCATCAGGTCATTGGAAAGCGCTAATTGAGATCCTTGGACCTCCATTACTGGAGGTTGGCAATGACTCCCTTGCCAGTGGATTTGTTCCAGACCCATGGAAGAAAACATTGGTCATGGCTCCATTAAAAAAAAAAACTGAGCCGATCGCTCCTTCCCTCCAAATTACATCCTTTATCCTTATGCCTTTTTCTATTATGATACTGGAGAATATGCTAACAATTGCCCCTCCTGGCCCTTGAAGGAAGGCCAGATTCTAGATCTCCTCTTGTCAGGCTTCTACTCTATATACAGCATGGAAATAGCCCTTCTAGCCATGGTGGATAACCTATGAATGCTGATGGACGTGGCTGAGCGTTCATGTCTTGTGCTGTTAGATCGTTACGCAGCCTTCAACATGGTTCCTCACAACCTTTTTTCTGGCTTCATGAGATTGGCATGGAGAGAAGGCACTTGATTCGTGTAGCTCCAATCTCAAAGAGACATCAGCCAGTCTATTTACCTCCTTACATGTCCAAGTACAAGACACTGTTGCTAGGAGTATCTCAATTGTTCACATTAAGTACAACTCTTTTCAATATCTACTTCCCCTGATCAAGCTAATTAGATCTCGAGGCCTTCATTGTATTAATTATGTGGACAATACCAACTGATTATCACTCCATATGAAAACACGCATTGAGCCCTTTCACTGCTTTGATTAGTGTATGATTGCAGTGTGGGTGGCTACAACAGAACTCTCTAAAGTTAAATTCGGACAAGAGGGAGTTTCTTTGGATCATATAATCAAAAATCCATCGCCCTTGGCTATCAGACTTTAGACACCCTTCTGGCAGGTTCGGCCTCCCACAGCTAGGAAATAAAACAAATCTTGGTGATTATCTTTTGCCTGAATGCTCAATATTGGACCAGGTTAAGCCCCTTTGAGCCACCAAATTTATCAATGATTTGCATTGCCCTTGCACCACACAAGAGTGACCCTAGAGTGACACAAATCTTAATTTAGATTTATTAAGCCAGGCAAGGCCATCCTGCATCGATAAATAAAGCTTAACGGAACGTAACGGAAAGCAGTGCAAATTGCTGCGTTGTGCTATTCTGCCCCAGGGAGGCAGCACATACAGAAAGAGGAAAATGCCTCAGGGGACTGATTTTGTGCAGAAATGTGTCCCTTCCTGCTTACAATGCAGGAAACCCTTGCATCCTGGTGCCAGGGTGCATGTGGTGGTAGTAGGCAGCACATTGTGCACTAGCGCTGGGAAATGGCAGGAATGTGCTGTATAATGCTCCATGTGGCACATCCTTCCCCTTTCCCTATCACACAGAGAAGAAAGGTGGCTTGCTGCCTTGTGTGATAAGTTGAAAAAATATTCCTTTTGTGTGTACCTGCTTCTTCCTCTTCAAAGAAATCAGGAAAATCCTACATATTCTCCCAAAGAATGATCATCATGTGGTTATCCATGCCACCATATTGAGTATTCTAGACTACTGCAACTTCCTCTTTTTTGGCGTGGACGTAGGCCTTCTAAAGAGAGGAAGAGGATCCAGAACAAAGCACCTTCACAGACCCTAGGTCTTTCTTGTTTCTCCTCTGCCCCAGGAAGCTCTCCAATTGCACCCAGTGCCAAAAAAGATTGAGTAAAAGTCCTTGTGTCAGGTCTTTAAAGTGGTTCATCATAAAGGCCCATATTACTTTTCACAAATGTTCACCAAATATACTCCTTCTCATTACTTATGCTCCTCTGAGGCTTTGCTGCTCACTGTCCCCAAAGTTAGGTGGTCATGGTTAGGTGCCAAATCTTTCTTGGTTAGGGAGGCAAAATCGGAGAATGAGTTCCCTTTAAACATCCATTATATGCTCGCTTACTGAATTTCAGGAAAGCCTTAAAAACTTAGGGGCATATTAGCAACAACTTGCGATAATTATCGCAAACCGAGCTTAGCGCAACTTTTTTTATTGCCTCCTATCGCTGGATTTTATCACGGAGATAACACAGTATTGCCAATGTTTATCTCCACGGCGATAAAAAAATCCAGCAATAGCGGTGAATTACATCTTTAACGTGAGATTTCCAGCGATAAAAATCCTATCGCTAAGGAACATCTTGCTAATAGGCAGGTGGAGACTTAGCCGAAGAATCCATCTCCCATTGACTATGATGGCTAAGTCAGGTTTTTATCAGGTGTAAAATTGTGGCGCTAATCGCGGTTAGCGCATTTTTTTATTGTGTCTCGGGTATTGCTATTAGGCGATAGCTTTGTTAGTCACTGCTTTCAGTTGCTACCAGTTTGTGTACGCCCACTTTGCATGTCATTAGCAATAAATATCGCTGACATGCAAAGCAGGCCCCAAACCGGTCGCTATCGCATGGAAGCTGTCGCTAACTGCTGTTAGCAACAGCATGGTAATTGTGCGATAAAGAAATTGCTAATTTATCGGCAAAAAGTGCCGCTAAAGTGGCGATGACGCCTTTGCTAATATGCCCCCTGGCTTTTTAGGTGTTAGAAATCTTTAGGTTGTTTTCCTTCCTGTTCTTAATGTTTAATCATTCAGGCACAGGAAAGCCACTGAGGTGCTTGTTGCATTCTAGAATTTAGATAACATATCATGTAACATAACATACCATACCATACCATAACATAACATAACATAACTTAACATAACATAACATAACGTAACATAACGTAACATAACATAACATAACATAACATAACATAACATAAGATTTTCATGCATCCCATTTCTTCATGTCACCTGTTTCTCGCTTTTCTTTTTGGTTCTTTTGATATACGTTGGTTGTCTCCTGCTATCTTTTTTCTGTTATTTATTATTTTATGCTTCTGTCTTGCAACTTGGAAATCACAGTTAAAATGTAAAAAGGGCAATAAAAACCACTTTAACCTATTAAGTTACACCCCGATTAAAGCTGGTTTAGCGGTTGCTTCTCAACTCCCTTGTTCAGTCATACCAAAGTCCCTGAAAGTGCAGCCCCACCAATGGCCCTTAGTGCTTAGCCAGCCCAATGGCCCTAAATAGTCAGCTGGACAAATGGTCCTTGATTCTTTTTCTTCCAAGTAGCTCTTTATTGATTTTATAGATACTGATACAAAAACCACAGTCAATAAAACAATGCCTGTGTTGCATGAATGTTCATAAAGTTCGGACAGTGGATATGTCAGTACATCACTGGGCATCCCACATGGGGTGATCATAATAAAGAATACAACAACACAATGAATATCAAACATATGTCAGTAGTGTTAGAAATTCGGGTCTCGAGTTGGCAGAGGCACACACCTTGTCCAAGTAGGTACCCCTGCTTCTAGTCAGGATAAAGGAGTTATACACTTTAGATAACTCCTGTTCGCCCTCTTGGTAGCTTGGCAGGAGCAGACAGGCTTATCCCAAAGGCGATGTGTAAAGTATGTGCAACCAGACATACAGTAATACGGAGAAAACACTACACATGGACACCACATCAATATGGAAAAATAAAGTATCTTTATCTAAATCAAACAAGACCAAAACAAAAGAAATCCAACATACACAATTAAAAATATGACTTTTGAAAGGTTTAAAGCAATTCTGTCCATAGAAATCTGTGGATGTGTGATTTTATACAATGTACCTGTAAGGGCATCAAAATTCACAAGGCCAAACAACCATAGAGAAGGGAAGCATTGAAAAGCACCGTGATACGTCAGTTCCTGAGTCCTTGGGGAGGCTATGTGACAGTTCTGCTGCATGCAGCGGAAGTGATCCATCAAATCCAGACTATAGACAAAAGTGATGCATCAATACATCATGCATCAATACCCAACACAGTTCTGGTCTGTCGACAAAAATTACTGCACAAGTGCGATGCGTGGAAAACTGGATGCGCTGGAGGTTGATGCGTCAATTTTTTTAGCTGTGGTTCCACTCTGTGTCGACTCTTTCAGCTGCACAGCAGGGACTGTATCTGAGTCGGTACAAAAGGGGGTGGTGCTGGACAGAGCATCTGAATCAATCAAACACTCTCACCCAGTCAAAAGATCTGGGTTTAATCCATCACCGTTCTTTAGCCCACTCTGCCACCCCAGTTCAAACATGGCTATATGCGAATCAGTCTGACCCTGTGCCTCATGGGAACAGTCCAGCCTGAACTGCCAAGCCATGTCTTCCCTGGACCGGAAACAAGCTTCCGAGGACCGGTTTCTGTTATTCCAGCCATCTTCAGCCTGGCTTGCATGAATCCAGTGGCAAAGTGAGCAAGGGACTCACGTCTGAGCATACCCTGCCACACTTATGGCGGCCAAAAGCAGTATAAAAGGGGGTGGTGATGGACGGAGCACCTGAATCAATCAAACACTCACACCCAGTCAAAAGATCTGGGTTTATTCCATCACCGTTCTTTAGCCAACTCTGCCTCCCCAGTTCAGACATGGCTATATGCAAATCAGTCTGACCCTGTGCCTCATGGGAACAATCCAGCCCGAACTGCCAAGCCATGTCTTCCCTGGACCAGAAACAAGCTTCCGAGGACTGGTTTCTGGCATTCCAGCCGTCTTCAGCCCGGCTTGCTTGAATCCAGTGGCAAAGTGAGCAAGGGACTCACGTCTGAGCATACCCTGCCACACTTATGGCGGCCAAAAGCGGTACAAAAGGGGGTGGTGATGGATGGAGCATCTGAATCAATCAAACACTCACAACCAGTCAAAAGATCTGTGTTTAATCCATCACCTTTCTTTAGCCCAGGTACAAAAGGGGGTGGTGATGGATGGAGCATCTGAATCAATCAAACACTCACACCCAGTCAAAAGATCTGGGTTTAATCTATCTGAGTCGGTGCAGTGATCTTAGACTTTGGAGGTCGGTGGAGTAGACTCAGTGTCCAGTTGACCTTCCAGTGCATCTAGTCTTTTGCAGCACAACGGCAGTGCACGGGAATTCTTCCCATTTGGCAGTGGGAAAAGAGGCGCGGGAAGGGCGATGCATCAATTTTCTTGGTTTCTTTAAGTCTTGTTAAGCTCCCAGCAAAAGGAAAAAACTCCAGAGGCCCAGAACTGGAACAGGCACCTCCTAGCAGGCCAGAACTCCCAGCAGTGGAGTTGAGCAAATCTGGTGGTAAAGTCTTTGTGGCCCTGAGACTTCAGAACAGGAGGCAAACACACACAAGCCCATGGGGACTCTTCATAAGCAGGTTCACAGCACAGTTCTAGTCTTTGTCCTCTTCTTGGCAGAAGCAGCAAATGCAGTCCATCCCAGCAAAGTAACACACAGCAAAGGGACAGTCTTCTCCTCACAGCTCTTCAGCTCTTCTTCCTTGGCAGAGGTTTCTCTTAATGCCAGAAGTAATATCAAATACTGGGGTACTAGGTATAATATTTATACCCCATTTTCTCCTTGTAGTTTTTGCTGCACGAGTCTCTGAGCTCAGTAAAACCTCCATGATCCAGCTTCACTACAGGAGGTGGAGACAGCTTTGTGCAGAGCAAACACATACTTTTAAGGTGCTGGATAAAAGAAACCTTGGGCGGAGCTGGCGTAGTGCCACTATGCGGAGCTCCACGTATTTGGGAAGAAACTCAGTGGAATTCCGCTCTGCTCCCCACCACCCTTCCTAACGAAATTATAATTTTAAAAAGGCACTTACCTGCTGTGGCTGCCTCCACCTCGCCACTCTATTTCTGTGTCCTTGCTGTCCTTGTCGATGGAAACCCCTACGTTCTATGTCTTGCACGTGCACTCTTCAGCTGTGAAGTGGCCGGCTAACTCTGCTCCGCCACGGAGTCTGAGTTTTGCATGAACTCCCCGTTCTCAAAGGAGCGAGGAGTAGGCAAAACTCTGTAAAATCTTCCAGATGGAGCGGCATTATAGCGAGGCGCCATTATAGTTTATTTGAATATTTACTTGTGATGTTAAGGATGTTGTTTGTATCCTCTTTCAGGTTATCTTCTGGTCCTGATGAGAACCGGACAAAACGGTCCGGTTTGAAACGCGTCGCAACTCGGGTCCCTCGGTAACCCACAGCTCAGTTTCCTCACGTCCCTCTGGAGAATTTCACGCTCCCTGAGAATCGACTGAAGCTATTTTCTAGAACAAGGTTATCTTCTGGTCCTGATGAGAACCGGACAAAAGGGTCCGGTTTGAAACGCATCGACCTTGTCTTGTTTTGGTTTGACCTACGCCATAAGCCAGCTGTATTTTGCAAATTTTTGTGATAAAGTAATAATTCAAATGTTTAGGGGCAGGTCAATATTGTTATTCATTTTTTAGGCTGCCCCCTATCAGGTCTTTAATTTATAATGTAACAATTGTGCTAATACGCTCAAGTAGGTCCCATTTCATTTCCTAATTTTTTCCTTTGCACCACCAAGTGTTTTGTTTGTGTATGTATGTAAGTTTGTGTGAAGAGGATTCAGTTTTGAGTGAAGGAGTGAATGTCAAAGAAGGTGTGTGTAGTGATTTTTACAGCACTGTGATCTGTTCATCTACGTCTGTTCTTGTTATATTTCTCATGTCTGTTGCACATATTTATAAATATTTTGTATATTCTCTGGTCCAAAAATTGAAAAATAAAAAGCAATTTTGATTGATTAACTTAATCACAGGACTAAAAATTTGAGTTTCTAGTCTGTTGGTCAAATGGTTTAGTTTATCAGGTCTCAGTATTGGCACTTGTTTTGGTTGATTAGGACAGAGGAGTCTGCATGACTTCTTAAATAATCACCTATGCATGCGCTGAGTATGATTAGGTAGCGCAGAGCACCTGGCTAGCTCAAACTGGATCACATAGTATTTGTAATGAGAATTTAACTTACCTCTGAGTGTGAGCAGCATGCTATTTGAAAAAAAATATTAGCATTGTAGAACACAGCAAATAAATAACTAAAATAATTGCTCACTGAGCCCTGCAACCTCAATGCCCAGCAGGTCGAGCAGGTCCTGTTCCTGTTCAAGTACATTGACTTAGCGACCATTCAGCAGTTTCATGGTGCTGTGGACACAATTGATCTGGCACACCCACCCGGGCAATCTCCCCCACAGCAGTCCATACTCCCACAGGGCATACCCCCTCAAAGGCCTGACTCCTGCTGCCAACATTGAGGGGAGGTGGCGCTGCATATTAAAAATAAGTGCAGTTACATCCACCTCAGAAAAAATGGTGTGGGGCTGCACCCCTGGGTTGCTTCCGCTCTGGCGCTGCTCCTCTGACATGGCACTTGGTAGGAAAAGAAAGGACATTAATAAGTAGGACGGAAGTAAGAGAAGATATAGAAGCAGAAAGTTAGAACTGTGGAAATAAAAAGAGGGAAAAAGGTTAAAAAAAAAAAGTAAATAAATAAATAAAAAATAAAAAATGACAAAAAAAGACCAATAAGTCAAATGCACAAATACACAGACAAATACTGATAAAATAAAGGTAAATGAGGAGTGGATGAAAGGGATAAGGGAAGGGTTGGCATAGATTTAAATGGATCAAAAAATCTCGCCCAGTACCATTCAGAGAGCAAAATGCAGGAAAAATAAAAAGGCCATGTCCATGCTGACCATGTAGTGCAGTTTGTTCTGATTTTACAGCACGGAATGCATTACTGGCCTGTAAATATATCACAAATTGGGTGCCGCGCATTCTCTTTCCCGTTCACAGAGATCAGCAGGATCCAGTTCATTTTTTTGGAACTCTGTTTAATTCAGCAGAGAAAAACTCAGCAAGCTCTGAATAGGTCTATATTACACCTGATGACATTGCTCAGGAGTTCCCATCCCCACACATTCTATGACACAAAATTATATATGGGTAGAGAGCCATCATCTCTGGATGCCATTACTAAACCACCAAGGCATCCCCCCACAACTCACCTCCCATTGTGCTACCCGCATCCTTAGCAATGGACCCACAATCGCTCATGGACAAAAAGGCAACATAAAACAGAAACAAAAACTTTAACCTCTAGCCCAAATCCCCACCCCTGGTCAAAGCAAGAACAAGCCCCAGACGAATAACAAGTTGTAAAACAAACTAGTTTATTGAAGTCCATCAAGGTTGGGGGCAAGAATCCAGCAATGAGGAAAACATAGGGAGCCAGGCCTGCCACAATCAGAGGCAAGGTGTAACTATGGCGGGATTCTATTTCCACCACCATCAGAGTCTGCTCCATTCCGGCCTGCTCCTCTGTGGCCTTCCCCTGGGGGAACCAGTGTCCTGCTGCCAGTGAGGAGGATGCCTGTGCTGCTCTCCACCAGAATCCACAACATTATACGCTGGAGGCAAGATTCCCTTGAACTCCAACCAATCCCAGGCCTCGGCTGGGGACATGAAGAAGTGGTGCCAGCGCCCATAACCTGCTGCTTAGATGAGACATTAAGGAGTAAGGCATTCCCATTTGCCAAAGTTGGAACTTTAAATGCATGAAGGAGCCATGCTGGGACAGTACATATGCTGTGTAGTCCGGGTACATATTCACAGGATTGTTCTCCCCCTGCCTGGGTCTGTTGGTGCATGCCACCTGTAATATGGGATCAGGATCATGATAATTGAAAAGCCGTGCCACCACCTGTTGAGGGAGGGGCGTATGGTGGGGCAGCCAACCAGGCACTAAGAAATTCTACCTCTGGCCGTCCAGCACTATGTTGAGTAGACTATCCTCGAGAAACAGGCACATGTTCGGGCTCTCTGTCCCCTTGGAGAGCCCCACTATGCAAATGTTATTCTGTCGAAAGCAGCCCTCAGCTTCATTTGCTCGGTTTCTCAACAGGGTCACCTCTGCCTGAAGAGTCCTCCATGGAGATTTTACGTCCACCATAGAGGGGTGAAGGACAGCAACAACAGACTTTTTGGACTCCACCTTGTCCCTTAATTTGGCCTGGTCCGCCCTAAGTTTACTCATCTCCACCATAAAAGTGTCTAATTTGGGATCAAATGTGGCTTTGAAATCCCTGATGGACCCCAATAGTTCATCAAATTTGTCTGTGGTGGATGGTCCAGCAGTTGATTTATAGGGGGGGCATTGCCACTTTCAGCACAGCACCCGCAGGATCCACAGCATCAATTCATGCAGGTACTCATGGTGGGGCAGTTGGGCGGGGGGATGTTAACAGCTGTTGGAATAGGCTCTATTTATCTTTCCCTATTCCATCATCTGGCGACTTCTCTCCCCTACCGACCGCCAGTCAGACCGCCCTTACTGGCATCGACCGCCGCTGGTGGGACATCCCTCCCCCAATTTCTGGACCCCCCTTCATATTATGCTGTTTGACCATGGTGGCAGGACAAAGCTCTAATGCTCAGGACATGTGGGTGGAAAGTCCTGACAACACCCCAAGGCAAGGCCACCAGTGGGCAGCACTGTGAGAAAACACACTGCTCTCCAATGGATATTAACCGGGTGGGGGCAACCCAGTATATGGTGTTGGTAAAAGATCTACACCAGCCGATGACCACAGCGACTGATGCATGTTCCACACTCGCTGACACATAAAGTTCTCTGCATCCAGTCCAACCAGGGTGAAGAGCCCACAGTCCTCGTGGCAAAGTATAGCGCTGGGTGGAACTGCTACAGCCTCTACAGCCCATGTTTGATCCTCAGCTGAGCAGGACAGTTAGTATCCAAAGGGCCAGAGATGCAGTGTGGGGCAGCACCCAGGAGCCACACAGCATATAAGACCAAGCATCCAAAAATATCAATCAGTCAGCCAAGAGGCATGAGGGAAAGCCTGGGGAGCCTGCCACTGAATGAACAATTAACAAAAGAACTCCCTCGCGACCTATTGACTTTTCAGGGTATCTACTCCAAATATACAGGCATAATAATACAAATACAACACCTTTGTTCTACTTTGTCATTATTTTCATTCTTATTTTCTTTATAAAAATTATTTCTTCATTTCATATTTTTGTCTTTTTTTCCCATCATTTTCTAAAAAAAAATGTATATCATAAAATGCATCATAATTATCAAAAAGTTATTCAGAATACATAATTCATTATTCCTACACCACAATACATATATCACCAGGTAGAGAACCAAAACACACACACCACTCTCTCTCAATCTTACACATTCATAACTTCACATATCTGGGTTTATAAAACACGTCTCTTAGTTGTTATATCTGTTGCCCAATATATAGCTAATCTGATTGGTGGGATTTTAAATGGACTTGGTCAACGCGTTTCGGTAGAGTCGAACAATGATGGAAACCACCTTCTTCAGGACCCGCCAGATAAGATATGTGTTCTCTATAATCTGGGAAATCTGAAAGAGTATATATACAAAAAATCCATATTATTTATATGCCCATATTGTACACTTTAAAACAAGAGACATGGTGTGGATCGATCAGTATCTCCCACACTCACACACTTATTCACCCAATTGTGTTACCTTATAACCCATGCTCTGAACTATTTCAAAAAAGATCAACATAAATTCAATTTCCTAAGTAGCTCAATCCCATGAGCCACATGCATGAGACACAGGGATGGTGCTAATAGGGCCGGGCACCGAACACCCACGGTGGCATTTGGAGGCTGAGTGAACATGCCAATGAAGGAAAGGGCATCGCCACACCCGCAGGGCTATGCGCCGGCCACTGGTTGCACTCGGCCTCCACCGCTGGTCAAGATGGCATGGGAACACCCAGGTATAGTGTGACGGGGCTTCTGATGTTGCAGGATGGTGACTGGCTGGCGAGGCGAACAGAGCTACCTTACCACACGTCTGTCACAATTGTCATTTTGTCCACACCCGCCAATAGCCAATGATAAGCAACAAGACAATATGCCTCAGTGTGTATCCAGGCAAATGTCCAGTGTGCTGCTCAACCCAAGTCCTTTATGACCAATCTGAAGTTCCTCATTTTGTGATTAGGCCTCTGCTTATCAAGCTTCTGCCAAGCTCACACCCCATGATTAAAAAAAAACATCTTGTCTCCAGTTTAAACCACTGAACTCTAATAATGAAACTTCAAGAGCAAAGTTAAAGTATACTAGAGTTTGCCTAATGCATTTCTGCCTCTGCATATGATTGCTAGCTACTAAAAATGCTCAAAACGGAGATGGACTGCATAGCCGAAGTTTATTCAGAAAATCATACAGGGGAATATATTGTATATGTCTCAGGACACCTCAAGAGTCTTACCATTGGGGTGGATAAATGTAATAATTTCTTCGCATACTAGAGAATGCTGACTTGGTGGACTGATTTTCAATCCTTGGAATCTAATAATAATTTACTGTTGATCTTTTAAAAGTATGTGTACATTAGTGTTAAAAAGTGATTGTTTGTGCCTCTTATTATTTGTGTTTGATCCCAACTACTGCACTATGGAATTTATAAGATTTAGGATTTGGCTGTGAGCTTGCTTTTCAATTTCCACTGAAAATTGGGATCAACTAGGTGCCTTAGCCCTCCTGCAATACTTTGATATAACATGGGTATTAGAACTGGCTTCCTTGGTGTGGTTTTCCCTCACTTATTGCCTCTACCTCCTATATGTTTGATGATATGCTGGATTTCTTTTATGCTGGTTTAGATGCTTTGGGCACTTTGCCAGTGCTGATCAGTGTCAACGTGCAAGTGCTCCCTGTATAAATTATTATGGTGATTGGTTATCCATGATTGGCGTATTTGTCTTACCAGTAGGTCCCAAATAAAGTGCACTAAGTGTGCCAGGGCTTGTAAGTCAAATGCTACTAGTGGGCCTGCAGCACTGAATGTGCAACCCACCAAAGTAGCCCTAAAAGAGATGTGTCAGGCCTGCCACCCAGTGCCTGCACACAGTTGCTAACTGCCAACTTGACCTGACAAGTGCACCCTCTTGCCAGGCCCTACCTCTCCCTTTCTGTGCACATAGGACACCCCTATAGCAGGCCCAAGGTACCCCACTTGGCAGGGTGCAGTGTATGTGGAAGGTAGGACAAGTACTGATGTGTGTACTATGTCCTGATAGTAAAATACTGCCAATTTAATTTTTCACTATTGAGAAGCCATCTTGACCATAGGATCGAATGGGGAATGTTGTGTGTCATGTGCCTTCCCATAGGAGTGAGATAACCCATTAGAGTCTGGTATCCCTGAACTCAGAATTTAATAACACATCTTTTAGTAAAGGTGGTTTTTAAATTCTGTGTTTGAAAATAGCACTTTTAGAAAGTGGCTATATTCTTGTTCAACCTTCCTGTGTGCCTCTGCCTGGTTGTGGATTTACTGTCTGGTTTGAGAGTGACAGGGTCAGGGGTGGCTCCAGGAGCACTAGGCTGAATAGACCTATCTGCATTTGGAGTGATGGGAGGAGTAGTACCTTGGGCCTGAATAGGGCTGTGCCTGCCTTCCACAATGCTGGCTCCTCCTCCTGCGGTGCGTCTGAAGAACCTGGCCCACCCTCACAAAGGAAAAAGTTGTGCACTGGCAGAGTGCACCCAGAACTGGTTCGAACTGGGTCCAAGACTCCTAACACATGAAAAAACAAAGACTTTTGGGGTATAAAAGTATAAGCTAAAACCCCAGTAAAATTAGACTACTTCTACAATGAAGAGGAACATCTGCACAAGAAGATCAACTGAAGAAACTGAGGAGAAGTACTGCCCTTGCTATGTGCTCTGGGGATGGCCTGCAGTTTGCTGATTCTACTTAGGGTGAGGACAAGGGACTTTACAGTGTGCTGTTTTCCCCCTTCTTGCAACAAGGACATTGCGGTGTGCTGTGTTAAGGAGTAAAGAGTCTCCAAGGCCCTGAGGAGAGCTGGCCTCCTGTTATTCGAAAGACAGGGTCATCAAAATTTCCAGGCAACGTCTTTCAAGCTGCTGTCTTCGTGTCACTGCACACAGCTTGTAATTTTCGTGAAGCCTGCGTGCCTGAAGATTGCTTCGATACCAGAACGGTCCTGCAACATTGCATGTTGGGCCAGAGCCCAGCTGTCAGCCCGCTTCAAGTTCACCGGAACCCCGAGCCACTAGGAACCATCACCACAGCTGGCCCATCAGCAAGATTGGGTTGATGCTTATTTTCATACCTGGGAGCGGCGGCGGGCTTCCTCTGACTAGGGAAGCCGCTCTGATCCCTTTTGCTGAGATCTCCGCTCCAGCCCGAGTTCCAGGAGGAGGTCGCTTCACCGAAGCAGCAGCGGGCCATTGCTATGTAGCAAAGGACGCCTCAGCGAGGGAGCGCCGGTGGAGTTGTGCCTCACCCAGCAGGAGGTCGACAAACAGGAGAAGGAGCCACGCTTGAAGCTGGGAAGGTTGCCCAGACTCCTCTGTAAGGCATCTTCTAGAGAGGAGGAGTTCAGTTTACCGATAGCCCCAGCAGGGACCCCAGTACAAGAACAGCTCCCCAGGTAAATCTCCCACTGTATTGCATTTTTTTGAGCGGGTTGGGAGTTAACGGGTCAGCCTAGGGTGGCTCATGTGACCCGGGATCGTTGTGGGCCCTTGTTTAGACTGCGGGCCTGCCTGGGACTGTTGCAGCATTTCTCAAAGAGATCAGCACAGCCCGTACTGGCTCATTGGGAGAGCTGCAGTATCGGGGTCCGTCCTTTATTAGCAAGTGCTCATTTCACACCTTTGGGTCATACTTTCACCGGCACTGACCACAGAGTCAGCTTTGGCACAATCTTCAAGGGCACAGGGCCACAGGGGCTACGTCCATTGGTGCAGATGTGAAGGGGGTTGTGATACCCCATTTGGGAACCTAATCCTGAACTGTCTTGCCCTAGTGAACTTGGGTTGAAAAGAAATACAGAACCCTGCAAGTCTATTTTCTATCTCCATCCATAAACCATATCAAAGATATTCCTAAAGAGAAGCAAAGTGTGTATGTGGATGTTTTTGTTGTATTTGGTCTTGCCTAAATTTATATAAAGATATCTATTTTTTATAAATACCTGTGTGGTGACCATTTGTGGTGTTTCACTGTGTTACTGTGGGTATTGGTGCAAATACTTTACACATTGCCTTGGGGATAAGCCTGTCTGATCTTGCCAAGCTATCAAGGGGTGAGCAGGGTTTATCTACAATGTGTTTCCCCCTTACCCTGACTAGAAGCAAGGGTACCTATCTGGTCAGAGGTACCTAACTCTGCCAAGTAGAGACCCCAGATCTAAAAATGGGATTCTGCAATCCCTGCATGAAAATACTTGACCTGAATAAGTATTGAGATCACAGGGTCTGCCAACAGCTTGTAAAGTAGCCTCCTATTTACACAATGTTTGTAGTGCATATCCATTAAAACTCCTGAATCTGAATTAATATTTGGTGATTTCTGTATACTTTTTTGAGTTTAAATCATTGTCTTAATCATCAAAATGAAAGAAATCTGGCAGAACAAAATTATGAACTTGGAAGCAGATCTCATTAGGTCTTACCCCGTTTACTCAGTAGGTCACTAGAATACCCATGAAACATACCGTTTTAAAAATGTTAAATTGTGCTTGTAGCTAAGTCCACGAACATCAACTCACCACAATGTCAGGGGTAGCAGATTAACATCATATACCCTTGTCCTTTAATTTCACTCACACACACACATCAATCAATCAATCAAAGCATTTATATAGCGCACTACTCACCCGGAGGGTCTCAAGGCGCTAGGGGAGGAGGGGGGGGGGGTCCGCTACTGTTCAAACAGCCAGGTCTTGAGCTGCTTCCTGAAGGCATAGCTATGAATACACACTTTCTCATGTAAACACACACTCACCTGTAAGCGCGCATGCAATATACATTTAAAAGCATTTATTTTACTTACCTCATCTACCAGGAAATGTTATATTCCAGCCAATAGTAATCCATTTGTTAATTACTCTAACAGTGAATAGTGAAAAGTGATTCACTATTAGTGCAACAAAAAAATTGAGAGAAAAGAGATAGAGAGTAGCCCGAACCGACGTCCATAAGGTCGAGCTACCCTTGTGTTCCTGGCACTGAATTTGCCATCTCTGTGACAGGGGGTCATAAAGGAAGTGCCAGGGGTCCAAGTCGCAAGCTAGGGGTCGCAGCTTCAAACCCTGGCGACCACTCAATGACATTCATGATTAAGTTACCCACACAATGAGTGTAGGCCTTTTAAATTTAAATGTACTTCTGGAAAATGTATTGACAGAGTTCACACCAAGATTGGCTTGTGGAGATGTAAACAGTTTAAGTGGGAGTGATGTTGTACTCCAGGGGGAGGGGTACTAATCTACTTGAACAAAAACCAAGGGGTCTTGCCTTCTTCTGAACACATTAATTATGAAAATATTTTGAAACAGGAGTGCAGTTGTTCACCAACTGAACAGAATCCATAAGTCATACTGGAGTTCTTAGGAAATATGAAATGTGAATTTAGAGCCATTAACTAAATCCTGCAAGAATATTGACATGTTATTATGTAGAAGAAGCTCTTGTATGACATTTTGAGGACATGCTGGGCATGGTGTCATAACAGCTTAGATACTGTCCAAATCAAATTAGGACTGTCACCTGGCAAAATGTCAAGCATACCCACAAATCTTGTTGCTGATTTGAAGAAAAGGAAACACATGTCTCCCTGACCAGGAAGCAGTAGAGTAACCTGTACTTGAACCATGGTCAGCCCTTGAGTAAACTGACAACATGAGGTAGGGAAGTGAGTTTTCTGGTTGACCTCAAAACACAAAGGTGAAAGTTTACTGCAATCAATGGCTATGTTGTCTCCTGTTTGAGCTCTGGTTGGCAACAGCCCTGAAAGCTGGTGTCTATTGAGTTCAGTGGAATAAACAGAGCCTAAAGAACTGTGAAAGTAATGTCTTAAAGGCAAGTACCTGCTTGAACAAGCATGGACCTAGCCTAGTAGAGTAGGAGGAGTGAGGCTCAGTGTTAAATGTTGGGCTAGTGTTAGGCAGTGACGTGGTTACAAAGTATCAATCTGAAGTGTGAGACATTCATCACTTGAAAATGTCACAATTCACAAAAAACAATTTCTGTGGAAAACCCGAAGTAAAGGATTCTGGTGATCACAGGTGAATAGACCTGACCAGGATAAAGCTCCACAGAATCTAAAGGATCTGGCTTACCTTTCACTATCAAAAAATTGTGCTAGTCAGAACTTTTCTAGCTCCTCCAGTACTTTGCACTCATAATCCCTATTCATCAATAATGTGCAGCCTTGTTGTATCCCTGCTTGAGACCATCATTCAAAGTCAAAACGTCAATGCAAGAAAATTCTCAAATCAATATAGGAAAACAAAGAATGTTTAGTAAACAAAATGACACCAAAATGACAAAAATCCAATGAAGGGAATCAGAGGTATGAATTTTCAAAGTTTGACTTAAAAAATAGCATAAAAAAGAGTTAAGTGCCAGTTGCTGCCCTCTGGTTGCCCTCGGCCACTAAGGTGAAAGTATGTATGTATGTATGTATGTATGTATAAAATATTTTATTACGCGCTCTGCTACTACAGAGTATCCTGGCGCGATATGTGAGCTAAAACAGAGCCAAACCAAAGAGAGAGGAAAAACAGCTAGATGCTGAGTTTAAAAAGGTGGGTTTTCAATCCTTTCTTAAATTCTATCAGTGTCGCTGACGCTCTCAGAGAGAGCGGCAGGGTGTTCCAGGCACGGGCTGTTTGGACAGAAATAGACTGACCACCCAATCTCACATATCTGAATTTAGGCATGTCCATCAGAAGGAGATTAGCTGATCGAAGTGCTCGGCGAGGGGTATAGAAAATGAACCTTTTGTGCAAATATTGTGGTCCCTGTTGGTGCAGGGCACGAAAGGCCAGAACCAAGGATTTAAACACAATACGCTGTGCCACTGGAAGCCAATGGAGCTTTCGGAGATAAACAGATGCGCTAGTTCTTTTTGGAAGAGAGAAGAGAAGTCGAACCGCCGCATTCTAAGGCCAAAGTAAAGGCCGACCACGATGGAACGCCCATTTCAAGGAGTTACCTTCGGAGTAAGACAACTGTGGAGAAGCATAAAGTCTTCAGCAGATCCATGCAGCAGGCTGGGACCAAAGATGGGCTTCTTGACAATGGGAAGCCGCAGGAAGAGGACGGTTGTATAACTGGCAATGAAAAAGTGAAAAGCTCATGTTTGTGCCCACAGTTGTCAATGCCAGTTAGAGCAGATACCCTTTGACGGCGGCTTTCTAAATTCAGAATTTTCTCAGCTTGGTAGGCTGTGGGTTGAAACCAACGGTGGTTCAGCATTTACGGATGCTGGTTGAAGGTAATGCCACTGAAACAGATTTTCTACTGTCTAGAAAAATGTAGCAGGCACTGCACCAAACTCAATACTAGCTAGGATGCACCCTTGGCTGATCAGCTAGGCTGGTTGGTACCAGTACCACATCGGTTCTCAGGGTAAAAGTTAGCAAAACGTTTGTAAGTCCCAGGCTTTAGAGTTAGGTAGGGAGAGTACTCTCTGGTCATCACACAGGGTCCAGGAGCTTGGTTAAAGTACTTTGGGGCCAGGTCTCAAGCAGAGCACAGCAGAAGGGAACATGTCAGGTCCAGTTGAAAATTGTCTGCAAGACAATGCCTCTTGAGGTTTCTTGTGGTCATATAGGTGAAGCATAAGATCAGCTTCGAAGTCACTTCTGGTGTCCTAGGTACAAGTTTTCCTATGTATTCAGACAGTAGGACAGCCCTCCTCAGAAACATCCTCGGGTTCACCAGTGTTTTGAGGGGAGCACTGGGGATCCCACATATATGCCTAGTTCCAACCTGGGAAGTGGCACCTCCTGGCCACTCCCTAACAAATGGAGTAAATGTTACCAGGGGTGACACGCTTTTGAAACACTTCCTGTGTGTTTTACTGTAAGCTATCCCACAATCACTCTCTGGCTATGGAAATGGCAACCCCTGTCCTGTTGTCACTTTAAACCATTTTGGGGGCAGTTCCACCTCCTACAGGGTTTGATGCCAACTTGACTAAAAGGATTATAGCGGGGGCAGGCCCAGGTGTGAGATGCATCTACCTTTGAAGTAAATTACATTTCTGGGCACAGCCCAGGTGGTCATCATGTCAGGGAGAAAACATCTCACACCCAAGCCCTATATCCACTGTCAGTTCACATTTTAGCACAGGCGAGTCATCAACAGTCGGCTGACTGTGAACACTGACTGACAGCACATTTGGTTCAGAAAGCAATATTACAAGTTTCTAAAAATGGCCTGGCCTAGAGACATGCTTTGTCAATTTAGTGGTGGCAAAATATGTGCTGTAGACTACTGACATTTAACTTACAGTCTATGGGTACACCGTAGTTCTATGCTCTAGGGACTTATAGATAAGTTGGATATTATAAATATTATAATTGATGTATACCAGTATGACATGATTTTAAGGGGCAGAGCACATACACCGGGCACTTAACAGAAGAGTCTCTGGGTACAGAGTAAAAAACCAGCAACAAAATCTAGCAAAGCAATGTAGGTGACTGCGCAAAAAAGGACATTTTAGTACAAGCTCCCTTGACAATCTTTGTGAATCTTGATTAAAGATGAACACAGCATTGGTGATAGCTGCAAGGTACCTAACCCCTTATGCAATATGGATGGAAAAAGAGGTGCACATGCATCAAAATAGTCAATAGCGATTCTTTAATTGCAATTTTTAAGGAATTGCAATTAAAGAATCTCTATTGCCTATGCATGTAGGAATGGCAAAACAAATTGTGATTCCTACACATTCCTTCATTGTGACTCGCAAATTGCGAGTCACAATTAAGGAATTGCTACCCATTAATTCCTATTGTCCGAGAGACCCAAAGGAAAGAATAGGAATTGCATGCTCAATTTGCGAGTACCCAATAGGTACTCGCAAATTACGCATACAATTTCAAGGGTACAAGGGTGCCAAAAGGACACCCTGTTGCACCCCTGAAATTTCAATGTATCCACATGTTGCACAAACACATGCCCCAAGGGCATGTTTGTGTGTAAAATGGGACTTTGAAATATGCACTTTAGTGCATTTTCTAAAGAAATCGCAAATTGCCATCAATTTGAGATTGACGGTAATTTGTGAGATTCTCTTTGCAATTTGCCCGTTTGTGACGTTTTTTTTCCTTGATGCATGTGGTCTAAAGAGCCTAGCACACTACAGTAAATGGAGAAAAAATTAGGGGCCAACATGAATCTAAATGAATAATGAGTGTGATGCAACAGATCGTGCCTTTCCAAATGTTAACCAATATATGCCTTAAATAGAATTTAATATCACAGAAAAAAAATCTGTAATCTCAAATTGGAATACTCTGCTAAACTTTGGAAGACTGACCTCAGTCTTTGAAAAGAGCAGCTTAACAGTCTGAGTTCTACCATGATTCAAGAATGGTGTTAGTGCTACCCCAAACAAGAAGTTCATGTTTGACATCCAGCAGGGCATACATCATTATAAATCCTTGCTGCCATCGCTTGAGCTCCACGCTAACTGTAACCCCCTTCATCAGTAGCATTGAAGCACTGGGGAAACATGGATAGTAATAGAACTCTGGGCCTGATTCACAAAGGGTCTCCGCATTCGTGGTGGAGCCCCTGCAGGCTCCACCACGTAGGGTAGTCTGCACTCTGGCGAAATCTCTAAAATGAGAATTTTGTCTTGTGGAGATTCCGCCCCAAGTGTGGAGACTCCCCACCTCTGTGGGGCCTCCGCCAGGAGTGCAGAGGACCTTTGTGAATATGGCACTGTGTGTCTGGCAAAACATGGTATCCAGCAATGCACCTAATTAATTTCATGCACATAAGGAGCTTTTTGCCCTTCTGAGTCCACACAGTCTTATTTGAGTAATTGGAATTGTCCTCCATATGAATTTAACAGGAATTTTAATGATTGCCATAGGGTCCACATTAACCCTGGGCGAAGAACTACGCTCCGTTCGCGGAGTTTGCAGAGTTTTGGCAACTCCGCGTTCCGCGGAGAACGCGTAGCTGTTGATTACTCCGCGATCCGGTGCGTAGCGTAGTTGTCGCGCGCTGAATAACATTATCGCGTGCGCAGCAATGGCTTACCTTGGTTCTGCGTTCGCTTTTTCCCGGTCGCGTCTGCCACCATGTTTGTAAACCCTCCCGTGCGACTGTGCGAACGCGATGACGTCATTTGGATGCGCGATAGCGCCATAAGGATGCGCGAGGATGCTTGTTGGTAAGATCGAGTTGCCGAACACGCAGAACCTGCAATCTTGCACAGAATAACTTGCGAGCATGTTAAAAGTTAAACCATAATAATAAATTACCATTTTGGTTAGCAAAAAAGTGAGAAACCCCTTAAAGTTGTACCTTTGGCTGTATTTTTTGGGGGGAAGGAGTCCTCTTTCTGTTTCTACTCTATTTTTGAATATTAAGGAGGAAGGGCTCTGGAGTTTACAACTTCCTGTTCCTGTCCACCAGGCTCCTCCCAGTGCTTTGTCCATGAGGTGGTCACTTTCATTTGGATTTTGAGCTGGCAGGATCACTTTCTGTGTGTGTTGGCTGCATTACTGCTTTTTTTGGGATTTTATTGAGGACTTTTGGATTTTGAATTCTCTTTTTCAAGTAAGTTTAAGTAATGTGTGAGTGAGTATGATGTTGTAGACTTGTGTTTGTTTGATTTTAGATATTTTAACTACAGTATTCATTCCTGGATTTAAATTATTGATGGGTGCCTGTACTTTTATGAGGTCCCAACTTGTATTTCTTTTTAAATTTCATCCAGGCTACATAGAGAGGTACCCATGAGTAAACATAATTCTGTGGTCTGTGTTTAAATTTGTATTCAAGTTTGTAAACAAACATCATGGCTGGCATTGGATTATGGTCATCATTATGCAATAGCAATGTCTGCTGTGGAATTTCTGTTTGTGTAATTTAAATGTTTTTTATTTTTTTTAAGCCAATAGCTGACCCTAGTACTCCATGTAGTTAGTGTGTAGGCATGTTTGAGTTCATTGTATTAACTTTCTGTGGTTGGCCTGGCCATGTGTTGTTGGCGGCCATTTTATGTTTCCCAGCCACTTTGCTCTTGCCATAGGCCTCCAAACTTGTGGCCTACTCTGCCAGTAGGCCAGAGGTACTAGTCATAGGGTCATGAAAGTTAATCAACTGTTTTTGTGGTGTACCCCTAATTAGAAAATCATGGATGGCTTGGTTTGATTTAGAAAATCTTATTTTTATGTGTGGGGTATGTCAGGTTTTGGGTGTCTGTCAATTTCTGCCATTAGGTAACCCTAGGAATACAGCTTGGGTAGTTTTGGTAACTTCGCACAGTGTGAGAACGTGACCTTACATTTTTTGTCTTGTTCGCGCCCTCAATGTACTGGCTCGGGAACGCGATAACGACGTTTCATTCGATTCGCGCTGCCGAACACGCCGATTTTGCAATCTCGCGAACAATATGTCCCGAGTTGCATAAAAGTTCCTCGAAAATGTTTAATGTGTTTCTTGTGCTACAAAAAGTCCTCATTTATGTGTCATTTGGTTGTAGTTTTGTCTTATTGGAGCATGGACCTCTTCCAGTTTCTTTCTGTCCTCTATGTAATGATTTCTTGTTTATGGTTGGGGTGACCAATTTGGGCGGTGGTGTGTCCATTTTGTGAAGCTAAGCATTGTCCCTTTGCCATAGGCATTTATTGTCTGTCTTCTCTTTCTTTTCATGTTGTTGTGGGTGGCCAGGCCATGTGGTGGGGGCCATTTTGTGTGTACTTCCTTTGTGATGATTCTGCCATGTTGTTGTTGGTGGACAGACCATGTGGTGGCGGCCATTTTGTGTATGCTTCCTTTGTGACTGATTTTGCCATGTTGTTGGTGGCCATGCCATGTGGTGGAGGCCATTTTGGGTACATCCTTTTTCCATGTTGTTGTTGGTGGCCAGGCCCTATGGAGGCGGCCATTTTGTGTGTCCTTCCTTGGTACTTTTGCCATAGGCATCCAAGGTTTTTGGAGGTACTACTACTCACAGCCATAGGTGCATTCAAGTTAATCAACTCTTTTTGTGGTGTATCTTTAATTACATCGTGTATGGCTTTGGATTGCTTCACATTGTTTTTATGTTGGTACTTTCAGCTTTTGGTTGCTTATGTGTAACTAATATGGCACTCCCTGCCAGTAGGTAACCTTAGGAATACTGCTCGCGTACTTTTGGTAACGTCGCACAGTGTGGACACGCGACCTTACCTTTTTTGTCTTGTTCGCGCGCTCAATGTACTGGCTCGAGAACGCGATAACGACGTTTCATTCGATTCGCGCTGCCGAACACGCCGATTCTGCAATCTCGCGAACAATATGTCCCGAGTTGCATAAAAGTTCCTCGAAAATGTTTAATGTGTTTCTTGTGCTACAAAAAGTCCTCATTTATGTGTCATTTGGTTGTAGTTTTGTCTTATTGGAGCATGGACCACTTCCAGTTTCTTTTTGTCCTCTATGTAATGATTTCTTGTTTATGGTTGGGGTGACCAATTTGGGCGGTGGTGTGTCTATTTTGTGAAGCTAAGCATTATCCCTTTGCCATAGGCATTTATTGTCTGTCTTCTCTTTCTTTTCATGTTGTTGTGGGTGGCCAGGCCATGTGGTGGGGGCCATTTTGTGTGTACTTCCTTTGTGATGATTCTGCCATGTTGTTGTTGGTGGACAGACCATGTGGTGGCGGCCATTTTGTGTATGCTTCCTTTGTGACTGATTTTGCCATGTTGTTGGTGGCCATGCCATGTGGTGGAGGCCATTTTGGGTACATCCTTTTTCCATGTTGTTGTTGGTGGCCAGGCCCTATGGAGGCGGCCATTTTGTGTGTCCTTCCTTTGTGCTTTTGCCATAGGCATCCAAGGTTTTTGGAGGTACTACTACTCACAGCCATAGGTGCATTCAAGTTAACCAACTCTTTTTGTGGTGTATCTTTAATTACATCGTGTATGGCTTTGGATTGCTTCACATTTTTTTTATGTTGGTACTTTCAGCTTTTGGTTGCTTGTGTGTAACTAATATGGCACTCCCTGCCAGTAGGTAACCTTAGGAATACTGCTCGCGTACTTTTGGTAACGTCGCACAGTGTGGACACGCGACCTTACCTTTTTTGTCTTGTTCACGCGCTCAATGTACTGGCTCGGGAACGCGATAACGACGTTTCATTCGATTCGCGCTGCCGAACACGCCGATTTTGCAATATCGCGAACAATATGTGCCGAGTTACATAAAAGTTCCTCGAAAATGTTTAATGTGTTTCTTGTGCTACAAAAAGTCCTCATTTATGTGTCATTTGGATGTAGTTTTGTCTTATTGGAGCATGGACCACTTCCAGTTTTTTTCTGTCCTCTATGTAATGATTTCTTGTTTATGGTTGGGGTGACCAATTTGGGCGGTGGTGTGTCCATTTTGTGAAGCTAAGCATTGTCCCTTTGCCATAGGCTTTTATTGTCTGTCTTCTCTTTCTTTTCATGTTGTTGTGGGTGGCCAGGCCATGTGGTGGGGGCCATTTTGTGTGTACTTCCTTTGTGATGATTCTGCCATGTTGTTGTTGGTGGACAGGCCATGTGGTGGCGGCCATTTTGTAGGTACTTCCTTTGTGCATTTATCATTGGCCTCCCTGCTTTTGGTCTGATCTGATAGTAGGCCAGAGTCCCAGAGGTAGTAGTTAGCGGGGCTGCTTTATGTAGCTGTTTCTATTCGGTCTATTCAATTACCATCATTAGGGCATGTGTGTATGCCATTGCATTCCCAAATTTGTAGTCTGGGCAGGGGTGTAGGTAACTTTTTTGTGTGTGTAATAATTTTATGCCTTGTATGTGTTTTTGCAGTGTAGGTTTCCAACCTCTTAGCCATGGGGTATTTTGATTTTCCTTGCATTAACCTGTCATGTGTAGCAGGCATCCTCCTTTTTCTGTCCATATGGTATATAATATATAGGCCTGCTTGACTTTATTATTGGTTCTTACTGGACTTCATGTGGCTGGGAGCTGTGGTGCTGGTAGTATTAGTCTTCTTTTTTGTGTTTTATACATTGGCCTGTGTGTCTTTCAATTGTTCATGTTGACTTACTGCTTGTTTGACTGATGTTGTTCTGTCTTCTTTGCTTGTAGGTGCACAAAAAAAGACTGAGGAGGTGCTGGTTGTTTTCATCCATCGCCCGTTCTACTGCCAGACGGACGTCCTTCAGTTGTACGCCACGTGTGGTGTGTGACTCATCTGACCACACATCTCTGCAATTTGTGCTACTGAGTGCTGCTGTGTGCTGACATCAGAAGAAGATGGGCCCTAAGAAAGCAGGTACCAGGTCCTCCACCACCAAGAAAGTTGCTGAGAAGAAGGTACAGAAGAAGGAAGTGTCACTTAAGGCTGGTATGGACCCCAAAACCTTTTTTGGGCCCCCAAAAGGTACGCCTGCAGCAGCGGTGTCCGGGGTGCAAGCTGGGGCCAGCACATCCGCATTAGCGGGGGCAAGCCACCAACCCAGGGCCAAGCACATGAGGGTCGAAGAGGTAGCCAGCCTAGTGTTACAAAGCAGTGATACTGAGCCTGAACTAAACTTATCGCTGTCTCAAAGTAGTACACAATCCACGCAAGATGAAAGTGCTCAACAACCGCCGCCAGCAGTAGATGTTCAACATCCACAACCAATTCCTGCAATAGTTGTTGAAAAACCACAACCACCGCCCGAAATAGTTGTTCAACAACAACAACCAAATCCCACAATAGTAGTTGTTGAAGAACCACAGCCCGCTATAGTACTTCCTCAAGAACAACAACCACCATCTCCGCACGCAATAGTAGTAGTTGTTCCTCCTGATGTCGGGGCAGTTCAGGAAGTAGAGCCTCATTCCGAGCAAGAAGAAGAGGAAGCCACTTCTGGAGGTGATCTACTGTCTTTCAATTTATGAAAGGAAAGGAGGGTTAGTGGCAGTGCATCGAGTTCTTCGCCAAGCATCCCTTCAGATGACCTTGATAATGAATGGCGTCCACCACGAGTATCTGAGCATTCAAAGGAGAGACATCCCAAGACCAGGCTAGGAAAAAGGAAGGATCCTTCAAGGCTTGAACTTATGGAGGTCGATGTAGGTGAGCAGGATACTGCTGGTGATAAAGACGGGTCTGACACTGACAATGTCATCATCACAAGCGTTATTCCTGGTGCAGAGGATGTAGAGACAAACATTTTCACCCTATCCAGAAGGGCTGCGATTAGTGATGAGCAGGTAGCACGTATAACTCCTACACACTCAGCACCCAAAGTAACACCAGCTCCCATTTTTTCATCAGTGAAGGCCCGGCAGCGTGCGACATCCAACACAAGCGCCACCTCAACAGAAGGAGGTAGTGGCAGTACTAGTACTGAGCTGTCACATAGGGAAATTCAACAAAAATCCTCCAGTTCATCCGGCATTGGAAGTGGGTCCTCCTCTTCCTATGGCAGGAGACAAAAGTTTAGCTCCCCAGTCTGGGATTTTTTTACGGTTCACCCACATCAGGAGAACATTGCTATATGCACCATTTGTCATACCAATGTTAGTCGTGGTACGATTGGTACAAACTATGGTACTGGAGGCCCAACGACCCATTTGAAAAAAACACACGCAATTCAGTGGGAGAACCACCTTGCAAGCTTAAAAAATGTAAGCACTGGTGTTGGTGGGGATACAGTACTACAAGGTCCACTCATGGAAGAAGAGGGAGACGATGACCTTCTATCTGGGAGTGGTACACAAATGAGCCCTGTCGCCAGCACTGGAGTGGTGCAGTCCAAATCCTCCGCATCAGCAACTTCTCAGTGGCACCAGAGTCAGCCGGAGACACCAAGGAGTGCAAAGTCTGCGTTGAAAGGTGGTCCGTCTAGCAGAACAGAAAGAATTACCAAGCAGCTTACCATTACTGGCATGTTTAGGCAGGAGGGAAAGTACGAGCGGAACCACCCAATAGCACGTTTGTACAATGCGAAACTTGCAAAAATGTTGGCACTCGACCTTCTCCCATTTTCATTTGTTGAGGCAGTGGGATTTCGGGAATTAGTGGCAACACTCGCCCGAAAATGGGACGTTCCCAGTCGCTACTATTTTGCAAGAGTTGTTATTCCAGCACTACACCACGACGTGCTGGAATTGATTGGGAAAGCCTTACAACAGAGTGTTGTCCATTGTATCCACCTGACAACAGACCTGTGGAGCAGTCGTGAAGCCACAGCAGATTACATGTGCATCACCGCACACTGGATCTCTTTTGCAGGTGTGAAAGACAAGTTAACTTCAGGCCTTCTTGACGTTGCTGGGATTTTTAATGATACTCGCAGACATGCAACTGTAGCCATGTTTGGTATGGAGAAAAATCATACTGCTGAAAACATTTTGTCTGACTTTAACAGCAAGGTCTTTGAATGGCTGAAACCAAGAGGCCTTAAGATTGGTTTTGTTGCCACCGACAATGGCAGTAATGTAGTGAAGGCAATGAGAGATGGACAGTATTTCAGGGTACCCTGTTTGGCACACTGCATTAACTTAGTCGTGCAAGACTTTCTGAAAACTGAAGCCAAAGTCAGCAACATACTGACCATCTGCAGAAGAATATGCACACATTTTAACCATTCTTTTAAAGCGCGGAAGCTGCTACGCGTCATTCAGCGGGAGCATAATTTGCCAGTCAAAGCACTGATCCAGGAGGTCCCAACACGTTGGAACTCTACTTATTTCATGCTTGAGCGTCTCTTTGAGCAGTACATACCACTGAATGCTTATGTAATGTCAAGAAGATCAGTGGATCCTACTGTTAATCTTAAAACCCTGACCGTTGAGATGTGGCAGTGGGACATCATTAAATGCTTGACAGAGATGCTACAACCTTTTGAGGTCTTCACACGTGCAGTTAGCAGGGAGGACTGTACTATGGGCCAAGCCATCCCATTGTTGTACATGCTCGAGCAACAGCTGAAGGAGGTCTATGAAACATACGAAGGTGACGAAGAAAAAGTTGATGCATATACCTTGGCCAAGGCCTTAGCCAACCGCTTATCTGGAAATGCAAGGCTTCAAATGATTGTGTCAGATCCAAATTACATAACTGCAACAATCTTGGATCCACGGTACAAATTGTTTGTCAGCAGTAGCGCAGTAATTCCTTTTTCAGATGGGGATGTTGCCAATTACAAAACTTCCATAGCTGTGCAAGCTAATGATTTAGAAACTGAACAGCTGTTACTTAAAGGCCTGCCAGTGCCAGCCCAGGACAGTCAAAGTACTCCAGGCCATCCTCCTGAGGCAAGTTCATCAGAGCATGAGAGCAGTGCGTCCGCTTCCCAGCAGGCACCAACAGTACCAAAAGCAGCACCTACACGATCTGATTCAGCAGATACAACCAAAAGCATAACTGCTTTTTTTCTACAGAAGGGGATGGGTAAGTCCGTTGCTGTTGCAAAGGGGAAAGAGGACCAGCAAAGCCGAGCACCAATGAACACTGAGCTGATGGTTCAGGCCTATCTGGATGACACAACAGAGGTGTGATCAATCATCTGACAGAGAAAGAGAAGAGCAAAACAGGTATATTAAATGAATGATGCCATGCATTGCATTGGATGTATTGTTTTGCTGACTCTGAGCAAATGTGCATGGAGTTGAAGTATACTAGTAACTTCAGACTCACGTGATAGCCAATTTTTCCATGTTATTTAATAATAAAAATTATTTACGCACTTGTGTTCCTACTACTACAGATGCAGTCAGGACTTAATTTATCGTAGTCACTCACTACAGACTGAGTTGCTGTTGCTGATAATGATGGTGACCACCATATCTTTGCTGTCAGGCAGTTGGATCTGAGCTGATTGATGTACGATGTTTCTTGGAGTGGAATACAAGGTAATAAATAAGTACAAATAAGAGGCACAGCACAGTAGACCCAGGCTACTACATGTGTGTGCACTGTGAAGTGGTAGAGTACAATAGTGGTATGATTGATGACTGAGAATGACGCATTGATTTTGTTGATTAATTTTGTAAATGCTAGGTTGCTTTTTCAATTGCATTCACCTTTCTGTGGCTCTGAAATTTTTAGGGAAATTCAGTTTGTATTACGGGCGACCCTGTGTTGTCGTGGGCCTGTTCTGTGCTGGCTCCTGTCTTTTTTTGTACTTCTAGATTAATAATGATGTGCAACTAGTAGACTTATACATATTGTATCCAAGCCGCCTCAGTCTGAAAGTCCTCTCATACGACTACTCCTCTTGTATTATTTTTTTTATCTTCACTGTATTACAATTTGTTTAGGTCTTTCACATTCTTTTGTATTTGCCTTTTCTTTTTCAGGCTGGACGTTTTTCACCCACTGCTATTATACTATGAGCATCAACTCTCACCCTTACCACAAATCCTCATCATCAAGCAATTGGATGGCGGGAAACCAAGAATGATATTCAGCGTGTCCTTTTCTTACGTTCATTGCTTACATTCATTGACTAACGGATCAACATCATAAATCATCGTCTTCATTGTTTTGCTTTTGTTGTCTCCAATCTCCATGCGTACTGTTTTTCTTTCTCAAACCTTTCCCAAAACCCCCGTACCCATCCATTCAACAAACCCTAACCCTCTTCCCCCGGGCTGCGTGGTTACATTGAGGTGTGATGTTTCTTACATTAAATATACACCAACAATTTGATCACGCGCTTGCTGGGGCAGATGTGGTGAAAGCAACAATAGTGAAATGTCAACAAGGCATGGCCAGGATCTTCTGCGGCTTCCTAACTCAAGCTCTGTGTATAACGCCAAATAATTTACCATTAACATCAAACAATGAATACATCTAATGAATTGGCGTAATTGTTTGGGTTTAAGTTTAAAGCATTATGATTTAGAAAAGTTTGACGTTGCCGTGAGTACTACAACTACAGTTGAACTTCTTATCTTCTCTTGCACTTAGTTTCCAGTCCCCAAAACCATTGTTTTGTTTCAGTTTAGCAGTTGCAATATTGGGTCAGCCGTGCAATGTACTGTACTTACTTATACTACCCCCACATTGTCTGTCACGCAAATGACTGCCTCTTTCTTTTTGTCTCTAAATGCTACTGGCAGGGTCTGTCTACTACTACTATCACAGAAGTTCAGAACCACAGATTCTTCGCCATTGTCTTGGGAAACAAATGCAGCCCTTGCAGTGCCACACTTCATCATAAATCATCATCATCATCAGCAATCACAGGTAAGATAAGTTTGCAGTGAGGTATAACGCAAGACAGACTGGTAGTTCTTCTAATACTACAAATATAACTCGGTGAGGGTTTACCGCATCTATCTGTCTGCATGTTAAAGATGTGGGCAATATATTTTTTTATTAGACAGCACTGTCCGCCGACCTGCATGACCAATTAAACCTTGCGATGTTGCACAACGTACAATATTTGGTGAAACAGTCCCCCCTCCAGCCCCCCAAGAAACGGAAATGAACTTCAAATGTTTTCTTTTGAACATAACTTTGTGTCTCGTTTATTTGTAACATAATATAAATAAAGATGATACAAAAATAAAATATATATAAATCTTACCCCACAGCTGTCCCTACCCGCCTCCCCTAAGCCCAACCAAATTCCCCCGTTCAATGTAATGTAAAAAACCCCAACACCCAATTCCCACCCACCAACAAAAGGATTGAAAAAGGGGCAAACAACAAACAGGGTCCATCTCAAAGCCGGCGGGCTTTTAAGTGTTTATCAACCATGATCTTCACACTTCCTCTATTTGAGTATTTGTCTGACTAGTCTGAGCCTCCAGCCTGGCTACCCGGAGGAGAATCTTTCTCTGGAACTGGCGGCACCTACATTGGCATGCATGCTGTTGTGGGGGGGTGGACGATGCTGGAAAAATCTGGCGGCGGGCGGCTGCCTGACCACGCAGACGTACTCCTGCAGGCTTGGGGGCCGGGGCATTGAAAGAGGCAGCAGCTGCTGCCGCTGCCTCCTCCTCCTCCTCCTCGGCCTGAGCCACCAGCCGGCGGTAGGCCTCGACGATGGCCTGCAGTTTCCGCTGCCGGGCCCGGACTGCCAACTCCTTCCTCGTTGGTTTTGAAGGAGTAACTATAAAGAAAGAGACAGAATTGTTGTAATCCAAAATCCCAGCAAATCAAGAACACAAAATATATCCAACACATAGTGGGCGGCACAGTACAGTAGCACTAGCAAGCAAGCTGAGTACAAAAAATGTTGTTTTATCTATCTTGAACATTCTATGGCTTATATACTTGTTAATTTGTTTGACTTTTTGGCACAGCATTATGCCTGCCCTAGTAGCATAGCATGGGTGTACTTCAACGGTCACACACATACGAACACCTGTCTTTTTCATATCTCGTTTTTTTATATCATATACTCTGTGCTTCCGGGAAAAGTGACAGTCTCAAACTAACATTAATTAACAGGGGCCAGCTAGTACTAGTAAATGTCTAGTATAGAGACTATCATTCTTTATATCGCGCAACAAACTTTAGGTGGTTTGTGTTTCGCCAGCAACGACCCAGAATACATCCAGTCGTCCCCTCCTTCCCTTGCCTTTGGGTTTAACCAAAACACCACTGCTGACACTAGTATCCACTATCCACTACCCACCGATATTGGATGTGTCTCCCACCCACGCAGGCAGCTGTGTTTCCCCCTTTCTATGCTTCCACAACAACCCACGCATCCGACTGCTATCAACCACCTGCATTGCTGATTCCAAAGTATCCTTCTATATTATATGATTGGTGCTTTTTCCTTGCTCCTTTCATCATACTTAAAATCAATCTCCTTAGTGTTGTTAATCCATCGCGGTCATGTAATGTTGTGGATAAGACTTTTTTAGTCTGCCACCAACCTTTCACAGCTGAGTTGTAGTCACATAGAAGAGGCCTGTATAACTTATTTTATCAATTCTCGCCGGTGGTAATGCTATTGCTAAGTTTGGTAATGACAAAGGTGGCGTCATATATTGTCCAGTAGAACTTCAAGTTCATTATAAATATCAGAGTACAGTGAGGAAGTTTTCCCCACCCACCAAGTAATGCGGATTACTATTGAATGTAACTTACCATCGCCCACCGTTGTTGGCTCCTCCCCCGCTGCTGCCGGTGCTGCTGTAGGTGCCTCTGGTCCTCCATTCCCCTCCGGGATCGCCTCTGCTGACGCTGTCGCAGCGCCGCTGTCCCCGTCGGCACTGGTGGATGGTACCGCTTCTGCACAAATAAAAATAAGTACACCTTTTTAGATGGATGCACAGCCCCCATTGTACTTGTTCACCAAGAATGGAGTTCTGCAAAACAGTTAAGTACAACGTAATCAGTAGTAGTCCACATTGCCTAGTACAGCAGAGTAACTAACTCACTACACATATTAGCATTTATTTGTTATGGTATGGTACCCAAGCTCATCTCATCTATACTGCTACTCTAGTCCTTGGAAAGTTAGACTGAACCATGTAACCTAACCAGTTTGTACATCAATGACATGTCTACAGTTTTGCGCATGCTACCTCGCAGCTTGTTGCGCAGTACGAGAAGATGGCTTTGAGGCCACATGATTGTTCAAAGCATTCACCTGAAGAGTTTGGAAAATAAAAAGGCCCGTATTTACTTTTTGAATGTGGATTGTGGAATCGAGTTTGCTTACAGCCTCAGGTTACACCTTTTTTTTAGCATGACAGCTAAAAACTTGCATAAATGTATGCAATTTTTTCATACTGTCTAACGTGCACCACTTTTGTCATTATTTTTCGGCAGATGAGAAGATTTCCTTCTACGAAGCAAAGATTTCCAGAGCTTACCAAAAAGAGGCATATGCAACCAGTATACGTTCAATGGTGAGGGGTCTCCGACATTTCCCACATTTCCCTATCGTGCACTGGCAGCTGTACAAATGTAGATTACTTTATTCAGGCTTTTTTAACTCTGGATTTTTCTGGTGGCCCTTGACGTATTTCACGGAACAACTTAAAAACATTGATGTTACTTACTTAGTTACTTCTAACAAAATAAAGGTTTTGAAGTACCACATTGACTCGGAAGTATATTTTCAGTGTCTGTTGTCTTGTAGACTTACACGAGAGAGTGAGCAAAAGGGGGTTACTTAGGTTATGGATTGTGTAATAAAAGCATTTGGCATCTTCATATTGGGGTTCAGGAAAGGGGTAATTGAATAATTGACCAATGACTGAGCCCATATAGGTTGTCGTTCATTGAATTGTGGGTTCCTCTGAGTTCTGTGACTGAGGTGTAAGACTGTAAGTAAGTAAGGTCCAACCTGCCTATCACCAACATCCAATTTTGTGGTGCATACATAGTTATGTATGTGACTGCATAGAAGAATACCCGCAAGAGTAGTAGTGGTATACTAACGCTTACAAAATAGTAGACCAACATCTGGATGCATACTTGGTTGGTGTCAATTGGCAAAGAAGAGACATTACAGAGGAAAAAGCATAAGACAGGAGTGGACCCTGTGCCTTCCGCTATTCTATCACAGATTTTTTGAAAATATTAATACCTTAACTAAAGAGTGGGCAACAGGGCAAGCTTACCTACAGAGAGTCTAGTAGTAGCACAGAGAGTCATAGCAGAGGCTCTTTGAAGGAACAGAAAGGCAGGGACAGATAGTAATACCCAAAATTTTGAAAACATAATCAAAATCAAACAAGCATTTGTCAAAATGTAGTTAGGTGAAATGTCATTAATCGGTTGGAAAAAAAAGCTCCGTTAGAAAGTTAGGGAAATATCATTGTTCCAAAAGAAAGCACTGTTGGACTTACAGGGGACAGCAGCAGGATCCTCAGTAGAGGAGCTCTGTGCCTGTGGTTCTTCACGTTCACCCGCCGACTCGGTCCCAGTCTTCTGCTTGCCCCTGGGTTCTGTGGTTTATGTAAGAAATAATAAAGAAAGAGGAAAACATTGAGTGCTGTGAAACATAGACAGCATTTCAAAAACCACTGCTACAACATTAAAAGAAACAAACATTGGTCTACCAAATGACTACTGCCTTGCATGATTCACTGACTAGTGTATATATACTTGGATAAAACAAATCAAATGTTCCATAAACATTCTGATTGCAGATTACTAAGTAACACAGAGGCAGTAGGTAACACCTGAACAACACCACTGATTCAAGAATGGGGTAATCAATCAATTATCTGTAAGTAGCCATTTCTTTTGAATTTTTTGCCAGCAAAATGCATAGATCACAAGGAGGAGACATGCTTAACTTTGTGCATACTAACACGAAATTGTACGTTCATTGCATCATATTTTGTTTTGCTACTGACTGAATGCTACTGCTGCCCTACCCACTCAATAAACAAACTACATCAGTTCTATGGAGGGCTGAGGCAGGGGCGGCTCTAGGCTCATGGTGATCCTGGACTCCTGGCCAGGGAGCGTAGGTGGGGGGCCCGGAAGAGGAGGTCGGGGCGGAGCACGGAGGCCAGTGAAGAGGGGGGAGTCAGGGTCTTTGGAAGTGGAACAGAGCCGGAGGCACCAAATCCCTGCCAGGGGCCGCCACGCAAATATGTATCCATCCTCTGAGGATTATTAAATTAAGGATATATATTGGTGGGGTGGCCCCTGGCGTTTGGTGGCCCTGTGCAGTTGCACAGCTTGCACATGCCTAAAGCCGGCCCTGGCTGAGGTAAGAAGAACAAAGTAACTTTTGCATTCATTGCCAGAGGAGGATTCATGCAGAAGAGAAGGCCGTGAAAAAAAAATGATACAATATGCAAACACGTACAATTATCCATCAACGGCTATTTCACTGACGGACAAAGGAAGGACAAGACTCTATTAATAGCATTAACTAACTTCAGTTCTCTACAATAAAGAAAATCTCACACCAATAAACAGCAAAAGCTAGCGCCAAATTGAACACGCAAGAGTCAGTGAAGATGAAGAAGCGCAGCACAGACCAGTGTCATACAATTACAGTAGATATATTAACGGAATACATCGGAAATGTAACTAGGAGCACCAGTCATCGCGTTACTTATTCAGCCAACATTTACAAAGATACAATAACAATACTTATACTACTATAGAGATATATATTATACACACTTTTTTTTTTTTGGGTAGCCGCTCACCAAGACCCACGACCTCGACGCCAAGCAGGTCCAACAGGTCCTGCTCCTGGTCCAAAATGTCTGCCCAACGGTGGGTCAGCTGATGGTGGGTACGCCGGATACCGGAGCAGTGGAAGACTGCCCGGCGCACCTTCACCCACCACCGGAGACGCTCTTCTATATGGTGGTAGCCGGAGCCGGGCCTGCCGCCTGCTGCCAACATCAAGGGGAGGTGGCGCTGGATAAAAAACACCAGGGCAGCCACCTCCTCCTCCCCAAAAAGTTGGCGGGGCCTCACCCCTAGGGGGCGCATTCTGCCGCAAGACAGCCGGGTTTTTTGGGGCACAGGCGCCTTGCCCTTTGAGCCGCCGCTGCTGCTGGCACCCTTAACCATTGTTCTGGGTAGAGGGGAGAAGAAAAGTTCAAGACAAAAAGGTAGGGGAAAGAAGAAGCAAGGTAAAAGAAAGAAGTAAAATAAAACAATAGAAAAGTTGTAAAAGTAGAAATAAAATGAAAAATATAAACCTAGGCACAGAGAGAGATAGGTAATAACTAAAGAAAGTTAGAAAAAGTGGGTAAAAAGACCAGGATTGAAGAGATTTCACCAAGATGCAAAAGTAGGCCCAAAACCATAGCCAGAGTGTGTGATCCTAGATGGCTGCGTCCATCGCGACTGCGCGGGTAGGTTCGCGCGATATTTAGCGCGATCACGCACTTTTGTAGTGCGAACGAGAAGATGAGTTCCCGAACATGTCTTACACAATGCGACCACGTTACTTGTGACCCGGAACAGGAAATAAGGGAACGCAGCGGGCGGGACAAACCTCTTGGGTAACTTAGCGCGCTAGCCATCCCGAGCATGCAGGCAACGCCCCGAACACGCGCACTGCGCTCCCGAAGACGAAAAACGGCGTGCGAACGGGCCTAGCAAGCAACTACGCATTTTTGCGGAGCTACGCGTAGTTCGCGGAGTGCAACTGCGTCTTCGCGTAGCTCCGCGGAGTCCGACTCCGATAACTACGCCCAGGGTTAGTCCACATAACCTGTCTTCTCCGCTTGGGTGCAATCTATTGGGGACAAATTAGAATGCCCTTATAAAACAAATGGGTGAAAATGAGATATTACATTTTAGCTGGAAGCAACGCTGTCATAACAGCAACATCAGACACTTCACCCCATCCTCTTCAGCAGAACTGAGCTGAGTTTTAGCCCATTTTTCAGGGAAAACCTGGTCATTTGTTTATGAATACACTGATTGGACTAATGTGCCTTCATTGAAAAGACAGATGAACTCTAAGGTAAAAAATCTGTAGGTCCGACAGTTGTTCAGCCAAAAATGTCATCAAGCTCATTAAACACTATCCACCTCCAAGAGCCAGGAAGACTTAGATGCCAATGGGCCTAATCAAGGTTTGTGCCTTTTGAGACAATATTGTATTATTTTAGAAAGTAGTGCAATCTTTTGAGTCTCAGATGTACTCAATTCACTTCTTGCTTCCGAAAATATCTATTGACTTCAGACCACGTATAATCTCAAAAACGACAACAGGCTATTGCCACACAAGTTTTTCGTTGTCCCATCTCCTGTGAGTCATCCCACTTGCCTATCAGGGCAACCACTTGACCTCTCTGGATTTGTGCAGTGCATATTTCCATGTACAACTTGATGTGGACTACACAATGTGGATGTTTACCATTTTATTTTCTAGAGTGTGTCATTTGTATTGGCAGAAACCTACAAAGACTTTCAAGCCCTCCTTTGAGGTAATTAATAGAAAATAATGAGTTGGTAGAGGATAAAGTCTGGAAAAAGGGTTGATAATGGCTGTAGTGGAAGGTTCAATGGGGAAAGTTTGGACTTTTGGGCTAGTTGAGCAGTTACCAAGATCTGCTGCATCCTTAACAGCTTACGTTTCTGGACAGGGTATACCTTCAACCACATTCTCTGCATAGCCACGTCGCTAGACAGACGCCTACAAAATCTCTAGTCGTTTTCAGATACATTCTAACTTTTTTCTATCATAGCCCACATACATGATAAGTGTAGACAGGCTCTTTGAAAGTAAGAGTTTTAGTTACTGGATGGTATATACCTGTAGAATGTCACTGCTTAATATACCTTTGGTCTTGTCATCCGGATGGGCCTTGTTCTGGTCTATATGATCTACGAAGTGTTGGGGAAGGTATTTCTTGAGATGATAGGCCTGTAACTGTGCTGCAACTGTTTAACTTCAGCATTGAGAATGTCATTCTGTCCCAATGCCCGGGTGTGTTTAGATAAGGGTGAGTGTCTGAGAAGTATCAGTGCTCCATCCATCATCTCCTTGTGTTTGCTTTATTCGCCCTAAGTTGGCAGGGTATGCCCAGAGTGGGTCCCTTGCTCACTTTGCCACTGGATTCATGCTAGCCTGGCGGATGGAGGGTGTTTCCCAGAAACCGGTCCCAGGATGCTTGTTTCCGGTTCAGGGAAGACCTGGCTTGGCAGTTCGAGATGGACTGTTCCCATGAGGCACAGGGTCAAGACGGATTTGCATTATCTGGGTCTGAACTGAGGTGGTGAAGTGAGCTAAAGAATGATGATGGCTTCAACCCAGATCTGTGACTGGGGGTGAGTGTCTGACAAGTTTTCAGTGCTCCGTCCATCATCTCCTTGTGTTTGCTTTGTTCGCCCTAATTTGGCAGGGTATGCCCAGACGTGGGTCTCTTGCTCACTTTGCCACTGGTTTCAAGCTAGACTGTCTAATGAAGGGTGTTACCCAGAAAGTGGTCCCAGGTTGCTTGTTTCCGGTTCAGGGAAGACCTGGCTTGAGAGTTTGTGCTGGACTGTTCCCATGAGGCACAGGGTGATGACTAATTTGCATATAGCTGGGTCTGAACTGAGGTGGTGAAGTGAGCTAAAGAATTATGATGGATTCAACCCAGATCTGTGACTGGGGGTGCGGGTCTGACAAGTTTCAGCACTCCGTCCATCATAACCTTGTGTTTGCTGTGTTTAGATTATGCACAATGCACATTAAATCCACCAGATGGCACCCTCAAATCAGCCCTGAGACTGGTCCATACAGCCTGAATAGTGTCAGAGCACTGACTTGAGAGCACTCTCAATGCCCACGAAATTTCTCTGCTTGATTTCCTTCTTAAGCTCTTGTCAGGCTCCTCCATACAAACATGCCCAACCTTTTAGGTCCACCCTTAACTCCTTAACTTGGGTTTGTTTAGTCAAACTCTAAGTGCGTTTCTCATCAATGTCATGCCTCATAGTGATTTCACATTCACTTTTAGGCACATAGTTTTACCTTTTCTTCCCCTGGCAAAGTTTAGTTCATACTCTTTGCTTTACATTTCATAGTCACCTTTCCACGTTGCTATTTCCTAGAGGTATATATGCCCACTCTCAATATGTTGAGTAATTAATTGCATTCTAGCATTCAAAGGCATGGTGAAACATTCGCTTTACCAGCTTTAGTGGGGGGGGGCACTTTGTCAGAATATATTTTTCTTTGTGGCTCTGGTTAACTTTGACCTTCAATTCCCTGGTCACAAGACAGAACCAGAAGCAACTAAATAATACGGAAGAAAGATACAATGGCAAAGCAGTGCGGTGGTGTCCAAGGAGTGCCAGAGAAGCCAGATATATGACAGAGAAATAAATATGAAAATGTCATCTAAAAATCACCGTGGTAAATCGAGTGGGAGAGTAAACAAGAAAGAAGGATCAAAAGTGAAACTTATCGAATTCCTTTTCTTTCTACTTCAGAAATATACAATCTGGCAACCTTTAACGTTTACAGACATAAGTAAGTAAGCCGCCCCAATATTAACAATTCGATGTATAATTTTTTGACTAAACCATCAAATTCAATCACAACTAGTTAATGTGTGTTTTGTGTCTTGGCCCATATCAGTCATGTGCCCTTTATATATCCTTTGACATTATGAGTTCCATTTGATACTCTTTTTATTAATTTGTGTAGTCCCACCAAATTTTCCAACTAAGTTTCTACATTGATAGTCATTTTTGCTCCTCAGAGAAATGAGCACAGAAATGTATGATGTTTCTAATGCATCTGTTAATATAATGAACTTGTCTATAGATAGGCCATGGACCAAATTTACAATGTTAACTTCTTGAGGTTTTTTAACAAATGTTAGTTACTATATAATGGTGTTTGTTATTTAGAATGCAGTACCTGTTATTTTCTTTGTTTATCAATTGTAGTATGTGATGTATGAGTTTGATTTTAAAATATGTTTATTATCACTTAGGTTATTGTGTGGCTTGTCCTGAAGAAGGCGCTGGTCACCGAAGCGCGCGTCGAGAGTTATTACTTTTTTGCCACAAACATTTTTCATGTATTTGGAATTGTGTTTTTAATTGTGTCCTTTATATTGTGATTACCTTACATGCTATGTACTTTCTTATAGCTCTTTGAAATATTTTAATTATATGTCTGTTTTATTGAAATTATTGTGACATTTTATGAATTTCGGATGTATTTGCAAATACATTTTGTATTTTAACCTCATTTTGAATTTGGTCCCCTGTGCATATAATATCTATTTTGACAAGTAGTTTGTCTGCCTAGGTTGTTGTTTACCTATATCAAAAGTGAAATGGAACATAGAATCGAAGATGGAAAGAAAGATAACTCAAACTAAAAATAAGGCAAAATGACTAGAAATAATGAAGAATGAATATGTCGGTGGCAAGAAGAAAAGAAGAAAGAAATAGCAAGAATAAGAAAAGAAAAGTAAGAAGGAAACCAAGAAAAATGAACACAATATGGCAAAGAAGAAAATTCATGTATAAAAAGGAATGATAAAGAAAAGGCAGAATAAGAAAGGCAGCATGACAAAAGGAAGCAAAGATGGGGAAACAGAAATAACAAAAAGACCATGAACATTTAAAGAAAGGAAGTAAAGGTTTGGTTGACAATTAGAAAGAAAGTAAAAGAATTTAAAAAAAGACTGTGAAGACAGAAGGAATTACGAAAATATGAAATAAGAACATTAAGGACAGAAAAAGAGCAGAAACAATTACATGAAAGAAGAATGGCTAGCAGGGCGGATCTCCTTACTAAAAGTGATAGCTCTCCTTAGACTGCTGTACTTCTACACCACGTTCCCCGTGTGGATTCCCAGTGCGTGGTTCCACACTCTTGATTCTCTTATCAGGGACTGGCAGGTGACGGGTTGCACTGGCCACGCTGAAGAGGGCAACAGTAGAGGGCGGCCTGGCGGTCCTGGAGATGGAGAATTTCTACCTAGCAGGGCAGCTTCAGAGGTTTACACAGTGGCTGGCAGGGATTCTCGACTCTAGACAGCTGCCTTTTTCCACGGACAGAGCGGATGTACTGACCACATTCATGAGCACAATTAAGCCGCGAAGGGTATGCTCCTCTGAGCATAAAGTGCTGAGGCATTGTTGGGGCAGATACTTACAAAAAACAAGGACCCAGTGCCCTTATTCACCAGAAATGTCGGTGACACTTCTTGATGCACTCCCGCATGGGGACAATGGAGGGAACTCGAGGAATGGATGCAAGCCGGCGTAACCAAAATAGGTGATTTTTATAGGGATGGAGAGCTGCTTCCATTTGAGGGATTTAGAACGATATGGAACATCCCCCAGGGACACTCTTACTCTATGGGGCTGTCATAGAGGCCATGCGCAGACATTGGAGGAGGGGAACAACGGAGCCACTCACACACTCCACATGCGAATAAATTAGTCTAGCGGGTGGGGTGATTAAAGCGGTCTCGTGTCTCTACCGAGCCATTAGACGGGATTCCACAAAGCCGCTGGAGGGGCTGAGAGCCAAATGGGAAACAGATTTGGGAAAACCTCTGGAAAATAAGGAATGGGAGAATGCACTTCAGAGGGCCACCAAGGTATCCCGCAATGAACGGTTTCGGCTGATCAGTTCTTATACCCTACACCGTGCTTACCTCACCCCAGATAGAATTAATCAATACTTTCATAGAGATGATGCAGGCTGCCCAAGCTGTGGCGAACAAACTGCTCACTACATCCACATGATGTGGAGTTGGTGACACTTAGACATGTATTGGCAGGAAGTGACTCGGGAAACAGCACGTATCACAGGCAGGAAAGTCCCATACACGCCAACCCATGTGTTGCTCAGCCTGTTTCCCCACTCAGCAAAGTACAAAGTGACTGCAAGGTTTCAAGACTTGGCCTTTATACTGGCGAAGCAAGAATTGACCAGCAAGTGGAAGGCCCCAGCGGGCCCTGGAGTGGCTAGGTGGAAGTGCGAATTAGCAAAATGGGCAGCCTGTGAATCCAGAGTATTGCTTAGAAATGCAGGAGGAGGAATAGAGAGGCTGAAGAGGGCACAGGCATGGGGAAGATTACTCGATGACTTAAGGTATGAGGAACAGGAATCTGCACCTAGCATGCCTTAGAGACCGTCCCGAGCCGTGAGTCCAGCCCAGTTAACCCCGGGGGAGGGAGACAGCATGAGGGCCACATAACTCAATGGCATGCCGAACCAGCATCCCCGGAGAGGAGACCACGACCAAACGCACCTGGCCACAGTAGAGGTCGACCCAGACCATTTACACACATCAGAGACTCATAGGTTTCGTACTTGACAGCAGCGCGGGGTGGGAGAGGGGAGTTAATTGGGAGTTGGGGCAGCAGTTTTCAAACAGAAGTCGAGTAGATAACAGTATCAGGAATGGGTTCCTTAGAAATGCCTAATGCTAAGAAGCTGCTATCAACGGCAATCTGAACCACTGTAACATAAGTACGGACCATGTTATGGAATTACTCTGGTTTTCTCAACTGATGGTTAAGCATGTATATATGGACCAATGGTGAAAAATGAAAATGCCAATAAAATGTGTTTAAAAAAAAATGAAAGAAGAATGGATAGAAGGAAAAAAAAGATGGACATAAGGAATTACCAGAGACTAAAAAGAAGTATTGAAAAGGAAACAAGAAAAGAATAAACGAAGAATAAAAGGAAATGAAGGGCCCCGGGCGGCAGCAAGGGAGAGCCTATATGCCTCGTTGCTAAGCATGCATGAGCCCCACCCCCTAAGTCCAGCACCTATGTATCTCTGATTTTCCTTCAATATTGCAGCCCAGATAATTTTCAATGCTCGGAGGGTATATTGAAGGACATTCAACAGAACCGAGATGGGCAGGGGCCATCAGGTGCCTCACTGAGGTAAGGAGATCTCTTATGGTTGAGGAGTCGTCCCGTTAGACTGGCCATCCCCAGTAGAGGGTCCCTGAGCAGGCTCGCTCTCTCTATACATATATCCTTGCTGCTGGTATCATACAATATAAGTCGAAGGAAAAAGCAGCAGCGGGTCTTCAGATGCCGCACTTTAGTCCTAGTTCAACGGTAATTGTGGAATTTTCTGCAAACAACCCCTGCGTCTGCTGCTGAATGACGCACCAGAGCTCAAGATCACTAAAATGTTTATGGGTAAATGTAAATGTACAGGAATTTTATATAGCGCAAATCACCGAGCGGTTTCTAAGCGCTTGCTTAGGGAAACCGTCCTGGTATTCCCCTGTGAGATAACCCCAGCAGGGTATCCGCAAGGTGAAAGCCAGGCATTCCGCCGCGAGGGGCCGTTCTGGAGATTAAGCAAGCTATTGCCCAGAGTCGCAGAGTGTGAACCCGTGAATCGAGTAGGCACAGGAGCGAGAATTGTCGAGCCCATGGACATTTTAGGACTCAAGACCCCACCGAGCCGGGAATTGAACCCTGGTCTCGGGCCGACCTCTGTTTCCAGGTCTGCCTCCTCTAACCAGTGAGCCACACTTCTCCAGCGTGTAGATCCGGATCTACACTCTACCGGCCACTCGGACGATTTGGGATTTCGAAACTCGGTTCCTATATACCCGACCGGGCCCAAACAACACACTGACGTTATCAAAGAAATACGAGGCGGCATCTTGTCGGATCTCTTTGAATCCAAGGACCGACTTTCCTGATTCCTCTACGCTGCCAGTTATTTAAAGAAGAATGACCCATAACTAGAGAAACCTATATCTTACTGCGTGAGATTGAATACATATCTCTGCATGGTCTGAAGCTCAACTAAACCAGCAAGCCAAGACTATGGCTGACTGATATCATCTTCATTCGGGGCTCAGGACACTCCGCCTTGTCTACACTTCTAATATACTCTACGCATTTACATCTTGAAAGAATACTACAAATCTAATTGCCCTGAGGAAGCTCCCCTTGAGGGAGAGAAACGCGTTGGCTGATGTATGTTGATAAATGTGGAGCTCTTTGATAAGAAAACTTGAATAAAGAAGATAATTCTTGTACACAAACATTATTCTCTTTGAACTTCTTTTCATTACGTGCACCTCCAACCAAACCCATAAATATAAGTTGAAGGATTTGTTTTTCTCATTACCACAAACAGTGCGAGCCTCCCTTTACTGCTTGCAGATCATGGTGCAACACCTTTGAGTAAGCAGTTTACAGAGAGTAGGGGATAGACCAACACCTGAAATTTGCAACTTGAAAGGGATAGAAGGAATGAATAACCATAAGTATTTTTGATGGACATAAACATGCGACAAATGGTTCTAAAGGGAGATGAAGTTGGAGCCCCAGTATTGAGCCCTTTATTAGTAAACCAAAGACCGAAGAGGAAATATGCAAAAAAGAGCATTCTTGTAGTAAGAAAAGAGAAGAATTTGATAACAACAGGTGGTGAAGCAGATAAATCGATGGAGCAGCTATGCCCAGTTCTCTCGGCCAATATATCTTCTCCCGCCATATTGGTTTTATCTGATTCTCCCCTAGAAATAGCTGCCACTGGTATGAGCTCTATGGCCGACTCTGTATCGGTATTTGAGGTTGAGAGCATTGTGAATCCTGCCAGGCTTAAAGATCCGAAGACCAGTATCTCTCAACAAACCAATAGTAGTAAAGTTGTGGAAACCGGTACACCTAGTGGAGCTGAGGAGGGGAAAATGGTCGATAAAGGTCACAAGGATTAACCAGTCTTTGCAAAAATTCATAAACCAATGTTGGAGGGTTCAAACATTCAGCCAGAGAGTCGATATTGATGGTGAAGCAATGTCACCAAGCAGCCCTGCAGCAAAACTGGTACCAGCCTCTATGGATAATGTATTGGGGCCAAATTGCAGCTAGGGAAGGTTCCAGGTGCACTCCCTCAAGCTACAGGTGCATCAGGTCCTGTGAGGTTGGTGCAGGAGGTGACACTGGGTCTTCAAAGACCCCAGATGGTAGAGCATGCTTATGCTATAGGACGACAAGACCAACAGCAAAGCAATGGGTTATCAATTGGAGTAGCTAATGTTAGCCAACCCTCAATGTATCAGATCCAGCAGTTCTTTGAAACTATCTTAGCTGAGATTCAGGAATACAATACTTTGCAGCCTCAGGAAATTGTCATTCACCAAACATTGGACAAAATCGAGGGTATGGCACAACAAATTCAAAAAAATAAAGAACTTGAGCAACCTTCATCAGACATGGAAGATCATTCTTGAAGCTAGGACAACGATATTGCTACTCTTTAGAAACAATTGCAGACTCCACAATTGAAAGCAGATGAAATGGAGAGTTATGGAAGAAAATCAAATTTTCTCTTTATAGGCATTCCAGAGGAAAATGAACGTATAAATGGTCAGGTTAACCCCCTTGTTATATATGGATACAATGATTAGAGACCATATACTTGATAACGCACTGGAAGATCTCACTATAATGAGGGCGCACAGGGTTCCAGCACAACGTTCAGCAGGTGCCAAATACCCAAGGACAATGATTGTACATTTCTAAGACTTCCACATGAAAGAAGCCATTTTAAGCACGGGTATTCAGAAAAAAGGATATTTTGCTGACTGGTAGTTCAAGAGTGAGAGTATTGTCTGATAAGTCGGCATTTGCAGCTTGCGGACGAAGGGATTTTATTGTGTTGATTGGACAGTTTAAGAGTGCAGAAGCACAGGCATCCATTATTCAACAGTCCAAATTGAAAGTTTATTTAAAGGTCAATTCTATTTGTGTGTTATTCTTGAGGAAGCTAAAGATGTGTTACAGAGAGAGGCTCAAGCAAGCAAAGGATAGAAGGCCGTGGTTAAGAGGGTAAGCGCTAGTCACTTTTTTTGTGGCCGATCCAGTTCCAAGGTTTTTTGGTACGGGCTAAACAAACTTTTGTGGTGTGCCCTGTCTTGACTCAATGTACTTTAGACTTTTTTTATATGAGCATCTTCAATAGGCATGTTTGCACTTTCTACAGACCAGGATGGGCTCGTCTTGTTACAGTAGCACTTTAAGACCAACTTATATATTTAAAGTGGTGTATCACCGATGAGGAAAAAGGAGATTGGGGGCAATGAGTCATAGAGAACAATCTAGGTTGTTGGTAATCAGTTAGGGCTACACTTCAAGCACTTTGCACGTTGCAATTTTTAGATCGTAGCACTTTTGCTGACATGGCAGCACCTTTACATACCTGAACTCGGTAATTTTGTTAAAATGGCTCTTTAGGATTATTGTACCTACTCAAATAGGGTTGTATTCTTGAAAAGGGGAGCTGCAGAAAGGCATTAAGCATGTATCAATCTGCCAGATTTAGCATTTTAGAGATGTTTTTGTTTATTTTAAGTGTCTGTGATCTGATAATGGGAATAACATTGTGTAAAGTAGGGTATCAAAACATCAGTAATAGTACTAGACTGATAAAATCAGGTACAATGTATTTCTGTTGTAAAGAGCAAGTTCTATGGTATACGGAGCAGGAGACTATTCTTTCATTCATAATAGCGATGCATCTAAGTGCTCTGTTATGAAATTATTCCCAGACATAGGAGTGCTTTTATATGTCAACCCCTGGAACCCAGCGCATCTTGCGAGTCGCTGCAGTAATGTACCAATTAGAACTATTCAGGTTATGGGTGGTAAAAGTTTATGTTAGCCATTGGAATTTGGTAAGCATTAGTCACTTTTTCGAAAAAGCACTTTATTGAGCATGATAGCACTTTACATTTGTTTCTGGATGTCAGAGAGAGGCATTTATAAAACACTGAGAGGGTGGAAGCAAAAGTGTGTGAGCAGGGGCCAGGTCAAGGCACCCCAATTTTGGGAGGGCCGAAGAAGGGAATTAAAGGCCATTCCCTTCTTCGGATCGGTCATGGGGGGGGTTAGATGGAGAAGGGTGGAAGGGGGGTTGTGCAGTTAAAAAAGAACAAGATAAGGTTAGTTTGTTGATGGGCGCTGTATAAGTGCATGAGGAGAATAGGGCGGGTGGTGGTAACAGTGGTAAACAGGGGTAAGGATCAATTCCAGCAAACAAATGGAAGTAAGGTTATGTTAAAGGGGGGGGGAGAAATGCAAAGGCTAAAGATAATCTCTTTTAATGTAGATGCCCTTTTAAATGTACGTAAAAGTGGGGCACTGATAAAATGTTTGGGATCCTTTTCCCCTGAGGTACTACTGTTACAGGAAGCACATTTTAAATCCAACACTCACAAACTGTTGTTGACAGGGAAATATTCACAAGCATTATTTGCTTCGGTAAATATGAGAGTTCGAGGAGTTGGTATCCTCTTTTTAAATACGCTGGACTGGGAGGTGAGGGATGTGATCCCGAATGGAGACGCGATATGGATCTGGATTGAGGTCAAAGTAGCAGGGGTCCTTCTTACTTTTTTGAAATATTGTGGTTCAATTTTTAATGGTATTATAACTTTAGAGCAGCTCTACAATCTTTTAATGAACGCGGAAGGTCCCATAGCCATGGGTGGTGATTTCAATTTTATATAAGATCTAGGATTAAACACTTCCAAGAAGGCAAAGCAACCATTAAAACTAAAGACCTTGAAATTGATTAAAATGATAAAGATAGATTTTGCCCTAATGGATCCATGGCGAGTAGATCACTCAGGCCTTTCCCAGTTCACATTTTACTCTGCAAGGTTTAAAACAGCTTCATGATTAAGTTATTAGCAAGAGGAGGGTCAGAGATTTTTACTAACTCTTTATCGGATCATTCTACAGTCTCCTTAGTTATTATATTAGGAATACTTCACAAAATGTATGTTAGATGGCAGTTTGATAAATCTCTGCTCACGTACCAAATATAGATTGAAAAAACTAGTACATTTACACAGCTGTTTTGTAAGGAGAATATAAATACTGCTCCTATTTTTATGGTTTGGGAAGCCTTTAAGGCCTCCTTTTGAGGCCAGGTTATTTCCTATAGAGAAAGGACATGTAAGCAGAGGGCCCAGTAGATAGAAATCTAACAAACCACAGCAGAACAGCTTAGGATCGAGCTCAACAACGCAATTTCAAGATGATATTGTGATAAGGTACCACAGCAAGAATTGATGAGGGCAAAAGATCAACTAAGATATTTTTTTTTATTTTAGCAGATACTACAGGGAGTCAGGCTTACCAACAGAAAGTGTATGAAGAAAGTGAGCATATAGGTAAATACTTAGCATGGACTACCGGAAATGCAGAAGAATAGGCAAATAATCACTCAAATAAGAGACTCTAGTACTTGAACATTGTTTCAAGATAAAGATAGGATAGCAAAAATATTTATTTGCTATTCTAAACAAATCTATGCCAAAATACAGGTAATAGACCCACAAGATTTACTAAACTACTTTGGCGAGTTCCAGTTACCACAAATCACTAGTGACAATATAGAAGCATTTAATAAGCCCAATATGCCTATAGAACTGACTGAAACACTAAAACCTATGGCTAGTGGGAACAATGGTATTCCCATTGAAGTATGTAGGATAAATTAGTAGGATATATTAGACACTCTGTAAGTGAGAGTACGCCACGTATAACGCCACTTTAAAGAGTCGCGACAGAGGTGATACAACTAGCGGTCATGAACATTTGTGACTTACCTAGTCTTTAATCCTTATCGAACTTTCTTCGCAATTGGAAACTACCAAGTATTATTGAATATTTTTCTAAGGTATCTGAGTATACAACGCTATACAAATGTATACTCTGTTATTTGAAATCCTCATTGTTGAAGACCATTGCTGTACCATGACAGTTTCGGAAGGGATACACGCAATTGATCCATCTTTTGCAACGTTCATTTGTACAGATATTTAACAAATAAGAAGGTTTCTGAGAATATCCCATATACTCTTGAGTCCTTTAAACTTCGGATTCATTGTGACAAATCGTTAGAAGCCCTGAAGAAGTCTTTTGTGCTTAGAGGCACACGACGAAGCACGATTTGGCTGCCATTTGAAGAAGTTGTGTTCTCATCAAGAGTTGTCGTCAATAGCCAAATTGATATTGTATTATACTATGACTGCATATGTCTGAGGAGGCTGCTTCTTATGAAGATCTGTGATATCAAATTGATTTGTGTGACCTTGTACTACGTCAAATAGTGAAGATACTTCAAGAACTTATTGAAATAAATACCACGTACCACTGTGAAACATTATGTGAGGACTCTAACTCATGTTATATTTTGCTCAGGGAGAATCTGAATTTATGTTTAATTGTGATCTCTTTTAGAGGACACATTACGAGGTTGTAGTGGTAACCAACCTCTCTACCCTTGGTAGCTACTCCAAGATTGTAAGTCTGTATTACACTGCCCCATACGTCTGTTGTGCGCCCGTCTCTCTTTTCTTATACCTGGTTACCTAAATGTTTTTGTAGTATGTATGACTTTGTTTGCTGAATTTTCCCCATTTTTAATATCTCTGTTTCTCAAATTATGGACGGTATCCCTATCCCCAAAAGATTTAAGGAGTCAGTGGTGATCAGTATTCTCAAAAAGATAAAGATCCTAGGGAGCCAAACTCGTTCCATCCAATAAGCTTATTATACAAGCTATTTATGAACATCTGGGCAAACAGGATTGCTCTCTTTTCGTTAGGGAGATCAATGGCTGACAATACCTATTATTTGACGCAGGCTATTGATTACTTTTCAGTCAACAAGGATAAGGTTGCAATAATAATGATGGACGAGGAAAAGGCGTTCTGCCTTGTTGACTAGCAAGCGCTGTTTTTTTTATTCTAGGGACGTTTGGCTTTACATCTCAATTCATAGCCATGCTAAAGGAATTATATAAGGGGGGCCGAAGCAAAGATAATTATTAACACGGAACAGGTGGGAGAGGTTGCGATAGGGCATGTCACCTTTCTGGGATGTCTTTTATCCCGGCTCTTGTTCTCTTTTTTTATTGAGCCACTAACTGCCAAAATCCAATCTAACCAACTAATCCTGGCTCACATAATTGGGATGGCAAAAATCTAACTTTTCTGTTTCAAATTTATTTGTTGAAATTTTCAAGAAAATCACAAAATACAAAAGTAGCATTAGACTAGACATTGTGAGAATCTGGGCGGCCTGTGGATGTAATTGCAACTTGGGAGAGTCTGTCGGAAGTATAATGCATAAAAACCAATGCGCTATTACTCCCCCATACAGAAGCTGCATCCCCAAAAATCATGCCCTGCAGAGAACCAAAAACAATAACTTCCACCCCTCACCCCGTCTGGTAGTTTCTGCGCCCTAGAAGGGCCGCCATGTGGCAGGTGCTGCTGTGTCATTAATTAGGTAGCTTGTGAGGATTGGGGAGGACTCCACAGATCCGAGAGTCATAACACTTGTAGGTATTTGGGCTGAGTGATTCCATTGAATTCAAACAAAAGCAATGTCAAGAAGGGGGCCCAAACTTCCTGAAAAGAGGTACAGTTATTCAGAGTGGCAGAAATGTCCTCCATGCAGAGGATGAACCAGAGTCTGTGCAGCCACCCTGTTTGATTGGGCAAGGTGGAGGTGCCCCAGTGGGTCACTATGGTTTGCAGCACTGCCCCTAGTGCCATACCCATTTGTTGACTCCTCATACTCTTAAGTGAGTATGTAATGGGATTGGGGAGACCTAGGACAACGTACTCCGGGAGCCTCAGGATCTTTGTGTCGGAGAGCTTGTCTACAGTGTCAAGGATCTTGGTCCAGTATGAGGAGAGTAGTGAACAATCCCACAGGATGTGCGATAGCGTTCCCTCGCCGACACAGCCCCTCCAGCAAGCGGAGCTCCGCTAGGGGTTGCCCCTGTGAAGGCGCACTGGAGTAAGGTACCAGTAAGTAGCGATTTTCATGGCAGATTCAATGCGGCTACATTTCGGGCTGTGTGCTTTTCCCTGTAGTAGATCCTGTCCCAATACTTCTTCCACTTTTTCCTGCTCAGCGTGTCCTGTGGGTGTGTGCTGTGTCTTAGCATGTTGTATATGTTGAAGATCAGGCCCTGGTCTGTGGTCTTGGTGAACAGCCATTTTTTGAACTTGGTCAGTCGCCAACTCCCTCCTCCCTCGACTCTGGCTGGAGTACCCAATGTCATATCTGCAGGTAGCGGCATCTCTCAGTTTCAGGAATCCCGTATTCCTGTTTCGGTTAAGTGAAGGGGATGAACTGGATATGTCAAAGAGATGTCCCACTGAGCGACATTAAGTGTCACGCCACGCCATGTACGGTTTGTCTGACCAGCCAGGCACGAAATCGCTGTTCGCGAACAGGGGAGAGGGAATGTAGTGAGCTTTCTGGAGACTGCAACCCCGTCCCATACCGGCACCACTGATTTGGTGATAGGAAATCGTACTAGGCAAGGTCGTCGGAGAGTTTTCTTTAAAAAGGTAACCTTTCAAAGAGATACTCCCGCAAGAGCCCTATCCTGGAAGAGCCACCATTTTTCCGACACTGGTCTGGCTTATTCCACCAGATACCGCAGCTGGGCTGCCTTATAATAACCGAGGAGATCTGGTATCCCCAGCCCCCCTGCTCAAGCCACCGATATCCCAATGCTTTACTCATACGGGGTCTTGCTCCCGCCCAAATAAACCAATTGCTGTTGCGTTGCAATGAGGTTATCGCCTCAAGGGGTGGTAGGGCTGGGAGAGTATGAAAGAAAAAGAGTGCTTTGGGCAATAATTAAATTTTGACTGCCGCTATTCTTCCCAGGAGTGATAGCTGATGTTTGCTCCAGGTGCCCAGGTCCCATTTCACCTGCCTTGCCAGTCAAGAATAGTTCAGGTGGACTGTTTGACTCACTGAGGACACTAATTCCAAATCCAGGTAGGGGATGGAATCCACTACATGGACGCCACACGTGCTGCCCTCCCACAGCCAGAGCGAGTTCGACTCTGGGTTCAGATCTAGAATAAGTGATTTCCCAACATTGACACGGAAGCCAGACACTCCACTCGTGAGAGCTCACCGCTCGGGGAGTATGTGGATTGTGTTCTATCTTTGCTCGCGTCCATTACCGGGTTCAGGTCGCCCCAATGAGAGTCATGCGATTCTGGGAAGACAGTGCTTCAGTTAAGGCCTTCTTGAGGAAGGTTTCCTGCCCAGAATTGGGGGCATATATGGAGCAGAGCACCATGATGTGGGGGCCGAACCTTATGGTGTAAACTAACAATCTCCCTTTTATTTCCGCCACCTTCTCGAGCACCATCCCGGGATAATGATTAGATATGAGTATAGCCAGTCCTGCCTTCTTCTCCCCAAAGAGGAGAAGTATGGGTGTGCCCTTGATCGCATGCAGTGTTGGTCTCCGAGAAGGAGATGGGTCTCCTGTAGAAGACACATGTCCGCCCCGCATGTTCCAAGTAGGACAGCATGGCCCTCTATTTGACTGGGCTGTTGAGCCCTTTGACGTTGAATGTAAGGACCTTTACATCCTTAGTGACCATGAACAACAATAGCCCTGCTCACTCATGTGTCCCCAGAGGATATGGACCAGCCGTGGAATCAGAACCTGTCATGTCGTCGCTCAAGAGCACCATCTGCTAAGTAAATCAAACGAACAACCGACAACCAACCGGCCCCACCCAAACACCATCCCTGCCAGGCTCCAACAGCCCCCAACCACAAACATGAGCCTGCGCCCAACAGCCCCTACTTCCCACAATGGTGAACCCCCACCCACTCCATCCTGACCCTCCTCTATTAACTCCCTTGCCCCCTCCCTAACCCCAACCTGAAGACCCCAATGTTCCATTACGGTCAATAGCCCATCATTCCACAGTGTGGGCATGTGGTGAGTAGAAAGTCGGGGGTGTTGTGTGGACTAATCGGCCCAGGCCCCCTGGCACCTCCATTCCCTGGGAATAACAATGCTACTCAAACCCTGACCAAGCACTCATGGATGGACCATCGCCATAGTTTCTTTCTGGACTGTCTCTAGGGCTGCCAGCCTTTTTTGTGCTATATTGTTCTGGTTTGGGCATCGCTCTGAGGTGTGCCAGCGTCGACATCGCCCGACCTGCCATTCATTGCGCTTGACTGAGTGGTTCCTACATACCCCGATGCTCCAGCCCTAGCAATGAACAAGCTTCTTGAAGTGATCGGAGTTGATGGAGCTTGCTGTTCAGCTTAAAGATGAGTCAAAAGGGGTGGCCCCAGGAGTATGCCACTCCTTGTTCCCTCAGGTGAGTAGTCACTTCCCGGAAAGCTTTGCTACTTTGCAGTGTGATGGAGGCCAAGTCTTGGTATAAAGCCACAGGGTGTCCTCGGTATGTAATGGGTGGCTTTGATTGAGCCTCTCGCAGTATTCTTTCTTTGAGAGGAAAAACTGGTAAAAAGGCAAGGATGTCTGGGTGAGGAGCCGGTGCCCACCTGGACAGACCAACATGGTGCGCCCTGTCAATGCAAATTTAAAAGTCTTGGGGTTCCCCCAAAATGTTGCGAAACAAGCCCTGCAAATAATGAGCTACATTCGGCACTTCCATTTTCGAGGGGACTCCACAGACGCGGATGTTATACCATCTGGAGCGGTTCGCGAGGTCCTCCATGTGTGCCTACAGATCAACTTGTTGATCACGAAGGTGGATCACCTCTTGTTGGAATTGTTCGATTTTTTCTCCCTTTGTGACCTCCGGTCTTCAATTGCCACCACTCTCTCTCTGACCGCATCCACATCCCTGCGTATCTCCCACACTTCGCTCTTCACTTCGTGTTTGGAAGTCTTCTCAAAGATCATTGAAGAGTGATTCTAGGAAGGTGTGTGTAAAAGAGGCCTTTCCGTCATCTGTAGGTGCAAGTGTTTTCGAACTGGCGGACAGTCTACTTTCTTTGTCACCAGGAGGGGAACCCTTAGTGAGCATGTCTTTCAGAGATTGTTCCCCTTTTTTCCTCACCGAGGCCATCACTGGATCATCCGTCAAGGGGGGGTAGCCCTAAGGTCCCTCCCTGTGGGGTCATCCGATTGTCGCTCCACGTTCAGCTCTCAGGACCTCAGCACCTTTGTTGTCCCCAATCTGGTAAGGAAGGCCCTTTTATTCTTGTGGTGTGCTTTGATTCCGTGTTAGCCGTAGACATGGGCCCCCTGGTCTGTGTGTGTAGGCAGTGCTGCCCTTCTACGCCAGCCGGGCGCTCTGGCCAAATGTCCACTCTTTTGTATTTGTGGCGGCACCCCCTCTGCACCAATAGTCTCCAATCTCGCTTGGCAACCCGGCCTGTGTGTAGGTCAGCACCCCGTTTTTTCTCTAGTGCCGGACTACGCTCGTCAGGTGGGAATTCAGTTCCCTGGTGGTTGATTGTGCGGTCTTCCTCTAGGCCAATGCCATGCGTAGGTGACTGTACCTCTTCAGTCTCCAGTCCCTCAAGAGCCCTTGCACTTCTTTGTTGACCCGCTCACGATGTACTTGACCCCCATAGTGTCCTCTTCAACGCTCAGGGTTGATCAGAGGCCCTACCCGGCGTCTCGCCCAGGCGCTCCGGGCACCCCTTGTACACTGTGACATCTCGCTGCAGGAGTGGTCAGCCACAGCACAGTAAGTTGTGTGGCGTTCCTTAGAGGGAGTCATGCTTAATCTGTCTTGCCCTCCGGCATTGCCCAGCGTTCTTGGCACCAGATCCACTATGCCATCTGAATTCTCAGTTCTGATCAGCCCCCATGCTCAGCCTCAGTTCAGCTCAGGCTAGAGGGCCTCACCGTCAGGGCCCACTACCCTGTTGGTTCCTGACCCTTACATGTGCTGGGTCATGGCTCCGTATGACGGCACTGGGGAGGCCTCGCCGCCGCCACTGTCTCTTCTGTGTTGTGTCTCCCGGGGGCCGCCTTCTTCGCTCCCTTCCATTCACGCCATCCCAGGTGGCTGCCCCGGCTGGGCCGGCGCCTCCCTGCCATTCAGTCACTGTCCAGCTCTAGCTCGCCTGTCCTCACCTTCTGTTCGCACCAAAGATTCTCCGACGGCGCTGGCCCGGGAGCAGGGCCCAACGATCCGGTGTCTGCAAATATTTCCAGTGGGATCCCTCAGTCTCCCGCCCATCCTCAATAGCAGCGGGGAAATAGCATGGGCAAAGCTCGCCGGTTGCTCCCAGCGCTGCCCTCAATGGGGTTGCTCGGGGGCCGCAGGAGGCTCCCAGAGGCCCCAGTGTCCACCTCGGTGCTTCCCTGTATGGCCAGTCAGGGGTGCCTCTCGTACTTCACCCCTGCGCAGCTGCGGGCAATGAGGGCTCACCACTCTTCTTGTCTTGATGTCCAATAGCCCCTCCTCATCTCCGCTTCCACCGCGGGCTCTCAAGGCGCCAGCTCAGTCAGCGGGGCAGCAGCAGCGCAGTTCAGGTGCCTTTTTCTCCCCCCGAAACCTATTTGCTCAAGGCCGCAGACGCAGATCAGGCCCTGAGCCCTCAGAAATCTCCTAATTCAATTCACTGGAGATGTTGGCGTGATATCCGATGGCCCCTCCTCGTCTCCGCTTCCACCTCGGGCTCTCAGGGCACCAGTTCAGGCAGCGGGGCAGTCGCAGTGCGGCCCGGGCACCATTTTTTCCCTTAGTCGCCCGCTTGCTCCAGGTCGCCCCAAGGCACAGAACGGGATCGGGGCCATCGAGAGTCCCCTATTTCGATTCACCTCTGCATGGGCCTCCTCTTTCCGCCGTTGTTGGTGTTTGTGCTGGGTTATAGGATGCAGAATGACCTGGCAGGAAGACCAGGAGCGGGGAGCCCCGGAGACTTGCGACCTACCAGATCGCCATCTTGCTAACGCCCCCAAAAATCGAACTTTTTGCTAATGGAATAATCTTATATCCTAAAGCCAAAAGTGCAAATATACAGGAAGCGCTGGAGAAAATCAAAACCTATACAGGCGGAAGTGGATATAAAGTTAATCTGTCCAAAGCTGAGTTGCTTCTGTTTAATTTTACAGATGCCCTCTATGCAGTAGGGCTACAGGCTTTACCACAATGGCCTATAAGATACTTAGGTGTACGTGTAACAATGTATTATACACAATTGTCCCATTTAAATAATGGGAATACTCTTATAAAGGAAAAAAGGTTATTAGAGAGGTGAACACTATTACCCTTGTCATTTGTGGGACAAGTTTCATTAGTCAAAATGGCAATGCTCCCCTTGTTCGTATTTCTGATTTGAACCTCCCTCTGAAAGTGCCTAACCCACACTTCAGGGAATTAGATAAAGTTATTTGTGATTTTATTTGAGCAAAAAGCAAGCTCGGGTAAAATTGTCTACCCTTTAACTAGGCACAGAGCTGAGGGGGTAGCATTACCACTCAGTCCAACTTGTTATCGGGCCTCTCTGGTTAGTTGATGGTACAATTAGCAGCAGCATTATCGAACTTTGCTAATTTTATTTGAAATATTATGCTAAATGAAAGTGTAATTAAGCTACCAGTTTTTCTTTGGTCAATGAAATTACCTAAGAAAATGAGATAAGAGGTCACAACCACAATAGTATTCCGCAGCCAGTTATTTTGTAAAGCATATAATATACCCGCATGTCATGCGCTTACTTCTCTCCAAGACTGTCTGATTTGTGGCTTATAGGTTTCACAAGGAGTCTTGCAGTTCTGGATTGACCTAGGTTTTGTGAAGCTAGGTGACTTTTACAACCTTTCTTACTTGTTAACGTGGGACGTGATACTACAGCAATTTGGTAGTCAAAATGCAGCTCTATGGATAAGTTTGAACCAAATAACTAGTTTTCTTAAAAATAATTATATGATGATTAATGATTTTGCGGGAATGATAATAAGTTGGATTATTGTTAAGAAGACGAGTGGTATAGGAAACTGGGATTGCCTTTTACGCCAGAGTGCTAATAACAAACTTATGGAGAAGTTTCTTCCAAAGCTTTGGCTAGAAACAGGCTGCAGGTTTGACATTAAAAAATGGCAATTACTGAGTGAGATTGGGCACAGAGCCTTGAGAGCAGCAAACTTTAAGATAATGGACTTCCTATCTAGATGGATGGCATACTGTATGCCCCATGGATTACATAAAATGTTCCCATCAACTCCAGATCAATGGTTTAGATGCAAGTGGAATGGGGGGGGGAGTGCATGGGTCCATACATTGTTTGCATGCTCTAGCCTACAGCACTTTTGTGAATAGGTTTTTAAGATTATTAGTCCTTGCATGTTAATGGTTATTCTTCCATCAACGATGTTGCTTTGATTTGGTTTCTCGCATATGGGGCTTCAGCTAACAAATCACCAGGAATATGTTATTTGTATTGCAATAGCGGTAGCCAGGACCTTGGTACTCCAGAACTGGAAATCATCAACAGTGCCCACAAAAGGTCAGTGGCTTAATAAGTTGGCCAATACTGTGGGGGCATATAATCAAGGAAATGCAATAAATATCGCTTTTCCCACTTTGCACAATTCTGTTTAAGGCCATGTATCACTGGATTTATTCGCCGAGATATCGCACTATTATTAAGGCATTTCTCCACGGCAATTAAATCCAGAGATAGCGGCTTGAAACAGAATCGTGCAAAGTGGGAAATGCGATATTTATTGTGTTTCCCGTTGCCTCAGCTGTACAATCCACCTGCCATTAAAAGTATGGCTAAGTCAGTTTCTAGTGTGGTTTATTTTATCGCATCGCAGGTTTGCTTGAGGCTTGATAATATTCCGCTGCTGTGTCAGTGCGGAATGCCTACTTTGCATGTCATTAGCGATATTCATCGCTGACATGCAAAGTGGAGTTTAAAGAGAAGCATATTCAAGGAAAAACGCGTTAGCGTGCCCTTGTTGATACTGTGATAGAATTATTGCCGCTTATAAGCCAAAAACGGTCGCTAAAGTGGTGATAATTCTCTTGATACTATGCCCCTATGAGTTTGAGGAGGCATCCCCGTGTGTGCAGGTTTAAGGCTATATGGGTGGATTACTCCTCCATTGCAATAAAAGGACGTTCATGTAATCTAGATGAGTGTGGTGTATGTTGTGGAGTACGGCAAGCTCCTGCTCTTAGGAGAATAATGGTAATGCTGCTATATAGATTTTAGTATTGGGTTTTGCACATTCACTCTCATTGTTTTTAATATGTTCTAATTACACTATGATATTCTAAAAAAAAAGATTATCGATACTGTTATTATGAGGAATATGCGTTTAGGCTATATGGATGAATTAGACGACTATTTTTGTAGGATATTTTTACTTGCCTTATTATTGCATTTTTTTAAAAATATATATGAATTATTTGTATTCCCTCTTTTTAATTGCTCAAGTAAAAAGTATAAAAAGTTTTTTTTGTTTAAAAGAAGAAAAAATGGAAATATCGAAAATGGTAAGAAGAAAGAACAGAATGAAGGATAGAATGAGGTATCAAGAAAGAAACAAGGAAAGACTGTTAAACGTATAGCTTTTTAGACAAATTCTTGTAAAATTGTGCCGCAAAATGCATCATCTTGCACCATTTTTTTCTAACTTTCTGGAGAAGAACAATATTCAAAGCCTTTTATGGAAAGATCCCTGCTAGGTCAGTTTTCGTATTCACTCAGTACCACATATTTCAAAGTTGGGGACTTTTTATTTTTCTGGCCACTACCTTGCAGCACTCTAAAGGCATTAAAGATTAATTGTCCTTATAATGATTTACGGTCTCTTTTGAGAGGCATGTGCACATTATGTCAAGTGCTACCATTGCATACAACTATCTGTCGGATTGTGAAAAACCTGAACAACTCATACAGTTGAAGTATGAAAGAGATCCTGAACTAAGTTTGTTCTGCCCCTCTTCCACCTGCCTCCTTATCCTTAATTTTCTCCATTCCCTGCATCGTCCTGGGATGGCCATACAAAATGAATCATTGCAGTATAAACAGAATCTTTTATGTGCCAGGGTGCACTGTTCACAAATCCAATAAGGTGCTATAATAGTAATGGTAATACTCCAAATCAAATAATACATTCAGTGCCTATTGTCCAGCAGTGAAAATACAATCCACAAATTTCATCATTTGTATATCTGCCACAAAGTGGTTAATCATGGAACATTGCAAACCAAGTCGTACATCTTGCACGTGAATATATAAGAGTTTCAAACAAGAAAAACAAAGAAAACAACACAAATAGTAAATCCTGTATATGCAGTTTTTATATAACAAAATGTCAATGTTCCAATGTTCAGTTCTTCAACAAAGTGTCCAACATTTCCCAATGCATTTTGGTGTGGGCACCTTCATCAGGGGAACACTGCAAAGATGATATATATATATAGATAGATATATATACATACACATATGTAGAAACTTCGTCATATTCCAAAGAAGCATTATAATAAACCAATAAATATCGACTTTTTTCAGTATATCCAATCATGATAGTTAATTGGCTTCACCAGCCTAAATCATTCCGATAGTCAAAATCTCAAAGAGGTATTGGTGACAATTGTGCACATAACCAAGGTCAAGTGTAGATAGAAATTGCTATGTTAAAAAGTGCTGTTTTCAAAAGACACACAAAGTGTATGGAGTGTGTCCCCAATCGAATTTAATCAGAGTGTGTAGAAAAGGTGCCGAGGCTTCACTCGTGATAACATGCCAAGTGCTCCAATAGCACTTAAAGCTCCTGGCTTACCTATGAAGCTTGCAGCATATGAAAGGTATATCTGTGCTTCGTCAAAGAGACACGCGATATTTTTAACCAGGTTCAGATGGGCTTCTATTAAGACATTAGTCGCACACTCTTTAATTCAGCCCTCATATATTTTTTTTTGCAGCTACTTCACTCCTACTAATATATTTTTCTCCTTTCCAATTTTCAATTTTCCGATTTTTATTAAATAACCTCACAATTTTGAGGGACTTTTTAAAGTTTTTTTAATTCCTTGGAACTCTGAACTCATCACGGGCTAGACACGTTTGGTATGAGCTTGCAGTCAGTGTCCAGAATGTAAGTTTCAGAGCACTGGTTTCCACATAAGGACTTATGGTACACCATGGGGAAGTTTGTTAATGTGGTCCTTATCATTTGTATAGATAACGCGCATAAGACGAAGCACAGATATACATTTCATTTGCTTCAAGCTTCGTATTCGTATTTTTCTTGTTTGAAACTCTTATATATTCACTTGCAAGATGTACGACTTGGTTTGCAATGTTCCATGATTAACCACTTTGTGGCAGATATACAAATGATGAAATTTGTGGATTGTATTTTCACTGCTGGACAATAGGCACTGAATGAATGTATTATTTGATTTGAAGTGTTACCATTACTATTATAGAACCTTATTGGACTTGTGAACAGTGCACCCTGGCACATAAACAGATTCTGTTTATACTGCAGTGTTATATTTCACCTGACAGGGGATAGTCAGGGATGACCGGGGTCAGCACCAATTTTTGAAAACATAGATAACGTTGTTTGAATCACTTAAAAACTTTTTTTAAGAAGCAAAGGTGTGCAGGTTACCTCTCTGTTGTTTACATACAAAATGATTCCCATAAAGCATTCTATTACCATATTGACCAGTCTGACAATGTTGTGCAAACCCATTTCAATCTCGTCACATATCCCAGCTTTTGCGTCCTATTCTTTTGTTTGCACCGCACATAACTTTAACCGTGTCCTTTTCATCATTCGGTTATGTCAAAGGCTGACTTGCAGAATTAAGTTTGAATAAAAACACTAAAGAATAGTAGTGCATGCAATAATGCTAGATATTCATAACATAACTGCAAGTACTTGGTAAGCATCATGTGAAATCATCAACAGAGCAATCGCGGGCCTCCTGAGGAAACCACTGTCAGTCAAATACCAGAGCAAAGAGTGTTTTCTGAAGTTATCCTGAGGAACAAGGCTGCTTGCTTCTGTTATGGGGCACTAATCCGCTAGGCGTACCCAAGCGGCACACAGTAGATTAAGGAATCTCCCTCGTTTATAAATTTCATTTCACCGCATTGTTCCTTCAGTCGAGTGATGTGGTACGGTGGATACGATGCTTTGTATCCACTGGGAGGCAACGGTTCAAGGGCAAAGCTGCACAATGCGTTTTCAGCTCGGCAGTGTCAAAAGCATGAAAGGAACAGGAAAAGAGCGAGAAACTTTAATTGAAGAAATGGGGAAAGCGGATTCTGCAACAGCCCCGAGGAAAGATACACTGGAGAGAGCTGGGACTGGGAGTAGGACGCCCATTATCTCGAGGGCTGTGGTCTGCGGCTCTATTTACAGCAATCTGGTTAAGGGGAATTAGGGAATAGATATACTACTTACGTGTATGTCGTCGAAATGTATCTAGCAATTTCAGCAGAATTAACATCGTGAAATGTGCGTTTTGTTCTACCACGTTGATACAAAGGGCAAATTGCTAATACTTTGCACATGAGCTAAGGTGATCCAAAGCAAAGAATGGGGTGCATGCTGTTTAGTGTAAGAGGTGTTTTGCTTTGGAAAGATGAACTTTTTGCAGCTCAAAACACGCTTTGCACAGTTTTGCGTACTAAGTAAACACCCATGAGTTTCGACACAAAGGCCTATCTTTTGAGGTAAGTGCAAAAATAATAATTGATCCAGCCATATGCAAATCAGTCTTGACCCTCTTTCGTTGGGATCAGTCCAGTCAGAATTGCCAAGCCAGATCCTCCCAAGACCAGAAACAAGCATCCTGGAACAGGTTTCGGGGTTTCAACCCCATCAGCCAGTCTAGCTTGACTCCAGTGGCATGGAGAGCATGGGCCCACGTCTGGGCATGCACATCCCACTCGGGGTGACAAATGCAAAAATAACAATTGTTGACCAGAATGTTGAAACAATGTCAAACATTCAATCCTGTACAAAGATCTGGTCCTAAATCCATCGTTTTTTTTGCTCCTGGCATGCCGTTCCAATTTAAACCCAGCCATATGCAAATCAGTCTTGACCCTGCTCCCCATAGGAACAGTCCGTTATGTACTGCCAGGCCCCAACCAGCAGCACGCCAGGAGGTGCGTTTGCAGAGTGGTGGAGAAAAGGGGTGTGGCCTCCAAAGACCTCTCTGCAATACCGCTGTATGGGACTTGCTGGAGGTAACAGGAGAGCTTGTTGACCCCCAAAGACCATCTGTAGCCAAGGAGACTTCCTCCACCAACCAGCAGAGTGCCAGGAGGCGAGATTTCAGAGTGTTAGTCAAGGGGACATGGCCTCCAGCAACTTGCCATGCTTTTTTTTCCAAACGTTTTTTAAGACAGGGGGACTGGGCCCCCCTGCCCTGGGCCAATTTCTGCACTAGGGACCCCATACCCTGCGGCCAGGCCTTGTTTTGATTGGGGAGGGGGTGTACCACCCCTTTTGGGACCCCAAACCCTCGGACCGGGATTTTCTTTTTTTGGGGGGGGGCATTTTTGGAATGGGTAGGAGGGCTGCATGGCCCCAACTCGTCCCAGATCGATTTAAGCCCCAGGGACCTCATCCTCTGAGGCCCGGCGTTTCCTTTTTTAATTTTTAATTTTTTTTTATTAAAGGAAAGGGGACTGTGTGGCTCCCCTTTCCCTGGGATGATTTTGGTTCTGGGGACCTAATCCCCCGAGGCATGCCCCTTTTTAAAAATGTTATTTTACTTTTTTTTAGAAGGCAGTGGGATGCATGCCCCCCCAACCCTCCCCCCCCCGTCCTGGGCCAATTTCGACCCCCGGGACCCCATCCTATGGTGCCTGGTCTGTAATGTGGGCACCTTGGTCCAATTTTTCCATCTAAGGGCACGAGACGGACCCAGTTTTTTGTGACATGCCAATGGTTCTATTTAAGCCTAAAGCTCCAATATGTTCAGATGTGTAGCAGGAACATGATAAGTCAGTGCTTTACACTGTATCAATCAATCAATCAAAAACATTTATATAGCGCACTACTCACCCGGAGGGTCTCAAGGCGCTGGGGAGGGGGGTCCGCTACTGCTCGAACAGCCAGGTCTTGAGCTGCTTCCTGAAGGCGAGGTGGTCTTGGGTCAGGCGGAGGTGGGTCGGGAGGGAGTCCAAGTCTTGGCGGCCAGGTAGGAGAAGGACCTTCCTCCTGTTGTGGCTCTTCGGATGCGGGGGACGGCGGCGAGGGCGCGGCTGGTCGATCAAAGCTGGCGGGTGGGAGTGTAGAAGTTGAGGCGGCTGTTGAGGTATCTTGGGCCTTGGTTGTGTAGGGCTTTGTGAGCGTGGGTGAGGAGACGGAAGGTGATTCTCTTGTTGACCGGGAGCCAGTGCAGGTCTCTCAGGTGTCCGGAGATGTGGCTGTGTCGGGGGATGTCGAGGATGAGTCTTGCTGAGGCGTTCTGGATCCGCTGGAGTCTCTTCTGGAGCTTGGCGGTGGTTCCGGCGTAAAGGGCGTTGCTGTAGTCCAGTCGGCTGGTGACGAGGGCCTGGGTGACTGTCTTCCTGGTCTTCCTGGTCTCGGTGGGGATATTGAAGCAAGACGAGGAGACAGCGATGACTTGCCTGGTCATGGAGAGGGAGGAGTCCATGATGAAGCCCAGGTTGCGTGCGTGGTCTGTCGGTTTGGGTGCGCTGCCCAGGGCGGGGGGCCACCAGGAGTCGTCCCAGATGGAGGGTGAGGAGCCCAGGATGAGAACTTCCGTCTTGTCTGAGTTCAGTTTCAGGCGGCTTGTCGTCATCCACTCGGCTACGTCTGTCACCCCTTCGTGTAGGTTGGCTCTGGCGGTGGCGGGGTCGTTGGTGAGGGAGAGGATCAGCTGAGTGTCATCGGCGTATGAGATGATGTTGAGGTTGTGTTGGCGTGCGATGGCTGCAAGGGGGCTCATGTAGACATTGAAGAGGGTGGGGCTGAGCGAGGAGCCCTGAGGAACGCCGCAGATGACTTCGGTGGCTTCTGATCTGAACGGGGGAAGGCAGACTCTCTGTGTCCTTCCGGCGAGGAAGGAGATGATCCACTCCAGTGCCTTCTCCTGTATTCCGACGTTGCTGAGGTGCTGCACTAGGGTGCGGTGGCAGACAGTGTCGAATGCCGCAGAGAGGTCCAGGAGGATGAGGGCCGCTGTTTCTCCGTTGTCGAGCAGGGCTCAAATGTCATCGGTGGCAGCGATGAGGGCGGTCTCGGTGCTGTGGTTGGCCCGGAAGCCAGACTGCAAGAGGTTGAGGGATCCATTCGTCTCGAGGAAGGCGGCCAGCTGCTTGTTGACGGTCTTCTCGATGACTTTGGCCGGAAACGGGTGGAGCGAGATGGGGCGGTAGTTTTTGAGTTCGGTGGGGTCCGCTGATGGTTTCTTCAGTAGGGCGCTGAGTTTGGCGTGCTTCCAGCTCTCAGGGAAGGTAGCGGTGTCGAAGGAGGTGTTGATGATGTCCCGCAGGTGGGGTGCGATGACAGCGTCGGCCTTGTTGAAGACGTGGTGAGGACAGGGGTCGGTTGGAGATCCGGAGTGGATGGTGTTCATCGTGCGGATGGTGTCTTCGGTGCTGATCGGGGTCCAGGCGCGGAGGGTGGTGGTGCGGGGCGTAGGTGCGGTGGTGGGGAGCGTTGGTTGTGTGCTGAAGCTGTTGTGAATGTCAGCGATCTTGTTGTGGAAGTAGGAAGCGAGGGAGTTGCAGAGGTCTTGAGATGGGGTGATGTCGTTGTTTCCGGAGTTGGGGTTAGAGAGCTCTTTAACGATGTTGAAGAGTTCCTTGCTGTTGTGTGCGTTGTTGTCCAGTCGTTCCTTAAATGCAGTTTTCTTGGTGGCGTGGATCAGTTGATGGTGTTTTCGGGTGGCGAGCTTGAGGGTGGTCATGTTGTCTGGTGTTGGGTCTCAGCGCCAGGCTCTCTCGAGGGCTCAGCAGTTCTTCTTGGAGCTCTTGAGTTCGTCGGTGAACCAAGGTGCTTTCTTAGTGCCGGGTTTGCTAGGCGGAGTCCTCAGTGGGGCGAGGTCGTCTGCGCCGCCGCTGATCCACTTCGTGAGGTTGTCGGCGGCCTGACTGGGGTCCGCTGAGCTGGTGGGGGGTAGTGGCTCAGGGATGGGGTGAGCTAGTTGGCTGTGATCTTGTTCCAGCTTCTGCGTGCAACTTGTTGCTGGTGGTGGTGGACCGTTGTTCTTCTGAAGCTGAAGTGGATGCAGCTGTGGTCCATCCAGTGGAGTCCGGTGGCGTGGCTGAAGACGATGTCCTTGCTGGATGAGAAGACGGGGTCGAGTGTGTGTCTGGCGTAGTGAGTGGGGGTGGTTACCAGCTGCTTGAGACCGAGGTTGGCGAGGTTGTCCAGCAGGGTGGTGGTGTTGCGGTCGTTGTTGTTCTCCAGGTGGAAGTTGAGGTCCCCGAGGAGGATGTAGTCAGCGGAGGGGAGGGCGTGCGGGCTGATGAAGTCGGCGATGTCTTCGCTGAATTGTGTGCGTGGTCCCGGGGTTCTGTAGATGAGGGTGCCTCTGAGGGTGGTCTTGGGGTCGGTGTGGATCTGGAAGTGCAGGTGTTCGGCGGTTGTCAGGGTGTCGTCGGTGTTGGTCGTGATGCGGATGGTGTTCCTGTGGATGATGGCGATGCCTCCTCCGGTCTGGTTTCCGCGGTCCCTCCGGGTGATCTTGTATCCGTCGGGGATTGCGATGGCGATGTCGGGTGCTGAGGAGCCATTCATCCAGGTTTCCGTGAGGAAAGCGACGTCTGGGGAAGTGGTGTCGAGGAGGTTCCAGAGTTCGACGGCGTGTCTGTGGACGGAGCGAGTGTTGAGCAGGATGCACTTCAGGTGGTTGCTGCTGGTGCTCGGCTTGGCGGGTGCGGTGCAAGTCGGGATGCAGGTGAACTTGCAGGAGTGGCAGCTGAAGTGTCCGTGGGTTCGTCTCGGGGTGGCTCAGTAGCATCTCGGGATCCGGCCAGTGTTGAGTGCGTTGAGTTCGGTGGTGTTATAGGTCCGGCGGGGGGGCTGGTGTCTGCGGGGGCCAGGGGTTCGGGCACTGGGCACGGTCCAGGCACGGACGGGAGCAGAAGGGCTTACCTTAGGCGCGCCTTCAGCGCGCTTAGGACGCGCCTGCTGCGCGTCAATGCTGCGCGTTTGCCACTCTGCCATATGAGAAGAGTGGGGGGGGGCGGAGCGAGGGAGGAGCGGGGCGGCGAATGGGAAGGGAGAGAGAGGGAAGGGGGTGGGGCCGCAGGGGGGTAGCGGTGGGGAGCGGGCAGGAAACGTGACCGGGGCTGGCCACACCAGAGTGGGATCAGAAAACGCAAATCAGAGGGCAGGGGCACAACGGAGAAAAATACAATACAATACAATGATGCTTAGAGCGCGGTGACAAAACAAAACTCAAATCAGAGGGAAGGGGCACAGCGGAGAGATATACAATACAATACAATGATGCTAAGAGCGCAGTGACAAAACAAAACGCAAATCAGAGGGCAGGGGCACAACGGAGGAAAATACAATACAATACAATGATGTTTAGAGCACAGTGACAAACAAAGTCTCTGTAGTCTCTTTCTGGGTTAGTCTCCCGGGATTTTGAAAGAACCATTTGCAAGTTACGCACCACTGGGTCCGTTCCAGGGCCCTTAGACGGAAAAGCCCTCCTGGTTCTTCTGTTGAATACTCTTATCGATATGGTTTTTCAGCACGTACTGTGACTTCAATCTGAGACTTCATAGACTATAGGACGATATCATGTGGTTACGTCTGCCAATAGAACATAGCCTTGTAGAAGTCCTGTGGACGAAACACGTGTCGACTGTCTGTAAAATCCAATTGTCGGCATCATAATGTATATGGAAAGATAGATGGAGACACCACATTGAACCATCAAAAAACGACTTGTTTTTTCTTTTTAACAAGGAATATATTGAATCACACATGTATGCTTCGGTGTTATTAATGAAATATATATATATATATATATATATATATATATATATATATATATATATATATATATATATAAATTCACTGAAAAAACCATAGGTTATAGACCATATATAGTTAGGAATTTGCATTTACAAAACCTTATTTTACTCGCATAAAACCATTGAAATTCCATATATAGTTAGTTGCACTAACTATATATCGCGCACCCGCAATCCACTGCTGATGATGTCACATAGTACATCATTCATGACATGGTCAGTGACATCACTGATGACATCACTGATGACATTACTGATGACATCTCAAATGACATCACTGATGACATCAGTGATGACATCTCATTTGACATTACTGATCACATCACTGATGACATCATTCATGTGATTATACGATGAACCTCTTCAGACTCTGATATAACCTTAGATACACTCAGTGTAAACAGACACTCACAGACTGTCACTCATCCATGGAGTTACTCACACACCTAGTCAGTCATGCAAAGAATCAATCACACCTCCATTTCCTCAACTATACAGTTATACACACCTTACTTATTCGAACATATACTAACACATATTTACTCTTTTATACAATCCCTGATACAAGTTCACAATGATCCATACAGCCACTCACACATTCACTGGCTCTTATGCACAGTAATTTATATATGTGAACTCTCACATGTACTGTGTTTTACATATGTACTTACTTTGACATGTAGCACTGAGATATCCATTCACTCACCAATACACTCGTACACAGTCAACCACCCATACAGCTGTTTCCACATGCAGTTTTGAACCCATAGATCTAGTGAATCAACTGTTCACACATGTATGCACAGAGTCACACACCTCCCAGCCACCCCCACACACACACTCACTCTCCCATACAAATACTTGGACAACCAATCAATAACCCATACAGTTACTCATATAGCTACTGATCAACACATGCAGCAGTTTATAGAACAACAGATATAATGATGCACAAATTAAGACAGTTTAGTCACTAACCCATGCACTCAGTGAGACACATTTAATCACTCTCTCATACAGTCAGTCATGCACCTACTAAATCCTTCATCCAGACACTTATACATCCACTCATTCTTCAATATGTAAGACATATTTTAACTTTACAGAAACAAACAGTCACTGGATGTTGTCATCAGTGATGTCATCAGTGATGTCATCAGTGATGTCATTTGAGATGTCATCAGTAATATCATCAGTGATGTCATCAGTGATGTCACTGACCATGTCATGAATGATGTAATATGTGACATCATCAGCAGTGGATTGCGGGTGCGCGATATATAGTTAGCGCAACTAACTATATATGCGAATTTCAATGGTTTTATGCGAGTAAAATAAGGTTTTGTAAATGCTAATCCCTAACTATATATGGTCTATAACCTATGGTTTTTTCAGTGAATTTTCAAGGTTTTGTAAATGCTAATTCCTAACTATATATGGTCTATAACCAATGGTTTTTTCAATGAATTTTCAAGGTTTTGTAAATGCAAATTCCTAACTATATATGGTCTATAACCTATGGTTTTTTCAGTGAATTTCATTGGTTTTTTAAAAGCTAATATCTATAGTTGTAAAATATATTCTTTATTACGTGACGTATCACGTAGCCACGTGAGACTCCTCATGACGCGTCGCATAAACGTGACGTATCGTCTCTGCAGCGCAAACAAAACCCGTAACGTAAGCGCGCCAGAGCACGCTTACAGATATATATATTTTTGTTAACCTTAATTAGACAAAATCCACACGTGCACATATCTTGAGGCCTTGCAAAGGCACATCAAACAAACAGTCCCTACAAGTTTGGTGGAAATCTATTCCTTTAAATTTTATTTTACTGTTTCTCCTGGTTTTCCCCTTGTTACGCTTACCGGAACGCTACCCGGTACACAAACCGGATGCTCCAAAAACACAAGATGTCTGACTCCCGTTACGCTGCCGGTTAGCTGCCTGGTTCGCGTACCGGGACGCGCCTCTACCGCGAAAAATCGCAATTTTTTTTTTTTTTGCCCCGCGGGCCACTTTAATATCCCCCTCATCAATCCTAGGGGGTCAGGAGGGGTCTACCTTGCCCCCTTTCCTTCATTTCCCCCTTCGTTTTTCACCACCTCTTATCTCTCGATCCTACCGAGAAACAAGATGGCGGCCGCTCCAGACTGTTTACAATGTTGACACCCATTCAGCTTCTCCTCAGACTCCCATTACACTGCGGGTTAGCTGCCGGGTTAGCTGCCTGGTTCGCGTACCGGGACACGCCTCTACGACAAAAAATCGCAATTTTTTTTTTTTGCCCCACGGGGCACTTTAATATCCCCCTCATCAATCCTAGGGGGTCAGAAGAGGTCTACCTTGCCCCCTTTCCTTCATTTCCCACTTCGTTTTGGCCTCCTCTTGTCTCTCGATCCTACAGAGAGACAAGATGGCGGCTGCTCCGGACTGTTTAGAATGTTGACAGACACCGGACAGCCAATCAGCTTCGCTTCGCAAAGCTCCGTTACGCGAAAAGTACGCGAACTGGTGCGCTATCCAGGACGCTGTCACAGATATATACATTTTTTAAAACGTTAATTTCTCAAAATCCACTGGAGCACATATATTGAGACCCAGCAAAGGCACATCGGGCTAACAGTCCCTACAATTTTGCCAAGTTTCGTGCAAATCCATTCAGCCGTTCGAGCTAAAAGTGAGGCCAAACGCCCTATGGAAATTAACATGGGGAAAACGCGTTTTGGGACCCCCCTTTTTTCTCGGCCCCCCCTTGACGAAACCCCCCCAAATTTTCAGGGGCTGCTCAGAAACAAAATGTGCCATTTTCCTGAAAATTTCAGCCGATTCCGTCCACAAACGCCAAAGTTATTAGACATAGAATTTTCAAAAGTCCCATAGGAAAAAAATCCTAACTATATATACCTACTGGCTATCGCCAGTAGGTAATATACATATATATATATTTTGCCACAAAGTGATCCAGCAGACGGCGAATGCGCTCAACAGCGTGTGCTCGGCTCACGTGTCGGATCCTGACCCAATTTACGTTTTATGTCACAAAGCGAGCGGCACACCAAAATTATGTTTGAAGCCTTTTAATCAGAGCTTTACCCCACCAACGTGTTTCAGCCTCACAGGGCTTTGTTTACGGTCAGTAAGTCCTTCTACTATTTTTTTTTATACCAGCCCATATTAGACTTAGGTGGCATTATGGGAGTTGTAGTGTGAAAACAGTATTAACAAAAATCACATTTTTAAAAGAAAGACTGGTGTGTCATTAATTTCATACACATTACTTAACATGTTAAATCACATGAGCCAATTAGTTTTTACATTAATGATTGGAATAGTTCCAGTTATTACTATCAGTTAATAATTGGGTTTAGTACCCTATTGAATTGAAAGTTTTTTAGTAGGTACTATCAAGATCACTCTAAATATATATGGAGGTCTTCCCCAAAGTTCATGCCTCTTGGTGTTTTAGTTCGTAATCGGATGATCAGGCGAGATTCCATTTGTCGCAATTTACGAACTGTATCGCCTCCTCTTTCCATTTTAGTGAGCATTTTCACCCCATAGAATCTCATTGTTCTCCAATCTCTTCCTTGACAAACATTGATGTGTTTGGCAGTTGCGTAGAGCATGTTTTTGTTTTTGACCGCCCTGATGTGTTCTAACATCCTCTTTTTTAGCATACAGGTGGTACTCCCCACATATTTACTGCCACATCTGCATTCGATGATGTATACCACATTTTTGGACATGCACGTTATCTGTTGGTCAATATACATAATGTTGCCACTTGGTTCTTCATAGCTTTTTTTGCTGGTTCCTATTTTACATGCTTTGCATGAAGAGCATGGTTGGAAACCTTTCCGTTGATCTTGTAGCCAATTTTTTTTAGGAGTCTTTTGAAAATGGCTTTTCACCAGGAGATCTTGGAGCGAGATATTTTTTTTGTAGGTGATTGCTGGTTGTTTGCCCGCTAGTTCGCCAATGTCCGGATCTCCAGATATGAGATGCCAATATTTCTTCATTTTTTTGGCGATGATTCCACTTTCCTTACTATATGTGGTCACAAATCTAGGTGGATCCTTTTCCATTGATCTTTTTGTTTTTTCAATCAGAATTTCTGCTCGTGTTTTTTGATCAGCTTTCTGTTTGCAGTTCATTAAGATGCATTCATCATATCCTCTTGATTTGAATCTTAATTTACTCTCTTGAATTTTGATTTCAGCATCTTCAGGTTTAGAACAGTTCCTTTTTAACCTTATGTATTCACCATATGGGATGCTTTTCAACAATGACTTGGGATGAAAACTACTCCCGTGTAGCACACTATTGGTGGCTGTTTTTTTGCGAAACAGAGTTGATTCTAATTTGCCGTCAGATATTTAGATCTCTAGTGAAAATTTAACCTCCTCTTCCTCTGTCAATTCAGATTTAAACTTAGTGGGACTAACCAAACTCGGCTTGCAACAAGAAATGGATTTTATAGTGGAGGAAAGATTACAGACTTTGAGGCCAAGGCAAAGGTTATCGCTAACAGACAAAGAAGGAACAAGCGAAGAAAAGAAAGGCATAAGCGGCAACAACGGCGCCCAAACACAAAACAGAAAGAAGAAACCATGGGTGAAACGCCGCTAAATGATAACACTATAATAAACCTTTTGAATGTAACATTAACCAAAGCAGAGGAACAACTGCTATCTTTAGGCTTGAACTTTTGTCCAGTGCAAAGTTTTAAGTACGCAATGACCAGAGTTGACCTGTTCTTCTTTATAAGAAAATTAAAACTAAAGAAACATTTTGCGCTCAAAACCATCAAAGACTCATCTAATGTAAATGACACATCTGAAGATTTAAACAGAGATAACATCAATATGTTATCAGCTTCTGATGTACATATTTTCTTAGATGTCAATGATCTGAATACCTCCACTAATGATACTGAGGCAGACCCAGATGCTTCCACACAGGCAAGACTCAGCAGGATATCTGTCTTGCAGAAAGGAGCGGGCCTCAGTCCATTCAAAAGTAAATCCAAATTTGTTCCCGTAGCGCCCAAAGACGCCATCGACGTCTTCCATGACTGTGTAGTAAATGGCATCAAGAAATTATACAAGCAAACTAATACCAAATCAAAAAGAAAGGTTACTTACATGAGAAAAGAATATGGAAAACTAATAAAGAAACTTGGAGAAAATAATGAAATAGTAATAAAAAAATCTGACAAGGGGGGCAACCTAGTGATTTGGCCCAAGCAGGATTATATTCTAGAGGCCAAACGACAACTTTCGGATCCCTTGTGTTACAAAGTTTCTAGCCAGAAGGAATACCTCAATGCCAAGAGTGAGCTACAACGGATGTTGTCCCAATGGAAGAGAGAAGGTCTTATTTCCTCTGAGGAATACAAATTTATGAACACTGAATTTCCTATAATGCCATCTTTGTATCTGATTCCGAAGGTGCATAAAGGAGTTATACCAGTGCCCGGAAGGCCAATTGTTTCTGCCATTAAAAGCATGGGCGAAAACGTTGGCCAATACATTGACTTCTTTCTCCAAGACATTGTTAAAAATCTTGCCAGTTATGTCCGTGACACCAGTGATTTCTTGGATAAGATTGCCAACATTGAATGGGAAGAAAATATGTGGTTGATCTCGTTGGACGTTGAATCGTTATACACGAGTATCAATCATGTACAAGGTTTGAATGCCATCAAGTATTTTCTGGATAAAAAACACATGGCTTTCTATGAGCATAATAAGGTCATATTGGGCCTAATTCACTGGTGCCTACACAATAACTTCTTCACATTTGGCAAAGACATTTACAGACAACTGAGAGGGGTGGCGATGGGGGCCTGTTTCTCCCCCAGCTATGCGTGCTTGCATGTGGGCTGGTGGGAGGAGCAGGTCCTCACTGCATTACACTCCACTACGATGAGAAATCATGTTGTCTGTTATTTGAGGTATATAGATGACGTATTCATGGTGTGGAAAGGGTCCAAAAATGAGGCTTTGTTGTTTATAGAAGATATGAATGATAACTCCATGAATTTAAAGTTTTCTGTTAACATCAACCAAATCAGGATGCAATTTTTGGACGTAGAGATCTGTGTCTGACTCCAAGCTTAATACTACACTCCATAGGAAGTCCACTGCTGGCAACATGACTCTGCATGCTGCCAGTATGCACCCCAAACATACCATCATGGGAATACCCTATGGAGAGATATTAAGACTCAAAAGAATCTGCAGTTCCCCTTCTGACTACAAGCAATGTTTAGATGAGTTGCTAGCACGATTAAAAGATGGGGGTTATTCTGATAAGATTCTTAAGAAAGCAGTTGAAAAATCAGAACTTAGATCTAGAGAAAGTCTATTTCCTTCATCTCAGCCACAGACAGAAATTAGCAATATTCCTGATACTCAAGAAGATGACCCAAGGATGATCACTGCTTTCAGCAGTGAGGATAGAAAATTAAAGGCAATTTTGAGAAAGAATTGGCCCATAGTATTAAGTGACCATATCCTGAACACCAAGTTGCCGCCAATCCTATTATCACCTTCAGACGGGCGAAAAGTATGGGGTCCGCTTTGGACAAAGCTGCCCCTGAATTGAAGTCCAAAATTTCTTGGTTAAAACCTTCTAGAGGTTTTTTTAAATGTTCCAGCTGCCGCGCATGTAGATTTGGCATTAACACCTCGCAATATTCTACTCCTTTTGATGCAGAGCCAAAAATGATCACAGGCAATTTCAATTGTAAAACAGACATTGCCGTGTATGTCCTGACGTGTACCTGCAGATTACGATATGTTGGTAGTACCAAGCTGCAGGTGCACGTCAGGATTTTACAACATTTACGCGCGATTTTGCACAGTGACCCTGCCTATCCGGTGGCCCGATACTTTAAAAGAGCACACAACAAGGATTTATCTTGTTTAAAATACTTTGTGATCGGTGCCATACCACCCCTCAAAAGAGGAGGTGACAGGGAATCACTTTTAAGACAGATGAAAATAAGGATGATACTAGAGCTTGACACACGTTGGCCGAATGGGTTGAACAATATTGATGAGATGCATCACTTTTTGTAATGTAATATATTGTTCTTCCGTCCATATTGCCTTGACATTTCCCTAGATCCGCATTAACAATTTTTTCCTCCCTCTTAGTTAGGTTCCCTATTTCGAGGTTGAGGTCGGGTCTGTCTTGCTGTTTACTGTACATAACTTGATGAAACTCTTCCTTTTTGTATATACATGTATATAGATATTCATATATATATATTTTTATATGTTTATATCCATATGCATCTCTATTTTTCTACATTGTTTTCTACTTTGATAAGATGAGGAATATCATAAGTATGGACATGAAATTGCCATATTTATTTGGGTTTTGCATTTTTCATTATAGGTGTATATATATGCAATCTAATATTTATTTTTGTGTATATATAGTATCTAGAATTTATCACAAATCTAGGTGTATTTATTGGATTTCATAAAGTTTTAACCTATTTATACTATTTATTATTATTATTAAGTGACAAATCATGCACATAGAATTTTGTGGTAATCAGTTGTTCCCAGGGATCTGTGAAACTGAACTGTGTTTTGATATTTTTCGTCCTTTGCCTAATGAATGGTATTGCACATAATCTCGTATAGCTCTCTCTCCCTCGCACTTTCTATAACTTTTGTACTTTATTTCAACCTTCACTTAGCACTTTATTAACTGCCCTAGTTATGCGACCAGACAATCTTTTTGTACATTTTGATGTGAGAGTTTCCTAGCCATATTAGTTTTTCAGTATTTATACAGGAAATAGGGGTTTTTACACCTCAATACTATATGATGTAGGCTGGAAAAATATATTTACTGCTACAAATGTACATTGTAACATCTGGGATTTATCCAGTTATCAATCTTGTTTGTCTGCTACGATGAGATGCATATATACAAACTGTGGCAGTATGTTTTCACTGTTTATTAAGTCACATGACTCACCACGTCACTGTGAAGGGGTGTTCACTTTCAAAAATTGCATTTAAAACAAGCATTAAGTCTTGAGTACATGTTGCAGCGTGATCAAGGGCATACCTTGCCAGAAACGCGTAGCTGCTTTCTGTGTACCGAAAAATAAATCGATATGCTGAAGTTTTGTGGTCCGTCTCCCGTTCTGTTTGCTGGTGTGCTAAGCAGGCGCTGGAAACACTGAGAGGAAGGAGTGTTTCACTCCGAAACGCGTAGGACGTTGTGTCTGCAATAAACCTGCACTTGAATAGAGGCCACGGCTCCTGTGTGATTCCTTTTTGATCAACCTTGGAAGGATTGCGCTGGGTTGTACGTGTAGAATATATATATATATATATATATATATATTATATATATAACCTACTGGCGGTCGCCAGTAGGTAGTTATAGGTAGGACCTAGTTTCCATAGGACATCCACAACATTCTATTGGAATAACTTTGGCGCCAGTGGACAAATCTTCGTGAATTTCTCCAAGAAAATTGCCTGCCTGGTTCCGCTCCTTCCCTGAAAGTTTGGGGGTGATTTTTCAAGTGGGGCCGAGATAAAAGGGGGGTCCCAACACGTGTTTTCCCCATGCAATTTTCCATAGGGACCTTTAGCCAAGGCTACAGCCCGAACGGCTGAACGGAATTACACAAAGTTTGGCAGAGAGGTGAAGTTCTGTTTGCAGATTGTGCTTTTAGTTAAATTGTGTAAATCCGTTCAGTAGTTTCTGAGAAAACTGCAAGTAAAATCATAGCGATATCTAGAGACGGGGTTCAGTGCTGATTGGCTGTGAACTGTCTGTCAACAGTCGAAACCAGGAAGTGTTGGCAACTATCTTGCTACCTAGCTAGAACCGAGTCACAAGAAAACTGTAAAACAAAGGTGAAAAATAACGGAAGTTGGTAGGGTAGAGACATTCTGACCCTCTAGGCTTGCCCAGGGGGTCGTACAAGGATGTTTAGGCTCTATTTTTGTTTTATTTTTTTTTAAAGGAAAATCGCGGCGTACGTGTATGGAAATATGTACAATTACGAGCAGGAGCTGCATGCTGATTGGCTGTCAATACTCCAAACCAGGAAGTGTTGGCAGCCATGTTTTTTGTCGAGAGAGCCAGGTCACAAGAAAACAGTAAAACAAAGTTGAGAAATAAGGAAACGGGGCAGGGTAGAAACATTCTGAGCCTATAGTCTTGATCAGGGGGTGGTACATGGATCTTTAGGCTCAATTTTTATCTAAAAAAATAAAAAATGGCGGGGTACTCGTGCAGTACTTGTACGCGGTGGAAAAGGTGAAAAAAATAGAAGTCCGTTTTATTCATTAGGTCCCGGGGGGGCAAATTACGGAGGCAATTTTTCTGCATAATGGGGGCTTGTAAGGTGCCTCGAGCACTGGGGAACAGCACTCCTCTGGTTTCTATTTTGAAGTATGCGAGTGGGTTACGGTTCTACTTCCCGCAGTCTCATGGAGCGGCACCCCTCTGGTCTTTTTAAAAAATATGTATGTTTTTAGCTCTCTCTCTCTCTCTCCCCGTACACATCCCGGGGAACGCAACATATCTGGGGCAGTGATATGTAAAATGACCTTCCAGCTCAGGGTACCTGCATTGTCTGGAGTTTTTTAATAATGTTGTGAGGGTGGGCTTGATAATACGTCCTTGTAAATTCCCGTAGAAGCCTATGTTCTGGTCTTAACCTGTGCTTCTAAGGGAAATAACAAGGCCGTATTATGAAGCTTATTATTGCCGTTTTATCTGCAGTTTCCTGTCATTAAAAAAGCGATAATTTTAATACCGGTCCTTGATAATATGCACCTAGGTTTACTGGTCAAAAAAAAGAGCAATGGGCCATGTTATCAACAAAAGGCGATGCATTATCGTCGCTTTTATTGGCAGGAAACTGCTGATAAAGCGACGATAATGGGCTTGATAATATGCTCTTGTGAATAACCATAGCAGCCCAGGTTAACGTCAGAACTTGGGCTGCTATGGGAATTTACAAAGGCCGATGGTTTTTTATTAATTTTGGGAGGGTGGGCTTGATATTACGTTCTTGTTAATTGCCATAGAAGCCTATGGTCTGGTGTTAACATGGGCTTCTACGGGAAATACCAAGGACATATTATCATGGTCATTATCGCCGTTTTATCGGCAGTTTCTTGCCAATAAAACGGTGATAATTGTAACACCGGTCTTTGATTATATGTAACTAAGTTTACTGTTCAAAAAAAGAGCAATGAGCCATATTATCCACAAAAGGCGATACATTATCATCGTTTTTATCGGCAGGAAACTGTCGATAATGCGGCTATAATGGGCTTGATATCATGCCCTTGTGAATAACCATAGCAGCCCAGGTTAATACCAGAACCTGGGCTGCTATGGGAAGTTACAAGGGCCTATTATCCAGCACATTATCTCCGCTTTATCGGCAGTTTCTTGTCGAAAAAAGCGGCGATAATGTACTTATGAGGCAAATGATAACATCTCAAATGTCATCACCGATGACGTTTGAGAATTCATCAGTGATATCATGAGTGATGTCACTGACCATATCATGAGTGATGTAATATGAGACGTCATCAGCAGTGCATTGCGGGCACGCAAGTTATAGTTAGCTGAGCTAACTATAACAGAGGAATTTCAAAGGTTTTGCATGAGAGAAATGTTCTGCTATCTATAACGTGTGAAACCTATGTTTTTTTCAATTAATTTGCAAGGTTTTTTAAATGCTAATTCCTAACTATAACGTGTGTGAAACCTATGTTTTTTGTTTTTTTCAGAAAAAAAATAAAATAAAAAAATAAAAAAAAAATATATATATATATATATGTATATATATATATATATATATATAGATATATATAGATATATATATATATAGATATATATATATATATATATATATATATATAGATATATATCTATATATATATATATATATATATATATCTATATATATATATATATAACCTACTGGCGGTCGCCAGTAGATAGTTATAGTTAGGACCTATTTTCCATAGGAAATCTGCAACATTCTATTGGCAATAACTTTGGCGCTGATTGATGATGAATCTTTGCGAAATTTTCAAAACTCGTGGCGCGCTCCGGTCCGCTCCTATCTTGAAAGTTTGGGGGTGATTTGTCAAGCGGGAGTCGAGAAAAAAAGGGGGTCTCAAAATGTGTTTTCCCCATGCAATTTTCCGTAGGAAACATTACCCCTTTAGCCGCAGCTACATCCTGAACTGCTGAACGGAATTACCCCAAATTTGGTAGCCCTTGATTCAGAAAGGTGCCTTTTTGTTAAATGGGGTAAATCCGTTCAGTAGTTACTGAGAAATTCAAAATTAAAAACACAGAAAGGCACAAGAAAGCAGAGAAAAAACATGCAAAACACGAAAAGGGGGCAGGGTAGAAAATCGTGGGATGTGCGTAAGATCTGCGCATCCCGCTGTGAAAAAAAAATGAAGCGCAGGCAAAATCCGCACAGGGTGCGCGGATCCTGCCGTAAAAAAAATGAAGCGCCGGCGCGCATGCTTCGTTGCTATTTAGCCCCTGGGTGGGTCAAGTCCCTGGGGCAAATTGTAAAGGGGGACCCAGAGAGCCCCCACAGCCCCGGGGACCGCCAACCCGGGGCTTCTGGGCGGGGGGCTCAAAGGCCCCTAAGCCCTGGGTACCACCACCCCGGGGCTGCTACAATAAAAAGGTGGGGGGCTGAAAGCCCCCCCAAGCCCCGGGGAACACCATCCCGGGGCTTTTCAAAAACTTTTGCGGGGGCTTACGGCCTGTGTGGGGAAAGTTTAAACCCCACCACACGCCATGTGGACCACACCCTCCCCGCAGCTCTAATTATTAGAAATAGGGGGTCAGTAATGGACCACCAAGCCCTGGGGACCACCACCCCCCGGAGCTTTCAAAATGGTTGGAGGGGGCCACACAATCCCCCTCCTGGAGCCCTTGAGGTCCCTGGGGACTGCCATCTCCCTAGGGCCAGCTCCTGCAGTGTCCCAGGGTACCTATCCCTGGGACAGTGCTGTTTGCTATGGCAGGGTTGGAGACACGCGGTCCCGCCCTGTCATAGCAAACTGCTTTGGTTTTTGTAAGAGAGAGCAGGAAACCTGCTCTCTCTTCCAAAAACCAAAGACGATTGCTTTTCCACACGGGGAGCTGCATCTTAGCAGCTCCTCATGCGGAAAAGCAATGCCGGATCCCGAAGGACGTGGGGAGCCAGCGGGACCGTGGGGGGATTGGGGACCCCCCTGCGGTCCCCAATGAAGAGGACCAGCCCCGGAGGATCGGCTCCCCGTGGCTAGAAGTGGCCCGGGGGATGGGGTCCCCAGGGCAGATTATTGCATCGGGAGGAGGGCCACATGGCCCCCTTCCCAATTTTTCAATTTAAAAAAAAATAAATTGGGGGCAGGCCCTGGGGGATGGGGTCCCCAGGTACAAGAATATTAGGAAAAAAAGGGGGGCCACACAGTCCCCTTCTTAAACAAAAAAAAGACCGGCATAGCGCCAGAGGCCATGCCCCCTCCTTTCAGCACTCTGCAAATGTTCCCCCTGGAGCGTTTGCAGATGGGGAAAGAATTCCCCTTGAATACTGGGGATCCCTGAGAGCCAACGAGCCCACCAGGAACCTCCAGTAGGTGCCAGGGGGCTGCGTTGCAGAGAGGTGTTCTGAGGCCACGCCCCTTTTTGCAGCTCTCTGCAAGCAGCTCTGTAGCACTTACTGGGAGCACCTGGTGGGCTAGTTGTACCCCAGGAATCAATCGATTCAGATGCTCCCTCCATCACCACCCCCTTTTGTACCGCTTTTGCCCGCCATAAGTGTGGCAGGGTATGCTCAGACGTGAGTCCCTTGCTCACTTTGCCACTGGATTCAAGCAAGCCGGGCTGAAGACGGCTGGAATGCCAAAAACCGGTCCTTGGAAGCTTGTTTCCGGTCCAGGGAAGACATGGCTTGGCAGTTCGGGCTGGACTGTTCCCATGAGGCACAGGGTCAGACTGATTTGCAGATAGCCATATCTGAACTGGGGTGGCAGAGTGGGCTAAAGAACGGTGATGGATTAAACCCAGATCTTTTGACTGGGTGTGAGTGTTTGGTTGATTCAGATGCTCCGTCCATCACCACCCACTTTTGTACCGTGTGTTTGCTTAAGGCAACGTTGGTATATTTATACCTGAAAGGTGTCGGGTTTGACGTAAGGTTGGACATAAGACGTCACTAAGAACTAACAGTTCTTTATGGACTCCAGGAGTTCTTGTGTAAATCAAAACAGAAGCAGGAGGGGATTTCCGGGCTGCTGAAGGCTTGATTTGTTTAAAGAGCGTGTTGTGCTTTCTAGGATACAAGGAACAAAAATAAAATTCCTGCCACGAGTCCCAAAATTAAAGGTAGGCCGCCAAAGACAGAATGGACAGAATTCAGGAAGATGCCCAGAACTGTTTCAAATGGTGTTAACAGTCCCGAAAAAATTGTCTTAAATACATGTGCGATGTCACTGGTATCAGACATGTTTAAAATTTGGCTTAACATTTCTGTGAAATGCACGGGGCAATTTGTCGATAAAAGGGTATGTATCTCTTTAGCTGTCCTTGCAACTTGCAGGTCATACGTTTCTTTGGATGATGTCAAAGGCACAGTCGTCTGTAAAAGAATAGACTTCATTCTGCTTAAAGTATCAATTTGAATAGAAGAAATATTCACATGAGGCCATATTGCCGCCTCCATGTCTGGATTGCTGTTTGGATACAATACTTGCATACAGCAAACGACCCTGGAAGTAACAGTTACGAGATAGCATTCTCCTGGCACCAATCCACAACAGCTGTGGTCAGTTATTACAACGTAGCTACCGTTGGAGAGTTGTCTGAAGAATGGTTTAATATGTGTTGCAGGAGTACCTTGCAGGTGACATGAAAGGTTATTTGAAGACCCTTCGCAAGCTCCATGCAAGTTAATACCTTGACACAGAAGTGTACCGCTTAGTGATTTTTTACAAATATTACCACTATACCTTCTTTTTCCTTTCACTATAACATTTGTATGTGTAAGGTAAATCCCAGGTTGATTTGATGTATCTTTTACCCAACCTTTCATACTGGCCTGCTGGTATATATTCTTGGCAATATTTGAACTGGAAAGCTGTTATCGGAATTATAATCGTTCCATGTATTATCCATTCAATGACATGTCTTTCTGACATTGTCAATGGTAATCTCTCAAGTTTTTCAATGCTCAGAATTGTATAGTCTGCTCCTTTTTGTGCCAAACTGATTTGTTTATCAGTAAGGTTAAAGATAGAGAATAATGACGTTACATTAATTAGACGCCATGGCACGTAGCCTGAACGTAGGTTTTGCAACGTCCAGCCAAGCTGTACAATAGAACCTAATTGGGACCGACCATGTTGTAACATTAGCAAGTCTTGCTCTATTATATCAAAGGCAAAAGATACAATACTGTCCAGTGAATATATTCTGGAAGACAGAGTCGTTAACCCATTGTCCACAACAGAAAGTGATTTTTCCAAATTTATACGATCAATTTCTCGTATTTTTACTGCTGTTTCAATTTGCATCACTTTCCATGCTTCGTTGTATGCAGCATATATACTGGCCTCTATGAAACGCTTTTGACGCTTGTCTCATTGTTCACTTGGATCATCGGAAAAGTCATCAAAGTTTATAATATAGCCAGATGCAGTTCTGTCAATTGGTGGGATCGCTTCCGGATTTCCATTGATCTTTGCATTTTCTTTTGTTACATTTGTACATTCTGAAGCTACATCATTGTAGATTGGTGTACCTTCACCAATTGTTGCAATTTGGGTTTCAAGAGGCACGAGTTCCATTGCTTTGCTGCATAGTCCTTTTTTATTTACTGTTGGTTTATCAAATGTGATTAGTCTTTCAGTTTGAACCTCTTGTATTGTAGCAAAGTTTGGTCTTTTGCTATTTCTTGTGAGTCCACTTGGCCTACTACTTATTATCGGCCACATGATTGTGGTTTCACCAGATCGATGGAAACAATTATGTTTTCCTTTTAACCAGCAAGGGGCGGTAGTACTACTGATCTTGTTCCTCTGACAGCAAAGATAGGTACTGCTTTTCTGTAGGAAGGCCCAAATTCCTTCTTCACCGCGGTCTTTTCTCTGACCAGATCCCCAATCTTTGGAATCCAGACAGGTCTTGCTGGGACAGGTGGTTCTTCAGTGGTCATTGGCTTAAACTTTATGTTACTTAGACTTTTTCTTGTTTCATTCAAGTGCGGTAAAACAGCCAAACGATCTTTGATGTCAAAGGTTTTTTCTTCTACCACTGAAGTATGACAATCCAAATCCTGAATTCTCCTTCTAGTTCCAAACAAAAGTTCATACGGACTGAAAACTTTTAGAGAATTTCTTGGCATGTTGTTAAGACTACGTTGGACACTTATTAAATGTTTGACCCACCCATCACCCGAACCTAATACCCTTGCCGTTATAGATTGCTTTATGTCACGGTTTTTTCTTTCCACTACCACATTTCCCTCAGGATGGAAGGGAGAAGAGTACCGCAATGCAATGCCCATGCTGGCCCTGGCCTGTTTGTAAGCTCGAGAGCTAAACGCAGGACCCTGATCAGAATGTAGCATGCCAATTGCGTATGTGCCGATAAAGACTCGCAAATCTTTTATAACAGTTCTGGCGTCAGCCGAGCTCTGAGGTCTTCATTTTTAAGTGAATTCTGTCTTAATAATTGTGGGGACGCATTTCGCCGGCTGGATTTCTGCGTTATAGAGCGCCTGATGCTCTCTAATAGTGATATCTGGGCTGTTGTCTGGTCCGGTTCACAACTGCGATCTCTGTTGCAGTCCTCACAATTTCTTGCAAAATTTTAGATAACTACGCTCATTCCCGGCCACCAGTATTTTGATTGTAATTCTATCAGAGATTTCAGGATCTCTTGGTGCCTCAGACCCAATCCCATGTGTGCATCTTCAATCAAGAAAGCTCTCCAGTTCGTGTTTGGAATTACTCTATCCCCCACTCCACGGATTTGAGCAAAAGGAACGGAGTTTGCATCAATTATGTATGTATTACTGAGTGAATAGTTGAGAGGTAATGCTGCATAATCGCCTTTTAATGACGCTTTTACCGCCAGCATGGTTTCTCCATCTATTTGTTTTTCTGAACGCTTTTTAGTGGCTACGGAAGCCCGTTGAACCGCTTCCGCTGTGGCTGTATTAGCCAATGAATTCCCTGCAACGTGAATGCCATCACGTCAAAGACTCAGTGCGTGTATCACGTGAGTCTTTTGTAGTTCTTTCTGCAAAAGAACTACTTGTTCCCAAAGCTTTTTGTGCTTTATTCTGGCACCTGTTTCATCTTTGTAACCGGTTTTACTGCATGTCTGCATGTCACCGTTGTATGACTTGACGTAGTAATGCAAATCGCACACTATTAGTGTGGGGAATTCGCGATGGGCATTTTCAAGCGCCATCTTCAAAGATCTTATTTCAGCTCGTTCAGCTGAACAGTTTCTGAGTGATTCAGTTTTGGTAATCATAGGTCTGAATTTACCACAGCGCCAGCAACCTTTAACAATCGCGCACGCTGCATTGTAGGATTTTTTATCTACATCGTAGTGTTGTGCGAATCTGTCCATATAGATTACGCAGGTATATTGTTCGAGAGGCAGAATTCTGATTGCCAGATGATATTCTTGTTCATATTCTAGATCATCTAGTTTTTTCATTTTTGGGTCAAAATAGTATTTTATGTCTTCTGTAGCAAGAGAATTTTCCCATTGTATCCATTTTGGATCTAATGCCACTGTTTTCAAGTTTGGTGGACTTGTTAATGCCTCAAGGGCTGATTCTGCTGTATAAACAGTTATTATTTTGCCTTGGGCTAGGGCTCTTTCTTTTGCTACAGCAGTTTGAACCTCTGTCAGAATTGTTTCTGTAGAGCTGAATTTCATTTCAGCCTGTGTGTACAAATGTGATTTGTAAGCTATAGGTACCGTTTCTCCCTCGATAGAGGTCAGGTACGTGAATCCGCATCTTCCTGGAATTACTCAGATTACCAGATTGCGTATGTTTTCACGAGTTTGCAGTTTTGTTTTAGCTAACATGTCTGTCTGTAAGGATCTCAAAATTTCTGTGTGTTTTTGAGTCCAATGTATGGGTTTGAAATCAGGTTTTATTAATTCATAGAGAGGTTTAACCCTCTCTGCATAATTTAGAATGTATGTTCTTCCGAAATTCAGGAAGCCTAGTATTGATTGTAAATTTCTCAGCGTTTTTGATGCTTGGAGTACTGCACACTTTTTTAAGAAGTTGTCTGCAAGGCTTTTGCCTTCACTTGATAATTCATAGCCTAAAACTAGGACTGTCAGATGGGCAATTCTGGATTTTTTAAAGTTGAATTTGTAACCCTCTGATGTGAACCCAAGAACTATGGTGTTCACTCTTTTTAAGTGAGTCTCCAGGTCATCATCTGTAAGATAGATTTCATCGACATATGATAATGCTTCATCATCATATATTTGTAATAATTCTGTTACCCTTGCTGAGAATAATCCCGGGCTATTATTGAATCCCTGTGGGAATCAGCAAAATTGTTTTTGCTGCCCATTATTGAGAAAGCGGTCAAATATCTGCTTTCAGGTGCAATGTTTTGACAGAAGAATCCATTTGAAATGTCTAATGTCGTTTATATTTTTGTGCACGATATTGTTCATTAGTGCTGCACTGTGTGAATTTTGTACTGCAAATGTTTTACAACAGGAGTTTAAATGTCTGTAGTCCAAAACTAGACGATATGAATCGTCTGGCTTGGAGACAGGAAACAAAGGATTGTTCATTTGTGAGGTGCATGTTTCAATCACCCCCTGATATTCAAGTTGATCTAAGATCTCCCTCACTTGCTTTTTAGCTTCTTGTTTAATCGGGTACTGCCTTTGTGCAGTAGGTTGATTTTTTAACTGGATTTTGTGGTGAGGTGCTTTCTAGGAGTCTAGGGGAGGGGCTTGGGTCACTGCCCATTTTCTTGCTAATGTATATTTTTTATGAATTGGGATATGATTTGAGAAGGCAGGCATAATCATTTCTTCGCCATGAGGGCACTCCCTGACAAACTCTGGTGGCCAGTCTTTTTCAGCTAACAGGATGTCATAGCCTTTAGAAAGATTCTCCCAAAAGAGACCTTTTATTTTCCTAGTTTTATCTCCCTCTATACACAATGTTATTTCATATAGTTTATGGGGCACACTAACTCGTGTGTCTGCAGTTTCTACCTGAATGTATTCATTTGTGTCCACTGTCTCCAGAAGATTCATCAGGATCTTGCGAGCTATGGTCAGTTCTGCTGGGCTGTCTAGCATTGTCTTTTGTAGTTCTTTCTGCAAAAGAACTACTTGTTCCCAAAGCTTTTTGTGCTTTATTCTGGCACCTGTTTCATCTTTGTAACCGGTTTTACTGCATGTCTGCATGTCACCGTTGTATGACTTGACGTAGTAATGCAAATCGCACACTATTAGTGTGGGGAATTCGCGATGGGCATTTTCAAGCGCCATCTTCAAAGATCTTATTTCAGCTCGTTCAGCTGAACAGTTTCTGAGTGATTCAGTTTTGGTAATCATAGGTCTGAATTTACCACAGCGCCAGCAACCTTTAACAATCGCGCACGCTGCATTGTAGGATTTTTTATCTACATCGTAGTGTTGTGCGAATCTGTCCATATAGATTACGCAGGTATATTGTTCGAGAGGCAGAATTCTGATTGCCAGATGATATTCTTGTTCATATTCTAGATCATCTAGTTTTTTCATTTTTGGGTCAAAATAGTATTTTATGTCTTCTGTAGCAAGAGAATTTTCCCATTGTATCCATTTTGGATCTAATGCCACTGTTTTCAAGTTTGGTGGACTTGTTAATGCCTCAAGGGCTGATTCTGCTGTATAAACAGTTATTATTTTGCCTTGGGCTAGGGCTCTTTCTTTTGCTACAGCAGTTTGAACCTCTGTCAGAATTGTTTCTGTAGAACTGAATTTCATTTCAGCCTGTGTGTACAAATGTGATTTGTAAGCTATAGGTACCGTTTCTCCCTCGATAGAGGTCAGGTACGTGAATCCGCATCTTCCTGGAATTACTCAGATTACCAGATTGCGTATGTTTTCACAAGTTTGCAGTTTTGTTTTAGCTAACATGTCTGTCTGTAAGGATCTCAAAATTTCTGTGTGTTTTTGAGTCCAATGTATGGGTTTGAAATCAGGTTTTATTAATTCATAGAGAGGTTTAACCCTCTCTGCATAATTTAGAATGTATGTTCTTCCGAAATTCAGGAAGCCTAGTATTGATTGTAAATTTCTCAGCGTTTTTGATGCTTGGAGTACTGCACACTTTTTTAAGAAGTTGTCTGCAAGGCTTTTGCCTTCACTTGATAATTCATAGCCTAAAACTAGGACTGTCAGATGGGCAATTCTGGATTTTTTAAAGTTGAATTTGTAACCCTCTGATGTGAACCCAAGAACTATGGTGTTCACTCTTTTTAAGTGAGTCTCCAGGTCATCATCTGTAAGATAGATTTCATCGACATATGATAATGCTTCATCATCATATATTTGTAATAATTCTGTTACTCTTGCTGAGAATAATCCCGGGCTATTATTGAATCCCTGTGGGAATCAGCAAAATTGTTTTTGCTGCCCATTATTGAGAAAGCGGTCAAATATCTGCTTTCAGGTGCAATGTTTTGACAGAAGAATCCATTTGAAATGTCTAATGTCGTTTATATTTTTGCGCACGATATTGTTCATTAGTGCTGCACTGTGTGAATTTTGTACTGCAAATGTTTTACAACAGGAGTTTAAATGTCTGTAGTCCAAAACTAGACGATATGAATCGTCTGGCTTGGAGACAGGAAACAAAGGATTGTTCATTTGTGAGGTGCATGTTTCAATCACCCCCTGATATTCAAGTTGATCTAAGATCTCCCTCACTTGCTTTTTAGCTTCTTGTTTAATCGGGTACTGCCTTTGTGCAGTAGGTTGATTTTTTAACTGGATTTTGTGGTGAGGTGCTTTCTAGGAGTCTAGGGGAGGGGCTTGGGCCACTGCCCATTTTCTTGCTAATGTATATTTTTTATGAATTGGTATATGATTTGAGAAGGTAGGCATAATCATTTCTTCGCCATGAGGGCACTCCCTGACAAACTCTGGTGGCCAGTCTTTTTCAGCTAACAGGGTGTCATAGCCTTTAGAAAGATTCTCCCAAAAGAGACCTTTTATTTTCCTAGTTTTATCTCCCTCTATACACAATGTTATTTCATATAGTTTATGGGGCACACTAACTCGTGTGTCTGCAGTTTCTACCTGAATGTATTCATTTGTGTCCACTGTCTCCAGAAGATTCATCAGGATCTTGCGAGCTATGGTCAGTTCTGCTGGGCTGTCTAGCATTGTCTGGGCCCACTCTCCTTTTTTCAGTTGTGTTCTCAGAATCCTCAGCATGTTTTATTTTTATACTTGCTACCTTCTGTCTAGGAATTTGTGATTTTTTACTTGGATGAGCAGGTTCTTTGTCTTTGGACTTGACGTGCTCTTCCTTGTGTTCTGACCGTCCTCTTCTTTCCGATTTCTGTGAGGAAGATCAGGAAGGATTGAGTGAGAAGGATCGAGAGGGACGTGTTTCAATGTCTTGATATCTGTCAGGTTTTCTTATTTCATCCCTATCGCTAAGATTATATCTTTTTTCAGAGGGTTCCCTTTGGGGAGATTTGTCTCTTCCAACCAGTGATTTATTCCTCCGTTGGGGAGACCTTCCTATGGACTGGAATTGTTTTTCCCTGGGAGTGGATTGTTTATTACCATCCCAGCTCTTTTTTGGAGTATTTAGATTATTTTTAATATAGGTTGTTTTTTTTTGTGTCCTCATATATGCCACCAGTAGATGTTAGCTCTAGATAGGCATTCTTCAGGCCACTGACACAAACCTTCCTTTCCAACCCTTATGTTTGTGGATAGCCAATGAAGATAGCCCGAAGGTAGGGCTGTTACCCGTCCAACTCCCTCTCGTGATGGTACTTGCTACTTAGGGAGGACAGGACCACATGACTTCTGGCATAATCATTGGACTATTAGTTTTTTATTTCTCACTCCATGCATTCAAGGCCGACCAAAGATTAACAGACTTCTCACTCCCACATAATGTATCGAATCTACTCACCGCCATGATGTTTTTAAGGCAGTCAGCAAATTTTGGAGGGAGTTCCGACTTCCACTCTTTACAGATCTCTCTTCTAGCGATAACTATTACATAAAAAATAAACTGTGATATGTAGCTGTTAATATCATAATCAGATTGGAGACCAAAGAAAACCAATCTGGGGGTACATACGAATGAAGATGAAAGTACTTCTTCCAGGAAACCACACACTTGTCCCCAGTAGTTACCTATTTCAGGACATTCAACAAACATATGTGTGTCATTAGCTTCTCGGGACTTACATCTGGGACAAGAATATTGTACCGCTGACATTTTGGAAAGTTTCGCTGGAGTCCAATAAGCCCTGTACATTGTGAATAAATGATTTCTTCTTAAATTTGAAGGTTTAATAATTTTTTGAGTCATCGTAAAAGAATCTACCCAAAGTTCCACTAAATTATCTGAGATCTGAACTGTGGAGGGGTCCCATAATTTAATAATATCTGCTTCCAAATTATCCTTACTTTCCAGAAAAATTTTATACCACTGAGCAGTCTCCCCCTTCCTTCCCGTATTACCGCTTATTAAGTCTAACAAGGGGTTCTCATCTTCTGTATTCCAATTTTGACTCCCCCACCAGGCCGACAGTTGATAGAACTTAAATCTCATAAGAGTGCCCCCAGTTAAACTCACTAGGACTTCCCAGTTTAATAATTTCGATGCGTCACAAAGGTCCCCCCATTTTGAGAGACCGGCTCTCCTTAATGGAAGAGCTAAATGATCCATCAAACAGTCCGGGGTGCTGAGGGAGTCCCAAATTGGGGCTTGTGAGTGATATTAGTGAATACCTAACATTTTACGGATCTGTAGCCAATTATCTAGGGCTGTCTTCAAAAGCTTCAGTCAAACCTTTAAAAAAAAATTTTGGTCTCCAAACTTAAACAGAAAGAAATCTGCACTATGTGGGAGGTCTAGTAGCATAGCCTGAAAGAGTATACCGTGAGAAGTAAAATCCTGCTTATTGGCTAGAAGTCTAAAGTTTTTGAATTGGAAGGCATAGCAATAAAGAAGTAAGTCTGGGAGTGCCAAACCACCAAGTTTTAATCCTCTACTCAACTTCTTTCAAGCTATCCTGGGAGATTTTGTAGCCCAGATGAAAGAGCCTATCCTGCCTTGCAAGTTAAGAATATCTTTTTTATTAAAAATTGAGGGAATAGAATTAAAGAGAAACGTTACCTTTGGCAAGAATACCATTTTAATTAAGTTCACCCTGCCGTAGATGTTTAAAGGCAGGGTGTTCCACCTAGACAGGAGTTTTTTAAACTCTATTATTACAATTTCCCAGTTGGTCTTGGGAGTATCTTCCAGTTTTTGAGTAAGTTGAATACCCAAATATCTAATCTTGGATTTAGCTTCTGGGATAGGGACATGATTATTCCAGCACATAATATCAGTTTTATCTCTGTTGATACTATACCCAGATACTGTACCAAAATCCTCAGCTAGTTTAAATAATCTTGGTATTGCTTCTAGCGGGTTCGAAGTATAAAGAAGAAGATCATCAGCATATAGAGCTGTCTTAAATGTTAGAACTCCTATTTTAAATGGTTTAATTACTGGGTCCTGGCTTAGGGAACAAACAAAAGGCTCAATATATATAGCAAACAAAAGTGGAGACAAGGGGCATTTTCAATTAGTTGGGGTTTTACCGGTTTCCCACCCAAACTATCTCTTCCTAATTCTTCATAGGATTTTTCTATGATTTTAGCAAGCTCAAATGGTTGGTCTGTTATATCTGTCTCCTTCAATTTCTGGCGGATTGCCACACATGCTGCTTCTCCTTTTATGTTGGCTAATAATATAGCCGAGACCTGTTTAAAGTCCTTCAGTAATTTCATATCCAGAATTAAAGCAGGTTCTGGACCGTATTCATTTTGAATCTGTCTTAGGACATCTGGTATAACCACCATAGACGGAACACCATGTGTTTTTGTGTATATAGAAGCAAAGACTTTACCCCAAGTGTCACAGTCCTCCACATGTGGTGCGATTCCCATAGGGAGGCAGATAGTCATAATTCTGTGTTTTTCGTGTGGGGTAGTATCAGGAAATACTGCCTCTATCTGGGTGATTTTTTGAGCTAACCAGAATGGAATTTGTTCCCGTTTTGCGGGTGTTTTACCAAGACACGATTGTATGTTCTGTGGTGTAATCTTGTTTGTGTTCCCCTTATGAGGTGTATTTTGAGGAAGTTTAATTGCCGGTTGGACTGTTGAAGTCCACATGACATATTGGGCCAATTGTCTATGTATTTTAATTAGTTGTTTTAACTGAACTAAAAGTTCTATTGCTGACATTGCTTCAATGTCTGGGTGTGGTGAGTAGCTGGCTAGAACCGACCACGTGGCTCCTCGTCTACGTAGTGGACCGAGCCTGGTGATGTGATTTTGATGTTTTAGGGCGCCTTTAAATAAGAGCAGGTGCTCTTGATATGTTAGTGCAATTTCAACTTCCTCGACAGGAGAGTATTCCTCTGGAGCTTCCGTTATTTTGTAGTAGTGGAACTCATGTGTTACAGGATTTGCTGCTGGAAAGTTTATCCAGGTATAGAATACTTCTGTCTGCCGAAACTCATGTGCCTCTACCACAAATACGACTGTACCACCTCTTGATGTTAATCCATTTTCTATAAGTTTTATAGTTATGGTTTTCCTTATATTGACCGGGATGAGTATTGCATTCGGGTCGGTGTTTTGGAGAAGTGTGTCGTCCACTATGAGTTGAGCTGCTAGTCTAGCTTGCTCCCTCTCTTCGTCACTTTCTGCCATTTTACTGATTGAAAGTTTTTTGTTGCAGGTCAAGTTTCAAGGAAACAAAGATTAGGTGCACAATATTTTGGAACACTGTATCCTTCAACGTTGACTATACCAAAAACTAATACATAGGATTCTCATCCTACTAAGTTCCGGCAGATATTAACCTTTCACCCACACCAGACATCTATTGGAGTTTTGACAGGAAAAAGGGGTCTGTGTGAAAAGCACGACTGAGTTACTCTAGTATCTTGCATTAGATTATCGCCTTACCAAACGTTGGGCGCCATGTAGTGTAGTTTATATTTTTCCCAATAGGCTCTGCGCATTGGAATAACATAAACAGCAGTGTAGACGTGGGACTGAGGTCATCAAGGTCTCTACTGACTATGTTAAACTTAATTTAGGTTTGCCAGCTAGCTCAGAGGTCAGTAGAAACTTTCTTGAATGAACAGGGAGGAGTGAACTTCTCTGGTTAGACAAGAAGGGATTCTGTTTCTGAAAACCGCATAAACATGACAACTTTGCTCCCTCAGAAGAAAGAGTGTATCTCTAGAGTCGTGTGAAAACATTAGATAGCTATTTCACTCAGCCAATCGTGCAATCGTGCAAGCCGGGCCGACGACGGCTGAAATGCCAGAAACCGGTCCCCGGTAGCTGGTCTCCTTTCTGATGAAGAATTGGCTTGGTAGTTTAGTCTGCCCTGTTCCCATGATGCACTGGGCCAGGGACAGACTGATTTGCATATAGCCAGGTTCTGAGCTGGGATGGTGCAGTGAGCTAAATAACGGTGATGGATCAAGCCCTGATCTTTGGACTGGGTAAGAGTGGTCTGCTTAATTTAGACACTCTGTTCATCACTACCTCCTTTTCTGAATCGTTTTTGGCCACTATAGGTGTGGCAGGGTATACTCAGACATGAGTCCCTTGCTCACTGCACCATCAGGATTCAAGCAAGCCGGGCCGACGACGGCTGAAATGCCAGAAACCGGTCCCCGGTAGCTTGTCTCCTTTCTGGTGAAGAATTGGCTTGGTAGTTTAGTCTGCCCTGTTCCCATGATGCACTGGGCCAGGGACAGACTGATTTGCATATAGCCAGGTTCAGAGCTGGGATGGTGCAGTGAGCTAAATAACGGTGATGGATCAAGCCCTGATCTTTGGACTGGGTAAGAGTGGTCTGCTTAATTCAGACACTCTGTTCATCACCATCTCTTTTCTGAATCGTTTTTGGCCACTATAGGTGTGGCAGGGTATACTCTGACATGAGTCCCTTGCTCACTGCACCATCAGGATTCAAGCAAGCCGGGCCGACGACGGCTGAAATGCCAGAAACCGGTCCCCGGTAGCTTGTCTCCTTTCTGGTAAAGAATTGGCTTGGTAGTTTAGTCTGCCCTGTTCCCATGATGCACTGGGCCAGGGACAGACTGATTTGCATATAGCCAGGTTCTGAGCTGGGATGGTGCAGTGAGCTAAATAACGGTGATGGACCAAGCCCTGATCTTTGGACTGGGTAAGAGTGGTCTGCTTAATTCAGACACTCTGTTCATCACCACCCCCTTTTCTGAATCGTGTGAAAACAATAGGCAGCTATTTCACTCAGTCAATCGTGCATGCTTAGTTTCACCAGAGTACAGAGAAATAGAGAGACTGGCTTTTCAATAGAAAGGTGTTATTTTATTGAGCAGTCTTCTTTCTCATGCAAGAGAAATGAATTGCCATATTTGCAATACTCATCATAAAGTAAAGTGCGTACAGTAAAAGTAGTATTATGAAATAATACTGTAAAAGCATTGATATGGTTTCCTAGCCAAATGATACTTTAAAACGGATAAAATATATACATACATAAAAACATTGACTAACAAACTCACTCGTGCTTCTAAGATACGCCTATCCCAGTGTACCTGACCTAAGCCTAATACGTGGGAAGGCGTAAGTAAGTTACAGTTTTTAAGTTAAGTTGGGTTTTTTGCCAAGTATAGGAATCAAGAATTCTCTCTAAGCTTTTAATCAGTTCCGTACCTTGGTTCTAGAATGAAGGAGGTCTTGTATCTCGCATTTCAGGATTCAATCTCCCAGCAACCCACGAGGGCAACTTGGGAACCCCGGAGCTGGATTTCCTCGGCGTGAGGAAAGGCAGCTTCTCCAGCACGTCAAAAGGGAGGGGCGGTTTCCTTTGGCTCTCGCATCAGCTGGGCTCCGGATAAGTAGATAACCGCTCTGCTCCAGACCACCGTGTGTTTGATAAAGGCAACGTTGATATATTTATACCTGAAAGGTGCCGGGTTTGACGTAAGGTTGGACATAAGGCGTCACTAAGAACTAACAGTTCTTTCTGGACTCCAGGAGTTCTTGTGTAAATCAAAACAGAAGCAGGAGGGGATTTCCCGGGCTGCTGAAGGCTTGGTTTGTTTAAAGAACGCGTTGTGCTTTCTAGGAGTCTATGGGAGTAGCCTTGCCATGCTTTGGACTGGATGGGCTATTTACTAAATATGGATCTGATTCTTATGCCTTTATAAGGATACTATTTATTATAACCACACAAGGGCATGAATCAGGATTATCGAATTAGGGTCCTAGATAGAAATACAACAATATATGTTGACCCCTCCTCCAAAGGTAGCTCTCCCAGACTCTACTGTGAGTGTTGGTCCAAGTCTTCCTCCTCATCCAGCTCCTCATCCTCCTCTGGTATTGTATCCAAAGCAGCTCATGCTTCTGCCCAGGCCCTCAGTGCCTTCTGCAGCTCCACTTTCCTGCTGGAGCTCTTTTTAGGAATCCTTACTCCCTTGTAGAAATCCTTGAGCTAAACCATAGTGTAACCTTCCAGGTTGGCCAGCTCATAGTACATTTTTCAGGTATAGTAAATGCTGCAGATGTAGAGCCTCCAGTTATAGATTTTTTTTAAATGCCAACTAGTAAATATAGATTCAAATTGGTCTTAGATATGGATTGGTAGTGTGGACCAAATTATTGTTAGGTACTGCACAAACACAAGTTCTGTCCTCACTGTTAATCACCAATGTTAGAAATTGAGATTGCTGGTTGGCAGATGTATGCACCCTGTCCAAGCTGGAACCACCATCCTAGTCAGGGTAAATCAGATACACCCCATAAATTAACCTGTGCTCACCATCTGGTAGCTTGGCACAGGGCAGGCTTAACTTAAGAGACAATGTGTTAAGTATTTGTGAAGCACTTAAAACAGTATAAGAGTGAAACATCACCCACGGAGATACCACACCTGGATAGAAAAATAGAGGTTACTTTATTGACTAAAACAAGACCATATTGAAAAAAATTCAATTAATAGAATCGGAGTTCTGATTTTTTAAAGAATACCTTAAAATACAGAGCTTAAAAGCATACTGCGACCAAATGGGGTTATCTGATCGTGCTGAACTGGGTCAAATCTGAATGTCCAGGCCAGCCAAGATGGAGCGCGGATCAGATACAGGAACCAAGTTGGTCCAGCTGAAAACTACACTGGTTGCGCTACGATTGGAGCCGATTTGCATGCATCAGGAGGCGATGCATCAGTGCCGAAGTACAGGCTTCATAGGCAATGCGTCGTCATCAAACCATACAATTCGGGGATGAGTCATCAGCGAGCCACAGTCTGTAGTAGTGATATATTGGGAGCTGGAGGTGAAGAGCCACTCAGAATGAGGTGCGACGACCTCAGCTTTTACGGTGGCGGCGCTGCATTGGCGTCAAGGAAGATGCATCAGTTCCGACTGGTGTAACATCATCGATGCATGGATTTTCGTGGTTGCAGCACTTTTTATCAGTTTCCAAGGGTCCAGGACTGGATTGGAACCACTTGGTAGAGTAAGATTTGTAGCAGGCAAAACTTCAGGTGCTGTTGCAGGTGAAGAAGAGTCTTTGATGTCACTGAGAATCAGAACAGGCAAGCAGACAAGCCCTTGGAGCAATTCTGGGTTCAAGTGGGGTAGGTCCAGTCCTTCTCACCCAGTCAACGTGGGCAGCAGGCAGGTCAGCTCAGCAGAAAAGCAGTTTTTCCAGATCAGCAGTTAAGCAGAGTGGCAGTCCTTCAGCAGCACAGCTGAATGTCTTCTTGGCAGAATACCCACAGGTCAAGAAGTGTACTGAGTTGGTCGTGGCAGAGGTCCCGTACTTTTACCCAGTTGTTATTTGAAGTGGGGGAGACATCAAAGAGGGGCTTTGAAGTGCACAGAGGCCCTCCCTTTCCTACAGGGGGTTAAGCAGTCATCTGGGTGTAGCCAGGATACAGCCCATTCAGATGTAAGTGTGAGGCTGTGCCCAGCTCCTCCCTTCCATCCTACCCAGGATGGCCTATCGGGATGTTGATGGCCGTTCAGTCACACCTACGCTCCCTTTGTGTGTGGCTGTCTAGAAGGAATGCAAAAGGCCCTGCTGTCACCCACCCAAGATGTGTATTGGAGAAAGGCAAAAGGCACACAGGACTTAAATGCAGAAAAATGCTACTTTTCTAAAATTTCAGTTTTAAACTTGTAATCATAAATTCAAATTTGCCATTAAAGAGGATTTATTATTACAAGTCCATAGAAAATCCTCAATGTTAACCAATTAGAGAGGTAGACCCACTGTAGTGAAAAAGGGCTTTGAAAGTTTTTTACTACAAGGACATGAAAAACTTAAAAGTACATGTCCTACCTTTTAGTTACACAGCACCCTGCCCTGTGGGCTACCTAGGGCCTAACAGGTGTGGGGTTTTAAATGGTAAGCCAATATGGCAGTGAAACTGCACACACAGGTCCTGCAGTGGCCAGGCTGTGACATGTTTAAAGGGCTACTTAAATAGGTGGCACAATCAGTGCTGCAGGCCCAATAGTAGCATTCAATTTACAGGCCATAGTCAAAAATAGTGAATTTACTATAAACTTATAAGTAAATAAAAAATTAAAACTGTGGATAAACCAATGACACAATGTTAAGGGTAGTGTACACATGCATTTTATCACTGATTAGAAGTGGCAAGGTGCCCAGAGTCCTAAAACCAACCAAAATAGTTCGGCAAAAAGTAAGGGAAACAGGAAAAAAGTTTGGAGCTGACCTCCCACAGGCTGACAGGTCTAACAGCTACCTAATGCCAATGGCATTTAGCATAAATATGCTGGATAAAGTAAAATAGCTTAGTATTATAAAATCAGTTGAAAGTGGACCAGTGTTGACTGCCCATCTTCAACATAACACCATATAGACTGGTAGACATTAATACCTTTGTTGAATGTTTTAGGAGCTCGGCAGTCAGTGGAAGGTGTGCATAATGATCTGTGTGTGAGAGATGGGCATTTATATCTTCACAAGAATGAGAATTGTAATGTATTAATAACCATTTTACAGTTTATAGTGAGAAAAGACAAAAAACCAGATGGAAGGCAATGCTTGAGCCAATGTTTCTAGATCCTACAAATTCTGGGCACAATTATGTTCTGACATTTTCAGCTTTGCTTGTATCCTTACAAAAGTTTACTTGATAAATTCAAGTCCCGATTTATTCCGCCCACAAGTAGCAATACACCTTGAATTGTTAAGTAATGTCCCCTCTTTACTGAATAGTGCAACCTCTCAGGGCCAGCCTTTAGCATGGTCAAGCTAGGCACAGTCGAGGATCACAATGAACTTGTCCAGAAACGTAATTTAAATCATTAATATTGTTTCAGGGGCTCTTGCGCTAGTCCATTTCCTGCAGTTACTGCATAAATTACCTTGTCTGACTCCGTTCCACCTCATTATCAACTCCCTGTCAGCCCCTTATAGAACCTCTCAATTCTAATTTACACCGTATTAGGAGATTTACATGAGGAGAGGGTGGGAGGGGCTGTAACCTGTAAGCAAAAGGGCCCTTCCCACCAACACTAACGCCACCAGCAGCAGCAATGAGCAGGCCGCAGATAAGGTCAACATTAGCTTTGAGGGTCACCGCTAGCGAGCCCATCGGTGAACCACATATGCAAAGCAGGAGTTGTTGTAGTGCAATGCTCCTGGTTTTGCTCTTGAAGTTGGAAGATAGGAAAGCTCTTGCTTGCTGTCTTGCCACATGGACTGGCCTCCTTGCCTGCATTGGTCTGGAAGCCTACGGGGTACACAGGACACTATTGGCTAGCAGTGGAGTATTAATAGTTCAGAAAGAGATCGCCAATATACCCAGCACCCACCCAAAAAACCTAATTAAAAAGTAAGTGACCCAGAAGGCTGCCTCACAGCACTGCCACTGGTTTCATTTATCCTTCAAGAACTAAAACTACGCAGTCTGCAGGGTCCAGTGAACATTTTGATTCATGTGCAGTGTTACACTCCTGAGCCAATTATTGAACTTCTTTTCTTTTATTCCTTCATCCGTACAAGGGTTTGGAACCCTTCTCCATCCCCTTGGAGCAGAAGGCACTTGACAAAGGTCCTGCAGTGCGAGGGCCACTATTCTATCTGTTCATAAACTAAGCAAATTGCAGCAGGGATTCTGCATCTTACATTCTCAAATTTTGTCTGAGAGAGAGAAAGAAAAGACAACAGGAGAGGGCGAGTTAGGAAAAGATCCAGCTATCTGGTACAAATGTTATCACCCCCAGAAGGATAAAACGATAAGTTGGATATGACACTGAAGCTGTGGTGCTTAACCTAGTCGGCTATTTCACATACTATTGTGACTTCCTGGCAGAAGCTTCTGTTGATTAATGTAAGAGTATTTTCAAATTCAACTTTTGGTAGATCTAAATGTTTTGTAAAATGCACAGGGGTAATTAACTAATAAATTCATAGGACTATTGAAAACTGATCTAATTTAATAAATAGAAATTTAGAAAGGGAAGAGCATTGGCTTTTATTTTGTGGCGAGAGCTCCTGTTTACAGCAAGAGTTATTGAGATTGCCACCCATGAAAAAACATAAAGTAAAGAAAAATGCTCTATGCATTTTACTGAGAGATAGGCCTTGGACATAAACCTAAAATCATGGGAAGGGTAATTTAAAAGAAATTCAATATAGCACAAACTTGGCCCATAGGCATTACAGTGCTTTTAACAAGCAACACATTACACAAGGGTTTCTAGGGAAGAGGAGTGGTCCACAGGAAATGCCAAGTCTATATCAGTTTTCACGTTTTGTTATTAAAGGAAACACACTCAAAAAACTCTGGACCGCTTGAGTTTTGTAACAATAAAGTCTTTGAGAGGGGTGATGAGTGTGTTTGACCAAATTGTTGATGTCCTTAGGCTGAATCCTTGCTCATGTAATCAGAATCAAGAGTCCATATAGTGTAGAAAAATTACTTTTTATTAAATTAGGTTAAAACATGAACAGCCGACACGTGTTTCGCCCCCTATGGCGATTTGCGCCTGGGCTTTTTCAAGGCTATTTACAATATCATGTGTTCGTCTTTTTCCGTCCGCTCGGTATTGGCCAAGCGGACGGAAAAAGACGTGACCTGGGGATTACACCTAGACAAATTGAAATTCTGAAACAAACCGGATATTTTGAAAATAAGTCCATATTATGAAGATCTGTATATGAACACATGATATTGTAAATAGCCTTGAAAAAGCCCCGGCGCAAATCGCCATAGGGGGCGAAACACGTGTCGGCTGTTCATGTTTTAACCTAATTTAATAAAAAATAATTTTTCTACACTATATGGACTCTTGATTCTGATTACATGAGCAAGGATTCAGCCTAAGGACATCAACAATTTGGTCAAACACACTCATCACCCCTCTCAAAGACATTACACAAGGGTCAATTTATTTTTTAAGGCATCAGGAGATTAAGGGATTTGCCCAGAAACATCAGATAATGAGCCAAAACGCGATCAATCAATCAATCAATCAGGGGTTTTAGAGTGTGCACTACTCATCTGTGAGGGTCTCAAGGAACTTTGAGGGGATGAGAGCAGAGCTCCATTGGTCATTCAAAGAGCCAGGTCTTGAGGTCCTTTCTGAACAGGTGCAGTGTCGGATTCATTGGATGCCAGGGGGGAGTCTGTCCCAGGACTGTGAGGTAGAAGAAGGATCTACCACCTGCTCTGGTCCTGTGGATGCAAGGGATCATGGCTAGGGCGAGGTTGGCAGAGCCGAGGTTTCTCTTTGGGGCGTGGAAGGAGATTTGTTCATTTTGGCATTGGGGTCCGGGGTTATGGAGGGCTTTGTAGGCGTGTGAGCCGTTTGAATGTGATTCTTCTTTTAAAGGGGAACCAGTGGAGGCCGCAGAGGGGATCGGTGATGTAGTCATGTTGGGAGATTTTGAGGATAAGTATGGCTGCGGCTTTTAAGATGGTCTGGAGATTGTGGAGGAGTTTTTTGGTTTATTCCGGCGTAGAGAGCTTTTCCGTAGTCCAGTCTGCTGGTGGTGAGTACTTGGGTGACCGTCTTCCTGAAGTCAGGGAGGGTCCATTTGAAGGTCTTGCAAAGAATGCGGAGGGTGTTGAAGCAAGTGGAGGACACAGCGTTTATCTGGTGGTTCGTGGTGAGTGAGAAGTTGAGTATGCTGCAGAGGTTGCCTGCGTGGTTCCTTGGGGTGGGTGGGTTTCTGAGGGCAGGGGGCCACCAGGAGTTGTCCCATGTGGAGGGGGTGGAGCTGAAGATGACTTCTGCTTTCTCTGAATTGAGCTTCAGGCAGCTGTGGCTCATCCAGGTTGTGAGGTCTTTCATCTCTTCTTGGGAAATTGTGCTGGAGATGTCGGGTTCCTTGGTGAGGGAGAGGATGAGCTGTGTGTCATCGGCATATGAGACTATGTTGAGTCCATGGTTTCTGAAGATTTTTGTGATGGGTGCCATGTAGACATTAAAGAGTGTGGAGCTGAGGGAGGATCCTTAGGGTACTCCGCACCTGATCACTGTCGGTTCGGAGAGGAAGAGTGGTAGTCTTCTTCTTTGTGTTCTGCCTGAGAGGAAGGATCAGATCCAGTTCAAGACTGGGCCTTGGATGCTGGTGTTGTGGAGCCTGGAAGCTAGTGTGCGAAGGGAGAGGTTGTCAAAGACTGCTGAAAGGTCCAGGAGGATGAGGGCTGCTTTGTGGACCTTTGTTGAGGAAGGAGTGGATGTCATCGGTGGCAGCTATGAGGATGGTCTTGGTGCTGTGGTTGCTCTGGAATCTGTTTAAAGAGGTGTTTAGGATGTTGTTGATTTTATGAATTGTGCTAGCTGGGTGTTGACGGCCATTTCAATGACTTTGGCTGCAAATGGAAGCAGTGAGATGGGCCTGAAGTTCTTGAGGCCCTTAAGGTTTGCAGAAGGCTTCTTTAAGAGAGGATTATCTTTGGTGCATTTCTAGTCATCGGGGAATGTGACATTCTCGAGGGAGCAGTTTATAGTTTGGCGTAGTTCGGGTGCAATAGCAGTGGCAGCCCTGTGGAAGATGTGCGGCGGGCAGGGGTCAGTGATCTAGAGTGTATGCTTTTCATTGTATTTGCAGTGTTTTCTGTAGTGAGGGGGTCCAGGTTAGGAGGGTCTGTTTGTTGATGTCGCTGGGGGTGGGAGTTGGGGCGGTGCTATTGTCTTTGTTTGTCGAAATTGTCATGGAGCTTCTTGATCTTGAGGTGAAACAAGGAGGAGAGTTTGTTGCTGAAGACTTGGAAGGGTGAGCCGTCAGCTGTTTCGCTGTTGGGTCTGGCAAATTCTCGTATGATGGCGAAGAGTTCCTTGGAATTGTGGGAATTGAGAAGATTCTGTCTTGGGTGAAGTTTCTCTTTGTTGATTTGATGAGTTGGTGGTGAGTCATGGGGGCTGCCTTAAAGGCAGAGCATGCTTCGGGGGTTTGCTGTTTCTCCACATCTTCTCCAGTTGTCGGCAAGAGCACTTGGATTCTTGGAGGTCCTTGGTGATCTATTGGTGGAGGTTGCTCACTGCTGTCTGGTGACTGTCAAAGTTTGGGGAGGGGTGCAGTTGAGGGCGGAGCTGAGGAGTTCTTCAGAGAGTCTGTTCCAGTTTTTGCATTGAAGTGGGGTATGCAATTTTGTGCAGTGGGTTTCGAGAAGGAGAAATGGATGTAGTCATGGTCTGTCCAGAGTTGTTCCATGATGTGGCTGAAGGGAATGTTGTTTCCTCCAGCAAAGATGGGGTCGAGCATGGAACTTGCTATGTGAGTGTGGGTGGAGACAAGTTGCTTCCTATGTTGGTGAGGTTCTCCAGGAGGGCAGTGATGTTTGGATCGCTGTTGTTGTCTCTGTGAAAGTTCAGGTCTTCAAGTATTATGTAGTTTGTAGAGATGAGGGCATGGGGAGTGATGTGGTCTGTGATGATGCTGGTGAAGGGGGAGCAGGTTCCGGGAGGTCTGTAGGCGAGTGTCCCGCGGAGTGTTGTTCTAGGGTAGGGCTGGATCTGGAAGTGGATGTGTTTCATTAGGGGTGAGGCGTCGTCCGAGTTGGTGGTTGTTAGTCTGAGGGAGCTTTTGTGGATGATGGCGAGGTCTCCTGCTGGGCAGTTAGGGCGGTTTTCCTCAGGATCTTATATTCGTCTGGGATGGTGATTGCGATGTTGAGTGTGGAGCTTGCAGTGGTCCTGGTATCTGTGAGGAAGGCGACGTTGGGCGAGTGAGTGTGGAGGAGGTCCCAGATTTCGATGGCATGTCTGTGCAGAAAGCGTTTGCTAAGGAGGATGCAGTTCAGTGGCTTGTATGCCGTGCTGTCTGCTGGGTTGTGGGTGGCTGTCTGGCTGTGGCGGAAGGTGAAGGTGCCTGGGTGCTGCTCTGTGTCAAGAGCTGGCAGTTGTTGCATCTGGGGTTGAGTGTGGAGATTGCTGCGGTCAGAAGCGGTGGGGAGTTGGGGGACCAGGGTCTTTGGCACTAGTCGCAGTCAGGTCACAGTTGGGCGCAGACGGGCTAGCCTTTGGCGCACCTTTGTCGTGCCAGCGGCACAACCGCCATTAAGTAGGGGTCGGAAGGGAGGGTGAGCAGCTGGGAGGTGGGAGCCGGAAAATGCTGCGGGGGAGGGACCATGGGGCAGCAGTGGTGGGGAAACAGAAAAAAGGCAACACCGGAAAATGCAGAACAGAAAGAGGCAAAACAGAAAAGGATGACAGGCACAGAGTGGACTAGCAGAAGAGCAGGCTCTTCCACTAGACCACCAGGGATGAGGTGCAGGCAGGAGGCTGTGGGTGGAGGAGGGCCTCGAACACCTACCTGAAGCTCAAGTTGGCTCTGAGGGCAATGCATCAACAGTGGAGCTGTGCGTGGGGAGAGCAGTGACTTGCTCTCCTTGGCTCACAGTGGCTGCCATTATGTAGGAGAAGGGGGGCAGATGGGAGTCAGGAGGCGGAGGTGGGAACACACTGGGGGGGTAGGGGCCATGGGAGCAGCAGTGAATGGGAAAACAGAAAACAGAAAAATGGCAAAACCAAAAAAGGTGAGATAGAAAAAGGCAGAACTGAACAAAGAAAAACAGAAAAGGCAATTCAGAAAAAGCACAACAGGAAAGGATAACAGACACAGAGTGGACTAGCGGAAGAGCAGGTTCTTCCGCTAGACCACTAGGGTTGAAGTGGAGGCTGAAGCCTGCAGTGGAGGAGGGCCTCAAGCACCAAACTGAAGCTCAATTTGGCACTGAGGGCAGTACCTTAACGGTGGAGCTGCGTGGGGGGATAGCAGTGACTTTGACCAGGTCAGAGGTCCTGCTGGGATTCTATCAGGGTTCTCCAGTTCCAAAGTTTGGAGAATTGTCCTAGGCCACATGTCTTTCACATATCTCATAAGCTCTTCCATGAAACACCAAGAAAGTATTGGAGTGTTTCCTTTGAGCTCCTTACGAACCTCTGGATTTTTTGTCCATCTATGTGACAGCTGTGCTGTAATATTCACCAAATGGGTCTTCTTTCATGTTTTTTCTTGGATTTCATTACCCCACCCGGACCTATTTAGTATGCTCAACCGTGGTTCTTGATTCCAAGTGGGCCTGGTGCTAGCACTAAAGACAGGGGGCAGGGCAATGCTAGCACAGTGGTGGAAGTGGCAATATGAGTGGCGAAAGTGGGCCACAACATCCTAAAAAGAGTTGCGGCAACTGTAGTTTTATACTTCTACAAGTGAAGTACTGAACATAAGCGTAACTCCTGTTACATGCTCGAATAGGTTAAGGTGAAAACCTTGGGGTGAGAGAAGATGAGGTGCAACAAGCGGGGGTCACATTTTATTTCGCCCTGGGCGCTATTTTAGCAAAGGCCGTCCCCGCAACCCCTGCTACAGCGTTACTTTCTTAAATCTCAGCTATGAAGAGAAAATGGAGCCCTTCTGTACAGTGAGATTAGGACCCACTTAAGGGTAGACCCTTACAGCGAGGAGCACTTTTAAACACAGCTTGAGCGAACTCTTCTTGAAGATGGCAAATTTATTTGGAAAGAACTCCATTCTATTTTTAGCTATTCCATGACATTAAAGCATTTCAGCAAAAGAACTGTTGCTTGCAAGGCTTATCATTTTATACAGAAGTAAGTATTTATGCAACTGAATGTTGTTGTTTTTTTAAATTGTGTCTACATATATCATTCAGATAAAAATAATTTTAATTGTACCTTTTCTTGCACCTCTTTTCGCCAAATAATAGAACTTCGCCTTTTCAGAAGATTGTTGTTTTCTACTTTTCCGCAGTTCTCTTTCATATTGGATTGTTTCCTATTTGGTACGTGTTTATGTCAAATAAGCACATACAAATCAAGCCATATATATTACTAGTCCTGTGCATAATTTGCATTTCACAAGCTTAATTGCGCCCTAAATCTCGACTAGTCAGGTACTCCTAACATGTGTGCTTTACTGTTTTCCTAACTTGAACATTGCAGCTTTCTCTCGCAGTTCAAGCAGGTGTGTTTCTCACGGCCGTGAAACTAGATGCTGACGAAGTGTGATGTGCTAGCAACGTTTAAAATCCGCCATACTGGAAAGTGAGTGGATGTGAGGAATATGCTCCCACAATCATTTATTCTCATGAACAAATAGCTCTTCCAATGAAAAACATCCCTAAATTTGCCGTTTTCAAAAGGACACCTGGTTCACAAAACAACTGTCATGATTACACGTGCTACGAAATAAAAAAAATTAAAAACATGCAGAATTGCTCTTTATTTTACGGAAACGACTCTTTTAAACCATTTCTTTAATCACTTTTCTACACTATCTTTCTACAATATGGATTTTCATAACTATTTCACAATTCTGAATTCCATGAATGACGTAGAGACTGGTCCCTAATCACATTTTACTTGAAAGACAGTTAAACAGATATTGCTTGAAATTGTTGGTTGACTAATGTTGATGCTTATGATGTCCCAGTCTGCTTTTACAAGGTGAGCAAAGAATGGATTTCATACTTCAGTAAACAGTTGAAAAAAACCACTGGACTACAGATGCGTTCGTAAGTAGAAAAACGAAATAGGGATTACTTTGATAAACAGAAATAGATACTGCAGACATCTCATTGGCGGTGTAGATTCCTGCACTGAACGTTTTTAAAGCGACCAGCCTATTCCCAGGTTCCTGGAAAATGTAATCTATCAATGAAATTGTTGCTTTTATTAGTTGCTATCAGCTGTAATTAAATATGTCAAACTAAATGCTCCCTTCTGGACCTGGCAAAAAACCTACATGCAAATTACTTGATATCATAATGTTTTTACACAGAAGTGGATTGAGCATCCTGGAGGACACTTTCGAAGAATTTCACAAATAATCAATTAGTGTCCAGCTGTACATACAACTGTTAGTAAAATACGGTCACAATTTGCAATTAGTATTTTTGTGACAAGTGTGGTAATTTGCGACATGACCTATACACTAATAGGTTGATTTGCTAATGGCCAATTTGTAGTGGGTCGTAATTCCCCTTCCTCATGAATATTAATGAGATAGGTCGCAAATTGTTACCTAGAAGAAAGCTCAGCCATCAAAGGGACGGTGGCCTGCTGAGGTCAGCAGATCATCATGTCTCTGGTTGATCTTAAATAAAGCATTTTCCTCTTTAAATGCAACAATGTTTTCTTAAAGGAAAATGGGCTGTGTTTAAATAAAAAAAAGAAGTGTCATTTTTATTTTTTAAGTGTAGGCAGCAGTCAGTCAGTCAATAAAAACTTTATTTGTTTTTTTACAACCATAAAGGTTTACAGATACAGCATATCACTCAATTAAATAAATACAAAAGCCAATATCATAAAATATGCAATACATCTTCTGCATGCCTAAATAACACATTTTCTTTAAAATAAAAACAGTTATCATCTTGAGATTTATTAAGATCAAGTATTCCATTATTGAGCACCTAGGGGCATATTATCAAGACAGGCGATAAAATTATCGCCGTTTTAGCGACAGAAAACCGCCGCTAAAACGGTGATAATATGCTTGATAATATGCTCTTCAGAATTCCAATTGAGGCCCATGTTAAATGTCCTTCCCATCTAACATGGGCTTCAATCGGAATTCCATAGAGCATATTATCAAGCCTTTTATCTCTGTTTCAGCTGCAGTTTTCTGCCTCTAAAACGGCGACAATTGTATTGCCTGTCTTGATAATATGCCCCCCAGTCCTTCAAGTATACCACCTACACTTCCATTATCCTTTAATAACTCCTTCTCCTAGAGATCTAAATTTCTTCTTTACTCTTTCCATTTAAGGAACTCTTTAACTCTATTTATGAATTTCCACATGGCACAGGCAATATCTAAATTCGTCATTCCCACTAAAAGGTTTACAGCTTGCATCCTATTTTTAATCTCATTTTTTTTTTTAAATCGGACCTAAAAACTCTCTTCGTATATCTAAAATCTTCATACAGTCGAATAAAATATGTAAAATATCAAAGGTGGTACCTAAAGTGCAAGTGCATTTACCATTGCTGTCTATCATTGAATTTTTGATCCCTTTATGCACATAGCAGGGGTTTATCCCAATTCGCAATCTTAGTACTTCACGCCTTAACAACATCAGTGCTGCAGCAATTCACCCTCTGTGCTACTTCGGATTTATTCCCATTGTTCATGACGAGCTGAGCTCGTCATGAGCATCGAAGGGATTAATCGGCAACTCGTTACTCTGTCTACATAGGGATAATGTAGGTCATTTTCCCAAGCCAAGATCAAATGGGACACTGAGGTTTTCCGCGAGAGTTACTCATGTTCGTGCGTACTCAACATTTCAATTCCCAATAACCTGAGTTCTTTCTTATCTATCGTTAAATGGAGTGACTGAGGGCACAGCTTTAATGTAAACACTCCATACGCTTCACTTATTGAGGCTCTTGTCTCTTTTGCCCAGGTCAGCTCACTGTTGGCAATTTCGCTTTTACACCACTGTGAGATTTTTTGGCTCTCACCTGACCCTAGACGCTGCCAGAAACGTAATATTACCATGCAGGCCGTTATGGCCCATGAGGTGATTCCCAATTCTAATCTTGCTGCTTTCACCATTGACGATCTAGACAGCAAGAATAGGCTTTTTAGGATATTTCCCTCCTCTTTGTCCCAACCTTTTTTGCCACTTAGATAGAGTACCTCTGCGCCACACAGGAATTGTGGAGTCCATTGGACCACTGCCTACTCTTATTTTTCACCATTCGCAAAGGGGGAGGGGGCCTTTGGAACCCCCTTGCTGTTTGCAAATGGGTTACTGGCTCCTTTGAGGGGTCAGAATATTAATATTTTGTGATCACATTTCAATTGCAAAAAATGGCATCATATATCACTATGACTCAGTATTTCGAAGGGACACACAAAACATGCCCCTTTCAAATACCAAATCAGTATTTGGTCACAAACCTGAACTGCAATTTGATAATGTGTTATCAAATTGTAATTTGTGTTTGAGACAGTAAAAGGACTTCATACATCTGGCCCCTAGTTCATTGTTCTAGCTTACAAAATGTGCTCTCCTAGCTTTTTCTAAGTACGTTAGAATTATTTTAAGTCAAAATGTCACTAAGAATCTGTCATATGATGCTCCGCAGTTACGTGTGTGGTGGTGTGCCTAGCCCACAGCACTGTTTCCTATTCTATTTGCTCACAGTAATACTCTTCATCATTGTATGTTTGAAGATGCACTATACAGCCATCAGAAGCCCTGCTTGGCGGAGTTTGCTCCTTAAGAAATATCAGCTAAATAAACCTGCGTTAGAACAGAGCCATAGGCAAGTCAAAATTGTTAGCTGCAGGTAGTACACACTCACATCAAATAATTAAGATCCCAGGGCCAACTTTAGCTCAGCCACACTCTCTTTTACGATGCTCTAGAAACAAATATGCTCTTTGCAGTACATATATAGCAGTTGGCTGGGTCCTTGATAGGAGAAGGAGCAACATTGAGTCTTTGCATCTGGTTCACAATCCCTCTGCCGTGAGTGCCCTGAAATCTACAAAGACCCTCAGCCCAATTATTTGCACGCATACAATTTGAGGGGGAACATTGTTAAGTAGTTGTTGATGATCTAACTGAGTGTTAGAATCCTGATCAGTTTTAATGCATATAAGCCATGTATAAATATTTATTATTATTCTGATTTAATTATGTCCAATATATATGCTTTATGCTATGCTGTTCAATGCACTTTAATATGCCGTGTAAACAACTACTGAACTGGTTCATTGTAGCCAGACCACTGTAACCGAAACAAGGCAGTTTAGCACTTAAGAAACGTCAAGACAATTGCTATGTAAACTTACTAATGTTTTATGTGCAAAGAATTAATTAGTTTCTGCTGTCTGTTTAACATAAGTAAAATAAAAATAATCATACTTAAATTTATGCATAGTAATAATTTCTTCCTTTGAGTTTTCCTCTTCTTTTCAAGTTTCTCAAGTGTCGGCTCTTTCAACAATACTCTTCATGAGTACTGATTTACCTCTCTTGAGTTATTCAAGGCTTGTTTTACAGTTTCTTTTTCTGACAATGCTCTTCGTGAGTGTGGGTTGTTATATAGGGGCATATTACCAACAACTCTCGATAATTATCGCTATGTTGGCTTAGCAGCAATATTTTTATCGCCGTGCTGCGGCGATTTTTATCGCTTGGGAACCTTGCTATTATCAAGGTGTATCTCCTAAGCGATAAAAATCGGCCGAAATGCATGAATATCGCTGAAAAGTAAGCAATATTCATGCATTACCGAGCTAATGCTCTTAGCCATGTTATCCACCTACCATTGGATAACATGGCTAAGAACTGCTCTGGGGCAGGTGTTAGCTTTTGGAGATAATCGCGCTTAGCGCTAATATCTCCAAAAGTTGGTAATAGGAGATAGCGATGCTAGCGACTGTTTCCAGTCGCTAACATCTTGGCATGCCCACTTTGCATGTCATTAGTGATACATTTCACTGACATGCAAAGCGGGGCCCAAGATGGTCGCTATCTCCTACTAGCTGTCGCTAACTGGTGTTAGCGACAGCTAGGTAATAGGGAGATAATTTTATCTCCGCTTTCTTGGCTTTTAAAGCCAACAAAGCGGAGATAAACCCCCTTGATAATATGTCCCTATGTTTTTTCAACTGCACATTTCCTCCTAAAGCAAAAAACAGCAGAGCTAATGCAAGAAGGGGCCTGCACTGTGTAGAGATTTTGATAAAATTGTGAAAAGGCTAGTTGGATTTTAACCTCACTCAAGGCCAGGTCCCCAGAACCCTCACTTCTGATGGACTTAATCACATTCCTAAAACACAAAGGGTTCAGCACTGTACAACAAATCATCAACAATCCAACCTCAGTGTTCAAGAGACAGTGAGCACACGGAAAGCTATCCAAATCCCAGATGTGTGTTTCTTAAAAAGGATTTCTCTTTATTTCGTACTTTCATAAGGGCAGAAGGTCATAGCCAACGCGTTTCGTCTCCCAAAGAGAATTCTTCATGACTTCACAAAGTGACAAAGAGTATATTCATATGGACGTTTGTACAATTCAACCAAATAGCTGGAAATCCAATTTTCGGAAGACTTCTGTGTAGTAGACATTTATCAGTGATGGCATGGTAGCCCGCAGCTCATGTGCTCCTTGTTTTCCCAATCGCCTGTCAGGTGCAGTTTCTAATAGCCTCTACCCTCATCTCATTTGCATTCATTAATCATATGCCTTGTCTGCTCCGGTTTAGATTTCCAGGCCAATAATTTTCCATAGCCTTCCCCATAATCATAGTGATAAAGGTTACTAGCCTTCCATTTTCTTCTTACTCTTTCCGCTAAATAGTCCTCTGACTTATTGGCTTATTGGACGCCAACGAAATTGTCAAAGCTGGGTATCTGTGAGGCAAAGAAGTGTCCCAAATGTGGCAAAGTAAAAGCTGATGACGTCCACATGTTCTTCTGATGCCCCTACTTTGAGACCTTTTGGGAAGAAGTGGGCAAGGTCCTTGCAGAAATAATCACCCCAGAGATTAAGGTAAGCCTGCCCCTGGTTATTTTCGGATGGTTAATGGGGGGTGGGGGGGGGGGGGGGGAGTGTAAAATCACTGAACTTATTGAAGTCACAAAAATTGCTTAACTTCCTGCTATTTTTTTTGGCATCTGTTTTAAGTGGATTCCCCCCCCCCCGCCCCTTTTGGGAGTGGATGGCTTTGGTATGAAGAATTTGTAACCTTGATCGAGGGGCCCCCCCTTCTAGAAGAACACAGGGGCATATTACCAAGCAATAGCGATAATTATCGCTATTGCTTGGTTAGAGACAAACATTTACCGCTGAGCTGCGACGATTTTTACCCCCAAATAAACTTTGGTATTACCAAGGTTTATCGCAAATGCGATAAAAATCGCCGTAATGCATGAATATCGCTGAAAAGTCAATGATATTCATGCATTACCGAGCTAATGCTCTTAGCCATGTTATCCACCTCCCATTGGATAACATGGCTAAGAACTGCTCAGGGCAGGTGTTAGCTTTTGGAGATATTCGCGTTTAGCGCGAATATCTCCAAAAGTTGGTAATAGGAGATAGCGATGTTAGCGGCATGTTTTCTAAAAAGCGGAGATAAACCCCCTTGATAATATGCCCCACAGTTTTGGGATATTTGGGAAGATTGGTTTAGTGTTGGCCCTTATGGCATATAGATTTATTACCACCCACATCATGAATGCTACACTTCCTATGATTATAACATCCCCGCGATGGTGGTCAAAGGGGAGCCAGATCTGGCAGTTGCCGTTAGAATTCCCCAATCTTTGACTTAAATTGCAGGTAAGGTCAAAGTTTCGGACCAGTCAACTGGGTGCCTAGGATCTCAAATAAGCCCTTCTGTGGGGGGATTGGCACCTTTGACAGAGTCTCAGAGCTGCTTTGGCCTTCCAAGATGAATAATGAGGATCAACAAACAAAAAAATGAACGGACATCCACACCACAATGAGACTAAATGCTACAAAAAAGAGGAAAGAACCTGGCTGCATTTATTTACAAATGAATAAACATACATAATGGTACTGCATGACTAGAGTAGAACAATCACACAGCATTACTGACACATGATCTAGTCCAAGCTGTTCTTTTGGTATAGAAAGAGATTCCCAACTACCCTGGTCTGTGCCTCTATGCTCCTTCCAAGAAAGAAAAGAGACAATGTCTCTGGAGGGAATATGTAGCCCTAGATGTAACCACATGGATGCATTTCATATACTTTCATATCAGTAGGCTCTTCTACTGCACACAAAGGTATTGAAATGGTGCCATTATGGGAAATTGGTCTTCATGTTAATTAGGTGTTCCTAAATAATCAGAGACATAGAAAATCTGGTACGGTTGAAAAGCGTGATTACACATCAGTAAGTACATTATGTGACTAGCTATACCAATTCTGCTCCTGACTTTCAAGGGAAATTCTAAATATTATGCTGTGATGCAGATTTGTAGAGCACACTATCACCCTGAAAGGCATCCTGGCTCTTAGCAGGTATGAGTCATGACACACCTAGGGCCTAGTAGGACTACTCCAAACATTCTCTGAAGAGGATTTTGTTTTTTTCTTTAGAAGGGTCTCACACCACCTGAACCAACACCCAATTTATCACGCCCGGGTGTGATAAATTGGGTTATTGGCTCTGGTGGTGTGGGATCCTTCTAAAGAAATAACTACAATCCGTTTCAGAGTGAACCACAAAAAGTCACTTAACCCTCTGGAAACTTGGTACAAAAGCAGACATGTTTAACTTAGAGTCAACACTTAAAGTCATTATGCAGCACTCAAACAGTAGTAAAGTGAAAACACAACATTAAAAAAATCCCACACCAATCTAGAAAAATGGAGTAAACTTTAATAAACAAAATTACATGAGAACAATAAAAATGTAGTAACTTAAACTGAAGACATGCAATTTCAAAATCTTAGGTAAAGGTTGAACCGAAAACTGCAAAGAGGCAAATGAACTTATCTGGTCACGCCAGACCAAGACAAAGTTACAAATGTAAGCATATCACGATCTAGCACGGACCGGTTAAAGGGCCAAGTTCAGCCCGCTGGTCATTGTACCTAGTTGCACTTGGATTGAAATGTGAGGTCCTGCATCACTCTGCAAAAAGTTGCTTCAGTTCTGATGGGGTCACAGATCAGGAGCTGTGAGGTGCTGCATTGAGTTGTGTCACTGTTAGACCTGTAAGCCTTATGGTGGTCTTCCCCAAATATGATTTTCAAATGGGAGAAATAGTTCAGTTCAAAGGAAATTGCATATGTGACACTTTTCACACAAAGTACCTTGGATGCGTCACACACACAACAAAAAGGGATGCAGGGAAGGTGATGCGTCAGTTCCTTACACTGAGGGAAGGTGATGCGTCTGTTCCTTGCTCTGGGGGAGGTGATGCATCACTTCCTTACTGCTGTGTAGAGGAGGAGATGTGTTGGTTCCCTGCCGGACAGGAGGTGATGCGTCAGTTTCTTACTGCGTGGGGAGGTGATGCATCGGTTACTTACTGCATCCCACAACGAAGCTACAGACCTGGTGCCTCGATGTGATGCGATGAACCGAGACGATGTGTGGGTTCTTGCACCTGCACAGCAGGGCTTGCGTCGGAATCATTGCGGTGATCTCAGTATTCGGAGATCGGTGCACTCGATGCTCCGTGCAGCTATTTTTAAAGCCACGGACAGGCACTGTGATGATTTCTTTGGCGATGCATCAGAAAACAATTGTGGATGTGTCACGCTTCTTGTTGTTGCACTGCTTTTCCAGCTCCCAACAGGCAGAACAACCTCAAGAGGCCCGGAACAGCTACAGGCACCTCTTGGCAGGTCAGAACTCCCAGCAAGGAAGTTCAGAGGAGGTAGGGGTGTAGTCTTTGTGTCCCTGAGACTTCAGAAGAGGAGGCAAGCTCTTCAAGCCCTTCAAGATCTTACTCAAGCAGGGGACACAGCAAACAGTGAAATCCCTTTTCCCTTTCCTTGGCAGAAAGTAGAAACTGCAGGCAACCCCTAGGCAACAAACAGCACAAGGGCAGTATTCCTCCACAGTTTCTCCAGCTCTTCTCCTTGGCAAAGGTTCCTCTTGATTTCCCGGAAGTGATCTAAACCTCAGGGGTCTGGGCTCCTCTTTTTATACAGTACATCTCTTTGTTCTCTCCTGTCCTAGGGCTCTGAACCCAGTACAAACCAGTTCTGGGGGGGACACTTTTCAAGTGCATAACAACCTCTATTGTCAGTGTGAGCCCTGGCTTCAGACACACCACAGGGGGGCGGAGCCATCATTGTGGAAGACAGGCATAGCAGTATTCAGGCGCTACTCCTCCTACCACTACAAATGCAACCAGGCCTATTCAGCCTAACACTAACTCATCCAGACTCTCTGGAGCCACTGCACATCCCCAGCCCCTGTTACTCAAACGCCAGACAGTCAATACTCATCATAGCAGAGGAACACTGGATGGCTAAGCAAGACAATAGTTACTTTCTAACAGTGGTATTTTCAAACACAGAATGTAAAAAACACCCACACTAAAAGATGCATTTTAACATTCTGAGTTCAGGCATACTAAACTTTATTTTCCTATCTGGTTCCCAGGGGCAGTTATGCTTATAAGATGTTATAAGCGAACTCCTCATTCTATCCTATGGGAAAAGATAGCCTTACAATAGTGAAAAACAACATTGGCAGTATTTCACTATCAGGACATGCCACACAGGGCATGTCCTACCTTTAACATACACTGCACCCTGCCCACAGGGGTACCTTGGGTCTACCTTAGGGGTGACTAACATGCAAACAAAAGTGAAGTTTCAGGCCTGGTGTTGGGCTTGGACTTTTTTTGCAGGGTCATCCTGGGCCTTTTTGCCTTCCTCCTGTATTTTTTCTGAACTGTTGTTAGTAGTTTTACGACTCTGGGCACTTTATCACTGCTGATCAGTACATGTGCTCTCTATGGTAAACTTGGTACGATTGGTCTACATCTGTTTGGCATATTTAATTTACCTATCAGACCCTTGTACAGTGGTATCTCATAAACCCAGGGCCAGTAAATCAAATGCTACTGGTGAGCTTGCAGCGATGCTTGCGCCACCCACCAAAGTAGCCTTTCAAACCTGTCTCAGGCCTCTGCCACTGCAGGGCCTGCACGCACAGTTGACTGCCGCTGTGACGTGGCACATACAGTGGTTGCTACATCTGTGACTCCCCTTTTACTGCATATCAGTCATCCCTAAGGTAGGTCCTAGCTAGACCTATCAGCAGGGTGCGGTGTAGGTAAAATGTAGGACATGTGCCTTAACTGCGAGTCATGTCCTGGTAGTGCCACACAGCCTATTTAGTTTCTCACTGCTGTGAGGCTACTGTCTCATAGGAATGCATTGGGGATTCCCTGATATGTGCTTCAGTGGTAATTCCTGACATGAGAGGGTTAGGTTGATCAATAGAGGTGATAAATGCTGCATTTTGGTGTTCACTGATTTATTATCTCTATTTTAGAAATGGCACTTTTAGAAGTAGGCATTTCTGTGTTCTGTGTGTCCTTGTGCCGGTCTGTTGTGTATTGACTGTCTGGCCTTGGAGTGACAGGGGCTGGGGAGGTGCAGTGGCTTCAGAGAGTCTGGATGAGTAAGTGCTAGGCTGAATAGGTCTGGTCTGCATTTGGAGTGGTGGGAAGAGTAGCACCTTCACCTGAATAGGGCTGTGCCTGCCTTCCATAATGATGGCTCTGGCCCCCTGTGGTGTGTCTGGGGCCAGGGCTTACACTTACAATGGAGGTTGATGTACACTTGCAAAGTGTCCCCTAGAACTGGCATGGACTGGGCTCAGAGCCCTGTACCCTGGCAGAACTAAGACTGTTAGTAATATACATATTGGGGCTGTGACCCCATGTCTCTTGAGCTTACTTGAACTTCTGGAACTTGGGAGAGCACACTGCGTGGACCACAGTGTGCCAGGAGGGTCCACCATTGGGGACTGACCTGCTGCCCTGCTGGGCAACTGAAGGGACTGCTGCTCTATTGAAGGAACCCGGTGTACTGGCCTGCCTGAGCCCTGTCTTCTAGGATTTATCAGGGATGTGTGGCTGGCCTTTGATGAAATTGAAGCAGCCGTGAGTGAGCTGGCAGCACTTGCTTTTCTCCCCCTGTGAGGGGGTGTTCTTCAGCCAAGCAGATGAAGTGCTTCCTTAATCCTGAGCTGTAAGTGCTGGGACCAAGTTTTCAGAAGCACGATGTGGACACTCCCAGCTTCAGCTCCCTGAGCGCGAGGAGTGGGTTCCAGCCATGTGGGCAGAAGGCGCCTTCACGCCATGGCCAGAGAGCTGCCAAATCGACTAAGATTTCTCTCCATGATTCCCAGCATGCAGGAAGTCAGGCAGAGGACGCCTGATCATGGGCAGGACTCCAGAGAGGAAATTGAGCGCCCCATGCATTACCTTAGCCTGATTGTTGGCAGGGCCATAATAAAAGAGGAAATTGGATACACCCTGGGCGATGGAGACTTCGCTCTGCATCCTTCCCCTCTGCGTCCTCACAGCAGAGCAGCTACACCGCATGGTCGCGGGCCGCCACCGTCCTGGGAGTCAAGGCGGACAGCCCTGACCTACCAAAGACTTGCTGCCTAAAATGATTGTGGGGCCGCGCTTGGCCTGGACGAAGCAATGCCTCCTGCTAGACCCTGCAGGGGAGGTGAGTTCTATGGGGAAGAGCCAGCCGGAGGGAAATCACCTTCCCTCATTTTCTACACAAAGGCAGCCACCTTGGGTCACTTCCTTGACTTCGAGGTGGAGACCAAGTGAGGTGTTCCCGCCCTCTGGGGCATTGCACTGCCTGTTGGTGGAATTGTGGGGATTACTCTGATCCTGGGCACAAGGCCGGGAGAGGTCTCCAACGTATTTGGTACCAGCAGCTGCGTCTTGGAGCGTCATGGCAGCTGATAGTTGTGTGCCCTGTGGGCATTGCGGGGTGAGTCCAAAATGGAACCCTGCTTCAGTTACCACGGCGGCTGCACCACGAACGGTAGGCAGCTGGCTCTTGCTAGTGTGGTCAATTTGATGCAAAGTATTGTACAAATGTGTCTCTGATTATGTCCAGTGATGGTGTTTAGGCACCCAGTCTCTCTGTTAGTCTGGTAATGTGTGCACTCTATAAGTAGATACTTTAGTGCACTGCTGAGTTTGCTTATGTCTAGTATTTCCATGCTACAAATAACCCTAATATGTAATGTAATGACAGTGGCCTGATTAGCCTAATGATTTATGCAAACCTTGTAAAGTCATGGCAAGTGCCTGGTGGCAGAGGATATATATATGATTGTGTTCTAATGTGTTTTTATAGATAATACAAAGGCTATTGTTATATAACCTTTTGTGGAGTTTCTTTTGTGGTGTGCCTAGTGTGTCGCTGCTGGGTGAGTGTGTTGCGCAAACGCTTTACACATTGCCTCTGGAATAAGCCTGACTGCTCTTCCAAGCTGCCAAGGGGGTGAGCAGGTGTTATCCACAGCGTGTAACTCCCTTGTCCTGACTTGAGTGGTAGTTTCTGCCTGGCTTAGACGCATGCCCTAGCAATCCCGAAATCCCATTTCTAACATCGGGCAAGTGTGTGCATTTGTCAAGTCCACATAGCAGTACTAGACAGCACACAGGCTCTGCGATGGTAGGCCTGAGTTACATCTACAGTCTGCTTATGTGTGTGGCACAATCAGTGCTGCAGGCCCACTAGCAGCCTTTGATTTACAGGCCCTGGGCACACACAATGCACTGTACTAGGAACTGCCTTGTAACTAAAATCAGAGAATTATAGAAACACCAATCCATACATACTATTTACAAGGAGAGCATATGCACTTTAGCACTGATCAGCAGTGGTAAGGTGCCCAGAGTCATAAAACCTACAAAACCAGTGAGAAATAGAATGCCACAAATGTAGGAGAGTAGGATCTGCTTAGTATGGATACCCCCACTTTTTGCTGATGTTTCACAGTTTTTTTTACTTTAGTCTGGCTGGGGCCCTGCTATCCAGGACCCCAGCCTAGCTGCTTCCTCTCTAAATGGATTGCAAGTACTTTAGGTACACTCCAGTTTGGTTACTGGGGTACCATTGTGAGTCCCTAGTATATGGTACACCTGGTCAGGTACTCAGGGCATAGGTACCCCAGAGGCCTACCAGGGGCTGAAGCATGTATTATGCCACCCCTGGGAAGCCTTCCAAAATGACACCACAGGTCTGCTACTGCAGCATGGGTAAGGTGGTGCATGCACCCCTTCCAAAGATATAGGTTACCTATATCTACCTTTAATCACTGCACATAGAAACCTATGAGTCACTTCTTTGGCAGGCCTTATCAATCCTGAAGGCAGGGTGCTTGGTTTTGTGTGAGAGGGTGCCCATGCATGAGCAGGACCTCTCTTAAGCCTTTGTAACCTATTCTTTGGGGCTGTTCAGTGATGCAGCCAGACTATATACTCTTAAGTGCATTATAGCCTCGCGGTAAATGCTAACTTTGGAATGGCTGGATAGAAACATGTTGTGTTTGGTGTCAAACACTTTGGAATCCTACCCACCGCTGGGCACAGGGGTAAAATTCCACCCTTCTAGAGGGCGAGACATGTACACATCGGTATACCCGGTACCAGTTTTAAAGAGCCCTGGCATCCCAAAATGGATGCTGCAGCCACAGACACGAGTCTGGCCTCCTGCTGCTGACCGAAACTCTGGCAGGGGAGGCCTGGACAATAGGTTTCCTGTCCCAGGGAAGTGTAACCACCTCCCAGACAGGCATTAGTGTATTGGGACTGGTTGGGCGCACTCTGAGAGCGCTTTGAAGTCGCACTGGGGGTACATTTGGTGTCCCTGTGCATAGTCCAGTTCAAACCGGTTTCAGGGGCTACCAGCCCCTGCTCTGGCGCAAAACTGGACAAAGGAAATGGGTGTTGCCACCCCTCTTTCCAAACACTCCCGTAGGTGGATCCCCAGAGAATGTCCAACCCCTTTATTTGGTATAAGTAAGGAACCCCTGGCAACAGGACTTTAGATTACACCTGGATGACTGAATCATGGAACTTTGATGCTCTACTCAAGATTGGAGGATGGAAAAATCTCCCTTGGGGTCAAGGAGTAACTCCCCTGCTTGGCAGGCACCAACAAAGTATTTGCCAGACTGCATCTCCGAAGATCCCGCTGGACTCTGAAGTATGTGCAGCCCAGGGAGAGGATTTCCAGACTTCTCAGAGGCCGACCTGAGTACACAGCAAAGCTGAGACCTGTAGCCCTCGTAAGTGACGTGGAACGGAGCTCCTGGACACGTGCACATTTGCAAGTGCATTGACTTTTCAACGTCTCTTGAAGTTGTGCTTTGGGTTCCTTGTAGCCCAAGCCCAGAGCACCTTTTGCACCAAAGATTGTGGGCCTACACTCCACAAGTGTTCCGTGAGCCCACTTCTTTAATTTCAGCTTGAGGCTCCTTTGCGATCCCTGGTCCGTCGACTGGTGGGTCCCTGTGAAGGCAACTCTGATTTTCCTTGGGCTTCCCTGGTTGCTCCAGATGTGCCATGACTCCCGACCATGTGGTGAGTCTCTCAGACCTTGCTGGTCTGCACCGAAGCATTTTTCTTTTTTATGCATGGGTTGCTGTTGCCAAGGCTTGTTGGGTCCAATTCGGGCACCAACACCACAGCACTCAACATCCTTCATGGGACAGCTCGATTCGAGCTTCTGGTCCTCATGGCTGAAGTGTCAAGGTTCACCTCCTTCACCTGAAATCACCTGACATAGGTGGACATTCAACTATTGCGCGCCTGGTCACTGGCTAGTGACCCAGACTCTGTCCCCTATGCTTTCAGGCTCTTATCATCTTTGATCCAGGCTTGCATCACACCGGACACTTTCCACTTCTACGGCAGAAGCACTTAGCAGCAGATCGGCATTGAAAATGACGACGATTCCCGACACCAAAAGACACCTATGCACCCGGCTTCCCTGGGTGAGGTAACTCGAGTGCTCCCGTGGGTGATGGCCCTAGAACCCTTCAAGTCTAAAGGGGTTTGCTCAAAGTCTTCTTCCAAGTGACCTTCAACTTTAAATCTCCAACCGCAACTTTCCCCATAGAAGCTAACGGTGATTTGCGGCTGTGTTCTCACACTGCACGCGTCCCCCGTGGGTCCCCTGTGTCACTACCTTGGGTGGTTCCTTGTGGGCCCAGCGATTCTACAGGCTCTAGGCCTTGTGTCACTCAGATTGTGGTTCTTTTACCACTTTCCTAATATATGGTTTGGTACGCCCCTAGGGATCAACGTATATTGTGCTAATTTACTGTGTGCTATTAAGTGTAACTTATGTGCTTTTACCTCTAGCCTCATAAAGAGACTAGTAGGGTGTGTTCAGAATAAATACATATATTTTATAAATGTACCTGGTGTGGTTCTCCTTTCATTTGGTTATTCAAGAGATTATAGACTCGTAAAACAACTGCTTTACATTCCTTCAAGACTTAGCCTTAAGGCTGCTCTCCATAGCTACCACTAGGATAGCTTTCAATAAAGGTTGTGTTTAACCTATCACCTCTAAGGGGTTGTTTGGACTGGTGCAATGTGCCTACTGTAACTGGTGGACAGCATATGTCAGGCCAACTTCTCAAAACAAAGCATAAAATCTGGGGATAAACCCGCTGTTAAAGCCAGGTCGAACAACCATGATCTGCGAGGTCCTGCATCGAGATGCATCATGCTTAATCGATTCTGTTGAGCCTGCGGATCAGTAGCTGAGAAGTGTTGCGATGCGAGGTCCTTTGTCAAGATATGCCAGTCTGCATCAGTTATGACGTGTCCACCAATCAGGAGCTGCAAGTTGCTTAGATGCGAAGTCTCGATGCATGGAGTTGCATAGCACTATGTCCATTCTGTGGGAACCCACAGTTGGGCTATGAGGAGTACACTCTGATGTCAGCCAAGGGTCTTGGAATGAGTGGGCGCCTCTTGGGGATCAGGACTCTCTGTAGCAGAGGCCAACAGCAGGGTACAGGCAGGTTCAAATGGGTATGGTCAGCAGGGCAGTTGCAGGTAAAGTCATTGGAGGTTCTTAAGTTCCTGTAGCTCAGAACAGAAGGACAGTCAGCTATCCCTTGGGGTCATTCTGTTGGTTCCTAGTTGAAAGAAAGGATCCATTCTTCCTTCCTAGTGGAGCAGTGCAGCAGGGAGTCCTTCCTGCAGCAGCACAGCACAGCAGTCCTTCTTCTGAGTCTTCCACAGGTCCAGAGTAATCTGAAGAGTTGGTCAAGAGGGCCAATATGTATACCAGGTACAGGTTTTGAAGTGGGCAAAACCTCTAGACTCCCCTCCCCACATCCGGTTCTAAAGTTTCCTACTTTTCCCGGCCCTGGACCCGGGATGCCTGGAGTCACAAAAGGTTAGTATAAAGCTTTTCGTCTGTGTGCTGAGGCAGCTCATTTGAAGTGCAAGTGTGGTAGGTGATTGCTCTGCCCCTCCCATCAGTTCAAGATGGCCCTTCCTGACAACACACCAGTCCGCCGTGGTATACTTTCGGTGATGAATACACAAAGGCCAACTGCCAAATACAACTAGTCATGTGACCCAGGAAACAGGCTGCTGGCACCAAATGGTAGAACAAGAAAATGGCAACTTTCTAAAAGTGGCTTTTTTTGAATTGTGACTTAAAATCCAACTTTGCCATTAAGGTGGGTTTTAAATTACAAGTTATTAGAAACTAAACATGGCATTTCTACTTAATCCCAAAGTAAAGTTGTCACTTATTAAATGTAATATGGTGACCCAATATTCTCCTATGGGCGAGACAGGCCTTACGGTAGTGCAAAACTAATGCAAGAGTTTTTCATTACAAAGACATATAAACTTAAACGTACCCGTCCAACAATTTTTATACAATGCACCCTGCCTCTTGGGCCATTTAAGGCCTACTCTAGGGGTGACTGTCATGTATAAAATAGTAAAGTTTTGGCCTGGCACAAGGTTTATTTTCATACTGTAGGAGGCAGCATTTCTGCCCCACGCCAAGTCGCAGAGCTTTAGCTTTAGGGTGAATTCACCACGTTGCTCCAAATTTGTAATTCATTTTAGTCCATTTGATCCATGTACTACAAAAAAAGTTTGATTTATGTATTTAATCCCATTCACTCCACATGTAGGAATGTCATGCTAATTTCCAAAGTTTCTTGTGCTCGAGGTGTGCCCATCCAGACCTCTTTCCAAGAACACGACCAAGCGCATAGTTTGTCCGAAAGCAGTGTTTATTAAAAACCCAATGCATTTCGGGCTATGACAAGCCCTTTTTCAGGGGTCACTACAAATAACAAAAACATTCACCATTACAACATTGTACATAATTATATAACGAGGTCAATATGGTCAGTCAATGTATGTATAAAAACCATTCTGCTTGTCCATTTACACGTCAATATAAAATGAATAGAAACTGAAAGAAAACTTACTTATTCACTTCTCATGTGACAACCTCCCAAAACCTGGTAGGACCTGATTTTTTACCCATCTGCCCCTTTGTTTTAGGTGGCTGATCTTCACTATGGCTGACATTTTTTACACCACGTCCCATAAAACAGCCTCACATCTCTCTTGACAATCCGATTACATCCTCCTTGTTTCCATTTACCACTGCTCAATCCTACTCATGTTGTTTGCCACAAACTCCCCTCTCCAATCGTCTTCTAAACTTACAATTAATTATATTCTGTCTTACCCATATACACCATCCCGATCACACATGCACAATTGTAACCACCCTCTCTGCATTCACACACCCTTCCAATCTTGCTGAAAAGTGTAATAGGTGGCGGTCTAGTGGTCGCTGTGTTCTCATCCACCACATCCGAATGCCAGGCATGGCCTGGGGGAGGTAATACAAGTAAGGCGGCCGCTCGGGGCACATCACTTCCGACCATACCACCGGTGTGGTTATTGTGTGCCTGCAAGAGCGCTCCCACCCCGCGCTGTCCCCGTAAGCCCAGCAGCGGCCTGTGTACGCCCTCAGGGCCAGCACACGACACTGGGGATGAGCGGAGAGGGCCCCACCCTCGCTCGCACCTCGCCCTGCACAGGGAATAGTCTGTCTTCCATACGCGGCACCGCAGAGGTGCACCATGTATTGCCAGAGCTGCTGCGTGTCTGCAGTGCTCCAACGGAAAACAAAAGTGTGTAGGAGCATTTACAAATAAACACAAACAGGACATACTGTTCACAAATGCACACTATGGTACACTCAACTTTGGTGCGTTATTCTTTGCTGTACTGTTTATCTGAATGCGTCTCAGTTACATGTCATTATAAACACTATAAAATGTTTTGGAACGGCATGCAAATTGCATGATGGGAGTTGCAGTTTCCTCGCATGTAATAGTGGCTGTTTGAATTGTCAGAGGGGAAACCATGTGACCAATTACGGAGCCTGAATAACGGAGTGTCCTGGGTGGGGAAGTTTGGTTTAAATATCGGGTTGGTTTCAGCTAGAGGCAATGTTTCCCTGAAACGAGAGGTTGCAACTGAGGTTTTAAACAACTTTGGCAAGTATGTGAAAGGTTTGTGTATCAGTGGTTGGAAAACGGGGAGTATGATTGAACTTGTAGGTGCCGTATATCAGAGGAATGGTTGTGGGTTATGCAATGCGGTTTGGAATTTAAGGTGTATAAGGTGCAAGATTGGGAGGGTCTGTGAATGCAGAGAGGGTGGTTACAAATGTGCATGTGTGATCGGGATGGTGTATATGGGTAAGACAGAATATAATTAATTGTGAGTTTAGAAGACAATTGGAGAGGGGAGTTTGTGGCAAACAACGTGAGTAGGATTGAGCAGTGGTAAATGGAAACAAGGAGGACGTAATCAGATTGACAAAAGAGATGTGAGGCTGTTTTATGGGATGGGGTGTAAAAAATGTCAGCCATAGTGAAGATCAGCCACCTAAAACGAAAGGGAAGGTGGGTGAAAAATCAGGTTCTACCAGGTTTCAGGAGGTTGTCACATGGGAACTGAATAAGTAATTTTTCTTGCTGTTTCTTTTCATTTTATATTGACTTGTAAATGGACAAACACAACAGTTTTTATACATACATCGATTGACCGTATTGACCTCGTTATATAATTATATACAATGGTGTACTGGCGAATATTTTTGCTATTTGTAGTGACCCCTGAAGAAGGGCTTGTCATAGCCCGAAATGCATTGGGTTTTTAATAAACACTGCTTTTGGACAAACTATGCGCTCGGTCGTGTTCTTGGAAAGAGGTCTGAATGGGCACACCTCGAGCACAAGAAACTTGTTAGTTGGAAGGTTGGTGGACCATGTACTGCTGGTCCCCGAACCCGTCCTGCCCGCCTCTACGCACCCAGGCCGCATTGCTCACCTGCCAACAACAGCATGTGTCAAAGAGGGCCCACCATGTGGCGGTGCAAGCTCCAAGCCCGAGGCTCGTGACCTTGGCAGCCTTCTCCGACCATCACGGCCTCCGCGCCACTGGCCCGCAGTACTCCTTTCTCGTTGACGTACTCCACCTCTGCCTCCAGCCTACACTACGGTCAAGTAGGTCACACATTTGGAAATGAGTCTTGATATGCCGATGGCCGAGTTCATGGGTTCATGGGACGTTTGATGTCAATATACTCCCTTGGATGTGGTGCCACCAAGTCTGTGTATAGCATTGCAACCACATGTGTCTGTGGTCCCTGGCTGACTAATGCCTCCAGCCTACACTTCGGTCGAGTAAGTAACACATTTGGAACTGAGTCTTGATTTCCCAATGGTGGAGTTCATATCATTGCATGCAAGGAGAAGTGTAGGAGGATGACGCAGTTCAGTCTGGAGGGAAAAAGGATCATCGTTACTGAGGTGATCGACCACTACCAACAACTGCTCTGGTGTCACTAACTCTGTGCATCCTAATCCAATGATAGGTGGTTGTGGGTCCCTGCTAACCGCTCCCTCGGGCCTACACTGCGGTCGAGTAGGTGACACATTTAGAACTGAGCCTTGATTAATTTATGGCAGAATTTATGTCGCTGTACAGGCCTCATTGCAGACTGCATACCCTTTCATCTCCGGTACCACTAAGTCTGTTCCCTGACATTCATGGACACTCTTTGGTTGAACTTTGATGGTGTATGAGTCTATGGCCTAGGGGTTGTATTCATCATCATGTAGCTGATACTGACTTGGTCGTAATAACGAGGCTGTAGCATTCCACTCCTTCATTTGCCACTTCCTGTCGGCTTCTGCCTTCTGCATCATGCCCTGGTGGACACCTTCCACTGTCCCCTGCTACATTCATCTTCGACACCAACAAGGGCCGACTTAGTCTGTGTGGCCCTACCTCAGTGCACCGCAAGTCACTGTCCCATGGCGGTGTGCCTGTGCCGGCCGGAGTGCATTCGGGGCCACTAACTCTCTGCAGCTCGAGTCAGGGGCCCTGTCTGATAGAATATTGGATGGCCTCTGGGTGGATGGCTTTGGGGTCATCAAAGCCATGTGTCTGTGGCCCTGCACCGTCTGCTGTCTCAGGCCTCAACTGTGGTCCTGACCTGCCCGGATGTTGCATCGCCGCACGAGGCACACGCCGCCACTGCCAGGACCAGCTCCAACCAACAACTGCCTGAGTCAAAACAGTCTTACTGCCAGACTATCAGAGTCGCTCACAACTGTTGTGGATGCCATCATCTGCTTGATGCCCTGCTCAGCTTTTCAGGTGCCACTAACTCAGCGCACCACAACTCATAGACCATTTCTGATTGAGTTTTGCGCTGTGGACAGCTCACACAGCAATGTCACTTAATACAGTGTGGGAGATCGGGGATGATGATGAGGAAGATGATGCAGGTGTAACACACCCCACTGCAGTTGCATCATAACTAACCCGAAAGGACACAATCCTGGACAATTTCTTCACATGAGCACGCTCAGCTCTAGTGCCCCAACCTCAGTGCACTGCAACTCACGGACAATTCTGTTAGCATATTGTGTGACCTCTGTACTTGCTCCGGATACCACCATGATGCTATGCAGTTGTTTTTGTCATGCTATTGTTTTCTGTTTCCGTTTTAATAGTGATCACTTTTCAAGTTGTTGCCACCACCAACGACTCTGTGAGGGCTGGCTTACACTCACCCCACACACATCGAGCACAGGCATCACTGTACATATGACCCTGGCAATAAAGATGCCGGGCGTACATGCTCGTAGCCAGTACAACATACTTTCAGAGTGTGTCCGTGTGGTCATAATGTATGCATGAGGGCCCAGGCCCTACATCATTCCATTGTGCTGTGTACAGTGGACGCAACAATGTTACTACAGGCAGAGGGTAAGGCCTTGGACATGTAGCTTTGTCGTCACCCACTCAATACGTAAGAGGAGTGGACTGGTCTGTCGTACGCAGGTCCGGGGTGGGGGTATGAATGATTATTCCGGGGCTCTGGGCGTGGTTCAGTACTGGAAATGTGCAAACACATGCATCTCTGTCAGAGTGTGGGTCTCCATAGGGGAGTGTAGGTGGTCCCTGATGGGACTTAGACAGCCACGTTTGTGATCTAGTTCAGCTTCCATGGGGTCAGACCCCACCAGCACATGTTCGGCCCCCTCCTTCTGGCAATCTGACACCTGGCATTGGAATGCCATGTGTGTTTCAGTGAAGTGCTGGGAGCCAGCCGTGGTGGCGGGTGCTTCCGGCTGTGTGGTCTGTGCAGGGGGTGGGGTCTCCTCTATGTAGCTTGGCTGCCCTGCTCCCTGAGGTGGTTTGCCTAATATGTCCATGAGCTGTTGTAGGGTGTGGAGGTGCTCTTCAAGATCACTGATAAGTTATCTGGTCTGCTCTGCTGGAGGTGTTGTTTGTCCCTCTGCAATGTAAAGGGGAGATGCATTTTGACATTGTGTTGACATGTATAGAGGCACATTGTTCAAGTTTAAATGCAGACTGTATGGCAATGTACATTGTGACCGTTTGGGAGATGCAGAATATTTGAGTGACAGGGGACATTTGGACTACATGAAGGATGTGAGGTTGTACACGTACATTTTCCTCTGACAATTTCCTGCTAAGTCAGATGGTATTGGCGAGTTTCTATGCATGAGCGTCCCAGTTGTGTACTCTGTTCTGCAGTGCAAGTCTTGCACTTTGTACTACATTGTCGTCAATGTAGATATGTCATGTTAATGCTATGTGTGTGGAGCATTGCAGGGGAGTCACCTCTCCAGCTGTGGTTTTGCTGCCCCTTATCCCTTTGAGGTTGTGTGCCTTTGACTTATGTGCTTTTACTGTGCTGAGATGTTGGCGATTTGGGTCATTTGTGCTCTTGGACTGTCATTGTACTCTTGTGCATTGTTTGTCTGCGGATGTCTTGTTGACGTCAGGTATTGTTTAGGCACTTGGATGTGTCAGAGTATGACCTTCTCCTTTCTGAATGTGGTCCACACTCAGCCATCTGTTCAGGGTTTCGCACGTGTGCATACGTTGGTTGTGGGATTGTAGATATGTGGGGTAGGACCCCTTGGGCACATGGTGGATGGGGGCAGACTTGGTGTTTGTATGTGTGCTGCAGTGTGCCACAGGGATCATGGATATGAACCAAGGTCTTTGTGGGTGTGCAGTTTGCTACACATCGTTGTGCACGTGTGCCATTGTGCCCATCTCCCCTGTTCCCTCAGTCCCTGGTTGTTACTCACCCTATTGATGTTCTGTCAGGTCCTATCGAGCTGTGTCCGGACTCCCAACTCCTTGCACTGCATTCACACTGTGGTGCAGGACTCCCACCTCCAGTCTCCGTTGCTGCCTTCCTGTTAGCAGCGGGTTTGTGCTTGATTTTGTTTTTCACATCATGCCAGCAGCACCTCTTGGCCTCCTCCACACTCCGACTGCGTTCCAGTTTGTCAAATTGCAGTTCAGTTGATGGTAGTGTACTGTCACCTCCGTGTAGCTGATCCAGTTTTCCTGTGGACTACACCCCGTCTTCCTCTTCTCCTTGGCCTTCCCTGACCCCGAGGTTACATGCTGGTGGTCTGTGTGGCTTGTGGGGTTTGCGTTGACCTCTGCACTCGGTCCAGGTGCATCCATGGTGCTACGCAGTTTGTGGTTGTTTCCCTTATGTTTTTGTTCTGTTTTTATGGTGCCTTTTCTCACTTGACGCGTGGGAATTGCAGGTCTGCTGCTGGTTTTCGCTGCTTTTTGTATCACTATTGGCCTCATCGCGTTCGTGTTTCGCATTTTTACGTTGTCGCATTGTCTTTATCTTGGACATTTGACATGTTATCATGAGCCTATTGCATGGTACCGCTGTGTTGAGTATTCGTCGTTAACAGGGTGTTATTTTCCTGCAATGTACTGCGATGTGAAGAGTTGCGTTAAGCTAATTTTGCAATGTTTATCACACGTTCATGAGAATATCCCCAGTAGATGGTGAGCTCACTCAAATAAGAAAGCAGTGTAAAAGGAGAAAAAAGCGACACCAACACACTTCCCCTAGCAAAGACCGGGGCTGTGATGTGTGAAAGGGACTCCACACGGAACAGGAAAAACGTAGCACTTCCCCAAACAACACAAGTTGGGGTGGAATGTGTGGGAGCACACCATACGGCACTACGCAACATGCAGAAACTGCTGAACTTCAGCATAACAAATACCCAGAAAAAGTTGAACTCCCCCAGCTCAACTAGGGTGTGATGTGTAGAAAACTCTACACGTAACCAAAGCAGGAGTGGGGTGGAATGTGTGGAAGGGACACCACACGGAACACAAAGAACAACTTTAATACTTCCCCCAACAACACTAGTTGGGGTGTGATGTGTGAAAGGGACACCACAAAGAACACCAAGAACAACTTTAATACTTCCCCCAACAACAGAAGTTGGGGTGTGATGTGTGGAAGGAATTCGTCATGGAACAAAGGTGAAAGCACGTAATGTAGGTAAGTGCACAACTTAATAACCAGGAACACAGGAGAAATACTAAATCTGAATGGGGCTCAAGAAGTTGCCCCAAAAGGTACTCAGTCAATGTGTGAGGAAAGGAGGAATGAGCATCATAAACACAGCACAAAACCCTCTGCATAGCATAATGAAGAAAAAAAAACCTTTGCGAGGAAAAAAAGACAGTACGCCAGCATCACAACAATAAAATAAAATGAAGATATTGTCCAAAATCAGTAGTGATACAATTGACGTAATTAGAATAAAAACAGCATGTAAAAGCAACAGCAAGATACATTTCCCAGAACATCAGTCCTTACAGAGGTACATAATGAGTAAACAAAAACACTAGGGAGAATGGAGAGAGAAGCAGGACAATCCAATTAATGAAATTGCAGGTTGACGCTGAGTTGACTTTTGGAGCACATGTAGGGCAGCAGACAAAGTTAGTGTAAACAATGGCAAAGTCTGCTTAGCGACGACTCACGCGAAGTCATGACAAGCACTCCACACCTCCGATGGCAGAAAATTTTTTTTCAGAATTCCTTGAATATTCGGCTCACCATGATACAAAGGAAGAGGCAGTTCAACCAAAAAGCAACACACAGGGGAACAAGAAGGCGCAGGCCAAGGAGGAATACCAGTAACTTCTTGCTGCGCCAAAGCGACAATGTTTCAAATAACTTTATTGAAAAAACAGGAGAAAAGAAATTTGGTTGGTAAGAACAGGGGCAGAGCACATCATGCTCCACTATAGACCACTGGTGATGCTGCTCCAGATGGTTCCCGGCATGACCGTGCACCAAGACGTCCACAACAGCAAAGAGCCTTGAGGGGAAAGCAACGTCACAGAGGATCCACTGGATGGATGGCAGGACAGCTGGAGCCAGGTAAGAAATCACGCGGTCAGTGAGCACATGCAGGGCACCGCTGGTGCTTATTTTAAAATGAAAGGAAGCGTTTCAACTGCCATGATGAAAAGATAACCGTGAAAATGCGCAAAGTACTCACAGTAAATGTTGAAAAACACTGATAACAGTCTTTCAATCAAAACACAAGTATTAGCTCAATCCGGATACCAGACGACCACACACACACGACGGACTCGCCGTATTTAAGGCATTACCTTCTGATCTCTTGCTACTTCTTACTGGATCCATATATGAAAGGATGTATAATTAAATCCGCGAACTTTTTAATCATAAATCTGACTATCTGTACACCGGTCAGGACGGATGAGACCATTAATATAGGAACACACTACGCAAAGCCCTGAAGAAGTCCGGTCACGGACGAAACGCGTTGGCTATTTTTTATCTGCGAGTGTTTCAATCAATAAAGAGAACATAACGAAGAAAAATTGACTTGTACCAATTCCTTGGGAGAACAGTTTGACTTTACCTTAGTTAAAACATGAATGTTGATTGAATACTAACATTGTGTTTGCCATACAGCCTTTTGGTGTGCGAGGTCAACTTGTGTAAATAGATATACAGAACAAATTCATTTGTTCTAAATTGGGTTCTAGGGGGTTGTAGCCCAGACCATTCGCACCCTTGCTTTGAGTAACTGTTGGGAATCTGACGTGTGGTGCGGCACTTAAAGCCCCAATCCCCTTTCTTGTTGTGATACAAGTATTAGCTCAGCAGGGGGAATAAAGCATAAAGATCTGGTCTTTGCCATTACAACAACAGCAGAGCAGAGTAGATCTCCAGGGCACTTGGCAATATAAAAAAACACGGAGGCTGTCACTGGTCACACCTCTGGGGAACTTCACCAACGGGAGGCACTCTCCCAATACAGCAAGACAGGAACACCTCATCCAAGGCAGCAGGTTAGGTCAACATCAATAAGATATGATGAACACAGCAGAGTAAAATTGAGAACTGAAGGTCACTGAAGGTATTTTCACCCAAAGTATCAGGACAGGGACAAGACTTCGAAGTCAGCAGGGTAAGGAGAGAGAATGTCCAGCAAGAACCGCTCGCTGTTCAGGGAAGCTGTACTTTATGGACAAACTAATCCCAAAGTAACAGGAAGGGGACGGCTGTCCCAAAGGAGCAAGAGAGGGAGCAGGAAAGTAGAGCAGGAACTGGCACTCTAAGTTTGGGACGACCGTTGTGAAGGTCATTGGTGGGGCTCAGGGGTGCCAGTATGCTTTAAATTTGTAGCTTGTATTTTCAAGAAGTTCATTACCTTGGAGTTTTCTTCAGGGTTCAAATCTCAGTAGTCCATGAGGTGGCACACGCAGGCTCTTTTCCAGATCGTCGCCAAAATATGTAGTAAACAAAAGTAGAGTCCATTCCATGTAGGTATCTTCATGTATCTTTATTCAGGTAGGATGTTATACAGAGAGCCCCACCAGGAGCAGCCTCCCTGCTGCACAGCCCATCCACCAACTGACTCAGGCACTCCTGCATTCAACACACCAACATTCTCTCACACAATCATCCTGGCTGAGCAGCAGGTATAACAGAATCACACAAATGTAGTGACTAACATTATAGTTTGTCTGTATTTATGAATATTATGTCGCCATAGAATACCATGAAAAGTTCTTAAAAGCTGGTGTAACTGCCCTCACAGGGTGAAAAAGTGAAAGGAACATCCCCATATCATGAAGTTGCATAAAGAAAAAATAAATATTACCGGGGAGAAAAAAACAGAGATCCCTACACCTTAATTGACCAATTACATTAGCGCAAATCATTTTCACAAAAGGAAATTCGGATTGAGTAAATATTGCAAATTGCACTGCTTCTAGAACTTGAAGACTATGGGCCAGATGTATTAAGCGTTTTACCATTTGCTAAATAGGGAATCATAATTTTTGTGATTACCTATTTTGCGAATGCATTTAAGGAATCGCAATTTGCGATTTCCTAAATGCAATGCAGGAAGCAAAAAAATTTGCTACCGGGCTTAAAGGAATCGCAAATTACCACCAACTTCAAGTTGATGGTAATTTGCGAATTCCAAGAAAAAAGCACTTTTTATGCATTTTTCTAGGTGCCATGTGGTGTACATATTGTGCACCACATGTGCACACATGCATGTGTCAGGGGTGCAACAGGGTGTCCATTTGGCACCCTTGAAATTACAAGCGCAGTTTGCGTGTACCTATCGGGTACTTGCAAATTGAGCATGCAATTCCCATGCATTCCTATGGGCCTCTAGGAATGAATGGGAAACCATTCCTTACTTGCGACTCGCAATTTGCGAGTCAGAAATAAGGAATGTGTAGCAATCGTAATTTTATTCGCGAAACCTACATACATTTGCAAGTCCATTATAGCGAATCGGTAAAATTTGCTTTTAAGGACTCGGAAAAATCCAATGTTGATACATCTGGCCCTATGTCTCTTTGCAGGACTTAGTAAGATATTGTTGATGCATCTGTGAAAAGTCAGAAATCTATTATAAAAAAGGAATAAACCTTCAGGAGTAGATTCCGAATTTTCAAACCAATGATTTATAAAAACATGTCCTAATTTAGTAACACTGGATTCAGGTGACGTTAGTTTTAACCCTGAGTCTATTTGGCAAAATTCAAGACGCAGTCTTAACGCTGGTAAACAGAACAAACATACCCATATAATTAATTCATTTCTATGAAGTGTTTCTTGCCACAAGGACAGCATAACAATTTATGTCACAAACCACTGGAAGAAGAGTAAGGACAAGCAGTACCAAACATGATAAAAAGAAGTTCATATTCAAATCTGAATGAGAAAGAAGAGAAGGAGGTTAAGAGTTCCCAAAATGGACCAGTACTCAATTTGTAAAAAAAAATTGTACGTGCGAGGGCCCTTCTAGGGAGGCCCCAGAAGTTAGCACCGCCCATTGCCAGAGCCAGCGCTGCAGACTACCAACATAACTAATAACCAGAGTGGCATTGCTGGCACATATTATTCATGTTTAATATTTATCGAACTGTTAAACACTATTTGTCTGCTCAACCCAGGATTTGACAAAGAAGCCATGTGGTAGACTGTCATAAGAGCCTGTGTTGAGAATAAAGTGCTGGTGCAAAGCACCAGACACTGCCCACTGAAATTAAGCACTGTGGTTGACTCTATTCTCTGCAGCATTCATTTTTTGAATCCCCCCCACAATATGCAGCTGTCGTACCCCGCACCATTCTCTTTTCTCCTTCTTGATACCTTGCAGTGACATACCGGGCTTGACGATGGCTGTTAGACAGTACAGTTCTCTGCTGCAAGGCATCCTGTCCATGGGGCATCGTGAGCATCATTGGTTCATGTGCTATCTGACTAAGTTGGAGACGTTTTCCAGAATTCAAATAATACTTTGACCACTCCAAATCTCCTACTTGCACTGTGTGCTGCACCACAAACTCCATCTTGCAACCTTCTTATTCCTTGGAACTCTCCATAGCACTCCTTTATTCAAAGCATTTTACCCCTGTAACCAGAACTTCACCATTACTCTACTGCGCTTCCCCTCATGTTTCATGGGATCTCCCAGGTAATTGTAATCATCTTGACTTTTGTTGGGTGTGCCCCATTAATTTGGAAGACAGAATTTTGATTCTAAATATTGAATCCAGAATATCATGAGTATAATTATGCTAAGGTATAATCATGAAATTTACAGATAGATAAGGATTCAACTAGACTTTCCCCCCCTTCAATGGCCATACTTGGCTTTAATCAAAAGGTGGCTAGCTATTCAATAAATACAAAACTGCAAATCTACCAACAGAAGCAATGACTGTGTCTCAGTATGATATCAAAGGTTTTAATATTTAGAACTGTCGTATATAATATCAATTTTAAGTATTTTCATGCATATATGTAATTTCTATGTTTATTTGAATATTACATGGGTTTCTATTTGTTTGAGTGTGTGTGTGTGTGTGTGTATATATATATATATATATATATATATATATACATATATATATACATATATATATTCACTGAAAAAACCATAGGTTTCAGGCCTTATATAGTTAGGAATTAGCATTTAAAAAACCATTGAAATTGCTCCTATATAGTTAGTTGTACTAACTATATTTCGCGCACCCGCAATCCACTGCTGATGATGTCACATATGACATCATTCATGACAGGGTCAGTGACATCACTGATGACATCACTGATGACATCTCAAAAGACATCACTGATGACATCACTGATGACATCATCGAGTGACTGTATGCTTCTGTAAAGTTTAAATATGTTTTACATATTGAAGAATGAGTGGATTTATAAGTGTCTTGATGAAGGATTTAGTAGGTGCATGACTGACTGTATGAGTGAGTGATTAATTTTGTCTTACTGAATGCATGTGTTAATGACTAAACTCTCTGAATGTGTGCATCAGTATGTCTGTTGTTGTGTAGGCTGCTGCATGTGTTGATCAGTAGCTATATGAGTGGCTTTATGGGTTATTGATTGGTTGCCCAAGTATTTATATGGGAGACTGAGTGTGTGTGTGGGTGGCTGGGAGGTGTGTGACTCTGTGCATAGATGAGTGAGCAGTTGATTCACTAGGTGTATGGGTTCAAGAGTGCATGTGGAAACAGGTGTATGGGCGGTTGACTGTGTGCATGTGTGTGTTGGTGAGTGAATGGGTATGTCAGTGCTCAATGTCCAAGTAAGTACATATGTAAAACACAGTGCATGTGAGAGTTAGCATATATAAACTACTATACATGAGAGCCAGTGATTGTGCGAGTGGCTGTATGGATCATTGTGCACTTGTATCAGTGATTGTATAAGAAAAGTGGGGAAGTGTGGCTCACCGATTAGAGCGGCAGACCCTGAGGCAGAGGTCTGGCCCGGGACCAGTGTTCAATTCCCGACGCGGAAGGGTCTTGGGCTCAATGTCCAGGGACTAGATCATTCTCGCCTAGGTGCCTACTCTAATCATGGGTCCCACTCTGCAACTCTGGGCAATAGCTTGCTTAATCTCCACAACGGCCCGAAAGCTCTAGGATGCCTGGCCTCACCTTGGAGGTGCCCAGTAAGGGGCGTCTCACAGGGAAAGCCAGGAAGGGTTCCACAACGGTATACAGCGCCAAGATACCTTCTATGTGATAGTGCGCTTTACAAGTATACACACATTTACATTTCCATAAGAGAGTAAGTATGTGTTAGTATATGTTTGAATAAGTAAGGTGTTGTGTGTATAACTGTATAGTTGAGGAAATGGAAGTGTGATTGATTCTTTGCATGACTGACTAGGTGACGGAGTAACTCCATGGATGAGTGGCAGTGTGTGAATGTCTGTATAGGGGTATGAGTGCATATGTTAGTGTTGTATTGATGAGTGACTGTATGTATGAGTGATTCTATGGGTGAATAAGTGGATGTGTGTGTAAACCTAGCAATCAGTATGTAGTAACTGGTATTGGTGGGTCAATGGTTTCAAGAATGGTAGTCTGGATTTAACACTGGGTGTATCAAAGGTTATATTAGAGTGTAAGGAGGTGCATCATATTATCACATGAATTATGTTCAACTAACTATATAGGAGCAATTCCAATGGTTTTTTAAATGCTAATTCCTAACTATATAAGACCTGAAACCTATGTTTTTTTCAGTGAATTTCAAAGTTTTTTTATGCTAATTCCTAACTATATAAGGCCTGAAACCTATGGTTTTTTCAGTGAATTTGCAAAGTTTTTTAAATGCTAATGCTTAACTATATAAGGCCTGAAACCTATGTTTTTTTTCAGTGAATTTGCAAGGTTTTTTAAATGCTAGTTCTATTAGCGGATAACGTTTAAATATGTTAATATCCTTGTGGGACCACCTGAGAAGCCCTAGGGGGTCAGGGTGCTTCTACCCAGCCCCCTTTTTGAGTTCTACACGTTTGTTTTTCTGCTTTCCTGTGCCTCAGTCTACCGAGGAACAAGATGGCTGCCAACAATTTCTGTTTTGGAGTGTTGACAGACAGTGACAGCCAATCAGCATGCAGCTCATACTCGGGAAGGTACAGAGTACAGTAAGCTTACAGTGCACTTACGGTGTCCCACCCATAGATATATAATTTGGGAAAATTCAATTACTGGAGCGATTTTCACCAAATATAAAAAAGGCACTACTGCATACCAGTCCCTACCACTTTGCCAAGTTTGGTGTAATTCCATTCAGCCGTTCGGGCTGTAGCCGTGTCTAAAGGTCCTTTGGAAAATTGCATTGGGCTACATTTCACATTCAATTTTTTCAAAAACTACTGGAGGGATTTATACCAAACATACAAAAGGCACTGCTGCATACCAGTCCCTACCATTTTGGCAAATTTGGTGTAATTCCGTTCAGCCGTTCGAGCTGTAGCCTTGTCAGAATGTCCCTATGGAAATTAACATGGGGAAAACACGTTTTGGGGCCCCCCTTTTTTCTCTGCCCCCGCTTGACAAATCCCCCCGTATTTTTCAGGGAAGGAGCGGAGCACAGCGAAGCAAATTGAAGGAAAATTACAGGCAGATCTCTCAATCGGCGCCAAAGTTATTCCCAATAGAATGTTCGGAATTTCCTATGGTAACTAGGTCCTAACTATATGTACCTACTGGCGACCGCCAGTAGGTAATATATATATATATATATATATATATATATATATATATATATATATATATATATATATATATATATTCAATGAAAAAACCATTGGTTATAGAAGATATATAGTTAGGAATTTGCATTTACAAAACCTTGAAAATTCAATGAAAAAACCATTGGTTATAGAACATATATAGTTAGGAATTTGCATTTACAAAACCTTATTTTACTCACATAAAACCATTGAAATTCCATATATAGTTAGTTGCACTAACTATATATCGCGCACCCGCAATCCACTGCTGATGATGTCACATATTACATCATTCATGACATGGTCAGTGACATCACTGATGACATCACTGATGACAACATCCAGTGACTGTATGTTTCTGTAGAGTTAAAATATGTCTTACATATTGAAGAATGAGTGGATGTATAAGTGTCTGGATGAAGGATTTAGTAGGTGCATGACTGATTGTATGAGTGAGTGATTAGATGTGTCTCACTGAGTGCATGGGTTAGTGACTAAACTGTCTTAATTTGTACATCATTATGTCTGTTGTTCTGTAAACTGCTGCATGTGTTGATCAGTAACTATATGAGTAACTATATGGGTTATTGATTGGTTGCCCAAGTATTTGTATGGGAGACTAAGTGTGTGTGTATGGGTGGCTGGGAGGTGTGTGACTCTGTGCATAGATGTGTGAACAGTTGATTCACTAGATGTATGGGTTCAAAAGTGCATGCGGAATTAGCTGTATGGGCGGTTGACTGTGTGCATGAGTGTATTGGTGAGTGAATTGATATCTTAGTGCTACATGTCAAAGTAAGTACATATGTAAAACACAGTACATGTGAGAGTTGACATATATAAATAACTGTGCATAAGAGCTAGTGAATGGGTGAGTGGCTGTTTGCATCATTGTAAACTTGTATCAAGGATTGTATAAGAGAGTAAATATGTGTTAGTATATGTTTGAATAAGTAAGGTGTGTATAACTGTATAGTTGAGGAAATGGATGTGTGATTGATTTTTTGCATGACTGACTAGGTGTGTGAGTAACTCCATGGATGAGTGACAGTCTGTGAGTGTCTGTTTACACTGATTGTATCTAAGGTTATTTTAGAATCTGAAGAGGTTCATCGTATTATCACATGAATGATATCATCAGTGATGAGATAAGTAATGTCAAATGAGATGTCATCAGTGATGTCATTTGAGATGTCATCAGTGATGTCATCAGTGATGTCATTTGAGATGTCATCAGTGATGTCATCAGTGATGTCACTGACCATGTCATGAATGATGTAATATGTGACATCATCAGCAGTGGATTGCGGGTGCGCGATATATAGTTAGTGCAACTAACTATATATGGAATTTCAATGGTTTTATGCGAGTAAAATAAGGTTTTGTAAATGCAAATTCCTAACTATATATGTTCTATAACCAATGGTTTTTTCATTGAATTTTCAAGGTTTTGTAAATGCAAATTCCTAACTATATATCTTCTATAACCAATGGTTTTTTCATTGAATTTTCAAGGTTTTGTAAATGCAAATTCCTAACTATATATGGACTATAACCTATGGTTTTTTCTGTGAATTTCATTGGTTTTTTAAAAGCTAACATCTGTAGCTGTAAAATGTATTCTACTTTAAAACCCAAATATATTTCAGATGTTTATTGATAATTTTAATTGAAATATTTTTTTTCTTCGCTTTCGGTAAGCGAACCGGGAAGCTTTCCGTTAGCTCATCTTGATGCCGCGATCTAGTACGCGAACCGGTAAACCTTACGTTAGCGGAACTGTGACGCGTCGCGGAAGCGCGACGTATAATTGTCGCGAATGCGTCTTATGACGCGCCGCTTTAGCGCTCCCGAAAGTGCTCGGGACCGCGAACCGGAAACGATGCGGGACGCGGCGCGCACCGAGTAACGTGAGCGGAACAAGTCATGTGAATTGTTTATCGAAGTTTTCATTGGTTCATTTCACTTTTGGTTTCCAAATGATGTATGACTAGGTCATGTGATCTAAAAATAACACTTTTCATTGGTTCCGAACTTTTGCTTTTCCAAAATCACGTAAACCCCTTCTTCTTTCCTCACTCTGACTTTCATCTTGGTGAGAGAAAGACCATTTTCCATTTTGATTACAATGGCTTCTATCTTTGCTTCAGCTGGTGGACCCCCACCACCACCTCAACCTCCTCATGACAAGAGAGGACCACCATCTCAATTCATCTCAAACAGAGAGGAAGAAGAAGACGACTTAGAAGAAGAGGACACTGATGAACCTGAATTTATTCCGGAGTTGCCCCGTGTTTCCAGAAGGAAAACAAGTTTCATTTGGCAATTTTTCTCAATTCCTCGAGGGGAGAAGAAAGTTAATGCAAAATATGCCACCTGCCTAATTTGCAAAAAAAGATTATCTCGAGGCACAGAGAAAAAGTATAGTATGGGCAACTATACTATGCATCGCCATATGGTCAGGTGGCATCCATTAAATTACAGCCGGGCAGAGTTAAGGGATCTGCAAGATAATCCCCCGACAACTCCTGTGGCCAAATCAACTTCTAATATAAATTTGACTGTAAGAGAGGCACAGGAAACTGTGCCAAACATACAGCCAAACTTCAAGCACATGAAGTTTACGTGCATACATTGTGGTGCTATGCTCTCATGTGGTAACATGAGCGTAAACTTAATAAACTTGGTGTATGATAACCATAACTGCCCTAACCCACCCAAGCAGTAATTTTTTCTTTGCTCCTGTTGAGCCCTTTTCGATGCCTGTTTTTTTGTTGTTTCCCCTCCATGAAAAACACAAAAAAAACATAAAACTGTTCTAAAAATACAAAAAAAACAAAAAATGTTCAGAAAATAAAAAAAAATTAAAAAACATCAAAAACATTTAAAAAAAGTTCTTTTCAGAACTACCTCCCCTTTCAAATAAAATTGCTAGAATGTTTAACACTCTAGCAAGCTCTATTTCTTTTGGTTCGCTTCAAGTTCGCTGACCGGTTCGCGAACTTGAAGCGAACCAAAAACATTTTTTTTTAAAAAAAAGAAGAGTTAGTATAAGGGAAGTAAACAGAGAATAATGTAAAAAGAAAGACAGCTATAGAGAGTAAATCAGAGATAGTGTCAGTGACATCATCAGCAGTGCATTGCGGGTAAAAAGAGTAGAAAACATTTACCTTATAATTCTTGTTACCTTTTTTAAATATTTTTTCATACTTTCAATCTGTAAAAGAGAAAACATACATTTCCAAAAATATTACTACATGTATTTAAAAATTACAAAAGAAAAGGGAAAAGGTTCAAGAAGAAACACTTTTTCAACAATTTTGACATTTACAGAAGCCTCTGCTTCTCTACGTCCCCTACACAATCCTAAAGATATATATTTTAAATAAACAGTATCTTCATGCTGATGAACTGAGACCTATTTTTCAACATGGTACTTCTTTTGCACTGCTGATGTCTCACAATAGTGATGCAATAGCAGCGCAAAAAAGATGTAAAGCCATCATAAAATTGTCTCTAATATTTTAAATGATAGTTTCAGGATGCAAATAAGATGTGTGCTTTGAAGAGCTTTCTTTGAGGTGAGGCCTATTCCTTTTTTTAAAAAAAACAGTACCCGGAAATACAGCACTATAAGCATTAAAATTGACACTTACAGAAGACTCAGTTTCTCCATATCTACCTCACATTTCTAAATGTATATCATAAGTACAAACAGAAGAACATTAATTATACATGTTATATGGTTTATTTTTGCTGTTCTCAGAATGTATCAAATTTCACTTAAATCAGTGACTTGAAGGTATTCATCATGTAACAGCGGGGAAAAAAAAACACAATCAAAATGACTGTGTTTAAAAAACCCATACAACCTAAGAAATCTGATTTCAAAACTCCTTAAAATTAACTTACTTTCAATGACGTCGAAGGATCTCCTATGAACAGCATCCACTCTGTTGTGCTATAAATATTTTCAGCCCGCCACTTTCTGAAATAAAACCTCCATCGATACGAAAAATATGTTACATAGAAGAAAACAGTTCTCTCATTCTATCACATGTTTCCACTAGGCCAAATCATGTTGCCGCGATTCGCTACTCTTGTAATTCTTCCAATCAAATCCCGACATTTTCTATTTTCGCAACTTTCTAAAAAAAAACATTTGAGATTATATTCACAATCCTGGACTACTAATATCTTACCCTTCTTTGTCACTCATGTTCTCCTTTTCCTATGACACTGATACTGCTTACTATGAAGCAGACTTACTTGCATCAGGTTTATATAGTTGGATTTTTAAATTGACATTATAATTAAAAGTTTTGGACCAATAATCTAGACAGCATTGCAGACTTACATTCCCTCTACTTCATGAACCTTTTGCAATTCTTTACAAAAAATCCCGAGATTCTTTCATTAAAATTTTGGTTTTAAAAACACCAGGTAAGAATTTTTAAGGTCAAACGGCAATTTTTTTTTGAAAGTTACAACGGAATCATTGCAGAATGACCAGCCGTTTCCAGACTTTAAATAAGCTGTATAATGTCCTGATGTTGTTGAAGGACCATCGTGATAGATAATTGCTACAGTTACAAAAGTCCTTCCTGATATTGAAAGCTGAGAAGCCACAAATTTTTTTATTAAAGTTGACAATTTTGATCCATCAGGCCTACATCGTTGAATCATTAAAATGACATACTGTCCATATCTACGTATAAATAATGTTGACATCATTTCAGATTTACATTGGCTACACTCCATGTTGTGATCCGCTGCTTTTATTAGCTTATTAAAGGAGACTGATTTACTGTCTGGCAAAGTTAAATATATAAATCTTTCTGAGTCTACACTAGTAGTACTTGATACCCTACAATTCTCGCAGTCATGCTGCCATTGATAAGAAAGGCCAAACAGGTGATCTACATCTACACCCTCATCTTGCAATACATCAAGCATATACATTAAAAACTCCTGACAATCTTGCTGATTATTTTCAGAGAAGTCTGTTTGCCCTGAACATTCATCTAACAGATAACGAACTTCAGACACACTTTCTACTTTTGTTCGATCACTGCTACATTTCTCGAAAACAGAATTCAATAAACAGCATAAAATTTGTTCTGAATTCAACAGAATCTGTTCTTTTAAACTCTCTAGTGAAAAGAGAACATTAACCACTACATTTGCATAGCAGTTGACACCAGAACTGTTTTCAAATTGAAAACCGACAACATCTTCAACAGAATCCACTTTCTTTCTGCTAACAATTTTCGGTTCATTAACTTTTAGTCTTTTTGCAACAACCTCCCTACTATTACTGATATTTCTACGTTTCCGGCCTACCACACGTTTCTCAAACAAAGGATATTGAGGCAAATGTGGCGCATACTCTCTTCTTAACCTATTGTATTCCTTAACACAATCTAGATCCGCACAAATGTTTGTGACATCACAGTCAATCAAGTACAATCCTGATAAAGTTCTTACTCGTGACAATGCCACATATGCCATACCCTCCTTGAACACAGAACTGCCAATATTCACCAATGCACTGTCTACACTTAAACCTTGCGATTTATGAATTGTTACCGCATATGCCAAGCAAACAGGAAACTGTTTACGGTGAACATATAAGTCTTTAACAAGCAAAAACCTAGCAGAACAACGACTAATTAGCTGTACTTCCTCAATGCCATCAAATTTAATTTTTAAAAATTCTATTCCATCTCTACTTCTGTACTTCTGAAAATCAACAACATTACCCATTGATCCATTTACCAGACCTCTTTCAACATGTAAATTTCTTCTCAAAATGATTCGGCAATTTAAACACACATTCAAAGTCTTTTCAAAACCCGCTGTTTTAGATATAGTCTTCTCTAATGAATCCAATTTTGATTTCAAATTTTCTGACAAAATAATTGTTGATCCCATGTGCTCTATTTTGTCAATAGCTTCAAGTTTCACAATCTCTTGCTTTTCTAAATTCAACATTTTGTTGTTGAAGATGGCACATTCTGCAAGAGTTGGCATCAAACATATTCCGGATTTCTTCTCAGTAATTTTCTGAAAAATATTCTCAGCCACAATCTCTTGTTCGGGATATAAATTTGAAAGTAATCGTGCATTCAAAGCTTCTTTTCCATGCTCGGTCACTTTTCCAATTCTAATATCTTGTAGAATATTCTTGTAATCTTCATCTTTTGCCTGACGCATATTTTCATGCAGTTCAGCATAATTGAAGTTTAACCATATATTGACGTTGCCAATGCTCCCTAGGCACTTCCTGGTATCTTCATGCGTGAGTATTTTGAACACAGGTTCTCCTTTTACTGGTGTCAGCTGCAGAAGATCTCCGAAAACAATGATGTGTTTGCCACCAAATAACACATCATATTCAGTTTTAAGTACTTCTTGCATTCTCAAATGCACAAAGGCAAGCATGATATTGGAAACCATGCTTACTTCGTCAATGATAAGTAGTTTCATTTTCCTCAAGACTCTTGAAACTTCAAAGCAAGCATCCCCAGATAACTTGTGATATTGTAATTTGTTGTCATGCTCCACCGGCAGCATCAGTAGACGATGCAAAGTAATACCTTTAATGTTATGTGCTGCAAGTCCAGTAGGAGCGGTGACAACACAAGACAGCGATGACTCAGTCCTTTCCTGCAAATAGCATGAAATTGCTTTAATAAGGAAACTTTTTCCAGTTCCCGCTTCTCCACTCACATACAGTCGGACAGGCTTCAACGATGTACATGAGCACTCTTTCTTCTCATGACTTAATCCAGGCTCAATTTGCTTGGTAACTTCTTCATATATTTTCCTCTGCTCAACATTGAGTTGTTTTTCCAAGTCTTCTAAGTTAACTGAATCCTCCTGAGCATGTGCCATGGCTCTTTCCACTTCATTCATAGCAGTGGCAGCTTCATTTTCGATAATAGGTCCTCCAAGTGGATCTTGACTCAATGAAACAGAACTCTGACTGTCCTGAGAACTGTCTCTGGCAATCTCGGCTGCAATCGTTGCTTCCTGCTCAATTTCCAAAGTTAGCATTTCTTGATATTTGAGAAAAGCAGGACATTCTATGCTATCCTTAGCAGCAGTGAAAGAGTCTTCGTAACAGAGGAAATCTCCAAGCGGTTCCTCTTCTGCACGCCAAGGCTTGAAAAGTTGCAAAAGTGCTAAATAGAAAAACTCCTTTGTTTCTGAAGATTCGCCACTCAATTTTCGATGGTTTACTAATTGGCATTTTCTTTGCTTGACCAGGCATCCCTCACTTCCAATTACAGCATACACTCCTTTCTCAATATCTTCTTTGATGTTCCTCTTGAATATATAATTTTGTAGAACCTCATATAGACAAACATTCTCAAGGTGACTGCTTCGATTTGGATAATATGTATCCAACATGTTGGTCTTCAAAATGTCAGTACTGTTTGGTTCCTTTTCTGCCAAATCTTCTTTTTCCCGGACAGGTTTTAGAACCCGATTTCGCGTTGCAGCAAGACCAAGACTCGCCCAAACAATACTCCTGGATTTGGCATAGAGACTTGCTGAAGACAATCGATCTGAACATTCGTAAGCTCCGATTTCTCGATGCGACAACATCTTCAGACTGAAACTGTACAACTTCTTGCTGAGGCTCTTTTCATGGGAAATGTCCTCCCACATATCCTTCAGTTCTGTCTTTTCTTTTTTGGTGATGTAAGATGTCACATACCGAGCCACAGCCATACAGTTGTCACCCACAAACTGTATATCCATGTTAGCATTCCACATGGACAAAATCACTGGGTTGTAGTCGTTGATGTACTTGGACTCTTCGTTCCTTTTCAAATTGTATGTATTTTTGGGTGATTTCCTCGTCACATTATGTCGCAGTGAAGACATCAAACTGTTCACTTTTCCTTTAGAAATCACCGGTCGTGGAAAGTTGAAACGACATTTGGTATAGAACTTGTCCTTGTTTCTGAATTTACGACGACAGTACTTTCCACAACGATGGCTTTGGAAACGTAAAACTTGTTCTCTTAGGCTTTTCTTCTCCGTTGCGTTTGGAACAGCACACGTAGAATACTGTTCTATGAAATTCATCACTAAGTCATCTGGATCTGTTCCAAATTTAGGTGCATCCTTGATCCACAACAACATATGTATATGAGGAGCACCTCTTGCTTGGTACTCCTTTCTCCAGAAGAAATCCAACACCTCTCCAAGAGGTGGATTCTTCTTATTTGTGATGAAAGACATCATAGCTTCAAATCTATGATTGAAGTACCTGCATACATTCACAGGATCCAAAGAACACAGTTCTCCAGGTGTCTTGAATTCAATGTTTTCAATATTTCCATTTGCCTCCCGTAGAAATTCAAGTAAGTCTTCCCAGCCATACTCGGCACAGCTCAGAGTGAGGAACCATGTCGGAGTTCCTAAGTTCCTCAGCATACATTTTAAATCACCATGACGACGGTACCAGTACTCATTAGTACCACGCTGACACGCCATGAGATTAATTAAGTGAGAATCCAAAATACACACACGTTGATCCGATCCTAAATCAAAATAATTTTCTACCATCAAGTATGTGGCAAAATCCTTCCATTCACTATTATTTTCCCTTTCACTTTTTGCATATAAATCAACTACTTTAGTCTGATTCTTATAATAAGTGCGTCGACAACATACACAAGTGAAATTAGGCCTCTCACTTGATTTCATCTGAAAAGTGGCAATTTCCTTCTGAAAATTATCTGTACTGGAAACCTGTACATTATCTTCAACATTACCCTCTACTTCAGGGTCAATTTGAACATTCTCATCTTTACTACTAAAGTAACAAAACTCAATTTCTTCACAAATATTCTTCACATCTATTTCTGAACCATGCAAAAGAGCAGCACATAATTGTTTAAGCATAATTGCTGGACTCTTAGCATAATACAACATTCTCACTAATTTTCTCACTTTATTATGATGCACTGCTACCATCCTGAAATGATGAAAAACACTCTGGCATACTCTCCTGGAAAGACAAGCCAGTGAATGACCACGCAAACCTGTCATTTGTCTCACTCTGCAAGGATCTAAATTTTGCAACAACTTCATTTTCTGCTTCAAACTTTTCTTATTAAATGTCCGTATAAAATCACAAAGCAAATTGATGGAAACCTGTTGCACACTGCAAATAGAACTACACTTCCAAATGTACACAGGACCCTTAGGACGTCTTCCTAAAACCTCATGACCTAACACCTCATCTGTCTCTGTTGTCACAAGTTTTTCTTTTTCAACAGGACAACCATCCTTCACTTCATAAGCTCGACCACTGGTGTCAACTGCAAACACCAAATCATTATCCTGAAAATAACTCTCCTCATTAAAAAATGCCTCAGAACTTGAACTATGCATCCATTCTCCGGAAAAAACTTCACAAAAGTTACTACGATTTACTACTCTCTTCCATCTACTGTTTGTTTTGAAATCAGAAATTACCTTGCTTAGTTTCCTAATTCTATTGATTACCAAAATAAACAACTTCCGCTTAATTTCAAAAGCATGATCAATAATTTTCTCTACATTTTTCTTCTTCTTATAAAATGTCGCTTACTGTTGGCCTTTTTTAATATTTCTTAATAAATTAACTATTATCCTGTTACGGAACATTCGATGTCGAATGTCCCTAAACTGTTGTTTCCTTCTACTATCATGCACAGAGTTATCTCTTCCTCTACCAATAACATTTTTGATGGCTCTTTCCTTTCCATTTAAATTACTCTTCTTTATCTGAACTGAAACATTTTGGCGAAAAATACTTTTTTTTCTAAAAATACTTTTTAAGAATGATTTTGTGCTCTTACCCGGAGCTTTCTTGGTGTTTTGATAAGTATTTGGGGAAGAGGACTGCTGCAATAAAACATCATCCTGCTGTCTTTGACGTTTTCTAGCCTTTCGAATTCTATTTTTCGTAGGCATTTTTCAAATTTAAAAAAGATCTGCAGTTGAATCTGTGGAAAAATATAATAAAAAATGTTATTAAGCACTATTACCAAACAGTAAATGAATAACAGTCATCAAAAACTTAACGTCCTACTTATTATTTAACATAGAAAATCTTTTGCACCAGCACTGCATCACAAGGACATTTTCAGTCATTTCCTCTTGAATGCAGATATACAATTGATTTATGTGCCGTGTTTATAAACGATTTTTTGAAATCAATTACATTTCTGGATATGTACTGCTAGAGCTTTATAGGTTGCTTTGGGTCATATTTATAAGGCATATGAGTGTCTATAATGTTATTTTTCCTTTTTAAATGGAAAGCGTTGTTCATGGTGCAAGTTTCTTATAAATACGCTTCCACCTGCGAAACGGAACTTTGCGCGCAGAAAGCTGATTGGCTCTCCGGTGTCTGTCAACATTCTAAACAGACCGGAGCGACCGCCATCTTATCTCTCGGTAGGATCAAGAGAGAAGAAGAGGTGAAAAACGAAGGGGGAATTTAATGAAAGGGGGCAAGGTATACCCCTCTTGACCCCCTAGGAATGTTGTTGGAGTTTTTAAAGGGTCCCGTGGGGAAAATAAAAAAAATATATTTTTCACGGTAGAAGCGCTTTCCGAACACCGAACTGGGCCGCAAACTGCTGGCAAAACGGGAATAGGTATAAGGGGGTGCGGGAGACCATTTTGTGCTTCGTTTTAATTAAATTACTAAGTATAAGGGGGTGCGGGAGACGAATCCTAATCCCTTATATTTTCTGAGGGTGGCTGAGAAGGCTCATATATGTTGATACATGTGTTCCAGCGGCTCTGTGTGAGCTTTTTTTTTTCTTTGCTGCGTCACGTTTGTTAACGTTCGATTCGAAGGAAATCGGGAAGTGTTGACAACCATTTTGTCAGTGCGATAAAATATTTCGTTATAAATGAATCCTTATTGATAAACATTGTCTGCGCCATCTTGTCTTTTTTACAATGCCACAATTTTGCCGTACACAGTAGCCATTTTAGATGCCAGGCCGGTCCCAGGCTATCACCTAGCCCTGCGGATGTAGTTTATGGCCCCAGCTGTAGAGAATCCACACATACCAACCCTCCCGATTCAAGCGTCAGACTACTGATTTCAGTGCTACTCTCCCGCCTCCCGATTCCTGCAACCAAAAATGCGGGGGTATATTACCAACCACTAGCGATAACTTCTTTAGAGACAAAAATTATCGCCGCACATCGGCGATTTTTATCGCAGATAAACCTTGCTATTAGCAAGGTTTATCGCAAATGCGATAAAAAACGGCCGCAATGCATGAATATCGCTGAAAAGTCAGCAATATTCATGCATTATCCAGCAAATGCTCTTAGCCATGTTATCCACCTCTCATTAGATAACATGGCTAAGAACTGCTCGCAAATGCGATAAGAAGCGGCCACAATGCATCAATATTGCTGAAAAGTCAGCGATATTCATACATTATCCAGCATATGCTTTTAGCCATGTTATCCACCTCCCATTGGATAACATGGCTAAGAACTGCTCATGGTCCCATGAGGAACGCTTTCCATTTAAAAACGAAAAAATAACATTATAGAAAAGAATCGTTTTTAAACACAACATATAAATCAATTGTATACCTGCATTCAAGAGGAAATGACTGAAAATATCCTTGAGACACATGAAAGCGTTTTCTGGAATGCCCTAGCACCATTTTTTGGACATTATTAACATGGCTATGTAACTCCCATAATCAAAATCTAAATTTGCCAAGCGCAGGTGGCAACGTATTTACAAGACACTTGCCCCATGAGGAATGCTTTCCATTTAAAAAGGAAAAAAATAACATCAATTACACTCAAATGCCTTATAAATATGACCCAAAGCTCTAGCAGTACATATCCAGAAATGTAATTAATTTCAAAAATGGTTTTTAAAAACAACATATCTGTTTCAGCTTTCATAAGAGACCATGGAATGGGCTTCCTATACAACAATAACTTGTGTTACTGCATGCCAGAATACTACACCGAATATGCAATTACAATTTCTCAAAGTAACAAAATCTATTTCTATACCACTACAGACAAAGCCACAGTTTAAAAACACATCTTTCTTCATCATTTTCTCCTCAGCAAGGTTTATCGCAAATGCGAAAAAAACGGCCGCAATGCATAAATATCGCTGAAAAGTGAACGATATTCATGCATTATCCAACAGATGCTCTTAGCCATGTTATCCACCTCCCATTGGATAACATGGCGAAGAACTGCTCGCAAATGCGAAAAAAACCGGCCGCAATGCATGAATATCGTTGAAAAGTCAGCGATATTCATGCATTGTCCAGCAAATGCTCTGAGCCATGTTATCCACTTCCCATTAAATAACATGGCTAAGAACTGCTCAGGGCCCCATGAGGAACGCTTTCCATTTAAAAAGGAAAAATAACATCAAAGACACTCAAATGCCTTTTAAATATGACCCAAAACAACCTATGAAGCTCTAGCAGTACATATGCAGAAATATAATTGATTTCAAAAACTATTTTTATAAACAACATATCTGTTTCAGCTTACATAAGAGACCATGGACTGGGCTTCATATACAACAATAACTTGTATAACTGCATTCCAGAATGCTACACCGAATATGCAATTACAATTTCTCTAAGTAACAAAATCTATTTCTATATCACTACAGACAAAGCCACAGTTTAAAAACACTGCTTTCTTCATCATTTTCTCCTTAATTCATACTATTCTCTATCTAAAATAAATAAATCTTTTCTCACCTTAGCAAATACTTTTTGAGTTTTGAAAACAGTCTCAGAAATACACCAAATTGTCTTCAGCAGAAGAAAGAGGATGCACTCCAGAGGCTGCAGCTATTGAAAGCACAGAAATACAGATATTCATTTCACATATCTCTCATATTAGCCAATCATAACTCTTCCCTCACTTTTTTCAAATCAAAACCCTTCCCCCCTCTGCCCTCTCTACCTTTTTTCCATAGCAACGACCTCCTGGAAGACCTCTCACGTTTGCAAATTCACACAACAATGTTTCAATTGAACTCTGAACTCTCAGTGCACCTGCGTATCCAGTGCAATCTTTCATTAAAAGTTTCTTCCTTGACCATTCAAATTACATCTTTCAAAGAACACATCCATGCACCCTAACTTTCTGTTTTCAGAAATGGAAATACACCAATCACTGCTAATGAATCATTAGCATTGGAAATCCACAGTTTTTTTTCTTTACAAACTCCTACTGTTTCAACTGCCCTTTCATTACCACACTTCATCTGACTGCAGCCCAACCTTCTCCCACCATGTTTAACGTCTGGATTGTTGGACATAGTTACATCCACTGGGCTCAAAGGTATGCCGAGAACAGAAATTTACACAACCTCAATTTACAAGATGTGGAAATTAAGTGGTTGGGCCAAAGAGGATTAAAATGTCACCAATTGATACCATTGGTGAAAACCTTTATGCATTTGCCAAAACCTGACCTGTTAATTGTGCACTGTGGAGGTAATGATTTGGGCACTTTGACAGGAGTAGGTCTGGAAATGCTATTAAAGGACACCTTTGAGCAATTAATGGCACTTTTTCCTCAAACTGCCTTGGTATATTCCAATATATGCCAAAGACAGAAATGGAGGTGGTCCAACCAATTTTGTCCACAAATTGAGAAGTCGAGGAAGCATGTAAACAAATCTGTTTCAGCTTTCATGAGAGACCATGGAATGGGCTCCCTGTACAACAATAACTTGCGTTACTACATGCAAGATATCTACAGAGGAGATGGAGTTCACTTCTCAGATGAGGGCAACAGAATTTTCATTCTGAATTTAAGAATGTGCATTGGTACCTACTTATAAGTACCTAAATGTACCATTACCCCAAAAGCTCTTCTCAGAGCTACCCTTCATCTAATCACTCACAATTATTATTTTTTTCTAACTTTTTTCGCTAATTTTCCACAAAATACGCTCCCCGGTTCGCTAACCGAAAGCTAACCTCGCGGAATTTTTAAAAAAAATGTTTTTTTCCGCACATTTAAACCTCGTCAGCCACCCTCAGAAAACCTAGGGGGTCAAGATAAGTCTACCGTGCCCCCTTCTACACATTCTGAACATTATTTGCCCTCCATCTTGTATCTTAATGCGACCGAAACACAAAATGGTGGACTCCCGTGACGCTTAAGGTTCGCTAACCGGGCCGCTTTCCAGAAAGCGGTCCTAAAAAAAGGTGGGAAAGTAATTAGCAGAAAAACGACTAGAGACACTCTCACCAAATATAGATTACCTCATACTACATAACAATCCCTTTCATTCTCATAAATTTGATTGAAATTTCATTTAGCCATTTAGCCTGTAGACCTATCTAAATACCCTGAGGTAAATTACTTCACAAAACACATATAAAATATTGGAATTGACAACCAATGAAAACTTTACTTTCATTTACAATTTTTTTACCTGACATTTGATTGGTTATATACCTGAATATATATAAAGGAAGAGAAGGAAACACAGCCATTTTCACTGCTACTTCCTGAACTACATTTAAAGAGCCTTTTCACCTCCCTGTAAAGTTATTTGATAATTTGTAAGTGGCACTTTAAATTAATTTGTAAAAATGTTTATTGATAATTATTTACTGACCCCCTGCTATAGTTATAGATACAGATAACCTCCTCTGTTACATTTATTGATTGACTTACAGTTCTCTGCTATAATTATGAATTTACTTACTTTAACTTCACTGTTAAAAAAACAGAACAACATGTCTGAACTTAAACCCAACAGTGCCCTAAGTCTTCTAATATAATTTTTTTTTTTAGGCAATTTACAGCAAAAAAATGGAAGGGGAGCAAGAAGAAACTAATGTTTCCTTCGAGATTACATCCGAAGACATTGTAACTGAAGAAAATGTGGATGAAGATTTTATGGATCAATCTTTTGACGAACAATTTATTCAAACCTTACAAGAGACAGAAACATCCATGTTCGACGAGATACCAGATGATATAATGCTGGAAGTTTTAATAAACTATGAAAATAATAAATAATTTTTTTTAAAATCAAAATAAATAAATAAATAAAAAAACGAACAAAAAAAACAAATAATTAACATACAGTATTAGAAAAGTCTATCATTCTTTTATCCTTAAAGTACGCTGCCCAGAACGCTTTCCGGTTCGCGAACTTGGCGCTATATATTTTTTTTTGAACCCTCCTAGGCCCTTTTAAAACCTCCACATAAAACCTAGGGGGTCAACGAGGATCTACTATGCCCCCTTATGGTAACTACCCCCTTTGTTTTTGCCTCCTCTTGTCTCTCGATCCTACCGAGAGACAAGATGGCGGCCGCTCCGGACTGTTTAGAATGTTGACAGACACCGAAGGGCCAATCAGCTTCGCTTCGCAAAGTTCCGATACGCGAAAAGTTCGCTAACCGGATCGCTGCCCAGAGCGCTGTTACAGATATATATCTTGATTTAAACGGTAATTTCTCAAAATCCACTGAAGCACATATATTGAGACCTAGCAAAGGCACATCGGGCTAACAGTCCCTACAATTTTGCCAAGTTTCGTGAAAATCCATTCAGCCGTTCGGCCTAAAAGTGAGTCCAACCGCCCTATGGAAATTAACATGGGAAAAACGCGTTTTGGGACCCCCCTTTTTTCTCGGCCCCCCCTTGACGACCCCCCCCCAAATTTTCAGGGGCTGCTCAGAAACAACATGTGCCATTTTCCTGAAAATTTCAGCCGATTCCGTCCACAAACGCTAAAGTTATTAGACATAGAATTTTCAGAAATGCCATAGGGAAAAAATCCTAACTATATATACCTACTGGCGACCGCCAGTAGGATATATATATATATATATATATATATATATATATATATATATATATATATATATATATATATATATATATATATATATATATATATATATATAACCTACTGGCGGTCGCCAGTAGGTAGTTATAGTTAGGATTTTTTTCAATGTTAAATCTCAAAATTCTATTTGGAATAACTTTGGCGCCGGTTGACGAATCTGCCTCAAAATTTCCTCAAAATGGCCTCGCGGCATTCCGGTCCTTCCCTGAAAACTTGGGGGGGATTCGTCAAGCGGGGGCCGAGATAAAAGGGGGGTCCCAAAACGCGTTTTCCCTATTTTAATTTCCATAGGGCGGTCGATTTCACTTTTAGCCTGAACGGCTGAATGGATTTCCACCAAACTTGGCAAAATTGTAGGGACTGGTAGCCCGATGTGCCTTTGCTATGTCTCAAGATATGTGCTCCAGTGGATTTTGAGTAATTAAGGTTAAAAAAAATATATATATCTATAGCCGTGCTCCGGTACGCGCACCGGTACGCGCACCGGGCGCGCCACGCGACTTGCGCGCAGAAAGCTGATTGGCTCTGGGGTGTCTGTAAACATTCTAAACAGTCCGGAGCGGCCGCCATCTTTTGTCTCGGTAGGATCGAGACACGAGAGGTGGCCAAAACAAAGAGGGAAATGACCATAAGGGGGCAGAGTAGACCCCCCCTTGACCCCCTAGGTTTGATGTGGGGGCCATAAAAGGGCCCCGCGGGGCAAAAAAAAATTATTTTTTTTGATTTTCGCGGGGGGAGCGCCGGGTACGCGCACCGGTGCGCGTACCGGGGAGCATACCATGGGGAAAAAGAATGACAGTTTTAAAAGTAGCTGTTTAAAAAAAAATGTTTTGTTGTTTTTTTTATACATACACATACATATATATAAATGCATATGCATATATATATGCATATATGTGTATATGTGTGCGTGTAGAGAGAGGTAGAGAGGTAGAGGTGTAGAGGTAGAGAGGTAGAGAGGTAGCGGTAGAGAGGTAGAGATTAGTAGAGAGAGAAGAAGAGAGAGGTAGAGAGGTAGAGAGTAGAGAGTGAGTAATAGAGAGTAGAGAGTGAGTAGTAGAGAGTAGTAGAGAGCAGTTGAGAGAGTAGCAGAGAGTGAGTAGTAGAGAGTAGTAGAGTGAATAGTAGAGTGAGTAGTAGAGAGTAGTAGAGAGTGAGTAGTATAGAGTGAGTAGTAGAGTAGTAGAGAGTAAGTAGTAGAGTGAGTAGTAGAGAGCAGTAGAAAGTGAGTAGTAGAGAGTAGTAAAGAGTGAGTAGTAGAGAGTGAGTAGTAGAGAGTGAGTAGTAGAGAGAAGTAGAGAATGAGAAGCAGAGAGAATAGTAGTGAGTAGTAGAGAGTGAGTAGTAGAGTGAATAGTAGAGACTAGTAGAGAGAGAGTAGTAGAGAGTGAGTAGTAGAGAGTAGTAGAGAGTATGTAGTAGAGGGAGAGTAGTAGAGAGTGAGTAGTAGAGAGTAGTAGAGAGTGAGAAGTAGAGAGTGAGTAGTAGAGTAGTAGAGAGTAGTAGTGAGAAGTAAAGAGTGAGTAGTAGAGAGAGAGTAGTAGAGAGTAGTAGATAGTGAGTAGTAGGGAGTAGTGAGTAGCGAGTAGTAGGGAGTGAGTAGTAGAGAGAGAGTAGTAGAGAGTAGTAGAGTAGTAGAGAATGAGTAGTAGACAGTGAGTATTTGAGAGTAGTGGAGTAGGAGAGAGTAAGTAGTAGAGAGTAGTGGAGAATATTCCAAAGTTTGGCACAGCACCACTTTCACAATGAGTCCAATCAAATCATATCACTTAGAGTCCTTATTGAAGCGCTGAATCTTGGTGTATATTCAAATGCTTTTATTTTCCTTAAGTTTATGTACCACAGCCAGCCGAAACGTTTCGTTCTGTACAACAGAACTTCTTCAGGGCATTCTTATTTCCTTCAAGTTATGTCGGTATCCAGTTGTCATATAACTAGATATTTCTTCCAAATGTTAGACGAGACATAAGTATATTCTTATTCAAAGTGACTAGGTATCAATTTTACCCACACAATTCGGGCAGACTTGAGTAATTTATCGCATCCTCAAAGTCAGTCTTTCAAAAATTCCAAAGTATAGGACATGATAATCCAAATCCAAATGTTTCTCAAGAAAAGTCATTTACAATCGTTTGGAATATCGGTGTTTGGGCAGATATGATCCAGGGACCCCCAGTATGCAAGGGGAATTAGTCCCCCCTCTGCAAACGCGCCAGTGGCCTGCATTGCAGAGAGGTGTAACAAGGGTGTGGCCTCATTACACTTCTCTGCAATGCAGCTCCCTCGCGCATACTGGAGGCTCCTGGTGGACTAGTTGACCCCAGGGACCCCCAGTATGCAAGGGGAATTAGTTCCTCCTCTGCAAACGCGGCAGTGGGCTGCGTTGCAGAGAGGTGTAACAAGGAGCATAGTCTCATTACACCTCTGCAATGCAGCCCCTGGAGCATACCGGAGGTTCCAGGTGGGCTAATTGGCCCCCAGGGGCCCCCAGTATGCAAGGGGAATTAGTTCCCCCTCTTCAAACATGCACGGGGTCTGCGTTGCTGAGAGGTGTAAAAAGGGTTGTGGCTTCATTACACCTCTCTGCAATGCAGTCCCCTGGCGCATACTGGAGATTCCTGGTGGGCTTTCAGGTCTTATATAGTTAGGAATTAGCATTAAAAAAACCTTTGAAATTCACTGAAAAAACCATAGGTTTCACACCAGTTATAGTTAGGAATTAGCATTTAAAAACCTTTGAAATTCACTGAAAAAACCATAGGTTTCACACCAGTTATAGTTAGGAATTAGCATTTAAAAAACCTATTAAATTCACTGACAAAACCATAGGTTTCACACCAGTTATAGTTAGCTGGACATTTTACTGACATAAAACCATTGAAATTTCCACGTTATAGTTAGTTGGACTCACTATAACTTGCGCGCCTGCAATGCACTGCTGATGACGTCACATATTACATCACTCATGACATGGTCAGTGACATCACTCATGACATCACTGATGACACCATCCAGTGAATGTGTGTCTTTCTGAAAAATAAATGTGTTTTATTTATGTATTTGTAAAGGTCATTGGAAGAATAAATGTTTAAATAAGTGTGTAAATGGATCTTTTTTAAAAAAAAATTGGTTGGTTAACTGGCTTATTAAGTGTATCTTAGTGAATACATATATTAGCGAGTATTGTTTAAATGTTTAAATGTTTGTATCAGTGTTTCTCTTTGTGTATGAGTGGCTGCAGGGGTTGGTGACTGACTCACTGTTTGTATGTGTTTTGAAGACAGCATATGTGCAGGACTGTATGGGTGGATGAGTGTGTATATGTGTATGTTAGTGAGTGAATGACTGTCTCACTAGTGTCTTCATTAGTAACGACATATGTTTTAATCTAGTATATGTGAGTATTGATGTATATAAGTGAGTATAGTATATATAGTGAGAGATTGTAGGAGTTCCTGTTTAAATAAGTATGTTTTTCTATAAGTGATTGTTTAAGAGAGTAAGTATGTATAAGTTTCCTTAGAAGTAAGGTGGTAGTGTGTGTAAAAATGTATATGCAAATAAATGGATGTTCAATAGTTTATTTGCATGTGTGAGTATGTGTGTGAGTAACTTTTGGATGACTGCTGATGTGTAACAGGATGTATAGGTGTATCACTACATATGATGAGTGAGTATATATATGAGTGACTATATAGAACTGTTGGTGAATGAGTGGATGTGTATATAGATGGTGGAATTACTGAATTGGTTGTTGTTACTGGTTTGGATATCTCCATTTTTTTGAAAATGTTTGTTTCTATTGTTGAATATGTGTTTCAAGCATTACATTACACTGAAATTAGGTCTGTCACTCTGTCACAAGGATGGTGTCATCAGTGATGTCATGAGTGATGTCACTGACCATGTCATGAGTGATGTAATATGTGACGTCATCAGCAGTGCATTGCAGGCGCGCAAGTTATAGTGAGTCCAACTAACTATAACGTGGGAATTTCAATGGTTTTATGTCAGTAAAATTTCCAGCTAACTAGAACTGGTGTGAAACCTATGGTTTTGTCAGTGAATTTAATAGGTTTTTTAAATGCTAATTCCTAACTATAACTGGTGTGAAACCTATGGTTTTTTCAGTGAATATATATATATATATATATATATTTATATATATATATATATATATTACCTACTGGCGGTCGCCAGTAGGTAGTTATAGTTAGGACCTAGTTTCCATAGGAAATCCTCAACATTCTATTTGGAATAACTTTGGCCCTGGTTGAAGAATCTTAGCGAATTTCTAAAAGAAGATGGCTCGGTCCGCTGCGCTCTTTCCCTAAAAGTTTGGGGGGGATTGGTCAAGTGGGGGCTGAGATAAAAGGGGGGTCCCAAAACGTGTTTTCTCCATGTTATTTTCCATAGGACCTTTAGACTCGGCTACAGGTCGAATGGGTGAATGGATTTATAAGAAATTTGGCAAAACTGTACAGTCCGGCTCGCAGATTACGCTTTTTTTGGAATGGTGTAAATCCGTTCAGTAGTTGCTGAGGAAATTAAAGTTAAAGTCAATTATATATCTATACGCGCGCACACGTGCGCGCACCCAAACGGCTGCGCGCGCGAGCGGAATTTTGTTGCGTGACGTCTGTTAACGTTCGATTCGAAGGAAATCAGGAAGTGTTGACCGCCATTTTGTCATTGCGAGTAAATATATTGTTGATTTCAAAGCGTTGGAATATGGAAAGGGGAGAAGGTAGAGATTGTTTTGCTGCGTAGGTTTTCTCAGGGTGTGCAGTAAGGCCCTTGAAGGCGAAAATATATATATATATTTTTTTTTTAAAGTTGCGTGGTGCGCGCACTCGGTCGCGCACACCTTTTTACAAGAGTGTGAAAATGGAGATAAATCAGAAGTTTGAGTGCTTAGATATAAGGTGGCTCTGAAAAGAGCCATTGTGTTAATTGAGTGTTTTCTGCATTTATAAGTAAGTACCGATGCAGAGCCTGATGTTGCAGAGGAAGATTCTGTTTCCCTCATTCGGGAAATGAACACCGTCTCTCCTATAGACGTCTAGCATGTGGTATCGCAAGTTGTTGTGGTAAATAGAACCCATGCTATAATCTCTGAGGAACGCAGAAACAGATTTATTTACATGTCTCCTTGCTTTCTCAAATTGTGCACAATAGTGATTGGACCAATTCCATTTCTGTCTTTGGCATATATTGGAATATACCAAGGCAGATCGAGGAAAAAGTGTCATCAATTGTCGAAAGGTGTCTTTTAGAAGCATTTCCAGACCTACCCCAGTGATTGTGCCTAGATCGTTTCCACCACAGTGCACAATTATAAGGTCTGGTTCTGGGAGATGCATAAAAGTTTTCACCAATGGAATCAATTGGTGACATTTCAATCCTCTTTTGGAAATCCATGTTATGTGTACATTTGGTAAGCTGAGGTTGCAAATTCGTCTGCTTACTGCATATTTTTCACTCCAGTGAATATACCTGTGTCCTATTAGCCAGACCTTCATTTTCAAGGGATTTGTAGTCGTCCTCCGATCGGTTCTGGAAGTGGAATGGTAGTTAGAAGTTGAAATTCTAAATAAAGAAAAAGGAAGAGGCTGGGTGTGGTTTAAAAAATAAAAATGATTGGTTGATTGTAAGAAGTGGAGATTGAACAGTACGTTGCATGTTAATGTTTATGTTAAACGAAAAGTACTATTGGGTGTGAAAAAAAAAGACATGTAACAGAGCTGTGGATTGGCAGGTGTTTCTGGAGGGAAAACAGTGTTGTTACTTTGCTGTAGAACGTTGAGATATGAACTTTTGACCTGTGCCTTCAGCCAGGTGCAGAATGAGGTGTTACCATGGAAACAGCCAGAGATGGCAGTGGGTGATGGGTGAGTTTTATGTGACATTGAAAATATTGTGAGGGAGAACCAACTGAAATGTAATTGCTTACGTTACGCGCTCCGCATTGCTTCCGGGAAGCTGCGCTTCGCGCCTCGCGCACCGGAGCACTTCCGGGTGCGCTAACGCGGCGCGTCATATGACGGATTACGCAAGAACGCGATACGTCGTTGGGGCTCCACCGGAACTGATCGAATTGGTAGTCTACAGTGTTTCTGGATGTTTCAGAATGAAGCTGGCGTCAGCATGAGAGCACCTCGTGGCTACGTCGTGGCCATTCCGCGAGCAATCATGGCAGTCGCTCCCCACCGGAAGTCTGCAGGAGTCGGGGGCCTCGGTTACTCTTGTAGAATCTTCAAGGCTGACGGCACGCTTTTGGGAATGGGGCTCATGCCCTAGCAGTCAAGCGTCCGAGTTCCAGGGTTGCCCAGAGCCATCCTTGCAGGCCAGGCCCAAGTCTGTGGAGCCGACCGCCATTTCCTGAGCTCCGTGGCAGCCGCCTGTCGCTGTATCGGAAGAGTGGGTGCAATTCAGCCGGATGGCGGGTGAGACGGTGTAAATGTGATGGTTGGACCAGGGCACCGCAGGACGTGTCTTCAGGTCAAACGGATTGTGGGACAAGGTCGAGAATGGAAGAGGCATCAAAAGGCAAGAAGTTCCGCCTGACCCCGGGAGCCGGCCGCCTATGTCGTGGGCGATCTCAGGCCATACCAGGGGAACAAGACTTGGGGAGGGGGCAGGAGCCAAGCGCCCCCTCCGAGTCCGCGTTTCTTGGACCCTGAAGTATGGCATTCAACATTCAGAACTTATGACATTTGTGCAAGGCAGGGACATCGAAGCCTCTCAGGGACCAAGTATATCCAGAGTCCTTCCTACAGAAGGTGGTGGGGGTGGCGGCATTAGCAAGGCATCCCCCCACACACCTTGTCGGACATGACCTCTGGATGTACTGGGTGTTCAATTTCAGAATTGAAACTACTAAGAAGCAATTAGAAGTGTTGTTTTCATGTTGCAGTAGGTTCCATGTAAATAGTTATTTAATACAACGTTTTATCCTGTTACTTTGCTGGTGTGTTGTATATATTTATAATATTTGCATAGTGTTTGTCGTTATTTTGGGCGGGGTGGGTGGCGGAGCCGAGCTGTCTTGCAGCCATCATGGCGTCGAGCTCGGTTCCTCTCTCTAGATTTTCTAACGATTTATATGTTATAGTTTGCTAGCACGATGCAGAGAGGCCATGACACAGAAAATGGCTGTTACTTACGTGCATGATGGGGCCTAAAAGGGACTAGATGGCGTGGCCACTGTTTCGCGACTTTCACTTTACTTTTAACAATGGCTGTGGTGAACATAAATGAACGCCGCTTATGTATACCTAATTGTAGTCATTTTCCACAAAAAAGCTTTTGATATTTGCTATTAAAAAACCAAAGAAAAACACTGAAAAAACCATAGGTTATAGACCATATATAGTTAAATATCTGAAGTCCATCTCTGCACTGCATGGAGATACAGGTCGTCAATCAGAAGATGTGCTGGCCACCTCTAATGGTAATAGCGTGGCCAGGGCTCTTGTCGTTGCCTCTGCAAATTGCAGAGGGTGCACTTGTTTGACATGCCGCACCATGGTATGTATGGAAAAGAAATATTTTTTTGCTGGATTTCTTCTTAAGAGAACCAAGTCACATATCGTGCAGGTTACTTTTGGTGCATTCACTTTCTTTTGATCTTCAGGATAAGTGAAAAATTGCCAGATGAAAGATTTATTTTTTCTTATTAAAGGTAGTCGATCATTTTGGTCAGATTCGGAAGATGAATGAGATACGGTAGACATTTCACCAAAGTCTTCCAAAAGATGTAGGACGTTGTTGTCTCTTGAGAGTAGAAATGATAGTGAGGGAAGTGGGTGGAGTGCTGCGTGTAAATTCCAGAATTGAAACTATTAAGAACCAATTGAAAGTGTTGTTTTCATGTTGCAGTAGGCTGCCATGTAAATAGTTATTTAATAAAACGTTTTACCCTGTTACTTTGCTGGTGTGTTGTGTATCTTTATAATATTTGTCGTTATTTTGGGTGGGGTGGGCGGCGGAGCCGAGCTGTCTTGCAGCCATCATGGCGTCGAGCTCGGTTTCTCTCACTAGTTTCATATTTCTCATGAGGGGTTGTTCCTAATTTTTCTATTTTAGCGAGGTCAAAAAAAGATCTCATCAGTGGCCTACTGATTTTGCTCGATTCCTTTTGTATTTTCTAACGATTTATATGTTATAATTTGCTAGCACGATACAGCGGCTAGTCCGCATTTTATATATATGTCCTTTTTATTAGGGGTGTCTTCCGGTGGAGTCGGACGATCTACCTCTAATAAACGGTCCGGGTTGAACCAACTACCATCATGATTTTGTATATCTTCTGAGCTGGATTTAAGCGCACAATTGTTAAAGTATGAAACGTTTTATATTTCTAAAAAAAATACCAAGGTGTGTACATCCGGTAACGCGCGAAAGTTTAAAAAGACATTCGGCTCCATTTACTGAAAAGTTTCATAAGAATAAAAAAGAAGTCTAGGTACAGTCTCTTTGACGTACTATAAGTTCTTTGAGGGGTGTATGAAGAATTTCAATAAGTTCAAATCGCAACGTTTTTACGAAATATATAGGCCTGTGCGCGCACTCGGTCGCGCACGAAAGCCTGGAAATGCGATATCCATTTTATTGACAACTGTTGCCGAGAGTGCGCACACCGGGTCGCGCACGAAAGTTTAGTAAGGCTATTTTTATTTACAGACAAATTTTAATGTGTTTAAAAAAAGGCAAGGTACAGACTTTCGAATTCTGTATTGCTTTACAAGGAGTCTCTATGGAACTTGAACAGTGAAGAAAACGGCTTGTTTTCGAAAAAAATATTGCCAGAACTTTATTGCCAAAAGTATAGGTTGCATACACGACATTTTTCTGAATTAGCATTTTAAAAACCAATGAAATTCACAGAAAAAACCATAGGTTTTACACACGTTATAGTTAGGAAGTAGCATTTAAAAAACCTATGAAATTCACTGAAAAAACCATAGGTTTGACACATGTTATAGTTAGCTGGAAATTTTACTGACATAAAACCAATGAAATTCCACGTTATAGTTAGTTGGACTCACTATAACTTGCGCGTGCAATGCACTGCTGATGACGTCACATATTACATCACTCATGACATGGTCAGTGACATCACTCATGACATCACTGATGACACCATCCAGTGAATATGTGTCTTTCTGAAAAATAAATGTTAGTGAGTAATGTTTAAATATTTAAATATATATATTAGTGTTTCACTTTGTGTATGAGTGGCTACATGTGTTGGTAAGTAGCTACATGCGTATGTATATGGGTTATTAGATGTTTCTCTTAGTATCAGTATGAGTGTCTATATGGTTTGGTGGGGGTATTACTTAGCACATAGATGCATGAGTGACTGACTCTCTGTTTGTATGTGTTTTGAAGACAGCATATGTGCAGGACTGTATGGGTGGATGAGTGTGTATATGTGTTTGTTAGTGAGTGAATGACTGTCTCACTAGTGTCTTTATCAGTAACGACATATGTTTTAATCTAGTATATGTGAATATTGATGTATATAAGTGAGTATATGTGAGAGTAAGAGATTGAAAGAGTTCCTGTTTAAATAAGTATGTGTTTCTATAAGTGATTGTTTAAGAGAATAAATATGTGTAATTTTCAATAGAAGTAAGGTGGAAGTGTGTGTATAACTCTATATTCAAATAAATGGATGTTCAATAGTTTATTTGCACGTGTGAGTATGTTTGTGAGTAACTTTTCGATGATTGTCGGTGTGTAACAGGATGTATAGGTGTATCATTTCATATGATGAGTGAGTATATGTATGAGTGGATGTGTATATAGATGGTGGAATTACTGAATTACTTGTTGTAACTGATATGGGTATCTGCATTTTTTTTTAAATTTCAGTTTCTATTTTTGAATATGTGTTTCAAGGATTACATTAGTGAAAGGAGGTCTGTCACTATGTCACAAGGATGGTGTCATCAGTGATGTCACTGACCATGTCATGAGTGATGTAATATGTGACGTCATCAGCAGTGCATTGCACGCGCAAGTTATAGTGAGTCCAACTAACTATAACGTGGAATTTCATTGGTTTTATGTCAGTAAAATTTCCAGCTAACTATAACATGTGTCAAACCTATGGTTTTTTCAGTGAATTTCATAGGTTTTTTAAATGCTACTTCCTAACTATAACGTGTGTAAAACCTATGTTTTTTTCTGTGAATATATATATATATATATATATATATATATATATATATATATATATATATATATATATATATATATATATATATAATATTTTGGATGTAGTTTCCATCAGAAGAATATTTTTGGATTTTCCAATAACTTTGGCGTAGTTTGATGAATTGTCGCTTCATTTTCAAAACTAGTTCAACCCTCACTTAAGCTGCTGTTTTGAAAGTTTTGGGTTGATCCATCAAGCAGGGGTCCAGAAAAAGGGGGGTTACCAAAATGCATTTTCCCCATCGGAAACTTTAAAAAAGGCTACAGCCTAAACTGCTGAACGGAATTACGCCACATTTGGCAGAATGGGAGCAATCAACAATCTACAAAAATATGACAACATAGTTATCAAACCCTCTCACAAGGGAGGTAACATTGTCCTGCTGACTCGGGAAATGTACCTCAAAGAGGCATACCGCCAACTAGATGACAAGACATTCTATGCCAAAGTAGACAGAAAATATCTAATCACACTCAAAAACACATATCAAGAAAAACTCAAGAACTGGCATGAACAGGGTCTTCTAAGCTGGGATGAGAAACAATTCCTCACTAATGCAACACCCACCGTACCGACTCTATACCTTCTACCGACGGTTCATAAGAGTGAAACCAATCCGGCAGGGCGACCCATAGTCTCCTCCAAAAACAGCCTCATGGAAAAGACCAGCACTTTTGTAGACCACTTTCTCTTCCCTTATGTCAAGGAACTCAAATCATACCTGTGTGATACAACCGATTTCCTACATAAAACCAAAGACATCAGAATGGGGGTGGGGGATTGGCTAGTATGTCTAGATGTGGAGGCAGTCTACGCGAGCATACGACATGCCGATGGCATAAAAGCCTTTCCGTTTTTCCTAAAGAGCCGTAGTGTGGAATATTTACAACATACCAACATGCTGCTAGAGATGATATCTATGTGCCTAAAAAAAAATTGTTTATGTTTGAAAATGAGCATTTTAAACAACTACAGGGCACTTCCATGGGCATTTGCTTTGCCCCCAGCTACGCCAACCTCATGGTGGGCTGGTGGGAGAAGCAAGTGCTCTAGAATGAGGAAACAGAAACGTGGGCATTGAATGTTGCAAAGTGGCTTAGATACATTGACGATGTCTTTTTTGTATGGAAAGGATCTGAAATTGAGTTGAATATGTTCATTGTCTGTCTAAACTGTAATGATTTTAACCTGAGATTCACCAGACACTACAGCCAAACATCTATTGACTTCCTAGATCAGAGACTCACTGTAGAAAGAGGGAAAACAAGTACTAATCTTTTCCGTAAAGCTACAGCAGGGAACTCCATCCTACACTTCACTAGTGCGCACCCACCTAGCTTTAGATGGGGGATTCCCGACAATGAATTTCTCAGAGCTAAACGTAACTGTAGCTCTAAAGAGTCGTACACTGAAACTAAACAAAACATGAAACTCAGATTCAAAGAAAGAGGCTACTCCAAGAAAGCCATACACCAGGCTGAAACTAGAGTAGAAACCAAATGCAGGGAGGAGATATTGGAAGAGGACAGAACCAAAAACAGAAAGGGGCAGAACAATGATACACAACCAATTAGGCTTATCACTAAATTCTGCAGTCAATCTAATCAGATCCGCAGTATCCTTAAGAGCAGATGGGAAATCATCAGACCAGATCCAATCTTACGCAACACAATAGGTATCATGCCATCCACCACACATGAAAGAAACTCTTCCCTCAGAGACCTATTGGTACAAAGCCACTTTCAGACCAAAAAAAGTTGCTGGCTACAACAGACTAAAGGGTTCCGCAAGTGACACCATCCTAGAGAGAACCAAAACCAGATGGAAAATACCACATTTAATCAATTGTAACACTGAATTTGTCGTCTATGCCATCGTCTGCCCATGTGGCCTCTGGTACATAGTGTCCACCACCTTTGCAGTAAAAAAGCGCATCCTAGAACACTGGTGGGCCATCACCAACAAAGACAACAGCTACAGCACAGCCAGACACTTTGCTAAGGAGCACGAAGCAGACTGAACTAAAGCTAGATACTTTGGCCTAGACACCATTCACCCCAACCCCAGAGGAGGAAACCGTATTGCAGCAGTCCGCAAATGCGAGTCACGGTTTATCCTCCTAGCTGGCAGTAAGTTCCCGTATGGCATGAACCAGGATGAGGAGCTATACAGTCACTTGTAAACTTGAAAATTTAATTTACCTTTCATACTCGCCTTGCCTCGCTGACTAACTCACCTCCCTCTCCTCCTTGTAACCTCCCAACACACCCGCCGACTCTCCTCCTCCTCCACCACGCACTCACTTCCTGATCCTCTTCTTTTAACATTAAGTACTGCAATTCTAGATACCACTTTTAATACCAATTAGGTGACAGATGCTATCACATGTACAACACCCCATACTATGTACTTTTTCTACGTTTCATGTTTACATAGACTGGTATGATGCAATAACTGTCTTGTTTTCCTCTTACAGGAGAGTATTGCACAGTTTCCTCAGCAACTCAAGGCCATGATAGAGATATGAGCACTGGAGCACATGGCGTTCGCCTGAACTCCTAGTCACTTCGGATATCGAGCACACTAGACCTGCACTTTGAGGACCTTCTAAATAACTTACTTGCAATTTCGCAGTGAATAGAATGACCTAGGGAAATCTCACACAATGTATTTTCCAATTTATGTATTTTCCATTCTATGTAAACTGTTTTGATCACTATGAACCATCATTTTGACAATTATTAGAAATACCATTTTTATTTCTGTCAAAAGAGCATCTACTTGCACAATTGGGAGGGGGGGAGTTGAGGGGGGGCGGACAGGGGCGGAGGGGTTTCTTGTACTATTGGACATTTCCTTGTTTACATTCTTCTCCTGACTTATCGCCTAAGAAAATGTTTGCATGCTGTGCTATTGATCATTTGCCCTAGTGATTGTCTCTGGTGCTCAGAGCATTACGTGCTATATTTTTGTCATGCAACCAATAAAATCTGTTTTCAAAAAAAAAAAGAGCATCTACTTGTCACCTGTGTAGCCATGCTGGTATCCAAAACCAATGTACTTTGAACATCTTAGTCACGCTGACATCATACAATAATGTATTCTAATCATTCTATATATTAGCTACAAACCTGTAACTGAATTGCAGTACCTTATGTTTTAATCTATGCACAATTATAATTGTTTTCACTGTTTAATTTACTTCAAGATGTGACATTAACATGTGTTAAGAACCTTTACTTGTCTTCTATGTCTATGACAGACAAATAGTAGTTGTATATTTAAAATGGCTGCATTGTGGAGACGTGGGTCATGTGACCAGGACCACAGACCTGGTTGAAACGCGTTGTATTTTCTGCCAGGAATAAACTTACCTGCTGCATCTACCTTGTGGGCTTGCCTGATTTCCTGTTCCCTGGATCTCTGCTCTCCAATATATATATATTCACTAAAAAGACCATAGGGTTCAAACATGTTATAGTTAGGAATTAGTATTTAAAAAAGCTTAGAAATTCACTGAAAAACCATAGGTTTTAGGGGTGTTATAGTTAGAGGGGCATTTCACTCGTACAAAACCATTGAAATTCCTCTGTTATAGTTAGTTGTACTAACTATAACTCGTGTGCCCGCAATCCACTGTTGATGATGTCACATATTACATCATTCAAGACACCTCCCCGGGCACTAATATTTAAATTGGGGGGTCCGTGATGTACCAACCCAGCCCCGGGGACCACCACCCCCTGGGGCTTTTAACAAATGGGAGCACTTGATGGCCCTGGGGACCATAAACCCCTAGGGCCAGCTACTGCAGTGTAACCCTGGGCGTAGTGGGCGTAGTGGGGCTTCGCGGAGCTACGTGAAGTGGGCGAGAAACTACGCCCACCTCCGCACTCCGCGTAGCCCCACTACGCACCACAGGCCTCCCTCCCGCCCTCCCTAAATACTTTAAATTAAACGTGTAAAAGAATTAAAAGGCACTTACCTTGCCCGCCGCTGCCCTCTGCGTCCCCGGGGCTCGCTCTCTTGCATTGCTGCCGTCTTGTGTACTAATGCGCATGCGCGGGCGGCCGCGCATGCGCATTTCTCGTGAGAAATGCGCATGCGCGGCCGCCCGCGCATGCGCATTAGTACACAAGATGGCAGAAATGAAGATAGCGAGCCCCGGGGATGCCGCGGGCAGCGGCGGGCAAGGTAAGTGCCTTTTAATTCTTTTACACTTTTAATTTAAAGTATTTAGGGAGGGCGGGATAAGGCGGGTGGCGGCCAGCTACGCTCCGTCTGCGCAGCGTGCGTAGTGCCGGATTCTACGCCTGCTACGCAAAATGCATAGAAGCCGGCACTATGCACACTCCGTGCACGGAGCGTAGCCACCCGCCCACCCTTACTGCAGTGTCCCGTGGTGCCTACCCCGGGACACTGCTGTTTGCTATGGTTTTTGAAAGACAGAGCAGGAAACCTGCTCTCTCTTTCAATAAACAAAGCGGATAGCTTTTCTGCATGGGGAGCAGCATTTTAGCTGCTCCCTATGCAGAAAAGCAATGCCTGCTCCGGCAGGATGTGGGAAGCTGGCAGGGACCGTTGTGGGCTTGGGGACCCCCCCACGGTCTCTGGTCATGTCATGAGTGATGGCACTGACCATGTCATGAGTGATGTAGTATGTGACGTCATCGGCAATGCATTGCGGGCGCGCGAGTTATAGTTAGCTGAACTAACTATAACGGGGGAATTTCAATGGTTTTGTATGAGTGAAATGTCCAGGTAACTATAACATGTGTGAAACCTATGGTTTTTTCAGTGAATATGTATATAGATATAGATAGACATATATACAGTGTACAAAGAAAACAACTCACTGATAATGTAGGTTTGTGTTTGTTAAGCATACATTATGATATGGACAAACACCTACGTCCAAAACCCGAATGTTGAGATCCAAGGTTTCTGCTGGAACATACCAAGATCGGAAGGAAAAGGGAGGAGGTGGATTGCTCTCAATGAGGGCCAATAAGGAAAATATGGAGAAAGGTGATAACAAAGTGCTACGTGATAAAGAATATAACTATGTTTTCTGATGTTGTTTTGAAGCCACTTGTAGCTTCCATTTGATTTGTTTAAATCAACTGAAGACCAATTATGTGGTTGTCTAGCTCTGTCCCATACAATTAACTATATAACATTTTGGGGTAAAGTGATGACAACCCCCCTAAGAAAAGAGATGTCTTAATGGACCTATTTATCCACATACAATATGAGAGTGATCTTGAGTACCTCTATCTTTTATGACTTCTGATTACTCCATGCCACACTAATTCCTTCATATTCTTCCTCCAGATTTTCTTACACCCTTCTATCACATGTTCCTACCTTCTCCCACAGACACATACACTAACATTTTCACCTAATTGATCAAAGTCAAGGAATGTTAAAAGCCAATCCAAGCTGTGACAATTCTTGTGAGTCAGATCTGTGGCTTACTATTCAGGTCCAAAAACCCCCAGATATCTTAAAAAGGAGAACACTGCAGGTTTGTACATGGATCTAGTTTAGAAATTTTATGACAAAATACTGACTTGCCAAATTATTGTGACAAAAATATTGACTACAGCGTATCATGACAATAAGAATATATAGGTCAAGTAAAAATGTACATTTTTCACCTCCATATGTACATACCAGAAAGATATCAAAGTTAGGGGTGGGTGGAATGTTTTAGTTAACCTGTGAAATTGGTGGAATTTGGCATAGTATATATTTTTTCCCCGGAAGCGTTCAGAAATGCGAGGACGGTTTTGCATCCCTTGGTGCCATTTTCTAACATGGGCAGTTACAAGTGGCCATGGTCAAAGTGCTGCTTCTCGAGTAGGTTTTCTACTTCAGCTGCAGCAAAATAAACTCAAATTGCTGCATGCTCTTAGGCATTGCATGGTGCAGTTCACACAGATTTTTCCGAGATGTCACACAACTGGCCCTAAATTGCAGAGCAACATGCATATTTCTGCACATTAGTGGAACTCTGCGGAATCTCATTTTTTTTTCTGTTACTCCATGGAATTCCACAGAGTGAAACTCAACGAGTTTTCCATACCTTTAATCTCTACCTGTAGTTGTATCTATATTTATACCTATATACATATATATTTGTATATCTATCTATCTATCTATCTATCTATCTATCTATCTATCTATCTATCTATCTATCTATCTATCTATCTATCTAGCTATCTATCTATAGGTTTCAGGCCTGATATAGTTAGGAATCAGCATTTAAAAAACCCTAGAAGTTCAGTGAAAAAAACGTAGCTTTTAGGGGTGTTATAGTTAGCTGGACATTTCTCTCGTACAAAACCATTGAAATTCCTCTGTATAGTAAGTTGTACTAACTATATCTCGCGTGCCGGCAATCCACTACTGATGATGTCACATATTACATCATTCATGACATGATCAGTGACATCACTGATGACATCTCAAATAACATCATCCACTGAATGTGGTTTGCTTCGTTATTTAAATATGTATTATATATATATAGCAATTTGCATTGAAGAATGAGTGGCTATATAAATATAAATATCTGGATGGAGGATTTAGTAGCAGTGTGATTGACTATTTACTTGACTCATTTAAAGTGTCTCACTAAATATATTGGATAGTGACTAAACTGTGTGAACATCTGCATCACTTTGTCAGTTGTTGTGTAAACTGCTTCTCCAGTTGGTTACTAGCTTTTTGAAAGTCTCTATTAGTTATTGATTAGTTAACTGAGTATTTGTATGGGAGAGTGAATGTGTTTGTGGTTCGGTGGGGGTGTTTGACTGCCTAAAGATGTGTGAATAGTTGATTCAGTAGGTATATGAAGTTAAAACTACATGTTATAACAGTTGTTTGGGTGAGTGAATATCTTTATGGGTGTGGTGATGAGCAAATATCTCTCTCAATGGTACATGTCCAACAAAGTAGAAAAATAAAAGACAGTGTATGTGACAGTTGTTGTTTATAAATAAGTATACATGCTAATTCCTAACTATATCAGGCCTGAAACCTATGTTTTTTTTCAGTGAATTTCAAAGGTTTTGTAAATGACAATTTACAATACATTGTGTGGCCCCCGTTCCTTTTACTTTTTTTTTAGGCCCAGCGGACCCCATCCCCTAGAGCCTGAGCCACAAATCTAACTTTATTCATTTTTTTTAATATAGGAAGGGGATTCCTATGGAAGGAAATACAAGTTACTTGTAAGTAAGCTTAGAACCACTTTTCAGGGTCAGTGCTTGGCTACAAGATGCAGCACGGGGTTCTCTCCTGATAACAGGTGAATAAATTGCAATTTGTTGTTCGGATGATTTTAGGTGAATATTTTAAAGTTCCAAAACTCCACTCTTAGAAGCATTTGCAAGTGAAACCAGTCAATATTAGCCCAAGAAAGGAAATTCACTTAGCAGGTAAATAGTGTTATCGTTACCTTTTCTTACTCAGAGGTGGATCCTGGATCCAGCAATGCTACATCTCCTCTAAACAGTTGAAAGAATGCAAATTACTAAAGACGCGCAGAAGCCCACATCTTTTTTTTTATATCGGTAGAATGCGCGGATCATATGCGCACCCCCCGATTTTCCCCCCAAAAAAATAAATAAAAAAATAGGGGCCGTGCGGGACCTTGTGGTACCCCCTGAGGAGACCTAGAAGATCAGGGTGTGTTTACACTCCCCCTACTTGTGTTTTAAACACACATTTCACCCTCCCTTGAACCGAGACATAAAATGGCTGCCAACAGTTTCCACTTTCGAATGTTGACAACCACTTGACAGCCAATTAACACTCAGCGCGTGATCGGAATGGTGCACTTATGGTACGATGACAATAAGCAGAGTATCCGTATTTAAGTTTTTTTATGGGAAGTGGGCTGCGTGTCCCCCCTTCCGTATCCAATTCCGGGCACCGGGTCCCCAGCCCCCAGGGCATGGATAAATATATATTATTATTTTGTGGAAGAGGGCTGCATAGCCCCCCTCCTGAAGCCACTTCAAGGCCCTGGGTACCCCATTCCCCGGGGAATGTCTTTTACTTTTATTCATTTTGGCCGTCACCATTGGGGACCGCAGGGTGGTCTCCAATTCCCCCACTGTCCTGCCGGCTCCCCGCCTCCTACGAGAGCCGGTGTTCAATCGAGGTCCAAACTCCATCTATGTATGTCCCCCTAGGAATTCCCTTCACTTTGCGCATGCATGTTTGTGGTAGCGCATGCGTGTTAATGTTATGCATGCGCTCAATACGTCCCACTGTCTGGCTACGTACCCCTAACGTATTTCATTTTATTTGCGTATGCTCAATTACAACATGCCCAATCGCAGCTCTCACACCCAGTGACATCATGCTCAACCAATCATTGTTCTCGAAAGCATTTATAACCTGCCAACCTTCTCAAACTTTTCATATTACGCAGCCACAGCCATTTATAGTGTTCGTATCCACTTCTTCATAGGTGAGCACTTTTTTTTAAGAGTAATTAAATTAATTATTCTGAACAATCTTTAAATACCGCGTAAATGCCCATTTTTGTTTGATTTGAGAATGTTTTTTAAGCATGCGATGTGTCTGTGCAAATTACTTAATCCTGGTGCATTTATTTAATTTACCAAGCGTCACGTGGCCACTCCCGCAGCAGTGTGCTACGTGCTGTTCAAGTAAATGCAATGTTGTTTTTCCTCATGTAAGTAGTGCGTCACATGCCCCATGATTTGCAAAAGTAATGTTTTTGCAATAGTGTATTGTAGCACGCTTTCCAGCTCTTATACGTCAAATATCTTGCCTTGGTAGGCGATGTTTCTGGGCAAATCACTTAATCCTGCTGCCTTTAATTTTTTAAGTAGTGCGCCACGTATTGCTTCCTCCCCATGCACTGCACATTTAATCAATTAGACAATGTTGTATTTTAGCATGCTCTACATGTTTTTTAATATTGTTAAACTCGATTTCTTATCTTTTGTTCTGTGCAAATGACTTAATCCTGCTGCGTTTCTTTAATTTACCAAGCGCCACGTGGCCGCTCCCGCAGCAGTGTACTACGTGCTGTTTAAGTTAATGCAATGTATTTTTTCTCCGGTTAGTGGTGCGTCACGTGCTCCATGCATTGGAAAAGTAATATTTTCGGCAAAAGTGTATTTTAGCACGGTCCAGCACTTGTATGTCGAATAACTTGCCTTGGTAGGTGATGTTACTGTGCAAATTACTTAATCCTGGTGCCCTTGTTTACTTTTCCAAGCGCAACGTGGCCACTCAAGCAACAGTGTGCTACGTGCTGTTCAAGTGAATGCGATGTAGTTTTTCTCGTGTAAGTAGTGCGTCACGTGCCCCATGCATTGCAAAAGTAATGTTTTCGGCAATAGTGTAGTTTAACACAGTTTCCAGCTCTTGTATGTCAATTAACTTACCTTAGTGACTGCTGTTTCTGGGAAAATCACTTAATCCTGCCGCCTTTTATTTTTTAAATAGTATGCCACGTGTCGTTTCCTCCACATGTAATGCATATGTAATCGATTGACTAATATTATATTTTAACACGCTATCCATGTTTTTTAATAACCTTAAACTTGATTTGCCGTTGTTCTATCTCATTATACAGATATCTCAACCATGAGACGTACTGGTCGCCACAAGCTGTTTATTCCTGCCCATACACTATACCACCTGCTGGTGAACAACTCGACACATCAGATCCACTGACTGCTTTCTATATGTTATCATAAAATTGCAATGGACCTAATGGAGTTATCAGGTTAGACTTCAACATTTCATGATAGAAAAGCATTCTGAGATAAGCATTTGTGTATTTCATGTGTTTGCAGACTGATAACTGTGTTATTGTGATGTTTTACTAGAATTAGTAGGCATTCTGAAATCAGCCACATGTAAAAAAAGCATGTCCTTCCAATTTTATTGTCAAAATATGTCATTTAAAATTGAACAATGCATGAGCTACAATTTTTCTTGCTTCTATAAATATTTTTATAAAATATAAATCTCCATTGTGATAGTCTTATAGACGTTTGTTTTTGAAACCCATTTCTCATTTAAATGCTCGTTACACGTTTTCAGCCTGCACTTCAGATACAAAGTGAAAATGTTGTTTTGATTTTTTTTATTCGAAAAAGTGTCTTTTAATTTTTCTTGATTTGTATTTCTCAATTTCTAGATCATGGAAGTCCAAAAAGGGTTTTATCAGATCAAGCCCAGGAGTTTGTGAAAGAAGTGAGTGACCAATCTCGGCCTAACATTTGTATAATGCAATGCTATTTCCTATTTTGTGTGCCAAATATAATTATACCTATTTTTTTAGGTTAATTTTGAGTTATCTAAGTTTTTACAAATAGAACTTTCTGTAAATGCAACTTATCACCCACAGAGAAATGACTGATATAAGTATACTAATATATAAGCCGCACACAATCACAGAAGAAAAGTTAGTACTTCTGACAAATTGCAAGCAAACAACAAAATAGAAGTATTTTTTACCATAAGTTTACTAGACCATATAGTATTGCCAATGTACAAGAAAAGATTGTAAAATGAGTCAATAATGCTAGCAAAATGCCTTTACGTAAAACTTATAATTTCGACATGTTGAATTAAAAGTAAATATTTAACATAACCATTTGTATGTCTCTAAAAGGTTTTCCTACAGGTATTGAAGCATCCCGAATATGACCAATGGCAGTTAGTGATAGAATCTAACCAAAGATAACAGGACACCTACAACAGTGGCGTTTTTTGTATTCTGGTAATGATAACTTCCATTATGGATGATTGCTTTTCAACCCCAATCCTATTGAGAGCAATTGATTTTATGTACATCAATTTAAGCTTGGATATTTGTACAACATATACATTTTTTACTATTTTTTCAGTTCATAGAATGTTACATAAGTCAGCAGCCAATTGCTGACCTCATTGTACAGAGTTTTCAACTATAGAAAAAAATGGTTACCTTAGGCTAAATCAAAATTGCAATGGACATAAAGGAGTCATCGGGTTTGACTTTAACATTTCATGATAGAAAATTTTAGAATACCCTAGTAGTCTCATAAACTTCGGATTATTTTGTACTATGATTGTGAATTTAAAATTATGTTTCTTATCCTGCCATTAGAAATAGTTTTGAACAGTTGTGACTGTCCTATGCACTCGATAGGTAAACCCCTGAAACATGTAGAAAATATTGCAAATTGTTATGATTTGCTAATGTACATCTTTTTTACATTTACAGTCTGATGAAACTTTCTATTTTGTATGCAGCCAAAAAGACTTTTTTAATTTTTAAGGATAACGTTAAGGTAAATACTTTTAATGTTACTAGTGGACAAAGTTAAAAAGTAACAGATATAAGTACTTCCAGGGTTTTTAGTGCCAAATAATCTCCAATTTACAGTTCTGCGGATGGGTCTGATACAGAGTGGATCTCAGGATAACTAATGGATTTACAAGGGTCTTTTCTGAGTAGCATCTGCCATGTTGGTTCAGTGGCTATACACCCTTCCTAGAAATTACCACTTTGCCAGTGACTGGGGTCAGTGGACTATATTAGGCATATAAATAAATTAAAGTTAGCAAAACTAAAAACTATTGTCCTGTATACAATCGGAACAGAATAACAATTTTCACTTTTTTCTCAACAGACATTATGTTAAGAGTATTGCCGATGGGAGCACATTTCATGCATAGAAACAAATATAACATCGTAGTTACCTTATTCAGATAACAAATGTGTGAATTGTATGTATTAATAGAAGTTTCTTTCCATGGCAAAGATGAGTTTGCACGCTAGTTGTAAATTTACATACTCTGCATACTCCTGCCTTGTAGTGTTCTGTCAACATTATGATAAGTAGTATACCTTTCAAGAAGTCTTTCAAGTTGGTAGTAAAGTCACTCCTCCTTTTTTAATTAGTCTGCTTGGGCATCGACTCCATTGGTACATTCTATTCACACATGAAATCCATAATGAAGTAAGTAAGTGTAATATAGAGTATTGAATGTGTATGTAAAATAAATAATAACATGAACACCTCAGTTGTTGATGGATAGGTAGAAGGGCACATGTGAATCAATATTTAACATTCCAAGAATGAAAGCTGACACTGATAATGCCCTAGGTATTGACCCTGTTTGGAGATTCCTACATAAGTCAGCTTCCAATGCTTGATTAGCCAATGCTGTATTTTAGCACACTCTCCATGCTTTTTATTAACAAAAAGAACAAAGCTAAAGAAGTCTTTCAGAATCCCTACTGTAAGGCTGTTCTATGATGCAAGCAGACCATAACTGCAGTTAATACAAATTTTAGAATAGCTACATGGTCAAACATGAGACATGTCCCAAATTGCCTAAATTAAGTTTACACTTTTTACAATAGCATTTAGGATGTGCTAATGCACATCGTTTTCACATTTACATTCTATCGAACAGTTCTGCGTTGTCTACATACCAAAAGTTCTGACATCAACTCAATTGATGCATTTTGAGTGAACAAAAACAACAATCGTACACATTTTATGTTTGATACTATTGCTTCTAAGTGCCCTTTCATACACCCGGAACTTTTTTTTATGGATTTTGATGCATAATCTTTCACGTCTGTAAAACCATCACTAGTTTGATTTTATCACTAACATATATAAAGTCATCAGTCACTCCTATGGCAGGTATTAACAATCCTGAACGCTGACTGCTAGGTTTTCAAAGAGAGGGTGCCTATACATGAGCAAGAGCCCTCATTAGCTTTCACAATCTATTCTGTCATGGTGTACTGTGATGTACATATTGCGTGACATGAAGGAAGCGCGGTAGCGCCTGACGTCATATGCATATCGGACACAGTGGGTGTGCAACTCCCACAATTTTTGTATTGTTTTTAAATTTATTCATACATATTTAATATAGATATTAAGAAAAGAGATTATCTGAATATTGTTTAACTTTATTAAAAAGCACGTCAATTTGTAATGAAACTTCGCCAAGTTGCGCAGGGTGCATCCTACGTGCACACCATGTAACCTCAAAAAAGAAATTTGATTGGTTTATTACATTTCCTATTGAAGGACCACACCCATTTGAATCACTCTTCTTATAATTTTTCTTTGGAAATGACCTCTGCTGCTCTTTGTTTTTTTGGATAACAAATTTTCTTAAAGATAATATGGCTGATAATATGGCTGCTAATCCATCATCAGCCTCTGATTCAGAAAACTCATCACAGCAAGAATTTCTTCCTAAACATCCCCAAAGAAGAAATATACCAGCATTGTCTGGAAATTTTTCACCTCTCCGCCTGACTTGCAAAAGGAGAATGCAATAAAAGTTATTTGCTGCAAATGCAAGACTGTGCTTTCAAGAGAAGACCGCAATAAAAAGCACTCGTGTGGAACTCCAAATATACGGAAGGACTTGCAGGCCAAGATTCTGTCTGTCTGCTACTCCTCCCGTATCTACTTGTGATGACTAGTACATTCCATAGTTGCGACATATGTGTAATGAACTAGGAAGCAGCGATATACTTGCCACCCCCCAGGGGTGGTGTTCTATCCACCTGTGGATGTCTATGTATATGTGAACCCCCATATATCATGGGGAGGTTAATATAGAAAGGTCCTATCTGTCTGCTGTTGCTCCCTTATGTGTTTGTGATATTCGTTCCCAATTTGGAAACCTTAGAATGACCTGTATGAAATATGGACGACTAATAGCATATGGAGAACAGTCAGTAGATCTTTCCAGCAGACTTAAAAAAAGGGCTGGTGTTCTATCCTTCTGTACACCCCTATGTATCTGTGTACCCCCCTATATCACTGGGGAGCTAATATAGACAGTTTCTGTCTGTCTAATGCTGCTCTTGTATTTAATTGTGACAACTAGTACATTCCATAGTTGAGACATCTGTGTAATGAAGGGGAAAGCAAATATATACTTGCCACTCCCTAGAGCTGCTGTTCTATCCATCTGTGGACTCCTATGTATCTGTGTACCCCCCAATGTCACGGGGGAGCTCAAATAGAGAGGTTCTGTCTGTCTGCTGCTGCTCCCGTATCTGCTTGTGACATTCGTTCCCATTTTGGAAAACTTAGAATTACCTGTATCTGTGTACCCCCTATGTCATGGGGGAGTTGATATAGATAGGTTCTGTCTGTCTGCTGCTGTTCCCGTATCTGCTTGTGACAACTAGTATATTCCATAGTTCACACAGAAAGTACACATATTTTGAAAACTAATATGTTGGATACATATTACCCAACCAGAAGTCATCATCTTTAGAGCATGTGTCTATGAAGTACTGCAAAATGACACTTTTAAACAAAATAGTACAGAGAACATTAATGATAGAAAATATGGAGTCATTAGTTCCGAAGGATGTTTCCTGAAACAAAAAAAAGGAAATGTAATTAATCACAGGAAGCTGAGTTGCGACACTGCTGATAAAAGGGAATTTTACTATTAAGTCCTTTTGCAACTATTTAAACCGTGGCATTCAGACGTAGAATTACTTGGAGATTTCCAGAGCTATAAAGATTTCTGTAATGCTTGTAAAGATAGCATACAATGAAGTGCTCTTGCAAATTATGTAAAAATGTTGAGCAATGAAATTGATCAAGAAGCTACAATTGCAACTCAGATTGCTACAGGCAATTCTCAAGAAAGTCAAAGTTCTACTGCACTAAGTCAAGATCCATTAGCATAACCAAATGTTGAAAACAAAGCAGCCGTCGCCATGAATGAGGTGGAAACAGCAATGCATCAAGCTCAAGAAGATGTAACAAACCTAACAAACTTAGAAGAACAACTAAATGTTGAGCAAAAACAAGTATATGAGACAACAGATTGACCGTAGATTACTTCATGAAAAAAAGAGTGCTCATGCATGTCATTTCAACCTATCCGAATGTACGTGAGTGGACAAGCTGGAACAGGAAAATGTTTCTCAATTAGAGTAATCACCAGTTATCAACAGAAAACAACTGAGTTGCATTTGTCTTGTGTTGTCACTGCTCCAACTGGGTTGGCAGCACACAATATTAAAGCAAATAACTTTACATTGTTTACTAATGCTACCAGTAAGAGCATGAAAACAAAATGGAATACCACAAGCTATCTGGACAAGCTTGTTGTGAAGTTTCAAAAGTCTTGAAGAAAATGAAACTTCTCATTATTGATGAGGTAAGCATGGTATCAAACTTAATGCTTGCCTTTGTGCATTTAAGAATGCAGCAAATTCTTAACACGTCATAGTTTTTGGAGATCTACACTTTGCATGAAGACACCAGAAAGTATCTGAGTAGTGTTGGAAAAGTGAAAATTTGGTCATATTTTAAATACAAAGAACTCCGTACAAACAACGGGTCAACTTTGCAAGGGAAGAGTTAAGGAGATTGAGAGAGACTCCTTCTGCTTCATCAGAAGGCCATAGTACCAGTGGAGCAACACTGTCAACCTCTACCGCACAACCTAATATTTGTTCCCAATTTGGAAAACTTAGCATGACCTGTATAAAATATTGACAGCTGATAGCATATGGAGAGCAGTCAGTAGATCTTTCCACCAGACTTAAAATACGGCTGGTGTTCTATCCATCTGTGGACCCCTATGTATCTGTGTACCCCCCTATCTTACAGGGGAGCTGATATAAACAGTTTCTGTCTGTCTGCTCCTGCTCCCGTATCTCCTTATGATGGCTAGTACATTCCATAGTTGAGATGCCTGTGTAATAAACTGGGAGCCAGAGATATACTTGAACACCCCCAGGGCTGATTTTCTATCCATCTGTGGACCCCTATGTATCTGTGCACCCCCTACATCACGGAGAAGCTGATATAGACACGTTCTGTCTCTCTGCTGCTGCGTCCGTATCTGTTTATCATATTTGTTCCCAATTTGCAAAAGTTAGAATAACCTGTATAAAATATGGATGGCAGATATTATATGGAGAGCAGTCAGTAGATCTTTCCACCAGACTTAAAAATGGGCTGGTGTTCTATCCATTTGTGGACCCCTATGTATCTGTGTACCCCCCTATGTCACGGGGGAGCTGATATAGACAGGTTCTATCTGTCTGCCGCTGCTCCCGTATCTGCTTATGACGACTAGTACATTCCATAGTTGAGTAATCTGTGTAATGAACTGGGAAGCAAATATATACTTGCCAACCCCCAGTGCTGGTGTTCTATCCATCTGTGGATCCCTATGTATCTGTGCGCCCCCCTATTTCACGGGGGAGCTGAAGTAGACCGGTTCTGTCTGTCTGCTGCTCCTTCCGTATCTCCTTGTAACGACTAGTACATTCCATAGTTGAGAAATCTGTGTAATGAACTGGGAAGCCTAGATATACTTGCCACCCCCAGGGCTTGTGTTCTATCCATCTGTTGACCCCTATGTATCTGTGTACTCCCCTATGTCACAGGGAAGCTGATACAGACAGGTTCTGTCTGTCTGCTGCTGCTCCTGTTTCTGCTTGTGATGACTAGTACATTTCATAGTTGAAACATCTGTATAATAAAGTGGGAAGCAGAGATATACTTGCCACCCTCCAAGGCTCCTGTTCTATCCATCTGTGGACCCCTATGTATCTGTCTACCCCATCCATCTGTGGACCCCTATGTATCTGTGTACCCCCCTATGTCACAGGGGAGCTGATATAGACAGGTTCTTTGTGTCTGCTGCTGCTCCCGTATCTGCTTGTGACGACTAGTACATTCCATAGTTGAGACGTCTGTGTATTGAACTGGGAAGCAGATATATTCTTGCTACCCCCCAAGGCTCCTGTTCGATCCATCGGTGGATCCCTATGTATCTGTGTACTCCCCTATATCACAGGGAGCTAATATAGACCGGTACCTCTTTGTCTGCAGCTGCTCCCATATCTGCTTGTGAGAACTAGTACATTCCATAGTTCATACATCTGTGTAATAAACTGGGAAGAAGACATATACTTGCTACCTCCCAAGGCTCCTGTTCTATCCATCTGTGTATCCCTATAGATCTGCGTACCCCCCTATGTCACGTAGAAGCTGATATAGACACGTTCTGTCTCAATGCTGCTAGAAACAAATTGAAAAGTAATGGAGTCTGTAAAGTTTCTTTGCCACGTTCTGTCAGAAGTCCAATTCCTAAATCTTGGAGAATAGTTCCTGTTAGACCTGGCATCCTTGGCTTGGTTTACCCCAAACTTTTTGCCTCTACCTCCTGTATGTTTGATGCTGTGCTGGATCTCGTTTTTGCTGGTTTAGATGCTTTGGTCACTCTGCCACTGCTGATCAGTGTCAGAGTGCAAGCGCCCCCTGTGTAAATTGTGATTGTAATTGGTTATTCATGATTGGCATATTTGTCTCACCAAGGAGTCCCTAGTAAAATACACTGAGTGAGCCAGGGTTGGTGATGCAAATGCTACTAGTGGGTCTGCAGCACTGATTGTGCCACCCACATGAGTAGCCCAAAATGGTGTCTTAGGCTTGCCACCGCAGTGCCTGTGTGCAGTCTGTGAACTGCCATGTCCTCCTGGTCAGTGTCCCCTCTGACCAGGCCACAGTGTCCCCTCTGACCAGGCCTAACCCTTCCCTTTCTGTGCACATTGGTCACCCTATGGAAGGCCGAAGGTACCCCCTTGGGCAGGGTGCAGTATATGAAAGGTAGAGCATGTATTAGTGCAGGTGACATGCTCTGGTAGTGAATGACAGCCATTTTTGTTTTTCACTATTGTAAGTCTACCTTGCCCATAGGTAGGCTTTCCTGTTTTCAGTTTCTATTTTTGGTAAATTCTGGTGGGGTTTTTTCAGGGTTTTCAATATCTTAAAAAACAGTTGTTATCAGTGGTTACACATTTTTGCGCCACAAAAAACAACTTTTTTATATATCTAGCTGGATCACTGCAAATACAAACAATATCACTCCAATCTTTGTTGACTTGGAAAGAACTTTTTTTGCAGAGCATTACAAGTGACACTGTTAATGTTTTCCAAACGTCTTATGTCACGTTTTCACCACTATCCCAGATGCTTGGTGATATATATACCTGTCACTATACCTTGCATTGAATGTTTAAAGCATGAGGTGTTGGAAATTCACCTAATATCAATTCTGACCCACTAGAAACTATGGTCTGATGATTTAAGAGTTTTTACCCATTCTCTGTGGGTAAATGTGATGACACCTATTAGGAAAGATTTTTATGAAACCAGCCATTTTACCTATCAGTGAAAGAATCAAATGCAGCCAAAATATCAAATATGAGTTTGATATTTCCTGATTCTCTGCAGTTTATAAAATAATTAAACTAGACCTAAAACATGAAACTAAACCATGCATCTTCAGACCAAAGGCCACAAAACTGAAAAAAGTAAAAGGAAGAAGAAACAATATTTTAGTGGCATCCCTAAAGAACAAAACTCAAGCAGAATAATGTTAGCCAGTCTTTCTTACTGCTAGCTTGTATAACAAAGTTACATTGTATTGACCCCTTCAGGAAGAAAAAAATGACTCATTCACTCTCTTTTTCCTTTCTTTCAATGGCATTTAGTTTGTGGTTGTGCAGGTGTTTTTTCAGTGTTTATATGTTTTCACCGGTGAGGGCTATTTTTCTTTCAGTGGGGTTTTATCAGTTATTATAGGTTTAAACCTAAAACCCCACAGCCTACCCATAGGCTATCATGGGGAATGCTGGCTACAGTGGCTAACAGGATATCTTCCCATAGGAGCAAGGTAGGACATACAAGTCTGGTATCCCTGAACTCAGAATTTAATAACACATCTTTTAGGAAAGGTGTTTTTTAAATCCTGTGTTTGAGAACAGCACTTTTAGAAAGTTGCTGTTCTCTTGTCTGACCTTTCTGTGTGCCTTGGCCTGTTTGTGAATTGGCTGTCTGGTATGAGAGTGACAGGGGCTGGGGAGCCCCCAGGAGGCTGGCCGAGTCAGCCCTAGGCTGAATGATGCATCTGTATCTTGAGTGGTGGGAAGGGATAGCACCTGGGCCTGAATAGGGCTGTGCCTGCCTTCCACAATGCTGGCTCTACCTCCTGCTGGGCCTCTGACGACCCTGCCCCTCACTCTGAATGGAAAGGAGAAGCCAGGAAAACAAAGTGCTTAAGGAACACCCAGAACTGGTTCAGACCGGGCTCAGAGCCCTCCTGCACAAAGGGAACAAAGACTTTTAGGGGTATAAGTACAGGACCCCTGACTAAAGAAAATTAGATCGTCCTGAAATCAAGAAGGAACCTCTGCCAAGGAGAAAGCTGGAAGACTGAAGAAGGAAGACTGTCCTGCTGTGTGATGCTGGACTGACCTGAAGTTGCTTTGCTGTCAAGGAGAGGGGAAGGAATTTGCTTTGTGCTGTGTCCCCTTGCTTGAAGGAATCTCCAAGGGCCTAAGAAGAGCTGGCTCCCTGCTTTGAAGTCCCAGGAACAAAAGGACTTCAACCTCAGCTTCCCTGTGCTCTGCTGTGAGACCTCTGTCCTTCCCAGAGTGCTTGGGCCAGTTGTGGTGCCTCTGGTGCCTCTGGTGCCTCTGGAAGTTGTACCTGTCTTGGGGAGCTGGAAATCACGCTTTTAAAGAACTTTCTGCAAGTTTTGTCGCAATCCCGGCAGAGCGAGAAAATTTCCACTGTTACGAAGACCGAGATCATCGCAGCGCCTGTCGCCGCTGCCTGAAGACGTCGCACCCTTCGTTAGCGGGAAGACTCCCGCTGCTGCGAACATCGTCGCAGAGCTTGTCGCCACTGGGTGAGAGCACCGCATCACATCGCTGCGAGAATCGTTGCAGAGCCATCGCATCGAGGAGAAGCGAGAGGAAAATCGCTGCTGGACTGCGCATCATCGCCCCAGAGATCGTAGCGGCCCCCGAGAATCATTGCATCGTGCCTTTGTGGGAGAAACTTCCTACGGAACCTACGCACCGGAATACATAGAAGTCATCACCTTCTTCCCCATACAGACCTGATTCATCGCAACACGTCCGCTGCTGCAGCGGGGCTGTCGCTAACGCCTCCCCAGGGTCTCAGGAGCAATGCATTGCTTGTTTTCCACCGCTACAGCTTCTGTGCTTGGAACCTTTTATCGCTATCAAAGGTACTGTGGCTAAACATCATGCAACTGTGATCTTTTCACGCAACTGTGGATTATTTTGTCGCTAAACCTAAGAACTCTTTTGCAACCATATTCTTGAACTGTGTATGTTGTATTTTTGTCGTTTTGGTCTTGTGTAGTTTAGATTAAATACCTTTATTTTTCTAAACTGTTGTGGAGTCAGTTTGTGGTGTTTTCACTGTGTTACTGTGAGTTTTGGTACAAATACTTTCACATTGCCTTTGATAAGCCTTACTGCTTGTGCTAAGCTACCAAGGGGGTGAGCAGAGGTTATCTAAAGAGTATTTCCTCCTTACCCTGACTAGAGGCAAAGGTCCCTATTTGGACAGTGGTACCTACCTCTGCCAACTAGAGACCCCCAGTTCTAACAGTTCCATAATCAACATAATATGCCCGTCACATATTTGTAATGAGTTCTTTAATATTTAAAATATGACCAAACGTTCACGTTTCCAACACTGCCAAGACCCTTTCTGGTGTCTTCATGCGCAAGTGTTTTAAGTACTGGTTATCCTTTTATAGGAGTCAGTTGCAGGAGATCTCCAAAAACTATGACGGGTTTTCCTCCAAATAATACGACCTACTCTGTTTTAAGAATATGCTGTTTGCATGACATTCAGTCAGGCAGCTCCCTACTGCGCCCCTCTCAATACTGAGACCCTTGGTCAGCCCAACTCACTAATACACAAGACCTGCACTGTATAGTAAGCAAGTTCCCCTGATGAATTTACTAACCTATATATATATATATATATATTACCTACTGGCGTGTCGCCAGTAGGTATATATAGTTAGGATTTTTTGTCTATGGAACTTTTGAAAATTCTATGTCTAATAACTTTGGCGTTTGTGGACGGAATTGGCTGAAATTTTCAGGAAAATGGCACATTTTGTTTCTGAGCAGCCCCTGAAAATTTGGGGGGGTTTCGTCAAGGGGGGGCCGAGAAAAAAGGGGGGTCCCAAAACGCGTTTTTCCCATGTTAATTTCCATAGGGCCTTTGGCCTCACTTTTAGCTCGAACGGCTGAATGGATTTGCACGAAACTTGGCAAAATTGTAGGGACTGTTAGCCCGATGTGCCTTTGCTAGGTCTCAATATATGTGCTCCAGTGGATTTTGAGAAATTAACGTTCAAAACAAGATATATATCTGTAACAGCACTCCGGGCTGCGCTCCGGTCCGCTTACTTTTCGCGAAACGGAACTTTGCGATGCGAAGCTGATTGGCTCCCCGGTGTCTGTCAACATTCTAAACAGTCCGGAGCGGCCGCCATCTTATCTCTCGGTAGGATCGAGAGAGAAGAAGAGGTGAAAAACGAAGGGGGAATTTAATGAAAGGGGGCAAGGTATACCCCTCTTGACCCCCTAGGAATGTTGTTGGGGTTATTAAAGGGTCCCGTGGGGAAAATAAAAAAAAAATTATTTTTCACGGTAGAAGCGCTTCCCGGGCCGCGAACTGGGCCGCAAACTGGGCCGCAAACTGGTAGCGAAACGGGAATTCGCCATTTTGTGCTTCGTTTTAATTAAATTACTAGGTATAAGGGGGTGCGGGAGACGTATCCTAATCCCTTATGTTTTCTGAGGGTGGCTGAGGAGGCTCATATATGTTGATACATGTCTTCCAGCGGCTGTGCGTGAGCTTTTTTTTTTTTTGCTGCGTGACGTCTGTTAACGTTCGATTCGATGGAAATCAGGAAGTGTTGACCGCCAATTTGTCAGTGCGATAAAATATTTTGTTATAAATTAATCCTTATTGATAAACATTGTCTGCGCCATCTTGCCTTTTTTCCAATGCCACAATTTTGTCGTGCACGGCAGCCATTTTAGATGCCAGGCCGGTCCCAGGCTATCACCTAGCCCTGCGGATGTAGTTTATGGCCCCAGCTGTAGAGAATCCAGACATGCCAACCCTCCCGATTCAGGCGTGAGACTACTGATTTCAGTGCTAGTCTCCCGCCTCCCGATTTCTGCAAGCAAAAACCCGGGGGCATATTACCAACAACTAGCGATAATTTTTGTCTCTAACTTGTTTAGAGACAAAAATTATCACCGCACATCGGCGATTTTTATCGCAGATAAACCTTGCTATTAGCAAGGTTTATCGCAAATGTGATTAAAAACGGCCGCAATGCATGAATATCGCTGAAAAGTCAGTGATATTCATGCATTATCGAGCAAATGCTCTTAGCCATGTTATCCACCTCCCATTGGATAACATGGCTAAGAACTGCTCAGGTCAGGCGTTAGCTTTTGGAGATATTCGCGCTTAGCGCGAATATCTCCAAAAGTTGGTAATAGGAGATAGCGATGTTAGGGACTGTTTCCAGTCGCTAACATCTTGGCACGCCCACTTTGCATGTCATTAGTGATAAATATCACTGACATGCAAAGCGGGCCCAAGATGGTCGCTATCTCCTTTTAGCTGTCACTAACTGGTGTTAGCGACAGCTTGGTAATAGGGAGATAATTTTATCTCCGCTTTCTTGGCTTTTAAAGCCAAAAAAGTGGAGATAAACCCCCTTGATAATATGCCCCACGATTCCTCGGGGGTTTCAGCTGACAAGGCTTGGTATTGTGTTACGTGGTAATTTTTCCAGGAAACGTCAGAGGGTCGATGCAGGGGTTCTAGAAGGGGTGATAAACCATTTAAGCCTCATGAACAAGCGCATGGTCTTTTAAAGATCTGTGAAGTACTCGGGGCGGCGGTGTGTGTGTGTCCTCTTTCAGGAGCGGGCGGGGGGGGGCACTGCCAGCAACTTGCCAGGCCAGGCAGTGTTCAACACTTGCATCACCCTTTCTCTGCCTGCTATTGCGCTCCATGCTTCGGAAAGGTAAGAAAAAGAACGTGCATTTGAGTTTGAAATGTCCGATCCTGTAGCAGTACACTTGCAAAGCCCACACATGACAATAACCCGATTCAAGGCCCCATTCACCCGATTTTTTAAAAATATATAGCACTCCAACAAAGTAGGATTATAAAACTTTATTAACTTTTAAATATAACGAACGGAACAAAAACTGTAAAAACATTTAAACATTTTTGACAAAAAAAAGCAACAATGGTCAGAAGCTGTCTTTTGTGCGAATAGTCCCAAGGCAGCACAACGTGCTGAGTTCTGGACGGCACCCAGGTGATGTCACCTGGGTGCCGCACTGGTTTTTGGGTTCCTACAATGCAGCTCAGAAAAACAGCGTGGGGCGTCCCGGGTGGTGCGGAGGGAGGCCTCGTCAGTAGCGGTCTGTTGTGTGTGTGAATAGTCCCAAGGCAGCAGAACGCGCTGAGATGTGGATGGCACCCAGGTGATGTCCAGTAAACTGCCGCACTGGTTTTGGTATCCTACAATGCTACTCCGAAAATTGGCGTGGGGCGGCCCGGGGGGGCGTGGGGGAGGCGGCGTGAACGGGCCTCCCCAGGTGGCGGCCATCCAGCTGAGTTGCGCCCGCTCTTGCGGCTACAGCGTCTCGCTCACCATGTTGTTGAGTTGCTTCCACTCTTGCAGTGCAGCGATAGGCGGCTGCCACAGGACTCTTAAAATGGCGGACGGCTCTTCGGTTTTGGGCCTGGTCCACTAAAATGGCCCTGGGACACCTTGGAACTCGGACGCTTGCCTGCTAGGGCTTGGGCTCCAATCTCGAAAGCGTCCCCTCAGCCGTGAAGATTCTACAAAAGTCTTGGGGGCCCTCGACTCCTGCAGGCTTCCGGTGGGGAGCGGCTGCCATGATTGCTCGCGGAATGACCACGACGGAGCCACGAGATGGTGGTGCTCTCAGGCTGACGCCAGCTTCAGTCTGAATCATCCAGAAACAAGGTGGGGCTTTCATCGTTTGGGAAAAAAAAAATTTCTAAATCAATGAAAAGTGTTATTCTTAGGTCATATGACTAAGCCTTCCATCTTTAGGAAACCAAAAGTAAAATGAACCAATGAAAAGTTTTATAAACAAGTCACATGACCTGTTATGCGGCATAGGGCTACAAAAGGCGTAGAAAATCCGTTGGCACGTGAGGCGGCGTCAGTAGCGGACCGATGTGCGAATAGGCCGAAGGCAGCACAACGCGCCGAGATCCGGATGGCACCGAGTTAGTGTCCAGCAAGTTGCTGCACTGGTGTGGCTATCCTACAATGCTGCGCCGAAAGTCGGCGTGGGGCGCCCCATTGGCCTGTGAGGTCGCGTCAGTCAGTGGGGGCTGTGCGTCTCCCCCAAGATGGAGGCTCCTCGGCTGCAGTGCGGCGCCCCTTATCTTTTCACTCGCCGTCCAACTGAGTTGCGTCCGCACTTGCGGCTACAGTAGGCCGAAGGCAGCACAACGCGCCGAGATCCGGATGGCACCGAGGTGGTGTCCAGCAAATTGCCGCACTGGTGTGGCCATCCTACAATGCTGCGCCGAAAGACAGCGTGTCCAGCTGAGTTCCGGTCACTCTTGCGGTACAGTGACTCGAACGCGCCGAGATCCGGATGGCACCGAGGTGGTGTCCAGCAAATTGCCGCACTGGTGTGGCCATCCTACAATGCTGCGCCGAAAGTCGGCGTGGGGTGCCCCGTTGGCTTATGAGGTGATGTCAGTAGTGGACCGATGTGTGAATAGGTCGGAACCAGCACAAGGCGCCCTGCACTGTTGAGCCTTTTTCAATGCCTGTTTTTTGTTGTTTCCCCTCCATCAAAAACAAAAAAAAAATATTAAACTGTGCAAAAATACAAAAAAATCAAAAAATGTTTAGAAAAGCAGTGCTTGTAAGACTGTCTGAAGCTTATTTGCACCTGCTGCAGCTTCACTATTGCCCTGGTGTGGTCAAAGATCGCCCATGACATAGGCGGCCGGCTCCCGAGGTCCGGCGGAACTTTTTTCCTTTTCCTTTCTGCTTCTTGTCCCACAATCCGTTTCACCTGAAGACACGACCAGGTCCCTGAATGTGTGCAGGGGGACGTTATTGATTGAATGAAAATGGCGGCTTGACACAAAGCTGACTCAAGCGTTGCTGTTGATGCTATACAGACAAAAATTGGTTTTCAGTTTGTACATTCTTCAGGATTTTTTTTTCCATCCAAGGCTGATTGAGAGTTTGTAGAAAAATGGCTTCAGATTTTCCACATATTACTCTTCAACATTTTTCCTAAATGTAACAATGTGAGACTCACTAGGAGAACGGCTGTTTATCTTTCCTTTCAAAATGCTGCCAACAATATTTTCTGAATGGAAGACACCATCTTGTAGCATAAAGGGCCGAAAGGGGTTCTGGTCTGGCCGATGGTTGGTGGAGACATTTTGACTATATCTTGGACCTGCCCGGCCTCGCCCAAAATGGCGCCGGTATAAATGGGACTCGTAACTCCTTGTTGTGTACTGGTTGAACAACCTTGATATCACGAGATATGAATGCAGTTTTGATGCTCATGGCGGGCGGGGACGAGAATTGATTGAATATTTCGACATCCCTATTGATATTAAGTTCTGATGTGTTATTGATTACTGTACTATTGAAAGTTCGAATAACGTCACCCATGGTACTTGCACGCAAATGTATATCTAGATAACTTTTTTGTAAGTGGCCCTGTCGTATTTTAATTACAAAATGTACGTCCACCGATTCCGCAACTGTTAGACACCTTAGTTCTTGCAACCTAATGGCTCGCTCGTTACGTTCCTCTATAATGTAAATGTCTCCTCATCATATACGATTTCAGTTTGCTCCGTGGCCGGCCCACGTGGTTATAGGCCCGTATTTGTATACTGACATTTTCACAATAAAGGTTTTTAAAACAAAACATGGTAGTAGTATTTACATTGGTAAAGTTTTTACTTTTAGTCACTGTTTTCGAATCAGTAAAAGGCAAGTGAAATAAAGCAGTCCAATTACATGACGGATAAAAGGTATAATATGTAGGAACGCAGTAAAGATAAATGGTCAAGGGCAGTTGTGTTTTCCACTCCTGCAACATAAAGTGATCGATAAGAATCTGATAATCAGGCGTATCGGCGACTAAGACAGCAGGCCGAGTCTCTTTTACTCAACGGCTCCGTCATGGAACGAAGAAACGCCCTTTTTCTCGAAAAAGGAATATATTTTACTTGCAGGACAGTTGTAAATTTTCCGGGAAAGTACATTAGTCTGGAATATTATAACATATATGTTTTTTTAAAAAAAGTTCTAAATCAATAAAAAGCGTATTTTTTAGGTCATATGACCAAGCTTTTCATTATTAAAATAACAAAAGTAAAATGAACCAATAAAAAGTTTTATTAACAAGTCACATGACCTGTTATGCTTACGTTACGCGCTGCACGCCGCGCCCCGGATCACTTCCGGGTGCGCTAACGCGGCGTGTCATATAACGCATTATGCGACAACGTAGGTCAAGAATATAGTCAAAATGTCTCCACCAACCAGCGTTCGGAACACAACCCCTTTCAGCAGTCCAAAAAGTTCTGTAAAATGACAACAGAGGGGACAGGCAACAAGAACCATCAGTCAAAGAGGGGAGGGCAAGTTCTTCTCTACCGGGTCATGTTGGGGCGCTACCGGAACTGATCGAATTGGTAGTCTACAGTGTTTCTGGATGTTTCAGACTGAAGCTGGCGTCAGCATGAGAGCACCACCATCTCGTAGCTCCGTCGTGGCCATTCCACAAGCAGACATGGCAGCCGCTCCCCACCAGAAGCCTGCGGGAGTCGGGGGCCCCCAAGACTTTTGTAGAATCTTCACGGCTGAGGGACGCTTTCGAGAATGGGACCCAAGCCCTATCAGGGAAGCGTCCGAGTTCCAAGGTGTCCCAGGGCCATTTTAGTGGACCACGCCCAAATCTGAAGAGCCGGCCGCCATTTTGAGAGTCCTGTGGCAGTCGCCTATCGCTGCACCGCAAGAGTGGGCGCAACTCAACTACATGGTGAGCGAGACGCTGTAGTCGCAAGAGCGGGCGGTAAACAGCTGAATGGCGGAAGAGGCACAGTGTAGCAAAAGCGGGCGGAATGGCAACTAAAATGGTAAAGGGGCGCCCCACTACAGCGTGTCTTCAGGTCAAACGGATTGTGGGACAAAGTCCAGAATAGAAGAGTCATCAAAAGGCAAAAAGTTCCGCCGGACCCCGGGAGCCGGCCGCCTATGTTGGGGGCGATCTCAGGCTACACCAGTGCTATAAGACTTGGGGAGGGGGTTGGAGCCAAGCGTCTTCTCCGAGTCCGTGCCATCACACCGCCCCTCGGGGGCCTCCGTCAAGCGGTTTAGGGAGGTACCATATAACATTGTTTTCAAATGCAGTCAGGTCCACAAGCGACCCTCACTTACTTTGAGAATAGTGAAGCTGCAGTAGGTGGAAATAAGCTTCAGACAGTGTTACAAGCGCTGCTCAGAACTCTGAACTATGGCACCCAACATCCAGGACTTGCCATCCGGATCTTGGCGCCTTGTGCTGCTTCCGACCTATTCACACTTCGGTCCACTCCTGACATCATCTCATAAACCAACGTAATGTAAATAGTTATTTAATAAAATGTTTTACCCTGTTACTTTGCTGGTGTGTTGTCTATATTTTTAATATTTGCATAGGGTGTGTCGTTATTTTGGGTGGGGTGGGTGACGGAGCCGAGCTGTCTTGCAGCCCTCATGGTGTGGAGCTCAGTTCATCTCACTATTTTCGTATTTCTCATGAAGGGTTGTTCCTAATATTTCTATTTTAGCGAGGTCAAAAAGAGATCCAATTAGTGGCCTACTGATTTTGCTCGATTACTTTTATTTTTTTACACGATTTTTCACGATTTTTCACTATCTGCAAAGACTAAACAGAGTATTACGACTTTGTGCTTGTTTGTAAATAGAGAATGAACCAAAGAGAATCAATTGTAAAACAGTAAATGCTTGGATAACAATCAATCAAATGGAGAGACAAGCAGGCACGACGGATTACAACGGGGGTAAAGGCCTGCGTTAACTACCCTTCACTATCTGCAAAGAGAGAGTACTACTAAGAGAAAAGAGGGGAGGGGGGCAGCGTTCAAAGCACATCAGCGTGCATAAACACGAAAAAGTTTTTAGCTATCACGTACTTGACATTTTACAGCTTTTGATATTTGCTATTAAAAAACCAATGAAATTCACTGAAAAAACCATAGGTTATAGGCCATATATAGTTAGGAATTTGCATTTACAAAACCTTGAAAATTCACTGAAAAAACCATTGGTTATAGACCATATATAGTTAGGGATTAGCCTTTTCAAAACCTTATTTTACTCACACAAAACCATTGAAATTTCATATATAGTTAGTTCCACTAACTATATATCGCGCACCCGCAATCCACTGCTGATGATGTCACATATTACATCATTCATGACATGGTTAGTGACATCACTGATGACATCACTGATGACATCTCAAATGACATCACTGATGACATCTCAAATGACATCACTGATGACATCTCAAATGACATCACTGATAAAATCACTGATAACATCTCATTTGACATGACTGATCACATCACTGATGATATCATTCATGTGATAATACCATGAACCTCTTCAGACTCTAATATAACCTTAGATACAATCAGTGGAAACAGACAGTCACAGACTGTCACTCATCCATGGAGTTACTCACACACCTAGTCAGTTATGCAAAAAATCAATCACACCTCCATTTTCTCAACTATACAGTTATACACACCTTACTTATTCAAACATATACTAACACATATTTACTTTACTCTCTTATACAATCCCTGATACATGTTCACAATGATCCATACAGCCACTCACACATTCACTGGCTCTTATGCACAGTTATTTATATATGTCAACTCTCACATGTACTGTGTTTTACATATGTACTTACTTTGACATGTAGCACTGAGATATCCATTCACTCACTAATACACTCATGCACAGTCAACCGCCCATACAGCTGTTTCCACATGCACTTTTGAACCCATACATATAGTGAATCAACTACTCACACATCTATGTACAGAGTCACACACCTCCCAGCCACCCATACACACACACTCAGTTTCCCATACAAATACTTGGACAACCAATGAATAACCCATACAGTTACTCATATAGCTACTGATCAACATATGGAGCAGTTTGTAGAACAACAGATATAATGATGCACAAATTAAAACAGTTTAGTCACTAACCCATGCACTCAGTGAGACACATTTAATCACTCACTCATACAGTCAGTCATGCACCTACTAAATCCTTCATCCAGACACTTATACATCCACTCATTCTTCAATATGTAAGACATATTTTAACTTTACAGAAACATACAGTCACTGGATGTTGTCATCAGTGATGTCATCAGTGATGTCATTTGAGATGTCATCAGTGATGTCATCAGTGATGTCACTAACCATGTCATGAATGATGTAATATGTGACATCATCAGCAGTGGATTGTGGGTGCGCGATATATAGTTAGTGGAACTAACTATATATGAAATTTCAATGGTTTTGTGTGAGTAAAATAAGGTTTTGAAAAGGCTAATCCCTAACTATATATGGTCTATAACCAATATTTTTTTCAGTGAATTTTCAAGGTTTTGTAAATGCAAATTCCTAACTATATATGGCCTATAACCTATGGTTTTTTCAGTGAATATAGATATATATATATATATATATATATATATATATATATATATATATATATATATATATATATATATATATATATATATATATATATTCCATGTAACTCCACCTTGAATCTCTCGGCGTCTTATATATATATATATATATATATATATATATATATATGTATGTATACACATAGGTACAACTAATATGTTGTTGGTTGAAAAAACAAGTAATTAGGAACAAATTTAACTAGTGGACATAAACTGACATCAGACAGTAATGACTATGTCTAAACAACGTGCATGGTACAAAAATATATATTTTGTTTTATTGAAAGGTTTCTTTATGATTAAAAAGCAAACGTTTTTTTGTCTCCTCTGTACATGGGATGATCAATCTACATATACAATATGTTGTACAGTTTTGCTCATTGCAGTTTTCCGTACATTTCATAACACTTCATTGTATGGAGACTGTGTTTGGGGTGCTAGTCAAACTAATCGTTTCAATCTAAAAACATGGCTAAAGGTAACAACTACGCGCGTTTCGGCTGAGGGCCTTCATCAGGAAGCCATGAAATTTCCAAATGAACCTTGTTCTGTAGGGTTCGATGTCTTGGGAACATCGGGTGACGATGTTCCGAAAAACGATTGATTTTTGTGTAATTCTGCACAGGTGGTCCACCGCGTTTACCAATGAGAGGGGTTCCATGTAGTAAGGAATTGAACTTATATTATTAACAATTATATTTCCCTAACTTTTTAACACACCTTATTTTTTCCAACCTATTAAGCCTCCTTCCTAATTCAATGTTAGCAAAACCTTCTTTGGTCTTGAATTTGTTTTCCAAATTTTGGGTATCCAATGCCATCCCTGACTTTCAGTTCCTTCAAACTGCCTCTGCCCTATGACTCTCTGTGCTACTACTATTAGACTGTCTGTAGCTAAGCTTGCCCTGTTGGCCACTCTTTAGTTAAGGTATTCTTTTGAATAAAGCTGCGATAGAATAGCTGTAGCCACTGGGTCACCTCCTGTATTTTGCGTTGTCCTCTGTAATCTCTAGTCTTTGTCAATTCCCACCAACAAAATGCGCAACCAGATGTTTGCCTACTAATTTTTGTTAGGTGAGTATACTACTACTACTGTTGCGGTTCTTCTCTGCACAGCCACATACAGAACTATGCACAAGAAAATAGGATGTTGGCGATAGGGAGGTTGAACCCCTGTTACACCCCAGTCAAAGAACTCAGAAGAACCCACAATTCACTGACCGTCTCCCTACCTAAGTGTCTCAGTCATAGTCATTTGTCCCACTCTCGACCCCCCACACGAAGATATTTAGATATACCCAATGATTTTATTACACAAACCAGAACATAACACCCTTTAGCTTACTCACTTGTGGAAGTCCATAACACCCCAGACACTAAAAATATACCACAGAGTCTATGTGCAAGTTAAAAAATGTTATTTTTTTAATAACAAGCTTTGTATTGTTGTAACTTGTAAGTTGTTCCATGAAAAACATCCAGCTCCACCATGCAAAATAAAGAAGATTAAATACTATACATTTTGTACAACTAGTGCACGATAGAGAACTGTGGGAATTGTCGGAGACCCCTCACTGTTGAACGTATACTGGTTAGACATGCATCTTTCGAAAGCTCTGCAAATCTCTGGTTCGTAGAAGGCAATCTTCTCATCTGCCTATGAGAAAAATGTTGCACGTTAGACAGTGAATACAACTATGCAAGTTTTTAGCAGTCATGCCAAAAGGTGTAACATTATGGATAAGCAAAAGGGACTAATACTTGTTTGTCAACCTCTTTAGTTGTATGCAACACTCATGTGGCCTCAAAGGTGTCTTTCTTACTGTGCAACAAGCTGCGAGGTAACATGGTAAAAACAGTATACCCGGATCTAAAATGTTTGCATGGCTAAGGGTAACTTTCCAAAGACTAGAGTAGGAGTAGAGATGAGATGACCCTAGGGACCATCTAATAAATTAAAACTAAACTCTGTCTAATGATTGCTGTACAGTAGTACGCAATTTGGACTAGTTACAGTGATTCATGTTGTACGAAACAGTTTTTCCAATCTTCCTTCCTGGTGAAAAAAGTAACACTAGTAAAATAGGGGGAGGTGAGCAGGCATCTAAAATGGTGTACTTGCTTTTATAGGTACACAATCACTACCAACCACCTGTGCCGACGGGGCCAGCGGCGATGCTAATTCCATCCAGGAGGCGACGGTGGCTGCGGCACCTGCAGGACCACCAGTGAGGGAGGAAACATCAGAGGTGGGCGGTGGTAAGTTATATTCATTACTTATTTGCATTACTAGGTGGAAGGGGAACATTTCCCTCACTGTACTATGAGACTTATTAAGAAAGTATGAATTTGAAGTTGTACTGGACAATATGCAATGGTTGAAGAAGACACCCTTTGCAGCATTACCAGCGTGAGTTGAGTAAACAAGGCCTCTTCTATCAGACTTCAACTCAGCTGTGAAAGTTATGGAGAAGACTAAAAGTCAGATCAGATGACCTGGAGGGATGTGTTGAACAAAAAGGGAAAGAAGTCAACTAGGGTGGAAGGAGGAAGGACGAAAGAGGTGTAATAAGACTACCATAGAAGGATACTTTGAAAGGTTCATGCACATGGCTGATATGAATCCGATGCATGGGTTGTTGAAGGATGGGTAGAACTGGAAGGTGAAAGAAGATGCATGCCTGGTTGGGCAAAACAATATGGGTGCATGGATATAGTGGATAGCAAGAATCATGAGCGGAGTTTGTGTCAATCAAACCCAAGGCAAGGAAGGAGTGGACGCATGGGTGGTTGTTGGTGAAAGTGAAACCAGCTAAGGCGATAATAAAGAATGATAGACATTTACTTTTAATGGATGGATGCCCCCCGGATGTATTATATTCATCATAGGTGGAGACTGTCACTGGAAGCAGAGTCTTACTTTGAAAATATAAAAGGAGATACAAAAAAGACTGGTGTTCTTCTGTGTACTGAAGTCCACCCATAGTACTAGGGCAAGTGTAATGCGGGGAAAAAAAACTTCTACAAATGTTACAGGCAGGGGAAGCAGGAGGATAGATTAGATAGATACTAAAAGTTGCCACCAATTGTATGTACTGCGCTTGCTAGTGCTACTATGCCACTATGTGTTGAATTATTTTTGAAGAGTTTGTTACAATTCTGTTTCTTTTTTTATAGATACTCATACTCCTTCCCAAAAACCATCAAGGAAGGAGTTGGCAGTCAGGGCCCAGCAAAGGAAACTGCAGGCCATTGTGGATGAGTTCCGCCGGCTGGTGGCTGAGGCCGAGGAGGAGGAGGAAGAGGCGGCGGCAGCAGGTGCTGACCCTTCCAATGCCCCAGGCCCCAGCCAGGCCCCACCTGCAGGAGTACGGCGCCGTGGTCAGGCAGCTGCTCACGCCGGCATTTGACAACATCTGCCGCCCCCCCCAAATCTTGGATGCAAATGTGGGTGCCGTGCATTTCGGCAACAACTTCTCAACCGGGTGGCTAAGCTGGAGGACCAACTAGAGGAGCGCGTCAAAATAATAGTGGACAAACACCTCAAAGCCCGCCGATTGTAATGGACCCTGTTCATTTGCCCCTTTTTTAATACTTTTGTTGGTGGGTGGGAATTGGTTGTTGGGGTTAACTTATTTTTGTGGGACATTCTTTAGACTTGGACATTGGCTGGGGTTAGGGTGGGGTAGTGGTGGGATAGGCTAGGAGGATATTTTCTTGTGTACATGAATAAATGTTATATATTTTTAACATACACATATGATATTGTTTTGTGGTGGGGTTACTGTGGTACGTCACAAGGTTTACTCTAGATGCAGGGCAGTGGCCAGTGTTTGATTTAAATAATGTATTAATTGACCACATGTGTAAAATGCAAACAGATAGATGCGGTATACCCCTCACTGAGTTATTTTTGTCCTATTAGTACTACCAGTCTCTCCTCCAATATACCTCCCAGCAAACTTCTCTTCTTACCTGTGATTGATGATGATTAAGTTCGGCACCGCAAGGGCTGCATGGTTTCCCAAGACAACGGAGAATATGCTGTGGTTGTGTGATGGTGGTAGTAGACTAGACACTGGAACTGGCATTGGCAAACAAAAACAAAGAGACAGTCATTTGCCTTAGAGAGAATGTGGGAGGAGTAGAAAAGTACAGTACATAAGACTGACAAAAAAACAAAAACAATTTGCAACTGCTAAACTCAAAGAAATCAATGGTGTCGGGGACTGCCAAGTACAAGAAGATAAATGTAGTTGTGTTGAAGGAGTCACTAAAACACAATCCTAATTCGTAAACTTAAATGCTGTAAAATTAAATTCAAACAATGCCACCAATTATTTAGATTTATTTGTTGGGTCCCTTTGGGAAATTAATTTGCTTGTACACTAGTACATACATTGAGCTTGAGTGGGCAAGCAGAAGAAGATCCTCGCCCTGGCTCGTTGACATTTGATTTCATTAGTGTTGCTTTCACCACATCTGCCCCAGCAAGCGTGTGATCAATTGTTGATGTAGATTTGATGTAGTAACATCACACCTCAATATAAAACACACAGCCCGGGGGAAAAGGGTTTGGGTTTGATGAATGGATGGGAACGGGGTTTGGGGAAAGGTTTAACAAAGAAAAACAGTACGCATGGAGACAACAAAAGCAAAACAATTAAGACGATGATTGATGATCCACTACTACCCAATAAATCTAAAGTTAAGTAAGAAAAAGGAAATGCATGCATGATGAAGATAAGTTATAACTTGATGGTTAATAATATATAATGAGTGGTACTTAACTACTACTACACAATTCAAAGGAAGTACTTCTTATATATGATATGAATATGACTTTTGCCTAGGCTGTATGCCCTCTGAGATACCGTAATACCTGTTGTAGCGGGCTGAAAGCTAGCAAAGAAAATTAAGAAATAGTTTAAGTGAACAATCGATTACCAAACACAAGCGTAAAATATATGAAGAGGAAAAAGTAATCCAAAAAAATTATGAAAATAATACTAAAATTAATGTATTATCCAGGTTCAAATGTGTAGTTGTATCTCGTCATTCATCTTTGTCCTCCCTTCCATGGACACTGTGACTGAATATCATTCTTGGCAGCCTCTGGCTGGATGATGAGGAAGATTGGCAAGGTAAGTGTGAGTTGTTGCTCCAAGTATAATAGCACTGGATAAAAGGCCTGCCTGTAAGTGCTGATGGAAAAAGAAATGGGGTATTTCAAAATAAGTTAACTGAATGAAAACATAAAAATCATTTACGGTGTAGTGTAAAAAATACAAGACTCGTGAGCGAGAAGACTTTCAGACTGAGGCGGCTTAGATGCATTGTGTAACTCTACTCTTCTAGTTGCACAGCAGTCATCGAAAAAAAACAACAAGATAGGAGCCAGCACAGAAAAGTTACAGGAGGACCACACCACAACACCAGGCCGTGAGTCTGTGGCCCAAACTCTATTTACCTACATTTTTCACATTTACAGACAAAAGGCATATACAGCAACCTAGCATTTTCCAAATCAAGTGATTAAATCAATGCCCCATTGTCAGTCAATCATACCACTATTCTATTCCATCACTGCACACACATGTAGCCTAGGTCTACTGTGGTTCTTGTTGATTGGTTGTGTTTACCTTGTATTTCACTTCCTGAATGTATTCCATCAATCATCTCAGATCAAACTGATTGACAGCGTGCAAAGATGGTATGGTGGGCATCATCATCCGGCGTGGCACGTGTACATGTTGTCCAACTGACCACCAACAGCAACTCAGTCTGTAGTGAATGACTACGATTAATTCCAGACTGCACCTGCAGTAGTAGGAGTACAATTGGATACATATTATTAAACAACATGGAAACATTGACCATCACTTGAGACACAAGTACTTCGCTTATATATTAAACTCCTAGTATAGTTCTACTTCATGCACATTTGCAGAGTCAGCAAGCATCCAATACAATGTATGGCATCATTAATTTCATATACCTGTCTTGCTTTTCTCTGTGGCTGTCAGATCACAGATGCAGCAGAGCCTTCTGAAAGTGATGATGAGTTTACTTTAATTTTGGAGCCCTGCTCAAGTTCTGACAGTGAAGAGTTGTGTATGCCTTGAGACAGAGGTGGTTGCCTAGTTAAGACAGTGATGAGTTTCAGATTGGAAACAAAACAGAAGATTGCTATGGTCACTTGTTATGGAGGGACTGTTAGAGGCCACATTATTGTACTATTCTCAATCTCCATCCAATGTATGGCAAGATGGAAATGTATTTAGGGTGAGTCTGGAAGATGGAGCAGGACTCTGAGGAGTGGAGTGCACAGTTAAATGCACAGATGTGCAGCTCTAATAGGTAAATAAAAGTAAGAGAAAGGATGGTGTGGGTTTTGAAGTTCGAACCAGAAAGACAGATATACACACAAATAAAGGAAGGGAGAATGTAACAATTTAAAAGCCTAGTTGTCAGGGAAGAGGAGCTCGTCCTCAAACCCTGGTGGTTCTTCTGACAGAAGTAGGTCATGTAACCCACTAGTTATGTCTTCCGACTCGCTCTCCTCTTCCAGCTGTGATTCACGTATTTTGTAGTCTGGTGGTATGAAGTGCTGATTCATTTTGATCATGGTTAACCTCTCCACGCTTTTGGGCGAGAGACTGGTCCTTTTCACAGTTACAATGGCACCAGCAGCACTGAAAACATGCTCAGAAGAGACACTTGCAACAGGGCAAGCCAGTTACTTTATCGCCAGACTGCTGAGCACTGGCCAATCGCTTCTTTTCCTATACCAATACACCAATGGGCTTTGCTCCATGAACACCTCTGTTGTGTCATCCAGATAGGCCTGGACCATCCGCTCAATGTTCAGTGGTGCTCCGGTTTGCTTGTCCTCTTTTGGCTTTGCAACAGCAACAGACTTACCCATCCCTTTCTGTAGAAACCAAGCAGCTATTTTTTTGGTTGTGTCTGATGAATCAGATCCTGTTGGTGCTGTTGTTGTTATTGGTAGTGTTGGTGACTGCTGGGAAGCAAACGCACTTCTCTCATGCTGTGAAGAAGAAGAACTTGACTCTGTAGGATGCTCAGTAGTACTTGCACTGTCCTGGGCTGGCACTGGCAGGCCTCTAATTGAGAGCCGTTCATTTCCTAAATCTGTGGCTTCCTCGGCTATTACAGTTTTGTACTTGGCAACATCCCCTTCTGAAAAATGAATTACTGCATTACTGTTCACAAATAATTTGTACTGTGGATCCAAAATTGTACAGTAATGTAATGTTGATCTGACACAATCTGATTTTGAATCCTTGTATTCTCAGATAAGTGGCCGGCTAAGGCCTTCGCCAAATAACATGCTTCAAGTTTTCCTTCAACACCTTCATATGTTTCAGACACCTCTTTCAGCTCTTGCCTTAGCATGTACAACAGTGGGATAGCTTGGCCCATAGTACAGTCCTCCCTGCTGACTGCACGTGTGAAGACCTCAAAAGGAAGTAGCATCTCTGTCAGGCATTTAATGAGGTCCCATTGCCACATCTCAACGGTCATGGCTTTTATAACAGTAGGATCCTCTGATCTTCTTTTCATGACATAAGCATTAAGTGGTATGTACTGCTCAAACAGCCGTTCAAGCATGTAATAAGTAGAGTTCCAACGTGTTGGGACCTCCTGGATGAGTGCGTTGACTGGCATTTTATACTCACGTTGAAAGACCCTTAGCTGCTTCTGGGCTTTAAAAGAGTGGTTGAAATGTGTGCAGATTCTTCTGCAAATGGTCAGTAAGTTGCTGACTTTGCTTTAATTTTTCAGAAAGTCTTGAACAACAATGTTAATGCAGTGTGCCAAACACAGGACCCTGAAATAGCGACCATCCTGCATGGCCTTAATTACATTACTGCCATTGTCGGTGGCAACAAAACCAATGTTAAGGCCTCTTGGTCCAGCCATTCAAAGACCTTGCTGTTAAACTCAGCCAAAATTTTTGCAGCAGTATGCGTTTTCTCCATTGCAAACATGGCTACAGTTGCATGTCTGCGAGCATCATTAAAAATCTTAACAGTGTCAATGCCTGCAGATACCTTGTCTCTAACACCTGAAAAAGAGATCCAGTGTGCAGTGATGCACATGTAATCAGTGGTTTGGCAACTGGTCCACATGTCTGTTGTCAGGTGGATACCATGAACAGCACTCTGCTGCAAGGTTTTTCCAAGCAATTCCAGTATGTCGTGGTGTAGTGCTGGAACAGCAACTCTGGCAAAATAGTAGCGGCTGGCAACATTCCATTTTGGGCAGATGGTTGTCACAAATTCCAGGAAACCCACCTCTTCTACAAAAGAAAAAGGGAGAAGGTCCAGTGCTAACCTTTTAGCAAGCTTAGCATTGTACAAACGTGCTATTGGGTGGTTGCATTCGTAATTTCCCTCCTGCCTAAACATGCTAAGATTGGTACGCTGCTTGGTATTTCTTTCAGTTATGCTCGATGCAGAACTTTGCGTCGCAGACTTCGCACCCTTACTCCTTGGTGTGTCCGGGTTACTCTTACTCTGATGCCACTGAGATGTTGCTGATGCAGAGGATGTGGGCTCTACCACTGCAGCGCTGGGGACAGGGGTACTTTGTGTACCACTACCAGATAGAATGTCACCCTCTTCTTCCTGTTCGACCGTGAGTGGACCTTCTACTACTTCCCCACCAACATTAATGGTTCCTGCTTTTATGCTACGTAAGTGGTCCTCCCACTTGATTGCATGGTGTTTTTTTAAATGGGTCATTTGGCCTCTAGTACCATAGTTTGTACCAAGCTTACCATGACTAACAGAGGAAAGACAAATGGAGCATATAGCAAGGTTGTCCTCATTTGCGCTAACTGTAAAGAAGTCCCACACTGGGTAGCTTAACTTTTGTCTCCTGCTAGAGGTGCCACTTCCAATGCCGGATGAACTGGAGGTTGTGTGTTGAATTTCACTATGTGGCTGCGCAGTAGTACCACTACCTACTTCTGCTGAGGTGGAACTTGTGCTGGATGTAGGACGCTGCTGGCCCTATGCAAATGTAAAAATGGAAGCTGGAGGTAGTTTTTGTGTGGCCTGTGTTGGAGTTATGCGTGCTACATCTGTACTAGTCGCAGCCATTCTCAATAGGGTAAAAATGCTGGTCTCCATGTCCTCAGGCCCAGGAGTAATGCTTGTGATGGCTGGGTCTGACTCGTCATCACCATCATTATCCGGCTGTTCAACATCGCACTCCATAAGTGTAAGGCTTCCTGGAACCTTCCTTTTCCCTAGCCTGGTCTTCTTGGGATGTCTCTCCCTCTCATGCTCAGATTGTTGTGGCTCCCAATTGAGATCAAGATCATCAGAAGGGATGCTTGGCGAAGAACTCGATGGACTAACCCTCCTTTTCCTTGGTGGGGATTTGGGAAACAATAGATCTCCTGCATGAGGTGCTTCCTCTTCTTCTTGCTCTGCATCAGGCTCAATTTCCTGAACAGCCCCGACTTCAGGAGGAACAACAACTACTATTGCGGGTGGTGGTTGTTGAACAACTACTATTGCAGGCTGTGGTTGCTGTTTTCGTTGAACATCTACTATTGCGGGTGGTGGTTGAGGAACAAATACTATTGCAGGCGGTGGTTGTTCTTTTCATTGAGCATCTACTATTGTGGGTGGTGGTTGTCGAACAACTACTATTGCGGGCGGTAGCTCTGGTTGAACATCTACTACTGCGGACAGTGGTTGTGGATGCTGTTTTGGAACATCTACTATTGCGGGCGGTGGTTGTTGTTCACCACTTTTCTGCTGTGTTCCCTCTTGCATGGATTGTGTACTACTTTGAGATAGCGCTAAGTTTAGGTCAGGCTCAGTATCACTGCTTTCCACCATTAGGCTGGCTACCTCTTCCCCACTCATCTGCTTGGGCCTGGGTTGGTGGCTTGGGCCCACTGATGTGGAGGTGCTGGCCCCAGCTTGCACCCAGGTCATCGCTGCTGTAGGCGTACTTTTTTTTCCCAAAAAAGGTTTTCGGGTCAACACCAGACTTAAGTGTCACTTCCTTCTTCTGTTCTTCCTTCTTTTTCTCAGCAACTTTCCTGGTCTTGGTACTTGCTTTCTTTGGGCCCATCTTCAGTTGTCAGCAGCAGCACTCAGTTACACAAGTTGCTGAGAATGATGTCTGGTCAGGTGAGTCACCGCACACGTGACGTGGTACAGAAGGACGTCCGTCTGGCAGTAGAACAGGCGATGAATGGTGACAGACACCTCATCTTCAGTCTTTTTTGCACCTACAAGCCAAGAAGGCAGAATAACATCGAATGTTGAATTTTTTAGCTTTAATTTTAATTACTACTAGAAGTATTAGTACACTCAGTAAGAGTAAGAATAGCAAAGATCTAAAATGCAAATGTAGTGGAAGTGGAACTTGTTTATCCTTAATTTGTGCATAATTTTGGATGGATGCAGCATCAGTGACCTGCAGCAGATAGCAATGGGGATGTGAACAGAAAGCCAACAGGAACAATAGCAAGACACAGGCCAATTTGTCAAAAACAAAACAGCACACTACTACTACCACCACCACAGCTCCCAGCCACATGGGCACTCATCACAGGCACATGGGTAAAGGGCAGGCCAGAAAACAATAATCTCAAGCAGGCCTATATCCCTATATGGCCAGAAAAAGGAGGATGCCTATTACACATCACAGCTTAATGCAAAAAAAGAAAATCCCCATAGCTAAAAGGTTTGAAAGTTACACAACAACAACAAATACAACAAAAGCATTTACAGTTTTTTACACACACCCAAAAGGTTAACTACACGCCAAACACCACATTTGGAAATTCAATGCATTGCCATCCATGCCCTAAATGATGTTAAATTCAACAGACAAAATGGAAACCGCTACATCAAGCACCCCCGCTGACTACCTCTGGGACTCTAGGCCTACTAGCAGAAGAAATCACACAAGTTTGTAGGCCTGCGACGAAAGCATGATGGAAGGTCACACAAAATGGCTGCCCCCACATGACCTGGCCACCCCCAACAACATGAAAAGAAAGAGAAGACAGACAATACATGCCTATGGCAAAAGGACAATGCTTGGCTTCACAAAATGGCCGACACGCTACCCACATGGTCAGGCCACCCTCAAACAACAAAGTACATAGAGGACAAAAACAGTAAGTGGTCCATGCTCCAAAAACTACAACCAAATGACAATCTGAGGAGTTTCTTTAGGAAAATGAACAGCATCAACATTTTAGAGAAGGTTTTATGCAACTCGAGACATATGAATGATGAATGAATGAATGAATGAATGAATGAATGAATGAATGAATGAATGAATGATTACACATTTCTATAGCGCATGGTTACCCTGAGGCATCCCAGCGCTTACGTGGTCCAGTCATCTCCATTAACTTTAGCAGAATAGGAAGGTTTTCAGCATTTTTCTAAACCTGAGATGGTTCTCCTCCAAGCGGATAGCATCTGGAAGATTGTTCCAAAGCTTTGCAGCCTGTAGAGAGAAACGTCTGCCCCCGGTGCGCGATCTCCTGATCCTGGGGATTGCCAGTAGATTCTTATTACTGGATCTCAGGGTTCTGCATGTTTGATAAGGACTAAACAAGGGTGCAAGAATGTCTGGTCCAGAGTTATGCAGGGCTTTGTGAGCAATAGTCATTGCTTTAAATTCTATTCGTTGTTGCACAGGCAACCAGTGTAGTTGCTTCAATGCTGGTTTGGCAGAGGTTCTGCGTGGGATGTTTAGTAGCATTCGGGCAGCACAGTTTTGGATGGTCTGAAGGATCTTGATTGTCCCTTTAGGGGCCCCTAGATAGACTGCGTTGGAATAGTCTAATCGTGATAGTATAAGGGATTGTACTAGGATCCTTCTAGCCTCAAAGGGAAGTAGCCCTAAACATTTTCTGAGTGCTCTCATGAGGGCATAACCAGTCCCTGCTACCTTCCGGGCTTGGACCTGAAAGTTAAGGGCTGGGTCCAGCCACACTCCCAGGCTTTTAATTTGCTCCTTAGGGGTTGGAGGCTGCCCCAAGGAGTCCGGCCACCACATATCCACAGAGGTAGGTGCTTTATGTCCTAGCATCATGACCTCTGTTTTAGCTCCATTAAGCTTCAAAAAAGAGTCATTCATCCACTCCTGGACTTTGCTAAGACAGGAGGATAGGTTGTTATAAGTCGTCTCCTGCCCAGACAGGGAGATGATAAGCTGAGTATCATCAGCATATGTTACCAATTGTACTCCCCAAGGTTGCACCACCTCAGCCAAAGGTCTCATATAAATATTAAATAGAGTAAGGCTGAGGGATGACCCCTGGGGAACACCACATTGAAGCTGTATTGGGTCTGAAACTATATCATCCTCAAACACTGAAAAGGTCCGATTGGACAGGAAAGAGCTAAGCCAGTTCAGTGCGGTCCCAGTGATACCTACATCACTCAATCTCTGAATGAGAATCGTGTGATTAACGGTATCAAAGGCCGCACTGAGGTCTAATAATAGTATGGCCGCACATTTCCCTTCGTCCAGAATCTTCCTGGTTTCCTCAATTACTGCCACAAGGGACGTAATGTAGCAGATTATTAGCTTCAATGAAGGTGGATAGAAGAGAGTTGACATGTTTTTCAGCAATCTTGCTAACAGTTGGCAACAAGGAAATAGGACGATAGTTGGAACAATCGTCAGGATATTGCTCGCGAGATTGCAAATTCGGCGTGTTCAGTAGCGCGAATTGTACAAAACGCCGTTATCGCGTACCCGAGCACGCACATTGAGCGCGCGAAGAAGACAAAAACTGTAAGGTCGTGTTGTCGCACTGTGCAAAGTTACCTAAACTACGCGAGCTGAATTCTAGGGTTACCTAGTGCGCAGAGAAAGCCATAGTATTCAACACACACCCAAAACCTGCAATTCAACACCAAAAACACATTTTGCTAATCAATTCAAAGCCATCCATGACGTACATCATGTTACACCCACAACTTAAACACCACAATAACAGTTGATCAACTTTCATGTACCCATGATGATGACTCTAGTAGTACCCTTGGGCTTACTGGCAGAGTAGGCCACAAGCTTGGAGGCCTATGGCAAAAGCACAGTGGCTTAAAACACAAAATGGCCGCCACCACCTGGCCAAGCCACCCACAGAAAGTAAAAGAACTTAAGCAGGCCTACACTAACTACATGAACTACTAGGGTTACCTAATTACACACAAAAAACTGAAATTTTACTACAACAGAGTTTGCAATTGAATCCAATGCCATCCATGATGTTTTACAGACACCACAGAAACATTGTTGGACCCGTGGGAACCTCTAGGCCTACTGGAAGACATTACAAAGACATACAACTTGGCTCCTCATGAAAGTACAGGCCTCCCTCAATAATAATTTTTAAGAAAGATTGAGAAGCACAGAAAATTGTAGTTAAAAAAACCCAAACCAAACAAACGTTTACAGTACACCAATTCTCAATTCTCAAACTTACTTGTAAAAGAAAAGTTCAAATCCAAAAGTCCTCAATAAATCTAATCAAATGCTATGATGCAGCAGACATACACAAAGAGTGATCTTTCCAGCTCCAAATCCAAATGAAAGTGAACACCACATGGAAAAAGCACTGGGAGGAGCTTGGTGGACAGGAACAGGAAGTTGGAGACTCAGGGGCACTTTCTTTCTCTTGAAAAAAAGAGTAGAAACAAAAAGAGGACTCCTTGCCCAAAAAAATACAGCCAAATCACAATCTGAGGGGTTTTCCTGAGCAAAATGATAATTTTTGAGAAGGTTTTAACATGCTCGAGAGATATTCTGTGCCAGATTGCAGTTTCTGCATGTTCGGAAACGCGATCTTACCAACATGGCGCTGCAAGGAAGATCGCGAGTCCTAATGATGTGTTCGCACGTCCGAATGACGTTATCGCGTTCTCACAGTCGCATGGGATTGTGCGGCCGGATTCCAAACTTCGTAGCAAACGCGACCGGGAGAGAAAAGCGAGAAAGCGAATGCAGAACCACGGTAAGTCATTACCGCGCACGCGAGAATGCTATTGAGCGCACGAGGAAGAAAAACTACTACGCTACGCTGCAGATTGCAAAGTAGTCGACAACTTCGCTCTCACCGCGAAGAGCGAAGTTGCCGAAAATTCGCAAACTCCGCGAGCGGAGCGTAGTTCTCCACCCAGGGTTAGACATTATATCACAAAGTGCAAAAATTGATAAAAAAAGACAGATCAAAGACTGCATGTACTATGGACAGTGGAAGCGTTTTGACAGCGGGTACACTCAAGATGGTGTATAATGTGTAATATCTAGTAGCAGTATTACCACACACAGAGTGGGCAAAGGCACATTAATTAATGAATTGTATGGACTTGGACTATCAGGAGAATACAGTAGAGGGGGACAAGGTCAAGTGAAGAGATTTGATTGATAAGACATAGCAAAGGGGGTGGCAACAATGGGGAGTAAGGTCCATGAGTGGTGGAGACTGGGTTTCTACATCTATGTCTTACCTACTATGTTGCAAGCTTAACACACAGTAACAACCAGAGCCCCTTACTTTGTGTCAATTAGAGTAGAGAGAGGAAATGGAAAACAGTAAACAACACATATCTACAAATATATGGTATGTTTAGAACACTAGATCAAGAGCTGAAGAACAAAGGTCACAAATACAAGAAAAAGTTACACAAAGGAAGGCTGCACAAGAAAGAAGACAGATCTTGTACACAAACAGGTAAGTCAGCAAAAGCACAATAAATGAACAAGACTAAGAACATTGAAACGAACAGACGTGGTGGAAAAGATTGCGATAAGACGTAGAAAGGTACTGTAAAACAACCAGAGTTGAAATAAAGAAAAGTGCAAAAACATGTCATACGTGATAACAAAGACGCTGGAGTAACACTGTTGACCAACACTTTTAATAATGCCCCCGGGATTTGGCCCCCCCTTGGTAAAATTAAAACAAAAATGCTTATGAAAGACACATTTGGAGAATTATATAATACATTGGAGACCGTGAAGGAAGCCCCAATGCCCCCATGGTCCCAACCGGCTCCCCATGTCCTACTGAAGGCAGCATTACTTTTCCTCAGGGAGAGCAGTTAACATGCTGCTCCCCCCGAGGAAAAACAATCAGCTTTTCTATTTGGAAGAGAGAACAGATTTCCTGCTCTCTCTTCTAAATAAGAAAGCAGTTTGCAATGACAGGGTGAGAGCAGTGAGGCTCCCACACTGCCATTGCAAACAGCAGTATCCTGGGGATGAACACCCCGGGACACTACAAAAGCCGACACAGGGGGGTGGCGGTCCCCAGGGACAACTGCGGCCCTCCTCCCTCACATTAAAAAAGCCCCAGGGGTGGTGGTCCCAGTGGCTATGGGGATCCTATAATCCCACCACCCTTTTTAACAAGCCCCAGGGAGGAGGCAGTCCCTGGGTCTGCGGGGAGGGCGGGGGGCAGTGAGCCCCCCCACCCCTGTATATATTAACTTAGTGCCAAGAATGATGGCAGTCCCCGGGGCAGTGTGTGGGGGATTGGGACCCCCACACTATTTATTTTAAAAATGCCCCCGGAATTTGTCTGCCCCGGGGACTAATAACCTTTAAACGGCAACACCCCACGCTTCGTTTTTTTTATTTTTTGGTGCAAAATGCGCGGATCCTACATGCACCCCGCAGTTTATTTTTAAAAACAACAAACATGTTTTGCCCTGAGCAGGCCTAGGGTGTCAAGGTGTGTCTACCCTGCCCCCTACGTTTTGCACATATATTCCACTGACTTCCTCAGCCTCACCTCGGTACAAAATGGCTGCCAACAGTTATTGGTTTTAAATGTTTACAACCGCTTGACAGCCAATTAGAATTCAGCGAAGCCCCAAAGAGGTGGCGGTCCCCAGGTCTGCGGCGGGAACAGTGAGCCCCACCTTATATATTAACTTAGAGCCCCGAGGGATGGCGGTCCCCGGGACAGTGTGTGGGGGATTGGGCCCCCCCCCACTATTTATCTTAAAAATGTCCCTGGAATTTGGCCGCCCCGGGGACTAATACCCTGTAAACCGCGAGACCGCGATTTTTTTAAAATTAAAAAATATATATATTTTTTTGCCCTAGAGGTCCTTGTGCGACCCGCTAAGCAGGCCTAGGGGGGTCAGGGTGTGTCTACCCTGCCCCCTTGGTGCGGTTTGCGCACACATTTCACTGACTTCCTCAGCCTCGCTTCTACCGAGGCACAAAATGGCTGCCAACAGTTCCTGGTTTTGAATGTTTACAACCGCTTGACAGCCAATTAGAATTCAGTGTGTGATCGGGACGGTGCGCTTATCCTACGAAGCCAATCCGCGCACAATCACCGGATCCACAGCACCCATAGATATATAAATTACTTTAACCCTAATTTTCTAAGAAACTACTGAAAAGATTAACACCAGATAAGCGAAAGGCACAAGTCGCAACTGAGGACTACCTCCCTGCCAAATTTTCTGTAATTCCATTCAGCCGTTCGAGCTGTAGCCGTGTCTAAAGGTCCTATGAAAAATAGCATGTAGAAAACATTTTGGGACTCCCCTTTTTTCTCGCCCCCCGCTTCACCAATCACCCCCAAACTTGCATAGTTGTTATAGTTAGTTGGACTCACTATAACTTGCGTGATGTCACTGACCATGTCATGAGTGATGTAATATGTGACGCCATCAGCCGTGCACTGCAGGCGCGCAAGTTATAGTGAGTCCAACTAACTATAATGTGGGAATTTCAATGGTTTTATGTCAGTAAAATTTCCAGCTGGTGTCAAACCTATGGTTTTTTCAGTGAATTTAATAGGTTTTTTAAATGCTAATTCCTAACTATAGCTGGTGTGAAACCTATGGTTTTTTCAGTGAATTTCATAGGTTTTTCAAATGCTAATTCCTTTCTATATCGAGTTTGTAACCTACGATTTTTTTTTTTTATTTGCTGTTTTGTGTGGGTATTAATTAGTATTATTTTTCTTTATAATATTATTTAAAAAAAAAATTATAATTTTTTTCTTGGGGCGCTCTGGGTTCGCGCACCGGTAAGCTCTCCGGAAAGCGCACCCAGAGCGCTACTTACGTTCGTGTAAAAAAATATGAATGAAAAGTAAATAATAACGCAAGACATTTAGTACCATACATATAAAAGCAGTTTTTTTGAATAAGGAAATGAAAATAATTTAGCATTTCCATGAAACTATCAAAACGTCACTTCGGCGCGCCGCGTAAGCGCCCCCGGAAGCGCCTACGTTCGCGCCCCGTATGCGCCCCTGGAAGCCCCTACGTTAGCGCCGCGTATGCGCCCCCGGAAGCTCTCCGGTGTGCGCAGCATCAGCGCGTCAAGTCATGTGACCTTAAAATAACACTTTTCATTGGTTGCTAACAGTTTTTTTTTATAAAGAATGACATCCCCACCCATTTCCTTCACTTCTTCTTTCACTTTTGTGACTGAAAGACCTGCCTTTTTTCTCTTCGATCTTGCTTGGTTAATCATGGCTGCCAGACCATCCAGCAGTGAAGATGAGCCTGAATTCATTGATGAAGAGCCTCCTCAGCCAAAGGTGAAAGAGCATTTCATCTGGAATTTTTTTTCCATACCAGATGACCAGAAAAAGGTGAATGCTCCAAAAGTGGAGTGCAGGATTTGCCATACAGTCCTGTCATGGGGTGACCCATAAAAAAAATATTCTTTTGGGAACTCCACAATGCTTCGCCATGTGGAGAGGAAGCACCCCCAGAATATTTCCCGGGAAAGTGTCAGGGCTCTGGCACAAGAGGTTCCCAGTGATGGGGCCTCCACATCCACCGGAGGAGCAACTACTTCTCTGAGGGGGCGATCGCAGGAGCTGGTTCCAAACATTCAGCCTGCATTCAACAAAGGTGTCCTGAAATGCAGATACTGCGATCAACTACTTACATTTGGGGAGCAAAGTGTCCTGCTCATGGTTCGAGCATTGGAGAACCATCGCTGCCGTTCCCAGCCCTAATTTTTTTTGGTTTTTTTTGCTCCTGTTGAGCAGTTTCCATTCCCTGTTTTTGTTTCTGTTCTAAAAAAAGAAAAAAGAAGAAAAAAAAGTTCTTTTCAGAACTACCTCCAATTCTCATCAAAGAGCTATATTCTTAAAAAAATGAAAAAGAGTAAGTGAAGTGTAGTGCATTGATAATGGAAAGGAAAATGAGTAAGAAAGAACAGAAAGGTATGAGAGGAGAAAGGAAGTGAAGTAGGGGGACTGAAAGAAGGTGAGTGTTGGGAAGGAAAGTAAGGAGAAGGAGAGTGAACATGGGGAATGTGGATATTAAAAGAAAATGTTGAAAAGGAACGGGGGTGTGTAAGAAAAGATGCATTCCTGGAGTTGCATCATTTTTGCGACACACTCCAGCAATGCATCACTTTTGTGCTTACAGATACGTCTGAAATACTGACGTATCTGTATGTATGCAAAAAGGGACGTATTGACGCAAAAAAAGGGTCGTAGAGGTGACGCAGTGAAATCCATGAGATATCACTGCGTCACTTTTATGACGCTATTGCGTCCAAATCTTGCGCCTGTCTCACAGCAGGCGTAAGACTGATAAATCTTGCGCCTGTCTCACAGCAGGCGTAAGACTGATGCAGGCCCTTTCACATGGGTCCTGGCCCCATGTGAAAGGATGCATTGCTGGAGTTGCATCATTTTTGTGACACACTCCAGCAATGCATCACTTTTGCGCTTACAGATACATCTGAAATACTGACGTATCTGTAAGTACTTGCGACATAATACGTCATATATTTAATATGACGCATGACTTGAAGACTGAAGGCCTCATTTATGAGGCCATGCGTCACTTTAACGCCACCGGTGCGTCACTTCGCACCAGTGCTGTAAAAAATGCACCTTATTCAGTCATATTTACAAAGTGACGCATGTAGGTAGATGCGTCACTTTGTAAGCCCCTGAACCACATTATACCTATGTCAGGTGTAATGTATGCGAAAGGGACGTATTGACACAAGAAAGGGTCGTAGAGGTGACGCATTAAAATCTATGAGATATCCCTGCGTCACTTTTATGACGTTGTTGCGTCCAAATCTTGCGCCTGTCTCACAGCAGGCGTAAGACTGATGCAGGCCCTTTCACATGGGGCCTGGCCCCATGTGAAAGGATGCATTGTTGGAGTTGCATCATTTTTGTGACACACTCCAGCAATGCATCACTTTTGCGCTTACAGATACGTCTGAAATACTGACGTATCTGTAAGTACTTGCGACATAATACGTCATATATTTAATATGACGCATGACTAGAAGACTGAAGGCCTCATTTATGAGGCCATGCGTCACTTTAACACCACCGGTGCGTCACTTTTTATGACGCACCTGTGCTGTAAAAAATGAACCTTATTCAGTCATATTTACAAAGTGACGCATCTAGGTAGATGCGTCACTTTGTAAGCCCCTGCACCACATTATACCTACGTCAGGTGTAATGTATGCAAAGGGGACGTATTGACGCAAGAAAGGGTTGTAGAGGTGACGCAGTGAAATCTATGAGATATCACTGCGTCACTTTTATGACGCTGTTGCGTCCAAATCTTACGCCTGTTTCACAGCAGGCGTAAGACTGATGCAGGCCCTTTCTCATGGGGCCTGGCCCGATGTGAAAGGATGCATTGCTGGAGTTGCATCATTTTTGTGACACACTCCAGCAATGCATCACTTTTGCGCTTACAGATACGTCTGAAATACTGACGTATCTGTAAGTACTTGCGACATAATACGTCATATATTTAATATGACGCATGACTAGAAGACTGAAGGCCTCATTTATGAGGCCATGCGTCACTTCACCAGTGCTGTAAAAAATGCACCTTATTCAGTCATATTTACAAAGTGACGCATCTAAGTAGTTGCGTCACTTTGTAAGCCCCTGCGCCACATTATACCTACGTCAGGTGTAATGTATGCAAAAGGGACGTATTGACGCAAAAAAAGGGTCGTAGAGGTGACGCAGTGAAATCCATGAGATATCACTGCGTCACTTTTATGACGCTCTTGCGTCCAAATCTTGCGCCTGTCTCACAGCAGGCGTAAGACTGATGCAGGCCCTTTCACATGGGGCCTGGCCCCATGTGAAAGGATGCATTGCTGGAGTTGCATCATTTTTGTGACACACTCCAGCAATGCATCACTTTTGCGCTTACAGATACGTCTGAAATACTGACGTATCTGTAAGTACTTGCAACATAATACGTCATATATTTAATATGATGCATGACTAGAAGACTGAAGGCCTCATTTATGAGGCCATGCGTCACTTTAACGCCACCGGTGCGTCACTTCGCACCAGTGCTGTAAAAAATGCACCTTATTCAGTCATATTTACAAAGTGACGCATCTAGGTAGATGCGTCACTTTGTAAGCCCCTGCACCACATTATACCTACGTCAGGTGTAATGTATGCAAAAGGGACGTATTGACGCAAGAAAGGGTCGTAGAGGTGACGCAGTAAAATCTATGAGATATCCCTGCGTCTCTTTTATGATGTTGTTGCATCCAAATCTTGAGCCTGTCTCACAGCAGGTGTAAGACTGATGCAGGCTGTTTCACATGGGGCCTGGCCCCATGTGAAAGGATGCATTGTTGGAGTTGCATCATTTTTGTGACACACTCCAGCAATGCATCACTTTTACGCTTACAGATACGTCAAGAAATACTGACGTATCTGTAAGTACTTGCGACATAATACGTCATATATTTAATATGATGCATGACTAGAAGACTGAAGGCCTCATTTATGAGGCCATGCGTCACTTTAACGCCACTGGTGCGTCACTTTTTGTGACGCACCTGTGCTGTAAAAAATGAACCTTATTCAGTCATATTTACAAAGTGACCCATCTAGGTATTTGCATCACTTTGTAAGCCCCTGCGCCACATTATACCTACGTCAGGTGTAATGTATGCAAAAGGGACGTATTGACGCAAGAAAGGGTCGTAGAGGTGACGCAGTGAAATCTATGAGATATCACTGCATCACTTTTATGATGCTGTTGCGTCCAAATCTTGTGCCTGTCTCACAGCAGGTGTAAGACTGATGCAGGCCCTTTCACATGGGGCCTGGCCCCATGTGAAAGGATGCATTGCTGGAGTTGCATCATTTTTGTGACACACTCCAGCAATGCATCACTTTTGCGCTTACAGATACGTCTGAAATACTGACGTATCTGTAAGTACTTGCGACATAATACGATATTTATTTAATATGACTCATGACTAGAAGACTGAAGGCCTCATTTATGAGGCCATGCGTCACTTCAACGCCACCGGTGCGTCACTTTTTGTGATGCACCAGTGCTGTAAAAAATGCACCTTATTCAGTCATATTTACAAAGTGACGCCTCTAGGTAGATGCGTCACTTTGTAAGCCCCTGCACCACATTATACCTACGTCAGGTGTAATGTATGCAAAGGGGACGTATTGACGCAAGAAAGGGTCGTAGAGGTGACGCAGTGAAATCTATGAGATATCACTGCGTCACTTTTATGACGCTGTTGCGTCCAAATCTTAAGCCTGTTTCACAGCAGGCGTAAGACTGATGCAGGCCCTTTCTCATGGGGCCTGGCCCGATGTGAAAGGATGCATTGCTGGAGTTGCATAATTTTTGTGACACACTCCAGCAATGCATCACTTTTGCGCTTACAGATACGTCTGAAATACTGACGTATCTGTAAGTACTTGCGACATAATACGTCATATATTTAATATGACGCATGACTAGAAGACTGAAGGCCTCATTTATGAGGCCATGCGTCACTTTAACGCCACCGGTGCATCACTTTTTGTGACGCACCAGTGCTGTAAAAAATGCACCTTATTCAGTCATATTTACAAAGTGACGCATCTAGGTAGATGCGCCACTTTGTGAGCCCCTGCACCACATTATACCTACGTCAGGTGTAATGTATGCAAAAGGGACGTTTTGACGCAAGAATGGGTCGTAGAGGTGACGCTGTGAAATCTATGAGATATCACTGCGTCACTTTTATGACACTGTTGCGTCCAAATCTTACGCCTGTTTCACAGCAGGCGTAAGACTGATGCAGGCACTTTCACATGGGGCCTGGCCCCATGTGAAAGGATGCATTGCTGGAGTTGCATCATTTTTGTGTCACACTCCAGAAATGCCTCACTTTTGCGCTTACAGATACGTCTGACATACTGACGTATCTGTAAGTACTTGCGACCAAATACGTCATATATTTAATATGACGCATGACTAGAAGACTGAAGGCCTCATTTATGAGGCCATGCGTCACTTCACCAGTGCTGTATAAAATGCACCTTATTCAGTCATATTTACAAAGTGACGCATCTAAGTAGTTGCGTCACTTTGTAAGCCCCTGCGCCACATTATACCTACGTCAGGTGTAATGTATGCAAAAAGGACGTATTGACGCAAAAAAAGGGTCGTAGAGGTGATGCAGTGAAATCCATGAGATATCACTGCGTCACTTTAATGACGCTTTTGCGTCCAAATCTTGCGCCTGTCTCACAGCAGGCGTAAGACTGATGCAGGCCCTTTCACATGGGGCCTGGCCCCATGTGAAAGGATGCATTGCTGGAGTTGCATCATTTTTGTGACACTCTCCAGCAATGCATCCCTTTTGCGCTTACAGATACGTCTGAAATACTGACGTATCTGTAAGTACTTGCGACATAATACGTCATATATTTAATATGACGCATGACTAAAAGACTGAAGGCCTCATTTATGAGGCCATGCGTCACTTTAACGCCACCAGTGCGTCACTTCGCACCAGTGCTGTGAAAAATGCACCTTATTCAATCCTATTTACAAAGTGACGCATCTAGGTAGATGCGTCACTTTGTAAGCCCCTGCACCATATTATACCTACGTCAGGTGTAATGTATGCAAAAGGGACGTATTGACGCAAGAAAGGGTCGTAGAGGTGACGCAGTAAAATCTATGAGATATCCCTGCGTCACTTTTATGACGTTGTTGCGTCCAAATCTTGCGCCTGTCTCACAGCAGGCGTAAGACTGATGCAGGCCCTTTCACATGGGGCCTGGCCCCATGTGAAAGGATGCATTGTTGGAGTTGCATCATTTTTGTGACACACTCCAGCAATGCATCACTTTTGCGCTTACAGATACGTCTGAAATACTGACGTATCTGTAAGTACTTGCGACATAATACGATATATATTTAATATGACTCATGACTAGAAGATTGAAGGCGTCATTTATGAGGCCATGCGCCACTTTAATGCCACCGGTGCGTCACTTTTTGTGACGCACCAGTGCTGTAAAAAATGCACCTTATTCAGTCATATTTAAAAGTGACGCATCTAGGTAGATGCGTCACTTTGTAAGCCCCTGCACCACATTATACCTACGTCAGGTGTAATGTATGCAAAGGGGACGTATTGACGCAAGAAAGGGTCCTAGAGGTGACGCAGTGAAATCTATGAGATATCACTGCGTCACTTTTATGACGCTGTTGCGTCCAAATCTTACGCCTGTTTCACAGCAGGCGTAAGACTGATGCAGGCCCTTTCTCATGGGGCCTGGCCCGATGTGAAAGGATGCATTGCTGGAGTTGCATCATTTTTGTGACACACTCCAGCAATGCATCACTTTTGCGCTTACAGATACGTCTGAAATACTGACGTATCTGTAAGTACTTGCGACATAATACGTCATATATTTAATATGACGCATAACTAGAAGACTGAAGGCCTCATTTATGAGGCCATGCGTCACTTCAACGCCACCGGTGCGTCACTTTTTGTGACGCACCAGTGCTGTAAAAAATGCACCTTATTCAGTCATATTTACAAAGTGACCCATCTAGGTAGTTGCGTCACTTTGTAAGCCCCTGCGCCACATTATACCTACGTCAGGTGTAATGTATGCAAAAGGGACGTATTGACGCAAGAAAGGGTCGTAGAGGTGACGCAGTGAAATCTATGAGATATCACTGCATCACTTTTATGATGCTGTTGCGTCCAAATCTTGCGCCTGTCTCACAGCAGGTGTAAGACTGATGCAGGCCCTTTCACATGGGGCCTGGCCCCATGTGAAAGGATGCATTGCTGGAGTTGCATCATTTTTGTGACACACTCCAGCAATGCATCAGTTTTGCGCTTACAGATACGTCTGAAATACTGACGTATCTGTAAGTACTTGCGACATAATACGATATATATTTAATATGACACATAACTAGAAGACTGAATGCCTCGTTTATGAGGCCATGCGTCACTTCAACGCCACCGGTGCGTCACTTTTTGTGACGCACCAGTGCTGTAAAAAATGCACCTTATTCAGTCATATTTACAAAGTGACGCCTCTAGGTAGATGCGTCACTTTGTAAGCCCCTGCACCACATTATACCTACGTCAGGTGTAATGTATGCAAAGGGGACGTATTGACGCAAGAAAGGGTCGTAGAGGTGACGCAGTGAAATCTATGAGATATCACTGCGTCACTTTTATGACGCTGTTGCGTCCAAATCTTACGCCTGTTTCACAGCAGGCGTAAGACTGATGCAGGCCCTTTCTCATGGGGCCTGGCCCGATGTGAAAGGATGCATTGCTGGAGTTGCATCATTTTTGTGACACACTCCAGCAATGCATCACTTTTGCGCTTACAGATACATCTGAAATACTGACGTATCTGTAAGTACTTGCGACATAATACGTCATATATTTAATATGACGCATGACTAGAAGACTGAAGGCCTCATTTATGAGGCCATGCGTCACTTTAACGCCACCGGTGCGTCACTTTTTGTGACGCACCAGTGCTGTAAAAAATGCACCTTATTCAGTCATATTTACAAAGTGACGCATCTAGGTAGATGCGCCACTTTGTGAGCCCCTGCACCACATTATACCTACGTCAGGTGTAATGTATGCAAAAGGGACGTTTTGACGCAAGAAAGGGTCGTAGAGGTGACGCTGTGAAATCTATGAGATATCACTGCGTCACTTTTATGACGCTGTTGCGTCCAAATCTTACGCCTGCTTCACAGCAGGCGTAAGACTGATGCAGGCCCTTTCACATGGGGCCTGGCCCCATGTGAAAGGATGCATTGCTGGAGTTGCATCATTTTTGTGTCACACTCCAGCAATGCCTCACTTTTGCGCTTACAGGTACGTCTGACATACTGACGTATCTGTAAGTACTTGCGACATAATACGTCATATATTTAATATGACGCATGACTAGAAGACTGAAGGCCTCATTTATGAGGCCATGCATCACTTCACCAGTGCTGTAAAAAATGCACCTTATTCAGTCATATTTACAAAGTGACGCATCTAAGTAGTTGCGTCACTTTGTAAGCCCCTGCACCACATTATACTTACGTCAGGTGTAATGTATGCAAAAGGGACGTATTGACGCAAGAAAGGGTCGTAGAGGTGACGCAGTAAAATCTATGAGATATCCCTGCGTCACTTTTATGACGTTGTTGTGTCCAAATCTTGCGCCTGTCTCACAGCAGGCGTAAGACTGATGCAGGCCCTTTCACATGGGGCCTGGCCCCATGTGAAAGGATGCATTGCTGGAGTTGCATCATTTTTGTGACACACTCCAGCAATGCATCACTTTTGCGCTTACAGATACGTCTGAAATACTGACGTATCTGTAAGTACTTGCGACATAATACGATATATATTTAATATGACACATAACTAGAAGACTGAATGCCTCGTTTATGAGGCCATGCGTCACTTCAACGCCACCGGTGCGTCACTTTTTGTGACGCACCAGTGCTGTAAAAAATGCACCTTATTCAGTCATATTTACAAAGTGACACCTCTAGGTAGATGCGTCACTTTGTAAGCCCCTGCACCACATTATACCTACGTCAGGTGTAATGTATGCAAAGGGGACGTATTGACGCAAGAAAGGGTCGTAGAGGTGACGCAGTGAAATCTATGAGATATCACTGCGTCACTTTTATGACGCTGTTGCGTCCAAATCTTATACCTGTTTCACAGCAGGCGTAAGACTGATGCAGGCCCTTTCTCATGGGGCCTGGCCCGATGTGAAAGGATGCATTGCTGGAGTTGCATCATTTTTGTGACACACTCCAGCAATGCATCACTTTTGCGCTTACAGATACGTCTGAAATACTGACGTATCTGTAAGTACTTGCGACATAATACGTCATATATTTAATATGACGCATGACTAGAAGACTGAAGGCCTCATTTATGAGGCCATGCGTCACTTTAACGCCACCGGTGCGTCACTTTTTGTGACGCACCAGTGCTGTAAAAAATGCACCTTATTCAGTCATATTTACAAAGTGACGCATCTAGGTAGATGCGCCACTTTGTGAGCCCCTGCACCACATTATACCTACGTCAGGTGTAATGTATGCAAAAGGGACGTTTTGACGCAAGAAAGGGTCGTAGAGGTGACGCTGTGAAATCTATGAGATATCACTGCGTCACTTTTATGACGCTGTTGCGTCCAAATCTTACGCCTGCTTCACAGCAGGCGTAAGACTGATGCAGGCCCTTTCACATGGGGCCTGGCCCCATGTGAAAGGATGCATTGCTGGAGTTGCATCATTTTTGTGTCACACTCCAGCAATGCCTCACTTTTGCGCTTACAGATACGTTACATACTGACGTATCTGTAAGTACTTGCGACATAATACGTCATATATTTAATATGACGCATGACTAGAAGACTGAAGGCCTCATTTATGAGGCCATGCATCACTTCACCAGTGCTGTAAAAAATGCACCTTATTCAGTCATATTTACAAAGTGACGCATCTAAGTAGTTGCGTCACTTTGTAAGCCCCTGCACCACATTATACTTACGTCAGGTGTAATGTATGCAAAAGGGACGTATTGACGCAAGAAAGGGTCGTAGAGGTGACGCAGTAAAATCTATGAGATATCCCTGCGTCACTTTTATGACGTTGTTGCGTCCAAATCTTGCGCCTGTCTCACAGCAGGCGTAAGACTGATGCAGGCCCTTTCACATGGGGCCTGGCCCCATGTGAAAGGATGCATTGTTGGAGTTGCATCATTTTTGTGACACACTCCAGCAATGCATCACTTTTGCGCTTACAGATACATCTGAAATACTGACGTATCTGTAAGTACTTGCGACATAATACGATATATATTTAATATGACTCATGACTAGAAGACTGAAGGCGTCATTTATGAGGCCATGCGTCACTTCATCGCCACCGGTGCGTCCCTTTTTGTGACGCACCAGTGCTGGAAAAAATGCACCTTATTCAGTCATATTTACAAAGTGACGCATCTAGGTAGATGCGTCACTTTGTAAGCCCCTGCACCACATTATACCTACGTCAGGTGTAATGTATGTAAAGGGGACGTATTGATGCAAGAAAGGGTCGTAGAGGTGACGCAGTGAAATCTATGAGATATCACTGCGTCACTTTTATGACGCTGTTGCGTACAAATCTTACGCCTGTTTCACAGCAGGCGTAAGACTGATGCAGGCCCTTTCTCATGGGGCCTGGCCCGATGTGAAAGGATGCATTGCTGGAGTTGCATCATTTTTGTGACACACTCCAGCAATGCATCACTTTTGCGCTTACAGATACATCTGAAATACTGACGTATCTGTAAGTACTTGCGACATAATACGTCATATATTTAATATGACGCATGACTAGAAGACTGAAGGCCTCATTTATGAGGCCATGCGTCACTTCACCAGTGCTGTAAAAAATGCACCTTATTCAGTCATATTTACAAAGTGACGCATCTAGGTAGTTGCGTCACTTTGTAAGCCCCTGCGCCACATTATACCTACGTCAGGTGTAATGTATGCAAAAGGGACGTATTGACGCAAGAAAGGGTCGTAGAGGTGACGCAATGAATAAACTGGGTTTTCCCCATGCTACGCTCCCTGGTCCGCTCCCCGGTGCGCGTACCGGGCGCTCCCCCCGCGAAAATCGTTTTTTTTTTTTTGCCCGCGGGGCCCTTTTATAGCCCCCACATAAAACCTAGTTGGTCAGGGGGGGTCTACTCTGCGCCCTTATGGTCAATTCCCCCTTTTTTTTGCCACCTCTTGTGTCTCGATCCTACCGAGACACAAGATGGCGGCCACTCCGGACTATTTCGAATGTTTACAGACACCAGAGAGCCAATCAGCTTTCCGTGCGCAATTCGCATAGCGCGGCCGGTGCGCTCCCCGGTGCGCGTACCGCGGCACGCCTATAGATATACATATTTTTTTGAACCTAAGTTACTCAAAATCCACTGGAGCACATATCTTGAGACATAGCAAAGGCACATCGGGCTACCAGTCCCTACAATTTTGCCAAGTTTGGTGGAAATCCATTCAGCCGTTCGGGCTAAAAGTGAGTTCGACCGCCCTATGGAAATTAACATGGAGAAAACACGTTTTGGGAGCCCCCTTTTATCTCGGCCACCGCTTGACGAATCCCCCCAAACTTTCAAGGAAGGACCGGAGCTCCGTGAGGCAAATTTGAGGAAATTTTCGGCCAGATTCGTCAACCGACGCCAAAGTTATTCACAAAAGAATTTTTAGATTTTGCATTGAAAAAAATCCTAACTATAACTACCTACTGGCGACCGCCAGTAGGTGATATATATATATATATATATATATATATATATATATATATATATATATATATATATATATATATATATATATATATATATATATATATATATATAATATATATATATATATATATATATATATGTATATATATATATATATATATATATATATATATATATATATATATATATATATATATATATATATTCACTAAAAAAAACATAGGTTTGACACATGTTATAGTTAGCTGGAAATTTTACTGACATAAAACCAATGAAATTCCACGTTATAGTTAGTTGGACTCACTATAACTTGCGCGTGCAATGCACTGCTGATGACGTCACATATTACATCACTCATGACATGGTCAGTGACATCACTCATGACATCACTGATGACACCATCCTTGTGACATAGTGACAGACCTCCTTTCACTGTAATGTAATCCTTGAAACACATATTCAAAAATAGAAACTGAAATTTAAAAAAAAATGCAGATACCCATATCAGTTACAACAAGTAATTCCACCATCTATATACACATCCACTCATACATATACTCACTCATCATATGAAATGATACACCTATACATCCTGTTACACACCGACAATCATCGAAAAGTTACTCACAGACATACTCACACGTGCAAATAAACTATTGAACATCCATTTATTTGAATATAGACTTATACACACACTTCCACCTTACTTCTATTGAAAATTACACATATTTATTCTCTTAAACAATCACTTATAGAAACACATACTTATTTAAACAGGAACTCTTTCAATCTCTTACTCTCACATATACTCACTTATATACATCAATATTCACATATACTAGATTAAAACATATGTCGTTACTGATAAAGACACTAGTGAGACAGCCATTCACTCACTAACAAACACATATACACACTCATCCACCCATACAGTCCTGCACATGTGCTGTTTTCAAAACACATACAAACAGAGAGTCAGTCACTCATGCATCTATGTGCTAAGTAATACCCCCACCAAACCATATAGACACTCATACTGATACTAAGAGAAACATCTAATAACCCATATACATACGCATGTAGCTACTTACCAACACATGTAGCCACTTATACACAAAGTGAAACACTAATATATATATTTAAATATTTAAACATTACTCACTAATATTTATTTTTCAGAAAGACACATATTCACTGGATGGTGTCATCAGCGATGTCATGAGTGATGTCACTGACCATGTCATGAGTGATGTAATATGTGACGTCATCAGCAGTGCATTGCACGCGCAAGTTATAGTGAGTCCAACTAACTATAACGTGGAATTTCATTGGTTTTATGTCAGTAAAATTTCCAGCTAACTATAACATGTGTCAAACCTATGTTTTTTTTAGTGAATTTCATAGGTTTTTTAAATGCTACTTCCTAACTATAACGTGTGTAAAACCTATGTTTTTTTCTGTGAATTTCATTGGTTTTTAAAATGCTAATTCAGAAAAATGTCGTGTATGCAACCTATACTTTTGGCAATAAAGTTCTGGCAATATTTTTTCTTCACTGTTCAAGTTCCATAGAGACTCCTTGTAAAGCAATACAGAATTCGAAAGTCTGTACCTTGCCTTTTTTTAAACACATTAAAATTTGTCTGTAAATAAAAATAGCCTTACTAAACTTTCGTGCGCGACCCGGTGTGCGCACTCTCTGCAACAGTTGTCAAAAAAATGGATATCGCATTTCCAGGCTTTCGTGCGCGACCGAGTGCGCGCACAGGCCTATATATTTCGTAAAAACGTTGCGATTTGAACTTATTGAAATTCTTCATACACCCCTCAAAGAACTTATAGTACGTCAAAGAGACTGTACCTAGACTTCTTTTTTATTCTTATGAAACTTTTCAGTAAATGGAGCCGAATGTCTTTTTAAACTTTCGTGCGTTACCGGATGTACACACCTTGGTATTTTTTTTAGAAATATAAAACGTTTCATACTTTAACAATTGTGCGCTTAAATCCAGCTCAGAAGATATACAAAATCATGATGGTAGTTGGTTCAACCCGGACCGTTTATTAGAGGTAGATCGTCCGACTCCACCGGAAGACACCCCTAATAAAAAGGACATATATATAAAATGCGGACTAGCCGCTGTATCGTGCTAGCAAACTATAACATATAAATCGTTAGAAAAAACAAAAGGAATCGAGCAAAATCAGTAGGCCACTGATGAGATCTTTTTTTGACCTCGCTAAAATAGAAAAATTAGGAACAACCCCTCATGAGAAATATGAAACTAGTGAGAGAAACCGAGCTCGACGCCATGATGGCTGCAAGACAGCTCGGCTCCGCCGTCCACCCCACCCAAAATAACGACAAATATTATAAAGATACACAACACACCAGCAAAGTAACAGGGTAAAACGTTTTATTAAATAACTATTTACATGGCAGCCTACTGCAACATGAAAACAACACTTTCAATTGGTTCTTAATAGTTTCAATTCTGGAATTTACACGCAGCACTCCACCCACTTCCCTCACTATCTTTTCTACTCTCAAGAGACAACAACGTCCTACATCTTTTGGAAGACTTTGGTGAAATGGCTACCGTATCTCATTCATCTTCCGAATCTGACCAAAATGATCGACTACCTTTAATAAGAAAAAATGAATCTTTCATCTGGCAATTTTTCACTTATCCTGAAGATCAAAAGAAAGTGAATGCACCAAAAGTAACCTGCACGATATGTGACTTGGTTCTCTTAAGAAGAAATCCAGCAAAAAAATATTTCTTCTCCATACATACCATGGTGCGGCATGTTAAACAAGTGCACCCTCTGCAATTTGCAGAGGCAACGACAAGAGCCCTGGCCACGCTATTACCATTAGAGGTGGCCAGCACATCTCCTGATCGACGACCTGTATCTCCATGCAGTGCAGAGATGGACTTCAGATATTTAACTATATATGGTCTATAACCTATGGTTTTTTCAGTGTTTTTCTTTGTTTTTTAGCTGCAACATGAAAACAACACTTCTAATTGCTTCTTAGTAGTTTCAATTCTGAAATTGAACACCCAGTACATCCAGAGATCATGTCCGACAAGTTGTGTGGGGGGATACCTTGCTAATGCCGCCACCCCCACCACCTTCTGTAGGAAGGACTCTGGATATCCCTGCCTTGCACAAATGTCATAAGTTCTGGATGTTGAGAGCCATACTTCAGGGTCCGACAAGTTGTGTGGGGGGATGCCTTGCTAATGCCGCCACCCCCACCACCTTCTGTAGGAAGGACTCTGGATATACTTGGTCCCTGAGAGGCTTCGATGTCCCTGCCTTGCACAAATGTCAGAAGTTCTGAATGTTGAGTGCCATACTTCAGGGTCCAAGAAACGCGGACTCGGAGGGGGCGCTTGGCTCCTGCCCCCTCCCCAAGTCTTGTTCCCCTGGTATGGCCTGAGATCGCCCACGACATAGGCGGCCGGCTCCCGGGGTCAGGCGGAACTTCTTGCCTTTTAATGCCTCTTCCATTCTGGACCTTGTCCCACAATCCGTTTGACCTGAAGACACGTCCTGCAGTGCCCTGGTCCAACCATCACATTTACACCGTCTCACCCGCCATCCGGCTGAATTGCACCCACTCTTCCGATACAGCGACAGGCGGCTGCCACGGAGCTCAGGAAATGGCGGTCGGCTCCACAGACTTGGGCCTGGCCTGCAAGGATGGCTCTGGGCAACCCTGGAACTCGGACGCTTGACTGCTAGGGCCCCATTCCCAAAAGCGTCCCGTCAGCCTTGAAGATTCTACAAGAGTCACCGAGGCCCCCGGCTCCTGCAGACTTCCGGTGGGGAGCGACTGCCATGATTGCTCGCGGAATGGCCACGACGTAGCCACGAGGTGCTCTCATGCTGACGCCAGCTTCAGTCTGAAACATCCAGAAACACTGTAGACTACCAATTCGATCAGTTCCGGTGGAGCCCCAACGACGTATCGCGTTCTTGCGTAATCCGTCATATGACACGCCGCGTTAGCGCACCCGGAAGTGCTCCGGTGCGCGAGGCGCGAAGCGCAGCTTCCCGGAAGCAATGCGGAGCGCGTAACGTAAGCAATTACATTTCAGTTGGTTCTCCCTCACAATATTTTCAATGTCACATAAAACTCACACATCACCCACTGCCATCTCTGGCTGTTTCCATGGTAACACCTCATTCTGCACCTGGCTGAAGGCACAGGTCAAAAGTTCATATCTCAACGTTCTACAGCAAAGTAACAACACTGTTTTCCCTCCAGAAACACCTGCCAATCCACAGCTCTGTTACATGTCTTTTTTTTTCACACCCAATAGTACTTTTCGTTTAACATAAACATTAACATACTGTTCAATCTCCACTTCTTACAATCAACCAATCATTTTTATTTTTTAAACCACACCCAGCCTCTTCCTTTTTCTTTATTTAGAATTTCAACTTCTAACTACCATTCCACTTCCAGAACCGATCGGAGGACGACTACAAATCCCTTGAAAATGAAGGTCTGGCTAATAGGACACAGTTATATTCACTGGAGTGAAAAATATGCAGTAAGCAGACGAATTTGCAACCTCAGCTTACCAAATGTACACATAACATGGATTTCCAAAAGAGGATTGAAATGTCACCAATTGATTCCATTGGTGAAAACTTTTATGCATCTCCCAGAACCAGACCTTATAATTGTGCACTGTGGTGGGAACGATCTAGGCACAATCACTGGGGTAGGTCTGGAAATGCTTCTAAAAGACACCTTTCGACAATTGATGACACTTTTTCCTCGATCTGCCTTGGTATATTCCAATATATGCCAAAGACAGAAATGGAATTGGTCCAATCACCATTGTGCACACTTTGAGAAAGCAAGGAGACATGTAAATAAATCTGTTTCTGCGTTCCTCAGAGATTATAGCATGGGTTCTATTTACCACAACAACTTGCGATACCACATGCAAGACGTCTATAGGAGAGACGGAGTTCATTTCACAAATGAGGAAACAGAATCTTCCTCTGCAACATCAGGCTCTGCATCGGTACTTACTTATAAATGCAGAAAACACTCAATTAACACAATGGCTCTTTTCAGAGCCACCTTATATCTAAGCACTCAAACTTCTGATTTATCTCCATTTTCACACTCTTGTAAAAAGGTGTGCGCGACCGAGTGCGCCCACCACGCAACATTTTTTAAAAAAAAATATATATATTTTCGCGTTTAAGGGCCTTACTGCACACCCTGAGAAAACCTATGCAGCAAAACAATCTCCACCTTCTCCCCTTTCCATATTCCAACGCTTTGAAATCAACAATATATTTACTCGCAATGACAAAATGGCGGTCAACACTTCCTGATTTCCTTCGAATCGAACGTTAACAGACGTCACGCAACAAAATTCCGCTCGCGCGCGCAGCCGTTTGGGTGCGCGCACGTGTGCGCGCGTATAGATATATAATTGACTTTAACTTTAATTTCCTCAGCAACTACTGAACGGATTTACACCATTCCAAAAAAAGCGTAATCTGCGAGCCGGACTGTACAGTTTTGCCAAATTTCTTATAAATCCATTCACCCGTTCGACCTGTAGCCGAGTCTAAAGGTCCTTCGGAAAATAACATGGAGAAAACACGTTTTGGGACCCCCTTTTATCTCAGCCCCCACTTGACCAATCCCCCCCAAACTTTTAGGGAAGGAGCGCAGCAGACCGAGCCATCTTCTTTGAGAAATTCGCTAAGATTCTTCAACCAGGGCCAAAGTTATTCCAAATAGAATGTTGAGGATTTCCTATGGAAACTAGGTCCTAACTATAACTACCTACTGGCGACCGCCAGTAGGTAATATATATATATATATATATATATATATATATATATTCCTCTAAGTTGCTTGGTTCCTCTCAACTCCTCCTACCCAGGGGGCGCTGAGTCTCCGGCTGACCATTAAATACTTTTTTCATGGAGACACAGCATTGGCATTTCTTTTATGAAAAGCAGTCATATATACACATATATATAGATATATATATATATATATATAAATTCACTGAAAAAACGACAGTGTTCAAGGGTGTTATAGTTACTTGGACATTTCACTCGTACAAAACAATTGAAATTCCCCCGTTATAGTTAGGTGTACTAACTATGACTCACACACCACTTAATCCACTGCTGATGATGTCACATATTACATCATTTATGACATGGTCAGTGACATCACTGATGACATCTCAAATGGCATCATTGATGACATCATCCAGTGAATGTGGTTTGGTTTGATATTTAAATATGTATTATATATATATATATATATACAGCAATCTGCCTTGAAGCCTGAGTGGATGTATACATGTCTGAATGGAGGATTTAGTAGCAATGTGATTGACCTTATAAGAGATGAATTTAATGTGTCTCACTAAATATATGGGATAGTGATTAAACTGTGTGAATACCTGTATCACTCTATCTCTTGTTGTGCAAACAACTACATACATTGGTTACTAGCTATGTGAAAGTCTTTATTAGTTATTAATTAGTTAAGTGAGTATTTGTATGGGATAGTGAATGAATGTGTGTGGTTTGGTGGGACGTGTATGACTGTCCATAGATGTGTAAATTGTTCATTTAGTAGTTGTTTAAGGTTTAGAGTGTATGTGGAAACAGTTGTTTGAGTGAGTGAATCTCTTTATGGGTGTAGTGATGACTAAATATATTTCTGAATGATATACGTCCAACAAACTAGAAAAATAAAAGGCACTGTATGTGACAGTTTTTGTATATAAATAAGTATACTTAAGACTCAGTGATTGTATGAGTGATTGTATAGATAACTGTATAATTGTAATAAAGATTTTATAACACACTAAGTATGAGTTACTATCAATATGAATAAATGAAGTAGTATTTTTTATAAGTGTGTACCTGAGTAAATGTAAGCATGATCCATAGTTTGCATAAGTGAGTAGGATGACTGCATAAGTGGATAGGATGTGAGCTGGTGGGTAATGTTGATATAGGTGTATAAGTATATTTAATAGAGTTTAGATGTGTGTGTAGATCTAGGAATCACTAAGTGGCGTTTTAGAAACTTGCATTGGTGTGCCAATGGTTTCAAGTATGGTACTTCATATTTTATAGTGAGTGTTGAAAAGGTATACTAGTGTATGATAAGATGTATCAGATTGTCACATGGATGATGTCATCAGTGATGTCCTCTGACATGTCCATGTCATGAATGATGTAATATGTGACATCATCAGCAGTGAATTCCGGGCGCATGAGTTATAGTTAGTACAACTAACTATGAAATTTCAATGGTTTTGTACGAGTGTAATGTCCTAGTAACTATACCACCCCTGATACCTGTGAATTTATGAGGTGTTTTTTAAATGCTTATTCCTAACTATAACATGTCTGAAAGCTATGTTTTTTAAGTGAATTTCAAAGGTTTTTTAAAGGCCAAAACCTAACTATAACATGTCTGAAACCTATGTTTTTTTTGTGAATTGCAAAGGATTTGTAAATGGCAAATTTTAAATCTATTAATTGTTTTATTTATTTTTTTGATACTGATTTACTATTTTTTTTTAACTTTTTTTTTTAGATATTTTATTTTTTAACATTACATTACATTGTGTGGCCCCCCTTCCTTTTACTTTTAGGGGCCCTGGGGACCCCATTCCCCAGGGTCTGACCAGCAAATCTAAATGTATGCATTTTCTTTTTATAGCACAGGGATTCCTATGGAAGGAAATACAAGTTAATTCTAAGTATGTTTAGAATTACTTTTCAGGGTCAGTGCTGGGCTAAAAGATGCAACTAGAAAACAATGTTCTGAAAGGTAAAAGTTAATAGACAATTCTAGATAGCATGCACATAGCATTAATCAAGTGGACAAGATGGAGATTACTCATTTTTTAGTCAAAAGATAATTATTCATCTTTATGTGCTAACATTAGTTTCAAGGTCGGGCAAATACAGTTAAGAACAGCAGTGCATTAGAATGTATGACAACCACATAGAACTTGGTGCAGCAAACATGAAAAAAGTGCTGGTGGCGACGCAAGTGAAAAGAATACAGCGTTGTTGGCGCACTGTGCATAAAGTGCAAACTATTTACAGTGAGTGGCTTAACGGCGCATATGACATTGTAATATCACAGTGGGCACAGTTGATTTAATTTGAATCTTACAGCCACGTAGAGGAAGTGCGCCTATTGGTCAGGCTGTTAGGTCACAGTGCGCCAACAAAGCTGTCTTCTTTTCACTTGCGTCGCCACCTGCACTTTTTCACGTTTGCTGTTTTCTAGTTGCATCTTACCTACCCAGTCCTGACTTGGTCTATAGGTTATACTCCTGTCGTGTGTATAAGGGCTAAAAGATGCAGCACTGGGTTCTCTCTTGATAACAGGTGAGTAAATTAGAATTCGTTATTCGGATGATTTTAGGTGAATATTATAAAGTTCCAAAACTCCACACCTAGAAGAATTTCCAAGTGAAACCAGTCAATGTTATCGTATGAAAGGAAATTCACTTAGTAGGTACGTAGTATTATTGTTACCTTTTCTTACTCAGTGGTGGATCCTGGATCCAGCACTGCTGCATCTCCTCTAAACAGTTGAAAGAATGCAAATGACCAAAGACGCGCGGTAGCTTACGTTTCTTTATTTTTTTCTTAATATCGCTAGAATGCTTGGATCATATGCGCACCCCGAGATTTTCTCCCGCCCAAAGTAAATGTTGGGGCCCTGGGGGTCCTTGTGGGACCCCCGGGTAGACCTAGAGGATCAGAGTGTGTCTACCACCCCCCTTTTCACATTTTAAACACACATTTCACACGCTTCTTTAGCCCCCTTTCTTCCGGGGCATAAAATGGCTGCCAACAGTTTCTAGTTTTGAATGTTGACAACCACTTGACAGCCAATTAGCATTCAGACCTTGATCGGAAGGGTGCGCTTATTGTACGATGACAATAAGCGGAGGATCCGTATCAATTTTTTTTATGGGAAGTGAGCTGCGTTGCCCTTCTCCCTTGGCCAATTCCGGGCACCGGAGTCCCCATCCCCCGGGGCATGGCTAATTATATATTTTTATTTTATGCAGGAGGGCTGCATAGCCCCCCTCCTGAAGCCACTTCAAGACCCCGGGGATAGCCTTTTTTCAAAATGTATTTTGATCGTCACTGTTGGGGACCGTGGGAGGGTCTCCAGTCCCCTCACAGTCCCGCCGGCTCACCAACTCCTGCTGGAGCCGGTGTTCTATTGACATCCATCTGTGTATGTACCCCCTAGGAGTTGCCTTCACTTTGCGCATGCATGTTTGTGGTAGCGCATGCGTGTTAATGTTATGCATGCGCATAATACGTCCCACCGTCTGGCTATGTACCCCTAACGTATTTCATTTTACTTGCGCATGCTCAATTACAACATGCCCAATCACAGCTCTCACACACAGTGACATCATGCTCAACCAATCATCATTCTGCAAAGCATTTATAATCTGCTAATCTTCTCAAACTTTTCCTATTCCTCAGTCATAGTCATTATTAGTGTTCGTATCCACTTCTTCGTAGGTGAGCACTTTTTTAAAGAGTAATTAAAATAATTAATCTGAACGATCTTTAATACCGCGTAAATGCTAATTTTAGTTCGATTTGGCAATGCTATTTTTAAGCACGTTTTCCTGCTTTTTTATATCGTTAAAGTGGACTTCGTAACTTTTATTTCGGTGCAAATCACGTGCCCCATGCATTGCAATAGTAATGTTTTTGACAATAGTGTATTTTTGCATGGTTTCCAGCTCTTGTAAGTCGATTAACTTGCCTTGGTGGCTGCTGTTTCTGGGCAAATCACTTATTCCTACCGCCTTTCATTATTTAAGTAGTGCGCCACGTGTTGCTTCCTCCACATGCACTGCATATGTAATCGATTGGTCAATGTTGTATTTTAGCACACTCTCCATGTTTTTTAATAACGTTAAACTTGATTTGCTATCCTTTGTTCTGTGCAAATCACTTAATCCTGCTGCGTTTCTTTAATTTGCCACATGGCCGATCCCGCAGCAGTGAGCTATGTGCTTTTAAAGTTAATGTAATGTAGTTTTTCTCGTGTAAGTTGTGCGTTACGTGCCCCATGCATGGCAAAAGTAATGTTTTTGACAATAGTGTATTTTAGCACGGTTTCCAGCTCTTTTATGTCGATTAACTTGCCTTGGTAGCTGTTGTTTCTGGGCAAATCACTTAATCCTAGCGCCTTTCATTATTTAAGTAGTGCACCATGTGTTGCTTCCTCCCCATGCAGTGCACATGTAATCGATTGGTCAATGTTGTAATTTAGCATGCTCTCCATGTTTTTTAATAATGTTAAACTTGATTTGCTATCCTTTGTTCTGTGCAAATCACTTTATCCTGCTGCGTTTCTTTAATATGCTAAGTGCCACATGGCCGTTCCCGCAGCAGTGTACTACGTGCTGTTCAAGTTAATGCAAATTAGTTTTTCTTGTGGAAGTAGTGCGTCATGTGCCACATGCATTGCAAAAGTAATATTTTCAGCAATAGTATATTTTAGAACGTTTCCAGCTCTTGTATGTCGAATAACTTACCTTGGTGGCTGCTGTTTCTGGGCAAATCATCTAATCCTGCCGCCTTTCATTATTTAAGTAGTGCGCCACGTGTTGCTTCCTCCCCATGCACTGCACATGTAATCGAATGGTCAATGTTGTATTTTAGCACGCTCTCCATGTTTTTTAATAACGTTAAACTTGATTTGCCCCCTGTTCTAGCTCATTATACAGATGTCTCAACCATGGGATGTACTAGTCGCCACAAGCCATTTATTCCTGCCCATGCACTATCCCTGGTGGTGGTCAACAACTCGACACACCAGATCCACTGACTGCTCTCCATATGCTATCAGCCCAAATTTGCAATGGACCTATGGAGTTATCAGGCTTGACTTTAACATTTCATGACAGCAAAGCATTCTGAGATGAGCATTTGTGTATTTCATGTGTTTGCAGACAGAAAACTGTGCTGTTCTCATGTTTTGTTGAATTAGTGATTATCAAGAAAACGAAAAAAAAACATGTCCTCCCGATTTTATTAGCCAAATATGTCATTTGAAATTGAACAATGTGTGTTATAATTTTTCATGCTTCTATAAATATTTTTATAAAACATAAATCTCCATCGTGATAATCTCATAGACGTTTGTTTCTGAAACCCATATGTTTCTTGTTTAAATGCTTGTTACACGTTTTCAGCCTGCACTTGAGGTACAAAGTTAAAATGTTGTTTTGAATTTTTTTATTTGAAGACATGTCTTCAATTTTCTTTGATGTTTATTTCTCAAATTCTAGATCATGGAAGTCCAAAAAGGGTTCTATCAGATCAAGGCCAGGAGTTTGTGAATGAAGTGAGTGACCAATCTCGGCCTTGCATTTGTATAATGCAAAGCTATTTCCTAATTTACTTGCCAAATATAATTATACCAACTTTTTTACGTTAATTGAGAGTCATCTAAGCTTTTACAAATAGAACGTTCTATATGTGCAACCTATCACCCACAGACAAATGATTTATGAGTATACTTATATATAAGCTGTACACCTTCAGAGAAGGAGAGTTAGTACTTCTGACAAATTGGAAGCGAACAACCAGAAAAGGAGTTATTTTGGAGCATAAGTTTACTGGACAGTACCATATTGCTGATATGCAAGAAAAGCTTGTAAAATGAGTCAATAATGCTAGCCAGATGCCTTTACGTACAACGTATCATTTTCCCATGTTGAATCAAAGCAAAATATTTAACATAACCATTCGTATGTCTCTAAAAGGTTTTCCTACAGATATTGAAGCGTCCCGAATATGACCAATGGCAGTTAGTGATAGAATCTAACTAAAGATAAAAAGACAGCTACAATTGTAGTGTTTTTTGCATGCTGTTAATGATACTTCCAAAAACATTAATTTGTTGAAGATACATTACTTTATGTTATTTTATGTTAATTTCTGTTTTCGGTAGAATAGTTGAAAATAGGAAAGAGGGCGTCCATAGTGCCCATCGGAAGCATACTGGTATTCCCAGATGATTTTGTTTAACCACTAGTATGGTCCTTATGCGGTTGGTTTGAAACCTCTGATGATTGCTTTTCAACCCAATCCTATTGAGAACAATTTTTTTATGTACATTAAAATGAAGCTTGGACATTTGTACAACATATAAATTTTTAACTCTTTTTTCAGTTTGCAGAATGTTACATAAGTCAGCAGGCAATTGTCGAGATTGAAGAATGTATATCCCCCGGTTCTAGATCATTACACCGATGTCTCAAACATGGAACGTACTAGAGTTTCTCTACTGTATCGAAGCTTAAAGATTCACAATTTTTAACCTCTTGGCACGGCCGGAATTTTGCTGCAGTGCGGCAAAATTCCACACGTGCGCAGATCAGACGGCTCCCGGCCGTAAGACGCACACTGGCACTGCGGTGTCAGACGCTCAGGGGCCGTCTGATGCATGCAAGGGATTAATGGATAACGTTAAGGTAAATATTCTCAATATGACTAGTCTGCGAAGTTAAAAAGTAACGGATATAAGTACTTGAGGGTTTTTTTGTGGCAGATAATCTCCAATTCACACTTGTACGAATGGGTCTGATTGATACAGGGTGGATCTCTGTATAACTAATGGATGATTAGGTATTAGGATGGCATAAAGAGCTCCCAACCTTCTTACTTTTTCTCTTAAAAGGTTCCAAATTGGGGACGAATATTTGGCTGTGCAGTAGAGGTTGACAGTGCTGCTCCACTGGTACTTGGGCCTTCTCATGAAGCAGGAGGAGCCTCTCTCAATCTCCTTAACCCTTCCCTTGCAAAGTTGACCGGATGCTTGATCTGCAAGTGCTTCCGCATACTTGTAGTTCCACACCCGTACATTATATTGGGGTCTCCTCTTAAAAGCAGTCTTGCATATGCGGCAAGTAACTTTTCTTGCATTCATCTTTTTTAAGACTTGTGGAAATTAATTTCAAAACATTCAATATTTTCGTAACGCACACAGCCAGACAAGAATGAACAATACAACTGAAATGCATTACAGAAAAGTAGCAAGCAAGAAATTACATGATTGGGTATTAGGATGGCATACAGAACTCACGTATAAAGTGGTTTTCCAGCCTTCTTACTTTTTCTCTTGAAGGTTTGATTAGAGCTTTCCAACAAAATTTGAAAGGAGAAAGTAGGAGATAAAGAAAACAGGTATGACGTTATATCTCAAAGTGAAAAAATGGATAAAAAGGGTGAGCCAAAGTCTGCATGTACAATGGCCAGTGGAAGCGTTTTGAGAGAGGGTACACCCAAGGTCAAGTGAAGAGATTTGATTTATAAGGCATAGCAAAGGAGGTGGCAACAAAGGGGAAGAAGGTCCATCGGTGGTGAAGGCTGGGTTCGTAAATCTGCTCCATCTACAACTTTCTTTCTCTCACAGTTTTAATGTTGTTTTCTCTCTCATTCTCTCTCTCAGTCTCTCTCACATCATTTCTCTTTCTCTTTTAAAGTTATGGACGCTGCTGTCCACTCTGACGCGTAGAAACAAAGCTAAGTTGAAGTTGTGAACTCTGCTGCTCACAGTGTTTAAACAAATTAAGCAGAACGGCCTATATATACAATACCTCTGATTAAATGCATTAGAAATAAAAGAGCTTATTTACAAACACCTTGCACCACTTTTGCGTCACTTTCAACATGAGAAAAGTAACACAAAAGTGACACAAGAGTTTTGTAAAGAAGCCCTAAAGAATATTGTCCTGCATAATGACTTAATCTCTCACCTAATTCTGTCTCATCTCTGAATCATTTTAAGGACCTGTGGATCTGTAATGTAAATATGATGCAGTAGACACTTCTATACACCGCTTGAACGCAAGCCTATAAAACATGTGAAATACATCAGGCACACTTTAAAGGAAAAAAAAGAAGTAAATATTGTCAAGTGTTACTTTAACTTATAATATTTCACCTCATTTAGTCACATCGATCTAATTTTCTCTTTTTTTTTGCAGATTACCTACCGTATTTCTATTTTCCGTCCATATCACATGTTGTTTATTATATCGTTGTGTTAAAGTTATGGTTCTAGTTATTTATTGTATTGTTATCTTTTAGTTATGTTTCCAGTTATTTAGTGTTTTAATAAAAGTTAATAAAAAAAGTATATATGTCTTTTTTTTGTGAGGGTAGCAGTCCACAATAGAAATGATATTTATAATTTGAAGTATAATTCTTAGGCTAACTCTTTACCAGATCTTCACCAGACTCTACTGCTACAACTAACGGTTCCTATGAAAAAGTTTTACAAAAGCACCATTAGCAACATAGTCTGGTGAACTTCTAACATCTGTGCTAATTTAAGTGCTCCATGAACTGCTACTATGGTAACAGGCAGAAAGCCGTTTAGGGTAGGGTTGAAAGGTACCGACTATACAGAAACCGTTATATTTACCCAGGATCCTCTACATGACAGAAAGGAAAGGAAAGCAAAGTAAAACAGAACACTGTGTACCAGATTTACAGCCCTCTTGCACCACTTTCGCGTTCAACCCCCCTACATATTTAGAAGTGTGTGGGTCTCAACAACCTCCCTCAAGCCCCGGGAACCACCACCCCCGGGAATTTGTGTATTACGGGAGGCAGACTATGGTGCCCTCCGCCTGGTGCCCTCGAGGGCCCTGGGTACCTCCACGCACAACGGCCGGCTCCTGCAGTGTCCCGGGGTGCCTATCCCCGGGACACTGCTGTTTGCTTTGACAAGGCGGGACTCTCACGACTCCCGCCCTCCCCTAGCAAACTTAGTTTGCATGTTGAAAGACAGAGCAGTGAAATCTGTTCTCACTTTCAAAATCCAAAGCAGATTGCATTTCCACATACAAATTAGCATCTCCCCATGCGAAAAAGCAATGCCGGCTCCCTAAGAACGCTAATCACACAATGTTGCTAAATAAAACAGCAAGTGTGCTTGACTTCTCAATATACCACCTTATCCTACGTAATGTTATTTTCAATCACGTTCTGATAACCAATAAGAATCATGCTTTTAAAAAACAGAACCATGCACCCTACTTTTCAGTATAGAATGTTGTCAAACAACCAATCATTTCTTTTCTGTTTTTCAACACTGCATCTTATCCACCATTTAAAAAAAATCTTAGTTTTGAAACTGCCATTTCATTTACAGAGACCATCTGAGTCCATCGAGACCTCCTTTCAAGATGCTTAGAGTGTGAATTGTAGGACACAACTATATTTTCTTGAGCCATAGAGACTATAGAATGGGGTCCATTTACCACAACAATCTGCGTTTCAATATGCATGGCATCTATAGGATAGATGCTGTACATTTTACAGATGAAAGGAACAGAGTCTTCCTCATGAACTTTAGACTCTGCATCGGTACTTACTTGTAGGTACTAAAATCTCTCAATAAACACAAGGGCTTTTTTTAGAGCCAACCAAGATCAAAACACATAAGCTTGATGCATATCTCAAAAATACATGCTTTGGTTTTTTTCGGCGGCAAAATGCGCGGATCCTACGTGCATCCTGCGACTTTAACCTCATAGATGCTATTAAACATTCCTCCCCAGTGCTGCGCTGTCCATTGGAACTAGTGCTGAATGGACGTCCAATGGTCGTGCGCAGCACTGGGGAGGTAGTGCTGCCGTCGGCCAATGCACCGAGGCAGCACTTAAGGGGTTAAAAAAAAATGATTTTCACACTTTTTTTGCCCTACGAATCCTTATGGGACCCCCTGAGCAGGCCTAGGGGGTGAGGGTGGGTCCACCCTGCTCCTCTTCATGTTTTGAACACATTGTTCACAGACTTCTTCACCCTCGCTTCTACCGAGGCACAAAATGGCTGCTAACAGTTCCTGGGGCCTCATTTATGAGGCCTTGCGTCAGTTTTGCGCTGCTGATGCATCACTTTTTGTGACGCATCGGCGGCGTAAAACATGCGCCTTGTTGCGCCATATTTAAAAAGTGACGCATCTAGGTAGATGCGTCACTTTTTAAACCCCTGCGCCACATGGAAAGGGGCGACCAATCGGTCCCCCCGAACGTATGGTGGAGTACCCCGATCCCCCCGGGAAGCCATTTTGGGCGGGAGGCGCGTCTCGGCTGGTATGCCCGAAGCGGCGTAGCCGGGGCGCGCCTTTTCCCGCCCAAGAGTGGGTTGTCCTAGACACCGAAGCCGTCCGCCACGCCCAGGGAGGCGGGAGGAGGCGGGTTCACGCCCGCCCAGAGAAGAATAAAAGGAGCCACAAGCCAAGGAAGCATCCTCTTGTTCCTGTGCTCTGAAGCTGCACCTCCTCGCTGCACGTGAGCTCGAGACGGAACGAAGAGCCATTTTTGAAATTTGTAATTTCTCTCTTTTCTTTTCCAGCACTGCAAGTCGCGTTTAGGATCTTTCACCTACGGAGAAAAATGCCGGGCAAGAGAGTCGCAAAGAAGGTCAGCACCGACCAGATGCTCCGGATGTTGGGGAAAGACATGGCGGAGATGAAGAGAAAAATGGCGGCCAGGGACGGTGCGGAAAGGCCGAAAAGATCCAACCCAGCTGAGGCCCCGGCCGGAAGAAGGAAGAGGGCCAGGAATGGGTCGAATGGGGACGAGGTCCCAGTTCCGGAGGCTCCCCCTGCGAGCCCCCATAGACCGGAGGAGATCCCCGCGCCGGCTCCTGCCGAGGGCCAGCGGATCCCCGTTGTGGTTACCCCAGTGAACGATGGGGACATGCCCCCGGAGTTGGCCGCCCAGCTAGCGGCATGGTTGGGTAAGAGCAGCGGGGGCCCTGTGGCTCCGGGGGACACGGCCGAGGAGGCCAAGCTATTAATGAGGCAGTTGCGGCAGTCTCGAGAGGCCGCGAAACCTCCTTGTCCGTTTGTTTCCCCGCAGGCTCCAGTAGAGCAACCCGCAGCTGGCACGAGTTCTGCAGCAACGGCGGTTACAGCTTCTAGTCCAGGTAAGCAGCTAATGCCGATTGCGGGGAAGGGGTCTGTACCCTCGAGAAGGGAGAAATTGGCTCAGCATATCCCGATGGAGGTCAAGGAACGGATATGGGCTGGGAAATACGTAAACATGTTCTCCTTGCTAACTGACCATTATGAGATTGAGCATGTGAAAATCCAGAAGGAACTCATGCATCCGAGTGTTTGGCGCGCTAAAATGGCCGCTTTCAGAGTCGATGAGACGATAGGTAACTGGGGTAGAGCATTTGGCATATTCACTTCAATTATGGGGGAACGGAGACCAGATTTGTTGACCGAGTTACCTGTGTACCAGTCTCGTATTATGGAATTTTCTCAGACATATGTTGGCAATGAGTGGTTTTGTTACAATAACATTTTTCGTAAAGCTAAAGAGTTCGATACGTGCCTAACGTGGGATTGTTATGACTCCATTTCGTGGCAAAAAATGGAACAATCAGGTATGTTAAAGGCGCCTTTGTTGGGAGGGGGCGGGGTGAACTTTCCCGCCAACCATCCGGGGCGCCCTTTCGGACAGGGGCAACTAATGAGCATCACCCTAGGCCGAACGGCAATGCAGGTAAAAAAGGGGTATGCTGGAACTATAACAAAGGGAAGTGTACGAGACCTCAGGGGTCATGCAAGTTTAGACATGATTGCGGGGGGTGTGGACAGTCTTCGCATCCCGAGACCATGTGCAGAGCCAAAACGGGTGATAACGGTAGTAGGGCGAGCGCCAAACAGGTCTGACATAGGCCGAGGGGCGGCTTTACCTACACCGGTTGATTCCACGGCAATGATTCCTTGGCTCAGTGTATACCCTGATCATGTCTCCGCTGGGGTGCTGCGGGACGGGTTTTCTTGTGGTTTCCGCATCCCGGTAGGGAATTTTCAGGGTAAAGCACAGTGTAAGAACCAAATTTCGGTCCTGCATAATACGGCAGTTGTCCAAGCAAAGATTGGGAAAGAAGTAGCCCGGGGTCGGGTGGCTGGACCATTCAACACGCCACCAGTTCCTAATTTTGTTTGTTCGCCCTTGGGGGTGGTCCCCAAAAAGGACCCGGGTGAGTTTAGACTGATACATAATTTGTCAGCCCGAGGGATTTGTCGGTTAATGATGCAATAGACCCAGGGCTTTGTTCGGTGCGGTACGCATCCTTCGATGATGCAGTCGCCATGTTGAATTGCCTGGGGCCCGGAGCGCTGATGGCCAAATCTGACATCGAGTCAGCGTTCCGGTTGCTCCCGGTACACCCGGACGATCAGCGTCTCCTGGGCTTTATGTTTCAGGGGCGCTATTACATGGACAAATGTATGCCAATGGGCTGTTCCATATCGTGTGCTTATTTTGAAAAATTCAGTTGTTTTCTGCATTGGGCATTCACAAGGATTACGGGTTTCCAGCATGTCATGCATTATCTAGACGATTTTCTGTTTCTGGGGGCAGCCGGGGACACTGAATGTGCACAGGCTCTAAATGAATTTTGTGATTTGATGAGACAGTTTGGCGTGCCTTTGGCGCCGGGTAAGACTGTGGGGCCCTCAACTTCACTCGAGTTTCTTGGTATAGAGCTCGATTCTGAAGAAGGTTGCTTCCGCTTGCCAGCAGAAAAAGTGAGGAAATTCAGGGCTTCACTTGAAGCATGCATTAGAGAAACTAAAGTGAACTTGCATCAATTACAGCAAACTGTGGGGCAGTTGAATTTTGCCCTTCGAATTATGCCAATGGCCCGCCCCTTTTCCCGCTCGATTGCACAAGCCATGGTCGGTCTGAAAGAGGGGCATCACCGCACGAGGCTCTCGGCCGAGATTCGCCAGGACATGCGCATTTGGTTGGCATTCCTGGCGGACTTCAATGGTCGGGTGGTCTGGACGAAGCCGGCGGTGTCCTCCGAAGAGTTGGGGCTGTGGACAGATTCGGCGGGGAGTATAGGCTTTGGCGCCATATTTGGCAACCACTGGTCGGCTCAACCGTGGCCGTCATGGTGGCACGAGTGTGGACTTACAAGTAACATTGCTTTTCTTGAACTGTTCCCTATTCTGGTGGCTTTGAAAACATGGCCTGAGGGGTTTAAAGATCATTCTGTGGTGTTCTGGTCTGATAACATGACCGTTGTTGAGTGTATCAATAGTCAGGCAGCACGATGCAAGTGGATCCTGAGGTTGCTCAAAGAAATTGTTTTGCTATGTATGCAATTGAACGTGCTCTTTAGAGCGAGGCATGTGCCAGGGGTAATGAATCAGGCTGCTGATGCGCTTTCTCGTTTCCGTATGCAGGCCTTCTGGGGTTTTCTGCCCACAGCGGACCGGGTGGTGGCACCATTTCCCGAAGCTCTCTGGTCTCTCGGTGCCCCGAACTACAAAACCTCGTGGGAGAGAGTTTAGCACCCAGGACAAGGAAGGCATATGAAGGGGCGTTCCGTTCCTATTGGTCCTTTTTGGGTTCTGCTAGGGGAGAGCTTTGGGGTCAAGAGGAATGTGTCATAGAGTTTTTACTGTCGTTACGCAGGGCAGGCAAATCGGTGGCCACGGCCCAGAGGCATCGGGCCGCCATTTCCTTCATGGCGCGGGCTCATGGTATCCGGGACCCTACAGCGTCTTTCGTGGTACAGAAAGCGCTGCGTGGGTGGAAACGCCTTGAGGGTCGCAGAGTAGATGAAAGGCACCCGATAGGTCTGGATAGGTTGGCCCTGTTACTGTCCGTACTCCCTGCTACATGTTCATCCCAGTCAGAAACAGTGTTATTCCGGGCCGCTTTTGCATTGGCATTTCATGGGGCTATGCGGGTAAGCGAACTGGTGGCAAAAAATAAGCAGGATACGGGGGGGACTGTGCCGAGAGCACATTCAGGTAAAGGGGGAGACGATGACTCTCTCGTTTTTCAGGTCCAAGACCGATCAAGGTGCGGTCGGGGATAGTGTAGTGGTCCAGCGGATTCCCGGATCTCCCATGTGCCCGGTTGCATGCGTTGAGGAGTATTTGGCGCAGAGGGCGGCATCATGGGGAGGGACCTTGCTGAGGCATGCAGATGCCACCCCACTGACGAAGTTTCAGTTCCAGCGGGTGCTTGCATTGGCAATTTCGGCCGCGGGCCTGAACCCGGGCGAATTTGGGACTCATTCCTTCCGGATTGGGGCTGCTACAGAGGCTACAGCCAGGGGTCTGAGTGTGGAAAAAGTGAAACAGTTGGGGCGTTGGTCCTCGAATTGTTACAAAAGGTATGTGCGGTTGCACATGTTGTGAGGCTGATATCATGTACTCACGCTTCTTGTTTTTGTTTGGTTACAGTTTCGCAAACCTACGAGGCGGGGCGGACTGTGCAGTCGGCCCAACACCTGGGAACCAGCGGTCAGAGATCACCGGCTGAGGAGAAAGTGGTGTGGGTCGTGGGCCACTCATACGTGAGGCGTGCCGGGGACGTATTCAATGCAGGTGACATGATTCACACAGCTGGGGAATACGGGTACAGGGTGACCTTCCACGGAAGGGGCGGGCTCTGTATTGACCAGTTTCAACCGTTTCTTGAGGGTTTGTTAGGGCGGACAAGGTCACCGCCATCTATAATCATAGTACACCTTGGGGGCAATGATTTGGTGACCACTGGTAGACGACTACTTCTCGAAGCGATACTATCCACAGTAAGTTGGTTGGCGAGGAGAGTTCCAGGGTGCACGATTGCATGGTCCCATATGATTCCACGTAAGGTGTGGCGGGGGGCTAATTCAGTGCCTGCTATAAATCATTCTGTGAAAAAGATTAATAACAAACTTGGTAGACTGTTCCGTACCAGTACATTGCATTCGATTCCGCATGGTTGTATCAGGGGGGATAATATGTACCTAGAGGATGGGGTCCATCTGTCCCGGGTGGGGAATTCTTTACTCATAGGAGACCTCGTAGCCTGGTTAAGGAGTTTGCAACATGACCTTTAGGTAGGAGTTTTGTGGGGGGTCCGGATAGCCGGTCAACTATCCGGCCTGTGGCGGTAAGGTCATGATCGGTGAGCAGTCATTGGAAGATCCCTAGGGGTGGGCGTCACCCATTACGGATGGGAGCGCCCGGGGGGAGGTGGCCGTTGGCCCCTCAACGGGGAGGCGGTCCCTTCTAAAAGACGGGACGCCTAAAGGAAAGGGAAGGCGGTCAAGGCCCCTCCCTGGATAGGAGGGGCTACGGGCCCCTCCTGGGAATTTCCCGGGGCCAGGACATCTGCGACGGCAGATGTGGTAAGTGTGTAGGGTGGGGAGGGGGGTCTACGCTACCTTCTAGACACCTCACACGAGTCCTCTGATGACCACGTACATGGCGTCGAGTTAACAGGGGCCCCCGTCAAGACAAGGGAAATTGGTATGGCACACGAGGTGCAGTCCTCTGTGCGGCCGCCCCTCACAAGTGAGGGGGGAGTTCTGGTTTAGGGATCTGACACCGGTTACGACCTTGCCGTTGGCCCTTAACGTTAGGATGTACAATTTCAATTTTTAAATGCATTTTTGTAAGGATGTTAGTATCGGCTAGGAGAACCTTTGTATTAGATATATGTTAAGGTTAGCCAAACATCGTAACGTGGATATGAAATTGTACATGATATGAAACTGTTATTTTAATGTTTTGATTTTGTTTCATATTTTAATAAATACGGCCGGGAAGGGTAACTCCCTTCCCGCCTTCCAAAAGTTCAAGAACTGTTTCCGGTTTCCCAATTCTTGGGGATTGTGTTGAGAGGGGGTGGCGGGTATCTCAGCCATATTATACCTGCGTCAGGTATAATGTATACAGAGGGGGCATTCCCCCGCAAAAAGCCTCGTAATAGTGACGCAGTGAAATCTATGAGATTTCACTGCGTCACTTTTAGGACGCTGTTGCGTCAATATCTTGCGCCTGCCTCACAGCAGGGGTAAGACTGATGCAAGCCCTTTCACATGGGGCTTTCCCCATGTGAAAGGACGCATTGCTGGAGTTGTGTCACTTTTGTGACACACTCCAGCCATGCATCACTTTTGCGCTTACAGATACGTCAGAAATACTGACGTATCTGTAACTCCTTGCGACATGATGCGTCATACATTAAATATGACGCATCATTGGTGTTGCAAGGAGTGTGCAGTGAAAAGTGACGCATCGCTGTTTTCACGCAGCGATGCGTCACTTTTCATAAATGAGGCCCCGGATTTCTAATGTTTATAACCGCTTGACAGCCAATTAGAATTCAGCGCGTAATCGGGACGGTGCCCTATGCTACGCCCGCGCCCATAGATATATAAATGACTTTAACCGTAATTTTCTCAGAAACTACTGAACAGATTGACACCATATAAGCAAAAGGCACAAGTCGGAACTCAGGACTACATCACTTCCAAATTTGGTGTAATTCTGTTCAGCCGTTCGGGCTGTAGCCGTGTCTAAAGGTCCCGTGAGAAATTGCACCGGGAAAACACGTTTTGGGACCCTCTTTTTTTCTCGGCCTTCGCTTGACCAATCACCTCCAAACTTTCAGGGAAGGAGCAGAACTGGGCTGGCCAAAAGTTTGGGAAAGTTCAAGAAGATTCATCAATCAACGCCAAAGTTATTAGCAATAGAATTATTTGGAATAACTTCGGCGCTGGTCAACGAATCTTGCTGAAATTCTCCAAGAAGATGGAGAGCTCCGCTCCGCTCCTATCCTGAAAGTTTCGGGGTAATTCATCAAACGGGGCCAAGAAAAATGGGGGATCCCAAAACGTGTTATCCCCATGCAATTTTCCATAGGGACCTTTAGACACGGCTACAGCCCGAACTGCTGAAAAGAATTACACCAAATTTGGCAAAAAGGTAGAGTTTGGTTCACGGATCCGTGCAGTAGTTCCTGAGAAAATCAAAAGATCATAGATATATCTATGGACGAAGTAGGATAGGCGTATCCTCCGAGGATCATACGCGTACCCTTACGAGCGCGAGGTGCATGCTAATTGGCTGTCAACTGTCTTTCAACACTCCAAACCGGGGAGTGTTGGCAGCCATCATGTGCCTCGGTAGAACCAAGGCACAAGAAAACTGAAAAGCAAGTGCACAAAATACGTAAAGGGGGCAGGGTAGAAACACTCTGACCCCCTAGGCCTGCTCAGGGGGTCTCACAAGGACACCCAATGCCCATTTTTTTTAATTTTATTTCTTTAAAATCGGCTCATCCTGCGATAAAAAAAAATGTTTTGTTTTTTTAGCCCCCGGGGGCATTTGTAAAAAAAGTAGTGTGGGGGGCTCCCAATCCCCCCACACTGCCCTGGGGACTGCCACCCCTGGGGGCCTATTTAAATACATAGGGGGGCTCTCAGGCCCCCCCAGCCCTGGGACCACCAGCCCCCGGGGCTTTTTACAATTCGGTGCGGGGCTCTCAGTCCCCCCCAGCCCTGGGACCACCAGCCCTCGGGGCTTTTTACAATTTGGTGGGGGGCTCTCGGGCCCCCCCAATCCCAGGGACTGCCACCCCCTGGGGATTTTTACAATTGGGTGGGGGGGCTCTCAGGCCCCCTCAGCCCCGGGGACCGCCACCCCTAGGGCTTTTTACAATCCCCCGGGGGTTTTTACAATTGGGTGGGAGGCTCTCAGGCCCCGCAGACCCGGGGACCACCACCCCCAGGGCTTTTTACAATTGGGTGGGGGGGCTCTCAGGCCCCCCAGCCCTGGGGACCCCCACCCCCAGGGCTTGAAACAAATGTGGGAGGGGGCCGCACGGCCCCCCTTCTGGAGCCTTGTAGAGGCCTTTGGGACCGCCACTCCCCAGGGCCGGCTCCTGCAGTGTCCCGCAGTGCCCACCCCCGGGACACTGCTGTTTGCAATGGCAGGGCGAGAGCCTCGCAGCTCCCACCCTGCGATTGCAAACTGCTTTGCTTCATTGAAGCGAGAGCAGGGAAACATACACCTATATATATATATAAATATATTCAAACAAAATTCCCCATTGGTTAATGCCGCAGGAGAGATGTGAGCCACATCAGAGAATCAATGCTGTGTACATAAAATTGATTTCTGCCCTGCAGAGAATCACAATATCGCATTTCGAACCGTTGGGACTTTTGTTTGGAATTATGCATGGGTTAGTGAGATACCCACTGTGAGCTTCAAACTTCTAGTCTCGTCCATGGAACCTTATCGTAAACATTGGATGGAATATATATAAATATATTTATTTTATAGTATATATAGCAATTAGATCTCACCTTATAAATGCTCTTTTATTAAAAAAAATACCAGAAATGCAGGTCAATTATTTATTTTTAAAAAAACAACTTATTGCACCAGTTTAACCATTTGTTTGTAAGGTTCAGGTATGGATATTGTGGAACAGTTTTTGTTGCACAATGTGTACTTATTTTAGCATGCACCTAAGCACTTTCTTAAACCAGTGTTAAAAACTCTTGGATACCATAGCTGTAAGGAGCCACTACATCCCCTGCAACTATTGAATGCTTCGCATATTTGCTTCAGTGTATGCTCCTTTTTAAAAGCTGCATTTAGAGCCAGAAAAACCATGGAGGGTTAATATCTTGCTCAGAGTTGGATTGGAGCTTTCTTCTTTTATTGTTGATTGATTCTTTTTATGTGGTTTTAATCATTTACTGTCATGTAATTTTTGAATTTCTGAGAATTCATTCGCGAGACCTGTGTACTTAATGTCTGTACCAACATTATATGCACCTATCTCCAGAGGATGTTGTTATCTGCTGATTGAGGCTTTGTTGTCTTTTATGATTTTCTCTGCTGTTATTCCAACTGTATATAGGAAAATAATGATTCTTGTGAACAATGCAGTAATACTTAATAATAACCTTGCACAAAGGCATATAATGCTAAAAAAAGATGTTGAAGGAGAGACGCTCATGCAGAATGTAATCAGGATGCCAAATACAGTTAGCACCAAATCATATCTGTATTTGAAAACAGATATAAAGAGTGCTCAGTGTCCCAAGTGAAAATAGAACTGACACACTTTAAGTGGCAAAAATATGGCATACAGCAGTGTTTCTCAATACATGGAAACAACCATAATGAATTAAACATTGATTCAACAGTTTTTTTAATTATTTTAGAAGGTCTGGAAATTTTCCAAAAGGTCCCTAAATGTATTTATTTATTTATTTATTTTGCCACTCCAAGTTTCAAACTGTAGCCCCTTACAAGTTTTTAATGAAAAGTAACAATACACTTTTATATAATTATGGAACCATGTTAAAATTAGGTGTATTTATAAATGTAATGATATTTTTACTACGTTTTTATGGACATTGGGGGGGTTTGTAATGATTTTAATTAATCAAACAATAAACTTACTACTACATATTGATTGTAAGTCGACAATGTTACGACCCTACTGTTAATTGGGGACACCTGAAATTTAATAATAAAATTAACTAAGCAGGGATATTGAAGAAACTTGAGTGAGGCACAAGCTATTCACTACTGTGACCTGCAGCGTACTCTCCAACCCGAACGCATCTTAACCCGTTAAGCGCGCCGCAAACATTCCGCCCCAGTGCGGACGTTCGATTGCGCTAACGGGATTCGGACGTCCAACGGTCGTGCGCAGCACTAGCGAGGTAGTGCACGCGATGACCGTTGGACGTTCGAAGCACTGAACGGGTTAATCATAGTCGCGCGAATGTAAACACCTAATAGCCGACTACACGATCTCATTTGGGTAAGTGCATACACGTTTTGGGTGTATGTTTCGGTATTATTTTTGTTTCCCGCACCTCATCAGTAATGCTTACATTGAGCCCCTTTTCGTTTTTTCAGCCTGGCATTGAGGCATGGAAATGCCTGTCTCCAGAGCTGCTTATCCGCAGCATGTTCTACCTTGACAAGCCTCGACTTCCTGCAAGAAAACATCCCCTTAACTTCCCCTCACTGGGGTAAGACTTGATAATGTTGGACTAGATCACAATTTATGTGATCGTTTTTTCAATACTAACCCCCGCCTCTTTTACCCAAAGTGCCCGGTTAGCGGCCCCATGTGAGTAGTTTACCATTTCTCACTGGGTTTTACGTGCACTCCACCCCTCAGTCTTCAGATTTTTTAGATTCTTCATGTGGAATCTATATTTTCACTTCTTGCTTATCTCTCTCAAATTTCTCCAATATCCCTGCTTGGTTATTTTTCGTTATTGTATTTCAGGTGTACCCCATTTTTAGGTCCTAGTGGGACCCCTGTTAACAGTGGGGTCAAAACGTCGTCGACTTACATAAAAAACGAACCATTTCAAGTCTTTGTACAATAATAACAGAACTGTTGAATCATTGTTCAAGGGATTATGGTTGTTTCTATGTATTGAGAAATCACGTTGTAAGCCACTATGTTGTCACTTGAAGTGTGTCAGTTCTATTTTCACTTGGGAGACTGTTCTGACCGACTTTTTCGGCACTCCTTTGAGGGAGAATGATTGAAGGTGACTCCAGCCTATTACCCTTCTAGTGCAGGGATTAGAACTATAAACAGGGCCTATTCATAAGGCACAGTAATGCACTTTCGTACCCTTTTCCTTAGATCAGGGCTTATAAACTTAAGCTAAGGGATAGATTCATTAGTATTAGTGATAATCCGTCCTTTTGCAAGAGTGCTAGTATACCTTCTATGGAGTTATGCTTATTTCGGGCCTTGTAGGCCTCAAACGGGAGAGACTCCATCTTGCTTTCTGCCCCGGCAGCTTGAGATGCTTCTAGGTCAAGTGTAATGTTTTAGTTTCGAAGTGTTGTTCGCTTGGAGAGAACCGGCTCAGGCTGGCCCTTATCGAAAGACTGTATTTTTCTCCACTCCGAAGACACAACATCAGGCCGGCCGGCTGGGAACGTGTCCTTGGTACGGGGAGGTACAAGAATTTGGTGGGCGGCAGGTTACTGGCCGTAACTTTCCATGAAAGGACAAGCTTCCATATTAGCGAAAGTGTTAGGCAATGAGTCAGTCAGTCTGTAGGCGGCAGCTAGCCGTTAGCATCAATGCCATTAATTATTTCCAGGCAGACAGTCGCCATTTTGAAGTCCGAGAAAGATCATGAAGCTGATACTCTCTAAGAAAGACTAAAGAAGAGGGAGAAGTAGCGCAGAGCGATTGGAGACAGAGAGAGAGACAGCAGCTAATAAAGAGGAAGGTTCCAGTGACTTGGAAGAAAGTAGAGACGACAGAGCATAGCGGTGCAGACGTGTACTCGTGACTGCTGAGGTGTGATTCCGAGACGAGCCAAGGCCCAGACGAGAAGGGAACCTAGATGACTGCTGAACCCAGACTTCACATTACCAAGGTGACGTCGACCTTTTTCCCCATAGTGTGCACATTCTAACCTTTCACTTTTCTTTGCAGGATATATGTTATAGTATAATGCTGTGTTTATAATCATTGTAATAAAATACCCCAGCTCTTAGTGAACCAACATGTGCCTTGTATTCTTGTTCAATCAGGGTAACCTGGTCTTCTAGTCAGACATCATATTCATGAACGGATGTAAATCCCGGTCAAGTAAGAGGTGACTGAATAATGAGGGAGAGAGGGACCATTCGATGCTGAGAGCAGAAGGTACATGATTCAATTTGGCAAGTTGCGCTAATTCAGTGTATTGTAGTATTACCCCGAGTAGCCAATGAGAGATTTCTTCCAAAGGTATTCATAGGAGAGTGATCGTCGTTGGTAAGCGGCGTTAATGAGAACACCAGGTGGGAGACTGGTGTGTAGATCCGCCGGATTGCGGATCGGGTTGTAAGTGAGAGAGCACTGGGAGGGATACCAGTGTCTAGGACCGCCGGATTGTGGACCGGATTGGGAGAAAGAGAGCACTGGGGCTGCAGCTCAGTGTGTAAGGCACGCCGGATTGCGTGTCGAGTGAGCACTGATGGTGAACAGTGTGTAATGGTGAATAATCAGAACTGCCCCAGGGTAGATTAGTCTGGGCCTAAGTGGCCGTGAGACTAGCTGGTATGAATGGGATATTTTTGAAAACCTATGCATGTGTATTGCTATTTTCCCCATCCTTAGGTACAAGATGTACATACATATATATATATACCTATTGTAAATACGTTCTAAGGAGGGAGGTGATTACGTTCCGACTGGGTTGGAGGTGCTCTAAGGAGCTGATCCAATCTGGTTCGAGAATCCGGTTGTTACATCTGGCGTCACGAACTGTTTACGAAGCCTGTGTGTGCTGTATTGTTTTGATCTTGTTGGTTTGCGCTTGGCTCGTACGTATTTTCTTTGTTGATAATTTTGTATATATTTTTTGTGTATCAACATGTTTTCGCGAAAGTCGAAATGTGCTTTCAAATTGCCTGTTGAAATTCCCGGCTGGGAATCAACGCCTTACGAGGCCTTGGCCCATGAGTGGGCCGATTCTACTGGTTTGAGTGAGAATTGGATTTCTTGTTTGGGGCAGGCGGAGCCTGCTGATGTGGTTTCTTGCTTACAAAAGGCACCAGTAGTGAAGGGTGATGAGCTTCCTATTTTAGGACGCAGGGGTTGGATTGTTTTGACTGCATACAGAATGCTTCATGAGAAATTTGTAAAATTACAGAAGCGATTTGTGGATATGGAGGAAAAGTTTGTTGAAATGCAGAATGCGTATACTCTTTTGCGATGTCAAAATAAATTGCTTGCCGACAAACTTGAGACTTATCAAACTATTGCCGAAAGGGCTGCTGTTCGTATTGCTAAATACAAATATAGAAACCGTTGTGGTCGTGTTTCTAAATGGAAGGTGCGTCTGGTTGTGGCGAAAGCCGGACTAGATTGGAACCCTGACGAGTGGGATGGTAATATCTGGGATTCAAATGATTCTGGCTCCCCGGCTGAGGAGAGTGGCAAGCGCGAGTCTTCTCGCTCTGGACGTGACTGTAAATCTGCTTCTTGTGATAAAAACGATGGTTCTAGCGACCGTGGTCGCTCTTCCCGTTCTGATGCCGTTTCTCGTCCTGATTGTTCTAAATCTATGGATCGGGCTTCTTCGGAGGCTCGTCCGGAGGTTTCTGCACACCCGGTTTTTCGACGCAAATTACAACAGGCTCCTGGTAATCCTAATGGTATTCATATGGATAGTATTGAAGATTTTACTCAACAGGAAGTTAGTGACATTTTGCAACGATTTCGACAACGGCCTGGTGAGGCTTTGCTTACGTGGATAGTGCGCCTTTATGAATTAGGTGCTGCAGGTATCATGTTAGATGCAGGTGATTGTTTGCGTTTTTGCTCTTTGAGTTCTGATTCCACTGTACAAGATCATTTTCGGAATTTTAATGGTGTCGGCCAAATTAGTTTACTCCAGCTAGCTACTGATGGCTGTAATCACAAATACCCTACTGAGTCTGATTGGCCTGTCAATGACAAGCCGTGGTATATACTTTGTGCGATGCGTCGCAGCGTTTGAATGAGGAGGTGATGAAAACTGTGATTTTTCTCAGTACTGCTGACAGGTTATTGGATGGCTTATTGACATCTTCTGTGCGGAATCGCATTATCCGTTCTTCCCCTGTTGCTTATAAGCAGGTTATGATGACTTTGTTAATTAATCAAACTGGCAATCCTTTGTCTATGGTGCTTGAATCTGTCTGTCAGCTTGGTGAGTTGGGTGACTGGTTTAAACCTGAGAGACAATCTCGACCGGAGGGTCGTACTGCTGGAGATTATAAATTCTCTAGACGTGATATGTTTCTTGCACTGTTGGCTGATGGTGTGAAAAAGGAGGACATTGACGGTGAACCTAATAATCGATTATGGGACATGTTTCGTAAGCGTGGTTTGGATCGTAAGGAGGGTGCCCGTCGTGTGCGTAAAAATGATTGTGATCGTGAATATTCTGATGACAGTGGTGGCGACAGACGTCGTGTGGATTCTGACCGCCGTGATGAACGGCGCTATGAGCGAGATGTGTCCCCTCGTCGTGAAAAAGTAAGGGGGAGAGAGGGGGAAAAGGAAAGGGGGAGAGATGATCGTGTCTACAACAGATATGGGGATGAAAGGGATCAGTCCCCTGAGCTGAGAAGAAGGGAGGATCGACACAGGCTTTCTGATCGTAATTCACAGTGCTATGGAGATGACAAAAATCCATTTCGTTATCGAGATGGATATAAACAGGATGTTTTAATACCTATGAAACATGAGAGCATTTACCCTGATTTGTCCTGGTTGACAGAGCGCAGTAAAAATGACTAGGAAATAGGTCAAGCTCCAGTACGCAGGTGGTATTAAAACAAAGATAATAGACCCTATGTAGATATTGAAATTTTTTGGAAACATCGTAATATCCAAAGGGCCCGAGCATTGGTAGATACAGGAGCGGAGGCCACTCTAATTCATGGTAAATCAAAGAAATTCAAAGGCCAATTCTTCACAATTACTGGTTTAGATGGAAAGGAGACTCCCGCAGTGCAAACTACACTTGAGATGAGAATAGGTAGAATTCCCCGAAGAGAATATTCTGTATTAGCTGTACCACTCTTGGAGTATATAATTGGAATTGACATTTTAAAAGGAATGACTTTGCATTTGGATGACGGTTGTTATCAATTTGGAACTAAACACTACATATCGTCCAGACCCGTACGGGTTGGTCGTTTACGAATGCCCCCCATAAAAATTCCCCAAGCCACAAAAGTGGTTTCTCAGAAACAATATCGTATTCCAGGTGGCCATGAAGAGATCAGTGCCCCAATTCAGGATTTGGTTGACGCAGGAGTTATAATTCAGGTTACTTCTGCTTGGAATAACCCCGTTTGGCCCGTGCGCAAGAGCGATAATTCTTGACGCATGACTGTTGATTATCGAGAACTGAACAAACACACACCCCCTTTAACTGTTGCAGTACCAGATATTGTTACTTTAATTGAAAGAATTTAAAAGCATCCAGGTACATGGTATGCGTCCATTGATATTGCTAATGCTTTATTTTCAATCCCGATTGCCCCCGAGTGTCAGGAACAATTCAGCTTTACATGGAATTGGCGTCAAATGACGTTTAGAAGTCTTCCTCAAGGTTATGTACATAGTCCTACGATCTGTCACCGGCTGGTGGCGGAGCATTTGTCCGAAGTAACTGTACATCCGCAAATTCAAGTGTGTCATTATATTGACGACATTTTAATTCAAGGCGAAACACAAGATCAAGTTCAGACTCAATTAGATCAAATCCTTGACTGCTTACGTGAAAAAGGTTGGGAAATTAATCCTGATAAGTTACAAGGTCCATCCCAAAATGTTAAGTTTTTAGGTATCAATTGGCATGAAGGTCACAGAGAGGTGATCCCGCAGGTTAAACAAAAAGTTTTAGATTTTGCAGTTCCGAGGAATAGAAAAGATGCTCAGAGCTTCATTGGCTTGTTTGGTTTTTGGCGTCAACATATTCCCCATTTAAGTCAGATATTGGCTCCTTTATATCGAGTCACTCGCAAAAAGCATGCGTTTGAATGGGGTGAACCACAACAGAATGCATTTAATTTGGCAAAGGAAGCGATTCAGTACGCCTTGGATCTGTGGCCTGTGGGCGAGGGTGATGTGGATTTGAATGTGTCCGTACAAGGTCTGTATGCAAATTGGAGTCTATGGCAAAAGCAAGGCAGACAAAAAGTGCCGTTAGGTTTTTGGACTAAAAAGTTGCCTGAGGCTGGTGAGCGTTATACACCTTTTGAGAAACAGTTGCTTGCGTGTTATGATGTGATTTTGAGACCTGAAATTCCTATCATGCAGTGGGTTTTGAGTTCGTCGAAAACTCATCGAATTGGACATGCTCTAGAAGCGAGTGTGATTAAGTGGAAATGGTACATTCAGGACAGGGCACGTGTGGGTCCGAAAGGTGTGGCAGCATTACATGAGCAAGTGGCGCAGGCGCCATCGAATGAGACTGGGAGTGATTGCTCCGTACCTGTAGTGCAGGAATCTCCTGTCAAGTGGGGTAAGCCATTTGATGATTTTTCCGCGGAGGACAGAAAACATGTGTGGTTTACGGATGGTTCAGCGAGGTTCATTGGAGAGAAGCGGCATTGGAAGGTAGTGTCCTATAATCCTATCACACAAAAGTTGCTGAGTACAACTGGTGAAGGAAAGAGTAGTCAATATGCTGAATTATATGCAGTTTACCAAGTTTTGAAACAGGAACTACCTGGCACATGTCATATTTTCACTGATTCCTGGTCCACAGCTAATGGACTAGCGGTATGGTTACCAACTTGGCATTCTCATAATTGGGAATTGCATTCAAAAGAATTGTGGGGAAAAGAATTATGGCAAGAAATTTGGGAAATGCTCCCACAGAGTACTGTGACAATCTTTCATGTGGATGCCCATACCCCGATAGACTCCCTTGACAAATTCTTTCATAACATTGCAGGCAGTGGTGGACATGCAAGATTCTGATTTGGTGGGATTGGCGAAATGGGCCCACCAGAAAGCAGGACATTTTGGAGAGAGAGCCACTAGCAGGTGGGCCGCCGATCGAGGAATTTATGTTCCTTTAAATTACATTAAAGATGCTATTCTGCATTGTCCCATCTGTCAACATTCCAGACAACGAAAAGTACCACAAATTGTTAAAGGTCATTTACATCGAGGAAAATTGCCCGCTCAAATTTGGCAGATTGATTATATTGGCCTGCTCCCTATGAGAAAATTTTTTCAATATGTTTGTACAATTGTCGACACGTACAGTGGCCTTTTGGTGGCCTTTCCCTGCAAACAAGCTACCCAAGTAAATACCATTAAAACATTGGAATTAATTATATTATATTATGGCATTCCATTTCAAATTCAATCTGACAATGCATCCCACTTTCGTGGAAGATTGGTACAGGAATTTTGTGCGGAAAACAAAATAGAATGGGTGTTTCATATTCCTTATTATCCACAGGCATCAGGCCTTATTGAAAGAATGAATGGTTTACTTAAAGAACAGTTGCGAAAGTTAACTGACAATACGTACAAAAATTGGAGGGACTACTTATTTCAAGCATTGCTAATTCTGAATAATCGTCCCTTGCTACATGCTGAATCCCCTTTGATGTGTTTGTTTCCTCCAAATGTTGATGCGAAACCCAACACTATTGGCAATACTGTAATGTACTGGGAAATTTCCCCCGGAGCTTTGGCTCCATGCAGAGCAACCCCAGGTTCCGCAGGCTTGGACCTGCATGCTATGAATGACACTGTACTTAAGAGTAAAGATAGAATCATTGTCGAGACAGGCGTTGGTGTCTGCATACCGTCTGGAAGTTTTGGACTGATTGCCCCTAGATCGGGCCTTGCCTTAAAAGGTGTTCAAGTACTTGGAGGAGTGATTGACAGTGATTATCAGGGAGAGATTAAGGTTCTCCTGCTGAACAGCAGTGAGGTTGATTTATCGATTCAAAAGACTGACCGAGTTGCCCAATTGTTAATTATGCCTGTTTTCAGTGGTGAGATTCAGAAAGGCACTGCCCCAACATTACTAACTGTGCGAGGCCAAAAAGGATTTGGTTCCTCCGATAATCCCGGAGCGAGAATATGGGTGCAATCGCCTAAAAATCCCCCTGAACAAGCTGAAATTATTGCGACCGGTCATGACAACACCATTTTGGTGATGAGACCAGGGAAGGATAGCTGGGAAGCTGTCCCAGCTGACAAATGTTATTTACGACAATGAATAATGCCTGTATTTGATTTTCTTTCAGATAATTCTCTGGACTGCTGCTGCAGGATGTGCCGGCGTTGGACTCCTTTCGGTCTGCTACGTCGGGAGAGGAGGGAACCCACAGACTTTGGTTGATTCGAGAACCCGAGTACCGCGTTCCTTCGCTGCGTGGGATTCATCATCAAACTTTTGGACAACTCTGGCCAAACAAGTTACTAATTCTCTGCATTTTTGCCTGACACCCATGCGCTCAGTAACTGACATTTTAGCGACCTGTTTGGTTGCTGTCCCTGCCTCATTGGAAACTCTAAAGCATATTTTCAATATATCAAATGCCCGACCCAATGTTATTCTGGGCGATTTCGCGGCCCATGAATTTTGTCCCTTATGTACTATTCTCTCGGACTCCATTCCCCCAATTCATTCTCAGATTACTACGTATAATATCACGCAGGGTGATTTGTGCTTTTCCTTGACTTGTGATCCTAATGCAATTACTGAATGTGTAAAGTTAAAACTTAGAGCCGCCACTTCTTTTTCGACTCATGAACGAGTGCTGTGTTCACGAAGACCCCCGAAATCATGTGTTTCTGTTTAAAATAACATGACCTGTAAAAGTATAGTAGTTGCTCCTAGCCATTACCGTACAATGTTGTTACCTTCTGGTTGGCTCTTCTCATGCGGCAACACCTCTTGGCCCTATATTCCTGCAAATATTTCCGGAGGCCCGTGTGCCATCACTAGACTGAGTTTATTAATGTTTTCCTCACATCCCAATACCTATTCCCGAGTAGTTCGTGATTCTATGATGTTACATGAGGACTGTGATTCTTCCTTACATCTCTATTCCAAATCTGAATACCTTAGTTTAGCTATTTCCATTATTGGTGTCCCTTGGCTGTTTACAACGCTAAGTCCATTGGGAAAATGGCCTGTTGGATGGTAAAATCGATTAACCAAACCTCTACCATTTTATCTGATATGCTATTAGATGCCCAGGGTGAACGCAGAGCAATTCTGCAGAACCATGCAGCTATCGACTATCTTTTGTTAAAGCATGGACACGACTGTTCTGATTTTGAAGGCCTTTGCTGTTTCAATTTGTCGGACCATACCAAATCAATCCAGGCCCATATTGACAAACTTCATGACTTGACTGCAGAGGTTAGAAAACATATTGATCAGGGTTGGTTTGACTGGCTCTTCAATTGGTTACCTGATTTACATTCCCTACGACAGATATTAGGGGGTATTATGATTTCTATTTGTATTTTAGTAGCTATTTGCTGCTTTATTCAGTGCATTCCTTCTCTACTCCAATATTGTAGAATTGGCAAGAGAAATAGATCAGTTAGTTTTGTTTCTTATTATTCTTCCACAGATGTTAGTTCCATATAGAGAATGTTTAATAGACTGGAGTCAAGGGTGAAGTGTTCTGACCGACTTTTTCGGCCCTCCTTTGAGGGAGAATGATTGAAGGTGACTCCAGCCTATTACCCTTCTAGTGCAGGGATTAGAACTATAAACATGGCCTATTCATAAGGCACAGTAATGCACTTTCGTACCCTTTTCCTTAGATCAGAGCTTATAAACTTAAGCTAGGGGATAGATTCATTAGTATTAGTGATAATCCGTCCTTTTGCAAGAGTGCTAGTATACCTTCTATGGAGTTATGCTTATTTCGGGCCTTGTAGGCCTCAAACGGGAGAGACTCCATCTTGCTTTCTGCCCCAGCAGCTTAATACTTCTAGGTCAAGTGTAATGTTTTAGTTTCGAAGTGTTGTTCGCTTGGAGAGAACCGGCTCAGGCTGGCCCTTATCGAAAGACTGTATTTTTCTCCACTCCGAAGACACAACATCAGGCCGGCCAGCTGGGAACGTGTCCTTGGTACGGGGAGGTACAAGAATTTGGTGGGCGGCAGGTTACTGGCCATAACTTTCCATGAAAGGACAAGCTTCCATATTAGCGAAAGTGTTAGGCAATGAGTCAGTCAGTCTGTAGGCGGCAGCTAGCCGTTAGCATCAATGCCATTAATTATTTCCAGGCAGACAGTCGCCATTTTGAAGTCCGAGAAAGATCATGAAGCTGATACTCTCTAAGAAAGACTGAAGAAGAGGGAGAAGTAGCGCAGAGCGATTGGAGACAGAGAGAGAGTACTCGTGACTGCTGAGGTGTGATTCCGAGACGAGCCAAGGCCCAGACGAGAAGGGAACCTAGATGACTGCTGAACCCAGACTTCACATTACCAAGGTGACGTCGACCTTTTTCCCCATAGTGTGCACATTCTAACCTTTCACTTTTCTTTGCAGGATATATGTTATAGTATAATGCTGTGTTTATAATCATTGTAATAAAATACCCCAGTTCTTAGTGAACCAACATGTGCCTTGTATTCTTGTTCAATCAGGGTAACCTGGTCTTCTAGTCAGACATCATTTTCATGAACGGATGTAAATCCCGGTCAGGTAAGAGGTGACTGAATAATGAGGGAGAGAGGGACCATTCGATGCTGAGAGCAGAAGGTACATGATTCAATTTGGCAAGTTGCGCTAATTCCTGTTATTGTAGTATTACCCAGAGTAGCCAATGAGAGATTTCTTCCAAAGGTATTCATAGGAGAGTGATCTTCGTTGGTAAGCGGCGTTAATGAGAACACCAGGTGGGAGACTGGTGTGTAGATCCGCCGGATTGCGGATCGGGTTGTAAGTGAGAGAGCACTGGGAGGGATACCAGTGTCTAGGACCGCCGGATTGTGGACCGGATTGGGAGAAAGAGAGCACTGGGGCTGCAGCTCAGTGTGTAAGGCACGCCGGATTGCGTCTCGAGTGAGCACTGATGGTGATCAGTGTGTAATGGTGAATAATCAGAACTGCCCCAGGGTAGATTAGTCTGGGCCTAAGTGGCCGTGAGACTAGCTGGTATGAATGGGATATTGTAGAAAACCTATGCATGTGTATTGCTATTTTCCCCATCCTTAGGTACAAGATGTACATACATATATATATATACCTATTGTAAATACGTTCTCAGGAGGGAGGTGATTACGTTCCGACTGGGTTGGAGGTGCTCTAAGGAGCTGATCCCATCTGGTTCAAGAATCCGGTCGTTACAGACACTAAGCACTGTTTATATGTGTTTTCAAATACAGATATGATTTGGTACTAACAGTATTTGGCCTCCGGCTTGCATTCTGTATGAGTGTCTTCCCTTCAACAACCTTCTCTAACATTATCTGCCTGCCATTGAGAATGGATATTATTATTTCTGCATTGTCCACAATAACCATTTTTTTCCTATACACATTATATGCCCTAGTTACCTGTGAGTAGAGTAGTCTTTGTTTCTTGAATACGTTATTCTAACAGTGAAATTTCTTTAATAAGGATAGATTACTAAGTGTTTTTATGTCTTTTTCTTGTCTTTAATGGCTGGAACGGCCGAATAAAGATCTTTTGAATTAGAATTTTGGTTATTGCACCCGGTTTGCATCTAGATATTAGGACACAGTGATAGGTGCTTCACCAAGTTAGTAAAAGGTTTTTAGAATGAAGGGATGGCTATTGCATAGGTATTGTAATTAATGTTTTGGGCTATGGGATGGGTCTTGCATCGTGGTAGTAAGGACCTGTGGAAAATTAGATTTCGATGTGAACATGGCCGGCGCCATCTTGTCCAAACCTGGGCCCGTACGAGCGCGTAAGCGGCAGCTATCTTAGACACCATGGCCACTTCATACATCGCGATCGCCTGCACGTCTCCCTGACCTTGCTAACATCCCCCGCGCGCTGACAACCCCCATGCACACATGCCTGAACCATAAACACACCAACAGCGCGACCCTGCCCCGGAGCCACTTCCCGTGCCGGACCTACATACTCTTTCATCCCTTTCACACGAACAGTACCTTTGATAACCCCTTCCCCTGTACCCAATTGTTCGACCCGATCCCAGGCCACCAACTAGCACTGCGGATGCAGTTTATTGCCCCCATACTGTAAAATCTCACCTTTCATCAAAGGGGCCGGGATTAAGCAATGTCACCACCCCATGAGATCCGACCGATTGCACACGTTTCGGTTCCCAACGGAATGTCCAGCTGCGTGATAGTCATCACCTGCTGAGATTGGGGTGGGGACCTCTACTGTGAATACGTGTGGGAACGGGCCTGAAGCAGGGATTCCGGGGATTTCTTACTGTACTTCAAAGTAATGTTAAGAATGTGTCTTCATGCAATAAAGAAATAAACTACAGTATAAGAGGCCAGGCCGCAGAGATGCAGTTAGAGCACCTCGAGACGATACCCTGTTTGTCCGATCTGACGTGCTTTGCTCTGGAGAAATAAAAACTCATTTCCTGCTTTCCAGTTTTCAGCGCTCGCCTCTTTATTTGATAATTATTGAATGGTTCAGAGGCGACTAACGCCAAGCAGTGCTTGAGTATATCTAGAGAAAAACTGCTTTTCCACAGACCTTTCAGGTCTCAGGGATGAGTAGAGAATGGGGTGGTAAAGAGTTTTTAGGGCACAGGAATAGGTATTTTTGATCAGGTTCTTTGATGAATGTGAGGGGGTTAATCACTGAAATTAAAAGAAAAAGTGTACATTAATATCCATATTTTTACTTTGATATTATAATAAGTCAATATTTTTAGGCTCGATGTTCACCAATGCCATCCATTTGATGAAAAAGCGTTCAGGGTGCTGCAGCAATGCAGAAAATATATGCAGGATAGAAGCATCATATACTTCTACCTATTACTGCTAACTGCAAGGTTTTGGCTAAGGCTGGTCAATGATACTGACTATCGCATGCCATGAAGCACAGCAAAGTCATAGTCTACTGTAGTGTTGTGACCCTTCTCGCATATCGTAAGTAACATCTTTGGAGGGCAACAAAAGGTAACTTTCACAGAGGGAAGTTACTTTATTTAAAATGTGCATTATTTACTAAGCAAACCATCATATAAAACCTCAACAAATTGTATATCCAGTACTTGTATAGCGCACAAATCACCCCGAAGGAGTATTTCGGAGCTGGGGGCCGTCAGGAAGATTAAGCGAGCTATTGCCCAGAGTCGCATGGTGCTGGGCAGACCCCTGCTGGCGGAGCTGGGATCCACGGTGTCCAGCGTCAGTCGCCTGGCCGCGGCGCCACACCTCTTCCCAGAATATACACAACTCCAAATATAGTACTTCTTAGAGGTCTGAGAATAGAGTTCGCATCCGGTTGGTAACAGCGTTCCCAAAGAATTCCAAAATGCTCTGTAACTCTGCCTTTATTTCGGGTCACGTAGAGACCCATATTACCAATATAATACATTTTAATAACGCTTCTATTGATCCTTCAGGTGACAATTAAATATGGAATGCATTATTTGTTGTTGAGTATACAGCTCACTCAATCATTTATTAAGAAATTGTAATATATGAGGAAGATCAGTGTTGTTAAAATTTCAAATGTAGGCAGATATGTACTGTGTATAGGGCTACCTCTAGTTGCCCAGTTGGGAACTGTGACATTATGTGAACAATCTCTACTCTCCAGTGACCAAGTTTGGCCGAATAAGTTGTAAAGCATCTATGTTGTATTCTTGCATTCGATCCAAGAAGAAATGCATTATTTTTAAAGCAATCTGATTCCACGATATCCAGTATCTGCTTCCTATATTAGGTTGCGATCTTTCATTTACGCGTGCAATTCCTCAAATCCTTTAGATGATGATTAAGTTTGGATGTAAATGGGTGCCTTGCAGTGATTCGTAGAGACATCAGCCCTCATTAAAACAGTTTCCTAAACACAGCAGTAATACCCCGTAGCAATGACTAACATTACAATTGCATTTAGTCTCAGATGAAAATGTGTAAGCAGATTTCTTTAAAATGTTAACTGCTGATGTATTCTACATTGTTCTGCTGCACTTTAACACCCGTCTTTTCCTGGTAGCAGTGTTCGACAGAACTACTCAAGGCAGAAATAGTATAACCGTCACAGCCAAAATTGTAAGCAGAAATGGTAACAAGTTGTAAAAAGATCAATATATTTACTCATAATGCGAGCACAGATATCCCCAGACCAACACACTCTCAAAACGTGTTACCATTATCCCAAAGTCCATAGAGCCCCCAGGCACCCTGTGGAACTGGAGGCACAATGTGATGTGCATTAGTGGAGCCGCAATGTTGTGCAACAGGGGCCACATAGGGAATGCATAAAATGGTCATTCTTTTGCTACACCTCAGAGAAGTACTGAGTGATGCACCTCAGGGGCAGGACTCCAGTCTGGAAAGTGATTCACCATAGAAATGTGTGCTATGCCTCATGATAGTAGTAGTTGAAGTGGATCACAGTAAAAGTGAGTGCTGTGCATGAGGTGAATAATGGCTGCCAATCAACGGATAGATATTGGGATGTATGCTGCAGATGAACTCTTGGGCCTAGATTTACTAAGGGCTTGTGTCGCTGTTACATCACGCAAGGCGCTGCAAAGCGGACCAAGTCCTTTAGTGAGATTTACTATGCCACTCAGAGTCACCTTGTGTGGCTCTGTGTGGCATAGGAAATCTTGAGTAACGCAAGGCCAACCAAGTCACTGCCTTGTGTTACTCTGCATTGGTAATGTGTTCCATGGGTGTGACGTGAGTGTTGACACACATACAGTCATGGTTTTGGCGCATTCCCAGATTTACTAACACTAGTAAACTTGGGAATGTGTCAAAATGCTACGCCTTCCCAGGTAAGGCATAACGAGGTGAAATACGTTTATTCATACTCATCTTTTCCTCTTTCTACATGTGCTGTATTCTGCAGCACACAAAGAAGGAAGAAAAAGTCTCAGAAGACTGTTTTTTTGCAGGAAGGTGTCCCTTCCTGCATAAAAACATTCCTTGCTGTAACAAAGACACCCTTTCACAATGTTGCAAGTATGCCTGCATTGGTGCTAGGCTGCACTCAGTGCTCAAGCAAGGAGAGAGAGCAGGAATGTCTAATTTCTTAGTAAATATGGCACAATACTGCCCTAAACCTGTCTCTGTTTTGCATTGAATTACGTGTTCGTTAATCTGCCCCTAGGTGACTACAGTTCACCTGTAACTGTAGGTATCTATAGTTTGAGGAAACATGTTGGCATATTTTATGGTACCACAGGCTGATGGAATGTAGGAAAACTTTGCAGTTGGAAGGGCCTCCCACAAAAAAGGGGGAGAAGAATGAAAAGTGAGATCAGTGATCATTAGGAGGAATGGATGAGAGAGACTTTGGGACAGTAGTAAATTAAGAGCACACAGTGGGGTGAGGGATAAATGAAAGGGAAAGGGACACACGCTGTTTTTCACCAAAGCAGCCCAGCTGCATTACCGGCCTGACCTGTATTCTGCAGAGCGAGCGAGGAAGGCTCTGCCACCGTCACGGACTCCTGCGCTGTCGAGACCCCCCACCGCCTCTCTACCGCCGTCCTGCTGTTTGCTGCCAACTGACAGCGGGGCCGCCGAGTGGAGCGAGGCGAGGGGCTGCCTACAACTCCCGGCAGCCCTCGAGGTCTCCAGCCACACCCCCTTGACGACGCGCTAGGAGGCGCATAAAGGGCGTCACTGCCACAGGGAAATTGACACTCGCTGTTTTTCACCAAAGCAGCCCAGCTGCATTACCGGCCTGACCTGTATTCTGCAGAGCGAGCGAGGAAGGCTCTGCCACCGTCACGGACTCCCGCGCTGTCGAGACCCCCCACCGCCTCTCTACCGCCGTCCTGCTGTTTGCTGCCAACTGACAGCGGGGCCGCCAAGTGGAGCGAGGCGAGGGGCTGCCTACAACTCCCGGCAGCCCTCGAGGTCTCCAGCCACACCCCCTTGATGACGCGCTAGGAGGCGCATAAAGGGCGTCACTGCCACAGGGAAATTGACACACGCTGTTTTTCACCAAAGCAGCCCAGCTGCATTACCGGCCTGACCTGTATTCTGCAGAGCGAGCGAGGAAGGCTCTGCCACCGTCACGGACTCCCGCGCTGTCGAGACCCCCCACCGCCTCTCTACCGCCGTCCTGCTGTTTGCTGCCAACTGACAGCGGGGCCGCCGAGTGGAGCGAGGCGAGGGGCTGCCTACAACTCCCGGCAGCCCTCGAGGTCTCCAGCCACACCCCCTTCACGACGCGCTAGGAGGCGCATAAAGGGCGTCATCGGCCCCCTCGCGGGACGCGAGCGGGACGCTGGGCGAAGCCTGGGCCAAGGGTGGGCCCGTCCAAGCCCGTCACAGACCGGAGGAGACCGGGCCGGGCGCACCCCCCTAACAACTAAGTAAAGGTAAATCATCGAGGACAGGCTCCTCAATAAAAAGTATAAGCACTCCTCCTTTTTGAACCAAAATCAACTAAGGTCATTACCTCTGCTCCACACCTGCTCAATAAACATACAATGACCACGAGAGGCTCCAGAAGCAAAACTATGAAAAAAAACGTAACAACTACTGTCGGTCCAATTGAACAATTCCTACACAAAGTAAACGAAACCATAGATCAAACAGTTATGTTACTTGATCGTCGCGTATCATATGAGCTAGACCAAGCACGGCGCTCATCAATGGGCACCTTGGCACAGGCTCAAACACCAAATGCGATACCTCTAAATAAATCTACCATAGATACAAACGTTGAAATACATGCCTTACCTAACACTGTTGACTTATCGGTAACCACACAATTGTCACAACTGTCAAACTCGCAATCCTCACAGGATCTTGAACTGACCCCTGATATCTTCGCAAGCCTCCAACCAACAACCAATGATCCAACACACAAGAACTAAGAGGCATAAGAGAAGGAGCAATTCCAAAACAAAACCCCTTACAATTACGATCTAATAGCCCAGTTCACATAAGTGTCACTAACCCAGATACAGCTAGTCAACAAATTCAGGAGAACATCGTCATCACAGACTCCTCTAAGAATATCATATCCGATGTCCTCATAGTTGAAGACCACGCAAATAGACCCAGTTCCAATAAGATTCGTCAAGACAAACCACTTGCCCGAGCAGAAAAAGGCACAAATCATTCTAAAGTAGATATATCACTGTTAAACAAAATCGCAGAAATAATAAAACATCAACTACAACCTTTACAAAAAAGCCTTGAGGTAATAGAAAAACAAGTGGCCATATTAATAGCCTCTGCAAAAACAACCACCATCCCAAAGAAAAATGATCTTCCTGTTCCTCTAGGCGCTGCCATTGACCCAGGAAAAATAAATGCAACCAACCCACCAAAACAAACAGTCAACAAACCAGTCCATACTACCACCACAAAAACTACAAAGAAAACAGTGACAGAACCAGAAAACAAATCTACCAATCAAACTAACACCGTAAAAACAAAATCCGATCAAAATAAACCAACACTCAACTCAGGTACTCAAAACCAACCAAATACAGATTCCAACTCAGCAAACGCTGCACAGACAAATAAACCTTCTAAACCACCAACTGAGACTCCTTCAAGACTCGAACAAACACAGACCCACAATAGCAAAACAGGACAACCCAACAAGAGATGGAGAAAGGTAGTAAATCTCCCTCCTGAGGCAACTCCGTTCGTAGCCATTCTAACGGGCGTCCCCGAATTAGGCAGAGACTCAGACGAACCCACATGGTCTCTACTAAATAAAGTACGTTACTGGTTAAATGTCAACAGGCCCAACCACCCTAATAACATTTCCAGAATAACCACGGTAAGAAGAGTCTTGTGGATTGGCCACCAGCCTAAAACAATCCCAGGAGACTGCATAATCGTAAATTTTGAAAATCCACGGGCAGTCGATTACACTTGCTCCTGGGATACTCCAGAATACAACGAAGGAATAAGTGTCAAACGCCTATCCTTTTTCTACCCCCGACAATCCCATCGCTCCGAGGACCCCACCTGGCCATCAAATTGGTCCTGGAGCCAACCCGAGCAAGGACCAAGAAATTGGCACCAGGGAAATAGGGGACAAGGATATAGCCAGAGGTTCCATCCGCAGAACGACTGGGGATACGAACCCAGCGACCGAGGTGACTGGAATTCCGGTAGAAGACCACATCAACAAATGTATAACGAACCATGGTCGGGAATTCCGACATTTAACCATTACAGCTGTCTAGATATGGTAGACTGACCACCATCTCAGCCCCATTTCTTAAATCTCCCGCATAAAACCAACACGCCACCACTCCTGCCACCTACTGCTTCCATAATAAATATCACACGAAAAACTCAGTCTGTAACAAAGCTAAGAATAAATGATGATACACTAAAACAGGGAAAACCAAATGGAGCCCGTCAGACCGAAATTACACGACAACATGGTAATTTGGTCCCGGTTGTGCAGAAACTGTCATCATCACCTTTAAATAAATGTCTGTTCAAAACAAATCAGATAATCGATCATCCAAATTCAAGTACACAAGAAAAATCCGTCCCCCTCAAGAATCATCTGACAGACAAAGTTGAGCGGAACCTGTTGTTCTGGAATGTGGCGGGTCTCGCAAAAAAAGCACCAAGAAAAAGCCTTCCTGGAACTGGTCCACACACAAGATTTAATATGTCTACAGGAGACATGGCTGACTGATCCAGTCCATCTAGAGGGTTACAGAACATTTTTCTCAAAAGCTACCAAATCGCAATCAGGGAGAAGCAAAGGAGGTCTAATAACATACATCTCGAATCTTTGGCCCTGTCAAGATATAACACCTGTAGTTCTTCATCAGAACTATCAAATAATCAATATCAAAGTTACCATCAATATTTCTTATACAATAGTAAATTTCTACAACAATATGAGCTCAGAAGACCTATCCAAAACACTAAGTGAAATAACTGAAAAAATAAATATGCAAAAAACCAAATTTGCAAAAACTACACACTCAATAATCTGGGGAGGAGACTTTAACTTACACATCTGCAGCCAAAGTAATGCACCTACCTGTGGGATCATTGACGAGCATGATAATCCCTTAACCCACTTGGAACACACGGAAGAAGGAAACAATACACAAGCCACTATTTTCGAGTTAGATCTAGGGTTTGCAAATATGATAATGTCACCAACAACCCCATTCAAGCCAACCTTTCACGGAAGAGGGGCGCAAACATTAATTGACTACATCCTGGTTTCTACCATCAACGCAGACTCTATAAAGCAGTTTGAAGTGGTTAACAACGTACTTAGTGACCACTATCCCCTCAAATTAATATACCTTGAACCTGATCGCCACAAGAATCGAGTAAAAGACAACCATACTCTATTACTACAAGACAATCTCACGTTAAACAGGTTAAATGGCTTTACCTTAAAATGGGGCACCCTAGACCAGGAACTTATCACCAAAAGAATAGTGGATAAATGCAGGCCATACATCGAAAACTGCTTAAATCCTTTAGCAGGCGCAGACGAAATCCTGAATGACTATGACAGAATAGTGAAAACCATAGGAAATGAATTAACCAAGCCTAGAAAACAAAACAACACACAAAGAAAAGGATGGTTTAACACCAAGTGTACAAAAGCCTACTCTACCCTAAAGAAAGCCTTAGCAAAGAAAGAACGAAACAGGGAAGAGATAGCCAAACTACGGAAAAGATATGCGCAAGCACTCAAAGAACGAAAAAAAGAGATTCAACACAATCTCTGGACTCAGCTTTTGAATAGTAGCTTGCAAAAAGACAACATAGCATTCTGGAGAATAGTCAAGACTCCTTTCCTAGTAGGGAATAAGGAGGGTCCATCTTTAGACGTAGCAATTAACGCGAAAGACTGGGTGGTGTACTTTTCAGAAGTCTTTGGAGAGGCAAGAACTGAAGTTCCACCCACTGGACCAGCGCTCTCACCGGTGAAGTATCCATTAGATATACACTTTACCATCAACGAGACACAGAAAGCCATTAACTCGGCAAAAAATGGTAAAGCGCCAGGCCCAGACTCCGTTCCAATGGACCTCTATAAATCCCTTCCTGACCTTTGGTCCCCACTCTTAACAAAAGTACTGAACGCAGCTAAAGAAAGTTCCCTCCCTAAATCTTGGTCAACATCAATCCTAATTCCCATCTTCAAGAAAGGTAATAGAGACAGTCCTTCCTGCTACCGACCCATCTCACTTCTGGACTCTGTGGGTAAGATGGCAGGAAGGATCCTCCTCAATCGTCTACAGGAATGGTCTCAGGAACACGGGGTCCTTTCAGATCTTCAGTACGGGTTCAGGGCCGGCCTGAGCACCGTGGACCAAGTTCTGAACTTAACTCTACTGGCCGCAAAGTACACAAGTGTCAAAAAAACCAGTCTCCACCTAGTCTACGTTGACCTTACGGCAGCGTTTGACTGTGTGGTACACACAAAACTATGGCTAATAATGCAGGACATGGGGATTGACCCCCCAATCATAGATTTTTTACGTGAGTTATACTCAGACGCCACAGGCAAGGTAAGATACGGGCTGGAAGGACAACTCACAGACAGCTTCCCAATACGGAAGGGGGTCAGGCAGGGGTGTGTACTGGCCCCTTTCTTATTTACGCTGTATACCAACGGTCTAGAGGCAGCAATGCTGCAGGGCACAAAAGATTTTCCATCAGCAGGACGACGACCAATTCCAGCATTGCTATACGCCGACGATGCGGTGATCCTTGCCCGAACTCCAATACAGTTGCAAAAAGCCGTAAATCACTACTGTACCTTCATGTCCAACCTCAATCTGAAAGTAAATATAAAGAAAACTTTCGTGATGCATGTCGGCAGTAAAGGGAAAAGGATGAAAACAATTTTAATAGATAACACACCACTCGAAACAACAAAAACCTACCCATATCTCGGAATTACCATCGACGAGGAGTTCAAATGGAAAGATGCAATTAACTCCCGCAAGTTATCACTCATACGAACAGTCGGCGCTCTAAAAGCCTTTTCTCTCCGTCTAGGGAAAAAACCCCTGGCGGAGATGTTAAAGATTTATAATGCAAAATGCATCACCACGGCTATCTTTGGAGCAGGAGTTTGGGGAACGGCAAACGCTGAACAAATCCAAAAGGTTGAAAACACCTTCCTCAAATTCTTACTAGCAGTTCCTAAGAGCACGACCACCCTTGGATGCCATTTAGAACTTGGACTAGAATATATCTCAGATCTGATCAAGATCCAACCCATAATGCTATGGCGAAGAATATGGGCAACGGAAGAATGTACACTCACAAGAGCAATCATCGAGGACTGCATGAACTTAGAACACATGGAAAAGATCAGGTGGCTTCATTATGTAAAAACCTTCCTCACAGATATTGGCCTACTGAGGTTTTTCAACGACCCACAGTCAGTCACAGACATAGCAAAAAAGGAACTAAAAAAGATATGTCTGTCCCACTTAAACCAACTAAGACTGATGTCAGAAATAGGAAAACCAGCGGTTCAACATAGCCTCATGATACAATCTGTTCCATCCATACAACCATATCTACAGGAAGACCTGACACATTTTGAAAAGCTACTGTTAACCCGTTTCAGGTTCAATCTTTTCCACATAATGGTATCATTCCCCACCCAAAACAACTGGACATACACAAGAACACCATGCCCCTGTGACTCTACCTCTCCACAGTCCACAATCCATGTCCTCTTCTTCTGTACCTTCTACACACCATTCCGGAAGAGATGGATTCTACCAATCCTAAAAGTAATGAAGATCAGAAGATGTCGCCCAGCATTTTTGGCACTGCAGCTCTTGGACAATCTACTAGTCTCAAGATCCGTGGTGCATTATCTTAGAGTGTGCCTTAAACACCGTATGAATTTATGAGCACTCCGTGAATCCGTCTAAATACGGCCTCTAGTAAATGCATTGCACAGAATACAGTGAACAAATTTTTAATTCATATCATGTACTTTTTAAATGTATCTATTTTTATCAGTGTTTTTTACAGTATAAATTTGTACTTTTGTGGTTTTCATATTGAAATCCGAATAAAGTTAATTTTGATTTGATTTTGATTTGAAAGGGAAATGTGTGATCAATGAGGTGGTGCAGGAATAAAGCAGAAAAACAGCAGTGCGGCAGAGATGGCTAGAGGAATATGGAGTATTAGAGAAACCAAGGAAAGATATGTGCTCCATGGAGGGCTAATAGGAAATTAAAAAGATTTCCCTCACATCAAGACTGGAATGATACAACTCGTGTGATCAGTATATGTTGGACCTGGCCCTTTTTGAAGGGTTATCCCCAAACTTTTTGCTTCCTTCCTCCTACTTTTTTCTGGCCTGTTTTTGTTGGCTTCAGGACTCTGGGCACTTTACTACTGCTGATCAGTGCTAAAGTGCATATGCTCTCTGTGTAAATTGCGATTATGATTGGTTATCCATGAGTGGCATATTTGATTTACTGGTAAGTGGCTAATAAGGTGCACTATGTGTGCCAAGTGCCTGTAAATCAAATGCTACTAGTGGCCCTGCAACACTGATTGTGCCATCAACACAAGTAGCCTTTCAAATGTGTCTCAGACCTTCCACTCCAGTGTCTGTGCTCACAGTTTTAAACTGCCATATCAACCTGGCAAGTGCACCCACTTGCCAGGCCCTAACCTTCCCTTACATGTAAGTCACCTCTAAGGTAGACCAAGGTACCCCCATGGTCAGGGTGCAGTGTACGTGAAAGGTAGAACATGTAGTGGTATGTATTACATGTCCTGATAGTGAAATACTATGCATTTCGTTTTTCACTATTGAAATGCTAACTCTCACATAGGTTGTTTAGAGTGCTCATAAAAGTTTCTTAATCGAGTAAAATCTGTGAAGGTGTACAGAGGTTTTAGCCAAACTTGCGATTGTGCCATGAAACGGTAAAGATTACTAGGTGCAGATTGAAACTCACCATGCGTGGCCACTGCATCCTGTGAACAAGAGTATAAAGATGTTGCCAGTATTTAACATTAAACTGTCGGGACGAGTCCCGCCGCCAAAGTGAATACGGTGTGTGTTCTCACCTGATACGTGAAACGACCAACACCGGCAGGGCACCAAAGTTTCATCAAAGTAGCGCTGTTCCAAAGGGAAGAGGAGTGCACTGTTAAGTAAACGCGAACTGTTCTGGTGGAAAATAAACAGTATGTGTATGAAGTTAAATAGACTCGACTTACGCGTTTACGGAGAAAACGCAGGTGCCCAGAATATCCAGATTCTACGGGAAGCGCTGCAATGAACAACAAATCTTGGTCGGTGCTCAAACGAACATCTACCCGCGTCAGTGTGTTTAAAACGTGCGACGTGAATGTTAGTTATGGACAGTGAAGACAGACTATTCTGTGTGAGAAGGGTCATGCCCCCATGTTGTGATGGTTTTTTTCTTGGCATTAATCCACAGTATTCATAGTGTTAAATAGGACGTGGAAACATCAATGTAACTAAGTGCACATCATTAGAAAGCAAAACCACAATTAAGTGGTCGAACTTCTAACATAAGTCTATGTAACATAACAACGATCTTCAAATAAAGTCATCATAAACACCAAAGTTGAATAATACTGTTGTTGAATTGCATAGTGCATGAATATAAAAAATTCACATTTGACGTGATGTAGAATTCTTAAAAGTGATACTCAGTGATATACATAAACATAATATGAGAATATGCTGGACGGCACGTGACGTTGTTTGGGAGAAACAAAATCTGCATCTCAGTCTAGTAAAATGCTAGTCCAGAGCAAGTGTAAATGAGCAATGATTGTCCTAAGCGTTACTCTGAGTCAAGGTTGAGCAATACTGCTATTCAATTACATAGTCCATAAATATAAACAATTCATATTTGACATGATGTAGAGGTCTTTTAAGTGACACTCAGTGATGTACATAAACACAATCTGAGAATATGCTGAACAGCACGTGACGTAGTTTGGGAGAAACAGAATCTGCATGTCAGTGTTGTAAAATGCTACTCCAGAGAGAGAGTGAATGAACAATGAATGTCCTAAGCGTTACTCTGAGACAACAACTATCTTGTTATGATTAACCATTGGAGGTCAGAACCCTGAGACAAGAGTCTGCTGAGTGTGTGTTATGTCTTTACTAATGTGGACTCCAATCCATGCTATAAAGGGATCTTCTGGAAAGAAATATTGGGACAGTATCAAGGAATGGATCTACAGGAAACACAATAGTTCCAGTTTGTCGTTAAGACCAAACGGAGTCAGGGTTTTGAGATTCTTAATCCACACTAATTCCCTCTGTGTTAAGACTTAAGCCATGTCTCTGTCATTACGGTATTTCATCACTTCCAGAACCGTGAACCGAAGTTGCGCTATGGTGTGATGTGCTTCTTGCCAGTGTTGAGCTAATGGGGAGGGGATGGTGCGTGTCCTTATTCTGCTTTTGTGCTCTGTAATCCTAGTTCTTAGTTTTCTCTATGTTTTTCCTATGTAGTGTAACGAGCACGGGCATCGGATCATGTAAATAACGTATTTGAAATTACAATTGGCTGCGAACTTCAGATTAAGGATTTTACCAGACCAAGGGTGAGTTATGGAAGATCCTGTAATTACATTGTTGCAGTGTGAGCAGTTGTAGCATTTTCCCATGCCTTTGTGTTGGTCTGTGGTGGATGTCGTTTTTTTGTTGAGAATCTCTTGTAGGTTGCTTTGTACGCAAATATCGGGGATCCTGGAATAGATTTTTGAAGTCTGGTTCTGTTTGTAGTATTTCCCAGCGCTGTAAAATGATCTTTTTGATCCCAGGGGATTGGGTGTAGAATGTAGACACGTATACTTCAGTTTTTTCCCATATTTTCTAGCTTCTCACTGAGCAGTATTTCCCTGGGGGTTGCTTCTGCCCGTCTCTCAGATGATTCAATCACTTCAATGGGATATCCTCGCTCCAGGAAAGTGTTTTTGGATTCAGTTAAAGCCTGTTTGAAAGAATGTTCATCCGACGAAATTCGTTTTAATCTCAAAAACTGTGAGAAGGGCAAGTGTTTCTTTAGACTCTCCGGATGAAAACTGCTGTGTAGCCGAATGTTATTGAGGTCTGTCCGTTTTCTGAAAACTTTTGTGCTGATCTGGGTCCCTCTGATCTCCAAGCTGACATCAAGATATTTTATAGCTTGTTTGTTTAGAGTATAGGTGAATTGTATCCTGGGATTATTCTCGTTGAGCCCTTTCAGTTTCATTTCCAGTTCATGCTGGTTACCTCGCCAAATGAGGAATATGTCGTCTATGTGTCTTCGATACATTAACAACTTCTCTGTCCAAGATGAATCCTTAAAAACGTATTCTTGCTCGTACTTCATCATAGCTGGGTTCATGCCCTCGTTTAGACCTTCAGATGGAAAAGTTCCATCAATGGGAGAAGATCCAGAGACGCTCATTACCCCTCCCAATGAATAGCAGGACCCAAATTAATCATTGGTTCCACTGTCCTTGGCAGACACCAAAGCACACACCCTTAACTCAACACCGCTCAGTCGTGCCAATGTACTTGATTACACTACAAACTGTGCTATCCTCAGCATGGATACAAGCTCTGACAGTTCACACCTGCAATGGGGAGAGCAGGTTAGTGAAAGAAAGACCTACTGTTCAAAACCACACTTCTGTCTTTCACTGGGGGCAGACTGGCCATAGTTTGACGAATGGACCAGGATTCTCTGCAGGTGGTACTGAGCCCCTGACCCCACCCCTCCCCCATGGCCATTTATCTCTTTCCTAGGACCAACGCAAGCTCAATAAATATACTGCTAGTTTTCACCTTCGTAGGACTCATCTCCAGTTTTTCCTGGCCCTTCATGAGGAGTCAGCTATGGGGTGCATTCTGCAAACATTCTTGGTGGGAATTGCACTCTGTAGAATTTGTATTTGTATTTGTGTTTATATAGCGCATAAATCACCCGTAGGTCTCAGAGTGCTTGGCAGGTGCTTGAAGAGAGTAACCAGTAGCCAGATAGCTAGAAAAGCCATGTTTTTAAGAGTCTTCGAAATCTCAGGTGGTTGGGTTCGGTCCTGATGTATAGGGGGAGGGCATTCCAGGCTTCTGGGGCTATTTTGGAGAAATACCTATCGCAGTTCCTGACAGTGCGAACTTTAGGGATGGTTAGGAGAGACTTGTTAGTAGACCGAAGAGTTCTGACCGGACAATGGTTTATGAGTTTCTTTTCTAGATATTTGGGATCTTGTCCATTGAGAAGAAATTAAATGAAAGCAAACGTGTATACTGTTGTTTTATTTAATATGAGCTTCTAGTCTTCTTCCCTCGGTTCCTTCTCTAGACTGGTGTACCACTTTCTCTGAGCCCTTGCAGTTCACATTTGGTCGCAAAAACTAATGCTCCATACAGATGTAAAGTTGCTCTTGTCACTCACCAAGACCGAAAAATAAAATGAATGTCTCAAATGATGAGGGTGCCTGTTCCCTCGTCCAGACCGTTGGAGTTCTCCTACCCTGGAAATTGTCTAGACTTCACATTATTGTTTCACATCAATTCATAAAATGGCACGAGGTATCCTGCCTCGTAAACTCACCTAGTATTTATTTATTTATTTTTATTTATTTTATAGTTTTATAGAGTGCGAACCAGACCTGTGAGGGTATCAGAGCGCTTTACAGGCTTGAGGGAGAGGAATACAAATCGTGAGGATAGGAGGGATCACATTGGGAGAGCAAAGGATACATTGTAAGGGAGGAGCATGCAGTCTTAAGTCCAAGCTACACGTGTGAAAAAAATTAAAGCACATTATACAGGAGGTGCACATCATCAAAGGTTCAACTACATGTGGGATAAAACTTAAAGCAGATAAAGATTAAAGCAGGTGAGTATTATATACATGCAGTCTCAGCTCATGGGGGGATACCCCGGAGTGCAGAAAAATGTGTCATCCGTGGAAGTTGTGGATAATGCTCAAGAGGAGGGTGGAACAAGTCTATGAGGTGATTGAAAAGTATTCGTTAGATTAGGTATTTTCCCATTAAGAACGTTTAGGTCTCCTTCTTGAAGTGTGCCAAGGATAGAAGTCTTCTGATGGAGGGAGGAAGAGAGTTTCAGATTCTTGGTGTGGCCCCAGAGAAGGACCAATGGTAAGTTTTTGTTCTTCCGGATGCGTACTGGTCTAGGCAGCAGATTTTTGGCAGATCGGGAGTTTCTGGCTCCTCCGGATATCAGGAGTTTTTGTGTGAGAAATGTAGGGGAATTCGAGTATAGAGCTTTGTGAGTAATGCAGGCTAGTTTAAATTGTATTCTGGCCTCTAGGGGGAGCCAGTTCAGAGCTTTGAGGTGGGGAGAGATGTGGTCAAATTTTCTTGAGCCCGTTAGGAGTCTGGCGGCGGTGTTGAGGCAGAATTTCCATGGAGCCAGAGAGTTCATGGGTAGCCCTGCAAGAGTAGAGCATCCATATTCAAGTCTGGAAATGACTAGTGCCTGGGTTGCCGTTTTAAGGTCGGAGGCATCGAGGAAGGGTTTCAGGTTTCTTAGGTAGCTCAGGTGGAATCTAGCCACTTTGGCCATAGAGTTTATATGGCCTTGCATGTTCAGGCTGCAGTCAAGGGTTATACCAAGGGATTTTGCCGAGTCGACAATGGTAGGAGGGCAGTTTAGTGCCCTGATGGTCTTGATCCATTCCTGGATGTCTGGATTGGGTTTGGGAGGGGAGATCAGAAGAAATTTAGTTTTATTTGAGTTGAGTTTCAGCTGGTTGGCAGTTAGCCAATGGACTGTCAGTTTCAGGGCCTCGTTAAGGGAGAGAATGTCCTCAGAGGAAGAGGTTTTTATGTAGACCTGAGTATCATTGGCGTACAAAAGGTAGGAGATGTTGGCGGAACGAAGCACCTCGGTGAGAGGTTCAAGGTAAAGGTTGAAGAGGGTGGGGGAGTGGGTTGATCCTTGGGGGTCTCCAACAGAAACTGGAGAGGGGGCAGATAGATCACCTTTGATGAGGACTATCTGTGAGCGGTTTTGGAGGAAGGATCTAAACCCTTCAAGAACAGTGCAATTCAATCCCATCTAGAGTTTGAGAAGTTCTAGGAGAATTTGGTGGTTCACAGTATCAAAGGCCGAGGAGAGGTCTAGAAGGATTAGGAGACAGGTTTTGCCTAGGTCTAGGGTTTGGAGGGCATCATCCACAATGTGCAGGAGGGTGGTTTCCGTGCTCTGCCCAGGTCTGAAGCCTGATTGGAAGTCATCTAGCAGGTGAAAGTTGTTGATGTGTAGGCTTAGCTGCTCTTGCACGCATTTTTCCAGAACTTTGACAAGGAGTGGAATGTTGGATATGGGTCTGTAGTTCTCAGCGGAGGCAGGGTCCATCGTGATTTTTTTTAGGATGGGGACAACTTGGCCAGTCTTAAGTGAATCAGAAATTGAGCCCTGTAGGAGGAAGGCGTTGATTATTGCAGTCCAGGAAGAGATGATAGCCTGAGAGGCGGCAGCTAGGCAGTTAGAGGGAAGAGAATCGTTAAAGTGATTGTTCGGTTTTAAAGAGGCAAGAATTCTTAAGGTAGCGTGGTCGTCATAGGTTTAAAAGTTTGACCAGTGCGCTAGGATTTGGGGTGAGGTTAGGGGGGACAATGCGGAGGGAAGAGGTGGAGCTGGTTGACTTTGATTTTGGTGGAGGGTTGCAGATTTAAGTTCATTTCCTAGAGCAGAGATTTTGTCACAGAAGAAGGACGAGAATTCCTCGCTTGATATTAGGGATTTAGATGTTTCTTTGGCGGTTTTCGCTAGTTTGTTGGGTTGGTGTTTGACCAAGTCGAGCAGTTTGCAATGTCGATTTTTGGTGTTCTCCAGCTCGGTTCTGAAAAATTCTTTTTTAGTGCTAAGGATTTTCTTATTGTAGGCATTTCTGGCCTGTCAAAGACGTTTTAGATGTGCTGCAGATGGGTGTTGTTTCCAGATTTGTTCCGTCTGTCAAAGGGATCTCTTCTCCTTGTTGAGGGATCCGCTGAACCAGGGATTTCTGTACTTGATCTGAGTTCTTTTTAGTTTTAGAGGTGCCAGGTCATTGAGAATGTCGGATATGGTGGCAGAGTAATGGTCCGCTAGGTTGGTGACTGATGTGCACTGTGGTCAAGGTTCTTGATGTTCCTAACCCATCATTTGGGAACCACAAGTTGAGGTGTCCATGATTTGTGGGTGCTGGGCTGGAGAAAGGTGATGGCGTGGTGATCAGACCAATCACACCAGTCTTCTGATGGAGAGAGGAAGAGTGTTCCAGATTCTTGGTGCGGCCCCAGAGAAGGCATGCTTGTAAAAAAATTTCTTCCGGACGCGTACTGGTCTAAGAAGCGGGTTTTTGGCAGATCGGGAGTTTCAGGCTCCTCCAGATATCAGGAGTTTTTGTGCGAGAAATGTAGGGGAATTCGAGTATGGAGCTTTGTGAATAATGCAGGCTAGTTTAAATTGTATTCTGGCCTCTAGGGGAAGCCAGTTCAGAGCTTTTAGGTGGGGAGAGATGTGGTCAAATTTTCTTGAGCCCGTTAGGAGTCTGCCGGCAGTGTTGAGGCCGGATTTCAATGGGGCCAGAGAGTTCTTGGGTAGCCCTGCAAGAGTAGAGCATCCATATTCAAGTCTGGAAATGACTAGTGCCTGGGTTGCCGTTTTAAGGTCGGAGTCATCGAGGAAGGGTTTCAGGTTTCTTAGGTAGCTCAGGTGGAATCTAGCCGTGTTTGCCATTGAGTTTATATGGCCTTGCATATTCAGGCTGCCTTCAAGGGTTATACCAAGGGTTTTGCCGAGTCGACAATGGTAGGAGGGCAGTTTAGTGCCATGATGGTCTTGATCCATTCCTGGATGTCTGGATTGGGTTTGGGAGGGGAGATCAGAAGAAATTCAGTTTTATTTGAGTTGAGTTTCAGCTGGTTGGCAGTGAGCCAATGGACTGTCAGTTTCAGGGCCTTGTTAAGGGAGAGAATGTCCTCAGCGGAAGAGATGTTTATGTAGACCTGAGTATCATCGGCATACATAAGGTAGGAGATGTTGGTGGAACGAAGCACCTCGGTGAGAGGTTCAAGGTAAAGGTTGAAGAGGGTGTGGCAGAGGGTTGAGCCTTCGGGAACTCCAACAGAAACTGTAGACTGGAGAGGGGACGGATAGATCACCGTTGATGAGGACTCTCTGTGAGCGGTTTTGGAGGAAGGATCTAGGGCCATGTTACCAAGCAATAGCGATAATTATCGCTATTGCTTGGTTAGAGACAAAAATTTACCGCTGAGCTGCGGCGATTTTTATCGCAGATAAAAATGCGATAAAAATCGGCTGCAATGCATGAATATCGCTGAAAAGTCAGAGATATTCATGCATTACCGAGCTAATGCTCTTAGCCATGTTATCCACCTCCCATCGGATAACATGGCTAAGAACTGCTCAGGGCAGGTGTTAGCTTTTGGAGATATTCGCGCTTAGTGCGAATATCTCCAAAAGTTGGTAATAGGAGACAGCGATGTTAGCGACTGTTTCCAGTCACTAACATCTTGGCACGCCCACTTTACCAGTCATTAGTGATAAATATCACTGACATGCAAAGTGGGGCCCAAGATGGTCGCTATCTCCTACTAGCTGTCGCTAACTGGTGTTAGCGACAGCTAGGTAATAGGGAGATAATTTTATCTCCGCTTTCTTGGCTTTTAAAGCCAAAAAAGCGGAGATAACCCCCTTGATAATATGCCCCTAAACCCTTCCCGAAAGGTGCAATTCAATCCCATCCTGAGTTTGAGAAGTTCTAGGAGAATTTGATGGTTCACCATATCAAAGGCAGAGGAGAGGTCAAGAAGGTTTAGGAGACATGTTTTGCCAAGGTCTAGGGCTTGGAGGGCATCATCCACAATGCGGAGGAGGGTGGTTTCCGTGCTGTGCCCAGGTCTGAAGCCAGATTGGAAGTCATCTAGCAGGTGAAAGTTGTTGATGTGTAGGCTTAGCTGCTCTTGCACGCATTTTTTCCAGAACTTTGGCAAGGAGTGGGATATTGGATATGGGTCTGTAGATCTCTGCGGAGGTAGGTTCTATTGTGATTTTTTTTTAGGATGGGGACAACTTGCCCAGTCTTAAGTGAATCCGGAATTGAGCCATGAAGGAGGGAGGCGTTTATTATTGTGGTCCAGGAAGGGATGATAGCCTGAGAGGCGGCAGCTAGGCAGTAAGAGTGGAGAGGATCGTTAAAGTGATTGTTCGGTTTTAAGGAGGCAAGAATTCTTGAGATATCGTGGTCGTCAAAGGTTTCAAAGTTGGACCAGTGCACTAGGTTTTTGGGTGAGGTTAGGGAGGACAATGCGGAGGGAAGACGTGGAGCTGTTTTTTTTTATTTTGGTGGAGGGTTGCAGATTTAAGTTAATTTCCTAGGGCAGAGATTTTGTCTCAGAAGAAGGACAAGAATTCCTCGCTTGATATCAGGGGATTAGGTGTTTATTTGGCGGTTTTCGCTAGTTTGTTGGATTGGTGTTTGACCAAGTCGAGCAGTTTGCAATGTCGATTTTTGGTGTTCTCCAGCTCGGTTCTGAAAAATTCTTTTTTAGTGCTAAGGATTTTCTTATTGTGTGCATTTCTGGCCTGTCAAAGACGTTTTAGATGTGCTGCCGATGGATGTTGTTTTCAGATTTTTTCCGTCTGTCAAAGGGATCTCCTCTCCTTGTTGAGGGATCCGCTGAACCAGGGATTTCTGTCCTTGATATGAGTTCTTTTTAGTTTTAGAGGTGCCAGGTCATTGAGAATGTCGAATATGGTGGCGGAGTAATGGTCCGCTAGGTTGGTGACTGATGTGCACTGTGGTCAAGGTTCTTGATGTTCCTAACCCATCGTTTGGGAATCACAGGTTGAGATGTCCATGATTTGTGGGTGCAGGGCAGGAGAAAGGTGATGGTGTGGTGATCAGACCAATCACACCAGTCTTCTGATGGAGGGAGAAGAGAGTTCCAGATTCTTGGTGCGGCCACAGAGAATGCCTGATTGTAAAAAATGTTCTTCCGGATGCGTACTGGTCAAGGAAGCAGGTTTTTGGCAGATCGGGAGTTTCTGGCTCCTCCGGATATCAGGAGTTTTTGTGCGAGAAATGTAGGGGAATTCGAGTATGGAGCTTTGTGAATAATGCAGGCTAGTTTAAATTGTATTCTGGCCTCTAGGGGTAGCCGGGTCAGAGCTTTGAGGTGGGGAGAGATGGGGTCAAATTTTTGCTTGAGCCCATTAGGAGTCTGCCGGCAGTGTTGCGGACGGATTTCAATGGGGCCAGAGAGTTCTTGGGTAGCCCTGCAAGAGTAGAGCATCCATATTCAAGTCTGGAAATGACTAGTGCCTGGGTTGCCGTTTTAAGGTCGGAGTCATCGAGGAAGGGTTTCAGGTTTCTTAGGTAGCTCCGGTGGAATCTAGCCGTTTTCGCCATAGAGTTTATATGGCCTTGCATATTCAGGCTGCCGTCAAGGGTTATACCAAGGGATTTTGCAGAGTCGACAATGGTAGGAGGGCAGTTTAGTGCCGTGATGGTCTTGATCGATTCCTAGGTGTCTGGATTGGGTTTGGGAGGGGAGATCAGAAGAAATTCAGTTTTATTTGAGTTGAGTTTCAGCTGGTTGGCAGTGAGCCAATGGACTGTCAGTTTCAGGACCTCGTTAAGGGAGAGAATGTCCTCAGGGGAAGAGATTTTTGTGTAGACCTGAGTATCATCGGCGTACATAAGGTAGGAGATGTTGGTGGAACGAAGCACCTCGGTGAGAGGTTCAAGGTAAAGGTTGAAGAGGGTGGGAGAGAGGGTTGATCATTGGGGAACTCCAACAGAAACTGGAGAGGGGACGGATAGATCACCGTTGATGAGGACTCTCTGTGAGCGGTTTTGGAGGAAGGATCTAGGGCCATATTACCAAGCAATAGTGATAATTATCGCTATTGCTCGGTTAGAGACAAAAATTTACTGCTGAGCTGCGGCGATTTTTATCGCAGATAAACCTTGGTATTACCAAGCTTTATCGCAAATGCGATAAAAATCGGCTGTAATGCATGAATATCCCTGAAAAGTCAGCGATATTCATGCATTACCGAGCTAATGCTCTTAGCCATGTTATCCACCTCCCATTGAATAACATGGCTAAGAACTGCTCAGGGCAGGTGTTAGCTTTTGGAGATATTTGCCCTTAGCGCATATATCTCCAAAAGTTGGTAATAGGACACAGTGATGTTAGCGACTGTTTCCAGTCGCTAACATCTTGGCACGCCCACTTTGCATGTTATTAGTGATAAATATCACTGACATGCAAAGTGGGGCCCAAGATGGTCGCTATCTCCTACTAGCTGTCGCTAACTGGTGTTAGCGACAGCTAGGTAATAGGGAGATAATTTTATATCCGCTTTCTTGGCTTTTAAAGCCCCTTGATAGTATGCCCCTAAACCCTTCCCGAAAGGTGCAATTTAATCCCATCCTGAGTTTGAGAAGTTCTAGGAGAATTTGGTGGTTCACCATATCAAAGGCAGAGGAGAGGTCTAGAAGGTTTAGGAGACAGGTTTTGCCTAGGTGTAGGGCTTGGAGGGCATCATCCACAATGTGGAGGAGGGTGGTTTCCGTGCTGTGCCCAGGTCTGAAGCCAGATTGGAAGTCATCTAGCAGGTGAAAGTTGTTGATGTGTAGGCTTAGCTGCTCTTGAACGCGTTTTTCCAGAACTTTGGCAAGGAGTGGGATGTTGGATATGGGTCTGTAGTTCTCAGCGGAGGTAGGGTCTATCATGATTTTTTTTAGGATGTGGACAACTTGACCAGTCTTAAGTGAATCAGGAATTGAGCCCTGTAGGAGGGAGGCGTTGATTATTGCGGTCCAGGAAGGGATGATAGCCTGAGAGGCGGCAGCTAGACAGTAAGAGTGGAGAGGATCGTTAAAGTGATTGTTCGGTTTTAAGGAGGCAAGAATTTTTGGAAAGGGGCGACCACTCGGTCCCCCCGAATGTATGGTTGGGTGCCCCGATCCACCCGGGAAACCATTTTGGGCGGGGGGCGTGTCTCGGCTGGTATGCCCGAAGTGGCGTAGCCGGGGCATGCCTTTTCCCGCCCAGGAGGGGTTGTCCTAGACACCTACACCGATGACCACGCCCAGTAGGCGTACCGGAGGAGGGTACACGCCCTCCCGCAGAAGAATAAATAGAGCGGGAATCCGAAGAAGCGTCCTCTTGTTCCTGTGCTCTGAAGGCTGCACCCACTCGTTGCTCGTGAGCCCTCGATGGAACAAGCAGCAATTTTGAGAACTTATAATTCTTGTGTTTCTCTTTCAGTTACTCAAAGGCGAAGAGTCCAGGACCTCGTTGATCGTCTAGGAGCGGATAATCGAAACCATGGCTGGCAAGAAAGCAGGAAAGGGTTCCGAGACGGATAAGGTGCTACGCCTGTTGTCGAACCGGATGGCTTGCATGGAGCGGAAACTCGATCAAGTCCCATCGATCGGTCGAGGTTTGGTGGAGGTCAAAAAACAACTGGCTGCGCTGAGCAATCCTGGTAACCCTAAGAAGGTAATAGGCCCGGCCTTGCCGGGAATCGTCCCCGAGGGTAGAGGAAGCGGGTCAAGAGGAGGGCGGTTTCAGGGGAGGTTCCGGTCCCAGAGGTACCCCCGGCCACCCCTGTCACACCGGCAGACAACCCGGTACCAATCCCAGACGCGGGTCAACCGATCCCGGTAGTGATTACCCCGCTAACGATGAAGATATGCCTCCTGAATTGGCCACCCAGTTGGCCGCATGGCTCAATAAAAAGGCAGGGGGTGCCAAGGCGCCCGGAGACACGGCCGAAGTGGCCAAGCTACTAATCCAGCAATTGCGGCAGTCGCGAGATGCCGTAAGGGCGAATCTTCCTCTTGTTTCCCCACAGGTGACACCGGTAGGACCTGCAGTTGGTCTTGAGAAAACGGCGGGAACAACGACCGAACCGGGTAAGCTCGCTTTGCCAATGGCGGGGGAGGGCTCATTACCCTCAAGGCGGGAGAGGGTGGCACAGCACATCCCTATGGCCACAAAAGAGTTAATATGGGGAGACAAATATGTCAATATGTTTTCATTATTCACTGACCATAGCGAGATGGAATATGCTAAGACCTGGAAAGATTTGTGGCACCCGAGCGTGTGGCGCGCCAAGATGGCGGAATTCAGGGTGGATGAAACGATAACGAATTGGGCGAAGGCCTTTGCAATATTTACTGCAGTTATGGGGGAATGTAAACCCGAGGTGTTAACTGAACTGTCTTGCTATCAAACTCGTATCATGGATTTTTATGCAATGTATGAGGGTGAGGAATGGAAAGGTTATGACATGAAATTCAGAAAAGCGAAAGAATATGATGCCTCTCTGACATGGGACTGCCTCGACGCGGTCTCATGGCATAAGCAGCTCCTGCCGGGGGCGGCAGGTACATCCTCGCCGGGCGGGAGTGGGTCGGGGGTCTTCCGCCAAAAGCCCGCGGTGCCCTTTCGAGCAGGTGCCGGTGTCGATCACCAGCCGAAAACCGGCGGGAATGGCGGCAAGCGGGGGGTCTGTTGGGGATTCAATCGAGGCAACTGTAACAGACCACAAGGAACATGTAGGTTCAAGCATGTGTGTGCGGGCTGTGGGAATTCCTCACACCCGGAGAGTTCATGTAGATCAAAAAATAACGGGGCGGGAGGAAGGGGAGGGTCCAAGCAGGAGTAAGGTAGAACGTTGTGACCAATTGCCTACACCCGTTGATCTCATGGCTATGACTCCTTGGTTAAACAAATACCCTGATCATGTCTACGCTGGGGTGTTGAGGAAGGGATTCTTGCACGGCTTCCACATCCCAGCAGGGGATTTTTGAGGGAACTCCTTTTGTAAAAACCAGTTATCGGCGCAACATAATCCAAGTGTGGTAGAGAGAAAAATTGCAAAGGAGGTCAGCTTAGGGCGAGTGGCAGGGCCTTTTCATCGCCCACCGGTGGCGGATTTCATCTGTTCCCCGTTAGGGGTTGTCCCGAAGAAAGACCCAGGGGAGTTTAGACTTATTCATAACCTGTCTGCTCCAAGGGGTTCCTCGGTGAACGAGGCCATTGACCCAGAAGTCTGTTCGGTGCGGTACGCATCGTTCGATGAGGCCGTGGTCATGCTGAATCGCCTGGGCCCCGGGGCGCTGATGGCGAAATCAGATATCGAATCGGCGCTCCGGTTGCTCCCGGTACACCCGCAGGATCAGCGTTTGCTAGAGTTTGCATTCCAAGGGAGTTATTACATGGATAAATGCATGCCTGTGGGTTGCTCCATTTCTTGTGCCTATTTCGAAATGTTCAGTTGTTTTTTAGAGTGGGCATTCACCGAGGCCACAGGCCATAGGCATGTTATGCATTATCTTGATGATTTCCTGTTTTTGGGAGCAGCCGGCGATACGAAATGTGCGCAGGCGCTGCACGACTTTTGCATCCTCATGAGGGAGTTTGGAGTCCCATTGGCACCAGGTAAGACGGTTGGACCATCTACTTCACTGGAGTTTCTGGGAATTGAGCTCGATTCTGTGGGGGGATGTTTCCGTTTGCCGATGGGAAAGGTGGCCAAGTTCAGGGCTTCCATGAAGCTATGCCTTGGTAAGGAGAAAGTGACCCTGCACCAGTTGCAGCAGACAGTGGGTCAGCTTAACTTTGCCTTGAGAGTGATACCAATGGCCCGCCCCTTCTCACGCTCTATTGCACAAGCTATGGTTGGTCTCAAAGAAGGACACCACCGTACGAGACTGTCTGCAGAGGTTCGCCAGGATATGCGCATTTGGTTGGCATTTCTGGCGGACTTCAACGGTCGAGTAGTGTGGAACAAGCCGCCAGCGTCTTCAGATGAGCTAGGTCTGTGGACTGACTCGGCGGGAAGCGTGGGATTTGGCGCCATTTTAGGTAATCGATGGTCGGCGCAAACATGGCCGGCGTGGTGGCACTCCAGCGGTCTCACAAGTAACATTGGGTTCCTGGAGCTATTCCCCATTTTTGTTGCTCTGATGGCATGGCCAGACGATTTCAGAGACCGCTCAGTGGTGTTTTGGTCTGATAATATGACTGTTGTCGAATGCATTAACCAACAGGCAGCACGCTGCAAATGGATCTTGAGATTGTTGAAAGAAGTTGTGCTGCTTTGCATGAGACTGAATGTACAGTTCAGGGCGAAACATGTGCCGGGTGTACTGAATCATGCGGCTGATGCACTCTCTCGTTCACATATGCAGGCGTTCACGGGTTATCTACCAACAGCGGACCTAGTGGCGGCACCATTCCCCGAAGCACTTTGGCTAATCGGTGCCCCGGATTACAAGACCTCGTGGCAGCAAGCTTAGCCCCCAAGACAAGGAAGGCATACGAAGGAGCGTTTCGTTCCTATTGCACATTTTTGGGTCCGGCAGGGAATCAGAGCTGGGGTCAGGAGGAATCCTTCCTGGGGTTCCTGGTAGCACTGCACAGGGAAGGCCGATCAGCGGCAACGGCCAATAGGCATAGGGCGGCCATTTCATTCATGGCGCAGGTGCATGGCATACAAGACCCAACGGGTTCCTTTTTGTTGAAAAAAGTCCTTCGCGGCTGGCAGCGCCTCGAGGGTCGCAAGCAAGATGAAAGGCGCCCGATTGGCTTACATAGGTTGTCCCTACTCATAGCGAAACTAGACGAGACATGCTCCTCCCAATTCGAAGCAGTTCTGTTCCGGGCAGCTTTCGCATTAGCGTTCCACGGGGCTATGCGGGTGAGCGAACTGGTCGCAAGGAATAAGAAAGACGTTCAGGGAGGCTTGTGCAGGGATCACGTCCAAATTAGGGGTGATTCGATGGTGGTCACGATAGCCAGGTCCAAGACCGACCAAGGGGCTATGGGAAATAGTGTTGTTGTGCAGCGCGCGCGAGGGTCCCCCACGTGCCCGATAATGTGTATAGAGGAATACTTGGCACTGAGGGCGGCTACATAGGGGGGGAGTTTGCTGAGGCACAAGGATGGCACCCCACTGACGAGGTTTCAGTTCCAGAGGGTGCTAGCACTGACAATCGCTGCGGCGGGCATGGACCCGTGTGATTTTGGGACCCACTCCTTTAGGATAGGGGCTGCTACTGAGGCTACAGCCAGGGGTCAGAGTGCAGACGAAGTGAAACAGTTGGGGAGATGGTCCTCGAATTGCTTCAAAAGGTATGTGCGATTGCACATGTTGTAAAAATCAATTGACATGCACTCACGCTTCTTGTCTTTTGTTTTAATTACAGTTTCGCGAGCCTGTCACGCGGGGCGGAATTTGCAGTCGACCCAGTACCAGGAGACCAGCGGTCATGGATCACCGTCTAGAGAGAGAGTGGTATGGGTCGTGGGCCACTCATACGTGAGGCGCGCCGGGGACGTATTCAATGCAGGTGACGCGACTCGCGCAGCTGGGGAATACGGGTACAGAGTGGCCTTCCATGGGAAGGGCAGGCTCTGTTTTGACCAATTCGAGTCATTTGTTGAGGGTCTCTTAGGGCGGCAAAGGTCACCGCCATCTGTAGTCATAGTATACCTGGGGGGCAATGACTTGGTGACACTGGGTAGACGAGTGTTGTTTAAACAAGTTTTGTCTGCTGTTAGCAGGTTGGCGAAAAGAATCCCAGGGTGCACGATTGTCTGGTCCCACATGATTCCCAGGAAGGTATGGCGGGGGGGCCTTTCGGTGTCAGCACTGAACCATTCGGTGAAGAGGGTAAACAATAAAATTGGTAGATTGTTTCGCTCTGCGCAGTTGCATCGCATTCCTCATGGGTGTATTCGGGGTGATCACATGTATCTGAATGATGGGATTCACCTGTCCCGGGAGGGGAATGATTTACTCATAGGAGACTGCATAGCATGGCTAAGGGGTTTGAGGAAGCATGACCTTTAGGAGGAGTTGGGGGGGCCGGATAGTCAGTCAACTATCCGGCCTGTGGCGGTAAGGTCATGATCGGTGAGCAGTAATTTCAAGGTCCCTAGAGGGGGGCGCCACCCAGAATGGATGGGAGCGCCCGGGGGGAGGCGGCACCCACTAAGGATGGGTCGCCTAAGGGGAGACGGCCATAGGCCCCTCCCAGGGGAGGAGGCGGCTATATGCCCCTCCTACTAATTTCCCGGGGGCTGGATATCCGCGACGGCAGATAGAGAGTGTGGGGATGGGGGGGGAGTCCACGCTGTCCTTCCTACAGATACCTCACACGGGAACTCGGGCGACCGTTAAGATGGCGTCGAGTGGAAAGGGGGCCCCCACCACGACAAGGGAAATTACAGTTGGCAATGAGGGTAGAGTCCTCTGCGCATGCGCCACTCACACCGTGAGGGCGAGAGTTTTGGTAGTAGGGATCTGACACCGGTTAAGACCTTGCCGTTGGCCCTTAATGCTAGGATGTACAATTTTAATTTAGAATGTATGCATTTGCAGCATGTTAGACTCGGCTAGGAAACCTTTGTATTAGAGATCTGTTAAAGTTAGCCAAAGAACATGTCTTCATCGAAATGTAATAAATGTAAAATTGTACATGATTATGAAACTTTTATTTAATGTTTTAAATTTTGTTTCATATTTTAATAAATACGGCCGGGAGGGTGACTCCCTCCCCCCTTCCAAAAGTTCAAGCCTGCGTCCGACTTCCCATCCTTGGGGATTGTGTTGGGAGGGGGTGACGGGCATCCCGGCCATATGGAAAGGGGCGACCACTCGGTCCCCCCGAAAGTATGGTTGGGTGCCCCGATCCTCCCGGGAAACCATTTTGGGCGGGGGGGCGTGTCTCGGCTGGTATGCCCGAAGCGGCGTAGCCAGGGCGCGCCTTTTCCCGCCCAGGAGGGGTTGTCCTAGACACCTACACCGATGACCACGCCCAGTAGGCGTACCGGAGGAGGGTACATGCCCTCCCGCAGAAGAATAAATTGAGCGGGAATCCGAAGAAGCGTCCTTTTGTTCCTGTGCTCTGAAGGCTGCACCCACTCGTTGCTCGTGAGCCCTCGACGGAACAAGCAGCAATTTTGACCCACCCACCAGCCCCTTACGGCAATGTTTGTTTTGTAATAAAGTTTGCTGAGTTAGGCCCTTTTTTCCTTTGTAGACAAGTAAAGGAATGTTGAGGTTAAAGATGTGACTTCTGTCTGTGGGATACTGTTTTTCTTTTTAGGAGTAAACAGTCGAGGATACAAATTAGGCAATGCTGAATTTTCCTTCGTTAGTAGGTAATCAACTGTCGTATTTATTTTTTGGTCGGGCGGTAAGGTCATGATCGGTGAGCAGTAATTTCAAGGTCCCTAGAGGGGGGCGCCACCCAGAATGGATGGGAGCGCCCGGGGGGAGGCGGCCTTTGGCCCCTCCCATGGGGAGGCGGCACCCACTAAGGATGGGTCGCCTAAGGGGAGACGGCCATAGGCCCCTCCCAGGGGAGGAGGCGGCTATATGCCCCTCCTACTAATTTCCCGGGGGCCGGATATCCGCGACGGCGGATAGAGAGTGTGGGGATGGGGGGGGAGTCCACGCTGTCCTTCCTACAGATACCTCACACGGGAACTCGGACGACCGTTAAGATGGCGTTGAGTGGAAAGGGGGCCCCCACCACGACAAGGGAAATTACAGTTGGCAATGAGGGTAGAGTCCTCTGCGCATGCGCCACTCACACCGTGAGGGCGAGAGTTTTGGTAGTAGGGATCTGACACCGGTTAAGACCTTGCCGTTGGCCCTTAATGCTAGGATGTACAATTTTAATTTAGAATGTATGCATTTGCAGCATGTTAGACTCGGCTAGGAAACCTTTGCATTAGAGATCTGTTAAGGTTAGCCAAAGAACATGTCTTCATCGAAATGTAATAAATGTAAAATTGTACATGATTATGAAACTTTTATTTAATGTTTTAAATTTTGTTTCATATTTTAATAAATACGGCCGGTAGGGTGACTCCCTCCCGCCTTCCAAAAGTTCAAGCCTGCGTCCGACTTCCCATCCTTGGGGATTGTGTTGGGAGGGGGTGACGGGCATCCCGGCCATATGAGATATCGTGGTCGTCATAGGTTTAAAAGTTGGACCAGTGCGCTAGGTTTTTGGGTGAGGTTAGGGAGGACAATGCGGAGGGAAGAGGTGGAGCTGTTTGTTTGTTTTTTTGGTGGAGGGTTGCAGATTTAAGTTAATTTCTTTGGGCAGAGATTTTGTCACAGAAGAAGGAGGAGAATTCCTCGCTTGATATTAGGGGTTTAGGTGTTTCTTTTGCGGTTTTCGCTAGTTTGTTGGATTGGTGTTTGACCAAGTCGAGCAGTTTGCAATGTCGATTTTTGGTGTTCTCCAGCTCGGTTCTGAAAAAAACTTTTTTAATGCTAAGGATTTTCTGATTGTAGGCATTTCTAGCCTGTCAAAGACGTTTTAGATGTGCTGCTGATGGGTGTTGTTTCCAGATTTTTTCCGTCTGTCCGTCTCCTTGTTGAGGGATCCGCTGAACCAGGGATTTCTGTCCTTGATCTGAGTTCTTTTTTAGTTTTAGAGGTGCCAGGTCATCGAGAATATCGGATATGGTGGCGGAGTAATGGTCCTCTATGTTGGTGACCGATGTGCACTGTGGGGGGCGGGGGTCAGACTCACAACCCGCTGCCATTTTTTTGCTGTCAAGGTTCTTGGTGTTACTAACCCATCGTTTGGGAATCACAGGTTGAGGTGTCCATGATTTGTGGGTGCTAGGCAGGAGGAAGGTGATGGCCTGGTGATCAGACCAATCACACGGATCAATGGAGATAAGTTTGACTGCCGATTCCTTGGCAATGATCCAGTCTAGGGTAGCATCTTTTGAATGAGTAGGGAGGGAGCAGGCTTGGGTAAGGGCTTGATCGGTCAAGAAGTCTCTGATGACATTGACCTGAGGGTCCTTAGGATCGTTCCAATGCAAGTTAAAAACGCCAAGGAAAATGTCGTTAGAGTTTGGGGACACCTTGGCTGTGATGATTTCCATGAGGAGATCCGTAAAGGTGTCGTTCTTGCCAGGGAGTTGGTAAAAAATGTGAAGTTTGCAAAGATGTGAGATATTGTTGGAGATGGCAAATGCGAGGTATTCGCAGGAATCCGTGGGGTCTACCGGCAGTTCCCTAACAAGGCGGTTGGAGTGGTAGATACAAGCAATGCCACCCCCTTTTTTCTTTGAGGGCCGGCCCATCCTTACGATGTTTAGAGGTCAAGATAGGGCGATGAGGAATCCTTGAGCCACAATTCAGTCAAGAACGCTAGGTCCGATTTATGACTCAGGATGAGGTGGACGATATCAGATGCGTGCTTTACAGCTGACAGGCAGTTTATAAGGAGGCCGGCTAGGGAGGGGTAGGAGTGGGTGTTGAAGGTAAAAGCGGAGGTGGGAACTTTATCTAGGTAACTATTGACCACCCCTCTGATACGGAAGGTTGCAGATCTGTTAGGGTTGGTTTCAACCGTGCAGATAGAGTGTTCTCCCCTCAGGTCTAAGGGGCAGGGGGTTGTCAGGGCCGAATCGTAGTTACTGAGGAGGTCAGCCATTTCTTCCTCCGTGAGTTCTGAGGGATTAGACGTGCAAGGGGTAGGTTTGTAGGAGTGGAGGAGAGCAAGAATTTCCCCCGCCGAGAGATGGCAGGGTTGCTTACGAGTGCGCAAGTGTCTCAGGCATAGTGGTAGATGGTGGAGGAGGGGCATCGTGAGGGGGATGTGGGTCGCATTCTGTGAGATCCATAAATTAGAGAAGGAGAGTTCGGTGATGTGAAGGAGGTGCTTAAGGTCCAGGATCGATTTGTGGCTGCTCAATGTTAACTCGGAGGATCTGCGGTGGAGAATATCAATCTCTCTAAGAATGGTATGTCCTGGTAGGCTGGGGTCCAGTTGCCAGGGAGCGGTTCTGATGGTATGTGCAGGTAGCCTAGAGGTGGGTTCAGGTGGACTGGGGGCTGGTAGGAGGTGAGCTGTTGGGATGGAGTGAGGGGGGCTAGGTTGATCCGCATCCCTATGGGAGGGGCTAGCTAGACCAGAGTTCAGGGTCAAATAAGGCGTTTCCATATCAGTGTTGTGAGCCCTAACGGGTGTTACAGTAGGCTGGGAGCAGGAGGTTAAGGGTTTAGGGAAGCTTCTGGAGGCCTATGCTGTAATTGTAATGGCAGGGCTGGGTTGACATGTGAGGTGAGTCCTAGGGGGAGTTTTGGAGTTCGTCAGAGCAGGGATCCCTAGGAGGTTTAGGTTCTGTGGTAAGGGCACGCTGTGGATGGCATGCGTGGGTGACAGGGTGACTGGGCCGGGTCGCCCAATGATGAGGTCACTGGCAGGAGTGGTTGGTGAGGGGCCAGGTATACTTGGCGGAGTGGGTGCAAGGGGGAGCGGTGGGAGCGTGAACTGAGATGGGTGGTGAACATGTTTTTTTAAGGAGGGTGAAGAGGTCCGCAAATTTGATGAGGTTTTTGGAGGCCCTTGACTCAGGATAGTGCCACTATTGTATAAGGCGATGGTGAGGTCTGCACGCAGATTTGCAGATGGAGTAATTGTGAGTTTTTTTCTGTGAGGGATATTCCTTGTTTCTTGTACTTTGAGGCAGGTCGAGAAGGCATTACGCCAGTGAGATGTTTTCCTGGAATGGAAGATGAGGTCGTAGATGACAGTGCCCTGGGTTACGCAGAGCTGATGGTCAGATATCAGTGTCTCCGGATGACTTTTCAGGATGGAGTGTTTAAGGGTTTTGGAGGCAGATTTGGAGAGATTTGGAGGGTAGATAACGGTGTAATAATTGGCTCCCGTGGAGGTCTATACTATTGAATACCCGGGTCCTTTGACTGTACTGGGTCAACCCCTGTTTTTTGTAACAAATTCCCGTGGAGGTCAGGCATGGCTCAGCCATGCTGGGCAGAGTGATGATGTTGAAGCCCCAGTGGTCGGTTTGTGTGGCTAGATGAATCTACAGGTCTGCCCTACAATCAAGGTTTGCCTACGGAAAGGTGCTACTGCGACAAGAAAGATTTATATCAGTGAGCAACCCAAATTACCCTTGAGGGCTTGGGCAAAAGTATATGGAAAGGTAAAAAGTGCCTTCAAGGGGATTTGTTTTGAAAATGTATTTTAGGTTGGTTAGAAAAACGGAAGGACAAATAAATGGTCCTACAGTGGAATAAATCCAAGGAGAGAATTTTTCAATTATAAACAAATATGCACACTGTTAAACAACATAAAACAAATACTAAAAAACAAACACTAGACGGGCGTATAAGCAAAATGTTGAATTTATAATCAAGTAAAAAGGCAATCTATTTGAGATACAAATATATATAAACAGGCCTACAGGTATATTGGTGATACACAAATAAATAACTCTGTAGGTCCTGATGACACCTTTCCTGATTTTGATTTTGATAGATGGATAGGAAAAAGGCGTTGGTCGAAGTTTCGGTCTCCTATGAGAGAGTTCTTGGGTAGCCCTGCGAGAGAAGAGCATCCATATTCTAGTATGGAAATGACTAGTGCTTGGATTGCCGTTTTTAGGTTGGAAGTGTCGAGGAAGGGTTTCAGGTTTCTTAGGTAACTCAGGTGAAACCTGGCAGTTTTGGCCATCGAGTTGATGTGGCCCTGCATGTTCAAGCTGCCGTCAAGGGTTATTCCAAGGGATTTCGCAGAGTCCAAAATGGTAGGAGGGCAGTTTAGCTCTGTGATAACCTAGATCCATTTCTGGATGTCTGGATTTGCTTTGGGTGGGGGGATTAGAAGAAACTCAGTTATATTTGCGTTAAGTTTGAGCTGGTTGGTGGTGAGCCAGTGAACAGTCAACTTCAAGGCCTCATTCAGGGAGAGAATGTCTTCAGAGGAAGAGATTTTAATGTAGATCTGTGTGTTGTCAGCGTACATGAGGTAGGAGATATTGGCAGTGCGTAGCACCTCTGTGAGCGGTTCAAGGTAAAGATTGAAGATGGTGGAGAAAGGGTTGATCCTTAAACACATCATGACACTTAAGGGATAGTGATGGCATGTATTGTTGAAGACGTTAAGCAAGGAGTGTGCACTTTTTGGAACGCTCTCCCTGCCCCCCTCAAAAAACAGAATACCAAAGTGTAATGTTATGGTATTGCATGTATTCATCTTCCTCCTCCCACTCTACTGTACATTTGCTAAAAGGCATAATAAAAAACATACAATAGATCTTTCAATTCCTAGTTTTCACTACTAATGAAATGTCCTTGGATAGAACTTCTAATGAAAAATTACAAGAAATGTGCAATAGGGCCTCCGTTTAGCAAAGATATTTCTGAAGTTGAATTTAGGCAAACGCCATTGTTTGTGAGAGTAAACTATATTTCCTTATTCAAAAAGCTTGAACCAGTGGCGGGAGGGCAGTTGGGGTGGGCCGCCCCAGGTGGCACGCGCTTTGGGGGCTGCTGGTCCCTCCTGCCCTCACTTGCGGCAGTCGAGGTTGCATGAACCGCCATCAACACTTGTAATTTATGTACACATACCAAAATCTAAACTTGTCTCAGTAGTACAATGGGAAATGTGCATGTGATTGTGACTTGAAAGCTGAGAAAGTTGAATCCTCCCACTATAAATCCTGAAACTTCATACAAATAAAAAAAAAAGAAAAACATTCACCAAGTGTAGGCATTTGCTTCTGGAGGAAGTGTCTTAGGGCCAGATGTAGGTCGGCCAATACCGGTCGGTAACGGCCCAAAATCGGTAAAATCGGCCGTTACCGAGCGGTATTGCGAGAATGAGATGTAGGTGCCAAAAATAAACCGAATCGGTAAATATCAATCGGAAAAAATCAGACTCGGAATTAACCGATTCGATGTTTACCGATTCGGAATTCCCCGATCGGATAAATACCGACTCGGTATACACCGAATCGGGAAACAAGGAATCGGAAAACATGGCCATCAAGATGTAGGAAAGGGAAAAAAATACCGAATTCATCCAAATTCGGTATTTCTGAGTCGGATTTTACCATAGACTGAAAGGTGGTGGTAACCATGTGGATGCTATAAAAAGGCTCCCAAAATGCAACCCTCCAGTCAACATGGCTGCACTCTATGTGATAGCGAGGAGGCGAAGGCTACAGGCAGCAGGACTGATGGTATGGCAAAGGGAGGAGCAGGTTTACAGGCAGAGGATCACTCTGTTCCAATTGACTGAGCCTGAGATACTTCAGAGGTACAGGCTGCACCCCAATACCATCATGGACTTAATAAGGGACCTCAACCCATACCTGGATCATCCAACAACCAGGGCCCACGCCATACCTCCCCATGTCCAGGTGCTGTGCAGCATACACCTGCTTGCCTCTGGGAGCTACCAGAGTGTGATAGCTGCAGTAGGAGGAGTATCCCAGAGCTGTCTGTCCCGTTTCTTCAGGAAGTTCCTGGATGTCATGACTCAGAGAATGGGAGACTACATACAGTTCCCTGACACACCTGCTGAACTTGCCAATACTAAAACAGACTTCTATGGACTGGCTCACTTCCCACATGTGATAGGCTGCATTGATGGCACCCACATTCCCCTATGCCCACCTGCAGCCATGGAACACATATACAGAAACCGTAAGTCTACGCACTCCATCAACGTGCTGGTGATATGCAATGCAGGGAACATCATTACCGACATAGTAGCTAAATTTCCAGGGAGCACGCACGACTCCTACATATTCCAGAATAGTGGAATATATAGACGGCTACAGAATGGCGATTTTGGAGATGGTTATCTGCTAGGTAAATATGTAGCACACACCCTGAAATGCATTTCTGCTCCATGTGGAATGTCGATGAAACCCATGTACCTCTTGTTCTCTCCCAGGTGATAGTGCATATGCCCTGCGTTCCTTTGGGCTGACACCATACCTGAACCCAACCAACAGAGCAGAAAGGCGCTACAATGTTGCTCACAGGTCCACCTGCAATGTTGTGGAGAGAACCTTTGGACTCCTGAAGAGCAGGTTCCGTTGCCTCCACAAAAGTGGAGGTGCGCGACAGTACACCCCCCTCCTGTGTTACAAAATAATAGTGACCTGTGTCATATTGCACAATCTTGCGACCAAGGAAGGCACAGAGGTGGAGTTGACAAACCGTGAGAACATAGATGAGGACCGAGAACATGCTGATCCCCAAGGCAACAGGGCCAGCCGCAGTAGATGGCAGATTGAGACGGAGTGAAATTACACAATGCTATTTCTAGGTAAAGTATGACACACACACAGCTATACTTCTGGACATGAGTAGTTTATTCTTCACTACTTCATGATGGTCACATGGCTGTACGTGAATGTCACTGGCTGCACATACTCAGTTGCTGTCACTGTATGCATTAGAGTCAGTTCCCTCCATAGTTCAGTTCTTGCGCCCTCGCACCACATTGCGGGACTTAGGTGCCTGCCCTTCAGGTTCCCTGATGGTGCCTGACTCACCATGGCTGTGCCTGCCGCTCCTGCGCACCTCCTGGACAGGTGTACTGGAGCCACTCCTGCTGGTTGACCCCTCAGTCTCCTCCACACCCGTGTCACCAGCATGGCCTATGTTAGAGATCAACATCTGCTCCATTGCAGAGGTAACTCTGCCCATGCCCCGGGTTAAGTCAGTGCAGCAGTGCTCTATTGCCTCCTGCATTGAGATGGAGCGTCTGCAGAGGAGAGCTGTGTTGGCAGCGAACCTGTTCATGGCCATGGTCTGGTCGCGCATGTACTGCCGTTCCCTTGCATGCTGGAGATGTTCCCTATCAAGCTTTTCCGAGAGGACCCCTATGTAGGTTGAAATGTCTGAGATCCCCTGTGCAATCTGGTCCAGGCTACTAGCCATTTGGGTAATGAATGTCCATGTCGGACATTGTTGCGCTCAAACCGCGCACCTGCCGCTGCATGGCTTGCAGCGATTTGGCCTGCTGCCGTTGGAACTTCACCATCGTGCCCTCCAGCCCACAAAACACGCTCTCACCATCCTGGCCCTCCCCACCATCACGTGCCCTCCTGCCAAGGACAGTAGAGCGCGCTGAGCCAGCAGACATAGTTGTTCTTGGCCTGTCAGGCAGTGGCGCACTCTTCTGGGGGACATCTCCCTCATCCTCTGAATCAGAGGTCTGCAGAATCCTCTGCGGAGGCTCCGCCTGGCTACTTTCCCCTCCCGGCATGGGCGTGTGGGTGAGGTCTGGAGACCCAAACAACAGAGGGGACATTGAGATTGGTGTAGTGGGTGGGTCTGGTGATGAGGGGTCCTGGGTAGGGTCGTCTCCACCTTCTCCTGCGCTGTTACGATTTTTCCTTTTTTCTTTCTTCCCTCTTTTAGATGGTGCTGCCCTCTCCTCCCTCGGCGGTGCAGAACTGCGTGACGACTCTACTGTGGAATGAAATTAACATAGTGTCAATGCTGTAGTTTGTCTGTGTGTTTTTCTGAATTAAATGGTCTGAAAACCTTTGCACAGTCCACATTGCATGTTTGGGGATGTGTGTGGCATGCCTTGCTGAGTCATGTGTGCTGTACTTTGCTTCTGTGTGTACATGACTACGTCTACCATGATACATTGCTGGAATAATTTCTGGCCTCTCCTGCTGTGTCATGTGTATACACAGTGGGGTGCAGGGTTGGGATAGGTGGGGGTGCATGTGGGTACATGCCTCTTACCTTGTTTTTTGGCTGATTTGGCGGTGCTATTCAGGTCTCCAACCCTGTGGATGCATTCAGACTCCATGGTGGATGCAACTTGCTCCTCAAGTGGTGTGAGTTTTGGGGCTTTGGCCCTGCCACCTCCTGTCAGACCAGCATCCTTTTTCTGTCCTGCTATCTTCTTCTTGGTGACTATACGCAGGTCATACCACAGTTTCTTGATGTCCCCAATGTCCCGGTAGGTGACTCTTATGGCATTCACTTTGCCCTGGATGGATAGCCATATGTTACGCTTCACAGTCTCTGCAACATGCAGAGACTGCCTCCCAAATATCTGGCTGTAATGGGTGACAATCTCATCCTCAGTCACCTGTATTTCCTCTTGGCTGAACTTCTGCTCCCTTTTCCTCTCAGCAGCATCCTTCTGTCCTTCCTGTGCCTCCATTCTCTCAGTCTGCTGGCCTGTGAATGCTATGCTCCTCTCTCCTCTGCAGATTTGTTTGTACAGTTGGTTTCCACCTGCATGGGTGTGGCCACTCCCAGGTACTGGGGTGTGGTGCCTCTCTCTCATTGGTTGGATTCACAGGGCCTTGGCTGTGGGGGGTATAGGCTCTCCCTGATTGGTTGACAGGCTCACATGGCATCTTTCAAACTCCCAAATCGGTATTTACTGAATCGGTAAAATCCGAGTCGGTGTAATCCGAGTCGGATTTTTCGGATTCGGTAATTCCCATTGATTCCTATGGGCAATGTGGCCCATGGGTTTGCTTGCGTTTCACCGAATCGGATTTTACCGACTCGGTCAATTCCGATTCGGTAAATTACGAATTGGCTTACCGAGTCATACCGAGTCGGTAACTTTTACCGATTTTTTTCCTACATACCATTTTCCGACTGGGCAATACCGATTCGGTATAACTCGGTATTTTCCATTCGGTAAATGGATATTACCTACATCTGGCCCTCAATGTTTTAAGGAGTCAGTCACTGGGAGGAACTGCTGAGTGAATATTGGGGCTCCTTACACATTGTTTTTCCCATAGGAGTCAGGCTAAATGAGATAACAAGGGAGAGTTTTTCAAACATAATGGGACCAATTCACTAAGTCATTTTCACCTATACATGTTCTTCCGCTGCTAAAAATTGCTCCATTTATCCTGTCAGGAATTCACAGAACGATTCCCAACAGACGAAAAATGTTTCACACCGAATAATTTTTCCTGACATTGGTGGCGACAAAGACAGCCGCCATAAATCCCATGAAAGGTAGAGGGAGTGGGCGGATCATGGCGTGGTTTGCTTTTGAAGTGGGTGAAAGCACACGAACTTGTGAGTTTGTTGTTTACTCACTAAATCTGATCTGGCCTTTTTAAACCCTGGAAAATGCACGAGATTTTTCCTGCAAACACCTGGAGTAGCTTCTCTACCAGTTTGGGAATGAGAATAGATCACCTCCAAACTTGGTGCAGCTTTCCCAGTTTACTGCCGGGAATTTTTGTAAATTCCCAAAAGCAGCAGGTCCGCATCCGTTCATAGGAGTGTTACTACTTTGGTCAAATACAGTACATTTCATTTTGAAATATTTTAAAACTATATATATTTCTGATGCATACTTAGCGCCAGTTTATGTCGTGGGACCCTCTCTTGACTAGCTTTATCATTCAGAGAAGAGCTGCAACATTCACACCTCTAGAAATGTAATTGGAATTGGGCCTTGGGAGACAGCAGCGCTGCTTCAGTAGCCGCACAGTGTGAAGGCGAGGGCCATTATTTCTCCCAGTGTGCCAAATGAAGCTGTTAGATGCATTAAAAATTAAAGAATTGATGAGAACCTGAAATAAAGGGGATCGCGCTGCAAGCTGGCGCATTTTTATGAATGCATGGAGAGGCAGGCCGATGGCGACATTATGTGCGCGATATTAAGTAATCATGCAGGAGAACACGCCGCGGATTCCGTAATCAAGTCATGATTAAAGGCCGACGGAGGCAGGGGAGGATAAAAGCCCAAGAGACAGAGTAATTGCCAGTGCGGTTTGTAGCTGAGGTTATCAGCTATACCAAGGCGAAACGTGCCTATTTTCTAGTGGCGGCTAACCGGAAGCATAAATGGGCACTTAGAAATATAAAACGTGCCAGTGGCCTGGATCCAGCGCGCCTGATTGATGGCTCAGTGACAGGTGCAATTGCAAGCACGTCCAGAGCATTTGATGTATTTATTTGAGGAACATTCGGCCTATTTCGAAAACGTTTCCGTGGGCAGTCAACACTCGAAATATTCATGAAATAGAGAATAAATGTCCTTAAAGTGTTTTCAGTCCATTTACTTATTGACTCACACACCCCAAAAAAATAATTCTTGGGCTATTACCATCATTTTGGAGCCCTAGTTTTTTCTTGCAATATTCCGAGTCAGACATAGCTGTGAATTATTTGTGTACCGGCCCCCTGAAAGATACGAGTATGCTCAGTTTCTGGGTAGCAGTCAGGTTTAAGGTGTAACATTATAAAGAAAATAAGGCAAATGTTGTAATGTTATTCAATTTACCAGTAGAGAAATACAACTATCAAAACTAGTCCTATGTTAGAAATATAAACATTCATGAAAGTAATCAATATATGCTACAGCCGGGCAATGCGTTAGGTGAAATCAATGCTCATATTCACAAAGATAACTTTGGCCATCAACGAGTGTTCCTTAAAAACAAAGGGGCATATTCACAAGGAGCTATCGCCAAATTAACAGCACTTTATCGCAGCCAAAGCAGTGATAAATTTACCCCACCATTCACAAGCAGGTGCCTAACAGCCCACAGAGCCAATTTTCCTGCGATAGCAGCTGCAAAAAACATCGCCACATAGAACCCCCACAAATATCGCTAATGAGATGCAGACTAGGCTTTCCCGTGCACAAAGCCGCGACAACACCACACCTCAACATTCACAATGACCAAACAGATCGTCTATGAGAATGCAAAACACACAATAATGTTCGTTAGCAGCAGGAAATGTACACCTGCTCTGACGTGGTGTAAAGTCGGACAGCAGCGTGCACCACAGTAGGGATTCCAGCCCAGGGCGTCATTGGAAGGGCAACAGATGCCATGGAGCAACTGAACATGCAGCCCGGACACCCAAGAGGGCCACAACATCCACTCGGCACACCCCTCCAGACCACCACAGAGCCAGTGCAGACAAAGACAGCGTCCCCCCAGGGAACGCACCTGCCTCACAGGCACAACATCTGACAATGTCACTGTCCGCTACAGGCTGAAAGGGACAACCATCCTATGCATCCTGGCCATCCTCATCCAACAGGCCAACATTACCAATACAGCGAACAACCAACATCCCACCCCACACCAAGCTGCTGGCTGTGCTGCACCTGTTGGCCCCTGGCATACCCCAACCAACAACGCCAGAGTTGGCGGAATGTCTCAGCCAGCCACATCCAAGTCCCCCACACCTGTCCTGAACATCACCCTGGCACCCCAGGCCCTGTACGGCCAAAACAATGCGCAGGAACCGCTGGAGACCAAGCAAGGGCCATACGCCATAGTGGGATGCACCCACGTGTTGGGGGAAATCCACTGCACACATGTCCCACCTGTGCCCCCTGGTGACACAGTACACAATTAGTGCAACAGGAAGCACACTTCACACATCAATTTGCAGGCAACATCGAACACCGTGGGACTTACACCAATGCCACCTCCAAATACACAGCCAGTGTGCATGTTCCCTTCACCCTCCGACAGTCCATCAGCAACCAGCCTTCCCAATAAACACCCTACTCACCTCAACTCCACAACCATGCAATCCACAACTCTGGCAATACACATGTCACAAGTTCACAACCAACATGCACAACAACATGCCCAACAACATGCCCACCCACCAGACACAATAGAACAGCTTACAATGGTAACCTGGAAAAGCTGTGAACATGACCAATCAACGGCATGGCACCTCAGCCACACATTAGACGAATGTAGGGGGAGGAGGCAACCAGGCATGTGTGAAGGATGCAGTAGATCCATAATTGGGAAAGTACACACTGCCAAGAGTGGTGACGAAGTGCTGGACAGACCTTAGTATGCAGAACACACCCATATCCACAGTGACATACACCTCTGGTGTATAGAGTGTAGTTGACAGTGGACGCAATCATGTCACCCCAGCCAGTGGGGGTCCTGCGGACATGTTGAGTCATAATTCAGCAATGCCGGAGTTCATATCAGTGTACCAGCATCATCGCAGACTGCATCCCCACTCAGCCCCGGTGCCACTAAGTCTGTCCCCAGACATTCATGGACACTCTCTGATCGAACTTTGGTGGCATCTGAGTCTATGGACTAGGGGGCAGTTTTCATCCTCATGTAGCTGACACCGAATTTGTGGTGGCAACGAGGCTGTTGCATTCCACTCCTCCATTTGCTGCTTCCAGATAAAATCAAAGCTTTTGGTGTCTTGACATGGAGGACACCTTCCACTGTCTCCCGAAACCCTCCAGAACATATACCTCGGACATTGATGGTGACCCGCTCAGGTCGCATGGCCCATCTGACTGCACCGCAAGTCACCGTCTCGTGGTTGGGTGCCTGTACTGGCTGCAGTGCATCCGGGACCACTAACTCTGTGCTGGTCAAATCCAGGACTCCTTCTCTGGATACATTGGATGGGATCTGAAGTGTAGGCCTTGGAGTAATCAATGCTATTTCTCTGTGGCCCTGTGCTGTACGCAGTCTCCGGGCCTCCTCTGCACTCCAACTGCAATCCAGGTGGACTGCTAGTGGGTCAGTTGCTGGTAGTGTTCTGTCACCTCCGAGACGCTGGTCTCCTTTTCCTGCTGTCTGCACCCCGTCTTCCTCTCCCTCTTCTCCTTGGCCTTCCTTGACCCTGTTGTTCCTTGCTGGTACTTACACAACGTGAAGGGAAAATCTCAGTGGGCGACCAACCTGACGGTGACTCTTTTCAATCCTTCTTCCTTCGGAAGGTACAGGACATTATCACCGACATCAGTGCACGGCCAGTTACAACCATGCTGCCTAGCCTGAATTTTCAGGTGCCATCCATGTCTTTGGATAGCTTCCCTCCCATTAACTACAAGTGCCTAGCGCAACTGGTCGGTCAAATTAAATCAGGCTCTAGCATTGATCCATGTCCCCCCAAAATCTTTAAAACTGCTCTGCCAGGCATTCAGCCCCAGGTACTGAGTCTACTGAATAACTCACTTAATTCAGGCTATCTGCCGACTCAGATGAAAGAAGCCAGGGTCTCCCCACTTCTGAAGAAAGCAGGAACGGACACGACAGCCTTAAAAAATTACAGGCCCATTTCTCAGCTGCCTCTTCTAAGCAAGATCCTAAAAAAGCACGTTCTCAGCACCGTAGACGGCCACCTGGAAGAACACCATCTCCTTCACACCAGGCAGGCTGGGTTCCGGCCCCAACAAAGCACTGAATTAGTCATGGCCTCGGTCGCCGATGAGTTGAGAGTCAGGGCAGATAACAAACAGCCCTGTGCCTTGATTCTTTTAGACTTATCGGCGGCTTTCGACACGGTCAGCCACACCATCTTGCTGGACCGTGTCGCGAAATCGGGGATCACAGGCCAGGTGCTAAAGTGGCTAGAATCCTTCCTGTCAGGTCAAACCCAGAGAGTGCAGCTAGGAGACCAACTGTCTGAGATCCGCGACGTGACCTGGGGAGTGCCCCAGGGGTCGGCGTTGTCTCCCCTGCTTTTTAATATCTATCTACAACCACTGGTGGAGGAGCTTATGCGTATGAACTGCAAAATCTTTAATTACGCAGATGATACTCAGCTCTTAGTCCGGCTGGACAACACCAAAGAGGCCCAGGAATCTGTGAGGAACCTGCACCCATTCACAGTCAACTGGATGACTAACAAGCTGTTGAAAGTGAATGCTGACAAGACGGAGGTGCTGGTAATTAGCAACAAAGAGGATCCCTGGAGTGACCTGTACTGGCCCCCCAAGCTAGGAACCACTCCGTCTCCTGGCTCTGTGGTAAAAAGCTTGGGGTTAAGGATCGATGCAAACCTCTCAATGGCCCCTCAAGTTTCTGCCGTGGTCGGATCCTGCATAGGTGTGTTGAGGCAACTGCGAAAGCTAGTTCCCATTTTATCTGCCTCCACCCTGCAATCGATTGTATCCGCCACAGTCATCTTGAGACTTGATTATGGCAATGCCTTATACCTAGGCCTACCACAGAAGCTGTTGAGGAAGCTGCAGGTAATACAAAATGATGCAGCTAGGCTGATCCATTCTTTGCCTAGAAACTCGCACGTAACCCCACTGCTTCAGAAGCTGCACTGGCTCCCAGTGAAATTCCGAGTGCAGTTCAAATGTCTCTGTGTGGCCCATAAGGCACTCTTTGGGAAAGCCCCAGAGTACATTAAGCAACGTCTAAAGTGGTACATTCCCGGGAGGCCATTGCGCTCAGGAACAACCTCCAACCTGTTTCAACCTAGGTTCAAATTAAAGACCAAAGGAGGTAGGGCCTTGTCTGTGCTCCTTCCACAACTGTGGAACGAGCTCCCACCCACCTTGAAAGAGGAATCGCAGCTTCTACCTTTCAGAAAGAAACTAAAAACGTATCTTTTCAGAAAGGCCTTCATGACATCATAAGAGGTGAAACAACTGAGGTTCTAGGGTCATTAGTGTGTTATGTTCCTTCTGGTAACGATTCAGAAAAGGGGGTGGTGATGAACAGAGTGTCTGAATTAAGCAGACAAAATGGATGGTGCAGTGAGCTAAAAAACGGTGTTGGATCTAGCCCTGATCTCTTGACTGGGTGAGAGTATTCTGCTTAATTCAGAAACTCTGTCCATCACCACCCCTTGTTGTTTAATTATTTTGTCCACCATAAGCGTGGAAGGGTATACTCAGATGTGAGTCCCTTGCTCATTGCACCATCAGGATTCAAGCAAGCCGGGCCGAAGACGGCTGTAATGCCAGAAACCGGTCCCCGGAAGCTTGTTTCCATCCCAGTGAAAGAATTGGCTTTGTAGTTTGGTTTGCCCTGTTCCCATTATGCACTGGGACAGGAACAGACTAATTTGCATATAGCCAGGTTCTGAGCTGGGATGGTGCAGTGAGCTAAAAAACTGTGTTGGATTTAGCCCTGATCTCTTGACTGGGTGAGAGTATTCTGCTTAATTAAGAAACTCTGTCCATCACCACCCCTTGTTTTTTAATTATGTTCCTTCTGGTAAGCGCTTAGAGACCGGCGGTGATAGGCGCTATAAAAGTAATCCTTAACATAACATAACATAACATAGTCTGTGGGGGTTGTGAGATTTGAGTTGGCCTCTGCGCTGTGTCAGGGTGCATCCATGTTCCGACGTGCTTTGTCTTGTTTCTGGTGTATATTTTCTGTGTTTTTTATGGTGCATTGTCCCGCCAGACGCTTGGGATTTGCAGGCCTGTGGCAGATTTTTGCAACTTTTTGTACCACGTTTGGCCTGTTTTTTAGCTACGATTATCAAATTTTAGCGGTGTGGCGTTGATTTTCACGGGGACATTTGCCACGTTATCTGGGGTCTATTGCATGCTACCGCCTTGTTGTGAATTCCACGTTGACACAGGGTTGTTTTCCCGTGATAGGCTGCGATGTTGAAAGTTGCATTACGCTACTCTTGCGGTAGTTATCACACATTCTTGTGAATATACCCCTTAGTAAAAATTATATAGTAACCACTATTAAATAAATAATTACAACTGAGATGAAGGATGCTATTAGTCTTGGTATCCTTGGTGTGCCTTTCCCACTAACATTTTGATTTCAACACTCCTGCTTGCTCAATTTTTTTTTTGCTGACTTTAGGATTCTGTACTCTTTGCCACTGCTAACCAGTGCTCAACGGCTTGTGCTCTCTTCCTAAAACATGGTAGAACTGACTTATTGGAATATTTGATTTAGTTGTTAGTCTCCAGAAAAGTCCACTACCAATGCTCAGGACCTGTAAATTAAATACTAGTAGTTGGCCAGCAGCACTAATTGTGCCATCCACCTAACTATTGCTTTAAAATTCTCAGCTTGTGTGTGTAGTTTTAAACTGCAATTTTGACATGGTAAAATAAACATTTTGCTAGGCCTAAACCCTCAATTTTGATACATAGAAGTCACTTGTAGGGTAGGCCCTGGACTGCCCAGAGAGTAGGGTGCCATGAAGTTTAAAAGAAGGACAGGTAGTCTTAAGTTTTACATGTCCCATTAGTGAAAAACTCTAACATTCTTTTTTCATTATTGCAAGGCCTATCTCTCCTGTAGGATTACATTGGAGTTGCCTAATTACATTTAATAGACTTTAACTTCCAAATGGTAACAGGTGGCTCATAAGTGTTTGGTGTCTTTGGAATTGTAATGAAAAATCCTAACTTATGGTAAAGTACGTTTTTAAATTACAATTTTGAAAATATCACTTTTAGAAAGTTGGAATCACTGAAGGGCCAGAGGACAAGTTCAGGTAGGGCCCAATAGTAAGTAAATTAGTTCCCTGTGTTAGGCATTTCCTTGAGTATGATCTAACTGACAGTTTCAAGGTTCCCCTAGATGTTAAATGAAATGGTGTAAAAAACAACACTTTTTTGAATTTTTGTACATAAGTGATGGCACATTTCACTGTTTATTTATGAATCTATTTTGTGAATTGTCAAATGTATTGTTTGTATACGTCATCTGAAAATTGTTTTATTTTCATGCTTTTGAATTTCGTTAAAAAACACATGAAAATAATCCTAAATGGAATGGTTAAATCAATAACCCAATCAAACAGAAAAAGCATTAGTTTGATGCTTTAAAGTGATAAAGTGTTAGTAGTGAAGGAGTCAGGTTCTCCCCTTTGTATGTGATAACTTTTAGAAAGTTTGCATTTTCCTGCCATCACCATTTGATACCTTGAGCCTGACTCTGGGTCACAGGACTGGGTGTTGTTTACAGTTGGGCTTTTTGTATTCCTAGTAGACAGCCAAACACAATAGAGAGTTTAGGTTTGACTAGATAAGCTTTCACTGGGAAGATGGGAGGGAGTAGCTCGGCACAGTCCCACTTACACTTGAATAGCCTGTGTACTGCCTCCTCAAAAAAGACTGCATACCCCCAGTAGTTAGTCTGGAGACAGGGAAAGGAAGGCAGAGCATTTGTGCAATTGAAAGACACGCCTCTGGAAGCTATTCCCTCTTAAAAGGTGGAAATGGGTATAAATCCTGGGTCTCAGACACCTACTCTTCAGTACACTTATGGTCCTGTGAATACTCTCCCAGGAAGAAGGACTGTTGTGTAGCTGAAAGGACTGCCACTCTTCTGGACTGTTGCTCTGAAGGAGTGCTGCCCTACTGTGCTGACTTGCTATCTGCTTCCTTCTTGCCTGGGTGGGAAGGTATGGAGCTGCATCTGTTGACTTCAGGTCCATAGAGTGACTCCAGTGGATAGTTCGCTGGCCTCTTGACGTGAGCCTTCGGAACAGAAGGCTCCAACAACCTCAGCCTTAGCACCTGGGTTCTGCCAACTATAAATCTACCCAGCCAAGTGGTACCACCAAAGTCCTGGACTCTAGCAAGTGGGCTTAAAGTTTTATGGCAGCCTCTGTAGCCCCAGCGGAACTGAATCATCTTCTCTGCTGTACGGTGCAACCCAAGGAGAATCAATGCATCCTCACCGCTGAGTGAATCTTCCCCATCTCAAAGACCTGCATCACATCACAGCCCACCGCCTCATCAGAACTTCTGCTGTGCGAAGCATCCTTGGGTCAGGCCCTCACATCTCTCATTGGCAGTCTTGATGCAGATGCTGTACTCCACATCACAGATTTGCTGCTCATTGCAACAGACATATCACCCTGAATTGCAAGTCCTTGTCAGCGGGATACTCAACGACGATGCAGGACCTCGTATTGCAGACTCGCCTTATCTCTGAACCCACGCATCACTTGGGCTGCTTGACCCATCTTTGATGTAGACCCTCACAACACTGCGCAAAGCAAGATATAGGGTACTTTGTTCAGATGGCTTAACTGGGTCCCTGTGGCTAGGCCACATGCCATTGTGGTCATCCTGAACATTTGATTTTATCCGAGTTCGGCACAAACAGATATCCACAGTTGGTGCTTTATGCTTGTTGGTGCAATTTTCACTGAAATAATTAAACTTACATACCTTCTGTGTTCTACTGATTGTATTTTTGTTGTTTTAGTTTGGTTTTATTTATTTAATTTCTGAACTTTTCTAATCTGGTGTGGGATCCTTTTTATGTGGTGTTTTTACTTTATTATTGTTTAATGTGTTACACTAATACATTACATTCTCTAAGATAAGAGAAGATAAGATAAGCCAGACCGCTCTGTGCCAAGCTACCAAAAGGTTGAGCGCAAGTTAATTTAGGGTTGGCTTGTGGCTTACCCTGACACGTTCTGTGGTTTCTGCTTACCAGAGCTCACACCTCAGTCAACCAACAACCCAATGTCTTACATTGGTGGAAGAGGAGTGAATTGGACTTGTGTTTGTGCAGTGCCATACATTGGTTCTGTGTTACTCTAGCATTGTTTTTTCCGATACCAATTTGAGCTTAAACTTTCCTTGACTGTTATTTTTGTTTTTATTATGTCTTACTTTTATGACAGATCACATTCATAATTATCATTGTATTTTTACTCCAGAAAGACAGAGATGTTTTTTTCATCTTCATCAATGAAAAATATCTGATTAGCTTCCTCCTTCTGAAAAAGAGTGGGTATTAACAAGATATTTCCTTCACTCTTCCATTTTAATTTTCATTTGTTAGATCAGCATTCCTAATATAGCTGCAAACAAAATAAGTACATTCATCAAAATCACAGTGCATTAACTTAAAAGTTAATGAATATGCATAAATTAAAATATTTATGTTCGGTTTCTATCGGAAGCCATTTTTACAAATTCCAGATTCTAAATCTAGTTATTCAGTGCTAACTGCTACTTTATAATAAAAGAATTCCAGGATATTTGCTGAGAGCCTGTCTGTGAAGTGCTAGCTTTCTACCCCAATGGAGAGTAGAGAGCACAGCTCTAGGAGGGGAGGAAGAGGAAAAACATAGTGGCTGGTGAGTGTGGCTGGTAAAATGCCACCAAATGTTTTTTTGCATATTTGGAACAGGAAGAGGAGGCCATGTTATGTATATGTATCACTATTCAGTCCGTGTGTAGGAGTGGAAAGAAAGGGCAGATCATTTGGGGGAAATACATAGCATAAAATTATAGCTTGGTAATTAACAAAAGTGAGGACGTTTTTTACTCCAGGGGTAAACTTTAGACTCCTGAGGCGAAAAGCCGGGAGTAGGGCATCTCTGTTAACCAATTGTGATTTATTGCTCTAAGTGCTATTTTCTGCTTTTTAATTTACTGACCTTGTGTCTTTTGTGTTATTTTAAAATACATTTGCGCCGCACTTCCTCTTGCCTTCTCTGTCCCCCTCGGGACTCGCGCTGCTCCCATGGACCGATTTAGGGCTCCTTGTGGTGGTGGACCTCATCTCCCCGGCGCAGACTCTCGGGCGCCATCTTAGGGGAGGGTGAGGTGAGCGGACTAGTGCTTCGGCCGATTAGGGCCAGGCACTACAAATTGGGTGCATGTGATCAGCGCTCCCTCCTTAGAACTTTAGACTCCTGAGACGAAAAGCCAGGAGTGGGGCATCTCGGTTAACCAATTGTGATTTATTGCTCTAAGTGCTATTTTCTGCTTTTTAATTCACTGACCTTGTGTCTTTCGTGTTATTTTAAAATACATTTGTGCCACACTTCCTCTTGCCTTCTCTGTCCCCCTCGGGACTCACGCTGCTCCCAGGGACTGATTTAGGGCTCCTTGTGGAGGTGGACCTCATCTCCCCGGCGCAGACTCACGGGCGCCATCTTAGGGGAGGGTGAGGTGAGCGGACTAGTGCTTCAGCCGATTAGGGCCAGGCACCATTAAATGAAAAACACTTCTCGTCCACGCAGTGGGCAGGCACAGCGGGCGTGCCGAAGGCACGCTGGAGGAGCGCCAGAGGCAAGCCCGTCTGCGCCCGTACGCGACTGTGCGGGCCCAGGGCAAGAAACCCTGCCTGATTTAACAGCCCTCTCCATCAGCTATGCGCGTAAGGCCCTTTTACAGCTAAGACCCATAAAAAATCCTAAATGCCACGCCCTGCACAGTCCATATGACATATACACTCCTTGTAATCTTTGTAGCCTGTCCCAACAAATGAAAAAGCAGGGGGCATCAACTATGATTCAACTTCGTATGGCCCTACTGAAAAGCAGGTCATTACCCACACATTCTCTGGAGATTAACTGGCTGATCCAGGACAACAATCTAGACATACTGTTCCTGACGGAGACGTGGCTCACACCAAATTCGGAAGTAGATATTGTTAAGGCGCTCCCCCAGGGTTTCCTATTCAATCTCAGGACAGGCCCTTCGGCAGAGGGGGTGGGTTAGCCATACTCTATAGAGATCATCTTACTTGCAGGATGATGGACATTGGCATATCTAACAGCAAGTGTTCACATTTTGCAATACAAATATCCCCCACCATTTCTATTACAGGCCTGCTGGTGTACCGTCCACCAGGCTGCCCAAAGCAATTTGTCAGCTCCTTACTGGAAACAGTGACTGTATCCGCCTCCACTGCTTCCAACATTATGGTCCTGGGGGATTTGAACTTACACTTTAATGATCCTTAGGACAAAATAGCGATGGATCTGTTACTTGACCTTAAATCCTATAATTTGAAACTGACTAACACGGAGGATACACATAACAAGGGTTTCCTTCTGGATCCCATCTTTGCCAACATTCTGATGCTTAAATCTGACTCTCCAGTTCCCCTCCCATGGACCGACCATTTTCTGGTCCCCTTTTCTTGGCAGGCCAGGAATGATTTTCCCCGAACACCAGCTTTGTATACTTATGATAGAGCCTGGTCCAAGCTTCCCCTTGATAACTGGACATATAAGCTTGAACAGACTGCCCCCCTTCATGACCTTGACCCTGTGAGGGGGGACGAAAACTTCAGGAGCTGGCTTGATAGCTGACTGGATGTGGTTCTGCCAAAGAAAAGAATTGAGAAAAAGGGTAGAGTTTCCAAATCCTCTTGGTATACCCCGGAACTTAGAGGGCAAAGGAAAGAGTGTAAGAAACTTGAACATATTTGGAGGAAAGACTGGGCGGACTACAGTAAGGTAGCATATCTTGGGGAGATCAGAGCCTACAAAGTCTCCCTCAAGAATGCCAAGAGCGCATTTTTTGATGAGAGAATCAGGATCTCCTCCAATTCATCGAGAGAAACATTCCAGATTATTAAGGAACTATTAAAGATCCCTGACCCCCCGTTGGCCCCGGACATCTCGGGAGCAAAATGTAACCAGCTTGCAGTCTTCTTCGATTAAAAAATTAAAAATATTTTAAAAACCCTGCCGCAATCTGAGGACAATCTAGATCTTGGCGACAAGTGTCAGGGGCTTGGTCCACAGATGAATATCTTTGTCCCAATTGCAGTAGAAGAGGTGCAAAAAAGCTTAGAAGCTAGGAAAAGTGGGTCCCCAAGTGATCCCGCACCTACGTATATTCTTAAACAGGTTTCTGCTACCATTTCACCTCTTGCTACTGACTTAATTAATGCCTATCTTTGTCAAGGCATTGTTCCCCCTAGCTGGAAGGGTGCGATTGTAAAGGCCTTTTAAAAAAGCCCCAGATGGATCCTACAGAACTGTCCAACTTCAGGCCTATTTCACTGTTACCAGGACGCATTAAAATTGCAGAGAAAATGGTGAACCAGCAATTATCCTCTTTTCTGGAATCCAATGAGTTACTCCAGAAATCGCAGACAGGCTTTCGACCTGGACAGGGAACGGAAACTGCCCTTATAGCAGTTATGGAAGAAGCGAGGTACATCTTTGATTCAGGAGGATCAGTGGCAGTGATCCTCCTGGATCTAAGTGCAGCCTTCGACACGGTTAACTACCATATCCTAATTCAGCGCCTATCCAACATCGAAGTCTCAGGCACGGCATTGGCAAGGTTAACTTCCTTCCTTGACAAACGGACTTATAAAAGCTTTGGAAGAAAATGCACGTTCCAGTCTGATCCCCCTCCAGTGTGGTGTGCCGCAGGGCTCTTCATTGAGCTCTACTCTATTCAACGTGTACATGTCCCCACTGAAGGAGGTGGTTGCTCCATTTGGGATAAAAATAGTGAGTTATGCTGACGACACACAACTTGTCATCTCACTTGCCCAATCGGGCCATAGTTATGGAAATCTTCATTCATGCCTTGCTGAAATACATATGTGGATGAGTAAGTTCGCACTTAATTAAATGGCTCAAAAACCGAGCTAATGCTTCTAGGGCATAAGAAGACATCATTGCCTGATGCCATCTGGCCGGCCTGTATGGGAGACCCCCCGCTTCCAAAAAATGAAATCAAAAGTTTAGGAGTCTGGGTTGATCAGGACCTTTCATTTAAAATTCAAGCCAAGAAAACTGCTGGCAGCTCGTGAGGTCCTTCCCCTTCTTCCCTTTCCCTCAAAGAAACTTCTGATTCAGAGGCTGATCCTGTCAAGGCTGGATTTCAGCAATGCCCTGTACCTGGGCGCTCCAGAAGCGACTATCAACAAGTCACAATACATTCAGAACTCAGCAGCTAGGCTGCTGACAGGCACCCGAACAAGGTCATCAGCAAAACCAGCGCTCAGAATGCTGCACTGGCTGCCTATTCACGAAAGGATAAAGTTTAAATCCCTTTGCATTGCCCATAAATCATTACAAGGCAAGGGGCACCCTATTTTGAAGAACCTCGTGCTCCTGTACAAAGCTAACAGGCCCCTTCGCTTAGATCACAAATGCTTAGCTAAAATTCATAGAGCAAAAAGTGCGCGTTCAGGTGGACGACGGTTCTCCATCAATGCAGCAACCCTGTGGAATTCTCTACCGCTGAAGCTTAGAGCTGAACCAAGCCTTCTTCGATTTCGGAAGCTTCTAAAAACCTTTCTGTTTACTCAGAGCCCCTAATCTCACTCTCTGTACTCAGTAGTCTGGGTTCTATAGCGCGGGGACGCTCCAGGGTAACCATGCGCTCTATAAATCTGCATCCAATCCAATCCAATCCTATGTGATGTCATAGAAAATTAAAGCATCACTCTTGTTGTCTATTTGAAGGCACTGGAAACTCTCAGAGAAAACTATTCTTGTTAGTCACTGTTACCCATCTATAATTGTATGGATAACCAACTTTTAAAATATCTTAAGAATATTGCCCTCAAGCAGTTTTTTATGCCTCAGTGCTAGAACCGGAGTCTCTAGTTGGCAGGGGTATGCACCCTAGTCCAAGTAGGGACCACATCTTCCGACAGGGTAGCCAGGCGCAAAGCAGGTAGGCTAAACGCAGGAAGCAATGTGTAAAGTATGTGTGCAACACACCCCAACAGTAACACAGAAAACCATTCACAAAAGGAACACCACACCAGTTTTTATATAGAAATAAAGTTATCTTTATCCAAAAAGTAAGCAAGATCCAAAAATACGACAAGAAAGTTCCATGGATGGTGAAAGATTTCTAATATGTAATGTCTCTTATGTGGGAACTACTGGGGAGAACAAAAACAGTTTAAACCTGCCGTAGATAACACCCTGCCCGCAGTCTTTATGAATCTGCACCACCTTGGCAGGACAGTTTTTTGTATACAGAATAAAGCAGTTCTTTAAGCAGTAACTCTGAGCCTGTGTGTTACTCCTGATCGTATCAGTAGGAGTGTGTTGTGGGTTACTTTGGGTAGAAAAAGATGCAGAGTAGTTCCGCCACCCCACAGGTCCGCCCTCCCGAATGCCCTAAAGCCAAGCCAGTTCCAACAACAGGTTCATGGGTGCCGGCCCGCTATTAAATGAGGGCAATCCCTGGCAGGCCTGTTAGCAAATCTCCACAGCCACTGTAGTCTTGTTATTTATTTGGGGGCAGTCCCGATCCTCACACAACCGCCCAAACGGTCTCCTGCCTCACTCCGCCCAAGGGGCCTCCACCGCCAGCATCTTAGTGCTCGTGCTAAGCAATTACCTGGGACTGGGGCGAGCAGGCACCGGCAAGAAGCTCCTCTTTCCTCCGGGCACTTGAACCTCCATATGCTGCATGGAGGAGGCAAGGGACAGTCCTTCTGGCTCCCAGCACGGTCGCGTTCATGGATGAGCCCCTCGTTGCCAGGCAACGCCCCAAGTGGGAACCAATCCCGGCGCGGCTTCCCCCTGACGCTGGTGAATACATGCTCAGGTCTCCCAAAGCTGTGGTGGTGATCATGGGGAGGCATATTTGAACATGTTTGAAACACGGGCAAGCGGTGGTGAATTTGCATACACAGCACTTCCTTCAGCAGCGCGCAGGTCACTGGCACACAGTGCTCCTTTGCCACAGTGCTTCGGTCATGGCACTGCCCTTCCCAGCTCAGTTCCTGTCCCGGGCGGCGGTGATGATCTGGGGGCAGTTTGGGTCACAGTGTGAGTCCGTGCCAGGAGTGCTTTCCTCTGCAGGCACACAGGGCATTCAGGGACCCCGACTAGCGGCGGTGATTCTAGGGTGAACTGCGCTTGTCTTCACAGCGCGACACCACACTGCACAGCACAGCCAGGCCCTGGGCCGGCGGTGGTGATCCCTGGGTGAAATAGCGCTTTTCATCCCAGCGCTATACTGTCCAGTTAGGTCCTGGGCAGCGGCAGTGATTTAGAGGTGATTGGAATGACCTCACACATACAGTGCTGCAGAGGCAGTTCAGGCAAAGTAGACAGCGTAGTAATCCTAATGAATTCCCCCAGTAGGTAGGGGAGCAGTCAGCAGTTTGTGATGGAGACACTCTGGTGATGTTATACCTGGTTCCCCTCTGGCAGGGCAAGATCAGCAGGCAGGCAGGGCAGCTCAGCTCAGCTAACTTGGGGCAGCAGTTCCTGGGAGCCTCAGTAGTGTAGCATTCCTCTCAGCCCAGCAGTCTTCACTCCAGCAGAGAGTCTCCAGATCCAGTAGTGTAACAGGGATGTGTGGCCAGAACCCTCCCTATTATACTGTAAGGTCAGGTGAACGGGAGGGGGCAGCACTTTTTGAAAGAATCTAGGGGTTGGAAATCTCTGGAAAAATCCAGGAGGCTCTGAGGTGTTCCCTTTCCTACCTGTCTGTCGAAAGGGACAAAAGGCTACACAAAGTCCCAGACTAGCCAGACTACCAGTATGCAAATGAAGGGTTGGCCTCACTGCAGCATCAGGGCCAGTAGCTGATACTCTAATGTTACCATGTTTTAAAGGGAGAGCGCCTGCACCTCAGCACTGTTTAGCAGTGGTAAGGGGCCCGGAGTCCGAATGTCCAACATGAATATGGGTCCAGTAGGAGGCAAAGAGGGCGAAAAAAATGTAGGGGAAGACCACCCTAGGCCTGACAGGTCTAACACTCAGTAGCTACTAAAAAGTACTGGCAAGCAGAAATATCTACTCCACAGCATTGTCTACTAGTATATTGTGATGAAAAAGTATGTAAAATGAAGTGCAAATTTATTATTCTAACTCCACATTTACTTACATTAATAACGCACTTCAAGCTGATATAGTGTTGTCCATGTACCCTATTCAAAACTTAAATATGAGTGTACAACTGTGTTTGAGATTGCATTTTAATTTTTAACACAGGTGAGGAATTGACGAAAGGATTTTCTAACAGGGGTAAAAACATTTACATGGACATAGATCTCCTTCTTAGGGGCGGATTTTGATGGGGTCAGAAACGGCTCCAACACTGGGTCAAATCCATTACAACCGCATCGAAAGGTCCCATTTGGATTCCTTTTAGACCGACCCAATATGATGTGGTCGGTCGAAAAGTAATCCGAAGGGGCTTTCTGAATGGCTTCCGATGGGGATGGACAGTCTGTCTTCCATTCAGGAAGGGGCCATTAATCCCAAGGGCTTCTCTTTCTACCAGAGGAATAAGGATGGTTGATTCTACAGCCTTTCTGCGTGGGCCTTTTGACACAGAAAGGCTGTCGGAATTTGACTTTGGCGGGGCCCCCAGCAGGGCATCCATGTGTGCAAGGCCTCCGGATGGCAGCCAAGGCCCCTGTTGATCCTTGCACCCGGTGGCAGTCACCTCGAGGTGCCTGCCACAGGATGCAGGGATGAACTGCATCTCAGCTCTTTACAATGGGAACATGCATTCTAGTCAGGATGTATGCTCCCATTGTAAAGAATATGAGTGCAACCAAACAGTGTTCGGTCACATCCTAATTGCTGGTTTGGGACCGCCGACAGGAGGTTGGTTGGTCCGAGTTCCAGATCGATGTCAGACAGACTCAGGTCTGTCTGACATTGAAATTGGCCCCTAAGTGTGGAGATCACTTAAGCAGTACATCCCATTCAAGCAGTGGGAAGTGGACATTCCATTACATGTTTTGCCTTGGAAGTTTGGGCAAGAACACAAACTTGTATGTTTGTTCGTATTCCCAAACGTTTTTCCTTACCTCTTCTACCCTACATGGGTCATGAATTTACTCCAGGAGAGGGTTGGAGCCTTCCTTCAGGATGGTAAAAGGAACCAATCCTCCCAGGTTTCATGGAGAATTCCAAACAGGAAGAATAGGATTGTGATGGAAAAGTCACCTGTACTTTCCAGGAGTAGGCTTGGAAACCTGGCACAGCTTTCCAGGCATACAAATGGGAATATTGCTGAATTGAATAATTTGGAAAAGTATGTTCAGTCAGAGATAGAGTTCCTTACCTGCAGTTTTCCTTAATTTTGTATGAAGTGATGAAGTGGGCCCAATACTGTTATACTCCAATATTAAAATAACAACCTTGCGTCTCTTCACTTAAAAGGGTTTGCATAGACCATCTAAGTAAAATAAAATGCACTTGCTTTTTCAACTGTTTTTAATACTGCTTACTTTTAGCACAGGTCACAAGAAATCAGAAAAAACAAAGGCACACCTTGATTGGCCTTACCACAGTAAAAAGGTTTGCTAAAACATTGTTAGACCTGGCCCTGTTTGCAGGTTTATTCCCAACATTTTTGCCTTTTGCCTCCTATCTTTCTGACCCTAATTTTGTTGGCTATAGAATTCTGGTCAGTGCTAAAGTGCATATGCTCCCTGTGCAAATTGTGATTATGATTGGTTATCCATGATTTGCATATATGATTTACTATTAATTCCCTAGTAAAATACCAGGGCTTGTTAATCAAATGCTACTAGTGGGCTTCCAACACTGGTTGTGACACCCACATGAGAAGCCCAGTTAAAGTGTCTCAGAACTGCCACTGCATGTGCAGTTTTAAACTAACATTTTGCCCTGGTAAGTGCACCCCCTTGCCAGGCCCAAAACCTTCTCTTTTCTTACATGTAAGATAGCCTTAAGGTAGGCCCAAGTTACCCCCATGAGTAGGGTGCAGTGTATTTAAAAGGTAAGACATGTACTGGTGTGTGTGACATGCCCTGATAGTAAAATACTGTGTATTGCGTTTTTCACTATTGAAAGGCTGTCTGTCCATTAGGCTATCATTGGAGCTGCACTGTAACAATTTACATGTGTAACTTTCAACAGGGACAAGATAGAAAAATGTAGTTTAGGCTCTGTGAACTCAGAATTTATTAACGCACCTTTTGGGAAAGGTGGTTTTTAAATTGTGTGTTTGAAAATGGCACATTTAGAAAGGGATCCCAACAACCAGGGATGGGCCCCAATACATCAGAAAGGCTATACCACCTTAATCTCTATACTATCAACAGATTGCCAATACTGATAACACGTTACTACACTTGTTTTCTCTGAATACTCTCTTTAATAATAGTGATCGATCAGCAAATTATTCATTTACGCATTTTGAAAACAAGTTGGAAAGTTGTCAGATACAGGAACATATCACAAGAGACCGAAATACACAACTAATAAATAACAAAATTCATAAAAATTCACAAACACACCTAACATGCATATACACAAACTAAACAATAAACAAATTGATTGTTCTCAACAATAAAGTATTTCAAAACTTGTAATTTCAATGTTGTCAATAGAAGAACCTTTACAGTTCTACCTTGTATTTGCCCAAACAGGAAGACACATAATTTTCACATTCTTTGAACTACATCAATGGGCTACGCACTCTTACAATGCCACAACCTTTTAACCAGGGAATCAATTCACTAATTTTAATCTATTTCTCTGATTTTACAGTCTTATTTATTTGCTTGTAGGATAGCTTTCTTGTGGTTGATGCGTTTCAAAGCCGTCATATCATTCATGGAAATTCCTCAGGACACAGAACTGATATATACTAAAAACAAAGCATAATAACTTCATTATTATTTACACAGATAAGGTCATCTTTACATATTAACTCCATACGCTATATAGTTCTGCAGCAGTTACCTCAAGTCCATCGACCGGATGGCTTTATATCAAAACAAACAACCTCTTCACTTCTCCAACATCCAAATCAATAGCACATAAACATATATCCTTCTTCCTATGTACGTATAAATACTCAATCTGGATTCCATCAAATGCCTCTCTCGCAGCTTCTTACTCACAAGCTTACCTCTGGCCAGCTTTCTGATCTTGCTGCTCGAAGACTCCAATCTGAAACAAAACTGACCCATTATTAATATAGACTTACTTGTTTGCGGAGCTTTTTCCATTTCATCCAGAATGCACCCACAATTCCTGAACCTAAGAAAGACCAGTCCCATCTACTCTACGGTTACCCTAATTTCCTTCAAATCCATCGATTGAGTGTGCCTCACATTGCCGTTAAGCCGGGCACATGCGTCACGTTTGATCACTGCTCCAGTATAATCTACTCACCATTGCAGCTGCTTCCCTCCTTCAGCATGGACCAGGCTTGATGCCTTCATCCTTCCATTCATCCCCTTAGTATCGAAAGAAAATTGTTTCCGTGTGCATTCCAATCTTCATGGGTATGTGAATTTTAATGATTTTTTCAAATGTATTAATTCTGTATGTATGTATCTTGCATTATCTTTCTTTATCTGACAACTTTCCAAATTGTTTTCAAAATGCATAAATGAATATTTTCTGATCACTATTACTAAAGACAGTGTTGAAAGGAAACAAGTGCGATAGAGTCTAATCAGTTTTGTCGATCTGTTGGTAGGATTGACTTTTAGAAAGTGGGCATTTTCTGACTTTACTATTTTGTGTGCCTCTGGCTGTTTGTGTATTCAACAACTGGTTTTGGAGTTACAAGTGCTGGGGATGTGCATTCACTCTAACAATCACAAGGGGGGACTTGCCTGGGTGACTTAAAATTGGGCTGAATAGATCTGGTCTGCATTTAGAGTGATGGGATGAATTTTGCTAGCACCTGAATAGGCCTTGTGTCCTTTTCACAATGCTGTTTACACAGCCTGTGGTCATGCTGGACTAGGAAGGAAAGGAATGGTTTGGACTGGGATCAGAGACCCTTGCCACAAAGAGAACAATGACAAAATGGGGTATAAGTATTGGACCTTATATCCCAGGGGCCTCATTTATGAGGCCCCTTGCGCTATCGGAACTTCACTTTTCATGAAGTTCCGTGGCGCAGAAGCCTGCGTGGTATTTATCAGGCAGCAGTACGCCAGTTTTTGTGGCGTACTGCTGCCTGATAAATATCAGTCCCTTTAACGCAGTGTTCTGCGTTAAAGGGGCGTGCAATGGGTGTTGCTGGGGGCGTTCCCAGCAACATCCATGGCCTTTTGACACTGCCCCAGATTTACGAGAAATCGTAACTCTGAAGCAGTGCCAAAAGCTTACGCCTCCCCAGGGGAGGCGTAAGGGAGGCGCAACAGGGAGAAATGTCTTTATTTCTCCTCGTATTTCCTTTTTCTATGTGTGCTGCATTCTGCAGCACACATAGAAAGAGGAAAAGCCTCTTGTGATTATTTTTGTACATAAAGGTTTCCCTTCCTGTACAAAAATAATCTTCCCCGCAACGCAGGCACCCTTGCACCATTGTGCAAGGGTGCCTGCGCTGGCACAGGCAGCCCATTGTGCGCCGGCGGAGGGGAAAAGGACAGGAATGCGCTGTATCTTATAGATACGGCGCATTTCTGCCCTTTTCTTTTGCCGTAGGGAAGCGCAGCAGGAATGCCTGCTGCGCTGCCCTACGGCAAAAAGTCATAAATGAGGCCCCAGGACTTTAGATTCATTTCTGGAAACCAAAGGACCCGGACAAAAAAAGTGCGGAAGAACTGTGTGAGGAGCGCTGCCTTTTCTGAGTGAGGGGTAGGTTGCCCTGCAGTTGCTGCTTCTCTCTGTGGTGGAGGAAAAGGACTGACTCTTTTGCCCTGCTGTGGTATACCGTTCGGGAAGAAATCTCCAAGGGTCTGTGTTTGCTGGCCTACTGTTTGAGAAGACTCAGGGACATCAAAGTCTTCCTTGTAGTGCTTTCTTGGATTTGCCACTTTCCAGTGCTTTTACTTTAATTTGCCAAGTTCTGGTGCTTTTACTTTTAATTTGCTGAGTTCTAGTGTTGTTACCTTAATCTACTAAATCCTTGTGTGTGTGTGTGTGTGTGTCATTCGCTTACCCTCCGCAGTCTGTGGAAAGCAGGAGCCCTCGTGCTTCCCTCTCCTTCCACTAAAACCAGCAGTGACTGAGGCTCAGCACACCTTGTCCTGTTGTAAGTTCACCAATCTCAGGAAACAGACTTGTTGCTGCTCTGCCACTGGGAGAATGCAGCAGCGCCACCAAGCGTTGTCTGGCAACCGCTGGCAGATCTCCACAGCAGTCAGCAATGCCTGTCCAGGCCTCCCAAGGCTCCCAAAGCAACCAGAGGGAGAAGCGGTCTCTGAAGTAGCAACGCCCTGCTCCAGCCCCCAGCCTCATGCACCACCCATTGCTGGCGGAGCCTTGCAGGCTCAGGTGAGCTTCGGAGATAAAGGACGGACAGGGGGAGCATGCTGCTGCCTCTGTACTGGGCCTAAGCGGGCTCCTGTGTTTTGCATCACCGCCAGGTCGGCGAGAAATCCTTGAGGGATGTCCTGCTAGGCCACATTTCTTAAAAGTACCGCCGTCACAGCCCAGCATCCAGGGCAGCGGTAGTGCACCAGGGCGGTGTGCTTGGGGAATGGTTAGCACTGTCATACTAACCCCAGGTAAGGATCTGAGCAGTTTCTTCCCCACAGTTCACACCTCATTGTAGTTTATGCCATTTGGATATAGTGCACTAACTGTTATGTTTATGACCATTGCCTTATGGCAAAGTAATTTATGAATCATGCATTATTATGACAATTGCCTAATGGCAAAGTGATTTATGTGATTGTGCTCTAATGCGTTTTTATGTATAATGCTAAGATATTTTTATATAACCTTTTGTGGTGTGCCTAGTGTATCACTAGTGTGTATGTGTGTGTAGCCCAAACATTTTACACATTGCCCCTGGGATAAGCATGACTGCTTTGCCAAGCTACCAAGTGGGTGAGCAGGAGTTATCTTGGGTGTGTAAATCCCATATCCTGACTAGAGCGATGGGTTCTGTCTGGCTTAGGTGCATATCCTAGCCAACCAGAAACCATTTCTAACAAATATAATTATTGATTGAATCAAAGATATAAGCCTCCAACTGCTCTTTCATTGTCTTCGTATTCAACTGCCATTATCATGTCAATAAGATATTATTAATATTCTCAGAAAGTTAATGTTGTCAAGTCCAAATTTGCAAAGAGAATTTATTTCACTGTCCAGCTACAGATTCCTTGCTACTCCTCATCAAGATGCAAAGGAATTTTAGGACTTGTTGCATTCGGTTCCACCCATTCAGAACAACCAGAGTTATTGCTTTTTGGATCATCCAGTCTTGGACATTTTAACTGTGGGTGAGTCCCACTACATGTTTCTCACCCACGGTAATCTCATGGCAAATGGACTGTGTATGTTTACCGCCACTGTCCATCTTTTAAGATAAGGCAGCTGTGACGCAGCAAGTGTAGGGTGCACTTTGTGGGTTACACTTGAACACTTGTGCATACATGTGTGTGGGCTGAGCTTATGAGACTACTGTTGCAAGCAGCCTGGTAAGTGAGCATAGGTAGCCTGGAGTAGAGGGAGCTCGCAGCATTAGATACTAACCTGGGGTAGGCCTTATAACGTTAGTGCACACTAACAGGGGAAGTCAGTTTGATGTATTGTTTTGTTTGTAGTGACACTTGATTATACACTTAGGTAGAAAACTCCCTCAGAGTGGGGTGTAACCTGTGTGAGAAAATCACATCTGTAAGTTCCACAAAGATATCTGAACAACCTATGGGTCATCCAGAATTGTCATATTTCTCTGCCTCAGCTCAGTATCAGAGCCCAGGCCTTTAGTCACCTTACTGTGCCAGGTTATTTGCATTTATCTCCAGCAGCAGGAACAAAAGCCTACCCACACAAAGGGAGCAATTAAAATGTTTCACTCATCTCCTGAGGAGGAATGGGCTGGGGCTGAAGGATCTGTATCAATCAATCAGCTGTCACACTGTACCTGAGATGGGCCTACCTTAGCCCACTGAACAAAGGAGGGTGCCCTGACATCTGAAGCCAACACAGGAGGGCCCCCCTATGAACATTTAGTGAAGAAGGCCCTGGCAGTGACGTCAGTGAGGGGTGAAACTGATGCCCTGAGAGGAGATGGGACCAGGGACTCTTGGATGATGTCCTTTTGAACTGTTCCAGCATGCAGTGCTGGAGGGTTGTGATGGGGGAGATGTGAAATAATACCTATCAAGGGCCAGGGGTGCCTGGCTTTTGGAACCTTCCACTCCCCATTGCAATCTCTTGCACAAGGGGGAGACTCTCTCTTAGTTGGGGTTTTCTGCACTTTGATGCTGGACCCTGGCATGACCATGGAAAAAAGGAAGGAAGAAACTGTGATACCCACAAAGGACTAAGGATGTTTGTCCGTTGATCCCAGGACCAGTGGGTCTTCCCAATGGCCAGTGAAACTGGCTCCTTTACACCCCTTTAGGACCAGTTGGGGGAAAGCCCTGGACATTTATGCCCAGAGACAGAGACCAAGAGGAGGTTCGGCGAAGGGAGCCAGGAGAACCAGCTCTTTGTTAGCTTCACCACTTTGAAGGTGGGAAGGTCTGCTGCATCTACCTCTGATGGCTAGAACTCACCACCAGGAGTACAATGAGCCAAAGATCATCAAAATCTGACCAACGGCCCAAGTTATGGCATTTCTAAGATTGGTGACTTTTGGCTACCTTTGTGGGATGGAGTGTGTGAGGCTCCGACGTCTGGACACCAATTAGTCCCAGGGTGCTCCAGGGCCTAGGATCAGCACAGGCTTAAGTTATTAACTTTTCTCAGGGATGGAGTGTGAATGGGGCCCCCTCCTCGGACTCTCTCTATCACCCAAGTACCCCATCCTCTGGACTTAGTCATCACGGAGGGGGCTGGAACCCCATCCCCGACCCACAAAGGCCAAACATTAAGAGAGAGCACTGTCAACGCCCCAGTAGTTGTGGGCCTTTGCTAGGGTCTGGTGGGAGCAGGCAGCCACTGCATGATGGGAGATACCTGGCAGCAAGAGTGGACTGGAAGAAAAACTGCCAGCTATGTGGCTTCATGCAGAGGTGTGGGTCATGTGGGAATTGGTGAGACAGGGAGGGGTAGTCTCCCTCAACTGACCCCAATGTGAGAAAGCATAGGGGTGCATGAGTGGGATGGGCACCCCCCTAAAAAAGGGAAAGCTGTGCAGCACAAGGCTGAGCAGCGCAAAAAAAGCAACATCAGCTCTCCTTTGTGCAGTGGGAGAACCACTCTTTTAATGTGCACAGCTCCAGCGGGAGCACCCCAAATACCCTGTGGGGCTCTCAATTTACATATTTGCTTTCTACTTATGGTAACTCCAGGATGGCATGGGCACCACCAACGAAATGCAGGAAGTGTGGTGGGGGGCTATAGGAGTGCAGCACATCCCCCCTAAAGAATTTTTAAAAAGTACTGACTCTGTGTTTAAAGGGTCAAGAAATCCATGACCGTCTGGAGTTTCCCTTAATATGTGAAAGTACTCAAAAGGATGGAGCTTTTGTTCTGCAGCTGGGAGTGTAGTGCCCCCTACGGCCTTATTCCATGGCTTCATGTAATGTAATCAGAATGTGGTGTTCTCTGCTGGTTGACATTTTATAGCTAGATATGTTATAAAAAATGCACCGATGATTACATCTCCTTTTTTAATATTAATAAGTACATACACACCTGATGATCATTATGAGTGACTGCATTTTCTCACAAACTGATGTCTTTCCCATATGGGCTGTTTAATTTAAACCTTTGACTAAGCCAATAGACCTACCTGTCATGTTTGTATGAAATCTTCAGGGGGTCAAATGTGATTATACAATGTCATCCATGTTTTTTTTTTATCTAGCAATGTACATATTTGTAAATCACTGCATAGCATTTAGTTGTGTGTGTGTAATAAATACACTTTCCTTTTTGTATATAAAAGGCGCTGACCATCATTTATTGAGTTTTTTTATTGCAAGCCAGTGAACACTGATTACTAGCCCACACCACCTCCCATGAGTAGGCCTTGAACTGCTCTGCTTCCCTGCCCTGAGAGATTCATTCGCTACAATGGGGTGCTTGGTTCTAAAAAATGGATCATTTTGGACCTATTACTTGTGCAGATCACACAACTAATAACCCGATTTTCTACAGGACTCTAACTTGAAGGAGTAAAGTCAAGTTCATGTTGAATGCGTTATTTTATAGGACAAAACTAAAGGCAGAGATCACATTTCCACCACTCACTTTCCAGTCTTTCATAATCATAGGGCTTAATCAAGTTTGATAATAGATACTTAAAAATGGCAATGGGCTTTTATATGCCCACATAAGCTTCAAACTCGGTAGTGAAGACAAACCTCTATGTTTCTGCTCTTGATAGTTTGACCCTTCAAAATTCTGTCTTTGATGTTCCCTACAACAATCAAATAACTTGGTAAACTGGCTGGGGTTTGGTCCCTGACAGCAAGACTGTTAGGGGCATATTTATGAAAATAGTGGTGAAGGGCAGCGCAGCAAGTCACCTTGCTGCGCTGCCCTGCATCAATGAGAAAGGGCAGAAATGTGCTGTACATAGACAATACTGCACTTTGCAGTCCTTTCCCCCTCCGCTGTCACCGTTTCAGCAGCCTAACACCAACACAGGAACACTTGGACTGTAGTTCAAGGGTGCCTGTGTTGTAGGCAGGAATTGTTTTTCTGCAGGAAGGGGCACAAAAGTAATCCATGAAGCCACGATAGAGGAAAAAACAAAGAGAAAGAAAGATATTGCTCCTTGTTATGCCTCATCTGAGGAGGAGAATCATTTTGGCGCATTACAGATTTACCAGGTTTGGTAAATCTGGGAATGCGTCAAACACCATGGAATTTGCATGGGAACACCCACCACAATGCCCATGGACCGCCTCCCTTGCGCAGAGTAATGCAACACAGCCGTTTGTGCTGCATTACATTACTCCATATTTTAGAAGCCATTCAAATTCACGCATAGTGGCTTTGCGTGACTTCATAAATATGCATTAGAGCTTTGCATCGTGCATGTCTCACGTTGCGTGGTACAAGCATGACGCAAAGCTCTCATAAATATGCCTCTTAGTTTACAACCGTATGCTAATCTGCTTCAGTTTTACATTGCGGGCTAACAGCGAACCATAGTTAGTAAAGATGGAAGATCGGCCAACAAGAAAGAACTGAAGAAGTGTGCAAGTACCCAGTCCTGCCTTCAACCACTGTGTATGGCAATTTCAATTTTTAAAATCCCTTTAGGATTGATTGGGACTTGGGAGCAATTAGCAGAATGTAACAGCTTGCTAAAATACTAGTTTACTTCATTACATTTTCCAAATTAAGGTGCTCTCTAGAAAATTAAGCCAGGAGTCACGTTTTGACATTTGCTTGTTCTTTTACAGGATTTCATTGTCTTAATAATTTAAATATATGAGATAAGATTGAGTGGTGTTTTAGTAGGTTAGGTGTCAGTAAATTTATACTTGTACTTTTGTGAATCTTGTATTTTGCTACTTGAATTTAAATAATAAATAATAAAAATAAATACTCTGAATTCAGAGGTGAACTTGAGGTGAGGGCCTCGTCTGTTCAGCCAAATAAAAAAGGAGCGTATTGACTCCTCATCCTCCTTCCAGATTAACAACACATCATCTGTTTGTCTCGTTTATCTGTCTATTCACAGGGTTGGCCCCTGGTTACTTCTGGGAGTGTCTCAAAACGGGTTTAACCGTGATTTTTTTGGGAAACGAATTGTATTGTTTTCACATACATATCATCACGGGGTGGACGTGCCTTAGCGAGCGTGGACCCCCGGGGGAGTTCACTAAAAACGGTCCTGATGAAAGCTGAGCCTAATAGCGCATAACAACAGCAGAAACATGTCGACCATTGCTTTTAGGACGCAGTGGTTCTAATAAAAACCATTACGTGGTCCTCACTTGTTTTTAATGTGAACAGCTTACCCACTAATAGAGGGTTTTTGGGCACAGCTGTGATCTTTTAATTTTGCACTCACATTACTAGAGCACATACACTAAGAAAAACTTTCAATGAAACCAGCTCCGCTGCAATTGCAGGCGTCGTAGCACACAGGGGGGACACTCGGTCTCCCCTGTGGGAACCCCATGATGAAGCATGTTGCCACTAGGGTGAGTGAGGGTTCTTTTAAGAAATAGAGTTTTTTCTTTTTGCTTTTTGCTTTTTCATTTCCTTGTGCCTTTGTTTTTCTTACCTTGAACACTGTGTAGTTTACTTAAAAGAGATGTTTCTTAATATTCACAGTTACAGTCACTCTTTAGTTGTTGTAGTATAATTGATAGGGGTGAAAGAGTGACTTCATAACCCTGACTCTCTTGTTGGTTAGATATGTGTGAATAAAAAGCACATAGCACTGGGCATGGTTCTCTTCCGAAATGTATGACAAGGAGAGAGGTAGGGAGAGTATATGACACTCTTGTTCCCCCGGTCAATTATCAATAAACAAAAGAAGAGTGTCTAGGTAGAGGCTAAGCCGTTCTAGGGAGCACAATAACAGCCACACTGGGATGTTTAGGAAGGCCCTCACTCACCACCTAGTGATGACATGCTTCATCATCGGGCCCCACCAAAGAGACCGAGTGTCTCTTTGGTGTGCTGCAACGTCAGAATTACTGCGGAGCGGGATGGTGAGTTTAGGGCGTGTTGAGTGGAAATGAAAATTAGTGAGTGATGAGGGTATTAAAATAGTCAGCAGTGCATCCGGGCCACTAACTCTGTGCTGCTCAAGTCATCGATCCTTACTGTTTGAACTTTGAAATTCTGATTGTCTGAACACTGTTGTAGTTGTTTTCAGCACCAACCACCCCCTGAGGGGTGGCTTACACTACCCAACACCCGTTCAGCACGGGCGTCACTGGACATGTGACCCTGGCAATGAAAGGAACAGGGTGCCTTTGCAAGTAGCCAGTTCCACAAACTATCTCAGTGTGTCTGTGTGGTTATTATGTTTGCATGAGGGCCCGGGCCCTACCACATTACATTTTGCTGTGTACAGTGGACTCAACCATGTCACCTCAGGCAGTGGGGTAGACCTGGGAAATGCAGCTGTGTCATACCCCCCTGTAAGTGTAAGCGGAGTGGACCTGCATATGACAGTAAAGCATAGGGGTGTGGTTCTTCAACCCGGAGCTCTGGGAGTGATTACATTTTAGCTTTACCAAGGAAGTAACTAATGTGTATGTCTCTGTTGTAGTGTCGGTGCCACCCGTCCCACAATGGGCAAGTTGCAATGTAGCATGCCCCAGGAGTGCGGGCTCACCGATGGAGTAAATGAAGGAGCGCAAACCCACTCGGGGTCAGGAATCATACATGACAACTGTTGTGTGTGTCGCTATTAATGCAGTATAAGGCAAAGGTCTACCCTCAACAGCATTGCGAGTTCAGCCAGCCATGAACTTGACATCTGTTTCTTCCCTATCCTTACCATAGGCCTACACACAGGTGGCCGCCCACCTTCAACGCACATCACAGTGTCGTTGTCAGACTTGTGGACATGCACAGGCGGGCATGACGATGGTGTGCTGTAGGTGTGCAAGTTATGTAAAGGCGCTGCGCACCCTAGTGAATAGGCTTGGGGGAGAGAGGAGCAGCAGTGAGGCTACGTATTACACATTGATGCCGCTCAGGGTATGCCCAGACGTGGGTCAGTTGCTCCCTCCATCACTGGATTCAAGATAGCCTGGCTGATGAGGATTATGAGTCCGAAACCGGTCCCAGGATGCTTGTTTCCAGTCCAGGGAAGACATGGCGTGGCAGTTCGGGCTGGACTGTTCCCATGAGGCACAGGGTCAGACTGATTTGCATATGGCCATGTCTGTAATGGGGTGGTGGAGTGAGTTAAAGAATGATGATGGATTAAACCCAAATCAGTTGATTGGGGGTGAGTGTTTGATTTGCTCAAACGCTCCGTCTATCATCCCCTTTGGTATCGCTCATTTGGTACAAGCAGGACATGTCAGACAGAAATCACTAAGTCACACATATCACACACCAATGTACCAGTGAGCCTGATGATGATGACACCCCTCCGAGCCACGAAAATACAGGCCCAGAGGCAGTACAATGCAGCCCACAAATGCACTAGGGGCATCATGGAACACACATTTGGCATGTTGAAGTCACGTTTCAGGTGCCAGGACATCACAGGTGGAAGGCTCCTGTACAGCCCAGACATTTTGTGCAAGATGATCATTGCATGTTGTCTGCTGCACAACACATGTGTTCGCACTAATGCCCCATGGATTCAAGTGCCAGATGCACCTGACAATTATGAGGAAGATGAGGCAGGTCGACCACACTCCTCTGCAGGTGCAGCAGGAATAGCCCGTAGGAACACCCTCACTGACAATTTCTTCACAAGAGCACGTCACATTGTCACCGGCGTTACCAATCATGGTACAGTAAAAAATGAGTACAGGCACAGTATGTGAATATGAATCCATTACAACACACATTCCCTGAGTACATGTCACCCCTATGTACAGGCACATCACTCTGACAAGTGTAAGTGCAACATGTAGTGCTAACAATCTCATAATTTGAAAATAGATGGTGGGTGTGTCATCACTTTATAGAGAGGCTGTTTGGGTATCACGTATTCAAAATGCCATTTCTATGTGTCAAGGATAGTACGGAATCCCACACATCAGCATTTCACATGTGTCCCAAATGCTACTGGAGGTGGGGTGCGGTGCGGAGGTTGTCCATGAACCATTGGTCTAGGTCGATGTCCTGGGTGTCGTCTTGATCATCACTGACGTGATGTAGGGTCTGCTCTTCAGGAGGTGTTGATTATCCCCTTGCAATGTAAAGTGGAAATGCAGGTGCACAGTGTGTTCCATGTATGTTTACGCATTGGCGAGTTTTACATACTGCATGACAATATACATTGTGACAGTTTGTGAGGAGATGCTTATTTGATGCGGGACAGTGGACATTTGTACTACATCACGGATGTGAGGCTGTAGTTATACATTGTTATCTCATTGGTTTTTTTCTCTGCTTTGAATGGAGCATTTTCCTACATGATGCGTGGGAAATGAAGGCCTGTAGCTGGTTATCAATGATTTTGTTATCGCGGTTTGGGACATCGCTGCTTTTTTCGTGTTCGTGTTTTGCATTTTTTAGGAATTGTGTACATTTTGCCACAATCATTTGACATGTTATTGTGAGACTATCGCATGGTACCATCGTGTTGAGAATACCACGTTCACATGGCGTTATTTTCCCACGATAGTCTGCCATGTTGAAAGTTGCGTTAAGCTAATTTTGCAATGATTATCACACGTTCTTGAGAATATCCCCCCAGATACCTTTTTTATCCTTATAGCTGCTATTAAACAATCCTCCCCAGTGCTGCGCTGTCCATTAGAACTAGTGCTGAATGGACGTTCAATAGTCGTGCGCAGCACTGGGGAGGTAGCGCTGCTGACGACCATTGGCCGTCAGCAGCACTTAAGGGGTTAAAGATAATAATGTGTGGTGTGCAATTGCTACAAACAATGATAATCAACAGGTTCAATGGAATATCTACTCATGACATAGTGGAGCTGCTAATAAAATAAGTAAATTGAGAGCATATTGACTAAACCTAACTTGGTGATTTAATCTTTGAAGGTCAGTGGGGGAATTAGTTAGTAAGAACTCACAAATGAATCCCATAACTTAGTTGGAAACTGTGTGTGGCTACTTTAAAAGGCTATGCATGGAGCCCATGATCAGTGATACTGTGCCAGTGGGCGGATGGCTTTTCTCCATTTTTGGCACAAAGAACAGTTTTTGAAATGCGGTGTTGTTCTTTTTCTTCTCCTGTAGGCTATGGCCCACATCAGAATGAGCATACAAAATACAGGTACACCTTATGCACCTACTAATTTGCATGAGCAAAGGGGTGCACCATGGCATGTGAAATAACAAGAAGATAGTGTGTGCTTTCACTGCTTGTAGTAGGTTTCAACTACAACAGAGCCAAATGCTAAACATGCTTGGGCACAACCAAATGTTGACACCCAGAACGGGATGTCTACCCCTTTGTCATTGGGGATTAATTGTTTTCCTCTGAAGATCTGGGGCCTTTTTTCATCCATTCTACTGATCTGTGGACTTTAATTGTGTAGTCTATGATATAAGAACTGTGAGATGGTAATTTATCCAATGAGATTCAACCTCAGATGGAAACCCTGAAGATAATCTTTTTGGGCTACTAGGTAAAGAACCTCAGTAAACTAACCAAAGCTTGGCTGCCATTATGATGTTCTGTCACCCCTTCTATGTGGAATTTGAATCTTATTCTCATGCGTACATTTCAAATTGGAAAACGCAACACCTAGAGTCGCTCTACAACTAAGTCAAGGTAAAACAGATATATCCTCTTCTTCTAAGGCTTAGCTACTTCAAATGGAGGCTACTGCTTCTTTCTATTTAAAAAAAAAACAGGAAAGATAGGGGAAATGTTTATTCCTCGGCTTGTCGTGAGGCACTGCAGCTGGTTTTTCACTCTCCAATCAGTGATTGTGTAGGGGCAGAACCACCCTCCCTGTACATCTCAGTTATACAGGTACATGAAATCTACAAGAATACTGGATTTAGAGAAGATCTGATATTGGTAATTGGGAAGTGTGATTTGTGCCTTCTTTGAGCTTCTAGAAAGCCGATAGAGTACCTAACTAAACATAAACCAGAAAGCTTGGGACACATAAAATCTAAGTTAATTCTTTTAACCCCTTCGATGCTTGTGACGGAACCATTCCGTCATCAGTCACGGTTGGGCTGTGCTGATGACGGAATGGTTCTGTCACACCCATTTAAATCAGGGCCAGCACAGGAGGAGAATTCCTTTAGCAGCGATGGTGTTAAGGTTCTGAATTTCATCAGAGAGACAAGGAGGTTCTCCAAAATACAACAAAACATGAAGCTGATTACAAGACTTTGCAGGTATCTTGCCAATAAGGCAGAAATGTATAAGCGATCCACCTGTAAAGTGGTAGCTCTTATATTAGGAGATTATCCAAGAGTTGCAATATAATTATCAATACCTACCTCCTCCCCTAGGTTATGTCTACGTTGTTTCTCAATCTCATCCCAGAGCTGGTTAATCTTTGGGCATTCCAAAACAATATGGGTTCATCTACTGAACAACAAAAACATGTGTCTGGTATCTGGGGGTGTATACAGTGCAAGAAAGCTGGGGTCAAATATAGTAACCATTAGGTGTAGAATTACATTTCCCTAAATTTGGCACCTCTTAGTGAAGGCATTTTGAATTTATTAATTCTGTTCTAAACAAACCTTGAAATCTGGAGGCCCTTTTTTGTATGCCATTTATCTTGAGCCTTTTCATACATCCTATTGTGTTTTTGCTCTCTAAAAAATTGAAGCCAGCCGTTAATTAATCTATATGTGGTTAGCTCCAAGAGAACCTCAGTGAGGTCTAATTTTGCAAAAAGTAAAATGAGTCTATATCTTTAAAAAAAAATTTGAATAAAAGACATGTAAGTTTATCTTTAAAACAACTTAGAATGTGCTCAATCTGTATCCAATTGTTCCAGATGTCAATATTAACAAAATCTACCACCATTGTATATCCATTCTCCTTCCATTTAATTAGATTTTTAGGTTCAACAAGATGCTGCTCCCTGGCATAAAAGTCTGCCCGGTGTGTGGACCTGTTTATCAAAGGTATTTCATAAAACTTAAACAATTGTGGTTTTTGTTTTAAAAGCCACTGGAGGGCCTTATAACTTACTTGTTTGGGATTTTTTATAAGCCTCATTGGATCCGGAATTTTACATTCCTTCCTGATTCTTGTTATAAAAACATTTCTGTGCAAAGTGAATCAGAATGGCTGAAAAATCTTTGTGCATTATGTGCAAAATCTGTATGGTAATATTCCCTCGAATTGGGGAGGTCCATACCTCCATTTTTGGTTAGCTTACCAAAAGTGGATAGTGCCAATCTCTGAGGCTTGTTGGCCTACATAAAATATGAAAATATCCATTCTATTCCTTTAAAAAAAGACATTTGTAATGCATAAGGGATTGATGACAATAGAATGTTAAAGAGTGGTATAATGGACATACGAATTAGTCCTACCCCTCCAATTATTGAAATAGGCAGTTGGTTCCATTTTGCAAATAATTGCTCGATCTTTTGTATTAGTGGAATGTAGTTTAATGTGTATAGATCATTCACATGTTCAGTGATGAATATGCCTAGATGTCATTTAGATTTTGAATTGCATAGTAGCTTAAATTCAGGTATTAGTCTATCTTGTGAACAACTACAAAGTAAATTTTGGTCTCAGGGTTATTTATTCAATGCCCGACCAGTGCTTGAAACTTACTAAATATTGCAAAAATTTCCTTCTGGGTATTTTCCCCGGATTAAAGAAAGAGAACAATGTCATCAGCATATAATTTTATATTAGACATACCATGCAATGGTGCTGATATTAAGGTTTTTTGCCTAATGGCTATTGCCAGTGGTTCTATAAACAGAGCGAAGAGTATTGGAGAAAAGGGACACCCCTGGCGGGTGCCTCTATTTACTCAGCAGCAACCTACATTTCTAGAATTATTAATTATTTGCGTCGAGGCATCTTTATACAAACGATTTACTATTTGTATAAAGATTTTCGGGAACCCAAATCTGTCAAGAATTTAAAATAGGCTTTCCCAGAACACCAAATCGAAAGCTTTCTTAGCATCTAAAAATAACACCTGTGCTAGGTTTTTTTTTTTTTCAAAATCTTTTATTCGGTTAACATTTTGATAACCATAAAAAGTGCGTCATACAAAAATACATTTACATAAAAACACATTATTACATTACAGGATAAAAACTTAAAAAGATTATATTTTAGTCAGTATACGAAAATTAGTTCAGATAATCATGCGTTCAATTAGACGTTATCCCCATGGTCTTACGGATTCTTATACATGATTTCAAGAACAGCACTACATTTTTTGCCACGTACTGTGAGTCCAGATGCTGAAGTGCAAAGAATGCCGGGCGACAAGTCCTCAACCCCATTTGGCGCAACAATGGAATAATCCAACGTTTACGAGGTTGATCATAATAGTGACAAAACAGAACAACATGGATAGTTGTTTGGGGGGAGAGTTGATCGCACGGACAATCGGCTAAATCATGAGACCAATTTGATATCGTTGGAAAGGTAACAAGACGAAAAAACAAATTAAAACGAAACCTGGTTAATAAATATTTTTCATGATTTGTTAAATAAAATGTGAGATAAGGCTGAATGCCAGGAGAGACCTGGACCATCAATACTTGAACGTTTGTTTGCTTATCTACTTCGCAAACGAGACGCAGTTCTCTTAAATGGTTGAGACAAAGATTTTTCAAAGATTTTTTGCTTATCTCACATAAGGAAGATGGCTCGGTAAAGTAGTGAGTGAGGTTCAGGTCTTTCAAAAAATTGTCAACATACATTAGCCATGGAATTCTCTTCCAGGACGACATTTTTAAACAATCAGAGATCAGGGCACGTGTTAGATGGCATTGTGGCTTAGTCCAGATACGGTGCCATAGGTGGATAGGTTGACATTTGACGTAATCTGAAAGGTAGTCAATACCAAGCTCAATATGGCAGCCGTATATGGGGGCACTCTGGGGAAGTGCCAGTAGGTATTTTGTAAAGCCATTTTGGATTTTTTGCAATTCTGCAGTGTTTACGTAACCCCAGACGCCTGAGCCATATGTTGCAATACTGTGGCATTTAGCTTGATATATTTTTAACAATTCAGAGGGAGCTGGTTTACCCAATTTACTGGAAAAAGAGACAAGCGCCGAAGTCGCTCGCTGGTAAAGCAGCTTCCTGCTTGCCATCGCCCTTTTCCAGGTTAACTGGTCGTCGATTAAGATACCTAAATAGGGGTATTCCCTGGTTCGTTCCAGTTTGGTTTGGTCATCCTAAGGTGCTTAGGATCTTTTACCTTCGGACCCGTGTACATGACAAAAGTCTTGCTTTAATTCACTTTTAACCCCAGTGTGAGCATGTATTTACAGTATTTATCCAATTGTTTTTGGAGCTGTACTAAGGTTCTGGCGAATATGACAGAATCATCGGCATAGAGTAATGCTGGAATAGGGCGATGGTTTATGGTTGGTAAATCCTGGCTCCCTTCTAACATGGCTGCTTCCAGCCCGTTAGTGTATAGATTAAACAGGAAGGGAGCCAGGACACAGCCCTGTCTAACTCCTCGTGTTATAGGGAATGAGGGTGATAATTCTCCCCCCACCCCGTACCTTACGCAAGCCGAAGCATCAGAGTACAGCTCACGGAGGAACTTGATAAGTGGGGAATCAACACCCATCTCTTCCAGAATAGACCACAACCTGGCGTGAATCACACAATCAAACGCTGCACTAAGGTCGACGTAGACCAGAAATAAATTGCCCCGTTTTACTCCCGCATACTTTCCTATTAAAAGGGTTAAATTTAAAGCCTGTTCGACAGTGCCCAGTCCCTCCTGGAAACCATATTGGAGGTTGGTAATGATGTTTTTCTCTGTTGCCCAATCCTGGAGACGTTCCAGGATTAGGCGACCCGTGACCTTCCCCATTGAATCCAGGAGGAAAATGGGCCTGTAGCAGGCTGGGTTGTTTCTGTCGCCCTTTTTAAAAATTGGAAGAAGTATGGATGAGGACCAAGAGTCCAAAAGGCCAATTTTTGAAACTGCCACCATCACCTGGGTGACAATTGGGGACCATAAATCAATAATGGTAACGAAAATGTCGAGGGGAACCCCGTCAGGGCCAGGTGCCTTTCCAGTTTTAGAAGAGGATAAAGCGTGTATAATCTCACCATGGGTGAAATGGAGATCTATTGGGTATACCTCCGTTTTTGTGAGATCAGGTGTCGGTGCGGCCTGCGCAGCACAGACCGAGGGGGGATCACTGAAGATCTTTGAATAGTGGGCCACCCACTCGTCCGCGGTCACTGCCACGTCCAAATGCTGATGCGAATTAGCTTCAGCCAGGAAAGGAGATTTTACTACCTGCCAAAACTGGGAGCTGTCTTTGCTCTCATGTAATTGGGCCCACAATTTTTTCTTAAGTTCTTTTTTACAGTTCATTTGGGCCAGTTTATATTCTAATCTAAGTTTGGCTATTTCGTTTTTATCTCTGACTCGATTGTGCAGTGCATTTTTTAGGGCAGATAGCGCCTTACGGCACGCAGAGTTGAACCACCTCGACACTTGTTGGTTACCTGCTTTATGGTGTCGAAGTAATTCAGCCTGGATAAGTTTTAGGATCTCCCTGAAGCTAGATATAATTTGCTCGGTGGTAGAAACTTCCGCCAAACAGGTATTTATCCATGGTAGGGCCTGGGATATAACCTTATTCGTGGTTATTATGGCGTCTATCTTTGACCATTTCACGGAGAAACCGTTGGTTCTATCCATGGTCAAGGATTTCTGAGACAATAGACTCTTCCTGATAGGATCAGGGTCATTCAGAGTTACCTTGAAAGTAATGCTGTTGGGGAAATGGTCGCCATAAAATTCTGAACCTGTAGTAAACTGTAAAAGTTTACCCTTTAAAAAGTAGGAATACAAGATAAAATCTATGGTGCTATAACAACCCCTACCGTGGAAAGTAGGTTTAAATTCCACGGGAGGATCTACAAGTTCATTAGCATACGCCAATTCTAAGGACGTTAGACTGTCGTTAAGAGAATCACCGACATGGGAGTGAGTGAAGTGTGTCAATGGGCAGTCGTCTTCATCTATAAGGCCCCATGTGCCTTTTTTATAATTAACACACAGTGGGGTATTAAAGTCCCCTCCCCATAATACATTACAAACAATTGACGGTTGCTTGGAGCGATATTCACTTATAGACAGAGAAATGTGCTAGTATTTTATTCTGGCAGTACAAAAGGGGGTGGTGATGGACGGAGCATCTGATTCAATCAAACACTCACACCCAGTCAAAAGATCTGGGTTTAATCCATCATCGTCCTTTAGCCCACTCTGCCACCCCAGTTGGCTTGGCAGAGTGTTTGATTGAATCAGATGCTCCGTCCATCACTACCCGCTTTTGCACTACTTTTGGCCACCATAAGTGTGGCAGGGTATGCTCAGACGTGAGTCCCTTGCTCACTTTTCCACTGGATTCAAGCAAGCCGGGCTGAAGAAGGCTCCTCGGAAGCTTGTTTCCGGTCCAGGGAAGACATTGCTTGGCAGTTCGGGCTGGACTTTTCCCAGGCATATGAAACAGATAGTACCAATATAGTAAATAGAAGATACATTTCTACCATAGTGCTAATAAGATGTTCATAAACTGTCCAGATATAAACAGTAGCATTTGCATATTCCTAAAATGTGCAACCTAAGTAATTTACCTAAATGTACCTAGCCAAGATCTGTATGTGTAGCATATTATATGCGTATCTGTATGTGCATCTGTAGCCAAGATCCCCTAGGGAAGAACTAGCCCCCTCACCTGATGGTTGAGAATGAAGGACCCGGTCTCTGCTTCGAGCATGACAGCCTGAAAGGGATATAAGACCGCTATGTGTTGAAGATTCAGCATGCAGGACTCCGTGTCAGCTTGGAAGGAATTGTCCTCTAATTTGCAGGGGGGAATAAGGGTATCATATACTAGTGTGGCCACTCCATGGTTTCTTCTAGAATTGATATGTTTTGAAAACAGTCACAACTGTTTTAAAAACATTCATGACAGAGGATATGTTTGTGCACATCAGGTTCATGGATTATGATAGAATACCTAGAGCCTGGTTTCGAAAAGACAGGAGCAAGCTACGAGGTAAAAAGTCACCTGTTTAGAATCGTTATTGTTGTGTGGATGGGACAATGTGTGTAAAATGGGGTAAACATGACAGGACTATCTGAAAGGACATAAGAGTATATTATCTGGGGTGTGACCTCTTAACCAACTTTCTACTGCCTGATTTGTAGGTGTATTGTTAAGTTCTTTAATATTTAAAGAAATTACTTTCAGAGCGTCTTTACATGTCATTGTTTCCTATATGTATACAGTGAAATAAAGTGAATACTGCTATTGCTATTTTGGTCAAGATAATTCTGTCCCAGAAAGTGTCATGTGCATAGTGCAGTAATGTGGTGAGGGATAAAAAATAGATTTCCCCTACATGAGGAGTATCGGACATATGTTAGGTTAGCATGATGTATCTATATATCCTCGTTGTTTGATATACACATAACATAACTCGTATATGTGTTAACTGGAAGGAAAAGGTTTATTTTTTTCCTATGTTTCTAATACCAACAGAGTAGGCCGAAAACCATACAGATGCCATTTTCTTTCTTTCTGACTCGGACACGAGCTGTGATCACGTGTCACTCTCCAGTAGTTGTCAAGCCTCAGTTTATTTGAGTTACTGAAAGCAGCTGAAGGTAAACTGTTTTCTCTCTGTCCTGGGACTCAAGGTCGCATGTGGCTTTGGGTGCGTAAGCACATTCCAGGAGGCGCCGTGCCTACACTCCCGTGAACCAAGACGAAAGGGAGTCACCCCTCCTGACCTTCTCAGTAATAAGTAGTAAAGCTTTGAACTAATCATGTGTGCCATATATGGTCCTTCCTTGGGGCCCGAGGGCCAACTGGTGTTTTTCCTTCTACAGTGATTCTATGTGTTGAACTGAAAGTATATAGGCCTCTGTTTGAATGTAAGCCAGCAGTCTTCTCCGCGCACCTGATGGGTGAGAGTTGGAGAGGCTCCTCTATAGAGTATTTTGCTTAATAAACGATTGCACCTTCTTCACTGCCAACTGACTGATTACGAAATGACCTGGAGAGCGCACTGATGACATTGGGGACTGATTGTCCAAGAGTGGGATCGCGTCATATACCAGTACTTTTATACGCGGATGACGTGGTACTACTCGCACGAACAGCAATGAGCCTGCAGCAGCTAATCAGTGGATTTGAAAGGTTCATGGAGAATCTAGATCTCTCAGTAAATCTGACTAAGACCTTTATCATGGTGGCGGGAAAAAAAGATTTGTGTTTAAAATAGGAACACACGTCTTGGACACTGTAAACACTTTCTCATATCTGGGTCTCATGTTTGATGAAAATATCGGGTTTGCCCCACTGATGGAGGAAAGGTGCAGGAAACTTGTTTCAGCGAATGGTGCCATTTTAAACTTTGCACGTAGACTGGGTCGTTGGTCCCCTGAGCAAGTAATGACACTGTATAGAGCGGTCAGCACTTCTAAAGCTATGTACGGGGCAGAGGTGTGGAGTTTTAGGGATGCACACTAGATACAAGCAGAGGAAGATAAATTCCTAAAGAAATTGCAAAAATTACCACAGAGCATCCCGGCAGCAATTACACACAAGGAGCTTGGCACCCCGTATATATCTGACTTGATCAAAGTAAGACCAATTCTGACCTGGCTTAGAATCTGGCTAAACCCAAACGCTGAACTAACTAGACAGATTATTGAAGATTGCCTTCGGAGAGATAGGTGGTTACAAATCCCATGGCTTAAATACATTAAAGAAACCCTAGAGTCTATTGACCGCCAAATATTGTTTACTGTCTCATCAAAGATTGATACCTCTAGCAAATATCGGATCCAGAAGCTGCTATTGGACAAATATGAATATAGCAGGAATCAACTTGACTCTAATAAAACATTGGTAGTAGTGCACTCTCTTGTGAGTAATGAAATGGGTATGGAACCATATCTTTTTTAATGCATAGCCAACAAGAGAGGTTTTTGATGTGTCGTTTTAGGCTCAATCTGTAACCTAACATTTTAGCTTATCCGACTGGTTTTACTTTAACAATTGAGCAGAAGGGTGCCTGCGGCTGCAACAATAGGCCTCCGCAGGACACCCTTCATTTTGTACTATTATGTTCTTTTTATAAAATCCTGCGCCGACGATTTCTTGTGGATGTTTTAAAGGAGTCAAAAATGTACCATGCTAAATCTGCCTTATCATTTTTGCAAAGAGCAGCTGATATGCGTACTCTGTGTTCTATTATGAGTTTTTTTTAAATTGTTGTCAAATTAAGAAACACCAGGGGTTGATGCTGATGTAGGATGAAATGAATTAAATGCTCTCTCCCTTTTAATTAATGGTAACAACATTTTAAAATTGTTTTTAAAAATTTTAATATTGTAAAGTTCAGAAATTCAATGTAAATTGTTGTACGTGGATTTGTATTATGTATTTTTATGATGGTTTTTAACACTCGAAATAAAGATGAACTGACCTGACTGATTATTGGGAAATGAGATTGGGCCATTGGTAGGTATAGCCCTTTATGTTATTTTGTGGTACTTCAGTTGGCTACTCTGGTGGGACTCCGTGATAGGGTCGTCCTCCCCGTAAACGGATAAAGGGACAAAAAAGGGGAGCTCTGGTTGAGCGGGTGGACGAGAAAAAAATATATATATATTTTTTTGTTTTGTTTTGCCTTACTCCGCTCTCGCGATCAGAGTGCCCCAGCTGCTAGTGACCCTTCCCCGTAGTCCTACGGGCATAACCTAGGAACTGACCGTGTTGGTCTTCAGGACTCAGGAGTTGGCAGTGGAGAATACGCAATTGTACCTGCGTGCAGCAGGTGAGTGGATTGTTTTTGGTGTCTTTTGGAATGCGCTGTTGAGCAGTGCCTTCGGAGCAGTTAACTGTATTGGATTTGGTGGTGGGTGTACAATGGAGTATTTGGGGGGGTCTAACCGGGCAGCATTGTGGCTGCATGGGTAGATGCTCCACTGACTTGTTTTGTGAATAATAGAGACGACGATCAGACGCCTTGGTGTGGCTCATGTGGTACGCACCCTGCCGGACTGGTCTCGGAAAGACCCATAGTTGTTCTTGGGTAGCCTCTGGGACATATCTGAAGCGGTGCTAAGGCAGCAGGCTTAGTCAGAATAGTCCCAAGGGTGAACCATGAAGGCCCCGGGATGGTCTGTAGGACAGTCTGTGGTTATGCCTGTCCGACGGTCTCTGGGTAATCTTTGGACTGCTTGTTTTTGGTATCTGTTGGTCTGGAATCTGAGATGAATAATTCTCCATTAACAGGAGTCGACGGGCTCTGTTCTTTTGTTTGGAAAGGAAAACATAAAAGAGACATGGCATTTTGAAGATTTTTGTATTTGTATATTGCTCTGTGTGTGTTTGAGTCTAAGGATGGGTGAAAATGTTGTGAGTGTTTGAACATGGCCATGTTTGAAAGACTGTTTCTTCAATGAAGTATAACTTTCAACGATGATTGTGCCGTGTTTAAGTAAATTATGTTTTGGAGGCTATTGTCACCAAAAGGGCACGCGCTTGGATGAAAGTCAACCTGCCCCGCCCGAGGGCAGTCCAAGGTATGATATGTATGTTAAACATGGTATTACACCCATTTTGTTTAATACGCTATGGCATAAATATACTAAGGACAATGTGGAGTTGCAATGGCCCTTAACCGGGTTTTTTGATGAGAAAAAGATACATTATTTGCAGGATCGATTGTTTTCTAAACAAAGTCGGCAGGCAATGTTTGATTCTTTAAACATTTGGCAGAAGGAAGCAAAGCGCAGACGTATAATGGAGGAGAAATTATGTAAAATAAAGGGAGGTCAGACGATTACGCAGAAAGCCATAGCTTATGATAAAGCTCAGACCGAAAAGGGAATCGATTGTGCAGACCGACAATTTAGATTACAGGTGGATAAAAGTTATGTGACCAGGGCTGAAGCGGAGGATGAGATGGAGGATTTATTGGATACTCGTCCACCTCCACCTTATGCCCCACAACGTATACATATCCTGTTGTTCCTCCCAATCCAGTACAAGTCCCTCTAGCCTCTGCCCCTGTCGTTTCCTCTTCCCCTGCCTCTCTGGGAACGTCCTCTGTCTTATCTCCCTCTGTGTCTGAGACAGCTACCTTATGGTCTGTTACATTGCCTTCCTCTATTATGTCCACAGCTGTCTTGTCTTCCCCTTCTCTTGCGTGGGCTTCCCAGTCTGCCAGCACAACCCCATCCTGGGCTGCTTCAACTCCAGCTCGTGCTCCGGGGATTTTGGACACACGAATGTTGTTGCGATAAGGAACGTAAGCCTGGTGATAAACCGAAACACGAAATGTTGGGCTTACCTGGCTGTATTATTACTTTTATGCATTCCTTGACTCCGCCTTGTAAGGTGGATTGTCATAAATTGACAGCATGAAAGCTGAAGAAAGATGAAAGTGTCTCTGACTTTTTTACTGGATTTGATGGTGTATTCATTGATTTTAGTGGAGAGGATTTATCAGTGGAAGGTGGAATATGATTATTTGTTAATCGTTTTGTGACCAACTTGTTACCAGAAGTCTCTGCGTGGCGACAAGCCGCTGAAAGTACTTGGACCACTTCTACGCCCTCCGTAATATTGAGTATGGCTCAATATTACGAACATAGGGAGAATGAGAGTAAGGATAAAATGGAAAAGAAAGCAAAAGGATCTTAAAACACGGGTGTTGATGCAACAGGTTTTCCGAGGATGAGGCGTAGAAAGAGGCGGTAGAGGATTCGTCCGAGGGGGCGGGAACTGGATGAGTAAGAGGTTCTGCTGTACTTTGGGAATAAACCAGTGCACCTATTGCAAGGAAGAAAGGCATTGGCGATTTCAGTGTCCTTTGTTGCTGGCTCAGAATGGGGCTATAAGTGGGAGAGGAAGAGGTCGAGGTGGTGTGGATCGTAGTGACATGCGACAAGAGGAAGCAATGCACGTTGGATCAGAAAAGAACTATTTTGATAATCCAAGTGGTAGGCAGTATTATAATGAAGAATGTGTAATGGATGCAACCAAATGTTATGACTATGCATAGGACAGCCAAGGACAGAGTGGAGGCCAGGTGTCACTACCCGTTGATCTGCAAGGTCCTTATGTAAAGGCACATTTGATAGGGACATCTGAAAAATTCTTAGTTGATACAGGTGCGATGAATAGTTCTATTTCTCGTACACTGGTCCCAGTGGCAGCTCTGTCTGGGCAAAATAATGTTTTGGTAGGATTCTCAGGAATTCCCGCGGTGAGCCCCATCTCCAAACCCATTCCATTTACGATTGTTTTAGTTACGGTAGACTCTCCGTTTCTCTTGACCGCCCATTGTGGTGAAAGCTTATTGGGCTTGGATTTGTTAAAAAAATTACATACTAAAATACATTGCTCGCTGGTGGTGTTTATTTGACTATCAATTCCCCTGGCAAGCACACTTTGCAGTGTTTTACTAAAAATGAACTCCTCCCTCCTGAGTTTGCTGTTATCGCGGCAACACTCTGGGCCGCCGGAGACACCGATGTCGGATTATTAAAGATTCCACCCGTTTCTATCACCTTAAAGCACAACGCTTGACTACCGCGCATACCTCAGTACAAGACCTCTCTGGCCGGTGAGAAAGCTTTGCTCTCAATTATACAAGATTTGATCAAAAAGGGTGTAGTGGAGGAGACGGCTGCTAATACATGCAACAGCCCCATTTTACTGATCTTAAAAAAGGCTCCGGTTGGCAGTGACCCTGACCATGTTGATACTTATCGTTTTGTGATTGATTTGCGAGAAATTAATAAAATTGTGGTGCCCCAATACCCTGTGGTTTCGGACATCACTAATATTCTCACTATGATTCGTCCCACTGCCACATATTTTTCCGTGATTGATTTGAAGAATGCTTTCTTCAGCATTCCAATCCACCCTGATAACCATCATATTTTCGGCTTCTCGTTATCTGATCGCAGCTTCAGATTTTGTCGTGCTCCCAAGGGGTACACATAGAGACCTAGTATCTATAGTCAAGCTTTGAAAACATTGTTGGATGATTTGGTCTTGCCCCTGGTAATGTACTTTTGCAATATGTTGATGATCTATTGGTGGCCTCAGATACTGAGGAAGGTTGTAAGGGAGCCACCGTTAAATGATTGTCTCTTTTGGCTGCTAATGGCAATAAAGTCTCTCTTTCTAAATTCCAATTTTGTCGACAGGAGGTGACCTACCTAGGTCATCTACTGTCGAAAGAGGGGAGGAGACTAACCCCTGAGCTTGTGACTACCATTTCTAATATGTCTGTGCCTCGCACTCAATGTAACGTTAGTGTATTTTTTCGGCATAACTTCTTACTGTCGCCAATGGATCCCTAACTATTCCCTTCTCACTAAACCTCTCCTGTACTTAACCACTAAAGATGTACATGAACCTTTACCCTGGAACAATGATTGTCAAAATGTTTTTGATTCTTTAAAAACTGTTCTTTGCTCTGCACCTGTTCTTGGTACTCATGATTACCAAAAACCTTTTGTGCTTTATGTACACGAGGTGGACGGGTGCTCACTTTCTGTGTTAACACAAGGATTTGGTGGTAAGCAGAGACCTTGTGCCTATTTCTCGGCGGTGTTGGATAACGTCACCAGAGCACTTCGTAGCTTTTTAAGAGCTACTCCTGCAGTTGCGGTGGCTATTCGACAGTCGGAGGGGCTCGTCCTGAACACTGACCTCACAGTGATGGTACCGCACGCTGTGGAAACATTATTGAACAAAACGAAGACCCAGCACCTTACGAGTGTGCGTCTTACAGGTTATGAACTGACTTTGTTTGCTCCCCACATTATGATTAAACGATGTGCCACTCTAAACCCTGCTAAGTTACTACGCCTCCCTTCGGACGAAAAGAACAATGATGTTCATGATTGTATATTTCGGTCGGAGGAAGAGATGAAGGGATGGGTAGACCTCACAGACATTCCTCTATCTGACTCCCTAGGGGAATTGTATGTCGATGGCACTTGTTTCAAATTACCAGATGGCACAACAACTGCTGCATATGTGATAACTACTCTACACACCGTAGTTGAGGCTTCCCGAGTAACCTATCAGTCAGCACAGGCAGCCGAGTTAGTGGCATTGCTCCGGGCTTGTGAGATAAGTGAAGGATTGAGAGTAAATATTTAGATGGACACCAAATATGCCTTCGGCGTGGCTCATAGTTTTGACCGACTATGGGCGGAATGGGGTTTTCTTACTTCGCATGGACAGCAAATACAACTTGGCCCTTTGATTTTACGATTACTGACAGCATTGACATTACCAAAAATGGTGGCTGTTGTCAAATGCAGTGCACATAAGGCAGTGTTGGAGGCAGTGGGTGAGGGTAATGCCTTTGCTGATCAGGTAGCTAAAGAAACTGCAAAATCTAAAACGACCTCAATGTTTGTGATTACTTCTGCTAGGTGGATGGCAGAAACAGAAATGTTCGACAACACTATGGAAAGTGTCTGGGAAATACAGAAAGAAACTACCCCTGTTCAATTGACGAACTGGAAAAAGGAAGTGGGGAAATTATATGCAAATGATTGCTGGATTGACTTGACAGAGAAACAGCGATGGTTGTTGCCCAATGCATTGGTGAATGCCGTAGTGAACATGGCACGTGGTTCAGCACATATTGTGGCATAGGGTATTTGTGCCTTCTTAGACCCTGTGTGGAATAATCCTAATATCCCAAGAACTGCTGCTCATTTGGTGCAATATTGCATGGTTTGTTTGCAACATAATCCTGGGGGCAGGGAACCTGTTTTGAGGGGAAATTTTGTACCACCATCTTGGCCTTTTGAGGTGCTCCAAATGTATTACATCCAACTGGAGCGTGTGAATAATTTGAACTATGTTCTGGTCTTGGTGTGCGCTTTCAGTAAATGGGTGGAAGCCTACCCGACCAAAGAAAATACTACTTTGGCCACAGCAAAGGCTTTGATAAAAGAATACTTCCAACGCTATAGATTGCCTCGGGTGGTCTGAAGTGATAACAGGGGGCACTTTAATGCAGATCTTATCAGTCACATTTGCAATGGATTACAGATTAAGCAGCAATTCCATGCGGCTCAACACCCCCAGTCTGCTGGGTTGGTCATGAAGTATAATGGAATACTGAAACTCAAACTAGCAAAGATACAAGAAAGTACTGGGTTAAGGTGGCCAGATGCCTTACCACTGGCATTGATGTCAATACGGGTTACCCCACATTCTCGTTCTGGTTTGTCTCCTCATGAGGTTATTTTTTAGGCGCCCTGCCAATGTTTGGGGCGTCCCGAGACCCAGAGCATTTCTTGATATTGAGTATCCTATTTTGACAGATTATCTGTATGCTTTGACTAAAGATCTTCGCTCCATTCATCAACAGGTCTCAGCAATCTTGCAGCCCCTGCCGGAGGGTTCCGGACATCGTTTGGAGCCCGGACAGTGGGTTCTGGTCCATAACTATCAGCAGAAATCCAGCCTGGATCCCCGTTGATCTGAGCCACTTCAGATCCTATTGGCCACGCGGACGGCAGTAAAAGTGAAAGGCAAGCGACACTGGATACATGTATCGCACGTGAAGAAACTACCCCTCCCGCTTTCTTACAATCAGCAAATACAGGAAGGAGTTTTGACCCAGGAAAGTGAACGAGCCCCTCACTTTGTCCCTTTTTCTGATGCCCAGGAGATTGGAAAAAGGCAAGGAGAAGGAGTACCGGGCTCGGAAGGGGCTCTGTCATCTGCACAAGTGATCGCCCCGGATTCTGTTGCCCCCGTAATTGAACGAGAGGCTTGCAGTACCCCTGTTGCACTGGATTCATCATCCTCTGTTTTGTTCCCTGATCAGGAAGCACCTGGCCATGTTCGATACAACCTGCGGCCCAGAAAACAACACGGTACCCCAGGTGAATATGGTAGGGGATAGGGAGAGACTTGACTGATAGGGTACAGACCTGTCTGTCCCACTAATTTCTGTTAGATGCACTTCTGGGGTACTGAGCAAGACACTGGACTGAACGTGTTGCGAGCCTGGAACATTTGCTTGCTCTGTTCAGAAAGAAAGACTGTATTTCTTGTGTAAAAAGGCCCAGGTTGTGTTTTCTTCAAGAGTTGTGTGAGAACATAAGTCCAACGTGAGAAGATTGTTAGGTCTCATTTGTGATGAATGATAGGAGCCTGCCTGTGAGGCTCTAAATGGACACAGGAAAGAAGCATCCTCTGGCAGGTTGGACTGCATTGCCCAAGTTTATTTTTCGACTTTTGCGCCACATTATTTTCCTGTAAATATGTCTATCTTTTCTAGTTGGATTGAACGTGTTAAAATTGCATTTGTGGTCATTATAGCGACATTGCTAATCATATTAACCCCATCCATGCTGGTGACGAACCCCAGCCGTCATGCACTACGGTGCTCGTGTGCTGATGACGGCTGGGGTTCGTCATGGCCCGCCCGTGTTCTGCCGGCGGCCGCACACGGGGAAAATCGCGGCCGCACGGAAGGGGTTAATGGGAGTATTAATATAGCTAGAATTTTGTCATCCCATGCATACTGTTTTAGGAACCACTACCCCGCCTCCGGAACATGTGTTTTACACTTTGGCACCACATTAGGAAAGGCACCGTCAGACTTATACGAAAAATGTATTTGTTGAAATGCTTCATCAAACACATAGCGCTACTAATACTAGGAACTGTTGAGTTTGTGGCCTTCTGCCCTCTGTTGTGAAAGCATGATATATTCATATCCTTACCCTTGTCTTATCTGGGAAGTTGTGACGCATGGTTTAAATTACTTTCGATGATGTATATGCATTACACAGTAGACACTCAAAGATTTTCAGAAAAAGACTATCAAATGATTTTAGCATATATTGAAGTTCACCAAGGATTTGACCCTGATGGAAATAATGGAGAGGGATCATTAAATCGGAATGCATGTATGAATATGTACACAACACATAAAAACATGACTTGGTTGAGGAATGAAATTTTGGATTTTGCTGAGTTTAATTTCACCCAATACTTCCGCCAGTTTCAAGAACGAAATATTACAGATGATAGGGCCATTCCAGTACCTATCTTGAATAGCACTTCTGCATTCTGTGTTCAAGGAGCAGGATGCATATCGGTAGGAGAAAGTCGATGTAATTACACCTATCAGTTACGTACCTTTAGCAGCCCTCCGTTGTTAACCCCTCCTAATGTATATTTTGTATGTGGAGAAAAGGCCTGTACTTGGCTTTCCCGAGGTTCGACTGGACGGTATTATCTGTCCTTTCTGTACCCACCCAGTTTATATAGCCCCTCCTAACTATCACAAGGATCAAAGTTTAGATAAACGGAGCTTGCTATTCATAAGAAATAGAAGAGAGATAGATACCACTGACATAGATCAGACAGATACTCCTGAACAGCATTTTACCGACATTGTAAAAGAAAAAAAGAATATTTCCTATCTGGGGGCCCATAATCACCAGCAAAGAAGTACGCCATTTGTCCAGAGTAGTTGAAAGGGTAATTAACACCACTGCAGGGATACTGACTAATTTGACTGTAGAGCTACAAGCGACGAGACTCGTTTTGCTTCAAAACCGTATAGTTTTAGATGTTATCTTGGCAGATCGAGGAGGAGCATGCCGTGTGATCGGCAGTTCCTGTTGTGTTTATATCCCTGACTCAACCCCCTCTGTTCATTTTGCCATTCAGAAGCTACATCGTTTGTCTTCCCGAATACATGCATAGACTGGTACCTGGTCCCTCTGTGGTTGGTTCTGGGGTCTGTTATCTACTTGGGGATGGAAAATTTTGATAGTGCTGGTGGGTGTAGCCGGTATCATATTTACCTGTTGCCTTTGCATACAATGTGGACCTGCATGTTTCTCTTATTGCGCAACTAAACTCACTTCCTCTGTGGCTGGTCCCTCCCCAGCAGTGGTAAAGGCCCAGTAAGTACAGCAGGAGGTTAAGGATGTAATGCAGATTAAGGAAGGAATATTTGAAGATTGAGTTTTCTTAGTTAGCTACATCATGCTAAAAGGGCCATTCTGAGGGATAAAAATTTGATTTCCCCTACATGAGGAGTATCGGACATAAATTATGTTAGCATGATGTATCTATATATCCTTGTTGTTTGATATACACATAACATAACTCGTATATGTGTTAACTGGAAGGAAAAGGTTTATTCTTTTCCTATGTTTCTAGTACTAACAGAGTAGGCCAAGAACCATCCAGACGCCATTTTCTTTCTTTCTGACTCGGAAACGAGCTGTGATCACGTGTCACTCTCCAGTAGTTGTCAAGCCCCAGTTCACTTGAGTTACTGAAAGCAGCTGAAGGTAAACTGTTTTCTATCATTCCTGGTACTCAAGATTGCATCTGGCTTTGGGTGCGATAAGCATATTCCAGGAGGCGCCATGCCTACACTCCCGGGAACCAAGACGAAAGGGAGTCACCCCTGCTGACCTTCTGAGCAATGAATAGTAAAGCCTTGAGCTAATCATGTGTGCCATATATGGTCCTTCTTTTGGGCCTGAGGGCCAACTGGTGTTTTTACTTCTACAGTGATTCCATGTGTTGAACTGAAAGTATATAGCCTTGTGTTTGAATGAAAGCCAACAGTCTTCTCCACGTACCTTATGGGTGAGGGTTGGAGAGGCTCCTCTATAGAGTATTTTGCTTAAAAAACGATTGCACCTTCTTCACTGCCAACTGACTGAGTATTGGGAAATGAGATTGGGCTATTGGTAGGTATAGCCCTTTATGTTATTTTGTGGTACTTCAGTGGCTCAATGACATCTATACTAAGGGTGTATATACAATAATGTAATCTAAAGTGCATTTAGTGTTCTAATGTGCAATTTTAAAAAGTTTCCATACTTTTACCCTTATTTTTTATCTCTCTTTTCCCTCCTCCCAAGTGTTAATGCAGTCTAAAATAATTTTATGCAAAAGTGTCATGTGCATTATGTAACTTTGTAGCTCCATGTTACTTTTGAAGGGAACATAGATAGCACAATGAAGTCTAAGGTGCATTAAATGATCTAAAGTGCAGTTTTGAAATACTTCAGTGCTTTTCGTTGTTTCTGATAAAGTGGACCTTCCTGCATTCTTCTAAACCTTCTGTCTTCAACTCTATGCTATCTACCATTGCGTTGCAATATTTGTTCTAACTTTGTTTTGTCCCGATAACTAAGCACTTTGTTTTAAACTCTCCTTTATCTTTTTGCATCTCCCCAACCACCCTGTACCCTCCCCATAGGACAGATTGCCCACAGTTCCATGTTCTTCCCAATTGCACCTGGATGCCTTTATTGTGCATCCCTTCCATGCTCCACTTTCCCCATAAGGAATCTAATTAATGATGCCCCTTCTCTTCTGTATACCTGGCCAATTTAACTACATTAGCTTTAAGTATCCATTTCCAATCTTAGACCTCCTAAATATTTTCATTGGATATCTGAGAATAAGAATTGACCCTTAACTAGTACTTTGAGCTTGGATTGTTGAGCTATCGAAGCCTGGTCCCCCTTCTCCTTAAATAAATCAATCATTTTTAACAAATCTGTTCCTTCGCATGCTGTTGCTGAGGATATGTCTGAGAATATCTTAAATTGTGGAATTTCTGTGGTAGAGGACGTTCTCCTGGCAATTGCAGTACTTAATATTTGCTACTTAATTCGGTAGTTGGCAAAGTTTAATATATCATGCAGGGGAATCTTGCGTTTGGCTGTTTCTGTACCGGGACTCTGTGGGCCCATGTGATTCCCTTCCAATTCTTGCATAACTTCCTTTAGAAGTCTTTCGGTCCATTTGGGGACTTGGGTGTCTTCTCTCCCTCTTGGTATACTCACCAGTCGAAGATTGGAGCGTCTATTATAATTTCTCCAAGTCCTGCAGCTTAAGATCCACCTGATTCTTACTTTTGAGGTCTTGTGTGGCGTACTGAGCACATGAGCAGTCTAGCTCGCAAGATTTTGTGTCTCTTAGTGACCTTCACTAGGAGGGTTAAGCCCCACCCCTCTTCTCCATTGGCCGGCCTTCTAAACGGTGGCCAGCCATTGGAGAAGACGTCCTAGTGACGTTCTTATTTCTCTTTAAGCCCCATCTTTTTCAGATTGACTTCCCAGGCGGCATAAAAGGTTTGGAGAAGTGTTACTCAATGGTTAGAGCGGCAGACCCTGATGCAGAGGTCTAACCCGGGACCAGGGTTCAATTCCCGCCTCGGCGGGTCTTGGGCTCAATTTTCTGCGGGCCTGATAATTTTCGCCTCGGTGCCTATTCTAATCATGGGTCCCACTCTGCAACTCTGGGCAATAGCTTGCTTAATCTCCACAACGGTCCCAACAACGCTAGGATGCCTGGCTTCACCTTGGGGGTGCCCAGGAGTGGGCACGTCACAGGGAAAAGCCAGGAAGGGTTCCACAGCGGTATACGTAGAAGCACATCCACCATATCCAGCACATACACCACCACGACATCCACATCCACCACCACCACATCCACCTCCACCACCACATCCACCACCACCACATCCACTACCATCACATCCACCACATCCACCACCAAATCCACCACATCCACCACCACATCCACCACCACCAGATCCACCACCAGCACATAAACCACCACCACATCCACCACCACCACATCCACCACCACCACATCCACCACAACCACATCCACCACCACCACATCCAGCACATACACCACATCCAGCACATCCACCACCACATCCAACACCACCACATCCACCACCACATCCACCACAACCAAATCCACCACCACATCCACCACCACATCCACCACCACCACATCCACCACCACATCCACCACCACAACATCCACCACCACCACATTCACCACCACATCCACCAGCACCACATCCACCACCACCACACATCCACATGGCGCTCTGTGTGTATGTGTGGGTACAAATGCAATAGGTCTCGCATTTGCAACATATTAGGCTGTTGGCATTGTAAATGACAATGCCATTTATTTATCTGATTTCAAAACCAACACATCAATAAAAAAGTTGTCATTTACAATGCCAATAGCTCTAACTTTTGCAAAGGCGAGACCGTTGCATTGTAAATGCTTGTTTTCAATTACAGTTAGCTCCTGGTGAATAATAGTCTTTTTATCTTGCAGTTGTGAGATACGATTTTCAGCTTCATTTTCCCTTTTTGGTGTGTTGGACATATTCTCTTCCAGTTTAGAGAGCCTCTCATGTAGTGTAGCAATATTATGTGCTTGTAATATTTTCAAATCTCTGATCTCGCCTAACATAGTAATTAGCATGTCTTTGATTGTGCTCTCTCTCCGTCTTCTGCCTCAACCCTCAGTTTTTGTTTAAAGAGTCCTCCCTTCGTACATGTTCCATTCACCGTTGCATCTATATCTGTACTTCTGCCTCTTTTCTTCCTAGATAGTTGACTTGATGGGGTGGTATTCTGAGACGGGGTAAGCTACTAGAAGCGATTATTTCCAGTCCAGACTGACTAGTTATATAGGCATTTGTACTGAGAGCTAAGATCAGATATGACCTCGAGCCAGTTCAGTGGCATACGATGAGGATGGAGCTGAAGACTCATGAGAGGATTTCTGTTGCTTTTGGAAAAGTGGATATTGTTTAAAGAAAATGAAACTGCTACCCTACATGAGATTCGTGTTTATGTTTCGAGTACCTTGTCCACACGCTTTATGCTCTATATTCGAGGTTATATTCAGCAGCTGTAGATCACAAGCATCCCTAGTGTTCTGACTCCAATGTCTTTTCAGTGTCCAGAGTACTTTCTATATTAGCTTGCCTTTATGCCTCAATCAGGGCATTGGCTTTTAACTCCATTCTGTGCTGTGCGTTTCTCTGCGTCTTGCGCTTTGTTCTGGGAGCTAGTGAAGAAGTAGACTGGTTTGGCATTTTGTCTTTATTCTCAATGCTTTACTCTGCCTAGTGTGCATTCTACATACTAAGAAGCCACAGTGACCAGTTTTTTCCAGCCTTCTCTTTATATAGCTCTATATTGCCACTTTCATTAACTTCTATTAACGTAGTTTTTTTTTCCCATCCGCTTATGTTCACAATGGAAGGTACTGCCGGCTTTATTTATGAAAAGGGTGTTTTTTGAGAATTTACTCCTGAGACACCAAAGGCCATCTCCAGCTCTGCCGGCCCCCACAGATCCCCTACCTGCTGTCACAAGTAGCACCTGGCCTCACTCCAAAGGGTTCCGCAATGTAAAACACCTGTCAGTATATACCCGGACATCATAGGTCCGAGGCTAAAGTCCGGGCTTCAATGACGAGCCTTCCATGCCTCCTCTGCAGCTCATCACCAGTTCAGGTTCCTGCTTGAGAGACGTGGGCGCGAGTAGAGTGCTGGATTGCCACCAGCCGCGTACATGGGAGATGCCAGCCATCATTTCCAAGAGTAAGCACTACTTTTTGATTTATTCTTTACAAATTAATACCTCCAGTTCTACTTATTGAATTTTTGTCATTTTGGTCTTGCTTTACTCATAACAATATAATCTGTTTCTAAACATATGTGGAGTATTTTTGAAGTGTATTCATTGTGTTACTGTGTGTGTGTGTGTTGCACTAATACTTTACACATTGCCTCTTTAGATAAGGCTGACTGCTCTGTAACAAGCTGCCATAGAGGGTGAGCAGAGGTTATATTTTAGTATACATCTAGCTTACCCTGACTAAAGTTGTGGTTGCTGCTTGGACAGGGTGCATACCTCTGCCAATTACAAATCCCATTTCTGAAATTGGTGATCAGCAGCGAGGATAGGGCTTGTGTTTGTGCAGTACCATAAAGCAACTCATTGTTCACTACAACTCTACAGTAAAACTAATTCAAAACCTTTTTGATTCTCTCTAATCTGACATATTTGATTTTTCCAAAAGTCTTTTTTGCCCCATGCTTATTTTTATCTACAAAGTCTGTGCCTTATCTGACAATATGGAATTCGAGCTGGCCAATCTGGAAATGTACAGTGTGGCCCAGCTCAAGGGGTTCAGCTAAAAAAGAAGGATGCTCACTAAGGGAAGTGCCAAGAAGACAGAGCTTCAGAAAGCCTGAAGAGCAGGGGCAGTGTATGAGGTGGGCTGGCCAGAGTCTGAGGAGGAAGTGAAGGAGGACCTGTCTGGAGGTCTTGTCATCCAGCCTACTGATGTGTGGGTAACATCCTCTCAGGACAAGAAGTCTGCAGCAGACTAGGCAGCAGTGTGTCTTCAATGAACCTGTCCCAAGAGGAGCTGGAGGATAGGATTGAAGAGAAAATGTGGAAGCTAAAGCTTGCAAAATTACAATTGGAGAAAGAGCAGGTCCTTGTAAAGCTAGAGAAGAAGCATGCCCTTGATAAAATTGAGAAACAGCAAGCTCTATAGGAAAAGAAGCTGTCCACGGAGTAAAGAAAACTGGCCCATGAGCTTAGCATAAGAGACCTGGACTTTAGAGCTGCACACATGGGGTCCAGCAACATCAATGATGGCAGCATTCCTGCAGTGGCCATGGGTAATTCCAGAGTCAGGATACCCAAGAATTTGGTGCCCTGTTATGTGGTGGGGGCTGACATAGACAAATGGATTGCAGCATATGAAGTGCTGGGATAAAAAAGACAGAGTTCTCTAAATGCCAGCAAAACAGTCCACAGGGGAAAGGGGCTGGTTCTCATTCTCAATCTGGCCACTAGAAGAACAATGAACCCGACAAAAGTCAGCAGCGCAAGACTTCCAAGTGACTTGAGTCCTTTGAGTATGGACACTAAAAGAGGATCCTAAGTGTCCAAAAAGAACACCACCTCCCACTGGAGAAAAGATTCCAGGGGTGGCTTGTGTAGGGCTGGGGGAGGCGTTCGTCCCCGTTTATGGGGGGAGGGTGTTTAGTGGGGTTACCCTAGTATACCTGAATGACAATGAGGTGGTTACTAAGATCCATATGCCCTCGAATACTACAAATTATAGGAAATGGGTAACCATCAAAAGGCAGGGTACTGAGACTCTGAGGGATTCAGGTGCCAGCCTGACTGCGGTGAGAAGTCAGCTGGTGTCCCCAGACCAGACCATTCCCCATCCATTCACAAGGTTGTGATAGCTGACAACAGAGAGGGTCACTATCCTGTGGCCCTTGTTTCATTTGAGTGGGGGGAGGGGTCAGGACTTCTAAAGATTGCTGTGAGCCCTGCCATGCCTGTGGACTGTTTACTTGGTAATGACTGTGAGTACATTACCTGGAAGTAAGTGGAGCTCAAGACTCACATGTAGATGAAGGGGGTTACCTGACCGGATCTGTGATACCACACAGTCCCATGCTGTGGGAAAATCCACCATCCCAAGATGGTGGATTTGCAGTAGAAGGGGTCACTTCTCCTGCCACACCTTAGGAGTGGTACTGAGTGGATGTGGACACTCCTCCTCATCTAACTAATTTTCCAGTCTGTCCTTTGGGCAAATGTGGAGCAGGACAGAGGGGATGGCAACACGCACTACCTAGGGAAGACTTGGCTGCATTTCAATGGTGACATAACCTTTGAAGCTTCACTCTCTGGAAGACTATTCTGGTCTGGAGGAGGTATGGTTCACCTCTGCCCAGAGCAGGATTTGTTTCTGGCCTCTGAGAGCACAGGTTCTCAACCCATGAGGTCAGAAACATGTCTGGTGGTAGGTAGCTGGCTATGGCTAGTCAGAGACCACACCAGTGCTTGGTAGTTTTTCAGGGGACCGTCTAAAGGGTCTCATGGGTGGCATAATTAGTGGACCCTCTTTATTACCCATGCCCTAGGTACCAGGGGTACTATTTCCTAGGGACCTACAAGAATGGCTGAAGTTGTGCCAATCATGGTACGGTTATACGAAAGAGATCTGTCACTGGGAATCTCGTTAGCAGGGACCCTGTGCTAGCAAAACTGGAGGCTAACCATGTCAAAAGAGGTCCTTTCCTACAAATGTCTTCTCCGGATAATATTCCAATGATCATCAAATCATTATAACAGCAAACTGGAATCCAGATTAAATGAGCAGGAGGTTTCATGGCATTATTCTCAATCAGGATTTGGCATTGGCAGATTACAAAAGTCTGAAAGAACTAAAAGCTTAGTCATGACTATGGCATCCAATCATGTGAACAAAGAATCCCAATAAATGTTAAAGAATAAAACCTGTAATAGCACAGGATACAATAAAGACCTTAACCCCTTGCATGCTGATGACGAACCCCAGCCGTCATGCACTACGGTGCTCGTGTGCTGATGACGGCTGGGGTTCGTCATGGCCCGCCCCTGTTCATTTGTTTACCGCACAGGGGCGGAAACGGGCCAGCAGTGAAGGGGTTAAGGGTATAAAACATCCGCATTCTTCAAAGTGACATTAATTTAAATTTTATATTTGTGTTCTAGTCTTTGATCCAATATTTAAAAAGTATAGACTATTGTCCAAAATATTAATGTTTTCAGGAAAATTAATTTCACCAAATTCCTAAAATGACTGACCTACAATCAACAAGGAAATTAATCTTTCAACACAACCTCCATAGCAAAAGAAAAAACATCAAAGATAGGCTCAAAGAAAGCCTAAAAAGATACACTTAACAGACAAAAGCAAACCGATGTGGGACAAAATATAAATATGTATGTGATCACAATTTTTATCCCATCATTGTCACATCTTAAAGTGGCAAAATATATGCAGTATCATCATACCATTATCTTTCTGAACTATATCTTACAACTAGAAATCTATAGTTGGGGCCACAGCATTGATAAGACATTACTTAAATGTAATGCTGTTGATATCATCCTTGAACATATGCTGACTTCATTACATTCAAATGAAAGACTACTCAAAGAAAGAATGATGGTCCTGACTCCGAGTGCAACAGGGAAATTGGGATTGGGCTCAAATGGAGTTGGTCCAGATTTAAGATTCAAGGTTATGTGAATTTACCATAATCCTGTGGGTTTCCCAAGAACAAAATCCTTCTGATGTGACTCGTTGAAATTGAGTGGGACAAACATGTCGAACAAAAACTTCTGCAAGATGGCAGGATGTTGGTGCTGTAAAACTGATTCCATACTTTATTCCTCATTCCAACCTGAAAATCCTGGAATCAGCGGAATTAGCGGGGGGATTATCCTGGAAGAAATGCCTTCAGGTGCTCTAACAGATTTATTATCTGCTATATTGTTATTGGTATCATAAGGTAATACTTTAGAGCATCTGTACAAGCCCCTATCGCCACCACAATGTCACTTTTATTGACGCTATGGTAGCCATAGGGGCTGCGCCTTATTTACAAGGCAGCGTTAAGCCACTTAACGTGGTTTAACGCTGCCTTGTAAATAAGCCCCCGTTCATGCTATGCTTAGTTTGAAAGGGGTGGGCAGTGGGTGTTGCAGTGGGTGTTGCACCGCAACACCCATTGTATTTGATGCTGTCCCCTATGTACAAGGGTGGCATAGGAGTGGCATGGAGCATAGGGTGGCAAGGGTGGTATAGGAAGCAGCGCCAAAAATGAAGAGCAGGGAAAACCTGGTCTTAAGTAGGCGAAACAATGAAAAATGCATTATTTCTCCTTGTTTTTGCTTTTTCCATGTGTGCTGCCTTGTGCAGCATGGTAAAACACTGTCACTCCGCATTTTTTACTCCGCATACCTTTACTCCTCATACCATGATAACGCAGGTACCGTTACTCCGCATAATTTTACAACGCATGCCATTATATATTATATGCTTTTACCACGCATGCTTTTACAACGAAATTCGTTGTAAAAGCATGATTGGTAAAAGCATATGTTTTTTATATTTAAGTGTAAGGTAAGTATATGGTTTTAGTTTGGGGGTGTTGGAGTATATGTTTTTGGGGTTCAGGGGTATTTTAAGGGTGGTTTTGGGTTATGGGGTGCAGGGGTATTTAAGGGTTAAGGGACAGGTATGGGTATTCGGGTATAGGGGTATTTTTAGGGTTTTGAGCTAGGTTTGGGTTTTGGGGTACAGGGGTATTTTTAGGGTTCAGGGGTATGTTTGGGTTTTGGGGTACAGGGGTATTTTTAGGGTTCAGGGGTTGTTTTGGGTTTTGGGGTACAGGGGTATTTTTAGGTTTCAGGGGTAGGTTTTGGGGTACAGGGGTATTTTTAGGGTTCAGGGGTAAGTTTGGGTTTTGGGGTACAGGGGTATTTTTAGGGTTCAGGGGTAAGTTTGGGTTTTGGGGTACAGGGCTATTTTTAGGGTTATGGGGTAGGTTTGGGTGTTGGGGTACAGGGGTATTTTTAGGGTTCAGGGGTAAGTTTGGTTTTTGGGGTACAGGGGTATTTTTAGGGTCAGGATGGGTTAGTGTTTAAGGGTGCTGGGGTATTTAAAGGGACTAAGGGCCCGATGTAGGTAAACGCGATTTTCCGATTTCAAAATACCGAGGCGGGCCGAATCGGTATTCTGAAATCGGAAAACGAGATGTAGGAAAAAAATACCGATAGAAAACCGATTCGGTCGGCATCGGTAATGAGATTCGGTACGTTCCGATTCAGCTCGGTCCGAATCGGAAATTACCGAATCGGCCAACAACGAATCGGAAAACACCGAATCGGGTACCACCGAATCGGATATTTCCGATTCGGCGAATACCGATTCGGTAAAAGCCGATTCGGTAAAAACCGAATCGGCAATCATAGACCCATGGCGAAAAAGCCCATAGGAATGCATTGCATGAACCGATTCGGCTTTTACCGAATCGGATAATACCGAATCGGATTTTACCGAATCGGATTTTACCGAATCGGTAAAAGCCGACTCGGCAATAGGCGATTCAGCCAATGAGGTGGCTCCCCCTCCCCCACCCAAACAGGGAGTGGCAACCCTGGCAGGTGCAGCCAATTAAGAAGTTTCTAGAAGTTTCTGGAAAGCCTGCCTGAGCCCAACACACAGTTAGCAGCAGTGGGAGAAGGAGGTTGCAGACTGAGCAGGAGCAGGAGAATATGGCAGATCAGGCAGGAAGCCAGAAGTCCTCCCAAAAGAGGAAGCCCAAATTCACCACCACAGAACTTCAGGTGCTGGTTGAGGAGGTGGTGAGGGTGCACCGCCAGCTCTTTGGCAAGCTGTCCCTCAACGTGCCAGACAGCACCAAGAGGAGATTGTGGGCCGACATCGCCCAGAAGGTCAATGCTGCTGGAGTCACCCCCAGGTCCATTGAGGAACTTAAGAAAAGGTTTTATGATCTCCGCAGCCTCACGAAGAGGAAGCTGGCCGACCTCCAAAGGCAGGCTGGACACACCGGAGGAGGCAAGAACCCGGCGCCACCCCTCACCGAGCTGGAGGAAATTGTCTCCAGCACCATCGAGAGGGAGAGCATCGTAGGGATCGGGACCCTGGACAGCACTGCGATGGCCACAGCTACAGGTAAGAAGCATGCGCATCATGACACACCCTACCAGACACCTCCCCATTAGACACAATGCATAGGCAAACACCAGCACTGTACTGTCACCAACATACAAGAGACAAGCATCATGGTACATGTAGTCAGCAGAAGTTAGCCAAATATGTCAGTGCAGAATCACAAGACAGGAAACAGTGTGACACGGTGTAAGGAGATGCAAGGACATGTGGAATGCCATAATTGTACTGACTGTAATACATCGGCACTCAGTTTACAAATGCTTCTTTGTACCTAGGGGCACCATCAGGCAGCACCACTGTGGCAGCAGAGGGAGCTTCGACTTCAAATACTGCAGTGGCAGGGCCGAGCACCAGCCAGCCTGGCCAGGAGGAGGAGGATGAGGATGAGGAAGGAGACACCCCAGGGCTTGGAATGGAGGGAGTCCTGGTGATTGATTTCCAGGCAGTGCACTCCCCAGTACTGCCCAGCTCACCCCCCTTGCAATTTTCACCATACAACTCCCCTACAAGGCAGACCATTCCGCCGACAACAGCTCCTGCCACAACCGTGGCCTTGCCACCCGTCCAACCTGTCGTGGGAGCAGGGGCTCCGGGACCGGCCAGCACCACACCACCACCAGTGGCACCCCAGCCCACTCAGCAGGCCGGAGGCAGCAGTGCCAGACGCCGTGCCACCACCACCACCACTGCTGCACCAGCACGGGAGGGCAGTGTGTTCCTGGGCCTGGAGGGCCAGATGGTAAAAATCCAGCGCCAACAGGCCAAATCCACCATGGCCTGCCAACGCCAGCTCCTGCAGCACAACCTGCAGATGGGGGAGTTGGTGAAGGGGTTCCAGGCTGTTGTGGACAGCAACAAGGAGGTGGCAGCAGGGTTGGGCAGGCTGACCACTGCCATCACCCACTCCTCTGCCAGGCAGGAGGAGCATGAGGTTGCGCGCAGGAGGGATGCCCGGGTGCTCAACCGGGCCATGGCCCGCCTTGCAGCGGCGACCGCACAGCTGTGCCATCGCAGCTCAAATCAGGAATCGGCACTCAGTCAGCATACAGCTGAGCTGACTAGGGGGATGGCCAGGATCACCACGGCCATGGAGGCCATGTTAATATCAAACGCCGCCTCCAATCCTGCCCTGGACCTGGGTGATGCTGGAGACAGCAGCAGCCGCAGCAGCCCGGCCAGCGCTGCTTCAGAGCCAAGGAGGAGCACCAGGCGATCCGCTGATGCTGCTGGCCATTCGGAGGGGGCCGAGGGACACCCCAGTGGGTCTGGAAAGCGGGCCAAAAAATAGGCTGGCAAGGGGGGATGAGCACACCAGAACCCTGGACTTTATTTTCGTTAACAATCTCCATTATTTGATGCACATCAGTGCTGTAACTGTGGTGCATCATTATTAAAACTTTTTTTTTCCAAGCAACATTTAGCTGTCTTTGCATCTGTACTCAGTCAGAAATAGTTCTCAGTGATCTCCTCACGTCTGTATCTGCCATCACATGGCGTACACACCCCAGCTGGCTGTGTCAGTGGCACAGCTTCGTCGTCGTCATAGTCCTCGTAGTCAGACAACTCCACCTCAGTGCCCTTCTTGACCGCAAGGTTGTGTAACATTGCACATACAGCTATGATCTTGCAGCAGGTGATGGGGGTATACTGCCTTGCACCTCCACTCTTGTGCAGGCATCTGAATCTACTTTTCCAGATGCCAAAGGTCCGTTCAACAACATTCCTGGTGCGTATGTGGGCCCGGTTATACCTCCTTTGGCTGGGTGTGGAGGGGTTGAGGTAGGGGGTGAGTATGAATGAGCGGAGGGCATATGCACTGTCGCCTGGAAGAGAAAGGGGTCACATTAGACACATGCATACATGTATTACACCTACCTACTATGTGTTATGGGGGTCTGATGATGTGGCTCACCTAGGAGGTATCCTTCTCCAAAATCGCCTGCCATCAGCCGTGCATATATGCCGCTCTGTTGGAATATATATGAGTCATGGGTACTTCCTGGAAATTTTGCTACCAGGTCTGTGATGGTGCACTTGGCATTGCAGATCACCTGCACGTTGATGGTGTGTGTAGATTTCCGATTGCGGTATATGTATTCGGTGTCCGCTGGTGGGCAAATCGGAATATGCGTGCCATCTATGCAACCGATGACTTGGGGAAAGTGTGCCATCTGGTAGAAGTCCGCTTTGGTTTGTAGCAGTTCTGCGTGGGTTGCAGGGAATGAGATGTATTGGTCCATCCTGTCTATCATGGCGTCAAGGAATATGTGGAAGAACCTTGACAGGCTGCTCTGGCTCACCCCTCCTGCTGCTGCTACTCCACTTTGATAGCTGCCAGACGCTACCAGGTGTAGGCTGCATAGCACCTGGACGTGCGCAGAGATGGCGTGTGCCCTTGGGGTGTGGTGGTCCAAGTATGGCTTAAGGTCCCTGATGAGCTCAAGTATGGTGTCAGAGTCCAGCCTGTATCTCTGTAGGATCTCAGCCTCAGTGAGCATGAACAGGGTTATCCTCTGTCTGTAGACCTGTTCATTTCTTAGCCATTCCCTCTGTCCTTCCTGCTGTAGCCGTAGCCGCCTCGCAATGACATAGAAAGCTGCCATCCTGCAAGTTGCAATGCATTTTGGGACTGTTTATATGGGTTGGAGTTGGTTACCACCTGATTGCAATCCATGGTAAATACCGAGTGAATTCTACCGATTTTGAGCCGATTTCGGTGTTTCTGTGCCTCCCTACATCTCCCCAACTGTCGGAATCGGGGAATTTCCCGATCGGAGATTCATACGAATCGGCATGTTTTCCGATTCGGATCATGTCCGAATCGGTATTTTTTCCGATTCGGTACATGGACCGAATCGGTGATTTTCCGATTCGGTGTCACTAACGAATCGGTAGTAGGACCGAATCGGTGATTTTCCGAATCGGTGTCACTAACGAATCGGTAGTAGGACCGAATCGGTGATTTTCCGATTCGGTGTCACTAACGAATCGGTAGTAGGACCGAATCGGTGATTTTCCGAATCGGTGTCACTAACGATTCGGTACATGGACCGATTCGGTCTTTGTAACCGAATCGGTGTTTTTCCGATTCGTTACATATCCGATTTTCGGTATGTACGTATCGGATTCTTTCACATTCGGTACACATTCCGAATCGGTTTTCTATCCGATTCGTTCTGTTTTTGGGTCCCTACATCTCGATGGCTGTTTACCGATCGGTAAGGGCCAAAAATCGGTATTTTCGGCCGATACCGATCGGTAAAGCCCTACCTACATCGGGCCCCAAATGTATATACATGTGTAATATTAATATAGATCTAAATATAATGTAATTTAAAAGAAATAATGTTTCATTTTAATAAAATATATATATATATGTGTATATATTTATATATATATATATATATATATATATATATATATATATATATATATATATATATATATATATATTTAAATAAAGTACTTTTACAAAGTATATGACTTCACCACACATACATTTGCGTTGTAATTGCATGCGTAGTAAAGTCATATGCTTTGTAAAAATTTGAGGAATTTTGTCTTGCGGAGTAATGGTACTTGCGTACTGAAAAATGCGGAGTGATGGTATGCGGGATTTTTGAATGCGGAATGGGATCTTATATTCGTGCAGCAAACATGGAAAAAGCAAAATGCCATGGCTTGTTTATGTACAGGAAGGGCCACCTTCCTGTACATAAACAATCCTTTAAAACAAATGCCATTTTGTGACTTTCATGTGTGCTGCATGAATCAGCACACATGACAGTTACAGAATGGCATTTTAGGATTGTTTATGTGCAGGAAGGGACACCTTCCTACACATAAACAATTCTCCCCTGCACGCAAACACCCTTGCACTATGGTGTAAGGGTTTCTGCATTGGCACTATGTTGCTACACTTAGCACCATCAGATGGAGAAACTCAAGGCTTCACCACATTCTTGTAAATATGGTGCAGCCTTGCATTACAGAAGTGGCAGAGGGAGGCTATAAGCCATGACGGCTAAAACCTCTCTCCGCCACTTCCTTGTACATATCCCCCTTTGTTTTGTGCAAGTTTTGGCACTGTGATGCAAGTCAAGTCAGTTGGATTTCATGATTAGGGATTAAAGAAAAAACTCAGAGATGCCATCCAATTGAACATTCATAACAAATGCTTAATATATTAATAAAATTGTTAGACATGGCATCTTTAATGTGATTCCTCTCTCTTTTTGCTCTCTGACCTCTCGGTTTGCTGGTTTAGTGTCTCTGCACACTTTCTCACTACTCTTCAGTGTTAAAGTGCAAGTGCTCCTGTTGTAAATGTGCTATGGATTGGTGTTTCCGTGATTGGCATATTTGATTTATTAGTAGGCTCCTGGTACAGTGCACTGAGAATGCCAGGGACTGTAAATCAAATGTTACGAGTCGACCTGCAGCACTGTTTGTGCCACCCACAGAAGTAGCCCTGTAAAGGTAACTCAGACCTGCCACTGCAGAGTCTGTGCGCAGTTTGTAACTGGCATGTCAACTTGGCAAATGCACCCACTTGCTAGGCCCTAATCTTCCCTTTTCTTACATATAAGTCACCCCTAAGGTAGGCGCAAGGTACCCCTGTGATGAGGGTGCGGTGTATGTTGATAGTAGGACATGTACTGGTGTGTGTGTGGTATGTCCTGGTAGTAAATTGCAGTGCATTTCATTTTTCACTATGTAAGGCTATCTGTCCTATAGGGCAGAATGGGAGTTTTGTTTATAACATCTTATAAGCATAACTTCCCATTGGGACAAGATAGGGAAATGGACTTTAGAATGCCTGGACTCAGAATGTAAAAAGATGATTTTTAAGTTCTGTGTTTGAAAATACCACTTTTAGAAAGTAGGTATATTCTTGCTTAGCCATTCTGTGTGCCTCTGCTGGGATTGTGGATTGACTATCTGGCTTTGGAGTGACAGGGTCTGGGAAATTGCATTCCCTTCAGACAGACACTGGGGGTTCGAGGTGTGTCCTACCTTTTCTGTATGAGTCAGGGCTCAGCTGAATAGACCTAGCTGCATTTAGAGTAGTAGGAGGAGATTTCCTTGCACCTGAATGTGCCTGGTCTGCTGTAGACAATGCTGTCTCCGTCTCCTGCTGGGAAGCTGGGCCAGAAAGGACCAAACTGGTTTGGACGAAGCACAGACACTCTCTGCTTGAGAGGACAAAGGAATTTTCAGAATAAATAAGGGGGCCCAGAACCCAGAACTTTAGAACTTACTGGAATCAAGGAACCTGCCAAGAAGAAGAGATGAAAGAGCTGCCAGGAGGAGTATTTCCGCTTTGCGGTGTTGTTGCTTTGTTGGGTTGGCCTGCAGTTTCAGCTTCTGCCTTGGGCAGTGAAAGGACTGGACTGAACTATCTTTAGAGTTTGCCTCCTGTTATGAAGTATCAGTGACTGCAAAGACTTCACCAACATAAGGGTACTGCTTCTGGAACCACTGTTTCAGTTGCCACAGAAAGGGAAACACAACCTTCTCTATCGCTGGTTCTGTGTCCTGACGGCATAGCTGAAGGCACCATTGGCATCTTGCACTGCAACCTTGTCTCAACGACGATGACAACTGATGCCACTGCAACCGAGCCGCTGCTTGCACCGTATCTGTGGGAACCACACTCCACTCCGCCTCGATTCACTTCGCCTTCCTGGTCTCACGGATGCCGTCACTGCTGCTGACTGCGACACCCATGACAGCATTGTGGCAGGGGGAACTGCTCATAGGTTTCACGGCTCACTGCCTCGTCCCTCACAGCAGTCTGTGACGTCCAACGCCAGCTCCTGCTAACTGGCTCTGTCACCTGCATCGCAACCTGCCAGCATCGCATTGAGCACTGCCTTGCCCTGCACCATAAGCCTTGGTCTCACCGATGCCATCTGGACAATCGTTACCGAGCCGCTGCCTGAACCGCATCGAGAGGGCAATGCACACTGCACCGCTTCCATTTTGCAACACAACCACAACGGTTTGACATGACAGGCTCACACCAATGTGCCAGCTGCAACGAGACAGGTCATCAATACTGACCAAACACACACCTAAAACACAGCCCACAAGCAAAATGTATCAATAAAGCTGTCACCAAAAAGGCTCGCCAGACACAATATTTCCGTGCCATAATAATTATGGTTAAGGGGAAACTGTAGAACAAATCTGAGGTTATCACAGGTTGCAGAGAGTACCACAAGGCCAAATAAATGGGAGGGACTCGCTATACTCATGCTTAAAGCATGACATAGACTAAGGTCCTTGTTTGTAGATTGGGCAGTACGACATCACCTATGCTGTACCCTGGCTGACCACTGTCCTCTGTGTTTAGAGATCAGTGCCTGCCTGGCAAAGACGTGAATGCCAAGGACGTGAATAGCAAAGATGAGTCCCTGTAATGGTGGCTTTTCACAAGATACTGAAAGTTTGCTGAGCTACCAATGCTCCGCGTGACCACTCAGCAATCCTTTATATTGTAAAAAAGCAATCTCTCACTAGGGTGACCAACCATCCGTAAATTTCAGGGACCGTCCGTAATTGAGACCTCAAGTCTGTTGTCCGTGAGGATCCCTTGTCTGTAATTTTGGCCTTTGGGGAACAGCACTGTCCCCTGTGAGAATCCTCAAAGTCCTGATGGGGCCACCTCGCACTCCTCTGAGCGCAAGAGCAGCCCCACCCCGCCCATTGTCATTCTGAATGCGGTTGATTGCCACATACAGATTGACAATGGGCCAGTCTGTCTTGAAAAGCATGTGGTGGGCCTCCTCCAGCCTCGGTAATCCTCTCAGAAGGAAGAAATGTAGGAAAGTCCCATACTGCTACGAGAGAATCCAGTTCCTTAAAGGTGGTGAAAGAATTTAAAAAAGGGTTATAGTTCCTTCACAGTCCCATCATTTTAGAACTGATGCATTTTCAATATTATATTCAAGGAAGTCATTGTTTCTTTCTGCTTTTTTTATTTTATGAAATTAACAACAATTGACAAAGCCAGTGGTCCTGGCTTGTTGTAGGTGTGATTTATTATATATCTGGGTGCAATAACAGACGTAGTAGAAAACCAGTCGGGCGGCACACTATGCTAAACACAGATTTTTAGCTTAGGTGTTTTAAGCTACACCCTTAATTACATCGAACACCCCCTTTGGAGCGAACCCACAGTCTTGTGATTCCACTTAAAGCCCTGTAAACAACACCATGCTACAGTCATCTCACGTCCTAGCACTTTGCATCAAGCATGACTTCCAAGGTTTCAGATTGACTATGTACAGGGGCATCTTGAACCCCTCCCTTTGCTTTAGGAACTACAGCGAGGGGTGAGTTTGTGATGGGTCTCTTCTGTTCAGCAGACAAAGGCTCAGCTCACAATTTATGTGAAAAAGTGAATGACAGAGTAAGTGAAGGATGGGTGGATGGTTGGATGGATTAGTGAAAGGGTGAATGGATGAATGAAATAGTGAATGGATGATGAGAGAAAGAATGGGTGGATGGATGAATGGAATGATGGATGGATGGATTGATGAATTCATAAGTGAAAGGGTGAATGGGTAGACAGATATGTGAAAGGGTGGATGTAAGGATGGATGAGTGAGTGAAGGGTAGGGTGCATGGGCAAAAGGTTGGATAAATGAGTGAAGGAGTAAATGGGTGGATGGATGAGAGAAAAGATGGGTGGATGATTTAAAGGATAGATGAGTGATACGGTCAATGGATGGATTCAAGAGTGGATGAATAGATGGATGGTTGTGTGGATGGAAGGAAGGATGGATGGCTAAGTGAAACGGTCGATGGATAGAGAAAGGGAGGATTGACGTGTGGATGACTGAAATGCTGAATGTTTGGAAGGGTGAGTTACTGGGTGAATGGATGAGTATGTGAAAGGGCGGCTGGATGGGTGAAAGGGTAAATGACTGGATGGATGAGTGAATGGATGGATGGGTGGAAGAGTGGATGGATGAGTGTGCGGATAGATAGGGTGAAAGGGTGGATGGATGGATAATAGATGGATGAGTAAAAGGGTAGATGGAGGGATGGATGAGTGAAATGATGGATGGAAGGATAGATGATGGATAGGTTTGCAAATGGTTGAATATGTTTAGATCTGGATTAGCTGCATCTTACGCTTGCCACTTTACGTTTCACAATGTCTATCAGAGCAGATCTTCCCAATCATTTCTCTCACCAAACATGCCTGCTCAGGACCATAAATTGTAAACAAAATATCAGACTGGACAACACAGTGGTGTAACCATATATATATAGATTATTATCACATGAAATACCACAAAAAGACCCGCACAGTTGATCAAAGCTGCGTGCATACTGAAAAACCATGAAGTTCCCGATTGTTTCAAACTAATATAAACTTATTTTGACTCGTGTTTAAATGGTTTTCTATTTACTTAGTTACATACTACTGCTCAACCTCCTCTGATGTGTCTGTAAAACGTAACTTTTGTCCAGAAGTTTTTACCTGAATTTTGACCTCCTGTCTTGAATTTTTGTCCTGAATTTTGACCCTTTGTCCTGAATTTTTACACTCACCATCCTCAATTTGCACCCATGCCAGTTGGTCACCCTATCTCTCACAGTCTTTTTGTTGCTTTTTAAAAAAAACAAAATGAATGATAATAGCACTATGTGAGTTTTCTCCCAAGGTTTTGTGGTCTTTTTGTTTCTTTCTGATTGACACAACAAGGCTTTCCTTGATCGTCCCGAACAGTAAAACACATATACTGTAGAGCGTGTGCCCTAAGAAGGTTGGGCGAACTAATGTATCTACACCAACGACCACAGGCCAGTCAGGCCGTCAGTGTAAGATTTCCGTCAGTGGAGCCAGCGTTGTTACCGTCAGCAGAAACATGATGGTCACCGGCAGCGTAAACTTGATGCTCTGCCTGGCTCTAAATACAGAAGGCGAACTAGGGGGCATACTACCAAGCAATAGCGATAATTATCGCTATTGCTTGGTTAGAGACAAAAATTTACCGCTGAGCTGCGATGATTTTTATCGCAGATAAACCTTGGTATTACCAAGGTTTATCGCGAATGCGATAAAAATCGGCCGCAATGCATGAATATCGCTGAAAAGTTAGCGATATTCATGCATTACCGAGCTAATGCTCTTAGCCATGTTATCCACCTCCCATTGGATAACATGGCTAAGAACTGCTCAGGGCAGGTGTTAGCTTTTGGAGATATCCGCGCTTAGCACGAATATCTCCATAAGTTGGTAATAGGAGATAGCGATGTTAGCGACTGTTTCCAGTCGCTAACATCTTGGCACGCCCACTTTGCATGTCATTAGTGATAAATATAACTGACATGGAAAGTGGGGCCCAAGATGGTCGCTATCTCCTACTAGCTGTCGCTAACTGGTGTTAGTGACAGCTAGGTAATAGGGAGATAATTCTATCTCCGCTTTCTTGGCTTTTAAAGCCAAAAAAGCGGAGATAAACCCACTTGATAATATGCCCCAGGGTCCCTCGTCCCATTTGTGGCAGAGGACCCTGTCAGGCAAGCTACAAATGAGAGTAGAAGTCCTGTTTTGGCCTACTGCCTTGTGTTTACATTCCACTACCAACTCCTGAACTGGACGATAGTTTTAATCTCTGTAACAGATAGAGCACGCATCGGAGATAGGTTTATAAAGAGGGAGACAAGAACCGTCCTCTAACATTAAGAACTGAAACGGTAATTACAGACGGGCAGCTGACCATATTTGACAGACGATTGCCCATGCTGCTCTTTTAATGAAATGAAATGAAACTTGTGCAGAGAAAACACAAAACTGGCATTTGTCCCCTCACTGAGCGCAGTTGCCAATATGCGTATTAGTTGCCATCGAGGAGAGTATAGAGGCCCATTTTTAGGCACGGACGAGCCTGCACAGTAATCAGTGCTGGAAAGCTAGCGCAAATGATGAGCGGAGACAACAAACACAATTTATTTACAAGGGGAATGTCACTGTAAGCTAGGAATACTCACTTTACCAGAAATAATGCTTCATGTAGTAATTGCTGTGAAAGTCTCTATCGCTACTCTTCACTGAAATCGAATCGTGTTTTGGCAGTTAAGCAAGCTGTTTCTAAAGGCAATTACTTTGGGGACAGTTGATGTGTGTGAATAAAAGATCGCAGGGAAATTTCTTAAAGAGCAGGCCGCTGGTAAAAATGTGCAGTAGAGATGAATAAGGGCTTTCTGAACTGCACACTCCTCTGGGAAAATGAGGGCCTGATATATCCGACTTTATTCAAGTCAAAAAGCCTGCATGTAAAACCACATAGTTTGCAGCACCAAAAAGTGCCAATGTACTGACATTGTGGTTTGTAAATGTGTACTTTGAGACCCATAATGAGTCACAGGATGAGGGTGGGAGGTAATGAAGGGGCGCCCCCCTTGCTTCGTGTTTTCAATTATGGTACATATCAGTATTTTGGTGCTCTCGTGCTAACCAGAACACTGGAGGACAGTGGACCCAACTCCACGTGGTGCTGCACAGAACCACTCTTGTCCAAGCACCAATCGCTGTGGTGCATCGGGACAGGTTGAGTGGAGGCCTAAATGTTGGGCATAACCACCAAGCACAATGGGGCAAATTACAGAAGATCCCCTACCAAAAAAGCTCCTCTCACCTCAATGAATGAGATCAGACAAGGCTGTACAGAGGACCATAAATCGCCAAACAGCACCCGACAGGGTAAGGCCACCTTTATCTGTGAGATAACCATGGAAACTAGAATGCTGTTTCCATTCACGGGTTCCTTTTCTCTCTCACCGCAAGACCTGGCAATCATTTTACAAGCGGGACGATTCATTGTTTTCTTCAATTAAAAAGTGCTTGAAAAACATGAGTTTTTCGAGTTATTGATTTCCTGGTCACTTTATTCGTCTTTAGGCCTAATTTCAAGTATAGCTGCTATTTATGGCACATGGTAAATAAAGATGAGTTGGTCTTGGCCCTTTTTGCAGGGGCATCCCTAAACTTTTCGCCTTTCTCCCTGCCTTTTTTCTGACATGGTGATGGGGGTTCTAGGACTCTGGGCCCTTTAGCACTGCTGTCCAGTGTAAAGTGTGTGTGCTCTCTGTGTTAAATATGATAAGGATTGGTCTACACCTGTTTTGTCCTATTTATTTTACCTGTCAGTCCCTTGTAAAGTGGTATCTCATATACCCAGGGCTGGTAAATTAAATGCTACTGGTGGTCTTGCAGTGCTGATTGCGTCACCCACCAAATTAGCCTTTCAAACCTATCTCTGGCCTCTGCCATTGCAGGGCCTGTGCGCGCAGTGTGACTGCCGCTGTGACGTGGCACCTAAAGTGTGTGCCATGTCCGTGACCCCCCTTTTACTACATGCCAGTCACCCATAAGGTAGGCCTTAGCTAGCCCTATGGGCAGGGTTCATTGTAGGTAAAAGATAGGACATGTACCTTAAGTGTGTGCCATGTCCTGGTAGTGACCAACAGCCATTTTGGTTTTTCACTACTTTGGGGCTGCACTCCTATTCATTGGGATTCCCTGATAAGTGTTTCAGTGGTAATTCCTGATATGGTCAAGTTTGGTATGTTTGGAATAATGATAATAAATGCTACGCAATGGTGTGCACAGATTTATTATAACTATTTTAGAAATGCCACTTATAGAAGTTGGCATTTCTTTGTGCTATGTGTCTGCCTGCCTGATGTGAATTGGATGTCTGGCTTTTGAGTGACAGGGGCTGGGAGGTGTGTGTGGCTCCAGGAGGGACAGGGTGAGTCAGAGCTAGGCTGAATGGGATATCTGCATTTGGATTGGTGGGAGGAGAAGTCCCTGGTCCCTGAATGGGATTGTGCCTGCCCTAGTGAATGCTGGCTCCGCCCCCTGTGGTGTGTCTGATGGCAGAGCCCCTATCTCCCAAAGAAGGGAGTGAGCATTGTAAATAGAGTGCTCCAGAACCAGTTCTAGCTGGTCCCCCCAAGCTCTGTGCTCTGCAGACAAAGGAAAATGTGGTATAACGGTAGGGGCTGTGACCCCATGAAAAATGCTGTGCTTGTGCTCAATTGAAAAGGGACCCTCTGCCAGGAGGAATCACTGCAGGACCAAGCTGCAGCTTCATGGATGTCCCTGCATGCTGGCCTGCCTGGCTGCACCCTGCTGCGGTCTCCCCAGCACCAAGGACTCTTTCTTTTGCCTGCTTTCAAGAGCCCAGTGAGCGCTTTTATTTTAATTGCCCTAAGGAAGAGGAGCTGGTGGCACGCAACGCACTGCAGCAGTGATTATCGAGGGAATCCCAATGTGGGGATTCCCCCAAGCTGCCTGTGGGAGCGGGTTCCCACCCCGCGTTTTCTACTTTTTTGCATACTTCAACAGTGGGTACCCAACCAGCATTTTGTGCCGTCGAGCCAGTGACCACCCTGCAAGTGTCTTTATTTAAAACGGGAGCCTACCCCGTATTGCCACTGACAAAGGAGAGGAAGAGAAAAGAAACAGCCGCGATTGTGCAGCGACCATGAAGCCAGACACCGCTGCCTGTTTGTGGGCGTGTTGCTCTATAAGCAGAACAAAGCAGACAGGAGCCTACACCGCGCCCCTGTGACCCAGAGAAGAGTGAGGCAGAGTTGTGCCGAAGAGTGGGAGCCTACCCTGCCTCCCTGCACACCAGGAAAAGAGGAGACATCTCTGGTGCTGGTGCATTCATGACCGGAGGAGCGTCCAAATCAGCCCGGGTAGGCAGGCTGCCCCTCGCCAGAGGCTCCAGAGTAGTCCCGGTGAGTTTGGGCACTCGAGGTGCTCCTGTGGTACACCTACCTTTCGCTGTTCTTCACACCTGCACCGAAGTTGCGGGCAGCTGCATCATGGGGGCATTTCTCGGCACTTGGCTGACAGTGCCAGTCCAGCCACAGTGCCTGAGTGGTCCCGCCATCGCGGGCTGCTCCCACATTGGGGGCCATTTGTTTTTCAAAGTCCCGGAGCCGGGTTTCACCAGGGCACTTTGGCGCCAGTGTTTTATTTGGTCACATCTGCCCCGCTGGACAGTGGGCAGCTGCAACGTTTGGGGGGGGAGTTTTTTTGTTGAGAAAGGGGTGAGTTACACCCCACGCCCCAGCACATCTGCGCCCTGTGTTTTCGCTGTATTGGCAGCTGAGCCCTGACTTTGCTGGACATAGGGCATTAGAGCCCTAGAGAAGGCCAGTTGGCCTGGGGGGTCAGTTTCTAAGGTGGGCCCTACTGTGATGTGATGCATAATTTGGGTTATGCCTAAGGTGCTCTGCTATGGTGGGTCCCTGTTTAGGCTTACAATGCCTATTGCGTAATGTGGCTATGTTGGTGATTTATTGCCCCATGTCATTTATGTCATGCCTAGGACAAATGTGAATTATGCACAATGTTTATTGCCTAATGTCATGTTATGATATTTTAGGATGGTGTCTAATGCTAATATGATAATGCTTAGGTCATTATGGTACCAGTAGTTACTGGCTGTGTTTTGAGTTTACTTACCTGCAATTTAATGGTGCTGACCGTGGCTCGATTTGCCCGGTCCTGTATATAATCCCCTGTGAAAATTGCCTAGTGCCAGTTGGCACAGTGCAAATGTGTGATTATGTTTCTAATGTGTTTATGATGATACAAAGGCTATTTTTTATATAACCTTGTGTGGAGTTACTTTCGTGGTGTGCCTAGTGTGTTGCTGCTGTGTGTGTGTGTTTCGCAAGCGCTTTACACATTGCCTCTGAGATGAGCCTGAATGCTCAGCCAAGCTACAAAGGGGGGAGAATGGGGTTATCTTCAGCGTGTAACTCCCTTGCCCTAACTAGAGTTGTGGTTTCTGCCTGGCTTTGGAGCAAGCCTTAGCCAATCAAAAATTCATTTTCTAACATTGGTTTTCAGAGGTGAGGATAGGACTTGCTTTGCCCAATACCACAGCGACAAATGGTTGCATTAGAAACTCTGCATTTAGATAATCACAGGTTTGGGGGTTATTTTTCCTGAGTTTTATTTTTCTCCTAAAAGTGTAATTTCTGAATTGTGTACTCTTGCTTCGGCTCAGACGCCTAGGTCTCTTCTGTTGCAGCTGTGTATTAAGTGCCTTGCCAAAATGGAATCAACCTTTAACTTGCATGATATGTTGAAGTACAGTCTAGAGGAGCTGAGGGGTACTGTGATGAGAGAGGCTTGAAAGTAAGTGGAGAAGGCACTTGTGGCAACCTTGGGTGTGCCCTGATACACTGGCAACAGGATAGGTGGAGACAAAGGGACAGGGACCAGGCCACACTCCAAGACGGTGGTGAGACTGAGGGTGGCCCTGAAGACTCTGAAGAAGAATAAGAAAATGACAGGGCAGGGGCGCCAATAGATAATGAGGAACCCATAGATAGGGAGTCCCTTACTGGTTCCAGTGTCGGGGGCAGTGCCCCATCACTTTCCCTGTCCCCAGAGGAGTGGGTGGATAAGAAGGAAGAAAGGGGGCATCTGCTGGCTTTGGCCACAGAGACAGCGTGGCTGAGTTGGAAGGAAACAAAGGCCTTGTTAGCTCAGGAGCTGAGGCTCAAGGAGTTGGCCCATGCGTTAAGACTCAAGGCATTGGACCTTGAGAAGCAAAAGCTAGAGACTGAGAGGGTCTTAGCTCAGGAGAGGATGGCGGAGGTAGAGAGGGCATTTGCTAGGGAGAAACCAGCTCTGGTGGGTAGATTGTCCCATGAGAGTAGTTTTTATTAGTCTGGATTCACCAGTGAGGGTGGGGTCCAGTGGTGGCAGCAATATGGAGTCCAGTGCAGGAAGTCCCACTCCCAGATCCCAGAGCGTGGTACCTAGTTCCCAGGAAGTGGGTATCACATCTGAAGGCTATTGGTTGAGGTTCAGGAGCTGTAAGAAACTGTCTCACCAGTCTTGGGGGGGAGTTTGTGGATGAATGTTGTGAGGCACTGGAAGGTTGGGTGATGGGTAGCATGCCAAATGATTTTCAAGGGCTGTTCAATCTGGTTGTCAGAGAGCACATGTTCAGTAATTGTTTTCCGGGGTTACGCCAACACCTGTTGGAGTGTGAGTTCTCTGATCCCAGGGAGCTTGCATGGGAGGCAAACCTCTGTCTGTATGCTGGGGGGTCTGAAGAGGCATTGGGGAGTGATCCCAAAAGAAGTGGCTCAGGTATCTACCAGACCTGTGTGGGGGAATAGGTTCAGAGTATCCCAGCTAGGTCCCGTGTAGTGGCTCACATCCTGTCTCAGTGGAGAAGGAGTGTGTGTGGGACTGTGCGTCCCAAGGTGCCCGAAACCCAGTCTCAGGGCCTGGAGGGTTCCCTAAGGGGATACAAGGTTGGGGGCCTAGGCTGTACTGGTAGACCATTTGAGGGGGAGCTCTTAGTGTCAGAAGAACCTGGAGCATCTGTAAATGGAGCTCCAGTGGTTCTGGTGTCTGGCAGTGCTGCTCCAGTTGAGAGGGTGCAGAAGGGCTGAGTCTCCTAGAAGTGACCATGGTGACACAACTTCTGTCCTTAAGGGATCTTCGCGCACTGTCATATGGACAAGAGTCGGGAGATCTGCGCTAGGCAGACTGTCACACGACACATGAGTCATGTGTTACCCTCGGGGAGGATATTGTGTGAGTCCTCAGAAGTCCTGGTGTGCCAGGGAAGTGTTCAAACACAGTGGTTGGTCCTTGGGTTGGGAGGCCAGGTTCAGGTTTTGCCTGACCTGGAGGGAAGGACATCGGTAGGTGGTGTCCTGACAGCTTGACCGGGAGGGATACTGTGTGAGTCCCCATAAGTCCTGGCATGCCAGGCAAGTGTTCAACCACAGGGGTTGGTCCCTGGGTTGGGAGGCCAGATTCAGGTTTTGCCTAACCTGGAGGGAAGGGCATCAGTAGGTGGTGTCCTGACCGGGGGAATACTGTGTGAGTCCCCAGACGTCCTGGTGTGTCAGGCAAGTGCTCAGCCATGGGGTTCAGCCTCAAGTTGGGAGGCCAGGTTCAGGAACTGCCTGACCTGGAGGGAAGGACATATGTATCCAGTGTCCTGACCAATTTGGCTTCCAGGGGTACTGCTCCAGTCAGGAGGGTGCAGAACTCTGGAAGGGGGTGCAGAGGGAGGGAGTTCTCACCTCTGACCCCTGTGCAACCTGAGGGTTTAGACCCTAGGTTGTGAGACAAGTTGCTGGAGAGAGGTCCTGCACTAGTTGAAGAGTTGTGTTCTGAGGGTGACTTTCAAAGGAGGAGAGTGCGGAACCCTAGAAGGAGAGGCAGGGGGAAGAGAGCCTCACCTGTGACTTCTGGTGAGCCTGAGGGTGCGGACCCTAGGCTGGAGGATCAGTGGCAGTTTAGAACTGCCCTGATGAAGCGTAGAGTGGAGAATGGTCACTATGTGCCAGGGGTTACTGCCCCCATTCTGTGAGATGGCAATGACCAGATACATCTGGATGGCCTAGGGCCTGCTCCTGGCCGAGGACAACTAGGGAGTACCAGTGGGGTAGCTTAGTTGGTCTTGGGAGCTTTGACAGAGGGAACCACATGGGTTCAGAATGGCGTGGAACTGGAGTATGCCCCTGCAGTTGCGGGCCCACGTCCGTGTTCTATCACTCAAGGGACGGAAGCCCATCAAGGTGGTAATTGGTTTAACCTGCCTTTTGGCTGGAAGGGGTGGTGTTGGACTTGGCCCTCTTTACACGGTCAACCCTAAACTTTTTGCATTTCTCCCCTCCTTTTTTCTGACTGCTGTCCAGTGTAAAGTAAAATATGATAAGGATTGGTCTACACCTGTTTTGGCCTATTTGATGTACCTGTCATTCCCTTCTAAAGTGTAATCTCATATACCCAGGCCTGGTAAATTAAATGCTACTGGTAGGCTTGCAGCGCTGATTGCGCCTCCCACCAAATTAGCCTTTCAAACCTATCTCAGGCCTCTGCCATTGCAGGGCCTGTGCGCGCAGTGTTACAGCCGCTGTGATGTGTGCCATGTCTGTGACCCCCCTTTTACTACATGTCAGTCACCCCTAAGGTAGGCCCTAGCTAGCCCTAAGGGCAGGTTGCATTGTAGGTAAAAGATAGGACATGTACCTTAAGTGTGTGACATGTCCTGGTAGTGACACTTTGTTTTCTCACTGCTGTGGGACTGCCCTCTGATAGGAATGCATTGGGGATTCCCTGATAAGTGTTTCAGTGGTGATTTCTGATATGGGAGGTGAGCGTGGTCAAGCTTGGTATGTTTGGAATAGTGAACATAAATAACCCTGGGCGTAGTATGCGTAGTGGGGCTACGCGAAGCTACGCAAAGTGGGCGAGAAACTACGGCCACCTACGCACTTCACGTAGCCCCACTACGCGCCGCCTGCCCCCCTCCCATACATACCTAATTTGTGTTAGATAGTCTTAGAAAAGTAAATAAAAAGCACTTACCTTGTCCGACGCGCCCCAGGGCTCCCTCTTCTAATCGTGCCGCCGTCTTGGATACCAATGTACATGCGAGGCCGCTCGCGCATGCGCATTTCTCGCGAGAAATGCGCGGGCAGCCGCACATGGGCATTGGTATCCAAGACAGAGGCGCGATTAGAAGAAGGAGCCCCAGGACGCAGCGGACAAGGTAAGTGCTTTTTATTTACTTTTCTAAGACTATCTAACACAAATTAGGTATGATGGGGAGGGCGGGAGGGAGTTGGGTGGCGGGCAACTCCGCTACGCCCACGGAGTGGGCTCAGTGTTGCCTGCTATGCCTACTTTGCAAAGGGCGTAGCGAAGTACTTCGCCCAGGGTTAATCATAAATGCTACGCAATGGTGTGCGCAGATTTATTATAACTATTTTAGAAATGCTACTTTTAGAAATTGGCATTTCTGTGTGCTATGTATCTTACTGCCTGATGGGAATTGCATGTCTGGCTTTTGAGTGACAGGGGCTGGGAGGTGTGTGTGGCTCCAGGAGGGGCAGGGTGAGGCAGCACGAGGGTGAAAGGGACATCTGCGTTTGGAGTGGTGGGAGGAGAAGTCCCTGGTCTCTGAATAGGATTGTGCCCTCCCAAGTGAATGCTGGCTCGCCCCCCTGAGGTGTGTCTGATGGCCGAGCCACATATCCCAAAGAAGGGTGTTAGCACAGTAAACAGTGTGCTCCAGAACCAGTTGTAGCTGGTCACCCAAGCCCTCTGCACTGCAGACAAAGGAAAATGTGGTATAAAGGTAGGGGCTGTGACCCCATGAAAAATGCTGTGCTTGTGCTTACTTGGAGGGGACCCTCTGCCAGGAGGCATAGGCCCCTGACACGACTTAATATAAGTATTCTTCCAACTCCTTGAGCTTTTGTAGTTTGATGCTTCTGTAGTGAATTGTTTTTGTGAGAAACTAAGACCTGTAACATGTAATTTTATTAGTGTCAGTGCGTTTCTATAATTAAAAAATTGAATTAAAGTATTTTTATCAGTTACATTTGTGATGCTTCTACTCTGGTTAGCCAATGTAGAGAATCACATCCTCTACAAAGTCTACCAGCACTAAGGGAGAGACTACATGGAAGTATTTGTCAACCATAAAACAGTTGCCTATCCAGTGTCTAGTTCTAAATAGAGCAGTTAGAAGAATCCTGAAAAAATTGCTTTTAGGAATGTGCATCTCAGTTGCTTAAAATTAACAAATGTGCATGATAATCCATTAAAGTTATTCATGTTGCTTGCAGAGTACAAAGGCGGGACTCCTGTGTTCCCTAATTCTTCCTTTAAAATTCACTGACCTAATTTTAGTCTCCCACTTGCACACGGTTAGCCCCAATGTCAGCAAGAAGAGTCCAAATCTTCTCCCAGCTTCTTTCCTTCAATCTGCTTCTCCTCAGTCTTTCATTAGTTTGTTCTCTCATCCCAGACCGTCAGCCCTTTCGGAAATGCAAACGCACTACCTGTTGCATGATAGAACCATCTATGGGACCATCATAAGTGTGTCAACTAGATTGTTGCCAATCGCTTTGCACCTTCCAATCAGCACTTTTCAGTAGCCTTACCTTCGACATTGTAATCACCATATGGACTTGCTACTGTCAATATTAGATAGACTCTCACCTGAAGGGAGGAAAGGTCAGAGGAGAATGGGAAAACCTCAGCTCAAGGCATTGGAAGACACATTATGTTCTGTAGCACAGAGCAACACAGACTTTCTGGGTCACGTTTTCTGGTCTGGTACACCAACTACAGGCCATGCATTATGTATATATATATGTATGTACGGTTATGGCGTTTCTATAGTGCAGAACTAGCAATAAGGCAGCAAGCAATGTACATGGTCAAAGACAAGAATTACCCCTATGAGTAAAAGGAGAGGAAGTTGGGTTGTAGATGGTTAGTGTTAGACCTGGCACCATTGGTGTGGGTCTCCCTTTCATTTCTGCTGTTGCCTCATGTATTTTTGTTGGTGTTAGATGCTTTGGGCACTGTGCCACTGCTGTTCCATGATTGGATGTTTGGTTTACTTGTCAGACCCTAGTACAGTGCACTGAGTGTGCCCAGGGTGTGTAAATCCAAATGTTGCTAGTGGGCTTGCAGCACTGGTTGTGCCACCCACAGAAGCAGCCTTGTAAAATGTGTCTAAGGTCTGCCATTGCAGATCCTGCATGCAGTCTGTTACTGTCATGCTAACTGGGCAAGTGCACCCACATGCCAGTCCCTAAACCTTCCCTTGACTTCATATCTGACACTTCGGAGAATAGGTAGTGAGGTATTGTCAGCGCATAGCCTATGCAGCAATAAATCTACAGCTTATTATCTCAGAATGGGGCATCAAGGGAACCACAGACAGCTACCACCCACCGCTGTCAAGAGACAGTAAATTATAAAAGTAATTGTTGTCACAATAACAAGTTTTGCAGAGTTCCCTGAGCACAAAAATATGTAAGTGTATCTGTATGGTTTACAGATAATATCCATTCAAACAATGAAAGTCCATATCTATGTATCCAAGTCAAAAGGACTTATGAGATGGTTTACTTATTGGTATGAGGTTTCTCTCTCTTTTTTTCTTTGAATGGTACACTTAGGTGCAATGTTTGGTGGTGGTGTTTCTTAATTTGACTTGGTTTTCCCAACTATTGGGATTTATAATAGGGTATAATTTGTTGTTTCAGCCCTGAGGAAGTCATTGGGTGATGCCCCTTGACGAAACACGTGTTGGCGTTTGGCTGTTGTAAATTATATCAAGACTGTACTGCTATATCTACAAGTCTTCGTGATCATCTGGATGAAAAATAAAATAAGGACTTTTTTCAAACTTGGATACATAGATATGGACTTTCATTGTTTGAATGGATATTATCTGTAAACCATACAGATACACTTACATATTTTTGTGCTCAGGGAACTCTGCAAAACCTGTTCATATCTGACACCCCTATGGTAGGCCCAAGGGTAGGGGGCATTGTAAGTATAAGGTAGGACAAGCCCTTATGTGTGTGGCATGTCCTAATAGTGAAATACAGCCATGTTCGTTTTTCACTATTGCAAGGCTACCTGTTCTCCAGTGGCCAGAATGGGCTGTTAGAATTGTTACACTTTATAATCCTAAAAGACTCAGAGAACATGGTGGAAATTCGCGTATAGTATGCCTGGACTCAGAATATTAAATTACATCTTTTAGTGAAGTTTATTTTAATATTCTGTGTTTGCAAGTACCACTTTTAGAAAGTAGGTATTTGCTTGCCTAACCATTTAAGCCTGCCTCTGCTAGGTTGTGTATTCCTTTGTCTGGGTTTGTGAGTGACATGGCTGGGGGATTCCAGGAGACACGCTGGGGTAGCCCGGTGGTGAATAGAGAGATCTGCATCTTAGACGGGAGGGAGGAGTTGCACCTGGGACCTGAATAGGGCTGGGCCTTCCCTCTACAATGCCGGCTCCACTCGCTGTGGTGCGTCTGATGTCTCTGCCCTGCACACTAAAAGAAGAGAATGAAGACTGTCAACAAAGTGCTCCAGGACTGTATTTGGCTTCCACAATGCTGGCTCCACCTCCTGTCGGGCGTCTGATGTGTCGGCCCTGCGCTGTGAAAGGAAAGGAGAAGTCTGGTAAAGAGAGTGCTTCAGAACTGGTTTGGAATAGGCACATGCCCCTCTCCCCTCAGAGAACAAAGGATTTTAGGCTATAAATATTGGGACCCTGATCCCATGAAAATAGATCACTTCTTCACTTATAAGACAAAACCTCTGCTGAGGAGAGGAACCTGAAGAAACTGAGGAGAGACTATTCTCAAGTTGAAGTGCTGCTTGTGGATTGGCCTGCAGTGATTGCCTTACTGCCAAAGAGAGGAGAAATAACTTTGTGGACTTTACTTTCAACTTATGCAAAAGATCTCCAAGGGCTTGGAAGAGAGCTTGCCCCCTGACAAAAGTCCCAGGACCAGTGGACTTCACCAGCCTTTGTGAAATGCTGCTGGAAACGCTGTTTCAGTGGCTACAGATGCATAGAGCTGTTACTGACTCTCCACACTGGCCTGGTGTCCTGTAGGCACTGCACCAAGCAATGTCCGCCTCAAACAACGCAAGCTCTGCGCTAATCGACTCCGTTCTGATGCCGTCACCGAGCCATAGACTGCACCGCGACTGGTGGACACCGCGACGTGCAACACCTCGCTAGACCGAGTTGTACTGGTCTTACCGAAGCGGTCCCTGCTGTTGACTCCAAATCCTGTGAACGCACCGGAGTTGGGCACCGCCTCCCATGCTTTGCGATGCACCACCCAACCCCGCACATTTGTCCGGACTGATCGACTCCAGCTCCCGAACTCCGGCTCTGTCGCCACACCGCAAGCTGCAAACACTGCATCGAAGCACCGTCTTGCCCTGCTACGCAAGCCTTGGATCCACTGACTCTGTCAACGGGCCGCTGCCTGCACCGCATTGAGGGACAAGGTGTCCTGCAATGCTTCCTTTCTGCACCGCGATGAATACCGGAACCGGCTCGCACATCCGTGCCGGCCGCCTCAAGTGAAAGGTACTGTGACTGAGTCTGTCGACATTTGAGTGGGCCCGTACCGACACGGTCCACTGGATTTGCTAGACACTGTGTTATTTTCAACACCGCTGTAGCTGGACCAGGCTACCGACTCGCACAGAACCTTGATTTAAGCCTTTTTTACAAGAACTCTTGAAATCTAATAGTACTGTGGATTCTTTTTATCGTTTATTGGTCTTGTGGTAAGTCTATATAAAATATACTTATTTTTTTATATAAAACCTTGTGTGGTGTCCATTTGTAGTGTTGTCACTGGGTTACTGTATGTGGTCACAAATGCTTAACTTACAATGCCTTTGAGATAAAGCCTTGCTGCTCGTGCCAAGCTACCAAGGGGGTGAGCAGGGGTTATTTTAGGAGTGTAATCCCCTTATCCTGACTAGGGGAGAGGATCCCTATTTGTCACAAGTACCTACCTGTGCAAACTAGAGACCCCCAATTCTAACATTGGTAGTCAGCAGAAGGGATTCAGAATTTGCATTTGTGATTTATGTACAGTAATTGGTGAACACTACTTAGTGAGTGCAGACCATAACGCAGTCACATACTTCTGATACTTGTTTCTGCCAGAGATCTCCATTTCTTTTTTAAAATCATGCCTGATTCAGTCATCGTGGAGGAGACAGCCTTCATTGCATCTGTTGACTGTGATTGTGAGGAAGAGAAAATAGAAAGCTACACCAACAAGCAGCTCAGGAGCTTCTGCAAAAAGATTAAAATTCCTCTGACCGGAATCACCAGGAAGAAGCAGTACCACAAGGCGCTGAGGGCCCTGATGGTGGTAAGGAATGCTCCATGTGATTTAGTGGATTATGAGGAAGCAGAGCAGCAGCTTGGTGGGCCACTAGGTCCTGAGAAGAAGGGTGCGCCCTCCCCAATGGGTAGCAGTGTTTCTGACTGAGGTCTGTCCCCAGAAGACTTGGCAGACAGGAAAGAAAACAGGATGCATGAAATGGAGATGGCCAAGCTGAATTTAATGGGCAACTGGAGCTAGAAAGCAGGAAAATGGCTCCGGAGGTGGAGCTAGAAAGCAAGAACATTTCTCTAGAGGACAAGAGATTACTGTTGGAGCATGACAAAGTTTTGAGGGATTTGGATCTGAAAGCCAGGAGCCTAGAGATTACTCCATCTGGAGGCAGCACACCGTCAGCACCTGGGGAAGGTAGAGTATACATCCCCAAACATGTGATAAAGGAGTTTTTTTAAATTATGATATTGGGCAGTGATTCAGAGCCTATGAGGTAGCCATGTCTTCCCACCGGGTCCCTGAGAGAGATTGGGGAGCAGGGTTATGGGGAAGGTTCCTTAGTGAGGGGCGGGAGACACTGTTGGACTTGCCTTCTGAAGTCCTATAGCCACATAAAAGAGGCAATCATGACTAGGTATGGTTTGACCCGCGAACTCTATAGGCAGAGGTTCAGGAAGTGCAAGAAGATAGAAAGTAGTACCTGGGTAGAGTATGTCACGTTCTTTTGCAGGGCATCGGATGGTTGGGTGAAGGGCAGCAAAGTTAATGCATTACAAGGTGTCTTGGATTTCATTGCATGGGACTACTCATCTGAAAATAAAATTCCAGAGCTGCGCCAGCACCTGATTGATAGCAATCTGACTAACCCTAGGAAGCTTGCTGAGGAGGCGGACCGCTGGGTCTGTACCAGTGTCCACAAGGGTCATGTGGGAGACTCAGCCAAAGGTGGGCAGGGTCACCAGCAGAAGAGTGGGGGACAGGGGTAAACAGAGGGAGTTCCGCAGAGGGCCCCAAAGTAATTTCCAAGGGAACCAAGGGAAAGGTTCCCAGCGTCCCCCTGAAAGAAAGCTAGTGGTCCCGACAGGTAATCCTGTTCCAAAGGGACCCCTGAGATGTTACAAATGTGGGGACCCGGGTCACAAGGCGAGTGAACCCAGGTGCCACCTATTTGTAAAAGTAGCACCCACTGGTGCTCCGCCCCGGCAGATGGCTAGTGTAGCCTTTGGGGAAGAGACTGAAGTCCAAGGTGGGTGGGGTCCCGCAGAGATGTTCCTTGTCTCTTTAGGAGACTGTGAGGTGGTCCAAGAGAACCAACTGCCCAGGAACACTAGGAAATATGGGCAGTGGGCGACCATCAATGGCCAAAAGGTTAGAGGCTCTTAGAGACACCGGAGCCAGTGTGACAGCTGTCAAGTGTCACCTGATGTCTCAAGAGCAGGTTGTCCCACATGCATTCTGCCGAGTTGTTAATGCAGACAACACAGAGAGTCATTGTCCAATGGCTCAGGTTCCCTTGTGAGTGGGGGGGTCTCTGGTATTCTTCAGGTAGCTGTGAGGCCCGTCATGCCTGTTGACTGTTTGTTGGGGAACAATTTGGAGAGCCCACCTTGGGAGAAGGTGGAGAAGATTACTCACCTAAGGATAGTGGGTCTGCCTGACTGGGCGTGCGTGACCACCCGGTCAATGGCAGCCAGTAGGGGTGCTCAAGAGGACCTGGGGCCTGAGAGGGAGGCCCAGGACCCTGCCTTAGAGAGAAGAGGCAGGGGGTGCGGGAAACTGGCCCCCAAAGTTCCCACAGCCCAGGAGGAGGTAGACCCTGAAGGCAATGCCCTGGAGCCTACCGGTGAACAGGTAGCTGAACTGTGGGGCCTGCCTGAGCTGATTGCTGAACCATTGGCAGCAAGAATGAGGCCCCTCCAGGGAAGAATTCTGCTGGGAGCAGAGACAATGCCCTTCTCTTGAGGGCCTGTGGCAACAGGCTGCAATCCAGGCAGCAGGTGATCAGTCTGGGTCACATTGGATCTACTGGGAGATGGTCTCCTGTATAGTGAGCCTAAGGTTGCTGAGCCTGGGTCTGCCCGTGTGCTGGTGGTACCCCAGAGCTTCAGAGCCTTCCTACTGGGGATGGCTCATGATATGCCATTGGCCGGATATTTGGGGCAGGACAAGACCTTTGAGAGGCTTGTCACCCACTTTCATTGGCCCCATATGCGCAAGAGTTCAGACACTCATTGCAGGACTTGCCAGGCAAGTGGAAAGAGTGGGAGGAAGCAGAAGGCTCCTCTCCAGCCATTCCCTGTGGTCAGAACCCCCTTTGAGCGGGTGGGGATTGACATGGTGGGGCCACTGGACCCCAGGACAGCCATGGGCAACAGGTTCATCCTGGTCTTGGTGGACCATGCCACCCAATACCCGGAAGCCATACCTCTGAGGACAGTGACGGCCCCCATGTTGGGACGAACACTGATGGGAATTTTCTCATGAGAAGGATTCCCTTGAGAGGTTGTGTCTGACTGGGGCACCAACTTCATTTTCAAGTATATGAAGTCCCTGTGGCAGGAGTGTGGGGTAACTACCGAGGGCTCAATTCGGTCACAAAGACCAACGTGCACCCCCTTCCCAGAGCTGATGAGCTCATTGATCAGTTAGGGGCTGCATGGTACCTCAGCACGTTTGACTTGATGTCTGGGTACTGGCAGATAACCTTGACTGATGAGGCAAAGGAGAGGTCAGCATTCTCCACAGCAGATGGGCATTTCCAGTTCTGTGTTATGCCCTTTGGGATGAAGAATGCCCCTGCCACCTTTCAGAGGTTGGTCAACCAGGTGTTGGTTGGACTGGAGGAATTCAGTGCCGCCTACCTAGATGACATCGCAGTGTTCAGTGTCCGTTGGGAGGAACATCTGTGCCACCTCTGAGAAGTGTTGTTGGCACTGCGGAAGGCAGGCCTCATGATCAAGGTGAGTAAGTGCCAGATCGGGCAGGGTTTTGTGGTGTACTTGGGACACCAAGTTGGGAGCGGCCAGGTGGCGCCCCTACTTCCCAAGATTGAAACCATCCTGGCTTGGGAACCCCCCAAAACCCAGACAGATGTGAGGGCCTTTTTAGGACTCACAGGGTAATACAGGAGGTTTGTCATAGGGTATTGCAACATTGTTGCTCCCTTGACAGAGCTGACTTCCAAGAAAGTGATTTGTACTGACAGCTGTCAGAAAGCTTTTGAGGCCCTGAAAGCTGCCATGTCCACGTCACCCCTGCTCCTGGCACCCAACTTCTCCAAAGAGTTCATCGTTCAAACAGACGCTTCAGAGCATGGTGTGGGGGCTGTTTTGTCACAGATGAATGAAGAGGGCCTAGATCAACCTGTAGCCTTCATCAGTAGGAGGTTACTTCCACGGGAACAGAGGTGTAGTGCTATTGAGCGTGAGGCATTTGCTGTGGTCTGGGCACTGAAGAAGATGAGACCTTACATGTTTGTGATTCACTTCCGGGTTCAGACAGGCCATAGGCCCCTCGGATGGTTGATGCAGATGAGAGGTGAGAATCCAAAGCTGTTGAGGTGGTCCATTTCCCAACAGGGTATGGACTTTATGGTGGAACACCGCCCTGGTACAGAACACGCCAACGCTGATGGTCTGTCCAGATTTTTCCCCCTTAGTGATGAGAACTCCCAGGAGGTAGGGTAGTTCTCCCCCATTTCAGCCGGAGGGGAAAGGTGTTAGACCTGGCACCATTGGCGTGGGTCTCCCTTCCATTTCTACTGTTGTCTCATGTGTTTTCGCTGGTGTTAGATGCTTTGGGCATGGTGCCACTGCTGTCCAGTGCCACAGTGCGAGTGTTCCCTACTGTGAATCGATGTATTGATTAGTGGTTCCATGATTGGATGTTTGGTTTACTTGTCAGACCCTAGTACAGTGCACTGAGTGGGCCCAGGGCGTGTCGGCTTGCAGCACTGGTTGTACCACCCACAGAAGCAGCATTGTAAAATATGTCTAAGGTCTGCCATTGCAGAGACTGCTTGCAGTCTGGTACTGTCATGCTGCCTGGGCAAGTGCACCCACTTGCCATTCCCTAAACCTTCCCTTAACTTCATATCAGACACCATTATGGTAGGCCCAAGGGCAGGGTGCATTGTAAGTATAAGGTAGAACAAGCCCTGATGTGTGTGGCATGTCCTACTAGTGAATTACAGCCGTTTTTGTTTTTCTCTATTGCAAGGCTACCTGTTCTCCATAGGCCAGAATAGGCTGTAGAATTGTTACACTTTATAATCCTAACAGGATCAGAGAACATGGTAGAAATTCGAGTTTAGTATGCCTGGACTCAGAATAATAAAATACATCTTTTAGTGAAGTTTATTTTAATATTCTGTGTTTGCAAATACCACTTTTAGAAAGTAGGTATATGCTTGCCTAACCATTTAAGCCTGCCTCTGCTAGGTTGTGTATTCCTTTGTCTGGGTTTGTGAGTGACAGGGCTGGGGGATTCCAGGAGACGCGTTGGGGCAGCCCGGTGGTGATTAGAGAGATCTGCATCTAGATGGGAGGGAGGAGTTGCACCTGGGACCTGAATAGGGCTGGGCCTTCCCTCTATAATGCCGTCTCCACCCCCTGTGGTGCATCTGATGTCTCTGCCCTGCACACTGAAAGAAGAGAAGGAAGACTGTCATCAAAGTGCTCCAGGAATGTATTTGGCTTCCACAATGCTGGCTCTACCTCCTCTGGGGCGTCTGATGTGCCTGCCCTGCGCTGTGAAAGGAAAGGAAAGGAGAGGTCTGGTAAACAGAGTGCTTCAAGACTGGTTTGGACTAGGCACAGGCCCCTCTCCCCTCAGAGAACAAAGGATTTTGGGGTATAAATATTGGAACCCCGATCCCATGAAATTAGATCACTTCTGGCCTTATAAGACTAAACCTCTAATGAGGATTGGAACCTGAAGAAACTGAGGAGAGACTATTCCCAAGCTGAAGTGCTGCTTGGGGGATTGGCCTGCAGTGGTTGCCTTACTACCATAGAGAGGAGAAAGAACTTTGTGGACTTTACTTTCAACTTGTGAAAAAGATCTCCAAGGGCTTGGAAGAGAGCTTGCCCCCTGACCGAAGTCCCAGGACCAGTGGACTTCACCAGCCTTTGTGACTTGCTGCTGGAAACGCTGTTTTAGTGGCTACAGAGGCAGGAAGCTGTGACCGACTCTCCCGACTGGCCCGGTGTCTGGTAGGCACTGCACTAAGCAACCTCTGCCTCGAACAACGCAAGCTCTGCGCTCTCCGACTCTGTCCTGACGCCGTCACCGAGCCGTAGCCTGCACCGCGACTGGTGGACACCGCGATGTGCAAAGCCTCGCTACACCGACTCGTACTGGTCTGACCAAAGCAGTCCCTGCTGCTGAGTCCGAGTCCTGTGACCGCACCGGAGTTGGGCACCGGGTCGCACGCTTTGCGACGTAGCGTCCGACTCGCACCGCTGTCTGGACTGATCAACGCCAGCTCCTGACTCCGGCTCTGTCGCTGCACCGCAAGCTGCAAGCACCCCGTCGAAGCACCTCGCCATGCAACGCAAGCTTTGGATCCACCAACTCTGTCAATGGGCCGCTGCCTGCACCGCATCGAGGGACAACGCGTCCTGCAAAGCTTCCTTTCTGCACCGCGACGAACACTGGAACTGGCTCGCACATCCGTGTCAGCCGCCTCAAGTAAAAGGTACGGTGACTGAGTCAGTCGACATTTGAGTGGGCCCGTCCCGACGCGGTCCACTGGATTTGCAAGAGTGTGTTACTTATTTTCAACAACGCAGTAGCCGGACCAGGCTACCGACTCGCACAGAACCTTGATTTAAGCCATTTTTACAAGAACTCTTGAAATCTAATAGTACTGTGGATTCTTTTTGTCGTTTATTGGTCTTGTGGTAGCTCTATATACAATAAACTTATTTTTTATATAAAACCTTGTGTGGTGTCCATTTGTAGTGTTGTCACTGGGTTACTGTATGTGGTCACAAATGTTTAACTTACAACGCCTCTGAGATAAAGCCTTGCTGCTCGTGCCAAACTACCAATGGGGTGAGCAGGGGTTATTTTAGGAGTGTAATCCTCTTATCCCGACTAGAGGAGAGGGTCCCTATTTCTCACAAGTACCTACCTGTACCAACTAGAGACCCCCAATTCTAACGGTGAGCAGACATAATATCGAGTTTTTTATTTCGACTAGACATAATATCGAGTGTTTAATATCGACCAGAAATAATATCGACTAGACATAATAAAGACTACAATAATATCGACTTGAAAAATGTAATATCGACTAGAATAGCAATAATATCCAATCTAAAATATAGAATGGACATAATATCGACTAGTCAGAATATAGAAAACAAAAATATCGATTTTAAGGTAAGTTAATATTAATGTTTAATTTTTGTGTAATATAATTCTGTAGCGGTTTGTGAGTTTATAGGGGAATAGGGTGGGAAGTAATTTAAATATAATTCATTAAATATGTTTTTTATACAATTGTTATTTATTTAAAAATAATTGTTAATTAATTATTAATTGGTAATTAATTAAAATATAGTTGGGAAATAATTTTAATTGATTAATTGATATATAATTTATTTTCAGTCTTTTAGTTTCTGTAGCGGGTTGTGGGTTTATAGGGGAATAGGGTGCGAAGTAATTTAATTATAATTAATTTAATATGTAATTAAATTAATTGGCATTTATTATAAAATAATTATTAATTAACTATTCATTGGTAATTAATTAAAATATAATTGGTAATTAATTACAATTGGTTAATTGATTAATAGTTTATTTTTACTCATTTATTTTCTGTAGCGGGCAGTGGGTTTATAGGGGATTAGGGTGGGAAGTTATTTAATAATAATTAAATAAATATGTTATTCATTTTATTGTTTTTTTTTAAATTAATTGTTAATTGGTAATTAATTAAAATATACATGTTATTTAATAACAATTGATTAATTGATAAATATTTTAATTATAGTCATTTCTTTTCTGTAGTGGGTTGTGGGTTCATAGGGGATTAGAGTGGGAAGTAATTTAATAATAATTAATTAATTATGTTATTTAATTTATTGGTATTTATTTAGAATTAATAGTTAATTAATTATTAATTGGTAAATAATTACAATATAATTGGTAAATACATTGAAATTATTAAATATTAAATATTTTAAATTAATTCATTTTATTTCTGTAGTGGGTTGTGTGTTTATAGAGGAATAGTTTTGGAAGTAATTTAATTTTAAGTCATTACATTGTTTATATAAATATATTGATTTTAATTAATAAAATATTTGTAAATTCAAAAATAATTGATTGTTAATAGGTAAATTATTAGTATTAGTAGGAAATGTATATAATTTATTAAATATTATATCTCAATTTAATAGATTATGTAATATATTTTACTCATTTCTTAAATAATTAAATTATTTTGTCATAGATTTTAATATTTATGTTATTTATATTTATATAACAAGTATTTACTTTCCATAATGTTGTACTCACTGGAGTTGGAATAGTAATTTTAACCCCTACGCTATCCAATGCTTTCCCTACTGTTGCACTCACTGGAGTTGGAATAGTATTTTAAACCCCTACGCTATCCAATGTTTTCCTACTGTTACACTCTCTGGAGTTGGAATAGTAAATTTCCCCCCTACGCTATCCAACGCTTACTCTACTGTTACACTCTCTGAAGTTGGAATAGTAATTTTTACCCCTACGCTATCCAATGCTTACCCTACTGTTGCACTCACTGGAGTTGCAATAGTAATTTAAACCCCTGCGCTATCCAACGCTTTCCCTACTGTTGCACTCTCTGGAGTTGGAATAGTAATTTTTACCCTTAGGCTATCCAACGCTTTCCCTACTGTTGCACTCACTGGAGTTGGAATAGTAATTTTAACCCCTACGCTATCCAACGCTTTCCCTACTGTTACACTCTCTGGAGTTGGAAAGTAATTTAAACCCCTACGCTATCCAAAGCTTTCCCTACTGTTACACTCTCTGGAGTTGGAATAGTAATTTAAACCCCTACGCTATCCAACGTTTTACCTACTGTTGCACTCACTGGAGTTGAAATAGTAATTTAAACCCTTACGCTATCCAATTTTTTCCCTACTGTTACGCTCTCTGGAGTTGGAATAGTAAATTTCCCCTGTATGCTATCCAACGCTTACTCTACTGTTACGCTCTCTGGAGTTGGAATAGTAGTTTTTACCCTTTAGTTATCCAACGCTTACCATACTGTTACACTCACTGGAGTTGGAATAGTAATTTTTACCCCTACGCTATCCAATGCTTGCCCTACTGTTGCACTCACTGGAGTTGGAATAGTAATTTAAACCCCTACGCTATCCAACGCTTTCCCTACTGTTGCACTCTCTGGAGTTGGAATAGTAATTTTTACCCCTACGCTATCCAACGCTTTCTCTACTGTTGCACTCACTGGAGTTGGAATAGTAATTTTAACCCCTACGCTATCCAAAGCTTTCCCTACTGTTACACTCTCTGGAGTTGGAATAGTAATTTTTACCCCTAAGCTATCCAGTGCTTATATTACTGTTACACTTACTGGAGTTGGAATAGTAATTTTTACCCCTACGCTATCCAATGATTACCCTACTGTTGCACTCACTGGAGTTGGAATAGTAATTTAAACCCTTACGCTATCCAGCGCTCTCCCTACTGTTGCACTCACTAGAGTTGGAATAGTAATTTTTACCCCTACGCTATCCAACGCTTGCCCTACTGTTGCACTCACTGGAGTTGGAATAGTAATTTAAACCCCTACACTATCCAACGCTTTCCCTACTGTTACACTCTCTGGAGTTGGAATAGTAATTTTTACCCTTACGCTATCCAATGCTTACCCTACACTTGCACTCACTGGAGTTGTTACAGTACATTTAACCCTCTTGCTAACGTACGGTAAAAATATTGTATATGTTTTGTTAATAATATGTATATATATATATATGTGTGTTAAAAAAACATTTTTTAAGTTACATTAATAATTTCTTAATTTTTCGTTTATTTAAGTATTTTAAATATGTTCATATTAATTTAATTTAATGTTATATTACTTATATTACTTATAAGTTATTTTTAACATATTTAAAAAAATCGATATTTTGACATTCTATATTTTTTACACTCGATATTTTGGAGTCGATATTTTTGTACTTACCTGTTTGAAGATAGGAAGTCGATATTCTGTCAGTCAATATTTTAACCTCGATATTTTGGCATCTCGATATTATGTCAATCGATGTTCTGTCAGTGATCCATTCTAACAGTTAGCATTACACAATTCAAAAAATCCTGAAGAAATTTAGATGAAGCACAATCTTACAGAGTGCAAAACAAATAGTTCTCTCTCAGTGAAACATAGCACATGGACATGAGAGGGAAGAAAATCCTTGGGTGTGAGCCATAATCTGATCTTTGGCCCCGTTGTCACAGTGGTTGTGGTTTCGAAGCTCTCTGCATGATGATATGAAGGGTGTAAGGATAATGTCACTCTATTTGTCTACTTCACGAGCTTTGGTCTCGTGAAGTAGACAAATCTTGCGACTCGCAAAATGCGAGCCGCTAATATTCACAAATAGTGAGTTCCAAATGGAAATGGTAGTACATATGGCCCTGAGAGTGGTATCAAAAGAATAGGCCTGTGCTTCAGAAAAATCTCAGAATCTTGAGAGAACAGGCACTAGCAAGGGTTAATAGCAATAGAGTTGACACGTCTTTTATCATACTTCACCCAGGTTTTAGTATTTCGATGCAGAATTTGATTCTATGATTGAGCCGTTCTGAATTGAAGTACAGTGAGATAATGCAATTTATCTGGAAACACCAGGAGCTTCAAATGGAGGACACTGCTCGACTTTGACCTACATCCCTCATTGATCCCCAGCCCAATGAGTCCAGAGACAAGACACAGCAACCAGAATGCCCATTGACCCCTCACCAGAGTGGAGGAGACTGCACTAATTAGCCTTCCACTACAAGTGCATTCTAGACAGAGTGGTTCCTTTGATTGGTGAGTACAGTTCATCGCATCGTCTTTGGTATGTTCCGCGCAGAAACACAGCTGTGCGAATTAATATAACACCAAATTGGCTAGCCAGGTAGACGAAGTAAGAGAGACCTCTTTAGCGATTGGTGAACCATTTGTGCCTTTGAATTTGCATCCATTGCCATGATGCCTAATGCGTTGTCGCCATTTTAAGGTGGGTCCCACTGCTGAGAGTTGTAACTGACCGGCAGCTCCTAGGACTCCTTTGTAGCAGGATATCCTCATCTCAGGTAATCATCCACCACATACTCCTAAACTAGGAAGTATGAGTACCTCCTTTTTCCAGATTCATCAAAGTTTTACATCACCCACGCACCATGCAATGTAACGCAACAGTGATTCAAAATGTAGATGTGATTTACAAAGCCACGCATGGTCAACTTGCATTGCCCCGTTGAGTTTGGTAAATCTAGAGTATTGTAAGGCAGCCCACATCACTGCCTTGTGTTAACTACATAGTGGGGGCATTATATGGCTGGAGAGCGGGTGTTCCCACACAACCACGTATGTATTCTGAGGCATTCCCAGACTTACTTATACTGGTAGACATGGGAATGCATAGAAATTGCATGCCTTCCCACCAAAGGCACTATGAGGAGCAATATCTTTATTTATCCTCATTGTTTCCTCTTTATAAGTGTCCTGCGTTCTGCAGCACACTTAGAGGAATATGCCTCTAAGTATAATTTTTGTACAGGAAAGTGCCCCCTCCTGCAAAAAAAACTATCCTGCCTTTAACGCAGGCTCGGCTGCTAATTGTGCACCAGCGCAGGCAGAGGACAGCAATGTGCCATATCTTGATAAATATGGCACATTCCAAACCCTCTCCCTTTCACGCAGTGCAGCAAGTTGTCTTGCTGCATTGTTCTGCATGAAAAAATGAAAAATCTGCCACTTAATCACCAAGACAACATACCCTTCATTTGAATGTAGGATTACGTCATAACTCATTAGCCATTGCTTTTGCTAGTTTCAATGCCATTTTAGATGCCCCAATACTCTCTCTGCGGTTGCGTACTACAAGACAAAGGTTTTGACAGCTTGACTATATTCTCCATTTTTGTGCAAATCTGACTCTTGCGTAGCTATTACTCCTAAACACTGTTATTTTTTGGCGTATACTTGTTGTTTGTGTTATTTTCCTCTCATTTTAGTATTGTACCTTTTCATTGCCCAGTGTGCTTTGCGCATTGCAACTGCTAGATGTACCGCTTATAGATTTTATGCAGCGGGTCCCTTTTTTTTACACTTTATTGTTGTATTTTCGGATTCATTACCTATTATGTTCTGTGCATGGCTGGACATTCATGTTCACAGCAAATCTGATGATGTTACCATCTAGAATTAGACTTCAACATTCCTTGAACTAGACCGTAAGTGCTTTTTATGTGTCCCAAGAGAATCACAAAAGCTTTGTAAGGTCAACTTTTCACTCTAGGCCTAGTACATGCAGCACTGGTTGTGTAGAATCCCCAACACATTACTTATAGGATCCCTAAGGATACTTTCCCTCCACCCCTTACACATGTCTTTTATACCTTTACACCATTGCATCCAAATTTTTACGGCAACGTTTTACTGCAGATGAATGCAGTCATCCTGTATGCTGTAATCCTTTCCTGTAAAGTCCATCTCCAATCTAATCCATTAACCTTCGCTAACTGAATATTCTCTTTAAGAGTCGTTATTAACCGTTCAATTGTGCCATTGGTTGCTGGATGATACACAGTGCTTTTCTTGTGCACCACCCCATTGTTTTTCAAGAAATTTTAAAATTCTTTTGAACAAGTATTGGGACAATTATCAGACAAAATTGAGTTATGCAAAGTTTCTCTTTTAAAAACTTCATTTACAAATTAAAAAAAAACTTGTGGTAATGACATCAGAAACATACTTATCTTCCACCCACCTGAAATACAGATCAAGCAATACCGTAAAAAGTATAGAATGTTATTCACCACAAAGGGGCCCTATAGTGTCAAGTAAAATTTCATCCCATGGATGCATTTCCAGGACTACCAGTAATGGTGAATCTGAGAATGCACCCAAATCCTTTGGAACACCCACATTCCACCCATGGCATGCCTTCCTGAGACAGAGTAAATGTAAAGTAGTGATTTGCGTTGCGTTGATCTAGATTTATCAAGCTACACAGAGTCACATAAAGTGGCCTTGCATGGCTTGATAAATCTGACTTAGTAGTTGTGCCGCCTTTGCTCCCCCATGCGTGGTGAAAGGCGATGCAACTCAATGACAAATCTGCCACCAAGTGTCTTTGATTACATCTGTATCAATCAGTACTTTGCCTATGGCTTTCATGTCTCTTGAAGAGGGATTTTTCATTTCACCAAACCATGCAAAAAATATTACATGAATTGAGATACATTTTTAAGTGAAACTCCATAGCATTCTCCATGATGCCGGTGATGATTTTTAGAAAAGAGCTATAGAGCTTCACATTGTGCCCCAATTAAAATTTATAAATGTTCAGCTGGCTGAAAACCTGAGATTTAAAGTGGTTGTAGAATTGCCACCAAGTACTTTAATTAAATTATTCACTGCGGCATACGTTTTCAAATGAAGATCTTAACCAAACTCTGTTGTTTTTGACCACCAATAAGCAATTGCCAGATGTACCAAGAACTAGTATGTGCCAGTTAGGTTATGGCTATTCCCTGTATTTGACAACTCCATTCTATTAAATCTGCAATAAATAACACCGTTATAGAAGGGATGCCTTAATTAATCTCAGCCAATGACCATCACAAAGGGCTGCATTCGACACTATAGTTTTCACCCAACAGAACACTTTAGACAGAGGCCAGTTAATGCAAATCAGTTTTCATCTTACTTCAACAGAAACAGTCCTGCCCAAGCAACAAACACAACAAAGTAATTGAAACAGTATTTGAATTAATGTTACCTTGTTGGTCTCGCAGTGTTTAACTAGCCTACTGACGGATACAAATTACATTAAACAGCAGTGACAAACTTTGAAACATGAAATCTGTTTTAAGGACTTCTGTATGGTTTCCTAGGTCTTTCGACAGATAACTCTTCTTTAAATTTCAACATTTGGTATATTATAGATCTCTGCATCTACATTTATCAGGAGACACGAAATCACTGGCTGTTACACATTGTAAACAAAAATAGATTTTACGCTTGGCATACCGAGAAACCATTTGCGAACACGCTGTGATTTTTCATTTTTTTTCTTCTTGAAGGGTGAGAATATCAGTAGGAAAATCCACATAACATATGCATGTATACAGTTCCAAAACACTGGTAATTATAAAACACATGTTACAAAGTTATCTTGGTACATAAAGATGTGATTTTTTGCACTTCATTTCTTTACTCTTTCTAAAGTCATGTATTCCAAAACGAGCTATAAAATAATCTATTCTACAATTCTCTAGCTTTGTAAGATATTTTCCACCTATTGTTTACTTTATTTTAAATCGAAATTCCCAACAGGGTTTTAAGGAAGGAAACAATCCCATTGCTTTGTATCGATAGGACCACAATGTATTTTTCTTTTCCATACAGACATTTATTGGAATTCATAGAATGCCCATTATGAATTCTGCTTTGTGCTCACCTAAATAATTGAAAGAGCCCAAGGCACAATGGACTGGCTCACATTCAGTAATATCTTCCATTATAAAAATGCATTTCTCTTTCCATCTCGCCATTTATTTTATACTAATGGAGCTATTCTTTCTGGGATTATATAGTTTAGAGAAAAATATAATTTCCAGCCTCACAAATGAAAACAATGTTGCATTAATAAAAAGTCTCTCTAGAGAAGTAAACAATGTACATTTCATCTAGCTTGAACACTTATTAATTATATGTCAATAAACATGTATTTTAATACATGCTTACATATATTTTACAATTGAATCCAAATAAAGCATCTAAAATGGAACAAATTCCAAGAATCCTCAGCCATGGACTCTGGCAACCTTTGAATCAGGTGCGGGACAAATGACCTATGTCTTTTGTTCACTGATTGAATGAACCTAACCTTCCCAATTGGGTCTCTGGTGCAGTTCTCCTTCTCTTAGAAAAGTGTGCAGAAAATGGGGACTAACAGTGAATTTGACTGCACTGTTTTGAAAATATAATAGTGCTTACAGACAACATTGAATGTTCGCTCGTGTTCAGTAGTGGTTGAGACTTAAGGGGTTAAATTGTGCTTGAAAAGTGTTTTTAGCACTCGTTATCAGATAAAAAAAACTCTAATGTAACTGAGCAAAAAGCAGCATTTTAGTTTTGGGAGCAGTGGCGGCTGCTATCAGGGAAAAGTGGTGAGGTAGCTTGAGGTACAATAACATAAAAAAATAAAAGAAATCTTCCCTGACACCCACTGCCTCAGGGCTCTTCTATTCCTAGTGCACAGGTTCCCAGACACCCTGTGCCAATCTAGATACTTGTATAGCGCACTACTCACCGCAAGGGTCTCAAGGCGCTTGTACGAATACCGCTGTGGAACCCATCCTGGCTTTCCCTGTGAGGCGTCCACTCCTGGGCAACCCCAAGGTGGAGGCCAGGCATCCTTAGCATTGTGGGGGCCGTTGTGGAGATTAAGCAAGCTATTGCCCAGAGTTGCAGAGTGGGACTCCATGATTGGAATAGGCACCGAGGCGAGAATTATCAGGTCCGTGGAATTTTCAGCCCAAGACCCGCCGAGGCTGGGAATTGAACTCTGGTCCCGGCTAGACCTCTGCATCAGGGTCTGCCGCTCTAACCATCGCTCCTCTCATGTTGTATATACTATTATTTAGCATGAGAGAAGCGTCAAGATTGTCTGAGCATGCTGGTTTTGCACTCCACAGGGACTGTGATTCGGTGCCTAGTGAGGTACACCCAGCTGTGAAACACAGCTCAGGCAGAGTCTGTAGCAAACTAATCGCGCATGTCGGTTTGGCCATCCTAAGACAGCCTGCTAAACCGACATGCACTCTTGCAGTGCTCACCATTCGCTGCTGTCCTCAGGATGGCCCTGACCACAAGACTCAGCTCTGGCTCAGTGATGAAAAATAAAATGATAATAAAATTGCTTCATTTTCATTTAATTGTTCATATGTTTTCATATGCTGACTTTAGTAGAAGGGCGATGCTCCTCTGCCATACCAGAGGAGACGGTGCTGTTCAGAAGCACCACCTTGCCCCAGGTGAACCCCCGTTTGTGCCTTAGTGATTGGCCCACAGGCATCATTTGAGCAATCCTGACCCCTTCCCTCACACTTTCAGCCCTTATGTTTGAAGAGGGAACTCCAAGAAAGCCACATCAAGTTTGTAACCCCAGCTCCTCTGATCCCTAAACAGCACAGTGAGCAGAGACATAGGAAGGTGGCAAGAACACAGACTTGGCACTGTGTTGCTTGAAAGTGATAAACCACTCTTTTTCTCTACCAATTACAGTTAAAACATTTCTATTGGCTTCTGCACAATTTCTACTTTTTAACACCTTAGCTGCTTTGGAACGTCCAGCTCCAGTGCTGAACGTTCCATTGCGCAGATGCAGTTGGAACGTCCAACGGCAGACGGCAGCGCTCCCGAGGTAGTGGTGCCGTCGGCCGCTGGACGGGCGCAGCGCTTAAGGGGTTAAAACTGCTGTTTTCTTCTACCTGTAACTGTTTACATTTCCCTCCTGGTTTTCCCCCTCAATTATATTAAGGCCACTAGAAGGCAGCACTACCCCTCCTTTTATTACAAGCTAAAAAAGCAAAATACACCCTTAAGCAAACCAGAGTGTGTTTAATAGACTGCTTAATCTTTCTTGCGTTTTAAATTGTGTTTGAAAGGTGTTTTTAGCTCTAATTTTTTGCTAGAAAAGCTGATTTTTCAAGTGTGCCAAAAACAATATGTTAATGGCTTTAGATTTGGGCCTATTTCCTGCAAGGTTGATCAGGAACTACAAAGTGTGTATTCACCCTGTCTGTATCCAAGGCGATTTTGACTTCAGGAGCACCTCCTTGCCCCTGCACACTAGTCTGTGTTTAAGGTCACATGATTTTTTAAATACAGTTCTCACTGGTTGTTGCATTCATGCTCTAACTGGCCGCCAGGGTTTCTATTGGACGTTGGGTTTGAGTTCTGATTGGCTGATTTGACTAAAATTCTGATTGGTTCCTTTAAAACCTGGATGAAGATTCCTGAATTCTCATGATGTCACCAGATGTGAAGTTTGGGCCTCCCAGTATATGCCAGATACAATTTCCTGCATGAGAAAGCTGGGTCATCCCGATACAGTGTATAGTTCAGTTTGTGGCTGCTGCTGTCAAACACATAGGGTTCTTTGTCTATTGTTGTGTGGCTGAAATTAACCTTCTTTATCTCAGAACTCCTCACGCGAGAGTGGCTGGAGGACTCTTATTCCCTACAGAGCAAGGCAACTAAAAGCATAATTAAAGGATAAGTTCCAACTCTGCAAAGCCTGGAAATCGTCAAGAATATAGTGCACAGTTGTGAGCCAGCAAACCTATATTCTTGAAATATTTTTAATACTTCAGGCTTTGCCACCGAAAGGGGAAATATTATTGATTTGCAGCATCAAATCATATGTTGGCTCATGAGAAAATGGTGCAACTGTGGGAAACATTGGATGCATGGTGGGCAAATATTAGTTCCACATTAGGAGCATTGTTTGTCTAATACAGCGTGCCCCATTCAGAAAAAATTTCCAATGTTTTACCTGTGTGAGAAGTATTAACACGTCCAATTTAAAATACTGTACCATTATATATAATAACCAACATTTTCATCGTGCCATTTAATATCAACTTTAAATTAGCATGAATGTAAATAAAATGTCATAGGAATTTCTACACTTGACAGTAGAATACTTCCAAATATACCACTATTCTATAGCTGTAGATGGTACATATCATAAAACATACTCATAACAATAGCTATGTGTGTACCCGTCCTCAAACAAATATGAATAAGTTCTCTTCTGGGATGCAAATTGAACATATCTGGACCTTATTTGTGTTGCAGGTATTTGATTGGAGCCTTCTATTCCAGAATCAATGTTCCAACGCTGGCAGGCTGTTTGATTTTGCTGTTCTTCCAGAGAAACAAAACTGAAAATAAGTTAATTTTAAGAGGGAAGAATAGTTTATGTTTTTATCGTGTACGTAAAGAAAGTTATTTTGTTTCTAAACACCATAAATGTAAAGAATATCTCAAAGTGTCACACAATGTAGACTTCTGCTTCCAAAGCCTAGAATTTTATCTTCCCCCTTATTTATTTTTTGTATTTGTTAATTTTATAAAGCACTGCCCATTGCCTCATTGTTATTTCAGAGATATTTCAAACTGCACGACCAAGCTTATGGTGTAGCAGCAGTCGAGTCTGCAGGGGAAGACCTCTTTCTAGAGTTCCTTAGCCCCTAGTTCCAGGTGGTAACCTAGTCAGCGAGGTTAGCCTAACTGCAATATTAGGAGTTTCTTGAACATTGATAGTTGGTTGTCTGACTTCAAACTCAGGTTCAACACATTTCACAGTTATGGGCCGTAGACACCTGGGAACTACGCCTTTGCGGAGTTTACGGATTTCCACCCAAAAACTCCCCGCACTGCGCAGAGATCAACAAACAGCAGCGCATGTTATGTTGTGCAGTTCACGCAGAATTTTAGCACTGGTGTCCATTTCCTGTGCTGTGAAATCTGTGTGAATGGCACTACGCACAGCATAGAGGGTGCTGCTTTTTTCTGACGCGTGAGCAGCAGCTTCCTCAACGCGAACTGAAGGTTTTTCACTCCAAGCAGTAGAAGCCATCCGCGACTGCCCACGTTGAGATATCTTGCAAGGAGGCGGTCTGGAATCAAATTTTCTTCACTTGTGCTCGTCAACATATCAGGGGCGGCTCTAGGCTCATGGTGGCCCTGGGCAGGGAGCGTAGGTTGGGGGCCCTGGAAGAGGGGGTCCGGGCGGGGCCGAACGCGGAGGCCATTGAAGATGGGGGGGTCAGGGTGTTTGGAAGTGGAACCGAGCCGGAGGCCACCAAATCCCTGCCAGGGGCCGCCACGCAAATATGTATCCATCCTCAGAGGATTATTATATTAAGGAAATATATTGGTGTGGTGGCCCCTGAGGTTTGGTGGCCCTGTGCAAGTGCACAGCTTGCACATGCCTAAGGCCGCCCCTGAACATATGTTGGCAAACGCGAGCGAGGAAAAACCCAGCTCCACTCTGCAGAGTTTTTCGGAACTTTGCATACTACGCAGAGTGCAGAATGGGAAAAACTCTGCGAACTCCATGAAAGAAGCGGAATTTCACACCCAGTTCTCATGGGAACATGCAGCCATATTTTAGTGCATGGGTAGTCACAAAAATGTTCTAGGGGGACAAATAGTTTGACCTGTGTTGTAACCGAGGGCTGTATTGATGCCAGCACAGTGGCACGTGGGGGTGGAATGTAAGACAGGTCTAAGAGAAGTGAAACATGTACACCTAAAGGCTGAATTGCAAATTGTGAAACCAGAAAACCTAGGATCAATCCCATCACTTCCATGTGACCAAATTGTGTGATCCTAGGCAACTGTTTTCGTTCACTTTTCCCCCTTTTTCTCCATCATTAGACATAAAGGGGAGTCTCGAAATACCAGACAACAGAATGCTCACTGAACAAAACCCTCTCTGTATTTAATTAAGTGAACTATAATGCTGTCCATGTATAATAGCAACCCAAGCCACTCAGAGGGTGCACATAACAACTGACTTTCCTCTTAGTTCACTATTTGCATTGCTGTCAGGGTGAGGGACGCACAAATGTTTTTAAATTCATGTTTGCAACCTATCACCTCGAACAAAATACTTCTCAATGCACTTTTATAATCTGATGCACTGAATCTTAAATTCTGAATAGACTTATTATATTTTTAAATATTTGTTGTAAGGTGTCTTTAAAATGATGGTGTTCCTATAGTTAAGTGGTTAAGGGCACCAAAGTTACTTCCTTTCTTTAACACAAGTTAACCTTTGCATGAATGCCTGCCTGTTACTTAACATTTTTCTCAATGTTAGTGCTGAGTGGCAAAAAAAGCAGCCAGGTGCTGCAGTTGACCAGGGGGCCGCATATAAAGGTCAGGAGGGCTGCAAGCGGCCCCCAGGCCGTACTTTGAGTATCACTGTTTCAAATGTTTGAGTGTTTTTGGGGAATGCAATGCAGCAGAATAAATGTTCTTGGTTGGGATCAATTTTGGAGCAAGAATATGCTTGCATCTGATCCTTTCTTCTGAGAATTTTCATGTATAATTAAAAGAACTTTAAAGTCACTTATCTCTTCCAATGGTAGCTAATGAAGTGGTTCAGTTGCTGGCTTTGCATGGTCAGGCTTCTCAGTGATCACGGCTGGTGTTCGGGCAAAGTGACTGGGCGGGGGAAGGTGAGGGGAACAACAATAACAACACCAATAGAAAATACCCCCAAAAAGAGCTTACCTGAATACCAACCGCATTGATGCATCGCTGCTCTTCTGGCTCCACTGCTGCACAGGCTCCCAGACTCCCTGGCGGCCAATCATAATACTGCTCTCATTCTGCTGAGAGCAGCATCCCGATTGGCCTGAGCACCCTCAATTTGCACTCTCAGAGAGAATGAGAGCCTGCTGCTGCTGTTTCCAATCCGATAACGCAGTTCAGGTTGGAGACAGCTCAGTGCCCATGTCAGTTTGAAAGTCCTAACACTGCCGGCCAAATCCACATGTGCACTGATAGAAGTGCACCTATTACTCTTCCTCCATGACAATTGTGGATCAGGCCCTTACCCCAAGACTCAGCCAGGAAAGAGAAATCAAAAATTATAGTAAGCAGCTGCTGCTGTAGACATTGGGGGGCCAAAACTCCTCCACCATAGCGGGGGAACAGCAGCTGTTTCTAATTGTTCGCCATAAGTTGGCAGGGTATGCTCAGACGTGAGTCCCTTGCTCACCTTGCCACTGGATTCAAGCAAGCCTGGCTGAAGACGGCTGTAATGCCAGAAACCAGTCCTAAAAGCTTGAGTCCGGTCCAGGGAAGGCATGGCTTGGCACTTCGGGCTGGACTGTTCCCATGAGGCACAGGGTCAGATTGATTTGCATATGGCCATGTCTGAACTGGGGTGGCAGAGTGGGTTAAAGAACGGTGATGGATTAAACCCAGATCCGTTGACTGGGTGTGAGTGTTTGATTGGTTCAGATGCTCCGTCCATCACCACCCCCTTTTGTACCGCTTTGTTTGCTATAAGTTGGCAGGGTATGCTCAGACGTGAGTCCCTTGCTCACTTTGCCACTGGATTCAAGCAAGCCTGGCTGAAGACGGCTGTAATGCCAAAAACCTGTCGTAGGAAGCTTGAGTCCGGTCCAGGGAAGGCATGGCTTGGCAGTTTGGGCTGGACTGTTCCCATGAGGCACAGGGTCAGACTGATTTGCATATGGCCATGTCTGAACTGGGGTGGCAGAGTGGGCTAAAGAACGGTGATGGATTAGGCCCAGATCTTTTGACTGGGTGTGAGTGTTTGATTGATTCAGATGCTCCGTCCATCACCACCCCCTTTTGTACCGCTTCTAATTTCCAGGCACAAGTTGACTGCATGGTTCTTTCCTTTTTTCTATCAGTTGTTTCTACTCTGCCCACTTTCACTTTGTTTACTATCCATCTTTTCCACTTCCACTCCCTCTGAGTCAATCTTTCCCCTTACATCACGGAGTAGTACCTTTAATTTTTTTTTAAAGCAGCACCTGTTTCTAAGGGACGTGTACACGTTTAACAAAAGTTGTGTTAGAAATGTGTACGCATGGACAGATGTATGCTTCTATTTGCAACCTTCCATCCCTGGCTTTGCAGCCATTCATTATGTAAGAGTTTTGGTGAGCTGCATGCATGGTGCTGTTCCAATCAACTGCTACTCTATTCTCCAGTGTTCTCAGTACACTCTGTTTTTCTTTGACGTCTAACACCAGCTTGTTATCTGAGAGGAAGCACAAAGTGTGGTTTAAAGAGTGGACTTCCATGTTGAATACCTAGAGCTCATCAAGTGAACACTTAAAGCAAGTTCAGAAACCAAAATCCCACCTACCACCAAGTTTTATTGTGATGTAGGCTGCATTCAAACATAATCAGGCATTGGGAAACCCAAGGCTATTTTAAGTGAATATGATCCTTGGTTTGATGGACATGTGGTTTGTCAAACGTTTGGATGCCTAAACACAACACACACACAGGTACAGGTTAAGGACTATTACTGAGATAACTCGGGTATTATTGTCATGTCAGTCTGGCTAGATCCACTTACACTGAAAATAATAAAAGCTAGGAGGTGTGGCACCGACAATTGTGTGGTGAACACAGCATATGGAGTGCCGTGTTGTGTTTGCCCCAATATTATTGTGGTCGTCATTGTTAGATCCTCCCAGCCTCAAAAGGAAATGTAACTATTCCAAAGAAAAGGAGAACTGTCAGGCTCTTACTTCTCTGCTATTGAGTTATGCTTTGTTAGATAAGAAGTGTTAGGACTCAAACAAATCTGTCACATAATTTCGTATCTGCAGGCGATGATGAAATGCAGCAACTCCCTGATTCTCATAATCAATACTCACACATTTAACAATTTAAAATAATTGTGTGGTTTATTATGCAGTATTTGTCTGTATTTGGCGAATATAAATATGATACCAATTATTATAAATAGCTTAACAGATAATATGCAACTTAGGGTGAAGTAAAGAAACCCCCAAAATGTATTTCATCCCACATTTGTATCTTGTTATACTATTCCCTACCTAATACATGAGTTACAGTTTGAGCCACCTAACCTAAATAGTTGTGTCAGTTGACTGAGCTTTATTATGCCACGCCATGAATACTTTCCCTGTATACCTTATGTTGTCTTCAGGTTAGCAACCAGCAATTAGCCCTTCATCATGTCTTGTGTGCAACCCATCTATGTCTCAGTAACCATACCCTGGCACCGGCACCTAATGCCCTTCCTTAATGAAGGTGTCTTATGGAGTGAGGAGGAGTCACTACTGACAAACTTCTACATTGCTACAAAAAGTGTAAACATTGACTCTTTACAGATTCAAGCAGAAGCTAATGCTACTTTTCCTTCCAAAATGCTAATAAGGATCTCTACAATATCATCTTCCCCTGCATCTAAAATCAAAAGGCAAACACAAAGGAATTGGAGAGATTCCCTTCTCTACCATGTGTGATGTCTATCTTTGAGCTCGTGATTAAGTGTGTGTGTGTGTCATGAGCTGCTCATGAGTTGTTGAATATAAATTTGAATGTTAGGGGGATGTGTGAAAACAAGTGATAGTCTGCGCCATATTGGACATTTACCCTTAAGATTCAGTGTGGTACATTGTGACTTCACACTGGTGGCAGAACACAGTAGAATACCTCAATGGACTGTGAATGATCATTTGGTTGAGCTCCTCATTGGTGCAGTACTGCTTAATCTAACTTACAACAGAGGAATAAATGGTGTAGCAGCAGAACGCTCAGCACTTACCTGGTTTGTCTTTGCGGTATGATCTGTGGCGGTGGGAAGAATACATGCCAGTGTAAGCGTGTGGTGAAGCGTACATGCATTTCAAAGGAGTCCATTTCTAGAGCTCAAAGCTGGTACTGGGAGTGTGACGCATCGTATCAGGAAATACATAAAGTGGAGCACATGTTCTGTGCGTTCCAACGGAAGCCATTTCATAAAAGCTTTGTGCGCATTGTCAGCAAGTTCTGATGCTGAAGGCAGTGAGTGGGAAACGCTTCCTCTTTCAGTATCAAAAAATCTACTTGAGAAGTGTACAGGAGTGTCAGCAGTGTGAGGGCTACTGGCCATAAAAACAAGCATTTGCAATACAATCGGTCTCGACTTTGGGACCTTATATGTATTTAGATATGCAGCACATTAGCCTGGGTGCTGAAATATCTACTGTTCTTTAACATGGACGGAAAGTAAGGACCAAACTGCGTGACACGCCAGGTATGGGAACACACAGAGAGAAATATTGCCATTCAGCAGGAAATTGTATATTCCAAAGCTCTGTTTTTAATATACAATCAGGGCCTTGGGTGGTCATATCACTGAAAATACAAGATTTGAAACAAATATTATTGTCTACGGTTGCTTGTGGAAGACAATTTCTATGGACTGGAATCTAGAGAATGCTGGAGTGATTCTGGTATTTTACTGACCTTTGCCGGTTGTTTTCTACCACAAAAGTTAAATAGAGGCAGTTGCCAGAAAAATGAAAAAAAATAAAGTCCGCAGCAGAAAGCAATTCTGGTATTTTACTGACCTCCACTGGTCGTTTTCTATCGACAGTTAAATAGAGACAGTTGAACAGAAAAAAGTCCTCAAACCGAAGCAGACATGTCCTAGGCCTGATCTCCAGAGCCCACAAAGTATATTTACATATAAAGATAAACTAATGTATATCCAAGAGGTCTTAAATGCTCGACCTAAAAAGGATAGTTTTGAATGGGTGTTTTCTAAGGCCTATACTTCCCATTTCATGGTCAGACAGGGCTCTTAGTACATCCTAGACCGATGTAAGTAGGATTTTCAGACCTGATTTTAGTCGTCATTCTGGTTCATGTAGTTTGGATTTTACCGTTATGATGCAAAACCACAAGTTCCACAAAAACTAAAAACAAGCATTGGCATAGCCTTTGGGACCTTATAAGTGTTTATCCACGCAATAGTTGATGTTGTTGCACCAAGGATATTGTGCTGCCTAACTACATACATATAAGGTCGCAAAAGCAAGACCTATTGGCCATGCCAATGCTTGTTTTCACTTCTAGGGAGTGCAGGCTGCAACTAGGATTCGTAATGGGCATTTGATTGCATTTGTTAAGGGATAACTAAACAGAACAGCAGTGTTTGAACTGTAAAGTATGTTCAGAGCTATCAGTTTCATATAGTTATGAGAAAACAGGTTTGTCATTCTGGGGTGGCCCATGATTTTTTACCTGAGGTGGGAGTGGCTTTAAAAAGTGAGAAGAATATTTGCTTCAAGGTGTTTTAGGGAACTCCTGCGTGCAGGCTGTTTGTTATATATGAATCCAGCCACTCACCTGAAAACCAAGTCCGTCTGCAGGGACGATGACGTTCCTCAACCCCCCCTTGAACACCTCTCAGTGCTGCTGACCAAGAAACAGAAGCCCTGGCAGGTGCCCAAAGAGGGAAGGGGATTTGGGATGAGAGTCAAGAGAGGGAGACTGCTACACTTCACGTTTTGCTAAGAAGAGGACGTGTGCCGTCTGGGCCAGCCAGGTTCTGGAATTTGACACAGCGAATGCCCTAAAAACTCTTTAGACTACTAGCAATACCAACATTATGTCTTCTATTACTTTTGATTACCTTTTAGGTGTGATGGCGCTTCAAACAGTTTGTCTCTCAATAAGCATTTAAGAAATGTATTTACAGGTTTCTGATTGTGCATAAGACTTTTTCAAAGACGTTTCCAAATATATTTCCAGAGTTCAATCCAAGCCTGTTTGAAAACACACTAAGCAACTGTGCCCTAAAATGCTGCCCGAAATATCCAGCAACTTTAGGAATGGCACACTAAAAAGCAATTTCGCACAACAGTATCAGAAAAGGCGCATTTTACATATAGTCCGTGGGGCTTTACAATGTTATCAAATATCCCCTTACTACTGCCAACGAAGTGCACAACCAAAATCAGTCAATTTCAAAATACAAGAAGAGTTGTTGTCCAACCACAACCAGAAAACATGTGCACCAAGCATCAGAAAGCTTCAAAAACACCAGGAAGAATTGTTGCCTATTTTACAATCAAACACATGTGCAACAATATCAAGCAGTTTTCCAATTGCATTCAAAAGCAATACCATTAAGTTAAAATCAAAGTTCTTCACTTAAATAGCACTAATGATCTTTTACAATAATAACAAAAAAAATGTAACGCTTCAATTGAACACTTAGCTCTTGATAATTTACAATACCAACAAAAAATGTAAAGCTTCAATTTAGATGACTTGGGGCTCCAGGGAAAGCCTGTGGCAGGAAACAGAAAGCTAAGCAACAGGTGTCTGCAGATCGAAGCTATTTATAGCCAAGATCCTGGGCGTTGCCGGGCGTGTTCAATCCATGTGCTCAGTACAGTTACAGCTCACGTGTTAAACCAACTGAAGCAGCTACACCTGTGCCCCCTGATCCTCAGATATCTAATAAGCATTGGCAAGGTCCATACAAAAAGAATAAACATTGGCAAAAGCAAATACATTAAAGAAAAAACAAACATTGGTTAAAATACTTATTGTAGGAACACTGCAATATGATTGATATTCACACCATATGAGCGCTGACAAACAATGCAGGGGACTCTGTGGATGGCGTGACAGGGGGTTCCTGACAGTCCTCCCTCTCAAACATCCTGGTAGTGGTCATGGCTTAGAGGGATTTTGTTGGTGGAATTGTCGCACTAATCGAGGAGCATGAACAGAAGAGACGGGTTCCCATGAATTGTCTTCCGTACTGTACCCTTTCCATGCCAATAATTAATGCAACACTCCCCGAATTCTCTTAGAATCCAAAACTTTGGCTACTTCAAACTCCCATTCTCCATGTACCTTCACTGGGGGTGGGAGTGGTCCTGTCCGAGTAGAGGGAGAGTAGGGCCGTAGCAGAGAAGCGTGAAAAAAGGGGTGAATCCGATAATCTGATGGGAGCTCTAATTTCACTGTTACCGGATTGATCATTATGGTAATGGTAAAGGGTCCCAGATACTTTGGATTTAACTTATGAGATCCGTCAATGTTCAATTAGTTGAAAGCCATACTTGATCTCCTATTGCATATTTTGGGGCTGGCAGCCTATGTTTATCTGCTTGTTTTTTAACTTGTTTTTGGTATGACTCTAAGTGTTTCTTAACTTGTGTCTGGATTTGTGCTAAGTGGCAATGATGTTCATGGACTGCCGGGACCTGACTAACAACATATGGCTGCAATAGTGGGAGCATTCTGGGGTTGTATCAGAATATACACAAAACAGGTGAGACTCCAGTAGCTGCATGGACTGAATTATTATACACAAATTCTGCCAGTGGTAACGCCTTATCCCATTCACAGGTCCTGGTGACAAGAAAACAACACAATGATTGTTCCAAGGTCTGGTTAAGACGTTCTGTCTGTCCATCCGTTTAGGGATGGTAGACAGAGGACAGACAAACATCAATTTTCATAGAGGAACAAAAACTTCGCCAAAACCTAGACACAAACTGTGAGCCCACTGTCGGACACAATTGCTGTTGGTAAGCCATGTCTTTTGATGACGGCACGTGCTTTAAAGGAAAAAAGTGTGCCCTTTTGGTTAAATAATCTACCACCACCCATATAATGGAGAAACCGTTAGAAGTGGGTAAACCGTTGATAAAATCCATACTAATCGTATGCCAAGGTGCAGTTGGGATGCTCATTGATTGGAGTTGTCGAGCAGGAGCAACATGAAGGGGTTTCGGTTGTGCACAGGCTTTCCAGGTTTTGACGTAGCTTTCAACATCTGACGCTAGGGTGGGCTACTAGAAATCTTTCTGGCATAATTCTACCATTTTCTTTATACCTGGGATGACCAGCAAATGCTGAGTCATGATGCCAATTCAGAACAGTATCACGCAACTCATTTGTGGGAATGCACAACTGGTGATCATGATACAGGAGATCTCCTTTTTTTAAAGTATGAGGAGGTGTGGACTCTTTTTGTTGTGCTACTTGGACCTGTTATATGAAATCGTCAGGGGAACACAATGCAATGATCTTATGTTCTGGGATAATAGCAGTACGTGTATCAGTACCCTTGTCCGGAGCTGGAAAATTTAATCGTGACAGTGTGTCAGCCTTCTGCTGTTCTTTTCCAAGCCTATATGTGATTACAAAATCAAATTCGTTAAAAAACAATAGCTAACTTAATTGTTGTGGAGTTAGCGCTTTGACACTCTGATAAAATTGCAAATTACGGTGATCTTAGTAAATTGTTATAGTGTGACGGGCTCCTAGCAAATGATGACAACACTCATGAAAGGCAAGTTTGATGGCTAAGGGTTCTCGTTCTGCCACCGTATAATTTTGTTCAGCTGGAAAGAGTTTTTCGAAAAAATAGGCCACTGGATGTAGATGTCCTGATGAAGGATCTCTCTGGGACAAAATACCTCCAACAGCAACCTGAGATGCGTCAGCCTCCACATAGAAGGGTTGTGAAGGATCTAGTGATGTAACAGTGGGGCTTCAGTAAAGGCCTGCTTGGGTTTCTGAAATGCTTCTTCTGCTGCTGAGGACCAATGAAAAGTAACCCCCTTCTTGAGAAGGTGAGTAATGGGAGACACAATGGAGGAGAACTGAGGAATAAACCACTGATAAAAATTGGGGAAACCCAAAAACCTCTGAATATCCTTTAAAGAGACGGGTGGTTCCCATTTCAAAATGGCTCGAACCTTGGAATCATCCATAGCTATACCGTTGGGGGATATTACGTAACCCAAAAACTCAACGCGGGTAGCGTGGAAGACGCATTTCTCTAACTTAACAAATAGTTGATGCTCTTGTAGCTGTTGTAACACAGAGCGGACATGCTCAATGTGTTCTTCGGTTGTTGATGAAAAGATCAGGATATCATCTATGTAAACTATTACAAAGACGTCCAGGAAATCCAGCAGCACATCATTGATGAAAAATTGAAATGCTGCTGGAGCATTACACAAACCGAAGGGCATCACTGTATATTCAAAAAGACCGAATTTAGTCCTAAATGCGGTCTTCCACTCGTCCCCATATTTTACTCTAATTAGGCGGTATGCATCTCTCAGGCCTAATTTGGTAAAAATAGTGGAATGCCGTACCTGATCTAATAATACCGGAATTAATGGGAGTGGATAACATTTTTTTACTGTCACCTTGTTTAAGGCACGATAGTCTATGCAGGCGCAAAGGTCTTTATTCTTTTTAGGGACGAATAAGAGTGGCGAACTAACGGGGGATGTAGAATGTCTAATAAACCCCTTTAGTATTAAGTCGTCCAAGTATTCGCGCAAATATTGGGTCTCAGGCTCAGACAAGGCACAAACACGACTGGACGGTAGAGAGGATCCGGAGAGCAAATCAATACGGCAGTCGTACGACCAGTGGGGTGGTAACTGGGTTGCCTGTTGTTCAGAGAACACACCATTAAAGTCACTGTATTGTTTTGGTAAGGTGATTTCTGATTCCTCCACTTGTATCAAAGCTGGGTTGTCAACTATGGAGGCACAGTGCAAGGGCGTTAGAGGATGCTGATCAGTGGAATAGCATTTCTGCCGACAATGTGTGGAATCCAATGTCACTGTGCGTTTGCACCAATCAATTTTAGGATTGTGTAATTGGAGCCATGGTATACCCAATATGGCTCCAAACACAGGGGTGTCAATAAGATCAAAATGGATCTGTTCGGTGTGTCCATCAGCACAATTCATGGTTACTGGGGAGGTCTGAAACAGTATTAAACCAGAAGATAATTCTGAGCCGTCTACGGCAGGCACAGGCTCTGGAACCTCTTTCTTGACAATTGGAATGTTTAAGGTTTTAGCTAAACCTATGTCCAGAAAATTTCGCTTAGCTCCAGAATCAGTATGGGAATAACTTTTCTGGTCTGGGTAGAAAAGAGCAAGGTAACTATTAAGGTTAAATGACGAGGTGCAGCAGTCATAGCATTTCCTAAATGATGGCAAGAGGCCAATTTGTTGTCTGTGCTCGATAAGGGGGCCTCAATACTTATCGGGCCTTGAAGTTTTCCGACTGCTTAGTTTCAACGATGGGAAGAGGGGAGTCAATAACAGCGACTGCCTTTTTCGGGGCATTTTTACTCAAACAATCCTGGGCGAAAAGCCCAGACTTCCCGCAATGTAAACAAAGATTAAGGCGACATCTCCAATCCTTTTCCTCCTTGGACAAAGGCCCCCTAAATCCCCAATCTGCATGGGCTCGGTATGATCGGCTGAAGTATTGGCATTGGATGTGTCTTTTTTCTCATGTTTAACTACAACGACTCCGGGCATGTCGCCACAAGTCTTTTCACTCTTCCTTTCTCCCAGACGATGATCCAACCAGACCACTAAGTCAAGAAATTCAACACAATCAGATGGCAAGTCAACAATTTGCGCCAAAACATCGTTTAAGTTATCTCGAAGGCCACGATAGAAAAGTGATGTTCTTTTCTCATCTGGCCATTGTGTTTCAGCAATTAGCCTATTAAAGGACGTGATATAAGACAATAAATCCTTATTACCCTGACGCAGGTTCAGCAGCTCATTGTCGCTTGCCTGTATAGACTGGTGCCTTGCAAAAAGCTTTTGCATTGTTTCCTTAAAACAGTGAAAGTTATGTAAAATCGGGACATCCCTTTCTACGAATGATATTGACCACGTGGCCGCCGTACCACCTAGATAGGATAGGACAAACGCCACTTTTGAGGCGTCATCAGGAAAAGCTGCAGGTTTCCAGAGGAAATGTAACTGGCCCTGATTTATAAAAATGCTAAACTTTGTCTGGTCTCCAAAGAACCGTTCAGGGGGAGCCAATGGAACTGGAGTAGGAGTGGTGACATTGACATTTACAGGTTGGGCCGCCCCTGCTCCCTCTGTAGCCAATGGGGTGAACGTAAAGCGCTGCGGTTGATCCAATGGTTTGGTTTTGACCGGGGTGTTATCCCAAGGGTTTTCTCGTGGCTTATATCGTTGCAACTCGCAGTGTAGCTTGTGGTTTCTTGTTTTAATGAGGTGACTTCCTGCTGTAAACTCAACACTATTCTAGGCAAGTCTTGTACTGTCATGTTGTTTTCTTTTGTGGTGACGTCCATCGTCCATGCAGACTTAGTTTTTGTGGCTTGGCTTTATGTTATATGTGAGTCCAGCCACTCACCTGAAAACAAGGTCCGTCTGAAGGGACGATGAAGCTCCTCAACCCCCCTGAACACCTCTCAGTGCTGCTGACCAAAAAACAGAAGCCCTGGCAGGTGCCCAAAGAGGAAAGGGGATTTGGGATGAGAGACAAGAGGAAGAGAGAGACTGCTACTCTTCACACTTTGCCAAGAAGAGGGTGTGTACCGTCTGGGCCAGCCAGGTTCTGGAATTTGACACAGCGAACCACTCTTAACTTTTCCTAAAATATACAGAGGTAGATAAGTACGGAATGCCCTAAATACTCTTTAGACTACTAGGAATACCAACACTATGTCTTCTACTACTTTTGATTACCTTTTAGGCGTGATGGCGCTTCAAACAGTTTGTCTCTCAATAAGCATTTAAGAAATGTATTTACAGGTTTCTGATTGTGCATAAGACTTTTCCAAAGATATTGCCGAATATATTTCCAGAGTTCAATCCAAGCCTGTTTGAAAACACACTAAGCAACTGTGCCTTTAAATGCTGCCCAAAATATCCAGCAACTTTAAGAATGGCGCACTAAAACGCAATTGCACACAACAATATCAGAAAAGGCGCACTTTACATATAGTTCTTGGTGCTTTAGAATGTTATCAAATGTCCCCTTACTACTGCCAAAGAAGTGCACAACCAAAATCAGTCAATTTCAAAATACAAGGAGAGTTATTGTCCAAACACAACCAGAACAAAATGTGCACCAAGCATCAGAAAGCTTCAAAAACACCAGGAAGAATTGTTGCCTATTTTACAATCAAACAAAGGTGCAAAAATATCAAGCAGTTTTCCAAATTGCATTCAAAAGCAATACCATTAAGTTAAAAGCCAAGTTCTTCACTTAAAAAGCACTAATGATCTTTTACAATAATAACAAAAAAAATGTAAAGCTTCAATTGAACACTTAGCTCCTGATAATTTACAATACCAACAAAAAATGTAAAGCTTCAATTTAACACTTAGCTCTGAAGCGTTTTTAAAATGAGTCCAGAAATGTTCATATCTCAGTCCTGAGCCATCACACCCGACACGGCAGGGACCGGTGCACCCTGAGCTCCGCTGCTGGTACCTTGGCTGGGGTACCCTGCGCCTCACCGCTCGAGACCCCAATCGTGTAGCGCATCGCGGTAGCTCGAGGAGCTGAACCCATCCTCTCACTGCCTCCTAATGCACTGAGGCACAGTGAAGTCCAGCGGCGGAGGGCAGGCTGGGGTCTCATTGAACTGACGCAATGGACCTCTTCTTCGAGGTGGTGGAGTATCTTCAGGAGAACAGCGCTGGAGCTAAGGCTGCGGCGGAGCAGGGTCCTGCTCGTGGGGATGTCCTTGCAGGAGCTGTGCGGGTGGGCACTCACTTGCCCGAAGGGGGCCCCCAGTCAAGACAGACTCCTTAGGACGAATAAAACCACGCAACTCCATCAAATGTTGCTGATGCTTATTTTTCTACAGCTCTACATGTATCCTCAGGTATAATGGGGTATTTGTGAAACTCACGGTCTTTACGTGGGCACGATTGCCATGTTGCTGAGGTAGAGTTAGGAAGCTGTAGGCAACCTAGTAGAGAAAGAAAAATGATTACCTTGGTCAGGAGAGTGATAATACTTATGAATTTATTTTAAAGTGAGCAAGCAGGCTGGCTGCTGAAAGAATAATGGGAACACGAGGAAGCAGGTAATAAAATATAATGATTGACACACCAAAGATGCGGTGCCAGCGGTACACGCGCCTAGCGCCCTGATGCATCCGTGGGGTGGGTGGGACGGGGACCTTTGTAGGAGGGAATGAAAAGCTGTTATTTTTGTAAGAAGGCTCTGCTGACTTCATTGTCTGCTAAGTGACACTTTAAAGGCGCGCCGGCGAGGAGATTAAATTGCTCCTTTTCACGTTCAGTCCTGGAGGGGAGATGTGACAAGATTTATGCGCGTGTTCTGAACTGAAGCATAACTGTGACAAAATGTGGCAAGGTTTGTATGTTGAAATATCAACTTGCGCGAGTTCAGACATCAAGCTAGCTGGTTTTATTACCAGCTTCGGCGGGGATGACCCCCCGCATCCCCAGCGTCCAAGAGCAGGCAGCAATTTCCTTGCGGGAGCAAGCGCAATATTTACCAACATATGGTGCTGCTGTCTCCCGCAAGAAAATCGCCAAACGTGCATGCGTTGCATTGAAAGCAATGCAACACGTTCAGGTTTTTGCCTGGAAAGATGCATCAATCTCAAGAGGTCTCTTTTCTAAGCAGCACATGCGTGCTGCTAGGCGAGACCTAAAAATGTTAAATGTGTGCAAGGAGTTAAAACGAGGAAAGCGAGCAACACAATATTTTGGCATTTTGCTAAATTATGCTTGTGTAACATTAGAGCAAATGGTGACAGACACACCATAAGTATTTACATGACTACATTGATAAATAAATATCTTTAAAGGTACATAATAACCTATAATCAAGATTTCCTTTTGGTAATATTCAGTGATAGGCATATTTGGTCTATGGTATGCTGCCTGTCATATGGATGGGGATCAAATTTTGATCAAATTTTGCCTGTCATAAAAGAGAATGACAGTGATAGGCACACCTGTTTAAAGTTCACTGACAGTGATTGGCACACTTTGTTCAAGATACTTTGTCTGTCACTGGAAGAGTGGAGAACAAATGGTGATAGGCACACTTGGCAAAAAGGACAATTGTACTGACCCAGAGTATCACTACTAATAATGGTGATAAGTTCATAGGAAATTGTAGTGTGGAAATGCAAGAATCATATTTAGTCAAATGCAGAATGTCACACCTTCCCAATTTTACTTGAATAGCCCTGGAGAACTTGTAGTTAGGTGGAGCAAATGTAAGAAAATCTTTGGGAACTATGCCAGGTTATGTGGACCTAATCTTAGTGTAAAAAAGGAAGAATAGACTTTTGTTATACTGTCTAAGAAGTGAGGGTCAATAAGTACTTGAAAACCTACAAGATTAAAGCCCTGAGGAAGAACATAATCTGAATGAATATGTAATATGTAGCTGTAAGCTTGATCAATATTATCTTCCAAAAAGAAGTACCGTAAGAGAAATATATCATTTTGGCTTGAGGACGCAGGGTCAAGAATAAATGGTGGATGAGTATGTTAAAAGTGTGAGAAAACTTCCTTCTACATGTAAATTTGAAGCAGCATTGGGGGAAATATTAGACCATTTTAAAAAAAAGTTGGGGCAACAAGATACATGAAGAATTGTGGCTCAAGGATGAGACCCCTCTTGATGAAGTAATTAGTGTAGCATAGAGGGTGGTAAAGTGTGTTAAAGAGTTGAGTGTTACGAAAATAGTGGAACAAAATGAGGAGAACCTAAGTAATGATGTGAGTATGATAGAGGAGAAAAAATGGAAAACAAAGTATTTGCGAGCAGATTTTCAGAAGAATGCTTTAGATGTGGTAGAACTGTCAACAAATCTAATGCCGGCAGCTGTCCGGCTTTGCATGCAAGTTGTAATACTTATAAGAAGAAAGAGCATTTTAGTTAATGTTATAATAGTAAAAATGTTGATATTGAAAGAAGTGAAAGAAGTAACACAAGAAGTATTTTTTCAAGTTGAGGAGATAAATGTAAAGGAAAAAAGCCGTCATCCAAGCAAGATGGTACAAATTGGTGAGGCAACAGTGCAATTGCATTTGGACTCATGTTCCCAATTAATTATAGTCTCAAAACCAGTAGTTGAGGGAAAGTTCAGAATGAAAGTGGAATTACACAAAATGGACATGAACCAAAGTGTGTATGGTTAAATACTGATAGATATGATGGGATATTTTTTTGCACTGTTTGCTGGTAAAATGTATGACCACAGGGAAAGTGTATGTATCACTTAAAAGAGATACATTGATAGGGTGGCCACACCAGTGACAAATGTCTCCCAAATTAGATTCAAATGCTGACCCGCTGGTAAAAAAATCTGTCCATTTCTCAAGACGCTGTTCAATATGGACATTAATTCAACACATTGTTCACAGATTCATTGGGTTGCCTAGTAGGATACAAGCATTGCATAAAGTCAAAGAAAGCAGTGACGGCTTAAGTACAATGCATAACTGTGTGCATTCAAGAAAATGTTGCAAAGGAGTTGAAAGAATTGGAGAAGGAGTGATCGAGTCAGTGGAGGCCACCAAGTGGTTGGTTCCTATAGTTCTTGCGAAAAAAGCAAGTAAGGGCCAAAAGACTATGTGCGGATCTAAGAGCATTAAATAGTGAGGTGGTGGTGGATACATTTCCTCTTTTAAATATAACTTAGATGATTATGACACCAAAGGGGTTAAGTATTTTACAACAGGGGGGCGTGGCTTGAGCGCCGGCAAAGATGGCGGCGTGACCCCGGAGCTCCACATCCAGCCTCAGCACTTTGCTCACCTTCGTGGCTCTGCAGGGACCCCACGCATGCTGTAAGCTGGAATTGCGGACCGGAGCATGAGGCGCGTTGCCCGCCCTCTTCGTTTCCCGGTTCCGCACTGTTTTCAGCCACTTTTCCACCAAGGTGCCGATGCTGAAAATCGCGGCCGCCATTTGGTTCGCCGGCCGCGTCTCCACACAGCGGCTGGCGGGAAAGTTCCTGTGAGGCCCCTTTCATGCCGCTCTGCTCTTCAAGCGTCCTGCAATGTGGATTTCTTCAGAGGTGAGCCCTCGCTTTGCAGTTTGCTGTGCATGCTTGCTCTTCTCCCGGTCTTCCTCGGAGTGACCTCACTTATCTTCATTCGCCCGCCATTTTGTGGATTCCCACAATTTACCACACAGTCATCTCAAATTTTCACTCAGCGGCTGGCGGAAGAGTTTACTTATGAGCTCCTGCACCTTGCAATATTCACTGTAACTCCTACATTACGTTATACATCATAGAGGAACCCTCGTTTTACAGTTGCTGTGACTCCTGTTACCTGCTCAGTAGTCCTTGCTGTAAATTAACTTTTCTGCATCCGCCATTTCCTGGAATTTCTTTCCTCGTCACACGACCTATTTGTGTCCTGCAGCTTGCTTTTCTGCTATTTTTGCTACCCCCTCATCATTACTTTGCGACTTGCATGGCGTTCCTGTTATTCTACACAAAGGCACTCAAATGTACTTTTTGATGTGACTCTTTCAGCTTTGTTCACCCGGATGTGATGATGCCATTTATGATCTCCACATGATGTCGCAGGCCCTGCTTTTCTCTCAGACATTCATGGCTTTTTTATGAATCTTTCTCTTTATATTACTACAGTGCCTAAACTTCGCTCTTCTTGGCGGTGGCTGCACATCTACATATTTCCATTTGACTCATTGTCTCTTCATTATTTGAGGTTTAATGGGCAAACTTCGCAATTTGAAGCTCGTATCTACCCCTAAGGTTCCGGTTGGCTCAGACTCTGACTCTCCCATTCAAGACATGGAGTAAGGTCGATCTTCAAAATCTGACTCACCTCATGGAGCCATTCCAAGGGCTTCCAACGTGGGTAAAACGGCTTCCTCTTTGGTTTCTTCTAAACGTCTCAAAAAAGATCCACCTTCTCCTGGGAGTTCTTCTTCCCCTTCCTCTATGGATCTCATATTAGAGGAACTACATCCTTTCAAGCCTTTTATGGAAGCCACCACCAAAAATATGCAGGCAATGCAGGAGAAGTGGTCGTCTCTGGATACGCGTGTTCTCGACTTGGAACAATCCACAGATTCCTTACAATCCTCTTGTTCTCATATTTCGTCCGTGGAGGCGGAGATCCTACTACTTAAACGACAGACAGAGGATTTGGAGAACAGAAATCGCAGGAACAACCTACGCCTTTACGGCCTTCCGGAACTTTCAGAAGGGTCTAATCCCACCGCCTTCTTCCAGTCCTTCCTTGCCAAGATCTTAGATGCACCATCTCTATCGTCCATCAACATTCAACGTGCTCACCGTCTTGGTCCTAGAGTTGCTACCAAGCCTAGAGGTGTTATCATGCTTTTCCTCCAATATACCGACCTTCTTCAGGTCCTCTCAGCTGCCAAACTCAAGAAACAGATCATTTGGGAAGGTCACCGTCTCTACATATCACAGGATGTTTCCAGAGCCACCACGGAGCGCAGGAAGAAGTTTTTGGACATGAGACCGCAACTCAGAGCCCTTAACGCTAGATACGGTCTTTTGCATCCTTGTCTCTTCAAGGTTACTTATAAAGACAAAACAACTACCTACGAGGATCCTGAAGCCCTACAGGCTTTTCTTCGTCGGCATTGTCCTGATGTCATGGATATGTCCAATCCTGGTTGAATGGCCATGTTACCTTTCTTATCTCACTTGCATTATAATGTGGTTCTGGCTCTTTCATTGTTCGCACTGTTGATGTTATGAAACACCCAATGTTATTCTTCTATGTTTCATCTTATTTGTACACCTCTTGTTCATCCCATTTACCTTCTTGTTTATTTTTGAACTCATATATTTATCCTAATGTCTTTCTTCTCTCAACAGGTTTTCCCCTTCATCTCGTCACCTTGTTTTTTACCCTCTTACTCCCTCGTGCTACCTTCTTTGATGTCATAACATTTGAGGTTTTGGTGTTCGCTCTGGATGTTGTCGTCGTCGTCTCCTGCCATCACCATCCCCCATTTCTGTTTGTTTTTTTCATTTTCGTAAGTATGTCTCTCAGTTGTTCGTTTTGGACATGTACTGTCTCTCTATTTGCTATTGTTGCTGTCCTCTTTTCTACCTCTCCTACCATGAACTTTTCTCAACTTTTCTTCTCTTCTTCTTTGCTTTTTCTTCTTTTTCATCCTCCCTGCTTTTATCTCTTCTTCTCTGGATTCACCATTGTTCTCATTCTTGACTTCTCCATTTTTTCTCTCTTCTCTTCTCTTTGTTCATCTTTTTTCCATTATATTTTTTATGCATTATTAAGCATGTTGCTCTTAGCTGTTTTTCTGAATTGTTTCGTTCCGTGTAACGACTTGGAACGTTAAGGGATTAAATAATCCCATTAAAAGACAGAGGGATCTTTCACACTTAGCAAGACTTAAAACTGATGTTGCCCTCCTTCAAGACTGAGCAGGAGGCTTTGAAACTTAAACGCTGTTGGGTAGGTCATGTTCTTTGCTCTCCTACGACATCTAGGAAGAATGGTGTTATACTTTTGTTACATAAAAAGTTACATGTTTCCTCGATTACTCATGAATGTGATGTTGATGGCTGTTGGCTTATTGTTAATTTACTCATCAATAACATACCACTCACTCTCTTTAATGTGTACGCTCCCACTGCAATTGATAGATCCTTTTGGCCTGCTATCTCTTCCAAGTTGTCTTCCCTCTCTGGAGATTACATACTTTTTGCTGGAGATTGTAATCAGATTATAGATCCCTTCCTGGACAGACACTCAAAAGTCACTTTTGTTCCCTCTAGAATGCACACGCAATTTGTGAACTCCTTTCAAAATAATGCCTTAGTAGATATCTGGAGATTATACAACCCTGATGTCCGAGAATATAGTTGTTTCTCCCCTCCTCATCAATCCCAATTCCGCATTGACCATATCTTCCTTAGCAAACCTTTATCCCAGCACGCTATCCGCTCTGAGATTGGCTCCATTTTACTTTCCGACCATGCCCCAGTTTTTGTAGACCTGGATCTACTCCCATTTTCTCCACATTCTGGCAGATGGCGATTTAACAATGCTTTACTCTTGGACCCTGCTTTTTGTACCGAATTTATCGCTTTTGCCAAGGAATTTTTTCTTTTAAATCAAACCCCTGATTCCCCCTTTACTATGGTTTGGGACTCGTTTAAAGCAGCCTCTAGGGGTTTTAATATTAACTATGTGGCTCGGCGGAAAAAACTACAAGAGGCCAAGTCGGAGAAAATATTAGCTGACATCAAGGCTTTAGAACACGCTTATTACGCCTCTAAATCTGACTCCTCCCTTAAGGCTCTTATTGAATCAAAAATCTCTTTTAATAATTTCACAACGGATGACGCTTCTAATATCCTGTTAAAATGTAACTCTAGATATCATGGGGGTAAGAATAAATGGGGAAGCTTTTGGCCAACTATTTAAAGATCCGTAAGGAACGCACCAAAATCCAGTTTATTAAAAACTCTTCCGGTGAATCTACATTTAAAGATAAAGATATTCTTGCGGAATTTGCCAAATTTTATGACACACTGTATACTCCAGAACAAGTTCCTTTACCTGATGATCTTCTTGCTTATTTTCATTCTCTTCCATCCCCCCCGACTTCGCATGTTGATTTTCACACTTTAGAACAGGACATTTCTCTTTCTGAACTATCCCATGCTGTATCTAAACTTCATCATGGTAAGTCTCCAGGTACCCAACGGTTTTACAATTGAATTTTACAGCCACTTTGCCTCTCTCCTTCTCCCTAAACTCCTACTTTCATTCCAATCTTTCTCCGATGCCGGTTTCTCTGGTGGCTCCTTTCAACAAGCCTTAATTTGCTGAATTCCAAAGGAAGATAAAGATCACTCTTTATGCAAAAACTACGAACCAATATCTTTAGTTAACACTGATTACAAAATCCTAGCGAAAATATTAGCATTACGTATGGATCCTCTTTTACCGGATATCATTGGTCCAGAACAATCTGGGTTTGTTAAGGGGCGCCTCTCCTCAGACAATTCCCGAGTTTTTCTCAATATTCTTAGCAAATCTTCTTCTCTTACTCTTCCTTTCGCAGCTATCTCCCATGATGCCGAGAAGGCTTTTGATAGGATTGGATGGGATTACATGTTTCAGGCTTTACGTCGGATCGGTATTCCTTCTAAATTTATTTCTATTATATCTCTACTCTATTCTAATCCTCAAGCTTCTATTTTTGTTAATGGGATGTCTTCGGATTATTTTTCTTTACACAGAGGAGTTCGACAAGGTTGCCCATTATCCCCTTTACTTTTTATTTTAGCTTTAGAACCCTTCCTTACTAAAATTCGCTTAGATGACTCTATTGAAGGACTGGGTTCTGTAAGACCCAGCGGTGCCAGGGCACAACACCTGAAACCTTCGTGGGTAACCTGCTCCGGCGTACAAGTCACAGAGACACGGGATACTTCCTTCGGCGTCAAAGATTCAAGGTTTATTTGCTGCAGGGAACACAGAGATCACGACAAGTACACAGCGTGCAACTTGGGGAGACTGCTTCAAATTGGTTCTGTGGATCGCTCCTTTTATACAGTTTTTACCCATAGGATAACATTAAACACAAAAGTTTACAACCCGGTTCCCACCATCATCCCCCAGAGGGGTCGCTTTGGTCACTTTGAAACACATAAGATCCGAAACATAAGTGCGGGAACATTTGGCGGTTCCCAACTGTAAAAACCCATCTTCCCACCATTAGCAAATTCCAATCAGCAGTAAAACAGATCAAAAACAGGAACAAGGACAGGTGTAGAGGAAGACGGAGACAGTGGGGAGATCGGAAAGGGTGTAAAAGGGGAGGTAACGGGAAACACGAGATGCAGGCATCAAAGGGACGTGCCTAATGAGATGCACGGCTGAGACAATAAGCCCGTGCGGCAAGATGAGCCTCAAGCGGCGTCATCTGCCTTACAGTAGCATCCCCCTCGTCATAAAGACACTTACAAAGAACATGTGTCTTCCGCAAATATCTTGGGAGTCCCAGGGTCGCGAAGCGGACAACGTCCGTTCGCTGGCTACTTGAGGGCAAGAGACAAAATGGATGCCGTATCTAAGATGGAACCCGTGGGTACAGATGAAAAACCCACATACCAAACGAACGGTTTAAGTTAGCACAGCGAAACTGCGCACACTTACTAAACTCGTCATTTGCGGTTCATAGATACCAGGCTCGACTATATTCGTGCATTCGAAAACACCACTTACAATTGTCACGGAACCTCAGACGCTCCTTTTGCCCTCATGTAGGCAAGCACTAGTCGGAATCATATTCGATATTCATCAGACCATCGAGATGTTGCTGTAGCATAGCTCTGTCCAACTGAGTCCCCTTGGTAGCAGATGGTTGTCTCATACACGTTGTAGCACAAAGGCCACATAAGGCAGGACCACACTGCACACAAAGGCAACACGTGAACAGGAATACTACCACAACTCCGATGATCATCAGAATTTTCCAACCCCAAGTCGACATCAGGCCCCAAAACCACCCTAGCAGCGTCCAATCCCCTACATCCACGTGTATGGATTCGGAGATCTTATGCAACCTCGAGATGGCTTGATAGACAGTTGGAGCATTATCTGGAATGAAAATGCAGCAGCTCGAATGGATCACCTTACATACCCCACCGCGATCTGCTAAGATGACATCCAAAACCATACGGTTTTGTAACGTCATAAGTCTCTCCGCCTGAAGTTCTGTGGTGATATTACCAAGGGCACTGGCAGTAATATTAGCTGTCGATTCTACCACTCGAGTCAACTGTCTCAGGTTCCTACTGTTAACCATAGGTCCCCAAAACGGGAGGAAACCCTTGAAAAAGTCTCCTGCCTCTTGACTGGCAGTATCCTCTTCGCTAATTACGCCTCGCACAACTCTAGTCTTGTGATAATCGGCATCTACAGTGAACGTCGGAGGCAACAGATTTGCAATGAAGCATGAGCCCATGAAGTCAGCGGGCAACCATGCATATGCACGATCATAACAGATAAAGTATGTACCCTTGGCAGCCAGAAACACAGGGGACGAGGACATCGGCAAAATGTAATTCTCAGTGCAAGCACTTGCTCCAAGTCGGGCTTGGGATCTTCGACCACGACCCATAAGACAGAAATTACCAGTGTGGGGTACGACCCATATTGGAGGCGAGCTTTTAAGCTGCTTTTCGCTAGTGAACACACTATATTCACCTCTACTTAGGACTCTATAGGCTTGTACCTCTTCTTCAGGGATAAGCGAGGGATCATAGATATCGCTATCTAAATCCTCTATGGCTATCGACAAAGGCTTCTGATACGAGGTAGGACCAGAGTAGGGGGAACGTGGTTCTCGAATGGGGTGGAAACCCAGTGCGCTTCGAAACATTGTTTGGAACGCTCGAGCTGACCCTTGGGAACTATACGGTAACACCAGATATGGAATTCCCTTATCCGTAGTATGTGGCATCAACCCACACACCCAACAATTAGTAGTGTTAACCACTAACTGATGCTGGTGAAGGAGCTGAATAAAGGAATTGTTGCGGAATTCTACACGTCTAGCCTGCTCGTGCTCCGGCAACATGTGAAAGGAATGGGGAGAAGCAGTAGAGGTAAGATTAGGGTAAGGAGTAGGAGTAGGTGTAGCAGGTAAGAAGTAAGACATCGTGTAGTACACCCCACCCGCCAATAATGCAGAAGCAGTCAAAAACAATACAAACAGTTGCAATATGAAACATTTGGTACGACTGAGTTGCTGCAGCTTGAGTCTGTGCGCCTTAGCTCCCTCCAAATCATTCAGCTTCGAGAATGCCATTCCCTACGACCGTCCGCAACGTTTCTTGACGCACTTCGTTCTGTGTAGCAATAGTCAATCCCTAGGAGTTCCTAGGAACCGACGGCCTTTAACCTAGCGTCAAGACCTACTATCCAGAAGGAAGTACGCGCGCGGCCCTACGGCCTTCAATACACAATATGTATATACAAGCACAAAGTCTCTCGGCTGTGGAAGTAAAAAGATACAAGGGAGAAACTCAATATATATATATATATACAAAAATTACAGTGATACGTATGTTCAAAACTGATCACGGGAAACGGGGATAATGCAGTTGTTAATTCAGCAAAGCGAAGTATTTTATTTGTCCTTAGTGCGAGATCGCAAAGAGTATCGGTGTTTCCCGGGACGTGTCTGCTCATCGAACAAAGGATCCGTTGAAGAGACAGCGTCCTGCTGATCAGTCGATTGTTCTGGTCTTGAGTCTTTTGCTGACAATTGTTCAACAGTGTCTTTCTGCTGCGCTGAGGATTCTCCAACAGGCTGCGCGTCGCTGAAAGGTACAAACGCCGGCAATGTTTCTGTTTCTGCTGACGCAATGCCTTTCCTTACCCACGGGTCTGCCGGCAAAGGGATAGGGACTCGCTTCGTATGGGTGGCATGCACCCAATTTTTACGCCCCTCAAGACGAACGGCAGTCCTCGTGGCCAGGAGCACCTGGTAAGGTCCGGTGAACCTCGGGTCCAGATTATTCTTGCGTGAAAAGTTGCGTGTCACCACCCAGTCTCCAGGCTGGAGCTGGTGGCCTGGACCCTCCGTCTGCGTCGGCAATGCGTCGTAAACCTGTTGGTGAATTAACCTCAGTTTAGCAGTCAAGTCATGTAAATAGTCAATCAACATTGGATACTCAAGATCAGAAAACATTCCTGGCCTAGGAACCCCCCACACATTCGCAGGACGGCCGAACACTATTTCGTAGGGACTAAGCCCTATTCGGGAGTGTACAGTCGCCCTAGTTGACAGTAATGCTAAGGGCAAAGCGTCAGGCCACGAAAGACCAGTCGTAGCCTGAATCTTCGCTAGCTTTAGTTTAAGGGTGCCGTTGTACCCTTCAACCAATCCAGCTGACTGGGGATGATTGGCGCTGTGGAATTTTTGATTTATTCCAAGGCCCTTACACACACTCTTCATCACACTTCCAACAAACTCACTTCCGTTATCTGACCACACGACTCTAGGCATTCCATACCGAGGAAAATATTCCTTCAGTAGGATTTTCGCAGTAGACAAAGCAGTATTGTCTTTGAGAGGATAGGCCTCGATCCATCGGGAGAATGCGCAAACCACAACTAACACGTATTTCATGTTATTGCATCGCTCCATATGGATGAAGTCCAATTGAATCACCTCAAAGGGATACGAAGGAGGAGCAAAACTGCCAGGAGGAGTTGGGGTTCCTTTGCCAGGATTGTACATCATACACACCATACAATTCTTCACCAACCGTTCAGCACATTTCGTAATTCCATCATTCTTCCACACAGGCGACAACAATTTACAAATGCCTTTCACGCTAATATGTGCTAACCCATGTGCCATTGTCACAACGGCCAGCACATACGCATCAGGCAACAACCATCTTTTCTGATCCGACAAATCAATCCAACAACCACTAGCATCCAACTTTCCCGTACTTTCTTTCCACTTCGCCTTTTCAGTCTCGGTGGCCTCATTCTGAATTTCTTTCACACTTTCAATGGTGTCTTCACACATACTCGATTCCGTAGGCCACCTAACCGAACTCGTCACATACATTCGAGTGCTAAGGTTCCGGGCAGTCTCCTTAGCAATCTCATCCGCAAACGCGTTACCACGACCAACATCATCCGTTACTTTACGATGCGCACTACATTTAACAATCGCGACTTGCGTAGGCAAAGTCAATGCATCCAAAAGATCATTCACAAGCTGGCCATGCTGAATCTTCGTACCGTGCGACGTCAAGAAACCTCTCTCTCGCCACAATCGTCCAAAACTATGCGCTACACCAAAAGCGCATTGGCTGTCGGTGTACACATTCACACGTTTACCTTTTGCTAACACACATGCTCTAGTGAGAGCAATCAATTCCGCAGCTTGGGCAGAATTCTGATTCAATCTTGCAGTCTCAACAACAGTATTCAATGTTACAACAGCATAAGCAGTAGTCACATCGCCATTCGGCAACTTAAAACATGACCCATCCACATACAGAGTGCCATCCGGATCTTCCAATGGGGTGTTTTTAAGGTCCACTCGACCTTTCGTTTCCTCTTCAGTCCTCAAGTAGCAGTCATGCTCTACTACTTCATCTGACTCTGCACTAATTGGTAACAAAGTTGCCGGATTTAAGACATTACAACGTTTTATCTGAATATGGCTTGCCAATAACGTCAACTCGTACCCAGACAACCTCGCACTCGTCAAGTGCTGAGTTTTCGTACGATTTAAAAGAGTATCGACTGCATGCGGAACCATCACCGTAAGCATATTATCCATGACCAATCCTGCTGATTGTCGGATGGAGACCGCAGCTGCCGCAGTTGCTCTCAAACAACTCGGCAATGCTCTAGCTACTGGGTCCAAGGTCGAGGAAAAATATGCACATGGACGTTGCTTACCACCAAAAGGTTGCGTTAAGACACTCAAAGCACAACCTTCCCTCTCGTGAACATATAGCATAAACGGCTTGCTGTAGTCAGGAGTACCCAACACAGGAGCCGAACACAATGAATCACGTAATTCAGAAAAACTTTTCTGACATTCTTCCGTCCATGGTAAAGGAGTTGAAACATCCTTGCACGTAAGAGCCACCAATGGTTTCGCTAGCAATGAAAAATTAGGAATCCATTGCCTGCAGTACGACGTGATACCTAGAAAGGCACGCACATCTCTTTGGGTTTTTGGCACAGCCATTCGCGCAATCGCTGCAATTCTCTCTGGGGTCAATCTCCTTCCCTCCTTTGACAATAAGTGACCTAGATAGGTTACTTCTTGACAACAATATTGGAGTTTAGAAGGGGACACCTTATGATTTAGCTCACAGAGATGTTGCAGCAATGACACCGTAGCTATTTGACAAATGTCCTGAGTATCGGCAGCCACCAATAAGTCATCGACGTATTGGATCAAGGCCGCACAAACCGGCAACCGAAACGCATCCAGTTGACCCTTCAAGGCTTGACTGTAAATCGATGGACTTTCACAGTAGCCCTGGGGAGCGCGTTTGAACCGGAAGCTGCGTCCACCGAGAGAGAAACCGAAAAGGTCCCTGCTCTCTTTGGCAATCGGGATGCTGAAAAACGCATTTTTCAAATCAATCACCGAAAACCATGATGCAGTAGCTGGAATCAGAGTCAGGAGCGCCGTGATGTCAGGCACAACAGGGAATTGAGGAACCACAATTTTATTCACCTCCCGTAAATCGATAACAAAACGATAAACAGGCGGTTTGGTAGGATCTGTGCGTTTAAGAATAGGCAGTACAGGGCTATTGCACACGTTTCCCCGAGTCTCTTCAATAACATCTTTCTCAATCAGATCATAAATGATCGCCAACAGTGCTCGTTCACCATCAAGAGAAATACGATACTGGGGAATACGTGGCAATCGCACATTAGATTTCAACTGAACAACATAAGGGGAGATATCAAGTAGGCCCACGTCATTTGGACCCGTCACCCACAAAGACGCAGGAAGAGAACTCAATTCCGGTGGGAGCTTGTCGAGAGACAAGTACATGGGAGAGACAACTCTCTCCCCAAACGTAAGCTTTACACCTGCAGGAGAACAATACAAAGTTGCATACAAACGTTTAAGCAAATCCAGGCCCAAAAGATTTTCACCACAACCAGTAGTCAAAATCAACGGAGCTTGGAGCTCACGTGGCCCTATTGTAAGGGGCAAAGGGCGCGAAACTGGATTGCTAACAGGGGCGCCAGAGAATCCAACGGAAACATTTGTTAAGCCAGACAAAGGTGCGCCAGGGAGTTTCGAATGCATGATAGAACTTTTCGCTGCACCAGTGTCCAACAGAAAAGGCTCAACGACGCCCGATGTAGCAACTGCGACGTAAGGCCCTCTCTGATCAACCGGAACTGATACCACTCCCTCTCCTTGTCTTTGGCTGTCCTAGTAATTACTGTCGTCAGTTCCCTGATCGACGTAATAATCGTCTACATTGTACTGCGCAGATCGTCCTTGCGATGATCCACGTTGATCAAAACAGTTATTAGAATTAGATGAGTTATCTGAGCGATCATTCTGAGCACCACGACCTCTACCACGTGATGCCTGCTGTGAACCACCACGACCTCCTTTAGACGAATTACCACTATTACGTTCGTTTAAAACAGGGCAGTTAAATTTTATGTGTCCCTCCTGTCTACAATAAGCACATTGATTGTACCCTAACGATGATCTTTGGGAGGAGGAATCATTACGCGGCTGCGATCGATTCGATTGCGACTGCGATCGATTCTGTTGTGAATTATTCTGATTTGACCGCGGAGGATACGCTTGTTGCAACAACACTTTAGTTTTCAGCTCTTTCGTCTTTTTGTCAGCACGGTCATTCTCTTCTTTCCCTCTATTTTCATAGTATTGTGCCGTAGCCAATATCTGAGCTGAGGTGGAAACGGCCCATGCACTTTCCGAATTCTTCAATTTATTGCTCAAATCGGGCAATAAATTCGAAACAAATTTATCCACAAACAACCTTTGTCCACCCTCAGTACCCATATCCTGTCCGCTATGGTCGATGAATGCTTCCTCAAACCTCGTAAAGAAGTCGGAAACACTCTCATCTTTCTTTTGTTTGCAAGCTGACAATTTGTCCCAATTCACCTTCATAGCTGGCATAAGAGTTTTCATTAATGTTATAATTCTTTGGGGAAGGGCAGTTATCAACTGATCGGGTTTGGCACCACCAACTTGTCCAGCATCTGCTGCTAAAATGGCAGCCCAATCACCGCCCAATTCATTTGCGTGATCTTGCTGGCGAATCTTAGCCCATACCGGTTGCGGTACGACATTTCCGAACAACATATCGATATCGGATAGATTCATTACCGTAGCGGCTACAAGCTGCGATAATTCTTTGTAATACCCAGTAGGATTTTTGCGTGGATCAGGCAAAGATTGCTTCACCTGTAACACTTCCGAACGTTTCCACGGGAGGTGTATCCACACTCTCTCGAAATGGCCCACTGTTGTCGGAGGAGCGGCATTAGGATTAGGCGGTATCCAAACCGGCGGAACTTCACGCATGGGATATTGGCCAGACTCATCTGGTTGTTTTTCGATATCCTCGACAAACAATGCATAAGGTATCGGAGCGGGGCGAAAAGATAGCAACCGCTCGATAGCACGTCGAACATTAGTATCAACTATCAGCCCAGTTGAAAACTGAAGCCGAAGTTCAGACAGGGCGGTCAGCACCTCGTCAGGCGCATCGGCCGCTATCTGATCATGAAGGAACTTACACATTTCATCAAACACGTATCTCTGGGTTGGTATATTGAATTGACAAAACGTGTCGAGAACAACACGTGGTGGATTTCTCTGTGGATTTACCATCCAACCCATCGCCATATTATATAGCGCAACGCGTTCTCTGTTTCCAGGAAGCTGACTTCGTCTCTGAGGACCATCGGAACCAGCGGACCCATGAATAGGTCCGAGCGAATGAAAGAAGCTAGTCGCAAGAGGAGAATTGCAACTACGGGTAGAGGGGGAAGAATAAGACACAGGGCTAACAAGAGAAGGAGTAGAAACAGTAGCAGCAACAGGGGTTAACAAAACAGGAGCAGTAGCGGGAGCAGGAGTATGTGGAAGCGGAGGAGCAGTAGGAATAGAAACAGACAAAGGAGCGGGAACAGTCGGAAGAACGGGTGCAGGTTGAGGAACAGGTGGAGGAGGAATAGGTGGAAGAACAGGTACGGCAGGGACCACAGGAGCTGCGGTACCCTGTACGTACGGAGGTGGCGACTTCATAAGATAAGACATTAAAGGATCCTCAACTACCTCTTCCTTCTTATCCGACTCCGTAGGCAAAGCAGGATAACATTTATCTATGGTCATACGCTGTAATCTTTCAAACACTTCCTTATCCTTATCCTCCTTATCACGCTGGAACTGCTCAGCTTTCTTCACTATGGTAGCAACATTATCTCGCTGACTGCGTTTATTTTGTCTGATCTCTTTCTGTCGGGCTTCTTTGCGCCACAACCGAAAGGCATCAAACATGGCCGGCCTTGATTTTCGTTCGAACAACTTCATTTCTAGATTATCTAAGATCGACGCCTCGAAGCTACCGTGAGGTGGCCAACGAAGATCGCCGTCCTTTTTTGTATATTTAATCCAATAATCGTTAACGGTAATTGGGCCCAGCCCATGTTTGCTATATAGATCATAAGTAGGAGTTCCAACCGGAGGTATCGGACACGAGTCCTCCAGTCGGGAATCCGCACCACAAGGTCTGAAACAACTAAACAGAGTACTGCGACCAGGCATCTTGCACACAAGCCGAGTTTCACAAACTTCAAGGGTTACGGGATTTACCAAGTCCCAGCAAAGAACAAAACCCTCGGTTTTTGGCGGCTGCAGTCGTCAAACAACACAACAAAGTACGCTAGCAAAGTGTCACCGACAAAAACACTCACACAGCGTGTACAACAAAAACACTCGCTAAAGTGTCAACAACCAAGAGCTATGGGAGCGACCCACAAATACTTAACTCAAAAATCGATGGCGTCACCAGGAAGGCCCATCAATCGTCTCGCTATACCAAGGTCTACGCCAGGCGCCAAAACAGGTCTACAGTCAGGGCAGCAGTCCGTCGCAGCCGTCAGGAGGCGGGAATCTTCGCGGGAAAAGTCTTCGGGCCACTTATTTCGACAACAGGATCGATGAAGCGGAGTGCACCTTCCCTCGGAGATTTCACACGAAGTTCCTCACGATCGTCGGGCTTGGACCGGTACCACTGATGCAGCCCCACGTTGGGCGCCAACTGAAGGACTGGGTTCTGTAAGACCCAGCGGTGCCAGGGCACAACACCTGAAACCTTCGTGGGTAACCTGCTCCGGCGTACAAGTCACAGAGACACGGGATACTTCCTTCGGCATCAAAGATTCAAGGTTTATTTGCTGCAGGGAACACAGAGATCACGACAAGTACACAGCGTGCAACTTGGGGAGACTGCTTCAAATTGGTTCTGTGGATCGCTCCTTTTATACAGTTTTTACCCATAGGATAACATTAAACACAAAAGTTTACAACCCGGTTCCCACCATCATCCCCCAGAGGGGTCGCTTTGGTCACTTTGAAACACATAAGATCCGAAACATAAGTGCGGGAACATTTGGCGGTTCCCAACTGTAAAAACCCATCTTCCCACCATTAGCAAATTCCAATCAGCAGTAAAACAGATCAAAAACAGGAACAAGGACAGGTGTAGAGGAAGACGGAGACAGTGGGGAGATCGGAAAGGGTGTAAAAGGGGAGGTAACGGGAAACACGAGATGCAGGCATCAAAGGGACGTGCCTAATGAGATGCACGGCTGAGACAATAAGCCCGTGCGGCAAGATGAGCCTCAAGCGGCGTCATCTGCCTTACAGTAGCATCCCCCTCGTCATAAAGACACTTACAAAGAACATGTGTCTTCCGCAAATATCTTGGGAGTCCCAGGGTCGCGAAGCGGACAACGTCCGTTCGCTGGCTACTTGAGGGCAAGAGACAAAATGGATGCCGTATCTAAGATGGAACCCGTGGGTACAGATGAAAAACCCACATACCAAACGAACGGTTTAAGTTAGCACAGCGAAACTGCGCACACTTACTAAACTCGTCATTTGCGGTTCATAGATACCAGGCTCGACTATATTCGTGCATTCGAAAACACCACTTACAATTGTCACGGAACCTCACTATCTCGGGTTTTCATTTTGGTTCCCACCAAGTCAAGCTCTCGGTTTATGCCGATGATATTCTTTTCTACTGCTCCGACCCTGCTACTTCCATCCCCTCATTCCTTCAACAAGTTTCATCTTTTTCTACAGTTTCCAGATATCGCTTGAACGCTGACAAATGTGAGATTCTACCTTTGAATCCTCTTTGTCAGAAACATCTCTTTTCTTGTACAGGTTTCTCTTGGCAACCATCCAAAATTAAATACCTAGGGGTATGGTTTGCTCCCTTGCTATCTTACACTCTCAAACTAAACTTTGATTATGTTTATAAGAAAATGGATATGGCTATCACTCGTTGGCATCCGCTCTTTTTGTCCTGGTGGGGTCGTCTCAACTCTATAAAAATGATGCTTTCCCCCTTGCTTCTCTATACTATTTCCATGCTTCCTCTACACATTCCCCTTTCTTTCTTTAAGAAGATCGACTCTTTGTTACTAAAGTTCCTATGGAACGGTAAACGACCTCGAATAGCTCTTGCTTCTTTGCGTACAGACAAAGCTGAATCTGGAGTCCGCTTTCCTGACTTCAAACAATACCATCGTGCTTTTTCCCTGAAACAAACGATTCGCTGGTTCTCCTCTAATGTGCCTCATCATCCTCCTGTCTGGTTAACTCTGGAATCCTCTTTCATTTCTCCATTTACCTTCCGTGAATTTTTGTCCTTTACGTCTTCTTTGATTCGTTTTCGCTCGCCTATTCTTTCACATTCTCGTATTCTCCTTTCTCCTTACTTAACTTCATCTTATCCATCCCTTCTCTCCATTCACGAACAATCGATTTGGAATAACTCTCTTCTCAAAATCCGTAATCGAACCATATATTGGAAGACTTGGCACTCTCGAGGATTGTCTTGGATCTCTCAATTACTTTCTCATAATACACCTCTTTCCTTCCAGGACCTTCAATCTCTTTTCTCTTTGCCCGCCTCTGCCCGAACACAATACAATGCCCTTTACCCAGTCCTGCTCTCATATCTGCACACTCTTCCTTCCTCCAACGACATTCCTGTGGATCACAAACCCACTTCCCTTTTGCTGGAAACTTCCCCTACTGCATCCGCTCTATACAATTCTTTCCGTCCTATTACTGATAGATTGAAGTCTCGCATTGAACTTGCATGGGAATTGGATTTTTCTCAGAACTGGCCTCTACTTCTTTGGGATAAAATTTGGTCCAAACTCCATAAGACCTCTAGAGCTGCTAACACTACCCAAACTTTATTTTTCATTTATCACAGAACTTTATTTACTCCACTTGCCTTATCCCGTTTTTCACCAGACACTTCCTCTTCCTGTTGGTCCTGCCCCTGCCCCTCTGCTGATCCAAAACATATGTTGTTTGAATGCCCCCCTACCTCCCAGTTCTGGCAGTCGGTCTGGAAGCAAATACAAAAGATTTTCCAGTTTCAAGTCCCCTTTTCACCTTCACTAGTTTTTCTTGGCTCCCTCTCATCAGATCTTCCTCATCCCCGCAATCATTACCCTTTACTTGACCTCTTCATTGCTGTAGCTTTCCATATTATCACTTCAAACTGGAAACAGGCTGCAAATATTTCCTATCAGTCATGGTGGAATGCAATCGGTTTTAATCATCGTTTAGACACCAACTATGTATCCCCCATCTCCCTGGCTGTCAAACGTGACCTGCTTTGGCTTCCTTTGGTATCATACCTATCTCCCTCTGCTCATGTTCACCTTTCTCCTACTTCTGAAACAGTTGAAGTTCGCAAACCCCCATGATTTTCTTATTACCTGCTATTTCTTTATAAATTTGCTTGCTATAATTATTGTTTTTCTATATACTGTGTTTTTGCTTATTGTATTTCTATTTTTATATTATGTTCATAATTGTTCATGCTTGTAATGCTTACTTTTATGGACTTTTTATTACATTGTTTATTTCCCTCATCTGCTCATTGTAACTCTTCTCCTTTCGCCCCCCTTCCCTCACTCTCCCTTTCTCTATTTTTTCAATAAATCAAACTTAAAAAAAAAAAGTATTTTACAACAGGGGATCTGGCATCTGCGTACCACCGGAGAGAGCTAGATGAGGCTTCCCAAAACTTAATGGCTTTCATAACACCATTTAGTGCATTTAAGTACAAGAGATTGCCTTTTAGCCTAATATCCGCAGCCTCTGAATTCAAGAGAGTAATGAGTAAGGTGTTGGAAGGAGTAGAAGGGGTGCGTTGTTACCAAGATGATTGTTAGAAATAGGATCCCTAGTTGACTGAGGTATGCACCCGGGCTAGGAAGAACTACCACTCTAGTCAGGGTAAGCTAGATACACAATAAGACAACTTGTGTTCACCTTCTGGTAGCTTGGAACAGAGCAGTCAGGCTTATCTACAAAGGCCTAGTGTATAAGGCATTTGTGCAACACACACACAGTAACACAATGAATACACAACAAATAGCCCACACAGGGTTACAAACATAGATGATATTTATATGAATAAAACAAGACCAAACTGACAAAAATCCAATAAGTAGATCCAGAGTTATACATTTTTAAAGAATACATGATAAACAGTGCTTAGAAACCAACAGACCTAACAGGTTACTTTAGGTCACACAAGAGTGGGCTAGTTCCAAAGTTCAGGCCACCGCAATTGAGCACAAGTGGGATACTGTTCTGAACATGTCTGGCTAAAGTTTTACTTTCTCAAGCTGAGCCAAGAGCCCTGTTCATGCAGGAGACAGTGGCCAGGAGCAAGAAGAGAGTCACTATAGATGATCCTGTGGGGACAGAGAATTGGCCAACGCCGCAGACAGCAGAGGGGGCCTTGTGTTCGCAGGTGGCGATGCTTCCTGTACAAGGTGACGGTGCTGTGGCAGCTTGCTCTTTTCATTCAAGCAAGCGACACAGTCCCAGTGCGAACGGGCCTGTTGGTGGTCATGGCGCAGCCCAAAAGCTTCATTTTAGGGGCCCAAAAAGCGCTTGCAAGGTCCCAATACTGAGTGGTACCTTTTCCGGGACAGGAGCAAGTTGGAAATGGGCCCAGGAACTGTAGGTGATAAGTTGGAAGTGTTTTTAGACAACTGCTGCAGAGCTCACTTCTGAAGCCCAGAACTTGGACTGGACACCTCAGGCCAGGGCAGGACTCACAGACAGCAGAGTCCAGCAGCACCCGCAGAATTGTTCAAAGTCTTTGGTGTCCCTGAGACTTCAGAAGAACGGGAGGCAAGCCAGAAAGCTTTTGGAGATCACTTGGAGGGAAGGCAAAATCCAACTCTCCTTCCAGCAGAATGAGGGAGCAGCATACAGCAGGGCAACAAGCAGAAAAACAGTACTTCCAGAAAAGCATTCCAGTTGAGTCATGTAAGCAGCACAGCAGTCCTTCTGAGTGAAGGTCAGATCAAGATCCATAAGTCTCTGATTTTAGGGGTCAGAGACGCAGTACTTATCCCCAAAAAGCCTCTGATGTAGGGGTGACTTCAAATGAACTCATTAAAAGAGGACAAGGATCCCTTTCAGCCCAGCCCTGTCTGTCAGGCTACCCTGGGGGGGAAATCAGTGCTTTGTGTGTAGACAGGACACTACCTACAGAAGTGTAAGTGCCAGCCTTCCCATTTCTCCCAGCCCAGGAAGACCATCAGAATGGAGATGATTGTAGATATACAAAGAGTAGCTAGCACCTATCCCAGATGTAGGCAGGCTGACAGGCACAAAGACATCTAAGTACAGAGAAATGCCCACCTCCCAAAAGTGCCATTTCTGAAACAGTAATCTTAAATCCAACTTCACCTGTAAGGAGGATTTATCATTACTGTTCCAAAAATATGAAATATGAAAAGGCTGCTCCTCTCTGATCAGTATTTATAACTTAAAAGGGTTTTAAGGAATTCCCAATGCTGGCCTATGAGACGGGTAGGCTTCACAGAAGTGAAAAACGAAATAGGCTGTTTGTCACAACAAGCATATGAAAAATGTAAAGGTACATGCCTTATCTTTACTTACATAGCATCCTGACATTAGGGTTACAGAGATCCTACCATAGGGGTGTCTTATGTGTAAGAATAGGGAAGGGTAAGACCTGGCAAGTGCACTTGCCAGGTCGACTTGGCAGTTGAGACTACACGCAGACACTGCAGTGGCAGGTCTGAAAACCCTTTGAAAGGCTGCTTGTGTGGGTGGCACAATCAGTGCTGCAGGCCCACTATCAGCATTTGACTTACAGGCCCTGGGCACACACCGTACACTGTGCTAGGGACTTAGTAGTAAGTCAAATAAGTCAATCATTGAAACAACAATCCATATTCGCAATTGACAGAGGAAGCACTTGCACTTTGGCACTGATCAGCAGTAGCAAAGTGCCCAAAGCATCTAAACCAGCAAAAACAAAGTCCAGCACACATCGAAAATACCAGGGGAAAACCACTCCAAGGATGCCGAGTCTAACAAGCACACAGTCAAAAAAAGAAAGTCAGAGGCAAAAAGACAGGGGACAGACACCACGCTCAAAGATTCCAGGTCTAACAACTCCCAATTAACAGCACCCTCAATTTCAAGGCATTCCTGTATGCTCAGGCCCCTCTGCTTTGCCGAAAGGATCTACCCCATGCCAGGCTGCCCCTTATTCCGTTTTAAGTAACATCCTCCTACCTGGCCCTTCCTTCTCTCTTCCCCCATTTTACCCATTGGCACTTCCATCTGTCTCCTTTCACCCAGTCACACCTGCCCGAAGACATGTGGATATCCAAGGAGCTACCATTCACCCCACCCCCTCTCCATCCGGGAGCGCCAATTGGGCGTACAAAGAAAGCTTTGCAGCAAAAGATAAGTATTAAGTGAGAAAAATGTCCTGTGGCTTTAAAAAGCATGGTTTTGTGAGTGTGTGTATCTGCATGTCGGTGTACGGATGTGTGTCTTCACACATGAGCCTGCCTTCCTCCCACCATCTAAAAGTACTGATCCAGACAAAAAGGTGATAGTTCTTGGCATCTCATGGTCATCCACGTGATGCACTCCACCAGTAAATGTCTGGCCCTGGCACAATGGTGGTAATTCTTGGAAATTTGTGTGGATTTAGTACAATGGTTGCAATTATTGGCAACCTATGCACATTGATTGCATCATACTGTGTTGTATCTTGTGTGTGAGAAAGGGGTGGGGCTTTGCACTGCTACTACTGCACATTATGAGTCGATGTTGAGAATTTGGTAAATACCCTTTCTCAAAAAAATGCGACTTTTGTTGTTTCTTCTCTTGCCAGTGACTGCTATTTTTACTCAGGCACTTAGATATCCCCCGCTCTCTGGTTCCTACTACAATGGCGTGTTCCAGGAGCTGCACCGTGCCAAACAGATCAACTGTCAATGTGCGCATATTAACAGCTGCGCTCACTGCACATGGATTTTATTTCTGGCCGGCATCCAGGCCGCTTCAGATCCCCGTGCTCTCTTGTCTATTTCCCCACACTCCTGTGAAATTAACAAGCAGTGCAGAGGAATCGTACAAAGGGAGCCGTGGAAAAGCCAAGTGCCCTGAAATTGGACATGGTAATTTTCCCATTAAAAATCACTTGCCGCTGAGCCTAGTGAGATAATTGCAGTTGTTTCCAGGTTTCAACTACTTTGGAAGCCCTGTATATAATGTAGCCTGCTCTAAACGGACAACTGGTTTCAAGCTGGAATACCTGCTCTCCATTCGACCCGCCTTTACCAAAGGAGAATTCAGCTTCTCTGGAGCATATATTCTTTGATAGAATTTAATAGGAAGCTCAGCTACGAATGTTTAACCCAGTAGCTCCCACAGTCCTTTTCATTCACGCATCATAGGGGCTCATTTATGAGCCCTTGCGTCACTTTTACGCCGCTGGTGAGTCACTTTTTGTGACTCACCATCAACATCAAAAATGTGCCTTGTTGCACCATATTTACAAAATGACGCATCTAGGTAGATGCGTAACTTTGTAAACCCCTGCACCACATTTTACCGACGCCAGGTATGTATGCAGGGGGGTGTTCTGACGCAAGAAAGTGTCACAGAAGTGACGCAGTGAAATCTATAAGATTTCACTGCGCCACTTCTAGGACACAACTGCGGCAATTTCTTACGCCTGCCTCACAGCAGTCGTAAGACTGACGCAGGCCCTTTCACATGGGACTTGCCTCATATGAAAGGACACAATGCTGGTGTTGCATCACTTTTGTGACACAATCCAGCAATGCGTCACTTTTGCGCCATACAGATACGTCAGAAATACTGACGTATCTGTAACTTCTTGCGACATGATGCGTCATACTGTAAATATGACGCATCATTGGTGTCGCAAGGAGGGCGCAATGAAAAGTGACGCATCGCTGTTTTCACGCAGCGATGCGTCACTTTTCATAAATGACGCCCCTTGAAACCAAGCAGTACCAAGGACCGTTTTTTATTTTCACTTTAAAAAATCGTGGTCATTTGGACTACCGCAGTTTAGTTTCTTGGACATATAGCATCGCTATGCTGTCTACTTTGCAAAATTGCATTTATGCCTGCCAATGTCGTGGAATTTCCAAATTTTTTTTATGTGAAATTTTTAAAATTACCTGAAATGATGCATAGTACTTTGCATGCGGTAAACTCATATGGCCTGGATACCCGTCACCCCCTCCCAACACAATCCCCAAGAATGGGAAGACGGATACAGTTCTTGAGCTTTTGGAAGGCGGGAGGGAGTTACCCTCCCGGCCGTATTTATTAAAATATGAAACAAAATTAAAACATTAAAATAACAGTTTCATATCATGTACAATTTCATTTATACATTACGATGTTTATTGGCTAACCTTAACATATCTCTAATACAAAGGTTCTCCTAGCCGATTCTAAAACATCCTGTAAATGCATTTCTCAAAATTCAAATTGTACATCCTAACATTACGGGCCAACGGCAAGGTCGTAACCGGTGTCAGATCCCTAATACCAGAACTCCCCCCCTTACTTGTGAGGGGCGGGCGCACAGAGGACTGTACCTCTGTGCCAACTTCCAATTTCCCTTGTCTTAACGGGGCCCATATTTACTCGACGCCATCTTGGTGGTCGTCCGAGGACTCGTGTGAGGTGTGTAGAAGGTAGAGTAGACCCCCTCCCACCCCACACTGCTTACCACATCCGCCGTCGCGGATGTCCTGGCCCCGGGAAATTCCAAGGAGGGGACCCGTAGCCCCTCCTCCCCAGGGAGGGGTCTTGACCGCCTTCCCTTTCGGCGGTCCCATCCTTAGAAGGGTACCGCCTCCCCGTGTGAGGGGCCAATGGCCGCCTCCCCCCGGGCGCTCCCATCCATAATGGGTGGCGCCCCACCTCTAGGGATCTTCCAATTACTGCTCACCGATCATGACCTTACCGCCCGACCAAAAAATAAATACGACATTGTTTAATCTAAAGAGAACCAAATAAACAGTTATACTAGCATTTCAAGTATAAACTTTTATCTCTACAATACACTTCTTTCATCACAACTGCGATACTCGCCTGAGTTCATGCTAAAGAGCAACCATTTATTGTATATCAAAACTTCAAACTTTATTAGAAACAACCTGAAAAAGAGATAATATCATCATCAATCGACTTTATTGCAATACAAAATGCTGTCATCAGCGTGGGTCAAAATTGGCTCTTGTTCCGTCAAGGGCTCACGTGCAACGAAGAGGTGCAGCTTCCAAGCACAGGAACAAGAGGATGCTTCCTTGGATTGCTGCTCCTTTTATTCTTCTCCGGGAGGGCGTGGACCCTCCTCCGACCGCCTACAGGGCGTGGCCAACGGTGTAGGTGTCTAGGACAACCCCTCTTGGGCGGGAAAAGGCGCGCCCCGGCTACGCCGCTTCGGGCATACCAGCCGTGACACGCCTCCCGCCCAAAATGGTTTCCAGGGGGGATCGGGGAACCCGACCATACGTTCGGGGAGACCGAGTGGTCGCCCCTTTCCATATGGCCTGGATACCCGTCACCCCCTCCCAACACAATCCCCAAGAATGGGAAGACGGATACAGTTCTTGAGCTTTTGGAAGGCGGGAGGGAGTTACCCTCCCGGCCGTATTTATTAAAATATGAAACAAAATTAAAACATTAAAATAACAGTTTCATATCATGTACAATTTAATTTATACATTACGATGTTTATTGGCTAACCTTAACATATCTCTAATACAAAGGTTCTCCTAGCCGATTCTAAAACATCCTGTAAATGCATTTCTCAAAATTCAAATTGTACATCCTAACATTACGGGCCAACGGCAAGGTCGTAACCGGTGTCAGATCCCTAATACCAGAACTTCCCCCCTTACTTGTGAGGGGCGGGCGCACAGAGAACTGTACCTCTGTGCCAACTTCCAATTTCCCTTGTCTTAACGGGGGCCCATATTTACTCGACGCCATCTTGGTGGTCGTCCGAGGACTCGTGTGAGGTGTCTAGAAGGTAGCGTAGACCCCCCTCCCACCCCACACTGCTTACCACATCCGCCGTCGCGGATGTCCTGGCCCCGGGAAATTCCAAGGAGGGGACCCGTAGCCCCTCCTCCCCAGGGAGGGGTCTTGACCGCCTTCCCTTTCGGCGGTCCCATCCTTAGAAGGGTACCGCCTCCCCGTGCAAGGGGCCAATGGCCGCCTCCCCCCGGGCGCTCCCATCCATAATGGGTGGCGTCCCACCTCTAGGGATCTTCCAATTACTGCTCACCGATCATGACCTTACCGCCACAGGCCGGATAGTTGACCGGCTATCCGGACCCCCCACAAAGCGCCTACTAAAGGTCATGGTTACGTAAACTCTTTAACCCAGCTAAGAAGTCTCCTATGAGTAAGACATTTCCCTCCCGGGACAAATGAACCCCATCCGCCAAATACATATGGTCCCCCCGGATACACCCGTGTGGCATACACTGCAATTTACCTGTACGGAACAACCTACTCAATTTGTTATTAACCTTCTTTACTGACTGGTTCAAAGCTGGCACAGAGAGGGCCCCCCGCCACACCTTCCGAGGAATCATGTGTGACCATGCGATCGTGCACCCCGAAACCCTTCTTGCCAACCAACTTACTGTGGACAAAATTAACTCGAGAAGCACTCGTCGACCAATGGTCACCAAATCATTGCCCCCAAGATGCACTATGATTACAGATGGCGGTGACCTCGTCCGCCCTAACAGTCCCTCAATGAAACTTTGAAACTGGTCAATACAGAGCCTGTCCCTTCCGAGGAAGGTCACCCTGTACCCGTATTCCCCAGCCACGTGAATCATGTCACCTGCTTTGAATACGTCTGCGGCGCGCCTCACGTATGAGTGGCCAACGACCCACACCACTCTTTCCTCAGCCGGTGATCTTTGACCGCTGGTCCCCAGGTGTCGGGTCAACTGCACAGTCCGCCCCGCAAAGCCTGCTCGCGAAACTGTAAACCAAACAGAAAACAAGAAGCGTGAGTGCATGACATTAGCTTCACAACATGTGCAAACGCACATACCTTTTATAACAGTTTGAGGACCAACGCCCCAACCGCTTCACTTTTTCAACACTCAGACCCCTGGCTGTAGCCTCTGTAGCAGCCCCTATCCGGAAGGAATGGGTCCCAATATCGCTCAGGTTCAAGCCCGCCGTCGCGATTGCCATTGTTAACACCCGCTGAAACTGAAACCTAGTCAGTGGAGTGGCATCGGTGTGCCTCAGCAAGCTTCCCCCCCATGCTGCCGCCCTCAGCGCTAAGTACTCTTCAACGCATTTAACCGGGCACATGGGAGATCCCGGAATCCGCTGGACTACCACACTGTCCCCGATTGCTCCCTGATCGGCCTTGGACCTGGCTATCGAAATCACCATTGCCTCGCCCTTAATTTTAATGTGTTCTCGACACAGTCCTCCCCCGTGTCCTGCTTGTTCCTCGCTACCAGTTCGCTTACCCGCATAGCCCCATGGAATGCTAATGCAAAAGCGGTCTCGGATTGATATGAACATGTCGCAGGAAGTATGGACATTAAAAGGGACAATCTTTCCAAACCTATCGGGTGCCTCGCATCCACTCTACGACCCTCAAGGCGTTGCCACCCACGCAGCGCCTTCTGTACCAGAAAGGACGATGTGGGGTCCTGGATGCCATGAGCCCGCGCCATGAAGGAAATGGCGGCCCGGTGCCTATTGGCCGTAGCCACTGATCTGCCTGCCTGATGTAGTGATACCAGAAATTTCAGGACATACTCCTCCTGCCCCCAGTGCTCCCCCCTAGCTGAACCCAAAAAGGACCAATAGGAACGGAACGCCCCTTCATATGCCTTCCTTGTCCTGGGTGCTAGACTCTCTCCCACGAGGTTTTGTAATCCCGGGCACCGAGAGACCAGAGAGCTTCGGGAAATGGTGCCGCCACCGAGTCTGCTGAGGGCAGAAAACCCCGGAAGGCCTGCATATGGGAACGAGAGAGTGCATCAGCTGCCTGGTTTAGTACCCCTGGCACGTGTCTTGCCCTAAAGTGGACGTTTAGTCTCATACATAGCAGGACAATTTCCTTCAGCAATCTCAAAATCCATTTGCAGCGTGCTGCCTGATTATTGATACACTCAACCACGGTCATATTATCAGACCAGAACACCACAGAGCGATCACGAAACCCCTCTGGCCAAGTTTTCAAGGCCACCAGAATGGGGAACAGCTCCAGAAACCCAATGTTACCAGTGAGTCCATTATCGTGCCACCACACAGGCCAGGTTCGTGCCGACCATTGATTGCCAAATATGGCGCCAAAACCTACACTCCCTGCCGAGTCGGTCCACAACCCCAGTTCTTCCGAGGAAACTGGTGGATCGGTCCACACGACATGACCGTTGAAATCCGCCAGAAATGCCAGCCATATGCGCATATCCTGGCGAACCTCTGCTGACAGTCTTGTGTGGTGGTGCCCTTCCTTGAGGCCCACCATAGCTTGTGCAATAGAACGGGAAAAGGGGCGAGCCATCGGTATTACTCTCAGGGCAAAGTTAAGCTGACCCACAGCCTGTTGTAACTGATGGAGAGTTACTTTTCTCTCGCCGAGACACATTTCGAGCGAGGCCCTGAATTTCATTACCTTCTCTTTGGGCAAGCGGAAGCACCCCTCTACAGAATCGAGCTCAATTCCCAGAAACTCGAGTTTAGTAGATGGCCCTACCGTCTTACCTGGTGCCAGTGGCACGCCAAATTCCTTCATAAGATTACAGAATTCCCTCAAAGCCTGTGCACATTCCGTGTCCCCGGCTGCCCCCAGAAACAGAAAATCATCAAGGTAATGCATAACCTGTGTAAAGCCCGTGGCTCTTGTGAACGCCCATTGCAAAAAACTACAGAATTTCTCGAAATACGCACAAGAGATGGAGCAACCCATTGGCATACATTTATCCATGTAATAGCGTCCTTGAAACATAAAACCTAGGAGACGCTGATCATCTGGGTGTACCGGGAGCAACCGGAACGCTGACTCGATGTCTGATTTAGCCATCAGCGCTCCGGGCCCCAGGCGATTCAAAATGGCGACGGCCTCATCAAAGGAAGCGTACCGCACCGAACAAACTCCCGGGTCAATCGCATCGTTCACCGAAAGACCCCTAGGAGCTGACAAATTGTGTATTAACCTGAACTCACCCGGGTCCTTCTTGGGGACCACTCCCAACGGTGAACAAACAAAATCGCCAAGTGGTGGCATGCCATATGGTCCAGCAACCCGACCTCGGGCCACTTCCTTCCCAATCTTTGCCTGCACCACCGCCGTATTTTGTTGAACCGATAGTTGGTTCTTACATTGTGCCTCCCCCCGAAAATCCCCCGCCGGGATGCGGAAACCATATGAGAAACCGTCTCGCAACACCCCGGCGGAGATATGATCAGGGTATTCGTTCAGCCAAGGGATCAGTGCCATGATATCAAAAGGAGTAGGTAATGGTGCCCCTCGGTTGATTTTAGACCTGTTTGGCGCCTCCTCTACCTCCCGTATCACCATTCTTGGCTCTGCTCGAACTTTCGGGGTGTGAGGACTGTCCGCACCCTGCACACTCATGCCTGAACTTGCATGTCCCCTGTGGCCTAGTGCACTTGCCTCTGTTAAAGTTCCAACAGACCCCTTTCCTACCCGAGTTCCCATTATTCTTCGCGTTCTGATCACTGCTTGTGCCCGCTCGAAAAGGCGCCCCCAAAGAATGGCGGGAAGGCTCAACCCCGTTCCCGCCCAAAGAAGGCGACTTCGCCGTGTTCGACCTCTCAAGTTTCTGCCAGGAAATGGAGTCGAAACAATCCCACGTCAGGGATGAGTCGTGCTCCTTGGACTTACGAAATGTGCTATCATAACAACACCATTTATTGCCCCCGTACGATTCATAGAATTCCATGATACGTGTCTGATAAACGGCTAGTTCCAACAATAATTCGGGCCTACGTTCCCCCATAATTGCAGTGAACATTCCAAACGCCCTGGCCCAATTGGCGATCGTTTCATCTACTCTGAAACCCGCCATCTTTGCACGCCATACACTAGGATGCAACAACTCTTTCTGATTTTTCACATGCTCAATCTCATAGTGATCGGTCAACAAGGAAAACATGTTCACATATTTATCTGCCCAAATCCTTTCTTTCACATCCATCGGGATATGTTGCACAACTTTTTACCTCCTTGAGGGTAACGACCCCTCCCCCGCCATCGGCAATGGCTGCTTACCCGAACCAGTAGCTGTGACCGTTGTCGCTGCCGAACCAACGCCCGATACTGGTTGCTCCACGGGAACCTGCGGGGAAACAAGAGGACAAGGTGCCTTCGCAGCATCTTTCGATTGCCGCAACTGCTTCATTATCGACCTGGCTTCATCAGCCGTGGCCCCCTCGTTCTCTCTGCCCAACCATGCCGCCAACTGGGCAGCCAGCTCAGGAGGCATATCCCCCTCGTTCACAGGAGTGACCACCACAGGGATCGGTTGTCCGGCGTTCGGGACCGGAACTGGGGCCTCGATCGGAGTGACCGGTCTCGCTGGAGGTGATTCGGGAACCGGAGCCTCCCCACCTGATGCCCCCTTCCTGGCCTTTCTACCTCTCCCGTTAGGGATTACTCCCGGCAATGCTGGTCCGATGACTCTCTTTGGTCCACCCGCACCATTCATTGCCGCCATCTGCTTCTTCATGTCCGCCATGTCCTTCACCAGCATACGAAGCATCTGGTCGGTTCCAACCTTCTTTCCGACCTTCTTGCCAGGCATCGTTCACGGATATTCCTCGAGGTCCTAGGTCAAGAAGCTTCGAAATCGCTGAAAGAAGAAACACAAAATTAAAAGTTCTCAAAATTGGTTCTTGTTCCGTCAAGTGCTCACGTGCAACGAAGAGGTGCAGCTTCCAAGCATAGGAACAAGAGGATGCTTCCTTGGATTGCTGCTCCTTTTATTCTTCTCCGGGAGGGCGTGGACCCTCCTCCGACCGCCTACAGGGCGTCGCCAACGGTGTAGGTGTCTAGGACAACCCCTCTTCGCCGGGAAAAGGCGCGCCCCGGCTACGCCGCTTCAGGCATACCAGCCGTGACACGCCTCCCGCCCAAAATGGTTTCCCGGGGGGATCGGGGCACCCGACCATACGTTCGGGGGACCGAGTGGTCGCCCCTTTCCATTTGTCCAGAAAGGGTCTTGTAGAGTGACACGTTTTCTGGTCGATCCAGTCTCTTGTTAACGCAAAGTGTGCACTAACATGAAGAAGGTCAACACGATGCCTTCAAACCACATTTCAGTCCAACCTGTGTGATTTCACAAACTCTTCACAGAATTTCATGACATGTCACCCCCAAAAATATACGATTTCGCATACAACTACAAGATGCAGTGAATTTAATGGACATAGGCGTCTTATATGTGGAACCACTATAGGGCCTGTGTCACTGGTTTCAATTAAACCTCCCTTGAGGTATGAGACATCTGCAAAAGTCATTTTCTGCTCATCTGCTACAGTTAAGGAAGCGCTTAATAACCTGGCCCTGCCAGTAAGATTTCTCTCGGAACAACTGCCTTCTAGTTTTCTTAGCGCCCAGATACCTCTGGGTCATGTTGATCGTTAGAAATCCTTCATTTCATTTAATTACTGTGAAAGCCTACCATTTGCGATGAGGACAAACGAGCAGTGACCATTATAGAATTTACTATTAAGTAGCCGCAAAAAAAGCATGTCTTTTTTGAAGAAATGTGTAAACTTCATAAACGTCTGAAAATAAAACTCGAGTGGTCTGTATGCCCAGACGTGGGTCCCTTGCTCACTTTGCCACTGGATTGAAGCTAGCCTGGCAGAAGAGGAGTGTTAATCCGAAACCAGTCCCAGGATGCTTGTTTCTGGTCCAGGGAAGACCTAGCTTTGCAGTTCAGGCTGGACTTTTCCAATGAGGCACAGGGTCAAGACTGATTTGCATATGGCTGGGTTTGAACTGGGGTGGCCAAGTAAGCTAAAGAATGAGGATGGATTCAACCCAGATCTGTGACTGGGGGTAAGTGTCTGAAAAGTTTCAGTGCTCCGTCCATCATCTCCTTGTGTTTGCACTGTTTTTATGTCTTTCATCTTTGTGATTGTTGCCATTTAAATAAAATGCAATATTGACTGCAAAGAAAAGCCAACACGAAACAATAGTTTCATTTATCTCAAATATATATTGAAGGCAGCTATCCTCATGCACTCAGAAGCCATTTTCTGACTTGCACTGAATTCCTGCAATGCTGAGGGTCAATCTCAAGAATGTACTAAAAATCTCAGAACAGCCTGTGGGCATGTTGTTATGATTAACTCTAGGCTCTCTGCTTGAACTTTTCTTTAAGGTTAGCAACCCCAGCAGACAAAGGTGATCCAACATTTTGTGAGTTTTGTACTACTTTCAAGTTTCCCAAGTATCCATCACGAGGGTATCTTCATCATACTTTTATTTAACCTTTTTGTATGTATTGTTCACAGATATCAATTCAACAACGAGCCAGGGTAAGCGGATGAGTCATCACCCCCACCCCACCCCACCCTCGCCAATACTAAATAAATGACACCATGCAACTTTTGGTCACATGACTTTTGGTCCAGATGACATTATTAGGAGTGTCATTATTATTATTATTATTATTTATAAAGCTTATAAAGCGCATGGTTACACTAACTAGTGTGTCCCCGCGCGGGTTATTCCGAAAAGACTCCTCTCTGACGCTGTTAGGTTTTGAGCAAACCTCAGTTCGTACGTTAGTCTTTGGGGAACAGTATGGTTTTCAGCTCTTTCCGGAAGATGCCCTTTGAAGTCTCTAGGCGCAACCTCTGAGGCAGTCTGTTCCACTGAGTGGCGGTCAGGACTCTAAAAGAAAGTCCTCCCATTCTCACTCTATTAAACTTTGGGACATGGACTTGCCCGGTGCCACTTGATCGTAACTGTCGAGTGGGCTCGTATCAATTGAGAAGGCAGTGAAGGTACTTGGGGCCCATCCCCTGTAAAATACGGTGACCTACACACAGGGCTTTGAATGTCACACGTTCGATAATTGTGAGCCAGTGCAAGGTCCTGACTGCTTTCTTAGCTGATGCTCTCCTGGGCAGCAATAGAATCAGGCGGGCGGCCACATTTTGTATGCGTTGCAGCCTCTGAATACACTTTGCACTGGCCCCCAAGTACAGGACATTCCCATAATCCAGTCGGGAAGTTATCAGGGCATGGACCAAAGTTTGTCTTACAGGCAGAGGCAATAGGTCCAATGTTTTCCTCAGGACCCGTAGCATGCCGAAACAAGTGCCTACCACTTGTTTGGTCTGATGTTCGAACGAGATTTTGTTGTCTAGCCAAATCCCCAAATTCTTAACTGGATTGCTGGGAGTGGGAAGGTCACCCAGCGTGGCCGGTCATCACGCCGAAGACCATACTGAGGGAGTTCAACCCAATATCAGCACCTCCGTCTTGTTTCCATTTAGTTGGAGGCAGTTGCCAGCCATCCAAGTGGCAAGTTCCTGAATACTTGCGGAGAAGTTTGTGGTGCATTGTTCCTTTGGTTGTGAAAGAGTCACATTCAATTGCGTGTCGTCTGTGTATGGCACTACCTCCACCCCAAGTATACCTGCCACCGGTGCCACATACAGATTAAAAAGGGTAGGGCTAAGGCTGGAACCCTGAGGTACTCCATGTTTTAGGTTTATTTCTTTGGACCGAAATTATCCCTGTGCTACTTGGAAGCTACGATCTGTTGGGAAAGGCTCCAGCCAGTCCCACGCTTTGCCCACCACTCCTCCCTTTTTCAGACACTGTAGCAGCGTGTGATGGGCCACAGTGTTGAATGCGGCACTGAGGTCAAGTAAGATCAAAGCAGCAGTTTGACCTTTGTCTGCATATCTCCGCAGGGTTTCAGTAGAGAGTAGTAGTGCTGACTCCGTCGAGAGGAGCCTTGAAACAAAGAAGGGTTTGGCTTGAGCGCAGTAAGGCTACGCCTATAACTCTATGAAACAAAAACAACTGCCAGTACTGCTCGAACTATTTACTCATAGACGCTATTAGTTGAGTGAACACTCCTCAACCTAGAAGGACAATTCATTCAGTCCACACCAAATGTTCTTACGTTTGAATTTTTATTCTCTACTTACAAAATTATTTAAAGAACTTTTTTTGATTATTTTTCAACTGAAGAACAAATTACTATACACACAAAATGAAATTTCTCAATATGTACAATTCAATTCACGAATGGGTCAATGTGTAAGTGGTGCAGGGGAAAATAATACACAACATAAATGTACAATTCTACTCGTTCAACAATCAGCTTCATTCATACTACAATCAAACCACAGAGCGCTACTCATACAAAAAGGGAAGTGCGGAGGTGAGTATATACAAGTGGGTGAAATACCTATCTACTATGTACACTAAGATAAGCAAACAAAAGCTCAAATTTTTCAAAAAATGGAAAAAACAAACGTACAATCAATATGCACTTTGGACTGAATAAAATAGCTCAATTCAAATGCAATATATGCAAACAAATGACTGAATAACAATCACTCCGATGACACGAGGTCACCGTGAGGAAAAGATTCAACAGTTATTATTCAATCTAGAGGCGTCGAGAGGAGGGCACGAAAACCCGACTGGGAGGGGTTTAGCAGGTCATTGGCCTCAACATAGGCAGAAAGCTGTTTATTGACTGCCTTTTCTGCAATCTTGGCGAAATATGGAAGGAGTGAGATGGGTCGAAGGTTCTCTAGCTTCTCCATGCTAATGTTGGGTTTTTTCCTCAGGGGGAGGACCACTGCTTTCTTCCAATTTTTTGGCACCTGTCCCAGATCAAAGTAGAGTTTTAAAAGATATATAATATGGGGCTCAATATTTTCCATGCTACCTTGTAATACTTTGGGATATGCTGGGTCTTTGGGGGAGCCTGATTTAATACTTCCTGCAATTTGGCATAGGGCTTCCCAAGGGGGAACCAAGAATGCAGAGAGGCAGTTTCTATCTTGTTTGGTCGGGGTTACCTCTCTACCACCGCCTACCCTAGCCGAGTCCGGGAAGGCAGAGTAGATCTTGTCTACTTTGTTAGCAAAAAATTCTGCCACCTGATTACATGATTTAACTGATCCACACATGGGGGTTGCTGTACTAGAGAGGTCCGACAGTTCTTCATATACCAAAAACAATTCCTTCATGGAATTGTCCGCACCCTCAATTCTAATGCAATAGTGGGCTTCACGAACATTCCTGATTAGGGCGTGGTATTCCCTAAAGCCCGTTTTACATATATTTCTCTCCATCTCGGAGAAACTTCTCCTCCACCTTCTTTCCAAACGTTTACATTCTGCTTTCTTATCCCGTAGTTCAGCATTGAACCAAGGGGTGGATTTATTTTTCCTCAGTGGTGCATTGTGTGTCCATGGCACAGTGCAGTCCAGCACTTTAAGGATCCGCCTATTTAATGCCTCACATGCTGCCTAACTTCCCACTTCTCCAGAGGGCCCTCCCTGTGCGAGGGCTTTATTAAATGCCTCTGTTGAGAATTTCACCCATTTCCTGCTTCTATTTATGGTGCTTGCCCCGCTCTGTGTTGTAAGTTCGGGAACTACCCTCTAAATGAGACTAAGTAATGATCTGACTAGATCAATGGAGTCGGAGGTGCAACGGCCAATGCTTACCAATTTGCAAAAATTGGATCTGGAAGGTGGCCTTGACAATGAGTGGGCAGTTCTGATTGATTTCAGAAACAGTTGGATTCCTGCTAGTTCCTGTCTAATATCCTGAACTTCCACATTCGAAAGATCATCGTAGTGGAGATTCAAATCACCTAAAAGAAGAAATCTCTCATATTTTAGAGCTGGTTGAGTAAGGCTTTTATTCAGTTGTGCCGCAAACCGAGCTCCTGGCCCTGGAGGTCGGTATTTCAAAAACCCCTTCAGGATGTGGTTATGGGATGCAGAGTTGGGAAAAAAAACAGTCTTGCTATTCACAATATCCGCCTCCTCCAATGTGCACACCAGCTCATGCTTGAATATTATGGCGATCCCTCCCCCTCCCCCCTGTATCCTAATTATTCTGTTGATTCCATACCCTGGGGGAGCACGGTCAAAACTTCTGGCGCTGAATTATTGGTAAGCCATGTTTCGTTGAGGAAAAGGACATCCACCTGTCCGTCCAGCAAGTAGTCATGAATTTCCGCCCTATGATTCCCTAGTGATCGGCAATTAATAAGGGTGAGTTTCAGTGTCTGTCCCCTGCACTTCATCTTCAAATGACGGTTTACAACGAAGGGGCAATGCACACACTCTTTGTCGCTGTTCTCAAGACTCATACTGTGTTTACATCTATTTCCAATAAGTGGGCATAGATTTTTGAGCTCCTGGGAATTGTACTGTCTTTTTGGAAGAGAGCTAGTAGGGGTTCTTGCCCTTAGCCCCGGTCGGCCGTGGATGGGCGCAGACGGGCTTGCCTTTGGCGCGCGGCAGCGCACCTGCTGCACGCGTCCGCTGCACGCACGCTTTGGAGCATCCATTTTATCTCACTTGCGTCCCGAACACTAGCACGCTGCCTACTCCTTCCCCCAATATGGCGACTGTCCTCCGTGTGTCGGAGCCGCCACCCGGTCAGCATCAAGATCGGCTGCCCAGTGGGTGAGGCTCAGTGCGCGGTTGAAAAAGCTTCGGTGAGTGAGTTTAAAAATCAAATTTCCAGGCTGTAACCAAACGTTTTTTGAAAACCAACATAGACATGCAAAGGCTCCCGGCTTCCGCCTCAGTAGTCGTTTCAGCAATTCAGTGTATGGGACCAAGAGGGCGTCTTTTATCTCCCTTGCGCCCCGAACACTTGCCCGCTGCCTACTCCTTCCCCCAATATGGCGACCGTCCTCCGTGTGTCAGAGCCGCCACCCATTCAGCACCAAGATTGGCTGCCCAGTGGGTGAGGCTCAGTGCGCGGTTGAAAAAGCTCCGGTGAGTGAGTTTAAAATTGACATAAAATTGCCAACAAGGGAATTATTAATACAATCACAAAACTATGACTAAAGCAGATACTGGTCTGCTTTTGTTACTACATATGTGTTAACCATGACAGTGCCATGACATTTCAGGAGCACTTACATGATATACCAGGCCGCAAGAGAGCCATCCTAAAATTAACACTGAATAAAATAAATACCCAGGTAAGCCAAGGCGCAGGACAAACTCAAACGGAATGCATTAGCATCATATGCCAATGCACTACTAAAACATGCAGGGTTACAAACCCTCATATTGTCAATTGCATCTGCATAGACCATGTGCCAATGCACTAGTGTCAGTAAGGTCTTACTTGTCCAGGTGAGCCCCATACGTTGTTCATCATCTCATTTTGTATAGGCATAGCCTCAAATGTCCAGTGCCGCATATCCATGAACAAACATATCCCTGACTGCTCAGTACAGTCAACACATATGCAGATATTGCCTAAAAACACATAGTGCAGCCTCCTCAAGAACAACTTTATCCTCAATTGCTCAATGGACCATTCATGTGAGTTCTCTGATATGCTGAGTTCAGCTCCCTGTGCATAGCACTAGCTTCACATGACCAGCACAGCCTCTCCTAGAGCAAGTGTAGCCCCAAACGCTCCGTGCAGATTCCCAGGGGATAGCAATTTCCTCAAATGTCCAGGACAATATTTGCAGGATTAGCCCCAAATGCCCAGTGTGGTCACTCCATGTACATGTGTTCTTGCCTGTAAGGTCCCAGTGCAATGTCCCCTTGTGAAGATTTAGTTTCAAAACTTTCAGTGCTTTTTTCCAGCAAATTTAGTAGCGAAGAAAAAAGTAAGTTTTCCAGTCCTAGCTTCTCTTCAGCAAATCATTGCTTAGTGAGATTAGCCAGCTCAATTGAAACAAACCAAGACTACAACACCCAGAACTCATTGATTAGTTGAATAAAAACCAGAGACAAAAAAAGTGTTGCACTTTTGACAGGCTTTGATTGAATGAGACGACCATTTTCTAACACATCATGACAATCCGTATGCATAATCAGAGAAGCACACTTTTCCAAGCCTGTTTCTATTACAAACTGTGCTGCTTTCCATGATGGTACAAAAGGGGGTGGTAATGGACGGAGCATCTGAATCAATCAAACGCTCACACCCAGTCAAAAGATCTGGGTTTAATCCATCACCGTTCTTTAGCCCACTCTGCCACCCCAGTTCAGACATGGCTATATGCAAATCAGTCTGACCCTGTGCCTCATGGGAACAGTCCAGCCCGAACTGCCAAGCCATGTCTTCCCTGGACCGGAAACAAGCTTCCGAGGACCGGTTTCTGGAATTCCAGCTGTCTTTAGCCTGGCTTGCTTGAATCCAGTGGCAAAGTGAGCAAGGGACTCACGTCTGAGCATACCCTGCCACACTTATTGCGGCCAAAAGCGGCACAAAAGGGGGTGGTGATGGACGGAGCATCTGAATCAATCAAACACTCACACCCCGTCAGAAGATCTGGGTTTAATCCATCACCGTTCTTTAGCCCACTCTGCCACCCCTGTTCAGACATGGCTATATGCAAATCAGTCTGACCCTGTGCCTCACGGGAACAGTCCAGCCCGAACTGCCAAGCCATGTCTTCCCTGGACTGGAAACAAGCTTCCGAGGACCGGTTTCTGGCATTCCAGCCATCTTCAGCCCGGCTTGCTTGAATCCAGTGGCAAAGTGAGCAAGGGACTCACGTCTGAGTATACCCTGCCCCACTTATGGCGGCCAAAAGCGGTACAAAAGAGGGTGGTACTGCAAAGCTAGACACTCTTAAAAGTGGGATCTTCCACTGAAAGCTGCATGACCGGGATACCCAAACATCACACATATTCCAGCCTTATTGGGGAGACCTAAAAGGTACTTGAAGCCAAACCTCTGCACAGAATGAAGGATGCATTCAACACACTACAACCCAGAGACAGGTGTCCCGAAGAATGAATCATACTTGCAGCACACACAAGCTAGAGGACTATATCTCACCCCAGAAGCTATTATTTATATATGCATGTGTCATAAATATTAAAGCAAAAGTGATAGGAGATGGCGGCACTCGTAGTGTACAATGTTCGTCAAGATAATAAAGTAAACGGATAGTGAGTATTTTAGGGTGCCAGGAAATGGTCCCTTCCGGCCGGTAGGGACTAGAGCTTGAACGAAAAACCAAGGAGTGCAAGGGTGGCTTGCACTGTTTCCAAGGGCACTCCGGTTGGAGAAAAGCTCCTACGTTATATTTTCATCTGTAAATATCATGTAGTTCAAACAAATGTAGTCGTAGTAATCTTCCTTGAAAGGTCATTTATTCAGTGGGTCACATATTACATCTTCATAGTGACGCCTTAATGTAACGATTTGTTAAGGTAAACGATTAACCAACATCCAACATCCAAAGATCTATGCATCATCCCTATGCATTTCGGGCTTGGCCCTTCGTCAGGGAATAGCAAGGAATCGATGGGTTAGTGTAGCAACGCGCCGGACGCCGTGTTGCCAGAGGCTCCTCTGCAAAACCACTGAAAAAGACGACGGAAACCACAGTCCCTGGCCTTGCAGGCATCTGGCCCACCACCCAAACTGATACTAAGTGGACAGCTGGAAGCGGTGCAAGCTGTGGCGAATATCAGCAGATCACTGGCTGGAGATACCAACTCAGACTCTAACTTACAAGGACCGCCCAGTGATGATGTAAATGTAATTGTAAATGTACAGGAATTTATATAGCGCAAATCACCGAGCGGTTTCTAAGCGCTTGCTTAGGGAACCCGTCCTGGTATTCCCCTGTGAGATAACGCCGGTAGGGTATCCGCAAGGTGAAAGCCAGGCATCCTGCCGCGAAGGGCCGTTGTGGAGATTAAGCAAGCTATTGCCCAGAGTCGCAGAGTGTGAACCCGTGAATCGAGTAGGCACCGAAGCGAGAATTGTCGAGTCCATGGACATTCTAGGACTCAAGACCCGGCCGAGCCGGGAATTGAACCCTGGTCCCGGGCTGACCTCTGCTTCCAGGTCTGCCTCCTCTAACCAGTGAGCCACACTTCTCCACAACCTTCCTGCTTCCCAAGGCTCCTGTGTGTTGCCGCATGTCACCCGCAGACTTCTGATAATATTGCTGAAAAGTGTACATATTAACAATTTGTTTATCCTCTCCCTCATTGAGTGCATGTCACCAGGCTCCATTGGGAATGCAAGTATAAGAGACTATGTATGTTGTTCATGAGCTGTAATATTTGTATGTAGTAGCCGGGATGGTATAGTTGTTCTGCGGCAGGTACAAGACCTGTCAATATGCTCCGCTTGCTGGCCCCTTCTTATATGGGAATATTATGTATATCAAACAAGCAGCAGCCCTGTTTTTACCAGTGTCTAGCCAGAGATGGGCTTAGCCTCTAATGGCGATCATTTTCTTCTCAGTTGTTATCCATAACAAGTTTCCATATTGCTGTGCACAATAGTCCCCTCAGACGTTAGTATTGTGCTATTGTACTATAAGTTTGGTCGATTGCCTGTAGTAAAATTGCTCACATGGTATTTTTTCTTGTGAATTGTTTTTATGTTTATTACGCCATCATTATTCAGCAAAGGTATCTGGTCCAAGAAGGCAGCCTTCTTGCACCAGATATAGGAAAAACTATCCACATGGCACAACACACCTATGATCCTACGTGGTGATTATAACTGCATACTGGATGTCTCCCTAGACTGCTCTTTTCCTCCCTTACTTGGCATGGCTATGCACACAGCTGCAAAAGCATTGGCACACTGAGCTGAGCAATGGTGATTCACCGATGTGTGGAGGTTCAGGAACCTGCTAGATAGGGTATACTCTTGATATTCTATATACTATAGCCCATAGCCTCCATGTGTGCTTAGAATGCTTCATGGTGTTGAATGACCTCCTACCATGTATCCCTGAATCCTACTACTTGGGATGCACACATTCTGATCACAATCCACATGTGATGGAGCTATGATGGGAGGCCGAGATACCGCCAATCCCAATGTGGCGCCTCCAACCCGATGTCCTTCTTGATGGGCCTTTCCGAGACCTCCTGGCCACTACAGTGGCACAATATTTTGAAGAAAATGCGGGCACAGCCATGTCGCCACCGGTGGAGTGGGACGCCCTTAAGGTGGCTGTCAGAGGGCATTGGTTAGGAACACTGGCAGGGATGAGCGCAATGAGAAAAAAACTTACCACCTTAGAATGGAAACTAGCCACTAGTGAGCAAGCTGCCATAGACGGAGCCCAAGGCTGGCTAGATGCACACAGAGAGGTACATGCACGTCTACTAGAGCGGTTGAGTTGTCTACACTATGACGCTCACTCGGCACGGACGCACCACATAGGTGATAAAGCAGACAAGCTACTCACATGGCTCATCCACAAGAATGAGTCGTCAGTGCCAATAGTATAGGTGAGGATGACAAACGGGGAAATTGCTTATACACAACGAGATATCCATGATGCATGTGTGGCGCATTATAAGGATCTGTATAAGTCACAATACGAACTACGCCCCTAGAGATACATGTTTATCTGGAAGACATAGATTTACCAAAACCTACACTCACCCAAAGCGAAGATCTAAACGCCCCTCTCCAATCAGAAGAACTCTGTGGCATTATTTTTTCGCTGACCAACAGGAAATCACAGGGACCCGATGGACTACTAACTGAATTTTACAAAGCATACACTCACATTCTAGTGCCACAGCTATTAAAAGTGTACGAAGCTGCGCATGATGACTCTACCCTTACCACCACACAAAACGAGGTCCTGCTAGTCTCCCTCCTCAAACCTGATAAAAATCCCAACCTCCTGGGCTCGCATCGTCCGCTGGCACTCCTCAATACAGACTATAAAATCTTTGCATCACTATTGCCTAAGCGTCTTTCTCCCTTAGTGAAAACACTGGTACACCCTGACCAGAATGGATTTGTTCCTGCCCGGTGCACTACTCTTAATATTCGTAGGTTCTTAAGAGTACATTACTACGCAACACATAGTTGGCCCGATCGGGTTGTTTAGTTCTTGATCTGGAGAAAGCCTTTCAGTCTCTGGAATGGCCTTACCTGGTGGCAGTTTTGGCCAAATTTGAACTGTGAGAGCACTATTTAAATATGATTTGTCTATTATATCAACATCCCACTGTTTGAGTCTGCACCGGTGGGTTGATCTCGGACCCAAGGCGAGGGACGTGTCAAGGCTGTCTCCTGTACCCGTTGTTGCTCTCTCATGCCATGGAGTCCCTGGTGATGCTGCTCCAGAGAGATGGGGAAGTGTGGGGCATATGGTTACACGCTGTTTCCTTGTACGCGGATGATTTGCAATTATATCTCTGGGATGTCACCGCGATGCCGATGTCCATTGCGGACATACTTAGGACCTTTGAGAAGAAATCTGGACTCCGGGTTAATTGGGCCAAATCGGGGATCTATCCATTCAGCACTGATAGAGCAGAGGAAGCTGTAGTTTTAAACGTCTCGCACATCACATGGTACCCCACCACCTTTAGATATCTCGGTAATTTTATATAACAGTTGCCCGAAGCCATATTAGAGGACAATCTGGTGAGAGCAATCTCGGCTCATCGAGCTCAAATTCAATTCTCGATGACAATCCCTCTGAACGTCATGAGTTACATCACTCTGTGGAAATTGATTGTGTTACCCAAGTGGCTGTATTATTTCTCAAATCTCCCACTCTACATTCCGCCCAAGATCTTTCAAGAGTTAGTACGGTTATTTCAGGACTTAATATGGAATAAGGGGAAACCACGAGTGGCTCTATGGAAAATGTACGTTCCCACTGGTCAGGGTGGGCTGGCTGTCCCAAATATGGAACTGCATTATTTAGCTGCCCAACTCCAATGGGCAACGAAATGGCTTGACAGTAGGTGTCTGGAAGACACGGCGACAGTGCACCAGCCCTGGACCCACTTTCAAATCTGTCATCTATTCCACCCCGTTGCAAAACTTCCAAGACCACAACAACTACATTTGAAACTAGCGCTTCAATGTTACAAGAGGAGTTTATATCTCACCCGTGCGAGCATTCCATATGCCCCGATCCTGAAGTTGCTGGGTACACCAAGGGGCAGTTTGGGTACATCGGATACAGCCCTAGGGACCGGGCATGGACTAGACACTCTAGGCAATTTAAACAGGAACAGCGTACTACTGACGTTCGAGACAGTAGTCGAGGACGCTGAGTTGCCGACAGGCCAATTCATCCTATATACATCCTTCCTGAAGGCTCTGTCCACCACCTGGGGGGATCTAACAGTTGAACTACCAACATATCTACTACTACAATACCTGCATGTAATGGGGGTGAGATCCCATGTAGTGCATTGGTTGGCAGAGGCGCTTCTTACACATACTTTGAAACCAATGCAAAGTCTCCGAGTTAGTTGGGAAACAGACAGTGTCCGGCCCTGACTGATAAGGAGTGGGACGCTGTGCTGGCAGGCTCCAGATACATACAGAGATACTCTAGGTTCAAACTCAAACACACATTCATCATACAGAGGGCGTATCTCTCACCTGACAAGATAAACAGATATTTTCATATCGCCACCTCTGCGTGCCCGCGCTGCCAGCAGCTAGATGCGGACCTACTTCACATGCTCTGGGCTTGCGCATCCCACCAACATTATTGGCAGGAGTCACAAAACTTGCCTTATGCACAAACATAACTGGCATTGGGAGATTTGCATTCTAGGGCTCTATACCAGATCAAAAAATAATAAGGTCACCTCGAGATTCCGGGATTTGGGTTTAATTACTGCGAAAAGACTAATAATTAAAAAAATTAAAGCATGCGGATCCACCAGAGGTGGCTAGCTAGAAATACTCACTTAAAATATGGGCACAGGCGGAGAGCACGACGCTGCATAGGAAGGAGAGGACAGGGCTTTGCAAATATCCTATTGCGCAGGGCTGGGACAATATACTCACCGCCCTTCAACGCGGTGATGCAGTGGAGGATAAGGTTGCACAATACACTGACCTGCAATAGACACAATAGTATCTTGCCCCATGATTAGGTTGAACTGATACACTTTGGCGAATATGAAATTACACATTCATAAGTCCCCCGGTTCGTCATGAGCGACCACCTAGACCTTGCACACCTCCGGGTGTGGAGAGGCCCACTGCTGTTTTACATTTATATGTAGGTACATGCCTTAATTTAATCCCCCGACTCAGCGAGCCACTAGGCAGCGATGTATTTACAATGCACCTTCACACTCAGTCATGTAATATTTAGCCAACTTATACCTCATAGACGGCAGTTTTCACATTATAAGTTTAAGTTTTTATTATATGTTCTAAAACACAGGTCTTATTGGTATCCTCCAGTGGCTCCCTTCTTGATATTGGCATTATGTGTTATTTTTTAATAAAATGATGTTCAAATCCGAACGACAGACTATTTTTATATGTTATGATTGCATATATTGCAGGTATTGTAATGCCTGCTCTGATTGGAAGTGTCCTGCCCACGAAAAAAATGAACATGATTATGATTTATAGATCATGTTGTACCAATACATTCGAGAAATGGCACACTGGGAACTTACAACACGTATCCCACACAATGTATATATCTGTAAGCAAGAATAGTATATCAGTAATACTTCCATACTATTGTAGCATATATTGCTATTCGTCACATGTTTTTTATATCTCTGCGGTGGACATTTGGAAATGTTGTATAAAGTCATGGTGCCAGTTATGGAAAAATCAGAAAATACCAATAAAATATTTAAACAAAAAATATCAATGGAAATAAGCAATTCATTTTCATTTTAAGTACAGTTGGATTTCAGTCTTTATGTGGTGTGCTTACAACACACATTTGAACAGCAGGCTTGCAACACAGGTAAAGGCACTGCCATCATTCTTTCAACATCCCTAGCTAACATTGTGCATGCTCATCATGTATTCCAGCAGCCAGCCATGGACATAGGCAGAGTGAAAACAAAATCAGCTCTAGGAAGATTTCTCAGACCGTCCCCAAGTAATCTAACCAAGTAGAGAGGGGTTTGGAGGTTCTACCTTCATATTTATTTTTTAAAACACCTTTAGCATGATGCAACTATGAGCATTGGCTCCATTCTACTTTTGGCTCTGAGCCTGACCCTGTAGCAGAAGAGGGAACCTCAGGATACTGCTGATGTTAGAGAGGTGGATGGCTTGATTCCCCCTCACTATACTGACAAAGCCCTCTCCTTCAAAATCTCAATGGGCGTGACAACTCTCCTGAAACGGAGCTTGACTTGCCACATAGGCAACCAACGGAGAAGAGAGTCTCATTTGCAGAGGAGGTTCAGTGGGCAACTGAGGTGCTAGAATTGCAGTTGCCCACTATAGAGATATAGACAAACATAGAAACAGAGTTTCTCCAACCTGGACCAGCTACATCAGAGCTCTTGTTTGCATTCAATTACACACTATGGATGCATTGATGGCTATGTGGTTGAAATCATGTTCTTGTCCACCATGTAGTCGGCAAGTAGCCAGGTGACAAAGGTCTGCTACTGGTTATCCAGATTTCCTCACCAAGGGCACTACCTGGAAAGTCTTACTGTGCAGACTTTGACCAATAAGGACAACACTAACTCATAGAACTCTCATAGGAAGGTGAGGGCTGGTATTCATGCTACTTCCTCATTCCAAGCAACAACAGAGGACTGAGCCCCATACTTGACCTTTAACCACTAAACGCCTTCCTGCAGAAGGACAATTCAAAATACTCAATAGTTTCAGATTCTATCTGCCTTAGACCCGTAAGACTGGATCATGTTCCTGGATGTGTAGGATGCATATAACAGTCCAACAAGTGTTACCTGCAGATCAAGAATGGAGAAGCCATTTTTCAATATGCCATGTTCCTCTTTGGCCTCACCTTGATCTGTCAGCAAATGTTGGTACCTGCTGTCCATCTTCAAAGGTCTCAAGGGCGGCTCCTCTACTAGGACAGAGGAGTGCAGCCCCACTGCTTTCTCACATTGCGAAAAGCAAAAACATAAAATGGTAAAACTAACATATTATGTTTGTGCTTTACGCACTATGAGAAAGCAGAAGGGTCTGGTTGGGGCAGGCGTGTTGGGCGAGTCTCCCATGGGCAGGGGAGTAGTGGCTTTCCCACTGCTGAGGGCGCTGACTGTTCAAACCAGTCATGTGCACTCTGCCTTTTCTCCATGTAGGCTGCCATTGCAGCATTTTGATTGGCTTAGGGAAGTGGAGGGAGGCTGCCTGCTTCTGCTTCCTGGCAGGAGGGGAGCAGAGACGACGCAGTATAGGGCCGGCGAAGGTAAGTTGACTTTTTTTAATGTACTTTTATTTTAAATTAATCCCCCGCATGCTGCCCCCCACACCCGTGAGTCATGCCCGCCACAACTGAAAGGTCTAGAGTTACTGTCTATTTGCATTTCAATGACTCACTGCTGAAGAGGAACACAGTCAGTTGCAGACCACTTCCTAACAATGGCGGAACTTTTAAACTCAATGGGTTTCACCGTAAATGAGGTAAAGTCCCACCTGATTCACTCACAAAGGCATCCATTCACGGTGGTGTTGCTGGACATGGTGAAGCTCACAACCTTTCCTCCACAGCAGTGAGTTTGGGACATTCAGACTAGGATCCCAATGTTTCAAATTCAGTCCTGATTCTTGCCAGAATGCTTCTGAGGCTTCGTGGTCTCTTGGCACTGTGCATCCTTCTAATCAGCAACACCTGTTGAAATATGTTTGCCCTAAAATGGAAACTGAAATCCCAGTGGGCCCAGCATCTGTCCTGTAGCTGATTGCTCTTCACTTCCCACCAAGGACAAAGGGGATCATCAGGGGGAAATGGCGATAAGCCAGAACCACACCAGTCTGCTAGAGCTGGTGCCGTTTCTTGTGGACAGCACCACTGCCATGTGATACTGCAAGGAGTGTGGCAGACTGGGGTCCTGGGTCTTACGGCAAGAGGCTTTACATTTTAAGAGATGGCTGGAGAAGGAGAACATCCTTCTAGTAGCCAACCTCCTAAAATAGCCCATTAATGCCAGAGTGGGCGAACTGAGCAGACGTCATCTCTAAGATCATGAGTAGGTGTCTGCATCCCGAGGAGGTGCAAGACCATCGAGAATGAGCAGTGTCAACAATTTATTATGTTGCAGGTTCCATGAGAGAATTTGTTAGGAGATGCATTCTGTCTGGAATGGAGCAAGGGATTCTTCCCACCACTACCTCCCCTGGAGATCATTAACAACTAGGCCTAAGTCCTCCAAATTGCCTCAGACTGGGCCCGGAGAGTGTGGTAACCAGAATCCCTCAGCATGAGCCTATGCCCTCCTATCAGGCTACCACTTTGGTATGATCTCCAGTCCTGTCTCAGCAACAGAGTAGAGGGCTCTATCCAAACCTCCACTACTTACACCTCCAAGCATTGAGATACAGTGGCAACAATTGACCGGAGTTCTTAGCTCCCGTCATCCCTCAAAAGAGGAAGCTAGACTTCATGTGCTGAACCACAAAAGGCATTTGAATCTTTATATTAATTGAAGCAAGTCCTAATTCTGCAACATATCAGACCTATTAAGAATAATGATGGTAGCTCTCCAGGAGGCAGATATTTTCACAAGGCTCACAAATTAAAACTGGAAACCTTTGACACGTTGGGATTGACATGTTCGAGGAGGAGGAAAAAGAAGGAAATGTACAATGTCGCAAATAAAAATCCATCCCTGGAGTTAATGCCAGGGCACCCGTGGACTTGACCACAGACGAAGAATTTTATTGTGCTTTTGGGAAATGAGAAAAATAATTATTATCATTCTTAGATTGCTTTTAAATATAATGTGTGCATTTTTGCTAATATTTTGTATTTTTCACTTTTATAATTTTTTTAGGTTGAGGTTTGGGAATGAAAATAAGTATCCAAACTATCCTTAAGGAACTTTATGCAACAATGTGGAGTTTTAGGGACTGGGAATATCATGGACCCCTAAAAACATAGCTCACTTCAGCAGGACTGTTGTGTTTCTTTAAAATAGTTTGCCCACATGGGTTTTATTGGGACTGATTATGATTGAAGAAATATGTAAGCTCTTACGAATCAAGCCTATTGGGCAATGTTGAATGTTTCTGGGCTATCCAATTGTAGTAGTGAGAAGAGCATACCAATGAACTATTCTCTTCTCACATGAAATTACATGAGTTTAAGGAAGTATTCCATCCCCATGATATCACATGTTAAAACGTGGGCGTTAAATACACTGTGTTACAAGACGGGGACACACAGTGATCAAATTTCTGGTGAGAATTAAATGCATCATCGCAGTCATACTGAATGGTGGGTAATAAGATGAAATAATTTGATGTTTTTTATATTGCCGGAGTACTGGCACCTGCTTATTCTGATCAATTAGTTGTTTTCTGTGAGATTCATACACAACTAAAAATATACCATTGAGATTGCTTTGCTGTTCTATGGCCCTGGTGACAGCTTCCTCAACATTTCAGAAACGTTCTTGAGCTGCTTGGAAGGTGATAAAGGGCCTTTTAGGCGGTGCTTTTTGCAAGAGAGCATCTATTTAGCTGCTGCACTCACCATCATTGAAGAGCTCAAGAGTAGCCCTTCCTTACCCAACGATAAAAAAGGGGATGATGGACGGAGCGTTTGAGCAAATCAAACACTCACCCCCAGTCAACTGATCTGGGTTTAATCCATCACCATTATTTAGCTCACTCAGCCACCCCAGTTTAGACATGGCCATATGCAAATCAGTCTGACCCTGTGCCTCATGGGAACAGTCCAGCCCGAACTGCCACTGTATCGCTTCCGTACCCAACAGCTGCATGGAGGAACTGTGTGTAGCCAGTTGTAATTGTATAGTTTATAGGGGTGTTAGGAATTGTGTAATTTCCAGAAACTCAATTTTACAAAATCTGCATAAATTATGAGAAATTAAGTATAGTTACACAAAATTTGTCTCAGGTGTCTTACATACAAAAAACTATGCAATATACATTTTTTACCTAAAAAAAGCATGCAACACAATCAAATGGCCATATTAATTTTGAATTGGGACTCTTCAATCTAACCTCCCTTTGCCTAAGTATTCCTTTGTGGTCCCCTGACCATATGACTCAAGGCTGACCTGACACACCACATGTTGCATCTTCCCAACTTTTTAAAATGTTTGTCTACTTTCTCTTTTCTTTTCATATCATTGTTTTGTTTTTATCATCCCCACCTCATTCAGTAAAGGCAGACCCAGGTAGTGGGTCTTGGGTCATTACTACCAGTTCTCAGAAACACCGCACAGCTATAACACCACAAAACATTTTCTGAGGGGGAGGTGCTTATCTTTTTGGGTGAAACACTACCTCCCCATATGTTAGTGACAGGTGGTAGATCAGACAAGGACTACAGCTTCCCCATGAGGAAGGTAAGCTATCTGAATGTGCAGCGCGCCATGTGCCGCCGAACCGGGGATGCAAGCACTGTCTGGCAAGTGATGCACTAATGCATCTATGTCTCAGATAGGATGTCATTTGTGTTATCATCGCTGATGTCATTAATTATGTCATTTATTATGTCATGAGTGATGTAATATCTTTCTAGAGGAACCATCTCAAGTTAGAGTTGGCTCAGTAAACTGTAACTGGTGGCTTTCAGTATTTTATTTGCTTTTAAGCATTCATTGTATTCTTATTTCAACCCTGTAACTGTAATGTCAACTAACCCTTGTTTTTTCTATGAATTTCCAAGGGTTTTTAAATATAAGCTCTATTTACCGTGCCTAACTGTGATTGCCTTTTAGATCACATCTTGGCATTTCCCTCTGTTCACAGAGGTTACGACTCCCTAGTGCACTCAGAGAAACAGTATATAAAGTCAACTTCTTTCAGTTTGTTTATTCAATTTAGAATTTTTATTCAATATTTTTCATTTTTTCTTTGTTCAGTCTTTACATTTGTTATTGCTTCATAACAGAATTCATGATAAGCAAAGGTTTATCTATGCCCAATGCATTTCGGGCAGACTGCCCTTCTTCAGGGGGTGTTTAACTGAAAAATAGAGGAACACTCAGTTTCGGTGCAAGGAGGAAAATGATCTGCGTGAAGGTCTTGTTTTTTTAGAAAAGTGAGTGGTGCACTAAACTATCAATAAGATATACAGGACGACGTATCGTGCTGTTAGTAATGTGGATGCAGTGTTCAAATCAGCACATAGTACATGGGGTTCATCATGCATGGTCAGTTTTGCATAAGGCAAACCTGTCATCCATACGTTTGTGTGGTTATTTGATAACCGGGTTGACTTTCAGGAGATAGTTAATGATCTTGACATTAGTTTGTAAACTTTTGTCACATGCAGTGACAAACTCTGGTGCAAAAAAGTAGCCCCAGTGAATCCGTTAGCAAGGAAAAACTTGCAAACGTACCAGACGCTGTGTACGATGCTTCCGGGTAAAGCCGTCGATCTTGACAGAACATAATGCCTTAAACAGAAGATAATTATATACGTGCCATGGTTTACAACTATTGAATGGTTGACATGCGAGTACCCGATAGGTGTGGAAGGTGCTATAGATAAAACTTACGGATGTATGACGTTAGAACGCATACATTGTCAACGCGTACCTTTACAACGCGTTCGTAACAACGAAAGTTGTTACCACGCTTGCGCTGGGGGGCGCAAAATTGATTAATTTAATTTACTATTCAAACACCAGTCCCCGTGGATAGTAGGGAAGGTGTTGGGATAGTAAATTAAATCATTTACTATCCTTGAGCGCCCCCCAGTGCAATGCGTGGTAACAACTTTCGTTGTTACGCCCGCGTTGTAAAGGTATTCCGTGGTAATGCTTGCGTTCTAAACGCTGCATACCAAAACTTACCCATGTTGAAGCACATATGTGCCCTTGTGTTCATCTGTTTTGTTGTGAATACAAGTAACTACAGCAGAAAAGTCATCAACTAGGGATTACACGCAAGCACCTTAATAAAATACTATAAGGCTCAAAGGATACCTAGGGGACTCCGAATCCCACTAAATTCTACATCATGCAAAAATAACATTATATTAACGGAAACATGACAAGCATGTCCAAACTCATAGAAGAACTAAAGAAAGAAGTGTCTCAACTCAAGCCTGAACTATAAGACAAGATGTCTAAAGAGGATTGGGATAAAACATTGGTAGACCACAACAAACAACTGGACTCATAGACAAAAGAAATCAACAAAAGAAAAATAAGAAAATTCAAAAGCAATACATATGACTACAAACTTGGGGAAGTGTATGCCCAGAGACGAGCACAAAAAGGTAATACAGGGAGATTCTCTGACACAGATGCATCATCTACAGATGATTCACAACAAAGAACCTATGCACCCAGGGCACAAACACAGGGCAGATCGGACAAAGAGAGCATACTCTTGCACCTATTTAGTGTATTCGGGCCGAACTTCATAATTCAGTGTGTGTCTGGCACCATTCTGGAAGGCATGAGAAATTGGGGGGAAGATTGTCTTAGTAATCGCGTCGTTACCACAGATGGTATAGAGCGAGCTGGGGCCGTGAGTTGGAGTTACGAAAGGGTTTCATGAGTGTAGTCAAGCCTTTAAGGGATACTGCGTAGTGTTGAGACAATAATGGAAGTATTCTTGGCAGAGCCGCATTGGTATAATAACAAAGGTTCACATTTCCCAACAATTACACGCAAACCTAATCGGGGGGTTGAATTCATGTTTAGAAATAGTGTTGAACTGTGTCAGCCACTATCGGAGGTATAGGCAGTAATTACACAAGGGAGGTTATATCATTCCATGACGATCGTATTGGTCAGTGATGAAATCACTCGTGAATACATCTCCATAATGTCGCTCGTTATCGCATATTAGTGCAGGCAGTAAATCAGTGAATGTCTGCGATCTGAGTTGGGAAACACAACCTCTCCCCAACTTCAGGAATTTTCACATAAGGAACCTTATCGGGACTTAAGTGGTATGTGTACTTCAAAGGGAACCCCCTAGGATAACTACCTCCCTTCTCAGTGGCGGCAACAGTCGCCAATATATTATCATCAATCTTACTTTTGGACCGTGTGACTGCTGCAACTAAATATGTCGATACCGCTGATGTCGCTGCTTTATCAGTAAGAGAGTTGCCAACAGCGTGGACTCCCACGCGCTGGTGACCGAGAGTATGAATTACAAACACGAGTGGCAACTGCTCTTTAAGCTCAGCCACTCGGACCCAGATCATTTTATGTTTTATTGTGCTACCCTTGGAATCACGAAAATCATTCTGAATCCAAAAGAACAAGTTCTCATTGTAAGACTGGACACAGTAGTAAGAATCACTTACGATAAGAGTTGTCACACTAGGATCAGCGTACTCAAATGCAAGCATCAAAGCACGAAGCTCTGCCAATTGTGCGGTGCTGTCCCCTAGAGTCTGCATGTGCATGACTCTGGACTTGAACTCATCATTCACTATGGCACCTACCACAATGGCGCAAGCGGAAACGTAGGCGGGTTTAGAACCATGCGCAACCAGCACCGAACCATCAGTGTATATGTTGCAATGGAAATCCTCCAAAGGCCGCATAGCCAAAGGTGCAGGATGAACAACTCATATTGCAAAAACTCTTGCTACCGTAAGGCGGCATAAAAAATGAACGTGACATCCGGAGACGTCAATGATCCTGCCCATTGTGTCCACCGAGGGTGCAAAGCTTTAGAATTGGGTACACTGGCTTTTGTAACTGCCTCCAAAGCAGGACACGGAGTAACAACCAACATGCGTTTTCCCCGTGACAGAGCGCGTTCCTTCAGAATCGCCATCTGTACAGCCGTCAAAACCTTCTACACAGTGGAAAATCGCATTTCAGCCAAAGTGTACAAGTGTAAGCAATAGGTACTGTATCTCCTTCGTTAAAAGTAAGGTATGTGAAACCCACCATCCCAACAATGATACTTATCACCAGGTTGGTGTGATTATCACGAGTCAATAAGTATTTAGAAGGCAGCCAGTTCGATTTTGTAAAATTTGGTTGTATCAAAGCATACAAGGGCTTGATACGCTGGGCATATTCAGGTATATTCAGGTATGTATGTCCTCCTGAAATTTAAAAATCCCAGGAAAGACTGTAATTTTTTCAGAGTTGTCAGAGCGCGTAATTGTGCGCATTTCTCCAAGAAGTGAGGAGCCAATCCTCGACCTTCATTGTTGAGCTTGTAGCCCAGGAACAGCACTGTGTACTCTGCAATGTGCGATTTTGCAAAGTTGAATTTGTAACCGAAGTCTGCAAAGCTACAAATTAAGCGGTCAACTCGACACAGATGCTCCCACAGTTCATCATCCGTGAGATAAATGTCATCCACATATGAACAAGCATCTGGGTCAACTCTCTCTAAGAGAGAGACTATGTGGGCAGCAAACACTCCAGGACTATTCTTGTAGCCATTCGGTAAACGCTTGAAATGTTTTTGGACACCACCGCAAGTAAAGGAGGTCCATTGGGAACTAAGACCATCCAAATGGTGGGCATAAAAACCGTTTGAAATCTCAAGCGTGGTTTTAAACCGCGTACGCACTAGACTATCCACTAAAGCAGAGCCGTGAGTATTCTGTACAGCACAGGTACGGCAATGCGAGTTTAAATGCCGGTAATCCAATTCTAAACGATATGAACCATCAGGCTTGGTTACAGTAAAAAGAGGGTTATTCATTGGTGACACACAAGTTTCAATAACACCCTGATATTCCAATTGTTCAAGGATTTCCGCAAAGGAAGCCTTCGCTTCGCGCTTTATGGGATATTGAGGTTGAGGCTGTGGCTCAGACCGCAAAGGAATTTCATGGTGTGGGGAAAATGTATCCCAGCCACAGTGTGTACAATACAGAGCCGGCGCCAGGGCCTTAGCCTACTCTTCTGCAAAATTCAGCGCATGCTCCTTCAGACCGTGTGCGCGAAACTAGGGAGGCTCACCTCCTCCCCTCTCGGAGCTGCTAGCACAAAAGGTGGGGGCCAGTCAGGCTTCCGCTAACAAAATGTCATAGGTAGTCCTAAGATTCTCCCAAAATACCCCTTCAATGGTAAGTTGAATGTCACCTTCAATGGATAAGACTATTTCATAGAGTCTGTCAGGGGGAGCTACTCTAGTGTCAGCTGTCTCCACAACAACATAACGGTCAGTCGCTGTCACCTTCAGTAGTGGAGGCAGGGCCTCTTGCACTATGGTAATCTCCGCCGCGCTGTCCAGCAAGGTCGGAGCCCATGTCTGATTCCGAAGCTGGGTTCTCACTATCTGTGGCATATCTGTGTGCTGTTAAAGCAGCGACTTTCATTTTCTGAAACTGGGGGCTCTTCGGTGTAAACTCGTCCTGCTTGCCTTTACCGTCTTTCGGGCAGGGCCAGTCGCGTCCTTGATGGCCACCCCAACCCCTTCCGCCTCCTCCACCACCAGACGAAAAGGCCGATGACTCCTGAAAAGAACGAGGAGAGCATTGGTCAGAAACCTGAAAACGATCAGGTGATATTATCATCGCGCAATCGCGCAAGTCCTAAACACGTTCTGCGGGCGCAGGCAATGGAGACGCAGGACGAGACTCCTGTTTCTGTTGTTGTTGTTGCTTTCCCAGTTTTTGTGTTTTAGGCCAATTTTGTTTTTTGGACTTGGGCGGGTCGTCGGTCTCCGACTTCTGCCCTTTGGGTTGTTTTTTTTCTTTAGTAGAAAAAGGCTTGAGACCCCTACTATTGCGGCCCATGGTTTTATAAGCCGCCACAATAATCTGCGCCAACTGTCGGGATTTTTCGGCTTCGGGAATCGCCTGCAAAGCATTGGCAACCTGAAAGTTCACCGCATCCCCCTTGACATTAGCAAGTATGAGATCGGAAACCACATCAAAGGTGCCACAGAGACGCATAACCAATTCAACCGCAGCCTCCGGTCCGTGTTCACCCTGAACACGTTTAAGGACCGTCGGCAAGACAGTCATAGACGGAGTGCCGTAACACCTCGGGTAGACCGCCGCAAATGTCTTTCCCCAGGTCTCACAGTCACCGATTTCTGGGTCAAGTCTTTCGGTAAGCTAATTGTCAGAATCCTGTGTTTTTTACCAGGAGATGTGTTAGGAAATGCTGCTTCCAGCTGGTCAATCTTCTCGGCAAGCCAGAAAGGAAATTCATCCTGTTCTTGGGGATGCTTGCCCATCACAGCGTTGACCATACCGGGACTGAGCTTCATTCCACCCTGTCTTGGAGGAAGCGCCGCACCACCCGGGGCCCCGCGCAGGAGATTGCAGGTAATGTATTGCACTAACAACCTAATCACGCTAATTGCGACTACATGTAGTCGTCTTAACTCAGCCACGTTACATGCTCCATGCTGAGGATGAGGCATAAATCCAGCCAAAACAGGCCAAGTTGAGCCTGGAATGGACAAAGGACCTAACCTCGGAGCTGAAAATGAATGGGGTGGGGCACCATTAAACCAAACTCGATGCTGCCAAGTATCAATTGGAATCTCCTGTGCCCTATATGGTGCATATTCTGCTGGCACAGCCGTGGGAGTGTACGTGTCGAACACACGAGTATTTGCATTCACAGCTGGGAAGGTCACCGATGAATAGAAAATCTCATACGGGTAAGCCACCTCTGCACTCACTACCAAGATCACAGCCATACCATCTTCGGGGACATTAAAAGTCTGCAAATGATTGCGCACCACAATGCGGCTATGTTGCGCAATGTCCACCGCAGCCATAGTGACACAGAAAGAAAAAATTTACAAAGGAAACTTTGTAGCACAACTGGGTAGTAACTCAATGAAACCGTTTTAGAAAGATTCAAGCTTGAAAGGACCTATATGGATACAGGTAGGTTTTGTCCGACACCGTCGTTAACCGGAAACAACAGTGAAGGGGTTACGGACTGAACGATGTACTACTAAAGTATCATGCAATAAGACCACCAACGATTGGGCGCCATGTCGCGGGGATTCCGTGCTCAGACAGAACTGTGCATAGAGGCTTGGAACCTCAGTGAATTAGGGTATGCCAAAACTCACCTTAGTACACAAAATCCCCTACCAGACTAGCAATCAGTGTCTCATTGGTTATCATAAACTCCCAATGCTTAGACAAACCAGAACATGGACTTAGTACACCTCAGGTAACGCGGAACACATGAACACTCTTTCGTTATACAATCATTTCAAACCAGAACAAGGAGTAAAAGAGGACACGTGCATATTTGAAATGTTTATTCACTAATGCAGTGTTCCCAAACGCAGTATCTTAGCTAATACAAGCAAACATATTATAAGAAACAAAGTAATCAGCATAGTCACTAGTCCATAGAACACAAACGGTGAAAGCATGGTATTATGCTAAAATGAATAGGGTTTAACAAAACCTAATTCTCACCCTCACTAGCTAGTATATTATATTATATCTAAGAAGGTCTCTTTGGGTTTTAGCAGAGCGGCCCCATACCTCAAGATCCTAGTGGTAAGGGATCACGGGGCATATTATCAAGCCTGTGCGCTAAAATTATCGCCGCTTTATTGGCCGAAAACGGCCGATAAAGCGGCGATAATGGGCTTGATAATATGCTCTATGGAATTCCAATCGAAGCACATGTTAGATGTGAAGACATCTAACATGGGCTTCGATTGGAATTCCACAGAGCATATTATCAAGCCCATAATCGCCGCTTTATCGGCCGTTTTTGGCCGATAAAGCGGCGATAATTTTAGCGCACTGGCTTGATAATATGCCCCCACATCATCAGCCACCAGCTCTCTGCATGCGAAGCACCATCAAGTGTGTTTGTATGCTCTTGTGCAAAGCAATATAAAACGCGCCTAAAGCCAGAACTTGGCTGCAGCTGCATGTATGTTATGTCTAGGAACGTGCGAAGATCAGTGCTCACAACAACCACTGTGTTGAGATATCCTTGAAGGTTTCTGCACTCACTGTACAGACACAGCTCGCCAAGCAAGGCTGATATCAGGGTAACAACATAATATTCTCGCATGAATCAAAAACATTCTACTAGGCTCAAAGCTAAAGCAACAGCTATGTGTCGTGTGCAAAAGCAGCAGAAAGGTAAAATGGCTTTTAAACTCCTAAAAAGCTCATGCTAACTTAACACTGTATACAGGCTATATATATCTATATGATAGAGTGTTACAGAAAGGTTCCATATACAAAGCACAAAGAGACTCAGGAGGCCTTATATAAACAATTGTTAGCTTGGAAGAGTGCGGGGATGTTGAACTGGGAAGAATTCAAGTATTTAAAAAAAGAATATCCCACCATCCCGGTGATCTATTTTATACCCTAGATACATTAGAACATGAACAAACCACCAGGGCGCCCCATCATATCCGCATGTGATGGCCTATTGGAAAATCTTTCTAGGTACATCGATTTCTTTTTACAGGACTTAGTCAGGAGCTTGAAGTCATATGTACAGTGTTGGAACCTGGGATGTCAGGTCACCTAGGGTAGCCTGGCCTAGGGGTAAGACATGCAATCCTAGAGGCACAGTGTGAAGGTTGCAAACCACCCAGCAGTAAATCCACGCAATAACACTTAAAAAGGACACTACACCACTTGGTTAGAAAAATATGTACTGGTTTATAAAAATAATATCTTTGCTCTCTTGGTTCTAGAATTCACAATTATGAATTACACATTTGATCAGGAGAATTAATACTACTTTTCTGTCTGTGGAAAAATTACAACTCAATCAATTCAGATGTCATTAAGTCAGAAATGCTACATTCAGGAATACTGACTTTTCTCAGTAGAATTACTTTCAGCACTATTAGCGTGCATTAATAACAACAACACTAGTACATTTCATTACATTCGTTTCTAAACTGTACTGGCTTTGTCTTCTCTATGGTTTTTAAACCTTTACCTCCCTTAACACCTATACCCACTTAACAGATACACATTTAATGAGAGGTTTTCTTAAGCCTTTATATGAGCACCTGCAGCTCCTATGAGGAACTCTTCCTCACCCACTTAGTCACGGTATTTGGCGGAATAACAGTGAGCTATGGCACTTCTCACATGTATTGGGATTAGTTCTCCTCAGGAGGGAAAGACCTTTACTTAACTCCCACTCCTCTATTCCCTGAGGTGCTTAATCCTAGGAGTGCTCAGCTTTCCCCTTCACCCCCTCTCTCCTTACTGTCTCAGTGAGCGGTACTGCCACAGTCCTCCGGTATCTGGCTGTCAGCCGGCAACTGACGAGTCTGCCAAGTTCCCCCGACCAGCTACTTAGCTCGGTGCTGGTGCGGGGAAAAACAACACCAATTTGGCGGGTACTTGTGTCAGGCTTCCGCCCCTTCCCCACTGCTCAGCACCGCTCCTCCGTGTTGGAGCTCCAGCAGGGAAAGAGGTACTAAAAGCGGAGAAGCGCCAATGTCTGCTCCCTCGTCGTTCGTCTTCCCACCGGTCTGGGCGTCACTTCTCACAGCGGGTCGACTGCGCAGATGCGGGGGATCAGTGCCGCCAGGCGGGAGTCAATCCCGATCACCCGACGCTGGAAGCGTCTCCCACTCTGGCCTGCTCACTTCCCGGATAGCCTCCTGGTTCAGGGCATACGCGATGGCGCCCCCTGACAGAGACTGCCTCCCCACCTTTTCCTCACACGGGGCATGCGAGATGGCGCCTCCTGGACAGTGTCTCGTCCCACCTTCTCCACAATAGCGCCACCACAGCAACGCGACCCGGGCCCCCGGGGTCCCGCACACAGCTGAGGCGGCGCTGCCCCAGGGAAACCGGCACCCCTCACCCCTCGTCAGTTCCCAAGAAAAACCAGGGATCTGCCGACTGCACGTCCGGCCAGGACCCTCCAGGACACAAGGGCACAAGCTTTCCTCCACACCCAAGAAGGTAGGGAACAGCGCTGGATCTCTTCTCTCATCAGCTCTCACTTCCTAACCCTACAAAGTCCTTTTACCACTCAATACTGAATGGAGGCTGGTGTCAAGGGATGAGGGTTACTCTTTCAGGGTTCCTACCACTGGGCAGAGGACTGCGCTCCACAGCGCCGCAGTCTCCTTCTCCTGTTTACACCCCACTATTTTTAAGCTAGGGGTTAGTCAGGCGCCCAGGGTCTCCCTTAATCATCCACAGCGGGGACAAGACAAGGATCCCAAAGGAGGAGTAGAGAAGTGGATTAATTAGGCTGCTTCCCAGTCCAGGAGATCAACCCTTTCACTAGCCTCCCCCCACCTTCCAAGATAGCCTGTCCTCCAGCTGACTCTCTCAGGTAGACAAAATGGCTGCCCAGCATTCCACCTTATATAGGCTGACCCTCAGTGGTCCAGAAGGGACCAGAAGGTTCTGGAACGCCCTATACTAGTCTATGGGCAAGTTCTGGGTTTGGTAGTTAGGGCAGTTGGTAGCCACCATTTTGTGGTTCCAACTATTCCTGTCAGAACAGGCCTCTGGCCTGAGGTGAAAAACTATGAGGAGAAAAAGAACACCTATCCCCTTGACCAACACCTAGAAAAAGTTAGTGGACACAAAAATTATTAAGGGTATGAGGGGCAAAAAGGGGACAAAATAAATAATAAATTGGAGGGACTACGCAAAAAGCCAGACAGGTCTAACACGCGTCCCCCCCAGCTGAAAGTGGGGAGAACTACCCAACCCCTTGGGAGTCCTCATCACTAAGGCGGAAATACCTGGAGAGACCGTCTGCATTGGCGTGGTCCACTCCAGGCCGATGTTCCACCCGGAAGTCAATTCCCTGTAGGGAGATGGACCACCTCAACAGCTTGGGATTTTCCCCCTTCATTTGCATCAGCCAACTAAGGGGTCGGTGGTCAGTCTGAACCAGGAAGTGCGAGCCAAAGAGGTATGGCCGCAGCTTCTTCAGAGCCCACACCACTGCAAAAGCTTCCCTCTCAATTGCACTCCACTTCTGTTCCCGGGGAAGCAGTCTCCTGGATAAGACGACTACAGGCTGATCCAGGCCCTCTTCATTTAGTTGCGATAACACGGCCCCAATGCCATGTTCTGATGCATCTGTTTGGACAATGAACTCCTTGGAGAAGTCTGGGGCCTTCAGGACCGGTGCTGCACACATCGCCTGCTTCAATTTCTCAAAAGCTTGCTGACAAGCTCCTGTCCAAACTACCCGTCGAGGTTGTTTCTTTGAGGTGAGCTCTGTGAGGGGCGCTACAATAGTGCCATACCCCTTCACAAAGCGACGGTAGTAGCCTGTGAGGCCCAGGAAAACTCGGACCTCAGTCTGTGTCTTGGGGGGTTCCCAGGCCATGATTGCCTCAATCTTCGCCTGCAGGGGCTGCACAGTCCCCCTACCCACCAAGTGTCCAAGGTACACAACCGACCCCTGCCCAATCTGGCATTTGCTAGCCTTGATTATCAATCCAGCTTGTTTCAGGGCCTGGAGAACTGCTTGCAAATGGTCCTCCCAACTGCTACTGAAGACAGCAATGCCATCCAGGTAAGCAGCAGAGAAACTCTCCATTCCAGAGAGGACCTGGTTCACCAACCGCTGAAATGTGGCAGGGGCATTTTTGAGCCCAAAGGGCATCACACAAAATTGGAAGTGTCCCTCAGGCGTGGAGAAGGCTGACCTTTCCTTTGCTCCATCTGTCAAGGAGATCTGCCAGTACCCCGAAGTGAGGTCAAAGGTACTCAGATATTGGGCAGCTCCTAGCCGGTCAATTAATTCATCCGCCCTAGGGATCGGATGAGCATCAGTCTTTGTGACTGAGTTCAGTCCTCAGTAATCCACACAGAACCTCAGTTCGGGTGTGGTGCCTGGTGGTGCGGCTTTTGGCACGAGCACCACCGGACTGGACCAAGGGCTGTTAGAAGGTTCAATAACTCCCAGCTCTAGCATCTTGGCAACCTCTCCATGGATGCTAGCCTTCACCTTGTCGGACAGCCAGTAGGACTTCGACTTCACTGGTGGGCTGTCCCCTGTGTCCACATCATGGGTACACAGGTGAGTCCTTCCCGGGACAAGGGAGAACAACGTAGAGTACTGCTCCAGGATCTGGCGGCAGTCCTCCCGTTGCTCAGGAGTTAGAGTGGGAGAGAGAATCACTCCCTCCACTGACCCATCCTTCTCTTGAGACGAGAATAGATCTGGGAGAGGTTCGCTTTCCGCTTCCTCTTCCCCGTCAGTCACCATCAACAACATGACCTCGGGCCTCTCATGGTGGGGTTTGAGACGGTTGGCATGCAGCACCCATAGGGGCTGTCGAGGGGTCTTAAGGTCCACCAGGTATGTGGCCTTACCCTTCTTTTCCAACACTTCAAAGGGGCCTGTCCAGCGATCCTGGAGGGCACTAAGCTCTCCAGGCTCCATCACCCACACTTTCTGGCCAGGCTCCAATTCCACCTGGTGAGCATTGTGGTCATACCACTCTTTCATAACTGCCTGGCTGGCCTCCAAGTTGTCAGAAGCCTGCTTCCACAACTTCGCCATTTGGCTCCTGAAGGCCAGCATGTAGCTTACCACATCCTGGGGGGGTTTCCTGGGAGACTTCTCCCAACCATCCTTCACCAAGCTGAGAAGACCGCGTACAGGGTGCCCATACAGAAGCTCAAAGGGGCTGAAGCGCACTCCCTTCTGGGGCACTTCCCTGTAAGAAAAGAGCAAACAGGGTAGGAGGACGTCCCATTTCCTCCGCAGGCTTTCGGGCAGACTTCTGATCATGCCCTTCAGGGTCTTATTAAACCTCTCAACCAGTCCATTTGACTGGGGGTGATAAGGAGTGGTGAACCGGTAGGTCACTCCACACTCCTTCCACATTGCCCACATGTAAGCTGACATGAAGTTGGTCCCCCTGTCGGACACAACTTCCTTGGGAAATCCCACTCGGGTAAAGATCCCCATTAGAGCTCTAGCCACCACAGGGCAGTGACTGTCCTCAGAGGAATTGCCTCTGGGTACCGTGTGGCATGATCCACCAGGACCAGGATGAACCTGTGACCAGCTGTGGTTGGTGTATCTAAAGGCCCTACAATGTCGATGCCCACCCTCTCAAAGGGTGTGCTAACGACTGGAAGTGGTTCCAGGGGAGCCTTCAGCTTCACCCCTGTTTTCCCACTGGCCTGGTAGGATACACATGTCCGACAGTAAGTGTTGGACACCACTTTCATCTGAGGCCAGTAAAAGTGGAGGACAAGCCGTGCAAAGGTCTTGTCCTGGCCTAAGTGTCCTGCCAGGGGTATAGCATGAGCCAATTCCAGAAGAAAGGCTCGGTATTGTTGCGGGACTACCAAGGCCCTTGACGAACCAGGTAAGGGTACCTTGGGTTCACTGTAGAGGAGTCCATCCTCCCAGTAAATATGGTAGTGTCCCGTAACATCACCTGCTGCTTGGGCTTCAGCCTGTCGCCTCAGTCCCTCAAAGGTGGGGCACTCCCTCTGCCCCTTACTGAATTCCTCTCTGGTAGGACCTCCCTCCACATGCCACTCAGCAGGGATGGGTAAATCCTCCAGAGAGTCTACTTCCCCCTCCACGGACTCCTGGTCCACCACTGCAGGTGGCCGATCTGTCACATGGGGTGTGGAAGCCGGAGCAGGCTCTTCCTGTGTCCGGGTCTGTCCCTTCTTAGCAGCGGGCTGGGCCATTGTTCCAGGCTCCAACCCAGGCGAACTCCCTCTCCGGGCAGTCGCAGACCGTGTGCTTACACAGGCCCAGTCAGGTGTACCCAGCATCGCAGAATGCGTCCGGTATTCCACCTCTCTCCAAATGTTGTGCTCCATGTCATTCCCCAACAGACAATCGACTGGCACGGCAGGGCTTACGGCAACTCGAAGTGAACCTGCAACCCCCTCCCACTCAAAGGGAACCTCAGCCACTGGATAGTGGCCCATTCTGCCGTCAGCCATCGCGGCGGGGTGGAGTACATTGGGAACCACCTGCTCTGGAGACACCAGTTGACTTCTCACCATAGTCATACTGGCTCCTGTATCTCTCAGAGCCTCCCCTCTCTGGCCATTGATGGTGACCCATTTCCCATACTTTGTAGTATTTGGGGGCACCTGGATCTTTGGAACCATCTCCCGCTCTCCCAGGGACACTAAGGTGACACCCGCCCACTCACCCCCCTTATCTAAGGGCAACTCCTCCCCGAGCGCTACACTAGCTACTCCCGGTGACTTTCCTCCGGTGGGAGGGGGTGGCCTCTTTGGGCATCCGACATCTCCCTTATAATGTCCAACACCACCACACTCAAAACAGTGGAGAACCCTTGGCTGCTGGCTTTGGCCAGGATTAGTGTTTCTGGGCGAGTTTGTCTTAGGGGTGAAACCTGCTCCCTTTCCTTGGAAATTATTGTGGGGACCTTTGGAGAACTCCTTTTTATCTCCCCCCTCCTTCTTCTGGGGGGGCGCCCTGTCTGGCTTTTTGAGAATCCCCTCCAGTCCCCTTTGAGGACACCCGGGTACTTGCCCAGGTATCCGCCTCCTCTGCAAGCTTCCGGGGATTGGTCAGCTTGCTGTCCACCAGGTGTTGGCGCAGCTCGGGAAAACATTTCTCGAGGAGGTGTTCTTTCAAAAATAGGTTGTACAGCACCTCATAATCCTTCACCTCGCTGCCCTTGACCCAACCCTCCAAGGCTTTCTTGGCGTAATCCAAGAAATCTACCCAATTCTGGGTACTCAGTTTGTGACTTCCCCTGAATTTCTGTCTGTATCTTTCAGGGGTAAGTCCAAACTTCTTCACCAGTGCCACCTTCATTGTAGGGTAGTGGGTATGCTCGTCCTGCTCCAGAGCCAACAAGGTGTCCCTGCCAGCAGGTGGCATGTATTTATACAGCCCACCCCCCAAGTGAGTTTCTAAGATCCCGTGAGCCCTTAAAGAAACTTCATATGCGGCTAACCATTTGGCAATGTCATCGCCTGTGGTGTAACTGGCAATGACATCTTTGGGTAGATAGGGTCTGGATTCCCTGGTATTCACTTTATTTTCGCTGCCACCATTATCTGGATTGGGAGTCCTTAGTGTTAAAGCCTGTAGGTCCATCTCCTTTATGGTTCGCTCATGGGCTAACCTCTTGTCCTCCCTTTCCATATCCATTCTAGCTAATTCCAACCTCATTCTCCTCTCCTCCCTCCTATCCTCTAGCTCGGCGTCAGTTAAACCCCTCTCTGAGACGCTGCTGCCCACCCTCGAAGGTGTCCTGGGACCTGTCAGCAGATTCCCCCCTCCAGCTTGGTACAACATTGCAGTCTCAAGGACAGTGTCCCTGTCACTCCCTTCTGGGTCCGGTTCCTCCCCGGAATGAGCCTCCACCCATGCCCTTATGCTTGTCAGCAACTCGCCTTTCCTGGCACCTTGTTTAAAGAATACCCCCTGTTGCTGACACCATTCTTTGAGTTGGGTCACAGTGTAGGATTCTAGCTCTTCCAAATTTAATTCCATCTTTCACTATGGAATAAAATAAGCACACAGGAGAAAACCAAGAAGTGACCTGAGGATAACCTCCACCCACCACCAGAAATAAATTTGAAAAAAAACAAAATTCAAATTAGGAGGGCCGCAAGGAGAAAACTCCTGGTGTAGGCCAGTGTATTGCGTTGAATTACTATTGAGTAGCTGCAACCAAGTCAGGATCCCACCGCTAGGCACCAATCTGTTGGAACCTGGGATGTCAGGTCACCTAGGGTAGCCTGGCCTAGGGGTAAGACATGCAATCCTAGAGGCACAGTGTGAAGGTTGCAAACCACCCAGCAGTAAATCCATGCAATAACACTTAAAAAGGACACTACACCACTTGGTTAGAAAAATATGTACTGGTTTATAAAAATAATATCTTTGCTCTCTTGGTTCTAGAATTCACAATTGAGAATTACACATTTGATCAGAAGAATTAATACTACTTTTCTGTCTGTGGAAAAATTACAACTCAATCAATTCAGATGTCATTAAGTCAGAAATGCTACATTCAGGAATACTGACTTTTCTCAGTAGAATTACTTTCAGCACTATTAGCGTGCATTAATAACAACAACACTAGTACATTTCATTACATTAGTTTCTAAACTGTACTGGCTTTGTATTCTCTATGGTTTTTAAACCTTTACCTCCCTTAACACCTATACCCACTTAACAGATACACATTTAATGAGAGGTTTTCTTAAGCCTTTATATGAGCACCTGCAGCTCCTATGAGGAACTCTTCCTCACCCACTTAGTCACGGTATTTGGCGGAATAACAGTGAGCTATGGCACTTCTCACATGTACTGGGATTAGTTCTCCTCAGGAGGGAAAGACCTTTACTTAACTCCCACTCCTCTATTCCCTGAGGTGCTTAATCCTAGGAGTGCTCAGCTTTCCCCTTCACCCCCTCTCTCCTTACTGTCTCAGTGAGTGGTACTGCCACAGTCCTCCGGTATCTGGCTGTCAGCCGGCAACTGACGAGTCTGCCAAGTTCCCCCGACCAGCTACGTAGCTCGGTGCTGGCGCGGGGAAAAACAACACCAATTTGGCGGGTACTTGTGTCAGGCTTCCGCCCCTTCCCCACTGCTCAGCGCCGCTCCTCCGTGTTGGAGCTCCAGCAGGGAAAGAGGTACTAAAAGTGGAGAAGCGCCGATGTCTGCTCCCTCGTCGTTCGTCTTCCCGCTGGTCTGGGCGTCACTTCTCACAGCGGGTCCACTGCTCAGATGCGGGGGATCAGTGCCGCCAGGCGGGAGTCGATCCCGATCACCCGACGCTGGAAGCGTCTCCCACTCTGGCCTGCTCACTTCCCGGATAGCCTCCCGGTTCAGGGCATGTGCGATGGCGCCCCCTGACAGAGACTGCCTCCCCACCTTTTCCTACCACTGGGCAGAGGACTGCGCTCCACAGCGCCGCAGTCTCCTTCTCCTGTTTCCACCCCACTATTTTTAAGCTAGGGGTTAGTCAGGCGCCCAGGGTCTCCCTTAATCATCCACAGCGGGGACAAGACAAGGATCCCAAAGGAGGAGTAGAGAAGTGGATTAATTAGGCTGCTTCCCAGTCCAGGAGATCAACCCTTTCACTAGCCTCCCCCCACCTTCCAAGATAGCCTGTCCTCCAGCTGACTCTCTCAGGTAGACAAAATGGCTGCCCAGCATTCCGCCTTATATAGGCTGACCCTCAGTGGTCCAGAAGGGACCAGAAGGTTCTGGAACGCCCTATACTAGTCTATGGGCAAGTTCTGGGTTTGGCAGTTAGGGCAGTTGGTAGCCACCATTTTGTGGTTCCAACTATTCCTGTCAGAACAGGCCTCTGGGCCTGAGGTGAAAAACTATGAGGGTAAAAAGAACACCTATCCCCTTGACCAACACCTGGAAAAAGTTAGTGGACACAAAAATTATTAAGGGTATGAGGGGCAAAAAGGGGACAAAATAAATAATAAATTGGAGGGACTACGCAAAAAGCCAGACAGGTCTAACATACAGGATACGAGTGACTTTCTTAAGAAAATTCAAGATATGGAATGGAAGCCCTAGTATCTACTAATAGCTCTTGATGTGTCCAGTCTATATACCTGTATTAGAAATCGCGATGGGATGTGGGCGGTTGAGTAATTCTTCCAAAGCATGCCTGTTATTTACACTTATCACTCTAACATGTTGCTTAAAATGATTGCGTTCTGCCTAGAAAATAGTTTTTTTATTTTTGATGGGCGGATGTATCAACAAATGCAGGGTGTGGCTATGGGGGCCTCCTTCTCCCCCAGCTATGCCTGTCTATTCATGGGCTGGTGGGAGGAGCTGGTCCTCAGGTGGCAACATGAGGTGGTATTTAACAGCAATGTAATAATTTGGCTTCGTTACATTGACAACTTATTGTATGGGATGGCAGTATAGCCAGTGCCACTAATTTGATTGAAAACTGAATTTGAATGATGTTAACCTCCATTTCACGGCAGAAATAAGTGGAGAAACAGTTACATTTCTGTACGTGAGGATACATGTGGAAGGAAATGGGCTTATGTCCACTTTATATAGTAAACCTACATCTGGAAATACTCTTCTACATGCTTCTAGTGCGCACCCTCCTCACCTGTTGAGGAGCATACCCTATGGGGAAATGCTCCGTATAAGAAGGATATGCAATAGAGAGGGGGACTGCAATGAGAAACAAAATGAATGTAGAACCAGATTTTTGGATAGAGGTTATAGCTCTGATGTGATTGAGGCAGCTATTGGAAAAACTAAGTCAATAGCTAGAGCAGATCTACTGCAGTATAGAATCAAACAGAACTTGGTTGGTACAGAACAGGAACCGATTAGACTGATCCTATGTTTTTCGAAGCAACAGAAACAAATAAGGGAGATAGTCCGGAAAAACTGGCCCATAGTCAAAAGTGACCCAGTAATTGGGGGGTCATTGCCTAAATGCCATTGATTACTTTTAGGAGAAATAACAACATGGGCTCTTCTTTGGTCAGAAGTAATTTTGAGACCTAAGGAAAGGGCTCATGGTGGATGGCAAGGAAAGGTTTCTTTAAGTGTTCTGTATGCAAGGCGTGCCAGTATGGAGTCAATACGACTAGTTACATACTTGCGTTTGGCTCGGCACCCTGCAAAATCAATCAACACATAACGTGCAAATCTGAATTTGCAGTATATGTGTTAACCTGGAGCTGTGAAATGCGTTATGTGGGAAGTACAAAATTACCTGTTCATAAGAGGGTGCTACAACATATCTGGGCCATATGCAACAAGGATGATAGCTATCCAGTGGCTCGTCATTTCCAATTTTGCCACAATAGTAACACCAAGCACCTAAAATACTATGCAGTAGACACTATCAGGCGGCTACAAAGAGGAGGGGATAGAGAAAGTAAACTAAGGATATTTGAAACGTATTACATCCTTCGGTTCGATTCCAAACATTCCAATGGTCTAAATATTAGTGAGGACCTATACACCTTACTCTAACACATGTAGGGGTCTATAGATTATCAGTATAAAAATTAGAATCAGGTATTACTGTGTGTCATGTATATGGTGCGTGAGATTGGATTGTGAGATAAGGTATTTAAACAATGAATTATTTCATCAAATGTAAATATATGATTTTTAGGGTGTACATGTATTTATGGATAGTATTAACTTTAATATTTAGAATCATTAAATAGAAAGTATATATATATATATATATATATATATATATATATATATATATATATATATATATTTATACTTTTTATATTTAAGATGGTTTTATCAAAGGATTTACCCTGGTCAATATAAATAGATATGTTCAAGTTGCTGTCTAGTTTGCACATTGCACTTTAAAAATCCAGTTTATAGAGATTATGTTGTTCTGCTCGTATACTGTATAATGTAACAATGTTACTTATTCTTTATCACTTTAGGGTATTGCACTGTTTACAAAGTTTATTATTTATCAATGACACTGAATAAGTTCCTATTGCATGGTGGTATACAAAGGCACTACAGGCATTTATACAAGTATTCACTTTTTCTTACAAAATTTGTAATCAAAAGGTACCCATTGAGGGTTTATTTAAAAACACTAGAATAATATTTTTAAATGTGTTTTTAATTCGGTGATTATGTGTCATATGTGCCCAAATAACAGTCTTTCCACCATGTTTATGTATGGCTGCTTTGCACTGGCACTTTATAAGGCGATTGGTGATGCCTTTGAGCTGTCATGTGATCAAGGGAGGGATCTCCCGAAACGCGTAATGGCGGCAAATGGCTAAATACATGATTGCACAAAGAAATTTATATATATATATATATATATATATATATATATATATATATATATATTTATATTCGGGAGGTCAGGTACCCTGGTTTCATTAAAATTACACGTGGATGCAGCAATAGTTTATTTTTAAAGTTAGTCAAAAAATTGAAGAATTCTGTTTGTGGGAGTGTACAGAGTTTGTACAGGGAAGTAGTTGTATGTCTACCTAGAAGATAATAATCATTTTGAGGGCATGCCACTGGGACACCAAAGGGGAAGGAGAGGGCCCAGGAGGCAAGCCATAGTTAAAGTGTTTAACGTAATTGGCCCGAGTGGGGACCCAGCCGCTATGGTATGCATGCTGGGGGGGTATTCGCTGAGCAACTCCCTGAAGGGGGTAGTGTATCATCCCTAGGAGTCGCTGGCAGCCCAGTCATTCTTTTTATGTTGTCAAAAACAAGAAATCACCATCTTTTTCAGACCACTTACATAACTTCTCAGGATATGCAGAAAAATCACACCATGCAAAATGAATACAAATCTAGGACTGTTACACTCTGATAGGTAAGTGATAGCAGACACTGTCTGATGCTGGCACAGTAATCAGAGAGTGGATCAGAATGCATAGTGACAGAACCTAACCAGCAGGGTCGAAAGGTGGATGGATGAGAAGGACTGTGGTCTATGAAGGATGGCAGAAATGGTTAAGGAACTCAAATGGCTGAAGTCAGCAAAAAAGGTTAATGTTCAACAAATGCGGTCAAAGGCCAATGGCAATCAGTAAAGGGGAGGATCATAAGAAGCCTCCAATGAGCAGAAAAGGGCTCCAGATAGATAATCTCAGATGGCCCCACATAATGGGATTCTGAGTAACAAAGGGCTCTGCTTGCCTGCCTTGATATCACTGGGAACCAAAGCCACAAGTGATAGCTTCAGCACCAGACCAGTGGTCTCAGGAACTCTGAGGCCTAGATGAAGAGTGATGGAGATACAAATGTGCCAGAAGTGCTTGAAATGCCAGCACAGGGGCACGAAGTGCCCAGACCCGTAGAGTAGTCTGTATGACACCTACAACTTTGGACTGACATTCCATGTGTATTTATCAGTGGTGAGTATGTAGCAAGCATGTAGTAGTAAGACTATGTTTGTGGAGAAAGTCTGAGAGCTTGAACCAGTGGAATGCATTTTGAATGTCCCCCGTTTAGCATGGCATGTAATGGAGAGTAGTTACAGCCTCCCTAAACAGTGGAACTGTATTTACTGCATCACTGTAGCTGGAAGGTGGAGACCCAGAATTTAAGTGAGGGAGTATAGAGAAAAGGCTATCCACAGAAACCCTGTGATGTCCTTGTTTGTAAAGAGCTGCTAATTAGTTCTCCTTGAGTAATGACACAGGGTAGCTGGAAGGAGTGAGGAGTAGGTTAGCGGTTTCTGTTGTCAAAGAAGACAGAGGGGCATATTTACAAGCCCCTGTCGCCAACACAACATTACTTATAGGGATTTTGTATTGACGATAGGGTCTTTGCCTTATTTATAAGGCAGCGTTAAGCCACTTAACAAGGCCTAACACTGTCTTGTAAATGAGGCACCCTTTCATGCTATACTTAGCGTGAAAGGGGAGAGCACTGGGTGTTGCGGTGGTCATTCCACTGCAACACCCATTGATATTGACACTGCCCTCTATTTACAAGGGTTGTGTAAATAAGAGGCAGCGGCAAAATAAAGCCCAGGGAAAACCTGGTCTTAAACAGGTGAAATGAGGAAAAAGGCTTTATTTTTCCTCATTTTTGCAAATTGCCATTGATTGTTTAAGGTGACCCTTCCTGTACATCACAGTCCAAAAAAATTACGTTTTGCAACTTCTATGTGTGCTGCATTAACCAGAACACATAAAAGTAACAAAATGCCATTTAAAGATTGTTTATGTGCCGTAAGGGAGACCTTCTTTCACAAATAAAATCTACCCCTCAATGCAGACACCCTTGCACTGTGGTGCAAGGGTGCCTGTATTTGCGCTAGGCTGCTAAGTTTAAAGCCAGCACAGAGGGAAACGCAGGTCTTCACCATATTCTTGTAAATATGGTGAATCCCTGCATTTCTGAAGTGGCAGAGCTCTGCGTTAAGCCGAGGAGGCCAACGCTGTGCTCCACCACTTCATTGTAAATATGCCCCAGAGTTCCTAACCTGGACCTGGACTATTGTCTGTGCCTGATGACTGCTCAGGCAGACAGATGTCAATCAAGTGCTGAGATCTTGTGTTTCATGGTGTCATTGCTCTGGATGCTCCTGCTTGGATCTAACATTATTGCTACTCTTGTGAGAGCCATAACCTACCAAAAATGTTCTCCAACTGCCTGAAGGAGTGGACACTGTTGAAGGAAGGAATTTATATCATCCACTCTTTTTAGGGTACAATCTGGCTGTGACAGAAACAATGTAATGACCCCCACCCTCCAGTCCCTGGAAGAAAACTCCTAGCTTGTGGTGGCCACTAGTTTTTTGTTTTTCAAAAAATTACTTTTGCTTTAGGTGTTTGTATTTGAAAAACATTAAACTTTTTAAAAGTTTGCCGTCTGGCTGTCATGTCTAACGGTACTGTGTGTGAAACCATGTCGTCCATAGACAGGAACCGCCATGACAGTAGCTTTTGTCAGTGTAGAACGTTGTCCACAGAGCTGGAGGTTTTCTCCGCCACCATCTTGACAGAGTTAACTCTAAATCAGACCCATAGTTGTTCTTCCTTCTATCTTGGGATTTGACTGAAGTCTCCCTACTATACTATGTTGGTCACTTCATAAGGGCCCTATGCAATTGTTTCCATTTTGATAATATCACGGAAAATATCAGATGGCACCATAGCACTGAGATATGACATTTCCAGGCCTGGTCTTTGCTTTTACAAATCACTGTTTTCAGGTGTTTTAGTCTAATGTGTTCATTTGAACTAAACCAGAGTTAATAATTCCAGAATACTCTAATTTTCTGCAGAAAAAAGATGTGTTCTGATAACATGGATCTTTGCGGTAATCCTTTATTTTGCCCTGACACATTCTCTTGACTTTGTGAGTAAGAGAAAGTACTTAGCTGTAGAAGAGCAAACAGCTTCACCCAGTCTTGCAAAGGTTGTAATCATCTTTATCATTAGACCCCTCTGCAAGAAAACATAAAGTAATAGGTGAATTTGTGAAGCATGTGACAGTTCCTGAAAGGGCCTCCCCAAGTCACTGCCTTATGACCCATGGTGTAATAGTATGGCATTCTCTACCACGCCTGTCAAAATAACTTGGAAATATTCAACATGGAGGACCTTTAGACCTATGAGTTAGTGGTTGCAACTTAGCCACATTTAGCATTGTCTCATTCTGCAAAATGTCACCATGTACAAAAGCCCTTTTATGAATTAGAAAATTCTTCCGACTCTTAAAAGGACTTTCACAATTGTTTCCGAAATGTAAAAAGAAGGGGTCTTGCAAGTTGTTCACTCTTCCAATTTCCTTTTTATTTTTTTTTATTTTAATATTTTATACAGGGAAATACAGCAATGGAAACAAAAAGGAAAAATGAAAATAAGCAATTCAAAACATAAATAAAAGATTACATACAGACTCAATTCAATTCAATTCAAAGAATCTTTATTCGGTGATTAAAAATCACCATAAAAGCACACACATATTTACATAAATAAAAAATCATTGAACATTTTCAAGATCCTTATACAAAGTATTAGTATTAACGTGGAACACAGACAGGAAAAAATATAACACTTTGAAAAGGTAAAATCAGAAACATTTCATTCCTCTCCCCTAGTTAGCCTTAAACGGACCGCTACCTTAATAAAATTCATTATACAACACAGTGTTAAGGGGTCCGATGCTTTTTGTAAAAAGACTAATGCCTCCCTGGCATGTTCCAGTTTGGCTTTTTTTAAGACATTTACAAGAAATCTGCGCCTGGGCATTGTAAAAAAAGGACAGAGTAAAACAAAGTGAAGGGAATCCTGCGGAGACCTATTGTCGCAGCCGCAGGATCCCTTCTGTTCAATTGATGTTGCAAATCCTGCTGGTGATGCCAACATAAATGGGAGTAGGTTCAGTCTAAAACAACACATCAAGAATCTATCCTGTGCGTTATGCATAAGGTACAAATATGGCTCCATACCCTTCACGCTCTTCACCAGGTTGTGGGCCATCACTGTCTTTTTAAGCCCTTCAGCCTCAGCTCTGCATTGACTTTTCAGCTCTAGGAAAGTTTTCCCTACTTGCATCTTATGCTGGGCTACAATTGTTGCAGGGTTAGTGAAGAGATTCCCAAAGCCTAGTTCCTCTAGGGTGTTCTTTACGTAATTGAGCCAGGGAATACGCATACATTTGTCCCTCTCTAAACAGTCCGATACAATTTCTCTGCTTAGAGACGCATCAGGATTAACCCAGATTTTTAACCAGGCCACAATTGGCCTGAGTTTTACCAAATCATCTAGGTATGGCCTCCCTAATTCCCTGTGTACTACGAAGCCAGCAGTACTTGGGGGTGCCCTCAGGATGGATTTTGGATATTTGTTTTCTTCCCGTTGGATTCTTGTGGTGTGTCGCTATGCAGTTCCCTCAATATATTAATTAGGCCACTCTCTATCCCCATACTGGACATCATGTCCCACAGTTTCTCCCTGTTGACGTGATCAAATGCCGCTGCCAAATCCATGAATCCCATATAGATCGATTCATCACTGGCCATGGTATATTTGGCAGTCAGCATGTAAAGGTTCAGGCATTGATCGCTAGTGGACCTCCCTGTCCTAAATCCATATTGAGTGTCCGAGAAGATGTTATTTTCTTCGGTCCACTCGGACAGTCTGTTGAGGATCGCCCTACCCAGGAGTTTAGCTGATACGTCAATCAGGGAGATAGGGCGATAGCACTTGGGATCGTCCCAATTGCCCTTCTTAAAAATTGGCACAATTATCGCTTTGGACCAGGACGGTGGCAGACCACAGGTAATGGTAGTATTTATGACCCTGGTCATTAAAGGGGCCCAGAGTTCTATGCTGCTCAGAAACAGGTCCGGGGGGATTCCATCAGGGCCCGGGGCTTTGTTTTTGGTCAGACCCTCTATCCCAGCAGTGATCTCCTTGATAGTAAATACAACCGTTGAAGCCTGAGTTGGAATTACAGGTAGCTCTACGGGAGTACTGGGATCATGGTTATACAGACCCCTATAGTGGGTGACCCACTGTTCTGGAAGAATATTAGACCCTATCTCCGGGGTGTCGTTTTCCTGGAAAGTTGGTTTATTGATGATTCTCCAGAAACCCGCTAAATCCTTTCTTTCCCCTGCTTCTCTTAGGTCTGCCCACGCTTCTGCCTGCAGAGCGAATTTCCTCCTCTTGGTCTCTATTTTATATTTCTCCCTACACGCCTTGATTTTTTGGGGGTCCCTTGGTTTGAATTTAAGGCTGCTTTTCAGCTCCCTCAGTGCTTTGGAGCAATCTTTATCGAACCATCAAGGGTTACTGTGGTTCCTTGAGGGCGCACTAGTTTTTAATAGGCCATCAATCAGATTAGCAATCTGATCGAATGCTTCCAGTAGCCTTGATCCGTGGACTTCTGTGTCTAAACAGTCATTAATGGCAGATTTGCTAGCGTCCACCAGGGCCTTATAAAACTTTTCCCCATCTATTTTGGACCACTTTAATCTCCTGCCTTGATCTGTTACCCTCTCCGTGATTGTGCGATGGTCTCTACTTTTTGAACCCGCCCTATACATCAGCTCCAAAACAAGTGGGTTGTGGTCGCTGAAACTGCTCCATTCAATCCCTACACTAATTATCTTATTTAGCAGGGATCTTGAGACCAGGATGTAGTCTATGACGGATGAGCATCCTCTGCCCTTGAATGTGGGTGGGAGTGTACCATCCTTCTGTGTGCCTATCATGTTAATAGTATGCTAAAGATCATACTTGAGCCGGAGCATACTGAAAGCTGACCCTATCGGCGTATGGGAAAAATGCGGCCCCTTCTCCATGGGGCATTGGGACCAGTCTGTATTTGTTTGGACCAATGCCGGACAAAGGTGGCAATTAAAGTCTCCCATGACCAGCAGCGCATATGACTGCCCCTTTTTCTGGACTGTTGTTTCCTGACCCAGCCTATAATCCAATTCAGCTACAAGTGAGGTATGGTTTCCCGCTGTCTCATTGTTATAGATAATAAAGACTGTGAATCTTAGCCCCTTCCCGGAGAACCGAACTGCCTGAATCCCATGGGAGTTCCAATCTGGGGAAGACCAACTGCCCGGAAGGTCTAAATCTATGTAAATAGATAGTCCTCCCATGGCTCTCCCTGATCTTGATTTTTGCGCGGGTACAAAGAAACACTTATACCCCTGCAAGTGAAAATTGTTCTCCGGGGCTCATGTCTCCTGCAGGCTAATTACAAGGAATTTTCTAATGTAATCAAGCCACTCTTTATTGTTAAATTTGCCTGCCAAACCTGCTATGTTCCAAGAAATCATTCTCAGTGCCTCACCACTCTGCTCTATTCCCCCTTGGGGCCCTGTTTGTGACTCACACTCTGACTCTTGTGTGTCCAGCCCGTGTCCCCCTCCTATGCATTCAGTATCTGTAACCCTAGGCCCTTCTAACACAGACTTCCCGACCCAACTCAATGGAGTTTGCTGTGCCAGGAGACTTTGCTCCTCCATCTCCTCTGCCAAGGCCCCTTTTTCCCCATCTCCAAGAGGGACAGTATCCGTTTGTCAATCAACCCTCTCAAGGCCATTCAAACAGTTGAACCGGTTGAAAGTGTGGAAGGATGGCTCTGGGCGGCTAAATAGTGGCCTGGGGTTAAATTCGTGATGTCTTCCCCTCCGACCAACCCTCTCCCAGTTATCATAGGTTTGAAACGGATGTACAGGGGCAGGGATAGGGGGAAAGAAGAAGGACACCTGAACGGTTTGGATGGTTGATTCCCGAGATCTATTCTTTCCTTGGCATATGTGAGAGACAGTTCCAGCATCCCTGAAGCTCACCAATATGCAGTCCCCTATTATGGATTGGTATGTTCTCCCCACCCATGGCACCCTTCTAACCATTATAATTTCGTTATTTAGATGTACCGGGAGGGGTCTGTTCATGTTTAGCCACTTAATTACCCTGCTTTTTAAGGAACAAAAATCCTCAGCTTCACCCGCTTCACGTGGGGGGGACGCCCGCCATGACTACCGTGAAATCATTTGCCTCTGGAGGTAGATTAGGCCTACGTGGCCTGGGGGGGAGCTTCATTAAAGGTGTCGGTACAGCACTGTCTACAGGCTGTGCCAGAGGGACAGGGTCTACGGGGGGAGTGGACCTATTAGAATTAGGTGACTTGGTTGGTACAGGATTAGTCCTCAGGGGTTGTGGAGGGGCCACAGCATTCGCAGCCTGTGGGGGGGCTGAGCTCGTTGCACTATTTGGGGGCTGATGGGGGACCGTAGAGGTGGGAATGAGCTCCGGAGACCTTCCCTGGAGGCCAGCCGGGGTTTTCATGCTACTTAATGTAGCCTCCAGGATGGTAAGTCTAATCTCGACCTTTTTAATGCTCTCGCTGATTGGTAGTAGTAGTGACCTGAGCAGGAATTCCAGGTTGCCTAGCGGGGCAACAGAAAGGGGGACATTAGCAATATTATTTCCTGTGTCTTTTGTCTGAGCGGGGGCCAGGGCCTCCTTTGCAGTGGGTTTGGGGTGTAATTCATCCACTAATCTCACAGTCGGTGTGGAGGGTTTTGATGACCTTCCAAACTCAGAGTGAGGGATTTTGGATTTGTTTTTGCCCTGGGCACCCCTCGACTTCCTCCTACGCTTGTTTGGGGGGGGGGCATGTACTCCTTGTACAGCGGCTGGTTTAGGTTTGGCTTTCCTAGCTTTCGGAGCTGGGGGGGTTGAGAAATTAAGTCAATAGTCACCCTGCTTGGGCTTGGACTGGTGGCTGGGGTTAGACTCATAGATGGGACTAGTGGGGTGTTCGTGCAATCCCTCAACAAGAGGGGGACATCGTCTATTGAGGTCGACTCTTCACTAAGCGTGGTAGAATATTCTCCAAGGGGTCTATGTTTCAGGTTATCTATAGAGCGTCTCCGCTCTGCCCTGAGCCGGATTAAGGTGCTCTCCTTCTCCCCATCCCCAACGGCCCGGGGAAAGTAGTTCTCTAAGGTCCTGTTTTTAACTCCTCCCTGCTTCATGGGAGTACCCTCCCTTGCCCGGGGACGGCATATCAGCTGAAGTTTGATGGTAGTCTATGGGGAGCTATATCAGCTAATTGGACCAGGACTCAGAAAACCAAAGCAAGAGGGTAGGCCCAGCCCAGCCTACTCCGGCCTATGACGGCCTTAGACGGTCCCGCCCTTGTCCCAGGCTTCTCCCGGCGCGCTCCCGCGAAGCGGTAGCACTGATCACCTATAAACACAGAAACCACGGGCTCATAGGCTATTGGGCGGGGGGGCGTGGCCAGCGGGGAGAGCAGCCCAGGTGTTGCAGATTGGGCGCGCAGGGACTCCTGGACACTGGAGTCCCTGCCTGTATCCTCGCAGCCCCGCCGACACACTTGCCTGCCCCGCGCTACCCTCAGTGGTGTTCCAGGCAATCAGCAGTCCTCAATTGACACTATCCTCAAGCCCTGCGGGACCCGCAAAGCGGGTCCGGCGAGGCGCTGGGCAAGTCCTCGGTGAACAGCACGCAGAAATCCAGTGGGAGCCAAAGGTCAGTTACGCAATCACAGGAGGGTCCCAGTAGGCTGTGGGCAGGATCCGCTTTAACTCCGTGGGCGGGGGGGGGGCGTGGCCAGCGGGGAGAGCAGCCCAGGTGTTGCAGATTGGGCGCGCAGGGACTCCTGGACACTGGAGTCCCTGCCTGTATCCTCGCAGCCCCGCCGACACACTTGCCTGCCCCGCGCTCCCCTCAGTGGTGTTCCAGGCAATCAGCAGTCCTCAATTGACACTATCCTCAAGTGCTGCGGGACCCGCGAAGCGGGTCCGGCGAGGCGCTGGGCGAGTCCTCGGTGAACAGCACGCAGAAATCCAGTGGGAGCCAAAGGTCAGTTACGCAATCACAGGAGGGTGCCAGTAGGCTGTGGGCATGATCCGCTTTAACTCCGTGGGCGGGGGGCGTGGCCAGCGGGGAGTGCAGCCCAGGTGTTGCAGATTGGGCGCGCAGAGACTCCTGGACACTGGAGTCCCTGCCTGTATCCTCGCAGCCCCGCCAACACACTTACCTGCCCCGCGCTCCCCTCAGTGGTGTTCCAGGCAATCAGCAGTCCTCAATTGACACTATCCTCAAGCGCTGCGGGACCCGCGAAGCGGGTCCGGCGAGGCGCTGGGCGAGTCCTCGGTGAACAGCACGCAGAAATCCAGTGGGAGCCAAAGGTCATTTACGCAATCACAGGAGGGTCCCCCTAAAGTCTTTATTTTAAGTATTCATGACATTTGTTCCCTGAATACATCTTTCGATGGCCCGGCTTGTTATTTGGCGCTTGCAGCCGAGGCAGACCTCAAAACACATACAGACTCAAGAAAACAAAGGAAGTTAAATCCATTCCGCAATTGGAGCCCATATTTTCTTTCCCAAAGCCCTTTTTTAACGCCCTTAGACTGATAAATAGCAGACTCCATATTGTACATGAACAATAATTTATCTCGCCAAGTAAAAAAAGAAGGAGGTTCAGAGTTAATCCACTCCCTAGTAATGCATGCTCTGGCCACTGCCATACATATGAAAAGAAAACAAGTTAGTGGTTTAGATCTTGAAGTACTAGAATCTATACCTATTATCAGCAGCTCTGCAGTTACCTTAATATCACAATTAAGAACAGAAGAAAAAAACATTTCAATTTGATGAAAAAAATCCCCAAGCTTAGGACATTGGAAGAACATATGAATGTCATTAGCTGCATACAAACCACAGCGGTTACATTTCGTTCCCACCGTCATACTCCGTTTAACCACTTTACTAGGAGTGTAGTAAAGGTCATGAATACACATAAAATGTTGGGATTTCATCATCCCGGTGATTAAAATTTCAGACGCTAGTTTAACAGCTTCGGGGCAAGCCCACCTGGGCTTGCCCCGAAGCGGTCGCTCACCCACGCTCCCACGCTTGCTCTGATTGTGCCTCGTTGCTGCCTGCTACCCTGCTGAACCCGTGATCGAGCGTACTCTCTCAGCGCCTGGTATCGTTGCCGCAAAGCGCTATCAGTGCCCCTCCTGCGCCGCATTGACAATTTAATAATAACATAGTCAGCCTGCTGGGGACTCAAAATTGAACAAGCTGATTGCTTTCTGTTAACGTTGGCGCTGCTCTGTTTGATCTCATTACCGTAGCCTGATATTGTTTAGATTTTGACATTTTTCAGATTGCCGGTCCTCGGCTGTGCCCCTTTTCATTTTCTGTTTGGGAAGCCATTTTGTTGTTGTTGTTGTGTCCACTCCTGGCCCGTGTCTCCTCCCCGCTCTCGCCTCCCAGCTGACCCTCCCTCTCCCCTCCCCTTCCACTATACCTGATAATTCTCGCTTCGGTGCCTACTTGAATCAGGGGTTCACGCTCTGCAACTCTGGGCAATAGCTTGCTCAATCTCCACTACGGCCCCCGCGGCGGGATGCCTGGCTTTCACCTTGGGGGTGCCCAGCTGGGTTATCCCACAGGGAAAAACCAGGACGGGTTCCCAAAGCAAGCGCCGAGATACCCTTTGTGGTGATACGTGCGCTATATAAGAAACTACATTACCATTATTTTTATTTTACCTTCCACTATCCTCATATGACAGATGCTTATGCACGCAGCGTTCACGTGCAGCGGTCGCGCCCCATGCGCGCCGAAGGTGCGCCTAAGGTAAGCCCGTCTACGCCCGTCCGCGCCTGGACCGTGCCCAGCGCCAGAACCCCTGGCCCCCGCAAACCGCCCTCCACCCACATTACGTATGCCGCCGCCACCCTCCTAGCCCTCAACCCTGGACGCATCCCACATTGCTGCGTAGCTGCCCCAGGACACACACACGGACCCTTCGCCTGCCACTCCTGCAAATTTACCAGCATCAAGACCCATACCACATCCACTAACCCCAAACGCAGCTCCGACTCTAACCACCTGAAGTGCATCCTGCTGAACACCCGCTCGGTCCACAGACACGCCACCGAACTCTGGGATCTACTCGACAATACATCACCCGACGTCGCTTTCCTTACTGAAACATGGATGAACGCATCATCAACACCCGACATCGCCATAGCCATCCCGGACAGTTACAAAATTATCCGGAAAGACCGCACCGTCCAAACAGGAATAGGCATCGCCATCGTCCATAAGAACACCATCAAATTCACGACCAGCTCCGACGATAACCTTACAACTGCCGAACACCTCCACTTCCAGGTCCACACCGACCCTAGAACCACACTTAGAGGCACCCTCATCTACAGACCTCCAGGAACTCGTAAACAATTCAGCGAAGACATCACTGACTTCATCAGTCCACATGCCCTCGCCTCCGAGAACTACATCCTATTAGGAGACCTCAACTTCCACCTGGACAAGAAAAATGACAGCAACACCACCACCCTTCTTGACAACCTAGCCAATCTCGGCCTCAATCAACTTGTTGACACCCCCACCCATGTAGCCGGACATACGCTCGACCCAATATTCACCTCCAGCAAACACATCTCCTTTGATCGCACCACAGCTCTCCACTGGACGGACCACAGCTGTGTTCACTTCAGCTACAAAACCACCTCGACCCACAACCCCCCACAACCTATCCCCTGAAGAAAATGGAACAAAATCACCACCGACCAACTCCTCACATCGCTCAACCAAAACCCACCCGCCCTCTCATCGGACCCAAACCAAGCTGCCATCAAATTCAAACAATGGATCACTCACATCGCTGAGGAACTAGCACCCTTGAAAAACCATCTCACCAAACAAAACAGCAAAAAGGCCCCCTGGTTCAACGATGACCTTAAGAAATCCAAAAAGCTATGCCGCACTCTTGAGAAGACATGGAGAAAAAACCCAACCTCCGACAACATGACCACCCTCAAGGCAGCCACCCGCAAACACCACCAGCTGATCGATCCACTAAGAAATCAGCATTCAAGAATCGACTCGACAACCAACAATGCCCATAACAGCAAGGAACTATTCAACATCGTCAAAGAGTTCACCAACCCCACCGCAGCCTCAAACGACATCACTCCCTCCCAAGACCTCTGCGATTCGTTATCCTCCTTCTTCTACAACAAAATTGCCGACATACACAACAGCTTCGAAAACAGCTCCAACAAACAACCCTCTCCACCCCCCTCAGAACCTAAACCGCCCTCTAACAACCTCAGCGCCTGGAACCCAATCACCACTGAAGACACCATCCGCCTCATGAATTCTATCCACTCTGGATCGCCAACCGACCCATGTCCCCACCACATCTTCAACAAAGCAGACTCCATCATCGCACCCCATCTCCGTGATGTCATCAACTGCTCCTTCATCTCTGCCACCTTCCCAGAAAGCTGGAAACATGCCGAAGTCAGCGCCCTCCTGAAGAAACCCACAGCAGACCCATCTGAACTTAAAAATTACCGCCCCATATCCCTCCTCCCATTCCCGGCCAAAGTCATTGAGAAAGCCGTCAATAGCCAACTCGCCGCCTTCCTCGAATCCAACAACTCCCTCGATCCCTCACAGTCCGGCTTTCGAGCCAAACACAGCACCAAAACCGCCCTCATCGCAGCAACAGACGACATCCGAACACTACTGGACAACGGAGAAACAGTGGCCCTCATCCTACTCGACCTCTCTGCCGCCTTCGACACTGTCTGCCACAGTACACTCATACAACACCTCAGCAACATCAGCATAAAAGGAAAAGCCTTGGACTGGATCATCTCGTTCCTAGCTGGGAGAACTCAGAGAGTCCGACTTCCCCCATTCAAATCAGAGGCCACCGAAGGCATCTGCGGTGTACCACAAGGATCTTCACTCAGTCCCACCCTCTTCAACGTCTACATGAGTCCACTCGCTTCCATCGTGCGTCAACACAACCTTAACATCATCTCCTATGCTGACGACACCCAACTCATTCTTTCCCTCACCAAAGACCCCGTCACCGCCAAAACCAATCTTCTCTAAGGCATGAAAGAAGTAGCCGTATGGATGAAAGACAGCCGCCTTAAACTTAACTCTGACAAAACGGAAGTGCTCATCCTAGGACCAACCCCCGCTGCCTGGGACGACTCATGGTGGCCCTCGGATCTGGGCTCAGCACCCATACCCACGGACACAGCACGTAACCTTGGCTTCATCCTAGACTCTTCACTCTCGATGACCAATCAAGTCAACGCCGTCTCATCCTCCTGCTTCAATGTACTTCGTATGCTCAAAAAAATCTTCCATTGGATCCCCGCCGAGACAAGAAAGACTGTCACCCACGCACTGATTACGAGCCGACTTGACTACGGAAACACCCTCTACGCCTGAATTACAGCCAAATTACAGAAAAAACTCCAACGCATCCAAAACGCATCAGCGAGACTCATTTTGGACATCCCTCGCCAAGATCACATTACCGGCCACCTGAAAGACCTCCACTGGCTTCCCTTTCAACAAGAGAATAACATTCCATCTCCTCACTCACGCACACAAGGCCCTCTACAAACTAGGGCCCGAATGCCTCAACACTCGACTATCCTTCTACACACCCACCCGCCAACTAAGATCATCCAATCAAGGCCTCGCCGCAGTTCCGCGTATCCAAAGATCCACCATGGGAGGTAGATCCTTCTCCTACCTGGCATCCAAGACCTGGAACTCTCTCCCCACTCACCTCCGCCTCACACAGAACCACATCTCCTTCAGAAAAGAGATAAAAACCTGGCTATTCGATAAATAATGAACCCCCTCCCCAAGCGCCTTGAGACCCTCTGGGTGAGTAGTGTGCTATATAAATTCTTGAACTTGAACTTGAACTAGAACTAGAACATCAATATCCTGGATCCCTAATTTGTTGACTCATTTCGATTGACAGTGCACTAAGTCATTTCCAAATTCCTGTATCAAACACAAATAAAAGATTCCTATCGGAGTCTTTCTATACAAGTGTTCCATGAGGGGGACTTTGTTCATACTAGCATTAGTAATAGAGTAGGAGCTTTGTAGAAAACTGCGAATCTGAAGATATTTAAAAAAATCTTTTTTGGTTAACAAAAACTTATCCTGAAGTTCCTGAAACAAGGCAAGTTGGTCCTTAATATATAAATCACCCAAATTGCATATTCCTTTCTGTTCCCATCTGATAGTTATTAAGTCACAGAAAATCGTAGCTGGTCGAAGACCAGGAGCAGCAATCGGTGTATAGACATTCAATTTACTTAATCTCAAATGCTTCCGAACTTTTTGCCACACACCAAAAGCTGCCTTTAGCGTCTTAAATTAGATTTTCTTGTAGTAGCTAGGCTCAATCACTTTAAGAAAGCAAGCTTTAACTTTTTGACCCATGATCACTCTTCCAATTTCCAATGCGGAAAGGAATTTTATGATCATGTAGAACTGCAATTGCAGCTGAAAACCATTGATGAGCGACTGCCCCGTGCTCGGATGGTAACTAATTTGAACAGGAGAAGGGATCTTTTTCGGACCCCTTCTTTTTTACAATCCTATTTGCAGCCTTAGGAAAGATAAGGAAGGTGGGCTACTTAAAAAAAACACTTTCTATTTTGGAAGTGCTGTCCCTTATTGCCAATCACAGAGGGTCCCAAACTGACACCCGCTTAGTTATTTATTTATTTATTTATTTAAGTAGTTTATACAGCTCGCAGCTACCCCCGGAGGGGTGTCCCGGCGCTAAAAACGGAACCTCAGAGAAGGAGGAGTGGAACGAGCTTATTACAAGACAGGGATCATAATTTGGAGAACAGCCAGGTTTTTAGTTTAGCACGGAAGATGGATTCAGATGGACAGAACCTGAGGTCGAGAGGGAGGCAGTTCCATAGTTTTGCAGTGATTACGCTGAACCCTCTGCCGCCCATTCTGGAACGTCGAAAGCGAGGAGCAGTCAGGAGGCACAGGTTGTTAGATCTTAGAGATCTGACAGATTGAGAGATAGACACTCGCTTTTTCAGGTAGCTAGGTCCAAGGCCGTTGATAGCTCGGAAGGCAAGGGTGAGGATCTTAAATTGGATGCGACTTGCGATGGGGAGCCAGTGGAGCTCTTTGCGATATGCGGCAACTGACTGACGGTAGGGGATATTTCCTATCAGTCTGGCAGCCGCATTCTGAACGATCTGAAGTCGATCGATCAGATATTGTGGGGCACCGGCATATAAGCTGTTGGCGTAGTCTAGGTGAGAGGTGATGAGGGCCTGAGTGACAGTTCGACGGGCGTCCAAGGGAAGGTAAGGAAGAATCTTCTTAATCATGCGCAGCTTCACGAAGCAGGCAGAGGTGACCTTGTTGACTTGTGCTTTGCACGAGAGTGAGTCATCGAACTGATAGCCCAGGTTACGTGCTGATTGGACAGGAGTGGGTGCAGGGTCAAGTGCTGTGGGCCACCATAGACTGGGGGAAATCGGTGTTTTCTGGTTAAAAAACAAGACTTCAGTCTTGTCAGCATTCAGTCTTAGGTGATTGATGGTCATCCAATCACAGATGTTGTTCAGACATTGGCGGAAGTTGGCAAAGGTGGAGTCTGAGTGGTCTCTAAAGAGAATATCAGCTGAGTATCATCAGCGTAAGAGACCACTCTCACTCCACAAGACTCCACCACTGAGGCCAAGGGTGTGAGATAGACGTTAAAAAACAGAGGGCTTAGGGCAGAGCCCTGCGGAACACCACACAGCAGGGGTTTACCCTCTGACTTGAAAGACCTAAGCACCACCTTTTGAGTTCTGCCAGTGAGGAAGGATTCGATCCAGGCGAGAGCGGAGCCACCGATTCCGACCTGCTTTAGACGGTTTAGTAGGATTTTGTGAGAGACCGTATCAAAAGCAGCGGATAGGTCGAGGAGGACCAGCATGGCCTCCTCGCCCCTATCCACGCATTCACAGATAGTCTCAGCCACTTCCAGGAGAGCAGTCTCAGTGCTGAAACCTGCTCTGAATCCGGATTGGGAGTCGTGCAGCAGGGAGTTATCTTCCAGATACTCTGTAAGTTGTAGCTGCACGGCCTTTTCCAAAATTTTTGCGGGTTTGGGGAGGAGGGAGATGGGGCGATAGTTGGAAAATTTAGTAGGATCGGCGTTCAGAATGGGGACCAGCAGAGCTTCCTTCCACGTAGTTGGGAAGATGCCATGATGGAGGGAGGCATTCCAGATGGAAAGAAAAGAGTTGACAAATGAGGGAGCTAGGTCACCCATGGTTTTGGCGGGAATTGGGTCGGAAGGGGAGCCAGATCTGCATTGGGTGAATAGCCTGAGTGCGGTCTCAAGAGTCAGCTCGTTATAGGACTGCAAAGAAGCGAATTCCGGGGCCATCACATGGGGGATCGGGGGGGTACCTCAGTAGGAAACGAGGTACAGATTTTTTCAATTTTTTCAAGGAAATAATCAGAGAGTCCATCGCATAATGCATGGCTGGAGGTGTTCTGTGTGGCCATGGCGGGGGGGTTAACAAATTCTTTGACAATATTAAAGAGAGTTTTTGAGGAGTTCTTGGCGTTGGAGATTTGTAATGAGAAGTAGTCTCTCATGGTGGCTTTTTTTTTGTTTCAGAAATGTTTTCAGAGCGATTTTGTAGATGGTTTTGGATTCGGGGTCGTAGTTCTGCCGCCACTTGCGTTCAAGTAGTTTGCATCTGCTTTTTTCCTCACGAAGGGTTGTAGAGAACCAAGGGGCAGAGGGGCGGGTTCTGGCAGAGGACATGGGTTTGAGGGGGGCGATGGAGTCGATGGCAAGGAGCAATGCAGAATTGAGTCTAGAAACGTTTCCATCAATGTCACTGGATAGAGGGTCTGGTTGGAAGTTGAATAAGGGGTCTAGGGTAGCACAGGTGACTTTGTGCCATTTTCTCCCCAGCTCTTTCCTGAGTATAGTAGGGGCGGGTCTCGAACTTAGCTCTAGGTTAAAAGGGATAAGATGGTGATCAGACCAGGTAAGAGGGAGGGAAGGGAGGACTGTGATATTGGAGAAATTAGCAAAGATTAGATCAAGGGTATGCCCAGCTGTGTGTGTAGGGCCCTTGACTAGCTGAAGTAAGTTCAGGCTCTGCATAGTATCTAGCAGGTTGTTAGCTTTTGAGCAGAGAGAATTGTCCACGTGGAGGTTGAAATCTCCTAGCACCAAAAAATGTTGGTGTTTGAGGGAGAGATCCGCCAGTAGGTGGGTGAGTGCCGGTAAAGAAAGAGTTGAGGCAGTGGGAGGGTTGTAGACTAATGTGCCCGCCAATACTACTGCCGCGGTATCAGAGATAGTGAAGTGCAGAGCTTCAATCATCCCGATGTTCGTTAATTTGGTGATGGACAAGTTGAGGTGGGATTTTAGGATGATAGCAAGACCGCCACCAGATTTGCCCCCTTCACGATTGATGCCCTTTAAGAGGTAACCCGGAGGGGTAGCAAGCTGGATATCGGGGGCGGAGGAATCTGTGAGCCAAGACTCGGTGAGGAACAGGATATCCCAGGCGTCATAGATAATTGACGTCCATATCTCGTTGGCGTGGCGGGGCAATGAACGGCAGTTAATCAGCCCTGCTTTCAACGTCAGGGGGTGGGACAGGCGTTTCGGCAGGCTGAGGCAGGGAGAGGGGCAAAGGCTCCAAGGCGGGAGCGTAAAATTGCATTGAAGGCAGTTGAAAGAGGCATCCTCCAAGTGATCGGGGGTACAGCGTGTGGTGGAAGGGCAGGTGGTGGGCTTTAGAGCGTAAAGCTGGGATCTGGTTCAGCACGTACGACCAGTGACTGCCGGACAGGCAGGAGGACTGGCCCCAGGCACGGGCCAGGCGCGGACGTACGCAGACTGGCTTGCCTTAGGCGCGCCTTCGGCGCGCAAACGGCGCTCCCGCTGCGCTCGTCTGCTGCATTTGCGTGGGAAGCACATTTAGGGTGAGACGGGGTGGGCGTGGCCTGACAGGTGGGAGTGGCTTTGCGTGTAGCAGCGATGGCGGCCGAGTAAACTTTCCCACGGAACAGCGCTAGATCAGCTGATTGTGGGGTGCCTGCTTGGCGGTTCACACAGAGAGGAGCTCAGGGTGAGATCAAAAGTTTTAAAATATGCTTCAAACACAAAAACAAATACTTTTTAAAAGCGAGTAACAGCACCTCCGGCTTCCGCCTCAGAGGACTAAGTTTCCAGTGAATGCGCTATCAGTCAGCGCTTTTCATAGGTGGGAGGGTGGGCGTGGCCTGACAGGTGGGCGTGGCCTCGCGTGTAGCAGCGATGGCGGCCGAGTAAACTGTCCCACGGAACAGCGCTAGATCAGCTGATTGTGGGGTGCCTGCTTGGCGGTTCACACAGTTAGGCAGGTTGATTTGCAACCTCTTGCGATTTTGTGTGTTATGAAACGAACTAATAGTGCATGGGTAGTTTGCAAAATACTATTTCAATAGCAAAAAAGTCTGTGCTTTACAAATGAATTAATAATACATCAGGACCATAGCTTGCAGATGGAGATGGTTGACAATTGTGTTCACTTCTTGGTTGCAATTCTGCCATGTGTAAGTGTCTGTTGAAATCTACATAAGGCATAAAAACACAAAATGGAAGTTGTTTAGGCAACAGCCAGGTAAATAGTGAAGTTGCTGTGCTATATGCATGGTTACCAGCAAAGTTGTGCTAATGGTGAGTAGTGAAGTTTCTTTTCCATGTGCCAGGCCACTGACCAAACAGTACTCTATTTCTGCTATTTTTTCAGCAGCCAGAGTAAATAGTGAAATATATTTATTATTTTCCAGGCCACCAGCCAAATGGTACATTATTTCTGCTATTTAACAAGCAGCCAGGTAAATAATGAAGTTTATTTGCTATCTGCCTGGCTGCTGGCCAAATTGTACAAACGGTCTGCTGTTTTACCAACAGCGGACTTAGAAGTGAAGTTTCTTTGCTGTTTGCTTGACTACCGGCCAAGCAGTATGTAATGTCTGTTAGCCACAGATCAGGTAAAGGGTAATCTTTCTTAACCCTTTGCATGGCTGCCTGCAAATCCAAAGATAACATCTGCTATTTAGCCATTAGCCTTGGTAAAGAGTTCCGTTGCTTGTCATTTACATGGCCGCTGGCCAAACAGTGCAGAATCTCTAGCATTTAACCATCCTTCAGGTAAATATTGAAGTATTTCTGCTATTGACATGGCTGTCAGCTAAACAGTGCAGCACCTACTATCCTGCCAACATATGGGTAAATAGTGATGCTTCTCTGCTATTTTCATAAAATAAATGTTTTTTTTCGTATGTTATCAATTGAGCAATGGAGTTTCTTTTTTCACTGTCTCTCAGCTTATGGGATTGCACGGCAGTGCCATTTTATCATGGTCACCCTGGTGCTTGTTTCCATTCAGAAGAGATCAGTGTGGCACTGTGGTGCTTTGTAAATCCTACAGGATGCAGTTATTATCAATATGAAGTGGAAATAAAATCATCCACGCTATAATGCACGCACTTAAATACTAAGCCACGAAGGATTATCCTGCCTGCTGTAACCCAGGTGTGAGAAATACCCGAACCTAAGAATGAGCATCATATAGGCATGTCAAAAGAGATGAATAGCACTGAAGATCATGCTTAATTGGAGCTTCTTGCTAATAACCTCCTTTATGGAATAAGCCAAACACTTGATCTCTTTGATGTCTGCTCCTTTAATTATACAGAAGATCAATCACCTCATTCAGATAAAAACACCGGAAGTTCTGGGAGTTTTTCACTAATTACATCTATCAAGGAAAATGAGTCATAATTTCAGTATCCTGCATGTTTAAACTTTCTCTCGTTTCCTGGATAGTTTTAGAGCACAGGCAGGTAGCTATGATCTGTAAGTGCTTACATTCAACCTTACAGTTCATAGCATCATCATCAAAAGTCCAGGAAAGTCTGGTCAAACGGACATAGTGAAACCAGTCTTTGAGAAGAGTTCCCTGTACATGCATGTGTGTACAGAGCAGGTTTTCCATGTCCTGGAAGAGTTTCAAGGACCTAGAAGTCCATGAAACTCATTCAAGTTTATGAATTGACGACTATGAGTTATCAATTTTACATTTTCCGGGATGGCTGCTTAGTCGTGAAGCAGTCACAAAAGCAGCCCCAGTATGTTTGACTTCCATTCTATGCTACAATATATGTCCATGCTTGTCATCAGTATCATGGTGAAGCAAGGATCAGCAGCTAAGCACTAGCAGCGTCCCAGCAGCAAGATGACAGAGAGCCACTAGGCATGCTAAAAGTGTCAGCAGTGACTGACAGTAGTAGAAAAAGAGCTGCTGTGCTCTCCTGCTAACCTGGGAATAAATATTATTATGGGGTTGAATAAGAATGTCAAAGATACTTTCTAGGCCATCCATATCCTTTACTACTGTCTATAGTTTCGATCTGGGGATCATATCAAAAGCTGACTTCAGATTGACTAAAGCTACATGCAGGTGCCTCCTTTCTATTTTAATTGTTTTCCATTAGATAGGAAGAAATCATGAAATCTCATATATAATGCTCCTTTTTTCTCTAAATCCTGCTTGTATGTGAGTAAGCCTAGAGTTTTCCAGCATCCAATCATGTAGCTTGTTAAGCAACTGCTGGCAAAATATTTTTTGCAGATCATCAATCAAGATGATTCTTAGACTTGACATATTTGGTGTTGTTTCCCCTGACTTTTTGCCTCTACCGCCTGTATTTTTGGTGCTGTGGTGGATTTCGGTTTTGCTGGTTTAGATGCTTTGGGCACTTTGCCACTGGACTGCTGACCAGTGTCAAAGTGCAAGTGCTCCCTGTGTAAATCGTTATTTCCATTGGTTCTCCCTGCTCGGCATATTTGATTTACTGGTAAGTACCTAGTATAGTGCGCTGAGTGTGCCAGGGCCTGCAAATCAAATGCTACTAGTGGGCCTGCAGCACTGATTGTGCCACCCTCATGAGACGCCCTGAAAATGTATCTCAGACCTGCCACTACAGTGTCTGTACACAGTTTTAAATTGCCATGTCGAACTGTCAAATGAACCAACTTGCCAGGCCCTAACCTTCCCTTTCCTTACATGGCCCAAGGTACACCCATGGGAAGGGTGCAGTGTATGTGCAAGGTAGTGTGACATGTCTTGATGGCGAAATACAGCCAATTTCATTTTTCACTATTCAAAGGATAGCATGGGAAATACTTTGTAACATCTTACAAGTATTACTTCCCATTGGGACAAGATGGAGAAATAAATATTAAGGCTCTCTGTACTGAAGAATTTAATAACACATTTTTTAGCAAAGATGTTTATTTATGTTTTGAAAACGCCTCTTTTGGAAAATAGGCATTTTTCTTGTATGACCATTCTAAGTGGCTGGCGCTGGGGAGTTGCATTCACTGTAGACAGTCACTAGGGGGCTTAAGAAGTGCCTGGCCCTTCCTGGATGACTCAGAGCTGAACTGAATGGGGCTTGGCTGCATTTAGAGTAGTGGGAGGTTATCCCCTTTCCTGACCTTATTGATAAATTCAGCCTCAAGAAAGAGGACGCTTTTAAATATATGTCTATCTACGACTTTCTCTCTAGAAAGGTAGGGGGAACCTCAGGTTTTATGGAGGTAGAACTCCTTAATGTCTTACGGAAACCTCTGACTCCCCGAATTGGCCTCCTATACTGCATCCTAAATAGACAGACTCCTGACGATTTGCAAAGTATTGCAGGCAAATGGTCTACCAAACTTGATTCTCCTAGAAATGTTTTCTTTAACTCACTTACCCTTTCACAAAATATTTTACTGTCTGCTAAATTACAAGCTCAGCACTTTAAAACAATTTTTTTCTTATATATCACTCCTAGCAAAATAGCAAAATGGGGGACCGGCCAAGGTACTCTCTGTCCCAGATGCGCTGAATTCAGGGCCAACTCCATACATATATTTGCTTCTTGCACCAAGCTCGCGCCTACTTTAAATCGAATACAGGGGTTTCTAAGAGGAGTCACCTCCCAGCCAATAACTCTGAACCATACTACCATCATGCTTGGGACACAAACAGAAGCCCCACATCTGAAAAGGGAGGGCCTAACATTTATAGCAATGGCCGTCTGGAGGATCTGTGTTGCTACAGCCTGGTTAGACCCAGAACCCCCTTCTTTTTCTCAATGGCTTGCCAGATTTATGGCAACATACCACTTGGAAATAGCTGTATATGCAAAAAAAGGACGTAAGGGCCGGAGAAAGGGCACCGAGGTGTGGGAAAATCTAACTAACTGGTTGACTCTGCCCGATTAGCTCGTGTATTTCTGTTCCTTTTTTATACTATTCGGTGCCAGTCCTCCCAGACAGTTTTTTCTGCATCTTTCTATGTCTGCTTCTTTCTATTCCCTCTTTCTTTTTCTTTTCTAGTTGTTTTTTCTTTTTTTTCTTTCTTCTTCTTTTTCCTCTGGTGTATATTGTGCCCATTATTCCAATTCCCGCTGTAACCTTTTTCTTCTCTGTCATAGGAGGGTGGGGGGAGGGGGGAGGGGGGCCACAGACCCTCAATGTTAATTTGTATGTATACTTACTTTGCAATTTGAAAATAAAAAAAATAAAAAAAATAGAGTAGTGGGAGGAGTTTTCCTTCCTCCTGAATAGGGCCTGTCTCCCTTGCACAATGCTGTCTACACCCTCTGTGGCCATACTGCACCAGGGAGAACAGAACTGGTTTGGACTGGGCTCAGAGACCCTTACACAAAGAAGAACCTAGACAAAATGTGGTATAAGAAGTGGACTTTCAACCCCAGAATTTTAGATCCCTTTTGGTCTCAAGAGGAACCTTTGCTAAGCAGATGAGCTGGAGAGCTGTGAGGTGGAGTACTGCCCTTTTTGCTGTGCGCGGTGTGGGTTTGGCCAGCAGTTGCTGCTTCTGCCAAAGAAACAAAAGCACTATATGTAATATTTGCGCACAGCCTCACTTACCCCTGTTTTGTGGCTCCATTCAGCTACAATATACCTTAAAAGGTATGTCGTCTGGTACAAATGGAAAGGGGCATTTCCAAATGTGTTCATTTTTTTTTTTAGAGAACATATTAGAAGACTTTACTTCTGGTTTGAAAACTGGTCTTTTTTTCGTGAAAAAACCTAGGGCCACATTTATCAAACAATTTTGCATTTGCAAACTGTGCAACTTGGTAATTTTGCCCGTTTGGAAAAGGAAAATAGCCTTTCAAAATGGGTGAAAGCCTCTGAAGTCACAATTTTCGGTAAGTGCAAAAATTGCGATTATCCAGAATTGCGACTACAAATAGGGAATCACAATTTTCGATTCCCTTATTACATGTACCAAGCATGTTCTAAATGCAAACTGTGCATTTAGGAAATGCTATTACCATTGACTTAATGTGCACATTTTGAAAAAATGCACAAAAATGCTTTTTTTAAAGTGCCATGGAGCGCCTCACATGCCCCATGGCATGTGTGGGCTTTACATGAGCACATTTTTTGGGGGGATGCTTCAGGAGTGCTTATAGCCCCATGCACCCTTGGTATTACAATAACTAAGTTGTGATTACTGATTAGGTAATCACAAATTAGGTAATGCACAACCATTCGCTCCTATGTGCCTTTAGACCCATAGGGACGAATGCAGTAGTATTACCTAATAGTGATTACCAAATGGCGAATCTTTAGCAATCGCTACTAGGTAATCGCTATTTCATTGCATACCATTTTGCATACCTTAAATAGCGATTACCTAACATTTGCTATTTAAGGAATGTTAAATGGATTTTTGATACATGTGGCCTCTAAAACTTCACTATTTTGACATAATTTCATTCATGCTTCTGAAGTTTAACTCAAAAGTGTCTTTTTCATGTCACTTATGCAAATGTTTAATTCTTCTTTCTACCCCCTGGTGCTTTGCTGAGATCCGAACTGTTCAGCTGCTCTAATTCTTTTATGGTTTCAGCCTAATAGAGTTTCAGGGGAGGAGTACTCGCAGAAGTTCATTTTCCAATATCCCAGTGACCTTTTACAATTTAATCATTTAAGGTTTTCTGGTCTAATAATAACTTTCTCGTAAACGAGAGATCCAGCCTTTAGCCCTGAGCAATGGTTATACCTTGTAAACTCAGGACACAGATATTCTGAAAGTGATTTTGACTAAGCTACATGATTTCACAATTAATAATGAAAAAATATGGAAATTAGAACAGCAACAACTATCAGGCTTAGGCATTTTAATGGAAGTTGGAAAAATCATATTTAAGAGTGACGAAACATTCAAAGCAACAGTTATGGCTGGATTGTATACTGGTTGAGAGACATTTATGCATTTGTGCAGAAAGGTATGTAAAGTTTTATTCCTGTGAAACGAGATGACTGTGTGTGCTAAGAGTTCATAATACTCTACCGCAATGTGTACATGGGTTGCTTGTCCCCATGGCTACATTTTGAAATATAGTGTTAATTCTGCTACTATCAAAATATGGTAGACACAATTTATTATTGAAAATGCTGACCTGATTTTAGGGATAACTTTTTCGTGCTAAAAATGCAGTGACATATCATAGATCCCATTTCATGAATGTCCCTCTCAATGCCATAGTTTCTGCTGCTCCTACATGATATATAATTGGCCACCTAGAGATGTCACTCCTTCAGCCACATCGTCCATAAGAGCTCATTTGCATGTACTATCATTAGATGTCTATGCATGAAAATGTAGCACAATACATTCCCAATCTTAGGTTAGGGACTGACATAAAATTGCAATCCACAGTTAAAGAGGTCATCCAGTGCAAAGGAAAGAAAGTCAGCAGACATTTCTGTGCTACTCTATCCCTCTAGCCTTGTGCTAGTTCATGACTTATAGAGGAATATGGATGGTGCGCCAGGTGTAGGTATAAACACAGCTCTCAGTGAGTGAGGAATCAAAATATATCCGAGCCTTTCACACTCTAGGCATATCTCAAGCACCGAACAGGAACAAGGGTAAAATATGGGCAGACTCAATGTACGACTAGTTTTCTGCAATACGGTCGCCTCCATGGAGCAATCATCTTCTATCTTTGAAAATTCTAATGAAATACTGAAAATGATATATTATTCAATATGGTACATTAGTTATTTGTGACTGTCCATAAAATATGGATGTCTCATCTGCCCACACTCTAGATTTTGACTAGTAGCGAAGAATACCCATGTTAATATCACTGATACAATTGTGTGACCTTGTAGATAGTAGCCTGTAGTGTCTTGTAATAAAAGAACGCTGGAACTCTGTTTGTTCCCACTGTACACTGTATGCCTAATACATAAGTGTTGGAGGGATGAGATTAAGGCAGGCTTAGCATTTTGCGTTTTGACTTACATGCAGCAGAATAAAGATGTGTTAAATTACTCTCCATGTGTGGCGTACTTATTGGCAAGGGCCTAGGCTGGCAGGACGCTACAACTGGCAAAGAAATAGGGGATCAGAAGCCTGTACACTGAAATTACTCTTCCAGAGAGTTTGACATGGTCAAGCAAACTGCTCGTGCCTACCACGTGGGCCTCAGTCAAAGTATAGAATCCACGCTGGCACAGCTGGAGTCTCAGTGCAACACCAGCCTGTATAAAATCGCTTGAAGATAAAAGAAAGCAACATTGAAACCGTACATGTTGGTGGCAAGGAAGTGAATGAAACAAGCGCAAATAAAAGGTTCTTGTGTTTGTGCACAGCCATTTAGTAACTCATTGTTCACTATAGCTCTATACTAAGACCACGAATGTTAAACTCTCGGGTTTCCCTCAATTGGTAATTTTTCTAAATGCAACTCCTGCTTATCTTCAACAACTTGGGACCCTGTAGTTGCACCTACCTGGTCAGGCTGAAAATGAATCTTTACTGCCTGTCATCTTGTACTATGAGGGATTTCAGGGGGTTCTCCAAGGAGAGCGGGCTACCAGTGAAGCAAGGACTCACTAGTTTAGGTTTATGTAATTTGTAAAATACTCAGCTACTCAAAGAGTGTCCCGGCGCAAACCTGATGGGGGAATGGCAGAAGGACTACTAGATAAAAAGAAAAGTCTTTAGTCTCTTCCTAAAGAGCTTGGGGTGCTGAATTCTGCGGAGGTCCAAGGGAAGCAGGTTCCGGATGAAGCTGACCTAAAAGCAAGAGATCTCCCTCCAACTATCTTAAGGCTGAATCTCGGGACGTGGACAAGAAGCGGCTGAACACAACTGCCTGGAAGGGAAATAAAACCTGGAGTGCTTTCTCAGGTAAGCAGGACTGTGTCCGTATAAATCTGAATGTGCCAGGTAGCCTGTGTAAATTGTGCAAGTGTTTCCTCACGCTGGCCTTTATAGGGATGTTAAGAAGAGTTCTGGCTTCGGCATTCTAAACTACATGCAGTATGTAGAAAAGATAGCCAGGCAGGCCCACATACAGGGCATTAGCATATTCAATCTTCGATAATATCAGATCATGGGCAACAGTTTCCCTTGCTGACCTAGTGAGAAAAAGTAAGAACTTTCTTAAGGATTTTAGTGTACCAAAGCACTGACCTGTAAGCTTCTTGATCTGAGTGAAGAAGTTCCACTTCTCATCAAACCCGATTCCTAAGTTTTGGGTGGGTTGACCCTCGGGGGTTGGCATGGGATATTCACCTGTCCAAAGCAATTTCCAGAACTGAGGGGGGAAGTTCCCAAAAAGAAGGATATCAGTTTTCAACTCATTGCACTTTAACTGAGCAGTAGAAAGCCTTCGAAAGACGGTCGTCAGACAGGATTTAGCTAATGAAGTAAAGGAATCGGTTTTTTCCATGTGAAGAGGAGCTAGGTGTCATCTGCATAAACGATGATCTTGGCACCAAGCTCCTCAGCCATATGTATCGGGAGTAACATTTATATTAAAGAGAAGATGGCTCAAAGTAGACTCTAAGGCACTCCAGTGGTCACGGTCTGGGGAGAGGAAGAGAGAGGGGGGATCCAGCCGTGTTGCATTATTCCCTCCAAAAAGGACTTCAACCATCTTCAGGCAATTTCTAGGAGACGGCCAGGAGCAGGGAATGTGGCACAGTGTCGAATGCCGCTGAGAGGTCCAACAGAATCAAGGCTGCCCTACCTCCCAAGTCCAGAGTTTCCCGAATGGCTTTAGCAACTTTAACTAGAGCCGTCTCAGTGCTATTATGCATGGCTCTGATGCCCGATTGAGCCGGATAGAGCAGGCAATGAAGTTCGACACAATTGGACAGTTGCTTGTTAACCACTTTTTCACATACTTTCGAGACACCAGGAAGGAGAGATATAGGGTGATAGCAGGAAGGGATAGAGGGATCCAGAGTATGTTTTTTCAATAGTAGAAACATTTTGGCCTGTTTCTAGGCTATAGGCACCATGGCTAGGCACCAGTATGGACCTAAAGCTAGCTCTACATGCATTTGAGCTCAAATGCAGGGGTGGAGTGGTAAAAGAGAACTCCGAGGAGAACACTGAGGAGCAGGGCTTCTTTGGAATTCCAAAGACTACAAAACCCTGGTACTACTTGGAGGATTTCAAACCAGAGGTTCACAAGTACAGTGGCTCTGAGTTAGAGAAAAGGAAAAATGACTGGGTAAAGGCTCCAATGAAGAGCAGGGATCCCACAGAAGGGGGGGGGGGCAATTGCTGAATTCATTGCAGGAAGCAATGTCTCCTCCCAAATCTTGTCCCTTGAGGAGCTAGAGGATAGGTAGGCTGAAAGCACCCTGAGGCTACAGCTGGCCCAGCTGGCTGCAGAGTAGAGAAGATCTGAGTCTGAAAGGGCCTTAGCCAGAGAAAAGCTTGCCTTGGAGGCAGCTGAGGCTGGGAAAGCTGTGGGAGAAAAGAAGATCTTGCTGGCTCATGAACTGAGTCTGAAAGAGCTGGACTTGAAGGCTAAACAGTTGGCAGAGTCTAGCAGAGATGGTAGCAGCAAAACGACTGTGTTCAGTGTAGAATAAAGAGTTCACATACCCAGGGGCTTGGTGTCTGACTTCAAGGAGGGGGATGGCAGAGACCAGTGGTTTCAGGCATATGAGGTTGTCAAGAGGTGCACAGGATCCCTGAGGATTAGAGAGCCGGCATACAGTCATATTTCTTGTGATGGGAGGGATAACCCACCGGCCCCAGAGAAGAGGGACAGGCTGAGGTATCCCATAATGAAGGAGACTCTTGCTTAGAAAGTAAGGATTCACCCTAAGACGAGTGTAGGTTCAGATTTGGGGGTAGTCAGGGATCATCTTTGGGAAGAGACACTAGTCAAAGCCACACACCTGACCTGGTAGGATTTTATGGGGTACTTTTGCAAGGCACTGGATGGTTGGGTGAAGAGTAGTTTGGTAAACACTTTTGAGGGGCTGAACAATTTGATTGCCAGAGAGTAAATGATAAGTCAATTTTTTCAGGGGTACGACAACACTTGGTTCATTGTAAGTTCTCTTACCCCAGGGAACTTGCAAAGGAGGCAGACCTCCGAGTGAGTAGCAGAGTGTCTGAAAAGGCATTTGGGAGTGATCCTAAAGGGTGGTGCAGGTTCCCTCCATAGATTGAGAGAGAGGTTTGTAATGACACAAACATATCCCACTATACTGGGAGGCAAACATGGAGGGTACAGAGTCTCAGCGGTAGGGGTAGGAGGTGGAAACAGTCCACAATTGAAGTACCAGTGGGTCAGGAGTTGCGAGCTCTGCGATTAGAGCACCCTGCGACTGACCTTGGTGAGGCCACATCTGACCTGGGGGCTCCTTGCTTTGTCACAAGGGACAGAGTGCTAGAGACTTGTGCCAGGCAGACTCCCCTGGAAGTTCTGGCAGACTCCTAGGTGCAAGACACCTGGGGCTACTGCCCCTACTCTGGAAAATCTCAGAGGACAGAGACCCCTGGATGGACTGGGGTCTGGTTCTTGACCCTGATAGCTGTCAGTGGCCTCTGTTGGTTGCTGTCTTTGTGGACAGAGTTTTGCTTAGGGACAGACGTCAGATCCAAGGGATGGAATGGGCCACATCACCTTGTCAGCTATGGTGGTACTCATTGCCTACTGGATGCACCTGTGAGTAGATTAAAGTTAGGTGCTGTACACATTGGGTCCACAGATGAGGAGAAGGATCGCCATGGGCCAGTTCAGTGGCCCCAGAGGGCATAGACAGAGAGATCCAACATGTCAGAAAGGCATAGAACTGGCAGGTTCCCCTGCTGTAGTGAGCCATTGTCCATGTTCTATCGCCCTAAGCAGGGAAGTTCATCACAGTATTGATGAGTCTACCATGGCTTTAAGCTGGAGAGGGGCCATGTTGAAAAATGGCCCTTTCTGAAGGGTAACTCCACACTTTTTGAGTAGCAAGGTGGTTATAGCAGTGTAGCATGCCTGTACCTGTACCTTTAGTGTAAGGAGTGCGTTCCTCCCCACCTTGGGCCTATAACTCCATATACTACCACCCTAGAAATCATTTTTAACCCTGTACACTATATTTGTCTATGACATCACTTACATATAACTGGGCTCAACATCGTTTGGTATCAAGTCTCTGTATGCACTAGTGAACTCTGTAGGTATGCTGCCACCATTGTTGTTGCTGGACCCGACTTGTAGGGCTCTATTGTCCAGCTCTCTGAGGTTTAGCTTAAGGGACATCTTTCTCCCTCCCAGATGTAACCACCTTTTTTCCAGAGCTTGTTCTTTCTCCAATTTTAGTTTGGCAAGTTTTGCAGTTCTAACAGTGGGATACTGCAAAGTTAGGGCTTTAAACGTATTTCCATCAATACCAAAATTGCTACATGGTCTAAAATTAATATAGACACCAAGTTAATGGTACTCCTCATCCACAGTGTGTCTTCTAACTCATGATCTCTCCTGAACACCCTGCAATGTTTTCTTTCACACCAGAACGAAAACTAATGTGCCAATAATTCATCTTACTGAATACAATATTATGCTTCTTAACAGCTTGTATGACCATTTTCTTCTAACATAGTTTCTCACCTAAAAATTGTCTGGTAATTAAAACAGCTCCCTTTTCCCAAATAGACTCCAATGTTTCACCTGTCAAGAAATATGTTTATTTAAATTGTATCATTGATCCTACTATGATAATAGAAATTCATATCAACCATTTCATGAGTTAATACTAATTATCTCACAACCTATGTGTCTGTCTTATCATTGGTGTTCAAAGGTGCCTTCCTCAATATTTTTCATTGAACAATAGCATCATTCTTTGTAGTAACAAGGGGTGGGTGATAAATTCCACTTCGCTGGTAGAGTTCGGAGAGATTTGCCCACTCCGCACTAGACTTGTAACATGGAATTACGGTAAAACTCTGCCAACCGCCACATGGTGGAGTTTTTTCTTACACATGGCTTGCCAACATTTGGTTGGGGGGCACAAGCAAGAATTCTCTGGAGCACCACGTGGTGCCATTCGCATTGATTTCACAGCATAGAACAAAGTTCCTAATTAGTTTTACATAGAATAATTTCAAGTATTTCTGTGTTCATTAAGAAACACACTTACTGGGACCCATTTCCATGTAACATTGAATACCCAGGTCCCAGTAAAATTGGGTTAACCCTTCTATGTAATAATAGAACAAAGTTCCAGTGCCTAAAATCAGCTTGACGTGCTGATTCTGCACACTCGCAGAATTTCCCGAAATCTCACTGAGTTGTCATGTAACTTCACGCAATTCCGCATAGTGAAAGTCTGCAAACACCACTCAGCCTCAGTAGTAACAATACATGGGTCATATTCAATTGAACTATTCATTCAAAGGAGAGTTAAACTCCTGCCATACTCCAAGTGACATATCAGTATAGTACATCTCAGCTAAATGTGCCATAAGGTGTGCAGAGCCTTTACCACTCTTTCTAAGACCTTACTGCAACAGTGCCAAGGCACGCCAATTCAGCCAGACAAACCTTTCCAAATGTACCACTGTACTTAAATTCTCCCTTTTCGATTTTGGCTTTTGATGTAATCATGGCAGCTCTTGCCCACCAATATGAACAACTGTACTTTGAAACTCTCCTGTAAATTCACTCCATAAATTGAAGGAGACAAGATAATCAAACAAGGGTCAACTTTCAAATAAAAAAACAATCAATTTCCCAAAAAGTTTGTTTCCATACATGTATTCACAAAGCCCCAAAAATCTACTTCATAATTATCATACAATAAGAGACACAGGTGCAAACAAACAGCAACTATAATAGCCCAAATGGAGGAGGTTAGCTTTTAACTCTGGAGAGCTGCAGATGATAATTTCATCTGAGTATCATGCTATACCTGCTGACCAGTGCTTAAGTGCTTGTGCGCTGTATCTAAAATGTGATGACAATTGGTTTATCCATTAATGGCCATTTGGTTTGATTACAAATCTCTAGTTAAGTGCCCTACCTGTGCCCATGGCCCATAAATCAAATTCTACCTGTAGGCCTGTGCCACCCACCTAAGAAGCCCTTTAACCATGTCTCAGGCCTGCCACTGCAGAGCCTGTGTGTGCAGTTTTAAACTGCCATTTCGACCTAACAAGTTCACCTACCTGCCAGGCCCAAAACTTCCCTTTTATTACAAAAGATCAGCCCTGTGGTTGGCTCTTGACGGTCCATGGGCAAAGTGCAGTGTTCTTAAAATGTAGGACATGTACTTTTGAGTTTTCCATTTCCTGGTAGTGATACACTTTTAACTTTCAATTGGGAAAAGATAGGAAAAGTAGCTTTGGTGTCTCTGGAATCACAATTTAAATTGCAGGTCTGAAAATGCCACTTTTAGAAAGATCCAAGAATTGAGGCCGCAGTGAGCGAACGTGCATGGAGTGGGAAGGTAGATGATTATGGCTTCTAAGGTAACTCGTCGAGGGTTTTGCTTAATGCTAGTTTGGAATGTCAACTCGAATAACTAAAGGGGACAATATTTCATAAGCGCTCGGGGAACATTGTTAGAGGTTGTGGGGGCGTTGCACGTCAGTTTGCTTATGAGGTGTCTTCATAAGTTTGGTTTGACTGGTTAAGATGCAGTGGGTTATGTCATTTTCGAAACAGGGTGGGTTTTGGCATTGTTAGAATGGATTTATTATTGTTTCCTAGTACAGGTGGCTTTTTGAGAAAACTTGCGATTGACGGGTAGGTGGGGGTGATGATGGTCACGTGATTAGAGTATCAAGTGAAACTAGTATTGTATAGTCAGTTTAGTTATGTTTTTATCAGTTTCAGTAACCCCTGATTAAGAATCCTATGGTTTGAAATGCATAGGGTGGAACGCTATGAATCAACTCTTTTTGAATGTTTTGCATACACATGCCGCTGTGTGATGTCTGGATAGAAGACAGGAGGCATTTGAAACTGTCAAATAAAACATAAATATGGAACTACGCTGCCTCTGGAGTGATTATAAAATATGGATTAAGTTTGGAATGAAGCATGAATACCATCACTGGTTTATTTTTTAATAAAATAAGATTATTCACTAAGAATGACAGATCATGAGGAAAAATTCCTGACTTTCGCAGTGCGACGGATGGGTGTGCATGTTACGTACCTCTTTTTCATACTTTTAGAAAGATGGCATTTTTTTACTTGTCCACAAAGTTGGCAGATGTACCCTATTAGTCGAAAAGGGACATGATCTCAAAGTGAATTCATTGATAAAAAAACTCAATTTTCTTAACATTCATTTTCTGACTCATACCATCCATCCAATTTATCTTCTAATTTGAAAGTTAGACGTTTCTTGCCAATTTTCACTGCATATTGTCCCCACATACTATTTCTGACTGTGAAAGCTCTTTGTTTGAAATTACTATATCACACACTTTCACTTTAACTAGGCTTCTCATTTACCGTCCACCATGCCCAGCTAGGGCTTTTCAAGAAGCTTTGGTCCATACTGTATCCACTCTTGTACTTGAGTCAGCCAATTTAAACATCATATGTGATCTTAAATTACATCTGGAACGCCAGGACTCCCAGGAGATTTCCAACTTCCTGGGTAACATGGATGCTTGTCAACTGACACAGTTAGTGGTGGGACCATCACACCTGGCAAAGCATGTACTGGATCCAATATTCTAAAATGTTCAAACCTTGACAGTCAACACAATCCTCCCTCTGACATTCTCTTATCTCTATGCGTCTCAGTTTGTTGGCGCTCCTTTGAGGTCCCCTCGTCAGTTAGCCATGAAACGCCCTTAGCACAAACTGGATGAGGCTACCTTTGCTGCCACTCTAAATTCGTCCCACCCAGATTGGCCTCTTGACCTCGAAGCAGCCGATACAGCCTTTGGGGGCTGGATCACCAACATGTTCGACCAGTGTCTTCCCTCATCGGTAATGGTTACTCTTCTCTCCCGACAAGGAACTCCTTGTGAAAAGCGGCTATTAACCAAGTTTTTTCTCCCGTTTTTCAGAGTTCCAGTCGGGACCCTCTCACCCCTTAAAAGACCATGAGGCACATTATTGCTTCTAAAACAGTATGTCATCCATGTTGTATGTTGTATTTATTGTCTGTCTTTTCCACGGCTCAGTCGCAAGGTGCATTTTTAACATTCTATACACCAGTACTACAGTGCCTAAGCTCCATTATGATTTTAGACAAGCATGTTTTCTCTTGCAGCTCTGCATGGCGAAACACACGATGGCAGAGTCTATGCACAGACCTTAAGGAGCATTTGGGTTTTGTGCTGAATTCTAACCCCCCGCAGAGAGGGGTGCAGAGATTCTTAAACTATGTTCTAATTTCTTTTTTACAGATACTACGTGACTATTAGGTACCAATCTACGTAAGTATTTTGCATTGTATGTATTACTAACGTCTGATTCTTTTGCAGCTCATCTGTTTAGTTTTTTCACCTTATTTCACTGTAGGTCACCTTGGAGTGGTACACACAGGGCGGGACCCTGTGTTGCCCTGAAGGAGAGCTCTGGCAAAACATGTTGACGTCTACTAGGGACCCCTAACGGATTTAGATAGGCCCACTAGACACTCACCCCGGTTTTAATAGACCAACTAGGAGCCCGAATGAAGTTTTTTCTGCCAACAAGTTAGGAACTTTTTAATACACTCCACTCCACTACACCACTGACTTACACATAGCTCCTCACTTTATAGTGCTCCTACATCTCAACGCAAGTCGTAGCATGCCTCAACATGCAGCGGTTCGAGATGGCCCCTATGATGGAGCATGTCACCGTGGAGAAACCCTGAGGGGACTCAAGAAAGGAAATCTTTCCTTCATTTGTGATTTTCAAGCTCTAATCTGAGTGAAAATCCATATCCCAGCTAGGTCCCTATCCGGTCATACTGGATTTTGTTGGTTCACTATTGCATCAGGAGGATGGACCTAGCTCATTCCCTCTTCCTCCCCCTTACTTTTTGATAGGTGTTCAGAGTACGCAAACGCACGCTTGGTATAATGATACCCTGTTGGCAGACAAGACATTTTTTCTAATTTTGGAACGAGCCTGGAGGCATTCATATGACGCCACTGCAAAATATCCCTTTAGGAAGGCAATAAAGGACTACCATAAATTAGTGCAAAAGACCAAAGCCTCGTTCTATGCCGACTCAATTTCATTGAGCTCTAATCCTTCTAAAACAATTTTTTCTTTTATGTTAAAACCCCTGCGAGGAAGCAACAATACCCCCTTTGATACACCTCTCGCGTGCTCATGACGAGCTGAGCTCGTCATGTAAAAGGGGATTCAGTAAATAGCAGCACAGGAGGGGGAACAGCTTAGCACCTAAGGTGATACTATATCTTCCAATACACAATGTGATTCACTGGCGAGGTATTTCATCAACAAGTTTGAATGTATTTGCAGCGCACTTGATATGGGGCAGAGTACCTCTGAATCCTCGATGATCTCCACCCTTACAGCTTTTCCTTGCTCCTGCAAAATCTTTCACTCATGTCTCTCAAAGATTTGGACGTCCTGGCTGCAAAGGTCAAATCAGCTTCTCCTGATGATCCCATAAAACCAGATATATTAAGGAAATTCCACGACTGTCTGTTGATTGAGGGCAGGGTACTCATCAATAGATCACTTCGGTCAGCAGTGATCCCCAAGACATGGAAGCATGCTAAGGTTGTTCCACTGCTGAAAAAGCCCACACTCGACGCATCCCTACCGGAGAACTTTAGGTCAATCTCTCTGCTCCCATATTTGGCAAAGATCATGGTGTCCCATGTGAACAGAATTCTGACCAATTATTTGGGAGACAATGAGATTTTAGACAGTTCACAAAATGGGTTTCGGTCCAGACATAGTACAGAATCAGCCCTCCTGGCAGTCACAGAGCAATTGTGGGCCACGCTAAACAAGGGTAACACTTCAGCACTATTTTTACTAGACCTTACTGCGGCCTTTGACACAGTATCCCATAGGATCCTTCTTCAACGGCTAGAGGAGATCGGGTTATAGGAGGGGCTTTGGCCTTGTTTGCCTCTTTTTAGGTCTCGTGACCTACAATGCGCGCAAGCGCATTGAGGGAACGAGAATTCAAGTGGCGAAAATCATCGTCAAACTAAGGGCTTTTAGCCCAGCGGTTTTCATGCAGTTCACGTCAATCACGTGAGCAAACATGCACGCGCATTCACGGCCAGGGCTTCTCCTCCCCTAATTATTCATGGCCGGCCGCAGGCCGGCCGAACCTTCCCAGCCAGCTTCTCCCAGCACTCCTCTCATAGCCCCTGCTGTCCCATTTCTCCTCCCCCTCCCCTTCTCTGCCTTCCCTCCATCTTCGTTCCATTGCTTTGTCCTGGCAAGGCTAAACATCATGTTTTATTTGAAGGAACGTGCCTTTCACCAGTCCGTTGCATGCCAATGTTTATTGTAATACGACCAGCTTCAAGTGCGTTAAGGTAACCATCCGAACCTCCCCAGCCAGCTTCCCCCAAGCACTCCTCCCACAGCCCCTGCTGTCCCATTTCTCCTCCCCCTCCCATTCTCTGCCTTCCCTCCGTCTTTGTTCCATTGCTTTGTCCTGGCAAGGCTAAACATCATGTTTTATTTGAAGGAACGTGACTTTCACCACTCCGTTGCATGCCATTGTTTATTGGAATACGACCAGCTTCAAGTGCCTCCTTTAATCCGACAGCAAAAATCCAAAACAAAAAGCAATTGATATCCGACCAGTCCTACTAGCAAAGATGATAATAACATCGAATCTGAAATCCGAGTGCTTAGTTTATAAAACATTTACCTAACCAAACACTCAAGGTCTGTCTGACTGCACAAAACGGAAAGCATGAGAAACGCCATACCCACACTTTAAGAGACCTCAGTGGCTCTCCTCAGGCTCACTCTTGCAGTGTAAACAAATCAAAGTGCTTTGAAAGTGACGTACCTTGAGACGCGACCGGAAGTGCGCTGGAGTCATGCTTGTCGACCATCTCTTGCGTTTTTTTTTGTCGAATTGATGCAGGAATAGCGAAATCAAAAAGGCATCCAGGGAAAAGGAAAACTAATGGGGAAAACTCCAGCCAGCATCTTCCCTTTTCTTCCCTTCGTTCTTTGTCTTTTGCTCCAAAACATTCATCAACCCCCAACACGCCTTGCTTTATTTATCTTTCATTCACATTTTTTTAATCATTTTTGCGACTGACAGTACTAAAGAGCAGCTTGCATCTCTGTGTTGCATTCACACTTCTCCTCCCCTCGCTCGCATTCCCGCCCCCCCACCAGGCTCTCCCGCCCCCACCCGGCTTCCCTCCGGCCAGTTGCCACACTCCTTGGCTCTGTCTTGCCTCCCCCTCCAAGAAACAAAACAAGCACTGGCGTTGCCAATAGGTCTCACTGGAGGAACGTTGGAGCTATTACAATTGCAAATAACAATGCATTTTATTTTTGTTTTCATTTTCAAAACATAAAGGGCTTTGTCATTTACAAAACCAATAGCTCCAACTTTCCTAATACGAGACCTATTGGCAACGCCAGTGCTTGTTTATCCGAGCGCTCACTTCAGGTCCACGCCCCACTTTATCTGTCTAGTGTGTACCCCTCTAGCTGTGGTGTGCCTCAAGGCTCGTTATTCAACGTGTATGTCCGTCCGCTAGCCCTTTTGGCCAAAGCACAGAATATTAACTTGGTATCCTATGCTGATGATACCCAGTTGGTATTTACTTTCTCTAACAACCTGGCACAGGACCAACTGGAAATTCCGTGACGATGTCTTGGCCAACTCAGACTGGCTGGCGGACAATTATCTTCTACTTAATTCAGACCAGACAGAGGTGCTTCTTGTAGGTTGGGACACTTCTAAATGGGAGTCCAAATGGTGGCCTGCGGTTATGGGTACACCGTCCCAACCGAAACCCACAGTCAAGGACTCGGGGATCCTGATGGATAATACTCTCTCATTTGAGCCTCACTATAAAAAAGTGGCTGGTACATGTTTCCGCCTTCTACGTGGCCTAAATCCTTTTTTTTTTTAATGCACCCACCCACCAACGGATTGTTCAATCTGTAGTCCGAATCGCGCCTTGATTATTGTAATGGGTTACCGCCTGGCGTGAATAAAACAGTTATTAAATACTACAGCGGACACAGAATGTGGCTGCACGCATCCTTTTTTTCCTACCCAAGTACTGCCACACTTCCGGTCTTCTCCGTCATCTTCATTGGCTGCCGATCGAACAGAGGATACAGTTTAAAACCCTCTGCCTCACACATAAGATTCTACATGGACAGGGTCCCCAAATCTTACAGGGGCTGTGCACTTCATATGCTCCTTTGTGAGCACTGCTCTCTCATTTGACATGCACCTCCCCAGGTGTTCAGGCATAGAGCTTAGGGACGTTCTTTCAAGGTCCAGGCACCTTCTCTACAGAATTCCATTCCATTGGCTGCCCACAGTACACAGGATCATTGAGCATTCAGGAAACTGATTAAAACCTGTCTTTTCTCTCCCATCTAGCCTTTCGCTCTCTGATTACCTGCCTGCTAGAGGTGGTATGCCCTGTTGCTGGGGCAGCCATGGGCTCTATAAATGTGCATAACATAACATACCATTGGCATAGATATATTATCAATAAACACTATCCTCTGTATTATGTAAAAAGTGTTATTTATTAGTTGTCTATTATACTATGTATTACAATATCGTATTTACAATATTGAGTTGTACTGGATTACTTATTAAAATCCCTAATAAATATCTAAACTTCAGAATACATTAATCCCAGTTCAATCTAAATCACTTCTTCTGAATATTCTGAGCAACAATAATTTGTATTCACAGATAAATAAAAACAATAATAACTACAACTCAGTATCTAGTCACATCCGAATACAACTGTAACAAAAGATGTCAACGCGTAACGCAGTGTCTTTTTTATATGTTCTTGCCAACTTCTTCAGGGTAAACAATTGTAATAAAAAACATGGATTTATCTAAACTTTCTCAGACTGATGTAACCCACTCAATTTTTGTGGATAGGAGAAGCTTCTTTTTTTAACAGATTTCATGCATTCACATAATTTTTATTTACACAACCCTGTTCATACTCAAACATCAGGGGGTATTTGTTTCTCTATATATGGAAATTACTTTACGGTTTCTTTAAATATGAGGGGTACCATTTTTTTTTCTTTCAAACTCCTAAGGATATTTTACCCACCAACAATTGGAGGATGGGATTTTCTCCTTATGTAATTTTCTTGATATGTTCCTCATAGAAGTACAGTTTTTCTTTGTTAGTCTGCTGCTCTGGAGGAAATAGTACCTTCATTTAATTTCTTAAAGTATTTTAAAAGTGTATATATATTACGTTTATCACCTTTAGGTTTCTCAATCTCCAGTTTTATCTCATGGGGATTTTTTATATTTAATACCCAGTCCGTTATTTCTCTGCTCGCCTATATGGAGATAAAAAGTAATACCAAAATGTAAAGCGTAGTTCCTTTTAATAATCTCTTTTACTTTTTGTATATCAACCAGCAAAATTCCCGTCATTCTTACCTCAGTTATTCATAATGTGGTGGGAGCATATTCATGTATTCTTCTATTAGAATATAAATTTGTGAGGAGCCTTTTCAACTTTGCTCAGTATGTCGGGGGTATCGCAGCTAATAACCTCCCTCATGATTTGTATAAAGTACATAACAAATGAAATCATCTTTGTCTCTAATACATCAACTAAGTATTAGATTATCTTTACATTGTTTCACATCTTGATGTTATAGCCAGGAGTTCTCTATACTAGAAACCTTGGGTGCTCCTGTTGTGTAATTGGAATAGTACCAATATTCATTTTTTGTCAGCAATTAACTTTACAAATTTACTCCAATGGGACAATTCCTGGGGTGTACCTATAACCCCCTGGTATTGACCGCCATACATATTTATTTCCACATAAATTGCATCACTGGGAAAGACAAGGCAAATGATACCGCTGAGCTCAGCGTGCTGTGCTTCATTGGTGAGAATTCTGTGTTCTCCGTATTCAGAGCTGTCTTTTCCCGTGCCAAGTGAAGGAACCACGAACAGGATTCTCTGAGCACCAACTACTGCTTTCTCTCCAATTCCTAACCATTCAATCACACCGTACAAGCAGTACAGGCTGCCACAACAAGCCACCTCTACAGAGACAGGTCACCTTAGTAACCAGGGATCTTCTTTTGGAAGTAACACTAGTCAAAGCCTCACACGCCCTTCCCTTTGGGAGAAGTGGACTTCACTGGCAGCCATGCAGCTGTTACTTCAAGAGTCCTAGCTTTAGAGATGGGTGGTCATGCAGCTGTGAAAGCCACACCCACCATTCGCTTTGGAAATACGGTGCCACACAGGCAGGCGCATGGCCGCAGGAGCCATGTTGGGCTTACTTTGAAAGATTTGGGGTTTACAGATCCCAAGGGCTCACCTAACACTCCTCCATGAAGTATTACCATTCTAGTCCTAAGAGGAGCGTGAGAGCTCCCACAATGCTACAATCCATTTCTAATTTTCATTGTTTCTACCTGGTAGCTACAGGTTAACGAGTGATAGCTGTTTAGGTGTATAACTGGAAGAGTATGTACTGTATTCCTATTGTCTGAGTGTTGATGGGATTAGCACACCGCATTTACCATAGAGTGTAATAGGAGCACAGGTGCTCTTTGCCCTATGTTTGCCTTGTAATTAATCCTGACAGACCACATTATTTGCTACAGTACTTAATGGGTACATGTCGTTTTTGCCTTGCATTGTTCAAGAAATGAAATGAAATGAAAAGAAAATTTATAGAGCGCAGTAGCTGCCCTGAGACGTCCTAGCGCTAGAAAAAAGAAGTGCTTTCTAGGGAGGCTACTAGCATCGGGAGTTTAGTAAGACTTCTTAAAAAGGAAAGTTTTTTGCTGTTTACGAAATGAAAGTAAGTTAGAGTCGGATCTCAGATGAAGGGGAAGGGAGTTCCACAATTTGGCAGCATTAAAAGAAAATGACAGGCCTCCAGATCTTGATCTCTTAATTGTGGGAACTGTGGCAAGGAAGGCATGAGTAGAGCGAAGATGTTTAGTGGGATGATAGGGAGTGATTAGGGAATGGTTAATGACCGGGCCCGTTTTCCATAACGCTTGATGGGAAATGCAAAGAGTTTTAAAATTGATTCTTTCCCTAACAGGGTGCCAATGTAGGCTTCTCAGGCCGGGTTTTGCCGAGACGCTGCGAGGCAGCTGAAGCAGAGTTCGGGCGGCACAGTTTTGTATTATCTGAAGTTTTCGCAAAGGTGTATTCAGGGGCTCCTAAGTAGAGGGCATTGCCAAAATCAAGACGGGACTGGATCAAACCTTGAACTACGATTTGTTTGGCTTCAAAGGGCAAGAGGAGAAGAATCTTTCTGAGAAGTCTAAGAAGGCCAAAGCAGGTGGCTGATAACTTGATTGCCTGACTGTTAAAGCTGAGAGATTTATCCAGCCAGACGCCGAGACTTTTTATAGTGTCTTTGGGAGCAGGAGAAAGACAGAGACAGGGGGGCCAGATTGAGTTGATAGTGGGAGAGATGGAGCTACCGAGGAGCATCAACTCAGTTTTTTCTCCATTAAGTTTGAGACATGAGGCGGTCATCCAGTTGTTGACTTCTTCTAGGCAGCCCCTCAAATTAACCTGTGCTAGTTGGCTATCTAGCTGATTGAGGGATACCACTAGCTGAGTGTCGTCAGCATATGTGATGATCTTTATACCATATGGACGAACGATCTCAGCTAGTGGGCTCATATATACATTGAATAACGTAGGGCTCAGGGACGAGCCCTGCGGTACCCCGCAGCCCAGGGGTTTGCTAAGGGAGATGGTGTCGCCTTCAAAAACCTGGAATGATCAAAAAGGATTTGAGCCAGGCTATCACTGTCCCTGACACTCCCAGACTAAGGAGTCGATGCAGTAGAATTCTGTGATTCCCCGTATCGAATGCGGTGCTTAGATCAAGAAGGATGACTGCCACCGATCCCCCCCCGATCTAAGATCCGCCTAGCTTCTTCTGTTACCGCGATTAGAGCGGTCTCCATCCCATGCTTTGGGGGAAAGCTCATCTGGGAAGGGTCGAGCAGATGGTTACACTTGAGGAACTCCATCAGGTGTTTATTGATGTGTTTCTCGAGGATTTTGCTCGACCAGAGAAGCAGGGAGATGGAACGATAGTTACTGGGGTTATTGGGGTCCAGGTTTGATTTTTTGAGGAGTGCTCGTACCATTGCTTGTTTCCACAGGGGAGGGACAATGCCTGAGGATATGGATGTGTTGAGTAAGTTGAAGATGGTAGGGAGAATGCTGTGAGTAGCAGCAACTAGGGTGCAAGGGGGTGCTGGGTCAAAAGGAGAACCAGACTTTACTTGGAGCATTATGAGTCTAAGCATCACTGGATCCAGAGGAGGAATGTTGTCAAGAATATTTGAAAAGTGCCACATGGTTTCAGAAGGGGGCAGGGTGTGCAGTCAAGATAGAGGTCAATATTAGTGGCAGGAAAAGAAGTATAGATTTGTTGAATTTGTTTGAAAAAGAATTCCGCCAGGTCATTGCAGCGAAATTGTATGTTGTGGTTGGGTGGCGGATTTTGGGGGAGCTTAGTGAGACTTTTTACAATCTGATATATATCTTTTGGCTTGGAGGTGGCCACAATCATTTTTCCGGTGTAGAAAGCAGATTGTGCAGTTTTTATCTTGTTTTTATAAGATCTTATCGCTTCCCAATATATGGTTTTATCTACTGGAGAATAGTGTAATCGCCACTTCCTTTCCAATTTTTTGCACTGGTGTTTCATCTCCATAAGTCCAGAGGAGTACCATGAGGCAGTTATTGAGTGTTGTTTCGTGTTAGTGCAGTACAAAAGGGGGTGGTGATGGACGGAGCATCTGAATCAATCAAACACTCACACCCAGTCAAAAGATCTGGGTTTAATCCATCACCGTTCTTTAGCCCACTCTGCAACCCCAGCCCAGCCCGAACTGCCAAGCCATGTCTTCCCTGGACCGGAAACAAGCTTCCGAGGACCGGTTTCTGGCATTCCAGCCGTCTTCAGCCCAGCTTGCTTGAATCCAATGGCAAAATGAGCAAGGGACTCACGTCTGAGCATACCCTGCCACACTTATGGCGGCCGTTTCAAATTAGTGCAACGTAAAGGGAGTGTGGAGTCCAGTGAATTTGAGATCCAATTATTATTGTTGGCTAATATGGGGTCCTGATTTATTGGGGGTCTGGAGATCTTTAGGGCTGCAATCCATTTGTCTATGGAAGTTTCGACCAGTTGTGCGATTTACGTGAGATAGGATTTGAGAGGGGAGGTTATGGGTGTTCCAAATAAGGGGGATCAGATAGTGATCCGTCCACGGGAGAGGGACGGGGGAACCTACCTTAAGGTCAGTGCTGGTACTAAAAACGGGGTCAAGGAGGTGACCTTTGGCATGAGTGGGGGAAAGAAGAAATTTTTCTATTTGTAAAGCAAAAAGACTGGCTATCAGTTCTGATGCAGTATGGTCTGAACTATCATCAACATGAATGTTAAATTCTGCAGCAATGGAGGGTAAGGTGCTGTGGAACTGCTTTAAGGTTCCGGGAGGGCGGTAAATAAGTGTTCCGGAGAAATTGTTGTTGGGAGAGAATTTAATAGAAAAGGACAGGCTTTCGCTGTCTGGGATTGAATCAGAGGAGCAGAAGCAGGTGTAACGATCTTTACAGATAATTGCCAAGCCACCCCCCTTTCCATGAGAGCGGTCTTTCCGTGTGATCTGGTACCCTTGAGGAAGTGCTTGCATCAGATCTGGTTCAGAGTTGGTGGTTAGCCAAGTTTCTGTTAAAAAAAGGGCGTCTGGAGAGAGTTCCTCTAGGAGCAAAGCGATTTCTATGCGATGCTTAGGGAGTGATCTGCATTTCAAGAGATACATATGTTGAATTAAGCTGAGCTCAAGATTGCATTGGGGGCAGATTATAGGTAAGTCTAGTGGGTGCCAGGAGTTATGGCATTGGGCCTTTACAGTTGTTCTTAATTTGAGGAGAAAGTTGGAACTATAGCTCCTAAAAGGGCTAATAAAAGATGCAGGGGTTGTGGCCCCTGTCCCCAGCCGGCCGCGGACAGGCGCAGACGGGCTTGCCTTAGGTGCACCTTCGGCATGCCAGCGACGCGCACGCTGCGCGCGTCCACTGCGCGGCCGGGAAGGGATGGTCATCATATGCTGAAGAGGGCGGGAGTGGCCAAGCAACTGCACCGGCAACCCGGAACCTCCCCCAAGATGGCGGCTTGCTCCCCGTAACAGCGCCTAGTCGGATGTGAGGGGTATGGTGCAGTTAGGCGAAGGTAGGTTGTGCAGAGTTGTGCAAAGTTTCCAATTTTAAAAACTACAGCAGGTTTTAAAAAAGATATGCGGCGACTAACTCTCCCGGCTTCCACCTCAGGAGATAGCACTGTCTAACAAGCGCACGTGGCTGTCAGCGCAACTTATGTGCTGGTGAGTGAGGGTGGGAGGGGCCAAGCAACTGCACCGGCAACCCGGAACTTCCCCCAAGATGGCGGCTTGCTCCCCGTAACAGCGCCTAGTCGGCTGTGAGAGGTAAGGTGCAGTGAGCCGAAGGTAGGTTGTGCGGAGTTGTGCAAAGTTTCCAATTTTAAAAATTACAGCAAGTTTTAAAAAAATAAAGTTATTTTAATGAACATGCTCTTCTTGGGAACTGAAGATGTAGTGATGTATTTATGATTTAAGGATGATATGATCTTTTTATCAAAGAATGTTATACTTCCCTATGAAAAAAAGGAAAACATAATAGAGGACATAATTTTTATGATTATTCAATACGCATTATAGTTCCCCACTGTATGTAAAACTAAGAAGCTGCTGCTTCTATGGTCAGCATCCTGATCCTTTGTGTGAACAGAAATTAAAGAATAGAAATAAAAGATTCCTGTGAAGTTAACATCTGGGTAATAAGTTTCATTCTAGTCTCAAATCTGGATGGTTTAATTTTCAAAAACTAGATTGTGAGGTACCTAGAAGATGAGCAATTTCAACTTCGAAAGCATTTCAGAACTGAAGTGCTGCCATTAACCTCTGGAGACTGCTGTGTGCCTCAGAATCAAGCAGCAGCACCATCCAACAGTAGTACCATAATCACTGGCTAATAGCTAATAAACCACCAGCACCAGCCATTTCTGTTTCAGTTCCAACATGAGAAAGGGATTGTTTTATGTATTCCAGGTCTTAAATCAAGTGCCCAGGTTACTCTTAAACAGTCAATGGCCACAACTATGATGAAGGAGAAGATGGTAGAAGACTACATAAATGACCAAACTGTAGTCTATTTGGATCAAGATCCATGAACCTATTGGCATCCGAAAAAATAAATAGTGTTCAGCACTTTTTAGGCTAGCAGTATAATATACTGCATGTCCTTTAGCCAGAGTATCCTCAGAGATAATGTTTAGTGCAGCTGGGGCAGTTGTCACAGTCAGAAAGACAAATCTCTATCAATACTTGGGCAGACTGACAATGAATACAATGAAGAAAAACTTCATACCCAAAAATGACAAGCCTCCACAAGACACAAGACATAACCATGGATGAGGGGAGTTTGTCAGGCAAGTGTGGGAAGTGATCATCCTCCATACAACAGCCTGAATTTTAGGATGAACTCTACTTTCTGGATTAAATAAAAATAAAAGTTAATAACACACAACAGAAATGTTTGTTGTAAAGTATACTTTTTATTTTTACATTTGGTGTGTGTATCTAATTTAAATAAACATATATGGACAAGTATGCACAGCACATATTGAAAATCAAGGAGGACACAGCCATAGTAGCCTGGTGACTGAGTTATGAAATTGAGACAACAAAAATTAAAATTAAATTTACACCTGCAGTTAAAACTTGATATTGCAATGAGCAATGGTATCTAAGTCTACAGTGGATGACTCCATAGCTTGAAAAAACAAGACGACAGCTTCCCTTGCCTAACCATTCAATCTTGTATTCGTATGTGAAAATACAAAGGACTGGATTGCTTGCGCATGCTTCTTCCATGAGAAAACATGTGCATACTTATTTAGATGGATACCTTGCCTGAATTTGCAATCAGGATCAGGGTCCTGCTTTTGCCTCTAAGGCGTATAGGGATGCCATGGCTTCGATAGGGGTCCAAGTCAAGTTTTCGTCTCCATATCCACCTGAGGGTAATAGTGTTGTGGAACGAATGAACTGTGACTTAAAGCAATCACTGACAGCTTGAGTTATAGGCACTGGCAGAAACTGGCTGGCCCATCTCAATGGTGTGCAACATGCTCTTAATAATCTCCCTAGAAGGTCTCTGGGTGGGCAGACCCCATACGAAATGCTCTTTGGTATCAAGATGTATGTCCTGGACCTTGATCGTTTAGACACGGTTGGTTTGGCTGCCTCCTTTGACGTAGATGAACATTGCAATGTTTTACAGACTCTACAAGAGATGGGAGACAGTCTTGCAAAGGAACATTTGCCCTCCACCTCGGATGATGCGTTGCAGATCCCGGTAGTTGGCTGGCTACCCCAAGTTGGAGAACTGGTTTGGGAGAAGATCGATAACAAAAAGGAATGTGGTCCCTCATACCGTGCTCCGGTTCCCGTGCTTGGAGTGAAGGGCACAAGAACAGTCATTTTACCACCACTTCCAGGTCGTAAAGAAAACAGGTATATCTCCATTGACAATGTCAAAATACACAGAGTGGCCGATTCTTCTAAGTATGACTCCGGCAGTCTCATGTCCTTCGATGATGAGATATTCTGTTTTGGCCACTGCTTTGGATTATGCCCCGGAGGTGGTCCTTGAGATGCCTGCAGTTTCAAATCCTTTATTGAGTGCTTTGCCTGGTACTCACCATGTTGATACAGACTACACCTACCCAACTGACTTATCGATGCCTGATTTGCAAACGTGTTTAGCTACAGAATCCAGATTTTCATTTGACACTATTTCACATACTTCAGGGAAGCCCACAAGGCTGAGAGCCTACGCAACATTGTTTAAAAAACATTTTTTGATTCCCCCTTGGACTTACATTTGGCTGGGGCTTTTTGCTCTCTATCTTTTTATGGCAATTGGTTTTGTGTTTTATTTTTTTCAATTTATCAATGGACATTATGTCGAGGAGAGAACATGCATTAGACATCTGAATGGAACATTGGCTCCCCACTCCTCATCACATTCAGCCCACAGATTGAAAAGAGACTTGGCCTTTGTTAACATCACCGTGTGGCCTGTCCTGGATGGAATAGTCTGGGATGCAGTTAAATTTCAAATCCATGGCCCAACTGAAGTTATTAATGTTCCTAATGTGCTTGGAGTTAACATGGGGGATGTGGTTCAACAAAACATACGTTCTGATGATTGGGATGTTCAGGCCGTAGAGGCTTTGTTTGCTGATTTAAAATATTATGCTGCCTTTGATGCTGAAGATTTATATTTAGAATCTGCTAATTATGGTGATTTGTTTTGTTTCCAACATTTTGGAAATCACTACTTACACAAAACTAATTCTAGGAGGAGTACTGTGAATTATACCCAGTGGGAACATTGCCCAGCTCCTTTAAGAGGCAGCTCAAACACATTTTTGAAAAAGTACACTTATTTTACTGACTTTCTTCAGTCCACTCCCGCTTCATTTTATTTTAAACTGACAGATAAATCCATGTCCAAAGTTAGACTTACCAATACTAAGTTATTGTATTCGAAGTCCTTTCTAGACCAGCTAGCTGTTGGTGGCTACGAGTTGTGGAAGGAAACAATTGCCTTAAATCAGTTTGGTGTTCTAAAAGTTGGCAGGTACGAGGCACTGAGGCTTTGCACCGTGCATGTCTCATCCCAAATCATATGTTGTTTTTGAATTCTACTATCTCACAGACAACATGCTTTGGATTGGCTACTTCTAAAAAATTAAATGCTCCTTCCTTCCCTGATTTGGAAGAATATTCGGGTTGGGAAAATTCAACTACATTTTCAATTAGAGAGTTGCAGACACTTTTGCTAAATTCATCCTTTAACATATCCAGTTTGGATCCCAAGGGTTGGTTGATGTGGCACAGGAGTGCGGATTCATGTCAACATCGTTTTTTGGGCCTGGCTGAGGGTTTTACACAGGTCAGAGTAGATCCCAGTTTAGAGAGTGACCATTCTGTAACCACTTATTCAGTAGGCAAATTGTGTCAGAATTGGCTAAAACACTCTACATTGGCGTCAGTAAAATTGCATTTATCTAAACTGACTGATGAGGTTGACTTGAATGACTTCATAAAGGGCACGGCTAAAAGTAGATCTAAAAGATGGATCTATGCCGTTTATAATGAACTCTGGAAAACATCACAGATTGAAGCGGCTACCCGCCTTTGGGCTATTGATCAAGCTAATTTGGAAAAAGTGCTTGCAGTTGTGGATAACAGCATTAACACCCTTTCCTCCCGCATTTATACATTAGATAAAATTGTGTCATCTGTTGTTGAAATTGTACAGGATGAAGTTTCTGTTTTGTACCATGGTCAAAATCTATTGCGTTCTATTATGCAGTTTGCATGGACCCTGCAGACGCTGAAAAACGGAAAAGTGCCTTGGAATTACATTAATGTCTCATCTCTGTTTGCCCCTTTTAATTTGACTGAAAAACAACGTTTGCTTTCAATGAGAGATGCTTCTTTTTCCATGTTACACATTGAACGCTTGGAGTCTTTGCCGTTTTCAGTGGCAGAGGCCACTGCTGCCTTGTGTCTTATCCACGGATGAATCACTTTACCCTTTGCGCTTTTCCAGTTTACAAATTGCATGACATATTTTGCCATTGGTAGATACGAATGGAAAAACAACAGTTGATGGACAGAATGCAGAACAATGTCATACATTCACCCCTGTACAGAGATCTGGGCCTAAATCCATCGTTTTTTTGCACTCCACACCACCCTAGTTCAGTTCAGTTGGCAGGGTAGGCTCAGACATGAGTCCTTGCTCACTTTGCCACTGGATTCAAGCAAGCCGGGCTGAAGAAGGCTGAAATGCCAGACACCGGTCCTTAGTAGCTTGTTTCCGGTCCAGGGAAGGCATGGCTTGGCAGTTCGGGCTGGACTGTTCCAATGAGGCACAGGGTCAGACTGATTTGCATATGGCCATGTCTGAACTGGGGTGGAAGATTGGGCTAAAGAACGGTGATGGATTAAACCCAGATCAGTTGACTGGGGGTGAGTGCTTGCATTGTCAATGCTCCGTCCATCATTTCCTTTGGTTTTTCTTTGTTCGCCATAAGTTGGCAGGGTATGCTCAGACGTGAGACCCTTGCTCACTTTGCCACTGGATTCAAGCAAGCCGGGCTGACGAAAGCTGAAATGCCAGAAACCAGTCGTTGGTAGCTTGTTTCCGGCCCAGGGAAGGCATGGCTTTGCAGTTCGGACTGGACAGTGCCCATGAGGCACACGGTCAGACTGATTTGCATATGCCATGTCTGAACTGGGGTGGCAGAGTGGGCTAAAGAACGGTGATGAATTAAACCCAGATCAGTTGACTGGGGGTGAGTGCTTGTATTGTCAACGCTCCGTCCATCATTTCCTTTGGTTTTCCTTAGTACATACGAGCCACTTGGTAGCTCCTCTTTACATGAAGCCTGGTCACTCCCTTTCACTTACAGATGCATTAGGGATGGAAAAGAGGTGTATCTGAAAGGGGAGGAGTGTACGGAAACACCAGATCACTCATTCATGTGTAGACACATACAATTGCATGGCTCTTGTAATCAGGAACGCCCTAATTTAGCATGTGTTTTAAAAGCTACACCTGTGCCCGCTATTGTCCCGACTTTTACTTTATTAGCAAACAGGAGTTATTTACTTTTAAATAATGAAGATTGCTGTGGGTTATTGAAAGGTATAGCTTATGTTGTAACAGTCAATGAGCGTGTGGTTTGCTGTAAAAATGTGTTGTATCCACCCACGCATGGGAACCTGGATGTTTCCATCTGGCCGGGAATTCCGACCTTGAAGTCGGAGTTCAATAAGATGAGCAGAATAAGAGCCTTATTGTCACAAAAAAGAAGTTGCCCGGACATCTGCTCGCGAAAAATGTGTCCTTCACGTAGCTAACACCCGCACAGAAGCGCATGCTTTATTAAACACTGACTTTCCTTTACATTTGCGTGAGCTGATTCATACAATCTTTAACGCGTCCTCCACTTCGGGGCTGGCTCATGTTTTTAAAGTAGTGAGCAGTGGTCTAGTGACTTCTTTCCAAAAGTTAATTGGAGTCATTCCTGCTTTCTTCCATTCGATCCTTTTCAGCCTATTTGGTGGATTTCCCGTTTTACTGGCGCTGGCTGCTGGCTTTTTGTTGCTATTTTGTTTTATTCAAAATGGATGCCCGTCCTGTGTTCGCAGACAAGCTGGCGCAGTTAGCACTGTTTCGCAAAAGGATGCTTGAATACTATGGTGCGCTGCCCCTTGCCACCTTAAGTGCATCGTATGGATTATCGTTTCGATTTTCCTATTTCACCTGTGTCCAGCCTGTGTTTCATTGCCTGAGCTGCGATTTCGACTGGGCCCTGGATTTGTGTCTCTGCAATTTGGTGTCTCCTGAAGTGGATTTTAATAATCTCATGTGTCCCTCAGTTACTCATGAATTGTTTTGCTCTGATGGAGGGATTATGACCTTTGCAGCGATGCATGGAGTTCTGGGTCATTGGAATATATTTGCAGCGGCGCAAGATTTCATGGCACACAGCTTCATTGAGAACCCACCGAGTTGTCCTCTGATGGTACTAGAGGCTCCGGTAATTGAAGAGCATGTATGTTCTTTCTCACTATTGCATTGGATGGCTGAGTTGTTTTCGGATGATAACAGTGACTTCCTTTTGGAAGCGGTTGCTGCTTATTTCACATACTCAGTTTTAGGCTGATTCCTACTGAGGCCTTTAATGTCATGATTTTTTCTCTCTCTCAAATTTTTTTTCAGAATTATGATGGACATTTTTTTATTTCAGACCTATTGGCTTTAATAACAGTGGACATTACATTGTCATGCTGGTGAGATTTTTGATTTTTGGGTGGACTAAATTATTTTTCCTCACATACTTGATTTCGAACTGAATATTTTATTGAACTCTGCTTTCAACATTGAGTCCTTTATCTTATCTTATCTTATCTTATCTGCTACGTGCTCGGATCAAGGGAGGGTGTCATATAGATATATATAGCCTGTATGCTGTGTTAAGTTAGCATGAGGTTTTTAGGAGTTTAAACGCCTTTTTACCATTCTGCTGCTTTTGCACTCGACACATAGCTGTTGCTTTAGCTTTGAGCCTAGTAGAATGTTTTTGATTCATGCAAGAATAATATAATAATAATAAATCATTTGTAGAGCGCCTGGCTACACAAAAACTGTGTGCCTCCGCGCTAACTGCTGATAAAATACAGAGAGCAAAAGGCAGCTGTGGAAAAGAAGCTCAGGAGATGTTACATGTTGGGAAACAGAAGCGTTTTAAGTTTTCCCCGAAATCTCAGTTCAGGTTGTTCCATCCGCAAATGGAGCGGGAGCGCATTCCAATGTTTAGAGGCTAGGTACCTGAAGGAGCTGCCGCCCATTCTGGCCCTGAAAATTCGAGGAAGTTTAAATAACATCGTGCCGGATGATCTTAGGTTCCGAGTAGGGCGATGTATTGTGAGAAGATTTTTTAAGTATTCAGGGCCTTTGCCCTGAGTGATGTGATGAGCATAGCAAAAGGTTTTGAATTTGATCCTCTCTCTAACCGGAGTAACTGGATATGTTGTTACTCTGATATCAGCCTTGCTTGGCGAGCTGTGTCTGTTCAGTGCGTGCTGAAACCTTCAAGGATATCTCAACACAGTGGTTGTTGTGAGCACTGATCTTCACACGTTCTTAGACATAACATACATGCAGCTGCAGCCAAGTTCTGGCTTTAGGCGCGTTTTATATTGCTTTGCACAAGAGCATACATACACACTTGATGGTGCTTCGCCTGCAGAGAGCCGGTGGCTGATGATGTGATCCCTTACAACTAGGATCTTGAGGTATGGGGCTGCTCTGCTAAAACCCAAAGAGACCTTCTTAGATATAATATAATATACTAGCTAGGGAGGGTGAGAATTAGGTTTTGTTAAACCCTATTCATTTTAGCATAATACCATGCTTTCACCATTTGTGTTCAATGGACTAGTGACTATGCTGATAACTTTGCTTCTTATAATATGTTTGCTTGTATTAGCTAAGATACTGCGTTTGAGAACACTGCATTAGTGAATAAACCTTTCAAATATGCATGTGTCCTCTTTTACTCCGTGTTCTGGATTGAAACAATTGTATAACAAAAGAGTGTTCATGTGTTCCAAGTTACCTGAGGTGTACTAAGTCCATGTTCTGGTTTGTCTAAGCATTGGGAGTTTATGATAACCAACGAGACCCTGATTGCAAGTCTGGTAGGGGATTTTTGGGTACTTAGGTGAGTTTTGGCACACCCTAATTCACTGAGGTTCCAAGTCTCCATGCACAGTTCTATCTGAGCATGGAATCCCTGCGACAACTCAATGTTGTTGAGTTGGCTGTAAGCCTGTTGAAGATAGTCCCGTACAGGCCACAATACCAGGCTCCCCCCCTTATCCGAGTTCTTTATAATTGCTTGGTCATTTTCCTTTAACCTATTAATCAGCTGCCAATGTTTACTTTCATGATTAGTATAATTTCTTTTCAATTTTGAAATCTTGATGTTTAGTCTTTTGATTTGGGCCACCAATTGTTCATTGAAAACTTCAATTGAATCCCGTGCCATGACTGGTACGAATTTAGACTTAGGTTTAAAAGAGGTTGCCGGTTTAACATTTGTGCCGGCTATTTGTATCTGTCTGGTTTCATTTTCAGGTATGACTACTTTCATTGTTGACTGGGAGGGGTCACTGTGAATCCCACCCTCCTTCTCCAATTCCTGTATATCCTGAAGTAGATTATAATCAGCACCCACAAGGCCCCTCATCTCTGGATGCTGCTGTGAGGCCATTACTTCATCTATAGGCTTGGCACCCCGTTGTTCATGGAATATTTTCGATTTTAATTTCCTTATGAATTTGTAAATATCGGCACAAGTTTGGGTATAGTTAAAATTCGACTATGGGCAGAATGAAATTCCCAATGTGAGTAACTGCTATTCAGCCGCTGTGAGGGTAATGTTCGACAAATTAATAATAGAATTGTTGTTGCTTTTTTTAGGGGCATCCTGTTGCATAACTCCTGCAATGCTCAACCTGAGCCAACTATTGACCGCGAGCTTTCCCTCTCCCTCGCCTCCTGGTGTTTCCTCCTTGCTTGCCTACGTCCCCTCCCTCTCCTTGTTGCCTTGTTTTGTTTGTTGTTTTTGTGCGGGACCTCAATGTGTCCCTACGGCTTCTTTTTAGGATCTCCAATTCTTCCCCCAACGTTAGTTTAATGTTGTTTGCTGCTGATCTTGCTCCTGCCGTATTGTCTGATTCTGAACCACTCTCTACCGTTGAGCTCAGATCAGATGCAGATGGGGATTCCTCAGCATTACGGTCTGCTATGCCCATTCCCTTGCGCTGATTCGCCGTTGCCATTCTCATGGAATTGTACCTTTTGGCAAAAGTAAAGATTTGCCAATTTCCGTAGTCTTTCCTGTCCCTCTTAAATTTGTAGGTCTTTCTATTTATAATTTTTTCCTCCTCTTTTTTTAAACGCATATTTATTTCATCCATCAATTTTCTTTTTTGTTGTGGATCCCCCAGTGAATCTATGTCTTTCTCCAGTCCCTCGATTTTTTCCTGGAGTAAACTTCTATCGATTGTGGCATACTTCACCAGTATTTCCACTAATTGACGCGAAGAGTTCAAATTGCTCTCCCCCCATTCAACCATCATCTCCGGATTGGGGGCTTCATAACTTGGTGCGATCATGATGCGGAGGCCCCTTGGAATTCTGCCCACATCCAAATATCGTTGGAGGGACCGGGCCTCCCACCACTTTGATTGTTCTTGTCGCCTCAATTTTTCCAGTGCTCTGAAGCTGTCCCGCAGCCCCCTTCTTTGACTGCTGCCGGTTTCCACATTAGTCCATATATATTCCGTGTAAAAAATTGGCCAATTGTACGGTCTGGTTTAACCATGTCACAGATTTTGCCTGAGCTCTCAGTACTTACGTTTAGAAGAGCGTCATTGATGAGAGACGCACTTGTGAAAAATAGTCCTGAAGTAATAACATCTAACACTTGGTTATAAGCTAGAACAGGCTTTTTCAAGTGCAGTTCGTGTCGCGCGTGTAAGTTTGGTAAAAATGTTTCTGAGTACATCACTGCTTTCAGTCCTCAGCCAATGAAAATACAAGGACAGTATACTTGTAGGACTGATCATGCAGTATATGTTTTAGAATGCACTTACCAGTTAATGTATGTAAGCAGCACCAAACTGCAAGTATTCAATAGGATTCTTCAACATCTGAGAGCGGTGGTTAACTCAGATCCCAATTACCCCATGGCAGGTCATTTAAAATTGGTCCACAATAATAATCTGAATGACCACAGCTACTATGTTATAAGTTCAGTACCCAAAAGTAGCAGGGGTGGACATAGAGAGAAAAGACTGAGACAACTAGAGTCAGAGTTTATTATGTTACTTGACACCAAAATGCAGAATGGCCTCAACACTAGTGATGATTTATATAACTTTTTATAATCAGTGTTGCGGCCATATGTGCTTGTGAGACATACTGTGGGTCTGTGGGTTCAGAGATGCTTTTTAACTGGTTTTATTTTCTGCTTCAGCCTGGTTTTTTCTAGGATTGCCTAATTTCACTTGGTTTTAATGGGAGGTGTCCCGGCTTTTTAGCCTTTTGAATCCCTCTATAATATTTAATGCTAAGACAATATTTTAATATCTGTTCTTGATATAAGCACTTTAAATCTGCAGCTGCTATATTTAAGAGTTTAAAGTCATAATCAGTGAGTCTAAAATCAGGCATCATGATGGATTTGGCGGGTTGGTTCTCCGTTTTACTTGGTTTTATCTGGGATTTCCCAGGTTTTACTAGATTTTACGGAGGTTTTGGCCGTTTTTTTAACATTGTGACACCTGTTTATTATCATACTATGGACACTGTTCCAATATTTTATTTTTATCTGATTGATCCAATAAGATTTATTTCTCATTTGTATTTATTAATTGTCTGCATTATGCAATGTATTCTTTAATATAGTATGTTTGATCAGTGGTGTTTCTATAAAAATTGTAATCTCCAATTATGTACGGGTAATGTATTGAAAGGATACATGAAGGGCGTCTGCCATATGCTGCATTTATTTATTTATATATTTATTTTGACACTTAGCACTTTCACGTTTGCACTTTTGCACATGTATCTTATAAATGCATTTTAGTGATATATCAGGTGATGTATACAGGAGGATCAAAATTACCATAGAATTTATTCTGAATGATATGTTTCTTTAAGCACTATGCTATTATTCTCATTGAGCCACATCGATAATATAGATGGATGTGTACATATATTCTATTAGGCTGAATATAGGAAACAGGATTGTTTCGATCTCCATTTTTCATTCTGAACTAATTTACATTTTTGTATCACATGCTCACATTAGGTCACTGTATATGTGCTTTGATAGATCCAGCGCATCATGTGATGAAGACCGCTCTTTGGCGGTTAAAACACATCAGGCTGGGGACTTGCTTGGATGAATTTGACTTGTAATCTATCATAAAAAGGATTTTTTTTATCTCCACATCGTGGTCCGTACCTGTGTGATTGCCAAGGAGAATCAACTACAGGATTGTGGTTACTATATATATACACAGCCACGGAAACAACAAAGCAACCCTGCAGCAACAGGAGTAGAAAAAAAGGGAAAGGAGGAAAGCAGGCAGGCACAGAAAACAATTACAATTTAATACAACCAAAACGCCAACAGAAGCAATTTTGGCGCAAATGAATATGGAATGCTCTGAATCAACCCCAAAAACATTGATTCATTTAACGGATATGGTCCTAAACAAGTCTGAGGAGCAATTTTTATCCTTGGGACTTTCCTATTGGCCTGAGAGCTCCTTTAATTATGCAGCTACAAGAGTTGACCTATATAAGAGTGTGAGGAAATTGAAGTTACAAAAATATTTCAAGCAGAACAATTGGTCTGAAACAACCAAGCTAATTTGCCAGCCACAAATTGGCCTCTCAAACTGGAGATGACACTGTTACAGGCAACAAATGAACCAGATGGACAACTTGAAATTGTTCTAGAAGCACTCTTTAAGGAGGGGGATATTTCCTCCAGCACACAACAAACTCCCTTGTCGCCGGTGATGGCACAGCCTATAGCCCATACATCATTCAAGCCTCCATCAACTTTCTACCCTATAATGTTGAAGGACACTATAGATAGTTTCCAGGGTCAAGTAGTGTAAGACCTTAAAATCTTGAACAGGAAAGTCTTTAATACCAGCCAAGCGAACAAAAAGCGTGGCAAAAATACAAAGGAGCTTCAGTATCATCAACTAATAACCAAACTCATTAAGGAGCATGACATTGTCATTAGAAGTGCGGACAAAGGTGGAAATGTTGTTTTATGGAAACGTGAGGACTATATCGGCGAGGCCATGAAACAACTGAATGACGTTGACTGTTAGGAAAAGGTGTAGCAAACAAATACTCTTGGCCACACACGGAGCGTATAATCTGAAGCTTTCTGCTTGGAGAAGTACTGGGCTGCTGACTATGAATGAATATAAATATTTGAAAAACAACAATCCAGTAACGCCTATCCTTTACTTCATTCCGAAGATTCATAAGGGCACTACTAACCCTCCAGGTAGGCCGATAATCTCAGCCAAGAATAGCATCTTTGAAAGAACTTCTATCTATATTGATTTTTTCCTCCAGACACATGTTCAATCTTTAAAATCATACATTTGTGATACTGGTGATTTATTACAAAAGATGTTTGATTTCAAATGGAATGATGGTTTCTTGTTATTTACACTTGATGTGACGTCTTTATATACATCAATTAAACATAAAGATGGGCTCAGAGCCATTGAATAATATCTGTCACGCAGAGGACCTGAACACAGTGAACACACTGATATGCTATTAAATATAACAGAGAGCTGCCTGTTAAATGTCTTCCTATTCCAAAATTCCTATTACCAACAGGCAAGCTATGTGGCCATGGGAGCCAGCTTCTCCCCCAGCTATGCTTGTTTGCATATGGGCTGGTGGGAGGAGCTGGTTCTCATGGTTCAACATCGCGAAACTATGGCAAAACAAATTAAAGCCTGGTGGAGGTTCATAGATGACCTCTTCCTGGTATGGCAGGGCACTGAGGATGAAGCACGAAAAGGAATTGATGAAATCAATACCAATCAATTAAATCTCATCTTCAGTGCTTACATCAGTAGCAAATCAGTGAATTTCTTGGACATGGAGGTATATATTAAATCAGGCAAACTCAAGACTCGCCTGCACCTCAAACCAACTACAGGGAATGCCATTTTACACGGGAGTAGTGCCCATCCTGGGCACTTAATTCAAAGCATCCCCTATGGGGAATTACTACGTTTGAAACGCTTTTGTAGTAATGACCAGGATTTAATTCAAGCTCAGGGTCAATGTATAAAAAGATTTCAAGAAAGGGGGTATGGCAAAAAATGTCTAGATAAAGCCCTTAACAAGAGCAATTTGGCGACCAGAAATAGCTTACTGAAAATCGAACATGAAAAGACAGATAAAAACAAGTCTGAAGACAAAATCAGGTTCATTCTTAAGTTTAACCAACAGGAGGGTGCAGTCAGTAAAATAATCAAGAAAAATTGGCACCTTATGAAACAAGACCCTATCATTGGCAAAATACTTCCCCAACAACCGGCGGTCACATACCGCCGCAGTAAATCCATGGGTGACACACTGGTAAAAAATGGTCCTTGTGGGCCACCTGTCAAAAACACATGGCTATCCCAGCTTAATGGCCTTTTCAAATGCAAAGCATGCAAGGCATGCCAACACGGTGTGTCCATGACAAAATATAAGACCCCATTTAGTGAAAATGAAATGGCCATTGACAAGACATTAAAATGCAAGTCTGATCATGTGAATTATGTATTGGAGTGTACGTGTGGTTTAAAATATGTGGGCAGTACCATCTTACAAGGTCATAAAAGAATGCTTCAACATATCAGGGCAATTAAAAATAATGACCCTGCCTACCCGGTTGTCCGTCATTTCAATGAAAAACATGGCGGCAATCCGAAAGAGCTAAAATACTATGTAATAGACTCAGTCCCGATATACAAGAGAGGAGGGGATAGAGCCAAAGCCCTTCATAGATTGGACATGACATACATCTTAAACCTAGATACCAAACATCCTGGGGGTTTGAATACCACGGAGGAACTACATTCTAGCCTTGAAACATAAATTGTCAATATTTATTTTTTATATATGCAACCTTTATGGATTTATATCGGTATATATTTATTTATTCATGCATCACTTTTTTATAAATGTATATATGGTAAATCACCCAAAGAATACTGAATAATATTGAGTAGTCACTTTATAAATATCATCAGCTTACAATATTAAGATTGGATTTTTGCATCATTCTTGTCTCCCCAGATCCCCATGACAGATACTGGTCTCATTAGAAGAACATTGCAGCTGCTTTCAAATTGTAATCAATTATGTAGTTATTTATTGGTTTCCACAGTTGAGTAATCATTGTTTTTTGCACATGGCTATCTGAACACCCCACCCTGTGAACTATAAATTAGAGATAATCAATTACAGTCTTTAAACTGCTATCTAGTTCAAAAGGACATGTCAATAGGAGGCTGTGATTTTACTGACAACAAGTTATAAGAACAAAAATCATATATGGATTGTGTACTTTTAATAAAATTGATATCAAGGCTTAATAATAGAAATTATACATTAACCACATGCGCGCTGCTCTGATTCTGCTGCTATGCTGATATTTTTAAAAACCCATTGTTCATGACGAGCTGGGCTCGTCATCAGTGTTTGAGGAGGCTACACCATGACGAGCCCAGCTCGTCATCAGCCTCGAAGGGGTTAAGACTTTATTTCTGTATGTATATTCTGTTTTTTTTTGTGGATATATACTGAACAAGTTTTATCTATTTGCACATTTTATTGTGACAAGCCAAGAGAGATGTATTTTACCAAACGAAAATATGTATATGTATATTTATATGTATATTTGTATTTATTTATATATTTATAGTGAAATATTCATATGTGAGTACATTGTTGTTCAGATACTATTATGCATTTATGCAACACATTTGTTTGTTCTCCGATGAGCAATATGAAACAAACAGGGTGTACTGATATGCAATGTCACTTTATTGGAGTATATTTAGCACTGTCATTTTAAATGTTTAATCACGTGGTTTCAGCATCACAAAAAGCATAAAAACAGCAAAAATATTTAAACCAACCAACTTACTATTAGCGCATCATGTTATCAAGTCCCCTGTGAGGGACGAAACGCGTAATGGCTGTTGTTGCGCTTGCTATGGAACCTAAATAAAGTTCAGCTGACGGAGCCACCGTGGTCTGTGCTCTTTTCCTTCCGAGGTAACTGGGCTATTTGAGAAGAGTTTTCCTGCATATATATATATTGGCCACTTGAGGCATAGAAAAAGACTTGATGATTGAGGTCCAGAAATTCGATAAAGCCACTGGAGGCTTTAAATTATAATTTATATTGTAATACATTTTTGACAAATGTTAATTTAACAATTAATTGAGTGACAACAAATGCTGGCCCGCATAATGATTTCACATACATTTTTTAATCATGATGTGATGGAAGTGTAATGCAATATTATTTGATTATGGAATATAATTCACCTTTTGAAAATAATGCCCTGTTCACTAAGCTACAGGAAGTGACATCAATAGGTGATGCTTTTTTTAAAACAGTAGCAGTAATGATGGGGGCGTTACTGTGAACAAGTTCTCAGCAGAGAACGAAACGCGTTGGTGTGTTTTACGTTTGGAATACAATGCAATAAATTAACTATGGAGTTTGAAATCACGATTATTGTTGTGCGACCCATTTCTTTCTGGAAGAGGAAGTGCGGAGTAATTAATGGCAGTTTGCTCAACCGCGGGGTTACGCACAGCCGAAAGAATGCACCTGGACCACGAATAGAGCAATCAAGGGTGTATGAATTTAAGCGGACTGTGGAGATCACCGACAAAAGGAGAATAAAAGTAGTAAACATCTTGTGGCAGAAGCAGTAGCAGGACGCCGACTGACTTCAGAGCGAAGACGCGCCCGGAGGGTAGAAGGGTCGTGTTTTCAAACTGGAATCAGGTAAGCGTTTTTGTTTTCATGTGAGCCAGAATAAGAAGTGCAGTGCACAAGAGGTCGGTCGGCACGTGGAATTTTTGTGACATTGAAGCTTTGTAAAATTAACACCAACCTAAAGTTAACAGAGAGTCAGAAAGCAAGCAATCAAAGTACCCAGATACAAATATACAGGAAATAGTTGCTAAACTATGCGAGTTCCCATCAGTCCACCATCGAGACCGCCCTTCATCATCTGGGATCTCTGGTGCATAATTTCTGTCACATTAGTGGTTGAAAAAAACCTCTGCTGGGTCTACCGGGAGGGGGGCGTTGTGGCTTGTGTACCTTGGGAAATTACGGTTGGTGTTCTTTGTGTAATTTTCTGCCCAATTGTCAAGTAGTGAGATGATCATACTGCTTTCCCGCTACTTGCTTTTTTGCTATTTGACTATGGATTCCTTTGAACTTGATAGAAGGATATTTATTTTCCATAATGCAAATGGCTTTGCAGTGTCAATGCTTAATTCCGCCTTTACATTGAACTATCATTAACATGATTTTTCAAACGTACAAAATATTGTTCACACAGCGCACTTATTATAAATACCCGTTCCCTGCAATTAACTTTAGACACAAGATAAACTAGCGAATAAAAACACGCTAATTTGGCGCGGCGTCTCTGGATACTCTGTCTCGGGACAGAGAGCACTCGGGAACTACATTTCCCTACAGCAAGAGCGCATGAAGCTGCGAGTAGGCGCATGATGTCATCACGCGCAGGGGGCGTCGGACATTGGTGCGCTCTGAATGCGGAAGCGAGAAAGGTTTATCTGCCTCGCCGGTGCACCGAGTCGGTTCCTCCCTACGATAGAGCTTAGAGGGACGACCGGTGCACCGACGGAGAGGTAAGACGGCGGGCAAATATGTGTACGAGTGATATAGGCGATGTTTTTACTCTTCACATGCAAAATTGTCTGCACTACACTCTGGCATTATAGTTAAGTGCGGATGCAAGCTTATACTTGTTGAAAACAGTGATGACCTTAGATAGCGCTGTCATCAACTCATAACTACCATTCATTAACTGTGGCTTACTAACCAGGTGCTGTTCCACGGCGCTGGTAGGAATGTGATGCCCGATGTGGAGCATGCTAAAATCGATTAGTTTAGGATTACATTCAGATGTGGACACATCTCTTGATTTGTTGTTTATTTTTAGTGCGGTGCATCCATTTACCTGAGCTTGAGCCAGGTGAGGTGGAGTGGTTCCTTCTCATCAAGTGGGTGAGTGAACCGTAATTTACAAACTTGCTAAAATTGGTGATTTGTGACTAAGTTAGTCTGAGTGCTGGGCAAGAGTAGCCTATGTCTAGCACATAATAATGGCACGCTTAGTGCACGTTATTTTCGAAATGCAATCATGACTCTGTACCCTTATACTATATTTTCTCCCTTACCTCTAGGATGAGAGGATGTTGATACATACACTTTCAGGTGATATGGTTCTTGTTATTTCTTATCATTTTCTCTAGCAGTAGCATTAATGGTCCCGAGGAAGCAGCAGGAGATCACTAGACTCCGGGTGTCTGCAGAAACATGTCGACCTTTCATCTTTAGTGGCTATTTGTTAAACCACTATTGCACTGTTTTTATTGATTTAGGAGTGTGAGGGTGTTTATTAAAGTGCTTTCCCGACCACTACCTAATTTTAGAGCATCTTTCTTTCACTTTCACAAACACACTTTTTCTCACGCACTGCTACCTTCTAGTTTCCATCTAGACACGCCTTTTCTGTTTCACATCTGTAAATACTGTTGTGGTTTTTTCCTGTGCCTGGTTTTAGTCATCTACCAGCAGAGGTTTTTTTCAACCACTAATGTGACAGAAATTATGCACCAGAGATCCCAGATGATGAAGGGCGGTCTCGATGGTGGACTGATGGGAACTCGCATAGTTTAGCAACTATTTCCTGTATATTTGTATCTGGGTACTTTGATTGCTTGCTTTCTGACTCTCTGTTAACTTTAGGTTGGTGTTACTTCGATACAGGGGGCTTAACAGTAGGGTCTATAAACTTTCCCCTGGGACCTTCTTTGTGTGTAATTTGCTTTGTAAAATTAACCACAGGAGAAGATTTCATTGAATATGGAGGAAATGGAGGAGTTGTTTCAATTTAGGAAAGCCATCAAAACTCACTTATTCCCTTGAAAATATTTTTTGTCTCTCTTTTTCTGATCTCAGTTCTGTTTTTGCTCAGGATTAGCGCCAGGACGCCCCTTTGCTGGGGCAGCTGTGCGCTTTACAAATCATATAACATAACATAACACATAACATGAACAAGCATCTCTGGGTCACGAGCCACGCCAGTAAAGTGAAAGTGTAAGGTTAACAAATTGCTGAATGATATAAATTCCAAACCATTAAACACTATGGAATCTCGTGAAGCTAAAAGACAAACACTATTGGAAACACCAGAATTTATTGAAACAGGAGGTGCAGAAGGAACGGACCCTAAAACAAACACAAAATTAGACATAAAGGCAAAATTGAAAACATGGGAATAAAATACGAAAATAGAAATAAACAAATGGTGGGAAGTGAGCACACTGAAGAAATATGTAGAGGTACAGAGAGTACCAAGAGGTCTCAGAATTCATTTAATGCCTAGTCACCAAGACTTGAGTAATGAACTTCTGCAGGAATGGGGGAAAATCTCCTAAATTTATCGTTGGGACGAATGAATATTTTAATCAAACATATTGAAATTGCATTATTGAAACTCAAAATGCTGGTCTCTGAGATGGAGAAAGAAAAAGCAAGTTTGGACTTAACCCCAGATATGAAAAAGGTAAAGGCAGATATAGAAAAACAAATAGAACTGCACGAGGAATCAGTACAAAATTGAAAGCGCATTAAATTTCAACGAGACAATACAGATTACAGTGAAGGGAGAATCTTCACATATGCAAAAAAATTCGACCATCTGAAACAGCAAGGATATTCAGAAAGCAGTGTGAGCACTTCAGACAGTATGTCTTCATTAACATCCACCGAACAGAGCAATGGAGAAAATACAACAAGGAAACAGTCTTTTTTAGGGGATATGCGGCTGGTCCTACAGCAGCGCCATTGGGAACAGGCGAGGGGAATTCAGCCGCAAAATCAAAGGAACCGAGGAAAAGGCAGGGGAAAATCAAGATCAAACAGACAAGAAGAGGAAGGAGAGGCGAGCGGCGGGGAAAGAGTAGGAACAATGACCCGCAGCATGAGGATGAAAAAAGCCTTCTAGAAGATGTACAGGAACTGACAGTCATAAATTTATCATGTAGGCAAATGACAGAATCAGAAAACACATTACTAAGGAAAGGTCTAAGGAAAGGTCTGAACTTCTGTCTGAGTGCTCACATGGACATAGCACAGACTAGGATTGACCTATATAAATATATCCCCAAGATCAAATTGGCTAAAGTGTTCAAAGAAAAAGAAAAAGAAAAAGACATATGGAAATATAGAAAAACCCAAGCAACAAAAGACACATTAAGTTTGTCTCTATTGGCAAAAGACTCTGAGAGCTATTTAACATTACTGAATCTGAATGAGGAACAAGAATCCAAACAGATGACATTAGATGAAGCATGCGCCCAGCAAGGGGCCGGGATGAGTCAAAAGAAGCCAAAATCGCGTTTCCATCCACAAATACCACCAGGCAATAAAATAGATACCTTTCACGAGGCAGTGATACAAGGTATCTGCAAAATAAAAAAGCAACATTATGTGGATAATTTAAGCCAGGAGAACGTGATGCTTTAACAAAATTAAGTCAAGATGATACCATTGAAATAAAAATGGCTGATAAAGGCTGATAAAGGCGCTAATGTGGTTATCTGGGATAAGTTGAAATCTGTCAAAGTAGCACATGAGCAGCTTAAGGATGAAACGTATTACAAGAAGTTAATATCAGTCCCTATGAAATAAATTAAACTGACGTTAGACAAGAAACTAATTGAATGGCTACATTTGGGATTGATTGATCATGATGAACTGAAATATCTTACAGTGAACAACCAGTGACCGCAACGATGTACTTTTTGCCAAAAGTGCAAAAGAACCGCACTGGACCACCGGACAACCAATAGTCTCTGCAAAGAGGTCTTTATTTGAACCTATGGCAAACTATCTTGATTTTTTCCTTTTACCTTATGTTTCAAAGTTAAGTTTGTTTATCAAGGACACTACAGATATGCTAATGCAACTCAACGGAATTCCCTGGATGTCCACCTACAAGCTAATAACGATGTATGTAATCTCATTGTACACCAATATAAAGCATGAAATTGGGATCTCAGCGTGCAACTTCTTCTTGCAGGAAAGGAATATTCACTATTCCAGTCACAACAAAATGCTAGAAGAAATGATGAGAATGTGTTTAAATTAAAATGTGTTTTATTTTGGAGAAGACATCCTTGCCCAAATCAAAGGAACAGCAATGGGTTTTTCTTTTAGCCCCAGTTTTGCCTGCCTCACCATGGGATGGTGGGAGCAGAAATGGGCCTGGCAAGCAGACAGTGATGTATTTCTAAACAAGACCATACTCTGGTTGCGATTCATCGACGACCTCCTGTTAATATGGCTGAGATACCCGCCACCCCCTCTCAACACAATCCCCAAAGGAGGGAAACCGGAAACAGTTCTTGAAGTTTTTGGAAGAGGGAGGGAGTGACCCTCCCCAGCCGTATTTATTAAAACAAAAAATTAAACGTTAAACAGTTTCATATTAATGTACAATTTCATAACCACATTGCGATGTTTGGCTAACCTTAACAGATTCTCTAATACAGAGGTTCTCCTAGCCGAACTAACAACCTACAAAACATTTTCTTGAAATAATGAAATTGTACATCCTAACGTTTAAGGGCCAACGGCAAGGTCGTAACCGGTGTCAAGATCCCTAACCAGAAATACCCCCCCCACTTGGGAGGGGCGACAGCACTGAGGCGTACCCCAAGTGCAACTACCAATTTCCCTTGACTTGACGGGGGCCCCAATAAACTCGACGCCACTTAAAGGTCGTTCGAGGACTCGTGTGAGTATCTAGAAGGTAGCGTAGACCTCCCCCCAAACCCCACACAACTTACCACATCTGCCGTCGCAGACGTCACTGGCCCCGGGAAATTCCCCAGGAGGGGGCTGTAACCCCTCCTACACAGGAAGGGGCCTTGACCGCCTTTCCTTTCCTTCCGGCGGCCTCTCCTTAGACAGGACCGCCTCACCGTTGAGGGGCCAAAGGCCACCTCTCCCGAGCGCTCCCATCCGGGTTGGGTGACGCCCACTCATAGGGATCTTCCAATTACTGCTCACCGATCATGACCTTACCGCCCGACCAAAATAAATACGACAATGCTAACTAAACCAACAATACATTGGCCACTATGACCAGAATAAGCATGCTTATAAACGGACACTAAAACCGAATATCTTTAATCACAAAACATACATAAAATCGACCAACTTTATTACATACTCGATATCACCATAATAATACCACAACCTGTAAACAAAAATACAATTATCGATTTATTTTAAAACAACTGGCTGTCCTCAGGGGCTGGTGGGTGGGTCAAAATTGGCTCTTCGTTCCGTCTCGAGCTCACGTGCAGCGAGGAGGTGCAGCTTCAGAGCACAGGAACAAGAGGATGTCTTCCGGTCTTGCGTCCCTTTTTATCCGTCTTCAGGGCGGGCGTAAACCCGCCCCTGCCTGCCCCGAGGGCGTGGCCAGCCGCGTCAGTGTCTAGGCCAGCCCACTCTAGGGCGGGAAAGAGCGCGCCCCGGCTACGCCGCTTCGGGCATACCAGCCGAGACGCGCCTCCCGCCCAAAATGGCTTCCCGGGGGGATCGTGGTACTCTGCCATACGTTCGGGGGGACCGAGTGGTCGCCCCTTTCCATATGGCTGAGATACCCGCCACCCCCTCTCAACACAATCCCCAAAGGAGGGAAACCGGAAACAGTTCTTGAAGTTTTTGGAAGAGGGAGGGAGTGACCCTCCCCGGCCGTATTTATTAAAACAAAAAATTAAACGTTAAACAGTTTCATATTAATGTACAATTTCATAACCACATTGCGATGTTTGGCTAACCTTAACAGATTCTCTAATACAGAGGTTCTCCTAGCCGAACTAACAACCTACAAAACATTTTCTTGAAATAATGAAATTGTACATCCTAACGTTTAAGGGCCAACGGCAAGGTCGTAACCGGTGTCAAGATCCCTAACCAGAAATACCCCCCCCACTTGGGAGGGGCGACAGCACTGAGGCGTACCCCAAGTGCAACTACCAATTTCCCTTGACTTGACGGGGGCCCCAATAAACTCGACGCCACTTAAAGGTCGTTCGAGGACTCGTGTGAGTATCTAGAAGGTAGCGTAGACCTCCCCCCAAACCCCACACAACTTACCACATCTGCCGTCGCAGACGTCACTGGCCCCGGGAAATTCCCCAGGAGGGGGCTGTAACCCCTCCTACACAGGAAGGGGCCTTGACCGCCTTTCCTTTCCTTCCGGCGGCCTCTCCTTAGACAGGACCGCCTCACCGTTGAGGGGCCAAAGGCCACCTCTCCCGAGCGCTCCCATCCGTGTTGGGTGACGCCCACTCATAGGGATCTTCCAATTACTGCTCACCGATCATGACCTTACCGCCACAGGCCGGATAGTTGACCGGCTATCCGGACCCCCCACAAAGCTCCTACCTAAAGGTCATGCTTTAACGTTTTTAACCATGCTAAGAAGTCTCCTATGAGTAACTCATTCCCCACCCGAGACAAATGCACACCATCCCCCGAATACATACTGTCATCATTAATACAGCCATGCGAAATAGAATGCAATGTCCCGGAACGGAACAACCTACTCACTTTGTTATTAAGCTTTCTAACAGACTGATTCAAAGCAGAAATAGAAATAGCCCCTCGCCACACCTTTCGTGGGATCATATGGGACCACGCAATTGTGCACCCCGGAACTCTCCTCGCCAACCAACTTACTGTGGAAAGCATTGCCTCCAGGAGAAGTCGTCTACGGGTGGTGACCAAATCATTGCCCCCTAAGTGCACTATGACTATAGACGGCGGTGACCTCGTCCGCCCTAACAAATCCTCAAAATATGCTTGAAACTGGTCAATACAGAGACCGCCTCTTCCGTAGAAGGACACCCTGTACCCGTATTCCCCAGCTACGTGAATCATGTCACCTGCTTTGAATACGTCCGCGGCACGCCTCACGTATGAGTGGCCCACGACCCACACCTCCTTTTTCACAGCCGGTGATGTCTGACCGCTGGCCCGGTGTTGGGTCGACTGCATAGTCCGCCCCGCCTCGTAGGCTTGCGCAACTGAAAACCAAACAAAAACAAGAGGCGTGAGTACGTCATTACAGCTTTACAACATGTGCAACCGCACATACCTCTTATAACAATTGGAGGACCAACGCCCCATACGTTTCACTTGTTCAACATTAAGACCCCTGGCTGTAGCTTCCGTAGCAGCCCCTATCCGAAAGGAATGGGTCCCAAACTCGCCCGGGTTCAAGCCCGCAGCGGCAATTGACATCGCAAGCACCCGCTGAAACTGAAACTTCGTCAGTGGGGTGGCGTCCGCGTGTCCCAACAAGGTCCCCCCCCATAATGCCACCCTTCGTGCTAGGTAATCTTCTAAACACTTTACCGGGCATATGGAGGACCCGGGAATCCTGCGTATGATTATGCAGTCACCCATCCCGTCTTGATCGGTCTTGGACCTGACAAAGGAGACCGTCATTGCCTCTCCTCTGATCTGAACGTGTTCCTGGCACAAACCCCCTGCCACATCCTGTTTGTTCCTTGCCACCAGTTCGCTTACTCGCATCGCCCCGTGAAATGCTAGCGTAAAAGCGGCTCGGAACAACACCGCCTCAAACTGAGATGAACATGTGGCAGGGAGTGTAGCCAACAACTGGGCCAACCTATCCAAACCTATCGGGCGCCTCTCATCCACTCTGCGACCCTCAAGGCATTGCCACCCACGCAGCGCTTTCTGTACAACGAAAGACGCTGTCGGGTCCTGGATACCATGGGCCCTGGCAACAAAGGAAATAGCAGCACGATGCCTCTGGGCCGTAGCCACCGATTTCCCAACCCTACGTAAGGATATCAGAAAATTCACTACCCATTCCTCATGGCCCCAAAGCCTCTCTCTATCAGTCCCCAAAAAGGCTAAATAGGACCGAAACGCCCCTTCATATGCCTTCCTCGTCCTTGGTGCTAGACTCTCTCCCACGAGGTGACGAAGTTCGGGGCACCGAGAGACCAGAGAGCTTCGGGAAAGGGTGCCGGCTCCGGGTCCGCTGAGGGAAGGAAACCCGAGAAAGCCTGCATATGAAAACGAGACAGTGCATCAGCCGCCTGATTCATTACCCCTGGGACATGTTTTGCTCTGAATCGCACATTCAGTTGCATACACAGTAAAACAATTTCTTTGAGCAGTCTTAAAATCAGTTTACATCGTGCTGCCTGACTATTGATGCACTCGACCACGGTCATATTGTCAGACCAAAATATCACAGAGTGATCTTTGAACCCTTCTGGCCAGGTTCTCAGGGCCACCAAAATGGGGAAAAGTTCCAGGAAAGCAATATTACTTGTCAGACCATTGTCATGCCACCATGTCGGCCACCTTTGTGCCGACCATTTTGTGCCGAAGATGGCACCAAAACCTATGCTACCTGCTGAATCTGTCCATAGCCCCAGCTCTTCAGAGGACACGGCTGGTTTGTTCCAGATGACTCGACCATTAAAGTCCGCCAGAAATGCTAACCAAATACGCACGTCCTGGCGGACCTCAGCCGATAGTCTCGTGCGATGATGGCCCTCCTTTAGGCCGACCATAGCTTGGGCAATTGAACGAGAAAAGGGGCGGGCCATCGGTATAACTCTCAGGGCAAAATTCAACTGTCCCACCAACTGCTGTAATTGATGCAGCGTAACTTTAGATCCATTTAGACACACTTGCAGGGCTGCCCTGAACTTCCACACTTTGTCAGTTGGCAAACGAAAACAACCCTCTCTGGAGTCTAACTCGATCCCCAGGAACTCGAGGCAAGTCGCAGGACCCACCGTCTTACCTGGTGCCAATGGCACACCAAACTGCTTCATCAATACACAAAATTCGGCCAAGGCCTGGCCACATTCGAGATCCCCGGCTGCCCCAAGGAACAGAAAATCATCAAGGTAATGCATTACATGTTGGAAACCCGTCTTCTTTGTGAAGACCCATTGTAGAAAACTACTGAATTTCTCGAAATAAGCACAAGATATAGAGCACCCCATCGGCATACACCTATCCATGTAATAATAACCCTGAAACATGAAACCTAGGAGACGCTGGTCGTCTGGGTGTACCGGGAGCAACCGGAACGCTGACTCGATATCTGACTTCGCCATCAGCGCCCCGGGCCCCAGGCGATTCAAAATGGCTACGGCCTCATCGAAGGATGCGTACCGCACCGAACACACTTCCGGATCTATTGCATCGTTTACAGAAAGACCACGTGGAGCTGACAAATTATGAATCAGTCGGAACTCACCTGGGTCCTTCTTGGGGACCACCCCTAAAGGAGAACAAACAAAATCCTGTACCGGGGGTATACCAAACGGGCCGGCGACCCGACCTCGAGTAACCTCTTTCCGGATCTTATCCTGAACCACGGTCGTATGCTGCAGGACGGAAAGTTGATTTTTACACTTCTCCACACCCTGAAAGTCCCCTACCGGGATGCGGAAACCATACGAAAATCCGTTCCGCAGCACCCCAGCAGAAGTACGATCCGGGTATTCACTGAGCCAGGGAATCATCGCCAAGGTATCAATCGGGGTAGGTAAAGGCGCCCCTCGGACTACGTTAGACCTGTTTGGCGCCTCCCCTCCCCCCGTTATCACCTGTTTTGGCTCTGCACGTGGACTCAGGATGTGACGACCCGCACCCACTACATTCATGTTTAAATTTACACGACCCCTGGGGCCTGGTACATTTACCTCTGTTGAAATTGAAGCAAAACCCCCTTTTTCCTGTATTGCCGGCAGGTCTCGAGTAATCGTCGGTACTCGTACCTGACCGAAAGGGCGTCCCCCCATATTGGCGGGAGGATTCGCCAACATTACTTCCTACCAATGGCATTTTCAACATACCTGTCTCCTTCATTTTATCCCATGTCAAAGAATCATAACAATCCCAGGTCAAGCTTTTATTATGCTCTTTTGCCTTTCTAAAAAGATTATCATAGCAGAACCAATGGTTACCCTGGTGTGATGTCGAGTACCCCATGATTCGTGACTGATAGGTCGGCAACTCGGAAAGCAACTCGGGCCTACGTTCCCCCAAGATCGACGTAAAAATTCCCCATGCATTGCCCCAATTGCCGATAGTCTCATTTACCTTAAAGGCGGCCATTTTTGCCCGCCAAACACTCGGATGCATAAGATCTTTCTGACCCTTAACATGCTCCACCTCATAATGATCAACAAGCAACGAGAAGATGTTCACATATTCCCCCGCCCAAATCTTCTCCTTAATTGCCAAAGGCACATGTTGACCCAACCTTTCTCTACGAGAGGGTGCTGACTCATCCCTCGCAATCGGCAATGGCCGCTTACCTGCACCGGACGCTGCATCTGCGGTCGCAATCGTCCCTTGTGGCTTGTCGACTACTGCAGCCGGCGCGGACACCTTGGCTGCATCCCGTTTCTCGCGCAATTGCTTCATCAGCGCCTGGGCCTCGGCAGCCGTGGCGCCCTCACTACTGTCGCCCAACCACGCTGCAAGTTGTGCTGCCAGCTCGGGCGGCATATCCTCCTTGGACACCGGGGTGACCACCACAGGAATCGGATTCCCCTCCGCCGGTACTGGGGTTGGCGCTTCGAGCGGGGTACAGGGAACCGGGGCGTCTCCCCCAGCCGGTCCCCTCCTTGGCCTCTTGGCTCTTCCTCCTGGAGCTGCTCCAGCCGATGGACGCTCCTTCCCCGTCTCTCTCCGCCACCCGCTTCTTCAGCTCAGCCATCTCCTTCATGAGAACCCGAACCATCTGTTCGGTCGTCATTCTCTTCCCGCCTTTCTTGGGCATTTCTCCGACAGAGTATCTGTAAGACAAAAGAAAGATTACAACACTCAAAATTGGCTCTTCGTTCCGTCTCGAGCTCACGTGCAGCGAGGAGGTGCAGCTTCAGAGCACAGGAACAAGAGGATGTCTTCCGGTCTTGCGTCCCTTTTTATCCGTCTTCAGGGCGGGCGTAAACCCGCCCCTGCCTGCCCCGAGGGCGTGGCCAGCCGCGTCAGTGTCTAGGCCAGCCCACTCTAGGGCGGGAAAGAGCGCGCCCCGGCTACGCCGCTTCAGGCATACCAGCCGAGACGCGCCTCCCGCCCAAAATGGCTTCCCGGGGGGATCGTGGTACTCTGCCATACGTTCGGGGGGACCGAGTGGTCGCCCCTTTCCATATGGGATGGATCGGAAAATGAATTTAAAGAATATTCCGAAATGCTAAATAACACACCAGCAAACTTCAAATTCACATACAGACTGAGTGAAAAAAGATTAATCTTTCTCGATACAGAAATTTACATAGAAGCGAACCAGATACAAACCACCCTACACAGGATAAAAACGGCGACCAATTCAACATTGCACGCCAGTAGCTTCCACCAACAATGTTTATTTCAAAACATTCCCTATGGCAAATTTTTTAAGAGTCCGGAGAATATCTTCCGAAGAATCACAATGGGAAGAACAAAGTGCATCTACTGCGAGAAGATTTGTTAAAAGAGGTTATTCAAAAAACCACATCAAAAAGGGATGGGAACGAACAAATCAAAAGAAGAGGGATGATCTCCTACAACCAACTAACACCGTCCAGAAATGTGAAAAAAAACAATCAGGTTCATAAAAAAATTCTCAAAAGAATCCCCACAAATCAGAAATATTTTGAAGAAAAATTGGAAGATTCTGAAATTAGACTCAACTGAGGGACCATTAGTGGGAAAGGCACCTCAGATAACATATCGCTGGGCTCAAAATTTAAAAGATCGACTAACTCACAGTCATTTCCGCAAAGAGAAAAAGAAATCATGGCTCCAAAGTGAGAGTTTTAAAAAATGCTACAATTGCAAAAAATGTACAAAGTGTGATGTTGGCAAATGGAAAGATCTGGGATATACAAGAGCTCATCACCAGTAAGACCCAATATGCCATTTATGTAATCAAATGCCCATGCCACTTAAAGTACGTTGGCAGTATGAAATGTGAACTGAAGAAGCGAATTTTGGAACATGTGAGGGCAACCATACATCAGGACAGAAGCAGTACTAAAGCCAAAACACGTGGAAATGCATCATGAGAATAACTGGAAAAATCTAATCTGACACAGTGATTAAACATACTCGAGGAGGAGACAGAGAGAAATCGCTGAGAATGAAAGAATCAAGATACATTCTAAGTTTGAGATCAATGACCCCGTATGGACTCAATCAGAGTGAAGAGATGTACATGCATTTGTAGATAGCTGGCTCTAGAGTAAATAGACAATATGTGTTTAGCATTCTGTAGGGAAACATGGAATAGTGGAGGAAAGTCTTTTTTAAATCACGAGACAATATTAGGTTTAAATCACATATTTAATTTAGATTTATTTTATTTTTTAGTCACATCGGTGAGGTCACATTTAGGTACGGATAATTTAGGTATTTACAGACTAGCATAGCAGTGATGTCGGAAGAGATAAAAATGGGTTTAAAATTACCATTGAAGAACAAAGTTTTGTTTGGCCACTTGAGGCATAGAAAAAGACATGATGATTGAGGTCGAGAAATTTGATAAAGCCACTGGGGGCTTTAAATTAATAATTTATATTGTAATTCATTTTTGACAAATGTTAATTTAACAATTAATTGAGTAACAACAAATACTAGCCCGCAAAATGATTTGACATACATTTTATAATCATGATGTGATGGAAGTGTAATGCAATATTATTTGATTATGGAATATAATTCACCTTTTGAAAATTACTACATTAACCATAATGCCATGTTCACTAAGCTACAGGAAGTGACATCAATAGGTGATGCTTTTTTAAAACAGTAACAGTAATGATGGGGGCGTTACCGTGAACCCGTTCTCAGCAGAGAGCGAAACGCGTTGTTTTTTTTTACGTTTGGAATACCATGCAATAAATTAACTTTGGATTTTGAAATCACGATTATTGTGGTGCGACCCGAGGAAGTGTGGAGTAATATATATATATATATATATATATATATATATATATATATATATATATATATATATATATATATATATATATATATATATATATATATATATATATATATATATACATATATATTCCAAGGTTTACCCTGCATTATGATCCGCACTCCTCCAGCTGATGGAAAACATTCCTTTAATTACAAAAAGCAAGAGTACATCCCCAATGCTGCTTAGTCCATTGGTCTGATGCATTTCGGAGCCTTTACGCTCCTTCTTCAGAAACCGATTATCAAAACATCCAATTTAGGTTCCCACAATGCCCAGCATTACTGCACCATTTTTCAAGGCCTCCGGTGTGTCATACCTTTAGTGCATGCCGGAAATTGTAGTTTAATAACCGCTTGCTGCCTCCAATGGATGTGTGTTGACAAAAGTATTATTGAAATGCTTTTTATCCTCCAGTAGGCCCCGGGGTTGCAATCCTGCTTCACGGTGGAGTAAAACAGCTGCGCAGGCAATCCCTGTGCAATACAGGTGAGACGATCCCCAACAACGTTAAAGGGGCGGGGCAGCCTTCTCCGCGACTAGGCCTTGCGCGTAATATCTTTTCCAAGGTTTGCCCTGCATTAAGGCCCGCAGTCCTCCAGCTAATGGAAAACATTCCTTTAATTACAAAAAGCAAGAGAACAACCCCGACGCTGCTTAGTCCATTGGTCTGATGCATTTCGGAGCCTTCACGCTCCTTCTTCAGAGACCGATCATCAACACATCCAATTTAGGTTCCCACATTGCCCAGCATTACTGCACCATTTTTAAAGGCCTCCAGTGTGCCAAACCTTTCGTCTAACCATCCCCTACCCTTTTCTTCTTTACAGTGGTGGAGGGCCAGACTGCACAGATAAGAGACTTTTATCTATATATTTTTTTCTGCTTATTTAGTTTTTATGCACATATTGCTGACTTTATTTCTTTATTGGACGTTGTTGTAGCTTTGAACAATGGGGACCTTTAGGCCGATATATGGAGCATGATGAGAAGGCTTTCAGTAGTCAATCGAGCCTTATTAATCAGTGCTTCACATGTCTTGTGGGATAGTTGATCCAGTATCTTCTGGCTATTGGCAGTAGGCCGATTGAAACTTGCAAACATATCCCACAGAACTTTTCATGGGCACTAGTCCGAATGAAATGCATACTCAGCAGCTGAAATGGCAACCCTGGAGAGAATATGATATTGTTCTGTAAATAATTTTGTTACTCTCACTGTTTAAAAAAAAAACATTTTTAATATGGCAACTAGGTTCAATTGTATATAATTATATATATTAATTGTTGTTTTCCTAAGTTCACCCCTTCTCTTTTATACAGAACTGGGAATGGTATGATCATTTGTAGTATTAAAGTTTTCAATTCTTGAGAGGGTGGAAGTATGAACAAATACTACATCACATGTCGATATAGGGAACACATTACAAAATGGATGCCACTTGGCTATGTGAACACGTGCCTTATACTGGTCCTATGTCAGTTTCTAAAGCATGCATAGGTAATGCCTTACTGTTCCCCTGTTTCATGGTGTGACCAAGTTCGTTCGGCGAGCGAAACGCGTAACCTGAAATAAAATAGCAGCACTGGTGTATGCTGTATCTCTGATTGATCGCATTATTGCAGGAAAAAAAATGGATGTTACTGTTGGCACGCTCCACCAACTTTGTGAGATCCTCTGCAAGGGAGGGGGAAGGCAGAAGGAGCAACCGCTAACATATATATATATATATATATATATATATATATATATATATATATATATATATATATATATATATATATATATATAATTTGTTCCGCTTTCCTGATGCGCTCTGGAATCTCGCCAGCAAGCAAGAAGCACACGGACACGGACCAGTTAGGTGCTGAAATTTATTGCAGAAAAAGTCAAAGACATTTCGGCTCAACGGAGCTGCCAAAGTTTCCCGGTCCCGAACGTTGTCACCCGACATTTTTCTGCAGTCTATGATTAGTTATCTAGGTGCTTTCCAACTATCCCAAAGAATATTCAGTGTTGAAAATCCCCCTTGGCACGTACTCCTCTCCCACCACGTGGACTTAGAAGCTTACTTGGTCAGGCGTGCGAATCACTCCGGTTCCTTAATCAGCCGGTTGGCTGCTCAAGCCCGAGCAGCCTCCGCTCCGACCAGTTTCCTCCGCTTACTCGTCTGTCTCTTCCGGTAGGTGGGGTTCAGGCGCTCCACTCCTTCCGGAGTCACAAATTCCCTGGGCAAAGTCCAAGAAAGCAATCCGATTAGAGCGCCGTCCATTTGATGAGAAGGGTCCTGTGTTAAGCCGGTTCGGAATCAACCTGGCTATATATCATTTGTTCCGCTTTCCTGATGCGCTCTGGAATCTTGCCAGCCAGCAAGAAGCACACGGACACGGACCAGTTAGGTGCTGAAATTTATTGCAGAAAAAGTCAAAGACGTTTCGGCTCAACGGAGCCTTGTTCACATGACAACCTTTCTTTGAACGGACAGCCCTTTCAAAGTGCCAGTGTTAACAAAATTGACACCACCTGTGAGTTTAAAGTATGGACATGAAAGACATACTACGTCAGTTTCATTGTTAAAATACAGCAACCGAAATCAGTTACTACATTTAAATTTCTGTAAAATACCTTGATTAAATTCATTTGTAAATATGACATAAAAAAGTGTAACTCCTTGTGGGTTGGTAGAGAAAAGAGTCTCAGTAAAATACAATTTCTCTAAAAGATTGCATTTCAGGTTTTTATATGCTACATGACTTTAAAAAGCAGTTTGTACCTTCTTCTCTAAAACATTGCATAAAATGGTCAATTGACTGAACTCATGGTAAGGGAATAATTTAAAGTGCAAATGCTTTTCTAAAGATGTGGAAATATTGCTTTCAGTGCTCACTTCTTGTGCAAATATCGCAAACTGTGTAAAATATAGCAAGTTGGGCATAATATCCCCCATCTTCATGTGCAAAATACGCTACTATCGCCAATCCAAAACTCGAGTCCAAATTCATACATAATGTTAATAACTTGACCAGCAAATCTTAGGTATAAAATATATGCCTGGTATAATCAATTAATACAAAACATATTGAGTTTGTATCCCATAAAAACCTATTATTTCTAGATCATTTAGACATTACAACAACCCACATAATTCACAATCTTGCCATAAATAATATAGGCAAAAAACAGATTTCATAGTCCATACACTGTGATAACAATAAAAAATCAATCTCTGAAATTAAATCACAGAGGACTGATTGGATACAAGGGTCCACACAGTCCCTATCTGTATAAAGTGCCCTTCAGTGGTGAAATTAAAATCAAATTCCATTTCAATATAAGTAGCAGCAAAGTTCAGTTATATTTTCTGATGTATATCTAGTCGCAGCCTTCCTATGGTGCATATGTGGTATCACCCAGCCGGGTGGTTCCTACACGTGCAGCCCACAGGGAGGAGACCATTAACAAATAGGTGAAATCTTATGGCAAGCATGTGTATAAGTCTTCTGTGACATTAAGGCCTAGAGGGGTCTTTGTATTGAGCAAAAGGATATATTTAGTTTCGAGCCTTCTTAATCTGGCGTCCCTGTGCCCTCCTCTTCTGCTATTCATAACTGAGTCAATCACCCAATATTTTAGGCTGGTGTTATCACTCTGAAATAAATCCCTAAAATGGCGCGCCACTGTGGAGGTGTTGTCGCCATTTGTGATTGCACGCAGGTGCTGGAGGATACGTTCATGAACAGCGTGTTTGGTGCTGCCCAAAATACCTGAGTTGTTAGGGACATTGTAGAATATAAACTGCCAATTCCGTTTTGCAGGTAAGGACCTGTGTAATCGGATGTTGAATATCTGAAAAACCATCTTTGTAAGTTTTGGTGTTCTCTCCGTGGAGGCAGGCTTTACAGGTCTTGCATCTGTAAAAGCCTTTGTTTTCCTGCCACCCTGAAGATTTCACAAAGGGTTCAGGGTTTGTTACTACTAAATGATCACGTAGGGAGGGAGCTTTACTGAAGGTGAGGCATACTCTATTAGGGACACTTTTGGCAATAATATTATCCTTCATCACCAATGGCCAGTGTTTGTCAATAATCCTGCACACTTGATGGTGCTGTTTGTTGTATCCTGTTATTATCCGGCAACAACTAGCTACCTTCTTCCCTACATTCTGTGTGTTACTAGTAGATATTGCCTGTCAGATTTCTTCACCAAAAGTTCTTCCCTAGAAAATGCCATAGATTTCTGTTTGGCCCTCTCAATTAATTGGCTCGAATATCCTCGCTCAAGAAAGCGCATCTTGCTTTCTCCTTGAGCCCTCTCTAAATCAACAGAATTGCTACAAACTCGTTGTAGTCGTAGAATTTCCCCATAGGGATGCTGGAAACCAAATGTGCCGGATGTGCACTTGCAGCATGTAGAATGCTATTACCAGCAGTCGCTTTACGGAAAATTCTGGATTCAAGATGTCCGTTATTGATATACAATTCAGTGTCGAGGAATGTGACCTTCTCCTGACTGAGGGTGGCTGTAAATTTCAAATTTAATTTATTGTCATTAATGTCATGAATGAATTTCAATGCCTCTTCCTGACTACCCCTCCAAATCACCTGCAAATCGTCGATAAAAGAAACCATGCCACCAAGTTATTACGAATATTGTGCTGGTATTCATAGCCAAGGACCAGCTCCACCCAAGCCCCCATGTGCAAACATGCAAAGCTTGGAGAGAAGCTGGCCCCCATTGCTACTCCCTGTAGTTGGCGGTATAGTTGCTGGTTAAAAAGAAAGACATTATTGACCAAGCAGAATTGTAACATTTCTAGAAGCATTGTGTTATGTTCATTCCAATCAGGGCCCCTTCTAGATAGATATTGTTCAACTGCATTTAAACCGTTACTGTGAGCTATACTCGTGTAAAGTGATGAAACATCCAGTGCAATAAGCCAATCACCAGTAACCCATTCCACATCTTTGATTTTAATTAAAAAATCCCCAGTGTCTTGAACATATGACCCAAGTTGTTGCACATACCCCTGTAAAAAGTTATCTATATAAACGGAGGTGTGTTCCAGGAGACTGCCTCTGGCAGAGATGATAGGTCTTCCTGGTGGATGCAAAGGGTCTTTATGTATCTTGGGGATAAAGTACGATATAGGTGTAATGGGATTATCATTTTTAAGATATTTAAATTCAGCCTCGTGATTAATTTGGATGATCTCCACTTTGTCAGTTTACGATGATACTCTCCTTTAATAGTCATCAAAACTCGAGTATGTATGCGTTCATAGCAGGTTCGGTCATTTAGCTGAATATATGCTTCCTTATCATAGTCAGTTTTAGTCATTAGGACAACATTGCCGCCTTTATCACTTTTTCTCACCACTAGATCCTTTTCCTTGCTCAATCTGTTGGTGAGTGCTGTATATTGATGTGATTGACCATCAAATGTTCTTTTATTTTTGCCAATATAAACTTGAAGTTCTTTTAAGTCTGTAACCACATTTTCATGAAATATATCAAGGTTATCACGTGGTAGGATGGGGTAAAAGGTTGAGGGTGGCCTGAATTGGGTATTCAATGAGACTCAATTCCCCCATTGATCAATCTCCTTAGTTTCTTCAATTGTATTGCATGACTCCTCATAACCCTCTCCATCAGTCTCCCAGAGTTCTGTGATAATTCGTGTTCCTTGAGATGCATTTGTATTCACATTACTGGTTGTGGGTGCAGTATATTGTATGTCTCCAGATTTTTCCTTCATAGTATAGAATTTGCGAAGTTTCAGTTTCCTCACTGCTTTGTAAATATCGCATCTTGTTGCTGGATAATTAAAATTACAAGGTGTCGCATAGGTGAGTCCCAATTTTAGAATTTCCTCTTCTTTTATTGTTAATTTCAATGATGTCAAATTAACAATTGTTCGACTGGTGGCATTCGTTACTCCTGTTGGGTGACAGATCCCCGTCCCCTTCCACCTCTTTTCTTCTTTTGGTATCCTCCTCTTTGCCGCCCCCCACCTCTGGCGTCGCCGGTAGTTGGCCCGCTGTTTCCTTGTCCGGTCTGTGTGTGGGATCTTAGGGTTTTCAACCTTTCCTGGCATAAAAAAATAATTTCTTGGCCTGGTGATGGCTTCGGAACTCCTTCCGCCTGTTCCTGTCTGCGGCGGTCAGAATCTGATTCGGTTTCAGGGTCGGAGCTCAAAGTAGTATTGAAGGAGTCACTTTGCGTGTTTTTCCCTTGTTGCTGACAAATATTCTTGACTTTGGGTGGAGGTTTTGACAAGCCTTTGCAGAGAGCATCATATTTTCGTGAAAACGTAAATATCTGTCCTAGTTCATAGTTGTTGCGGTCCCTTTGGAACTTATATGCTTTTTTCTTAACGATTTTAGCTTCCTCCTTTTTAAGGCGTTCATTCATTACTTTAGTTAGTTTAATTCTTTCCTCCTCCTCCTCCCCTAGGGCTTCCAATTCCTCATGGGTAGCTGCCATTTCTGTCAGCAACCTAGCCCTGTCTTTGTCGGCATATTTTATCAAAATCTGCAGTGGTCGCGCGATGCCTCGAGGTTGCTCTCCGCCCACTCCTTCATAAGTTCAGGGTTGGGGTCCTCGTATGTGGGTGCTGTAAGGATTCGTAGCCCCGAGGTATACGATTAACCTCGATATATCGTTGTAAAGATTTTGATTCCCACCACTTTGCTTGCTCCTGGCGAGATTTTTTCTCCAGAGTTTTAAATAAGTCTTTAATAACTGATGTGCTGCTACCACTAGAGTCATTGCTGGGCCTCCCATGAATATCAGGTGGGAGGGGGGCGTTATCGGAAAACAATGTAGCTGCCAAAGTTTCCCGGTCCCGAACGTTGTCACCCGACATTTTTCTGCAGTCTATGATTAGTTATCTAGGTGCTTTCCAACTATCCCAAAGAATATTCGGTGTTGAAAATCCCCCTGGGCACCGTACTCCTCTCCCACCATGTGGACTTAGAAGCTTACTTGGTCAGGCGTGCGAATCACTCCGGTTCCTTAATCAGCCGGTTGGCTGCTCAAGCCCGAGCAGCCTCCGCTCCGACCAGTTTCCTCCGCTTACTCGTCCGTCTCTTCCGGTTGGTGGGGGTCAGGCGCTCCACTCCTTCCAGAGTCACAAATTCCCTGGGCAAAGTCCAAGAAAGCAATCTGATTGGAGCGCCGTCCGTTTGATGAGAAGGGTCCTGTGTTAAGCCGGTTCGGAATCAACCTAGCTGTATATCATTTGTTCCGCTTTCCTGATGCGCTCTGGAATCTCACCAGCCAGCAAGAAGCACACGGACACGGACCAGTTAGGTGCTGAAATTTATTGCAGAAAAAGTCAAAGCCATTTCGGCTCAACGGAGCTGCCAAAGTCCCGAACGTTGTCACCCGACATTTTTCTGCAGTCTATGATATGGGTTTTTTAACATAAGGTTGTCTTTTTATTATCATTTTGGACAGTTTGGTTTTGGGTTTCAGGCCCCGTGTGGACCTGACTTATTATTTTTCACTAGTTCCATCACAAGGATTTTTTTAGAGACATAGGAATTATGGCACCCACACAGCAAGTTTGAATACAAAGTTGTGTGACTCTTGATAATGATGATATATCCGTCCAGGGTTAAAAGTCCAAATACAACATTGAGGAAGGACAATAGAAAAAGACAAAGTAACTCTCCTCCATAATAGAAACTGATATATTTGTAAATATATACTGTTTACGAGAGAAACAGATTGGGACTGAGATACATTGCAATATGCGTATTTGCACAAAGTTTGCCAAGTTTTGCACATTTTGATGCACTTTAAGCACAGTTTGCACTTTAAAAAGGTAGCACTTAGCACTTTAAATAGATTTAGCCATCATACCGAGGTTCCAAAATGGAGAAGTAAAATCTCCAATTATGTTTACAAGTATTGAAAGACAATGAGTAGGGGTTGTATATATTTGTAAATAAGGCTTTTAACAGACGGATATGTATAATAGATTTGTGTATTTTACCATGATATTCTTTTACAAGGAATTAGACTTTCAATTGGAGTCACACCTGTTATTGAATCTGCATGAATTGTTGTAAATACGATCTGGTTATAAATGTATTTTACATCTATTCAGAAACTTGAAATGCAAAACGGAGTTGGGTGCATTACATAGTATTTTTTCTATGTCTATCAATGAGTATGCACAGGTGATTTGAGTTGACCACTTGCTTTCACTTTAAAAGGTGTACCTTGCACAGAAAACGCTGTCATGTGATCAAGGCTCCGTTGAGCCGAAACGTCGGTGACTCTTTCTGCTTAATAAAGAACTTTATGCACCTCGAGGTCCGTGTCCGGAGTCTGCTTGCTGGCGGTGCGAGCGCGCGAGCTAGGAGACAAACGGAGTACAGGATATATGTATATGTATGTATATATATATATATTCCTCCAAGATTCGCCCGTGCATGAAGACGCCACTCAGCAGCAGTTCATTCAACATGAATTTTTAATTAGGCATACCGGCATTCCACATCCGGATCATTTACAGTGCCTAACGCGTTTCGGAGATGCCTATCTCCTTGTTCACAGGCTTGGAAACGACAACGTTAACGGAAAGGGAAACTCCGACATTTTATTCTTTTTAAAATGCCCACCAATGGGCTTCTTTTTAACAGTTCACTCTCAGTGCAGGCTGGTCCCTGTAGTTCCCTTTACAATTATTACCCTCCAATGGGTTCGAAACGTGCCGTGATTTTTCCCGTTCTTAAACCCTTCAGTGGGTCTCCAGTATGCTTGTGCCGGTCATTTAACAAGGGAACTGTTGCTCCGCAGTTAGAGGCAATGGACAGTCCTGTGCCTCTGCGGTCTCCTTCTCTTTTTTGGAGTGGTGCAATCTTCCCGGCTCGGACCCGCCGGTAAAACATTCCTCCAAGATTCGCCCGTGCATGAAGACGCCACTCAGCAGCAGTTCATTCAACATGAATTTTTAATTAGGCATACCGGCATTCCACATCCGGATCATTTACAGTGCCTAACGTGTTTCGGAGATGCCTATCTCCTTGTTCACGGGCTTGGAAACGACAACGTTAACGGAAAGGGAAACTCCGACATTTTATTCTTTTTAAAATGCCCTCCAATGGGCTTCTTTTTAACAGTTCACTCTCGGTGCAGGCTGGTCCCTGTAGTTCCCTTTACAATTATTACCCTCCAATGGGTTCGAAACGTGCCGTGATTTTTCCCATTCTTAAACCCTTCAGTGGGTCTCCAGTATGCTTGTGCCGGTCATTTAACAAGGGAACTGTTGCTCCGCAGTTAGAGGCAATGGACAGTCCTGTGCCTCTGCAGTCTCCTTCTCTTTTTTGGAGTGGTGCAATCTTCCCGGCTCGGACCCGCCGGTAAAACATTCCTCCAAGATTCGCCCGTGCATGAAGACGCCACTCAGCAGCAGTTCATTCAACATGAATTTTTAATTAGGCATACCGGCATTCCACATCCGGATCATTTACAGTGCCTAACGCGTTTCGGAGATGCCTATCTCCTTGTTCACAGGCTTGGCAATGGAACAATAATAAAGAATTCTTTCGAGGGTCACATCTAACGTGCCTCTAACCAAGGGGAAACCACCCCTCTCACAGATGGGAATCGACCGTACTCTATGCCTAGGTTTCTCAAAACACTTCCTCCTGGTCAGCCTTCTTAAAAATGCAATAAATGCTCTCCCAGTTCTATACAATCACCGCCGGCGTGTGCATGGTCCACGTTGGCCGCTCGCGATGTTATACAAAGAAAGGACTTCGCATCACAAGCGCCATTGATGGAATCCTCGATGATAATACAGTCCCTCGCATCATAGCCTTGTCGCATCTCGGAACCAACGCATCGATTCAGTTGTGCGACACATCTTCAACTCGGATTCCTCATAACTCTCTGCAAATGAGGATTTAAGGTACTTTGTTCAGTACGCCTCACTGGGTCCCTGTAGCCGGACCACGCTTCATCATAGTTGGCCTGAACTTGTGAATTTGCCCCCCGACCGACACGACCAGATATCCTCAGTTGGCGTTGGCGTTATGTGCTTTTTAGTGCAATTGTTTATGAAATCTTTCAAATTGCACAGTTCCGGTTCTACTGATTGGATTGTTGCCATTTTGCTCTTCTTTTATATATTAGAGAAATATTTATTTTTCTAACTTAGTGTGGGATCCGTTTTATGTTTTTTTTTTTAATCCTCATTAGCCTTTTCGCCACCCATTTCCAAAAAGAACGATATCGCCCATGGGCTTTCTATCTCATTTACCAGCTTTAACAAAAAAGGCTTATACAGTGCTGCTACGGGTAATAGGCCTCTCGTGCAAACCAACCAAAATTCATGGGTCAAAACCCTAGCGCACCGCTGCCTTGTCAAGTTATCTCCAAGACAAAAGGAGAGAAAACAGCCGGTGAGATAGGCCAAGACCTTATTCATTTGATTTTTGTTATTCCTATGTGTATGTAGTTGACTCTTATCACTAGTGTTTGCAGTGGACCTTTGTACTCTCTACCACCCCTATGTGACCCTCAGAGTGTTTCCAGTCATATCCCTCCTGTGTAGATAGAAGATAACTCTAATGACTAGTATCCTATATGATTCTTAGATTGTATCCATGTGTATCCCCTCCCTGTGTTTAGAGTTATAGCTGTAACGACTAGTCGCCTGTGTGACTGTTGGAATATAGCCAGGTGTATCCCTTCCCCCGTGTGAAGAGATAACCCTATTCACTAGAACAAAAAGAAACGTGTTCCTGAAATGTGTAACGTAACTGATTCTATGTAAAGTGCTTTGATAACATGTAACGGAACTGGTGCTATGTAAAGCGCTTTGATAACCTAATCGGTTCAAGTTCCTGAAATGTGTAACGTAACTGATTCTATGTAAACTGCTGTGATAACATGTAACGGAACTGGTGCTATGTAAAGCGCTCTGATAACCTAATCGGTTCAAGTTCGCGCTATAGAAAACTCTAAAAATAAATAAATAAATAAAAATAATTAAGGATAGCTTACTCCCAGCCACATTTTCCCTCCCTTACCCAAAATGTTGTAGAAAAGGTAGCCAGAATTTACACTTTTTCTTTATCTGATCCAAGGAATCTAGTTTAGCAAAATATCTCATGGCTCTTACCCAGTCCAAAAAAGTAGGGGATGTCGGCGACACCCATAATTTACAAATTTCTCTTCGGGGCAACAAAACACCATAGAAAACCAATTTAACTTTATCATTGATATCCTTACTTTGCAGGTCATATCTTCCAGTTATAATTAATTCGGGGCTTACCTCAATCCTCATGTCTACAACTTGTGACAGGCAATTACTTTCAGCCTCCCAAAACTCCCTGATGTTCGGGCAGTCCACAAACACATTTTGCTATTACTTAAAGGCCTTTCAGGCACATGCATCAACCATTTTTGTGAGTGCAAACGGTGAGATTTGCAAAAATAGGCCATTTGGGCCCGCAAAAAGGACATTTGCGATGCAATTTGAGAATTCGCAAATAGTTGCAATTTCTCAAATTGTGATTGCATTTAAAGATTTGCAGATTGCGATTCCTTAAATGCAATGCAAAAAACACTTTAAAATAGCAATTTCGCTATTAGGGGGTGCAAATTACCACGAACTTGAACTTGATGGTTATTTGCAAGTACTTTGAAAAATGCACTAAAGTGCATTTTTCAGAGTTGTAGGTTACATACACACATGCCCTTGGGGGGAAACATCACTTACAACGCAAGCATTACAACGCACTACCATTACATTGCGACCATTACAACGCAAACCATTACAACGCATTGCGCTGGGGGGGCGCTCTAGGATAGGGAATATATTTAATTTACTATCCAACACCTTCCCTACTATCCACGGGGACTGGAGTTGGAATAGTAAATTAAATAATTCACTATCCAGCGCCTAAAAGCACTATGCGTTGTAATGGTATGCGATGTAAAAACCGCATTTTAACAGCAGGCGTTGTAATAGCCTGCGTTGTAACGTCATAGATCCGCCCTTGGGGCATGTGTGTGTACAACATGTGTGCACAGACCAATTTCAGGGGTGCAACAGGGTGCCCTTTGGACATCCTTGCACCCTTGAAATTGCAAGCACAATTTGCGAGTACCTATTGGTACTCGCAAATAGCTCATGCAATCTCCCATTTATTCCTATGGTCCTGTAAGCCCATAGGAATGAATGGGAAGGCATTCCTTAATTGCGACTCACAATTTGCAAGTCGCAATTAAGGAATGTTTAGGAATTGCTATCTTAATAGCATTTCCTGCATGCATAGGCTTTTGAGAGTCCTTAATTACCATTCCGTAATAATCGCAATTAGGGACTCGCAAATGCTTTTCTTGATGCATGTGCCTGTTTGTACCTAGGAAAAGGCTGTTTTGCATGTTTTAATGGGCCAAAATTGCGATTCAGCCCGTTAAGAAATGGAAAAGGCCTTTGTACAGCTGACCCCAGATTTTGTGGAAAGAGAAGGTGTTACATCCAAGGAAGACAAGTATAGATGAGTAGGTTGAAAGAAGATTTATTCTCAAGAATAAGTACAGCACTCAGATCTGCCAGAGTGTTCATCTGTCAAGCTCCAGTCTACAACTGACCAGCAGGAGCCCCAACATTCTATTACATTCTATTACTGCTAAGCAACAAAACATAGTTGAAAGATGCATAAAGCAACATTAGGTTGAAATATGCATTAAACATACATTTCTAACTAAATTGAAAGATGCATTAAACTTACATTACTAACTAAAATGAAAAGCCAATAAATAAAACAAAAGATTGGGATATAACAGAAGGGCTAATAGGTCAAACTATAAATATGTGGTTAATGTGTGCAATGGTTTAAATAGTAAACTAAAACAACAAATATAAAAAATAATGCTCATATGCTGTGGAGATTCTATTGGGGTCTAAAGAGAAAAAAATCTTGTTCTTCAGCATCGCATTCAGCACATCGTTAAAGGGCGTTTCAAGCATGTGTGATACTTGATTCATATATTTTTAGGCACTGATTGTAGTCTTTCCATTACAATCAATATATACCTTTGTCCACTGTCATTTTTCTTTCAAGCAAACAGAAAGCCTCAGCTGTCGTCTTTGTTGGGACCAACACTGCTAGTGATCTACTTTTTGCAGTAAATATTTTTCCTAGTATCTACATGGACAAATTTATGTCGCCTTTGGTTTTAACTTAGCCAAATCTAATTGATTTTGTGACTCTGACATAGGTATGTCAGGTGGCCGCTCCAGTGGTGATCAGTGGTTCGCAGGAATCTTAACAGTAGAAGTATTTATCATACACATGTTTTAACTTCTCTATAATTGATACATACTTCATAGGTAAAACTCTCAGTGTGCCGAAACATTCATTACTGTTTCGTATCAGGCTGCAGGGCTACTCATATGCCGGCTGTTGAATATATAGTGCTGTCTTAGACAATGTGCACATGAGCTCTTTGTGTATTTACTCCAAAAGAGGGTAATCATGTTCTGCGCCTGATCCAGGTGATACCATGAGCAGAGGCAATAATCTATTATTAAATTAAGATACTATAAAATTGATTTATTTACAAGTCGAAGCAGTATTCAAAGTTGGAGATAATAGTAGAAGGTAGGAAACTTTTTTAAAGGCATAGATAGAGCTTACTGCTTTTATTGAAACCCACTGTGTGATGTAGCAATTTGCGATGCAGGGCACGGAACGAAATTCTTTTTATTAATTTAATTGTTTACTTACCTGCAATCATCGATATTCGGGTGTTTACCACCCTCCACCGTGCCCCTCCCCTGCCCCTCCCCAACCCCGCCTGTCTGGCCCACGGAACTCCCTCCATGGGCCGCAGCTGCTAGCTGCTGTTCCAAGTGTTTTTCACTGAAACAGCACTGCTGACAGTTTCGTAGCAGGGAAATGAGCATACAGCAGGAAGAGACTATGTATTGAAATAATCATACTTGGTTAAATATTACTTCATGTTTGAATCAATGTTTACTTACTACTTTGCAATATAACAAAAAGATGAGTTGCAGGAAAGTGAGCTCAAGATGGACCAAATAGGGGCCAGCGAAAAACGCCTTGGGAGCAAGGGACCGCCAGGAGGTAGACTGGCAGGAAGCCTTCAGGGTAAGCCCAGGCGAAACAGCTCCATGGCCTGCTGGTGATATGACAAAGATGAATGTAAATGGGGGCATGCCTGTAGATTTAGACATGTCTGTGACAATTGTAGTGGGGCGGGAGACAGAGAGGACAACAGCAACAGGAAGTAACAGGCAGGCAAGAATGCCATGGAGCGAGGAAGTCCAGCTACCCGAAGTATCTCTCCCCCACCCCTGTTAGGATTGGTGTATTGACACCTCTGTCCAATAGGTAGCCCATACCAAAGAAAGGACAGCTACTAGCGAGCAGTTTCTAGGTTTTCACATTCCCTTCCAAGGCTCCCAAGTCTGATGCATTAGCCAAAACCTAGGCCAGTGAGGGAGAACCCAGACATAGCCAAACAGAAAGTGGAAAGGAGCTCCATCTGGGCAGGATTGCAGATCGTTTCTATGAGCCACCTTTTGAGAATTTTGAGGTCTCCCCTGGGTGTGGTACCAAAAAAAGGGGAAGGGAAATACTGCCTCATTTACCATTTGTCATACCCCCTGGCGGAGCAGTAAAAAATTGCTAGGACCAAAATATCTGTTCTGTTTCCAATGCTACCTGAGACGAGGCGGTGGATCTAATCAGGTCAGTGGGGAAATGGGCACTGCTTGCAAAAACAACATCAAGTCCACCTTCTACCTCCTGCCAGTTCTACCACCTTTTGGGATTCAAACATGACAATGCATACTATTATGACAAATGCCTGCCAAAGGGCTGTGCGATATCATGCTCCTACTTTGAGAACATCAACAGTTTCCTGGAGTGTAAGATAGGTACATGACATACAGCAGGGGGGCAAATACACTACTTGGATGACTTCCTATTCATTGCAAACCAGACACCGCACTGCACAAATTTGTTAAATTGGAGGATGAGCTCAGGGTGCCATTAGCCAGTGTGAAAACAGAGGGCCCAGCTACACAATTGTCCTTCTTTAGGATAAAGTTAGACATGGTGGAGGGGGTGTCCACACTGCGCAAGGCCAAAGTTGAGGAGCTGCCAACAGACAATAGAACTACCCCTCAAAAAGAAGAAAGCCACACTAGGTTTAATGCAACAGCTGCTAGGCAAACTCGATGTTGCCAAACGTGTGATTCCCGCAGGAATGCCATTTGCATGACACTTGGCATGGTTAGGCAAAGGCCTAACAAAGAAACACCACAGGGCACGGCTCACTCAAAGAGTAAGGGGTGACCTGCATCAGTGGGCGGTCTTCTTAGCTAACTTTAATGGTACACCCATATGATGAGAGCCATGAGTAACATCTAGGCAGATGGAACTTTTCATGAATGCCTCAGGTAGCAAGAGCTATGGGCTATACTGGGCTAGTCTTGGGTGTGTCTTGGGTGGCTGCCCTACAGTCGGACTCATGGCACTGAAAGGGAATCACAGAGAAAAACATACTACTTGAGTTCGTCCCCATTATCGGGCCTTCTCCATTTGGGAAGCCAGGCTCGCCAAAAGGCAGATCATATTTTGTGCAGACAATGACGCTGTAATGCAAGTTCTAAATTTTGGGACTGCACAATGCCCATCAGTGGTTCAATTGTTGCACCAGCTAATTAGTTGACAGCTAAGAGCCAACATAGCATTTACAGCCAGGCAAATTTCTGTCTGTGATGACTCATTAGCTGATGCATTTTCTCGTTTTCCGTGGCAGGGATTTAGAAAGCTGCCATTGTATGCGGATCAGCACATGAAGTAGGTTCCTGAACAATTCTGGGGTTTAGTGGACCAGACCTAAAGAGACTGATGGACAATGTTTTGGCCCCCTGGATGGTGCAGAAATATCATAAGTGTTGGGAGGTGTTCTAACGGGTAACTGGCATAATAGGACAAGGTGCAGTGACGACTAGGAATGCAACTGAATTTGTACACTAGGTGTACATGGCTGAGAGAAGAAAGACATTGGCACAAGCCCACCTCAGCATGGAATCCTATCAAGCAAAGCAAAGCTGGCCACAGGGGCAGACAGAGCCAGTTCTTTCTACTGCAGGGCAACTATGAAAGGGTGGGGGAGGTTGCAGCCCAAGTGCAAAGAGCAGAGGTGACCCATTGATTTCAGTGTGCTGAGAATGTTGCTTACAGCACTCCCGAAAAGTTGCACACAGGTGCATGAGTTGGTGTTGTTCAGAGCAGCCATTACCCTGGCCTTCTTTGGGGCATACAGAGTGAGAGAATTAGTAGCACCTTCTAAATGCAGCCCAGGGGCAGCCTGTATCTGGTGCAAAGATGTGAACATAGGGAGTGGGTACATGTTAGTTTACTTACAACAGTGAAAGATGGCTCAGGAGGGTAAGGGGAAAGTCATGCGACTAGATTGTCTTGATGACAGTGCAAGCTGTCCATTCTGCCTCATGCATGAGTAAATGCAGCACAGGGTATGTGAAGGGTGTCTGCTCATTTTACACCAGGATGGTTTATGCCTAAGTTATGTCCAATCCTCCACAGAACTCAGGATAGTGATAACCGGTGCTGGTCTGCTGCCTAAAGAGTTTGGGTTGCACTAATTTCAGATAGGAGTGATGACAACAGCAGCAGTTTGTGGGCTAAGCCAACAGCACATTCAGTAAATGAGGTGCTGGGCTCAAGTGCCTTTATAGTTTCTATCCAGCCCACAGGCATCTGAGATGTATTTCTCCTGCAACAAGAACCTCCAAAGGCTGGTGCAGAGTATGGATGCTGAGCTGCTCTTATATCACAAGGGATTTACAAAAGGGGGTGGTGATGAACAGAGTGTCTGAGTTAAACAGACCACTCTTACCCAGTCCAAAGATCAGGGCTTGATCCATCACCGTTATTTATCTCACTGCCCCATCCCAGCTCAGAACCTGGCTATATGCAAATCAGTCTGTCCCTGGCCCAGTGCATCATGGGAACAGGGCAGACTAAACTACCAAGCCAATTCTTCCCCAGAAAGGAGACAAGCTACCGGGGACCGGTTTCTGGCATTTCAGCCTTCTTCGGCCCGGCTTGCTTGAATCCTGAAACTGGGATGGTGCAGTGAGCTAAAAAACGGTGTTGGATCTAGCCCTGATCTCTTGACTGGGTGAGAGCTTTCTGCTTAATTCAGAGACTCTGTCCCTCACCACCCCTTGTTGTAAATATTTTTGTCCACCCTAAGCGTGGAAGGGTATTCTCAGATGTGAGACCCTTGCTCATTGCACCATCAGGATTCAAGCAAACCGGGCCGAAGACGGCTGTAATGCCAGAAACCGGTCCCCGGGAGCTTGATTCCTTCCCAGTGTAAGAATTGGCTTTTGTAGTTTGGTTTGCCCTGTTCCCATCATGCACTGGGACAGGAACAGACTAATTTGCATACAGCCAGGTTCTGAAACTGGGATGGTGCAGTGAGCTAAAAAACGGTGTTGGATCTAGCCCTGATCTCTTGACTGGGTGAGAGCTTTCTGCTTAATTCAGAGACTCTGTCCCTCACCACCCCTTGTTGTAAATATTTTTGTCCACCCTAAGCGTGGAAGGGTATTCTCAGATGTGAGACCCTTGCTCATTGCACCATCAGGATTCAAGCAAACCGGGCCGAAGACGGCTGTAATGCCAGAAACCGGTCCCCGGGAGCTTGATTCCTTCCCAGTGTAAGAATTGGCTTTTGTAGTTTGGTTTGCCCTGTTCCCATCATGCACTGGGACAGGAACAGACTAATTTGCATACAGCCAGGTTCTGAAACTGGGATGGTGCAGTGAGCTAAAAAACGGTGTTGGATCTAGCCCTGATCTCTTGACTGGGTGAGAGCTTTCTGCTTAATTCAGAGACTCTGTCCCTCACCACCCCTTGTTGTAAATATTTTTGTCCACCCTAAGCGTGGAAGGGTATTCTCAGATGTGAGACCCTTGCTCATTGCACCATCAGGATTCAAGCAAACCGGGCCGAAGACGGCTGTAATGCCAGAAACCGGTCCCCGGGAGCTTGATTCCTTCCCAGTGTAAGAATTGGCTTTTGTAGTTTGGTTTGCCCTGTTCCCATCATGCACTGGGACAGGAACAGACTAATTTGCATACAGCCAGGTTCTGAAACTGGGATGGTGCAGTGAGCTAAAAAACGGTGTTGGATCTAGCCCTGATCTCTTGACTGGGTGAGAGCTTTCTGCTTAATTCAGAGACTCTGTCCCTCACCACCCCTTGTTGTAAATATTTTTGTCCACCCTAAGCGTGGAAGGGTATTCTCAGATGTGAGACCCTTGCTCATTGCACCATCAGGATTCAAGCAAACCGGGCCGAAGACGGCTGTAATGCCAGAAACCGGTCCCCGGGAGCTTGATTCCTTCCCAGTGTAAGAATTGGCTTTTGTAGTTTGGTTTGCCCTGTTCCCATCATGCACTGGGACAGGAACAGACTAATTTGCATACAGCCAGGTTCTGAAACTGGGATGGTGCAGTGAGCTAAAAAACGGTGTTGGATCTAGCCCTGATCTCTTGACTGGGTGAGAGCTTTCTGCTTAATTCAGAGACTCTGTCCCTCACCACCCCTTGTTGTAAATATTTTTGTCCACCCTAAGCGTGGAAGGGTATTCTCAGATGTGAGACCCTTGCTCATTGCACCATCAGGATTCAAGCAAACCGGGCCGAAGACGGCTGTAATGCCAGAAACCGGTCCCCGGGAGCTTGATTCCTTCCCAGTGTAAGAATTGGCTTTTGTAGTTTGGTTTGCCCTGTTCCCATCATGCACTGGGACAGGAACAGACTAATTTGCATACAGCCAGGTTCTGAAACTGGGATGGTGCAGTGAGCTAAAAAACGGTGTTGGATCTAGCCCTGATCTCTTGACTGGGTGAGAGCTTTCTGCTTAATTCAGAGACTCTGTCCCTCACCACCCCTTGTTGTAAATATTTTTGTCCACCCTAAGCGTGGAAGGGTATTCTCAGATGTGAGACCCTTGCTCATTGCACCATCAGGATTCAAGCAAACCGGGCCGAAGACGGCTGTAATGCCAGAAACCGGTCCCCGGGAGCTTGATTCCTTCCCAGTGTAAGAATTGGCTTTTGTAGTTTGGTTTGCCCTGTTCCCATCATGCACTGGGACAGGAACAGACTAATTTGCATACAGCCAGGTTCTGAAACTGGGATGGTGCAGTGAGCTAAAAAACGGTGTTGGATCTAGCCCTGATCTCTTGACTGGGTGAGAGCTTTCTGCTTAATTCAGAGACTCTGTCCCTCACCACCCCTTGTTGTAAATACTTATATCACAAGGGGCAACAGTGGACGGCGGTCTGTAAAGACTAAAAGGGAATTTGGTTGCAGAACAGAGAGTTTAACTGATTGGGACATTTAGACATGTGATGCGCTCACCTGCTTGCCGCCATCCAGGATGCCCTGCAGCGGGATGAAAGGCTTGATATGGTACCAGAAAGCAATGACAGTCCCTCCTAAAACATACAATGTCACTATTCACACTTTTGTGGTTATTATTAAAAGCATAGTATGCCTCTAGACTAAAGTACGTCAGTAGAGCACAAACAATTCAACAGGAAAGCAAGAAATACTTAAAAAACATCAGATTTTATTATAAAAAGAGGGATTAGCCTCCATTTCATATACAGAAAAAACAAACATTCGATGCAGTGTTTCAGTGATTTATCGACGTGACACCTTCTTCAGGACGGTTTTCTATACAGAAAAAATATTTGAATTATTTACAGGCTTCACAATATACTGACGTACATCTAAATACACACTGTGATTGTTATTTTATTACATTAAAAACAAATCGGCTGTTACTTAAAGACAAAACCCTACATATGTCTCTTTATCAGGGAATTGTTTGCGGGTACACAAGACACAAAATTCCATAAATGTACTCTAATTCAACAATCATTGTCTTAGTAAATGATCATTGTCCATATAAACCTCCATATAAACCATATAAACCTCCATATGTCCATATAAACATTTCACATTACTAATCATATCAAAAAATTCAGACTGGCATGAATTCCTTAATGTGATCCCAGAACAATAGAAAACATACCTCTAGTCTTTACTTGGAGACTAGTAATAAAGTTTTAGTTTAAAAAGCAACAAGTAAGCCTTATGATTTGCACTGTTGCCGGTTCCTGGTGTTGGTGAATAAAACAACCTCCTGGTGTTGGTGAATAAAACAACCTATCAAAACATAAATAAAAACACTACCAGTTGTATCAATATATACAAATATACTAATATTATTAAGTGAGTACACCTCATGATCCATGCATAATATCACATACCTGTTAAGTAACAATCAAAAGAAATGTATGTGCTGTACATGGGATGGCCACTGTATTTATTCGGCTCCAGTCTCGCACATCACAACTGAATAGACAAAGATAAAGAGCTGTTTTAAATACCAGCAATTAACTCATGGACTCGCCAATGAGTCATGTGGACTAACAGAAAGCTAGATGACAATCAAAAAAATTATATATTCCTTACTGATAACGTGATGAGTTGTGTCCGGAATTTTTAACTTTCTTCTTCTAATTGTGCTGGCAATTGCATGTGCTTGGAAATTTTCATAAGACCACACTTTTGTGTCTGGACCACTTTTTTTTATATAATTAAGTGTCTGCAAAGATAATTTGTGTAGGAGGAATCATTAGTGTTAATATCTCTCTTTAAATGTATTACATTACAGATATAGGCTTTCTTTATATTTTTAATGTCTATTCTATGTAAGTTTTTTGCATAGAGATAGGATGTGTGCTTAAGTTAAAGTGGCAAAGGCTAATGACCTTCTCCTATATCCCATTAGGATCATAGTTATTTATATATCACAATATTAACCCTTAAAAACCTCTAATAGGTAACTGATAAGAAGCCTGGATCTTTTTATACCATGGTCAATAGCCAGGGACAAACGTTGTCAGCGTTATTCAAATCTTTTTGTAAGATTGCCGCTAAACAATATGTTGAGAGGTAATGATGCTAGAGATATAATACGTCTTGTACTTACTGGAAGGGTTTTTGAGAAGTAAGACTGTAAAATTAAAAAAGACACTGGTCATAATTATGAAGAGACGAGGCCCGTAATATTGTTAATATTCTTCACAACTGTGAACTACGTTAGTCAATAGAGGTTATTCCTAGTTAACCATCTTGGTATACAAAGTTAACCAATTTGGTATAATAAGTCCAGCGTCCCTAGCAAAGTAGAATTCTGTACTAAAGTGAATAATCATATCTCTATGCTAAAATGTACATATAATAGACATTAAAGATATAAAACAAGCCTTTATGTGTAATGTAATAAATTTAAAGAGAGATATTAACACTAATGATTCCTGCTCTTTATCTTTGTCTATTCAGTTGTGATGTGCGAGACCAGAGCCAATTAAATATGGTGGCCATCCCACGCACAGCACATGAATTGCTTTTGATTGTTACTTAACAGGTATGTGATATTATGCACGGATCATGAAGTGTACTCACTTAATAATATTAGTATATTTGTATATATCGATACAAGTGGTGGTGTTTTTTATTTATGCTTTGATAGGTTGTTTTATTCACCATCACCAGGAACCGGCAACAGTGCAAATCATAAGGCTGACTTGTTGCTTTTTAAACTAAAACTTGATTAATAGTCTCCATGTAAAGACTAGAGGTATGTTTTCTGTTGTTCTGGATTCACATTAAGGAATTTATGCCAGTCTGAATTTTTTGATATGATTAGTAATGTGAAATGTTTATATTGACAATGATCATTTACTAAGACAATGACTATTTAATTAGAGTACTTTTTATGGAATTTTGTGTTTTGTGTACCGGCAAACAATTCCCTGATAAAGAGACATATGTAGGGTATTCTTTTTAATTAACAGCCAATTTGTTTTTAATGTAATAAAATAACAATCACAGTTTGCATTTAGATGTACGTCAGTATATTGCGGAGCCTGTGAATAATTCAAATATTTTTTCTGTACAGAAAACTGTCCTGAAGAAGGTGTCACAACAATAAATCACCAAAATGCTGCATCGACTGTTTTTTTTTCTGTATATGAAATGTATATGGTTTTTAAACTGAGGATGCTAATCCCTCTTTTTTATAATAAAATCTGATGTTTTTTAAGTATTTCTTGCTTTCCTGTTGAATTGTTTGAATTTTGTTTGTGTTCTACTGACGTACTTAGAATTGTATTTTAGTCTAGAAGCATACTATGCTTTTAATAATAACCACATACATGTGAAAAGTGACATCGTATGTTTTTAGGAGGGACTGTCATTGCTTTGTAATACTTTACCCTGTCCCAATTGGATATAAGGTTATCTCCTTTTGTATTTGTGACTGATAAGGTACTAGTACACCTGGGGGGAAATTATCGGGCATGCCTGGGAATTAAGGGCTTGCTGGGAGCAATGACATCCAGTCTGACAGCAGTCACAAGACTGGTCTGCCTGGCTGACCTCATAAGGTACGATGCCATAACCCGGCACGTATAGAAAGGGGAAATAGACGATGTGGTGGTGGAGAGGTCTCGGAGAAAATATAACATCTCTATGCGAAAGGTATGCAGGGTGAGTGGTTGGGGTTTGTCGAGGCATGGGCTGATCAACCTCAGGACACCAGAGTAATGTAATGTAAAAAGGATTTGTATAGCGCTGCGTTCACCGGACGGTTTCTTGGCGCTGATCACCAACCCAGGAGGAGGCAAAGAGGGGAGAAAGAAGAACTTTATGTATAGACACCGCGGAAAAGGTGAGTTTTTAGGAGAGAGCGAAAGTGAGGATAGGAAGAGGAGAGTCTGAGGTCTAAAGGTAGGGAGTTCCAGAGTGAGGGGGCCTAGAAGGAGAATCTAAGACCTCCGTGCTTTTTACGCCTGTACCTAGGTGTCTGGAGGAGGGCGTGATGGGAGGAACGGAGGTGTCTGGGGGGGGGCGTACGGATGAAGAAGAGAGGAGATGAAAGAGGGGCCGATACCGGCCAGGGATTTATGGGTTAGGCAGCCAAGTTTGAACTTGCAGCGCTCCGACACAGGAAGCCAATGAAGGGCTTTGAGGAGGGGACGAACGTGGTGATGTTTTGGCTGACGATGGATAAGACGGGCGGCCTGATTCTGGTTTAACTGAAGTCTCTTTATTTGATATTGTGGAATGCCTGCGTATAGGGCGTTGGCGTAGTCGATCCGAGAGATGACTAGCGCCAACAGCGCCAGGGTGAGAGCTTCAGTGGTCAGGAAGTGAGCTATTTTCCGGATTTTTCTGAGCTGGTGGAAGCAGGAGGATACTGTAGCGCTGATCTGATGATTCATGGAAAGATCTTGTGAGATGTAGACCCCTAGGCTTTTTACTTTTTCAGCGGGACTAGGAGGGGGGCCAAGGGAGAGGGGCCAGAAGGTGGAGTTCCATGGATTGGCTGGGCCTCCGACAAGAACGAGCTCCGTCTTGTCGGGGTTAAGCTTAAGGTGGTGAGCGCCCATCCAGTCGCTGATATGGCAAAGGGTGGACTGGAAATCCTGGGCCTCTTCCTGCGAGTCAAGGTTGAAGATGAGCTGAATGTCATCTGCATAATTAAATGCAGTGACATTCCTGCCCCGGAGGGAGCGGATCAGGGGGGTAAGGTATAAATTAAAAAGGAGTGGAGACAAAGACGAGCCCTGCGGGATTCCGCAGGTGAGTTTCATCCTGTCCGCCGAGAATTGGGAAATTCGAACAGATTGGTGGCAGTTTGTCAAAAAGGAACAAACCCAATCAAGGGCCGTCCCTCCAATACCAGCCTCCTTGACACGGTCGACCAAGATGGAGTGGTCGACCGTGTCAAAGGCTGCCGACAAGTCCAGGAGGATTAAGGCTTGGCTGGCGTTAGAGTCAGCACCTCTGCGGAGTTCCTCCATAACAGAGAGAATGACCGCCTCAGTTGAATGGGCTGGTCTAAACCCAGCCTGTTGGGGGTCCAGGAAGTTGGAGTCCTCAACAAAGGAACTGAGGATGCTGGTGACATATGACTCAAGTACCTTACTAAGGTAGGGAAGGAGGGAAATGGGACGGAAGTTGGCCATGATCGTAGGGTCAGCGCTGGGTTTCTTCAGGATGGGTACTACTTCCGCGTTCTTAAACTGACTGGGAACCTCACCGAGCAGAAGGGAGTTGTTCAGGAGGGCCAGTGGAGGGGTGGGGCAGGCTGAAAAGGCAGCCCGGAGAATCGCGGGGGGCAGCAGTCTGTGGGGGAGCCAGAGGAGACTTTATTAAGCAGACTGATGAAGACTTCTTCTGATATCGGGGGGAACTGAGTCAAAGAATGAGGGTTGACAGGGGGTGCAACCTCAGTTAATGGTGTGGCCGGGGGAGTGGAGGAGATGCTATTTTTGATTTTAATAATTTTTTCTATAAAGAAACAGTTGAGGGAGTCGCAGAGTGCTTGAGACGGAAGAGGTTTGAGAGTTACCCTATCCGGGTGTGAGAGCTCGTCTACGATTGCAAAGATATCTTTAGATTTCTGCGCAGAGTTAAGGATTTTGGTGGAAAAGTAGGCGGTTTTTGCAGCGGAAATGGCTAGTTTGTACTCTCCCAATAATTTTAGAAAGGGTAATTTCTTTACGGGGTCGTAGTTTCTGCGCCAGTGGCGCTCGGCCTGGCGGAGACCTAGTTTTAAGGTTTTAAGGCTATCAGAAAACCATCGATGTGCGTCGTGGGGGCGCTTGGATCTTATTAGTTTAAGAGGGGCAACCTTGTCGCTGGCATATTCTAGCCAGTCGACTAGTGCAGCTTCTTGGGAGTCAATGGGGCCAAGAGCGGTCGGAACGGAGGATGATAAAGAGGTGAGGAATAAGTCAAGGTCTGTTTTGTTCCAGTTGCGAGCTTGGAGGCAAGGGCCTCGGCTGCGAGGGGGCGGGGGAGGAACCAGGAGGAGAAAAGAGATTACATGGTGGTCGGACCAGAGGCAAGGTGAGATCGTGAGCGACTTGATTTCAAGGTTATAGGTCCTCACCTGGTCAAGGGTGTGGCCCTTGGAGTGAGTGGGTAAATGAATGTGTTGGATACCATTAAGCCCAGTTAGAAGATCGGTGAAAGCCAGGGATTGGGGGCTTTCATGGGTGTCTGATGGCCAGTAATTGAAGTCTCCCAGGACTAGGAGTTTAGAATTGTTGATGGTGAGCTGGGAGAGCAGGTCACCAAAGTTTGAATAAAAATTGGGCATAGATTGTGGGGGACGGTAAACCAAAACACAGGTAAGAGGGGAGACAGAAGACTCGAGTCTAATTCCCAGACAGTCCACCTGAGGGATGTTAAGGAGGGAGAGGGAAGTGAACCTGAGGGAGAGATTGATAATGGCGGCTACGCCGCCTCCTAGTTTGCCGGTAGGCCTATTAGCATGGAGTATATAATATCCTGGAGGGATGGCTGCTAGAATGTCTGGGGAGGAGTCCTCAGTCAGCCAAGTCTCGGTTAGGAGAAGAATATCGGGTCGGTCCGAGTCTAGGAGGTGGAAGATGTCAAGATGGTGTCTGACAAGTGAACGAGTATTAAGGTAGATAACCGCCAATTCCATATTAGCGGGTACCTGAGCGAGTGGGGGTTTAGGAGGAGCAGGAAGAGCTGAGGGTTCGGAAGTGAGAAGGGACGGGAGGGACTGTAGCTCAGGAAAAGTACTCCGGGGTTGATAGATACCTAGTTGTTGCAGGCATATAGAGCTGGTGGTGTCCAGTGGCCTCACAGAGTGTAGAGCAATCAGGTCCCTGGGAGTGAGGGTAATAGTAATTTGGGCAGAGTGACATGGCCCGGGCCCCGTCCGGCCGCGGACGGGCGCAGACGGGCTTGCCTTAGGCGCGCCTTCGGCGCGCAGTCGGCGCGCCCGCTGCGCTCGTCCGCTGCGCTTCCGGTATGGACACATCCTAAATACAAGTGAATGGGGGGTTGGAAGGGGGTGTGGCCTAAATAAGTGGGCGTGGCCTAATCACGCGAGAGAGGCGGCAATTGCAATCAAGGCTGGTCTCGCCCGCCCGCTGCAGCGCTGAGTCGGCTGTTTGGGGGGTCTGGGAGTGGCCAAGATGAATCCTTCGTTGCACACAAGGTAAACAGTGTTTTAAAATCACACAAATCACACAAGTAATCAGTTTTAAAAGCAAATAGAGTAGCGTGGCTCCTGGCTGTGCCTCAGGAGGGAAGGTGGTTCAAGCGAGCGCTGGTTCTCAGTGCTTAAATGCGCTCGGTGAAGGGGGCGTGGCCTAAATAAGTGGGCGTGGCCTAATCACGCGAGAGAGGCGACAATTGCAATCTTGGCTGGTCTCGCCCGCCCGCTGCAGCGCTGAGTCGGCTGTTTGGGGGGTCTGGGAGTGGCCAAGATGAATCCTTCATTGCACACAAGGTAAACAGTGTTTTAAAATCACACAAATCACACAAGTAATCAGTTTTAAAAGCAAATAGAGTAGCGTGGCTCCCGGCTGTGCCTCAGGAGGGAAGGTGGTTCAAGCGAGCGCTGGTTCTCAGTGCTTAAATGCGCTCGGCGAAGGGGGCGTGGACTAAATAAGTGGGCGTGGCCTAATCACGCGAGAGAGGCGGCAATTGCAATCAAGGCTGGTCTCGCCCGCCCGCTGCAGCGCTGAGTCGGCTGTTTGGGGGGTCTGGGAGTGGCCAAGATGAATCCTTTGTTGCAAACAAGGTAAACAGTGTTTTAAAATCACACAAATCACACAAGTAATCAGTTTTAAAAGCAAATAGAGTAGCGTGGCTCCCGGCTGTGCCTCAGGAGGGAAGGTTGTTCAAGCGAGCGCTGGTTTTCAGTGCTTAAATGCGCTCGGTGAAGGGGGCGTGGCCTAAATAAGTGGGCGTGGCCTAATCACGCGAGAGAGGCGACAATTGCAATCAAGGCTGGTCTCGCCCGCCCGCTGCAGCGCTGAGTCGGCTGTTTGGGGGGTCTGGGAGTGGCCAAGATGAATCCTTCGTTGCACACAAGGTAAACAGTGTTTTAAAATCACACAAATCACACAAGTAATCAGTTTTAAAAGCAAATAGAGTAGCGTGGCTCCCGGCTGTGCCTCAGGAGGGAAGGTGGTTCAAGCGAGCGCTGGTTCTCAGTGCTTAAATGCGCCCGGCGAAGGGGGCGTGGCCTAAATAAGTGGGCGTGGCCTAATCACGCGAGAGAGGCGGCAATTGCAATCAAGGCTGGTCTCGCCCGCCCGCTGCAGCGCTGAGTCGGCTGTTTGGGGGGTCTGGGAGTGGCCAAGATGAATCCTTCGTTGCACACAAGGTAAACAGTGTTTTAAAATCACACAAATCACACAAGTAATCAGTTTTAAAAGCAAATAGAGTAGCGTGGCTCCCGGCTGTGCCTCAGGAGGGAAGGTGGTTCAAGCGAGCGCTGGTTCTCAGTGCTTAAATGCGCTCGGCGAAGGGGGCGTGGCCTAAATAAGTGGGCGTGGCCTAATCACGCGAGAGAGGCGGCAATTGCAATCAAGGCTGGTCTCGCCCGCCCGCTGCAGCGCTGAGTTGGCTGTTTGGGGGGTCTGGGAGTGGCCAAGATGAATCCTTCGTTGCACACAAGGTAAACAGTGTTTTAAAATCACACAAATCACACAAGTAATCAGTTTTAAAAGCAAATAGAGTAGCGTGGCTCCCGGCTGTGCCTCAGGAGGGAATTAATTAATTAATTACACAGCATATTAAGTTTACTTGACCAGGGTGGGTATGAACATGTTAGTACAAAATGAAGTGGGGGTACTGGAACAGCTAGGCTTTTCATTGATGAATGAGGCAAGGGGGTAGCTGCATGTGGGAGGGGACAGAACAAAAAAGATAGCCACAAAAACTATAAAAGCCTACAAAGAATATTTGCTCAAGCAGTGTCCTTGAGATGTCTCATGGCAGGGGCACAAGGACCAGGCAAACGACCAGCAAAGGGTCAGCAGCAGACGGACTTGACACTTGCAGCCCGGGCAATGACTGACAGGCACCCACAAAGAGCTTGGTAGCAATGGAAACCAGGAGGCTGCGAATGCTAGATATCTGCTAAAGGGTTGTCACTCAGAAGCTGTGCAGGAAGTGCTGTCAAGAGTAATATGGACCAACTAATGAAGTCTGCTTAATAGGAATGACAGAAGTGATGAAGTATTAAAGCCATGAAGCATACAAATGACAAGTAAATTGTGATGTTTATGATCCATGTGTTTTGGTGTATCTGTGAATAAATTGTGGCCTTTATGCACAAACAGTGTCTCAACTTGTGTTTAAGGGATGGGTAAAGGGTGTATATAAGATCATTAGAGAAGTGATTTAGCTTGGGTAGACATTGCTGGTCCAGGCAGAATTTTTCTGGATAACATTTTTAAAAATGGTAGTGATGATTTAATATTTCTGGAGCCATGAGACCTATATTCTTCATTTATGTGCCAAAACATAGGTTTTCAGGGTCATGTTGTCTTAAAGAGACAGACAAAAACTCATTTCTGCCATTTTCTAAAATGGGGGCTATAATGGAGGAAGAAGAGACATATAGAAATGAAACAAATAATAATGGTTTGTAATCCTTTTATGAACACACCAAACAAAGTGTATGATCAGAATATGAAAGAAATAATGTTTAACACTCCTGTTGGAGTTGGTGGAAGGTCACTTAGTGGGACTAATATCTTGAACTCACTGTACCGAAGATCATCAAATGTGTGACAGTCAGATCTCGATTTCCACACATGCACGTCTTTTTCTATAATTTTAATGTCCCATTCTACTTCTGTCTCAGCAAATCCTTTTAGAATCTTCACATGTTCAGCCGTAAAGCACCAAACTGTGTTACAATTTTGCTCATAGTGTGATCACACATCAGAATATGTGCTTTGATAAGAATACTGGGCATCTTTGGGTCATGTTTCTTGTATAGAATATGAAGAGGGATTAAGTGTCTTTTCTCACCTGTTCCATAACATAAACATACCTCTGACTGTCAAGTGCTGTCAAGAGTAATATGGACCAACTAATGAAGTCTGCTTAATAGGAATGACAGAAGTGATGAAGTATTAAAGCCATGGAGCATACAAATGACAAGTAAATTGTGATGTGTATGATCCATGTGTTTTGGTGTATCTGTGAATAAATTGTGGCCTTTATGCACAAACGGTGTCTCAACTTGTTTTTAAGGGATGGGTAAAGGGTGTATATAAGATCATTAGAGAAGTGATTTAGCTTGGGTAGACATTGCTGGTCCAGGCAGAATTTTTCTGGATAACATTTTTAAAAATGGTAGTGATGATTTAATATTTCAGGAGCCATGAGACCCATATTCTTCATTTTTGTGCCAAAACATAGGTTTTCAGGGTCATGTTATCTTAAAGAGACAGACAAAAACTAGTTTCTGCCATTTTCTAAAATGGGGGCTATAATGGAGGAAGAAGAGACATATAGAAATGAAACAAATAATAATGGTTTGTAATCCTTTTATGAACACACCAAACAAAGTGTATGATCAGAATATGAAAGAAATAATGTTTAACACTCCTGTTGGAGACACATTTTCATTGTTCACTTTATTTATTTGTTTCATCAATCACTTGTGGTACATTTGAAGTATGCTGAACATTTGAGAAGAGCATATCAACAGAGACAGCATTTTGTAGCACAGGTTTTGTAAATCCATGTATGTGAAAGATACTGTGGTTAAAAGCTTCAGAAATTTTGCAGGATTTAGCACCCTATCATTATCTTTCCAATCAAATTCACATGGATCTCTACATATGCATGATCCAAAACATTTACACATCTTCTTATTAAGTAGAGCGCTATTTAAATGAGTCCACACACAGAATTTGATGTCGGTGGAAGGTCACTTAGACTAATATCTTGAACTCACTGTACCGAAGATCATCAAATGTGTGACAGTCAGATCTCGATTTCCACACATGCACAACGTCTTTTTCTATAATTTTAATGTCCCATTCTACTTCTGTCTCAGCAAATCCTTTTAGAATCTTCACATGTTCAGCCGTAAAGCACCAAACTGTGTTACAATTTTGCTCATAGTGTGATCACACATCAGAATATGTGCTTTGATAAGAATACTGGGCATCTTTGGGTCATGTTTCTTATATAGAATATGAAGAGGGATTAAGTGTCTTTTCTCACCTGTTCCATAACATAAACATACCTCTGACAATCCTTGACTTATGAACATTGCAACAAATCTTCGTAGCACAATAACAACAGCTGTGTCTTTTTTACCAGAACATAAAATAATCAATTCTGGGTAGAAGTAAAACATGTTGCATTCAGAACGTTTAAGCCACAGACATCAGAGGCAGGCATTTACTAAGACCAAGAAAGAAATTGAGAAGCAATGGGTGAAAACGAGAGACAGGAGGCAGGAGAGGATAAAATGCCATACACATTTTTTGTATTGTATTGTAATTGCATTCATATGGCGCTCACTTCCCCTCGTGAGGCGTTGAAGCATTTTATAAAGAAGCAAAGGTTACTGGTTAATCGGCCAGTGATTGATAGTTGAGATTAGTCTTGTGCTCTCAAGAAAATCATTCCATGCATTTAGTCCAGTTTCTTTGTGGTCAGTTAAATGTGCAGGAATTTAGTGTAATCATTATTGGGGAGGAGGGTGTGTGAGCTCATTCAGATGACTGGTTTGGTTAATAGGTGACAGGTGTGACTTTCAAAGAAGGAAAGGTTGTTGTTTAAAAAAAATGAATGGAGTACAATTTGCATTGATATGATAATAAAGAATAAGGCAAACATGCATGTTAGTAGACTGTGTTCTGAAACAGGAGTCATGCAGAGGATAGAAATTAAATAGAGGGTCATTCAAAAGAGACTGAGAGGGAAGATTTTTTAAGTTTTATTTATGGGAGACGTTGATAGTATACAAAGATTGTATATATTACATTGTACATGTACTGGAGACAAAAAGACAAAATAAGGATACAAAATGCATCTTTCACAAAATATATTCATGAACGGTAAACAGATTATCAATTTTTGAGAAATCTTGCACCATATTTCCAAACCCAGAATCCTCCCTGCTCCGCTTTTTAACCTACAAAATGCTATTTCTATTTCATGCACAATGTGCATTCAGTGCCACCAGTGCTCATAGCCAGGTGAATTGCATGTTTTTTTCAGTTAGCAACGATTATTAATTTAGCGGCTGTAGTCACCAGAAAAAAAGCATAAATTGTAATTGTGCCGTTCATTTGCAGATGGTTTACGCTCGATTGACTGCCATAGATCCCGGGGTTAAGGAGAGGTAGCAAACATTTGGATCTCATCTGCCTCTACCTTAGAACTTCTTGGGCATCTGGAAATAAGATTTTTAATCCAGAAAAATAGTCTCCTTGGAGAGGGAAGGTTTCACGCAGGGTTGTGGGAATATAGAGGAGATTTTTAGAGGCTGCATTCAATCTGAGGATAAAATAATTTTGAAAGATAAGACATTTGCTTGTGAGATATTGATATATTAGGTACTTGAATATGTCCTAGGATAGGTGAACAGTATATTTGCTGCTAGGCCAGCACAAGACCACTGCATCAGGAAGGAAAGCAATTCAGGTCAGTGGTTGGAAGCATAAAGTAAAGGTTATATGCATGTATTGGACAATATTGGAAGCTCTAGGCTGTCCTCGAAGCAAATAGAAGCCTCATGATCATAGCAACATGAGTGAATATACAGTAGTAATGCAAACACCAAAAGATTATACAAAGCAATGTCTTCTGATGTTCACCCTTAAATTTCGACTCCCAGTATAAATTAAAAGAGCAACGTGGGATCCCTTTAGGACTCCCTAGTTAGCACTGGCCCAAAATGGTAATGCGGACAGATTTCTCACACAGTGGAAGTATATTGCCAGAATTCCTGTGACTTAACATCATCATGCTGAATGCAGTAGCCATTTTGAAACCTCACTTTCCTCAAGAGATCATAAATGATCATCGTGCTCACATTCAAACACATGGAGTAATTCATTTATAAATCTGCCCGCATTCCTCTGTTTAACTGAAGTAACCACACAGACATTACAAGTGGCTGAATGCTAAAGAATTTTGCTCACATTCAGATATTTAATTAATAACATTTTTATAGTCTGACATAACCAGTGATCCAACTCACAATTCTTTATGCTGTGTACACTGTTCATTTATCTTGAACTGCATGAATGTACTGAGACTTGGAGTACATAATTGCTAAAAATTGGGTTTCTGTTTGGATAGTTTATGTTCCTAAGCCAGGCAGAGCCACTACTCTAGTCAGGGTAAGGGAGTTACACACCGTAAATAGCCCCTGCTCACTTCCTTGGTAGCTTGGCAGAGTAGATAGGCTTATTTCAGAGGCAATGTGTAAGTGTTTGCACAACACACACATATACACCAGTCACACAATAAATACACCAAAAAGGGTAGAGAGACAAAATATCGAAATTAAAATATCGAAATACAATAATATCGATGTTTTAATTTCGATGGTATAGAATATCGATGTGCAATAATATCGATAGACAGAATATCGATATTAAGGTATGTATGTTAGTAATATCGAAATTGTGTTTAGTGTTATGTATTTTATTATGTTGTTTATATGTTTGTTAAATATGTTTTTAATGTATGTTTAGAAATGAGTAATTTTGTTTACATTTTGCGTTTTCGTGTCAGAGTGGGTTGTGGGTTTATAGGGGAATAAGGTGGGAAGTAATTTAATTATAATTAATGAATCATTATTTAAAAAATATTTTAGATTAATAAATAATCAATAATTAATAATTAATTGGTAATTAATATTAATTAGTTATTTACATTAATTAGGGTAATGTAGTAATATTTATTATTTTTTGTTAATTAATAATTAATTGGTAATTTATTATAATTAAGTGATTAAATAACAATTACATTTTTTATGTGATGTATTTATGTGTAGTGGGTTGTGTGTCTATTGGAAAATAGGATGTGACATTATTAAATTAAATTAATTAAAGAGGTTGTATTTATTTATTGGTATTTATTGTTAATTAATTGTTAATTAATTAATTGGTAATTTTTTTAATATTTCATAATATTAATTATAAATGATTTATGAATACATATTGTTTATTCTTGTAAATATCTTGTTAATCAATGCATTGTTAATTAATTATTAATTGGTAATTAATATGTGTTAATTAGTTAATTCATAATTACATCAATGTAATAATATTAATTGTTATTAATTGATTAATTGATATTTATATTAATTGTGTTTTTTTGTATGTGTAGTGTGTTGTGGGTTAAAGGGAGAGTAGTGTGGGAAGTAATTTTTACCCCCGTGCTATCCAACGCTTTCCCTATTGTTGCACCCTCTGGAGTGGGAATAGGAATGTTTACCCCTACGCTATCCAACGCTTTCCCTACTGTTGCTCCCTTTGGAGTGGGAATAGTAATGTTTACCCCTACGCTATCCAACGCTTTCCCTACTGTTGCACCCTCTGGAGTGGGAATAGTAATTTTTACCCCTACGCTATCCAACGCTATCCCTACTGTTGCACCCTCTGGAGTGGGGATAGTAATTTTTACCCCTAAGCTATCCAACACTTTCCCTACTGTTGCACCCTCTGGAGTGGGAATAGTAATTTTTACCCCTACGCTATCCAACGCTTTTCCTACTGTTGCACCCTCTGGAGTGGGAATAGTAATTTTTACCCCTACGCTATCCAACGCTTTCCCTACTGTTGCAATATGTGGAGTAAGTATATATATTAATTTATATGTAGATTTTTAAATGTATTTTAAATGTATATGTATTAGTTATTATTTTTTAAATATGTTTTAATGTTTATATTTATAATTTGTTAAAATATATGTATTTTTTAAATTATTTTTACATTATTATTAATACATTTTAAAAAACGATATTTTTAACTTCAATATTTTTGTAGTACGATATTTTATTTTCGATATTTTTGTACTTACCTTTACGTAGATAGAACTCCGATATTTTTGATGTCAATATTTTTGTGTCGATATTTTTGTATGTCTATATTATGTCTGTCGATATTATGTCATAGATTCACCACAAAGGATACACCACACAGTAGTATATAAAAATACATTTATGTATTGCATGTTACCATAGACCAAAACCACAAAACCCTATAATCGCTTTGCAACCAGGCAATCATCAAAACATTGTATACAATAATAATAACTGTGGGTCTAAAGAAACTCAGAGCTCTGTGTTCAGAATGTGTCTAATCCACTACACGATACGCTTGAACCCATCACTACGTGATATGGATACCCATCAGTTACACTCTCTAGACCGCCCTATTTGTCATCATTTGGGCCAGTCTCACCAAGTGGTATGTCCACAACGTACAATCAGTACACTCAGACATTGGTAACTGAAAAGCAGTGCACAAAAAATAAGTGAAAGTGAGTGGTTAAAAATGGATAGTGGGTGCAAAAATGACTTTAATGAAAAGCAATCCACTTCCAAGATTAAAAAACGTGAAGTGCAAAATAACAGTAGTTTGTAACAAATATCTACTGCATGTATAGAAAGGTCGACATGTTTCTGCGGCTACGGATACTGAGTGTATCGAGCGCTTCTTCAGTACCAAAGTTATATTTTGCTACTGCTTCAAAAAAATGCGTGTGTGCATAATGGAAATAATACAATTGTTAGGATATCACCTGATTAGGCCTTCTCAATGCTCCTGTTTAGTGGAACCTAGAGTTTGAGAGACCGGCGCCGCTCCTCGCATGGCCACAGCTCAGGAAATATGGGCACCGCTCTATCCTTCAATACCCCAGTCAGGTGTCTGCGCTGTACGGGGAGGTCAGAGATCGATTGGGTGGCGGAGAGGGGTCCACTGCCCCACGGCAGCACTGAGAATCCCCAGACCTCCTTAGAACTGGTGACAGGCGTGACCGGAAGGAGAGCGACATTGGAGCTGGCCCCCGAGATACCCTGCCTGGCGGCAGCACTGACAGGCGAAGTGAGGGAGAGCTGGATACCGAGGAGTACCTCAATCGAGCTCACGCGTCAGAGACAGCCGCAGCGGGTAGTGGGAGTTCCTGCTGGGCGGTGATGTGGGGAGGGGCAGGGTGGGGGTAGTAATGTATGGATTAAGGACCTTAACAGGTAAGTAAAAATATAAATAAATAAAATGGGACGCCCAAGGCCAGGGGCCCACCCACGACCTCTAATTGCCCGAGTCTTCAACTACAGAGACCATGATGTGATTTTCCAGATATCACGGGCCAGTCCTCTGCTCAAGCTAGAAAACAATGTAGTCACATTCTGTCCTAACTTCACTGCCAATGTCCAAGCCCAGTGTAGCAGCTTTCTTGCGGTAAAGAAGGAACTTCGCAACAGAGAAGTGAAATATGCCATGTTCTTCCCAGAAATATTTTGTGTAGAATCAGACGGTAAGACCTGGTTCTTCTCCTCACCAGAAGACGTCTGGGACCGGTTAGAGGGCTGGCGTAGAGTGGAGAAACTGTGCAGGGAATGTAATGGAGGATTTTGACCACACAGGGACATCAATGGTACAGAGCCAGACGATGCTGCTGCACACACCAGAAAGGGAGAGATGGCACATAGCTGAGGAGAAGGACCATTGGAGCTGGGACAGAAATGCACTGGGCGCAGATAAGTGGCCTGTGGCTGATGGAGAGGGCAGGAGGGACTTCTGAACAGTACAATTATAACAGGGGGTTTAGGGCGGGCCGGGTTGAATACTTGAGCCACCCACCGGGAAATAGTAACTGTCCAAAACGATGTGTTTTGATTTAAGAGGGGTCAGTGACCAATCCATCAACATATTGCATAAGAAGAAAAGTCCATGTAGGGCGAGGGAGGGAGGGCTGCTTGCCAGCATCTTAGAATAATTCAGGTGTGGGGAGATAGGTACTCTGCTTGGTTGGGGTGTGGGTAGTTTAGAATCCACTGGCCGGGGGGGCATGGAGGGGGGTGTCAAGGGAGTTATGGTCGGGGGGGGGTTTGTGTTCACATATATTTAAGTTTACAAGTCACAGAGATGCTTGAATCATACCTGAGTTTCGACATTGATGCTTAACCCAATGGCAACACAGTCACAAACCTTGATATAGGCCATAAATGGAACAGTTTGCACGGGACAGACATGGGAGCCCAAGAACGCTGGATGTAAGAAGTGACCCGGGGGAGAAGACAAATGTTCCCGGCATTTTGCCCATTGCGCCCATGTCTGAGGCTACTATAGAAACGGCACTCTCTGTGCTCACTTGGAATGTGAATGGGATAGGGACAAAATTAGGCAAGGTATAGTACAACAATATCTCAAAAAACAAGCCCCTGATGTGGTACTGCTACAGGAGACACATCTGGTGGGAAATAAATACAAGGCCGTCTCATGGTGGGGCTATAAGTTACTTGTGCACGCTGCTTACACCTCTGGATGCCATGGGACAGGTATCCTGGTTAAGAAAAATCTGCCACTCGCACCAACATGCACCTGGGCAGATCCAAGTGGTAGGTTTGCAGTTTTAGAGGTGCAGTTGGAGGGAAGACCACTCAACATAATTTCTGGATACCTCCCACCAGCACCTGGTAGGGAGGCACTGATAGACCTGGAGATGATGTTTACGGACCTCCCAATGGGCACTTTGGTCATGGGCAGTGACTTTAATATGACTATGGATGATCATCGGGATATATTCCTGCAACTACCACTGACTAAACCCCATACATAACTGGAGGAGTTCACCACAGATATGGGGATAACTGAGATATGGCACTCATTACAGCCGGACGAGACCCAACCTACTGATTATTCAATGCACACAAAAGCTCCTCCCGTATGGACTATTTTTTCACATGCTTAGTAACACTCGACCAATTCAGGAATGCCCTACCAAGGGGGATATCAGACCACTCCCCAGTGTGGGTTGAACTTACAAATTTTAATCGCCCACCGCGGTCTAACATAGTTCTCAGCCCTTGGTTGTTAAAAATCCCTGATATCAACGAAGAGCTACTCACACAGCCAGCCAATTACTTCCAAGAAAATGTGGGGTCGATGGGCTCAGCTGAGACAGTCTGGGAAGCCTTTAAAGTGGTACTAAAGGGGCAGGTCTTAGCTCTAAAGATGGGATACATAGATCAAAGAAGGCAACTGATCATACAACTGGAAAATGAACTCCAGAAGCTGGAGGAAAAATGTGTCAAAACTCCCTCGGACGCAGCTGTGCATCATTTGACACTAAAGCAGGCTGAATATCACATCCTGGTAAGGGATCACATGAAAACCAAACTCCTCCAGACCCACCACAAGCTTTACCAATTGGGGGATAGAGCGGGTAAACTATTGGCATGGCTGGAAAGGCATGAACAGGGCAACAGATGGGTGCCCAAATTGACTCTCAAAGATGGGACGGTGGCCTCCAGTCCAAAAACAATAGCTGATGCATTGGCTGATCACCTGGATCTCATTAACACCCCCTCCACCACATACACAGTGGAAGATTCCCGCCAGCTTTTACGAGATAGTAACCTACCCACACTATCAGACACTGATAGAGACGCTCTGGACGAAGTACTCTCAGATGACGAAATCCAAAAGGCTATTAACAATATCCAAAAAGGAAAAGTGATGGGGCCCAACGGAATACCCATAGAGTTCTTGAAAACAGTTGCCTCTCATGCTGCGCCTCACTTGCGAGCTATGTTTGAGGAAATTTATGAGAGACGGATCCTGCTGGAGGACCAGAGTCTAGCATCAATAGTTGTTATCCTTAAGCCTGGAAAACCCGCAGACGTCTGTAGCTCCTACCGGCCAATTTCTCTAATCAATGCAGAAGCAAAAATCCTTGCTAAATTACTCGCATTACACTTGGTATCCATCATTCCGTTGCTGATCCATCCAGACCAATCCGGCTTCATCCAGGGAGGAATATGGCGCTAAATATCAGGCATCTTCACAACATGCTTGCATGCCGTGAATGTATAGAGGAAGATGCAGTGATACTCTCCCTTGATGCCTCATTGGCGTTCGATTCTAACAAATATCCGTGTTTATTTGAAGTCCTGAAACATATGGGCTTTGGCTGAAAATTCCTGGGATTGGTGCGGTTGCCTTATACGGGCCTGCGAAGCCAGGTGCAAGTTAATAACCACATGCCTTGAATCTTCTCACTGCAACGGTGCACGCAGCAGGGCTGTCCCCTTTTTCCCCCTTACTTTCTTGCTAATGTTGGAACCACTTGCCTCCTGGGTGAGACGAGATGTAATGCTACGGGGGCTAAAATGGGAAGAGGGGCATAATGATCATATATATAGCTATATGCGGAGGATATTCTTCTGTATCTTGCCTCCCCATATAAATCCCAATATTGTGTCCTAAACATATTCATAAACTTTTGCAAATACTTGGAGTTTTCGATTAACTGGAGTAAGTCTGTGCTATTTGTGCTCCGGCCCAACTCCCAGGCTGCCCACTGGATGTAGGATGAAGGTGACCCTTGAAGACTTTCAGTACCTGGGAATATTCATAACTCTGGACCCCAAATTCTTCTATAAACAAAACCTCACCGGCCCCCTAGATAGGCCGTGCAAAGGTGTGAATCACTGGCGATCCATGTCCCTATCACTGGTGGGCTGCGCTGCTCTATTTAAAATGTTGGCCCTCCCCCGCTTCCTTTATATTTTGCAGAACTGTCCCAATAGGGTCCCGGATACCTACTGGGAATGGAGAGTGAGGTCAGAACATTATTGTGGGACAGTGGATCCCCGCGTATAGCAATGAACAAGGTAACAAAGGGGTGGTATGACGGGGTCATAGCCCACCCTGACATTAAACTTTACTATTGGGCATCATAGCTAATGGTGATAAACCACTGGATCTCTCTCTCCCCTGTGGATCCAGTCTACCTGCTAGTCAGATATCAAATGGGGAGACCGGGATATATGGGGGTGCTGTATTCGAAGGCCCGGAAAGGACAATTTTTCAGCCCTACAACCCACACAATTGCAATCTGGCACCAAACAAGCTCCCGCTTCGGTTGGTCAAATGTACTGACCAAAGCCACACCGCTGTGGTTTACCCAATAACTAGGGCTATTATCTCATCAACCTGGGTTTGATAAGTGGGACACTATCGGAATCTCTGCAATCGGGGGGTTGGTGAGAAAGTGCAAATGGCCACACTGCACTACACCTTAGTCAAACGAGAGATCACCTGATAATGGAGAGTGGCGGATAAGCAGTCTCATCAAATGTGGGTTGATGTCAAAGCCCAGCTCACCTGAGTTTCTGTTCAGTTCTGATGGAGGTTGAAGACAGTCCGAAACTGCTTGTTCCAGCACACTAGTTTGAAAACAGTGCACTAAGAACCAGAAGCTCATGGGAAGGGGAAGGGGATAAAATAAAAAAAAGAGAGACAACACCGTTCTTGCGTTTCCACTGTAGAAGAGCTGCTAAAATCTGCGGCCCTCTCTGACTTCTGTAGAAACTGGTGCCTAATGAAACATAAACAAAGAACAGATAAGTGCAACCTATCCCTAAATGTGTTCCTGACTAAACCTTAATCTTATTAGAAATTCTCTTCTAAAAGTACCTCTTGAATCCTGGTCTCAAGCTTCCAGGTTTGGAATGTGTTACTGTTCTGGGATGTGCTTTCTATTACTGTAAAACTTCTGTAAAATCAACCGAATATCATTATCTGAATTACCAACGTCTAACATTCACCTTAATATAACTAAAGCCTAAATTCTTAATAGTAAACTCACTTTTGACACATTTACAGACTCTTTATAAAACAAATACTGTACTTTTACATCAAAATACAGCAGGTAATTTGTGCAAGTCCTTGATTTACTGTTTGCCTTGCTGTCAATGGTTTCCTCTGTTCGATTCTTAAAAAAGTTCCATGTAAAACAATGTTTATTTCACAAAGTTCCACAAAGTATTCTTGTAACAATGGGTTTGAACCACAAAGTTCGTGGAAGATATCTTGTTCCAAATTGTCTTTACATGAATCCAGAAATCGCCGATAAAGTTCTTTCAGGTAATAAAAGGTTTTGCACTTACTTGTTGCTGAAAAGGGATACTGATCAGTCTTTCTCTTTTGCAGGTCGATTGCAGTGGACAGAAGAGGGGCTGAGGCAAGAAGTAGCCGGAAACCAGAAGAAGGAAGAGCCAGAAGCTGCGCCCGTTGAGGTCAATGAAGGTCTGGAGAGAGCAGGAGTGCCAGCACCGAAGGAACTGTTCTCAGGTAAGTGGGAGGTAGACGATCACAAGCACTGGGTGAGGCTCAGGGGCTGCCTTTTATAGGAACTGGGTGTGGTTCTCACAAGTAGGTGTGCAGAGCTTCAGTTATTATGCTAATGAGTTGAAGTAACACATGGCCTAGGGAGGAGTGTTCTAAATAAGCCTTGGTAAAAGCAAGGTCCAATGTTTTCTAAATAAGCCTTGGTAAACGCAAGGTCCAATGTGCAAACAAGACATCAATGTCCAAACTTGTGAATACCTTGAGCAACATACACAGAAGTCTTAGGGAGGGGCTGATATAACAAGAAAGGCTTTCAGTAGTATGTTTAAAGAGAGCTATTACAGAGACCACTAGTGCAATGAGAGGGGACAAGCTGTTTGCTGTGCACAAACCCTAACAGTTGAAGAGGTTGACAAGTATATGATAGCCGAGAAAGAGGTGTTTAAAGTGAGAGGATGCCCAAAAAAGTGGGATAGAAAATTGGGTAAATGGAATGTATATAGAGGCAAAATATGTGTCTCCCTAACGGTGGAAATGGAATTGCGGTGTAAAGAGGGGTGGCCTCGGGGACTGTACTTGATTCATCCTAACTATGGTTCAAAGCACTGTATATCCTGCAGAATATTGCTCAAGTACTGTATGTGGCTTTTTATGATGTGAAACTAATATATATATTTTTTTAAATAGCAGTATTTATCTTGTCACCACCTACTTTTCATGTGCTGATAATTACATCCCACACACTTTAGACATGAGTGAGTCTAGTATCCTTGCTTCAAAGTGAGCAAATCCATAATTTTCAGTAAAAGCACCCCTGTAATGAGAAGGAAAAAACTCTGATGTGACTGGCTTCCTTAGATACTCTTTCCAAAATCCTTTGCAACTGTATAATGGTCAAGCAAGACCCACAAGTAATAGATCCCATGATTCACAACAAAATCCCGCACTGTTTAAACTCTGGTTGCAAGCCCAGAAACTTACATCTACACGCCGAAGTACAGCTGCAACTAGATCAGTCTGTCCGGTCCTTGAGTATTGATGCATGTCAATGAGAGATTCTCGCTCTTATGTACCTGGAGCTATGCTAATAGAAAGAGGACTAACTCTGCCTAAACATGGCAGCCATCTTGTAGTGTGAATATCTCAATTTCATAGTGGAGAAGTGTGGCTCAATGCTTAGAGTGGCAGACCTTGATGCAGAACGCTGGCCAGGGACCAGGGTTCGATTCCCGCCTCGGCGGGTTTCAGGCTTAAATTCCTCTGACCGGATATTCTTGCCTCAGTGCTGATTCTAAGCATGGGTCCCACGCTGCAACTCTGGGCAATAGCTTGCTTAGTCTCCACAAAGGCCCCCTGATACACAAGGGATGCCTGGTTTCACCATGGGATGCCCAGGAGTGGACACCCCACAAGGAAAAGCCAGGAGGGGTTCCCTTGTGGTAGGAGTACAAGCGCCGGGATCCCTCCGGGTCACTGTTCGCGCTATACAAATACGCCACATTTACATTTACATTTACATATACATAATAAGTCATTTCAGGCTAAACACAGACGTGTTTAAACTAATTACATCCTGCGTCAAATTAACAGAACCCGATTACCACAATCTGTGAATAGTTTAGCTATAACAAAATTTGAAGCGTCCACAAATCGCAGAATAATTCTTTAGTGATATTAAAAAGTCAAACTTCCAACATATGAGGGTGTGCATTAAAGCTAGGTAGAAAATATTGATTCATAACCATACCTGGCTATCACAATCTGATCGACCCACAAATCATGTCTAATAGACTGATACAACATCAGACAGCGCCATTGACTAGAGTGTTCATGAAAATACACATTGATAACTGTCCAAACGAATGCGTGTTGAATTAGTAGCTGCTGTGAGAGCTTACTAATCAAAAAACGCTCATCGTGAATAAAACCTTCCATATTGTAGTCATGCAAAACTTATCAATGGGCTTAAGCGTAAAGCCTCCAAATCAAGAATCCTATAACCTCATTAGAGCCATGTTCAAAATACAATGTGTTTCTCCATTCCTGGGCATCATACAAGGATAATAGTCTTTAAAAACATATGAACCGAATGTTGGAATTAACGTTCTGCAAGACCAGCCACACAAGTGGAGTGATGTGGTATCAGGAAAACTTTGGAATAGTGGAACTGTTGTTGTTATCAATTGAATTTCTCTCCACATTTGTTTTAGGAATCTAAGGCAGTGAGTCAGGAAGCAAATATTTACCAAACGGCCTTTGAATCTCATGATAGTATGGGTAAACCCAAATTCAGAGTTGTACAAATAACTATGGGTGGGCGGAGCTCACGGAGTTGACTCACTTTAGCAGTAGGACTACTTTTTTAGTACAGCAGATCAGTCCTCTGGTGCTCTTCCTATGGCCTGTGATATTCATCACGAATGTATGGCGTTGCAATGCATACATTTACAACGCATGCACTTACAATGCAGTTTTTACATCGCAACATCCACTACAACACATTCCATTACATCGCATGGCACTACATTGCATTTAAAAAAACTATCCTTACAACGCATTCCATTACATCGCATACTATTTTTACAGCGCATACCATTACAATGCATAGCATTACATTGCATTTAAGGTAAGTATTGGATAGTATAGGGGTAAAAATGACTATTCTAACTCCAGGGGGTGCAACAGTAGGGTAAGTGTTGGATAGTGTAAGGATTAACAATTACTATTCTAACTCCAATGGTATGCATTGTAATGGTATGTGTTATAATGCCTGCTTCGTAGTGACATGCATGGTAAAGGATGTTGCAATGTAATGCCTGCGTTGTAAGTGTAGTACGATGTAATGGTTGCATTGTAAAGGTTGTTTCCCATTCATCACAGACTCAGAGATGTCGGTGACACTTTCTCCTTGCGTCTCACAGAATTCAGAGTGCATGCCATTGTCCCTATTCACACTCACCCCTTCCTCACCTTGAAGATTGCATACCTCATGGAGACAGCACCGTGGGTAGAGAGAGCACTGGTGCCACTGCTTAAATGTAACCCTCACTGAACTCTGTGGAGGATGTGAGCTTTTGTCTGCGCTGGCACCACCTACAGAAATCACCATCCGGTGCCGCTCTGGAACCATTAATCCTGACAACCTCGCCCTCACTCAGCAACCTCCTGCGTCTCTCTCCAGCTGTACCTCGATAAGGGAGGTTTGAGGTCAAACTCTGCTAACTCCGCTCAGGGAGCAGAGTTAAATGCCCAGGGTTACACATACTTTCAGTTCAGTTCAACATCTTTATTCGGTTTTCATTATTCGAGAAAAACCATAAAAGTACAGATTCAACGTGGTTCCAGTTAACATCATTTTAAAAACAAATATTTCATTTCATAGTTAAAAGTGAAACAAACATTAATTAATTAAGATTAGGTCGATGATTTACACAAAACTTTAAAAAACGGGCAATGGATTTAACATATAGTTCATTTTCTAACATCAGAAGTGCTAGAAATGCTGGTTGACAGGTTCGAATTCCCAATTGTCTCAGTAATGGAAGAATCCATCATCTACGTGGAGCCTCATAGAATTTACAAAAGAGGGAGACGTGGATTGAAGATTAAGATGAGTTATTGTCACACGGACATGGTGGCAAATTCTTAGTCTAATCATTCTGCTATGAAATATGGTTAGTCTGAGTCGAGTAAGCAGGAATTTCTCAAATTGGGTTAGTTTGTACTTTAGATATGGCTGAATTGAAAAGGAGGTTTGAATGGTCAGCAGATGTTGAACTGAACACTTTCCTATTTCTTCAACCAGTCGAAGGGCACCCAAATGGTGAAGAGAGATCTCTTTTAGGTCTTTTATGGGTATTTCAGAGATAGTGGCTGGGTGAGTAAAATATCTCTGCAGACCTAAATCATTAAAAAATGACTTTACGTAAGCTAACCATCTGATCTTTTGGCTGTTATCAAGTTGCATGCATTCCTCTATGAGAGAACGAGTTAAGAAACACTGTTCAGTGGTCCATATACGCCGCCATAGCATTATGGGCTGGATCTTTATGATATCTGCTACGTAGTCCAGTCCTAATTCTAGGTGACAGCCATACGTCGTTGTGATCTGGGTCACTGACAAAAGGTATCTAATAAAGAAGTTCTCTACCTTCTGTAGCACTTCAGTGTTTGAGTAACCCCATAGCCCTGAACCGTAGGTTGCAACACTGATGTATTTGGACTGATATATTTTTAGCATCTCTTCGGGCGATCTCTTGCCTAACTTTTGTGCAAAATCCACCAGTGCTTTCGTGGTTCTTAGGAATGATAGCTTCCTACCCTGAATTGCCCTTACCCAGTTGGTCTTATTATCAATTAGGATCCCTTAATAAGGGTAAGAAGTAGTGTTCTCTAGATTTGAGTTATTGACAAATATTGCTTCACTTTTAGTTGTATTTCTTCCCGAACCAATGTGCATTGTAAATGTCTTTTTTATATTAATTTTGAGATTCAGGGACTGCATGAATTTACAATATGTGTTTAGCGAGCGCTGTAGCTGTACGGGGGATCTGGCCAGAATGACGGCGTTGTCGGCATATAAAAGTGCCGGTATCGGACGGCGCCGTATTGCTGGTAAATCTTGTCTCTCTCTGACCATCTCCTGCTCTAACCCATTAGTATATAGTGTAAATAGTAAGGGGGCCAGAACACACCCCTGCCTGACCCCCCTCACTATACTAAATGGCTTGGTCAGCTCTCCATCTACCCCATATCTTACCCTTGCAGATGCATCTGAGTAAAGCTCTCTTAGGAAATTCACCAACTGGGGATTTACCCCCATGTCTAAGATTATTGCCCACAACTTTGAATGACTAACTCAGTCGAAAGCTGCAGTTAGGTCTACGTAGACCATGTGCAGGTCTCCTCCCTTCGCTGAAACGTACTTCCCTATTAGTAAGGCTAGGTTCAGGGCCTGGTCCACCGTGCCCAGGCCTTCTCGGAACTCGTACTGTAAATCCGATAGTATCTTATTGTCAGAGGCCCAGATCTGAAGACGATCTAAGAGGATTCATCCAAAGGTTTTACAGAGGGAATCCAAAAGTGATATGGGCTGATAACAGGCCGGGCTTTCACCGTCGCCCTTTTTAAAAATTGGAACCAAAATGGACGTGGACCATGACTCCACCAATCCTATGCTAATTGCTGCCTCCAATACCCTTGTTAAAATGGGAGACCACAGGTCTAACTTATATTTAAAAAGGTCTACCGGAACCCCGTCCGGACCTGGTGCTTTGCCGGTTTTTTGATTTTTTAAGGCTGGTGATGACTTCTTTATGTGCAATTTTTAGTTGTAATGTATAGTTGAATTGGTTCAAGGACTCTTCTGAACCTACTAGGTTGTCATCGTCTTTTCTAAAGAGGTTTGAGAAGTGTTCAACCCACTTGGCGGCGTCTATCGCCACTTCCAACTTCGGGGAATCATATCCATCGCAAAGAAAGGGAGATTTGACTATCTTCCAAAAGGTAATGTTATCTTTCAAGAAGCAGCTCTCATGTAGTTGCTTCCATAAGTTGTCCTTAATCTGTATTTTGCGATTTTTTAGGGCTTACTTATATCTTTTCCTTAATTCCACTATTTCAATTCGGGACCTTATTTCCCCTATTAGAGCTACCTTTAATTTTGTATAGACTTTTATACAGTCTGTATTAAACCAACCCTCCCTTACGGACCCTTTTGATTTCTTTTTACGTAGGAATTCATTTCTTATGATTTTAGTGATGGAATCATAGTTGGACAATAACAACTCAGGGGTAGGAGACAAATCTAAACAGGCAAGGACCATGGGGAGAGATTTCCTTAATACATTGGGCATTATTATGTTTTTATCAATCTTACCCCATTTTAATGAAAAACCATTTAGTTTATCTAAGTGGAGAGATTGCTGGTCTAGGATGCTTCAATAAGCTTTCTCTGCCATAGCAGAGCCGATGCTCATTGAGAACGTATTTGGAAAGTGGTCGCTAACTGCATTCACTATTGTTTCAAACTTGCCTAATCTTGGCATGACGGTTTTTGAGATGAGTATAATATCAATTATGCTATTGGCGCCTCTTCCGTTAAAGGTTCTAGAGAATGGTGCCGTGGACCAACTATTTCATTTGCAAAATCCAGATTTGTAGCTGCCTTTATTTCGTTCATGTAGTCTCCTACAATCGTATGTGCGAAGTGTGTAGGGTTATTTACACCGTCATCCTCAATACCACATTTTTTGGAGCCGCTAGCTTTGCACAGGGTCAAATTAAAGTCACCACCCCATATTAATGTTACCGATTTTTTAATGCGCTTCTGAAGTAGATTCTGAATTAGACAGGAAATCTCATATAAAACATCAGTTAAATCTAGTTTGTTCAAATTATTATAGAAGTTTATGATAATAGAAATAATAGAAGTCTTATGGACTATCATTAAAACCTGATAGTTGGAGCCCAGCTTTAAAACTTCGATTTTATCATTGGCGAGGGTATTAGATGTAAATACTATCAAGCCCCCCTTGGCTCTTCCAGATATTGACGGAATGGCTTTTGAAAAATAGGTTTTGTAGCCCAGCAAGTGAACTGGGGTACATAGCCATGTTTCCTGTAGAGCAATAATATTATGTAATGTTGCCTCTGTACTCCAGTTAATATTCGTGAGTTTATTCTGAAGTCCAGCTGCATTCCAGAAGATAGTGTCTGATGTTGGGCTCCCTTTATCAGATTCAATTGGCACTTTGAGATTCGTTGGGGAGGGTACTATCCTAGGTGTACTGATTATGTGGATCTGTTCGGTCTCTCCCTCACCTGATGTGCCTCCCCTGTCTCCAGCAATCATTGGGCTTGTTAAGTCTGGCAAACTTGATAGTAGGCCCTTGGGGGTGTTTAGGGAATCCGTTGTATTTAATACACATATAGCCTTGGGGTGAGCGTCATTAAGTCAGTCGACCCCGTCCAAGCTGGAAAAGACAGCGAACCTATTTGAGGTCTGGATGTCGAAGATTGAGCCCCCCCAGGGTGTTGTGATGAGGGTTGATTGATCTTCGTTGATGGGGTACTAGTGACCTGGGATAGAAGTAGCTCAGATCATGTATCCTGATCCCTTCCCCTACATTCTCATGGTACCAGTCGTTGATGAACGAGATAACCCTGTAATCTCTAAAATTAATGATTATCACGTCGCCCTGCATGTCTTTGGGCCTCTGTCCTACCCAACCAAGCCTTATCACTTTTAAAATTTCCCCATTAATATTAGGGGGTAAGGGTCTGTTATTCCCTAGCCAGTATATTACTTTGTTTTTAAGGTCCGACTACCCTTCAATTTTCCCTGTTTTCAATTCTGGAACCCCTGTCAGTATTGCAACATAGGGGGCTGCTTCTGGGGGGAGGTCTATCCGTATATTGGAACCACTGGAGTTCCTCATATTTTGCTTCTCCATCTCACCATTTTCTGTATATATCCAATTGATTACTTTGGTGTTCGACAGTTCCTTTCACCGTTGGTGTCTTAGATGTTTTCGAGTCACTCATTGTCTTCATACGGGCCGATGTTTTTTTCGTTAGTGGGAGTGTCGGTTTTAGTGTTTTATTCCCTTTGCTTGAGTCATACGGCCCAGAGTTTAATGCTAGTATTAGTTTTCTGTTGTCTTCTACTAGATCCTTTATTAGGGTTGTATTTGTGGTAATGGCTTCCTCTATTGACCCCAAATGAGTTGCTAGCCTTTTGACCCTTTCAACAAGGGGCAACATTAAGGATTTTACTAGGACCTCAATATTCCCCATAAGGTCTTGGTTTAGATGTTGCTGTCGTAGGGGAATGGTCGATGGATGACCTGGAGCTATGATCTCAGTTCCTGTAGTATGAATAATCGGGTGAAGCCGGGAGGTGTTAGGTATTTTAGCCTGCCTCCCCTTTTGGCTGTTTCCCCCCCCCTTTTTCTCTTTAATGTGGGCCTTTTGGGTGGTAATGGGGTCTGGGGGTTGTTCTTTTGATTAGACATTAAAGAGTGAAGTATCAGGGATTCTTAGGGGACTATTTCTAGCACAAGATCTGTTCTGGTGTCCCTGCTGGTATCAGATCTATTGGCTCGGACATTGTTGTAGCTTCAAGGAATATAGAAGGGATGCTAATGTCACTATTTGTAGATTTTTCCTTCCCATTAATCAAATTCGGAGTAGTGGCTTGTTGTAATAACCCCAGCGAGGAGCGCCTATTCTAGAGTTCTTTGGAAAGACGGCGCTCAGCATTTGTGATTTCTTGTTCCAGCGCTGTGGCCGCCTTTGTAATATACTGATCAACAGTGCCCCTCAAGGACCCTTCCGCTAGGGATGTCCTTCCCTTAGGGCCCTTGGAATCCTTGGGACATGGTCGATGATACTCTGGTACTGAGTTGCGATGTGAGCTCAGGCACGGTGCTAGTGCAAACAACGAGGAACAATATGGCCAACAAGGTAATAGATGATAGGTCCAAAGATCAATGTACCTTTTTTTTAATGAGAACTCTGGAGTTCCGGGCAGAAGATGAAAGGGACCGGGCCCGGCCTGGCCTCCTCTGGCCTCAGAGGGCCGGCCCTTTGCCCGGGCTTCGCCCGGCACGCGCCCTCGCGCGTCCCGCGGTTGCGGAAAAGGGCGTGCAGGGAGGCGGGCGGGAAGAGGATCCAGGGGTGGCCAGTCACTCGCCGCAGAGGAGCAGAGAAGCCTGGTCCTTGCAGTCCCGAGGTCCGGTAGTGCCCCCAAGTTGGCGTCCTTCCAAGGTTGCAGGCAGGATTGAGGGAAAGAGAAGTCTCTGGCTACGAGCAGCTCCCGCTGAGCGGGGGCTACGAGCCGCTTTGAAGTGCGGGGAGGCAGGGCAGGAAGAGGATCCAGGTGCGGCCGGTCACTCGCCGCAGAGGAGCCTGGTCCTCGCAATCCCGCGGTCCGGTAGTGCCCCCAAATTGGCGTCCTTCCAAAAGTGCAGGCAAGATTGTGGCAAGGAGAAGTCTCTGGCTACGAGCGGCTCCCGCGGAGCGGGGGCCGCGAGCCGTTTGAAGTGCAGGGAGGCAGAGCGGGAAGGAAATCCAGGTGCAGCCGATCACTCACCGCAGAGGAGCAGAGGAGCCTGGTCCTTGCAGTCCCGCGGTCCGGTAGTGCCACCAAGTTGGCGTCCTTCCAAGGTTTCAGGCATGATTGTGGGAAAGAGAAGTCTCTGGCTACGAGCGGCATACTTTCTCTTCCTAAACAATGTATCCTGGGCACATGTAAGAAATGCAAATGTTTCCTGCATCCCCATTTTTCATTCATTAGATTTTGCCACATATATTGCTACATAGTTGGTACTTAAAGAAATATCACTATTAGCTGTAGCTCAGCTGTTAGTTACTGGTACTGCATATTTTTAGGCAACTAAAAAATGCTATCCTATCCCCAAAAGGGTCTGACAGATATAACAGTATATTACTTTTGTACATTGTCCATCCGGTCAACAAATTACAGATGAAAATGTTATCCCCTTTTTCAATTTTTTCGTACTAAGTTTTCATTATTTTTTCATTTCATTGATTGGGTTCTTTGAAAAAGCCTTGAGTGATCAGCACACATGGCTCTTTGCTGAATTCAGAACTGTTCAACTCTTCAGAAATGTATAGCATTGTGGATTCCCCAGTGGGTTTCGCTCCTCTTTCCTTCACAACCTGCAAGTAGGTAGAGACCTCAAAAAATAGGAAAAAACAACTAATACTCAGAAAAATCCAAAAACTGTAGCAAAATTGTTTTTTGTACAACACTGTTTGTTCCTGAAAGCTGAGGGTAGTCACTGTTTGGTGCAAACAGCACATTACTATTGGAGCTTCGCATTGGCAGGAGATGTAGTGGTTGTTGCTGATGGGGGGAGGCCATTTGCTGTCACGAAGAGCCCTATACGTCTGTGTTTTCAGCATTAGCTTGGTTTTTAGGCAAGAGGAGTACATTCTGATGCCAGCCAAGAGTAGAGGACCAGGGGGCATCTCTTGGGGATTAGGACTCACTCCAACAGCGGCCAGCAGCAGGGCTCCAGTTAGTGCTGGCCATCTGGACAATGGCATGAAAGGCCTCTGGAAAATTGTTGGATCCCTGTAATTCAAACAGGTGGTCAGCCAACTGACCCTTGAAATCACTTTTGGGGATCCTACGTTTGAGTCAAGCAGCTCCAGTAATTCTTCTTCAGACAGCTGGGCAGACCATCTTTTGAATCTTCAACAGGTCCTAGCAGATAAGCACATTTGGTTTAGGCAGATAAATAGCAACTCTCTAAAAGTGGTATTTTCAGAATAGTAACTTTGTTAGAAATGGGGGTCTCTGGTTGGCAGAGGTAAGTACCTTTGACCAAATAAGGATTCTTGTGTCTAGTAAGGATAAGAGGGAAACACACTGTTGGTAACCCCTGCTCATTACCTTGGTAGCTTGGCACGAGCAAACAGGCTTATCTCCAAGGCAATGCATAAAGTATTTGTACCAACACTCACAGTAACACAGTGGCACACCACAAATGGATGCTACACAAGTTATTTACAAGAATATAAATCTCTTTATCTTGATTAGGCAGAATCAAAATGACATAAATCCCACATACAAAAATGATCTCTCTCTAGCAATGTTTCTCTGATAAAAGGTTCACTTTGGCAATGTTCTTTGGTGATTCTTGTAGCCCCAAAGACGGGGATCCAAGAGTTCAATTCTTAAAGGAAAGCGGGTGCAGAGATTATCCCTCTTGGTTATCTCCAGACAGTGGCGCTGACCTCTTTGTGAGCACCTGCACCTTTAAAAATTAAAAGGACGCTGTCCTTCAACGTTGCCCACGCTGCTCTTTTAAACACGGAGAATGCCGGTGTTGAGGTCATTTAAACTTCCATCAATCACCCCTCTTGAAACACCATCGCTGCTAATGGTTTTCCCCTCCTGTGCTGATTGATTTGTAAATCCCATTGTTCATGACGAGCTGAGCTCGTCATCAGCACAGCTCAACAGTGCCTCATGACGAGCTGAGCTCGTCATGAGCATCGAAGGGGTTAATGCACAAGTGCTCATCAGCCAATACTGTTGGTAACACCCCGATGCGGCCCGCCGGCAGCGCGCTCAATCGCAACTTCCCTGGGCGCAAGCTCCGGTCACGGATCGGATCTGGTTACCTAAGAGTGAGAAGGGGGCTTGACAGTCCGCGGTGATCCCCGGTGTGATAGCTTCTTCTTTGGTCACTCTCCCCGGCCTCGGGAGCAGCTCCGCTCTTGCTGAGGAGCATGATGAGCCTCCTGGTTGCTAGGTAACTCTCGGCGCTGGCGGCCAATCCCAGCACAGCTCAGCTGTGACGTGTCATGGACTCCGGGCCAGCGGCAGTGAATGTTGGCAGGGTGTTGTCGGGCTCCTCTCCTTAGTGAACCAGACCTCTGGCACACAGCTTGAGGTGCGGCGGTGATTACCAAGTACACAGGCAGCAATTCTGGCATTGGACAGCTGGTGGTAAAGAGATACCGGCCCTCTGTGCTTTGTCTTGTTCACAGGCCAGCGCCGATGATGCACACAGTGCTCTCGGAACTTGTGGAGGACAGACAAGTGTGCCAGCAAACCGGGCTTCACAGGTGCACCAATGACATCCGGGAGACACAAAACTAGCCCCAGAGACAGCAGGGAGAGCAGAGCATGTTGTAGGGTGAGTTGTAGAAGTCATTGGCAAAACATTTATATGCCTCAGTTTTCAACAGGAGGCCAGCTCTCCACAGGCCCTTGGAGACAGGTACACTTCAGAGGGGACAAAGCACACACCACAGCTCCTCTTCAAGCATGTTGGACACAGCACACAGCAGACAGTCCCTTAGTATTGTTCCTCAGCAATAACAGCAACTGCTGATCAGCTCCCAGACACACAGCAATGGCAGCACTTTTCCTCAGTCATCCTGGATGTTCTTCTTTTTTCCTAATCTAAAGTTGAGGGGTTTCAGCTCAGATATTTATACCCCAAAAGTCTTTGTTCTTCATGTGTGAGGGGTCCTGGACCCAGCCCAAATCAGTTCTGGGTGCATTCTGCCAGTGCACATCTTCTTCCTTTGTCAGGCGGAGCCAGCATTGTGGAAGGCAGGTTGCAGCCCTATTCAGACCCAGGTGCTACTCCTCCCACCACTCTACATGCAGATAGGTCTATTCCTCCTATTGCTGACTCACTCATCCTCCTGGAGTCACCCCAGCTCATATCACCCACAAACCAGACAGTCAATTCACAAGAGGCAGAGGCAAACAGAAAGGTTGAACAAGGAATACGAAAATAGCCACTTTCTAAAAGTGCTATTTCCAAACACTGAATTTAAAAACCATCCTCCCTAAAAGATGTGTTATTAAATTCTGAGTACAGGGATACCAAATTCCAACTTTCTATCTTGCTGCTGTGGGAAGATATGCAGGTAAACGTGGTGCATTCCACATTCTGTCCTATAGGCAAGATAGCCTTTCAGTAGTGAAAAACAAAATTGGCAGTATTTCACTATCAGAACACATTACCCACACTAGTACACGTCCTTCCTTTCACATGCACTGTATCCTGCCCAGGGGGGTACTTTGGGCCTACCATAGGGGTGTCCACTGTGTAAGAAAAGGGAAGGGTTAGATATGGCACATGAGTACACTGGCCAGGACAACATGGCAGTTTACAAACTGCACACGAGCAGTGGCAGGCCTATGACAACCATTTTAGGTATACTCGTGTGGGTGGCACAATCAGTGCTGCAGGGCCACTAGTAGCATTTGAATCACCATCCCTGGCACACTCAGTGCACTTTACTAGGGACCTACTGGTAAAACAAATACACCAATCATGGATAACCAATCAAAATAATATTTTAACCAGGGAGCACTTGCACTTTGGCACTGATCAGCAGTGGCATAGTGCCCAAAGCAGCTAAACCAGCCAAAACGAATTCCATCACAGTGTCAAAAGTACAGGAGGTAAATGCAAAAATTTAAGGAAAACCACACCAAGGATGCCAGGTCTAACAAACTTGTAATCTGAGTACACCATTAAAGAGGATATTAAATTACAATACAAATGAGTGCAATAAATATTTTTCTATCTATTAGAACTGTCAACCTTAGGGTGGTCTTCCCAAAACGTTTTGCCTTACTCAATATTTTTCTCATCTCATTTTTGCTGGCCTTAGGTGTCTGTGCACTTTGCCACTAATAATCAGTGCTAAAGCAGGTGTACTCACTCCTTAAAAACATGGTAACATCGCCTTAAACCCAATTGGCATATTTAATTTACTTACAGGTCCCTAGTAAAGTGGTACGACGTGTACATAGGGCCTGTAAGTTGAATGCTACTAGAGGGCCTGCAGCACCTATGGTGTCACCCAATTGATTAGCGCTTGAAACATGATTGAGGGCTGCCATTGCAGCCGGTTTGTGAAGCTTAAAATTGCAAGTTTGACCTGCAAAAAGAAACCTTTTGCCAGGCTTAAACTTTACTTTTTACTACATATGTCACCTCTAGAGTAGGCCCTACACAGCCCAGAGAGCAGGGAGCAATGCATAAAAAAAATAGGACATGTACTTTTAAGTTCTGAAATGGCCTGATAGTGAAAATCTCCTAAATTCCTTTTTTACTATTGCACGGCCCTACCACACCCATAGTACATGTTGGTCCCATAGGATAATGTTGGAGTTAGCTTGTTACACTTAATATGGATATCTTCCATTTGGAAAGAGGTAAACAGTTAATTTTTGGTGTGTTTTGGAATTGTAATAAAAAATCAGCTTTTATGATGAAGCCGGATTTCAAATTACAATTTTGAAAACACCACTTTTACAATGTTGCCATTATCCTACCTTAGCCATTTAGTGCCTGCAGCCTGTCTCTGTTCAGATGTCTAAGTGTAGTTGGCAGTTTGTCTCTGTGTATTCTTCCTAGACAGCCACACACAATAAAGAGCTTAGATGTACCTGGATGGGACATCCATGGCAGGATTGGAGGGAGGAGCTGGGCACAGACCTGCTTGCAGCCAAATAGGTTGTGTCCTGCCTTCACACAAAGGACTGAATACCTCTGTAGTTAGTCTGGGAACAGGGGAGGAAGGAAACCTGAGCACTTCTAAAAGTTTCTCCTACTTCAAAGAAGGAACCAGGTATAAATATTGGATCACAGACATCAACTCTTCACTACATTTCTGGACCTGTGAAAGACTATGCCAGGAAAAATGACAGCGGTGCTTTTAAAATGACTGCCACTCTGCTGGACTGCTGCCCTGAAGGACTGCTCTCGGCTGTGTTACCCTGCTGGCCTCTTACCTGGGTGAGAAGGACTGGACCTCCCACCTGTACCCAGGATCACCAGAGTGACTCCAAGGGCTACTCTTTTATAACTGGTACCTGGTACCATCTCCCTCGCTGCACCGTGCAACCTCAAACAGAACTGATGCATTTCCTCTGCTTTGGGGACTTTCCCTGTGACAAGACTTCACTTCGCAGCCTGTAGCCTCTTCGGAACCGCAGCTGGAAGATGCATCATCGAGGACAGTCTGGATGACGATTCACATCGCAAGCCCAGTAGCTTCTTGAAACAGCCAGTGGGCAATGCATCCTCGATACAGGACTTTGCATTGAAAGCCCCCTCTGTGATGGCCTCCTCGATGAGGACGCTGGACCTTGCATCACACATTGTTTCTAAAGTTAAGCCTGATCGCTCGGAGGCAAGCTACCAAATGGTTTAGCACAGGTTAATTTGGGGTTTGCTTATGACTTCACACTAACAAGGAATGTGGTTGCTGCTTGAGTAGTATCTCCCACCGTCAACCAGTAACTCAATTTCTTACACAGGATATCTACAACTTAAGTGCACATGCCCAAGTATTTAAATGCCATGCATCCTGCCCTATGAGCCTTTAGGGTCTACCTAAGATTAACTTGTAAGTATTACAAAGAAAGGTTTAATCTTGTCAAAAGGTTTATTTTGCCAGGGTGAAATGGCAGTGTAAAATTGCGCCACAAGCTGCAGTGGTAGGCCTGAGACATGTTGTTACAGGGTTAATTCAGTGTGTGGCACAGTGAGTCAGCTGCCCACCAGTAGCATTTAATTTACAGGCCCTGTGTACATGTAGTACCATTCATTAGGTAGTTAGAAATAAATTAAATGAGCTAACTGGGTGTGTACCAATTTTACCATGTTTAAGGGAGAAAGTGTAAGCACTTTATGACTGGTTAGGAGTGTTAAAGTGCACAGTTCGAAGGTCAACAAAATCAAGTTCAGTAAAAATAGGGGAGTGAAAGCAAAACAGCTTGGAGAATACCACTCCAAGAATGTCAGGTCTAACACATCCCATAGAAGTTTACTGCACCCCACTGTCACCACAGACGCCCCCCTGCACAATTCCATCCCAACGCCTAAACTTTTTCATTAACATTGTTTCAATACACTACCACATTCAAAAGCATCCTGTCCCACTACAGAATAGCTGCACTACCTCATATCAGTCAACCTTCATCCCACAGCTATGATCATTCTACCTTCCCTACTGTTAGGCCTACAATACGTCTTCAAACTAAAGATGCAAATGCTTTTCTTTGCTTTTCTCATTTTTTTTATTGAAAATATAGTTTGTACGCTAGTGCCACTCCCACTCTGAGCTACATGATGACACAAATGAAATTCAGCCTCTTCCACTCTGTAATGATTCTGAAATTAGATATCTCATTCAGAATATCAACGTGGTCTTGGAATGTTTAGCACAGTTGCCCAGTGTTTTAGGCAAATCCCAACACTGATTAAACCGATATTGTTCCCGTAATATAACGAAGTGCTGAATGTTTTATGAAGGCAGACACATTTTATTTCCCATAGCATCAATGACTCTTAACTACGCAATGGTGGATTTACCGAGGTAAACATGATAAACTGAGCGTTCTATAGTTTCAAGCAAGGACCCAGGGAAAAGCATGTCTGCAAATGTTTGCAATCACACCTTCCTGTAATTGATCAAAATCAATTATTGGAAAGGGGCGACCACTCGGTCCCCCCGAACAAATGGTCGGGTGCCCCGATCCCCCCGGGAAACCATTTTGGGCAGGAGGCGTGTCACGGCTGGTATGCCCGAAGCGGCGTAGCCGGGGCGCGCCTTTTCCCGCCCAAGAGGGGTTGTCCTAGACACCTACACCATTGGCCACGCCCTGTAGGCGGTCGGAGGAGGGTCCACGCCCTCCCAAAGAAGAATAAAAGGAGCAACAATCCAAGGAAGCATCCTCTTGTTCCTGTGCTTGGAAGCTGCACCTCTTTGTTGCAACGTGAGCCTGTGACGGAACAAGAGCCAATTTTGAGAACTTGTAATTTTGTGTTTCTTCTTTCAGCGATTTCGAAGCTTTGATCCAGGACCTCGAGTCGAATATCCGTGAACGATGCCTGGCAAGAAGGTCGGAAAGAAGGTTGGGACCGAACAGATGCTTCGTATGCTGGTGAAGGACATGACGAACATGAAGAAGCAGATGGCGGCAATGAATGGTGCGGGTAGACCGAAATGAGTCATCGGGCCAGCATTGCCGGGAGTAGTCCCTACCGGGAGAGGTAGAAGGGCCAGGAATGGGGCGGCAGGAGGGGAGGCTCCGGTTCCCGAATCACCTCCAGCGAGCCCGGTCAGTCCGGTCGAGGCCCCAGTTCCGGTCCCGAACGCAGGACAACCGATCCCTGTAGTGGTCACACCTGTTAACGAGGGGGATATGCCTCCTGAGCTGGCTGCCCAGTTGGCGGCATGGTTGGGCAGGGACAACGAGGGGGCCACGGCCGAGGAGGCCAGATCGATAATGAAGCAGTTGCGGCAATCGAAAGATGCTGCGAAGGCACCTTGTCCTCTTGTTTCCCCGCAGGTTCCCGTGGAACAACCAGTTTCGAGCGTTGGAACGGCAGCGACAACAGTCCCAGCTACTTGTTCGGGTAAGCAGCCGTTGCCAATGGTGGGGGAGGGATCGTTACCCTCAAGGAGGGAAAAGTGGTTCAACATATCCCGATGGATGTGAAAGAAAGGATTTGGGCAGATAAATATGTGAACATGTTTTCATTGTTGACTGATCACTATGAGATAGAGCATGTGAGAAATCAGAAGGAGTTGTTGCATCCTAGTGTATGGCGTGCAAAGATGGCGGGGTTCAGAGTAGATGAAACGATCGCCAATTGGGCCAGGGCGTTTGGAATGTTCCCTGCAATTATGGGGGAACGTAGGCCCGAAGTATTGTTGGAACTAGCTGTTTACCAGACACGTATTATGGAATTCTATGAATCGTACGGAGGCAATCAATGGTTTGGTTATGATAGCACATTTCGTAAGGCCAAGGAGCACGACCCATCCCTGACGTGGGATTGTTTCGACTCCATTTCCTGGCAGAAACTGGTGGGGTCGAACACGGCGAAGTCGCCTTCTTTGGGCGGGAACGGGGCTGAGCCTTCCCGTCATTCTTCGGGGCGCCCTTTCGGGCGGGCGCAAACAGTGATCAGAACGCAAAGATTAATGGGAACTCAGGTAGGAAAGGGGTCTGTTAGAGCTTTAACAGAGGCAAGTGCACTAGGCCACATGGGACATGCAAGTTCAGGCATGAGTGTGCAGGGTGCGGACAGTCCTAACACCCCGAGAGTTCGTGCAGAGCTAAGACTGGTGATATGGGAGGTAGAGGAGGCGCCAAACAGGTCTTAAATCGACCGAGGGGCACCATTACCTACTCCCGTTGATATCATGGCAATGATCCCTTGGCTGAACGAATACCCTGATCATATCTCCGCCGGGGTGTTGCGAGACGGTTTCTCATATGGTTTCCGCATCCCGGCGGGGGATTTTCGGGGGGAAGCACAATGTTAGAACCAACTATCGGTTCAACAAAATACGGCGGTGGTACAGGCAAAGATCGCGAAGGAAGTGGCCCGGGGTCGGGTTGCGGGACCATATGGCATGCCGCCGGTTGCCGACTTTGTTTGTTCACCGTTGGGAGTAGTCCCCAAGAAGGACCCAGGTGAGTTTAGGTTAATCCACAACTTGTCCGCTCCTAGGGGTCTTTCGGTGAACGATGGCTAAATCAGATATCGAGTCAGCGTTCCGGTTGCTCCCGGTACACCCAGAGGATCAGCGTCTCTTAGGTTTTATGTTTCAAGGGCGCTACTTCATGGATAAATGTATGCCAATGGGTTGCTCCATATCTTGTGCGTATTTTGAGAAGTTCAGTACTTTTTTGCAATGGGCTTTCACCAGAGCCACGGGTTTTACACTGGTCATGAATTACCTTGATGATTTTCTGTTTCTGGGGGCAGCCGGGGACACGGAATGTGCGCAGGCTTTGAGGGAATTCTGTAAACTCATGAAAGAATTTGGCGTGCCACTGGCACCAGGCAAGACGGTAGGGCCATCTACTACACTCGAGTTTCTGGGAATTGAGCTCGATTCTGTAGAGGGGTGCTTCCGCTTGCCCAAAGTGAAGGTAATGAAATTTAAGGCCTCGCTCGAAATGTGCCTCGGCGAGAGAAAAGTAACTCTCCATCAGTTGCAACAAGCTGTGGGTCAGCTTAACTTTGCCCTTAGAGTGATACCGATGGCTCGCCCCTTTTCCCGCTCTATCGCACAAGCCATGGTTGGCCTCAAGGAAGGGCACCACCGCACAAGACTGTCAGCAGAGGTTCGCCAGGATATGCGCATATGGCTGGCATTTCTGGCGGATTTCAACGGTCGTGTCGTGTGGAACAAACCGCCAGTTTCCTCTGAAGAGCTGGGGTTGTGGACCGACTCGGCAGGGAGTGTTGGTTTTGGCGCCATATTTGGTAATCAATGGTCGGCTCGAACCTGGCCAGTGTGGTGGCACGATGATGGGCTCACAGGTAACATTGGGTTTCTGGAGCTGTTCCCCATTCTGGTGGCCTTGAAAACATGGCCAGAGGGGTTTCGTGATCGCTCTGTGGTGTTCTGGTCTGATAATATGACTGTTGTTGAATGTATCAATAATCAGGCAGCACGCTGCAAATGGATTTTGAGATTGCTGAAGGAAATTGTCCTGCTATGTATGAGACTAAATGTCCACTTTAGGGCAAGACACGTGCCGGGGGTACTAAACCAGGCAGCTGATGCACTCTCTCGTTCCCATATGCAGGCCTTCCGGGGTTTTCTGCCCTCAGCGGACTCGGTGGCGGCACCATTTCCCGAAGCTCTCTGGTCTCTCGGTGCCCCGGATTACAAAACCTCGTGGGAGAGAGTCTAGCACCCAGGACAAGGAAGGCATATGAAGGGGCGTTCCGTTCCTATTGGTCCTTTTTGGGTTCAGCTAGCGGGGAGCATTGGGGGCAGGAGGAGTATGTCCTGAAATTTTTGGTATCATTACATCAGGCAGGCAGATCAGTGGCTATGGCCAATAGGCACCGGGCCGCCATTTCCTTCATGGCGCGGGCTCATGGCATCCAGGACCCCACATCGTCCTTTCTCGTACAGAAGGCACTGCGTGGGTGGCAACGCCTTGAGGGTCGTAGAGTGGATGAGAGGCACCCGATAGGTTTAGAAAGGTTGTCCCTGTTAATGTCCGTACTCCCTGCGACATGTTCATCTCAAACAGAGACGGTGCTGTTCTGGGCCGCTTTTGCATTAGCATTCCATGGGGATATGCGGGTAAGCGAACTGGTAGCGAGGAACAAGCAGGATACGGGGGGAGGTTTGTGTCGAGAACACATTCAAATCAAGGGGGAGACAATGGTAGTCTCAATAGCCAGGTCCAAGACCGATCAGGGAGCGATCGGGGACAGTGTGGTAGTCCAGCGGATTCCGGGATCTCCCATGTGCCCGGTAAAATGCGTTGAGGAGTATTTAGCGCAGAGGGCGGCATCATGGGGGGGAAGCTTGCTGAGGCACACCGACGCCACCCCACTGACTAGGTTTCAGTTTCAGCGGGTGTTAACAATGGCAATCGCGGCGGCGGGCTTGAACCCGAGCAATTTTGGGACCCATTCCTTCCGGATAGGGGCTGCTACAGAGGCTACAGCCAGGGGTCTGAGTGTTGAAAAGGTGAAACGGTTGGGGCATTGGTCCTCGAACTGTTATGAAAGGTATGTGCGGTTGCACATGTTGTGAAGCTAATGTCATGCACTCACGCTTCTTGTTTTCTGTTTGGTTTACAGTTTCGCGAGCAGGCTTTGCGGGGCGGACTGTGCAGTTGACCCGACACCTGGGGACCAGCGGTCAAAGATCACCGGCTGAAGAAAGAGTGGTGTGGGTCGTTGGCCACTCATACGTGAGGCGCGCCGCAGACGTATTCAAAGCAGGTGACATGATTCACGTGGCTGGGGAATACGGGTACAGGGTGACCTTCCACGGAAGGGGCGGGCTCTGTATTGACCAGTTTAAAAGTTTTATTGAGGGACTGTTAGGGCGGACGAGGTCACCGCCATCTGTAATCATAGTGCATCTTGGGGGCAGTGATTTGGTGACCATTGGTCGACGAGTGCTTCTCGAGTTAATTTTGTCCACAGTAAGTTGGTTGGCAAGAAGGGTTCCGGGGTGCACGATTGCATGGTCACACATGATTCCTCGGAAGGTGTGGCGGGGGGCCCTCTCTGTGTCAGCTTTGAACCAGTCGGTAAAGAAGGTTAATAACAAAATGAGTAGGTTGTTTCGTACAGGTGAATTGCATTGTATTCCACACGGATGTATCCGGGGGGGTATGCACCTGTTACAACGCATTTTTTACAACGCACTACCACTACAACGCAGGCATTACAACGCATACCATTACAACGCATTGCGCTGGGGGGCGCTCTAGGATAAGAGGTAAGTTTAATTTACTATCCAACACCTTCCCTAGGGTCCACGGGGACTGGAGTTAGAAAAGTAAATTATACTTACCACTATCCAGCACCCCAAAGCGCTATGCGTTGTAATGGTATGCGTTGTGAATACCGCGTTGTAATGGTATGCGGAGTAAAAGTATGCGTTGTAACGTCATACATCCATCCGGGGGGACCATATGTATTTGGGAGATGGGGTCCATTTGTCCCGGGAGGGAAATGTCTTACTCATAGGAGACTTCTTAGCTTGGTTAAAGAGTTTACGTAACCATGACCTTTAGTAGGAGCTTTGTGGGGGGTCCGGATAGCCGGTCAACTATCCGGCCTGTGGCGGTAAGGTCATGATCGGTGAGCAGTAATTGGAAGATCCCTAGAGGTGGGGCGCCACCCATTATGGATGGGAGCGCCTGGGGGGAGGCGGCCATTGGCCCCTCACACGGGGAGGCGGTACCCTTCTAAGGATGGGACCGCCGAAAGGGAAGGCGGTGAAGGCCCCTCCCTGGGGAGGTGGGGCTACGGGCCCCTCCTTGGAATTTCCCGGGGCCAGGACATCCGCGACGGCGGATGTGGTAAGCAGTGTGGGGTGGGAGGGGGGTCTACGCTACCTTCTAGACACCTCACACGAGTCCTCGGACGACCACCAAGATGGCGTCGAGTAAATATGGGGCCCCCGTTAAGACAAGGGAAATTGGAAGTTGGCTCAGAGGTACAGTCCTCTGTGCGCCCGCCCCTCACAAGTAAGGGGGGGAGTTCTGGTATTAGGGATCTGACACCGGTTACGACCTTGCCGTTGGCCCGTAATGTTAGGATGTACAATTTGAATTTTGAGAAATGCATTTACAGGATGTTTTAGAATCGGCTAGGAGAACCTTTGTATTAGAGATATGTTAAGGTTAGCCAATAAACATCGTAATGTATAAATGAAATTGTACATGATATGAAACTGTTATTTTAATGTTTTCGTTTTGTTTCATATTTTAATAAATACGGCCGGGAGGGTAACTCCCTCCCGCCTTCCAAAAGCTCAAGAACTGTTTCCGTCTTCCCATCCTTGGGGATTGTGTTGGGAGGGGTGACGGGTATCCAGGCCATATCAGCATGTAATAAAATTGGTGGTAAATGGAATTACAAATTATTCCCCATTTCTTCCTAAAAAAGTACTAACTGCATTGTTTTTCGCCTCAGTGGTATTTTTACACATTCATCACGAAACTCAAAATGGGGCCCTAAACTACTGGACAAATATGTTAGAAATGTGATAATCAAATAACAGAACATGTAAACCACTCATTGGCGTTCCCACAGTAATGCTATGCACTAATACAATATTGGGCACCGAACAAGTTGCAGCCTAACACCATTTACCGGTTGGGTTTTCTCCTCCGGAAATTAATGCTGAACATTTTAATCATAGGTGATTACAGACGGTTATTCACCGTAATGTGCACACCTTGACTGTATTAACATACTCAGCATTGCAAATTTAGCACTAAACTGTGAACGAGAGACTCAATGTCAAATGCTCCTCGTTTCACTTTTTAAAGAAAATATTTTCTTTTCACAACATTTTCAAATGTTGTCAACGAAAAAATAGTTGAGTATTTAGCGTGGCCTTTATGTGATTTAAGTTGTTTAATGCTTTCTACTAGTAGTGATTGAGTTTTTTGACTCAAGCAATCGCAAATTTGGATATTCCAAAGGTGAAAGAAAGTGTCAAAAATGTTCAGAAACAGTGTTACCGAACATAAAGATTCGTGACAATACCAATGCAAACCATTTTGGCCTACTTTTCTGGATTCTGTAATACGGAAATTTTCAAAATTATCAGGGTTATAAAAAGAAAATGGTTTTGGGCCTGGGGGGCACATTGGAAAATCTATTTTGTACTATATTACTAACTAAATTGAACATACGTTTATATGCTTATGCCTCTATTCATATGAACATAGTGATTCGACTCGTAAATCAAAGTCTAGTTCATGAAGTTCCCCTCCTTAAACAAGCATTGGTAAGTCCAATAAAATGGCCCGTGCATGCTTGTGAAATGGTAATGTTTAATTGCAAGTAACGGCCAAGTAAATCAACATTGAAAAAAGGAAAATATGCTGTCACATAAACATGGGTGCCATATGCTTGCAATATTTTTTTTAACTCAACAACATTCTTCGATTTGGCTGTTTTACTAGTAATTTGTTTATTTAAAGACCACGTTTTCCAGCTGCTACATACATATTTTTTGTGAGAGACAAGAATTAATCAAAACCTAAGCAATTATTCAAGCAGGCAGCTACAGCTGTACACTGTCACTTGAACACTTTATAAGATCAATTTTTTTTAAAAAGCAGATGGAAAATAAATCCCCATCTAAATATGCTACCCGAGTGAAGCAAAAAAAGATAAAGAAGATATTTAATGTTAAAATAAAACTATAATTGAAATAGCACACTTTGTAGAATCTTTTTCCAATCAAGATAAAGGATCTATTTTTAAGCAGATGTAAAAAAACAGTGCGCAGGCGCTCTTCGGTCTCTCCAAGTGAAGGAAGCCAGTGAGTAAAGAGGCCTTACCCGTTACCCAGTACTTTGTGGTGGGAGAAGAACAATGTGAATGTGAGTTTAATCAGCCAGTGAAGGAAGCCTGCTGCCCAAAAGCCCCTCTATGAAAGTAGATTGTGTATTCATTTTCTGGAAAAACAATAGTCTTGGGAGACAGTTAAAACCGTCTCAAATGTCAGATCTAAAAGTACCGCGTGATTTTGTCTGAAAATAAATTTTCTCCACTTTCTAGGATGTTAAAACAAGGCAAATACATTTAAATCAACTTAGTACTGGTACAAATACTGTTTTTACCATTCCTTTTTACCTAAGCACTCGGAATTATGCTTGTATATTTTGCCCTAGGATGTATGCACAATTGCAAAGCACCTGTAATTCGACTCAATTGTTAAGTCATCTGCAAGCGTCCATCGCTTACCATGCTGGTTACTAGCTTTTTGTAAGTGATGTGCACAGCTAACTCTGCTGAAAAGAAAACCCGAGCAGCCGCCTAAGCACTGTGTGATAGTGAGGGGAGCTACATCCGATGCTGGCGGCATCTGGGATATAAATGATAGCACTTACCCATGCTGTCTCAGCCTCTATGATCCAAAACATTTCGTCGTTCTACATTAATCTTGTTTAATCCGGCAAAATACACCGCCACCCGAAGGTGCACACAAATCAAACTGTGACCTTCACGTTTATATTTTGCCTGCAGCCAAAAAGACATTTCTAACTCAAATTAATTTGCTCAAATGGGCTCTAATGATCATCTGTTTTCATGGTAATTCCTAACACTAATTTAATTCGCACACAAAAAGATTGCTTGTGGAACGCCTCATCAGGGGTAATAAGCGCTATATAAATGCAAATGCAATACAACTATTACCATTGACCCTGCTTATCTACGCCAATTGATTTGCATGTGTTTCAGGGTCTAGTCTATTTTCATAGACCAAAATCAAGTACCTATCTTTCATAAATTAAAGCTTAGTGTTAGTCCTGTTAAATAATACCTATCGAAATGTAAAGCATAGGATGGAAGCTTATTGAGCCCTGCAATGCTTACCTTAGTAGTAGAAAGAGAAAAGAAATGAGAATGTAGGGAGACTTGCCCTGAAGCCGCAAGATGGGCTGATGCTTGCTAGCATCGCTCAGCGTTTGACTCAGCATCCTTTATTATCCGGGGTGCAGGGTACCCCACACATCAGCTGCGTCAGTGAGGAATGGCAGAGTGACTTTTGGCCGGTGAGGGTGCCAGAGAGGCTGATCCTGGATGCAACGGCTGATGGGGGGGGACTGAACATTGGGGGGGAATGAGCCTGTTTAGGGGCCCACCGGTGCAGGGGAGTGGGAGGGGAAACATTACTGCTTCCATCAGTTGAAACAGCCTGACAGTTACAGTCTAGGACAGATGCATTCTAGCAGCTACAGGACTTTCTGAGCATGCGCAGTGCTATGGCACAGTACTGAAGGAGTTAACTATAGTTGATGACTCAAGCAGAATAGCAAAGCAGGCAACAGTGAAGATGGAAGAAGCACACGGCTAACACATGGCTAACTAAAATGGATGCCACAAACAAAATGTCTTCAGCTTATGCTAACGGTAATGTCTGCGATTTCCACAGGGGGACTGCCTCCTGTGCATGGAGACGTGCTGCTGCCATGTGGGCTGTGAGGACTGTGGGTGGGGTGGTCTTTATACCCCCTGTAGATAGAGGTGAACTGACCCACATTGGGGAAGCCCTTGACAGCCATCAGGGACCAGGCCCTCTCATGCTATGCCACGTATTGAGCCTGGGGAACCATCTCTTCACTAGCTCTTTCTAGGGGGTAAGTGCATGGGGGGCATCGTGGAATTCTCTCCCCTCGCTTCCAGGTCACCAAGCACATTTTCTCCCTGGTACCCTCCCACCTCCTCCACAAGTTCATAACTGAGGAGTGGCAGAACGAGTGACACTACAGAGAAACTAGTGGACGTGTGACTGGTCTGGGGTGCATAGGGGGCCATTCTCAAAACCAGGACTGGTACCAGCCATGGTGCCATTATAGGCAACCTCACCCTGCATGAAGAACATAGCAAGCACAGCAATAAAATAAACACATGAGACATGTTTCTTGGAAAACATTGTGCTGCAGGTTTATTTCACATAAGAAATATGCCAACGTGGTTGGTCAACTTATGGACGATCCAGGAGCAGGCATAGGTGAAGTACCTAAGCTGCCCTGCCCGCCTGATGAGCCAACTGCACCGTGGCCAAACCAATCTTTGCTACCATTTTGTGGGGATTATTCCCCTTAAATACTATGGACCATCAGTCCATCCGTTTACTCATGCATTTTTAGGGGCGGAGCGTGTCAAAGCAAGCACCCGGTTGCTCAGCAAATACTAATCTTGCCCATCGTGGTTTTCATTGCCTGTAAAAGTGCCCTTCTACTCATAGACGTCAGGTCGTTACCACCAAGGTGAATTACCAAATTGTTGGGGGGGGGTCTGCCCACTGCTAGTCTCTGCTGCGGCTTGTTGAGCAAGCTGTGCCATCGCATGTCAGGGAACCCTAACCAAGCTATTTGTGTGTGGGGGAGAACCCATGCCTCCAACTCCTGGTTTCTGCCCTTTGTGCCATCTTAGTGATGCCTTGATGACTGACAAATTCGATATGGTAATAATAATACTGCAAGCTGATGTCACACATCTATAACCACACTGATTTACATTGTACACCCCTTTCTCCAGTGTTGTTGTATCACTGCCCCATGACCCTACCACCTTGCGGAAAGTGGAGATGCAGGCCTTGTACGGCTTCTTGGTCCACGGTGCTAGAAATAGATGGCCCAGTTCCATTAATTGACCCCTTGGATGTACCTAGCCCTAAACTCCACATTGTTATGCAGGCAATCCCTCACCAGTTCCCCCATTAGGCAGAGCATCAGTGGATACTTTGCTGATTGTGAATTTATGGTCTGTACCCCCACCATGTTGTCAGACCAAAACAGAAACCTTCTACACGCCATAGCCTCTGGCTATAGGTGGAGGGCTGCCACTATGGGGAACAGTTCCAGGACTGTGACATTGGCTGTGATCTTCTTTTTGCACCACGCATTAGGCCATTTCTCTGCACACCACTCACTCCCCATGATTGTGCCGAAGCCTTCCCTGCCTGATGCATCTGTAAACAGGCAGAGTTTGGGGTTGCCTGCCCAGGGTGCACGCCAAATAAGAGTGCCATTGATGTCAGCTAAGAATTCATCCCACATTCTGAGGTCCTGTTTCAGTCCCTTGCTAAGTCTAACCAGGCGGTGTTTCTTTCTTATGTCGGCAGTGGCCCAGGCCAGCCTTCTGGCAAAAACCCTCCCTGCTGGGATCACCCTTGCCACAAAATTTAGTTTACCTAGGAGGCTCCGAAGGTGCCCAAGGTTGCTTTGTCCTTCATAAGCATTTTCTGGATGTCCTGAATGAGGGCCTGTACCTTGCCCACCGGTAGTCTTAACACTCCCTCCAATGTGTCAGGCTCAATGACCAGGAATGTCAAGACCTGAGCTGGGCTCTCGGTTTTCCCAGGTGCGAGGGGGACCCCTAAGTGGTCAGTTATTCCTTGGAAATTCTTCATTGCCACCCTGAAATCTTGAGTCTCCTTGTCCTCAATAAACAAGAAATTGGCCAGATAGTGTGTCACCGCTTTTACGCCATAGGTCCATTGGAGTGCCCTTGTAAGAAACAGCGGAATGCCTCAAAGTAAGCACATGACTCTGTACAATTCATAGGCATGCACCTGTCGTAGTAGAACTGTCCATCCTGATTGAAACCCAGCAAGGGGTGGCTGCCCTGGTGGACTGGCAGCAAGCAGTAAGCAGATTCAATATCCGCCTTTGCTAACCAAGCCCCTTTGCCCGCCCTCCTTACCGTGTGCACTGCCACCTCAAACAAGCAATAAGACACAGAACAGATTCTACCCTCCAACCCATGTTTCACTGAATTCCCCTCAGGGTGTGATAGGAGGGTTATCAATCTAAAGACTGTGGCTCTTTCTTAGGGACCAATCCCAGGGGAGACGCAAGGTTGTCCAGCGGGAGGTGGGGGAATGGCCCAAAATCTTTCCCTAACGTCAATTTTAACCTTATCCTGTACTACTGCTGGGAGATCTTTCACAGATCTGAGATTGTACGCATCCCTGCTTCCCAGTGGGCCTACACAAGGGATCCAGAAGCCTTGTACAAAACCATTCACCAGCAGTTGGCCGTCTTTTGTGTTGATGTATTGTCTGAGTAGTGGGAGGAGGTTGCACAAGAGTAATGGTGACGGGCCCTTGTCTGCGCAGGCAGTGGCTAGGTAGCTGTCCAGGGTGTGGGAGGGGCCCTTGTCTGAGCTGGTGGCTGCTGTGTTCCAAATTGTGTTTAGTGGGGTGGCTAAGGAGGAGGGTCATTGTTTGCTTGTCGCAGCTCAAATGTCCTGCCTATTGTTGTGTGGAGTGGGGGTATCCCGCCTGCCATTACAGGGCCACTGCTGGGTGTGGGGCCCCACATTAGTTGTAGCTATGAGGACATTTGGAGGCTTTTCCCCAGGAGCAGAACCCGGAGTTGATCAGCCTGGAAGTGCCCGCGGGGCCATTTGAACCCCCCTCTCTGACCAGACGCTCCATGTGCACCTCGAAAGTGCTGCTTGAAGTGGCGTCTCCCAAATTGGTACTGACCCTTAAATGGTACTTGCGCATTCTGATTTTTGTTGTAAGAATCCTTTTTCTGTGGGGTGAATTTGCCCATGTGCACATCCAGAGCAGGACTTCTTTTTTATCCCAGCCCAGTTCAAGGCATATGGCCATCTTCCTTCTGAACTCCCTATCATATTTGTACCACCCCATGCCCCCCCCACTTTAAGGTCTCATTATGAACATTGCCATGCTCTGACAAGTAGCTAGGTAGAGCCAGGTACAGCACATGAGCAGAGCTATGAGCAAATGCATACAGTGGACGAAAATAAATAATTATAATGTGATAATTGTGGTGTGGTCCATGCTTGGCTTCTGCAGGACCACCCCTCACTCTGTTGCCAAGATTTTGCCTTTTGACCGTTTTACATGTAACGTACCTTGTCAAACTCTTTCCTGGCATGGATGAACAAGGAGCTGAAGCAGAGTGTAGGGAGCCAGATGATACGGTCCGTAGTAAGATATGGGTGTTTTTCGTGTTTAGGGATGGGGACGGGTATAGGGTGGTACGGTACTGTTGCTTTTAGGATTTAGAGGTGGGTAAGGGTATTGGGTGGAGGGGTACTTATAGGGTTTATGGGTGGGTATGGTATTAGGTGGTAAGGGCATTTTTAGGGTTTAGGGTAGGGTAATGGTATTGGATGGTAAAGGGGTTTTTAGGGTTTAGGGATGGGTAAGAATATTGGGTGGTAAGGGTGTTTTTAGGGTTTAGGGCTGGGTGATTTTAGGGGTTGATAAGGTAATCTATTTATTTATAAATCTATATATATATAAAGCGAATTACACATTTTATATCTACACATATTCCTTTCCTAGTTTACCCCTTCTAGTGGTTGCTCTCAGGCGGGGTGGGTATTGGAACTTGAAAGGGCAGTCTTGCGCTTACTTTAAACACCCCCAAAAAGGAACATCTCTTACTCAGGAGTCAATTTTAGAAATTAAATTGTGTGTAACCACAATCAATAACTGACAGATGCGTGTCGGCCCTCCCCGTCTTTGTCAATGTCATTCATATATTCACAAAAAAAACAAAGGTTACAGTAAGGTTATAGTTAAGTGTGAAAAAAAGATTTTTTTTTTAAACCTGAGAAATTCAATGAAAAAAGACAAAGGTTAAAGTAATATTATAGTTAGGTTAATATGTCAATGATAACATAGATGTTTTGAACTAAAAAGTAAGCATGGGCGAATTTTGCGGATCTCGCGTTCGCGGATTTTGCGGATTTGCGAACTCGCAATCCGCAAAATCCGCGAATTCTCGCAAATTTGCGGATTTTTTTTTTATGTTCGCACGGGTTTCTGCAAGTTCGCGAGGGTTTTGTACAATTTCGCAAATTGCGAAATTGTACAAAACGCGTGCGAACTCGCAATCCGCAAAATCCGCGAATTCTCGCAAATTTGCGGATTTTTTTTTTATGTTCGCACGGGTTTCTGCAAGTTCGCGAGGGTTTTGTACAATTTCGCAAATTGCGAAATTGTACAAAACGCGTGCGAACTTGCAGCAACCCGTGCGAACACGAAGAGAAAGAAGCTCCTGGTCACAGGAACAGCACGGGGATTGCGCTCATGAAAGTCAAGGATGCAAAGGCCTCTACCCAGCATCACAGCTGATTTTCCACGGTAGATTTGGGAAGAGGCACACCTGTCCAGCCTCGAAGACGCTCATGATTGTTTTTGGGCTAATGAATGAGTCACTGAATTTGAGCATTAACTAGTTCGAGCGACCATGATTTGCGGATTTTGTGGTGGTGGGGGTGCTTCCATGCGAGTTCACATGCCTCTTGTATGTATAAAAGGTCAGAGAAAGATCGGTTCAGCAGATGAAGAAAAAGAAGCTCCTGGTCACAGGAACAGCACGGGTATTGCGCTCGTGAAAGTCAAGGATGCAAAGGCCTCTAAACTCTATCCAGCATCACAGCTGATTTTCCGCGGTACATTTGGAAAGAGGCACATGATTGTTTTTGGGCTAATGAATGAGTCACTGAATTTGAGCATTAACTAGTTCGAGCGACCATGTGTGTGTTACTATGCAATCGCCCTGAAGAGCGCAGGGGTCCCTTGAGTGACCTGTAAGGCTGTGCTGCCCTGTAACTATTTTACAATGGCGCCCGCAAGCTGCCAGCGCCGTTGTAAAATAGTTACAAAGTTAGCTTGCACAGGAAGCACCTGCTTCGTTTTATCTAGTGGTTCCTGTGCAAGCTAACTTTGTAACTATTTTACAACGGCGCTGGCAGCTTGCTGGCGCCATTGTAAAATAGTTAAATGAGTGTGGGTCCAACTTTTGAACCCGTTACGTTCGCGGATTTTTTTTTGCGGATTTTGCGGGAAATCCGCAAAATTCGCGGATTGCGGATTTCCCGAAAATCCGCAAAATCCGCGAGCGTAACGGATTTCACGCTCATGCTTACTAAAAAGAAACAGAACTGTCGCAGCACTAACAATAACTAGCACCCCGCCATGCACTGCTTATGACCTCACATATGACATCACTCATGACATGTCCTACGAGATCATTTATGACATCAGCAATTACATTTCAAATCACATCTTTGATGACCTCTTCAAAGCTATATTTTCCCACAAATCACTCTCTAAATTACTATGGCATTTCAAGCCTGACAGTAAATACAAAATGGCTCAGAAGAATATCAGGCTTTAAATATACAACTCCTTTAGGTGTGTGTAGAAAACAAGCATTATGTGCAACATTGACCCTATACTACACCCTTTACAGCAAGCATAGTTCATATTCACAATCAACTACAGATATATAAGATACTCTCATTGAGTACAGTGTTCAATCTGTATACAACTCTGCACAGAAAGCCAAATTCCTAAAAATAGAGAATGTCAGTTCCAAGACAAATTACCTACTATCAGCAGCTTTTATCTGTATAAAACGCCTGAGACTTACTGGACCTACATTTAGAAATTATGTTAATATCTGTAGAAAACCGGGTACTGTAAACAGTGCTTACTCTGTGGAGACAGTATACTCCACACCACACTGTTGGGACAAAATGAAAACTTCCTTCAGAAATACACCACAGAGTTATAAAAAGTATCTACTAAGAACTGTGTACACTCTGTGCAACACTTACATAAAATACCCAAGACGTGAAGGTACTAAACATCAGACTATCTGCAACTTTTATACAGTGGTGAAAACTTTACAGATCGCACATCTTCTCAAGCAAACCAAGCATATTTACATAGCTGCTTACAAAAGTTGTTATCAACTATGTAGAATTTTACTCTTGTTGTAAATTATTTCAGTAGAACCAAAAAACTTGTGTGGTTCTAATGAATACAAGGCAACTCTCATCTGCATTCTTGAATACAATCATGTTCAATACCACTACACACCTATGGTGTATTAGGAGCATATGTGTTTTGTAAACACTTACATCCATTAGCTGGACCCAGGCTGTACAAAATTAGGTTATCAAGTTGCCCTCCCCCGGTAAGCTCCTCACCGTGTCTGCCCTTTATCAACAATTTTGTTTATTAAGGTGACAGAATTTACCTCAAGAATGTTTGCAGCAGCATTTTGGGGCTTTTTCCTTTCCAGGGAGGTGTTTGTCTGGTGATTCTGCACAACAGAGGCAGTTCTTCTCCTCTCCAGGCTCTTCTTCGGTCTTCCAGTGCAGGTACTGCAGAGTCAGGGGGCAGTCAGGGGGGCAGAGCAACATTTAGGAAAAAAGCAAGGCTGTGGCTGAGTTACTGTCACAGTCAGATTTTGCTGCTGCCACTATTTCTTCTGAAAGGTTTTTCCTTTTATATATATATATATATTCTGCAATTTATATTTTATTTGCTGCAGAATTTCAATTTAAGGAAGTATGGAGAGCAAAAATACACATGTTCAACATAATAAAAGGAAACAAAATATTTCTCCACTTCCAGTTAACACCTTGACCGCGGCGGTGCTGGTGATTTATTGAGTGGGTGGGGTTCGGACGGCCCCCGGCCATCCTCCACACATGCCCACTGTGACGTTGGACGGCCCCTGGACGCATGGAAAGGGTTAAATCAAAAGTGGTGTCGCCTAGTGAACCTTTTCTTGCTTTACTACTTGATGAGATTCCAGCAATTTGTTCTAGCACAGATACCATTGTGTCTGAAATTAAAAATATACGAAAAGACATGGCTAGTCTATCAATGAAAATATCTGACAATACAATTAAATTACAGGACAATAAAGTTAAAATTGATAATTTCTCACAGGTTGTGTCAAAAATACCTACTATGTCTAACCTTCTTCTTGAATTGGAAAATCAGAACAGACAGTATAACTTGCACATTTTTAACTTATCTAAGGGCGCAGAAGGTAACGATTGTAGGTTATACTTGGAGAATTTGTTACCTGGTCTTCTATGTCTAAAGTTCCCTGGAAAATTTGAAAATGATAAAGCTCACAGGATTCCCTCTCATCTTAATCCACACAAAAAAACGCAGTAAATGATTTTTAAAGTTTGACGTCATCATCACTTAGTGTTGATACGAAAAGAATCTTCTGAAACTCTTTCTTTAATAGGAATACAATCTTCATACACCAGGAGTTTGCAAAGGAAATAATATAATTTGCAAAGACTTTTCTTATCCCCGACCACGATTGCGGAGTCTTGGCTTCAAATTTGGTCTTTTTGACCTTTCGGCTATGTAAATTTGGATAGATGGTTTCTCAAAATCTTTTCAGCACCCTGAAGACCTCCGTCTATTTTTGGATTAGCAGTCACAGCTCCCCATGGATACATGTGGACTGCTACCTGAATATTAATCTCATGTTCTTTGCGGCTAACCTATTTGGCCAATTTTTTTTACAGGGCACCAATGAACCGGTCAAGCCTGTTAAGCGTGTGTGTGTTTCAAAATTGTTATTAATGTTTAAATGTTGTCCTTTTCTCTCTTTTACTTATTGTTAATTTCTAAGCTACTTGTTTTTCTTTTATGATTTAAACGTTTTTTTTATCTCTTTCGTCTTTCTTATTCTTTCTTATTCTTTTCTTCATTCATAGCTAATTTCAATAATATTAAAATTGCATCCCTTAATGATAAAGGTTAAAGACATCCTTTGAAACATAATAACATTTTTGAATATTTACAAGGCTATAAAGCGGATTTTTGTTACTTACAAGAGATACATATCGATGATAAATTCCAGCCATTCCTGATTTTGGAACTTAGCTGACAGACCTGCTATGTTCCAGGATACTAATTCAAAGGAACTTCCTGGAGGGTTTGGATGGGGGCAAGTACCTATAATGGGCCTATCGCTACTTTGAGGAACCTCAGTCCTAGGCGGCCTTGTTTTGCCAGAGGCAAGCTGGATCACATTCGAGGTAACAGATCTTGGATGATCCTCTGCCTGTGGTTTTGAATTTGGAGAAGCCACATTTGACACATTTTCATGGCCTAATTCCTCTCCCTGTAGTCAGTCCACTTCACTAAGATGTCTATCCCAGTGAAGTGGAGCATATTTATTGAATAACGGGAGACCTGGGAGGTAGACCACACTAATTTCCATCTAGCTGGGTATAAATCGTTTGGGGTCCCGGCTAGTAAGTCTATGTCAGGAAGAGCAAGGGGTGGCCTTTTAATATTTGTAGACTTATGTTTGGAAGGGATTTGGGTTGATCTAAAATGGAATCTAGATTACATGATAGGCCTTTGGTTTAAAAACAGGGGCTTCAATATAATTTTGGTCAACTTTTATAATGCGGGAAGATCCAGAGCGAGAGAGCTTGATGAAAGACTAAGTTTAGTGATGGAGCAGAAGCAGGGTACAATGGTACCCATGCTTTTAATAGCGGGGGACTTTAACTGCCATCTGTGCCCAAATGTGTTACTCATCAAAGAAGACTGGACCTCATGCAGTTTGGAGGAGGGGCCACACTTCAAGCACACACTGGAGGGCAGGGAGTTGAGTAGGGGGTTGAAAGTTCACATGCTTGAACATTCGATGAATTTATTGGCCATTGAGCCTAATAAGCTGGCCAACCCTTCCTTTATAGCACCTATATTGGTTTTATATTAGTGTCCCAATTGCTTAAGAAGTGGCTATTGGGATTCTTAATAGAGTTGAGCGGTTTTAGGGACCACAACCCCCTAATACTGTCGGTAGCAGAGATAAACACAAGTAGGGTCACAAGGAGGGGGGCTGGAACAAATTTAGAAATGGTCAAGGATTTATGGTGACAGCTTCTACAGGTCCTTTGTAAAAGAGGGGAAACAGTTTCTAGAGGAATACCTAGACTTAGCAGTGGAAGGACCACCCTTAGTGGAGGCTTTCAAGGAAATAGGCTGCCTGATGGATGGTCTCTTGCAGACTACAGGGCAGGGCAAGCCTAAATATGATCCCAGATGGTTTGACAGTGGGTGCTCCCTTGCACAGAGGAATCTAAGAGCTGCCCTAAGATTTAACTCAAGGGACAAAAATAGGGTTATGCAATGTAGGTTAATTTATAAGCAGGCAGTAAAGCGCAGGAAGAATGCACTCCAAACTCAGACCTGGGAGGACCTGAGAGGAGCTGCCGAAAGGAAAGATATGACTACCTTCTGGAAGATAGTTAATAAACCCTGTTTCCAAGATGCAAATAGCCCGCAGATAAGATCCAATGTTCTTCCCGAACAGTTGATGGAGCATTTTAGAGGGCTCTATAATCGGGGGAATAGTGAGACACAGGATAACGAGGAGTGGGTGGGGCGGTAGAATGTCGCACTAGAATTTACCCTGGAAGAGATTACTGCTGGTATCGTGGATCTCACTAGGAATCCGGGCACATGGACCGGATGGGATCCCTAAGGACCTCTTTTTAAGTAAGGTGGACCTATGGGCACCAATCTTAACAAAAGTAATAAATGCTGCTATAACTACAGGGCTCCCACGTTCATGGTCAACTGCCATAATAGTCCTCATTTTTAAAAAGGGGAACAGAGACACTCCCCAGTGCTATCACCCTATCTCCCTAATAGATGTAACTGCCAAAGTGCTGGGAGGTGTTGTTTTAAATCGACTTATGAACTTGGCTGAGGAACAACACATTATTACTGATGACCAGTACGGATTTAGGGCCAAAAGATCAACAACAGATCAATGCTTAAATCTATATTTACTAGTGGCAAAATACACCATTTCCAATAACGAAGCAGTGAATCTAGCTTTTATGGACCTTACCGCAGCATTTGACTGTGGTAATAGGGAGAAGCTGTGGGTTCTAATGAGTAGGCTAGGGGTGGACCAAGATCTTATTAAGATTTTAAGACCCCTACATTGGAACACCTCGGCCAAAGTCAGGTATAATCTAGAGGGCGGAAGCACGGAGCCTTTCATTTGCACTAGTGATGTACGACAGAGGTGTATTTTGGCTCCGTTTTTGTTTTCCCTGTATATAAATGGCCTTGAACAAGCCCTAAGAAGTTTAAATGTGGATTCACCTAGAGTAGGCAGAAGAGCAATCCCTGTCCTGATTTATGCAGACGACGCGGTCCTGTTGGCACGCACTCCACTGGGACTACAGCAACTCATAGATGGTTTAGTGGATTTTATGAACAATTTAGATTTGTCTGCCAACCTGACCAAGTCGTACGTTATGGAGACAGGGGCTAAATCAAGGAAAATTTTTAATTATAGAATAGGCTAACACAGTCTAGAGAAGGTGCAGTCCTTCTCGTATCTGGGCATTTTATTTGATGGGGGTTTAAAGCATTAATTGAGGAGCGTTGTAATAAATTAAGGTCTAGCACAGGGGCAATTATGATATTTGGCCGCAGACTAGGATGTGGACGGTGGTCCCCAGAACAAATGATGAAGCAATATAACTCAATCTGCTACTCCAAAGCTGTGTATGGGGCAGAACTGTGGGGGTTTCTCGACTCCGACAAACTGCAGGTCGAGGAGAACAAATACTTGAGAAGGCTCCTCAAAGTCCCACAGTGCGTCCCCTCTTACATCGCTCATGAAGAACTGGGTGGAGCTTTTATAGGAGACATGGTGCAGGTTAGGCCCTTGCTAGCATGGCTTTATATCTGGGTTAACCCAGAGGCCATGCTGACCAGGCTTATAATCATGGACTGCCTGGGTAGGGAAAGGGGAATGAATATCCCATGGCTGAAGCACATAAAGGTCGTTTATGAAAGCATTAGCTGTAAGGATCTCTTCTTAATGCTGACCGGAATTATAGGTCGGGATCAGGACAGGGTGAAGGAGATGTTTTTTATCTATAAAGCCTCATCTAGAGAAGATAGGGAATGCGGCAAACAGTCAGTCAAAGTTCACGGCTTAGTGAGGACCTGTGAAGGAATGGAACCTTACCTAGCCCTCATACATAATGCCCAGGACAGATTTTTATTCAAACATTATAGGCTCAACCTTTTACATCATCTACTGGCTGACCTGGTAGGTTTTACTCGTTCAGTTGAGCCCAAGGGTCCCTGCGGCTGCGATCATCGATCTCCACAGGACACCCTTCATTTTGTATTACTATGCCCCTTTTATTCATTGCCCAGGCACCGTTTTTTAGTCAGTCTGCTGAAAAAAAAACAAATTTAGGCACGCTGAGGCGGCCCTTTTATATTTACAAATGACCCAAGATCCCTTGACCCTACTCTCTATAACAAGTTTTTTAAGGTTAGCAGTCAAATTAAGAGAGACTAGAGGGATCTGTTGAAGGATGCCCCGCCAAAATCATGAGTAATATGTGGGGGTTGGACGGAGGCTCAATGAATTGTAATAGGAATAATCTTTGTACTTTTTAAAAAATGTATACTATTGTTATTTTAAATTGTACTTTTATGGTGTTTCTGTAAAATGCCGAATAAAGAAAGAAAGTATTCACATATCGATGATACAGGCTTAATGTAAGCAGCAATCTAATCACTGTTGATACATTCAGGTCACAAACACAAGAACACGCTAAATATAGCACATAGTGCACACATCGCAAACACCAGGAACACATTTCACATAGCAACATACATAACACTGCATAAGCACGATACATAACCAGCTACACCCAAGTTTAAACTATTTCCAAAAGCCACTTCTAACTTCAGCAGAATACTCTGACACCAAATAGAGTAGGTAAGGGGGTCATTGAAAAAGTGTGCCCGCACCTGGGTCCTAACTGCCACCAGAGCATCAGGTGCCGAACACTATGGGCTTAGGTTGCTGAGTGTGCCTTGACTCACAGTACCGTTATTATGGCTGTGTCTTGCCAACAATCACAACCCAGAGGCAGGGGCCTACTTTGATTGTTTGTATTAGGGCACGTGGCACCCTTGCTAAGCCATTGAGCTGCATACCCAAAGTTGGGCCAGAAGTTTGGCTGATGCCAAGTTGAATGTGGATTCTGTTAGGGTGAAGGCATCGGAGGATGTTCTCTTGGTTTATTTTGCATTTTAATTTGGCGATGTTGACTTGTTTTGCTCTATACCATATCTTCCTTGATCCATATTAAAACAACAGTTAAGATTATAATTTAGATTCAACTAAGCCATTATGCACTGTTTTCAATGGACCCGCCTCCCCCCCACTCGTATTACATTTCTGATACATCGGTTTATGCAACATAACCCTAGTGTAAATCGGTCTGCTTTATCAGCTCAATTTTTTGACATGATAACTGTCAACCATTAGCCATTGGACATGTGCAGAAGTTATTCGTGGAGAAATAGTTTGACAAGCTGAAGCTTAAGAATATTTCCATCTGTAGCAAAATCTATCATTGCTCAACTGTACTGTTATGCTCCTGTGGGCATCTCTACTATTTTGCGTCTAAGCAGACAATAAATTGGTCTCCTTGTATTGAATACAAAGAATGTGAAAGGCTTCTGGTAATAATCAATATCTATTAGCATTAATAAGTGGTCTTGTGGAATCAGTTTGAGGTTCAGTGATGTGTATTGCTAGTTTTATGTGAAGCCAGCTTTGAGCAGCTTCATAAACCTGAAGTTAGCCAATGCAGCAAAATCGCTGCATTGCCCTGGATACGTGTTCCATGGGCATAGTGGTTGGTGTTCCCATGCAACACCCATAGAGTTTGATGCATTCCTAGATTTACAAGGATCCCTAAACCTGGGAATGTATCAAAATCCTATGCCTTCCCACGGGTGGTGTTTGGAGGAGAAATAACTTTATTTCTCCTTGTTTTTTCCTCTTTCTATGTGTGGTGCATTCTGCAGCAAACATAGCAAGAAGAAAACCCTGAAGGTATTGTTTTATGCAGGATGGTGTCTCTTCTTGCACATAAGTAATCCTGCCTACAACACAGACACCCTTGCACCTTGGTGCAAGAGTGCCTGCGTTGGTGCTAGGCTTCCAAAATGGTGCCAGCACAAGGGAAGAGAACAGGAATTTTCAGAGTTAGATAAATACGGCTCATTCCTGCCCTCTCCCTATGGTGCAGAGCAGCAAGATGACTTCCTGCTCCGCCTTGAGCCACAATCTTCATATAATATGCCACAGGAACTGTAATGCGGAAACAGAGACTGTTGGGCGCTTTAGATTTATTTTAGCCTACTATGTTTGGCCATGGAGCTTTGTAAATCAATGCCATTAACTGACAGGCCTACTACAGTCAGACATGATAGCTGTTGGTGCAGATGAGAAACATTTTAATGCAGCTTGAATTCATTTGATTTTTGAACATAGCAACACAATTTGCAAGTTGTAAGTCATCAGCAATTTTGTGGTAATCATGAAAAGGTTTGTTACTTTTATAATCAGTTGCCCTTTCTTTTGCATGCCTAGAAATTAACACCTAATCTAGCCCTTAACATACAATTGACCTACAATTTGTAGAATTTCAGACTTAACATTGCAGGCACTCTAGTAATAAAGACATTGAACTAATTCTGAGATACATCCACTAGAAAAGAACTGCTTCAAGGTGATGTCCTTATCAATGCATTATAATCGATGGAAGGTAGGCTTTTTAATCATTTAATTTTATTACAGTTTGAAAGGACATATTGTATTTTGAAAAGATAAACTGTTGCTTGTGTTGCTGTCGGTATAGAGTCAAAATATCGAGTTTTTTTTTTCGAATTACATTACAGACTACAAAAATATCGACTAGAATAGCATTAATATCGATTCCAAAATATAGAATGAACAAAATATCGAATGGACAGAATATAGACAACAAAAATATCGAATTAGAGGTAAGTTAATATCAATTTTTTAAAGTGTTTTTTATGTTACTATATGTGTGAAAAGTGTATATTTATTTTATAATTTATTTTAATTATTAGTTTTATGGTATTTTATTGTTGCGTAGTATAAATCAGTAGCGGGTTGTGGGTTTATAGGGGAATAGGGTGGGAAGTAATATAATAATAATTGTTTAAATATGTTAATTTATTTATTGGTATTTATTTTGAATAATTGTTAATTAATTATTAATTGTTAATCAATTAAAATTTAATTGGTAATTCATTTTAATTAATTGATTAATTGAAAATTATGTTAATTATATTCATTTATTTTCTGTAGCAAGTTGTGGGTTTATAGGGGAATAGGGTGGGAAGTAATTTAATTATAATTAATTAAATATGTTAATTTGTTTATTTGCATTAATTTTTAATTAATTGTTAATTAATTATTAATTGGTAAATAATTAAAAATACATTGGTAATTATTTGTAATAATTAGGTTAATTGATAATTAAGTTAATTATATTAATTTATTTTCTGTTGCGGGTAGTGAGTTTATAAGGGAATAGGGTAGGAAGTAATTTAATTAAAAATTAATTAAATATGTTAATTTATTTATTGGTATTTATTTTGAATTAATTAAAATGTAATTGGTAATTCCTTTTAATTAATTGATTAATTGGTAATTAATTAAATATAATTGGTAATTAATTTTAAATACTTGATTAAATGTTAATCATGTTAATTGTATTAATTTATTTTCAGTAGGGGGTTATGGGTTTATAGGGGAATTGGGTGGGAAGTAATTTAATTATAAATAATTACATTTTTTAATTCATCTATTGGTTATTTTTGTTGAAATTAATTAATTTATTAGAAAAAACTAATAATTATAAAAAAAAATGATATTAATATTTAATGAATTTTCATTCATATATGAAGTATATACGTTCCCTACTGTTGCACACTCTGGAGTGGGAATAGTAATTTTTACCCCTACGCTATCAAATGCTTTCCCTACTGTTGCACTCTCTGGAGTGGGAATAGTAATTTTAACCCCTATGCTATCCAATGCTTTCCCTACTGTTGCACTCTCTGGAGTGGGAATAGTAAGTTTAACCCCTACTCTATCCAGCGCTTTTCCTACTGTTTCAATCACTGGAGTGGGAATGGTAATTTTTACCCCTACGCTATCCAACGTTTTCCCTACTGTTGCACTCTCTGGAATGGGAATAGTAATTGTTACCGCTGCGCTATCCAATGCTTTCCCTACTGTTGCACTCTCTGGAGTGGGAATAGTAATTTTAACCCCTACGCTATCCAGCGCTTTCCCTACTGTTTCACTCACTGGAGTGGGAATAGTATTTTTTACCCCTACGCTATCCAACGCTTTCCCTACTGTTGCACTCATTGGAGTGGGAATAGTAATTTTTATCCCTACGCTATCCAATGCTGCTACGCTATTCAATGTTTTTTCTACTGTTGCACTCACTGGAGTGGTAATAGTAAATGTAACCCTCTCGCTATCCTATGGTAAATATATTGTATATTTTATTATAATTACTATGTGTATATATATATATATATGTATATAATCTTTTTTTATTATATTAATTAAATATTAGTTGTAATGTTATTTAGGTATTTTAGGTATTTTTAAGTTAGTTATATTTATTATTTTATTAATTTTAAATTACTTTTAACTATTTAAAAAAGTTCGATATTTTGACTATCTATATTTTTTACATCGATATTTTTGATTCAATATTTTTGTACTTACCTGTTTCGAGATAGGAAGTCGATATTTTGGCATTCTATATTTTTAACTCGATATTTTTGTATATCGATATTTTTGACATCGATATTGTGTCAGTGATCCAAACCACACTTGAAGATGAGATACGGTGTCATGTAATCACTAATTATCAGTGTAAAATCCGTTCCGTTCGCGGAATTTGTGAATTTTCTGCAATTTCGCGGTCCGCGGATCTCACGCAATTGCAGAAAAATCTGCAAAATCGCGTGCGAGACGGATTTTCAAAAACTGAAGTACATGAAGCACTTACAGGGTTACAGCAGGTGCCCAAGTTGAAGCTAATTTCTTTGAAACCATTTACAAAATGGTTAAGAAGAAATTAACTTCAACTTGGGCACCTGCTGTAACCCTGTAAGTGCTTCCTGAGCGGCGCCTCCAGAGTTGTTGCCTACTTGCAACTATTCTCTGACCCTGCTCTGACCCTCGAAGCAGGGTCAGAGAATAGTTAAAAGTATGGCACAATGCTCCAGGCTGTCACAAAAATTAAACAACAACAAGAAGCACTTACAGATAAGGAAGCAGGTGCCGGACTTGAAGCTCAAATTCAGTAACACAGTAACCAGCCCCTGGTTGAGGCTGGGCAGGTGTGCTTTCTCCCCATAATCTACAGTTGTGAACCATAGGGTGCTGTGATAAACCAGAAGGTGCAGTTGTGAACCAGAGGGTGCTGTGATGAACCAGAGGGTGGCAGTGGTGAACCAGAGGGTGACAGTGGTGAACCAGAGGGTGATGTGATGAACCAGAGGGTGGCAGTGATGAACCAGAGGGTGGCAGTGATGAACCAGAGGGTGACAGTGATTAACCAGAGGGTGGCAGTGGTGAACCAGAGGGTGGCAGTGATGAACCGGAGGGTGGCAGTGGTGAACCAGAGGGTGGCAGTGGTGAACCAGAGGGTGTCAGTGGTGCACCAGAGGGTGGCACTGGTGCACCAGTGGGTGGCAGTGATGAACCAGAGGGTGATAGTGATGAACCCGAGGGTGGCAGTGGTGAACCAGAGGGTGGCAGTGATGAACCAGAGGGTGGCAGTGGTGAACCAGAGGGTGGCAGTGGTGAACCAGAGGGTGACAGTGATGAACCAGAGGGTGACAGTGATGAACCAGAGGGTGGCAGTGGTGAACCAGAGGGTGGCAGTGGTGAACCAGAGGGTGGCAGTGGTGAACCAGAGGGTGGCTGTGATGAATCAGAGGGTGGCAGTGATGAACCAGATGGTGGCAGGGGTGAACCAGAGGGTGGCAGTGGTGAACCAGAGGGTGCTGTGATGAACCAGAGGGTGGCAGTGGTGAACCAGAGGTTGGCACTGATGAACCAGAGGGTGGCAGTGATGAGATGAACCAGAGGGTGACAGGGGTGACCCAGAGGGTGGCAGTGATGAACCAGAGGGTGACAGTGATGAACCAGAGGGTGACAGCGATGAACCAGAGGGTGGCAATGATGAACCAGAGGGTGGCAGTGGTGAACCAGAGGGTGCTGTGATGAATCAGAGGGTGGCAGTGATGAACCAGAGTGTGACAGTGATGAACCAGAGGGTGGCAGTAGTGAACCAGAGGGTGCTGTGATAAACCAGAGGGTGGCAGTGATGAACCAGAGGGTGACAGTGATGAACCAGAGGGTGACAGTGGTGACCCAGAGAGTGCCAGTGGTGAACCAGAGGGTGGCAGTGATGAACTGGAGGGTGGCAGTGGTGAACCAGAGGGTGCCAGTGATGAACCAGAGGGTGGCAGTGGTGAACCAGAGGGTGGCGCTGCTAAACTGCCCGGGAGCCCTGTGGGTGTGAGCCCCCGTGCTGCTGAGCTGCCCAGGGGTTATGAGCCCACGCGCTACTGAACTGCCCCGGGGCCCAGTGGATGTGAGCCACCGTGCTGCTGAACTGCCCCAGAGCCCTCTCAGTGTGAAAATAATTTGTGCTCAATTGCCTGGGAGCCCTCTGGGTGTGAGCACACATTGTGCTAAGTGCCGCCCTGCCCCCAGTACATATAAACCAGTACCGCACAGCACCATTATGCTCTTGCACCATGAAGTCTGGTGCCTGGATGCTCCTGATCCATGTAGGTGGTACCACCATCTGGTGCAGTCAAAATGTAAAGTCATAACTTGCTACACAGCACCAATAAACACATGTCCCCCCTGGCACCGGTATGAGCATGTACCAGGCGTGGAGCACCCTCATGCCACTGCACCCTACTGTCCAGCACCAGCATATGCCTGTACGGGGCAGTTTAGTATGAGATGGGACATTGTCCAGCAGCAGCAGCAGCTGCATGCGCCTGAACCCACTGAGCAGGATCAGAATGGCTTTGCACCAACACACGCAGCAGAGCTATCTTGGACATCTGAAGGATTCTGGGCTCCTGTGCCAAACGTATTTTTGCATCCATGAGTTCCCGAGCGCCATCCCCGTGTAGCTCCTGTGACCATGAGGCTGCTTTCTCCTCATCTGCTGCTCTGCTCGGTCTCTGACCCCTTATAAACAAGATGCATGAGAACTCCCATAGAAGCCCCGCCCATTTGGCCCTGTCCATCACACACTAGCGGTATGAAACGTCTTCCCGCCCGTCCCCACTATAATGGCCAGCTCACTCAAGGGACCTTGGTGCGTTTTGGGGGTGCTGGCAAAGTTACAGGCACACGTGGTCACATGTTTGTGCAAATGACACAAAAATCCGCAAGTTTGCGGGAAAATTTGCGAACTCGCAGATATTTTTTGCTATTTCGCACGAATTTGTGGACTGCAAATTCGCAAATTTCACCCATACTTAGTAATCACAGTGATTCATCAACCCCAGAGAAGTTAGAACGAGTAAGCCTTAACCCACATATCTCCCCTCCCGTCTTCCTCATCTTTCTATAACCTCATATCTCTAATGACTTAATTACTCCTTGTCCAACTTTGTTAATCTACTGCTCCCATTGGTTCCCCCGTCTAATTTCACCGGGCTTTCTCAATATCACTAGTATGCCCATCTCCTACGGCCCTCACATGTCTTTCTCTTCTGCCCTTACTATTTTGTGTCCCCGCACCGCGGCACTAGATACTCTCCCACCCCCTTGTTCCATCCATTACCAACTCATATTACTCCATTCCAATATGGCCGCACGGTTCTTCCTTGTCATCAGCTACTACTGCGCATGCTGATCACAGTAACACAGATCACGCAGGCCCCTGGAGCACTCGCAATCCTCTAGGTGCTCAGATTGCAGGCAATACTCGTTCTCCCAACCCCTGCAGTTATACCTTGATTTTCTGGCTCGCGGCTGCCTCCCATTATTAACACGGTGCCCCATCATTAATTCTGAGCATCCACAATCTCCCATTCATACCCCTCCCTCTGCTTCTATTTCAGTCCCGTATACGCAAATTGCTCCACTGTGGCTGTTCCCGGCAGGGAACGTCCCTTATTACTCATCTCATGCAGATTTGAAAACTCCTCTGGTAAGCTCTGTTACAAGTTAACTCATTCCTCCGTAATTCCAGCGCACGCCCTGTCCATTTATACTTGTCCGTTCATCCCTAGGCTGCCCTCCTTACCACTGCCCATTTCAATCAGGGTTACCGAGGCCCTTGACGCCTACCCCACCAGTAAGTCCCACTCTCTTGGCCTAAATGTAAATGTAAATGTGTTTCGATTTATATAGCGCAACACTTTAACCCAGGGGTCTCAAGGCGCTTGCTTAGGGAACCCGTCCTGGTATTCCCCTGTGAGATACCCCGGCCAGGTGTCCACAAGGTGAAAGCCAGGCATCCCGCCGCGAGGGGCCGTAGTGGAGATTAAGCAAGCTATTGCCCAGAGTCGCAGAGTGTGACCCCGTGAGTCGAGTAGGCACCGGAGCGAGAATTGTCGACTCCGTAGAATTTTGAGCCCGAGACCTGCCGAGGCAGGGAATCGAACCCTGGTCCACAGCCGATCTCAGCTTCCGGGTCTGCCGCCTCTAACCACTGGGCCACACTTCTCCACCTCTTTAGCCCTTGCTGCGCATTATTAGCACATCGAGCCACTCACTGTTATCGCCCTCAAGATCGACTCACTTGCATAATCTCACACACTGCCACACTGTGTTAGTCACCTTACGCTTCTTCTCTATTTCTGCCCTTTCTGTTTACTGTTTCAGCTTCTGCCTTGCCCTAGCAACACTTCTGTTCGCAGACCTGTTGGGTACGAGGCACTTTGCAATCCTTCCGGCTACTACTCATACTGCCCCCACGTACACCCCGATTCGACATCACTTGCGCAATCCACACACCACTGTATGAACCACATGAGCTTGCCTGCATTTCACATGTATTCTAATTACACTACACCATCCAGCACACATTCGTTATTATCACTCCATTATGTAACGTGATTATTAATAAATAACAGCATATGTTTTGCAATAGAGACTTTTCTGGGGTCATCTGTCAATCGCTAATTCTGACACCCCAGATCACGGTAACCTGATTTTAAGCATTTTTTATCATCTTTACCATGTACCCTTGCTACACTACCAAACAACTTTCCCTCGCATTTGCGAGTGGCACAATGATACCCATAAAGGCCCAGCTATAAAATACCCATACAAGAAGAGTTCGGGGGGCCACGTACATCCAGGGCAAGCTAAAGATGTTAACAAATACTCCTAGAAGCTAAGGGTGACCGTGTCCCCGGGGATGTCGGCTATTCAGCAATCATTAGCCTCCATGGAAATTAAAGTCCGGACTTCAGGGATGTGAGCAAAAAACAGTAAAAATAGATCTCATAGGAATAATATCTGAGTAGTTGCTATTCCAGAGCACGCAGAAGGTGATGATATGGTGAATGGTTGCACACTGAAGTGGCACTAGAGGGACTCTCTTCATTCTTTGGAAAGAGATCACAGGGTCCCAGGCAGACCACCTGAACCGGCAACCCCTCCCCCAAGCGTAGATAGGCACCTACATTTCAGAGGCCATGATCATATACTGGCTCAAGCCAGAGAGCGAGGTGATCTTCGGATGGGGAACAGCAAGATCATAATATTTACAGACCTTACATGGGAAGTGCAGAGACAGCAAGTCAGTTTCTTGATGGTCAAGAAATGCCTTCGCCAACTAAATGGTATTTCTGGCTCGTCTACGGGTGATCACGGCAGCTGGAACCCAATTTTTCCAAACTCCACAAGATGCTGGAGCCTGGATTGAATCCAGCACTGAAGCTGCACCAAGGAGAAATGCATCAGACACCGTTGTCCGGAACTAGAAAGCAGTTTCAAGTGGCAGGAAAACTCCTACACTGGCAGTAGACCGAAAAGAGAAACATAAAGTAATCCAAGCAGTGTCGGAGATCAGTAACCCTAGCACGAATCCCCTTTCTCAGCAAAGTAATCAGGAAGGTCAGAACTCAGACACAAAATCGAATTCCACCTCTACAGAGGACTCTGACCCTGAGTTGCCCAAGATTACCCCAAAAACATTGTAGGAAATTATATGACTATGAGAAGAGACAGCCAAAGGCGGGACAGCTAGACAAACTAACTCAATCTGGCTGATGCACACACAGATCATTCTGCCTCTGCTCAGGAGGGGGGGAGTATATACACAATCGATGAGGGATGGAGTGGAACCAGGCAGGGTTGCTTCTTATAAATACTAGGCATGCTTCTGCAACCCCACCCCTTTGGTTTAGTTCTAAAGTTTTGTGAGTCCCTTTGTGAGTGATGCCAGTTGGTACCAAGTTTGGGTGGGGTTTGGACTACTACCTGTCCTGGGGTGTGGGAGTTGGGGATTATTTTGTTTGTTGAATTTTGTCTCTGGATCTGGGCGTGCCTGGCAGGCAGAATTCCATGTAAGGGCATTACCTGAGATAGTCGGTACCTGGATGAGATGGGGTTCTGAGACTGGGAGACAGAGTGCTTCACAGACCATATGGGACCCACCAGAGAATATAGGTGTCTCTCGTGGAATGTTAGAGGGATGAATTCTATGACCAAACACCAAAAGGTGTATGCTTATTGAGCTAGAAGAGGATGCACATCAAACTATTGCAAGAAACACACATCAATGCCAAAGAGGGAGCTGTGTTACAGCTTAGGTGGAGGGACCAGGCTTTTTACACAAACTTTTCTGCCTTTGCCAGAGGGGTATTGTTCAGGATCAAAGTGGGGGGTCCCCTTCTGATATACCAACCATATTGTAAACCCGGAAGGAAGATACGTGGTGGTCACTGGTAAGCTAGATGGTAGAGACATGACGATCTGGAGTGTCTATGGCCCGAATGTAGACCAAACCTCCTTTTTATCAGCCCTCTCTGGTTCTTTAGCACCCTACCCCGTAGGGTTGGTGATGCTGGTGGGAGATTTTAACTGTGTGGCAGATACAACACTAGATAGGTCTCACGTCACCAGCGAGATTCCCCCATTATCAGAACAGCCGAGGTGTACCAGAATTGGTAGCAAAGCTGGGGATTGACTGATAAGTGGAGACTGCACCACCCAGGAGAGAGAGAAAGAGACTACTCTTTTTTCTCACACATGCATGATTTACACGTCAGATTAGATGCTATTCTTTGTACACCTGACATTCATGATCATGTCCTCACCATTGACTACTTAGCTATGACATTCTCAGACCACAACCTCCTCGTGATGGGATTTTGTTGGACATGAATTAGACCGGCAAATATCACCTGGTGTTTAAAGCCGGAATCACTGGAGGGCCAAGTGTTTGAGGCAGCAATACAAACGGCCTTAGAGCAATCATTTACAGAGAATGACTGGACGGCATCGAGTCCCTTGATAGAATGGGATGCATTTAAAACAGTGGACATGGGAAGGTGTATCTTTGAGGCAGTGGGTATCCGAAGGTCACTCCTAAGGGAAACTCTAACGGCGGAACACAAACTATGGGAGATCAAGATAGATAGGCCTGAGAGTCGTTAACTACAAGACACATTATTAGAGGCCAAATAAAAGGTCGCAGAACACGTGGAAAGATTGCGCTATTTTAACTTTAGAAACTATAAGATCAGAGCACATCCAGAACGAGACCGAGCTGAAGCACTGCTGTCATGGCTATTACAAATACTGGAGTTAAAAGATGAGTGCGGGCCAGCACTTGTCCAACAACAAGACATCAATAGAGCCTTCCATGACTATCATGCTGAACTGTACCTGAGCAGGATGTCAGAAAAGGAGGAGGAAGTTGATTTCATCTTAGAGACCAGAAGACTACCTACTCTAACTGCAGAAGAGGCAAAATCTTTAGGCAGGGACACAAAGCTTCAGGAAGTTAAGGCCGCTTTGACTATAAACAAAACATCTGGCACTTATGGCTTACCAGCTGAATTTTTTGGGACATACGTGGAGATGCTTGGGCCAAAACTGGTGGTGCTTTATCATTTAGCAAAACAAACTGGGAAGCTACCAATGTCCCCGCTGTTAAAACCAGGAAAACCGGCCACTGATTAAACGACCTACTGATCCCTATCAATACACAACTTGGATTACAAAATCTTGAGCACAGTATTGGCCTCACAACATCTCCCGCACATGATGACCCTCATTGACCAAGGTCAAGCCGTGTTCACACCAGGTCATAATACAGCCCTTAATATCTTGAGACTGTTGCGGATATTGAATGCTGACTCCAAAGAAGAGGCAGCCATTTTCTCAGTAGACATAGAAAAATCTTTTGACAGCTTACAATGGCCATACATATTCAAGGTGATGAGGTGGTTTGGACTGGGGTCAGGGTTAGTGAGTTGGAAGGATGACTCTATTATACAGAAAATCACGGGCCAGAGTGTGAACGGGAGATATGATCTCCAACAGGAACCAAGTGGCAGGGGATATAGAAAAGCCTGTCCCCTGTCTCACCTTCTATTTGCTCTAGCTATGGAGCCTTTAGCTGCTCATGCCCGAACAGGGACCCTGTATCAAGATCTGGAAATAATGAGAAGATAGCACAGGATAACCCTATATGCCAATGATCTACTGCTGTTCCTACGAACGGTGAGGGATGACTTTGACGGAGCTAGGGAACTAATGGAGCAACTTGGACGGGTGTTGGGCCTAGTAGTGAAATGGAAAAAGTCATGCTTGTTCCTCACCCAAGTAGTGTCATGTCCTTTAGGATAGTCCCATCATGTACATACCATATTACATACATTTTGTAAATGTAAATGTACATGTATTTATATAGCGCAAATCACCAACCCGGTATCTAAGCGCTTGCTTAGGGAACCCGTCCTGGTATTCCCCTGTGAGATAACCCCGGCAGGGTATCCACAAGGTGATAGCCAGGCATCCCACTGCGAGGGGCCGTTGTGGAGATTAAGAAAGCTATTGCCCAGAGTCGCAGAGTGTGAACCCATGAATCGAGTAGGCACCGGAGCGAGAATTGTCGAGTCCGTGGACATTTTCGGACTCAAGACAAGCCGAGCTGGGAATTGAACCCTGGTCCCGGGCTGACCTCTGCTTCCAGGTCTGCCTCCTCTAACCAGTGAGCCACACTTCACCTTGTCCCATCCACACAACATAACAGTTCTACACAGGTGACCTTTTACCCAGTACCTGGTATCTTACTTCTGTCTCTCCAACATCAGGCTCTCTGTACCCTATCTTAATCCCTGTACCTGATGTACATAAACACTTCCACAGGCATGGCAGATTTATTCTGTATAAGGTCACCACTTTTTTCTTCCATGGCCAACAGCCAGCTGTGCATGATCATGTTTGTTTAGAAAAGGATAAGCCAATGTTTTCAAAACATATCGATTCTAGAAGAAACCCTGGAATGACCACTTTAATATAAAAGACCCTCACTCTCCCTTACAGAGAGAGGAGAATTCCTTCCAGGATGGACTAAGACTCTGCAGGCTGATCCTTCGACAAGCAGCGGCCTGACATCCCTTGCGTTTAAAACTGTTTTGAGCTAGGACAAGACACAGAACAGTTGTTCTTAGATCACAAGTTTATGATTGCATGTGAGGTCAACACATTGCAGCAGTGAAGCACCCTTAGTTTAAATTCTAGAGAATAGTGAATAAATAGAAAAATTACATTATTAGTTTGGAATGCTCCTCTAACCCCCTCCTTCATTCAGAACCATCAGGTGAAGGGTTAGCACTTTCCTTAGGAATTCTTGGCTCCATTTGGATCTATCGTGACATTTACAAGCACATCATTCAACTACATTTCTAGGCTAGGTACATTTAGGTAGGCTACTTATCATACGAGTACTCCAATGCTATCGTTTTATATAATCCTATTTTATTCATCTTATTAGCACTATGATAAAAATGTATTTACTATTTACGATTTTGGGACTAGCAATCACATTTGTCTGCTCCTGCCTTTTGATTTTCGCAGCGAATATGTTTCACACTAGAATGGCGCTTGACCAATAAATAATTATTGAAACCGTTCCAATTATCATTCTATGTGTACTCTGAGAAAAGTAAGCACTAGTGAATGAGCAAAAGATACAGTATCGTTTTCCACGATACCTGAGGAATCAGAGTTGTCATGTTGGTTGGTTGCCAGAAACTACACACACTGCTGTAGAATACAGGGGGGTGGTAGTGGCACTATAGATCTAGCTGGTCTAACAGCTGACTCATCCTGTGGTGGTGTCCAGAGTCTGCCTGCACACCAAGCAGTTTAGGTCATCCAAAAAGTGCAGGTCCTGGGGGGTCCTAGGAAGTACATGACAGTAACTAGGGAAAGGCCGGCAATAGCAGAGGAGGTGCTGTGGGAGCCTGGATATACTGGAAGGGAGCATAGGAAAGGATATTCGGGGTACAAAAGCAAAAATGTAATTTTGCGCGTCCCTACCCCTTTCAGTAATAGGCAAAATTGTTTTGTTGGAAATGGTGACGCTGCAGAGGTTATTATTCTAGTTTGTAGTGCTCCCTGTGTGGATACTACCAAAGGTATTCCAAACACTGAATTCACTGATAACAACTTTCGTATTGGGAGCGGGCCGATGTAGAGAGGTGTTGAGCACCCTCCAGAGGTCCAAAGCACTGGGGGGCCTAGCATTCCCTTATTTTAAGAGCTACTATTTAGCGGCACAATTGAAGTGGTTGACACAGTGGATGGCCGGGAGGGTGTATAGGGTAGCGGGTTTGGATCCACACGTTCCGTCCCAGGACCTGCTGTCGCGCGTGGTTCTGCGGTTGCCCACTTTGGGACCAACGGTAGGAGCTGAAATGAGAGTGCTCCGCAAATGTTGGATACGGAGCTTACAAAGGCTGAAAATACGACACCCATAGGCCCGAGATATTACATTGGAAATCCTTATGGTCCTGCCACATGCAAGATATTGGCACAACATAAGGGAATGGGTTGTAGCTGGTGCGTCCACGGTTGAGTGCTTTATAAAGATGGTGTGCTCTTACCTTTTGAAGAATACCGGGGGAGGTTTGATATGCCACGAGGACACTTCTTACTATGCAGAACCCTCACTGCAGCAATGCATACACACTGGGGGCACGACTCTCAGAGCCACCTTTGTTGAGAGGGTGTCCTCTTCTGGGAAATACAAAGTGGTCAACTGTCTTCATCGCAGGCTCTGAAACGAGCTATTGCCTGTACCTAATAACTTGCAAGTGCGATGAGAGGAGGACCTTGAGATCCCCATTGAAGAGAAACATAGGACAGAGTTAGTGGAACATGCTCTGAAGGTAATTAGAAACTCCTGTTTTCAACTCATAAACGTTTACATATTGCACAGGGCATACCTTGCGCCTGCATGAATAAATAGGTACTACCTGATAGACACAGCAAAATGTCCACGCTGCGAGGAAATAGGAGCTGACGTTTAACACATGTTCTGGTCCTGCTCAGAGTTAGGGGAGATATGACAGACATATTAACTGAGGTACCTGAGAACGAGGTTTACTGTACACCAGGACACTCTCCACTACACTGCTTCCCACACACCCCTAAGACCAAAGTAACTAGCAAATTCCAGGACTTGACCCTACTCTTGGGCAAGCGAAAGATTGCCAGGCAATAGAAATCCCAAAGAGGGCCCTTAGTGGTAGGATGGAAGAAAGAGTTACTGAAGTGGGCATCACTCAGAGAGGCTTGAAGGGACAGAGCATCGTTAGAGACAACCAGGGCATGGGAGGCACTAATGACAACTCTGAAGCGCCCGGTGGCACCCCTTCAGAGGAGACGAAGGACAGCGCTTGAAAATCCCAAATACACAAACGTGGATTAGATCATACTGGACTATGTACCCACCCCAAAAAAGAGTAAAAAGCAAAATACCCAAAATTAACAATCTTGTCTAAGTATGAGCCATCTCATTACGCAGGGGGTAACCCAAGTAACCCTACGGCATCTGGGTAAGATACAAAATTTAATAAAGCAAATGATGCCTAGGAAATAATAATCAAAAAATAAAGGATAGAGATCAACAAATGATCCCTTCCTCTTCTGATTTAATCACATACAAAATCTGTGTCTTCTTTCATCTAAGACCAAAGGCAACTCAAAAACAGTTACAAGAAACAAACCTTTTTGTTTATTTAGCCATTTTCTTCAAAAATGAATATAGGTAAATTTTTCTCCTTTTTAAAACATGTATTTACACAACAAATATACTCAATACAAGGACAAATATATTCAAACACTATTTACATTTTTGACCAACTAATATTTTAGACCTTTATGTGTCATAGCCCTTATTTATCAAAAGAAGGATGCTTCAAAAAATATTTTACAAAAGGCATTCCTTCAAAAGAAGATCAGTCAAAAACACAGGAGCCTGGGAGATATCTTACTTAAACCTCTATTATTTTTATACTCCTTCTAATTAGAAGTAACATGAATTCCCTGTGTCAAAGTTATCGTTCTGGGTTTATATTCTCCCAGTATATGCGCAAAACCGATTCACACCTGGCTTCCGCGTTGGAAAATCGGGTTTACATCAATCGCCATCCCTCTCCACCGACGTGTACATTATCACGTGGTGCAGAAGCGAAGGAATCTCGGACCTTGAGGCATGTAAATAAACAAAGGACTACTGGATATCCATACTGCAGTTAATACACTGCAGTGAAAAGCGGACTAATACGTGCACTCACAATCCTAAATGTCGCCCTATAATTTAGCAAAGGGGGTATAAATCTCCCCGAACTTAAATCATCGCCACATGACCCATTAATAAATAGTGACGTGTAATATTAATAATGGACCTTTGCCCCAACTGCCACACTTGCTCCTAGAAGTGGAATAATGAATATACTCACATTCTATGCTATTGTCCTTCTAGCCAACTCTTGTTAGAATTTAATGTGGTTTGCTGAGGTACAGTGGTGGAGGTGCCAGCGGAGGCACCACCTTACGGATTGCGATGTCCCTTTTCCTCAGCCTTTACATGGTAGTCCTATCGTCATGTAAAGGCAGATGGAATGGATCTTTGGGGGGCCCCTAGCATGGCCCAGACACCCGTGGACCTCTGCTATCAGGCACATGTGGTGCCCCTCCAAATATCCATCCCCTGTGTGCCATGCACCACATGTTGCCTGCCATACTATGCATGGATATTCGTAAACATACCCTTAGCTATTGCAGCTTGTGTTGTGGCCCTTTTCCGGCTTGCATTACAAGCTGCAACAGTAAAGGGTATGTTTCCGACTGCCGTGCTGGCAGTCGCATTGTAATTTGGTGGGTGGGACCTCTGACTCCTTGTCAGGCAGTAACATTCTTGCTAGGATGTCGGTCGGACGCTTGTCCGCCCAGCATCGTAATGAGGTCCATAGTGTTCTGTGATTAGAAATGCGTTCATCCCAAATTCATTGGCCCTTATCAAGTCCTTCAGTGACTACATTCAGTAGTATATAGACTTCAATTGCCATGTGCTATAAAAATAAATCTGATCTTTCATATTTCCCTACTCAAGCCAGCTCTCCCTCGCTTCATGTGCTACATCCTCCATGGTCCTGGTTCTTGGCCAGTATGAAGTGTGTTGGAACCTTGTCCTGGATGCCCAGCGCTGGGGCTCTAAATTGCGGCATTTGTTGACATGGAATGGGTGAAGCTCAGAGGACGACTCTTTTGAGCCCATGGAGAATGTTCACACTCCCTGACTCGTAGTCACCTTCGATACTTAACATCCTTTTAATCCTGACTCTAGACCTCACCTTGGAGGGAGAAGAACTGGCAGGAGCCCATTGATAACTTGCGACTCTAAGGTTGCTTGCATCTCTCTGACCAATCTTTGTGTCTCTTGGGCCACTCTTTGTTCCTCTCAATGTCCTTCCGGCAATTTGCTTGAACTTCCATCCATGAGGAAATAGTGACTCCACTGCTGAAACCGCAGTTCACTGGGAACATGTACTGCTGTCCTATGAGGAATGTTACTGCTGTGCTATTCTGTCTTTCTAAATCTGCTATTCCTTACAGTTTTACCAATGGTCACCGCAGGACTACATGTCTCAGATTCCTCTGAGCAGGCACCTCAACCATTGTAGGGACTGCAGTCTGTCGGATTAGTGTCGGATGCTCTCTCCGCCCTCCCACCATTTGCCCGCCCTCGTAATGCGACTGGCATGGGCATGGCCTGATAGTGGCAGTCCCCCCACCATCGTAATCTGGCCCTCAGTGCTTCATGCATTTACACATTGATCATACTCATTGTGTAATAGCCATATTAATGTGTGTGCATCTTGTTAACCCAATAACAGTAGCTGGCTGCACGTATACACAGTGAGAGCCACATGTATAACCAATTACAATTGATGTATTAACTCATGTTAAATGTACCCTGCTGGATGCCATCTTTTTCTTTTTGCAGTTGATATGACTTGTGCCTGGGCCTCTGTCTCTTGAATTATTTCTTTAATAAACACATTGCAAGTTTTATGTTTTTTTCTCTCCTCTACAGGTGCATTATCATGGAGATATTGTAGAGAACTGTTTGATTAGGCTCACCTAATTGAAACCTGCCCATGGATAGGTAGTGTGCAGGGATGGAAAGCGCCTCCTGTAGCAGAAAGACCAAGCTGATGCTAACTTAAATACGGTACAACTGTGCATTCTTTGTTTGATACTGGGAACCTGGAGAATCCACCTGCTCCATGAGAACCCATCCTCTGATTGTACTGTCCAGAGGGAGCTGGTGGAATGAAGCTTCCAGTACATACGACTGTCTATTAATTGTGTGTTTTAGAACATTTTAGCACATCCGACGTTTCTGAGAAAATACCTCTTTCAAACTATGCGGATTTTCCCTGCCCAGGGTGATGAGTTGCACGCATGAATGTCTGTTTTTCCCCCCAGGGTTCTTCTGGTGCTGACTCCTTCCTCTTTGAATTTCCTCTTGAGACGTTCAAAGCTCTTTCTTGGTTAGGGAAGTTTATGGTAGTTATCTTCTTGCATTCTGTGCTTTATACCTTGTCATATTTTTACATCTTCTTGAATATAATGTACAAATTCAGACTGCACAACTATATTGATATGCATATCGTATGGATTCATTAATTACATGCTTGATGGTTTTTGTAAACTTTACAAAATGTTGCTAATAAAACTTTAATATTTGCACAATATCCTCTCTGTGGCTACTGCAGAGCAAAATTGGTATCACTGTCATTGGAACGCATTGCTGATGCTAGCTCCTTTTATACACTTTCAGTCGACAATCAAAGGTCTAAACGACCATTGGATGATCCTGTACAATGACTACACTCAAATATTTAGGTACAAGAAAATCTGCCCCATCACTGTCTATTTACCTCATTTGTTTGCTTTCCATGTGCTGTTCCCATGGTGTGTTTTAAGGATATTTTCATGTGCATTTATAGCTGATATTTGAAAGCATATTAACAAATCTTGGAAGGGTTTTTGATGGAGATTTATTTTTGTACAGAGTCAGCATGGAGCATGTTTATGGCTCGACTTTTGAAAATGAGACAAGTGAACAAAGAGTGCCTGCTTGCCGCTCACTCGCTGGAGCCTTGCATGAGTGCAAGCAAGAAATCTCACCCAAGCTTCTTTCCTTGTGACAGTGCTGCTGAAGGGTTTAATACCCAAAAAGGATTTTGCAATAGTTCCATGATGGTAGTGCCTCTCTCTATGCAATCCTGTTGATAAGCATGTCGTGGTGTTTTCACAGAGTTAGTTCAGAGAACCATATTTGATAGGGATGGCAATCCCCTCATCTGAGACAAATATCGCCATGATACAGCAATTGTCCAGCATCTCACTGCCATAACATTGCGGGCTCACGTGCCAAGAAATGTTTAGCGGAACATCACATTAAAAAATGTGTTAATTTTGATTGAAATACTTTATATATAGCCACTACATTGCACTTCAAGCTTCAACACTACTAAGCATACCAGCTGCAATGGACCTTTTTCCTATGTGAAAGCAAACATCTAGGGCCTCATTTCGATGAGACTTAGAAAGCCTCCGACCACAGGTCGAGGCTTTCCGAGTCTCATCGCCGCCGCATTACGATGCATGCGGTCGAAAGTGAAACCGACCAGTCATTCCAGTTGGATTCTGATGGGCTCAAGGAGCCCGTTGGCCAGTTGAAAGCCTGACCGTAATCCCTATGGAAGGCATTTCTGCCGAAGGGATTACGATGTTGGTTTCAGGCAGGCTTTCCATGTGGGGCATTCTTACATGGAAAGCCTGTCAGAAAGCAACATTGGGAGCCGCTAACTGTGCCCCTTCCCTCTGTGGCCTCTGGTTGGAGGCCGAGGGGGCAACTGTGGTTCTCCACACAGAGGTGTCTGCCACACGGCCCAGGGATGAACAGATTCCCCCATTTCTCGATGGGAGTTTGTGCTATGGTCGGTTAACAGCCGCAGCACTAGCTCCCATAGAGAAATGGGAGTATGCGACTGTGCCATGTGGGTCGGGCAGACATGAGACCGTCCGACCTCGTAATAAGCCCCCTATTGTCCATTGAAAGTATATAGAACAAAAGTTTGACATGTGGGTGGAGTTGAAGCCCACTCATATTATTGTTTATCAAAGATCCTTTTCTGGTGATTATTTAATGTCTGACAAGAGTTGTGTTGTCAAGCCTAAAAAACAAGGAAAGCATTGGACCAGGGGAAAAAAAAAAGATAGGAAACTAAAACCAAGAGAAAAAAAGGAAATGATTTAAAAGCAGATGGTTGTTCAAATTGAGTAAAAAACTGACCATTATGCATGTTAAAGGAAAAAAATAGAAAAGGAACATGAAATAAAAGAATATATGACCAAGCAGTAGAAATTACCTACTGGCGGTCGCCAGTAGATTGTTATAGTTAGGATTTTTTTCAATGTTAAATCTCAAAATTCTATTTGGAATAACTTTGGCACCGGTAAACGAATCTGCCTGAAAATGTCCTCAAACTGGCCTCGTCGAGCTCCGGTCCTTCCCTGAAAGTTTGGGGGGGATGCGTCAAGCGGGGGCTGAGATAAAAGGGGGTCCCAAAACGCGTTTTCCCCATGTTAATTTCCATAGGGCGGTCGACCTCACTTTTAGCCCGAACTGCTGAATGGATTTACACCAAACTTGGCAAAATTGTAGGGACTGGTAGCCCGATGTGCCTTTGCTATGTCTCAAGATATGTGCTCCAGTGGATTTTGAGTAATTTAGGTTCAAAAATATATATATATCTAAAAGCGCGCCCCGGTACACGCTCCGGGGAGCTCTCCGGGCGCGACATGCGACTTGCGCGCAGAAAGCTGATTGGTTCTTGGGTGTCTGTAAACATTCGAAACAGTCCGGAGCGGCCACCATCTTGTGTCTCTGTAGGATCGAGACACAAGAGGTGACCAAAACAAAGGGGGAATTGACCATAAGGGGGCAGGGTAGACCCCCCTGACCCCCTAGGTTTGATGTGGGGGCTATAAAAGGGTCCCGCTGGGCAAAAATTAAAAATAAAACATTTCGATTTGCGCGGGGGGAGCGCCCGGTACACGCACCTGGGAGCACACCGGGGAGCGCACCGGGGAGAAAAGAGAATGGCAGAGTTTAAAAATGTAAGTCATTTTATATAAATGGGAGGTAGTTCTGAAAAGAACTGTTTTTTTTCTTTTTGTTGTATTATTTTTTTTGTTTGTTTTTTGGAACATTTTTTTGGGGGGGTATTTTCAGAACAATTTTATATTTTTTTGTAGTTTTTCTGGGGTGAAACAAAAGACAGGGAATTGCAAACAGCTCAACTGGAGCAAAAAAATAGAACAAAATTAAGGTTGCTTGCTGCAGTGATGGTTGTCTGCAGCTCGATTAAGTAAAGTGATGCTCTGCTCACCATAAGATATAGTTTTGTTGCAATATATGCAAACAAATTTAAATTTGGAAAACTTGGTTTGAACATTAGGGACCATCTCCCTAGCCTCTTCACCGGATGGAGTGGGTTGGTTGGAGGTGCTGGAAGTAGAAGGTTGGGGAGGGTTCAAGGTCAGTTGCCTGACTTCTGCTCTTAAATAATTGTTTGGGTGCTTCCTAAGCATGGGCGGAAAATCCGTTACGCTCGCGGATTTTGCGGATTTTCGGTAAATTCGCGATCCACGAACGCTCGCGAATTTACCGAAAATCCGCAAATTCGCACGCAGCGGATTTTTTTTTCTTGGTGATACAATTTTGCGGCGTGCGGTGTAAGTTCGCAATTGCGAACATGTAGGTGCGGCGGGCAGCAACAATCTCGCACTCGCGAAATTACAAAATTTGCAATTCTGCACAAGAAATCCACGCGCAAGCAGCATAGACCTTCTGAAAATGATGATTTTTATAAGAATAACTCCTCAGGTTGACATTTGCCTGCCATTTTTTGGATTTGAGGCCTTTTGACTTTCTTTAGATCACTTTTGGATTAGAAATAAACTTTCACAAGTAAGTTTGTTTGGAGCATTACATTTGCTGTTCTGCAGAAAAACGAGTTTTGCTAAACTGAAAGCACTCAGCAGGTGCAAAAGTTCAAATTCATCATTAGTAACCATTCTCTGTAGTGCTTCCTGACTGGGGCCCCTCCAGAGTTCAGTTGCTAGTTGCGACAATTGTATGACCCTGCTCTGACCCTCACAGCCGGATCATAGAATAGCTACAAGTAGGCCACAAAGGTCCTGGAAAAAAAATTGCACTGCAACAGAAAGCAAATTACAGATAAGGAAGCAGGTGCCAGACTGGAATTTTAAAACAGTGACACATTAATAAATCAACCCCAAAATAATTCATGTCAGTTGAAGCAGGGCAGGTGTGCTTGCTTTTCCCCCCATAATCTACAGTGATGATGATGAACCAGAGGGTGGCATTGATGTACCAGAGGGTGGTATGGGTGAAACAGAGGGTGGCAGTGGTGGCAGTGTTGAAACAGAGGGTGCTGTGAACCTGTGATGATGAACCAGACGTAGAAACAACATAGACTTGTCACTGACCATGTCATGAGTGATGTAATATGTGACGTCATCAGCAGTGCATTACACGTGCAAGTTATAGCGAGTCCAACTAACTATAACGTGGAATTTCAATGGTTTTATGTCAGCAAAATTTCCAGGTAACTATAACTGGTGTGAAACCTATGTTTTTTTCAGTGAATTTAATAGGTTTTTTAAATGCTAATTCCTAACTATAACTGGTGTGAAACCTATGGTTTTTTCAGTGAATATATATTGAAGTTAAAAAAAGAATTAACAAAATGCAAAAATGCATCCTCGTCCACATCTCAGATTTTGCCTCTTTACAGGTTTTTCTTACACTTTATCTGCTCAGCGTACTTCAAAAAGAACAGAACGAAGCTGTTCACCTCATCTTGGGCCTACTGTGTAATGTAATGTAATGTAATGGTGTCTTGTAAAGCGCATGTATCACCCCGCCATGGGGTATCTCAGCACTGTAGACTGCTGGGGAACCCGTCTGGGCGTTCCCTGTGAGATGGTCCCTGCTGGGTATCTCCAAGGTGAAACCAGGCATCCCCAGCGTATGTGGGGGGCCGTTGTGGAGATAAGGCAAGCTAATGCCCAGAGTTGCCGAGTGTGATCCCTGGTTAGAGTAGGCACCGAGGCGAGAATTATCGAGTCAGCTGACCTTGGTCCATGACCCTGCCGCGTCGGGAATTGAACCCTGGTCCCGGGCCGTCCTCTGCTTCCGGGTCTGCCGCCTCTAACCAGTGAGCCACACCACTCCACTGTGTCAAGGCCATGATTCATCTTCTCAAGCATCTCTTCATTGACATCTTACGCAAGAAAGGATCATCTTCAAAAGCATCTGTTCAGTTCACTAAGCATTAATTCAGTTGAAGTGAGTCTTTCAAAGATCATGTAGCGTTCCAATTGGTACGCAAAGCCCCTAGGCCTCTATTTGTCCACAACCCTGCCTTTATTAGAAAACAGTATCTCCTATATTCTTCTAGGCAAATATGCATCCACAGCCTAAATGAATTACCACAATTGCACCTATAATCTGAAATTCTACTTCATCATATCTTTGTACTATTCCTTTGCTCACTGCATTTCGATGTGCACCTAAGATATATCACTTCAATATTTATTCAGAACTAAGCTTCGGTTGGTGTGTTTACATCCCGGTACCGTTGTGTCAAAAAACTTAGCAGCTGATTAGGATGGCCGATGGATTGCCCCCGCCGGGCTGGCGGTAGCTACCGCCGGCCCGGCTGCGGCAATCCGTCCGCCATCCTCACAGAAATGACCTCCCGCCAGGATGGCGGGGGAGTCTGCGGCGGACGGCAAGACCATATGCTTACATATGGTGGCGGTGTCTGCGAGACACTGTCAACCATATTAAGATGGCGGCGGTCCTATGCATTTCCACTGCAGCATTGCTGCTGTGGAAAGGCATTCGGTCTTTGCTTTGGGGGACTGTTGCAGGCCCCCAGGGTGAAGGGGGGTGCACATTGGGGGTACCTATGGTACCCCCTGCGTTTCAAAGTACAACGCGTGGTGCCTGTCATGTTGTGCTTCGAAACGCACAACATGCATTTTTAGCATTGCAGCGGACGGTGCTTTCAGCACCGCCCGCCGCAATGTTAAAAATGCGGGATGCACCCGTCACTGTGGCGGGTGCATCCTAATTCGACGCACAGGACCTCCGCCCCTGTGGGGGACGGTCCCTTTCTACGACGGGATGGCGGACGGACAAAGTCCATCCGCCATCCTAATCGGCCCATAATTTGGTTAATGTGCGATGTGTAAAAGTTATATAACATACCAACATAATGTAATCTAACACCGCCACGGATGAGATGTACTACATTCTTGTGCAATGCAGTGTTGAATTTATTTATTTAAAGAGTTTTATATAGCACTGGCTAGACCCAGAGGTATCAGAGCACTTTACATAAGGAAGTGGTTACAACTGAATAGTGTTACATAGTGACATTAGTTTCTAGAGCAATAACATAGCAAGGAGAAAGACAGTGGTATAAAAATGCATACGTTGCTAGAGCATAAGAATAACGTAGAAAACAAGTCCAAGGAGAAGAAATGGTAGAGGGGGAAAAGTAAAGGGTTATAAATACATATCAAGTCAGGATGGAGAAGAGAACTTCTGTGGATACCAAAAGTTAGAGTAGGCAAGTCGAATAGAACCGGAGAGGTTCCAGGGATCACAACAAGCAGTGCCTGTCTTCATTACTGGGTCGGGTTGAGAGTTAGAAATGGAAGGGGGTGCCTCACCAAGCTGAACAAAAAGAGAGCGTTGAAGTTGATTTAGAGGGGCAATGATAACTCTGGAGGCAAAAGGAGCTGGCCAGTGGCAGGGCACAATCAGGTGGACAGTCGAAACCGCAAGATGGAGGAACCAAGGACACGGACCACAAGAGTTACATAAACAAGATGGCTTTGCAGGTAGATTAAAATCTGATTAAAAAATCCAGTATTTTAAACCTACCCCAAAAGCAGAGCTGAATTGGGAAGGCAGCAGTCGGTACTTGAGGGAGGTAAGGTAGGGAGTCTCCTGGGTCATCCATGGCAGGGGAAGTCAGCGCTGGCGCCCAGGCAGCAGTCCCAGGAAGAGGGCAGCTGCGGGTCAGGAGGGCGAGTAACTCAGGAAAAAAGGGAGCAAGCTCAGTGATGCAGGGCAGCTGTGTTGCGTAGTTCTCATTGCTGCGTTCTCATTGATTCTTGTTCCAGCACTGCGGGATGCCAGGCAACCACGTTTTAAATCCAGAAGGCAGGCGATGGCCAGTGGAGAGATCCCTTGCCATTTCCCCAACAGCCACCAAGGAAGAAATACATTATCATTGGTGTATCAGCAGGAAAGCGGGGTAAGAGGGAGACGCATCGGAGAGGCGAGGAAAACTGTGCTCGATGTCCGGCTGGGTAGGTGACGGCTGCGGTGGTGAAACCGGAGCCAATCTCCCCTATAGCTGTCTGGGAGGCTTCACTGGAAATCGGCCATGTTTGCTAGGGCTCCAAAGTCTGATCCATCACTCCCGTATTCTTCTGAAGATCTCGGGCCGATATGCGGGAGATTTGAGAAGATGAGGACCGCAGTCAAACAGATTCCCAGGTGAGTAAGAGGGTCTAAGGAGGAGGTAGAAATCGGGGGATTTAACCCAAAAAGGCAATCCCTAGCCGGAAGCCCCTAACCTGTCAGCCATCTTGGCTTCATTGATATCAAAACCAGGATAGTAAATAGCACACACCCAGCAGCAAAACGAATCTTGAGGGGACCCCCCCAGCAAAGTACATGGAGGGGGCTCTCACTCTCCAGACCCTCCACCGCGCACAAGGGGGACTGTTTGGGAGGTTGTTATGCCACCGCATCCACCACTTTGCGCGGGGTCACCCCCACGCACCGCGCACACTCCTCGTGAGTGAGCCCAGGCTGCCCCCCGTTCCCGCCAAGTGCCGCCGCCGCTCGCAGCTGTGACCCTCTGACACCGCTGTTGCTGCTCTTGCCCCGCCTGCGCCGCGCCTGGAATTGCGAATCCGATAGTTTTTTCCTCCCCCGGTGTGTTCTCTGCTCCCTGTCATTGTATGCTCCCCGTGTTGATTTATTTTGTTCCTCTGTAACTCTGATTTTTTTCGCCCCCTGTGTATCTATTTTCTGCTCCCTGTTTATTTTCTGTTTCCCCGTATTGTTATTCCTGTACCCCTGTGTTTTTGTCGCCCCCGGCCCCTGCCGCGCTTCCCGCCACCTCCCCGCTCCCCGCCGCTGCCCCCTGCGGCCCCGCCCCTTCCCTCTGCAGCCCTTCCAATTCGCCGCCCCGCTCCCGCCTCCCAGCTGCCCCTCCCTCACTCCGCCCCCCCACTCTCCACATATGGCAGAGTGGCTAACGCGCAGCGTGCTTGCACCGCGGGAGCGCCGATTGTGCGCCGAAGGTGCGCCAAAGGTAAGCCCGTCTGCGCCCGTCCGTGCCTGGACCGCGCCCAGCGCCCAGACCCATGTCTCCCGCAGTCACCAGCCCTCCCGCCGGACCTACGCCGCCACCGAACTCAACGCACTCAACGCCGGCCGATTGCCGGGCTGCTACCGAGCCACCCCGAGATGCACCCACGGACCCTTCTGCTGCAACTCTTGCAAGTTCACCTGCATCCGGACCTGCACCACTCCAGCAGTGCCCAAGACCTCGACGAGCAACAGCAGCAGGCACCTGAAGTTCATCCTGCTCAACATCCGCTCCGTCCACAGACACGCCGTCGAGCTCTGGAACCTGCTCGATACCACAGCCCCTGACGTCGCCTTCCTTACGGAAACCTGGATGAACGCCTCCTCAGCGCCCGACATCGCCATCCCGGATGGCTACAAGATCATCCGGAGGGACCGCGTCAACCAGACAGGAGGAGGCATCGCCATCATTCACAGGGACTCCATCCGCATCACGACCAACACTGACGACACCCTCGCACCCGCCGAGCACCTGCACTTCCAGATCCATACCAACCTCAAGACCACCCTCAGAGGCACCCTCATCTACAGACCCCCGGGACCACGCACACAATTCAGCGAGGACATCGCCGACTTCGTCAGCCCGCATGCCCTCCCCTCCGTTGACTACATCCTCCTCGGGGACCTCAACTTCCACCTGGAGAACAACAATGACTGCAACACCACCACCCTGCTGGACAACCTCGCTAACCTCGGACTCAAGCAACTGGTGACCACCCCCACCCACTATGCCGGACACACACTCGACCCGGTCTTCTCATCCAGCAAGGACATCACCTTCAGCCACGCCACCGGACTCCACTTTTACGGACCACAGCTGCGTCCACTTCAGCTTCAAAAGGACCACGATCCACCACCAACAGCAACAGGATGCACGCAGAAGCAGGAACAAGATCACAGCCGACCAGCTTGCGACTTCCCTGAGCAAGAACCCACCCACCAGCGCAACGAACCCCAGCCAAGCGGCCACCAACCTCACAAAGTGGATCAGCGACTGTGCAGACGACCTCGCTCCTCTGAAGACCCCGCCCGGCAGACCAGGCAGCAAGAAAGCCCCATGGTTCACCGACGAACTCGAAGAGCTCCAAGAAGAACTGCAGAGCCCTTGAGAAGGCCTGGCGCAGAGATCCAACACCGGACAACATGACTGCCCTCAAGCTCGCCACCCGAAAACACCACCAACTGATCCACACCACCAAGAAAACTGCATTCAAGGAACGACTGGACAACAACGCACACAACTGCAAGGAACTCTTCAACATCGTTAAAGAGCTCTCCAACGCTGAGAACAACGACATCACCCCTTCGCAAGACCTCTGCAACTCCCTCGCATCCTACTTCCACAACAAGATCGCAGACATACACAACAGCTTCAGCACTCAATCGACGCACGCCACGACGGAACCACCGCCCCCCACCACCACCCTCCACGCCTGGACCCCGATCAGCACCGAAGACACCATCCGCACGATGAACTCCATCCACTCCGGATCTCCGACCGACCCTTGCCCTCACCACGTCTTCAAACAAGACCGACGCTGTCATCGCACCCCACCTGCGGGACATCATCAACACCTCCTTCAACACCGCTACCTTCCCGGAGAGCTCGAAGCACGCCGAACTCAGCGCCCTACTAAAGAAACCATCAGCCGACCCCACCGACCTCAAGAACTACCGACCCATCTCGCTGCTCCTGTTTCCCGCAAAAGTCATTGAGAAGACCGTCAACAAGCAGCTGGCCGCCTTCCTCCAGAGGAACGGATCCCTCGACCTTTCACAGTCTGGCTTACGGGCCAACCACAGCACTGAGACCGCCCTGATCGCAGCAACCGATGACATCCGAGCCCTGCTCGACAACGGAGAAACAGCGGCCCTCATCCTCCTAGACCTCTCCGCGGCCTTCAACGCTGTCTGCCACCGTACCCTAGTACAGCGCCTCAGCAACGTTGGAATCCAGTAGAAGGCACTGGAGTGGATAATCTCCTTCCTCGCCGGAAGGACACAGAGAGTCCGCCTCCCCCCGTTCAGATCAGAAGCCACCGAAGTCATCTGCGGTATTCCTCAAGGCTCCTCGCTCAGCCCAACCCTCTTCAACGTCTACATGAGTCCCCTCGCAGCCATCGCACGCCAGCACAACCTCAACATCATCTCCTACGCCGATGACACCCAGCTGATCCTCTCCCTCACCAACGACCATGCCACCGCCAGAGCCAACCTACACGAAGGGACAAAAGAGGTAGCTGAATGGATGAAGAACAGCCGCCTGAAACTGAACTCAGACAAGATGGAAGTCCTCATCCTGGGATCCTCACCCTCCGCCTGGGATGACTCCTGGTGGCCCCCCGCCCTAGGCAGCACACCAATACCAACAGACCACGCACGCAACCTGGGCTTCATCCTGGACTCCTCGCTCTCCATGACCAGACAAGTCAACGCCGTCTCCTCGTCGTGCTTCAACATCCTACGCATGCTACGCAAGATCTTCCGGTGGATCCCCACTGAGACCAGGAAGACGGTCACCCAGGCCCTCGTCACCAGCCAACTGGACTACGGCAACTCCCTCTACGCCGGCACCACCGCCAAACTCCAGAAGAGACTCCAGCGGATCCAGAACGCCTCAGCACGACTCATCCTGGACATCCCCCTTAACCACGTCTCCGGACACCTGAGAGACCTGCACTGGCTCCCGGTCAACAAGAGAATCACCTTCCGCCTCCTCACCCACGCACAGAAAGCCCTGCACAACCAAGGCCCAGGATACCTCAACAGCCGCCTCAACTTCTACGCTCCCAAATGCCAGCTGCGATCGACCGGCCACGCCCTTGCCGCTGTCCCCCACATCCGAAGAGCCACTACCGGGGGAAGGTCCTTCTCCTACCTCGCCGCCAAGACTTGGAACTCCCTCCCGACCCACCTCCGCCTGACCCAGGACCACCTCGCCTTCAGGAAGCAACTCAAGACCTGGCTGTTCGAGCAGTAGCGGACCCCCCCTCCCCTAGCGCCTTGAGACCCTCCGGGTGAGTAGTGCGCTATACAAATGCTTTGATTGATTGATTGATTGAAGATAGCACTCACTCAAAACATTCGTAAATCTTGGCGAGCATAACTTTGCAAACTTCTTTCTTTGATGAGGTCCAATGGCTTCTGAGTCCGTTGTCCCTCGGTCTCTAAATTAGGAGACGAGAGCACTCCTAGGTGATATAACATTCACCTTAAATTGTGAGGCCTTGTTCTGACCTGTCTGTATGAGCAGGTACATGTTCTGTACCATCAAGAAGCTGTATTGCATTGGTATTTTTATTTATTTTTGTACCCTATTGCAGACATTTTAAAATAAAAGGAAACTCGATATTTAGGCAGGTATTCCTTGCTTGCTCTGAACTCAGCAGTAAAGAACGTTGCCCGGTGAAAGATACCACGACAGGCGAGCCCTCAGTATCTACAGGGACGTGCGTCTGTGACAATCTGGAGAATGCAAAGTGAAAGATTACAACCGAGGACGAGGCAAATGAAATCAGAGAAAAGGCAGGTTTCAAATCCTGCTGATTGTCAGCATGTTCTAATTACTCAAGCAGGACATCTGAAGAGCAATCAATAATAGCAAACCGGACTTATAATTGCTTTCGTATTCATGTCAGTTGCAAAATGAAACAGAGACGACATGTGAAACAGCAGCACAGTTTACGGTTAAACTTATCTGCAAATAAAAGGGAAGATTGAAATAATCTGCAAATAAAAGAAAAGGCAAACATAAAATATATTGGAATTAAACCTTCATGGGAACATCCGCATTAGGTTTGATGCACAGCTAGTGATAAGCACCCGTGGATTAATTTATTAATTTCACCTGAATGAAACCAAATCAGTAATGTTTAATATTGTGATTAGTACCATCGCAATTATATTTACTAGCACTCTTTTCTACATAATTCTGACTGCATCCAACGTATTTGTGTGCTTTTATATGCTGTACTTTCTCTCCATCCAGATTGTTACTCTATTGTTCTACATTATGAAAGCCTAAATTGATGTGCGAAATGGTTGGAAAAGTTCTAGCTATTATCAAGGCCATGTTAGTTCTATTTTTTCTTTTTACCTCAATGCCACTCCTACATAGGGAGAAATTCTATACAAATCAATCTTGGTTCTCCAGTAGGAGCAGAACATTTGGAACTGCTAGGCCAAGTGTTCCCTGAATGGGCTCACAAGCAACACAAAACTGGTTTATACCATGTTGGGCTTTATGGCTGAGGTGCATCTTGAGCTCTGCAGCCTAGCACTTAAGGGGCTCATGTCTCACATTGGAGATACACTAAAAAACAGGTTATGGTTGGAATGTGTGCAAAAGCTTCAGTCTCTGTCAATCGTTCCTGATTAATACAGTACACCTCTTTTGCTTTTTGCCCACTTTGCCATTACAGGCAGAGAAAAATATTATGTAATTCAGACTTGTTCCTGCTCCCAAAGGGAGAGTCCATCCTGAAACCGCAACACTAGGTCTCTTCTAGATGAGAATACCAGTGAGGTGCAGTTTGAGGTCTACTTAACAGTGAGCATGAAGCTTACATTTATGCCCACCTGTGACACTTTTGGTGTCTCACACAGAAAAAATGAAAAACACCTTAAATGCTTGAATTAATCTAATCCGCTTGCAAATGCTAGTCACATTTGAGTCTATCATGTGTTTCACACACAAAGCCACTCCAGATAGAGAGCACACTTATTCATATCAGATTGGGTCCTCTCTGGTAACATTAGTTGTTGTAAATGGCCATTTTTTCAAGGTATCCCCAAACCTTTTACATTTTCCTCCTATTTTTTCCTGACCTTCTGTTGTTGGTTTTAGGACTCTGGGCACTTAACCACTACTGATCAGTGCTAATGTGCATATGCTCTGCTGTAAATTGTTGTTATGGATTGGTAATTTCATGACTATTTAGTTTACTAGTCAATCCCTAGTAAAGTGCACCGTGTGTGCCCAGGGCCTGTAAATCAAATTCTGCTAGTGGGCTTGCAGCACTGGTTGTGCCACCCACAAAAATCAGAACCTGCAGACGGTCGCCCGCGCTAAGAACTGAATTCTCGGATTCACGATGGAGTCTCCACTGGATTTATGACGATCCACTATCCTCCCACATAATACTGGCGCCCCCCGACCGGTGGGAACACATCATTTCATACAGTATTCTCGAGTGGGCATTATTACTTCACCAACTAACGTTGCCTTCCAATCCTGGATATTTTATCGACTGTGATTATAAAGACCATCACCAGAATATATACCCGGTATCCTACAATTCAGTCGGAGGACTCATTCACAGTTTATACTTCAGACTCCAGATATCGATCGCGTCCCATCTGCTACAAGTTAAGATATTGGTGCATGAATACGGACTTCCTGAAGAAGGCTTACGCCGAAACGCGTTGAAATGGGAATGCACTTCTGTATTTTTTATAATAATTAACTTAACTGTTTATTTCCTCACCTTTTGTACATGTATTGTTTTTTTGTATGTAGTAATTTATAACTAGAATTAACCAAAAAAATACCTTCTACAAAAAAAAGATGTCATAAAAATAAAATATAAGAACAGATCAGCACAATCAACGTGTGTTTCTAGTCATTAGTTTGTTAGTTTTCTTTCTCTTTTTAAACAAGGCACATAACCCGGTGCAAATTTGCTCCCCCTTTACCCCAAGTGTGCCACCCACACACGCAGCCCTACAAAGGTAGCTCAGAACTGCCACTGCAGTGTCTGTGTGCTGTCTAGTACTGACATGTCAACTTGGCGAGTGCACCCACTTGCCAGTCCCTAACCTTCCCTTTTCTTACATGTGAGACACCCCTTAGGTAGGCCCAAGGTTCCCCTGTGGGCAGGGTGCAAATTATATGAAAGATAGGACATGCCCTGACATCTATGACATGTTCTGATAGTGAAATACTGCGAATTTCGTTTTTCACTATTGCAAGTCTACTTGTTCCCATTGGATAGATTGGGAAGTTTGCTTATAACAGTTCATAAACATAACTACCCTTGGGAATAAGGTAGGGCGATAAAGTTTAGTATGCCTGAACTCAGAATGTTAAAATGCATTTTTTAGTGAAGGTGATTTTTACATTCTGTGTTTGAAAATACCACTTTTAGAAAGTAGTCATTTTCCTGCTTAGCCATCCAGTGTGCCTCTGCTAGGATGTGTATTGACTGTCTGGCCAGTGACAGGGGCTGGGGATGTGCAGTGGCTACAGAGAGTCTGGATGAATCAGGGCTGGGCTGAATAGATCTGGGCTGCATTCAGAGTGATGGGAGAAGTTTTCACTAGCACCTGAATAGGCCCCGTCTGCCTTGGACAATGCTGTCTCCTCCTCCTGCTGGGAAGCTCGGCAAGAGAGGACCAAACTGATTTGGACTAAGCACAGACACTCGCTGCCTGAGAGGACAAAGGAATTTGGAGTAGAAATATTGTGGCTCAGACTCCCCAACTTTAGAACTCTTTTGGAACCAAGAAGACTGCCAAGAAGATGAGCCGGAGTAGCTGTGAGAAGAGACTACACTTTTGCTGTGTTGGTCTGCAGTGGCTGCCTCTGTCTTGGGCAGTGAAAGGACTGGACTGAACTTTCTATAACTTCTTGATTATGTTTCTCCAAGGGCTTGAGGTAGAGCTTGCCCCCTGTTTAAGAAGTCTCAGGAACAGCAAAGGCTTCAAGTTCTTCTGCCATCAGCAACCTAACACCGTCTACGACACCACTGCCGATTCCGTGTCCTGAGGGCACCACAGAGGGCACCACCACAATGCCACACGGCAACCCTAGTCTCACCAACTACGCCACCTGGTGCCGCCACTGGGCCGCTTCTTGCACATTACAAAAATGGGTCATTCTCCTCTACATCTCATCATGGTCACATAATCTCCAGGTGCTCTGTTTTGGTGGGAGTTGCCACCTATCCCTAACCATAGGGTCATGAACACATGGCTAGCATGTGACCAGGGTGATGTCACAGTACATTTAACCCAGCATGGTCATGTAACACCCCCCTGAAGTTACATCATTTCCAGCGAGGGATGCCAGGGGCCCAGAAGTCCTAGTAATGGATGTGATGTCACTCCAGGGGTAGGATAACTGCCAGGTTTTGCTTGAGATTGGTATCCAATTGTTCTACTCATATCATACCATGCACTTTAATGGGGAGACCCCTATTTTGCAGTGAGATTTGAGTACAAAGTTTCACATGCATTTCTATATGCAGAAAGTGTAACTATGCATATAGCAAAGTATATACATGTTTGTACATTAATCACATGGTAATCAGACAAAATATCGAAAAAAAAATATCGGAAAGACAAAATATCGAAGTAAAAATATCGAAGGACAAAAATATAGGTAAGCAAAAATATCGGATACAAAAATATCGCAATAGGTAAGTATGCAAAAATATCGAAAAAAAAAATATCGAGTGACAAAATATCGTAAAAAAAAAAAATATCGTGTAGTAATGGAAATAATCACTAGTATAGGAAAAAGTAAAATAATTGTATATAAAATGTATGAAAAAAGGTGTATTAGTATAAATTACACAATTACAAATACATTTTTTAAAAAAACATATCTATGTTTAGGAGCGGGTTATTGGGTTTATAGGGGATAAGGGTGGGAAGTAATTTATTAATAATTAATTAATATATGTTATTAAATAATACTACATTATACCTATTTGTTAATTAATTATAAATAATTAGTTAATTAATTAAGCTCATATAGTCTATATCATTAATTATTAATTAATTGGTAATTAATTAATATTAATTAAGAAATCATAATAATATACTTAAATAATTTAATGTAGATACATGTTTATGTAGTATTTCTAAATTTATTAAAAATAATTTATATAAAAATAACATTTCTAGGTTTAGGAGCGGGTTATTGGGTTTATAGGGGATAAGGGTGGGAAGTAATTTATTAATAATTAATTAATATATGTTATTAAATAATAAAACATTATACCTATTTGTTAATTAATTATAAATAATTAGTTAATTAATTAAGCTCATATAGTCTATATCATTAATTACTAATTAATTGGTAATTAATTAATATTAATTAATATATCATAATTATATACTTAAATAATTTAATATAGATACATGTTTATGTAGTATTTCTAAAAAATGTTTACATTATTTTATAAAAAATAACATTTCTAGGTTTAGGAGCGGGTTATTGGGTTTATAGGGGATAAGGGTGGGAAGTAATTTATTAATAATTATTTAATTAATTAATAAATGTAAATAAATCTTTCGAAATTATATCTAATTGGTAATTAATTATTATTAATTAGTTAAATAATACATTTTATTTTGTCAATTATTTTTATTACTAATTAATTGGTAATTAATTAATGTATATTTAAAATAATAATAATAATGTACTTATTTTTTTTGGGTTACAGGGGTATTTGTTGGGTTCAGGGTTAGTTTTTAGTTTTTGGGTAAAGGGGTATTTTTCGGGATCAGGGTCAGTTTTCAGTTCTTGGGTAAAGGGGTATTTTTAGGGTTCAGGGTCAGTTTTTAGTTTGTGGGTAAAGGGGTATTTGTTGGGTTCAGGGTCAGTTTTCAGTTTGTGGGTAAAGGGGTATTTGTTGGGTTCAGGGTCAGTTTTCTGTTTGTGGGTAAAGGGGTCATTGTTGGGTTGAGGGTCAGTTTTCAGTTTGTGGGTAAAGTGGTATTTGTTTGGTTCAGGGTCAGTTTTCAGTTTGTGGGTAAAGGGGTATTTGTTGGGTTCAGGGTCAGTTTTCAGTTTGTGGGTAAAGGGGTCATTGTTGGGTTTAGGGTCAGTTTTCAGTTTGTGGGTAAAGGGGTATTTGTTTGGTTCAGGGTCAGTTTTCAGTTTGTGGGTAAAGGGGTCATTGTTGGGTTCAGGGTCAGTTTTCAGTTTGTGGGTAAAGGGGTATTTGTTGGGTTCAGGGTCAGTTTTCAGTTTTTGGGTAAAGGGGTATTTGTTGGGTTCAGGGTCAGTTTTCAGTTTTTGGGTAAAGGCATAGTTTTAGGGTTCAGGGTCAGTTTTTTGTTTTTGGCTAAAGGGGTTTTTGTTGAGTTCAGGGTCAGTTTTTAGTTTTTGGGTAAAGGGGTATTTGTTGGGTTCAGGGTCAGTTTTCAGTTTGTAGGTAAAGGGGTCATTTTTAGGTAAAGGAATATTTTTGGGTTTCTGGGTCAGTGTTATGATTTTGGGTAAAGGAGTATTTGTAGGGTTCAGGGTTAATTTTGTGTACCTAGTTCTACAGGATAAAAATATTATTATTTTACATTTAATCAATTAAAGGAAATTATACATATATAACATTACACCAACTCTAATTTACTGTAGACTACAGTTGGAATAATCTATTCTAATTAATTAGTGTACAGCACATATTAACATTTTATGTAGAATGCAGTAGGAATATTAATACTTATGTTATTACTGTGCAACACCTACTCTAATTTAATGTACACTGTATTTGGTATATGAATCATTACATTATTAGAGTACAACATATACTCACATGTCATATACAGTTAAATATTATTTTTTACATTGATACTTTTTAGTAAGATAATAATACAAATTATTCACCATGATTGTATAAACTTTTATTTTATTAACGTTTTTACAAATAAAATAAAATCATAATAACATTTTTTTATTTACATTTCATTTGAAATAAACTTTTATAAACACACTTAATAACAACTATACAGAACCATTATTATTTTTCTTTTTTTCCATATGAAATTAACATTCTTTATTATCTCTTTTACAAATTGTTATGTCAGAAAATATACCCCTGAGAAGTGTGGCTCAGGGGTTAGAGGAGGCAGACCTGGAAGCTGAGATCTGTCCTGGACCAGGGTTCAATTCCCCGCCTTGACGGGTCTTGAGCTCAAAAATTCCATGGACTCGATAATTCTCGCTCCGGTGCCTACTCGACTCACGGGTTCACACTCTGCAGCTCTGGGCAATAGCTTGCTTAATCTCCACTACGGCCCCTCGTGGCGGGATGCCTGGCTTTCACCTTGCGGATGCCCTGTTGGGGTTATCTCACAGGGGAATACCAGGACGGGTTCCCTAAGCAAGCGCCGAGATGCCTACGGGTAGTCGTGCGCTATATAAGAGCCTCTACATTTACATTTACACATATTTTTATGTTAAGCTTTTTTCAGCTTCATTAGTTAAGATCAAATTTTTATTATATAAATAAAAAATTATTCATCTTTTATAATTTTTTATTTTTGTGACAATGTACTTACATTTTTTAACATTGTTAAAATAAACATTATTGTTTTAATCATATTTAATTATTACATTCATGTACATTTTTGTAATGAGTTCTTTGTAGGAGAAAAAAAAACAAATTTTTCAATATAACATAAAATTATACTTTTTTGAAACACATTTGGTTCTGTATAGATATTATATTTTATACTTGGGACTATTTTATTGATTTTTGGTGCTTTCTTTTGTAACCGGGTTAGGTCGTTTTGGGTTATTTGGAAGAAGGGCTGATCGCGGTTGGAAGACACTTCACGTCGCTGCAGGTAAGGTTCATTTTATATGTTATATGTGTATTATTATGATGTTTTTAGACTAGTGACATTATATTTAGTGTTGTTGAATGTGAGGGAGCTATGTTTTTGATTTTGAAATCAGATATTTATGTATGGTATCTACACGTTGTGTTAGTTAGTTAACTAATTATTTATAGAGTTAATTTAAGTCTTTTAGGGTATATCTAAGTTTAAATTATCAATGTTAATATGTTGGTATGTAATTATTAGCTAATTATTGTGGGTGGGAATGTGTGTTTCCTATGTTTTTTTCATAGGGCTACGCTACGTCGGAAGTTCCGTTTTTTTTTTAAGGAAGTGTTACTTTTTTTCATCCAACACTGATTTGCAAACACTTCTTTACATTTTTCGGGATTTCCGGAGCGATTCTTTCTTTTATTCTAATTTTTCGGGTTTTTTATGGTAGTTCGATGGCTAAGGACCGCGTGGATTTCTTAATTTTGGAACAGTTGCATTTTTACATTTTTTTTGGGGTTACTTTTGCACTACCTGGATTACTTTGCTGGTGAAGGATGTTATTGGATTGACTACATAATTGGTAAGTCTTTTTTTTTCTAATATTTTTGTGGGTGGGTAATGTCATATTTATTATGGAATTGTTTTTAAATTATTATTTATTTTTAATGTGTGCATATATTACAATAATATCATTATATATTGCATACATTAAATACTTTAGAAGGTCACGTTACATATTTTTGCTTACTTAGGTGCTACTTTTGGTGTTTTATTACAGTTTCGGAATTATTTACAGTAGTGTTTTGGCTATGATGTTAAGGTATTCTATGCCTTTCGTATTAGGGTAAAGTTTAACTTGTTCTTCCAGGTACTTGTGCATTTGTTTATTTTGCTTGGATGTTTTAGGGACAAGTTCGGTTACAGATTGGTCCATTCTAAATTCTTGATAGCTCTGTTCTTTCTGTAGGCATTTTATGAATTTTTCGAGAGTAGGTTTGCTTCTGCCAGTTGATTGGACAAATGCATTATGCCAACCTTCAACGGCATTGTTAGTTTTTGACTCCCCGTTAAGGGTACTATTGTACACATTCCACCAGGGAATGAGGAATTTTGGATTTCTTCTGTGGCCAGATCTGTGGAGTCTGCCTACCCAGGTATCTTCAAAGTAATCGAGAAAAGGAGTTAATCTAGCTTCGTTTTGTTTGTAGAATGGACTGTCTATAATAATATTGTAATGTTCAGCTACATCTGTTGTAGGGACGTAGGCAAGTGCAATAAGTTTTTTGATTTGAAAAGCAAATGATGAATTTGTAGCATATTCGACACTTAGGGTAGTTTTTTGAAGGTGTCGCCATAAACACTGGTTGAAATGATAATAGCAGCCTTGAATGGAGGTATGGGGGTGGATTTTTAGAATAGTTGAGAGCATTGCATGCTCAAAATCAAGAATGATTTTGTCAGGAGAGAAATCATTCGTTTTTTGTTTTATGACATTTAATAATTCCATATATGTAGAATTGTTTTTGTTAGGCAATAGTGCATATAACAAAGGGATGTTGCAGTTGTGATAGAGGCCATGTATTGTGTATAATTGGAAGAATGGTTTGGGACAGATGTTAAATGTCCCATCCATCATCCAATATTGGCTTTGCTGCAGTTTTACTAAATTCATGCTGGTACCAAAAATTATAAGCCTATTCTCATTGCTTTCGTTGTCATAAACTATAAAGGGTTGTTTATTTACAGTTATTATTTCGTTAGCAGTAAAATTAATATCCTGATATGTTCTGGGACATGGTGTTGAAGAAGTTGTAGCTTTTTTGGTTCGTGCTATAGTTCTTTTTAATGATAGGATATTTGGCATTTGGGTTGTGGCTGTTTTGGGAATTTTAGGAATGGCTTCTTTTAAAATTACATTAGTTTGCTTTTGGGATCCGGTACTAGCTTCTTTTATACTTTCCATAGCTGTTCTAACTTCTATTTCTGTTATATTAGGTGGATGATTATGTTCCCTAGTATATAGTACTGTAGCTTCTTTTGTTGTTGCTCTGCCATAGCACTTGTTCGAATAATATTTGCAACATTTCCAATTCACTTTCATGCCATATTGTTTTTCCTGTGTGTACGTGTAACCCATGTAGCATAGTAATAATTTTCCTTTTTGGCTGGTCACAAATTCGGCTCCTTCGGTCATTTTGTACTTTGTATATCTATAAAATATATATATAATAGTTAATGTCAATTTAAATGTGATCAATAATCTATGTTAGTGATAAGTAGGAATGTTTATACTTACGTGTTTTAGAATGTACAGCAAAACTTAGGAGTTTCTTGCTTCTTTAGTTGAGGATAAATGGTTGTGATGTTGTTGTAGCTGTTATGAGAAACATGAAAGTAGTATATTATTAATTAATGTTTAGGTAAATTAGCAATTTTAGAGCTCATTTTTCTTACAACAGTGTATCTTCATGATTCACATTGTGAAGATACTTACATAATTTTTTGAGGTTGGTATTTGCCAGTAGAATTGTTTCTTCAGCTTTTGTAGAATAGTTTGTAGTGTTATCTTTAAAAAATAAGGAACATATGAGTTTGTTTAATCAACATGTTGGTAGGTTTTTTTAAACATGTGGTAAATATGTTATTTAATATACTTACTTAGTGATTTGTATTACTATTGTTTAGAATGTGAAGTTCTGGTTGTTGTCTGTATATCTATGCACCGTGTTAGCTCTGTAAATAAACAATATATCATAGAAATTTATTAGAACAGTTATAAATGTTTGTATTGTTTTACCACATTTATTGCAGTTGCATAATACTTACTTACAAAAATGTTTTTTAGAAATAGTACTGAGGTCCTCAGTTAATTAGTAGTGCAGTTTTCAGTAGTCGAATCTACATAGAAAAAAATATATGTTGAGCACAACTGATTATTTTTGTGTGTTTAGATTTGTGAGCACATATTTAAACAATGTGAGCTAACTTACATAGTTATTCGATTCTGTATTCCTATGCTTTGTTCACACTTTGTTTGAGCAGAATATTCAGTTGTTGTAGTATCTAAAAAAATAATTATATTTCATTATTTAGCATGTTAAGTAGTATGAATAGCAAAGGGCCACAGGGTATTTAGCAGGTAAATAATTAGTAGTACTCAATTATGCAGTTTCTATTTTATGTACTTACTTAGGAAAACGTCTTGTAGAAATAGTTCTGATGTTCTTACTTCAGTAGTACAGCAGATTTTAGTAGTATAATCTGTAGAAATAAAAAAATATGTGGGGGATAAATGATTATTTCAGTGTGTTTAGATTTATGTGGACATAATGAAACAAGGTGACATTACTTACATATATTTTTGAATCTGTATTCCTATGCTTTGTTCACAGTTATTTAGAGTAGAATATTCAGTTCTCGTAGTATCTTAAACAAATAGTTGTAGAAAATTATTTAGCATGTTAACTGCAATGAATAGCAAAGGGGTACTGGGTATTTAGCAGGTAATTAAGTATTACTGGCAAATAAAGAAGTTTCTATTTTATTTACTTACTTAGTAAAAAGTATTGTAGATGTAGTACTGATGTCCTTAATTCAGTAGTAGTGCAGTTTTCAGTAGTAGAATCTACAGCAAAATAAAAAGATGGTGTGCAAAAGTCATTATTTCTGTGTGTTTAGATTAATGTGCACATAATGAAACAATGTCAAATTACTTACATAGTTTTCAGAATCTGTATTCCTATGTTTTGTTCACAATTATTTGGAGTAGAATTATCAGTAGTGGTAGTATCTAAAGAAAATATTTTTATATCATTATTTAGAATGTTAAGTACTATAAATAGCAAAGGGGCACTGGGTATTTAGCAGTTAAGTTAATACAATTAGCAAATAATGCACTATATATTTTATTTACTTACTTAGTAGTAGTAGGTTTATAGTCTGGTTCTTCTAGTTGTTGTGCAGCAATTCGGATAGAGGTGAATCTCCTTCTGTGACTTTTGGCAAGTAGTTTGTGCTTACGTTTTCATTGCTTATATAGGGGAGTGTCAGTAGTAATTACTTTCCTATTGGTTCATTTAAAAAATTAGGGTTGTGATTGGTTAGTTAGTAGATTTGAATTTCTGTTGAGATTAATTAGTATTAGAATTGAAAAACCAATAATAATTATAAAAGTATACAAAGTAGCATAGAATATTTTTATATGTGTAGGTGACATTATTTTTACCAATATTAAACATTATATGAATTTATAGTCTGTGTATAGTAGAAATTAAAGTGTGGTATGTTATTTTTGATGTGAAAACATATAAAGCGTTCATTAATTATGTAAAGAAATGCTTTTAAAAAGTCGATATATTTTATAATCCGATATTTATGTGCACGATATATTTGATGTCGATATTTTTGTAGATGCCATTATTTTGTGTAGATTGCGATATTTTTGTCTTCCGATATTAATGTAGTCGATATCACAGTAAACGATATTTTTGTATATCGATATTAAGAAATCGATATTTGTGTAGATATATAGTTAAGTATAGGATCCCGATATTTTTGACATCGATAATTTTGTTCCGATATTTTTGTACATCGATATTCTAGTTCTCGATATTTTGTCAGACATTCAATCACATATTCAAATCCATCTACTTCTGCACCTTGCACTGCATAACAATGAGTATTGAAGGAGTAACATGAGCCTGTATTTTGATAAAATTTATTTTTTTCAGCATAGCCAGTTCAGTCCATAAGTCTTCTTTATTCAGAAATTATATGTAAACGCGTTTCGTTCCTGTGTGCCAAGGGAATTTCATAAGGGCTGAAACAATCACACAAGGACATAATATACATACACATATAACACACATATTGATACAATGTTGACATACATAAACACATACTCAGGTCGCTAAACAGCCCACATGACTTATATATACAATTTATACAATAGCAAGATACTACAAATATACATTAGAGAAACCCCAGAAGAATAACAGAAAATACAAGAGAAAGAAACATATTGAGAGTGGAGGGATATGAATAAGTGAACGAGAGAGAATTGAGATTCTAAGAGTGAATAAAAATAATTATGAATAAAACACCAAATAATAATTTATAGTAAAAAGTGATAATAAATCCCAAAATAAGAAATTATATGGAGTCTCTGTAATAAAGAGTCTCACCTTAACAAAATGTGTGGGTTGATGATAGTAGCAACCAATTTTATATGTTGATATACTCCGGATGACACGGTCCCAAAATAGAATATAAAAAATCCAGATGTCAATTCTATAAGAAATGAAATCCCAATAAATAAAATTGCCAGCCTGAAATGTGCAAATGTAGTCAAAAAAGTCAAAGGCATGCGTAGCCTAATATCATACTGCCACGTTATGTGAAATGTTCCTCCACTCTCAATATGTTCCTTTCGCTTGTATTTTCTCTTATTATTTCTTTCTTCTCCTCATTTGCTATCACGTTTATCTTTTTAATTGTAATAAATTCTTTTTTATATTTTCTCTTTCCTCTTTACTCTTCATTTCTCACATGTTGATATATTCCACCTCAAATATAGGTCTTGCTTCTTTAAATTACTCTAGAAAAATGTGTTTGGTTATGTCTGGGGTTTCTTTAATGTCTATTTGTAGTATTTTGATATGGTATAAATTGTATATATAAGTTATGTGGGCAGTCCAGCGACCTAAGTATGTGTTTATATATGTCAACATTGTGTCAATATGTGTGTTATATGTGTATTTATATTATGTCTTTGTGTGATTGTTTCAGCCCTGATGAAGTTCCTTTGGCACACAGGAACGAAACGGGTTGAAAATGCTTCAGTTATTTTAAATATTATTTTTGAATAAAGAAGACTTATGGACTGAACTGGCTCTGCTGAACAATTATTGGGTGCATCTCCCCTTTCCAATGAACTTCTTTGTACAAGTGGCACCTATCAACAGCGGGTGCTGGGAGTAGTAGCACCGAACCTCAGTAACAATACAATTGGATTTAAGTGCTTTATCTTGGTCAGCTGTTGTGTTTGTGTTTCTTGTAATCAAAAGTTATGTTTATACCTGCATGCAGTAAATCACAAATTAAGGACTGCAAACATGACATTGTTTTAAAAAGCCTTTAAAAAGCACTGATATCTCATTATCTAATACACATAAAACGCTTCAATTTAATGTCAGTGATAACATGTCACATACAGTCAGGGCCGGACTGGGAACCACAACCGGTCCTGGAAAAGTGCTCGGCCAGCCCCCACCCCACTCTTTTGGAGGTGCCGCCGAGCCCTTTGCTGGGGCTGGTTTTCGGACGATTTTGGTACAGGGCCGATTTTGCAGCTATGCTGTAAAAACGGCCCTGTAACAAAAACGGCCCCCAGGGGCCCAAAACCAGACCCCACCCTTGCTGCGCACCGGGGGATTGCCTGGTGCTCGCTATGGCCAGTCCGGCCCTGCATACAGTGGCCTTAATTCCGGTATATTGCAGGAATGTCCGAGGTTTGTGATCATGTTACATTGATATTACTACTGAGAAGCAGCCTCATAACTGCATGTGCACATCGAAAACATAATAAAATAATGATTATTACACATATACATGCCAAAAAATATGCAAGCGAAATAATACCTCAAAATGACAAAATTTGTAAGCAACTGCAAAGTTAGCCCGGTGATTCAATTTAAAAAGGCCAAACTCTCTTAGTAAACTAAATGTTCTGTGTTTTTTAAATATATATTTTTCTACAATAAAAACTTACAGAAATAAAAAAAAAAGAAGTCAATGCTTTGTTGGTAAATCATAAGGATATGGCATTCAATCACAGCACTATTGGTGTCTCCATAGCTACCTCTAGCTTATTTAATCAACAGATTTATCACCGTCACACCAGAATGCAGTTGCGCCGGCAACCATAGATGAAAAAGTATTCTTTTTCTTCAGCTGTCTGTCAGCTCCTCTCTGTTTTCCTCGAGCTTCTCTTGACTGTCTCAGATGTACACAGGTTGCTTCTAGAACTGACGCAGGGCACCTAGTCTGCCAGTTCTGACTGGACTTTTTATATTGAAGCGGTATCAATGCTGCCTCTCATATACTGGGTCTCTGTCTGTAGTGGCACAGCGAGCAAAACCGAAGTACTGAGATGTAGCACAGAGTAATTACCAGTGGGCAAGCATTCTAATATCACCGTTGTGCTATTCTCATTAAGAACTGCTAACTGCGATGACTCTATTCGGATATGTGGCTATAGCTCAGGATAAGCTGTACCTATTGTAATGGATCCTATGGTAATTTGCAAGAAGTTGATCCCTGTTGTTAGTGGCATGACGATGAGCAGAGAAAGGATGAACGTGGAATATGGTCCAGAGTAATTGCAGGTGACTGAGTTGAAGTCAAACATTCAACCTCTTTTTTGTTTCTCTCATTCTGTCTTGAAGAAAGCAAAACCGGGAAGACCAATTCAGAATCACTTTTTACTTTACAGATGATATAGGAATGCTTTGGAAAATGGATAGCTAGGAGGAATCCAGCTGTTCAGGCCTAAAATAATGTATTTCATTCATAAACTTTATTGGAGAGCTAATTAATCAGTGAAATAATAATACAAATGTGCAAAAAAATTTTAATAACGTTAAGTCCAGGTCTTTACACAATTCCATCCAACAAAAATATACGATAAAATAAAGCCTACAGAACTGTGCATCTTAAAACTTATTCAAAGTTAGAGTGTCAAGTTTAACTCAAATGGCCTTAAATATGAAATCTAATAAAAAGGTTTGTAAACGGCGACTGGGCACTAGGAAAATAAGAGTACAATTTCAGTATGTCCAGAACTCTTAGCTTTTTTGGACGCTTCTTCTACAAATTTAATATATCTGCTGACAGTGTTCAATTTTTGAAAGGGTAAGTGCTGAGACCAAAAGTATTGCTCAGAAGCCAGCGACCACTGCTATTGAATGTCAGTGTGTTGAATGCCAGGGCTGTCTAATTTTGAGGGGTTGATACACCCATAACTCTCTAATGCATAACCAGACACTCCTTTCCTCTTCATCTCACTCTTTCAAGTTCCTTTTTATCTCTTCTTTCTTACTTTTTTACTGTTTTTCCAACTCTCTGTTCCTCCTTCTTCCCCCTTTTGTTCTGTTTAGCTCTGTGTCAAAAGTCTAATGAGGAAGAAATGAATGCAGGTGCCCCAACATGAGTGCAGATGTGCCACACCAGCAACCACTGTCAATGATCAAAAACACTGAGTTTCCAACGAGCACTCAGGTTTGCAATAAACAAAGCAGGGTCCACTCTTGTAACCAAAGTGTGGAGGTTTATTCACACCATAAACCTTCTGTGATGCGTTTTGCACTAGAAAGAACGCTTGTTCACACCCATATATATATATATTCACTGAAAAAACCATGGGCCTCATTTATGAAAAGTGACGCATCGCTGCGTGAAAACAGCGATGCATCACTTTTCAATGCGCACTCCTTACGACACCAATGATGCGTCATATTTAATGTATGGCGCATCATGTCGCAAGGACTTACAGATGCGTCAGTATTTCTGACGCATCTCTAAGCGCAAAAGTGACGCATTGCTGGAGTGTGTCACAAAAGTGACGCAACTCCAGCAATGCGTCCTTTCACATGGGGAAAGACCCATGTGAAAGGGCTTGCGTCAGTCTTACGCCTGCTGTGAGGCAGGCGCAAGATTTTGACGCAACCGCATCCTAAAAGTGACGCAGTGAAATCTCATAGATTTCACTGCGTCACTATTACAAGGCTTTTTGCGGGGGAACGCCCCCTCTGCATACATTATACCTGACGCAGGTATAATGTGGCGCAGGGGTTTAAAAAGTGACCCATCTACCTAGATGCGTCACTTTTTAAATATGGCGCAACAAGGCGCATGTTTTACGCTGCCGATGCGTCACAAAAAGTGACGCATCCGCAGCGCAAAACTGACGCAAGGCCTCATAAATGAGGCCCCATAAGTTTTAGGGGTGTTACAGTTAGTTGGACATTTCACTCGTACAGACCGCTAAATAGAAAGCAATAACTACCCTGCCAGGGTTAATTAGATGGTCCCATCAAGTGATCCAAAGGTTAAGAGGGAAGGTGACACAATTCTTCGTATCAGAGCCAGCGATACATCATACAAATTCAAAACATCTTATTATGAAAATAGAAATAATTTATTGATTGAGTTGCAATTCATAAATGGAATCCATAGAAGAACTTTAGAGCATATATACAAACATGGAGGAAATATAGGGCTTAATATGTGTCATGATTAAAATTCAAGCAGAAAAATGTGTTTATTCACGTCCCACACACTCCCACAGTCATTCGCTAAACATACATACACTTCTCAGTCTCACTCACTATAAAGATAATACAATCATTCACATGCAGTCATAAAGGAACATTGGAGCCTGAAGAAGACAGATTCAATAGTTGCAAGGACTAAAGAAACGTTATGGAGGCAGGAAAATAGGGGTGCAGTAAATTAATGTGAACTACACTTGAGGCCATCCATGTGGGTCACGCCAACGTGCGTTTCAATGCAAGGCCGGTTTGGGCTGCATCTTCATCAGGGCAGGGAAGACCAGGGGAGGGGGCATACACACTGTGAATGAAAAAAGAGTTTGTTATGTGTGGGTCATATAGATGGATACATATTTAATACATACATTAAAAATTGAGTAAGAGACATTTTAACAAGAGAGATATGATTTCATGATACACATGCATATTTCAGAAGAATTAATATTATGAGCTTGCTTAAGGTGTGTGTCACGGCTCTGAAAGGGTAGTCACTCAAAACGTAAGAATTCTTACTGTTTCTCCTCGATGGGAGGAACACTCAGGGCAGCTAGGGATAGGCCCAAGAACAGCAGTAACAAACCATGCAGGCAGCCAGTGTAATACCTACACTTGAGGCCATCCATGTGGGTCACGCCAACGTGCGTTTCAATGCAAGGCCGGTTTGGGCTGCATCTTCATCAGGGCAGGGAAGACCAGGGGAGGGGGCATACACACTGTGAATGAAAAAAGAGTTTGTTATGTGTGGGTCATATAGATGGATACATATTTAATACATACATTAAAAATTGAGTAAGAGACATTTTAACAAGAGAGATATGATTTCATGATACACATGCATATTTCAGAAGAATTAATATTATGAGCTTGCTTAAGGTGTGTGTCACGGCTCTGAAAGGGTAGTCACTCAAAACGTAAGAATTCTTACTGTTTCTCCTCGATGGGAGGAACACTCAGGGCAGCTAGGGATAGGCCCAAGAACAGCAGTAACAAACCATGCAGGCAGCCAGTGTAATACCAAAACATAAATTCAATAGGACATCTGAGTATCTACAACTAGAGGGCGGGGGACAATTTTCGGGGTTATTCCACAGGTACTACTTGGAATCTGCGGGTGGGGTCTTTTTGCCCTAAGGGGACCTCATTGTGCTCATAGTAAGGAATAAGACCTTGGTAGGAGCCTGTCAACGATTAAATACAGAGAGAGGATAATCTTACCACTTTTCTCACTATAGAGCAATAGCATCATATATACTTCATCCGAATCGGGCAGGATTCCTGCAAGTCAGCAATTCTCTGCGGTCTAGATAGTTCAGAGCTGGCGTGGCTTCGGGGTTCAAAGGGTCCTGTGGGTAAGAGATAAAGTTAGAAAATCCGAGGAGGTTTGATGAGGCTGACTGCGGATTAAGTCCAGGCTATTTTGGTCTAGGCATTTTTAGCATCATGCGCCTCAATTCCAGGGGGTTCTGATCGAGCTCTCAATCTAAAAAGAAGAAACCGAACCCTGACCACATAGCAGGCAGATGATGAAAGATTACCTTATGGGGCGCAAGACAATATGAGCATATCTTTCTTTTTTGAAAAAGGCGCGTCCAAACGGAAGGAGTTCTGCAAGTGAAGTGATAAAAATCACATTAGACAAATCAGAAAAAAGGGGACGTCAGGTTCTGAATAGAAGCTGGAAGTGAGGGGATCGATACATGGCTCAGGGTAGAGGGAAGATGAGACTACCTGATGGAGGTGGAGCGTAGGCCGCTGGTTTTGAAAAGGCCAATCGGTTATTCCTGTCAGGGTATGAGAACAGCATTCAGGAGGTGATATTTAAAATGTAGATGTATTCCCCGTCCACGTGGAGCAAAGTGTTGAATCACGGACGGTCAGGAGACCCCTATCGGGATAAATAATATATATTATTCTCAAAGGGGACATTCTCCCGGGGCACAGGCTACAGGGATACTCGCGAGCAAAAAACGCTCTTACCCCGCAGCAGCCGCAGTCGGCACACCGCTACAGAGTTATATCATGGGGCCCTCCAACATCAGGATAGGGTACCGTCAATGGAAACATACACATCGGATCTCGGGGCGCAGGGCGTGGGGGTCTGAAAGAGACAAAAAAGGGATATTGAAAAATAGGAGCCAAGAGTTATGGCGTAAACAAATCTAGGGCGCTGCTGGGATGTACGCGAAGGGTGCCTTACCTGGATAGTGAAAGTTGTTGCGGACCGCAATGACGGCGTCCTCTCTCACCGGAGGCATAAGCAGAGGCATTCGGAACAAAAGGGCCAGCCTTTTAAGGTCTGTTTAGGGATTCGGATCAGGTGTAAGAGGGCACGCAGAGACATGATCAGATAGGCGGCGTCAATGACCATTTCCAAGCAAAACGATAAGCGATAGTGAAGACGGGGCCGGGGTGGAGCGGAGTCTAGGCGGCGGCCATCTTTAAAGGGATAAGGAATCGAATATTAACTTCTGTGGGAAATCCTTTGGTGGGAATTAACACCATATTAGGAAACTCCCTCAGATCGGGCAGAAATCGCAAGGAGATGGAATAAACTCGCAGAGATAGAGAAAATAGGGGCTCCTTTGTAGTCGCTCGGAGCGCATTTTGGGGGTAGGTGATAGTCGGGTGGCCATCTTGGAACAGGAGGAAAGTCCGATAGAGATGACAGGGGCCTCATATATGCATAGGTCCGCAAAGTACAGGTAATGAAATGGATCAAATGGTAATTTGCAAGAAGTTGATCCCTGTTGTTAGTGGCATGACAATGAGCAGAGAAAGGATTACCGTGGAACATGGTCCAGAGTAATTGCAAGTGACTGAGTTGAAGTCAAACATTCAACCTCTTTTTTGTTTTTCTCACAGTAAAGGTGGACATTTCTCTCATTCTGTCTTGAAGAAAGCAAAACCAGGAAGACCAATTCAGGATCACTTTTTACTTTACAGATGATATTGGAATGCTTTGGAAAAGGGATAGCAAGGAGGAATCCAATTGTTCAGGCCTAAAATAATTTATTTCATTCATAAACTTTATTGGAGAGCTAATTAATCAGTGAAATAGTAATACAAATGTGCAAACATTTTTAAATAACGTTAGGTACAGGTCTTTGCACAATTCCATCCAACAAAAATATACGATAAAATAAAGCCTACAGAACTGTGCATCTTAAAACTTATTCAAAGTTTGAGTGTCAAGTTTTACTCAAATGGCCTTAAATATGAAATCTAATAAAAAGGTTAGTAAACGGCGACTGGGCACTAGGAAAATAAGAGTACAATTTCAGTATGTCCAGAACTCTTAGCTTTTTTGGACGCTTCTTCTACAAATTTAATATATCTGCTGACAGTGTTCAATTTGTGAAAGGGTAAGTGCTGAGACCAAATGTTTTGATCAGAAGCCAGCGACCACTGCTATTGAATGTCAGGGTGTTAAATGCCAGGGCTGTCAAATTTTGAGGGGTTGATACACCCTTGCCTCTCTAATGCATAACCAGACATTCTTTTCCTCCTCATCTCACTCTTTCAAGTTCCTTTTTATTTCTTCTTTCTTACTTTTTTACTGTTTTTCCAACTCTCTGTTTCTCCTTCTTCCCCCTTTTGGTTTTTTTCTCTTTAGCTCTGTGTCAAAAGTCTAATGAGGAAGAAATAAATGCAGGTGCCCCAACATGAGTGCAGATGTGCCACACCAGCAACCACTGTCAATGATCAAAAACACGGAGTTATAAGGCTAGAAACCTATGTTTTTTTCAGTGAATTTGCAAGGTTTTTTTAAATGCTAATTCCTAACTATATCAGGCGTGAAACCTATATTTTTTTTCAATAAATTTCAAAGGTTTTGTAAATGCTAATTCTATTAGCGGATAACATTTATATATGTTATTATCCTTCAGGGACCACCTGAGCAGCCATCTTGTTTCTCAGGAGAAGTGAGGCACAAGAGAGCACTAAACAAGAGTGAAAACGCGAAAAGGGGGCAGGGTTGAGACCCCCTGACCCACTAGCCCTTCTCAGGGGGTCCCAGAAGGGTCACGGGGTACGCGCACGGTACGTGTACCGTATGCGTACAATGGGAGTACCCCGCAATTTTTTCTATTTTTTTTTTTTTTTTTGCCCTTGGGGGTCCATTTGGGACCCCCTGAGAAGGGCTAGAGGGTTGGGGGTCTCTACCTTACCCCCTTTTCGTGTTTTCCCCTCTTGTTTTGGGCTCTCTTGTGCCTCAGTTCTCCTGAAAAACGAAGGGTGTCCCCAAAAACATCACACCTGGGGGGGGTTACAGCTCAAACACCTCCGGCAGTGGCAGCCACAGCGTAACTTTGCTCTTCCCTTGTGCAAATCGCTAAACGCATTTCGAGCCGTCGCTCTTGATCACTAGCTTGCAATGAAAAGCCCAAGACATCAAAGTGTAACAGAACCATCATTTATTTCATCACAGAGTCCCGCCCCATTGGGCGTCGTCAGGCTAGGCATTGTGGTAATTGCAGTTCCTGCTTGACAAGACTCAAGTTCCTTAAAAGCCCCCAGTGGGTATTGATGCCTCAGTGTCTCAAATGAAAGTTTTCCCCAGTGGGATTGTATCGTAGTGTTTGTGACCCCAGTGGGTAGAAGTGCAAAGGAATCACTGCCTGCTCACCAATAGAATCTGCAGGTGAGGCCCCCTCCACTCCAAATAGTACTCGCGGTTGCAAGCACATGGATTTGCCAACTCGGGCGGCGGGACATCTTGCGGCCGGCCTAGCCGCTTAACAGCAAAACCAAGGGTGTCCCAAAAAAGACATCACACCTGGGGGGTTACCGCTCAAACACCTCCGGCAGTGGCGGCCACAGCGAAACTTTGCTCTTCCCTTGTGCAAATCGCTAAACGCGTTTCTAGCCGTCGCTCTTGATCACTAGCTTGCAATGAAAAGCCCAAGACATCAAAGTGTAACGGAACCATCATCTATTTCATCACAGAGTCCCGCCCCATTGGGCGTCGTCAGGCTAGGCATTGTGCTAATTTTAGTTTGTGCTTGACAAACTCAAGTTCCTTAAAAGCCCCCAGTGGGTATTGAGGCCTCAGTGTCTCAAATGAAAGTTTTCCCCAGTGGGACTGTATCGTACTGTTTGTGGCCCCCAGTGGGTAGAAGTGCAAAGGAATCACTGCCTGCTCACCAATAGAATCCGCAGGTGAGGCCCCCTCCACTCCAAATAGTACTCGCTGTTGCAAGCACATGGATCCGCCAAATCGGGCGGCAGGACATCTTGCGGCCGGACTAGCCGCTTAACAGCAAAACCAAGGGTGTTCCCCAAAAGACATCACACCTGGGTGAGTTACTGCTCAAACACCTCCGGCAGTGGCAGCCACAGCGTAACTTTGCTCTTCCCTTGTGCAAATCGCTAAACGCGTTTTGAGCCGTCGCTCTTGATCACTAGCTTGCAATGTAAAGCCCAAGACATCAAAGAGTAACAGAACCATCATTTATTTCATCACAGAGTCCCGCCCCATTGGGCGTCGTCAGGCTAGGCATTGTGGTAATTGCAGTTTGTGCTTGACAAGACTCAAGTTCCTTAAAAGCCCCCAGTGGGTATTGATGCATCAGTGTCTCAAATGAAAGTTTTCCCCAGTGGGATTGTATCATACTGTTTGTGACCCCCAGTGGGTAGAAGTGCAAAGGAATCACTGCCTGCTCACCAATAGAATCCGCAGGCGAGGCCCCCTCCACTCCAAATAGTACTGGCAGTTTCAAGCACATGGATCTGCCAACTCGGGCGGCGGGACATTTTAGGGCCGGACTAGCCGCTTAACAGCAAAACCAAGGGTGTCCCCAAAAAGACATCACACCTGGGGGGTTACCACTCAAACACCTCCGGCAGTGGCGGCCACAGCGCAACTTTGCTCTTCCCTTGTGCAAATCGCTAAACGCGTTTCGAGCCGTCGCTCTTGATCACTAGCTTGCAATGAAAAGCCCAAGACATCAAAGTGTAACGGAACCATCATTTATTTCATCACAGAGTCCCTCCCCATTGGGCGTCGTCAGGCTAGGCATTGTGGTAATTGCAGTTCGTGCTTGACAAGATTCAAGTTCCTTAAAAGCCACCAGTGGGTATTGATGCGTCCGTGATTTACACGGGAACAGGGAAACGCTTGTCTGGTGGCACACGCAGTAAGAGGGCTGAGACACAGGTATTGTGGTGCTTGGGAAGAACGGAAGGTGAAATACGTGAAGAGGTGGGTGGCAATACCAGTCATGTTGATAACTATATCTGATGTGAGTGCAGAAACTGATATCCCTGAGTGGCAGAGTTCTCAGCATTGGGTAAGATCGAGGATTATGAGACAGAGGCGCACCCAAGTGGTTTGTTGTTGCCAGAACTGCGATATGAAGGGCACATTATTGTGTGGTGATAATGATAAAGAGCTGGACTCACAGCCATGATATAGGGTTACAGCATTGTAACACACATAGTCATGTATGTTTGTTTGTCTTTTTTAGAATTGGGAAAACACAAGTGTCCTTGTAACGCAACAGGGCTCATAATAGAATTGAGTTCCTGTGTGATAAGGTTCTCAGCTGGTACGAAGTGCCTTGGCAACTACCGGGTAAATATGAACCTCTGGTGCGAACACACAAGATAGGAGATTGTTAAGTGATTAGTTGGACTTCCTTTTTAACCTTCTTTGTGTTTAACAGTCACTGTGTGTACAGAACAAGGGTCCAGAAAGGTGGATTAAAACCCCATGCCCTGAAGAAAATGCCTCTACGACATACAGGCAATGAAACATGTCAGCCCATCATTAAATAGTCTGCAAGCATGCAGTTTGATTTGACTTTGAATAGGCCCATGAGTTCAGAATAAAGTGGTCTGGTGACGGTGTGGCCTATCTCAATTTTAACTTCGCAGGGTTTATTATTTTTGTTGTCAGCAGACATACATTTTTCACTGGTTTTCTGGACACCATGTTTTTTTGCGAGATAGAGACAGATGATGAAAAACGTGAGCACGACTGGTGATAATTAACCAGCAAGCTTTGTTGGTGTTGCACTCGTTTGGTGCTATCTCTTTTTTTCACAATTTTTTCCACAAGTTGATTCATAATGTTTTGTCTTATATACACCACTCAAAGTGAAGGGTATTTGTGTGTAACACAGTGACTGTTAATTTGAAGGTTAGTTTTATATTAAATAAAAAGACATGGCTACCGTGAGTACCTTAGAAATGTGAAGGATTGTTGTTGGGGTAGAACATGAATTCCCACTCCCACTCAGGAAGTCAAAGGAATCAAGTGCCCTACTTGATCAGGTCGATTTGCTTTTGTTGGTTGCTTAGAGTGGAGGGCGGCCATGATCAGTTTTCCCTCCAGAGCTCCTTTGTGTGTGTAGGACACAAAAAGGTTGCCAGAAAGTCTTTTTTCGGGGCCCTAGCAGGGCACCCTTCATCCTGAGGCCTCCGGTTGGGGGCTGAGGGAGTACCTAAGGGAACCCCCTGTAAAACCCTGCACTGTGTGGCTGGCACAATGGGGAGCCTGCAACAGGGTGCAGGGTTTTCTACACACCTCCCATTTCCCCATAGGAGCCTGAGTTATGACCAGTTGTTGGGTGGAACACGGGCTCCCATAGGAAACAATTGGACTCCGACCGAAAAGTGTTCGGTTGCATCGTAATCGGGCGGACAGAACTGGCAAGTGCGAGTTGGTCGGTCCCCCGAGACAGTGTCAGGTTGAAAGTTTCCTCCTGACATCGTAATCGGACCCATGGTACGATTGCATACTCACATGTCCCTATGGGAGCATGTCCTACAGCTGTAAATCGACTGTAGCACAAGCTCCCATTGGGGAAATGGGAGGTTGTGTTCATCCCTGCACTGCTCGGCAGACACCTTAGGGTGCCTGCCACAAGGTGCAGGGATGAGCATGGAGGCACTGTAGGAGCCCCCTTGGCCCCCAACCGGGTGCAGCAAACAGAAGGGGGCCCACAAGGGCCCCCAAACTCGCTCTCCGATAGGTTTTCCATGTCTGAAAGCCCGGCATACAAAGCCTGCCTGAAACTGAGCTTGGTAATCCATACGGCATAAAACGCCGTCCATATGGAATACGGACTGGTCTCTGTCTGGCTGAATTGGTCATTGAGCCCACTGGAATCAAGCTGGAATGAATGGCCAGTTTCACTTCGAACTGCCTGAATTGTAAATAGCCGGTCGGAAGTGAAACAAACGATCTCGGTCGGAAATCCTCCGATCTTAGGTCAGAGGTTTTGTGACCCAGATCTTAATTGGACCCTTAATAGTGATTTTAGTGAGGGCAAAGTCAGTTCCTAGGCCAAGTAAATTTAGGCAAAATAATTTGAAGCTTACATAACCAGAATATATTGATGCCCTTCATTCCGTGAAAGTGAACACCCAAGAATTGGTAGTAAGCAGCGTGTTCCATTTCTTGCTATTCATATACCATTTCTCTTGTGTGTTGATTCTACAAGAAAACACAAGTACATTTGATCTTACAATGAGAGCAATCACAATAATTACATCCATTTTGAAGTAAACCTCATGCCTGTCCTGGAAGCGTTCAAGTCCCACACTTGACTTTCTAACAGTACTGTTTAATCTACACATTGCAAAAAGAACAATTGATGGACAGAATGCAGAACAATGTCATACATTCACCCCAGTACAGAGATCCGGGCCTAAATCCATTGTTAATATGCTCCCCATGCCATTCCAGTTTGAATCCAACCATATGTAAATCAGTGTTGACCCTGCTCCCTATGAGAACAGTCCGGCCTGAACTGACAGGCCAGGTCCTCCCTGGACTGGAAACAAGCATCCTTGGACTGGTTTTAGGGCTTTACCCCTCATCAGCCAGTCTATCTGGACTCCAGTGGTATGGAGAGCTCTGGAACCACATCTGGGCATACCCGTCCCACTGGGGTAACAATTGCAAAAAGAAAAATGGATGGACAGAATGCATAACACGTCATACATTCACCCCAGTACAGAGATCTTGGCCTAAATCCATTGTTTTTTTGCTGCCCATGACATTCCAGTTTGAACCCAGCTATTTGCAAATCATTCTTGGCCATGCTCCCTATGAGAACAGTCCAGCCCGAACTGCCAGGCCAGGTCCCCCCTTGACTAGAAACAAGCATCCTAGGACTGGTTCCTGGGTTTCACCCCTCGTAAACCAGGCTAGCTTGACTCCAGTGGCATGGAGAGCAGAGGACCTACGTCTCGGCATACCCGTCCCATTTGGGGTAACAAATGCAAAATGAAGAATTGATGGAGAGAATGCAGAACAATGCCACACATTCACCCCAGTACAGAGATCTGGGTCTAATCTACATATTGCATAAATGCAATGGATTCCAAGCTTTTGCAGGACACGACTTTGAGTTCACTTAAACTGACCCAAGAACAACAATGTAAAGGGTACACAAATGTATGACCCTGTATCACCTCAAAATGTGTGGGTATTCTAGTGGATATTACAGACTTGCCATCAGGTGTCTTGGTACAGCATCATAAGCACCTGCAATAGGTTTGCGGTAATGTCCCAATATTGTTTACTTTTTCTAAAATATGGATTTGTTAACTCCATTGAAAGCAATTCTGAAGTCTATTAATTATTTGTACAATTTAATATGATGACTGCAGTGACAATTCTGAATAAGCATCAAAAGAGCAAATATTCTTATCTTGTGTGTCACAATTAAGGCCTGGTTACAATTTTGTGGGTGCAGTAGCGGACTGCCATGCTGGTGGCCTGCTTTTTCACCACAAATCCCGTGGTCGGCTGCTCACCAGATTACAAGTTTCGCTGTGTCTGATGGGCTGCTTTTGGCATTCCATGGCAGTGCCTCTGTCATTGGGCACCACAATGGGAATGCCAAAAACATTTCCTGCACAGTATAGGCTGTAAATTACATGCCGTATGGCAACTGGGCTGCATGCACACAGCTGAATAGGGTAAGATCTTTCAGTCCTTCAAAAAGATCTCCCACAGTACGTGCCTAAAGTATATTCAATTCAACTATATACACATGCCCCACCGCCTTAATGTTACTTATGGGGGGAGATGCGAAAATGCCCAAGATGTCCTCAAACGGATGTAGATTTTATGCATATGACTTGGGAATGCAAGTGCATACGTCCTCACTGGGAGGCAGTCCTGGCCAAGATTAAAAATATTCGGAGAAGGATATTGGCCGTAACGGTGCAGGTATGCCTGCTCGGTCTCTTCCCTTGATCACAAAAACGCAAAGTCGTGAATAGACTGATAGACTTGCCAAACGAAGAATAGCATTGGAATGGAAATCAGCGACTGGACCCCAAGTAGAAACTTGGAATCGAGATGTGATTGCCTGGGCCGGGGTGGAGGGTAGAGCGCCAAGCTGGGAAGAGACTAAAGGAATGCAGAAGTGCCCCGTAGCTGACCATTGGAAGAAGTTGATGGTGTCCTGGGAAAGACCAGCAAGTACAAGTAGTGAGGAGGAGGGGAAGAATGAGTAGTCTGATGTAGAGGCGCGGAGTACAACAGCCCCTTCCTACAAGAGGGATTATGGAGCTGAACTAGTCCATGTGCCCCAAGATGTTAAACTTTTGGAACAAGTGGAGGGGAGAGAGGTGAATGGCCACATGAGGGGAGACTCCACCAGCCCTGGTATTAGCCCTTTGCATTGAAATCCTCCTAATGTAATTTGTAAGTTTTTGTACATGACACCCTTCTGCACAAGTTTAAGTTTTGTTTTAGTTTAGCAATTGCAGTAAATGCACTAAACATGAATGGTATTGCTGTATCCTAGGAAACTGTTGAAGAATGCCCATCTGGATGTTACTAATAACATGTGAAGCGAGTACAGACGGTACAGCTATGCAACAGGGATGGGGTCGCCTCTTTAGACTATCTTTCCAGCCCAACGTATATAGTAACTCAAGTTGGTAATCAACATAGAGTAAACCAGGAGTGACATAGAACGATGTTTTCTAGTGCTGTGTCAAATAAGGAAATAGAAGATACGACTGTAATCTTTGAAAATGTAATGTTATACACGAAATGCCAATAAAAATATGTTTTAAAGAAGGCACAAGATTGAATCATACACTTTAATATTAAAGAGGTAGGAGGATTGTTCCTCGATGAAAACTGTCCCTTGGCACTGCAAAGATTCTGTAATTTTTTTAAAGTACAAATGGTGACGGTGTGTATCAAACAGAAAGCAGTTGTAAGAAAGGGGAGTGATTCACTTCAGGAAGTACAGAGGTTAGAATCAATATAATTGTCAGCAAAAATTCAGTTTTTTCTGTATCAAACAGAAAAGCACTGCAGATGAAAGTAAACTCTTTAAGTCATAAGCGGTTAATCCATAATATTTACAAACCTTTTATTACAGATCATTTATAAATGACACATGCAAAAAATCAATTTCATAGTAAGAGTTGTATTGAAAAAGTAGTATTTTATCAACTTTGGAAATATAAAAGGGGTTAGTTGGTTAAAGCCAATTTTTTTAAGCCAGTTTTGGTTTGCTTGTTTTCCGGTTTCAGGGAGGACTGAGCCTGGCAGTTCGGGGCTAGACCTTTTGGAGCAGGGTCGATACCGATTTGTGTCTAAACTGAGGTGGCATGGCGGTCTTAAGAACGATGGGTTGAAATGCTACCCCTGAAGTTAGACTTGTTGCAAGCATTGATCCCATCACCTTTTGTGCACGTCATTAAACCCACTATCTTCTGGTTAGAAACATCATTATTAACCCACTGTGCTACTTCACTGCACAATTTATCATGCTACTCAAAGACTAGCTTGCTTCTGTAGCTCTTCTTCTCATTGACATTTTCAGTTTCACTCATATTTCTCAATTTCCCACCAGAGGTGGGTAGAACTCCATGAGTTTTTCTCAATGGAATTCCGCTGAGTTACATGAAAACTCTATGAAATTCCACTGAGTTCCCACGAGCTGGCGGAAATTGTCACTTTGCGTTACTCGCACAGATTTTTCGCACCAAGAGCTTATTCTACACTCGAAAATCAGTGCGAAAGGAACCAAGTGGCGTTCTAGAGGGGGCTGCTTCTTTCTGCCACTCACAACGCTTTTCTACTCGAGCAGCAGCATTCTCAATGCGACCACTGCCATTGAGAAATCTTCTATGGGAGGTGTTCTAGTGCCAGTGGATCGTGCTAGAGGCAGCACATTCTTACTTGCCAAACTAGCATTGGCCAATTGCGTGCTAGAAAAAACTCTGGCAGTTGGCAGAGTTTTGCCAAAACTCTGCATTCCAAGCAAAACACTGAGGGGCAGATTTATGAGGCCCATTGGCCACGTTTACGCCGCTGTTGCGTCATGCAAGGCGGCATAAACATGGCGCATACCTACGAGGCATTTACAACGTGACGAATCTGTGGAGATGCGTCACGGTGTAAGGCCCTGCGCCACATGAAACCTGCGTCAGGTTTCATGTAGGCGTTCCGGTGCAGGGGGGGGCGTTCCGTCGCAGGAACGCCCCTGGAAAGTGACTCAGTGAAATCTACAAGATTTCACGGAGTCACTTTCTACGTCAATTTCTTATGCCTGCTTGAAGCAGGCGTATGGGTGATGCACCATGCAATGTAGGGGTGGCCCCAGTGCATTGCAGGAGTCATGTCGCACTTGCGACATGACTCCAGCAATGCGCCGCCCGTACGCCGAAAGACGCGTCGCGCATCTTCCCTGCCTTGCACCATGGTGCGCTGCATTGTAAATGCGACGCACCATGGGTGGCGGAGCTGTGGCGCACTGTGGCGCGCATTAACTGGCGCATTCCTGGGGATGCGCCAGTTAACGAAAATCTGCCCCCTAGTTTTGCCAACTTCAACGATAGGGCGGAATTTGTCGCCCACTTCTAGTTCTACTTCTCTCGTGACTTCACTCCATTTCATGTTATGTTTTTTTCCAGTATCAAAAATCAACATTTTCTGAACATTTAGGGAATCCTATTTCTCTTCAATCTTCCTCATACCCTGTCGCAATTTCCAGCAAGTTTTATTCAACCTGCCTGGTTTGCAAAATTAGCAGATTGTTTCAAATTTGTATTCGAGATTCTCAAATCCACATGAACCTCTGAGCACACAATTTGCACAGGTCTGCTGCTGTCATTGGCAATGGTTATTTGTAAGAGCTGCGGATATCTATTAATTTTAAAGTATTGTACACCTTCTATCCAATATATGCCACCTTTCCTAGCATAATAAATATCAAATTCGATGCAAAATTCAACATTTCCCAGAGTAATGTGCCTTTTATCAGCTGCTACCCTGCCTATGTTCTCCATCTTATTCGCAGTTGTCTATCAAGTGCTTCAAAATGTTACAAATGTGTAACATTCCTGAACAATGACCCATTTTCTGCTCTGAGCTTCTCTAATTAGGCTGTTAGGTTTTACTTCATTCCGGCATCAGGAGAGATGAGGTTTGAGAGGTGAAATCACTGAACTCTGGTTCCTGTTTCACATACAATTACCTTCCAAGAAGTACTCTAGGTTAAATAGGGCAGTATGCGCTGCTCTATCAGCGTCACTACCACTGAGGCTATTTATTTCTCTCATTGAAATATTGCGAATGACCCTTCAGGCTCATTGCTCGGCTTAACATTTCCTCAACATCTCCGCATGTTTTTAAAAATTATATCGCAGGTAATCACGTTTAGTTTCCCCTGCAGGCAATGATGAAGCATGTGTAACTCAAGGCAGGTTGAAAAGACAACGGCGAGTGCTTAATATTCAGAGCCACCTGCACTGGAATGACCTTTGCAATATATATTTTTCCGTGTTCCAATGATTCACGCTCTTGGTTGCCTGTGTCGCGCAACCTTGGCGGGAGAGATGGAGGGACAGGGAACGTGGAAAGACGAATGATTAGATTAAGATCCAGGAAGGTATAGTATGCAAATGAGGTCGCTTCAAACCTATGCCTTTCTTCGCTCCTCCCGGGAAGGTTGATCTATCAGTGTTGGATTTACATGATGTCCTTTGAGCATCTGATGTTGTCAATTAGCGTTTTGTGTGAGCATATCATCGCTAATGAGAAATGATATTGCTAAGACATCAGGGCATCGAAAGGTAAAGGTCAAGATGCCCTCTAGAGGCAGAACACAGAGACAAACAGACGTTCTTGTGGTGGAGGCAGCGGTGAGACAGTGGGGAATGGGACATAAGTGTCATTAATTTTTATTTACAAAAATAATTACAAACATATTAGAGATGAATTAGACAAATCAGATAGCGTAATTAAATCCCACGAGGTACATCAAATGAGCGCAAATCAAACAGCAGTATTTTGTCCTTCAAAAAGTTGTTAGATTCCTGTCACTAAACTTCTAAACTGGATATGCTATAGTAGGTTGTTATGATTTGCATGGTGAAATACAATACTGAACGTCCAAATTTTCATAGTGCAGGCTGTACTGAAAACAGTTAAAGCAGTTAGAAAAATGTAAAATTAGGAACAAATTAGTAAAAATGACAACATCAGGTATACATATGATATATATATTTATATATATATATATATAATATATGTGTGTGTGTGTGTATATATATATATATATATATATATATATATATATATATATATATATATATATATATATATATATATATATATATATATATATATATATTTTCACCATACCAGTCTTTGTCATCAAAGAAGGCGCTGACTCCGTGTATCTTAATTCTAACGTTTATTTCACAAATCAGCTTCTGCTCAGACGCGTTTCGGCGGCTTGCTCCCGCCTTGCTCACTCACTAATATATATATATATATATATATATATATATATATATATATATATATATATATATATACTAGCAGCCCGTCCCGACCTTGTCCGGGAGTATTCAGGCTTCCTTGACCCCCGCCTGCCCCGACATTGCCCAGCAGCCCGGGCCCGTTTACGGAGGCAAGCTACAAATTGCACATTTTAATCCTTTAGTTTTTGTCAGCATTCAGATCTAGATTATGTGACTGTGACAGAGCGCATGCACTTCTTTTACTTAAATGCAAGCGAAACAGGAAAGCACTGCTTTAGGGTAGTAAGTGCCTGCACTTTAAATTTGAATGTCTAGCTCCGGCTCTGAGTCACTCCTAGAGGTGTGCATAAATCAGTGACAACAGCGTCATATTAAACATATCGGTAAAAAGACTGACATACCAAACAGACTGTTGTTATGCCAGTTTAGTTAAAATGACATTGCGTTCCAAACACTTCGGGGAAAAATGTTGTTTCCCGTACAGCCTGCCTACAGCCGAGAGAGAGGACAGGTGTGCGCATCTCACTGTTCCAAAATTCAGAGCAAGGGATTTCCATGCAAGAAGAAATAAGGATCGGTCTGTTGGCTCACTTCCTGAGGTGACTTCTGTGCTGTGAATGGAAATGGAATCGGATCTGGGCGTTGAGCGAAAGGGTCCGAAATTCATACATCACCACACAGGACCATGCACGTTTCGAAGAAGTTGCGCGCGTGCCCCGACCCCCGCCTGCCCCGACATTGTCCCCCGGATCCTTACATCAGCCGCTGCTCCTCAGTTCACTGCTCTTCGCCGGTCCGCCGGTCCGCTGCTGCTCACCACCTGTGTGCCGCTCGCCTCGCGCTCCTGGACGCCACTCCTCTCCGCGCTCCTGACATCAGCACGCAGGTCGCGGCCGGCGCTACTTCGAGGGGATTACTTTTTTTAATGTAAATTTTTTAAATATAACATATTTTTTAAATTTATATAGCCTATGTCCATCTGCACACCCTGAGGATTCCAACGATGTATCGGGTGGGTGGTTCCCGAGTTTACCCGCCTCAAAGTTCTTCCTTTATAATAGTAGTAGCTGTCTCCCGCTGTTAGCCATAAACGCCCTGCATGGGTCGGGGGCCCCCGACGGCAGCGAACTTTGTTTGGAATATATATATATATATATATATATATATATATATATATATATATATATATATTGTCATGGAAAGTTTGGGGTGATCAGTGCAGTGGGAACCAAGAATTTGGGGTGCAAAATAAGGGTGCGTTTGTAATGGTAATTCACATGGGAACCTTTAGCCACACCTACAGCCCGACCTGCTGAATGGACTTAGATCAAATTTGGCAGGGAGGTAGATGTTGGGTGTAAATCTGTGCTGTAGTTTTTGCAAAATTTAAGCTGAAAATTATTGTCATATTTCTGGCAGTAAATATTTCGCAAAGGTTTTGCGATGAATTGCGAATGCACGCACCCACGAAAATGATCTGATTGGCTGTACACAACGTGAACAGAAAGTTGCGGCTACAATTTCATCTATCAGGAATGGTTCCCAGGACTGAAAATTTGTGTGACCGCCCACATAAGGGGTCTGAGTAGAGGTACTCTGATCCCATGTTTGAGAAATGGAAATGTTATTGACATAAGATATGTGTCCAAAATTGATTTTATAAATTGCGTTGCGAATATTGGTGAGAATATAAAAAAAATATATAAGTGAATCAATCCTACAAATTATTATAGAGATATTGAGATTTTGATAAATGTTTTTATAGAGTTAATTGTATAGTGCGTTATATACTGTGATGGTTAGAATTAAATATATAGTTATATTTTTTTATGTGGTGGTGGCTATTGAATTCCTGGTTTTGCTTTCTGCCTTCGCGACTTAACTGCTGTGATCGTGTTAACCAACATACCCCCTGAACTCTGGAATCACCGCAAAAATGGAAAATAGGTTTTAGTTATAGTTTTTCTAGAAATACACTAGAAAAACATGAGTTTGAAGTGAGCATGTAATAAACCCCTAGTGTGTAAAATACTGTAATATGTGTGGATAAATGTGTTTTGCACTTTATGGGTGGTAGGAACGACCGTAGCAGTTAATAACAATGTTGCGACACCCTGAATAATTGTGAAAATGGAAAATAGATCTGAAAGAAACAGGGGGTCATTAGGTCCGCCCGCCATTCTCCCGTGGAATGGGGCCGCCCGCCATTGGTGCGGGGGTCCCGTTGCTGAAATTAGAATGCCCACGCCACACTGGCGGGTGCATTCTGCATTCCTGACATTGCGGCGGATGGTGCTCTCAGCACCGCCTGCCACAATGCAGGGAAGCCATGTCGTGCACTTCCATGCACAACATGGCAGGCACCGCGCGGTGCCTGCCATGTTAAGCATGGAAACCATAATCAGGGCATCTGAGGCTGAAAGCATCATCAGTATAATTTATCTCTCTAGACATCTAGGCAGAACATCAGCTAACATTTTCAGATTACTATTGTTTGTAATTTAAGATCTGTGGACTTTGAATCTCATTTTTGAAGGGGCCCTTTGTAGTTAAAATCATAGTACTTGGTGAACGTCTGGGGTAACGTTATTATTGGGAAAAGTATGAGAATGCTAGATGTAAGGAATTTTATGAACCCTCTTAGATTCCAGATTTTTCCTTAACAGAAATTTGAGGATAATCTGTGATTTAACCAAATGTTGATGTTTTCAGGGCTTTTAGGGGAAAAAATGTTCTTGAGGTCCATGCAAGCCACCCAACATCAGACTACCTTTTCTGCCTTTTTTTTGGAAATGTCTGGGCCTGACAGGTTTCCGTATCTGTCAACTGAACCCTGGCCTAAATACTGTCGCTACCCACATCACCACAACTGGTCAATTTGCAATGCAAAATGGTGATGTTCCCTTGTGAGGTAGGGGGATTAAGGAGGCTTTCCGTTCACAACTGATAGCCTAGCCACACAAGTGGGGGACTATTGTTAATGGAAGAAATGTAGAAACGCTGCATGGTAGGACATGGTAGGTAGCTTTCATTTTTGTGTTTCTGTGATGTCAACAGTCCTGAGCAATGCAGCAAAAAGGAATTCAAAATAGGGACTCACAGGAAGCATTTCGCTGGCACCCTGGTTTTAGTTTTGGAAAAGAAAATGTTTCTGGTATTTTTGCCAGAACCATTTTCTTTTACAGTATTGTGGATGACGCTTGAAGTCCACCACACCGTGAAGGTAGTGTGGTTAACATCAACTGGTTGTCATTTGCCCTAATGTAGTAAAAACCCACCAGATCCATGCAGCCTGATGTTCTGTGCAATGAGAATTTAGAAAAAGATGCAGGATTATGAATGCCACAATGCATTAACTTCTTTGTTTCATGATCGAAGGGGATTCTCCAGTAGAAGGATGTCTGTATGATGGTAGGCTTCTGGGACATGGAAGAGCGAAAAGGACAGTGGTCAAAGAAAAGTGGCATGTACTGCTAGTGGCCGGGCACAGCCAAGAGAAAGTCTCAGTTGCCACACGTGGTCTATGGAGAAGAGAGCCAAAGGAAGATTAAAAATACTGAGAAGTTCAAGGAGATAGAAAGTAGAGAGCAGAGATTCTGGAAAAGGAGAGATGATTGAGAGAAAGATAGGAGAATAAATAAAAAAGTTTTAGGAAAAGAGCAGGAGAGACAGGAATTGGAAGATTGATGCAGCGGCAGACAGAAAGAGGAAGTTGGGAAATAATTGAGAGAAGTAATGGGAATGGAGGTTAGGGGTTGGAGAGAGAGTTACAGAGAGTTCAAAGGAGCACACTGAGAGCTAGATACTCATGGAAATACACCTGACCCAATGTGATTCCCACACACAATTGTTTTCTACATTTTCAAAAAGGGATCTTAGTATAATATCCAAACTCACCTTGCATAGTGATCGATAAAGTCCTAATAAGATTTAACCATTGTTACTTGATCCATATTGATCTATAACACATTTTGCAAATTGCTTAACACCTTCGACGCTCATGACGAGCTCAGCTCGTCATGAGGTACACCTCTCGTACACTGATGCCGAGCTGAGCTCGTCATGATTAGTGGGAATTACAGATTTTCAGCGCAGGGGGGGAAAACCATAAGCGTTGATGGTGTTATCAATGGCAGCCCCATGGTTTTTGTTACGACATACTCTTGGTGAGATATGCTGATGCCTTCTCCTTTAATGCATATCAGCCATGTCTACTTTTGCTGGTAAAGTCACCGGAAAGTACAATCTACTTGCCGAGAAGTCCAAGATCTATTAAGGGGTAGTTTGGCTTTCTAATGTGGATTAAAATATGGCAGTCTCTTAAATATTTCATAACATGAAGCTTGGCTTTTATCTGCACCTATAGTAATGCGGAACAATCACTCTGCAAGTCATTATTTGCTATTTCTCATCTTCATGACGGGCTTCCATTCTTTCTATATTTATCGCTCAGCGAAGTGTATGCTCTTCCAAGCAATGTGAGTCACATTGAGGGTGCAAGCTTGGGGATTCTATGGAAGGAGTCTACTGCATGTTAAAGACAGGAGAATGTCCATAAATCCAGAAGTGAAGAACTCTGTTGCATTCAAATGGGAGGTACCATGGAAAAAGCATCAAAGGGAGATGTTATCTCAGAGCAGGATTCTAGATGCAAACCATATAACCACCACTCAGATCCTTAGCGACAGTCCTGCTGCATGCCCATTTTCAGTTTCTCTAACTGGAGATTGAATGAGTGTCCTCAGCAAGGCCACAGGCCTTAAATGGACTCATCCGGGCTCACACAGTCCCCTATCCTTTACCATACTTATCTGTCTTGCTAATTGATGTCTAACGAAGGTCTCTTTTTTCACAACACATTTTGCAGAGACAGCCTTTAACTATGAGAGGTGTATACCAGTGCCAGAGACTGGTTCAAGTGCATGCAGTTTTGACTGGTGCTTTTGATTAAATGCAATTTTAAAAATAAAAAAATGTTATATTGGTGGCAGGTCAAATTAAAACTTCACTTAAGAAGTTGGGTGGAATTACGAAATTCCAAACTCCAAACTTCAAACTTCCTATCTACACGTGAGCTTAGGTTTATTACCTCAGCATGATGACTTCCTGATGCAGAATGTCCCAGTTGGACATCCTCCGGCAGAAAAATATTGAGTCTGGAGGCTGGACACCCTCCATCTGAGATAAGTGTGGAAGGGATGTCTCTGAGTGGAGGTCGTCCTATTCTTTTTAAAAAAAAGAACTTCATGAGCTTTGTATTTTACAAAGCGTGAACAGTTTAGAAAATATGCAAGCTGCGGGTCAGCCTATTTTATAAATTTCCACCCCTCTACTTGAAATCCCATTTAGTTGTTAGGATGTAAAGTTGGACTATGAAAAGTTGAATGAGTGTGCTTTAATCGTTACCTTAAACAAATCCACATATTCCTTCACATAGAACCACATGGGATGCACCCTGAATAGCCAAACCAGAATATCGATGGATCAGAATATCTAGAAAAGAATATTGAATCCTAAATATTGACAGGTAAGTATATATTTTCCAAACCTTACCCCACATCTATAGATCTATTTTATATAAATATATTCATGGTATGTAGATGTGGAGTTAAGATAAGTAAATCTATATCATCCTTTATGCACTTAACTTTTGAAATTCTGATCTCTATATTTTTGTACCACAATATTCTGGGGGTTGATATTTAGTAGTACAACCAGTATTTGGCAAATCATACACATATAGAGCACATCTTATATGTTTGCTTATAGCTGAGGGAGATGCCCCCCTAAACATTTACTTCTGGCCTTGTGGAAGAAGGGTGCTGACACAGGAGCTCCTGGGTAATTGTATCATTAGGCTTAGAGGAAGTGCTGCAAAATATATGGCATACTACAAATAATTGTCAGGGTTGGGTGGCAGAATGTCTCCAATTGTTGGCTAATGCACAGGATATGTCTGGCACCTCACCACCACCTTTCTAGAGCTTTCATGTACCTAGGGTCACTCCACCTGACTTCTGTTGGAAGAAGAGGACTCACTCAAGGACTTGAGGGCTTTTTCTCCTGCTCAGGGACTGATACTGTTCTCCAAATTCAAAGTAGCTGGCCTCCTGTTTGCTTGCTTCCAACAAGGCTGAGCTAAGCACAGATGACTGGACCCTGAAGCAGGCTTGGCTGAAAAGAAACCTGGTGAATAGAATACTGCCCAGAGGAGCTAGGGGCTGCTGCAATGAGAAAAATGAATTTCTCCATGAAGTGGAAAAAAGTGCGAGCCTTTTAACCATGAACAGTTTTTTTTCAATTATGCTTTACAGTTTTAGGCACAGTTTGCCTCAAACTTTAAAAAAGCATATCTCCTTACTCTATTCTGATGCTCTTGGTGTCTTACCATTCATTAATTGTTTCTCGATTTTTCTAAATTAGTTTTGGAATTTTATTGCATTTGTCCTTTACTTCAAAAGTATTGGTACTGCTGGAACCTAACAAGCACGTCTCTTGGGATTGACTGTTGAGTGTGCCATAGACCTGAGGGGTTGAGCAGAGATTCTTTCAGACCTGCCTTTTGACCTAACCATATTGTTTATTGAATTTATATGCATAACCCACTCCTGAATTAATAATCAAGTTTCTGACAAATCAATATTTAAACCTCAAGATGGCAGTCTAACAAAATCAAGTAACTGATAATTGGCCCAAATAGCAGGCCATTAAATGTCCCAAAACATATATTGAAGTTTAATTTTAAAATCTCAGTTCTCAGATTGCTTATATCACAGGTACTTTAATGCAGCACACAGTGTTGCACTCTGGAACATGAGTATAAAAATAGCTTAATGGATACACCTTATTTGAATGTTGATGTTGCTCCTTTTGTTTTTGATATTGCGATATGTACTCCACTATCATTTACCAAATGTAAATGATCATACTTGTGGAAAGATGCAGAGAACTCAAATGATTATTGTTTGTTCTGTTTTAATGTGTGGAGGTGTCTGGGGTGCAAGGTATACTGAATGTATATTCCTTAATGAAGTTTTTACGGGGGGTGCATTAAACAAAATTATTCTGCCTTCCTACTTTCAGTTTGAAATATGGTTCACAGCTCCCTGTTCTGCATGTCTGTCGTTTTTTAAGAGACATCCAGGTGCAGGGTCGGACTGGCCAATAGGGCAATCGGGTTCTGTGTGGGATGCTTTTTGGGTTGTTTGTGGGGCGTTTTGTGGTCTGCTTGGCTGGGTTTTTCTGTTGATTTCCCTGATATTAAAACAAACATTTTTGTAAAAGGTAGAGTATGTGTTCCAGGTTTTTCTACGTGATGTTTTTAGGTTGAATCCTTTAATCGTTGATTCAAATTATCATTCAACAAATAAGGTCGATCCAAGGTTTAGAAGGAGTATAACATTTTTTTTGGTACAAAATTGAACGAAGACAGCCGACACATGTTTCGCCCTCTTTGGCGAATTGCGCCAGGGCTTTCTCAAGGCTGTGAAAGATAAGAGGTGATGTGTTTTAGAAAAGTATTCATAATCGATGAAAAAAAGAGAGAGAGAGAGAGAGAGAGAGAGGAAAGAGGAAGAGACCCCAAGAGAGACCAAAGAGATTGAGTCTTTAAAATTCAAAGAGATGTGGAGAGAAGTGGATTTGTGAAAGGTTAAAACAATGTGAAGAAAGGGAAACATATACTCCTTTAGTTCTAAACGTTAATCATGCAAGAATTCATGAACAATTGCGAGCTTTAAACTAAAAGGATTTTGAGTATAGTTAGGCATCCATGTTTCGTGAAGGACACATTGATTATACCAAAGTGAGGTGTTCATTAATTTTTTGAAAATCAGAAAAAGAGTCACCGGAAAAGAGTAAAAAAAAAGAGGAAAAAGGTGCCCAAGACCTACAGTGTATAAAATACACCATATGCGTAATTCTACGTGGAGGAAAATACATGAGGAAAAATATATATTACCTAAATTCAGTTTCCCAGCAATAATCAATTGGATTCTCAAAGTACATCATGATCGAAATATATAAAGGCAAATTCCTTAAAGGTTTCAATCTGTAAAGCCAAGTGTCATTTTTTCAGTACAGTGTTCTGAAAACAAGGAGCATTACTTATATTTCCAAAAATCAAAATTTCATTTTAGCCATATTTGTAACAAATTTACAAAACAGTTTCAAAAATAATACTGAATATATATTGGACAGCTCATGTCAAACATTAATCGATGTACCAATCTAGACAATTGTTTCAGATGGATCATCATTTTCCAAAAGTCTGGCATTCTGTTGTTAATCATTTTTTCTTTGTTTCTTAATAGTTTGTGATATAATGTAAAACATTGGTTACACTCAGTAAAAAGCAGGTATATTTAAGTGTCTATGTATTAGACTCTATTCCTTTATTTAATGGGTGGCACTATTTCTTATGAAGCCCCATTTTTGGGCTTGAATATCTTAAAATTGGAGCATACTCGTTTTTTGGCAATATGTTAAGGTTATTTGAAAAAGGAAAGACGGAGGTAATATTGTCTTCATACTCATCGGTTGTTGTTTACCAAAAGTGTGAGAGGTTCGAGACGCCCGTTTTTGATGTTTACCAGGAGCTTAATAGGCGCAGACTGCTCGTTTTTCAAGGCGGTGGGTTAGTGCAAGGAACAACACAGGAACGAAGGGAATTACCAACAGCAAGCCGTTTCAGGACAAAACCGTTTCGGGGCACAAGAGCTCTTTACATTTATTCAGAAAAGGAATGCAACCACACTCATTAAAAATCAGTCTGTTGGTAATTCCCTTCGTAGATTTCAGTTCCTCGAGGTTAACTGAACAGAGACCATATTGCATTTAGCCTCTCAGAAAACCCGCCCCTCGCCACTTTTGTGCTCGGTTCCTAACTCATACAACTTTGAAACCTCGCATTACTTGGCTTCCTGTGTTGTTCCTGGAACACATACTCTACCTTTTACAAAACTGTTCTCTCATAAAACTCTAAAAGGTCCAGAGTTTTTGAGTATGTTTCCTCCACAAAAACCTCTGTGAAAACAGATATAGTCCTGGAATCCTTGGACCTTCAATGCCCAGTCGTCATGAACCATTAAAACAAACATTGCCTGCAGCAAGTTCAAATTCATGCATTTTTTCATACCCTGCAAAACAGACATTCAGTGGTTCTCTACTAGTTCAACGCTGCACAATTTGCAACTACAGGCCACTTATTTAGCTCTCTGATTAATTTTTATTTTGGTGCCTGGGTCTATTTTCTGCCCCTGCGCAACCCTGTACATGTGTGGTGTATTCTCTGGCTGGTTGTGATTTTCCCTGCCTTCAGTGCCTGCAAGCAGATCAAGGCCCTATCAGAAGCAGAGATAGATACTCTTGCTTGTGCATAAAAATGAAGTGGATACAGCTTGTTTGTGTGACGCAGCATCTTCTTTGTGCTTGAGCCTTAGGATGAAAAACTTCAGGAAAATGTAAAAAAAATGTAAACAACATTTCACTTCGTACCACACACAATGTTCTGGATCCCCAGTGAACCTATTAGGGAAAGCGGTTAGAAAACTACCAGTCTCCGATTCAGCTATATGTACTTTTCATTTGAGGGAACGGTCTCTTTCAATGGTCCATGTACAATTGCATGCTTTTTAAATGATTCAAGTTAGCTCTATTCATTGTAAAATGTCTGTCTACATGGTCAACATGTCTATATTTAATCTCATCCTAGCTTTCTCTAACGTGTTCACATTTGTGGTTATTATAATAGAGCATATAGGATACAAATAATTGGCTTAAAGGCCACCCACTAATTCAGGTATTTAGCTATTTGGCCTTTCCCCTCTGTAATGTGTCCTCAAGGAGAAACAGCTGTCACAAAGATTGTCATTTTGTGTTCTGCAAAAATCTTGAAATATGATTTTTCTTCACCAAATTAATGTAGAACATCAGGTTGATAGAAGACATTAGCAAAATAATGCTCCAACAAAAACTGTTAGCTAATATATGTTTCAAGACCCTTAACATATGTAAGGTGAGCAGAATGCTAGATTCTAGACACTTCAAGGCATGTGAGCTCTACAAGTATCTTCTGTGCATTCTTATTCTCAGCTCCTGGTATGCAGAGGCAGTCATACAAAATCTAGTGGGCACCATAGGTCTGCAAACAATTGCATTCCAGGTACCATTACTATATTATAAAGTACAGAGAATGGATGCTATCAACGGGTTCTCATTGCAGCATCCACCAAGCTGGGATCTCTATGGCAAAACTGTGAATTTGATGTAAAAAATCCTCTCTTGGCCACATACAGCTGCCTCATTGTACCCTTTGGTCTATGTTTTTTATATATATTTTGAAGACATTATCTATCATTCTCAGATTGAAATCAACTAAAGTAGCTTCATGGCACAAGGCCTTTACTTCTCAATGAATTTTGAACATTGTTGTAAATATACAAAGCCCACAATTGCTTGATGTGCATCGGTGTTTACACAATATATGTTGTACACCTCAGCCTCCTTCCTTCAACTTCACCTTAACCCTTCTCATATTCAAATGGTAACATTCCCTACACAGAACTTTACAAGGTTGATTCAAGTATATGCAGAATTTACACAATTGCACAAAGAAGATACTAAGGTGTGAATGAAGGATACCACAGGTCTATTTCACATAGTGTCCTCTATCCCTCAGCTAGCTTTACCCCATATGCGAAATGTGGGGTTTTATGTAGTATCCTGCTTCCTGCCTTCCAAATACTGACATCTTTAGTAACAGGCCTTTTATTATGATTACGCTGATTATATTTCTGCTTGTCTTTAGGAAGGGACACCTCCAGCCCTGGGCAATGAGCCTACATTCTAGTCACCTCTTTTAATATGTAATTGTTAAGAATTGTGTTCGGAGTTGTACACTGAACATGGCCAGTACTCAAATCGTGCACTGATCATGGCAAGTACTTTGACTACTTCGTACACATTGTTATCAGGAAGCACAGACAGATTCTATGACGTTACTACATTGTGCAAATACCATAAAACCTTCTGATACAATACCTATTGAATATCAAGACTTCAAGGATGTGTTTGATCCTGTAAAGCCAACTATACTACCTCCACATAGATTGCATGATTGCCGCATAGATATATTCCCAGGTGCTATTCTGCCTAACAGCCGAGTACATGCACTTACTGAAGCTGAAACACAATACTTACAACAATATTTAGATAAATTATTAGATCTAGGTTTTATTCATAATTCAACATCCCCTTGTTCCATGTAGTACGACGTCTGGCCAAGTCTAGTATGGATACCAACTTGAGAGTGCAAGAGACGGAAACGCGTATTTCAGCAGTAGAAGATGAACTAACGCTACATAAGAATTCAATCAAAGATCTGGATGGTACCAGGCAAGACGTGGACTGGAAGCTAACTGATTTAGAGAATCGCGCTCGACGTAATAATCTGCGCGTCCTGGGAATTGGTGAAAAATCTGAAGGGAAAGACACTCAACGCTTTGTAATAGACTTGTTTGCGGATGCTTTTCAGGATCTCACTGGATGGGACTGGGATAAGGAGATTATAAGAGCCCATCGGTTTCCATTTAACCAAAAGACAGACCAGGAAGGCAGGAATAAATATCCAAGAGCTATTCTCATCTGTGTGCAGAATTATCTTCTCCGTGAGATTCTGTATGACTTAGCAAGACCTTCGAAGCCCAGAAAAGGCTTGGGGCACAAATTTTTTGTGAGACCAGATTTTTGTGCTGCAACTGTCCAACAATGTTGGAGACTAAAACAGCTGATGGCACCAATGCAAGCTAAGGGGGGTCAAACCTTCCTACTTAATACTGCTAAACTCAAAGTTGTGCATAAAGGAAGAACCATGTTTTTTGTATCAGAGATAAAAGCTCAACAATACTTAGAGACTATGTAGTAAAATGCTATAGGAACAAAGCTATGTTCAATCGGTTGTAATTCAGTTACTTCGAATAGGCTGATCCTCTTAGTAGTATTGGGTAGTATTGGGCTTAGATACTTTTTGATCTTTCTTCTTTTTTTTGTATTGTATTTTCTTTGGCTACTTTCACCAGGAGGGTCAGATCCGGGGGGAACTCACATCTGATACTCACATTCCATCAATGAGGGCGTTAGCCCTTATGCTTCTGGTGGGGGGGCGGTGTGGGAAGGGAGGGGTGGGGGGGAACTACGGGGTGGAAGGGTGGGAAGATTTTTTTTTTTGGGGTGCAAGGTCATACAGCTGGAATGTCTATTTGACTTTTGTTTAAGGCTTATTCGTGGCAGATATCGAATTTTGGCAGGTGTTGCTCATATGCTTATGTTTAGCTTAGTTTACTCAAAAATACTTTATAATGGCTAAATTATCAATATATTCCATTAATGTATGTGGTCTGAATGATAAAAGAAAAAGAGGTATATTGGCCCAGATGCTATCAACTATGCGGGTGGATGTAGTTTGCATTCAAGACTCATATCGCTTGGCCCAATAGAGGGACCCTAAAAGATCTTGGGCTGGAAGTGGTAGGATGCACTCATCAGGGTTCCACTACACGTGGGGTTGCAATACTCAAGAGACGTGGAATGGGTGAAGTTAAAAGAGTTAAAGAGGATCCAACTGGACGATGGGTAATTGCAGAACTTAAAGTTGGAGGCTTGATAGTTACTATATGCTCCTTGTATGGATCTATATTGGATGATTCAGGTGCACTGGATTTTTTAAGTATAGAGCTGGCACAATGGTCACCCAATATTATTTTCTGTGGAGACTTTAATCTGCATCTGGAAGAAACTTTTGATATTCATAGTAGGATTCCATACAAGGGGAGGAAGAAGATGGTATTTACAGCACTTAAAGGGATCATCGAAGAGTATAGATTAACTGATGTAGGGCATGAGAAGCGAGGAAACATATTTGGGCACACCTTTTTTTTCTGCACCGCATCAAAGATTTTTTAGATTAGATTACTTTTTTGTTTATAAGGGACTATACGATGATTTAGCACAAATTAAATTTGAGGTTCTTCCAAAAGTTATCTCAGACCACAACCCTCTAATACTCAAGCTTGTCCTGAATATGGTTAATACTACCCGCGTATGGTCTTTCGATCGTAAACTATTGTATGACCCAGGTTATGTTGAGCGTATGAACGTTTGGATTCCAGAATTTTTTCTCAACAATAAAGGTACTACATCACTAGAAATAGTTTGGGATACTTTCAAATGTGGGGTTCGGGGTGAAACCTTAGTTATTCATTGAATAAACAAAAAGAGACCCGAAGCCAGGTAACTTCTGAACTTAAAAATCTTAGAGCTTTAGAGATTCAACTTATGCAGCTATGTAAGCAAGGGTTATCTACGGAAAACATTACAAAGAAACTAGTAGCTCTAAAAAACACGATTTACCAACGATATGCTACAAAATTTGCACAACAAATCTCTGCATTTAGGACAGAGCTATATGAAGTGGGTGAAAATTCGAGCAAAATTTTGGCAAAGAGGGCAAGGCAGAAGGCAGCTTTTGCTAGTATCAATAAAATAGATAACCATTTAGGGATAACAGTTAGCAAAGTGGAAGATATTCTGAGAGTTTTTAGAGATTTCTATTCCCAATTGTATATGGATGAAGTTCGTCCTGAGTGCTTAGACCAGATCAATCAATTTGTCAATCCAGTATTGAATACTATTCTATCTATTGAAGAGAAGGAGAAACTAGATCTGCCATTTACTTGGGAGGAGATTGAACTCTCTTTAATGTCCCTAACCTCAGGAAAAGCTGCTGGACCTGACGCCATTCCGTTAGAATTTTACAAACAATTTAGGAATGTATTAAAAACAGAATTATTGGATTTATGTTTAAACGCACAGCAAGGTAACTCCCCTCAATCTTGGCACGATTCTATTATCACGGTGTTTCTTACAAAAGGTAAACCTCCTTTATTGCCCTCATCTTTTCGCCCTATTTCACTTATAAATTCTGATAGCAAAATCTTTTCTAAAATCCTAGCGGGTAGACTCTCCAATATTATTTCCCCTTTAGTCTCTAAATACCAACATGGGCATATCCCAGCTAGAGACACCGCCGATCACATTCGACGTGTGATTTCTTTTTTGGATTGGTCCCAAGCAACTCGGTCTAATATTGGACTCGTATTTTTAGATGCTGAAAAAGCTTTTGACCGGGTTGCTTGGGATTATCTTTGGGAAATTTTGCTCAGGAAGGGATTAGTATATATTTACAACAAGGGGTGGTGAGGGACAGAGTCTCTGAATTAAGCAGAAAACTCTCACCCAGTCAAGAGATCAGGGCTAGATCCAACACCGTTTTTTAGCTCACTGCACCATCCTAGTTTCAGAACCTGGCTGTATGCAAATTAGTCTGTTCCTGTCCCAGTGCATGATGGGAACAGGGCAAACCAAACTACAAAAGCCAATTCTTACACTGGGAAGGAAACAAGCTCCCGGGGACCGGTTTCTGGCATTACAGCCGTCTTCGGCCCGGTTTGCTTGAATCCTGATGGTGCAATGAGCAAGGGACTCATGTCTGAGTATACCCTTCCACGCTTAGGGTGGACAAAAATATTTACAACAAGGGGTGGTGAGGGACAGAGTCTCTGAATTAAGCAGAAAACTCTCACCCAGTCAAGAGATCAGGGCTAGATCCAACACCGTTTTTTAGCTCACTGCACCATCCCAGTTTCAGAACCTGGCTGTATGCAAAATAGTCTGTTCCTGTCCCAGTGCATGATGGGAACAGGGCAAACCAAACTACAAAAGCCAATACTTACACTGGGAAGGAAACAAGCTCCCGGGGACCGGTTTCTGGCATTACAGCCGTCTTCGGCCCGGTTTGCTTGAATCCTGATGGTGCAATGAGCAAGGGACTCATGTCTGAGTATACCCTTCCACGCTTAGGGTGGACAAAAATATTTACAACAAGGGGTGGTGAGTTACAGAGTCTCTGAATTAAGCAGAAAACTCTCACCCAGTCAAGAGATCAGGGCTAGATCCAACACCGTTTTTTAGCTCACTGCACCATCCCAGTTTCAGAACCTGGCTGTATGCATATAGCCAAGTTCTGAGCTGGGATGGTGCAGTGAGCTAAAAAACGGTGATGGATCAAGCCCTGATCTTTGGACTGGGTAAGAGTGGCCTGCTTAATTCAGACACTCTGTTCATCACCACCCCCTTTTCTGAATAATTTTTGTCCACCATAAGCGTGGAAGGGTATACTCAGATGTGAGTCCCTAGCTCATTGCACCATCAGGATTCAAGCAAGCATTTCACCCAAAATAAGAGGACCAATATATTGTAAGACAGCAGAAAAGTAATAAAAAAGAAAATACGGTACGTTCCAGCCACCACATTCCTTACTAAGAATCATTTTTTTAGCAGCTTTTCTATGGCGTTTATAGCCCCAAAGGAAGCGAAATGTGGTTCTTTCTAAAATTTTGAGAGAATGTAGTGGGAAATCCAGAGGAATTGTGCGAAATAAATATAAAACCTTCTGTAGGACCAGCATTTTTAAAATGTTGGAACGGCCAAAGAGGGACAACCGCAGATGATCAAGACGCTGTAATAGAATGTTGATTTGAGTAATGATAGAGAACCAGCCATGCCGAGACGCTGAAACCGAACGACTGCCAGTACAGCACCGTAACTACCTTGAACAAATACAGTCAGGGACGGGTAAACATTGGATTACCAGAACCGATTTTTGGACAAGATATACAAAGTCCGTGAAAACGTGAGAAGATAAGGGAAGAGAGATACTACAAAGAATTTTAAGAACCATGTCGGAATGAAGAAATGATTGGAGGAAAACTAGTGTGATTACAGAGGGAACTCCTAAACACAACACACCGAAAAGATTTGCAGCGCCCTGAAGAAACTCCTTGGTAGGGAGTGAAACGCGTTGGCTGAACTCGCTACATATTTTACTGATGATGTGTTTTTTAGCTGGATAAAGATAAATAAAGAACATTTTTCTATGTATTTCTTCTTGGACTTTCATTTTGGTGCGCCCCCATGAGCATTTAAAAAATCTATCAAATGCTTCTGGGCGAGAAAGTTAAGGGTAGCTTTCTGAGATTAGTAGAACCCAGTTACTACAAAAAAACTAAATATAAGACTTTGAAGTCTGCTTTTGGAGTCTGGCAGAAAATTCGAAAACATATTAAACTATCGAAATTAAATTTCTATACTCCTCTTATTTCAACGGAGCTATTTCCAGAAGTTTTCTTTGATTTAACCATGCACAGGTGGCAGCAGAAAGGAATAAAGCACTTGGGTGATTTATTTGGTAATGGGCAAATGATTTCGTTTCAGGATCTAATGACCAACTTTTCCATGGGAAGAAATGATTTTTTTAAATACCTACAACTTCGTAGTTTCGTACAGGGCCACCCCGCTATTCCACCGATTAAAATTTCTTTATTAGAGCTTTTACAAAGAAAACCTCGAATAGGTCCTATATATCTAAGCCTAATGCAGGAATTTGGTGATGATCTAGGTCAATGCCAGACTAAATGGGCCAACAGTCTAGGCATAGTAGATGTTGTTATTTTATTGTCAATAAGAATGGCTGCAGAATGTCTTATAACCGGGATGATGAAATCCCAACACTTTATGTGTATTCACAACCTTTATTATACTCCTAAAAAAGCAGTTAAATGGAGTACGTCGGCAGGTACGAATTGTAGCCGATGTGGATTGTATGCAGCTGATGAATTGCATATGTTTTTTTTTTTGTCCTAAATTATCATCGCTGTTTCAACAAATTGAAATTTTTTTGTCTATTATTTTGAAATGTAATATAAAGGTGACTAATGAATTAGTACTGCTTGGTATAGACCATACTACTACTCGGCCTAGACCAATCTCTTATTTTCTTTTTCTGTGTATGGCCGCAATTAGATCTTGTATCACCAAAGAATGGATTAGCCAGGATCCCCCTACGTTTTTTATGTGGAAGGAAAAATTATTACTTATGTTTAATATGGAATCGGCTATCTATAAGCTCAAGGGGGTAAAAAAAGAATCATGGGGGAAAAAATATGGGCACCAATTGCCGAGTGGATTTGATTTAACTCTATGTATTTTATAGTCGCTATTCCAATCTGTTTTCTGCCAAAAAGTTTTCATATAACTTGCTTTTTCTTGAAGACAATCTGCTTTTTTATTTACATGTTTTTTTGTGTATGTTGTTTAGTATAACGCCTTGCTGTATTTCCTTGCAATAAAACAATAAATCTTTAAAAAAAAAAAAATAAAAATTCAACATCCCCTTGTTCCATCACCACTTTTCTTCATCCCAAAACGGGATGTTGGCATAAGGGTGTGTATAGATTATCACAGACTCAATAAGGCAACAAAAAAATACAAATATCTATTGCCATTGATTCCAGTTCTTTTGTATCAGTTACGACATACTACCATTTATAAAAAATTGGATCTTCATGGGGCATATCATCCTATGCGCGTCAAAGAGGGTGAAGAGTGGCAAACTGCATGTAGAAATAAGTTTGGTTTATTCAGGCACACTGTCATGCCCTTTGGCCTGTGTAACACCCCTGCAGCTTTTCAATGCTTCATAAATGAGGTATTAAGTGAGATTCTTGTCATCTGCGTAGTTGTCTATATAGATGATATCCTTATTTATTCAAAAAATAAGCAAGAACATGTGCAACAATTCAGGGCAGTATTACAAAGACTGCAAGATAACCATCTATTTACTAAATTAGAAACATGCACTTTTAACACAGATACAGTAGACTTCTTAGGATATTGTCTCTCCCCAACAGGAATAATAATGGACCCAAAAAAAGTAACTGCCATATTGGATTGGCCAGAACCTACTCCAGTCAAGGAGGTGCAAAAAGTTTTTGGTTTTGCAAACTTTTATACGAGCTTCATAAACCAATTTTCTAACATTGTCCTACTTATTACTAAATTGTTACAAAAAGGTCAACCTTTCTTATGGGCAGAAAAAGCTGCATACGGTTTGCGACTGAAATTCACTTCTGCACCCCTATTGAGACATCCTGATTCAGATCGTACTTTCTTGGTTGAAGCAGACGCTTCTCGAAGTCGCAGTAGGATGGGTTCTCTCTCAAAGAGATCCAAATAATGGACAACTACATCCTGTAGCATTTTATTAAAAAAAGAGCAGAATTACACGGTTGCCGAGAGGGAATTGTTAGCAATTAAATTAGTTGTCACTGAATGGCGTCACCACTTAATGGGAACAAGGCACTTGGTAACATTATTTGCAGATCATAAAATCTGCAAATTTTTAGTTTAGTAAGAGGTCTAATACCCTGATAAATGAGGTGTTGCATTTTTTTAGTGGTTTCCATTTCATAATTACTTATTGACCAGGTTAAAAACAAATTCAGTTAGATGTACTCTCGCGTTATGGCTATACAGTAGACTTAAAACAAGAGACTTTAATCCCTCTAATAATACCCCGTGACAAAATCATATCACTTACTGTACAACAAAGTGTTTTATTAATATTAAAACAAGAACATTTTGAACAAAATATACAAGAATGGTTTTTAAATGAAAGCAATGCCATTGAAGATGGTTTGCTATTTCATGAAACATGTGTATTCATACCCACACCAGAATTACAAAAGCAAATATTGATCTAGAATCATGATTCAGCATTAGTAGGACATCCTGGATATCAAAAGACTATGGAAAACTATACAAAAACAATTTTTGTGGCCCTTAATAAATAAAGATGTTAAAATATATGTGGAAACAAACCGTTGAGAGGGGGTCAAAGGGATTCAAAGTTTAAAGACCCATACCTGGTTAATATCCCCAGCTACACTACATATACAATACAAGAACACAGGGGGTTTGGCAGCTAAATAATATGGCTGAGCCACCAATCTGAACTACCAAAGTCTCGGGGTGCCTACGTCACCAAAGGACTGCCTTTAGAACATGGGTGAACAATATGTAAAAGAAAAAACTGACACTATACAGGTCAGTCAGTCAGTCAGTCAAATTAACTTTATTCGATTTGTTAAAATCATACAAAGTACATAAAAACAGTATTATGTGCAATTTAAAAAGGAATTAAACAATTTCATTTATGAGCAAGTTAATGAGACGAAAAATCAGTACGTTAAGATATTTTAAGAAACACATTATGTACATCCAATTTCCAAATTCATGCCCCTTCTGGCTCTGGTTGCTGCCACAAGGAAATTGGCCATGGCGAAGGTGATACAGATGTTACCCATTGATTTTAAATATAACATGGCTGGTCTGACCTGGGAGAAGCCCGCTTCTCTTAAGACTGGTAGCAGGTATTTTTTCCTTTGGTCGGAGAAGAAATCGCAAAACATAACAAAATGTAAACTGTCCTGAACAGAAAAATTGTCACAAGTGCATGGGGGAGCTAACTCAGGTTTCATCCAGGTATTAAAATGGCCCAAATAAAAATGAATAATGTTAAATCTAAATTTTGTTAACAAAAATCTATGGAACGGATTAGTAACAAAACATAAATAGGGTTCAATTGCAGATGACTGGAGTGACAAATAATGCATTCGAACAGATGGTTTTGATAATTCGACTTCTTCTCGCAACATATATGCCCTAGACAAAAACTGTTTTTTTATAAGACTCACATCCTGCTTTGTGATACACGAGGGGGAGGCGAATAAATCTGGACGTCCTAGTTCATTAAAAGATTTGTGCAAATACGCCATCCATGGTATCTTGTGACTGTACTCTAAACTCATCACGTCCCTCATGATCGTGTGATTTAACAGAAGTTCAGGGTTTAACCAGGTCTTAAGCCAGTATATTAATGGGGCCAATCTCAGTTTGTCCTGGATGTAATCCAAACCAAGTTCTGTGTGAATGGAAAAAACCGGGGAGGATTGGGGGAGGGACAGGACTGAACGTAAAAAACTATTTTCGGCTACCTGGATTTCTTCTAGTCGTGCGTACCCCCATAGGGACGCACCATACAGAGCCACGGGAAGGGATTTACTGTTATAAACCTGGATGATTGCCTTCATGGGTCGATGTCCCAGCCTTTTAGCAAAACTTAAGATGGCCCTAGATGTTCTTGTAACCGCTAGGCTTTTTGCACGTATCTGTGGGCCCCAGGTACCCCTGCTATCGAAAAGTACTCCCAGGTATGGAAACACGGGGACTCCTGACACAATCTCCCCTTTACAAAAGAAGGTTTTAGATCCTCTCTTGCCACTTTTCCCTTGTGTCCCTACAACCATGGTATGCGATTTGGATGCATTAACCTTCAGGTCCAGTCGGTCCATAAAAGTCCCAAAAGCATCCAGCAATTTTTGGAGACATACCCCTGTACGTGCAATGAGTACAGCATCGTCCGCGTATAGGAGAGCAGGGATCTTAACTTCTCCTACACGCGGTACGTCACATGCTGCCTCAAGTAAATGGTTGCCTAGATCATTTATATAGATAGTGAACAACAGGGGGGCCAATATGCATCCCTGCCTAACGCCCCGTAGAGATCTAAAACTCGACGTACATCTTCCCTCTTTGGTTACTCTTACAGCAGCGAATAAATCCTGATGCAAAGAAGCTATAAAAGCCACCAAGTCGGCGTCAATTCCCATATTAGTTAGGATTTCCCATAGTTTCGATCTGTTGACCAAGTCGAAGGCCGAGGAGAGGTCCATAAATGCTAAGTACAAGGTCCCCTCCTTGGCCACCGTATATTTGGAAATCAGAAGGTGCAGGTTTGAGCACTGCTCTATCGTGCCCCTTTTTTCCCTAAAACCATACTGTATGTCAGCCAGGCCACCGCAATCCTCCAGGCTATCTCTTAATCTCACTAAAAGGACTCTGCCCAGGATCTTAATAGCAGAGTCCAGGAGAGAAATGGGCCGGTAGCACCCTGGATCATCCCTTCTGCCCTTTTTAAATATAGGCACTATGGTGGACGTAGCCCATGTATTTGGGGGGGGCGTGGTGTTTGCGGCTGTGAACACTTTAGCCAGGATACCAGCCCAGAGTTTGGGGGAGTGTAAATAAAAATCGGCTGGTACCCCGTCTGGGCCGGGGGCTTTATTCTTTGATGTGGCACAGATTGCGTTTTCCACTTCCCCGCTGTTAAATTGTATAGGTGTGGCCACAGAACCTGCACCCTTTTTTGGCGGCGAACAGGCACTAGACTCACCATAAACAGAGCTGAAGTGGGCCAGCCACTTCTCATCGGGTATTACACAATCGGTATCTAGATTTGGAGAATCTGAAAAATAAGGGTGATTTACTACAGCCCAGAATTGCCTGCTGTCTCTCAAGATGTTAATATCATTTAGTTGGTCCCATGCCTCCTGCTTGATACTATCCCTTCTGGACTTAGTAGCGGCCCTATACTCTTTTCTTAATGCTGAAACCAAAGCCCTGTCCCTCGGTTGTGCTTTAAGGGCCATTTTTAAGTCTCTAAGGGCCCTGGTGCAAGCAGGATCAAACCATTTATGCAGCTTTTGTTCACCCCTGCCCCTTGATACCGTAAGATTCTCAGCCACTATATGGCATATTGATTGAAAGGCGGCCATGGTGTCATTACCTGGCACAGTCGAATCTTGACAGATTTTAATGTGCTCTTCAATCTTTTGGCCGATATTAGTGTAAAACTCATCTGCTACCACATTCCCCCATTTCAAGCGCCTGCCTTGGTCTGTTGTACGAAGGGTAAAGCCCTGTTTAGGATGCCCTGGCATGGGACCCAAAGCACCCCCCCAACGGATGAACAGGAAAACAGGATTATGATCGCTAAAAGGTGAAAACACAGTACAGTAGGAAATAATACAGTTAAAAATGGCAGAGGTCACAAAAATATAGTCAATAATAGAACCCATGGGGGAGCCCTTGAACGTTGATGCTCTAGGTACCCCCTCTCCTGCTGTAAATTCAAGGAGGTTAAATTTGGCCAGAAAATCCTCCAGATCCTCTCCACGCCTGGTATGTTCGAAGTGTGGGCCCTCCTGTTCCCAGGCCTCCGTGACTCCTAAAGTGGTGCAACCCAGATTACAGGGGTGAATATTAAAATCTCCCATTAACACTAGTTCATGACTGGAGGGGGAATTTTGGATAAAAGCAGTTAAAAATGCATCCAGTTGGGTGATGTTATTGCCCCCAAACTCCTTATTGACAGAGTTGTAGAAATTGATAAACAGAATGCTTTTTAATGGGCAAATTTGCCTTTCCACAATTAAACAATTTGGGGAATCATAATCAATTTTTTTCAGCGTGCCAGAGAGGTCTAAAGAAAAAAAGGTCGAAAGACCTCCCCTTGCTCTGCCTGCAGCACTGGGGCGGGCCGCGACTGAAAAGCATACAAAGCCGTCCAACCATTGATTAGAAGACAAGTCCCAAGTTTCTTGAAGGGCGATGACGTCGTGACTTGCGACGAAGGAGACCCACTCGTTGTCGCTCCTTTTTGTACTAATTCCGGCGATGTTACACTATACAGGTCATTTTAAAGATTGGTTGTCAATATCCATACCATTAAGCAATGAGTTACCATCAAAATAACTTGATGATCAGTCCTATCATCTGGCCAACCCAGGTGTGAGTTTGGCTGGTCCCCTGATCATTGGGACATAGAAGCCACACCATTCATTGCTGGTCTTGGATTTGGTCCTACCTACATAAATGAGCCGCCATCTGATAGCTAATCTTTGATGGTTAATAAGTTCTAGTGCAACAAAAAATAGTGAATTAAAATAGGATGATGTGTCCTCCGTGTATACATGTTATTCTACAGCCGAACAACACCTCCTAATTAAAAACTAGAACAGTGCAAGGAAGACAGTCAACAAATATCTGTCTAATAACGGGCCAACATGTTTCTGCCTATCGGGCAACCTGTCCCACGGCTTTCATCAGGGCCTCTGTTCTTTAAATATTTGCACTTGTATTTGAATGAACAGTGATTAAATCAAAAAGACATTATAAAAGATGGATTAAATATAGAAACGGTTGGAATCGATACACCCTGTACCAACCAAGAACATTAAACCTCCATGTCACTTGGAAGATAGGATTCTACGGAGGAAATGTATAGTAATTAGTGTAACATAACCATGTCTGCTATTCCAAAACATATATGCACCAAGGTAGATGTAGCTGGTACAGGTGAATATTCATTCTTCACCTGTCTGCCATTGCATGGATTTATTTTGAAGATGTTTGCAGAAGACCATTACTTTGGTTTTAGACTGGTTCACTAGGAGTTTGTTCCTCGTACTGTACATGTTGAGGGCATTGAGGGCTCTTTGTCAACCTGTTGGGGTGTATCCCAAAAGAATTTTGTTTGTATCATAAGGTTCCCCGGTCAACACTATCAAATTCCACACTGTAGTCCACAAAGCAGCAGAATAGAGGTGGCTGCTTAGCCTGTATGGCTCTCCATGATAGATAGGCCAGATCTAACTAATATATTATAAGTTGTTGCACAGTCTGGTCTAAATAGTGACCGGGTATTGGGAAGGAATCCATTTTATGCTACCCAGGTTTCCAATTTGTTCAATAAGATACAAACGTAAGCTTCAGCTTCAATATCCAGTACAGCTATTAGTGGATAGTTTGGCCCGATTTGCGCAGTCTCCCTTTTAATGGATTGGATGTAACTATGATCCCTGCCATGTCAGGGGAATTATGGCTGTGAGGAAGGCATAATTAAAAAGCGGCATCAGGAGACCAGCCCAAATGATATGGGCTGATTTGAACACTACTGCTGGTATTCCATTGGGTTCAGGTGCTCTGTGATTTCTCATTTGTTCAATTGTTTTAATTACTTCAGCTTCTGGGATTGTTGAGTCCTGCATGTCCGGGAGATTTGATGACAGTGTGGGGTAATTTGCTTGAGTCTCCCCCGGCTCTCCGCTATTTGATTTGATTATTGGATTTGTAGAGCGCACAAATGCCAGTGGGCATCTTGGCGCTAAAAATGACTGAAGACTGCTCACAGAGGGAGAGGAAAAGTACGTTGAGATGTCAGGGGTAAATTGAACAGAATTATTTTGAAAAGAGCTACGTCTTTAGAGACTTTCGGAAAGATAGCAGTGATGAGCTATTTTTTATTTCTACTGATATCTGATTCCAGATCTTTGCTGTATGCAAAACAAAGCTTCTCCCCCCATCTAAGCTGATTAAATCTGGGGGTCTTAAGTAACATGGCACTACTAGACCTGAGGGTCCTCGGGGGGTCATATTGTCTTAAACTTTGTTTCAGAAACTGGGGGCCTGAACCCCGCAAAGCCTTGTAAGACAGACATGCTGACTTAAATTGAGTTCTCTTCTCCATTGTTAACCAATGGACACTGCTCAGTCTGTGAGCCGCCGGCTCAAATCTGGGTATATCCAGGACGAGCCTGGCTGCCGCGTTCTGGAGGCATTGAAGCTTTAATAGTAACTGTTTTTGAAGTGCTGCATACAGAGCATTTCCGTAGTCCAGTTTAGATAATGCAAGCATTGTTACAAGAGTTTTCCTGGTCTCTAAAGGGACAAATGACAACAGCTTTCTTATCAAGTTAAGAGTGTACCATACCAATGAAGAAAGCTTGTTGATCTGGGCCTTGAAATTTAGTTTGGAGTCAAACATAAACCCCAGGTTCCGTACGCAATCCACCGGTGATGGACAGCAAACCAGACTATCAGGCCACCAATCCGATTACCAAATGCTATGCCTAGCCCCCAGCAACAGAACCTCTGACTTATTGCTTGTGGAGTGGTGTGGCTCACTGGTTAGAGGCGGCAGACCCGAGAGCAGAGGACGGCCCGGGACCAGGATTCAATTCCCGACGTGGCAGGGTCGTGGACCAGGGTCAGCGGACTCGATAATTCTCATCTCGGTGCCTACTCTAACCAGGGATCACACTCGGCAACTCTGGGCATTAGCTTGCCCCATCTCCACAACGGCCCCCCACATACGCTGGGGATGCCTGGTTTCACCTTGGAGATACCCAGTAGGGACCATCTCACAGGGAAAGCCAGGACGGGTTCCCCAGCGGTCTACTGTGCAGAGATACTCCTTCGGGAGTCCATTCTAGCGCATTACAAACCCAAAATTAATTAATTAATTACATTAATCGCCATTTAGTTTTAGGCAATTTGCCCGCATCCAGTGGCTGACCTGGCCCATGCAAAGCCTAAACCTCTCTGCTGTCTCGCCTGTGTTGTTCGAGATGGACACCACAATTTGGGTGTTGTCAGCATAGGATATAGGGATAAAGCCCCAGTTCCTGATGATGTTTGCTAGGGGGGCCACATATATGTTAAAGAGGGTAGGGCTTAGTGACGAGCCCTGTGGTACCCCCCAAGGGGTTCTAAAAGATTTTGATGAGAATTCCCCTAGCTGAACCGTGAAGGATCTTTCTCCCAAAAAGGAGGCCATTAATGCAACTGCGGATGCATGTAAGCCTATTTCCTCTAAGCGGGTCAGGAGTATGCTGTGGTTAACGGTGTCGAAGGCTGCCGACAGATCTAACAGAATCAAGGCAGCCTTCCGCCCTGCATCCAGCCCATTCCTGACCTCTTCTGCCGCCATAATCAGAGCAGTTTCTGTCCTGTGTTCCTCCCGGATTCCAAATTGTGAGACATCAAGTGCCTGAGAATCCCTAATGAATCCGGAAAGTTGTGTGTTCAGGTGCTTTTCTAAGATTTTAGCCGGGAAAGGGATTCTTGATATTGGTCTATAAGTAGCAGGGACTAATGAGTCAAGGTTGGGTTTCTTCCGGAGTGGCCGTACCGAAGCAGCTTTCCATGCCTTCAGGAAACAGTTTGCCTGTATTATTTTGGCAAGAAGTAGCTGGAGTTGAATGCTAAGCAGCTCCGAGAACTAATGCAGTACCCTGGGTGGGCATGGGTCCATTGGGCCCCCTGACTTGGTTTTCAGTATAAGTTGGCATATCTGCTCTGTGGATGGGGCAGAAAACTGAAAGTCTTCCCTGCTCACTTCTGAATCCCTATTTGATCTAAGATGTACATCTCCTGTTTGGCAGGCAATTACTGTTGAGGGGTTTGATAGATTAATACATGAGTTTAACTTTGCAGATGAAGAACTGCCCCAGTTCATTACAAAGATCTAAGCTACCTTCTATGTTTCAGGGTGTTGGCTCTGTTAATTTTTTGACCGTAGCAAATAGTACTTTACTAGAGTGTTTGGCCTCCTCAATTTCTTTTATGAAATAGACCGCCTTTTCTTCTACTGTGAGTTTTTTATACATTGACAGTGACCTACATTAGTTTGCTTTCTCCTTGTTATCATAGCTATGCCTCCATGTCCTTTCGGCCCGTCTACATTTTTGTTTTTGTATTCTTACTTTCTCTGAAAACCATGGCTCGGAAATGTTTTTCCTCTTGGCGTTTTTTATATTTTATGGGAGCGACTTAGAGAACCGCCGCTTTAATCCAATTATTTAATTGGTCTGTGGCTGTGTCAATATCATGGTTTACTCCCGGAGCAGCCGTGCTGAGCTGTTCATGTAGTTTGGCTATATCAATTTTTTTCCTTTCCTTGTACGTGAAATGCCTCCCTTGAGTGGCCCTATGGTTTTAGTGCGTTCTATAGTTATGGTAAATTTGACAACTTTGTGGTCTGACCATGGGACAGGGATGACTTCCCCTATATTGATTTTGGAGTTAGAGGAAAAAATCCCCTCCAATGTATGACCAGCCGAGTGTGTTTCTTGATGGACTAGTTGGGTCAAGCCACAACTTGCCATAGCTGCTGTAATAAGTATTGTATTTTTATCTGCAGCTTTTTCAAGATGTATATTTTGCCTTAGGTGGTCTGTACAGCAAAAGGCTATCAAATGTGTAATTTTTAGTGATGCGAATTTTAAAAGGAAGGGCCTCGCAGTCTGGGGTGCTCCCCCATGCCACGCAGCGCACCAGAAATTCATCTTTGCTGATGATAGCTATCCCTCCCCACGTTTCCCCTGTCTATTCATCCGATGGATGGAGTACCCTCCCGGGACTGCTAGCGCCAGATCAATTTTTGAGGAATTATCCGCCCAGGTCTCAGTGATGAACAATATATCAAGATCATGCGTATCGATCAGATTTGCTACTTCTGTGTTATGTTTTACCAGGGCTCTTGCATTTAGCAAGGCTGCCTTTATTAGTGTATTTGGTTTATTTCTGACCAGCGAGCGTTGCCTGTCTGCTGATCCACACGTGGTGTAATTGAAGGTAAGTGAGCAGCTCGCACAGTGTTTGGATTCTAACATAGGGTTGAGGATAGCGCAGCTCTGGGTATTCTGCAATTCCATGAGTTCAGTGTTGCTATAAACCATTCTGGGTTGATTATCATAGTTTTGGCCAGGCGCGGACAGGCGCAGATGGGCTTGTCTTTGGCGTGCCCGCTGCGGGCGTTCGTATCAACATGGAATTTATGGTCGTTGGGCTCCAACAACTAGCCGCTCACCCCGTACCAGTCTTCCTAACAGAAGTAAGTGTGAGCTGAACGAGCCCTCCGCCCCCTCCATACAATCTGCACTTGCCGTGATTTACCGGGGGGGCATGGGCGTGCAAGATGCTGCCTGAAACCAGAGCCCGAACTAACAGGTAAGGAAATGGTGAACAAAGTTGCAAGTGCAGTTTAAAAACCCAAAGGGTGTTTCTAAAAAAAGGTTTTACTAGCGTAAAAAATGTTGCAAGTACACTTTCCAACCCAAAGGGTGTTTCTTTAGAGAGATTTTACCAGTGTCAAAGCCTCGACCACCTCTGGGCGCGAGCTACGGCAGTCTAAGAATCATCAGACCCGCGTCCACTCTGGCTGCCTCTATGTAGTCGCTGGGCTCCAACAACTAGCCCGCTCCCCCCCGTACCAGACTTTCTACGGGAAGTGGGTGCATGCTGAACGAGCCCTCCACCCCCTCCGTACAATCGGCACTTGCCGTGATGGACTGGGAGGCATGGGCGTGCAAGATGCTGCCTGAAACCAGAGCCCATACTAACAGGTAAGGCAATGGTGAACAAAGTTGCAAGTGCAATTTAAAAACCCGAAGGGTGTTTCTAAAAAAAGGTTTTACCATCGTAAGAAATGTTGCAAGTACACTTTCCAACCCAAAGGGTGTCTCTTTAGAGAGATTTTACCAGTGTCAAAGCCTCGACCACCTCTGGGCGCGAGCTACGGCAGTCTAACAATCATCCTATAGAGCTGTTTAAATTAGTTCACCGATATGCTTAATTCTACTCCGTTTTGGCCATGGTTGCTGAGTTGGTTGATGTACTTCCAGAAAAGGGATAGATTTTATCCTTTGAGGAGGTAAAAGATTTGTAGCCATTCTGCTTCTATCCATTTAGTGTGTTGCTCCCAAACACTTTTCTTGTAAGTGGCTCAAAGTACTGTGACATCTTGGCCCTGGGATGCATTGTTGCCTCTGCATTTTACCTTTAGGGCCTTTAAAAGCTTCCGCTTACTTGCCAACGTCTCCGTTACTTCATAACATAGGGGGCATCTGGGTTGTGTTTTCCCTTGCAGTGATGGAGCATCCAGAGTTCCCATCAATGCCGGATGTAGGTCGGCTAGGAGATCGGCCCAATGCTCTAGTAGGACCTCAGGGCTCTGTGTTAGACTTAGTTTTTCATTGATAGTTATCCAAGCAGTTAGTTTAGGGCTTAGCTTTGTGAACCATTCTGCATAATACTTTACAGTGTTCCTTCCCCATAGGACTTCCAATTGATATGAGCTTTCATGCTGCTTTTGTGAAGAGTCTGAAGAAAGCTCTAAGGGGTCTGTGGTCACTCTCTTCCTGATCATCAATGTCAAAGTTCCAGAGGTCTAGTGCTGGCAGGTCGCTAATAAATATGTAGTCAATTGTAGAGATGTTCCTAAATGTGGGGAGCGGGAGCCCTGATTGATCTTGGGTCTGTTTGAGCTTGAGAACGAAATGTAAAGAATGATTGACTAAAAGAGTTTGCAATTGATGACTTGCTGAGCGATCTGTTGCTGAAATCCCAGACTATGATTCATATGTGATGGGGATATTTGGCAAGGAGATCTCCAATGATGTTGGCCAGGTCGTTCAGTGCCTGGTTCTTCTGGTGCAGTATTTTTTATTCCGTTGATGAGTGGAGCTTGTATTCCAGGTAAGGGGATTGCAATTGTTGTGATGTTCACCCTACGATATGTTTGATGAAAGTTGAGATGCCCAGTTTGTCGCCCAAAAATGTTATTCATGGTGCAGGGTATGTATTTCAAAGTTTCCGGGTAGCATTGTGGCATTCATTGCCCAGGTCTCCTGCAGGCAGATAATGACACTACTATAAAGGTACTCAAGCGTTAAGTTTGCCATGGTAAGTTTCTGGATGCCTGCCACCTTCCAGGAGATAATGGTTAAATATGTGTTTGGGACACTCTGGGGCTGCTGAAGCTACATTTGGGGTATGTATGGATGCTGTTGAGAGAGATGGGTTTCAGGGCGGCCCTGGAGTCTGGGATAACTGTGAATATCAGATTCGCCAGAGCAGACTGAACTATGATCTAAAGAGAATGTCATTCTCGAGTCATCATATTGAAAGAGCTTATGGAAGAGATGGTTGCCTTTATGGATGTCATCAGCGCATTTTAGGACGGAGTAAGTTGGCGGATGTTCAGCTTCAATGTTTAGGATGAAGTATGTTACCCCTCTTCAAAATATCATGGTGACCTTTGATGTAATATCTTGGTGTGAAAGCCACCTCAACTGCGCCATGTTCAGGCTTGGGGGGCTTCTGGTGGTAGGAGGTGGTTTTGAGGTCCCCAGTTAAAGCTCTCTCCTTTACTAGTAGTGTGTTCCACATTAGGAGAGGCTTGCATGCTTGCGTCTGTCTTTCAACTTCTTTTTGGAGAGGTAGTTGTATTCCCATTGATGGGACTTATCCTTGCATCTGTGTCTTCGTGGGGTAGTCTGAGTTCCTTGGAGGCAAACGACCCCCTTCTGATTACAAAGGAGTGGCACGAGAATAGACCAGACTGGACGTGTCCTTCCGCCTATTTCATCTGGTGTTCTTTTGACTGGGATTTGTTTGATGGAGCATGATTCCTTGGATGTTATGACCTGAGGCTTATTGGCAGCGCGCTTTGAAGTGAAAATTTGGTATAACTGGACAGAGCCAGAAACTGTTTCTGTTCTATGTGTTTGATTAGTAAGGAACCACACTCGTTTTTTATGTTGTGCTCCTTTTTTTAAGTTTTCTCAGTTTTTGCATTGACATCCTAGAGAGGGACCCTTCGGTCCACTTAGGAATTGATGAGCCTTCTGACCCTTCCTCTGCTGGTGCAGGGTGATAGAGCTTTCCCTGGCATCTAGGGGACTAGAAAGGACTGAATGCTCAAGTGAAACAGGTAATTGTAGGATTGTTGTTTGTGGTGAGCTTTCTAGTGGATTAATTTGGTGCTCAGAAGGTTCAGTAGCTGATTTGGGGCAGGTTAGATTTGAATGAGGTCTTGATGAAGGTGGTCCGCTAATATCACAGATTGAGTTCACCAATGTAGTCAGTACCGCCAGTAAATTTGTCACTGATCAATAATTGCTGCACAGCAGTAGGAACAGTGACTTTGTGACTTGAGATGCATATTCTCTATATGGTCAATTTTTTGGTCCAGGTCCGCCAGGCCCAGGGCTATTGATTGTATTAAGTTTGTTTGGAGTTACATTTCCGGAAGATTGACATAATAAATCTTTGCACATTATATATTGTGAATTGCTGAGTTTTGAGGATTCAGAGGCTGCCATTCTGTATGAGTTATCTGTGTTTTGGGTGTCGAAGTGGAAATGGTGGGTTCCGCTGAGCTATCCAAAGTGCTGCAGGGTGAACTCCAATTTTTGTTCAATTTTGGTTTCTATATTTTGTAGAAATGATAATGATAGATCTCCCAGCTCTAGCTTGTAGGGGGCTTCTGGAGAATCTAGGGCAATGTCCTGAGAGAGGTTCAGAAAAGGAGATGATTGCGGGTCATGTATTTGAGCAGCACATGCCATAGTCGTTCCTGGCACGCTCAATGTCAACTTAGACATATCGGAAAAGGATGATTGCTGATCTCTTGAAACAAGGATCTTGTGGTCTTTTGGCTCAGTGTCCAGCCCAGCAGGCAGTGGGGTCTAATGCAATCCTGTGCTTGGCCAGGAGTGAGATCAGCGTTTTGTGACTATCAGGGCCTAATCTTCCGGGGCCTAAAGGAGGCTTATTTGAAGATTTATTGTTAGAATAGCTTCCTCTTTGCAGGATTGTCGACAGGAAGGTCTGCTCTGACTGAACTTAGATCCCCACTAGAAACCACCGGAAGCAAGAATTTAGTGATCAGGCCAGCTGCGGGTACCTTGCAATTGTTCTTCATTTGAGGAGGTCCATGGAGGGTGAGCCTACGCCCTCGTTCCTGTTGGAGGCTGACTTACACCCAGGAACCGGTTTCTGTTTTGTCATCTTTTACTATAAGAGTTGAGTTGCTTGCATGGCAGTGCAGAGGATACTATTTGGTGAGACGGAGCTATGTCTAGTAACTGGCTGATTCAATTTGAGTATGCTCAGGGCATGGGATAACGGGTACGGACCATAGCTCGTTTGACTTTGAACTAGTACTTGCATTTGGGTGTCTGCTGGGTAGGGTAGCACCTTCAGTACCACTTTGGAGGTTGGTCGGAAGAGACCATAGGCTACCCAAATTGACATATGAATTTCGAAGCTTTTCAATCTTTAACTGACTTCATATTTATCAGCGAAATCAAGCAACCCTAAGCAATACCGTTTTGATTTTCCAAAGCTATGTTCAATTTTTTTGCGATCTAACCAAATATTCTGTTATATTTATTCAGCTTTGAATTTCGTCGTAAGTAAGTCAAGTGACGTATTTCTTCATAACAATATACATTTAAATTGTGTAACCTATATTCGGTGGATTCAGTGGATTGGCTTGCATGCCTGTGTGCATAGAAAGAAGCAACCCAAAAATGATCAGAGAGTTGGTTTAGAATGCCTTCATTTTTGGATTATTTTCCCATTCTTTTGTGCATACAACTGCTAATTTCATAGTAGCTGTGTACCATAATGCAACTCTGAAGTAGTAACACCAGCATTTCTAGAGATTAAGTCTGCTGAATTGTATTTTTGCTCTGTAAAAAGAGTGTAGCATGCATTTTATGTTTGATAGTTTTATAGTTTGTGTAAATTGATTTACAGTACAAAATAAACATGTTATGATAATAATGAAACCCCAAACAAACTCTCTTTAAGAAATCCACTCTGTAGCATCACAATGAAAGGCTGAAAATGGCCTTCTTTGTCTTCCAAAGGTTACCATGTCAAGTTTTAAAATAAAGGATATGTAAAATATCACAGCGGATTTATATGAGGAAATGTCATATATATAATGTATAAACTATTTCAAACATTCTGACAACATAACTGATTAACAACTGAATAAAACGTGCTTTTCCTTTCAGTTTTGAAATACTTCCAAAACAAAGTAAATTAAAAACTCATATGTTGTAATTATGTATTTAAGTTCCTGCAGCTGCTGCTTAAGTGTTTCTTTTGATTCCATATTTCTAGTCCTGCCCTCAAATATTTGACTGCCTTTATCTAGATTTCAGACTTTTTTTATTTTTTACCTTGGCTTTACACTAATTGAGAGAGCGAGAGACAGGGAGAGAAAGAGAGAGAGAGTGTTTTTGTGTGCGCATGCGTATGCTTGTATCTGACTATGATAGGTCCTGGAATTGTCCTGTGACCTAGAGGGGTGAGACCAAGCGTATCCTCATAAGAAATAGAGGACTTCTGTCCCTGTCCGAGTTTGACAAATAGATTGGCGGTGGCAGCATCACGTATTTTAAGGATCAGTAGCACGGCCAGACATTTTTATCTGGAGCATTGGAGTGAAGGCTGACTGACTCATTTGTATAAGGTTATGCTTCTAGGTGCTCACCCCGTCCATTGCACCAACAATCTGAATGTATGCTTAGTGTGTTGGTTCGGTGTGTGGCTTTTGTGGTGCATGCATAACAATCCAGTGGGATCCATTTTGGATAGTCCCGGCTTTCCCTTGCACAGGATGGATTGTGAGGACTCTGCTCTCGGACAGTGGAAATGCATTGCTCAAATTCCTGTAGTTGGTGAAAGGAGATGTCCAGAAGTGAGAGGAGTGAACACAGGGCTGTTAGAGAGTGTTGTTGGCAATCAGTGGCTGACTAGTGTTCCAGAACACAGTAATTTGGTTGATGAAAGGACTGAGGGGCGCTAATGTTGTGAAAGGTGATGAACCCTTTAGGTGAGGTCTGCCCTTTTGGCATTTCCGGATTAATCCTTGCTGGGTGCAGAAACCACATACCTTTTTGTGCCTCTGTTGTGGGTGCTCCAGGATGGAGACAACCATCCTGTGAGAAGCATCACTTGAAGGAAAAAACACCAGAAACCAGTTCTATAGTTTGTAACTGTGTATTCACCTCTGTCTGCCAGTCATGTATATCTCAACTAGCCCACTTTTTGTTCCAGTTGAAAGTCTTCTATGACCATGGACAGAAGTGCTCAGAAGAATACTGTTCAACCAGGGCTGGTATCTGACTGACAGTCGGTCTCCCAGAGGTGAGGGCAAATGACCTAGCATCTGGATATCTTGATAGTTGGAGAAACTTTGTACCCGTCCTGCTATCAGTTCCAAATGTGTGAAATAATAAGTGCTAGATCCCGAAGCTCTGCTAAGATGCCCATGTTCAGTGCTATTAAATGCTGGTACACCAAATCCCAAGACTGTGTAGTATTGAATTCACCACATGCCTCTTTAATCCATTACCAGATATTCCATCCTCCTTTGTCCCACTCTCGCAGCTTCCTGCTTTCTAACTTTTCAATCTTCCTCCTCCTTACCTTTAGAGGCTGTGTGTAAAGTATTTGTGCAACACTTCAAACAGTAAAACAGTGAAACCACCACACAAAAAGATTCCATACCAAGTTACAAGAATGGAGCAAAATCCAATTGATAAAATGAGTACAACTGGAGATATAGAATTTTATTTCCAAACTCATGGTGAGTCCGGATTTTAATTTGCAATTCTGAAAATGTCACTTTTAGAAAGTTGGAATTTTCCATTTGGTGCCCACTGCCTGCCTCTGGTCACTTGTCTGGGGTGGGTGATGGCTGAGCTTCTCGTATACCCCTAAACAGCCACGCAAAATGAGTCCTTAAGTGTGAATTGATGAGTCATCCTGGCAGGATGGTAGGGAGTAACTGGACCCAGCCTCTTTAAAACCTGAAGAGGCTGTGTCCTGTTCCCTCGCAAAGGGCTACATACACCCAGTAGTGAGTCTGGAGTCAGGGCAGGAAGGGAAGACCCCTGCTCAGTTCCAAGGCTGTCTTTAAAGTATCTCCCACTTCAAAGGAACCACTGGGTATAAGTACTGGACCTCAGATACCATCACGTCAGTGCACATCCGGACCTGTGGATACTCTGCCGGGAAGAAGGACTGCTGTGCTGCTGAAGGACTGCCACTCTGCTTGACTGCTCTTTGAGGGACTCCTGCTTTGCTGTGCTGACCTGCTGACTGCTTCCCTCTGCCTAGGTGAGAAGGACTAGACTTCTATCACTTCACCCCGTAACCAAGAGTGACACCAAGGTCTCATTGACTAGCCTCCTGAACTGAAATCTCAGGGACATAAAATACTTCTAACCACCCTGCTTCTCCACCTTGACTCTGCCAGCTGTGAGTCTACTCTGCCAAGTGGTTGCAACCCAGTCCTGGACCCTTTGGAAGTGGCCCAAAGAAGCTTGCAAGCAGAACAGATGCATCTTCTCTGTTGAGCGATGCATCCCTGAGCAGAACAGATGCATCTCCTCAGCTGAGCAGTGTTTTGCAGAGCAAAATTGACCCATCTCAGCTGTTGCAAGGATTGGACATCACAAAAGACTTGTATCACCACTGCCTCCCACACCTTGGGTCCGTCACATCGCCTTCAGAACCACCACTTTGTGATGCTATATATGGCACAAGCTCCTTGCATCCGTCATCAACAACAGAGTCAATAACTATGCTAAAACTCTGCATCTCAACTTCACCACTCATCAGAATCAACACATCACCTCTGTTGCACCCTGCGACCTGGACACTGGACTTCACATCACAAACTCCATCGTCAGGATCCGCGAATTTGAAGCATCAGCAACTCGCACCGCAGCTCCTTTATAACTCAGGACCGACGCATTGCCTCTGCTTTGCGATGCATCTTGCTCCTCAACTAGGATTTAAGGTACTTTGTTCAGAAGGCATAACAGGGTCCCTAAAGCCAGCAAGCGCATCATGGCAGTTGGCTCTATTTTACCAAAAAACTTAGAAATGCAATATCTCAAGTTCTAATAATTAAATTTTTGTCATTTTTTTTTTGTTTATTCATTTTTGCTCTATATTTCTAACATGGTGGAATTATTTTATGTGGTGTTTTTACTGCTTTACTTTTGGAAGTGTTGCACAAATACTTTGCACAAAGCCTCTAAAGTTAAGCCTGACTGCTCTGTTTCAAGTTACCAGAATGTGAGCACAGGTTCATTTAGAGTTTTCCGGCCTCTTACCCTGAATAGGATTGTGGTGACTGCTTGACCAATGCTCATACAACAATCAACCAACAACCCAATTTCTAACATCTTCCCTAAAATGTAAGAGAGTAATACCGATATTATCCTATGGGAGATATAGGCCTTGCGGTAGGGAAAGAGGACTGTGAGAGTTTTTCACTACCGTAACATGTAAAAATTAAAAGTGCATGTCCTGCCTTTTAATTACAATGCTCCTTACCTTCCTTTTTTTCCAGGGCCTACCATACGGGTGACATATGTAAAAAAAAGGAAAGGTTTGGGTCTGGGAACAGGTTTATTTTGCGAGGTCCGCATGGCAATGTAAAGTGCTGCAGTCCCACTAGCAGCATTAAATTTACATGCCCTGGGTTCAGGGAGTACCACTTTACTAGGCACTTATACGTAAATGCAATATGCCATTTGGGGATGAACCAATATTACCATGTTTAGATGGGAGAGCACAAGCACTTTAGCATTGTTTTTGCAGTGGTAAAGTGTGGAGAGTATGTATGTGTGTTCTTATATAGCGCTCGACTTACCCTAGGGCATCTCGGCGCTTGCCTTGGGAACCCGTCCTGGCTTTTCCCTGTGAGATAACCCGTACTGGGCATCCCCAAGGTGAAAGCCAGGCATCCCGCCGCGGGGGCCGTTGTGGAGATTAAGCAAGCTTAATGCCCAGAGTGTGAACCCATGATTAGGTCAGGCACCGAAGCGAGAATTATCGAGTCCGTGGACAATTGGGCTCAAGACCCTGCCACGTCGGGGATTGAACCCTGGTCCCAGGTCTGACCTCTGCTTCAGGGTATGCCTCCTCTAACCAGTGAGCCACACTTCTGTCTTAATAACAGTGCAAACAAGGTCAGAAAAAGTGGAGGAGGAAGGCAAAATAGTTGGGGGAAGACCACTCTAAGACTGTCAGGTCTAACATCTGAGATAAGTATGTCTGTTTTGTAAAACTTCAGTTTGACAATGTTGATTATCACCTAGATGGTCTGCGCAGATAAGCAGTCCTGAAAATTATCAGAGAATGTAGAATTTTTACTGTTTTCCCGAATCAGATGCCGCCTGCTATTGGCATAAATATAAAACCTAAAGTTTAAATGGTAGAAAAGCACCCAAAGGAGTCATTGACACATTAAAATAGCGGATTCCGCGCCTGCGCTGGGCGTTCCATTGAGCGGTCAGGGCCATGACGGAACCGCTCCGTCATGAGCACAGCTCAACCGAGGCTGGACCGAGCGGTTCCGTCACCAGCATGGGCGCGCCGCGCGGCCGTCCCGCCCCCTTAACGCTGCGGTGGAATAGCCGCTGCAGCGAAGGTGATAAAAAGCCCTTATAAACACCACAGGCAAGTGAGAGGGAAGTGGGCTGGATAGGTGGCAAAAAGGATGCCTTTTTACCATTGCAGGGAGAAAAGACAGGAGCCAAACCAAAGCTCTGGTTTTAATAACAATGGACTAATTTACAGATTGGTAACATGGTTGCCGAGCTTGCAGTTCCCAAAAACACATGGTCTGCAACTGTAAAATAGCTTTTTAGAAGTACTGAAGTCATAAAAGGCTTTTCAACTTGCATATTGGCTTCTGCAATCCACCCTGAATTACAAATAGCAATGGATGTGAATGAGACGTCTGGTCCTTTTTGGGATTTGCATTGCAATTTATCAAAGGTTTAGGAGCTCAATTGCAGTTGCAAACCACTGATCAGAGATAGACCCAAGGTTTGGGGCGATAACTAGTTTGCAAAGGAGAGCCTGTCATTGTGAGACAGATTTCCAGTGGGTATAATGTCAGTAGCTTTCGAGGGAGCAGCCTGTGGTCTACGGAACACTTCCCTTTCCCCCCGATGTTTTCTCAAATGCAAAATATTTTATTTCAACTGCCCTTTGAAAGGAAACTGACTGCTTTTCAAAACTTCAAGTTACAGTGATAATGACCAGTTGAGAATTGACAATTTTTTCTAATATTTTAGCTTGAAGAGGAACAAGATAGAGGGGCCTATGGTTGGCAAGTAGTTTTTGTATTTGCATAATATGACATGTCAACGCATATCATATATACAGTAAAAGAAATTGAAAACTGGAAGTGTGATGTGTGCTTTCCATGTTGGGGTGGGAAGCGTGGAAATCGGCACAGCTTAATGTGTGTCATGGGGAAAAGAATGTACCCTGGCATGAGTGGTGGTTATCATAATGTTGATAAAGTGGAAATATGCATACCTAATATGTTTAGAAATGGGGCAGTATGTGGGTTTTGTGTTACCAGAATATCCAAACTATGATCTGGCACAAAAAGTGTGTCCAAAATATTGTTTTCGTAAAAAGTCATCCCATTGAAGTTAATATCAGAAAATGTAAATCCAGTTGCATATTTCTTTCAATGATATTTAGAACACAGTATTCACAATGTTTCAGACGAAATTTTGATTACCATATTTTAAAATACATCCCCAGTGTATGCATATGAAAAATGGCTTGGCACTGGGCCCCTTTCATCCAGGGGCAATGTGGATAATAGGACGACAGCAGAATCTTCACTCTTGACTATTTTCTTAGTTGGAGCCATGTGCCTGGAAGAATAATATCCTGAAGGTAAAAAGCACCTGACTCACTCATGGCACTTTCGTCAACTGTGAAGAGGTTCCTGGCGTAGTTAGCAGCTCGGACCTGTTTGGGCGTTAACAGTGACACTTGACAGGTTGGTGTTTTGAACACTATTCAGGCACGTGCTTGAGCATCTTAACCATGGATTATTCACTTTGGTAATCATCTTGTTAGCAGCATCAAAGAATACTTAAGCATCACCCTGATAACACTTGCTGAACCATAGAAAACCGCCATAAATATGTCAGGTATATGTAAATGTATACATTGGATACGCCCTCGTATATAAGTCTGCAACTGGGAAAACAACGGAAGCATATCTGGTTCTATTTAGTTATCTTGCATAGAATTTTTGATGGGTTACTTTCTGGTACAAAAAGGGAAGTAAAGTACATCATGCCCTACTGGTACTGTATATCGTAGCACAGGATGGTTGATTTAAGTGGGTTGCAGGTATGGTCTTTGTGGGAGAGCTGATTTTGATTCCTATTCAAGTATAATGGGTAAGTAGGCTCCTGCGTTCACTGATAATTAAACAAGAAGAATCCTACTACCAGTGTGTAAAAAAGGAAAAAGGGGGAACACTCAGTGTTGTGTAAAATACCCCTCACACACCAACAGGCCCCTTGGTGTCATGCTTCATCATCGGGGTCTTCGCACCCCGCTAAAGGGATGCAGCACGCTGCGACCTACGACTGCGCGGGAGCGTTGACGAATTTGACTATGTGTGGTGTGTGTTGAGTGTAAGTGAAAGGGAATAGATGTGAGTGGGGGGTGTGGTGAAATTTTTTTTTAAAGTACCTGGCTAGTGGGTAAAAAGAAAAAACTTTATTTCGTACCCCTGGCTGGTGCTGTTAAAAAGTGTGCGAAAGAGCGAGGTTTTTTGTCTTAATTAGGGTGACGTAAATAATTAATTTACTCTCTTAATTTCTATGCAGGTAAGTACTTAATCAATAATAACTCAGATCGGAAGAAAAAGACAGAGTCCGTGGTGTTAGAGTTCTTAGGGGTTTTATTCCTTAAAAAGGAATGGTCATGGCCAGGATATCATGTTCTGACCACCACAGGGGTGTCAGAAGGGATAGAGCGCGCTCCATTTTATTAACAGTACATAGCTTATATACTTAATTCATGCCATAAGCAACAGTGCAGGAGGCGTAACAGCTGAGAGAAGACAAGATAACAGTATACACGTGGTACAAGTGCGTAATCAAGAGGCGTGAACTAGAGGTGTGTGCTAGAAACGTCACAGGTAGGTGTCACAAAAGGGGTGGCACTAACAGAAATGTTGCAATGTCAGCAGAAATCAGAAGCTTAGATGCGCGCGCAGCTGCATGACGTGTGATTGACGTGAAGCTGGAGGGTGCAGGGGACTTGACATTTACACTGACGGAAAGAGACAGAAGTCTGGCATGTCAGATCAACTTGTGCTTCTATCATATCTGGTATCTGGTGTTTAGGAACTAAGCTATCTGGGCGGAAAGGTCTCTAGGGCAGAAGCTATTCTATACTTGCTGTGAGTGCGTGTATAAGCGCCTGAGTGTCTGTATGAGAAGCGTGGGGGCATGGGCCTTCCATGGGAGCATGGCAACGGGGGCTATGAATTACTTGAATTACTTGCACAGAGACAGGTCGGCCCTTTGGCTCTACAGCTGAGGAGGGATGTTTACTGAAACTAGCAGCCAGGAATGTATTTTCGGGGAGCGGAACAGATAACTCGAAGGTTATAGTCAATCTTGGCAGGCAGCAGGCTGAGCTGAGCGCGAGGGGCCGCGCTGAAAGTAAGTCAGAGTTCACGGGTACAGAGGCAGCCTGGGCAGAGGCCCTTGGAGTCAGAAGCCAGAAAAGAGGCTCGGTGGCAGAAATTCAGGGCCTACTCAGTCAGAGCTGAAAAACGTAGAAGTATACTACAAAAAGACGTTGGCATAGCTTACTTAGGAACGGACCATTCAACCCATTCATGGTGGGTCTGAAAGAGGACATGTTAACGTTGGACGCAAATGTATTTGCGTCTTCATAGCTGGTACAGGAGGGAAGTTACATGCACTTTAACTCGTACATGGAGACGGTGGGGTACGCGCTAGGGAACACATCTTGACCATAAAATTTATATTTCCTCTTCCCTCCTTGTTCCCTACGGACCCTTCATGATATATTAATCATCATAAATTGATCAGTTTGTTCTTGCAACATCATTTGCTCATCTTTCTTTCTTTGACGGTTTGAGAGGAAACTGGAATGTTCAATGCATGATGTGGCACACAGTCCACATATCGCCGGCCCACACTGTAGGCACAGGCAGCAGCTGAATACTATGACAAGGCCGAAACCTAGGAAGGATAGGATCTTCCATCCCCAGGCAGTTAACGTTGTCCAGAACCAACCGGACCAAGTCCAGGTGCCTGGATTCTGATGTATCTGATTTGCAATTTTATGCAGACGGGTAATAGCTTGATAGACAGATGGCGCATTTTGTGGGATGAAAACGCAGCAACTTGACCCGATGACCTTACAGTCTCCACCTCTATCTGCCAAGATGACGTCAATAACAAGACGATTTTGAAGGACAACAACCCGCATAGCAGATTGCTCCTCTGTTAAGTTACCTAAGGCGGAGGCAGTTTCATGTACTACAGCTTCAAGTGTTCTAGTTAATCTACGTATTAATTTACTGTTTTGGACAGGTCCTAAAAAGAAAAAGAATCCCTTATTAAAATCAGTGTACTGTTCCCATGCCGTTTCTGTGTAGTCAACAAGCGGGATATCTCTTTTGGGTCTATTCTTTACTAGATTTGTATTCCTATGGTAATCAGGGGGAGCTAGAAAAACAGGTGGCAGAAGGAATGCAATATAACAGGTACCATCCCAATCTGGAGGCAAACGTATGTATGCAGTATGACCACAAACAAAATAGGAATGATTGATAGCTTTAAAGGACGATTTACCATGGTCACTGAATTCGACCACAGTAGTGCATTTACTATGACCTAAGTGTACTGAACCTTTCTTTCGGACACATAATTCACCAGTGACTGGTAATACTAGCATATGGGGCAGAACTGGTGCAGCTTCGGATTCAACAGTAAGGATCATAAGACTAATTGTGTAGTTACCTAATCCATATACTTCATTTTCTAGATCAGTTCCTATTCGAGTAGGGAGTCCCTCCTTATCAGGGTAACAGACATCGAGCAGGACTAAGTTCAAGTTTCCCCAAACCCAGCCCCCATCGAAAACAGCAAATTCAGGATCTAAGGAATTAATTATTTTAAACCATGCCCCACAGGAGCCATTGTGAGTGAACGGGTACGGAAAGAGGGGCAGAGCTCCCTTGTAGTTCTGGTAGGGAGGGAGTCGGCCACATATCCAGCAGTCTGTAGCATTGTTCGTCTGATGGGAGTGATGTAACATACTAATGAATGTATTGTTGCGCAGCGCAAGTCTGTAAGAGAGTTCGTGTGCAGGTAATTCACTAAAAGTGTGTTCAGCAGAGACATTGTAAACAGACTGTTCACGCTTGAAAATAGGCCAGTAGATAGGTAGCAGAAAGCTGGCAACAATAACTAAAATACTTAGAATAAACATGATTAATAGGGTCACTATACAGTGACTACGGAGTGATTTACAATATGCACCTTTTTTAACTTGTCTCTCTCTCTCTCTCTATCTCGATCTAGGGGATACACGTCAGAAACTATTTAACCGATTCACCTAGGGGAGGACTTAAACAATTAAACTGTCTGACTTGCTAGATCGGAGTTTCATACGGTACTCTTCTTGGGGAGTTTTTTCTCGTTCGGATACTGTAAAGTCTTTTTGCTCAACACAGTCTTTGGTGGGGGTGGACGAGTCTCGATCAGGTTTCAGTCCATAAAATTTTTTCACATGACTCGTGTGGACCCACCCCTTTCTCCCCTCAATCTTCACGGCGGTCCTCGTGGTGAGAAGGACGGTCTTCGGAGATTTCCAGCGGGGCTCCAGCGGACTCTTCCTGTCGAAATTTCGGACCAATACTAGGTCCCCAGGACGGACCTCGTGCGGCTTTACATCAGTGTTGTCAGGGAAGGCTGCGGCAACCTGTGAACGACATGATTGGAGTGCAGACATCAAGGAGGCAAGGTAATCTGTCAACATATTACAATCAACATCAGTGATCTTTTTCGGAATGGGCGTCCCCCACATATTCGGTGGTCTGCCAAAAACCACTTCGTACGGGGATAGCCCTGATCTCGAGTGGGCGACCATCCTCATGTAGAATAGTGCCACGGGCAGGGCGACTATCCAGTCGACCCCTTTCTCCTGACATATCTTTGCAAGACGTATTTTTAGTGTCTGGTTATGCCTTTCTACAAGGCCTGCTGCTTCAGGATGTCGGACACAATGGAATTTCCACTGGTAACCTAACAGTAAAGAAACCTGCTTCATTAACTCGGACGAGAAGGGTTGTCCATTATCTGAGTATACGACACGAGGCAAACCGTACCGTGGGAAGAATTCACGAACCAGCTGCTTGGCAGTGGTTGGGGCGGTGTAATCTGATACTGGGTAAGCTTCTGTCCAACGGGAAAGTGCACAAACAACTACGAGGACATATTTGAAACCTCGACAACGGTCCATCTGGATATAATCCATCTGGAGGACTTCAAAAGGGTGATCGGGAGGATGAAATCCACCTTGCTCTACAGGAACGCTTTTACCTGGATTGAACTGACAACAGATCATGCAAGTACGCACTTTCTGTTTTGCTGCTGCTCGTAAGTGTTTATTGCTCCAGAGATTTTGTAAACTGTCTAACATCGCTTTCTCTCCTAGATGTGCCAGGCTATGTGCTGTATTAATCATGACTTGAACCATAGAGTCAGGGAGAAACCATATAGATTTTCCCTTCGTCATCCAACCTTGATCTGTCTGGATCCCTCCTAGTTCAATCCATTTCTTTATTTCATCTGGGATAGCATGTGCCTGAATGTCAATTACATCTAGAGCGGGATCCTTGACTGCCATACACTTTGTCGGTACTATTGTCTTTGTCACATCACTTGTCTGGGTGTGAGTTAGTGCTGTATGTTTTGCTGTCTGGTCTGCCAGGTCGTTACCCTGGGAAACAGAATCTGTAACTTTAGTATGTGCTTTACACTTCATGACTGATATGCCCGAGGGCAAATGTATTGCTTCTAACAGTGCTTGAATGAGGGGACCATGTTGTATCTTGGCCCCATGAGAGGTCAGGAAACCTCGTTCTTGCCAGAGGACTCCGAAGTCGTGTACAACTCCGAATGCATAACGGGAATCTGTGTATATGTTAACATTTCTGTTCTTGGCTAGAATACAAGCTCGGGTCAGAGCGATGAGCTCTGCTGCTTGAGCAGACAGTGTGTCAATACGATGTGTTTCTTTAACTTCAGTTTCAGTGGTCACTGCATATGCGGCCACTAATTCTCCTGTACTTGTTCTCATGCATGAACCGTCCACATAAAGTGTCAGGTCTGGATTTGTCAGTGGGACATCTGTTAAGTCCCGTCGTGGCTTTGTTACTGCATTAATGATTTCTATACAATCATGCGGGGCTGAATCTGTCATAATTGTAGGTAACAGTGTTGCGGGGTTCAGGATACTGCAGCGTCTGATTTCTATGTGTGGCTGGAATAGCGTTAATTCATAACCTGTCAGTCGTGCTATAGTCAAGTGCTGAGTCTGGGTTCTTTTTAACAGAACCTCTACAGAGTGTGGAACTTGTACTGTTAACTGATGACCTAAAACAATTGAATCACTTTGTCTTATTGCTAACGCTGTTGCTGCTACTGACTTTAAGCATGCAGGGAGTGCCTGGGCTACTGAATCCAATGTACTTGAGAAATAAGCGCAAGGCTTATGTGAACCTGCTTGATCTTGGGTGAGGACAGACAACGCTGTACCATCACGTTCTGTAACAAAAAGTGTAAACGGTTTGCTGTAACATGGTGTCGCTAAAACTGGTGCTTGGCATAAAGCTTTCTTTAATTCTTCAAAAGCCTGTGTATGTTCTTGAGTCCAAGGAAGGGCAGTCGAAGTCGCTGCCTCCTGCGTCGTTAACTGGATGAGTGGTTTAGCTAGAAATGCATATTGTGGAATCCATTGTCTGCAGTATGAGGTGAGGCCTATGAAGGCCCGCACTTCCTTTTGTGTCTGGGGTTGTGGCATATTTACAATTAACTGAATGCGATCGGGAGTGAGCTGTCTCCCCACTTTGGACAGCAAGTGACCCAAGTACACAACTTGCTGAACACAGAATTGTAGCTTCGAAGGAGACACCTTGTGTCCCTTGTCGGCCAGGAAATGTAAAACTGTCAGTGATGCTTGTTCACATTCGGGCTCACTTCGTGCGGTGATCAGTAGATCATCGACGTATTGCAGTAAAGCGGTGTTAACTGGCATTTGAATACAATCTAGTTGTCTTTTCAGTGCTTGACTGTAGATGCTGGGGCTTTCTGTGAATCCTTGAGGTGCGCGCGAAAATTTGAAGCTGCGTCCATTTAAACTGAATCCGAAGAGATATTGGCTCTCTGGATCAATAGGCACGCTGAAGAAGGCGTTCTTGAGGTCAATTACAGTAAAGAACGTTGCTTCTGAATCAATGGCAGTCAATAAGGAAGAGATATCGGGGACCACAGGGAACTGTGGTATAATGCATTTATTTAATTCTCGAAGATCAATCACCAGCCGATATACTGGTGGTGCATTGGGATCAGTACGTTTAAGAATCGGAATGATGGGTGAATTACAGATATTGGAGTCGGTCTCTACGACCACTCCTTGGGCAATGAGCTCTTCAATGATTTTCAGTAAAGCCACTACAGCATCGGGTGGTAACTTGTATTGTCTGATTCGTGGTAGAACCACACCTGCCTTGAGTGTAACGCGGTATGGTGTAATGTGCATACAACCTACATCAGTTGGGCCTTTTGCCCACAAGTAATCTGGTACATTTTTCAATCTGACATCGAATTCTCGCAAAACATAATGACCCTTGAAATCCCGTAGAAAGAGTCTAACTCCCTCCGGGGAACAGCATATTATAGCTCCTAGAGCCTTTAATGTTTTAATTCCTAACAGATTTTCTGGACATGATTTTGTAAGTAACAAGTCTGTAACACGTGATAATGGACCCACAGCCAGGGGAACTGGTTGCGATACCTCATTTACAATAGGCTGTCCTGAAAAACCAAGGGAAACATTCTGTGAGCCTGAGAGGGGTGCCCCTGGGACTTCGTCATGGCTGATTGTGGTGCGACTTGCCCCTGTGTCAATTAAGAATTTTCTGTCTTTTCCTAATACTTGACTATGTACATAAGGACCTTCTTGATCTACAGGAATCTCAATAAGAGGCAAGCCACCTTCCCTCTCTAGGCTGTTTCATGTATATCGGGGATAATCTGGGTATGCGGACTGGGCATACTGGTACATCTGCTGTGAAACTTGCTGGGACGCGGCAATGGGCTGTGGCTGTGGTACCGCTACTGTCTGTGCTGGAGCTGAAGAAGCATGCATAGGCTGTGTATTCTGTGTATTCTGTGAAGACTGATGCTGGTTATGGTCTTGTCTAGACGGATGCGGTCTTTCTTTAGTTTTACCTGTCGCTATATTATGTTTCAGAACTGGGCATTCATGTACGTAGTGACCTGGCTGCTTGCAGTAATTACATGTCCCTTTAACGGGAGCTGTAGGGTGACTTGTCTGGGTCGTACCCTTTCTGTGACCGTCGGCTGGGACCGTCTGTGCTACTAACATTTTCATCTTAGTGTCTTTCATGCGCTTCTGTTCCTGATCTTGCTCTTCTCTAATTCTGTTCTGATGATACTGGAGCATTTGTAACATCTGGGATGGCGTGTTTGCCTGCCAAGTACTTTCAACCTTGTACACTCGGTTTTTGACTAATGGTAGGGAATTCTCGACTAACTTTGATACAAAAAGATGCGGATATGACTCGCTACTTGGTTTGAGGCCACTATTAATAATAAAACATTTCTCGAATCTTGAATAGAAGTCACTAGTATCTTCATCATGTTTCTGTTTACAGGACGAGATCGCGTCCCAATCTTCCTTTCTAGTCGTCAATAATCTTGGCAGGACCTGTACTATCAAACCTGGTAATGCTTTAGTTTTGTCCCCAAGGCCTACCCCGGGGACCCGTTTTCTTTCTTCGTCCTCTATTTCTGCCCATGCAATCTTTGTGTCCCCCACCTCCCATTCCTTTTCCTTCAATTTCTCGAAGATACCCGTGGGCAATAGTACTTTTAACATTTTCATGATGTCATCATACGTATAATCCCCCATCAGTAACATGTCTTTAAGCTCTCTGTGAAAACCTGCAGGGTCTTTATCATGGCACGGGACTAGTTTCTTCATTTCTAACAATTCTAGCTTGGTCAATGGCGTGTGTACATATACGCGCTTCAAGACACGATCCTCACCCATAACAGGGTGCACTTCTCGTAAGGGGTTCTGACTTTCAACGCCACTCAGGCGTTGCATGTGATACATTTTCCTTTCTGGGGGCGGGGCGGGAACATATTCGGAGCTTACAAAGGTATTATATCTGTGTCGTTGTTCTAGAATTATTTGAATTAATTTGGTGCTTAAACCTCTCCATCTATCCATGAGTAGTGCTTCTAGTGTTTTGTGTAAGGGACCTGGATCAGAATAATGTTTTCTGTATTTGATGAGAAGGTGCTGAATCATGTATACACCTGCTAATTTCTGTTCGTCGGGGGAGAGGTTCAGAAATGTCTGCGCTACCGTGTCATCATTATATATGTCTGCATTCTCGGCCCATGATACAGCTGATCGGGCTAGTTCTTGTTCATCCATAGAATTGAGTACGTGGTACCCAACTCGATCTCGAAGCCTTTTATCAGTTTCCTGGAACTGATGCTCAGCAGAATTCGGATTTGTCAAGGCAGAGAAGAAAACTCTCTTGCTTTCTGGACGGATGCCTTTCCTAAGGTAATTTCCCTTACCTACATATGCTATAGTATCTGCAGCTTTTTCTGGTTCTTCAGATTCTTCTTCCCCCTCGGAGGAAGCTTTGTCTTTCTCTTTTTGGTGTACCTCTAGCACTGCTTTCCTAATTTTCCTATACATTGTGGCTATGCAGGTCCCTTTGTCATGTTTTCCTTCAGCTATATTTTGACCCCACTTGTTCAGTGCATCTAATTCACTCTGATCTGTTCCAGGCCTATCTCGTTCTCTTATTAGACAGTTTATGAAAAATCGTAATATCTGTGCTTGAATGTCAACTTTCTGTTTCTCCATGGCATCCTTGATGCTGTCAGGGTCTTTTCCTGTCTGAACAAACTCATATATTCTATCTAGACGATCCTTCATACCTACATAACATAGCAACATATCAGTAGCAGATCTTAACCGTAGTGATGCCAATATCATTAGGTCGTCTTTTCCGGGTACTGGATCGTATTTGCAAACTGAAATGTTTTCTTTAAATGCATCAAAGCGGGGTGATCTGAACGTGAGAGGACTCTGTATATCCCTGAGATTTAATCTGTGAGTTAATGGCGGGGTCCGAGGACCCGCGGTCGCACCCCCTGAAGCGGAGGCTTGTGTATTATCTCCTTGTGGAGTCTGTTTTTGTACTTGAATTTGTCTTTTTGTTAGATCAGGTAAACGTGGTTTCGGTAGATCTGTTTTGAGTGCAGGAAGTGGCGGGGCTGGCGGAACGGGGGAGGTCTGTCGTGGTACTGGCGGAGCATGATTTGGGGGCGGGGTGCCACCCCCGTCCCTGTCAGTAGGCAGGGCGCGGACAGGCAGATTGGTGTAAGCGGGAGCTACATCTTCTAGATAGGAATTCAGGAATATATCTTTAGTGGTCCTATGTGTTACTTTAGTTGGAACCAGTGGTGGCGGCAGATTTTTCGGTATTTCTGAAATGGCGTCAGGTGTACCCTCGGCCATAAGATACATGCCGTTTACTTGGCTATTTCGGATGCGATCTATTTGTTCTGTTTTTACTCGGATTCCTTCAGTAACTAATTCGTTTTCTTGAGCTTTATCTGATTCTTTAAGTCTGTCTTCTCTACGGAGCGCTTTTTCAGTACGTTTATGTGATTCCTTACGCCAGAATTCTATGGCGTCTTTCTGAGATTGTCTGGCTTTCTTTTTCCATAATGCCTCTTCTACCTTCATGATGCACTCGGCATCCCATGTTCCATTACCTGGCCATCTGTGTCTCTCGTCTAGATGTTTCGTATAATCGGCCCATAATTCTAGATACAATATGGCATCTATGCCATGCTTGTTATACATAAAGTTACCTGGAGTGTCCCTAGGGGGGATAGGAATTTCTTCCTCTAGTATCCCTTTCCTAGTTCCTATCTGCTTTAACTTGTTGAAAAACGGCATTTTGCTTACTTAATACTGAATGCTTGATCCTTGATACTTAATTCTGAATATAACTAGTTATACAAGAAAACACACAATAATGCACATAAAACGGTCACATTCATACCACAACATTAATCACATGAAAAGACATTTGAGACATAGATGACTACCCCCTATACCGGATGTACTGCTAAACAGTACAGATACACTGCTGTAACAGTGCAGAAATTCAGAAATTCAGAATACTTGATATACTGCTAAACAGTACAGATACACTGCCTAAAAACAGTGCAGACCGGACTTGTGTACCCAAACCCGTCTAGATACGTCCCAGCAATGGTACTCACCGGGAAGCACGGAAAACAGAAGGCCTCGGAAAACTCAACTGGACTCGACTCGAAACTTCGGAAAACTTCGGGAAACTTCGGAAAACTTCGGAAACCTGGTGGGCCTCTTGACACCTCGGACCTTGTTTCTTTCGGCTAGGCTCTGGTCGGGATCCTCCGCACTCCTCACCGCCTCGTCTGGGCACTGATCGCAGTCTTCGTCACCTCCGTGGGTCAGAGGGAGATGCAGGAAATCCTGCCGGTACGCGTATGGTCCATCTAACTGATGGCAGGGGACAGAGCTTGCAATGCGCCAACCGGCGCGTGAGGTGGGGGAGGGGTCCCTATTCGGGCGCCAAATGACGTAAATAATTAATTTACTCTCTTAATTTCTATGCAGGTAAGTACTTAATCAATAATAACTCAGATCAGAAGAAAAAGACAGAGTCCGTGGTGTTAGAGTTCTTAGGGGTTTTATTCCTTAAAAAGGAATGGTCATGGCCAGGATATCATGTTCTGACCACCACAGGGGTGTCAGAAGGGATAGAGCGCGCTCCATTTTATTAACAGTACATAGCTTATATACTTAATTCATGCCATAAGCAACAGTGCAGGAGGCGTAACAGCTGAGAGAAGACAAGATAACAGTATACACGTGGTACAAGTGCGTAATCAAGAGGCGTGAACTAGAGGTGTGTGCTAGAAACGTCACAGGTAGGTGTCACAAAAGGGGTGGCACTAACAGAAATGTTGCAATGTCAGCAGAAATCAGAAGCTTAGATGCGCGCGCAGCTGCATGACGTGTGATTGACGTGAAGCTGGAGGGTGCAGGGGACTTGACATTTACACTGACGGAAAGAGACAGAAGTCTGGCATGTCAGATCAACTTGTGCTTCTATCATATCTGGTATCTGGTGTTTAGGAACTAAGCTATCTGGGCGGAAAGGTCTCTAGGGCAGAAGCTATTCTATACTTGCTGTGAGTGCGTGTATAAGCGCCTGAGTGTCTGTATGAGAAGCGTGGGGGCATGGGCCTTCCATGGGAGCATGGCAACGGGGGCTATGAATTACTTGCACAGAGACAGGTCGGCCCTTTGGCTCTACAGCTGAGGAGGGATGTTTACTGAAACTAGCAGGCAGGAATGTATTTTCGGGGAGCGGAACAGATAACTCGAAGGTTATAGTCAATCTTGGCAGGCAGCAGGCTGAGCTGAGCGCGAGGGGCCGCGCTGAAAGTAAGTCAGAGTTCACGGGTACAGAGGCAGCCTGGGCAGAGGCCCTTGGAGTCAGAAGCCAGAAAAGAGGCTCGGTGGCAGAAATTCAGGGCCTACTCAGTCAGAGCTGAAAAACGTAGAAGTATACTACAAAAAGACGTTGGCATAGCATACTTAGGAACGGACCATTCAACCCATTCATGGTGGGTCTGAAAGAGGACATGTTAACGTTGGACGCAAATGTATTTGCGTCTTCATAGCTGGTACAGGAGGGAAGTTACATGCACTTTAACTCGTACATGGAGACGGTGGGGTACGCGCTAGGGAACACATCTTGACCATAAAATTTATATTTCCTCAAGGGACAGAACCTCTGGTGTGCGTCGACATGTTTCGGTACTGGTGTACCTTCTTCAGGACGGGGCACAACTTCCCAACCCTACTCACGTTTTTCTAAGAAAAATTGGGGTTATTTTAATTTTTCTAAAAAGTGAAAACACTCATTAAAGACGGCTACAATGTGCCTACAGCGGTTCTTTGGATCATGTAATCACATGTCCTGAAAAAAAGAAAAAACCATTAGGTTTGGTTACCATATAGGAATGGCTCAGACAGGTGCAGTCACCTGGAGCCCCAAACAGTTCATTAAACCTGTAAAGGAAAAAAGACATACAACACACAACATATAAGACACATTTAGGGTTTTTTGTACTTATTTTCTTTGGACATACTCATGGTCTTTGCTGTCTATTGCCTCATGAGCAAGTCCTGAGCATCAAGGTAGGTAGGTGGATCCACAATCTATGAGGATAGAGAAGTGGTGGTGAATTTCAGATACTCGTTCTGGATTTCGTGAGTATTTTTCAAACAAAGTCCAGCCTGTCTAGGTATATGGCGGTGTTAAACAGTGAGTAAAAGCAACAACACTGAATCCACTTCTCTATCCTCATAGATTGTGGATCCACCTACCTACCTTGATGCTCAGGACTTGCTCATGAGGCAATAGACAGCAAAGACCATGAGTATGTCCAAAGAAAATAAGTACAAAAAACCCTAAATGTGTCTTATATGTTGTGTGTTGTATGTCTTTTTTCCTTTACAGGTTTAATGAACTGTTTGGGGCTCCAGGTGACTGCACCTGTCTGAGCCATTCCTATATGGTAACCAAACCTAATGGTTTTTTCTTTTTTTCAGGACATGTGATTACATGATCCAAAGAACCGCTGTAGGCACATTGTAGCCGTCTTTAATGAGTGTTTTCACTTTTTAGAAAAATTAAAATAACCCCAATTTTTCTTAGAAAAACGTGAGTAGGGTTGGGAAGTTGTGCCCCGTCCGAAGAAGGTACACCAGTACCGAAACATGTCGACGCACACCAGAGGTTCTGTCCCTAATTAAGACAAAAAACCTCGCTCTTTCGCACACTTTTTAACAGCACCAGCCAGGGGTACGAAATAAAGTTTTTTCTTTTTACCCACTAGCCAGGTACTTTTTAAAAAATTTTCACCACACCCCCCACTCACATCTATTCCCTTTCACTTACACTCAACACACACCACACATAGTCAAATTCGTCAACGCTCCCGCGCAGTCGTAGGTCGCAGCGTGCCGCATCCCTTTAGCGGGGTGCGAAGACCCCGATGATGAAGCATGACACCAAGGGGCCTGTTGGTGTGTGAGGGGTATTTTACACAACACTGAGTGTTCCCCCTTTTTCCTTTTTTACACACTGGTAGTAGGATTCTTCTTGTTTAATTATCAGTGCCCGTGGAGTAGGAATCCTACGTTGTACTCTACCTCCCTTCTTTGTTAAATATAGTTTCTAGGCAGCGCGCAGCTGCGGGAGTTTTTCCCTACAGACATACTATATCACACACATTGAAAGACACACACTTAGGTATAATAAAAGAAGCCAGCGGTCCCCTCATAATGGAAGATGAACATGGCCTCACTTTTGCAGAGGACGAAATTGATAAAATTCTAGCAGACAGCAACCTTTTTGAGGGCCTATGCAATCAGGACACAGGCCCACAAACAAACGATTGGAATGAACTGTTGAACCTCAGACGTAACCAAATAAAAGCAGCCTTACATGGGCTGTTCATGACCCAGTACCTCCGTAACAAAATGGCACCACCGGGCCTGATTGTGAAAAATGAACCACTAATTTTCCAACACGATATGATTTTCAAAAAAGAATGGTCATTAATCTCTTGGCACTGCTCAAGAGACTGGTTAGTTCTTATAATCAAAACAGCCGCCAGGATCACACAGGAACTCAAAATTGAAATAAATAGAATTGAGGTCCAATTGAAAACATATATCTCACCGGAAGAACTGAAAACCAGACTCGAGGAACTGAATCAACAGATGACCGACTTCTAGTTCAATCTGAAACAGAGCAAAACCAACAAATTGACGAAAGATGTGGCAAAGTTCACTCCTGAAAGTGCATATCCGTACACAAAAGCGGATTATGTCTCGAAAAACAGCTACAGTGACGCGGACAGCGACACTTCAGATACTGGCTCGTCAGGTTCCAATTCAAGTGAAAACAAAGGAAACAGACAACGTAGAGGGGGATGGAGACAGAGGCGCCAACAGTTCCCTAGACAAAGAGGATGGCGGGGATACCAACCACCAAACCATTTCCAACAATTTATGGGTCCACCACAATTCAACCCCTTCCAGTTCGGACCAATGTGGAACCAGGAATACAGTGATGGTTATTATGGACAACAACAACCCTACGGAGGGCAACAACAACCTTTTTTAGGGGCACGCCAGAACACACGCGGGAAGAACCGGAAGGGGAACAATGTAGCGTGGGAAGACCAGGAACAGTCCAACGCCCGAACAACTCGGAGCATGACGGGATAGCTTCCCAATCAACCATCAACCAGCAAGAGAGGGACCTAGTGGTGAACCTCACACCCATCACATTAACAGTGATGAAGAAGAATATCCTAAACAAAGGCTTGGGGTACGTACCCACTCAGAAATCGGATGTCTTCAAACTCAATGTTGAGCTACAAGACTTCTTCAGGAAACTGAAATTGCAGGCTTTTTTCAAGGATAAACCTTTGCCAGAAGAGAAGACAGACATGGGTCTGAGGCTAAAATCAACCTTCACCCCCCCGACTCAGGTATCCCCGTAGAAATTCTGACCTTCGAGAAGGCAGTGATCACAGAGGTCAACAAGCTAAATACACAAGGGAGAAACGTCTTCTACAATACAAGTGGAGAGGAACAGAAAGCCCTTCGAGAACTAACGGCCAACAGTGAGCTCGTCATTAAACCAGCAGACAAAGGGGGAGCAATAGTGTTACAAACCCTTGAGACATATGACAAAGAATGCCAACGTCTTTTGTCTGACGAACGGAACTACAGAATGTTGGAGAGTGATCCAACAGAAAGACTTCGAACTCGGATCGGAGGCATGGTGGAGGAAGGACTAGCCCATGACTGGCTCAGCAAGAAGGAAGCTGATTTCCTACAACAACCCACCCCCAAGACACCATACTTCTATTGTATCCCCAAGATACATAAGAACATCGACAATCCACCAGGAAGACCAATTGTTTCTGGGATTGGGTCTATCTTGGAGCCTTTATCAAAATTTTCTGACGCTTTCCTGAGACCAATGGTACAAGCAACAAATACGTACCTGAAGGACACTAAGTCGGTCCTACAACTCCTGGAAGATAAAACATTTGATCCAACCACCCAGCTCTTAATATGCCTCGACGTGGAGAGCTTATACACGAGCTTGCCCCATGAAGAGACACTAGAGATCATTGAAGAAGTACTCTTCAGCCATACTTGGAAATATCAGACACCGAGAAACCTGGTCTTAGAGTGTATCACCATGGCCTTGAAAGATAACTTCTTCCAGTACAAAGAGAAACTATACCTACAAACCCATGGAACGAGCATGGGGAGTACTTTTGCTCCGAGCCTAGCAGGTCTATACGTCCACCACCTAGAGGAACAAAAAATTCTACATGAAAGTAACCCTTACCGTTCCCAGATTGGCACCTGGAAACGGTATATAGATGACATTTTCATCATATGGAACGGCGACGTCGTCAGCGCCACGAATTTTGTGACCTGGCTAAACAACCAGAACGAGTATCTGAAATTCACCAGCACCATTTCAAACACATCAATGGTTTTTTTAGATCTGAACGTTTACAGTAAGGACGGAAGGCTAAAAAGCACTACCCACTTTAAGCCCACCTCCAGGAATTGTCTGTTACGTTACGACAGTTTTCATCCCAGGCATCTAAGGGAAAATCTGCCGTATGGTCAATTTTTGAAACTACGGAGGAACTGCACAGAATTGAGCGAATTCAATCAACAAGCAAAAGACCTAAAAACCAAACTTATACAAAGGCAGTACCCCACCAGGACCATCGACAAAGCAATGAAACGCGCAAAAAACAATCACAGGGAGGCACTCATAGAAGAAAACCCCAAAGAAAAAGAAACAAATAAGAGGCCCATCTGTGTGACAACTTACTCTACCATATCAAACCAGGTATCAAAGGTCATCAATAAGCACTGGGGTATATTGAACTGTGGAGACCTTAATTTTGAGAAACCGATGCATGCACATCGGAGGGGCAAGAACATAAAGGACATCGTGGTACACACTAGACCACGGGAAAACCAGACTGCAAGACAAAACATGACTGGTATACAGGGTCACTTCCCGTGTGGAGATTGCAGTTGCTGTCACCAAACGCAGAAAAGCAAAAACCTTACCTTCAGAAATGGCACAACATGGGAACAACGCCTATTTTCCAACTGCAACACAAAAAATGTGGTCTACTTAATAACTTGCCCGTGCGGACTGGAATATGTAGGCATGACCACTCGACCCATCAAAATAAGGATAGGGGAACATAAAAGCAATATACGCTGCAAGAAAACGACAACCAAGATGGCATCACATTTTCTGTCACACCAGCATTGCATCAATGATCTACGCTGGACTATCATCGAACGACTACCCTCGGAAGCAGGCCTGTTCCAGAAGGAACAACGTTGGGTGTTCCGCCTGGGAACCCATATCACAGGACTAAATGATGATATACCGTGGAGCCAAATCACCTGATCACCCTCGGGATATAACAGGATCAACAACAACCACCGATTTAAAAGCAAGCCTGGGAATTCATATAAGTGGCCGACAACGTTAATCATCGGGCCAATTGATGTACCACCCATTGTATAAATATCTAGTTGCCACAGTATTGAATATATCTAAAATGACACTTCCCGCCAAATAGCTAATATAGTGCACCAAATCCCTGAAGAAACTGAACATTGAAAGGGACAGGGACATTCCATGCCTAAACCAGTGCCCCCTTGCTTGTAAAGCGAACTGACTGGCAATCGGCATCCTTATTGATGGTATAAATTTTGGTAAACTGAAAAACCAGGCATCCTTAGTGATTAGCGCTGTCAACAAAACACCATCGCGCATGCGCTGCCGACAATCGGCTTCGCGCATGCTCGAAGAATGCACGGAGAAACTATTTGTGCGCATGCGCGCATGAGAGACAGCCGAGCGGCAGCTGCATTCAAGGGTTTCCTATCAGCGCGAGTCACAGCAATAGCCGGTGAGTGGCTGACAAGCGGAAAGTCCATATTTGGGCATGCACAAACCCGGCAATGAACGAATGACAGAGGGTTACATGTTACATGTGGCTAGACCACATGCACAGAGGAGGCGGCAACATGGATATTTCCCTTACAAGGTCATTTGCCACTTCCGCTAATCAACCAATGGAAACACATCCAATCCTCCTTTATATACCGCCTAGCTCATCCGCATTTCAGTCACGGCGGAGCAGCACAGGGTGGTAGAAGGAGGCCGATATAGGCGGATTTCGTGAGTATTTTTCAAACAAAGTCCAGCCTGTCTAGGTATATGGCGGAGTTAAACAGTGAGTAAAAGCAACAACACTGAATCCACTTCTCTATCCTCATAGATTGTGGATCCACCTACCTACCTTGATGCTCAGGACTTGCTCATGAGGCAATAGACAGCAAAGACCATGAGTATGTCCAAAGAAAATAAGTACAAAAAACCCTAAATGTGTCTTATATGTTGTGTGTTGTATGTCTTTTTTCCTTTACAGGTTTAATGAACTGTTTGGGGCTCCAGGTGACTGCACCTGTCTGAGCCATTCCTATATGGTAACCAAACCTAATGGTTTTTTCTTTTTTTCAGGACATGTGATTACATGATCCAAAGAACCGCTGTAGGCACATTGTAGCCGTCTTTAATGAGTGTTTTCACTTTTTAGAAAAATTAAAATAACCCCAATTTTTCTTAGAAAAACGTGAGTAGGGTTGGGAAGTTGTGCCCCGTCCTGAAGAAGGTACACCAGTACCGAAACATGTCGACGCACACCAGAGGTTCTGTCCCTAATTAAGACAAAAAACCTCGCTCTTTCGCACACTTTTTAACAGCACCAGCCAGGGGTACGAAATAAAGTTTTTTCTTTTTACCCACTAGCCAGGTACTTTTTAAAAAATTTTCACCACACCCCCCACTCACATCTATTCCCTTTCACTTACACTCAACACACACCACACATAGTCAAATTCGTCAACGCTCCCGCGCAGTCGTAGGTCGCAGCGTGCCGCTTCCCTTTAGCGGGGTGCGAAGACCCCGATGATGAAGCATGACACCAAGGGGCCTGTTGGTGTGTGAGGGGTATTTTACACAACACTGAGTGTTCCCCCTTTTTCCTTTTTTACACACTGGTAGTAGGATTCTTCTTGTTTAATTATCAGTGCCCGTGGAGTAGGAATCCTACGTTGTACTCTACCTCCCTTCTTTGTTAAATATGGCTCCTGCGTTCAGCCACACACGTCTGTAACGCAGTAAGTTGCCATGTTTTCACTGAAACGATGTGACATTTAAATTCCGGGGCGTTTAAGCAAAGCAACACGCGCACAAAAGTCTCCCACTGCCACATGCACCGTTTGGACCTTTGTAGGAGCTACTGACTTAAGAATTCAACGTGAAAAGCGAACTTCATATTAAAATGCATTGGAACAGAATAATTTGAAGGACATGAAAATAATGTTGGAAAAGTACATGCTCTGAGTGAAGGTGAGTAGACAAATGCTATGAGAAAGTAAAATGTATAAAGTATGGAAATATGTGCACTACAGTCAAAAAAGAAAAATGGGCATGCACTGTTACTTTACAAATATTGTATGGGGTGGGTGGAACTCATGGAATCTCACTCAGTGAAATTCCACAGAGTTACATAAGAACTCCACAAAATTCCGCGGAGCTAAGCAAGCAGGTGGAATTCAGTACGTGGCACAGCTCACTCTGATTTTTAGAGAAGGGAGCTGGTTCCATGCTTTAAAATGAGTGTGAACAGCACCACAAGGCTTGCGAGAGGGGACTACTTTTCAGCCGCTCGAGTAGAATTTCTACTCGAGTAGCAACTTTCTAAACACAAAAGGTCGTGGCCGCCCACTCCGAGAAATGTTGCTGGGAGTCGTTCTAGTATCCAAGAATAATGCTAGGCGACGCATATTCACGCTAGCACACACAAACTTAATGTCGGAGAGCCATGTGTGAGACAAACTCCACCACTCAGCAGTTGGTGGACTTTTACCAGAACGCTGCATTCCAAGTGGAACGCATAGTGGGCAAAACTCTGCAGGCAGAGTGGAATTATATGCCCATCCCTACTAGGGATACAATGTAAGTGGTGTGATGGTTACTATTTTTATTTTTTATTGCAAGCATGTCGCACAAAAATAAACCTAAACTTGACTTCCACATTCCTGCATTAACATTTTTACATAAAAACAACATTCACTGATGTGGCTATTTTGCTAGTGGTTTTTTAAGTAAAAACAAGTGGAATGGAATATTTTAAGTGACCATAATCCCAGTGTGACTAATTTTCATTTGGATGTGAAGTTGGTGGATCATGGGCATTATTACCGGAAGTCTCTCTCCCTTAAAGATAAGGTGGGCAGATTATAGTGGGCAATGGTTATTCCAGATGCTTTTAATTTGGACACGTAGTCTTACAGTTTCATCACCGGCCTGGTATGATCATTACTCATCTTCATATGACTATGATCACAGGGAGTCCTCAGTGTTGTGCTCCCAGGGGGCAGCTAGTCCAGTGATACTCTGGAAAGAAGCTAGGAATGCCATTCTCTCCCACCTAGAGGGCAATGCACCAGCTCCCAATGGGGTTCCGGGGATCGATTTAAGTCTGTGAATTTTCCGGGAGCAACTATTCTAACCCAATATTTTAATGCTGCCATGTGTGGCTTTTTGCCGGCAGCCTGACACCACTCAGTGATAGTGCCTGTGTTTGAGAAGGGGGATAGAGTGGATCCTTACTGCTACAGGCCAATCTCCCTGGTAGATAAGCCTAAGGAAAGTTATCCTTGAGAGACACACTGATTAGGCCAATGAGCATAATATTCTATCAGGTATCCAGTATGGATTTAGCCCCGGCAGTGGCACGGTGGAGCAGAACTTGAATTTACATATGCTAGTAAGAAAAAATACAAGGGCCAAGGGAGGCGTGGTGTACATGGCCTTCTTGGATCTCAGCTCGGCCTTTGATAAGGGGAATAGATCTAAGCTTTGGGAGGAACTGGAACCATGGGAGTTGACTGGTTCATCTTGTCTCTTGATGGATCTCCAAGTAGGCCTACTAGAATCTGTAAGGTATGGACTTCCGATGAATGCATGCAGAACCTTAAACTAAATGGAGGTATCCTGGCCCCTTTTCTTTTTCTTTTGTAAATTAATCATTTTGAACAGGTTTTATGTGACCCAGAGAGTAATGTTCCAATGGTGGGTGGCAGACTACTTCCCGCTCCTTTATATATGGATGATGCAGTTTTTATTGCACACACAGCAAAGAGTCTCCGGTGCCTTTTAGATTGTGTTCTTGATTTCATGGACCGTATTGGACTTGGCAACGAATTTTAAAAAGTCTCATAATATGGTTGTTGACCCAAAGATCACTAGAGCTTATCATTTTTCAGCTAGCAGCCATATTCTGAGCAAAGTGGACAATTTTTCATCTTGGGCGTTGCAGGAAATGGCCCTTTTTGCAGGGTTATCCCCAAACGTTTTGCTTCTTCCTCCTATATTTTTCTGACCTGTCTTTGTTGGTTTTAGGACTCTGGGTACTTTATCACTGTTGATCAGTGCTACAGTGCATATGCTCTCTGGTTAAATTGTGTTATGTATTGGTGTTTCCATTATTGGCATATTTGATTTACTTGTCAGTTCCTAGTAAAGTGCACTGAATGTGCCAGGACCTGTAAATCATATGCTACTAGTGGGCCTGCAGCACTGATTATGCCACCCACATTGCTATCCCTGAATAAGGTAACTGAGACCTGCCACTGCAGAGTCTGAACCCAGTATGTAACTGCCATGTTGAGTTGGCAAGTGCACCCACTTGCCAGGCCCTAACCTTCCCTTTTCTTACATAAGTCACCCCTATGGTAGGCATAAGGTACTCCTGTGGGCAGGGTGCAATGTATGTGAAAGGTAGGACATGCCATGGTGTGGGTGGGATGTGCTGATAGTGAATTTACTGCCAATTTCGTTGTTCGCTATTGCAAGACTACCTGTTCCCATAGGACAGAATGGGGATTTTGTTTATAACATCTTATAAACATGACTACCCCTGGGAACATGTTAGAGAAATACAGTTTATTATACCTGAACTCAAAATGTTAAAATGCATCTTTTAGTGAGTGTAATTTTTACATTCTTTGTTTGAAAATACCACTTTTAGAAAGTAGGTCTTTTCTTGCTTAGACATCCAGTGTGCCTCTGCTAGGCTGTGCATTGACTGGCTTTGGAGTGACAGGGGCTGGGGATGTGCAGTGGCTCCAGAGAGTCTGGATGAGTCAGGGCTGGGCTGAATAGACCTGGGCTGCATTCAGAGTAGTGGGAGGAGTTGTAACTAGCAAGTGAATACGCCCGGTCTGCATTTAAAGGGGTTGGAGGAGATCTTCCTTGCACCTACATAGGGCCAGTCTGCTTTGGACAATGCTGTCTCCACCTCCTGCAGGGAAGCTGAGCCAGAGAGGACCAAACTGGTTTGGACTAAGCACAGGCACAAAAGAGGGGCCCAAACCACTTCTCTTTTGGAACCAAGAAGACTGCCAAGAAGAAGAGCTGGAGAAGCTGTGAGGAGGGACTACCACTTTGCTGTGGGCTTTGCTGTGTTGGCCTGAAGTGGCTGCTTCTGTCCTGGGCAGTGAAAGGACTGGATTGAACTTTCTTTAATTTCTTTTCATGAGTTTCTCCAAGGGCTTGTGGTGGAGCTTGCCCCTTGTTCAAGAAGTCTCAGGAACAGCAAAAAGTTCAAGTTCTTCAGCAAGTTCTTCTGGGCTGCAACAACAGAAAAGCAACCCTGATACCATCTATGACGTCGCTGCTGACTTTGTATCCTGAATGCACTGCAGAGGGCACTGCTGCAATCCCGCACCGCAACCCTGGTCTCACCGACACCTCCACCTGACGCCGCCACAGAGCCGCTGCTTGCACTATGACCTGTGGGCACCATACTCCACACCACCTCACTTGAAGCCATCACCCTGGTATTCCTGTTGCCACAGCTCTATGCTGACATCAACGATGCTGCTCATACTGTGGTTCGAAGGCACCTCTTGTAAGTTACACAACAACTGTCCTCATCCCACACCGCAGCCATGACCTACCGACGCCGGCACCATCGACTCCAGTTCGTCGGCCGACGAAATTGCTTCAGCAATGACTCTGCCGCTGCCACCACCGTGACCTGCCAGCACCGCGATGGGCACCACATCACTTTGCACCGCAACCCTGGTCTCACCAGCGCCCCTGGATGACCGTCATCGAGCCGCTGCCTGCACTACGACCTAAGGACAATTCACACCGCAAGCCTCACCGCAGCACCAGGCGACTGTCGACACTGGCGCTCCCGACTTCAACCTCGAGAAGTTTGATCTGCAATGCGTGTGACTTCAAGGGCCCGACGACTCCTGCACAGACCTCTGGAACCAACGGCTGCAGACGCTGGCCTTTCGGGGCTCAATATGAGGTCGCCAACACCCTGCATTTTTAAAGGTACTTTTCTGCGGGTCTTCCCGACACCGTAGCAGGCCCGCAATGCCACGGTCAGCCTGAACTGTTTGGATTTGTTGTTCACGACGCCGTGATAGCCCCAGACGGAGCTATCGACTGAAATTTTCTAAGTACTATATTGTGGATTTTTATCCTTTGGTCTTGTTTTACGTATATAAAATTTTGGATATGTTTTTCTAAAATTGGTATAGTGTCCGTTTGTAATGTTTTCACTGTATTACTGTTGGTTATGTGCAAATGATTTACACGCTACCTCTAAGATAAGCCTGACTGCGAGTGCCAAGCTACCAAGGGGGTGAGCAGGGGTTATTTTAGGAGTGTAACTCCCTTATCCTGACTAGAAGGAAGGGTCCCTACTTGGAGAAAGGTGCTAACCCTTGCCAACGAGAGACCCCCATTTCTAACAGGCATTTCATTAGATTCAGGCCTTCGTTGGCATTCTTTGATAAAGAGAAACACAGTCATTTTTAATAGAGCTATCTTTAGCCTACAGGACTTTTCATGGTTTCGGGCAAAAGCTGATAAAGATTCTTCTTGACATATAGAAAGTTAAATGTATCCCAACTGCCAGTTTTGGTTGTGAAATTTGGAGATACGACACAACAGCTCCACTGCTGGTTGTGGAAAACATTAATTTTCATGCACAGGGTACTCCCTCAATTATCCTTCATGAGGAGTTGGGCATGGCTTAGCGTTAAGATTTTATATGGCTATGTACACTCTTTTTCTCGATATCAGTATGGATGAAGGAGGAGTTACTGTTAAACAGACAGATCATCATGGACTGCATGGGTTTAGATAGTATGTTGCTAATCCCATGGTTGCGCTACAGAAAGACCAATTTAAAAAACATTGGGAGGCCGGAGCCCTCCCTGGATCCTGATCGTATTATTTGAAAAGATATGTTGTGGCTGAAGGAGATTTCTTTCTCAGAGTAGCAGTGGATCACGAAGGCTCTGCTTTGACTAAACAGTCTGTCCACCAGTACATCATGGTCAAGTCAGTACCCGGCCTTGACCCATATTTGCAATTGGGAATCTTCAATTACCACCAGCGTTTACTGATCCAATTTAGGATGGGTATTTTCATCAGCGGATGTTTATGAAAGGCGCCTCGTATAACATTACGTTTACATTACATTACATTACATTACCTCCCGGTATGCATGTGCAACAACCTTTCTGTATGTAATTCTATGCACATCATATTCATCTGCTCTTCGACATAGATTTTGTAGGCCTCTTTTCATTCTCTTGCACTTTGAACAGGCTAAACCTGCAGTTTTATATTTGCAACGTTTATCATTGAGTAATATCTGTTTTTATGTGACACATTTTTTAGCTGGAGTTCTGTACTCTCACTAATAGGATGCGGACAACTCATGGTATTGTTTTTGGTGACTGTACGGGTTTTATTTGGGAAAGTAATTATTATGCTCTTTATGCATCATTGTCATGTTTGTATGTTTTGATCTGATTAACTGTATATACCTTAGCGATTGCTTTGTTGACTAGGCTTTATTATTTTGTGTGCGCCTGGTTGGCTAGTATTCCTTTATGATTTTCATCACAAAATACAATAACGGGGCATATTATCAAGGGGTTTTATCTCCGCTTTTTTGGCTTTAAAAGCCAAGAAAGCGGAGATAAAATTATCTCCCTATTACCAAGCTGTCGCTAACACCAGTTAGTGACAGCTAATAGGAGATAGCGACCATCTTGGGCCCCGCTTTGCATGTCAGTGATATTTATCACTAATGACATGCAAAGTGGGCGTGCCAAGATGTTAGCGACTGGAAACAGTCACTAACATCGCTATCTCCTATTACCAACTTTTGGAGATATTCGCGCTAAGCGCGAATATCTCCAAAAGCTAACACCTGCCCTGAGCAGTTCTTAGCCATGTTATCCAATGGGAGGTGGATAACATGGCTAAGAGCATTTGCTCGATAATGCATGAATATCGCTGACTTTTCAGCGATATTCATGCATTGCGGCCGTTTTTTATCGCATTTGCGATAAACCTTGCTAATAGCAAGGTTTATCTGCGATAAAAATCGCCGATTTGCGGCGATAATTTTTGTCTCTAAACAAGTTAGAGACAAAAATTATTGCTAGTTGTTGGTAATATGCCCCAATAACGTTTGTTGAAATTTGAAGTAAGAACTCTTTCAGGTGTGCCATGCATTTTGTAGGTATTATTTGCTATGGGGATAAAAATAAACATCCTCTAAAGAAGTTCCTCAAATGATAACCAGCAACAATCTTACAATGTCAATTATACCCTTTAGAAGCGTGACTTTAATAAGCATTGACTAAGCCAATAAGCCTCGCTCTTGGGACTTATTAATGTTGTCAGTGTCTTTACGTGACGCTGTACATCACAGTGAAGATGCTGTGCAGCATAGTCAAAAAGGTATTTAAAAAAGGCAAAAAGATACAGCTGTATTATTTTGTGGTCGTGTGCATGCGTGATGACACATGCACACACCATTACACAGGCTCACCTATAAAATGGAAGACTTATCCATCTGCGATGGACAGAAAATTTTAAAAAAGATGAAAAGAAGTACTATAAAAGTGTTTTTTTTAAGGTGGAGGGGCTGGTAGCAATTTACAAATGGATTAGCCATCCCAAAAAATACATACATTTTTTTTTTAAAGACTCTGGACATAGTGGGCATGCGTCGAGCAGCATGGACGTTCCATCCACACAATTAAAAATCCTAAAAACCATGGAAAAGCCAATCGATGAAGGGGCTGTCAAAAAGCGTACTCTCTCTATGAACTTCTTACCATATACTTTATGAAAATTATACCATTACGTCTTCAGCCAGACAAAAGAAGGCGTATTTGTCATAAAAAGAAGAATACAAGGATGGCCCAAAAAATAAGAAGTCCGTCTCCTCGACCATTTGATTGACACAAAGACATGTAGTGGACCCAATGAGTGTCAAAAGGATTTCCAAGTAGAATAGGCCTGTGTAAGGTAAGATAAGCAGTACACACTCAATAGGAAAACTAACAAAGCCTTGTGCTTTTTGTGGCAGTCATTTTTAATGTGGCTGCTAGATAGTATTGACAGGGACTAGCATATGGCACGCGGGCATGTCCAGGTGGTCAGACAAAAAGGAAAGCATAAACATTCATGGCATAGATAAATCCAAAATATGTTCAATGGGGTATCAGTCCCCTTCCTTTACCGTGGACAATACAACACCAATAGTTACCAACCCAGTAAATGCCTCAAAACACTTGTAACCAGACGAATGTCCCTGCCTCAATCACATAGTACACTGGAAAAATATTGACAACTCGTGTCTGTTTTATGCCTCTTTGTGGACATTCTGCACCATCTCTCTGTCCAAACTGCTACTGTGCTTTAGGGAATGGCACAAGAACCTCACATGGCAGTGCATCACTAAAAGCGGGCAGGATACCTCAATGAGTTGAATGCTCCCCGCTGATGAATGCACTATTTTTAGATCATGAGCCGCCTCAGCCTTCAATCAATCTGCAGGTCAGTAAATTGAATGTATTTGTCTGGTGGAGTCATAACAACTGTTATTTACGGAGTTTAGAAATAGCAGATATGCAATATGAAGCATTGTACAAAAAGTAAGTCATAAAAATAAATTCAAAGTGACCTCAAAGGTACACCCCTGCTAATTTAGTCAATGTAATATAATCCAAAACATCACTGACACCGATTCTCAACTGCAGAGGCAAGCACACATAGGAAGCACATTCCCATATGAGATCATAGCACCCTGTGGTTAGGCAGGCACATCCCTGCTGTGTAGGAAACTGTCCCTTGGGGCATCGTGCAGATTAATCATCAAATTTATACTTGTTTCTTCAAAACTTCAATATTTTAATAACTTAATGTGCAAGCATTCCATGTTCACAAAGGAATATAGAATGCTACAATGAATGCGATTTTATTGCTTGCCATTACAATGCGGTAGTTACAACAACCGAGTTGTTAGTATTCAATACCTTTACATCGCAAGTCATTACAACGACTTGTTGTAGGGGGAGCGCTGGATTTAGAAATAGTATTATTTACTATTTCTACTCCAGTTTGTGCAACAGCAGGGAAGGTGTTAGATTGTATATCCAATACCTTTGCGCCCCCTCCAGCAAGTTGTTGTAATGACTTGAGATGTAAAGGTATTGGCTACTAACAACTCGGTTGTTGTGACAACCGCGTTGTAATAGCTTTGCGTTGGGGAAACAGCTTTGTAAACCCTGTTTCCCTTGCAAAGTCCTCTTTCGTTCACTCTGCATATCTTAACTATGTTTCAAACATCAGTGGGTGGCAGACACGCCGGCATAGCTGAGCTGTGTATCCCAATCTTGAACACTTCTCCTTCTCCTACCTTGAAATTTTTAAACGTTTGTTTTCTTAAATTTACTTTTGGTCTTTTAATACTGTAGGCGGGGGCATAAGAGGAGGCAAGGCGTGGCTGCCAGGAAGTCCTCCCCAGTTGGGTTCTGACAGGATGCCTTTAATAAGTTACTCGAGAGAGCAACTGCTGGGCATGGAGCAGAGATGGAACAGAGGTAACCCAGAGGCCTTTGAAATGTATGGTAGTAGTTACTGGCGGGCAGGGGATCCTGGAGGGCAGACCAATATCTCTCTCCCCCTCCAGTCATAAACCACTGGGACTGAACCAATCAAAGAGGGGGAAACCCCTGGCCTGCAACAAAGCACAGGCAGGTTCCTTTCAGGGGCTATATATCAGCGCCAGGTCAATCTCCAAGCATGTGGGGGAGTTATGGGACATTCTGGAGGAGGAAAAACCAGATATATGCATACTGACTGAAACCTGGCTTCACAATCATACAACCCCGGTGCTAACAATCACCTTCCCCAAAGACTATATAGTGACAAGACTAGATAGGACAGCTAAGTGGGGAGGAGGGCTGGTAGTAGCATCTCGGGCCCCCCGCCACATCAAGGTACTAGATATAGTCCTAACTTCTTATATAGAGTTTATGGTGTTTCAGATAGAGTCCGTGAAAGGGTGGAAGGGAGCAGTAGTTTACCATCCCCCGGGAGAAAGTAAGCAGTTGTATTGCTCTACCCTATTGGAAATGCTCGCCCCGTACGTACTTCAAGCAGATCATTTTGTGTTAACAGGTGACTTTAACCATCATCTTGAAGATACTGCGAATTCAGACTCCAAGGCCCTTCTGTCAGCAATGGAATCGCAGGGGTTATTTTCGAGAGTAAGTGAGCCTACGCATATCGCAGGCCACACCTTGGATTCCAATTTCTCGAGCGAGACCTCTCTCCCAGTAATTTCCCCTCAGGAATTAACCTGGACCGACCATCGGGCCTTAAGATTCTCTCTCATCCAGCCAGAGGGTGTAATGACGCTCCCAGTTAAGGAAGCTCGTCAAAGGTCATGGAGGAAAGTCATGTTGGAAGCCGTTGACACTGCCTTTTCACCCCCGTTGCTGGAGTGGGAGCAAGACAGCAATAGGGCCTTAGAAAGATGGGAGGGAGAGGTTGGGAAGGCCTTGGATAGCATCGCCCCGCTGAAAACAACAAGAGTAAGAGAGAAACGGGCGCCTGCACCCTGGTACTCGGAAGACTTTAAAGTAGAGATGGGTAGATGTAGAGGCCTGGAAAGAAAGTGGAGAAAAAAAGAAAGATCTGGACAATAAGTCTGCCTTTGTTGTGGCACACAGAACCTACTTAGGCAAAATGTAAAATGGCCAGAAGAGAACATCTGAGTCGGCGGATAAGTGCGGCTAGGAACTCATCAATGGAGCTCTTTAAGATACTAAAAGAATTCACCAACCCTATAGTATGTAGGACGGCAGCCCCCCAGACTCAACAACTCTGTGACAATCTAGCCACACACTTTAGGGAAAAGATAAACAAAATATATATCTCACTAGGAGGAGGAGGAGAGATCTCTAATGTGCTTACTCCACAGCCAACTGATCCCTCACAACCTAACTTGGATTCATTTGCCACCATCACCGTGCAGCAAGTAGAGGAGGCAATTGCATTAACAAAATCAGGATCAGAGTCAGACTGTGCCCCTCCTTTCATTATGGCAAAGTTAGCCACGAGCCTAGCTGCCTCACTTTCGTCAGTTTGTAACATCTCCATGGACACGGCTATCTTCCCGAATAAATGGAAAAGAGCCTTGATCAAACCTCTCCTAAAGAAATCGTCTGCAGACCCAGCAGAGATAAAAAATTATAGACCGATATCTCTGTTGCCCTGCTGTGCTAAAGTCATGGAGAAGATGATCATTAAACAACTGAATGATTATCTAGAAAAATACCAATTGCTGGATCCTGCCCAATTAGGCTTTCGTGCAGGTCACAGCATGGAGGCGGCTCTAATAGAAGTCACGGACAGCATTAGGATGTCCTTAGATAAAGGGATTCCCACCATGCTGATGCTCCTCGATCTCTCTGCGGCCTTTAACACCATATCACATAACATCCTGCTTCACAGTCTACAGGATATTGGAGTTGGAGGTCTAGCACTAGCCTGGCTCCAGAGCTTTCTGACAGACAGATCTCAGTATGTCAAGTTAGACGCATTTGTGTCATCAGTCACCCCACTTGACAAGGGAGTACCTCAAGGCTCTATCCTAAGCCCCACTCTGTTCAACATATATGTGGCCCCATTGTCCGCTATTATAAGAGCACACGGCTTTGACACCATCTCTTATGTGGACGACACACGGGTGATTATTCCTTTTGATTCAGATCCTGCTCTCACCAGAGTCAAGTTCAGGACCTGTATGTTAAACATAGCCGAATGGATGGGGGACAATTTCCACCAACTGAACGCCAACAAAACGGAGATTTTCCTGTTCGGGAAGGCAGAGGAACTCTGGTCACAGGACTGGTGACCTACAGAGCTGGGGGAATCTCCCTCCCCTGCAAAGCATGTCAGGAATCTGGGTTTTTATTGGACAGCAAATTTTCATCCGAAGATCACATCAAATCACTTTCTGACACTTGTTTTGGAATTCTGAAGATGTTAAGAAAGGTATTTCCTTGGATTCCCCTAGGGGAAAGAAAGACTCTGATACAGGCGCTTATTGTAAGCAGATTGGACTATGGTAACGCTCTATTGGTCAGTGCCATGGAAGATTTGCTTACGAGGCTCCAAGTGCTGCAAAATACAGCCGCAAGAATGGTCTTGAATAAACACAGACGCTCCCCTTCGCGACCTTTGCTGCAAGCCCTACATTGGCTGCCAGTAGCGAGCGAGCGTAGCGAGCGAGCGCAGCGAGCGAGCCCGACGGCTACTAGGGGGGTTTGGGGGGGTTCTCCCCCCACGAAAATTTTGGAAAATGAAAGACCAAAATGCTAAATTTTACAGCACATTTTTCATTACATATTCAAATTGTATCACCTTTCAAAGCACAGTAAATAGTAGATGATGACCTTAAAGAACATCAGGTTACCCACCCAGTCATATGTGCCCATAGACATTCTTTCAGAGTGCATCAAAAATAGACACAAGTAGTGAATCAGAGAGAACAAAGTAAAAGTGAGACCAGCCCCTCATGGTGTGTAGGGAGCAAGCGCAGTGAGCAACCACTACTAGGGGGAGAGACCAGTCTGGCCCTGTCCGCCACCACCACCACTGCAAGAGGCGCGTGACGTCCGCCTAGTGCCAAGTTACTGTGCCACCCACCACTGTACAGCCGAAGGAATGAGTCAATCTATATGCCTATAATAGAGGCGGAGAAACACTGAAGATGTCTAGCTCTTTGAGATAATACTTGCAGGAATGTCATACTTTTCGGAGGAGTCTTGCTACAAACATATTAGCATTCCACTATCTCTCTGATAGGTGCCTTAAACCCCCTCCAGCAAAACCATATTTAAAAAACAAGAAAAAGTCTCTAATGCCCTGTGGCAACCTGCCCCCCTCATGTGTGTGTGTGTGTGTATATATATATATATATACACACAATTGTAACCTGGGGACTCTCCTCCAATGCAGACCTTAAAAGAATGCATCAAACTCAAGGTCTTTGAGGATTCTGAACTCTGACTCTAATCTGTAGTGATTCAGTAACTCTTGCTATGAGAACAATACAGTGATTTAAATAGACTATATGACATGCACAAAATCAAAAAGGTGAATGTTGCCTCTTAAATTGGTAGGCACTAAGACAAAAAGACAGAATGTGAGGGAAGACCATGCATAAATCACAGAGTAATGGTTTTTGAAGGCAGAGATGTTAATGCCTAGCAGTCTAGCTGATGCATTTTACAATGCATAATTTGGAGGGCTGCAATGCAGATACAGTACTGCCAGGCCCGGGCTCTGTAAGCTGCCGGAGCATTGAGCCAGCCATGATCTGATGGAGTGACTGAAGAAAAACTCATTTAAACCAAGTGGGCAATTACAGTCACATAATGGGTATTCCCTGCTCCCGATTTGACTGTGGGGGTATTTAACTTTCCCTCTTTGCTTCCATCATAGAACCTAGGTAATTTTCTATGGGCTTGAAAACGTACAGATTGGGAAAACACTTGAATTAGGTGTAAAAGAAATGAATCCATCCAGTGTTCTGTTGCTCTGTCGTTGTTATGTGATAAAGATGATAACATGGAGGGAGGAGCTTCGCTGCCAACCAAGATGGCCGCGTAAGCTCGGAGCTCCGAAGACCTCCCGATCTCCCGAATTAATCCTGCTATCTATCCTGTCCCACGATGGTGGGAATCGGTTGCTGAGCCGGGCCTGATGCGGCACCCGTTCTCGGATTGAAAATCGGACATTCCTAGCCTCAGTTGTGTCGAAGATCCCGGAGGCTCCTCCCGCTCCGCCTGTGCCAGGGTGAATCGTAGCGGTGTCCATACGGAGTTCCTCCCCGCCAGTGCTTCTTCTGCCCGATGCGTACACCTGAGCTCTGATCGCCTTGCTGGCCGATCCTGATTTTGGAACCCGGAAGCCGTGTTGGGTGCACTGGTACTACCCCGCTGAACTCTCTCGCCCCCGGTGTCCCCCCCCCCCTCCCCCCCCCTGGCCCGTGGCAGCCATCATGGCGGGCAAGGGTGGCTCGGACGTGGGCAAGACTCAACGGATCAATCGGAAGCCGTCCCACTCCCAGTCAACTATTCCCGAGCGCTTCTCCCAGTCTAAGGGATCGCCGGTACAGGTGGTTCTAACAAAAGACCCGAGGAGGGATGAGTCGCCGGACGATTCCGAAATAACGCTCAGGGACGTCATGGGTGCGATATCGGGGGTGAGGACGGAGGTGCACACACTTCGCGAGGAGCTATCCAGCAAGGTCGACTCCCTGAAAATAGAACTGAATCTCATCAGGACGGACCTTGGGAAGACTAACGACCGGGTGAAATCTCTGGACCTTAAGACATCCAGCCTGGTCACAGATGTCTCGGACATCCAGGCGGAGGTGCGCACTTTGAAACAGGCTAATGGCGTACTGGCGCGTCGGCTGGATGAGTTCGAAGGCCGCGCGCGCCGCCAAAACGTCCGCATCACCGGAGTGCCGGAGAAGGCCGAGGAGGACTCTGCTGAACTTTTTGTGGAAGATCTGGTGGTCAAAAACCTGCAACCGGGGGGCCTGAGTAAGTTCTTCTCGGTAGAGAGGGCCCACAGGATACCGGGTGGGCCGCCCAAATCGGGAGGAACCCCGCGCCCCATCATTGCGAGGCTGTTCAACTATAGGGACAGAGATGCTATTCTACAGGCTTCGAGGACCGCGGGCCCTCTCCATTTTCAGAACTCGGAAGTTAACTTTTTTCCAGACTTCACCCAGGCCGTTCAGAAACAGCGGCAGAGCTTCGCTGGGGTGAAGCGGAGACTCAGAGAAATGGGCCTACGGTACTCAATGCTGTATCCTGCAAAGCTTCGCATTGAGCGCGACCACCGGACTTTCTTTTTCGATTTTCCTGACGACGCGGGACACTGGATCGACACCCTACCCCAGGAGCGGCCTGAATCAACCGACCAGACGGAGGTAGCCACCGGGGGAGCGGCTGCACAGGAATGATCTCTTGACTGTTTCTTCCCCGAGAACTGGGAAGCCGTGAGGTGCTTCGACTTTGGACATTGATATGTATATTGACTCATTTTGATATTGATATGGGGGGTGACGGGAGGGGATGGGATGTCTCCTTTCTCCTTCGTGGGCTTTCTGTAGGTTAGTTTAAGGGGCGACAGGCACACTGCTAGTTGGGGTGGATTTTAGTCTGATGCAGGGGTGCAGGGTGGGGGGTAGTTGGGATGTGTGGTTTGGTACTTTCTCTTTCTCTAACTTTCTCTCCTGGCTGAGGGATTCTTGTGACGTTGTATCGCTGAACTGGGCGCTGATGTGGGGGGTGGGGGGGGGGGACGCGGAGAGTCCTTGACGATGGGGGGTAAGCTGCTTCATTTGCTGAGCTGGAATGTCAACGGGTTGGGGGATCGTATCAAGAGGGGTGTGGTGCTGCAAATGATTAAACGGTACTCTCCGGACATAGTATTTCTACAGGAGACACACTTGGTGGGTCATACATGCAAGGCCTTGAATAGACGGGGTTACAAAATGGTGGCTCACGCAGGCTTTTCCTCGGGCTCTAGGGGGGTGGGCATACTGGTGCGTGCGTCCCTCCCGTTGGAGGTGGAGTCAGTGCTGGCTGATGAGAGAGGCAGATACGTGGCTTTGGTGGGTAGATGGGAGGGCCGCACACTAGTTTTGGTTTCGGTTTACGTACCCCCGGGGCTGCAGGAGACCACATTCAGGGACTTGGGGAGCGCCATTTTGGGTCTTCCCGAGGGATTGTTATTGATGGGTGGGGATTTCAACTCAGTTGTCTCAGGGGAACTAGACCGGTTTCCTCCCAGGGTACTTCGCCCTTCCCAGTCTTGGATGCCTGACTTTGTATGTTCCATGGGGATGGTTGATTGTTGGCGTTTGCTCCACCCGACACAGCGACAGTACTCCTTTCTCTCGGGTGCCCACGGTAGCTTCTCCAGGCTGGACTACGTCCTGGCCCCGGCGGCTCAGGCGCAGTCCGTAACTACCGCGCGCCTCCTGGCCCGGGGCATCTCGGACCACTCCCCGGTTTGGGTCTCGTTTGACTTCCAGGTCCCGGCGTCCTCGCGGGTAGCTCCCATCAACCCGTGGTATTTTCGCGATCCGAAAACCCGATCCCTCCTGGTCAAGGCTATAGACCGGTACTTTGTTGAGAATACTGGCTCCGTGGCCTCGGCCGTTTCATTATGGGAGGCCTTTAAAACTGTTCTTCGTGGCGAGGCCTTCTCTCTGATTGCGGAGGCACGCCGCCGCCGCGATGAAGACGTGGTGCGGCTGGAGTCTGACCTTGCAGACCTGAACGCTCAGCTGGAGCTGGGCCCGTCGCCCGACTTGGTCCATGCCCTCTCTCTTAAGCAATCCGAGCTCCGGGCCACCGCTATTGATGCGGCTCAGGCCTTAAGCAGGGAACAGCAAGGCAGGATATACGATTCCGGTGATAAAGCAGGGAAGCTCCTGGCCTGGTTGGATAAGCGGGAATTGGCGTCTCGGGTGGTCCCGGAGTTGGTGGGAGAGGACGGCCTAACCTTGACGGACCCGGCAGCTATAGCCGGGTCCTTCGCTGAATATTTCGAAGGGGTATACACCTCCGCTACCCCTCTCCCGGAATCTGCCTCGGCCTCCTATCTGGCAGATATTGACCTCCCCTGCCTCTCCGATCTTGACCGGGAGGACATGGACCGGGACCTGTCTGATGACGAGGTTGCCCTGGCGATTCGCTCGTTACGATCCGGTAAAGCGCCGGGACCGAATGGTATCCCGGTGGAATTGTATAAGCTAAAGGCTGACGCGCTGGCTGCACCGCTGCGCAAAATGTTCCTCGAGGCCCGTGAGCGGGGGGAACTCCCCCCGGACCAGAGGCTTGCCACCATTGTGGTGATCCACAAAGAAGGGAAGCCGCGGAACCGGCCCCGGTCTTACAGACCCATCTCACTGTTGAATGCAGAACCCAAGATCTTGGCAAAACTACTAGCCAACCGGCTGGTGGGCGTGATCACGGACTTGGTACACCCGGACCAGTCCGGGTTCATCCCGCACCGGAATACGGCGCTAAACCTGAGGAGACTCCACGCAGCTTTGGCGCGTGCCCACTTGCTTCGTGACCCGGCGGCTCTGGCTTCCCTTGACGCTACTATGGCTTTCGACTCCCTTGAGTGGAATTACTTATGGGCTGTCCTGGCTAAGCTGGGCTTCGGGCCTTCCTACATTGGATGGGTCCGATTGTTATATTCTGCACCGCTGGCTAACGTTGCCGTGAACGGTAGACTCTCGACTTTCTTTGCGCTACACAGAGGCACCAGACAGGGCTGCCCGCTCTCACCACTCCTGTTTGCGCTGGCGCTGGAGCCCCTGGCGGCAAAGATTAGAACGCACCCCGATGTAGCCGGGATCACGTGGTCGCCTGGCTTCGAGGATCGGGTGTCGCTCTACGCGGACGACATTCTCCTTTACCTTACCTCTCCTTGCCGCTCGCTCATCGTGGTTTTTGACCTGCTGGGAGTATTTGGGTCGTTCTCGGGGTTGGTGATCAACTGGTCCAAATCCTCACTATATACGGTGTGTGGGGACACCCCGCGCCTCCCCCGCGGGTGCTCGATTCGGATAGCCCAACAGGGCTTCCGGTACTTGGGCATCTTCGTGTCGCTGGACCCCCGTGCCCGCTACACTCACAATCTCCTGCCACCGCTAGAGCGCCTAAAGAAGGATGTCGAGATCTGGAAAAAACTGCCTATCTCCTTGATGGGCAGGGCGGCACTATTTAAGATGATGGCACTACCCCGCTTTCTATATGCCCTACAGAACTCGCAGGACCCGGTTCCTGCCAAATATTTTGGTGAGATCGAATCCCTGCAGAGGGCACTGTTGTGGGATGGACGGCCGAGAATATCGCTGTCCAAATTGACCATTCCCTGCTATGACGGTGGTATAGCACTACCGGATATGCGGAGGTACTACTGGGCGTCCCAGCTGGCGGCGGTCAACCATGGCTTCTATGGTCCGGCGGTCAGTCCGGGCTACGCTATGGACCGATGGCTAGTAGGTGATGGCAATTACTACAGAGCTCTCTACTCTAAGTCGTTGGACCGTCGATTAACGGGCCCCACTAGAACGATGGTGCATGTATGGCGTACGGTGACGGACACCCTTGGCTGGAAAGATAAGATCACTTTGGCCACTCCTCTGTACGACTCCGATGTGTTGGGGAAATTATGGAAGACCAAGGGCTTTGATCGGTGGGACACCATAGGCATTTCTAAAGTTGGTGACATGGTTGTGCGGGGCGGCATCAAGTCGTTTGCCTCGTTGCAACACGAGTACCAGCTGGCACAGACGGAATTTTTCCGACACGCCCAGCTTAGCCACGCCCTCTCACCCCACGTCGCAGACGGCGAGGCCATCCCTGAGTCCTCGCCTCTGGAGGATCGGGTGCTGGACGGACACATGCCGGACGGTGCCATTTCCTTGACTTACAAGAAACTGATCAATGTGAGGGTGGACTTGCTTGAACGATTGCGGATGCACTGGGTGAATGACGGTGTAGAGATGGACGATGAGGAATGGCAGTCGGCGGCCTCTTCCCCTAGGGAGGTGGCCATATCGGCGAGACTGCGTCTGGTCCAGCTGAAGATCCTCCACAGGGTGTATGTTACCGGCCCCAGGCTCATCCATATGGGGCTCTCTACGGATGGCCTGTGTCGGCGGGGCTGTGGCATGCTTGCCACCTTCCTGCACATTATCTGGGAGTGTCCTGGTGTGGCCCGGTACTGGAGACGAGTGCATGAGGTGATGGAGGAGGTGACGGGTGTGGCCCTGCCAGCCGAGGCTCGACGTTGCCTCCTTAATGTGTGGTGTCCGAATGACTACAGTGTAGCCCAGACCCGATGGGTAACCTTGGGCAACATGGTGGCCAAGAGGGACGTTGCCCAGAAATGGGGCGCGCCCGCACCCCCGTCCCTTAACCTTTGGAAGAACAGTATGGACTGGTGCATGGTGAGAGAGAAAACGGTGTATATGGCTAGGGGCAAGCCCAGAATGTGGAGAGCAGTGTGGGGAGCCTGGAACTCTTATCGGGGCGATTTATGTGAACCCCCGCCTGAACCGGAAGTGGACGTCCAGCCCTCCCCATAGAGCGTTACCCTCCCCGTGACTCCAGATGGGTCATCCTGACATGAGGCCCCCCCCTGCACTTCCATATTGCACATGTAATCTTGAGTTGAATTGGATGCGCGGCCCCCGGCCCCCTCCCGCTGTGCCCCTTTGCTATGCTTGCTCTGTCCTCGGCCAATTCTTTCTTTCCTTTTTCTTCTTCCTAACCTTTCGTGCCTCGGCACTTTATTTCTGGAGACCCTCCGGGGCCTTTCTCTCTCTTATGGTTCCTAAGTTGTTCTCTATTGAAAATTAAACCTGATTGCTTCTGCGTGCTGTTCTGTACATGACTCTATATGCCACTTTAATGCTGCCTGGCCTCCGGGATGTACGGCTGAATAGCGGTGTACTTTTATACAAATAAAGGTTTTTCAAAAAAAAAAAAAAAAAAAAAAAAAAAGATGATAACATGTCTGCTCCACATAAAAAAAAAAACTATACCAATGGTCTTACATATTTTACCCTAAAATGATTGTAGCACCAGAGAGGCAATTCATAAATGTAAAAAGCAACCTACGGAAGGGACACATTTTGAAAATAGAAAGCTTTATTTCTTGTTTGTTTTGAGGGATTGTGGAGCCTTGTGGCGGCATTAACTTTTCTGTCTCCTGCTAATTTACAAGCACATTCATGTATTGCTTGTTGTCTCACTCCACTTGTGATGCTGCAGGCAGCCAGTCACGTGCACTTTTAATTGCGCGTGGCCTAATGCGCATGCGGTATGATGACATCAGCCGCACTCCAAGGCGCGCAGACGCGGTGGAGGAGACAGTGCATCATTCTGCGCGCTGCGCGCTGCGCACAGGCACCTCCTCCTCCTCCTGAAAATGGGGGGTAATCGGTACAAGGCCTTAAAGATGAATTGTCAGAGTCTTTCCTAATCCTTGCTGCTCCCTCCCCTAGTCTTGGTGTCATGTTACGTCACACATAATAGCAAGTAACGCATGAAATAGGATGCAGAACTGCAGGTTAGTCCGGGTCCCACCCTGACCCAGTGTATCTGCATGCGCCTGAGAAGTGTCTGTACTGTACTCTCCCATTAAATGCATTTTCTTATACCCCTGCCGAGGAGCGCCCTTGGTCTCACTTTAAATTAAAGTAGTGTGGGTACTAGGTAAGGTACCGGACTATACCTGCCCATTTAAAGCACAGCTTTCTTTAGACCTTTGGTTCATGTGCCTTCAGGCTGCTTCGGTTAGCTGGTCTAGGCCTTCCATATGCGAGACTGACGCTGCCCTCCCGGCCCCAGGCCCGGGCAGTGCAGTGCTATGGTAACCTTCTCACAATGAACCGAAGATCGCTCAAATCAGCTCTCCTTGTCACAACCACATTGAAAAGTAAAAGACACGAAGTAAGAACCACAAAGTGCCCTGGCCCAGACCTGTAGAATGGTCCTGACCTATTGATAGGCAATAAGGACACTGGTGTCTCTTCTGGAAAGATTGGAAACCCTTCCCCTCCAGAGATGCATTTGACCCACAGTCGTGTGGATAGAAAGTCTCAACCAAGTGCTCTGAAGTGGCTGCTGGCATACATGTTATCACTTTGAAAATGGCTTTCCTAAATAACTAAATAAACAACTATCAGAAACAACATGCACAAACAATAGATAGCAAGTAACAACCTAAAGCAAACTGGAGGAAAGAATTAAAGATTAAGATGTGACACAGAGGCCCAGGCCAGATTAACAAAAAATTGGGCAGCGCTGCGCAGCATTGAATGCAGTTGTACACTGAATTCAAGTTGTATCATGAAAAGAAAAAAATTGTGCGGGCCCGCATGCCGAATATTTCATTGGCTGAATGCACTCCTGCTAAAAATGTCTTTTTAGCACAGTAGTGCTGTGCCGGCGGAATTTGCCAAATTTTACTTTTATTTTTTTAATTTATAATATACCTCTGACCCAACCATAGACTAAACTGCCAAAAAGATTTTCACGACTAATCTGCCCATCAGACAATTAGCTGAAGCACTCGGAGAAGGGTTAAATGGAGAAATAATGAACAAAGACATCCCAGATGTGGTGAAGGCAATGCCAAATGGGAAATCACGGGGGAAGATTGAGTCAGAGCAATGCCTCTGTGAATCAGGCCTTATGAGTGCAATTTTATTTTTTAATACCCACAAGTGTTATTTCACAAGTATGATGTGGGTAAATCCTAAATATGGGAATAGATTAGCTATTTTAGGATCGTTTGGAACTCCGGGGTTTCTCAAACTCTCCAAAAACCCCATCTCACCCTTGGAAATATTCATGAATTCACTCCTGTAAAGGTTGACGGTAAGCCCCATTAAAGGGTGTGCCTGGGAAAGTTGTTGAGATTGTCAGAGAAGGGGTTTCGCCAAAAGAAAAATATTTAAGCTGTGGAAAAAATAGGAATAGTGTAATTGCACTCTTTCAAGAGCATTTTTGCACGTTCAATTGTGTATATATGTAAAGTGATGTATGTGTAAATAATTTCGGATGCACCTGTATAGAAAGATAAAACTCTTTCTAGGGATACTCCTGGAAAACATGCTACTGTTACAGCTTTGCTGGGGTGCTCTTAGGAAAGCTTACCATTCCCTGAAGTTCCTAAATTTACCCATGCAAGATTTATTAACACGTTTATGAACTGGGCTCTCTGTTCTTCAGACCCTTGCATTTATGGGAAGCTGAACTCTTTGTGTAAGATCTGTAAACGTCTAACCCTTACACACAAACAGATTAGGCCTGCTCCCGCATAGACATGCTGAGATTCCTTTTTATTTACACATCCTCAGAAAAAAATTACAAGTACACAGGATCAGGCTGCAGACAACAAATAGCACTCACCTGCGCTTCGGGCGGCAGACAGGGGAGATCAGGCCTGGGGGAGATTAAATTATGGGGTGCGCAAGGGTGCCAATCTCTTTCTCTTTCCTGGCTGACCTGTCCTGCTCTGAAAGCTTGCCTCAGCTCAGTCACACGCACTTCTCAATGCGCATGCCCACCCTAAAAAAAACAGCTGTGCCGCAGAGGCGGTGACATATGCGCGCTGAGCCTGCGCGCATCTTCAACAACCACCAGGAACAAATCATCATCATGGTCAGGTGACCAGGAGGATGTCAGGTCCGTGGTGACGTAGTGTTTTTGTAATATACATTAATGCCGGGTGGCGCCGCTGCGTCCTGATCAAAATGAAATAATTTATGTGAAATTGGCGCGGCCCGCGCAGATTTCAAATAAATTATTATTTCATTTTGATCAGACCGGCGCTGCAGCTCACACCAGGCCTCAGATCTGATTGTGCACTGCTGCCTGTAAGCACTGTGTTCTGTAATTGGGGCCGATTTGGACTGACCATGTTGGTCCAAATCGGCCCCAACAACAGAACCGGCCCCCCTGCCACAAAACCGGCCGCCACCCCATCCAACCTACCATGGGATTGCCCGGTGGCCGGAATGACCAGTCCGGCCCTGTCTAGCTTACTTCGAGGGTTGCTGGACCTAGGTAACGAATGACTATTATGGCCCTCAGAGAGAAAAATCCATCTACCCTGCTGCAGCTGCAATGTAGAGTTTCTTGATACATTTCTAAACACTCTGGGGCAGATTTACAAGCTCCTTGTGCCACTTTTGCGTCACTTTTCCCATGTTAAAAGTGGTGCAAGGGGCTTGTAAATCTGCCCCTTTTATAGTTTAAATTTTCTGATCATTGTGCAATGCAGAGTGAAAATCTGCAGTACTTGTTTCACGAATTGTAAACAATTTCCCAGCCACATCTTTAAAAAGAGTCATGTACAGACTCTGTCATCAGCCACATTAAAATAGAGCGGTAAAGTAATGCTAAGTGTTGCTCTAGTACGCTACGATGAGCCAGTAGGAACATGCATGAGGCTCTAGATACACTTTCTAGTACAGATTACAAGACAAGGAAAATTGTGAGGAAATGATCACAACACTCTGCTTGCTTTAAGTGTAAATTACCTCTTTATTTACAACTGGCAAGCTGAGTACCAAGCCCTTCTGCTGAGCCGCACACGCTACCCTGTTGACTGGGCTAAAAAAAAGATTCCAAACCACCCACCTTCCCTAATAAACTCTCATCCTTACATCCCACCCTCTTAAACAATTCAGAATTGCACACAACTTTTGAAATACTATACTATGGATCCTTGTAGTCCTGGCACTGTAACCCACAAAATCCATATTTTTTAACCTGCCCTCACTTGGACCAGGCCCTCATCCTTGCCCCAAATCTCGGCTCCATGGTTCTTTGCGAATTCTTATACCTCACCTTATTTTCCCCTAATCAGCTGAACAGCTGAACTTCCTCGTCTTGCACTTCAGTGACAATAATACACAACAACAGTAGCCTAACAACAAAGCACCCGCTCACAACCCCCAACAACATGTACCAGGGTAGGCGGTGGGCTTCTGCTTGGCAGCTGGCACAAAGGAAAGAACGCTCAAGTTGTATGTGCCAACACCACATGGCCAGCCCTACGGCCACTACGTCACAGTATCACTCCCTCTGCCCCACCCAACTGCAGTGACCGGCTTGTCACGTTCTAGTGTTTCCAAATACTGTGCTTCCACCAGACACTCCTTGAGGGTTGGCTTCCACACACCCCACACCTATCCATCACAGGTGTCAATGGTCAGGTGACCCTTCCAATAAAAGGGGCCGGAGTACGTGCTCTGGGCCCTTTCCATATAGTATAGCACTGTATCTGCAAGGTCATTTCTAGCTATAGGGCCTTCGGCCCGACCCTTACACCAACCTTCCAAGCAGGAATGTGCAGAGCAGCCCGCTCTGGGGGCCCTGACTATTCAGGGGTAAGCAGGGTAAAATTAGTTATTTCCCAGAAATCACACGTTATGTATAGTCCACTTGTCCCTGGTGTCATTTGGCATTTAGATTTCAGGCAGAGCCAGTTCAGTAAATGTGGTTTGGTTTTGTGTCAAAATTGAATGGTTGTGATGTTCCTGCCCTATTAATCCCCTTTGCTTAGCTAATAACGGGGCAGGGATCTGTGGCGTGCAGCAATTTTGCACGGTGCTAGTGTCAACTTTTGGTGCAAAACAGCTTTCGTATGTGAAAAGTTGATTGCTGCTGCTTTGTGTGCTGCAAAGTACCACCTTCATCATGCCATTGCGTGTGCAAAGGTATTGTAATTTCTAGACTGTATTTTAATGTAGGGGGGTGAAGGTCTCAAACAGCAATTTGTGTAATGACACAGTGCTACATTCCTGTTGGAAATATACAACCCTGTTTTTGAACCTAGTACATTCGTTTCTCTCTTACACATAGAAATTCTAGTAAATGTTCACTCTCCTCAAAAATAATGACCTTGAGTCCAACTATATTAATTACCCCTGGATGTACAGTAATTCTGCAATCATAAAGCCTGGGGAACACAATCCTTAACTTTGCAAATCTCAGCCAGGAAATAAAAAAGCCCTTTTGATTGCATTTGTAAGTAGATAACTTACAGGGCTGAAAGGTTCATTTAGCTATTGAAACTTTCAAAGGAACATTCATAACGTGGGAACGAGGCAAACATGTCGAGCAAGCATTTTTTAAACAGAAATTGTGCTTCATTAGTCTCAGCACCCTAAAAATCGACTTGTTTCAGCGCTCCGCACATTAGATAAATAGACGCTTCCTGTCCCACTGTGGTGGCCCTCTGACCTCTAGTCTTCAGCTCTGCACCTCCCACGGTTGCCCTACATGAACTAACTTCGGTCCTACCTACCTGTTGACCCTGCGCTCCTACTCTGCTGTGCATTATCTGATTGAAATGCAATTCGGGGAAAATGCAAATGACACTCACCTGGCGGCGAGCGGCAGACAGTCGACAGCAGGGAGTGGGATACTGGGACAGGCAGGGCCAGGGCTCGAAATAATTAAATTATGGGGTGTGGGGAGAGGGCCTCTCGTCGTTTCAGTCTCTGGGTTCTGTAATGCGGTTCACGCCGCGCGCATTTTTTATTGCGCATGTGACACCGCTAACAGCCGCGCCCACCCCACCCCCTTAAAGTGATTGCACTGAAGACTAGGAGCAGCGCGCATGCGACCCACTCACCCCCTAAAATAGCACTGCTGCGCCTGCTCCAAAAGCAATTATCCTGAACAGGACGCGCAGCCGCAGTCACAGGTGATTGCAATTCAATTGAGATTGTTTACGGTGCTTTTACCGCACGGAGGCTCTGGAGCGAGTGACATGCATGCAGACTGCCAGACGCAGCAGCCTGCAGAGTACAGTAGTAAGTCAGTGACTGACTACTATTGAGTGTGGAAAAAATCGGCCCCAGCCCCACCCAGCAACAAAACCGGCCCCCAACCCTGGCAGCCTACCGGGGGATTGCCCGGTGCCCGGCATTGCCAGTCCGGGCCTGTTGGCTGCCTGTAAAGAAAAGAGCAGTCTTCAAACTCCTTACTCTGGTGTTTAAGGCGACTCAAGACTTGGGGCCAGCTTGCTTGAGGAAGAAGACAAGACCTTATGTTCCCGGTTTCCTCCTCAGGTTAAGTAACCAAAATCTGCTAGTACCTTGCAGAATCCATTAAACCAGAATGGGAGGACGTGCTTTCTCCTATCTGGCCACATTCCATTGGAATAGGCTGCCGGAAGAGATACGTCTCTGTACCTCTCTAGGATACTTTAAACGAAGCTTAAAAACCTGGATGTTCTAGGGGTCTGCACTGGTCATGGTCTCTGTCTGTTGTCATGCCCAGGCCCCGTGAGATCCCCCCGGGGATGATACGATGCGCTCTATAAATGTTAAATAAATAAATAAATGCATTTAAAAACTCTAAGGCAGCGATTACATAGGAAATGTGGTGCTTAGTATAAGAAAAGAAACACCTTGAAAAATGTGAGGTAAAGGTACATTATACACATGACAAATTTGGGGGCTCAGAATAGTACACTAATGTGTAAAGCTGGACAACGAGAGTCACAGCTCTCCATGAAGATTAAATGCAGTGCCAATGTAACTTTGTCAATTGTAAGTGTGAGTGTGTTTTTTAAATCATTATATTAGAACGGACTTTATCTTAAATGTGTTATTAATAATGCAAATTGTTTATGTAGATACATTTTATACAGGTTTCCGATATATTGCATTTGATTGTTGGATTACAGTCTTTGCTATAGAGAGCCTCCTGACCAAGAACCAAATGGGTTGAGGCCGCAACAAATACCAAGTTGCTGTGACATTTGAAACAAGTTTAACATACTTGGAGAGAAAAATAAAATGAGAAAATCAAAGGAGTCAACATGCACTGAAACAACAAACCCCCAAAGTCTGAATGAATTAGCAACTGTAAACAACCAGAAAGTTTGGAAAGCAAAATGTATTGTTTGACAAAAATTAATAGTACCTCAATCACAGTGAGAGCAGAGGATGACCAGGGCAGGGACACTAATTTAAGTTAATTAATCTCTGCTGGGTCTGAGCACCATGGAGAGGAAAGAAAGTGATGTGTGGCCAGGGCAGCAAAGAATAACAATAATGATGCCAAAGAATGGTAAGCCTTGGGCGGGTTCAAAGCCCATTATAAGATGCAAGAGTCTTACAAGCGAGAGCAAATGCGCTAGTGCATGTTATGTTATGTTAGAGAATATTTATAGAGCACAACTGTCACTCCGAGAGGTATCATAGCTCTGTAGCAGGTTAGTTTGCGGGCAGAAAGAAATTGAGAACTGTGAGGGAAGAGTTTAGGTGAGTCCTCTGCATAATGCGTCTGAGGCGGTGAAAATCCAAGTTTTCAAGTTCTTTCTAAATAGAGTTTCTGAGTGAATAGTGCAGAGGTTACTAGGAAGTTTGTTCCAGGCTTTTTAGGGCCCAACACAACAATAGATTTCCCTCCTTTTGAGATACATCTATATGCTGGAGGTTTCAAGAGGTTTGCATTAGAGTATCTAAGAGTGCAGCAGGGTAAATAATGAGTGAACCTGGATTGAAGATACTGAGGGCCTGAGGAGTGGAAGCTTCTGAATGTAATTATCAGGATTTTGAACAGAATTCATTTATGGACAGGTAACCAGTGCAGTGCTTCCAGTGCTGCTGATGTGGAGAATTTCCTAGGCCATTTTAACACTAGTCGGGCTGCAGCATATTTAACCACCTGGAGTTTGTGTAGTACTGATTTATTGGCTCCTGCGTAAAGGCTGTTGCAGTAGTCAATTCTGGATGTAATTAAGGCTCTTTTAACTGTCTGCCTTGCTGTGATGGGAACTAAAACAACTTTTACAGGGATTTGAATGAGTGAAAGCAGGTGCCTTCCACTGATAGTGCTTGCTGATGGAAAGACAGTGCTGAATCAAATCTGACACCCAGGTTTCTGGTTGCCGATACTGTGTCGGGGGTGGGAGTTTGGTGTTTTTTTCGTCCGGCCACCATAGACTGGGGCAAAAATCATTCCCTTTCCCTAATTGCATGATTTCAGTTTTTTTCTGAATTGCATCTCAGGTGACTGGTTTTCATAAAGTGAAAAAACGCTGTGAGATATTGAAGGAGATTTTCCTCAGTCAGAGTGGTGTTTTTATCTAAGACCAGGACTAGCTGAGTGTCATCCGCATATGAGATGGTATTGATGTTGAAGGACAACATCAAGCCGATCACTGGGGCCATATAAACATTGAAAAGCACTGGTCTGAGGATAGACACTTGAGGGACCCAGGAGAGTAGAGGCTTTTCTGCTGACTGGTATTGTCCAAGGGTGATGACTTGCCTTTGGTTAAGAAGGAATGGTTTTAACCAGGCCTGGGGAAAGTGGTAAATACCATAGGATTCGAGGCGGTCAAGCAGAATATCATGCAAGACCTTGTCGAAAGAAGCGGATAGTTCCAATAGGATAAACATGGTCAGGGGCAGCTTTAAGGCATTCAGGCGTGTGCAGGAGGGCTGATTCCGTAGAGCACTGTGGCCTGACACCAGATTGGTTTGCGTGTAGGATATTTGCCCCCTCCAGATAGCTCATAAGTTGTAGGTTTAACAATTTTTCTGTGATTTTACATAGGCAGGGTAGGATAGAGATGCGACGAAGGTTAGTGAGGAGGTGGGATCAGCGAGCTGTTTGTTTTTTAGAGGTTTGACTGCCGCAAATTTCCACTCATTGGTGACCTCCACTGAGGACAAGAAAGCATTTATTATATTATTGATCATTGGATTGACAGAACATGTAGGATCGGGGGGGACAGCGTTCGAAGGGTGAGACAGATTTATTAGCCAGGGTTGCCTGACGGGTTTGGTCTGGGCTGATTTTTTGAAAGACTCGGAGGGCGGATCTGTTTATGTCAGAAACAATCTCACCCAGCTCAACCAAAGAAGGTGACAGAACTAAATAACCATCCAACTCGGCACCCAAAGAGCAAACAAAATAAATAGCTAGCATTAACAAATGAATAAATTATAGATTTGTCACTGAAGAGTAGGGGGATTTTTTGACAGATGTGAACAATGTGCCCAGTCTTTGGTCAGGGACTCAAAGTGGAGGGAGTTGATGAATAAAGAGAGCTGACCTATTCCGTATGATGTGGTAGGTAGAAGAAAATGTGAAGGACAATTGAACAGAAAAAAATGGATGAAGGCTACTGATGAAAATCCCTTCATTGAATTTATAGTATGTAACACTTTTTGGAAAATAAATAATCAGTTTGGTGAGCTAGCTAAAGAGGTCTCAAGGGCCAGACCTATAAAAAGGCTCCAGTAATCTTGTATGATTCAAATTAATAATAGTTCAACATGGGCCACTTCAAAAGCTCATGTCACCAGCGAATGCTCCATTAAACTCTTCCAACTGCCGTCTGGCGTAGTTTTTTCTCGTGTGCAGCTCGCCAATGTTAAAGTGTGAGAGAGAATTGGCATCCCCCTAGCACCATTTTTGGGTGCTAGGACGGCACCCAGCGAGATTTTCTCTATGTGGGTGGTCGCGGATTGGCCGCGGCCGTTTGCTGTGAGAAAGCCTCTGCTCATGGTGAGAAAGCTTCAGCTCGAGTAGAAAATCTACTCGAGCAACTGCAAAGAAGTAACACTCTCTGGTGTGCTGCGTGGTGCCGTTCGGGCTGATTTTGCAGCATGACACAAGCTCCCGATGCTAAAAATTAACAGATGTCCCTATCCCACCCGCTCGGGGAACTCCGCAGAACCTCGCTGAGTTTTTATGCTACTCTGCGGAATTCCACGGAGTAAAACTTCACAAGTTCTGCCCACCCCTAAACACCACCTTCTTTGCCTTGAGTCCAAATTGTACAAATATAGTGATTTCAGATGTAGTCACCATTATAGCCTGTTCGATTGAAACACCCGCACTCGGTTGAAGACTATGCAGTATCTGGTATGAAATCTAAAATGCAATCATTTCCAGTGGTTAACAACTGAATGAATTTGGGATGCATTTTCAGTTTATCTGGGGCCATTAGTGCAGTGCTCATTTTGCAGCGATATGCAAGATATAATTTGCTATAATTGCAAAAAAAAATACAATTCCGGTTTGCTATGCGGTGGAAGACATTTTAGATTCATAAACACTACAATTATGCAGACAAACTAAACTGTACGTTATTTAATATTTACGCAACCAGTGAATTGGTAATGAAGCTAATGATTGAAAACATGCTTTACAGATTCTGCTCAGTCGAATCTGAGCCCCTGCATGCACTTCAGATGATGTAAAAAGTATAGGCTAATATTTCCAATGATCACCCATGGTTTTCAATTTCAGTACGCCTGTGGATGCTGAACAAACCATAAATGCTATACTTTTCCGTGCCCAGATTTACATAAGCCGTGCTGTCGAGGCTGATGTATGTCCTGGAGTGAGGGTGTGTGCACTCTTGATTAGATACTTGCTTATTTTCTGTTTTATGCTTCATTTGGTGTCAGCGGGGTTTCAACCTGTTGACTGCTCATGTTTGTGCATTAAAGCGCGAGCTAGACAGGAGAGAGATAATCTGTCTCCACCGTGTGTTTGGCAGGGCTCAATATATGTCTTAGCATACCAGCCTTTTTCTTGTAAATATAACTGGATCTTGGCGTCGGCCGGGAGCTACCTGTCGACCTTGTAGGAGCATGAATTGAATTTCTGGTGATTTATCGTCGCCTGGGTCTAATTATCATGTGTTGGTATGAAAGCCCAGCAATCGGCCACAGAAGCTCTCCATCTTTTTACAGTCTTGCTCAACAGTCCGTATCATTGGCACTTGCGGGATGGTCACGGTTAATTAACTTGCCAATATAATGGTGCAACATCTACCTTGAGGGTCGCTCTGTTTGCGCGCGCCCTCCTGCACTTTGTAGAACAGAGCACACGCAGTCCGTCTGGAAAGTTCTTTTAAAGGGGACGCCTCTTCAAAGAGCCCAGTTTCCACCCAGGTTGAAGTCGAATAGGCCTTGTAAACAGTTGCTGCATTTACATACTTGGGAAGCCTGACAGAATGATTAATGTCTGTAGCTTGATGCCTGGATGTCCTGAGATAAACAGAGCATCTGCCATCCATCTGTTCTCTTGCATCATTCTCGGTGCCTTTGATTGTGTTGTTCAGTTCTGGAAACGAGTGAAATGGTGGTAGTTTGCACCGTCTAACAGCCAGGTAGTACAATAGTCCGCAACCCTCCATGTCATCAGCATTCGCCTTTTGCGCGCACAGCAGGTCCCCCTGGGTTCCTTCACCGACAGCCCCCACTCCCCATTAAGTCAAAGTACCCACATTGCACACAAAAGTGCATGTTTTATATAATATGAAAGGGGTTATTTATTTGACATCTGTACACATGCTGAGCTGCAGAGACACCTGGTTATGAATTATGCCAAATGCGCAGCTGCCACTTGAGACAGGGTGGATGGGAGTCTTCAGATCCGTCCTCTGGGCTGCCCTACATAATCCTAAAACTTTGAGAGCGTTCTGGCGAAGTCTGTATTCTGAGACACTCGATAATGATGTCCCATGTGTCATCCACGAGTACATCGAAGCACCCAGTCGTAGAAACCCTCCTAATGACATGGATTTAGGATAGTGAAAGCCCTAAGAAGCAGACATGTGTTGTTGTTGCTTCTTAGGCAGCGGGCTTTCTGAGGGACTAGAGGACATTTAAAGACTGCTAAATCTTTCACCGGACACAGATATACTTATTATTTCAATTGTACACATGTATGAATGTGGTATATCTGTAGCGCGAACTTAGCCAAAAGGCAGTGCTTGTTGCATGTCAATTTATTTATCATTAAGTACTAGTACCTTTGCTAATGGTATAATTAATTAAGCTGTGATCATGCAACATATGTTTTCATTATGAAACAGAGCACCACTGTGTATCTACTGAAGTAATACTATCCAATTCGAGATGTTTGCTTTGGTGAAGAAAAGTGCACGTATTGGCACCCACGATGCAAGCACATCACCCAGTAACATGTAGCTCAGAGAACTATGCATTTGTTTATGAGCTTTGCACTGAGTTTCATTATGGTCCTAAGTTGTCTTAAACAAGGACAAGGCAACGCCTACACAGTCTTCCATCATTCAGAGGGCGATAGAGTGCTGAAAAAGGGGGCCACACAGTGAACCTGGTGGGACTAGGAACCCCCTCCCTGCCCGAAATATATAAAGACATGGAGTTATATGTTGATATACATTTGGCTGCATGCATTACTGTCCTTAAGTTCAGAATTCAAGGTTAGCAATGACATTTAAAAAAAACATTGCATGAAATTCACGTGAAACCACCTGGGACTACTGAAGACAAGAACGGCTTCATGCATCTGTACTCCAGTCACCATACTGTAGCAATCACTCATTTTTAGGGGCGATCCTGGGCAAACTCTTAAGATGCACTGACCTAGACCTACACACCCACCAATGGATCATGAGGGCAGATTCATAACCAGGGAACCCTATGTCTTTGAAAACAGAAGGTGGAAGGGAAAAAAAGGGAGATTACCTACAGACGTTCATGCCTGCTCACCTCATCTACCCATGAGAGTCACAGAACAACCTACGCCTTCTGACGCATGACCTGGAAGCACATTTTCTTGGTCAGCAAGGGCTGGAAGTTATGTCCATGCTGGAAAAAGCACAAGCGAAAGTCTACAGGTGATGGGAATTTGATCTCTCAAAATGCACCTTTTGACAGGCCTAAACCGTCCTTTTAAATTCGAATAAGTCACCTATATGTATGTCTTAATGCCCAGAAAGGCAAAATGCAGATATTGAAAAGAAGGGAATTTAGAAACGAATGTTTAACAAGTCCTTACAGTGAAATATCCCCAAAAAGATTTTCAAAGTACAAGACTGGCTGCTGCAGTAGGGAATCATTGGGATGCCTTGTTATCTTTATCAAATGCCAAATTTGGATTGATAACAGCTAGAAAAATACTTTCTACTCTCTCTTGAATTGTACTTTACAGTTCTCTTGAATGGTGGGGTTGGATTTTAAATTAATATTTTAGAAATTTAATTTTTCGAAAGTTGGCATTTTCCTACCTCCAGTTTCTGGGAAATTCCATTTGCCTGGGCAGGTGATGGCTCTCCCACTGGGAAATGTGTATTGGAGCCAGACAGTGGGCAATGGGACCTGCGTGTAGAGGGATTGAGTCTTCCTGACGAGATGGCTGTGGTGGAGTTGGTCCCTGCCTTGATAACACTTCAGAGCCATGGTACATATAAGGCTTTATTGAGGACTGTTTTTCTTGACGGATTTTCAAGAGTCATGCACCATGAGTTACAGTGCCTTATTGATGCTAACAGTGATCAATATTCCTGAGAGGCTGCCATGTTTTATTAATGATGATGTGAGCACCTGTTTGCAATGCCTGATTATTCATGATAAGTGTATAAGAAAATTTCATACTTTATTACTGATATTGGGGGCACATGATTGCAATGCTTTACTAGTCAATAAATGAAGAGGGATTACGAGTACTGGAGTTAGTCATGAAATGAAGTGTGACCTTAACACGTGGTTCCAAACCTGGGATGTGACAACACTGTCTTAATGTGAACTGGCAACCACCCCCTATTTAGTTATGAATCATATTGTACCTGAATGGTGGGTGGGCTGTAAATTTTGAGATCATGACCATGTGGGGGTCAAATGTAATCTTCCCAGAAGTATGTTCACCCGTCTTATGTATAATTGTAAATGACTGCGTAGTATTTAGTAGTTTGTGTGCAATTAATCTACTTTTCCTTTATTTCTAATGAAAAAGCACAGACTGGACAAATATTTATTGAGGTTTTTTTTTGCATCCCAGCAAATAGTGATTACTAGCCCACATCACCTCCATTGAGCAGTACTTTGACTGCTCTGCTCCGCCTCCCTGAAAGAGTCCATCACTACAATGGGGTGTTAGGCTCCCAATGGAGGACAAATGTGGACCTATTACTACTGCAGGACATAACTAATGCCTGCTTTCTTACACAGGGGTACCACCAACTTGTCGATAAAATGTAGTGGGAGACTGCAGAAGTTGCAACAGTGCCCCCCAGAAAGGATTTTAAAACTGCCCTAGAACTTCATGACCCTAGGATAGTTTTTCAAAGTTATCAAGCACTTCTAAGGCTGAAACGTTTGTTTTGCAGCCTGGGAGTGCAAGAACTTCTAGTAATCTGTTTCAATAGTTGAATTTTATGGGGCCTAAGGGCCAGATGTAGGTAAAATAGATTTACCGATTCTTAATTACCGAAAATTACCGAATTTTAACGATTCGGTAATAGAGAATCGGTAAATCTGAGGGGTGGATATGTAGGTATTCCAGATGTGCTGGAATAACGAATCGGAAAAATCCGGTATTTACCGATTCGATAAATACCGAATCGGTAATGCACATTCATTCCTATGGGCTTTGAAGCACTTAGGAATGAATGGGCATTACCGATTCGGTATTTACCGAATCGGTAAATACCGATTTTCACAAGGGTGCAGGGGGTGTCACTTTGACACCCTCTGGCACCCCCAAAACAGGCTCGGGTGCCATGTGGCAGGCATACATGCCCTAAGGGCAGGTCTGCCTGTCACATGGCATAGGTGTGCATGCACACATGTGCATGCACACCGGAATCAGTATTTTACCATCAAATTGGATTTGATGGTAAAATACCAATTCGGTAAGGCCATTGGGACTCAGAGGAGTCCCACCTACATCTGGGTGCCTCAGATTCGGTAAATTTACCGAATTTTTATTTTACCGATTCGGTAAAATTACCGAATCGGTAAAAAAATGCCCCCTACATACCTGTCACCCATTTACCGATCAATAACGGCCAAAATCGGCCGTTACCGGTCGGTAAATGGCCTGAAACAGCCACCTACATCTGGCCCCATATGTCTTAAAGAAAGACTCAGACACACAATATATTGGTTGTAAATGCTTTATTGATAGGATATCGCTGACAGTGGTTTTTGCATAAATGTGGCAATGCTTTATTGATAATAATGATGGTATTTAAACATGGCTGTAGAACTCAGTATATAATGTCAATTTTTAACATGTGATTATAGGTCTTTTTAATGTGGTGACCCCTGTCAAAGCCAATAGGCTTAACTTGCATTATTGCGTGATGATCCCTTGACAAACCCAATAAACCTGAATTATTTAAAGCCATAGCTCCTTATTTTGTGATGTCCTATCTGGTGTAGGAGGGGGTGATGCTGTGATTTTGGGGGTCATGTCTCCCTATCATCAAAATCGCTGACTAAGATCGAACTTGCTCTGCGTACCTCAATATATGAAGACCTGCACTGGAGGTAGATCTTTCACGGTGGTTATGACCAGACTATGGATTCTCTCCCGGTTAAACTTCGCCTAATCCAATTGGAATTGGAGTTCAGGGAAGCACTAAAGACCTTGCTATTCAGCCAGAACAAGACTCTCGATTTTTTATCTCTCCTGCTTGTCTACGATAGCGCTGGGACACTGATGCACTTTATAAATGTATTATTATTATTATTAGTATTATTAATATTATTATTATTATTATTACTATGTCCAATGTTCCCTCTATTTTTTTTCCTCTGTGTTCGGCAGTATAAGGTCTGTTTGCACTACAGCCAATCCTATGTGAACTTAGAATTCAACCATGCATGCAAGCGTAGCTAAAAATTTCAGTGGCAAACACCACTCCAAAGTTGTTTACAAAAAAGTGAGCAAGGTGCATTTCTACACATACAGCATAATTTAATAGTATTTTGAGACAGGATTGCCTTGTAGCTACAAATGGCATGACATGAATTGGTTATACGGGCACATACGCTAGGGTTTTGAAGAACACAGCACTCCAAAGGTTATACCTTTATAAAATATTATTGAAAATTCTCAATTAGAGCACTGTTCAAAATGTAGGGAAATGTTGGGAGGCCAAATGATACACAGTAAGTTGCACAATTACATAACACATTTACAGTTTGATTCACCTAGGCACAGATGATCTCTCTGCTGATGCAGGTACTGAAACTTGTAAAATCCAGGCAAACATGAACTGCGGGGTTGGGGGAAATCAAATCGGTCAAGTGCCATCACTAGATGTGGGATACATTTGTTTCTCTTGTAGGTCCTTACCATTTTTCAAGTGATGATAAATGTTATCAAGGTCAACTTTCCCGTTCAAGAGGTAGGCCTTTGTCCTCATCAACATATCAAAATGCTTTTCCTCTAGTCTAGTTCTTAATGTACTCTTGACACTGTTAATGAGGCTGAATCCTCATTGACAGTCTGCACTAAATGCATGAAATGTGGTGCAGAAAGTGACAAGCTGCTACATCACACTATGCTGAGCAGCATTGCACAAAGTGAAATTAGTCATGTCTTGAAAGGAGGTAAACAAGCAACCCTTGACATCTGCCAACACATACTTAAATTCTCTGTACTGCCAAACAACATCATCTGGTGTTTCACCATCAGCCAGTACCAACACCTTCTTATACTTTTCAACAAGTTTTAAAAAGCAAAACAACCTTGAGTTTTCTTTTTGTCAAAGTGTCTTCTCCGCATTCTTGATAATCCTGAACATTATGGGGACTGGAGTGCAATTAATACAGGTGTACAGATGTCTTAACATTGTTGATGTAAGTTTGTATTGACAAAAAACATGCATTTATAACCGTATGTTCTGGACACTGATTTTCGATCATATTAACTAAAATCTATTACTTTTCCATTTATAAAGCAAACTCCATATGATACAAAACAAATGGATAGCGTTCTTGTTTAAGGAAGGAAAGTCTTCATGAACCAAGAAGAAGTAGGCAAAGGGTTCACCCTTCTTAGGCAGTGGTGCTGCAGTGACTCATAATAGCAGTCAAATCCACCTTCCTGCTCAAAAATACAGTCATCCATCAATGCTAATAATAGTGACACTTTGGTTGGGTTCAAGTGTTGTTTTGGAAAAGCCAGGTAAAGAATGCATAGTCAAAGTGAATGCATAATCAAGAAAATTCAGGTGTGAGAGGACAGAACTTGGCTCTTGCTAAACGAGGAAAGACGTGAGAATCTTATCCTTGCTTCAGAAACATAAAAAGGTAACAGACATTTATGCAGTGTTCACAGTTTCAGCTTCAATATTCTCACTAAAATAAAAAAGGAAAGCTCATGGGGTCTGTTTTGATGCCAGAGTTAGAGGAGGGCAAACCAACATATTAACAGAGAAAGCTGAGCCAGAGCTGAGCAAAGGGTCTGGTTCAGCTCTTAGATCCTGTATGTTAGACCTGGCACCATTGGCGTGGGTCTCCCTTCCACTTTTTGCCTTTGCCTCTTGTGTTTGTGCTGTGTGTTGGACTTTGTTTGCTGGTCTAGAAGCTTTTGGCACTTTGCCACTGCTATTCAGTGCCAAAGTGCAAGTGCTCCCTTTGTGAATTGTTGTTAGTGATTAGTTTCACGTTTCAAGTTTATTTTATTTGCATAGTTTGTTAAAACCATTGCAATTCAAGAATATTTCATTTCAAGACAATTTTTACATATAAAAACTCCATACTTCTAAAAACGTGATTGTTCAAATGTTACAAGTCCCGTTTTAGGTGCATTATGACCAGCAGTGCACATCTCGTTTGTTTGTCCAGGATAGTTCCTCAGTGTGATAATCATTTATACATGCATTGGGAGTTTGTAGCTCAGAAATAAAGTTCATTGGACCTAGACATCAAGCTCCTCCTGTTCCAGACCTTTTTTTTTCTCCGTATCACTGGGTTGATTATCTGCCAATAATTTGGTTTCCGTCATTTTCTTTTCGCATATTGTCAAACATTTTACCAAGGAACAGTTTAGTTGAGGGTCACTTGGTGCGAAACAAGCCAGGACAGCCTGCCTCCTAGTTCAAATTCCTCGCTGGTTGAATTTAACTTTCAGCAGTTTTTTCCGTTCTTGTGAGAGTTGATTACAGGAGCATAGTAGGTGCAGCATATCTTCCGGTGTTGACCCGCATATGCGGCACCTAGGGTCCACCTTCTCCTTTAGCCAAGGTGGGAAATGCTGAGTACAGGGTAGCAGGCCAAGCCTAAACTGCATAAAACTAATTTTTGTATACTTGGCATTACCCAAGTTAAAGTACTTCTGAGCTGCTGGCTCACAGTATGTATTCAAAGTCATCCATCCATGAGACCTTTCTGTGAGTGAGGCTTTATCCTCCGGCCACGAAAGGTGTTTGACTGTTTTCCAGACTAGTTTCTTAAGCACACCGGCACTAGTGGGTGTTTCCCACAGTTGAGATATCTTGCTGTGGGTGAGGTGGTGTAACAGTCTATCTCTTTCCATAACTGTGCATTTAATGACCCTGGAGGGGCTTTCCGTATTTTGTCCCACTCTATAATGTATGCCCCATATCTTGCAATAGATTGCATTTGTATGCCAAACTCGAGCCTAATTTGAGGGGGGGAAGTGTATTTAGGCAGCCTAAATATAATCCTATATGTAGTTGTTACTGTGGAGTAAAGTAGTTTGGCATCTCTTACTTTCTGGGATTCACTAACATAAGTAATTGTTGGCAGTAGCTTTGCGGGGATCCCCTGCGCTATTGGGCAGAATCGATGGACCGGTAAGTTTAGAATTCAGAGTTTTTAGGGAGATTGCCAGGGCAATGCCCTTATGCCTGATGCTGTTTCTCTGTGCAATGAATTGACCGCCTTTGTCTATCTTTACGCCCTGGTATTTATATTCCATGATGCTCTCTATTCGGGTCTTCCCCCAGAACCATACTGTAAGTTTTTCCCTTTTTTTACTGACTGTAATGGTTTTTCTTTTGTCAATATTTATCATTAAACCATTTTCTTTTGAATAGTCCTGTGTAGCGTTTAAAAGGTGTTGAAGGCCTACTCTCGTTTGGCTAATGAGGACTATGTCGTCTGCGTATAGGAGACATGGCAATAAGATGTCTCCCAGTTTTGGAGCATGTGTGTTACATGCGTTTCATATCGGTACAAGATCAGCTATAAACAGGTTAAAAAGTGTAGGGGCTAAAACACAGCCTTGTTTAAGCCATTTGTCTATTGGTATGCGTCTCGACAGGAATGTTCCGTCACCCAACTTAATCTGGACACAGGTGTTGGTATGTATGTTCATCAGCAGGTTTAGCAGGGATTGGGGGAGCCCCCAGCTATGCAGTTTGGACCACAGTCTGTTTCGATTTACATGATCAAAGGCTGCTTTATAATCAATAAAGCACAAATCCTTGTCATTTCGGCTTTATCAAAGAGCATTGCCATTGGTAATATATTTGTGGTTGTCCCTACATTTTTTGAAAAGCCAGTCTGGTTTATTGGGATGGCGGATTTTTCCTCTGCCCATGCACCTGTCCCCTGACTTGTGAATTGGTGCAATGATAGATCCTCTCCAGGACTCTGGCAGGAAGTTAGTCATCCTTATTTCCCAGAACAGTGGTTCTAGTGCTTCAGCCCAGAACGTTGACTCTTGCTTATAGAGCGCCAGTGGTATTCCATTTGGGCCGGGGCCTCTTCCCTCCTTCCCTTGCCTATTTGCCTTTTGATGATCTTGATTCGATTTGTTGGCGAGTCGTCAATTAGGATGTCTTCTTCAGCTTTACGTGCTGTGATCTGGTTGCTACTTGCATACGCCGTGCTGATGTTAAGACCGCCAGATGCGCCCGAGAAGTTTTCCCCCTTTGTGCTAAACTCCGTATCTTCATGGAAATGAGACCATAGGTATTTCGTCCAAATTACCTCCAAAATGTTTGAGGCAATTCCATTATGGTTAGGATGGACAAATTGATTCATGGTTCTCCAAAAATTTGCACTGTTATTTTGTTTGATATGAGTGTGTAGATTTGCCCATAGAACCTTTTCTATATCCCTGTTAGCATCCCTTTTTTTGTTTTTTCCTTCTCAATGAGTTTAGTTGTGTTATATCTTGAGGATTACACCGTAACTGTCTCAATGAGTGATAGATAGCTTTCTTGGTATGCTTAATTTCTTTGAGAGCAGATTGCGATATAGACTTCACACCGCCGAGTCTCTGTTGGGTTTTGGTTTTGATGTAGGTTGCATAGACTGCCATGGTATCCGTGAAGTTTTCCCACTTCTTGACCTCGTCTAGTCCAACCTTCAAGTCAAAGTGCTCTTTTGCAATTCCCAGCATTCTGCAATGTGTTGCAGTCCCAAATTTGATTCTCTTAAGATTAATAGTGTAGTCTGCTCCATGAGGGGTCCGGTACTGCTCGAACATATAGACAGTTGTTCTGAGCGTGATTTCTTGTAGCCTGTGATCACTGTCTCCTTTATCGTCTAAATGAAATAGGGTAATTTGGTGGAACAACTCAAAGGAGACAAAAGTGTAATCTAGTATGGTGTTCGTTCTGAAGGAGCTGTGTGTTGCTACAGAGGGATTATCTCCTCTTCATCTGCCGTTTAGTGCTCTAAAGTTTAGGTGTTCCAATTCCTCCAGGGCCAACTGTCCCGCCTTTGATTGCATACATTAAAGTGGCTTCGCTTTTATGTTTTGGTTTATTATAAACATTAATTATTATAATGTTGAAATCCATTACTTGTGTTGAGTCAGAAGAGAGTAAGTTTGCAGCAAGAGCTGCCGATAAAGGGGGACCTAGTTCACGGACAGTAAGATTGATTACGCATGCAACATATATGACCAGACCCCCCTGAAGGGGGAAACATCCTTTACGACGCAACTTTTACAAGGCAGTGCCTTTACAACGCAGTATTTACAACGAAAACCATTACAACGCATTGCGCTGGGGGGCGCTCTAAGATAGGAAATAAGTTTAATTTACTATCCAACACCTTCCCTAGTGTCCACGGGGACTGGAGATGGAATAGTAAATTAAACTATTCACTATCCAGCACCCCAAAGCACTATGCGTTGTAAAGGTTTTCATTGTAAAAACCGCGTTGTAAAGGCATGCGTGGTAAAAGTATGCATTGTAACGTCATACATCCCCCTGAAGCTGACCATATTTTGCCCCAGCTAGTGCACTTGTGTAAAAGCGCAGAAATCCTTGCATATGTGGGAGATCGCTCAGCCAGGTCTCTTGTAGAGCCACAATATCGAAAGCCCTGATATAGTTGATAAAGTCCAGATCCAACAGTTTGTTTGCCAGGCCGTTCACGTTCCATGAGCATATCCGTAAAGACCCTTTGGTGATTGTCCTTTTTTTTGTTACAGAAAATCGCTAATCTTTTTTCTTGTAGTTTATTGTTCTTGTGATCCATCTCATATCAGAGTCCCATTTCAGTGATGTAGTGGGGTCTTGATGGCTTTCAGGTACTGCAGAGAAGACTTCTCCATTCATTTTGCATTGCCCCATGGCTCCTTTCAGTACCGATGTGGTGGACCTTTTTGCGGATAACACGTTTTCCCCTATGTGTTTTGGCCTCAACAGATCAGGATATCCAGGCTTAGTGTATGGAATAATATTTATCCCCCAGCTCTTGAAAATGTCCCGTAGGTGAGCTCCATGTTGCTCTTGTTTTTTCTCCTGCGATGGAGTCCTTGCATTTGATAAATTCAATCAAGTCTAGGGTAGACAGACATAGTATGTTGCCTCGGTTCATGATGTCATACCTGCCCTTAGAGGTGTATTCTGGTATGAACAAAAGGGCACTTGTTTCCTCCCAGTTTATGCCTTTGGGGTCAGTGTCTTGCTTAATAATTTGTGCGGCAGCGTTATTCTGACATTCTCCTGTTTCCTTCAAAATCCAGACTATTCTTGTCAATTGTTCCTTTTTTCAGCTTCCGTCAATCAACTTGCTGGCTCTCTCTGAAGTAATTCTGCGCTGATGCAGTTGGGCTCTGAGGGTACCACAAGATGCTGTCCCTGGTGGTGCTCTGTGTTTGTAGAGGTAGAAGTTAGTGTATCTGTATTGACCTTACTTCGAGGTTGACAAGTGCTAGTATTCTCCATTTCCCTGTGGACCATGACCTGGTTGAACTGATGGGCACTCTTTGTGATCTCTAAATCCGTATATATAATATCCTGATTGCCCAAATTTGTTTTGCTTTCCGCAGAGACAAGGCCATTAGTATTTGGAATCTGCGAAATTCCAGATGGCATGTCAGCCTGGTTATAGTCTTGCAACTGATTTCTCATCATAGTTTCTGTTTTAGTGTTTTTGCAGCATTTTATAATGCTGTTCCTTTCTTGAGGATGGCTGTGTAGAGTCTGTATCCACTGCCTCTCCTGGTTGCTCCATCGCTCTAGCTTCTATGGTCCTGAATGTAGAATTATGACTTCATACCACCTTCATATTAAATCCTTCTGTATTAGTTGTTTCCGATATCAATGGATTTTGTTGGTCAAACTCTCTTTCGGTTTTTGTCTTGCCAAAGAGGCGCATAAATCCATTTTTGTCACAGATTTGTTTTTGGTTCCGACCTTCTCGCTTTTGTGCTCATCTTTGTTTTGCATTCAATTTGTTTTCCCCTTTCTCTTCTCCTGAAGTCTCTGGCACTTTATTTTCAGTGTAAGTTTTTTGACTGATCATTTTTTTCCCATTGTTTTGTACTAGTTTAGTCATTGTGGGTTGATTCTTGCCCTCATGGTTGCAAGTTGGTGGGTTGTCATGTCTTTATAGTTTACATTTGAGGGCTGTTCCACTGTCAAATCAGAGCGGCTGTTATTTGAACATTTTTTTTATTTGTGCGCATAGATCAGTCAACATTGTCGGGAGAGTGGCTAGTTTGTCTACAATCGGGCTGCATCCACAGCTTTGACTATTGGCTAAAGCATTGTCCTGAATGTTCTGCAGAGAGGTGTTCAGTGTGCATAGCTTACTGTCAATTGCACCCACAAACACTGCCAAGCTGTTCTTTAAAGTTAGTTTGGTGTCCATTTTGTCTGACTGATATTGCAGGGCCTCTACCAGGTGTTGTGTTGCACTGTTTTTAGCAAACTTGCCCAGACATTCCCATTATCTGACTGATGCGTGTTTTCAGGTTGTTTCTCTGGCGCGCTCTTTAGACCTCCAGGTACATTTGTTTTTGATTGCGGCCCCTCTTCTCTGTTATGGACCATGTGCTTCACTTGCTCCTCTGTCTTTGTGTCTGCTATGGTGTTGTTCCTACCGTTATCCTGAGAGTAGGTTTCAAGGAGTGCCTCCCATTCTTCATTGCCAAGTTCTGAAAATGTATCCAGATTATCGCTCATGTCCAGTTTGCTCAGTTTGCTGGGGTAGAGTATTGCGAGATTGTGTTGAGTTAATGATGTAGCAAACAGTTTTTTGTATTCAAGGCCCGGGTTTTCATTTTGGATTTCGGGTGCACCCGTTGTCTTTTTTTGTTTTTGTCTATTTCCTTGGCAGGCATGTGTGTTCTTTCCTTTGCCTGTTGGTTTTCTTCAAAGCTGTCTAGCTCATGAATACTTAGTGCCTCTGTTTTAACGCAGTTACCCCCTTCAGCCTTGTCTTGTGATTTACTCTTAGGAGAAGGAGTGTTTGAAATGACTTTTTCTTCAAAGTTCTGAAGCCCTTTTCTTTCAGTAGTGGATTCCCATTCGTCTCCGATCTTTATCTTTGTGTTCATCTCCCTTGTTAGTTCTGTAGCTTCTTCCTTGGGTTTATTTTCCGGGGTCCGAGACATCCTGGGGCTGAGCTAGCTAGATCCTGTAAAATTGTTACTTAGTTTATTTGTTGATTTGTTGGTAAGATGACTGGACTGTTTAGACCAGTAGCTCCCGTCCCACTGCTTTGATTTATATTTCCTTCACCCTCTCTGCTTTCCAATTGGTAAAGGGGCTGAAGGGGAGTCAAAAGGCCCATTGTAGGAGTAGGGCAAAGTGTCACCTGCATTTTTTAAGAAACAGAATTTCGTGTCTATTTTAGGCTGAAAAAGATGATGCTTTAAACATTTTTCCCCTGGAGTTATATTACTTGTGTTCTTGAACTTTTTAGTGTCTGGGGTTAATTCAAATATGGCGTCAATTTTTTGTGTAGCTGCTCTGGTTGGTTCCTGTGTTTCGCCCACGGTGCCATCAGGTACTTTCAGCTTCCTTTTCTGCTTGCTGGAATTATTTGTAGAAGTAACTCCTCCAAGCACACGTCCTGACCTCATGCTTTGCGATACTGTGCTGCAACTATGTTGTATGATTTTACCGTTTTATCGTTTTGTTATTTGAGACTTGCACTGACTTGCAGTTGACTTCATTATGATCTTGCAGTTCGCTTGCACCCCCTTTTTGTTTGTTTTTGTGTGTTTGTTTATGCAGTAACTCCAAGTTCCCGGTTCCTGGTTTTAATGCTCGCCCACTCAGACCCGACTCATCCTGACTCAACCCAGCTCAACCTGAAAAGCTATGGAGGGTTCCACCTTCCCACCAATGCAATATGCTGAAGTTGAATTAAAGATAAATTGGAGAGTGGCTGTGTTAGACTCACCAAAGAATGTCTTCACTTGTCACTTGACCCTTGCTTGCATAACACTGCACTGCAGCTTCGCCACACTGCTCCAGCACTGCTCTTGCACCACTCCTGCACTGCTCCTTCTGCTCCTGCAGCTTCAGGAAGAAATCCGCGGCTATTTTTGCGGCTGCTGCTGCACCAAATACAATGTTTTTGCAACTCCTGCTGCACTGGAAGAAGGAACTCGCAGCTCCAGCTGCCCTCGCCAATTTTTATAGTGCCAGAAAAAGGCTTAGCAGCTCCTGCTGGGCTGGAGATTGACTGATGGCAATATCTCTGCCCGTAAGTGTTTCTTGTCTGCAGTAGTCTGGAGACGCCCTGCGGCTTTCCCGGGAGTAAGGAGTGCTGTGCGGCCCTGGGGGGGGGAGACTTGCGGAGTTTGCAAATGTCCGCAAAAACCCTCCTGCCGTGCCCCCCCCCTCTGCAGGTGTCTCTTGCCTGCGCTCTAGGGAGCTCTCACCACTAGGTGAGCGTCCAGCCGCACCAGGCAACAGGCAACAGGCAGGGGCTACAAAAGCAGCGGCTCCCACTGTGGACAAGAGAAAGGAGCTTGCAGCCCCTGGCGTTTGCCACATTTGCCGCCTGCCACTCTTGCTGCTTGCTAGGTTGGGCGCACCATAGCCCCTGCTGCTCCCAGGTGCCTGGCTGCCAGGGAGCTGGAAGTGTCGGCTGACCTGACAGCACGCTGCCCTCGACGTCCCGGACTCTAGCGCCTCTGCTCCACCTCCGCTCTCAGCTCTCGACACGGCTTGACTGCGCAGCCCGTCTCTCAAACAGAAGATCCAAAGATACAGATTTAAAAGCCCTGAAGAAGTCCTGTAAATGGACAAAACACGTCGGTTGTCTGTTGTGTTGAACTCTGTGTTTTTCCAATTGTTCCAACTTGTGTCTATGTCAGGAAAAGTGTCTGAAAGGTTAGTGATTAGTGATTCCATGAGTGGCATATTTGATTTACCTGTCAGACCCTAGTATAGTGCACTGTGTGTGCCCAAGGCCTGTAAATCAAATGCTGCAAGTGGGCTGCAGCACTGATAGTGCCACCCACAGAAGCAGCCTGTAGAATGTAACTCTTGCCTGCCATTGCTGTGTGCAGCCTGGGACTGCCTGTCGACTTGGCAAGTGCACACACTTGCCAGTCCCTAAACTTTCCCTTTCCTACATGTTAGCCACTCCTTAGGTACGCTACAGTGCATATGCTCTCTGGGTAAATTGTGTTATGGATTGGTGTTTCCATGATTGGCATATTTGATTTACTTGTCAGTCCCTAGTAAAGTGCACTGAATGTGCCAGGACCTGTAAAGCATATGCTACTTGTGGGCCTGCAGCACTGATTATGCCACCCACATGTGTAGCCCTGAATAAGGTAACGGAGACCTGCTACTGCAGAGTCTGAACCCAGTATGTAACTGCCATGTTGAGTTGGCAAGTGCACCCACTTGCCAGGCCCTAACTTTCCCTTTTCGTACATAAGTCACCCCTATGGTAGGCCCAAGGTACTCCTGTGGGCAGGGTGCAATGTATGTAAAAGGTAGGACATGCCCTGGTGTGTGTGGTGTGTCCTGTTAGTGAATTACTGCCAATTTTGTTTTTCAATATTGCAAGGCTACCTGTTCCTATAGGACAGAATGGAGAGTTTGTTTATAACATCTTATAAACATAACTGGCCTGAGGAACGAGGTAGAAAAATAAAGTTTAGTATGCCTTAACTTCGAATGGTAAAGTACATCTTCTAGTGAGGGTGACATTTTCATTCTGAGTTTTAAAATACCACTTTTAGAAAGTAGGTATTTTCTTGCCTAACCATCCAGTGTGCCTCTGCTAGGTTTGTTTATTGCATGTCTGTCTTTTGGATGACAGGGGCTGGAGAAGGGCTGTGGCTCCAGAAGTCTGATGAGTCAGGGCTGGGCTGAATGGACCTGGGCTGCATTTAGAGTAGGGGAAGGATATTTACTTTTCACCTGAATGGGCCTGGTCTGCCTTCAACAATGCTGTCTCCTCCTCCTGCCCGCAAGCTGCACCAGTGAGGACAGAACTGGTTTTGGCTGGGTACAGACACTCTTTGCCTTCTTAGAGCAAAGGTTTTGTGTGCATAAAAAGTGGGGCCCAGATTTTTAGATCACTCCTGGGAATCAAGAGAGACCTTTTTCCAATAAGAAGCTGAGGAAGAATACTGCCCCTGTGCTGTTTGCTGTCTGGGGTGGGCCCTGGTTACCCACTTGCTGCCAAGGAAAAGAGGAAAATAGACTTTGCTTTTTTCTTTGTTATCTCCCTGAGGAAGAAGATCTCCAACGGCTTGAAACTAAGCTTGCCTCCTGTTCTGAAGTCTCAGGGACACAAAGGCTTCCTTTCTTCTGCCTCTCTGCATCTAGAACTGCTGTTTCAGCCGCCATAGAAAGAAATTGCCACATCGACTCAGATGCCGGTGCTTTATCAACGCGGAGCCGATACTCGATGTGGGTGACTCCCGAATCCATCAACACCGCACCAAGGACCACACGCCTCACTGTTGCGGTGCATGAGCTCCCTGACACAGTAAAGAACAGATGTCTCCCCTCCCCTGCGCTTCAGTAAGGAACAGAGGCTTCACCTACCCTGGGGTCGTAAGGAATAGATGCCGCTCGACGCTGATGAAGCATCCCTTGCCCGACACCGTACGACGTCTTTATTTTCATAATTTCAAATGAACTGTTCTTTGTGGGTCTATTTAACCCCGACCTCACGCAGCTCGAGGTCGGGCGCGGGGTTAAATATCTGTCACGATGTTGTGATAACTCCAAGTGGAGTTATTTCTTGCTAGAGACTTAAATTAAGAGAATAACCTATTTTTGTGGATATTTTGATGACTGTACTGTGAATTTTTGTTGTTAGGTCTTGTTCTGGTTTAGATAAAGATTACTTATGTTTCTAAACTGGTGTGGTGTTCATTTGTAGTGTTTTCACTGTAGTTCTGTATGTGTTCACAAATGTTTTACACACTGCCTCTGCGATAAGCCCGTATGCTCAATCAATCAATTTGACTTTATTCGGTTAAAGAATGATAACCATAAAAGTGCATAAAAACAGTTCATAATAATACAATATCCCTACATATTGCAAAAAAAATAAAAACAAAAAACAATTAAAACATGGATTGAATTTAAGTAAGCGTGATGACCCCTCCCCAACAGATGGGTATAGTCCGCCTTTTACCTTATTGTCCGGAGTATGGTGTACTTTGGGTAAAAGTCATGTAAGTCCCACACAGATATGGGGCCGTCTCCTATTTGGGGTGGGTTGGATCGTAGAAGGGGGACGATGTTCCTATTTCTAAATTTCACTAGGACCAGATCCCCACTGATGTCTTTGGTTAGAGACCCTAGCCAACCCACCGTTCTTACACACAGGATACCACCATCATGATTGGGTGTGAGTGGTCTGTTTTTAGATAGCCAGAATATGACCTTGTTTAGGAGTTCCTGGCGACTTTCAAGTTTCCCGTGGGAGGGTGCCGGTATTCCCGAGAGAACAAGAACAAATGGTGCGGCTTCTTGGGGTAAGTGTATTCTTTTTGGATCCACTCTGGCAGCGGTATACTTAGTAGGCCTAGATTTAGGGACGATTTTAGGGTCAGTTGTAACAGTTTTATTAGGAAGCTGTTGTATAGTTTGAGCATGTTTGCTTAAGTTAAAAGGCAAGGGAGCATTGGGGGCAGTAAATAGGTCAAAATCATTGGATATTACCTTCTTAGAGGTAGATGGGGGATTAGGTTTGGTGATTATCTCTTGAGTTGTGGTAGTAGCTGGAAGGGCTCTTCCCTCATTGGATGGATCTCTATTAAGTGAAGGGGAGTTGGATAGAATGATTTTCTCGATACATGTTAATCTATCACCCAGGGCATTGATTTTTTCAACCAGTGGTGATACAATAGAATTTAACAGTAACTCTAACTGAGACAGTAGGGGGAAATGGTGAGAAGAACTTGGTCTTCATAATTTCCAGTCTCCACCGTAGTTAAGTTGGGGATGGTGAATGGCGATGTAAGACCAGCACACGATTTTGGTGTTATCGGGTGATTCCCGCTGTCGTTAGACCCGTCATGCTTCCCTTTATCATTTGGGCCCTGAAACAATGCAATACCTTGGGTATTGTCTATTAGAGACGGTGGAGATAAGTCACGGGGTTTCCCAGTTGGGGTAAAAGTGCTGATGCTTTTTACGGGGGATGGGGATGCCACTAGGGCATACTTAGTGCCACAAAGAGCATTGATTTCCTCCCAAAAAGGCAAGTTCTGCGGGCTTTCAGAGATCAATGAGGAAGAATGCCGGTACTTGACGGAGGGGGACGTCGTTTTTCACGTTATCTTATCGAGCCACGCAGGAACCAGGGGATGCTGTAGCACGCTTTATCAAGAGTTTCTGGGCAATAGAACTATCATACATTCTTCCTCCTACAAAAAGAAGATATCAGTAGAGGATAAACGGAGGTCCCCATTACCTTTCTACTCTGGTTCCACTTCTATTGGATTACTATCCTCATTTTTGCATGTGGCTTGAACATACAATATTGAAACACCTCATATCACAGGTGTGATTCGGTTGCAGTTGAATTTTCTACCGCTTTTTCTACAATAAGTGATCGACTGGAACAGAACTCTAATTGGATAGATGTCTGAAAGACGTGATGCCATGTGATCCATAATATAACTACACGGGTATATTCACGCATCCTTTTACAACGGGAGAAGATCCAGGGACATCATCGCCATTGACTATCCTGCCCTGAAGAAGTCCCTTGAGGACGAAATGCGTCGGCTGTAGATCCTGTGTATATTTTTTACCAACTGAATTGAATAAAGAACTCTCAAGAACATAAGAAAAAATTTGATGTGATCATTCCTGTTTACCTTATTGAAGATAATAGTTTCTCAAAAACGTTTAAGTGGTGCACCTTGACCTTTTTTCAAATCAATGAGGAAGAATGCCTAGTTACTATTGGTAGGCGCAGCTCAATCGCATCTTCTCTGGGGGTGGGAAGTGTTCTCCTGATCGCAGTAAAGTTCAGAATCCCCTGGCCTGGCTCGCGTGTTAAAGGAGATTGCTTATTGGTCCCATTGCGTGACATAGTACAATGTGGGGGAATATAAACGATGAAGACGGCTTTCAAGGGAAGAATCACAGTCCAGAAAGTGTCAATGTAAAGTGCAAAACAAAGTACCTCCTTTTGTCGCGATACCAAGGGGGGTGGCCCGTCCCGTCCTCCTCAGGCCTCTGAGGGCCACAGAGGGCCCGCCCTTTACCCGGGCTTAGCCCGGCGTCCCGCGAGGGAGGGCTGACGGAATTTTAATGCACCTCCTGGCGCTACAATTGCTCACGTGGTTCTCTGGGCTGCTGGGGCTGGAAGTTTCCCTGTCCTGCACTCACGCAACGGCCAGCGCTTCCCCAGATGGTAGTGGGAGCGGGCAGCGTGAGGCAGGCAGGCGGCAGGCAGGCGGCAAGCCCAGTGGTTCTGAAGGGTCAGCAGTCCTCCACCCGGTCTCCCGACGGCAGCAGGCAAGTACCCAGCTGCTCATGCCAAGCTACCAAGGTGGTGAGAAGGGTTAATTTATAAGTGTATCCACCTTACCCTGACTAGAAGCAAGAGTCGCAATTTGAACAAAGGAACCTACCTCTGCCAACGAAAGACCCCCATTTCTAACACTGCATATGCCGATCCCTGAAAATGTTCAATATGTAAATCACACAACAATCATCCTGTAAAATATGATAACCCTGCTTCAAGTGGAAGCTTTGTCATTATTATGTCACATTATATCACTATACTGAGATTTTTTATACATAAACTATTAGTGAACTAAGAGTCAATAGAGTTGTCATGTAAGCCCTTTACATGACCAAGACTATTATAGAGCAACATTATAGTATATTAAATCATACACAATAGGTTTTTGTACAACTGGCACTCTGAACTCACATACTTGAAAGTGCTTTCTTAGCAGATAATGCAGAAAAAGGAGGAGTTTTGGTGAAATAAAATATTTGTCTGAGTTCACACAATTCTGGTTTCACAATGTACAAATCAGCTGGCAAATGGGAATATATATTTGTCATTCCTTATGTTGATGCTTTGTTTTTACCTCCTTGCATTTTCCTATAGTTTTTATATAGTTGAACTGAAGGCACTGAAGGTTGTATGTGATTACAGCGTAGCTCATTATGAACTATATGTTTCCAACAGGACCTTGACCTGAATCAGACTTCAGACTTGAGATTTCAGAGATTCACCCATCTCTAGCCAGAATATTGCTGAACATCTAGGTTAGCAGAAAATTATTACCTGACGCTACGTAAAAGGCAACATACATTCCTAAAGATCAGGGGCAACACGAATGACCAGAGTGAGATTGACTAACACTAAGCCATTGTAACACTGGTTTGGACAAGTAAGGGCAAAAGGTGGCACTCCCTAGTTTCCAAGGACAGATATGCTTTCTCTTTATCTATGGTAAACCTACAGCCTGCAGATGTACAATTAAAAAAAGTAAAAGTAAGACAAGTGAAAAAAAAGAAAGGTCATTTTACAAATGAACACAGATTACTTCATTTGTAGTTCTATTGAAATATCAAGTCTGGGCCTTTACAGGGTCTTAATCATGTATAAATATCCAGCATGTCATTTACAAAGGTGGAAACCATCATGTTGCTTACAGTAATTGCAGAGACAGCCAAATCGAGTAGGGTCTGTGCACTGAGCACAAAGAGTGAGTAAGCTGGTCTTTATCACAGATCATCACCAGGATAATTAACAACAGAAGCCCTTGCATCTGCTGTCCTCTCCTAAATCACAAGAAATGCCCAAAGTACTGAGATTAAAAAACATGTTATCTGCAAGCGGTGGGTTGGGCCCTTGATCACTGAACAATGCAGATTCTAGAAATCCATGTTACCTGTACAAACCTCTTCCCGGCTGAAGATGCCTTAACACAACAGGCAGGACAAGTTTGTGCGAAAATTACTGCACAGCATTTGAAAGTATATTTATCGTCAAAGTGAGTGTCATGCTGCAAGAACCGCTGCGGCTTGTGAAGCCCTGCAACCCATCTGTAACACTAACGCTGCAAGTGGCATGTGCAGAAGCCACTTGCTACTCAACTTTTGACCCTCTGCACCCTTCCAGACTGCTATGGAAAGGAATATTGCCTTTCTGCTTGTGACTTCCTCTTCCAGAGTGGGGTGCCCCTTTGCCCGAAAATATCTGTCACAGCTACCGGCTGTCCTGCGATCTCGCCGCTGTGGTAGGGGTAGGTGCTTACAAGCCCAGTGCCTCGAGCATACAAGGTAACTACCTTTCCGCTCAGGCCCCACAAGGACAGTCAGTGGGGTCCGTCGACCAGGGACTCAGGGGCGGGAAACCACGCAGGATCCCACACTGCGATAACCTGCAGGTTGTATATAAAAATCTTTACATGTTGATGAGCATTTAGGTCCTGAAGAATTGCCTGAGTGGCATGAAACATGTTGACCGCACCATAGGCGAGGGTTGAACGAGGCAAGATCACCTTACTCTCTGTGCCTCGGTACCCCTCCCTTCACCACTTTTTAACGAGGCAGTGAGCCATATCATTAAAGGTTCTTAATGGACTCTACTGACCTTTTTTAACTTTTCACTCACGCTCACAACTGCACTCCACCTTTTTTGGCCCCTCACACACATGCATCAAATGGCTGAGGAATAGAAGATCTCCACCAAAGAGTAGCACCCAGTGCTACCCTACAGGCATTGCACCGCCAGCCTGCCGTTGGAGCAGGAGGCCAATGATGACACAAAACAATCATCGGGTGGGATGGCAACAGTCGTCCAACCTTTGAATTGTGTGAGGCGTCCTTGATTCCGGTGAGGGATTACCTTAATCCCTACCTACACTCCCTCTAGAGAGAGAATCATTCCCTTTACCTAACCAACCCTCGGTGGGGAACTCTGTACACTCTTTTGATTACCCACTGCTCCCTGTGTAACTGCATTTCGTACAAAAGCACATTGAAAGCACATTGAAAGAGAAAGCTATAAATAACAAAATAAGTTATCTCTAGGTTTACATGTAGAATCCACTTTTTCAACCGATTCATGTCATAATTCCAGAAAATAGTATCTCAACCAGACCCTTCAAGAAATGGAGGACTGAAGGCAGTGCTTTAAATGGGATGGTACTGTCCGGTACTGAGTACCAGCACTTTTCTATTTGGAGAGGGGGTGTACCAGCACTTCATAAGAGTGATGTAATACATTTAATTGGTGTGTACCAGCACTTCTTAGAAACAAGCAGGTACTCTGGTAAAGAGTACCTGTGATCCAGCGGCGCACCAACAACATATACTCCAATACCATATACTCACCTGGGCCCATAAACACACACAATTAGCTGAGCAAACAGTTTTATAATTTTCTTCACAGTTTTCAAGATTAGTTATTCAATACCCCTGACTAATCTTTCACTGACCAAAACGTACTTTCCTCTGGTTGATGGACCATTAGTTGAACTAGTTGATGGTAAAATGACATACCTGATGTAAATAACCACAGACTCGGGAAAGTTTAAAATCTTTATCTAAATCTCAAAAACACATGTGAACCATCTCAAATGCACAGTGCATTCACCGGCATTCGTAGGAGAGAAAATTCAATTAAATCATCAAACATATACTTTGGATTCACGCAATGATCAGTGCTCAGAAAGGGACAAGACAGAGAGAAAAGTACATCTGCAAATAGCATGAAATTATAGTTACCAAGGATGGTGTGAAGACCATCCCCCTGGCCAAAGGGCTGGTAAGGATCCCCTGGGATAGATCAGTTGACAAAGACTTCAGGACAGGAATCCGGACAGAATAGATGACCTCGCTACAATACCGACAACTGCTTCGCACCCCTCTCTGACACTCTCATCCTCCTCGAGATTCTTCCGCGATCTTCTTCTATCTTAATTAAGTTAAGATAGTAGGTTCTGTATTCGGTTCTTCTTCAGCATCTCACAGCATCTCTTCCAGCATCAGTGTCCCGAACTGTGCAAATTAACTAACTAAAGCTATCTCAACGATACCTTTCGTTCTGCATGTACAACCCATTAGTGTTTCAATTTCCTAAAAATACTAAATCTGATTGGTCAGGCAAGGGGGAAGATCATCACACCATGCTTATAAAGTAACTTTATTCTGTTAGCCCATTCTTCACAAACCCATCCCCTTAAGTTTTATTCATGATCTTTATTTCCTACCCGCATTCACATTTCATCTGCAACATTTGCAATAATTCAACATTTAGATCCAATCAGCTTGCACTTTTCACCGCCTGTTCTCAGGCAAAGTCATCTTGCGACCTTGGCTTCGGTTCAGATCAGTATCATCATCCCGGGCTCATTTTCAGTAGACATGCGTAGTTGTACAATACAGTCATATTGCTCAGCTTACTTCAGTTATGCTCGAGGGTCCCAAATGCACACTAGTGATAAAGTCAGGAACACAGATGTTACTTTAAAAAATAAATGATTTCACTGTATACCATCCATCTCTACTCTCTTCCCCTTTATTTATTAATTCTTTCCCTGCATTAGCATTAGTACAATCACTCAATTTAGTTTCAAGCAAGCAGATGCCAAACACGCAAGTCTGCAAGACTCCAATTTAGTACCTTCTGCTCAAGTGACAGCTCGTCATACTACGTAGATACAGTTGACGCATGCGCAATAAAAATGTCCCTGTTTAAAGCAGTTTTAGTAATTTGAGTTAACGTTAGCAAGCACATATGCAAGCTTTACTAACCCGTGTGTTGGTGTGGTGCACATTAGTTTTACACAAAACAGTTTAACATACTTGTTAATGAGTTACAGGAGCTGATTGCTTTTGAGCAAGTCTCTTTTCTACGAGTCCTTGCTCCATCATCTGCACTTCTATTTTTCCATTTCAACTACTGATTATAGTCGACTTTCTCCAGGAATCTGTCAGGAGACGACAAGCAAACATCGCAGCACTTCAGGAAATAGAAGGCAGGGAAACAGTGGCTGGATCCTGGGGCTGCTGCAGCGGGCTCTGCGGATCTGTCGGATTGTGCCTGGCTAGCACAAGCTGCAGAAAGCTTCAATGAGAATAAACAATTTCTGCTATCACTACGGCCCTTGTCGAAGATTTCTCTTCTGCACGTGTCATGAAGAATGGGTTTCAGGACTGCTGTAGTTAAATCAGCTTGCAAATTGATACTCTTCAAATAGAGAAACATGCCTAATTAATGCTTCATCCTGGATCTTTGCTGCACGCTGGGAGGACTCCATACCCTAGTATTCCACAGCGCGCCGTGATGGAGAAAGGGCCGCTCTGCAGAAGTGCTCATATGTGCAGTGGACCACTGCAAGGCGTCCCTAATTGACACCTCTTCCGGCATCTTTGCCACCCGCTGGGAGGACTCTTACCCTCAGAATTCCACGGCAAGCCCAAGCTCTGCACAAGCGTTCATCAGTGCAGTGGGCCACTGTGGTGTGGAACAAATGTTGGACTCACCCTGGTGCATGCCTGGGAGAAGACTTGGCCAAGAGCAGGCCCGTCTACACCCATCAGCGGCTAGCCAAGGCTGGTCTAGGTCACCCTTCTAGGCTCCACTGAATGTTCGACCTTAGTTAGTTCTTAATACTGGCAAACCACGTGCTCTTGAAGGTAAACCTGGTGGGGAAAAGGAAATCTGCAATGTTGTCTTCTGAGAACTGCCCGTTATCTGCTACCATTACAAGTTTTCTTACAACTGCCATGGGAGCGCTTAACAGTGAGATCGAGTGCATAGAAGAGAGGCTGGGGGCCACAAAAAAAGCTCTTTTGACAAATTTGTCATCCGATTCCATGTGGGATCCCCCACATCATGCCATGGTGTGAATAACGTGCACAATCCTGAAAATTCTAACCTGTGTATTTAATGGCAACATGGTGATTGACTCTAATAATACTCAGAATGACCATAATGAAAATGCACTAAAAAAAACTAAAAATAATAAGAGATCTACTGCTAAAAACTAGTAAGTACCATCACTGCTGTCACTGTACCAGGGGCCACCATGGCATCTTTGGATGACTGGGGGAAGGAATCCTCCAGGGGAGAGTGCCTGCATGCTGTTTGTTAATGTCCTTGTGACAGCCTTGAAAAAAGTTTTTGATCCAATAATGGCTGTCCGTAAGAATATTGACACTTCATAGAAATATCTGGTTGATCAAGGACACCTCAAGATGGCCGATAAAAACACAGGCCCTGTTGCTTGCCTGCAAAGACAAAATACTGGAATCCTATCTGATGGGATTAATGTTGAGTCAGGGTTAGCCCTCTGGGCACCAAGATACACTTGAGGCTAAAACATAAATATTGTGCAACAGGCTAATTGAGTTGGATTGCACTCAATAGAAGGATATGGGCACTGTGTTGTTGTCAACTTTAGGAATTCATTTGTTGCTGGGTCCCTGCTAGAAAGGTTGTCCTCAGTCTGCTTTCCAACCAGAAGCAATATGGCAGCACCCTGGGGCTATTTCTACAAACCAGCTGCCAGAAGGGCACTCAAATTCCTTGCTTTGTAGGGCCCCTGTCTACAAACTATATGAGTTACCTACTAATAACCATTGTACACCCCTTGAACAAATTGACTGACGGTCGTATTTAGGGTTAACATCAGGTTATGGTCTGCAAACTCAATGTACATTACCGAAGGATGGCCATCTCCTGGGGTTGTGCATGGGGATGTGAACACATCTCCCTTAAGACCTTGTGTTAGCACTGAAAAGATAACAGAGCCCATAATAAAAGACACACTGAGCACAGCCCCTCTTGTGGTTGAGCAGTTACAGATGATCATTAATAACACAATCTTTGTTAAAGCTACTCGCATTGAGCAAATGCCAGATGTTGTGGTACAATCTGTAGAACACAACATGACTTAATGCCAGATATTGTTGCACAATCTACAGAACCTAAATATGATCTTAAATGTATGTTCTGGAATGCGGCTGACCTCCTTTATACAGTGAAGAATGTTGATTGGAATTAATTAATTAAGGATTTTGATATAGATTGTCTACAAAAGACTTGGTATCTCGAAATAGTGCCTATATACAGGCTTCTCTCCATTCACACCTCACCTGCATACTCAAGAGGAGTGCACCACCAAGGTGGTGTGTTAACCCCGATTTTAACTACTGTAGACAAGAAGATTATTTAAATGTTCATCAACTACCCACACTTCCAGATTACTAACCTTATGAATAAACTTAAGGAAATGCTTGTCATTGACAATTTCATAATAACTGCATCACTAACAACAAACACATAGCTACTTCCCTCGAACAGATCCTCACAAAAATCCCAAGTGAGCCTAACATGGACTTTATGGTAATATGGGGGGTGATGGGGTGGACTTTAACTGCTGATTATCCCCAATATTTTGAATTCCATTCCGAACAAATACTCTGTTTTTGGTTGATCTTATGTCTCACGCATAACAAGATATGTTACCTATATGGGAAGAGGACAGGGTAATCCTATTGATTTTATTGCACTCTCCCAGCATGACAAGTCTAAGGCCATCAATTTTCATTTATGCAAAACTGTCTAAGCAACCATTATCCCTTAACTATTTCCTTTGATGTGGGGAATGAGAAGCAGCTAGGCACATTCACCACCCTACCAATAGTACTTAAAAAGAAAAAGGATATTTTACACAAGTGAGCTATGGTGGCCTCAGGGGCCATATTGGAGGAATTAGTAGAGAGAAGCAATGAGCAGGTAATGATTTTCTCAGAAAGCGAACTAGAACTCAAGCATATGTTGCAGGCAAGCACTGAAATCTGATAAACTGTCACCGACATCTTGACAATCGAGCCAGAGAGCCTAGCCCATAAACGTGATTTGATGGAATTAGTTCAAAGTCACACATAAATCCTATCTGAACCCTGAAACAGCGCCCCGGGAGAGGGCGCTGCTAAGACTCTGTAGGCAGAGCTATGAACAAGCAACTCTGCACAGGAAGGTGCCCATTAGGTACGAAGCCTGGGAAAAATTGCTAGAAGCTGGCATAAGGAATGATCCCTGCATGTTCTGGAGACCAGTTAATGCCCCCTATTTTGGAAATAATTATAACACGCTTACTGATGTGAACACTTTACCACATAATTTGATTGAGCATTTCTCCAAAGGTATATGGTAGTCATGTTGAATCAGATAGTCACCCTGAGACAGTATTAAGTAAGCCAACTCGGGATGGTATGGAGCTAACACTGCCCACTCTCAAGGAGGTTAGACGTGCTTTGGAACAGAACGCTAAATAAGGCCCCAAGTCCTGATGGGGTGCCAGTTGATCTCTTTTTGAACAACATTCCTCTATGAACACCACTACTTAACAAATATTTTGGGGAGTGCTGTTATTGATGGCCCACCAAAATTATGGTCAAATTCCATGATAGTGTCTATATTAAAAAAGGGCAATAGAGCAGATGTCCGATGCTATCCCCCGATTTACTTAATCAATACAACAAATAAACTTATGGGCAGCATTCTATTGAATCAGTTGGAAACTTGGGTGGTAGAAAAGGGTACCTTCTTTGACAAACCTTGGTGGTAGAAAAGGGTAGCTTATTCGACATGCAGTATGGATTTAGACAGGGCCTTGGTACTGTGAAGTCATGTCTTAATCTTCACTTGGTCATTAGTAAATATACAGTGGCAAATACTGGTAGCCTCTATCTAGCTTTCCTGGATTTAACCTCAACTTTGACTGGGTGGATAGAGGGAAATTGTGGCATAAAATGCTAGGAATGGGCATAGGCATGGCACTAGTTTATTTTCTAGCCCAGCTGCACGAAGATGTGACAGGATGTATAAGGTATGTGGTTAATGGAGAATGTACTGTTCTAGTTGGATTGTGGAGTGAAGCAAGTACACCATTTTTATTCTGACTATATTTTAACCTCTTCTATGCTCATGACGAGCTCAGCTCGTCATGAGGCACAGTGCAGCTGCACTCATGACAAGCTGAGCTCGTCGCGGCCGTTGGAACGTTCGCACGCGGGGATAATTTCTCTGCTGTGCTGAACATTCCAAAACGGGTGGCCGTGACGCTCAGCTCGTCATGAGTGCAGCTGAGCTGAGCTCGTCACCCGCACGGCGGAGGGAAAACACCCCGTAGCGAAGGGGTTATTGATCTATCTTGTCAGATGCCTTAATCTTGGGGAGGCAGAAACACCGAGGGTGGGCTCTAGGAAGTGCCCTGCCCTGCTCTACTCGGATGACTGCGTCCTAATTTCATGAACTGGTGTGGGCCTATAAAAAGTGTTAAAGTGTTTAAAAAAAAAAGAGGTTCATCCTATTCATGAGCGATTTGGGTGTAAAGACAAGCACTGCTAAATCATACGTTATGGCAGTGGGGAATACCTGCACCAACTTGAGGCCACACCATATTAACAGTGATAAACTTCATGCACAACTTTCACCTATTTAGGTGTACTATTTAACCAAAAAAAGCACATTGTCACATTTGATCAATGTCAGGAAGTGACGTACTGCCCAAACTATTGATGCCTTTTTTGGATTTGCAGAGAACTTGGGCTCTTAACCTTTGGAATCTATGATTAATATTCCTACAGCTTGCAATATATGCAACTGGGGTCTCAGGATACTGTAATGTTTCTGAGAAATGTGTCTGTACCTAACAGCCTCACCATATTTTTTTGCCATACGGAGTTAGGTACAGTGACTTTAGAAGACTGTATTAAGCTTGCAGCTCTCATGTCATGGCGTTCAATCTGGGCAAAACACGAAACCCTTCTAAATCAAGACATAATCAATGACTGTCTACGTCTTGATAATGCACAAAGTATCCCGTGGCTGAGATATGTAAAAGAACAACTTAATATGCTAGGGAGAGTCGTTTGTTATTATAATCCAAGTATATTGGCACCACTTCCAAAGACGAGCTGAAACAAGACTTCCTAACTGCATGCAAAAGGCGAAGAGAACGTTCAATGATGGGAAAGAAGAGGGTGTTTGGTTATCTTAGCTCCCACTAGTACCTACAGATACAATGGAACCTTATCTTTTGTTCCCATTTCGGCGTTCTCACAGATTTGATCTGTTAGGGATCAAGTTTAGCATAGCCCATTTTCTGGTTTCATATACTAGCAAAGCATATTGTGGTTCTGTATTTGAACCTTGCCCTCGTGACTCAAGTTCAAGTCTGTCTGTGTTGCACTTTATCTTTTTGGTAAATTATATGCTGCACTTAGGAAATCATTTTTAATCCAGCTGTTGATGTCCCTGACTATCTGAAGATGTAGGCTAGCTCTGTTTTGTCTACAGCTTTTACAGACAGAATACATTTCTTGGATGATTTACAAATGTATATCTGGAGCCTGAGACTGAGGAAATTAGTGGGCAAATAAGTATCCCCAAAGTAACAAAGGCAGGGAGTCTGAGCAAACCTGTCATATCAAAACGTTTACATTTCTGCAAAGTATCGTATGATTTTAATTAAAGAAACAGACTGCTAGGATGAGCCTATGACTATTATGAATGTACTGAATATATTAGCTGCTTTTATATGTCCATAGCCCTTGTGGTTTGAACTGGACAGATGAGTCGACTCGATCTAGTCTGTAATATTTTGAGATCTCTGATCATGTTTTTTGTCTGCATTTGCACATGACACTTTGTGTGCTCATATATTGATATGGGGTGGTTGGGCTGAGGGAATTGCTGAAATATGTGAGTGTCCTATGTTTACAGATGCGTTATGATTCTTTTTAAGAAGATGTTTTCATGATAGAAATACTGTATGGATTCGTTATTTTAACAGAAAATAACTAAAGTGATGTATTGGAATGCTGATTTTATATGTAAGATCTTTTATGGTTTTAACTTAATAAAGATTAATTGAAATTGAAAGACTGCATGAACATTTTTGCAGAAAATTTAGATATAGGCTTTCTTTTGCTTGGCTTGCCCTGTTTTATCACTCTTTGGAATGCAAGCATTCCAAAAACACACAAGGGATCCAAGTGAGACAACCACATACAAGCCCCTATCGTCACGGGAATGTCACTTTTTACAACATTCCTGTGGCGATAGGCACATTGCCTTATTTACAAGGCAGCGTTAAGCTACTTAATGTGACTTAAGGCTGCCTTGTAAATAAGGCACCCTTTCACGCGATGCATAACGCGAAAGTGGAGCGCAATGGGTGTTGCTGTAGGTATACCACCGCAACACCCATTGATTCTGATGCTGCCCCCTATTTACAAGGGAGGAGTAAATATGAGGCAGCAGCAGAATTAAGACCAGGGAAAACCTGGGGCATCATTAGGATGGCGGGCGGACTTAGTCTGCCTGCCATTCTCACGGTAAAGGGGACCGCCCGCCATAAGGGCGGGTGTCCCGTGGGGGCACTTAGAATGTGCCCGCCACAGTGGCGGGCGCATCCTGCATTCCTGGCATTTTGGCGGGCGGTGCACTCAGCACCACCCGCCACAATGTCAGGAAGGCATGTTGTGCACTTCCATGCACAACATGGCAGGTACCGCACGGTGCCTGCCATGTTGTGCATGGAACTGCTGAGGGGTACTATAGGTACCCCCATGTGCCCCCCCAACCCCCAACATCTTGGGGGCCAGCAACGGGCCCCCAAACACCAACACTGCATGCCTTTGCCACGGAAAGGCTCCCTCCCGCCTGCATCCTGATATGGATGGCGGTGTCTAGCAGACACGTCACCATATAAAACCCTTTTCCGCCGGTCAACTTGATGACCGGGCGGAAAAGCGGCAGACAGTCTTCCCGTCCGCCGCGGTTCCTCCCTCCATACTAATATGGTGGGGGGGAAATGGGTGGCAAGCGGGCTAGGTTGTAGGCGGGATCGCCACCGCCATGAGGGCGGTGGCGATCCGCCCTACATCCTAATGGGCCCCTAAGTCTTGCCCTGGTGCAACACGGAGAAATTGTTAGTTTCTCCTAGTTTTTGCTGTTTTCACGTCTGCTGAGTTTTGCAGCATGCATGAAAATAGCAAAAGGCTAATATAGAGCAAGGTCCCCCTTCGTGCACATAAACAATCATTTTTTAAAAATGCCATTTTGCAACTTCTATAATGCAGCACACATAGGCGTTGCAAAACAGCATTTAAAGATTGTTTATGTGCAGGACGGGCAATCTTCCTGCACATAAACAATCTTTCCCTGCACGCAGACACCCTTCCACTATGGTGCAAGGGTGCCTGCAATGGCGCTAAGCTTCTAAGTGTAGTACCAGCGCAGGGGGTAATGCAGATCCGGACAATATTCTTGTAAATATGGTGCAGCCCTGTGTTTCTGAAGTGGCGGAGTGAGGCGTTTAGCCAGGAAGGCTAACGCCTCACTCCGCCACTTCCCTTGTAAATATGCCTCATAGTTTTGCTGATGAATAAGTTTGAAGTGCAAGCACATGAAACTCAAGTTGTCCATATAGCAAAACTCAGGTGACATTAAAATGTACAGTCCATCCAAAGGTCTTTACCCCCAATCTGGAGTAATACAACTTCTAGAAGTTAACTATTCCAACTCCCCATGCACATTTTTGATTCTAGAAAGGTAGCCCTCTCACTCTATGTGGTGGAGTGGTCATGCATTAAACATATCCACACCTCCAGTATTTAAATGAATCAGACTGGCAATTGTTATATTAAAATAAATTAGATTCCAGGACTATGCAAAATAAAATTAACACCTCAGTGCAACAAACAGGGGTCATCAACAGCGTCATTTGATCATATCTTTGGTCATCATTGACTTGTAGAGGAGTGGTTCGGGATACTTAAGTAAGATATACGTTTCTGGATTTCGCAGGCAACCTATTTATCACTTATCAGTACAATATACAGCACTGAATAATTCTGTGCCAAACAGTGATTCCAAAAAAGGCAGATGCATCACCTCTGCATCCAGTAGAAATATTACCCTGACATTCCAAGTTAGAACATAGAAATTTCTGGTGGGTGACATTACAACAGGTTTGAAGACGTTGGAAGCCTAGAGAACATATGATGCAAGTATATAAACATCCGAAAAATGGATGCTGAAATAAGGATGTCTTGTGCATGTCTCAGTAGAGTGTGCGGCCAAGATGTGATATTGACTCTGTGCTTATTTCGCATTTCTTTGCCTCAACATACCAGAGAATTGTGCAGATACAAAGGCCTGTAGGAAAAGTATTGGGACCCAAGGAGGAGCTATGTTGTCTTGAGGATCCCAACAATGTTACCCTTCCTTTCCTGACTGAGACGAACTGCCAGTGGTGAGAATAAATAATAGTAGTTGCAGGTTTTTTACAAACATTTACCTTCATGGAGAGAGCTACCTACTAAACGATCCTTTTATAATGACCTGTCAATTTCTATCAAACAGGTACTTTGCTCTATCCCTGTAGAACATGGATGGAGCATATCGGTGAGGGTTCACTGATAGAATATTGATGGTAAAAATATCGAAAACAAATATTGATTGTAAAAATATTGACTCCCTATACTTAAACAGGTACCTGCAGAAATATTGAAGTTAAAAATATAGATGTAAAAAAATATCGATTTAAAAATAGAAATAAAATAAAATAATATATATTAAATATAAAAATATATTAATATTACCTTTAACAATAATAAATTAAATGTAATATACATTGTAATAAATATAAAAATTAGACAATTTAAAAAATATAAACATGCAAACATAATAATGTATACATATACATGTATTTGCTTTGAAATAATTTAATTAACTATTATTTTTTAATTTTTAAAATATATAACAAATATATATCAATAATTAAATTTTTTAAAAACAATATTGTACAATTAATTAAAACATTAAACTGTTATTTATTTATTTATTTATTATTAATATTTATTAAGCGCAAATGAATACCAGTAGGTGTCTCGGCGCTGACAACCAACTACATAAGTCTCAGTAAGTGCCACTATGATTTTATTGGTTAAAGAGTCAAGTCTTTAACTGTTTACGAAACAGCAAAAGTGTAGGACTTGTCCTGATCGCCTGTGGTAATGTATTCCATAACTTAGGAGCAGAAACCAAAAAGCGACGGTCGCCCCACGAAACTGTTTTTGTGCGGGGCACCACTAATTGATTCAAGGTTGCAGAACGGAGCTGTCTGTCTGGAGGGTATGTAGGGAATCAAATGATCCTTAAGGAACTGCGGTCCCTGATTGTGGAGTGCTTTATAGACTATACATAGAGTCTTGAACTTAATCCGATTGTGGATAGTCAGCCAATGATAGTTCCTTATTTTGTGTGTCACAAAGCTTTATTCGATTTTGAAAATTAAAATCATAAAAGCATACAGACAAATACCACAATACATTCTAAAAACATTTTAAAATAAATCTCATAATAGCTTTAGGTTTGCACAGTTAACGTGTTAAACGTACTTTACACTACCTTTAGGCAACGTTATAGGTCTCAATAATCCCCCCCAAAATTTTTTAGTCCGAAAGATTTAGTAAGTACGATACAGAGGACTGTAAAAAGACGGTTTGGGACAGTTAGTAGGCAGTGAAAGACTATTGCCATTGGTTACATGGGTTCCTCTGCCCACTGGAATGTTTATCAAAGCCCCGTGTACTGGTTGAAAGATTATAGGGCATGTAAGGGTAAAAGTCATATAGATCCCAAATAGAAATAAGACCATCTTCATTTTGAGGTAGCCATGTCTGCAGGTATGGCACAATGTGTCTACTCCTAAATCGGATCAGGATCAAATCCCCCAAAATGTCTTTTTTAAGGGGTCCAAGCCATCCCACCCTCCGGACACTTAATATGCGGCCATCAAGATGGTAAGGCAGAGGTCTGTTTTTTGATAACCAGAACCTGACCTTGTTCATAAGTTCAATGTGACTCTCAGTTTTGCCTTTTGTTAGTTCAGGGACTCGCGATAGAACTATTACAAAAGGCGCTGCTTCTGGCGGTAAATGTATATGGGTGGTTCGGACATATTTGGGTGGGACGTGGCGTGGTGTTGTCACTTTCAGGGGGCCTTTGGGTTTGGTGGGCAACAAGGAAGTGGTGGTTGAGAGTTGAATAGGCGCCGCATCCTGAGAAGTAATCGGGTTAGATAGATTTGTAAGGGTGGTTGTCGGCGAGGAGTCAGTTGTAGCGACATGGGCTGATGGTTTCAAGAAAGATCCAATGGAACTCTCCAGACCCGTGAGCTTATTCTCTAGCGTATTAATTTTATCCATCAAGGGGTGTATTAAAGATTTCAGCATTTGCTCGATCATGGACAGAAGGGCCTGCTGGGGAGATGATAACAAATCGTGCAGATGAGCAACAGGTGGCACAGTAGGAGGAGAATTAATTAAAGTTGGAATTGGACTTACAGAAAGTTTATCAGGTGTTTGACATCTCGTAAGGCTCCCATTGTCTTTGAACCCCACGGTCTTCCTTTTAGCAGGGGTGGCCCTGAAAGGTATAGATTCCAGCTCCCTTGTAGGTGATAGTGAGCTGCTACGTTTTTGCGTGGGGGAGAGTACTGCTGGGACATATTTGACCTTGCACAGACTATTTAGGTCCTCCAGACATGGGAAGTTAGATGGTGAGTGTGCAAATATGTCATCTGGGATTGTATTGGGCATTACCCCTGCTTTGGAGTTGGGCATGTGGTTATGAAATACACGTTGGTAATTTACCTCAAAAAACACAGCCAAGAGGTGTGGCCCGTCCACGTCCTCCTATGTCCGAGGACATGGGGGATGTAGTCCCTTGCCCTCGCGACGGTCGGGTTGCTGGCAAAATGAAGTTTTCCGCCGTTCCCCTCACGGTACCGGGATTGTGTGTCAGGACCTCCCCTGTGGTGGCAGCTTTCCCCCAGAGCGCTCACAACAGCGCTCGGCTCTCCCGCCTTTGTCCCGCGCCTCCGGGCGCTCCGCTGACGTCACCCGACCGCCGGGGCACCTGGGGGATGTAGTCCCTTGCCCTCGCGACGGTCGGGTTGCTGGCAAAATGAAGTTTTCCGGTGTTCCCCTCACGGCACCGGGATCGTGTGTCAGGACCTCCCCTGTGGTGGCAGCTTTCCCCCAGAGCGCTCACAACAGCGCTCGGCTCTCCCGCCTTTGTCCCGTGCCTCCGGGCGCTCCGCTGACGTCACCCGACCGCCGGGGCACCTGGGGGATGTAGTCCCTTGCCCTCGCGACGGTCGGGTTGCTGGCAAAATGAAGTTTTCCGCCGTTCCCCTCACGGTACCGGGATTGTGTGTCAGGACCTCCCCTGTGGTGGCAGCTTTCCCCCAGAGCGCTCACAACAGCGCTCGGCTCTCCCGCCTTTGTCCCGCGCCTCCGGGCGCTCCGCTGACGTCACCCGACCGCCGGGGCACCTGGGGGATGTAGTCCCTTGCCCTCGCGACGGTCGGGTTGCTGGCAAAATGAAGTTTTCCGGTGTTCCCCTCACGGCACCGGGATCGTGTGTCAGGACCTCCCCTGTGGTGGCAGCTTTCCCCCAGAGCGCTCACAACAGCGCTCGGCTCTCCCGCCTTTGTCCCGTGCCTCCGGGCGCTCCGCTGACGTCACCCGACCGCCGGGGCACCTGGGGGATGTAGTCCCTTGCCCTCGCGACGGTCGGGTTGCTGGCAAAATGAAGTTTTCCGCCGTTCCCCTCACGGCACCGGGATCGTGTGTCAGGACCTCCCCTGTGGTGGCAGCTTTCCCCCAGAGCGCTCACAACAGCGCTCGGCTCTCCCGCCTTTGTCCCGCGCCTCCGGGCGCTCCGCTGATGTCACCCGACCGCCGGGGCACCTGGGGGATGTAGTCCCTTGCCCTCGCGACGGTCGGGTTGCTGGCAAAATGAAGTTTTCCGCCGTTCCCCTCACGGCACCGGGATCGTGTGTCAGGACCTCCCCTGTGGTGGCAGCTTTCCCCCAGAGCGCTCACAACAGCGCTCGGCTCTCCTGCCTTTGTCCCGCGCCTCCGGGCGCTCCGCTGACGTCACCCGACCGCCGGGGCACCTGGGGGATGTAGTCCCTTGCCCTCGCGACGGTCGGGTTGCTGGCAAAATGAAGTTTTCCGCCGTTCCCCTCACGGCACCGGGATCATGTGTCAGGACCTCCCCTGTGGTGGCAGCTTTCCCCCAGAGCGCTCACAACAGCGCTCGGCTCTCCCGCCTTTGTCCCGCGCCTCCGGGCGCTCCGCTGACGTCACCCGACCGCCGGGGCACCTGGGGGATGTAGTCCCTTGCCCTCGCGACGGTCGGGTTGCTGGCAAAATGAAGTTTTCCGCTGTTCCCCTCACGGCACCGGGATCGTGTGTCAGGACCTCCCCTGTGGTGGCATCTTTCCCCCAGAGCGCTCACAACAGCGCTCGGCTCTCCCGCCTTTGTCCCGCGCCTCCGGGCGCTCCGCTGACGTCACCCGACCGCCGGGGCACCTGGGGGATGTAGTCCCTTGCCCTCGCGACGGTCTGGTTGCTGGCAAAATGAAGTTTTCCGCCGTTCCCCTCACGGCACCGGGATCGTGTGTCAGGACCTCCCCTGTGGTGGCAGCTTTCCCCCAGAGTTCCTTATTGTTTCTGAGATAGATTTAAATTTATTTGTTCTAGACAGAAGTCTTGCAGCTGCGTTCTGTATAGTTTGCATCTTATTGGTCACACGAATCTGGGCATTTACCAATAAACCGTTACAATAATCCAGGGAGGATAGAACTAGGGAGCTTACTAGAGTTTTTCCAGCTGTATCAGAAAGAAAAGGGATAATTTTCCTCACTAGTTTAAGTTTATGACAGGCTATGGCTGTAGTTTTATTAGCATGGGCCATAAAATTGTGGCCTTCATCAAAAACTACTCCCAGGTTCCTCACCTTAGTAACCGGTTTAGGGGGAGCTCCTAAGGATGAATGCCACCAGACTTAGGACCAGCCTGGTGAGAGTGGACCAAAGATGACGACCTTCATTTTTTTAGAGTTAAGTTTTAGACAGTTGGAGGCCATCCACTCTCCAATTGCTAACATACCTCCTTGAAAAAGATCTGCCACCTTATCTCCATCACTGTTTATTGCCAGAACCAGCTGCGTGTCATCTGCGTAATAGGTTAGGCTCATCCCATGGGCTTTGATGACTTTGGCCAGGTCCGACACATAGATGTTAAACAGTGTCGGACTTAGGGATGAGCCTTGAGGAACCCCGCACGGCAATGACAACTGGGATGATTGGAAAGGTCCCAGTGAGACCGCCTGAGTTCTCCCAACCAAGAATGAGGCCAACACATTTTTTGCAACCCCATGAATTCCCATTTTTCCGACATGGTCGACCAAGATCTTATGATCGACTGTGTCGAAGGCTGCAGACAAATTAAGCATCACCAGAACAGCTGTTCCTCCCTGATCCCGGATAGCTCTGACATCATCGGCTCCCTTAATTAAAGCTGTCTCCGTTCCGTGGAATGTTCGAAATCCAAACTGGGTACTATCCAGCTGAAGATGTTTCTCAATGAAATCTGATAACTGGTGGTTCATAGCTTTTTCGGCTACTTTTGCCAAAAATGGGAGACTCGCTATGGGTCGATAATTTTTTAGCTCGTCCTTATCTAGGAGAGGCTTTTTAAAAGGGGTTTTAAAAGAGTCTTTTTCAGTGTATCGGGGTAGATCCCAGATCTAAACATGGAGTTGCAAACTTGTGTTATAACCCTAACAAGTAAGTCCATCACCGGGGGCAGAACTTTAAAAGGACAAGGGTCCAAAGCTGATCCAGTTTTAATGGATGTAGTAATCTCCATCGTTTGGTCATCCGTGAGATCAGTAAAGCAGGTGAATAAAAGGTGAGAAGAGATGTTACTGGTGGAATTTAAGATGATATCTGTTTTAGAGGAAAAAGCTAAGTATATATCATTTACTTTTGTAAAAAAGTAGTTTGCAAGCGCATCACAAATCCAAATGTACATTTGCAATACAATAAATACAACAGTAGGGAAAATGTTGGATAGCAAATAATTGCATTTAATATTCCAACTGCAAAGAGTGCAACAGTATGGAAAATGTTGGATAGCGGGGGGGTAAAAAATGACTAGTCCCACTCCAATGAGTGCAACAGTAGGGAAAGTGTTGGATAGCGGAGGGGAAAAATGACTATTCCCTCTCTAGTGAGTGCAACAGTAGGGAAAGTGTTGGATAGCAGAGGGGTAAAAAGTACTATTCCCACTCCAGTGAGTACAACAGTAAGGAAGGTTTTGTATAGCAAAGGGGTAAACTTTACTATTCCCACTCCAGTGAGTACAACAGTAGGGAAAGTGCTGGATAGCGGAGGGATAAAAAATACTATTCCCACTCCAGTGAGTGCAACAGTAGGGAAAGTATTGGATAGCGGAGTGGAAAAATGACTTTTTCCACTCTAGTGAGTGCAACAGTGGGGAAAGTGTTAGATAGCAGAGGGGTAAACATTACTATTCCCACTCCAGTGAGTACAACAGCAGGGAAAGTGCTGGATAGCGGAGGGATAAAAATTACTATTCCCTCTCCAGTGAGTGTAACAGTAGGGAAAGTACTGGATAGCGGTGGTTAAAAATGACTATTCCCACTGCAATGAGTGCAACAGTAGGAAAGGTTTTGGATAGAGGAGGGGTAACAATTACTATTCCCACTCCAGTGAGTGCAAAAGTACAGAAAGTGTTGTATAGCAGAGAAACAAATATTACTAATAACATTTAAACAATAAAAAATAATATTAATAATCTTAAAAAAATATACAGTTAAATATATTAAACATATAAAAAGAACACATAGTATAATGTTAATTACATATAACTAAAAAGTAAAAATATTATATAAAATAAATTAATAAATACATTTATAAACAATATTTATTTAAAAGGAGCAAATATTAACAAACATACAAATTATTTAAAACATGCATGTATTTATTGTAGTACCTAAACTATAACACCACACAAAAAAGACATCAAATAATAATGAATTTAAAATATCTTATTAATACAAAAAGATAATAAATATTCATTGAGTACACATTCTTTATGACTATACTATCCACAATTACTTCCCACCCTTCGCACCATTTATACCTATAAACACCACAACATACCTAAAAAAATCACACAATTACATAATTATGACTAATTAATTAATTTAAATGTATTAACAACTAATTAATAATTCAGCAATAAAAAATAAATTACTTCATACCTTCCCACTATTTACACCTATAAATACCACAACACACACCTAAAATGAATTACACAATTACCATAATTGATTTACTAATTAATTAATTTAAATTATTTAACAACTAATGATTAAACAAATATTATTAAATAATTGATACATTTAACACTATACCATCACAATTAAACAAATATTAATAAATAAAATGTGTTCAATACTTGTTATATAATTTCATTACTTCCCACACTATTCCCCCATAAACCCACAACACACTATGGAACTAAAAACGCAAATATAAAATAAAAAAAATTAATAACTACAATAAATAATCAATACATTTTATATCATTAAATTAATTCCCACCTCAGTCCCCTATAAACCCACAACCTGCTACGAAACTAAAAACGCAAAATTCTATACAATTTTTTAATAACTACTAGAAATAATCAATAAATGTTATATCATTGAATTACTTCCCACCCTATTCCCCTGTAAACCCACAACCCGCTATGGAACTAAAAACGCAAAATGAAATAAAAAAATAAATAATATCTACTAAAATGTTAACACATATAATAAAATATATGCTAAAATACATAACAATAATAAAATTGATATTTTTAACAATTATATTTTTACAAATGATATTAAGCACTTCAATATTTTTGAATCATTATAACTTACCTAAAATTGATATTCTTGGAACAAGGATTTTTCTGTCGATATTCCTGACCCACAATATTGTTACCATGATTTTTATGCAATTCAATATTTCTTCCTCGATATTCTTTCTCTGCACCATTGGTGAGGACATTAGTTTTCCCTCTAGTTGTGAAGTTGAGCCTGTTTTCGTCTGTAGGCTTGTGGACAAGTGAACATGGGCTGAGTGTACTATTCTGTAGATGGACAGGAATAGAATGATGAGGACCTGTCAGGCTTTGAACTGTAGAATTACCATAAAACATATATGAGATCTTTTGAGAAAGACCAGGCTCCTGTGATAAGACGGAGGGAGACAGATGCCCCTGTTGAAGAGTAGGGAGACGCCTGGCCCCTTTCATGCTCAATTCTGGAGACACATTTTATGTCCATGGTGGCGGTACATTTCTGTACTGACAAGGTAGGGAAGAAGCTGTTCCTTTGGGGACGTTTGTTTTGAAAAGCACCTGTCAGGGAACGTCTAGCCATTACCCTTCCAGCCAAATCTACAGAACAAAAGACATTGGCTGAGCATCTATTGTGAATTGAAAATAACTCCCTCGAAACCAGAACTTGTCCACTTCAAGTCATGTCCACCAACAATCCTTCTGGACACCATGTTCTGAGATGTTGTCTTCATAGGTGCTTTTCGTGGCTATCCCAGGTCAATTGGATAAAGACATGGAGATGAGGCAGGGATTGAAGCTCACCCTCTTTTATTACAAGGATTGTAGAGTGTAAACATAATAATTAGTGCTCGGCACAAGTCAAATAACTATTGCAATGTTCAGCAAAAAAAACTGAAATATTTGGCCTCAAAGTAAATCTATTGGTTTATGATTGTCTTCGATTTTGTACTTTCAGCAGCCATCTTGGATCAGAAACCTATTTAAATACCACCCAGTTTGCTAAGGCCTTGCTAAGCAACCAAGGCGCGGTACTCACTGCAGAAGTCTTTGCCTCAGCTGTGGATCACAAAAGTTGATGATGGCAGTTAGCATGATCAATTGTTGTGCCTCAACAAGTGTTCATAAGAAACTCAAAATCTAATATTACACAAGAAATACAAACAACATGGATACACAAGAAAAGATCAAGATCAGAGACCTGGAGACTGTGTAAGACCGGACAGACGGTGGGGCCGAGGCCTGATATTCTAGGGCTGGGTCTTCCCTTTCAGTCATAGAAGAAAGGAAGAAAGGCCAATCCGTACAATGGAAGGTCTACATCCAGGACAATTTAGGCAGTGGTATAGCAGGAAGACGATGCCTCTCAACTACTTTAGTTTTATAGGTCCTGTGTGCTCAGTTCATTAATTGTATTTGAATTCCCCGCACCTTTGTTTTGTTTTTCCCACCTTTCCTTCAAATTTCTTTCTGTTTGCCTGCATTGCCTACGGAGAAGACTCCTCTGGCAGTTTTGTACCTTCTGCACCTGAAAATAATCACTCTCATGGCAGCATCTCCTTGTGCTCCTGAGCTTCGGGAAGGTATTTGAGTACTTTCTTCGTTTGTTATAAGTGCTACCTATCAAAGCGTCTGCTGAGCCATATGTGGACTGTGTTTTGTCAGTATTGTTATATATGTGCACCTTTTCATTGTGGAAATTGTGCTATCATGTGTGACTAATACATTTTAGTGAGGTAGTGCATACACCAGCACTAAATCGCGTTAGTCTAACCCCTGATGTGTGGTACTTTCACGTTTCATTATCAAATTGCACATGCTTATCATTAACAAGATTTGCTGTCTACCACACCGATGTTCTGCACTCCAGAGACAGAAAAAGAGAGAGAGTAAAAGAAAGAGAGAGAGAGAGAGAGAGAGAGAGAGAGAGAGAGAGAGAGAGAGAGTGACCTCCGGGAGATGAACCTCTAACCTTCAACGTGTATATTTTCTACTCCATTACCCCATTCGCCCTCATTTGATCGTGTATGTCTGAGTCCTTTCAAGCCTCAGACAGAAGCTTCTATTTGGTAGAGTGGGGACTAGTATGCTGGCGTACTTATCCAACCCTCCTATAGGACCGTACCATGTCCTAACATCACCTCGTCCTCTGAAGGGAAGTCTTCCAATGCTGTCCCTCAAACATCAAGCCTAAATTTAATAAAGTTTCAGAAATTGGCCTGTTTTGTTCGTTTTATTAGTCTGGAAGTATTGTGTGACTACACTCAGCCACCATCTGGAAAGCATCATGTTTAAGTTGGGTGAAATGCTACCAGGTTTGAGGCACTCTGTAAATGAAGTTGTAGGTGTCTGCCCTCTTACAATCCTCTAGGAACTGACCACTGTCATTCTCCAGATTGAGAGGTGGGCTGCCGCAAAACAGAGTCAGAATCCATTTAATATCATAAACTTTCTTTTATATGACTAAAAAAGGCTTCTGACACCGAAGAGCACTTTATTTCAGACTGCTGCCAATGCTTTTGGTCAAAGTGCGATTCAGAAATATAATAATAAGTAATTAAACCACTTCTGTTTGCACGAAATACCCTGATTGTTCTTTATCTATTGACCACGTGCCACTGAATGACCACATAGTATGCCCAGAGTCAGAGCAATGGCGGCAGGTGACATTTGAAGGTGGTGCGGCGTAAAGGTTTGTTATGACTTTTATATAGTAAGCAAAGCGGACAAGCTAAAAGGACAAACATGCGGTCCAAGCTGGATCATTCTTCAGAGAAGGAAATTAAAAAAAGATTGCCAAATGGTGCATTTTAAAGCAAATTAATTTAGTGATAAAGCAAGGCTTATAAAGCAGTGGGAATATATAGTTTTGACATATTAAACACATAATAACTGCCCTATATCTGCTGTTTTAATATGTTCAGCTGCATTAACATGTTCAACAGTTACTGTACTGTGCAATTTCCACAAAGCGAAAACTTCAGACTTTTAAAGTGTGTACTTGTCCAGTGTCTTGCACTGCATGCAGCATCAACATTGGAAGAAAATTCTTTAAACAGGCTTCGGGAAAGACCCACAGCTGCTGAATGCAATCAGTCATATAGAAATTTGTGAAAACACGTCTTGAAGTGGGATGAAAAATGTGGGGACACTCTAAAAAGGGATCACATTAAATTAATTTCTGTGATTCCCATAGTGTGCTGCCCGACTGGTATTTTGGTTTTTCTCTGAGATGTAATTGCATCCAGATATATAACAAAACAACTGACCTACACCTAAAACCTGTCGATTGGCTTTGTCAATGGTTGTTGTCTTAGTAAATGAGTATGAACATGGATTTGTTATAAATAATTAACCTTCAAAAAGTTTCAATTCTGAAATAGCAATAGTATTGAGGCCTGAGGAAGGAGTTTTGCCTTCAGTTATGTCATGTTATGTGCGCTTAATTTGGATATATATGTTCTTTTTCTCAGCCCATCTTCAACCACCTTTGTTTCCTCTTCAGCAACCTATTTTTATATTTTTTTTATATAGCACAAACTTAACACAAAGGTATCCGTGTCCTTTACATGAGCACCAGTTTCCTTACACAAGGACACATTCATTTGTGTTAGGCACGGGGAGATTAAGTGATTTGCCCAGAATCACAGGATGTTCAGTGTCATTGCTGAGACTCAAACCCGATTCACCAGACTTGAGATCGAACGCCCTAGCCATTAGGCAACAACCTCTCACCCTCTTTACACTCTTCCCTGAATGCACTTCCTTACATCTCCCTCACTTCACCACTTCCAAATATACACTGCACTCACTCTTATTTAAGCAATTTATTTACTTTTGCTCTGTAAATATTTTGCCATATGTGCACCATATGTGCACCCCTTTCACACAAATTTTCACAAAATTGCAATTACAAATGGAATATATGACCATTGTTCTTTATGCTCTGTAGAGAGGCCAAACCACTGATAGGAACTTTGTTTTGGATTCAGCGTCAGCGTCGGAGCTCTTAATCAAAGCCCCTCATAAACACCTACACAACTCAATGGAAAAAAAGAAAGAACGAAACACAACATGATTAAATAGCTAACTCTTGAGGAAGGCAAGATTAAGTAAGATTAAGTAAGACTTGAAATAAGAGGGGAACTAGTTTGCAGACATGCATTGCTTTAACGTTCTTAATACTCATTTGTTAGAAATGGGGGTCTCTAGTTGGCAGTGGCTGGCCACAGTCAAGTAGGGACCCTTTTTCCTATGTTGGAGTAAGGGGACTACACACTTTGATAACCACTGATCAACCCTGTGGTAATGTAGCACGAGCAGCTAGGCGTATCTCAGGGGCAGTGTGTTAAGCATTTATGATCATACACATTAACACAGTGAAGGACACTACAAAGGGACACCACACAAGTAGTTATAAAAAATAAGTATTGTTATATATAGACTTAACACAAGACCAATAATGGTAAAAAGCCACAATACTGAAAAAGGGAGGGTACTCTTCAAAAATCGGAAAAAGCATTCAAAGTGTTAAAATAGGGGTTCAGTTCAAAGCAGGGGTCTCTGCGACCCTTTTATTTACAAAGTACCTGGATTTCGTATCCAAACAAGCAAAATGTCGCAAACAAGCTGTAGCAAGGATTTTCCCCGCGCTAGGCCTCAAATCCTTGCCGCAAGGGAGGATGATGCGCCGGTCTACGGGTCTGTGTGGGACAAAGCGACAGACTTCTTTATGCTAGGCCAGTGATGCATTGAATCCTTGCCGCAAGGGAGGATGATACGCTGATCCTGTTGCGTGTGCGACATTGTTGCGATGAAAGAAAATGGTGCCCTGAAGGGAGCAACTCTCCAGGTGCAATGCAAGGAAAATGGCGGACGCACACTGCCTGCTCTGCGATGTTGTGATGCGGTGATCTCGATGCGATGATCCAGGGTTAGCGAGCCTTCAAAAAGCCCGCAAAAGTGCGATGCAATGATCCCCGGTGTTAGCAAGCACTTTGGGGCCCGCAAGCAGGCGATGTGATGATCTTTGGTTTGCGAGCGCTCGGCGGAAGCAGTTCGATGATTTCTCTTACGTTCTTCAGCTGCGGCGGCTCGCAAACGGGTGTTAGCGACAATTTCAGCGCTCTCTTCTCTGTAGTAGAACTAGAGGCCCTGGAACCCACAGGGGCCTCACCTGCAGATAGAAATCCTAGCTGGGAGAATTCAGGAGGCTGGTGGGGGAGTCAGATGTGCCTGTGACACCAGCAGGAGGCTAGCTGTCTTCTAGCCCTTGGCTGATTGCTTAACAAAATAAAAGTCTCTCAACAGTCCTTTTCCCTCTTCTTCCAAGTCAAAGGGGAACTACTGCAGGCCAATCCAAGAAATAGCACACAAGCACAAGGATAGTCCTCTCCTGCAGATTCCTTTAGTGAAACGGGCAGGGGTTCTTCTTGACATCCAGGAGCAATACCAAAATCAGGGGTTTGGGCACAGATATTTATACCGCAAAAGGCTTTATTCTCAAAAGTCTCTAGTCACTGAAACCAGCCCGAACCTGTTCTGCTCAGGCCTGGAGCACTTTGTTTACCAGGCTGCATCCTTCCTTTCAGAAAGAGGGGTCTGCCATCAGACGCACAGTAGGAGGTGGAGCCAGCATTCTCCTTGCCAGGCACAGCCCTATTAAGGTCAAGGAGCTACCCCTCCCCAGTACTCAATGCAGACCTCTCTATTCAACCCAGGTCTGACTCAGCCTGCCTTGCCCCTCTAAACCCAGACAGCCAATACACATAACAGCAGAGCACACTGGAAGGCTTAACCAAGAAAATACCAACTTTCTAAAAGTAGTATTTTCAAACACAGAATGTTAAAACCAACTTCACTAAAATATGTATTTTATGATTCTGAGTTCAGGCATACTAAACTCGAATTTCTACCATGTTCCCTGAGTCATATAGGACTATAAGATGTAATAGCAAGTCTGCCCTTTCTAGCCTATGGAGAACAGGTAGCCTTGCTGCAGTGAAAAACAAAATGGAGGGTAATTCACTATCAGGACATGCTACACATATCAAGCCATGTCCTGCCTAACACACACAATGCACCTACCATAGGGGTGACTGGCATGATGCTAAGGGAAGGTTCAGGGGCTGGGAAGTGTGGGCACTTCACAGCCAAGATGGCAGTTCAGGGCTGCACGCAGACACTGCAGTGGCAGGGCTGAAGAACACTTTACAAGCTGCTTCTGTGGGTGGCGCAAACCAGCGCTGCAGGCCCTTCAGCAGCATGTGGGTTACCAGCCCTGGGCACACACAGCCCACACTACTAGGGACTAACAGTTAAACCAAATTAGCCAATCGGGATATACCAATTCACAGTTATATTTACACAGGTAGCATTTGCGCTATGGCACTGAATGGCAGTGGCACATCGCCCAGAGCATCTTCTACCAGCACAAACAGAGGAGGCAACAGCGAAAAATGTAAGGGAGACCCACGCCAATGGTGCCAGGTCTAGCATCATTGTTCATAAATCAATCAATATTTTTGGCATTAATGTGAAGGGATTGTCACCGGTGTGTGAGAACGAGGTAATGCGGGCTGGAGGGCCATGGTTCTGACTACTATGATCGTTAATGCTCACCTTTATCTTGTAAATCAAATTAAAAAAATTACATACTATGCTTTTCTTTTCAGAGTATTATTTCATCAAACCTTGGGAACATAAAACTGCACCATTACTACCATGTTATTGTTAAAGTCTGCATTGCATGCTCTCGGTGTGGAGACTAAGCAGCATGGCCATGCACCTGCAGGGGTGTAGTAATTGCAGTGAGGCATGCAGCTGATTTAAAGACACTCTGCCAGGAGACCGCATTAGAACTGCAATGCATTTATATAAAATGAGCCAACATAGCTCAGCTGGACTGGTTAGACTTTAATGCACACAGCATGAACTTCTCTGCAGGAGTTGGTACTGAGGGCCAGTTTTAATATCATACAGTAGAAAACTGTTTACTAAAGCACATATCCCTCGCTTTGCTCTTGATTTGGGTATTTGTATCAACTTCACAAGGGATTAAGGTAACAAGAACTCTGGCCTGCTCATGTTTTGGCTCCATTTCTCATGGGTGCAGCAGCTCCCCTTCTAACGTGGCCAGTGATGTGTTGCCAGGGCCTGGGGTGTAGAGTGGGGGAGATTAGAGTAGCAAGGGTCTCGGCAAGCCACCAAAACACACATGCTTGCATCCTCTCCTACTTGTGATGAATGGGAAAGGGTGGGATCTGTGCATTGTGAATGATGGAGTGCTGCTCTCACTCAGGGATGGAGACTGCAAGACCCCAAACCATGACACTGACAGTGTCACTGGCCTATAGTGGAAGCTGCTATAGAGTGCAATGGCAATGATTCATTATGATGGGCTTTAGAACAGTACGCGTTGTGCCTCACATATCAGAACGTTTATTACTGCCTAGCTTCAATCTCCTGCTACAGAGTGAGGCAGTGCAGGCAGTCTGTGACAGATAACACAGACTTAAATACATCGATTTTTTTTGAGATACAATTGTATCTCTAAATAAATTGATCTATTTCATATTTGTACAGGAATGTGAAGGAAATAATTTCAGGGGGCGCAGCCCCAGAGCCCCAAATAGAGAATCAGCCCCTGAGTCAGAGACCAGACTTGGTGTACAATCATGCAAGAATTGTTGAGGAAAACTATAAACAGCAGATTACTTTTAGCACTTAGCTAGCCTTGCTGACGGTTAGGTGATCATTAAGCCCTGAGCAGCAAGCAGAGCAGCAAGCAGCAGTGCAACATGCACAAGATAAATACAATTGTTGCTTTTGTGATGCAACATTATTGAGTGCCTGTCACTTAGCTACAGGAGCTATTTATGCATGACTAACATATTTTAGTGAGGTAGTGCAGAAACCAGCACTAAAATGAGTTAGTCTAACCCCTGACGCATGGTACCTTCACGTTCTAACCATTCTGTAAAGGTCCAGAAATTATTCTATGTAGAACTTTACATGAAATGTTCTCTATTAATTTTTAACATTGTCTCTTTGTCTTTGTGTGCTTAAATTATCAGTCAGAGGTCATCAGAGCAGCTGTAGAACACTTGTAAAAGTGTTCTCTTCTTATGTTGACTGTTTAAAGTATGTTCTGGCTACTGATTAAGGGAAAATATACCAGCTTTAGGTGATTTTTCAATGTTTGTACTAAAATACTTGTCATGCCGTTAAAAAAATTGCCTTTTTACAAAACTTGGCAGAGGATGTGCGCAACTCCAGCAACAGAACCTGAAATGGGCTTGGGGGCAGTTGTGGCTACATAGCCAGGCTATAACACATGGACCCACAATCCCCGGTGCAGGGGAGCAGGCTCTTAACTACAAGCGGGAGCCTCAGCCTCGGCATGTGCGTAGTGCATCTGATGGACAAGGCCAAGCTGTCCAGTCCCTGACATTTAGATGAAGCTGGCTAACGAAGCGGGAGCTCTGGGGGGCTTGGCCCCTTGATTTATCAGAGATTGTTACCATGTCGGAGTGTTTGATATAATATATAGCATGTCTCTCACATTTTAAGAATCAGTGGAAGATATCATACATTGAAGTCTACTATTGCAGGTATTGCAGTAAGAATGAGTAAAACATAATTGCAGCAATAACTGTTATAATAACATCTATCAAAATGTGTTCCACCTGGTTCTTTATAATGTGAGAGTCATGATGTACAATCTTTATCATGCGCCTTCGGCCTGGTCACCCCCACGCTCCTGTGCCTGCTGCCGCTCCCGCAGCCCCAGCTACCCGAGGGCCGCCGAGCCCACACCAGCCTCCCGCAGCCCCAGCCACCGAGGTCTGCCGAGCCCAGCTTTTCCCGCCGCCCCAGCCACCCGGGGGCCGCCAAGCCGGCTCCAGCTTTTCCCGCCGCCCCAGCCCGTGGCCCCGCCCCCCCGACAGCCGATTGGCTCGCGCTCTCGCCTCCCCGCAGACCCTCCCGACCGGCTCCCTTCTTAAGGGGAGCCAGACCAAGATCCAGGGAGTGACCACTGCGCCTTCGGCCTGGTCACCCCCACGCTCCTGTGCCTGCTGCCGCTCCCGCAGCCCCAGCCACCCGAGGGCTGCCGAGCCCACACCAGCCTCCCGCAGCCCCAGCCACCAGAGGGCCGCCGAGCCCAGCTTTTCCCGCCGCCCCAGCCACCCGTCTACGCCCGTCCGCGCCTGGACCGCGCCCAGCGCCAGGACCCCTGGCCCCCGCAGACCCCAGCCCACCCGCCGGACGTACGACGCCGCCACCCTCAACGCACTCAACGCCGGCCGAAGCCCAGGATGCTACCGAGCCACCCCGAGACGCACCCACGGACCCTTCTGCTGCAACTCCTGCAAGTTCACCTGCATCCGGACCTGCACCACTCCAGCAGTGCCCAAGACCTCGACGAGCAACAGCAGCCACCTAAGATGCATCCTGCTCAACACCCGCTCCGTCCACAGGCACGCCATCGAGATCTGGAACCTGCTCGACACCACAGCCCCAGACGTCGCCTTCTTCACGGAAACCTGGATGAACGCCTCCTCTGAGCCTGACATCGCCATCGCCATCCCAGACGGCTACAAGATCATCCGACGGGACCGCATCAACCACACCGGAGGAGGCATCGCCATCGTCCACAGGAACTCCATCCGCATCACGACCAACACCGACGACACCCTCACAACCGCCGAGTACCTGCACTTCCAGGTCCACATCAACCCGAAGACCACCCTCAGAGGCACCCTCATCTACAGACCCCCTGGACAACGCACACAGTTCAGCGAAGACATCGCCGACTTCATCAGCCCACACGCCCTCTGCTCCGCTGACTACATCCTCCTCGGGGACCTCAACTTCCACCTGGAGAACAACAACGACCGTATACCACCACCGTGCTGGACAACCTCGCCAACCTGGGACTCAAGCAACTGGTGACAACCCCCACCCACTACGCCGGACACACACTCGACCCCGTCTTCGCATCCAGCAAGGACATCGCCTTCAGCCACGCCACCGGACTCCACTGGACGGACCACAGCTGCGTCCACTTCAGCTTCGCAAGGACCACGATCCACCACCACCAGCAACAGGTTGCACGCAGGAACTGGAACAAGATCACAGCCGACCAGCTCGCATCCTCCCTGAGCATGAATCCTCCCACCAGCACAACGAACCCTAGCCAGGCGGCCACCAACCTCACAAAGTGGATCAGCGACTGCGCAGACGAGCTCGCCCCCCTGAGAACCCCGCCTAGCAGACCCGGCAGCAAGAAAGCCCCATGGTTCACCGACGAACTCAAGAGCTCCAAGAAGATCTGCAGAGCCCTCGAGAGAACCTGGCGCAGAGTCCCAACTCCAGACAACATGACTGCCCTCAAGCTCGCCACCCGAAAACACCACCAACTCATCCGCGCCACCAAGAAAACCGCATTCAAGGAACGACTGGACAACAACGCACACAACAGCAAAGAACTCTTCAACATCGTCAAAGAGCTCTCCAACCCCAACGCTGGAAACAACGACATCACCCCTTCGCAAGACCTCTGCAACTCCCTCGCCTCCTTCTTCCACAACAAGATCGCGGACATACACAACAGCTTCAGCACCCAACCGACGAACGCCACGACCGAACCACCGCCCCCCACCACCACCCTCCGCGCCTGGACTCCGATCAGCACCGAAGACACCGTCCGCACGATGAACTCCATCCACTCCGGATCTCCGACCGACCCCTGCCCTCACCACGTCAAGGCCGACGCTGTCATCGCACCCCACCTGCGGGACATCATCAACACCTCCTTCGATACCGCTACCTTCCCGGAGAGCTGGAAGCACGCCCAACTCAGCGCTCTACTCAAGAAACCATCGGCTGACCCCACCGACCTCAAGAACTACCGCCCGATCTCGCTGCTCCCGTTTCCTGCAAAAGTCATCGAGAAGACCGTCAACAAGCAGCTGGCCGCCTTCCTCGAGACGAGCGGATCCCTCGACCCCTCGCAATCTGGCTTCCGGGCCAACCACAGCACCGAGACCGCCCTGATCGCAGTCACCAATGATATCCGAGCGCTGCTCGACAACGGAGAAACAGCGGCCCTCATCCTCCTAGACCTCTCCGCGGCCTTCAACACTGTCTGCCATCGTACCCTAGTACAATGCCTCAGCAACGTCGGAGTCCAGGAGAAGGCACTGGAGTGGATCATCTCCTTCCTCGCCGGGAGGACACAGAGAGTCCGCCTCCCCCCGTTCAGATCTGAAGCCACCGAAGTCATCTGCGGCGTCCCTCAGGGCTCCTCGCTCAGCCCAACCCTCTTCAACATCTACATGAGCCCACTCGCAGACATCGCACGCCAGCACAACCTCAACATCATCTCCTACGCCGACGACACCCAGCTGATCCTCTCCCTTACCAACGACCCCGCCACTGGAGTTCTGGACTTTTATTACGGTCCAGAGGTGTCAGGGACAACACCCGAAGACCCCTGAGTTCTACCTGTCTCGGTGCACAAATGAACAGAAACACGGGCTTCTCGATGGTGGCGTCAAAGACCAAAGGTTTATTACTGCAGGGACACAGAAGTCACAGAAACTACACACGGGCAGATTCTAGGAGCCTGTTCGATTTGCACTAAGTGGGTTGCTCCTTAAATACAAATTATTTAGCTGGGGGCAACATTCTCCACATACTAGTACATTTCTTAACCTTTATGTCCTAAACAATAAATATTTGGCGTTACACAGGAATCGTCAACAATATCTGATGTCAAAACATTACGAACGAGAGGTTCCCACTGTTCCATCATAATCCCATGTCATCTTTTCATTCAAGAGCCGGACCGCCTCGTCGTAAATTTCGTTACCTCCCCCTAATAAAAGCCCAGAAGGAAAGGAGCAGAGCCAGGTGCAGAAGATAGAAAAACAGGATAAGAGATGTTTGTGGGTCGTAAATGGGCAAGGCTACCAGATTCGGCCGCCTAATCATGATCAGGCCAACGAACACGAGAACCAGTATAGCTGGACTGGCCTCGGGCAGAGGAGGCAGCTTCTGCCGAGTCATGCGGCCACAGCGTTTTCTGTCCTAAGGTGCACGTGTCACTAACAAGGTGAATCACCGGCTAAAGCCTACATGTCCTTATGTGAAATGAAGTGATCAGAGGTCCATTGACTATGTGAGGGCAAGAATACAAGATGGATGCCATAATCTAAAATGGATGCCATCGGTGTATCGGAAATGTGGTTATAACAGGAGTGCTCTTGCTCGTAGCATAGCGAAAACACCAGGATATACTAAATGGATCATTTGCGGTTCACCGGTACCAAAATTATGAGTTTACGACAATGTTGAAAACATGGGTTCAAATCGTCACGGAACCTCAGACCCTCCTTTTGCCCTTACATAGGCAATTACTCAGTCTATGTCAGAGTCTATTTCGATGTTCATTAGGTCAGTGATATGTTGTTGCATCATCATCCTTTCTCGCACCTTGTCTCCAAATACAGGCGTTTTTTTAAGACAGGTTGCAGCACAGAGGCTACACAAAGCGGGACCACATTGGATAATAAGGCAGCACGAGAATAGGAATACTAAGATAATACCAACGACCATCAGAACCTTCCATCCCCATGCTGATAGTAGAGTCCAAAGCCATTCCATTAAGGACCAGTTTCCCTTGTCTACGTGGATAGAGTCGGAAATCTTGTGTAGCTTAGAGATCGCTTCATACACTGTCGGAGCATTATTGGGGATAAAAACACAGCAGCTCGATTGGATCATTCGGCATACCCCACCTCGATCTGCAAGTATTACGTCAAGAACCATACGATTCTGTAACATCATGAGATGATCCGCCTGGAGCTCAGCTGTTAAATTACTAAGGGCACCCGCAGTTTCTGTAATAGTAGATTCAACTACCCGTGTTAGCTGACGTAGGTTTCTACTATTGGCCATAGGCCCCCAGAACGGAAGGAAACCTTTGAAAAAGTCTCCGGCTTCCTGACCAGCGGTATCTTCTTTGCTGAAAACACCTCTTGCTACTCTGGTCTTGTGATAATCTGGGGAAGCAGTGTATGTCGGAGGCAATAGTCGAGCAATATAGCATGAACCTGAAAAGTCAGCAGGCAACCATGTATATGCCCTATCCTGACAAATGAAGTAGGTACCCTTAGCAGTTAGGAAGGCAGGGGAAGAGTTAGACGGATACACGTAAGTCTCAACACAGTCACTCTTCCCTAGCCGAGCTCTTGGATTTCTCCCATTACCTTGCAAACAGACTTGACCTCGGTGAGGTACGACCCAAACTGGAGTGGAGCTCTTACGCTTGCTTTCACCCAAACTAATGCGATACTCCATAGAATTCCAACTCAGATATACTCGTAGCTCATCCTTAGGATAAGATGGGGTGTTATTGACGTCTTTAATCATGTCAATGATTCCCTTGACTAAAGCTTTATTAGCGGAATTATACTTAGCGGAACGTGGTGGACGCGGGGGATAGGTCTCGAGGGCATAAACAAATATAGTCTGAAAAGCCTGAAATGACTCCATTATAGCTAAAAGGCAAGACCAGATAGGGAATGCCTTTATCCATAGTGTGTGGTATCAGACCACATACCCAGCAGTCTGTTGTGTTAACTACCAGTTGGTGTTGATGCAAGAGCTGTACAAAAGTGTTATTTATGAATTCTGAGCGTCGAGCTTGCTCGTGTTCGGGGAACGGATGAAAGGAATGATAAGAAGCAACAGTAGAAGAGACAAGATCAAGGGGAGGTACTGTAGTTGTTATCGGTGCAAAAATCAAATGGATTCCAAAGACGATTCCACCCACCAACATTAGTAAAACAATCAAAAACATAATGGCACATTGCATCATAAAACATTTGTTATGAAGAATCTTGTACAGTCTATTTCTGCGAACATAAATTACATTCTCTCGGTGCAGCCCAGGAAGCTCCATCTTCTACAACCACTCGCGACCACTGATGGTATGTACGTAGTTGAAAATGCCTCTACCAGCCCTGGGAGTTCCCAGAACTGACAGAAAGACCGACCTTGTGTCTGGCCCCCGCAGATTCAACTAGGCACAAAGCCATGACCCTACGGCTACCCAGACGGCAAGGTAATAAGAACAATAGAAATACAGAGAAATACAAAATATTCAGCAAACTTCCTGGCTGGAGGCAATGTATTAGAGCAGAATATGAAAAAAATAGGCAGTTTCCTGCTTTATTAGTCCTTAAAATGAGAACGTAGATTGTATCTCAGTTTTCCTGGCGTAGTTTGATCCGGAAATAATCTGTTTTCAGCAGGAGTGACAATGTTCGAGTTTGCAGAGGACAAATCTTCGTTTGATGCAATGTTCTGGTCAGTGATCAAAGGAGCAGTGTCAGAAAAAGAGTCAGAGTTCGGTGGATCAGTTATTAGTTCTGCATCACTGAAAGGAACATATTTCGGAACCGGTTCGGTGTCAGAGGCACCAATTCCTTGTTTAACCCAGTTATCATAAGGGAGTGGAAGGGGTACACGCTTAGTATGTGTCGCGTGGACCCAGTTTTTTCTTCCAGCCACACGTACAGCAGTCTTTGTTGCCAGTAGCACTTGAAACGGGCCAACGAACTTGGGTTGAAGATTTCTGGTCCGTCCAAAATTCCTGATGACGACGTAGTCGCCGGGTTTCAGCTGATGACCTGGACTTTCCGGTGGCTTTGGTAATGCATCGAAAACCTGTTGTTGAATGAGACTCAATTTAGCAGTCAAGTCAAAAAGGTAATCGATTAACATTGGGTATTCCAGCTGTTTGAACTCCCTAGGTCTTGGCACCCCCCAAATATTGGCAGGGCGACCGAACACAATCTCATAGGGACTAAGCCCTACTCGGGAATGCACAGTCGCTCTTGTGGATAACAGGGCCAAAGGTAATGCGTCTGGCCAGGACAAGCCCGTGGAGGCTTGTATCTTGGCCAGTTTCAGCTTGAGGGTACCATTGTACCCTTCAACTAAACCTGCTGACTGGGGGTGATTCGCACTGTGGAACTTTTGCTTTATCCCTAAGCCTGCACATACACTCTGCATAACTTTCCCTACGAATTCACTTCCATTATCTGACCATACAATCCGTGGCATGCCATACCTGGGGAAGTACTCTTTTAGGAGAATTTTGGCAGTGGAAAATCTCTTGGTGAACGGAGGGAAGGATCAACCCTAAAACCTAAAATCAGTTCCATTGCTTCTTTTATCTCCTGACCAACTATCATACCTGCAGCAAATTTTTGTTGAACATGAATCAATTCGTCTGAAATTTGTTCAGAATCATTCTCTTCCCACTCCTCACGTAAAAGGGAACACATAACATCAAACACATAGCGTTGTGTCGGTTCATTCCATTGCATAAATGTATCTAATACATCTCGTACATTATACCTTCCAACTTTCGAAATCCACCTAAGAGCAGTGGAATCTAATATTCCTCGTTCTTCAACACTAGGAAGCTGACTACGTCTCTGAACTGATTCAGAGGCAGGACTTTTAATCAGAGTTTTGTAGAAGGGAGATAGAATATTAGAGACAGATTCAGTGATTCTCCGACGAACAGAAAGCGGAGTCATATAGCTAGAGGAAGTTTGAAGTAGAGTGGTAGTTGGGACAGAAGAGACAGCAACAGTAGGTGTAGGAGGCAAAGTAGCTTGCGAAACAACAGATATCAGCGGTACAGGCATAGGCAGAGGAGCTGGTAACCCTGGAAGAGGGGGTGCCGGAGGAACATTGTTAACCACAGGGAATGCAGGAGCTTGATTCAGGGGGGGCAGGAGCAGGTATACCAGGCTGTCCAGCAACCGGTAACACAACATTCGGCAGAGGTGGAGGTGACCTCAACAAGTAAGACAACAGAGGATCATTTTCAGAGTCCTCCACTATCACTAGCTAATTGGCGATCTAGCAGCCTATGGCCTCCTCCTTGTCAACTCCGGTGCAACGCACACGAAAGGACACCTACTTGATCCGGTGTTTTCCAACATCCCCTCTCTCCAATTTATAAATTCACAACCACTCCCGTGGACGGACCATTTTCTGGTTACTACCCACCTACCAGGGGCATTCAAGAAACCCCAAAAACCCTCCATCCTCTCTAGAGATAGATCGTGGGCCAAACTCTCGGTGGAGGACTGGTCCAAAGCCCTGGACTCTTCGACCCCTAGCCTCTCGGAGGACCCCTCCACCGCTGATACTCTATTCAGAGAATGGATCTCCTACTCCATATAATAATTCTTTGCTGTGTATGAATGTTGAAGATTGAATGAATGTGGTATGAAACTGTCCTTACAATGTATATGATTGTATAGCACTTTTAGAATGTTGATGATTATATTGAATCTATTGTTTAGGTGTGTTTTATAAAAATTAAAAATTGGTAAAATTTGACCAAAATCTAAGAAAATGAAATAAATGAGAAAATAAAAAGATTTATTCATTACACAAAAGTGTTGCGACACATATAGTTTAATTCATTTGTCATTAGATACAGAGTAGTAGTATTGCGAACAGTATTGGCATTCGTTTTGTTTAGTGGTTTTTGATTTAGAAGCGGCATTCAATCCAGTTCAAAGGCCAAAACTGGGGAAGATTTTAGTCGATATGAACCTCCCGGGTAACTTGATAAATATAAGTATTCCCCTGCATGAGGGAAATTAAGCTGGGGTTAGGTGGGGCCCAAATGGTGAACTAACGGAGAAGATCGATGTAGCCAGAGGAGTTCACCAAGGCTGTGTTCTGGTCCTCCCTTTTCCTTTTGTTTATAAATAAATGCATAGACTACTTGGCAAATTGTGTCAGATTGGTCCTTGCCCTTGAGCCTATCACAGAAGTAGCAAGATTGCGACCCCTGTTGTATTGGCTTTGAGTATGGTCCACTGAGGTGTTAAATCTTCATTAAGAACCCCTATGTGAGATGTCAGATTTAAAACACTCATACAAAATTCCCTAGTTAGCACAAATTAAACAGACTTTAGTCAGGTTGTGGCTGAGAAACTTTTAGAATCATCCCCTATCTATTAATAACACCACTATTTTCAGTATTTTTTTGCTATCGATTTTTATTTTTATTGATGATTAGTTTTCACTTTGCATCTATTTTTAGAACTTGAATTTGTATTATGTACTATGTTAAATTTTTATATATGTTGATAAATTGCTAAATTTGCATTGACAATAAAAGATTAAGGTGACTCCACCTTTTATGCCCATAAGTGAATAATGTTAAATTGTAAATCAGTATATGGTGCACCATTGGATAATGTTAAATTAAACTAGAAATATCCAGTCAAAGTAGACTGTACTCAAGAATGTAACTGTTTCACAGCCCTTTCCACAGGGGCATTGGCATTATTCCAATGGTTAATCAAAGACTACCTGAAAAGTGTTAATTTGTCATGACAGAAAAATGTCACATTAGTGAAATTACCAATTACCAGTCTTCCTGTAGCCAAAGGCTCCATTCGGGAAAATGGCCTATACAATGCGGGCTGAGCCATGTGTGTCATTTCCCCGCAAGTGGAACCACGCTTGCCTTAACCACACATATGCACTAACCACACATATGCATGGTTAAGGCAGTGCGCTGTGAAGATCCTGGGATGGGCGGGCCAGAAGAGAAGGATAGGGAGAGGACATGGTCTGGTAAGAGGGTATTGGGGTCAGGATCTGGGGGTTGAGGGATTGTTTTGTTAAGGATTGTGGTAGGTTTAGGACTCAGGATTGTGAGGTCGTTTTTAGAGCTCAGAGGGCAAGGTTGGGGTTGTTTTCAGGGGTTGGGTTTGTTTTTAGGGTTCGGGGGTCAGGGTGTTTTTAGGGCTCAGGGGAGTTTGGGTCATTTTTAGCGCTCGGTCATTTTTAGGGCTCGGATCGGGTTTCTTTTAGAGCTCGGGGTTCAGGGTAGTGTTAATGGCTCAGAGGGGGTTGGGGTAATTTTTAGGGCACAGGGAGGTTCGGGTAGCTATTAATGCTCAGGGTAGGTCGGGAAGGTTTTAGGGCTCAGGGCGAGAGGGCTTGGGTGTGATCTTTACCATGCATATCCCTTTGTCCACATGCCTTTACCACAAAAATGTGCGGAAAAAGGCATGTGTGGTAAAGTTATGCATTGTTCATATGCATTTGTTATTCGTGTAGTTTAGCCATGCTTTTCCTTTTTACACATGGGCCTTAACTTTACATCAGCTCTGTGAAAGAAAATAACAAAAAGAAAGTAAATTTTGAACTGTTATGTATGCCATAAAGTTGTCACTTTCCAAGCAAACAAAAATATGCTCACCATTCAACACACTACTTAGCTAAATATGTACTCAGCCTAAATTTGATTGCACCGAAAACCCTACATCACTTCCAGATTGGTTTGCACTCAAAATTGTTGTTAATGTCTTAAGAAAAGAAAGAAAACAGATATGCACAATACATGTTCTCCAGTTCTGATGAAGTGGGTGGATAACATTGTTTTACATATGAACTGATACCAGAAAGTCTCCTAAAATGTTCTGACTGCTTATAGCCACATCCATCTATCTATCTCTCTCTATCTATCTATCTATCTATCTATCTATCTATCTATCTATCTATCTATCTATCTATCTATCTATCTATCTATCTATCTATCTATCTATCTATCTATCTATCTATCTATCTATCTATCTATCTATCTATCTATCTATCTATCTATCTATCTATCTATCTATCTATTTATCTATCTATCTATCTATCTATCTATCTATCTATCTATCTATCTATCTATCTATCTATCTATCTATCTATCTATCTATCTATCTATCTGCCTGCCTGCCATCCTGCCTGCCTGCCTGCCTGCCTGCCTGCCTGCCTGCCTGTCTGCCTGTCTGTCTGTCTGTCTGTCTGTCTGTCTGTCTGTCTGTCTGTCTGTCTGTCTGTCTGTCTGTCTGTCTGTCTGTCTGTCTGTCTGTCTGTCTGTCTGTCTGTCTGTCTGTCTGTCTGTCTGTCTGTCTGTCTGTCTGTCTGTCTGTCTGTCTGTCTGTGCATCTATCTCTATACCCATCCACCCATCCGTCTGTCCTTCTGTCCGTCCGTCCGTCTGTCTGTCTTTCTGTCTATCTATCTCTCTGTCTATCCAGATAGAGAGGGGAGAGAGAGAGAGAAAGAGAGAATAGGAAACATAGGAACGCTGTTAATACACCAGCCCCTTTGCATGTAATGTGTATTTCTTTAATTCGTTTCAGAAATCATTGAGATGCTAATTTCGATTTGAAATCAATATCCACTGTTCATGGTCCTTTGACTCCAATCACTCCTGCCAGCTCCACGCTAACTCACAGTCATGTGACCTCATAATTGAGTAACCATAAGACAAATCCCCTGCCATACTGCGGAATAACCTTTTGCAGTGTGGAAATAAGCTCTTCCTAATGTGGTGATCCAAGAGGAACCCCAAGGGCCCGAATAATTGTTTGTCCTTTTGTATTTAATAAGATGCAAAGCAAAATAAATTAACAACATGATTCAGTCATCAATCACCGATATTGTTGATCAATAAGCTGCACGAATGCTTGTTCCTAAGAACCGAACCAGAATCTCCAGCATGGTAGAATGTTTACATTCCCAGGGCGTAATACAAATTGCAGATTTACATTCGATCCAAGCAATGCGTTTTCCTTTTCAGTTATGCAAATAATGTCAACCAAAATTGAAGAGGATTTCTAAATATACAGTGGAATGCCATAAAAAACATATATCGTGATGTGCGGTACATTTGGAAGTAGAATTCATTCATGAGCAAATTAAAAAGATAAATGGGTTGTTGTGTTACCATTCAGAAAGGCAGTTCAACAATTGGAAAATGACTACTGGGACCAGCAGTAGTGGACTGGTTTAACAAATTGAGCAGGGTTCAGTACGTTCTATATCAATGTTGGCCCTGTCAAAGGATCATTACCCCTTGGGAGATTGCACAGCATGAGTTATTAAGAATAATGGTGAGGATTAGGGACAATGTAACTGAGGCTTGTAAAGACATATGAGAGCTAATACGGTTTTCTATTTTTGATGTGCACGTTTTGAGGGTTGAGTTTAACATTACAGATGTCAAAAAGACCTATTGCTTGCAATGTATACATAAATGGGCTCTGGGGTCAGTCACATTCAACTATTTGCTCTGTTTGACCGGCATTTCTCAGCCAACCGGCTCGATCCTTTCCCAGTCGCGACTTGGCTCAGCTCTGTGGAATATATCTCTCACATAATGCTATTGGTTGCATCCAATTTCTGTCAAACACTAAAAAAGGCCCTTAGGGCCAAATGTACAAAAATTAGGAATAGTGATTTCCAAATTGCAAGTTTTATCGAATAACAATTTTAAATATCAATTACTATTCTAAAAAAGAATATATTTTAAATTACTGATTCCTAGTGTGGCCACAAATCAACCCACTTCATGAATATTAAGGAGAAAGGTTACAATTTATGAACCAGTAAAAATCACAGCAAACATAGTGAAGGTGTCCTGCTGGCCTCAGCAGACAACCATGTCTGTGATTGTTATTTTAATAAAGCAAACCTTTTTTTTTTGTGAAATGCAGCCCATTTTCCTTAAAGGAAAACAATATGCTTATTTAAAACAATAATGAAACGTTTGAGTTTCCTTTTTAAAGATTAGGTAGAGGTCCTTGTGATCACTGCCTGCTCTGGAAAATTCAGTCTCAAAACATTAATACATCCCACTGCGAATCGTTATTTGGAATGGATGCCCTGAACACGCCCCTTCCAAATAACGAATCACAAACCCAAATTGCAATTCAGTAACAAATTACTGGCTTGCAAATTTGGTCTTTTTAATTTGAAAATGCCTTGTTGCTTTTGATAACAGCCTGAATCTGTGTATTGGGGCTTTTGCAACCTCCTAAAAAGCTTTGCATATATAACCTCAAGCGTCCAAACAATTGTATTTAAGGAATTTTAAAAAAGCCCAACTGCCTTTAACAAGTAATTAACAGCTACTGTCAACAGGTTCAATAAGGTATAAAACAAGGGCCTAGTATGTCATATTAAGCAAAAGCGGTACAAAAGGGGGTGGTGATGGACGGAGCATCTGAACCAATCAAACACTCACACCCAGTCAACAGATCTGGGTTTAATCCATCACCGTTCTTTAGCCCACTCTGCCACTCCAGTTCAGACATGGCCATATGCAAATCAGTCTGACCCTTTGCCTCATGGGAACAGTCCAGCCCGAACTGCCAAGCCTTACTTTCCCTGGACCGGAAACAAGCTTCCTAGGACCAGTTTCTGGCATTACAGCCGTCTTCAGCCCGGCTTGCTTGGATCCAGTGGCAAAGTGAGCAAGGGACTCACATTTGAGCATACCCTGCCAACTTATGGTGAACAAAGCGGTACAAAAGGGGGTGGTGATGGTCTGGAGCATCTGAACCAATCAAACACTCACACACAGTCAACAGATCTGGGTTTAATACATCACCGTTCTTTAGCCCACTCTGCCACCCCAGTTCAGACATGGCCATATGCAAATCAGTCTGACCCTGTGCCTCATGGGAACAGTCCAGCCCGAACTGCCAAGCCTTGCTTTCCCTGGACCGGAAACAAGCTTCCTAGGACCAGTTTCTGGCATTACAGCCGTATTCAGCAAGGCTTGCTTGAATCCAGTGGCAAAGTGAGCAAGGGACTCACGTTTGAGCATACCCTGCCAACTTATGGCGAACAAAGCGGTACAAAAGGGGGTGGTGATGGACGGAGCCTCTGAACCAATCAAACACTCGCACCCAGTCAACAGATCTGGGTTTAATACATCACCGTTCTTTAGCCCACTCTGCCACCCCAGTTCAGACATGGCCATATGCATTTCAGTCTGACCCTGTGCCTCATGGGAACAGTGCAACCCGAACTGCCAAGCCATGCCTTCACTGGACCGGAAACAAGCTTCCTAGGACCGGTTTCTGGCATTACAGCCGTCTTCATCCAGGCTTGCTTGAATCCAGTGGCAAAGGGAGCAAGGGGCTCACGTCTGAGCATACCCTGCCAACTTATGGTGAACAAAGCGGTACAAAAGGGGGTGGTGATGGACGGAGCATCTGTACCAATCAAACACCGACTCCCAGTCAACAGATCTGGGTTTAATCCATCACCGTTCTTTAGCCCACTCTGCCACCCTAGTTCAGACATGGCCATATGCAAATCAGTCTGACCCTGTGCCTCATGGGAACAGTCCAGCCCGAACTGCCAAGCCATGCCTTCCCTGGACCGGAAACAAGCTTCCTACGACCGGTTTCTGGCATTACAGTAATCTTGAGCCAGGCTTGCTTGAAACCAGGGGCAAAGTGGGCAAAGGACTCACATCTGAGAATACCCTGCAAACTTATGGCAAACAAAGCGGTAGAAAAAGGGTGTGGGGATGGACGGAGCATCTGAACCAATCAAACACTCACACCCAGTCAACAGATCTGGGTTTAATATATCACCGTTCTTTAGCCCACTCTGCCATCCCAGTTCAGACATGGCTGTATGCAAATCAGTCTGACCCTGTGCCTCAGGGGAACAGTCCAGCCCGAACTGCCAAGCCATGCCTTCCCTGGACCTGAAACACGCTTCCTAGGACCAGTTTCTGGCAATACAGCCGTCTTCAGCCAGGCTTGCTTGAATCCAGTGGCAAAGTGAGCAAGGGACTCACGTTTGAGCATACCCAGCCAACTTATGGCGAACAAAGCGGTACAAAAGGGGTGGTGATGGACGAAGCATCTGACCCAATCAAACCCTCACACCCAGTCAACAGATCTGGGTTTAATCCATCACCGTTCTTTAGCCCACTCTGCCACCCCAGTTAAGTTATGGCCATATACAAATCAGTCAGACCCTGTGCCTCATGGGAACAGTCCAGCCCGAACTGGCAAGCCATGCCTTCCCTGGACCGGAAACAAGCTTCCTAAGTCCGGTTTCTGGCATTACAGTAATCTTCAGCCAGGCTTGCTTGAATCCAGGGGCAAAGTAGGCAAAGGACTCACGTCTGAGAATACCCTGCAAACTTATGGCGAACAAAGCGGTACAAAAGGGGGTTGTGTTGGACGGAGCATCTGAACCAATCAAACACTCACACCCAGTCAACAGATCTGGGTTTAATACATCACCGTTCTTTAGCCCACTCTGCGACCCCAGTTCAGACATGGCCATATGCAAATCAGTCTGACCCTGTGCCTCATGGGAACAGTCCAGCCCGAACTGCCAAGCCATGCCTTCCCTGGACCTGAAGCAAGCTTCCTAGGACCAGTTTCTGGCATTACAGCCATCTTCAGCCAGGATTGCTTGAATCCAGTGGCAAAGTGAGCAAGGGACTCACGTCTGAGTATACCCTGCCAGCTTATGGCGATTAAAGCGGTACAAAAGGGGGTGGTGATGGACGGAGCATCTGAACCAATCAAACACTCACACCTAGTCAACAGATCTGGGTTTAATCCATCACCGTTCTTTAGCCCACTCTGTCACCCCAGTTTAGTTATGGCTATATGCAAATCAGTCTGACCCTGCGCCTCATGGGATCAGTTCAGCCTGAACTGCCAAGCCATGCCTTCCCTGGACCGGAAACAAGCTTCCTAGGACTGGTTTCTGGTTTTACAGCCATCTTCAGCCAGGCTTGCTTGAATTCAGTTGCAAAGTGAGCAAGGGACTCAACGTCTGAGCATACCCTACCAACTTTTGGTGAACAAAGCGGTACAAAAGGGGGTGGTGATGGACTGTGCATCTGAACCAATCAAACACTCACACCCAGTCTACAGATCTGGGTTTAATCCATCACCGTTCTTTAGCCCAATCTGCCACCCCAATTCAGACATGGCCATATGCAAATCAGTCGGACTCTGTGCCTCATGGGAACAATCCAGTCCGAACTGTCAAGTCATGCCTTCCCTGGACCGGAAACAAGCTTCCTAGGACCGGTTTCTGGCATTACAGCCATCTTCAGCCAGGCTTGCTTGAATCCAATGGCAAAGTGAGCAAGGGACTCACGTCTGAGCATACCCTGCCAACTTATGGCGAACAAAGCGGTACAAAAGGGGGTGGTGATGGAGGGAGCATTTGAACCAATCAAAAAATCACACCCAGTCAACAGATCTGGGTTTAATCCATCACCGTTATTTATCCCACTCTGCCACCCCAGTTCAGAGTTGGCCATGTGCAAATCAGTCTGACCCTGTGCCTCATGGGAACAGTCCAGCCCGAACTGCCAAGCCATGCCTTCCCTGGACTGGAAACAAGCTTCCTATGACCGTTTTCTGGCAATACAGCTGTCTTCAGCCAGGCTTGCTTGAGTCCATTGGAAAAGTGAGCAAGGAACTCACGTCTGAGCATACCCTGCAAACTTATGGCGAACAAAGCGGTACAAAAGGGGGTGGTGATGGACGGAGCATCTGAACCAATCAAACACTCACACCCAGTCAACAGATCTGGGTTTAATCCATCACTGTTCTTTAGCCCACTCTGCCACCCCAGTTCAGACATGGCCATATGCAAATCAGTCTGACCCTGTGCCTCATGGGAACAGTGCAGCCCGAACTGCCAAGCCATGCCTTCCCTGGACCGGAAACAAGCTTCCTAGGACCATTTTCTGGCATTACAGCCGTCTTCAGCCTGGCTTGCTTGAATCCAGTGGCAAAGTGAGCAAGGGACTCAAGTCTGAGCATACCCTGCCAACTTATGGCGAACAAAGCGGTACAAAACGAGGTGGTTATGGACAGAGCATCTGAACCAATCAAACACACATCCAGTCAGCAGATCTGCTTTTAATCCATCACTGTTCTTTAGCCCACTCTGCACCCCAGTTTAGACATGGCCATATGCAAATCAGTCTGACCCTGTGCCTCATGGGACCAGTCCAGCCCGAACTACCAAGCCATGCCTTCCCTAGACCGGAAACTAGCTCCCTGGGACCGGTTTCTGGCATTACAGCCTTCTTCAGCCATCCTTGCTTGAATCCAGTGGCAAAGGGAGCCAGGGACTTACGTCTGAGCATACCCTGCCAACTTATGGCAAACAAAGCGGTACAAAAGGGGGTGGTGATGGATGGATCATCTGAACCAATCAAACACTCCACCCAGTCAACAGATCTGGGCTTAATCTATCACCGTTCTTTAGCCAACTCTGTCACCCCATTTCAGACATGGCCCTTTTATTAGCAGGCTCAGGTCACTCGTGACGCCTGTGAGAGATGGGCCATGTTCTAACAAGTCCAATAGGGCTGTTGAACTTCAATGGTCTCCGGAAAACTCAGGTGAAACTTCAGTCGCTCTTGTCGGCTGCATGGCGTGCAGCCACTCATCTCAGGTGCTCCTCCTTCCGGCAGCTTCTTGAAGCTCCTACTCCGTGTGTTCCCTCTTCTTGGAATGGCTTCCACGAGTAGTAGAGAGCTGTGATGGTGGCTGGCCACTTTTGGTGTGCGACTCCCCTCTCGTCAGCCTTGGGTCACTGACGACTCCTGCTTGAGGCAGTGTGAGGGAGGACACTGTGCTCTATGTTGCTGCTATGGAGATGTATGGGATCTCCCTGCTGATTCCTGCAGTACTTATTTTAGAGAGGTCTCCTTTTCTGGGCATTGACCCCTGTTGGCACGCTTCTGGCTGCATGTGGCATGCACCTCTGACTTCTTCTTGTGTGCCCCCTTCTGGCACCAGGCGTGCCTGTGTTGTACCTTGCAGTTGTCTCTGTTCACCAGTAGGAGCGAATAGGGCAATCTTCTCTCTGGCGGTGGCGTCAGGCAGCCACTTGTGGTGCGTGCTCTGCACCAGCCTTTCTTGTGCTTTTGGTGGGGATAGCTACCTTGAGACGTTGCTGTCGGGCTGGTGTTCCACCCATTCTGGTGGTGGCTTTCTTTGGCATTGCTGCATGTATATAGCTCAGAGTTTCTTTCATATCCTTGCATGGTTTGTCAGTCTCTCCTTGTGCTTTGCAGAAGTAGCAGGCAGTGTTCTTCTTTTCCTCTTACAGACTTCTGAGATGTAGAATTGCTGAGGCAACTCCTCTGTGCATACCTTGTTATGCTGGGCACTGCGGGCGCTTGCGTTTGTGAGAGGGTCATGCTTGCCATGCGTGACTGTTCGGGCCGTTGCACTGCTGATTACGTTTGGGTAATGTTTTCCATTGCTTTGTGGTAAAGCTGGCTGCACCCAATACTTGTGTTTGGGCTTTAGTCATTCTTCCCAACTTACCCTCACCATTGAGCATGGGGCTCACCGGTGTCAGCATTTCTGTGATGGCATAGGCGGAACCTTCCTTGCATGGCAAATTTCCATTCTGCCACTGCAGGCACTTCTCTGTAGTGTGTTTAGTTGGTGTGGCTGCCGTACCACTGGTGGCCACTGGATAGCAGGGCAGAGTTCTTCTCATGCCGGAATGCGGTGTGTTAAATGTCCTGTAGGTGGTGCTGCAGCCACCACTAATTTGAAGGCAGCTGTTGGCCTTGGGTGAGCGACCTTCATGCTTTCCTCAACGCCCATCAGATGGTGAGTTTAGCTACATTCCACAAAGTTCTGTTGGGGCAGACACACAACGATCAGTCCAGGAGTGACGACCTCAAGCAAAAATGCAGCTCTGCCCTGTTTCTGACAAGTAGCTAGGCGTACCTCAGATATGGTGCGTGTGTACCGTTAAATCAGTGCTGGTGCAGGGTATTTCACCCGTGCCAGAGCGGCACAAATTCTTGTTCACTCAGAGGGCCACATGTTGTCCACAACTGTGGATGCAGTACTGTAGGGGAACCACTGGGTGGCTCTGCAGTCACTCAGTCCTTGGTGCGGGCCCGACAGCTTTCTCCACGCTGCGGGGGACTGGTGGTGCTGAACGCTCTCTCTCGACGGCTGCTTTAGTGCCCCGGTCCTCGTCTGGAGCTGACAGCGTGAAGAGGAAGGCCAATTCAAGCGGCTGTTGGGGGAGATGGCGGCTCCATGGCTGTGTCACTGGTTCCTCCTATGGCAGTAAGGACATATGGCACTGCAGCTCCCATGCTCCGTCCTCTTGCTCCACACTGTGATGGCGCACCTCCACTTTCCCGACTGATGCCGACGGAGACGGCAGACAGCCCGCGGGCTACACCATCCTATAGACATCGATGCAGGGAGCAGACCAAGGCAAACTCTGCAGGGTTCCCTGGGTGAGTGTTTACTTAGTTTTGTTTTGCTTTTCTAGCCTGGTAGGAGGCCCGGAGGCTTTACCTCTGAGGTGATCAGCTGCTAAGGCCGGTTTCCTTGTCTTCCTCTGGCAATCTCCTAACACCTCCGGGCAGTGCAGGGGCTGGAGATGTGGATCGCGGACTCCTGTGGTTGCGTTCACTGCCTGCAGGTGAGGCACCTCATCTCCCAATCTGCAAAGCTGCAAGGGTGCGTGTCAGCATCTTTAGTATATGCAATGACGCGCTTGTGTGGCATATGTGTATTGCTGTGCTTTCTCCCTTTGAGGTGGCAAGGTCTGCTCTGGCTGGTTACACGGCTAGGCTCAAGGGTGTAAGGTTGTTCAGTGCCATGCTTGATGCTGGCTGTGCCTCACCTCAAAGTGTACGCTTTCTGTGTTCAGCGCTGGCTTCTTATTGCACTGCCCTAGTCCTTCAGCAGGCAGGTGGCAGCGGGGTATCGGATCATGGAAGACGAACCTTGTCTTCCCTCACCTCTTTCGTGGCCAGAAGCCGTCATGCTCTCAGCTGGTGCGTGGGGCATTAAAGTCTTAGTCATTACCACCCTCGACAAAGTGTAAAAGGGCCGAGACCATACACATGGGGCTCAACCCCCTCGTCGCCAATGTTGTGTTGTGGGCCCTAGGTCTACATGCTGACCAATGATTGACACAGGCACTGTGGCTATCGTTATTCAACTGGCCACGAGCATGCAGGACATAATAGATTCCACCAAACGACATGGGGATTACAAATCCCAAGATTCCCTGTATGGCAGTCATTTTAAATGAGTCACCGCATAAAAATGGAGCCTCACGTTGAGTTGTTTGTAGTCTTGTCTTGTTATAGTTGCTACTTTATTGTCCTGATGGAACGTAAATCCTTAGACGGGTCAAAACGTTGACACTTTAACATGTAGATTTTAAATACATTGTTACCTGCTGTATAAAGGACTCCAAAATTGAGTCAGCTATTGTACTTTAATAAATGCGGAATCTTCTAAAGGTTCCTTTAGTTTAACTGTCATATCACTTATTGCTCTCTTGTCCTTCCTTGATTCACTATTCACTGCGTCGTTCACCAGAGCACCTTTGGCATATTGACAAGATCTACAGTGATTGCTGTATTAATAATAATAAAGACATTTATAGAGCGCATGGTTACGCCATCTTGGCGTGTTCCCGCGCTGGGTGAGAGGAAGGCGTAGAATGTCTCAGCAGAGATCTTTACATGCTGCCAGAGAATAAGTAGGTTTTCAGCATCTTTCTGAACTTGATCTGGGAACTTTCCAGCCTGAGTTTTTGTGGGAGCTTATTCCAATTCTAACAGCCAATGTATATTTACATTAAACCATGTAATACAGAAACATCTTTTTCATAGTTCTATTTGACTAGGCAGCAAAGGCTTATTTTGCTTCCAACAAGGGAACCATTATTTTTGTACATAGTGGCGAAGCAAGTATCAAGGGTGATCAAATGGTCGATTTTGCATTATATGAGATTGAAGCTGGATGGCTATACACGCATAAATAACATTTGTCACAAAAATATTTGTGATAAGGGGTCTATATTGTAATGCTTGGAATGTCTACTCGAATATTTCAATCTGCAAGATTACTCCTACAAAATATCTTTTCTACTTACAGCTTTTTAAACAAATTGTTATTGGAAAGAGGTGTAAAATGCACCATTTTGCCCCCTATTTTCAAAATGTTTTTTGAGAGGGGGGAATTATTTGCCACCCATGCTGATTGCCTGGTAGCTGCCGCTGCCTACTTTGCCTAGAGGGACTCCTGCTGCCCGTGAACACCGTTGCTGTTGCTGTTGGTCCTCCCCACCACCGCAAACCATTCCACCAGCGGCCGCAAAGCGGGAGAAGGACTACAGCCCCCACAATTCCTGGCGTGACTGCCACGCCCACCGTCACGCGCTCTTTCGCGCCCGGAGGCGCACAAAACACCGGTGCTTCCTCCGCGGCGCAGGGTGCGCGTGGGTGGCAGCCGGGCTAAGCCCGGGCAAAGGGCGGGCCGTCTGTGGCCGTCCGGGGCTGACCCATCTTATCCTCATCTTTAAGACTTATGAAGTAAGACTTTGTACATAATCAGTACTAACTTCACGGGCTTTGTATTCTATATTTATCTTTCGTCTGGAGAAATATTGTGTGAGCCTAATTTTTGTTACATATGGTGTTTGCTCGATGTTAGCCATGACAACAAAGATTAGTAAGCCCAGAAAGTCCACAGTGGGTGGGTCTATCACAGGCCCCTTAGATCAATTTATTAAAAGGGCGACATCTGTATTAGAGAAAGAGATCGCAATTACGGAGCGTCGCCTATCCCTGGAACCTGTACATAATAAGCGGTCCTCTTTGGGGGCTATCAAGCATGCAATTACCCCCCAAGATTGCTATTAACATCTGGCAATGGTAAGATTCAACCTACAATGGGCAATACCTCTCCTAACATCGGTTCACCAGATGCCTCTAGAGTCTCAAATAGGGATTACACTGAAGAGAATTTAAGCGCAGATCCCATTAAGGAAATTATATCAGAGGAGAGTGATTCCTCCTCTTCCCCAAAATCACCTACTATAAATATTCCCCAAGTGACTCCTAATGCTCATGGCCCGCCCTCTAAAAGAAAGCGTGGAGGAATAAATCATAGGGGAAGACTGGCAAAAACCCCAAAATTATATGTTTCACTTCCTAAGAAAAAGACATGTCCATCCAGAAATCCAGTTGTAACCCCCTTATCTTTATTGTCCCCCCAGTCACAAATTATACTGGATAAAACCGAGCAAATGCTTAAATCACTAATCATTCTATTAGTTGAAAGGATTAAACGAGTATGGGAGAAGTTTGAGATACTGGAGGAAGTGATAAGATCGAACACTACACTCATTAATAACCTGGCTCCTATCCCTCAAAATCAGACTCTAACTATGGCCCTAAATCAAGGTAATCAAACAACTACACCTAGCCTTGCTAATATAAACCCTGAGAATGAGGTAGTTCAGAAAATACTGCCTCTTCCATCAAATACTACCCAATTGCAGAACAACACTACTGAACCCCCAAAGCAGACTGAGCAAATCAGGGGAACTAAAAATGATGGAATGAATATACGGGTACCGTGTATAGACTTGCCACCGGAGGCGGCTCCATATGTAGCTGTACTACTAGGGGTCCCTGAACTACCTACAGGGAAAAAAGAGGGATATTACGAGTTGAAAAATAAAGTAATGCATTGTTTAAACAATAATAGACCACTGCCAACAAATATAAACGGGGAAATTCTCCATGTAAGGAGAGTGGGCTGGCTGGGACATCGTTTAAAAAATCTTGCAGGGGACCTGATCATTGTGAACTTTAGGGACAGGCGTGTAACTTCTTTCCTTCAAACCTGGCCTGGCCAGGTACGGGATGGTGGCATAGCCTTGAGGGACTTGTCATACTTTTACCCGAGACTGCAAGCTATGCCTTGGACAAAATGCCCCCCCCCCACAGGAGGCACTTATATAGCAAGACCACCGAATGTTTACCATCAAGATGACCATCGAGTAGACTCTTTTTATAACGATTTCAACATTATGACATCAAACCAATTTTCATTGCTATCCGGTCTAGAATCTGTTGGCTGACTCTCTAAAAAATCACTAAGAATTTCCATAAGGCAAAAGACACTGGACACTTTACCTATTAGTGTCCTGACGGGAACTAGTGTTCTTAAGGAGGGGACGGGGGAAACGGGTATGTTCAGAAACCACTATCTGAGAAAGGTGCAACATCTCAGTTTTGGGTGTAGTGCCTAAACTTTGGTAAATAACCCCCTTAACCAACATGCCGTAACGGCGGCGACTAATACAAGTAGCATTTCTGGGAATTTGCACACCATGACAGAACAACTGAGTGATACTCGGGTAATTAATGAACTGGGTGGTACCCCTACACTTTTAGATAATGGGGATTTGAGCCGCATATTGTTTTGGAATGTCGCAGGACTCATAGCTAAAACAACAAACCCAATCTGGCTAGATACTATAAATGAGTTTGATATCCTGTGTATTCAGGAGACATGGTTAATAGCGCCACTCCATCTTCCTGGTTATAAAACCATCTTTACACCTGCAGTGGAGGTTGCACATGGCAGGGCAAAAGGTGGCCTGTGCATATTTTTATCAAACCAGCTCCAATACCAGAAAGTACAATTACTTTCTGGCAGTCCTTATTATCAGCTGATGAAGATATATATAACTAAACAGGCCTGTAACTTAATTAATTATTTTTATAATAATATTGCTTCTATGGACATGGAAGTCACATTAAAAAATCTGGGCAATGAGTTTAATAAAGAAATATGGGGAGGCAATTTTAATTGTACTATCTGCAAAAAGGGTAGACATTGAGTTTGCGGTATTATGCTTGACCATGATAGCAACTTGAAACATTTTGAGCATTCTTTATGCGGAGATTTTCTACATGATATCATGTTCTCAGGGGACTTGGAGTATGCAAATGAAGTTGGCTATTCTGAGTTTCCCTTTGAGCCAACATTCATAGGCAGGGGCGCATCCTCCACGATAGATTTTATCCTAGTCTCTGCCAGCCTTGGACACTTAATCAAAACCTGTCATACCCTGGACAGTGCATTAAGTGATCATTATCCCTTAGTCCTGGAGATTGTAATCCCTCTTCGGCAGTTGAGTTCTGGACAACCACCCAGACAGAACGTCTCTGATGTAACCCTGACAAGACAAAATGGTTATTCTCTCAAGTGGAACCAGGTGGTCCCTGGTGATTTCCTGGCTAAGTTAATATCTAAGGGGCATATTATCAAGCCTGTGCGCTAAAATTATCGCCGCTTTATCGGCCGAAAACGGCCGATAAAGCGGCGATAATGGGCTTGATAATATGCTCTATGGAATTCCAATCGAAGCACATGTTAGATGTGAAGACATCTAACATGGGCTTCGATTGGAATTCCACAGAGCATATTATCAAGCCCATTATCGCCGCTTTATCGGCCGTTTTCGGCCGATAAAGCGGCGATAATTTTAGCGCACAGGCTTGATAATATGCCCCTAAGTGCCTACCTAGTTTCCTCGCTATACTTAACGAGAATTCTAATAGCCAGGATATTATAGATCAATTTAATAATATTGCTCGTCAAATTTAGGAGAATTTATGGGTGGACCGAAAAAACCGCAAAGGAAAGAGTAGTAGCTGGTTTGATTCTGCATGCACTAAGGCCCACACTAATCTTAAACATGCGCTACATGCCGTTCCCCGTGACCCTCTATTGGCTAGGGATCTTCAGAGAAGATATAATCAGGCATTGAACAACAGGAAAACAACAATTAAAAGGGAGGCTTGGTAGGCGCTGTGCGAGGCTTCTCAGAGAAAGGACGTCACAGGGTTCTGGAAAGCCGTGAACATTCCTTTCTTTGGTGATAATACTAAAGCACGCATTGAAACTGCCATCTCCGAAGAAGCGTGGGTAAATCTCTACTCCAAACTTTATACTACACTTGAAGGTGGTCAACAACCCCAAAACCAATCTTTGAGGGAGGGAGGTGCAACGATTTTAAAATTGGATGTTACACTAGAAGAAGTGATTGTGAGCCTAAAGGCAACCCGGGGAGGGAAAGCCCCGGGACCAGATGGAATTCCATCAGACCTGTTTAAAAACAATATTGACTTTTGGGGGCCTCTCTTAGTGCAACTATTTAATGCAACAGCGGAGAAGGGCTTTCTACCTTCTTGGTTTACATCTGCCTCTGTGCCCATATTTTAAAAAGGAGAGAGACAAAAGCCCATGTGCTACCAACCAATCTCCCTATTGGATTGTTCTGTGAAAATTTTAGGGAGTGTTATCTTAAACAGATTACAAACTTGGGCAGAAGATAACTGTATCATTAGTGATCTCCAGTTTGGGTTTGAAAAAGGGGTAGGAACGATTGAGCAAGGGTTAAATCTATTTATCCTACAGCAAAAATACATCAGGGCAAGACGGGAACGTACTTACTTGGCTTTCGTTGACTTGACGTCAGCGTTTGACTGTGTTTCACATAGCCAGCTATGGGCCATTTTGGGAAATCTGGGTGTTGAAGAAAACATTATTCACTTTCTTATGGAATTATATTCAGGTGCAACCGCAACAGTGCGTTATGGGAAAAATGGGGAATGTACCAGACCATTTGGCATAGGGCGCGGAGTCCGCCAGGGGTGCGTCCTCGCACCCTTTTTATTCTTAGTGTACATTAATGGCCTGGAGGAAGCCCTACTAAAATCCTCAAAGGATATGCCTATGGTAGCTAGAAGATCGATCCCCGCGCTTCTTTACGAAGATGATGCAATTATCATGGCTCGGACCCCTATAGCACTACAAGGTCTTATAACATCTTTCAACACTTTTATGTCAGATTTAGACTTGCACATTAATTGTACAAAAACATTCTCTATGAAATGCGGTCCTGGCACTAAGAAGAAGAAAAAGGCTATTTATATTGATGCTAGTCCCTTAGATTTTACCCCATCTTTTCCATATCTAAGGATTTTATTTCATGAAGCAGGCACATGGGCAAGTGCAATAAAAGCTAGGAAATTGCTTTTTTGTAAATAAATTATGGCCCTAAAAAGCTTTGCAAAAAAAATGGGGAAAAAACAACTGTTGAACTTTTAACATTTTTTAATGCAACATGTATTTCAATTGCTGTCTACGGTGCTGGGTTATGGGGATTTGAAAATGTGAAACCAATCTAGGTCGCAGAAAATATGTTCTTGAAGTACATTCTAGCTGTGCCTGCAAGTGCCTCAAGTTATATCTGTCCCATGGAATTTGGTCAACCTTACATCAAAGACACAATTAGGGTCCAGCCAATTTTTTTATGGCACAGGGTCTGGACCAATACTGAATGTGTATTGAACCGCGCCATTATAAAAGACATTTTGAGTCTAGATCATGTATGTAGGATCAGGTGGCTCATGTATGTAAAAGAGTTTCTTTTTAAACTGGGCTGCCAAAATTACTATGATGATCCTTCCACAATGTGCAATATTTTTAGGAAAACATTGAAAGTGCAATGCATGAAATATTTGGAAACTACTAGAGCTAGTGAGGAAGTAAAGAAAAAATCTGTTGCTGCTCACCAACTAGTACTGGTACAGGGGAAAATCCAACCATACCTGACCATAACGATGAAAGAACAAGAGTGGTTCATTTTAACTTGTTTTAGGTTGAATATCTTTTTTAGAGCGTTAACTTTCCCCGTTATGAACTCCTGGTCACATGACTTAACTAAATGTCCCTGCGATGATCTATCTGCTCAATCTGACATCCATATCCTATTTTTCTGTAAGTTTTACAAAGCAGCATGTAACAAATTGATTGTACCTATTTTAAAGGAAATGGGAATTAACCGATGTCGCCCTGCTTTTTTAGCACTGCAGAAACTAGATGTAATTTTAATTGTGGCTTCTATTACCAAATTTTTTAAAATTGCTTTCAGATTACGTAAATCACTTCGCATTTAACTACACTGTATATAAATTAATTTTAGTCGTCTTGATGTTTTACCAGTAATGTATTTTCTATGTATTTGAATGATGAATTTTTATTTGTACTTTTATGGTTATTTCATTTCAACCGAATAAGCCATCACTCCCTTCAGGCCCCCCTTGAAAGATCTGGGCTGGCCTGCGCATTATAATTGAGAATGGGTATTTACACTTGTCACATATTTTCAAAGGATAACAGCTGCCACTGCAAATATTATATGAACGTGCTGTAGGAGGCTCCAATGGTTTTCCTGGGCCTTAGGGGGGTATTTTGTGCACATAGGGGCAGATTTCTGAGGCCGTTGCGGCTCTTTGCGCCGCAATTGCGTCACTTTTTTGACGCAACTGCGGCGCAAACAATGCACCCTATTTACAACGTGACGCATCTAGGAGATGCGTCACGTTGTGAAGCACTGCGCCATAAGGAGGCGTTCCTGCGCAGGGGGGGGGGCGTTCCTGCGCAGGAACGCCTCCTGAAAGTGGCTGAGTGAAATCTATGAGATTTCAGGGCAATGCTGCGTCAAAACCCTGCGCCTGCTTGAAGCAGGCCTAGGTCTTGACGCAGCATTGTGCAGATTGTGTACCCCCGAGCCTTGCTGGAGCTGCGTCGCGCTTGCGACGCAACTCCAGCAATGTGCCACATTTCCGGCACAGATGCGTCTGTGCCGTTTTTGCACCATGGTGCTGATAACATAAGGCACAACAGTGCACTGCATTATAAATGCGGCGCACCATGGGTGGCGGAGCTGTGGCGCACTGTGGCGCACGTTAACTGGCGCATCCCTGGGGATGCGCCAGTTAACATAAATCTGCCCCATAGTATTCAAAAGGAATTTTTGCTGCCTTGCTACTGCGGTTTAACTTTATTAAGATTTTGACAACGGAGTGTCAATATTAGAACTTTACCCACCTACATCCACTGGCCGGTGGGGTAATATATGTCAGGCTCAAGACACAACTTAAAAAAAAAGGGGTAATGGCTCAAGATAGGATCTGACATAAAGAGTGGTGTAGAAAGGGTGGGAAAGAAAATGTGGAAATGATGTTCAACTATTCTCAGCAATAGATAATGTTTGATGTGACCAGCTACTTAATAAGTTTGTACATCACTTACAGAAAATACAGAAATCATCCTAATAAATTACCAAAGTCGAACACTCCACTCGTCTGCATAAAGGTAAAAGCCTAAAGGTGTTCAGGAGGATTCTGACATCCTTGCTGAACGCAGCTACTGCAATATTGTACAAGATGTGAATAGCTTACAAGCAAAATTCCATTGTAGAATTGTGATTCAATTGTCTCCACAAATCAGGTAATAACCAATAATATTGTTCTATCAATTGCTGTGAAACAGTTGAAAGATGATCCATGTTGCATAATAGTTCCCTCGGTTAGGACACTCAGCTGTTCAGACCGAAGAGTCAGATGAGAATGAGGAAGATAGCTCCCTATAGGGCATGGCTAAACTGAGCATTAAACGGGCCTCAGCAGAGTCAGAAGGAATAAGGTACATCAACATTATTGCTGAGGAAGTGATGCAGGAATCCATTGAAAAAAAAGTAGATAAAATACATGGATACTTTCAACTACTTCATTTCTGTGTCTTCATATTTTATATTAACCATAATAACCTAACTGTGGTTCATGAAATACCTTTGCCTAGCTATTTCCAATGTGTATACTATTGAACAAATGTAAGAATATTTTGTTACTGAGAAGTGGCATCAATACTTATCTTAATTGGTCAGCTAGTGCCACTGTCCACAAAAGAGTTTCTTTTGCTTTCACTGGGTCCATCACTGTCATGTAGGGGTGGTGAGGCCTGCAAGATTTACAGGATGAATATAAGAAACACACATAAATGACACCTGGCCATTTCAACTTGCAAAATCATAGTGTGGTAACATTCACCAAATACTCCACAGACAGTAAAATGGAACTTTCTTTGTCTGCCAGTGCAATGCAATCTTAATATTTATTTGTATATTTAAAATCCTGAGCTTGGGCCTGAGCCAATATTTTTGGGGCCTAACACTAAGGGGCACATTAGGATGGCGGGCAGACATCCCATTGTAAAAAGGGACCTCCCCCCATAAGGGCAGGGGGTCCCGTGGGTGCCATTAGGATACGCCCGCCACAGTGGCGTGCACATCCTGCATTCCTAACATTGTGGCAGACGGCGCACTCAGCACCGCCCGCCACAATGCTAGGAAGGCATGTCGAGCATTTCCCTGCATGTTGTGCATGGAACTGCAGTGGGGTACCATAGGTAACCCCCATGTGCACCCCCCAACCTCCCCACCAGAGTCCCTCGAGGCCCGCAACAGACCCCCACAAGAAATTCCCGCATGCATGCTTCTACCCTCATAGTAATATGGCTGGCGGTGTCTAACAGACACCGCCACCATATAAACTGCTTTTACCGGGCGGATTGCCTACCGGCGGAAAACCGGCGGACGGTCTTCCCATCCGCCGGGGTCCCCCCACCATGGTACTGTGGGGGGGAGAAATTAGTAGCAGGTGGAGGTTTTTTGTCGGGTGGATCCCTGCCGCCATACGGGCAGTGGCGATCAGCCCGTTATCCTAATGTGCCCCTAAGTATGTATGATTGCGCATTTTAAAAGTGGCACTTTTGTAATCTACATCCCAGTTTATAGATGTTAGGTTGGACGCTATGCCCAACCTCCTAAAATGTTTAAAGTATTTAAAGAAAAGAGAGGAGATGAGCAGCTATTGCTTGACGTCATTTTTAGGGTGTTGGTGGTGGTGTGATTAGTATCCTTGTGTTGCGGCAATGTTCCTCCTCTGCTAGTGAAAGCTGAAAAATGTCTGGTATAGTTGTTGGTAAGGCTGGAAGGATGTGTTTGTGGGAATTGGAAATTTGTCCTTTCTGAAAGGTCAACCCAGATTTTCTGCCTTGACTACCCTATTGTTGGTGCACCAATGTTTGTTGCCATAGAGTCTGTGCACTTTATGCCTGCTAATCACTGGTAAAATGTTTGTTCTCTCCCCTCCAAACATGGTAAAAGTGGCATACGCACATTGGTATATTTAATTTTTTAACAAAAACCCAGAGACATGTAACATTGAATACTCCTAGTGGGCTACAGTACCCATTGGGTTCCCTTCTACATTAGCACTGAACTTCATGTCTAATGCCTGCCACTGCAGCCTCTAATTCAGTTTTAGACAGCCTTTTTAACCTGGAAAAATAAACGCCTGACCAGTGAGATGATGTCATACTCACACATATAACATATGATATGTAGACAGCGCGCAACATGTCTTTTCTAATCATGCTAATAATAGTGTGGCAGGCATGCATCAGACTAAGGAGAAAATAAACTACACACTGTAAGAAATTGGGTTATTTGTTGAAGGGGTGAGGTCCCACTTTAATAAATAATCAAAGTCTTTGTCAGGGTGACCCATAAATGTCAGTAAATATTCCTGTACTTAGCCCTCTGGTAGCTGGGCACAAAAGCAGTCAAGCTTAACTTTGTGTCAAGTATTTATGCAGCACACAACAGTGAAAACATCACACAAGAAAAATGTCACACTAATTTAAAAACATAGAGTACATTTTGATGAATTATCAGTCGGACTGCCATTGTGAATTTGTAAAGTTTAAGATAAACAAAGTACCAGGCGCACACATTAGGTCACGCAAGACCGGGTCAAAGAAAAAAAATACAGCCAACCACAATGAAGAGCGGGTCCGGTACAAGAAGTGGATGAGGCCGAGTCGGCCCGTATCCTTGGATGTAGAAGACATTTTATGGAAAAATATCTGAAAAGGTTAAGTTCAGCGGGGCAAGGTTTAAACACTGTCCGAGGACTAGAAGCTGCCTTTGGTGGGGAACTTCTGTTTAAAGCCATGGTGAAGATTTTGGCGTTCAGACTTAGTCTCTTTTTTGAAAGTCGAAAATCTCCAGGAAGATGAAATTCCAAGAAGTAGCTTGGTGAGGGGTCCTTCTGTGATGGACTGCTGAACAGGATTTACTGCTGCAGAGAAGAAAGTAGAGAAAGCTGCCACAAAGTCAGGCCAACCGGAGATGCACCTTGGGTGGATCGATAAGCAGGTAAGGCCCAGTCTCCTCTCACTTCTCAGAGCATTTGTTTGCCAAAAATGTTCTAAGTACCAAGATTTTGAATTGTGAACCCTGGGCACCTTTAGCATCACTTCCAAAGGTCCGGAACCGGAGAGATACCAGATAGAGGGTCAGGGCTCACTCAGGCTAAGTCCACGTGTGAGTTCAAGATAGTTGTAGCCTATTCTGTCCCTGAAGCTCTGATCAAGAGGCCAGTCAATTAGCTCTAAAGTTACTCTGGTAGTCCTGGGTTCAAGATGTGGGACATGACTGAAGAAGAAGGGAAGGCCTCTGAGGGTTCAAGGCAGACTTCAACCAGCAAAGTAGTCCTTCCAGGTATAGTAAGGCATTCTTCTGAAGTACACAACAGACTGCAGCAGTAGACAGTCCTCTGAGAATCATTCCGCAGGTCTAGAAAGAGAACTGAAGAGTGGGACGGAGAGTCCTATTTTTAGATCTAGTGATTTTTTGAAGTAGAAAAAGCTTCTAGAGAATTCCGTTTGCAGTGCTTGGAGTTTCCTGCCTTCACTGCCCTGGCTCCAGGCTGGCTGCATCAACAGTTAAATGATGTTGGGTCCTTTGTGTGAAGGCACGGCACAGCCTATTGATTTGTAAGTGGGGCTGTGCCCAGCTCTGCCGCTCATCCTGGCAGTTATGGCACATCCAGGGAAACCAAATCCCTCTATTCTGTGGCTGTCTGGGAGAAACAAATTCCAACTGCCAACTACATGCAGTCATGTGACCCAGGAATAGGCTGCAGGCACAAAATAGCTAGGGCGAGAAAATGTCAACTTCATGAAACTTAAAATCCAAATTTGCCATTAAAGAGGATTCAAAATTACAACTACACAGACACCAAACATAAAATGTTCAAAGGTTAGCACTTATTAAATGTATTAGGGCAAACCAATGTTACCCTATGTGAAAAGGTGGACCTCAGAGTAGTGAAAAATCAATTTGTGAGTTCACTAATTGGATATGTGAAACTCAAAAGTACATGTCGAAACATTTAATTACAAAGCACCTGCCTTTTGGTCTGCTTAGGGTCTACCTTAAGGTAGACTTATAGGTAATAAAAGGGGAGTTTTAGGCTTGGCAAGGGGTTAGTTTGCCAAGTCGATTTGGCAGTTTAAAACTGCATTCAGCCTGCAAAGGCAGACGTGGGACATGTTTTGAGGGACTACTTAAGTGGGTGGCTGTAACTAAATGGGCTCTGCCCATCAAAGCCACCCGAATTGCTTGCTTTTTGATCATCTGGTTTTTGATCTTTTTACTGTGGGTTAGCCTCACAACTATTGACCCATGGTAAGCTAATGGTAAATGAACTGCGCCTGTTTACCACCAGCGTCCGTCTTTAAAGATCAGGTCGCTGTGACGCAGCAAGGATAAGGGACAGTTGGCTGGTTACATGAGAACACATGTGCCCATGAGTGGGCACAAATGTGAGGTCTGCGCGTGAGAGACTCCTATTATTTGCAACCCAGTAGCTGCGTTCAGGTTGTCGTAATTTGACGATGGCCGGGTTAGCGCTTAGCTTTGCTACACGTTATTCTCCTTGTCTTGACCATATTAGAAAATGCCATCTTGTACGATACGGCGGCCATCTTAGATCATGAGCGGCCTCATGGCCAGCATGCCCTTTAGTCCGTTGTCCGTGCCACTGACCACTCGAGTTTGCCCAGCAACAGGCTATTTTTAGTAACGGTCAAGCCCACACATGCGCAGTTCTAACTGACCAGTCACCCCTCAGGAATGTGCCGCCAAACTGACCAGTGGGGTTGTAACCCCTCCCATGAGTTGGCTGTGTTCCAAAAATGACCATATATGTACATAAAGCTCTGTAACCACGTACCGCCTATCTTTTTATTACCTGTAAACTGTATAAAAGAACGAGTCACACCGATGTTCGGTGTGATACTTCTTGCATTGCCGAAGGGTGCTGTAGGAATGTACCACCACCCCATGGGGTCTTAATAAACTTGTTCTTTGTACTTTTCAGTTTCCGTGCCAACAGTTCTTTCAGTGTAAGTGGGTTATCTACGGAGCATGTAGGCCTTGGGAACCCGATACCACAAATTGGCGACCACGAAGGGACTCATCGGCGACTCGGATGCCCGAAGGTGAGGTCGTGACGAAGGTTTGGAAACTCGCCATGGACGCGTACGCTGCCATTGAGTGACCCGAGTCTTGGCACCCACGGTGTTTCTTCCTTTCCTTCTGATCTGACCTTCCAGGTGGCGCCGGTCCCCGACTGAGATCTGATCGTCTGCGTTGCTGTGCAGTGCCTGTTTGGCTGATTCGATTAAAGACCTTGGCAGTTGGAATCTGGATATTTGAAATTGGGTAAGATTTGTGATCGGTAAGGTAGTCTACGGATGCTTACTGAAGTTCTATGATTTGCGATCGGTAAGGTAGTCTTCGGACGCTTGCCGAAGTTCTATGATTTGTGTCTATGATTTGAGTTAGCTAACATTTGTGACTTTGTGACCTTTGAATCATATGTGTAGTGCACTTCACATAGGCAGGCATGTAGAGATGTTTCTCTAATTTTGTTTTTTTCCTCTGAGCGGCACATTTGTGTGAAGTACTGTAAGTACCAGTTTATACGGTATCACGCTTTCGTGATATTTTTTGAACATGCCTGTTTTAAGCACACTCCGAGGGATGTGCTGTCTTGGAAATCACAGCCGGCTCCCCCAGAAGGAATTCCAAATCGTGAGATGTACATAAAATTTGGCCTTCCCCCTATAATGTACAGCAAATTATGGCATAAATACACCAAAACCGATCCTGAATTGCAATGGCCACTACATGGGTCGTTCGATTTGCGAAAGGTTCAGTTTGTGGAGCAGTGTTTGTTCCAACGTAGGTCTAGACAGAATATGTTTGATTGTGTGCGAATGTGGGAGAAAGCGGTGCGTGAACAAATGAAACGTGAGGTTGCCTTGGCAGACAAAGAGCAGCGCAAGGCTGCTCGAGATAAGGCTTTACAGCTTGAGGAAAAGGAGGCTCAGGAAAGGAGAGAGAGGGAGGAACGGGAACGGGAACGTAAATTGCAAACGACTGGTCAATTCCCTATTCGTCGACCACTTTATCCTGTCCTTAATAATGAAATTGATGATTTTTCGTTACTAGATCGATCACCGCCTCCGTACGTTCCACCTACGGCTCCGACTGTGGACTCGGACGATGACGGACAGGATAAGTCGGGAAAAGGGAGCAAGTCCAGTGTCAGGTTCTCTGCGGAGAAAGCCGCGAACTTGCGTAGTTGGGCCCGTAAAGTGAATACAAATTTTGTTACTCTGACTGAAGTTGTTGCTGAAAGGGGTAAATGGACAGAGCGAGAATTGTTGTATTTTTTGGCTACTTTGGCTGATGAAGTTGTTACTACATTTCGTAAATTTTCAGACACGTTAGAACCGAAGGCTGTGTCAGTTCATCGTGAGAATTTGGATAAAGGTGTATTTGATCTTTCAGATGTCGATGCCTTTTACAAGCAACTGATCCAGCTGCGGGATGAGACGTCCATATTGCGGGACGAGCGGAAAAAGAATAAGGAGTCCGGGCCGGAGACCACTGGACACGCTAAGGAGTGTTCTCTCCGGGGTTCAGATAAGAATTCTAACGTGCATGTTATGCCTATGCGTGAAGCCGCACCTTTGTATGTTCCGCCTAAAGGGGAGGGTACAGATGATGATAAAATGTCTAAGGATGCGAAGGGGTATTTTATATATAATTGGGTGTATACGCCTTGGAATAGAGCAGATGTTGTGGCGTTGAAAAATTCTTTGCCTCACCTTCGTAAAAACCCGGGGTGGTGTGGAGTGCAAAAAAACAATGGATTTGGGCCCGGATCTTCGGACTGGGGTGAGTGTGTGACATTGATCCACATTCGGTCCATCACCTGTTGTGTTTGCAAATTCCGCCCTAAGTGCGCTGGGGATGCCCAGACGTGGGTCCCAGGCACTCCACACCACTGGAGTCAAGCTAGCCGGGCTGATGAGAGGTGTTACCTCGAAACCGGTCTGGTCCTCGGATGCTTGATTCCGTTCTGGGAAGGACATGGCTTTTGTAGTTCGGACTGGACTGTTCCCATGGGGCACAGGGTCAGAGCTGATTTGCATATCGCCATTGTCTAACCCGGGGTGGTGTGGAGTGCAAAAAAACGATGGATTTGGGCCCGGATCTTCGGACTGGGGTGAGTGTGTGACATTGATCCACATTCGGTCCATCACCTGTTGTGTTTGCAAATTCCGCCCTAAGTGCGCTGGGGATGCCCAGACGTGGGTCCCAGGCACTCCACACCACTGGAGTCAAGCTAGCCGGGCTGATGAGAGGTGTTACCTCGAAACCGGTCCGGTCCTCGGATGCTTGATTCCGTTCTGGGAAGGACATGGCTTTTGTAGTTCGGACTGGACTGTTCCCATGGGGCACAGGGTCAGAGCTGATTTGCATATCGCCATTGTCTAACCCGGGGTGGTGTGGAGTGCAAAAAAACGATGGATTTGGGCCTGGATCTTCGGACTGGGGTGAGTGTGTGACATTGATCCACATTCGGTCCATCACCTGTCGTGTTTGCAAATTCCGCCCTAAGTGCGCTGGGGATGCCCAGACGTGGGTCCCAGGCACTCCACACCACTGGAGTCAAGCTAGCCGGGCTGATGAGAGGTGTTACCTCGAAACCGGTCCGGTCCTCGGATGCTTGATTCCGTTCTGGGAAGGACATGGCTTTTGTAGTTCGGACTGGACTGTTCCCATGGGGCACAGGGTCAGAGCTGATTTGCATATCGCCATTGTCTAACCCGGGGTGGTGTGGAGTGCAAAAAAACGATGGATTTGGGCCCGGATCTTCGGACTGGGGTGAGTGTGTGACATTGATCCACATTCGGTCCATCACCTGTTGTGTTTGCAGCTTCGTAAAAACCCGGCAGCATTTTATGAAGGGGTTGAAGGGGCTATTTCGTCCTGTGTCATGACTCTGGTTGATATAGATTTGTTTTTTGGGTTAATTCTTCCACCTCACATGTGGAGAACAATTCGTAAAAATAATGATGAAACAATACTTGGGGGGACGTGGAAAGAAATAAACGATGCAGATTTAGAAAGGGAACCTGCATGTAAGCCATGTGAGTTGATTCTAAACCTCCCGGCGGCTATTTTGATTAAATTAAAAACACTTGTTCCTTCTAAAAAGATCGATTGGACCATGTTAGCTTCGTGCAAACAAAAGTCAGATGAAACGGTGTCAGATTTCTTTACACGCTTTGAGGAGGCATTTCATGATTACAGTGGTCAATCGTTAACAGACGATACGGGTAGGCATTTGTTCGTAGATAAGTACGTGGCTAATCTCCTACCGGAGATTGCCAAAAGATTAAAATTGAGTGAAAGTTCCTGGGCCACGGCGACCCCTGCTTCTTTGTTAACTATGGCTCAGTATTATGAGCGACAGGAATTGGAGGCTAAGGAAAGTATTGATAAGAAAGTGAAGGAATTGAAAACAAAGGTGATGTTGGCGCAGGTTCGGGGAACGCAATCTAGAGGGAATGATAGAGGCAGACGAGGAGGGGGTAATGCGTCGTACGGGCGTACGGATATAGCGGAGGATCAATGTGCCTATTGTAAGGAGTTTGGGCATTGGGCTGATGATTGCCCGGTACTTTGTGAGCAGCGTAGTCAGCGTGGTCGTGGAGGTGGGCGGTCGAGGGGAAGTTATTCGGGGGCGAGAGGTAGTGGAGGTGATCGTAGCAGGTTTGAGGAGAGGGGCCATGGCCAGGATGAGCGTAATACCTTTGATAGACGGAACCAGTACCAGATATCGGAGGGCGAGAATGTGGAGCATCAGGATTATGTACATGCATAGGATTGCGTAGGATGGGGTACGGAATCAGTTGAAGTGCCAGTAGATCAGAGTGGTCCATATGTATCAGCGGGCATCTTGGGTTCTACTGATCAGTTTCTAGTCGACACAGGAGCTACTCGTAGCGCTTTGTCTAAAAACTTGGTTCCGAGGGCTCCCCTGTCTGGCGATATGATTACATGTATTGGGTTTGACGGCACACCCACTCCCAGCCCATTATCGAAGCCTCTTGCACTTTGTCTTGATAAATTTTTTAGTTTTGGTCAATTTTTGCTTTCGCCCTATACACCAGATAACATCTTGGGCATTGATTTGCTTAAATATTTTCGAGCGACGATACGTTGCGCTCCGGAGGGAGTGCGAGTTATTTTGAATGATAACTATCCAGATTCAGACAGATTTTTTACTATACAAGAATGTGAAGCATTAGCCTCTCTCCCTCATACGTTGTGGGCAACCTCGGATACGGATGTGGGACAGATGCTCATTCCACCTATTCGCATTACTGTAAAGGAGGGAGCGCTTTTGCCACGTGTACCGCAGTATAAGATATCCAGGGAAGGTGAATTTGCTTTGACACACATTGTCCAAGATCTGATCATTGCAGGGGTAGTGGAGGAAGTCCCCTATAAGGTTTGCAATAGCCCTATTCTTCCAATCCTTAAGAAAGATACTGACGACAAGGTCTATCGATTTATTATTGATTTGAGAGAAATTAACAAAATTGTCATTCCCCAATACCCGGTGGTGTCTGATATCACGACATTGCTTACATTGGTCCCCCCAACGGCGAAGACCTTTAATGTCATCGACCTGAAAAATGCGTTCTTTTCCATTCCCATCCATCCCGATAGCAGATACTTATTTGGTTTTACGTTAAATAATAAATCGTATAGATTTTGTCGTGTTCCTCAAGGTTACACTGAGAGTCTGAGTATCTACAGCCAGGCTTTGAAGAGACAGCTTGATTCCTTTCAATTGCAATCTGGAGTTGCCCTTATCCAGTATGTCGACGACATTCTGTTAGCTGCTGACACTTATGCGCAATGTGAGGAGAGTACGCTTGCTTTACTTTCCTTTCTGGCTCAGCACAATCACAAAGTCTCGAAGAAGAAGCTCCAATACTGTAGACCCAAGGTGACCTACCTCGGTCATCTTTTGTCTAAGGAGGGGCGTGCATTAACATCAGATCGAATTCAGGCGTTTTTAGATAAACCAGTCCCCCGCACACAGAGAGATGTACGTGCTTTTATAGGATTAACGTCCTTCTGTAGACAGTGGATCATGGGGTTTTCGTATATTATTAAACCTTTGTTAGCGTTACTGTCTAAAACTACACCAATGCCCCTTGAATGGACAGATAAATGTCAAAATGCCTTTGAACAATTGAGACAAGCCCTTTGTTCTGCACCCGTGTTAGGTACACCAGATTATACAAAGATTTTCACGTTGTATGTGCACGAGAAAGATGGGTGCGCGTTATCAGTGTTAGTGCAAGCACACGGGGACAAACAAAGGCCATGCGCATACTTCTCGGCGGTTCTTGACCCTGTAGCACGAGGGTTACCTGGGTGCTTTCGAGCAGTTGCAGCAACAGCAGTAGCTATACAGCAGAGTGAGGGAATAGTTTTATCGCACAAATTGTTGGTGTTAGTTCCCCATGCAGTTGATGCCCTGTTGAATCAGACGAAAACCCAGTATCTCACGAGTGCACGTTTGACAGGATATGAGCTCACACTTCTGGCGCCACATATCACACTGAAAAGATGCGCTACCCTGAACCCTGCCACTTTATTGCCCTATCCGGTTGAGGGGGGTCAGGAAGAAAAACATCATGACTGTGTTTTCCTGACCAAGGAACAGACAAAGGGTCGTGTCGACTTACAGGATATGCCACTTCCAGATGTGGATGGGGAACTGTGGGTTGATGGATCATGTTTGAGGCTGCCAGATGGTATGACTTCCGCAGCATACGCGATCACGACACTTAAGACAGTGGTAGAAACAGCTAGAATACCACAGAAATCGGCTCAAGCAGCAGAGCTGATAGCCTTGACAAGAGCCTGCGAATTGAGTGCTGGCCTATGTGTGAACATATACACAGACAGCCGGTACGCCTTCGGAGTAGCGCATGACTTCGGGCTACTCTGGAGAGAACGTGGGTTTTTGACTTCTCATGGAGTACACATCATGCACCGAGAACTAGTGCGTGATCTCCTAAATGTGTTGCTTTGTCCAAAGAAAGTAGCGATCATTAAATGCAGTGCCCACAAAAAGATCACTGATAAAGTGGGCCAAGGAAATGCTTTTGCGGACAGTATAGCGAGACAAACAGCTATGTCCCGAACTGACTCCCCCTTGTACGTAACAAAATCACAAGCGGAGCGATGGTACGATGCTAGAGCGGAGATACTAGATATCCAAAAGTCCGCGACTGAAGCAGAACTTACGGCATGGGCAGCAGATGGGGTGCTAGATGATGAGGGTTGTTGGAGAAGCAAAGACATGGAGAAATGGAAATTGCCTGCAGCTTACTTGCAAGCGATGGTTCAGATGACTCACGGATTAGCACATGTGGGAGCTCTTGCGATCACTCGATTGTTATCACGAGTTTGGGAGCATCCCGAGATTGCCAATACATCCAAGAGAGTAGTGCAGACCTGTCTGATATGTTTACAACACAATCCTGCGAAAGGGACCCATACTCCGAAAGGAGGGTTCGTTCCACCTTCTGCACCATTTGAGGTACTCCAAATGGATTACATCCAGCTTGAGCGCTGCAATAACCTTAAGTATATCCTAGTGGTGGTATGCGCTTTTAGCAAATGGGTTGAGGCCTTCCCCATGAAAGATAATACAGCTTTAACAACAGCTAAGGTGTTGCTTAAGGAGTACTTTCCTCGCTTCGGAGTTTGCAAATTTTTGTGGAGCGATAATGGGCCTCATTTTGTTGGGAAAATTGTGGCGTATGTGCTGAAGGGGTTAGGGATCCAGCAGAAGTTCCATGCTGTGTTCCACCCTCAGTCAGCAGGTCTTGTTGAGCGGTACAATGCTACGTTGAAGCTGAAACTGGCTAAGATTGTGGCGTCCACGTCATTGAAGTGGCCGGATGCCTTGCCGCTAGCATTGCTCTCTCTTAGATCAGTGCCCCACTCTCGAACAGGCCTCACACCGTATGAAGTGGTGTTCGGAAGGCCTATGAATATATGGGGAGTGCCTAAGCCGCGATTGATACATGATGTGCCTTGCATAATGATGAACGATTATTTGGCACGATTAACAAATGATTTGCTTTCTATTCATCAACAGGTTCGAGAAGCGCTCCCTGACAATTCTACTGGAGAGGCTCACAATCTCCGTCCTGGGGATTTTGTGATGATCAGGTCGTTTGAGAAGGCAAACAGCTTGGAACCGAGGTGGCGTGGCCCCGAGCAGGTCCTCCTGGCTACCCGAACAGCTGTACGAGTGACCAACAGAAAGCGGTGGATACACTCAACTCACTGCCGGCGTGTCTCTCCGGACCTGGTGAATCCTGCCGCGCTGACTGACTACAAGGAGATTCTGGATAAAGAAAAGAGCCCAGCTGTGACGTCGGCCGAAGTCGAGGGAGCCTTCCCGGACCACACTGTTTCGGGACGACAGCGGTACGATCTGCGGCCACGATAAGGAGAAGATTTTTTTGGGTTTTCGAGACTGGTTGGTTACCGCTCTGGGGTTTGTGAAACGGAGACCGGGAATCTCAAGGGGGGGGATCAGTTCTGCCAAGAGTAGCGACACCCGTCTTGACCCCGGAGAAGAAAACAACGGCTACCTCGGAGCTCAGCACCGTATTTTTCTTTTTTAGGTATACATTTGAGACATTGTGAACTTTTTGAACTATGGCGTTTTCTGCATCACGAGACAAAAGAATACTTGGTGCCATCCTGTTTGTCTTGACAATTGTGGTGATAGCGGTAATAGCCTGGGTAGTGGAACTTGTGGTGCCTGTACGTGAACATTTGCTGCCGACTACCCCGGCTCCATCTGAACATTTTCACTCCACCTTGCCCTACCATGAAGAACGGCACCGACAGACTTATTTGAACAATAGCTTTATTCAGATCCTGCATCATACTCATAATATGACAAATACTTCCAATTGTTGGGTGTGTGGGATGTTGCCTGGTCATCAGAAGAAAGGGGGCACTCCACTCATTCCACTCCCGTTTTCGCATAATGGATCCTGCAATGCCTGGTACACTCTTCTGTTCACTTTGCGATGGCCAACAAAAGGGGGGGTGCTTTTCCGTTTGAATCAAATTTGCTACCATGACCGGGATGGGTATCCACGAGCTGAGGGTACTCGATTTGAATGGGAGGAGTACCGTCCCGACAATGCCTCTGCACCTCGTATTTACAGTAACCAAAGGAATATTAATGTATCCAGTTCACATGTTATTAATGTTATTGCAACTAAAGCTGATTTGTGCATACGTAATAAAGGTACTATCCCGGTTGGAAAAAGTGAATGCAACACTACACTTACATTTGACAGCCCGAATGGCATATCGTTTGTGGCATCTCGTAATACGTATTTTATTTGTGGAACTGAAGGCTATCATCAGCTCCTGTTGGGATGGTTAGGCACTTGCTATGTATCCTTTGTATTGCCCCCTGTATTCATTGCCCCACCAATGTACCATAATGATTACATCCTTTACCATGATTTTGTACTGAATCGTGTTAAGCGTGCCGTGATCTTAGATGACATCGATCAGACTGATACTGCCTTGCAGCAGTACGTGGACTTTAATTTGGGACTGTTTTCCTTTGTGGGGGCTGCATTGAATAGCAGGAAAATACGACGATTGACCCGTGTTGTTGAGGCTGTAGCCAATGATACTGCTATTGCATTAGGAAACATTACCGAAGAACTTCAGATTTCTAGGATTGTTACACTTCAGAACAGAATGGTTCTAGATGTGGTTCTAGCTGACCGTGGGGGGGCATGTAGAATCATCGGAAGCAGCTGCTGTGTATACGTACCTGATAATTCGCCATCTGTTTATGATGCCATTTCGAAATTGCATAAAATAGCGGCTGAAATACACCCGGGCAATGGAACGTGGACTCTTTCAGGGTGGTTCTGGTCTATGCTTACCACTTGGGGTTGGAAACTGCTGACGATTTTATGTATCATTGTTGGGATACTGTTCTCTATATGTTTATGCATACAATGTGGCCCAGCCTTATGTTCCATATGTTTATCGGCTTGCATTCCATCAAGGCGAGCTCTTGCTCAAAACAAAATGATGCTTCATAATGAAGTGGCTCAAATAATCTTAATTGATATTGAAGACGAACATCCCGACTACGTCCATTATGAGGTAGCTTCAGCTAAACGCTAAAAGGGTCGTCTGTCGTAATTTGACGATGGCCGGGTTAGCGCTTAGCTTTGCTACACGTTATTCTCCTTGTCTTGACCATATTAGAAAACGCCATCTTGTACGATACGGCAGCCATCTTAGATCATGAGCGGCCTCGTGGCCAGCATGCCCTTTAGTCCGTTGTCCGTGCCACTGACCACTCGAGTTTGCCCAGCAACAGGCTATTTTTAGTAACAGTCAAGCCCACACATGCGCAGTTCTAACTAACCAGTCACCCCTCAGGAATGTGCCACCAAACTGACCAGTGGGGTTGTAACCCCTCCCATGAGTTGGCTGTGTTCCAAAAATGACCATATATGTACATAAAGCTCTGTAACCACGTACCGCCTATCTTTTTATTACCTGTAAACTGTATTAAAGAACGAGTCACACCGATGTTCGGTGTTATACTTCTTGCATTGCCGAAGGGTGCTGTAGGAATGTACCACCACCCCATGGGGTCTTAATAAACTTGTTCTTTGTACTTTTCAGTTTCCGTGCCAACAGTTCTTTCAGTGTAACTGGGTTATCTGCGGAGCATGTAGGCCTTGGGAACCCGATACCACAAGGTAGCCTGTCACAGAAGGGATGCTGTCGGATTGGGTATTGACCTGAGGTAGGCCTCATAATCTTAGTGTACTAGTTACACCCATCCAAGGACGTGATAACACTAAGCATCTTTTACAGCGAGAAACTCATTGGATGGGTTTTCTTAATACAGTAAACTTCAAGGGACTAGGGGCCATATGTAGGCAATCTACATTACCGATTCTAAAATACCGAATTTTACCGATTCGGTTTTTTATAATCAGTGAATGCTATGTAGGAAAAAAATTGGTACATTTTACAGAATCGGTAAAATTCATTCCTGAAGGCCCATAGGAATGAATGAGAATTACCGATTCGGTAAATACCGAATCGGTAATAGGGGGAAGACTAACAAGGGTGGCAGGGTGGCACATTGACACCCTGTTGCACCCCTGAATAGTGCATGGGTGCACATGTGGCACACATACATGCCCTCTTAGAAAAGCCCAAATTTGCTTTTTCAACGGTTTTCAATATTTACCACCAACTTGTAGTTGGTGGTAAATACCAAATTCTTAAATGAAAAATGCACTCACTTGAGTGCTCCCTACTTTAAGTATTTAAGAATTCAGTAATTTACCCATTCCTTAAATTACCGTTCGGTAAATTGCCGAATCCTTAAACCTGCCTCCTATATCTCAAATGCCCTATACCGGTCGGTAACGGCCAAAATTCTGTAATTTTGGACGTAACCGACCGGTATTGGGCTACCTACATCTGGCCCTAAATGAGAAACTGGAATTTAGTTGCTTTCTTTAAGGCATTGGTTGTTGAGACATTCATTTGTGGACACTTATAATGCATTTATGTATGTCATGCATATGTGCTTTAATAGGAGGTATTTTCCTGATAAACCTATTTGCAACTGTCTGCCAACTGTGAGATACACGTCCTTGAAATGCCACAAAATTTTCCATTTTTAAATATCACAGGACTCTTTGGGACACACACCTTTAAAAAACGACGAATTCTTTCATTTCTATACACCACGTGACACCTTAAAATATCACGTTGTATACAACGGCGCTTCGTCCAATGACGCATGTTAACTCGCGATCACCATTAGTGGATACACCAAGCACTTTGACGTTAACACATTTCAACACGGCTTTCACAGCATTTTCACCACAGCCACCCATGAAACCGGACACATGACACCACTGGGAAAGGTATTATGACACTGGGAGCATTTATTGTAGATCTCAGGTTACAGTCATTTGTGATAATATTTACTGTGATGAGACCAGTTTATCGAACATGTTTGTTTCGAAAATGGTGCTTGGAATTTCTATTTCTTTTTAATGGATTTTCACTGCGTTGGACTGGGGTTACCTGTTCGTTAAAACGAATGACATCACTCTGCGAGAAATGTATTTTAACCCCAGGTAATGAACTGATTTAAGGTCATGTGTGGAAGACTAACAAGGGTGGCAGGGTGTCACATTGACACCCTGTTGCACCCCTGAATATTGCATGGGTGCACATGTGGCACACATACATGCCCTTTTGGAAAAGCACAAATTTGCTTTTTCAAAGGTTTTCGATATTTACCAGCAACTTGTAGTTGGAGATAAATACCAAATCCTTAAATGAAAAATGCACTCACTTGAGTGCTCCCTACTTTAAGTATTTAAGAATTCGGTAATTTACCCATTCCTTAAATTACAGTTCGTTAAATTGCCGAATCCTTAAACCTGCCTCCTACATCTCAAATGCCCTATACCGGTCGGTAACGGCCGAAATTCGGTAATTTCGGCCGTTACCGACCGGTATTGGGCTACCTACATCTGGCCCTAAATGAGAAACTGGAATTTAGTTGCTTTCTTTAAGGCATTGGTTGTTGAGACATTCATTTGTGGGCACTTATAATGCATTCATGTATGTCATGCATATGTGCTTTAATATGAGGTATTTTCCTGATAAACCTATTTGCAACTGTCTGCCAACTGTGGGATACACATCATTGAAATGCCACAAAATCTTCCATTTTTAAGTGTCACAGGACTCTTTCCGACACGCACCTCTAAAAAACGACAAATTCTTTCATTTCTATACACCATGTGACACCTTAAAATATCATGTTAAAATGTGTTAACGTCAAAGTGCTTGGTGTATCCACTAATGGTGTTCGCGAGTTAACATGCGTCATTGGACGAAGCGCCGTTCTATAGAACGTGATATTTTAAAGTGTCACGTGGTGTATGGACCTAATGTTTCCTTTAAAAATTGCAGATATTTTCACCCCTGATGAAGGGCTGTGGCCCGAAATGCTCTGCTTAACCAGGCGCACGGAAATAATGAGTTGAACTTTAATTTTCCTACCATGAAGATGAAATCTTTAGAAGGAAATAAGGCTATCAAAAAGTTTCTGATTAATCTTTATTAACAAAAGAAGAATACATTTAATTTGAAGAATGGTTTTTTGAGCATTTTTTTAATTGATTACACGTTATATTCGAGTGCTATTGGGGGCTCCCCTCTTTTGTTAAGATTGCGCAACTCACTGCTGATAATTATTCCTTTCACTCAGAAGGATTAACCCACCAGCACCACCCACTTTCTTCACACGGATCAATTGGTTTACACTGGAGTGCGTCAGACTATACATCCATAATCATGGGGAAAGTCATCGTGGTTTACTGTCTTGTCTGCAGTGACACCCATTATACACTTATGGGGAAGGCTGCCTTAGAGTGCAGCTTCACTTCCTTTTGGCCTGCAGAGGCTATTGACTAATCGAGTTGGGGAGTAACTTGTATGTGAAAATCAATTCTGCAAGTTCAAAAAAGCAATCTGTACAGCTTATGGGTCATCCAGGAATCTCATATTTATCTGTCTCCGCTTAGGATCAGAGTCCCGGCCTTTTGTCACCCTGCTATGATAAGTTAATCACATATCTCTCCAGCGGCAGGAACAATGGCACCTCCCACACACAATTAACCGCAATTGAGTCAGGTCCTGCAGAGGAAAAAGGTGGAGATGAAAGATCTATATCAATCAATCAGCTGTCACACTATGACAGGGATGGATCTGCCCAATCCCACTCAGTAAAGGAGTAAGTCCAGACCTCTATAGCCAACACAAGAGGAGACTCCCTTTGAAGATTTGCTTGTAAAGGCGCTGGCACTGATGCCAGCATGAAGTGGAGCTGAGGCCCCCAGAGATGATGTGACAAGTGACTCTTAGGTGATGCCATTTTGAAACGTTCCCGCAGGCTGTGAAAGAGGGTTGGGACAGGGGAGTGGAGGGTTTTGTGGCACCTCGGGATAGGTAAGAGATGCCTCCCTTCTGAAACCGTGCAAAAACAACAGTTGAAGGACAGAATGCAGAACAATGTCATACATTCACCCCAGTACAGAGATCTGGACCTAAATCTATTATTTTTTTGCTCACCACACCACCCCAGTTAAGATATGGCCATATGCAAATCAGCCTTGACCCTGTGCCTCATGGGAACAGTCCAGCACAAACTGCCAAGCCGGTTTCTCGCTATCGCCCGTCTTCAGCCAGGATAGCTTGACTCCAGTGGCGTGGAGCGCACGGGACTCACGTCTGAGCATACCTGTCCCACTCAGGGTGACAAATGCAAAAACAACAGTTGATGGACAGAATGCAGAACAATATCATACATTCACCCCAGTACAGAGATCTGGGCCTAAATCCATCTTTTCTGAAACCTACTGCTCCCACTTAAATGGTCTTGTGCAAGGGGGAAAACTCTTCCTTGTTTGTGATTGTTCTGCTGGACACTAGGGCTGGATGTGGCAGCCATGGACAATTACAAGGAAGAACTCCCTGATGCCATCAGGACTAAGGACTCTAATTTCGGGTGCCCCCAGGACCAGTAGGGCTCTCCTCAGTACCATGGAATCTGTTCCCCTTACACCCCAGGAGGACGAGTTGGAGGAAAGACTGGGCTTCTGTGCCAAGGAGGAAAGAGGTTATGTTATGTTATGTTATGTTATGTTATGTTATGTTATGTTACATTTAATTTGTAGAGCGCACAGCTACTTGGGAGTGTTCCGGTGCTAGGTTCAGAGGAAACCATGGACAAAGGCTGGTGCAGGGAGCTAGTGGTAGTAGTTCCCTGCAATGTTCACCACATTAGAGTCCAGGAGGCATAGGAAAAGTGTCCTCGGAGGCAAGGTCTTGCCTCCAGGAGTAAAACAAGCCCAAAAGCATGCCCAACAGCCCAATGGGGCCTGAGATAGCTGCAGCATAAAGATTGTGACCTTTGACCCCATGCAAGGCCTGGAATGCGTTGAGCTCCACTGCCCCAGTCTTTGTAACTCACTCAGTGATCTAAGTACATATGCTTTATTTTTTCAATTTGTATGCCATGCTGGTGTGGTGTGGGGTCTTTATAAGTATTTAAACTGTATCAGGTGCAGCCTGCAGTTCAGGGATATGGCCTTAGACTGGGAGCAGCAATAAGTCCATTGTTCCTCTCTAAACACTATATTCAGGTCTTCGTACCAGGTCTGATGGGCAGAGGACAAGCGGATTGGTGCCGTCAACTGCATACCAGCATAGATCTGCATGATCAGCTTGTGGGGGGAAGGTTTAGTAGGCATTTCTTTTAGCACCGCAAATGTGGGACGGCTGCTGAGAACATGTCAAAGAGACTTTGCAGCAACACACAGAGCTTATAGTAGGTTATAGTGACTTTACATCAATACACAGAGCTGATAGTAGGTCATACTATCTAGAAGCAAAACAGCAAAGTCTCGGAACACCTGCTGGTGAGCAACACAAATGCTCTCCGGACATGCCATGCCAAATGAAGTCAGCTGCATCAGGTAAAGTCACACCCCGGTCCCTGCATCAGCTGCCAATGACAGCAGTAGGTGTCCCGAAATCGGAACCGACAGGGCAAAGAAGTAATTGAAGCACACTCTCCTATGCAACTCATTCCACTCCAATACTGTGCAGGCTGCTGTATCCACCTGATGTTGCACTTGCCTGACGGGCCATAGAGAGCTGTATAAAGCGGGCACATGCTGCATGGCCATTCTCATGTGCAGTATGAGGCTGATACTGGATGGGGGTAGCCAGTAATCGTCAAAATGAGCCTGGGCACTGAAAAAATATTAGTCCATATCAGGTGCCCCTAACCCTCTCTGCTCACAGGGAAGGGTCAGAATCTCTCATACCACTTGCAGTTTTTTGACAGCCCAAGCCAGTGATATAAAGTGAGATCGGATTATCTCATGAAATAACGGTGGTAGAGGAAGTGGCAAGTTGATAAACGGGAATTGGAATTTGGGGCGTATACCATTTTCGCTATAGTCATCCTCCCAATGAGGGACAGTGGTAACTTCTAAGAGACGGCATCCAGGTCCTAAAACCATGTCATCAACCTGCTGGAGTTCTCCCTCCTGAGTTGATCCAGATCCAGGCTAAGCCAGACGCCCAGATACCATTCTGGGTCCCGGCCCCAAATCAGTGGAAAGTCAGAAGTGAAGGTCTTGATGGCCTATGTAATCAGAAGTAAGATGGATTTTGCCCAGTTAATTGTGATATATGCAAAGCCACTAAAGTGAATAGATTCCCTGGAGTAGCGGATTTAAGTTTTCCAATGGGTCACAGGCATATAGAAGAACGTCATCTGCAAACATGGAAACCAGAAGCCACTGTGAGTGGAACGCAAGTATGTAGTGCGAATGATGATGCCTCAGCCAGGCTGCGAGGGGTTCCATCACAATGGTAAATAAAATGGAATTAATGTACACCCCTGGCAAGTGCCCTGAGATACGGCACAAAAGTAGGATCTGCTTCTTATGGTTACCCCCACTTTTTGCTTGATATTATACTGTTTGTGACTAATCTGACTGGGATCCTGCTAATCAAGACCCCACTTTATCTACTTCCTCTCCAAAATGTTCTGCATGTACTTAGGTACACTCCAGATTGGATACTGGGGTACCCTTGTCAGTCCCTAGTATATGGTACACATGTACCCAGGGTATATGTACCTGAGAGGCCTCCCATGGGCTGAAGCATGTATTATGCCACCCATGAGAGGCCATGCAAAATGGAACTACAGGCTTGCCATTGCAGCCTCGGTAATATGGTGCATGCACCACTTACTTTAGAAATAGATTTACTATAGCTATAGGTCACTACACTTAAATCAGTCACCCCTCTAGCAGGCAGTGACAATCCTGAAGGCAGGATTTTGGGTTTTATGTGGGAGGGTGCCCCTGCATGAGCAGAGCCTCTCAGCAGCCTTCAGAGACCACTCTCTCAGGTTGTCGGTGACGCAGCCAGACATATAGGTAGAGGTGCATTATATGCTTGCATAAAATGCTCTCTCAAAAACGTGACCACATCCCAGACAGGATTTAGTGTTTTGGGGCTGGGTGGGTGCACTTCCCTAGTGTCTGAAAGTCTGCATCTGGGGCACCCTGTGCATAGTCCAATTCAAACCAGTCCTGGGAGCCATTGGTTCTTGCCCTGGCTCAAAACTGGACCAAGGACATGGGAGTATTCTCCCCCCAGTCTTACCCTCCCTCGGGAGGGTCCCCTGAATATCTCCAACGCTCTCCTGTGGGTGCAAAAGGGCTTACCTGGCTGTGGGACCCTATATTTGATGTGGACAAGATTCTGATCAAGAAACCACTGATCTTTGATGGTCTAGACACTCTGGACTTTCCTGGACTTCGACTGGGCCCGACTTCATCTCCCTCTCTGTTCACAGAATCGTCTATGCCCATGCACCATACAGGTGAAGGAGTCACTGCCCTGCATTGGTAGACACCATAACGCAACTGACCAGTCTGCTGATTCTGAGCTCCTCAGGACTCTGAAGGCTCCAGCAAAACAGGAGGTGGGTTCCTATGTTCCTTGAGGTTGTGCTGCCTTCTCATTGAGTTTCAGGCCAGTATCCTTTGTGGGGACGGCATAACCCAAACCCCTGTGCATATCATACATTTGCAGGTGCATATACTTGTTGTCATTCCCCAACTAAGTGCATTGGGCTGCCAATAGCCCAAACCTCTGTGCATATTTCATACAAAGGACTTTATTCTCCTTGCACTCTGTGCTCTGCAATCTGTTGTTTTGATTAAACTGCTACTGGTCCACTTGCAACTCCTGTGCCTTCGGCCTGTGGGTCCATTTGAGGGACAACACTGCTTTTTTTGGGGGGCTCCCCTGGTTGCTCCAGGCCTGCCCTGACTCCGCTTGCTGTAGTGAGTCCTCAGGTCCTTGCTGGGCTAGAACATGCCCTTCATTGGCCTTCTCCATTGGTTGCCGCTTCAAAGGCTTGTTGGTGCTCTCGCCGGCCACTGACCCCTCAGCACTTGATATCCTTTGACATCTCCTGGTCCTCATGGCTGTAGAGTCAAGGTCTCCCTCTTCACAACTGAAGCACCCGACATCAGTGGGCATTCGTCTTCTGAGCCCGTGGTCACTCCTGAGTGACCCAGACTTTGTCCCCTCTGCTTTCAGGTTCCTTCCTTCAAGGTTCCACCTGTGGGTTCTACTAGACACTTTTCTTCTTTCCTGCAGTGGCATTTCTTTGAAGACTTCCATTGAGAACAACAACAGTTTCCTATGCCAGTTCAGCCCTATGCACCCTGCTCCCTGGGATAGGTAACTCTGGTACTTTGGTATCCACAGGCGGGGCGCTCTCCAACCTTCTATGTTCCAAAAGGTTTCCGCGTAATCCACTGGTAAGAGTCATTAAGCACTAAAGGTGCAACCCTGATTCTCCCATTGAATTGTACGTACCACGCAGTAGTGTTCTCACACTTCACCTGTCCTCTTTTAGGACCCTCCTTATTCACCCTGGGTGTTTCCTTGGGTACCACAAATTCTACAACCTCTAGACACTGTCTTGACTCGAGTCGTGGTTCTTAAACTACTATTTAAGTATATGGTTTGGTCACCCCCTGGAGCCCACTGTGCATTAGTGCTACTTACGTTTGTTTCTGTGCTACAGTATTGTGTGATTTGTGTTTATCTGTGTGTAGGAGATACGGTGAGGTATTTAAGGTGTGTTATAATAATAAATACATATTTTTATTACTACAGTGTGGTTCTTCTTTCATTTAACCAATACAATAAGATTGCATTCTGGTAAAAACAAGCTGCTTAACATTCCTTCAAGACTGAGCCTGAAGGCTGCTCTCCACAGCTACCACTTGAATAGCTTTCTACGTTGATCTTTGACCTCTTAAATCACCAAAAGGGTTGTTTTGGACTGGGGCAAGGTGCCCACTTTATTTAGTAGACATCATATACCAGGCCAACTTCTCAAAGATACCATTAAGGGGACTGAGGTGGTCCCACTAATCCACAGATATGTGACGGGCTGGGCGTATTACCCATCCCCAAGTGTGCAAGTAAATAGAAAAGGTAGGGCCATTCGAGCAAATGGAATGCCTGAGTGGCATGAAGAAATGCGCCGCCACCTAATGATTGGAATCAATGGTGTGGATGAGGACAAAGGGCAAACGCAGATTAAAAGTTGTTGACCAGGCCAGCACAAAGCCAAACTGGTCCTGTGGGCAATGAGGAGCAAGCGGAAGTGGAGACCCAAGGCAATCAGCTTAGCCAAGATTTTGTCATTAATATTTATCATAGAGAGAGGCCTATAGGATTGGCAGGGCCTGGGGTCCTTATCAGGTTTTAGAATAGTTACTATGAGGGTATCTCACAGAAAGAGAGGGAGCCCTCTATTACGCATGGACTCATTATCCATTTCAAGGAGGTGTGTGGCAAACAGTGCTGCTTACTCCTTGTAAAAGAAGGCAGTAAGTCCATCAAGTCCCAGAGCTTTATCCCCAGGTAAACCCCCAAAAACTTGAACAATTTCTTCCACCGTAAATGGTTTGCTGAGGAAAAAGCTATGACCTTCCTCCAGCCACTAAAGTCTACCAAAAAGTAATGGATGGAATGCTTGAATAAATCTCATCCACTGTTAATTACTCAGGTTGTATCTCAATCCATTGTTATTTTGCACACCATGTCACCTCAGTTTGGACCCAGCTACATGCAAATCAGTCTTGACCCTGCTCCATTTGGAACAGTCTAGCCTGAACTGCCAAGCCAGGTCCTCCCTGATCCAGAGCACAAACAACCCTGGACCAGTTTTGCCCAACTTACGAGGCTTTGTTGCAGTGACACAGTATACACAGGACCCATGTCTGGGCATACTTGTCCCAATTAGCGTGACACACTAAAATTTACAAAAAGTGATGGACGGAATGCTTGAATTAATCTTAGCCTATTGGAACAGGGTCAAGAGTTCAGGATGATGCTCCAGCATCAGGGTCACATAGTTCCACTCATTGCCCTCCCAGGGACAGGTAACAGCCACCTATGAGGGCTCACCTGTTGTGCAATGTTGGCCCCTGAGGAAGCGCAGGATAAGTCACGGCAGTGGGCGCTTCACAGTGGGTCCAGTAAGTTTTGCCTCTACCCCTAAAGCTTCTCTCCTAATAAACCCCCTGCAGGGTTTACAGCTAACCCAGAAGTGAGGGACTGGAAAAGGCTGTTCAGGTCACAAATCAGAGCCTCCATTTTCAGGACCGCCTCTACACAGGGTTCCGACCTCGGGGGCACAAGCAAGCGATCTTTGTCTGGTGGGCTACAAGGTCCAGATGGATCTGGATTCTCTCCCCCCATTTCTATTATCGAGTTCCAGAGACTCTTGCACAAAGTCAGTTCGGGGTCCCCTAAGGACTGCTGCCCCCCCCCCCCCCCAGATACTCAGAGAAATTTTTTGGGCCTGCCCTGACCCTGCCTTGACCCTTCTTAACACCTCGTTGGCCACTGGAGTAGTCCCCGACTCCTTCAAACAGGCAGTGGTGCTACCTATTCTAAAAAAAGCCAACGCTGACCCCTTGGTCATGAGTAACTACAGGCCTATATCCCTTCTCCCTATCTGGGAAAAATCTTGGAAACTTATGTTACTCGCTGTTTGGGCGCATTCATTGAGAGCTCTTCCTTTCTGGACCCCCAGCAGGCGGGTTTCCAACCGCTCCATTCGACTGATGCGGTTATTGCCGCCGTCATGGACACTTTAGGAACTGGTGCCGACAACAACATCCATCAGGCCCTCGTCCTACTGGATCTGTCGGCGGCTTTTGACACGGTCGATCACTCTATACTGATCGACCGTGTCAGAAACGCCGGCATCCAGGGCGTGGCCCTGGACTGGATCCGCTTTTGTTTGGACAGGCGTTCTCAAGCTGTCCAACTCTCTACTTTCTGTGCCTCCTCCTCATCCCTTTCTTGTGGTGTCCCCCAGGGCTCAGCATTATCCCCCCTCCTGTTTAATTTATATATGCAGCCCCTCATGGTTTCCCTTCTCAAATCCCCTGCAACAATTTTTAATTATGCAGACGATCTGCAGTTGATTTTCCCTATTGATTCCTCCCCTACCTCCCTCACAGACTTCCAAACCACTATGCTAGGCATCTCTGACTGGATGGCTCACAGCCAGCTCAAGCTAAATCCCACAAAGACCGAACTTGTGCTGGTGGGCGGGCATGCCAATCCTTGGAACAACAGCTTCTGGCCCCAATCACTTGGGGTCTCCCTCGTCCTGTCAATACTGTGAAAAGCCTCGGTGTTGTCATCTCTGGAGATTTATCTATGAAGGCTCAGATCTCTGCGGTAACATCGTCCTGCTTTTTCCATCTGCGTAGGATTTGTAACATCTGTAGATTCCTCACCAGAGATGCCCTCATCTTAGTCATCCTTGCTCTTGTCATCTCCAGGATGGACTTCGCTAACATCCTATACGTAGGGATTCCCTCTTATCAACTCCAAAGGTTACAACTGATCCAAAATCAGGCCGCCCTCCTAGTATTCCATCAGCTAAAGCACCAGCACGTTTCACCTCTACTTCGGAGTCTTCACTGGCTCCCGGTGGCCAAACATTGCGCCTTTAAACTTGGATGCACTATCTTTAAAGCCCTTCACAATCTTGCACCTGCTTTCATCTCTTCCAACCTCAAGCTGTATATACCAACTCGCAATCTACGTTCCTCTGCTGATAACCTCTTGAGTATCCCCCAAATTCAACGCAAGAAACACGGTGGTCTCCGTTTTTCTTTCTTAGCCCCCACCTTTTGGAATTCTCTCCCTTCCTCTTTTCGTCATTGTCTTCCCTATGAAAGCTTTCGTAGGACACTGAAGACGTTCCTTTTCACAGCAGCATATGAATGATACTCCTGCCCGTGACCGCCTTACCTGTTATGAGCGCCAAGAAACCGTTCGGTGAACGTGCGCGGTATAAGAATTTTTAACATAACATAACATAACATAACAGATAGCAAGGTAAAGTGCATCCTGCTTCCAAAGCCTCATGCTCTCAGTATCACAATAGCCACTGCCTCCTCTAAAGGCACCAAAGTACAAGGGAAACCCTTGTCCCTGTGCCTCTACTAGGCCACGTTGAGGCCCTCACCTTCCCCTACAGTCTTCCTCCTCTCAAAGCCACTCAGATTGGCCCGTCCGAGCCCTACTAACACTGCACCCATTTTGCCCTGAGGTAGCACCCAAAGGATATTGTGCAGGCTCTCTCTGTCTCAATCTGGGCCTCCCTTTGCATCTATTCAAGAGCTGCAGTTTCAGCAGAAGCCCGTGGCCAGGCAGGAGATCTTGCGCTACACTGAGCTTTGTGTCCTCCAATGGGAGAGCCATCGGGCCCCGTATTGCCACTCACCTTTGGGGCCACCTCAGGCCCCCCGGAGTCATGCAGCTTCCTATCTACAGGTGTACATGCTGGACAAAGTCCCAACAGCATTGTAAAGAACGTATTGGTGTGTTATCCAATTAATACCCCCGTCACCAGTAAGGGGGTATAGGATATGGGTATACAATTAACAATTAAATTGCAGTGGCATACATGTACAGTTTTTCCTTCTTATATGGCTAATATTTACCAGTAGCAAAGGCATTTATATTCATGTCAATCTGGTTTGAGTTTAACACGTTATTAGTCAAATAAAATTTCCAAGTATATTGAAGTATGAGCACGTCTAGAAGTGTAGATTAGAGCTCTAATTTGAGATGGCCAGAGATTACGGCCCGCATTTACTAACATTTGGCGCAAGGCAATGCAGTAAGACAACTTGCCGCACAGCGTCAAATGGAGAAAGCAGGAATGTGACATATTTACTACGACATGGCGCATTCTTGCTCTCTTGCTGCTCTGGCACCCAGTGTGCTGCCTAGCACCAATGCAGGCACCCTTACACCATAAATATTTTGCTCCTTGTTATCTGTTTTTAGGGATGGTGTACCATTTTGATGCATTCCCACCTTTACTATTCTTATTAAATCCGGCAATGCTCCAAAATGCATGGGTGGATGCAATGGAATTCTCACACTCCACCTATGGACAATGCAAGGCAGTGACTTGTGCTGCTTAGTGTTGCTCTAGGTTTACTAAGCCACACAGAGTCATGTAAAGTGACTTAATGGCTTGCCATACCTTTACGCGACGCAACGGAAGCTCAAGCCAGTAGTAAATCTGAGACATAGAGCCTCTGTAAATATGCTCAAACTGCCTACCAATGCACGTGTCTTTTATGCTTCAGACTAAGAATTATACTAGCTGGCAACACAGCTGCAATGGATTACGAACTGACTGGATGGCAATGCAGAGATGAGATGGCACATTTGACTAAAGAGTCCAATCGGGTCCCCTTGTTGGAATTGTTGTTGTGGGGGGGCAGGATGTCAGAGAGCAGCCTTTACTTTTTAGGACCCCACTGAAATGTTAGAGGCTCTGTGCTAAAAAACAAAGACGCGCAGTTCAATTATATGCACCAGTGATACCACTGGTTGTGCTTCCACTTAAAGATGGCTTTTTCATTACCAGGCAAATGTCTGATTGGATAGAAGTGGGCTTATCACTGTGGGGGATTGTTCTGTAGCAAGTACACTTATGTCTTTAGAGACACGGATAGAAGAAAATGATTTGCCCTCTTGTAAGTTTTTAACTTATGAGGCATTATTACACAGATGTCATGGTGAATGGGCCCACAACACCATCTCTTACAACTCCTATTCATTATTGAAGCTGGCCTCAAGATAGTCACTTGTCTTTATAAGACATTGAATAAAATGATTAGAATAAACCTATGCAAACCTGAGGCTAACTGGAAGCTAACCTTGGAAGAGAACTATGAGACAAATGGTATGGATTTTCCACCTAAAAATCACTGGGAGAAGGTAACTTTACATCCCGAAACTACGTTAGGCAATAAACAATTCTGGAAACCTGAGGCTTGTTAATTGGGATTGTTCCAACACGCAAAGGCTAGTAAAATAGGTTTCAGATTTATTTGACCTGCCACTGGTGCTGGCTAAGAGGGTGATAGCAGGCAGGAGTGGGCTTCGTGTACCCCAGAAGCATGAGAGAATTTGTGAAGTGCGCCAGGGCTGACAGTGTGGCACTACATGGGGTAGGGGGAGAGTGTGAGTCTTGCAAAATAATCTTATTGCTGACCTATCGAATGTTGTTTTAGCTAATGTTGAAAGTTGGCCAGAGGAAGCAGATATGCTTGAATTTTGAATATTATGTGACCTATAACTTGACAGTCGTTACCTTCTACTTTTTAAATGAACTTAAATATAACTAATAATTTCAATTGAACATAAATTAAATTGTGTGTCTTGTAAAGCGCACTGCTACCCGCACCGCAGGCCTCGTAGCGCTATAGACCGCTGGGGAACCCATCCTGGTTTTCCCTGTGAGATAGTCCCTCCTGGGAGTCTCCAAGGTGAAACCAGGCATCTCCAGCGTTTGTGAGGGGCCGTTGTGGAGATGAGGCAAGCTTAATGCCCAGAGTTGCCGAGTGTGATCCCTGATTAGAGTAGGCACCGAGGCGAGAATTATCAAGTCCACTGATACTGGTCCAAGACCCTGCCGCATCGGGAATCGAACTCTGGTCCCAGGCCGTTCTCTGCTCTCGGGTCTGCCGCCTCTAACCAGTGAGCCACACCACTCCACTGCCACTCCATCTGCCTTCGTGTTTGTGACTCAATGGGGCACAAACCCACCATATGTTAGGAAAACCTTTCTGGTTCCACCCAGTAATTTCCTCAAGGATGGCCAGCAGTGCAACCCATGTTTCGAGCTAAAGAATGATTTCCAGTGTCAAGCTGCCCCAACCCAATTATCCCAGAGGATTCACCCTAAACATGACATGCAATCTTAGCAGCATAGGAAGGTCATCAGTAGGGAAGCCTGCATGCAGTATGAATAGGATACCTATGTCTAATTTGGCCAATAATGTAGACCTTATTGCTATTTAACTTGTGCAGTCAAAAAACTAATCATAGAGCACAATCAATTGAGGTGCCCAACGGGACAGGGAGATTTCAGTCATTTCCAATCCGACATCAAATAGGGACTTCGAATTATTTATTTTTACAGGTAGACCCTTAGCTTACCTCTCTTTCAAAGGAAAAAGCAAACTAAGGGCACACATTTAAGTGAGAATACTCTGCAAAGTTAATGTGAATAATTTTGGAAATTGTAAATGAGTCAGAGGAAAACTATCATTTTAAAGACCGCAATCCCTCCTATAACAGAAATAGAAGCCCCTGGCAACTTGACAGATTGTGTCTGATGTAGTCGAAATGTGGGGCCATGTTATGGTATCAGCATGTTAATTCACAGTGAAATAAAAAGATAATTAAGTACATAGAGCCTGTACGCTAAGACCTCAGTTGCAAGGTCACATTAAGGACCTGACATTGCCACATACTGGAAAAAGCACGGAGTTGGGCCAGAGAGTCCCCTAAAGTTGTGAAGATATGAATAACATCAGGCCAGACATCCTGTAACTGCTAAGATTTAAGAAAAGATCACCAGTCTACAGGGTAAATGATCCTACACCTGTTGCCCATTCAAACTCATGGAAGGAGACATCAATATGAAGCCTCTCCTTCAAAACACCATTGTCAGCATGTAAAGGAGAACATAGAGGGGGCCGGTCTGCTGGATTTTCCAACTGATTTGAAAAGTTTTATATAGCGCTGGATAGACGCGGAGGTATCAGAGTGCTTTAATGAGATAGGACATTGTTTCAGAACATTGTTACATAGTTACATCAGTATTTGGATCGTTGCATAACGTAGAAAGGGAAACAGTATAACATGGTTACATGAGTTACTAAAGCATTGCATGACATGGAAGAAACTGGTTAGGGGGAAAGTACTTCAGGGAACACAGAAAATACAGGCTGGAAAAGGGGAGGCAGACAATGAATCTCAGAGGAAGGAGGCGGGGGAGGGAAAAGAAACACAGTGGGGAGAAGAGGAGAACAGTGCCCAATGTCAGTCTGGGTAGGTAACGGCTGAGGGGTGAACCAGAGCCAAAACTCATCTATAGCTTTCTAGGCAGCTTCACCGGGCATCAGCCATATTGCTCGGTCTCCGCAGACAGGATAATAGTAACGGTTCTTCTGAACATTTCGAGTTTAAGCACAGGAGTTGGAGAGAAAAGAACCACAGTAAAAACCGAACCCAGGTGTATTTAAGGGTCCAAGAGGGGGGTAGCTTCCAGAGAAATTAGAGCCAAAAAGCCAATTCCTAGCTGGTGGGGATTCCAGTCTGCCATCTTGAAAACATCCCGTATGAGATACATTTCGTGCAAGCTGGTACCCAACTGAACAGTATTGGCAGGTTGATTCCCCAGCTTGCTGCCATAAGTTGGGTTAAAATGCAGCTCAGCGTCGCAGCAACCATAGACGATTAAAATGCTGATAGATTTGCCGATAGCAACATCATGGGTGCCATTTTAGGGCCAGGCCCCGCTCTGGGGAATATTGTTCTGCTGGTGGAATCAGATTGGAGCAAAATGGCACTCATTACAGTAGGTGGACACAGTCTTACTTAGAATATTGGAACGTGTTGCGTATCTAAACAGCACAGCTCCGCACAGAAAGATAGTGTGCTTCCCGTACACCCAAGAGACCATCCCAGGGTCAGGCAACTTCAATTGATGACTGCCGCAAGGCCAGCAAACACCGGTCATGTAATTATGCCTTTTCGGAGAGCAAAGTCGGCAAAATCCTCAAGAAGCGGCCACTTAGGAGGCATCTGGATTCTACTCAGTGCCATCTGTGCTGGCTCCACTGATGTCCCTCGCAATTCACCATGGGAAATCTTATGGGAAATCGGACAAAAAAAGAAACCTGTTTAACCTTGCCCCAGCTGTGGGTGACATGGCCAGTTTCAGTATCTACAGGAACTGAATCAATAATAATATTCAATGGTATTGAAGAATTTTTCCATATCGGGTGCCATCATCCTAAGTGGGCCCTCCAGTTTGTAGGGCAGCACTAACACCTTATTAACTAATCAAATATTGTGGAGGTGGATCTTCTTGTCATGAAGCAATTGGCTCTGAGTGGACTAGCAAATGGAGCCCTCTCAACTGGGGATGTGAACTGCCTTGAGGAGTATCTTGGCCTCTTCATTAACCAATGAGATGACCCTGTAGGAAGTTCATAAATCATCTAGATGGTGGAAGACACCCAAATGACTAACACCTCGTCAAGCAATAACTCCTAAAGACCTAATCTACCACACTTGACATCACAGTTTTACTGTTTCACTGGAGAACATATACCTCTTCCCTAATTCAGCATTAGGATTCACGATTTAGTCTTTCAGCCTCCTTAACATAGCCACTGTAGTTAAATGCAACTTTTGAAGTGCACATAAACTACCACTACCACGACCAATACACCGTAATCGGTCATATATGAGATATCTTCATATTCTAGTTTGGACCGCAGACATTTGTACAACCTTTGAAAGCTACGTCAGCAAGTGGTGTAGAAAGTATTGCATGGGCCCTAATGAAAATAAATTGGACCACACTACCTTAATTAGGGAGCAGAAGACACCTCACACCCATGACCCTATGGTCCTGGTTCCACGGCACATGTTTACTAATGACAGCTAAGCCTCTGACGTCACCAATGAAGATACTGCTCTGACATTTTGTTTATATGGAAAATTTAAGCTGCCATTTGTTTTCCTATTCATTGTTTAATGAGATCTATGGTCCACTGGGGGGGTCACAAACCAAGGATTGTCAATACCATTGAAAGCTGCTGACAGATATTCAGAGTGCAAGCAAAAGGTGATTGCGCTCCGCCAGCTAAACGACCTTATTACAGAGCCAGACTTGCCAAACATTAAAGCGTTCATTTTCCATTGGATAAATAATACCAATTGGTATGGAGGCCCACAACTCTCAGATGAATCAGGGGCCGTGGAGGGCGAAGAGACACTGTTTAGATAAGTAACACACAAACGTATTTGTTTCACATCAATTCCTTTTATTGCCCCGAAAACACGTCATATTATTTTATAGATTATGCAATTACAGGTGCTGGATTGATAATGGTGCCAGATAAATCTCGCCACCGCTAATTAAACGGAGTAGGAAAGAGGTTAGTAAAAAGATATATACAGCCTAACAGCCGTAAAATATGCAAAGAGAACCCATCTGTGATTTGTGGAACCGAGTGTTCATTATGTGTTTTAAATATTAATTCTAGAAAGCGATGAGTCCGAGTTTCAGCAATCAGGATGTCCGTAGAAATCAGGACGTACTCACCTATAAATTGTGACTGGATGGGGAACATGGCATTTGTGCAAGATCGTCTACAAAAATAGTATGCATGCTTAAAATTGGCTGTTATTTAGTGGCATATGTATATGTAAATGCCATGGCAGGGTAAATAAATGTATTGCACGTGCTGTTCAGAGCAACTCGTCTAAAAATGTCGGATTCAAATTGATTACCACAGTACAGCACAACTGACACTTGAAAACACTTTTTATTGATTGTATGTAACAATACCTTTACTCTGGGAAACAAATATCCTAATAGCCACAAGTGTGATTTTAACACCCTGCACAAATCCCGTTGCATCCTAGTTTTGATTAAATACATTTTGTTAGAACAGGTGCACATGAAACAAATATTCGGGCATTAACCATGAGTTATAAATTGTGTTTCTGGTTGGGAGAGGTATGCACCCACTCCAAGCAGGAACACAATCCTAGTCAGGGTAAATCAGATACACACTATGAATTAACCTGTGCTCACCCTCTGGTAGTGTGGCACAGAGCATGCATGCTTAACTTAAGAGGCAATGTGTATAGTATTTGTGCAACACTTGAAACAGTAACACAGTGAAAACTCAAAAAAATGCATACTACTTTAGAAAAATAGCTTATATTGTTATGAACAAAACATGACCAAAGCAACAAAAATCCAAGGAGTATAAACTGAGTTGTAAATTTAAAAAAATTAAATGAAATAGCAGTGCATAAAAGCTTAAAGTGCCAACCGAGGCTATGTGGTCACGCAAGACGGGGGTAAATCCAAAATTTCAGGATGATTGCAATGGAGTGTGGGTCTGATGTAGGGATCATTCTTGGCCCGTTACAGAGTACCTTAGATGCGTCATCGACGGAGTCCAGATGCAGGAAGCAAGGAGGCAATGCATTGTGGTCAAACTGCTGGATTGAAGGGGATGTGTTGGTATTGAACAAAGCAAAGTTGGAGATGCGTCGGGAAACTGTAAACAATGAGCAGCACAGTTGGTGATGCAATATCAGTGATCCGCGGTCCGTGCAGCAGCGGCAATGCGTCTGTGTCGAGGGAGATGAACCTGCTCCAATCAGCGCAATGCCATCAATGCATGGGTTCTGGCAGTTGCCGTACTGTATACCCACTTCCAAGGGCCCAGAACTTGATTGGCACCACTTGGCAGGGCAAGCCTTGCAGCAAATAAATTCCAGGTGGTGTGGCAGGTCAATGAGAAGTGTTTAATATCCTTGAGGCTTAGAACTGGGGTCAAGCCAGCATGCCCTTGGAGTCACTCTGCATTCAAGTGAGATGGGTCCAGTCCTTCCTCCGCAGGGCAGTGGGTGGTAGTCAGCAGGGCAGCACAGCAGAACAGTAGTTCTTCCAAATCAGCAGCACTAAAGAGTGGTAGTCCTTGTAGCGGCACAGCAGACCTTCCTCCTGGCAGAGTTCTTCACAGATCCATTAGTGTGGTCTGAAGTCCATTTCTTATATGCCCAGTGGTGCCTTTAAATTGGGGGAGACTTCAAAGAGGGGGTTTGAAGTGCTCCAAATTCCTTCCTCATCATACTCACTTCAGCCCTTTGTGTTGGGACAGGGCACAGCCAATTCAGGCATAGGTGTCAGCTCCTCCCTCCCATCTTGCCCAGGATGAACATTCAGGATGTGGAAGGCCATTCAGACACACTGAAGCTCATTTTGCGTGTGAATGTTTAGAGGAAATGCAAAAATTCAAGCTGTCACCCACCCTAGATGTGTATTGGACAGAGACTGCAGGCACAGAGAGCTAAGAGCAGAAAAATGCCATCTCTCTAAAAGTGTCACTTTTAAAAGGGTAGTGATAAATTCGACTTAACCAGTAAAGATGATTTATCATTACCATTCCTGTGATATGAAACATGATAGATCTATTTCCTCTCAAACAGGAATTATAGCTTATAAAGTGCAATAAGGAATTCCCATTGTTAACCTATGAGATAGGTAGGCCTCACAGTAGTGAAAATCGAATTTGGATGTTGTCACTACTAGCACATGCAAAACGTAACAGTACATGTTCTACCTTTTGATTTCACAGCACCTTCCCCTATGGGCTACCTAAGGCCTACCTTAGGAGTGACTTATATATAATAAAAAGGGAGTGTCAGGCTTGCCAAAGTGTTTTAAATACCAAGTCGACATGGCAGTATAAACTGTATACACAGGCTCTGCCGTGGCAACCTGAGACATGTTGAAAGTGCTACTTGCGTGGGTGACACAATGAGTGCTGCAGTCCCACCAGAAGCATTTAATTTACAGGCTCTGGGCACATGTACTGCAGTCTACTAGGGACTTATTTGAAAATTAAATGTTGCCAATTGTGGATAAGTTAATCAAACCATCTTTAGGGGAGAGAGCACATGCACCTTAGCCCTGGTTAGTAGTGGTAATGTGATCAGAGTCCTAAGTCCAACAAAAATAATTCACACAAATTAGAGGGAAGCTGGCACAAAGTTTGCAGGAAGACCACCCAAAGGCTGGCAGGTCTAACACCATGTATGCAGACCCACACTAAACAATGGTAATATTACAATATGTACTTCTGCTGATATACTTAAAAATGAATAATAGCTAACCTTTGTGTGAGGACCTATATTTTCTTCTCTCAACTGATTCTAGAATGAAATGGTTGACACAATAAGTATAGCTTTCTCATTCAGCCACACTCTACTATGGTAATAACGAGGAAGTTGACCTTTGCATGCTATTAATAAATGCATGAAAGAGTGTTCATTTGTACACTTGTTTCAAATAATAGTTGATATTTGATCACATTTATATAAAAAATCAGATCCAGTCTGAAATACTGGAGTAGATTATCTACTTTGTCATTACAGGTACCATTCCTGCAGCCAACTGTCTCACACGAAGCAGCGCATGGCACAACTTCGAAAATGATTAGATTATAGATTCAGAAATATTGCTGAACAACCAGATTGAGAAAATTGTCAACGAAACGTGTAACCCATTACTCTCTGAAAGGGCGTTCCCCTAGCAATTTGAGATGGGGCATTCTGGAAGAGGTCTTTGTCCATCACACTAAACCTGTAGTTCTCCTTAACAAAAAATTAAAATTGATATTTTCTCTTAACGTACCCATTGTGGGTTTAAATTATGACTTGTAATGTGGTGGCTTAATTTAAGAACAACTTAAAGTGATATAGCCCAGAAAGAGGTAAGATCTCCACTGATTTAACCTGGCACCATAATTAGATCTGAAAATATTTGGATTTCCGATTATCTGCAACCAAGTACAGTTTATTTTTACTCCTGTGCAACAACCCTTCGAGGGGGATCAAAAGTATGTTGACATCCTATGGATAAATAGCAAACAACCCTTGTGTTTTTGGTTTTAATACAAGGAAGCAAACTCTTCCTGACACATAATGTTTACTCTATTGATTGGAGAAGAAACCTTAATGCTATCAAACAAAGTCACTTACCCTATTCAAGAGGGCACGCTACAAGAAGACCAAGAAAGAAAGTGCAGACTCGGGAGCGGAACTGTGCTCCACATGTTTCACTGAAGTAGACAACCATCAAACTTTCCCAATGGTGCCCATCAAGAATATGAATGCACACTTGTTAAACCGTTTTTTTATGTAATGTGAGGTTCCTACCTAAACATTCAATTGCATGTTGGGATCGCTTTTTAACAGAAACTTGGCTGAGCCTCACTACCTTACCTGCCATAACAGTGTGGCTCTCCCTGACAATTATCGATTTCTGAAAGTTAGTACAGTAGAAAGAGTTGGTGGATGCATTGCCATTGTCTTTCAAGACACAATCAAAGTCACTATTATTGACACCCATTGTGCTGATTGGGTAGAACTATGTGGGGGAGATTTACAAGAAAGTGACGCAACTGTAGAGATGCATCACTTTCCCTGCACCACCCTGAGAAACCCTTGTGCCACCATGGATGCGCCGTATTTACAATACAGTACAAAGAAGAGGAGGTCCGAGTTACAAATCAATTAGTTTAGAAGATAAGTTCTGTATTATACCATACAGACAAACACCACAAGTTCATTTCATTGAATCTAACTGAACAATTCTAAAGAAGGAATATACAGTGTTCAAATTCAAATTGCATTTATTTTTGCAATCATTTACTTCTGTGGTATATTCAACAGCATTACTTCAATGTAATTGTGAAGTCATTACATTTAAAGTGCTCTCAGTGAGGAAGGGAAGGGAAGTGCAAAAGTTGGGAGGGACTGGGTAAAGGTGGTGTGACATTTTAAGAACATCGCGTTAAAATAAAAAAAAACCTTTACAATCAAAGTCGTATAGAAGTTCCCAAGTTACATCACACATAGGTTAAATAAATTCTTTTCTTTAAATCCTATGGTGTGTTAGGTTGGCGTAGTCTACGTTTCGACCCCCATGTACGCTTAAGGGTTATTCATGCCTCATGTTGGGGTCTTCGTCAGGACAGTGGATAGAGAGCCTATAAGATAATGCGAAGGCTAAAGTTAGATTTCTGTGTGGTGAACTGTCTTAAAATCAAAGAATGAATGCAGGGATTACATACATCAAAAGACGGTCGGCATCTGTACCGTCGTTAAGTGGGCCTGGGCGTGCTCCTGTAAGTTCTAAAATACATAAATTGAAGAGGAAAAGTCTCAAAGGACTGTCGTTGGCTGTGGAGCCAGAGTCAACAAATTAGAATAAACCGGGGAAGACTTACTTGGACAATATTCCTCATTGAAGAATTTACAACACCATGTCACGTGTGGTTTCAATGGTCAATCCTTGAGTTCAGTGCGCAGCGGGCACCATTCTGGGGAATTAACATAATGGGCCAGTCGGTTAAAAGGGTATTGCATGAAAGCACTCCAGAGACTCAAAGCATTAATTGGCTACATCAATTAGGCCAAATTAAATTAATACGTAAAGGTAAGGATCGGATGTGCTGATGCAGTAGTTAGTAATACCGGAGGCTGAATTGCTAGACTCCCAAAAGTTGTCATACCAGTTATTACGTAAAGGTAAGGATCGGGTATACCGATATGTTAGTTGGTAATAACGGAGCCTGAAATGGATGCTGAACTCCCGTAAGTTTTCATACCTGTTCGGCGTGAAGCCGCCGCCATCAGTGCACGTAGCTACCTCGATGCATCTGAGGATGCTCGCCGTGCCGCCGCTGAATGCTAGGTGTAAAAGGGGCTCGCTTGCTCTGGACCAATCACAGGCAAGTGGCATAGAACGCCCTGTCAACGCGCGACATGTGAGTGAGGGAGCGTCTGGAAAGATGCCAGGTTGGGTTGAAAGCTCTGAGGGAGTTGGTTCAAAGGTTTGGGTCAGTTGCCAGGATACTGACAATCTCGGTATTTCATACAATTCTGTATATGAATGAGGAACTGTCTGGAAAAGTGCCTGGATCCGCTAATGAGTGGTTTAGTTCAAAGGAATGGGACAGTTGCCGAGGTACTGTCGGTGTCGGTGGTTCATAAATTACAGGCATTGTCATGGCGTGATTGTAGTCTGAGGATGGGTGGAGTCTCAGTCAAAAGTACACTTTAGAAGGGGAGAGATCTCAGTCGGTTGACTGAAGCGAGATTAAATCCTCTCGAATAAGCCTGAACTGTGGCTTGGCAATAATGGGGCATGAAGCCCGAAGGGTCTTGACAATACGCTGGGGAACTGACACATGTAGCAATGTTTAACATGTATAACAAGAAATCCTACAATTTACAATATGTGAGAAATACACACTCTTAGCATAAATCATGGTCGGTATGGTTAGAAACAAATGGATTTCAAAAGAGGTAATACAGTATGATAAAATTGTGATATCGTTATCAGACAGTGTTTAGTATATATAGCAACAAGTCATACAATTTGAAAGGTGTAATTAATGTTTAACATGACACTTAGTAGACAAAATATTACACCTGTCTGATAAAGTTGCTGGTTTAGATCGTGTATTGGGACTAGGGCAGTGTGGGGATGAGACCCCACTGGGGTCCTGACTACATTGGAGCCCCTATGCTGTGTGAGATCAGGTCTGCTGGACAGAATGCTTATTCTGGGTTTAAACCTGCCATTTGGGCAAAATTGGCATCTAGTTCATTGAGCCCTCTGTTGATAGTCTTGAATTTGTGCATCCATTTACATTCCCTAATATTGAGAATGGAGTTCAGATTGCCTCCTCGTGGTCCCAGGGAGATCTTTTCAAGTACAACCCATCCTATGGATTCTGGGGTGTGGTTCTTATCCCTAAAATGATCCACAAGTGGTGCCCCTGCTGTTGAGCAGCGAATCCTGCTGCAGTGTTGGAATATTCGGTTTTTCACCTTTTGTTTAGTTTGTCCAACGTACATCAAGTCGCATGGGCATAGAATTGCGTAAATCACTCCACTCGTGTTGCAGTTAGTAAAAGACTTAAGATCTACAGTAAGGTATTTACAATACAGCACACCATGGCGCAAGGATTAACAAATATGTTAGAAATTCTGACGCATCTGTTGGGGCAAATGTCACGCATTGCTGGAGTCGTGTCGCAAGCACGACACAACTCCAGCAATGCATTTTGAGGCCTGTTCACACTACATTACACCACTCCTTACGCTTGCTTCAAGCAGGGGTATGTTTTGACCTTGTGGCGTCCTAGTAGTGACGCAGTGAAATCTTGTATATTTCACTGCGTCACTTTTACAAGGCTTTCCTGCGTCGGAACGCCAACCCTGCATACATTATACCTGACACAGGTAGAATGTGACTCAGGGCTTTACAACGTGATGCATCTCCCTAGATGTGCCACGTTGTAAATTGGCCGCATTTTTACTCCGCCGCTGCATCACAAAAGTGACGCAACGGCAGCACAAAAGTGTTGCAAGGGGCTTGTAAATCTGCCCCTGAATTTTCATATTGGAATTTAACTCCAAGGACAGTTGGAAAGGTGCGTTCCTTTTTCCGCCTCCAGGACTTGAACAACTTATGTTCTATCCTTCCAACAATTTATCCTATTTGGTGATTTTAACTACCATGGAGAAGATCTCCTAGATTTAGAAATAGCACACCTTATATTAGATGTAGAGATACAGGGATTACATAAAAAAATGTAAGGTACAACTCACTTGGCCGACAATATCCGTGACCTAATTATTGCTACTTCAAATGTGCTTCTCTGTGGGCCTACCCTATCATTGTCTTGGGCTGATCATTCATTGATTTGCTTTCAGATCCTTAAAGGGGAGTGGTCTGAGAAACAAAGGACTAGGCCAAAGAGAGTCTCAAGATAATGGCAACTTATCAGCCCTAACACTTTTTCTGAAAAATTTGACTTTTCTACAGCCACAAAGAGTCAAGAAATAAATCAAACTTTAACTGATTACCAAAAAGGCCTACAACGCTGCCTTTGACAAGATTGCTCCTTTTAAAACACATTTTAGTTTCAAACATAGACCTCATGCACCTTAGTACACCCAGGATTTAAGACTGGAAAAGTCTTCATGTAAAAAGTTGGAGAGACTCTGGTGCCTGACCAATAACTCCAGAGAAAAAGTAGCTTATAAAAATGCACTTACCAAGTATCATCATAATATTAAAATTGCTTGCAAAATATACATTAGCCGATAAATTGAACACACTGGAAACTCTTCTACAGAGCTTTTTAAAGCTTTAAACAATTGTATTATTCCTCACAGCTGCTCTCAGATGATTCAACACTCTCAGGAATTATGCAACTCTCTTGCTGATTTTATTGAGGACAAGATCAATTTTATTTACCAAATCCTTGCTATTTTGTCGAATCAGCCTAAAGCTGAATTTTAACACTTCTCCCAGCAAAGATGGGTACAGCTTGGGAAAGTTTACTTTCTCGCCTGAAGACACATACAGGGTGCTATAAGTAAGTAAGTAATGTGTTTATTGCACATTTAATTAAAACCTTTAGAAAGGTGGCCGTTTCCTATAAAACATCAATTTAAAAGGGTGATAGCCACAGTTAAGAACACACTGAAAATTATAGAAGAGATTCACTGCCCCGGCCTTGGTGACCCATAGTCCAGTTTCTTCATGTTTTTGTTTGCGGAGATTTAGCAGCAGTTCGTGAGGTAGAATTACCCCCCTGATCATAGTCTTGGCTACAAAAGGAGGGCGGGCGATTGGGTACAAGTTTAAAGTACATAGTGCAGCATCAACTTTTGTTGCTTAGTACAAGAATGGTTGAGGTTAGCCTGTTGTTCCTTTTCCTTGAGGCTTGGATGTGCAAAAATGCTTAGTGCTTGATGCGCAAAGTGCTTTTTAAGGCTAGTACGTGATCGATTAGCGGGCAAGCTCCATCCCAGTTCCAGTAATACTTCTCCGAAGATCTGACAGTATCCATTTGGTCTGAGATCAGCAGCAGTTAAAAATGTTACCAGGCAGCAGCTTAATTGAATGTCTTCACCAGAGAAGCTTGTGAGCACCACTTAACTACACCAGCATATTTGTTTCTTGTTAAAAATAGGTCTACGTAGTGACCGACACTCCTGCATCAGTTCCCGGCATATGGATTTGATGTGGACTATGTCCTTTTCTCATTCCCCACAGAGATGGCAAATTGACAGCTTCGGAGGGCTTAACCATGCGGCAGGTGATATGTGGATGAAATAAGCCTAACCGAAGTTTCAGAAACGTCTCTTTGGTGGTTTTGGAGAAGTTGGATAGGAGGTATGCTTGAGGAATCGCTTTACTGTATGACTATACAGTGAGCCAACTGCTTCGAGTGTGTCTCCATCCACTTATAAAAGCAGCTTATTGAAGCGTTGTTTAGCCTTGGAATCCTTGGACCTTCCTTGTCTTGTTGGTAACAGTGAGCCAACCGTGTGTGCTTTCTGTCAAGACCGCTTTGTCTTGTATGATAAATTAATTTTTGACAGTGTTTATGATTTTTTTTCAAGTTTGCATTGGACCCTCACGATGCCCAGAGTTGCCGTAACCCCAGCTGGTCCAGGGCAGTATCCAAGAAGTGTCTAGCTGGACAGGCTTTTGAGGCTTCTAGTCCCCTCCACAAGAAGGAGTTTAACGTTTCTGGCTGTCCTCTTTTGATTTTGTACCAGGGTTTAACGAAAGCTCCTTTACGGGCCAGCTCTTTGCATCCCGAATTCAAGCCTCATTTGCGCTGGAGATGTATATCCAGGCAGCCTGTATATTATTCTCAGGGCTCTTGCAATGGTGCTGTTCAATGTTTCCGTGTCTTTCCCTCTCATGGCTTAACTTCCATAGGTGATTGATGGAATTAGTTTAGCCTGTATCACCCTGGTCAGAGGGAGAAAGCTTGGTCCAGTGGTCATATTTTTCAGATTTCTTAATGCTACCGCTGTCGTTAGCCCCTCTTTTTTATTGCCTCACATTGTACTTTGTAGTTGCCTTTGTTGTCGATCATAACCCCCAGGTATTTGCAGTCTTGTACCACTTCCAACTTGACTTTTGCCAGGTGCCAGTTATACTTTGTTTTTGTTTTCCGGTAATTTACATACATGACTTTTGTTTTTTCTTGATTAATACTTAGTCTGTTGGTCTCTGAGTATTGGGATGTGATGTCAAGCAAGCGTTGTAGTCCTATAGGTGTCCGGCTGATGAATACCAAGTCATCTGCATATAGAAGAGTGGATAGCTGACGGCCTCCTAGCTTCAGGGCATGCAAGTTCCTTCGACTGAGTTTGACTGAAAGCTTGGCCATGAAGAGATTAAAAAGTATAGGGGCAAGCACACAGCCTTGTTTTAATCCTGAGGTTGTGTTTATCTTTTTCATTAGATGGTCTCCTGCCCCCAACTTTACGTTTACCCAGGTGTTATTGTGCAGAATAATTAATTGTTTTAGAAGCAATGGTGGAATTCCTAGCCTTCTTAGTTTTTGCCACAGAATATTTCTATTTATATGGTCAAACCTCGAGCTGTAATCAATGAAGCACATGTACAGGGGCTGTTTAATTACAAGTGCAGCATCTATCATTAGTGAAAGGGCAGGGATGTTAGTGGCAGTGCCAATGTCTATACAGAAACCGGTTTGGTTGCAAGGTATTGCTTTGATTTCTGTGGCCTATGTTGTCAATTCTTGGAGGAGTACACCGGCATAATATTTGGCTTCATTGTCCAAAAGAGCTACCAACTGGTAGCTCTTTGGGTCACTCCTATTGCCTTTTTTTAGATGGGAGAAATTATCAATCCCCTCCACGATGATGGAACAGTTGACAATAGCAGAATTGTGTTGAAGATCGTTTTAGAACTGAAGCCCATTTGGGCCAAGAGCTCCCTCACGTCTGCCTTTCAAGATTCTATACAAACTTGTGTGTTCGTGATTATTAGGTCCTGTCCCAGCTCTGCATTGGAGTTTAACTAGGTTGACTGAGTTTCCAGAGTAGATGCAAGGTTAGTTGAGCCAATTTGGGGAGTCTGTTCTTTATTAAAGTATAATTCGAGATAAGTTATCCAAGCCTCTTCTGTGACGTTGGAGGTAATGCACTGGCCTTGCGGGTTCGACAGAGCGTTAATCTTCTTCCAAAATTGTGCACTATTGTTTTAATGTCGTGCAGGAGTCTAGCCCAAAGAGATTCTTCGTCTTCCTTTTTATTTTGCCAAATTAGTTTTTTGCCGGTGGCTTTTAGCTGTCTCAGTTCTTGAAATGCTGTGGGGTCTTTCTTCAGCCTCTGTAGTATGTAATTTATAAATGCTTTTAGCGTTTTAGTTCAGCATTATTCCATATGTTGTAGCTTGACTGTTGGTTTTGGGGGCAAGTTGTTCTCCTATTTCGAAAGTGTCCCGTTGTGTCTCTCTAGCTGTTCTGTAGGGCTATTGTAAACGCCTCCCAGCCTCCTATTATATCGGATTTGGCGGCTTCCACTTCTTCCAGAAGATGCTGGGGGCCATTTGCATGTAGATGGCTCTTCTACCGTGATTTCCTGGGGTAAGTGATCGCTAAAATCCATGCTCCCAATGCGATAGTCTTTTACTTTGAGAACATACAGCAAGAGCAGAAAGTGCAGTCAATTGTGGACCTTGCTACTGCATTGTTAAATTATGCTGTCTATGGGCGATCTCCGGGAAATCTACTGTTTAGTGAGCGAGATCCCAGTTGCTCTAAAAACGCCAGTAGCTTTTTCAAAGGTTTGGTAGGTCTTCCATCTGTGTTGTTATCTTGAGGTGTTTCCTCCCAAGCAAATGGATCCTCTTCTGAATAGATGTCATCAGCTCTTTTGCTGAGCATGTTTAGATTAAAGTCCCCTGTGATTATCCAGCTGTTTGCTTTCTCTTCTGTTATTATTTTCACTAGTTCTTCCTTCAATTGTAGACTTCCTCTGATTTTATCGCGTGGGTGCAGATAAAGGTTTACAAGTATTACATAATCTTTATTTGTCTTCCCCTGTAAAGGAATTCGGATTACTTGCATTCCATTGGGTGGAACGAGGTTGTATGGCTATGATTCTGCTGCATAAATGCTACTTATGGAGCTGTATGTCGCTAGGCCTCCCTACAGAGTGCTGTAGATCAAAGCTAAATCTGGTTCCCCTTCTGATCCATGTCCATCAAGGATCTCAGTGTGACTTTCTAAGCAAATTGTGCCTTCTATTAAATCTCTATTAAATCTAGCAATAGCGACAGGGAATCTTTCTATGGTCTTGAAATCCACACATGATACACCTATTAAAAAAAGGCCAATATTGACCTCTCAATTCTTGCAAATTCTTGGCCTATTTTCTTGCTTCCAGTTCTTGGCAAGCTTATGGAAGGTCTTATTAAAAAACAGCTGTCAGTGTATCCAGAAGAAAACAATATTGTGGACACTTCCCAATCTGGGTTCAGATCAGAGCACTGAGACAGCCTTGATTGCCGTGATTTGCTCCATAAGATTCTCCTTGGACACCAACATTCCCACTACGCTTGTGCTCTTAGACCTGTCCACAGCCTTTGACACGGTGTCATATGATAGGCTGATGCAAAGACTAAATGAGATAGGGATCTGTGGGACAGCCTTGGAGTGGTTTCATGACTTCCTGGGAAGCAGATCCCAAGTCATCTAGTAGAGTTACTTTATTTCTCAGAAAATGTTGATTGACAAGGGGGTCCTTCATGGATCATGCTTCACTCCCACCTTATTCATATATTTGGGCCCCCCTTACCAAGCTCATTAAATTCTTTAGCTTTGAAATCCTATATTACACTGACAACGCTCAGCTGGTCATCTTCTTTGACAAAAATGTGGGATGAAAACAGTAGCAGAGTGGATGTCAGACAATCACCTTTAGCTGATTACTGAAAAGACCGATATTATGCTATTTGGGAGAGCACAATACATTTGGACTTTTGATTGGTGGCTGTCAGAAACAGGGAGTGCTCATATCTCCATTCAGTTAGTAAAAAGTCTTGGTGTTTAGTTGGATCAAGGTCTAACAATGAAAGAGCAGGTCCTATTTATAATGGATACCCGCTTCTATATGGTGCGCCTACTGAGGAAAGCTCTTCCTATTCTTCCACTTGCAGCCAGGAAAACCTTGGTGCAGGCTCTCCTACTGAGGAAAGCTCTTCCTTTTCTTCCACTTGCAGCCAGGAAAACCTTGGTGCTGGCTCTGGTTGGTAGTAGGCTTGACTATGTTAATACTCTTTTTGCTTCCAGTAATAAGACACTACATTCTAAGATAAAGGTCATGCAAAACATAGCTGCATGGCTAATTTGTAACCTTCCCTAGAGATCTGCATCTACCACACTTTGAGGAACGTTATACTGGTTACCAGTCAGAATGAGAATTACATTTAAGGTCTGCTGCCTTACCTATAAAGCTTTAGTAGTGAAAAGACCTAGATATTTACACCAGAAGCCTAATCGCTATCTTCCAGTCAGGAATATGCGATCAATGGATAAAAGTCTACTTATCCATCCCCGCATCTATCAATCAAGGTGTGGAGGTAGATATTTTTCTTATCTGGCCCCCATATGCAGGAAAAGTTTGCCATTTCAGATCTGTGCATTTACTGATTTCACCAAATTCAAGAAATTACTAAAGACTTACTTATTTCAATTCTACACCCTATTTCTGTGTCTGGACCTGTCCTCAGTGCCAATATACCCAGTTGGGTGATTCGTGCACGGTATCAAAATAAAATAATATAAAATAACAACATAATTGCTTGGCTATACATATGGCCATATACTTCTCACTCGCACAAAGTTTCAATGTTTTCCATCAATTGGGTTTCAGTGCCTGACCAAACTAAAAATATATCATCGATGTATCTACAATAGGATTTTAGGTCATTCGTCCAGTCACTTCTCTCAAAAATATATTCTTCCTCATACTTAGCCATATAGGTATTGGCGTATGCCGGCGCCCTGAAAAAGACCATTGATGTTCCATTCAATTGCTTGTAAAATTTGTTTGCCCATTTAAAATAGTTGTGATGTAAGCAGAAATGGGTGAGTTCTAATAAGAAAACTAGGTTTAACTCTTGCTCCGGATGTTGTAATAACATCCATTCTTGCGCTTCCAATCCCTCAGAATGTGCAATTGACGAATATAATGATAACACATCGATGGTGCATAAGATATAGACTTCACCGACTGATAACTTGATCCGTTCCAGTTTAAGTATGAAATCTGCGATGTCCTGTATTGTAAGTATGCCATTGTTGAATAAGTGGTTAGAAAAAATGGTCAATCATTTTTCCAGCTGGCTTGAAGAGTGAGCCACAACCCGAAACGATGGGTCGGAATGGGGGATTTTCCAGACATTTGTGCACTTTTGGCAACATGTATAAACTGGGACTTCTTGGAGATTTAATCATCAGAAATGTGGCCATATTCTCTGTTATCCAATCCATGTCGGGTGCTTTGTTGATCAGTTGTTGAAGGGTTTTTAGTATCTCTGTAGTAGGACCTCTCCTACCTCGTAGGAAGCGGCCGCCCCCCGTGCATCCTGCCTGACTGCCACAGCGCTTCACAGAGACTGGTATTGTAGCGCTATACGCCTGCCTGCCATAGTTTTGCCTGCCACTGCTGCCGCCTTGTATGCCTGCACTTTAGGTTTAAAAATAGCATTGTGCGCTCCATTCCGATTTTGATAACGTGCACCTCGGCATTTTGACTTCGATTGTCAGCCAGCGCTCAGACTCACTTTTGTAACTCTACGTAGCGCCGGTGCCACTACCCTAAGCGTCTCTCCTCTCATCCTCCCCAACCTCGCCCAGGCTGTATTTCGTTCCCCCCACCATTTTGATTGTTGTGCCTGACCAGCACCTAGAGCCCACCTCCCGCCTCCCAGCTGCCCCTCCCCCGCACGGACTCCGAAGGCTTGCCCTGCCTGCTGGTCCTCTGTGACCTCTCCTACCTCGTAGGAAGCGGCCGCTCCCCGTGCATCCTGCCTGACTGCCACAGCGCTTCACAGAGACTGGTATTGTAGCGCTATACGCCTGCCTGCCATAGTTTTGCCTGCCACTGCTGCCGCCTTGTATGCCTGCACTTTAGGTTTAAAAATAGCATTGTGCGCTCCATTCCGATTTTGATAACGTGCACCTCGGCATTTTGACTTCGATTGTCAGCCAGCGCTCAGACTCACTTTTATAACTCTACGTAGCGCCGGTGCCACTGCCCTAAGCGTCTCTCCTCTCATCCACCCCAACCTCGCCCAGGCTGTATTTCGTTCCCCCCACCATTTTGATTGTTGTGCCTGACCAGCACCTAGAGCCACCTCCCGCCTCCCAGCTGCCCCTCCCCCGCACGGACTCCGAAGGCTTGCCCTGCCTGCTGGTCCTCTGTGACCTCTCCTACCTCGTAGGAAGCGGCCGCTCCCCGTGCATCCTGCCTGACTGCCACAGCGCTTCACAGAGACTGGTATTGTAGCGCTATACGCCTGCCTGCCATAGTTTTGCCTGCCACTGCTGCCGCCTTGTATGCCTGCACTTTAGGTTTAAAAATAGCATTGTGCGCTCCATTCCGATTTTGATAACGTGCACCTCGGCATTTTGACTTCGATTGTCAGCCAGCGCTCAGACTCACTTTTATAACTCTACATAGCGCCGGTGCCACTGCCCTAAGCGTCTCTCCTCTCATCCACCCCAACCTCGCCCAGGCTGTATTTCGTTCCCCCCACCATTTTGATTGTTGTGCCTGACCAGCACCTAGAGCCACCTCCCGCCTCCCAGCTGCCCCTCCCCCGCACGGACTCCGAAGGCTTGCCCTGCCTGCTGGTCCTCTGTGACCTCTCCTACCTCGTAGGAAGCGGCCGCTCCCCGTGCATCCTGCCTGACTGCCACAGCGCTTCACAGAGACTGGTATTGTAGCGCTATACGCCTGCCTGCCATAGTTTTGCCTGCCACTACTGCCGCCTTGTATGCCTGCACTTTAGGTTTAAAAATAGCATTGTGCGCTCCATTCCGATTTTGATAACGTGCACCTCGGCATTTTGACTTCGACTGTCAGCCAGCGCTCAGACTCACTTTTGTAACTCTACGTAGCGCCGGTGCCACTGCCCTAAGCGTCTCTCCTCTCATCCACCCCAACCTCGCCCAGGCTGTATTTCGTTCCCCCCACCATTTTGATTGTTGTGCCTGACCAGCACCTAGAGCCCACCTCCCGCCTCCCAGCTGCCCCTCCCCCGCACGGACTCCGAAGGCTTGCCCTGCCTGCTGGTCCTCTGTGACCTCTCCTACCTCGTAGGAAGCGGCCGCTCCCCGTGCATCCTGCCTGACTGCCACAGCGCTTCACAGAGACTGGTATTGTAGCGCTATACGCCTGCCTGCCATAGTTTTGCCTGCCACTGCTGCCGCCTTGTATGCCTGCACTTTAGGTTTAAAAATAGCATTGTGCGCTCCATTCCGATTTTGATAACGTGCACCTCGGCATTTTGACTTCGATTGTCAGCCAGCGCTCAGACTCACTTTTGTAACTCTACGTAGCGCCGGTGCCACTGCCCTAAGCGTCTCTCCTCTCATCCACCCCAACCTCGCCCAGGCTGTATTTCGTTCCCCCCACTATTTTGATTGTTGTGCCTGACCAGCACCTAGAGCCACCTCCCGCCTCCCAGCTGCCCCTCCCCCGCACGGACTCCGAAGGCTTGCCCTGCCTGCTGGTCCTCTGTGACCTCTCCTACCTCGTAGGAAGCGGCCGCTCCCCGTGCATCCTGCCTGACTGCCACAGCGCTTCACAGAGACTGGTATTGTAGCGCTATACGCCTGCCTGCCATAGTTTTGCCTGCCACTACTGCCGCCTTGTATGCCTGCACTTTAGGTTTAAAAATAGCATTGTGCGCTCCATTCCGATTTTGATAACGTGCACCTCGGCATTTTGACTTCGATTGTCAGCCAGCGCTCAGACTCACTTTTGTAACTCTACGTAGCGCCGGTGCCACTGCCCTAAGCGTCTCTCCTCTCATCCACCCCAACCTCGCCCAGGCTGTATTTCGTTCCCCCCACCATTTTGATTGTTGTGCCTGACCAGCACCTAGAGCCCACCTCCCGCCTCCCAGCTGCCCCTCCCCCGCTCCGCCCCCTCCACTATCCATTAATGTCAGATGTCCCAACGTGCAGCGTCCACGCGCCCCAGTCGCGCCGAAGGTGCGCCAAAGGTAAGCCCGTCTACGCCCGTCCGCGCCTGGACCGCGCCCAGCGCCAGACCCCCTGCCCCTCGCGATGCACAGCCCTCCCGCATTACCTACGATGCCGCCACCCTCCTAGCCCTTAACCCCGGTCGCGCCCCCAACTGCGTCCAAGCCGCTCCTGGACACACCCACGGACCTTTCTCCTGCTACTCCTGCAAATTCATCGGCACCGACAACATCTCCGCTACGACCACACCACAGATTCCCGACCCCAACCACCTACAATGCATCCTTCTCAACACCCGATCGGTCCACAGACACGCCATCGACCTATGGAATCTACTAGACACCATCTCTCCAGACGTCGCCTTCCTAACAGAAACATGGATGAACGCTTCCTCCGCCCCAGACATCACCATTGCCATCCCTGAAGACTATAAGATCACACGCAAGGACCGTACCGGCCACACAGGAGGAGGAATCGCTATCGTCCATAAAAAATCAATCCACATCTCAACCAGCTCTGACGTCAACCTCGCCAACCCTGAACACCTTCACTTCCAGATCCACATCGACCCCAAGACCACACTCAGAGGCACCCTCCTCTACAGACCACCAGGACCCCGCGCAAAATTCACTGAAGACATCACGGACTTCATCACTCCACACGCGCTCCCCTCCAAAGATTACATCCTTCTGGGAGACCTCAACTTTCACCTTGAAAAGAACAACGACCGCAACACCACCACCCTCCTGGACAACCTCGCCAACCTCGGACTTAAACAACTGGTCACTTCCCCCACCCACATCGCAGGTCACACACTCGACCCTATCTTCACCTCCAGCAATCATGTCTCCTTCAGCCACACTACGGATCTCCTCTGGACTGACCACAGCTGCGTTCACTTCACCTACAACAAGCCGAAACCCATCAACCACCCCCAACCAACTCTGCAAAGAAACTGGAACAAAATCACCATCGACCAGATCTCCTCATCGCTCCTTCTAAACACCCCAGCCCACTCTTCTAACCCAGACCAAGCCGCCACCAACTTCACCCTATGGTTATCCAACACCGCCGACATCCTAGCACCACTGAAAAAACGTCAACGCAAACCTGGCAGCAAGAAGGCCTCATGGTTCAACGATGATCTTAAGAAGTCTAAGAAACTCTGCCGCTCCCTTGAAAAGTCCTGGAAAAAAGACCCAACCACTAGCACCAAGGACGCCTTCAAAAACGCCACCCGCACACACCACCAACTAATCCGAAAGGCCAAGAAAACAGCATTCAAGGATCGACTAGACAACAACGCCCACAACAGCAAGGAACTTTTCAACATCATCAAGGAATTTACCAATCCCTCGGCCAACTCCAATGACATCACCCCCTCTCAAGCCCTCTGCGACTCCCTGGCTTTATTCTTCCACAACAAAATTGCAGACATCCACAACAGCTTCGACAACCAACCCGGAGACAAACCCACCCAACCATATGCTGAACATTCTCCCCCCTTGAACACCCTTAACGACTGGAACCCAATCTCCACTGAGGACACCACCCGCCTGATGAACTCCATCCACTCAGGATCCCCCACAGACCCATGTCCTCACCACATCTTCAACAAAGCAGACTCCGTCATAGCCCCGCACCTCCGAGACGTCATCAACTGCTCCCTCAACTCCGCCACCTTCCCGGAAAGCTGGAAACACGCTGAACTCACCGCCCTTCTGAAAAAACCCACAGCGGACCCCACCGAACTCAAAAATTACCGCCCCATCTCGCTCCTTCCTTTCCCGGCCAAAGTCATCGAGAAAGCTGTCAACAACCAGCTCGCCGCCTTCCTCGAAGCCAACAAATCCCTCGACTCCTCACAGTCTGGCTTCCGAGCAAAACACAGCACTGAGACCGCCCTCATCGCAGCAACAGACGACATTCGAACTCTACTGGACAATGGAGACACAGTCGCCCTCATCCTCCTCGACCTCTCTGCAGCCTTCGACACAGTCTGCCACAGCACCCTTTTACAACGCCTCAGAAACATCGGAATACAAGGAAAAGCACTTGAATGGATCACCTCGTTCCTCACCGGAAGAACACAGAGAGTCCGCCTTCCACCATTCAAGTCCGAGGCCACTGAAGTCATCTGTGGCGTTCCACAAGGATCATCACTCAGTCCCACCCTCTTCAACGTATACATGAGCCCCCTCGCGGCCATCGCCCGCCAACACAACCTCAACATCATCTCCTACGCGGATGACACTCAACTGATCCTTTCTCTCACCAACGACCCCAGCACCGCCAAAACTAACCTACACGAAGGAATGAAAGAAGTTGCCGAATGGATGAAACACAGCCGTCTGAAACTGAACTCAGATAAAACAGAAGTCCTCATCTTAGGTACATCCCCCTCTGCATGGGACGACTCTTGGTGGCCGGAAGCCCTTGGAAAAGCACCCATCCCGACAGACCACGCACGGAACCTGGGCATCATCCTGGACTCCTCACTCTCGATGACCAGACAAGTCAACGCCGTTTCATCATCCTGCTTCAACATTCTTCGCATGCTCAAAAAAACATTTCGCTGGATCCCCACCGAAACCAGAAAAACAGTCACCCATGCTCTGATCACGAGCCGACTGGACTACGGAAACACCCTCTACGCAGGTACTACCGCTAAACTCCAGAAGAAACTCCAACGAATCCAAAACGCCTCAGCCAGGATCATATTAGACATCCCGCGTAACGAACACATCTCTGGTCACCTGAAAGACCTCCACTGGCTACCCGTCAATAAGAGGATCACTTTCCGACTGCTAACCCACGCACACAAATCACTCTACGACATCGGACCAGAATGCCTCAACTCACGACTGTCCTTCTACACCCCCTCCCGCCAACTACGTTCTTCCAGCCAAGCCCTCGCCACTGTACCCCGCATCAACAAGACCACCATGGGAGGCAGATCCTTCTCATACCTGGCAGCTAAAACATGGAACTCACTCCCCACTTACCTTCGCCTTACCCAGAACCACCTAGCATTCAGAAAGCAACTTAAAACGTGGATATTTGACAAGTAATCCTCCTCCCCTCCCTAAGCGCCTTGAGACCCTCTGGGTATGTAGTGCGCTATATAAATTCTTTGACTTGACTTGACTTGACTTGGTTTAACAGTAAATAGGTGTTAGTATCCTCCACATATGCTTGTACCTTAGCGTTATAAAATTCAGTGTCCATCAGTACCAAGGCACCGCCCTTGTTGGCTTTCTGGAAGGTTAAATCTGGTTTATTGTCTAATTGGGTTAAAATGCTTTTTTCAACTCTGCTGAGATTGTTAGGCATTCTACTATTCCTTTTGTAGTTCAATTTCTTAAGGTCCTTGAGGACCAAAGCTTCAAAAAAATCCAATGTTTTATGCTAGGTTGGTGCTTCAAAGGTACTTTTGGGTCTGAAGATCTCGATTCTTGATCGAGTTGGCTCATCAGATGAAATGATATTTTCAAAAAAATTCTGCAATCTTAGGTTCCTCATGAATCTGTAAAATGAGATGTCATTTTCAAAATTTGAACCTATGTATGTAGGAACGAAGGTGATGCCTTTGTTTAAAACCATTTCCCTTTTTTTGGTGTGAAATTATATTTCGAGATATTGATTACGAGGGTTTCCCCTGGCTCCGTAGGCCTTTTTTGCTTTTCTCTTTTTCCTTTTCTTTATCCTCTCCTTGTTTTTTTGGCTTACTTGGTCTGGTGGATGTTCTAATTCTGTGGCCTGTGACAAAAAAGACACCTGTTGACCAGAGGTGCCAGCTTTTTCTGTAGGTTTTTCAACAATAGGAAATTGTAAGGCTTTAATTGGTGCTCTTGAAGCGTCAATATCTTTATCTGTGGCTAAACTCTCTTCCGAAGATGCTGTTGGACATCTGGTAAATCGTCTTTGGGCATATACCTCTGCCCAGGTATATGCCTCATTTAATTTATAATCAATGGTATCGTGTTTGAATTTGCGCACTTTAGTTTCTTGAAGTTCTTTTCCATATTCTTCGAGTTTCTAATGTAATTCCTCCAAGAATTTCATCCAGTCATCTTCAGGCATTCTCTCTGATAAGTCTGAATGTATACTCGCAATTTCCATGTTGAGTTCCTCAATGGTTTTCGCAAGTTCCTCTATGATAAGAAGGATTAAATCCAGAGAACACTTATTGAGAATCTGGTACCACTTATCCATAAATTGGGGGTTGTGCTGTAATCGATAAAGCATGGGTTTGATGGATAATCTTAGGCTCCGTGGGATCCTTTTGACCTTATGATACTGCATCAATGTTGATGCATGCAGTCGCTGGTTCAATTCTCTTTTTGCCGTGAATTCCAATTGTTTGAGGTGGTGGCTAATGGATCCACTGTGAGCTTGTAAATTGCTGACCTCGTTAATAAGGCTATAAACTACTGAAGCTTGTTCAGTTGTATAAGCTCTAGTGGTTGCTCTGTTATAGGTTAATGAAGCAATAGATTCAAATGACATTTTGACTGAATTGGGTGCTCTCCAGCAAACTTTTGTAGTCAGATAATGGGAAAGTGATCTGAGCACTCCTGGTTGACTGTTACAAATGATAGCTTTACTACTAATATCTCGATCTGTGTGCACACAGATGGAGATATTAGGGGTAAAACTATCCTTTATAACAGTCAACCAGGAGTGCTCAGATCACTTTCACATTACCTTTCTAAAAATGACATTTTCAAAAATGTATTGAAAAATCCAACTATACTATTAAAGAAGGTTCATCATTACAATTTTATAGATACTTAACATGACATAGCTACCTTTTCCCAATTTGAAATGAAAGCTTATAGGGGGGCTAGATGGCGCAAAGCGTAATGGCCGCTCTTTAGAGCTGCTCCATCGGCCGAGTTCAAGATCCGGCAATTATCCTGACAAACTTGGCTGCTAACCATCCCAAAATGCTGTGGAAGCTGCCCTAACAGTGGCGGACTCTGCTGACTGGAATTTGGGAAGCATCGCGGCACCGCTACTGCGATATCACCACGGCAGCCTTTGGGCAAGGCACGAACAGCATGGCAGCTCTATGTGCGCTCCAGCTGGGAGCTTCAGGTAGGCCGCTGCTGGCACTGGGGGGGCTGGGGGTGCAGGGACTACATGCGGGCTTCTGCTCCGGCTGGTCGTGTGGGATGTATGACGTTACAACGCATACTTTTACTCCGCATACCATTACAACGCGGTATTCACAACGCATACCATTACAACGCATAGCGCTTTGGGGTGCTGGATAGTGGTAAGTATAATTTACTATTCTAACTCCAGTCCCCGTGGACCCTAGGGAAGGTGTTGGATAGTAAATTAAACTTACCTCTTATCCTAGAGCGCCCCCCAGCGCTATGCGTTGTAATGGTATGCGTTGTAATGCCTGCGTTGTAGTGGTAGTGCGTTGTAAAAAATGCGTTGTAACAGGTGCATACCGGTCGTGTGCTGCACAGCGGCTCCGGGGGGGGGGTCGGTGGCACTCAGCTGCATTTAACTGTGTGCTGAGGGGCTGGGCTGTCATCGGGGTTTAGGCCATGCGGCCTGCTGGCGGTGTATCGGACATAGGCCTGCACCGCATTTCTGGGCCCGCGGCCCATTGTCACAGATCTATGGCCTCACTGCGAGCTGCCCGTGGGATTTTTGTGCGCATTGGGCTGTCACGCCCATCAATAACGTTCAGCCCAGGTGACACCCTGCCATAGTCCAGTGCTCCTCCCTGATATTATCGGCCCTGAAGAAGTTGTGCTGGTGCAGGCCGTTGTCTATTGCACCTGGCCACCCTGCCTTGGCTCCAGGTGCTAAATCGTGCAGACCGCTGTGCCTGAACTGTGAGCCATCTCATACTTGCCTACGGAGCTGCACTCCTGGTGACTACTAGGTGGTGATCGACTGGCCAGTGACCCTCTTCTCGGTACCTGGGCCTATCCTCCACACCAGTGCTCCAGACGAAGTCAGCGTAGAGGCACTATGCGGTGCAGTTGTTTGTGGAGCCGGGTACCCTGCTGCTCCCTCGAGGTAGTACCAACCTGCAGTGGGGGCTACCTGTGCTGCTGTCGCTAGTGTACTTGGTGCTTGGTCTATTTGCCTGTCAGCGACCATCTTGCGGGCAGTGTTGCGGAAACCTACTGGGAGCGGTGTGATTTGATCCTGCGAAGGGCCCGCTGCTGTGCCCACGGTGCTGACTGATTGTTGTCTTGGGCGACTGGTGTAGCCATGGTGCAGGGGGTCGTCACACAGCTGCCTCTCAGGACATCGACTTACTCTGTTTGCTGCGGACGACCCCTTTGTCCTTGCTGCTTTCATTGCGGAGTGTGGTGCTCTGGGCGAGCGCCTTGGGGAACAGCCAACCGCGTCTCACATTTGAGCCCTGGAAGACTGGGAGAGCGACTCAACATGCGGCTTCAGACTCGGAGGCAGACACCTCAACGGACCAGTTGACCAACATGGACAAAACTCTCATGGAGGTGAAGGCCAGCTTGCAAACAATTGATGGAAAGATAGATCACCTCAATCTACGTATAGATCATATGTCATCCAAGCTGGATAAACATGTGCAACGTCTGGGGGAGGCAGAGACATGATTTTCTGACCAGAAGATGGACTTCAACAGGTGACTCAGAAGGCGGACTCCATGGAAAAGGTTCTTGTAGTTATCCAGGCCCATAATGAAGATTTAGAAGCCAGATTGTGCTGCAATATTGTTCGCATTACGGGCTTGCCGGAATCCACAAATACCAGGCGTCTGGAGACCTACCTGGAGAAGCTCGTCGCAGATATCTTTGGTCAGGAACAGTTCTCCCAGGTCTTCATTGTGGAGCGTGCGCACCGCTCTATGGCGGCAAGACCCCCCCCCCCCCCGGGTGCTCCACCCGTCCTATCATTGCTCACCTCTTAAATTATCAAGACCGTGATACGGTGCTCCGTCATGCCACGGAGAAGGGTACCATAACACACAACCAAAAAACCCTGGCTTTTTATCTTGATTTTACAGTGGGAGTACAGGGGGACCGTTGAGAGTTCCCACCTGCAAAGAAATTGCTGCTAGCTGCTCAAATTCCATATGCCATGCTATACCCTGCCCGGCTACGGGTGGAGGATGGCGAGAAATTCAAGATCTTTACATGCCCAAGGACTACCCTGGAGTTTGCTAAGACTGTGTCCCGATGCAATCAGTCTCCCAGGGCCACAGGGGAGCCGGATGTTGGTGACACTGGGGGCACAGCTACAGCGGGTGGTGGGTGCTGATACCACCGCTCTGCAGGGGGTGTTTCCTTTTTTTCCCGCGACCTTGCTGTTGCCCTAAATATGCAGTTGCTGAGACTACGGGTGGGGGGGTAGGACTGGAGATATTGGCAGTGGACTTATCGATGGCTGTCGTTCTGTCTAGTATATTGTGTTGAGATAACTGCACTGCATGTACTGGGTGGTTACCCTCAGGATCCCTCTTAGGCTGACTGTTCACAATAGCTTGGCCACCTCCTACGTACACGGGAGGGAGTTTACACTTGCCCCCCCCTCTATGGGTATTCCCCGTCATGAGTTATCTCCTTGGCACTATGCTGAGGATGTGTTTGTGGATGTTCTGGATGGCTTTGGCATGTTGGGGTAGCTGAAGTGGGAGGGGGGATGTATGGGGTGGGGGAATTTTTGTGGTTTGTTTATGTGGCTGGGAAAATAGTAACTCTATCGGAAACTGCTTCTGTTCCTTCATGTGCATCCAAGGCAACTGGTAGATTTTGTCACTTATATGTCTCACTTTTAGTATACATGGTAACGGTGTGTCTGTTAGTTGTTTAACATGGAATGTGCGGTGTTAAACACACTGAAGAAAGTCCGTCAAGTGTTCGCTCACCTAGATCAACACAATGTCGTATTGCCCTCCTCCAAGAAACCCACCTGACACGATACACGGATCAGCAAGTCGGGCCCACTGGGCTGGCTTTCGTCTTGCCTCCTCCTATTCCTCCCACAGTCGTGGGGTTCAAATATTGCTAAAGAAAGGCATCTCATTTACAGTTCACTGCATGCACATATATTCGGAGGGGCGTTATGCTATTGTCCATGCACCATTGGCTGGCAAGCTGGTCACCTTAGTAAATTGCTATGGCCCAAATATTGATGACCCGGGCCTCTATATGACCTTATTTGTGGTGCTGTGTAGCTGGCCAGAGGTGGCAATACTTTGGGGGGGGACCTCAACATGCACCTCGATAAGATAAGTCTAGTGGCAGGAATGGCCATTCACCACAAGCAGCGCAGGTGGTAAATGCTAGACTGGAGGAGTTTGTCCTGGAGACATAGGCATATGGACACACTGGCTGGAACACACATCTCCTCTACACATGGCAGTTGGTTACGTCTAGACTATTGGCTGGTGGGAGATGAAGAGGCGATCTGGGGGACAGAGGTAGAGAGCCTGCTGTGCACTCTCTCCGACCACTGCCCTGTTCAACTCACAATATGCATACCTGTGGCATTTCTGCAAACCTTCACATGGCAGTTCCACTCTGAGTCCCTGTTAGATTCTCTCTATTTAGAAACCATCCGTGACACGATCACTCACTACTTCACTGAGAATGTGGGGGTAGTGGATAGCGCAGGAGTACTCTGGGAGGGGTTTAAGGCCACCATATGAGGCATGTGTATTAGTATGACAGCTGGCATTTTAAAAGATCTCCGGAGTCAGATTGCCAGAGTGGAGGACACGCTACGTTGCCTTGAACGCGACAATGAATGCACACCAACTGAGGAAATTCTGGCCTCCCTTAAAGAAGCCATACTCGAGCATGCAAAGTAGGCAGAGGAAGAAATGCGATATGTATCCAAGCGATATGTCACTCGCTCTTACGGGAGGGCGGATGCCCTGGGCATCACTTAGCTCAAAAGATCGCACACAGTCTGAACCAAGACACTATCACTAAGATAACTGATGCATCGGGTCAGGATCATTATAGTATCCCAGACATCGGGGAGCAATTTCGGCGTACTTATGAGACGCTACACACGTCGCAGCGAGAGACCGATCGGGTGGAATTAGAGGCATATTTGTCGAAGGTTGCTCTTGCCTGGCTGTCTGACGGACAGCAGGATTTCCTGGGCACCCTTTTGCATTGGAAGATGTACGCATGGCCATTGCTTCCCATCCTAATAAGAAAGCTCCGAGCCCGGATAGCTTTACATCTGAGTTTTATAAAGCATACACAGAAGAACTTGCCCCTTTTTTACTGGAGATGTATGCGGAGGCATATGATTCAGGTATCCTTCCTCCATCCCTTCACAAGGCGTAAATTGTTACGCTTTAAAAAAAAGAAAAGTCTCCCGAGCATTGGGACTCCTACAGACCACTGTCATTAATTAACACTGATGTTAAAATCATGGCGAAAATCCTAGCTACACGCCTTTAGCCCCTAATGCAAAACCAGGTGCTTCCTGATCACTCAGGATTCATACCCTCGCATTCTACGTCGTACAACCTTTGCACTTTATTTGCCCTATTTCACACTCTCCCACCGGACTTGCCGGTTGTGGTGGTTATGCTTGACGCCGCCAAGGCGTTTGATTTGGTTGAATGGGGCTATCTATTCTTCATCTTGCAGAGCATGGGCTTCTCCCCCTTTTTTGTCAATTTGGTTTGATTGCTGTATATGCGACCAATAGAGCGGGTCTGAATAGGGGGATACACCTCTTACCCGATTACCATCACCAGGGGCACTCGACAGGTGTGCCCTCTGTCCCCGCAGTTATTTGCCCTAACGCTTAAGCCTGTAGCATGTCTGATCCGACAATGTCACAAACAGGGGGCTATAAATCTGCATCACCGACACCTTATTATCTTGCTCTATGCAGACGACATGCTGCTCCCATATGATATGCTGTTGTTCATACGGGAGCCGCAAAATCATTTAGCTGCAGTACTGCGCGAGTATATCCAATTTGCGCACTTCTCTGGCCTGTCCATCAACTGGAGAAAATCAGTGGTGCTGCGGCTGACCGTCTGTAAGGTGCCCCATGAGTTTGACTTCCCCCTTGAATGGGCGGCAGAGTCGGTCAAATAGTGCACTAGATATTGTCTTTCGGGAGAATTACGGTACCGCTATTACGTTATTTACCAAAATACCTATTCCCCTAACTCAGCATTTTTTTAAAGCACTGCGGACACTGTTGCTTCATTTGGTCTGGGGTGGGAGACAAACTCGAGTGAACTGCCAAACTTTTCTTCTTGATTACAAACATGGGGGATTTAATGCGCAGGGTTTCTACTTATACTATCTATGTGCACAGGCACACTATGCGCACTTTTAGTTTGCACCTCACGACTTCATACCTCATGTGGCGGTAGAGCACTGGGATGTCCACCCCATTCCGCTGAACTCGGTTCTTACCCATAATCACCGCCTCACCCCGTGTTTTAACAAATACTGTGAATTTGTCAATCACGGCATGGCGGGCCCTGGGCCAGCTGGCTGGTAAGTTGCCCCTTTATGCACTGTTACTCTCTGTTGCATATCATGCGAATATCACGGTAACGCATGAGGAGGGTCTCACGCGGCTTCTGGCCCAGGTAGGCATTGGGAAAATGCAGGTTCTCTTTCCTAATGTCTCATTTCTTACCTCTTATTTTTATTTAACAAAGGTCCTAGTCTTTAGTAATACTTGAAAGAATAATTATCACAGGCTTGAAATAAGGACTGTGTGTTTTTTTTCTCCAGTGTCCAGCCGGACATAGAAGTGTTTATTTTGAATATAAAATAACGTTATACACAGAATAAGGTGAAACAAGTCACACATTAATAACTGGGCACAAGCCTGTACCAAGTCAAGGAAGAACAATACACGGGGGAAAAATAGTGAGGGAAAAATAGAAAAGAAAATAACAGGCAAAAGAGGAGAAAAGGGTGGCTTATAGTACAATAGAAACTTTAAATAAGCTCAAACCCACAGTAACTGCAATGGAGAATACAAATCATAGAAAGAGCAGTACTGCACAAACAGTCGACGAACGTTTCGATCCCTATCTCCAAAAATATAGTGGGATCATCTTCAGGACTATAATGAAGAGCTTTGCCTGATTGGTCGATTAAGCCTGTAGAGTTTACACAGGAGGGAATCAAGAAGGGGAAACAAAAAGAAGAAAGGTTTCTCATGGATTATTTACATAGTTAAAAAGCTAAAAAGCTAGTCAGTAGCAACTCTATACAGGCGGAGTGCAGCAGGTGCACATGCAGTTACTTATTCCAAAGGGCACGGGTGGCAGTGTGCTCATATTTGGAGTGTATAAACTTACTGGCATTCGTGGAGCGTGCCGCATTGTGCACTAAGGTTTTGAGGGGCGAAGTGCGCAGTGTTTGTGCAAAAAATGGCGTGATGGGGAAGTGTTGGCCAGATCCCGTCATGAAGAGAGGCTGTGAACTAACCGTGACGCAAGAATCGCGTTCCGGTTTCAACGGATGGTGCATCGTAGGCAAGACGTGGCTGTCACGCATCAGTTTGCGTTCAAGTTCCAATTAGTCGATGCAGGTTATATTAAATCCTGTGAGGAAGGAGTCATAATGTGAGAAAATGGGAACAACCGATTAAATGTTAAAACGAAGGTCAAGGTGCTGAGTTTACCGTATGAGCCTGGCAATATTGCGTAGGCATCTTGAAGGATTATTGGCAAGAACACTTGGTAGGTCCCAATTAACCTGTAAAGAATTAGGGTGGGAGTTAAGACATAAGTGGTGGAGCGGGAGCAGAGAGTGAGGGCGGCGTGAGCAAGCCAATTATTACCGTTAAAGACTGGCATTATTGGGTAGGCTTGATCGTCGGATACTAACAAGGACACATGGTTGATCCTGAATAAAAGGTGAACCTGTGGGGAATCACAGTAGGAGTTAGGTCATAAGTGGTGGTACGTGAGGGAGAGTGAAGGCGGCGAGTACGAGCAAGGTGTTACCTTAAGATAATACTTATGGTTTGGGCAGGACGCTAATTAGCGTGAACCTTTTCCGTGCGAGCCTGCAAAAAGAAAGTGAGGGGCGCACATGAGTCCATAAGAACGTTATCGGACCCTTGTTGTACCAAGGTCGGGCGAGTTTGCTGGATTAAGGCTTACCGCAAGGTGCTCGTAGAGGGGCCGAAATTGGATCCCGTCTGGAGGCTTGATGGCCGATTACAAAGTGCCGGCATGCAGGGCTGCCTGATGTGGTCCTCGGTCGGGGTGATTGAAAGGGAGGAAGGACTAGTGGTGAGTGGTAGGCGCCACTCGAATATGGGCGCCATCTTAGAACGGTGCAGTCGGGGAAGTGAGTGGAGCAAGTGCCAAAGGTGCATTAAATTCGCGGATTTTATGCAGTATCAAGGTCGCAAGTTATACATGTTAAGATAAACTGGCATGTTTTGGATGAATTAGAGTGAACACAGACAATCACATATGAGCTCATGCTGAAAGAAAAAACATAGATAACCAGCTTATATTAAGCTAGTCCAGTCCTCGGTTCTGCTGAGGCCATCCTGGATAGAGTTGAACTGTATGATAAAAAGTCAATAATAAATCAATAAATTTGTATAGCGCTCTACATACCCAGAGGGTCTCAAGGCGCCTGAGGAAGGGTGGGGAGTTACTTGTCGAATAACCACGTTTTAAGTTGCTTTCTGAATGCTAGGTGGTTCTGAGTAAGGCGGAGGTGAGTGGGAAGTGAGTTCCAGGTTTTAGCTGCCAGGTAGGAGAAGGATCTACCTCCCATGGTGGTTTTGTTGATGCGGGGTACAGTGGCAAGGGCTTTGTTGGAGGATCGTAGCTGGCGGGAGGGGGTGTAGAAGGACAGTCGTGAGTTGAGGCATTCGGGTCCGATTTCGTAGAGTGCTTTGTGTGCGTGGGTTAGGAGGCGGAAAGTAATCCTCTTATTGACGGGGAGCCAGTGGAGGTTTTTCATGTGACCAGAGATGTGTTCTTTGCGCGGGATGTCTAATATGAGTCTGGCTGAAGCGTTCTGGATGCGTTGGAGTTTTTTCCGGAGTTTTGCTGTGGTACCGGCGTAGAGGGTGTTTCCGTAGTCCAGGCGGCTCGTGACGAGTGCGTGGGTGACCGTTTTTCTAGTTTCGGTGGGGATCCAGCGAAATGTTTTTTTGAGCATGCGAAGAATGTTGAAGCAAGATGAAGAAACAGCGTTGACTTGTCTGTTCATTGAGAGTGAGGAGTCCAGGATGACGCCCAGGTTCCGTGCGTGGTCCGTCGGGATGGGTGCTTTTCCAAGGGCCTCTGGCCACCAAGAGTCATCCCAGGCGGAGGGGGAGGTGCCTAGGATGAGGACTTCTGTTTTGTCTGAATTCAGTTTCAGACGGCTGTGCTTCATCCAATCCGCTACTTCTTTCATTCCTTCATGTAGGTTGGTTTTGGCGGTGTTAGGGTCTTTGGTGAGTGAGAGGATCAGTTGAGTGTCATCAGCGTAGGAGATGATGTTGAGGTTGTGTTGGCGTGCGATGGCCGCGAGGGGGCTCATGTATACGTTGAAGAGGGTGGGGCTGAGTGAAGATCCTTGTGGCACTCCGCAAATGACTTCAAAGGCCTCTGACTTGAATGGTGGGAGGCGGACTCTCTGGGTTCTTCCGGCAAGGAACGAGGTGATCCAATCCAGTGCTTTTCCTTGGATTCCAATGTTTCTGAGGCGTTGTAACAGGGTGCTATGACAGACTGTGTCAAGGCTGCGGAGAGGTTGAGGAGGATGGGGGCGACTGTGTCTCCATTGTCTAGTAGAGTTCGAATATCGTCTGTTGCTGCGATGAGGGCGGTTTCAGTGCTGTGTTTGGCTCAGAAGCCGGACTGTGAGGAGTCGAGGGATTTGTTGGTTTCGAGGAAGGCGGCGAGCTGGTTGTTGACCGCTTTCTCGATGACTTTGGACGGGAATGGAAGGAGTGAGATAGGGGGGACTTCAGCTCTTCTTTGTTGAGTAGCTGTCCCATGTTGCCACCTCTCGGTGGAAGTCTCAGTACTTTCAAGACAGTCCATTTAATGTCGTTCTCAGAGTGTTTTTGGGCAGCAAAATGTTCGACCAAAGGTGCATTGGGGGTCCCGCATCGGATGCGACTTCGGTGTTGCCCAATGCGGATTTTTACTTTCTGGCTGGTTTGTCCAATGTACACTTTTTGACACGGGCATAGGATTAAATAAATGACATTGCAGGTATTGCAGTTTGAAAAGGAACGACATTGTACATTTACATTGTTAAAGGTGAAACTTTTTCCTTCAATAGTGCTGTCACAGTTATTACATCCACCACATTTTGCATGCCCAACAATGGGGGACAGACCCCATACAGTGTCAAGTGTAGCAGAAGGTAGGGGACTGGGTAAAACAGCCCTCACAAGGTGGTCTCTAAGATTCTTACTCTTTTTGAAGGCAAAGACTGTTTTTTCAATGGAAAGGACACCTGTATTTAAGATTGGCCAGTGCTTAAGAATAGATTTTCTTAATTGGTTGGAAATTGGTGAGAAGGTAGAAACACAAGCTATACGTTTTGAGTCAGTCTTTTCTTTGGGTGTGAGCAAGGCTTCCCTTGGGCAATACCACGCCCGTTTGGTGGCATTCTTCACCAATTTCTTAGGGTACCCCCTTTCTTTGAGTTTGAATGCTAGGGTGGCAGCTTTTTGGAAGTAATCTTCCTTGCAGGAGCAATTCCGTATAATTCGCAAGAATTGCGAATAGGGGAGGGAATCGCGCAGTGCCCTTGGGTGGTTGCTGTTGTAGGCCACAAGGGTGTTCTTTTCCGTGGGTTTGCGGTATAGGCGCGTTAGTAGGGAACCTTCGCTGTGATAAATTGTAAGATCCAAAAAAGAAATGGAATCATTACTGGTGGTGATTGTGAAGGTGAGCCCCAAGCAGTTATTATTCAGCCAGTGTAAGAATTGGCGCAGGTAATCAATGTCTCCGTTCCAAATGATGAAGATATCATCGATATACCTGCGCCAAAACTTTATCCCTGAGAGGAAGGGGTTAGTGGGATTGATGATCACATTGGTCTCTATCTCATCCATGAATAGTACAGCCAAATTTGGAGCAAAAATTGCGCCCATGGCAGTGCCCTTGATTTGTTCATAGAAGCTGCCATCAAACAAGAAGAAATTCTTTGTCAGGCATATTTCAAGTAATTGAAGGATAAACATGCTCGGTACAGCGTGGGGTCGAGGGCGTGAGTCCAAAATCTTTTTAATCACAAGGAGTGCTGCGGTCTGAGGGATATTAGTATAAAGGGACTCAATGTCCATAGTTACCAGAGTTTCAACCTTAGGGTTATAAGGATGGTGCTCAATCATATTGATCATATGCATGGAGTCTTTTATATAGCATTGAGTCGATGGAACAAAGTCTTTGATTAAATAGTCTACGTAGGATCCCAATGGTTCTAAGATAGACCTGCAGGCAGAAACAATGGGCCGACCCGGGGGATTGTCTGCATCTTTGTGCACTTTAGGCAGTGTATATATTACTGGGATTCTGGGGGTCTTTACATTTAGAAAGTTGTACTCTTTTTTGGATAGATATCCTGCATCAAGGCCCTCTTTCGTGATTTTTTGTATTAGGGTCTGTATTTCTTTGGTAGGGTTTTGACTCAGTCTTTTGTAGTGTTCTTTGTTCTCAAGTTGTCGCAGTATTTCTGAAATGTATGCACTTTTCTCTTGTAGCACAATCCCTCCGCCTTTGTCTGCACTTTTGATTATGAGATTGTCATTGTTTTTTAGTTGGGTAATGGCATTTTTTTCATTCCTAGAGATGTTATAAGGAATAAACTTTTTCTTGTTTTGAAGGGTCTGTAATTCCTTCAAAATAACCTTCTTGAATGTGACCACTTCGGTGGGAATCATGCTGGCAGAAGGTAAAAAGGTGGAAGGTGGGCGGAAGGGGGTATTGGCCGTCCTTTCTGGTGTTGGGTGTAGCTGAAAGAAGGCTTGGAGGCGTATACGTCTAAAAAATCTCATGAGCTCAGTTTGTAAATCCATATAGTTAGGTGGGACCGTTGGCACAAAAGAGAGGCCTTTCATGAGTAACGATAGCTCTTCTTGTGCAAGCGTATATTTGGATAGGTTAAAGATAGGAATGCTGTCAATTCTCTGTGGGGGAGTGGGCTCTGCAATTACCACTGGTAATAGTTGTTGCGAGTTCTGCGCTCGCCGGGCGGATTGTGCCATCGTTGGGTTTTCTTTACCTTTCTGCGTTGTGGTGGGTCTTGGGCACCTCTGGCTAAAAAAGTATTTTGATGTAATCCGCCTCTCCTTCCCCCACTGCTACCTTCGCCGGGATCAGAGCTATCTGAAGATTCAGCAGAAGTATCTGAGAATCCCACAAGGTTCTGGCGTTTAATATAGCGGCCCCAGGGGCGGCTGTTTTGATAACGAGGGTATGCTTTATTTGTATAGAAATCTTTTTGCAAGTAAGGATAGGTGTTTTCAATATTATATAGTTTCACGTCCTTCTTGATTTTATTGGATTTCTTATTTTGTTCGATTCTATGGAAATCAGCAACGGTTTTATCAATTTGCGCAAGTAGTTTTTTTGCGTCAGCACTAGGGTCAGAGTCTGATATTTGCTTGAGGATCTCGGCAATTTCTAATTCCAAAGATTTAAGAGTTTCACTCGCAATATCAATGCCCAGGACTAGCCAATGGCGGGAACAAGTTGTGCCTATATAGCTAAAGTTTTGGATATATTTGGGATTATCAGTGAAAATTCCCAGGATATTCCGGACCTGAAGACCCAATGGGATTACGTTAGCCTTTAGGTAATCAGTCAGCATTAGAATCATAAGTTCTAATCGGACTTGCTTCTTTTTCAGTTTTTCAAGTTGATCTGGAATGGAATCACTTACTGAGGTCGGAGCCTCTGGTGTCTCTGATAATAATGAAGGGCGTGAGCATAGGTGTTTAATGTAGTCATCTGTGTAGAGAGGTGCATAGACTGACATGTTTGGGGACAAGTGTTGGAAAAATAATAAACACACAGTTTTGGGGAGTAGGAATGGGGAAAAGTCAAGGACAAGGTGCCAGGACTAGCCCGCCCCCAAGAAGAGGTGGGCAAGGGAATGGAAAGACCCTTGCAATCCAGTGATTGCGCTAAGTTTAGATACTGACTATATTCAGCAGAAAACCCTGCTATTTACTTCCACACTACACAGACTACAAGGGGCACTGCAGGCACATTTTCCTACCTTCCCAAAAGAACCTCCGTCATTAACAGCTTTTCAGACCTTGCTGCTCAGTCCCCATAGATGCAAACTTGTCACTAAACTCTATCGGGCTGCCAGAGCGGATAACATATTGCCTGAGGAAAAAAGTTTAAATAAATGGAACGAGAGATTGGATCCACCAATTTCTCGTGAAGACTGGGAACATTGCTGCACCTTAACTGCAGCCCTCACCTCTAATGGGAACCTTCGCATCATACACTTTAAGTTCCTGCACCTAATTTATCACACACCACTGCAGCTTTATAATTATGGTCTCCGTGAATCAGATATGTGCACCCCCTGCGGCACGTCTGGGGCGGTTTTTTGGCATCCTGCCTGGTCCTGTGAAAACATACAGACATATTTGGAGGCGGTAGCCACCACACTGTCAAAAATCACTGGTGTAGCCCTGCTCTGCTCGCCCCAGATCTGCTTGCTAGGCCTACTCCCTTCTCTAAAAGGTGTATTTGGTAGACTGGCTAGGGTGGCACTGCTCCTTGCTAAGCGAAGAGTGGCGATGGTATGGAACAGCAAACGTCAACCCAAAAAGGCACAATGGCTTCAGGACCTGGCATAAGGAGAATTTGGTACTGTATGCAGAAGAGCTGCCTCCAACCTCCAGGCCAAATGGCATTTGGGAACCCCTCTTGACTTACTTACGTTCCATTGCTACACATGATGCCTCTAATGCAGACGCTGAATGGCTGCTACTGTTGCACTTGTATAGGATGTGATGACACCATAACACTATGTGGAAATGTGAAATCTACCTTGGGATGTACATACACTAGAAACTCCTCTTCCTCAATTGTATTGCTGTCTCTGTTGTAACTCCTGTATCCCCATCTCCTCCCTTTTTGCCAGCCTAAAGTTGTCTGTATTGACTTTATATTGCAGTATTCCTGTAGTGTATTGTGATGCATTGTGGAAAATCATAAATACCGTTAAAAATAAAAAAAAGCTTATACAACGTAATTAGGACTATCTAATGTTATCCTAAGGGATGGGTAGACCTCACAGTAGAGAAAATAACATTTAGGAGTTTTTTACTACCAGGACATGTAAAACTTAAAAATACATTAAACCTTTCAAGAAGAAGGCACCCTACCCTGTGGGTTACCCAAGGCCTAACTTAGGGTGGCATATATGAAATAAAAGTGGAGTTATAGGCGTGGCAAGAGAATTATATTGCCAAGTCGAATTGACAATTTAAAACTGAATTTTAGCTGCAATGGCAGGCCTGGGACATGCTTTAAGGTTCTACTTAAGTGGCACAATAAGTGCTAAAGGACCACTGGTAGCTTTCAATTTACAGACACTGATTACATTGTATACCACTCTACAAGGGACTTTTAAGTAAATGAAATAGGCCAATCATGTGTAAGTCAACCAAACCTTGTTTAGGGAAGAGAGCACAAGCACTGGTTAGAAGGACGAAAGTGCACAGAATCCTAGGGCCAACAAAACAAATTCAGTAAAACATGGATGGTAAAAGGCAAAAAGCTTTGAGGTGACCCTGCAGAGACGGCCAAGTTCAACACAGGGTTATGAGTGGTCCGGAGAAATAATAAAATGTGTGTTTGCATTGCTACTCACACAATTTTAGGTCATTGAAAGACATTGGAATGTACAAGAAACCATTCTCAGAAACTCCCTCACCCTTAATCAATAGACTGAATAACTAAGAAACAGAGTAAAAGGCCTCTAAAGCAGTGCGTCTTTTTTTTATTTAGGCAGTGGTTGCAGGAGTCTGGGAAAAGAAAAGAGAGGATACTGAACACTGAACACATGCCAGTTGGTAGTGGTAGCTGGGTGCCTACCTCGGTGAAAATGGTGCAAAGGAATTCAAAGTAGCAAACCCAGTCTAGGATTATAGACTCCCACAGAGACACACAGAGCTCTAGTGGTCCCTGAGGTATTTTATGTATACTGTATGGATGATGAAAGTTTAACTGTAATTCTGCATGGATCTAACATGGTATGAGACACATCAAGTTCTTACTAGTTTCTGGGTTTTAAACGTACTCAAGGTCACATTATATCAACAGAGTTTCTTTTATGCAATAGTTGGAACCAAACCTTGCAGTAAAGTATATTTAAATGATATTTAGGACACAAATTTCTGTCAAACCATATTTCTTCGTACAAAACTCTGATATTCATCGACCCAAGTTGGATTTTAGAGATAGAAAATAACCATTACACAGCCTATCATGATAGACCAAGCAAGGTGAGAGGAGCACTCGACATTCTAGGCCCTGCACAGTGCACCCCTGCTGCTTCTCCTCTTAGCCCAGAGGCACCATCTCAGTCCTTGAGTTCTCCAAGAACCACAATTTGAGTAACAGTCCATCCTCTCACTGGTATTGTTATGCTTGCTTGTGTTGCTTTGTTATGCTTGTAATCTAATTGTTGTGCCTGCATTGGTGGTAAATACTGGAGTATATCCTCCCTCCTCACTGCTTTTATTGTTACTGTGCTTGTTGATTGCTTTTTTTACTGCACCGTTTTCCCTCAGTTTCAACCCCCCTGCTCGCCTGCCTTCCAGACAGCCACTCCCACCCCAGACTACTAATGGAGGCCGCTGTGTGTCCATGCCACTGGTGCACCAAAGACAAGTCTGTCTGCTCCTGTCTATGCCTGAACTGCGCCCAGCACCAAGAACTCTGGCCCTCCAAGCCACCCCCGGGGACTCTGCTGCAGAGCACCGTGCGCTGGTACCCCAGACACAACAACAAATGCTGCCTCACATCACTGCACTCCCCAGTGCGACCTTTCACCACATCCACTGCCAGTTCACCTCCATCCCAGCACCAACTAACATCACAGCAACCAGCGCTACGACAACCCCAGATGCTGACACCCGCAGACCAATTTAGCTTCCTCCTGATAAATTGCCAGATTGCTCTGCAAACTTGCTACCAAAGTCTGGGACATCATCTCCACCTTCGCCCCCAAAGTGTCTTTCATTATAGAGACCTGGATCACCCCCACATCAGCCCCAGACATAAACCACCACAACCGCACCAACAGACACAGAGGTGGCATCACCATTGTACCACCTATACCACCTGAGAGTGTTAAGGAACTCATACAATAGGAATATTCTAAAGGCCAAGGCTGACTTTTTTAAACCCCGGCTGAACCAAGCCACAAACAGTCCCAAGAAACTATTTGAAATCGTCAAGCAACAAGCGCGCAACTCAACTAACGACCCAGCTACACCTAATTGTTATGAGTTTGCCAATTTCTTCAGAGAAAAGACAAAGACCATCGAACTGGACATCCAATCTAAGATGACCCTTCCACAACCTGTGGCCCAGGATACTAAATGTTACTCTCAGCTCAAGGTCCATTTTAGTACTCCATGGGAAAGCACAAAAAACAATGCTTCCTGTCACACCTTCTCGACATTCTCTGAACAAATAATCTATAACACTCTGCTAGCAATCAACCCCTCCAATCCCTTTTCTTATCCCCTTCCTCCTGCCTTATTCAAAATGTAAAAAACTTCTATTCTACCCCTATGGGCAAAAATTTTAAATTCCTCTCTGCCACAAGGCTCCATACCGGACTATCTTAAAAAAGGGCAGGTCACACCTATATTAAAGAAATCTGACGCCATCCCATCAGATCTCAACAACTACCGCCCCATATCCAACATCCCCACTTTCAATCAATCAATCAATCAATCAAGACATTTGTACAGCGCGCTACTCACCCGGAAGGGTCTCAAGGCACTGGGGGAGGGGGGTCCGTTACTGCTCGAAAAGCCAGGTCTTGAGTTGCTTCCTAAAGGAGAGGTGGTCCTGGGTTAGCTGAAGGTGGATGGGGAGGGAGTTCCAAGTCTTGGCTGCCAGGTAGGAGAAGGATCTTCCTCCGGTGGTGGCTCTGCGGATGCATGGGACGGCGGCGAGGGCGAGGCTGGTCGACCGTAGCTGGCGGGTGGGTGTGTAGAAGGTCAGGCGGTTGTTGAGGTACTTGGGTCCCAAGTCGTGGAGAGCCTTGTGTGCGTGGGTCAGGAGTCTGAACGTCATCCTTTTGCTGACGGGGAGCCAGTGCAGGTCTCTCAGGTGGCCGGAGATGTGGCTGTGTCGGGGGACGTCCAGGACGAGTCGTGCGGAGGCGTTCTGGATGCGTTGGAGTCTTTTCTGAAGTTTGACTGTGGTACCAGCGTAGAGGGTGTTTCCGTAGTCCAGTCGGCTGGTGACTTTGGGGAAATTGCTGGAAAAAATGTGTACAAATATAATTATGTAAGCATATCGAGAACTACAATCTCCAAGACAAACACCAATCTGGCTTCCGGCAAGGTCACAGGCTCAGCACAGAATCTGCACTCACCCACATAATGGATGACATACTAAAAATGCTAGAACTCAAAGAATCATGCCTACTGATACTTCTGGACTTATCCTCTGCCTTCGACATGGTTAAACATGACAACCTATGGACCTTATTGGAACGAAGGTTGGGCCTTATGGTCACAGTGTTACAGTGGTTCTTTTCCTTCCTAAATAACAGAACAGAAAGAATCAAGATGAAGAATTCACTCTCTCAACCCTCTTGACTGTCACCCTAGGCATTCCACAGGGCTCAGCTCTATCACCCATTCTCTTCAACCTACTAACGGAACCTCTGGCCACCGCCTTGAACTCAGCGAACATCTTATATCACCTGCATGCGGACGACACCCACCTGTATTTGAAAATCTCCACTCCAGAAGACTCCATTTCCCTCAACGCTATTCTACAGAACACACAAAGTTGGCTCACTGGCAACCATCTCATGCTTAATACAAAAAAACCAGAATTCCTTCTCATCTCCCCACCCAATCACACTCCTTCGATAGATCTATGGCGAAACACCTAACCTCATTTGACTGTGCTCCCCTCATCATTGAGTCCGAGAAATCCCTGGGAGTCACCATAGACAAATACTTGAATATGAAGGAGCATATTACTAATGCCACCAAGGGAGCTCATCACAAGTTGAGTATACTAAGGAAACTTAAACCCTTTCTCCCACAGGCCGACCTAAAAATGGCAGTGCAAGCCCTAGTGCTACCAAGATTAGACTACGGAAGCACCACTCTTTGCAGTCTCCCGAAGTACAAACTGGCTCCGCTGAGGTCATCGCTTAATGCTGCGGCAAGACTGGTATTAGGAACAAAAAGAAACAGCCACATCTCTCCGACCCTGAAAGCTTTGACCTGGCTGCCCTACGAGGCAAGAATATACCTAAAGGTCGCTTGCATGACCTACAAAGCACTGCATACCAATACTCCCAGTTACTTACCTCTAAAGCTGGACCGTTTGGGAGGATGAGGACAACTATGCAGCGCGAGTTCTTTACTTCTGAAACCACAATCCTTCCTTAAAAAGAGAATTGGTTGCAGAGCATTCTCAGGGATTGCTCCAAAGATCTGGAACTCCTTACCTCCTGGGAATCTCCTCCTTTACTGCCTTCAAAATAGAAGTAAAAATACTCCTTTTGAACAAATTCATGTCCTAAGACTGAATTCTAGGTTGCCCGTGAGTCTCCTACATGATCTACATTTCACTGCCTACCTCTTGTGTATCGATGGAGAATATTATATGTAGGTCTATGACCTCAACCACCTTAACATTTAATAACTATGAATTTTGTTTTGACTACTGGTCACATATGTTATCCACACACAATATACCTCTTTTGTAGGAAATGATGATCATCATATGCTTGCATACTACCTCATCTCTTTTGTTTAGTAACTGTATACTGTAAAGCGCTCTGATACCCTCGTGGGTCACATTCGCACTATATAAAACCTTATAAATAAATAAATTGTACACAAGGAATCAATCACTTGCACTATCATGAATGATGATACTATGCCGATCATGGAACAAATTAATTTCCAGCAGTGCCTGGACCACAAACCGGCCTCTGCGACGTCATAGCTGAATTCATCAGCCCGCTCCCCATCAGATTTGAACACTATGCCTTCCTGGGAGATCTCAACTTCCACCTGGACGGCCCACTGACATCTGCTCCACTGACCTCCTGGAAAGATTGGACAACATCAGCCTCAAGCAGGTGGTCACTGATCCCATGCATAATGCAGGACACATGATGGATCCTATTTTCATGTCCAGAAACAGAATCAGATACAGCCACTCCTCGGAAGTCACCTGGTTGGACCACTCCATCATAAACTTAACCCTCGCAGGACTAAAAAGAAGAGGGTGTACCAGCAGGAACAGCTGAGCCACCTACAGAATAGCCCTCAACGACTACCACAGCCAGCTCAATGCCGTAATAAATGAGTCCCTGACTCACTGGGTCTAGAACAGCACCAAACAATCCAACCTACCCGGCAGCCACAGAAAACTCGGTCCCCTCCTCACAGCAATTTTGTGATGCCCTTTGCCTACCACTTCCACAAGAAGATTGCAAACATTTATAGGAACTTCAATCCCCAACCCTCCGACCTTTTCAGTAATCCATCGACCACATCCACCAATCACCCATTTACTACATGGGAACAATTCAGCACACTGACCACAACCACTCTTATGAACGCCATCCACTCAGGAGCACCGACCAATCCAAACACCCATCGCCTCTTCAACCTCGGAAGAGACAAGATCAGCTAACAGCTCACCGCCATCCTTAGCACTTTCATAACAACAGCCACCTTTCATAGAGGCATGGAAGTACACGTAGACCCCTCCTCAAGAAACCATTGGCAGACCCCAGCGAGCTTCAGAACTACCATCCCATCTCTCTGCTCCTATTCCCTGCCAAAGTCCAAGAGAAGGCCATGAACCTGCAACTCACTGAACACCTGGAGAGAAACAACCTTCTGGATCCATCCCAATTAGGTTTCAGGGCCATCCACAGCACTGAGATTGCTGCAACAGATGGCATACACACTCTACTAGATAGAGGAGAATCAGCTGCCCTCATGCTCCTGGACCTCTCTGCAGCTTTCAACACCATCTCCCACCACACACTCATCGATCAATAATACCAGATTGGAATCACAGACAATGCACTCAGATGGATAGCATCCTTTCTCATGGGACGCACCCAGAGAGTCCATCTCCCTCCCTTCACTTTGCACCCCATACACTCCATCTGAAGCTTTCTTCAAATCTCATCCCTCAGTCGAATTCTCTTCAAAATTTACATGACACCACTCACAGCGATCATCAGATTGTATGACATAAACATCATGTCCTATGCCAATGATACACAGCTTGTCCTATCACTCTCCACTAACCCAACCTCAAAGAAGAGCAACTTCCAATACTGAATGAACAACATATCACCATGGATGAAAGACAACTGCCTGAAACTCAACAAGGACAAAACTGAGGTTATGATCTTCTGCAGACACACTGTCCTCTGGAATGACCCCTGGAGGCTGGCAGAGCTCGGACTCATCCCCATACCGAAAGACCACACGCACAACCTTGGCAGCATCTTGGACAGCAAACTCTCTATGAAATTCCAGGTCAACACTGCTTCTTTTGCCTGCTTCCACATGATCTGCATGCGCTGCAAAGTCATCCCATGGCTCCCCATCAGCACCAGGAAGAAAGGAGTAACACAAGCTCTCATCACCAGCTGACTAAACTATGGCGATGCAATCTATGCAGGCACCACCACCAATCTCATTCAAGGACAGCTAGTATGATCCTCAACCATCCCAAGAGAACACACATCACCCAGCATCTGAAGGACCACAAGGTTCGTTGGGTCCTTGTGGACTTTAGGTAGAATGTACATCAAGGGCGTACGTGGGTTTTTGTTTATTAGATATTCTCCCTCCTTTTTGGATAGCCATCCTTCTTTTCTGCCCAGATTGACCAGCGTTTCTAAACGATCTTTCAATTTTTCATTCCAGTTGTCATTCGTTTTTTTGTAGTATTTTTCATCCGTGAGTTGACGTAGGACCTCAGCTTCATACATTTCCCGCGGGAGGATAACAATCCCCCGCCTTTGTCTGCCGGCTTGATAATGAGACTTTTGTTGTCTTGAAGTCCCTGTAATGCAATTTTTTCGTCCAATGTTCTGTCTAAGCAGGAAGCCAAGACTATCATGTATTTAGACACTGTCAACCATGGACTTAATGAATTAGCGGAAATTTCCAGTTTTATGTGTTAAATACAACATAAACCTTAGCGCGATGACCGATTGCTTCCATTGCAGCAAAAAGCGTCCCGATCGCCTAGCAACAGGATTACGTGCACATGACGCGGTAACACAGCCCTATCAGGAGCGTCAAGATATTAATGCCGGAGAACGAGCCTATGACAGCTCTGCTCTCATCTCCGACCAGGACGTAAGACTCCACGCCTGCCGAACGCTGAGCAAACCCTCCATAGCGAGAGCCGAGAAAGAAGCAACACGCCAGAGAAAGGAGACGCCGGGAATGTGATGTACCCCTGCTCCTTCACCTTGCGGAGAATCCGTCCCGCAACGACGACGCTGTGGCGCTGATAAAGAACCCTTCAGACTACCGCAGGTACGAGACGCCATAGCCCACCATTGACATAGCAAGGCTAAACCTCATCCTTGCAACTAACTACTGAGTGCACAAGTCTCACGCTAGCCGTACAACAGATGAGGCTGACCATAGCGCTTGCTCGTATGCACCCTGATACAGGCGCCTAGTCCATATCTAAGAGAAACTCACAAGACCAAGTTCACTAACACGGAGGTCTGAACTCTTTCTCCCTGCTTCTCTCCACAGTAAAAAATACTGAAGACTGCGGACACACATCTTCACCATACTGACGTGTGAGAAATCATCACCTCGCCTTCTGTAACTCAACTGTACTCATCGAATGCAGTACTGACTTTCCCACCCTTGGGTACGTGATTTTTAAATTGAGATAACCAACACCTGTAAATCTTACTTATAAGCACTGTACTTGGTCCTATAATTCATACCCAACCACTAAAACATGCTCCCTAAAATTTTCCTGTAGGTGCAACATGATGCTCCTCATCACCTACTACGAGCCCTGATGAAGACCTTTTACAATGTTCTCACCCTGTCAAGATTTTCACCAAGGTCGAAACGCGTAGGCTCAACTTCGGTGCCAGGAGAAATATATGCCATATGATCCAACCAAATAATTGGGACATACAGTGAGAGACGCATCTCACCATTAGGCATTAAATACCTTTTGGAATACATGACTCTCCCTGGCACGATACAGGACAATTAACTTTTCCCATTGAGGGACAAATCAATAACATCCCCCTGGGATATCAATACAATCTCCTTTAGATTTACAGTAGGACCCTGAAACACTCATTGTAAATAAGATATTGTTGATACACGAACTCACTTTTCTTTTCTTTGTGGATTGTTTATATTTGAACCTATTAATTTTTCCACTGATTTTGTCACTGTGTTTTTTTCTCACGTTGATTTATCTAATAGCCAGTAAGCTATTTGCTGTAAATATTGAATGTACTTTATGATGTAAGGAGATAATCAAAATTGAGTTGTTCACACCCAATGTGTACCCATTTGAACCCTTAAATAATGTGCTAAAAAACAAGAGCATTCACTGTCAATAAATAGGACGTGAACAGAAAATAATTTGTGTGATCCATGGTGTCAGAGGCTTTGTATATTTACAATATCTGTTTAAATGGAGGCTTCCTTTCCTCAGCTTTTGCCTATAAATATTACTATGGGTGTAGGTGGCATATTATAATGTGGTGACCTTGGACACCATCTTTGTTAGGGGTTTCTAGGCTTTTGCAGCAGCATATCTCCTGCACAAACAAGCTGCAAACCGAAAGCTTTCTCTGATAAGGAAAGCGATAATTACTAATGACAATGAAAAAAGAAATGTGAATGATCCGGGAAAATCCTCCTGGATAAAAGGCAAATGGTTGCTGAGCACTGAATAAAAATAAAAGGAACTCGGACAAATCAGCTTTTGAGAGAGAGAGGGAGACCATGACTGGGTTGGTTGGTTGCATGACAGTGGATGCAAAGGTATATGTTGAGTATGTATAATAGGGCTTTATTTGAGTCGCCTTGTGTGCAGTTCTGTGCTTGAAATCGGTTCGAGTTGTGTATGCTGCCTCAAAAGACTGCAGCGTGTATTAATAAACACATTTCAAAGACGTTTGAGGTCAAAGGGTATCATGTTGCACCAATTTTCTTCATCCTGTCTTTTGAAGCACTATGTCATCCAATTAGGCAGCAACATGAGATTAAGACTGTCACATGTATTTATTGAACTGCTATGGATGCACTGCTGGTGGATGACTTCATCATCAGGTATTAAGCAAAGATAAGCTAGGTATTGTGGACACAGAGCTCATCAACATACGACAAGGGTGATATGGTGGAAAGCCCCTGCTTACAAATCCAAACACGAAAAATAACAACTCAAATACCAAGCTGTCAATATTACACATAACTCAAAGGACTTTTATAAACAGGACTACACAACGTTATTGCTACAGACTGAAAATGCCACTGAATAAATGGGAAAGTCGTCCGCTACCTTTGGGAGAAATGTCAATATAATTAAAATGGTAATCCTCACAAACTTGTGTTTACCTTCGCAGCAATTCTGATGCTTGCACTGAATACATGTTTTCCTAAGTCTGAAGGTCTGAACCAATAAAATCACACAGACAGATGCAGCATGCTGTGATCCTACGGTCATCTTTGCACTTTGACTCGACTTTGGATTTGTTCAGATTTGAGCAAGGTAGTGAGGTAGTGTGGCTCACTAGTTAGAGGCGGCAGACCCGAGAGCAGAGGACGGCCCGGGACCAGGGTTCGATTCCTGGCGCGGCAGGTTTCTGGACCAGGGTCAGCGGACTCGATAATTCTCTCGCCTCGGTGCCCACTCTGATCAGCGATCACACTCGGCAACTCTGGGCATTAGCTTGCCTCATCTTCACTAACGGCCCCACCAGACCGCCGGGGATGCCTGGTCTCACCCTGGAGATACCCATTAAGGGACCATCTCTCAGGGAAGCCAGGAAGGGTTTCGCAGTGGTCGAAGTGCCTTGGGACCCTCCGGGTAAGTAGTGCGCTATATAAATGCCTATAAATTTACATATACAGTAAGGCCTGCAAAGAGCACACATTCTGCTGAACAGTAAGTGCCTACACACATCAGGGCCTTAGCAAGGGAGAGAGATACGGGCTCAGACAGCCCATGTTTTTGCCTGACCCACATTCATATTTTGCTGAAGTTTTTACTTTTGTTATGCAGTCTGGCCGCGTTAAGTTCAAGCCCACATGTTGGGTGACAATCCCACTTCAGGTCCTTACAAACACTATCTCAAGTCACATAATTGATTTCAAAACAGTGATTCCAGGTGTGTATGACTACTTACTTGACACATGACTACACACCCAGAATGCATTAGGCCATCAAACAAAAGTGCAGGACTGCAAAGTGTCTGCAATGACCTGGATAGTGGCGGTCAATTTAGGGCAAACAGTGGGAACACAGCCTCAGCCACACGTGTTCCAACTACACAATCACTACCACGCTTGCCGTAACCACGCATATGCGTGACCGCCCGGACTCGCTCCTGACCGGTTGCTCCCTCCTTGCTCCTCTCCCTGTACTGCTGCTATCTTCCTGGGGATCGCACTGCTGAATCAACTTCACGGTATCGCCTGCATTCTTTATTTCAATGGTATCGCCTGCATTAGACTAAATAGCGCCGTGTTTAAAATCGGCTCGCCTGCATTTCACAAATTTGCGCAGTGTTTTGTTTAATCTCATAGCTCTCAGCGCTTGTGACTATAGCGCCGCCCGCCCTGCACTGCATTTAACTGTATTGGCCCACCTGGCAGCAACGTGCATTATTGGATTTATTTTCGCTGGCGACCTACTGCCCCTGCCTCGCCTCCCCTCTGACCTCCATCTTGTTTGCTGTTGTTGTTTTCCCTGCCCCTCCTCCCCGCTACCGCCTCCCAGCTGCTGACCCTCCCACCCACGTTCACAGAGCCTACCTCGTCCTCTCAGCCCCTGTGACCGCCCGGACTCGCTCCTGACCGGTTGCTCCCTCCTTGCTCCTCTCCCTGTACTGCTGCTATCTTCCTGGGGATCGCACTGCTGAATCAACTTCACGGTATTGCCTGCATTCTTTATTTCAATGGTATCGCCTGCATTAGACTAAATAGCGCCGTGTTTAAAATCGGCTCGCCTGCATTTCACAAATTTGCGCAGTGTTTTGTTTAATCTCATAGCTCTCAGCGCTTGTGACTATCGCGCCGCCCGCCCTGCACTGCATTTAACTGTATTGGCCCACCTGGCAGCAACGTGCATTATTGGATTTATTTTCGCTGGCGACCTACTGCCCCTGCCTCGCCTCCCCTCTGACCTCCATCTTGTTTGCTGTTGTTGTTTTCCCTGCCCCTCCTCCCCACTACCGCCTCCCAGCTGCTGACCCTCCCACGCTCCGCCCCCTCCACCCTCCATTTATGGCCAATGCCTCCACGCGCAGCGTCCACGCGCTTCGGACACGCCGAAGGTGTGCCAAAGGTAAGCCCGTCTACGCCCGTCCGCGCCTGGACCGCGCCCAGCGCCAGACCCCCTGCCCCTCGCACTGCCCAGCCCCCCGCGTTACCTACGATGCCGCCACCCTCCTAGCCCTTGACCCCGGTCGCGCCCCCAACTGCGTCCAAGCCGCTCCTGGACGCACCCATGGACCGTTCTCCTGCTTCTCCTGCAAATTTAGCGGCACCGACAACATCTCCGCTACGACCACACCACAGATTCCCAACCCCAACCACCTAGAATGCATCCTTCTCAACACCCGCTCGGTCCACAGGCACGCCATTGACCTTTGGAACCTACTAGACACCATCTCTCCTGACGTCGCCTTCCTAAAGGAAACATGGATGAACGCTTCCTCCGCCCCTGACATCGCCATCGCTATCCCTGATGACTATAAGATCACACGCAAGGACCGCACCGACCATACAGGAGGTGGAATCGCTATCGTCCATAAGAAAACAATCCGCATCTCAACCAGCTCTGATGCCAACCTCGCCAACTCCGAACACCTTCACTTCCAGATCCACATCGACCCCAAGACCACACTCAGAGGCACCCTCCTCTACAGACCACCTGGACCACGCGCAAAATTCAGTGAAGACATCACGGACTTCATCACCCCACACGCGCTCCCCTCCAAAGACTACATCCTTCTGGGAGACCTCAACTTCCACCTTGAAAAGATCAACGACCGCAACACCGCCACCCTCTTGGACAACCTCGCCAACCTCGGACTTAAACAACTGGTCACTTCCCCCACCCACATCGCAGGTCACACTCTCGACCCCATCTTCACCTCCAGCAACCATGTCTCCTTCAGCCACACTACGGATCTCCTCTGGACTGACCACAGCTGCGTTCACTTCACCTACAACAAGCCGAAACCCATCAACCACCCCCAACCAACTCTGCAAAGAAACTGGAACAAAATCACCACAGAGCAGATCTCCACATCACTCCTTCAATCCTCCCCAGCCCTCTCTTCTAACGCCAACGAAGCCGCCTCCAACCTCACCCTTTGGTTATCCAACACCGCCGACACCTTAGCACCACTGAAAAAACGTCAACACAAACTTGGCTTCAAGAAGGCCTCATGGTTCAACGACGACCTCAAGAAATCCAAGAAAGTGTGCCGCTCCCTTGAAAAGGCCTGGAAAAAAGACCCATCCACCAGCAACAAGGACGCCTTCAAAAGCGCCATCCGTACTCACCACCAACTGATCCGAAAAGCCAAGAAAACAGCATTCAAAGATCGACTTGACAACAACGCCCACAACAGCAAGGAACTTTTCAACATCGTCAAGGAATTTGCCAACCCCTCGGCCAACTCCAACGACATCACCCCCTCTCAAACCCTCTGCGATTCCCTAGCCTCTTTTTTCCACAACAAGATTGCTGACATCCACAACAGCTTTGACAACCAACCCGGAAGGCAACCCACCCTACCATCAGCTGACCATCTTCCCCCCGTTAACACCCTTAACGCCTGGAACCCAATCTCCACTGAGGACACCATCCGCCTGATGAATTCCATCCACTCTGGATCCCCCACAGACCCATGCCCCCACCACATCTTCAACAAAGCAGACTCCGTCATAGCTCCGCACCTCCGAGACGTCATCAACTGCTCCTTCAACTCCGCTACCTTCCCAGAAGACTGGAAACACGCTGAACTCACCGCCCTTCTGAAAAAACCAACAGCAGACCCCACCGAACTCAAAAACTACCGCCCCATCTCACTTCTTCCATTCCCGGCCAAAGTCATCGAGAAAGCTGTCAACAACCAGCTCGCCGCCTTCCTCGAAGCCAACAAATCACTCGACCCCTCACAATCTGGCTTCCGAGCCAAACACAGCACTGAGACCGCACTCATCGCAGCAACAGACGACATTCGAACTCTACTGGACAATGGAGACACAGTCGCCCTCATCCTCCTCGACCTCTCTGCAGCCTTCGACACAGTCTGCCACAGCACCCTTTTACAACGCCTCAGAAACATCGGAATCCAAGGAAAGGCACTGGAATGGATCACCTCGTTCCTCACCGGAAGAACCCAGAGAGTCCGCCTCCCACCATTCAAGTCCGAGGCCTCTGAAATCATCTGCGGCGTACCACAAGGATCCTCACTCAGTCCCACCCTCTTCAACGTATACATGAGCCCCCTGGCGGCCATCGCCCGCCAACACAACCTCAACATCATCTCTTACGCGGATGACACTCAACTGATCCTATCTCTCACCAAGGACCCCAGCACCGCCAAAACTAACCTACACGAAGGAATGAAAGAAGTCTCCGAATGGATGAAACAAAGCCGTCTGAAACTGAACTCAGACAAAACAGAAGTCCTCATCTTAGGTAAATCCCCCTCTGCATGGGACGACTCCTGGTGGCCGGAAGCCCTCGGAAATGCACCCATCCCGACAGACCACGCACGGAACCTTGGCGTCATCCTGGATTCTTCACTCTCAATGAACAGACAAGTCAGCGCCGTATCCTCTTCCTGCTTTAACATTCTTCGCATGCTCAGAAAAACATTTCGCTGGATCCCCTCCGAAACAAGGAAAACAGTCACCCACGCTCTAGTCACGAGCCGACTGGACTACGGAAACACCCTCTACGCAGGTACCACCGCTAAACTCCAGAAGAAACTACAACGAATCCAAAATGCCTCAGCCAGGCTCATATTAGACATCCCACGCAACGAACACATCTCTGGTCACCTTAAAGACCTCCACTGGCTACCCGTCAATAAGAGGATTACTTTCCGACTGCTTACCCACGCACACAAATCACTCTACGACATCGGACCAGATTGCCTCAACTCTCGACTGTCCTTCTACACCCCCTCCCGCCAACTTCGCTCTTCCAGCCAAGCCTTCGCCACTGTACCTCGCATCAACAAGACCACCATGGGAGGCAGATCCTTCTCATACCTGGCTGCCAAAACATGGAACTCACTCCCCGCTTACCTTCGCCTCACCCAGAATCACCTAGCGTTCAGAAAGCAGCTTAAAACGTGGATATTTGACAAATAATCCACCTCCCCTTCCTAAGCGCCTTGAAACCCTCTGGGTATGTAGTGCGCTATATAAATGTTATGACTTGACTTGACTTGACTTGAATGCAGTGAGCAATCTAGCCACTAGCTGCTGGCAGGCAGAAGCAGGAAGCAGCCACCCAGCAAGAAAGATCGGGAGATGACACGACACAGTGAGGTAAGTGGCGCTGGGTTTTGGTGGGGTGTAGTTTGTATGGTTTGGGGGGTGTTCGGGGTAGTTTTCAGGGCTGGGGGTTTTGGGCAGTTTTCAGGGTTTGGGAGTTCGGGTACATTTAAGGGTTGGGGGTTTGGGGTAGTTTTCAGGGCTGAGAGTGTTCGGGGCTGGGGAGGGGGTTGTTTTTTAGGAGGCAGGGGATAGTTATAAGTTTCAGGGCAGGAGCTTAGGGGGCCATTTTAAGGCTCAGGGCGGGGGCAAGGATCGTAATACTTTTTAAGGCTTAGGGGAGCTGGGAAGGGTTTAGACCTGGGGGTTTGGGTAGTTTTTAGGTATTAGGGAGGACGGGGTCATTTCTAGGGCTCAGGGGGAGGTCTAGTAGTTTTTTGGGCTAGAGGCAAAGACGTTTCTAGGGCTCGGGGGAGAGGGTTGTTTTTCAGAAGGGAGGAACTAGTGTTAGGACTCAGGGCGGGGGCAGGGATGGGGGGGGTTCAGACTTAACTGTCAAGTCTTAACCACTAATATGTGTTTAGGCATATTCGTGGTTAAGACTTGCATTGTTGAGACTGCCTGAAACTGGCATGCATGGTAAAGGCATGCATGGTTCCGTCACACAACCTCAACTTAGAGATGAATCTGTTGGAATAACAATCATTTAAACCCCTTCCCATAGGAAGAAAGGAATCTTAAACTAGGTTGAGTTTAGGGACGCAAGCAGGACCGGGTCCTGGCTGCTGTTTGTAACATTCATTCTTTCTTTCTTTCTTTCTTTCTTTCTTTCTTTCTTTCTTTCTTTCTTTCTTTCTTTCTTTCTTTCTTTCGTTCCTTTTTATTTCTCTCTTTATTGACTCTCCTATTGTCTCGCTATGAGAGGATGTAGCCTTACAACAACAGCGGTCGACCTCGAAGCTGGGGAACCGGGTTTGAGTCTCGGCAACAATGCTCAACATCCTGTGATTCTGGGCAAAATCACTTAATCTCCCCGTGACTAACAAAAATTAATGTGTCCATCTGTAACAAAACTGGTGCTCATGTAAAGCACGCTGATGCCCGATGACTCGAGTCTAGTTCTTGCTCTATAAAACACTTTAACCATATCAGAAACGAAAATCGTCCAGAACGCAAGCAGAGCTACGTGTAACATTACAACGCAAGCGCAACCACGCTTGCCTGAACCACACATCTGCCTCAACTTCCTTAATCCCACATATGTGTGGTTAAGGCAGATAGTGCGGTTTAGTGTCTGGATGAGCTGGGGGAGGAAGAGAAAGTTGTCAGAACAGGAGGCTCTGAATGCGGACAGGTAAGTGTGACTGGGGCTGGATTGGGGGGTTGTTTTTAAGGGTTGGGGTCGAATTTAGGGCTAAGGGTGGGGGGACAGGCAGTCTTATTAAAAGGGGGCAATTATTTATGGTTCATGGCAGGGGAGGGGCTGGGGTCATTTTACAGTGTGGAGCTCAGTTAGGGGAGTTTTTTGGGTTGAGGGTAGGATTTATGGCTCAGGGTGGGGGTCGAGGTAATTCTTTAAAGTGGGCAGGGCTTTAGGCCTCAGGTTGTGGGGAAGGGGTAGGGCTACTTTTATGGCCAGTGGAGGGGCACGTTTTAGGGTTCAGGGCAGGAGGGCTCAGCATTAGTTTTTTTAAGAGGGCAGGGATTTACGCCTCAGGGCGTGGGTAGGGGACGGGGTAGTTTAGAGGGCAGAAGGAGGTAGATTTTAAAACTCAGGGTGGGGGGCGAGGTAGGGGGATAGAATTTTAGGGGTTAGGGAGGGTAAGGGTGGTCGAGGTAGTGGCAATCTTAACCACGCATATTTCCTCACCAATCATGCCTTTACAACTTAATTGTGTGGTAAACACATGTGTGATAAAGGAATGCATGTTTAAGACACATTTGTGGTTCGTGCTGCGTTGTAGAGGCAATCATGGTTTACCCATGCTTGCCTTGGTCATACAAGCCTCAGAAACTGTCTGTTTGTGATGTCCAGGACTAGAGTTTTTTACTTTGTCAATGTATTTTAATACATGTACTGCCTCTGTCTCATAAATTCACGAAAAAAGACGGGTACAAGGAATTTCATTTCTGGACAATGTTTATTTATATTCTTCCTGCTGACATTTAAAATTTTTAGAACACATCCCACGGATGTTATGCTTGGAAGCTTCCCAGTTTGCCATTTTTCGCGTGTGATGCATGTAGGATGGCAGTGCGGGTTTGTGAGAGAAATTCTTACAAAGTAAGCAATAGAAATAGCTCAAGGATTAATCAAAATTATATTCACATAAATGTGGTTTTAATATACTGCCTTATATAATAATTCGATTTTTTCTAAGTGTTGCAAGTAACATTTATTCAATGGTACTCAACAAGAACACATGTTTTAATTCTACACTATTGTGGGCCACATTTTGATGTACAGAGTTCAACTATTGTCCTCTACTCAAAGGAACCTAAGTGCCACTTCCACATTTAGGCCACTGTAGGCAAGCGCCTTACACCACAAGTGACCATATCCCTGGGCATTACAGTATGTGGGAGTGATTCTGCACCCGAGGCCGCCTAATCCTGGGGATTACCGTTGTGGCCGTAATTGTTGGCTGGTATTCATGCTGGTTCTCCCAGCACCACTCTACACAGGCAGCTTCCTATGACCTTGGGGCCGGGCAGCAACATTTTGAGCCCAGCACCTTGAAGGCCTAGGTATTCTTTGTGCAAGGTAATCACCTCACAGATAAAGGGATTCTCGGGGACTCTATTTTAATCGTGGGATTCGCTTAATGTGGAAGTGTAATCCTTGGGATTGCCAGTGTGTACGTGATTGCAGCGGTTCATGTTGGTGCCCGAAAATGTTTCTTCTCAGACAGGGGATTAGGGCCTAGGATTCTGACGGTGGAACTTTCACTCCTTGCTCCCTGTGTCACCAACATTTCCCCAGGCAAGGTAATCTCTGTCATTACCTTGAGTGGTGTGCTGAATCAGAGGACAACCTCTCCGATATAACCTGTACCAGAGAGGGAGACCCCAAGATTCCCTTTATGTGGTGAAGCTTCCGTTTCCCTGCAAGGTAATCCTGGGGTTATAAGGCATTGTAGACTAGACCATTAGGGTCCATGTCGGTGTCCCTAGTGATCTCAAGCATAGCAGCGGCTCATAGCTTAGGTGAAAGGCAGCACCACCATGATCCACAGCTTTTTGAATTCCACACTATCCCCTAGACAAATACATTTAGCCTATTACCCCACCTCAATATCCACTCCACTCTATCCAACTCTACGCCACTATTCCCCTATCTACTGCACTGCACTCTATACTACTCCAATCCAGCAAATCTACCCTGCTACACAAAACTACAATCTAGCTCACTCCACTCTACCCCATTCTAACACACTAGCCAATCTATCCCGCTCCACTCCATACTAACCCACTCCACCCCATCAACCCCAATCTACCCCAATCCGGTCTAGCCCAATCTACTCCACTCCTATCTACTCCACCCCACTCTACCCCACTTCACTCCATTTCAATCTACCCTAACCCATTCCGATCTACCCGCCCCACTCTACCCCACTCTACTTATATCTACCTTACTCCACTCCAATTCATTTGACTTCAAACTAACCCACTCCAATCTACCCCAATCTATCCCACTTCAATCTACCTCAATCTACCCCACTCCATTCCACTCTACCCTACTATAATCCACCCAATCTACTCCACTCCCAGTATCCCGCTTTACTCTATTTCACCCCAATCTACCCAGCTCCAGTCTAGTTCAATCTACTCCACTCCAATCTACTCCAACCCACTCTACCCCACTTCACCCCACTCCAATATACACCAACCCATTCCAATCTACCCTGCCCGCTCTACCCCACTCTATTCCAAAGTACCTTACTCCACTCCACTCCGTTCCAATCAAGCCCACTTTAAACTATCCCATTCCAATCTACCCCAATCTTCCCCACTCTACCCTACCCTAATCCACCCAATCTACCCCACTCCAAGCACCCCACTTCAACCTACCCTACTCCAATATACCCCACTCCATTTCATTTTACTCTACTCTAATCTACCCAATCTACCGCACTTCAAGTGCCCCATTCTACGTTCACTGTAATCTACCCCACGCCTCTCCACTCCAATCATATGGACTACAGTTGACCTAAATCCACCCCACTCATTCTCAATCTACCCACTCTATTCTATCCCCACATATACCCCACTCTACTCTACCTCAATCTACCCGATCTACCCCACTTTTATCTACTGCAATCCTATCTACCCCACTCCACTCTACCCCACTCCAATCCAATCTACCTCACTATAGCTTACTCCACTGCAATCTACCCTAATCCACTACAATAAACCCCACTCCACCACAATCTACCCCATTCCACCCCTCTCCCATCTACCCCAACCCATTCCAATCTACCCCACCCCACTCTACCCCACTTTACTCCAATCTACCTTACTCCACTCCAATCAATCCCACTTCAAACTATTCCACTCCAACCTATCTCATTCCGATCAACCCTACACTAATCCACCCAATCTACCCCAATCCAAGTACCCCACTCTACTACAATCTACCTTACTCCACTCCAATCAATCCCACTTCAAACTATTCCACTCCAACCTATCCCATTCCAATCTACCCTGCTCAATTCATTTATAACCTACACTAATCCACCCAATCTACCCCAATCCAAGTACCCAACAACACAACAATCTAGCCCAATCCACCCCAATCCAATGCACCTCACTCCAACCTACCCGACCCCATTCAAATCTGCTATACTCCAATCCACCCACTCACCCAATATACCCCTCTACAATCTACCCCATTCTACCCCACTCCACACAACTCCACTCTAAACCAATCTACCCCACTCTATGGTATCCCACTCTATCCCACTCCAATCTACCTCACCTCTTTCCAATCTATCCTACACAATTCCAATATATCCCATGCCACTCCATTTGAATCTATCCTACTCCAATCTACTCCACTCCCATCTACCCATCTCCACTCCAACCCACCCCAATCCATTCTAATCTAAACAACTCTAATCCACTCAATCTACCCACTCCAAATACCCAAATCCACTCCAATCTACCCCACTCGAATGTAACCCACTCTATTCCAATCTACGCTACTCTAATCTACCCAATCTACTCTACTCCAAGTGCCCAACTCCAATCTATCCCACTCCTTCCTACCCCACCCCACTCCACTCCAGTCCAATCTACCCCAATCCACCCCAGTCTATTCTTTCCCAATTTACCCCACTCCACTCAAACCTACCACAATATACCTCACTCCACTCTACCCCGTTATATCCCAATCTACCCCACTCCTATCTACGCCACTCTTTTTTACTGCACTCCTTTCTACCCCAATCCACCCAAATCTATCCCACTCCAATCTACCCCTCTCCACTCTACCCCACTCCACTACAATCTACCTCATTCCACCACAATCTTCCCCAATCCACCCTACTCCAATGTGCCCTACTCTAATCCACCCCACTCCACTAAAATATAACTCAAACTACCCCACTCCAATCTACCTCACTCTACCCGAATATACTCCACACCAATCTATCCCACTCTACCCTGCTCCACTCCAAACCAATCTACCCCACTCCACGCTAACCCAATCTACCCCACTCCACTCTAAACAATTTACCTCACTCCATGCTACCCCAATCTACCCCACTCCATGCTACTCTACTCTAAACCAAACTCCCTGACTCCACGCTACACTAATCTATCTCACTCTATGATACTCCTTTCAACCCTATTACACTCTACCCCATTCAGCCCCACCCCATCCAATGTCACTAACATTTAGCCATGCTGAACAGCAGCCACACTAGTGTGCAACTTGGGTAAAACACATTGCCAATGCTCACATTGCATAAGTGAGACCTACTGGCTTTGCCAATGCTTGCTGTTACTTCTCTGCATCGGACTGGAAATGCCAGGGAATTTGTTTAGGTGTGGGTGTTTCTCGACCCAAGCAAAGTATTCATGGGAATTACAATTGTGCTCACCACCATGGAGAAACCAGATAACAAGCAGACAAAGCCTGTTGTTCAGCCAGATGAGAGCAGCTAAGTTCCTGGAAGACGGGCCCACACCACTGTAATAGAAGGTTGGTAACCTACTGTTATTGGTTGCCGTATGAAGTCGACTTTGCTCAATATGCAAAAAAGACTGAAACATTCACTGGCAATAAGAGGCGATGAAATGACAGCATATATCTGATAACGAAGATCAGGTTGCTAAGCATACCAACAAAATACAATTGCTCAAAAAACATATAAGACCAGATATATATTAGTTATGTGTTGCCTTTGCGTCACACAAGGTTGGACAAGGACAATCCAACACTAAAGTAAGATTTATCAAGCAATGTAAGGTCACCATGTGTGGCCGTGAGGTGCCTGGTAATTCTGGAGTAACGCAAAGCAGCACACGTCTCTGTCTTGTGCTACTCTGCACCAGCGGCCTGTTCCGTGGATGTTCCTAAGCATCTACCTATGGATTTTGTTGCATTCCCAGATTTCCCATGAGTGATGTACCTGGGAATGGGTCTAAGGCTTCCCAGGAGAGCCATAATGAGAAGAAACATGTGCTAAATACTGTAGATGAAAAAGTCTAGGAGGATTGCTTTTGGCAGGAAGGTATTCCTTCCTGCACAAAAATAATCCTGCCTACACTGGAGTCACCCGAGTACTACGGCGCAAGGGTGCCTGCATTGGTGCAAGGACAATCCTGCCTACAATGCAGGTACCCTTTGCACAATAGCACAAGGGTGCCTCCATTAGGCAAAGTGGCTCATTGTGCGCCAGGGCAAGGAGAGGTCAGAAATGTGCCATATAATGTGAAATATGGGACACTCTTGCCTCTCCTTTTCACCCAGCGCAGCAAGGTTTCGTGTTGCATTGTCTTGCGTGAAAGTTTGATGAATCTGGGTATTAGTGAGTTTAAATAGTGAAAATGGAGATTTGAGGCCCGCTTTACTCTACTCCATTCTACGCTAACAATCTTAAAATCATCGGCGTGTAGAGTCTACTACTAATGTGCCAATTGAGTACTTCATTGGGTCAATATTGTCCCATTTATTTATCAATGGCACCACCCAGTTACATGACTAATAAACTATCAGGACAGGGAGCTAGCCCTCAGATTGACAAGAGCAAAACAGGCGCTGTTTCATCAGAGTGCTAAAATATCACTCTACCCTGACTTTATACAAGTAGTCCAAGAAGCTTGATGAGTCTTCACAGCAGCTAAGAAACAACAGACAGGCATCCAGTAAGCCGTGTTATATTCAGCGCACCTAAATGTCAACTGGCAGGATAATCAACATCTCTTCAATGACTTATAGAAAGCAGCTGCAGTCATTAACTACCTGAATCTACAATCTAGGAAAGCAGATGGGACATTGACCGACGCTTTTCCTTCTGCTCCAGTTCTGAATGACGATCAGCAGTCCGAGGATGCTGCAGAAAGATGGGCCAGACCAGAGCCTGGTACACCCACAAGACTGTGAACTAAGATATTTGACCTGCATTTGCAGCTGTAAATGCTCGCCATTACTGTCCAAATGAGATGTGCAACTTCGACATGCAATTGAGATAGTATATAAAGCCGTGGCTAAGCAAATTATGTTCATAAGCTCTATTGGCCAAGGTGCAGAGTACTGGTAAGAGGTGTGTCCTACTGCCCCCCATGGGCTGTTAGCCATATATCTAGTTTGGGAATTATTGGAGGTTGGGAGATGCTCTTGGGTCTTTTGGGAATCTGGCGTGGGGGTGGGGTGAAGGTGCTATATTATTGTCCTTTATGCATAGATGATGACAACAATATGCAAGGACTACATATTAATGCACAAGGCAAAGCTTTTAAGTTACAAAGCTGCGCTTTCACATGAATAAGTGCACGAAATCTGCTAGCTTATGGATAAATGCTCTAACCTGGAATGTCAGAGGGTTGAACGTACCTCATAATATGCACCAGATACTAACATTTTTAGCCCACCATCATTTGCATATTGCTTGATTCAGGAGGCCCGCTTTACTATCTATTCAGGACACAGGTTCACCATTAGCTGGAGCACACACTGTTACTTTGCATTAGTCTCGTTTTATGCAACATAGGTTGCAATACTGATCGAGACTGTGGTGCCCGTTACACTAAGCAAAGCCTGCGCTGATTCAGAAGGCTGCTACTTAATCATTTGAGGGAAGTTATAAGGAAAACCATTAACCTAACAAATGTGTATGGGCCTACCAGTGATGCACCTTTGTTTTTCACTCTATTGGCAGCACGCCAACACTTACATTACATGGCACAACTATATGGGGGTAGATTTTAATCGAACATTAGATCCTCTATTGGAAAGACCCAGTGCATCACTGGGAACACTGTGCACCTCATTTAGGCCTCTTTACTAAGGATGTGCAGTGCCATTCCGTCACCCATGGCGCCACAAGCCCTTTGGTCAGATTTACTTTGTCACACTGAGCCACCTTGTGTGGCTCTGCGTGTCCTAGTAAATTTGGTGTCACGCAAAGCAGCACAAGTCAGTGTCTTGCATTATTCTGCACTGGGAAGGTGTTCCATGAGTGGAGTGTGGGTGTAACCACTGATCCACTCATGTTTTTGGAGCATTCCCAGTTTTTCTAATACTAGTAAAACTGGGAATGCATCAAAATGGAACACCTGCTCAGGTGAGGTGTAACAAGGAGAAGTACATGTATTTCTCCAGGTTATTTCTTCATTCTACATGCTCTTCATTCTGCAGCACACATAGAAAGAGGAAAATACATCGTAGCATTGTTTTTATATAGGATAGTGCCCTTCCTGCACCAACAAAGAATCCTGTCGGTAATGCAGGCACCTTTGTATCATGGTGCAAGGGTGCCTGTGTTGGTGCTTGACTGATACAAATATGCTATTGCAGGGAGAGAGCAGGAATGCACCAATATTAAGTAAGTATGGCACATTCCTACCCTCTCCATTTGTTGCAGTGCAGCAAGTTGTCTTGCTGCTTTTTATTGCGCCAAATAGTAGTAAATTTGGCAATCAGTTTTTATGTTTGCCTCCTTTTCCGTGTGGCAGTGTATCAGTGGAAAGAACTTTGCACATACTGTTATTTTGCACATTATACAGTCTCCCTCTGAAACATTTTCGTCTCCCTGTATTGAAAAATGTAAACACTAGAAGTTGATAGAGCACAACTTCACTTTTTATTTGTAGGGGTGCGTTACAATCATGGTTAGTCGACATCCACATGTAATCCATTGTATTATGTTATCGGACCGTGAATTGTAATAAAGTGTAAGTGAAATGTTAGAAGTTTTTCAAAGAGTTAACATAGTAAATGTACGAATTTAGGTAATCCACATATGTGTGAAATATATTTATGACTAATGAACATATCTTTCATAAAGGCTCTTATAATGTATGTATGTTAATTGTTCATGTATGCGTGTATTTTAAATGTGTGCACTGTTCCTATGTTAGCCGAAGACTTGGTAGGCCTAGCTTTTCTGTTTCACCCTGTTCGCCCTCGGGTTGAAAGTTGCTAATTAAAATGTATGTCTGTGGAATTTTTTCTCTTGTTAGTTTGAATAACGTCTTTGTTTTAGGAGTTGCAGAGCCGATAAAGTAGGAGGATGTCATTTGTGTCTGGAAAGGCCTGAGAACCAAGGTCATTGAACAAGAGAATGGATATCCACTACCTCATGGACGGTTACCTAACAAGAAGTGTCTAATTAGATGAAGTGGTCTTGTGATGTATTCGGGGGTGTGGTATTCTACTTTTGTATTGGGGATAGGGACAGAGTCTGATCTCACTTCTGCCTTACCTGAAGAGAGGAGAGCATCTTAGACCAAGCACTGTAGATTTATGCTACGTGACCCAATTGATGTGAGTGCTCTTCTTAGTAAATCTTCACTTGCTGATACCTTTCAGGGAGCTTGCCTGGGTCAAGCTAAGTTGGGAAGTCACGTTCGACGTAGTTTAGGGACAGACTAATGTTGTTTACTTATGAACGGCCAATGAAAAAATCTCTTGATGTGGTGTCTATATTCGTTTGTGTCTTTATCCTTGAATTGGTGATTCTGTGCATGTTGCACCGCCAACATTTTATTCGTAGATTTGGTTTTATATTAGTGCCCAGGTGTCTTTACACTCTCGTTATGAGGTGTTTGGATGTTCAACTTTTCTTGGCTTTTTAATAGATATACTAAACTTGGATCAGGAGTCTGTATTTCCTCCGCTTCCTGGGCATCGGTAATGTATAATTGACAGATGAGTTTCTCTCTCCTTCAAACTTACAAAGCAGGTCACAAAGACCATCAGCCAGGGGTTCTAGAGTAAGTCTAGAACTTGGAACCCGGCTCCTTCAAAGTCATAAAAAGGAAATGGTTTTAATATAACAACTTTCTTCGGAAAGTGTGTGTGGCTGTAATTAGTTCACATGCTCAGTTTTGAAAATAAGGAAACGTCATAGACATGATAATTGCATCCATACTTTGATCAATAGGGAGAGACTATTATATTGTATTTTTTAGCAGTTGTTTTCTATCTACTTTTTATTCCTGTACCCAAACAGGGCCAAGGCTTTTTAACCTATGGGGTGTGGGCACCCCCTCTGCCTACACAGTTGTGCGTTCACGATGTACCATACACAACATGATGCATGGCACACAGTGCACTGACGTGAAGGGGCACGGCCACAGCAGCAGCACATGCTTCAGGCTCTGAGCTGAAGCATGTTGCTGCCGTTAGTCTGCTGACACAACACCGCCAGCCCAGTGGTGTTGTCTTAATATGATGGTCTAGATGCTGTCAGCTTGTCCCTGCCGCAGAGTGATGCAATGCAGCGATTTGTACTGTGTTGCATTACTCGAGCTATATGAAACCACTCAGGGCCATGCAAAGTGTCCGTGCATGGCTTCATAAATCTTGTTTTTAATTTGCATCGCTCTTGCACTACGTTGCGTGGTACAAGAGCGACTCGAAGGGGCCTATAAATATGCCCCTATATGGCTTCGGTTTAGAAACCGTGTCACCTGCTCAAAATGATTAGACCCGAGGAGGAAGTATTTGCAGCAAACGTTTATTGAGAACATAGTAAAATCAGTTAAAGAAGGAGGAGCTGCTGTTTTTATATGCTAACTGGTACAATATGTCGACCTAATCTACATCAGGCTAGACTCATTGACATAACCTGGTACCTCATCTTGGAGCTACATTTAGTCATTGACTGCAGTCAAGCACAAGGACTTAGGCGCAGGGATTTGGACTTTATGGAAACTTGCTTACAAATAATATATTTCTACTTCTACCTATTTGTAATTGAATGATGTTAATACAATAAATAATTATTCATTCATTCTATTAAACATGGTGCTACATCAGCAGAGAACTGCAGCTAATTCACGTTTTTTGGACTATGAATGATTACAACAGACTATCAAATACGTAATTGGCAGATCCTGTAATTCAGAATGTTATTTTGCAAGAACTTTGCAATCTTGTTTTCACATTGCTGTGGAATGTCACTCTTTAAACTTAATCAAAAGAAGATAGCCATTGGCACCTAACATATACAGTGACTCAGGAAAGTTGTAAGTAAATGTATCTTCAATATCAATAAGTCTATATTGCAAGAAACATTCAGGCGACCCTGCTGACACACTTTATGATATGATATAGCATTTTATGGTTCATAATTGAACTTCACTGTGAATTATCCAAAGATAAATAGGCCCAATGACTGTATATATGACTGTAGTTGGGTGTGCATCCACTGCCAAGATCTGTGCATCATTAGAATCTCACATGTGGATCCGAGACACCAAAATCCTAGACTTCGACAATCTGGTAGTGCGATGCGAGATGGATCTCCACCCTGCCACCAATCTATCTACGGTCAATGAACTTACTGAACACTACAACTCAACAATTTCGGATATAATTGACTCACCTGCCCTGCTTAAACTAAAAGAGTTCAGACTAAAGACAAAAATCCCTGGTTCAATGGGGCCCTAAACACCGAAAGGAGAAATCTTTGGCTAATAGAAAGGAATTGGAGACAACACCCCTCCTCCCCCCGACTTAAACTTCTTAGAGAGACCAGGAATGCGTATAATAAGAGCATTCGCAATTCAAAAAAGAATTCTTCTGAGCAGAACTTGAAAACGCTAAGAACAGACCTCGCAAGCTCTTTCAATTGATAAAACAACAATTAAATAAAATGGCTAAAACCTCTGAAAACACAACTAAATTCCTAATAGGCTCTGAAGAATTCTGCTCCTTCTTCTTGGCTAAAATCAACTCCCTGGGTAATGAGTTGTTCTCTGCCGCTACCGTCCTCCCACAGCCTGCGGGGACTCTACAAAATGGCGCTACACACTCCCCACAGACGTTACCAAAAAAACAAGCACTCTGGATCACCTTCAACCTTTATGACGAGCACGAGCATAGCATAGCAAAAATTCTATCATCCATTAAACCGAACAACCACTTCATTGACCCGCTTCCATCCAACTGTTTATCTGCACCCAATCATCTCATTATACCCATCTGGACTGCAATAATCAATGCTTCCCTAATTGCAGGATCTATTACAGACTCGTTAAAAACGGGACGTCATCCCTATTTTAAAAAAAAATCCTCGCAAAACCCTGCTGAACCAGACAATTTCAGAATGAGATCTAACATTCCTCTACTTAGGAAACAACTTGAGAATTGCGTGGAACAAAAACTTAGCCTACACATCGCCACTTTCAATTTGATAGATGAGTGCCAATCTGGTTTCAGACCAGCCCACATCACTGAAAGATGATGCCCTCCAAGCCCTAGACCAAGGCAAAACATGTCTCCTAATTCTGTTGGATCTTTCTTTGGCGTTTGACAAAGTCAACTATGAAAAGCTTCTAGAACATCTGGAACACAGGATGGGCCTAGGGGGAACTGTTCTCAAGTGGTTCAAATCCTTCCTACATAATCACTCCCAGAGATTCTTAATAATCACATTCTATCCTCCCCTGCCCCGATTACGATTGGTGTCCCCCAAGGGTCAACTCTCTCCCCAACTCTCTTTAACCTCTATCTTGAACCAATAGCTGAAATCCTTTGCAACGCCAACATCTCTTTCCTCTTGTATGCTGACAACACCCAGGTCTACATCAAAATTTCGTCTCTAGAGGAGGTCCGAATAATGAATGATGCTCTGAAACAGACTGTTCACTGGCTTGCCAGCAACCAGCTCAAACTCAATGCGCAGAGAACTGAGTTCTTGGTAATTTCCCTCAGAAAAGCTCCCCTGACATAGTTGAATGGACCAACTTGATCACCGTACTGAACTGCACCCCGATCATAGTGGACTCAGCCAAATCACTATGAATCACACTGGACAAAAGCCTGACCATACGAGCCCACATAAACACTCTGGCCAAAAATGCCAGGTTTCACCTCAGATATCTGAGAAATCTCAAACCTTGCCTTAAGACTTGGGACTTAAAAATGGCAGTTCAGGCCCTAGTTATCTCTAGGATTGAATACGGATGCTCAACCTTATCTGGCCTACCAAAGATCACTACAGCTCCCCTACAAGCCTGTCGCAAGGCAGCTGCAAGACTCCCAAGTGGCTCAAAAAATTCGATCATATATCGCTGCACCTAAAGGCGCTGAATTGGCTACCGTACAAAGCTAGAATACAACTCAAATTGGCCTGTATCACTCATAAAGCTGTACACTCCAAGTCTCCTGCGTACCTTACTCAGAATATTGTGGTCTCCAGAGGAGACAGGCACTCTCTGTGTGCCAGGGATTTTGTGTTGAAACCACCCCTCTTCCAGAAGAAGAAAACATACAACAGAGCTTTCTTTGGGGCCCAGTATCTGGAACTCACTGCCGCCTTACATCAGAAGAATACCTGCCCTATCAAGTTTTAAAAAGCAAGTGAAGACCTTCCTAATGGGCAAATTCCTACCCTAATCTGTCTCAGTGCCTCTGCAGTTTCAGCAGCCCCGCAACTTGCCTTATCTCATATTTGAACTCTAATGGGATTGTCGACTTTTCTCTTTTGTTTGCATGATCCTTTTTGTATCTAACTTGTGTTTGTTAATTCTTGTAATTAATGTAATTACTTACTATTGCTGTAAAGGGCTCTGATACCCTCACAGGTCATGTTCGAGCTATTCAAAACACTAAGGGCCATATGTATCAACATCCTAATTTGCGATTCTCAAATAGAGATTTTTTAGAAATCGCTATTTGAGCATTGCAAATAGGGATGTATGTAAAAAATCACAATTTTTTTAGCGATTACTTAATATTCCTTAATTGCGATTCGCAAATTGCGAATCGCAATTAAAGAATACTTTCCCATTCATTTCTATGGACCAGGAGGCCCATAGGAATGAATGGGAAGTTATTCTCAATTTGTGATTCGCAATTTGAGAGTCGCAAATTGAGAATAATTTCAAGGGTGCAGGGGTGTCAAAAGGACACCCTGGTGCACCCCTGAAATAAGCATGGGTGCACATGTGGCGCACATACATGCCCTAAGGGCATGTATGTGTTTCACATTGCACTTTGAAAAATGCAAAAAAGTGCATTTTTTAAAGAAATTGCAAATTACCACCAACTTAAAGTTGGTGGTATTTTGCGATCCCTTAAGGCCAAATTGCACTTTTTTGGTGCTTCTTACATTGCATTTAAGGAATCGCAAAATGTGCGATTCCTTTAATGCAATTGCAAAATAAGGAATCACAACTTTTGCGATTCCTTATTTTGCCTTAATACATACCATTTGACAAAATTGCATTCGCAAATGCCAAAATTCTGCAAATTTCGGCGTTTGTGAATGTAATTTTGCTTGAAACATATGGCCCTAAGTAAATAAATACATATGTGAATCCCAGAGGACTGGGCCTTTCATCTCTGGGCACAAAACGAAACCTTTGTGCTGGGTACTGAAAGCACCCATTGTGTGAAGTGCAAAGAGAAAATTCTTTTTTTATGTGTGCTGTTTAAATGGTTAGCATTACTACAAAATGAATATAGTTGCTAAATGTTAGCAGCTGTTATTTTTTCCAAATGCACTCCTCATACACCTAAAACATCAATGGAATAACAAAGACCTGATAAACAATGATTTAAAATGTGCATAACACTTATTGTCTCCTGATGTATTTGTATTTTCGAATGAAGATCCTTTGTGTAGTAAAATAATTGGTGTTTTCACTTGTATCTTTAAAAAAAAAACAGTTACTCGACTGATCCATAGAAAATGTAGCAATCCAGATTTTCAAGAAAAGAAAGCCTGTGAACCATCTGGCTAGAAATTAGGTAAATAAATCAAGGCACTCGGAATTGAAACATATCTAACAGTACCGAATGAGATGTTGAATGCATTGAAAAGTAAATATAATTTGAAATACTGATATTACCAGGCACAGCTCGCACAGGTAAGAACGGTAAGGCGGGGAAGGGGCGTGCTGGATAGGGGTTTAGTCGACAGACAACATGATAGGTAAAAATAAATAAATAAATAAATAAAACCACTTATCTTCCGCTCGCCGCATTGCCGACTCAGCAATGCGGCAGGCGCAACAAAAGTGGTTTTAATGTATTTAATTTTACCTATTCCATCGTCTGTCGACTTCCTGCCCTGCCACATCCGCTCTTACCTGTGCTGGCCGTGCCTGGATGTTAATACTGATATACTACTATTAGCAACAAAGACAATAATGCAAATAATAATACACAAATATTACTACTATGATTTGTGGTTATATTGTAGGTAACAACAACAATAATAATAATAATAATCGGGGGCATATTATTAAGGACCGGTGTTAAGATTATTGCAGTTTTATCAGCGATAAAACGGCGATAATTTTAACACTGGTCCTTGATAATATGCACCTGCATTTAATTGAAGGATTTCTGAAACGGCTTGCTGCTTGAAATTCCTAATAATATAAATTTTTCTTAAACGTGGCTAAAACATTTGCTGTGCATTTACAACTCCATTGTAACTTAAATACACCTGATTTTATGGACTTCACTCCATGTCGAACTGCTAAAAAATTGTGATGCTTGGAACAGGGGCGTAACACAGGCCCCGCAGCCCACGCGTTGCGGCGGGCCCCCGGGCTCCAGGGGCCCCCTTACTTAACTTACTTCATTATGATTTTAATGGTGCGCTGTGCGCACGACATGCCCGGCCTGGTGGTGCGCAAGGCATGCATGCCTGGGCCCGCGCCGAGCTTTAGCAGCTTAGCTAATCACTGATCGTCTTCCACTGAGGCTCTTAATAAATTATTGCATGGGCCCCGGTCAGGCCGGGCCCCTGAGGCACTTATAAATGGTCCACGGACACTGACCAGGCCCCTGAGGCTCTTACACATGGTGCGTGGGCCCTGACCGGGGCCCCCCTGGGGATCTTACAAATGGTGCACTGGCCCCAGCCGGGGCCCCCCTGAGGCTCTTACAAATGGTGCGTGGACCCTGACCGGGGCCCCCCTGGGGCTCCTACAAATGGTGCGCGGGCCCCGGCCGGGGCCCCTGAGCTCTTAAGCAATGGTGCGGGCCCCCCTGAGGCTCTTACAAATGGTGCACTGGCCCTGACCGGGGCCTCTAAGGCTCTCTTTACATTAAAAGGCGGGACAGGGTGGATGCGCTCAGCGCGAACTTGTTTACTTTCCACCTTCCGGGACGCGTATGCGCGTTGTACATGGTGGGGGCGGGTGCAGGGCTGGTGACCAATGCCCTGATTAAGTTTGTTATGAAATGCGCAATGAGCTCACACGCAATAAAAAATGCGCGTTAGAGTAGGGTGTGGATTCTAAGAGAAGACTCCAACCAGGTCAGTCCGTCACCAGCGGGACCTTTAACCATAATTTAAATTGCGCCGGGCCCCTACCTGGCTACTGGCTAGCCATGCGCTGCCCTCAGCCCCTGCCTTCTGTCCGTTCCGCTCGTGCCTAACTCTGAGCTGCAGGCCAGGCCCAGCCCTCAGGTCAGGTGGGTCTGCGTCCGACGGTCCGAGCCTAGTTGGCAGGAGGAGTGGTTCGAGGTTGGTGGAGAGGACCGTCGGATAGGTAGTTTATGAAGTGGGGAATCAATGGCGCCTCTAATCTTTTTTTGACATTTATGCATTACCTGGACTCTAGTCTGGTGATGCCACTGCTGGTGTTTACTTGGAGTCCTCTAGATGTCTTGATTTTAGAGGTTAGGAAGAAAGGGTGGAGTTCGATCCCTTAATATGTTGTAGCAATTAACCAACTAAAAACGCACGTATCTGCAAAATTTGACTACCAGGAATTTCAGAAATAGAAGCTGAATCAGGTATAAAAAATGTGCCACATTATATGTGGAAACTGTTTCTGGTGGCTGAACCTATGACATATTTTCCTGGTTTAGGAAGAAACACCATCGGTTCTGTATGATTTCGTTATCATTTGGACTCTGGAGCCCAAATCTGATCCTTGACCTGAAACCATCTCCTTGAAAACAAAAGCGAACAGACAACCGTGTGAATGTGCTTTTTTACTTCCTTGAGGTACAAACTCACCACAGGTTCTACTTGAGCCTCCGTAAACTCTTTTTATGGGCGGGGTTACTTGAGGAAGCAATAGGTGAGCTGTGAGGCTGCAGTGGTCTTATTTGTTGCATCACCACAACAGGGGTTGGCCTCAGAAGATGTAGATCTTGTTATGGATCCACGCATGCAGAGTCCTAATTGTGGCAAAATCACAAACAGCTAGGGGTGCTGGAATATATTATGGCTTTCATAGGAAGATTTAACCCCTTCGCTGCGGCGGCTATTCCGCCGCAGCGCTAAAGGGGCGGGGCGGCTGCGCGGCGGCCGCATGCTGGTGACAGAACCGCTCCGTCACCAGCCGCAGTTGAGCTATGCTGGTGACGGAGCGGTTCCGTCATGACCCGCCCCGCTCTTTAGAACGCCCGCGCAGGCGCGAAATCAGCGCCGCGTAGGCGCGAAATCAGCGCCGCGCAGGCGCAGCGGCTGGGCCATGACGGAACCGCTCTGTCATCAGCACAGCGCACCCGCAGCTGATGACGGAGCGGTTCTGTCATCAGCATGCAAAGGGTTAAGCATATTGGATGCTGTGACAGCTATGTTGATGTGTAACACAGAACAAATGATTCATTTGGAACTGGTGACACCATTTCTATTTAACCATGATAGCCACACCCACAGAAAGGTTTTATGTGACCACAATAAGTAAACCTTACACAACCATCATTGTAGTTTGTTCAAAAGTTTTGTTGCGTTGCGTCCTCGCCTCAAGGGCTCTGATGCACCACACCCCAAGCCCCTGCCCAACCTTTCCTTAGCGGCCTGTGCCACGTGTCCACATCATCTTACCCGCGCTGTTCACCTTTCACGTATGGAGTGGAGCCCTCCAAGATGATCAGAGCTGGAATGGGGCGCAGGCCGGCAGAAGATGTCTCGGTGGAATGCTGCCATGTGTTTTTGTTTTACTGCTGTAAAATACTGCCTCAATTAGTCATACGTTTTAAACTTCTGCATGTGGAAGAAATCCCACTCTGGACACCACTGCATATGCACTGAGGAAAGTGCATAAGTGTAGTGCATAAGTTGCATTAGTGCAATATAGAGTTGATATTACACATTGTTCCAGGGCTGCTCCTGTGTCTCTGTCCAGCCAAGCACACAGTGTGCAGCCATCAGCACATGAGAGATGAACGAGGAGGGATCCGTGGGCAGCCCATATCTGAGGAGACCGCCTCCCTGAGGTCTATTTCTGTGGCATTCTTCACCCTTTCTGTGGCCTTGCTCTGCTGGAAACCTGAGAGGCCAACAAACGTATGGGCATATTAAGAGGTCAGGCGGCATAAAGATGGTTCGATGATGTAGCACCGAGCAGGGCTGTTCAAAAAGGCATTTTCAGTGCTTGTTCACTACCCACTGAAAGAGAAGAGTTACTGGCTGTGGTGGGACATCCCTGGCTCTCTGTCAACCTTACTGCACTAAACACACAACGAAACAGTATTATATATCTTACGATCCACAGGAAGAGAAATGTCAATCCTACACCGCAGAGATGGTGACCCGACACACCAGTGATGTGCACACCCCTCGGCTCACAAGTTCATGTCTGTGAGCAACTATTCCACGTCCCTTTCATCTTTCCACTAAGAAACCATGTTGTCCAATAGCCATGTTGGTGATTAATTGTTAAATGACTGAAACAAGCGTCAAGAATGAAAGTGCGGATGTGACCAATGGAGGAATCAGAATCCTTTTTTTATGGCTGGGGTGAGCTCCTGCAGTATGGCGGGTCGCTGGCCTGACTGACGCGGAAAATGGGCGGCCCCCTCCACGTACTTTGCAGGGGGGCCCCCTCAAGTTTCGTTACGCCACTGGCTTGGAAACTTAACCCCTTCGATGCGGCCGCGATTTCTCCCGTGTGCGGCCGCCGGCCGAACACGGGCGGGCCATGACGAACCCCAGCCGTCATCAGCACACGAGCACCGTAGTGCATGACGGCTGGGGTTCGTCACCAGCATGGAAGGGGTTAAGCATTTGGGACATCAAGCAGTAAATATTATGACAATGAAAGGTACACTAACAATAGCAAATGTGTCCACAGAAGGAGCTACAGCTAATTGTTCAAAGATTGTTTAAAAGACGCTCCAAAGTATACAACGTTTTCATTCGTATCCCAGTATATCATACAGTTGAAGGCATATGTCTGGTTGTTGTTTTGTGCAATGGTCCCTGCAGGAGAGATCACTTTAACAAAGTTGTCTTCTCGAATAACCCACATAGTTACAAACAAGAGAACTTATTACAGAGAGCAGTTATTACAGTAATTACTACAGAGAACAACTTATCACTGAAATGAGAAGGCTTTGACCTAAAGGCAACACAACATGACGTCAAAAATCGATGAACAATCGATAGAAGAAATGACCTTTTTTTATTAGGCCTGGGTGAAATTTCATCTACTAACTGAAATCTATCTAAATTTGCTAATTTCACATCGCATGAAATGGTCTAACCTTTTTAGAATCTTCCATTTGAGCAATTTCTAGTAGTTTTCACGAGAAGGAGACTGGGCTGTGCATACAATGTCTTGAGGCAACGGTAAGCAGACCCTAATAGACATTTCCTCCTGAAACTAATCTCTTCCTGGTATCTACAGTGGCAAATGTCTGGGAGGTATACCCTCATATATACGTTTGATGTGAAACACTGGCCAATTAAAGTTCAGAAATACTCTTGGTTTTGAGTAGTACTGTTTTGCAAAAATTATAGATATTTGAGGAAATAAACAGGTTTGCCCACCTTTACTTTTTATATAGAAGAAAATAATGATATAATTTGTGTTTTCCGTTTAAAAAAATGGTTTATGAACAGAAATTCTATGAGAATCATTATCAGAAACATAATTTCAGATGGATGATGAGTTATAGGGTTAAAAATATTTGTGTGCGAAGCCCTTGTAATTATGGCTGTGTTGCCATTATTAGGTACTGGAAGTAGGACATCTGTCTATTTCTAATGCAAACGGACGCAGAAAACACCAAAAATTTTATCAGACTTGTGGGCCAATTACACATTCTAAGAAGTTTATCAAATAAGTGAATTGTGTCTACCACTGTGTCTAATATTCCTCATCTTTCAATTCATTTATAAACAGCGCATACACTAATCAGCATGGCCTACTTATGTTTAGATAATGCTTCTGCTAATGTTGTCTTTAACAGCACATCACCAGAGCTCTCTCTACATCACCCAGCATAGAAACATTGCAGTTAAACATCGTTCAGTGTTGGTATTTACAACATTGATTATATCACCTGTTTCTGGTCATCATAAACATATAGATGAAACGGTAGACTAACACAATGGCAAACACCTCATGGAGCAGTCAGTCATGAATACTTTTATTTGATTTCAATAAAAAAATCATAAAAGTGTGGGGAACCACCTTAAATAAAAATACATTTCAAATTTTAAAACAGAGGAATTTAAAACATTAAGACAATGCCGTTGATGGGTATGCTGAAACTAATTAAATTAGTGAATGATTTCCTTTTTATCCAGCTCTCTTGCTGTCATTTTGAGAAATGTTATTGCTCTACAGGACAGTTGGATTGATGACCCTCCAAGGCAGCTCTGCATGTCCGTATTTCTTCCTTCCTTAAGGCTTCCCGAAGGACCGTTCTTCGGGTAGCTGCTAGGGAGGGGCATATGTATAGCAGGTGTAAAAGGGACTCTTCCCGACCTCCGCATAAGCGACATTCCTTGGATTGCCAGAGGTATTTCCATTTTGGTGTCAGATCTTTTGATGGAAATGACCCCAGCCACAATAACGTTAAGTACTGTTTTCTCTCCTGGGAGAAATGATCGAGTAAATATGGTTGAGGTTTCAGCCGCTGATAGCCTTGAATCACGGTCCAGGCGTGGTTTTTTTGAGACAGCTGTTTTGTCTATTAATAGGGAGGTCCTTTTAATTGCGTTGTTCACTATAATTTTGAAACTGGAGTTAGTAGGCAGGGTAAGCCAGGCCTCCTCGACTTGCAGTGCCACGAGAGAGTCTTTCAGAACGCTGAACGTTGAATTACTTAGCCTGGATTGGGTTTCAATTTCCTTCCAGCAGTAGTGTGCTAAGGTGTTCTCCTCTGCGTCCCTCATTCTCCAGTAGTATTTCGCTAATGCCCCTTGTCTGTCGGGGGGTCTGGTTTCTCAGGCCGTACTCAAGACGAATTTGGGATGGTGAAATGTGTTGGGGGATTGAGAACACGGCCTTGAAGAGAGTTGATTGTGCTGAGTTTAAGGAGATGACGTCTTTCATGTTTAGAATTTCCGAGCTGTATGAAATAGAGGGTAAAAATGTTGCTGAAATGGCTTTAAGCAAATGGCCTGTAGAGCACCCCGTAAGTTTTTTCTTAAGGACACTGAAGGCGAACTGCAGATGTTTAGCCTTGCCCCAGTTGTAAATTGAAGTTGAGGTTATGGTCAATAGTGAAACCTAGATATTTATAGGAGTCTACTGGGGACAGGGGTTGCCGGTCCAGGTGCCAGGGAAATTTGCGATGAACCTTGGAATTAACTCTTCTGGCAAAACACATCACTTTTGTTTTTTGATGGTTAATTGGGCATTGGTGGTATAAGCTCCTAATTTGTGATGAGTCGCTGCAGGCCTACTGGTGTTAGAGCGAGGAGCACAATGTCGTCCGGGTATTGAAGACTGTGTATAGGGACGTTACCCAGTTTTGGGAGGTCTGATAGAATTGACCGTAGTTGGTTATCTAGGTCGGCGAAATAGATGTTAAAGAGGCAGGGTGCCAGCACACACCCTTGTTTTAGCCCGTTAAGGGTTTGAATCTTTTTGGTGATGCTGTACCCGTCGCCTTTCCTGACCTGAACCCCCGTCTGGGAAAACAAGTTGATTATGGCATCCAGGAGTTTGGTTGGAACACCCCAGTTGCGCATTTTTACCCATAGCTTGGCTCTTGGGACTTTGTCGAAGGCTGCTTTCAGGTCTATGAAGCAAGCATACAAAGGCCTCGACTTTGCGAGAGCTTGGTTGGCTAGCACCTCATGGAGCATTCATTCCACTTATATGTGTATATGTGGGCATTTTTGAGGAAAGTATTTTTTTTACATCATGTGATTGTGCGACCTCACTGTGTTATAAAGTAACAATTCTGTATCAGGTACAGTCAGGTTCGTTTGTAAAACCTTAGCTCAATCCTGGGTAGCTATGGTTCAGAGTAGTCATCATTATCAAGAGAACAAATGTAAGGCATTATGAAGTACAAAAACAGCGGAATAAGTAGAAAATGCAAAGCAATCGTATCCAACATCAATCTATAAAAATCGGATCTATATTTATTTTTACATAGAAACCTCAATGACAAAATCGACTAGAGGTTCCAGAGATATGAATTTTCAAAGAAACATTAAATCACATCTTTTCACTAAATGCAATAAATCTTTGTAATCTACTGTGACTCATGGTTTAAAGTTAGTCACGATGAGTACATTGAAAACGGCTATAAGGACACTCGTGTGGGGGCCAACCCCAGCATAAAGCCAGTCACAAGGACCAGTTAGGTCCAGTTGAACATTTACTCTGCAGGTTAAGCAGTATCAAGTCCCGTTCCATGTCCTATGGGCAAACCCTCATATCTGTCAATGGCAACCCAAACAGGAAGGATAAAAAACTTACTTGAAGGATGCTGAAAATGCTCAAGGATGCTGAGGATACTGAGCCAATATCGAGGGTTTTCCTGTGACCACCCTTACCCCACAAACAAAAAGGGCCTCAGGGTCGACTTCCCACTGAGATCCAGTGACATCCAGCACAAAAATAATTGGCTCTGGTCTACTGGTCTCTGGTTACAGTGGACTTTTAACTTGCAATAATTTCCTGTCTGGGCGACCAAACAGTAAGGATAAAATCTTCACCATCACAGCTTGTGCACAGCTTGTATGTAGCTCGCAGAGGAGGGCCATGGAAGAGGCAGGTGCATTGCCCATTTTGCTTATTGCAGCCCCTGCTAACTCTCATCTTCTTCAGTGAAGATGTGATAGTGTCCTCACCTACTACCATGTTGTTCCTGTGCATCTCAGACTTTGGAGCTGTGCAAAGGATTGTAGAGCGAGTTCTGTCTGCCGGCTCCTGTCATATTCCACATGAAGGTAAAGAATAGTATAGCCAAAAAATTAAACTATCATTATCTGTGCGAAAAGTTAAGCAATTTTTTATCACTTGCAGGGGTGTGTGTATGTGTACTTCCTCACTCACACCCCATGAAGAAGAGGCGGAGTGGCCTTGAAACGCGTCGGGACATGGAAACAGTGACAGGAAAATGGGCAACTGAGCTGCGAGAAGCCAATAAACTGGATGGAGGGAACATCGAGTGTGACCCTCGAAAGAGGAAGCACCTTTGTTAAATCATAGATCTATAAGGAACATTCTTTATTGCAGGTCCTAACCGAACTACATCAGGAGAATGCTTGTGTGGAAATGGAGGACCTTCCTTGCACTTCCATCATGAGCCCGCCAACTAACAAAATCCCTTTGAAGAAAAACACCCATTTCAAAAGGAAATACAAGTTAACTTCTATACTAATTAGAGATGGTATTGACATTTTCAGTGAAAATGTGAATCATGAAATCAAATTATTGAATCACAAAATCTCTAATGCCAAGAGAAATATCACCAACAATAACAGACCGTACTATCCATTAATAAACAAACTACAGGAAAATAAAATTGTGATAGTGAGAAACTCAGACAGAGGGGGGAATATAGTTCTGTGGGCGAAGATGGACTATTTGCAGGAAGCACTGTCTCAGCTAAATGACAGAACCTGCTACCGACTATGTAATGCTGCAGCATTAAGGGAAATTGCTAATGAGTTTTACACCAAATTGGTAGCTTGGAAAAGCTTGGGACTGTTAACCATGGACGAATTGTAATTTATTAGGAATGATCATCCAATCGTCCCAAATATATACTTTATTCCCAAGGTCCACAAGAACGCCTCCAAACCACCTGGGAGACCCATTATATCAACAAGAGGGAGTTAGAAAATGCCTCTAAAGATGTAGACTTTTTTCTTCAAGAATGGGTACAAAATTTACCATCTTACATTAGGGACACCAGTGACTTTTTATCAAAAATTCATGATTTTAAGTGGGAAAAACAATACTATATTTTAACTCTGGATGTGTCGGTTCTGTACACCTGCATAAACCACAAAGATGGCCTTCCGGCGATAGAGTTATTTTTTTTATCAAAAAAGGGACCACTTGCCCTCAACATGATGCTATGATATTGAATATGATCAGCTACTGTTTAAATTACAATATATTTTTGTTTAACCAGATGTTTTATCAACAGATGCGGGGAATAGCAAGGGAGCCAGCTTCTCCCCAGCTATGCTTGTTTATTCATGGGCTGGTGGGAGGAGCAGTATCTAGAATAATCATGTGCAATCGTATTTTACATACATTGACGATCTGTTTATTTTGTGGGATGGTTTGTATGAAGAAGCTATGAACTTTGTTGAATGTATCAATTAAAACAATGTTAACCTTAACTTTACTTCCTCCATTAGTAACAGTAGGATTAACTTTCTTGATGTGGAGATCTATGTAAACGCACACAAAAATAAATTGGAGGCAAAGTTGTACAGACTGCAGGAAATTCGGTGTGAAATTTTTCGAGTTTCCACCCACGGCATCTTGTGCACAGCATCCCCTATGGTGAGATGCTAAGCCTAAGGAGAATTTGTAGCAACCAGAAAGACTTGATCCAAGCCCAAGAACAGAGTAAAAAGAGATTTTTAGCTAGAGGATTTCCCATTAAACCATCAATGAGGCAATTAACAAAACACAGAACCTCTGTAGGAAAGATCTCCTCATTCCCAAAAAAGCCAGAGAGATTTGTGAAACTCGAGACCCAATCCAAAATGACCTTAAATTGATAACAACTTACAAGCCCCAAGAAAAATCAATCAGAAAAATTGTTTCCAAAAATTGGGCATTGGTCAAGAGTGATCCCATTATAGGTCACAAACTTCCAGTTAAGCCTAGCTTTACCTATGAAAGGGCACAGTCCATGCACAGTAGTCTGGTTTCAAGCAGTTCCGAAACATCGACCCCTATTAACTGGCTGACGGTCCCCCATAGGTTTACAAAATGCAAATCATGTAAGGCGTGCAAGTATGGTACAAACAAACAAAGATAGTGCACGGCCTTTAACACACAGGAGGATAAAATCAACAACCCCCTGCATTGCAAGACAGAATTTGCTATCCATGTATTAGAACGTAAATCTCCTCTCAAATACATAGGCAGTACTAAAGTACCTGTAAGCAAAAGAATCTTGCAACACATTAGAGCCATCAATAACAGTGACCCCACATACCCTGTCACCAGGCACTTTTGAGAAGTCCACAACAACAGCCTGAATGACTTCTCTTATTATGTAATAGATGCCGTTCCAAAAACCAAAAGGGGTGGAGATATCAATTACGTAGACTTGAAACGAGGTACATTTTAAACATGGACAGTAAGACTCCGGGGGGTCTCAACAATACGGAAGACCTATACACTTTCTTATGATTCAGCCACCTGTCCCTAACTGCCACATGTCTTACCCCTTTTCTTATTGCATAAATCTTGCACTATATTTTGAATTTAGCTTTTAATTTTGAACTTGTACGTCTTTCCATAAATTGCTTATCTGAGCTGCTAACTGTAAACTAGGTTCTAGTCATCATTATGGAATACACCTTTTGAACATACTTTGAGGCTGTGCTAAACCAATTAATATTTTGGTTTTTTACTCTCACTTACACGTATGCACTTTATGGTACTTTGGGATCGTTTTTAGCAACCCCTGTTTTTAACACTATTTTTCTGACATGGACATTGAGCCGGCGGAACCTCATTTGCAGTCTAGGATTTAACCTGACATTATATATTCTGTTTATGTAAGAGCAGAGAGGCGCACACAGTGAAGTCAATAGTATAAGAGAGTCCAAAAAGAATTGTGGATCTTCGGTTCTTATTTGTAAAAGTATTCTTTATTTTCACGTACAGTGGCACAGCCAACGCATTTCATTCCCATTCGTGCCTTGGGAATTTCATCAGGGCTGCAAAAATACATTGACATGTATAAGTATTTAACAAATATTAAAAAGACATTTACCCAGAAGGGGCACCAGTCCAAGCAAAATTGCATAAACGTGCACACCCATGGATCCAAAATTGTTGACCAAGTTGAAAAACTGCTAAGTGTCAATCTCAAATTTAAAATTACCTGGTGAAAGCATATACCCCCTCACCGGTACTATGCAATCACAGGGCCAGTACAAGCAAAAATGCTTGATCCTGATTAAAAACACCACACCATGCCTATTGGAGAATTAGGCACCCGAAATGTGCAAGTGTTCGAGCCATGCGGGCCATCGGAAAAGAGAGATAAAGAGAAGGGTTGTGATTCAGATATCCTTATTCCCAGTATGAAAAATGAAGATTAAGGTGAAGGAAAGTGATCCGACTACCCTGTGCTCAAGTTTAAAATCCAAGAATTGAGAAAGTGAAAACCAAGGAAAAAAAGGGGGGGTCCCTGGTGAAGAGGTCCAAAGTGCACAGGTCGAATGACCCTGAAATGCATGAAGAAATTGTAGAGAGAATGCTGCCGCTCACCATGAATTAGACAATCTAGTCTGTGCGGTGTCTCTTGAGGTCGTACTTCTTCGAGAACAGTTTAAAGGACAGTCACAGTAGGTCACAATGTGTACCTATAATGAAAATGTTATACAAAAGTGCGTAAGGACAATGTTATTTACAGATTCGATCTTTCTCGCGTGAGCATTGAGTTCCTGTTTGTAAGAGGGGGGGAACAGCGAAAAGGAAAGCTATAATGAATGTGATTTTCAGGTAGTTACAAAACAAGATAATATAAGGGATTGTAAGAGTCTGAGATTCTGGACTTATTTTTAAGCCACAAAATGACTTTTGTTGATATAAGTACTAGGAGATAACCAAGAGGGCGATTCAAGTGATCCCTTTTGGATGATTATATCAAAATTAAGGGTATATAATACCTGAAAAATACTTTGTGTAAGGTTCCAAGTGGAATGAAGATCCAAGTCCCCCCGAAGTATCAGGTCACTGTCACTATGGCAAGTCAATATAGGTAGAAATTCCGGACCCCTGTGCGTAAGAGGTTAAACGGATATATAAAGGTTAGTCCTGTATAGGTATATATAAAAAGACGCATCCTTGGAATCATAGTCCTATATATAAGGAGAGATAATTATCACATTAATATAGGTGTCATGGACCAACATGTATCTTTTGGTCCCACTTAATGTCCCCATTTATAATAGCCAGTTTGGAGCCCCCTCCTGTTAATTATGTCAAGTAACATAGTCACGGTGTAGTTTGTTGAGAGGCATTTAAGTAACTGCACTCCTTTGTTGGGCAGCATGTAATTCCCTGAGGTTGGCATAAAAAAGAAGCAATATCACATTGTTATGCATCAACAGACCCTGTCTAAAGAGCATAAGGCAGTAAAACCGACATTTATAAAAAGAGTGGTGTCAAAGGTAGCCTGCTAACAAATGCCAAATGCTAGTTATATGTTTGTAGGCAAATTCCTGGTCCCGCCCCAACATACTGTTTACCCCAGTAGCTGCCAGTACCCCTAGTATAAAAAGGTGTACCTCGGGGGAAATCCGGAGGGGAAGGGGAGTCTGAACGCTCGGAAAAGTGTCCGGCTTCAATGGGGTCTGCAGAAGCGTAGTAACGCTACGGTGCCTGTAAGTAAACGACAACACCAGATTTTAAAACCTTATCTGAGACAGCCCTTGGACGCCCGTTTAGTTAAGTCCAGTGATGTCTGGTAGTCTCGCTTACCTCAGGTATGGCCCCCGTTCTCCGCTGCTCCTCCTCCTGGAATACTGGATGCACCGGAGATTCGTCGCGCGCCGTGTTTTAAAGCAAAGTGCGTCGTCACTGAGAGATGATCACATGACGCCGGGATCAGCCCTTGTCAGAGGTAGCGGAATATCTATCCTAATATGGCGGCCATCTTAGAGTGTTGCCGGCGAGGCGATCTTTATTGCAATTTAGTGTCTTAATAAAACATACTGGCCACATTTAATCGAAATAATCCGTAGCATAAGTTGGTCGCTTTAGTAGATCGAGCAGACATGAAAGGCCCTGCTCTTTTCAGCTGATACTATAAAAACGAAATAAGTCGGCTTGGGAAGTGTTTGGTGTCACAATAGTAATTGACAGCCAAAGTGATACATGACTGAAGGCCAATCGCCTAAATGGATCAGTCAAACAGAAAAATGCATACTATTTTCGATTGGTGCTTTTTTTTTTTTTTTTTTTTTTAAAACAATAAGTCGGCATGAAAAGCATTTGGTGTCATAATAGTGAATAATCTCAGGAGTAATACATAGTAAACGATCAGTCGTTTAAGTGGACAATTCAAACTATGAGAGTCCATGCTATTCTCGTTAATGTAGTGCCATGGGTCGGCTCATAGAAGTTGCCATAATTGAGCAGGATATGCCAACACCAGAGAATTATTATATGAATTTTATCAGAAATTGTTTATTTATTTAATGCACTTTGTACTATTTATTAATATTGATTAATATGTATTTTGACTTTTTTTCAATAACTTGAATTATTTAAAACTATTTAAATATAAAACATTATCAAACCAATTTACAGTAGGCAACAACTCAGAGAATTTAATGTTGACTGTGAATGATGAATTTTTATCAACATACATATATTGTTCACCAAAAACGAATACCTAGTATTTTTTCCATGTTAACTTTTTGTCACTATACACGTGCATTTGTGCAAAAGTATAATTGGTCTACTCACATTACTAGCGTTGTCATGTGATCAAGGTCCCTGTAGGACTGAAACGCATAATGGCGGAGAATAAACGATTGACTTAAGCACTTATCCTGGGTCCGTGTCGGCTTGCTGTTTGGAGGACAAAATTGACGGTGGAAAGCAGCTGTTTCTGATATATATATATATATGATATATATATATATATATATATATATATATATATATATATATACATATATATATATATATATATATATATATATATATATATATACATATATATATCACCTACTGGCGGTCACCAGTAGGTAGTTATAGTTAGGATTTTTTTCAATGCAAATTCTCAAAATTCTATTGTGAATAACTTTAGCGCAGGTTGACGAATCTGCCTGAAAAATTCCTCAAATTTGCTAAACTACGCTCCGCTCCTTCCCTGAAAGTTTGGAGGGGATTCGTCAAGCGGGGGCCAAGATAAAAGGGGGGGTCCCAAAATGTGTTTTCCCCATGTTAATTTCCATAGGGCGGTCAAACTCACTTTTAGCCCGAACGGCTGAATGGATTTCCATCAAACTTGGCAAAATTGTAGGGACTGGTAGCCCAATGTGCCTTTGCTATGTCTCAAGATATGTGCTCCAGTGGTTTTTGAGTAATTTAGGTTCAAAAAAATATATATATCTATAGCAGCGCCCCGGTACGCGCACCGGGCACGCCACGTGACTTGCGCACGGAAAGCTGATTGTCTCTCGGGTGTCTGTAAACATTTGAAACAGTCCGGAGCGGCCGCCATCTTGTGTCTCGGTAGAATCGAGACACAAGAGGTGGGAAAAACAAAGGGGAAAATGACCATAAGGGGGAAGAGTAGACCCCCCTTGACCCCCTAGGTTTGATGTGGGGGCTATAAAAGGGCCAGTGGGTGATAAAACATTTTTTTTTTGATTGGCGCGGGGGGGGGGGCGCCCGGTACGCGCACCGGGGAGCGTCCAATGGGGAAAAATGAATGATAGAGTTTTTAAAAAATGTAGCCTTTTTTTAGAAATTGGAGGTAGTGCTAGAAAGAACTGTTTTTTTTCTTCTTTTTGTTGTTTTATATTTTTTTAATGTTTTTTGAACATTTTGAATTTTTTTTGGCTTTTATGAACTATTTTGTATTTTTTTTGTTTTTTTATGGGGAGAAACAAAAAACACGGAATTCAAAATGGCTCAACAAGAGAAAAAAAAATCAGGAAAAAATGAGGGGTTTTTGGGGCAATTGTGGTTGTCACCAGCAAGGAGGATCAGCTTTAGGCTCTGTTCACCATAGGAGATGGTCTTTCCACAAAAAATACAGGTGACCCTAAATTCTCCAAACCGTGGTTGAATGCAAGGGATTGTCTCCCTTGTCTCTGGTCCCGATGGAGTGGGTTGTTTTTGTTTGGAGGTGCTGGGTGTAGATTGGGGAGGGTTCCTGGCCAGTTCTCTCATCTCTGCGGCAGAATAGTTGATAGGATGCTTGCGCTGCAGGTGCCTTATCATGGTATTGTTCCAAAATGAATATTTTTTATTTGGGTTACCCCTTGAGAGTTCCATGCCACAGATAAGGCAAGTCACCTTTGCCGCATTGACTTTCTTTTTTCCCTCAGGGATGGAAAAAAACTCCCATACAATATGTGGCTTGGGTTGGTATGGGGTATTGTTTTCTGGCAGCCACCTCCTCATCCTCCCCTCCTCTTCTTCCTCCTCCTCCTCCTCTTCTTCATTTCCACCACTGTAGTGTTGTGGTGGGCCTCTTGGTGGTGGAGGTGGTGGTGGTGGCTGAGATGCTCCTGCTGCTGCTACTACTGAAGCCATTTTATAGTTCAAAAAGGTACAGAGAGGTACAAACAGGTCTTCCTCAGTCATCATTTGAAAAAAAAATGTCCTGAACCTATGAAAAGTGTTATTTTCAGGTCACAAGACCAGGGGTTTCATCATTATGAAACCAAAACTGATATGAACCAATAAAAAGTGTTATTTTCAGGTCACATGACCCGACGTGCTTACGCTACGCACCCACGGGCGCGCCACGGGGCTCGTTGCGTAAGCGCGTCAGACTTACGTTGCGCGATTGTATTCGCTCGAGTGCTTCCGGATGCGCTAACGCCATGCGTATCACGCGGACGCGGCTACGCAATACGTCACGATCATGTTTTCGTTCGCGACATTAGCGCTAACGGGACGCTTCCCGGTTCGCGCACCGGGGCGCTTCAAAAGACTACGCTTTCCGGGGCGCTCACCGGGAGCGCTCCAGGGCAAAAAAAAATATATATATACATAAAAAAATTGTTTAACATAAATATATAATATAGGATTCATTTTTAGAAATATTACATTTCATAGCTATATAAATTTGCTATGAAAAAACCTTTGAAATTCACTGAAAAAAAACATAGGTTTCACCCCAGTTATAGTTAGGAATTTGCATTAAAAAAACCTATTAAATTCACTGAAAAAACCATAGGTTTCACACCAGTTATAGTTAGCTGTAAATTTTACTGACATAAAACCATTGAAATTCCCACGTTATAGTTAGTTTGACTCACTATTATTTGCACGCCTGCAAAGCACTGCTGATGACATCACATATTACATCACTCATGACATGGTCAGTGACATCACTCATGACATCACTGATGACACCATCCAGTGAATATGTGTCTTTCTGAAAAATAAATATGTATTATATATGTATATGTAAAGGTCGATGGAAGAATAAATGTTTAAATAAGTGTCTTAACCCCTTCCATGCTGATGACGATTTGGGCTCGTCATGGCGTAGCCTCCTCGCACGCTGATGACGAGCCCAGCTCGTCACGTAAAGTGCGGTTTTAAAAAACTCAGCACAGGAGCCGAATTGCGCTAGCGCGTATGCGGTTAATGGATGTTTTTAAAAAAAATTGATTGGTTAACTGGCTTATTAAGTGTATCTTAGTGAATACATATATTAGCGAGTAACTTTTAAATATTGAAATATATGTGTCAGTATTTCACTTTGTGTATAAGTGGTTGCATGGGTTGGTGACTGACTCACTGTTTGTATGTGGTTTGAATAGAGCATATGTGCAGGACTGTATGGGTGGATGAGTGTGTATATGTGTTTGTTAGTGAGTAAATGTCTGTCTCACTAGTGTCTTTATCAGTAACAAGATATGTTTTAATCTAGTATAAGTGAGTATTGATGTATATAAGTGAGTATATGTGAGAGTGAGAGATTGTAAGCGTTCCTGTTTAAATAAGTATGTGTTTCTATAAGTGATTGTTTAAGAGAGGAAGTATGTATAAGTTTCCTTAGAAGTAAGGTGGGAGTGTGTGTAAAGTTGTATATGCAAATAAATGGATGTTCAATACTTTATTTGCATGTGTGAGTAACTTTTGGATGACTGTCAGTGTGTAACAGGATGTATAGGTGTATCACTACATATGATGAGTGAGTATGTATGAGTGACTATATAGAAGTGTTGGTGAATGAGTAGATGTGTATATAGATGGTGGAATTACTGAATTGGTTGTTGTAACTCATATGGGTATCTTCATTTTTTAGAAAATTTGAGTTTCTATTTTTGAATATGTGTTTCAAGGGTTACATTACACTGAAAGGAGGTCTGTCACTGTGTCACAAGGATGGTGTCATCAGTGATGTCATGAGTGATGTCACTGACCATGTCATGAGTGATGTAATATGTGATGTCATCAGCAGTGCATTGCAGGCGTGCAAGTTATAGTGAGTCCAACTAACTATAACGTGGGAATTTCAATGGTTTTATGTCAGTAAAATTTACAGCTAACTATAACTGGTGTGAAACCTATGGTTTTTTCAGTGTATATATATATATATATATATATATATATATATATATATATATATATATATATATATATATATATATATATATATATATATATATATATATATATATATATATATATCCTTTCCACGAGTGCTGGTAGTGGAGAAGCACTGTCGGCGGGCGGTCCGAGCCGGGCACCAGCGGTCCCAATAAAATCTTTTCACAAATCACCTTGGTAGGAAATGATAGCCCGGACACCTCTTCTGTGCAATAAATTATAGATTTAATGACAATAACAACGCGTTTCGGCGATTAAGCCTTGATCAAGGCTTAATCGCTGAAACGCGTTGTTATTGCCATTAAATCTATCATTTATTGCACAGAAGAGGTGTCCAGGCTATCATTTCCTACCGAGGTGATTTGTGAAAAGATATATATATATATATGTATATATATATATATATATATATATTACCTACTGGCTATCGCCAGTAGGTATATATAGTTAGGATTTTTTCCCTATGGCATTTTTGAAAATTCTATGTCTAATAACTTTGGCGTTTGTGGACGGAATCGGCTGAAATTTTCAGGAAAATGGCACATTTTGTTTCTGAGCAGCCCTTGGGGGGGGGGGTTTTGTCAAGGGGGGCCGAGAAAAAAGGGGGGTCCCAAAACACGTTTTTCCCATGTTAATTTCCATAGGGCGGTTGGACTCACTTTTAGCTCGAACGGCTGAATGGATTTGCACGAAACTTGGCAAAATTGTAGGGACTGTTAGCCCGATGTGCCTTTGCTAGGTCTCAATATATGTGCTTCAGTGGATTTTGAGAAATTAACGTTTAAATCAAGATATATATCTGTAACAGCGCTCCGGGCAGCGATCCGGTTCGCTTACTTTTCGCGTTTCGGAACTTTGCGCGCAGAAAGCTGATTGGCTCTCCGGTGTCTGTCAACATTCTAAACAGTCCGGAGCGGCCGCCATCTTGTCTCTCGGTAGGATCGAGAGAGAAGAAGAGGTGAAAAACGAAAGGGGAATTTAATGAAAGGGGGCAAGGTATCCCCCTCTTGACCCCCTAGGAATGTTGTTGGGGTTATTAAAGGGTTCCGTGGGGAAAATAAAAAAAAAAATGATTTTTCACGGTAGAAGCGCTTCACGGGCCGCGAACTGGGCCGCAAACTGGTAGCGAAACGGGAATTCGCCATTTTGTGCTTCGTTAATTAAATTATTAGGTATAAGGGGGTGCGGGAGACGTATCCTAATCCCCTATGTTTCCTGAGGGTGGCTGAGGAGGCTGATATATGTTGATACATCTCTTCCAGCGGCTGTGCGTGAGCTTTTTTTTTTTTTGCTGCGTGACAGTCCGGAGCGGCCGCCATCTTGTCTCTCGGTAGGATCGAGAGAGAAGAAGAGGTGAAAAACGAAAGGGGAATTTAATGAAAGGGGGCAAGGTATCCCCCTCTTGACCCCTTAGGAATGTTGTTGGGGTTATTAAAGGGTCCCGTGGGGAAAAGAAAAAAAAAATGATTTTTCACGGTAGAAGCGCTTCACGGGCCGCGAACTGGGCCGCAAACTGGTAGCGAAACGGGAATTCGCCATTTTGTGCTTCGTTTTAATTGTTTAGAGACAAAAATTATCGCCGCACATCGGCCACAATGCATGAGTATCGTTGAAAAATCAGCGATATTCATGCATTATCCAGCAAATGCTCTTAGCCGTGTTATCCACCTTCCATTGGATAACATGGTTAAAAACTGCTCTGTGCGTGAGCTTTTTTTTTTTTTTTGCTGCGTGACGTTTGTTAACGTTCGATTCGATGGAAATCAGGAAGTGTTGACCACCATTTTGTCACTGCGAGTAAATATTTTGTTATAAATGAATCCTTATTGAAAAACATTGTCTGCGCCATCTTGCCTTTTTGTCCAATGCCACAATTTTGTCGTGCACGGCAGCCATTTTAGATGCCTTGACCAGGCCCACTCTCTGCACGCCGCCGATCCTCAGCATGGCTCCCCACCCTCGCAAGCATCTCCCCCACGCACTGGTCATCCCCGCTCTCTCTCTCATGCATGGGCCATATACTTCCCCCCATCTGCGCTGCTCCTCTCTGAGAATCACACCCTGTGCCCTCCCGACACCTCTCTTTCACCCTATTCACTACCGCACCCTCTGACACTCCTCTTCCTCTGTGTCCGATTGTCCAAGCCGGACCTAGGCTATCACCTACCCCTGCGGATGTAGTTTATGGCCCCAGCTGTAGAGAATTCAGACATGCCAACCCTCCCGATTCAGGCGTGTGACTACTGATTTCAGTGCTAGTCTCCCGCCTCCCGATTTCTGCAAGCAAAAACCCGGGGGCATATTACGAACAACTAGCGATAATTTTTGTCTCTAACTTGTTTAGAGACAAAAATTATCGCCGCACATCGGCGATTTTTATCGCAGATAAACCTTGCTATTATCGCAGAAAAGTCAGCGATATTCATGTATTATCGAGCAAATGCTCTTAGCCATGTTATCCACCTCCCATTGGATAACATGGCTAAGAACTGCTCAGGGCAGGTGTTAGATTTTGGAGATATTCGCGCTTAGCGCGAATATCTCCAAAAGTTGGTAATAGAAGATAGCGATGTTAGGGACTGTTTCCAGTCGCTAACATCTTGGCACGCCACTTTGCATGTCATTAGTGATAAGTATCACTGACATGCAAAGCGGGGCCCAAGATGGTCGCTATCTCCTTTTAGCTGTCACTAACTGGTGTTAGCGACAGCTTGGTAATAGGGAGATATTTTTATCTCCGCTTTCTTGGCTTTTAAAGCCAAAAAAGCGGAGATAAACCCCCTTGATAATATGCCCCACGATTCCTTGGGGGTTTCAGCTGACAGGGCTTGGTATTGTGTTACATGGTAATTTTTCCAGGAAACGTCAGAGGGTCGATGCAGGGGTTCTAGAAGAGGTGATAAACCATTTAAGCCTCATGAACAAGCGCATGGTCTTTTAAAGATTTGTGAAGTACTCGGGGCGGCGGTGTGTGTGTGTCCTCTTTCAGGAGCGGGCGGGGGGGGGCACTGCCAGCAACTTGCCAGGTCAGGTAGTGTTCAACACGTGCATCACCCTTTCTCTGCCTGCTATTGCGCTCCATGCTTCGGAAAGGTAAGAAAAAGAACGTGCATTTGAGTTTGAAATGTCCGATCCTGCAGCAGCACACTTCCAAAGCCCACACATGACAATAACCCGATTCAAGGCCCCATTCACCCGTTTTTAAAAAAATAGATAACACTCCAACAAAGTAAGATTATAAAACTTTATTAACTATTAACTATAACGAACGGAACAAAAACTAAAAACATTTAAACATTTTTCAACACAAAAAGCAACAATGGTTAGAAGCTGTCTTTTGTGCGAATAGTCCCAAGGCAGCACAACGTGCAGAGTTCTGGACGGCACCCAGGTGATGTCGCCTGGGTGCCGCACTGGTTTTGGGATCCTACAATGCAGCACAGAAAAACAGCGTGGGGCGTCCCGGGTGGTGCGGGGGGAGGCCTCGTCAGTAGCGGTCTGTTGTGCGAATAGTCCCAAGGCAGCAGAACGCGTTGAGATGTTGATGGGACTGTGTCCAGTGTCACATGGCTGACACAACATGTACGACAGGCACCCAGGTGATGTCCAGTAAACTGCCGCACTGGTTTTGGTATCCTACAATGCTGCTCCGAAAATTGGCGTGCGGCGGCCCGGGGGTGGGGGAGGCGGCGTGAACGGGCCTCCCCAGGTGGCGGCCATCTAGCTGAGTTGCGCTCGCTCTTGCGGCTACAGCGTCTCGCTCACCATGTTGTTGAGTTGCTTCCACTCTTGCAGTGCAGCGATAGGCGGCTGCCACATGGCTCTTAAAATGGCGGACGGCTCCTCGGTTTTGGGCCTGGTCCACTGAAATGGCCCTGGGACACCTTGGAACTCGGACGCTTGCCTGCTAGGGCTTGTGCTCCATTCTCGAAAAGCGTCCCCTCAGCCGTGAAGATTCTACAAAAGTCTTGGGGGCCCCCGACTCCCGCAGGCTTCCGGTGGGGAGCGGCTGCCATGATTGCTCGCGGAATGACCACGACGGAGCCACGAGATGGTGGTGCTCTCATGCTGACGCCAGCTTCAGTCTGAATGATCCAGAAACAAGGTGGGGCTTTCATCGTTTGGGAAAAAAAAATGTTCTAAACCAATGAAAAGTGTTATTTTTAGGTCATATGACCAAGCCTTCCATCTTTAGGAAACCAAAAGTAAAATGAACCAGTGAAAAGTTTTATAAACAAGTCACATGACCTGTTATGCGGCATAGGGCTACAAAAAGCGTAGAAAATCCGTTGGCACGTGAGGCGGCGTCAGTAGCGGACCGATGTGCGAATAGGCCGAAGGCAGCACAACGCGCCGAGATCCGGATGGCACCGAGGTGGTGTCCAGCAAATTGCCGCACTGGCGTGGCCATCCGACAATGCTGCGCCGAAAGACGGCGTGTCCAGCTGAGTTGCGGTCACTGTTGCGGTACAGTGACTCGAACGCGCCGAGATCCGGATGGCACCGAGGTGGTGTCCAGCAAATTGCCGCACTGGTGTGGCCATCCTACAATGCTGCGCCGAAAGACGGCGTGTCCAGCTGAATTGCGGTCACTGTTGCGGTACAGTGACTCGAACGCGCCGAGATCCGGATGGCACCGAGGTGGTGTCCAGCAAATTGCCGCACTGGTGTGGCCATCCTACAATGCTGCGCCGAAAGACGGCGTGTCCAGCTGAGTTGCGGTCACTGTTGCGGTACAGTGAGTCGAACGCGCCGAGATCTGGATGGCCCCGATGTTGTGTCCAGCAAGTTGCCGCACTGGTGTGGCCATCCTACAATGCTGCGCCGAAAGTCGGCGTGGGGTGCCCCGTTGGCTTATGAGGTGATGTCAGTAGTGGACCGATGTGTGAATAGGTCGGAACCAGCACAAGGCGCCAAGATCCGAATGGCAAGTCCTGGATGTTGAGTGCCTCAGTTGAGAGTTCTGAGCAGTGCTTGTAAGACTATCTGAAGTTTATTATAAGAATCAGAGTAAGTTGAAGACTGTCTGAAGCTTATTTGCACCTTTTGCAGCTTCACTATTGCCCAAGGTGGTGTCCAGCGGAACTTTTTTCCTTTTCCTTTCTGCTTCTTTTCCTACAATCCGTTTCATCTGAAGACACGACCAGGTCCCTGAATGTGTGTAGGGGGACGCTATTGAGTGAATGAAAATGGCGGCTTGACACAAAGCTGACTCAAGCGTTACTGTTGATGCTATACAGACAAAAATTGGTTTTCAGTTTGTACATTCTTCAGGTTTTTTTTTTCCATCCAAGTCTGATTGAGAGTTTGTAGAAAAATGGCTTCAGATTTTCCACATAATACTCTTCAACATTCTTCCTAAATGTAACAATGTGAAACTCACTAGGAGAACGGCTGTTTTTGTTTCCTTTCAAAATGCTGCCAACAATATTTTCTGAATGGAAGACACCATCTTGTAGCATAAAGGGCCGAAAGGGGTTCTGGTCTGGCCGATGGTTGGTAGAGACATTTTGACTATATCTTGGACCTGCCCGGCCTCGCCCAAAATGGCGCCGGTATAAATGGGACTCGTAACTCCTTGCCCGCAAATGTATATCTAGAAAATGTTATTGTAAGTGGCCCTGTCCTATTTTAATTACAAAATGTATGTCCACCGATTCCGCAACTGTTAGACACCTTAGTTCTTGCAACCTAATGGCCCGCTCGTTACGTTCCTCTACAGTGTAAATGTCTCCTCATCATATACGATTTCAGTTTGCTCCGTGGCCGGCCCACGTGGTTATAGGCCCGTATTTGTATACTGACATTTTCACAATAAAGGTTTTTAAAACAAAACACGGTAGTAGTATTTACATTGGTAAAGTTTTTACTTTTAGTCACTGTTTTCGAATCAGTAAAAGGCAAGTGAAATAAAGCGGTCCAATTACATGACGGATAAAAGGTATAATATGTAGGAACGCAGTAAAGATAAATGGTCAAGGGCAGTTGTGTTTTTCATGTCTGCAACATAAAGTGATCGATAAGAATCTGATAATCAGGCGTATCGGCGACTAAGACAGCAGGCCGAATCTCTTTTACTCAACGGTTCCGTCATGGAAGGAAGAAACGCCCTTTTTCTCGAAAAAGGAATATATTTTACTTGCAAGACAGTTGTAAATTTTCCGGGAAAGTACATTAGCCTGGAATATTATAACATATGTTTGAAAAAAAAATATTGTTCGAAAACAATAAAAAGCGTAATTTTTAGGTCATATGACCAAGCTTTTCATCATTAAATTAACAAAAGTAAAATGAACCAATGAAAAGTTTTATTAACAAGTCACATGACCTGTTATGCTTACGTTACGCGCTGCGCGCCGCGCCTCGGATCACTTCCGGGTGCGCTAACGCGGCGTGTCATATAACGCATTACGCGACAACGTAGGTCAAGAATATAGTCAAAATGTCTCCACCAACCAGCGTTCAGAACACAACCCCTTTCAGCAGTCCAAAAAGTTCTGTTAAATGACAACAGAGGGGACAGGCAACAAAAACCATCAGTCAAAGAGGGGAGGGCAAGTTCTTCTCTTCCGGGTCATGTTGGGGCGCTACCGGAACTGATCGAATTGGTAGTCTACAGTGTTTCTGGATGTTTCAGACTAAAGCTGGCGTCAGCATGAGACCACTACCATCTCGTAGCTCCGTCGTGGCCATTCCACGAGCAATCATGGCAGCCGCTCCCCACCAGAAGCCTGCGGGAGTCGGAGGCCCCCAAGACTTTTGTAGAATCTTCACGGCTGAGGGGACGCTTTTCGAGAATGGGACCCAAGCCCTATCAGGGAAGCGTCCGAGTTCCAAGGTGTCCCAGGGCCATTTTAGTGGACCAGGCCCAAAACCGAAGAGCCGGCCGCCATTTTGAGAGTCCTGTGGCAGCCGCCTATTGCTGCACCGCAAGAGCGGGAGCAACTCAACTACATGATGAGCGAGACGCTGTAGTCGCAAGAGCGGGCGGTAAACAGCTGAATGGCGGAAGAGGCACAGTGTAGCAAAAGCGGGCGGAATGGCAACTAAAACGGTAAAGGGGCGCCCCACTACAGCTTGTCTTCAGGTCAAACGGATTGTGGGACAAGGTCCAGAATTGAAGAGTCATCAAAAGGCAAAAAGTTCCGCCGGACCCCGGGAGCCGGCCGCCTATGTCGGGGGCGATCTCAGGCTACACCAGTGCTATAAGACTTGGGGAGGGTGTCGGAGCCAAGCGTCTTCTCCGAGTCCATGGCCATCACACCGCCCCTCAGGGGCCTCCGTCAAGCTGTTTAGGAAGCTAACATATCACATTGTTTTCTAATGCAGTCAGGTCCACAAACGACACTCACTTACTTTGAGAATAGTGAAGCTGCAGTAGGTGGAAATAAGCTTCAGACAGTATAACAAGCACTGCTCAGAAGTCTTAACTATGGCACCCAACATCCAGAACTTATGCTATTTGAGAATGGCAGTGACATCGAAGCATCTCAGGGACCAAAACCATTAACGTACTTCCACGTATGAAAATCTTACTTGGGGAGGGGGCAGGAGCGAAGCGCCCCCTCCCAGTCAGCGCCACCACACCGTATGTTGAAAATTTGAAGCCATCGTTCTACAAAGTCAACCAAACTTGGATTGAAAAATCTAGAAAAATGTACAAACTGAAAACCAGTTTTGGTCTGCATAGCATCAGTAGCAACGCTTGAGTCAGCTTTGTGTCAAGCCGCCATTTTGATTCAACAAAGCACCGGCATTGGTAAAGGCTCAAATTCAGAACTCTAAACTATGGCACCCAACATCCAGGAGCTTGCCATCCGGATGTTGGAGCCTTGTGCTGCTTTTGATCTATTCACACATCGGTCCACTACTGATATCATCTTATAAACCAACGTTATGTAAATAGTTTTTTAATAAAATGTTTTACCCTGTTTCTTTGCAGGTGTGTTGTCTATATTTTTAATATTTGCATAGGGTTTGTCGTTATTTTGTGCGGGATGGGTGATGGAGCTGAGCTGTCTTGCAGCCCTCATGGTGTGGAGCTCAGTTCATCTCACTATTTTCGTATTTCTCATGAAGGGTTGTTCCTAATATTTCTATTTTAGCGAGGTCAAAAAGAGATCCAATTAGTGGCCTACTGATTTTGCTCGATTACTTTTATTTTTTTTACACGATTTTTCACTATCTGCAAAGACTAAACAGAGTATTGCGACTTTGTGCTTGTTTGTAAATAGAGAATGATCCAAAGAGAACCAATTCTAAAACAGTAAATGCTTGGACAACAATCAATCAAATGGAGAGACAAGCAGGCACGACGGATTAAAAAGGGGGGAAAGGCTTGCGTTAACTACCGTTCACTATCTGCAAAGAGAGAGTACTACTAAGACAAAAGAGGGGAGGGGGGGGGTGCAGCGTTCAAAGCACATCAGCGTGCATAAATACGAAAATGTTTTCATCTATCACGTACTTGACATTTTAAAGCTTTTCATATTTGCTATTAAAAAACCAATGAAATTCACAGAAAAAAACATAGGTTATAGTGGATATATAGTTAGGAATTTGCATTTACAAAACCTTGAAAATTCAATGAAAAAACCATTGGTTTTAGGCCATATATAGTTAGGGATTTGCATTTACAAAACCTTATTTTACTCGCATAAAACCATTGAAATTCCATATATAGTTATAAGCGCTAACTATATATCGCGCACTCGCAATCCACTGCTGATGATGTCACATATTACATCATTCATGACATGGTTAGTGACATCACTGATGACATCACTGATGACATCTCAAATGACATCACTGATGACATCACTGAAAACATCTCATTTGACATGACTGATAACATCACTGATGATATCATTCATGTGATAATACGATGAACCTCTTCAGACTCTAATATAACCTTAGATACAATCAGTGTAAACAGACACTCACAGACTGTCACTCATCCATGGAGTTACTCACACACCTAGTCAGTCATGCAAAGAATCAATCACACCTCCATTTCCTCAACTATACAGTTATACAAACTTTACTTATTCAAACATATACTAACACATATTTACTCTATTATACAATCCCTGATACAAGTTCACAATGATCCATACAGCCACTCACACATTCACTGGCTCTTATGCACAGTTATTCATATATGTCAACTCTCACATGTACTGTGTTTTACATATGTACTTACTTTGACATGTAGCACTGAGATATCCATTCACTCACCAATACACTCATGCACACAGTCAACCGCCCATACAGCTGTTTCCACATGCACTTTTGAAACCATACATCTAGTGAATCAACTGCTCACACATCTATGCACAGAGTCACACACCTCCCAGCCACCCACACACACACTCAGTATCCCATACAAATACTTGGGCAACCAATCAATAACCCATATAGTTACTCATATAGCTACTTATCAACACATGCAACAGTTTACAGAACAACAGACATAATGATGCACAAATTAAGACAGTTTAGTCACTAACCCATGCACTCAGTGAGACACATTTAATCACTCACTCATACAGTCAGTCATGCACCTACTAAATCCTTCATCCAGACACTTATATATCCACTCATTCTTCAATATGTAAGAGATATTTTAACTTTACAGAAACATACAGTCACTGGATGTTGTCATCAGTGATGTCATCAGTGATGTCATTTGAGATGTCATCAGTGATGTCATCAGTGATGTCACTAACCATGTCATGAATGATGTAATATGTGACATCATCAGCAGTGGATTGCGGGTGCGCGATATATAGTTAGCGCTTATAACTATATATGGAATTTCAATGGTTTTATGCGAGTAAAATAAGGTTTTGTAAATGCAAATCCCTAACTATATATGGCCTAAAACCAATGGTTTTTTCATTGAATTTTCAAGGTTTTGTAAATGCAAATTCCTAACTATATATCCACTATAACCTATGGTTTTTTCTGTGAATATATATATATATATATATATATATATATATATATATATATATATATATATATATATATATATATATATATATATATATATATATATATATCACCCACAAAGCCTCCAAGCTTTAAAGCAGCACTCCACAGGGAACTGTTCAACAAACTTTTATTTCAAAACGAGGTGAATGAGCAGGCTGGTAAAGTAGAATCCCCGACGCGTTTCTGTGCACACCTGCACCTTAATCATGGGGTTGGGCTCACTGCAAAATACCGGACTGGACTAGCACGAGTATTTCTCCCATCTGTCGCATGCTTTCCCCAGTGAAATGCATGTTGGGCGTGGCAGTCCCGATTCTTCTCCTCTGGTGGGGTCCGATATTTGCATTCAATTTAAGTTCGCCTGTATCAGTTAATTTTGCTCACAGCCCTCCAGTGGGCCCCAGTCTCTGTCATCACCTCCACAATTGTCATAGTTTCCTGCGCTGGAACAGGCTGTGAAGGTCACAGCCACACAGACTCTTTCAGTGTAGATGGCGGTGCTGCTTCCACGGCTGGAGCAGCCGTTTTATAAATCACCCACAAAGCCTCCAAGCTTTAAAGCAGCACTCCACAGGGAACTGTTCAACGAACTTTTATTTCAAAACGAGGTGAATGAGCAGGCTGGTAAAGTAGAATCCCCGACGCGTTTCTGTGCACACCTGCACCTTAATCATGGGGTTGGGCTCACTGCAAAATACCGGACTGGACTAGCACGAGTATTTCTCCCATCTGTCGCATGCTTTCCCCAGTGAAATGCATGTTGGGCGTGGCAGTCCCGATTCTTCTCCTCTGGTGGGGTCCGATATTTGCATTCAATTTAAGTTCGCCTGTATCAGTTAATTTTGCTCACAGCCCTCCAGTGGGCCCCAGTCTCTGTCATCACCTCCACAATTGTCATAGTTTCCTGCGCTGGAACAGGCTGTGAAGGTCACAGCCACACAGACTCTTTCAGTGTAGATGGCGGTGCTGCTTCCACGGCTGGAGCAGCCGTTTTATAAATCACCCACAAAGCCTCCAAGCTTTAAAGCAGCACTCCACAGGGAACTGTTCAACGAACTTTTATTTCAAAACGAGGTGAATGAGCAGGCTGGTAAAGTAGAATCCCCGACGCGTTTCTGTGCACACCTGCACCTTAATCATGGGGTTGGGCTCACTGCAAAATACCGGACTGGACTAGCACGAGTATTTCTCCCATCTGTCGCATGCTTTCCCCAGTGAAATGCATGTTGGGCGTGGCAGTCCCGATTCTTCTCCTCTGGTGGGGTCCGATATTTGCATTCAATTTAAGTTCGCCTGTATCAGTTAATTTTGCTCACAGCCCTCCAGTGGGCCCCAGTCTCTGTCATCACCTCCACAATTGTCATAGTTTCCTGCGCTGGAACAGGCTGTGAAGGTCACAGCCACACAGACTCTTTCAGTGTAGATGGCGGTGCTGCTTCCACGGCTGGAGCAGCCGTTTTATAAATCACCCACAAAGCCTCCAAGCTTTAAAGCAGCACTCCACAGGGAACTGTTCAACGAACTTTTATTTCAAAACGAGGTGAATGAGCAGGCTGGTAAAGTAGAATCCCCGACGCGTTTCTGTGCACACCTGCACCTTAATCATGGGGTTGGGCTCACTGCAAAATACCGGACTGGACTAGCACGAGTATTTCTCCCATCTGTCGCATGCTTTCCCCAGTGAAATGCATGTTGGGCGTGGCAGTCCCGATTCTTCTCCTCTGGTGGGGTCCGATATTTGCATTCAATTTAAGTTCGCCTGTATCAGTTAATTTTGCTCACAGCCCTCCAGTGGGCCCCAGTCTCTGTCATCACCTCCACAATTGTCATAGTTTCCTGCGCTGGAACAGGCTGTGAAGGTCACAGCCACACAGACTCTTTCAGTGTAGATGGCGGTGCTGCTTCCACGGCTGGAGCAGCCGTTTTATAAATCACCCACAAAGCCTCCAAGCTTTAAAGCAGCACTCCACAGGGAACTGTTCAACGAACTTTTATTTCAAAACGAGGTGAATGAGCAGGCTGGTAAAGTAGAATCCCCGACGCGTTTCTGTGCACACCTGCACCTTAATCATGGGGTTGGGCTCACTGCAAAATACCGGACTGGACTAGCACGAGTATTTCTCCCATCTGTCGCATGCTTTCCCCAGTGAAATGCATGTTGGGCGTGGCAGTCCCGATTCTTCTCCTCTGGTGGGGTCCGATATTTGCATTCAATTTAAGTTCGCCTGTATCAGTTAATTTTGCTCACAGCCCTCCAGTGGGCCCCAGTCTCTGTCATCACCTCCACAATTGTCATAGTTTCCTGCGCTGGAACAGGCTGTGAAGGTCACAGCCACACAGACTCTTTCAGTGTAGATGGCGGTGCTGCTTCCACGGCTGGAGCAGCCGTTTTATAAATCACCCACAAAGCCTCCAAGCTTTAAAGCAGCACTCCACAGGGAACTGTTCAACGAACTTTTATTTCAAAACGAGGTGAATGAGCAGGCTGGTAAAGTAGAATCCCCGACGCGTTTCTGTGCACACCTGCACCTTAATCATGGGGTGTCTAAGGTGGAAATCCAGGCGCTGTCAGAAACAACGCGAGGAAGAGGTGATGTCCAATGGAGTGTACAAAACAGAGTTTGCTCTTTAGGTGACTAGTTTACAAACCATGCCCAGAAGAATCCTGAACACCTTGTTCTTCATGGGCTGTTTTTGAATTCACCAAAGGTGTATGGGAGCTGATTCTCCTTTGGAAAGGGATTTACCAGTAGAGATACAGCTGTTGTTAAATGGTGTCAAAAATCGACATCTCTGTGGGAGCTGTATTTTAATGTAGTGGGTGTTACCAACACTACTCCCTTATACTCCTATTTGTCAATATGTCTATGTCACACGCTAGCAGGAATGTTATTTAAATGGTGTCAGGAGTCACTATCCACATGAGAGAACTCACTGACTTGATATCAAATCTCAGGTTAAGGTATAGTGATGTATTTCTATGATGATGATATCTTGTCTTGTAAAGCGCATGAATCACCCCACATGGGGTATCTCCGCGCTGTAGACCGCTGGGGAACCCGTCCTGGCTTTCCCTGTCCCTGTCAGATGGGCCCTACTGGGTATCTCCAGGGTGAAACCAGGCATCTCTGGCGTATGTTGGGGGCCGTTGTGGAGATGAGGCAAGCTAATGCCCAGAGTTGCCGAGTGTGATCCCTGGTTAGAGTAGGCACCGAGGCGAGAATTATCGAGTCTGCTGACCCTGGTCCACAACCCTGCCGCGTCGGGAATCGAACCCTAGTCCCGGGCCGTCCTCTGCTACCTGCAAGACATGTCATTAAATTGTTTATTTAATGTCTCAGTGGCATGAAGTGCATTTCAAGAGACTTGTTCGCCAGAGGACTGGTACTTGTATCGAGCATGTTTACTACTGGGATGAACCCTAACACGCTCCTTGGCTTTCTAAATGTACATTAGCAGTTTGTTCTCGGATATCTGGAAAATGCATTCTTTAGTCAGCATCTTTGGATTTCCCTAATATGCTATGGGAGACATGAGGAGCAGAGTCTGTAGCGACCCTACAGACAGGTAAGTAGTAGAGGGCCTTGCGAAAGGAGAGGAAGATGTATATGCCAAAATGGCTACATGTGCAGTGGAAATTAGTTTGTGTGTTTACTGCCCTTTAACAATATCATGATTGTGTTCATCAAGGATTGCACAGAAGGAGGAAGGGGGAGTTCATTTTCCTATTATTTAGAGCAGTGGCGTAACGCAAAATGATGGAGCTCCCCCCCACCAAAAGATTGTGTTGTGAGGGACACTTATCTCACAGATGTTCATTGCGCTTGGGCTGAATGTGGGTGCACTGTAGGGTTAAGAACCCCTTGGAGGTCCCTTATGCTGCACGGGCTTCAGGGCCTCTGTTACGCCCCTAGATTGTAGATCCCCCATTGCCATTGTGTTAGCCTGTAGAACAATGGCAGATGTCAGAAGTTGATACATTGAGTGGTTATGATATGCAATACCTGAATTTTTTCACTTATGGCTGTCCCTCTTAGAGGCTGATCAGGGCCGGACTGGCCATAGCAGGAACTAGACGTTTCCCCTGTGGACCGCCAGGGTGGGGCTGGTTTTGGTCCCCTGGGGTGTAGTTTTTTTTACTGAGGGGCTTTTGGAGCATAGCTGCACTATCAGCCCGTGTAACAAAAGCAACTGCAGTGTTTTCTGCTCGCACCCCGCCCCCCATAACCCCTCCTCCCACGGCCGGTCTGACTCAATTGCCAGGGCTGGTTTGCTTTTCCAGTCTGGCCTTGAGGCTGATAACACCAAAATAATAGTGACACTTGCCTCAGAGCGCTACCAGTAGGTTATAAAGCCTGGCAGTTCCATAGCGCTTTCATCACTTGGGTGATTAGTTCAATTATCACCGTAATGATCCATATGAGGGCATCTTGGATAGATATACCATATGGCTGTATTAAAGTGAGTCCTAGGGCCTGAATCGAAGAGGAACTATAACCCTGATACCTGAAGAGGTAGTGATTAGAGGAGGGTCAGAAGATGACACCAAAAGGACTAAGCAAAAATAAATTTGGAAAAGCCTACGAGGTCACGCAGCAGAATGATAGTTCTGAAGAACAAGGGATATCTGGGTGCCAAAATTATTCACAGAATAAGCACGATGTAGTGGTTGCATGCCATCAAAATCTGCTTGAAAAGAGGCAACTTTTGCTTCCTGTTACTATTTCTATCAATAAACAGTTTACATAATTAACTTATGTTTCTTCAAATATATTTCTACACCAGGTAAAATCAGATCTAGTTTTCTATCGACCTATATTTCCAGGTGCAGGACCGCCCAGACCCTGGAAAACAACCATGGCAGTTTCACTTTTAAGGCTGACTCATAATGAAGGCCTTGCTGCGGAATTAAAGGCAATGCTTCTACACATCGTACACAGCCTTCACTGCTGTCTTGTGAATGATACCATGATCATGTTAACCTTTATTACTAGGCTATGAGAATGACTGCGCTGCAGAGTCAGACAGAAGGTTCTCTGCTCTTTTCCGGACCATTACCAAGCTGTTGATGCAGGTAATCCTCAGGTCGGCTGCCATCCTCACCTACCTTAACATCAGCATGGTAGACTGCTGCGAGACCGGCCCGGGCCCTAGCTTTGACACCTTTTGGACACTTTAAATATTTCATGGAATCCTGTCAAGAAGGTTGCAGGCCATTCCTTCAAGCAACCCAGGTCAAGCTTCCTGCCAGTAGATCAGGTGCTGCTCCAGGCATGTAACACACTCTGGGCCTCATTTATGGGATTTTGGCATAGGGCTGCACCAAATGTCTCCTTGCTGCACAGCTCTAACCCAAAGTGAAAGGACAGGAATGCTTCGCATTAATGCAATACAGTGTATTTATGTCCTTTGCCGCTGAGCTGGTGCCATTTCAGCAGCCTAGTGCCAACGCATGTACCCTTGCACCATGATGCAAGGGTGTCTATGTTGTAGACAAGATTGTTTTCATGCAGGAAACAATCCAGTGAGACTTTTTCTTCCTCTTTTTATGTGTGCTGTAGAATGCAGTACACATAGAAAGAGGAAAAAAAGGGAGAAATTATTATATTTTTCCTCATTACGCCTGCCCTGAGAAGGCATAGAATTTTGACGCATTACCAGGTTTACAAGTCCTTGTAAATCTTTGAAATGAGTCAAAATAGATGGGAGTTCCATGGGAACACGCACCGCAATGCAAATGCAAAGGGAATGCCATCCCTTGCGCCGAGTAAGTCGCCACAGCAATTTGTGCTGCGTTGCCTTACTCAAGACTTATGAGACCACCTAAAGCCATGCAATATGGCTTTGCGTGGCTTCATAATTCTGCTTCAGACCCTTGCATCACTCATGTACCACTTTGCATGGTGCAAACATGACGCAATAATCTAAAAATATGCCCAGTAGGCTTACGCTCTTTGGGGCCGATAACGATGGTGGGCGGATCGCCACTGCCGGGCCGGTGGTGGCGATCTGCCCACCATCAACATCAATATTCCCACCGCCAATTAATATGGCGGTGGGAATGGGAATAGTACTGCGGCGGACGGAAAGACAGTCCGCCGTGGTCCCGCAAGGCGGTCCTTTTCCGCCCGCCTTGCAGGACATGGTACAATGGGGGTATTCTGGCAGTGCCTTACAGGCACTGCCATGTGCATTTGGATGCCTCTCTTTTTTGGCAGAGATCCCACCGCAAAAAGACAGGCGGTGAATGCATTTGGGGGCCCGTTGCGGGTCCCCGTGGAGTTGGAGGGGTGGGGTGCTGCACGTGGGGGCTTACCTATGGAACCCCCCTACATTTGCATGTACAAGGTCACAGGCACCGCACGTTGCCTGTCACGTTGTGCATACATATGCAAAACGTGTATTTTTACATTGTGGCGGGTGGTCCCTTTTGCCTATGCGATGGCAGGCGAACTTTGTCCGCCCACCATCGTAATCAGCCCCTTTGACCCTGTAGGATGAGCTTACATGCCTCTTTGAATTGTTTTCCTCCTGCCCATAGCAATCGCTATAGCATACATACCAATAATCGTGATTCAATTGGGGTCTCCTGATTTGTAATAGTTTTCTCCTGCCTGAAATCACCTCCATTCCCCAGATTTATTTTTGAAAACCTCCCTCTTTCCAACTTCCAAATGTATGCTTCTGGGTCACAACAAAATCCTCTTCATTGACCAGCTCCTGAAAATTAATACAGGGAGACTCAACCAGACTAAATCCAAATTGCGAGCACCTGCTCCTTGTATCTGGAGTCATCGTGGGGAAAGAAATTGTTGCTCATCTCTCTTTGCAGCCTTATTAGAATGTCATTGGTTTCAATTAAGGCGGCACAGGTAGAAGGTAAATGTCAATACTTCACCTGCTATTGTTTCTATCGCCTTTAAGAGACACCAGCTGTGACTTCAAAAACTTTAGCGATCGTAATTTTAAATTAACTGAATATGGCTCATGCTTTGCAGCACAGTGGACAAAGGATTACAGCAAGTACATTTCCGCCTTCATTTTCTATTGCATGGTTTGCAGAGCACTGTCGCTGAAAAGAAACAGACAGATTCAGTTTTGTGTATCTCTTGTGAATAGTTTGGGATGTCTTCATGTTCAGCAACTGTTCCAACTAATGTATCAGTAACTTAATTTGTGTTTGCTGGTATGAACAAATGGAATAAACTGGATAATTCCTAAAGAAAACATTCTTCAGATCTGAAACAAAAAACACTTTTTTTCTAAATAAAAAAGAATACGACAACAAAATGACCAAGTCAGCATTTGGGTCCTGATGAACAAGCAACAAAAATGTTGAATCCTGTTTTTGTGAATCAGACCTTCTCATAAATGTGGCGTCAGAAAGGTGTGCACCAAGGGTGGCAATGTTCACATAGGAAGTCTGAGCAAGTTGCTAGTTCCAAGCCCTGCAAATTTCGTACATCTCAAATGACATCCCTGATGACATCACTGATGACATCATCCTTGTGGCAGACCTCCTCTCACCGTAATATAACCTTTGATACACACGATCAAAAATAGAAAGTAACATTTTCAAAAAAATGGAGATACCAATTCCAGTTAGAACAACCTATTCAGTAATTCCAAAATCTACATACATATCCAGTCATTCACTAAAAGTTCTATATATGCACTCATACATGTGGAGTAAGGTGAGTGAGGGAAGGGGAATTACTGAGAGAGCGAAGGAAGGAAAGAAGGGGAAGGGGAGTGAAGCAGAGGGACTGGGAATAGATGAGTGGGGGAGGAGAGTGAGGGGATGGGGAGTTAAGGATGGGGAATGAGGATAAGTGAGGGAAGTGGAGTAAGGGAACGGGGGTGAGGGAGGGTGAGAGAAGAACAGTGAGGTTTAGGAAAGAGGGGTGATAGAGGGTGGATAAAGGCGAGTGAGCTTAGACAAGGGGAGTGAGGATATAGAGGGAGTGAAGAAAGGAGTAAGAGAAGGGGACTGAGTGAGGGAGCAAAGAAAGGTAAGTGAGGGAGTGTTGGTGAGTTAAAGGGAGTGAGCGTGAGGGAAGGGAGAGTGACAAAGTGAGTGGATGGAGGGAGTGAGGGTAAGAGAGAGGGAGTGAGTGAAGGGGAGTGAGGATGTGAGAGGACAGAGGGAGTGAGAGAAGGAGTGAGTATGTTTTTTTAATAGCTAATTTTTATAGCTATTAATTTTTATAATTTTTTCTAATTATTCCAATATTCTATATTTTTGTAATATTCAATTTTGAATGTTTTTTGCTGTATATATATAGTTTTTTATATTTAAACCCTGGTGCGCTCAGGGTGCGCGCACCCGTACGCGCACCTGTACACGCGCCCTGAGCGTACCCGCAAAATTGAAAAAACCCCAGCTTTTTTGCAATTTGGGGTCCTTCTAGGCCCCCCTGAGAAAGCCTAGGAGGTCTAGGGGTCTCTACCCTGCCCCTTTTTAACATTTTCCCCTTTTGTTTTTCACCTCTTGTGTCTCGGTTCTACCGAGACACAAGATGGCGGACTCTCCGGACCGTTTGGAATGTTCACAGACACCCGAGAGCCAATCAGCTTTCCGCACGCGCACTTCCGTGGCGCGCCGGGGGCGCTTACCGGTACACGTACCCAAAGCGCTCGAAGCGCGCATATAGATCTATACATTTTATACACAGCTAATTTTCATAAAAACCACTGAAGCGATTTTCACCAAATATGGAAAAGGCCCTACTGCGTACCAGTCCCTACCATTTTGCCAAGTTTGGTGTAATTCCGTTCAGCGGTTCGGGCTGTAGCCGTGTCTAATCGTCCTATGGAAATTAACATGGGGAAAACACGTTTTGGGACCCCCAAAATGTGTTTTCCCCATGCAATTTTCCATAGGTACCGTTCATCGCTGCTACAGCCCGAACGGCTGAACGGAATTACACCAAAATTGGCAAAGTGGTAGTCCTTGGCTCAGACTCGTGCCTTTTGCTTCTATGGTGTAAATCCATGCAGTAGTTTCTGAGAAAATCACATTTAAAAGTATGTGGCCCCTCTCCCCAAAATGTACATTTTTTAAAATAATGAAATAAAGGCTGGCCCCGAGGGATGGGGTCCCCAGGGGTCATAAGTGACCACAGGAGGGGGGCAAGGCAGCCCCCTCCAAAAAAAAAATATTTAAAGAAAAAGCCCATGCCCCGGGGGATGGGGTCCCAGGTCAGATTATGGCCTTGGGTGGGGGGCCACCCAGCCCCCTTCCCAATTTTTTCATTTTTTTAAACAAAATTGGGGGCAGGCCCTGGGGAATTGGGTCCCCAGGTCCAAAAAATTTGAAAAAGAAGGGGGGGGGGGGCTTCACAGTCCCCCTTCTTAAAAAATTAAATGAAAAACAAAAACGGGATCGCAGCCGGAGGCCAAACCCCCTCATTGCACCACTGCAGAGGGGAAACAAATTCCCCTTAAATACTGGGGGTCCCTGGGGGCCAACCAGACCACCAGGAACCTCCAGTATGGGCCAGGGGGCTGCATAGGTAGGAATAAGCATTTAAAAAACCTTAGAAATTCACTGAAAAAACATAGGTTTTAGGGGTGTTATAGTTAGCTGGACATTTCACTCGTACAAAACCATTGAAATTCCTCCGGTATAGTTAGCTGTACTAAGTATAACTCACGCACCCGCAATCCACTGCTGATGATGTCACATATTACATCATTCATGACATGGTCAGTGACATCACTGATGACATCTCAAATGACATCACTGATAACATTACTGATCACATCATCCACGTGACAATCTGATAAATCTTATCATACACTAGTATAACCTTTCAACACTCATTATAAAATATGGAGTGCCATATTTGAAACAATTGACACACCTATACCTGTTTCTAAAACCCACTCAGTGATTCCTACATCTACACACACATCTAAACACTTACCTATAGATTCACTCATACAAGCTAACAAAGATCAATAGAACACTATTAAATATACTTATACACCTATATCGACATTACACACCAGCACACATCCTATTCACTTATGCAGTCATCCAACTCACTTATTCAAACAATTGATCATACTTACATTTACTAAGCTACACACTTATACAAACACCACTTTATTTATTCATATAGATAGTAACTCATACTTAGTGTGTTATAAAATCACTATTACAAGTATACAGTTTTGGATACAGTCACTCATACAATCACTGAGTCTTATGTATACTTATTTATAATTATATACAACAACTGTCACATACACTGCCTTTTATATTTCTAGTTTGTTGGACATGTATCATTGAGAAATATATTTACTCATCACCACACCCATAAAGAGATTCACTCACCCAAACAACTGTTTCCACATACAGTCTTAACCTCATATACCTACTAAATCAACTTTTTACACATCTTTGGACAGTCACACACCTCCCACCCAACCACACACACATTCACTATCCCATACAAATACTCACTTAACTAATTAACTAATTAATAACCAATATAGACTTTCACATAGCTAGTAATCAACGTATGTAGCAGTTTGCACAACAAGAGATAGAGTGATACAGGTATTCACACAGTTTAATCACTATCCCATATCTTTAGTGAGACACTTTAAATTAGTCACTTAGACAGTCAATCACATTGCTACTAAATCCTCCATTCAGACACTTATACATCCACTCAGTCTTCAATGCATATATATATGTATATATATATATATATATATATATATATATAATACTTATTTAAATATCGAACCAACCACATTCACTGGATGATGTCATCAGTGATGTCATCAGTGATGTCATTTGAGATGTCATCAGTGATGTTACTGACCATGTCATGAATGATGTAATATGTGAATTTCTAAGGTTTTCTAAATGCTAATTCCTAACTATTACATGTCTGAAACGTATCGTTTTTTCAGTGAACTTCACAGGTTTGTTAAATGCTAATTTCTAACTGTAACATGTCTGAAATCTATGTTTTTTTCAGTGGAAAAAAAAAAAATATATATATATATATATATATATATATATATATATATATATATATATATATATTTTTTTTTCTCACCACAACCCCTCCATACAGGAAGAAGAGGAGGCCACTCGGAGAATCTGTCAGGAAGCACTTTAATGAACAGCTTGGCATTCTGCATTTTGACATTTGCTGCCTTCCTCAGATGCCGCTGCTTTCAGGTTATGGTACCAACCGCGCCTATCAAATGTCCTGCAATTTTACCATTGGTGGGGGTACCCTCACCCCAGGTCATATGCTCGCACACCTGATGCAGCATCTTGGAAACTACACCTCCCAGAGGTTTCCATTGCTGTGTGAGTGTTGCGTTGGGAAAATAGAATAATAAACGCCAAAATGGGTAGGTGCTGTGCAGGGCAAGGCGTGGAGTTACCAACTGTAGCAAGTCCCGGTTGTTACAATGTCCTGGTGCCCCTTCGAGTCCCCTTGACATTCCAGCACCCAATTCAAGTGTCTGCCGGGCCGCGGGCTTGATTGCAGTGAATCTCACCTCTCGTTAAGTCCTGAACTGCCGTTGGCAGCTGCTCTTGCTTGGCTTGCACTGTGGGGCGGGCTGGAGCAATTCCGAAACCTCAGACAATGAAGAAACTGCAGATGCACTCCAATTCCATTTCCTTTGAATTTCCCTTGATAGGGATCGGGCACCAACACCAAGAAAACAACTCCTGTACAGTTTTTCTTTTCTTGCGCTTTATTAAATCCTCTGTAAAGCGGATTATATATATATATATATATATATATATATATATATATATATATATATATATATATATATATATATATATATATATATATATATATATATATATATATATATAGATAGATAGATAGATAGATAGATAGATAGATAGATATAGATATACATATACATATATATATATATATATATATTACACTGTACAAATACCAAGCGAGTGCCACAGAACTATATGCTTTATTTTCCACAGTAACGTTAGTAGTGTTTATTGTGATAGTGAACAGTAGTATAAATACACACTACGGGCAATTTATTGAGATTTTGCACAGTGTTTGCATGACGAAAGTGACACAATTAGGCACAAAATCTCTTTTTCTCTATTTACTTGCACTAAACTTGTTTAGCGCTGGAAATAACGACATGCAAAGTGGGGTGCATGGGCATTCCCATGCAACCACCCAAGGTTTCTCATGCTAAACCCAATTTACTAAACACAGCAGATTGGGTTTAGGGTGAGAAAACTATGCACTTTTAAACTAGGTGCAAGGAAGGAGAAATGTTTCCATCCTTTTCTTACTTTGCATGCGTGCTGCACTGTGCAACATGCATAGAAAGTGGAAAAAACTTTGCATTGTGTCTGGGCATCGTATTTGGTACAAACCCTTCCTGTACAAAACCTATGTAGACTAATGCGCACACCCTACCGATATGGCGCTAAGGTGTGTGATTGATGCACAACTGCTGTAATCAGTGCCGGCTCAAGGGAAATAAAGGAGAGAGCCATATCTCTGAAGATATGGTGCTCTCCTGCTCCCTCCCTGTCGTGCAACGCAGTACAGCCTCACGGGGATGGGGGCGGTGCTGCACACATTTTTTGTAAATCTCCCCCTTATAGTGCTTTAGTATTTCTTGCTCATTTTTAACCCTTTGCATGCTGATGACGGAACCGCTCTGTCATCAGCTGCGGGTGCGCTGTGCTGATGACGGAGCGGTTCCGTCATGGCCCAGCCGCCGCTGATTTCGCGCCTGCGCGGGCGTTCTAATGAGCGGGGCGGGTCATGACGGAACCGCTCTGTCACCAGCATAGCTCAACCGCGGCTGGTGACGGAGCGGCTCCGTCACCAGCATGCGGCCGCCGCGCGGCCGCCCCGCCCCTTTAGCGCTGCGGCGGAATAGCCGCCGCAGCGAAGGGGTTAAGATACATTTGCCAAATTCACATTCCACTATTGTGCAGCCTATCAGCAAAATAGCACTGCACTGCAATGATTCTACAGCATATCTCAGAATCATACTCTAGTGCTGTAAGATTGTGGTATAGGCTGTAAAATATGCCTTTTAGTATTTGTAAACTGTGCTCTACCATCCGGTACCAAATTACAGAACCAACACACAGTCTCTGTATGTGCCAGAGACACCTTGCGAAAGGGCAAAAGAGCACCCTAATATCATGAATTCTCTGCCCTCTGCATTCAGCGAAAGGTGAAGCAGCTGCTTTCAAAGACTCTCCATGTACACAGTACAGGTGGCGTCAGCCTGCACTTTATGGAGCAAACTGGGATCCCCTTACTAGCGGGTGCAGTGACTGACTGCACTTGCCTGCAGGGGGATATCTTGGGAACCTATTTTCACCCTTCCAGACATGCCACCATCAGGGGGCACAATGAAATTGCACCAACTCTTTGTCAGTGTACCTTCTAAGGGCCTATTTGCCTTTGCATCTGCAACTGTAATAGGGCACGGACTCAAAGGCAAAGTGATAACCTCGTTTTCATTTGCACGGGGCCAGGCTGCCATGCATAAGAGGGAACATCTTCTCAACGTAGGGTTGCCACTACATGTAAGCCAGCACTATCAGTATTACAGAAGGTATCTATGGCACATTCAGTAATACATAGTGCCCCGGGGGTGCACACTTTGTATGCAAAGGCCCATGGTGCCGCCAGGGCACTAAGCATGATATGGTGCCTGGTCTGTTGGTAAACATTATTGTACTACTGTTCCTACTGTGTACATTGAGTCAATGAAGTCATTGAGATCCCATGGCATGTTCAGTGCAGTTTGCAACATGTATAAATGTAGCTACAGTAGTGCTGGGCATGAATTTACAATGGTAGTAACTCACCAAACATCCACATGTCTCCTACCGCTACACTTTCAAGTCACTCATATAAGATAAAGTGGTGCAACATGTGGGAGTCGTGAGTTATTAAGAGGTGTTCTGTTCTTTTATGCTCAGAGAGTGTTGGCTCTTTCTTTTGCTATAGATTTGTTTGGTCTCTTAGAGAGGACAGATCAATATGTGCCATAGACACACAGTCAATGATATTAGGGGAATTTGTTATTCTGCAATATTATATCTTGTTGTTCTGTAGTTCACCTACGATGTTGGGACCTGCTATATGTATGAATTATGGTGAAGGTAGCATCCAAACATTTCCTAAATGATCTAGGCAGGGCACTTTGTGAGATGTCATCAGCCACAACTATTGTACCCTTTTAGCTTATTGATGCTAGCTGAAGTAGAACACACAGGACCTGAACCTGTGCGGAGATGGCCTAGCTTTATAGTCTGTGTGAGCCTAGCACAGGTTGTCACTCATCTATGCGGTTTAAAAGGACAAATTGTCTAATCCAGAACCTACCATTAACGTTCTAGTAGACTTTAGCCATACACTCTTTATTGGAAAAGGCTCTCCCTTCTCTTTTTCCTCTGCAGGGCTCACAAAACTCATGTGTACCTCACTATGGTACAGAGGGCTGACATTCTAAATGTAGATGCTACGTTTTGGGTGTACTATTTTAATTTGCCAAAGTTACACCAAGCATCCACCTGATGATAATTTACAAGTGTAATTTGCTGTTGTTGCCACTTGGTACCATTTCAAATGTTGTCAACACACATTTCGGAAATCACTGTTTGATAATCAGAATTCTTGTAAAATGTGGATTCCATATGTATGTGGTACGCTGTGCTATTTTTTCAATGTGGGCAAATATTGCCCTGGTAATCCGTTATCGCCTGGTTTGTGAGTCACAAATTTCATAGTGTGTTAAGCACTTCGCTATGTAGTGGAACATGTTGTAGAGAAGGAAGGCTTTTTATCTGGATAGTTTCTGCTTTCATGAACTAGTGCTTGCTAGCAACTGTTCCTGAAAGCAAAGCAGTTCATAAATTGCAATGGTTGCACACTCTATGAAGGTGAAGCATGTATTAGCCAACACCATGATGGTAAGACTGAAATAGCCCCTTGCCCTGATACAAAATCTGAATCATACTTTTTTAAACCAATTAGTAAAGGAGGCTGCCCCAAAGGAAAGCTCAGTGTTTATTGATGATATGATGTTATGTTATGTTATGTTATGCTATGGTCTGTTATTTAATTTAGTTTTGTGTTATGTTATGTGTATTTGTGAAGCACACCATCACCCGCAATGTGCTGAGCATGTGTGTGTGCCTAAGCCTGCCTATAGTAGGTTGGTTAATTGAAAAGCCAGGTCTCCAGCTTCTTGTGGAATTCAAGAAACAGGGAGGATGCTCTGATGTGGAGTGTAAGGCCATTCCACACCTTAGGAGCTCTCTTCTTGAACTGGTTCTGTATATGTGTGGAATGTGTTAGAGTAGAACTCCAGTAAAGCTAAGGTGCACGGGTGGTTGATGAAAGGAGATGTGACAGTTCAGGTAGGTGAAGCCTGAGTTCTGTAGTCCTTGAATGTCCAGTGGAGATCCGCAAAGTGTGGTGTGATGTGGTTTCTGTGTGGGAGGGTGAGGATGAATCTGGATACCCAGTTCTGGATGGTTTATAGTCTTCTAGCAAGATGCTTGATGATCCCTGCATAGAGGGTGTTCCCATGGTCCAACTTGCTGGTGACCATTTTTTGAGTGTTGCTAGGAAGCCATTTGAAGATCTTCATCAGGATCTTCAGGGTGTGGAAAGAGGGTGCAGAAACTGTGTTGACGTGTGCGATCACATCCAAGTTGCTGTCAATTATTTTTCTGAGGTTCCTGATGTTATGTTATGTTGACAGATTTGTAAAGATATACATATACCCTAGGGTGTCTTGGCAGTTGCTTATCAAAGAGCATAGGTGAAGCAGAGAGAGGACTAAAAAGTGAAAAGCCAGGTTTTTAGAAGCTTTCTGAAGACCTGGAGAGAGGGGGGAGATCTAATGTGCACCAGCAGGAGATGCCACTGTTTGGTACCTCCTGCAATGAAGCTGCTTCCACCCCATTTGGTTTTATTGAATTTGAAGGTGGTAACTTTTTGGGATCCCATTGACCTGAGGTTCCTGTTGGGGATATACCAGGAAATAGCTTGTCTCAGAAAAATCAGGTCTTGTAGTGTGCAAGGCCTTAAATGTAAGGCAGAGTGTTTGAATTTGATGCAGATCCTGAACGTCAGCCAGTACAAATCGTTGATGTCTTGGGAGACTGAATGGTGTTTAGGGAGGCCAAGAAGTAATCCAGCAGCAAAATTCTGCAGTGTCTGGTGTGTGGTTGAGGGTGTGAGTCCACATCTGACCGGCCAACAGTTTAAGTCCCTGAGGGTGTGAGTTTGGCAGTCCACATGTTGTAGTCTGTGACTGGTTGCCGATATCTGTCAATTATTATTCTGAGGTTCCTGGTGTTATATTATGTCAAAAGATTTGTAAAGATATACGTATACCCTGGGGTGTCTTGGCAGTTGCTTATCAAAGAGCATAGGTGAAGCAGAGAGAGGACTAAAGAGTAAAAAGCCAGGTTTTTAGAAGCTTTCTGAAGACCTGTAGAGAGGGGGAAGATCTAATGTGCACCAGCAGGAGATTCCACTGTTTGGTACCTCCTGCAATGAAGCTGCTTCCACCTCATTTGATTTTATTGAATTTGAAGGTGGTAACTTTGTGGGATCCCATTGATCTGTGGTTCCTGTTGGGGACATACCAGGAAATAGCTTGTCTCAGAAAAATCAGGTCTTGTAGTGTGCAAGGCCTTAAATGTAAGGCAGAGTGTTTTGAATTTGATGCGGATCCTGAACGTCAGCCAGTACAAATCGTTGATGTCTTGGGAGACTGAATGGTGTTTGGGCAGGCCAAGAAGTGAGGGTGTGAGTCCACGTCTGACCAGCCAACAGTTGAAGTCCCTGAGGGTGTGACTTTGGCAGTCCACCTGTTGTAGTCTGTGACTGGTGGCTGATATCTGTACAACATATTTTAGGTTCTCGGCTAAATCTGACAATGGCACTTAAGGCTACAGTGTTATCTTTGTGCAAGATCAGCTCAAATCAATGTTCTTGAACCCTCATTTTAACTGCATGACTCATCTTTAAAAAAAACACTGTCCGTTTCTGTTCACCATGTTTTCCCTGATTTTCCGATAATGATCTAGCTCATGTTACCAACAGGAACAATGCCACCTCCAGATAGATGGTATCGCCCACCCCCCAAATAAACGTGTGTGCCTCATTTCATCATTTTTATCATCAAATGTTTCTTGTCATGCAATGTATCTTTTTTTTCAAGACTGTCGTATGCAGACCACTGCGTACCACATGAATGATGTCCCCACATTCACTACTATAAATCTATTTTTCAATCAACAAAAAGAAGTGTACACAAATTAAATAAATTATATAAAAATGAAATTCAATCTAAAATATTTTATGGCGTTATTCCATTAATTACTTTCTATTTTCCCTTTTAAATGGCTGTCAGTCTATAATTATTACCTAGATATAATTTATGGCACGAGTTAAGTGACAACACTTAAGCCACCATTAATGTTCCATAAATATAATTATAGGGCCTCTGGTGTTAAATGCAATCAAACTTTCTCATCTAATCTCTTGAAACTGTGGCTCTTTGATCTCACACATACCCTTTCTTCTTCAGAATAATTGCAATTTCAGACATGGAAATGTAAAGTTCTTGTATGTTTTTCTCATCTAATATTGTAACATTCATAGTGTGATTTGTTATCAAGGTCACTTCAAAACAAGCATTGGGATAATCTAGTCCTCTGTCCCTAATAAACATTACACTTTCAGTTATTTAAACACGACTGCTGTCATTGTTTCAACAATCAATTTACATTTTAATATGACTATAGCTAATCACCTTTTTGGCCCAACAGACTGACTAGCTCATATCTTTCTTATCTTTCTTATCTTGAAAATCAAAGACCTCATAATCTCCGAATATTCCCTACTTTTGTAAACGTGGAAATAATAAAGTTGAACTCAAGTAAAATTTCATTGGTTTGTTCATAATGTATCCTGCACAAATATTTTGTAATTGCGAGGCTTTTGTCTCCAGTCCTAGCTGCTAATCTTTTACAATGGTGGTAGCCAAGCTACATTTCGGAGAGCTACCGGGAGAAGTGAGCAAGCCTGGGCTTCCCCTTGGGATGTGCTGGTGTGCTCTCATCGAGATCATTTTGAAACAAGTATTGCAAAATCAATTGGTCTGGCCTAGTTGTATGAACGCATGCAAATCAAGCATCAAAAAATGCTGATCTGTTTATCAAATAAAGCATGTAGAGAAATTATACCAGGCTTATTCTTTAGGTTTCACACATGTACATTTTGTCTAGCTTCTACAAACCGCAGGCCAAATGCCTTTGTCAAATACTGCGACATCTGTGTAATGTGCGAGGGAAGAGGATAACCTTCTTTGAGCTGACCTCGGATGAACAAGCCTGAAGCGCTCTTAAGACATCCATCAACCTTGTCTTCAATTTTAAACAAGCGTAGTTCTGGGGTACCAATTCAGAAAGGTGCATCCACGGAGCTGCTACTAAGTCTGTATGGTGAGATGAAAGTGGCAAATAAAATATTTACATAGACGCATAGGACCGATCTCGACAGCAGCTTCTGTATTACAAGTTATGGGGTTACCAACCACTGAGCATAAGTATGCTACAGCTATTCACCTGCAGTTAAAGGAGGTAAAGGGTTTGCTTGGCTGCTCAAATATCCTCTGCTGGAAATAATCATACTTTGTGTGGTATTCTGCCAGATAATTAACTTGTGTTGTTGAACCCTTTTTGGTTGACCATAGGACTGTGCACTTTAAATATCTTAACCCATGGTAAAGTGCTTGAGCTCTCCCTGTAAACATGATGTATTTGACATATTTCTAACTGGTACATTTAATTTATGAGTCCCTAGGATATGGTACTACATGTACCCAGGGCCTGTAAATGAAATGCTTCTCGAAGGCTGCAGCAATCATTGTGCCACGCTCTAAGGTAGCACTGTAAAACATGTCTCCAGACCTGCCCTTGCTGTCTGTGTGTTCAGATTTAAACTCTTGAATTTACCTTGCATAAAACATTTTATTGTCTGGTATTTAAAAATTAGGACATATAAAAAATCTTCAACATTTTTACCTCAGTGGCTGGAGAGTAGCCAGATGTTTTCCCGCCCACAAACTGGTACTTGGCATATCTGTGGCATCCCCCAAACCCTCCTGAGAACACTTATGGGCCTGCGAGGAATCATAAGAGGGAATACCCTGAGGGACTGCCCCGTGTCTGAAAAACATAAAGGAAGACTGGACCTGTTTGCCTTGAATCCAGGACCCCAGTAGTGACTCCAAGGGTCATTTAGCTTACCTCCTGTTTGAGCTACAGGGACATAACAAGTCATTTTCTGCAACTGCTCAGCTGAGCATTTCTAACTGGACCTGTCCTGTACCCTGATACTGCCTCTGCTGGAGTGTGTTTTGATCCGCAAGTGCCATCCCCAAGGTCCTAGACCCTTGGCTGCAGTCAAACGTTTGCTCTCCAAACTGTTGGGGAATCGGGACCAACCTGCCAAGTCAATCCAACGTGGATGCTGCTTGTCCAAAGATCAAAGTTGCTCCCGCTACTTTCTTCTCTGGAGGAACAATTCTCATCCAACGGGACTTCACAAAAAAGGTGTCCAGTCTTGTGGAGACTTCTTCGGCTGCAGCCTGCAGCCTTACCCCACTGTCATTATCCAACCTTGAAAAAGGGACTAAGTTCGAAGGTAGAAATCTCCACCAGGTGAAGATGAAAAGTATCTGGCCAGTAAGAGACCTTCTCTGGATGTGATATTAAAATTTACACCACTTTGAGCGTTTCCACCAATAGTCAACTGCTTCACAAGACCTCATCCAGTAGGTTTCCAATGACATGAAGCCTTCTTCAGCCATAGCCTGCTGCCTTGCTCCCCTGAGGAATTTTGACTTCCATCTCAGAGACCAAATCAGAAGGTATAACTTTCCACGAGGGCAAACCTGGTACCAATATCTGAAGTGTGCACCTTGGCAGTCAGTCTTAATGTTTATTTTGACCCTATCTGGCTTGACCAGATCACATTGGTTTAGTGTTTAAAATGTTTTAGTACTATATTTTCCCATTAACCGTAAAAGTTCATAACTCCGGTTCTATTTATTGGATTTTTGACATGTTGGTGTCATTTTCTATGTAAATGAACTCTATCTTTCTAGATTGGTTTGGGATTTTTCGTCCGTTGTGTTTTCACTTGATTACTGATTGAATACTGCATAAATACTTTACACATTGACTTTAAATTAAGCCTGACTGCTTTGTGCCATGCTACCAGAGGGTTAAGCACATGTTTATTTAGTGACTTTTGAAGTTAACACTGACAAAGTCTATAATTACTCTTTTAAATGGTTTCTCAACCCACAGAAACTAATACTTAAATTTTTTACACCCCCATAATGCCTCTTCTGTTGCAAATGTGAATGTAATAATATCGTCCCCAATAGCTCAAAGCCCAAAACTCTTGTCTCTTTAATAATGGGAGTTATTATTCATCTAGTAAATACAACGTTTTACCTCCCTTCTTCACAATCCTTGTCAACACGCCCTGTCGTCTTCCCTGTTGTGGCGCAAAGCTTCCTACCCTGAAGCTGTAGCCTGCAGTATCCCCTGCCCCCAGTGAAGCTAACTCAACTAGGAGATGGAAAGGTCAGCCCAGTGAGGTCCTTTATTCTGTTCTCCACTCTCCCACCTGTGTCTTTGCCAGCTGCAATGTAGGTGGCAAGCTGCGGCCATCCTTTGTCCTCTGTTTTCAGATTGCTGTTGAGAACGAGAGCACAGCAGGCTAACGTACCTGTATCACTGACCTGTATTGTAACCTCTAGGACATAACCTCTCTCTCTAGGGCTGAATCAAAGTAAGGTTGATCAGTTGGTATATGCGAACCCTGCAGATCACGTGTTCCATGTTTGGCAGGACCGTCTTGTCATTTCATTTATCCAGTGTTGATTCAATCAGGATCCTCCAACTGTACATTAGTAACACCAGCAGCGCAATTTCATTGAAAACGAGCAACAGGCAGGACTGTGCCTAGGTTCTAGGACTTAGTAACAGTTGTTGTGATTATCCAATTTAATCGTAGTCAATGTATACAAAGATGGCAAAATAGAACATCAATCAGTCTGTAGGGTTCTGAACTTGAGTTCCTAATCAACAAAGTAAATCAATGAATTCAGTGCTAAATTTGAGCCAGTGGTTGCAGGTGGCACCACCAGCATTCATTTTTGGGGACCAACACAGAGTTCCTGAAAGAGTTAGATCAAGACCAAGAAAGAGAAAAACTCAAACGGCTGAAAGAACGAGAAAGAGAATGTTAAACCTGGCATCCTTGGTGTGGTTTCCCCAGTCTTTTTGCCTATAGCCCCTGTATTTTTTAATGGCATGCTGGACTTGGTTTTTGCTTGTTTATATACTCTGGGCACTTTACCACTGCTGATAGGTGGTAAAGTGCAAGTAGTCACTGTGTAAAATGTAATTAGTATTGTTTATCTATTATTGGCATATTTGATTTAGTGGCAAGCCCCTAGTAAAGTGCACTGGGTGCCCAGGGCCTGTAAATCAAATGCTATCAGTGGGCCTGCAGCACTGGTTGTGCCAACCACATGAGTAGTCCTGTAAACCTGTCTCTGACCTGCAGTGTCTGTGAGTGCAGTTTTTAACTGCCATGTCGACATGGCAAGTGTACCTACTTTCCAGGCCCAAACCTTCTCTTTTGGTACATGTAAGGCAGCCCTAAGGTACGCCCAAGGAAGCCCAATGGGCAAGGTCCAGTGTATATGAAAGATAGGATGTGAACAGGTGTGGTTACATTTCCTGATAGTGAAATACTGCAGATTTTATTTTCCACTATTCCAAGGACTATCGCTCCCATAGGTTATCACTGGAGCTTCCTCGTAATATCTTACACATGTATTTTTCAATTGGGAAGAGCTAGAGATTTGGAGTTTGGGCTATCTGAGCTCAGCATTTAAAAATACATATTTTAGCAAAGGTGGTTTTTAAATTGTGTGTTTGAAAATGACACTTTTAGAAAGTGGGCATTTTCCTGCTTTACCATACTGGGTCTCTGCCTGTCTGTGAAATCAGTGTCTGGATAGACTGACAGCTGGGTTGCTTGTGGATTCGCGTTAGACAGTCACACAAAGGGAGCTGAGATGTGCCTTGCATATCTTGATGTCCCATCACCAGGCTGATGGCCCTTACTGAGCTAGAGTGGTGGGACTAGTTGTCACTGACACCTTAATAGGGCTGTGCTTGGCCTCTCACAATGCAGTCTCCACCCTCTGTCATGTGCATGTAGCCAAGATAGCCAAGATAAGGAAAGGCAGAACTTTTGCACTAAAAAGACTATTCTTTGAAGTATGCCTACTTAAAAGGCCAAAAGGGGTATACGTATTGGACATAAAATCCCAGACCTTTAGACCACTTCTTGATCAAGACGAGACTCTGCAAAAGGAAAAACTGGAGTGCTGTTAGGAGTAGTACTGCCCCTTTGCTGTGTTGCTTTGCTGGTTTGCCAGCAGCGGCTGCTTCTGTCTTTGAGAAGACTAGGCTTTCCTATTTGTATCCTGCTTGAGAAGATTTTCATTGGGCTTGTGTGTGCTTGCCTCATGTTAAGAAGTCTCACAACCATCAAAGACTTCACCTGCAGCATTCATGAATTCCACTGCTGGGAGTTCAGACCTGCCAAGTGGTGCCAATTCAGGTTCTGGGCCCTTGGAGGTGGTTCCTGCTGCATAAGACTCCAAATTCAATGCATCGCACATCCAGCACTTGTTTTTCCTACACAACACTGCCATGCAGGAGAGGTTTTCATTCACCACCGCCGTGCAGCCAAAGAAATCGATGCAGCGTCTGTCTGTGGCTGAGGAAACTGCCTCAGCCCGAGTTCAGAGCACCGAGTTTCCAGCGTTCGAGACCACTGCCTGGACTCTGAAGCAAGCTCTGCTTTGCGGTTAGAAAAATCAGTGCTTCACTTAAGTACAGCTGGAAGAATTGACACAGTGCCTGTTTTGCTGCTGCTGCATTGACTCTAGCGTGCCTGGATTTCCAAGCATCGCAGCTAGGCACCAAGTTTACCACCGCATCAGCCACAGACCAGAACCATCATTGGATTTTCATGCATTGCTTCTCCTTACATTTGGAACCAATTCAACATGCATCAGGACTGATGCATCGCTTCCCCAGGGACTCAAGAACCAATGCATCACTGTGTTTACCAACGCTTCCCTCCTCTACTGCTGTTTTACCTTGTGGATGTTGACCTATCAAAGGTTCTTTGTGCTAAAATCACCACAACCATAGCGTTCCATGGACCGAATTGCTTAGACCTTTAAAAGTGTTATTTTGAGTTCTGTATGTTGTTGTTTTGGTCTTGTTTGGTTTAGATAAAGATTTTTTATTTTTCTTAACTGGTATAGTGCCCATATTGTAGTGTTTTCACTGTGTTACTGTGTGTGTTATGTGCACATTCTGTGTACCAAGTTTACCACCGCATCAACCACAGGGTGAACAGTCATAATATCGAACAAAATTATCAACTGGACAGAATATCGAATTTTGCATATAGAATGGGCAGAATATCGAATTGCAAAAATATAGTTGTGCAGAGAATCAAAATTCATGTAAGAAATATCGATGTCCTTAATATCGAAGTTAGTAATATTGACATGCATAATATAGTTGTTAAAAATATCGTTTTTTTATAGTGTTTTAAGTGTTAGTATATGTGTTAAAAGTATGTATTATTTTTGTAATGTATGTTTGAATTTTTATAAAGTAATGAATTTTATGTTATTTAATTTTTGCCTAGTTTAATTCTATAGCGGGTTGTGGGTTTATAGGGGAATAGGGTGGGAAGTAATTTAATTATAGTACACGATGGGGGCTGTTTCCGATTTGGGAAAATGCCCTCCGATTAGCCGTACGGAGCTCTTTTCCCGTACAAATCGTATGCAAAACCGTACCCGTACGTACGATGTAGTACGATGTGTACCCAAAGCAGTTCTCCGTACGAATCGTACCGAAGACCGTACAACTCACTAATCCGTATGAATCGCATTCGGAACTCGCAGTACGCGATGTCCATACGGATCGAAGCTGCATTTTCCGACCCAGCAAGTACGAATCGTATCAACAACACTCCGTACGACTCTTTTTCTACGGGAGCGGAAAACATCTGTAAAAGCAGATTTCGCCCGAAATGCATATGAAACGGACCCCCCACCGGGTACTGTGCGTACAACCCATGACTGCAGGGGTATGGTGCATTGGGGTACGGTGCGCACACCCCTGGATTTCAGGGGTACGGTGCATATGTCCCCGTGTGTACACCCCATGATCGTAGGTTTACGGACCGTAGGGGTACGGTTCATACACGCCAAGGTCGTAGCTGTACGGTGGGTACACCCTTTGATTTTAGGAGTACGGTGCGTATGTGATAGTGTTGCCCTCCATACGAATTGCTCATACGCGACGTTTACCGTGCGAATCGCGTACTGATTTCCTGTTCCGGATCGTACTTGGCGGGTCATATGGCATTTTTACGAATCATAAGGTCCACTGTGCGGGTCGATGTCGTACGGATTTATCCTTCATTTTCATACGGTTCGCACTGATTCGGAAGTATTTTCTCGCAATGGATCGTACTACGCTATTCGGACGGATTCGTGCGGTTCGTACGCAAACGGTTTCGAATACGTATCGTCATACGGATTTGTTTCCCGAATCGGAATCGACCCCCAAATATTAATTTTTAGTAATTAATAATTATTTTAATTTAATTTTGCGTTTTAATAATGTAGCGGGTTGTGGGTTTATAGGGGAATAGGGTGGGAAGTAATTAATTGTTATTAAGCAATTATTCATTTTCATTTATTGGTATTGATAACTAATTCATTGTTAATTAATAATTAATTTGGTAATTAATTTTGATTAATTGGTCATATTTTTTTTCAAAGGTAATTAATTTTTATTAATTGATGAATTGATAATTATATTAATTGTATTAAATTATTATTCAGAGCAGGTTGAGGGTTTATAGGGAAATTGGGTGGGAAGTAATTTAGTTGTAATTAAGTAAATACTGAAATTATTTTTGTGCATTGATAATGAATTTACTGTTACTTAATTATTAATTGGTAATTTTTTTATTACGTATTTATTTTTGGTATTACAAATACATTGGTTGTTAATTCATTATTAATAGGTAATTAATTCAAAAAATAATATTTATTGGTATTTATAATTAATTAATTATTACATATCATATTCTGTAATGGGTAATTCAGTCAGTCAGTCAAACAAAACTTTATTTGATTTGTTAAAACCTTAAAAGTGAGTAATTCATTTTAATTATTTTTTTATTGGTATTGATAATTAATTTATTCTTATTTAAATATTAAATCATTACTTACCCTACAGTTGCACTCACTGGAGTAGAAATAGTAATTTTCACCCTTCCGCTATCCAACACTTTCCCTACTGTTGCACTCACTGGAGTGTGAATAGTAATTTTTACCCTCCTGCTATCCAGCGCTTACCCTACTGTTGCGCTCACTGGAGTAGGAATAGCAATTTTTACTCTTCCACTATCCAACGCTTTCCATACTGTTGCACTCACTGGAGTGGGAATACTAGTTTTTACCCTCCTGCTATCCAACGCTTTCCCTACTGTTGCACTCACTGGAGTGGGAATAGTACATTTTACCCTCCCCCTATCCTACGCTAAAAATATTGAATATTTGGTATTAATATTAAGTTAATATATATGTATTAAAAAAAAAATGCATGTTTATTTATTTTTTTTACTTACATTAATTATTTATGAATTTTAAGGGTATTTAAGTACGTTTAAGTATGTTTTAGTAAATTATATTTATTATTTTATTAATTTTACAGCACTTTTAAGACATTTTAAAAATGCGATAATTTATCAATCTATAGTATTTACAACAATATTTTGGATTCAATATTTTTGTACTTACCTGTTTGTAGATAGGAATTCTATATTCTGGTATTCTCTATTTTTTACTTGATGTTTTGGCAAGTCGATTTTTTGATCCTTGATATTCTGTCAGTGATCCAGCCACAGACCAGAACCATCTTAGGATTTTTACGCATCGCTTCTCCTTACAGTCAGAACCAACGCAACACTTCTCATGCATGCAGCAGGACTGATGCATCGCTTCCCCAGGGACTCAAGAACCAACGCATCCCTGTGTTTACCAACGCTTCCCTCCTCTACTGCTGTTTTTCTTTGTGGATGTTGATGCATTGAAGATACTTTGTTCTAAAATCACCACAACCATAGCGTTCTATGGACAGAATTGCTTAGACCTTTAAAAGTGGTATTTTGAGTTTTGTATGTTGTTGTTTTGGTCTTGTTTGGTTTAGATAAAGATTTTTTCTTACTTGGTATAGTGCCCATATTGTAGTGTTTTCACTGTGTTATTGTGTGTGTTATGGACACATTCTTTACACATTGCCCCTGAGATAAACCTGTCTGTTCATTCCAAACCACCAGGGGGATGGGAATTGTGGCCACCACCCTGACTAAAACCAAAAAGGCGCGCATTTTCACTTTAAGGTTTGTGAGGTATATGCTTGTGAAATGGGTCAACATGTTTCTTGCCTGTTATCTATTAGATGGCAATTCTTCAGGACCAAACTTAGATCTACCTACACTTTTTGGTGGTCATGTACCGGCAGAGGCAGACACTAAGGTGTAGTGTCAGTTTTGTCGATGAAGAACCAGAAGTAGTCCTACCCCTCACTCCGGTACACAATGCCACAAGTTCTTGACCCAACTTGGGTTTTGTTGTAGATCTACAGGTACCACTTTTTAGGGTGCTGTATGGGTGGTCTTAATTTCACTTCACTTAGTTTCTGACCACCACAAAAAAGGGGTCTTGAAATATCAAGAAGTACAGAGGAACATCATAAAGAGTTGTTTTAGGTGAGCTGGATAAAGGAAATGATTTGGATGTTTTGGAATAGTTTCTCCTGGTTTTTGTACAATTCACGCTGCACTGCATGATTGTTTATTTAGATTCTCTCCATGAATTTGAACATTGAATAGGCAACAACTAATGGTCTGCTCAGAGTAATACAATTTTAAATGCTAGTTTGTCTTCTGCGTGATTGGTGGTTGGACTCCTTCTATACACAGAAAATCTTTCTTTTGGTGAATTTTGTCTATTCTTTATTTCTGTTCCTTCATTTTCATTCTCATGGTGGAGGTTAGGCCTAGCTTCATATTGGGAAATGTTAAAGAATGGTAATTGCTTATGTATATCCATTTATCTACAGCCCTGCTGAAGTCTTTTAGATTGATATTCCATTGACGAAACACGCGTGTTGGCTATTTTAGCAGTGGTAACGGCTGTATCATTAGAAACTGGACCTGTGCTAAAACAAGTCTTTATTGTGAAATCCTATGGAATATGAAAATAAAAACTACGGATTGAATTCGGAATTCAGCGAATACTTATTTGTGTATGATTATTGAAAAAAATGTTTTTATAAATATATTACGATATCCATACTGTGTCAATGCTCAGGGAATCCGACAAAAATATTTGGACTTTAGCAATTGTGAGCAAATGTTTATTTTCAGAGCCAGATGGCTCCAACGTTGGGCACATTTGTTTCAAGGCCCATTGAGAACCCAAACACCATTTGACCATTTCCAGCTGCCCAGAAAGTAGCGGGCAGCTGCATGGTTTAGGTATTTCTTTTAGGGGACATATTTTGAATGCAGGAGTGAGATGCATTCCTTTGCCCCCATCTTTTCCTCCACAGCTGCGCAGCACTTAGTGCCAGCTGCTACGTTTAGGCCGGCGCAAAGGGTCCACCCTTGAATGTCGCTGCATTGGCCGCAGCCCTGACTCTTTAGACACAGGGCATTTGAGCCCCTTCTGAGATGGCCAGGGAGACTATTAAGTTTGTAGGGTGCCAGGCCATAATGTGATGTGGTGCTAGGAAATGTATTGTGTGTAGTATGTTTTACGCACCCTATTTGATACCTCTAAATGTGTTTTTATAATTATGAGGTTGTTTTGCATATTACAGGTTATGCTAGTGAGATTATGTGTCACTGTGTGATTTACGCCCCTAATGTGAGTTATAGTTAGGAGGTTAGGATATAATGTGTTTAGACTTGTGAGATGATTGCATAATGTGTGTATGCTGGTGAGGTTGGCGCAGAATGGAATTCGCGCCTGATGTGATACTGTGCATAATGTAGTTTATGTCACAGGCTGATGCTAAGTACAGTGATTACCAGTGTTTAACCCCTTCGCTGCGGGGGTTATTCTCCCGCTGTGCTGGGGGGGAGGGGGAGGCACGCACAGCACCCGCATGTTCATGACGAGCTGAGCTCGTCATGAGCTACAGTGCTCCTGTGCTCATAACGAGCTCAGTTCGTCACAGGTGCATTGGCTCTGTGGAACATTCAGGACAGCAGGGGAATTATCCCCGCGTGTGAGCGTTCCACGGGCCATGGCGATCTGAGCTCGTCATGAGCACCAGAGCACCGTGGCTCATGACGAGCTCAGCTCGTCATGAGCATGGAAGAGGTTAATGGTTGTGCGTTCCTGATCTATTTTACTTTTACTAAGTTCGCTTTGTGATGGTTCAGACAGTTGTCCATTGGGCCCTGTCATATGTAAATAATTCACTTGTAGATATGACCCAGTGCCAGGTGGCACCATGCATAGTATGTGTTTACTATTCTAATGTGTTATGAGAATACAAAGGCTATTTTTGATATAACCTTGTGTGGAGTTCCTTTTGTAGTGTGCCTTGAATGTTGTTGCTGTGTGCGTGCGCAAATGCTTTACACATGGCCACCAGGATAAGCCTGATTGCTTGTGCCAAGCTACCAAGGGGGTGAGCAGGGTTATCTTTGGAGTGTAACTCCCTTGCGCTGACTAGAGTGGGGGTTTCTGCCTGGCTTTGGTGCAAGCTTTAGCCAACCAGAAATCACATTTCTAACATTGGTTGTCAGCGGTGAGGATAGGACTAGCGTTTGCACAGTGCCACTGACTGCAATACAAAACTCTGCATTTTAAATAGTCACATGTTGGGGATTATTGTTTATGATTTTGTTGTCTCCTCAAGAGTGTGATTTTTAAATGGTGTTTTCTGCGCTTTTATGTTTAGTGGCAGATAAGAGAAAATGACAGGGCGGACGTCAGTAGGTGGGGAGGTTCCCATAGATAGGGAGTACCTTGCAGGGTCCAGTGCTCAATCCCTGTTCCTTTCCCCAGAGGTGTGGGTAGATAGGAGAGAGGGAGTATGGAGGAGAAACAGCTAGCCCAAGAGGGTAGTTATCCCCTGAGCGTAGTGTGAGTGTCTGGGGTCACCAGTAGGGTGGGATCCAGTGGTGGCAGCAGAAGTGTGTTAAGTGCGTGAAGTCCCATTCCCATTCCCAGAGTATGGTACCTGGTGCTCAGTAAGAAGGGTGCAGGTTGAGATTCAGGGGCAGTGAGGAACTGTCTCGCCAGTCTTTAAGAGACGTGTGTGGATGAGTGGTGTGTTGCATTGGACGAGTGGGTGTGAGTTCTTTTGGTGATAAGGAGCTTGCACGGGAGGTGGACCTCTGGTGGTGTGCTAGAGGTCCTGCAGAGGCATTGGGGAGTGAGTCCAAAAGGAGTGGCTGTGGTGTATTCCAGCACAGAGTTGAGGAAGAGGTTCAGAGTAGCCCAGCTAGGTCCTGGTGTAGGGTCTCACATCCTGTCTCAGAGAAGGAGTGGGTGGGACAGCGTGTCTCCAGGTACCCGAAATCCTGTCTCAGGGCCTGGATGGTTTCTTTAGGGAACACCAGGTTGGGAGCCTAGGCTGTACTGATAAGCCATTTTAGGAGGATCTTCCTGTGTCTAGAGGATGTGGAGTGTCTGTAACCAGAGCTCCAGCGGTCCTGCTGTTGGGCAGTACCGCTCCTAAGTGGAGGGTGCAGAAGTTCTGGTTGAGGGGTGAGAGGGGGAAAGAGTCCCCAGTGGAAGAACCAGTGGGTCAGGGGCCAGCCAGAAGGGCTGAGCTACCAGTGAGTGACCATGGTGACGCCACGTCTGTCCTGGGGGATCTCTGCGCCCTGTCAGGTGGACAGGAGGTTGCGAGATTAGAGGCAGGCAGACTGTCACATGACACATTAGTTATCTGGCACCCTCAGGGGGGGCATGTGTGCTCCCGGTGAAATCCTGGTTCACCGGGCATCTGACCACCCAGAGTGCTTGATCCATTTGTGGGGCCTCTAGAGGTCATTCCCCGAGGAGGGGAAGGCCAGGTTCAGGTTCAGCCTGACCTGGAAGCAGGGCATCTGTGATCAGTGTCCTGGCCGGGTTGCCTTCTAAGGGTACCTTTGCGAACACAGGTGCGGCCCATCTTAAAGGAGAGGGGCCCTGTGTTTCCCAAAAGAGGTGGTGCAGTCCTCGCCGGGATCTTTAGGGTCCCTGGCTGAGTATGGTAGAACTGCCCTGTGAGCATGTTGGGCCTATCTTAAAGGAGAGGTACCCTTTTCTACAGTGGGAGGGCGCAGATTTCTGGAAGGGGGTGCAGAGGGAGGGAGTCCTCGCCTCTGACCCCAGTGCATCCGGTGAATGTAGACACTTTCAGGTATAAATATGCCTTCACTTACTATAGCAAACTACGGTGGTTCGGAGCAGTTCAACGACCTACTTGCCCGATGCAGCTCGCTACAGCAAGTGCCGAAGGAAGCCGACTATCCAGCTGACACACTGATCAAGAGGCTGCCCTTCTACTGCCAAGAATCCAGCTCCAGTGTTTCCAAGATCCCCTTGCGGGGTGTTGGGAAATCGAGTCCCGAGACAGAGATACCAGACCTTCTTCATTCTACCCAAGGTATGGAGCTGATTAGAACCTAGAGAAACCTTCAGTAGATTCTTGGCAAAACAACTAAACCTATGCTTCACAAAACTTACTTCTTCCCTCGTACTAGACTTAGGTTAGGTACATTGGGGTAGGAGTATTTTAGTCAATGTATTTATATATGTATTTTATATGGCATACAATGCTCTTACAGTATTATTTTATAATACTATTCTCGCTGTACGCATTATACTTTGCAGTCTGCATAACGATTGTAGCAGTTCACTTCTCTTGCATGAGAAAGAAGACTGTTCAATAAACCCTTTTATTGAAAACGCCTGTCTCTCTATTTCTCTACAATACTTACCCATTGTTTCCACGACTCTGAGAGATATATTTCTTATTCTTGGGAAACAAAGTTGTCATGTTTATGCGGTTGTCAGAAACTAATCCCTTCTTGTGTATTTGAGAAAGTTTCTAGTGACCTCTGAATTAGCTGACACACACACAATTAAGTTTAGTATATTCCATAGAGAACTAGTAGACCTCAGTCCTACGTCAAATCTATAGGATATATTATTCCAATGCGCAGAGCCTATTGGGAATATAGGAACAACAATACAGCGAAATGGTGTGCGCAGATTTATTGTGGTTATTTTAGAAATGCCACTTTTAGAAGTTGGCATTTCTGTGTGCTGTGTGATGTGAATTGCCTGTCTGGCTTGTGAGTGACAGGTGCTGAATGGTGTGGCTGGCTCCGGATGAAGACCGTGCAGACTGCACCTACCCGTGTCCTGTTTGATTCTAAGCATCACGCCCTGGAACATACCCGTCCTTAGCTACTCCAGCGATCACTTTTGCTCGCCTTCATCAGTACCCAGGATCGCCTCTACTACATCGTGCTCCACGCTGGCGTCCTTTCACACGAAGCCGCCGCATTTCAGCCCTGATGAGTCACCACACGCACACGGTGTGCCGAAACACGTCTCGGCTCTTGTTTGTACTGATTTTCGACTCAAAACCATTAAAACTTTTTTCTTAAAATTCGCACTGTTGAATTACTTTACTACACTTGAAGTATCATTTCATTCTAGTTCTCACCTGAGAACCCCGTACTTTTGTTGTGTGCACAGGACACTTGTTGCATCCAAGAGCCAGGATGGGTCTGCCCAGTGGTGAATAAGGAGATCTGCATGTAGATGGGAGGGAGGAGATGCACCTGGGACCTGAATAGGGCTGTGCCTATCTTCCACAATGCTGGCTCCAACCCCTGTGGTGCGTCTGATATCCCCGGCCTATCCTGTGAAAGGGAGAGAGGAGCTGAGCAAAACAAAGTGCTCCACAACTGTATCTGGTTCTCCTATTGCCTACACTTTAAAAAAAGGGAAATGCTGTATAAAACAAGGGGATGTGACCCCATGAAATTGTCTTGCTTTTGGGTGCTGAATCTTGCAGGGCGTGCTGCTTCTGGAGCCCAGGAGGACGTGCCAGGAGGGCTGCCTCCCTGGGCCCAGCTATGCCCTGGAACCTTTGGCTTTATTTTCTTGTTTCAGGACTTTGCAGAGACTTTCAGCCTGGTGAGCGCTTTATATTCCCCTCTAGGGAGCGCTTGACTTTCTCATGGCAGCACTGGACTGCTCGCTGTTGCTGAGAGGGAATCCCCCAGCCTAGGGATTCCCCCTCCTACTGCGCTTTGTGGGTGCCCACCAACTTGTTTTTATTTAATGGAGCAGGTGCCCACCCTGCGTCTTCAGTTTAATTAGTGCACGGGTGCCCACCCCTCGACTTTGCTTTATTGATGGAATGGGTGCCCACCCGGCTTCTGCATTTATTTTAAACTCTCGAGGGAGCCTACCCCTCTTGCCGCCAAGAAGCAATCACCGCTGTGGTCCTGTTCGGTGAAACCTGATGTCAGGCGCCCTTGCCCGGGCTGCGGGCGGGGCCTGCTCCGGCAGGAAGAGGAGCTGGCAGCTGTGCTAAGGTGGGGCTCCCATGCTGAAGGGAGAGCCCCGCGGTGGTGGCTGGAGTGGAGAAAAGCCCCGGATCCCAGAAGGGGGACCGGGTGAAGAGTGCGGGTGGCCAAGGCCGCCCTTGGCAGCGCGGGGCTCCCAGGAGTCCAGGGACACCCCACGAGAGAAGTGCTGCTGCCGCGAGAAGGAACCCCCGCCAGAAGAGAGCATCCCGGTGAGTGAAGAAGGGATGGGGGGCTCAGTGTAGACTATTTGTGGTGCCTTATCGAGGCACAGTGTTAGTTTCGCTTCTGAGTCGCCCATCTTGCAGCGGGGCACTACAACATTTGCCCATATTTTCAACTGTCCCGCTTACGAAGGGGGTAGCTGCAATGTTGGGGGCGAGTGCTTCTTTGTTATTGACCTCATTATTCCAGAGCCTCTGTGGCTCCAACGGGGGCATATTTGTTTTCTGAGTCTAGATGGCTCCACCGTGCTCATTATTTATTTGCAGAGCTCCGTGTGGCTCCAACACTGACCTAATCATTTTAAAAACACCAGTGCACTCCATGATTTGGGGGCAAGTTATTTTTCTTTATTGTGGCCTGGATATTTCAGGAGCCAGTGTGCTCCATGGACATGTTTATTTTCAGAGCCAAATGACTCCAACTTTGGCCACATTTGTTTCAAGGGCCATTGAGAGCCCAAGCCCTATTTGACCATTTCAAGCTGCCCAGCAAGTTGTTTAGATTTTTCTTTTAGGTGATATGTTTTGAATGCAGGAGTGAGACACACTCCTTCAACCCCATCTTTCCCTCCACAGGTGCGCAGCACTTATTGCCAGGTGCTACGTTTAGGCCTGTGCAAAGGGCGCACCCTTGACTGTCGCTGCATTGGCAGCAGCCCTGACTCTTTGGACACAGGGCATTTGAGCCCTTTTTGAGATGGCCAGGTGGCCAGGAGGACTATTACGTTTGTAGGGTGCCAGGCCATAATGTGATGTGGTGCTAGGAAATGTATTGTGTGTAGTATGTGTTACGCACCCTGTTTTATACCTCTAAATGTGTTTTTATGATTATGAGGTAGTTATGCATATTAAGGTTTATGCTAGTGAGATTATGTTTCACTGTGTGATTTACGCCCCTAATGTGAGTTATACTTAGGAGGTTAGGGTCTAATGTTTTTAGACTTGTGAGATGATTGCATAATGTGTTTATGCTGGTGAGGTTGGCGCAGAATGTAATTCGCGCCTGATGTGAAACTGTGCATAATGTAGTTTATGTCATAGGCTCATGCTAAGTACGGTGATTACCAGTGTTTACTGATTGTGCATTCATGATCTGGTTTACTTTTTACTACGTTTGCTTTGTGATGGTACTGACAGTGGTCCAGTGGGCCCTGTCACGTGTAAATAATTCCCCTGTAGATATGACCCAGTGCCAGGTGGCACCATTTAAATCATGTGCTTACTATTCTAATGTGTTATGAGAATACAAAGGCTATTTTTGATACAACCTTGTGTGGAGTTCCTTTTGTAGTGTACCTTGGATGTTGTTGCTGTGTGTGTGTGCAAATGCTTTACATATGGGCTCCGGGATAAGCTTGACTGCTCGAGCCAAGCTCCCATGGGGGTGAGCAGGGGATATCTTTGGCGTGTTACTCCCTTGCCCTGACTAGAGTGGTGGTTTCTGCCTGGCTCTGGCGCAAGTCTTAGCCAACCAGAAATCCCATTTCTAACAGTAAGCATCAACACTATGCAGATGCATTAAAGCAAGTCATATGGCTTACCCAAGGAATGCACTGTGAAGTGTATAGTTAGATCAGTTTCTTCTGGTTAAATTATTTACCTTTCACCTTTAAAGCTGTGGAATTCCTTAATAGATCTTGATTCCAGGAGTAGGTTTTTCTCCAAGTTTAAGAGAATTAGAGGCAGAACATCTGTACCCCGTACAGCTGGTTTGAATAACTCATTGCCATTGAAGACAAACACAACTGAAGGAAGTATTTAATAGGTTCATTCCACAACAAGATCCTCCAAGCTCAATCTCTGTTGCAAGCCACTGAATCCTCTCACAAGGTTAAAACAGCCAATCTATAGCATTGCATGTTCCAATTATTTAGAATGGGTAGCATGGATTAGGGAAGGGGAAATTATGTTTACTACAATGTGTGTGTGGTAGGTGAGGGTAATATACAAGCACTTGAATATTACTATAAGAGTCTAAATCACAGCAAGCCGCAATGAGATTATGCTTGTGCTGGCGCTGCTATTGGAGTGGTAGGCCTGAAAAGCGGTTATGGTGGCTGCAGATCTTGAGCACCAACTAGTGCTCATGAAAAAGGTAATTGAGAACTGCGTTTCCTATCCTCCAAGGGAAACATACCTACCCAGAAGTGCAGCAGAGAAACCATAGGCTTCTCTGAATGGGGAAGAGACTCACATCAGTTCCCATCCAGCTAACCAAACAAGTATTGACAATGAGAAGCTGCAGGGTTTTGTGAAGTTGACTGATCATCGAAAAGCAGTAGAAAAAAAGGCATTACTTTGATGGCAAAGTCACTATTTCACATATAATGGTAAATAATATAACCATCCATGAAATGCTGTGGGCTGATCCGAAATGTAAATGACAGCTCATCCAGCCAGTGCTTGAAGGGGCTCATCCAAACCAGTTAATGGGTTAAGAGAGCCGATCAAAGCCCATTTCCCTATCTTTATAATGTATAGTTTATGTTGTGTGTGGTTTGTATTGTTCACATGAATTATTTTCAGACAGAAAAAGCTCCCTGTAGCTCAGACCTAAACATTTACAAATGATTAGCACGTTACTGTACAATATAAATGTGCTTAATAACCACAGATTCTACAGGCACTTTTTAAGAGGCACAGAATATATATCCCAATACTTACATAATGTGCTAAATGCGTTTGATTCTCTCTAGGATTGCTGCTAGTTCTCTCCACATGACAGCAATTCATGTCAACACAATTTACCTACAAAGGCAAACATGTCCAAGGTTTGTGGTGTTCAAGTAGCATTTATACTATTGCTTATATTATAAAGTAGTACATAGAATGTTTGTGTATCCTACTTACCTAGGTGCTTGTATTACGTATAATGTAATTCTTAGAATGTGTTAGTGGAAAAGGATTAGAACACCAGAGGCAGTTGGTGCTGATCCTCTGGGCCCTCTGTGCCTGTTTAATATTGCACATCTATTTATCCAATAAATCTCTTCTGGAAGCTATTTATGACTTTGGATTATAAATAACAAGGTTTCACATGCATATTAAATAATCTGAGTATACAACGGGCTACAAATACGTTTTGAAGGTGTACATAGCATCTTGCCTCACTTTTATCTTATAGCCTCTTTCATTTAGTCCTTCTGCCACTTCCAGGTAGATGATCAGTCTTGTGTCATGACTGAGATTGTACACAAGATCATAAAAATAAAATATTACAAACATTTCATTCTGTCAATCGGTGTGAAGCAGAGCTATCCATCAAGTTTGACCTGTCACTAGATTAGACCCTAAATCTACTGCTCATTTTACAGAGCTCTTAAAGGTCTGGATAGCAGACATATCCTGCAGTTGTTAAAATAATGTAAAAAAGATTGCCTTCACTGCCTCAACGACGCTGAACCCTTCCAAGGACCAGAGCACTCGTGTGAGAGCCTGCTGCAGCCGCCACGCCTCGCCGGACCCGCTTCGCGGGTCCCGCTTCGCGGTTTGCAGCGGCCAGCTAGACTCTGCAAGGGGCCTCATTGGAACTGACCGGCAGGGCTGCGAGCTAGAGCGGTGGACTCCAAGGACCAGGGGTCCCCGTGCGCCCTTGTCCAGCTGGGCTGCTCTCCCTGCTGGCCCCGCCCCCTCCTCATCAGGTCAAAGCGGCGTTCATCCTGACCTCCGGTGGATTGCCTTCACTGCCTCAACGATGCTGAACCCTTCCAAGGACCAGAGCACTCGTGTGAGAGCCTGCTGCAGCCGCCACGCCTCGCCGGACCCGCTTCGCGGGTCACGCTTCGCGGTTTGCAGCGGCCAGCTAGACTCTGCAAGGGGCCTCATTGGAACTGACCGGCAGGGCTGCAAGCTAGAGCGGTGGACTCCAAGGACCAGGAGTCCCTGCGCGCCCTTGTCCAGCTGGGCTGCTCTCCCTGCTGGCCCCGCCCCCTCCTCATCAGGTCAAAGCGGCGTTCATCCTGACCTCCGGTGGATTGCCTTCACTGCCTCAACGACGCTGAACCCTTCCAAGGACCAGAGCACTCGTGTGAGAGCCTGCTGCAGCTGCCACGTCTCGCCGGACCCACTTCGCGGGTCCCGCTTCGCGGTTTGCAGCGCCCAGCTAGACTCTGCAAGGGGCCTCATTGGAACTGACCGGCAGGGCTGCGAGCTAGAGCGGTGGACTCCAAGGACCAGGAGTCCCCGCGCGCCCTTGTCCAGCTGGGCTGCTCTCCCTGCTGGCCCCACCCCCTCCTCATCAGGTCAAAGCGGCGTTCATCCTGACCTCCGGTGGATTGCCTTCACTGCCTCAATGACGCTGAACCCTTCCAAGGACCAAAGCACTCGTGTGAGAGCCTGCTGCAGCCGCCACGCCTCGCCGGACCCGCTTCGCTGGTCCCGCTTCGCGGTTTGCATCGGCCAGCTAGACTCTGCAAGGGGCCTCATTGGAACTGACCGGCAGGGCTGCGAGCTAGAGCGGTGGACTCCAAGGACCAGGAGTCCCCGCGCGCCCTTGTCCAGCTGGGCTGCTCTCCCTGCCGGCCCCACCCCCTCATTGACCAATCGTATAGCTATAAAGAGGAAGAGCCATTCCCGCTTCGCGGGAGCGCGCGGGAGGGCGCTGGGAGAAGCCCGGGACAAGGGCGGGACCATCTGTGGCCGTCCGGGGCCGCAGGAGGCCGGGCTGGGCCAGGTCATTTTCATCTTGTTTTTGTATACTGTGTCACTGACCATCACTTTGTTTTCTGCCAGTAGTGTATTAAGTTTGTATCATCGAGTTGTGAAAGCTTAACCTGTCCTCTTTTGATATGAGTCACTCTGCTCCCCCAAGTGTAGGTATCTCTGTTCTTGGCCCATTAGATAAATTTTTTAAGAAATCCACCAAGGAGGTAGATATGGATCTACTCCTTGCAGAGAGAAGAGCAGAGCGTCGACGCTCAATTGAGCAGTTAAAGAAAATTCCACTGCCCACACAGTCAGCTTCAAATTATACCCATGAAATGGCTGCCCAAGGGTTGAGCTCTATTGAGGACGATGCTACTGATATTAACCAAACCCCCAGTATATTTAGGTTCCCAATTATCTCCCCGCCCTGTGCCAGTGCTACCAGCGGAGGCCACTTAGTTTGTCCCCCTATTGATTACTCTAGTTTTGTTGAAACAAACATCCCCGACATCCAAATTACGGAATCGGAACCTCGTCCCATGTTGCCCAACCTGTCACTGGTTTGTATAGACCCAGGCGAGAGTATACCACCAACGAGTATATGTAACTCTAGAACCAAGCCTGACAAGGCCAAGAGGGTTGTGCATTCTCCACCTAGGAAAAAAAGGAGAAAGGGCGGGGTAAAAAGGAAAGGCCAAAGCTGCCAGTCACCATCACCATCTCTACCCAAACCAAACAATGAGTTAGTGATCCCACCTAATGCAGAGCCACTGCCATCAGACATACAGGATTTGGTAACTCCTGAGTTAGCTATCGAAGGGGTTAATGAGGTGTCCTATGTTATTATAGAGAAGCTTATCAAATCATATATGCTACCCTTGCTGGAGCGTGTTAGGACAATGGGTGACAAATTGGATCGCCTACTGGCGACCATTGAGCCTACACATTCCTCTAGCCTGGATAAGGTCAAGGGTCCATCCAATAAACCTGCCGGTTCTTCCCATGTTGCTGGCAATATAACTAGTTCCACCAGCCAACAACCTAATAGTGCAACCAACGCAGCCATTACTTCAAATAAAGCTTCGGCTTTGGCTGCTAAACCTCCTCGAGCAACCACTACTGCCAAAGCAAATCCTAGGGTGGTAGCCAACAAACCACCTGCTAAGGGAGTAGCGCCACAGACAAAGAATGGGATGGGTAAACCCGCTAACTCCATTGGTAAAACTAATAAACCCCTACCACAGAAGAAAAATGTAGATCTGCCCCCGGATTCCATGAACTATGTTATTGTTATGACGGGTGTGCCACCAGTTGCGGAAGGTGATAGGGAAAATAACGAAAGTTTAAAAAACAAAGTCATCTTTTGGCTGAAAACAAATAGACCCCTTCCTCTTCATCTTAATGGGGATATTGTTACGGTCAGAAGATGTCAGTGGGTAGGGGTTCGTCCTAAGGATATAGAGGGGGATATAGTGATTATTAATTTTAGGGACCATAGAGTAGTATCCCATCTCACAGATTGGTATGTGGGAAATAATGAGGGAGGGATCTCCACGAGGAACCTTAGTTATTTTTATCCTGAGACCCTGATCAATCCAACAGATCAACCTCCTGCTAAAAACAACAAAAACACCAAAAGCCTCCTCAAATGGTCCAATTTTACACCTAGCTTCCATGGACCCCAATTTAACCCTGAGGCGCAGTATCGCTCCTACATTCAATCTAGCTACAATTGTCCTGTACAAACGCCGGGTTGGGCTAAGACCAATACCCAGCCCATAGGTCCTCCAGCCTTATTGGATCTGCCATTCCCCAATAAGCCCCTGTATCCTATGGTTCCCACAACTCCTGCTTTCACACAGATACAACAGCCCCCAAGTTTCTACCCAGCACACCTCTATCCCAATAGGTTCACCCAGCCTAAAGAGTTTTGGAATATTCCACTGAGAAACCTATACGACCGACTATCAGGGCTGTCGACTAATGATTGACCAGCACTTTCGACAAGGGATGATGAACCTAACTCTGAGTGTTTGAGTGTGGGAGATGACCTGAGTATCCTATCAAGTATTGTTGAAAGTCTTGAAGACCAACCCCATCATTGTGTGGAGGGATGTATGGTTTATTCAGGAGAGCCAGATATACCAGCTTTGGTACCCACCTCTATGTCTCTCATTGATGTTATCAGTGTGGGCGCAAACCCTGAGCCAACTATACAGGCTGGGTCAATATGTTTGCCAATGGAAGGTTTGATTACAGATGCACCTGTGCTTGTAGAATCCTCTCTCCAGTCCAACGAACCCTACCCAAAAGCCGTAACAAAAATGTGTGACCAAGTATGTGAAAAGGGTACCACTATGGGATGTTGGAACGTTGCTGGAATTGAATCCTGTATATGCATTCCTGATTGGGCTGATTTCATTCGACAAGGTGATGTTTGGTCTTTTCAGGAGACCTGGGCAACCCTTCCAGTGTATTTTCCAGGCTTCTTGAACTTTAACAAACTAGCAGTTAGAGGCCAAAGAGGTAGGGCCATGGGTGGCCTCACTACTTGGGTTCGTCAAGTTGCAGGTGTATCTGTTAAGGAAATCTTTATTGATTGCCCTGATATATTGATAATTAGTATGAAAACAAATAGTGGGCTGGACATACTGCTGATCAATGTATACGCTAGAGGAATTGCGGGTGGCCGAGTTTCAACCACCCTCACTTGTTTGGATGATTTCTTAGGTTCTACTCAAATAACAGGTCATGTGGTTGTTATGGGTGATCTTAATACTTGTTTTGAACCTTTAAGCAATGAGGATGGGTTATTAACTGAGGCAGAGGATATGACCTGGGGGATTCCACAACTTGAGCTACCCCCGATCACTAAGTAGTCCCAAGCAGCCACATTCATCAAAGGTCTCTGCCTGAACTGGGGGTTGCGTGCCCTAAACGGACGCGTAAGCTCGGATAGGATGGGCAATTATACATTTTTCAATGGCAGACATAGCAGTCGCATTGATTACATCCTAGTTGACATCAAAATGTGGCCTATAGTATTGGACATGATAGTTAAGCCACGACCAGAAAGTGACCACGAACCACTGATAGCGGAACTGAAGGACTTTAGCTTTGCAGGGCCGATCGTGCGACAGCCTAACCCTGTACAGGAGGCCGTGGTACTAACAAATGACATGAGGAGGGTTCATTGGCCAAAGGTTTCTGTAGATGTGGAAGCACGCACAAAGATCAGAACCCTGGTTTCAAACTCTCTAATGGAAATTGACAAGTGGGAAAACCTGGAAACGACGATCTCAAATATCACAGACATTCATGCTAGCCTGTTTCTGTCCTTAAAATCACTGTTTGTTAAATTTGTTGCCAACAAGGGTAGAGGGAAGGTTAAGAAACCCGCAAACTGGTACAACGAAGCATGCCGAGAGTCCCATTCGTCTCTGTTTAAGGCTTTAAAATGAAAGAACCCAGCCCTAATTAAAACCAGTAGGAAGGCATATAATGAAGCCAAATGTCGGGCTAAAGCCGCATGGGATGACGAGCGCTGGACATCATTAGCCGAGGCCTGTGGCTCCAGGAACCTACAGCAGTTCTGGCACCTCCTTAGGTGGGGTCAGTCACAGGACGATCGCCCAAGCCCCGCATCCGTTGAACAACAGAAATGGGTGTCCCACTTTGAGGAACGATGATTGATCTAAGAGGGGGGTTCAACCCGGGGAATCCACATGGGACCTGGGTACTATACAGTGTAGGAAAGAAGGGTCCCAGTAGAGCTGCTATACATATTTTGCTTGCATTTATTATGGAAAATTCAAAAGGAATGGCATACAGTGTCAATTAATCACAATGCATGATCCATATCATTTGGTCAAATAAAAGTGCCCACTTTGAGGAACAGTTTAGATGCCATAGCACCACGCAAGATCCTATTAGTTGGCCAATAACTTTTGATACACTTGTGTTTTCGGCCAAAGAAGTTGAAACAGTCCTGAATGCCATCCCTAGGGGTAAAGCGCCTGGTCCGGATTGCATCCCAGCGGACATATTCCAGCAGGATCAAGATCTATGGGTACCGTACCTAGTGCGACTGGTAAATGCGCTGGCCATGGGTGCCAGGGTACCTGATTCTTGGACTGGCGCAGAAATATTGCCTATCTTTAAGAAGGGTGACCGGTCGGTTCCATCGAACTACCGGCCGATCAGTCTAATTGACGCGGTCCAGAAGATCATAACCCGTCTTGTTCTGTCAAGGGTTCAGGCTTGGATAGAGGAATATAACATTCTTACTCCTCTCCAAGCTGGGTTTAGACCTCATGTGAGCACCCTGGATCAGGCATTTCGTTTCATGCTTTTCCATTGGAAGACGGTTACCTTGGGCAAAGGCAACTTATTTGCGGCCTTCGTGGACCTAAGGTCTGCGTTTGACCTTGTCCCGAGGGCCGGGCTTTGGAAATGCCTATTAGACTTGGGCATGCCTCCCATTTTGGTCCGTCTTATAGTGAACCTTCTGCACAGACATTTGCATTTGTACGATGGGGTAAACCGGGTGAGGTGACGGAGAATTTTCCAGTGGCTAAAGGTGTCAGGCAAGGTTGTGTTTTGGCACCCACCTTGTTTTCTCTATATATCAACAGAGTTACCAAGTACTATGACAACTTTTCCAAGGATGCTCCAAGTTTGGCTGGCATGAAAATCCCCCTGCTCATGTTCGCTGACGATACTCTCCTGATTTCACGAACCAGACAGGGTCTGCAGAACGCACTGTCAAGGTTTGAGAGTTTCTGCAGCGAACATGAGCTGGAGGTGACCGTGTCCAAAACCAAATTCATGGTTTTAAGGGGGCCTAAACAAATAAATGCCAGGGTTTCCATGGGGGGGCACCCCCCTGGAGCAGACAAAGCATTTCACCTACCTGGGAGTTACCTTCAGTGACACCTTGAGTTGGACCCGTCAGATCGAGCTTATGACCATGAAACACCAACAGTTGGGCGGGGCACTGATCAAGGAACATAAAGGGTCATTTACGAGGCCAATGTCCCCACTTATTAAGATCTACGGTGGTAAGGTTCTATCAGCAGTCCTGTATGGCGCGGAACTCTGGGGTGGTAGCAATTTGGATCCGCTAAAACATGCCCAAAATAAATTCTTAAGAATGGCCACAGGTCTGCCACAGTCGACACCACTAACCCCCCTTCTCTACGACTTAGGGTGTCACACGGTGGAGGACCAAGCAAGACTCCACCCTCTAACATTCTGGCGCCGTCTGTGGACAACGCCAGAACTCCATCATTATGCAGAAGCTTGCTTGGAGGTAAGAAATAGCTCTGGTGCCGCAAATATTGGATGGTTTAGAGACCTTAAGGCTACCTTATTAGCTTTGGGTTATGGCGATCTGTGGTCCTCGCCTGAGTCAGCCAATTTCCCCTCAAAAAAGGAACTTAAAAAATGTTATTGGGAATGGGTGACTCACAACATGTATTCGAAAACGAGCTCGAGCAGTCTCACTGGACTGTTTATTGTACATAAGGACACGCCCAAGTTAGAAGGGTATTGGGATACTATAACTAAACCCTTGGACCGCAAACTATTTTTTTAATTCAGATGCGGTTCACTTCCCATTGGGGACTTCACCAAAAAGTGGGGAACAGAAAGGTTGGGGTTTTGTCCTAAGTGTCAAGGTATTGGGGAAAGCCTGAATCACTTTTTGTATGTGTGTCCACTATACTCTGCCCCCAGAGCCAAATGGCTAAGACCGGTATGTAGACATCTAGGCACCAGATCGGCTGTGGAAGCAACTAGATTGTTAAAAACCAACCTGGATCCCCTTATTGTTGTGGGGGTTGCTAAATTCTTTGGGTGGGCCTGGGTGCTTAGAAGCAGGCTCATTAAAAATAACCAAATGGTGACTGCCTAATATCCTGTATCCTGTGGATCTATGGTTGTACTCGAGTCTCTCTGTAAAGTTTTGTATATTTGCACAAGAAGCTGATTAGCTTGTGAATGATTTAATACTTGTTTTAACTGTTTTATATGTTTATATTGTAATTTATGTCTTTTATGATGAACTAATCGAATAAAGACTTCTTGAACTGAACTGTAAAAAAGACTTTACTGATACATATATAAAATGGTCTCATGCAACAAGGGCACATTAGAAATAACATGTAATATGAGCCTACAACCGGGTATCAATTAACATTAAACTAATACCATTAAACTTTTTACCGACAAATCGATGTTTGTCCTCAAACATCAACTTGGTACTGTCTGACAACCTGAAAAAATGCACAATTGGTTCATATTTGACAAATAACACTAAAAACATGCACATTTGGCTCATATTCGGTATTTTGCCTGCTGTGCTCAGTTTTAAGAGAGCCAGAATAACATTTTGGTATTGGAGCACTTTACAGCACCTGAATGAAGTCATTGTGGAAATTTCAGGTGCCGGAAGAATAGAGAAGGGCCCCTCCAGCTTGTCCAGTTACCTGAACTTGGCCTTCAGGAATCCAAAAGCCTACTTTGCAGGATCCCTTCATCACATATGGGTATTACTAAAGAAGACTTCTGGCGTTGTTGGGTTTCTCTGAGGTGTTAAAAGTCTGGCATGAGATGGGTAAGTTGAGGCATCTGAAACATATAATCGCAAATGTAAGTGAGTTTATGCTTAGATGGGCACAGCCTTCCTTGAATAAATTACAACATAATGTTTGAAACTTACGAACAAGCCAAGACCTCCTTGATGCAAGGTCTGCGATTTGTTGTGGCATGCGGCAGTTGTGCAACACTAGTATGTTGTGGGTTGAATTTTTGCGCACACACCAGTGGTATAGAGTTCGGCAATGCAAATCACTTACACATTCATGAAGTGAAAATGCTTGCGATTGAAGTACACTTTTTCCTGGGCATGAGTAGGCACCAATTCAACATGGGTCCGATTATGGCACCAATCACACGTGACATGACTCCAAATCCATAGAACTTGACCACAACATTGTTCAATGCTGCATAATTAATTTGAAATTGGTTGAAATCCTGCATACGTCCGAGCATAACACCCATAACCTAGATAAGGACAGATGAAAATGCTGGCTGAGAAATTTCATTAAAATCACTAACTGTGTACGGAAAAGAGCCAGTGGCACAGAAATGTAACACTGTCATAATGCTCACAAAAGATGGGAGGGCATTCTCGATGTGCATCAAAAGTTCATGTTGGCATTTTTGTACTAAAGCCTCAATGGTGTTACGGTTCAGCCTTTACTTCTTATGATGCGACTTTCCTGCATGGTCTCTAGATTCGCATGTGTGTGGGACACACATTAATTGCATTGATCTATCCTTTTATGCCAGGGGTGGTTGATGGACATACCTGCAGGATATGAGTGCAGTGTTCACGTATGTTTGACACATATTTTACAAGATTTACATAGATTTAGCATGTGCTGTAACTACAGATGCATAAAACACAGAAAAAAGAGAATATGTTATATGACATCTGTTATTTACTGCAAAACATAACTATAAATACATATAGTTCCAATTAAAAAAGTTCATAAAACTCAACACAATGGAAAAATCATTTTTTCTAACAATAACTAACCAATTACATACATATTTTGAAATGTGTTAAAGAATAGATTTCAATTTTTTTAATGCTGTTTATTTAGATCTATTTTTAGCATTTTTGGAGAAATCCTTCAAAGTAGATAGACATTGCACAGTGGGCAGTGGGAGTGTATTTAATATATGTAATGGGAACTTTCTAATTGTTATTGATGTAAGCGACTCCATTAATGACGGATGTTTTCATCAATAAATTACTACTGGTCAGCCATATTGCTTGGCACAAACTATGATGACAATTTTCTTTTTTATGTATGACCAAACATGGCAGATTTTGCACTTATTAGTGAAGTTTGTACTTACCATTCCCTGACCACAGTCTTGCATTGGTAAGAGTTTTCTGTGATTAGTGGAATTCGTCATCCACTGAGTAAGCGTCCTTTGATGTAAAATCCGTTATGGTGGCATACATGTTTTTTAAGCTCATGAAGTCACTTGATTCCTAACCTCCTTCTGTAGCAGATCTCCTTCCCTGTTGCTGATCAATTACTTCTGCTGGGACCCATCATGGCTGAATTATTATGATAAGACCAGCGGTCGAAGGCTCTCTGCCTGACATCCTGAGGTTTCTCTCCAACCACTGTATTATGATTACAGAGGTCGGAGGTAAAACTGCAATGGGATTCCGCTCCTTTTCCAATGGGCTCTGTGAGCCCATCGAAACAAGAGCAAAATAGTAATCTTTTCAATGACGATGGAGCCAGGCTCGACTCCTCTGCCAGGACTATTATGTCGGTTTCCGACAGCCAATCCATGTTGGCCTTTCTGACATGGATTAACTGTCTTAAAGCGAATTTGGTGGCCCCTTGCAGGGTCCCTCTACCCCCTGGCCCACCGCATATGGGCCTGGGGGCATGTATGGTGCCCCCCTCAATACCCCTGCACTGTACAGGTCAGGGATTTATATAAACTTCCATTTTCAAATCAGCTTTTTCTGCAGGCATTATCAGCCCACCAAACAAGCTCACATTGGCAAATGGATGTTTAAGACCACAGCATTTTTTCCCGCACAAAGACGTCAGGTGGTAGCAAGTCCGCCTAACATCGTAATGAAGGCCATAATTGTGATAGTATGACATTTCGAACTGAATGAAATTTCAAAAACCATGGAGAGATTATAAATGTATTACGTAGCATGCCATTCAAAATGAAATAATAAAGTTGTTTAAATTCTGTTAAAAAAAGGGAAAAAAAAACAATCTAAAACAATCTTAATTAAACAATCCAGAAGAGTATATATTATTTGTTGATTTACTTTGCCAAAAACATGTGGTCATGTGCCTACCTAATTAACGAAATAGATTTAAAAGGTCAAGAACCTCATGAGATTCGATACAACTTGAATTCCAACATGCGGTATGGTTTCTTAGAATCGGAGAATCAATTAAAATGCAATGCATTTATGTCATTTTCTGAGAATATGTTGTTATTAACATCTGAAAACCGGACAGATTATTTACAATGGAAATATAATCTCGTTTTGAATACATTTACATTTTATGCTGCTCATCGTGAATGTAACACCATGATTTATATTTGTTATTAAAAAATGAAATGATTGAAAAAAAACAAAATACACATTTGAAGATGTTTTGTCGGAGGTCTTGTAGTTTAGGGTGGAATCACTTTATGTATGAATTAAATGCAGGGCCAAAAAAGCACACCGGGCACAATGCATTCAGGGGCATATTAGCAAGAACCTTGTTAAAATTTACGCTGTTTTAGCGGCAGGAAACTGTGCATTATGAAGGAGTATATTTTTCGTGCCAGCGGACAAATGTATTATCATCACTAATTTTAATGAATTCAGATATTACGTTCCTATAGATTTGTACTACTTAATATCACACGCACCTATCTAGATCGTCCATTCAGTCTTTAGTAATGGGATTTACTGGGTGAATTCGGAATCTGAGATGTCCAACAATTCAGCATGTGCGTTACCGCACCATTGTGGATTCAGACGATATATTTTGCAGGTAAAATTTGACAGAAAGTTTCCATGGAAAATTGACATGGTAAGACTGAAATCAAAGAAAGTTGGGCAGGATAAAATGGTGTGATGTATTATACGAGGAAGTAAGATATAACACATGGTATCCCTTAAAACTTGTATAAACGCCCATCTCTAATTTCCTTACTGACTTGTGACTCGTGTTGTCGCCTGTAATAAATGACATAGTAGCTCAAACGTAATAAGTTATTACAATTAAGGTCTGACTTCACAATGCCTATTGCCATAGCCTATGTTACCAAAAAAAGGTATACCCAAATAGTGTCCCTGGGACCTGGGTGATTATTAGTAAATAGAGAGGGGGCCCTAGTACAAATTTCTTAGAAAAAAACAATGCTCAATTAAACATTTATAAACAAACTAAACAAAGACCAAGTACAAAGATTCACTGTTATTTAATCACAAATGAATCAGTAGGATAAATCTTAAAAAGATTAGATCTGGCATTGATATTACATTTATTGTTCAAAACGACAAACAAATGTGCCCCAAAGTAAGGGTGGGGAGTGGTGGGAGGGGGCAAGGTTAGTGCAAATGAAGAGCAGGAATTGAAGGGAATTCAGGAGAAGTGCTGGTGAAGCGACCCTTTGTCACAAAGCAATTACAGATTGCTGGCTTCCACATGGAGCCACCGACAAAACATCAAATGTTTGAACAATTTCTATAGTGGCATGTATTAAAGGCCATCGTGAACGGATTAACACTGATGCGTGTATTGGCAGATTCAACAGTTGTCGACGTTCCGACCCCAATGATGGTCTAGGCAGCGGTGAAACCTTGAAGGGGGGTCTTCCTCAAGACAGAGGAGATGCCGGCTGAAGGACCGTGACAAGGTGTTGCACGGTGCAGTGTACATGGTGATGTGGGCGCATGGGCTCCACCGGAAAGGAATGGTAAAAAGGGTTCCTGGTCAAATCGTGGGTCTTAGTCACACAAAAGAACAAATCACTCAAACACCGTCGAAATCGGACAGCTGAGTTGGTTGATCTGAGGCTATGAAGTCTCTCAGTCTAGCAGGTCCCCGTGCCGTGTCCGTTCACAATTAACATTGCGGGCGGAGCTGCACCTCCAGTGTGGCAGGCACATCCTAATTGGCCTCGTGGGACCACCGCACCTCTGACGGTTGGTCTCATTTTTAGTTATGGTGGCGGGCGGACAAAGTTTGCGCGCCATCGTAATGGAGCCCTAAATGTCATTATAGGAAAGACAGAATTTCTCCTTGATTCAACACAGCCGGCAGATTTACAAGCCCCTTGTGACGCTGGTGCATCACGTTGCGTGACGCACTGGTGGCGCTGCCTGCAGAGTGATATTTACAAGCACAGGGTGTACCTATGGTAGCTCCTACATTGCCATACACAAGGTAGCTGGCAACACAGGGTGCCTGTCACCTTGTGCATGGCAATGCAAACCATGCACTTTTAACATTGCGGACAGCGCTGCACCCAGCAGCACCGTCCGCAATGTTAAAGGCCAGAATGCGCCCGCTAGTGTGGCGGGCAAATCCTAATTGGCCTCGTGGGACCGTCGCACCTCTGGTGGTCAGTCCCATTTTCCGTTACTGTGGCAGGCGGACAAAGTCCGCCGGCCATCGTAATGGGGCCCTATATGTCATTATAGGAAAGACAGAATTTCTCCTTGATTCAACACAGCGGGCAGATTTACAAGCCCCTTGCGCCGCCGGTGCATCATGTTGCATGACACACCGGTGGCGCTGCCTGCAGAGTGATATTTACAAGCACAGGTAATGTCACACTGAGTGACTAAACCTGTGCTTGTAAATATCACTTCAGTACACGCAACACTTTGCTTGTTGGGGGAGTGACATGAGTGTTGCTGTGGGTGTTCCCACGCAACAGCCATGTCTGCTGATGCATTGCCAGATTTATGAGAAATCATAAATCTGTAAATGCGCAAGAATGCCACACTGCGAGGTGCATGGAGGAGAAAGTTTTCATTTCTCCTCATTGCTTTCCTCTTTCAATGCGTGCTGTATCGAACAGCCCACATTGGAAGAGGAAATCACCTCAATTGATTGTTTTTCTCCAGGAAGGTGGCCCTTCCAGCACAAAGCAATATCCCCATGACACAGGCATCCTTGCACCATGGTGCAAGGGTGCCTGCGCCGGCGGATGGCAGCAGTTTGTGCGGCAGCGCTGAGGGAAGCACAGAGACATGACATATTGTTGTAAGTAGGTCGCATCCCTGTGCTTCGAAACGAACGCAGCGCGGCGCAGCAAAATGACCACCTTTCAAATGAACGTGGCCTTCGACTTCACTCCTTTATATGGTCATAGAATTCCTCAGTGACTTGTAATATTCTTACAACTTGTGGCAAGCGGTACTTTATCCCATATGTTATCTACAGTGCAATGCACTCCAAGGACTTGGCAGAAAGTCCTGCATTTAAGCAAGCTCTTACCCCTTAATGCATGCAAACGTGGTAGATTTGAGTCAGTGCTTGAACAAGAAATGCTAGAGAAACATGTCTGTCTGACGCGCTTGGCTGCCCGCACGCATCTTCATTTTCTCCCAGTCAATCCTGCCTGTGAAACAGGCCCTCTGAAGATGGCTTGTTATTTTGTCATCTCTGTCTGGCATTTAATGATTTCAAAAAGGGTAAAAGTCAATCAATAATAGCTCTAAAAAGTAGATTAGCGGGCTTTGGGTTTTAATAGGATGTCAGAAAGACATTAAAAAGAGCCTTTGATTGGTCCTCATTTTGAGTTCGTTAGAATGCACATATATCCATTTCATTACAGTCACTATTGACATACGTGATGATGCACTGCACGCTCTCTGGAGGCTTATCTGCGTCCTGAGCAGTTCTCAGAGGCAGCTTCTGCTGAAAGTTCATCTAGGGATGGAGAAACGTGTGGATGCGGAAAAACGTGAATATATTTCAATTTTTCACAAGGTGCAACGTGCACTTTGTCACATTTTAGTGCAACTGCCACTCACCCGAATGTTACATCAGAAGCAAAAAAAATGTCCTGTCGTGACACAACGACGAAAATGAAATAGACACTGCCTAAAGACCACCAACTCCTTCCAGATCTGGTCAAACTGCACAGACCGGTGCCGCCTGTAATGCCGTCTTAGTGGACAAGCCCACCTTGGAACCATTGTGAGGGGGTGGTCTCCGCCGACCCGTCGACGTCACCGAAATAGGCTAGCCCAGCGTGTGCTCGGCGGGCACGCAGAATAGTTAGTAAATAGCCTGGGCGTGGTTCAGTAAGTATCTGGCCACCACCATACAATGTGTGGGACCGTGTCTGTATTAGGACAGGCCCCTAAGTCTGCCACTCTACACCGCCCACCTAGTCTTTGGAACCCACCCGTTTGATCATACAATCCTCTTCTAACATCTTGCATTCCTCACATTTCCTGGGAGCCAGAGACAGATTGTGCTTCAGCCAAAGGTCAAAGCAAGCAAAACGAGTCAGAAAAGTGCACTCTTCTGAGTACTCCCACTTGCAGAATCGTAAGGCCAGATGTATCAAAGGGTTTTGCCCATTCTGTGTCTATGGGAAAATGTGTTGATACATATGGCCCTAAATCTCATTATTTTTTGCCAAGCTCCCATAGACGTTACAAATCCACTCTTATAATAAACCATTATCATCCTGTGGTCTATCCCGCCACTGTTTGCTTTCACCAAGATTTCCCCCCTCTATGTTACCTTTATGGCAATGCTTAACTGGCCGGTTATGTAGTGGGAACCTGGAAAAAGCATCTCAAAGTCCTTTACAGAGAATTTTTCGTTCACCTTTGAGACAGGAGGGGAACGTTAAACAGGTATCTCCACCGATAGCCCCGTTCTGGGTGGTGGAGGTTAAGTGACAGCTTTTGGATTGTTGTAGCTGTACTCTGGGGGGTAATGTCTACAACTCACTCTCTGTGTTAATAACGGCCAGTGACCTTCAGTAAAAAAAAAAACTTCCTTTTTATTTATTTTTAATAATGAACGTCAATGTTTGAGATCGTTGGTACAACGGAGTACGGATTCCTGACTGAAAATAATGTAACAGGAGAGGGCAGAAAAGTCATTAAGATCACCACTGATACACCTCTTACTAAAGTTTCCTACATATAATTTCAAGCACATTTTATCAAAGGCTGAATGTAAGCTGTTAGAATGGATACTGCCAAAAGAAAATGAAAGATTAGCCACAGCTCACAGTCCATTTCATCTCCTACCTTCTCGAGGAGCTGGTTTGGCTGCATACATATATTTTGCTATATATATTTTGCTATCCACAGTAGCCCACCGTAATTTATCCTTTGTGTGATGGCACATGTCCTCCAGATCGTAAAAAGCATTTTGGGAGTGTGAAAACTCTGCTCTGCCCCTAACATCTCAGCACTCCCAAAAGTGGGAAAAGAAGATCCTAGTTAGAATTTGTTTTTTTGATCAGTGACTGTCGCTGGTACTCGGCTGTTGACTTGTCTATCACTCAATGGACATGTCAGCTCGGGCTACAATCTAAACATCGAGGAACAGTGATGAAGCGTTGGCTGGGTGTTTGGAAAGGATAGCAGCCGGCTAGGACTAAGAATGGGGCCTGCTGGTCTTATATGAGTGCTTTGTCTTTGGGGAATGCCTTAGCCAAGAGAGGTTAACCAGAGCACCCAGATGGCCTCCGTACTCCTCACCAGAAATTGGAAAGGGACGGTCCAAGTGTGTATGCTGTAGTAGGGAAGGTGTTGGATAGTAAATTAAATCTATTCCCTATCCTAGAGCGCCCCCCAGCGCAATGCGTTGTAATGGTTTGCGTTGTAATGGTTGCGTCGTAATGGTAGTATGTTGTAAAAGTTTTGTTGTAAAGGCTGTTCACCGTGTATGCTACATGATTAGGTGAACTTTCTGGAGTAGTGACTGCCTTTAGAGCACGCTTCCCTGCACCACTAAAATATTTATTAACCATTGCTAAACCCCGAACCCCCACACCAAATTATTGACCAAAGTTCTCAGTAGCCTCCCTCTGGAGTGATTTGAGAATAGGTCCGAATTATTCACAACTGGGATCCTCTGACCATGTTTGACAATACAGATGTCCAGCATTTGAGGAGTTTGCTTCATGACTATAGTGCTACTTCAAAGCACTATGGTCACTAGAGCTCATCTGTGTGTTCCCATGTCCATTTTGGTTTCTATCCCATTTACATGTAAGTTAAAGTCAAGTCTAACCCCCAATTTAAGGCACCACATCTCCCTTCCCACCTCAGAGCTGTTGACTCAGTGCCAATAGCACCATTGGGTTTTAAGATACCTGAGTTTTAGTTTGCAAGAAACTCGTATCATTGAATTCAGAATCAGATAAGGCCTCCCTGATCAAAATAAACATTAGACATTCTTAATGAAAACACTGGCAAATTTGATACAAACGTTTACATTTTTTTCTGGTTGTCAGTAAGCTGTATTAGTGGTGTTGTGCTGCACAGCTTTTATAAGGACCATGAACGGTTAGTAGTCCTAAGCAGTACAGTGTTAGTCATCAGTTTTTGCAGTTGGATTTGTACATATTAACCCCCATCCAATATTATTGGTTTGGTGTATTTTGTGAATGAAGACCAACATCCTTATACTAGTTTACTATGTCTACGTAGTTGCAAAGAGAAGGGTGTGAATCATTATATTTGACTGTGGAACTACACTCTTCCCTTACTAGGTTAACATTGATCATAGTTTCAGATGTAAGACTGTAACCGTAATAGTTTGTGAACATAGGATTATAAATAGTAAGGTGATCAAGAACATTAGAGTGACTGTGAACAGCAGTGTTTGCAGGTAAATTGAATGGTTAATGTTGATTTCTACTGCGTATTGTATTGCTTGATTTCTTACTCTTTGCTCTGCATTTTATTGTATATTTAATTACAATATGTTATTCGTTGAAATGGCACATATATATATATATATATATATATATATATATATATATATATATATATATATATATATATATATATATATATATATATATATATATATATATATATATATATATATATATATATATATATATATATGTATGTATATATATATATATATATATATATATATATATATATATATATATATATATATATATATATATATATATATATATATATATATAAATATATTAACTGAAAAAACCATAGGTTATAGACCATATATAGTTAGGGATTAGCATTTACAAAACCTTATTTTACTCGCATAAAACCATTGAAATTCGCATATATAGTTAGTTGCGCTAACTATATATCGCGCACCCGCAATCATCAGTGATGTCACTGACCATGTCATGAATGATGTAATATGTGACATCATCAGCAGTGGATTGCAGGTGCGCGATATATAGTTAGCGCAACTAACTATATATGCGAATTTCAATGGTTTTATGCGAGTAAAATAAGGTTTTGTAAATGCTAATCCCTAACTATATATGGTCTATAACCTATGGTTTTTTCAGTGAATTTTCAAGGTTTTGTAAATGCTAATTCCTAACTATATATGGTCTATAACCTATGGTTTTTTCAGTGAATTTCAATGGTTTTTTAATAGCAAATATCAAATGCTGTCAAATGTCAAGTACATGATAGGTAAAAACATTTTCGTGTTTATGCACGCTGATGTGCTTTGAATGCTGCCCCCCCCCCCCTCTTTTCTCTTAGGAGTACTCTCTCTTTGCAGATAGAGAAGGGTAGTTAACGCAGGCCTTTGCCCCCGTTGTAATCCGTCGTGCCTGCTTCTCTCTCCATTTGATTGATTGTTATCCAAGCATTTAATATTTTTGAATTGGTTCTCTTTGGTTCATTCTGTATTTACAAACAAGCACAGAGTCGCAATACTCTGTTTAGTCTTTGCAGATAGTGAAAAATCGTTTAAAAAAACAAAAGGAATCGAGCAAAATCAGTAGGCCACTAATGGGATCTGTTTTTGACCTCGCTAAAATAGAAACATTAAGAACAACCCCTCATGAGAAATACGAAACTAGTGAGATGAACTTAGCTCCACACCATGATGGCTGCAAGACAGCTCGACTCTGCCGCCCACCCCACCCCACCCAAAATAACGACAAACCCTATGCAAATATTAGAAATATAAATATATACAACACACCAGCAAAGTAACAGGGTAAAACATTTTATTAAATAACTATTTACATAACTATTTTATACTTTTTGTTGCCCGATCCGGCTAGCTTAATCGACCGAGCATGAAACTCATGCACTCTGATAGCAAGCGTTGCTGCTGATACTATGCAGACAAAAACTGGTTTTCAGTTTGTACATTCTTTAAGATTTTTCCATCCAAGGCTGGTTGAGAGTTTGTAGAACGATGGCTTCAGATTTTCAACATATTTCAACAAACATATTTTCAACATACGGTGTGGTGGCGCGGACTGGGAGGGGGCGCTTGGCTCCTGCCCCCTCCCCAAGTAAGATTTCCATACGTGAGTGTACGTTCATGGTTTTGGTCCCTGAGTTGCTTCGATGTCACTGCCATGCTCAAATGGCATAAGTCCTGGATGTTGGGTGCCATAGTTCAGAGTTCTGAGCAGTGCTTGTAACACTGTCTGAAGCTTATTTGCACTTGCTGCAGCTTCACTATTCTCAAAGTAAGTGAGGGCCGTTTGTGGACCTGACTGCATTGGAAAACAATGTGATGCGGTGCCTCCCTGAACCGCTTGACGGAGGCCCCCGAGGGGCGGTGAGATGGCGCGGACTGGGAGGGGGCGCTTGGCTCCTGCCCCCTCCCCAAGTCGTGTTGCCCTGGTGTGGCCTGAGATCGCCCCTGACATAGGCGGCCGGCTCCCGGGGTCCGGCGGAACTTTTTGCCTTTTGATGACTCTTCCATTCTGGACCTTGTCCCACAATCCGTTTGACCTGAAGACACGCTGTAGTGGGGCGCCCCTTTATCTTTTCAGTTGCCATTCCGCCCGCTTTTGCTACACTGTGCCTCTTCCGCCATTCAGCTGTTTACTGCCCGCTCTTGCGACTACAGCGTCTCGCTCACCATGTAGTTGAGTTGCTCCCGCTCTTGCGATGCAGCTATAGGCGGCTGCCACAGGACTCTCAAAATGGCGGCCGCCTCTTCAGATTTGGGCGTGGTCCACTAAAATGGCCATGGGACACCTTGGAACTCGGACGCTTGTCTGCTAGGGCTTGGGCCCCATTCTCGAAAGCGTCCACTGAGCCTTGAAGATTCTACAAAAGTCTTGGGGGCCCCGACTCCCGCAGGCTTCTGGTGGGGAGCGGCTGCCATGATTGCTCGTGGAATGGCCACGACTGAGATACGAGATGGTGGTGCTCTCATGCTAACGCCAGCTTCAGTCTGAAACATCCAGAAACACTGTAGACTACCAATTCGATCAGTTCCGGTAGCGCCCCAACGTGACCCGGTAGGGAAGAACTTGCCCTCCCCTCTTTGACTGATGGTTCTTGTTGCCTGTCCCTTCTGTTGTCATTTAACAGAACTTTTTAGACTGCTGAAAGGGGTTGTGTTCCGACCGCTGGTTGGTGGAGACATTTTGACTATATTCTGGACCTACGGTGTCGCGTAATGCGTTATATGACACGCCGCGTTAGCGCACCCGGAAGTACTCCAGTGCGCGAAGCGCAGCTTCCCGGAAGGGATCCGGGGCGCGGCGCGCAGCGCGTAACGTAAGCATAACAGGTCATGTGACTTGTTAATAAAACTTTTCATTGGTTCATTTTACTTTTGTTATTCTAATGATGAAAGGCTTGGTCATATGACCTAAAAATTACGCTTTTTATTGCTTTCGAACATTATTTTTTCTTAAACATATATGTTATAATGTTCCAGGCTAATGTATTTTCCCGGAAAATTTACAACTGTCCTGCAAGTAAAATATATTCCTTTTTCTAGCAAAAGGGCGTTTCTTCGTCCCATGACGGAGCCGTTGAGCAAAAGATGCTCGGCCTGCTGTCTTAGTCGCCCATACGCCCGAATATCAGATTCTTATCGATCACTTTATGTTGCAGGAGTAAAAAACACAACAGCCCTTGACCATTTATCTTTACTGCGTTCCTGCGTATTATACCTTTTATCCGTCATGTAATTGGACTGCTTCATTTCACTTGCCTTTTACTGATTCGAAAACAGTGACTAAAATTAAAAACTTTACCAATGTAAATACTACTACCATGTTTTGTTTTAAAAACCTTTATTGTGAAAATGTCAGTATACAAATACGGGCCTATAACCACGTGGGCCGGCCACGGAGCAAACTGGAATCGTATATGATGAGGAGATATTTACACTGTAGAGGAACGCAACGAGCGGGCCATTAGGTTGCAAGAACTAAGGTGTCTAACAGTTGCGGAATCGGTGGACGTACATTTTGTAATTAAAATACGACAGGGCCACTTACAATAAAATTATCTAGATATACATTTGCGGGCAAGTACCATGGGTGACGTTAATTCGAACTTTCAATAGTACAGTAATCAATAACACATCAGAACTTAATATCAATAGGGATGTCGAAATATTCAATCAATTCTCATTCCCGCCCGCCATGTGCTTCAAAACTGCATACGTATCTCGTGATATCAAGGTTGTGCAACCAGTACACAACAAGGAGGTACGAGTCCCATTTATACCGGCGCCATTTTGGGCGAGGCCGGGCAGGTCCAGGATATAGTCAAAATATCTCCACCAACCAGCGGTCGGACCAGAACCCCTTTCGGCAGTCAAAAAAGCTTCAGTTAAATGACAACAGAAGACATAGGCAACAAGACCAACAGTCAAAAGAGGGGAGGGCAAGATCTAAAGCCATTGTTCTACAAACTCTCAAGCAGACTTGGATGGAAAAATCCTGAAGAATGTACAAACTGAAAACCATTTTTTGTCTGTATAGCATCACCAGCAACGCTTGAGTCAGCTTTGTGTGAAGCTGCCATTTTTTATTCAATCAATAGCGTCCCCCTGCACACATTCAGGGACCTGGTCGTGTCTAAAGGTTAAACGGATTGTGGGACAAGATGCAGAAAGGAAAAGGAAAAAAGTTCCGCCGGACCATGGGAGCCGGCCGCCTATGTCATGGGCGATCTTTGGCCACACCAGGGCAATAGTGAAGCTGCATCAGGTGCAAATAACTCAGAACTCTCAACTATGACACCCAACATCCAGGACTTGCCATCCGGATCTTGGCTCTCAACTATGGCACCCAACATCCAGGACTTGCCATCCGGACCATGGAACTTTCAGCGCAGCATTGTAGGATGGCCACACCAGTGCGGCAACTTGCTAGACACCACCTCGATGCCATCCAGATCTCAGCGCGTTGTGCTTCCTTCGGCCTACAGTAGCCGCAAGTGCAAACGCAACTCAGCTGGATAACGAGTGAAACACCAAGGGGCGCCCCACTGCAGCCGAGGAGCCTCCATCTTGGGGGCGACGCACTGCATCACATTGCTTTCTCAAACAGCCCCCACTGACTGACCCGACCTCACAGGCCAACGGGGCGCCCCACGCCGAATTTCGGCGCAGCATTGTAGGATGGCCACACCAGTGCGGCAAATTGCTGGACACCACCTCGGTGCCATCCGAATCTTGGCGCGTTGTGCTGCCTTCGGCCTACTGTAGCAGCAAGTGCGGGCGCAACTCTGCTGGACGGCGAGTGAAAAGATAAGGGGCGCCGCACTGCACATCAGGTGCCTCCACCTGGGGAGGCGAGAGAGGCCAGTTTGCGCCACCTCCCCCCCCCCCAGGCACCCCACGCCGACTTTCGGTGCAGCATTGTAGGATGGCCACACCAGTGCAACTTGCTGGACACCACCTCGGTGCCATCCGGATCTCGGCGCGTTGTGCTGCCTTCGGCCTATTCGCACATCGGTCCGCTACTGACGCCGCCTCACGTGCCAACGGATTTTCTACGCTTTTTATAGCAGCGCGTAACGTAAGCATAACAGGTCATGTGACTTCTTTATAAAACTTTTCATTGGTTCATTTTACTTTTGGTTTCCTAATGATGGAAGGCTTGATCATATGACCTAAAAATATCACTTTTCATTGGATTAAAACATTTTTTTTCCCAAACGATGAAAGCCCCACCTTGTTTCTAGATGTTTCAGACTAAAGCTGGCGTCAGCCTGAGAGCACCACCATCTTGTGGCTCTGTCGTGGTCATTCCGTGAGCAATCATGGCAGCCGCTCCCCACCGGAAGCCTGCAGAAGTCGGGAGCCCCCAAGACTTTTGTAAAATCTTCAAGGCTCAGGGGACGTCCGAGTTCCAAGGTGTCCCAGGGCCATGTTAGTGGACCAGGCCCAAATCCGAAGAGCCCATTTTAAGAGTCCTGTGCCAGCCGCCTATCGCTGCACCCCAAGAGTGGGCGCAACTCAACTACATGGTGAGCGAGACGCTGTAGCCGCAAGAGCGGGCGATAAACAGCTGAATGGCGGATGAGGCACAGTGTAGCAAAAGCGAGCAGAATGGCAACTGAAACGGTAAAGGGGCGCCCCAGTACAGCCGACGTGCCTCCACCTGGGGAGACCCGTTCACGCCGCCTCCCCCCTCGCCCCCCCGGGGCGCCCCACGCCGTTTTTTCGGAGCAGCATTGTAGGATGCCAAAACCAGTGCGACAACTTACTGGACATCACCTGGGTGCCATCCACATCTCAGCGCGTTCTGCTGCCTTGGGACTATTCGCACAACAGACCGCTACTGACGAGGCCTCCCCGCGCACCCCCGGGACGCCCCACGCCGTTTTTCGGAGCTGCATTGTAGGATACCAAAAACCAGTGCGGCACCCAGGTAACATCACCTGGGTGCCCTCCAGAACTCAGCACATTGTGCTGCCTTGGGACTATTCGCACAAAACACAGCTACTGACCATTGTTGCTTCTTTTTTAAAAAAAATGTTTAAATGTATTTACTGTTTTTGTTGCGTTCTATATATTTAAAAGTTATTAAAGAGTTATGATCCTACTTTGTTGGAGTACTATATATTTATAATGTGACACATAATTGTAAAAACTTTGATGTACAAAGAGGCATCCCTGGAATCTTCCGCTTCAGGCTCGGTCCCACACACCCTCACAGTGAGAATCCCCTCCCCAAGCACAATACAGGATGGTTATCAGATAGTAGGAACGCGTGTGGTGTGACAGATCTACTGTAACTCCTTTGAAGAGGGGTGATTCTCTACAGCTGGGGCCATAAACTACATCTGCAGGGCTAGGTGATAGCCTGGGACCGGCCTGAACAATCGGACACCGAGGAAGAAGAGTGTTAGGGGGTGCGGTAGTGAATAGGGTGAAAGGGTGGTGTCGGGCGGGCACAGGGTGTGATTCTCAGGGAAGAGCAGCGCACATGGGAGGAGGTTTCTGGCCCATGCATGAGAGAGAGAGCGGGGGTGACCAGTGCGTGGAGGAGATGCTTGCGAGGGTGAGGAGCCATGCTGAGGATCGGCGGCGTGCAGAGAGTGGGTCTGGTCAAGGCATCTAAAATGGCTGCCGTGCTCAACAAAGTGTGGCATTGGAAAAAAGACAAGATGGCGCAGACAATGTTTATCAATAAGGATTAATTTATAACAATTATTTAAAACAAAATATTTACTCGCAGAGACAACATGGCGGTCAACAGTTCCTGATTTCCATCGAATCGAACGTTAACAGACGTCACGCAACAAAAAAAAAACGCTCACGCACAGCCACTGGAAGACATGTATCAACATATATGAGCCTCCTCAGCCACCCTCAGAAAACAAAAGGGGTCAGGATACGTCTCCCGTACCCCCTTATACCTAGTAATTTAATGAAATCGAAACACAAAATGGCGAATTCACGTTTCGCTACCAGTTTGCGAACCGAGAAGCGCTTCTACCGCGAAAAATCAAATTTATATTATTTGCCCCACGGGACCCTTTAATAACCCCAACATCATTCCTAGGGGGTCAAGAGAGGTCTACCTAGCCCCCTTTCATTAAATTCCCCATTTTGTTTTTCTCCTCCTCTTGTCTATCGATCCTACCGACAGACAAGATGGCGGCCGCACCGGACTGTTTAGAATGTTGACAGACACCGGAGAGCCAATCAGCTTCGCTACGCAAAGCTCCGTTACGCGAAAAGTACGCGATCTGGAGCGCTATCTGGGACGCTGTCACAGATATACCTGTTTTTTAAACGTTCATTTCTCAAAATCCACTGGAGCACATATATTGAGACCCAGCAAAGGCACATCGGACTAACAGTCCCTATAATTTTGCCAAGTTTCGTGCAAATCCATTCAGCCGTTAATTTGCGAACCGAGAAGCGCTTCTACCGTGAAAAATCAAATTTTTTTAATTTTCCCCACGGGACCCTTTAATAACCCCAACATCATTCCTAGGGGGTCAAGAGGGGTCTACCTTGCCCCCTTTCATTAAATTCCCCCTTCGTTTTTCACCTCTTCTTGTCTCTCGATCCTACCGAGAGACAAGATGGCGGCCGCTCCGGACTGTTTAGAATGTTGACAGACACCGGAGAGCCAATCAGCATCGCTTCGCAAAGCTCCGTGACGCGAAAAGTACACGATCTGGAGCGCTATCCAGGACGCTGTCACAGATATATAAATTTTTTAAAACGTTAATTTCTCAAAATCCACTGGAGCACATATATTGAGACCCAGCAAAGGCACATCGGGGTAACAGTCCCTACAATTTTGCCAAGTTTCGTGCAAATCCATTCAGCCGTTCGAGCTAAAAGTGAGGCCAAACGCCCTATGGAAATTAACATGGGAAAAACGCGTTTTGGGACCCCCCTTTTTTCTCGGCCCCCCCTTGACAAACCCCCCCCCCCCAAATTTTCAGGGGCTGCCATTTTCCTGAAAATTTCAGCCGATTCCGTCCACAAACGCCAAAGTTATTAGACATAGAATTTTCAAAAGTCCCATAGAGAAAAAATCCTAACTATATATACCTACTGGCGATAGCCAGTAGGTAATATGTATATATGTATATATATATGTTAGACCTGACGTCTTTTGGCGTGATTACCCCTATCTTTTTGCCTCGGCCTCCTGTATTTTTGATGCTGTGCTGGATTCGTTTTTGCTGGTTTAGATGCTTTGGACACTCTGCCACTGCTGATCAGTGCCAGAGTGTAAGTGCTCCCTATGTAAATTGTTATCATGATTGGATATCCATGTTTGGCATATTTGTATCACCACGAAGTCCCTAGTAAAGTGCACAGGGTGTGCCAGGGCCGGTGATGACGAATGCTACTAGTGGGCCTGCAGCACTGATTGTGCCACCCACAGGAGTAGCTCTAAAAATGGTGTCTCGGGCCTGCCACTGCAGCGCCTACGGGCAGTTTAGAACTGCCATGTCCTCCTGGTCAGTGTCCCCACTGACCAGGCCTAACCCTTCCCTTTTCGTGCACATCAGTCACCCCTATGGAAGGCCCAAGGTACCCCCCTGGGCAGGGTGCCGTGTATGTGAAAGGTAGAGCATGTACTGGTGCAGGTGCCATGCTCTGGTAGTGAATTACAGCCATTTTCGTTTTTCACTATTGTAAGGCTATCTTGCTCCATAGGTTAACATGGGGGATGCCGGCTACAGTGGTTACGGCATTTCTTCCCATAGGAGCAAGATAGGACATAAGTATTTAGTATCCCTGAACACAGAATTTAATAACGCATCTTTTAGGAAAGGTGGTTTTTAGATCCTGTGTTTGAGGACAGCACTTTTAGAAAGTTGCTGTTCTCTTGTCTGACCCTTCTGCGTGCCTGGAAAGGTTTGTGTATTGACTGTCTGGTTTGTGAGTGACAGGGGCTGGGGAATCCCCCCAGAGGCTGGATGAGTCAGCACTAGGCTGAGTGGAGCGATTGCTACCTGAGTGGTGGGAGGAGTTAGCACCTGGGCTGAATAGGGCTGTGCCTGCCTGCCACAATGCTGGCTCCACCTCCTGCTGGGCGGCGGAGGACTCTGCCCCTCACTCTGAAAGGAAAGATGCAGCCAGCACGTCAAGGTGCTCAGGATCCACCCAGAACTGGTTCAGACCAGGCTCAGGGCCCACATGCACTGAGAGAACAAAGACTTTAGGGGTATAAGTACAGGACCCCTGACAACAGAAAATTAGATCATCCTGGAAATCAAGAAGGAACCTCTGCCAAGGAGAAAGCTGACTCTGAAGAAGGAAGACTGTCCTGCTGTTGCTCTGCTGGACTGACCTGCTGCTGCTTTGCTGCCAAGGAGAGGGGAAGGACTTTGCTGTGAGCTGTGTCCCCTGTCTTGTAAGGAATCTCCAAGGGCCCGAGAAGAGCTGGCTCCCTGTTTCCGAAGTCCCAGGAACAAAAGGACTTCACCCCCAGTCTCCCTGAACTCTGCTGAGAGAGTTCTGTCCTTCGTAGAGTGCTTGATCCAGTTGTGGGGCCTCTAGAAGTTGAACCTGAGCTGGGAAGCTTGAGACTAAGCTGAGAAACTTGTGAAGCTGAGAAGTGTTGCATCGCTCGCTTGCGGAGCGCATCCCCGACAGTGCGAGAAGTTTCCCGCCGCTACGAGGGTCGAGATCGGCGCAGCACCTGACATCGCTGCCGAGGCCGTCGCACCCTTCGTTTGCGAGACGCACCAGGCCGGTGCAGGGGAATCGAACATCGCTGTGAGTGTCGTCACAGAGCCTGTCGCGGGGTGAGATCACCGCACCGCTTGCTTGCGGACCGCATCACGTCGCTGCGAACGTCGTCGCAGAAAACATCACATCGAGGAGCTGCAAGAGAGAGGGTCACCGCTGGACTGTGCATCGTCGCCCCGGAGATCATCGCAGCCCCTACGAGATCATCGCATCGTGCCTTTGCGAGAACAGACTTCCCACGGAACCTACGCACCGGAATCTACGCAAGCTGCCTTCCTCCCCTTACAGACCGGATTCGTCGCCGCACGCCCGCTGCTGCAGCGGGGCTGTCGCATCGCCTCCCCAGGGTCTCAGGAGTAACGCATCGCTTGTTTCCACCGCACCAGCTTCCTGCTTGTGGAACTTTGTTGCATCTAAAAGGTACTGTGAGTCAACGTGACGCAACTGTGAACTTTTCACGCATCTGTGGATTATTTGATCGTAACTTAAAGAACTTTGATTACAACCTGAAGAACTCATTTGAAACCGTAACCTTGCATTGTGTATGTTGGATTTCTGCCGTTTTGGTCTTGTGTAGTTTAGAATAAATATCTTTATTTTCCTAAACTGTTGTAGAATCAGTTTGTGGTGTTTTCACTGTGTTACTGTGAGTGTTGGTACAAATACTTAACGCATTGCCTCTGGTTAGCCTAGACTGCTCAGGCCAAGCTACCTTGAGGGCGAGCAGGGGTTATCTGAGAGGGTTATCTCCTTGTCCTGACTAGAAGCAAGGGTCCCTATTTGGACGGTGGTACCTACCTCTGCCAACTAGAGACCCCCAGTTCTAACATTGGTGGTCAGGCGGTGGGATTTGAACTTGTATTTGTACTTGACCCACAGTAATTGGTGTACATCACTAGTGAGTGCAGACCATTACGCCACCGCATACTACTGGTTTTTGAGTTTTTTGCATTCTGTTGTTGAGTAACTCTTCGGAAAGCGTCATGTCTCTGAATGGGAAAGCGGCCAGTGAGGAGGCAGAGATAGATTTGGAATTCTCGATTGAAGATCTGTACTCCTACCCAGTAAAGCATCTTAGGTACTTCTGCCAGCAGTTTGAGTGCCCCATAAAGAGCGCCTACAGGAAGGAGGAGCTGCAGAAAATCTTGAAAACCTATTGGGAAGCACAGGAAGGAAATGATGTTGTGGATGTAGAAAGTGCTTTCCAAGGCAAAGACCTGCCAGTGGGCAGGGTAGGCTCAGGAGCTGGCAGCAACCACTCCAGTAGGGGCCTCACCCCGGAAGAGTTACAGGAAAATCAAAGAATAAGAGAATATGACCTGGAGGTCATGAAAATGAAAATGAAGCAATTGGAAGTAGAGAAGGCGGCGGAGGAGAGCAAAAATGCCCGCGCCTTAGAGGAAAAGAAATTGCTTTTGGCTCACGAGTTGAGAATGAGAGAGCTGGATCTGCAAAACAAGGAGGTGGACGCCAGTTCTAATGGTGGCAGCGCGCAGCCAGTGCATGGCGGTAAAGTATATATTCCCAAAGACCTGGTACAGAATTACCATAGAAGTGAGGATATTTATGCCTGGTTCACTTCGTATGAAATTGCATTGAAGATGAATGATGTGCCTGACAAGCATTGGGGGGCGGGCCTGTGGAAACATTTTGAGGCGTCTGGGAGGAGTGCTCTAGAGCCCTTAGAATTGACAGGTGCCATGACCTACCCCAATATGAAGGAGGCCTTATGTCTCAGGTATGGCCTTACTCCAGAGCAGTACAGACTGCAGTTTAGAAACTCCAAGAAGAAAGAGTCTGAGACTTGGATGGAGTGTGTGAATGGGTACTCGCGTGCACTGGAAGGTTGGATGAAGGGCAGTAAAGTAACTGATTTGAAGGGGTTGTTGCATTTAATCAGTTGGGAGCACTTGAGTAGTCTTTGTGCTCCAGAGCTGCGCCAGCTTCTTTTAGATAGCAAGCTGACAGACCCCATTGAGCTTGCTAAGGAGGCGGACCGCTGGTCCAGTACCAGGGTCCACAAAAGAATTGTGGGTACCACAGCCAAAGGTGGGCAGGGTCCCCAGCAGAAGAGTGGGGGGGACAAGGGTAACCAAAAGGAGTTCTCGCAAGGGCCCCAAAGTAGTTCCCCGGAAAAGGATTCCCAAACCCCCAAGCCTAAACAGCCATGGCCCTCTAAGGGTAGGCGGGACAAGAGAAATAACCAGGGTCCCCCTACCTGCTATCACTGCAACGAGGTGGGCCATATCACTCCGAAATGTCCCAAGAAGAAGCCCGCACCCACTGGTGCTCCAGCGCCAGCGTTAGCTAGTGTAGCTTTGGGTGGGGATTTGGTTTCTAGTGATTGGGGAGAGCTAGCGGTCATGACCCTTGTCTCGCTAGGAGACCGAGAGATGGTCCCGGAAACCTTACTGCCCTCTAACACTAAGAAATATGGGCAGAAGGTGGCCATCAATGGGAGGGAAGTTGAGGCTCTGAGAGACACCGGAGCCAGTGTGACATCCGTGAGGTGTCAGTGGGTGTCTGACGAGCAAATCATCCCTGGTGTACTCCGCCCTGTAGTGGCCGCTGACAGCTCAGTGCGCCTCTGCAAGTTAGCGAAGGTTTCCTTTGAATGGGGAGGAGTCTCTGGTCTTTTGGAGGTAGTTGTCAGCGATGCCTTGCCTGTGGACTGTCTGTTAGGCAACGACCTGGAGAGTTCTCCATGGAAAGACATAGAACACCGAACTCACTTGGAGATGTTGGGTCTGCCTGCGTGGATCTGCGTGACCACACGTGCTATGGCAGCCAGTAAGGGTGAATCAGCAGCACTGGAGCCTGAAACAGTGGCCCAGAGACCTGCCAGGAGAGGAAGAGGCAGAGGGCGCGGGAAACCAGCCCCAGCCGTTCCCACGGTCCAGGAGGAAGCAGAACCTGAGGGGGATGCCCTGGAGCCTACAGGGGAACAGGTGGCCGAACTGGGAGATCTACCTGAGCTGACCCATTGGCAGCAAGAAGGTGGTCCCTCCAGGGAGGAGTTCTGCCAGGCGCAGAAGGAGTGCCCTTCCCTCATTGGTCTGCGGCAACAGGCTGTAGATCAGGCAGCAGGTGGAGCAGTCAAAGATCACTATGTCTACTGGGAAGGTGACCTACTTTATAGCGAGCCTAAGTTTGCTGAGCCCGGTGCAGCCCGTGTGCTGGTGGTACCCGAGCGCTTCAGAAACTTCCTAATGGGTCTGGCTCATGACGTGCCTCTCGCAGGACATCTGGGGCAAGACAAGACCCTACACCGGCTTGTCACCCACTTCCACTGGCCCCAGATGAGGAAGCACGTCGGTTCCTTTTGCAGATCTTGCCAAACCTGCCAAGCTAGTGGCAAGACTGGAATGAAGTTGAAGGCCCCCCTTCAACCCTTCCCAGTGGTGAGCACCCCTTTCGAGCGGGTGGGCATAGATATCGTAGGGCCCCTGGACGCCAAGACAGCCTTAGGCAACAGGTTCATCCTGGTCTTGGTGGACCATGCCACCCGGTACCCGGAAGCAGTCCCTCTCAGGACAATCACAGCACCCGTGGTGGGCCGTGCATTGATGGGGATCTTTTCCCGTGTGGGGTTCCCCAGAGAGGTGGTCTCCGACCGGGGTACCAACTTCATCTCTAGGTACATGAAGTCTCTATGGGAGGAGTGTGGGGTAACTTATAAGTTCACCACTCTTTACCATCCTCAAGGAAATGGGCTGGTTGAAAGGTTCAACCGGACCCTGAAAGGTATGATTATGGGCCTAGCGGAGCCCATGAGACGGAAGTGGGACGTCTTGTTACCATGCCTATTGTTTGCCTACAGGGAGGTGCCTCAGAAGTCCTTAGGGTTCAGTCCCTTCGAACTCCTGTATGGCCACCCTGTTAGAGGACCTCTCTCGCTGGTGAAGGAGGGTTGGGAAAAGTCCCGTGGGAAAACCCCCCAGGATGTGTTCAGCTATGTGCTGGCCATCCGCAACCAGACACAGCGCTTCAGGAAGTTCGCTCAGGCGAACCTGGAAGCAAGCCAGGAAGAAATGAAAAGAAGGTACGACCAGAATACCACTCTGGTCGAATTTCAACCTGGGCAGAAAGTGTGGGTGATGGCGCCAGTGGAGCCTTGCGCGCTCCAAGACAAGTGGTCTGGGCCATACGAGGTGGTGGAAAGGAAGAGCGAGGTAACCTACCTGGTTAACCTGAAGACTCCCAGGCAGCCCCTGAGAGTTTTGCACGTGAACCGCCTCAAACCCCACTTTGAGAGGTCTGAAGTAACCATGCTCCTGGCTACAGATGCAGGGATGGAAGAGGATAGCGATCCTCTCCCTGACCTCCTGGCAGTTAAGGAGCACGATGGGTCAGTGGATGGTGTGGTCCTCTCGCCCACCCTGACCCCAGAACAGCAGAATGACTGTCGCCAAGTGTTGGGGCAGTTCTCCTCTCTGTTCTCCCTGACCCCAGGAGTCACCAACTGGTGCGTCCATGATGTGGACACTGGAGACAGTCTGCCGGTAAAACAAAAGTTTTACAGGGTAGCCGACAAGGTCAGGGCCAGCATCAAGGAAGAGGTTTCCAAGATGTTGGCGCTAGGGGTGATTGAGCCCTCCAGCAGCCCCTGGGCTAGCCCAGTGGTCTTGGTCCCCAAGAAAGCTGCTACCCCCGGTGGCCCGCCAGAACTCCGGTTTTGCGTGGACTACCGTGGGCTCAATGCGGTCACGAAGACTGACGCACACCCTATCCCCAGAGCTGATGAGCTCGTGAATCGGTTGGGAGCTGCCCAGTACCTCAGTACATTCGATTTGACTTCGGGGTACTGGCAGATCGCCTTGACTGACGGGGCCAAAGAGAGGTCAGCATTTTCAACGCCAGAGGGGCACTTCCAGTTCCGTGTCATGCCCTTTGGGTTGAAGAATGCCCCTGCCACATTCCAGAGACTGGTCAACCAGGTACTGTCTGGGCTGGAGGAATTCAGCGCCGCATACCTGGAAGACATTGCTGTGTTCAGCTCCACGTGGGAAGAACACTTGCAACACCTCTGCGAAGTGTTGAAGGCTCTGCAGAAGGCAGGCCTCACTATCAAGGCCAGCAAGTGCCAGATAGGGCAGGGATCTGTGGTGTATTTGGGACACCAGGTGGGGAGCGGCCAGGTGGCGCCCCTACAGGCTAAGATTGATACCATTCTGGCTTGGGAGCCCCCCAAGACCCAGACAGAGGTGAGAGCCTTTTTAGGACTCACCGGGTATTACAGACGGTTTGTCAAGGGATATGGCACCATTGTCGCCCCCTTGACAGAACTCACTTCCAAGAAGTTGCCCAAAAGAGTTGACTGGACTGACGCCTGCCAAACTGCTTTTGAGGCCCTGAAGACTGCGATGTGCACAGCACCGGTGCTCAAGGCACCTGACTTTTCCAGTGAGTTCATAGTTCAGACGGACGCTTCAGAGCATGGTGTGGGAGCAGTACTCTCACAAGCCACTGAGGAGAATGGAGACCAGCCAGTAGCTTTCATTAGTTGGAGGCTACTCCCCAGGGAACAGAAGTGGAGTGCGATTGAAAGGGAGGCTTTTGCTGTGGTCTGGGCTCTGAAAAAGTTGAGGCCCTACCTGTTTGGGACTCACTTTCGTGTTCAGACCGACCACAGGCCCCTCAGGTGGTTAATGCACATGAGGGGTGAAAATCCAAAACTGTTGAGGTGGTCCATCTCCCTACAGGGAATGGACTTTACGGTGGAACACCGCCCCGGTACGGAACACGCCAACGCTGATGGTCTGTCCAGGTTTTTCCGCCTTAGTGAAGAGAACTCCCAAGAGGGTGGGTAGTTCTCCCCACTTTCAGCTGGAGGGGACACGTGTTAGACCTGACATCTTTTGGCGTGATTACCCCTATCTTTTTGCCTCGGCCTCCTGTATTTTTGATGCTGTGCTGGATTCGTTTTTGCTGGTTTAGATGCTTTGGACACTCTGCCACTGCTGATCAGTGCCAGAGTGTAAGTGCTCCCTATGTAAATTGTTATCATGATTGGATATCCATGTTTGGCATATTTGTATCACCACGAAGTCCCTAGTAAAGTGCACAGGGTGTGCCAGGGCCGGTGATGACGAATGCTACTAGTGGGCCTGCAGCACTGATTGTGCCACCCACAGGAGTAGCTCTAAAAATGGTGTCTCGGGCCTGCCACTGCAGCGCCTACGGGCAGTTTAGAACTGCCATGTCCTCCTGGTCAGTGTCCCCACTGACCAGGCCTAACCCTTCCCTTTTCGTGCACATCAGTCACCCCTATGGAAGGCCCAAGGTACCCCCCTGGGCAGGGTGCCGTGTATGTGAAAGGTAGAGCATGTACTGGTGCAGGTGCCATGCTCTGGTAGTGAATTACAGCCATTTTCGTTTTTCACTATTGTAAGGCTATCTTGCTCCATAGGTTAACATGGGGGATGCCGGCTACAGTGGTTACGGCATTTCTTCCCATAGGAGCAAGATAGGACATAAGTATTTAGTATCCCTGAACTCAGAATTTAATAACGCATCTTTTAGGAAAGGTGGTTTTTAGATCCTGTGTTTGAGGACAGCACTTTTAGAAAGTTGCTGTTCTCTTGTCTGACCCTTCTGCGTGCCTGGAAAGGTTTGTGTATTGACTGTCTGGTTTGTGAGTGACAGGGGCTGGGGAATCCCCCCAGAGGCTGGATGAGTCAGCACTAGGCTGAGTGGAGCGATTGCTACCTGAGTGGTGGGAGGAGTTAGCACCTGGGCTGAATAGGGCTGTGCCTGCCTGCCACAATGCTGGCTCCACCTCCTGCTGGGCGGCGGAGGACTCTGCCCCTCACTCTGAAAGGAAAGATGCAGCCAGCACGTCAAGGTGCTCAGGATCCACCCAGAACTGGTTCAGACCGGGCTCAGGGCCCACATGCACTGAGAGAACAAAGACTTTAGGGGTATAAGTACAGGACCCCTGACAACAGAAAATTAGATCATCCTGGAAATCAAGAAGGAACCTCTGCCAAGGAGAAAGCTGACTCTGAAGAAGGAAGACTGTCCTGCTGTTGCTCTGCTGGACTGACCTGCTGCTGCTTTGCTGCCAAGGAGAGGGGAAGGACTTTGCTGTGAGCTGTGTCCCCTGTCTTGTAAGGAATCTCCAAGGGCCAGAGAAGAGCTGGCTCCCTGTTTCCGAAGTCCCAGGAACAAAAGGACTTCACCCCCAGTCTCCCTGAACTCTGCTGAGAGAGTTCTGTCCTTCGTAGAGTGCTTGATCCAGTTGTGGGGCCTCTAGAAGTTGAACCTGAGCTGGGAAGCTTGAGACTAAGCTGAGAAACTTGTGAAGCTGAGAAGTGTCGCATTGCTCGCTTGCGGAGCGCATCCCCGACAGTGCGAGAAGTTTCCCGCCGCTACGAGGGTCGAGATCGGCGCAGCACCTGACATCGCTGCCGAGGCCGTCGCACCCTTCGTTTGCGAGACGCACCAGGCCGGTGCAGGGGAATCGAACATCGCTGTGAGTGTCGTCACAGAGCCTGTCGCGGGGTGAGATCACCGCACCGCTTGCTTGCGGACCGCATCACGTCGCTGCGAACGTCGTCGCAGAAAACATCACATCGAGGAGCTGCGAGAGAGAGGGTCACCGCTGGACTGCGCATCGTCGCCCCGGAGATCATCGCAGCCCCTACGAGATCATCGCATCGTGCCTTTGCGAGAACAGACTTCCCACGGAACCTACGCACCGGAATCTACGCAAGCTGCCTTCCTCCCCTTACAGACCGGATTCGTCGCCGCACGCCCGCTGCTGCAGCGGGGCTGTCGCATCGCCTCCCCAGGGTCTCAGGAGTAACGCATCGCTTGTTTCCACCGCACCAGCTTCCTGCTTGTGGAACTTTGTTGCATCTAAAACGTACTGTGAGTCAACGTGACGCAACTGTGAACTTTTCACGCATCTGTGGATTATTTGATCGTAACTTAAAGAACTTTGATTACAACCTGAAGAACTCATTTGAAACCGTAACCTTGCATTGTGTATGTTGGATTTCTGCCGTTTTGGTCTTGTGTAGTTTAGAATAAATATCTTTATTTTCCTAAACTGTTGTAGAATCAGTTTGTGGTGTTTTCACTGTGTTACTGTGAGTGTTGGTACAAATACTTAACGCATTGCCTCTGGTTAGCCTAGACTGCTCAGGCCAAGCTACCTTGAGGGCGAGCAGGGGTTATCTGAGAGGGTTATCTCCTTGTCCTGACTAGAAGCAAGGGTCCCTATTTGGACGGTGGTACCTACCTCTGCCAACTAGAGACCCCCAGTTCTAACAATATATATATATATATATACTGAGATTCAAATGAATATATAGTTCTAAAATTCCCAAGCTCTGAAGTTTCATCAGTGAGAAGAACCTGCAAACTCATCTCTGGCACTGGTGGTTGACCTACACAACATCAAAGTTCTCGGAAAAGGTCTGACACCAATCCTCCTAAAGCACGAAAATAACAAAGAACATATAGCAATAGTCTGTAGCAGTTTATCAGCTAAACTAAAAACTAATATTCAGTGTCAACTGTCAGGCCAACAACATTGTACATATAACTATATTGAATATATGAAAGGTACTTCAGCAGTAGCGGTCAGTCGTGGGAGTGCTCCCGGGCGGTGACGTGGGGCGGGGGAGGGGCAGGGTTGGTGGGTAGTAAACTATGGCATACGGTCAAATGCAGGTAAGTAAACATATAAATAAATAAAACGAATTTCGTTGCGCACACTGCATCGAATTTGGCGATGCTGTCACAGATATACCTGTTTTTTAAACGTTAATTTCTCAAAATCCACTGGAGCACATATATTGAGACCCAGCAAAGGCACATCGGACTAACAGTCCCTATAATTTTGCCAAGTGCTCCCGGGCGGTGACGTGGGGCGGGGGAGGGGCAGGGTTGGTGGGTAGTAAACTATGGCATACGGTCAAATGCAGGTAAGTAAACATATAAATAAATAAACGAATTTCGTTGCGCACACTGCATCGAATTTGGTGATGCAGTGCGCGCAAAATATCTACCTACAAAAATATTGATGCAAAAAATATCGATAGTCAAAATATCGACATCCTATCCTTATAATGTAAATTACTAAAATATTGAAAAATAATATAGGTGTAAAAAATATTGACGTAAAAAATATCATTTTTTTATATATAAAAAATTATGTAATAAAATTAACTGAAACAATTACTTAGATGTAATGTACATTAAAGAAATGTAATAAACAAATGTAATTTAAAAAACTTTAAACATATATAAAATATAATATATACATATATATTTACTTTAAAACAATTAATATACTCATAACTTTAATTTATTATTAAATATTAAAAATATATGAAAATGAACTAATAAATATGTATATGTATACATACACTTATAACACTAAAACTAATAATAAAAAAATTATACTATAAAGTAAATTATTACAATATTTATACATTTTTAAATTTACATTTTGCACTCCATTGAGTGCAACAGTAGGGAAAATGTTGGATAGCGTAGGGGCAAAAATTACTATTCCCACTCCAGTGAGTGCAACAGTAGGGAAAGTGTTGGATAGCGGAGGATAATACATTAGTATTCCCACTCCAATGAGTGCAACAGTAGGAAAAGTGTGGGTAGCGGAGGGGAAAAATGTACTATTCCCACTCTAGTGAGTACAACAGTAGGGAAAGTGTTGAATAGCGGAGGGGTAACAATAACTATTCCCACTCCAGTGAGTGCAACAGTAGGAAAAGTGTTGGATAGCAGAGGGGAAATAATTACTATTCCCACTCCATAAGTGCAACAGAAGGGAAACTGTTGGATAACATAGGGGTAAAAACTACTATTCCCACTCCAGTGCGTGCAACAGTAGGGAAAGTGTTGGATAGCGTAGGGGAAAAAATGGGAGACAACATTTACAACGCTGGTAGTACCACGCGGGTTAATAACAACGCGGATGTTACATTGTCCGTGTTGTTATCACGGAACGTTGTTACCAGGGAATGTGTTGGATTTTAAATCCAACACATTCCCTTCTGTTGCACTAACTGGAGTAGGAATAGTAATTTATACTATTTGTAAGTCCATTGCGCCATCTAGCGCAAGTCGTAGAAACTACTTGCGATGTAATGTAATGTGTGGTAACAACGCGGTCGATGTAACATCTGCATTGTAACCTACAGCGTGGTATTTGCTTGTGGCGTAACGTCATATATTCAGTTGAAATTACTATTCCCCCTCCAGAGAGTGCAACAGTAGCAAAAGTGTCGGATAGCCTAAGCAAAACATTACTAATCCCACTCCAGTGAGTGCAACATTAGGGAAAGTGTTGGATGGCATAAGGGTAAAAATTACTATTCCCACTCCAGAGAGTGCAACATGAGGGAAAATGTTGGATAGCAAAGAGTTAAAATTTTTATTTCCAAAGTAATACATTCTCCATAAAAAAGAAACAAAATATCAACCTCAATACAAAATGTGTTAATAACACAAAAATAAAAAATATATTAAAATATTATAAATTTACAAAAGATAGAAACATATTATAATGTTAAAAAATACTAAAAATTAATAACAAACATTATTTTATATAAAATTCAAAATCATTTTACAAACAAATAACTATATTTAATATAAATTAGTTATAAACTAAAACATTAATTATTACACAAAAACAATACTTTTTATTTCCTACCCAATAACCCTACACCTTTCATAATACACATCTAAATGTATATAAAAGTGTACCTCCATAATTAATATAATTATCAAATAAACAATTTTTATTAATAAAAAGTCAATTTTAAACATTTAAAAAAGAATTTACTCACCACACTTTACCCCTATAAATTCAAAATTCCTACACAAAATAAAAGTTAATATTTACCATAAAATGTTAGCAATTAATAAATCAATAATACCTAGCAAATATTTATTAATTGATAAAACTCAACAATACACACATAAACATAATTACCCAATTTCCATAACTAATTTAACATTATCGAATTATTATCAATTAATTAATTAATTGAAATTAATTTACTTCCCACCCTTTACTATTATAAATCCAACAACTCACATCTCTAATTAATTACACAATTTCCATATTTAAATAATTAATCAATTACCATTAGCCTACAATTAATTATTGTTAAAATAAATTACTTCACACCGTCTTCCCTAATAAACCTACAACCCGCTCTCAAAAAAATAAAAATAACACTATTAAAATAATTATCTAATAATTTAATAATAAAAATAGATAACCAATCAATAATCAATTACAATTAAAACAATATAAATACTAATAAATACAAATTAATAATTACCTTATTATAATTACATTTCTGCTCACCCTATTTAAGGCCATGTCCTGCAACAGAACAAAAAAAAAAAACTTAATTAACATAAAATTATTCACTTCTTAAAATTTGACACATACATGAAAAAAAGCAATACTTATACAACAAAATGAAAGCACATATTTTTAAAATACATACTAAAATAGATCACACTAATATAAAAATTAATATTATAAACAACGATATGTTTAGAAACGATACTACTGACTTTGATATTAAAACGATATTTCTTACCTTACTGTCGATATTCTGGACTACGAAATTCTTGCACTCGATATTCTTGTATCATGATATTTGCAATTCGATATTATGGTAGTTCGATAATCACAACTCGATATTCTGTCATTGCACTGTATAATAAAGTACTTGTCTTTTCCACAAAGACAAGTACTGACTGTAAATTGCTCATATTAAAATGCTGCTGGGTAGTATTTATTCCTGAACCTGAGTACTCACACATTAGCTTCCCTGAAAGGCCCGTGCCCACACCACGTATTCAACAAAGCAGACGCAGCCAACGCACCCCAACTACGGAAGGTCATCAACATCTCCTTTGAAACAGCGACCTTCCCGAAAAGCTGGAAGCACGCCAAAATCAATGCCCTCCTCAAGAAGCCCAAAGCGGACCCCAAGGACCTCAAGAACTTCCGGCCCATCTCCCTACCCGCTTTCCAGGCAAAGGTCGTTCGAGAAAATCGTCAACATGCAACTGGCCCGCGGGGCGTGGCTTGGACGCCGATCGGGATGGTGGCGTGAGCTCGCAGCTCCGCGCGGAATCCCGCTAATTCTCCTGTCTTTGGCACCCTGGGCGACCCGAGGTCGACGCTCCTGCCCTCTGAAGGGTGAGGGGACAGCCGGGCACAGACGGAAAGTTGCTGGGGGACTGCTGGCCCCGAGGAGACCGAGTTGGGCGACGGCCGAGGTGTTGCCGAGAGTGAGAAGAAAATGGCGCCGATGAGGACGGGCAGCCCCGGACATCAACTTTGAGCCGAGTTGTCGCCGGCTGGCGGGAGGCCCTGCAGCCGATAGATCGAGACATTGGGGACAGAGATGCCAGTTCCTGAGGTCAGGGAACAGTGAATCGCCCCGCCCGGACCTTGTAGTCCCTCGCTGGCCGCCATCTCTGTCTCCTTCTTCCCCCCTCAGGCTTCCGAGGGGACCGGCGGAACAGTGCCCGCCACGCTGGCCATTGGTCCTGAGGGCATCGGTGGCGGCGCTTGACCCTGCTCAGTGCCGGGTAGTTCGCGCCGGACTACGAGAGCAGAAGCTGGTCGGCTTGCTGGCCTGTGACGCAGTATCCTGAAATGGCGGCGGCCGGAGGGCTGGTGGCCGAGGAGCGCGCTGAGGGGGACCTGGCAGCATCGTCCCGGATGGGCGAGACTCCCCGCCGGAGTTGGATCAGGAGCAGCGGCTGCACCGACGTCTAGACGCCATACTCGATGCGATCACCTCGACCAAGGAGGCGCTGCACCAGGACATTGCACAAGTGGCCACGGGACTGGGGCTACTGCGAGCTGACCATGCGAAGCTGGCAGATAGGGTCAAGGACCATGATCAGTTGCTGTTGGACCTGAAGCCGTCGGTGGTGACCGCAGAACACAGGATCACGGATATGTTAGCCCGGTTGGACTCGCTGGAACGACGGGCGGAGGATGCAGAAGGCCGCAACAGGCGAAACAACGTGCGGGTCGTAGGCCTGCCGGAACGAATTGAGGGGGAGGATGCGGTGGCCTACATGGAGAACTGGTTTCGCACAGTGGTGGCACCGGAGGGGCTTACTCCTTTCTTTACTCTGGAGCGAGCCCACAGGGTGCCCGCTCGCCCACCAGGGCTTGGCCGCCCCCCCCGACCGATGGTGGTGCGGCTCCTCCATTATAAGGACCGGGATCTCCTCATCCAGCGGGCTAGGATGTCGGGCCCGTATGAGATGGAAAACAGCAAGGTCACGATCTTCCCGGACTACACTCAGGCGGTCCAGAAGAACAGGGCATCGTTCCTAGCGGTGAAGAAGGAGCTCCGGGAGGAAGGCATCCAATATTCCTTGCTCTACCCGGCCAAGCTGCGGATCATACTTGACGAAACTACGCCCTTTTTCCAGACCCCAGACGAAGTTTGGCAATGGCTGGAGTCGTATAGAGCGGGGACGGACAGGTCACATAAAAGCAGGCGAGATCAGCCTAAACAGCCCCGGATCAGACAATCGCAGCGCATCAGGTCCCGCAACAGGCGCCAGCGGGAGAAACGGGAGGCTCAAATGGCTGCGGAAAAGAGAGATGCGCTCGCAGCGACGGCGGCCATCACGGGGTCGCAACAGAACAGTGACCGGGTGGAAACGGACTCGGGCGGAGAAGGCAGCAGAACGGGAGAAGACCTCTCAGAGGCGGAAAGCTCGAAGGGGCCGGTGGTGACCCCCCAGACTTCTGATGGAATATTTGAGACTGTGCTGGGACTTGCTCGAGACCTAATGGTAGGGCGGTATCCTGTTGGAGATGAGTGGGTCACCGGAGGGGGGCTGAGCGCGCAGTAGGGGATGAGGGCGCGGGGTGCGGGCTCCACTAGCTGGGGTCGGCGATAACTCACCCCCCTTGGGCCCTTAAGGCCTGCTGTGGTGGAGACCACAGGGTAGGAATATGGGTAGCTGGTCCGAGGTTTGGATTGGGGCTGACATTGGGTTTGTAGGCTCTGTCCTGGGGAGTGGGGTTTGGGGTGTTTTTTTGTTCAGGGTGTGTTCTGGGGGGGGCAACTGCTTTGGAAGGGATGTGAAGGGATGTGAACTTTTGTTATTTGGATCGGACTGCTCGATGTTGGTATGGGGACATTACCTAACCTGAAATGCCTGACGTGGAATGTCCGGGGGCTACGAACTATGGTTAAACGCCACAAAGTACACGCATACCTGGTGCGAAGAGGGGTACAGATTGCTATGCTGCAAGAAACCCATCTGACTAAAAAAGAGTGCGCTGCGTTGCAAAAAAGATGGCTGGGCCAGGTGTTCGGCACCACTTACTCGGCATATGCCAGGGGGGTGCTGATTTGGGTGAGAGTGGGGATACCGTTCCAGGTGCTGAATCAAGTGGTGGACCCTGATGGTAGGTTTGCAGCAGTGGAGGGGAGGTTGTATGGAAGGGATGTGGTCCTCTGCTGTGTGTATGCGCCAAATACTGATCAGGCTCGATATTTTGATGGCCTCTCTGGGTCCTTGGCTTCTTTCCTGGCGGGCCCGATAGTGTTAGGGGGGGACTTCAACTCGATTACGGATGTGGCTCTGGATAGGTCCCATCCCCCCCTAGTAGACTCCCCGGTGCGCAAGTTGGCCATGCACAGGACGGATTGGCAGGACAGATGGGGGTTGCTGGATGTATGGCGGGAGCAGCACAGAGACACCAGGGATTATTCCTTTTACTCTGCTCTCCACTCGCTGCATGTGAGGATAGATTCGGTGCTCTGTAGTGGGTCTCTAGCCCCATTGATCTCTCATACGGAGTACTTGGCCAGAACCATTTCAGATCATAACCCCCTATTGGTACACATCCAGTGGCAGCGGGAGCGCTCGGCGATACCAACATGGCGGCTTCGGCGGGAGACGCTAGAGGACTCAGTATTCCATGACGCTGTCCAGCAGGGTATCGGCCGTTACTTTGATGAGAATGAGGGCACGGCCACGAGTCGGTCCACTGAATGGGATGCAATGAAAGTGGTGGTGAGAGGGGTGTGCCTGGGTAGGTTTTCGAATGCTCGTACGACTGTGTTGAATGCACTTATGAAAGCGGAAGAGATTTTGAGAGATGTGGAGCGCCGCAGGCCGGCCAGCCCGGACTTACAGACCCAGTTGTTGGAGGCGAAGGAAGTGGTCGCCACCGAGACGGAACGGTTGAGGTGTTACGACTACAGGCAGTACACCATTAGAGCGCATGCAGAACGGGACAAGGTGGGCACACTCTTGGCCAGACTTGCTAACCCGGAAATTAGAGGTTGCCCGATCCTCAGCATTAGCAACGCACAGGGGGAAATGGTGTATTCCCAGGCAGCGGTGTTGGATTGCTTTCGGGTGTACTATCAGGAATTGTATCAGAGTCAGTTGGGAGTGGAGGTCCAGGACATAGCGGAGTACCTAGGGGCGAGGCAGCTTCCGGTCCTAGATGAAGAGGACGCGAAGGAGTTGGGTGGGCCGATCACGCTCACGGAAATACGGGTGGTTATTAAACATATGGCTCGTAATAAAACGCCCGGGGTAGACGGGTTACCAATAGAAATTTATCAGCAGTATGCCGACAGTTTGGCCCCCAGGCTCCTGGTGGTGTACACGGAAACTTTTGAGACAGGAAGCTTGCCTGGGTCCATGCGGGAGGCCTTGATTGTCCCGCTCCTGAAGCCTGGTAGGGATGCAACGGACGTGAGGTCCTATCGCCCGCTGTCCATGTTGACGGTGGATTACAAGATCCTGAGCCGGATACTGGCCACCAGACTGGCCCCACACATGACGGGCCTGGTGCACAGGGATCAGGCTGGGTTTATCCCCACGAGGAGCACGGCGCTGAATATTCGCCGCCTGGTGGGGATAATGGACGCCATCTTGGATGGGGACGGGGCACAAGCGGTCCTGTCCATGGACATCGCGAAGGCCTTTGACAGCTTGGAGTGGACCTTCCTGGATGGAGTGCTGGAGAGGTTTGGCATGGGTGAGGGGTTCCGCCGGTGGACGAAGGTCTTATATGCCTCGGCGACGGCGCGGGTGCGTTTGGGTGGACTGGTGTCTGCGGCATACCCGGTGGGTAGGGGCACGAGACAGGGGTGCTCCCTTTCCCCCTTACTGTTTGCTCTGGCGATGGAACCCTTGGCGGTCCATGCGAGGTCGGGTGACAAGTATGCGGGAATAACCAGCGGCGGGCAGCAACATCACATATCGCTGTATGCGGACGACCTACTTCTGTATCTCGATGATACGGCGCGGGCCCTGGAAGGAGCGATGGACCTGTTGTCGGAGTTTGGCCGGCTGTCGGGACTTAAGGTCAATTGGGCGAAGACCTGTGTGTTCCCGCTGAGAGCGGAGTCGCCCTGCCCTGCTCATGACTTGGGGGTGCTCTGGGAGCCATCTTGTTTCACTTATCTGGGAGTCCGCATCTACCACGCGGCCGCGGACCTATTGGAGGGCAACATCGGTCGGTGCGTTCGGGCGCTGAGGGGCAGCATGGCCTTTTGGTCGACCCTCCCGCTGACGGTTCTGGGTAGGATAGCTCTTTTAAAAATGGTGGCGCTCCCCGCTTCCTGTATTACTTCCAGACGTTGCCTATCTGGATTCCTCAGGGGATGTTTAGAGACCTGAGGACGATGATTATTGGGTTCCTATGGGGGCATGGCCGCCGTAGAGTGGCGCTGAGCATGCTGCTTCGCCCCAAGATCGAGGGGGGCATGGCTGTACCCGACTTTGAGCTATATTATTTAGCGGCGCAATTGCAGGTCCTCACGCAGAACGTGGCCAGGGTGTTTAGGGGGCCGGAGGCGGATCGAGAGCAGGGGATACAACGCCATGTGTTGTCCTATATCGTTATGCAGCAGAGACTTGAGTTGCGGGGCCTCACTATGGAGGAACGGACACTCAGGCTGTGCTGGCAATGGAGCCTTAGGAGAGCGAAGGCGACACGGCCTTATGCGCCGGAGATCCCGATCGGTATGCTGACAGCCTTGCCGCACGGGGGAGACTGGTCCCCATTGCTGGATTGGGAGGAGGCGGGCCTGCAGGTGGTAGGAGACCTGTACATCGATGGGGCCCTGGTGCCCTTTGAGGTGCTTCGGGAACAGTTTGGGCTGCCTGAGGGGGGGTTTCTCCTACAAGCGGCGGTGGTGGCGGCTATACAGAAGCACTGGAAAGGGGGGCTCATGGAACCGACCACGACTATGGCGTGCCAGTATGTGGTGATGGCAGCGGGCACGTTCAAGGCTGTGACATGCGTCCATAATAGGATGCTGAACGAGGGACTGGAACCGCTCCAGGGGCTCAAGGCTAAATGGGAGGAGAGTGTGGGCAGGCCCATTCCAGACACGGCGTGGAGTCACATCTTGCGGCGCACGTGGAAGGGCACGAGAAATGCGCGCTTCCAGCAAGTGCATTTCTATGTGCTCCATAGGGCCTACCTGACCCCCGAAAACATACGGCCGTATTTCCAGGTACAGGACGCTCGGTGCCCGCGGTGTTCGTCTCCAGGAGCGGACATGGATCATTTGCTCTGGGGGTGCTCGCATTTGGAGGCCTACTGGGCGGAGGTGGGGGACCTCTTAAACGAGGTGACTGACAGGGAGGTGGAATTTGATATGGCGGCGTGCTTGCTGCTCTGGTTCCCGCACACCAAACACACCAAGGTGACGAGCAAATTTATTGATCTGGGTCTGATACTGGCGCAAAGATAAATAACATGGCATTGGAAGTCCAAGGGCGGGCCGTCACTGCGGAGATGGAAGAATGAATTGCTGCGGTGGTCTGAATGCGAGAGTGTGCTCCGGATGAAGCAGGCTGTCAAGCTTGGTAATGAGAAGGCTTTGGATGCAGCGCGTGCGTGGGAGTTGGTGGTGCAGGCTTTGCGTGATTCTTTGGTGGAGGATGAGGACTGAGGTAATAGGACCAGTGGACACTGCGGGGTAAACGAACACAGAGTTGTCATTGACACTGTAGTGGATCCATCCAACACATCGGCACGAAGCACACACCATTAGCAGTTGCCGGGGTGGGGACATGGGGGGTTGTTCAGTGGGAGTTTGGGGTGGGACGGCAGCCGGGAAGCTGGTTGTCTGCAAGGGCGACTTCGAGTTGAGTGGGTCAGTTAGGAACCGCGCGGAACTAGAAATGGTGGGGAGGAGCGGCCAGGTATGATAGGCTCCACAGCGCTCGGGGTGGGCCCTGGAACGGACAGTAGCATTGATCACGCAAGCGGAATGGCTGACGAAGGCATTGTTGAGGGTGGGGGGGTAAAATGCAGATACGTAAAACGATCTTTCGACCATGGTCCCTATGGGACGCTCACCGTGATGTTTTCCTACCAAGTAGAGTATTACGCCGCCCGGCCTCTGGGATGCGGGCTGAATGGCTGTGTATGATATATACACTTTACTGTTGATCGGGGGGGATGTCACGAGTGGACTGGTTGATTACTTGTATTCTGTGGTTTCTAACTCTGCAATAAAAGCAAAAAAAAAAAAAAAAAAAAACATGCAACTGGCCCGCCACCTCGAAGACAACAACATCTTGGACCCGTCCCAGTCCGGATTCAGATGAAACCACAGCACCGAGACAGCCCTCATCGCAGCCACAAACGACATCAGGCACCAACTAGCCAACGGCGAAACATCAGCCCTCATCCTCCTGGACCTGTCATCCGCCTTCGACATGTTCTGCCATCGGTGATCTCCCATTACACGCTCTTAATGAGTGTTTCAGGACAAGACAATTCATCTGGATCACCAGGGGAGACCATTTTTTTACGTTTGGACATCTGGACTCTTGGATTTCCAGAAAATAATCCTCATCATGTTGACTGTCAAGAAACAAACCCTCAAGTGGCTCGAACTGACAGTTAAAATCCCCTCCTACAATGGCCATATGGTCAGGGATGCCCGCCACCCCTTCCTCCACCAATCCCAATGGTAGGAGACAGACACAGTTTGAACTTTTGGAAGGCAGGGGGGCCTAACGACCCCCCCGGCCGTATTTATTAAAATATGAAACAAAATTTAAAACTTTAAATTAAAAACGTTTCATGTATCATGTACAAAATTCAACTTTCATTACACTTGATGAAGACAGGTATCCAGGCTAACCTTAACAAATCTCTAATACAAAGATTTTCCTAACCGAGTCTAACATCATGACATAATGCATTTTCATAAGAATTTTTGTACATCCTATCGTTAGGGGCCAACGGCAAGGTCTTAACCGGTGTCAGATCCCTATCACCAAATTCCCGCCCTCACGAGTGAGTGGCGCATGCGCAGAGGGCTTTACCCTCGTAGCCAACTGTAACTTCCCTTGTCATGGGGGCCCCCTTTCACTCTACGCCATCTTAAGGTGGTCCGAGTTCCCATGTGGGGTATCCGTAAGAAGGACAGTGTGGACTCCCCCCTTTCCCCGCACTCTCTTCCGCCGGAGCGGATATCCGGCCCCCGGTAAATTCATGGGAGGGGCATATAGCTGTCTCCCCTTGGGAGGGGCCTATGGCCGTCTCCCCCTGGGCGACCCATCCGTAATGGGTGCCGCCCCCCCCCCGTGGGAGGGGCCAATGGCCACCTCCCCCCGGGCACTCCCATCCATAATGGGTGGCGCCCCCACTAGGGACCTTGAAATCACTGCTCACTGATCATGACCTTACCGCCACAGGCCAGATAGTTGACCGACTATCTGGCCCCCCCCCACACCTCCTATAGGTCATGTCTTCTCAATCCCACTAGCCAAGCTATCATGTCCCCTATCAATAAGTCATTCCCCACCCGGGACAGGTGTACCCCATCGTCTGAATAACAGTGGTCCCCCCAGATGCACCCATGAGGTATGCTTTGAAGATGAGCAGAGCAAAACAATTTCTCCATTTTATTGTTGACCCTCTTTACCCAATGGTTCAACGCTGTCGTGGACAATCCACCCCTCCATACCCTCCTCGGGATCATGTGTGACCACGCTATTGTGCACCCCGGGAGCGTCTTTGCTAACGAACTAACTACTGAAAGTATGTGCTCGATTAAAGCCCGTCTGCCCAATCTTACCAAGTCATTGCCCCCAACGTGCACTATGACTATTGATGGCGGTGACCTGTGCCACCCTAACAATTCTTCCACAAAACTTTGCAGTCGGTCAATACATAGGCCGCCCTTCCCATGGAAGCACACCCTGAAACCATATTCCTCAGATGTGTGGATCGCATCACCTGTCTTGAATATGTCCGCGGCACGCCTCACGTATGAGTGGCTCACGACCCAGACCACTCGTCTTCCATTCCTTGATCCTGAAGTGGTGGTTAGCTGATACTGGGCCGGTCCCAATTTCCGCCCTGCGTCACAGGCTCGTGAAACTGTAATCCAAACAAAAGACAACAAGCGTGTGTGCACTTCTTCAGTAACTTACAACATGTGCAGCCGCACTTATCGTTTGAAACAATTCGATGACCAGCGGCCTAATTGTTTAACATTGTCTGCCTGCAGACCCCCTGCCGTTGCTTCTGTAGCGGCTCCTATCCTGAATGAATGAGTCCCAAAATCACTCGGGTTCAAGCCCGTGGCTGCAATCGTGATTGACAGCACCCTCTGGAACTGAAACTTTGTTAATGGGGTGCCGTCAGCGTGCCGCAGCAAGGCCCCTCCCATGATGTCACCCTTTGCTGTAGGTAGGCCTCAACATGCCTTACTGAACAACAGGGACTACCCAGAGCGCGGTGCAACACAATGCTATTCCCCTGGGCCTCCTGGTTTGTCTTTGACCTGGCTATCGTGATTAGCAGGGAATCCCCCTTCACTTGCAGGTGGTCCCTGTGCAGACCCCCATCAACATCTCTCTTGTTGGCTGCCACTAGTTCGCTTACCCATAGGGCCCCATAGAATGCCAACGCAAAAGCTGCCCGGAATAGAACGACCTCACTAGGTGAGGAGCATGTCTCCTCTAGTTTAGACAACAAGGAGGTCAACCTGTCAAAACCTATCGGGTGCCTGGTATCCTTCTTGCGACCCTCTAGGCACCGCCAGCCGCGCAGCGCCTTTCTGACTATAAAGGAATCCGTCGGGTCCCTAATCCCCTGGAGCTGAGCCATAAACGATATGGCGGCATAATACCGACTGGCGGTTGCCACCGACCGGCCCTCCTCATGAAGTGCCACTAAGAATTGGGTAAAGGACCCCTCCTGACCCCATCTATGTTCCCATGCAGGGCCCAAAAAGGCGCAGTACGAGCGGAACGCCCCTTCATAAGATTTTTTTGTCCTGGGCACTAGACTGGCTGCCACGAGGTTTTGTAGTCCGGGGCGCCGATTTGCCATAATGCTTCGGGAAATGGCGCTGCCACTAGCTCCGCTGAGGGTAAACAATCCCTGAAAGCCTGCATTTTGAAACGAGAGAGCGCATCAGCTGCATTATTTAGTACTCCCGGCACATGTTTTGCCCTGAATTGCACATTTAGCTTCAAGCATGTCAACACAATTTCTTTCAACAATCGCAATATCCACTTGCAGTGTGCTGCCTGCTGGTTAATGCACTCAACCACAGTCATGTTATCAGACCAGAATATCACAGAGTGGTTTCGGAACTCTTCTGGCCAGGCCGACAATGCTACCCAGATGGGGAATAGCTCTAGAAAACCAATGTTGCTCGTCAAGCCACTTGCTTCCCACCATGCTGGCCATTTCTGGGCCGACCAACGGTTACCAAGCGTCGCGCCAAACCCCACACTGCCCGCCGAGTCAGTCCATAAACCTAGTTCTGCTGACGTAGTCGGGGCTTTGCTCCAGACTACTCGGCCGTTGAAATCCGCCAGAAATGCCTGCCAAATGAGCATGTCCTGGCGAACCTCTGCCGACAGCCTCGTACGATGGTGCCCCTCCTTTAGGCCAACCATGACCTGGGCAATCGATCGGGAGAAGGGGCGAGCCATCGGTATAACCCTCAATGCAAAGTTAAGCTGACCCACTGTTTGCTGTAGTTGGTGCAGTGTCACTTTGTCGTTCCGGAGACATTGCAAAAAAGAGGCCCTGAATTTGGCGATCTTCTCCACCGGCAAACGTAAGCAACCCTCCACGGAGTCTAGTTCGATACCCAGAAACTCCAGGGAGGTAGTCGGACCCACCGTCTTACCTGGTGCCAATGGTACCCCGAAACCCCGTATGAGCACGCAGAAATCCCGCAATGCCAGTGCACAGTCCCGAGAGCCCGCTGGGCCGAGAAACAGGAAATCATCGAGATAATGCATCACATGTTGGTGCCCTGAGGCCTTTGAGAATACCCACTCCAGAAATTAGCTAAACATTTCAAAATAGGCACACGAAATTGAACAACCCATCGGCATGCACATATCCATGTAGTACTTCCCCTGAAATGCAAAACCCAACAGGTGCTGATCCTGGGGATGCACCGGAAGCAAACTAAACGCGGATTCAATATCTGATTTCGCTAACAATGCACCGGGGCCTAGGCGATTCAACATTACCACTGCGTCATCGAATGATGCATACCTCACACTGCAAATGTCTGCATTGATCGCCTCAATAACGGATGTACCCTTTGGTGCAGATAAATTATGAATGAGCCTGAATTCTCCAGGCTCCTTCTTGGGAACTACCCCTAATGGGGAACACACAAAATTGGCCGTTGGTGGTTCACCGAACAGTCCTGCAACCCGCCTCAAGCGAACCTCTTTTACGATTTTTGTGGCAGCCACCGCCGGGGTGTGCTTAACAGACAGAGTGTTTTTGCATGAGGGGGCCCCCCAAAAATCACCCGCCGGGATCCTAAAGCCATACGAGAAACCATCTTGCAGGATCCCAGCAGACACATGATCAGGATATTTGTTCAGCCAGGGAGTCAAAGCCAGAATATCCACGGGCGATTGTTTGGACCTCCGGGGTACCGTGTCAATCCTGTTTGGTACCTCCTTTCCCTCCTGTACTATTGCCTCTGGATCGGCAGCTAGTCTCGGGGTGAGAGGTATTACCACAACCTGCGCAGGCATGCCTGAACCTACATGTTCCCTGCGGCCTGCTACACGTTCCTTTGCTGAAACCCCAACATACCCCTCGCTTAATCCCATTCCCGCCCGATCTAGACTGAGTATCTCCCCTGTAGGTTGGTCGAAAGGGCTGTGGATGCTTCTGCTGAAAGGCCCTGGAGCCGTTTGCACTCGACCCTGATCCACCCGCTGCGCCCGGCAAGAACTGCGCATGCCAAGATACAGTATCCAAACAATCCCAAGTCAATGTTTCATTAAACTCTTTCGCTTTTCTGAATGCCACATCATATCCTATGCATTCTTCTCCTCCATACTTCTCATGGAAGCCCGTGATCCTGCTCTGGTAGCAAGCAAGGTCTCGCAACAGTTCTGGTGTTCGCTCACCCATAATTGCTACAAAAATAGAAAAGGCCCTGATCCAGTTCATCATAGACTCTTCTACACTGAATTCTGCCATTTTAGCCCTCCATACACTGGGGTGCCATAAATCCTTCTGAGTCTTGGCATATTCTAACTCACGATTGTCTGTCAACAATGAAAACATATTAATATATTTGTTTGCCCACACCATTTCTTTAGTTGCCATAGGAACATGTTGCGCCAAGTATTCCCACCTTGAGGGTACAGCGCCCTCCCACATTATTGGGAGCGATCTCTTACCGGTCTCTGTTGTACCTCCGGTCGTGTCAGTCGACTTATTCCGGTTTTCAACCGCGGCCACGTTCACTACCTGTGGAGAAATAGAAGGCACGTTTGCTGCCCCAGCGCCCCTTGTCTGCCTGAGCTGCTCGACAATCTGCTAGGCCGCGACCCAGCTGGTCTACTTTACCGAATTTCCTGTCCATCACCGACACTTGGTTCACTAGTGTGCGCAGCATTCGTTCCATCTCGGAGCTCTTTCCACTCTTCTTACCAGGCATATCCGCGTTCTGTTTTTCTCAGCCTGTTTTCCAGTCGCAACTCGAACTCCTGCTACGCCTTGACCACTGAAACAGAAAAAACAACGATTACACGTTCAAAAACTGCAGCTTGTTCCCTTGAGGGCTCACGAGCGACGAGTGGTGCAGCCTTCAGAGCGCATGAAGAAGAGGACGCCTGCCTGGATTCCCGTGCCTTTTATCTTGCAGCGGGAAGGCGGGGCAGCATCCCCATTTCGCCCAGAAGTGCACGGACTTCCGGGCGAGTGTTAGGACAACCCTTTTAGGTGGCGGGGCGTGCTCCAACCACGCCACTATGGGCATACTGGCCGGGACATGCCCCCCGCCCGCAAAGGTTTCCCGAGGGATCGGGGCACCCAGCCATACGTTCGGGGTGACCGAGAGGTCTCCCCTTTCCATTTGTTTTACAGCAGTGGAACATAAAAATGTGGTTAGTTCCTCCACCGTGGTGGACTTCTTGCCCATTTAGGTAAGTCTTGAGTATACATTTATTAGGGCAACAGGAGACTTAGAAGGAAACTGCAATAGGACACATACAATATCAATAGAACCTGTGTCAATTTGCTCTGCCGTAGAACCCAGGCGTGCGCCTACCCATATAGTAAGGCCCCCAGATGGTCTCCCCACTCCCCTCGATGTTGCAGGAATGCTAAAGGTGGCTTAACCTGGATTGAGTACCTCCCCTCTTGCCCAGGTTTCCTGGAACATACAGATCTCAGATCTCAAATTCACTAATAAAAGATACCCAATCAGGGTCATCTAGTTTGTTGTTTATACCCGCAATATTCCAGGATAAAACCCATGTTACCTGGCAGTTGTGTAAGTTCTTTTTAACAAACACTAAGAGAGGCGGCTTCATTGGTACTTTTGTTAATCCAGTATCTTCCAGCACATTTAACCCTGCAGATATAAGGTGTTCAGAATTTTCAGACTGGGCTAGATCACCCTTGTGGTGGTTACTGCTTCGGGAACCGCTCATGCTCCCTCCGGCTGAACCTTCCTCACTTCCGAGATATGGCCCTGTAAAATTACCCTTGATCTCATAGTCTAAAGGTGCAGAACACATTTGCTCCTTGTTGGATGGGGGGATTTACTTCAGTCAATCCACTCCCTCTAGGGGGCAGAACCTATTCCCAGTGGGAATGTTAAAAATGGATTGGTTAAAAATGGGTTGTTATGCCAATGCCTCCTCCTGCCAGCCGCCTGCTCTGCTGCCTCACTAAGGTTCCCCTCCTGGGAGATCCCCCTGTGTGTCTTCTGCCCTCTTCTTCTTTTTTGTATCCCCGTGTGCCAGTGCCTGCCCCCCTTCTCATTTCTGTTCCCCCGTGTGCCTGTCGTCCCTGGTTCCCTTCCTACCCTTCACCCCGCTACTCCCCTGTTTCCCGCCGCTGACTCCCGTGTGGCCCCATCCCCCTGCGTCCATTTGCTGCCCTGCCCTCCCACCTCCCAGCTGACCCCATTTAAGGGCGGCCACTGCACGACAGAGACAGCGACCCTTGACCCTCTGGGTAGGTCGCTTCTCCGCCGCTGCAGAGCCACGGGTACCTGTGCCTGTAACCTCCTGTGACCTCTTCCTGCTAGCCACCTGCTCTGCTGCCTCACTCCGGGTCCCCTCCTGGGAGACCCTCTGTGTGTCTGATGCCCTCTTCTTTTTGTTTGTATCCCCGTGTGCCAGTGCCTGCCCCGCTTCTCATTTCTGTTCCCCCGTGTGCCTGTCGCCCCTGGTTCCCTTCCTACCCTTCACCCTGCTACTCCCCCGTTTCCCGCTGCTGACTCCCGTGCGGCCCGCCCCCGCGCCCATTGGCTGTCCAGCCCTCCCACCTCCCAGCTGACCCCCCCTCCCCCGCCAACTTATGGCGGCTGCGGCTCGGCCGCGCAGCGGTCACGAAGCAGGCGCGCCGAAGGCAAGCCCGTCTGCACCTGTCCGCGCCTGGACCGTGCCCAGTGCCAGGACCCCTGGCCCTCGATGATGCCAGCCCACCCGACGGACCTACGACGCCGCCACAATTCACGCACTCAACGCCGGGCAGAACCTCGCCTGCTACCGAGCTATCCCGAAACGCACCCACGGACCCTACACCTGCCAAACCTGCAAATTCTCCTGCCTTCGAACCTGCATCGCACCCACCAAGCCAGACACCAGCAACAATCATCTCAAGTGCATCCTGCTCAACACCCACTCTGTCCAAAGACACGCCGTCGAACTCTGGAACCTCCTCGACACAACCTCACCAGACGTCGCCTTACTCAAAGAAACATGGATGAACGCCTCCTCAGCCCCGCCATCGCCATAGCTGTCCCGGATGGCTACAAGATCACCCGGAGGGACCGCATCAACCAAACCGGAGGAGGCATCGCCATCATCCACAGAAACACCATCCGCATCACGACCAACTCCGACGACACCCTCACCGCCGCCGAGCACCTTCACTTCCAGATACACACCGACCCCAAGACCACCCTCAAGGGTACTCTCATCTACAGACCCACAGGACCACACACCCAATTCAGCGAAGCCATCGCAGACTACATCAGCCAGCACGCCCTAACCTCCTCAGACTACATCCTCCTAGGTGACCTCAACTTCCACCTGGAGAACAACAATGACAGCAACACCACAGCCCTACTGGACAACCTCGCCAACCTCGGACTCAAGCAACTGGTGAACACCCCAACCCACTAGGCCGGCCACACGCTAGACCCCATCTTCTCCTCCAGAAAGCACATCTCCTTCAGCCACGCCACCAGACTACACTGGACAGACCACAGCTGCATCCACTTCAACTTCGAGAGAACCACGACTCACCACCACCCGGAACAGGTTTCCCGCAGGAGCTTGAGCAAGCTCACCACTGACCAGCTCACCAACTCCCTGAGCCAGAACCCTCCTACCAACACGAAGGACCCCAACTAAGCAGCCCGCAACCTCACTCAGTGGCTCACAAACTGCGCCGATGACCTCACACCGCTGAAGAACCCTCCCAGCAGACCCGACAGCAAGAGGGCCTCGTGGTTCACCAATGACCTCATAAACTCCAAGAAAACCTGCCGCACCCTCGAGAAAGAATGGGGCCACGACCAGACACCAGAAAACATGTCAGCCCTCAAGGACGCCACCCGCAAACACCACCAGCTGATCCGCATCACCAAGAGGACAACATTCAAAGAACGATTGGACAACAACTCCCACAACAGCAAGAAACTCTTTAGCATCGTTAAAGAGCTCTCCAACCCCAGCGCCGGAAACAACGACATCACACCCTTGCAAGACCTCTGCGACTCACTCGCCTCGTTCTTTCAACGCAAGATCGCCGACATACACAACAGCTTCGGCGCACAGTCCACACACCCAACCACCAAACCAGCACCCCCCACCACCACCCTCTGCACCTGGACCCCGGTCAGCACCGCAGACACCACCCGCATGATGAACACCACCCACTCCGGCTCCCCAACCGACCCCTGTCCACACCACATCTTCAACAAAGCAGACACCATCATCGCACCCCATCTCCGGGACATCAATAACTTCTCCTTTGCTTCCGCCACCTTCCTGGTGAGCTGGAAACATGCTGAGCTCAGCGCCCTCCTGAAGAAACCCACCGTGGATCCCACGGACCTCAAGAACTTCCGCCCCATCTCGCTCCTGCCTTTTCCTGACAAAGTCATCGAGAAGACCGTCAACAAACATCTCTCCGCCTTCCTTAAGACTAACGGATCTCTCGACCCCTCGCAGTCCGGCTTCCAAGCAAACCACAGCACCGACACCACCCTCATCGCAGCTACCGACGACATCAGGTCCCTGCTCGACAAAGGGGAAACAGCCGCCCTCATCCTCCTAGACCTCTCTGCAGCCTTCGACACCGTATGCCACCGCACCCTAGTACAGCGCCTCAGTAACACCGGAATCCAAGGAACAGCCTTGGAGTGGATCATCTCTTTCCTCGCCGGAAGAACCCAGAGAGTCTGCTTCCCCCCGTTCCGCTCCGCGGCCACCAAAGTCATCTGCGGCGTTCCGCAAGGATCCTCGCTCAGCCCCCCCCTCTTCATTGTCTACATGTGCCCCCTTGCAGCCATCGCACACCAACACAAGCTCAACATCATCTCCTATGCTGACGACACCCAGCTGATACTCTCCCTCACCAACGACCCCACCACCGCCAGAACCAGCTTTCAGGAAGGAATGAAAGACGTTGCGGAATGGATGAGGCTTAGCCGTCTGAAACTGAACTCAGACAAGACGGAAGTCTTCATCCTGGGAACTTCCCACTCTGCCTGGGATGACTCCTGGTGGCCCCCGGCCCTGGGCTCCGCCCCCAAGCAAACGGACCATGCACGCTACCTGGGCTTCATCCTGGACTCCTCGCTCACAATGACCAAACAAGTTAACGCCGTCTCATCATCCTGTTTCAACACCCTGCGCATGCTCCATAATATCTTCCAGTGGATCCCCACCGAAACCAGGAAGATGGTCACCCAAGCCCTCGTCACCAGCCGACTGGACTACGGGAACACCCTCTACGCGGGAACCACAGCCAAACTCCAGAAAAGACTCCAGCGCATACAGAACGCTTCGGCACAACTCATACCGGACATCCCCCGCCACGACCACATCTTGCCCCATCTGAGCCTGCACTGGCTCCCCGTCAGCAAGAGGATCACTTTCAGCCTCCTCACCCACGCACACAAGGCTCTTCACGACACTGACCCAAATACCTCAACAGCCGCCTCACATTCTACACACTCACCCGCCAGCTTCGATCCGCCAGCCTCACCCTCGCCTCCTTCCCACGAATCCGCAGATCCATCACCAGAGGAAGATCCTTCTCCTACCTGGCGGCCAACACATGGAACTCCCTCCCCACCCACCTTCGGCTGACCCAGGACCATCTCTCCTTCAGGAAGCAACTCAAGACCTGGCTGTTCAAGCAGTAGCGCTCCCTCTCCTCCCAGCGCCTTGAGACCCTAGCTGGTGAGTAGCGTGCTTTATAAATTTTGCTGATTGATTGAATGTTGACCTAGATGTGGTTGTACCGGATTATTATGAACAGGTCTCCTTTCCATCTCCTGATGCTGACCATACCGATAGGGCCTATTTGGGGGATAGAAGTAACCTAAGGGAAATAATAAAATACTACCCTTATTCCTCCCATGCTCAGTAGCTAAAATTCTTTGGGTCAACCATGGATTTCTAAAATTGATTACTATGCATTCTCCCTGTATATCCTTATGTTGTCCGCCTTTCCAACCCACCCTTCTTGTAGTTAGGATCTCTTCAGCGTTCTCATAGCCAAAATTGCTATGGTTCACTAGCCAATAGACACATTTGTTCTTTAATTCTTGATGAGATTCTGATTTACCCTTTTTTTAATTTAGGTACACCTGCAAGAATCAATACATATGGAGGTGACGCAGGTGGAAGGTTTATGATTGGAGGACAGTAAATCTGGTTATTACATTCTAAATTGGAGAAATTCCTTCTACCTCTTGTCTAAATTTTTTTTGTGTTTCCCCTTTTCTTTTAGGCATTGATGGACTGAAATTTGCTACATTAATTTGGGCCGAGGGGGGCCTTGCTACACTAGTTTCATTGTGCTTCCTAACCTGTTGCACGCTATCTACGTTTAGAGGAGGAGCTCTTTTATTTGGGATCGAGCAGGGTTTAGCCAATAGATTACTCGAGGTGGCCTGCTTGCGTGTCATACTATCAGAGCTAATAGTTTCCTTGGTTATCTCCCTAGATGTTATCCATTCATTAAGATTTACAGTCAGCCCATCTAACCTTGCTAATAGGGGTCTAAGCTCTCCCTTGACACTGGCTCTCATTTGAATCTGGAGAGTCGTCACCCGCGATGTGACCCACACAGGCCGATCATTTATGAGTCCTGTAATATCCTCTGGGGTGTCACCATCTGAGTTGCCTTTTTCGGGGGTGGAGCCCTGCAGTTTTTTCCTTCTTACTGGCGGTTTTACTTTGGGTTTTGGTTTAGCTTTGCTATGTCTGCCCGATTGGTTTGGGATGATGGCTTTAGGTGACTCTGAGCTCACTGCATCTATAATTACTAATTGATCATTGGAAAGTTCTATTGCTGGAGCCCTTGTGTCACATGTAGGACTGAGATCCATCAATTCTTTTTCTAAATTTGGGGTGATGGATAGACGTCTCTCGGTCCGTTCTATTTCTGTGGCCACTGCTCCCAGGGCTTTCTCTAACATCCTGTCTATAAACGTAGGTTTAGAGCTTGGTTTAGATAAAGCTAGGGTTTGTTTCTTCTCCACACAAGCCCATTTCCCCATTTTAAAGACTCTGATATATTATGGGGGATTGATTTAGACACACCACTACACTACAAGGATGCAATATACACATACAAGAGTTTCCCCGTAGCCCTAGTGGTCAGGCATTTATACTTGACAGAACGCCAAGTCAAAACCAATTTGTAGAGATGGACAAGTCTCAAGAGATTTCAAACTTGATAGAAATTCAACAGAACCTCATGTCCAGGACCCTCTTTGTAAATGTTTGGGGGGATGCCAGGCCCAGATTCTTCCGGCCTCTGACTGGTGCGGACGGGCCCGTCCTTGGCCCGGGCTTGCTGCGGGAGAGCCAGGCCAATTTTGAGGGCCTCTGGCGCCCTTCGACAGTGTCACTGGCTCTGCGCCTAGCAGAGCCCTCTGGGAAATGTAGTTTGGGCCGAGCCATTCCCCACACAGCTGTGCTGGCGGCTCCGGTCCCCTCAGCTGCATTACAACAAGAAGGTACGTTTATTTTTTCATTCCCTCCCCTCCACCCCCCCCACTACCCCTGTTCTGAGGCAGCCACCACTGTACAAAGGCATTAGTCAGCCATATGGAGCTGCACATTGCCTTCTCCAGGTAGAATTCAGGACATGCAAAGGAGATAACTTAGATCAATGACATGATTTTTTTAGGTCTACCCCTGCGTATTTGACGTCATCAAAGGGTTTTAGGTGAGCAATTTGTTCAATTTTTTACAATTCATTGTAACGGACAAAGCTAATGTGAACATGGGCGGTACTTATTGGAAATGTAGACATTGACAGTTTTACTTGATCTAGGATACAGTGTAACGTGGCTGTATGTAATATTTTTCATGTCAAGTATATCAACATAAAGATAGTTACAGTAAACTGTTTTGAACATTAAAGAAGTATCACCTGGCTTTAAAAGCCAAAGTTAAAGCAATATCTAAGAATGAAGGGCCATATCTATCATTATATCTAGGCTTTCCTGTTTACAGTTTCTAATTTCGGTAAATTCTGGTGGTTTTTTTCAGTGTTTTCAAGAAATTTCAATACCTTAAAAAAAGTATTTTTTTAAGGTATCAGTGGTTAAACATATTTGCGCTACTAAAAACAACAGAAAAAGTGTTTTTCCTGTGTTTATGGAGCATTTTGCTTTTAATATTGCTTGCTTTCTGCACTGATAGAACATGGTATATAGACAGTGTACTTATAGAGTATATGAGGTCCAAATAGAATTTTGCTAATTAAACTTATTGTAGTACACCATACAAAACTTCTTCAGTGAGTCTTTGTGAGCTCGCTCTTTCTTTCCCATGTAAACGTCTGTGAAAAGGCCCTCTCAACTTTGGCACTTGAGAAGAGCAACTCCAAAACAGCCAGGGCTCGATTCAACAACACCCACTGAACCATTTTGGTATTCACAGAAGGCACTTACTAATTTTGGTATTCACAGAAGGTACTTACTCATTGATGAGTAAGTGCCTTCTGTGAATACCAAAATGAGTAAGTGCCTTCTGTGAATACCAAAATGGTAGTAATTTAGGATTTTGTCTTAAGTTAGTTCTGTGAATCGGGCCTTAAAGTACACAATGTGTTAACTCTGGCCACTGACATAGCGTTCTATGTAAATACAGGTGCACTTGAAGATTGGGATTCTCAGGGCAGGTTCTGCTGCATTTGCACTGAGCTGGGCGCTTAGGCCCTCAGAGTTAGTAAAGCAGTCAAAAATGAAGCAGCTCTTTTGAAACTACGGAGGAAGTTCCCCTTTACTGAAGGGATCTAGAACTTGTACAGAGTACCACAGTGAGATTTCATTGACTTCAAATGACATTGGTGGTGAAGGGACATTTCTATGCATCATTGCAAGCCATTTCTCATACATTGTTAAATAAATGCTTCTAAATTGCTCTTCAACATTGCTTTGCTTACCAAGTGGCAAGCACTCTAACATGGAACATGTTGCAGTGCCAAAATCACTAAAGGTGTCGCCCAGCCTACTCTCAAGGAGATGTTTAACATCCACACCAATTATGCTGAACACTTGGCTGACAAGGGTTTTTTCAGACTCTAGTTGTTTTATTATGTCAACAACAGCCGTTATATTTTCCTGTAAAAATCTAATAAAGCAGTACAGTGTACTTTTTTCACATCACTATCAATATGCGACCAAAGATCCTCACATTTCTTGCCTTTGGCACCATCGCTCAGCAGAATTTCTGTAAACAGTTGCCACATGGATTATATAGCATTCATAGCCCCTTGGACCGAGAACCATCAGCTAAGGGACACAGTTGGGATGACTCTTTTTTTGATGCCACACAAAGCACAAAATGATAAATATTTGCGTTTTATTTCCTGTGCATAAGAAAACAGTGCACCAGAATGGACTAAAAAGTTAATAAGATCCAGCATTAACTCTGGAGATTGTCAAGATGCTTTCAGCAATCCATCTAACAAGTGGTAAGGATCTCGTACAGGGAATCACTTCAGCTCGGGTATCAATTTTGCCAGGTCATCACACAACTTTTTCATATTCGTAGCTGATTCACTTCAAATACATTCAATATCACTCCAATTGTTGTTGAACTTGGGAAGAACTTTTTTGCAGAGCATTCCAAATGACACTGCTTTCCATGTTTTCTAAAAGTCTGGTGTCCTATTTTCACCACTATTTCAGATGCTTGGTGATAGCGCTCTTTATACCTATCAGTGAAAGAATTAAACACAGACAAAATATCAAATATGGTTTTGATATTTTCAGATTTTCTACAGTTTATAAAATAATTAAACAAGATCTAAAACATGCTGATAAACCATGCATCTTTAGACCAAAAACCACAAAACTGAAAAATGCAAAAGGAAGAAAAAATATTTTAGTGGCATCCCCAAACAACAAACCTCAAGCAGAATAATGTTATCCCAGTATTTGTTACTGCTAGCTTGTATAACAAAGTTACATTGCATTGGCCCCTTTAGGATGAAAAAAATTACTCTTTCACTTTTTTTCCTTTCTTTGATTGGCATTTAGTTTGTGGTTGTGCAGGTGTATTTTCAGTGTTTATATGTTTTCACTGGTGAGGGCTATTTCTCTTTCAGTGGGGGTTTATCAGATAATATAGGTTTAAACCTAAAACCCCATAGCCTAATTATATCACACAACACAGCAAAACACCTTATTTTGCTGTGCTGCGTGAAAGGCAGAGGGTAGAAATGCCCCATATCTATCAAGATATGGCACATTCCTGCTCTCTGCCTGTACTGGCGCACAAACTGCTGCCTAGCGCCAATGCAAGCAACATTGTTTTTGTGTAGGGAGGGAAACCTATATGAACAAAAATAATCCTCTGAGGCTTTTTTCTTTTTCTACATGAGCTGCAGAATGATGAAAGAAGGAAAAATGAGGAGAAATAAATATATTTCTCCTTGTTTTGCCTCACTTGGGAAGGCGTAGCATTCTGAGGCATACTCAGGTCTACCAGTATTGGTAAATCTGGGAATGCTTCGGAATCCATGGGTGGATGTATGGAAACACCCACACTGCACCACGGAATGCCTCCGTGGCAGAGAGTAACGGAAGGTAGAGACTTGCATTGCCTTGCATTACTCCTGATTTACCAAGCCACACAGGGCCACACAAGGAGGCTTAGCATGGCTTGGTAAATCCCATTATTGGTTTTGCATTGCCCTGCGCCCCCTTGCGTGGAGCAAGGACTATGCAAAACAGTTGATAAATACCCCCCCCCAAGTTGCAGATTTGAAACTTTACCCAAAGCATGTGTGAGTGTGCACATGTGCCCTTCAGTGCCAGGGCATACATAGAGGGTGGTAAACACTCCTGTTACTCCTTCATTATTTGCCTCTCATTCTTGCCCATTTACATGATGTGTATGACACATGTTTAGTGCCTCTTAACGGTATCCTTAGCACCAAAGCATTTCTCATCAAGGACCTCAGGAAATTTGGCCTCATCACCCCAATACTGCAGGACGTTCATTCACTAACATTCACGCCCGCTTCATCTTTTAGACCAGCAGCTTCACCTACAAGGACATCGAAATGTCCCCTATATTACTTAGCTAGGATACTCCGACACTGGTGAACAATGCCAAACTCCAAGACCAGGCTATGGAATATGGAATAATATTCCTACGACATACGAACCACTTCAAACTAAATAGAAATCAGAAAGAAGCTGAAGACTTCTGTGTTCAAGAACATCCAACCCCTCATAATGGAAACCACTTACCAATGTCCCCGCTGTAATACCCTCAAATGGCTCTCTTTGCCTTCTCCCTTTATTCAGTAATCCAGGCCTTCACAGCCAGGTCCGTGGAAGACAAATACCAAAAATACATATGTATATACTAAAAGGGGTATGAAAGTGTGTCTAAAGTCTCCCTTGCACATGCACATATTTTAATCATTGGCCGAGGATCAGAGTCAGTTTGAGCATGCCCTACCATGAGGTTTGACATTTTGAAGGTTAACTGATTCTCTCCACTACCACCTAGGGTTGTGCAGTACAGCTAAGACTGCACTGCCCAATTTCTGGAGAACCTCCTTGATTTTTCAATAGCCCACCTTCCTCCAGCACTTTAAAATATGTGCCACCTAATTCATATTAGTATTAGGAACTACCTTAGTAACATTTTGCATCACTGTGAGGGGTGTTTCTTTGCTACAATGCATATTTGATTGTTGTGTCATGCACCTACACATATGGGGTTTTCTTAAGTCCCAGTGAAGCTGAGTATATGCCCTGATGTCTGAGTAGTAATAGAGGGACATGAGTTTGCACCAAAATTCTAGGAAAACTCAGTAGTGAGCCTGATGTGGCTTTGCATGTGCTTCTATTCTTCATGAGCGGTACAAAAGGGGGTGGTGATGGATGGAGCATCTGAATCAATCAAACACTCACACCCAGTCAAAAGATCTGGGTTTAATCTATCACCGTTCTTTAGCCCACTCTGCCACCCCAGTTCAGACATGGCTATATGCAAATCAGTCTGACCCTGTGCCTCATGGGAACAGTCCAGCCCGAACTGCCAAGCCATGTCTTCCCTGGACCAGAAACAAGCTTCCAAGGACCGGTTTCTGGCATTCCAGGCACCTTCAGTCCGCCTTGCTTGAATCCAGTGGCAAAGTGAGCAAGGGACTCACGTCTGAGTATACCCTGCCACACTTATGGTGGCCAAAAGCAGTACAAAAGGGGGTGGTGATGGACGGAGCATCTGAATCAATCAAACACTCACACCCAGTCAAAAGATCTGGGTTTAATCCATCACCGTTCTTTAGCCCACTCTGCCACCCCAGTTCAGACATGGCTATATGCAAATCAGTCTGACCCTGTGCCTAATGGGAACAGTCCAGCCCGAACTGCCAAGCCATGTCTTCCCTGGACCGGAAACAAGATTCCCTGGACCGGTTTCTGGCATTCCAGCCGTCTTCAGCCCGGCTTGCTTGAATCCAGTGGCAAAGTGAGCAAGGGACTCACATCTGAGCATACCCTGCCATACTTATGGCGGCCAAAAGCGGCACAAAAGGAGGTGGTGATGGACGGGGCATCTGAATCAATCAAACATTCACTCCCAGTCAAAAGATCTGGGTTTAATCCATCACCGTTCTTTAGCCCACTCTGCCACCCCAGTTCAGACATGGCTATATGCAAATCAGTCTGAACCTGTGCCTCATGGGAACAGTCCAGCCCGAGCTGCCAAGCCATGTCTCCCCTGGACCGGAAACAAGCTTCCGAGGACCAATTTCTGGCATTCCAGCCATCTTCAGCCCAGCTTGCTTGAATCCAGTGGCAAAGTGAGCAAGGGACTCACGTCTGAGCATACCCTGCCACACTTATGACGGCCAAAAGCGGTACAAAAGGAAGTGGTGATGGACGGAGCATCTGAATCAATCAAACACTCACACCCAGTCAAAAGATCTGGGTTTAATCCATCACCGTTCTTTAGCCCACTCTGCCACCCCAGTTCAGACATGGCTATATGCAAATCAGTCTGACCCTGTGCCTAATGGGAACAGTCCAGCCCGAACTGCCAAGCCATGTCTTCCCTGGACCGGAAACAAGCTTCAGTGGACCGGTTTCTGGCATTCCAGCCATCTTCAGCCCGGCTTGCTTGAATCCAGTGGCAAAGTGAGCAAGGGACTCACATCTGAGCATACCCTGCCACACTTATGGCGGCAAAAAGCGGTACAAAAGGAGGTGGTGATGGACGGAGCATCTGAATCAATCAAACATTCACACCCAGTCAAAAGATCTGGGTTTAATCCATCACCGTTCTTTAGCCCACTCTGCCACCCCAGTTCAGACATGGCTATATGCAAATCAGTCTGAACCTGTGCCTCATGGGAACAGTCCAGCCCGAACTGCCAAGCCATGTCTCCCCTGGACCGGAAACAAGCTTCCGAGGACCAATTTCTGGCATTCCAGCCATCTTCAGCCCAGCTTGCTTGAATCCAGTGGCAAAGTGAGCAAGGGACTCACGTCTGAGCATACCCTGCCACACTTATGGCGGCCAAAAGCGGTACAAAAGGAAGTGGTGATGGACGGAGCATCTGAATCAATCAAACACTCACACCCAGTCAAAAGATCTGGGTTTAATCCATCACCGTTCTTTAGCCCACTCTGCCACCCCAGTTCAGACATGGCTATATGCAAATCAGTCTGACCCTGTGCCTCATATGAACAGTCCAGCCCGAACTGCCAAGCCATGTCTTCCCTGGACTGGAAACAAGCTTCCGAGGACCGGTTTCTGGCATTCCAGCCGCCTTCAGCCCCGCTTGCTTGAATCCAGTGGCAAAGTGAGCAAGGGACTCACGTCTGAGCATACCCTGCCACACTTATGGCGGCGGAGCATCTGAATCAATCAAACACTCACACCCAGTCAAAAGATCTGGGTTTAATCCATCACCGTTCTTTAGCCCACTCTGCCACCCCAGTTCAGACATGGCTATATGCAAATCAGTCTGACCCTGTGCCTAATGGGAACAGTCCAGCCCGAACTGCCAAGCCATGTCTTCCCTGGACGGGAAACAAGCTTCCGTGGACCGGTTTCTGGCATTGCAGCCATCTTCAGCCCGGCTTGCTTGAATCCAGTGGCAAAGTGAGCAAGGGACTCACATCTGAGCATACCCTGCCACACTTATGGCGGCCAAAAGCGGTACAAAAGGAGGTGGTGATGGACGGAGCATCTGAATCAATCAAACATTCACACCCAGTCAAAAGATCTGGGTTTAATCCATCACCGTTCTTTAGCCCACTCTGCCACCCCAGTTCAGACATGGCTATATGCAAATCAGTCTGAACGTGTGCCTCATGGGAACAGTCCAGCCCGAACTGCCAAGCCATGTCTCCCCTGGACCGGAAACAAGCTTCCGAGGACCAATTTCTGGCATTCCAGCCATCTTCAGCCCAGCTTGCTTGAATCCAGTGGCAAAGTGAGCAAGGGACTCACGTCTGAGCATACCCTGCCACACTTATGGCGGCCAAAAGCGATAAAAAAGGAAGTGGTGATGGACGGAGCATCTGAATCAATCAAACACTCACACCCAGTCAAAAGATCTGGGTTTAATCCATCACCGTTCTTTAGCCCACTCTGCCACCCCAGTTCAGACATGGCTATATGCAAATCAGTCTGACCCTGTGCCTCATGGGAACAGTCCAGCCCGAACTGCCAAGCCATGTCTTCCCTGGACTGGAAAAAAGCTTCCGAGGACCGGTTTCTGGCAATCTAGCCGCCTTCAGCCCAGCTTGCTTGAATCCAGTGGCAAAGTGAGCAAGGGACTCACGTCTGAGCATACCCTGCCACACTTATGGCGGCCAAAAGCGGTACAAAAGGGGGTGGTGATGGACGGAGCATCTGAATCAATCAAACACTCACACCCGGTCAAAAGATCTGGGTTTAATCCATCACAGTTCTTTGGCCCACTCTGCCACCCCTGTTCAGACATGGCTATATGCAAATCAGTCTGACCCTGTGCCTCATGGGAACAGTCCATCACCATCCCCTTTTGTACCGCTTTTGACCGCAAGACCACCACAGTCACACTGCCGGCCCCTCTGCAAATTTGTAATACAGAAGGCGGATCACAGAAAGCGCAGCCACCTTGTAGCCGATGTGGTCCTACGGGGGGTCAGACCACAGAACTTGTAATAACGCCTTTAATAAGTTATTCTTGTAGGTTGGGCAGTTTTGGACTTAGCCCTTTCTGTAGCATCTTCCCCATACTTTTTGCTTTCACCCTCCTGTTTTCTGAACTCTTTTGTGTTGGCTTTTCACTGCTAACCAGTCCTAAAGTGCTTGTGCTGGGTCTGTCAAACATGGTGAAATTAGCTCACACCCAATTGGCACATTTAATTTGCTTGTAAGTCCCAAATAATGTAGCACTACTAGTACCCAGGGCCTGTACATTGCCTGCTACTAGTGGGCTTGCAGCACTTATTGTTCCACTGAAATGAAATTCCTTGTTGGCTGAGGTATGCATCCAGGCAATTCAGTAATCACCACTTTATTCAGGGTAAGCTAGATACACACTAAAAGATAACCTGTGGTCATCCTCTTGTGGTTTGGCACGGAGCAGTCAGGCTTATCTAAAGAGGCAATGTGCAAAGTATTTTTGAGGCATGCACACACAGTAACCCAATGAATACCCCACAAAAAGACTCCAAATAGATTATTATATTCTGAACAGAACAAGACCAAAACGACAAGTCAAGATAAGAATTTTTAAAGAATATGGGAGAAATAGCGCTTAGAAGTAAACATCGCTTTAGGGGTTACTTGGAATGGAATGGAAAGACATTTGTAGAGCGCATGGCTACCCGGAAGCATCCCAGCGCTAGTAACTGATACAGGGGAGACATAGGGCTAAGGGAAGAGCATTGTCTTTAATTGCTTCCGGAAAGCCAGATGGTTAAGGATTGTGCGGAGTTGGAGAGGCAAGGAGTTCCAGAGTTTGGAGGCATTATAGGAGAAGAGCCAACCGCCGCTCCTAGACCACTTGATCCTAGGGATCTCTGCCAGAAATGGATCGTCTGATCGAAGATTCCGGTTGGCTTAATAGGGACGAATCATGGTGGAGATAATAGGTGGACCAAGTCCCTCCATTGACTTATGTACTAAGCACAGGGCCTTGAACCTAACCCGTTCCTGAACCGGGAACCATTGAAGGGAATGGAGAGCTTATTTGCTGAGAGTCTATTCGGAGTCTCGCGGCACTGTTTTGTACTGATTGGAGTCTTGTGACTGCGGAGATGGGAGCACCCAGATACAAAGCATTTCCATAGTCCAATCTCGAGAGTATTAAAGATTGGACCAGTACTTTCCTGGCCTCAAAAGGAAGGAGGGGCAAGACCTTTCGGGCCATTCTAAGGAATCCATAGCAGAGGGCTCCTGTTTTCCTGGCCTGGGTCCTAAGGCTCAGGTCCTGGTCCAGCCATACACCTCTTAATTTCTGCCTGCGGGACTGGGGCTGGGGCCATGCTAGGGGGCCACATCAAGCTGGGATTAAAACTGAGAGTAGTGCCCAAAATCATAATCTCCGTTTTTTCTCCATTGAACTTGAGCTGGGAGGCGTCCATTCAGCTTGAGATGTCATTTAGGCAGGAGTAGAAGGCATAGGTTTTTAAATCTGCTTGGTTAAGCCCAACCAACGATTGTGTGTCATCGGCGTAGGTAATCATCCGAATTCCACAGGGGGATAAAATGGCTGCTAGAGGGGACATATAACATTAAAGAGAGTCGGGCTGAGTGATGAGCCCTGTGGCACACCCCTCTACAGAGTCGCTGAATCAGAATCGAATGATTCATCGTATCAAATGCGGCGCTCAGGTCCAGGAGTAGAAAGGCTGCTGAACTTCCTGAGTCCAGGATGTTCCTACTCTTGACTTGAGGTCACGTTGAACCAAGACACAGTCAACGTTTGAGCCCACTAAAATCAAGCGCACAGCAGCTACAGGTACCATGCAGGACCCGGTGAACAAAGTACCTTTCCTGGTCACAAACAGCTAGATGAGACGTGGAATGTGTCAATGCTGGTCCCGCACGTTAAGGATGCGTCAATCTTTTCCATGCGCTGATGGTGATGCATAGGTTTCATAGATGAGTACCGGATTTGAGAGATATAAAGCAATGTGCCAGGTTTCTCCATGCAGTCGAGGGGATGCGTCAATTTTTCCAAACCACAGCGGATGTGACACGATGTGATCTCTATAGTTAATGCACTGGTTCAGATGTGATGTGCTGATTTTACTCCTGCAACAGGGTTGAGGTGCCGGTTCTGCTATACACAGACAGGAGGTGCATCAAACTCTGTGTTGCAAGTATCTGGGGCACTTCCAGTGATCCAGACACAGGGACAGGGGGAGAGACTTTGAGATCCCTGAGTTTCAAGCAGCAGCAAGCACACCAGTAAGTCCATGGAACACACTTGGAGAGTCCAGCTTTCCTTCAGCAAAGTCAGAGAGCAAGAAGAAGAAAAGCAGGCCTTCCAGGTCAGCAGTCCAATTGAGTCCTTTAAGCAGCACAGCAGTTCTTCTGACAGAGCTTCTGATAAAAGTTCAGTAGTGTCTGATTTTATGGGTCAGAGACCCATTACTTATACCCACAAATGCCTTTGAAGTGTGTGTGCCTTCAAAGGAAAGGCTTAGTAGGGCACCAGTGTCCTTTCAACCCAGTCCGGTCTGCCAGCCTTTCTGTGAGGGTAAACAGTGCTTTGCGTGAGGACACGTCACTACCTATTGAAGTGTAAGTGTTGGCTCCTCCCTTCCCTCCTGTCCAGGAAGACCTATCAGTGTGCCAATATGTGGCAGTCTAAAGGGCATGCACAAAGTATAGCTGTCACCCAGCCCAGATATATATTGGAGGCAGGCTGAAAGGCACTCAGGGCAGTAAGTGCAGAGAAATGTCCACTTTCTAAAAGTGGCATTTCTAAAACAGTAATGTTAAATCCAACTTCACCAATAAGGAGGAGTTATCATTACCATTCCAATGATATAAAACATGAAATAGCTACTCCTTTCAGATCAGAAATTACCTCTTAAAAGTGTATAAGGCAATTCCCTATGCTAACCGTTGAGAGGAGTAGGCCTCACATTGATGAAAAACGAATATAGATGTTTGTCAGTACCAGGACACGAAAAAACATAAAAGTACATGTCTTATCTTTCACTTACCTAGCAACCTGCTCTTAGGGCTACCTAGGGCCTATCTTAGGGGTGACTTATATGTAGAAAAAGAGGAAATTAGGGCTTGGCAGGTAGTTTTAAATGACAAGCCAAACTGGCGGCAATCTGCAAACACAGGCACCGCAATGGCAGCCTGAGACAGATTTGAAAGGCTACTTCTGTTGATAGCACAATCAGTGCTTCAAGTCCTCCAAATAGCATTTAACTTACAGGCCCTGGGTATATAGTATAACACTTTACAAGGGACGTATAGGTAAACTAAATACGCTAATCAGGTGTACACCAATGTCACCTTATTTAGGGAAAAGGCATATGCACTTTAGCACTGGTTAGCAGTGCTAAAGTGCTCAGAGTCCAGCAAAAGCAATAAGCCAAAACAGGAGGTAAAAGGCAAAAGGTATGGGGAAAGACCAGTCTGAGGATGCCAGATCTAACCCCCACTTAAGTAGGCTTTTAAACATGTCTCTTGACTGCAAATATAGACTGTTGGGCATATGTACAAGGAAAATTTGGAGCACAGAACTGCGCCAATTTGGCAGCACCACACTCCGACATTTCCAAAATGCACTGATGCACCGTATTTAAAATAATATAGTGCACCCCTGTGTTTTCCTTAGTGCTGATGCTAAAAATAGCTGCCTAGTGCCAATACAGGCACTCTAGCACCATATTACAAGGGTGCCTGCGCTGCAGGGAATGATTGTTTATGTGCAAGAAGGTCTCCCTTCCTGCATATAAACAATCAATAAAATTGATTTGTTACTATGAAGTAGCAAATCTTCATAATTAAAAGATTGTTTATGTGCAAGAAGGGATCCTTTCCTACACGTAAACATTTATTCAGTGGTTTTGCTCTTTCTTTTGCAGCACACATAGAAAAAGCAAAAATGGGGAGAAATAAAAGTATTTGTCCTCGTATCGCCATTCTAACGTCTGCTCTTGTGTGGTTTTAATTGTTGACGCTGACTTAGATTTACAGATCCTTATTAATCTGGGGAAGCATCAAACAGCGATAGGGTATATTTTCAAGAATGTGTGATAACCATCAGAAAAGTAACAACGTAATTTCCAACATCGCTGTCTATCGCGGGAAAAGTACGCCGTGTTAACCAGGCATTCTCAACACGGCAGTACCATGCAATAGTCTCCAGATAACGAGTCAAATTTCCATCAACGCCACACCGCAAAAATGCTTTCCCACGCGTCTGGTGGGAAAATCACCATAAAAACTACAGAAACAACACACCAGAAACAATCCAAAGTGAGTAGCAACATGAATGCACCCTGACTGAGCACAGAGGCCAACGTGAACCTCACAACCCCACAGACCACCAGCAAGGAACAACGGGGATGGGACAGCCAAGGAGAAGAGGTAGAAAAAGACGGAGTGCAGTTTGCAGCAAGACCAGATCAGGATTACGGAGGAGACAGAACACTAGCATCAACTGCCCAGTAGTTGACCACCTGGAATGCAGTCGGAGTGCCAAGGAGGCCAATCGAGGAGGCCAAGAGGTGCTGGCATGATGTGACAACTTAAACCAGGCACAAACCCACTGCCAACAGGAAGACTGCAACAGTGACAGGAGGTGGGAGTTCTGCGACACAGGAGGAGTTGGAGGAAACCGAGACCACAGTCATCAGTGTGGAGACGGTGCATGGAGTAGGGAGTACTGACACAGCTCAAGAGGACCTGACATAACATCAACAGGGTTAGTAACGACCAGGACCTGGGGGGACAGGGAGATGGGCATAATGGCTCACATGCACAACTATGTGTAGCACATTGCACACCCACAATGACCCTGGATCATGTCCCTTATCCCCGTGGCACATTGCAGCACACACATAGCAATAACAGCACATCCACATTGACGACAATGTGGTACAATGTGCAACCCCGACACCGCAGAACAGAGGACACAACTGGCTCTGCAGACGCACATAAACATGCCACCCACATCTGACACAAGTCCGTCATGTAGTCCAAATGTACACTGTCCCACAGCAATATTCAGCACCTCCCAAACAGTCACAATGTACATTGTCATACAGTCTGCATGTAAACAAGAACAATGCGCCAACATACATGTCACACAATATCAACATGCATCTCCTCTTAACATTGCAGAGAGGCACACAAAACCTCCAGCAGAGAACAGAAGACAATACATCTGTGATGCCGGAAAGGACCACCACACCTACAACACCATCGCCCTACAACAGCCCATGGACATCCCAATGCAACCCACTACTAGAGCCAGGGCAGACAAGCTACTTATAGGAGAGCACAGAACATGCAACAGACCACACAGCAGGAAGCACCTGCAAGCAGGGCTGGCTCACAACACTTCACGGGACCCACACATGGCATCCCAATGCCAGGTGTCAGAACACCAAACGGAGGTGTCCGAACAGGTGCGGATGGGGTCCGAACCCATGGAAGGTGAACTAGATCACATACATGGGCGTGTATCATCCTTCAGGGACCACCTACCTCCCATAAGGGCGGCCCACACTGCCATAGAGACACATGCAGATGCACATTCCCAGTACAGAACCACACCCTGGGACTTACAAATATAAGCCACACACACATTGGCTCTACGTACAACAGCCCAGGCCACTCCCCTTACAAATTGAGTGGGTGACAACAAAGCTGCTTGTCCAAGCTCCAACCTGCTGCCTGCGGTGACATGTCTGTGCCAACTGTACACAAACAATGTAATGTCGTACGGCCCAGGGCCCTCATGCATACAATAAGTCCCCAGGGACACACACAGATAGTATGTTGAACTGGCTATGAGCATGAGCACCCGGCCCCTTTATTGGCTGGGCCACATGTACAGTGACGCCTGTGCAGGATGTGTGTGGGGTGAGTGTAAGCCAGCCCCCACAGAGTGCTTGGTGCTGGCAACAACTTGAACAGTGGACACCAGTGCAACGGAAACTGAAAACATCTGCATAACAGAGTGTACTGCTGAGCAATATGGAGAAGCCGGAGCAAGTACAGAGGTCACCCAACCAGCAAACAGAAGTGTCCGTGAGTTGCAGGGCACTGAGGTTGGGGCACTAGAGCTGAGCGCGCTCAAGTGATGAAAATGACTAGGATTGTGTCCCTTTGGGATATTCCTGATGCAGATGCAGTGGGGTGTGTAAGACCTGCATCATCTTCCACATCAACATCCCAGGTCTCCCACAGTGTCAGGAGTGACATTGCTGCGCAACCTCTCCACAGCACAAAACTCAATCAATAATGGTCCATGGGTTGCAGAGCACTGAGTTAGTGGCACCTGGAGTGCTGAGCATGGTATCTGGCTGATGATGGAATCCACGACAGGTGTGAGCTACTCCGTTAGTCTGCCAGTACCACTGTTTCAACTCTGGCAGATGGCGGTTGGAGGTGGTCCTGGCGATGGTGGCTTGTGCCTTCTGCGGTGCTGCCACTTCTGGGGTGATCAGGACTCGATTGGATGTTTGAACCCTGGTGGACCACAGTTGAGGCCGGAGGCAGCAGACAGCGCAGGGCCACAGACACATGCCATTATTGACCCCAAGGTTATCACCTCAGGGGCTATCCAATATCTGAGAAGAAGGGGTCCCAGACCTGTCCAGCACAGAGTTTGTGGCCCTGGATGCACAGCGGCCAGCACAGGCACCCTGCCACTGGAGGGCAACTTGCGGTGCACTGAGGTAGGGCCATGCGGACAGGGAAGGTCCTTATCGATGTCAAAGGTGAATGTGGTGGAGGGTTGAGGGGGACAGTGGAAGGTGTCCTCCACGGCATGATGCGGAAGCTCTGATTTTATTCGGAAGCAGCAAATGGTGGAGTGGAAAGCAACAGCCTTGTTGCCAGAACCAATTCAGTATCAGCTTCATGAAGATGAAACTACTCCCTAGTCCATAGACTCAGGCGCCACCAATGTATGACCAGTGAGTATCCATGAATTTCGGGGAACAGACTTAGTGGCACCGGGGCTTAGAGGGAATGCAGTCTGCGATGATGCAGGTACACTAATATGAACTCCACCATTGCTAAATCGAGACTCTGTGACTGACTGGACTGCAGTGTATGCCGGAGGCAGTGGTCAGGATTGGCCCATAGCCGAGGGTTGTTGGTTCACGATGCACAGAATTAGTGGCACCAGGGCAGTTGTCAGTAGTAATCGATCACCTCCGTAACGATGCTCCTTTTTTGCTCCTTGCTGCAACACGTCATCCTCTTACACCTCTCCTTGCGTGCAATATGTACTCTGCCATTGAAAAATCGATGATCAGTTCCAATTGTGTGACCAACTCGACAGCAGTGTAGGTGGTAGGCATTTCCAGCAAGGGGCCACAGAGACGTGTGGTTGTGATGCTATACATAGACTTGGTGTCACCACATCGAAGGGAGTATAGCGATTTAAAGTCTGCAATGCCATGTGTACCCGGCCATTGCATGATCAAGACTCAGTTCCAAATGTGTGACCTACTAGAGCTTAGAGCGGCCCAGGAGCAGTAGTCTGCATGGGCCCACAGACACGTGTGGTTGTAATGATATGCACATACTTGGTGGCACCACATCGAAGGGAGTATAGTGACTTAATCTAAGCCATACACATCGTCCTCAAATATAGTGTAAACAAGACTCAGTTTTGAATGTGTGACCTTCTAGTACGCTGTGTATGCCGGTAGAGTACGTCAACGATTACTGCGGGCCTTCCTTGCGGAGAATGTGAAGGTCATAGCAGGTTGCCAGGGTCATGGGCCTTAGGCCTGAAAATTGCACTGGCACGTGGTGGGCATTGAGGCCTGGGTGCACAGGTTCGGGTATGACTGGTTTGGGGACCAGCTTCCTGAGGTGCAGCAGGTGCACAGGATCGCTGGCAAAGCTGCTTATGGTGGCGTGGCTGGGTGAGAGGTGCTGCCCTGGCAGGGACGTTGGGCATTCCGGCAGAGAACCACACCCAGAGCTGGCCTGCGTACGCCAGGCCAGCCCTCTCCACTCACTCTTATAGGCGGGTAATAAAAAGCTACATTTCCGTGTTCCACCCCACTTGCTGGGGTGACACAGTTGGGTCCACTCTCCACTATGTGTGTGGTCTGCATACTGCAGTCTGTCCAGCACATCCACGCCACACTTGGCATTGTGTACATTCTCATTCATGGGCTACTTGCCTCCTTCGCACATGCCTGGTCCCTACCTCTACCCACATCCTGCTATTGTGTGGCTGAGGTGCCATGCCGTTGTGGGCTAATGTACATGGCTGGGTCAGGTTCCCACAGTAAGTTGTCCTGTCGTGTCTGGTGGGTGTGCATGTTGTATGTGAGCTTGGGACGTGTGCATTTCCCGTGTTGGGAGTTGCATGATTGTGGAGTTGAGGTGTGTGTTGTGTGTTTATTTGGTGTTGGCCAGCGAGCAGTGCATTTTCCTGGGTGCCATCATAGTAGCGCAGGTTGATGATGGATTGTCAGAAGGTGTAGGGCTCATGCACACTCGAGGCGACATTGGCGGAGATTCCTCGATGGTCCTATACTGCCTGGACATTGGTGGGATATGTACGCTTTCTGTTGCGCTTATTGTGTGTACTGTTGCCAGGGGGTACAAACAGGACATGTGTGCAATTAATTGTCCCCTGACACATGCAGGAAGACAGCTGTGGCATAGACGCCTTGCTTGGTCTCTGGCTGTTCCTGCGCAGTGTGTGAGAAGTACAGATAGTGAAGTACCAAGCTGATGGTGTCATCCATGACCGTTGTGAGGGACTTGGATTGGGCTGACTGTGTGACTCCTCCAACTCGTGCGGATGTTGATTGGAGGGTACCAGTGGCCAACAGGTGCATCATGGCCAGCATCTTGGTCTGCGGTGGGATGTTGGTTGTCCACTGTGTTGGTACCGTCAGCCTGAGTGCGATGGCGGTCAGGATACGGAGGATATTTGATCTTTTGTGCCTGTGGTGGGCTATGACATTCTCTGGTGTTGGGCATGTGAGGTTGGTGCATTTTCGGAGGATCGCTGACTTTCTCTGCACTGCCTCGGTGTTGGTCGGGCGTTGGGGTTCTGGAGGGGAGGGGGTGGGTCTGGGGGTGGTGGCGTTGTGTGTTGTCAAGGCCACATGTTCAGTGGCTCCATGGCATCTTTTGTTCTTCAGGTCAAAGCAAGTGTTAGTTTCCTGCTGCTAACTCGTCTTATCGCATGTTTTGTGATCTTATCGCCGATCTGGCTGGTCGTTGAGAATGTTGCAGAGTGGTGTTGTTGCAGCTTTTTGCTAGGGAACGCCTACTCTGCATCTCATTAGAAATAGTTGTGGGGGTCATCTGTGGCAATGTTTTTTGCAGCTGCTATCGCAGGTAAGCAGGTGGTATGGGCTGTTAGCACCAGCTTGTGAGTGGGGTGATAACTTTATAGCCACTTTGGCTGCGATAAAGTGCCGTTAACTCAGTGATGGCTCCTGTTTTAAGCAATGGAATGCAAGCTTTATATCAACCAAAGAGTTGGAGATCACATTGTCTATACCAACAACAAACAGGGTTTTTAGTCACAGGACCACCATCACATTTACATGACTATGGCCTGGTATGTGCTGACTACAATCAAAATACAATAGCTACACAATATGTACTAATACCATGAACTGCATCACCAGACAATACCATGGAAAATCTAAATCATCCCAAAACACATTTAAAATACCCACAAAAATGTTATTTGACTAATCACCTTCACAAACACCAGAGAGAACAGACGAGACAAACGCAGTGGAACTTTTTAAGATATTTATTCTTTCCCCTTACCATAGGGGCCATCTCTCTCAGACATATACCCATAAACAACTTCACATTTGACTCTATGTCTGTTTATTCCTCTATGGATGAAGCAGTCTCAATATGCAGTTAGAATGTGAAACAAACCTACACTTCCCTGCATACTAAAAATGTTTTTATGGTTCATGCCAGGATGATATTCTTGACTTGAATTACTTTTGGCAAGAATCTGAGTGCCTCAAACTTGAAGCTATGTTTACTTGTTGAGAAGCCCACCAAATCAGCCATCATTCACCGTTCCTACAGCAACCCACTGTTCTGCCTTCTGTGAATGACATCAGATACACCTGAAGGCATGGATGATGGCATCCTACCACAACATGGCTTATCTTGAATGCGGGAGGTGCTACAGGGTAAATGTGAAAGCAAATGAATCATTGAGAACACCTTTGGTTTGCTCAAACAGGGATTTATTAGTCTGTATGTGAGCATATATGAAAGCCATGCAGATTCATTGAACACTGCTCCATGTAATGAATGCCAATTTGATTGTAGGGGGTAAAGAGGATTGATTGTTGTTCTTCTTGCTAACAATTGACATTTAGCTATGACTGCATTTCCTACCATGGACCAGGGCAGCACTGTAGTGTCACTAAAGCCTTCACTGTAGCCTACATAAAGACAGAGCTAGGGCAAGGGAAGGTGCAGGTGTATAAGTATTGCATTGACCAGCATTCGCAAGATTATATAGTATAGGAGGGGATGAAGATCACAGCCAACACATGATGCACACTGATGGAGAAGCACTTCTAACAGCCTGTTTACTGAATTCATGCAAGGTTCTAGAGATCCTTGAACTTGAAGATCCAGAGAGAGAATACTCTTATTTATCAAAATTTACTCTAGGTTTCTAAATTGGTGTGGTAGGTTCCTTGTGTAGTTGATTCATTTTATTACTGTTTGTCAGCTGCATAAACACTTTAAACATTTCACTATTTTAGATTCAATAGTTTGTTCCCAATATTTTCATACCTCTGTATTCTGCATTCAATATTTAGGATGTAAACCAGGGAGGTGCTTTAGCGACGGAGATGTTTTAAGGTATGGGTAAAGTGGGCAAATGCCCAGGACCCCCACTTAACAAGGGCCTCCTGAGAACATAAACGTTCACTCTATTTGACTATCTGCACATTATATGTCCTTTCTAGAGTTCTCTAAAATCTGACAATTTCTGCTGCTTAATTTGTCTCTTTACACTATGCCATACTAAGGATTTTTGGGGTCCCAGGCAAAACATATATCAACTGTGTAGTGTTACCCTGTTAAACTTTAGCACATAATCTAGTATTGTTTTGCTTCATGGGAGCTTGAGTTAATAAAAAAGATGTAAAAAATAAAAAATGCCTCTTACAGGGGCCCGCAAAATATGTATTGCCTAGGCCCCCAAAATTCTCAAGATGACACTGCTTATGGAGCGTCATGGAAGAGCTCCATATACAGGGTCTGGTGGCTCAGTGTACTGATGAGTCCACTATAGGGTCTGTGTTTGACTTCATGGTCACAGGTTCAAATTCCTGCGTGTCCACTCAGCCTTTTATCCTTCTGAGATTGATAAAATGGGTGCATTGAGTTGGATAAAAAAAAGAACCATTATTTAGTGCCAAAATCCCCTTCAGGGTGAGCATGCACTTTACAAATGCACCTGATATGTTATACCATCTGTCAGGTATGTACAGCGATACCCATATTTGGTGCAAGGTGAGTGGGCGTTCTGTTAATTCATTTTACTCCACATGGACTTTTTCATCCAGGTATTTGCTCGATTGTCCAACTTTTGTCAAGCTGCCGACATTTGACCACATGTATCCTTATGAGTTCCTGGTGGTTCAGGACACTCTTTGGGCCAGATGAATGAAGCTATTTTGCATTCGCAAATGGTGCAAATCGCAAAATGTGGCCATTTGCAAATGCAAAATGACCTAATTCATTGTTTGAAAGCTTTCGCAATCGCAAAATTGTTAATTATAAAAAAATGTGATTTAGCGTATCTCAAATTACAAAATTCACAATTTGGGAATCCCGAATTGCGAATTCGCAAACTTGGAAAATGCAGACCAAGGTATGAAACATTTGCAGATTGAAAATGACCCAAAAATCGCAATTGTGCACGTGCAAATTACCACCAACTCAAGTCAGGTTGTAACCAGGTGCAAACTATATAAACAGGCCCAGATGCTCTCCAAATCTTTCACAATGGAAGTACTGTATGTCATAGCGAGGAGGATGCGGATTCAAGCAGCAGCACAGAGAAGGAGGAGACAGGAATACATGCGCATAGCCCTGTTTCAGCAGACAGAGGAAGAAATCCATGACAAATATAGACTAGACTCTGATAGCTGACCTACATCCAATACTGGAGCATCAGAACCACTGGACCCTAGCCATTCCCATAAATGTGTAGGTCCCATGTTCAGTGCACCTACTAGCATCAGGGAGCTACCAGGGGGTAATAGCTGCAGCAGGAGGGGTGTCCCAAAGTTGCATTTCATGCTTCCTGAAGGCTTTCTTGGAGGCAATGTTCAGAGGATACACCATTATATCTGATTCCCCACTACAAAACAAGTATTGCAACAGACCAAATTGGATTACTTTCAGATTGCAGAATTTCCACATGCAATTTGGTGCATTGATGGGACACATGTAGCCATCTGTCCCCCCTCAGATAATGAGTATGTGTTTAGGAACAGGAGAACCTTTCATTCACTCGACATCCAGGTGATATGTAATGCCTCACACATAATAACGGACATAGTGGCCAAATATCCTGGTAGTATGCATGAGTCATTCATACTCAGACACAGTGGAATATACACACGTCTCACTGGGGGGTGAATTTGGCAAAGGATACCTGCTAGGTAAATACATGTTACTCACTTTCATAGACTCCTTAGATCTGTAGAAATAGGGCAATGATTATCCTATTGCCTTTCATCCTGTAGGTGACATGTAGTGCATATGCTGTGCGCTCCTTCATACGCACACCATACCTTAATCCTGCAACTCAGAGTGAAAGGAAATACAATGCTGCATAAAAGTTGACGCACAATAACATGAAGTGGACATTCGGCCTACTGATGAGTAGGTTCCGCTGTCTACACAAAAGTGGAGGTGCACTGCAGTATAGGCCAGAGATCTGTTGCAAAATTGTGGCCACTTGCGCCATGCTGCACAACCTAGCAACAACCAATGGCATACCATTGGACCTTACAGATTTGTCTGATTAAGAGGATGAACCATGTCCACCTCACAGAGCAGCAGGTGGTGTAGATGCAGCAAATGGCAGACGGAGATGTGATAAATTAAAACACAACTATTTCTAGGTGAGTAATGATGAGACAATGCACCGCATGACATTTGATCAACTGTGGTTTTATTCACCTTAACATCAGGTAAACTGTGTACACACAGCCATCAACTCCTTTCTTGTGTGTGGCTTTTGTAGGTCAACATTATATATATACAGAACATGCACAACAGACAGCACATTCCGTTATATGCTATTAGTTACCTCACCCATTTACATGCCTAGGACACAACACTGACTACTTCTTATGGCCACGCACAGCACTGGAGCGTCAATGCTTACACTGGCCTCCCTTGATGAGGCCTTGGATGTTGTACCTTGCCTTGCACTCTGCTGTCTAAGCTCAGTCACCGGTGGAGTAATGCTGCTGAGGCTTGCGGCCTCCTCACTGTCCTCTGCACCTAGTATACCTGTCCTTGCTATAGTAGCACTGTGCTCTTGCTCTGCGTCTCCTGCGACTGGTATTGCTGCGCTGTACAAGAGACTGATCAGTTTGAGGCTGTGCCTGCTCATCTGACCGTGACTGTAGCTCTTCTTGGATGTCTTCCCCTTCTACCTCCAACTCCTTTGGTGCAGCCACAGTGTACCTGCGTGGTCTTGGTGCAGGTGTTGGTGGTGTTGTGGTGCCTGGCTCTTCTTCCCCTGCCTGTTCCTGGATCGCCGCTGGCTCATCTATTGCTGTGTCTTCACCCTGTGGCACAGGTTCATCTGTGAATATAACAAAACTACTTATTGTGTGTCTTGCTTTATGTTAATTGAAAATTAAATATATTTGAGTTGGTATACCTAGATGGTGTGTTTTAATTGGTTATTTACTGGTGGTCTCAACTGTGGATATGTTTCTCAGTATCTTGTTTCACTATCTTATGTGACTGCATCTCCCATGATGAATTTCTGGGTGGTAAAAAATGTAGACTGGAGTGGCAATCTAACTTTTTCAATTAGTTATTTCTAATTGGGGGTTTTTGTGACTAATGGGGCTGGTGTATTTTAGCATGCATCCTGCCTTGGATGGGGTTGGTTGTGGCTGAGCTGTCCATGTCTGCTATGGCACTGATGGTTTCAGGCTGTAGGGTGGACTCTACCAGGCTCCTCAAGGGGGTTGGATGCCGGCTGTGTTGATGGTCCTCCACCAGTCTTCTTGGCATCCGAAAGCCTGCTTGCTACCTTCTCTTTTGCCCTTGAGCGCAGGTCATACTAGCATTTGCGAAGGTCTTCTATGGAGCACTGTGTGACCCCTATGGCATCTACTTTGGCTTGAATGTCCAGCCAGATCTTCCTCTTCTTGACTCAGGATGTGTAGGGATTTTTTGCTCATGGATCTTCACCATTTCCTCTATGAGGACCTCCAATTCTTTTTCAATACATTTTTGCTTTCTTTTGGGTCCTGCAGCCTCCTTTGTCTTGTCCTGCGAAACCATGATATATATCTGTGCCTGTCTCTGCACTAGACGTTCTCCCGAGTGGTGTGCTCCTGCTCTCACACTCTTAGGCACCCAGAAAGAGCATGGGGAAGCACACTACCTGGTTGTGATGTCATCAAACTGCATCAGAATAGCAGATTCACTATTTTGTGATTTTTTTTAAATGAGCAAATTTGCTAGCTATTACAGAATCGCGATTGGGAATCTGCAATTGTGAATTCGAATATTAGTGGATCGCAATTTTTTAGCGATTTTTTACCTGCATTGCATTTTGTGATTCCCAAATAGCGATTCAGTAAAAATCACTATTTGGGAATCGCAAAATTCATTTTTTTTTATATATCTGGCCCTTTAAGAGTTAAGTCTGATTTGTACAGGCACAACTTTACACCAGTTTACTGAAAATGTTGTACTGGAGAAAGACTAAGTGGACTGGTCTACAAGTTATACTGCTATATTCACATTCAGGGAAGCAGTTTGCATTGTCTGAAAACATCTGCTCGCCCGGCTAGGCACAGTTTGCTTGGTAATATTCCTGTCCACAGTGACACCCTCATTTGTACAGCACACATGTCCCAGCAATAATGTAAATATACATTTGCCCACATGATTAATCAGTGACAGATTTTTAATTTAGCTGTTTAAGGAAGCCGTTTTTCAAAGACTGCGGCACTCTTCATCGTCTCCCCTGCTGTGCAATCTTAAATCCCTTTTAATGGACTCCAAAATATCGTTCAGGCAGGCAGTGTCGGGGATTGAAACCTATTAAGGCAGGTAACGCTTCATTTTCCACAGACCTCTTCTTGAGGAGAGGTCATTTAGAGAAGAAAGGGAAGAGAAAAAAGAAGTCTCCTCGTTGTTAGCATCTTACGTTGAATAAAAAAGGTTTTTGAAAACCAGTGTTACATTCTTCTTTGGAAAAAAGAGTTTTGATTTTCACAAGGCTCTGCACAGCAATAGCTTCTGGTTTTAATGCCACAGGACCCCCAAATAAATAATTGTAAAGCCAATGTGTCTGGCCTTAGCAAGCCAGCTATTTCATGTATTTTTTATTTACTTAATCATGTACAAACATATGCAGTAGATATTAACAGTTTAAAAGTTAGTAAGAGTATAAAAAAGAACTGAGTTAAAGGTAACATGCATAGGTTTGCAAAAAAAAAAAACGAAAATATACACATTGCAGAAATTAATTAATGAAATTTGAGCAGAATTGAAAGCAGGCATTGGGCGGCCAGCCCTGGCACTAAAGTGGATTTCTGTCTAAGCAGATGTGTGTAATGTGAAAGAGAAAAATGCCCTCTTTTACAGTGAAAAGAGCCAATGACTGAAATTGACCTAGCCATTTCTCTGACTGGTGAGACAGCTAAACCTGTGTCTAGGACAGGCCTATAAATATTGAGGAGTCTTAGTATGATGCATTACAAAAAAAGGCATTTTCTCTTTAAATTACTCCTCTTTCGACCTACTGTCCAATATAATTACCATGGAATTCAAAAGTGTCCTTTACAAATGAAATGACAGGTTTGTTGAGGGAGTGAAAGTTTGTGAGAAATTGAATTGAATTGAAATTAGATTTATAGAAGTCCACAAATAACTAAAGGTATCAATCAAGGCTCTAAAGACAGTAAGTTCAGATGAGAAGGAAAACAAAATATATAGTTCTTCTATGTCTATGGAGTTTCCAAAGTGTAGAGCCCATTTTTCCGTGCTTTTCTAAACGACGCATGGAGCTTCAGGCTAGAAACAGGACAAGGAAGGGAGTGCCATAACTTGGCAGTAGTCACTAAGAAGGCTCTCCCTTCCCATCTTGGCTTCCTAGATTTCGAGACAAGTACCACATTTAGAGTTTTCTAACGTCTGGTAGGAACGTACCACTGGAACAGATATCTCTGCCCTTAGATCTGAGCTATGTATAGCCTTCTAAGCAATGCACAAGACTTTAAAATGATGCACCTTTTCACTGCTTGATTAGTTCAGCTGAGACTGACTGGTATTTAGGCGTTTCTATTATCTGTCTTACTGCTGCATTTTGTACCATTTGCGGCTTGGTTAAGGCTGACTTGTTAATGCCAAGGTAAAGCGCATTACAGAAGTTAAGCTTCAACGATATGAGAGACAATACCACCTGAAACTGAATCATTGTCTTTTGTAATATAGACAATTATTTGGGTATCATCAGCGTATGAAAGTACTTGTAGTCCAAACGTCTAGATCAGTTTCGCTAGGGGGGATACAGATAGATTGAATAAAGTTGGACTCAGGGATGATCCCTGAGGAACCCCAAATGACAGGGCAAAGGAGTCCAACTTGAATTGTTTGATAGTCATTATCTGAAATCTATCTGTTACGAAGGATCTTACTCGTTTTAGTGTTGAGCCAGTTCCACATTCACGAGGAAAGTCCTGTTCCTGGTCCTGAGAGTGTTTGAGAGGGTTTCTCCCAATAGTCCATTCCACTTTCTACATAGCTGTTACAATTTTTAGGTCTTCTTGTCTGGTCAGCCAGGAAAGTGAGAAGCCTACTGCATAGTGGCCTGATCAGCTAAGTGGTATTATCTCACTAAGCCCCAGGCATGGGTCATTGAAGAATATAACATCCAAGGTTTCCCCTGCACTATGTGTGGTGGCATTGACCACCTAGGAGAGATAAAACGCACCATTAGTTCAAAATACCCCTAGAGTATTTACAAATCTCAACCTCCAGATAGAAATTAGAATCTCCCAAGAAGATAAGATTTTCTTTCCCTAGGAGAAGTTCGATCATATAGGCTATTTCTGCCGCAAATGTGGGCCTCGGTCCTGGAGGTCTGTATACTTGAGCTCTGAATGGTCTCCATTAGGCAATGATATACTGCCTTATGGATAATTGCTAGGCCTCCTCCTGGTCTGTTTGTTTTATCAAGTGTAAGATTGAGTACCCAGGGAGGGGTACCATCCACCAGATATGGGCTGGACAAGTTATTCACCCAGGAAATACCCAATCTGGATCATGTGCTTCAATAAATTTGGCAAATTCTATTTTTCATTTGTGAGAAGCTAGCCTGGTATATGATGTCCACTAGTTAAAGAGAGCACCCCCACACCAGTCCAGACAACCCCTATGGTGATTTAAGAGGTCTCAGAAAACCTTAGAAAACTATCCAAGTGGTAGCTATGGAGAGCAGCCTTTAGGCTTAGTCTTGAAGTAGTGTAAAGCAGCTTGTTTTACCAGAACGCAATCTTATTGTGCAGATCAAATGAAAAGAGAACCACACAGTAGTTACAACAATATGTATTTATTTTGTAATACTACTAAGTATGTTACAGTATCTCCTACACGGAGATAGACACAAAGCACACAATACTTTAGCAAAGAAACAACAGTAAATAGCACTAATACAGGGCACTTCGAAGAAAGCACATGGAGGACAGGAGGTTGGAGAGCTACCCCACCCATGAATACCAAAGTACCCAAGTTACCTATCCCAGGGAAGTGGGGTGCATAGGGGTGAAGTGGTGTCGGAATCGCCGTTTAACCCAATGGAGGATTTCGAGAAAGTGCCGCTGCTGGAAGGGAGAAAAGTGTCAGTTGGAATCCAAACATGGATTCTTGTTGAGGAGTACCTGAAAGCAGAGGGGACAGATTCTGGGTCACTTGAGAGTGACCAGGGGCTCAGTAGAAGAATGCCCACTGATGTTGGATGCTTCTGGATGATTGACAAGGACTTTGACTCTGCAGCTGCGGGGACCAGTCGAGGACAACCAGGAACCACATACGAGCTCTCCCATGAAGGATTTTGAGTGCTGAGGGGTTGGTGTCCGGCGGTAGCACCAACAAGCCTTAGCAAAAGCAACCCATGCAGGAAGTCAAGAGAGTGTTCGGCTCGGACCAGCAAGGTCTAGGAGATTCAACACACACAGGGGAGTCAGGGCAGGCCTGAGCAATCAGGGGAGCCCAAGGAAAGCAAAGTTGACCCTCATTTGGACCCACCGGCCGAAGGCACAGGAGTTGCAAGAGGACCTTGAGCAGCTTCACAAAACAACAGGCCACGGAGCACTCTGTGCGAGGTGGTTGAAGATCTTTGCAGGAAAAGTTGCCAGACATTGGGCTACTTGGAGCCCAGTGCACTTGTCACAGAGTTGCCAACAAACACATGCACTTGCAAAAGTGCGCAGTGCACAGGGGTTCGAGTATTGCAGCCCCCACGATGGGGTTCTGGCCTCAAACTGAGTGAGAGAGCAGCTCAGGCCTTGAGGGACATGGGAATTCACCTTCTATGTTGCTGGACCCTTCGGAGTCCATAGGACCATGGGAACAGCAGACCGGTCCGCAGTGTGGCGGGGCCTGCGAATGCAGGAGAGTGACTCCTTCACTCCAAGGGATATTATCTTCAGATGTCTTGGCTGCTCCACAGGTCCTACACGGATCCTGAATGGTGCACAGGCAGAGACGATGCAGCAGACTGAGAGGGAGATGATAGGGGTTGTTTCAGCCTTTTTAGAGTTGGGTATTATTTTTGGTCACATAATGCCCCTCTATATATAGTATATGGCTGCTTCACTGACAACCCGGGAGAATGGTCTCCGTAGGCTTCAGGGGTGTCCTGCTCATGCAGGGGCACCTTCTCACTTAGAACCAAGCACCCTGACCTCAGGATTGCAAAGGCCTGCTTATGGGGTGACTTATAGGTTTTAAGTGCAGTGACCCTTAGATATAGTAAGCCTATATCTTTAGTAAATGGTGCATGCACCAACGTACACAGGCTGCAATGGAGGCCTGTAGTTCCATTTTGAATGGTCTCTCATGGATGGCATAATACATGCTGCAGCCCATGGGAGACTTCTGGGGTACCTATGCCCTGGGTACCATGTACTAGGGACTCATAAGGGTACCCCAGTATCCAATCTGGGATTGTACATAGGTACTAACATAACAGTTTAGGGAGAAAGCAGTATAAGTGGGTCCTGATCAGCATGATCCAATTCAGACTAGTGAAAAGCCAGCTTAGATCCAGGCAAAAAGCGGGGGTACACATGCAGAAGGATTCTACCTTCCTACAGCTTTTAATTAGGGATCTGGCATCAATAAGGAACCCTCTATATTTCTCCTCTGACATGGATTTCTTTTTTGGTTTGCCACTCTTTAGAGTAGTGTGAATTTGGAAGAAATACTAGAAGGGGGAGCAGGCATACCAGTCCTAAACCCACATGATATACAGATGTTGCCTTTGCTTTGATAGAGTTCCTTAAACTCGTAGAGGAATTGGCAAGTAATTTCTTACCACAGATTTTTAACCTCTGAAACGGTTCTCACATGTAGCAAAAGCCATTTCTGGGGTAAAACGGCCAGAGGATCCAGTGCATGGTGCATTCTGGGTGCGGACGGGTGCATACGAGCTTACCTTTGCCACCCCAGTGGCACTCATGCCAATTAATTAGGCTTCTTATCTGTTAGTGAAGAAAGCCTAGACCACTGCCGTCCTCAAAATTACATTGATGAATGGCAAGCAAGAAGAGGGGAAGCTAAGAAGACTCCCACTGCAACGAATGACAAGCCGTGGTGTTAAATATTGGACGGATTTGTTAGCATGAGCTGAAAGCCATTTTGTATTTCTGGCAGCCATTTTAGTTAGCCATGTGCTGCCACATGCTTGCCATGTGCTCTGTCCTCCCTCAGTGTTGACTGCTCTTCTAATCTGCCTAGAAACGAACTATATTCAGCATCTTCCACCTTCGCACATGCTCAGTTGAGCTTGTCGCTGTCCTTGCAACTGTTCCTAGACTGTAAATGTCAGGATGTGTTTGCCAAAAACAGCCACTGTTAGCTCCTCCCACTTTGTTGAGCAAGCAGAGCTTGTATGCCCATATTAGTCATTTTGCTTGGTTACATGAGTTAGGACTGCCCCTTGGTCTTATGCTGACTATGTAACCCTAAGCACATATAAGGCCCAAGTTTTCTGTACTACTTAGACTGCCTCATTCATTTGCTAAGGCTTCTGTGTGACGTAGTCTCCCTCATCTGAGATTTATTAAATATGTATTTGATATTACAGCTTCTGTGCCAATTTCTTCTTTGATGGTTTAAAAGGACAAAGTATCAGTGGGACCCCTGAGAAGGGTTCTTGTTTTCTTCAGTGGCAGACCAAAGAGTGTAACTAATGTGGTAATGCAGTAAGTGAAAGTCTAGCCCTTCCTTAATACAATGCAGTGCAAAAGGTGCAAATTAACACAACATATAACTTAAAAATATTAAAGGGCAAGCTGTAAGAAAGCCATGAACTACCTGGAAGAGAGATATATTGAGAATTACCTGAGAGACAGAGATATCAAGAAAGAAACACAAATAGCAACAGAGAGTGAGAGAGAGAGTTAGAAATAAACAGAATAATTCCAAATCAAGTTAGAAAAATAGAATACATTTTAAAACATAAAATGAAATCAGAATGACAAAAATCCCAATTTTAAGGTTTTTAGAGAAAATAAAACCTAAAAGAACAAAGCACCCCTTGCGGTCAGGTCAACTGCAATGGAGAGTGGGTCGGATACAGGGACCTGGCTAGTCCTGCTGAAATGTTACCCACAAAGACTGGCACAAAGAGCTGGAGAAGTCTAGGAGGAGTAGGTGAGGCTGTGTGAGCTGTCATCGCTGTAGTGCGAAGTGTCTGTCAGGCGTGACACAGAGGGCTGTTGCTGTAGCTGCACTTTAGTGATCACCACATGCTGTTATTGCTTTAGCGCAATGTGCGGCTATTGAGCTGCTGGTTGTCGCTGGCGATCGCTGTACCTCAAAGAAGAGGACTAATTGAAGCTTCACATTGGCAGTCATTGTGGACAGCAGAGTCTTGCTTTGAGTGGACCCGTTTGAGGTTGCAAGGATCCAAACTCAGATTTTCACCTTTTAATGCAAAGGAGTACACTTCTCCAAGACAGGGAGGCGCTTCTTGGGGATCAGGGACTCAGTCCAGCAGCGGCCAGCAGGGCTCAGGCAAGTCCAATTTCAGGTCCAGGCAGGTTAATTTTTAGGTCCTGGCAGGTCCAGTTGCAGCAGGTCAACTGGGCAGTTGTAAAGAGGCTCCAGGAGTTTGTTATGTCCCTATAACTCACAAGGAGGTCTGTCAACTGACCCATGGAGTCACTCTGGGTTAAGCCTGGGAGGAAGGCAAGCAGATTCAGTCTTCATTTTCAGATAGCAAGGCAGTCCTCAAGCTGCAGGTTAGTCTTCTGGCAGCAGGTATGTCATTCTTCTGTAACTGGCACAGGTCCAGGCGTGTTCTGAAGAGGGTCCCTGAATGCCCAATATTTATAACTGGTGTCACCCTTTGTGTGGGGATTCCCGGACCTACACCAAACACTGGTTGTGAAAAGTTCTTAACCTTTCCATGGTTAAGGGTCCAAACTGTCTCGGGGTGACAGAAAACAGGGCAAACCTGGTGTCTGATTCCTTTGCATGTGCTGAAGGCAAATCCCTCTGAAGTGTAAGTGGGTCTTGGACACTGAATCTCAGTCATCCTACCAGGATGGCCCATCCTGTCTACAACTAATTTTCTTTTGTTTTACTGTCTGGAAGCAATATACGAACCCCCAACAACAGAGCCATTCACAGCCATGTGACAGAGGACACTGACAGAAGGCACAAATTGCTGAGACAAGAAAATATTAACTTTCTAAAAGTGGTATCTTCAGAACTGTAACTTAAAATTCGACTTTATAATTAAAATATTTTAAATTACAATTCACTTGATTGTAATCAGACTATGTCTATATGCCTGCAATCCAAAGTTATCACTTGTTAAAAGTAATAAGATAACCCAGTGTTAGTCAATGGGAGAGATAGCACTAACAGTAGTGAAAAGCAAATTTAGGAGTGTTTTCACTACTCGGACATGTAAAACATATACCCACAACACAAGACGTACTTTTTACATATTATACACCCTGCTCTATAAGCCTTTAAGGCATACCTTAGGAGTGACGTATATGTATTGAGAAGGAAGGATTCGGCCTTGCCAAGGTTTATTTTGCCAGGTCGAAATGGCAGTTTAAAACTGCCCTACAGGCTAAGATGGCATGCCTGGGCCATGTTTTTGAAAGCTAGTTTAAGTGGGTGGTACAATAAGTGTTGCAGGCCCACTAGCAGAATTGAATTTGCAGACCATGGATTCATGTAGTACCACTTACTAGGGGCACACAAGTAATGTAAATGTGCAACTTAGGTGTAGGCCAATTGTGTCATGTGTTAGGGAGAGAGCACAAGCACTATAACACTGGTTAGCAGGGATAAAGTGCAGAGTCTTAATGAAGCAAAAACGGGTTCAGCAAAGAAAGGTAGAGTAAAGTAGAAAGGTTGGGATGACCATGCAAAAATACCAGGTCCGGCAAGTGGCAGTTTCACTCATATCTACTCAAGAAGTACTACCACCCTAACAGACTCAAATATTCTACAGCCAAGCCTTGTAATGAGCAACCTAGTACACATGCATCTCACAGACACTACAAGGGAAATGTCATAGAACTCGATGGAGGAAGGGACTATCACTATTAGCACTAAGCCCAACGCCAAAAGAATTGGAAAAATGTAAAATGACTTCTCACATTTCAGAAACACATAAAAGCGTATTGGAAATGTAAAATATGAAAAAAATGAAGAAAAAAAATCTAACAACGTTACACTTGGTAGGTACTCATAGGAAGCATATACAAAAACACGTCAACATATTAGATTCACACATTTAGAAAAATCTGCTCATGAAAATGTGTTAATGAATTATAGAAATGCACAGACCACATCTAACTTGCAAATTTACAACCACTGAAATACACCTTACACATTACACGCCCCAAAGACACACACATCTCAGAACATCCAACACACATGAAGTAAAAATGTGCTTCCGTCAATAATATATATCAAAAAAGCAAAAATCTAAAGAGCCAGTTTTTGGGTCAGATTCCCACCTTGAAGACGATGCTCACCTACTGATCTGCACTGAGATTGTCAGGAAATGCACTGCAGCTGGAGTATCTACCAGTAAAGCCAGGGAGTTCAGCAAGTGCAGGGAGGAGCTTTTGCACTAGGCCAGAATAGAGGTGCAAGATATCTCGGACAGATGTCCTTGCCCCATACCAAACATCCATACCAGACTTTCCTACAGAGGAGGTTTCTGGAGAAGGTCCGTCCACAAATGTTTTGCTCTGCTAGAGTCCATACACGGGAGCATGGCAAAGAGCTCTTTTTGGTAGTTTGAACTTAGATTTCAAAAGCTGCTTAGTTTTGCTGTGTTTTATCTTTTTCGTTCAGGTGAGATGGTCCTAGTAGTATTCAGACCTGTATGCGATGCATTATGTGGTCAAACCCCCAGTGAAATGACAAATGCCATATATGGGGCACTAATTGTGTAACTTGCTGTCACATTTTGTGTAAAGTTAATGTGCATGTACTAGTATACACATGACACAGCTCAATGTGATGCAGTAATAGGATCAGCATGTTAAGGAGAATTATTTTTCTCAGTTTTCTCTTCTGCCATGCTCTTATGCAATTTGGTCATGAAAAGTATGACTTTGCGATTATACATAATGTATAATGCTGCTAAAATTCACATAGTTTAATTTCACCTTTACTGTACATTGTGCAGAATTCATACATATTTAATGGTATTGCAAGACACAATCAGACACTGCTCAAGATGTCCTCTGATGGCACATCTTTCAGGAAAACAGCCATGCCAGACACATTTCTAGCATCACGTTGTTCACTGAGTTAAGTCTTCAATTCCCTGCACAATCATGAGGGAATGTTTAAATGACATGAATTGTATATATGTGCTATTTCTGTCGTGCAAACCTAGCCAAAAGGTAAGAGAGCGTTGTATAGGGTCAAAATCAAGTATAACATCAAGGAGTGACAGGAAAGGTAGCAGGGTTACAGGTATTTATTACATTGTTATTTAGTAGGCTTTTGAAGAGTTGAAACTTTAACTTTTTTTAAATTGGAGCAGCGTTGGGCAGTCCTGATAGATACAGGGCTGTCCCAGATCTTAGGTGCATAGATGGAAAAGGCCAGATACCTTGGTTTGTTCTTTTTCTCACTTCTTAGACTTCAGTCTAATGAAATCCGGGTGGCAGTTGTGGGAGAACCACAAGAGATGGTGTGCTTGTCTGCAAGATAAGCAAAGGGGCTGGTTGTGATGGCTTCGTAAATGACGCCGCTGGATTTGAAGATGATTCGGTCTGGCAAAGAGAGTAAAAGGAGTTTCATTAGGATGGTGGTGATGTGGTTATATTTCTTGAGGGCCTGGGTGAGATGTGCTATGGCATGCAGGATGCCCGTGTGAAGACTAGAAGGCCATGGAGCAGGGCGTTACCACGATTTAGGTGCAAGAGTAAGTGGGGTTGAACAGCAGAACTGTGGTTGCTTTCTGGAAGAAATGGTTTGACTTTCTCTAGACCAGAGAGCTGCTACCAGTCTATCTTTGTTATCTTGGTAATTCGTTCCTTCAAGGTGATATTATTGTCCAGGGTTATTTCAAGTGACTTAGCATTAGGTGAAAGTTGGGGTTCTAAGCCTGCAAGGTTCTTGTCCTTGTGCCAGGTTTGTATTGTTTCTTGTTTGTTATTCTTGGCAAATAATATGAGGAATCCTGCCTTAGTTTGGTTGTGTTCAGGGAGATTCTGGACACCTAGGTCTAGATGTGGTGCAGGCATGGTGTGAGGCATTGAATGTCTAAAGCACAGAAACCTTTCAGGTAGAGGTATGTATCATCAGCCTATTGGTGAATCTTGATACTGTTATCTGTAAGCAGAACACCAAGCAGCTCCATGTAGAGGCTAAAGATGACAACATAAAGTATAAAACCCTGGTGAACTCTGCGGCAAATGTGGAGCTCTTGGGGCCTGGAGGTGCCCATGTTGACAAATTGGTGTATTCTGGTTCTAAGCCTGCAAGGTTCTTGTCCTTGTGCCAGGTTTGTATTGTTTCTTGTTTGTTATTCTTGGCAAATAATATGAGGAATCCTGCCTTAGTTTGGTTGGTGCAGCATGATTTGAAGCTAGACTGGTAGTCTTGCAGGAGAAGTTTAGCATTGGTATGATTTTAAAGTTGAACATAGACTGCTTTTCAATGATCTAGGTAGGTGAAAGAAGGGCCATTAGGTAAATAAGTCACCAGGGCCTAGTAAAGGTTTCTTTATGAGGGAGAGGATCTGGCCAGTCTTCTGGGAACATGTCTTTTGTAAGAGAGGCATTGGTCAGTAGGGAACAGAGAGCATCCCAAGAGAGGCCTTTGATGAAGAACAAGAGAAAGGCATCCTCTTCATACGAAATATCTTTGAGGGAGTTGATTTTGTCAGCAAGATTGTCAAGAGACAAGGCTTTGAAGGCTGACCATTGCAGAATTCTACTTGAAGGGGTGGGCATAAGAAGAAGCAGGCTCAGTGTTGTTGATGTGCTGTCAGGTCTTCTGTATTTTTTCACCGTTGATGGCAATATAATTTTCTATTGAGTGAGGAATAGGTTTGGCAGGGGGTTGAAACAGTGCTTGATTTTTTTTAAATGATTCTGTTTCTGTTGTTGGGTGCATTGATGGTGTTAGTTCAATACTTTGCCTTGGCTGACTTAATGAGCTGCCTGTGTGCTGCAGGGAGGGACTCTGTTAGACCTGGCATCGTTGGCATGGTTAACCTGACTTTTTGCCTTCAGATCTCCTGTGTTTGCTGACTTCTTTTTTGCTGGCTTTAGTACTCTTTGCTATTTACCACTGCTAACCAGTGCTAAATGTGCTCTCTGCTTTAAACATGGTAACATTAGCTCTTCCACAATTGGCATGCTTAATTTACTTATAAGTCTCTATTAAAGTTCACTACTTGTCCAGGGCCTGTAAATTAAATCCTACTAGAGGGCCTGCCGCACTGATTGTGCCACCCACTTCAATAGTCCTTTAAACATGTCTCAGGCCTGCCATTTCAGAGTGTGTTCAGTACTAAACTGCCATATAGACTTAGCATGTTAACCCTCTTGTGAGGCCTAAACCTTTCACTTTAATATATATGTCACCCCTAAGGCTGGCCCTTGACAGCCCAAGGACAGGGTGTGGTGTACTTAAAAAGTAGGACATGTACATTTAAGTTTTACATGTTCTGGTAGTAATACATTCTTAAATACATTTTTCACTACTGCAAGGCCATCTCTCCTATAGCTTACTATTGGGATTGAATTATTACTAGGTCTGGGTGTGAAATACCGCTCAGCACGCAGAGTCTGAAGTGCTTTTCCCACTGTTGGTGAGTCTTGTAACATGGTTACATTCTCTGATCCACTCCACTGAGGATTTGTGGAGACAGTCTATCTAGTTCCTTGTAGTGGTCAACTTCAAAAATTACTCCAATGTCTGTGCCCTCCTTGGTCATATTCTTCTTCTTCGTCAGTGGAATGGGCTACATATTGACAGCTGTTGTAAATATCTGGATCCACAGCTCCACAGATTATAAGGTGAAAAGTGCAGAGCCCAAGGAGTGGGCTGTATTTATTTTCCCCACACTGGAACTCTGTATGTGATCGTGCTCATGTGTTTTAAGAAATGTTATGAATCTGAGGTAGTTGGTTGATCTTTGACTTGTGAGACAGGGGCGTAACAAAGGCCCACGCAGCCCCTGCAGTGTGGGGAGCCCAAGATCAAGGGGCCTTACTCGCCACAGCACCTCGGCCAGGGAGCTCCTGATAGAGTCCGGAGGCGGGCCCTGCAGGGGGCCCCCTCAATTTTTACTACACCACTGATGTGAGATCCAGATTATTCTACATTTTGTGCCAGAATATTTCCTTGGACTAGCCACTGTGTTTTCCTCTTTTAAACAGGAATTACTGGATCATGTGTTGTGAACTGGAACAAAGGTTCCTGAAGGAATGTAACATGCTTCCATTTTTGAAGATCTTGTTTGAGGCTTGCTTTCAGGGCTGGTTTAACATGGCTAAACTTTCAGATTTTCAGGCACATATTTAGGGCTTTGTTTTTGGTCTTTGAAGATTGTTACTTCTTTGGCAGGCCTGCTCATGACTGGTCATGGCTGTTAAAGGCAGTTTATAGGCTAATGTTCTCATGATGAGTCTCCTTATTAGCTCAATCTGGTGGATAGTTTGAAATGAGAGGGAACATTCTTTGGATCAAGCATGTTGCTAGTTGGCACACAAAAAAAACTGCTGTGGTTTGGGGGAGAATGGTGAATGAAAGGGCTCATTCAAATTGAATTCTCATTTTTTGACTTGCTGGGAGATAGGTACCACAGGCCCTAGGTTATCAAGCTAGTAAGCAGGGTAAATAGTGGAGTAGTGTAGTGCCATAGCACACAGTTAATAGGTTTCATAGATTTTTGCTCTGAAAGCTTTCTCTCATTAAAATTTGGATGTGGTCAATGCAGTTTATGATGTTGAACAGATACTGAATAATACTCAAGTCACTCTGAATGATTGCTTCTGTTTTATTCTGGGCATGGCAGAAGCAGACTGGTGTAATTGCCGTAAATTCTGCATATGCTTACTGGGAATTTAAAAAAATGAGATTTCACCCACCCCTAGTTCTGAGGAACGACATCATAGTGTTGTGCCAAATATTTTTGTAAATAATTTGCAGCAATTATTTCCAGAATTTTACTAAATTAGGAAAGATTGGAGATAATACAACAGGTTGCCACCTCCTCAGTTCTTGGAATCTGCAAGAAACTGATGACCTGGCTTCTAACCTGTAGTGTAGTTCATATATTCCCAATAGGCTCTGCGCATTGGAATAAGATATCCTACAGATTAGATGTAGGACTGAGGTCGACTAGGTCTCTATCGAATATATTAAATTTAACAGTGAGTGCCAGCTAGCTCAGAGAACACTAGAAACTTTTTCGAATTCGCAAGAAGGGATTAGTTTCTGACAACCTCATAAACATGACAACTTTATTTCCCAAGAATAAGAAATATATCTCTAGAGTCGCGGAAAAAATAGATACGCATTTCACTCAGTCACTCGTGCATGCTTTGTTTCTACAGAGGTGCAGAGAAATGGAGAGACAGGCATTTTCAATAAAAGGTTTTATAGAACAGTCTTCTTTCTCATGCAAGAAATGTGAACTGCTACAATCGTAATGCAGACTGCAAAGTATAATGCGTACAGCGAGAACAATATTATAAAATAATACTGTAAGAGCATTGTATGGTTTCTAAACCACATATAAATACATACATAAATAACAATGGCTAAAAATACTCAACTGGTGCTTCTAAAATACGCCTACCCCAACGTACCTAACATAAGTCTAGTACGCGGGAAGAAGTAAGTGTGGTGTTGCATAGGTTTAGTTTTCTTTGCCGACTATCTATCTAAGATTTCTCTAGGTTCTAATCAGCTCCATACCTTAGTTTAGAATGAAGGAGGTCTGGTATCCCAGTCTTGGGACTCGATTTCCCAACACCCCGCAAGGGGAGCTTGGAAACACTGGAGCTGGATTCTCACCGAGAGAAATGCAGCCTCTTGATCAGTACGTCAGCTATTGGGTCGGCTTCCTTCCGCACTTACTGTAGCGAGCTGCTTTGTGCAAGTAGATAGTCGAACTTCTCCGAACCACCGTGTCTTGCTAGAGCAAGTGAGGGCATATTTATACCTTGAAGGTGTCTAGTTTGACGTAAAGTCGGGCATAATAACGTCAGGAAAAACCCCTAGGGAATAGTAGTTCTTTGCAAAGCACATGAGTTGTTAGACAAATCAATATTCAAACAAGGGAAGGTCCCTGACTGCTTAAACCGATTGTCCTAGAAATCGTTATGACGTTTGGTACGGGTGGAAGTAGCCATGCCTGTATTTGGTTTGCATGGGCTATGTCTAAATAAGGGAATGATTTCTATGCCTTTATTAGGGCAATGTGAATTGTACCTGTATAAGGGCATAGATCGTGAAAATTCACTCAGAGCCTAAACGCCACACAACAAACCTACACATGGACATAGCTCGTGCTTCTGTGCCAGGACACCCTCCCAGATGAAATGTGAACTATAAAAATACACAAAGCAAGCCTAACATAACATAAAGTCACAAGTTCAGGCTAATCGCAATAGAACATGGGTGTGATACAGGGTCTAAGTTAGGCTTGCTGAACTAGAGTAGCTGAAAATCCTATTTTGCAGAGTGTTGTGAGATCCTGCATCAAGGTTGTGTCATGCAGCGGCAGTTCTAAGGACCTGCGAGGCTGCAATGAGGAGTCCATTGTCATCATCAAGGATGTTGTCAATGCGATGATGTGAAACCCTGCGTTGAAGATGTATATCACACAGGCGGTTCCAGAGAAGCTATAGGCCAGAGTCCTTAGTCGTCATCTAGGACGCTGTTAATGAAGGGCTGGCAATTTGAAGGCCTGCATTGAGGATCCATCGTGCAGTGGGGGTTCTGAGGAGACTGCTGACTGTTATGTGAAATTCGGCATCAGAGGTTCATCGCACTGTGTCGGTCCTACTCACAGAACCGGAGCTGAGCTGCCAGAGCACCTTGAGGCCCACTATCCAAGGGTGTGAGACTGGGGGGCACCACTTGGTGGGTAGGAATCACAGTAGATAAAGTACAGGTTTTAGATTCAAGGTGATTGGAGCCTTTTCGGTCACTAAGGCTCACATTAGGAGGTCAGCCAACAAGCCGTTGGCTCTGGTGGTCCTACATTCAAGATGCAGGTCCAGAGACGAGTGACCATTTAGGATTAACATCTGAACTGTACATAGTTGAGTAGGATCTAGATAAAGAAAATGAAAAAAAATCCTTTTTGAGAGCATGAATGTTTGGAAAAAAAATAACTTTTTTGATGTCTCTTTTGATTTTTGATTACTAGTTTAAAAGAAGAAAAGTTTGTCATTGTTTTAAAGAAACATTTGCTACATTTTGGAATCCAATGGTAAACTTTGTATTTTCTTAGTGTCAGTGAAAAATGGTATTTAGCAAAAGTTGCAAAAGTATTAGCCTGACCACCTTGCTAATGACAGTAATGATCTTAGTTGGCCTATTGCTGTGCCTCCTTTCTCCTGTGGGATATGAATCCGGAAAGGTTAAATTACCTACAATACATGATAAGGCTAAACATAGTACACTAGCACATAGGGAGCCTTAGTTGGTTGATTTCATGATGACATCTACAGTAAAATGTTAAATATGTATGTTAAAATCATGGGAGGTATACCTAATGTCTCCGTCTTCCACAGGTGTAGCGCCTAACTATTTGCAAATACCAATATCTTATAGTCTTTAAGCATGGGCGAAATTAGTGAATTTGCGTTCCCCAGCGAAATCGCAAAAGAAATCCGCGAATTTGCAATTTTTCCCGCGAAATCGCAGATTTTTTTGCGATTTGCCCTGGAGTACTTTCTACTGGCTAATCCAGTAAGTGCTCCCTCATTGGATAAATGTATAGTGCTTTTACTACACTGCAGCTGCGTAAAGGGCCAGAAGATGTGTCTCCAGTGACCATGTGTGTCTGGCCCTTTACGCAGCTACAGTGTAGTAAAAGCACTCTGGGGCAGATTGTCAGGAATCATTCAGTCAGTTCCCTATACAATACAGGACACTTTCGTTCCAAGAAGACATCCAGGGTTGTGGTGAAACCTAGGATGGTGAGTTTCTGGGTAAATGTGAAATAGTTTGGAAATTCAAGATGGTCGCCGCTATTGCCGTGGTGACATATCGGCGACGTTCTAGTCTCCAGTAATCTTGAGGAGCGAGAGCGCAGAGAACTGCGCACTTCAAAATAGACTTTGCCGTGAGTGGCCATCATTGAAGGCGCTCACAGGAATTTCAAGTTTCAGTGTTTTCTGTGAGAATAATTCATAGTCCCGTTTCCGAATATCTTAGTTCAATGTGAGTGTTAAAGCATCATGAACCAAGACTGTGAAAGGTTTGAATCTTTCGACGTGTCAGTGAAGAAAAGACCGTCGGAAGAAGGTTGCGCTTTTACAGCAATTCCAGTGAAGAGTTTCTGAGGAGTTCTTGCTTGAGAAAGACTTTCTGAACTTTTCCTGAGGAGATTTATCCTCAACTTGGCAGTTCCATCACTTCAGAGTTACGCAAGGCTGCGAACGGCAGTGACAGCAAGCAGTCAATCACCGGAGGATAAGGTAAGACTTTTCCAATCTTCTTGGAAGACATTCCAGTTTCCCCCAGAGCTCCCCCATTGCGCTGCCCCTTTTCTTCCCTCCCTCTTTCTCCTTCCTGGTTCCTTTTTGCGCGTATCTTCCAAGTGTTCAAGACTGTCTACATGAGCAGCATGACAATTTACTAGAACCTGTGAACAGACTCCCAATTTGAGAGCAACGTTGCCATTGAAGAAGGTAGGGAGGGGAAATACTTGGTTTAGTGTCAAGGAACATTTCCTCAATTCAGTTACTAACGGGGTGTTCTCCTTTTTTCAGTATTGTCCACTCCTTCATGGTAACCACTCGCAACCATATACAGAGAGGGGCAAGGCTCTAAAGACAACTGGTAGGATAAATTGGATTTGAGTATTATATGTCCTGGAAGCGTAGTTGGAGTTTCTGCACTGTCTTTCTCTCTTTCCTCTGTGCATTAGGAACCCAAGTGCAGTCCTGAAAGCCAGTAGAACATAGAAGGACTAGTGGGTGCCAGTTGTCGTTGGAGTGTCTCTCTTTTCTGTCCACTTCCCCTTTCCCTGTCTCTGGTGCCGTTGCTCGTGAAGCGGCGTCACTGGGGATAGGGCATTGGGAGCCAGCATCAGTTCTGCCTCTGCGAAGAATCTGGGACCTGACAGTTTGAAGTGCCCAAGTGGTTCACTCGCCCAGGCAGAATGGTTGAAGAGTTTAGTTTAAAGTCCCTTGGGGAAATGTTAGCAGGGATTCAGAGAGAGATTGGAGCTGTGAGGGAGGAAAATAAAAATTTGAAACAGGAGTTAGTAGTTTCTCGTCAGGAAACCTTGATGTTGTCCCGGAATGTAGATGGGTTGGCAATGAGTAATCCAGCAGGGCCCTCCCCAAGTTCTAGCAAGGGTACCACAGAATCTGATACTAGAACGGTAGCGCAAGTTATTCATTCTGTTTCTCCTTTAATTCCTTTAGCAGCTCCGGAGCGATTTCATGGGGACCCTCAAAAGGCCCAGTTGTTTCTGACCCAATGTTCGTTACATTTTATGTGTCGTCCTACCCTATTCCCTGATGCCCAGTCTAGAGTGGCGTTTGTCTTGTCATATTTGGGGGGGGATGCTGCAAATTGGGCAATGCCTTTGGTAACGCGTGATGATCCCTACTTGCATGATTTTTACCGATTTAAAACGGAGTTTCTCCGCATTTCTGATAGAAGGAGGATATCTCAGGCTACTGACAATGAATTGCTTGAGCTCAGACAGGGGTCAGGAGATTTGATTACGTACTTGGCACAGTTTAACAAACTCATTGTCGAAACTCAATGGCCTGAAGAGAAAAGAGCAGCTTTGTTTTACCGAGGACTTCGGGATGAACTGAAGGATTCACTTGCTCAGATACCTAATTGGCCAACGGAGCTTTCGGCCTTGGTAGATTTGGTACTGGAACTGGATTTTCGTAGTGTGGAAAGGGTGAAAAGAAAAGAGATTTTCGAGTAAGCATTCCACGCTTTGATAGAATGAAGACTGAAGTGACTAAGAGTGTTGGTGCTCAATCTGACGTCGAACCAATGCAGATTGGAGCAGTTCGTGGACCCCTGAGCAAGGAGGAGAAAGAACAGAGAAGATTGAAAAGACGGTGTTTGTATTGTGGAATGCCGGGACATTTTGTTAAAGAGTGCACAAGACGACCCAAGATTCAGATGAAGGGAAACGCCATGAACCATCAGTAGAGGGGGTCGCTCTGATGGCGGAAGTTGAGAAGACGATCCCAGAAGGCCATTCACTTTCGAACACGTTGCAAACTTTGATGCCTCATCTTATCTTGCAGTTGACGTTAAAGTTCCGAGGTCAAGAATTTCATGGAGTGGCAGTAATGCTTGACTCAGGGGCTACGGGCAATTTTTGCGATATTAAGTATGCAGAGCGAATGGGCATACAATCCATCCGAAAAAGTAAAAGTGAACCAGTGAGAGCGGTGGATGGAACCAATCTGTCTTCAAGCCCAATCACTTGTCACACCGAACCTGTGGAGCTTTATCAAGCAGATGGTCATCACGAGCAGGTGCAATTTAATCTGATCGATGCGCCGCAGTTTCAGCTAATTTTAGGCTTACCGTGGCTTGCCTTGCACAATCCAACAATTGATTGGGAGAATCGGACGGTGAAGATGCAATCTGATTTTTGTCGTGAACACTGTTATAGTAAGGATCCGCCGAGACTCATTCCGACTCAATCACAATTGCTTTCGCATGGGGGGCAGACGATCAGTGTGATTACGTCTGTGGAAATTCCAGAGGAATATCAAGAGTACAAGGAAGTCTTTAATGAGCAGGAAGCTGAAGTATTACCTCCGCATCGCTCTTATGATTGTACTATCGATTTGGAGCCGGGAGCGGTGCTTCCTTGTAGTAGAATTTATGCTCTTACTGAGAAAGAGAACCAATATTTGAAGGAATATCTGGATCGTTATTTGGCAAATGGATTCATCAGACCCTCCCAATCCCCAGTGTCCTCGCCATTGTTTTTCATTCCTAAGAAAGAAGAAGGAACATTAAGAACCTGTATTGACTATCGAGCGTTAAATCGAGCCACCATCAAGAATCGATATCCTTTGCCTTTAATTTCGGTCTTGTTGGATCAGATCAAAGATGCTCAAATCTTTACCAAACTGGATCTGCGTGGGGCCTACCATCTGGTGCGGATGAAGGAGGGACACGAATGGAAGACTGCATTCTGAACTAAGTTCGGTTTGTTCGAATATTGCGTGATGCCCTTCGGCCTTTGCAATGCCCCTGCTGTGTTCCAGCATTTTATTAATGATGTTATGGGAGATCTGATTGACAAGATTGCTGTAATCTATTTAGATGACATTTTGATTTTCTCTAAAGACCCTCAAGAACATCCAGAACATGTGAAAACGGTGCTGTATCGACTACAAACTCATCACCTATTTGTAAAATTGGAAAAATGTATATTCAGTTCCAATTGAGTGGAGTTTTTAGGATTTGTGTTATCTCCGCAGGGTGTGATGATGGATCCGGGAAAGGTACGAGCTGTTGAGGATTGGCCGTCGCCAAAGGATGTGAAGGAAATTCAGAGATTTCTGGGTTTTGCTAACTTTTACCGTCGTTTCATCTCCGGCTTCTCACAGTTGATTGTGCCAATTACTCGACTACTCAAGAAAGGGGTGAAATTCCAGTGGTCCAGTGAGGCAGAGAATGCTTTCGTTATCTTGAAGAAAAGTTTCACGTCCGCTCCACTTTTACGTCATGCTGATCCAGCTGAACCTTTCTTTGTGGAGGCAGACGCTTCTGATCAGGCGATTGGAGGGGTCTTATCGCAGAGACATCCCGATACAGGACAACTGCACCCCGTTGCTTTTCGATCACGAAAACTGAATGCGGCGGAAATCAATTACACCATTGCTGAAAAAGAGCTTTTGGCAGTAAAGGATGCCTTCGAAGACTGGAGACATTATCTCTTGGGAGCTCGACATAAAGTAACCGTGTTCACGGATCACAAGAACCTGCAATTCTTGAAAACGGCAAAGACCTTAACCCCCCGGCAGCTACGTTGGTCTCTCTATTTTTCTGACTTTGATTTTGTTATTACTTATCGACCAGGCAGCAAGAATGGGAAGGCAGATGCATTGTCGAGAATTGATACAGTAGAAACTCAGCATGTGGTGGAGATTCAACCTATTATTCCGGAAACTCAAGTTATCTGCACAGTCGCCTTGGATGGTTTTTAAAAAGAAGTCCAGAAAAGTCTGTCTACGGAAGAAATCAAGGCCTGGGTAGCTCAAGATCCTGAACGTAAGTGTCACCAGCAATTGCCATACTATCGAGAAGCTTTATATCTCCCGACCCTGTCCTTACAAGAAAAGGCCTTGAGAATGTGCCATGATCAACCGCTAGCTGGCCATAAGGGCATTATGAAAACTCTAGATCTGGTTCAGCGTTATTTTTGGTGGCCTGAGCTGTCTTCCTCTGTCAAGCAGTATGTGTTGTCTTGTGATTTATGTGCCCGAAGTAAAGCTACACGACAAGTCCCGCAGGGTATGTTGCAACCCTTACCAACTCCTACCTGTCCGTGGCATACTGTATCCATGGATCTTATTGTAGATCTTCCCCTTAGCAAAGGGTTTAACACCATTTTGGTTTTTGTGGATACCTTCTCCAAGATGTGTCATTTTGTCCCCCTGATTGGACTCCCCTCTGCAAAAGAGTTGGCGAGACTATTTGGGGAATACGTAGTGAGGTTACATGGAGTTCCCAAGATAGTAATTTCTGATAGGGGGGCTCAATTTGTTTCTCACTTCTGGAAGGCTTTTCTTCATGGGTTAGGGGTTGAGACTAGGTATTCTACCAGTTATCATCCAGAGACTGACGGTCAAACTGAGCGTCAAAATCAGGAACTTGAACAATATTTAAGACTGTTTCTTATGGATCAGGGAGGAGAGTGGGCTGATCAGTTGTGGATGGCTGAGTTCGCATGTAATAATGCGAAAAGTGCATCTACGGGCTATTCTCCTTTCTATGTCAATTATGGTAGACATCCTAACCCTTTTTGTGTTCAGGAGGAATTGGGGGTGCCAGCAGCAGGGGAGTTATTGAAAGATATGTCTTCCCTTCACAAATCTGCAGAAGAGAATTTGATTCAGGCTAAAGTGAAGTACAAGCAACATGCAGATCGGCATCGTAAACCAGCTCCAGAGTATCAGACAGGTGATAAGGTGTGGTTGTCCACTAAGCATTTGCATCTCAAGGGGAATAGGAAGTTTCAGCCTCGGTTTGTGGGTCCATACGTAATTGAGGAGGTTCTGGGTCCAGTTACTGTGAAATTGAGACTTCCTCCTAACATGAAGATCCATCCCGTCTTCCATGTTTCCTTGTTGAAGAAAACCTCCCCTCAGGTTTGAATAGAGAAGCCTCCTCCTCCGCTTCTTGTTCAGGGACATTCTGAATATGAGGTCAAGGGCATTCTGGACTCCAAGATCCGTTCCAATAAGTTGTTTTATCTGATTGATTGGAAAGGATATGGTCCGGAAGATCGATCCTGGGAAAAAGCTGAAGATGTACATGCTTCTCAGTTAGTAAAACGCTTTCATTCTCAGTTTCCATCCAAGCCAGGACCGCTGTCTCGGTCTTTGAGAGGGGGTACTGTCAGGAATCATTCAGTCAGTTCCCTATACAATACAGGACACTTTCGTTCCAAGAAGACATCCAGGGTTGTGGTGAAACCTAGGATGGTGAGTTTCTGGGTAAATGTGAAATAGTTTGGAAATTCAAGATGGTCGCCGCTATTGCCGTGGTGACATATCCGCGACGTTCTAGTCTCCAGTAATCTTGAGGAGCGAGAGCGCAGAGAACTGCTCACTTCAAAATAGACTTTGCCGTGAGTGGCCGTCATTCAAGGCGCTCACAGGAATTTCAAGTTTCAGTGTTTTCTGTGAGAATAATTCATAGTCCCGTTTCCGAATATCTTAGTTCAATGTGAGTGTTAAAGCATCGTGAACCAAGACTGTGAAAGGTTTGAATCTTTCGACGTGTCAGTGAAGAAAAGACCGTCGGAAGAAGGTTGCGCTTTTACAGTAATTCCAGTGAAGAGTTTCTGAGGAGTTCTTGCTTGAGAAAGACTTTCGGAACTTTTCCTGAGGAGATTTATCCTCAACTTGGCAGTTCCATCACTTCAGAGTTACGCAAGGCTGCGAACGGCAGTGACAGCAAACAGTCAATCACCGGAGGATAAAGTAAGACTTTTCCAATCTTCTTGGAAGACATTCCAGTTTCCCCCAGAGCTCCCCCATTGCGCTGCCCCTTTTCTTCCCTCCCTCTTTCTCCTTCCTGGTTCCTTTTTGCGCGTATCTTCCAAGTGTTCAAGACTGTATACATGAGCAGCATGACAATTTACTAGAACCTGTGAACAGACTCCCAATTTGAGAGCAACGTTGCCATTGAAGAAGGTAGGGGGGGGAAATACTTGGTTTAGTGTCAAGGAACATTTCCTCAATTCAGTTACTAACGGGGTGTTCTCCTTTTTTCAGTATTGTCCACTCCTTCATGGTAACCACTCGCAACCATATACAGAGAGGGGCAAGGCTCTAAAGACAACTGGTAGGATAAATTGGATTTGAGTATTATATGTCCTGGAAGCGTAGTTGGAGTTTCTGCATTGTCTTTCTCTCTTTCTTCTGTGCATTAGGAACCCAAGTGCAGTCCTGAAAGCCAGTAGAACATAGAAGGACTAGTGGGTGCCAGTTGTCGTTGGAGTGTCTCTCTTTTCTGTCCACTTCCCCTTTCCCTGTCTCTGGTGCCGTTGCTCGTGAAGCGGCGTCACTGGGGATAGGGCATTGGGAGCCAGCATCAGTTCTGCCTCTGCGAAGAATCTGGGACCTGACACAGATTTACAAGCCGCTTGTGCCTCTTTTGCGCCGCAGTTGCGTCACTTTTGTTACGCAGCGGCAGCACAAAAGATGCGCCATGGTGCTGGGTATTAGCAACGTGACGCATCTGAGAGATGCGTCACGTTGTAAAGCCCTGCGCCATCAGGAGGCGTTCGGGCGCAGGGAAGGGCGTTCCTGCGCAGGAACGCCTCCTAAAAGTGGCTGAGTGAAATCTACAATTTAGGCCAATGCTGCGTCAAAACCCTGTGCCTGCTTGAAGCAGGCGCAAGGCTTGACGCAGCATTGGGGAGATAGGGCCCCCCAGAGCATTGCTGGAGTTGCGTCGCATTTGCGACGCAGCTCCACCAATGTGCTGCTTTTATGGCACAGATGCGTGACGCATCTGTGCCATTTTTGCCACATGGTGCGCCGCATTGCCTCAGTAGACTATGCATAGCCACACTCTGGAAGGATCCTAACCCCCCAACTTTACACCAATGGATCTCTCGTGTACTGGCCATATACATTTTAGAAATGGCCCTATATGAAAAAAGAGGGAGGGAAAAAAAAGAGGCCGGACGGAGGATATGGGCCCCAATAATTGAATGGAAAAGGAGGCTGGGAGAGATTTAAGATGAAATGGGAGGAAAGCTTGACGGAATTAAGAATATATGATATTTCTTAAATGATTGTTTTCTATTGTTTCTGAGATGAATTTTTTCTATTCTTTAACTCACTCTTCCCAGTCTTAAACTCTTTGTGCTTTTTAAAAAATGCTTTATTTGCTTTAAATCTGATGATAATAATAATAATGCTTTCTGAATTGTAAGATACATTTTTTTTTGTTTCTGTTTTTCTGGCAATATATTATGAATTTGTAATTCTGATGTTGATGAAAAATAAAAATTTAAACAAACAAAAAAAAAAAAGTAAATGCGGCGGACCATGGGTGGCGGAGCTGCGGCGCACAATAACTGGCGCATCCCTGGGGATGCGCCAGTTATTGTAAATCTGTACCTATACATTTAGCCAACGAGGGAGCACTTACTGATTAGACAGTAGAAAGTACTCTAGTTGAGTAGAGGTATTGCACAAAACGGTGGCATCTTCGTGGACAAACACGCAGGGCAGGATTCATTCGGCCCCCTGTTAGACTCCTTTTTTGTGCCCTTCTGCCCTCTGTTATACTCATTTTTCCCTTGTTTTTCTGCCCTTCTGCCCTCTGTTAGACTTGTTTTATGTGCCCTTCTGCCCTCTGTTATTCCCTTGTTTTTCTGCCCTTCTGCCCTCTGTTAGACTCGTTTTTTGTGCCCTTCTGCCCTCTGTTAGACATGTTTTTGTGCCTTTCTGCCCCCTGTTAGACTCGTTTTTTGTGCCCTTCTTCCCTCTGTTAGACTCGTTTTTCCCTTGTTTTTCTGCCCTTCTGCTTTTTGTGCTTTTCCGCCCTCTGCATCACCACATCATCACTCAGCGTAATGTATCAATCCCCTTGATTTCGGGAGGTGAGCCAAATTACGTTCTCATTCTATAATGGATGCTGTCTGTTACTCTCTTAATTTTGCTGCACACTTTGTACTTAAAATATCTTCTGATTTTTCATTCCTGCATAATCTTCACAATACAAAATGGCTGAATGGAATTGCAATTTTTGGGGGAGAAATCTAGATCTTGATCATGCATTTTGTCATTTGGTGTAAATCTGTTCAGTAGTTTAGTGAAGTTAAGGTTCAAAACGTTGTATATCTTGACTGTTGGGATTCGTGGGACAGTCATGCAACTTCAAAAAATACATTGCACTGATTGGTGAAGGGGGCTTTTTCCCATCAGACACGTAGCTCCTGGGGGAGTGATTGGCTGGCTGCAACATAGAGTTGTTGAAGTGACTATTTCTGGACTTGGGGAGTCGCTCCCCTGTACTGAAAAGGAATAAAACACATAAAGTGGCAGTGCAGTGATACCCGGCCTCCCTGACCCTTGTAGGGGAGCCCCAGAGGATGAAAGATAAAAAAAAATGATCTTGTGTTGCTGTGATCCTGCAGTTTTCCTGTGACATCATGGTAAATAGAAAAATGACAGACATTTTTTTTAAATAAATGACGCCCGGGGTCAGCCTGGGTGCATGAGTCAAAATTTATTTTTTTTAATTGTAAGAAGGTGGGCATGTATGATTCTGCCCTACCTGATCTGATTTTGGACATAGGGCCATTTTTTTAATTAAATGGAGTGGACACCGGGCCCCACTCCCTGAGCCTCGATGCAGCCCCAGAGACACCATGCCCTGGATGATTATAAGGGGAGGGAGACCTTTGATTTTAGTATAGGGAGGGGGCATGCAGCCCTTATCCCAGAGCCTTCAGGAGGTCATGGGAAACCTATCCCCTGGGGCCAGTGTATGGTGTTTGAATAGGGGAGGTGTGTTGTACCCCCTTAATAGGCAATGGGGACCCAATTCCAGGTGACATTGTGGTTCCCTGCCCAGGAGAGTATATATACCATGCCCACACTCTCCTGGGTAAGATTCCCAAGTTTACTCCCGCCTGGACAAGAGCAGTGAAAAATGCTGCTCCCGCCCAGATTGGAGCAAATGAATGGTACTGACTCCCACCTGTGCCCAGTATTGTTCTGGCTGGGAAGCAGCCAGGGGCCAAAGGGGCCACGAGGCCACCTCCACAGCCCCTAATGAGGCACACATCGTGGGGGCCCTAGTGGGCACTGGGGCACCCAGCAACAATTTAAGTAGTAGGTTCCCAGTAGGAGTTTCGACTGGGGCTGCCAGGGCTCTAGTACTACTCCAACAGAAATGGAGTTGTGGGTGCCCTGTGGATGCCTGTGTGGGCATCAAGCACCCACCTAACCAAAAAAATGGCAGGTACTGCCGGCACCCATAATGAGTGCCAGCTGGGGAGCTGGCCGTGTCCATGGAGGCCTTGGGGCTCCCATCACAGCCCCCAACATTAACAAGTAGTGTGGGTTCCCTGTGTGGGCACAAAGTTATATTTATGCACTGAAAAACCCAAAGGTTACAGGGATGTTATAGTTAGGTTCAGATTTAACTTGTACAAGTGATGACATCATCCAGTTAGCATAAGTATTTGTAAAAGTTTATGATTGTTAAACATATATACTAAGGTACTACAAAAGTTAAAGTAATGTACTAGGTGCACTACTGATGAGTAATACTACTTATAATATATATTATGTGAGTGGCTGTGCGGCTGTAGGAATCTTTGCGTGTATGGGTGTGTGAGTGGCTGTCTGCGTGGGTGTTTGGTTAAGTGAGTTGGTGTGTGAGTGACTGTATTAGAGAGTCATTGTCTGTGTGAATGGCTGTATGGGTGAGTACATGGATGTGTGAGTGCCAGTATGGATCTGTGAATGGGTATGTAAGTGGTTTTGTGGGTTTTGAGTATGTGAGGGCTTGTATGGATAAGTGAGTCGCTGTGTTGAGAGGCTGTTTGGGTGAGGGAGTGGGTGTCTGAATGACATTTTAGGTAAATAAGTGGATGTGTGAGTAGCTGTACGGGTGAGTGTGTAGTTATGTGACTGGCTGTGTGGGTGAGTGACTGGTTGTATAAGTGGCTGTATGGGTGAGTGATTGGTTGTGTGAGTGGATGTATGAGTGAGTGAGTGGATGTGTGAGTGGTTCTATGGAGGAGTGAGTGGTTGTATGAGCACTAGTATAGGTCTGTGAATGGGTATATGGGTGGTTGTGCAGGTATGTGAGTGGGTGTTAGAGAGGTTGTGTAGGGTGTGGGTAGGTATGTGAGCGGTCGTGTGGATAATGTCAACATTGATGTCATTTTGAATTTATTTTTCTTAACTTTAACTCCCCTGTTACCTTTTGGTTTTTACCTAGTAGTCCCATTTGAAGAGTGGTGGAGTAAGGGACCAGAGCCTCTGACCAGCTTTCAGTAAACCTGCTATGTCAGACTTACTGGAGGTAACAGGAGAGCTGCTGGGCCCTCAAGAACCCTCAGCGTCCAAAAGGACTTTATCCCCAACCTGCAGTGTGCCAGGAGGTGCATTTGCAGAGGGAGGGAGAAAGGGGGCATGACTTCCGCACACCTCCCAGCAAAACAGACTGTATGGAACTTAAGGGATGTTACTGGAGGGCTGGTTGGCGCCAGGGACCCTTTAGAGCCATGGGGACTCAATCCCGCAACAATAAGTGCACCAGGAGGCTTGCTTTGAGAGTGGTGGTAAAATGAGGCAGGGCAGTGTATCCCCCTTCCTGGGCCCATTTTGGCCACAGGACCCCCACCCATGATGCCAAGCCTTTTCTGGATGGAGGAGGGGGCTGCTCAGCCCTCCTCCTGGGCTGATTCCAGCCCTGGGGACCCGATCCCCAGGCCTAGGGTCTGGCCTTTTTTAAATAAAAAAATAAGAGAAAGAGGCCTGTCCCCCGGAGGCCCATCCTTTAGTGTGGGTGCCCTGTTCCCTTCCTTAGCACCCACATTGTAAAGTTAGGAACTGTATGGGGGAGCCTGAATGCCACTGCTGTCCTTGCCAGTGTTCTGCCTCCTACAGGAGCAAGCATTGCTTTGACAGGGAGGGAGCTGCTAACATTCATCTCCCTCTTTGTCAAAGCAATTGTACTCACTTTCAGCAAGCAAGAGCATTTCAATACTCTCCAGTGGGTGGGCTCCTTAGGAGGTAGCAGGAGCCGTCCCGAGGTGGCGGTCCCCAGGGCCATCTATGGCTCCAGGAGGTGGGCCGTGAGGCCCCCCTTCAATTACAGACACAGCCCCAGGGAGGTGGGTTCCCCAGTGCTAGGGGGCGGCGACATTTGACCCTGGAGGTGGCAGTCTCTGGAGCCCCCCGTATTAATATTTAAATTAGCCCCTAGGAAGTGGTGCTCCCCATATTATAAGTGCATTTAGCCCCATGGGTGTGGTTCTCCCCAGGGCAGCAGGGGGTAATGTGGCCCTCTTGCATTCATCATATTTAGCCTTGGGTAGGTGGTAGTGAAGTAGTGTGGCTCACTGGTTAGAGGCGGCAGACCCGAGAGCAGAGGACGGCCCGGGACCAGGGTTCGATTCCCGGCGCGGTAGGTTTCTGGACCAGGGTCAGCGGACTCGATAATTCTCTCGCCTCGGTGCCCACTGTGATCAGCGATCACACTCGGCAACTCTGGGCATTAGCTTGCCTCATCTTTACTAACGGCCCCACCAGACCGCCGGGGATGCCTGGTCTCACCCTGGAGATACCCAACCCATTAAGGGACCATCTCTCAGGGAAGCCAGGAAGGGTTTCGCAGCGGTCGAAGCGCGGAGATACTCCTCCGGGAGTGATTCTAGCGCTATATAAACACACAATTAATTAATTAATTAATTAGTCCCCAATGCTATGGGGGACCCCTCCTCATTCATATATTTGCCTTGCAGAGGTGGCAGTCCCCAGTGCATGGGGCCTGGGGAGGTGGCGGTCCCTGGGTTTAGAAGGCTCCTCGGAGGGGGCCTTGTGCACCCTCTCGCGCACAGTATAGCCATGCTCCCGGGACCTGGCCCACCTGGAGGTTGGTTAGAAAAGAAAGCACAGAAGCCCAAGCTTCATTTTTTAAAAATTTTTGGCAGGATTTGTGGATCCATCACAAAAGGGTGAGTTATAGTTACTTTAGAGTACTAATCCACCGCAATTTGTTGGTACTATTTTAAAAAAGTTTTGATTCTGGGAATCTTTCTGGGAATCTTTCTGGGACCCCCTACCAGGCCTTGAGGGCGGGGTATTCCCACTTTGCCCCCTTGCATTGGCCCCTTTCATCTTTTTCTACACTTATTTTCAGCATTGGAGACTCAGGCCCCAAGTCCCAAAATGGCTTCCGTCAGACTTTTTGGTTGATGTGGTGGAAGCCAATCAGATCTTCTCTCAAGATCTGAGGGTTCCATGTATCTTCTGTGCCATGACATATCTATTTTTGTTTGAGGCCTAATTTCTCAAAAACTGGTTTACATCAGATTACAAAATGTATGCTTTCCGCACCAAAATGTAGCTTTCTGCCATGTTTGGTGTAATTACATTTTTGAAGTTCAACTTTCTAAGGAAAAAATTGATGGGGAAAAAACCTTTTTGGGCTCCGTTTGTTTTCATCCAACGCAAGACAGATCACCCTGAGACTTTTCAGGAAAGAATCATGTTGGATGAGACTGTTTTTGGGGAAGTTTTGTGAAAATTCATCAAATGGTAGATCTATTTTTATTTCTACAGTGGCTGATGATGCAAAGTACAGTGAAGAATAGTTAAGGAAGTACAAAGGAAAAAGGGGGCAGGGTCCGTCAATAGACTTTTTAGACAGGTGAAGCGGCAACATATCTGAATGGATTTCATGAAATTTGGCAGGAATATAGTTTATGGTCTGAACATGATTCTTTTTGCAATTTAATGAAATGTGTTCCATAGTTTTGCAGCAATAATGGACAAAAATGTAGGGATATATTGGGCCGCAGTACATGGCAATGACAAAACACAATCTTATTGTCTAATGATTGCCCTTACAAAAGTAAAACGCAGCCTTATTGTTTAGACCATCCTTTGGCAGGGTGCTGGCTTTGGGCCCCAAATATATGTTACTTCTATGTTATATATAAAGGAAGAACTGAGGCGCTTAAGAAAAATGGTAATAGAGAACAGCATATATATTGTTCTATATCATTTAAAAAAGTAAAGGTGTTCCATGGTACTTCCTAGAAAGGACCATGGTACCTTCAGAAATGTAGTCCCATAACTGCTGCCCCCCCCCCCCCCCACCTCCCATATGGAGTCCTTTTTTTTACTATTCGGGGTAGTTCAGGGTTAGGGCTCCATGATTTCTTTCCACATATGGTAATCAAAGCAAACCAGTGTCCTTTTTTTCCAACATTCAGTGGATCCTAAAAGTACCTAGGGTTTGTGGATTCCCCAGGAGGGGACCAAGAAAGTAAGAAAATAGGCAAAATATATCTACATTTTGAATTTATTACGGAAAATAGGAGAAATAGCTCCAAATAAAAAAGCCAGTTTTTCTCTTAAAATTGAATCAATTAAAAGTTTGCTGTGCTAATGTCATCATCTTCCCAGCTTTCAGGAAAATGCAGACTGAATCCTAAAACCTATTTTTTTGCCAGAGTTTTGGCATTTTTCAAATTGGTAGCACATTTTTCCTATTTTCTGTGATTTCAACCTTTTTCCAGTTTGTGGTGAAAACCAGTGTGAAACCCGTGGGTGATCCAGGAAAGCTATAGATTAATGAAAAGTAGACACCATGTGAAATTCATCAAGGGATCATATGTGTAGACCCCTCAAGTTTTTCCCCAAAAATCTAGCTATTGAAATGAAGAAAATGAAAATGTTTAGGAAAAAATGACCATGTGTCTTGTTTTTTTATCACATTGGCAGATTTACAAAAACATTATACCATTAGATCCAATAGACCCATTTGGTCGCAAGAATATATAGAGTTTGTAAGTTCTCCAGAAGACTGAGTTACCTGAAGCCAACAACTGAGCTGCACATTTAAATGGTCTTTCATTGTGTACCCAGTATAGACCAATCCATATGGTGAAATATGAGTGAAATATGGGTGTCAAGGAAACCTATGTATTTCTGAAATGGGCACAAGATCTGGGGCCAGATGTAGGAAGGCTATTACCGGTCGGTAACGTCTGAAATAACAAATTTCGACCGTTACTGACCGTCAATTGGCTTTTCTGATGTAGGGGCCAAAATTAAGGATTCGGTAGTTTACCGAATTGGTAATTTAAGGAATCTGTAAATTACCGATTTCCTAAATACCGATTCGGTAAATTACCGAATTCCTAATGTAGGGAGCACTTAAATGAGTGCTTATCCCATGTTAGGATTCGTTATTTACCACCAACTACAAGTTGGTGGTAAATAACGGAAAAAAAACAAAAAGCAATTTTATGCAAATTGCTTCAGTGCCATGTTGCAGACATACATGCCCTGTAGGGTGACACCCTGCCACCCTTCAATGTTTTCCCCATTTTACCGAATCAGTATTTATCAATTCAGTAATTGCCATTCATTCCTATGGGCCTGGAGGCCCATAGGAATGAATGGCAATTACCGAATCGGTAAATAACGATTTTTACAGATTCTGTAAAATTTACCGAAAAATTACCTACATAATATTTACCTATTCTTAAATAATGAATAATTACAATTTGGTATTTAAGAATAGGTAAATAGTATTTACCTACATCTGGACCCTAGAGTTTAGGAGCAGTGGTTATTTGTACATCTCTGAATTTGTGGATGACCATACTAGCATGTGAGTCAGAGGGCATTAAAATATCTTCATTCTTACACACTGGCTTACATTTGGAAGGCACAAATGCAGTGAAATCCAATTAGGAAAAATAAATATTCTACAATCCATCTCTTCTGATGTAAATGGTACCTTACTTGTGTTCTCAGGTCAAGTGTCCATGACAAGAATGGGCCCAAAATGCAACATGGACACATCACAATTTTCCACTTTAATCAAATCAAACATTTGTATTTACTCCATTTCCCCAGCACAAAAGAGCAGCTCAAAATAAAAGCGAACAGGAGAATGAAATACATTTCATAAACTTCACAACATCACAAACATCATAAAGTCAATATAAAAAGGCATAAAATCCATTCACTTATCATCACCGTGATTATATAATGATAAAAGGAATAATTAACAAAAATCTCTGTTAAAGGAAGCAAACAGTGCATATTTAGCGAGGGTTTCCCCCCTTCGTTCAATCCAATAACCTGCCAACTTGTCAAGATCAACCAGTGCCGAACTGACCTATCTCCTGGCTACTAAGTGAATTCCTTTTAAGTATCAAAATCTGCCACATAAAGGTTGCCAAAGGACAGTGCAGCTGCTGTAGAAATTGTAACACTTGCCAGCACTTATGAAATTTCAATAATTTAAAAAGTGGTAAAATAGAATTTATCCTCGGGATCTTATAGAAAAGGCAGAAAAATATGGTGTGCAAATTCGTATGAATAGATCACCATCACAAGGGCAGGGGGCTAGCTCTTAAATCAAATAGCAGTTTGAGGGGTATCCCATGGATGAATGTCGTTACTACGCATGCTTTTACAAAGCATGCCTTTACCACGCAGGTTTTACAACGCAAGTCGTTACAATGACTTGCGTTGGGGGGCGCTGGATAGTGAATAGTTTAATTTACTATTCCAACTCTAGTCCGCGTGGATAGTAGGGAAGGTTTTGGATAGTAAATTAAACTAATCCCTATCCTACAGCACCCCCAGCGCAAGTCGTTGTAACGACTTGTGTTGTTAAAGTTGTGTGGTAAAGGTACTGCGTGGTAAATGTTGCGTTGTAAACGCTGTTCCGCGTATCCCACCATAAGGGAAAGGTATTTTAATTGAAATCTCGTTAATACATATCGATGCTGTTGCTTCTGAATAGAAGATAAGTAAAATTGGGTGCCTTCCTATGTGGGAACCAATTTATAGAAGGGTGCAGTACTCTTATGTCTGTCAGCAGCTGCTCTGTCTGACATAACCCTAGTCAGAAGTCTTTCGATCAGCATTGGGATAACCCCTTCAAGTGAAGGGAAAGGTAACCAGATCTGATAGCCCAATCTGATTTAGGGCTGTTTTATCGTATTGTAGCCAGGGTATCTCAAGGGCTGCATGCAGTTTTAAACAATCCTTAATAAAGGGTCGATTTAGTGGGATAGAATCCCTTATCCAGATGGACCACCAGAGCAAAAGTAGGGCTAATGTAATGGTATCCTCCATAAAAGGGATACCAAGCTCCTCATGACACATACAGTTTTTTGAGAAAAGAGTTTTCAACCCATTGTGTATCATAGCTATCATATGCGGCAGTCAACAGTGATTTTGCTGTATAAATTGTCAACAGCACATTCACAGGTTTGGTCCCCAGCTTCTTACAAACACTATATGTCCCTACTAATGTCTTTTCAACATAGCCCATCTATTAGAAACCAAAGTGTTTCACTTGCATTCAGCGTCAAAATGGGGACATAAATAGGAAAACGTCCCTGTCTCATCTACTCTGATGCTGTTAATGTAAAATGAGGCTCTTTCCACAGTCCATAATAATAGTTTAAATTGTATTAACTTTGCAAGTATAGGTCCTTCATAAAACAAATATAGTCGTCAATTAACTCCTGAAATGCCCTTCTAGTTCTTGCAACTAAAACAGCATCTTCCGCATGTAGGAGGATCAACAGCAGATACGTACCCACCTAGGGGGTATCTCTGGATGTCAGGGTAAGACCTGCTTTGATTCTGTTTGTGTACAGAGAAAAGAGGAAGGTGGCAAGAGTGCATCCTTACCTCACACCTCACTTAATACTAAACACAGCCTTGCACCCACCATTCCTTCCATAACAAACTCATGCTTTGGGCTCCAAATATAATTATCTAATAAACATCATGATATCCTTCTCAATGTCCATCTCTGTCATGACAGCCCACAGCTCCGAAAGGGAAACACAATCACACGCTGCTGTTGAATGCCATGAACAAAGTACCTTTCTTAATGACAGCATACTTAGCTATTATCATACTCAAGTTTGAACATTAATCTATTGTCCCTGTCCCCTTCTTGAAACCATATTGGGTGTCTACCAAGATGTTATTAGATGGTTTCCCCAACTTCTACTCTATGAAGCAAGGTGGGTCCCAAGATCTTAACGGTGGCATCCAAGAGGGAAGTTGCTCTATAATTCTTGAGAAGTGACTGCTCACTTTTTTTTATAAATAGGGAAAATAATTAATCTTTTTCATATCAACAGGGGTCCCACCCTTGCTATAACATTTAAAACGTTTGTGATCAATGGGCCCCACTGGTTCTGACATTCTAGATACATATCCACAGGAACCCCATCTGGTCCAGGGGCCTTTAAATATTAAGAGGTTCCAATCTTTTGAAATATCACATAGCAAACACTGAAAGTATAATGAGTCATTATAAAATATAATGAATTCCCAGGAAAGGAATTCACAATGAATGTAACCAATTCCCCCTTGGCCCTGCCAGCTTTTGACAGGGCTGGCGGATGAAAAAAGAACTATACCCACCCATGTAACATGCATCTAGCTCCCATGTTCCTTGTAAACTTATAACGTGGTAATTAGTCACCAGCTCTAGCCAATCATAGCCATTCATCTTAAATTTTAGCTTGTACTATTCCATGATAGGATCCCAATGGGTTCAAGGGCAGGGCAATTTACTGTGAGAGGGTCAAGGTGCATAGGACTCAGCTGTACTCTACACAGTTCTGTATCTAGGGATTTTGCCAGTCAGTAACAGCTTTCCAACTTCACTAACGATGCAAATCTATTGCTAAGCGTTATCCCAAATGTGCTACCAGTATGACCCACAATATCATGTTCCACTGGGGTGATTAGGGTTATATTTAGGAATTTTATGGAAATGGTAGGGGGTTTATAAAAGTAACATAATGGGAAAATGGTAAGCCTGGTTGGAGTTCATGGATTTTAACTCCAGGGAACTCTGCAAAGTGCCAGAAAAACTCCAACATGCTCTGCAGAGTTCTGCCAGCAGCGAAGTCTGTTAAGTCGCACTGCTTGTACTGATTTTTAGTACCAGGAGTTTGTCTCAAGCTTTAAAATCAGAATGAATGGCACTATGAGTTGTGCCAGAGTATGCTGCTGCTTTCTGGCGGCTTGAGTAGACATTCTACTTGAGCAGCAGCGTGGCAGATTTCTCTACGCGAGCGGTCGCAGCCTGCCATGACCGCCGGCAAAGAGAGATCTCACCAGGAGGAGGTTTAGAACATGATTTGTTCTTGCGCACTTGCCAACTTACCAATGTCGAGCCGCTCGAGAGAAAAATCTCTGCTATGCGTCACTTCACTGAGTTTTTTAGAAGCGTGGAATGGGCACAACTCTGCGAACTCTACTAGCAGAGCAGAATTCTTCACTCAACCCTAGAAAACAGAGATAGACGATGACCATGAGAGGAAAATAGGACAATGACACAATCAACAGTATTCGACTTAGGGGAAGTGCCCACTCAGTCAACTCTTCTTGCCATGAGAATGTGTGTTATAAGGGAGTGATCAGAAACTAGGAATTTGTTGAACCACTGTAACACCTTTAAAATCAACTGCTCGGTAGCGTCATCTTAAGACCCAGGACATTGGCCAGAAGTAATGCACACAGCTACGAAGCCGGGGGTAAATGTACGTTTTTTGATTGCCCATGTGTATTCCCCTGAGTAGCAGTAAGATGCCCGGAACCTTTCTTAACAAGTTGATTTGTCGTCTTGCTAAGGTTTCTTTGCTCAGTGGTGGGTCATTTTTTGGTTTGTGGCCAAGTCTAAGGGCGAGAGAAGAGAAAGCCTTGGACCATTAGAAGCCTCTGAGACACAAGCTTGTGAAGACACAATCTCCCCCCTTAATGTGACATCCATCTCCAACTCAGGTGCATGGGGATATATTAGTTATGGTCAATTACCCCCACTAGACCTTTTATCCTGCCTACTCACAATGAAAACACTGCGTGAAAGGTCTAACAACACCTTCAATGTTGACTAGGTAAACTGGGTGAAGAACCTCGAAATGTTTGCCTTAAAACAATCAAGGTGATCCTGCAAAGGCTTTATGAGACGTTTTATCATTGTTTCAACCCTAGAGTATAGTTCATCATTGTTTAGTTGAGCCAGAGCTGATCGTTTCTTCACTTGATAGGCCTTTTACCTCCTCATGTAGTGGAGCATGCTTATTGCATAGGGACTCCCCCTTGTATCTTTTTACTTGGTGGTTCACTATGTGAGGGGATATCAGATTTTATAGAGTCAGCATCACCCACAGGAACTGGGGGTAAATGGCTGTGGCCTGAGTCCGTCAGCTCAACTTCTCCCTGTTGATTAGCACTGATTGCATTTAGGGGTAAAATATCCCTAGCCACCTCCAATGATAGATGTCTCTCTGTAAGTTCTATTTCTTTTGTCAATTGCCGTGCTACACACCAGAAAGGAATCCAGGGTGGTTATGGGATAGCCCGCTGTAGTACTTGCCATGTTCTTTCTTTTCCCCATGATCCAGGGATACCGGAGCTTGTCAAATAATAAGCACTTAAAAGACCGACCAGAGAGGGGGCTCCCGGCACTGCCTCTGGCAGGCACAGACAGGCCCGCCCTTGGCCCGGGCTTTACCTGGGTGCGAATCGCATATTCTGTGCTGTGGGGGGAGAGGCAGTGCTTTATGCACAATGTAATAAGTCTACCCCTGTCAGCAGCGGCTGCAGACAGTTTGGCAGCAGAGAACCCTGGGACTTCAAGTCCAACCAGGGCACTGAAGTCCCAAAGTTCGGGTCAGGCCAGCAGCACAGATGGAAAGAGTCCTGAGCTGCGGGGAAGAGGCAGCGCTTTATGCGTGATATAGCAGCTGCAGGCAATTTGGTAGGAGAAAACTCAGGGACTAGACATCCCACCAGGCTCTGAAGTCCCTAAGTCTTCGGTTAGGCCAGAAACACAGATGGATAGTGTCCAGCGCTGTAAGCTTGGAGAGGCAGCGCTTTATGTGCAATGTAACAAGCCGCTCCCTGTCAGCAGCAGCTGCTGGCAATTTGGCGGAAGAGAGTTCTGGGACTGGAAGTCCCATCAGGCCAGTAAAGTCCCGGGTCAGGGCAGCAACACAGATGGAAAGTGTCCACTCAAAACTGACCCTTTTTTTGCCATGTGGATAACTGTGGATTTTCCGCCCTAGATCAGCTGGCACCCAGGGAAACCTTGCAAACATGCTCAATGTTATAAATAGACCCCTTGGGGAATCCAGGGTGGGATGACTTCCTTGGCTCTCATTAAGTTTGTTTTGCACAGAATCCCTTACAAACCTCACATTTTTACGGAAAATAAATACATTTTCCTCTGAATCTGTGATGGAAAGTTCTGGACTCTGTGGGGAGCCACACATTTCCTTCCACCTAGCATTCCCTCAAGTCTCCTGATAAAAATGGGACCTCACTTGTGTGGGTAGGCCTAGTACCCAGAACAGGAGAGGGCCCACAACTCTACACAAACACATAACATTTTTCCAATCAAAACTTACCCTTTTTTGCAGATTAGGTAGCTGTGAGTTTTGGTAGCTAGCTCAGCTGGCGCCTCCAGAAGCCTAGCAAATCTGCACATTATTTAAAAACTGGACGCCAGGGTGGGGTGACTTGCATGGCTCTCACTAAGTGTTTCTACTCAGAATCCCATACAAAACGTAAACCTCGACTTTCACAAAGCGCGCTGTCTGAGGCCCTGATGATTCATTACATGCTCCTTGTGCTTGCTGGCTGGGGTAGGACTCAGACCCCCAGCGTTTAGTGAGGCGCGGGAGGTGGGGTCAACCTTCCCACTGCCGTAGAGGTGCCTTTCCTGTCCCACAGTGCGACGCTGCCAGACAAAGCCTGGGCCAAGGGCGGGCCCGCCATTGCCTGGAAGAGGTCAGGTTAGGCCCCCTTAACATTTTTTTCTAGAGTTCATTGGAGAAAGGTATTGTATCACTCCATATTTATAAGTGATTTGCCTAACCAGGACCAGCCGTGAAGACCGGCCACAGCCAGTAGCTGCAACCCCCTATTGAATTTAAGGGTCCTTCAAGGCCGTAACTGTTTGATTGTTCCATTTGATTCCTTATGTATTTTAGTACTTTACAAAGCACCAGGTCAGTGCTACTGTGTCCTCCTGCTTTTTCCAGTTTAGGAAGATTCGGAAAATAGCCCACTTTATGACCACTGAAGCCCTCACCTTGGCACTGCTGGCATTAGTCATCTCTCGGATCGACTATGCCAACGCTCTGTACGCTGGCATCCCACAATACCAAATTAACAGATTGCAGCTGATACAGAATCAGGCAGCTCGCCTGATCTACCACCAACCAAAACATCACCACGTCCGTCCTCTCCTCAAGGCCCTTCACTGGCTTCCTGTTTCGGAGCGCTGCAAGTTCAAACTGGGCTGCCTGACTCATAAATCTTTGGCCGGCATCGGTCCCTCCTTTATCTCCTCTCTCCTGCACCCTTATGCTCCCTCCAGGCACCTCCGTTCCTCTCACCTTGCGCTCCTTCAGACACCTCGTTTCAGGCGCAAAAAACACGGAGGTCTCAGATTCTCCTTTTTGGCACCCTCATTCTGGAACTCTCTCCCGCTGGAACTGAGACTCTCTTCCTCCTACCTTCACTTTAGGTCTCTCCTAAAAACTCACCTCTTCCGTAGCATTTACACATAAGCTTTCCTCTCCTCGCCCTCTGCCTCTCACCGAATAAAGTGAACAGCGCCAAGAAACCGTCCGGTGAATGCCGCGCTTTATAAGTAATTTTTACATTACATTACATTACATCTTTTTTTGCCTTGATTGTATAATTTTAACTTTTGTAGCCTTTCAAAGTGGCAAAACAAAGGGCATCATTGTCCCGCTTGATAAGCCCTGATTTCTAATGGGTTGCTACTCGCACGTGGAGCCCGATTCAAAGAACTAACCTAAGACAAAATTCTAAACTTACAACCATTTTGGTATTCACAGAAGGCACTAACTCATTTTGGTATTAACGGAAGGCACTTACTCATTTTGGTATTCACAGAAGGCACTTACTCATCAATGAGTAAGTGCCTTAAGTGAATATCAAAATGAGTAAGTTACTCAAGTCAAGTCAAAGACATCGTTTATTTAGACCATAGTCTTTAAACAAATAGCAAAGCTCATTACACTTATTACTACTGTGCAATTTGTACATTATCGGAGCACCAAGGAGCTTAGTACACCCTCAATAATAAATAAATACCAATTATCCAATAAAAACAGGGCACACTTATACAATTTATACCCGGCTTAATACAACTCTAAAACCCAATCAATTCATGTTTATATAAAATTCATAAAACCTGACATAAAACTCAAAAGCAATTTATAAAACTCTTAAGGCTGACTAAACCATTCTTGGGGACTTTTAATTGCCTTCATGTAATTACCCAATGCAATTGCTATCTCTATATTTGGTAGTTTCATTAATAGTGCTGCCGCATGTAGCCGTAGCCTTGTATCATATTTAACAAATATTGGGCATAGGTACCGTTTACGGAGTTCTAGTAGAGTTCGGCAGTCTTGTAAAATGTGCACTATATCACCTTTAGTTCCCAGCGCACATTTACATAATCCGTCACTAGATAGCATTTGTGCCTTTACTTCTACATCAATCAGCCAAGGATTAATGCCCGTTCTTAAGCTTAAAATCTCCTGTCTGAGACCTGGATTAGGTAGGATATCCAAATAAGGAAAACAGTTTCCCTTTAGCCATGATTCTCTTAAAAATTGAACAGATTTTTTCTTATTCAGATATTCTAAATCGGCATTTTTAGACACTTCTTGTCCTTGGTTTCTAAGGTCGCTCTTGGTAAAATCTACATTTAACGATAGTTTGCAGATTGGCACCCTTAGATGATCACTAGTCAATAATACCTTTTTTCTTTCCTCCCTAGCCCATCTTAGGCTGCTGGATTCTATCTCCTTTCGACACCATTGAGATACCTTATGGACTGATTCTGTGTCTAACCGTTTCCAGAAACGGATTAAAAGCATTTGAGACTGTATGGTCCAGGCAGTTGAGCCTAACTCGGTTCTTACCGCCTGGATCATTGATGAACGGGGTAGGGAAAGCAAGTTTTTCAAGCACTTCCCTTCCTCTAGATCCCAGTCACGTTTCCCGCTTAAAGAGAGAATTTCTGCTCCGTACAGGACTTGTGGCGGGATCATCGTGTTAAATGCTTTTAGTACCGGTTTATGAGACATGTCTCCATAGTCATGATCAACCCGCAGATTGATCCAAATGCTTTTGCATTCTGTGCTTCTAGGTGAGTGCCTCATTTAAGTGACCTATCAAACCACAGTCCAAGGTACCGATATTCCTTGACTGTTTCCAATTGCAGGTCTCCTAAGAACCATGTAAAACTAGTTGCCTTTTTCCCAAAGCACAGGATTTTGGTTTTGTCCATATTTATAGTTAAAAATTTCCCTTCGCAATACTCTCTAAAAGCATCTAGCTTCCTCTGGAGACCAATTTCAGTCTGATCCATGATCACCAGGTCGTCTGCGTACAGGAGACAGGACACTTTCTTATCGTCCATTCTCGGACTGGCACTTCTCTCAACTTCTAGAGTTGCCGGTAAGTCCGCCAAAAAGATTGCAAAAAGCAGGGGGGCCAGCACACAGCCCTGCCTGAGCCCATTCCCAATTGCTATTTTTGGCGTCAGTGAACCTTCTGTGTCTCTGATTAACTGCGCCCAGTTCCCACTATGTAGTTCTTTTATGATGGCCAGCAAGTACTCTGGGATGTTTTTCTTTATTAATGTCTGCCAGAGGCAGTTCCTGTCAACTGAGTCAAATGCGTCTCTAAAATCTACAAAACAGCAGCACAATTTACCGTTTTGTTCAACTGACGTACGAGCCACTGCCCAGAGGGCGAAGCAGTGATCAATGATAAACATCAATCGTAGAGTGGCCTTCTTTAAAACCCCCCCTGTTCCACTGGAACAATCGAATACTGCTCCACCCAGTCCTTCAGTCTTTGCAGCACTATTTTTGAAAACACCTTTTCACCTATATCCAATAGGTTAATTAATCTATAGTTTTGTGGTGCATTCATATTGCCCTTTTTGTGCACGGGTCTTATTATTGCCCCTTTCCAATTATTAGGTATGTTGCCTGACTCAAGGATCACAAGAAACATGTGGGAAAAGAAACTTGCCCACCAATTTAGCTCAGTTTTTATTATTATTGCAGGAAGATTATCTGGGCCTGCTGCTCTGGATAGCTTTAGGTTCACTATTGTATTTCTTACATTGTTTTCTGTGAAGTCTGCCTTTAATTCTTCCATTAGCCCTTTGCAGGGCTGAGGCCTTCCTTCGTCAGGTTCTCTACGAGGGCTATATAGTTCCTTCAAATATTTCTCCCATGCTGCTTCCTCTACCACACAGTTCATTGCCCCCACCATGTGGTCGGAGCCAGTTCTTACCAGCTTCCAAAACTCACGTAAATTCTTAGATTCAATGGCTTCCAGAAGATTTTCCCAGCATTTATCCTTATACACTCTTTTAGCCGTGGTAATTAGCCTTTTATATTCTCTTTTCAGTTTATTAAGATAGATTTGTCTTATCCCATAATTTTTTACTTTAATACTTCTGGTTATTTTTCTTATCTCTCTTTTTTTCTTTAGGCATTCCACAGAAAACCATTTATGTTGTCTTACTATGGGGGTGTGCTTATTTGTTTTATCTTTTGTTAATTCAATTCTAAGGCAAAGCACCACTTGGGCTATTTTTTCCTCATACCATTCTACTGTTCTCCCCCTTATTGTTCCCAAATCTACCTTCTGCTGTAACTTCTCTAATTTTTCTGTATATTCGGCCGTTAATCTAGTGGTCACTCTTTTAGGGTACTCAATTTGTTGTGGGATCACTTTATCTCGGGGGTACAGCATGCCCCCTTGCAGCACCAGCTGCAGGGGGTTATGATCGCTTTCTTCCCTTTGGAGTAACTCAAAGCCTATTATGAGGGAAAAATTCCATGCAGACATAAACATATAATCTGTTGGACAATTTTGAATGTTTTCTGTGCTGGGATATCGTTTTCAAATCTTCCATTCAGACTGAACAGACCCTTAGTCCCTAAATAATTTCCTAATGCCAAGTCCTGGCTTGAAGTATCACAGGCTAAAAAGCATGCATTTTTTATTCCATATACCTCCAAGATTTCACTATGCCAAATATCAACTTTCTTTGGGTACAATTTGTGGTTAAAATCCCCCATAATAAAAAATGTATCTGACCCATACTTTTCCCATAATGAGTCGAGATCTTCTTTAAAATGTTCCATTTCAGTTCCATATTCCTTGGTGTCTCCCCATTGCATGTACACATTTATAACAATAACATTCTCATAAGTTTTGTTTGAGAACAGCAGGGAAGCCCTACATGCAAGTAGCCATTTACATTTTACATTTATTACTACTACATTCTTTGCAACTTTAGTAGACAGGAGGGTCATAATTCCTCCTGCTGGGCGCCCAAACCTTTTTTTATTTGCTAGACGATTGAGCTGGATGAACCCATCAAAAATTGGGGTTTCGTCGCATAGCCAAGTTTCTTGCAGACACTGAATTCCCACATTTTTTGCTAACTTATTTATAGCTTCTTGTTTTGTCAACTCCCCAAGACCATTTATATTCCATGATATAAACTTAAGGCTATGCGACACCCCGTCATCCTATTCAACCTCACTTAGTCCACCCTCTTCTTCCATGCCTCCATGCCTCCCTGAAGCCACTGCTTCGTTATTCAAAATGAGTAAGGTACTCTTTTTGGAATTCACAGAAGGCACTTACTCATCTAACTAAGTGCCTTCTGTGAATACTAAAATAAGTAAGTGCCTTCTGTGAATACCAAAATGAGTAGTGCCTTCAGTGAATACCAAAATTGTACTATAGCAACAGAGGAATCACACATCTAACAATAAGGTGAGCGAAGTAAGGTTGTCCCTTTCTCTCTTTATTATACTGACTCATAGAAGGCCCTGACCTCTTGTTATTTACATTTATAGGCTGTCCTACTCCCATTTGCCAGTCCTGATGAAGACCCGCTCTAGATGCTCATAAATCATTGCATCACCACTAGGGTCGAAACGTCGACGTACTTTCCTCACGCATCCTACTACACAAAGAACAAAAAAACCAGAATTAATGCCTTGAGACTATTGTGATCTATAGTGGAGCCTTTGAACAATTTTATCTCTATATGTGTATATATGTTTTTTCCACTTGTATCACTCTGTCACAAATCACTATCTATGCACTATGTGTATTACAGTATCTATTTGTATATATTGGACAGCATATTGAATGCTTTGCATAACTAATGTGCATAAGAAAGTTGAATACTAAAGATTTACTTTCTCTACCTTTGGGCCAGTGTTGATTCATTCATTTATGTAGCACGTATCCTTTCTAGTGCAGGCGGTAAACGTTATTTCCAAAGAAATCGATACAGCAGAAATTACACCTATCCCTAGGAAAAGGGGGGCAGGTTTGCCACAAATGATATTGTTAGGACATCAGATCAGAGTCTCAGCAAGGAAAGGCATAAAGTCTTAGTGTGGCAGAAGGCTCAGTTAAGCACCCAAACCAACAGCTGCCTCTAAACTTTCCTTCAGATAACTGTGCTTCCAATGTCCGACCTCCCACACCTAATAGGAAGAGAAAGTGAAGGAAGGTCACCACGACAAATGGGGGTAAACCTATTGTCAACCAACAACCCTGACTCACACTAAGGTTTCGAAAAGGCCAAATCCTTCTACAGAGTCCCACTGGGCACCTCTAATAGTAAGAATAGTATTTAGAATAGAGGGTTTATTGACTCCTCCTATCAAAGATAAGTTAGAGCTCCTGATTGCCGAAGTGGAACAGATTTAAAATAATCATTCTAACCCACCCTCAGGGGACTTGAGGGGGGGGGGTGCCCCTGACAATCCAGCACTAGCAACTCCAACAAGCAACATGCCAGAGTCAAATATCGATGCACCTAGACATCACTAACAGAGGAAACACAAAAACAGCAGGAGGCTAACACTGTGACCAAGACACATTCTATGGGCTGCCAACGTCTACCCGCTCCCACAATCCTTAAGAGGAATACGGTGCAGGGACCATTTGAGAACGTAACCCATTTGACACAAAGTGATATCCCAGACTTGAGACAGTGTCGTCAGTTTATAACTCTGAAAGGGCCCGTGGTGATCATAAAGCGGTTTCCCATGCCGATATAAACCTACCACCAGAATGCTGCCCATATGCCGCTGTCTTAGTTAATGTTCCCCAGGTGCAGCCAGAATCAACTAGAATCCCATGACTTGTTGGGGAATAGAGTGGTACACTGGCTTCACTGAAATTGCCTATTCCCGGTAGGTGGTGCCCAGCAAATTCTACTCACTAGAAGGGTGAGCTGGGTTGGCCACCTGAGGAAACAATGTGAAGGGGATTGTATTATAATTAGTTTTAGAGACCCAAGCTGGGCAAGGGGTGCTCTAGTGAATGCAATATCCACAGTGTTTATGGAGTCACATATATCACTACAGACCTTGTTTTTTTTTTACTGGAACCTTCGATTCCCCCAGTGCCAGCTAAAGGGGGCAGGAAATGTATATAATAACTTGGCCCATGTATATCAATCATGCCAGCCCCTGGTGGCCTCTAATAGGTTTAAAGCATTAAGCGGCCTAACAATTTGGACACTAATGACATTGAGTATGCTGATAATACCTTTACTGGTGCCTCATTGCCATCTATAAATACCAATGTGAATAACACACACCTGAGAGTGGTGACTCAAAACTTGTCCCCCCGTAGCACTACACCCTTGGGCTGGAGGGGGGCTATAAAATTGCATCATGGAACACAGGTGGACTAGCAAGCAACCAGAGTACACTAGGTCTGTTAGACTTCATAAGTGGTTTTGATATTATTTGTATCCAGAAAATGTGGTGTACAACTCCTATTTATTGTGAAGGCTTTTTCTCACATTGGCTTGAGGCCAACCCATCGCCTGCAGATAGAGCTAAAGGGGGGCTCTTAATCCTTATATTGAATAAACTCCTGATAAATATAGAAAAACTAAAAACTATAGGGCCACATTCATTAACATTATGGCTAACATTATAAAGAGGCCTGGAATGTGATATTGTCTAAATTTACAACAAAATGTTCGACTCTACCCATGGAACGGTGGTCTCAGCTCTCGATGGTGTCCTTGAGGCACTATTTTTCTCTATTTCTATTTGTTTTATACTCATTCTGGCAGGAGATTTTAACATCCAATCCTGCCCTCTGTCCACTACATGGGTGTGTGGGGTTACCAAAAAGGCCGGAGAGGGTTATTTAAATTTTTCCCACAATGATTATGGGGCTACATTAAACTCCATGATCAATAAACTGGACTTACACTTATTAAAATGTGCATGCAATGTCAATGGTACCCGATACCTACTTTTATAGGAAGGAGTGCCTCAACGGAAGGAGTGCCTCAACCATCATCGATCACTTCTTAATCTCAGCCAACGCAAGCAAGTTATGCACCACACCCATAGTTGTGAAGCCAGATCTGAGCAATCGTAATTGCATTTATTAATTTATTTATTTATGCACTTCGGTGTGCCAGATAGAGTTCTTGCTGCTGAATTTTTAATTAGCTGCAATTTATTGAGTACTTTTTCCTGAGCATTTAAAAAAAGACCATTACAATAGTCGATCTTAGATAAGATTAAAGTGCACATCAGGGTGTTCCCTGCATTTGGTGGGAGAAAAGGAAGGAGTTTTTCTGATCATTTTGAGAGTGAAGAAGGATGAAGACAGCATAGCATTAGCATGATGTATAAACGAGAGTCTATCATCGAACATCACTCCCAGATTCCTAACCTTTATTATAGGGATTGGGGAAGGTCCCATTTCATTTGGCCACCAGGTAGGAGACCAGCTAGGGACTACATTGCCGAAGGTCATTACCTCCGTTCTTTCAGAGTTTAGCTTCAGGCAGTTGCGAGACATCCAAAGACTGATGTCACGCATTCCTTCCTGAAAATTGGCTGCCACTTCTACTCCATCATTATGGATAGCAAGTACAAGTTTGGTGTCGTCGGCATACAAGGTCAACACCATTCCATGGGTTTTGATGATTCTTGCCAGGTCCGATACAAAAATAATAAATAGGGTCGGACTTAGGGAAGATCCCTGAGGCACACCACATGGGAGGGAGAAGACCGGAGATTGAAAGTCGCCGAGCTTGACAGAATGTGTCCGATTTTTAAGGAAAGAAGTGAGTAAGGACCTAGCCGATTGATTGATGCCAATGGCGGCGACACGGTCGATCAAGATGGTGTGGTCGACTGTGTCAAACGCTGCGGATAAATCCAGCAGAATTAGGACCGCTGTTCCACCCTTATCCAGAATCATCCTAATGTCATCTGATACCTTAATAAGGGCTGTCTCTGTCCCATGCTCTTTCCTAAAACCAAATTGTGTATCATCGAGCAGGTCATTGTTGTCGATGTATTGGGTTAATTAAGTATTAATGATTTTTTCTATGATTTTTGATGGGAGAGGGAGACAAGCTATGGGATGGTAGTTTTTTGAATCCAACGGATCCTAGTTGGATTTCTTAAGTAAAGGTTTAATGATAGCCTTTTTCCAGATTGTTGGGTAAGCCCCAGTGTTAAACATAGAGTTAAAAATGTCACTAAGAATGGTCACCGTAGGTTCCAGGATTAGTTTAAGGATTGAAGGTGGTGACGGGTCTAAGGGGGAACCGGATTTGATTGAGAGGGCAAGTTTGCAAACCTGCTCAGGGGAAACCTGCGTGAATTCTGAAAAAATAGGATCAGAGGACATAGTAGAGGAATTTTTAAGCTTTGGCTGGTCTGTATTGATCTGAGTGGCATAGTCAGAATAGATGCAAGTTACCTTATCCTTAAAAAATTTAGCCAGTGAATTGCATAGCTCTTGGGAAGCTTGGAGCGAGGACCCTATTGGAGGTGTGGAAAGTTTGGTTACAACTTGGAAGAGTTCTTTCTGAGAATTTTGGGCGGATTCTATTTAAGTACAATAGTAGTTACTCTTGTGCAGGGTACTCAAATGTTTTGTATTTTGTCATTGCCTCTTTGTATAGCGTTTTGGCATTGTTATTATAGTCTTTACGCCAGTGTCTCTCTAAGTTCCTGCAGTGTTGTCTCTCGAGTCTTAGTTCCTCTGAGAACCATGGTGCGGAACGGACCCTACGATTGGTAGAGATCTTTTTAAATGGTACTGATAGGGAAAAGATATCATGTAACCAGTCAGTGTAGCTCTTTGAGGCTATTTCGGAGGGAGTGTAATGAAAAGAGGACAAAGATTCCTGCAAGTGTTGGGCATCAATTTTATTCCATGCCCGGATCTGTCTGGGTGTTTGGCGACCGATCCCTCTGGGATTGGACTTCCTAGTCTTAATATTAAAAATTATTCCAGAGTGATCGGTCCAGCTCAGAGGGGTGACTGAGTTTAGAGAGATATTACCATTATTAGTAAATAGCCCATCCAATGTATGGCCTTCTCTGTGAGTTGGTAAGGTGACCAACTGATGTAAACCTAATAATAACAGATCAGAGATCAGAGAGGAGGCTTGCGTATCAGTGGGACATTCCAAATGGAAATTAAAGTCTCCCAGGATGGTGAACTCAGGTATAACAGCTATTGATTCTAGTAAGGTTTGTTGTTCCGTGCGGAAATCAGATTGAGAGCCTGGTGGTCGGTATATTAAAGTTCCTTTAAAGGATTGGGTATCTGACAGCGTAAAAGAGAAGGATAATGCTTCACATACTGAGAAGTTTGGGGTCTCGGCTTTGATTGTATATTTGTCCCGGTAAATAATTGCCAGACCCCCGCCCTTCTTTCCTGTCCTGTCCTGTCTAAGTAAACGGTAGCCTTCGGGGGTAGCAGCACAGGAATCAGGACCAGAGGATAGATCCCCCAGGTTTCAGAGAGGAATATAAAGTTGAAATTATGATGAATAGGAAATTTGTGTATTTCAAGCTTATGCTTAGGTAGAGATCAGACGTTTAGGAGTGCACAACAAATAGTGTCAGGTTTAGTTAGAGGAGTGTGAGATCTAAGGAGTGAGCAGGCTTTAGTTGGTACTTTCTTAAGCCTACATTTAGGACAGGTAGAGAGTTGTGTATTGAATAGCGCAACCTCATTAAAAGAAGGCAGGAACGATTATTATTGGTATTATTTATGTCGTGCAACTGAGAACTTGTATAGATATGTGATATTCGTGTAGGTATTATATTTAGGCAACCTGGGGGACTGGCCCTGGGCTTGGTCCAAGCGCAGACGGGCGCAGACGGGCTTGCCTTTGGCCGCGCGCATGCTGCGTGCGTTAGCTGCGCGTTTGCTGCACCTGTCCAAATTATAGTGCTCGTCCTAATTGGTCCTGGAGCGCTAGACTGCTACCATGCTCAACATGGCCTCTCTGCGTGGTCCTGGCAGGTAGTGAGGCACTCTGGAATGACCGTCTAGCCCTGGAGTCTCCCTCCACAACAAACAGTCCGCTAATGACTGTTGGTGGACATGAGGAGACTGCAGGAAGCCGAGTGCTTTCACGAGGATAGGGTAAGAGGTGACAATGTCTTTTTCGGCGCAAGATAGCAAAGTAAAATAATAAAGGTCGGCGCAAAATGAAGTATAAAACAGGCTTTGTTTTTAAAAAATTACCGCTGAGATTGAGAATAATTATTCCCAGCTCAAGTGCACTATGTGCCCTGTATTATGTTTAAGAGCGCGTTCGCAACTCTCACCTGACTTATAGTGCTCGTCCTAATTGGTCCCGGAGCACTAGACTGCTACCATGCTCAAAATGGCCGCTCTGCGTGGGCCTGGCAGGAAGTGAGGCACTCTGGAATGACCGGCTAAAACATTACAGCTGAGATGGAGAATAACCCAGCTCAAGTGCACTATGTTGCATTGAGTTAACGTTTTTCTTTTGCGGCAATGCATGCAACATTTCATCAAGTACTATTCGCGATATTACCCCTGTAAGACCAAATGGGGTTCGCATAAGGTGGGCCGGAACTGACCCAATTAAAATCACCAATGACATTTTTTCCATTGGGCGTACTGATATTTTTCATTGTTTGGAGGACGAAGTTACTTCCAACCAGTTACTCTCTAGTTATATTAGTATCACTAACATAATTAATGACATCCTGACTCGTCCGTGCAATTCAGGTAGCGGCCAACATAGAGGCTAGTTTAATCATGCATTTACTATAGCTTCCCAAGAATAGAAATTTGCCCTCCACTGCCAGCCTGGAGACAGTGTATAAATGAAGTCCCTTAGATTTAATTTTAAAAATGTCACTCTTGCTAGGAAAACAGAGCTGCGTGAGGAAGCCTGGGCTTACTCGACCTTGGCCGCGGATATAGCGAATAATCAACTTGTTTGGTACATGTTCAACTCACCTTTCTTAAAGAAAAACGCTCCCTAGAGCCGTTATTCCATTTTACGTATGATGCCTGGGTTGCTCACTACTGAGAATTCTTTAGTTCGCCATCTGTAAGGAAGGAGGATATATCAAGGCTGAAACAGTATGCCGGTTCCTATTTACCTTTGGTTATAACGATTTAAGAAGTCCTATTAGCAATGAAATAAGGTGCAGGAGGAAATAACCTGGACCCGATGGAGTCCCAGTCGACGTCTATAAAACTGTTGATGACTTGTGGGGCCCAATTCTAACTGTAGTCTTCAATATGGCTGCAACTACTGAGATACTGGCTTCATGGGGATTGTCTATCTTAGTCTCGATTTACAAAAAGGGTAACAAATCTGAAGCGAAGAATTATCACCCAATATCCCTTTTAGATTCTTCGGAGAAAGTGATGAGCATAGTTTTACTCATGAGACTGGAATAGTGGGCTTGTGAAAAATCTATACTTTTGCTGGTGCAGTTTGGGTCATTACAATAGTAATGTACTACAGACCAAGGAAAATAGTATCCTCAAGCATCTATTATACTTACGCACACCTGCCTCCACAGAGATAATTCATAGAGAGGCATTGCTACAGCATCTAGCTGATATAGTCACACTGCACCCCTTGTTGATTTGGCGCTGCATTTGGACAAAAGATTAAACTGGCTCTACTAGATCAATGATTTCTGATTGCTTGTCCATGGATAAAGAAATGTGTATCCCGTTGTTAAGTTATATTAACTCAATTTTTACTGATCTGTTTATCCAGTCCAACCCCGACTGGTAACAACACTCACTAAATGGCTCATCAAAGATAATTTCAGGACCGTCACAAGGAAAGCTCGGGGGAGATGTGAGGGGAAAATCATCCGTCTCATTTTAGTATTTACTTGAGCTGGATGATGACCGCCAGAATTATCTAACTCAAATTTTACATTTAACACACCATTTTGTATTAACCAGATTCAGATTAGGGATTGTCCACCACTTAGTTGCCTTCTCCACTATGAAGAATTGTTCCCCTGATACGATCCCTTGCCTTTGTGATAGCCCCAGTAATCAAAGCACAATGCACTTTACGATATTCTGTGATTTTCATTTCAATTTTAGGTGGTTCTTCCTTAAAACCCTTCTTTCATGCACAAGATATTACATTGCATATTGCTGCCCTGAAATATATGCTTGAGCTAAATAATAGGGTTTGTCCTAATGTTGCACTTTTTATCACCAAATCTATCCACATACGTAACAGTATTGTTTTATGATGTCATAATGAATTTTTGGGATACTGAACGGAAGTCTTCCTAATTTATTGTCAGGTACTTTTGCTACTGTTATTGATATATATAGCTATTTGTAAGTGCTCTTGCTTTTACTCTTGGTATGATCATATGTTATATTTTATTGTCAACTACGTTTGTGGTTGTTTACATACAAATAAAGTTTTTGAATCAAATTGACTAAAAACTTTTTTTTTTTACTTTTCTGTTATGAAAAGTTCTTGAATCTGTGGTTTGCCACAAACTTCCTTTCTCCCAGCATTCCTCCAAGTCTCCTGATAGAAATGATACCTCACCTGTGTAGGTAGGCCTAATGGACGCAAAAGGAAAGACCACAAAATATGCAACATGGACACATCACGTTTTTCCATTTAAAACTAACCCTTTGTTTGCAAAGTGGGTAGCTGTGAATTTTGCTCAGCCATCACATAGGAAAACTGAGCAAACCTGCAAATTTTTTAAAACTAGACACTAGGGTGGGGTGACTTGCTTGGCTTTCACCAGGTTTCTTAACCCATAATCCCTTGCAAATCTCAAACGCTGAGTATTAAAAAACAATTTTTCTCTCATTTCTGTGATGGAATGTGCTGAATTCAGTAGGGATCCATAAACATTCTTCCACCCTGCACTCCCCCAAGTCCCCCAATAACATTTGTACCTCACTTCTGTGTGTAGGCCTAGTGCATGCAACAGGAAATTACCCAAAAAATATGGCCACAGCCCCACCCCAAATGTGACAAATCAATTTTTCTGCCACCCGTAGAGACAAACAGGGGGGTTGCCTACAATTTGCTTCTTATGTGGAAAGAAAGCCCACTGCACACCAGAGAATTTTAACTGGAGTCAAAACAAACAAAAAGAGAGTGCAGCCTACCCTGGCATCGAGCTACATCCCCACCCCAGAAGGGGCAATGGTGACCCCACCCCCAGGGGCAGATGGAGGTTAGTCCCAGTTGGTGATGTTGACCAAATATGTCTCCAGGGGGATAGAAAGTCCACCTGACACCAGGGATTTTGACTAAGGGGTACAAGAAAGTTATGTGGATGTTGCACTCTGGAATTGGCCACACCCGTCCTAAAATGTGACAAACTAGAGTGCAACACCAGCAATATCAGCACCACTTTCTATTGTCCCAAATGCAAACTCCATGGTGCCAGGTGCACTTTCTACCCTCCCTGGGAGACATATTTGGGGCAACCTCCCTAATTGGGAGAAATATCCTACCTGCCCACAGACAAGCAGATAGATGTAATTATCCCTTCTGGGCTGGGATGTGGCTCAATGCCAGTTTAGACAGTAGCCTTCTTTTGTGTGTTTCTGCTCTGTTTTGAAATCCCTGGAGTTTAATGTGATTTATGCCCCAGTGGGAATGAACATTTGAGGTGAAAATCCCTATCTATCCCCTGGAAGGGGCAGAAAGTCTATTGGGCTGTGGGATGGGGGAGAGCACTAGCCAACGGTCAGAGGGGGCACTTTTAAATGACAAAACATTGCATAAATACAGTCCATGGTGTCTAGTGGGCTTTCTGCCTCCTGGGCAGATAATTGGTGGTAATTGCGTCTGTCCAAACCCCAGGGGTGCAGAAAGAATGTCTGTGACATTTTGGGTTTGGGACATGGTCATGGCCGTGGTGGGCATCCCCCACATCTTCATTTCTTTTAGTTTTTTTAATTTTCCCTGATGTCTATTAATCTTTCTGCCCCCTGGGGGACTTTTCATAGGTAAATAACCTATCTGCCTCTTGTGGGAGCAGAATGACTGGTGCCATATTTTTAAGGGAGGGGGCATGGCCATGCCCATGGCGTCAGGCCCCATCCAATATATTTCTTTTTAAAAAATGTCCCTGTTGTCTAATGGGATTTTTGCCCCTTCGGGGCAGATTGTGCTGATCACCCCCAACTGCATCTCATTAGTGTAGAAAGACTGTTGATGCTTTTTTCTAGGGGTGTAAAGATGGCCATGTCCTAGTTGGGCAGGCCCCCACCCCTAACCTTCTATGCTTATAGTTCCCCTGGTGTCTAGTAGGCTTTCTGCTCCCCAGAAGAGAAAGATCAGGGGTAATCACCTGCATCAGCACCGGAGTGAGGGCAGAAAGACTTAATTTTTCAGTGGTGGATGAGGAATCCACTCCCCCATGTCCCTGGTGTGGTGTTCTAGTGGGTAGATCTTAGCTTGGGGGACTGCTCTCCTGTGGCAATTCCCAAGCAGGGATCCACAGGGCAAGGGTACCATTGAAATGGGGAAATTCTCCCCCCTTTTCACCTTTTCATTGATACCTCTCCAAAAGCAATAAGTGCTCGGGGTTCAGACATGCGCCTCAAGCACCTATGCAGTGGAAGTAAAACAAACACTTCAGTTTATTTTACTTTCACTTTAGTCTACTGATGATTGTCATTGCACTAAAAAAAAAATGACTCTGGATGCTCAGGAAGCTGTCCCCAAGCAGCCAGAATATTAAATGAAATAAAGGACACCTTCTGGTGCGGAGCAGAAGAGGGGCCTTTATACACCTTGTCAATGTCACCCAATAGCTGTCACATGCCCTTAGGAGATAGTGCGGGTGTCGGCCATTGGCCAACACCCACAATGAAGTGGTCACAAACATATGAGAAACAATGAACAACGAATATTGTTTTATTGTTTGTTATTTATAAACCCTTTTTTCTATAAGTACCATATTGCTTCCTGCTTAGTACTACAGTACTCCATTACCTTCTTTGAAAATATATAGAAAAACAAAAATACATTTCCCTAACTTTTACACTTTTGTAAGGTGCCTTATGTCTTTCTGTAGGTTGAAAAATATAGTGACAATTTCTTGCTAATGTAGAACACAAGAACTAAGCCATTTTGCTGCTACATGTGCTCTATCCCATGCCACTCTACTCTAGTCCATTCTATGTCACTCCGTTCAATGCCAATCCCGTCTACACCACTCCACTCTACGCTACTGTACTCTAGCCACACCACTTTACACCACTCCACTCTATGCCCCTCCACTGCAAGAGATTGTACAACACTCTATGGCACGCCACTTCAATCTACACCACTCTAATCTACTCTATGACATTCTATTCAACTCAATGGCAACCACACTATGCAACTCCTTTCTATGCAACTCCACTCTACGCCACTATATGCCACTCCACTCTACTTGATTCCACTCTATGCCATTGCATTCTATGCCACTCCGCTTTACGCAACTTCAGTCAATGCCACTCCACTCTACACCACTCCATGCCACTAGGTTAAAAGACACTGTATGGCACACCAGTCTATAACACACCACTCCACTCTATGACACACCACTCCACTTTATGCCACTTCATTCTACTCCACCACACCCCATTCCACTCTACACCACTCCACTCTATGTCACTCTGCTCCACCACACTCCACTTTATGCCACTTCACTCTTTGCCACTCATCTCTAATGTATGACACAACACTCAACTCTGCACCAATCCTCTCTATGCCATTCTACAGTATGCCACGCTACTCTATGCCACTCCACTCTACTGTATGCTATGCCACTCCACTCTATGCCACTCCATTCTATGCAATTCCATTCTACAGCATTTTACTCTATACCCCTCCATTGTAAGAGACTATAAGGAATGTAACGCTATAACATGACACTCCACTCTACTCTATAACACCCCAGCACACTCTACACCACTTCACAATGCTCAACAACACCCCACCTGCTCTATTCCGCTCTGCTCTATGCTATTCCACTCTACGCTATTCCACTCTACACCACTCCACTCCACGCTGCATCACTTCATGCCACTCCGTTGTACCCCACTCCATACTATGCTTCGACACTGTAGGCCATGCTGACATTGTATTCTATGATAATCTATGCCACTCCATTGCACGCCACGCCACTCCACCCTACATACAACACTGTACCACACTCCACTCTATGCCACTTCACCAGACTCTAATCTATGACACACTACTCCACTCTACAACACTTTACACCACTCCATCCACCCCATTGCACTTCACTCTTTGGTACTATATTCTACAATACTCTCCTCCAGTTTATGGTCTTCAACAACACACTACTCAACTCTACACCATTCTACAACACTCTACTCAACTCTACACAACTCCTTCTAAGCTAATCCACTCCACTATACTCCACTGAGCGCTATGACACATTACTTCACTCTACTCCACTGTACTTCACTACTCCATCTTACACCACTATATGCCACTCAACTCTACAGTTCTCTATGCTACTCCAAATCACAGAACTCTTAACACTCTTTTCTACTATACGCCACTCCACTGTACAACACTCTACTCCACTCTATGCCTCACCACTCTACGCCATTGCCATCTTTGCCACTCAACTCTATGCCATTACACTCTATTCTATTCACCTCTACCACTATATGCCCATTGACTCTAAAACAAAAGACAACATGCCACACTATGACACGGCAATCCACTTTACTCAACTACATGTCCCTACAATGTACACTCTACTCCATTCTATGCCAATCCACTCTATGCAAGGACACAGTATGCCACAACACTCGACACCACAAGACCCTCTTCACCCCACTTTACTCCACTCTACTCTATGACACCCTACTCCACTCTACCTCACTACTCAACTCTACACCACGCTATGCCACTGGACTCTACAACACTCTATGCCATTCCACTCTACCACACTGTACTACACTCTACTCTACATTACTCTACAAGACTTTGCTCTACTGTATGCCACTCAACTCTATTCTATTCTCTCTATACCACTTCACTGTATACCACTCCATTCTACGCCACTCCACGCTAGACCCTCCACTGTAAAAACCTGTATGACACACCACTCCAATATATTCTACTCTACAACATGCCACTCCATTCCACACCATTCTACTTTACTCTGTGACATGCCACTCCACTCAATGCCACTACACTCTACACCACTCCACTCTATGTGATCCCACTCTATGCCTCTCAACTGTGCACTACTTCACTCTACCAAACTCCACTATATGCCACAACACTCTACGCCACATCACTGAACACCATGAGACTCTACGCCACAAGACTCTACACCATGACACTTTACACCAGATACTCTACGATACAACACTCTTCAACACAACACTGCTTTGCACTCCACACTACGCCACCCACTCAACTCCACTCCACTGTACAACAGTCTATTCCACTCTGCAACACTCTATTCCCCTTCACTTACCACACTCTACTGCATTCTGTCACACTCCACTCTACAAGACTCTAATCCGCTTTGTGCCAATGTAGCACACTCTATTCCACTCTTTGTCATTCTACTTTACTCCATGCAACTCCCTCTATGCTACTCCACCTCACTTTACTCCACTCTTCCTCATTGACACACCAATCCACTCTATCTACCACTCCACTGTACTTCACTATATGCAGCTCGATTCTAAAACACTCTATGCCACTCTAGTCCACTGTACAACATGCCTCTACCATTTTTGATACTTTACTCAACTCTATGCGTTGCCACTCCACTCTACTCAACTCCACACCACTCTACTCTGGACATGCTACTCCATTCTATAACACTGCACTCCACTGTACAACACATTATCCCATTCTGCACCACAGTACGACACTCCAATCTATGCCAGTTCACTGTATGAAGGTCTACTATATTCTGTGCAACTAAACTTTACAATTCTCTTTTACACTCTATACCACTCTATGACACTGTACACTCTATGCTTCTCCACGCTACGCCACTCTAGTAGACTATGTGACACTGTACAACACGAGAACTCCACTCCACTGTATGAAAGGCCACTCTATTCTACACCACTCTCCTCCACTCTACTCTACAACTCTCCACTCAACAACTCTCCACTCTATGACACTCTACTCCACCCTACTCCACTTTATGCCTCTCCAATCTACAACACAATATGCCACCCTTTTCCACTCTGCCACTCTACTCAATGGCACGCCACTGAACAATACTCAAATGTACAACACTCCACTCAATGACACTTCACTGTATGCCACGCAACTCCACTCTATGACACTCCACTCTACTGTATGACACCCCACTGTACTCTACGACATTCCATCTCACTCTTTGCCCCTACACTGTAGAAGACCCTGCTCCGCTGTATGTCCCTCCACTCTATGCCACTCTACTCCACTCTACAACATATTTACCTCACTCCACTGTATGACACCCAACTCTACAACACACTACTCTCTAACACTACACTCTATGACACTCTCCTCCACTCTACTGTATGACGCTCCACTCAACAACGCTCCACTTTACGGCTCTATACTCACCTGTGCTCCACTGTATGCTACTCCACTCTACAACACTGTACTCCTCTCTACAATGCTGTACTCAATGACATTCAACTTCACGACATTCTACTCCATAAAACTGCAGTCGAGGATACTCCACTGTAAAGACACTTCACTCTACAATACTCCACTCTACTACAAACCACTCCACTCTATGCCACTGCTCTGTACTTTAGGACATGCCACTCCACTCTATGCTGCTCCACTCTAGAACAGTGTACTCTACTCTATGCCCCTCCCCTCTACACCGCTCGACTCAGATGTACTCTTCAACACTGTAGAACACTCTACTGTATGATAGGCTACTCTCTGACACTCCACTGTAAGACACTACACTCTATGACAATGTCTTCCACTATAGTCGATGACACTCCACTTGATGAAACTCAACTCTACGAGCCTCAACTCCACTTTACTCCACTGTATACAACTCCCCTCTACAGCATGAAACTCCACTCTATGCCACTGCTCGACACTATACTCAATGACACTACAGTCAACGATACTCCACGCACCAAGACTCCACTCAACGACACTCCACTTCAGAACACTCAACTCAACCATTTGAAACACTTTTTTATAAAAAATAAGTTACATCCAATGAAAAATCCAAAGGTTAACACTAAGTTTTGGAAAACTAGATTATTTTGTTCTATACAAAACCAACTTAAAATAAACAAACTTAAGAAATTCCTAAATTCTAGTTATAACTTCAATTGATAATGTATGCACCACCTTAAAATTACTACAACTAGCGGACCTCTGTACACAGTGCTACCAACTTGCTGGCCACAGTACATTAACTATAATTCGTCTTATCATGATGCACTGCTTATACCCTTTCATATTACATTACTTATACCATGTCATAGCATTCCTAACAAATCTAATGCCATCTCAAATTAAAGCATTTGTGAGAGCACTGTGCACAGTAGAGTATCCTGTTATAGTTAATGTGCAATACCAGTGTGCAATTTTCCATGAAGAATTAGAAAGGACATCTGTGCCAAATATCATTGTGTTATCAATCTGTGTTGGATGGCACTACAGTTTGACTCCGAAATTTGGACTAGCACATTTGCCAGTCAATCTCTGTGATCGGAGTATTACACTATGTAAGGTTTGGTGTCCACTGCACAAAATATTTCTCAAAGTTCCCAACTAAATAATACTTCAGTTAATATCAAAAACGTAAACCTGATTTATGGAATCTGAGGTTTGTATTAATGGTTACCGCCTGACAACTTCCTGTTTCTTCAGCTCGTGAGGGGACTAAGAAGGAGCCACACAATATATTATGAGCGGAGTGACACCATTTACAAAACTAATGCCATGCATCAACCAAATGTAGAAAAACACAGTAGAAGATAAACTAATGCACACATTATGGACAATGGTCTTTCCAAAAAGTAAATGAAACTACTATATTAACATCATACCGTGCTGGGGTCCCATAAGACTTTCATTGTCGCCATGGTAAAGAGGGCTGTAATATTGTAGAGAATATATTGCAGCATTATCCTATAAACACGCTTTGTATATTTTACCTCCCTTAACATTTGCTCCATTAATGTCTGGAATGTAGCAGGAACATTTTTCAATTCAGATTGAAGACATTAAAGCAGAGCAATCCAAATAAAACGTCCTTTAGATGCACCCTTCTGTATTTCTATAATTGTTGGACTAGAATGAGTATCATCAATTCTTCTAGCAGTTAATCAATGACCTATGCAGATTCTTTGTGAGCTCTCTTCGGCTGGGATTAGTCAAGCAAAACCTGCAGGTCTCCTAATTCCCTTAGCAAGCATTTGGTAAAGACGAGGAATGTAAAAGTGACAAAATGGCTTACCCAAGGCTACCAGAGTGAACGCAAAAATGTGATTGCTTAACCTGGCTGGATAATTAATAAGCCATAGGTTTCACACAGGGAGAAAATCTTGTTTTTTTGCGTTTTGCAAGAAACAGATTTATGACACAGTTCTCTAAATGGAAAAACCTTGCTTTTTCCCCAACCACCTTTCTGCAACCATTTTAATATTTTTCTGAAATATATATATTTTTTATTTGTATTAGAATACAAGAGGGTATATTAACAAGGCAGTCAAAATGAATTTCTTTTCGAAATTAAAGTTTTCGGCCGCAAAGCGGCAATAATTTCATCGCCCTATTAGCAAGCTGTCGCTAACATCAGTTAACAACAGCTTTTAGGTGATAGGGAGCGGTTTGGGGCCCGCTTTGTATGTCAGCGATATTTATCGCTAATGACATGCAAAGGGGGTGTACCCAACCTGTTAGCGACTGAAAGCAGTTGCTAACATCGCTATCGCCTATTATCATTCAGGCGAAGCGATTAAAAAATGTGCGCTAAGTGTGAATATCGCTGAAAACTAACGCCTGCTCAGACCACTTCTTAACCTGTATATCCAATGGGAGTTGGATATTCAGGTTAAGACCCTATTGGCGTTAATGCCTGAATATCGCTGGATTCCCAGCGATATTCACGCATTTCGGCGGGCGCTATCGCCGTATATTTTATCACATTGGAGATAAACGTTGCTCATAGCACGTTATCTCTGCGATAAAATCTGGCGATGCGCGGCGATAAATAAAATGTCGCTAAGCCTATTTAGCGATAAATATCGCTAGTTGTTGATAATTTGCCCCTAAATCCTTTGAGAGAAGAGATGAGAGGTCAGATCAGAGGTCAGAAAAAATAGCACGTCCTTGACTGAAGTTACCCATTCCAATTTGAATTTCTTATACATATTGTGTGCATGGATCGGACACAGGGAAATAAGCCAAACATAAGAGCAAAGATAATTCTGAAATCTAAGGGCATCACTTCGACAGCCCTTTTATTTTGAGATGCAATACCGCATGCAGTAGTACTGATTATACCCGGAATGGTATTAATCAAATGAGGTGTTACCCACCCGATCCAAGCTCCACGTCATAATGAACTGTAACACATGAGACTGGAGTTTACGTACAAAATTGCTACATTTTTGTCTATTTCAAACCATATTCCTCTGACAAATTTTAAGAGTATGTTTCTGGCGAAATGTGTAAATGAGAAAAGTCACATCAGCGTAACATTCACTAAACAGAAACAGGATTTGTGTGCAAAGTCTAATTTGCAACAGAAGAGCAATGTTCTTCGCACTCAGAACGAGTTACCAAGTAGCCCTAAGTATGGCAGCTATTTTTCCCAGCAAGCAATGGAAATGAAAACGAACCACCAGGCATCTAGCAATGGTTTCCACTGGGGTAAAGTAAGTTCAATGAGGTTTGTATGTAAACCAGGTCAAATAGGCTTGGGTTTTCATCGTGCCAGGAACACCTTTATTTGTTCCTATCTATTAGTGCCTCTAAACATTACTATCATTGCTACTGGGGAATGTCACCTAATGTCAGGCTCAACTCGTGTTGTAGGAAGATGCTCTCTAGGAAGACAGCTCCCAGATGAATGAACGCTCCATCCTCCCGGCCACACTGGGCCTGAGTCACAGAAGTAAACTTACTCTTTATGTAAGTTTACAATTTTTTGCAATTCACAAAGGAATTTTACAACTAGAATTTTTCCGCCTGTCTATCTTTTTATGTGCAGTGTCTTCGCCGCATTGCAGGGAATCCGCAGTTATACAGATTCTACTCGTAAAATTCCTTTGTGAATTGCAGAAAATCGTAAACTTACACAAAAGTTTAAGTTTACCCTTTCGAATCAGGCCCTGTAATGCTAACAGTATTCCAAAGTAATCTAGGTGATTAAGTTTAGAGAGAAGTGTAAGTTAACTTCAGATGAAAATACTTAGGCATTAGGAAAGCCTGAATATCAGACTCAGGAATGTAGAGAAAACATGATAGAAATAGTAACCAGGAGTCCAACAGGAGGAAAGCCAGCAAAACCCTCACCTCAGTGAACTTCAGAAAGAATTGGTGGCTTTCACATTTATTCCTTGAAATTCTCCTAAAATGAAAATAGAACATTGTAATAGTCGTCCAAAACTGGAGGCAAGACAAAAGTTTAAGCTCTTAGTGCAAGCTCTTAGGATACGCCACGCTGCAGCACTTTCAAAGCACCGGAATGCGACATATGTACAATAATATGTTGCATTCCTGTGGTCTCCTCTGCGCTGGCGCACAAACAGATGCCATGCCGTGGCGCAGGCACCCCTGCACCATGGTGCAAGGATGCCTGCGTCATGGGGAGATTGTTTTTGTGAAGGAGGGGGCACATTCCTGCACAAAAATAATCACTACTGGCATTTTCCTCTTTGAATGTGTGCTGTAGAATGCAGCACGCATTGAAAGAGAAAGAAACAAGGAGAAAATAAAACATTTCTCCTCGTTGCGTCTCGCTACGCCACCCCTAGTTGCCAGCTAAAATGTTTTGGGCTAGAGTAATACAGAATTTGCTACAAAGGTTGAAGAAATGTAAGAGAAGTGCTGCAGTTGAGCATAAGCAACATATGGAGAGCATTGTTGAGAAAGTGTTTCCTCTAAAGAATAAACTTTATCTTAATATTGACTAGAAGGAGGATGCTAGACAAAACAGTATTATGTATGAAGAAAAAAAACCTTAGGAACAGGCTTATCAATAGAATACATTTTTACAAGATTTGTAAAGGTGCATGGAAGCATACCTCTGGTACAGGGATCTATGACAGTATATCGACAGACAAAATATCGACCTACAGAAACATCGAGTCTGGAATATCGAAGGCAAGTATATCGACATCCTATCTACAACATGGTAAGTACAAAAATATCGAAACAAAAATATCGATGTTAAAAATATCGTAATTGAAAATATCGTTTTATATCTGTTAGAATATAATGTGTATAAAAAGTAAATAATACTTATAAATAACATAAACATTGTTAAAAATACTTAGTAATGTTTAAAATAAATAAATAATAGATATATAATAATATAACATTAAATAAACACATATGTAAAATATATATTACTAGCAGCCCATCCCGACGTTGTCCGGGTATGAATTGCTGCCGGCCAGTAGTATATTGTTTTGTAGGATTTCGTTTTGATAGCATTTCTTATCTGTGACAGGCCTGTGAAACGCTCCGATTCACAGTGCACTGCTGATGCACTTAAGAGTGCGCGTTCAGTAGTGTGTGAACTCGAGTTTCCCTACTTTATTTTTCATTGCAATATTATATAGCGCAAACTCGACAACATGGCATGAGCACAATTTACATTACAGAAGAACACATTCATTTGTGGTAGGCATGGGGAGACAAGGCGATTTGCCTGGAATCACAGGATGTTGAGCTGATGCTGAGATTCGAACGTAGCTCCCCAGCTCTACAGTTCGCAATTCTAGAACTTGTGGTGGGAGGTGTGTCTAAAAGTGTATGTCGGTGCTGGCCATCAATGAGAGAGACCTGTGCATTTTTCAAAAGGGTGGTGAAAAAATATGAGTATGTTGCTGGAGATGTGGGCCGCCGTACCACCAATGTACTTACCGGGGGAGGGTAAACACCCATTATTCCGCAACTTTCTTTCCGTATACCATCACTCCGCATACTTTCATTACGAAAGTACCATGACTCCGCAATGCCATTATAATGCATGGCATTACATTTTATATTCTTTTACTAGGCATACATTTACAACGAAATTCGTTGTAAATGCATGAATGGTAAAAGCATGTTTTTTTTATATTTGGATAAGGTAAGTATGGGTATAGGGGTATATGTTTTGGGGTACTGAGGTATGTGTTTTGGGGTGTTTGGGTATTTTAAGGGTTCAGATATAGTTTTGGGTTAAGGTTTACAGGGGTAGTTTTAGGGTTTAGGGATAGGTATGGGTTTTGGGGTACAGGGGTATTTTCAGGGTTCAGGGCTAGGTTTGTGTTTTGGGGTATAGGGGTATTTTTAGGGTTCAGGGGTAGGTTTATTTTTGGGGTACAGGGGTATTTTAAGGGTTCAGGGCTAGGTTTGGGTTTTGGGGTACAGGGGTATTTTTAGCTTTCAGGGCTAGGTTTGGGTTTTGGGGTACAGGGGTATTCTAGGGTTCAGGGCTAGGTTTGGGTTTTGGGGTACAGGGATATTTTTAGGGTTCAGGGGTATGTTTGGGTATTGGGGTACAGGGGTATGTTAAGTGTTCAGGGCTAGGTTTGGGTTTTGGGGTACAGGGGTATTTTAGGGTTCAGGGGTAGGTTTGGGTTTTGGGGTACAGTGGTATTTTTAGGGTTCAGGGCTAGGTTTGGGTTTTGGGGTACAGGGGTATTTTTAGGGTTCAGGGGTAGTTTGGGCTTTGAGGTACAGGGGTATTTATAGGGTTCAGGGCTAGCTTTGGGTTTTGGGGTACAGTGATATTTTTAGGGTTTAGGGATAGGTTTGGGTTTTGGGGTACAGGGTATATTTATAGGGTTAAGATGGGTTAGTGTTTAAGGGTGTTGGGGTATTTTAAGGAGTAAGGGTGGGTTATGATTATGGGGGGCAGGGGTATTTAAAGGGAGGAGGGTGGGATTAGCACATGATATGAGACATGGCATGAAGGACAGATCGTACCACACGCCCCAAGCGTTTGTCACGCCCCCAGCACAAGCCCACAGCACAACGCAGACACGCCCACAAGGGACTACTTTGCTGGCACGGTTCTTTTACCTTTTAAATGCATATGGTGGGCATCTGCATAGCCTATGTGCTTCTGCTGCAACTGCCCTTTCCAACGCTTTATTGGGTGTTGTGATTGGTGCTGTGGTTCCTGAGAATACCCGCCTCAAAGGTTTGGGCTCTCTCTTTATTATATTAGTATGGATATGGATATATTTACTTAATAATACATTTTAATAATTACTATAATTACTTATAAATTATTTAAAAATATACTTGCAATGCTTATGCAATTCAGATCTTCTTTTATTATATCTTGTTGTCCAGCCGACACGTGTTTCGTCGCAATGGAATACAGTAATTCCGCAACTCCTCAGGGCTGTGATTAAAGGGTGGCGGTCCGCAGGTCGCTTGGACGGGTCAGCACCCGGAACCACTTCGTAGGAATACTCGTCCTGCCGGCTTCTCCCCACACCGGGGCATCTGATTTACCGGGAGCCTCCCTACTCCCCGCTTTATGTTAAGTGGACGTCAATATACTTACACCAATTCAGGAAATCTACCACACGATAGTACAACTCAACAACTTTCACTTTTAAAGAATCGCACTGACGGCGATTTGGACCCATTCCCTTCACCTAGTCTCGAGCGGGGCCGGGTTGGAATTATCACCGGGCAAGCGACCTGCGGTCCACCACCCTTTAATCACAGCCCTGAGGAGTCGCGGAATTACTGTATTCCATTGCGACGAAACACGTGTCGGCTGGCCAACAAGATATAATAAAAGAAGATCTGAATTGCATAAACATTGGTGTTTTCTCTGACAGCAGCAACCTGAACTTTGAAGTGTCCATTGAGACACAGAACTACTGTACTTTTTTCGTGGAGTTGTGCAATAGGCATTTGTTTGCTTTTCCTTCTGGCTCATGCACATGCTCTGAAATGTAACCCGATGCCCTGCCTACAAAAGAGCGATAGGCCGGCTAACTCTGCGGCAGAGGGCTCTCACGAACATTACAAGGAATAGAACTAGAACATTGGGAGACATATTTTACGTGGACTAACAAATGGTTTTGATCAATTTTAAACTTGTATATTGTGTATATTAAAATGTCTAAATTCTAATAGAAAATATTTGCACTAGAAACAGAAAGTGTTATGATTTAGGGAAACAGAATGAAGACAAACACTAAGAGTTTCATTTGTAGCACTTGATTTTATGAAATGTATTGTTAAGGTTTTAATTAACTGAAACAATAAACGTTTTCAGACTTTCAAGATCCCTCAATATTGTATTACATCAATACAAACAAACAAAAAGTCACAAAACAGTTGTTTTTCTTTCCTTTTCTATATACATACAGGTCATTGCCCATCAGAAGTGAGCAATATGAAAGGCCATCACTGAGAAGGTGTGGACCCTGGGGGTCTACAAGCGGTGCAGCATCCATTGCTGGAAAGAGTTGGGTGGCCCTATGATGCTGGCCCATAAAGTCATCCGAAAACCAGCTCTGGCAGTCCTCCAAACATGGGAAGCATGTGAGCTGTACCCTGACCCCCCTAATGGGTGACATATTTGAAGCGGCCTAGCCCAAGCTTATTGGGCCATTGAGAGCAAACCAGCAGCATCAAAGGGGTAAGTTGTTTTTGGAGTTTTTCCTGTTATATAACTTGTTTTTCTTACAGCAAACACAATATGGTATCAACACAAAGGTTGGCACATGTTCAACGCACAAGAAGAGTTTTTGGAGGTGTAGGTTTTGCCCAAGGAGTGTATGATTCCACTATGATCAGTACCAAAGGACTATTTTGAGCAGACATATGCCTGCCTAAACATCAAATATACCTGAGATTGCTATGTGTTATAAGGGACAGTTGTACCAAACAGGCCCCAAGTTATCATTGTTTCAGGTGTGATGCTCCGTCACAATTGTGAAGGATGTTGTGGTAACCCTATTACAGGTGACATCACGTAAAATGCACTTACGATAGAGTGGATGTTCCAAATGTCACATTGGTGAGTTGGTATTGTAAATTAACAATAGTGGCCATGTGAGTCAAAATGACTAGAAAGCTTAGAATAAATGCCTAAATATTTTATTTAAAACATCTCCAAATATACTTAAAATCAAAATGACTATTTAGTTCATGTAAAAAGTGATATATTTGCACAATGTCTTACTCCTTCACAAATGTGCATGTAAGCCTGTCTATTTTTTTGCAAAAAACATTTGTTTGGCATATATTTTTTGAAAAAACAGACAGGAATATGTACACCTTGGTGATAGAGTAACACATATCCAAAAAAGTATTTTGAATATCCTTTGTGATGTCCAGATAATAAATCTATGATGAACAAAAATAGGATACTCAAAGGGACTTTTGTAGATGGAATGTTACGTCACATATATATTGGGGCATCCCATCTTGAAAACTCAAAATCTGGCACAACTCATGTCTCATTATGAAATTATAGAAATGCATCAGGTTTGATCTGTTGCATATTGTGATTTGCAATTTAACATTCAGATTTTTTTTTAATCTGAATCACTGTATGACATCTTTACTGTGATGTTGTACCAATTTTACCTAAAGTGAAAGCCCAAATATATGTTCTGAATATTTTCACAATGGGAAAACAAACTGGGAATAATGTAAGATATTTTGGAGTCAAATGTCAAAAGTTTTTGCTCTGTACTAAGGTGGATTAGACATGCATCAAGCCCTATGTATGTACTTATGCTGTCGATGTAATTTGCAAACACCCCAAAATATATTGCTTAATTGCTTCTACAGCATACGTGAATAAATAGGACATGATACATTGATAAGCAACTTCATTATTTAGTCCACTCAATATTTTAAACATTTAAAAAATACTTAATTTACTTGAAGTAAGTGTTACCTTTGTAAAATGAGTAATTGTTAACACACATGAATTCATATTAGAAAATGTTTAAATACATATATTTCAGTTTTTCTCTGCCTTATGCAAGCACTGTACAAAGGTGTCTTTTCTCTTTAAATAATTTTTTATGACATAGGTTCACTATTCAAAACCCAAAATCAGAGCAATTCAGAGGTGTTAAACAGTTCCTGGAGTGAATTTGCAATGGTTAAGAAACAAGATCATAAATGATATTGAAGCAGTAAGGGGAATTTCCAGACACTGTGACCAAATCGTTTCTGAAGTTGTTCTCTACATGCATGAGATTATGATAAACATAAACTAAAGTTTGAAAGCTTACAAGCAGGTGACATCTGAACATATGGCAAATGTTTTGAGAAAAAAGTGTTCAGTTCTTTTTACACAGATACAATAAAACTATTGTATTTGTCTTTTCAGCATCTTCAGGAGCAATTGAAGGGGATAACGACCACGAAGGCAGGGTAGCAGCTGGCCACTGTGTTTTGGGTGCGGAGACCACTGGCACTGATCGACACAGTGGCTCAGTGGGTGAGGAGACATAAAGGAGGCCACCAGCTCTTCAACATCTTTGGAGGCTTCCACAAGCGACCAGTCCCTAGAAGTGGGGACCCTACAGGAACTGTGCCACCTGCATTCTTGTCCACCACCCATAAACTCATCTCCACCCTCCCTCTTGCTCCCCCCAGTTGGAAAAACCCACCCCCAAATGGGAAGTCTCCTTCGCCACAGGCACCTCACCCCCTGGCTCTGTCCCACCAGCTAAATGAAGAGGCTATTGACCTCTTATGCAGGATCTCTTTCGGAGAGACTGCATTGCTGAATGGCATCCAAGGCCTTAGTTGCCAAATGCAATAAATGATAGCTTACCTGGAAGTAATTCACAGTTCTATGTCTGGCCTGCATTTGCAGCACTAGCCTCCTCACTGAATGCAGCCTTCCAACCAGCCCAACCTTCTGCCCCAACTCAGGTACCTTCCTCATCCCAATTCCAAAGTCCCACCCAATCCCATGCACACTTACTGATTTGCATGCCCCGCTTTACACAGATACAAGTAGCACACTCACATACACATATAAACACAAAAAGAAATACAGGCAAACACAAACATAACAGACACGATTGACACTACACCCACAGGCACCACAACCACCACCACACTAAGCATGGGCAGAGAACTCTGCTCCACCTGTGGAGTATGTGGAGATTTGCCTACTCCGCATTCCATGAAGAACGTAGAGTAGGCAAATCTCTGCCCACTCGCAGCGGAGCGGAGTTGACCAGCCCCCGCCTCCAACCCCCCCAAGAAAGAATTAAACAAATATATAATATAAGTGAAATAATAATCACTTACCTTGCCTGCGGCGTACCCGGGCTGCTGTTCTCCACTTCCTCGTCATTTCATGGTGATCTGCGCATGCGCGCGCCCACGCGCATTACTTGCGAGAAATGCGCATGCACGGGCGCGTGCACATGTGCATATCACCGTGAAACACCGAGGAAGAGGAGGACAGTAGCCCGGGAACGCCGCAGGCAAGGTAAGTGTTTATTATTTTACTGATAATATACATTCCTTTAGTTCTAATTAGTGAGGGTGGAGGGAGGGTGCCAGAGCATTGCAGAGTGGAGGTGGTCCCCAACTCCATGGACCTCCGCGTAGAGCCGCCCCGCCAGCTCCGCCCAGCATTACACGACACCCACATGTACCACAACCATCCCCTCACCCACAAACAGCACTACCACCACCATACCATATGCACAAGCACCACAACCACCAGAACACCCACAACCATCAGAACCATAACCACCAGCAAACTCGCACCCACCACCACAGCTAAAACCACCAGCACACCCAACCGCCTCAACAGCAGACTCACCAAACACACAACTGCACGCAATCCAACACTCACCAAACACAAACGCACACTCTTACCTGAATAGAAAACACATGAAAAATGGCACACATCCCAAACATACACCATGCCAACATACAAATACAAAACATATATCCACATGCACCACATCCACACCAACCAGCTCACCAGCAGACTTATCCAAACACACACCTAAAGGCAAACCAACACCCACCAAACACAAACGCACACACTCACCCAAATACAAAACACCTGAGTAGCAACACACATCCAAACATACACCATACCCACATTTAAGTGAACCCACAGGCACCATAACCACAACACGCACCTCAACATCACATTCATCCAAACACATACCTACACTCAAACCATCACCCATCAAACACAAACACAGTCACCCGAATAGCAGGTACCTGCCAGGAAACAAACACACAAACATACACAACATACACCAGACCCACATGCAACTGCATAACCAACAGACACATACACATCACACACTGCAGCTCCCTCAACCTCCCAAACCAAATCCTCTCCCACCCCTCCTACCCACACTATTTCTCCTGAATTCATGTCTTACCTGGTCTTTACTCCTGTTAAACCCAAACCCACTCCTCCCAAGAAAGATCCTTGAGGCCTGCTCTGTCCCCACCAGATGCCCCTACCTGAGGAGGTTCCCCTTGGGCAGTCTGTTTAGGAGGCATGTTTGGGGCAATTGTCCAATGCCTTTGGGAGATTTATACACTAAGTAGATGTTCTACTTGAACAGCAGCTTCTTCAATTTGAATGGAAGGTTTCTCAATGTGAGCGGGAGAAGCCATTTACGACCGCCTGCCTTCAGAAATCTTGCTGGGAAGTGGTCAAGAGTAAAGTTTTCCTCACTTGCCAAATTAACTTTGGTGAGCGCGAAAAAGGAAAAATAATCCTCTCCATGGCGCAGAGTTTTTCGGAACACGGCATGCTATGGGGAGCATGCAGTGGGAAAAACTCACTGAGCAGAGCAGAATTTAATGTCCAAGCCTGATATTACTGCCATTGGCTCTGGCAACAAATTAGTTTCTGATACCTTTGGGATGCAGCCATTTAAGCACCTGCTCGTTACAGTCTTCGAAGATGCTTGCAGCTGTATAGGATTACTCCATGGCACACATCACTATTGCTGCATGCTGCTGAATTCCAGTAAAAGCTTTTTCAGTGAAGAGACCTGCAGATAGCTGTTGCCTAATCCCCCGCAAAAGAGATCCAGTGTACAGTTAACAACTGGTCTACATGTCTGTCATTAGGTGGTTAGTGTGAAGAGCACTCTGCTGCAAAGCTTGTCCAACCAATTGCAGCACATCATGATGTAGCAATGGAACAGCAACTCTGGCCAAATAGCTGGGAATTATCCATGTCAGGCACATGACCAGCACAAAGGTTAAAAATTCCACTCCTTCCTCAAAAGAAAAAGGGAGGAGGTCCAGCGCTAATATTTTAACCAGCTTCAAATTGTACAAACGTACCCATTGTGTGGTTGCGTTCCTAGGACCTCTCCTGCCTAAACATGCCTGTAATAGGAGCTTGGATTTTTTTGTTTTGGGGTGCCACTGTCACTGGTGACTTCTGGAGAGATTCAGGAGATGCTATACTCAATGTTCGTCTTGGGGGAATCATTGTATACAGTGGTATCTGCAGTGGAGTCTTGTGCCATTTGGAGGTTGTGTAAAGCTGTCATCCTCTTCTTCCTCATCACCTTCTTCTATCACTGTGATTGGATCTCCCTCCCCTATCTCATCATCACCACCAACACCATAAGCTACATTTTTAAGGTGCTCCTCCCTCTGCATTCCAAGATGTTTTTTATGTGGGATGTTTGTCCTCCAGTATCAATTGTGTGAACCAGGCTTACCATGACGAACACTCAAGTGGAAAACGGAACATATTGCAATGTTATCCTCCAACATGCTAATCGTAACTGAGGGGAGAACTTTTTTAGTGTGCCATTGCCAATGCCTGAAGAACTGGAGGTAGGTGAGTGTGTCACTTACCTCTCTGCAGAGAATACTTCGACTGAGGTAGTGGTGGATGCAGGTCACAGCAGGGGACCTTACAAATATGGGAGGTGCTGGTGGTGGTGGAACCAGTGCCACATCTCCCTGAGCAGGCTGAGTAGGAAGGGTAACCCTTTGTGTCCTCTGAGCTGCCTTCCATAATGATAATCGCTGTCTCATCCTCATCACTGTCACTTTCCATAATTCTAAGGCTTTCAGGAACGTTATTTTTCCCTTGTCTCTCTGGAAGGGTCTCAGACTTGGCTGGGGTCCAATCCATGTCCAGATAATAAGAAGTGGGACTTGAAGAAGGTGGTAGAGATCCCTTTCCTTTTCTTGCTGGAGATAGGGAAGCCAATGGTTCAAGAGCAACATCTTGCTCAACAGGAAGCTCAGCCTCCTGTTCGGCTCCTACTACAGGAAGAACTGTTGCAGGTTGCAGCTCCTTTTGTACACTTTGCTCAGTTTTCAGCGATGATTGGGTACTTTGTGGCTGAGACTATTCAATTCAGACTCACCACTCTCACCATAATTGCAGTGGCTGCCTCGTTGAGAGACATAGCCTTGGGCTTAGGTTGGAGTGGTGCCATTGATGCATGAATGCTGCTCCCACCTTGCTGCTTGAAGGATGGTGTGGCAGGCACAACACGTTTCCTGAAAAAAGAGGGCGTAACACCAGTGGTGGCAATTTTCTTCTTCTTCTTCTCCTCACAGGCCATTTTTTTGTGAGATTACCCTTCTTTGAGGCCATTTTCAAGCTCTGTTAGTCCACACTTGGCTGCAAAATTGGAAACAGGTGAGGAGGACTCAGGTGGTGTGGTGCAGTGACAGGTTGTGCTGGCCGTTTGTCTGGCAGTCCTGTAGGTGATGTCTCTTGTGCACCTAAGCTTACAAACATGAAAGACATTCAGTCAAAAGTTGAATTTTTGCTGTTTGAATTATTATACAACTCTAAGAGGTTTCCTGTATAGTCCAAGACTGCCCTCTTGTCAGGAACTGGATGGTACGGGATTACCCTAGCTGGCGTTCCCATGGTGTGGGAAGATGTTGTTGGTTTGTGACCTTAAGGGGATGCCCCAAGGGAGGAAAAGGCTACAGTTCTATCGTCAATGTACAGGATGGATGTCCTTAGTTTGGACAATAGGTCTCGCCCCAATATGTTAGTCGGGGAGGATGGCCAGCACAACAACTGTTCCCTAATCCTATTCCTTTCTACTTCAAGCTCAAGGGCTTCTGTAAGGAGGATCTTGGTTATGGAACCCATGAGGTTCCCTGCACTTTGATGGTGGTCTTAAATATAGGGGCTGCTCCTTCCTGTAAGCATGACCTTGCTACCCTTGTAGCTATCAGGAAGTGTTACGCTGTCTCATTTATTAGCATTGTGACATTGGGGCCCTCCTCAGGGTTGTCCTGGGATGTCCCTAGGGTGAGTTCATCCTTAAGTACCTGGGTAGTCTTTGCCTTTCCCATGTATTGGAGGGCCCCACCCTATGCTTTCACCTTTGCTGTAGGAGTCAAAGGAATGTGGGCCTTCCATTCTCAAGGTGCCAGCTCTGGGGTTGTATGTGGGGTGTGCTGAGGCCACCCTGCGGTCAGCCCGTAGTCTTAACAGGGCTATTTTTATATCTCTTTTTTGTCTGGCCTAAATGTAGGTTTTGGTGGTTTCTATGATGTTGGTGTCGCATGTTACCCCCTCAGGCCAGGGAAATGCATGGGCTTTGGTATGATTGCCTCACTCGCAGCAGTGCCTCTCTAGCCTCTAAGCCTGGTTGGGAAATTTCACTTGCATGTGGCTTAGTGGAATCTCCATGCTTAATTGGGGAACTTATTTTTAGGATTTAGCAAATTTGGATTGTCTTGAGATTCTTTAAATAATTACAAACTCTACTATTATCTAATTCTACACTTATTTTGGGGGACACTGTGCATGGGGTGGTACCGAAAACGATCTACTGGTTATGAGCTCTATAAAAATCGTGGCAGTAAAAAAAGGACATTTAACACTAAACAAAGGACAAATGAAGTGTAAAAGTAACAACCTGTAACAGAACGCAATTGTTAGTTTTAGAGCAGTACAAGTTGAATTTTAGCAGGAAAATACCAAATGTTATATTCTGATCTGGAAAAAATAGTTATCATTTCATAAAGCATAGACTAACTAACATGATGTTAACATTTAAACATGCAGCATATAGCAAAATATATCAGCACCACAACATCAACAAATGCATGAAATGGAAAAATCTGAAAGAGACGAAGGGAAAAATAGGTTTACAGATTTTTTTTTTACTTCATTCAAAAACACTTAGCCCCTTCCCAGTGCCTACAGCCTGAGAAGAGGGGATGTCACTATCAGCTCGGCAGACGAAGACAGCAGAAAATGAAATAACTTGACTACTATCTGCCATACCTGGTAAGACTCAAGCTACACATTATGTCACCATGGTCTGTCTTATCACTAACGTTCAGAATTACACCCTATGCCACACCCAGGGGTCGTGCATACCGCCTGCCTGACGCCCAGTGGTCCAAGCTTAAAAAAACACCTTTTCACTTTTTTTGTATCCCTTTACTGTTAGGAAACTCCAGAAGTCTCTAAAAAAACTATTTGACTAAAAAATAAGATTGAGGTGGTGACCCTGTGCCACACACCAAGGATCGGGGTGTACTGTTGTGTCACAACCAACTGTTCAAGCTAAAAAGTAACCCTATATAATACATCAAGTGTCAGGGGCTCACTGTTGTGTCACACCCAACTGTTCAAGCTCAAAAAAAGTGCAGTTACTTTCACCCTTGTTTAGCATGCTGACAAGGAAAAAAATGATGTACACAATTGTCCTCGTTTGCCATACGTCACATGCTGGGACTAAGGATCAGATGTAGCCTCTTACCCTTGTGATGGCGGTCTCCAGACAGACCTCCACCCCGTGGATTCAGCAAAGCATCTAATCAATTATTGCGTCTGCTCACTGATAGTGTGTGCACAGATGTGAATCCATTCATGCAGGGTCCTTGTCCTTTGGCAGCAGTCGGGCTCGATAAACCAATTTCTCCTATCTGGCTTGTCAAAATGTTCCTTGGATATGAATTTGCCTTAAAGAAATGAAAAGACAAGAGACGTTTGGCAAAACAAGAACATGTTGGTTTAGTTAAACACAGTGGCAGGGAGAGTCTCAACAGAATGCATCTGAGGAAGGTATCTTAGCGTACTAAGTTTTGGCTGACATTATATACATCTCTTGAGGTACAATAAAGTAATTTCTGCATTCCTGCAAAGCATATCAGTCATAAATGAACAAGTTTGGGCATATGATAAGGACACAGATGACTCTAGACCTTGGGGAGAGCTAGTGTGGGCCAATGTGTATGTGTATTTGCCCAGATTTATGGCATGAGGAGTATGTGATCACTAGACCTTCGCTGAGTTCATGGAGTTCTGCTTCGCTGAACTCCGTGAAGTGTCAAAAAAACTCCACGGAGTTCTGCGAACAGTGGAGTGTGCTAAGTCACATTGATCACACTAATTCTTTGTGCCTGGAGTTTGTCCCAGGCTGTAAAATCACTGCAAGCGGTACTACTTGTCACACCAGAAGGCGCTGCTTCTTTATGCCACTTGAGTAGATAGTCTCCTCGTGTGGCAGCTTCCTCAAATCAAGCAGGAGATTTCTCAATGCGAAGAGCCATAACCTGCTGCGACCTCCCCCGTTGAGAAATCTCGCCAGGAAGAGGTCTATCATGTGATTTTTCTTCTTTGCGCTGACCCAACTTCGCATTGGCAAGCAGCATGGGGAAAAAAACTCTGTTCCGCTCCACTCTTTGTCCACCCCTAGTGAGCTCTACATGTGGTGTGCATGTCATGTCCTGATTGGCTGAGTGTTCCGATCTACATATGGTATTTAGCTGTGTGGTATTTTGGGGGAAGTGAGCCTTTTATTTCCCCCAATTTTCTCGGACCTGTTTTTGGTGCATCTATCTATCTGTGGAATGGATCAGGGTTTTCCCTGGGTGCATATTTGGCTTTGGGTTAAGAGAGACTCCGCCTGTGACCTGTTACTCAATAGGCGTGGGTGTGGGTCGCAGGGTCTGTCTGATCATGTATCTCTGACTCAGTGTTGATAGAGAGGTCACCTTGGGTGAATCCAAAAGCAATGATCCAAGTTCATTGGAACTCCTGAAAATAATATACTTGTATCATTTTTAGCGACATTCTCAACATTGTACAGAGAGTTCTCATAGCGTACATTGATATTGTCTTTGCTGATATTGACACTATTATGCTTGCCTAGGTTAAAGCATAGATCAACATTGTTTCGGATGTATGACGTTACAACGCATACTTTTACAACGCCTACCTTTACAACGCATTTTTTACACCGCAACATCCATTACAACGCATACCATTACAACGCATGCCATTACAACGAATTCTTTGAAACTACCTTTACAACACATTCCACTACAACGCATACTACATTTACAACGCATACCATTACAACGCATACCTTTACATTGCATGTAAGGTAAATGTTGGATAGTGTAGGGGTAAAAATTACTATTCTAACTCCAGGGGGTGCAACAGTAGGGTAAGTGTTGGATAGTGTAGGGGTTAAAATTACTATTGTAACTCCAGGGGGTGCAACAGTAGGGTTAGTGTTGGATAGTGTAGGTGTAAAAATGACTATTCTAACTCCAGGGGGTGCAACAGTAGGGTAAGTGTTGGATAGTGTAAGGGTACTATGTGTTGTAATGCTATGCGTTGTAATGGTATGCGTTGTAATGACTGCGTTGTAATGGCATGCGTTGTAGTGGTGTGCGTTGTAGTGTCATGCGTTGTAATGGTTGCGTTGTAAATGCATGCGTTGTAATGGATGTTGCATTGTAAAAGTTTTGTTGTAATGGTAGTGCGTTGTAAAAGTTGCATTGTAAAGGTTGTTTCCCCATTGTTTCTACTGGTAACAACATTGTCATTCGTGTATGGATTGTGGCATACATTGACATTGTTTCTGCCGGTATCAACACTGCTGTGTGGGCACAGGTTATGGCATACATTGACATTGCATTTACTGCTATTGCCATTGGTGGGCCGGCACATATCATGGTATTCAATGACATCTTATTTACCCATTTCAGCATTTTGCCCAGTGAGCCTTACCCTCTGTAGAAAGTTAAGCCAGGCGCATTATGACATGTGGTGTTGGTATAGCAGGACAAAAGTGAGTAGAACTGCTTATAGCCTATTGGCCTGGTACAATCTACTCCAGCTACTTTTCTTCGATCTTACTCCCAGATACAGTGATTTACTTCTCAGTAAGTAACACTCCTGTCTCTGGCTGCTTCTCATACCCCCCTCCATGAGCTTAGTGTCTTTTTGATCAGACGCCATGCTTATTTCTTTCAGGGCAGCAGCAGAGAAGCCCTTTACTCCCTTCTGGGCCTTCCACCCTTCAGTGTCCATTTGTATCTGCTTCCAACCTCCTTCTAAAGACGTTGGTGGGGTACCTCACCATACTGTGGCTTGTCACCTCTCTCTGTCACCTCTCTACTGGCCACCACCCTTCTAACCACTCCCAGGCTTCTTCAGGCATAACAAAGGTCCATGATTTCCCCCCATTAATGGCTTGCAGTTTTTCTTGGACGGGCATCATGTACTTTATTCCCTGCTCTATAATTTGGTGCTTGACCTCTCTAAAGCTGCGTCTTTGCCTTTGAACCTTGAGGGTATAGTCAAAATAGATCTGGGTGTTAGTGTTTTCATATTGCAAGCTTTCTCACATCATTGCCACCTGGAGAATAGTGTCTCTGTTTCTATGATTGAAGATTTTTGTAATTATGGTTCATCAGTGAGTTTCCAGTTTGGGTAGTAGGATGGGATGCCGGGTTGATGGAAATAAATGTGGATATGCACTTTGGCCGAAGTGTTTGAGGGGTAAAGTCCTCTAGAAACAATCCAAGGCTGGGGACCACTGTCCTCTCCTGCACTGCTACCAGTCTGATATTGTTTCTTCTTCATTGACTCTCCAGGTCCTCCATGCATTCCCAACAATTTAATTTCTCTTCTCTACTTGCTGAACCTTTGCCCTGAGACTTTTGGTGCCATTCCTGCGTTGGCCTATTGTTTTTAATCTATTTGGTCCTTTCACTGAGTTTCCAAACATATGCTTGTAGGAGGTTCACCTCTTTCCTTACTGAGCCTATCTTTGGTTCCAGCGATGTCTTCACCCCATGTACGGCCTTCATTATATCCCTGAGAGAGAGCACCTGGCCATCCGAGTTGAGCAGTGGTGTGCTGTCTACAGTGCCACTGCCCCCCGAGGACGTTTAATTTTTACAATTGCACAGCACAGCTTATCTGTCCATTTTTATTTGCTCCCTTTACCATGATTCATGATGTCTGTGGCAGAAAATATGAGGCTAGTTCTGGGCTTATCCAACTAGCTCCACTCTCCATCAGAGCGCAGAAGAGAGGGGGCATTGGTACTCACCGCTGCCTACCTGCAGAGAAGGGAAGATTGTGTCTTGTCAAACCTCCAGCTTCCCTTAACTTTGGCTTCTCGGCTTTTCTCGCCATCATTCAGGGAACCCCGGCCTATCCCAGCAGTTTGCCACGCACCGATTAGTGCTTGCACTGCTTTTCCCCACACAGCAGTTTATTGCACCATGGGATGTCCTCAAGGGGTATCGATGCCCACTCTGCCTTTCAGAACATCATTGCTTTTATCAGTTGCAGTCACCTGCGGCTTATCGGCTCACGAGTTGTTCCCCTCACTGACATTCATTGCAATGTTTCTGTCAGTTTCTAAAGTTGTGCAATATGGTCCTCACAGGTCCAGCTGGCCCGTTTGTCCCATCAGTTTATTGCTGCTGTCATCTGTTTCTGCTCACTGTTGATGCTGGACCGGTCTTCATTTCAAACCAAGTGTCCTGAGGCTTGAGACCTAGGGGGCTGCAGGTGTGCGACCGACGTCCACGCCCGCTCGGCACCCCTTCCCTATCACTTGATTTGCCAATGACCGGCAGCTCTCCTCTTCTTTTGCCAGATGCTGAGGTAGGGAAGCAAACAGAGGCTGCCAACAGGGCCGAGCGCCGGTCTCTCTCGCCTGCGACTCGGTGACGCCTGCTCTTCCTGCCCCTAGGTCCGGCAATACACCGTCGTGCCTCAGTCGGGATCCTCAGGTCTGTAAAGATGGGGCTCTAGGCCCGCATGATAGAAATAAGTGTGACACAGACACCAGCTTTTGGATGGTAATTCTAGCCTCGAGCACGTGCGCTCGGCCACTTTTATTAACAGCGTCACCTGACCCAGTGACGTCTGTGGTGGGTGGGTGTTCAGTGTAGTGTTACACTTAGAAACAACTAGACTGTGTCCTGGCAGGACACTACATCCCTCCCAAAATTTAATGAAAGGAAAAGCGAATGTCCAACCTGCAAGAAAACAGAATACCAGAAATTTACAGCGCCCAACGGATTCTCTTCAGGCGGCCGGCTGTGAGATGTCAAAAGTTCTGGACTGCAAAGTCAATCAGATGAGCTTCACCTCAGCGGTGTACTTCAGATCATCCTTGTCTTGCTGTGTTGACGCCTGTATACAATGTTCATCACTTGGAGCATCGGGAGCAGAATTGGTGTGACCCTTGAGGGGTCTCGCAGGTGTTCCTAGTCCAGTGGACGACAACACTTGTTGGTTGTTGGAGACGACTGCGGCACGAGAGGTCTTTCTTTGGATTTGCTGATCTTCATGCCTTCACACCTCCGTCCGGCCAAGTAACTTCCGACTTGCCTTTCTTGCCGGACTCCTCTCTCACTGGAGCCTCGAAGACTGGCCTGTCCTGCTTGGACTCTTCTCTCACTAGAGACGCTGGGAGGACCCTCTTGCCGGACACGATGGTACCGGGTGGACGGTGCGGGGCTTCGCATGAGCCACGCAAAAGCGTCGCTGAGGAACTGCCAATGGACTCACCGCCAAGTCTCTCATGATGTCCTCGGGGGTGTTGATGTCATCCGCCAGGATGGTCTTGCCGTTAGGACATGGGTTCAGTGTCTTCATCAGACCATTTCTCGTTGCCAGGTGTTTACCTGGGGCCTTCGTGCTTCCTGTTGCCTGTCGTGGAGCTGCCGCTGCTGCACCTCTCCCATCCGAATTCCTCTGTCACAGGACATGCGGCCGAGGCCCTCGTCCCCTGGACTGCCACATCACTGTGTGGGCTGTGCGGGTCACTGAGGAACTTCAGACAGGGGCACAGTCAAGTCTTGTGTAGTCCACAAGGGTGGATTGTCTAGTGTTCAGGTATGCTCTGCTTCGGCAAGCTTCGTGTTCACGGGGCACCCATTCGGTTCTTCAGTGGTTGGCGGTCCTGTCGTGTGGGTGTGGAGTTCTTGCACTACTGTCGCGTTCTTGCTCTTCGTGGCGTGTTCCTGCGCCGTCTCCTTTTATCCTCAGGTTGATTACTGACGTGGCGTCATAATCCGTGAGGGAGAGTATTCTGCGCAGATCTTCCTCCCTGTAGATGTGCTCACCGCAATGTTCCTACTCTGTCATGTGTTTGTCACTCTCCTTACCAACACGCTTATGGAGCTGCACTCTGCAGGCACTGTGTTGCTGCGGGCTATTCCTAGGTTGCAATCTGTAGGTGGTTGGCCCAAGGCTTGTTTGCTGCTCCCTCCTGTGCTCTTCTTACAGTCGGCCACTAGATGGCAGTGCTGGATAGCTCGGTTAGCAGTCCACGTCTTTGTGTGCTTTTATGGAGCTTTCCGCGGTGTTCTTAAGTGGAGCTGTGCTGCCAGTGCTGGGCTCCGTGGGTGCAGGTGGTGCTGTAGCCACTCCGGCTTCACTAGTATGCTGGAGGACAGTGGACGACCTGAGGGAGGTGCAGGCTTCGTGGAGGGCAGGTAGAACCTTTCCTTGGCAGGGGCCTTGTGATGAGGAGGGGGGGGGGACTTCGTTCCCTTGGTGCCCCTCGCAGCTTGCCTCAATCTTCACGGGCTGCGCAGGGGGTTTGGTGCAGCATGCCGCTCTGTCTCCTCATGACCTCCGTTCGCAGCAGGGTAAGTGCTTTCCCGCTTTAGCTTGTTAGGTGCGGTCTCCTTCTGACGGGCTGACTTGGATTGCGCCTGGGGCACACACCTTCGGAGCACTTTTCTGTAGTGAATGTTTAGACGCCCTGTGGTCCGTGCTGGTCCCTCTTTGCTGCCTCTTGACCGAGGGAGGGGTTCATCAGAGGGCTCTACCGGCTGGATGCAGCCTTTGTCCTTTGCGCCCTCGCCGCCGTAGCTTTCACTCGTTGCACACTGCGCTGCGGGGGAGGGGTGTCGGCGCTGGTCTCCGGGCCTTTATTATTATTATTATTATTAAAAAATTTTATAGAGCGCGTAGTCACCCTGAGGTATCCCAGCGCTAAAGATCCCTACACCTGTGGGGTCGGGGTGAGAAGAAGGGGGGGGACAGAAATTTTTCCTTTTGAAACAGAAGTGGTTAAAAATCAAGGGAACAGGTGAGTTTTGAGTCGTTTCCTGAATCGCAGGTAGTTCGGTTCTTTCCTCAGTTCTCGGGGGAGAGCGTTCCATAGGCGAGCTGTGTGGATCGAGAAACGTCTTCCGCCCGTGCAAGCTTTTTTGTATCTGGGCAAGATGATGAGGGACTCCTTGTCCGATCGAAGGGATCTAGGGGCTTTATACGGTTGTATAAATTTCCTCAGGATGGGAGGGCCCTGATTCTGCATTAATCTATGGGCCAGGCTCAAAGCCTTGAAAATTACTCGTTCCCTCACCGGGAGCCAGTGAAGGAGCTTCAGAGCAGGTTTGGCTGAAGCTCTGGCAGGGGTGTGCGTGAGGATCCGGGCGGCGGCGTTTTGGATTTTCTGTAGTTTGTTTAGGGTTGCTTCGGGTGCGCCCAGGTATATAGCGTTGCTATAGTCAAGCCTGGACAGTATGAGGCCTTGGATGAGGAGTCTCTGCGATGTGGGTGGAAGAAGGGGCAGGATCTTTCTCATTGATTTGAGCAGCCCGAAGCAGGTGCCCGCCACTTTTTTGGCCTGCGTGGTGAATGAGAGGTCTGTTTCGATCCATACTCCAAGGCTTTTTACTTCCTGTTTAGGGGCAGGGGGGGGTCCCAAACAGGGTGGCCAGATATTCAAAGGGAAGGTGATTCCTTTCTGACCCAGAAGGAGAATGTCAGTTTTAGAGCCATTCAGCTTTAATGCTGAGTTATTCATCCACCCTTGGATCTGCGTCAAGCAGTTGAATAAGTCCGCAGGCTGTTGACTAGGGTGGGAAAGGGAGACAACTAGTTGTGTGTCATCCGCATAACTGACAATGCTCACTCTGAACGGGGTGACGACCTCCTCCAATGGGGACATATAGATGTTAAACAATGTGGGGCTCAGGGAGGAGCCCTGAGGCACGCCACATTGGAGGGGTGTGTCGGAGGAGCGGGTGTTATTCTCCCAGATCTGAAAGGAGCGTTGGGACAGAAAGGAGGAAAGCCAGGATAGAGCAGTGCCTTCTACTCCTACCTTCTTTAGCCGTTTGACCAGGAGTTGGTGGTTGACGGTGTCGAAGGCCGCGCTTAGGTCGAGGAGGATCACTGCCACTGATCCTCCCTCGTCCAAGAGCACTCTGGCCTCCTCCACTGCTGCCAGGAGGGCGATGTCGGTGCCCTGTCCTGGGCGGAAACCTGTCTGCGAATTTTTTAGCAGATTATTGGTTTCAAGAAACTGGGAGAGTTTCTTATTCACCAGTTTCTCGGCGACCTTGCTGGTCCCGGGGAGGAGGGATATTGGTCGGTAGTTGGCCAATTCAGCTGGGTCCAGGGATGGTTTCTTTAACAGTGCCTTCACGACTGCCGCTTTCCAACTAGGGGGAACAACTCCTTGTTGAAAAGAGGCGTTAATCAGATGGGTGAGGGGGGGGATGATGGTGGGGGCAACTTCCTTGAGGGTCCGTAGCGGTGCGGGATCCCTAGGAGAACCGCTTTTGATGGATTTGAGCGTGTTTTCAACTTCTTCGTTGGTTATTTGTCCCCAGGAAGTTATGCGCGGGGCGATCGAAGTATCGGGGGGATCGTCCGCCTCGCTCGAATTGGTTGAAGGGATGGAATCAAGAATTTTTTGTATTTTTTCTTGAAAGAAGCTGGCTAGCCGGTGACATTTTTCCTGGTCTGCCTTTGGGTCTGGGGAGTTTCTGGGTGCGGGGTCGGGGACCTTAAGGAGTTCTTTCAGGATGGTATAAGTTTCTTTGCTTGAACATGCGGCTTTTTCGATTCGTTCCTGAAAGAATTGACTTTTTGTTTTTTCGATCAAGGATTTATAGGCTGATAAGGAGGTGGAATAGGCGTCCTTGTTAGTGTTGGATTTCTCCTTTCGCCATGATCGTTCAGCTCTTTTACAGTCCTGCCGCAGCGACTTGAGCTCTGGAGTATACCATGGGGCAGAGGGTATACGTTTGTTGTGCCTGAGGGTGGAGGTTTTGGGGATCAGGGTGTCCAGAGAGGAAGTGATCCAGGAGCGAAACTGTTCATCGGCCGTTATGGCGTCGGAGGAAAGCGCTGGGGTAGTGTTGGAGAGGATGTCCGACCATTCTGACGGTATGAGTTTATGCCATCGTCTGTCGGTGATTTTGATTTTCGCCGACTGGGTGGAAACAGAAGGGGACTCCCATGAAATGGGGATTAAAAGGTGATCAGTCCATGGTAGTGGCAGAGGAGGGCCGGTAGTGATATTGGCATTAGTGAGGACGGGATCTAACAGGTGTCCCTTATCGTGGGTGGGCTCATTATTGACCAACCTGATATTGATTGACAGGAGGTCCGCTAGTAGGTCCGAGGCAGACCGGTCAGTGGGATCTGTAAAGTGGAGGTTTAGGTCGCCAACGATGAGAAAGTCAGAAACGGAGGCGGTTAGTTGCGAAGCCGTTTCAGTGACTGCATTGAGAAATTTCCCAAGCGTACCTGGGGGCCGATAGATCAGGAGTCCCGAGAGGGAGTGCGTCGGAGAGGATTGAAGGGAAAAGTGACAGCTTTCGGAATCATCGATTTGGGCGTCACTGGTTCTGCAGGTGAGATGTTCCCGGTAGATTATGGCCAACCCGCCTCCCCTTCCTCTTGGTCTATGGAGGGTTTGGATGAGGTAGCCAGGGGGGAGGGCGGAGACAGCATCCGCATCGGTGTTGTCAGAGAGCCAGGTTTCCGTGAGGAATAATGTATCCAGGCCTTGGTCTTGGATCATCTCGTTGATTTCAAGTGCATGCTTGGGGAGGGAGCGACAGTTGAGTAGACACAGCTGTAGGCTGGGGTTGGCTGTGGTTTGAGTGGCTGGGTAGCAATGCGTGCAGTTTATAAAAGGTTTACCTGTATCGTGAATGTACCGACAGCCTGGGTTTTTTTCTGGTCGGAGTTCCAAGAGCGTGTCTGCTGGGTACGTTAGGCAACTGGGGGGTGGCTTTGGCAGGGTCCCTGGGCCTGGGTCCGTCCGGTCCCGGACGGGCCCAGACGGGCTTGCCTTTGGCGCGCCTTCGGCGCGCTGACGGCGCGCCCGCTGTGCCCGTCCGCTGTGCGTACGCGAAATGCACATGTTTAAGTAGTCAAAGAGGGCGTGGCCTCGAGCGAGTGGGCGTGGCCAAAAGACCGGCTCACTGGCTGTTGGCGGCGAATCTGGGCGTTCCCGCTGCGGCGATTAGCTCTGCTGCTTTGGGCAAAGAGAAGCGATCAGCCCAACAAAGGCACGATCAAGTGAAGGAAGGGGGGGGGCAGTGACACAGTATACACCAAACAAGTTTTTAAAATCAACAAGGTATAAGTTTTAAAAAGCGCTCCCGGCTGTGCCTCAGGAGTAGTGATCTGACCAGAGCTCGTGATCAGCTCTGTTTAAGTAGTCAAAGAGGGCGTGGGCTCGAGCGAGTGGGCGTGGCCAAAGACCGGCTCACTGGCTGTTGGCGGCGAATCTGGGCGTTCCCGCTGCGCCGATTAGCTCTGCTGCTTTGGGCAAAGAGAAGCGATCAGCCCAACAAAGGTTATTTGTCCCGGCCACGCATGCACAAATCTGCGGTGGGGCGAGGCAGGCGGTCACTGCTTGCTGGTTTCCCCTTAAAACTCCGGTAATCTCTGTCTAGGCTGCGCCGGGATTGCTGGCTTCTCACTCCTCCTCCCCTGCCGCCGCAGCCACACGCTATACGGGGTGAGGAGGTGTTCGCATTTCTGTGCGGGTGGGCTCCGCTTCATTCAAACCGGGCCCGGCAGCTCTCCAAACGCTGCGGGCTCCTTTCCCTACAAGCCGTAGCAGCTTCAGTTAATCGCTGCGCGGCAGGGTCGCTGCAGGCAGGCCGCGGGTGGGCTCCGCTGGTCTTGCTTAATTATTGGGCAAATAGTTAACATTCACAGCGGGTGGGCTCCGCTTTATATGTGTTGCTGGCGGCGCTAGCTGGCAACCGCCATTGTTACTGTTGTGTGCGTTGCGGGTGGGCTCCGCTTTTGATCACAGTCCCAAGGGGGGGGTCGCTTCAGGCTTGCGCGGCCCCCTGGGCAGTTTATATCGCCCGGGCTCACCTCCGGCCTACGGGCCTCCTCTCAGTTCGTCGCGGTCGACGCGGGTGGGCTCCGGTCGATCCGCGTTGTCACCATCTCCCTTGCGGCCAGTACAGGTGGGCTCTGGCCGGTCCGCTTATTCTCTTGGGGGCACCGCCACGGAAGGGCGGCATTCCGCAGGCTGGAAAGGTGTGGGGTGGGCTCCCGGTCACCTCCTCCTTTTCCCCCAGGCTCAGGGCTCGTCGCACGCCCCGTGGGCCTCTCGGCGGCCGGCTCTTTGTTTAGGGGGTGTGCCTTCACTGCTGGAAGCTCCTCTTTCCTTTTCCTCGATGTTATTCAGCCGCGGCACGCGTGACTAGCGTTACCGCCTCGTCGCCATTGTAAAGATGGGGCCCTAGGCCCGCATGATAGAAATAAGTGTGACACGAACACCAGCTTATGGATGGTAATTCTGGCCTCGAGCACGTGCGCTCGGCCACTTTTATTAACAGCGTCACCTGACCTAGTGACGTCTGTGGTGGGTGGGTGTTCAGTGTAGGGTTACACTTAGAAACAACTAGACTGTGTCCTGGCAGGACACTACAAGGTTGTGCTTTCAACTGGGTCTCGTGTTCGCAATCAAACTGGGGGGAGGTCCCTCTCTACTCTCTTGCCCAGGGGTCCGGGGCCCTGGGGGACCTACAATCCGGGCGGGCACTGGGCACTCCCATTTGCTCCACTTGATCCTCTCTCCTCCAGGCTCGGAATCCACTTCAGTAATTTAGACCGCAGCTTCAGGTAGTTTTCCATGCCGTGTTTCGTTTTCTCTCTGCCCTTTCGATGCAGCCTCCTCCTGCGCATTCTGCGGGGCAATTTTGACCTTATTGGTCACAGCCTCAGTGGCGGTCTCAGCACCATTATGGATCTGCGGACTAGTTGGGATGACTGTCAGGATATTGTGGGGATATTGTGGCTCACCTGACTATCCTCCAGCTAGCGCAGCCATTACATTCCTGCATAGCTCACATAGGACAAAAGAGGAGCAAGCCGCTATAGAATACATATCTAGATCGTATTGCTGTCATAGAAGATAAATGGGTCATATTAATAGATAGGCCTCAGACATCTGTCTCAAAATGTGTAAAACTAAGATGGACCATTTTAACATTTTTAAGCAGAATAACAGATACAAAATGGTTCCGGTTAAATATGTTCTATTTTTCGCAGCCATTCTAACAAGCATGCTTTCAAAATGTTTTCATTTAAAATCGAATGTATGTATATGTAGTTTAAAATCTTGCTCTTTTTCCATTTTGCACCATGACTCACCTCCTTCAGGCTGACTTCGTTAAGGCAGGATTCTTTCCTGCTTTCATTATGAATGTGAATACCGAACTGACACTGATAAATGAAAGAAGTGTCAATCTGGTACTCATAAAATATCAAAACTAAAATCATTTTAAACCTGTCGTTTTCAAAATTATCACCTCAAATCACATGACGCAGGGATGCAGTTTGCACGTAATTTGTGCTAAAAAACAAATGAGCATTTCTACTATGAGAAATATGAGTGAAACATCTAGAATGAAATATAGATAAGTGATTGCAATTTTCCACTAGAATTATGTGCATGAGGAACAATGGTTTTAGTTTAACAATGATCTATTGTTCAGAAAAAGACGTTTCACTGAGTAGAGTCGCATAAACCATCTTCACCCACTGACTACTCTCACACACATCCCCAGCTCGCCGGCATGCCCAGTTAACCCCATTCGGAGTGTATTTTGACAAGCATGGACGCTGTACCTATTGTATCCTGATGGAGCATCAAAAAAACCTGGGGGCAGATTTACAAGCCCCTTGTGCCACTTTTGCGTCACATTTCCCATGTTGAAAATGACGCAAAAGTGGCGCAAGGGCCTTGTAAATCTTCCCCAAAATATTTTGCCAACTTATGTGAATCACAAAAAATGCCCCCTCACTTCGAAACCTGTTAACATCACCTTGTTTCAAAAAACACCCTTGTCACAAAAGGAATCAGAGACACTACAGTCTCTAGGTTGGAAATGTCCTCTACAGCAATTGATTCCCTTCACAGGATGATTCCAACAGTTATAGTTGTACAAGTTCCATGAAACGTTTAGTGGCTCTACTGATTCCTTAAAAACTGCAGTGCTTAATTTGAGCCAGTGGTTGTATGTGGGGACCAGCACCAATTTTTCTTGATCATACAATTTTCGAGAGCAAGAGGAGTGAAAACACACAAAGGGGAAAGAAGGACAGAAAAGAGAAAAAAAAGGAAAAGCAGGCACCTGCATAGGCGATTTTAATGGGCAGAGAGTGCCTGATAGTGGATTAAAGTGTCATGGGGTGATTCAACACCAAGCAGCCTTGATTTTCGGCGCTGCACCGGCCACAAGCTTCTGAGCAGAGCTTTTGGCTCCAGCACATATTGCTTACAAATTAGCCACTGCTGCTGTGCACACTACAGGGAATATAGATAAATGTGGACGAGAGATATGTGCTTGAAACGATGCTAATGTATGCCAATACCTTCATCAGAGGATCAGTATAGGCACCGAATTCCACTAAGATAAACTTTCTGTCACACCTATCTAGAACATTTGGTGCATCTTTGACGTTCATCGGATGGGACTGGAACCTAGCGCTGGACCTGGTTCTAGATAGGGCCAGACCCATTGATACCCACAATACAAAGGCGTGCCTGGAAGGGCGCAGGAAGCTGCAGCACCCCATCTGTTCTGTTACACATGTTTGAAAAAGAAAATTACCACTTATCTCCCATTTAGTAGATGGAACACCAGCCATGATGTGCATGCGAAAATAGCTTGGCTGAACCCAGTGGGAGGTTCAGTGTCTTTCTCGGTTCTGTTTTAGGAATTAATTAACAGAGTAAAAAGAGCACACAATGCATTCTGACCTGGCGAGGGCATGACCTGACCCCAATATCTTTAGACCTGCGATTAAGTCTATGATTTAAAAACTCATGGGCTTGTACAATGTAGAAATGCTAAATAGTTTTGGGACTACATTTATTTTTCTTCATTCGGTGTAATCATTTGTGCTTCTTCAAGCAATCAGCCAGGCTGGCAGTAGCCACCGCCGGCCTGCCTGGGGCAATCCACCCGCCATCCTTGCCCTTAAGTCCCCCTTCCATATTAGGATGGTGGAGGGGCGCAGCAGACGGAAAAACCATCTGCCGCTTTTCCACCCCGGTCGCCTTCCGGCCGGGGCGGTAAAGGCCTAACATGGTGGCGGTGTCTATTAGACACCGCCAGCCATATTAGGATGGGCAAAAACAGATGCCTTTCCGTGGCGGCATGGGGTCTTCACCCTGCGGGCCCCCGAAGTGAAGGACAGGTGGGGGGTGCACACGGTGGGTACGGTACCCCCCAGCATTTGCATTAACAAAGTGGCAGGCACCGCGCAATGCAAATGCATTTTTAGCATTGTGGCGGGCTGTGCTGAGAGCACCGCCCGCCACAATGCTAAACATGCATAATGCGCCCGCCACTGTGGCGGGCGAATACTAATCCCCCCCGCCATCCTAATGACCCCCAAAGTGTGAAGTGAGAGTTACATATGATCTGAGCGATAACGTAAATAAAGTGCTCCAACAACTTTCGCTCTGTGATTACACTGTCACAGCTCAATAGGAAGAGCGGAGGAAGGGGCTATTTCCTGCCCTCTCTGTGATTTGAGTGTGCAGTGTGGCATTGCGTAATGCTATCTTTGGCCTAATAAAAAACACTCCAGCTGTAGTAGGGCCCAAGTTTCACCTTCTGGTGCAGGGCTGGGTGTGCTTTATGGCTGGTATGGAGGGATGGTCTAGGCTGCAGCTCTGACATCGTACACTGCCCCTGCGATTACCAGTGAGTGAGAGGCGCTGAGGTGGTGCTATTGGTGTTTGTGCTGGTGGTATTGGTACTATTGGTGGTGGTATTGGTGGTATTAGTGGTGGTCGTGGTATTGATGGTGCTGGTATTGGTGGAGGTGGGATTGGTGGTATTGGTGGAGGTATTGGTGGTGGCGGTATTGGTATTGGTGGTGGTATTGGAATTGGTGGTAGTGTCATTGGTATTGGTGGTGGTATTAGTATTGGTGGTGGTGGAACTGGTATTGGTGGTGGCGGTATTGGTATTGGTGGTGGTGGTATTGGGTTTGGTGGTGGTACTGGTATTGGTGGTGATATTGGTATTGGTGGTGGTATTGGTGGTGATATTGGTGGTGGTGGTGGTGGCATTGGTGGTGGCGGTATTGGTGGAATTGGTATTGGTGGTGGTGGTATTGGTATTGGTGGTGGTGGTACTGGTATTGGTGGTGGTGGTATTGGGGGTGCTATTGGTATTGGTGGTGGTGGTATTGGTGGGGGTGGTGGTATTGATAGTGGTATTGGTGGTAGTGGTATTGGTGGTGGTAGTATTAGTGGTGGTGGTGATATTGTTGGTATTGGTGGTGGTATTGGTGGTGGTGGTATTTGATTGGTGGTGGTGGTAGTGGTGCTGGTGGTATTGGTGGTGGTGTTGAGTGTGTTGGTATTGGTGGTGTTGCTATTGGTAGTGGTGATATTGGTGGTGATATTGGTGGTATTGGTCGTGGGGGTGGTATTAGGCGTGGTGGTAGTGGTGTTGGTGGTATTGGTGGTGGTGTTGGTGGTGGTGGTATTGGTGGTGGTGGTGATGGTATTGGTCGTGTTGGCATTGATGGTGGTATTGGTGGTGGTGGTATTGGTGGTGGTATTGGTAATGGTATTGGTGGTGGTGGTATTGGTGGATTTGGTTGTGGTGGCGGTATTGGTGGTGATGGTATTGTTATTAGTGGTATTGGTGGTGGTGTTGGTGGTGCTGGTGGTAGTATTGATGGTGGTGGTGATGGTGGTATTGGTGGTGGTATTGGTAGTCTTAGTGGTGATGGTAGTGGTGGTGGTGGTATTGGTAGTGTTAGTGGTGATTTATTAATTTATTTATTTATTTATTTTTGCGAGTTGTTCGGTGCACAACTCGTGTCTCGGCGCTTTAAATATCAGAAACTGCACAAACAAAGGCATCTATTGTGCAAACAGCCACGTCTTAAGTTGTTTCCTGAAACTGAGTAACGTGGGGCAAATCTTAATGCCCAGGGGGAGTGAGTTCCACAGTCTAGCTGTGGCCACTATGAACCGTCTGTCTCCCCAATTGACCTTTTTTGTGGGCGGGACGTTCAGGAGGTGGGCTGAAGATGACCAAAGAGTTCTGGGTGCCTCTAAAGGTCTAAAGGCTAGTTTGAGAAACTGAGGACCAGTATTGTTAATGGCCTTATATGCTATGCATAGAGCCTTAAACTTTGTGCGGCTTCTCACAGGAAGCCAGTGCAGTTTACGAATGAAGGGGGAAATAGAATTGTGTTTTGGAATGTTGAGCAGAACCCTAGCCACGGCGTTCTGCACCAACTGGAGCTTATTAAGCACCTTTGCCTGAGCATTCAGAAGGAGGGCATTACAATAATCTGTTCGTGAGAGTACAAGGGAAGTGATAAGGGTCTTTGCGGCTGAAGTTGGAATGTAAGGTAACATTTTTTTAATTTTCCTCAAGGTAAAAAAAGATGAGGAAACAACATTGTTTACATGTTGGTTGAAGAGAAGCCGATCATCGAAGATGACTCCAAGATTTCTTACTTTTTTAACAGGTGTGGGCGGGGGGCCTAGTTCGCTTGGCCACCACTGAGGGGACCAACAGGGCTGTAATTTCCCAAAAAGCATGATCTCAGTCTTGTTGGAATTCAATTTGAGACAGTTGGCCGCCATCCAGGAGCTGATGGCCAACATTCCCTCCTGGAAATTGGCGGCCACCCTGTCTCCATCCCGGTGTATTGAGAGGACTAACTGAGTATCATCAGCCTAGGTGGTAAGGCTGATGTCATATTCCTTTATCACCCTCGCTAAGTCCGATACGTAGATGTTGAAAAGAGTCAGACTTAGCGAGGAGCCCTGTGGGACACCGAAGGGAAGGGAAAGGGGAGATGACTAAAATGAACCCAGTTTAACAGTTTGGGACCGGTTATGTAAGAAAGATACGATCAGGTCCTTGCCTTTGTGTTCCACCCCTATGGCTGAGACACGGTCGATCAAGATGTTGTGATTGACCGCGTCGAAAGCCGCTGACAAGTCCAGCAGTATCAGGACTGCCGCTCCTCCCTTGTCCAACGTATATCTGATTTCATCTGCTGCTTTGATGAGGGCTGTTTCAGTTCCGTGTGCTTTCCTAAAGCCACATTGTGTATCGTCCAATAGATTATGGGTATCAATAAAAGCTGATAGTTGTTGGTTCATAAGGCTTTCAAAAATTTTGGATGGAAAGGGCAGGCATGCGATCGGTCTATAACTAGCAGGATCTGTGGGGTCAAGGGAGGGTTTCTTTAGAAGGGGCCTGATGATCGCCTTTTTCCACACCGACGGATAGGTACCTGCTTGGAACATATTATTGCAAATGGTAGCTATTGCAGGTGAGATGGCCTCAGGAATAAGGTTAAGGAGGGAAGGGGGGCAGGGGTCGAGTGGTGAACCTGATTTAATAGTGGTGACAAGGTGTGAGATTTGTTCATGTGTGACTGGGTGAAAAAAAGAAAGAGACGGAGAATTGGGGGAGTAGTTCAAGACGGTGCTTTAACTGTGGGAACAGCTTGAGGGGTAAAAACAGAAAATATAGAAGTGACTTTATCAGTGAAAAGTCCGCCAGCGAATTGCACAGCTCTTGAGAAGTGTTTTCTGGGGGAATCAGAGGATTGGTCAGATGATTAACTACATGAAAGAGCTTTTTGGTGGAATTTTCTGCTGATTTAATCTGAGTGACGTAATAACTACTTTTTTCTGTGATCAACTGCTTCTTGTATTTATTGAGGGCGCATTTGTATATAAGTTTATCAGTGGAGTTGTAGTGTCTGCGCCAATGTCGTTCTAAATTCCTACAAAATTGTCTTTGTAAGCGCAGATTTTCGGAAAACCAAGGGGCTGAGGGCGAAGTGCGATTTGGAAACATAACTTTTGGTGGTGCGAGGGCATCTAGAGCATTGTTAAGTTGTAGAAGGTAATTGTTAGAAGCTATGTCTGGATCTGTGTCAATTGTATCTAGTGATGAGGCAAAAAATCAGATAGATGTGGGATATTGATATTTTTCCAGTTCCTAGAGATGACTGGGGACACTGGTTTTAGCAGAGGGACAGTGGGGTTATTAAGCCTAATGGAAAAAAAGACCGCTGAATGGTCTGTCCAAGTGAGAGGTAGTTGTGAGGAGTAGGAAATGTCTGGATTATTTGTGAATATCCCGTCCAGTGTATGCCCTGCATTATCAGTGGGTGTCGAGACAAGTTGGTTAAGTCCTGCAGCTGTCATATCTTCAAGAAGTGATACGGTATCATTGTCAGTGTCGGCCTCTAGATGAAAATTAAAGTCCCCAAGGATGGTAAAATGAGGAGTTCCTACTACGCTTTCTAAGAGGTTATTAATGCTGGCGAGAAATTTAGTGCGAGGGCCTGGGGGACGGTATACTAGGTTCCCTGAGAATGACTGATTATCAGTGAGTGTAATAATAAACGAAAGTTTCTCACAACTCATATTAAGAAGGGGGGTTGTTTTTGTGCGGAGATGGTCTCTATAGATGATAGCCAGGCCCCCTCCTTTTTTTAAAGGTCTGTGAGTCGGTTTACACAGAAACCGGATGGCAGGGCAGCTGTAAAATCCGGGTCAGATGCCGCGTCACCCCATGTTTCCGATATAAAGAGTAGGTCAAGGGAATGAGCAATAATAAGTTCCAGAATGTCTAGTTTGTGTTTTAGAAGGGAGCGAGCGTTTATAAGCGCCGCCTGCAATGGTTTATACCGATGTTCTTTAGGAAGGGGACGTGTGCATAGTTTACAAGTAAAAGGGCCACAGCTCTGCTCTGAGAGAATGAAGTGGGGTGGTTTGTGCGAAAGGAGCGGGGGAGGTCTAAGGGCTAGCAGTTGAGTGGAGCTGTATGTGAGGAATTGAGTGGATTGATCAGAGAGACTTGCCCGCGGCCCGATCGAGGCGCGGACGGGCGCAGACGGGCATGACTCTGGCGCGACTCCGGCACGCAGACGGCACGCCCGCTGCGCACGTCCACTGCGCTTGACAAGGTGCATCATCTTATGTACCGGGAGGGAGGCGGAAAGCTAGAGAACTGACCTTGCTGGTGGTGGCACACCGGAAGTGGAGGGGGGAACCTTCCGGTTGTGGCGCTCGTTCCCTCCACACAACCAAACTTTTGGTGGTGGAGTAGTAGAACACGCCTGGGCAGAATAGGTAAGTGGTACAACGATCAATCAAGTGACACGATGAGCGAAGTTTACTTGGTGCAAATTTAAAACAAAACAAAATAAAACAGAATGATAAAATTACAGTGCGCTGCGCTGCTGTCGCTAGGAGCAAGCTAACTGATCTGCTACCGTCGGCGAACAGGAGCGGGACTGCTAGTTTAAGAACCACGCAGCCTGAAGTAATCTCAGGGTCGTGGGTATGAGCACGCTGCAGCGCTCGTTTGTATAATATCCAATCTACCTGTCATCGGCGCCATCCATCTCTTATGTACCGGGTGGGAGGCGGAAGCTAGAGAGCTCACCTTGCTGGTGGTGGCACACCGGAAGTGGAGGGGGGAACCTTCCGGTTGTGGCGCTCGTTCCCTCCACACAACCAAACCTTTGGTGGTGGAGTAGTAGAACACCCCTGGGCAGAATAGGTAAGTGGTACAATGATCAATCAAGTGACATGATGAGCAAAGTTTACTTAGTGCAAATTTAAAACAAAAAAAAATAAAACAGAATGATAAAAATACAGTGCCCTGCGCTGCTGTCGCTAGGAGCAAGCTAACTGATCTGCTTCAGTCGGCGAACAGGAGCGGGACTGCTAGTTTAAGAACCACGCAGCCTGAAGTCATCTCAGGGTCGTGGGTATGAGCATGCTGCTGCGCTCGTTTGTATAATATCCAATCTGATGGTAGTGGTGGTGGTGGGATTGGTGGTGGTGATATTGGTGGTGGTGGTATTGGTGCTGGTATTGGTGGTGGTGATATTGGTGGTGTTGGTATTGGTGGTGGTATTAGTGGTGGTGGTGGTGGTAGTGGTATTGGTGGTGATATTGTTGGTGGTATTGGTGGTGCTAGTATTGGTGGTGGTAGTGGTGGTGGTGGTGGTGGTATTGGTGGTGGTGATATTGGTGGTGGTATTGGTGGTGGTGGTGGTATTAGTGGTGGTGGCATTGGTATTGAGTGTGGCGGTTTTGGTGGTGATATTGGTAGTGGTGGTGTTATTGGTGATGGTGGTTGTAGTGATGGTAAAAGTGGTGGAATTGGTGATGGTGGGATTGGTATTGGTGGTATTGTTAGTGGTGGTATTGTTAGTGGTATTGGCAGTGGTGGTATTGGTACAGTTAGTGGTGATGATAGTGGTGGTGGTGGTATTGGTGGTGTTGGTATTGGTAGTGGTGATATTGGTGGTGGTGGTAGTATTGGTGGTGATGTTGGTGGTGTTATTGGTGGGGGTATTGGTGGTGGTATTGATGGTGCGGTATTGGTGGTCATGGTTGTATTGTTGGTGGTGGTATTGGTGATTTCGGTATTGGTGGTGGAGGTATTAGTGGTGGTGATATTGTTGGTATTGGTGGTGATATTGGTAAAGGTGGTGGTGTTGATATTGGTGGTGGTGGTATTGGTTTGGTGGTGATGGTATTTATTGTGGTATTGGTTGTGGCGGTAGTATTAGTGATGGTATTGGTGGTAGTGAAATTGGTGGTTGTGGTATTAGTGGTGGTAGTGGTGGTGGTGTTATTGGAAGTGGTGGTGGTATTTGTGGTGGTGGTATTGGTAGTTGTCTTACTGGTGGTATTGGTGGTGGTATTGGTAGTGTTGGTATTGGTGGTGGTGGTATTGTTGGTGGTGGTGGAATTGGTATTGGTGGTGGTATTGGTGGTGGTGTTGGTGGTGGTGTTGGTGGTGATGGTGGTATTGGTGGTGGTATTGGTGGTGGTGGAGGTGGTGGTATTGATGGTGGTGGTATTGGTGGAATTGGTGGTGGTGGTATTGGTGGTGGTGGTTCTGGTGATTGTATTAGTGGGGTTTTTGGTGGTAGTGGTGGTATTGGCAGTGGTATTGTTAAAGTTAATGTTAATGTTATAGCTACCTCTAAAGCACACTATATCCCAACAGGCATTCTGGCGCTAAGAGACATGTGTCCTACTAGCGTGAGTACAGTCTAGGAAAAAAACAAGGTGCAGCTAGGAGCCAAACAAAGACTTATGCTCTAGCATAGAGTCAAGTCTTTATTTTCTTTCTGAACTACAACAGTTCTTCCATCTGTCTAAGGTCCATGGGAAGGCTATTCCAAAGCCCTCCATTTTTGCTCTTCTAATCCTCAGTACTTTCACCCAATTGGCTGAGGAAGAGCGAAGAATGCGAGTGGGAACATACCAACCAAACTTGTTCTCCAACAAAGGTATCGGCCCTATACAGTGCAGAGCCTTGAACACAATACAAAGGGATTCAAATTGAATACTTTGCACTATTGGGAGCCAATGGAGCTCTGCAAGGGCCTGAGATGCAGAGACCCGCCGTGGTCTCATCATAACAAGCTTGGCTGACACAGTCTGAATTCTCTGTAGTCTCCCAATCAAATACTTGGGAAACACCAGCAGCAGGGCAATACAATAGTCCAGCCTGCTCATAATGACACTCCTTACCACCAGTGCACACGACTGTGTCGGTAACATCGAGATGATCCTCCAGAGTACTCTAATAAGGGAGAATCTGCTCCCAACAATCTTATTGACTTGAGTTTCTAGACTCAACTTGTCATTGAAACAGATTCCCAAGTTGAGAACCGTCTCAGTGGAAACTGGTCGTGTATACGAATGAATAGGTCAAAAATCAACTGGGAGCAGTAGTGGCACTTTCCCAGCGGCACAACAGAGGATCTCCGTTTTGTCAGAGTAAAATTGCAGGGAATTATTCTTCAACCAGTGTACCGTGTCCTGCATACAGGCATGACATTTTTCTAGTTGGGTTGACTGATCACCCTCCAGTGACAGAATAAGGTGCGTGTCATCAGCATAATTCACAAGGCCGATATTTTGGGATTTAATGACAGCAATCAGAGGGCGCATGTACACATTAAATAATATGGAGCTAATTCTGGATCCTTGCGGGACCCCATGCCCAATATCAATGAACTTTAATTGGTAGGGAGGCAGGGCAACTGCCTATCGTCTATTAGACAGGTAGGATTGAAGCCATTTCAATGCCATGCCCACCACCCAAACTTCCTCCAGCTTTGTCAGAAGGACTTTATGGTTGACCGTGTCGAATGCGGAAGACAGGTCCAACAAGATCAGTACAGCTGACTGTCCCTTGTCTGCTCGCATTCAAACATCGTCCAAACAGTCACCCAACAGTTTCCATCCTATGTCCTGGGCGGAAGCTGATTGCACGTCCTCCAGCTTATTGTGAGCCTCCAGAAACTGGGAGAGCCCTTTGCTTACCAGGCGCTCTATGAACTTCACTGGATCAATCAATCAATCAATCAATCATAACACTTGTATAGCGCGCTACTCACCCGGAAGGGTCTCAAGGCGCTTTGGGGGAAGGGGTCCGCTATTGCTCGAACAGCCAGGTCTTGAGTTGTCTCCTGAAGGTGAGGTGGTCCTGGGTCAGCCGAAGGTGGATGATGGGAGTTCCATGTCTTTGCCGCCAGGTAGGAGAAGGATCTGCCTCCAGCGGTGGCTCTACGGATGCGTGGTACGGCGGCGAGGGCTAGTGGACCGTAGCTGGCGGGTGGGCATGTAGAAGGTCAGGCAGTCGTTGAGGTACTTGGGGCCCAGGTCGTGGAGAGACTTGTGTGCGTGGGTGAGGAGCCTGAACGTGATCCTCTTGTTGACGGGGAGCCAGTGCAGGTCCCTCTGGTGGCCGGAGATGTGGCTGCGTCGGGGGATGTCCAGGATGAGTCGGGCGGGGGCGTTCTGGATGCGTTGGAGTCTTTTCTGTAGCTTGGCTGTGGTTCCGGCGTAGAGGGTGTTTCCGTAGTCCAGACGGCTGGTGACGAGGGCCTGGGTGACCGTCTTCCTGGTTTCGGTCGGGATCCATCGGAAGATCTTGCGAAGCATGCGAAGGGTGAGAAAGCATGATGAGGAGACGGCGTTGACTTGTCTGGTCATCGAGAAGGAGGAGTCCAGGATGAAGCCCAGGTTGCGTGCGTGGTCTGTTGGCTTGGGGGCGGTGCCCAGGGCTGGGGGCCACCAGGAGTCGTCCCAGGCGGAGGGTGATGGTCCCAGGATGAGGACTTCCGTCTTGTCTGAGTTCAGTTTCAGGCATCTGTTCTTCATCCACTCGGCAATGTCTTTCATCCCTTCGTGAAGGCTGGTTCTGGCGGTGTCGGGGTCTCTGATGAGGGAGAGGATCAGCTGGGTGTCGTCAGCGTAGGAGATGATGTTGAGGTTGTGTTGGCGTGCGATGGCAGCAAGCGGTCTCATGTAGACGTTGAAGAGGGTTGGGCTGAGTGATGATCCTTGCGGGACGCCGCAGATGACTTCGGTGGCCTCGGATCGAAACGGGGGGAGGCAGACTCTCTGTGTTCTTCCGGCGAGGAACGAGATGATCCACTTCAGTGCCTTCTCTTGGATGCCGGTGTTGCTGAGGCATTGGACTAGGGTGTGGTGGCAGACAGTGTTGAACGCTGCTGAGAGGTCCAGGAGGATGAGTGCCGCTGTTTCCCCGTTGTCGAGCAGGGCTCGGATGTCGTTGGTGGCTGCGATGAGGGCGGTCTCGGTGCTGTGGTTGACTCTGAAACCGGACTGCAAGGGGTCGAGGGATCTGTTCGTCTCGAGGAAGGCGGCAAGCTGTCTGTTGACGATCTTCTCGATGACTTTGGCAGGAAAAGGGAGGAGCGAGATGGGGCGGAAGTTTTTGAGGTCGGTGGGGTCCGCTGTTGGTTTCTTCAGTAGGGCGCTGAGCTCGGCATTCTTCCAGCTCTCCGGGAAGGTGGCAGTGTTGAAGGAGGCGTTGATGACGTCCCGGAGTTGGGGTGCGATGGTGGAGTCGGCCTTGTTGAAGACGTGGTGGAGGCAGGGGTCGGTTGGAGATCCGGAGTGGATGGTGTTCATCGTGCGGGCTGTGTCTTCGGTGGTCACCGTGGTCCAGGTGCGGAGGGTGGCGGTGGGGTGCGTTGGTTCGACGGTTGGGTGCGTGGATGGTGCGCCGAAACTGTTGTGGATGTCGGCAATCATGCGGTGGAAGAACGAGGCGAGGGAGTCGCAGAGGTCTTGTGACGGGGTGATGTCGTTGATGCCAGTGCTGGGGTTGGAGAACTCCTTGACGATGCTGACGAGTTCCTTGCTGTCTTGGGCGTTGTTGTCCAGTCGCTCCTTCAGTGATTTCTTCTTGGTGGTGCGGATGAGGTGGTGGTGCTTGCGGTTGGCGTGTTTGAGGGCGTTCATGTTGTCAGTGGTCTGGTCGAGGAGCCAGGCTTTCTCGAGGGTGCGGCAGGTCTTCTTGGAGTCCTTGAGTTCGTCGGTGAACCAGGGGGCCTTCTTGCTCCTGGGTCTGCTGGGAGGGTTCTTCAGTGGTGCGAGGTCGTCGGCGCAGGCGGTCAGCCACTGCGTGAAGTTGCGGGCTGCTTCGTTGGGGTCCTATGTGCTGGCAGGTGGGTTCTGGCTGAGGGAGGTGGTGAGCTGGTCGGCGGTGATCTTGCTCCAGCTCCTGTGAGGAACCTGTTGCAGGTGGTGGTGGGTTTTGGTTTTTCTGAAGCTGAAGTGGACGCAGCTGTGCTCGGTCCAGTGGAGTCCGGTGGAGTGGCTGAAGGTGATGTGCTTGCTGGATGAGAAGACGGGATCAAGCGTTTGGCCGGCGTAGTGGGTGGGGTTGTTGACCAGTTGCTTGAGTCCAAGGTTGGCAAGGTTGTCCAGCAGGGTGACGGTGTTGCGGGCCTTGTTGTTCTCCAGGTGGCAGTTGAGGTCCCCTAGGAGGATGTAGTCGGCGGAGGGGAGGGCGTGTGGGCTGATGAAGTCTGTGATGTCTTCGCTGAATTGTGGTCGTGGTCCCGGGGGTCTGTAGATGAGGGTGCCTCTGAGGGTCGTCTTTGGGTCGGTGTGAATCTGGAAGTGGAGGTGCTCGGCGGCGGCAAAGGTGTCGTCGGAGTCGGTCGTGATGCGGATGGTGTTCTTGTGGACGATGGCGATGCCTCCTCCGGTCTGGTTGACGCGGTCCCGCCTGATGATCTTGTACCCATCCGGGATGGCGATGGCGATGTCGGGGGCTGAGGAGGCGTTCATCCATGTTTCCGTGAGGAAGGCGATGTCTTTTGATGTTGTGTGGAGGATGTTCCAGAGTTCCACGGCGTGTCTGTGGACGGAGCGGGTGTTGAGCAGGATGCACTTGAGGTCGCTGCTGGAGCTTGGCTTGGCGGGCGCCGTGCAGGTTCGGAGGCAGGTGAACTTGCAGGTTCTACAGGTGAAGGGTCCGTGAATGCGTTTCAGGGCGGCCCGGCAGCAGGTTGGGTTTCGGCCGGCATTGAGTGCGTTGAGGGCCGCGGCGTCGTAGGTCTGTCGGGTCGTCTTGCATCGGTGGGGGACAGGGGTCCTGGCGCTGGGAGTGGTCCAGGCGCGGACGGGCACAGACGGGCTTGCCTTTGGCGCGCCTTCGGCGCACAATCGGCGCGCCCGCTGCGCGTCCTCGCAGTCGCCATTTAAGGACAAGTGGGGGAGAGGAGCAGCTGGGAGGCAGGAGCGGTGGGGCACAGAACAAAAGGGGGCGTGGCCCCGTGAACGGCGGCGGGAAGCGGGGAGCGGGGTGGGCAAGGCACAGGGGGACCACAACAAACAATATACAAAAGGAAATACAATGCAACAAAAAGTACAATATTCAACGAAAATACGGCGGAACTGCGGTGCAGGGAACAGCGAAGCAGGCAGCTAGGGCGGCAAGGCAGACGGCACAACGAGGCTGCGAGCAGCAGCGAGGGGCACACACACAGCTGGTGGCCGTGCAGCGCGGGGGTGTCCTGAGAACAGGTCACACTCACCTGCGCCGTGCGGTCGCCATTTAAGGACAAGTGGGAGGGAGGAGCAGCTGGGAGGCGGGAGCGGGGAGGGCACAGAACAAAAGGGGGTGTGGCCACGTGAACGGCGGCGGGGAGCGGGGTGGGCAAGGCACAGGGGGACCACAACAAACAATATACAAAAGGAAATACAATGCAACAAAAAGTACAATATTCAACGAAAATACGGCGGAACTGCGGGGCAGGGAATAGCGAGGCAGGCAGCTAGGGCGGCAAGGCAGGCGGCACAACGAGGCTGCGAGCAGCAGCGAGGGGCACACACAGCTGGTGGCCGTGCGGTGCGGGGGTGTCCTGAGAACAGGTCACACTCACCTGCGCCGCGCGGTCGCCATTTAAGGACAAGTGGGAGGGAGGAGCAGCTGGGAGGCGGGAGCGGGGAGGGCACAGAACAAAATGGGGCGTGGCCGCGTGAACAGCGGCGGGAAGCGGGGAGTGGGGTGGGCAAGGCACAGGGAGACCACAACAAACAATATACCAAAGGAAATACAATGCAACAAAAAGTACAATATTCAACGAAAATACGGCGGAACTGTGGGGCAGGGAACAGCGAGGCAGGCAGCTAGGGTGGCAAGGCAGACGTCACAACGAGGCTGCGAGCAGCAGTGAGGGGTGAGGGGCACACACACAGTTGGTGGCCGTGCGGTGCGGGGTGTCCTGAGAACAGGTCACCTAAGCTACCTAAGGTGTAGTTGGTGGTGGTATTGGTGGAGGTGGTGGTATTGGTGGTGGTGGCGGTGGTAGTGGTGGTATTGGTTTTGGTGGCGCTGGAAATGGTGGTGGTGGTATTGGTGGTTGTGGTATTGGTGGTGGTGGTAGTATTGGTGGTGGTATTAGTGGTGGTGGATATGTTGGAGGTGGTGGTATTGGTGGTGGTGGTATTGGTAGAAGAGGTGGTATCAGTGGTAGTGGTATTGGCGTTGTTGTTGTTGTGAATAAAATAGGCTTTTGAAAACAACTTATCAGGTGGCTTTAGTACAGATGACATGTGTAGGAGAGTAGGATCTGCTTCCTATGATTACCCCCACTTTTTGCTGGTGTTTCACTGTTTTTTGACTTTAGTCTGGTTGGGGCCCTGCTATCCAGAACACCAGCGTAGCTGCTTCCTCTCTAAATTGATTGCATGTAATTTAGGTACACTCCAGTTTGGTTACTGAGGTACCCTTGTGAGTCCCTAGTACATGATACACTAGGTACTAAGGGCATAGGCACCCCAGAGGCCTTCCAGGGGCTGAGGCATGTATTATGCCACCCTTGGGAAGCCTTCCAAAATGACACCACAGGACTGGTACTACAGCCTGCTTAAGGTGGCGCATCCACCCCTTACTAAGATATAGGTTACCTATATCTACCTTTAATCACAGACACATATAAACCTATCAGTCACTTCTATGGCAGGCCTTATCAATCCTGAAGGCAGAGCGCTTGATTTTGTGTGAGAGGGTGCCCATGCATGAGCAGAGCCACTCTGCAGCTTTTGGAGCCTCTTCTCTGAGGCTGTTTTGTGATGCAGCAAGCCCACATACTCTTAAGTGCATTATAACCTTGCTGGAAATGCTAACTTTGGAATGGCTGCATGGAAACATGTTGTGTTTGGTGTCAAACACTTTGGAATCCTACCTCCCGCCAGTCCTGGTGGCGGGGGTAGAATTCCCCCCTTCTAGAGGGAGAGACATGTACACACTGGTCTAACCAGTAATAGTTTAAAAGAGCCCTGGCATCACAAAATGGATGCTGTAGCTACAGACACGAGTCTGGCCTCCTGCTGCTGACCAAAACTCCTGCATGGGGAGGCATGGACAATAGGTTTCTTGTCACTGGGAGGTGTAACCACCTCCCAGGCAGGTGTTAGTGTATTGGGACTGGGTGGGTGCACTCTGAGAGTGCTTTGAAGTCTGCACTGGGGCACATTTGGTGTCCCCGTGCATAATCCAGTTCTAACCGGTTCCAAGGGCTACCAGCCCCTGTTCTGCTTTAAAGTGAACAAAGGAAATGGGTGTAACCACTCCTCTATCCAGACCCTCCCATAGGTGGGTCCCCAGAGTATGTCCAACCCCTTTGCTTAGTATAAGTAAGGGAACCCTGGCAACAGGACTTTAGATTACACCTAGACGAAACTCTGAAACTGAATCCTGGAACTCCAACGCTCTACTAAAAACTAGAGGATGGAAAATCTCTCTTTGGGTCAAGGAGTGACTCCCCTGCTCAAGCAGACACCAATGTAGCATTTGCTGATCTGCATCTCAGGAGCTCCCGCCGGACTCCAAAGTAATTGAAGCCCAGAAAAGGGATTTTCAGACTTCTTGAAGACTGACCCGAGTCCCCAGCAAAGCTAAGACCCACAGCCCTCACAAATGAAATGGAACTGGAACCCCTGGACACCGTGCACATTTGCTAGTGAATTAATTTCCTGAGCTTTTCTGAAGTTGTGACTTGGGTTACTTGTAGCCCAAGCCCTGAGCACCATCTGCACTGAAGATTGTGGGCCTATACTCCATGAGTGCTCCGTGAGCCCGCTTCTTGCATTTCTGCTTGAGACTCCTTCATGATCCATGGTCCATCCACTGGTGGGTCCCCTCGAAGGTAACTCTACTTTTCCATGGGCTTTTCTGGTTGTTCCAGATGTGCCCTGACTCCCTACCAAGTGGTGAGTCCCTCAGACCTTGCTGGTCTGCACAAAAGCCTATCTCTGCTTTCTGCTGATGTTGCTGTTACCAAGTCTTGTTGGGTCCAATCTGGAAACCAACACTGCAGCACTCGACATCCTTTGTGGGACAGCTCGATTTCAGAACCTGGTTGACGTTGACACCTCCTGGTCCTCGTGGCTGGAGAGTCAAAGTTCACCTTCTTCACCTGAAATCACCCGACATCGGTGGGCATTCAACTATCGTGTCCGTTGTCACTGGCAAGTGACCCAGACTCTGTCCCCTCTGCTTTCAGGTTCTTCTCATCTTTGATACAGGCTTGGATCATACCGGACACTTTCCACTTGTACGTCAGCAGCACTTTGCAGCAGATCGCCATTGAAAACGACGGCGAAACCCGACCCCAAAAGACAGCTATGCACCCGGCATCTCTGGGTGAGGTAACTCGAGTATGAGAGTACTCCGGTGCTCCCTTGGGTATTGACTCTAAAACCTCCTTGTTCTAAAGGGGTTAGCTCCAAGTAGTTTTCTAAGTGTCCTTTATCTTTAAAATTCCATCAGCGACTTTCTTCATAGAAGTTAATGGTGATTCGCGCCTGTGTTTAGACACTGCACGCGTTCCCTTTTGGTTCCCCTGTGTCACTACCTTGGGTAGTTTCTTGTGGCCCCAGCAGTTCTAAAGGCTTTAGGCCTTGTATCTATGCAAGTCGTGGGTCTTATACCACTTTCTTAATATATGGTTTGGTACGCCCCGAGGGCTCAACGTATATTGTGCTAATTTACTGTGTGTTAATAAGTTTACTGAATGTACCTTTGCCTCTAGCCTCATAAAGAGACTAGTGGGATGTGTTTAGAATAAATACATATATTTTATATATATACCTGGTGTGGTTCTGCTTTCATTTGGTCATTCACAAGATTATAGATTGGTAAAACAAGCTGCTTTACATTCCTCCAAGACAGCCTGAAGTCCACAGCTACCACTAGGATAGCTTTCTATAAAGGTTGTCTTTAACCTACCATCAATAAGGGCTGTTTGGACTGGTGCAAGGTGCCCACTAGAATAGTGGACAGCATATGGCAGGCCAACTTCTCACAACATGTAACAGAGATGTGCTATTGTTAGCTTCAGCCCATTAGCACAGGATTATGTGCTACCTGGAATTCACATGAGCAAATAATTTCTAAATCCATTTTACTTGGGGGGGTGGTTTAAACAGGCACGAGATAATGCCGGGTCAAAGTGATTGAAAGCAGGCACCCGTGTTCCTGGAGCGGCCCTGCTGCTTAAAAAAGAGGTTTCAGCTGAAGCAGCGCAGTTCGGGCATGCAGTAAGAGAAACTCAATAAAGTAAATAGTGCTTACAGACTAAATAACAGGTCCCGTGTAACAACTGAAGTAAAAGGGCCAGTCGCCATGGGAGGGTACAAATGAAGACAAGGCCGTACTAAGAAGGGACTAACAAGCCTATTATTAAATCCAAAGGCAGCATTTACAAAAGACAATGACACAAGCCAGTGAAAAGTATGGGAGGAGAGTGGGCGCTGCTTCTCTCCCATACTCTACTACAGCAATCTCGCAGAGCATGTGCACTGCTGCTAGGCTCGACCTAAAAATGGTTTAAAACAAAAGTCCCTGCTTTCTTTTTTGTTGCTTATTTAAAGTTGAAACTTGAAAGGGCGGCACACCTTTCCCTGACCATCAGAATTAAAGGTATATTTGACATATTCGTCTTAAAACATTATCAAGTCAGTTGTTCTTATAATTGTTATGGAAAATATGACATCTTTTGTTGATTTTTCTAACTTTTATACTGGCCTAAATATATAAACACAGGTTGTTTTTACCAGAATTACTGGCCCTGGGACACCCCAACCAGAGTGCATTGATTTGGACAGACATTGGCCAGCCACCACACTCTCAAGACCTCCTGACAACTAGCAGATTTATTTATTCATTCTCTCACAGTGATTAGAGTGAGTAACAAACCCAGAGGACACGTTGCTTGGTCAGTATTTAACAGAAAATAAATGAAAGCACTTGTTAGATTCACACAAAGTGTTTGAAAGCATGATTGGAAAAACAATGGGGAAAATAAAGCAACAATTGCTATAATAATTATTTATTCATATAGTGGACACTTTCCATATTGTCATCTGTGGCACTTTAGCACTTGTCTAACAAAGGGAGGGACTTATTTTGCATCAAGGTCCAGCATTCGTGCTCAAAATATTCTAATAAATGTATGTGGGGTTCCTAAAGGAGGATGGGTGTCTACATGGGTCAAGCTCTTCATTGGCTTCCCATTGTAAAAGGGATCCTGTTCAAAGTTCTGATTATAACATTTCGAGCAATGCACAAAATAGGACCACTATATCTACAGAAAACATTCAAGATATACTGCCCAACCAGAAGCCTAAGATCATCAAATTCCAATACTTTGGTGGTTCCTAGGTTTCGTTTAAAAACCCGTGGAGGAAAGTCCCTGGCAGTACTGGGTGCAAAGGCTTGGAATACTCTGCCTCCTGCCCTGAGAACTCTGGATAAAGAAACAGAGTTCCGCAAAGAATTAAAAACTTGGATATTCAAACTGCAAGATAGCATGGCCAGAACTCTAGTTTGATGCATGCCTTTGTTTTTGGTCCAACTCTGAGTCACTTTGTCATCTGGTAATTTGCCTGAGGTAGCGCCTAGATGCTCCATTGGAACATTACATTCATCTGTAGGGTACGCATTGGGCATAACCCTGCAAGAATCAAATGCTCTCACATACCTGGAAGCATAATGGGTAAAACAATGTGGACAATAAACAACAATTGCTATAAAAATTATTAATGTACATAGCGGACACTTGACATACCATCATCTGTGGCACATTAGCACTTGTAGCTTGAGAATTTGAAAATGTGACACTACATGTCTCAGAATATAACCACACTAAAAGGATTCTTTCCAATTAATGTATTGCCTAAAAATGTAACTCATACCTGCTGATGGATTGAAAAAAAATTCAAAGCATAGGTGCCTGCTAATAATCCTTGTTAGCAAATAAGCACATGTCAGAGCCACATACATGTATCAAAGAGAGTTAATTCAAGCTCATAGACTAAGATGTTGTAAGGTTTAGGATCTTAAATGTACCAGAAGAAGTTGATCCCAGCTCAGTTCCATACATGTATCAGGGAAAGATGGTTCAATTTGAAAACATACTTGCTTTGCTTGTACTTGTATAAGACTATATTTAACCATCAGCCATTATGACATGATTTCTAATCGATTAGGAATGAAAGCTGATATGTCACAGGAAAGAACAATCAATCTCTCTTAGTGCAGAACCTTTCACAGAAAATCTAAACTGGCAGTATTTCAAGCGATACTAGGTTAAACAATCTAACAAATGTCTCTCTCTTCGATATAATAGCACACATTTTATGCCAAGAATAATGATGTGACTTTTGTTGCTAGTAGGTCTCAGTTTTCATTTATGGTGTGCTAATTAAATTATTATTAATGACCTCTCAGACACCAACACCACCAAACTCCTCAAAAGTCTAGACAACATCAGCCTCATACAGATCGTCAGTGACCCCACACAGAGCAGGACACACAATGGACTCTTTTGTCAAGTCCAGCAACAGAATCAGATACAGTCACACATCAGAACTCTCCTGAATGAACGACCCCAGCGTGCACTTCTCCCTCGCTGGACTACTGCACAATACCCCCATCCGAAACAATGCACCGTACCGCAGCTGGAACAGAGTAACACAGCCTCACCACCTCCAAAAAGGAATACCACTGCCAACCTGTGCCAAATGGTAGAGAACTTCAATGCCTGGATCACAAAAGCAGCAAAACAAGTCAACCCCACCAAACCACCCAAGACGCACAAACCCAACAAATTAGCCACCTGGCAAACACTAGAACTCCGCATGTCAGAACACGAATGCAAACAACTAGAAAGAAAATGATGTACCAGCAAGAGCGACACCGACCGAGCCACCTACAAAGAAAACCTCTTCAACTACCACTGCCAGATCAAATCTGCAAAGAAGGAAGCCCTCACATGCCGCATCAAAGCCAGCACCAACCAAGCCAAAGACCCTTTGCCGTTGTCAGAGAATTCTCCAACCCCTCAGCCATAGAAAACCCTAACTCTCACTCACAAGAACTGTGCGACTAACTCGCCAACCACTTCCACAACAAAATGACAAGTTCCAACCATCTGCAAAAACATTGAATCCCAATCCTCAGACACACAAGCAATGACCACCCAATCCCCACCTGGAAACAGCTCAGCACACCTACAACCACCACCCTGAAGAAATCCATCTACTCAGGAGCACCCACAGACACCTGCCCATATCGGATCTTCAACCTCAGAAGCAACAAGATCAGCCACCAACTCATCACTGTTGGACTTGGCCCTTTTGGCCGGTTCACCCATGAACTTTTTGCCTTTTAATATGACCTGATGGTAGTGATTTTAGGCTTCTGCGCACTTTAGCATTGTGGCCCAGTGTAAAGTGCGTGCACCCCAATCACACCATCTGCATGATACCACAAGGATCATTGCTCAGCCCTACTCTCTTCAACATCTACATGATCCCTCTCGCAGATACCGTCAGATTACACAACATTAAAATCATCTCATACGCAGATGACACTCAACTCGTCCTTTCTCTATCCACAAACTCCACCCAAATCAAGACCAACTTCCACAACTGCATGAAGAACATCGCAACATAGATGGGGTATAGCTGCCTCAAACTTAACATGGACAGGAACGAAGTCCTGATCTTCAGCAGAAACATCGCCCTCATGAACGACCTCTGGTGGCCCATGGAGCTCGGGTCAACCCCCATTCCGAAAAACTTATCTGGTAAGTTTCTATTATTTCAGGATGAACTTTAACATTGAACTTAGAAGCTGCAAAATGTTATGTTTCAAGTCCACCAGAAACTCTAGGACCTTCATTTTATGGGTTGGGATATGATCAAACAAGCATTGGCAATGCCAATCTGTCTCGCCTTTGGGACCTTAGAAGTGTTTAGTCAGAGCTATCGGCTAACGCATCTGCTCAGGTTAACCAGGCACTTCCTAAAAGCATTAGAGGGGACAGGGGAGGGGATGGATGAGGTCAGAGCATTACCCAGTATGACAAATGTTCATGTTCCGTACTTATCAAGGCACCTACTATATAAAAGGAAAATAGAATGTCACCCGTGCATTATTCAATCTCGAAGTGCCCAAGGATGGGCAGTGATGCCCTCTTTGAAATGTTCATGCACCTTCGTGCCCACTCCAGATGAATCATATCTGTCATTTGCCTGAGGCGCGACTGCGGGCGTCTGCTGCTCCCCTCCAAAACCTGGATCGCCGACAGGAGTCCGTCTCTATGTGCCACACAGAACAAGCTAAACATTGACAGTGCCAGTAGGAATGCCGTGATTGTGCACAGATGAACAACATAGCTCCCAGACAATGTTCCTGCCCTTCTAGCAGCAATTCCCCAAACTCCCCCCACAAGCGCCACCCCTAAACTCCACCCCTCCGCATCCCCTCCTGTGCCACTTGACTCCCCACACATTACCCACCCATGCAAATTCGTGGCCCAACTCCCTACACCCCACCCACTGACCTCGCTCTCCAAACCCTCTGCAGCATCCCCTATACAAGCAACAGTTGCTGCCCATTTATCTTCCGCAAACAATAACCCTTGACAAAGCCAATAGACCTGACCTGTTGCAAGTATGATGTTACTTGTTGTATCTTATATCTGGATCCAATGACAGAAACAGCAAAATACCAGTCGGGTGGCACACTATGCTAAGCACCAATTTTTTAGCTTGCATGATTTACTTCACGCCCTTCATTATACTAGCCACGCCCCTTTGAGAGACCCCCAACTTTTCCATCCCACTCACAGCCCTGGCATGCTTGTGCTATATGTTTGACAATCTGTATCTACGCTATTGGGGCATTTTCCGCCCCACCATCACTGAAGGGAAATCATCGTTTGTGCAACACCATTTGTTACTGGTGTCCCATTTTACAAACATTTTTGCCCCAAGTATCAGGAAACTCAACCGAGTTTCCCAGATCCCCTAGTGGAGATCATCCGCCCTAGTCCCCAGGCCACCCCTTGTTCCTGCACCTTCGCTTCCCTTCCTCCCTGCATCTTCCTTCACAACTATGAACTGCCTTCTCTTCCCTTCCTACGGCAGAGTGTGCCCTTTTCAGATACCCTCAGGCTCGAGAACAAGAGACAACAGCGTGGACTCCTGTTACTCCACGTTGCCAACAATGGAATGTTGGATGTACACACCGAAGCAAGGGTGATGCAAATGAGCCAAATGCAACAAATTTCATCCTGTGAGTTGAATTTCAAAACAACAAACAGTCCGATGTATTTGCCTACGTTTCAAACACAGCTCTCAACCACTCAAATCCTCATCCTCAAGACTCAATACCCTCTGTCACTCGGGGCAGTCTAGTCTTGTGCAACCGAACCACTGAAAACAAGCACTGGATCCTGGACCCGACAGAACGTATTTTGCCGATCCAGGGCACCACACTCCAAATTCTCACGAGACAGCAGTCTCTACAGCCCGCGTGTGCAGAACTCCACTGTCTGGAACTTGCATTGTCCGGCACCTGGGGCAGCCACAAGCTCTAACCGTATCTCTAAATACCAACAAAGTCTCCACTCGTAGTCCCTCATTTGCCCAAATGCTCATCTCATGATGGCCGCAAAGCAGACACATCGACAGTCCTCTAAATTCCATCGTGATAAGGCTCGGACAAGCATCCCACACAAGACTAAAACTAGGACTACGACCCTCAAAAACACTCCCTCAACACAGCACACCTTGCCTCCATGTTGCGGCAACAAGAACGTGCTGCACTTCAAAGAAGGAAAACAATCCAAAGGCAATATCCGAGGTCACCAACACAGTCTCCAAGATGCACAGCCAATGCTGTGGCCGAGTCTATATAGCAAAACTTTATTTTTGCTGTGCTATCTTGTTGCAACACTAAATACTCCGGCCACTAGGGAATGGCGCCAACTCCTTCCTTTGTAGCTTCCTGGATTGTCGGAGCCTCTACTAGGGCGGCAGCAATGCCTTCTGGATCAGAGCCCTCGTGATCCAAAGCACACACATTCAACAAGGGTTCTTTTACGGTGCACCCCAGGAATGTCACTTCCGGCTTCATCGGCCCTGCCCGCACTACTTTAAAACAAGCATAGGCAATGCAATATGACTCGCATGTACGTGAGGCATTTTGCATTAAAAATGGGAGTGCTGGCATGAAAGAAGGCATGAACGGGAGGGGGGCTGAGGGGTTGGCAAAAAATCATGGACTGTGTAAGGGGGTGGGGGAACACAGGGAAAGAAAAATGTTGAAAAGTATCCTAGAGCTGTTAATGCCTCTCCTCAGGACTCAACCTCTCCTGGTTAGATATGTCACTATCTTTTGATTTAGACTGCAGGTTAACACAATCCAATTCTGTATTAAGGAACAAAGGCATTTCATTCTCATTTTAGTTCTAGCATCCCTGTCTAAAGATTTCCTCAGTTTACTTTTAACATACTTGGCCACATGGCATAGAGGAGACTATTCCAAGGCATTAGTATTGAATTATAAAATGGTCAAACATCGCACGCGCCTTGGCATTCAAAGCAGTTCAGGCAGTTGACTATAACCCTTTGTTGTTTAGTCATATCAGAGTAAAAATCATCACCATTATAATAAACATCAAAATCAGTATCATCATAAATATAGGTATCTCCATAAGCATTAGAAATAGCATCAGATATCATTGATTTATTTATCAAATGCATGTGACTTGTATGTGCCTAACACTCTCCTTCCAGACTTGAGGGGCAGCAAAGGGACCTTAGGTCCACAACAATTTGTTGGCTGGTGACTGTCAGTCAAAATATCATTGCAATTGTTTACCAATTTTGTCATGCAGTTGTCATGCAATTCACATTTAGCTCTAAATGAATGCCAAGGAAACTTTAGGTCAATCTAGTGTAAATGCATTTCGCTAGCATCAGTAGTAGCGCCAGCTTCACAGATATCACTTGAGCTACAGATATTCCCAAGTCTGGTGCCACAGATATAAAAGAAGATGACACTGCCTTTTGGATAGATTGAACCTAAATGAGTAAAAAAGTGTACAATGTATTTCTTTTGTAAATCCTCTGCATCTAGTTCAGCACCCTTATTCCTTAAGCTATTCAAATGCTTCCCCATAATGTAAATTAAGGTAATAACACCTTATTAAATAAATTGCAGCTAATATATAACAGGGTGCAGCAATAGTATGGTAGTAAACACTGAGCATGGGACCAAAAATGGCACTCCAGGCAACAAACCAAACAGAAAGTGTAAATACCACCAGCAGTATGTCCATTCTAATGCATCTGAGCAGGAAGCAGAGTGCATGGAAAGATAAGCAAGCAACCACATCAAACAAACAATGCAAACTAAAATACAGTCGGGTCACAGGCAGCAAGGCAGTCCAGACTGGGGTAATATGGTGAATACCACACTACATAGTAGGATCCACTCTCAGAACATTCATTTTTGGGGAGCTGACAAAGCAAACAGTGGGAAAGCCAATACGGTGGAGAAAGAGAAACCCATTTGTTGGATCTGATCCTTTTTTTGGATGGTTATCCCCAAAAGATTTGCCTTCCTCCGCTTATTTTTCTGACTTTCTTTTTGTTGGCTTTAGGACTCTGGTCACTTTACCACTGCTAATCAGTGCTAACGTTCATGTTCTCTCTCCTCTAAACAAGGTATGATTGGTTTACACCTGTATAATTAAAGTACTTATAAGTCCCCTGTAAAGTGGTATACCATACACTCAGGGCCTGTAAATGTAATGCTACTAGTGGGCCTGCAGCACTGCTTGTGCGACCCACAGACATAGCCTTACAAACCTGTCTCAGGCCTGCCACTGTAGGGCCTGTGTGTTCAGTTTACTGCCACTTTAATTTGACATTTAAACCGCTTACCAAGCCTTAAACTCACCTCTCATTACATATAGGTCACCCCTAAGGTAGGCCCTATGTAGCCTTATGGGAAGGGTGCTGTGTAAGTAAAAGGTAGGACATGTGCCTTTATTGTTTGGCATTACCTGGAGGTGACAAACAGCCTATTTTGTTTCTCACTGTTGTAAGACCTATTCCTCTCATAGGCTAGCATTGGGAATTACTGTATATATATTTAAGTGGTAATTCCTGATCTGAGAAGAGTTGTGTTGCCATGTTTGGTATGCTTAGAATGGCCAGAGTCAGTGCAGGGTTGGTTTCCTCACTAAGCAAAGTTTCTGTCATAAATTGGAGGTCCCAATCATTATCCTTGAAGGACTGAAGGATGTCTAATGAATGTTTGACCAACGATCTGCAGTTTATTAATCCGGCTTTTGAAGGAATATAAAATCGATATCATATAATGTTGTCATAACATATCCAATGTATATCTGCAATCTCCTGTAAAGCCTCTTGTAAATATGCTCGACTCATGTGCATGATTCAGATCATGTTGCTGAACTTGGAGGAACCTGGGATCAGATAAAGGCATGGGACAACCTGGTAATAAACTTAAAGATGAGATTTTATCTATTCCATCTCAGATTATTACATTCATGCAAACCCTTATTCCCCCAAGGAAGGTGGATTGGGACAAGTTGACAGCCTGCATCCAAAATAAGGATGAAAATGTGTCAGATTTCTTTACCCGATTTGAAAAAGTATTTATTGATTTCAGTGGACAGGAGTTGTCCACTGAGGGTGGTATACGGTTATTTGTCAATTGATTTGTTACTAACTTGTTGCCAGAAATAAAGACACGTTTGCAGGCTGCCGAGAGTACCTGGACTACATCACCCCCTTCAGGGATCCTTAGTATGGCTCAGTACTATAAGCATAGGGAAAATGAGAGTTAAGATCATTCGGACAAAAAAGTTAAAGACCTAAAGACTCGTGTATTGCTGCAACAAGTTAGCCGAGGGCAAAATGGAAGAAGAGCAAGTAGGGGCCCTTTTCCTAGGGGTACAATGATGAGAGGAGGCGGAAGTCAGGGACCCCCTTTGAGGTACGATCCGTGTTCCAATTGCAGACAGGAGGGACACTGGCGAGCCCAGTGTCCATTACTTATGGAGCGGGCTGGTTTTAGCAGGGGATGAGGAAGAGGAGGTACTGACCGAAGCAGCATGAAACTTGGTGACCGAGCAGGCGGTGAGTCAGAAAAAAACTGTTTTGATGATTTCCGAGGGAGACAATATAAAACATTTTATTACGCGCTCTGCTACTACAGAGTATCCTGGCGCGATGTGTAGGCACTAAAACTGACCCAGTCCCAGAGAAAGAAGCAGAGAGCTAAATACTGAGGTTAAAAAGATGAGTTTTTAGCCCTTTCTTAAATCCTGCCAATGTAGTTGATGATCTCAGAGAGAGCGGCAAGGCATTCCAGGCCCGTGCTGTTTGGACCGAAATTGACTGACCGCCCAGTCTCGCATATCTGATTTTAGGCATAGACATCAGACGAAGATTGGCCGATCGAAGAGCACGATGAGGCGTATAAAAGGAAAACCTCTTGTGTAAGTATTGTGGGCCTTGCTGGTGCAGGGCCCGAAAGGCCAAAACCAATGATTTAAACATAATGCGATGCGCCACAGGGAGCCAGTGGAGCTCACGAAGATGGGCACGTGCACCAGTTCTTCGTGGAAGATGGAACAGAAGTCGCACGGCCGCGTTCTGAATGATCTGCATTCGCTTTATAAGGTATTTAAGGAGACCACTATAGAGAGCATTGGCATAATCAAGCCTTGACAGAACCAGAGCACGCAAAAAAGTCTCCTTCGCCTCCCTATGGAGAAGAGGAAGGAATCGCTTGAGTGACTTTAGGGTCGCAAAACAGGTCGCAGTAAGTTTTTTTAGATGGGCTTCAAACTTAAGATCCTGTCCAAACCAGACCCCCAAGTTTTTGGCCGGGCCTCCATGATAGCTAGGACATGCAAAATCTGTCGGCCAAATAAGCTCTCTAAAATTGGCCGGAAAATTGCCATAGAAAAGTAGCTCAGACTTGTCCTCGTTGCATTTAAGCTGGGCTGAGACAAGCCAGCGGAAGACATGGGTCAAACAAGAGCAGACCGTCAGAGCGTCTAAGCAGTCCTTAGGCCAGGTGAACAACAGCTGCGTGTCGTCAGCGTATGACATTATTTTGGCTCCCCACTGCTCAGCCAGATAGATCAACGGAGTCATGTAATCGTTGAACAGCAGTGGGCTCAACGTCGAGCCCTGTGGTACCCCGGTGGTGAGCTTCTTGGGTGATGAGGCAAAAGGAGGCAACCATACCTGCTGCGACCGCTCAGACAAAAACGAGGACAGCCAGGCCAGAACCGCACCCAACAGCCCCACCTCTGCCAGCCTAGTCAGCAACTGGGCATGGGGCACCGTGTCGAAGGCGGCAGATAAGTCTAGCCAAACCAGGACCGCTCTGCCGCCTCCGTCTAGACACTCCCTAATGGCCTCTGAGACTTCCACCAGAGCCGTTTCAGTACTGAAAGCAGCCCTGAACCCTGATTGAGCCGGGTGCAGGGCGTGAGAGGACTCGATGAAAGTATTCAATTGCCTAAAAACTACTTTTTCGGTCACTTTCGCTAGTGCCGGGAGCAGTGATATCGGACGATAGCTGGAAGTAGACAGGGGGTCCAGGCTGGGTTTCTTCAACAGGGGAAGAAGCTTCGCCTGTTTCCAACAGAGAGGCACTGAGGCAGAAGCCAAAGACATGTTAACAACCTGGGTAACCTCCTGATACACCAGACTAGCCGCTCCCCCCAAAACCCTAGCAGGGCACGGGTCAGAGGGTGAACCAGACTTTAGCGACTCCAAAATGGCCAGCACATCAGCTTGCTGAGCAGGCTCAAAGGTGGAAAATTGGCTAACATGTTGCTTCGCATCCATAGCAATGTTAGGTGGTGAAAGCGGAAGGGGACTATCAGAGTTTAAGAGCTCCTCTTGAATTTTTTTGATCTTATTATCAAAAAAACATGACAGTTCCTCACACCACAAATCGGAGGCCGGGAGAGCTGGGGAGGCAGCACATGGAGAGAGGAAGCTCTGAACAATGGCAAAGACTTCTCAATCCTTCCTGAAAAATAGCTACTTTTAGCAGCCTTGATTTCAGCATAATAAACCTTCTGCGCCCTCCGCAGCTTGCTCTTAAGTTCAGGACAGAACTCAAGGCGCCAGGCTCGCTCCAGCTTTTTGCACCCTAATTTGAGTTCTCTAAGCGTATGGGAGAACCAGGGTTTGGAGGGAGACGACCTCGTCCGCCTGCTACCACTCTTATTAGTATGTAGAGCGGCACTTTGTTCAACCCAAGCGTTGAATGATTCCACCGCAGAATGCAGATTTAATGGCAGGGTCGGCCGGTTAGACATGAGAGAGTCCGAAAAGGTAGACAAATTTATTCGCTGGGCATGAGCATGAGAGGCAGAAAATTTCTTCGGCCCTTTTGAATTTATGTGCCAGGTGAACAGAATTAAGGCATGGTCCGTCCAAGTGACCCACCTAGGGGGTAGCATAGAGATCCCAAAGTTAGAGCAGACCAGGTCCAACCAATGGCCAGCCGCATGGGTGGGGAAGGTCACCCATTGTGTAAGATGCGCCAGCGAAAAGACTTCTGCCAAGCCGATCGTTTCCGGTAAGTCCATCGCGTCCATATGAATATTAAAATCCCCCAGATTAAGATATCGAGAGATTTTAAGGGCGCGGGGGACGATAACCTCCTCAATATTACCAGCAAAACAACCCGCATAGCTAGGGGGGCGGTAAAGCAAAGTACCTCCCAGGGTAAAATGAGGGGAGAGGATCACGGCGAAGTGTAACATTTCGGTTTCGCCAAGTAGTTCGGGCGGTTCACTCACCAATGTCCAGTGGTCTCGGTATATTACGGCCAGACCGCCACCTCTACCCTTCGGTCGGTCCATCCTGGTGATCTTGAAGCCGCGTGGTATAGCAAGTTCAACCACCGGCATACATGACTCAGAAAGCCAAGTTTCGGTGAGGAAAAGGAGATCAAGCTCCTTCTCATCAAGCAGCTCAAATATATCAGCCGCGTGTTTGACCATTGATCTAGCATTGATCAGGCCGGATTTAATAGTCTCTAGGTTGGTCCTGGACGCAATGGTCGGAGATTGATGGCTAGCAAAGCCGAACCCACATGTCGGGCATCGGCGATGCATATCCTTTAGCACCTCCCAAGATTTGGCGCCATCGCAGCTGTAGGTATTGAGGGCACATAGCTCCTCAGAGGAGTACCTCAGAGAGCCAGCCTGAGAGCAGCGAGGGAGATGCGAGGGTGCCCCGGCCCTGGGCCCGTCCGGGATACGGACGGGCACAGACGGGCCCTCCTTTGGCGCTCCTTCGGACAAACTGTGCAAAAAACGCTATTGAACAATACTATATTGAGGATTATCATGAAGACACCTATTGCAGAAATAATTATGCATGAGACAGCCACGGTCAGAGCAGGGACCATATATCAGTACCAGTTGACCAGCAGGGGCCTTATGATAAGGGAAATTTGATGGGGACTTCTGAAAAGTTTTTAGTGGATACTGGAGCTATGAATAGTTCTGGAGCTCATACATTGGTCCCAGGGGCCGCTCTGTCAGGGCAAATTAATGTATCAGTGGGATTTTCAGGAACCCCTGTAGTCAGCCCCGTTTCGAAACCACTTCCCTTTACTATTGGCCCTGTTACTGTAGAATCACCGTTTCTGCTTACTTCTAGTTGCGACGAGAACTTGTTAGGGTTGGATATATTGAAAAAGTTGCATGCTCGAATTTATTGTTCTCCTGATGGTGTGTACCTAACATTACGGCCCCCCGTTGAATGTGCATCTCAATGTTTGATGAAAAATGTACCCCTCCCTCCTGAATTTTCAGACATACCACCCACTCTGTGGGCAAAAGGGGACACGGATGTTGGAATATTGAACATACCGCCCATTTCTATAAAATTAAAACCAAATGTGCGCTTACCCTGTATTCCTCAATATTGAATCTTGGCTGAAGGCAAACAGGCTTTGTTGCATGTTATTAGAGATTTGATTAAAAAGGGAGTGGTGGAAGAAACAGCATTGAATATTTGCAATAGCCCCATTTTGCCGATTTTAAAGAAGGCCCTTCTGGATGGTGATCCTGATTATAAAGATACTTAACGTTTTGTAATTGACCTTAGGGAGGTTAATAAAATATTGGTACCCCAATATTCTGTGGTCCCTGATATTACTGCTATCTTAACTATGATTCCCCCTACAGCGCAGTATTTCTCTGTGATTGATCTAAAGAATGCGTTCTTTAGTATCCCCATACATCCTGACAGCCGTCATGCCTTTGGATTCTCATTATCTGGCCGAAGCTTCAGATTCTGTTGCGCACCTCAAGGCTATACTGAAAGTCCCAGCATTTATATTCAGGCTCTTAAAACAGTGTTGGATGAATTGGTCCTCCCTTCCAGTAATGTTCTCATTCAATATGTGGATGATATTCTGGTGGCATCTGATACGGCGGACGGTTGTAAGGAGGCCACTGTCAAATTGTTGCGTCATTTAGCTGCTCATGGCAATAAGGTATCTCTGTCTAAATTTCAGTATTGTCAACAGGAAGTGACTTACCTTGGTCACTTACTGTCGAAAGCGGGGAGACGATTAACTCCTGAATGAATATCTGTTATTACTAATATGTCTGTGCCTCGTACTCAACGTGATGTTCATGCTTTTCTGGGCATAACTTCTTACTGTCGCCAATGGATTCCTAATTTTCCTCTTCTGACTAAACCCTTGTTGCACTTGGTTACGAAAGATGTGCATGAACCCTTACCCTGGACAGATGAATGTCAAGATGCTTTTAAATCTTTTAAATCTGCTCTCTGCTCTGCACCTGTTCTGGGTACCCCGGACTATCAGAAACCTTTTGTACTCTATGTGCATGAGGTAGACGGTTGCTCTCTTTCAGTGTTGACCCAGGATTTTGGAGGAAAACAACGACCCTGTGCATATTTCTCGGCAGTATTGGATAATGTTGCCCAAGCCCTGCCTAGCTGTCTAAGGGCTACTGCTGCTGTGGCGGTGGCTATTCGACAGTCGGAGGGGATTGTTTTGAATACCAATCTCACAGTGATGGTACCGCACGCTGTGGACATATTATTAAACAGAACAAAAACTCAGCACCTCACGAGTACACGATGGACTGGTTATGAATTAACTTTATTTGCACCTCACATTAAAATGAAAAGATGTGCCCCTCTGAACCCAGCCACGTTACTACCCCTCCCTTCGAGTCACCAAAAGGACAATGTCCATGATTGTATATTTCGGACAGAGGAAGAAACGAAGGGACGTGTAAACCTCACTGATTCCCCTTTATCTGACCCGCAAGGGGAATTTTATGTGGATGGCTCTTGTTTTAAGTTACCAGATGGCATGACAACAGCTGCTTCTGCTATAACTACTCTTAGAACCATAGTGGAGACTGCTCGGGTTTCTCAGCACTCAGCGCAAGCAGCTGAACTAACAGCATTATTAAGGGCCTGTGAATTGAGTAAAGGTTCAAAGGTGAATTTCTTTACTGACAGCCAATACGTCTTTGGCGTGGCCCATAGTTTTCGGCGGCTGTGGAGGGAACAGGGATTTCTTACTTCTCATGGCCAAAGAATACAACATGGCCAGCTGATTGAAAGACTGTTATATGCTTTAACCATACCTGTTATATGCTTTAACCATACCACAAGAAAATCACTGATACTACAGCAGAAGGAAATGCTTTTGCTGATCAAATAGTGAAAGAAACAGCGCAAACTAAAACCTCCACACTATTCCCTAGTGTAGCAACCTGATGGGTGGCGGAAACTACAGTATTTGATAACACTATTGAAAGTGTTAAGGAATTACAGAAAGAGGCTACCTCTGATGAATTGTTAAAATGGGAACAGGAAATAGGGCGGTTAGACAAAAATGATTGTTGGATCGATCCAACGGAGAGACAAAGATAGCTATTGCCTAATGCCCTGGTGTATGCAGTCGTAGTATTGACCCATGGTATTGCCCATATTGGAGCTAAAGGAATTTGTGCATTATTTGACCCAGTGTGGAATAACCTGAATATTCCTAAAACTGCTGCCCATGTTGTTAAATACTGCATGGTTTGTTTGCAGCATAATCCAGGAGGAAGAGAAACAGTTCTTAGTGGAAATTGTGCTTAAAACTTAAAATACGTATTGGTGGTGGTTTGTGCTTTCAGCAAGTGGGTTGAAGCCTACCCTACCAAAGAAAACACTGCCCTAGCTACTGCCAAAGCCCTAATTAAAGAATTTCTGCCACGATTCGGTTTACCCCGAATTATATGGACGGACAATGGGGTCCATTTTAATGCAGAAATCGTTAAGCATGTTTGTCCAGGGTTGCAGATAACACAAAAATTCCATGCAGCACGACACCCACAATCTGCAGGATTGGTCGAGAAATACAATGGCATATTAAAACTGAAAATGGCAAAGATACAGGAAAGTACAGTTTTAAGTTGGCCAGACGCATTGCCCCTAGCATTAATGTCAATACGAGTAACCCTCCATTCTCGGGTTAGGCTGTCACCCTTTGAAGTCATTTTTGGACGGCCCGCTAATGTACCAAGACCTAAATCCTTTTGTGAACTTGATTACCCCATGATGACAGATTACCTGTACGCTTTAACTAAAGATCTGCGTTCTATTCATCAACAGGTCTCAGCAGTACTGCAGCCGCTGCCGGAGGGTCCCGGGCATCGCCTGGAACCAGGACAGTGGGTCCTCGTGCGGAATTATCCACGGAAATCGAGTCTGGAACCAAGGTGGAGTCGCCCTTATCAAATCCTTCTGGTCACCAGCAGTGAAAGTCGATGGGAAGAAAAATTAGATACATGTTTCCCAACTAAAGAAGCTACCCTTGCCGCTTCCCTCTGATCAGCAGACCGAGAAGGAGTTCTAACAGAAGATGGAGAACAAAGGGTACGGTTTGTGCCTTTCTCGGATGTCATTGAATTTGGGCAAGAGAAAAGGTTGTTGATACCGCAAGGAGGTGAATCAGCTTTGGTTCTCGGAAAAAAAAACAGCTGATTCCTTTGAGGCTTCTGGAAGCTGTAGTGCACCAAATGTTCCTGCTGCTGTGTTGTTCCATGATCAGGAACAACCTGACCATTTACGACCCCGAAAACCACGCGATACCCCAGTTCCGGAATATAGGAGAAAGGGAAAGACTTGAGATGTAGGGTGAAAGACAAGTTTGTCTGGGGTATTGAGTGAGACACTGGACTGAACCCGTTGAGAGCTTGGAACTGACACATTGCTCTGTTCAGAAAGAAAGACTGTGTAAGTAAAAAGGGGGTCTTAAGTTGCAACAGTGACATTTTTCGGAGAATCAATTTGTGGATGGATAACAATAGCCTGCCTGTGAGGCTCTAAACGGACACAGGGAGAAGGAACCCTCTGGCGGCTGCCTTGCGTTCCTTCCCGAGATTTGTTTGGACTTTTATTTAGAAATGTATTCCTTTGTCCGTTTTGCCCTTGAGTATGAGAGACCTCTTGCACCCCGACCTTTCCTTGAAAATGTTCCTATGTTTTCTGCTTGGGCTACCAGAGTGAAGGTAGCCTTTGTAATAACGATTGCAGTGATCATGATAATTTTAATGAGTGTGTTTATATATTTAGAATTCCAATATCCAATGCACCATGTTTTAGGTACTACCGCAACCGCACCTGAGCATTATTTTTATACTTTTCCTCCACATAAAGAACGACATTGAGAGACTTATGTTAGAAGCGCGTTCATTAAAATGTTGCATGAGGCTCATAGCACTATGAACAAGACAAATTGTTGGGTTTGTGGTCTCTTGCCATCTGTAATGCATCGCCATGATTTGTTTCTTTCCTTACCATTATCGCATGTGGCAAGTTGTGAAGCTTGGTTCCAGTTATTGTCATTAATGTATTTGCATTTTGTAGCTGATCCTAAACGATATACTGAAAAGGATAATGAAGTCGTTTTAAAATATATAGAATGACATCTGGGATTTGATGCACAGGGGAACCAAGGGGAGGGATCTTTAGACCCAGATGCTTGTATGAATATGTACACCACTTATGAAAATGCTTCTTGGTTAATGGAAGAATTGTTGGACTTTGAACAATTCAATTCTACCCAATATTTTTTGCACTTCCAGGATCGAAATGTCACTGATGATAAGGCAATGCCCGTTCCTATTTTGAATAGTACTGCTTCCTTTTGTATCCAAGGGAAGGGTCATGTTAATGTAGGGAATAGTAGGTGTAATTATACTTACATCCTGCACACCCCCAGTACTCCACCTCTAATTACTCCTCCCATTGTATATTTTGTATGTAGAGAAAATGCTTATACCTGGCTCCCGAGAGGACGGGCTGGAAAATGTTATTTGTCTTTCCTGTATCCCACAGTTTATATAGCTCCGTCTGACTACCACAAAACGCACCAGCTGACTAAGCGGAGCCCTGGTTTTTACCAAGTATATAGAAGCATTAGTACTGAAGGCACTGATAAGACTGATGCTGCTGCTCAGCAGTTTATGGACATACCTAAGGGTCTCTTTCCAATATGGGGCCCCATTGTCACTAGTAGAGATGTTAGGCGTCTCTCTCAAGTAGTAGAAAATGTAGTCCAAACTACTGCCGGAATTCTGACTAACCTTACCGTGGAGCTTCAGGCTACGAGGCTTGTTTCGCTCCAAAATCGGATGGTGCTTGACGTCATCCTAGCTGATCGAGGAGGAGCATGCCGCATGATCGGCAGCTCTTGTTGTGTATATATTCCAGATTCTGCTCCCACTATACATTTGGCTATTCGGAAGTTGCATCGCTTGGCTGCAGAATTGCATGCTGACACTGGCACTTGGTCCCTTACTGGGTGGTTTTGGGATCTCCTCTCTACCTGGGGTTGGAAGATTTTCATGATCCTGGCTGGAGCACTAGGAGTGGCATTTGTTTGTTGCCTCTGTCTCCATTGTGGCCCGGCATGTTGCTCCTATTGTACTGCCAAACTTACTTCCTCTTTGACAGTTTCTCAACAGGCCAAAACTGAAAAACAGTTAGTACAGAAAGAAGTGTCCGACCTTATGCAGATAGATGAGGGTGTGTTATTGGATTGCATAGGTAGCCTCTATTTATATTGGCCATGTTATGCCAAAAGGGCGGTCTGAAGGAATATAAAGTCAATACCATATAATGTTGTCATAACATATCCAATGTATATCTGAAATCTCCTGTAAAGCCTCTTGTAAATATGCTCAATTCATGAACCTATTGAGAATCGGGCCCAAATCAAGCAAACGCCATCTTGGTTTCGTTTCCTGGGCTCTCTCTCATTAGTAAGGAAAGCATGTGACAAACTGCTGAGAGGAGATTCTAAAAGGTTAGCCCAGGCTATGAACAGAGCATTGCTACTAATGGTAGAAGCCCAAGGTCACATATGCTCTTTCTTGTAGAATGAGCACATTCCTGCAGATGCCATACCTATACTCCCATGTACCAGAACGAAAGGGAGGCACCTTCATTGACCTACCGCCGAAATAGTTTCTGCAGAGCTTCAAGCCTAATCTATTGTGCCTTATATGGGTTTTCCTGTTGGCTTCTTCTGGTTTGGTACTTTTCCATGTATGAGGTTTCTATGGGTATGTTGAAAGTATATATGCACTGTTTTGAACATGATCCAGCAGTCTCCTCGGCAACACCTTTGCGAGCTGTGACTAGAGGGAGGCTCCCCCGTATAGTGCGCTTTTGCGAAATAAATGATTGAACATTTTCCATTGCCGACTGATTTATGTATGGTAATTGTGATATATATAGGCTATTGGTAAGTATAGCTCTAGGATATATTTTTCTAGCACTTCACTTTAAGGGATATTGTCACAGCGGGGCCAAGGGACAGAGGTGGAATGTGCGAAGGGGGGCTTCTGTCCCGACTGGGATATTTTTCCATGGAGAAACCACAATACTTGCATATGGAATCTGTACTCAGAGCTTCAGATGTGAGGAGCAGGGTGTGGGGGCACCGAGTAGGTCTAAGGGCGGATATCTCAGTCAGGCTATATGTGATCCTACGAGAGGTATCAAATCGGGCAGCATCTCTGGCCCCGGCCGCGTGACAGTCGTGGACGGGCGCAGACGGGCTTGCTTTAGGCGCGCCTTCGGCACGCCCGCTGCGCGCGTCCACTGCGTGTCGGAGCCACAGCGCGGCTAAATAGCGAATCCAGCTTTGCAACACCAGAGCGCCACCCTGCCACAATGGCTGCTCAAGTATGGCAAACCGGAAGTGAGTAAGAGCAGGGCGAATGCCTAGAAGGTGCTCCCTCCACTCAAACAGCACAGGGTAGCTGCGGTGGACCGCCGGGGAAACAACCCTCGAGTTGAACAAGCAGGTAAAGCAAATAAGTGCAGCAACAAAATCACATAAGTGACATTAAAATCTAGATTTAATATTTAAAAACCAATCTAGCCACAGAGCACTAGTGCAGCGACAAGCTTTGGAGCCAGAGGCTGGATGTCCTGACACTTCATGCAAGTTCCATTGTTCAGCCTAATAATGAATTACTGAGACACTTGGCATTACAACATGTCAAGGCCGCTGTGGTTTTGTTAATCTGATTGACCCATGTGCCAGATGCAGCAAACTGAGTCCTTATAGTCAAGTTCCTCATCTTGGGCAAGAGCACATAAATTAGGGCAAAACATATTTCGTTCAGAACTAACAACAAACATCTTGGACTTCTGAATGTTAGTAAGTCTGGATTCCGTGCAATACTTTTCAAACCCAGCTAAGAGCTTCTCCAATCCATTTCCTGTGCAGATGCATAAATCTACTTCATCTTTATATAATTAAAGTGACAAATAATCTATTCCACTTTTATGAACATTGCAACCGCTCACTCTTATGCAGAATCCAGGAGTGCAGTGCTGGCAAATCCTTTAACCATATTAAAATCCTTTGTCAAGCTCCCATCTCAGCCATAGCAGGCGTGCAATAGTTGGAAAAGCTGCATCAGGCCAGGAGCAGACACTAATCTCTTCACAATACTAATAAATCAGGGTCTGTCCATAACATCGAAAGCACTTTTGAAATCAAGGCATGCCAGACAAATACTGTTGTAGCTGAAATGCTTGACCTATTTTCCCACATACCATTGCAGTACACAGACTACGTATTAGTCAATGTCCTATGTTCCTCAACCCACTCTCGTAGACTCTGCAGGACCAATATCCCAAATATTTTCACAAAACAATCCAAGAGAGACATGGGAGGATAGTTGCCCGGATTTGGCAGTCTTCTTCTATATATGGATTATTTCCGCTCCCGACTGGAATAATTACAGATATAATTATTGGGGCCCGATTCATAAACGTAAAATGAGACAAAAGTCTAATTTTATAACTTTAAGTATTCACAAAGGGCATTTACTACTGATCCAGCGCGGCTCCAAACCAAACCTCCAAACCATCCCTATATCCCCTAGGAGCTACCACACAATACTCGTCAGTGGGCCGATAACACTGCGAGTCACTCATTCACACAAATCGCCCTGCTCCTAGGATTAGTGAAAACTAGAGGAAGAGATGCTGGATTTTAGAGTGTCTTATTTCATCCTAAAATTCTATACACTATATACATCTGTAGTTTATCAATATTGCCATGGTTTTATTCCTTTTATTTCAGTTTAAAGAAGATTTTATTGAATACACAAATGCATTACAGCCATGGTTTTATTCCTAATAAACATTAAAACAACCCCCCATTTGGTCAATGGATCAGCTAGTAAAATGTTAACTTATGCACAACAAGGCCAGCCTAATTCTCCATTTATTCAATTTTTATTTAGAGACTAGATCTCCTAGCATGACCTTATTTTATTTAGCCTACTTCAATAATCATGAAAACATTTAATGACCTGGAAAAGAAAGTTAAGTTCAAACAGTTTACATATATTAACAGAATAGTTCAGAAAAATAAGTCAAAATAATATTACCAAGATGTCGGAAAATAGACATCAGAGTTAGGACAGCATAGTTCCCAAAAACCACCTCTCTATTCTTTCTTGATGTTCACCTCCCATCCAGACTCCGCACCCATCAAAAGGTAAAGTCAAGAAAAATGTCAAAGTCTTTACACCATAGGAAAAGTTTGTCAGTCCGACAGCATGTCGTGGTGCAAAAATAAAATCAAAAGCAAGCTTTTTTCTTACTTCCAAACATCCTCTTTTATACCCTTTTTCCCTAACTTATCTAAGATTTGAAACATTTAGGGTCCTCGTTCACTCTCATTGGTCCTTGTAAGGGGTGGATGAGCATAACCTCATCTCCTCATTGTCCATATTTCCGCCAAGTCATCGTTATAATGAAAAAATAGGAACTTCAGGCTTGTTTCCCATGCTCACGATGCGGACATGCACATTTTTGGCACTCATATACTCCCCAGGCCACGCTGAACTTGACCCACGCTGTACAGGCATAGGCCGCTTGCACTTCTCTCGAGCACAGTTGGGCTTGCGTAGATCACCACAATCTCGGAGTCTCTCAAACTTCCATTTTAGAACAGGCCTCATGGGCCATAATGGGAACTATTATAGAAACAAACACAATTAAACATTAGATTTCAAAGTATAGCCCTTCTGTTTACCTCCAACCATTCTAAGGTAACCTGGTTAGTTATTACCTAGCAGTGTTGCGACAATTAAGCATAGTTTTCTTACCATTCTCTATCATGTCTGCCACAATAAGACATTCAAAAAGCATACACACATAGATTTTCATTAGATTTGTATAACATTGTCACTTAATTAGTAGATTAAGAGTTGTAACACAAGCTAATTAGTATCCCACGTGCATTTGTGTGTGTGCATTCTATTCTACGTTGGTTAATTTCAAAACCACCCGATTAATACATATTACTGTTATGGGAAAGAGACTTCGGGAGGGGTACACAGACATTTTTGTTTTCACCCTCGCTCCATCACTACTCATAAAAGCCCTTTGTGAATACCGAAAGTTGTAACGTTCAACTTTTGGTATTCACAAAGGGCTTTTAATAGTAGTAAATGCCCTTTTTGAATACCAAAAGTCAATAAGTTAGACTTTCGTCTCAGTTTACTTTTGTGAATCGGCTCATTGTGCTTGCAATTATCCGATAAGGAGAAATAAGAGCTTGATATTGTTTTTTGGTTAATTCTCGGGAGATTTTTGTCAGAGACTAGTTCTTTCTCCTGGTTTAGAGAAGCCAAAGTACATTGACCCTCTCTATGGCTAAATGGTTCTATGCAAGAAAGACACTGCAGGTCTTAAGGGAACTGGGGAATCAACACTGCTGTCAGACACATATAGTACCTGGAAATGTAACATCCATGTGTCCCCACTGGCGCTTTGTTTCTGAAAAACCAAAATATGCTAAAAGTTTGATGAGCGGCTGGCAAAACCCACTGTTTTGGCAGGACAAGGGAAAACCCAAAAGGAATAGCACTAGGGTCCTTGGGCAGTAATCTATTACACAAGACAGATGACCCTAGTTATTTAGGATCATGAAAATGATAGACATATACTAAATAGTATATATGACTTCTGTCCAGCTGGACAGGAATTTATTAGTTAAATATTTTGCAGTGGTTCAAGTATTTCAACATTTATACAAAAGTGGGCACAGCCTGTGACCCACAGGAGACAAGACAAAACAAGTGACAGCAATTTATGCAAAAGCGCACAAGGCGGTCTGTACTATTATTCAGTATAACAGACTAGGATTCATTCTAAGCAAACCATTGTTAAAGGCATTTTGTGATTTCACAACAACATATGGTGCTTTTAAGGTCGATGACGTTTCGATGCAATTCAGAAATACATGCATCATCTTCAGGACAAAAACTTTTTAGTCATGTTTGTCTTGAGACTAATTACATTATTACATAGCCTCTGGTGGAGCTGAGCCGGATTGCAGTGATATGGTAAGTGAGCCGCGAGGGAATTATAGTGCATTATTAATCGGCCATCACGGGAATTAGCCATGGAATGGGTAAAGTTGGTTCTAGGTAGAGAGCGCGGCTTTATGGAGCTTCCACATGGGAAAATAGTTAGGCGTCTTGCTCGATGGCAGGACGGATGGGGTTCTGGCGGAGATCGCTCACGGCAGCAATCCACCAAACATATTGTAATGGTTGTTCTTTTCCTTGTACAGAGATGACCATGGTCATCTCTAAATTTGACGAAGAGTAGTCCATCAGAAAGGCAGAGTTAATGCATTCCTACCTTCCACCACTCTGTCCTTCAAACGCTATATCAGGCCCTGAGACACACCCCCACTGGAGGAAAACTGTGAATTTATTGGTTCTCTTTATTGGAAATCGGGGGGGGGTGACTTTCAGAAGAGCAGCTCATGTATCTTTAAAAAGAGAGCAAACATTGTCAGAGAAAAAGAACATTGTGATGTTTTATAATTGAACCTGCACACAGGGCGACCTTTCTAAAATGCTCGTCACTTATTTTGTGAATCATTTCTAGCATCTGATAATAATATTGATCATGCGTCTATCACTGCTTGTTAAATCAATCAGAGCAGGAATTTTGTTTCAGTTTTAACGTCGTTGATAATATTAACAGTTTAATGTCATAAATGAGCAAGATGAGCCCAATGGCTTGACATTTCTTCAGTTTTGAAAGACAGTTCACCATATTTGTAAATTGACCGGGTTCTTTTACAGAAATAAATTGCAAAACAGGGGACCTGTGTAGAAGCTGAAAGTTACAACTTGCCATCCAACGCCGGAAGTAGCAGTTGCTAACTTTTTTTTGGCCTGTAACAATGTGTTTGTATTTACCAAACCAGACGTTTCCCAAAAGTCTTTTGAAGTCACCTTGAATCTGAAGATCAAAGTGTAGCCTAAACAAATCCCTGTGGCCCGATGTAGCACAGGCCGTCAAGCACCAGGGACTTTGTGAAGTAATGCTTGGTTGCTTTCCGTGACAGTGGGCACACTTGAGGCTTAGCTGAGCTATTCTTTTATCCTGTATAATTCGTTATTCAACAGAATATTTCTTCTCTCGACACTAAGCATCGCATTGTGCGGAACAAGACTACAGCAGACACAAAACGGAGCTTAAAGGGCTATGTTGACTTCTTTAGTCAGATGCTGCAATTTGAAAGTGAAAATGCAATCAGTCTTTAGCTGACAGTGTTGTCCTCCTGTCAGTGCTGGAGGATGAATGATCGATAAGCAGGAGAAAAAGGAGGACAGCACATGGACTCCTGACACCTCATTGCGCAACTTCAGAAAGAGCCTAGGAAAGAGGCAGGTGTATTTCTTTATCACGCATCAGTCAGCTACAGGCTTCATTGCGGGTCGGCTTCGCAGCTTCTCTCTTCCATAACTCTTGCCATGTAAAGAAAACACATGAGTTTCAGTCTCTCTGTTTAGAGGGAGTAAGGCATCATTTTTACTGTTTATAAACACTTTTCTTAGTGTAGTTTTTCTTTTACCTAAATAAAATTATGCTCTTTCCGTCATCACCCACACCAACCATAATCCCCAAATAGATATAGAGAGAACCAAAGGACAAGCAACTGTGCTACTATCAAAACCATTTTATTTCCACATAAAATGACCACTGTCGACATTCATCAACCATTTGTAATTGTTAATCAAGAAGGTTAGCAGGCAGGCCGCGCATTGCTATCACTAAACTTACCCTTCCGTGGTACGACGGAGGTATTGTACTGCCTGAGATCCGAAGGTATTATTGGGCTTCCCAGCTAGCCGCCCTCAATCATGGCTTCTATGGTCCAGCTGTAAGTCCGGGTTATGCCATGGATCGGTGGCTCCTGGACGACGGGAAATATTACAGGGCTTTGTACTCGAGATCTCTGGATGGCAGAATGACAGGTCCGACTAGAACAGCGGTTCACGTATGGAGGGCGGTCACAAAAGCGCAGGGATGGAAAGGGAGACTTACGATGGCCACTCCACTTTACGACTCGGAATTATTGGGCAAATTGTGGCATACCAAGGGGTTTGATCGATGGGACCTGATTGGCATTTCTAAAGTTGAGGACATGATGGTCAAGGGTGAAATAAAATCCTTCACTGCTCTACAGGCAGAAATTCAGCTGGGAGCGACAGAATTTTTAGGTACGCTCAGCTGCAACACGCCCTTGTGGCAGTGATGCCGGAGGGTGAGAAGGTCCCCGAATCATCCCCGTTGGAAGACAGGGTACTGGACGGTCATATGCCGAACAGTGCCATCTCGTTGATTTACAAAAAACTAATCAACGTCTGTACTGACCTTCTTCTGGGTGTGAGAGTGCAATGGGTTCGTGATGGTGTTGAGTTGGATGACGAAGATTGGCAGTATGCGGTATCATCTCCCAAGGAGGTGGCGATCCCGGCCAGACTGCGCTTGGTCCTGCTGAAAATCCTACACAGGGCTTATGTTACCGGTCCCCGACTGATCCACATGGGCCACTCGGTCGATGGCCTCTGTAGGGGTGGTTGTGGTGCACTGGCTACCTTCATGCACATCATTTGGGAGTGTCATGCGGTCGCTTCCTACTGGAGGCGTGTTCACATGGTGATGAGTGAGGTGACTGGAGTGGACTTGCTGGCTGAGGCCCGGCGCTGCCTGCTGAATGTATGGGGCCCCACGGACTACAACAGTGCGCAAACCCAATGGGTCACCTTGGGTAATATGGTGGCAAAACGAGACATCGCCCAGAGGTGGGGTGCGGCACTGCCTCCCTCGGTGACATTGTGGAAGACCAACATGGATTGGTGTATGTTTCGTGAGAAAACAGTGTATGTGGCCCGGGGTAAACCCAAGAAGTGGCATAAGATCTGGGGGGCCTGGAATGAATATAGGGGTGATATTTGTCTCCCGCCTGACATTGCCCCCTTGGATGAACGATTGTCTCCATAGCCTATGGCTCCAACTCAAGTGTTACTAATAGCCATATCCTGCATTCTTTCCCTCCCTTGACCATCCATTAGGTGCTGTACATATGTGTACGTTTTCAGGATCATTGGCCCAGCCTTCCCCATGGCCTGGGTATCGTCGCATACATGTCCTTTTGCCTTGCCCTCTAGCGCTAGTTTGGTGCTCTTTTATTATTTTGTTTTTCTTAATTTTGTACCATTAAAATGAACCTTGTATGATTTTACACTATGTGTTGTGTGCACCAGCCGTTCTCATGATATTCTGCTGCCTGGCCTCTGGGATGTATGGCTGAATAGCTGTGTACTTTGACTTACAAATAAAGGTTTTCCAAAAAACAAAAAAACAAAAAAAAAAGAAGGTTAGCGGACTATATTCAACAAAGTATGCTGCCTCACTTATGGTCTTCTCAATATAAGTAATGAAAGATGATCTGGAAAAATATTCCCAGAAGTGGTAGGAGAAGAAGCAGGTAACGGGTACAATATTATGTAATTCATTACCAACCTCTCAATCTATATTAGTCCCAGCAAGATTACAAACGCAGTATTATAAAACGTGTTTTTTTCTCTATTATACTCCTTATAAGATAACTCTTGCCATGTAAAGAAAACACATGAGTTTCAGTCTCTCTGTTTAGAGGGAGTAAGGCATCATTTTTACTGTTTATAAACACTTTTCTTAGTGTAGTTTTTCTTTTACCTAAATGAAATTATGCTCTTTCCGTCATCACCCACACCAACCATAATCCCCAAATAGATATAGAGAGAACCAAAGGACAAGCAACTGTGCTACTATCAAAACCATTTTATTTCCACATAAAATGACCACTGTCGACATTCATCAACCATTTGTAATTGTTAATCAAGAAGTTTAGCAGGCAGGCCGCGCATTGCTATCACTAAACTTACCCTTCCATGGTACGACGGAGGTATTGCACTGCCTGACATCCGGAGGTATTATTGGGCTTCCCAGCTAGCCGCCCTTAATCATGGCTTTCATGGTCCAGCTGTAAGTCCGGGTTATGCCATGGATCGGTGGCTCCTGGACGACGGGAAATATTACAGGGCTTTGTACTCGAGATCTCTGGATGGCAGAATGACAGGTCCGACTAGAACAGCGGTTCACGTATGGAGGGCGGTCACAAAAGCGCAGGGATGGAAAGGGAGACTTACGATGGCCACTCCACTTTACGACTCAGAATTATTGGGCAAATTGTGGCATACCAAGGGGTTTGATCGATGGGACCTGATTGGCATTTCTAAAGTTAAGGACATGATGGTCAAGGGTAAAATAAAATCCTTCACTGCTCTACAGGCAGAATTTCAGCTGGGAGCGACAGAATTTTTAGGTACGCTCAGCTGCAACACGCCCTTGTGGCAGTGATGCCGGAGGGTGAGAATGTCCCCGAATCATCCCCGTTGGAAGACAGGGTACTGGACGGTCATATGCCGAACAGTGCCATCTCGTTGATTTACAAAAAACTAATCAACGTCTGTACTGACCTTCTTCTGGGTGTGAGAGTGCAATGGGTTCGTGATGGTGTTGAGTTGGATGACGAAGATTGGCAGTATGCGGTATCATCCCCCAAGGAGGTGGCGATCCCGGCCAGACTGCGCTTGGTCCTGCTGAAAATCCTACACAGGGTTTATGTTACCGGTCCCCGACTGATCCACATGGGCAACTCGGTCGATGGCCTCTGTAGGGGTGGTTGTGGTGCACTGGCTACCTTCATGCACATCATTTGGGAGTATCATGCGGTCGCTTCCTACTGGAGGCGTGTTCACATGGTGATGAGTGAGGTGAAAGTGGAGTTGCTGGCCGAGGCCCGGCGCTGCCTGCTGAATGTATGGGGCCCCACAGACTACAACAGTGCGCAAACCCAATGGGTCACCTTGGGTAATATGGTGGCAAAACGAGACATCGCCCAGAGGTGGGCTGTGGCACTGCCTCCCTCTGTGACATTGTGGAAGACCAACATGGATTGGTGTATGTTTCGTGAGAAAACAGTGTATGTGGCCCGGGGTAAACCCAAGAAGTGGCATAAGATCTGGGGGGCCTGGAATGAATATAGGGGTGATATCTGTCTCCCGCCTGACATTGCCCCCTTGGATGAACGATTGTCTCCATAGCCCATGGCTCCAACTCAAGTGTTACTAATAGCCATATCCTGCATTCTTTCCCTCCCTTGACCATCCATTAGGTGCTGTACATATGTGTACGTTTTCAGGATCATTGGCCCAGCCTTCCCCATGGCCTGGGTATCGTCGCATACATGTCCTTTTGCCTTGCCCTCTGGCGCTAGTTTGGTGCTCTTTTATTATTTTGTTTTTCTTAATTTTTGTACCATTAAAATGAACCTTGTATGATTTTACACTATGTGTTGTGTGCACCAGCCGTTCTCATGATATTCTGCTGCCTGGCCTCTGGGATGTATGGCTAAATAGCTGTGTACTTTGACTTACAAATAAAGGTTTTCCAAAAAACAAAAAATAAACAAAAAAAGAAGGTTAGCGGACTATATTCAACAAAGTATGCTGCCTCACTTATGGTCTTCTCAATATAAGTAATGAAAGATGATCTGGAAAAATATTCCCAGAAGTGGTAGGAGAAGAAGCAGGTAACGGGTACAACATTATGTAATTCATTAACAACCTCTCAATCTATATTAGTCCCAGCAAGATTACAAACGCAGTATTATAAAACGTGTTTTTTTCTCTATTATACTCCTTATAAGATCGTTAAATGGGAAGAAAGCAAAGGTACTTGTTGCCCTCGCTGTGCATTACACAGAGCGAATATTGTTCACATTTTTGCACTGGGTGGGAAATTGTCGAAGCTGAAAATGGGAATCTTTAGTTTTTTTATGATGAACTTAAATTGCAATTATATTTATCTACTGCATCGATTCTATTGGGCGTTTTCGGGGGTTGGTGGGGGGGTGAGGTTAGAGCGATAGAAAATGGGAGAGATCTGATTTTCATATATATGAACATCTGGAAGTTGTGTATTGCTTCAGCATGGTTAGATCATAACCCGCCGGGTTTAAAAAATGGCTGGCCCAGCTTTTAGCAATGCACAACTTAGAGAAAGCCGTTCACTCAAGAAAAGGCAGCATCTCAAGGAAGAAAGGTTTGAGGATATGGGAACCCCTAACCGGAGTGGCTTGAGAGGTGGTAGGAAAAAGGGGCTTATAGGTCAACAAATGCGAGAAATGCTGCTATTACAAAGGACACTACTGTATAGGGGTTTTTGGCGTTTGTTTGGTTAATTTCTTGAATATATTGTAGGAAATTTGTCTTTTGTGAAATCTATGGAATGTATTTATTGATGTTATCTCTTTTTTCTTGAATGACCTATGTTACATATTTATAACATTGCCACCAGCTGTGATGGTGGGGGGGAGGGGGCTGGTGTATTTAAATCAGGGACAATTTCCCCCCAAATATTTTTTTTTCCAAGAATGCTGCCTCACACACAGGACACATCTGGCAAGTACAGCCACAGTGAAAGATATTTCTGTGTACACCAAATTGGCTACTGCTTTTAATGTGCTACCTCTTATTTATATTATTCAGCCTCATAACACAGTTTCAGTATCTGTTTCAGCATACTCTTCCTGAATCAAATTAAGAAGCCAATGTTACACATACCCTTGTACATCATGCATTTAACACCATCACTTAATGAAGGGTTTTACATTTGGACTTAGTCACTTGTTTGGAGCTCGGCTTCCTTCAGCGGGACATTGCTGCTAGCTGTAGCTATACAGAGCTCCACAAGGCCAGATACCCTCTCTGTGATGTCTTACTGAGACAGATTTTCTACTGTGAAAAAGCTAAGGACAAGGAACCTGAAACTTTGGCCCAGTGGCAACGCACCTTTGTCTGATTGACTTGGCAGGTTTGTTCCCATCCTCTGCAAGTCTTTGGATCCATACAGTTTCTAAGTCCCAGGTTTCTTAGCATGCTAAGAGGCGTACACTTTGAGACAGCCAAGGGTACCAGGGCCTCAGGAACAGCACTTGGCTGTCAAGACACACACCCAGCAGATGACACCAGAAGGGTCCAAAGCAGGTTCCGATAGAACTGGTCAGCTGGCCTCTTCAGATAAAAGGCCTCCAGTATCTTGTTGTACCCCTGTAACATAACAGGAAGCCAACCAACTGACCTAGATGTCCACTTCTATGCCCAGGATGCAATTGGGAGCAGGTCCAGCCTTTCCGGTATCTCACAGATCTCAACAGCAGGAGCAGCTCGTTCTCTTTATTCTACAGGTCCAGTAGTGTTCTGAAAAGGGTGGGGGTGACTTCTGCCACCCCATAACCAAAAGGTAACACATTCCTAGGGTAACTTGGCACTCTTTTGCAGCATCTCCTGTGTACTCTACTGAAAACAATCCTACAGTGCCCCTCTCTATCTAACTTCAACATGGCAGACCCATTCTACCCTTGTGCAGAGCTCCTGTGCCCAACTCAGAGGTGTGTCCAGGGACATGACCAACCCCCTCACAGTGGTCCATTTAAACAATTTCTGGGGGCAGATCCCCTTCTACTAGGGTTGGTGCCTTACTAACTAGGTAAAAAAAAGAGGTCCCCGTCCAGGTGTAAGGTAATGTGACAGGGTACGACTCTTTTAAGTTAATTGAGCTACTGGGTACATCCCAGATGGCCCTCCTGCCAGAGGTACAGAACATTTCCCCCACCTAAGGCTTTGTCTGAGCTCTGGACACAAGGTCACAGTTAATCAAAGGGGCTATTTGGCTCCTGAGTGACAGTTGATTGTTTATGAAAATGCATTTCAGGAGGCTTTAGGCAGGGCAAAGTTGACTTTTAAAATCTTTTTGCTAAACTATTTACTAAAATTCTGCCTTTATCAGGGAATTGTGCTTGTAATAAATATTTTGAAAAGTACAACAATGATGTTTATATCTGTTTCCTCAGCAGAGTTAACACTTTTATTTTAAGATTGTATCCCAATACTTTTCTATGGAACAGATAACCCTGCCACAGTGAAAATATTTTCTGAGTCCTTCTCAATGTAAGGGCCTGTTTACCATTAAACGTTTACATGCTCTACTTTTAAATACCATGCATCCTGCCTTATGGCTATTACGGCTTACTTTGGAGTGGCAATAAATATTAAAAGCAAGTTTTAAGCCGTCAAATGGGCTTATTTTGTCAGATCGAATTTTCAGGTTTAAAACTGCACAGACAGGCTACATTAGTAAGCATGACGTTGTGTTTGTACTCTCACTGTAGTGGGTGGCACAATGGGTGTTTCAGTCCACTAGTGACATTTAACTTACAGGCTTGGGTATCTTTGGTACCATATACTAGGGACTCATAGACAAGTTAAATAGGCCAATTAAGGGTATTGCCAATTGCAACATGTTTTAGGGGTCAAAGCATATGCTCTGGGGCCTGGTTAGCAGAGTATCTGTGCACTGAGTCGAATAACAGTAGCATCAGTACAAAACAATTGGTGGGATCATGCAAAAAGATGCATTTTCCTAAAGTCGTCCATGCTACCATTCATACAAGCACCCTTCAAGTGGCTGGCCTTATGTGCATGTGGGATCGAGAAAGGGTGAGTGGTCCATATCGATAACTACCGGGTGGTACTGCATGTAGGCCCCAGATCAGTGGAGTACCAAGGAATGGACAGAAAGGTGTATCAAAACACTTACAGCCAGTTTCTGATAAGAAGTAGGAAGAAGCAACACAAAGGGCTACGAAAACGCTCTGAAATTATTCAAAATAGTACTAAAATCCTCTGGAGGGTGACACTATGAGCAAAATATAGCAAACCCATGTAATTTGGTCCAAGGAGCAGAGATATCCTCCTTTAAAGAAGTTCCTCATGTAGTATTTTCCTACTTCTGATGTCAGGTCCTGAGATAACTGTTTGGTTGCTGCAGCCAAGAAAATCATCACCATGAACAGCGGTTTGGAAAATATCACAGGGCAGACTATGAGCTGTCCTACTCAGGTTGTTTCTTATAAATAATTTTCTTTAAAACATTTATTACTCATTCTTTAAATAAAAATCAATCACAGTAATGGTAAATAATTGATCCTTTCACGTAGTAAGTAGGTTTTAATCACATAGCATGCTGGTACCAACAGGAAGCTGTAGGCTGTGCAGGATCTATAATGGGTACAATAATGGCTAGACAGTACCTCCTAGGGCTTTGTGGCTCAGAACTTCTTAGTTACAATTTCTCTAAGATAGAAAGCATATTACAAACTAAGACCAGTTCATGTAGAATGTATAACATACTTATTTAAAAGCAATCTCTTCTCATCTGCATTTTAGAAAAGCATTATATGTATATAGATATCATTTTTTTCTGAAATGCAGACCGAAAACACTGTTCTTTAATTAGTTTGCAAAGTGTTCCATAGCGACTGGGCTAGATTTGTACATATGTATACACACACACACACATACATGTAACTGTGGGTGGCACTAGTTAATCCTATCCTTAAATTCTTCGCTGCATAAATGGCAAAATACTTTGTCCCTTTTCTAGCTCAGCAGGAATGCTGCTGTGCTAGTCCAATACTTACAAACTGCTAGAAAAACTAACATTTGAACTGAGCAAATTTACAGTGTTGGTGGTGGATCAGAGTGCTTTATAGACCCTAAAATGTGGGAGCTGCCCAGAGTTACCTGGTTCCTTTTTTGCGTTATTTATGCAGCATTCTAAGTCTGAAAGTGGATTGTTCTGACCTTTGGATACTAGGTGATCCCTTGTGCCTGGGCAAAGCTATGTCTCTCTGACAAACTCAAATAAGAGTGAAACAAGTGCAAGGGGCTGCTTTCATTTTTTGTAGTTTGGATTTCATATTATTTTCCAATCCAAAGCTGCAATACTGTAACTTCAATGGCAACATGCTTTTCTCATTTTTCAGCTCGGCGTGGATGGCACTAGCTAGTCCTGTGCTTACAGACTTTGCTGCAAAAATGGAAAAGGCTTTGTCACTTTTCTAGCACAGAGTAAATGCCACTATACTAATCCTACACATAGAAATTGCTTGAAAAGCAGACATTTGAGGTGCACAGATCAGAGTGTTAGTGGTGCTCCATGGAAAGGAGTGGCCTTCCATACAAAATGTGGCAACTACCCACGGTTCCCTGCTTCCTTTTTTGCATAATGTAAGTAAGTAAGTAATTCTTTATTGTTTGATTATTTAAAATCTTACAATATTGCAAATACATAAAATGTGCTGTAGTAATTAAAACCAAATATTAAAAGCTGTTACACCATAAAATTCATTAGATATCATTAAAACTATTTCGTTTTAAAGTTACTCTCCTAATTTTGTTTTAGCTATTAGTAGGAACCTTACAAAGGTAGCGTTCATACTTATATCATTCGATTGGAGACAGCATGTCAGAGCATGCCTACATGTCCTTATTCCACGTACATTAAAAGGTGATTTGAGTAAAGATCTTCTTTTGTTTTGGAGTCCAGGACAAATGCATAAAAGGTGGACAATATTCTCCTCTCCCTTTTTACAGAGTCTGCATAGTGTGAAACTTTCAATGTTTTTCCATGGGGGAAGATGATAAAGTCCCGGGAGAATTCCAAATCTCGCTTTGAGAAGAACTTTTTCTGACCAGGGTGTTTCCAAGTATTGTTGCATCTTCTTTTTTTTGTAACCATTTATTATTGTCCAAGCATGTTTTCTTTTTGTCAGACTATCTTTGTCGTTTACGAGGAATAGTTGGTTTGTATTTCTATTGATTATTTTTTTGAACGGTGGGTTACTTATCGTATTTTTCCAAATTGTAATAACCGCAAACTCATCTATCGCTTCCTTAAGATAATTCCATGCAGTTGAGTTTACATTATTATTTCTTTCTTTCCACAATAACTGTGATATCTGATTATCATGATAATTTTTTATCCGATTACAGGTTTTAATAAAATGACCCTTTCTTGCATAGTGTTGAATGCTTAAGCCGAACTTCAGTCTAATTTGTGCAGGCAAGGCATTATTTGGGAGGTGAAATAATGACTTGTATGTTTTAGATATGGCCTTATTTATTATTTCAGTATCCTTTCCCATTAATGCTTCACTGCCATAGGTGATGGTTGGTAGCAATCTTGCCGCTATAATCTTCAGAAGCGGTCGATATGTGAGGTTGCCAAGTGATTTCTGTAAGATTCTAAATGTTGCGGTCAAGGTGTTTGTCTTCCTTTGAATATCCCTTTTTTGTGGCTGGTAATTACCCTTCTCATCAAAAAGTACACCCAGATTCTTGTATACTTCAACTTGTTCCAGTTGGGTATTCTCCATGTACCATTTGCTTTTATGTCTTAAGTTTATATTCTTGGTGACTACCATGATCTTGGTTTTAGTTTCATTTATCACCATCCCCTTTTCCTTTGCGTACATGAATGTTCGATTGATTAGACGCTGTGATCCGACTTTAGTGTGGCTTAAAAGGATAGCATAATCTGCATACAGCAAATTAGAGATATGCTTATCAGCTAGTTTTGGAGGGTGAGCATTTAATTTATCCAAGTTCCCAGTTAGATCTGCCAGGAACAAATTGAAAAGAAGTGGGGCCAATACACAACCTTGTTTTAGGCCTTCGTTGTGCAGGGATTTCCTTTGATAGTGTTTGGCCATTCCCCATCCTCACCCTAACCCAGGTTTTACTATTCAAGAGCTGAATCAGTTTCAACAGGATCATTGGAATATTTTTTTCTTGGAGCTTTTTCCATAATAAATTTCTTTGGACACAGTCAAAGGCAGATTTAAAATCTACAAAACATAGATACAGGGGTTGTTTGACTCTGATAGACTTATCCATTAGAAGTGATAATGCCAAAATGTTTGAAGTTGTCCCCAGACCTTTAAGAAAGTCAGTTTGATTCAGGAAGTATCTTATTTTTTTTGGCCCATTCATTTAAATTTGTAAGCAAGATCCTAGCAAAGAGCTTGGCATCTGTGTCTTGTAGGGTATTGAGCCTATAGTTTTCCGGAAGTGCCCAGTTTCCTGCCCAGACTGCAAGCTCCTGTAAATGCCAATTCTTTTCCCTACGATCGCGATAGGCATTCTGTGCGTAAAGATCAATTATTTTCTGTTTGGAGACTTTGCTGCATAGTGAGGGGTCCCTAAAAAGTTCTCCCTGCCCTATTGCATTTAGTTCCGCCTCCACATATTTAAGCCATCCAATCCTGCTATGTCTCTCGAGCCCCAGACAATCACCAATGCTGGGTTGCGTTAGTTTGACAGTTGTCCTTCGCCAATTTGAAAGCCACAGCAGGATGGTCGCCATGCTGATAGAGTCAGCCAAGAAAGGGAGGTCCAATACGGGATGGAGGATATAAGTGGGTGATGAAAATGGCAACAAAACCCTTGACTTAAAAAACAGTATCTTCCACTTTCTGCTTTTGGTCGATTTGTGCCATTCCCCAAACTCCAGCCCCATAGGTTGCTGCCACTTTTGTTTTGGCTTGATAGATCTTTTTAATTGTTTCCAAAGGACTAGCTCCTAATTTCTTAGCGACGCCCTTTATAGCTGGAATACCTCTCTCCATGCCTAATGCTCTTTCTGCCACCAATTTGTTCCAGGAGAGCTTGCTATCAAACAGGATCCCCAGGTATGGGGAGGAGCCAACCACCTCGATTTACTTTGAGCCTAGATGGAAATATGGCACCTTTGCACCTCACTCTGAGGTCTAATGAGGCCGTAAATGAAGAGTATGAGTATATAAGATTGTGAAGAGCTAGGTTATATCAGCTGAGATAGAACAACATCATAGCGTGGTTCGCCTCAATAATGACACTAAAATTAGCGAAGATGGTAATAGTAGATCATTTATTTGCAATATACTGTTTTGTAATGTGGAGGGTCTACAATCTAAAGCCAGCGATTCGCTATGGCAAAATTTTGTAGACGATTTTAACATTCTGTGCCTGCAAGAAACCTGGCTGGAGTTTCAACTGAATGTTAACGGATATAAAATATTCCATTCACCTGCACTAACTTTAACCCATGTGAGAAATAAGGGTGGACTTTGCACTTATGTGTCTAACAGAGTTAGGGGCCCTTTTCCCGTTCGCAAACGGTCCTCTTCTCAGAATCGGCCCGTTTGTGAGCGGGAAAAAGCACCTAAGTTGTGTGAATTTGGAATAAGAAATTGCAAATTACCACCAACTGACATTTGGTGGTAATGTGCGATTTAAAAAAAAAAAACACTTTTTTGCTTTTTTTAAAGTGCCATGTGGCACACATGCTCATTTCAGGGGTGCATCAGGGTGTCCTTTTGACACCCTAGCAACCTTGAAATTGCATTCTCAATGTACGATTCTCTATTTGCGAATCGCAAAATGAGAATGTCTTCCCATTCATTCCTATGGGCCTATACGCCCATAGGAATGAATGGGAACGTATTCCGTAATTGCAAATGGCGATTTACGATTCGCAATTAAGGAACATTAAGGAATCGCAATTATTATTGCGATTCCTACATACATTGCATTTTGCGATTCCTTAATAGCAATGCTCTAAATATTGCTATTAACGAATCGCAAAAGGGCTTGTTCATACATATGCCCCTAAATGTCAAAAAGATTGAACTTATGGCAATTGATATTTTTTATCAGATCGTCTTATCAGATTGTCAGGTGGACAAAATGAACTGTATTGTTCTGTTAAATTTCTACATTAATATTTCGAAAGATCAGGTTGGGGGGGATCCTGAATAAGTTACAAAATGAACTGGTTAAAGCACAACATACCACCAAGTAGGATGTGTGCATTATTTGGGGTGGGTATTTTAACTCTGTTAAATGTTCTCTTGCTAAGAGGGATACCTACGAAAAGGGTGGTGCCCCATCTCACTTCCCACATTCAATTCCCCCGGGACCATTTCAATGCCAACATATTCCAATTTGATATCGGTTTTGCAAATTAATTGTGCCATCCCACAGTCGCATTCAGCTCTACTTTCAATGGCATAGGATCTGCTCCATCATTGATTTTATAATAATTTCAAACTGACATTAAAATAGACTGTCTAATTTTGTAACACATACCATTCCGATGAGTGATCATTTTCCTAAAATTATCTCTTTTGAACTCACTAACAATGTTTTAAATAAAAAGGGTATTTCAGAGCTCCATGTGCAAAACTTTGCTCTTAGCAGGAATAATGGTAACTCACTGCGATGGTCAAAAGTGGAGCCAACTGAATTCATTAATTCACTTCTAACTAAATGCAAAACAGATATTTAAATCTGTCTTGATGAGCTTGCTCCTCATATGAATGTTTTGAATTCTTTTGGCTCAATCTCCTCAGAGATCAAGAGGAGCTTATTCATGGAAACAAATAGGTGTAATACTTAGAAGCAGGGAAGGTTCGATTTAAAATGCACCCAATCCCACAGAGCATTGAAAAGGGTCCTGCACAAACCGTGAGAAATCAGGTGGATATTAATTCGGACAGAAGGGCATATTGATGCGAGCTAAAATAATGATAGGACGCATTGAGGGCGGAATCAAGCCGGGCCCTGCACGTAGCCTCTCTGCTAAGGGATAACACAAGCTTTTGGAAGGCTGTTAATGCACCTTTCTTAGTCCATAGAGACTCATTATCAGTAGAGATAACCATTAGTGAGGATCAGTGGCTGAAACATTTTACTACACTATGGGCCAGATGCATCAAAGGGTTTTGTCAATTCTGTGTCTATGGGAAAATGTGTTCATACATCTGGCCCTATATAATGATGAAGAACATGTAATATCACATGCTGTATCCAGCCTCCTCCCACTCTCAGAACCTCTAAGTTTCTTCCCACTTGATATTCATTTCAATTTAGATGAAGTGAATTATGCCATAACTCTAGTGTGGGAGGTAAGGCCCCCGGGTGGGATGCTGTGCCCGTTGATGTGTATAAATTTCCCTATGGGGTCCATTATTAACTCTGGCCCTGAGAGCATGCTGTCACCAAGGCCTTATTCCATCTTGGTCTGAAACCGTCCTGGTTCCAATTTTTAAAAAGGGTGACCGTAATATACCTACATGCTATCGACCAATTTCATTATTATATTCTTGTCTCAAAATGATGGGCTGTATTTTATTAAACAGATTGCAGTCATGGGCAGAAGATGCTGGGGTCATCATGGAGATTCAATATGGCTTTTGCCAGGGCTTAGGTACAATAGAACAGGGATTGAACCTAAACTTGTTGTTAAACAAATATACCCGAGCTAAGCAGGGAAAGCTATTTATAGCATTCGTGGACCTCAGCTCTGCATTTGATTGTGTCAGACACAACAAACTGTGGATTGTACTTGAGGAAATGGGAGTAGAAGTAACAGTTAATAATTTTATGAAGCAGTTGTAGCATGGGAGCTTGTACCAGAGTCCGCTATGGTACTATGGGAGAATGCACTGCTAAATTCCCAATAAGAAATGGGATGCATGAGACAAGGTTGTGTTCTTGACCCCTTTCTTTTTACTTTATACATTAATGGCCTGGGTCAATTTTTAACCAGTCAATGCCAAGACCCCCCAATTTTAGATAAACGCCCAATCCCAGCGTTACTTTATGCAGATGACATAGTCTTAATATTGCATACTCAAGTAGGGCTCCAAAGAGTAGTGACCAGCTTTACTACATCTATGCAACATTTGGGCTTGCAAGTAAACATTTCAAAAACGTTCATAATTAAATGTGGTTCTTTTTCAATAACAGAATAATGGATCTTATTGTCCCTGTGTAATATAGAAGTGAACCCTATTGTGCATACTTGATCTCAAGATTTTTGTGATAGCACAGCTCCTAGACCTAATTTACTTGCATCCACCATCAAGTAACATTTCATGTTGTGACCATATGGTTTGAGCACACCCACACTTGACAAATGTTGCTTATTATCTGAAAATGCAACATCACAATAAGGACCCCAAATAAATCAACATTGCTCTTAAGTAAAGTTAATATAGACCTGACCTTGAATGCAAAATCTGGAATAAAGCTTGAATAAAGTTGACAAAGACCCAAGAATGACTTGACCCCAATCTTGTCTGTAGGAGATGGTGCATCAAGAATTGCATCAATCAACAATTGCTTAGGTCAAACCCCATAGCAAGAAATAAAATGACCCAAATATTCTACAGCACATTTTAAAGAACTCACAATTGTCTATTTTAAAACCACTCCAACATTAGAAAAAATAGGACTGGTTTGAGGATAGTGTCATGTTTACAAGGGAAACAACACTTACAAAGCAAATTTTACAACGCACTACCTTTACAACAAAACTTTTACAACGCAACATCCATTACAACGCATACCATTGCAACGCAACCATTACAACGCAAGTCACTACAACGCATACCACTACAATGCATGTCATTACAACGCAGTCATTACAACGCATACCATTACAACGCATATCTACACTATCCAACACTTACCCTACTGTTGCACCCCCTGGAGTTAGAATAGTAATTTTTACCCTTACACTATCTAATACATACCCTACTGTTGCACCCCCTGGAGTTAGAATAGTAATTTTTACCCCTATACTATCCAACACTTACCCTACTGCTGCACCCCCTGGAGTTAGAATAGTAATTTTTACCCCTACACTATCCAATACTTACCATACATGCAATGTAATGGTATGCGTTGTAATGGTATGCGTGGTAAATGTAGTATGCATTGTAGTGGAATGCGTTGTAAAGGTAGTTTCAAAGAATTCGTTGTAATGGCATGCGTTGTAATGGAATGCGTTGTAATGGAATGCGTTGTAATGGATGTTGCGGTGTAAAAAATGCGTTGTAAAGGTATGCGTTGTAAAAGTATGCGTTGTAACGACATACATCCTGTTTACAACGTTCTTGAGCATGAGTCAAAACATCATCTTGAAACACAGACACATTCTTTATTTCTTTGAGCAAGGTGGTCATTATCCTCTGAAAAACTGAAGCCAGTGATGCGAGATCAAGCGGTACAGGGCAACACTGGTAAGTTCTCCATTGTGACACTAAAGCAATCAAGTGACATTATGCAGGTTCCAACTCTATCTGGTGATAAGCTGACAAAGGTCAGTTTTGTTAAAATATTCAAACCAAAACTCTCTAGTAAGTGCCCTAAGATCCCCACACATTCCCAGTTCTTCACTTCTTTTGACTACCACTAATGGACAAAGCCATGACGAAGGCTTAATCATTTTAAGGATGCCTTTGCTACACAACGCTTCGAGCTCTCTCTCTAATTCATTTCGCACACTACAAAGCACCCCTCTCAATGTGTGTTTAAAAGGTGCTGCATTCTTTTTGGTCTTAATCGTATGTTTCAATCCTTTTATTTTCCAAAGTTCACCTGAAAAGACATTTGGTAAATATTTTAACAAATCTTCAATGTCTTTACTGTCTTGTACAACTGCAGCTTGTACACTAGCCCTAGGACACAAAACTATACCAAACAGATCTTGGTGAAACCATCCCAATATATTTAACTCTTTAACTCTGGCACTTAAAGGAACACGGTTTGAATACATTTGAATCTTTCTGACCATGTAAGATCTCCTTACAAAAAAATTAATTTGAAATTGTTCATTTAATAGAGTGACTATCTTGTGGAGGTACCTCCAGATGTACTGGAGATCCCTTCAGACACTGACACATGATCAAAGTGTAGTAAGTTAGTGACTTCTTTCACAGTACGGTGAAAGGTTCCCATGCAGGATGCATGCTAATCACTGATCCAGCATTTTCTGGGCACACACTTTACTTTCTCTTCTGATTAATCTTTTCTTTGTCACACTGAGGGGAAAGGGAGTTAGCATTTAATCTTGTCCATCAAATCATTTGACAGTGCAACCCATTGACTGCACAATGAGGGCCAAGATTTGGCAGCCAAGTTCAAAACCTTTTATTACAAATTAGTAATTAAATTCAAATAGATCACTCTTAATACCATGCTATAAAGATGCAATATAACAACAAGTATGCTGAACCTCCTAATGAAATTGAGGCTGATCAGAATTAAGCAGACAAGCAACCTCTGTAGTAGCTATACACTAGATCCTGATGCCCGGAAATCAATCTTAATTTTTCTCATCTATACATAAGTAATCTAAATAGCCAAATCATATTCCACAGGGGAAGTATGGTTTAGTTATTGAAAGAGTCTTAGAAAGCAGTAGAATGCCATAAAGGAAACAAGGAAAAGGCAAAGCAAATATGGTAAAGTAAGCATTAGCATATCAGAACCTCGGTTGAGAGTCTTCATTGGGTCTGGAATAAGTGTTAGCATAAGACGCACTAAAGGTAAAGTCTAAAGGAATCATTGGGGTCTAAACCTCTCAAAGTCCATTTAAGGTTAGTGGGGAATCAACAAACGTGTTGGCAAAGACGTTCCGTGAGAGGACGTGGTCTCACAGCTAGACTGAATCGTCGTCAAGTGAGCCAGCTAGAGCGAATAAGCAAACTACAAGAAATGTACAATCCTTATTAATTTTGTGAAGTAACAAGGGCCCCCTGGTTAGGATAAGGATCCTGGGTCAGGGAAAACATACAATGTGAAGGTAAACACCCAGGCTATCAGTTAAACAAAAACCAGCTATGTATTCGACTGAAGAATTCCCAAAGTTAGAAACTTAAACCATAACACAAACAAACATAATGATATCAAAAATAGTATTTTTTAATAAAAACAAAGATAAATTTATACAATGCAAATGTACACTTATAATAGATTATTGATGCAAAAATGATGAGTTTTCTAATAAAAGAAAACATAAATTTAAAACATATTTAGATAGACACTGAAACATATCCTTTCTACAGTTATTGTGGCTGTTGGGTTTGAGTCAACGCGTTTCGACACGTCGTGGTGTCTTCCTCAGGACAGTTATACGTTCAGCCAATATGTCTGACTGCGATCTTTCTTCAAGATTTATCAGCCAAAACCTTCATTTAAAACCAGACTGATTGGGGCACCGTTATTTTCATTTCCTAAAAATCGGCATGTGTAACCTTCATTTTAAGGGTTCACTGCTTCCATCTCAATCAGGCTGTATTTCTACCACACTGTGGTTATCTTCATAAAAACGAGTTCCCTCCAAGCTATAAATAAAACCAACTTATTAGTGAAATAGAAGCATTGAAGGTGCAATTAAAAATCCATCTCGCAGTTGCTAGGTAATTTTCAGCCCAGATCCGACATGCTTTTAAGAAATTCGAGCTTTCAGCGTAGCGCGGCAACTTGAAGGACTCTTGTTTCTTACACGCGGACCGTCAGGGGTTCCCGCTGTTGGAGATAGCGCTGCATAAAAGACGGGTTTCCTCGTTCGTTCCCTTCTATAAGAAATTCACGCCTCCAGCGCAGAGCGGCAACTTAAAAGAATCTTGTTTCTTTCACGCGGACCGTTGGTGGTTACCGCTGTTAAAGATAGCGCTGCATAAAGGGCGGGTTTCCTCGTCCGATACCTTTTCGCTGCGGGGACCAATTAAGAATGATAATACGCGTTCACTCGTGGACGGGCTCTATTCTTTGAGTAGAGTACCTTACTCGCGCTCTTTCTCCCTCTGGGGATGGTCCAATCGGCGGGCGGCTTGTAACGGCAGGAATTGTTTTAAATTTATGTTTTCTTTTATTAGGAAACTCATCATTTTTGCATCAATAATCTATTATAAGTGTACATTTACATTGTATAAATTTATCTTTGTTTTTATTAAAAAATACTATTTTTGATATCATTATGTTTGTTTGTGTTATGGTTTAAGTTTCTAACTTTGGGAATTCTTCAGTCGAATACATAGCTGGTTTTTGTTTAACTGATAGCCTGGGTGTTTACCTTCACATTGCAATCCTTATTAATAACACCGAAAGCATTGAAGCCAAAAGTAACAAGGGGTGTCTCTTCAGTATCGAATTCGATCATAGACTTTCTGGGAAGACACTTTAAGGGGATGTATGTAACTAGTAAAGAGATAAGTGTTGTGGCTGATACAAACTCTGAGGCTAGGAGTGATGAGATCTTAACCTCCTCGAATCAGTCCATACTTAATTTATCGGGGACCCCGCCGAACCGACGATTGTCTTCTTTGCCAAGAATGTTCCAGCAGTCACAGGATTATGAAAACGAGGACGAGGGTGAATATATTCCCATAGACAGTAAAGAACTAAGCTCAAAAAACTCAATTGAAACTATATCGCAATCTAAGGAGAATGTGGATGTGGACTGTACCTTTGGTTTAGGGAATGACCAATTGCACTCATCATTGCATGGGCTTGAGGTTACAGGAACCTCAAGTACTTCCATGCTTGAGGTTATGTGGATCCTTCAAAAAACCCTGCAGGGTATATTAGAGGTTGCTGTAGTAAACAAGGATCTCCTAAAAACCTATAGAGAGCAGTCTAAACAAATGGGGGCGAGTTATCTCCAATTAGGGGCTTAATGCCTGCTATAGTCAGACCGATCGGTGGAGATCAGGAGGCGGCACACAGTAAAGAGGAGGAGGAAGGTGCGGTAAGGGTCCCAATGGCAAAGAAAGAGGAACCATCAGTATATATATCCAGGCATCCAATGATTGTCAAAAAGTGGGGTGAAATGAGATATAACACGAGTAGATTTCAGAGAAGGGAGGGTGCGCGCACAAAAAGACGTCTACTAAAAAATCCCGTCACGAAATCGAGAAGAAGGGAGGGAGAAATGATGAAATTAGTAGGTAAAGAGAGAGAAAAAATACAAAGGCTAAAGGAAAACAAGTTAAAGTCTACGAGGGTGCAGGAAGAACATTGGAAAAGTTTAGAAAGATCAAATCTCAATAAAAGGGCATTGGTACCTACAATAAGGGAGATGGAGGGCAAAGAGGGGAAAAGTTCTAAAAGGGAGTAACAACGAGACAAGTATGTTCAGGAGTTTCAGACATGCCCAGGTGCTGCACGGCCCCGGTTGAAAATGTGAAGGGAGATCATGTGTTAATGAGATGGGAAGCCAACTTAAAGGGGGATACCTATGGCTCTAGACAAACAGGTACTCAAGATCTATGGGTCTTCCTAAAACCTGATAATGATGGTAAAGGTGGAAAAAAAGTTAAAAAACTAAATCCATTAAATTGATCCCAGATTTTATTCATTATGGCAAAATGCGCAAGCTTAAAGAAAATCGGCACAAAGGACCTTAAGAAGTAGGGTTCGTTACAAGCAGTACAGGGGGTGAAGTGACTAAAGTCCTCTTTCATTCTGCCTGGGTAAAGAAGGCGGTGAAAAAAGCTAAAAATGAGCTACAAAAGGAGGGGATTAGATCGGTAAGAAAAGAGGAAATAGAGGGACAGTACTTCTTGACGAACCATGCTGGTTTAGGGTTAAGACAGATAAGGCTAATTAACTCAAATTTAAATAACAAGGAGGATATGGCAATTACTGTAACTGAGTGTAGATTTGCAGGGTATGATGAAGATGTAATTGCTGAAAACAGGTACAAAGCCCTAGCAACCCCAGAATTTATGGAGTATGAAGAAGAGGGATTCCTTAGTGAAATCGACTAGGAGCTTGGGTCGTCACACAGTCTTTCAATACTATCATGGAATATAAATGGCTACAAGAAAATATCGGCACAGATCGAGCTCGATAAAATTATAAAGAGTAACGATATCTTGTGCCTACAGGAGACTTGGCTGTGTGACGATACCCTAGAATCCCTAGTTACAGAAGGATTCGCCCAACACTCCAAAGCAGCAAAGAAAAATAATCTGGGGAGGCCATCAGGGGGTTAACTTACGCTGGTCGCCTCACAGATAGTTAGGAAAATTTAAAGGTTAAATTTACTTTGTGAGTGGGCGTTGGGATGTAGAATCCTACTGTAGAAGGTAGACCCCCGCTATGAGGGAATATGCATCATAAATGTGCATATACAGAAGGGAAAGGACCATGTATAGAAGGGGAATTTGGAAAAATTAAAAGAAGATAATCAGTCCATTAGTGCTAAACAAGAAAAAGACATTATACTGGTGTTAGGTGATTTTAACCATAGACTAAACCCCCGAAGAGTGGATAGTTGGCACAAAGAATTCTTAGAATCCCACCATATTGAAGTAGCAATCTTTCCAAAGGGGAAATGTCACAGCAGGACGAGACGTTCACTCAGCTAATGGGGTCTCTGGGCATGGTATGTGCAAACGGGAGTTTCCAGCCAGACCGGCCAGCTGGACGGACCTTTGTAAGAGGCCAGCAACTTTGTCCAATAGATTATGGGTTTTGCCAGGCTTGGTGTTTTGATTTAATTAAAAGTTTTGAGGTGATGCAAACGACAGGCAGTGACCACCTCCCTCTGAGGGTAGAACTACACATACTGTAATGTGAAAGTAGAGAGAGGGCTTCGCAGACCCATGTGGACTGTCCAAAACGGCAAACTACTTGTTTATCGGTTGAGCATATTGAAAAGTTAAAGTTAATCCAGCAGTCAATCCCAACTGAAGATATCCAACCCAAGGTAGGAGTTCCTTGGTTCGAATCAACCATAGGTAAGCTGGCGGACTCCCTAAAAAAGGTATTCAAGACAAAAAAAAGATAGGATTAGGTAGCCACGCTGTTAATAAAAATAGGAAGCCCTGGTTTGACGAAGAGTGCAGGGTAGCCAAGGCACAGATACGACAGAAGGAGAGAAGACTTAAGGCCATGTTTAAGGTGGACCTATATCACACACTTCAGCATCTAAGGTTAAAATATAAAACATTAACTCGAAACAAAAAAAGGATGTATAAAGATAAGTGTTGGGCAAATATGCTGGCAATAATTGAATCCAAAGATATGAGAGGGTTTTGGAAATTAGTACAAGAAAGTATGGGAAGGAATACAGGACCCTTGGTCTGTATGGTCCATGAAGATAATTGGGTAGGCTACTTGGGAGAAATTTATGGAAAATGGCAGGTACAAGTACAGCCAATAACCCAAGACTGGCCACAGGTAAGGGATGATATCAAGGAATACTTTACCCCAAGATATATAACTGAAATTATAGCTAGTATGAAGCTTACCCGTGCTGCAGGTCCAGATAACCTCCAGCCAGTGATAATTAAAACAAAACCGGAATGGTGGGCGGAGCTATTTGCTAAAATGTTCCTAGTTATTCTGGAAACAGGAATTGTACCTGAAAGCTGGAAGGGTGCAATTGTAAGGCCAATATATAAAAAAGGTGATCACAAAATTCCCAAAAATGATAGGCTGATAAACCTTTTAGATAGAGGGGAAAAAGTCTTCGCAAAAAGAATATTGAATGCTTTAAATGACTGGGCAGAAGAAAATCAGATTATCCCCTCGGAACAGGGAGGCTTTAAAGCTGGCCATTCCACAATTGATCATTGCTTTGCCCTTTGGGCTATAGCACGGAAGTCGATGGAAACGCGGGGAAGGCTATTCTGTTGTTTTGTGTACTTCTGTGCAGCCTTTGACCTGGTGGATAGAGAGCTGTTGCGGGAGGCCTTAATTAGCTATGGAATTCCAAATGACCTACTGCGGCTGAAACAACTGCTCCACACTAAAAACTGGCCCCAGATAATCTTAGATACAGATGGCAGCCTATCCAGGAAAATAGAAATTGGAAATGGGCTACGGCAGGGATGTGTATTGGCCCCCCTGCTGTTTCCTTGTTTTTAGCAGACCTGCCATTAATCTTGGGTAATGCCATAGGGGCAAGCCCGAAATTAAATGGCAAGCAGATCGCATGCTTACTTTATGCGGACGATCTGGTGATCATGGATCAGACTGAGGTGGGCCTGCAAAGGAAATTAAATGTATTTAATGTATATTGTTCCAGGAAAAAACTTGTGATCAATATGGATAAGACCAAAACCCTGAGCTTCGGCCGTAAGAAAACTGGGTTCTCTTGGAGGATAGAGGCAGAGAAAGTGGAATCAGTTACTGAGTATAGATACTTAGGGCTATGGTTCGATAAAAGTCTGAAATGGAATACCCACCTAGAGGCGTCAAAAGTAAGAACCTCTGCATCGATCAGCGGCCTGAAATTGTTTAACAAAGTCTATGGTGCAATGACCGACAGACCTGTGCTAAAAGCATATTCGGCTATTGTACCCCCGCATTTTTTGTATGGCGCTGAACTGTTATTTTTAAGTGGCAAGGAAAACTGGGATGTTGAGGAAGGTAAAAACCTAAAAAAGCTATTTAGTGTCCCAATGTCAGCAATGGTTCAGGCTATAAGGCTGGAACTCGGCTTGACTTCATGGGGTATTCAAGTAGGTATGGCCCTATTACGCTTCTGGCAACGCTTAGATATAGGCGTAAACACTAAAATATCTCGACTGTGTAAAAAGGAAATACAGAACAGCGAACTAAAATGGCCAAGGGAGACCAGGGGGATAATAACAAAGCTATGTAAAAAGATGGGAGTTAATATATGCCCCACTGTCCAGGTGACTAATATCGACAAGAAGACACTCAGCTTGATGGGAAGGAAATATCCAATGCACAGGATCAAAATTACCTTGTAAATGAAATCTCGATACGTTTCATGGCTGCTACATGGAAAAATAATCAATGCTTCCCTTATATTGATAAGATACCGGACTGTCAATTATGAAATGAAGTGCTGAGAGTAAGAATTGGGGTAAACCCTTGTTATGTGAACAATCTGTGTTATGATAAATAAGATGGGAGGCTGTACTTGCTCCGTGGGTACTCAATGTGATCTGCCGCATATTTTATTTGATTGCCTGAAGTTCCTGGACTTGCGTATCATGTTCTTAAAACCAATATTTATGAAATATAAGATTAAAACTAGGTCCCAGGCTGTGATACTGATGACCGAAATGGCCTATTTACATATTGCCGTGGCCATGGGGAAATTTATGCAAAAAGTGAAGGCTGTATGTATGTATGTATAACACAATTATAAAGCGCATTCTGTCACCCAACGGGCATCCTGGCGCTGAGATCAAGCAGATCTTGAAGCACGGTCAAAGAAGAGTCAAAAAGAAATTACCCTGACCTAGGAAACAGATGAGTTTTTTGTACTTTTTTAAAAGAAAGAACGTCTCCTGAGCATCTGAGCGACAGTGGCAGATCATTCCACAGCTTAGATACCGTGAAGCCAAAGGCGCGGCCACCCATTCGCTTTCTCCGAAACTTAGGAACAACAGCCAAATAGGCAGAGGCAGATCGGAGAGATCTTGTGGGGGTGTACCAAGTGAACATCTCCTGTAAGGGCAGCGGTCCCGAACCATGCAAAGCCCGGAAAACCAGGCATAACACCTTAAATTCGATCCGCTGAGGGATGGGGAGCCAATGCAAGTCTCTAAGAGCTGCGGAAGACCAGTCAAGACGACAACGGGAGAGTGCTAACTTAGCCGCAAAATTCTGCACTCGTTGTAGCTTACCTATCGCCATAACAGGTGCCCCCAGAAGCAGTGCGTTGCAGTAATCTAGTCTGCTTAGAATGATACTGCGCACTACTTCTGGTCTAGCATGGGCAGGGAGCAGAGGGAGAATCTTCCTAAGGGAACGCAACAAACCCATACAGGTAGATACTGTTTTGTCAACGAAACCATCCAGTTGAAGATTAGGTTCCATTGTCACTCCCAGATTCCGAACCGAGGTGGCTGCTGCTGCCATGCCCTGAAAGGAGGGGGGCCAGAAGTCCTGTTGTAGAGGTCGAGGGACCCGGTCCACTGAGCAGTGCAGCACCTCTATCTTTGAGCTGTTAAATTGCAGCGAGTTGTTACTCAGCCATGTTGCCGTGGAGACCATGCAATGGTGAAAGTTCTCCTGAGACACTGCGTTCTCCCCTTCGAAGGAGAAAATAAGCTGGGTGTCGTCAGAGTAATTGGTGACTGAAATGGCGAACGATTTAATTAACTTGACCAGGGGGTGGATGTAAAGATTACAAAGAATAGGGCTGATGGCCGAGCCCTGGGGTACTCCCTGGCCGACCCTTTTGATGGTGGACTTAAAGGGGGGCAGGGCAACCACCTGATGTCTATTGGCCAAGTATGAGACAAGCCAGTCCCGGGCCAAGTCCGTCACGCCAACCTCCTCCAGTCTCCTGGTCAGGATGGCATGACTGACCGTATCGAACGCTGTCGACATGTCGAGCAGCACTAAAAAGGCTGCTCGTCCATGGTCGGCACGCAAACGAAGGTCACTCAAGACAGTCACCAAGGCTGATTCGGTTCCATGCGCTGGTCTGAAACCGAACTGCGCCGCATCCAGACAGTCATTAACTTCCAAGAAACTGGACAGATGTTTCGTGACCAGTTTTTCTAGAATCTTAATTGGAAAGGGAAGTAATGAAATGGGTCTGTAATTAGCGGGGCATAAGGGGTCCAGTGATTCTTTCTTCAGTAATGGAGAAACAACTGCTAATTTCCAGCTGTCCGGGACCTGGGCAGAGCCAAGAGATTGGCAGCAAATTGCGTGGAGAGGAGGGAACAGCTCTTCCCTAAAGACTTTCCAGAGTTTGTGCGGGAGTACATCAAGGGGAGACCCAGAGGATACACTATCCGCTAGAGCACCAAACTCTGCGAAAGACTGGAGAGGGAAACTTTCTAGCCTGGCTTTCCCAGCCTCCATCTCCGATATAGGGGAGTGAGCAGCCCCAGATGTCATGGGACTCATGTTACTCAAGATGGTCGCGATCTTATCTTCAAAGGCCTTGGCCAATGAATCGCATAGTAACTGAGAGGCTGGGATGGCAGTAGTGTGTTATATCTTTTTAATGATTTTTAGCCAATCCTCAAGTAATTTGGGTAATAGTGGGGATTTTCGATTGAATTTGTTTTTAGGATGTATTTATGTGTGCTAATGAAATGTTCTTTTAAGACGAATTTTTATCATTGTTATGTATTGTTTGTGGACCAATGGTCCAAATAAACATGAAATACACTAACAACTGACACAGCTAGTCTGACAACTTTGGAGCTGGGAAACCAAGGTTTGAGCCTCAGGGGTCGACTCCACATCCAGTGATTCTGGGAAAATCACGTATTCTCCTTGTGCCTACCAAAAAAAATAATGTGTCCTTGAGTAACGTAACTGATGCTCTTGTAAAGCACTCCAGTACCTTTGGGTCAAGCTTGCGCTATACAAAATCTGCAACAAAAAAAAAAAAGACCAAGGGGAAATTCTGTATTGAGTCTACAGAAAGGGGATTCAGCAAGAAGTCTGCAAGAGTTCTGAAGTAGTTTGTTAAAAGAAAGACAAATGGGGTGAAAGGTATAGTAGAATCCATAAAGTGCGTAGGTGACACCCCTTTAGTGCCATCATCATAGAAAGTCCATTGTCCATGCTGTTCACACGTTGCAAACTGCAACATTTGCAAATTGTCCCACACTAGGTATGGGAACGAAATCCTTTTCTCATACCCGGGTCTGAAAAGAATAGTTCTTTCATTAGTGCTCTGGTTCTCATGTACTTCATCAAGGTCTGCTTCTCAGGGTATGTATCGTTCTCTAGAACAGAAATCTATCTATTCTAAACCAAAAATGCATGTGAATAATTACAATTAAGCCACGTTACAGAAATTAAAATACAGCGATTTATAAAAGGCAGCACGGTGAAATATAGGCCTACAGTACTATGATAATTTAGCCTTTTAATTTAAGGGTGCACATTTAGCATGCGTGTGCAAAACAAAAACATGAATGAATATAATTTCTCTAGTACTATAGTTCATATTGCATAAGCACACAGTGAATAATCAAGTTACTCAGAGGTAAGTATGACTGAGAACTACGTTTGAATGCATAAAATGCAAACATTTTATAGTCTCTATTACAATCTCATTCTACACACAAAAGGATGATTGAGAACTAATATGTATATCACTGTTACTCAGACAATATAGCGCACATGTAGGGATCACGAGTCATGTATTAGCATTTACATTCTGAAATACCCCCATTTTGTTAAGGAACCAGGGGCCTCATTTATGAAAAGTGACGCATCGCTGCGTCACTTTTCACTGCTCACTCCTTGCAACACCAATGATGCGTCATATTTAATGTATGACGCATCATGTCGCAAGGACTTACAGATACGTCAGTATTTCTGACGCATCTGTAAGCGCAAAAGTGACGCATTGCTGGAGTGTGTCACAAAAGTGACGCAACTCCAGCAATGCGTCCTTTCACATGGGGAAAGCCCCGTGTGAAAGGGCTTGCGACAGTCTTACGCCTGCTGTGAGGCAGGCGTAAGATTTTGACGCAACAGCATCCTAAAAGTGACACAGTGAAATCTCATAGATTTCACTGTGTCACTATTACGAGGCTTTTTGCGGGGGAACGCCCCCTCTGCATACATTATACCTGACGCAGGTATAATGTGGCGCAGGGGTTTAAAAAGTGATGCATCTACCTAGATGCGTCACTTTTTAAATATGGCGCAACAAGGCGCATTTTGTACGCCGCTAGTGCGTCACAAAAAGTGACGCACCGGCGGCGCAAAACTGACGCAAGGCCTTCATAAATAAGGGCCCAGGTTGGGGGCTGTGCCTGTCCTGTAAGACACATCCCCACTTCGCTGGGTTCCCGAAGCAACATCATTAAAACGTGTAAGTATCACATTATGTCAACATAAGCACTCATTTATCGTTGATTCAATTTATGGTAAGGTGAAATAATCAGATTACTGCATGTTTATCATATTCCACATATTTGTATGCCCTGGGAGTGGTCTTAAAATGCATTCCTATTAGCAATGGAGCACAGAGGTACAATGCTCCAAACTTAGGACAGACTTTACAGATTTTTCTTTTATGTGTGACCTGGAGGTAACTGTACATGCTAGACGTAAAACAGTGGGAAATAAGACATGCACAGAGGGCGAATAATGCTCCTAATGTTTTTTTAAACCTGACTCATAATTTTGCTAAAAAACACTCGAGTCCTGACGCAAATACAAAGCATCGGGACCAGTGTAATGTCCAATAGCTTTCCTTTGTGCTCCCGGTGAGGGCAATCCTGCTCAAGCTTTTCTTCTCAATAAGGTAGGTTTTGTGCCCCAGAACAATATGGCTGAATAAACGAGCGAAGTATGCATGTGGGAGGAATGTAATACTTTCTGCATTATGGAGGGAGAGCTAGAACTTTAGATCACATTGTTCTATTTCTACCTGTGACTCACTGCGCGAGGAGCAAAAGTTCACCTGACACCTTGGCGGTCAAGGAGAGCTTCTCTGTATGAAGCTGCCCTGCATATTTGATGTGCAAGGTATAGCACGGGAGGCAGAGATGTTTCTATGGTAACATCGTTTTTTATTGAGAAGCCAAAGGCAAAGCAGCCATCTCATTATCGTGTCCTCTTTACGTTTCTCAGCGCATTTTATTGGATCGAACCAAAGGTGTATGCACCGCCGGATGTGTAGACCACGCAGGGCGTGATGCTCGGCTCAGGCATAGAAAATGTTATTTCCGTTTTTAAGACTTTGTTTACAAAAATAATTAGTACAACTTTGTAATATGGAAAAATTGCCACTTTTGTCGTGCACATTCGCCATCTATCCTTCTCAATAAGCAATGAGAGCATGCATCTTGGGCAGCACAGAGGCAGGGACTGAAAACTGTCAGCACACTTTGAGGGACTCGTCCACAAATAACAACTTCCTTTACTCTTGACACGTTCTTTAGTGCGAGGAGGAAAAACTGTTATTCTTAACCCTGAAGTTAGGTGACTCCTCAGTGGGTGGTACATTTAAGGTCTATGCAACCTGTTGTCAGTGGTCTGGGAAGCACCACCTCATTTATTTCTTTGTTTTATAAAACACTAGCGAGATCCCTACTTTTAAGTGTACAGGCCTACTAAAGAGGATCTAGGGCCAGATGTAGGTAGGCCTTTACCGATCGGAATCGGCCGAAAATACTGATTTTCGGCCGTTTCCGATCGGTAAAGGGCTATCGAGATGTAGGGGCACATTTTCGGTAATTTAAACCGAATCGGTATCATTACCGAATCGGTAAATTTACCGATTCGGTAATATGTACCGAATCGGTAAAATAATTACCGATTCGGTAATATTTACCGATTCGGTAAAATTACCGAAAATGCAATGTAGGTAGGCAATTTACCTTTGGCACATGGCTTACAGAATCGGTATTTTACCATGGAATACAAATCCATGGTAAAATACCGATTCCTGTGTACATGCACATATGTGCATGTACACATGTGCCATGTGACAGACAGACGTGCCCTTAGGGCATGTCTGTGTGCCACATTGCACACATGCCTGTTTTGGGGGTGCTAGAGGGTGTCAAAGTGACACCCCCTGCACCCTTGACAAAATCGGTATTTACCGATTCAGTAAATACCGATTCGGTATTTGAATTGAATCCTATGGGCTTCAAAGGCCCATAGGATTCAATAGCAAATACCGATTCGGTATTTACCGAATCGGTAAATACCGAATTTGTAAGGAATCGGTAACGATTCCAGATGTTGGGACCTACATCCCATTTACCGATTTTGAAATACCGAATCGGTAGCATTCGGTATTTCAAAATCGGTAAATGGGATTTACCTACATCGGGCCCCAAATGACTGGCGTAGTTCTCCCCTCCCAATGGCTGACTGAGTTGTTGCTTTCTCCCATCACTGTCAACGCCTACGTGCCACTGGGATATATTGCTAGCAGAACTCTGGCAGTTTATGTTTCTGTTGCATGCAAGTTTCACCCCCTGCCTGACACCTGGCAGATCTGAGGTCATCGTTCAAAATGCAATGATTGATGCCAATCCAGAGAGTTTTGTCCTCAAGGGGAGGCGATCTTTCCTTCTCCTTCTCCTATGAGACGTCTGGGGGCTGTACTACTCTCCTAATCCTGGAGTGATAGTATGAGCGAGATAAACTGATTAGAATGACTGGACCCGATTGGAGAGCCCTCAGTGTTTGGGCAAATGTAAACTGCGGCAACTGTAGAAAGGAAAGGCGGGCTGACATTAGCCTCGCCGCAGTTATGGCGGGGTGCACCGGTCCCCACCCGCCCCGGGTCCCCTGGTGACCCGGAAGTGATCGAGTCACTGTATTCGAAACTCGTGAATCGACGAGCACGTTTTTCTGTGTGTGCGGACACCTGTGGATTGCATCCAGAAGCTCCGCTGTGTGGGCAGCTTGATCGGCACCGGAACAGCCTTTGTCCCGATGGCCTCCTGAGGTGCAGCGCGTTACCCTGCTGGAAGCTGTTTTCTCCGGGTGGACCGGGTAGCGGGGATCAGAGTGTAAGTATTCCCGCCGCAGGATTGGGTGTGTTGTGTGAAATTATTTGTTGGGCATTGCCGGACTTGTCTGGCAGTGGGGCGCAGGGACTGCGGACAGTCAATAAGTTCTCCAGGCAGGTTGAGGTTTGTTCGCTCTACTTCTGGTAGTGGTCGGCGGGCGGATAAGGAATATTCCTGTGCCCGCCGTGTTTCTTCTTGTGCCGGAGCTTGTTCACAAATGTGTTCATAATGCATGCATGCTGTTTGCCAACGCGGTGTTCTTTAAGGAATTCCACCTCAGTTCCAATATACAGTGTAATCGCCACAGGCACCGGCATGCCCCTCGGATGTCGCAGTTGTTACGGCCTGGGGAACGTCCTGAAATTGGTTCATGGTATGAGTTGTGCTTGCGGAAATCGGCTCGGATTTTGTTTGTCTCATATTCATTTCATTTCATTTTCATAATCTTTATTTCGATGATTGTTCATCATAAAAGATACAAAAAACAGTACATTGATACAATATTAAAAATGATATTACAATATTAAAATTCCCACAGTTAAAAATACAAAACTATTTCAATCAAATGCTCAAGTTGGCCACATTCTTAGTAAAATACTTCATAGTTTCGAAGGGCTAGATTCAAACAATAACGCCTCCTATTCCAGACAGTGCCCAAGTATTTTGCCACAGCAAACACGATGTTTTCAGCAAGGTCGGTTTTAAGTACCCTGTAAGCCACCAGACACTCAGAGAAGCCTAAGTTTTTGCACATATTCGTCTTTTCTCCTTTTAGGGACTTGTGAAATGGGTGAAATTTTAAAACCATAAAGGGATACATATCCCTTGAGCATAGCGACACTTCGTTAGGGAGTCTGTGCTCATTGTTCTCTAATCTGTTGGCCCAAACTTAAATAGTGCGTTTAGATACATTATCGCTTCCATACATTGGTGACTCGAGATGGAGGGTCAGGAAGTCACACACTAGATAATGACTAATCTATGGACCAGTTCTTACTCAGAGTAGGCGTATGCAGGTGTTTGCACGGACACCTCAACTGTTGTAAGAACACGACACAAGGTTTCTTTAATTTTCTTTAAAATGCAATATACATCAGTAAGAAAGCAAGAACACAACTTTAATTTTGTTTGAAATGCGATATACATCAGAACGCAGTCCTCTGTTTTCAAGCCATTCATGCTTACAGCGTTGGTAGTATGAAACAAGCCTTTAAAAGGTATAATGCTGATGTAGGCATACATGAAATGCAGAATGCCGTGGAATGTGCTCCCCATAACTGTATAGCTGGTCAAGGATTCGAATCTTCCACAGTGGATGGGCCCTACTGTTCATGCTTCCAGCTCTGATTTACTGTGACCCAGCGCGTTGTTGCAGCGCAGGTGACGCACTCTGTTGAAAACACAGACAGACAGGAAGGAGGGGCGCTGTTTAACCTTAAACTAATGACGCTTCAGACGGAGCATAAGCAATCTGGCGTAGGGTGGGTGATAGCATGCAAAAGCATAGCATAGGCTTGTGCAGGTTGCAAGTAACACGCCCATAGTAAGGGTTGAAACCTTTGCTACATATTATGTATGGCATCCACATTTGTTCAATCGCCAAGTTGTGATGTGCAACATCCCACTCAAGTTACTTTAGGTGACCATATCTTAATAAAAACGAGTTCAAGTCGGGTGCAAGAATTACAAATAAGGTTCCCCTCTCTTTTTCGGTGACATTAGAACGATATGTTTAGTCAAAGAAAGTCCTAGGACGGGCTACATTGGTTCCACTTCTTTTGTCGCTAGTGGTAGAATCTGTTGTTTATTACGATTAACCTGCTTTGCAAAGTACACAGTTATCAGTTTCAGGATCGTAGCACCCCGTCAGTATAAAGCAAGTTATGCCATGTGATGTGGGCAGGTCTTTGTTTACGGCTCTGCTAAATTCACCTGCCCATGGCAACGGCGCAGGTAGGCCCGCAACGGTAGGGGTTGCTACGCGCTGTGGTAGCAGGCAATTTTTGTTATTAAAGGGTGATTACCTGTTGAAGTTTGCAGCTCGGATCATTATTTCCTCCTTTAGGGTCACGGCATTTTGCCACAGATAGAAAGTATATCATGGGGTATGGGCGGGGGGTTCTGGGTAACACACCCGCGATAGTGAACATTTCCTCATGGTGTCTCCTCGCTGATGATTAGCAGAGCGGCACAGGCTTTCACCCTGCAGGGATCGCTACACTTTGTCCTACAAGCACTTTACAAGAATGTATTCCGGGGAATTTACGAGCATGTTTTCGGGGCACATTCGGAACACACAACATATGAAAAAGTTACACCACCTCAGACTCAAAGTTGCGGTGCGAAGTGGAATTTGCAGTCCCAGCCAGTTTCCCTGTACCTAGATTTGTCTTTACCATATTATTAAATCAATGGGAATAACACACATAACAGTAAGGGTTTTTTTTGTTTTAATTATGTGCTTGGAAAATCAGTAGTGTGTAAAAGACTCTTATCTCATTTATGATTATGGGGAGACCATATTCATAAATGAGATAAAAGTTGCGCTCAGCAAGGCACCTGAGGTGAGCAAATTTATTGTGCCGCTGATGTTGAGAGTGCTCTATACGGGAGCTGATTTCCACCTAAACTTGAGAACTACCCAGAGTTCTCTGCTTCTTTATTGTATAATTTATGCAGCACTTTATTTCTGAACAGGTGTTGTTTAGACTTAAAGTGGGTGCTCCCTTGGGTAGGGACAGAACTATACCTATCTGAGGGCTCTAATGAGAGTGAAAGACATGTGAGGGGTTGCATTTAATCATGTCGGGTTGGCTTGGGTGGTATTTTACAAAAGCCAAAGCTGTAATGTTGTGCTTGGAGTGGTAAAAGGCTTTGGGCCAATTTTACAGCTCGGCATGGACAGCACTGTGCTAATTCTATGCTTCAATACTTTGCTGCTGAACTGGCAAAAGACTGTCTCCTTTTCGATCTTATATCCTATGCCTAAAGACTTTGATAGAAAAGCAGACATTGGAAGTGATGTTATGGGCTTTCAACATTATGTCTTATTCAACTATGCTGGATTTCACAACGCTTTGAGTCCCTTAGCTTCAGGTCAACCAGTCCTGAAAAGAGCTGACACATTATTACATTAATTACAAGCGCTCTCATTTGGAAGTACAACGTCAATATTACTCATGTAAGGTAAATGGTACTGGACTTAGCGGCGGGGGGAATCTTTCATAAGGGACTGAAAGAGCTCCAATTTATACTCCATACCTTCCTTAAGTAACCATGTAGCCACTATTGATTAATTGTAGATACAGCATGTGCCCTCGGTGGAAATTGTAACAGTAACTAGGTTTATGTTTTTTTACGGAGCTTTAAGGGGGGGTGCCATGGCCTGTAAGCCAAATGCTGGTAGTGGGCTTGCACCACCGGTAGGGCCACCTGCAGGGGTGTACCTGTGAAATGTGTTTTCAGACCTTTCACTGTAGGGTCAGCTCATCTAGTTAGTGAATTGCCAAATATGGCCCAGATCTTCTTTTCTTTACACGTAGGTTACCTCTGGGGCGGGCTGCAGGTTTCAACAAGGGGTCTGTACCTACTGAGGGAGGTATGCTTAGCATGTTACAGCAATTTCTTTACATGGCAGGTAGGTCAGGCCTACTTGGCTATGGCCTCGGGGAGGGTCACTCAGGTACACTCTCAACACTGACGTCAAAACAGTACACCCCAGGCCCTGTTGTCATGTCTTCAGGGGTATCCCTGCGCGCAGTTGCAGGGGTACATTGGAATGCAGGGCCTGTGTCTAAAGCCCTATGCACCAAGTGGTGGTACACGTGAGCTTTTGGGGGGGTGTCATGTCACACAGATACGCTCATACAAGTATGTGTGGACATACTTCGGGAATGCCAATAGCATTGGCCTGGCAGGAAATGTGTTAGGCTGCAGCATACCTTTTAGTAACCATGAATGCGCTATTTCACTGCACTTCACACTGTGTACTGTCCTGAAGTAATCATGGGGGGGGCTATTGCATTCACTGTAGACTCCAGGTCTATTCTTTAATGAAGGTCATACTACCAGGCACCTTCACTGTAACACTAATTTAAATGCTCTGCATGTGACACAAACTGATGCTATGCTAAACACTCGCAGTTGCAAGTTTTGATGGCAATGCATCTGGTGCTAATCATAGCTAAGGCTTAGCATGTGACAGCAATGTAATATGTGCAGGTGTACCAGATCTTTCATCAGGAAGCCAGAAACACTAATCGTTTGTGTTTTTTTTTCATTTATGTATGACCGGATCCATGGCGGATACCTGGGAAGTGCTCCACACCGCAACAACTGCAAGACGTGGACAGCCAAGGGGACCTGTACACTCGGAACGGGAGTGTCAAGCAAAGGCATCAAGTGTGATGGGCGGTCAATTCAACGGCTCAAGCGGTGCCAGCATGAGAATGTGTTACCCATGCATTATAGATGAAGTGTGTAATTGTTACCCGTTTGTGTTGCCAGTTGTGGGAAATGGGCAGTGCACTGCATTACAGGTATATACCGTCACAGCTTGACCAGGAGCACAAGTATTATGGAGGAGGCATCACAGCAATACCCTTGTTGTGAAACGTTTACTGCTATGATGGCACCTGTGCTCACGGGTGCCTTCATAATTGACAAGGCGTGGTGTTAGGCGGCTCCGTAGTAGGAAGGGAGGTTTGCACAGGGCTTAGTCTTACAATGTTATAGTTGCACCAACAACGATTAGCATTGACAGGGGAGGCGTGAATATCCGGTGCACCATGATGCTGATGACGGGGGCCAGGTAGTGGCTCCAAGAGGGGGTGGAATATGCAAAAAGTGTGAGTGTGTGACATTGATCCACATTCGGTCCATCACCTGTTGTGTTTCCAAGAGGGGGTGTCAAGTTCCTATGAGTAGGCCAGCCCCAGCTGTATGACCCTGCAACTTGAGCAGGATTGGGTGGTCAGGAACACTGAAGTAGGTTGGTTTTACACGTCTAGTGCCAAGATACGCCATGTCACAGCGACTCCAGGGATTCCAAAGATGGTGTCTGTCCGTCCAGAGTACGGAATGAAACCTTCGGACAGATCTTTAGGCCCAGTTAATCGTGTATGGTGAGGCGACCTGTTGGTGCACCAGGGTACATCCAGACATTCCAGAGCCTCCAAGGGGAGGAAGCGAGTCTGTGAGGCCATCGGGCCATTGGAAACATACCTAGTAACAAACTACTGAGGTTAGCTAGGGCTTGACACTTACAGACTATAGCACAGGGGTGAATATGTGGGAAACTGTGCTTCTTAAGAAGACGATGTCCATTTGTTCACACCGGGGGATGAAGCAGTCGCAGGGGATCTTCTTGCCTAGTTAGGCTCGTATAGGGACATGGCATGACCTTGCAGTGAGTTGGTAGGGCCTGATAGTTGGGCTGAAAAATATAATGGCTTAGCTAGGGGAGTTTTTGAGGCAGGGCATGACCTCTCAGTGTAGGAGGGTAGGGGGGGCGGATAGTTGGTCAACTACGCTGGCCTGTGGCGGTAAGGTCATGATTGGGGAGCAGTTAATTTAAGGTCCTTAGGGGGCGGCGCCATTCTCGAATGGGGTCGCCCAAAGGGAGGGACAAGTGGTCTCTCCTAGAACTACAGGGGCAGTTACAGCCGGTTGGCTATATGGGCGCGGGGGAGGGGAGAGTCACGCTTTCTCTAGTCTGGTTGGCCACCCCCCACATGCACAATGACGCCAGTAAACGGCGCAGAGATGCAAGGGCCCCCTTTAATGGAGTTAATATTGCGTACGGGGGTCACCGGGGGGCCAAAGTACCCTCACTGTAAGCGGGCCCTCTGCACATGCGCACTTTGACGGAAGGGCGTGGTTAATTGGGCGGACAGGGGCAACCAGGGAGGGGGTGTACCCCCATAGTAAACGGGCCCTCTGCGCATGCGCACTCCGACAGGAGGGCGTGGTTTAGTGATAAGGATCTGACACCAGTTATTGACCTTGCCGTAGGCCCAAATAGGTAGGCAGATTATAAATATTGTATGCGATTGATATGTTAGTTTCAGATAGGAAATACCTTGTACTAGAAGTATGTTAAGGTTAGCCATCTTATATCTGTATATATCAATTGTAACGTTTTTTGTGCGTAATTGTGTAAATATTGTTTATTTCAATTTTGATTTATTTTGTATATTTTAATAAATACGGCCGGGGGGTCGAAAGACCCCCGCCTTCCAAAGAAATCCCTCTCATTTCCTGTTAATAATGTTGGTTAACGGAGGGGTGGGGGTCCTCCGGCAGTCCCTGGCCATAAGGATAGGCGGGGCCAACATCGGTCCGCCGCAGTTATGGTGGGGCGCACTGGCCCCCACCCACCCCGGGTCCTCTGGTGACCCGGAAGTGATTGAGTCACTTCCGGGTCATGAAGGGAACAAAGGCCAGGCCGGTTAGATCCGGCCTGGCCAACGAATGGTTAAAAGGCAGTGGAGCGCGAGAGTCTGCCTCTTTGACTCCTGCGCACCATGGTCTGCCCTTCCAGCCTCTAGGAGCCTGTAGTTATTTTCCCCACCCACCATCCCCTGAAGCAGATGATTGTTATGGTGTGTTATGAAGGTTTTCACAGTTTTGTTACAAGTGTTTATGGATGACAAAAGTGTCTGACTAATGCGTTTTGTTCCTTAGAACTTTCTCCCGTTTTCAGGTCATCAATCGTCGTATTTATTGCTATTCCTTGGTCAGGCGGTAAGGTCATGATTGGTGAGCAGTTAATTTAAGGTCCTTAGGGGCGGCGGCATTCTCAAATGGGGTCGCCCAAAGGGAGGGGCAAGTGGTCTCTCCTAGAACTCCAGGGGCAGTTACAGCCGGTTGGCTACATGGGTGCGGGGGAGAGTCACGCTTTCTCTAGGCAGGTTGGCCACCCCGCACGTGCACAATGACGCCAGTAAACGGTGCAGAGATGCAAGGGCCCCCTTTAATGGAGTTAATAGAGCGTACAGGGGTAACCGGGGGGCCAAAGTACCCTCACGGTAAGTGGGCTCTCTGCGCATGCGCACTTCGACGGAAGGGCGTGGTTAATAGGGCATACGGGGGTAACCAGGGAGGGGGTGCACTCCCGCGGTAAATGGGCTCTCTGCGCATGCACACTCCGACAGGAGGGTGTGTGATAAGGATCTGATACCAGTTATTGCCTCGCCCAAATAGGTACGCAGAAAATAAATATTGTATGTGATTGATATGTTAGTCTCGGATAGGAAATACCTTATACTAGAAGTATGTTAAGGTTATCCATCTGATATCTGTATATATCAATTGTAACATTTTCTGCGTAAATGTGTAAATATTATTTATTTCAATTTCAATTTATTTTGTATATTTTAATAAATACGTCCAGGGGGTCGAAAGACCCCCCGCCTTCCAAAGAAATCCCTCTCATGTCCCGTTAATAATGTTGGTTAACAGAAGGGTGGGGGTCCTCCCGTAGTCCCTGGCCATATGACAAGTCCTGCTAGTGCCCCAGTAAACTAAACACTCTGCACTAGGACTTGTTGAATCCCTGGCAATCACACTCAGTTCAATTCATGGCCTTATAATTCCTGCATTGTCCTCCACAGCTAGCATTCAGCACATTTGTTATTTATAATGCTGTGATGATGACTGTAGAAACCTAGACTTTATTTGTGATCAGGACATATCTTTAAACATGCAATTGATTAACAATTAATGAGTTTCAAGAGTGCTAGATTTGAAAGGTAATAGTTCTTTCTGTGAGTGTAGCTCCAATGAAAGTGTGTTCTAGGATATGGCTGTTGTCAGGGTAAGGGAATGACACAACATTCATTCTATCCTGAAGGGGAATACTTTAATAAACAGGTGGCTTGTGGTCTCAGGGTCAGAGGAGTGTGGTACAGAAAAAAGGGTGTTAATGTAGGAACGTTGCTTTTAGTTGTAAATAGATTTGAGGCAGTAGGCAGAGCACCTTAAACGAACATCTGTTAGTGACTGGTAGTCATTGTAGCCCTTTTAACTTGTTAGTTATTGAGGTGGGTTTCCTGAGCCCTTGATCTAACCTTGATCTTTTGTATTGAGTATTTGAGTAATCAGACCACAAGGAAATTACAGTAACCAATGTTGAAAGGAATGAAGCCTTGATCACACCCATTCTTTCCATGCTCAGAATAGATGGGAAATATCTTAAGAAAACCACTGGATCATAGTTTTTAATCTACTATAACACCAAAGTTTCATGGTTGTTTAACAGGAGAGCATGCTCTCTCAAGTTCTTTCATACATCAGTCATGGAGCAAAAGACAACCAATTTAATCGTGTTACCATTAGAGAGCAAAGATTTAGCATTCATCCATTTGGTGATGTTACTGAGGCAGCATTTTTAAATTTGATGTTGTCTCCAATGGGTTTTCAGGCAATCTAATATTCAATATTGTATCATATGTCATGTGTGTATGTGTGGAATATATTTCCAAAAGTTTCAATAAGGGTAGCCAGTCAGACTCAATACTGAGCCCAAATGGACACTGAACAGGATTATCTTAAGGGAAGATCTAAATTCATCAAGGGTGACCGTTTATATCTGACCCCGGGTCACTCAGGCAAACCAGGCACGGACTGTCCCAGAGAACTTGGCAACTTTGAGGATATGGAATAGAATGGTGTGTGAGATGGCATTGAAGGATGCAGATAGATCTAATAGTATCATGTTAGCTACTCAATTCTCATCCAATATAGACCCAATGTTCTGCAGACAATTGACGAAGGCAGTTTCTGCTGTGGTTCAAGGTGGTTAGAAAGCTGAGTGTGGAATTCAAATTCCATCATCTTAGCAAAAAAAAGAAGAAGGCAAATAGGTTGAAAATGTATCAAGATGCTCGAGTCACACAAGGGTTTTTTTAACAATGAAGAAACCATCACTACCTTCCACCTTCTGGAACTTTTCATCAAAAGAGAGTGGAGTTAAATTTTTTGGTGAGATTCGGCAAGATGGTCTTATTATTCTTTTTGAGTTCCTGAAATGGGAAAAAAATGTCCAGCAAAGATGAAGAATTCATCTAGCTAAAAATATTTAACACACCTACTTCCGAAATGAGAGTAAACATTGTCCAAATGACGTTGGAAGAGGTATCAATATCTGTGACTGTTTTACCTGTGCCTTTGCTGAAAATTTCCTACTAGGTCTATAATCTTTTTATGAAAGAAATTAGATAGGTTATCGCACAGAGTTTGAGATGTATTTGGAGTGTAACTATCAGCTTCTAGGCAGGATATGATTTTGAACAGTTGGAAAACTTCTTTAATGGGGATTTGTGTCTCTGTTTTTTAAAGAAGAAAGCCTTAGATTTAGTGATTGCTTTGTGGCATTGGTGCTAGTGCTGGATCTAGTTTATGATGAAGCTCATAATACTTCTGCAAGCCCTATCCATTCCTTTACATTGACTTTTTAACCTTTTTAGTTCTTCATTGAACCAGATAGCTGGTGGTTTGCTCCGCCTGGTTTAAATGATCTCCCTGAAACCAGTTAAGTAGATGGAAGCTAAGTCTTACTGATAAAGGAATTAAAGACAGTGTTGTCCTCATTCAGAAGGGGTTGAGATGCATTAAGTGCCTTCTCCCATAGTACCCCATTTGGTTGCTTCCAAGGTCTAATGTACCTTAGCTCAAGAGTAGTAGAGACTGAATATTTAGGTGGTATAGGGTAACAGTGAAATGGGAGTGTATCAGACTGGGGTTGGTCCAGGTTAATATGGTGTACTTTTGGATGGACACAAAAGAAAACATGCTAAGTGTAGTGGTTTGCAAGTTTTATGACAGAACCTTTTTGGCTCCTAACGGACTCCATACAGATGTGACACAGGTGTCAGAGCAGAATACAATGAAAGCTTGTTTAAGAATGTTGAGTTTGCAGTTACACACAGATGAATAAAGACGTGTAATTTTAAGCTTCGTGTGTGGCATAGTCATTGGTGGGTACCCAGGTTTGGTAGGATGCTTCACTAAAAATCACGTCTAGAAGGTGGCATGCCTCATGAGTGGTTTATATGATGATATCTGATGATATCTACCATACAGTATAAGTGGATATTACATTCAACAAAAAATGTCATTTTGTTAGGTTGAGAAGACACGCTGGCACAGATTCAAGTGATGAGTGAGTAATGCATTTTCCTGGTTCTTGACATCTGTATAAAAGGATACATTTAAATGCAAACGTGCAAAAGTTTAAAAGTAAGCGCTAATGTCTTTACTCTACTGATCAACGCAAACTTATAATCAGAGACCTCTCAGCAATCTCCATAGCAGCAGGCTATTCCCACTCCTTGTTTATGTTCTCTATCAAAATCTTTGATGCAGACACAAGTCTCAATACCTGTTAACTAATTAGTTAACAGGTGGCCCCCTCTAGCTCACAAGGTCACCACAAAGAGGCTGTGCAGGCCTAGCACTTCCTGCATGGCACTCCTTGCACAACTCAGATTACAGTGGCATTCTCCTGGCACGCGGTGGTCACCAGACCATTTCTCCACACAAGGGCAATGACCCGATCTTTGCGCAGCCGTTCTCTTGACACTTCAGTTAGGGAGTACTCTCTTACTGCTCCACATTAGACTAAACTGCCTCCAATGCTCTACTCTCCCTCACAAGGCACACTGGTTTTGGTAGGCAGGCGCTGGTGTGCCAGGCTCCAGGGCAGGTGGTCCTGGTTTCCTTGGGTGATGTGTTCTAGCCCAGCAGGGAGACTAGTAAGCCCTGGCCCTGAGTCCTGATCAGAGGCAGAATTCTTGCAGAGCTTCCCCTCCTCACACATATTATGTTGGGGTTCTGCTTCTATTGAAGTGTAAATTTCTCCTTTTCTTCTAGGTTGTCCGTCACAGCAGGCAAGAATCCGAAGCTGATTGTCCCATACCACAGTTCATGGGAGTGGCCAGAATTCACACCTGGGTGTCAGCCACAGTGCTATGTGCATCATAAGGCTAAACCTGGGTTTACAGCCCTACTCTTTATGATTCCCTTATCAGCCCCATCTAATTTATTTATATGCATCCAGGTTCCTTCCTTGTGGTCTATCACCGAATCAAAGAGGTACCTTTTTAAGTGGAAAGGGAGAGTTCCTTCCTTCAGTGTGTGCACCATCCAAGTCACAGGAATGCAGCAATACCTGTAATGTACCATTACAGGCTCACTTCCATTGTAGTTTTTTCTGTATTGTACCAGGAAGTGCAATTTCGAAAAACACACAGTCTGCCAGCACACACACTCACCATTTGTGCTCCGGACAGCACCTCACCCTTCACTTATTGTACTTCAGGCAAGCACACATACACCAAGCACATGCTTTAATTGCACTCACACTGCACAGTACTATGTCTCTCACGTAATGGATTGAATTTCCTTGCAGGCATACATACACCCTGTACATGTACTAACCACGCATATACTGCAGAGTACTGCTCTTTCCCTTTACTGTACTCTTCCCGGGCACACAATCCTCGAGCACAGAGTCACTTCTCCTGTGCTGCACAGTACTCTATATGTACTTGATATAGGCCAAGGGTAAGTTGAGCATTCAACAGCAGAACTTCAAAAAGATGAGTGAGCCTGTTGGCATCACTCCAGTGAGACAGGGTAAAGAGGACTTTTTCACTTCTTCTAATCAAAAGCCTTCCACCACTATTATGGTAGCTATTTGGGTGCTCCTCCCGGTCCAACAAGACCGCAAGCCTTGAAACAGGTCTATGTCATGACACATACACATGCCCCATGTTTACCAATAACAAAAAATCAGCATTAGGGATCCAGACAACAGTAAAGTCAGGAAGTCATGGCAGGGATGCACATCTTTAGCCAAGCAGAGAACTTTTACTTACTGACAAAGGTCAATGACTGTATCTGCTCTTACATGGCTTGTTGAATATATGATGTTACCACCGTCTGGGCCTAGTAGCTCTTATGTATAGAATATGATATTACAGCTTACTATGAACAATAAGGAGCCTATATCAATGTTGCTATTGATATCTAGTTACAAATGTAAATTTAAGGTTGGTAGAGCTTCCCTTATTGGAGGCCCAACTCTGTGGATCAGAGAAGCAGACACATTTGTTATCTTTGAAGCAGTTCTAGAAGCCAGCCTCTTCCAAATCATTTAGATAACTGACACCAACTGACCTGTGAAGGTTGTTTGCTCCATAAATAAATGTCCATATTCATTCATATGTATTCATTCATTCAATAAACATTTCCTGGAGGAAAGAATGTCATTGACAGGTGAAACGTGTATTCTGTGTTTATTTTAATTATGGTAAAGGTACATAGCTTTGACTTTAATTGTGACACCCTTTTGAAACCAAAAACAAAAGTTGATTGACAGAATGCAGAACAATATCATACATTCACCCCAGTACAGAGATCTGTGCCTAAATCCATCGTTGTTCTGCTCACCACACCACCCCAGTTCAGACATGGCCATATGCAAATCAGCCTTGACCCTGTGCCTCATGGGAACAGTCCAGCCCGAACTGCCAAACCATGTCTTCCCTGGACCGGAATCAAGCATCCTAGGACTGGTTTCTGGCTATCAGCCGTCTTCAGCCAGGATAGCTTGACTCCAGTGGCTTGGAGAGCACGGGACTCACGTCTGAGCATACCCGTCCCACTCGGGGTGACAAATGCAAAAACAAAAGTTGATGGACAGAATGCAGAACAATGTCATACATTCACCCCAGTACAGAGATCTGGGCCTAAATCCACCGTTTTTTGCTCACCACACCACCCCAGTTCAGACATAGCCATATGCAAATCAGCCTTGACCCTGTGCCTCATGGGAACAGTCCAGCCCGAACTGCCAAACCATGTCTTTCCTGGACCGGAATCAAGCATCCTAGGACCGGTTTCTGACTATCAGCCGTCTTCAGCCAGGATAGCTTGACTCCAGTGGCGTGGAGAGCACGGGACTCACATCTGAGCAGACCCGTCCCACTCGGGGTGACAAATGCAAAAACAAAAGTTGATCGTCAGAATGCAGAACAATGTCATACATTCACCCCAGTACAGAGATCTGGGCCTAAATCCATTGTTTTTTTGCTCACCACACCACCCCAGTTCAGACATGGCCACATGCAAATCAGCCTTGACCCTGTGCCTCATGGGAACAGTCCAGCCCGAACTGCCAAACCATGTCTTCCCTGGACCGGAATCAAGCATCCTAGGACTGGTTTCTGGCTATCAGCCGTCTTCAGCCAGGATAGCTTGACTCCAGTGGCATGGAGAGCACGGGACTCACGTCTGAGCATACCCGTCCCACTCGGGGTGACAAATGCAAAAACAAAAGTTGATGGACAGAATGCAGAACAATGTCATACATTCACCCCAGTACAGAGATCTGGGCCTAAATCCACCGTTTTGTTGCTCACCACACCACCCCAGTTCAGACATGGCCATATGCAAATCAGCCTTGACCCTGTGCCTCATGGGAACAGTCCAGCCCGAACTGCCAAACCATGTCTTCCCTGGACCGGAATCAAGCATCCTAGGACTGGTTTCTGGCTATCAGCCATCTTCAGCCAGGATAGCTTGACTCCAGTGGCGTGGAGAGCATGGGACTCACGTCTGAGCATACCCGTCCCACTCGGGGTGACAAATGCAAAAACAAAAGTTGATGGACAGAATGCAGAACAGTGTCATACATTCACCGCAGTACAGAGATCTGGGCCTAAATCCATAGTTTTTTTGCTCACCACACCACCCCAGTTCAGACATGGCCATATGCAAATCAGCCTTGACCCTGTGCATCATGGGAACAGTCCAGCCTGAACTGCCAAACCATGTCTTCCCTGGACCGGAATCAAGCATCCTAGGACAGGTTTCTGGCTATCAGCCGTCTTCAGCCAGGATAGCTTGACTCCAGTGGCGTGGAGAGCACTGGACTCACGTCTGAGCATACCCTTCCCACTCGGGGTGACAAATGCAAAAACAAAAGTTGATGGACAGAATGCAGAACAATGTCATACATTCACCCCAGTACAGAGATCCGGGCCTAAATCCACCGTTTTTTTGCTCACCACACCACCCCAGTTCAGACATGGCCATATGCAAATCAGCCTTGACCCTGTGCCTCATGGGATTAGTCCAGCCCGAACTGCCAAACCTTGCTGTTCACCCTATGTGGAAAGGGTATGCCCAGACGTGGGCCCCGTGCTCACTAGGCCACTGGAGTCAAGCTATCCTAGCTGAAGACGGCTGATAGCCAGAAACCGGTCCTAGGATGCTTGATTCCGGTCCAGGAAAGACTTGGCTTGGCAGTTTGGGCTGGACTGTTCCCATGAGGCACAGGTCCAGATCCAACAACCAGGGCACCGCTCAAAGGCACTGGGGCTCCGGGAAGTTCATTACCGCCATATAGTTTACTAAAGTGCTCAAACCATTCATTATCTGTGATATGGTTGGGGATTTGGTCAGGAACGCAACCATTTGATCTTCTTACCAAGGCCCAAAATAGATCACCATTCTTAGTATTACTTGCTTCTCTAAGGCTTTCCCAATGGGATTCTTCCCACTCCCTTTTAGCTGTTGTTATAGCATGTCTATAGTGCAGTCTGGCCAACCAAACAGATACAGGGTTACATGATTTGATTGCAAGAATTAAATTATTTTTCATCTTTCTACAATTGCTATCAAACCATTTCTCCACCGGTTTTACAGATTTCAACCTCTTTTTCCCTGGAACTGTAAACAGTTTGCCAATCTGGTCCATAGTATCAGTGTAAATGGTTTCCGCCTCTACTGGGCCAGCCGCGCCATTACATGCTGCAGAAAGCCTTAGAGACTGATCAATAAGGATTCCATCCAGAGCACTTAATCTGGTCTCATCCATACTAAATTTAGGCCACTTAAGGAATCTGCTGCAATTGGATGGTATAGTTTGCTTAGTTATTAGCCTCACACTATTTGATGGGGTATGTTCACTTCTCTGCCACAAATCCACCAGTGTAAGGGACAGGGGGTTATGATCACTCTCTACTGATGGTATAATGGCCATATCCACCACTGAGTTCCATGCTCTCCTATCTACCATTATATAGTCGATTCTACTCTCACACGATACTCTATTGTATGTATTTGCCCCCTGAGCATCCGAGCTGGTTCGACCATTCACAGCTCTAAGACCTGTCTCAATCGCTAGAGCATTCAGCTGAATAACTACTGGAGACCATCTCCTCACAGGCGGGAGGGAAAGGGGTGGGACACCCCATTGTGCATCATCTTTATGCACTCCGAGAATGTTGTCTACTGCCGAAGGTTCAAACGAGCAGTTAAAGTCCCCGGCAACCAAAATTACAGAGTCAGGAGAACACATTTTAAGCAGATCAGTTAACATATCAATAGTAGTGGATTTAGCCCCCCCTTGGGTACCTCTGGCATAAACATTAAAAATTTCCCAAGTGGGGACACCATTCATACCCCCAATGGAGAGTCTCATAATGTCCAAAGTTGAACAGGTATGGTGAGAAATTTTGAGATTAAGGTAAACCCTCACCCATGCCATAAGCCCTCTTGAGGGGCGGCCCCGTCCCACCGTAGTAGCAGGTGCTTAGAAACAAGAAAATCCCTGCTTATATAATGGTTCAAGGCTCCATGTCTCCTGGAACATACATATGCCATACCCATCAATAAAGTTATTCCAATCGGGTAAAGAGAGCTTGTTTCTCAGACCTGCCACATTCCACGAGACAAGTTTGAGGGTATTATTATGAACCTTATGGGAGATTGGGACACATGGGGTTTCACCTACGTCCTGGCTAGGTACAATAATAGAGTTTTTCAGAAAATCTAGTGCTACATTTGAAGACTCATGTCCCACAGATATAAATGGGTCGGGAGAGCAGCCACCCAAAGGGGGAAGTGGATTATTCAATTCTCCTACTCCATCATCGAGTCAATCAACAGCCTCCAAGCAATCAAAGCGGTTATGGCTTAGAAAAGTGTTCATGAGAGGGAGGGGCATGTGCCACCCCCCCTGTGCTGGTACACTCCCGTTCCGCTGTACCAATGTCCAACCATCTAACTGTGGGGTAAAATAACCTGGGGGATAGAAGTAAGTCAGTGGGAGAGAATGAATGGTCATTCCTGTACTGGGGTATCTGCAGTTACAAATGTAATCAACAATTATGGGGTTGTTAAAGTTTCTCAAAATGCAGTCGCCCCTTATGTTTTTTGCCAGAGGACCCACCCAAGGAACCCACCGGATCATAAGTATTTTACCAACAAGCTGCGGGGGCATGGGTCTATTCGTGTTTAACCAATGTACGACCCTATTCCATAATTTTGCGGGACTTTCAACCTCATTTTTCCCAACTTTGGTACGCCAGCTAGAACAACCACAAGTGGGCAAACCTCCGGGGGTAAGTTTAAGATTTTTTTCCCGTTATTAGATTGGGTGGTTGGGACCTCCCCACCTGGCATGTCTTGCTCTGTATTATGTTTTTGCTGGCAAGAACTATTAGTATTGGCAGATGCATTATCCTTTACAGGGGGTGTAGCTACAGATGCCAATGAAACCAAATGGGTTGTATCTGAAGCTATTGTTCATTTATGGATGGCGGGAGCTAAGGCAACAGCCTTTCCTCTATGGGTTTTAACTAATGATGTAGTAGCTGTAGACGGATTATCTCCTATAGGGGGTTCTACAATTCCCTTGATGTCACGTTCAATCCTTTTTAGATGGACCTTGATCTTGCTCAGCCTCTCCTCTAGTGGCGCTAGAAGGAGCTTGAGAGTCTCATAGATGGCTTTAGACTCAGCCTCCTGCACCCCCACCCGTTCCCTTTGACTAGATAACCCGCCTGTTGCCTGGCTCTCCCTTCTCGGCAGTGAGGTATCAACTGAGCCCTGGGTGGGGTTTACAGCAGCCTGCTCCAGGTTGACAGGATTCTCTTTCATAACTTTTCTGGCTTTCTTTTTCCTCCCACCAATGTTACTTACTATTCCTTGTTCATTTTTTGGAATTGCTCCTGGATCTCTCCCACACTGTTGCCTGGTATTATGCACCTTAACAATATTAGGCAGAGAAGGAAACCTTTGGGGGGATACCAACAGTGAATCTGAGGCCGTGGACTGGCTACTAGTTAAGGCCCGAGATAAATTGAAAATGGAGGGCTGTGGGATGGGGAGTTCTAAAATTGGGGAAGCACTTAAACCACTATTAACATTTAGGTTGACAGGAGTCTGCGCATTCGCAATGAGTCCCATTGAAGACCTTCTTGCAATAGCCAGTTCCTGTGAGACCCGTCGCTCCATTATAGTAATCCCCTCGTTAACAACAGAGTTCATCCTCGTTATGAACTGGTCCATGGCTCCTGTGAAATTGACGGTGTCCGTTCTCCCCTTAACTTCCTTAGGCGGCATAATAAGTACAGAGAGAAACCCAAAACGCTGCAATAATAGACAAGTATCAGAGTACTCACAGGGGCAGATTATGCAGCAAATGGAAGGGGGTGGCCAGACCCGGCCTTCTCCGGTCTTTAACGGGCATAAACGGGCCCGCCCTTGGCCCGGGTGCTCCCGCCCACAACTCGCGGGACGAGAGACGTTCCACTCTTTTAACGCACCTCCGGGCGCTCTGCTGGCGTCACCACCGCCGGGGCACCTGGGAAATGTAGTTCCCTGCCCTCACGGCGGCGATGTTGCTGGTGCGGCTGTGCTGCTGTATGTCGAGCCGTTCCCCTCACGGCGGTGTAATGGCAGCCCCAGGTAAGTCTGCTAAGCCGTTCCCCTCACGGCGCTGTTGTCTCTGTGATAGACGCTCCCAATGAGCGCTCGGCGCTCCACTCTTTTAACGCGCCTCTGGGCGCTCTGCTGGCGTCACCACCGCCGGGGCACCTGGGAAATGTAGATCCCTGCCCTCACAGCGGTGATGTTGCTGGTGCGGCTGTGCTGCTGTATGTCGAGCCATTCCCCTCACGGCGGTGTAATGGCAGCCCCAGGTAAGTCTGCTAAGCCGTTCCCCTCACGGCGCTGTTGTCTCTGTGATAGACGCTCCCAATGAGCGCTCGGCACTCCACTCTATTAATGTGCCTCTGGGCGCTCTGCTGGCATCACCACCGCCGGGGGACCTGAGAAATTTAGTTCCCTGCCCTCACGGTGGCGATGTTGCTGGTGCGGCTGTGCTGCTGTATGTTGAGCCGTTCCCCTCACGGCGGTGTAATGGCAGCCCCAGGTAAGTCTGCTAAGCCGTTCCCCTAACGGCGCTGTTGTCTCTGTGATCAACGCTCCCCATTGCCATTGTGCAACATTCCGTCCATCATCTTGTGTGTTTTGCTGTTCACCCTATGTGGGAAGGGTATGCCTAGATGTGGGTCCCGTGCTCACTCGGCCACTGGAGTCAAGCTATCCTGGCTGAAGACGGCTGATAGCTAGAAACCGGTCCTAGGATGCTTGATTCCGGTCCAGGAAAGACTTGGCTTGGCAGTTCGGGCTGGACTGTTCCCATGAGGCACAGGATCAAGACTGATTTGCATATGGCCATGTCTGACCTGGGGTGGCTTGGTGAGCAAAATACCGATGGATTAAACCCAAATCTGTGACTGGGGGTGAATGTTTTGCCATTGTGCAACATTCCGTCCATCATCTTGTGTGTTTTGCTGTTCACCCTATGTGGGAAGGGTATGCCCAGACGTGGGTCCCGTGCTCACTAGGCCACTGGATTCAAGCTATCCTGGCTGAAGACGGCTGATAGCCAGAAACCGGTCCTAGGATGCTTGATTCCGGTCTAGGAAAGACTTGGCTTGGCAGTTCGGGGTGGACTGTTCCCGTGAGGCACAGGATCAAGACTGATTTACATATGGCCATGTCTGAATTGAGGTGGCTTCGTGAGCAAAATAATGATGGATTAAACCCAGATCTGTGACTGGGGTTGAATGTTTTGCCATTGTGCAACACATTCCGTCCATCATCTTGTGTGTTTTGCTGTTCACCCGATGTGGGAAGGGTATGCCCAGACGTGGGTCCCGTGCTCACTAGGCCACTGAAGTCAAGCTATCCTGGCTGAAGACGACTGATAGCCAGGAACCGGTCCTAGGATGCTTGATTCCGGTCCAGGAAAGATTTGTCTTGGCAGTTCGGGCTAGACTGATCCCATGTGGCACAGGATCAAGACTGATTTGTATATGGCCGTGTCTGAACTGGGGTAGCTTGGTGAGCAAAATAACGATGGATTAAACCCAGATCTGTGACTGGGGTGAATGATTTGCCATTGTGCAACATTCCGTCCATCATCTTGTGTGTTTTACTGTTCACCCTTTTGAAAGCAGGCACATCTTCCTTTATGAAGCAAGCACATCTTTCAAAATTATGGCATCCTGCTGAATAGGATCCATCTTGCTTTGCAGTAGTAAGTTGCTCAGCTATTGTATGTGACATCACTCGTTCTTTTCTGGCATAACCTGCAAAAGTGGATGCATTTCTTTATGAGATATTGAATGAAAGCATGTCAAAGCTTATATTGCACAGACTAGTGGACATACAACATAAAGTTAGAACTGGAAGGGATAATTAAAACAACGGTCCAGATTACTAAACATTTTTCACTTGGATAGTCCAGTTCCTCAGCAGTAAGTCAAACCAGTGCTTGCTTCTAACACCTTTTATCACCCTATTGTGAAAACAGGATTCTGAAGATGGTAAATAACATGCAACAATAATGGTTGTAGACATTTATTGCGCAGCATTTTGCTGTGAGATAATGTTAGGTTGTTTTTTGTGCAGCTGTGTTTTTGTGCTCTCTTATTGCAATGTTATTTTGTTGTGGTTTGCATGTTGTTATGATGCTTTGTGTTCTGTTCATTTGTTTATTTTAGAAATGTGAACAAATACTGCTATATTTCCAGGAAAAAGCAGACGTTTCTGTGACAAGTAACTATTTACCCCAATCTAAGTTGGTAATCTAGCGCTGTTCTAGCTCTTTGACGACTTAGGACACGGATGAGCCCAAACCTGTCCCTGAAAATGTATCTTGACTGAGCACTCTCAGTGCTCAATTTAGAGGAGACACTGACAGCCTGCAGCCTCTGCCACAGTTATGGGCTCACAATGGTCATAAATAATTGAGATGGAGCTCAGCTATTTCTTCACCTTGGACAGTGGTAAATGATTACTTGTTGTTGGCACTTTAAAGGCATGTGCTGCTTTTAGCCGGGAATGTGACAACAGAATGTATGTGCCTATACTGTAACATCACAACACAATTAGACATAAAGAGCAATTCACATTTAACATTAAAAAAAATGTAATCCAGCAACCATAGTCAAACACAATAGCATCACAGATCAAAAGTGCAGGACAAAAAGACATCAGCAAAAAAAACAATAAGGAACATTACCACCATATCACAAATCGCTTCGCAACAATCATCAAGCAATCAATCATCAATCAATCAATTAGGATTTCTAAAGCACAGCTAATCACCTGATAGAGTATCCAGGTGCTTGCAGGTCTCTGAGGTTTATTTGAACAGACAGGTCTTGAGGGTCATTCGGAATTCAGGAAGTGAGGTGATGGTCTGGAGGTGCGTGGGAAGGCTGTTCTAGGTCTTTGCTGCAATGTGAAAAAAGGAGAATCCTCCAGTTCTGCTTCAGTAGGTACAGGGTGAATGAGCAAGTAAAAGGGTGGTGGAACATATTCTTCTCGATGGTTGGTGGAAGTTCCGGCAGTGGTTTTCAATTTAGGAGGGTCCTTGGTTTTGTAGATCCTTGTGTTTGTGAGTCAGCAGTACGAATTGGCAACTCTTCTGTACGCTGAGCCAGTGGAGTTTCCTGAGGTGGGATGTGATGTGGGTTCATCAGGGAAGGCTGAGGATAAGTCTGGCTGAGTGTTCTGTATGGTCTGAAGTCTCAGTAGAAGGCGTGCGGAGATTCATATGTAAAGTGCTTTGCTGTAGTCCAGTCGGCTGGTGACGAGGGCAAGTGCATCTTTTGTGTGGGGGTAGCCACTTGAAGATCTTATGTAGCATGCGCAGAGTGAGGAAGCAGCCAGAGGATGCTGTGTTGATCTGTGATTTCATGGTGAGCTTTATGTCAACGATGATTCCAAAGTTTCTGGAGTGGTCAGAGGAAGTGGGTGCGGGTCCTAAGTCTGATGGCCACCAGGAGTCATTCCATGCATTGCTGCTGTTGCCAAAGATCAGTACTTCCTTCTTATCTGTGTTCAGCTGAAGGGTGTTGTTCTTCATCCATACACATTCTTCTTTCATACACATTCTTGTCACACATTACCATCTCAAGAGGCCTGCTTTCATAATACAGTTGTAAAATGTCTGTGGAGCAAACACATTGGCATGAAATAGTGCAACTCAAAAATGGTTTGTGATGCTGAAGTTTGTCTCTTGCTACCAGTCTTAAATACTGCTCTTAAAAAGTTATGCTTTTCGCTCCACAATAATGCTGCACGTCCACCATCCCAATTTGGAGTACACAGAATTTGTAAGCAGAAACCAATGCAGTTCTTTCTTGCCAGGAGACTCTAACAGATGCATTTGGTGTCCTCTGCAGGCAGTAGAAACATTGATACACCATCACAGAGACAGGTACAATAGCCCACTGTAGCATTCACTGCTGATTTTTACCGCTAAGGTCAAATGTTTGGTAGACAACATTAGGAGGAGCACCTGAACTTTGACAGTTAGTGAAAGCAGCACCCTCTGAATGTCCCTATCTCTGCATCCAAAGTCAAGTATTTGTCTTAAGGAAACCATTGATTTTTCTCTTCAGAGGCAGTACTAATTTTGATGAAAGATTTTAGGTATACAAACCTGACGCTACAGGATTGTTGAACACAAACAGAATAAAGATAGCCCTTGAACTGTTAAGTTGTAACCCACTGGACTTTTAGAACTCAATATTCTTTCATACATTATGAAGGGTCAAAACTAAGGAAGTAATGGTGTGACTTAAGAAATGTATGTAGATTTCCATATAATCTGCATAGGAATTGAACCATCATGTGAGTGTCCTTAAATAGTGCAGTGGGCTGCATAAAATATGGATAAGATGGGCGCTAGTAGTGACATGTGACACGAAAAATGTGTCCACTAACTGAGATCGGTGCATTTGCAAAAATATTCAGCCACGTGATGGTGCCCAGGCCTGAATCTTCAACTATAGACAGCCTTTTAAGCAGAATCTGATGGCCCATAGTGCCAAATGCAGAAATGTTTAAAGCATGGGAAAAGTGGGCCCAAGCCGAGGGGTCCAATCTTTCAGGGGGCCTGATAGAGCCAACTCTGTTCTGCACAGAGTCTTGCTCTGATGACCCTGAATATTTATTAACAGATTGTTTTAAATACCATTTCTCTTTAATTTACTTTTAATGTGGGTGATGTATGGCAGTCTATTTATCACAGATATTTTGCAGAGAAATGGTTCTTTTTCAAGATCATGCAACATCCATAATAACAGTTTTTTTATATAATAACAGAACATCACATATGAGAAATGGGAGGGGGTCACAAAGATTATGTGGTATAATATTAGTATGCTGCTGCTTTACTATAATATTGAAAGCAGGCATCACTATCCTTGAATATTAGTTTAGGGTCAGTGTACATGTGCACTGTCAGTGACCTGGCCAAAGAGGGATTGAAAGAGCTGAAATTGAATCATAAATTGAAATCTGTTATGAACAGGGGCCCGTAAAAGACATTTGTACCTGGGCTTCGAAATCCTAAGGCTGTCCCTGGTTGAAGGCCACAAGATGGTCCTGAGTAACTATGAAGAAACCTGTACCCTCTTCCACATCATTTCAGAAACCTTTTAAGACACCCTCCAAAGCATGTGCATGGATTAAAGAGGTGAGTGTCAATTTTGAACATAGAGGTGCTTTTGGGGCTGGAGGACAAACACTTTTCCTATTTGGCAGCATCAGGAGTTCTGCCAGTGGCAGAGTTTGTTAAGTCACCCCAGGAGTTTGCCCTGTGCTGTAAAATCAGTGCGAATGGCACTACGCATTGCACCAGAGGCCACTGCTGCTTTCTACCACTCGAGTACACGTTCTACTCAAGAGGCAGCTTCCTCAATGAAAATAGCTGATTTCTCAAAGCGAGCGATCGCGACCTGCCTCAACCGCCTGCAATGAGAAATCTCACCGGGAGGAGGTCTAGCGAGTGATTTTTTTCCAGTCAACTTACCGTTGGTGAGCCGCTCAAAATAAAACACTCTTTGCAGAGATTTTTGGAACCGTGCACGGAGTCTGGAGTGAGCAAAACTCTGCGAACTCTGCCGGCGGACCGTAATTCTTTGCCCACCCTTAGATTTAGGGAGGGTTAAGAAAGGGTTTAGGGAGAGACAGTTTTAGAATAGAAATTGTTTATGCTTATGCTGTTTCTAATTAAGTTAGCATTCACTGCACCATTTTCTATGTAGGTGTCATTTCAAGCTGTTCAAAACTGATCTAGTTCAATTTCGAGAAAGGCTCCTCTAAAGGTTTTGTTTCTGCCATTTTAGGCTTGTTCCCATAATGAGTGCACTGTTCCTATAAGCGCATACCTTTCTCACTAGATAAAGGCCCTCTCCCCCTTGTCTGGTAGACGGTTCCGGATAAAAGGCCCTTGGATTTTGTTATAATGTGTAAGATATGAGCGCTGAAACCGTTTTTTCTGAATTTCACTGTTTAGCTGCACCTGCTTGGAAAATTCCACTATGGACGTGTTTTAGCCCGCTAACAAAATTTACATAAAGTATCTATATGCTTCTCGATTTCAGTCCTCTCTGCAGCACTCCTAGCGACTGGGCAGATCGGGCTCCACTCTGAGTACATATTAATAATTAGCTATTTTTTTGGGTTCTATACTGTCCGACCGACTCTTCATTTGGTATGGAAGGCTGAGAGGTGGTTATTAGTGACCCGGATAGCCCTTAACGGGTAACTTCCTTCAACAGGCACACACCCACAAAAGAGTAAGCCTATTTCTATTCACAAACCTCACTACTATAGTTCATTGTCATCATCATCATCATCATCATCATTAATCTTTATTTAGTTTCCACATGGAAAACCATAAAAATACACAGCAAAAATAGGACAACTATTATATTAACAATGCAGTTAAAAGAGAGAGAACAAAATAACAACAGCACAGCTAATCTACTGACAATAAATAGAAAGCAGAGTCACATGTCTCAGTACTCACTACCAATGTGTGGTGGTGAGCCTCAGCGAGGCATACCAGTGCAAGAGGTTTGCCCTTCTCTGAACAAGTCCTCAGACCAATAGGAAAGAAGTTGGCACAGAAACTGGAATAGAAAATACAGAGTTTATTAACCTCATGAGGTGGAACTACATTCACACAACACCCTTCAGCAATGTATGAAGGAGCCCACTGAATGGAAGGAGCTTGGTCATTTTATACCCATACAGGGTCTCAAAAGAAGGCGGTACAAGTACAAGAAGTAAGTTTTAGGCAAATATAAGGTCATACAGAAAATGCACAGTCAACAAGTGGGAGGAGCTAACAGTTGCTAATTCTGGTGAACACATCCTGACATTTACAGACTAACAGTAGCAGCATGGACAGCTGAAAGCTCAACTGAGCATGTGCAAAGTGGAAGAGGCTAAATATAACGTGTCTCTAGGTACATTTCAAGAGCAGACATCAGCAAGGTAGGATAGAGCACATGGCATACACGTGGTAGCACATGGCAAACAAAATTTCTGCCAGAAATACAAAATGGTTTCCACAAAACGGACAAGATAGCCTCTAAATACAGGATGGCTTCTGCTTATGCTAACCCAATCGCTGCCAAATTACAACACGGTACAAAAGGGGGTGGTGATGGATGGAGCATCTGAACCAATGAAACACTCACACCCAGTCAACAGATCTAGGTTTAATCCATCACCGTTCTTTAGCCCACTCTGCCACGTCTGAGCATACTCTGCCAACTTATGGCGAATAAAGTGGTACAAAAGGGGTGGTGATGGCCATGCCTTCCCTGGACTGGAAACAAGGGGAGTCCCTTGCTCACTTTGCCACTGGATTTACGCAAGCCTGGCTGAACACGGCTGGAATGCCAGCAACCAGTCCTAGGAAGCTTGTTTCCGGTCCAGGGAAGGCATGGCTTGGCAGTTCAGGCTGGACTGTTTCCATGAGGCACAGGGTCAGACTGATTTGCATATGGCCATATCTGAACTGGGGTGGCAGAGTGGGCTAAAGAACGGTGATGGATTAAACCCAGATCTGTTGACTGGGTGTGAGTGTTTGATTGGTTCAGATGCTCTGTCCATCACCACCCCCTTTTGCACCGCTTTGTTCACCATAAGTTGACAGGGTATGCACAGATGTGAGTCCCTTGCTCACTTTGCCACTGGATTCAAGCTATCCTGGCTGAAGACGGCTGGAATGCCAGAAACCGGTCCTAGGAAGCTTGTTTCCGGTCCAGGGAAGGCATGGCTTGGCAGTTCGGGCTGGACTGTTCACATTAGGCACAGGGTCAGACTGATTTTCATATGGCCATGTCTGAACTGGGTTGGCAGAATCGGCTAAAGAACGGTGATGGATTAAACCCAGATCTGTTGACTGGGTGTGAGTGTGTGATTGGTTCAGATGCTCTGTCCATCACCAACCCCCTTTTCTACCGCCAATTACAACAGACAACCCTTTTAGCATTAGCTGAAGACATCCGTTCATCTGCGGTAATCTAGATATGCATCCTGTACATCGATGCTCATCAGTTCAGTGACCTCTTTATTTAGCAATTGTGGTGCTTTCATTTCTGCAACATTTCTTTTAGAAGGTGTACAAGCAGTGATGCAAATAGAGCAAAGCATGGGACCACATTGTATACATATACAGCATGTAAATAGTATCACCAATAGTATATATAGCATAGTCAGTAGCTTCCAGCCCAAAATAAAAAAGAGTGTCCACAACCTGTTAGAAAAAGTCCATGTACCAGTCTCTGGGTGAATTTCCGCAGCAATCTTATGTAGTTTAGAGATTGCATCATATACTGAAGGTCAGTGATCCGGAATGAAAACACAGCAGCTGCTGCCGATGATACGACATGCACCACCTCGATCAGCCAAAATCACATCAAGTACCATACGATTCAGGAGTGCTACATTCCTCGCAACTTGTAGATCTTCTGTATTGTTCCCAAGGGCCTTTGCTGTCTGATTGGTAACAGCTTCCACAACACGAGTTAATCACCTTATCTTTCTGTTGTTCAATGCAGCACCCACAAAAAAGAATAAACCCAAGTTGAAGTCGACATATTGTTACAAAGCAGTGACAGTTTGGTCAACTTCATCCATACTTATTGTCCTCTTATTTCTGTTCTTGGAAATGTCATTGTATAACTTGAAGTTGAGATGATACGATGCAGGTGCCAGAAACACAGGGGGCAACAGAAAGAACATGTAGCAGACCCCAGACCACCCCAGAGGTTGTGGGTAGTATCCCTTATTACCACAAACGAAGTATGTATTATGCGAAGATGTAAAACTGCTGTTATTGGTACCTTCAATTATCAGAATTACAATACATTCACTTCTCCCCACTGGAATTCTCCCAACACTACTAATGCATAAGTCTGCTTTAGCTCTTGTCACAGAAATCACAAAAGGTTCATTTTTCTTCATAGTCCTTGTATTTGTGAAGACATGTGGCATAGAAATATTGTCAGGTTGGTACTCCTCCCATTCCCATTTTCTTCCTCTAGCGTGAGGGTAACCATTCTCAGCAGGATAACATTCTTTATTAAAGTGATGATTGATCTGTCCTACTGTCATCTCTGTAATGTTGGCCCTTTCAGAGGCAAACAAAAGAGCAAACCAGGCTTGACAAGAACTGTTATGAGAGAATGGAAGAGGACTAAAAGGTGTTGCTCCTTTCTTTTGGTGCGCAGGTATCATCACACACACCCAAAAGTCGGTAGTATTCATGGCATTATGTTTATGATGCAACATCTGGATAAATGTATTGTTTAGGTAGGATTGTCGATGCTTCTGCACATTATAGGGAAGTATGAAATAGTGATGCTCAACTGGTGCAGAAGTAGTGGTAATCAGCAATTGTCAAGCAGGAGCCACTTCTCAACAAACCAAGTTATTGCTGCCATAGCCACCATAGCAACAACAAACCCTATAGCACAAATTATTTTCTTATTGCAGATCTTTACAACTTTTGATCTTTCAGCAGACATGATTAATTTGTCGTAAAAAAAAAAAACATTTGTTGGAGCTCTTATCCCTGGGCAGATGGTGATTTCTTCACCGAGGGTCAAGACGAGTGTCACTTCGCAAGACTGATTCCCCCTTGCCACATCGGCACTCCATTTCACCAACCCAGGATGGTAGCTCAACCAGTCCTTTTTGACAATGCAGGCTCTTTCCATGGTCTCAGTTGGTATCGCGATGCTACAGAAATCGTGTGGTCCGGGAAGACTCCCTCAGATTTTTCTGGTGAGATAGCGTGGCCCTTCTCTGTTTCCAAGATCTCTCTATGATTAGTCAGCACAGCAGGTTCCACCAAGGCAGGCAACACTCGCTTACAGTGAGTGCTATGGACCCAGTTCTTCCTGTTCGTCACTCAAACTGCTGTCCTCTTTGCAAGGAGCACTTGCTCTGGTCCTCGCCACCTCGGCTCCAAACTGTTCGACTGCTCGATGACCTTGACCATCACATGATCTCCAGGAAGGAGCCTCACCTGTAGATCTGTCTGGAAGAGCTTCTCAACCTGTTAATGAATAGAGATCAAACTTTTGGTAACTGTGCCAAAAAATCATTCATCAGAACACATGGTACATCATGTACAGGGCGTGGCTTAGGAACTCCCCTAATGTTCATCGGTCTCCCAAATACTACTTCATATGGTGTAAGTCCAGATTGTGAATGTGGCACCGATCTTATGGACAACAATGCCAAGGGTAGTGCGTTTGGCCATTTCAAAGACGTGGCAGCAAGTTTTTTTCAGCTTTAGTGTAGCGTTGTACCTCTCCACTAATCCTGCTGATTGCAGGTGGAAGACTGCATGGAATTTCAGTTTGATCCCTAATCCTTTCAGGACATGCTCAACTTGCCCAATAAAACGAGGTCCGTTGTCACTCCATAAAAGCTTGCAAACACCATATCTAGGCAAAAACTCCTTTAGAAGCACCTTCGCTGTAGTGAGAGCTGTATTATCCTTTGTTGGGTATGCCTCTATCCATTTACTGAAGGTACATACCACCACTAGGACATACTTTAAGTTTTTGCAGAATTCAAGTTGGATGTAATCCATCTGCAAAACTTCAAAAGGTGCAGTCGGTGTAGCAAACCCTCCTGTAGGAGTTTGTGTCCCTTTACTAGGATTATACTGCCAACAGATCAAACAGGACTGTACTTATCTTTTAGCTGTACCGGCAATCTCTGGATGCTCCTAGACTTGTGTGCAGCAATTTCGTTATTGCTAGAGCTCCAACATGTGCCGGCCAATGTCCCATTTGAACCATAGGCTGTAAATAATCAGAAGGCAATTTCCACATGTCCATTTCTTTGTTACGCCAACAGCCCTCATTGTCTAACATTCCTTCTTAAGACCATTGCTCCAGCTCTTTCACAGAGGAAGATCTCTGAATATCTAATACTTCTTCTCTAGCATCTTGCCAACGTTCAGCTTGTGATTTCACTACGTCATGGATATAGTGCTTTGTTGCATCGCAGACTCACGAGCTACGCGATCTGCAAAGGCCTTGCCTTGTCCTATCTTATCAATTACTTTCTTGTGCGCGCTATACTTAATAATAGCAATTTTCTTTGGATATGTAAGTGCAGTCAAAAGATTATGCACTAGATCTCCGTGCATTATCTGCATCCCGTGGGATGCAAGAAAGCCTCTTTCCTTCCAGAGTAGGCCAAAATCATGGGCCACTCCAAAAGCATAGCAGCTGTTTGTATATATGTTCGCACGCAAGTCAATGCTAAGTTCACACGCTCATGTTAAAGCTATTAGCTCAGCTGCTTGAGCCGACTTCTGTGGTATAATAGGTGTCTCCACTACTGTCTTAAGTGTCGCAATTGCATATGCAGATGAGGTTGTACCATCTGGTAACTCCAAACAGGACCCATCAACCCACAGTTCCCCATCTACATCTGAAAGGGGCGTATCTTGCAAGTCAAAGCGACCCTTTGTCTGTTCTTCAGTAAGGAAGATACAATTGTGAGATTCTTGTGACTGAGTCGCTGGATATGGCAATAAAGTAGCTGGGTTCAATGTGAGGGGCCAACAGTGTCAACTCGTATCCTGTTAAATGAGCACTAGTCAAGTGTTGCGTCTTGGTCTGATTCAAAAGCGCATCTACTGCATGGGGTACCAACAGTTTATGTGACAAAACTATCCCTTCACTCTGACGTATGGGCATAGCTGTTGCTGCAACTGAACGGAAGCACCCAGGCAATGCTCAAGCAACAGGAACAAGAACTGCTGAAAAATATGCACAGGGACGCTGCTTGTCACTGTGTGCTCTGCACTAAAACTGACAATGCACACCCATCTTTCTCATGTGCATAGAGTGCAAAAGCCTTTGTGTAATCTGGAGTGCCTAACACTGGTGCCGAACAAAGAGCTTGTCGTAACTGATGAAAAGCATCCTGGCATTCATCTGTCCATGGAAGGGGCATTGGAGTGTCTTTAGTCAAAAGCGCTAGCAGGGGTTTAACAATGTGTGAAAATCCTAATATCCATTGCCTGCAGAACGAAGTCAAACCAATGGATGCACGGACATCTTTCTGAGTAGAAGGTACTGATGTATCTAAAATTGCTTGAATGAGATCTGGTGTAAGTGCACGGCCCTCCTTAGACAGAAAGTGACCTAAATAGGTTACCTTCGGTCTACAATATTGTAATTTCTTCAGTGACACCCTATGGTTGTGTGTAGCAAGAAAATAAAGTAGAGACAAAGTACATTTTTCACACTGCTCAAGCGTATCTACTGCCAACAAGATGTCATTGACATATTGTATGAGAGCCACTCCTCCAGACAAAGTAAAGGAATCAAGTTGTCGTTTCAATGCTTGACTATAAATGCTCGGACTCTCAGTGTACCCTTGAGGAATTCTACAAAATCTGTATGATGTATTATTCAAAGTGAAATCGAACAAATATCGGCTATCAGGATGAATAGGAATCGAGAAGAAAGCATTCTTCAAGTCCATCACAGAAAATGTAGTTGCTGTTGGAGGAACTAGGGTAAGCAATGTTGTTATGTCCGAAACCACAGGGTACTGCGGTACTGCAATCTTGGTAACTTCTCGCAAATCAATGATGAATACGTAAATCCTAGTGTCAGTATCTTTTTTCAAGATAGGAAGAATAGGACTGAGGCAAACATTGTAAGGATCTTCCTCCACAACCCCCACTTTAATCAAATCATGAACAATCCATATGAGAGCTTCACCTACTCAGGAAATGTTATATTGAGGCAATCGTGGCAATGAAGCACCCTCCTTGACACTAATATGCACTGGCGGATTAACCATTTGCTCTACATCGGTGTCTGAAGCAGCCCATAAAGTACTAGGGAGTGAGGCTAATGCAATGTCCTCTTTTACAATGCACGATCTCTCTATTACAGGATAGTTGTCATTCAAAATAACCCGTACTCCTTCTGGAGAACATCGTATCATAGCCCTGAAATGCTTGAGCATATCATGTCCCACAATATTATATGGTGTATTCAGAGAAAGCAAAAATGGACATGGAGCAGTAAATTTATCAACATGAAATGCAAGCGGTTGTGATAATGGGCTAAGGGAAGGTGTTCCATCGAAACCTATTGAAGTAATAGTTAAGCCAGACAGGGGAGCCCTTGGAACCAAGTGTTTAGATAAGGCGCTACGAGTAGCTCCTGTATCAACCAGAAACTGATCAGTAGAACCCAAAACATGTGCTGTAACATTGGGACCTTCTGATCTACTGGAACTTCAACTGATTCCTTACCCCATCCTAGACAATCCTATGCATGAACATAATCTTTCAAATCAGACGGCACATAATCAGACATTTGATATTGATTTTGTCTATCAAATGTGTTAAACCCATCCTGTCCACGTGTATTAGCATCAAACCTAGCATGATCATCTGTGCTTCCTCTAGGCCCTGATTATCCTGAATGATTTCTCATTTGGCCCGACAACGTGGATACTGCTGAGCACGTAGTGCCGGACAATCAGAAGCCCAATGTCCAAATTTCTTACAATAAGCACACTGGTCAACAAACAAATTCGAACAAGCATAAGAAGAAAAGGACGAACCATAATATCCACGTCCACCTCTATCATTGCCTCTAGAAGGCAGACCATAAGCCTGAGCCAACATAACCTTCATTTTTAATTCATTCGTTTTTTTATCCTCATTGCCTTTTGCTTCTAATTCCTGTTGTTCGTAATACTGAGCCATAGTTAAAAGAGAACCGGAGAAGAGGTAGTCCATGAACTCTCGCTGGCCTTTAGGCGACTAGCTATTCCTGACAACAGATTTGCGATATATTTATCGATGAACAGATGCCTGTCCGTGTCTTCGGTCAATGACTGGCCACTAAAATCGTGGAATGCCTCTCCAAAAAGCGTGAAGAAGTCAGAAACCGATTCATCTGTCATTTGCTTACAAGACGCTCATACAGTCCAATCTATCTTTTTAGGGGGAATAATTGTTTTTAACTTTACTATAATAGCTGCTGGAAGATCTAATATTAACTGACATGGTTTCTGTGCGGGTTCTCTTTCTTCATCTAATTGTTCTAAATCTTTCCATAATGCCCCAAAAGTCGCACGATCATCAACTTTACGCACAGTTCTCCACATATCAGGGGGTAATATCAAACAGAAAAACAGGTCAATATCGGGTAAAGTCATAGTACAAGAGCTGATAGCACCCTCAACTTCCTAATAAAAGACTGCTGGATTTTTTCGTGGATCAGGTAATGCAGTTTTAAGAGCCATAACATCCGCTCTATTCCAAGAAGTGTAAACCCAATTATAAATAAAATAACCCTTTGCAGTAGAAGCCTTATCATCACTTGTACCCGCTCCCTCAGGAGGAACATACAAAGGTGCTGCTTCCCGCATGGGTTTCGCATGAACTATCATAGACTTATCTGTTCCGAAGATAGAAGCTTGTGCGACGCTGGTCTGAGATGTTTGTGCAGCTGTGTCTGCTGCCTTTTTCTCTTCTTGCAAACGGACTGTCTCAACACGTAATTTAACCAAACGCCTGATTGAGTCAGCCAACTGAGAAAAGACAAAAAGACCATCACGCATTTGATTACAATCATTTGATACATCAACAAGCTCCAAATCATCAGAATGTTTCCTAAACCGTTCAACAACTTCTGCGGCAAACACCTCTGTGAAATATACTTGCTCCCTTTCCTGCCAATCCTTCATGTCATCTAAAAGTTCAGCAGCAGGAGCAATATTACGGGCGGCTTTACAAGCAGCAGATCTAAGCTGAGACGCATGCTCAGCAGACAACATAGAACAAGTTTGCTGTGCTTTCTCCTGGTCTGCAGGAAAGTCCTCATCTGAGTAATAATTAGCAGAAGGAAGAGTATACGGAGGTGGAGAACGATCTAACAAGAGAGAATTATCTTGGGGATTATTAAGAATAGGATAAAGAGGTCTACGAACAGCATGTTGGCCATTTACCTGTAAATGACGCTCCCTATCTTCTCTCTCTTTAAGTTCTTTCATTTCTTTATTTTTCATTTCCAACGCTTTCGCATGAATGCTCTTACGCTGTTCTTTTTCAATCAAGGCTTGCTCACGCTTCATTCGCTCACGTACTTCTTTCTCCCACATTCGTACACAGTCAAACATGTCTTGTCTAGCCTTTTGCTTAAACATTCATTGTTCCACATACTGAATCTTTCGCAAATCAAATGACTCATGCATAGGCCAACGTAACTCAGGATCCTTACGAGTATATTTATTCCATAATGTGCTGTACATTATAGAAGATATACATTATAATATTCATGTCCCTATTTGGTGTCCTCTCCGGGGGGGGCTGTTGTGCTTCATCGAGTCTAAAATTGGTACTACTACAAAAGCAACACATCCTACGAAGTGTGCTAGAAACAGGCGTGCCAAAAATAGTGCAGAATATGCAGTATTATAACCAAAGTAGCACTTAAAGTACTGTAGTGCGTTGTGCCGTTCAAATCCATTCAAAAACAGAGAAAATTCTCCTCATTACCTGCCTATATAAATTGCAATTCATATATCAATCCCATACAAATCCAAAGTTGGCCAACACAAATTCCAAAATTCAAAAGCCACAGTAAGCTTTACTAAAGTGCCTTACCAATGCCAGGCATCAAAAACTAACAGCAAGTACCGCATAACGACTCTTAACAATCACTTGGTGTCCAGATTCTAACTGCCAAGTTCTCAAATCAACCAAATGGTCACTGCACGACAAATCAACAGAAGAGATCTCAGTCGAGGACCGGCACCACCTGGAGGGTCAGATCAGAAAGAGAGGAAAAATGCTGTGGTTGCCAAGACGCGGGTCTCCTCGGGCAGTGATCGTCCAAAGCGAGATTCCAATCCTCTGTTTCGGCCACTCCTTCGGGCATCCGAGTAGCTGATGAGCCCCTCGTGTCGGGTGCCAATTTGTGGTGGTGAGCCTCAGCAAGGCCTACCAGTGCAAGGGGTTTGCCCTTCTCTGCACAATAGGATAGAAGTTGGCACAGAAACTGGAATAGAAAATACAAAGTTTATTAACCTCATGAGCTGGAACTACATTCACACAACACCCTTCAGCAATGTATGAAGTAGCACACTGAATGGAAGGAGCTTGGTCCTTTTATACCCACACAGGGGCTCAAAAGAACAAGTACAAGAAGTAGGTTTTAGGAACATATAAGGTCATACAGAGAATGCAGTCAACAAGTGATAGGAGTTAACAGTTGCTAATTCTGGTGAACTCATCCTGACATTTACAGATTAACAGCAGCTGCATGGAGAGCTGCAAGCTCAATTGAGCATGTGCAAAGTGGAAGAGGCTAAATATAACCTGTCTCTAGGCAGATTTCAAGAGCAGACAACAGCAAGGTAGGACAGAGCACATGGCATACACATGGTAGCACATGGCAAACAAAACGGCTGCCAAAAATACAAAATGGATTCCACAAAATGGACAAGATAGCCTCTTAATACAGTATGGCTTCTGCTAATGCTAACCCAATTGCTGCCAACCTACAACAAATGGCTCAACACAAAGGTTTGAATGTAGCAGAACAAGCTGTCTAAACCTAAAAACAAAAACCTACTTAATGGCTGCCATGTTATGGTTATGATAACTTGGCCCCTACCCTCAGATATAACTAAGCCCAAGACATGTCAAAGGTAGAATGAGAGAAAATAACATGTTTATAAAGTACTTTTATTGAACGTCAACAACTAACACATGGCTCTTAGGCATAAAGTAGCATATATAAATCGGAACTTGATAAACACAATCAAGTGGATGGAGTCATAGCATACAAATAAGGAAAATGTGTCCTAATGCTCACAGCAGTGGATACATAATTTACAATTGATGAGCATATCATCTGGTTAGGAACGGATTTTAAAACAACAAACCCTGCCTACACTGCCTACAATTTATGGGGTCTTATAAACCTTACTCTAGTAGAGCGGTAAAAAGTGCAGCAAAAGAAAGCATAGTGCATATTGCACTGAACAGAATGATCATCAAAAGGACAGACCCTCTTTTCTTTAGTCCATTGACCTCTCAGTGGGTAGGGCACCATAAAATTGACTAAATTGAGATGGAACCTGGTTAAAATGTACCTATGATGGGTAGATAGAATATCGCTCAAATACGACTGCATGCCGCACACTGGGGAAATGGATAAATATGAGACCACCAAACTCTTCAAGAAGTTGTGTCGATCCCTTGCAGCCCTAGCCGCCTCACGTAATGTGACCTTTAATCATGCTTTAGGTCAGTCAAAGGTGAAACACTCCTCAGTAGGTGTAAATGGAATGATCAGAGATGAATACACATCCCATATATAACACAGCCAGGATATTTCAAGCGAGTGGTTAAGGGATAGGCAATCAGCTATGTAGGCCCTATTCAATATTGCTTCAGGCATCATCCAAATCGAGTGCCACAGTAGGATAAGATCTGCTTTTATGATATCCTCAGTAAAAGGGAGGCCTAGTTCACTGCGGCAGATGGAGGCAGAAGTGGATTGAAGGACCAAACGCATATGCCTCAAAATACTGATCTTCGTAGTTTGAACTTTATCCCCCCCTGAATATCCTCCAAATGCTTCCCTCACAGATTGCAGCTGACAAAGCTTTGACATTAAGTAAAGTGCACATTTCTTTCAAGAGGCGTCAGCTAAGCCTGGCGACAAACCTAAAGACCACCCCAGAATTTGCAAACAAGTGCTGTGATGTAATGTTAATCCGGGGAATCCCCTACCCTTATCATTTCTGTGCCATATTCTTCCATATTCAGAAGGAAACCACAAATGTCCTATCACCCAGCATTCCCCAAGATCCCCTGTTAAAAATGTTATCTCACTTGTTTGGATGAACCAAGTGCCCGCATCATTGGAAGGGCCCAAAACATAATGTTGACACATCCAAATTATTGTTTACAAAACAACCTGGATTTGCAAGGGGGTCATATGTATTTTTGGTACCAGGCTTGGCGGACATCTAGGGAAACCTACCAAACCAAAAAACATCTGAAGAATAGACACCTGAAGGAGGTTAGGGAGGTGTGACTTGCATGGACCCCCCAGCATTTTCTTTCCTAGAATGTACTGCAAACCTCAAATTTAGCTAAAATATCATTCTTTTGCCACATTGCTATGTGGAAAAGTTGTGGGAGCACCGGGGTGGTAAAAATTTCCTACCACCCAGAATTTCCTCAAGTATCCCAATAAAAATGCTATCTCATTTGTGTGGGTGTGTCAAGTGCCCACGACAGGAAAGAGCCCAAAATATTTTGTAGACACATTACAATTATTGATCACAAAACGATCTGGTTTTGCAAGAGGGCCACCTATGTTTTTCGCCCCAGGCATAGCGGCCATCTCTGGAAACCTACCAAAACCACATAATTCTGAAAACTAGACGCTAGGTTTGGCTTCCATGGATCCCCCAAATGTTTCTTACCCAGAATCCCCTCCAAACCTCACATTTTGCTGAAAATCAGTTTTCCTCACATTTCTGTGTGGGAAAGTTCTGGGGTCACAAACGCCTGAGGCTTCTGGTTGGGTGTCATGGTGGCTCCACTGTAACGGCTGCCGAGGGGAAAGCAAGCATGATTTTCAAGATGGAGAACAATTGTAGGCTAATAAAGGCACCCTCAGCACCTCATGGGCGGTGGTCTGCTGCCAGCGAACGGCTCCTGATCACTGTCAACTATAGATGCCCGCCTTCCAACTACTTCCGGGTCTGTCATCTGCACCCATGGAGGTGGATGATGACTGAGCCCACAACCCCTTCCTTCTGGAAGAAGCTAGGTGATTAGGTGGACAGTAGCCCCTCCCTGAGAAGAAGACAACAGCCAAGGCTACGCACGCCTTTAGCCATGGTGTAATGGATCATCTCTAAGCTGGTGTTGTGAGTATACTTGGGGTCACAGAGGGGTACCTCCTCCCCCCTTCACCCAGCGTGCACACTCCCCCTTCACCTCTCGATGCCAGCCTAAATATGACAGGGTCCTGGCAGATCGGGGGGCATATTACCAAGGGCATTATCGCCGCATTAGCGGGACTTTTTCCCGCTAATGCGGCGATAATTTTATCGCCCTATTAACAAGCTGTCGCTAACACCAGTTAGCGACAGCTTGTAGGCGATAGCGGGCATTTAGGGGCCCACTTTGCATATCAGCGATAATTATCGCTAATGACATGCAAAGTGGGCGTGGCAAGATGTTAGTGACTGAAAACAGTCGCTAACATCTCTAACTCCTATTAACAACTTTTGGAAATATTCTCGCTAAGCGCGAATATCTCCAAAAGCTAACGCCTGCTAAAAGCAGTTCTTTGCCATGTTATCCAATGGAAGGTGGATAACATGGCTAAGAGCATTGTCACGATAATGCATGAATATCGCTGATTTTGAGATAAACCTTGATAATATCAAGGTATCTCAGCGGTAAAAATCCTCGGTGCTCTGCGATATTTTTTTCCCGCTAACCAAGCAATAGCGATAATTATCGCTATTGCTTGGTAATATGCCCCCTATTTCTCTAAAATTGGAGCGTAATAGAACTTTTGTTAAAGCACTCGAACAAAGGAGGGAGGAAGTGGCAAGAAACTTTTCCTTGTGCTGAGAATATTGGTATTATTCCGTTTGTTTGCCTCGTCGACTGACTCTGCAGATCCTTTAATAACTTCTCACTAATGTACTGTCTTTTTGAAATGTGTAGTGATCTTGTATTGCTAGCATTGGTTGTAGGGGAGGCCTGCTTTGAAGATCTGTACACAATGATTGGAGCAAAAATAAAAGTATAATCCAGCACTATGAATCTCAATGGAATCCGTGTGCTGCAGTGTATTTTGCTTATGTTTGAAAAGTGAAAATCATAAAAAGGGAACGTGTGAGGGGTGCACTGCCCTTTACAATCCAACTGAAAAGTGGCACGAAAGGGAGAGAACTGCATGCTAATCACAAATCTAGCTAGCTCAGTAAGACCGGTGATCTCTTTGATTTTGACCCAATAGCCTCCTGTTGTTTTGCGCTTCACAGTGTTATGTGACCGTAGCACAAGCTCGGTGAGGGGGCATTATGTCCTAATAGTGATGAAAGGTGTGCTGGAGGAAGCAGACCCCTGCTGCTGGACTCACAGCCATTCCTTTGTGGCACACTGTGTGGGGTTCAGCATTAGGACTGAGTGCCTGGTGTACATGACTTTGTACCTGGTATTTCTAAAGTGCAAACTAATGACCCCTAAGGGTCTCAAGGCGCTGGGGGCCATCAGGAAGATTAAGTGAGCTATTGCCCAGAGTCACACGGTGCAGGGCTGAGCTGCCGCCGGGAATCAAACCATGAACCCTGTGCTCCGGAGTCTGCTGCCCTGTCCGCTGCACCACACCTGAGCCACATTAGCAATGCTCAGCAAATGAGCTGTAGAGCTCAGAAGAGCCGCCAACTTCTACCTGCACCTGCCGGGATATCTTGACTTTGCTTTTTTTAGCAAAATGTCATCTTAAAGTTAGGTGTGGGCAGAACTTTGTCGGTGTGTGGAACTCCGCAGAATCTCACAGAGTTTTTAAGTCACTCAGCAGAATTATGCAACTCCGCGAGTTCAGCCCACCCCTAATTGCAAGGTGCAGCTCATTTATTGGCTCTGGGTACCTCAGGCACTTGGTGAACCTATAAGCCATATATATTCTCACAACCAGAGGAGAGGGGTCCAGTGAAGGTAATGGTATATTGCTTTTGAAAATCTGCCATAGTTAGAAAAAGTTACAGATGAAAAGAGAAAAACTGCTGTTTTTTTAAACTTAATTTCAATATTTTGTTACTTTTAACTAATACTATTTATTATCTTTGTAGGGTGTCACATTAAAACAAGCATTGACAATGCCAATAGGTCTCGCATTTGCGAAAGGTAGAGCTATTGGCATTGTAAATGACAATTACTTTTACCCATGTATTTTGTTTTGGAGTGGAGTGGATGTATGTGGTATGGAGTGGATTTATGTAGGTTGGAATGGAAGTGTTAGTTGTGGAAATATGTGGGGTGGAATTATAAGGTGTGCAGTGGATTTGTGTTGTGCAATTAAGTGGCATGCTGGATAGATAGGAGCAAGAGCTGCACAGAATAGATAGACAGGAAGACAGAGAGGGGTGCATAGTTTGTGTATATATCAAGGTAAATAAATAAATAAATAAGAAAGATTGTTACATATAAACCAGTCCGGCCATAAAGTGTCTATAAATAACAAGTAAACTCCATACGACCGGACTGGTTTATATGTAACAATCTTTCTTATTTATCAAGTTGTTTCTTTTCAACAATTTCTGACAAATCTAACATTTGGTTACCCATAGACCCCAACCTCCTGTAAACTGGTTCTACATATACATATTGTTTATTTTGCTCCTTTTGTATATTCCCATACACGATATTAGATTTTTTATGATGTTTAAGATTGAAATACTGAGCACTATGCTGCATCTCTTTTTTTCACACCACTTTATTTACCTCACGTAATACCCGCCGGCAATCACCACAATGAGCATGCGCCAGTCTCCTTTTCATGTTCACACACAGATACGCCCCTTACGTGTGTCACTAATAAACGCCTACACCAAAGTGTAGCGGCATTCGCGGAGAATGAAATTTGCAATCGACACCAGCGTTTGAGAGAAACACCACGCGTACTTTGATTAACTCGGTAACTCAGTAAGCATTTTATGCTAAGTGATAATGCATGGTAGAAAATTCGTTATGTTTTTAAACCTCTGCATGTCAATGTTTGTAATCATACAGTCGACAGTCTTTTCACTTTCACTCTTTTGTATTAACATCCACAGTACCTTATATACATAAGCACTTCAAGCAGGACTTGACTCTGTTTTTAAAAGCCTGCATCGCAACTCATGCTTCAAGCTACATTACGCGCTGGTAGTAAAAATCACGAAATGGGCACTAAAACGAACGCGGTCGGTCACATGATTTTTGAATCACCAAAACGAATTGACGCATATCAATGTTTTCCTCACAGTTAACAACGTTTCACCAATATGTTAACATCTCCCCATTGTGTGCACTTTTTTCACATCTTCTCACCTTTAAACCGTCATTTCCGGCATCGTACCACAGTGGATTACCTTGTCAATAATCATTTGTGACTTTACTTCTGGTACATAGAACTTCCCTACCTGTATGATATTGTTTTTCACAGAATATCCTCAGATGAAGGCACTTGTTGCCGAAATGCATTGGGAGGATTAAAATAATATGGAGAATACTAATGCATTCTGGGAAGTTGAAACCTTTATAATAAGGATTATTCGTCTGTTGCCCGGGGGACATATCCTATTCCCATAGGAATGCATCTTAATTCAAGTTCAATCACACTCTAGCTCAGAGAGTGATCCCTGGAGCACGACACAACTTTAAAACCTCACTCTCAACGTGGTAGTGCGCTCTTTCTCATACTTCATATTTTTTCCTACCCCATTTAAAGTGCAATTCTACTTTTAGCTAGTATCCAGTCCTGACTAAAGTATTTAATATGCCTTATCTACCTCACTCCCATTTATTTTAAATTTAGGTACATAATAATGCAAGAAACCAACCAATTTACTCACTCACAATTGTGACAGGTAAGTAAAATGAAGGAGAAGCATGTTGTTCAAGATCACACAAAGTGGCCAAGCAGGAAATTCACATTAGATATAATGTATCGTAGATCTGCGATCAACGTCTTTCCATTTGTATATAGCAAAGGCACACACAGACCACAACTAATGAACAAGAAAACAAAACAAAAATGTACTTACCTATTATAAACTACTAATCTTGGGGTCTGGAATAGTGTCTTGCTCACCGAAAAAGCCCTTCAATGCCTCGCCAAGACTCATAAGCGCTACATAAATACATTTGCAATTGCAATAACTCATCTATTTGCCCTGTCACTTAGTGTTACTTTTTTTCTTAAAACCATATCACATAACTGATTACAGCTATATCTGTTTGTCTTTCTTTTGTAAAAATGAGGCCCTCATTCACAACTAATTCTGCTCATTTCACTTCAGATCTTGAAGAGACATGGTGTTTGGATTTTTAAGGGAAAACATTTAGATCTAAAAATGCATCTTTAAAAGCTATTTATTGATGAACAATTTAGAAAATGCCTTTAGTGAATGTATGACAACCTTTTGCTTCTCACAGGACCTGTGAGCATTTAATATACGTTTGCTCAGAAAACTTCAGGTTTAGAGATGGAAATCCACTCTCCTACTTAAGATGGCAATTGTGCTTACAAGAACTGGGTTATGCACCCGGTACCTTTTTGTTTTGAGCTTAAAAAAGCTTTATTTAAGAATAAGAAGAACCAAGATACAACTTACTAGCAAAGCTATAAATAAACAACGAAACATAACGCATGATATAGAAAACCTAAGAAAAACCATTATGCATTGATACAGTAGTACTGGTAGATAACACATAAAGAGTAGCAATATTAAAAAAGGTACCTTTTAATGAAACAGCATTTTAAATTTTGTTTTATAAATATTATCAAAAGAGAAAGGGGGGAAAAGAAAAAAAGAGCATAAGAAAGAAAGTTCAGCACTATAATTATATTAATCCATATTGCATTCCGATATTATCACCGTAAAAGTGTAGACAATGCACTAATGACAATATAAAAATGTTATATATACAAATAAAAACTGACCAGATCATCGTGATTGAAAAACATAAGTACTGTCCTGGGACTATATTGAATGAGAAGATAAATAATTGGTGAGTGGAGACCAAAAGGCCTCTTTTTTGAGAAATTGGTGTGATGAGGAGACAAATGCTCTATCCAACCTATGATGATGACAGAGAAGGTTCCACCAACCGCTATAAACGTAAAACTAGGAGCATCTTTCCAACTAGAAGTAATAACTTGAAAGGAAATGACCAGTAACAAATCACAAACAATTCCATTTTACAAGCACAAAACCAAATTGGAGAAGTACTTCCTTAAAATATAGAGTTGTTTTTAAATGGAAAACTAATAGAATATATAGAGAAGACAGTTTTACAAATTTTAATCCAGAATGATTTAATGTTAGGACATAAAAAAAGGAATGTACGTATGTGCCAAGAGTGATTGAGCAGGTCCAACAAGCAGGCGTTGAACCATGTGTGTATTTAGAACTAGAAGCTGGAGTTAAATACAACCTTTTATAAAAGTAATATAGAGTCTGAGTAGTGCTTGCATTACAGGAAGTGCAACATAATCGGGAACAAATACAATTCCAAGTGTGTATGGAGAACGTTTGCTGCAGATCTGACTACCATAAAAGTCAAGAAAAGTCTGCAAGTGTGAGAGAGATTTAATAAGAACCGGATAAAAACAGATATAGATTGTGAGAGAATGGGAGATTTAAAGGAACGAGGAGGGCGTGGGAAATTAGCGAGTGATGAAAAAGGATTGGGTTAAATTTAAGAGTCTTCTAAATTATGCAAACCATTAAAGGAGTATCTTCAGATAGGGAAAGCTGAGGTCATATTTGGCGAATTAAAAAAGAAGAGTTGTTTTGTCTAAAATTTGGGAAATTTACCACACCCTTATCCTTAGGTGCAGATAGTGAAGACAAAGTAATACAAGCTTTCCGTTTATTCCATAAAAAAATACCCACAACACTATTATGAGATTTGAAGAATTTAATGAAGTCTTCACCGGGAGCATTGACAAAAAAAAGAGGATAACAGGAAGCATCACCATCTTAATAGTGTCCAACCTACCCCACCATGATAGGTATAGAGGTGACCATTTCTCTGACATATGATGAACTTTAGAAAGAACATCGTCTAAGTTTAATTGAACTGGTTTAACAATTGTGGAAGAGTATTTAACACCCAGGCAGGTGAGGTCACTAGAATTCCATTTAAAACCCTGATCAGTAAACATATCTTTCAAGCAATAATTATTCAAAGGAAGAACAAATGACTTTGTAAAGTTTAACTTATAACCCATATGTTAAAGTGTGAAGGTAACAGATTGTTAAAGGTCAGTAGTGAGACTTGGGGAACAGAAACATATAGCAAAATGCCATCCGCATAAGCTGGGAACTTAGTTTCAGAGGCCTTGTGATGAAACCCCCGAAATAGGACAGAATGACACGAGGTATGAAGAAAGGGTTCAAGAGATAGAATAACAGAAAAGGAGAAAGGAGAAAGAGGACAACCTTGACAAGTGCCCCTTTGAAGGGTGCAATAAGATGATTGAGATCCATTTACAAAAATAGAAGTAGTAGTAGAGGAATAGAGAAGATTTATAAAAGGCAAAATGACAGGGCTGAATCCATGCCATTTAAGGTTCTATCCTTAACAAGCCCAGACTGCTCAATGCCTCTTAGATCCGGAAACACATGGTTGAGATGAAGAGGTAACACTTTAGCAAAAACCTTGGAATCCTGGTTTTTCAAACATATCAAATGATAATTAGCACAAGAAGAGGAGTCTTTATCTTTTTTGGGAGTCAAACAAATAATTGTCTCCAAAAAGAGCCAAAAGCTTCGTTATGAAGAGAGAAATACTGGAAAAGAGAAAGGAGATGTGAAAGTAGAATTAGTGAAAAACAAGAATAAAATTCGGCTGCAAAACCATCAGGGCTGCGAGCTTTGTGTTTAGGTAATTGGGCTAAAGCAGCCTTCATCTCAGAGATAGATATATCTTTATTCAGCAAAGGACAATCAGGAAAGGGGGCAGAGCGAGGAGGAAGAGAGTCAAAAAATGAATCTAGAGTGGAGTCCGAGGGGGAAAATTCGGGGGTATACCGAGTTTAATAAAAATCCGTAAAGCAATATAATATTTCCTCATCTTTAAGATGAAAAATACCCTTGTCATCTATGATATTAGTTATTTTAGATTTTTGTGATTTAACTTTCAAATAGTTTGCTAGCAGTTTACCTGCTCTGTTACCTCTGCCATAACATTTAGAATTGATCTTTAGTAATACCCCAGAAGCCTCCTCAGTTGATTTCTTGTTGAAACTTAATTTAGCATGAATTAGGCTCTTGAGGGTATCTTCACTGATGGTAGTATAATACGCATGTTCAAGTTGATTAATGGAAGATAATAGAGACAAAGACACCTTAAGTGAAATGGCAAGTCTGAAGTGTTATTGGTATGAAAGAACTCCAGTAGGAATGTTTTAAAATGATCCTCAAAAGTGGGGTCCTTGAGTAAATAATTATTAAAGCACCACCTACGTGATCCGGAGGGTTTAGATGGGAGATTTAAATCTATAATAACCGGGGCATGGTCAGAAACGAGAATAGAGCTAATTTCAGCATGAGTTAAGTTTGTAAGTAATTGAGGGGGTCACAAAGATGTAATCAATTCTGGATCTAGAATTATGTGTAGGGGAATAAAAAGGGAATTTCAAACTTTCAGGATTATAGATCCTCCAGGTGTTTACCTGACACCTGGACCGAATAGTGTTTAAAAGGTTTTTTGCATTTTGTTAGGGATATACCTAGATAAAGATTTCCTGTCAGTGAAGGGGTCCATGATCTGATGAAAGTCAGCACCAACCAGAAGGTTCGGGTTAGAACAGGAGTGTAGAACATGTGACAGGGAAAGCCAAAACTGAACAGCTGTGTGTCCATAAACATTAAGAAGTGAAAATGGAAAGCCATTAATAACAAGGTGAAGAAGAAGCCATCCACCTTCAGCATCTCTCTCTTCTTTTTCAATTGTTAAAGATAAAGGTTTATGAAAAAGTACCACCACCCTATTCTTTCTCTCTTTGGCAGGAAAGCAAAATACATGACTCACCCAATGTTTTTTAAGAGAATTAATGTCTCTAGCAGTAACATTGCAATCTTACACTGTAATCGAGATAAATATGTAAGCACTCTTTGTTTCTTAATTGGGTTACATAAACCCTTCACATTCTAGGACACAATGCGTACATTATAAGGTAAGAGAAAAAACATTAAGAATGACCATGAGCAAATTGGAATTGATAACAATGAGAATTCAATGCAAGAACAAACTGAACAATCTTAGAAAAATGTGTTGTGCAATAAAAAAAGGTAAAGGGTATCCAACCTGGAAAGTTTAAAAAAGGAATACATATTGAGGAAAGGAGGAGCACAAAAAGGGGAGGAAAAGAGAAGGGAAAAAAGACTACAAAACGGAAAAGAAAAAGGAACTTAAGGTAGGAAGAGAAGTTGGCAGAAAGCTGAGAAACTTCAGTCAAAAGTGAGAATGTACACAACAAGTATAAGAGGAGCAGCACGGAGAAGCGAGGAAGCGCGAACGGGAAGATGACCTGCAAATTAACAAAATCAAAAACTGTGACAGAGACCAAAAATTAGGCAAAGATATATACAAGGTTAGAAACAGCAGTTAAATTAAACAAAAGATAATGGAGATAGCAACAGAAGCAACCAAAAGCTAAAACAGGTAAGAGAGGAGACAAGGAAGAACGACAAGCAAAACCAATGACTGGAGTAACACTTACCAACAGAAGATGAGGAACTAAAAATACTAGGATTAGGAAGGAGGCACAAGGGAGTGGATACATCAGGGAGGAAAATATGCACAGACATGGTAAAGAATCATTCTGAAAAATAACAGATATATATTAAATGTCAGATAAAATGAGAACAAAAATAAAAGCAATCCCTGAAATGTTAAAAACATGATTAAGAGAACATGAGTGGTAACAAAATGGAAAAAGAAGAAGAACATTTCCAAGTTCAGGTTTTCCCAAAGTCCATCTCTTCTCCTTTGTGGCGGGCGATGACTTGCCTTAAATCATCCACGTAGTCAAATGAGTAAGTACTTTCTTTAATTGTGACCTTGAAAAAACAGGGATGCACAAGACCATATCTGGCATTCAAGGAACGTAGAGCAGGGTGAACAGAAAGAAATTATTTACGTTGGGCAGTGGTCGCACGAGCCACATCCTGAGAGAAGAATACTTTCTGGCCTGACCACAGCATTTGTTTTCGCGCTTAGCCGCTGACAGAACCATTAAAAGGTCAGTATATTCCAGAAAAAAGACAATTATCCCTCGAGGGCAACTGGTCGAAGATGAAGACTGACCCCAGTCGGTGAGCACGCTGCAAATTAAGGTTAGTGTCCTCCATGAGGAACACAGTTTTGGGGATATGTACCTTAAGAAAAGACAACATGTCAGAGCCCTCTGCCTCTTCAGGGATGCCATATATTTTGAGGTTATTTCCCCTGTTTTGGTTTTCCAAGTCCTCAGTCTGTTGTTTAAGGAGAACAATTTCTTTAGACATGGGGTCGATATTGGTAGAGACATCTTGAAGATCACTGATCCGCTGCTCCACCATCGACACCCTTGATTCCAAGGTGGACCATTTTGCCTCCATTCGTTTAAGAGTGCCATTTGTATTGATAATAAATGGTAATGGAGACTTTGTTGGGGGATTAGGCTCCTTCTTCTGACGGTTTCAAGCAGTAGTGGAGTCATTGCGGACAGAAGACATATTGGTAGTTGTGTTCCGTTGACTAGGCACAAGGATGAGCTCCATATACAAGAGTGCAGATAGCTAAAAGAGGTCAGTGAGCTTGTGAGCAGAGGACCATTGAGTAGTAGAGCGCCGACTGTGGTTCGCAGGACCAGGAAAGACCTCCTAGGAAATCACAGCTGAAGATCATTCACAGGACCTCGTTTTCATTAAGTAAAAAAATAATAGGGACAGTAGCTTTGAGAATTCATAGAAGTAGGACCCCAGATAAATATCACTAGAAAGTAAAACCCAGTGAAAAGCCCATGAAAAAAGGCAGTCAGTGGAATTATGAGCACAATACAAAATTGGGGCTAGCCAGGGCCAAGGTAATTCCTTAAAAAGAGTTTGTTACCTTAAACAGTTCAGTTTAAGGAACCAATGCAGTTTGCAGGATACCCGCCTGAAAGCCTCTAAAGACAAAATGATGGTTGTGTCTCCGGCCCCTGAGGAGAACGCGAGGTGGGAGCGGAATGGACAGCTGAAGCATGTAGAGGTTCCAAAGGAAAAATACCCGTGCCCCCAGGGTTCATAAATCATTTGAACCGCTTCATGTTATGTTATGTTATGTTATTAAAGCTTTTAAAGTGCACTTTTACCCAAGGTTGTCCTGGCGCTGAACACTGTCTAACTGGTTTCCATGGGTGCAGAGGCATATTCAGAAAACAGCCACATTTTCAACCCCTTCCTGAAGGAAAGGAGCTCAGTAGAATCCCTGAGATACACTGGCAGGTTGTTTCAAGCTTTTGCGGCACAGACGATGAAACTGCTGCCCCCCCAATTAGCTTTTTTCACTATGGGAATGATCACTTGTTTTCCTACAACAGAGCACAACATTCTTCCGGGGACATACCATTGAAGGTGTCTTCTCAGATATTCTGGGCCACTGCCCATCAAGGACTTAAAACCATGCAAAGCGCTTTGAATTGTACACGTTATTTTACTGGAAGCCAGTGCAGGTGTCGGAGTCTATTTCTAACTGAGACGAAGCTTGGCGTGCCTGTTAGCAGCCCGGCTGTCGCATTTTGCACCAGCTGGAGATGTGCAAATGTTTCTTTTGTATGTTCAAATACAGCCTGTTGCAATAGTCCAGCCATGACAAAATGATGGCTGAGACAGCAATCCTAAAGCAGTCCTCTGGTAGGGAAAATGTAATTTTCCTCAAGATTCTGTGGAGAAAAAAGCTTGTTGAGACAACCCCACTGACTTGATTGTCAAAGGTAAGTTTATTGTCCAAAATCATCCCCAGATTCTTGGCTTTCAAGGAAGGTGCTGAAGGCTTACCCATTTGTACGGGTCACATGTCTGGAGTCCAGAGGTTGGGGTTATTCCCGAATATAATAACCTCTGTTTTGCTTGCATTAAATTTCAGGCAATTCGCGGACATCCAACCAGTTATTGTTTTTATACAATGGTGGCATCTTGAGGCCGTTTTGACTTCTTTGCTTCGCTGTAGGGAGAACATAATTTGTGTGTCATCCACGTAGGATGGCAATTGAAGCCTGAACGATTTTATCATGCCTGCCAGCGGGCTGACATATATGTTAAAATGCGTGGGGCTAAGAGAGGACCATTGTGGCACCCCGCAAGGAGGGGAAAAAGGCTTAGACCTGTCCCTTCCCAAATCCACTATTTGCGTTCTATCCACCAAAAAAGATTTCAAGAAGTTCAAGGCCGTGCCTTGCACCCCCGCAATCGATAATCGGTCCATCAGAACTTCATGATGGACCATGTCGAAGGCCCCTGACAAATCCAACATGATAAGGATCGCTACACCTCCCTGGTCCACGGCCTCTCGTACCTCCGTCTGAGGCTCTGTTCGTAGCTAGCTCCGTGCTGTGTCCTGCACGGAGCCGTACTGCGTAGGATCAATCACATTGTTGCTCTGAAAGAATGTGCTGAGTTGCACATTGATAGCCTTCTCCGTCATTTTTGCCGGCAATGGACGTCATGAGATGGGTCTATAGTTATTCGGATCACTAGGATCCAGGTTTGATTTTTTTATCAGCGGAAGTATATAGGCTGATTTCCAGGTTTTATGGTATCGGTCTGACTCAAAGATGATGTTAATCAGTGGCTTAAGGATGGAGGCAATGACATCTGGGGTGATTTTAATCACCAACACTGGACAAGGGTCCAGGGGAGACCCAGTTCATGTCACCATCAGAAGGTTGATTACATCTTGAGTTTCAAGTGGTGAGAAACCCTCTAAAATAGGTGACATGTTAATGGCCTTGGATTTTGGCCTGGCTGTCACCTCACCCTTTCCTCCTTGCTGGTTAATAAAGGAGGAAAAGATAACTTCCACCTTATTCTGAAAGAAGGAGGCTAACGATTCACAGAGTGCTGGACTGCTGTGTGCTTTGTGTTTGGTGGGAGTTGTAAGATTAGCTATAGATCTAAACAGCTCTCTAGCGAAGAATTTAGCCTCATTATTTTGCTCCACAAAATATGCTTTTTTGGCTACTAGGAGTAGTTTTTTGTAATAAGAGAGGCTTACTTCATAAGCTTCTTTATTTCTGATGTTATACCCTTTTCTCCACACCCGCTCCAGCCTCTTATAGTCTGTTTTGTGCTTTTGCAGGTTGTCAGAGAACCAAGGGGCAGAGGGAAGGGCTCGCTTAGGGGCATACAGTTTGGCTGGGGCAAATGTGTTACAAGCAGCCCGATCCATCTCGAGTAAGCCGCTGTGGCCTCTTCCACACTGGCTGAGAGACTCGGGCAGCTGTTTTCAAGAAGTTCCCCAAGTCAGTATCATCTATGTTTTTCCAGGCCCATATTTCAATCTTCTCCTTGGGCTTTGTTTTAAATTGGTTGTGTGGAGTCCACAAAAGAGCAAAAATAATGGCAGTGTGGTCCGTCCAGGGGAGTGGCAGTATCTCTGAAAAGGGGAGGCTAGAATTGTAGGAAAAGATTCCTTCTAAAGTATGCCCAGCAACATGTGTGGGGCCACCTACCAGCTGCTCGAGATCCGCTCCACTCATAATTTGCATCAGTCTCATGTTATCCAGGTCTGCAGGCTCCTCCAGATTAAAAGTTAAAGTCCCCCATAATTGTGAAGGAATGTGCGCACAGCCCCTCATCAAGAAGCGTGCCAAATTGATCAAGAAAAGCACCTCTGGGGCCAGGGGGACGATAGATAAGCATAGCTTTGAATGTGTCCTGGGGGAAGAACCGCACACTTAATAACAAGGCTTCACAAGCTGGGTTAGAGGCTGTAGAGAATGTGGACTGTAGTCTATTGTGATAGATAACTGCCATCCCCCTAAACCCCCTTAATGTTCTGTCCAGTGTGTGGCAGAGAAAGTTGGGGGGAAAGGCTTTGATAATGTCAGGTCCTGATGTGTTGTCCGTCCAGGACTCAGTTATAAATTCAAATGTAATATTGTGTTCCTCAATAAAAAAAAAATAGCATTCCATGCTGTGTTCATGGTGGAAAACAAAATGGACTGCTGCAAAAAAAGTGCCTTAGTCTCCGTCGAAACGCGGGGCTTCAAAATAGTTGCGTCCATCTTGCAGGCAGATAGGCGACACCCCCACCACCCCATTACTTTTGAAGATCACTTTGTCTCTCCTGTTGGGTTCCCTTAAAGTCTTCAATATAAGGGGAGGAAGGCTAGAAGAAATGGACGGAGGGGGATTAGAAGATATGTGATAACAACGTGAGAGAGAAATGAACAGGCAAAAGATAAAGCGGCAGAAGCAAATCAGGGGGAGAGACAAAGGATTGGTGTGAGCAAAGAGAGGTTTGCCATTGGAAGATAGCTCAGTGTATTATGCGCTCGTTGATGAGCTTTGAAAAGATGGATGGACTTTTGAAATCTGAGAACAAGTTTTTGAGGTGCCTGGTCTTGTTACCTCAGAGTACGCTACTTCACTCGCTGAAGTTGGACTTGGGTAGACCTTCTAATATAGAGAAGGCCAAGCTACACCCTTTACTGTTTTGGCTGCACATAAGGTACACCCCTGAGTTGCTTCCATATGCCACCGCTCTTACGGAAGTCAGTGCACTTGACCATTTCAATAAGATAGGTTGGATACAAAATGTGAAATCCCTATTAGGCACAATAGAAAGAGAGGGCTATTGGGACGTTAAGGACCCAGCATTACTCTGTAACAAACATTTTGTCAAAAAGCAGCATTGGGACTGGGTAGGATCAGCATACTTATTAATCCATCATGGAGACGTTTAGCTATGGAGTTCATGGATTTTGAATTGATCAGTTCATACAAATGATATTTAGTCATTATCGAGTCGCCCCAAGATCGGAAACTTTATATGCAGTTCGGGTTTGGTTCCCTTCCCTTGAACTCTATCATATTATCCTGGCAACAGCCTTCCAATATTTCCTAGATTTGCCCAAGCTGTGTCTGTGCAACAGAGTCAACTGCCCTTGTATTCTTTGCTTGTCTGGTGTACTCCCGCCCAAGGACAAAATGGCTTAAACCAATCTGCCAGCAGTTGGGTCCGGTGATTGCTTGCTTGGTTGCAAAGTTTTTGGGGCACATGTGGGCAATTAGAAGGAAATTGCTGAAAGAGTGAGATAGTTGCACTTTTTTCCATCTTTTTTCACAGCTTTTTACATGTTTTAATCTGATTGTTTGCTCATATTTTATTGATAATATTTAAACGTCTTGAGTGCTGTGCACCATTAGATTGAAGGCAGCATAGTGGGCCCTGTAGAACATCCTGGAATATGCAACGATTTTTGTAGTTTTGGCCCTGTATTGTGCACTAATTTTTAATTTGTTTATTTAATGAAATTTAGATCATGGCTCAACTGATACTTTTTATTAGGCTAATATTTTATATGTGTGAGCTGTATTGCACTTGCACTTTTATGGTCTCATCACCAAAATAAAAGTTTTATGAATTGAATGAATGAAATGGAGTGGCGGTAATAGATTTTAAAATTAATCCTCTCACAAACAAATGTCGTTTTTGGAAATAAATAGAGCAGCATAAGTGTTTCTTGGTAAATCACATAGGGTCAATTGTATGAACACATTTTCTCATAGACCCAGAATGGGTAAAACCCTTTGATACATCTGGCCCTCACATGTCCCTCTGTAACAGAACGGAAATGGAGCATGGGCAATACATTTAAAAATAAATCTTCTCACAGGGAAACATTTATTTTCTGGAAATAAATAGTGTGACTTAAGAGAAACAGGTGCAGTGCTGAAACAGACAAACAAAACACGTTCACTTATGAAAAGTTCTCATTTGAAATTAAAAAAAAATCCCAAAACACATAATACAAAGACAGAGGAGGACAAGTCCTGCGGCGATACTCCAAGGGATGTTTTTACCTACAGGAATTGTTTTTTTTGTTATCAGGAATTCAACATTGTAACATTATCTGCAGTGCTTGCAAGGCAGTGCTTGCAAGGGTTTTTAACAAATCATGCAATAAAGTATTTTACTACTCTACGGGAGTTAGCAGTTGTGAAAAAGGTGAGATAAACTTGGTACATGATTCACTCAGAAGTGACGTTTTTTTAAAGAACTTAATGTCCTACTGAGGTATATTTGTATTAGGATGCTCCTGGCGCTTTAAATGTATGTATTGCTTCTGTCACGTAGGCTATAATCACTAGCAGTGCTCAAGGGGAGGGGAATCACTCTAAACCCTCAAAACTTTGACCCTAAGGTCGTTCCCAAGATAACTAATAATCCTTAGCACTTGCATGCATCAACAAAACATTATGATTTCAATAGTTGCACAAGAAAGAAGTTCTACTTCCGACCCGGTTTACAGAGAACGACACGGCCGCAGGAGAAATCGCACACGGAAGTGTACTCGCTTGCAGGAAATGTGAGGGTATATTGGAACCTCGTAGCGTTTCACCCTTGCCTGGATGGAAGTAGGTGAGATCATAATTCTTAAATTAGGAGATAACAACACTGAAGCCATATGCTCACTTGAAGGAGGACATAATAATATATGACCAGCTGGATCAGAAGTAGAACCATTGGAGAGGTGAGAGGAATTGAGGGAATTGGCAAGCCAGATAGCTCAGAAGAAGTTATGGGGTAAACCCCTATTGACGAAACATGTGTTGGCTGGGTGTAGAGAATTAAAGACCAAGAACTGAATAAAACAAATTACTCTTTCTTGTGCAACTATTAAAATCATAATGTTTCGTTGATGCATGTGTTTGCTAAGGATTGTTAGTTTTTTAAAGGACACTAGCAGGAAGGCAACTAAAAGCTTAGGGTGGGGTCCAGACCCACAAAGTGAATACCGCATGTCTCAAAGACAGCGCAAGTGTGCTGCCTATGCTTGCCCTAAAAAGATCTATTCTATCTCCTAAAAGTTGAAAGATTACATTAGACACACAGTTGTGTTTCTATAGTCACACTATTTGTCTTTTTGCTCAGAAAGTAGGGGACTAGTGAAAAAGTGTGTTATTTATCCAATATTGTAAATCCAACTTCAGTAAAATTAAACATGCACAGTCTCCTGAATGCAAAAAAAATAAAATAACGTAAAATTGTTAACATTTTTTAGTATAATATACGTTTTGCTGTTCATTTCGTTAAGCATCTGTGCAAGTACATAGTTGCCTTAAAAAACATATTTAAAAAAAAATAAAGTAAGCCTGCACTTAAAAATTTTAGGACCAAGAATATTTTGGGCCAACCATAGGACTGGCTGAGTGTGGTTATGCACACCTCTGTGTACATTGATGTCAACATGAGTATCCCCTTTAAAGATTGGTGCCTGTACATGAGTTGTCTGGGTGCTCTTATCTGTGTTTATCTGTGTGCATGGATGTCTCTTTTTTGGTCTGCGTGCTATTTGACATCTTAAAACATATCACTCTATGTGTACATAAGAATGCTTTTGCATTCCTGTAAGTCTTCTGCTCCGTGTGCATGCAATATAAACAGCCAACCACTATCGATCTTCCAAATGCTTGTTTGATATATCGCTAAATCAGAATTGTATTAAATAAAATGCATGATAATTAAAGCTCAAGCCAGCCATAAGTGAATACACGTGGAGCTATTAGATCAGCTAGAACCATTTATACTTGAGCTTGACAGGTTTAGCATATGCTGCTGAAGTTGAGTGGTAAATGTTAGAAACACATTATTTTGTTTCACTGCAAGACAATTTCCGAACATTATATAATTGAGGATACTTGTTTACTTGAACTGAGCAACTCAACCTTGCCAGCTCCTATGTCTGATTGTGGGCTCATCCCTCTGGCAGGGAATTAATTTCATGACCCAAAAGCACACAGACAAAAAGAAACAAGGAGGCATTACCGTACATTTGATTTTCCCTGCATTTTGAAATTACAGGAAATTAGAAATGCAGGTTTACTAGCGTTGAGGCATGGCTGAAAAAGGTCATAAATCATATCCTCCATCAACATTAGAACAGATCAACCTTCACACAATTAGGAAGGGTGATGAAGACTCACCTCTTCAAAGAGCCCCTCTCTTCGCGCTTGATGTCTCAGGGCTCCCAGCAATGTTCAGCATTCTATTGCTTTACTTCTCAGGCTAGCTACATACGAATTAATAAATAAATATATGTACATAAAACAATGAATTATGGGGTATTTTTACACAACCAGAAATGCTAGTAAACATGGCAACAGGATTTAAGCCTTTAAAAGTAAAGGGTGTCCACTACATTCAGTCCTATACTTTTTTGAATTTGATTGTTTTTCTGATAGAAATACACCTTGAATGTGCCAAACATTACATTAGAGGATTTAGCACACATTTTCAACACAATATACCATATTGCTCCACAACATATGACAATATAAGATGCTGTTAATATTAGATAAAAAGAAAAAACAAATAGAAAAACAGATAGCATGAGGGACTGTGCTAGACTCTGAAGCTTTTTGTAAAATACATTTGATGTTGTCGCTGATTTGATTTACATTTTCTATTGTTTTCCTAAGTTAGGTTAAGAAAATCATCAAATGGGTTTCTTTGTACCACTGGCGCTATGTGTCTTTTGGAACGTGGGGAGCATATACCATTTATACTCAAAGTCTAATGAGTGCACTGATTTAAACTGCTTGGGTCTTTTTATTTGATCTGCTGAATTGGGGTCATCTGATCATTGGCGACCTCATCCATTGTGCCAGCGACTTGCTTTCTATCCATGAAGCACTATTGTTGTCTTTTAAGCAAAGTTTTAAAGTATCATTTCCAACATTGTTACTCTTACCTCTCCTCTGCTTGTTCTTGTGCAGCTCAGTGAAGGCCAGGCATGCGGCTTTTGCAAATTTGGTAACTCTTTTTTCAACGGGTTATATGTGAAGCATTCATCAATTTCCACACTATAGCTTTTTTTGTTTTTTTTTACTACGGTTAGCAACAAATCAATAAATATGTTAGTGAGTTTCTTCCTGTTAGCTATAACCATTACGCCCAATAAGCAGACCCTCTGCATTTAAGCTATTGTGGTGTCCATCAAATGTCCAATGTATTATGTTATTTCAATTCAGTCCCTCACTAAAGATTGGTATGACCATAATATGTGGTCTGCAGGTCTCAGGTCTGCACTGGTGTGAACCAATATGCCCAATAAGCAGACCACAGCTAACAAGGTATTTTGATGGTCGTCAATGTCCAATGAGGCCTGTTCTTTCAGTCCAGTACCTCACTATGTATTGAGATGGCCTCAGGTCTGCACTGTCAGCCACGCATCTTGGCCATTTGTCCATAACCCAATGAGAATATGTCTCTGTAGGAAAAGCCACCTTTTCTGCATGTTCATCAAGATTTTTCACCTTTTCTTGGGTGCTTTTTTAACTGACTTTAGAACTTGTGCACATTAACCCTGCTAACAACGAGGAAAGTGTCTCTGCTCTCCTTTGAAACATGTTTAAATTGGCTCATTCCTGATGGGTGCTTTTAACTTACTTGTAAATCCCTACTGTATAATGTATAAAATGCACCAGAGGTTGGACGTTAAATGCCATTTGCGATCCGGACCACCTATTTTGGCATTCACTATAGTGACAGTGCAAACATGGTTTCAGACCTAACATTTTTGGGCTGAATACTGCAGTATAAAACATGCAGAGCAACCTGTCAAAATAACCTTTCTGGAAGGCTAAGTCCTTCTTTTTAAATATTGGTAAGTCATCGCTATATAGACCTTGTAGCCCACAAGGAAGGGTGCATGGAATTTAAAGAGTAGAAATGTAATATGGCCGTGACCCTACAGGAAAAAGGCCCACAAAGCTTTCTTTATTTTGGCAGGCTGAGCTCTCATATATATAAAACCAGAGTGCAGTTTAAAATACTAATCCTGCTAACTTGGGAAAGGAACCTGCTAGGAAAATCATAAAACCACTATTTTGAGCAGTTATTAATTAATTGTGAAGTTGGATTTTGTTTTCATAAATATTAAGGAAAAGTAACTTTTAGAAAGTTATTAGTAAGGGAAGCCCTAAACACGCCCTTTTCTAATATTGAATCACAAAGCCAAATTACGATTCAATAACAGGTTGCCGAATCACAATTGGGCCTTTGTACATTATAATTAGGGCACCAGGTTATATGGTATTTATTTTTTTGCCCTTTCCGTCTGTATTTATCCACATTTATTTTTGCCACAAGCAAAAGACGACACTACAGCTAGTATTTTTCCACATTTATTTAAATTGACAATACACACATGCGCTCACTTAAACTAGCGATTTGTTGTGGCTTTAGCAGTACTTTAAGTGGTCCGGTACTGAGTAATTTGAAAAGGAGAGTACCTGTGCTTTTCAGTTCTGCTATAAAAAGACTTTAGGATACAGAACAAGCACTTATCAGGAGCTAACATGTGCCAGCCTTTCTGTATTTCCATCTAAAGCCAGCTAGAAACCTGTGTTTTTAATAACTTCTGAAACGTCTAAGTAAGAAACATGTGTTGTTTGTAAAAGTCTGAAAATTATGCAATAGATATTGGATTATGTGGCAAATTCAGCAAATATATAACTATGCGAAAACGCCACTGCCACACACTTGCATAATTCCAGTGGCCCTGATTTAGGCTCTCACCGATGGTGGTGAGCACGTGGCACTCATTGTACCCCAGTCTGATTCTGTCAGTCCGTGCTGCCTGCCTACCACAGTGCATTGTTTTGTGCACTGCTGTCCGCGTGCTCATGCAGGATTCTGATGTGCCACTGCATTTTTTGTGGTGCCTTCAATGCTTTTCTCTTGCCTCTTCCTGTCACGTGGAATGGTCCCATAAGAAGGCAGAAAACATGTTGCACGGACAACGGGACAGATGTCAGCGGCGAGCAATTAATTAGTCTGCTAAATGCAGAGGCGGTATCTGCGGAATGCGTGATCAGTCAGGGAGACTGCAGGCACTAAACACTGAGCTGCTCAAGGGGTTCACCAGTTTGCCGCAGAGCCCACCAGTGTTCTCCATGGCTCACCAGTGTGCTGTAGGGCACAGGGCTCAACAGTGTGCTGTAGAACACGGCATGCTGCAGGGTTCACCAGCGCACATCAGGGTTCACCGGTGTACTGCAGGGTTCACCAGTGTGCTGCAGGGGTCACCAGTGTGCTGCAAGATTCACCAGTGTGCTGCAGGGTTCACCAGTGTGCTGCAGGGATCCCCAGTGTGGTGCAGGGATCACCAGTGTGGTGCAGGGATTACCAGAATGGAATAGGACTCACCGGCGTGAAGCAGGGCTCAGAGCTCACCAGTTTGCTGTAGAACACAGCCTGGTTCAGGGTTTACCGGCGTGGTGCACGGTTCGCCAGTGTAATACAGGGCTCACTACACATCCGCCAATCTGGAGAACAAAAATTCCTCCAACAAACCTCAAAGTCACTCAGTCAATAAAGGTATTTAGCAAAAAATGAAATCTTCAGTCTGGATGAAAACTAAGCTCTGCGTGTGCTTTGTAGTCGTGCGGTGTTGCACCCTTGTCTTACAACATGTGCTCTGTTGATTCCGGGAAGGGGCCCGTCAATCCTTACCGGGCATTAATGTGTTATATCTGGGTAATATCAGCTCTCCTGCAGGGGCGTAAGAAGACACTCTATGCACCAGAGGTGATTATTACACCTTCCTGATCCACTTTAATATGAAAGTGTCAGATAGGTATAGTCCGCATCCTTCTCAAGATAAATTAAGATTAAAATCCAGTCTTGTGTTACAAGCGGATATTTCAGGAAATTGACACGAGTGGATTCAAAACCTGACAAGTGTATTCCTGCTGGCAGAAATCCACCCGGAGGAGAACTCAGTCACTTCTAGAGGCACTAGGCACACGACCCCCACTGTGGTGATAAATCCCTCTGTCTGTGCAGGGCTGACACACCACCCGGGCATGCAGAACTGACATGCACTACCTCCCAAGTCTGCTAGACTCAATCCTAACCAGAGGTGCAACTAGAGCCGAATTTCATGGGGGGGCTGAGAAAAAAATTCGGGGGGGAGCTGATTGTTTCCTCAATAGGCAGAGTGGAGATGCAGGGGTGAAGGGGTGAAAACAAAACAAAGCCTCGTTAAAAGTAAATGGTCTTCAAAAGACCTGTGAATACCCGGGTGCGGCTGTGTGTGTGCCCGGGAAGGAATTTCCAGCAGCAGGAAGGGGGCGTAGACAGATAACTCTGGATTCGAGCAGGGCAGCAAGGCCACATTTTCTAGTATTTTGACATTTTTACATATAAATACAGACCGAGGAAGAATTGTTTTCCGTCTGTATTTATATGTAAAAATCTGTTTAAACCGAAAACCGGGAGCCCTAATTATAATGCCTTTTTGCTTTCGTAAATGACCCGATTCTCCCAACCGGGCCATTTGCGAATGTAAAAAAGCTTTGTTCTTCTGATCCAAAGTGTCTAATTCCTCCCAGGAGCTACCAAGTGGGTTGACATGAATGGGTGGGGAAATTCCTCTGACATCTGCAGAATCTTCAGGATGGGTATCCATTGCGAAAACCTAGGGGTCAGATACTGCTTGACAGGTCTGTTTGAGCCATATGTAACCCTTTTGTGCATTTGAAAGGAAGAGGACAGATGACAGATAAATTCTTGTCTATCCCTTATCTGGGTGCTAAAGGACCCTTCTTTTGTAAACCGGACATCTGCCTCCTAGTTTGCTGTTAGTAGAGAGCTTGCTTTAAACAGGATTTTAATATTAGATGTGGGAAGATACTGGTTATTACCATGGTATGCTCCCCTACACACCTAGTATAAGAAAATAAGGTGGTCCTAGACATAATTTAAAAAACACAAATAAATATGTATGAATTGTTATTTACACCTAAAGGAACAAATCCTGTTGGAAAAAAAGGGAGATAGAAAGACAATCAACAGCCAGATACATGTATTAATCATTCATAGTACCCAACACACCTACACACCTACACTTCTACACAGCTACAACCCTCAGATCCCAAGTTTAGTGTGCCTAAACATTTTTTCCATCTGGAAAATGCCTTAACATAAGGCTTTCTTGGCCTGTTCGCAGTAAGGCCGACTTGAACTGCTGAAAAAGTGGGTAGAGAACTTTTAAACATTGGTTAGGGACTGCTCAATTATCACCCCAAACCCACCAGCTATTGCCAGTTAAAATGTGGCACTCTATCAGAACACTTGCTTGACCTGTGTAAGAACAGAAGAGGGCTGGACCTGCTTTTTGGAACCTTTGAAGAACTTTGAATGATTGGACCTGCTCACGCTTCTACCTAGGACAAAGAAGTGAACTTCAAGAGTCAGTGGAAAGACTTCCTGTGTGACTACAAGTACACAAAGAGGGACACAAAAAGGTGGAAAAAGAATTTTACCTACAATTCCTAGATTACCAGTGGTAATTGGAACATAGACTGGACTTTGCTGGTGGCTGCTGCTTGGCACTCTGTTCACCCATGAAGTCCTAAGAGTCTTAGAAGTGTACTTCTGTGGTTATGTGGTCACCAGGAAAATGTTTGGAAACTTTGCTTGGGAGCTGTCGAATAAATTGGTTCTACAGCAAAAAGTACCCAATGCCAGCTCCACTGCACTACATTTCACATTCAGCCCCTGAAAGGCTCCAGCATCTCTGAAAAAATGACAAAGACGTATGCTGTTTTAGGGCTTAGAAATGTTTTCAAGTAAAAAACTCAAAAGCTCCAGAGCCCTAGAGGGACCAACCTGCAACAAGTATCTGACCAGCAGTTCCTCCACGGTTGCAACAATTTCTGATTTGAAGACAGCTTTTTCGAGTAGGACTTTGAAACTTTTTCAAACACTTTGTCATTCAGACTTTCACCAGAATCCATCCACTTGGTGTATCTGACCAGTGCTCCATTAAAGTCAGCCTCAAATTGTGCCCAGGTCCCGGTTTACCATGACCATTGACTACCATCCTCGGCTTTCGATCTAGGAAATAGATCAACACTATGGGCTTTATCAATTGGTTTGGGATTGGATCACTGTATAGTCAACTTCTTGGCTGACCTACACAGAGATCTCTTTGCGAGGATGAGAGTTGACCAAGATGGCAAAATGCACCAAGCACTTTCATATTGGTAGAGGTGTCAGACAGAGTTGCTAGACAGAGTTGCATTTTAGCTCCCCTTCTATTCACTTTATACACCTCCCTATGTTCTGTCAGCCAAGATATTCCCTGCATAGCGTACCGGGCTATCCCTGCCCTCCTATACATGAATGACGCAGTATTGCTAGCTCGCACAGCAGTAGGGCTCCAGAGGCTTTTGGAGGCTTTATGCGGTCTCTGGATTTAATTGTTTATACAGCCAAATCACATACGATGATCATGGGCCAGAGACCAAAAAAGCTTACAACTTTTTATTGAGAAGGACCAGACCTGTCTAGGGTTGACATCTTTTACTTCTCTGGGGGTATTGTTTGATGGGAGGGGTTCGTAGGTACCTCAACAGAAAGGTACAAAACATGCCATGGCCAGATCTATAGCCGCTGTTCATGGTTTTGCAAAGAGACTTGGAGCCAAGAAAATCGAAGCTATGCTTAATATCTACAGATCCAAACGTATTGTCATTGCGAAGTATGGGTCTGCAATTTGGGGTTATAAACTGGTCGATGGTTTACAAATAGTAAAAAATAAGTTTTTAAGGAACCTGCTGAGGGTCCCTCAATTCACCCCACGTACATTACACACCAAGAATTAGGCACCAGCTCTGTCTCTGCCTTGATAGGTCCAGCCCCAGTTGTATGCTGGCTAACGATCTAGACTAATCCAGATTTGGTGCTGAACCAAGAGATGGCCCAGGATTCTGTATCCATGGAGAGAGCAAGCTGTATTCTGTGGTTACGATAAGTAAAAACAATCTTAACCCCTTCACTGTGGAGCAAATTCTGCCGCAGTGTGTTTGCGGGCTAGGGAGTGGTCGTGGCGCTGCGGTGCTTATGGCGTCTCCCGGCCACCATAAATCACGGTGGGCGTGTGCTCATGATGGCCGGGAGCCGTCCGAACTCCGCCCACTGATTATTTTCCTGCACAGGCGGGAAATTAACACCACATGGGAGGAGCAGCAGCGTTCTGATGGCTCACGGACGGCATAAGCACACGCCTACCGTGACTCATGACGGACGGGAGCCTACATGAGCATCGAAGAGGCTAAAGAAATTTGGGCATCCCGAACTCTTCAATTCTCCAGAAAATACCAGGAAAGAGGATCTGATGCGGTTTAAAATACACTTTTTAAACATGATGTTTTTAGAAAGAGAGGAGAGTGAGATTACGAACCCACAGTGGGAGCATGCCTCTTGCTAAAAACTTTCCCACTGACAGAACCCTGTCTGAAAATTGTCACTAAGACTTACCATCACTTTCTTTTAATCAGATTTCATTTTAAACATCATGCATTGTCTCCTAGCAGATCCTCAGGGTTGGAGAAGGGTGAATGGCACATCTGATCATTTCTCTACCCTGCACACTATGCATTTTACAATGTTTTTTGATCATTTTAGCGATTTACGTACAACGTTTTTAATACCTATTTTAAAGGGAAAAGGCTTTACTCAGGTTAGATCTGCACTATTATATCTGAAAATGCTGAATGAACCCTGGGAGACTTTTACTATTGCACGTTTTTAGTGGCCGCTGTGAGGCAAAGAAAAATAACCACTTCATGCTAAGTACTCCGGTTGCTTCTGTATGACCAAATTAATTTTGTTTTAATGTTTGCCCTTCTACCTGAGAAGTCTCGCTGTATATTATACATTTTGGATTGTTTACCTTCTCCTGAGATCTTATAGAGAAATTGTTATTCACACTTTCCTTTTTAATGTGAGTGTTCGGTAGCTCGTTTTACCTGCTTCTCTATGAATTTGGTGATGAAATGTTTTATGGTGCACAAGATTATTTATGAATTATTTAATCTTTAATTGTTGTGGTATATGTTGTAATCTGTGTACCTTTCTGGTTTTTATTAACGGAAGAAAGTGTTTTTGACTGACTGACTACCATTCGCACATTGCACATTTTGGTGCTATTTTTTCATACATATATGAAAATGTATATATCTCTGGTTGCCATTTTTTTGAATTTTTGCTCTTTTGATTCAATTTTCTTTATTCAATTGTACTCTATTTTTCTAATTCAGTTTGAGATTTGTATTGCTTAGTGTTTTAACTTTATTAATTTTTTAGTACCGCAAAAAAACTTCACTTACACATTGCCCTAAGTGAAGATGATCTGCTATATGCTAAAGCAACAAGGGGTTGAGTTCAGGTTAATATAGAGATTTTATGGTTTCACCCTCACAAGAGTTGTGATTTTTCTATGAGATGGGCAGTCAACCACACACAATAATAATCCAATTTCTTGAACTTAACATAAATGTTTCATTGTGAACTTAGAGTGGTGTCATATGTTATGTTGAAACACTATAACTCGCATGGTAGAGCTTTACTGTAGGTATCCTACTAACCTTTGCCAGTTGGCAACAGGTACCTCTCCCAGATCTGCCTCACAGGCCTGGCCGATTTTTAGACATTCAACAGTGAATGATATTGCTGGGACACCACTCTTTATGCCACGCCTTTCTGTAACAGCATATGGGAATTCGTCCATACAGTCCCTTAGATTCCTTATTGCAATGATTAGTGAATCAAAGTGTTGAAATGGTCCTGTTGGAAAAGGATATAGGTGCTGATGGAGCAAGGTGAAGAACAAGATTTTGTTCAAACTTGTGAAGTTAATCTCCCATAATAGTAATTAAATTAATAAGCTTGTGGTGAAATTACTAATCAACTTAGTTTAAGAATACATTCATCAATACACACGGGATAAACTAATGTGCTTTATGTTGCAAACGCAAAGAAAAAAATAATAAACTAACCTTGTCTTTTGTCTTTGTCAGTATTAAATGCGGCAGTTAAATTAATGGCATGTGCTTATTTTGTGTGCTTATGTTATGTTTTTTCTGTGATGAAGAACTCATGGAGTTCGTGCTGTTTAAAAAAGAAAAAGTAATTATAATGCTGCTTGATTGTGCTTAATGCTAGGTAACATAATTAACAGGTTTAATTAGTAAAGGGGGCGGGTAACATAATAGGTCTCAATTCTTTAATTAATTGATGTCTTGTGTTTGTTTAATAATAGTTTCCAAAGTGAGGCCTAAAGATGGTTCAGCAAATATGGCTGACAGAGCTGCAGACGCAAAAGCTTGTCCAGAGTGAAGTCTTCGTACATGCGTAGCTGTGAAGATTTTTACTGCACTGTCATCGTTAATTGAAAAAGCAGTTCTTTGGTCGCGTTGAATGTGCTCATGGAGAAAAGGCTCAAGGACAAGAACTTAAAGTGTATGCCAATGCTAGGAAGTAAATGTTCGAAACTCGAGGAAAAAGTAACTTTCTTGAGGAAGCTGAAAGATGTGGAAATGAAAGACAATAGGGCTTATTTGAAGCCTGGACTTGGTCAAGAGTCGGAGATGACCTAATAATTTTATCATGGACTGACACAGGACAGCCAATGAAAAGCTCGGATTTGCTTAAAAGAATGTAAAATGTAGAAAGTTTAGCTAGAGAGAAAGGTATACAGTCTGACACTATGAGCAAGGAAAAAACTCGTACTTTCCGATTCCTGAATGACGTGACATGCTGTTGGACCTTTGGCGCATGTAAGGACAGCAGACTTTAAATGATTTTTCCTTTTTAGGTGAAGTGAGAAATAGTCAGGAAAATAGATTTAGGGAATGAAAACTGTTATTCTACTAATACTTCGTTATTTCTCAGCTTGCTTTGAAAATGTCAGTTTTAAACTCATCTCCTTATTAAAATGCTGCTTTCTTAATTGCTTAAAAAATAAATGATTCTAAAACGTAAATGCTTTTTCTTTATGAAAAATAAAGTTAAGAAAATTAGATTTGAAAGACAAGCTGGTCTTGTTTATTCATGGTCTAGTTTCCATCAGTTGATCCAATCGCCTTAGTGGTCTGATTAATACATGTTTAAAACCATGGTAAAGAATGATAAACTGCAGTTGTATATAATACTGTAAATAATAGTTTTATTAATCACCCCACTTCATTCAGTTGCTCAAAAATTGTCTCATTGGTATTATGGGCCTTTATATGTGTTTTATGATTAATGGTAAGTAATGAGGTGATAGATAGTGTTTATGAGACAGTTTTTCAATCAGAGCGCTGGATCAGTGCCATAGGCTCTGAAATGTGTATAATGTGTTACCATTAAATAGGATCCTCGTTTGAATACCTTCACTTGTCTAAGTTGATTTGATGAGTGTTTACATTGTTGGGACAAAAAAGTATGGTAGCAATGTATTTCCCTCTGTCATTCCCCTCGTTCGTTGAGCCTGTGTTGGCACAGTACCCCTGACCACAGCATCAAATACTGGACCTGCTTCTTCAATCATACTTGTCAAGGTCTGGTACACCTAGTCCACATTCATTTCAAAACCATTAATTGCAGCTTATGGAATGAGGCTCAGTGTATACTGCCCTCCCTTATTACATTAAGGATTATATCCATGTCTTTAAGTATCAGATTGGCAGACTCGATTTTCACATCTCGCTCGAGATCTCTCAGATAAAATTACATGTCAGAGGCATAAAGAGAGATCAAGCAAATGTGTGCTTTTATTTTGATACCCCTTCCAGGAGGACTGATACTGCCAGAGGTTCCATTGCGAGTGTGAACAGATGTGACAAAAGGGAGCACTCCTGTTGTGTACCACGAGGCATTGGTCAGGAATTAAATATATTTTTCTCAATACGGATAGGAATAGAGCAGCTTAACCCATTTCAGAATATCTTTCTGAATCCCACATATTATTGCACTGCAAACATGTATTCCCACTACAAAGTATCAAATACCTTCTCCATGTCGATGGATGCAACCCCCGGAAGGCAAGCCGCACGGTTACTCCATTCTTTACTTTAAAAAAGTACCTAACATTAGCTGATGTGCTTCTGTGTGGGACAAAACCAGGGTGATGTGGGGAACCAGGTTGGGCAATAACAGTATTGGCTAAACTAATAAATCTCGTTTTAATCTACTAAACATTATGTGTGAATGTTCCTGATCCCTGCAGTACAAGTGCTTCTCTCTTTAGGAATGTAGTGTAAGAATTAGCCCACTGACAACATCTTCCTCTATGAGAATACCAGAGCTGGAAACAAAGGTATGTCAAGAGAATCAAGCTTGCTGTGGAGATTGGATCACTGAGCTGACAACATTTGCCACTGTGATAAGCCCGACTGTCTGTCTGTTCCTCTGCTGATCCATGTATGTTTAGAAACGACTCAAAGACAGAGGAAGATATTCTCAACTGCTTTCTGTTAAAACTGTGAGAAGTTTGTAAAGAGAGGAAAATATCTGCTGGGCCCTTTTCTTTTTTTTTTAAAGTTAAAGTTTTTTATTAGCAGCATAGGAAAAATATAAACAACAACAAACAGATCGAGAAAAAAAGTAATAAAGAAACCAAAACATACACAGAATAGACATTATATCAAAGATAAATTCTAATTAGATTCCATCGAGCAAAAAAACAAGTATTGTGGCATGCATACAACATAAATCAAAGTAAGTCTGCTAGATAAATTTCGGAAAGTAAGTAGCATTTACCCAATGAAAGACCCCCAAATCTTATCAAATTTAACTAAGGATTTAGTACCCCTGAGCCTGGCCAGAGCAAGTTCCATACTGTAAATTTCATTAAGCAAAGACCACCATTCCTTAATATGTGGAGAATTAGGAGAAATCCAGGCATTGGCAATTATAAGTTTGGCGCATGATAACATAATAGTAATTAAAGCTCTTTGTGGAGTGTTAGTGACATTAACGTCAAGCAAAACTAGAGCTGGATTGAAGGAGAATGTGCTCCCTAGCTTCAGTCTCATTATCCTCTCAAGAGATATCCAGAATTCTAATATCATAGGACAAGTATACAGCATATGTACCAGGTCTGCTGCGTCTAGCGCACACTTGGGGCATTTAGATCGATCGCTGTATATACTGTCCGAAGCCCATTTAGATATTCTTTCTGGGGTGTGGTAAAGCATGCAAGTTGTTTTAAATTGTTGCAGTCTTAGACTTGACGAGAGAACAGCTTTGTTAATATTACATAAGGATGTGTTAATCACAGCCGAAGTAATATTACTCCCCAACCTCCTACTCCATTTCTCCGCTAATGTGCTGCAATCAGTATTTCTATAAGTGTTAAAACATTTATAGCAGCAACTAATTAATGACTTATTTTTTTGTAAGTAAAGGCTGTCCCATATATTAGAATCCGAAATATTTTGAAGTTTCATTTTTCGGATCAAATAATCATGTATTTGCAAATACTTGAACCTCATAGAATCTGAGACATTATAAAGTATTTTAAGGGTTTCAAAACTAAGAAACCCTTGTGCACCATACAGATCCCCAAGTGTTTTTATTCCATGCGTCACCCAAGTATTGGTCGATCCGTCGCTGAATATTCCCGGTAATCCAGGGTTTCCCCACAAAATCAGTTTAGGGTGGAAGAAGGACACATTACAGAAAATCTGTATGTTACGCCAGATTTTAACCAAATCTCTGGCAGTCTTAAATCTCACCCTTTTAAAATAGTTAGGGTCGTTGGTCCTCCACAGAAACAAGTTAGCATCAGTAATAAGCATAAACATAAAAAAATAAGGTTGGTTGTCTTCACTATCCGAATTAATTAAATGTCGAAGACGTCCGACAAATGTTGCCCAAAAGTATAAAGTCCGGAAAATTCAGTCCCCTTACGTCTAGAGCCCCTTCAAGGAGAGTCCTAGATCTACGGGCTTTGCGATACCCCCAAATAAAGCTACTGAAACTTCCGTCCAAATTCCTAAAAAAAGAATTACACAGTGCCAAAGGAATAGATCGGAACAAATAAAGAAATTTAGGTAATATTATCATACAAATCAAATCAATTCTGCCTATAATATTTAAGGGGAGTTTGTGTCACTTTTTTAAAAGAGTTATAGTGGTTTTAACTAAACCATCACAGTTTATTTTAATTATATCCTTAGTTTCTGGATTATAATTGGCTAATTTTTTAGTTTTATTTAAATTCAATTTATATCCAGAAACGCCACCAAATCTGCTAGCTTCTGTAGTAATACCCTGCATCGCTTTTAAAATATCACTAGTATAGATGGCGATGTCGTTGGCGTAGGCTGTAATTTTTAATAAATGAGGACCAAATTTAAAGGGAATATTATCGGATTGTAACTGAAGTGCATAAAGAAATGGCTCCATTGATAAAGCAAACAAAAGGGGTGATAGGGGACAGCCCTGTCGGGTTCCCCGGGCTATAGAAAAAGGAGCAGACGTCAAACCTGCATAACTAATTTTGGCCATAGGATTATCATATAATGATTGCGTCCAGTTCAAAAATTTACCACTAAAGCCAAGGACATTCATCACTAGCCAGAGGTAATCCCACCCCACTCGGTCAAAAGGCTTCTCTGCGTCCAGCATAATCATACCGAGTGGGGTGGATTCCTTATCAGCTATATCAAAGGCTGTTATCGCCATATTAGTATGTGCTGTGGTGTCCCTACCCATTACAAACCTATGTTGATGAGGGCTAACTATTTTCGGGATGCAAGGTGCTAAACGGGTAGCCAGCACCTTTGCAAATACTTTAGCATCCGCGTTGACTAATGAAATAGGGTGATAGGAGCCACAGTCATCTGGTGGTTTCCCCTTTTTTTTTTTTTTTTTTTTAAATAATAATTTTACCCTGTTCCAAGAGAACGGGGCTTTCCCACTATCCCCAATATAGTTAATAACTTGGTAGAAAAGAGGAATAAGCTCCTCAACACAAAGCTTATATATTTCTGTAGGTATTGCGTCTTCACCAGACGCTTTCCGAGATGGCAAAGAGGAGATCGCGAGTCTAATCTCATATTGACTAATATGATTAGATAGTTGTTCCAACTCAGGGAGGTCAGGTTTTTCCGAAAAGTGATCCAAATAGTTCTGAATGACCGCCACCATCGGGCGAGTTTCTGGAGAGTACAGTTTTTTATAAAATATTGCAAATTGTTCTAATATTTGCACTGGTTGGTCAAGTGTAGTGCTATTAGGACCACTCAGATTTTTAATAAGGGTGTTAGCTCTCTCATCAGCTACTTTGTAAGCTAATAGCTTCCCAACTTTATCTCCACTCTCATATTAAGTCACTTGGAATTTGTGTAATTTTATACTGCTTTTTTCCCAGAAAATAATTTTTAAGGCCGACTTCAACTACCCTAATTGTAGTTCAAATTCCATCACATTGCCAGCATGTAAGCGAAGATCCTCCGCCAATAACAGTTCGACTGACAATATATCATTAACCAGTACTTTATCTTTTTTGCGGCGTTCACTATTTTGGCGGAAGAGAAACTGCTGAGTGAACCCCCGGATACTTGCCTTACAAGCATCCCACACCATAAGGCAAGTCGTGGAGTTTAAGTTGAGCTCAATAAAGTCTGCAATATGTAACTTAAGTTGTGACATAAATAAGGTGTTAATAAATAAGTGCCTAGGAAAAGAAAAAGTTTGAGACGTGATATGGTTCTGTTCAATGTCAAAAGATAGAGATATTGGGTTATGATCAGAATTAATTCTTGGACAAAGTTCAACAGTGCAAGAGTTCACCACTTCGTCCGGTGCCCAAGCCATATCAATACGAGAGCAGAGCCTGTGGGGAGCCGAATAATATTTATAACCTGGGGTTGTAGGAAAAACACAGCGCCAAACATCTTTAATATTGTTTATACGTCCTAACTCTAAAATAGCTGCCCGGGTTCTCCGCATACATTGAAAAGCATTACCCCTAGTGGTGTCAATCTTATGGTCCATAATACAGTTAAAATCTCCCATAATGATTAATTCCCCGGCCCACTGTAGCAGTTCCATATTCAGTTGATCAAAGATAAAGGCGTCATCAAAATTGGATACATAAACTACACAGAAAACAAATTTGCTTCTTTCAATCAATAATTGGACAATGGCACACCTCCCATTCTTATCACACGTAGTTTTACTAATTTCTATCTTAAAGCGTTTATCTTTAAGTATGGCAACCCCCCTAATTGACGCGTTAAATGTGGAACAAGTTATCACCTCATGGCCCAAAATTTAACCAGGCGTCTTTTTCTCTTGCTATTTAGGCCTGCCACATTCCAAGCCAGGCATTTTACTCGCAGCATTTAAGAAGGAAGAGTTTACATAAATCTTGTCATTCTGTAAATATAAAATACATATTGTATTTTTCTTAAATTGCTTAAAAGACTTATTTTCCTGTGTTGCTTTTTTCAAATATAGCCTCCCCCTAACCTCCCCCCCAGTCACCCCCACCCTTTCTGCCCCCTCCCTCCCCAGAAGGGAGGGCACCCCCCCCAGATACACCAGCTGCCGCTGTAGTGGCAGCTACCCCAAGAACCAGCCTGTGGCTCCACCTAATCCCTGCCCATCCGAATAATAAAAAAAAAAAAAATATCAACTCTCATTTAATCATGAGAATGAGGCTAGTATGTCCTTGGCTTCCTTTGCATCTGTGAAAAAATAAGTATGCCCTCCCTTAATAAGTTTAAGTCAGGCAGGTTCCTGTAGATATGCTTGTCCACCTAAAGATTGAAATGGATCAATACATTTACGCAGTTGCCATCTTCTATCCATAGTGGCCTTACTAAGGTCCAATCTGACAAAAAAAGACAGCTCGCCTACTGTGATTGGTAAATTGGGCCTTGCTTTTAAAGAAACGGCCTGTCTCAACAAATAGTTCCCAAAGTGGATGAGAAATGGGCGAGGGAATTTATTTTGTTTATTCCTCTGAATTAGTGGTAGCCTATGGACTTCCTGTAATTGAGAGTCCCAATCCCAATCAGAGAGATCCGTAAAAGCCTTCTGTAATAACCCTACCATGAATGCCCTCGGATATCCCCCTTCTACCCCCTCCGGAATACCAAAAAGCCTGAGATTAGAGCGCCTTTGACAATTTTCTAAATCTTCAACCTTTAACTGTAGTGATAAAAACTGATCATCATGTTGACTAACCACAGTGCACATTCCTGCTGCCCCCTCCTCTATCTTAACATAATGTCTTGTAAGGAATTTTTTAGTTTAGTATTGTCCTCTCTTAATTGTAAAAAATGCTCTTGCACCTCCTTCCTATGGCTAGTCAAAGTCTGTAAAATGTCAAGTGGCGAGTTTGCAATTCCTTTTTCTTCTTCCATTTTTTTGCTGATACTATCCACCCCTAGCGATGTCTTGTCAGCTAGGAAAGCAGGTGAAGTTAATGACCTTATGCTAACAGGAGGTGTATCAGCAACCATAGCATTAGGCACAGTGGAATTATTAGGGGGAGATTTCTCAGTAAGTGGAGCCATTTGGGAATTCTCATCTTCTAGAGATTCTGCAATTTCTATCAATTCATTAGCTAAGTGTTTGGAGCCTGCAGACTCTAACTGTGCTGTAGTGTTCATACCCGATGAGGGCAATTGCAATGTAGCCTTTTCATGTGAAGTATCTTTTGAAAGCATAGTACAAGATTGAGTAACGTCCTGTTCGGGTGGGCTTGCGCCAGAGAGTCTCAACGTCATGCTCTTTACTAGTCCTTTGGCTTGGATCCATTTCCCGAGTGGACTTTTCTCTGCAAGGAGAGGCTTCTTTACTGATGGTACTGAATTCAAAATGGGAATACTCAGCAGTCCCAATGCTTTCCCTTTTTTATTCTTGGATTTAGCCTTGTCTCTCCTACCAGCTAAGTATCTAGCGTTATCTGATATAGAGCCTGTTTCCCTCAAATCCTCATACTCCTCACTCGATGCCGCACCCTCAGCGCCTCCAATCTCCTCCGCAGGTGTATTTTCGCTAGAGGGGCTAGTTACATCTGTGCCCAAAACCAGAGAGCCGTCTATACTCTCTGCAGCAAGAGACAGAGACATAGTTTCAATCGGGCAGTCAGAGGGAGCCATCATCAAGCCATCCTCTCTTTCTCTTACTCCCTCACCTTTCAATTCTCCCGCAGTGAGTGTCCCCTCTCGAGCTGCAACCCGTATAGCCCCATTAGAGGAGCACCCATTAGTGATATTTTCAGCTACTCGCTCCCCCCCTATAGGGGCGCTGGTATCACCTTCAGCAGATTCTATATTGGATGTATTCACAGACCCGAGTGTAGGAATTACCAACACTGGAGGTCGAAGTACCTGTTTGCCCAGAGTCAATGGAAGTGTTGTTGTCATTGCAGGGCCCCCCTCTTGCGATGGTAAAATCAGCTCAATTGTTGAAGTGTTAGCCACTGCTGTAGTTGCTGTAGTGGCCTCTTTGATAATTTTGGGAGTTTGGGTCACAGTACTTGATTTAGCATTGCTTGATATCGAGGCCATAGCTGTAGCCCCCGTTCCCCTTGCCACCTCCAAGACAATGGCTTTGTTAGCCCTTGTCGACCTTGAAACAATCTTAGGGGCCGTCTGTGTACACGTACCTTGCGGTAGATCAGCGTTCACCTGCGCATCTACGTGCACCTTTGACTGATGCCGTAATCGCAGACCAGACCAGCTGAGCGCAGTCCCACCGACCAGCCGAGGGATGAGACACCGGGCGAGCAGCAGGTAGGTCAGGAGCAGCCTCTGCATGAATCCGCATATGCCTCTGACTCTGACTCTTTTTGCTCAGTGCTCTGTCTCTTCGTTTTTATCGGCCCCCGTCTGATCCGCTTTCTTTTCGAGGCAAGCAGAGGTCACTCACTCACATTTCCCTTTCGGGTCCTTTTTCCGTTGCTTCGCTGCTCACTCACCTTCATTTCTAAGCCGGTCTCCCCGCAAGGTATCGATGAACACTCCGGCAGCTGTTTTTTTTAAAGTTTTATCCCTCTGAAACTCAGGCTTTCATTATCTAGTATCAAGCCTCACGCTTTCCGACTCCGACAAACTCCCAGTCATAGCTCAGGAAGCCATTGCATGGCGGTTCGGCAGGGATTAGGGAGCTCACATGAACTGCGACTGCACGGCGGCGTCCTCAGTCCGCCATCTTCCAGCCAGCTGCAGGGCCCTTTTCATTCAGATTATAGTCATGAAAAAGGTGAAACAGGTCTTTGAGTGCTAATAGCACAATTATCTTTGCTACATAGAATACATGGCTTTTTAATGACGCTCCAGGCCCTTGTGACCCAATTTCTTCGGTCCTGGCCCATTATTCTTGGGCAAACCATTAGCAGGTGTTTTTGGCCCGAAAGAAAAATAAAATATTATAAAAGAGATCTAAACAGAACAGATGAGGTACAGAGAAGTATAACTGCATTTTTAACAGAAGATTTGAACCTTCTTATCAATTCAGTTACCATCACAACATATCCCAGATTGTTGCATTTTATTTTCCAATCACACAATAAATCACAAAGCTAAGACGGGAGAGAAACTTAAATCCCACATGTGCGTGACTTCTGGAAAGTAAATGCATCATATTATTACAACTTCCTCAACTGTGGGCTTTGAATTCTGCTGTGGTCCCATAATAATTTGCAGCGTGCTAAAAAAACACTATAATTAGTTATAGCCCAGATGGCGTCAAATGTCAGAATGGGAGATGAATGTTTATGCTGTTTCCATTTCTTATGCCTGTTTTCACCAACAGATCTCGGGGCACTGTAAAGAAGAAATCTTATACTAGAAAAGTTTCAGCCATAACAAATGACACTGTGTGTGTTATTCCAAAGGTACATCATTCAATATTAAGAAAAAAAGATTAAGCTTGAATGTATTGTTCCTATTTTTTTCAAAATTAAAACTCAAATCTGCGACCAGATATTCTGGACGGTACTCTTCATAGGATTCTGAGCCTAATTTACTAAATGCATTACGTCACAGGAAAAGAGAAAAACAGCCCCAGAAGAAGGAAAACTACTAACACTACTATGCTTTCGCACAGTTTAATACTTGTTCCCCTGTACACATGTATTGGCGAGTGCAGAACAATTGCAATGTTAGAAAACGTTTGAGAAAAGAAAACATTCCTCAAGCATGTCCACTTCGAGAAGGTGTACTTTTTTGTGCAAAGTTTGTCTACATTTTTTAGTAGATAGAGCTTTGTGTCAAAACCAATGGATCGGTGAATTGGAACGCCCATGCACCACATATGGAACGCCCCATGGCACAAAGTATTACATAGTAGCGCATAGCTCTACTCTACGTTACCAAACTATCAAGTGCAAATGAGGATTAGCCTTACAAAGTAAAACCCAACATAACACTTTGTGCCCGTTTATAGGCTGTAGTAGTACTTTATTCGATAAAAAATGTCATCATAAAAGTATACAATTTATACAGTACATTAAAAAGATAAGAAACAGGAGCCCACCAATCCTATATATACATACAGCTTCACATACTACCCAGTTTCTAAAATCTATAAAATATACGCTAAAAACAGATACATAGAACCGTAAAAAGGATCCTACCATGGGACCATCTGGTGGTTAGGTTAAATAAAGGGTAGGCTTGGCCCTCCTTGTACGTGTCTGCCATGCACTACCCAAGTATTTAGCTACCCCACACACCATAGCAGTAGAAGACGTGTCGGTGCAAAGGACCCGAAAGGCCATTTTGTGACATCTAAGGCCCATCCCCTTGCATAGTGGTTTTAACCATATCTTCCTGGTGACCCTATATGCCGGGCATGCAAAGAGAAAATGCGCCACAGACTCATTAGGGGCTGCACATCCAGGACAGGCTTTTGATAGATCACCTAAGATATTCCACCCAGAGGTGAAATCATTCACCGGTAAAGTCCAGAGCCTGAGTTTTAGGTGAAGTGATCTATCCAGAAGTTTCTCCATGAAGTCTAAGAAAGGTTCAAGTTTTCTTATTCATTTGAACTCAAGGAATCGCTCGGAAAGAGGGCCCCATACACCTCTACGTGTGGCCATCTCCTGAACCCAGTCCCAATAGAGCTTCTTGATCACTAGCTTGGGAGGCGGTGTTTGGCTCGTCCATGATTCACTTAAGCCCAATTGCATCACCAACTGTCTCAGGTTGCACAGCCACTTGATCTTGTTGCCCGTGTTGAGCATAATAAGTTCATCTAGGACTGATGCATAATTGTGGAGCTCCTGGGTCCTTCTCAGTCGCACCCAAAAAAGTAGTAGGCGCAAACGCACTATATCTTTGATGAGGCGCCTACCCAAAGCTAACCGTAGTGGGATTAGCTGGTTGGAAACTGGGAGGGCCACCAAGTCTCTCATAAACTTGTTTTCAGATGAAACTAACTCCATTATGTTCTTGAACCCCTACAGCTCGGATCCATATAGGGCAGCCGGTAGTACTTGGCCTTTATAGATTGCAAGTGTCGGTGCCACAGGTTTACTCGTCGACTCCCGCTGTTCCCTTAAAACCACCCCTGAAACTCTTTTGTGGTTTAATAGCATTTTGGCCAAGTGATCTTTCCATTCTATACAGCTTTTTACCCTAACACCCAAATAATCGAAGGAATCAACCAACTCTAAGGGGACACCATTGAGCGAAATATTATTCCTAAATCTCTTGGAAGGTGAAATGGCCATAAGTTTTGTTTTAGAGGTATTGATGGTAAGGCCTCTGTCAGTGCCAAACACACTAAAACGGTCCAAGACCGTTTATTTAAATGTTTGAAATCATAGAGTACAGTTTCACAAGTGGAGCATTGTTATGTGGAGTGTATGAATGAATGAATGGCATTTTTATACCGCGCAAAAACTTAGCCCCAAGGGGCATCAAGGCGCAATACCGACAGACATGAAAGTCCAGACTCCAGATAACTAGACCAAAGGCCATTGGGAGAGAGAGAATCTAATATGCTTGAGAAAAAAGCCAGGTCTTAAGAAGTTTTTTAAATATTGCTAAGGTGGATTGACTGGTAAGCTCAAGGGAGAGGGAGTTCCACAGTTTGGGAGCCAAGGCGGAAAAGGCTCTACCTCCCCATCTAACCTTAGCAAACCTAGGGACCACAAGCCTATTCTTCAAAGATGAACAAAGCGTTCTAATGGGGGTGTAGGCACACAAAAGAGATCTAATGCCTTCAGATCCTGAGCCATGGATAGCACCATGGGCCAGACAGAGAATTTTGAAAGAGATCCTAGATGGAATCGGAAGCCAGTGAAGGTCCCTTCTGGCCATTGTTGCAGACGCTCTCCTAGGAAGGCTTAGAACCAATCTGGCTGCCGCATTTTGCACCATTTGGAGGCGATGGATAGAGCCTTTATTGATGCCACCATAAAGGGCATTACAATAATCTAGCCTCGATAGTAATAGGCCAGCTGTTGCTTGTTTCCGGGATGCCAAGGACAGGTAAGGGGGAATTTTCTTTAAGATTCTAATGATGCCACAACAAGTTGACACTGTCCTATTTACCTGGGGGTCGAAAGAAAGGGCAGGGTCAATTTGTACTCCAAGGTTCTTAGCAATAGGAGTGGGGGTCGGACAATCTCCCAGGGACGGAGGCCACCAATCCTTTGACCAGAGATCTTGGCTCCCTCTGAAGACCATAACTTCATTTTTCTCGCTGTTTAATTAAAAAAAATTACACGTCATCCATTTGGAGACTGCCTCCATACAAGCTCTAAACTTGGAAGCGATCTCACAAACTGGGTGGGTGATGGATACCAAGATCTGTGTGTCATCAGCATATGATAGCATGCCCAGGCCAAAGGATCTTACCACCTGTGCAAGTGGGGTAACATAGATGTTAAACAGTAGAGGGCTTAACGAGGAGCCCTGAGGAACCCCACATTGCACCTTTTGGGGATCGGACAGAAAGTTGCCCATTTTTACTCTCTGCTCCCTGTGATGGAGAAAGGAGGAGAGAAAACTGAGGGCCGAGCCTCCTAATCCGATGTCCTTGAGCCTGGAGATCAGTATTGATGGGGACAGGGTGTCAAAAGCTGCTGTGAGATCTAATAACACAAGCAGCGAAGGGTGTCCCTTGTCAACCTCAGATCGAATTTTGTTTGTCACAAAAGTGCTGTGAACTGATCGAAAGCCGTGCTGGGAGCTGTCAAGCATGTTGGAATTTTCAATGAAAGTAGACAGATTTTGATTTATATAAGATTCCAGAATCTTGGCTGGGGCCGGGAGTAAGGAGATAGGACGGTAATTCTTCAGGATCCCTGGGTCTAGGGAGGGTTTTTAAGCAGAGGCCTAACAATGGCGGTTTTCCAGGAAGAGGGAAAGTGACCCTGTCGGATCGCCAAGTTCATAACTTCCAATAAAGGGGGAAGCACCGACGCTCTGCAAGTTTTTAAGATTTTTAATGCGCAGGGGTCAAGAGGTGAGCAGGACTTTGTGGCATCAAGTAAAAGATTAAGATCTTCTAGAGTCAGAGAGGGAAAACATGTGAGTGATGGTTTCAGCAAAACATCAGTCTTTTCATTTCTATCAGGGATTGAAAAGGAAGATCCTAGTGCCTTAGCGTTCAGCTCTTGATTTCTAATTTCAAGCGCACTGTAGATCTCAGCAATCTTATCATGGAAAAAACTCGCTAAGTTATTGCAAAGTTCCTGGGTTTCGATGGTAGGGTCAGCCGGTCTGGGTGCCGAGAGAGTGTCGATAATGTTAAAAAGGTTTCTAGGGGATTTTAAGGATGTAGTCAGGTTAGTAAAATAATGCCTTTTTTCTTCCATTATCGCTTTCTTATAGTCTCTAAGAAGGGATTTATGCAGGGCTTTCCCCCGTTGATCAGGATGAGCAGTCCAGGACCTTTCTTGTTGCCGACATTTCTGACGCATGGTTTTTAGGCGGTCTGAAAACCAAGGTTGAGAAGGGCTCTTTCGGGCTGAGTAATGTTGTTTGGCTGGGGCAAGAGAGTCTATAGCAGTGGCTAGGGCATTAGAGAGGTCAGAAGCAGCCCTATTTAGATCCTCCAGAGAAGGACACCTAAGATAATTCATAAAAGGGAAAAGAGTGTTATCATTTATAGTTTGATAGTTCCTTCTTGTGGATCAAACATCAGTCTTCGGTTTATTGCCTAGGTTGGAGTTTACTTTAAAATGAAAGGGAACTGCCAGATGGTCGGACCAAGAAAGGGGAATAGGGGTGCCAGTCCTAAGTCTGGCATCATTAGAAAAAATGCCGTCCAGCGTATGGGAGGCCAGATGTGTGGGGCCGTTGACCAATTGGTCTAGTCCACATGCAGCGAGACCCTCTACAAGTGCTAGCGTATCCTTCGAATCTGTGGCCTCTAAATGGAAGTTAAAATCACCCAGAATAGTAAAATGTGGCCTGTCAACATAGGGCTCAATAAGTTTAAGAATTTCATAGGGAAAAGTTGTTTTAGGGCCTGGGGGTCTATAGCAAAGGATTCCAGAGAAAGACTCAGAAGGGAGAACGTTAATGGAGAAATACAGTGCCTCAAAGGTGTCTGATGGCAAAGAGAGAGGCTTGGTACAACAAGTAAAGATGTCTCTAAACAAGATTCCCAGCCCACCACCCCTGCACCTTGTCCTATCGAGTCTGGACATGGAATAGCCCTCGGGAACTGCCTCAACGAGATCTGGGCCAGAGGTTTCAGAGCCCCAAGTTTAGGTGATAAAAACCCAGGGTGGTTTGTTTTGAGAAACAAAATCGTTAAATGCAATATTATTTCGTACCAGAGATCTAGCATTTAACAGCAGGCACGCCTCACTTAAAAAATTAAGAGCGGGCAGCTGATTTCCAATTGTGACAGGATTTTTATGACGAGGATAGCGAGAGCATTTAAGACTTAGAGTCCTCTTACAACAGTGGATATTAACCAAATCATCTGGAGGTAAACTAAAGTGGCACAATCTTGGCACAGGTCTAAGAGCCAAAAGAGTAGAGTAAGAGTACAACTCACAATTACCATGGAGGGAGAAGCGAGGTCCAGCCTGTCTGGCCCCTGGCGCATCCTCAGCGTGGACGGGTGCAGACGGGCTTAACTTTGGCACAACTTCGGCTTAAATATGGCCGCTTCAGGAGCCTGACATCCCACCTGACCAGGATTCAACCAAACAGCATGTATATATGTTATGATTTCTGCAGCCCTGATGAAGTTCGCGTGGCACTAGGGAAACGAAACGCGTTGGCTGTGCCTTGGTTTACAGAAAATAAAGATTTGTATAAAGAAGAGACATTTTCAAAATATATTTTCCGTGCAATCGACTTCATTGGAGTGCACCTTCCTTTTGTTTTTGTAACAACAATAGGGGTTATGCCCAAAGGATAAGTGCCAGGTAGGGTTATTCAAAATTCAAAATACAACAAAAACACCTGTCTTAGTACTAGCCTACACTCCTACTATTTATGGAGTAACAGACAGACTATTCTTTTATCTGTTCGAAAATAATTTTTATTAAGTAGTCTTCAAACTTAACATAAACATAAAAGTGGGCATATGGTTCTTTAAAGCTACAGTAGAACAAACCCATTGACATATAGAATCAATGAACTGGAGTAGCTGCTCCTACTCCAAAAATCAGGTACACAATAAATCAGCAATATATATGAGAGAGAAAGGTAGTTTGGGGTTGATGCTGTTGTTGCATCATGTTTTTCACTTTTTGCTTCTTTAGAATATCCTGATCATTTGTTTGAAGCCCTAACGAGAGTCCCAGTACCGTCCAGCCTTGGTCTTGAAACACGTTGGCATTTTGAGAGGCATTTCAAGAGGCATTTAGTTAAATCTAAATGCATTTAGTGTTGGATGTATTAAAGAATAGTTCATTATGTCTAACACATGTGTGATATTCTTTCTGAAATAATAAGTTTAGTCCATAACATTTCACAGATGATGCAAGCTTTAAATGTTTTCTGTATTTGTTTCATGTTTGCATTCATTATGTCAACTTGTTGCTTGTTGTAACTTGTTGCAAATATTTCTTATTTTGACATTTGTTCAATAGTCTGTCCATTACTCCATAAATAGTAGGAGTGTAGGCTAGTACGGAGCCAGGTGTTCGTGTTGTATATCGAACTGTCTAAAAGAGGCATTTCCATAACAATAATGTTAAATCTAACTTTACCTGTAAAGTGACCTCATCATTGTCATTCCAAAGATATGAAACATTCAGCTACTCCATTCTAATTAGAAATTATAGCTTAAAAGTATTTTAAGGAATTCCAAACACTAGCCAGTGAGAGGAGTAAACCTCACAGTAGTTTTTTTTTTTTTTTTTTTGCTGCGTGACGTCTGTTAACGTTCGATTCGAAGGAAATCAGGAAGTGTTGACCGCCATTTTGACACTGCGAGTAAATATATTGTAAAAAATAATTGTTATAAATTAATCTGTATTGATAAACATTGTCTGTGCCATCTTGCTTTTCTTCCAATGCCACACTTTTGTCGTGCACGGCAGCCATTTTAGATGCCTTGACCAGACCCACTCTCTGCACGACGCTGATTGTGACGTCTGTTAACGTTCGATTCGAAGGAAATCAGGAAGTGTTGACCGCAATTTTGACACTGCGAGTAAATATATTGTTAAAAATAATTGTTATAAATTAATTCGTATTGATAAACATTGTCTGCACCATCTTGCTTTTTTTCCAATGCCACACTTTTGTCGTGCATGGCAGCCATTTTAGATGCCTTGACCAGACCCACTCTCTGAACGCCGCCGATCCTCAGCACGGCTCCCCACCCTCGCAAGCATCTCCCCCACGCACTGGTCACCCCCGCTCTCTGTCTTATGCATGGGCCATAAACCTCCCCCCATCTGCACTGCTCTTCCCTGAGAATCACACCCTGTGCCCGCCCGACACCACCCTTTCACCCTATTCACTACCGCACCCTCTGACACTCCTCTTCCTCTGTGTCCGGTTGTCCAGGCGGGTCCCAGGCTATCACCTAGCCCTGCAGATGTAGTTTATGGCCACAACTGTAATGAATCACTCCTCTTCAAAGGAGTTACAGTAGATCAAGGCCCCCACCCCATGAGATCCGTCACACCACACGTGTTCCTACTATCTGATAACGATCCTGTATTGTGATTGGGGAGGGGATTCTCACTGTAAGGGTGTGTGGGACCGAGCCTGAAGCGGAAGATTCCAGGGATGCCATTTTGTACATCAAAGTCTTCACAAGTATGTGTCACATTAAAAATATATAGCACTCCAACAAAGTAGTAGGATTATAACACTTTATTAACTTATAAATATATACATCGCAACAAAAACAGTAAACACCATAAATTTTTTTTATTAAAACAGAAGCGACAATGGTCAGTAGCGGTCTGTTGGGCGAATAGTTCCAAGGCAGCACAACGTGCTGAGTTCTTCACGGCACCCAGGTGAAGAACCATCCCTTCTTTAAACCCCATGGTGACCAACTATAGTTTATTCTCTATTTCGTTCCCTTGCCATAACAAAATAAAAGTCTTGGGTTTCCTTGTGTTTCTTAATAGCATTGGTGTCTGCACACTTCTTTGTCAATTCTGCGAACATGACAGCTGCTTCATAGACAAACGATATCTTTGTTAAGTCATTAGTGTTAAGTGTGTCTGAAACTACAGTGCCCTTCTGTCAGTAGCGGTCTGTTGTGCGAATAGTTCCAAGGCAGCACAACGTGCTGAGTTCTGGACTGCACCCAGGTGAAGAACCATCTCTTCTTTAAACCCCATGGTGACCAACTATAGTTTATTCTCTATTTCGTTCCCTTGCCATATCAAAATAAAAGTTTTGGGTTTCCTTGTGTTTCTTAATAGCATTGGTGTCTGCACACTTCTTTGTCAATTCTGTGAACATGACAGCTGCTTCATAGACAGACGATATCTTTGTTAAGTCATTAGTGTTAAGTGTGTCTGAAACTACAGTCCCCTTCTGTTTTACTTTCCTCAGACACTACAGAGTTTTGTGTGTTGTTCTTCTGAGCGACAATTATTCCAGAGGTTTCAGGTTCACTTGTTTTGTCCTGCAGTGAGTTAACAGCTTCAGAGACTTCATGTTTATTTGCTATGCCCTTCTGTGCGTCAACTGCTTCAGAGACGTCAGCCTCATTTGTTATGTTTGACTATATCCTGGACCTGCCTGGCCGTGCCCAAAATGGCACCGGCATAAATAGGACTCGTAACTCCTTGTTGTGTACTGGTTGCCCAACCTTGATATCATGAGATACGTATGCAGTTTTGAAGCACATGGCAAGCAGGGACGAGAATTGATTGAACATTTTGACATACCTATTGATATTAAGTTCTGATCTGTTATTGATTACTGTACTATTGAAAGTTCGAATTAACGTCACCCATGGTACTTGCCCGCAAATGTATATCTAGATAATTTTATTGTAACTGGCCCTGTCGTACTTTAATTATAAAATGTATGTCCACCGATTCCGTAAATGGTAGACACCTTAGTTCTTGCAATCCAATGGGTCGCCCGTTACGTTCTTCTACAATGTGCCCTCATCATATACAATTCCAGTTTGCTCCGTGGCCGGCCCACGTGTATATAGGCCCGTATTTGTATCCTGACATTTTCACAATAAAGGTTTTTTAAAAAAAACATGGTAGTAGTACCTACATTGGTAAAGTTTTGAATAATAGCCACTGTTTTCGAATCAGTAAAAGGCAAGTGAAATAAAGCAGTCCAATTACATGACTGTTAAAAGGTATAATACGCAGGAACGCAGTAAAGAAAAATGGTCAAGGGCTGTTGTGTTTTCTACTCCTGCAACATAAAGTGATCGATAAGAATCTGATATTCATGCCTATCAGCGACTTAGTCAGCAGGCCGAGCCTCTTTTGCTGAACGGCTCCCTCATGGGACGAAGAAACGCCCTTTTTCTCGAAAAAGGAATATTTTACTTGCAGGACCGTTGTAAATTTCCCGGGAAAATACATTAGCCTGGAACATTGTAAGTGATAAACTGTAACTGCATCTGGGTCCTTTGCTTTACAAGTCAGAGTGAGAAAAAAAAGGTGGGGCTTTCATCATTTGGGGAAAAAAAAATGTTCGAAAGCAATGAAAAGCTTTATTTTTAGGTCATATAACCTAGCCTTTCATCATTAGAATAACAAAAGTAAAATGAACCAATGAAAAGTTTTATTAACAAGTCACATGACCTGTTATGCTTACGTTACGCGCTGCGCGCCGCACTCTGGATCGTTTCCGGGAAGCTGCGCCTTGCGCACCGGAGCACTTCCGGGTGCGCTAAAGCGGCGCGTCATATGACGCATTATGCGACAACGTAAAATGTTTTTACCTACCACGTACTTGACATTTTACAGCATTTGATATTTGCTATTAAAAAAACATTGAAATTTACTGAAAAAACCATAGGTTATAGACCATATATAGTTAGGGATTAGCATTTACAAAACCTTACTTTACTCGCACAAAACCATAGAAATTCGCATATATAGTTAGTTGCAATAACTATATATCGCACACCCGCAATCCACTGCTGATGATGTCACATATTACATCATTCATGACATGGTCAGTGACATCACTGATGACATCACTGATGACAACACCCAGTGACTGTATGTTTCTGTAAAGGTAAAATATGTCTTACATATTGAAGAATGAGTGGATGTATAAGTGTCTGGATGAAGGATTTAGTAGGTGCATGACTGACTGTATGAGTGAGTGATTAAATGTGTCTCACTGAGTGCATGGGTTAGTGACTAAACTGTCTTAATTTGTGCATCATTATGTCTTTTGTTCTGTAAACTGCTGCTTGTGTTGATCAGTAGCTATATAAGTAACTATTTGGGTTATTGATTGGTTGCCCAAGTATTTGTATGGGAGACTGAGTGTGTGTGTGTGGGTGACTGGGAGGTGTGTGACTCTGTGCATAGATGTGTGAGCAGTTGATTCACTAGATGTATGGGTTCAAAAGTGCATGTGGAAGCAGCTGTATGGGCGGTTGACTGTGTGCATGAGTGTATTGGTGAGTGAATGGATATCTCAGTGCTACATGTCAAAGTAAGTACATATGTAAAACAAAATACATGTGAGAGTTGACATATATAAATAACTGTGCATAAGAGCCACTGAATGTGTAAGTGGTTGTATGGATCATTGTGAACTTGTATCAGGGATTGTATAAGAGAGTAAATATGTGTTAGTATATGTTTGAATATGTAAGGTGGGTATAACTGTATAGTTGAGGAAATGTAGGTGTGATTGATTCTTTGCATGACTGACTAGGTGTGTGAGTAACTCCATGGATGAGTGGCAGTCTGTGAGTGTCTGTTTACACTGATTGTATCTAAGGTTATATTAGAGTCGGAAGAGGTTCATTGTATTATCACATGAATTATGTCATCAGTGATGTGATAAGTAATGTCAAAGGAGATGTCATCAGTGATGTCATTTGAGATGTCTTCAGTGATGTCATCAGTGATGTCATTTGACATGTCATCAGTGATGTCATCAGTGATGTCACTGACCATGTCATGAATGATGTAATATGTGACATCATCAGCAGTGGATTGCGGGTGCGCGATATATAGTTATTGCAACTAACTATATATGCAAATTTCTATGGTTTTGTGCGAGTAAAATAAGGTTTTGTGAATGCTAATCCCTAACTATATATGGTCTATAACCTATGGTTTTTTCAGTGAATATATGTGCTTCAACATCCTACGCATGCTACGGAAGATCTTCTGGTGGATCCCCACCGAGACCAGGAAGACCGTCACCCAGGCCCTCGTCACCAGCCGACTGGACTACGGCAACGCCCTCTACGCCGGTACCACCGCCAAGCTCCAGAAGAGACTCCAGCGGATCCAGAACGCCTCAGCCAGACTCATCCTCGACATCCCACGAACCAGCCACATCTTCGGACATCTGAGAGACCTTCACTGGCTCCCCGTCAACAAAAGAATCACCTTCCGCCTCCTCACCCACGCACACAAAGCCCTACACGACCAAGGCCCGAGCTACCTCAACAGCCGAGTCAACTTCTACGCTCCCAAACGCCACCTTCGATCAGCCAACCACGCCCTCGCCGCCGTCCCCCGCATCCGAAGAGCGACTACAGGAGGAAGGTCCTTCTCCTACCTGGCCGCCAAGACCTGGAACTCCCTCCCTCCCGACCTGCGCCTGACCCAAGACCACCTCTCCTTCAGGAAGAAGCTGAAGACCTGGCTGTTCGAGCAGTAGCGGCACCCCCCCCCCCCCCCCCCCCCCAGCGCCTTGAGACCCTACGGGTATGTAGCGCGCTTTATAAGTGTCACTGATTGATTATATATATATATATATATATATATATATATATATATATATATATATATATATATATATATATATATATAAATTCGACAGGTTGCCCTCTAAGAAAGGAATCCACAGGCAAAATTCATAGCTCCTTTTATTTGGACTTCAACTGCTTGTGAATAGCGGCGCACCAACAGCTTCAAAGTTCTTGCACAAACACCAGACGCGTTTCTGGGACTCCAGTCCCCTTTCTCAATGGTTGTGTGCTATGAGCCAACTGTTCCTTCTGTTCCATTGCACTTCAATTACATATAGTCCTGCCCAGTGGGCGTGGCCCCTGGCCTCTTGGGACATGTAGTGCCTGGAAAATTCGACCTCCAGTGAGTTAGTAGAACCTCGGCATCATTATTGCTTTCCAAACCTCAGTGGGCTGAAGTACTGGCACGTCTCAGCCCTTCACTTTGCTTTATGTAGAAGTCCCGGATTTTTTGCATCCATTTCACACTGATCCTTATGGAGCAGCGCTGGTCTGCCTTGAGGCAGCGGGATCCTTTCGCGGCTGAGCAAAGCCGCTGCAAATATATATATATATACACAGTTTCACAGTTGCCCAAGGTGAGGTGCATTCCTTGTTGGCGAAGTATTAGGAACAGAAAAAGGGTGTCAGGCACAACGGCTTCTGCAGCTACCTGACACGTTTCTGGCATACGCCCTTCTTCATAGGAATACGCTGCTACCACAAATTGCCACCATTTTGGGCTCCTAGTGTTCGCCCATTTATTGAAAAATTCAATCAGCCAATGACACACAGGTGAGTCACCATACTGCATTCTGGGACTGGAAGTCCATTCAAATAAATCCCAAGTGGGGCTGCTGGCAAGATGCGGTAAATAACCAATGTTTATGTCCTCGTTGTGCCCCCAGCATCTTTTCAAATACTGCCAAAAGCCTGTTAGTCCGCTCTGCTCCTCGGTTGAGAAGCAGCGGAACCGCTCCTCTCAGCGACAGTGCGCCTCTCGACCAGACCGGCCGAATTAGATACAGTTTCACAGTTGCCCAAGGCGAGGTGCACTCTGTCTTGGTGAAGTATTAGGAACAGGAAAAGGGTGTCAGGCACAACAGCGTCTGCAGCTACCTGACGCGTTTCGGGCATGCGCCCTTCTTCATAGGAATACGCTGCTACCACTAATTGCCACCATTTTGGGCTCCCATTGTTCGCCCATTTATTGAAAAATTCAATCAGCCAATGACACACAGGTGAGTCACCAATACTGCATTCTGAGACTGGAAGTCCATTCAAATATATCCCAAGTGGGGCTGCTGGCAAGATGCGGTAAATAACCAATGTTTATGTCCTCGTTGTGCCCCCAGCATCTTTTCAAATACTACCAAACGCCTGTTAGTCTGCTCTGCTCCTCGGTTGAGAAGCAGCGGAAACACTCCTCTCAGAGGCGGTGCGCCTCTCGACCAGACCGGCCAAATTAGATACAGTTTCACAGTTGCCCAAGGCGAGGTGCACTCCTTGTTGGCGAAGTATTAGGAGCAGGAAAAGGGTGTCAGGCACAACGGCGTCTGCAGCTACCGGCACGTTTCGGGCATACGCCCTTCTTCAAAGGAATACGCTGCTACTACAAATTGCCACCATTTTGGGCTCCCAGTGTTCGCCCATTTATTGAAAAATTCAATCAGGCAATGACAGACAGGTGAGTCACAATACTGCATTCTGGGACTGGAAGTCCATTCAAATAAATCCTAAGTGGGGCTGCTGGCAAGATGCGGTAAATAACCAATGTTTATGTCCTCGTTGTGCCCCCAGCATCTTTTCAAATACTGCCAAATGCCTGTTAGTCTGCTCTGCTCCTCGGTTGAGAAGCAGCAGAAACACTCCTCTCAGAGGCGGTGCGCCTCTCGACCGGACCGGACGAATTAGATACAGTTTCACAGTTGCCCAAGGCGAGGTGTACTCCTTGATGGCGAAGTATTAGGAACAGGAAAAGGGTGTCAGGCACAACAGCGTCTGCAGCTACCGGCGCATTTCGGGCATACGCCCTTCTTCAAAGGAATACGCTGCTACCACAGATTGCCACCATTTTGGGCTCCCAGTGTTCGCCCATTTATTGAAAAATTCAATCAGCCAATGACACACAGGTGAGTCACAATACTGCATTCTCTGACTGGAAGTCCATTCAAATAAATCCCAAGTGGGGCTGCTGGCAAGATGCTGTAAATAACCAAGGTTTATGTCCTCGTTGTGCCCCCAGCATCTTTTCGAATACTGCTAAACGCCTGTATATATATATTTATATATATATTACCTATTGGCGGTCGCCAGTGGGTAGTTATAGTTAGAACCTAGGGGCATATTACCAAGCAATAGCGATAATTATCACTATTGCTTGGTTAGAGACAACAATTTACTGCTGAGCTGCGGCGATTTTTATCGCGGATAAACATTGGAATTACCAAGGTTTATCACAAATGTGATAAAAATCGGCCGCAATGGATGAATATTACTGAATAGTCAGCGATATTCATGCATTACCGAGCTAATGCTCTTAGCCATGTTATCCACCTCCTATTGGATAACATGGCTAAGAACTGCTCAGGGCAGGTGTTAGCTTTTGGAGATATTCCCGCTTAGAGCGAATATCTCCAAAAGTTGGTAATAGGAGATAGAGATGTTAGCGACTGTTTCCAGTCGCTAACATCTTGGCACGCCCACTTTGCATGTCATTAGTGATAAATATCACTGACAAGCAAAGAGGGGCCCAAGATGGTCGCCATCTCCTACTAGATGTCGCTAACTGGTGTTAGCACCAGCTAGGTAATAGGGAGATAATTTTATCTCCACTTTCTTGGCTTTTAAAGCCAAAAAAGCGGAGATAAACCCCATTGATAATATGCCTCTTAGTTTCCATAGAAAATCCGCAACATTCTATTGGGAATAACTTTGGCGCCGGTTGTTGAATCTTTGCTAATTTCTCAAAGAAGATGGCCCGCTTCATTCTGCTCCTTCCCTGAAAGTCTCGGGAAGATTCGTCAAGCGGGGGCCGAGAAAAAAGGAGGGTCCCAAACCGTGTTTTCCCCATGTTAATTTCCATAGGACGATTAGACACGGCTACAGCCCAAACCGGTGAACGGAATTACACCACATTTGGGAAAATGGTAGGTTCTGGTACGCAGATCACGCTTTTGGTTAAATGGTGTAAATACCTTCGGTAGTTCCTGAGAAAATCAAAAGAAAAAAAATATATATCTGGGCGAGCCTATTCACACATCTCATCGTGAGATCTGATTGGCTGTCAGCACTTCATCCAAGAAGTGTTGGCAGACATCTTGGGACCAATATACATGATAGCACCTCATTAAAAAGCATTGCAGGTATTAGAAGGTTTTAGGACTTTAGTTACATTATAAATTATTTGTTGATGGTACCATACTCATTTTAGGAATTGTGGTGTGTTCTAAGGAGATTTTATCATATGAAAAAGCCTTCTGATGGGATATCACGAATCATGTTTGAAAGAAAACTATTATCTAATGTTTTTCCCACAGTGGTTTGGAAGGGGATCTATCAGCTAAACTGAAAGCATATTTTTTGTAAATTCACATTATCTTTCTCAGTCATGTGAGAATGAAGGCTGACATTCTCAGTAAAACATGTACATCCAACAAGGACAGAGATTGTCAGTTGATTCCTTTGTGTTCTACTGCAGCTTTGCAGAGTGTTCTAAAGAACAACTAGAGCGCTAACAGTCCTACTTATTACAAAGGTATGGCACACCTGAAACCATCTTGATTGGAATAAAATGGTAACTCCTAAAACATTTAATTTAAAAAGGAACAAAATGAGGGGGTATATTTTGCCATAGAAAGTATGATTAGGGCTGCAGAAAGAAAAATTAGGGCACATTTTGAGTGACTTCTCAAATCCTCTTCTATTTCATTAAAATAATCTGACATGCAGTCTCCCAAGATGGCCACCAGAGACAAAAGAGCCCAAATGTAGCCCAAATATCACCCAGATGTAGCCCAAGTATAGCCCAATGACAGAATGTCCTAGAGTGTTCTAAAGATCAACTAGAGCACTTACAGTCTCACTTATGGCAAAAGTATGGCACACCAGAAGCAATCTTGATTGGAATGAAGTGGTAAGTCTGAAAACATATAATTTAAAAGGGAACAAAATGAGGGGGTTCATTTTGCCATAGAAATTATGATTAGTGCTTTGGAAAGAAAAATTAGGGCACATTTTGAGTGACTTCTCAAATCCTCTTCTATTTCATAAAAAAATTCTGACATGCAGACTGAAACATGCACTTTCAATACCAGCAGCAGACTTCCCTGGTGAGCAGTAGCTTTACTACAGTGATCTAATAACCAACTAGCGTTCTAACATTCTGAATTATGGCAAATGTGTGTCACATCTGAATGCCTTCTTGATGCAACCAAAGTAAACAAGCATTGAAAATGCAATAGATGTCGCCCTCGTTTAAGTTAAAGCCATTCTGTTTGTAATGAGGTGGCTTTTTAGCTTTGTTTTATTAGTGTTTTTCAACCTTTCATGTAAATAACATTCATATGTATGCATATATGTATATGTATGCATGCATTTATATTTGTATTTATATAGATATGCAGATTAGTAGAAGGTAGTAGAGAGTAAGTAGTAGAGTGAGTAGTAGAGGGCAGTAGTGAGTAGCAGAGAGTAGTAAAGAGAGAATAGTAGAGAGTAGTAGAGAGTGAGTGGTAGAGTGAGTAGTAGAGAGTAGTAGAGACAGAGTAGTAGAGACAGAGTAGTAGAGAGTGAGTAGTAGAGAGTGAGTCGTAGAGAGTGAGTAGTAGAGTGAGTAGTAGAGTGAGTAGTAGAGTGAGTAGTAGAGAGTAGTAGAGAGAGTAGTAGAGAGTGAGTAGTGGAGAGTAGTAGAGAGTGAGAAGTAGTGAGTGAGTAGTAGAGAGTAGTCCATAGTGAGTAGTAGGGAGTGAGTAGTAGAGAGAGAGTAGTAGAGAGTAGTAGAGTAGTAGAGAATGAGTAGTAGAGAGTGAGTATTAGAGTGTAGTGGAGAATATTCCAAAGTTTGGCACAGCACCACTTGCACAACAAGTCCAATCAAATCATATCACTTAAAGTCCTTATTGAAGCGCTGAATCTTGGTGTATATTCAAATGCTTTTCTTTTTCCCTAAGTTTATGTACCACAGCCAGCCGACGCGTTTCGTTTTCTTACAACAGAACTTCTTCAGGGCATTCTTATTTCCTTCAAGTTATGTCGGTATCCTGTTGTCATATAACTAGATATTTCTTCCAAATGTTAGACGAGTCGTAAGTACATTCTTATTCAAAGTGACTAGGTATCAATTTTACCCACACAATTGTTGGCAGACATGAGTAATTTATAGCATCCTCAAAGTCAGTCTTTCAAAAATTCCAAAGTATAGGACATGATAATCCAAATCCAAATGTTTCTCAAGAAAAGTTATTTTCAATCGTACGGAATATCGGCATTTGGGCAGATATGACCCTCTGACACGGTTTATGACTTTTCTTGAGAAACATTTGGATTTGGATTTTCATGTCCTATACTTTGGAATTTTTAAAAGACTGACTTTGAGGATGCTATAAATGACTCAAGTCCATGGATGCTGCTGGGAACGCCCCCAGCAACACCCATTGCACACCTCTTTAATGCAGGACACTGCGTTAAATGGACTGATATTTATCACTCAGGATTACGCCACAAAAAGTGGCTTCGTCCTGCTTGATAAATATCACTCAGTTTTCTGCGCCACCGGAATGTCACAAAAAGTGACGTTCCGGAGGTGCAAGGGGCTCGTAAATAAGGCCCCATAAGTTTCACACTCGTTATAGTTAGGAATTAGCATATAAAAAACCTTTGAAATTCACTGAAAAAAACATTGGTTTCCCACCAGTTATAGTTAGCTGGACATTTTACTCATACAATACCATTGAAATTCCCCTGTTATAGTTAGTTGTACTCACTATAACTTGCGCGCCCGCAATCCACTGCTGATAATGTCACATATTACATCATTCATGACATGGTCAGTGACATCACTGATGACATCACTGATGACATCTCAAATGACATCACTGATGACATCATCCAGTGAATGTGGTTTGCTTTGATATTTAAACATGTATTATAAATACACTACATTGCATTGAAGAATGAGTGGATATATAAATATAAATGTGTGGATGGTGGATTTAGTAACAGTGTCATTGATTGTTTCCTTGACTAATTTGTAAACTTTCACTATACATAATGTGTAGTTACTAAACTGTGTGAAAGTCTTTATTGCTTTGTCTTAATTGCTATGTTAAAGACTATATTTGTTATTGGTTTCTTAACTGAGTATTTGTATGGGTAAATGAATGCCTATGTGGTTTGGCGGGGGTGTGTGATTGCTAAAAAATGTGTGAATAGTTCATTCAGTAGGTATATGAGCTTAAGACCACATGTTATAACAGTTGTTTCAGTGAGTGTATATGTTTAGGGGTGTGGTGGTGATGAAATATTTCTCTCAATGGTACATCTCCATTAAACTTTAAAAGGCAGTGTATGTGACAGTTATATCTAATTAAGTGTGCCTAAGACTTAGTGATTGTGTGAGTCACTATATGGATAACTGTATACTTGTAATAGTGATGTTATAACACACTAAGGGCGTCATTAGGATGGCGGTGAATGGCATCCTCCGGGCCGGCGGAAGTCACCGCCGGCCTGGAGGATGCGGATTCACCGCCGCAGACATTGGAAACACTCACCGTCACATTAGGATGGCGGCAGGATCAGCAGCGGACGGCAAGTCCGTCCACCACTAATCCGCGGGGTGTTGACCGCAATTTGGTGGCGGTGTCTGCAAGACACCACCAGCCAAATTAGGATGTGTGTGAAAACATGATTTTCAGAGGTGGTTTTTCCGTCGTGGAAAAGCATGTGGAGATTTGCTTCTGGGGGGCCCTTGCAGGCCCCCAGGGTGTCGGGGGTGGGGGGTGCACATGGGGGGTACCTATTGTACCCCCATGCATTTGCATGCACAATGCGGCAGGCACCGCGCAGTGCCTGCCACTTTGTGCATGTAAATGCAAAGCATGCATTTTTAACCTTGCGGCGGGTGCTGCTTCAAGCAGCACCCACCGCAAGGTTAAAGATACGGGATGTGACCGCCAGGCTGGCGGTCACATCCTAATTGGTATGGAGGGACCGCCGCTGCCCCTGCGGACGGTCCCTCCACCTCTGGGGTGGCGGACGGACGCTGGTCCATCCGCCATCCTAATAGGCCTATATGTGTGAGTTACTATCTATATAAATAGATGAAGTGGTGTTTGTATAAGTGTGTAGGTGAGTAAATGTAAGTATAATCAATTGTTTGCATAAGTCAGAAGGATGTCTTTATAAGTGAATACAATGTGTGCTGGTGTGTAATGTTGAAATAGGCTTGTAAGTATATTTGATAGTGTTCTGTTGATTATTCACTACACACTATAGGTAAGTGATTAGAAGTGTGTATAGTTCTATGAATAACTGAGATAGTTCTATGAATAACTGAGTGGGTGTTCAGAAATTTCTATTGGTGTGTCAATGGTTTCCAATATGGCACTTTCTATTTTACAGTGAGTGATAAAAGATTGTACTAGTGTGTGATGAGGTGTATTTGATTGTCACATGGATGATGTCATCAGTGATGTCATTTGAGATGTCATCAGTGATGTCATCAGCGATGTCACTGACCATGTCATGAATAATGTAATATGTGACATCATCAGCAGTGGATTGCGGGTGCGCGAGTTATAGTGAGTACAACTAACTAACGGGGAAATTTCAATGGTTTTGTATGAGTAAAATGTCCAGCTAACTATAACGGGTGTGAAACCTATGTTTTTTTCAGTGAATATATATATATATATATATTTTTTTTTTTATCCAACAAAGGCCGAAGCTTCTCAAGATGCACTCGAGAGTGTGTCTGCCATCTGACATCATGGCTCAGCCCGCCTCAGCCATCCAAGTTTGTTGTATTGCCTGATGCGTTTCTGTAGCCAACGTACCACTTCATCAGACGCATTTCTCCTGTATACATTGGAGCGCTCTTCATACTGCATGATGATTAGTTCAAACCCCTCATGGGTTTAACTACGCACTTGATTGCTTCATATAGCATGTTGGGATGTGTGGTCAAATTGAGCTTTCATGTTATGTTATGTTATGTTATGATAACTTATATAGCGCACGATTACCTGGAGGTGTCCTGGCGCTAGTTACCTTTCCAATACCCAGATTCCACCAGAAGGCGTAGGGCAAAATAGAGTGTGTGATAATTGAAACCGAGCTATTTGTCAAACAGCCATGTTTTCATGCTTTTCCTGAAAGATGTTAAATCAGTAGATTGTCTGAAATAAACGAGAAGGTCGTTCCAAGCCTCCGCTGCCCCGAATACAAAGCTTTTGCCTCCCCAAGTGGCCTTTTTGATGGCTGGCACAGTAGACAACTTGGCCCCCGAAGAGCGAAGATTCCTTTTTGGTGCATACCATGTGAATTGTCATCTTAAATATTCTGGTCCAGTACCATGTAGAGCCTTATATACTATACATAATGCTTTGAAATGAACACTATTTCTCACGGTAAGCCAATGAAGTTTTTTTATACCTCCAGAAATTGAGACAAACCTTGGTGTACCAGTCAAGAGCCTAGCTGCTGCATTCTGCAGCATCTGGAGCATGTTCATAAAGCGTTCCTGAATGTTTAAATACAGGCCATTACAATAGTCAAGCTTTGATAAGACCAAAGCAGTAACCACGTTTTTTTCACTACCTAACGGTCAAAAAGGCAGATTTTTTTTATTTGTTTGATAGCAAATGCGGTTTTAGATAAAACTACATTTATTTGGTCTCCAAAATTGAGTTTGTCATCCACAATAACACCTACGTTTTTAGCCTTCTTCGTCGGTGTGGGTAGAGAACCCATTGATGGCAGCCACCAATTAGGAGTCCAGAAATTATGGCCATTACCAAATAAAATCACCTCTGTCTTATCAGAGTTCAATTTAAGACAGTTGTCCCCCATCCATTTGCCTACTGCTTCCATGCAATCCTGAAAACGCCTCTCAGTCCCAAGTTCCTGCCCGGGTAGGAGAGACACCACAATGTGGGTGTCATCAGCATAGGTTGTAAGATCAAATCCAAAACCACTAATAGGTGGGGCCAAAGAGGAGACGTATACATTAAACAGCGTAGGACTAAGCGAGGACCCCTGTGGGACTCCTCAAGGCAGCACGAATGGTTTGGATTGGTAGTCACCCAGAGACACCATCTGGACTCGGTCCGAGAGGAACGATTGAATGAGACTCCACGCTGTGTTCTGGATCTCACACGCCCTTAACCGGTCCATCAGGAGATCGCGGTGGACCATGTCAAAGGCCGCGGACAGACCCAGCAGGACCAAGGCCGCTTCGCCACCTCGGTCCACAGCCTTCCTAATTTCCTCAGTCGTTTTAATGAGGGCCGACTCCATGCTGTGTCCCTCTCTATAGCCATATTGCAAGGGATCCAAAACATTCTTCTCTCGAAGAAAAGCACTAAGCTATATATTAAGGGCCTTCTCTATCAATTTTACTGGCAGAGGAAGACGTGATTAGGACGAAAACTGTTTGGATCTTTAGGATTCAGATTGGATTTTTTCAAGAGGGGTAGGACTGAGGCAAACTTCCAAGGATTAGGAAATTGGCCGGTCCCCAACATCATGTTGAAAATTGATGTAAGGACATGTGAAATAGGCCATGTGCCAAAGCTGAGCCACTGCCACTGGGCAGGAATCGTCCGGGGAACCTGACAGAGCTGCCAGAAGTAACTTGTAAGTGGTTTCCACTGATAAGAAAGTAAACTCATCAAATTTAGGGTAAAGTAGAGAGGATGAATTCAGGACCTCATTAGCCAACTTCTCTAGGATCCTTAAACACTGAAAAATAGTCTCAACTTTGTTTAGAAAAAATTAACCACCCATCACAATGTTCCTGACTAGAATGGACTTTAACTGGAGGTGGTAATACCGGACTTGAGATGGTCCTAAAAAGTTCTTTAGATGAGCTTCTGGCCAGGTCAATTTTTGTAATAAAATATTTTTGTTTAACAGAAAACAAATGCTTTTTGTACCTTTGGAGGCTCTTTTGATATGTCTCCTTATCAACCTCTCTATAGTCTCTCTGCCAACAGCGTTTAAGACGCTTACATTTAAGTTTGTGATTCCTCAATTCTTCCCTGAACCACGGGGTGGAAGGGATTGACCTTTTCGGGACAATGATTCTTATTGGAGCTAATTTCCTACATGCATTTTTCAGCCATTTAATGTAAATCAAGGTAGCTTCCTCTGGTTTGGTGGGAATAAGTCCTACAGAGGATGTAAGGAGTTCCTGAAATGTCTTCTCATTCACTTTATTCCAAACCTGGAATTGGATCTGTTTCTTGGGGCAACTGCCCCCATTAAGATGATTCTCTAGTTTCTGGTATGGGACATACCAGGCTGACACCTTTCATCATATCTGTGAGAATCACTGTGTCTGGATCGTTTGTAGCCTCCAAATGAAAATTAAAATCCACCAGAATGGCATAAGTATCTGTAGTAATTGCTTCTTCCAACAGGTTGCCAATTGTTTTAATAAATATTTCCAGGTGGTCTGTACAGCAATATACCCTTAAGCGAATGCTGGTGGGCTAGGCACAGATTTAAAGACAGGGATTCAAAGTCTGAATTAGACAAAGAGCAAAAGGTTGCCTTCATACTGCTAGGATATATGGCTGCCAGTCCTCCACCTTCTTATTTGGCCTGTTTAAAATATGACAGGCAAATCCAGATGGAATTCCTTTCACCAGATCTGGACCTGAGGCTTCATCCGTCCAGGTTTCTGTAATAAATGCCAAGTTTATCTCTCTATCCTCCATAAGCCTGGCGAATTCAATGCAATGCTTCACCAGTGATCTGACATTCAGCAGAATGCCCTTTAATACAGCCACATTAGGCCCCCCAACCGAGTCAAACAGAAAAAGAGGTTAAAAAATAAATAAAGGGGGTAGGGTAGAAACACCCTGACCCCATAGGCCTGCTCAGGGGATCCCACAGTGACCCCCAGGGCAAAAAAAACATTTTTTAAATAATTTTGGCGGAAATCGTGATGGGGTCGCGAATCCTGCCAAAATTATTTAAAAAAAACTAAGTGTGGGCTTCCGCGCTTTATTTTCAAAAAGCCCCTGGGTGGGCCAGGTCCCGGGGGCACTGCCAATTAATTAGCGGGGGCCCACGGAGGCCCCTGAAGCCCCAGGGTCCACCACCTCCCGGGGGCTCTATTTAAAAAAAAACTGTGTGGTTGGGCTCAAGCACCCATCACGGCCCGGGGACCACCACCTCCTGAGGCACTAAATATGCGAGCCCAGGGGACCACCATCTCCCTGGGGGTTTGCACTGGTAGGGAGGGGGGCCACGTGGCCCCCCTCCAGGAGGCCTTGATGGCCCTGGGCACTGCCACCCCCCACGGCCGGCTCCTGCAAATTCCCGGGGTGTCCACCCCTTGGACACTGCCGTTTGCTATGGAAGGGCGGGAACCGTAGGGCTCCCGCCCTGTCATAGCAAACAGTGGTTTGGATTTTGGATGCAAGAGCAGGGTTCCTGCTCTCGCTTACAATATCCAAAGCAGATTGTTTTTCCACAAGGGGATCTTCATGTTAGCAGCTCCCCTTGTGGAAAAGCAATGTCGGCTCTGCAGGATGCAGAGAGTCAGCGGGACTGTGGGGGCATTGGGACTTCCCCCACGGTCCCCAACGAAGTGGCCACAGAGCACGCTTGCACAGTGGTGAAGAGAGGGGGCAGGCCTGATGTGAAATGTGTGCAAACACATCCTGTGGCGAGTTTTAAGTTGGGGAATCAAGTCCCCTTGAATCCTCAGGGTCCCTAGGGGCCAACCAGCCCACCCGATACCTCCAGTAAGCGCTACAGAGAGGTGTAAAAAGGGGCAAGGCCTCGGACCACTTCTCTGCAACGCAGCTCTGTGGCACGTATTGGAGGTTCTTGGTGGGATAGTTGGCCCCCAACGACCCTCAGGATTCAAAGGGACTTAACCCCAATCTTTAAATAATGTGCAAACGGGCCCTCTGGTGCATTGTAAGTTGGAGTTCCCTTGCATCCTGAGGGTCCCTTGGGACCAACTAGCCCACCAGGTACCTCCAGTAAGTGCCACAGAGTTGCGTTGCAGAGAGGTGTAAAAAGGGGCATGGCCTTGGACCACCTCTCTGCAAGGCAGCTCTGTGCCGCTTCCTGGAGGAACCTGGTGGGCTATTTGGCTCCCAAGGACCATCAGGATTCAAGGGGACTTAATCCTCCAACTTACAACATGCTAGGGGTGACATTTGCACAGTGGTGCAGGGAGGGGGCGGGCCTGATATAAGAAGTTAGCAATCCTGCTGTGTGGGACTTACAGGTGTTATTAAAAGTGATAGTTGGCCCCCAAGGTTGACGTAGGGGGCTAACTACTCCTCCTGTTACCTCCAGTAAATCCCACACAGTGGGATTGCTAAGAGGTGTTTCGGAGGCCACGCTCACCTTTCTCCACCACTCTGGAAACGTAAATGGTATGTTATAGATAGAAATTAGCATTTAAAAAACCTTTGAAATTCACTGCAAAAAGCATAGGTTTCAAGGATGTTATAGTTAGAAATTAGCATTTAAAAAACCATAGAAATTCACTGAAAATACCAAAGCTTTCAGGGATGTTATAGTTAGTTGGAAATTTCGCTCGTACAAAACCTGAATAATTCCGCCATTATAGTTAGTTAAACTAACTATAACTCGCACCCCCATAATGCACTGCAGATGACATCACATATTACATCATTCATGAGATGGTCAGTGACATCACTGATGACATCTCAAATGACATCACTGATGACATCATTCAAGTAAAAATCTGATGCACCTCCTCACACTCTAATATAATCTTTGATAGACCCACTGTAAAATACAGACTATCATTTTTGAAACCATCAACACACCAATACCAGTTACTACATACACACTCACTGATTCCTAGGTCTACACACACATTCACACAAGCACTTGAAAATCATTTGAATTTGGAATCAACGTAGTTCTGTTTGAGGAGTTTGGATGGTTGTATAGACAGGAGACTTTGTGCCCGTCATGTCGAAGCCGCCGTTCACGGAGAACTGTTGGTGGTGGTTTGCGGAGGGGTATAATTTATTATTCCCACTATAGTCTATGCTACAGTAGAATGATTTTTTTTTAAACAAATACAATCTTTTATCAACTATATTAAATATCAAGAAATATAAATATAAAAAATATATCTATATATTAAAAAATAATTTTAAATGTCATATGTAATACTATGTTTGATAGATGTTCTGAATAAAAAAATAATATTAATATATTAAAATACCACGCTATATTCTCACAATCATAACAATCAACAAATATAATGTTATTAACAATTAAAAAGTATAACACAATTAACACATATCATAGTAAATAGAACAATTTTAATGAATGAATGACTATTTTTACATTTATTATTACTTAAATAACTTCCTACCCTATGCCGCTACAAACGTAACAACACAAGCCGAAAAATATGTCTTGGAAATTAAAATTATTACACATTTAACATAATTAATAATCAGTTAAACAATTAATAGTAGTTAACTAATAATGACATAAACCCAACAACCCACACCTAATAAATAAATAAATAAACATCTTAATTACATAGTTAATATAATGAATTATCAATTAAGTAATTAATGATAATTAGCTAGTGATACATTTATTTCATTTAATTAACTTCCCCCCTTTACACCTACAAAACCAACAACCCGCGCCTGATATTCAAATTAAAAAGTATCTTCTTACACAATTTACAAAATGAATTATCAATTAAATATTAATAATTGACATTATTATTAATTATTATAATTAACTTCCTTCACATCTTTACCCCAACAAAAATAACAACCAGCACCAAAAATATAAATCCAAAATTCAATTCATTACACAATTTACATAATTAATGTTAAATTATATATTTTTAATTAATTTGCAATTATTTATCATTAAATTACTTCTGATCGCATATTCCTACAAACCTCACAACCTGCAACTGAAACATAACTTATTTTTTTTTTAAATGAATCACCAATGAATAAATAATAATATTAAAAATCTATTATTCATTTTTATATTTGATTTACTTCCCATCCTGTACCCCTTTAAAACCCTACACCCCACTGCAGCACTAAAACTGACAATAAACTATTACATTAAATGTAATGACAAGCTTTACAAACTATATCAAAAAACATTAAACAATAATTATTCAATTAATTTATAAGATATACAATTGAATACTAAAAAACAAAAAAATTATTTAAAAAAAATCTTATTAACAAAAATATTTTTATAAATGATATTACCCACATAGATATTGTTAACATCGATAGTAACAACATAGACATTTGCAACATTGATCTTATTTACCTTACAATCAATATTCTTGTCAACGATATTTTTGCAGGCGGAATTTTGTGCATCACAATATTGCTAACTCGAGATTTCTGCATCTCAATATTTTTTTGCAATATTTTGCCATGAATATCATGTTTGTATAGCAGAAAAATCTCATATTCATCACCACATGAGGGAGGAGACATAGGGGAGTGACAGTGTGAGGGATACAAAACCCGGACCTCCCATCTATAGAATGACATGTCAGTGGCATAGAAAATATGTTTTACTGTGACTGAAGTTACAATCTACACTATTGTGGCTGATGGATGCCGCAATCTATCGGAGCTACACAGTAACTTCAAAAGAGGGTAGCAGGGGAGAGATGAAACACTCAGTACATATTTTTTCACCATGGCCAAACTTTATTTCCTTTGTAAGCAGGAGTCCTGTGAACACTTAGGGCCTTAGTATGATGCCGGTGGTACTGCGTCCGACTGTACTGCGGCAGCTGGTTTAACCAGCATCATAATCAGACCCTTGGTATTTATTGTGTGTTATGTTGGGCATTGGAACATAGTTGGGACTAATTAACTTTACCCTTTAAACGTGCCTTTGGTTTTTCCTCTCCTTTATAATATGGCCGATGCTGCCTACATAGTTGTGGTCAGTTCACTTTATTTATTTGTCCTTTTTTATTTTTGTAAGGACAAAGTGTTACCTGGCTAATCCGGATGTAGGACCCCCCATTCCATGCCTCTAAACATGCTGTCTCATGATCCCAGTTACTTCCGGGTGCATGGATGATGGCTAGTTCAGTGGACTGCCGTCTCTGTACAGCAAGTAAGCTGCCCCCTGGGAGATCACTAGAATAAACAAAAAAAGTGCAAATACTGTGGTTGATTTACCAGACCATCATCAACTGAATTGGAACCCAGACTAACAATGACTCAATTGCTAGTCGGTTTTAGAAATATATCAATTGTATTTATTTTTATATTCAGAAATACCTTATTTTTATAAACAAACAAAAATTGGCACAAGACTTTTTACATTTTATATATATATATACAAAAAAGACAGATAGGGATGAGTGATATAAATTACAACGTAGGACAGGCAGTCAGTGCGTTGAGCATACGGCTTTCACACATCAGTCATTCCACATTCACACTCGTATTCCTTCCATACCATAAGAAACATTGTGCATGTGAGAAAAGGTAAAACAGGGGGGAGGGGTCAAGTAAGCAAAATCAAGAACAGATCGGGGAAAACACTTAGAATGTTGAAAAGATACTTAATATCACAACAGTTGTATGACAAACGTAATATGTATTCCTTATTGACCAAAACCTAACAACAAAAGGTACACAAGGTCGACGCGTTTCGAATCGGACCCTTTGTCCGATTCTCATCAGGACCAGAGAATCTGAAAAAAGGAAAGAAATTTCCTTTAGTATGTTTATATTTAAAGAGTGGGAACAGCGACCATTCAGAGCCAAACATAGCCTCCTACCTGTGTGTGTTCAGTGTTAAGTCACGGGGGTGGCTGTGAACAGAGAGTTAGTCTATGATTAGTATTAAAGAACAGAAAACAAGCCTACAGTCATCAAAAAGGGTGAATCATGGGGAGAATTCAGACGAGGGAAATACCTGTATCAAGTAATTTAAACATCAAATGTTTAAGACGGGCTGCATGGAGTCGAGGTTGTCAGGGAGCCATCGTGAACGGGCGCTTTTACAACGGGGGCTGTAAACATGAAAGAACAAGCCCCATTAATGGTTTACATTGAAGGGTGGTAACATACAACGGGTCAACTGAGGGCTCAACAGGGCGCTACGTACCTCTTTGAGCGTAACGAGTTGCTCGAGGTGCGGTTGTAGATTGTTTGGATGGAGCCGATCAACAATTCAAAGCCGCTGGCTGAAAACAGAACCAGGAAGCGCGCGTTAGTGCTTAGGTACGGGGATAGAAAGAGCAGAAATCGAGCGAGGCAGCGTGGCTGCATTTACCTTATCTGAACTCCTTTCACAGCGTAGATCGGTGGCGTCTCTTTGTGCTCGCCGGTCTTCATGTTCTAGGAACGGGTGGGAGCAGTAGTTGAAGGAGCGCGATAGCGGGATTTTAGGTCCGATCACATGGTCTACAAGGGAGTTATGGGAGTTGGAGTTTCACCATGAACCACGTTGTTTTTAGAAGACTCTAGAGACTTCAGAAAGTTCATTTAACCCATTTAGGACCGTGTTAAATTTTAAAATGAGAGTAGCTTCCCGTTGGCACAGTTTTTCTTCAATGTCGCCGCCCCTGATGTCTAGATCCAGCTTAGACAGAACAGTCCATTTGATGTCCTGTTCCGTATGTCCAGCCGTAGTCCAGTGGCTGACAAGTGGTGCATTCGCCACACCTTTTTTCACTCTTGATTTATGCTGGCAGATGCGCTGCCTAATTTCCTGAGATGTCTTGCCGATGTACAGTTTTTTGGCAGGGGCATAGGATTCCATAAACAACATTTCTAGATTTACAATTAGTAAACGTATTGTGCCTCCAAAATGTGCCGTTGTAGGAAAAAACATCACCCTCAATCGTTTTGTCACAGCACACACAAGTGCCACATTTATGATGCCCCCGTATGGGCTGTAGGCCAAGTAGATTTCTTAGTGTAGGTGGTTCCTTTACGGGGACTGCTGCACGGACTAGAAAGTTGGTAATGCTTTTTTCTTTTTTAAAAGCAAACAGTGGTGGTTGGAGTAGAGTGTCTTCAAGATGTCTCACTAAATGCCAGTTCTGATTGATGGCTTTCTTTAGTTGATTTGCATGTGGGCAGAATGTCGTTACACATACAGTTCTTTCAAGATTTCGCTTTTTCTTTTTCTCCAGCAAAGTCTCACGTGGGGTCCACCATGCTCTACGCATGGCATTTTTGAGCAGTTTTTTAGGGTACCCACGTGCCAAAAGGCGATCCGACAATTTTTGAGCATGATCAAAATATTCATCTTTAACTGAACAATTGCGTCTGATCCTTAAGAATTGGCCAAAAGGAAGATTTTGGCGAAGATTTCTCGGGTGATTACTGGTGTAATGTAATGCCCGGTTTCGATCAGTTGCTTTCCTAAATAGCGTTGTCGCCAATGTACCTTCCAGTGCGTAGACTTTGACATCAAGGAAGGTGATTTGGTGATTGTTGTGATTGATGGTGAATTTGATGTCCTGAGTGCGTCCGTTGAGCCATTCCAAAAAATGTTTGAGGTGTTCTTCTGTCCCATTCCAAATGAAAAATGCGTCATCAATATAGCGCATATAGTGACTGATACATTCCTTAAAAGGATTATTGTCCGTGATGAATTTAGCCTCAAACAGGCCCATAAATAGAACAGCCAATTCTGGAGCAAAGGGGCAGCCCATGGCCACCCCTTTGATTTGGTAGAAAAATTCAGAATCAAACATAAAAATTTTTTTTGGGAGTGCTAGTTTGGCCAGAGAGATGATAAAATCCGTGGGCACTCTTACCGGTCGTTCCCTGTTGTTTAAGAAGTAGCTCAAAGCCTCGAGTGCTTCTTCTTGGGGAATCTGCGTATATAACGCGACGACGTCCATTGTGACAAGCAGCTGAGTGGTTGGATCAAACGTGATGTTAGTAAGTCTATTGAGGAATGCCGTGGTATCTTGTAGATGAGCTGGGATTAAAGCAGTGAACGGTTTTAAGAAAAAATCGATGTACTTGGACACTGATTCCCATAATGACTCGCAGCCGGAAATAATGGGTCTACCGGGTGGGTTAGTTTCATTTTTATGAACTTTAGGGAGTGCATAAAAAAGTGGTATACGTGGTTTTTTGTTCTGGAGAAAAGAAGCTTCCCTTGGTCCAAGAAATCCTTGCTCAAGACCTAATTGAATGACATTGGACAGTTGTCCTTGTAGTTCTGCAGTAGGATCACTTTTGATTTTTCTGTAACATTCCAAGTTGTTTAATTGGCTCATAACTTCTTCTTTATATTTGTCCGTTTCCCACACCACTATTGCTCCTCCTTTATCCGCTTGCTTTATAGTTAAAGTCGGGTCATTTTTTAAGGATAGCATGGCGTCTTTTTGATCTTTTGGTAGATTGAATTTAACGTATTGTTTTTTAGATTCCATTTCAGTGATGGCGGATAATAAAGTTTTTTCAAAGGTCAAGACCTCCTTTGGTACTTTGTTTCCTGGTGGACAAAAGTTTGATTTGCGGCGTAAGCCCGTAACTTCTTCATTAGGTTGTGTTTCTTGATCTCTAAAGAAAGTTATAAGCCTAATTTCCCTACAGAACTCGAGAGCTTCCAACTTCATTTTTACAAAGTCCGTTCTTCTTGACGGGACAAAAGAAAGTCCTTTCTCCAACAAAAGGGTCTCAGTTCTGGTCAGCTCCCTACCGGATAGATTGAATATCACTGAGCTGTTTAGCTCTTGTAAAATTGGCGTCTCGTGTAAGCATGGGCGAATTTTGCGGATCTCGCGTTCGCGAATTTTGCGGATTTGCGGATTTGCAATCCGCAAAATCCGCGAATTCCCGCGAATTTGCGGATTTTTTTTTTTTTTGTGTTCGCCCGTGTTTCTGCCAGTTTGCGAGGGTTTTTACAATGTCGCAATTTGCGAACTTACCTGTCGGGTCGCAAGTTTTGCGAACTTGTTGTTTCTACGTGTCCAGCCTGTTTGGGACACTCTTCTTCATCACTGCCACTCTCTGTCACCACTGCCACTCTCTGACTACTCATGCCACCCTCTGGCCCACCCATGCCACCCTCTGTTTCATCACCACACCCTCTGGTTGTCCAGTGTACATTATTTTCGGCAAAGCAAAGCACACCTTCCCTGCCTCAAGTGACCTGAATTCATTTGGGGCTGATTAATGTGTCACAGAATATTTTTTTAGCTGGCACCTGCTTCCTTAGTGCGCCCTGATTAGTGATCTTTTGCACTTGCTAAGTGCTTTCATTGTTGCAAAATTAGTTACAACACCTGCCCTGCCCCAACTGACAATAATGAATTAGGGGCTGATTAATGGATTTTAACTTCCAGCCTGGCTCCTGCTTGTCTCCCTTAGCTGTAATTCAGGACCTTTGTGGCATATGTGTAACTATTCTGAGGTTCAGAGCAGGGTCACATAATAGTTTCAACTGGCAACTGAACTCTGGAGGGGCCCCTCAGGAAGCACTACAGGAAATGGCTACTAATGATGAGCCTGAACTTTTGAACCTGGTAAGTAGTTACTTTCAGTTTTGCTAAAATCGTATTTCTGCAATTTTGCACTTATTCGCGGGGCGCGAACTCACGCGAACTCACGCGAACAGTGCGAGCAAAATCCGCTGCTCGCGGATTTGCGGATTTTGCGGGAGATTCGCGAATCTCGCGGATTGCGAATTTCCCGAAAATCCGCAAAATCCGCGAGCGGAACGGATTTTCCGCCCACACCTAGTCTCGTGGTCATTTCCCATGGTTGGGAATTGTATCGGGGTCTGCCCCTGTTCCTCCGTGGGCCTCTTCCTAAAAAAGGTTGCTGGTTGTTTCTTTGTTGGTATGAGGTGGATTGACCACCACTTTTATTTGCGCTGCTGTTATCTTGTTCGCTAGTGCCGGCTTCAGAGCCAGACGAGGAGGAAGTGTCTGAGAAGGTGAGGAATCTGTTTTTTGAACGTCCTTGATTGTTTTGGAGGTATCTCCTCGAGTTAGTTGTTGTATAAAAATCCTTATTCAGGTACGGGTAGTTATTTTCCAGTGAGTAGTTGTTTTTGTCTGTCTCAAATTTATTTGATTTTTGGGCCACTGTATAATCTTTAAATTCCAAGATTTCTTTTTCTACCTTCTCCAGTAGATTCTTTGAATCGGCAATTTCCTGGTTGCTAGAAATTTGAGATATCAACAGATCTATTTCCTCTAGTTGTTTTTTGGAAATCCTCAGCGCAGTTTCCACGGTTAGGACCATAAGGTCCCGACTACACTTAGTCTCAATGCAGCTGAAACTTTTTTTATATTCAGGGTCCTCAGTGAAGACCATAGGGATGTTCCGAATTTGGAGACCCCCAGGGATGGTACCAGCCTTTAGATGTTGAATAAGGAAGTGTCCGTGAAGATCGGTTCTGATTTGTTTTTTCTTTAATCTGATCAGTTTTTCAGATTCATTTTTAGTCTGAGCCGTAACACTCAGGGTCACGGAGGCAAAAGTAGGCGGGTCGCTGAGTAAATTTTTGATGTGATCTTCGCTATACGCAAAGGTATCACCGTCATTCATAGTCCTACCGTCCTAGTGTTTGGTTAGTCAGATGTTAGACACACAATAAATAACGTATATATATACACAGTGAAGAGTGAATTCTTACCTAGTGTATTAGAAACAAAAACCGCTATGGGGAAATAGCGAAGCCTCGCGAATATGGTATCCGCTCAAAAGTATGAAACAACAAAGAAGGGCTTTGACTCATTCACAGTAACGCAGAGTCCAATACTAGAATAAACAAAAAAAGTGCAAATACTGTGGTTGATTTACCAGACCATCATCAACTGAATTGGAACCCAGACTAACAATGACTCAATTGCTAGTCGGTTTTGAATGACGGTGATACCTTTGCGTATAGCGAAGATCACATCAAAAATCTACTCAAAAATTTACTCAGCGACCCGCCTACTTTTGCCTCCGTGACCCTGAGTGTTACGGCTCAGACTAAAAATGAATCTGAAAAACTGATCAGATTAAAGAAAAAACAAATCAGAACCGATCTTCACGGACACTTCCTTATTCAACATCTAAAGGCTGGTACCATCCCTGGGGGTCTCCAAATTCGGAACATCCCTATGGTCTTCACTGAGGACCCTGAATATAAAAAAAGTTTCAGCTGCATTGAGACTAAGTGTAGTCGGGACCTTATGGTCCTAACCGTGGAAACTGCGCTGAGGATTTCCAAAAAACAACTAGAGGAAATAGATCTGTTGATATCTCAAATTTCTAGCAACCAGGAAATTGCCGATTCAAAGAATCTACTGGAGAAGGTAGAAAAAGAAATCTTGGAATTTAAAGATTATACAGTGGCCCAAAAATCAAATAAATTTGAGACAGACAAAAACAACTACTCACTGGAAAATAACTACCCGTACCTGAATAAGGATTTTTATACAACAACTAACTCGAGGAGATACCTCCAAAACAATCAAGGACGTTCAAAAAACAGATTCCTCACCTTCTCAGACACTTCCTCCTCGTCTGGCTCTGAAGCCGGCACTAGCGAACAAGATAACAGCAGCGCAAATAAAAGTGGTGGTCAATCCACCTCATACCAACAAAGAAACAACCAGCAACCTTTTTTAGGAAGAGGCCCACGGAGGAACAGGGGCAGACCCCGATACAATTCCCAACCATGGGAAATGACCACGAGACGCCAATTTTACAAGAGCTAAACAGCTCAGTGATATTCAATCTATCCGGTAGGGAGCTGACCAGAACTGAGACCCTTTTGTTGGAGAAAGGACTTTCTTTTGTCCCGTCAAGAAGAACGGACTTTGTAAAAATGAAGTTGGAAGCTCTCGAGTTCTGTAGGAAAATTAGGCTTATAACTTTCTTTAGAGATCAAGAAACACAACCTAATGAAGAAGTTACGGGCTTACGCCGCAAATCAAACTTTTGTCCACCAGGAAACAAAGTACCAAAGGAGGTCTTGACCTTTGAAAAAACTTTATTATCCGCCATCACTGAAATGGAATCTAAAAAACAATACGTTAAATTCAATCTACCAAAAGATCAAAAAGACGCCATGCTATCCTTAAAAAATGACCCGACTTTAACTATAAAGCAAGCGGATAAAGGAGGAGCAATAGTGGTGTGGGAAACGGACAAATATAAAGAAGAAGTTATGAGCCAATTAAACAACTTGGAATGTTACAGAAAAATCAAAAGTGATCCTACTGCAGAACTACAAGGACAACTGTCCAATGTCATTCAATTAGGTCTTGAGCAAGGATTTCTTGGACCAAGGGAAGCTTCTTTTCTCCAGAACAAAAAACCACGTATACCACTTTTTTTATGCACTCCCTAAAGTTCATAAAAATGAAACTAACCCACCCGGTAGACCCATCATTTCCGGCTGCGAGTCATTATGGGAACCAGTGTCCAAGTACATCGATTTTTTCTTAAAACCGTTCACTGCTTTAATCCCAGCTCATCTAAAAGATACCACGGCATTCCTCAATAGACTTACTAACATCACGTTTGATCCAACCACTCAGCTGCTTGTCACAATGGACGTCGTCGCGTTATATACGCAGATTCCCCAAGAAGAAGCACTCGAGGCTTTGAGCTACTTCTTAAACAACAGGGAACGACCGGTAAGAGTGCCCACGGATTTTATCATCTCTCTGGCCAAACTAGCACTCCCCAAAAAAATTTTTATGTTTGATTCTGAATTTTTCTACCAAATCAAAGGCGTGGCCATGGGCTGCCCCTTTGCTCCAGAATTGGCTGTTCTATTTATGGGCCTGTTTGAGGCTAAATTCATCACGGACAATAATCCTTTTAAGGAATGTATCAGTCACTATATGCGCTATATTGATGACGCATTTTTTATTTGGAATGGGACAGAAGAACACCTCAAACATTTTTTGGAATGGCTCAACGGACGCACTCAGGACATCAAATTCACCATCAATCACAACAATCACCAAATCACCTTCCTTGATGTCAAAGTCTACGCACTGGAAGGTACATTGGCGACAACGCTATTTAGGAAAGCAACTGATCGAAACCGGGCATTACATTACACCAGTAATCACCCGAGAAATCTTCGCCAAAATCTTCCTTTTGGCCAATTCTTAAGGATCAGACGCAATTGTTCAGTTAAAGATGAATATTTTGATCATGCTCAAAAATTGTCGGATCGCCTTTTGGCACGTGGGTACCCTAAAAAACTGCTCAAAAATGCCATGCGTAGAGCATGGTGGACCCCACGTGAGACTTTGCTGGAGAAAAAGAAAAAGCGAAATCTTGAAAGAACTGTATGTGTAACGACATTCTGCCCACATGCAAATCAACTAAAGAAAGCCATCAATCAGAACTGGCATTTAGTGAGACATCTTGAAGACACTCTACTCCAACCACCACTGTTTGCTTTTAAAAAAGAAAAAAGCATTGCCAACTTTCTAGTCCGTGCAGCAGTCCCCGTAAAGGAACCACCTACACTAAGAAATCTACTTGGCCTACAGCCCATACGGGGGCATCATAAATGTGGCACTTGTGTGTGCTGTGACAAAACGATTGAGGGTGATGTTTTTTCCTACAACGGCACATTTTGGAGGCACAATACGTTTACTAATTGTAAATCTAGAAATGTTGTTTATGGAATCCTATGCCCCTGCCAAAAACTGTACATCGGCAAGACATCTCAGGAAATTAGGCAGCGCATCTGCCAGCATAAATCAAGAGTGAAAAAAGGTGTGGCGAATGCACCACTTGTCAGCCACTGGACTACGGCTGGACATACGGAACAGGACATCAAATTGACTGTTCTGTCTAAGCTGGATCTAGACATCAGGGGCGGCGACATTGAAGAAAAACTGTGCCAACGGGAAGCTACTCTCATTTTAAAATTTAACACGGTCCTAAATGGGTTAAATGAACTTTCTGAAGTCTCTAGAGTCTTCTAAAAACAACGTGGTTCATGGTGAAACTCCAACTCCCATAACTCCCTTGTAGACCATGTGATCGGACCTAAAATCCCGCTATCGCGCTCCTTCAACTACTGCTCCCACCCGTTCCTAGAACATGAAGACCGGCGAGCACAAAGAGACGCCACCGATCTACGCTGTGAAAGGAGTTCAGATAAGGTAAATGCAGCCACGCTGCCTCGCTCGATTTCTGCTCTTTCTATCCCCGTACCTAAGCACTAACGCGCGCTTCCTGGTTCTGTTTTCAGCCAGCGGCTTTGAATTGTTGATCGGCTCCATCCAAACAATCTACAACCGCACCTCGAGCAACTCGTTACGCTCAAAGAGGTACGTAGCGCCCTGTTGAGCCCTCAGTTGACCCGTTGTATGTTACCACCCTTCAATGTAAACCATTAATGGGGCTTGTTCTTTCATGTTTACAGCCCCCGTTGTAAAAGCGCCCGTTCACGATGGCTCCCTGACAACCTCGACTCCATGCAGCCCGTCTTAAACATTTGATGTTTAAATTACTTGATACAGGTATTTCCCTCGTCTGAATTCTCCCCATGATTCACCCTTTTTGATGACTGTAGGCTTGTTTTCTGTTCTTTAATACTAATCATAGACTAACTCTCTGTTCACAGCCACCCCCGTGACTTAACACTGAACACACACAGGTAGGAGGCTATGTTTGGCTCTGAATGGTCACTGTTCCCACTCTTTAAATATAAACATACTAAAGGAAATTTCTTTCCTTTTTTCAGATTCTCTGGTCCTGATGAGAATCGGACAAAGGGTCCGATTCGAAATGCGTCGACCTTGTGTACCTTTTGTTGTTAGGTTTTGGTCAATAAGGAATACATATTACGTTTGTCATACAACTGTTGTGATATTAAGTATCTTTTCAACATTCTAAGTGTTTTCCCCGATCTGTTCTTGATTTTGCTTACTTGACCCCCTCCCCCCTGTTTTACCTTTTCTCACATGCACAATGTTTGTTATGGTATGGAAGGAATACGAGTGTGAATGTGGAATGACTGATGTGTGAAAGCCGTATGCTCAACGCACTGACTGCCTGTCCTACGTTGTAATTTATATCACTCATCCCTATCTGTCTTTTTTGTATATATATATATAAAATGTAAAAAGTCTTGTGCCAATTTTTGTTTGTTTATAAAAATAAGGTATTTCTGAATATAAAAATAAATACAATTGATATATTTCTAAAACCGACTAGCAATTGAGTCATTGTTAGTCTGGGTTCCAATTCAGTTGATGATGGTCTGGTAAATCAACCACAGTATTTGCACTTTTTTTGTTTATTCTAGTATTGGACTCTGCGTTACTGTGAATGAGTCAAAGCCCTTCTTTGTTGTTTCATACCCTGGGAGATCACAGCACTTTTTCCACATTCCGAGGCGGGTATAATCTTCCATCCCCTTGATAGTGATTATGCTATCTCTTTACCGGCCTGTAGAGTGCTTTAGCCTTTTGCGTACAATCGTAAATTGAGGTTGCTGGATATTTATTTACCTGTGCATCAACAGTCCCCGAAAAGAGCATTATCAGTCTTTTGATATCTATCACGCTCTCCTTTTACCCGCTCTTAGAGCTTATTGGGCTTGTTTAGGTTTTTGGTTGCCTATATGTTCCATGAAGATACCATGCAGGAGCAATTTTAACTCATTTCTCTACCTACCTTACATTATGTTGTCCGATGAACTCCCGTTTGTATCCCGGGCAGGAGCATTTTCAATCAGAGGAGTAGCCAGAAAAAAACGAATAGCCCCCACTTGGACTTACATTCAGAACGTATGAGAGTAAGCAAGTCCACTTTCTCCAAGCCTATTTTTTATCCTTTCATCTAACCTCTAGCTCTCCTTTATTCTCACATCTTCCACCTCTCTCTAGTTCTAATCTGACCCTTTTACTCGCCTTTCCTTTATCCTGTGTATCACTTCTCATTTTGTCTCTCTCTCCTCCCATTGCCCTCCTTTTCCTCCTCTTTGTGTCCTCCTCTTCATCTGTCCTCACCTCTCTTGTCTCATGGCTTCTTTTTTCTCGTATCCTTCTTCACTTCACTCTTCTCTTGTCTGCCCTCATCCTTGTCTCTTCTTTCTCCACCAACTGCACATGTGCATTTTGTTTCTATCACTGCATGTCTCATCCCTCTCCTTATTCCATTTTTCTCTCCCTCACGTTTGTCCTTCTTACTCGCCTGCCCATTGCCGTTTACCTCCCTCTCACCTCTCTAACTGTCCCTGTCCTTTCCTCTTTCTCCTTTCCATTTTTCCATCCTCTGTCTCTTCAACCGTTTTGGCTGGTTTCTCGCTTCTGAACAGTTTCTACAACAAGAATAATCTGGTTTTAGTTAGCATTAGTTTGTACAAAGACAATCTAGTATTAGGGTCACAATTACCCAAATGTGTGCCAATAATATTTCAAAAACGTAAACGTGGAACACAATGAAATATCAGTTAAAATTAGCACGTTTGGCGTTTTTCATTCATAATTGTCAAGTTTAAAATATAGTGACCTTTTTTTAAGAATGTGGTTTTACAGTTAAAAATGGGGTTTCAACACTCTCTGCAAGGAGTAAAATACATTCTGGTTTATCAAACAAATGATTTGATTTGATTTCTGCAGTCTTCAAAGGTTGTTATGGAATTTAATCCTATGGTTAGGTTTTATTTTTGAATTATGACAAGGAACCTTTTACTGAGCAGTGATGTTGTGCGTTTACAGGAAACAGAGGCGAAACAGCTATCAGAAGCATCTCATTAAAGGACGACAAGAAAGGCAGCTGTATGCTTGCTCTCCCGCTAGACACAGCCTTCGTCTAAAAAGAATGAAGGCATTGTGAAGGAGAGCAACCGAGATCTGGGCCACTGTGGCCTATGCAGGTAAGAGCAGTGGGGTGGTGGGGCCGGCTGGGGGGATTCAACAGGCGGCCATGAAGGAAATAAAATAAATAATACATGTTACCTCCTGGTCGTCTGTTGATTACCCCCACCCAACCCAGCCCCATCTCTTTCACATGCACAGGCCGCATATGGACCTGGGGCTGTCTGTCACAATGACAAGCTCCATTCTGTTGATTATCTTGATGTTTTGGTGGCCCTGTAGAATCCTTTAACCCCCCCCCCCCCCCTTCAAGCTGGTGGAGCGAAGGGTTAACTGTTTTCAATATCACTGAATATCCTCTTTGATGTATGAATTAGGGTGTACAGCCAAGTGTTGTAATTCTCTGTACTTACCTCTCTTACTTGCACTAATGGATGCCCATTGGTATCCCAAGTTGGAGCATTTTAAATTTCCCTGCATATCCACTTTGACATATGAATCAGGGTTTATATACAAGCATGATAATGACCCTTACCCTCCCACATTTTTTGACGGGATGGTGCAACATTCAGATATAACTATATTTTTTTTTATACAGTTTGTAATTTTTCCATACTTACATTACGTTAACTCCTCATGGTCAGAATTGCAGGAGTGGTAGCATCCACAATATCCCAAGGGGCCCTTTTCCTGATTCCAGGAGGGATAGAAGTCTGCTCTGTATGTTTGGCAACATACACTACATGACAAATACTATTTGATGTGTTATGCATGATGTGATTGACCTCATCTCTCAGATGTGAATGCGTGAGTTTGTATTGTTTTGTTAACAAATTGCTTAACTTACCAGTGTGCGCATGTGAACACACCCTGTGAATTTATATGTGATAGTCCAGATTGTCAATTTATTGTTATCATGTTTTTTTTAACAGGTCTTCCAATTAGGGGATACATACACCTGTGTACGTGCATTAGGTAGTAGGTACACTTTGCCATGAGAGCACTCTTACTCTGTTAGTGAGTGCAAGGTTTTCTTTTTAGTCCTGATGAAATACCATTAGATCCTTTCGTACTACCCAGGGCATGAAACATGTTGAGTGCATCTCTGTAGTGTAGGCAATCTCACACACAGATCTATGGAACCACAATTCTGTAGTTCCACAGACAGAATCACACCTAGGTAATACCAGACTAGTATTCCTGCCATTTCCAACCGTTCCTTTTTAACCTTGACATGGGTGCCATCACCCAGAGTAAAATTACAGCACCAGATCCTATAGTCAATTTTTAATTCACACTTCTTCCAGTCTCTCACCATTCACACAACGGGATACACTTAACACCCCTGTTACTTTCCCGGCACCTTTCAACAAAAGATCTCCGACAAAGAGCCCTCTCTTCGACTGGTCGGGCACTGCAGCACTGGCCCGACGAAAAGCAAGCCTAATGATGAAGCATGCCACCTAAGGGTGGATGAGGGCACTTGCTTCTTACAAGCAATTGCTTTGGGTGACCTCATCTCCTCCCCCAAATCGGTAGTGAGGAGTTGCCATTATGAAACATTGTATTTGTTGTTTATTATTGACAGGGAGGGAGCACCTGCCGGCGTTGAGCAAAGAAACTCACATTTTTTAAAATGATTGTAGTGTGTTGCACTGAATCAACCTATTTTGAGATTGAAGCACCTTCTTCGTTGAAAAGAGAAGTTCTCGACATTAACTTTAAGGAGTTGATTGTTGAAAACTGAGCTGGAGCACTCTGATGCGACAACACTGAGAAGCCAGTGCCTGCTCAACTTCACTACCTTGAGAGTCAAGTGTGTAAAGGTTTGTGTTTGGCCCAGTTTCCAGAGACATAGTAGAAATACCCCAGTACTTCAGAGGTAAATTACCTCAATCCCCATGATTGATGTCCAGTATCCCTTGCTTGCCTCTGGATATACTATATCAGCGCTGAAAGACCCCCGTGTGATATGCATATATTATAATAATAACTTTTATGGCCCTCCAGAGGGCTTTATCCCAGATACCAGGCCAGGCTATTTTTTGCCCTTCAGTGGGCAGTCTTATTTAATCCTCATAATGCATTCCAGTTTTCACATAGGTGTCTACATAAGTCATCATTTTCAATACATTGATCAGGGCACAATCACTATATCAGTTCTATGGCCCTTGTTTATGAGGCCTTGCGTCAGTTTTGCGCCGCCGGTGCGTCACTTTTTGTGACGGACCAGCGGCGTAAAAAATGCGCCTTGTTGCGCCGTATTTAAAAAGTGACGCATCTAGGTAGATGCGTCACTTTTTAAACTCCTGCGCCACATTATACCTGCGTCAGGTATAATGTATGCAGAGGGGGCGTTGCCCCGCAAAAAGCCTCGTAATAGTGACGCAGTGAAATCTATGAGATTTCACTGCGTCACTTTTAGGATGCTGTTGCGTCAAAATCTTGCGCCTGCATCACAGCAGGCTTAAGACTGATGCAAGCCCTTTCACATGGGGCTTTCCCCATGTGAAAGGACGCATTGCTGGAGTTGCGTCACTTTTGTGACACACTCCAGCAATGCGTCACTTTTGCGCTTACAGATACGTCAGAAATACTGATGTATCTGTAAGTCCTTGCGACATGATGCGTCATACATTAAATATGACGCATCATTGGTGTCGCAAGGAGTGTGCACTGAAAAGTGACGCATCGCTGTTATCTCGCAGCGATGCGTCACTTTTCATAAATGAGGCCCCCATATATCAAGGAATTGTGTGTGTTAGACAAGCTTTCATAGCATATTAACCTTTTCAATGCAGAAACTATAGGCTTTTAGCCAGAGTGAAATATTGCTATTGCTGCAAGTTAAATTGTGTATTTTGAATCTAGTTGCAGTAGTTTTAATGTGCTATTGCCACTCCTATCTCCGCTGCAGACCAGATTCTCAAAATTATTCATGAAATGACATTGTTATCAAATCTTTAATTTATTCGGCTTTCCTATATGTGATGGTCATGTGTGAGCTTACCGGTCAGCTAATGACGTGATCATCCTTGATAATGTGCCAAATGTTGTTGTATATTTGTATTTGTTTTGTTTATATCGAACCAGGTTTTTAATCTTATTATATCATCTTTTTTCACTTTGCCATTTGTTGTTTTTAACTTTTTTGTTTTCAATACATTCTTCTTTAACACCACTAGTTTCTCAATTATTTAATTTTTTTAAACGTTAATTGCTAAAGTGACAACAACTGAAATGAGACTGTTGATGCTTGGTATTGGTGCTTTAACAGTGATTGCTGCATGCGATAATAGAACCATGGCTTAATGCGGGTTATGTGATTAGGCCCCAGGTGATTCAGAACAGCCACCTCACAGCAGGAAATGATGTAATAGAGCCACTTTAATTGAAAGCACACAGAAGCAATGAGTTGTCAAAACTGAGGATAAATATGTTAGTGGAATCTACCTCGTCTTTAATAAAATTGCAATTTTCTTTCACAGCTTGCAAAGAAATTCAAGAGTCGATGCTTTACAACTAAATAAATCAGATGAAATATACAGCTGAGCAGTACAGAGGAAATCATGATATCACAACACATAGATAGAACATAACTACATATAGAAAGATGAAATGCCACCTAAAATGCAAATTAACAACACAACACCTAAAACATCAAATCAAAGTTTAGCACATTGTAAATTCAATCCTATCTTATTATAATCATCGTCATTTAATGTGATGATATTGCATAAATAAATAAATAAATGTAACATAACTAAAATAGGAAATCCAAAGATTCCACAAGTAAATAAATATATGAAAAAGAGTGCATAGAATAACCAATGACATACCTGGCTCAGAATATATAAATTCATGACTCTGAGGCACAGCAAAAATAAACAATACATTAGTAGACACTACATGGAAAGATGCAAATCACGCAGTTCAAAATAACTAAATGATCGACTCTTTACCACATCATTAGTCAAGCCACCATAATACATTTTCTGGTCATCAAGTGCCGTTTTTATAAAGGTTCCCTAGAAAAGTATCAGATTTCACAACACGCTGCTTCTTGTGACTCCCAAATCTACTCCTGGCAGACTGATCGGTTTCCAATGTATTTATCACAAAAGTTACACTACACATAGAATACATAGACAAAGTTTATGTCACCCTCAATAAGTCATGTTTTCAGGTCTATTGTTATTAATTTGAAGTGGCTATACCAGCACTTTCATACCCTCGACTCCACTGAAATCTATCCCTTTATGGGAAACATGCCTCTTATGAGCAAAGAGGAGAGGAGCCTTGTCTAGCACCTCACACAGAGATACTGCCCCAGCAGTTATTCTGTGAAAAAGAACACAGGTCCATATTATCATGGAAGGGCGATACATTATCTTCTCTTTTATCGGCAGGAAACTGCCGCTAAAGTGGCGATAATGGGCTTGATAATATACCCTTGTGAATTCCCATAGAAGTCCAGGTTCTGGTGTTAACCTGGGCTTCAATGGGAATTCACAAGGGCATATTATCAAGCTCATTATTGCAGCTTTAGCAGAAGTTTCCTGCCAATAAAATTGACGATAATGTATCGCCCTTGCTTGATAATATGCCTACAGTTTTGCTAGCAATTTCATTTGGAAGGCATCATTTCAGCATCATTAATGTCATGTCACTGGGAGTGCAAGTCATCAAATATGCCCCCTGGAATTCAGCCACATAACCTCCTTGTGAGTAAACAATGCCCGCAGTACTTTTAAACATTAAAACGTGAAATACATTCAGGGGCATGTTATACACCAGACCTGGGCTTCTATGGGAATTCACAAGGGCACCGCTTGATAATATGGCCCTGAGTTTCCTACACACAGGTCATGATCAAAGTCTGAACCATTATATGCTGAATGTAGAGCCTTGTGAGGCCCTCTATTCAGTTCACACTAGTACTATACGCAGGGCATGTCCATCAGGCATATCCTGTACGTAGTAAAGAATGAGCCGAGCGCAAACGGAGCATGGCATATGCTCATGGCCCCTAGTCATCCTGCAACACGAACGACTTTGAGCTGCAATCCAATTAAATTCTCTTCTATGGATACACGGATGTAGCTGAACTATGTAGTGTCAGGCGATATATGACCTCAGTGGTCATCAATCTGGTTCTTTATTGACACAGGCCACTCCCTGAGTCATTAGTTCCACTCTGTTTTCTAAAGTTGTTCCTTATCGCTCCATCACATTCTCCTGCTGAAAGCATTCATCTCTGCTATCTCAATTATGTAAATACATCTGCTTAGTACTTCCAACTTGATATTGCTTTTGACTGCAGCACATCAGGAATGATGCAGCATGCTACATGTGTGTTCTTAGAAAACGTGGACCGCCTCGCACTACTGTCCTTGCATTAACTCACTGTCAAAAATAAATATATTTTATCCTATTTAATTCACATAGCTTCTGTACAAAATTCTACCCCAACAGGGCAAAGCACTGTCCACTTTGAAATGTGGCTCTTTAAAATCATAGAAAACATAGATTCCAGGTGAGAGAAGAGTTGGACTTAGATTGGACAAAATGCTACTCTTTTAACTGCATGATTCAAAAAGAGGGGGACAAGGAGCTAGATTAAGGTCCAGTACCCGTGCTCCTCCATATAATTGACACGTCTAATCAGTGTGGGTACTTGTTCCTATGTGGAGAGGTTATAGAAAACGTTAAAGAAATGGTGTGGCTAGAACATATGGTTCCAGGGGGATCTTCCGAATTTGGAAGTGTCACCCTCACTACCAGGGATTGAGTATAAGACCCTAGATACCCACCCTAATTCAGGGGTAGGGAGCATATTTGTTGGCCCTGAAGAAATGCTAGGGATCTAAAACTGGAGAAACATAACATGAAATATGTCGACCTGAATAGTGAAACCACAATCGTTCACTAAAACAGACTCACTGAGTAGAGGCGTATAATAACCTTGCGCACACTACTGCATCTTAGTTTTTAACCTTACTGAAGGGTCTCTGAATAAAATGTGATCTCCTTTAGGTAATTTTAAGATCACACTCTCTATCTTGCACATTATACCCCACTCACTCGCATGCACCACCACGGGTGATACAAGAAAAGTTCTCCGACACAGACCCTTCTCGCGGGGCCCATGGGGCATTACAGCACCGGCCCCACGAGGAGCAAAACGCCCAATGATGAAGCATGACACCCACATGGGTGTGTGAGAGCAACACTTCCAAATAATGAAGATCCCTCTGGAACCATATATCCCAAGCACACCTTTTCTTTAATGTTTTTTATACCCTCTCCACATAGGAACAAATACCCACAATGAGTAGACACTCTTGTAACTGAAACAGTGTAACCAAAGAAAGCCTCCTTTCACCTCATTGACTCTCATTTTTACCCTAAATTGTTATTCCCTAGCAATTATACAAGTAGAGGCTGTCAAGGAGAGAATTCTAGGGGAAGAGGATACCTTTTCATTAATACTTGACAGATGTAGAAGTGGCAGGGCTTTCATGAAACAGTTAGAACTGAAGGCTAATCCAGAGATATCCACTGCTAGATTCCATCTAGTACTATCAGGACAGCAATTATTCAAGAGCTTTGTCTCTCACCTTTCATCAGGATCCTAGTCGCTGCCTGACTAGAGTTCAGCAAACTGATGCTGGTGTGCCTTTGGACCCTTTGAGTGTGTGGGAGGGGTTCAGAGCAGTGAACCCCTGCTCAATATCTTGGCCTCCTGCCTAGCTTTCGTTTGAAAAGCTTTATTTTGATCTCCGGGATCATACAATCAAGATACAAAAACTAATATAAATACATTTACTTACAATATACATAGACAACACAATCAGTTCTTCTACCATATAACCCTACATTAGGACAAAACATGCCTTCTAATATTGAATCAGTTTCAAGATTAAGGAGGTATTGTAAAGTTCAAGTGTGAACACAGGCTATGACATGTTACCATCAAATGCAGATAAATGTATTAAAAGACATGCCTAAAAGGCATTATACTGTTAAAACATCACAAGAGTATTTGCAGCCATTTTGTAAAGAGTAGAATGCTAGCCTTGTCTTTCTCAAGTTGCAAGTTAAAAACATACACAAGTTTCTATATAGATAAAACAGAAGCATGTCAAGGTATGTCTATCAACATTTTTAAAACGTTGAAAAGACCATTAAAACAGAAATGCAGGGAAATAGCATTCAGGAGCCCTAGGAACAGTATGTGTATCAATATATAATGAGGTTTTTATCAGGCATTTGATAAAAAGGGGGCAAGAAATATCACACCTCTCGTATGTTGAAGGAACACTTAACCAATGACTTATAGGCACTTAGTGCACCAAATCCATGCAGACATTACACATTTGGCAATAGCAAACACTATAACTTGCTTTGTGTCAGTATTCTGATGGCCTCCATTAACTTTTTAGCTCCCAGAGACCGACAGATGGGCTTTATCCATTTTTTGGGGGGGCATACAGCTTGATAAAAGAATATGCGAGTGGGTGTTTCCAGGGCTCCCATACATGCTGGGCATATATCAGCTTTGACTGTTACATCTATCCATTTGCTACGGTCGACATAAGTCAGTAGTGACTTATATCTGAACTGTATTTACAGTTTGCGTGCAATCATCAGCACTATTTCATTTATAGTAGACTTGTGGCAAAGGTGGGTTTGTAGACCCAAAATCCCCCAGGGTGGGTGCCTGTATGTAAAGAGACCCTTTGGACTGCCATACATTTCCAGTAAATGCTTTTTAGAGTGGCTTTGGAGACTGAGATCAGGTCATCTGGGTTTAGCCCAAAAATATCCAATCCCAGCCTACACAAAAAGTTTTTCACAAATGTAACAATGGGGTTGTGGTAGCCTTTCCTGGCACCAATAGCTCTCTTAGGCCCTCCCGGTAGGGTTCAAGGGCTGGGGAAGACCAGAGCCAATGTCAATGCATACAAATTCAACTGTCAACCTTTTATTTTAATTTCTTTTGTGCCAGATCAAGGTAAACTGGGACCAATGGGCTACTGCTCATTGGAAGACCCAATCTTAATAGCTTATGCTCAGCTGATTCTAATAATCAGGTGTTCACACAACCCCACATTTTCAAACCATACATAACTGCTCCTAATACCTTTACATCATAAAGCTCTAGGGCCGGGGCATATCTCTATGTGATGGTCTTCTTTTGAATTTTCACAATATTAGCAGCTTAGTATGATAGTGATGCATGTGTTTTTTGGAGATGTGTGGCCCAATTGAGGTTAAGTGATAATCTTATACCCAGATAATCGAAACTGGGCACTTGCTCAATTTGACTAGTACCAACGTGCACCTGCAATACTCCCAGTTTCTAATGGGCTGTTGGGCTAAAATCCATAAATGTCAATGTTGAGCTCCCTATAAGGGTAGTGGCCCTAAGGGGCCACCCTGGTTACTTACAAGCACCTGCTATGCATTCCCAAGAATGAATAGTCAGTCAGGCAGTAGAGAATACAAACATATAATTTATTAGCAATACTTTGCAGGGGAGTCCATCCTGACCTGCATCCTAAGATGTCTGCTGAGGGACTGGCCCCAACAGACTACAACACGTAATGAATCTTTCCAATAGCCTCCAACCACGTCCACAGTCGAAAGTTACCGGCCTTGGCCGAAAATGAACCAAGAGGGTACAGAGGGATGAGCTACCACCTGCCAGATGGGTACACATTATTGGCAATTCAAGGTGACCATGCTGAGCCTCAGCATCTCCCAATGTGGCAGCAGAACTACACACTCGGATAGGTATGCCAGGGCAAAATGGCCTATTCATTAGTAGGTCGAGAAACAGCCCTGAACAGGATGGAAAATAATAACGAAATACAGATTTCTGCTGAGGCAAGCAATACGAGTAATGAGGCCTAGTTCAGGCACAGTCTAAGCAGCCTAATATGAATGACGAAATGCAAAATGGAGTCACACTCGTTAACTGAAGCGTGCACATTATGGGGATAACTTAGTGGGTTGCATAACATGAATACATATGGGGTCTATTTAGCCACACACTGCTAACCTAATATAGCATAAAACAAATTCATTGCAGGAATGGAATTTCAAACCTAACACTCCCAAAATGAAGTAAAATAGTTTGACAAGTGACGTGGTCCCTGAGGGAATGGCAATATCAGCAGTGTGTCATCTGTGAATAGTAGGGTGGACAACAAACATCCACTCACTTTTGGCTAAACATTAAGGACGGGCAAAGAATCCCTCTCCGCCATCGGAGTATGCAGAGACTTGCCTACTCCACGCTCTGCTGAGAACACAGAGTTTACACAAAACTCCAACTCAGCAGCAGGGCAGAATTAGCCAGCCTCCCACTGACAAAAATAGGCTCCCCACCTCCAACCGCTAATAAAGCATATTCATATTTTTAGAAAAATTTAAAAAAGACACTTACCTTTACTATGGCACCTCTGGCCTGCCCTCCTCCTCCTAGTGGTCTCTCTCCCACAAACCACTATGTCGGACGTACATCTTCTTAGGATTGTGCATGCGTGAGAGAGACTCTAGCGAGGAGAAGGGCAGCATGGAATGTTAATGAGGGATTGGGTGTTTGCTGTCCACCTGTTTGGATGGGATCCATTTGTGAAGATTAATCTTATCTTGGAAACATCTTTATGAAGTTCAGAATCATCTTTCAAATATCCCACTGGCGTAGTCTGCAGCGCTTCACAAGGATCTCAACACCAGGAACATTTTACTTCGATTGGTGAGACTTTTTAAAACACGTTTGGGATTTAATCGCTATATTAGTCACCTAGTGAATAAATCAGGGAGAACAAATTAAGCTGTGGGCTTATCGGCACTTGATCATCATTATTATTAGTGTCTCTTTAAAAGTAAGTGATTGGGAGTTATCGAAGTGCATAGCCGAGTTTTTTTTAATTCATTTTAGATCTGCAGCACCCGGAATATTGAAAAGAATATACTCTCAATGTGGTTGCTGAGATCGTAAAATACTCCCCTGTTGCCTTGGTGTTAATAGCGAAAGTGATTGCATTCTTCGAAGGCAGAAGTTGAAAAAAGCGTGTTTCAAGGTGAAATACATTTGTGGTATAAACAACAGGATAGCAGATAATTTGTCACGTTTGGTTCCATTGGGTGGTGAAATTGAGGATGAAATTGAGGAAGTGTTTGAGTGTGCGTGTGTGATTGATGCTGAATGTATTTTGAAAGAGAAATTGATTGAGCAGGTGGATCAGGATGAGATCATGAAAGAGGTCATGGGTCTAATGAAGGGAAATGGGATGGTTTTAAGAAGAACTCTATTGACACTAAACCATTTGGGTGTGTGAGGAATGAATTAAGTGTTGAGGGGAATATTTTATTAAGGGGTACTAAGTTGGTTCCTCATTTTAGCATGAGGAAAGATATAGTGCAGTTAGGTCATTTGTGTCATCCTCGCATCACAAAAACTAAAGAGAGAATTTGTTCTTCTTATTGGTGGCTGTGAATGGACAAAATGATTGAGAGAATTATTAGTGATTGCAATACATGCTCTATGACTGATAAGTCTAAGAAAACAAGAGTTCAACCCATGATTTTAAGGAGTCAGTCAAAAGGTCTGTGGATTGATGTTGCTTTAGATTTAGTAGGTCCTTTGCATTTCAAAGAATCTCAAGTCTATATTTTGGTAATCATAGACATGTTTTCACGCTGGCCAGAAATGTTCTTTTTGAACAACATTGATTCCAAAGCTATAATTTCTTGTCTGGAGTCTTTGTTTGCTAGGGAAGGCATGCCAAAAACGTTATTAACAGATAATGGCGTGCAAATAATTTCAAAGGAAATGGAACATTTTTTGAGTGCTCGAGGCATAGTACAAAAAAAGCTCTCTTTACCACCCAGAGGGAAATGGAATGGTGGAGAGATTCAATAGAGTTATTAAGGAGGTGATTAATCTGTCAAAATCGCATGGCTTGGATTGGAAAAAAGAAGTCATTAAAAAAGTGGAGGAATATAGGATTGCTCCGCATTCCACTACCGGGAAAACACATTTTCTGGTTTTTAGCGGTAGAGTACCAAATACCTTATTAGAACCATTTTGGGTTCATGATTATGCTGATTCTAAAGGTAAGGAAGTAAAATATGATCGTGAAGAGGTCATGGATAAAGTTGCAATGAAGGCTAAACAGAGGAAAAGTTGTTGTGATAAAAGAAATTCTGTAAAATCAACAAGGGTTGCTGTTGGTGATTTGGTTGCCATCAGACGTCCACGTATTGTTAAAAGTGGTGAATCAAAATTCATGCATCCTATGGTTGTGATTAAAGTTTTTTCAAATGCCATCAAGACCCAAGATCATATGGAGTGTTTGTTATAAAAAAAAAGAAATTTTGTTGGGTCAGAGCAAAAGTATAATTTAAGCGATGAGCCAAGGAAGGTTTCATTTGAACAAAGAAAAACGTTTGAGCCAAGAGTTTCATATAGAGTGTCGAAAAGTCCAGGTTATATTAAAGACTATGTCTAAAATGGTTGTTATATTTCTTTAAATTTCTGTTATGTTTTGTATTATAAGGGAGGGAGATGTGTGATATTCTATACTTATCCTCGCTCCCAAGTCCACCAGCCTGCTGCACTCACGTGCGGGTGCTCTTTAGACAGGGGTGTGTCCGCTGACCAAATAACTGCTCCCAAGTTCTCTCCGCGTTCAATCCATGAACAAGAAACAGCACTCACAAGGGGGGGTTTACGGTACCAGTTATTTGGTCGGCCGCACACACAACCTGGGTTTTTACTGTCACGTATTTATCTAAGATGGTTTGCAACACAGCAATATATCAGTGACCGAATGCTTTGGCCTAAATCCGGCCTGATATGGAGGAATTAGTCCAGAAGAGAAGGCCCAGTCTTTAAGATGGTCTAAAACTGTTGCTGTAAAGATCTTTCCTGTTGCATCCAAAAGGGCTATCTGCCTATAGTTACCAGGATGCAGCCTTGTACCCTTTTTGTGTATGGGTATTACAATGCTCCCCTTCCAGGATTTGGGGATTTCCCCTGTAGTGAACATATGGTTGAAAAGGGGAGATAACATCTTACTCCATTCTTTGGGGTTGCATTGTAGGACCTTAATCGGAATTTGGTCAGGACCCGTTGCTCCTGTCGTTCTCGCCTTTTTAATATGTTACTCAATTGAAAAAGGACTAGTTGCTCCGGTATTTAAGGGTTTTAATTCTAGGCTCCTAACACAATTATAGCTCATTTCTGAGTTAGTATTTAGTTTATATAAATTGGCAAAGTAGAGTTCCCATTCTGTTGGAGGCACCAGGATAGCTTGTAATGCTTTTTTCGTACCTGTTTCTTTAGCGATTATCTTCCAATAGGCACGTTGATAATTTTGTTTTGCTGCTAGCTGCAAGTCTACCCAGTTTTTATCTTGGATTATTCTCTTGTTTTTTCTTTTTCTCTCCTACATTGATTTTTCAGTTTATTGATTTCTAACTGTTTGGATGCTGTTTTCTCTAGAAACTGTGCTCTTATCAGTTTATTTAGTTGTTTTGTATTGGTAGCTAGCTTTGATTTTTTGTTTTGATTCTTTGTTGTTCTCGATTGCATCAACTTTTCCTGTAATTTTGTGTTAGCTTTTTGATAATCATTTCAAAATATGTTATCGGATTTGTAGAATGAATTACTTGCGAGAGTAGCGTTGAATCAATTATGGTGAATATTTTATTGAGTGTAGCTGAATTCCAATGAATCCGTCTTTGGACTGGGTTTACCAGAACTGTGCTGTGGCTATACATAATTTGATTTGAGAGGGAAAGTTGTATTTTCCACTCTGTACTTGCTCGTAATATAGCATGATCACTACCATGAACGAAATCAATTTTCAGTTGTGATACTGTTCCAAACAGATCATAGCTACTGATCATGTAGTCCAAGAGTGAGGAACTACAATTTCCTTGTCTTGTATTTGAGGCGGGAATGTCTCCTTCTAAATTGCCATTTAATATTATTCCATTTAACATGGGGGAGTGATGCTATTAGGATCTTTCCTCTTTTATCCGCCTTATTTTCTTTAGGAAATAGTGGAATGGACATTCCCAGGACCTCTTCTTTGTGCCAGTTTGCCCGTTTCAGTAATACGTCATTAGACATTTTCCCATTGAAGTCACCCATAATGAAAAGCGATGGATAGCCTTGCTTTTCTGTTGTTTGTTCGATGTCTTCTAGGATTTCAATAGCGAGTTCGTCCATTTTTCCTCTAGGGGGGATATAGATATTGTAGCTTAGTAGATCTTTTAAGGTTTCTAGAGGATGTGTCCTGAACTTGATCTTAATACATTGGTGATTCTTTGAGTTGGTTGGAATTATTTCTTGGGCCCATTTGTAGTCTTCATTTAACAAAATCGCTATCCCACCTTTCGGATGTCCCCGATCAACCTGCTCTGCAGGAATATCATATACAAAATATTTCTCTTGATTAAAATTTTGTGTAGACCAAGTTTCTTGAAGGGCTATGAGAGCTGGAGAATTTTTTGTTATTTCATCCATTTTTTCTTTAGTTTTCCCTGCAATGTTCCAAGAGCAAATCGTCCAACCTATGCTAAACAGATGAATTGTTGTCCTTAATTTGTTTATTGCTGTTCAGGGTCTCCGAGATCCAGGCCCATGAATTATCCATCTTTGTTGTTTCCTTACTAAGGGTATTTTTTCTCCAGATTTCTCTTTCGCCATTCTTTATGGAAACAATTATATTTTCTGCAAGGTAGTCTAGGGGATTTTTCATGTGGTTACAAGAATGCGTCGATCGCTGCGTTTAGTACTGGGGCCAGATCATAACCATATTTGTGGAGAATATCACTCTCTTTCAATATAATTCCTGGTATTACTGGAAACCAGAATTCTACAATCACTATTGTTGTTTTAGTTTTTTCCGGAAACGTAACTAATTTTATTTTGTTTCGCTCTAGGGACTGTAACGGCTGAATCTTTCGTAGCAGTCTAATAATGTGATCGTGATTAAGTGGAGCTGCCACCTGAAGGGATTAATTCTGTGATTTCCAGATAATTAGGCCTGATCTCCTCTGCTTGTAAATTCTTTTTCTGAGTAGAGATAGTTCTTTTTGGAGTCTCTCTTACTACCGGGCTTGTGAGTCCCGTATCCTACTGGTAAGAAATGTGTTGCCTGCGGGTTTAGTTTGCTAAGTTGGTTAGAGTTATCTCTTTGGATTTTCACCGGCGATTTAGCTCCCTTATCTTCGGGGTCTGGGGCCTTTCTGCTGTTTCCTCTTTATCTAGTACTCCCATTGGTAAAAGGGGATTGTTCTTGAATCTTATTTTACGGGCTTTCTTTTACTCAATTCTTCTTAACACCTTTCTCCTTTTCAGTTTAGTCATCTTTTGTTTTCTTTTGCCTTTTGTACTTTCTGTACCCTGTGTATCATCATTCGATAGCTCGGTCTCAGCAGTTGTTTTAAGATGAGATAATACAGGACTGTTCAAAATGGATTTGGGTTTACTTTTTGTAAAAATTGGATAATAATCTAAAGACTGATGGTGCGTCTTTAATTTGGTTTCCTCCTTAAAAGGTTTTTTAAGAGAATATATCTGGTTATAATCCTGCTTACCCTTAGATTCCTTAGATAATTTCCTTCCAGTTTGGGTTGCAATTTCTTTTGTTTGGGGGAAAAGAATTTTTATTATTTCATCTTTTGAATTTTGAGGGTTTTCCCCTTTACATTTACCACAGATCTCCCATTGTTAGTGTTGGTTTTGTTTGCTCTTTCTTCCTTTTTTTCTCTGCTAGATAATTTAGCATTTCAAGTTGGGTATCAAGCATTTGGTCATTTTTTCCAATATGTTCCCTAGATGAGTAAGAACTAATTCCAGGATATTTTGTAGAGTAAACAGAGGATTGGATA